>NC_091623.1:96428051-101228051 GCF_027580195.1 Bos mutus | reverse complement strand
ACCCCTTCCCCCAGCCTCCACTGCTAATGATTTTCTTTGGCTGAGATCTCTAGCAGGAAGGGGGGATCCAGAGAGGCACCCACTAAGGGGCAGATAGGCCTCTGTGGGGGCTGCTGGCTCCACTGTGGCGCTGCTTCGTCCTGCCGGAAGAGGTCTGGCAACCAGCTGGAGGGCTGCGGCAGGAGGGGTGGGCGGGGGGCGCTGGGGATGCGGCCTCAGCATGGCTGGGCTTTGAGTCTAAGGCATTTGGCAGAGGGGAGGGGGCTCTCAGGAAGGCTGGTCTGAAGAGGAGAGCAGATTTATTCAGGGAGTTCTTAGGGTGCTGAGCAGACAGCTGAGACCAGTGGTCCCCAGTCCAGGCCCTTGCCTGTGTCTCATGCTGAATGTGTAAACACAGCCCTGCAAGTGAGCCACTTGCCATCGTCCTGTGTTTTGAGAGCTGGAGACAGAGGCCAGTGAAATGTGATGGTGCAGGAGGTAGCCCTGCTGGAGCTTAGACTCACATCCTAGCCCTGGATTGCAAACTAAAAGGGATGAGATGAGGGTGGAGTGGAGCAATCTGGCATGGGCTTAGGAGTCAGGCCAGGCTGGGCAGCCACTCAGGGAAGGCACCAGGCTTTCTTGTCTCCTTATCACCTGGTCTCTCCCACATTTCTTGCCCTAGGACCCCCACCCACTTCTGGCCTCCTTCCTGTTGATACTGCGGTCAGAACTTTGCAAACCTGGGTATTGCTGGTTATTTTGGATCCTCGGATGGGGCTGCCAAGGGCAGGGAGAGGGTGAAGACCCATATAGTCCGATCTGTCTCCCTCTGTGTCCCTGCTTCTCTTTCTGCCTCCATCACTGGGTGATTCCTGTCTGTATCTCTGAGTCTTTGTCTTTCTACCCCTATCGTTCCGGTCACTTTGTCTCCCTCCAGAACAAGCTCTGCCATGTAACCCTGGGTAAACTTCTTCCCCTCTTAAAGCCTCATTCTCCCCATCTGGATACTGAAGGTGGGGGTGAGGGGCTTGGATTCAGTAGTTTGCAAGGATGCTGTGCTGTGTGGTGAGGCCTCCTCTGGGTCCAGCCCCTGGCCCCTCGCCCTGGGCCTCCCTGTGCAGCCTGGGGCTGAGTTAAGGGGGCCAGGCGTGGGGGGTGCCCCCCACATTCCACAGCCCCACTCCCCCGCTTCCCTTCCCATAGCCGCCTCCATTTCCTGTTGTGCTTGTGGAACTGTGGGAGTTCTCTGGGTTCTGGCTCACCCCCTCCCTCTCCCTCAGGCCTTTCATCACACTTTCCTAAATATTTGTCCTGGCAGATAAGAGCCTGGTATTGGAACTGTCACCCGGAGGATAGGCTGTTAGAGCCGGTGGGCCCCTGAACACCATCCAGGCCAAGACCCCACCCCCACCATACGTACCCAAGGAGAAGCGGGGGGTTCAGTCAAGACCATCAAAGAAGTAGAGGCAGAGTCAAAGCAAGGTCCAGGCACCCCGAGACTTGGCCCAATTCAGGGGAAGGAGCCCCTTGGGCATGAGTGCCCTCTTGGTGTGGAGTATGGGTAGTCTTTGACTTTAGCCTAATGGATCCAGGGGCTGGGTGGCTCAAGCTGGGGCTTACTCTACAGGACCCAGGGCAAAGATGGGCTGTGGCACTGCCTCTGGCTACTCTGAGCCCTGACTCCTGTTTACCTTTGCAGGATACCATGTGGCTTCCGAGCGCCATGCAAGCTGTTGTCCTCAAAGGTAGGTAGGCTTGGGCAGGGATAGGGGGCCCTGGGGAACCTCTAGGTAGGACTCTGAAGCTGGCAGGGTGGCTTATGCTAGCACCAGGACCTGGGAGCCCAGGGGCGCTGCTCTGCTCTTGAGCTTCAGTTCCCTGCCTTTCTACTGGGTCTCAGTGGAGGCCTCCTTCCACTGTCCACCCCTCAGCTCAGAAACTTCAGTGGACCTCTGCCTGTCCAGAGCCATCAGCTCAAATTCTTGGTTTGGCCCTCCATACTCTATGTCCCCTCACCAACTGTCCCCACCCTCTTCCCTAACAGTCACTCTGGTCTCCCATCTCTTATCAGCACTTACTGATATCAGTCTGGCCTGTCTGGTTCTGGTGAGGGACTCCCCTCCTATTCACGGACCCCTCATTGGCTGTGAGCTCCCAAGTCTGGGTGGGCTTTTTTCAAGCAATCAATGCTGACTAGGCAATCAGTGGCCAGCCAAAGGTTCACCCAAGGATGACTGACCCACTGGCTGAGCACCCATCCATCTAAATGGGTGCTTATTTTCACCTCCAGGGTTTTCAGCTGCTGAGGCTGGGCACAAGGCCTACAGCATCCTTCCCCAGGGCATCAGCAAGCAGAGGGAAAACCAATCACTCGACATCCCCAGCACCCTTCAGCCTCCAGGGGCCTCAGTCTCTTTCCTGACCTGATCTGCCCCACTCTGGACTATGTTGGCCAACACCTCCCCAAGCAGGGCCATCTCTGGGCTTTGGGTACAACCTGGGCAACTGGGGCAGCTGCAGGGAAGAGGCTCAGAAAGTGACCTGGGAAGTAATGCAGGAACTGGGGGCCTGGGAATTGCTTCCCAAGGATTTCCTGATGTCTTTGAGAGAACATGCCTGCAGCCTGAATGCCACACTGCAGAAGGACTGCAAGGCTGGGGGTCTCTAGGCACTGAGAGCGGGAGGCCAGGAGTCCCTGGGGACTAGACCCTGGGCAAACAGGTCTCAGAGCCATGGCTTCCAGTCTCTGTTTTCTGTGGATTAGGGAGGTGTGTTCCTCAGGGTCAGCTATGGAAAGAGGTGCTATTGCTCTTGTGCCCTGACGTCTGATGCCTCCTCTCCCAAAGGCCGGGTGCTATTGCTGCCCCTGCTGTTTCTGCTGGGACCACAGGCCTCCTGGGGCCTGGCCATCATACCCCCGGGGCCAGAACTTGTCCTCAACCTCTCCAGCACCTTTGTTCTGACCTGCTCGGGCCCAGCTCCAGTGGTGTGGGAACGGATGTCCCAGAAACCCCCACAGGAAATGACCGAGACCCAGGATGGCACATTCTCCAGCGTGCTGACACTGGTCAACGTCACTGGACTAGACACAGGAGAATACTTCTGTGGCTACAAACGCTCCCATGGGCTGGAGGCCAGTGAGCGAAAACGGCTCTACATCTTTGTACCAGGTGAGGACCCCTGGCCAGTGCACTTCTCCTCTCCTGCCCTTCTCAGCTGCAGGCATCTGGGGGAAGCTCAGAGAGAGCTTTACTGAGATGGTGAAACATAGCCATCTCAGAAATGCAGATGAATCAGGGAATCCAGCCTGGCTCAGTCCAGGAGTATGTCCACTCCCACCCCTGGGTCTAGATATTCGTCTGCTGTCTGCCAGCCCACCCCATTCCTGGTTCCCAAGGATGCTGCATTCTCTGCTGGTTCCAATATGCACCCCCTTGGCCTCCACATCCCATCTTCCCATTTTCCAAGCTCCAGGTACCAGCTGTCCTTTAGCTTGTGACTTATCTTCTTTCTCAGGCTGATGCTGTCCATATCAAATGCTAAAGCTAGAAGGGACCCTGAGAGCATGCTTCTTCTGTAGAAGGTAGACTGAGGGGCAGAGAGGGAAGAGACTTGTTCAAGGTGACAGAGCAAATCAGGGAAGAGCCAGAAACCCAGCTCCTCTGACTCACATTCTTGGCCCTGCCTCTGGCAGATCCTTCTGTGGGCTTCCTCCCTGTCGACCCTGAGGAGCTATTCATCTTTCTCACGGAAATAACTGAGACCACAATTCCATGCCGAGTGACGGATCCGAGGCTGGTGGTGATGCTGCACGAGAAGAAGGTGGATGTCCCCCTGCCCATAGCCTATGACCCTCAGCGTGGCTTCTCTGGTACCTTTGAGGACAAGACCTACATCTGCAAAACCACCATCGGGGACAGGGAGGTGGATTCCGATGCCTACCATGTCTACAGCCTCCAGGGTGAGCCCCCTTTCTGGCCTGGTGCTCAGCCGAGGCAAGTATGACCCTCCACAGAGGGAAAGACCTTTTCAGATTATCAAGTGTGCAATTCCATTTTCACTGGATTCTCACTACAGCTATGGAAGGCAGGTGTGTTTCCCTATTTTACAGATGAGAAAACTGAGGCTCAGAAAGAGGATGAAGTATGCCGAAGGTCATGGGAAGCATTAGTGGTGGAGCTGGGCTGTATATACTGTGGTAGGCAAAGGCACAGGCTTTCAGCCAGTGGGATTTGAATCCCAGCTCTGCCACTTCCCATCTGAGTGACTTTGCACAAGACAAATAATCTCTCAGAGTCTGCTTCTTCCTCTGTAAAATAGGGATAATATAGACCATTTATCTAGGGGGATTATTATGAAGATTAAATAAAAGATGGCGAGTACCTGGTTGTGCTCAATAAGTTTCTTTTGTACTTAGGTGCCCAGAGAGTACTTTGATTTCAAAACATTCTAGAATGCCAGTTTCATGAGGACAGGAATTTTGCCTGTTGTATTTCCTGCTAAAGCCCTAGTGCCTAGAATAGTACTTGGCATATAGTAGGTATTTAATAAATATTTGTCAAAACAATGAATCTTCCACACACCAGTCATGCCCTCCTTCTGTGGACCCTGACCCCATCCCTAAGCTGATGTTGGTGGTGACTTCTTCAGCCCTAAGCCAATCTCTTTCCACCAGTGTCATCCATCAATGTCTCAGTGAATGCAGTGCAGACTGTGGTCCGCCAAGGGGAGAATATCACCATCATGTGCATTGTGACCGGGAATGAGGTGGTCAACTTCGAGTGGACATACCCACGCATGGAGGTAATGCCAGGCCACAGGTTAGAGGAAGGGTCAGGCAGGGATGGATATTTCAGCTTATAGCCTGACTTCCTGGACCTTTTCTAATGTGGGGGGCTTGCCCCAACTGTCTCTACAGAGTGGGCGCCTGGTGGAGCCAGTGACTGACTTCCTCTTTGAAATGCCCCACATACGTTCTATCCTGCACATCCCCAGTGCTGAGCTAGGAGACTCAGGGACCTACATCTGCAATGTATCAGAAAGCGTGAGCGACCATCGTGATGAAAAGGCTATCAATGTCACCGTGGTCGGTGAGTGCCTTGAGCTTAGCCCCAGCCTTCATTCTGAACTGGACCCAGACCTTGTCACAGCCCTGGGGTACTGTCAGCCATGTTCTAATCCAGCTCAAGCCTCAGTGCCAACCAAAGCCCCATTTCCAGGATCAACCCAACCAAAGCACAGTATCAGCTCCAAATCCAGTCCTAATCCCAACCTAGACTTCCCAGCTAGCCAGAACCCTAGCATCAACCCGATTTCTAAATCCCTACTGCCATTCCAGCCCCAGGCCGCCCCATCCCCAAATTGAAGCAGGCTATAACTCATCTCAGCCACAATCATGAGACAGAACACACCTAAAGAGCACTGCAACTGTAGTCCCAATCTTGAACCCTGCCCCCAAACCAATATCAGACTCAAATTTGGTTCCTGCTGCAGTCCATCCCAGTCCCAACCTAAATCCCCAGGCTCAGGTTCAGTTCCTAAAGCCTGAAGCCCGCCTCCAGTATGCTGGGCTCCTTGGGTGTACAGCTGATGCCCCGCCCCAGGAGCCCCGCCCCAAGGAGGTGCTGCCCCATTGGCTCAGGGCACAGCCCCACCCCAGACGGCTGCCCCTTGCAGAGAACGGCTATGTGCGCCTGCTGGGACAGCTGGACCCTGTACAATTCGCCGAGCTCCACCGCAGCCGGACACTGCAGGTGGTGTTTGAGGCCTACCCGCCACCCACTGTCATGTGGTTCAAAGACAACCGAACCCTGGGTGACTCCAGCGCCGGCGAGATCGTGCTGTCCACACGCAATGTGTCTGAGACTCGGTGAGCAGCCACCTGTCCACTCTATTATAGCTATTGTTCTCTGCAGCCGCCAGGCAGCCCACAGCCTTAAGACCTATCGAGGCCCATCTTTCCTGAGAACCTACTACGTGACAGGCACCCTGCCAGGCCACGTTGCCAGGCACTGGGGGCACTGCCTAGAATAGAACCAGACAGTTCCATCCTTCCTAGAGTTTCCTCTCTAGAAGGGAAAACAGATGCTGGTCAGATGACCACCCAGATGTTTAGTTGTCCTTGTGATGGGTGGAGCCAGCAGGAAGCAGCCCTGGAGAAAAAGACAGGATGGCTAGGGAAGAGGGCCAGGCAGGCCACTGCCACCTATGCAAGAATGTGGCCCTGAGGCCGACCTGAGGTGCTGTATGTTAGAATAAGGCAGTTCAGGCCTTTCTGAAAGGGATGAAATGCGGAGGAACAGACATAGTGCTTCCCCTTCACCATGCCCTCCACCCCAATCCTCCTAACCCTCCCTCTTGGCTCACTGGAGCTGCCTATGGGTGGGGATCCAAAAGTCCTGGCACGGCTACTGACAGCCATGTGACCTTGGCAATCCCCTTCTACTCCCTGGGCCTTGTTTTTCTTATCTTTACAAGAAAGGTGGGGGCTTGTAAGAGTTCTCCCAGCTCTGACAGCTGGTCCCCTGGCCTGTCCTCCTCAGGTATGTGTCAGAGCTGACACTGGTGCGGGTGAAGGTGGCTGAGGCTGGCTACTACACCATGCGGGCCTTCCATGAGGATGCTGAAGCCCAGCTCTCCTTCCAGCTGCAGGTCAATGGTGAGGAGCCTTCCCCCTGCTTTCCTTCCCCTGACCCTCCCACCTCTATTCTCTCTCCATTCCTACACTGGCCATCCACCCAGAGGAGGAGCAGAAGAGGGAGTCCAGGACTCAGAGGGCTGGATTCTAGACCAGGCTCCAACACTGACCACTGCTGTATGCACATCCCCTCTTTGGGCTTCAGTTTCCCCAGCTTTAAAAGAAAGTCATTGCACTAGACTGGTGTTTGCAAAACCCCAGGCATTCATGTCCCAGTGCCATGATGTTTCCTTCTCACACACCACTTACACTATACTACTAATTAGATATTTATTGAGCAGCTACACTATGCCAGTCCATTCAAGGTTCTTGAGGCCCTGCCATTGTATAGCTTGCATCTTAGTGGGAGGAAGAAAAACATTCAGTAGTGGGGGAAAAACCCAGCAAGCCAGGTGCAAACAAGTGCTGTGAAAGAAAACAATAAAAGCTAGGTAAGGAGGATAGAGAGTCCTGCAGACTAGGGAGTGAGGAAAGCTACAGTTTCAATAGCATAATCAGGGTTGACTGCATGGAAATGACATTTGTGTGAAGACTTGGAGAAGGTGAGGGCATTAGCCAAGTGGCTATTTGGGAAAAGGGCACACCAGGCAGTATGAAGGCAACATTGAAAGGCTTGTGTGGCCAGAATAGAGTGAGAGATAAGCGGTGCAGATGAGGTCAGAGATGACCTTGAACGGTGGGAGATGAGATCAGAGCTGAGGTTGGCAGTTGGGGGCCCATGGGAGGATAGATAGTCTAGGCCCTCATGGACTACACTATGGAGTTTGGCTTTTACTGTGACTGAAATGAAAAGCCACTGCAGGGTTTTGAGCAGAGAAATGACACGATAATGACTTAATGTTTTGTGGACTAACTTCCTAAAAATAAATTTATTTTGACTGAAAATTGAACCTCTCCATTGTAGATGGAAAATCAGCATCACATGTCATAAATATAAAGCAACCACTAAAATAAACTCTGAGAAAACAACAACAAAAAAATGCTATTAAATCTTGGCTCCATGTTCTTGCTGGTCCAGGACTCTGATCCGAGGCTTGCCCTCTCTTTGTTAAAAGGGAAGATTAGAAAATCTTAGATGTTAAAGACAGACTAGCACCCTACAGGCATTGCCTTTGAAGTACCCAGAAGGGGAATCTGTCAGTTTTCACACGGTGAGTCCTGGTATTTAATGCTCACCTGCAGTCTGCAGTTCCCCTCCCCCTCCCCCAGGGGAGACTCTGGAACAAGCCTTCCCTGAGGGCCTTGCTCACTGACTGTCTATTCTGACCTCTCCACCTCTGTGCCTGCTCCCTTTACACGCAGTGCCTGTCCGTGTGCTGGAGCTGAGCGAGAGCCACCCTGCCAATGGGGAGCAGACAGTTCGTTGTCGCGGCCGGGGCATGCCCCAGCCACACCTCACCTGGTCTACCTGCAGTGACCTCAAAAGGTGAGCAGACCCCCAAGCCTCCGTTTCCCAAGGTACCCACAGCTAACTAGATGGACTCAGTGAAAGTCATCTAGTCTGGAACCTTCCTCTGGGAACACTGTTCCAGGCTAGAGCCATAGTCTAGAAGACGTGGCTTCTTGGAGATGCTCTGCATGACCTAAACTGTCGCTTTTCCTTACCTTGACCCTGAGGGTCAAACGAAGGGAGCGGATTTTGCAATCCGGGGTTCCCAATTCTAGGGTAGGAGCGCCCCTGCTGGTCAGTCGAGAGATCACATGAGGAACCCACTAAGGAGCAGGCAGTGGGAAAAAGAACTAGACAGGCCCGGCTTCCTTCCAGCACCACACAGTGGCGCTGCCTGCTTATGGCCTCAGTTTTCTCCCCGCATAGGGTGGGAAGGGACTGGAAGTCGACCTGGCCGGTTCTCGGCAGGTGTCCGCGGGAGCTGCCGCCCACGCCGCTGGGGAACAGTTCCGAGGAGGAGAGCCAGCTAGAGACGAATGTGACGTACTGGGCGGAGGAGCAGGAGTTCGAGGTGGTGAGCACACTGCGCCTGCGCCATGTGGATCAGCCGCTGTCCGTGCGCTGCACGCTGCACAACCTGCTGGGCTACGACGTGCAGGAGGTCACCGTGGTGCCACATTGTGAGTCCTCTGTCCTCTGTGGCCCCTTGACGACCCCTCACCTCCACTTCCACCCTGCTATACTTGGGTCTGTGTCTGTATGCCCATGGCAGGCCAGAGTTGGCAGGGTCAGAGCACTCAGGAGCGCTGCGAGTGTATGTTCCTATGCGCTTACACAACAGCACAATATTGGCACACGTGTGTACATCCACGAGTGTACGTGTGTAAACCATGACTACGAACAACTGTATCTCCTTATGTATGTACATTGTATATATGTGTACTTGAGCATGCCTGATCCATGGACACGGGTGTAAACCCTCCAGGTGTAGATTTGTAAAGCAGGTAGTGAAGAATGTCTCATCCTCACATACATGCATAAAGCTTGAGCATGTGTCTGTAAGCATGCACACAAGCATATTTGTGGGTGTAAACCCAGTAAGTATATGTTTGTAAACCACATACATGAGCATCCCAATCCCTGGGCAGATATGTAAACCCACAAGTGTATGTCTGTAGGTGTGTATATGTGGTACACAATCCCCATATAAGTGGCAAACAGTGCATGTACAACCCCTGTGCAGCGTGCACATATGGCATAATGCATGTCTGTAAGCATGGAGATGCAGCACACCTTTCAGTGAAAGTGTGCAACCCAATCCCCCACATATATGCTTGCTGTGCCTTGCATGTCTGGTAGTAGGTACACATCCATGCATAATTCTCACCCATGTGAACAGTCACTATGGTGCCCAGATGCTTTTGCTACCTGCCAGTCCCAGTGCGTACATGGACCTGTATGCATAAACTTCATTTATGCACCCGTTTCCTCATCCAGTAAATAGTCACAGGGTCTCAGCTTCTCTCTGGAGAAAGCCCAGCCCTGCCTGTCCTCCTAGTGCCCATGGTCCAGAAAGAATGCAGACAAGGAACTAGGCAGCCTCACTGTGAGGGTCAGCTTCTGGGGGGAAAGCCTGGAGGGAGAAGGAGCTCCATCCCCATCTATGGGATTCAGAAAAGTATCCTGGTGAAATGAAGCTTTAGGCCAATAACTGAAAGATAATTAGGAGTTAGCCTAGTGAGGAATGGTGCTCCAGTCAGAGGGAATAGCCTGTTTAAAAGCCCAGAGGCAAAGTGAATTCAGAGCAATTAAAGAAATCAACGTGGTTGGAGAACAGAGTTAGTGTGTATTTAGGGGTTGGGGGAGGAGGTAAAGGGGAGGGGACTACAAGAGAAGCCAGAAGCCAGTGTGAGCAGAGCTATGAAGGTTGTACAAGGTGTTTTGGACATACTTACGCCGGCACTTAGGTAGGTATTTGGGCTTGTATAAGCAGATACTTCTTTACACAGACCTGCCTTCCCCTGCCCTGTGGTGGGATGGGTGGAGGTTTTAATGCCTTACCTCATCCATACTCCTACACACACATTCATATTCCTGAGCAAGTGGGCACCTACTGACCAACTCTGAGCAAGGCAGAAGTAAAGCTTTTGTGTGCCATCTGAGGGGGAAACTGTCATGGCTGGGTGAAGTCCTCTCTTTCTGCTCAAAGATAGCTCCCTAGAAGATGTAGGCTCCCTAGAGCTCTCTAGGGAGCAGAAAAGGGCCTGTGGGGGACAGGGGAGGAGGGAGGGAGTTCCCAAGGAACTTCATGGGTGGCCAGAGGGGCAGGACAAGGGTGATGAGGGTCTGGCTGAATGAGGAGGGAGTGGGAAGAAGTGGGTATGTGCAGCAAAGAGGCTGAGGCTTTGAGGGTAGAGGAGACTCAGAGCTTGGGGGGCCCAGAGTTGGCCCTGTATGGTTACCTGTTGCCTGGCCCCTTCCTCAGTCTGCTTTACGATTGCCATCACTGTGGGTGGGGGTGGAGGAGGGGAAACAGGCTCCTTTCTGGAGTCTGTATGCCTCGGGCTATGGGAGTTCAGTTATTGTATCCATTGGTGTCTGTCCTAGCTGTGACAAGCCCCATGAGGGCCTAGATTCAGAAGAAAGGTGAACCACAGCCCTGCTCTCAGGAGCTTGTATTCAATCTGGACCTGTGGCAGACAGGCCAGACTGATCCTGGAAAGAGCTGAGGGGATATGGAGGCCAGTGGTGATCCAGGGGGAGTTACTGTAGGGCAGGGAATATTTAGGGTGAGGCTGGAGGTGTGGCCCAGAAGGGAAAGGCTAAAGGTCTGACATCATAGGCCAAAGCGGGGATGGGGCTGGTTCCATTCTGGGCAGGACGGGCAGAGAGGTTTTTGTGGTACCAGAGGTAGAGTGCAGGGAGGGGAGCTGCCAAATGTCCTGTTTGTTCATAAGCATCTCTCATCTCTGCGTCCAGCCCTGCCCTTCAAGGTGGTGGTGATCTCGGCCATCCTGGCCTTGGTGGTCCTCACGATCATCTCCCTCATTATCCTCATCATGCTCTGGCAGAAGGTAAGCCCCGCCTTTGCCTAATGGGTTCAGAGTGGCACACCATTTTTTCGCATGGACCTCTGCCATCCTCTAGTGCTGCAGGATCTGGCCATGTCTGGGGCCCAGCATGGAGCTCAGGTGATAAAATGACGTAAAGTGATGCGGGGTGTCTGAGCTACCTCCAACCCCAGCTGCCTAGAGTCACACGGGCCTGGTCCAGACCATCTGGAGTGCTCTGACTCTGCAGTGCACCCCACTCCCCACCCAGCATCTTGCTCAGGCATCAGGTCTGTCCAGCCTAGCCACAGGGCCCGAGACCTTCAAAGTGGACTGCCTGGGTTCCAGCATTCTTCCAACTGTCACCCACACTCCTAGGATTCTACTGAAAGGCATTCTAATCCCGCTAATCTGTCATTTCGATGGTCTGTACTGTGGTTTCCCCATTCCATGATTCTTCCATAGGATTGCTGCACTCGATTCTGTCATTCTAAGATTCCAATCCTGTGATTCCAGCATCCTGTGATTTCAACATTCTAAGGTTATATCTTTCTGAGATTCCCACTGTGACTGACCCGGCATGGGGAGGGGCCATCCACATCCAGTAGAGTGTCCCTACCTCGTGTCACTTTCCAAGGCTACGTGCTCCTCTACTCGCATCTGAGGAGCAACTGGGGTTTGGGGAGAAGCTGGTGAGGAGGTTCTGATGAGCCTGCTGCTCAGCTGTCAGCTGCTTCTCTGCCACCTCCTCCTTATATCTGTTCCCATGGAGCCCATAAAGGCCTTGGCTCTATTGATAACTTGCTGTATGACTTCAGATCTACTGTATGACTTCAGATAATCTTTTCTGGGCTTCAGTTTTTCTTGCCTCATCTGTTTCATAAGGAGCTGGACCTAGTGGTCCCCCTCTGATGATCCATCCCTGATCTTGATCCTGCAGAAGCCACGCTATGAAATCCGATGGAAAGTGATCGAATCTGTGAGCTCTGATGGCCATGAGTACATCTATGTGGACCCTATGCAGCTGCCCTACGACTCCACCTGGGAGCTGCCACGGGACCAGCTTGTGCTTGGTCAGTCCAAGGAGGCCTCAATTGGCAGTCTGGGGACTTGAGGCTGGTGGGAACACTGTCTGACATCTGGGCCCAGCCTTGCCATGATTGGCTTGAGACCTAGGGCTGATGTCTTGCCTTCTCTGGCCCTCAGGCCCTACCCTCTGTACAATGGGGGGGTAAGATGATCCCCTTGAGACCCTCTAGCCTTTATGTTCTATGATCCAGAGATGCTGTGAGATGAAACCCCTTTGTGGAGAGAGAGGAAGTATTAATGAGTGCGAGGCCTGTGCTTAGTGCAGCTGGAGAGGCTGAGAGGGTACGGAGAACCTGTGCTCCCCTCTGGGGGAGAGGTTTTCCAGGGACTAAAGAGGGACCAGAAAGTAGGCAGGACTTAGGTGAGACCAGGAAGGACTGCAAAGCACTGTGATTTTAGGAGCCTTCATGGGAGAAACACCTTAAGTCCAGGGTAGCTTGAGGGATGTCTAACCTGGCCTCAGAAAGCATACATGTTGAGATTCTTCGTGGGTCAGCAGCTGAGAGATTATCTCTTTCCTAGGACGCACCCTGGGCTCTGGGGCCTTTGGGCAGGTGGTGGAGGCCACGGCTCACGGCCTGAGCCATTCTCAGGCTACCATGAAAGTGGCTGTGAAGATGCTGAAATGTGAGTCCTGGGACCCCGCCTCTCTCTCCCCTCACCCCCACCTCCCCCGCACATTCAGGCACTCCCAGAGCAGGCCTTGTGCTGATTCTCTGGGCACAGAAGTACAGGCATACCACAGCCAGCAGCACTCCCGATTCTACTTTGGGAAAGAGGCTTCCTCACCCTGCCCCCTCCTCCAGGAGCCTCCCCACCCACCCTTTTTCCTTCCTCCTGCCTGTGGGTCCTCACCACCCTTGACCACCTGGGTCTAACAGCACAGACTGGGGCAGAGGAGCCAGAATAGGCTCCAGGGAGGCCTCCGTGACTGGGCCAGGCCTGAGGTCCTCTCTCTCCCTCAGCCACAGCCCGCAGCAGTGAGAAGCAAGCCCTCATGTCGGAGCTGAAGATCATGAGTCACCTTGGGCCCCACCTGAACGTCGTCAACCTGCTGGGCGCCTGCACTAAAGGAGGTACAACCCACTGCCAGAGGATTCTGGGAAGTGCCAGTGGCCAAGGCCTGGCCCCTCCCTGCCCCCTCCTCAGTCCAAGGACAACAGGACACTCTCACTGGAGGGTCCGTGCCTACCCAGTCCAGTGCCCTCACTTCACAGAGCCAGATGTGTGTCAGATTAGCAAGTCACAAAATCACATCACCTCCAAGACCAAAGCACTCTTCAGGTTACCATTCCTAGCAGTTTCCAAATCAAGGAGTCCTCTGATGTTTAAAACTTGTCACAGTCGATTTTAAAAAGGGTAATAAGTAACAGCTCATGAGACACTGAAATGAGCCCTTTCTCTGGAGACCACCAACCGGCTTGCTCATTCAGAGCTGCTTTCACTCGGAACGTAGAATAAGTAAGGTCTCTCAGCTGAGTGTGTTTATTTGGAACTCTGATTACAAGTTAGGCTGCAAAAAAAAAAAAAAAAAGTTATCACTATTTGCAGCTGCTTGTTGTGAGATTTGGGATTTTCCTCAGTATTGTGCAACCAAAACAAAATACAGAAGTACACTGTGTGCGTAGACCAATTTTTGTCTGCAGTGGTCACACATTTCAAAATGTTTGATTCCACCAGTATCTTCAAACTGCCAAGTCAATGCACTGTGCTTGAATTTAAACAGTAACCTGGTAATAATCAGTTGCCTTGGTTTGCTTTATATCCTGGGCTCAAATTTCAGCTTCATCAACAACAGCTAACCCTGTGCTTGCAGTTTGCCAAGCACTGAGCTGAGCTAACCAAAGGCATTATCTCATGAATACTCATGAGATTCTTTGGGGTGGGCATTACTAGCCCCATTTGATAGATGAGGATAGTAAGGCTCAGGGAGACTGCCTTGCTCACAGCCAGGAAAATCCAGGTTTGCCTGGGGCCTGAGCCTGTCTGCTGTTCCACATGCAGCCTGTCGTTAGCCTCAGGGCTCTGACCGGAAGCCTGACCCCGCCCCACCCCCTGCCCTGGGACTGTCCCTGAGCCTGTCCTCCTGCAGGGCCCATCTACATCATTACCGAGTACTGCCGTTATGGCGACCTGGTGGACTACCTGCACCGCAACAAGCACACCTTCCTGCAGCGCTGCTCGGACAAGCGCCGCCCGCCCAGCGCCGAGCTCTACAGCAACGCCCTGCCTGTTGGGCTCCCTCTGCCTAGGTACCGCAGGGAGGCTGGGGCCTGAGTCGGTGGGGAGCCCTGAGGAGCACCTGCTCACCCCTCCTTGTCCAGGACAGGAAGTTGAGGCCAGGGTGGGCAGAGCTGCTCCTAGAGCCAGCCTGCAGCCTGGCCCCCTCGGCCACCCTAGAGGTGGGCATGACAATAACAGTGGTGATGATGGTAGCTGCCACCTGCTGATTGTAGGAGGTGTGGCAGGCCCTGCACTGAGCACTCCGCGGATGTGACCCCCTTCGACCTCTCACCAAACACACATCATTGTCTCTCCATCAATGGGGAGCACCTGGGGTCCTCCTGATCCAGGTTGACCCTCACTGTAGCGCTCTCCACTCTACTCCTCCCTTGCTGCAGCCTTCCCCCTCCTCCACACAGCAGTCTCTCCAGTGCCTCCAGGGTAGCTATCCTCTTTCTTCTTCTTGTCCAAAAATAACATTTCTTTTCTCTCTTGCTGATTGCAAAAGCAATACTTGTCTATTTCAGAGGCAAGAGTCAGTTAAGAATAGCATTAAAAGACGTTAAAATTCATCCATGTTCTCTTCAACATTTTGATTGGTTTCCTTCCAGTCTTTTCTCTCCCCCTAGAGACACATGTGTACTTGGTCCCACAGCTCTCTGGAGAGCTGATGCCGCGGGCAGAGGCATTAAGGTGATTCACTGCCCACTTGCAGGGCCTCATGGCTGGACAGTGTCCTTCCTGTGACCCTTTCTTTGGGTACTGGAATTGCCCTAGGCATGAGTTCTCTGAGGACACAACCTAGGTCTTATCATCATCTTGGCAGCCCCAGTGCCCAGCTCAGGATGGGTCTGAGGTTGGCTGGAAGGGCTCACTACATGGTCGTTCGTATTGTGACAGATTGTGAGTAGAGGATGCTTGAGTGAGGGAGAGAAGAAACGCATAAGTGACGGGGCCTTTCTGGCCCCAGTGGTGAGCAGAGGGGCAGGAGGGGGATGAGCGGGGAGAGCCTGTGCTACTGCCTTGTGATGCTCCTCTGCCCCCAGCCACGTGTCACTGCCTGGGGAGAGCGATGGTGGCTACATGGACATGAGCAAGGACGAGTCGGTGGACTATGTGCCCATGCTGGACATGAAAGGAGATGTCAAATACGCAGACATCGAGTCCTCGAACTACATGGCTCCTTATGATAACTACGTCCCCTCTGGTGGGTGCACGCAGGGTCCTCACACCAGTGTTGTCATGCATTCTTTCCAAACCCTTTCCTCCACCCAGTCTGGCAACAACCCTGCCAGGAAGGTGGCCCTGTGCCCATTTCATAGATGCAGAAACTGAGGCCTGCCACCTGCCCAAAGCTGCTGTGTGGTGGAACCCCAATATCAACCCCTGTTTTTGGGTCAAGAAATGTGCACACAGCCTTCAGGGAGGAGAGGAGCTTGGGTTGGAGGGGATGCCTGACCTGCTGGGGCCTCAGGAAAGAGTGATCTGCTCAGAGCAGACCCCAGGCTGACTAGTGCCCTGAGGAGCAGGCAGGCCAGGCTGAGTAAAAGTGGCCCAGGGCTAATGCCAAAAGTTTTTTCTGGAAGTCGGAAAATTTAAGAGATATTTGGAAATTGTTTTCCTTTTGGGGAAGCCTTAGAGGATCAGGAGACTCCTCTCTGGGCCATCCAGCCTCTACGAGCCAGAGGCCAGGGTTCTGTGGCCCTGGGGAGACTCAAGATGTCCTTCTGCTCTTCTCTAGCTCCTGAGAGGACTTGCCGGGTGACTTTGATCAACGAGTCCCCAGTGCTTAGCTACACGGATCTTGTGGGCTTCAGCTACCAGGTGGCCAATGGCATGGAGTTCCTGGCGTCCAAGAATGTATGTGTAGTCACAGTGAGCAGAGTGGGGTCCTGGGGAGGGGGGTCCCCCGACCAGCCAGGGTCCTCCAAGTATGTGACCCATACAGCATCCCTCTGGTGGCTGAGGATGGCCAATGCCCTCACACCTGGTGGCCCCTCACACCTGACCAGCCATGTATTTTTTATAAAGCCCTCGACCTAGAGAGCCTTTCCCCACAATTGCCCCACAGTCTCAGCTCCCATCCCCTGTCCCCAGTGTGTCCACCGAGACCTGGCAGCCAGGAACGTGCTCATCTGTGAGGGCAAGCTGGTCAAGATCTGCGACTTTGGCCTGGCTCGTGACATCATGCGGGACTCAAACTACATCTCCAAGGGCAGCGTGAGTGCCTTCACCGTCATCATGGTTCATGTGGCTTTGACTCATGGGAAATCAGGACAGAGTCCTCGTGAACTCTGCCTGCCTGGCCCTGTGTGTAGGGACAGGAAGGGGAGCCACCAACTGTGCATGGGGAGGGGATGGGGGTGAGATGCCCAGGCCTGGGGGGTGGGCCAAGGGCTCAGATTTGCTGGGCATGGCAGGGGCCAAGGGGCCAGCTATAAAGCTGGAATGGATAGGGAGCAGGCCAAATGCGCTTCTCAGCAGTGATGGTAGGCAGAGGAAGAAGCCCAGATGAGTGAGTGGCAGGTGGTACTCGGATAAAAGGTGACCATCCTGCCTCGCACTCATGTCCCCACTTTCCACACAGGGACAGAACTGGAGGGACACTAGGCTCCAGAGATGGAAGGCAGCTAGGATGAGAGCTGGGGGACACCTGAGCACATCCCTGCCTCCGCCCACAGGGGCCTCTACTGCGGTCAGGAAAGGGATCCTGCTCCCCGAGGAGTCTCAGACCCTGGGGCTCTTCCTCACAGACAGGGGTTGCCGTGTCCCCAGCCTGTGAGAAGAGAAACTCAGCCTCCTGATCCTCTGACTAACCAGCATTGGGATGGGTGTGGGAACCGTGTATCGGCAGTGATGGGCCTTGGGGGCCAGGAAGTGAGAAACAGCTGAGGTGGGGACCGCCGGGCCTCCTCCTGCCCCCCCAGGTGCAGAGTGGGGCTCAGCCCCTCCTCTCACTCAGCAGCCTCTGCCCTCCCACAGACCTTCCTGCCTCTGAAGTGGATGGCCCCCGAGAGCATCTTCAACAGCCTCTACACTACCCTGAGCGACGTGTGGTCCTTCGGCATCTTGCTCTGGGAGATCTTCACGCTGGGTATGCTTCCTTCATCCTCCAGTGCTCACCCGCACACAGCACAGCGTCCACCCTGAGCGCCCACACCTCCATCCTAGGGGGGTGGTGGGACAAGGTTCAGAAGCTCTGCTCTGTTCTTGTTACTGTGTGACCTCGGCAAAGTGTCTTGCCGTCTGGATCTCCTTACCTCTGCATCTCAGTATAGATGGACTTGGACAGTGACGTCAAGAAGCCTGGCTCTGGTGTTCTCTGGTTCTGATTCCGGGGAGGGATTCAGTCTGTGTCCAGAGCCTGTGAAGGAGCCCACATTTCCCAGTGCCAAAGCCAAGATACCCTCACCAGTGCCTGGGCTGGTGTGCCTCTCCCTGTCCTGTAGGAGAGGATTCCTGCTGCTTTCCCAGCACCCCTGAGCCTGTGTCTCTTGTCTCTGCTCCCTAACAGGTGGCACCCCATACCCAGAGCTGCCCATGAACGAGCAGTTCTACAACGCCATCAAGAGGGGCTACCGCATGGCCCAGCCTGCCCACGCCTCTGACGAGATGTGAGTGGAGCATCTGGGAAGATATTTGGGGGTGCAGATAATACATATCCAACTTTACCAGCTTAAGATAAAAATAGATTAGTTCAGAGATGTAGAAAAATTAGGTTTAGCCGGATCCCATTGTTCACAGACATTAGCCACAGCCTCTTGTTCTACCCTGGGACTCTGTTCTCCTTCATGTTAACCTTACTTTCAGGCTGGCACCATCCAAATGGCTTCAGCCTGGCTGCTTTCACCATAGTTCCAGCAAAAGGCCCAGAGGTGGCTGTCAAGGGCTCTGCTAGGGTCACAGGCCCATCCAGAACCAGCCACTGGGCTGAGGGGATGAACCCCTACTGGCCAGACCCAGTCATGTGCTCACCATGCGGCCAACCCCATGGAAGCACTGAACTGAAGGTGAAGGAGGGGCTTCTCAAGGGAACATGCCGGAGCAGTAAAGGGGAGACCCTCCCCACCTCCCCTCCCACCTCTTTTTATTTATTCCTCACTTTGTCCTGGGAGGTGGCAGGCCCTGACCCCTCTGCCCCTTTCCTCAGCTACGAGATCATGCAGAAGTGCTGGGAAGAGAAGTTCGAGATCCGGCCCCCCTTCTCTCAGCTGGTGCTGCTTCTCGAGAGACTGCTGGGTGAGGGCTACAAAAAGGTACGCTGAGGCAGGGTGGGGGTGGGGACTGGAGAGCACCAGTGCAGAAATAGACACAGGGTACAAGGCTCACTGTGACACACTGGTGTTTGGGGACAATCCTTTCCCCTCTCTGGCCCTGTTTCCCTATTGGTGCTAATAAGGGATGTGAGTGTAGTTTATTTTAGCAGTACAGAATTTCTTAAAGTGAAATCCTACTTGGAAGCTGATTAATTTAAACTGAAGGCAGGGAGCCTATTGCCCCCTCATCCTGCATCCTTCCACTTGCCTTTGCAACCAGACCAAACCCTGGGCCTCCGTCCCAAGTCTGAACAACCCCAGGCGCAATGGCTACTAAGGGCCTGACTGCCTAGACCCTGTGGCAGGCTCGTACACGGCAGATGTTGCCAGCGGGGCATTAAAACCGTCCCCTGCCCCACCGCAAAGCTAGTGCAAGGGGGATGCATGTATCCTTTGTCTAGACACAGCCCTTTCCCTCAGTCCATTCCTCAGCCCACTCCCAGCCACATCAGGTTATGGGTCCAGGACCAGTAGTGAGGGAAACAGGCCCCAGCGAAGGAGGCCATGGCAGGCAGAGAGCCCACGCCTGTCTCCCCTGAAGCAGGGGAGAGTTAGGGTCACGGGTGCTGGTCTGAGTACTGACCCCTCCCCAGGTGACCCTCAGCTCACCTTGTCTGGTAGAAGGCCAGGGAGGAGGGTAACTTAGTGGCTTTGGGCAATTCTCCTTCCTCTCGGAGCACCAGGGACCTTATTTACATAATGCTGGAAGGGCTAGCTCAGAATCTACCTGTTAGATGATCCCTGAAGTCATTTCTGGTCTGACCCTCCCTCTGTCTTGGATTCTTCCTGCCCGCTGAGCAGAAGTACCAGCAGGTGGATGAGGAGTTTCTGAGGAGCGACCACCCAGCCATCCTTCGGTCCCAAGCCCGCTTGCCTGGCTTCAATGGCCTCCGATCTCCTCTGGACTCCAGCTCCGTCCTCTATACTGCTGTGCAGCCCAACGAGGGGGACAATGACTACATCATCCCCCTGCCTGACCCCAAACCTGAGGTTGCTGATGAGGGCCCACTGGAGGGTTCCCCCAGCCTTGCCAGGTAGCTATTCCTACCTGCAGCCCAAAGCAGTAGTGTACATAGTGTGTGTGTGCACACGTGCGTGTGTGTCTTTGTATGTGTGTGTGTCAGTCTGTATCTTCATGCCATCAGACTTGGCTTAGAAGTGAGTTACCTCAGCTGAGTACTTATTCCTGCCAATGAGTAGAAAAAAGAATGGAACTCATTTGACCTTTGATGACCTCAGGTGGAAATGGCAGGCTGGTAAGAGAAAGAATGGCCTGGGACATATATGCAAAGTATCTGTTTCCTTTAAAGGAACCCCCACAGCCATCTACTTTGTCCCCTCTCTCGGCTGTGACTTAGCCCTAAGGAGGGAAAAGGAAAATCTAATTTGCATCCCTAGCACCACATGTATTACTCTGTGGTCATCCCCAAGCCTGTGATCTGGCCTTCAGCACCGTGCCCTGAGGACCCCAGGGAGCATGGAACCGGGAGGCAGAGGTGTCTACAGAAGTTCAGGCCAAAATTCACACTGGGGAGAAGATTCATGCTTTTCTTTGGCCTTGGGATGTGAAGTTACAGCACGAGGGGAGGGTTTTGGAGGAAGGCCAGCTATCGCCTGGACTAGATGTTCTGCATGTGGCCAGACCTACACCCAAAACAAGATCCACCCTGTGGCGAAATGGCTGGGGCTGCAAACTGGGTTCCAGCTGTATTTCTGCCACTCGCTGCAGTGAGACCCGGCCAGGTCCCTTTGCTGTGAGCCCATCTCTGTACATGCACTAGGAGCCCACACGGGACTTAGAAGTCCCTCCCCACCCTGTTTGAGAAGCTAATATTCCAAGGCTCCAAGCAGCCAGTGTACAGAGGAGTTCAGCTGAGTTCAGACAGCTTGGGGTGTGAAT
Source organism: Bos mutus (assembly GCF_027580195.1). Lineage (NCBI taxonomy): Eukaryota > Metazoa > Chordata > Mammalia > Artiodactyla > Bovidae > Bos > Bos mutus. The sequence continues at coordinate 101,207,404 of NC_091623.1, read as the reverse complement.
GCTGGGGCTGCTCTGAGCCTTCAGACCAGCTGCTTCTCCTCTCTGAACCTCAGTTGCTTCGTCTGCAAAATGAAAACAGTCAGAGTACTTCAATTTGGAGGTTGTTATAGGGATTGAATGAGGTCATTATGCGTTCAGGCATGTGGGAGATGGAGACTGATGAGTGAGCAATGGACTCTGGAGTCAACTAGATCTGCTCTAAGTCCCCATCCTATACTTAGCCACTGTGCGATGCAGGGCAGTGACATAACCTCTCTGAGCTGCACTTTCCTCACGACGCGTGCCTCATGTAATCTCTACAAGGATTTTAGTGAGCTAAAGTGTGTAAGGCACATGCAGCCAGCTCAGGTAGATAGAGGGCTCTATCTTAATGCTGTTCTTTCACTGAGGTTCCCTCCAGCCTCTCACTCACTTGCCCTCCCCGCCTCTAGCTCCACCCTGAATGAAGTCAACACCTCCTCCACCATCTCCTGTGACAGCCCTCTGGAACCCCAAGAGGAGCCAGAGCCAGAGCCGCAGCCTGCCTCCCAGGTGGAGCCAGAGCCCAAGTGGCCGCCGGATTCCAGCTGCCCCGGGCCTCGGGCCGAGGCGGAGGACAGCTTCCTGTAGGGGCTGGCCCCCACCCTGCCCTGCCCTACCCGAAGCTCCCCTCTACCTCCCAGCACCCTGCACCGCCTGGCCGGGCCTGGCCTCCCGTCAGCCAGGCTGCTCCCGTCGGCTGTCCCTTTCCGGAAGGCTTCTGCCCTTGGCACATCATACCCAACCCCTCGGCCTGGCTTAGGAGGCAAGAGAGCTGGAGGAGCCGTGACCAGTCCTCTGCCTCTGGAGCACCCCTGTGACTCTGAGCCAGGGCTCTCCCAGGGGACTCAGTTTCCCCATCTGTAAGATGGGAACGATGGGCTTGGCAACCCACAGTCTGGGATTCTTACCCTGCCTGACAGATGTGGAGGATGGAACCCTCAAGTTTCGTGAAGTGGTGGATTAACTCTTCTGTTCAGCCAGCTGCCGCTCAAGGAGCTGCAGCTCTCTCCTTGCACTTTTTTCTCCAAGAGCTGGGAAAGGGACCCTAGCATCTCCAGCTCCTGGCCGAGCTAGGGCCTGGCCTTGGACAATGTTGCCTCATCCAGAAGCCGCCTGCCCTCAGTGCCAGTCTTTGCTTTCCCAGGCCCAAGCTGGTCTGGGGCCTTCTGTGCTTAATTAATGCTGGGGCTGAGCCAAGTACAGGATACCCTGGCCTGTAGCCCCAGGCCCAGGCACTTGGGGTGCACATCCCCATAATATGCCGTGTCCATGTCTTCCTGGCCCCATGGGTCCAGGGATCCTCTTTCTTATCACTGCCAGTCTTACTCCACTCACCAGAGTCTCCAGGGCCAGATGAGCCCCCCATCTCTGATGCGTGTGTTGACATGCTTGCAACAGGTGCCTGCATGTGTGGACCAGTATGGCATTGGACCTGCTAAGAGAACTTGGAGAATTCCTTCACCCTCTCTGGGGCTGTTTTCCTTGTTGAAAAATGAGCAATTGGACTCACTGACTTCTGGTACCCTGCCAGCACTAACATTCTAGAGTATTCCAGGGGTTGTACACTTGCCCAGATGAAGCAAAGATAAACACTCCACACCTCTATCCTGGGATCAGCTGGGACCTGGGGAGGCTCCAATCACACATCACACACTTCCGGGCATTCAGGAACTGGGCCCCTTCCCCAGGCCCCCGGCAGGTCCCCAAAGGCCAGCTGCCCAGGCCTTGGCTCTGAGTGATAGCCAGTGTCCTGGAAAACCCCCAGAAGGGACGGGGGGAGACCATGGGATCCCTTTCAGCACCCACATGGCCTCTGGCTGGAGCTGTCCTGGGCAAAGGAAGCAGGCAGCAAATCGAAGCGCCTGGCGCAGCCCGCCACTCCAGCACCTGCTGTCCAGGGCTGTGCCGCAGACCTGACGGGCAGTAAGAGGACAAGACGCCTTGGAGGGGGGACCCGAGGAGGGGCTGCAAGACGTGGGTAATTGGGGGTTGCCTTCCCACCTTCCAGCTGCCCCAGTCTGAGGAAGGAACTGTGGGAGATGGCTTTGTCTGCCCAGGGGTGCTCACCTCATGCCTCTGTTAGCCCAGTGGGCAGTGGTGGGGCCTGGGGAGTGAGGGCTGTGGCCAGGACCACTGGCAGGGGAATGGCTGGATGGGGTGGGGGTGGGTGGGTGAGGGAAGGTCAACGACTCTGGGAACCAGCCCCCTGTGTTGGTTGGCACCTCCCTGCCCTGGGACCCCTAAAGCCTGGTCAAGGGGAGGGTTGGGTTCTCACTACGGTACCAAAGATGTAATCACCTAGGTTTACAAGTATTTTTTAGGACTCACGTTAACACACATTTATATGACAGAAGTGCTATTTTGTACGCCATCAAATTTTCCTCTCTGTGTACTTTTTTAAGAGAAAGATTTTAATATTAAACCTGGTGCTTCTCACTCACAGACTTCGTGATGTCCCGCAGGTGTGGGTCCCTGGGCCCGGGAGGTGGCAGGAGTGGGTGGGGCAGCCGGGCTCACACAGCCGTAGGATCTCCACGTGACCCCTCAGCTCAAGTCCACTCCCATTTGTGAGGTGGGGTTTTTCACACTCCCCACCCCCCGCCCCACCGCTCTTCCCTGGTAGTTGGGGGACCTGGACCTCAGGCTTTGGTTTTCCAAGTTGTGGAAGAAGAAGGCTCTTCTGGCGCCGTAGTGCTTGGTTCTGGGTGGGGGCCCTGAGCCCCACTGCCACCCCCGCACTGCCCCGCCATGTGCTTTGGCTTTGGCCATTAAGCCAGCCACCCTCCCTGCAACCTGTGACCCAGTTCCAAGCTGGTGTGGCTCATAAGAGGCATTCGCTACAGCCCAGATCCCAGGCCCTGGTGACCTGTGGTCGGGTCTCAGGTACGGGCAGGGAGACAGACAGTGTGCCCGAGGGAGCAGAAAGGAGGAAGGAGAGAGAAGAAGAAGTAAGGAAGATGTGGGTGAGTGTGGCCACAGCACGGCCAGGGGAGGGAAGCAGGGGCCTAGCTGTGGCTCTGAGAGCAGAGTCTGCCAGGCTGGGAGAGGGGTGCAGACTCATCCCTCATGGCTGTGGCAGCTTAGTGGTGTGTGGGGCTGTCATGAGCCAGGCATCTTGGTGTCCACTGGCCAGCTCAATACTGGTTGTAGGCTCTACTTGACAGCCCAGGGAGACCCGGCAGCAGAATGGGGCCAGGGCAATAGAGCTGCCGGGGCAGAGGGCAGAGTACACAGGTCCTGGCCCTCCTGCCTGGGTCCTTTGGGACGGGTCACCTGAGGGGGCAGCAGGGTTCTGCCTGAGACCCGTCACACCTCACTGTGTGACCTCGGCCATTCCTTGCTCTGTCTGAGCTGGGGATGGGGCATCCCAGTTTCCTTCTGGAGACTAGCACCTCCTTTCAGAACCACAGGCCTCCCTGGACTGCCTCCAGGAGTCTGGGGCCGTGGCTGCCAGTGGGGAGAGGAACAGAGACGTGGGGCAGCTCTGACTCATGGGCCCAGCCGCCAACTCAGGGGCAGCTGAGCCACCCCCAGGGAAACCCCCCTGCCCCACCTCCCCTGCTGCAGGGCCTGGGGGTCCTGGCCTTGGCGCCCATGATCCCATCTCCCCTGGCTGTGGTAGGAGATGAGTAAGCCACACCCGGATCTGCCCTGTAAAGAGAATAAACAGCCACATTCCAGATGGGAATTATCCTTGTCTTTGGGAAAGCCTCTATCTGGAGGTCAGGGGACCTCGGCCCCTTCACCTCAGGCCTGCTCCTTATGGGGTCTTGGGTGGGTTAGCCCAGAAGTAGATGGAGCTAAGACACCACAGAGAGAGGCGAGGAGGACACAGTGCTGGTGCCACTTGCTGAAGCATTCCTCTGTGCCAGGGATGTCCTGTTGCTGCACACATCTTCCCGTTTGCCTTCACATCCCCCCATGAACTTAGGGCTGCTCCTGTCCCCGTATTACAAAGGGGATACCAGTTCAGGAGAGGTTGTGGTGACCTGCCTATGGTTGTCAGGTTGGTACAGCAGGGAGGTGATGGGTGCCTGGGCCTGGCTGAAATCTGGGTCAGCTCTCAGGGGGGCGAAGGGAAGCCTGGGTCCCAGCCCCTGTCTCCTGACTCCAGACCTCTGGGGCTGTGGGTCCCCAAGAGAAAGTGCTGGGGGGAAGGAAGGAGCTAAGAGACTCTGAGGGCTAGGTGGATGTAATAAACAAGCATCTGATGGGCTGGGAGCCCACACACCCCTGTGCAGAGGGGATGTGGGAGCTGGAGGATGGGGAAACTGTAGCTCCTGTGGCTCTCCCATCCCCACCACTCAGACGGGCCCATGGGAACTGGTGAGCTGGAATTTTCCTCCCAGACGATGAGCCACTTGACTATACAATTCTTCCGCCACCCTATTCACAGCCAGGGTCCTTGTTCCTGGAAAAAGAGAGAAAGACTGAAAGCTTTTGCTTCCAGGGCCCTGACCCTCAGCTGATGAGGGGCCCCACAGCTCCCATTAATGTTCCTTCTTTGAATTATAGCCCTGTCTCCACAAGGTCTTTTCTATTTCAGTTTCTCATTCAGCTTCATAAACATTTAAAATTACTTTTATAGAAGCAATTATATAATATATGCCTGCATTAAAAAGTACCCATTAGCAGATGTATAACACAGAAAGAGACCCATGAGACCCTGGCTCTGTCTTGGTCCCTCATCATTTAGAGTGGGATCCTCTCTGTAAGCCGATGTGATGTTCACGATAAAGCTAGGCAACAAGCCAAGGGAAGACCCAGATGAAAAAGCTAAGGCTCAGAGCCATGAAGTGCTGGTCCAAGGTCACACTGGGAGGCTCATTCCTGCCAGTCTGGTGTCTTTGCTACTGCCTTCCTCAGGGAGATTCGGAGTCCAGTTTCTGGATGCAGAGGGGATAGCAGGCTGAGAAGCCATTGGATCAGGTTGCTAGCCACCCACTCGGGGTGAGGGTCTTGGAATTCCTTGAGTAGGCTCCTCCTTAGAGGGAGCTTCTGGGGCTTCTGGGCTGTGATCGGCTCCCACAGCTCAGAATACCGTTAGCCATGACTGCTTCGGAGCCTGATGAAGGGGCCTAGGCCTGGGGCAGGGGGCTGGGCCTTCTCAGGATCCAGAAGGGACTCAGAGACATCACAGAAAGCAGCCTATCTCCCTGTGGTCCCCTCCAACTGGCTCAGCCTCTGCCCTTCTCTCTGGGCACATTAGGGCCTGTGTGTCTGCTCTTTCCAATGGCTTCTTTCCACCTGACAGGGTTGGGGCAGTTCCAGTCTCTTTCTGGTTTAGGGTTTTGTGGGTAATCACTGCAAGGAACTAGAAAGTTACAAACACGGGGAAGTAACAAAGTTTCTGGAAAATCACAGAATTCTCAAGAGTTATTGTTCCCCTTCTGAAGGTACAAGATGGCAACTTCCATGTCTGAAAATTTTTCTTCTCCATTACTGATCTTTTTGAAGCATACTATGATCTTGTCTCTATTTGCTCAGACACCTTCGATGGCTCCCCGTGGCCCAACAAAGTCCAGACATCCTCATGTGGTCGTGAAGGTCCCTCCTGACCTGGCTTCAGCGTCTCTCGCCTCTCCCATGTCTGTGCTCCAAGGCCTATCTATCCCTGTGTGGGCCCCAAGCTGTCCAACCTTCCAGCAGTGCCCAAGAGCTCCCTTATTGCTTGTCTTTCTGATAGTAGCCATTCTAACAGCTGCGAGGTGATTTCTCATTGTGGTTTTGATTTGATTTCCCTGATGATTAGTGATGTTGTACATCTTTTCATAGGCCTGTTGGTAATTTGCAAAAATGTCCATTCCTCTGTCCGTGTTTTAATTGGATTATTTTGCTGTTGAGTTGAATGAGTTCCTTATGTTTGGATATTAACTCCTTAGCCCATACATATAATTTGCAAAGATTTTCTCCCATTTCACAGGTTGCCTATTCATCGTGTTGCCTGTTTCTTGTGCTGTGCAGAAGCCCTGCCTCTGCACTTCTCTGGGTGCTGCCCTCACCACCCAGGACACCCAGCTGTCTATGACTGAAAGGATAAGTCTGGCTAACTTCCAGCCCAGCTCAAAGCCACCTCCCCCAAGAAGCCTTCCCAGCACCCGGCTGGGAGTGGTTTCTTTGCCCGGTCCTTCGATTGTGCCTCTGATGGGCCCCATCAGTCCACTAACGTCCTTTGTGCTCTCTCATCTCCAGGCCTTTATCATGTTATCTCTCCTTCCTGGAACATTCCCACTCCTCTCTGCATCTCTCGCCAGCTCCTTCTCAGTTTAGGCAGACTCTTTCTTCTGCAGCGCTCCCAGGATGTCTTGCAACTCCACTGCTGTCCTGGTTTGTCTTCACCACCCAGCCATGAGCTCCAAAGGGGAGGAACTATGCCTGCCACGCTCAGCACTGTTCCCAGGGCCAAGCAGAGAGTTGGTGCTTGATAAATATTTGTTGGATGCACTTCACCTGCCATTATTGTCTCACTGAATCTGAGTTAGTAACCCTTCCCCTGTTTTACAGACAAAACAAACAAACAAACAAACAACAACAAAAAAAACAACCTTAGAGGCCAGAACCTGGCTGTGGTCACACAGCTATAAGTGGGGAATGTGATTCCCAGTCTGTCTGGCTCCAAAAACCAGGCCAGTCCCCCTCTACCCTTGACCTTTCTGAGAGCCGCAGCCATTGCTAAAGCAGGTAGTTAAACACATGGGCTCTGGGGCTGAGTTCCTCAGTTCAAATCCGGCTCTGCCATGTGTCAGCTGTGTGACCCTGAGAAGAACACTTAACATCTCTGAGCCTGTTTTTCCTCATCTACAACATGGAGTAATTAAAGCTATCCCCTTAGATGATTCTGAGGATCAGATGAGATAACCTGTACACAGAGTTCAGTCTGGAGATTCTCACAAAGGAAGTGTCTAATGAACAGGGGCTCAAGATAACTCCTCTTTGTGTAATTGCTTTACTGCAGTTGTTAATGGCACCCCTTTTGGTCTCAAAGGTTCATATTTGGATGACAAACGAGCAACAGAGATTGATGTCATTGTGACCACCTTCGTTATAGTACCACTACTTGGGACAGGGAGGGACCTGCAGGTAGGAAACAGCCCTGAGCCTCTCCGTCCTGGGCCCAGAACAGGGCATGGCTGGTTTCTGAGAGTGGAGGACTCCTTTCACTCTCTTTTCATTTGTTTACGGGCTTCCCTGATAGCTTCCTCAGCTGGTAAAGAATCTGCTTGCAATTTGGGAGACCTGAGTTCGATGCCTAGGTTGGGAAGATCCCCTGGAGAAGGGAAAGGCTACCCACCCCAGTATTCTGGCCTGGAGAATTCCGTGGACTATTATAGTCCATGGGGTCACAAAGAGTCGGACATGACTTAGTGACTTTCACTTCACTGCCTGCAATGCAGGAGACCCTGGTTCAATTCCTGGGTTGGGAAGATCCCCTGGAGAAGGGAAAGGCTACCCACTCCAGTATTGTGGCCTAGAGAATTTCATGGACTGTATAGGCCCAGAACAAGTCACTGCCGGTTTCTGAGAGTGGAGGACTCCTTTCACTCTCTGCTCGTTTGTTTATATGTTTACTCACTTATTTGTGCATCCAGCACTGACTGAGCTGCCACCACCTGCCAGGCATGGGCCAAGAACAGAGGGTGAGGAGAAACCAGGGCTGTGCTGGGGGTGGAGGGGGGCAGTCTGCAGGACATTACATCAGTAATGTCCCCCACTGAGAACAGCCCTTCACTGAGAAGGGCTGTGACCTCAGGGGGCCAGTGTAAGGCAGACAAAGGGAGGAGGGCTGAGTACAGACCAGACAGAAGAAGGACCACATCGAGCAGTAAGAGAGCAGGGTGAGTTCAGGAGCTGGGAACTCGGGCTTCAATCCTGCAGGGAGAGTGGGTGGAGAGAGCAGAGGCGCTAAGGCCAGCTGTGGGCAGGTAGCAAAGGCCACTGTAAGCCCTGCTAGAGCATGAACCTGACCTGCACCTCTGGGCTGGAATAGTAGATAGGAACAAATACCCTTGGTAGCCTAAGGCAGACACTAGAACTCTTTCTATCCTCAGTCCTGATGGGAGTCAAGTGTCCTGATGATGGTCCCTGTGTCCTGGCTTGGGCCCCTCCTTTCCCTGGTGGGGAAACTGCCTGCATGGACTGGGGCTGGGGTTAAGTGGTAAGGAATGTGGAGGCTGAGCTCTCCCTGCCATGGAGTCTAGAGGTGCCAGGACCCCAGAGCCAGGCAGGGAGAGACCCTTAGCACGTGCAGGAGTGTGAAAGGCCCACACAGTTGCTTCAGGATTTCCTAACATTTGGGCTGACATGCAAATCCTTTGCAAAGTTCCTCTGCCACAGGAAGCAGTGATGTCAGTCTGGAATCCCTGTTCATCACCCTCCTAGCAGCATCACTGCAGCTTCCCCAGCCAGGGGTCACCCCTACATCACCTGCACTGTTCCCTACAGTGAGCCCAGGGCACTTGCCTTCATGGTGGTCAGCACCCTCACAGTCGAGAAAGACCCAGGGTCACATTGTGCTTTGTGGTGGTCATTAGCAAAGTCTCTGCAGCCAGCTCGGTCACCTGATGGCTCTGAGACCTGGGGCAAGTGCCAACCTTTCTGAGCTTTGCCCTCCTCATCTGCAAAATAGGAATAATTAATAGAACCAGCCTCCTGGTTGAGAGGATTAAATGAGATAAATATGCCAAGAGCCCGGCATGGTACCTGGCATGTGAACAACATGTGAAAAATGTTAGGCCTCCAAACGCCATACTTCTAGGAGGGCAGAGTGCCTTCCGACTCGTAGAGCTTTTAACACAGCTTTCATTCACAGATTCGTACATCCCTCAAACATCTGAAGTCAGTGGATCAGAATGTTCAGGTATACCACAGGCTCAGGAGGCAGAAATACCCTAACCAGCTGTGTGATCTCAAGACAGTGACTTAACTACTCTGAGTCTTGGGGTAAAAGCCACACCTACCTATAAGTGTGGCCTGCAAGTGAAGAAAGAACTGAGATGGGGGTGAGCCCAGAGGGCTTGGGATGCATAGGAAGGGCAGGAGGCCCCTTCAAGATAGTCCAAGCTGTCGGATTTTCCAGGTGGACAGCAGTAATAGGACACGCAGCTGAGCAGCTTCCTCTGATCTCTGGGACAGGGACACGCTCTGCTGAGGCCACCCCCCAGGTCCACTGTTGACTTCCACTACCCACCCAGGCTAGACCCATCTCTTCTCCACCTCTACACCCTCCACCAGGGACGGGTCTCTGCCAGCCCCAGTCAGGGACTCTGAGAATTGCATGGAAGCTGAGCACCCTACCCCAAGACCAGAGACAAACTTCTCCTACATCTTAGAGATTCTCAGGTTTCCACAATGCCATTCGTGAGCTTTCAAGGGTGGTGGCCTCAGACATTAGTAAGCATCAGAATTCCCTAGAGAGTCTGTTTCCTGTGCAGGTTCCTCCCACTTCTAATTCTGCAGGCTTGGGATGGCCCTGGAATCTGCTTTTTAACAGATCCCCTTGTGATTCTGACTTCCCTGGTGGCTCAGAGGTTAAAGCGTCTGCCTGCAATGCGGGAGATGTGGGTTAGATCCCTGGGTCGGGAAGATCCCCTGGAGAAGGAAATGGCAACCCACTCCAGTATTCTTGCCTGGAAAATCCCATGGACTGAGGAGCCTGGAGGGCTACAGTCTACGGGGTAGCAAAGAGTCAGACACGACTGAGCGACTTCACTTTCACTTTCACTTGTGATTCTGAGGCTAGGGTTCCTGGACTGTATGTAGTTGGAGGTCCCTGTCTGTCGGCTCCCGGGAAGAACCGTGGCCTGTAGCGTAAAGCCTAAGCTCCCGGCCACCTGCTCAGGGACTCTTTGCTCTTGGACGTCACCCCTTCCTACCTCTACTTCTGCACCCCTCCTCTGGCCTGCCGTGGGGATCTCTGACTTTTTGTCCCCTCCGTCCTCATGCCAGTCAGTCTTCTGGATTTCCTTTCTGCCTGAATGACTCCTCCAAGGACCAGCTCCAAAGCCACTGCTCACGAAGCCCTCAAAGACTCTCCATCCTGTCCCCTCATGACATCTGACTGTGCTCCTGTCAGCACACAAAGGGGCTCCCTCCAACTGGGTGGGAGGTGAAAGTTAATGTCACATTGGTGACCCTGCATATTGTTGAAGATGAGGGTGAGGCTGACCAGATGTGCTGGGAGACCAGGTCCCAGGAGGACCTCTAAGGGACCGAAGAGCTTGACCTGGAGACACGGTGCTTCTGGGGGCCCAGGGGAGGGCACATGTTCCTGGAGTCCTGTCAGGGGACAGGGAACAGAGGTACCTGGGGGTCCTGAGTACAGAACCAGGAGCAACAGGGGGTTCCCAAGGAGACAGTTCTGTTCCCGGATAGGAAGCACATGCTGCAGCTTTCTAAGGACTGGAGGTGTGCACATGGCCTGCCAGGAATGCTGTGATTGTATGGGGAGTGGTGTGAGAGGATTAACTTGATGGCAGGGAGCAGGAGTCTGGGCCTGAGACTCTGAGAATCCCAATTCTCACTCCAACTCTTTCCAAAAGTCTGTGTGTCCTGAAATAAGTCACTTACCCTCTCTGACCCTTCTTTTTCTTATCTGGTGGAGATACTATGCAACACGCCAAGTCCCTATGGCCCAGATGTGTATGAGAAAATAGAGATGAAAGTGTCCTGTAGACAACGAGTGGCTCAGCCTTCCTCTGCTGCTGCTGCTGCTAAGTCCCTTCAGTCGTGTCCGACTCTGTGCGACCCCATAGACAGCAGCCCAGCAGGCTCCCCTGTCCCTGCAGCCTTCCTCAGCAAGGTACAAAACCCAGAAACCAGAAATGAAAACACCAAAAAGTTTACAACATACAAAGCTTCTGTGTAAACTTCTGTGTAAATAGAGAGCAAAATAAAAAGCTGAAAGAGATGTGGTGGACTGGTAGAGAACATTTTCAATGTATCTGATAATAGGGTTAATAGACATAATACAGAATGTAAATAGTGTCAACAAATCAATAAATGATAAGAAATAGGACATGGGTCAAGGATATGTGCAGAAGAAATCCCAAAAGCCAAAATACATGTCAAAAAAGTTCATTTCACAATCAACCATGGAAATGTATATTAAAATCTCAATGAAATAACATTTTATTTTTCCTATCAGGTTGGGAACATTTTTAAAGATCAGTAATAGCCTTCCTCAGCCATCAATGCAAAGAAATAGAGGAAAACAACAGAATGGGAAAGACTAGAGATCTCTTCAAGAAAATTAGAGATACCAGGGGAACATTGGAGAAGGCAATGGCACCCCACTCCAGTACTCTTGCCTGGAAAATCCCATGGACGCAGGAGCCTGGAAGGCTGCGGTCCATGGGGTCGCTGAGGGTAGGACACAATTGAGCGACTTCACTTTCACTTTTCACTTTCATGCGTTGGAGAAGGAAATGGCAACCCACTCCAGTGTTCTTCCCTGGAGAATCCCAGGGATGGGGGAGCCTGGTGGGCTGCCATCTATGGGGTTGCACAGAGTCGGACACGACTGAAGTGACTTAGCACTAGCAGCAGTAGCAGTAGGGGAACATTTCATGCAAAGATGGGCTCTATAAAAGACAGAAATGGTATGGACCTAACAGAAGCAGAAGATATTAAGAAGAGCTGGCAAGAATATACAGAAGAACTGTACAAAAAAGATCTTCATGACCAAGATAATCACGATGGTGTGATCACTCATCTAGAGCCAGATATCCTGGAATGTGAAGTCAAGTGGGCCTTAGAAAGCATCACTATGAACAAAGCTAGTGGAGGTGATGGAATTCCAGTTGGGCTATTTCAAATCCTGAAAGATGATGCTGTGAAAGTGCTGCACTCAATATGTCAGCAAATTTGGAAAACTCAGAAGTGGCCACAGGACTGGAAAAGGTCAGTTTTCATTCCAATCCCAAAGAAAGGCAATGCCAAGGAATGCTCAAACTACCACACAATTGCACTCATCTCACATGCTAGTAAAGTAATGCTCAAAATTCTCCAAGCCAGGCTTCAGCAATACGTGAACCGTGAACTTCCAGATGTTCAAGCTGGTTTTAGAAAAGGCAGAGGAACCAGAGACCAAATTGCCAACATCTGCTGGATCATGGAAAAAGCAAGTGAGCTCCAGAAAAACATCTATTTCTGCTTTATTGACTATGCCAAAGCCTTTGACTGTGTGGATCACAATAAACTGTGGAAAATTCTGAAGGAGATGGGAATACCAGACCTCCTGACCTGCCTCTTGAGAAATTTGTATGCAGGTCGGGAAGCAACAGTTAGAACTGGACATGGAACAACAGACTGGTTCCAAATTGGGAAAGGAGTACGTCAAGGCTGTATATTGTTACCCTGCTTATTTAACTTACATGCAGAGTACATTATGAGAAATGCTGGACTGGAAGAAGCACAAGCTGGAATCAAGATTGCCGGGAGAAATATCAATAACCTCAGATATGCAGATGACACCACCCTTATGGCAGAAAGTGAAGAGGAACTAAAAAGCCTCTTGATGAAGGTGAAAGAGGAGAGTGAAAAAGTTGGCTTAAAACTCAACATTCAGAAAATGAAGATCATGGCATCTGGTCCCATCACTTCATGGGAAATAGATGGGGAAACAGTGGAAACAGTGTCAGACTTTATTTTTCTGGGCTCCAAAATCACTGCAGATGGTGACTGCAGCCATGAAATTAAGAGACACTTATTCCTTGGAAGAAAAGTTATGACCAACCTAAATAGCATATTGAAAAGCAGAGACATTACTTTGCCAACAAAGGTCCATCTAGTCAAGGCTGTGGTTTTTCCAGTGGTCATGTATGGATGTGAGAGTTGGACTGTGAAGAAAGCTGAGTGCTGAAGAATTGATGCTTTTGAACTGTGGTGTTGGAGAAGACTCTTGAGAGTCCCTTGGACTGCAAGGAGGTCCAACCAGTCCATTCTGAAGGAGATCAGCCCTGGGATTTCTTTGGAAGGAATGATGCTAAAGCTGAAACTCCAGTACTTTGGCCACTTCATGCAAAGAGTTGACTCATTGGAAAAGACTCTGATGCTGGGAGGGATTGGGGCAGGAGGAGAAGGGGACGACAGAGGATGAGATGGCTGGATGGCATCACTGACTTGATGGACGTGAGTCTGAGTGAACTCTGGGAGTTGGTGATGGACAGGGAGGCCTGGCATGCTGCAATTCATGGGGTCACAAAGAGTCGGACATGACTGAGCAACTGATCTGAACTGAACTGAATAGCCAACTTCAGCAAGAATGTAGTGAAGCTAGGTTTCCCTGCACACTTTTGGTGGGAATGCACATTTATACAGCCTCTTTTGGAGGGCAATTGAACAGTACCTGCACATTTAACTGTACCTACTTTCAGACCCAGCAATCCATCCTCTAGGAATGGATTCCCCTAAAGTGATGTCACACATGCACAATGATTCACGTGCTCAGATGATCACTGCGATGGAGAAAAATCAAGTAAGTAAAGTGTCCATTCAGTAGAGAAATGGTAAAAAATTATGGGATATTCACATCATGAATACAAGAAAGCAATTTAAAAACCAAGGAGGTAGGTGTCTATGTACCCTGCATGTAAGTTAAATAAGCAGGGTGACAATATACAGCCTTGACGTACTCCTTTCCCAATTTGGAACCAGTCTGTTGTTCCATGTCCAGTTCTAACTGTTGCTTCCTGACCTGCATACAGATTTCTCAGGAGGCAGGTCAGGAGGTCTGGTATTCCCATCTCTTTCAGAATTTTCCACAGTTTATTGTGATCCACACAGTCAAAGGCTTTGGCATAGTCAATAAAGCAGAAATAGATGTTTTTCTGGAGCTCACTTGCTTTTTCCATGATCCAGCAGATGTTGGCAATTTGGTCTCTGGTTCCTCTGCCTTTTCTAAAACCAGCTTGAACATCTGGAAGTTCACGGTTCACGTATTGTTGAAGCCTGGTTTGCAGAATTTTGAGCGTTACTTTACTAGCGTGTGAGATGAGTGCAATTGTGTAGTAATTTGAGCATTCTTTGGCATTGCCTTTCTTTGGGATTGGAATGAAAACTGACCTTTTCCAGTCCTGTGGCCACTTCTGAGTTTTCCAAATTTGCTGACATATTGAGTGCAGCACTTTCACAACAACATCTTTTAGGATCTGAAATAGCTCAATGGTGATGGAATTCCATCACCCCCAGTAGCTTTGTTCCTAGTCATGCTTCCTAAGGCCCATTTGACTTCACATTCCAAGGATGTCTGCCTCTAGGTGAGTGATCACACCATTGTGATTATGTGGGTTGTGAAGATCTTTTCTGTACAGTTCTGTGTATTCTTGCCACCTCTTCTTAATATCTTCTGCTTCTGTTAGGTCCATACCGTTTCTGTCCTTTATTGAGCCCATCTTTGCATGAAATGTTCCCTTGGTATCTCTAATTTTCTTCAAGAGATCTCCAGTCTTTCCCATTCTATTATTTTCCTCTATTTCTTTGCATTGATCACTGAGGAAGGCTTTCTTATCTCTCTTTGCTATTCTTTGGAACTCTGCATTCAAATGGGTATATCTTTCCTTTTCTCCTTTGCCTTTAGCCTCTCTTCTTTTCTCAGCTATTTGTAAGGCCTCCTTAGACAGCCATTTTGCTTTTTTACATTTCTTTTTCTTGGGGATGGTCTTGATCCCTGTCTCCTGTACCGTGTCACGAACCTCTATCCATAGTTCATCAGGTACTCTGTCTATCAGATCTAGTCCCTTAAATCTGTTTTTCACTTCCACTGTATAATCATAAGGGGTTTGATTTAGGTCATACCTGAATGTTCTAGTGGTTCTCCCTACCTTCTTCAATTTAAGTCTGAATTTGGCAATGAGGAGTTCACGACCTGAGCCACAGTCAGCTCCCAGTCTTGTTTTTGCTGACTGTATAGAGCTTCTCCATCTTTGGCTGCAAAGAATATAATCAATCTGTTTTCAGTATTGACCATCTGGTGATGTCCATGTGTAGAGTCTTCTCTTGTGTTGTTGGAAGAGTGTGTTTGCTATGACCAGTGCGTTCTCTTGGCAAAATTCTATTAGCCTTTGCCCTGCTTCATTCTGTGCTCCAAGGCCAAATTTGCCTGTTACTCCAGGTGTTTCTTGACTTCCTACTTTTGCATTCCAGTCCCCTATAATGAAAAGGACATCTTTTTGGGGTGTTAGTTCTAGAAGGTCTTGTATGTCTTCATAGAACCGTTCAACTTGAGCTTCTTCAGCATTACTGGTTGGGGCATAGACTTGGATTACTGTGATATTGCATGGTTTGCCTTGGAAACAACAGAGATCATTCTGTCATTTTTGAGATGGTATCTAAGTACTGCATTTTGGACTCTTTTGTTGACTATGATGGCTACTCCATTTCTTCTAAGGGATTCTTGCCCACAGTAGTAGATATAATGGTCATCTAAATTAAATTCACTCATTCCAGTCTATTTTAGTTTGCTGATTCCTAAAATGTCGACGTTCACTCTTGCCATCTCTTGTTTGACCACTTCCAACTTACCTTGATTCATGGACCTAACATTCCAAGTTCCTATGCATTATTGCTCTTTACAGCATCGGACCTTGCTTCCATCACCAGTCACATCCACAAATGAATGTTGTTTTTCCTTTGGCTTTGTCTCTTCATTCTTTCTGGAGTTATTTTGCCACTGATCTCCAGTAGCATATTGCGCACCTACTGACCTGGGAAGTTCATCTTTCAGCGTCCAATCTTTTTGCCTTTTCTTACTGTTCATGGGGTTGTCAAGGCAAGAATACTGAAGTGGTTTGTCATTCCCTTCTCCGGTAGACTTCATTTTGTCAGAACTCTCCACCATGACCAGTCTGTCTTGGGTGGCCCTACACAGCATGACTCATAGTTTCATTGAGTTAGACAAGGCTGTGATCCATGTGATTAGATTGGTTACTTTTGTGTGATTGTGGTTTCAGTCTGCCTGCCCTCTGATGCCCTCTCCCAGCACCTACCGTCTTACTGTGGTTTCTCTGACCTTGGACATGGGTATCTCCTCTTGGACACTCCAGTGCCATGCAGCCACCGCTCACCACTCCAGCCTTGTAATGCTTTAAGTGTCTGTAGGATTGGTGGTGATGTCCACTCCTTGATTCTTGACATTTGTAATTTGTGTCTTTTTTTCTTGGATATTTTATCCTTTTTTTTTTTTTGCAATGAAATAGCTTTTGGCTTTACTGAATTTTCTCTAACATTTTCTGGGTTTCATTAATTTCTGTTGTTATCTTTCCTTCCCTATAGTTACTATGAATTTAAGTATTCTTTCTCTAGTTTCTTATGTAGAAACTCAGATCACTGATTATTTTTTCATTCCATTAAAACAATTTTCTAATTTCCCATGTGATTCTTCTTTGACTCAAGGGTTGCTTGTAAGTGTGTTGTTCAATTTCCACATATTTCAATTATCCATTTATCTTCTTGTTAATGATTTCAAGTTTAAATTATTAAGCTTGCACAAGAATTGTGCAAGTTATTGTGCAATATTTGTATGATTTAGATACTTAAACTTTGTATGCTTTTTAAATTTTTAACGATTTTTCGTACAGATAAGGTATGGTACATCTAGGTGAATGTTCCATGTATCTGTAAGAATGTGTATTCTGCTGCTAAGTGGAGAATTCTATTAATATCAATTAGGTCAAGTTGGTGTATAGTTTGGGTCAGGCTTGCTGTATTCTTACTGACTTCCTATTAATACTTGTACGGTCTGTTAGTGAGAGAGAGCGTCACTGCAGATTTTCTGTCTCTTCCAGTTCTACCAGTTTTGTTTCATGTATTTTGAATGTCTATTCTAAGGTGCATATACATTTAGAATTATTGTCTGCTTTAGTAACTGACTCTTCATTTGTGATGTTGTTCAGTATTCCTAGAAATATACCTTGTTCTGATGTCTATTTGTCTGATGTTAATATAGCACTCCAGCTTTTTTTTTTTTGACTACTGCTTACATGGAATGTCTTTTTGCATTCTTTTACTTTTATCCTACCCTTGTCTTTTTGTTTAAAGTGGTTTTCTTTTTTTAAATATTATTGATGTATAGTTGATTTACAGTGTTGTCTTAGTTTCAGGTGTTCAGCAAAGTGATTCAGATATATGTATGTATGTATACATATATATCGGAGAAGGCAATGGCACCCCACTCCAGTACTCTTGCCTGGAAAATCCCATGGACGGAGGAGCCTGGTAGGCTGCAGTCCATGGGGTCGCTAAGAGTCGGGCACGACTGAGCAGCTTCACTTTCACTTTTCACTTTCATGCATTGAAGAAGGAAATGGCAACCCACTCCAGTGTTCTTGCCTGGAGAATCCCAGGACGGGGGAGCCTGGTGGGCTGCCGTCTATGGGGTCGCACAGAGTTGGACACGACTGACGCTACTTAGCAGCAGCAGCATACATATATATATATTCTTTTTCAGATCCTTTTCATTATAGGTTATTATAAGACATTAAGTGTAGTTCCTTGTGCTATACAGTAGGTCCTTTCCATTTGAATATTTTGTATATAGTAGTGGGTTTATGTTAATCTAAAATTCCTAATTTATCCCTCCCTTTCCCCTTTGGTAACCATAAATTTGCTTCCCATGCCTATGAATCTGTTTCCTTTTATAATTAAGTTCATTTATATAACTTTTGCAGATTTTATATATAAGTGATGTCATGTGGTATTTGTCTTTCTCTTTCTGACTTCACATAGAATGATAATCCCTAGGGCCATCCATGTTGCTGCCGATGACATTATTTCATTCTTTTTTATGGTTGAGTTACATATATACATATAGATAGTTAGATAGGTGTGTATTCTTAATGAAACCAGTCCTGATCACCTTGTTGGAACAGATGGGTAAAGGAGAGACAAGGGAGCAGAAAACAGGAAGATTCACCCCAGAAGAACATCCCTGTGTCTGGCCTATAGGAAGCTTATACAGCTGGGCACATTTTCATTCTTCCTCACTGAGAATTTTAACCCTCTTTTGTATGAGCCAAACAAGCAGGGTGTTAGCATCAAATGGCTTTTAAGTGTGTCTGTGTCCATAAAGCAAAGTTTGCCATGAGGAACAAAGATTGTGGTGGTGCTAAGGCCACGTGTCATGTGAGGTCTTAGACTGAATGTTTTCTACTTGGAAATTTCCCAGATGCCAAGATGAGCTTGTTTTTGATGTCTGCTGGGGAGGTAAAATGTTGCGGTCATCTACCAGGAAGATTAAGCCCCTACATGCTCAGAAAGGGAGGGAGGGCTTGAGTATTTCAAACTGTATGCTCCTGAATTCCCCTCTCAAAGTCAGCCCTGGCTGAGTCTCAGAGAGCTCCTTCCTCACTTTGGTTTCTTCAAGGGGATACAGCCACCTCCTTCACCTGCCTCCTCATGGGGGAAGTTTTCCAGGTAGTGAGACAAAGTCTGGACTCTCCTAGGCTCCCATGCAATGGGAAGCCTGCCTTCAGCACTTGGGGAAACTCTTAGGAGCCTCTGAGCACACTGGCTACAGTCTCAGAACTGCCAGGATGGATTCCTGGGCAGCTGGGCAGCACCCATGACCTGTAGATAAGTGGGCCCAGGTGCTGCCTATAAAGAAGCAAGTATGCTCAGAGCCTCGATTGGCAAGTCCTGGGGCTTCCCTTCCTTTCCCATGAACGCAGGGTTTTCTTAGGTGCAGCCAACTTTGCAGGGTCTCGCAGCATCACGATGGGCCCAATCCGTAAGCGCTGGGGAGAAGCAGTAGGCATTTGGTGAAGATAGTTGTTACAGGCTCTTCTGGGGTTTTTCTGGCCAAGAAGTAAATTATCTTGAGCACCACAGTGGAGGAAACCCGGTCAGCCAACTGCAGAGCCCAGTCTGTCTAAGGGCTTGGTTTTCTTCAGTGGATAAACACCTGGCTGTTCTATATCAGCTCCAGAGTAGGTAGGTACAGGACTCTGCTTGGAGCTGAGGTGCTGACGCGGCGGGAGGTGGAGTTCTGCGGGTGGGTTGGGGGGGCGGTTCAGAGGAGGGAGATAAGCCCACATTGTAGCCCTGGCTGGCGGTCGGAGAGCACCAGAGGCTGGGGCTGGGGCTGGGGCTGGGGCAGCACCAAGCGGCAGTCACGGAGACCCCAGTGGCTGTGCCAAGTGACTGGCAGAGTAGGGGAGTAGGCAGAAGGAAGGAAACTTTGCAAGTGTGACCCAACTGAATACTCTGGATTGGGAAAAAGAAATGGAGGAAGCAAGATGAAGGGCAGAGGGAAGGCTCCCGCATACAAAGGGGATGACTCTTCGCCCTCTACCCCTTACCCTCCTTTTGGTTGTATGATTTTCTTCTTTTGTTAAAGCAGCGCCTGCTTCAGAGCGGCTGGGGGCTCGGCCCATCCACTTCTTGGGGTGCGTGCCTCTCCCTGGCGTCCCTTCCCCCTCCCATGCGCCCGTTGTTCAGTGGTGTACATTTCTTCTCCCAGACGCGGGGCACATGCCCCAAGGGACAGGATCCTCAGTCGCCTTAGCTCCTGGAGCTCTTCATAAGGAGCTGGGGGAGAGGGAGGCACAGGAAATGGGAACTGAGCTGAAGCAGGGGCTGAAACTGGGCTGGGTGAGGGTGCTCCTGGCTCCCCAGCCTTCTGTGGTGACCTTCCTGGGGTTCTAGCTGCTGCTCCCAGGCAAAAGTATGGTCTCCCCTGCCCTGCTTGTGGGCCCCATGGTGTGATGCTGTGTCTGTGTGTTCTACACAAAGGGACTTGCCCTTTCCCTTCGTAACCTACATTTGATGTGGATTAAACCTGTATAACAGAGAAGGCAATGGCACCCCACTCCAGTACTCTTGCCTAGAAAAATCCCATGGATGGAGGAGCCTGGTGTGCTGCAGTCCATGGGGTTGCTAAGTTGGACATGACTGAGCGACTTCACTTTCACTTTTTCATGCATTGGAGAAGGAAATGGCAACCCACTCCAGTGTTCTTGCCTGGAGAATCCCAGGGACGGGGGAGCCTGGTGGGCTGCCATCTATGGGGTCACACAAAGTCAGACACGACTGAAGTGACTTAGCAAACCTGTATAAACAGAGTGAGTGAGTGAAGTCGCTCAGTCATGTCCGACTCTCTGCGACCCGTGGACTGTAGCCTACCAGGCTCCTCCGTCCATGGAATTCTCCAGGCAAGAGTACTAGAGTGCGGTGCCATTTCCTTCTCCAGGGGATCTTCCCCACCCAGGGATCAAACCCGGGTCTCCCACATTGCAGGCAGATGCTTTACCATCTGAGCCACCAGGGAAGCCCCAATAAACAGAATAGATAGGTACAATGTTTGACTCGTTTTTCCAAGTTATTTTGCAAAATCAATTTGAAGAAACAATGTAAAACTATATCCTATGCCCAATTTGCCCCAGGGCCTACTGTGCCTCAGGCAAGGCAGCATCCACTGAGACCAGGTCTAGAAGATCAGGATCCACCCAGGGTGTTTGTTTGTGTGCCCTTCCCAGTTTCTACCTCTGATCTACATAATGGAGGGGAAAAAATCCACACAGGATTTTTTAGAAACAGGATACAGCCTCAACCAGAACCATAAACAGATTCTACAAAAGGTAAGAGTGGATGTATGGGCTGACGGGAGGCCAGGAAGGGCCAAGAGGGCTGACCCAGGAGGAGTTAAACTCTGCAGCTGCCAAGGCTCCAAATGTAAAGCAATGAAGTGAAGTGAAGTCACTCAGTCGTGTCTGACTCTTTGGGACCCCATGGACTGTAGCCCACCAGGCTCCTCCGTCCATGGGATTTTCCAGGCAAGAGTACTGGAGTGGGTTGTCATTTCCTTCTCCACGGAGGATCTTCCTGACTCGAAGACCAGGTCTTGGTCTTCGGGAGACCTGGATCGAACCCAGGTCTCCCGCACTGTAGGCAGACGCTTTACCGTCTGAGCCACCAATTGGCATGGGAAGGAAGATACAAAGCCTCTGATAACCTTCCTTAAACGTCTGTTAATATGACCCTGTGAATCCCCATAGAACACTCCAATTCTACTAATACAAAAACCTGGAGCCAGAAATTATTGTTTAGCACAGGATTTGAAACTGTAGACGATGTGTATCTGGTTCTGTCAAATCCTTACACTTACTTACAACTTTATCTGGTAACTTTTGCTGGCTTATATTTCTGTCCTTGTTGAATTATAGGAGATATATCTACAGAGATAGTTATATTCTAGATGCTTAACACTTGTATATATTTTGCAAATGATTTCTGCCATGTTATGTTTTCATTCTCTTGATGGTGTTCTTTGCACCAAAATGTTTAATTTGTGATGAAGTTTAATTCATTTTTTGGTTGCTTGTGGTTTTGATTGCATAGCTATGAAATCACTTAGTCATATGCTTTCTTCTAAGAGTTTTATAGTTTTGCCTCTTATGGTTTGGCCTTCGATCCATGTTGAGTTAATTTTTGTATATGGTATGACATAAGGATCTGACTTCATTCTTTTGTATGTGGATATTCAGTTCTCTTAACATCATTTGTTGAAAAGACTGTTTTTCCCCATTGAATGGTCTTGACATCCTTGTTGATAATCAGCTGGCTGTAGATGTGAAGGTTTTTTTTCCCCTGAATTATAAAGTTTATTCTATTGATCTCTGAATCTGTTCTTATGCCAATACCACACTGTTTTCATTTCATTAGCTTTGTAGTAAGTTGTACAATTTAAAATTGTGACTCCAATTTCATCTTTATTTGTTATTTTTTCAAGATTGATTTGGCTATTCAGCATCCCTTAAGATTCCATATGAATTTGAGAATCATCTTTTCCACTTCTGTAATAAAGGACACCGGGGTTTTGATACTGAATTTACTGATCACTTGGAGGTATTGTCATCTTAACAGTATTAAATCTTCCGTTATGTGAACCCAGATGTCTTTAAATTCATTTAGTGTTCTTAATTTCTTTCAGCCGTGTTATGTGGTTTTCAGTGTTTATGTCTTGCATCTCTTTGGTTAAATTGGTTCCCAAATATGTTACTCATTTTGATGCTATTGAAAAACAATTATTCTTAAATTTTTCTTTGCAGGTTGTTCACTGCTTGTGTGTAGAAATACACTTGAGTTTCATATGTTGGTCTTGTATCCTGTGACTTTGCTGAATATATTTATTAGCTCTGCAGGACAGTAGATCCTTTAGGGTTTATCTATATATAGGATTATGTCATCTGTGAATAGAGAAAGTTTTACTTCTTCCTTTTAATTTGGGCACCTTTTATTTCTTTTTCATGATCACTTGACTAGGACCCCTAATACAATGTTGAATAGAAGAGGTATGTGCAGGTGTCCTTGCCTTGTTCCCGATGTAAGGGTGTGGTGGGGGAGGGAGTTTTTAGTCTTTTATCATTGAATTAGCTGTGTGGTTTTTTTTTTTTTAATATATGCCCTAATTATGTGAAGGATGTTCATTTTAATTCCTAGACTTTTGGATGTTTTATTATGAAAGCATGCTAGATTTGTTAAGGGCTTTTTTTCTGCATCAGTTGAGTAAATCATGTGAGATTCTGCTGTTGTTCTATTGATGTGGTGGAATCAATTGATTTTCATGTGTTGAACCATCTTTTAATTTCTGAGATAAAGCCCACTTGGTCATAGTGTGGCTCTTTATTTTAATATGCTGTCATCGTTTTAATATGCTGTCAGATTTGGTTTGCTAGTATTTTGTTGAGTATGTTTGCATCTCTTTTTCTAAGGTATATTGGTCTGTAGTTTTCTTGTGAAGTTCTTGTCTAATGTTGGGATTGAGAAAACGCTGGCCTCCTGGAATGAGTTGAGAAGTGTTCCCTCATCTTCTTTTTTTTTTTTTTTTTAATGAGTTCAAGAAGGATCCAGGTTAATTCCTTAAATGTTTGAAAGAACTCACCAGTGAAACCATCTGGTCCTGGACTTGTCCTTGTTGGTAGGTATTTGATGATTGATTCAATCTCTATGCTAGTATGGTTCTGGTCAGAATTTCTAGTTCTTAATCAGTTTCAGTTGGTATCCATGATTGCAAAAGGCACAAAGCACTTTGCTAAAACATTAAGATTGGGTGAGTGAGCGATAGTCACTTAGTCATGTCCAACTCTTTGCAACCCCATAAACTGTCGCCTGCCAGGTTCCTTTGTCCATGGAATTCTCCAGAGAAGAATACTGGACTGCTATTTGCTTCTCCAGGGGATCTTCCTGACCCAGGGATTGAACACAGGTCTCCTGCATTACAGCCAGATTATAAAATTTGTATATCTAGGTGGATGGAAAGAACGTCTGGATAGACAGAAATAACAGGGTAAACAGCTTCCTCTGATCTCTGGGACAGGGACACATTCAGCTGAGGTGGCCTAGGCCACCCCTCAGGGCCACTGTGACCTCCAACTCCCTGACCAGCCACATCCCTTCTCTACCTCAACACCCTCCACCAGGGTGTTGAGGTCCAAGTCAGGGACTTTGTTTGAGTTACATGGAGCTGAGCACCCTGTCCTGAGACCAGACACAAAATTCTACATCTTAGAGATGCTTGGGTTTCCTCAAGACCATCTGTAAACCTTGGAGGACAGTGGCCTCAGACATAAGTAAGCATCAGAATCTCCTAGAAAGCCTATTTCCTGTGCAGGTTTGTACTTTGGGTCTGGAATGGCCCTGATTTGCATTTCAACAAGTCACCCTGTGACTCAGAGGCTGGGGCTCTGGACTGTATGTAGTTGGAGGTCCCTGTCTGTCGGCTCCCGGGAAGAACCGTGGCCTGTAGCATAAAGCCTAAGCTCCCGCCCACCTGCTCAGGGACTCTTTGCTCTTGGACGTCACCCCTTCCTACCTCTACTTCTGCACCCCTCCTCTGGCCTGCCTTGGAGATCTCTGACTTTTTGTCCCCTCCGTCCTCATGCCAGTCAGTCTTCTGGATTTCCTTTCTGCCTGAATGACTCCTCCAAGGACCAGCTCCAAAGCCACTGCTCACGAAGCCCTCAAAGACTCTCCATCCCGTCCCCTCATGACATCTGACTGTGCTCCTGTCAGCACACAAAGGGGCTCCCTCCAACTGGGTGGGACACGAAAATATTAATGTCACATTGGTGACCCTGCATATTGTTGAAGATCTGACGAGGGTGAGACTGACCAGATGTGCTGGGAGACCAGGTCCCAGGAGGACCTCTAAGGGACCAACGAGCTTGACCTGGAGACATGGTGCTTCTGGGGGCCCAGGGGCGGTGCCACATCCCTGGAGGCCTGTCAGAGCACAGGGAACAGAGGTACCTGGGGTCGTGACAGATGCTTATCACGACTGATGAGTGCCCTGAGGGAAGCACGTGCTATAACTTTCTAACAATAGACATGCAGGTGACCTACCAGGAATGCTGGGAGTGTGTGGGGAGTGGTATTACCCATTGACCCCGGCTGTCAGGAGTGGTAGCCTGGCCCTGAGACTCTGAGAATCCTAATTCCGGCTCTAAGTTTTCCCCAAAGTCGCTGTGTGACCTGAGATAAGTCACTTACCCTCTCTGACCCTTCTTTTTCTTGTCTCTGGTGGAGATACTAAGTACCACACTGAGTCCCTGTGGCCCAGGGCTGCATGAGAAAATGGAAATGAAAGTGCCCTGTAGACAATTAGTGGCTCAGCCTTCCTCAGCAAGATACAAAACCCAGAAACCAGAAATGAAAACACCAACACACTTGACAACAGAAAAAGTAAAACGTTGGTGTAAACAGAGATAGCAAAAAAAGAAAGTTGAAAGAGACATGGTAGCCTGGTAGAGAATATTCAGCATATCTGATAATAGGGTTAATAGACATAATACAGAACATAAATAGTGTCAACAAATCAATAAAAGACAAGTAACAAATGGAAAAATTGGCCAAGAATATCTATAGAAGAAATCCAAACAACCAATATACATGTCAAAAAAATTTTTTCCTCATTTCTCCATCAACCTAGAAACGCACATTAAAATCTCAATGAAATAACATTTTTCTATCAGACTGGGAATATTTTTAAAGATCAGTAATAGCCAACGTCAGCAAGAAAGCAGCGAAGCTGGGTTTCCCCACACACTGTTGGCGGGAATGCACATTTACACCGCCTTTTTTGGAGGGCAGTTGAACACCACCTCCACATTGTACTGTACTTAACCCTGCTGCTGCTGCTACTGCTAAGTCGCTTCAGTCGTGTCCGACTCTGTGTGACCCCATAGACGACAGCCCACTAGGCTCCGCCGTCCTTGGGATTCTCCAGGCAAGAACACTGGAGTGGGTTGCCATTTCCTTCTCCAATGCATGAAAAGTGAAAGTGAAGTCACTCAGTCGTGTCCGACTCTTAGTGACCCCATGGACTGCAGCCTACCAGGCGCCTCCATCCATGGGATTTTCCAGGCAAGAATACTGGAGTGGGGTGCCATTGACTTCTCTCTCCAGGACCCAGCAATCCCACCTCAAGGAATGGATCCGCTCAGATGATGTCACACATGCATGATGATTCAGGCACTCTGATGTTCACTGCAGCATTGTTTGGAGAAAAATCAGTTAACTAAAGTGTCCATCCAGTAGAGGAATGGTGAAAAAAAGGAATATTCACATCATGAATATAAGGGAATTAAAAAAACAAGGAGGTAGGTCTCTAGGTACTGACATGGAAACACTTCTGAGATATACGGTTAAGTGATAAAACCCAAGCCCCTAGCCTAATAAATAGCATATGAGACTATTTTTTTAAAACCACAAACTCTGGGTGAATGGATGGATGAATGGACACATGGATGAGCCTGCATCTGCACAGACCCACATCAGGAAGGGTGTACCTTGTGCACGATTCAAAGCAGTGGCTGTTGCTGGGAAAGAGGCTTGCTTGGGAGAAGGGTGTGGGGGTACTTCCATTCTGGGGAGAGTAGATCCCTCTTTCTGTGAGACTCTGTTACAGTGAGTGCTGTGGGAACAAAGAGGACTATAGCACAGTGGTGGGAAGCGATTCCTGGCTCTGCTGCCCTCTGCCTGCTCCTGTAACTGCTGGTGGTTGACTGGCAGGCCTGCTAATTGCCTTTGCTGTTCGTTTTCTAAAGGCTCTTTTTTTTTCTTCCCTGCCTCTGCATGGCAAAACCCAACCCTCCCCAGCCTTGGCACTTATCCCAGCTCAATACATTATTAGTTAGGTTTTCTTGTACCACATTCAAGCAAACAAACCCCCACATCTCACAATAAAAATTTTTAAAGAAAAAAAAACAAAAAAAACATGTCTTTCCCTCTCCTCTCCACCTTGTGCAGCTGATCTGGTGGCCTTAGTAGATCAGTAGGGATTACTCATGCATCCACAGGACAACTGGGGGTTCTGCTCCAGGCTGGGTTTAGCAGAGACGCCTTAGGTGGTGCAGCCTTGCTTTAGATGTTCTTCTTCCTCCTCTTAGGAGCAACAGGCCTGCTCAGTAATATTAGAAGCATCTTCTTCTCTTTCCAGAGATTTGTCCATTCTATCTAGCTTGTTGATGTGCCTCGAGCGTTTCATAGCATTCCCTTATTATTCTTTTAGTGTCTAGAGGCACTGTAGCCCCTGGCGTAGTGTAGGCCCTCCCTCAGCTCCTGAGAAGCGACCTAGAGCAAATTTGTGTAGACGGTCAGCTGTTGGGTTCCTATTCCCTGCTCTGGCTCTCCAGGCTCCTCAGTGCTCATTTTAATTTTGAGAGAAGAAACAGCTCCTACCTCAGATGTCTTTGTGGTGAGTAACCTTGCTAAAATGCACCTGTGCCTACATCGCCTAATAACCCCACATTGTTGGTTAGAGTTCCACCCTAAGGGAGACAATATACAAGGTTAAAGCCACTGACTTATGCAAAGGTCCATCAGTTTCAAGTTCCAGACCCTGGGTTGGATCCCCGCCTTTGCATTGGTCCCCATCTGACTGTTTTCTTTGTTCAGATCACATCAGTCGCTCAGTCGTGTCCGACTCTTTGCGACCCCATGAATCGAAGCACGCCAGGCCTCCCTGTCCATCACCAACTCCCGGAGTTTACTCAGACTCATGTCCATCGAGTCTGACAGATGCCATCCAGCCATCTCATCCTCTGTCGTCCCCTTCTCCTCCTGCCCCCAATCCCTCCCAGCATCAGAGTCTTTTCCAATGAGTCAACTCTTCCCATGAGGTGGCCAAAGTACTGGAGTTTCAGCTTTAGCATCATTCCTTCCAAAGAAATCCCAGGGCTGATCTCCTTCAGCATGGACTGGTTGGATCTCCTTGCAGTCCAAGGGACTCTCCAGAGTCTTCTCCAACACCACAGTTCAAAAGCATCAATTCTTCGGCGCTCAGCCTTCTTCACAGTCCAACTCTCACATCCATACATGACCACAGGAAAAACCATAGCCTTGACTAGACGAACCTTTGTTGGCAAAATAATGTCTCTGCTTTTGAATATGCTATCTAGGTTGGTCATAACCTTCCTTCCAAGGAGTAAGCGTCTTTTAATTTCATGGCTGCAATCACCATCTGCAGTGATTTTGGAGCCCCCAAAAATAAAGCCTGACACTGTTTCCACTGTTTCCCCATCTATTTCCCATGAAGTGATGGGACCAGATGCCATGATCTTCGTTTTCTGAATGTTGAGCTTTAAGCCAACTTTTTCACTCTCCACTTTCACTTTCATCAAGAGGCTTTTTAGTTCCTCTTCACTTTCTGCCATAAGGGTGGTGTCATCTGCATATCTGAGATTATTGATATTTCTCCCGGCAATCTTGATTCCAGCTTGTGTTTCTTCCAGTCCAGCGTTTCTCATGATGTACTCTGCATATAAGTTAAATAAACAGGGTGACAATATACAGCCTTAACGTACTCCTTTTCCTATTTGGAACCAGTCTGTTGTTCCATGTCCAGTTCTAACTGTTGCTTCCTGACCTGCATACAGATTTCTCAAGAGGCAGGTCAGGTGTTCTGGTATTCCCATCTCTTTCAGAATTTTCCACAGTTTATTGTGATCCACACAGTCAAAGGCTTTGGCATAGTCAATAAAGCAGAAATAGATGTTTTTCTGGAGCTCACTTGCTTTTTCCATGACCCAGCAGATGTTGGCAATTTGATCCCTGGTTCCTCTGCCTTTTCTAAAACCAGCTTGAACATCAGGAAGTTCACGGTTCACATATTGCTGAAGCCTGGCTTGGAGAATTTTGAGCATTACTTTACTAGCGTGTGAGATGAGTGCAATTGTGCGGTAGTTTGAGCATTCTTGGGCATTGCCTTTCTTTGGGACTGGAATGAAAACGGACCTTTTCCAGTCCTGTGGCCACTGCTGAGTTTTCCAAATTTGCTGGCATATTGAGTGAAGCACTTTGACTCAATATGCATCATCTTTCAGGATTTGGAATAGCTCAACTGGAATTCTATCACCTCCACTAGCTTTGTTCATAGTGATGCTTTCTAAGGCCCACTTGACTTCATGTTCCAGGATGTCTGGCTCTAGGTGAGTGATCACACCATCGTGATTATCTGGGTTGTGAAGACCTTTTTTGTATAGTTTTGTGTATTCTTGCCATCTCTTCTTAATATCTTCTGCTTCTGTTAAGTCCATACCATTTCTGTCCTTTATCGAGCCGAACTTTGCACGAAATGTTCCTTTGGTATCTCTGATTTTCTTGAAGAGATCTCTGGTCTTTCCCATTCTGTTGTTTTCCTCTATTTCTTTGCATTGATCACTGAAGAAGGCTTTCTTATCTCTTCTTGCTATTCTTTGGAACTCTGCATTCAAATGTTTATATCTTTCCTTTTCTCCTTTGCTTTTCGCTTCTCTTCTTTTCACAGCTATTTGTAAGGCCTCCCCAGACAGCCATTTTGCTTTATTGCATTTCTTTTCCATGGGGATGGTCTTGATCCCTGTCTCCTGTACAATGTTATGAACCTCATTCCATAGTTCATCAGGCACTCTATCTCTCAGATCTAGGCCCTTAAATCTATTTTTCACTTCCACTGTATAATCATAAGGGATTTGATTTAGGTCATACCTGAATGGTCTAGTGGTTTTCCCTACTTTCTTCAATTTAAGTCTGAATTTGGCAATAAGGAGTTCATGGTCTGAGCTACAGTCAGCTCCTGATCTTGTTTTTGCTGACTGTATAGAGCTTCTCCATCTTTGGCTGCAAAGAATATAATCAATCTGATTTCGGTGTTGACCATCTGGTGATGTCCACATATAGAGTCTTCTCTTGTGTTGTTGGAAGAAGGTGTTTGTTATGATCAGTGCATTTTCTTGGCAAAACTCTATTAGTCTTTGCCCTGCTTCATTCCTTATTCCAAGGCCAAATTTGCCTGTTACTCCAGGTGTTTCTTAACTTCGTACTTTTGCATTCCAGTCCCCTATAATGAAAAGGACATCTTTTTTGGGTGTTAGTTCTAAAAGGTCTTGTAGGTCTTCATAGAACCGTTCAACTTCAGCTTCTTTAGCGTTACTGGTTGGGGCATAGACTTGGATTACTGTGATATTGCATGGTTTGCCTTGGAAACGAACAGAGATCATTCTGTCGTTTTTGAGATTGCATCCAAGTACTGCATTTCAGACTCTTTTGTTGATCATGATGGCTACTCCATTTCTTCTGAGGGATTCGTGCCCGCAGTAGTAGATATAATGGTCATCTGAGTTAAATTCACCCATTCCAGTCCATTTCAGTTCACTGATTCCTAGAATGTCGACATTCACTCTTGCCATCTCTTGTTTGACCACTTCCAATTTGCCTTGATTCATGGACCTGACATTCCAGGTTCCTGTGCAATATTGCTCTTTACAGCATCGGACCTTGCTTCCATCACCAGTCACATCCACAGCTGGGTATTGTTTTTGCTTTGGCTCCATCCCTTCATTCTTTCTGGAGTTATTTCTCCACTGATCTCCAGTAGCATATTGGGTACCTACTGACCTGGGGAGTTTCTCTTTCAGTATCCTATCATTTTGCCTTTTCACACTGTTCATGGGGTTCTCAAGGCAAGAATACTGAAGTAGTTTGCCATTCCCTTCTCCAGCGACCACATTCTGTCAGATCTCTCCACCATGACCCGCCCATCTTGGGTTGCCCCACGGGCATGGCTTAGTTTAATTGAGTTAGAGAAGGCTGTGGTCCTAGTGTGATTAGATTGACTAGTTTTCTGTGAGTATGGTTTCAGTGTGTCTGCCCTCTGATGCCCTCTTGCAACACCTACTGTCTTACTTGGGTTTCTCTTATCTTGGGCGTGGGGTATCTCTTCACAGCTGCTCCAGCAAAGCGCAGCCAATCTCCTTACCTTGGACGAGGGGTATCTCCTCACCGCTGCCCTTCCTGACCTTTGACATGGGATAGCTCCTCTAGGCCCTCCTGTGCCCGCACAGCTTCGGCAGATTGGTGTTTGGATGACTGTAGCAAATGGCAACCCACTCCAGTATTCTTGCCTAGAGAATCCTGTAGATAGAGGAGCCTGGTGGGCTGCTATCCTTAGGGTCACACAGAGTCGACACAACTGAAGCGACTTAGCATGCATGCATGCATTGGAGAAGGAAATGGCAACCCACTCCAGTATTCTTGCCTTGAGAATCCCAGGGACAGAGGAGCTTGGTGGGCTGCCTTTATGGGGTCGCACAGAGTCGGACACGACTGATGCAACTTAGCAGCAGCAGCAGCAAACTTTCTTAAACCTGATTTTAATGGGGGTCCTCTGATTTCAGGGGATAAACCCATTGCTCCCTGGCTAAGCTTGCCTTACAGAGATGTTGGGAGTTTTCACCTGTGTTTAATATGGTTGCCGGAGGTATTGATACAGGTGTGTATTCTTAACGAAACCAGCCCTGATCACCTTGTTGGGACAAGCGGGTAAAGGAGAAATGAGAGAGCATAAAACAGGAAGATTCACCCCAGAAGAACATCCCTGTGTCTGGCCTATAGGAAGTCTATACTGCTGGGCACCTTTTGATTCTTCCTCACTGAGAATTTTAACCCTCTTTTGTATGAGCCAAACAAGCAGAGCGTTAGCATCGAATGGCTTTTAAGTGTGTCTGTGTCCATAAAGGAAAGTTTGCCATGAGGAACAAAGATTGTGGTGGTGCTAAGGCCACGTGTCATGTGAGATCTTAGACTGAATGTTTTCTGCTTGGAAATTTCCCAAATGCCAAGATGAGCTTTTTTTGATGTCTGCTGTAGAGGTAAAATGTTGCGGTCATCTACCAGGAAGATTAAGCCCCTACGTGCTAAGAAAGGGAGGGAGGGCTTGAGTATTTCAAACTGTATGCTCCTGAATTCCCCTCTCAAAGTCAGCCCTGACTGAATCTCAGCTCCTTCCTCACTTTGGTTTCTTCAAGGGGATACAGCCACCTCCTTCACTTGCCTCCTCATGGGGGAAGTTTTCCAGGTAGTCAGACAGAGTCTGGACTCTCCTAGGCTCCCCTGCAATGGGAAGCCTGCCTTCAGCACTTGGGGAAATTCTTAGGAGCCTCTGAGCACAATGGCTACAGTCTCAGAACTGCCAGGACAGATTCATTGGTGGCCAGGCAGCACCCATGATTTGAGGCTACAGTTCCAACAGCCCTCCTTCTTAAGAGAACCTTCGAATGCAATCTGATCATCTTTGAGACTGCCCATTCTCCTCTGTGGCTTCTTCAGGGAATTCATACAGCTAAGTTGGACTTCTCTGGTGGCTCAAACAGTAAAGCGTCTGCCTACAGTGCAGGAGACCCGGCTTGAATCCCTGGGTCAGGAAGATCTGGAGAAGGAAATGGCAACCCACTCCAGTACTCTTGCCTGGAAAATCCCATGGATGGAGGAGCCTGGTAGGCTGCAGTCCATGGGGTCACAAAGAGTCGGACACTACTGAGCGACTTCACTTTCACTTTGTTTTCAGTACTACATTTGCTTGCTGCTTTCCAGAAGGCATGCTAGGAGATGGAACTGGATCTAAAATCCTCAAGTTCTTGTTTTCTCTCTCACACTTCTTGAGGCTGTCTGAGTTCCCTCTGCTTTTATGGGGGAGTGAGGGAAGGCCATTTCAAGCCTGGAGACTTGAAACCCACAGACTGTTCTCAGCTCTCAGATTTGAAACCTGGGATATTGACTAAGCCTTTAACTTAGGGGTTGCTTGTTCTCATGCTGTCTGTAAACGTGCATTCTCAGGGGCCAGCTAAGCCCTCAGAAGCAGCACTAAGATGGAGAGCAGTTGAGGGGCAAGTGGCAAGCATGCCCAGGTGCTGCCTATAAAGGAACAGAGTGCTCAGAGCCACAGATGTGTCGAGTCCTGGGGCTTCCCTTTCCCTCCCGTGAACGCACAGATTTCCCAGGTCAGCCAACTTGGCAGAGTCTTGCGGACCTGCCTGCAGTCTCTGGGAACACTGCTGGTTGAGATAAGGTCCACTCAGTAAAGACTGGAGAGGCGGCAGGCATTTGATGAAGGTAGTTGTTCCAGGCTCTTCTAGGGTTTTGCTGGCTGAGGAGTAAACTCTTTTGAGCACTACATCGGAGGAAACTGAGTCAGCCAGCTGCAGAGCCCAGCCTCTCTAAGGGCTCAACTTTCTTCTGTGGATAAACTTCTGGCCTTCCTTTATCAGCTCAAGAGTAGGTAGGTACAGGCCTATCCTTGGAGCTGAAGCTGAGTGGGAGTGAAAAGGAGGCGAGCTTGGGGGAGGGGATCAGCCCACCACAGCCCTGACTGGCAGCCAGAGCACCAGAGGCTCGGGCAGAGGCAGCACCAGGCAGGACCCCAGGGTCCCTCTAGAGCAGCTCCCAGTAGATGTGCCGAGAGCTTGGAGGGAATGTCAGAGCAGGGGAGTAGGTGGAAGGGAGGAAACTGAATACTCAGACTGGGAAAAAGAAATGGAGGAAGCAAGATGAAGGGCAGAGGGAAGGCTCCCGCATACAAAGGGGATGACTCTTCGCCCTCTACCCCTTACCCTCCTTTTGGTTGTATGATTTTCTTCTTTTGTTAAAGCAGCGCCTGCTTCAGAGCGGCTGGGGGCTCGGCCCATCCACTTCTTGGGGTGCGTGCCTCTTCCTGGCGTCCCTTCCCCCTTCCATGTGCCCGCTGTTCAGTGGTGTATATTTCTTCTCCCAGACGCGGGGCACATGCCCCAAGGGACGGGATCCTCAGTCGCCTTAGCTCCTGGAGCTCTTCATGAGGACCTGGGGGAGAGGGAGGCACAGGAAATGGGAACTGAGCTGAAGCAGGGGCTGAAACTGGGCTGGGTGAGGGTGCTCCTGGCTCCCCAGCCTTCTGTGGTGACCTTCCTGGGGTTCTAGCTGCTGCTCCCAGGCAAAAGTATGGTCTCCCCTGCCCTGCTTGTGGGCCCCATAGTGTGATGCTGTGTCTGTGTGTTCTACACAAAGGGACTTGCCCTTTCCCTTCGTAACCTACATTTGATGTGGATTAAACCTGTATAACAGAGAAGGCAATGGCACCCCACTGCAGTACTCTTGCCTAGAAAAATCCCATGGATGGAGGAGCCTGGTGTGCTGCAGTCCATGGGGTCGCTAAGTCAGACATGACTGAGCGACTTCACTTTCACTTTTTCATGCATTGGAGAAGGAAATGGCAACCCACTCCAGTGTTCTTGCCTGGAGAATCCCAGGGACGGGGGAGCCTGGTGGGCTGCCGTCTACGGGGTCGCACAGAGTTGGACACGACTGAAGTGACTTAGTAAACCTGTATAAACAGAGCGAGTGAGTGAAGTCGCTCAGTCATGTCCGACTCTCTGCGACCCCGTGGACTGTAGCCTACCAGGCTCCTCTGTCCATGGAATTCTCCAGGCAAGAGTACTGGAGTGCGGTGCCATTTCCTTCTCCAGGGGATCTTCCCCACCCAGGGATCAAACCCGGGTCTCCCACATTGCAGGCAGATGCTTTACAATCTGAGCCACCAGGGAAGCCCCAATAAACAGAATAGATAGGTACAATGTTTGACTCGTTTTTCCAAGTTATTTTGCAAAATCAATTTGAAGAAGCAATGTAAAACTATATCCTATACCCAATTTGCCCCAGGGCCTACTGTGCCTCAGGCAAGGCAACATCCACTGAGACCAGGTCTAGAAGATCAGGATCCACCCAGGGTGTTTGTTTGTGTGCCCTTCCCAGTTTCTACCTCTGATCTACATAATGGAGGGGAAAAAATCCACACAGGATTTTTTAGAAACAGGATACAGCCTCAACCAGAACCATAAACAGATTCTACAAAAGGTAAGAGTGGATGTATGGGCTGACGGGAGGCCAGGAAGGGCCAAGAGGGCTGACCCAGGAGAAGCTCAACTCTGCAGATGCCAAGGCTCCAAATGTAAAGCAATACCTTTTGAAAAGTCGTGGGAAGGAAGATACAAAGCCTCTGATAACCACCTTTCTTAATTGCCTGTTAATATGACCCTGTGGATCCCCATAGAACATTCCAATTCTACTGATATGGAAATCTGGAGCCAGAAATTATTGTTTTGTACAGTATTTGAGAGTCATTAACACAATCATCGGAGAAGGCAATGGCACCCCACTCCAGTACTCTTGCCTGGAAAATCGCATGGACGGAGGAGCCTGGTAGGCTGCAGTCCATGGGGTCGTTAAGAGTCAGACACGACTGAGCGACTTCACTTTCACTTTTCACTTTCATGCATTGGAAAAGGAAATGGCAACCCACTCCAGTGTTCTTGCCTGGAGAATCCCAGGGGGAGCCTGGTGGGCTGCCGTCTATGGGGTCGCACAGAGTCGGACACGACTGAATCGACTTAGCAGCAGCAGCAGCAACACAATCATAGAGGATATGTATCTGGTCCTGCCATATCCTTACACTTTGCTTATACCTGGAGACTTCTGTTGGTTTATAGTTCTGTTCTTTTATAATTAATGGAGAGAGATACAGATATATTCTAAATACTTAGCCCTTGTGTATATGGCTTGCAGATGTTTACTGTCATGTTGTGTTTTTAGTTTCTTGATGGGATTCTTCATACCAAAGTGTTTAATTTTGATGAAATCCAATTCATTTTTTGGTTGCTTGTGTTTTTGATGACATAGCTATGAAATCATTTACAAGTCCAGGTCATATGCTTTCTTCCAGGAGTTTTATAATTTTACCCTTTATATTTAGGTCTTCAATCAATTTGAGTCAATTTTTGTTTATGTTATGAAGTATGGGTCTGACTTCATTCTTTTGTACGTGGATATTTAGTTGTCTTAACAGCATTTGATGAAAAGGCCTTTTTTCTTTTTCTAAGTCTTGGCATTTTGTTGGAAATCACTTGACTGTAGAACTGAAGGTTTCTTTGTGAACTCTCAAGTTAATTCTGTTGACCTCTGAATCTATTAGGCCAGTACCACACTGTTTTCATTTCTTTAGCTCTGTAGTAAGTTGTGAAATTGAGAAGTGTGACTCCAGTTTCCTTTTTCTGTTTAGCTTTTTTTTCAAGATTGATTTGGCTATTCAGCATCTCTTGAAGTTCCAAATGAATTTGAGAGTCATCTTTTCTATTTCTATCATAAAGGCCATTGTGGTTTTAATAGAGACTGAATTTATTGTTCACCTTGGGGTATTATCATCTTAACAATAATAAATCTTCCAATCTGTGAACACAATGTCTTTAAATGTATTTAGTATTCTTAAATACTTTCAGCAGTGTGTTGTGGTTTTCAGTGTTTACATCAGAATCTCCTTAGTTAAACTGGTTCTGAAATATTTTATTCATTTTAATGCTATGGTAAATACAAAATTATTTTAACAATTTTCTTTTTAGGTTGTTCACTGCTTGTGTATAAAAATACACTTGAGTTTTGTCTTGTATCCTGTGACTTTGCTGAATATATTTATTAGCTCTAATATATTTTGGGGGGTTATGGTCTTTTAGGAGTTTTTTGTATATTGGATTATGTCATTTGTAAATAGAGAAAGTTTTACTTCTTCCTTGCAGTTTGGGTGCTTTTTATTCCTTTTTCTTCATGATTGCTCTGACTAGAACCTCCAGTACAATATTGTAGAAGCTGTGAGAGCAAGCATCATTGCCTTGTTCCTGATGCAAGGGTGCAGTAAGGGAAGGAGTTTTCATTTTATCATTGAGTTAGCTGTGAGTTTTTTTATATATGCCCTTACTTATGTGGAGGATGTTCATTTTAATTCCTAGCCTTTTGGATGTTTTATTACGAAAGGGTGCTGGATTTGTTAAGGGCTTTTTTGGCATCAACTGAGTTAATCATGTGAGATTCTATTGTTCTGTTGATGTGGTGTGGTCAGTTGATTTTCATGGGTTGAACCATCTTTGCATTTCTGAGAGAAAGCTCACTTGGTTATGGTGTATAATCATTTTAATGTGCTCTCAGATTTGGTTTGTTAATGTTTTGTTGAGTATGTTTTCATCTCTGTTTCTAAGAGATACTGTTCTGTTATTTTTTTTTTTCTTGATATCCTTATTTGATGTTGGTATTGAGATAATGCTGGCCTCTGAGAATGAGTTGAGAAATATCCCCTCATCTATTTTTTGAATGAATTAGAGATGGATCTAGGTTAATTCCTTAAATGTTTGATGGAACTCACCAGTGAAACTGTCTGTTCCTGGGCTTTTCTTTGTTGGGAACTTCTTTGTGATTGATTTTATCTCTTTGTTAATTATGGTTCTGGTCAGAGTTTTTAATTCTTGATCAATTTTGGTTGGTATTCATGATTACGAAATGTTCAAAACACTTTGCTGAAACATAAAGTTTAGGGTTATAAAATTTGTGTATCTAAGGAGACGAAAAGAATGTCCAGATAGAAAATATCAGGGCAAACAGCTTCCTCTGATCTCTGGGACAGGGACAAGTTCTGCTGAGGTGG
Source organism: Bos mutus (assembly GCF_027580195.1). Lineage (NCBI taxonomy): Eukaryota > Metazoa > Chordata > Mammalia > Artiodactyla > Bovidae > Bos > Bos mutus. Next base: position 101,170,638 of record NC_091623.1, on the reverse strand, counting down.
CCAAGGCTACCCCATGGGACCACTGTGACCTCCACCCCCCCGACCAGCCACATCCCTCTCCACCTCAACACTCTTCACCAGGGAAGAGTCCCTGCCAATCCAGGTCAGGGACTTTGAATTACATGGAGCTGAGCACTCTGTCCTGAGACCAGACACAAATCTCTACTACATATTAAGAGATTCTCAGGTTTCCTCAAGACTATCTGAAAGCCTTGGAGGGCAGTGGCCTCAGACATAAGTAAGCATTGAAATCCCCTAGAGAGCCTGTTTCTTGTGTAGGCTCCCACTTTGGGCCTGGGACGGCCCTGATCTGTATTTCAACAGGTCCCCCTGTGACTCAGAGGCTGGGGCTCCTGGATTGTACTTGGAGGTCCCTGCCTCTGCCAGCTCCATGAGGAACTCTGACTGGAAGTATAAACCATTAGCTTCAGCCATGTGGTCGGAAACCTTTTGCAGTTGGACGTTGCCGGTTCCTCCCTCTGCCTCTGCCCCTTTCCTCTGGCTAGCCACAGAGAACTCTGACTTTTCACCCTGGAAGGCATCTGATTGTGCCCCTGTCACCACATGAAGGGGCTCCCTCCAACTGGGTGGACTTGAGGAACGGTTAATGTCACACTATTGACTCTGCATGTTGTTGAAGATCTGATGATACTGAGGATGACCAGGTGTGCCGGGAGACCAGGTCCCAGGAGGACTGCTAAAAGGCTATTCCACAGCATGGGAGGCCTGTCAGGGGACAGGGAACAGAGGTTCCTGGGGTCCTGAGTGCAGTGACTGCTGCATGCCCCAGGGAGGCAAATCTGTTCCCTGGTAGTGAAACACGGGCTACAACTTTCTAACAGAAGGCACACAGGTGAACTGCTAGGAAAACTGTGAGTGTGCGGGGAGTGATATTGGCAATTGACCTGGGCAGCTGGTAGAGATAATCTGGGCCAGACCCTTGAGAACTCCAACTCTGGTTTCAAGTCTTCCCAAAGTCGCTGTGTGACCTGAGATAAGTCACTTACCTTCTCTGATCCTTTTTCTTATCTCTGGTGGAGATCCTATGCACTTCACTGAGTCCCTGTGGCCCAGGCCTTCATGAGAAAACAGAAATGAAAGTGCCCTGTAGACAATAATGGCTCAGTCTTTCTCAGCAAGATATAAAACCCAGAAACCAGAAATGAAAGGATCAACAAATTTGACAACATGTAAAGTAAAACTTTTGTGTAAATAGAGATAGCAAAAAAGAAAGTTCAATGAGATGTCATATAGGTTGGTCAATAATTTTTTCTTTTTTTTTAATATTTATTTTTGATTGGTGATTGCTTTACAATATTGGTTTGATTTTTGTCATATATCAACATGAATTAACCATAAGTGTACATATATCCCCTCCCTCTTGAATCTCCCTCTCAACCTTTAGCCCATTCCCACCCCTCTAGGTTATCACAGAACCCCAGTTTGAGTTCCCTGAGTCATAGAGTAAATTCCCATTGGCTATATATTTCTGTATGTTAGTGTATATACATCCATGAAGCTCCCTCCATCCATCTCACCCTCTCCCCTCCCCTTGTCCATAAGTCTGTTCTCTGTGTCCGCATCTCCACTGCTGCTCTGTGAGCAGGTCCATCGGTACCACTCCTTTAGACTTACATATATGTGTTAATATACGATGTTTGTTTTTCTTTTTCTGACCTCACTCTGTGGAATAGGCTCTAGGTTCATCCACATCATTAGAACTGACTCAAATGTGTTATTTTTTATGACTGAGTAGTATTCCATTGCAACTAAGATCATGGCATCTGGTCCCATCACTCATGGGAAATAGATGGGGAAACAGTGGAAACAGTTTCAGACTTTATTTTTTTGGGCTCCAAAATCACTGCAGATGGTGATTGCAGCTATGAAATTAAAAGACACTTACTCCTTGGAAGGAAAGTTATGACCAACCTAGATAGCATATTCAAAAGCAGAGACATTACTTTGCCAACAAAGGTTTGTCTAGTCAAGGCTATGGTTTTTCCTGTGGTCATGTATGGATGTGAGAGTTGGACTGTGAAGAAAGCTGAGCGCTGAAGAATTGTTTTTGAACTGTGGTGTTGGAGAAGACTCTTGAGAGTCTCTTAGACTGCAAGGAGATCCAACCAGTCCATGCTGAAGGAGATCAACCCTGGGATTTCTTTGGAAGGAATGATGCTAAAGCTGAAACTCCAGTACTTTGGCCACCTCATGCGAAGAGTTGACTCATTGGAAAAGACCCTAATGCTGGGAAGGATTGGGGACAGGAGGAGAAGGGGACGACAGAGGATGAGATGGCTGGATGGCATCACTGACTCGATGCACATGAGTTTGAGTGAACTCAGGGAGTTGGTGATGGACAGGGAGGCCTGGCGTGCTGCCATTCATGGGGTCGCAAAGAGTCAGACACGACTGAGAGACTGAACTGAACTGAGTATTCCACTGTATACATGTACCACAGCTTCTTTATCCATTCATCTGTCGATGGACATCTAGGTTGCTTCCATGTATTGGCTGTTGTAAATAGTGCTGCAGTGAACATTGGAGTACACGTATCTTTTTCTGTTCATGTCTGATAGGGTTCATAGAAATAATTCAGAATATAAATAGTACTGACAAATCAGTAAAAGACAGGCAACAGATGGGAAAATGGACCAATATAGAAGAAATCCATATAGCCAATGTACATGTCAAAAATTTTTTTTCTCATTTCACCATCAACCTCAGAAATGCACATTAAAACATCGATGAAATAACATTTTTCTATCAGACTGGGAACATTTTTTAAAGATCAGTAATAGCCAGTGTCAGCAAGAAAGTAGTGAAGCTGGGTTTCCCCACACACTGTTGGCGGGAATGCACATTTACACGCCTTTTTTGGAGGGCAGTTGAACACCACCTCCACATTTTACTGTACTTTACCCTGGGACCCAGCAATCCTGCCTCTAGGAATGGATCCCACTCAGATGATGTCACACAGGCACAATGATTTAGGCACTCTGATATTCACTGCTGCACCGTTTGGAGAAAAATCAGGTAACTAAAGTTTCCATTCAGTAGAGAAATGGTGGAAAAAAACTACAAAATATTCATCCCACGAGTACAATACAGCAATTTAAAAAATAAGGAAGTATAGATCTCTATGTACTCACATGGAAAGACTTCTGAGATGTGTGAATAAGTGGTAAAACCCAAGCCCCAGCCTAATAAATAGCATATGAGACTATTTTTTTAAAACCACAAACTCTGGGTGAATGGATGGATGAATGGACACATGGATGAGCCTGCATCTGCACAGACCCACATCAGGAAGGGTGTACCTTGTGCACGATTCAAAGCAGTGGCTGTTGCTGGGAAAGAGGCTTGCTTGGGAGAAGGGTGTGGAGGGACTTCCATTCTAGGGAGAGCAGATCCCTCTTTATGTGAGACTCTGTTACAGTGAGTGATGTGGGAGCAAAGAGGACTATAGCACAGTGGTGGGAAGCGATTCCTGGCTCTGCTGCCCTCTGCCTGCTCCTGTAACTGCTGGTGGTTGACTAGCAGGTCTGCTAATTGCCTTTGCTATTCGTTTCTTTCTAAATGCTCTTTTTTTCTTCCCTGCCTAGCCTGGCAAAATCCAACTCTCTCCAGCCTTGGCATTTATTCCAACTCAGTGCGTTATTAGCTTTTCTTGGATAGCATTCAAACAAACAATACCCCACAAATCTATAATAATAATACAGCTATTTCTCTCTCATCTACACCTTGTGCAGCTGATCTGGTGGTCTTAGTAGGCATCACTCGTGCATCTTCAGGACAACTGGGGGTTCTGCTGCAGGCTGGGCTTAGCAGAGATACCTTAGGTGATTCAGCCCTGCTTTACATGTTTTATTCCTCCCCTAAGGAGCAACCTGGAAAATCCCATGGACGGAGGAGCCTGGTAGGCTGCAGTCCATGGGGTCGCTAAGAGTCGGGCATGACTGAGTGACTTCACTTTCACTTTTCACTTTCATGCATTGGAGAAGGAAATGGCAACCCACTCCAGTGTTCTTGCCTGGAGAATCCGAGGGATGGAGGAGCCTGGTGGGCTGCCGTCTACGGGGTTGCACAGAGTCGGACACGACTGAAGTGACTTAACAGCAGTAGCAACAAGGAGCAACCAGTCAGCTCAATGATGCTAGAAGCATCTTCTTGTCTTGCCAGAGATTTGTCCATTTTATCTAGCTTGTTGAAATTACATGCCTAGAGTGCATTATAGTATTCCCTTATTATTCCTTTAGTGTTGGTAGGGTTGATGGTGATGACCACTCTTTGATTCGTGACGTTTGTAATTTGTATCTTTCTTGTTTTTTTTTTTTTATTATTTTTCTTGGATACTTTATCAATTTTTTTCAATGAGACAGCTTTGACTTTACTGATCCTTCTTTAACATTTTCTGAATTTCATTCATTTCTGTTGTTATCCTCTTTCATTCCTTATAGTTACTATGAATTTAATGCGTTCTTTCTCTAGTTTCTAGTTTCTTAAACTAGAAGCTCGGATCATGATTATTTTTTAATTTCATTACAAATAATTTCTAACTTCCCATGTGGTGATTTCTTCTTTGACTCATGGGTTGCTTATAAGTGTGTTGTTCAATTTCCACATATTTCAATTTTCCTGTTGTCTTCCTGTTAATGATTCCAAGTTTAATTCTGTTATTGTGCAATAAATACTTTGTATGGTTTAGATATTTAAACTTCGTATGCTTTAAAATTTTTTTTAATGGTTTTTCATATAGATAAGGTATAGTACATCTAGGTGAATGTTCCACGTGCCTCTAAAATGTGTATTCTGCTGTTAAGTGGAGAATTCTATTAATATCAGTTTGGTCAAGTAGTTGTATAGTTTGAGTCGGGTTTTCTATGTTCTTACTGACTTTCTACTTGTACTGCCTGTTACTGGGAGAGAATTGTCACCACAGATTTTTTTGCCTCTTCTTTCAGTTCTATCAGTTCTGTTTCATGTATTTTGAATGTTCTAAAGTATGTATACATTTAGACTTATTATCTGCTTGGATAATTGACTTTTTTGTCATTATGTGATATCCTTCAGTATCCCCAGAAATACTTTGTTCTGATGTCTACTTTTTCTTGTATTAATTCAGTACTCTAGCTTTTTTTTCTTTTTTGATTACTGTTTACATGAAATACGTTTTTCCATTTTTTTACTTTTATCCTGGTGGTGGTATAGTCACTAAGTCGTGTCCGACTTTGTTGACCCCATGGAATGTAGCCTGCCAGGCTCCTCTGTCCACGGGATTCTCCAGGCAACAATACTGGAGTGGATTGCCATTTCCTTCTCCAGGGGATCTTCCTGACCCAGGAATTGAACCTGGGTCTCCCGCATTGCAGGCAGATTCTTTACTGACTGAGCTATGAGGGAAGCCCCAAAATGGAAGTTTTAGGTGTTGGCTATGAATTCAGCTTTCTCCTAACACTTTTATCCTACCTATGTCTTTATATTTAAAGTGGCTTTCTTTTTTAAATTATTACTGGTGTATAGTTGATTTAAAATGTGTTAGTTTCAGGTGTACAGCAAAGTGATTCAGATACATGTGTATGTATGTGTGTGTGTATATATATATATTTTTTATACTCTTTTCCTTTATAGGTTATATAAGATATTAAATGTAGTTCCTGTGCTATAAAGTCGGAGAAGGCAATGGCACCCCACTCCAGTACTCTTGCCTGGAAAATCCCATGGATGGAGGAGCCTGGTAGGCTGCAGTCCATGGGGTCACAAAGAGTCAGACACGACTGAGCGACTTCACTTTCACTTTTCACTGTCATGCATTGGAGAAGGAAATGGCAACCCACTCCAATATTCTTGCCTGGAGAATCCCGGGGATGGGGAAGTCTGGTGGGCTGCTGTCTATGGGGTCGCACAGAGTCGGACACAACTGAAGCGACTTAGCAGCAGCAGCAGTGCTATAAAGTAGATCCTTTTTGTTTATATATTTTGAATAGTGTGTTTATTAATCCCAAACTCATAATTTATGCCCCTCCTTCCCGCTTTGGTAACTCTATGATTCTGTTGATCTTTTGTAAATAATTTCATATATTTAATTTTTGTATCTCTCACATGTAAGTGATATCATGTGGTATTTGTCTGACTAGACTTACTATGATAATCTCTAGGTCCATCCAGGTTGCTGCCAGGTTATTCTTTTTTATGACTGAGTTATATATTCAAACACACACATACATACATATGCAGGTATGTATTTAATGAAACCAACCCTGATTACCTTGTTGAGACAAGCAGGTAAAGGAGAAACGAGGGTGCATCAAGCAGGAAAACTCTCTACCCTAGAAGGACGTGCTCTGGTTCTGGCCTAAAGGAAGTTTATACAACTGGACACAGTTTTTCCTTACTGAGAATTTTAGCCCTCTTTGGCATGCTTAGAGAAAAAGGGGGAAATTGAGATAGCACCTTGTTAAGCTGGTTTTGCCTCCTTAAATATGTTGTTGATGAATCAAACCTTTATTTTACAGAGACAACACAGCCATGCACGTGTGCAAGCTGGGAACCCATGCCTTCAGGGTAACCCCAGAACCAAGAGTATTTAGTCTGTGAAACTCAAAGAATAGAAATGTTGCCACCAGCGTGCTTTACAAAGTGAGAATCCTTCATAAGAAAAATCTGGTTTCCGACAGCGTTGCAAATAGCTTATACGGATTATTCGAGACTAGCCTATCAGCTTCCAAGCTTGAAATTTCCCTAAACCCCTTTAAGTGGAAGTCGCTCAGTCCTGTCTCACTCTTTGAGACCCCATGGATTATACAATCCATGGAATTCTCCAGGGCAGAATATCGGAGTGGGTAGCCTTTCCCTCTGCAGGTGATCTTCCCAACCCAGGGATCAAACCCAGGTCTCCCTCGTTGCAGGCGGATTATTTACCAGCTGAGCCACAACGGAAGCCCAAGATACTAGAGTGGGTAGCCTATCCCTTCTCCAGGGGATCTTCCTGACCCAGGAATTGAACCGGGGTCTCCTGCTTTGCAGGCGGATTCTCTACCAACTGAGCTATCAGAGAACCCCTTAAATTTCGCCCTAAATCCTGGATGAAAAGAGATTTGAGAGCCTTACTTCTTATCTCCTTGCCAGTTGACCTAACAATAAAACTTTGTTTTCTCAAAAGCTAGTGCCATAATATTGGCTTCTCTGCATGTCCGGTACTGAGTCCTTGCTGGGAAATACCCAGGAGTAAATTGCTGGCTGCTGCTGCTAAGTCACTTCAGTCATGTCCAACTCTGTGAGACCCCATAGACAGCAGCCCACCAGGCTCCCCCGTCCCTGGGATTCTCCAGGCAAGTACACTGGAGTGGGTTGCCATTTCCTTCTCCAATGCATGAAAGTGAAAAGTGAAAGTGAAGTCGCTCAGTCATGTGGTAATTCTCCATGTAACTTTTTGAAGAACTCACAAATTGATGAGTGCAGCAGCTGCACCACTTTAAACTCTCATGAGAGTTGTATAAGGGTTCCAATTTTTCCACATCCTTGCCAACACTTGTTATTTTCTGATTTTTTTTTAAAATTGTGGGCAACCTAGTTGGTGTGAGGCAGTATCTCACTGTGGTTTTGATTTGAATTTTCCTAATGACTAAGGATATTAAGCATCATTTCATGTACTTGTTGGTCATTTGTATATCTTCTTTGGAGAAATATCTATTCAACTATTTTGGTCACTTTTAATTTGAGTTGTCTTTGTTGAATTACAGATAATATATCTAGAGGAAAATGTATATGATACTTAACCCTTGTATAAGCGGTTTGCAAATATTTTCTGCCATTCTGTGTTGTCTTTTTACTCTCTTGATATTCTTTGCACCAAAATGTTTAATTTTGATGAAGTCAAATTTACCTTTTTTTTTCTTTGGTCTCTTACGGTTTTAAGAACATAGCAATGAAAACATTTTCAAATCCAGGTCATGGATATTTACCCCCCATGTTTTCTCCTAAGAATTTAATAGTTTTAGCCATGTATTTATGCTTTTGATTCATTCTGAGTTCATTTTTGTATAAGGTATGAAGTAAGGGTCTGACTTTATTCTTTTGAATGTGGATACCGGTTCTCTTGACACCATTTGTTGAAAAGGCTGTATTTTCCCTAATGATTGGTCTTGGCATCCTTGTTGATTATCAATTGGCTGTACATGTGAGGGCTTCTTTCTGAACTCTCAAGTTTATTCTCTTGGTTTCTGAATCTGTTCTTATGCCAATACCACACTGTTTTGATTTCTTTAGCTTCGTAGTAAGTTGTGATATTGGGAAGTGTGAATCCAGCTTTGTTATTTTCAAGGTTTATTTGCCATTTGGCATCTCTTGAAATTTCATATGAATTTGAGAATCAGATTTTTCCATTTACGCACTGAAGGCTATAGGGATTTTGACAGGGACAGTGTTGAATCCATAGATCACTTCGGGGAGTATTGTCATTTTCATTTTGTGTGTGACTGCTCAGTTGCTAAGCTTTGTTCTGCTCTTTGCCACTTCATGGACTGTAGCCTGCCAGGTTCCTCTGGCCGTGAGATTTCCCAAGAAAGAATACTGGAATGGGTTGCCATGGTCCAGGGACTGAACCCACATCTCCTGCATTGGCAGGTGGATTCTTTACCACTGAGCCACCTGGGAAGCCCATGTTAACAACATTAAATCTTCCAAACTATGAATACAAATATCTCCCCACTTATTGAGCCTTCTCAGTTTCTTTCAGAGTGTGTTGTGTTTTTCAGTGTTTATGTCTTATATCTCTTCGGCTGCCAAGTATTTTGTTCATTTTGATGCTATTGCAAATACAATTGTTTTACTGGATTCATTGCTAGTGTATATAAATGTGCTTGAGTTTTGTTTGTTGATCTTGTATCCTGCAACTATGCTGAATACATTTATGAGCCCTAGTAGATTGGGGAGGATTACAGATTCTTTAGAATTTTTCTGTGTATAGGATTATGTCATCTGTGAATGAGATGGCTTTATTTCTTTTTATTTGGATGCTCTTTCTTTTTCTTCACAATTGCTCTGACTAGTACCTCCAGTACAATATTCAATAGAAGTGATAAGAGCCAGTGTCCTTGCCTTGTTCCTGATGTAAAGAGGTGGGGGAGGGACCTTTCAGCCTTTTATCATTGAGTAAGCTGTGACTTTTTTGTATATGCCCTTAACTGTGTTGAGGATTTTTTTTTTTTTTCTTAATTTTAAAAGCCATTCCTAGTGAAACATTTATTTTTTCAAATAATTGTATTGGGATATAGTTGATTTACCATGCTGTGTTCTGCTATATAGCAAAAATGAACCAGCTATACATATACATAAACCCACTCTTTTTTAGATTCTTTTCCCATATAGGTCATTACAGAGTATTGAATAGAGTTCCCTGTGCTATACAGTAGCTTCTTATTAATTATCTGTTTTGCATATAGTAGTGTATATATGTAAATCCCAAACTCCCAATTAATCCCTACCTTCCCTTTCCCCCTTGGTAACTATAGGTTTGTTTTCTACATCTCTGACTCTATTTCTGTTTTGTAAATTAGTTCATTTGTACCATTTTTTTTTAGATTCCACATATAAGAGAAATCACATGATATTTGTCCTGCTCTGTCCTACCTCACTCAGTATGACAATCCCTAGGACCATCCATGTTGCTGCAAATGGCATTATTTCATTCTTTTTTATGATGAGTAATATTCCATTGTATATATGTACCGTATCTTCTTTATTTATTCATCAGTGGACATTTAGGTTGCTTCCATGTCTTGGCTATTGTAAAAAACACTGCAATGACATTAGGGTGCATGTTTCTTTTTGAAGTATGATTTTCTCTGAATAAATGCCCAGGATTGTGATTGCTGGATCATATGGTAGCTTCATCGTTAATTTTTTAAGGAGCCTCTGTACTGTTCTCCATGGGGCTTCTGTGATGGCTCAGATAGTAAAGAATCTGCCTGCAATGCAGGAGACCCAGGTTCGATTCCTGGGTCGGGAAGATCCTCTGGAGAAAGAAATGGCTGCTTACTCCAGTATTCTTGCCTGGGGAATTCCATGGACAGAGGAGCCTGGCAGGCTGTAGTCCATGGAGTCACCAAGAGTCAAACATTACTAAGTGACTAACACTTTCACTTTTTATACTGTTCTCCATAGTGGCTGTAGCAACTTACATCCCCACCAACAGTGTTAGAGGGTTCCCTTTTCTCCACACCCTCTTCAACTTTTAATGTTCATCGGGTTTTTTTTGATGATGGCCATTCTGGCTGAGGGGCTTCCCTGGTGGCTCAGATGGTAAAGAATCTGTCTGCAATGCAGGAGACCCAGTTTTGATCCCTGAATCAGTAAGATCCCCTGGAGATAGCTACCCACTCCAGTATTCTTGCCTGGAGAATTCCATGGACAGAGGAGCTTGGCGTGTTACAGTCCATGGGGTTACAGAGAGTTGGACATGACTGAGCGAATAACACTTTCACTTTGATTCTGACTGATGTGAGGTGATACCTCATTGTAGTTTTGATCTGCATTTCTCTAATAATAAGTGATGTTGACCATCTTTTTTATATGCTTTCTGGCCATTTCTATGTCGTCTTTGGAGAAACAACTGTATTTAGATCTTCCACCCATTTTTTCACTGGGATATTTTTTGGATATTGACCTTCATGAGCTGTTTGTACATTTTGAAAATTAATCCCTTCTTGGTCATTTTGTTTGCAAATATTTTCTCCCATTCTGAGAGTTGTGTTTTCATTTTCTATATGGTTTCCTTTGCTGTGCAAAAGCTTTTGAGTTTAATTAGGTCCCATTTATTTATCTTTGGTTTTATTTTCATTACTCTAGGAAGTGGACCAAAAAAGATCTTGCTGCAACTTATGTCAGAGTGTTCTGCCTGTGTTTTTCTATAAGAGTTTTATAGTAGGTAGTCTTATATTTAGGATCTCCTTGCAGTCCAAGGGACTCTCAAGAGTCTTCTCCAACACCACAGTTCAAAAGCATCAATTCTTTGGCGCTCAGCTTTCTTCACAGTCCAACTCTCACATCCATACATGACTACTGGAAAAACCATAGCCTTGACTAGATGGACCTTTGCTGGCAAAGTAATGTCTCTGCTTTTGAATACGCTATCTAGGTTGGTCATAACTTTCCTTCCAAGGAGTAAGCGTCTTTTAATTTCATGGCTGCAGTCACCATCTGCAGTGATTTTGGAGCCCCCCAAAATAAAGTCTGACACTGTTTCCACTGTTTCCCCATCTATTTCCCATGAAGTGATGGGACCAGATGCCATGATCTTCATTTTCTGAATGTTGAGCTTTAAGCCAACTTTTTCACTCTTCTCTTTCACTTTCATCAAGAGGCTTTTTAGTTCCTCTTCACTTTCTGCCATAAAGGGTGGTGTCATCTGCATATCTGAGGTGATTGATATTTCTCCTGCAATCTTGATTCCAGCTTGTGCTTCATCCAGCCCAGCGTTTCTCATGATGTACTCTTTAAATAAACAGGGTGACAATATACAGCCTTGACGTACTCCTTTTCCTGTTTGGAACCAGTCTGTTGTTCCATGTCCAGTTCTAACTGTTGCTTCCTGACCTGCATATAGGTTTCTCAAGAGGCAGGTCAGGAGGTCTGGTATTCCCATCTCTTTCAGAATTTTCCACAGTTTATTGTGATTCGCACAGTCAATGGCCTTGGCATAGTCAATAAAGCAGAAGTAGATGTTTTTCTGGCACTCTCTTGCTTTTTCCATGATCCAGTGGATGTTGGCAATTGGATCCCTGGTTCCTCTGCCTTTTCTAAAACCAGCTTGAACATCTGGAAGTTCATGGTTCACGTATTGCTGAAGCCTCGGACTGCAAGGAGATCCAACCAGTCCATTCTAAAGGTGATCAGTCTTGGGTGTTCTTTGGAAGGACTGATGCTGAAGCTGAAACTCCGGTACTTTGGCCACCTCATGCAAAGAATTGACTCACTGGAAAAGATTCTGATGCTGGGAGGGTTGGGGGCAGGAGGAGAAGGGGACGACAGAGGATGAAATGGCTGGATGGCATCACTGACTCGATGGATGTGAGTTTGAGTGAACTCCAGGAGTTGGTGATGGACAGGGAGGCCTGGCGTGCTGCAACTCAAGGGGTCGCAGAGTCAGACACGACTGAGCGACTGAACTAAACTGAATCCATTTTGAGTTTATTTTTGTGTATGGTGTTAGAGTATATTCTAATTTCATTCTTATACATGGAACTGTCCAGTTTTCTCAGCATCATTTATTGAAAAGACTGTTTTTTCTCTGTTGTATATTCTTGCCTCCTTTGTCATAGATTAAGTGACCATTGGCATGTGGGTTTATCTCTGAATTTTCTATGCTATTCTGTTGACCTATATTTCTGTTTTTGTGCCAGTACCCTGTTATGTACTGTGCCAGTACTGTTATGATGACCATGTCTTTATAATGTAGTTTGAAGCCAGCGAACCTGATTTCTCCAGCTCTGTTTTTCTTTCTCAAGATTACTTTGGCCATGTAGGGTCATTTGTGTTTCCATACAAATTGTAAAATTATTTATTCTAGTTCTGTGAAAAATGCTATTGGTGATTTTATAGGGATTGCATTGGATTTATAGACTACTTTGGGTAGTGTTGTCATTTGGACAGTATTAATTCTTCCAGTCTAAGAGTGTGGTATGTGTCTCAGTCCATTTGTGTGATCTTTGATTTCTTTCACCAATATCTTACAGTCTTCTGTGTTCACGTCTTTTGCCTTCTTTGCTAGATTTATTCCTAGATATTTTATACTTTTTGATGAGATGGTAGATGGGCTTCTTTCCTTAATTTCTCCTTTTGACCTTTCATTGTTGGTGTATAGGAATGTGCTAATGTATAGTGTGTATTGATTTTATATCCTAGAATTTTTGTTTAAATTCGCAGTTTTTTAGGTATGTTACCATGAAAGCATGTTAGATTTTGTTAAAGACTTTTTCTATATAAATTGAGATAATCATGTGAGATTCTATGGTTGCTTTATTAATGCGATGTTGATTTTCATGTGTTGAATCATCTTTGCATTTCTGTGATAAATCCAACTTGGTTACAGTGTATAATCATTTTAATATGTTGTCAAATTTGGTTGCTGTATTAAGTATCTTTGCACCTATGTTCATAAGGGATATTGGTCTGTAGTTTTCTTTTCTCCTGATGTCCTTGCGGATTGATGGTATTAAGGCAATGCTGGCCTCTTAGAATGAGTTGAGAAGTGCTCACTCATCTTCTAATTTTTGAATGAATTTGAGACAAATCTGGGCTAATTATTTAAATGTTTGGTAGAACTCAACAGTGAAACTATTAATATCTGATCTTGGGCTTTTCCTTGTTGGGAGGTTTTGATGATTGATTCATTCTCTTTGATAGTTATAGGTCTGGTCAGAGTTTCTCATTCTTGATGGTTTTGGTAGATGTTCATGATTAGCAAAGATTCAAAACACTTTACTAAAACACAAATTATCTAGAAAATTTGTATAGCTAAGGAGATGGAAATAATGTCCAGATAGAAATAACAGGGCAAACAGCTCTCTCTGATCTCTGGGACAGGGACAGGTTCTCCTGACATGGTCTAGGCCACCCCTCAGGGCCACTGTGACCTCCATCTCCCTGGTCAGTCACTTTCTCCACCTCAACATCCTCCACCGGTGGAGGGGGGGTGTCCCCACCAGCCTGGGTCAGGGACTTTGTGGCAATTGTATGGAAGCTAAGTACCCTATGCTAAGACCAGAAACAAACCTCTCCAACATCTCAGAGATTCTCAGGTTTCCTCCAGCCCCATCCGTGGGCTTTGGAGGGCAGTATGCTCTGGGGATATGGGCTTCACTGGTGGCTCAGAGGTTAAAGCGTCTGCCTGCAATGCAGGAGACCTGGGTTTGATCCCTGGGTCAGGAAGATCCCCTGGAGAAGGAAATGGCAACCCACTCCAGTACTCTTGCCTGGAAAATCCCATGGACAGAGGAGCCTGGTAGACTACAGTCCATGGGATCGCAAAGAGTAGGACACGACTGAGCGACTTCACTTTATGCTCTGGGGAAACAGTGGAAACAGTGTCAGATTTTATTTTTGGGGGGCTCCAAAATCACTGCAGATGGTGACTGCAGCCATGAAATTAAAAGACGCTTACTCCCTGGAAGGAAAGTTATGACCAACCTAGATAGCATATTCAAAAGCAGAGACATTACTTTGCCAACAAAGGTCAAGGCTATGGTTTTTCCAGTGGTCACGTATGGATGTGAGAGTTGGACTGTGAAGAAAGCTGAGCGCCTAAGAATTGATGCTTTTGAACTGTGGTGTTGGAGAAGACTCTTGAGAGTCCCTTGGACTGCAAGGAGATCCAACCAGTCCATTCTGAAGGAGATCAGCCCTGGGATTTCTTTGGAAGGAATGATGCTAAAGCGGAAACTCCAGTACTTTGGCCACCTCATGGGAAGAGTTGACTCATTGGAAAAGACTCTGATGCTGGGAGGGATTGGGGGCAGGAAGAAAAGGGGACGACAGAGGATGAGATGGCTGGATGGCATCACCGACTCGATGGATGTGAGTCTGAGTGAACTCCAGGAGTTGGTGATGGACAGGGAGGCCTGGTGTGCTGCGATTCATGGGGTTGCAAAGAGTTGGACACGACTGAGTGACTGAACTGAACTGAACTGAGGCTCAAACATAAGTAAGCATCAGATTCCCCTAGAGAGTCTCTGCAGGTCCTCACCTCCCACCTCTAATTCTGCAGGCCTGGGATGCCCTGAAATCTGTAGTTTAACAAGTCACCCTGTAATCCTGAGGTTGGGGTTCCTGGGCTGTACTTGAAGGTCCCCACCTATACTGGCTCCCTAGCCTCATAGAATACAACACAAGCTCCAGCCACCAAAATGTTTAATTTTGATGAAGTTCAGTTTATCTGTTTTTTTCACTTTGGTTGCTTGTGGCTTAAGTCAAGCAATGTCAATTTGTTGACATAGCCATGAAACCATTATGAAGTCCAGGTTATGAATATTTACCCCTATGCTTTCCTGTAAGAGTTTTATACTTTTAGCCTTTGTATTTATGTCTTTGATCCATTTGAGTTAATTTTTATATTTGGTGTAAGTCAGGGTCTGACTTAATCCTTTTGCTTGTGGATGTCTAGTTCTCTTAACACATCTGTTAAAAAGACTTTTTTCCCCCTTGAATTGTCTTGGCATCTTTGTTGAACATCAATTGACTGTATATATGAGGGTTTCTTTCTGAACTCTCAAGTTTATTCCATTGATGTCTGAATCTATTCTTATGCACTTACCACACTGTTTTGATTTCTTTAGCTTTGTAGTAAGTAGTGATCTTGGAGAGTGTGGCTCTAACTTTGGGTTCTTCCAGATTGATTTGTTATTTGGCATCTCTTGAAATTTCATATGAACTTGAGAATCAGCTTTTCTGTTTCTATCATAAATACCATTGGAATTTTGATACAGACTGATTTTGTTGGTCACTTTGGGAATATTGTTATCTTAACAATATTAAGTCTTCCTATCTGTGAGCACAAATGTTTTCTGTTTAGTCTAAACATCTTTCAGCAGTCTGTTGTGATTTTCAGTGTTTCTGTGTTACATTTTTTTGTTTAAGCTGGCTCCTACATATTTTATTCATTTTGATATTATTGCACATAATTTTTTAAAATTTCCTTTTTGGGTTCACTGTTGGCATGTAGAAATACACTTGAGTTTTTTGTGTTGATCTTATATCCTAGAAGTTTGCTGACTGCATTTATTAGCTCTAATAGGTTTCAGAGTATTTTGTAGATTCTTAAGGGTTTTTCTGTATATAGTCTTATGTCCTCTGTGAATAGAGGAATGTTTACATCTTTTAATTTGAATGCATTTCAATTATTTTCTTTTGATTGTTCTGACTAGAACCTCCAGTAAGTGTTGAATAGAAATAGCGTTAGTGTCCTTGCCTGGTTCCTGATATTAGGTGGGTGAAAGAGGACACGGAGCTTTCAATCTTTTATCATTGAATTAACAGTAAGTTTTTTATATAAGCTTTTAATAATTTTGAGGATTTAAAAAAAATTCCTAGTCTTTTGTGTGTTTTTATCATGGTAGCAATTAATGTGAGGTTGGTTTTCTTGAGTTAAACTATTATTGCATATGTGGGATAAATCCCACTTGGACATGGTGTTTAATCATCTTAATACGCTGTCAGATTTGGTTTGCTAGTATTTGGTTGAGTATGTTTGCATTTATGTTTGTAAAGAATATGTGTGCTTAATCACTCAGTCGTGTCCAACTCTTTGTGATCCCATGGACTGCAACCTGCCAGGCTGTTCTGTCCATTGAGATCCTCCAGGCAAGAATAGTTTAGTGGGTTACCATCCCCTCCTCCAGGGGACCTTCCAAACCCAGGGACTGAACCTAGGTCTCCTGCATTGCAGTCGGATTCTTTACCATCTGAGCCACCAGGGAAGCCCAAGAATACTGAAGTGGGTAGCCTATGCCTTCTTTAGGGGAACTTCCCAACCCAGGAATTGAACTGCAGTCTCCTGTATTGCAGGCAGATTCTTTACAAGCTGAGCTACGAGGGAAACCCATAAGAGATGTAGATTTGTAGTTTTCTCATGATATCCTTGTCTGTTGATGGTATCATGGTAATGTTGGCCTCATGGAATGAGTCAAGAAATGCTCACTCAAATTATAATTTTTGAATGAGTTTGAAATGAATTAGAGTTAATTCTTTAATTGGTACAGCTCATTAGTGAACCTATCTGGTTGTGGACATGCTCTTGTTGGGAGGTTTGATTCAATCTCTTTGCTCGATATAGTTCTGGTCAGAGTTTCTAGTTCTTACCTCAACTCTGGTTTGTGTTCATGATTAGTAAAGGTGCAAAACACTTTGCTAAAACACAAAAGTATTTGCAAAATTTCTGTATCTAAGGAGTTGGAAAGAGTGTCCTGGTAGACAGAAACAAGAGGGCGAATAGCTTCCTCTGATCTCCAGGACAGGGACAGGTTCTGCTGAGGTTGCCTAGGCCACCCCTCAGGGCCACTGTGACCTCCTGCCCACTGGTCAGCCACCTTCTCCACATTAACACACACCAACGGGAAGGGGTCCCCAACAGCTCCAGTCAGGGACTTTGTGACAATTGCATGGGAACTAAGCACCCTATCCTAAGATCAGACATAAACCTCTCCTACATTTTAGAGATTCCAGGTTTCCTGCAGCTCCATCCATTGGCTTTTGAGGGCAGTGGGCTCAGACGTAAGTAAGCTTCAGAATCCCCTAGAGGGCCTGTTTCCTGTACAGGTTCCAACCTCCTACCTCTAATTCCATAGGCCTGGGGTGGCCCTGGAATCAGCATTTTAACAGGTCCCCCTGTGATTCTGCAGCTCAGGTTCCTGAACGAAACACTTAGAGGTCCCCACCTCTGCCAGCTCCCTGGCTTATAGAATACAGCCTAATCTCCAGCCACCAAAACGTCTAATTTTGATGAAGTTCAATTGATCTATTTTTTCTTGGGTTGCTTGTGGTTTGATGATATAGCGATGAAACCATTATGAAGTCTAGGTTATGAATATTCATCCCTATGCTTTCCTCTAAGTGTTTTTTACTTTAGCCTTTCTCTTTATGTCTATGAGCCATTTTGAGTTAATTTTTATATATGATATGAAGTCAGGGTCTGACTTAATTCTTCTGTATGTGGATATCCAGTTCTCTTAATGCCATTTATTGAAAAGACTTATTCTCCGTATGAATGGTTCTAGCATCCTTGTTGATAATCAGTTGCCTGTAGATGTGAAGGTTTCTGTCTGAACTTGCAAATTTATTCTATTGATCTCTGAATCTATTCTTAAACCAACACTACAGTGTTTTGTGTTTTTATTTCTTTTAGTTTTGTAGTAACTATACCATTGGGAAGTGTCAGTCTAGCTTTGTCTTTTGTTTTTTTCAACATTGATTAGACTATTTGGCATCTGTGGGATATTCCATATGAATCTGAGAATCAGCATGTCCGTTTCTATATTAAAGGCCACTGGAATATCAATGGACTGTATCTAGATCTCCTTGGGAATATTGTCATCTTAACAATATGAAGTCTTCCAACCTGTGAACACAAATGTTTTTCCATTTACTGAGTCTTCATTTCTTTCAGTAGTGTGTTGTAGCTTTCAGTGTTCATGTCTAGCATCTTTTTGGTTAAATTGTTTCCCAAGTATTTTATTCGTGTTGATACTATTGCAAATGCAATTATTTTTAAAATTGTTTTTTTGAGTTCTTCACTGCTAATGTATAGAAATACACTTGAGTTTTGTGTGTTAATCTTGTATCCTGTAACTTTGCTGAATGTATTTATTAGCTCTAGTAAGTTTTAGAGTTTTTTGTGGATTCTTTGTGGTTTTTCTATATATAGATTATGTCCTCTGTGAGTAGAGAAGTGTTTATTGCTTTTATTTGGATGCCCTTTATTACTTTTTCTTTGTGATTGCTCTGGCTAGGACTTCGAGTATAGTGTTGAACAGAAATAGTGAGAGATGGTGTCTTTGCCTTGTTCCTGGTATAACGTGGAGGATAGGGAAATGTCAGTTTGTTTTTAATCATTGAGTTAGTTGAGAGTTTTTTATATATGCTTTTAATAATTTTGACAATATTTGTTTTTGTTCCTTATTTTTTGGGTGTTTTACCATGCTTGCCGGGGTCTAGCCCCAGTGGATCCAGGGAATTCGAAGGGGAGACAGCATCCGTGATCAGGAAACAACAGCTTATTTAAATGTTAATTAAAGATATAAAGAGTGGTTAAATAAGTATAGCTCAGTGAGAAAATTCAGTGGAGAAAAGAGGCTGAATAATTCAGCCGGAGGTGAGAGAAAGAACGACATGGGGAGACCAGGCTTTGGTGAACAAGGCCCACACTTTATTTTCCAAAGTAGTTTTTATACCTTAAATTATGCATAGAGGATAATGGGGGAAGGTGTAGAGTCATGCAGTAAGCCAGGCTTTCTTCCTGCAAACTTACCATATGCAAAAGTTTAGGTGATTTGCATCATCTTCTGGCCCGGAGGCCTGTTAACATTTTAAGACCCTTTCTTCAGAAAACTTATTTTTCTCTAAAGGTGATTAGTCAGGTGCCACCCTCCAAAAGCATTAGATAAAGTTGCATTCCTATAGAGCAAAGGTGTGGTGGGCTATAACAAGAAAAAGAATTAACTCAAGGGTTCCAGGTTACAAACATTAAAGCTACTACTTACACCAATTATATTAATCAATACACTGCCAGGGACACAGCAGGTAAGGGATATGGAGACTTAGCAGCAAACATTGGCCCAAAAAGTGAAAAACCGTTCACCAATACAATTTCTAATCAATCTTTTAACTGCTCAAAGGAATCTGTATTTAGACAGTTTAGAACATCTCATGCCTCTCACAGTTGGGAGGCTCTGAGCAATCACATGTGGCTGGAAAAACCTATTCAGACAGGCTAGAGGACTTCCAAAGGAGTTTGTAGGTTGAAACACTGTCACACCCAGGAATTATTAGCTGGAGCTGTAAGCTAACTCTTTTTTCAGAGAGAGATAGTGGGGGACAGCCCCCCGTAAAGTCAGAGGTATAGGTGAGAGCACAAAGCAGAAAGTAGGCAGACTCTGGTTTTGGGGGTAGATGCTCGAGAATTTCCAGGGGGACTCCTGAGGCTCAATCCCGCCTTTGCATATGCAGAGCCTCCTTCCTCATGACCCTTGCCACGGGTGGAGCTCCTGCTCCTGGCAACCATGAAAGCATGTTAGATTTTCTTAAAGGCTTTTTCTGTATCAATTGAGATAATCCTGTGAAATTCTATTGCTGATCTTTAAGGTTGATTTTCTTGTATTGAACCATCATTGCATTTCTGCATAGTGGGATTAATCCCACCGGATCATGATGTATAGTCATGTCAATGTGCTGTCAGATTTGGTTTGCTAGTATTTGGTTGAATATGTTTGCATTTTTATTCAGAACAAATATTGTTCTGTAGTTTTCTTGTGATGTCCTTGTCTGTTGATGGTACAAAGGTGATGCTGGCCTCATAGACTGAGCTGAGAAGTGTTCGATCATCTTCTCATTTTTTAATGAGTTTGAGATGAATTGGGGTTAATTCTTGAAATGTTCGGTAGAACTCACCAGTGAAACTATCTGGTCAAGGGCTTGTCCTTGCTGGGAGGTTTCTGATGACTGATGCATGTCTTTGCTAGTTATAGGTCTGGTCAGAGTTTTGAGTTCATGATGGCTTTGGTTGGTGTTCATGATTAGTAAAAGTTCAAAATGCTCTGATAAAACACAAATGTATTTTTAAAATTTCTGCATCTCAGGAGATAGGATGTCCAGATAGACAAACAGCTTCCTCTGATCTCTGGGACAGAGACATGTTCTGCTGAGGTGGCCTAGGCCACCCCTTGGGGCACTGTGATCTTCATGCCTCTGGGCAGCCACCTTCTCCACCTCAATACCCACCACCAGGAAGGTATCCCCAACAGCCCGGGTCAGGGACTTTGAGACAACTGCATGGAAGCTAAGCAACCTATTAGAGACCAGACACAAACCTTTTCTGCATTTCGAGATTTTCAGGTTTCCACCAGCTCTTTAATGGGCTTTGGAGGGCATTGGGCTCAGATACAAGCAAGCCTAAGAATCCCCTAGAGACCCTATTTCCTGTGCAGTTTCCCTCCTCCTGACTCTAATTCCACAAGCCTGTGATGGCCTTGGAATCTGCATTTTCACCAGTTCCCCTGTGATTCTGAGGTTGGGCTTCCTGAACTGTACTTGGAGGCCCCCCGCCTATGTTGGTTCCCCGGCTTTATAGGAAACACCTAAGCTCCAGCCACCAAAATGTTTAATTTGATGAAGTTCAACTTTTCTATTTTTTGTCTTGGTTGTTTGTGGCTTTGGTGACATAGCCATGAAACCAATTTCACATCCAGGTTATGAATATTTACCCCTATGCTTTCCTCTAAGAGTTTTATATTTTTAGCCTATTTATGTCTTTGATCCATTTAGGTTAATTTTTGAATATATATGAACTATGGTTTACTTCATTCTTTTGTATGTGGATACCCAATTGTCTTAATAACTTTTGTTGGAAAGACTGTTTTCTCCCATTGAATGGTAATAGCGTCCTTGTTGATAATCAATTGCTTTAAATTCTTTCAAGAGTGTGCTGTGGTTTTCAGTGATTATGTCCTGCATATCTTGCATTAAATTGGTTCCCAAGGATTTTATTCATTTTGATAGTATTGCAAATATGATAATTTTTAAATTTCCTTTTTGGTTGTTCACTGGTAGTGTATAGGAATACACTTGAGTTTTGTTTGTTGATCCTATATCCTGTAACTTTGCTGAATACATTTATTATCTCTAATATTTTAGAGTGTTTTGTAGACTCTTCAGGGTTTTTCTGTATATAGAATTCTGTTCTCTTTGAATAGAGAAAGGTTTTCTTCTTTTCATCTGGATGCATTTTATTTCTTTTTCTTTGTGATTACACTGACTAGAGCCTCCAGTACAATGCTGAATAGAAATAGTGAGAGCTGGTATCTTTGCTTTGTTCCTGATATAAGGCATGGGGTAGGAAGCTTTCAATCTTTTATTATTGAGTTAGCTGTGAGTTTTTTATATATGCTTTTAATAATTTTGAGGATTTTTTTAAAAATTCCTAGTCTTTCGTGTGTTTATCACAAAAGAACATTAGATTTTGTGAAAGGCTTTTTTCTGTGTCATTTGAGATAACCATGTGAAATTCTCTTGTGCTGTTAATGTAATGTTGATTTTGTTTTGTTTACCCACCTTTGCATTTCTGCAAAGTGGGCTAAATCTCACTGGTAATGGTGTTATTTATTTTAATAGGCTGTCAGTCTTGGTTTGCTAGTATCTGGTTGAGTATGTTTGCACTTATGTTTATAAGGGATCTTGGTCTGTAGTTTTCCCATGAGGTCCTTGTCTATTGATGGTATCAAGGTAATGTTGGCCTCATAGAATGACTTGAGAAGTGCTCAGCCATCTTGTAATTTTTAAATGAGTTTGAGACAAATCAGGGTTAATTCTTTAAATGTTTGGTAGAATTCAGAAGTGAAACTATTAGTATCTGGTCCTGGGCTTTTCCTTGTTGTGAGGTATTTGATGATCGATTCAATGTCTTTGTCATTTATAGGTCTGGTCAGAGTTTCTAGTTCCTAACTGCTTTTGTTGGTGTATATCATTAGTAAAGGTTCAAATCACTTCACTAAAACACAGATGTATCTATAAATTTTATATATCTAAGGAGATGGAAAGAATGGGCAGATAAACTAAATAACAGGGCAGACAGCTTCCTCTGATCTCCTGGACAGGGACAGGTTCTGCTGAGGTGGCCTAGGCCACCCTCAGGGCCACTGTGACCTCCATCCATCTGATCAGCCACCTTTTCCACCTCTACACCCTCCACCAAGAGGGTACCCATCAGCCCAGGTCAGGGACTTTGTAACAACTGCATGGGAGCTAAGTACCCTATCCTGAGACCAGACACAAACTTCTCCTGTATCTTAGAGATGCTCAGGTTTCCTCTATCTCCATCCATGTGCTTTTGAGGCAGTGGGGCCAACATAAGCAAGCATCCAAACTCCCAAGAGATCCTGTTTCCTGTGCAATCCCCACCCCTAATTCAGCAGGCCTGGTATGGCCCTGGAATCCACATTTTCACAGGTCCCCCTGTGATTCTGTGGCTGGGTTCCTGAATTGTACTTGGATGTACAAGTACATCCACCTTTGCCCACTCACTGACCTTATAGAATACAATCCAAGCTCCAGCCACCAAAATGCTAATTTTTTATGAAATTCAGTTTATCTACTTTTTTTCCCCTTTGGTTTCTTATGGCTTTGGTGACATAGCTATGAAAATATTTTCAATTTCAGATTATGAATAATTACCCCCATGCTTTCTTCTAAGAGTTTTATACTTTAGGCCTTTATATTTTGTCTTTGATCCATTTTGAGTTAAGTTTTGTATGTAATGTGAAGTCACAGTCTGACTACATTCTTCCGTATGTGGATATCCAGTTCTCTTAACACCAGTTGTTGAAAAGACTTTTTCAACATTGAATGGTTTTGGCATCCTTGTTGAAAATCAGTTGACTGTGTCTGTGGAAGTAATCTTTCTGAACTCTCAAGTTTATTTTATAGATATCTACATCTATTCTATGTATTTCACTGTGCTGTATTACTAAGAAAAACTTTGGAAATTTCCTTTGCCTTTTAGGATAGGGTGTAGGTTTACGACTTATAGACCAGAAATTCATTACATATCCCTCATAAAACCACCACTCTGGAATTCAATTTATTAAAAAACACACTCCAAAAACAAGAAATATCCTCACTCCTAGTTTAAAAATATTTACTCTTCTGATTTGAAATATTTACTTAACCTGGAAAACCTTATCCATCAGAGGGCAGACAGGATGGAAACTACAATTACAGAAAACTAACCAAACTGATCACATGGACCACAGCCTTGGCTAATTCAGTGCAATGATGAGCCTTGCCATGTAGGGCCACCCAAGATGGACAGGTCATGGTGGAGAGTTCTGACTAAACGTAGTCTACTGGAGAAGGGAATGGCAAACCACTTCAGTATTCTTGCCTTGAGAACTCCATGAACAGTATGAAAAGACAAAAAGATAGGACACTGAAAGATGAAGTCCCCAGGTCGGTAGGTGCCTAATATGCTACTGGAGATCAGTGGAAAAATAGCTCCAGAAAGAATGACGAGGCTGAGCCAAAGCAAAAACAACTCCCAATTGTGGATGTGACTGGTGATGGAAGTTAAGTCTGATGCTGTAAAGAACAATATTGCATAGGAACCTGGAATGTTAGGTCCATGAATCAAGGTAAATTGGAAATGGTCAAACACGAGATGGCAAGAGTGAACATTGACATTTTAGGAGTCAGTCAACTAAAATGGACTGGAATCAGATCAGGTCAGTCGCTCAGTTGTGTCCAACTCTTTGCAACCCCATGAATCGCAGCATGCCAGGCCTCCCTGTCCATCACCAACTCCCGGAGTTCACTCAGACTCACGTCCATCGAGTCGGTGATGCCATCCAGCCATCTCACCCTCTGTCGTCCCCTTCTCCTCCTGCCCCCAATCCCTCCCAGCATCAGAGTCTTTTCCAATGAGTCAACTCTTCCCATGAGGTGACCAAAGTACTGGAGTTTCAGCTTTAGCATCATTCCTTCCAAAGAAATCCCAGGGCTGATCTCCTTCAGAATGGACTGGTTGGATCTCCTTGCAGTCCAAGGGACTCTCCAGAGTCTTCTCCAACACCTCAGTTCAAAAGCGTCAATTCTTCGGCGCTCAGCCTTCTTCACAGTCCAACTCTCACATCCATACATGACCACAGGAAAAACCATAGCCTTGACTAGACGAACCTTTGTTGGCAAAGTAATGTCTCTGCTTTTGAATATGCTATCTAGATTGGACATAACTTTCCTTCCAAGGAGTAAGCATCTTTTAATTTCATGGCTGCAGTCACCATCTGCAGTGATTTTGGAGCCCAGAAAAATAAAGCCTGACACTGTTTCCACTGTTTCCTCATCTATTTCCCATGAAGTGATGGGACCAGATGCCATGATCTTCATTTTCTCAATGTTGAGCTTTAAGCCAACTTTTTCACTCTCCACTTTCACTTTCATCAAGAGGCTTTTTAGTTCCTCTTCACTTTCTGCCATAAGGGTGGTGTCATCTGCATATCTGAGTTATTGATATTTCTCCCGGCAATCTTGATTCCAGCTTGTGTTTCTTCCAGTCCAGCGTTTCTCATGATGTACTCTGCATATAGGTTAAATAAGCAGGGTGACAATATACAGCCTTGACGTACTCCTTTCCCAATTTGGAACCAGTCTGTTGTTCCATGTCCAGTTCTAACTGTTGCTTCCTGACCTGCATACAAATTTCTCAAGAGGCAGATCAGGTGGTCTGGTATTTCCATCTCTCTCAGAATTTTCCACAGTTTATTGTGATCCACAGAGTCAAAGGCTTTGGCATAGTCAATAAAGCAGAAATAGATGTTTTTCTGGAACTCTCTTGCTTTTTCCATGATCCAGCAGATGTTGGCAATTTGATCTCTGGTTCCTCTGCCTTTTCTAAAACCAGCTTGAACATCAGGAAGTTCACGGTTCACATATTGCTGAAGCCTGGCTTGGAGAATTTTGAGTATTACTTTACTACCGTACGGACCGGAATGGGCAAATTTAATTCAGATGACTATTATATCTACTACTGAGGGCTAGAATCCCTTAGAAGAAGTGGAGTAGCCATCATAGTCAACAAGAGTCCTAAATGCAGTACTTGGATGCAATCTCAAAAACGACAGAATTATCTCTGTTTGTTTCCAAGGCAAACCATGCAATATCACAGTAATCCAAGTCTATGCCCCAACCAGTAATGCTGAAGAAGCTGAACGGTTCTATAAAGACCTACAAGACCTTCTAGAACTAATACCCAAAAAAGATATCCTTTTCATTATAGGGGACTGGAATGCAAAAGTTGGAAGTCAAGAGATAACGTGGAATAACAGGCAAGTTTGGCCTTAGAGTACAAAATGAAGCAGGACAAAGGCTAACAGAGTTTTGCCAAGAGAATGCACTGGTCATAGCACCCTCTTTCAATAACACAAGAGAAGACTACACATGTACGTCACCAGATGGTCAATATCAAAATCAGATTGATTACATTCTTTGCAGCCAAAGATGGAGAAGCTATATATAGTCAGCAAAACAAGACCAGGAGCTGACTGTGGCTCAGATCATAAACTCCTTATTGCCAAATTCAGACTTAAATTGAAGAAAGTAGAGAAAACAGCTAGACCATTCAGGTATGACCTAAATCAAATCCTTTACGATCATACAGTGGAAGTGAGAAATAGATTCAAGAATTAGATCTGTTAGAGTGCCTGAAGAACTAAGGATTTATCACTTTATCACTTTAAATTAGTCACATCTATTCTTTACTGAACATCAATAAGGACATGGAATTTTTTTTTTTTTTGCTAGATGAAAGCAAAAGCACATTTTGTAGTGGTGTCACCAAAGTCAAAACTTCCCTGGTGGCTCAGTGGTCAAGAATCCACCTGCAATTCAGGAGACACAGGAGATGCGGGTTCTATCCCTGGGTCAGGAAGATCCTCTGGAGAAGGAAATGGCAACCCACTCCAGTATTCTTGCCTGGAAAATCCAATGGGCAGAGGAGGATTTTCTGTATATAGGATTATGTCATCTGTGAAGAGAGAAAGTTTTACTTCTTTTAATTTGGATGCATTTTATTTCTTTTTCTTTGTGATTGTTCTAGCTCAGACCTCCAGTATAGTGTTGAACAGAAATAGTGAGGCATGTTGTCCTTGCCTTGTTGCTGATGTAAAGCTGTGGTGGGAGGGGTGGGGGCAGGGAAGCTTTCAATGTTTTATCTTTGAGTTAGCTGTGGGTTTTTTTATATACGCTTTTAATAATTTTGAGAATGTTTGTTTTCGTTTCTAGTCTTTGGGGGTTTTATCATGAAAGCATGTTAGATATTATTAAAGGCTTTTTTCTGTGTCAGTTGAGATAATCATGTGAAATTCTCTCATTCTATTATTGTGATGTCAATTTTCTTGTACTGAGCCACCTCTTCATTTGTTGGATAAATCCCAGTTGATCATGGTGTCTAATCATTTTAATATGCTGTCGGGTTTGGTTTGCTGGGATTTGGTTGAGTATGTTTGCAGTTAGGTTCATAAGAGAAATCCATCTATAGTTTTCTTATGATATCCTTCTTTGTTGATGGAATCAGTTATTGCAGCCCTCATAGAATGAGTTGTGAAGAGCCCAGTCATCTTCTATTCTTTTGAGTGAGCTTGAGACGAATCAGGGTTAATTCTTTAAGTGCTTTTCTTTGTTGGGTGGTTTTTACTGATTGACTGAATCTCTTTGATAGTTACAGGTCTCGTAAGAGTTTCTATGTCTTTTAGTTTGTTTTCATGATTTGTAAAAGTTCAAAGCACTTTGCTAAGACAGAAATGTATTTGTAATACTTATATTTCTAAGTCGATGGAAAGATTAATCATTTTCCTGGGTCAGTGTTTATTGAGTGGATTTTTTTTTTTTAGATTCTAGAATTAATTTTATAACCATTTGAATAGAAATAAAAACACTGAAAGAATCAACTAAAAGTGGTAAATGCAGTTGCATGCAGGAAAGGCGGCAGAGGGATGCTAATTTTCTTAGACTACAGCAGCACAGTTTAACCCTTTGTAAAAGTAAACAAACTTAATTAGTCCAGAAAAAGGCAGTTCTATAGCCAGGCGGTTGCTGTTGTTCAGTTGCTAAGTCATGTCCACTCTTTGGGACCTCATGGGCTGCAGCATGCCACGCTTTCCTGTCCTTTACTACCTCCCGAAGTTTGCTCAAATTTATATCCATTGAGTCAATGATACTATTCAATCTTATCCTCTTCAGGTTGCCTAGATCCAAATTCCACCTCCATTTGGTAGCTATGAGACCTTGGGCAAGTTTACAGTGTTTGAGCTCTCTGAACCTGAACCTCAATTTTCACGTTGTAAAATGGGGAATGATAACAGTACCTACTGTATAAAATTTTTATGGGAACAAAAGGGGACAGTGGTATGTAAAGGTTTGGCTGGTGAGTGTCCTGTAAATGGAAGCTTCTTGATACTATCTGTTTTCAGGCTTGTCCAGACCAACCTAACTTCCTTTTCCACTTAGCAAGAGCCCCCTGCTGCTCTGGAGCCCCCCCATATGTACAATCAACTGCCTAATACTGGGCATGTCTCTTCTCCTAGGGCCCCTTAGAGGTGGCTTCAGAAGGGCTCTGAACTTAGCAGTTCTACCCTTACTCCAACCCCGCCCCCTGGGGGGCATGTCTTTATTTATTTATTTTTTAACCAAGATTTCCAAACTCTGTGGTTGCCTTGCCTAGCTAAAAGAGGAAGAGGGGGATCAGCCCAAGGAGAAGGAGGAAGAGGAAAACAAGACAAACAGCCAGTGCTAGTGGAGAGGAATACATGTCCAGTGGGTCTGGTCCCGTCAGGGCTGGTGTCTGAGAATCCGGTTCTCTGCCCTGCCGCAAGCCCTGCGTCAGCCTGCCGCTTTCCTGCTGAAGCCATGGGCCCACGGACCCTGCTGATCTTGCTGGTGGTCACAGCTTGGCATGGTAAGAGCAGAACCAGAGCTTTGGGGGGTCAGGGGGTGGGGACAGGGTTGTGACAGGGTTCCAAGGGAAGGATTCTCTAAACCTCTGCCCGTCACTAGGGTCTCCACTCCGCATTTTCATCTCCCCAACCCTGGACTGCGGGTGTGTGGGTGTCTGCTCCAGAAAGGCAGTGGAGGGAAAGCGGGTATGAACTAGGTGGAAGCAGCCTGGCCAGGGCTGTGGATCTGGCCCAGCTCAGATGGTGACTGTCCGTGTGTCCTGAACACATCCCTATGCCCTCGGGACTCTTTAGTGCCTATTGAACGGTCAACAGCATGTTTTGGGGGCTGATGGAGCAGACAAAATGCTCCTCAAACCCCACTGTGCACACAGATACCCCAGGGATCTTGTTACAGTGCAGACTCTGACTCTATCAGTCTCAGGGGTGATCTGAGATTCTTCATGACTATCGAATTCCTAGGAGATGCCAGTCCCACTGGTCCAGACCTACGCTGAGCAGAGAGGCCCTGAGAGCCTCTTGTGGCTCCGCTGGCACTGCCAGTGTGGGACTCACGAGGCGAATGAGGCAGGATGTGACTTGGAGGGGCCTGAAGAGGCAGTGGTCCTTCCTTGGGTGGCTTGGGCAAGAGGTCAGAAGGAGAGGTAAGAGGTTAGCCTCTCTGGCCAAGGGCTCAGGAGAGGTAAATTTGGGGCGAGAGAGTACAGGGCTAGCAGCTTGTCTCAGGGGAGGACAGCGAGGGTCTGCTAGGCTGAAATCACAGACACAGGCTGCGGGGCCTCAGGACAGAGAGCTGTGGAGCAGACCCCACCCGAATCCCATCCCTCCGACAGCATCAGTGATGCAGGATCTCCCGCTAGGAGGGTCCCTAACTGAGGCTGGGGGCTGGGTGCTGGACTCGTATCTACAGTCGGCCCGACAAACACATGTTAAGTTCTTTTGGCCACTCCATGCGGCATAAGGGATCAAACCCATGCCCCCTGCACTGGGAGTGTGGAGTCTTCACCATTGGATCACCAGGGAAGCCCCTAAATTTTGCTGCATATTTGGAGGAATGCTGGGGAAGGATGGGGACTGTGGGTGGGGTAGGAAGGCAGCAGCATCTCCGGCCTTCCCACAGTCCTGTGGCTGCAAGAGCCTGAGGAATAGGTGCGTCTGGTCCCTGAGGACGAGATGGCCCACTGAAGGGCTTTTTTGGGCCCAGTCAGTTCCACTGGGCTTGCAAGTCTGTTCTCTTTTGTTGAGATGAATTTATGTGTAGTAGAAAGCATTGATTCTTAAGTGTACCTGTGATGAGATTTGACAAGTATATACGCTTGTGTCCCCACCATCTCAATTAAGATAGACACTATTCCCCTCATCCTAGAAAGCTTTGTGGGTTTTATTTCACTCTTTTGTCCTATCCTCCTGCCCAGAAAATGCCTATGGGAGACTGATGGGGGATGGAGGGGCTGTCCAGCATCTCGCCTCAAAGGAAAGAAGAAATGGGGACTGCAGGCTGGAAGCCTACTTTTTCAGTAGACCAGTGATGAATGAGGGGCAGTTGTGAGGAAGTTGGGAGACAGAATCACTGCACCCTAGAGACCAGAAGAGACTCACTAAGACTCAGGGCCAAGGAGGAGGCTGTGCCCCAAACCTTGGCATGCTGTGTGTGTGTGTGTGTGTATGTGTGCGCATGTGTGTATGTTTGTGTCTCTGTGTGTGTATGTCTATTTTTTGCATGTGTATGGGTGTATATATTTGTGTATGTGTGTGCATGTATGTGTGTGTGTGTGTATGTTTGTGTGTATGTGTGTGTATGTCTATTTTTTTGTGTGTGTATATGTTTGTGTATGTATGTATGTATGTATGTGTTGGGGGAGAGGTGGGGGTGTGGGGGCACACCCTGGGAGCTGATGATGAGGGATGTCTCCCAAGCAAGTGGGAGGGGGTGAGAAGGTTTGGGGAGTTGAGATGGTGGGGTGAAGGGGCAGAAGGGGTCCAGCCCCCACCCAGGGAGTAAAGGCCTGAGCAAGCTTTTCCTTCCCTCCTGTCAAGCCAGCAGTGGGCAGCTGGAGCGGAAGCTGAGGGTGTCAGCCCTGTCCTGCATGAATACTTGCGACGACAGGACAAAATAAGATAATGCCTCTCTGACTACACTTCCAGGAGGCTGAGCCTGGAGTTAGAGGACAGGGTTGGGGTGGGTGAGGGAGAAGGCACCGTGAGACCCAGCAGGGGCAGAAGCGAAATACAGAGTCACAGAATCTGAGACCGTGGGATGCTACAGGCATAGGCTGTGACCTTTAAAAGTTAGCACTTCAGCTGTCAGAGTGTCAGGATCAGAGAGGAGGTTAGGAGAGTAGTAGATGAAGCAATAACACGGGACAGGAGAGCTGACTCAGCCAGAGGTTGTTTATCACCTCCTTGAATCCTCCCAGGACCTCTCAGAGGTGGAAATTCGGATTGTTCTCATTGAAAGAGTATCCTGAGGGTCAGAGGTTAAGCAGCCTACTTAGTTAGCAGGGTAGAGCCAAGTTTTGGACCCAGGTTGGCATAGCACAGTTGTAAAGAATCCTCCTGCCAATGCAGGAGATGGAAGAGACTCGGGCTCCATCTCTGGATCAGGAAGGTCCCCTGGAGGAGGAAGTGGCAACCCATTCCAGTATTCTTGCCTGAAGAATCCCATGGACAGGGGAGCCTGGTGGGCTAGAGTCCATGGGATCGCAAAAAGTCAAACATGGCTGAGCGACGACTGGCTGACATGAGTCCACAATCAAGCTCTTCCCTCCAGTCCCCCACCCCAACCCCGATGCCCTGCATGGCTGCAGCAGTAATAGGCTAGCACCTGCTCTGTTGGGACTTGCCAGCAGCCTGCCAAAAATGATGCTTGCCCCTCTCCCTGGGGGTCAGCAGCACAGGGAAGCCTGGCTACAACCCCCAGGTGTCGGCTTCCGCAGTATTCCTCTGGTCACTCCATCCTTTATGCAGATCAGAAGCCTGCACATCTCTGATGTGTACAAAATCAAAACATAAATTAAGTCATCCTGAAATAATTTGACAGGATCTTTCTGATTCTGGGGTTTGTAGTGAGGGCAGGGTGCAGTGGAATGGAAAGACCCATTTAAGAAGATTTTGTGCAGTACTTCCCTGGTGGTCCAGTGGTTAGGAATCCACCTTCCAATGCAGGGGACATGGGTTCAGTCCCTGATCGGGGAACTAAGGTCCCACATGCCAAGTGGCGGCTAAGCCCACACACTGCAGCTTCAGAGCACTTATGCTGCAACAAAAGATCTCACGTGCTGAAACTAAGACATGATGCAGCCAAATAAATAAATACACTTTTTTTTTTAAGAAGAAGCTTTTGTGCAAGATGATGAAGAGTCCCTGAATTTGCCTGGTTCCTTCAGGGTTGGGATGTCCATGGTCCCATCGCTGGGACAGACAGATTAGACTCAGTAGGGGGGTACCTAGTAGGTCAGTGGCAGAGCCGGGTCCTGCAGCCTGGGATATGCCAGTGCCCAGCAGGTGGTACTGCCTGTTTCAAGGGGTGAGGGGGTCTTTCCCCTAAAGGGGACAGTGGCCAGGAAGCAGAAGTGAGAGCCTCCCTCGGAGAAGGACTGCAGGCTGAGCGGAAATGGGGGCTAGGCCGGGTACCAGCAATGTGTTTCCGCCTGCACAGGCTGGAGGGCGCCTGGCAGCCCCTCCAAGTCCTTGAATCAGCTCTCACTTCCCTCCTTTACCCCTATTTTAGGCCCTGGAAAAATGCTGACACTGCAGAGGCAACGGGCCTTCTTCCCGGAGGGCCTGAGTTTCAAGTTCTCTTTTCTCCTTCAAGAAAATTTTCCTTAAAAGAGATTGTCCCTAGTAAACGCAGCAGTGCTGGGATGTTAGGGTGGGCTTCTGGGGGTAGACTAGATAGTAAATAGAATGGCTAACCTTTGCTGAATTATTTATATTTGGTGACAGGTGATGTTCTAAAGCTTTCTGTGCATTTAAATTTCCTGACATCCCAATAAATGGGTACAATTTTGGTCCCCATTTTATATGGGGAAACTGAGGCACAGAGCCTCTGAACCTCCCCACTGTGCTACAGACCAGATGTCCAGTGATGAGAGAAGGCACAGCAGAAGACTCGAACTCTGCCATGCCAAGATCCCATACCCCTTGTCTTCTTCTTTTATTTCTTTAAAATATTTTTTAAAGGTATATGCATTTTTATTTGTTTTTGGCCATATTGTGTGGCACGTGGAGAGGTCAAACCCATGCCCTCTGCAGTGGAAGCTCAGAGTCTTAATCACTGGACCATCAGGGAAGCCCCTTTTTCTTCTTCCTCGTGTGAATTAATTCAGAACACTTTGCCATGAACGTTCTATTCATTTCTTTCTTCCAAGGACAGAGGAGCCGCCTGGTGGGCTGCAGTCTATGGGGTTGCAGAGAGTCAGACACGCCTGAGCGACTTTCACTTTTGCTTGTTTGAAGCCCCTTCTTTGAGCTAGGTGCTGGACTTCGTAGCAGGAATGCAGCCCATTTATTACATCAGGCTGAAGGAGTCCACTCCTGGGGAGAATGACGCAGTCATGGCCAGGAAGACTGAGGCCAGAGGCTGCGGTAGCCCCCACGGGACAGTGGCTGGGTGGGAGGCCAAGAAAGCCCTCAGTCCCCTTCTCTCAGAGACATCAGAGATGTCAGTCCATCACAGAAGGTTTGGGGCAGGGCCTGAAGTGACTGACCTGAGAGGGGCAGGGACGTGTTTGAGTTGGTCCTGCAGTTGTAGCTGAACCCCAGAACCAGCAGCAGCCTGCCAGAGAGCCCCCAGCTCAGAGGCAGGGTACAGCCAGCGGGATGTCACCTCAGCCCTCACTTCTATCTGCCACTTCCCATCACCAGGTCAGGGGGTCCCAGTGATAGAGCCCAGTGGCCCTGAGCTGGTGGTGGAGCCAGGCACAGCGGTGACCTTGCGATGTATGAGCAATGGCAGCGTGAAGTGGGATGGCCCCGTTTCCCCCTACTGGACTCTGGACTCTGACGCCCCCAGAAGCATCCTCACCACGAACAATGCCACCTTCCTACACACGGGAACGTACCGCTGCACTGAGCCTGGAGACCCCCTGGCGGGCACTGCTACTATCCACCTCTACGTCAAAGGTGAGGACTATGAGCCCCCTCCCAAGAGGACTAGCCCAGCAAGGCCCACCAAGAACGGCCAAGAGGGCTGGGCCCTGACCTGAGCCATCATAATAAGCCAACTCCACGTTTACTGAGAACCTGCCACGAACAAGGACCTGTGGCAGTGCTTCTAATTTCATTCCTCACAACAACCCTGTGAGAAGGTTCTTGTTTCTGCGCATTTTCCAGATGCTCAGAGAGGCTGAGTCATTTGCCCAAGATCACACAGCATTAAATAGTGGGGCTGGACCTGCCCCAGAGCCCCCAAGCATCAGCTGAGCTTCCCTGGTATTATGTGACCTCAGGCAAATGAACAGCATCTCTGAGCTTCTCCGTCACCAATGTCCAGGGACCGGTCGGTTAGCCTGGCGGAGGGGGGCGTCTTTGTAACCCTGTATCTCCATGCTCCCCAGACCCTGCTCGGCCCTGGAGGGTCCTGGCTGAGGAAGTGACGGTGTTGGAGGGTCAGGACGCGCTGCTGCCCTGTCTGCTCACTGACCCAGCACTGGAGGCGGGCGTCTCGCTGGTGCGGGTGCGAGGCCGGTCTGTCTTGCGCCAAACCAGCTATTCCTTCTCGCCCTGGTACGGCTTCACCATCCACAAGGCCAAGTTCATTGAGAGCCAGGACTACGAGTGCAGCGTTCGGGTGGCTGGCAGGGTGGTGAAGTCCCTCAGCATCCGGCTTAAAGTTCAGAAAGGTGCGTGGACAGGGACGACCTGAGAGCTGGTGCCTGGCGGAGGGGAAGTAAGGGTGGGTGCTTTGTTTCACCTCTTCCTTCCAGTCGTGCCTGCATCATCCATGGGGCACCTGCTGAAGCAAGACCATGAGGTGTGAGGTGCTGGGAGGCAGACCACATGTATGCTGATAACTCAACTGGCAAGGTAGTCTCAGGTCATGAAATAGGCTATGAAAAGCATTGAACTGGGTGGTGGAATAGAATGTGTGGGCGTGGGGAGCTCGTGGAGAGAGTGACATTTTATTTGAGTGGAAATGTGCCTTATGAGAAGGTGGAAACAGCAGGTCCACAGTCGTGAGCTGGGAACAGGCTTCAGATGTTCCAGGAATGGAAGGAGGGCCCAAAGCTCTCCCACCCCTTCAGACATGGATTCCTACTTGGGGCGCACCAGGTGCTGGGTGCTGAACACAGGAGAGGGGGGAAACCGTGAGCAACGCCATGGGGTGTCATGATGGCAGGTGCATGGGACGCCTCGGCATCAGCATCAGTGGTGTTGAAGTCTCTCTTCTGTCTGCTCCCCCTTGTTTCTGCTGGGCTGGTAGATGGATTCTGGTTTCTGGGAGGACTGGTGTGAGTCAGCAGGATCAGAATCTGAGCCTAAGACAGGAAGCAAGCACGTGTAATGAGGCCAGGGTCAGAGTGGCAGGGCTGGCCCAAGGGCCTGTGCCCTGAGCCCACGAAACCTGTCCAGGAAACCAAGGGAACCCACTCTGTGTGCAGAGGAGCCAGGCAGGACCTTTCCCTACAGCCCACCTTGCAGAGGGATCCCAGGGCCCTCGTTTCACCATGACTCTGTGACATGAGTGCACTCCTTAGCATCTGACCCTGTAAAACGGAGTTAGGTTATCTTTCAACAACAGCCACAGCCAGAGATGTTAATTCATAGGCTAGGGCTTCCCTCATAGCTCAGTTGGTAAAGAATCTGCCTGCAGTGCAGGAGACCTGGGTTCGATTCCTAGGTCAAGAAGATCCCCTGAAGAAGGAAATGGCAACCCACTCCAGTATTCTTGCCTGGAGAGTCCCATGGACAGAGGAGTCTGCCAGGCTACAGGCCATGGAGTCACAAGAGTCGGACACGACTGAGCGATTAAACCACTATCGCCATGTTTTAGGCACTGGGTTAGCTGTGCCTAAACTAGGCATACCACACTAGGGATACCACCTGCATTTACTGGTGGTGACAGATGAGAGAGAAAGCAAATAAATGTGATGAACAAGAAACCAAGCTGAAGAGATATGGGTACGGGAATCCTGGGAGTCTCCAGGCAAGAATACTAGAGCGGGTTGCCACGCCCTCCTCCAGGGGATCTTCCCGACCCAGGGGTCGAACCCAAGTCTCTTACATCTCCTGTATTGGCAGGTGGGTTCTTTTCCACTAGTGCCACCTGGGAAGCCCGAAGCTAATTCAGCTAACCTGTGACAGGAGGTCCCTCTGAGGAATGTTTGAGCTGAAGATGTGAAGGATGAGAACAACCAGTCAAAGTGTGGTTGTTGCATGGATCAGGCATTCCCAAAGGGAAGGGCAAGGGCACATCTTTGGGTGGGAGGGGCCACGTGGCTGCAGAGCGGTGAGGGGTGGCAAGTGCATACAGGTTGGGAGCAGGGTCTGGGGAGGTACGAGGGACTGCAGCTTTTAGTCTGAGTGATGAGAAGCCGCTGAATGTTAGCACAAGAGAGGCGCATGATCCAGTCTT
The DNA here is from genome assembly GCF_027580195.1 of Bos mutus. Lineage (NCBI taxonomy): Eukaryota > Metazoa > Chordata > Mammalia > Artiodactyla > Bovidae > Bos > Bos mutus. The sequence continues at coordinate 101,134,857 of NC_091623.1, read as the reverse complement.
CCTTGTAGGGAGCTGACGTTGGCTGCTGTTGGCCTCACAGTTGGCTGCTGTGAGGAAGCAGGGAGGCCTTCCAGGTGGCTGCAGGAGTCCAGAGCAGAGGGGAAGGGTGTGACTGGGGAGAGGCGCTGGTGATGGAGCCAAGGGGACTCTTCAAGGTCCATTTAGGAGATGGGATTTGTTGTGGGGAAAACTGAGGTGCCATGGCTGCCCCCCAGGTTTTGGGAAGGGAGCCTGGGCCCATGGCAGAATGCAGAGTGGCAGCTCTGGCCTAGGTGCTCATGGGTGCCTTCCCCTGATCTCAGTCATCCCAGGACCGCCGACCTTGACATTGGAGCCTGAAGAGCTGGTGCGGATTCAAGGGGAGACTGCCAAGATCGTGTGCTCAGCCAGTGACGTTGATGTCAACTTTGACGTCTTCCTTCAACGTGGAGACACAAAAGTCAGTACCTGGGGGAGGGGGTGGGGTCCTGCCTGTCCTCCTGGCACTCCAGGCCCCACCTCAAGGTGGCACTGGGAGCTGAGGGCATAGCTCAGGACCAGAGAGAGGAATAACTCACCCAAGGTCTCACTGCTGGTCAGTAGATGATGCAGAAGCAAGTCTCAGGCTCCTGCATCTGCACATTGTAATGGGAGAAGGAGGAGGCAGGATTCCACCCCCTTGACCCATGACCTTTGCCCTAGCCTGTAGACAAGAGGCACATGTCAGCTCAATTCTGATTTTGCAAGAGGTTCCAAGGCCACTTCTGAGGCCCATGAATGTAAGAATTATTTCTGAAAAACTCTAAAGAGAGAAAGAGGGAGTTTTCTCAGGAGGAAATGGCAGTAGGCCACTTCTAAGAACATACTTCCTCCCCATGCCTTCTGCATGCCAGGCATAGCCCTATGCCATTTGCATTCTCCATCTCACTTACTCTTCACTACAACCCTAGAAGCATGGGCCAGTGTCAGTCCCAATTTGCAGATGAAGAAACTGAGGCTCACAGTTCAGTCCCTGCCCAAGGAAAAGCACATAGTAATCCTTAAAGGCTGAGAATTAGAACCCAGCTCTTTCTAATTCCTAAATGACCTCTGTATACCATTTCTGTTCCTTCTGGATGCAGCTCGCAATCTCTCAACAATCCGACTTCCGTGACAACCGTTATCAAAAAGTCCTGACTCTCGAACTCGATCACGTAGGCTTCCAAGATGCTGGCAACTACACCTGTGTGGCCACCAATGCCCGGGGCGTCCACACTACCTCCATGGTCTTCCGGGTGGTAGGTGAGCATCGGGGTGGTGGAGGGTCAGCACAGATCCTGGGGAGAGGGGGTGCCTATGGGGATTGAGAAAGAGGGAGCTGATGTTAAAAAAAGGAGTAGACACTGTTGGAATAGCTCACTAGAATCCCCCTTTTCTCAGCCTGGCTAAGGAGCCATGTCTGTGTCAGCCCTCTGATTCTCAGAGTCCTCCTTCTCTCCCACCTTGGAGGTCCCACAGTGCACGGCTGCATCTCATTCCAGCATCATTTTGTTGTGTTTTGGGATTGATGTCCAGTAGGTCCCTCCTGGACTTTGCTGTTCACTCATTCATTCATTCCTGCATGCCTGGGACTCACATCACATGGGCATGTGAATAGACAGCAGGCACCCTGGGTGGGCATGCAAGAAGCCTGAGGTGTCCTGGGAACACCAAGGGGGACTCCCCAACAAAGGCTTGGACTAAATGGACTCTAAGCTGGGACCAGAAGAATGGAGGTGGGTTAGTCAGGCAGAGGGGAGGGGAAGGAAGGGGAACAGCATTTCAGCAGAGGGAACAGCATATGCAAGGCTCAAAGGCAAAGAGAACAAGAGCATCTGAGGCATCCAGAGAAACTGACGACAGCAGGGACACGAAGGGGTGGCGGGGGGTGGTCATAGGAAAGCGGGGCGGAGGGTAGTATCCGAGAGCAAGTTGAATGGGTAGCTTGCATCATCTCTGGTGGGCGGGGGTCAAAGGTCTTAAGAGGAGAGTGATGGGATCAGATGGCAGAGAGGATGCAGGAGTGGTGGCCAGGAGCCCGCGGTCCTAAGCCACATTCCAGCCTACCTCCACCAATGATGTAGGTAGGTTGCTTAAACTCTTTCCCCATCTGCAAAATAGGGATCCTAACAGTAACTGTCTCATAGGTTTGCTCTGAGAATTCATTGAATATATCTGAACTAACTAGGGCAGGGCCTGGCACAGAGTAAACCCTCAGTGTGCCTGAGGAGATGTCATTTGAGAAAGCTCTGCCCTGTGTCATGTGGATTGGATAGGAGACTCGAGGCTGGAGGCCCATCAGGGCAGTTAACGTGGTGTCCAGGCCAGAGATGGCGAAGGGTGCTGGATTATGGTGGGGACCCCGGAGAGTCTGGTATCCAAAACAATCTAGGCGGGACAATGGCTGCTGGGACAAAGCAGAAAGGAGCCAAGATGACCAGAGTGATTGGGGAGGAGGCAGCGACAGTCACTGGGCTGAGAATCGGGAGCAGAGGGCAGCTTCTTCAGGGTAGGGACAGGTTCAGAGTGCTTCCAGCTTGGCCACACCTCATGTATTAAGCTGGGAGCCTGAGGGGAGGCGGGAGGGCGAGCCTAAGAATCATTACCCTCACAGAACAAGTAATACATCAGGCTTGCAGGAGCACCTAAGCTCTGTTGTGGGCCCATCCTGTGCCAGCAGCTCTGAGGGCTAAAGCAGGAGAGAACAGTAAACTGTCTCCCAGTTATGGATTCTAATTCTATCCATTTTGTAGTGCAGACCTACAGTAGTCAGTCAACGGATGTTGTTTTCCTTCACTCTTCCCGCTAGATCCTTTTTAATGCGGGGGATCCAGTTACTAATGAGAGAGAAAATGTCCTGCCCACATGGAATTTGTATTCTAGTTGGGAGAAGACAAGCAATAAGCAAAATAAATTATGAACAAGACAATTGGATAGGATTTTCAGCTTAAAATCGGGTGATCATCAAGGAAGATTACTGGGAAACTGACATTTGAGCAAAGACTCGAAGTTGGTGAAGGACCAAGCCATGTAGAATCTTGGAGAAGAGAGCTGCAGACAGAGGGCAAGCAGTGTTTTTAAGGTGGGTCCAAGCTCACCACATGCAAGGAGTAAGTCAGCCAGTGTAGCTGGGTGGAGCTTGAGAGCAAGTGTAGTACATGATGACGTCAGAGGTGAAGGAGAAGGTCCCGGGAGGCCAGCGTGAGACCTGGGCTTTTCTTCTTGAGAGGGGATACCATTGGAGGGTTTGAGCAAAGGAGTGACATGATCTGACTTGAGGGTAGCAAGATGTAATATGGCTTTCTGGTGCTTTGTTGAGGACTGTCTATTGGGAGATGAGGGTAGAAGCCAGAAAACTGTTAGGAAACTCCTGCTACTAGTTTGAGCCAGAGGTGATGGTGGCTTGATTAGGGAGGGATACGGTGGAGGTGATGGGAGGTGGATGGAGTTTGGATGAATGAATGGCTGGCTGGCTGGCTAAGGGAGAAAGAGAGAAGAAAAACAGCCTTGCCCTCAAAGCTCACAAGCCTGGAGAGAGAAGACAGCTACCTAAAGGGAGGACCAGGTGCATGAAGAAGTGTAGTGGTGGTGGTGGTTTAATCGCTAAGTCGTGTCCGACTCTTGCGACCCCGTGGACTGTAGCCTGCCAGGCTCCTCTGTCCATGGGACTCTCTAGGCAAGAATACTGGAGTGGGTTGCCATTTCCTTCTCCAGGGGGTCTTCCAAACCCAGGAATTGAACCTGGGTCTCCTGTACTGCTGGCAGATTCTTTACCAACTGAGCCACCAGGGAAGCCCGAAGCAGTGTAGATGTGGTGCCTAATGACTGTACAGTCTCAAAGGGCGGCAGCTGGTATCCTGCTAAGTGAAATAAATCAGAGAAAGACAAGTACTATACGATATTGCTTATATGTGGAATCTTAAAAATACCACAAAGGGACTTCCCTTCTGGTCCAGTGGTTAAGATTTCACCTTCCAATGCAGGGGCTGTGGGCTCAATCTTTGGTTGGGGAACTAAGATCCCACACGCTGCAGGATGCAGCCAAAAACTTAAAATAAGTAAAACTTGGGGAAAAGATCCTTTAAATATAAATAAATTTAAAAATTTAAAATACCACAAACTAATGAATATCACAAAAAAGAGGCTGACTCACAGAGAACAAACTAGGGGTTACCAGTGGGGAGAGGGAAGTTGGGGGGCCATATAGCAGCAGGGGATTAAGAGGTAGAAACTTTTATGTATAAAATCAATAAGCTACAGGATGTGTTATACAACACAGGGAACATAGTTAATCATTTTTAACAACTTTAAATGGAATATAACTTTTAAAAATTGTGAATCACTATGTTGGATAGCTGAAACTTATCAAATATATATCAACTATACCTCAGTTTTTAAAAAAGCAAAACGAATCCAGAGGAGGGAGCACTCCTTTACCCTGGAGTGATGGATGGAGTCTCCCTGATGGGGGAGTCTCAGGGAATGAGAAGGGTCTAAAGAGAAGAAAGGAAGAATATGGGGTTCCTGGTGGAGGAAATGACTTGAGCAGAGAGCCCAGGTTGGAACTACTGTGGGGTGTTCTGAGGATATGAGAACACCAAGATGGGTGGAGGATTGTGTGTGTGTCTGTGTGTGCACATGTGAGTAGGAAGAGGGGCCATGGCTAGATGGGCATAAAGTGAAAGTGAAAGAGAAGTCGCTCAGTCGTGTCCAACTCTTTTCGACCCCGTGGACTGTAGCCTACCAGGCTTCTCAGTCCATGGGATTCTCCAGGCAAGAATACTGGAGAATTCAGGTGTAGGTAGCAGAAATCAACTCAAACAGGCCTCACCAAAAGAGGATTTTATTGGCCTTATAGCTAAAGCCAAACAAAACAAAACATGGTTATGAGCTTCTGGGACAGCTGGATTTTAATGTTCAGATGTGGACAAGAAACTATTGTTTTCCAACCCTTGGCTCTATATTTTTCTTGTGGGGCAGCACCAAGCTTGGAAACCCCAGTGGAATGAAAACTTCTCTTTTCCTCCAGTTCCAACAGAAACCATAGGAATGAGTGCCATGGACTCACTCATTCCTACCCACAACCGATCACGATCCAAAGGGCACAGATCACCCTGATTGGTTGGCCTGGGTCACATGCCCACTTTAGAACTGGATATAGAAGTTGCATTGATTAAACTTCTACCAGAAAAAGGGGAAATATAAACTACTACCAGAAAGGGGGACATTTTTAGCTGCTAGAAAACATTTTATACAGTTATAACAAGATAGATATATTCTATTAATCTCTTTATTACATAAAAAAAGAGGTAGAGGTGCCAAGGAAGATAGGAATTTGCCCAGGTTCTTTCAGGAAATTGGAGATAAGAGTTTAAAGCCCTGAGCTTTTGAGAGGGGTGGGAGTGGTGGGAAAAAGATGAGAGAGGGCACGTTTTGGCTACAGGTCAGGTCTGTGTGACTGGCACATGCTAGCTACTCAGGGAGGGCCCAGCTGAAAGACTGGCTCCACAGGTGGATCACCAAATGAACACACAGACGGACATCTTCCCACTCATTCCAGATTTCTGTGCATTCTGCTTCCCAGACAGTGCCTACTTGAACTTAACCTCTGAGCAGAACCTCCTCCAAGAGGTGGCCGTGGGTGAAAAGCTTGAACTCAGAGTCAAGGTGGAGGCCTACCCAAGCCTGCAAAGTTTCAACTGGACCTATGAGGGTCCCTTCTTTGGTTCCCAGCCCAAGCTCAACTTTGAAACCACGAACAACACATACAGGTACCACCCAGTAGCTCCCATCTGCATGGCCCACAGCCAGACAGAGGACGCTTTAAGAGAGTCAGCACACTTGGGTCCTGTCTCAACCTTGACTAGGGGGTGAGCCCTTTCCCATTTCTAGGGCTCAGTGTTCTTGACTATGTAGAGCCTCAACATCAGTCATCTGTGTTTGAGATGTAGATGAAATTAGCGTATCTTTTGTGCTGTATCCTTGGGAAATTAAATGACGTCCTCAAGAATTCTATCCTTTCTTGGGTGTGTGCGTTCTGACGGTCACCCAAGGTCTCCTGAGCTTATTCATTCTCCTCTTTTGTGACTGATCCAAATGCAGAAGGCCATCCCCATGATTTCCACTCAGAGTCACACTCCTGATGGCAATTGCACGAGGTATCTAGAGCCACACACACAGGTTTGGGGGACTAGAGGGAATTAATATCTCTCAGTCACAGATACATCAAAAGTTCTTTAGAAACCTGTGGCCATCCACCCCTGAGAATTTCTCACCAGCTACTCTTCTGCACTGGATCAAAACTCTTCTTATGAAGGTCTGTCTGCCTGTGCACACCCCCACCCTCCACTCCCAGAGTCCTGTGTACTCTACATGCAGAGCATTTTAGAAATGTCTTTTTGTCTCCTGTGGACTCTCTCCTCAGGGTCTTACTTTCCTGCCCAAAGTGACCTAACCAGGCAGTTTCTAAACAAGAGAGTTTTTTCCCTAAGGAGGAACACAGATAACAAGTGTGAAAATAATCATTTCTCTACCCTGTTCTACTTCTAAAATTTTTCCTGGAGGAAGGAAACAGCAACCCACTCCAGTATTCTTACCTGGAAAATCCTATGGGCAGAGCAACCTGGCGGGCTACAGTCCCTGGGGTCACAGAGGCAGACATAGCTGAGCGTGGGCACACTCCCTCCATAGCTGCTTCATAGTGCTGTGTTAGTTTCTACACGCAGCAAAGCGAATCATCTGTACGTATACACATATCCCCTCTTTTTTGGACTTCTTTCCCATACAGGTCATGACCACAGAGCATTGAGTAGAGTTCCCTGTGCTATACAGTAGCTCTCATTAATTACCTATTTTATACATAGTATCAATAATGTATATATGTCAATCCCAATCTCCCCTTTCATCCCATCTCCCTTTTCCCCCATTGATATCCACGTTTGTTCTCTATGTCTCTATTTCTGCTTTATAAATAAGATCATCTATACCAATTTTTTCAGATATAACATGTATGTGTTAATATACGATACTTATTTTTCTCTTTCTGACTAACTTCACTCTCTATGATGGTCTCTAGGTCCAGCCACATCTCTAAAAATTACCCAGCTTCATTCCCTTTTATGGCTAAGTAATATTCCATTGTATATACATACCACATCTTCTTTATCTATTCCTCTACCATTTGAATGAGAGAGTACAGGTCCATTAAAGACAGCAGAAATGTGGATCACATGCTATCACATCTTCTCCCACAACTGTGATGAACAGCCCTAATTCAGTTAAGAACCATTTCGTGTGATGTCTAAATACAGCCTCAGAGTCCTTCTCAATATAGTCTTGAGGCTACATTTCCATCATAATTGGCTCATAAGAGGAGATCTGTTGCCATCTCTATGGTAGATAATCCTCAGACATCTTCCAACTCCCAAACTCTCTGGAGTTCTCTTTCTAGCTCTGGAAGCCCAAACCTCTTTGATTCCTGGATTCTTGTTTGTTGATCAACAGAATCAACAAAGATGTTCCTTTGTCCTCATCTTCTTCTAGTTCCTTTCTTGTCCTTTCCAGCCAGGATTTCTAGCTTCCTCTCATCTAAAAGAGAAGTTCTGAAATGGAGTCTGCAGACACCAGGAAGGGGGCTGATCCATGGATATGTTTCAGGGGTCTGTAAGCAATAGGGACCCTGTGGAAAAGAACCAGAGAGGTGCCCTTGAACTCGGTAATCTGGGGCCTTTCAGCACAGGGCACCAAACTGAGCCCGTGTGATAGGTGTGTTCATCATGGTGATTTGGACTCATGCAAAAAGTTAAATTCTTTCAGTTTAAGAAGCAGGTATTAGTTATCTCAAGAATTGACACATGTAGAGGGGTTCTATATACCAATGAACTGGCTGAGTAAATACCATGGGTTTTAGTCTAGTAATGGCTGCAGGTATTTTCCAATGAAGGGGCAAGTGTCTGCAATGAGTTAGGCTCTCTGAATACAGATCCCTCACGCTCACAGAAAAACAAGCAAAGGGACAGAAAGTTAAGTATCCTTGCGTAAGGTCACACAGCTGGGAAATGGCAATCCTAGGACTAGAGCCCCCTGGCTGCATCCTGCCTCCCTTCCCTCTCAAAGCCCCTCCTGGCAGGGCTGGCGCTTTGGGGATAGAAGCTGACCAGGTACTGGTGTTTTCAGTGAGGACTGTTTAGCCCAGTGATGGTGGTGAAAGTAGATCCATTCAGTGAGGCTTGTGAGGCTTCTCCCCGCACTGGCACTGTATAGACACTGCCTCCACTAAAGCTCAGAACCAAAGTGCTTTGTGGATGAGAGAGGCAATTCAGGAAATCGGGTTGGTGGTTTTTCCATGTCTCAGTGGACCCAGGCTGGGTACCTGGCTCAGCCAAGGCCTTCGTGCCCCAGACCCCCGACCAAAAATAAAACCACCCCCTCTAAGGTGGTTTTCGGAACCCTCTGTCCTCACCCCAGACGGCCTGCTCCTCCCACACAGATACACCTCCAAGCTCACCCTGCCTCGCCTGAAGCCCTCCGAGGCCGGCCTCTACTCCTTCCAGGCTAGAAATGCCAGACGCGAGGACACCCTGACCTTTGAACTCACCCTCCTATGTGAGTAGAAGGGCTTGGGGACACAGGGTCCCTGGGGCAGCTGAGATAGACGAGCTGGGGGAGGTTGGGCTGGGGCAGAGAAGGCTCAGGGTGGGCGGTCAGGCGAGGAGACTCAGACCCTCTCTACCTCAGACCCCCCGGAAGTAGAAGTCATGTGGACCCTCTCCAATGGCTCTAAAGCCCTGCTCTGTGAAGCCTCCGGGTACCCCCAGCCCAATGTGACGTGGGTGCAGTGCAGCAGCCACACCAACAGGTAAGTGACTTCCCTCCTCACCTGGGCTCAGGGGCTGGGCACCCCAAAGCTCTGGCCACATTCTGTGCTTCCCAGATGTGATAAGACCCACGTGCTGGTCCTGGAGGAGCCGAACCCTGATGTCCTGCGCCAGGAGCCCTTCCACAAAGTGACCGTCCAGAGCCTGCTGACCCCTGGGACCTTGGAACACAACAGGACGTACGAGTGCAGGGCCCAGAACAGCATGGGGAACACCTCCGGGGCTTTGGGGCCCATCTCCGTAGGTGAGCCTTGGACCCCTGCTCCAGGCTGCGACAGGAGGGGTGCCCAGGGAACTATCCCCAGCCACTCCTGGGAGCCAAGGGCCAGAGTTTCAGTGCCGAGCGGATCCCAGCCATACCAAGTCTAGCTCTCCACGTGTGACTCTAGGCCCCTTGTGACCAAAGGCAGCAAGATGGGCAGTCTAGAACCCAGAGGGCTGGAAGTAGTAGGGGGAGAAGGGCAGAGGGGAAGCAGAGATCTAGACAGAAAGCAGCCTGAAGCAGCAGCAGCCTAATCTGGCCCCTCTGCCCTTATTCCTGCGCTTGAGCTGACTCATTAGTTCACAAGTGTGCATTTGAGACTCACAGGGGAACAGGGCCTCCCCCGGGCTTACAGTGACAGGGACAGGCGACTAATGAACACAGGCCCTGCCCCCAACCGAGGGCCAGCCACTCTGGCCTTTCCCATCCTTCCCAGACTCCCTTCCATCAGAGACAGTCCTTTCCACCCGGGGCGCTGTGCGGTGGGGGTGGGGGGCAACTGCCACTGCAGCATTGTCTGGAGGAAGACTCATCCCTCTCTGCATTGCACAAAGGCTGCATGTGGGTGAGTTGTCTGATTCTGAGAGGCCCAAGACTGTACAGGGCCACAGCACCCTCGGTCCTCTGAAAAGCAGGTTCGGCACCCACTGTGTGCCAGGCCCAGAGAGGACAGAATGGGGCCTCCGCCTGGCTCCAAGGGGCTCCTGGTGCCCTAGCCTTGGAGTCCCAGTTCCACATGCGCTGCCCTGGCGGCTGTGTCCCAAGCTGGTGATCCTATATTACAAATAAGAAAGCCAACATGTTGCTGAAGGCTTACACTGTGCCAGGCATCGTGCCAAGCCCCTTGCAGACACTATTTCAGTACACTCACCCAACCCCAGGAAGTTGCTTTAGTGCAGCCTGCCTTCCCTCTTGGGGCGTGATGAACCTGAGGCTTTGGGAGAAGTCACAGGCTTGCTCTCACACCTCATAAGAGGTAGAAGTGAGGCTGAGTCTCAGGTTCATGCTGCTGATCTGGCCAGGGGGTGGAAATTAGGTCCTTCCCAACGCATCAAGGGAACTGGGGCTACTGATGTGGGAAGAGGAGACCTGGGTCCATGAGCCTGACTTTCAGACTCTCGGAGGGCTGTGTGGTCCCAGAGGGCACTTGGGGATGCTACAGGGACCTCCTGGGGAGGCAGATTTCAGTCCAGAAGGTCTCTCTGTCCAAGCTGGCCAGAGGTGTAGGTAATGAGCCTCCACACTGGGGGAGGGTTCAAGTCGTGGCTGAGCCCCAGAGGCTTCTTACACAGGCAGGGGGTGGGTTGCGTGATCTGAGGGGCTCCCCTGGCTGCAGAGGCTGTGAGTCTGGGCAGGGTTTAGAGCTGGGCGTGAGCAGGGCTGGAGGGGGGTCCTCCCTGCCCCTGGCTAGGGGAGGATCTGTAGGCTTCCTACTGAGAGGATACTTTGTTCAATCAACAAGAATTTTGGGGGCACCTCCCGTGTTCCAGGCCACAGGCCTGTTCCAGTGGGGCCCGGGGTCTCAAAGGCCCCTTGGACCAGCTCACGGCCCTGTCCGCCCCTCCGTGCAGGAGCCTCCATGCAGCCCCGCGATGAGCCCCTCTTCACACCGGTGCTGGTGGCCTGCATGTCCATCATGGCCTTGCTGCTGCTGCTGCTGCTGCTGCTCTTCTACAAGTACAAGCAGGTGAGCCGGGGCGGGGCGGGGCGGGGCAGCACCACCGGGCCTCGAGGGTCCACCCGGCACAACCGCTCACCCGGCGGCTGGCCATTCACGACGAGAGCTCTCCAGTGGGCACCTGCTGTATGTCAGTGTGAGTGGCTGTGAGTCAAGACTCAAGCCGCTGGGGTTCTGCTCTCGTAGGCTTCGCTGTCTCGTGCAGGAAATGGCTGCTACCATGAAAGTGAGGGCGTGGATTACAGAGGAAAGATGCTGCCAGGAGAGCCGTGGGGAGTCGGGGAGGGTGAAGGTGGGATCCTCTCCCAGCTGGGGCTTCCAGGGGCACAAGAGGGGCCCCAGGGGCCAGGCCTGTGTCTCTGTCAGGTGGCAGGTGAGCTAGGGGAGGGAAGGCCTGATCATCATCATCCTCTTCATTATTTTTTAAAAATATTTATTTGGCTGTTTCAGGTCTTAGCTGTGGCACACCAGCTCTTTGGATACCCATAGGCTTCTCTAGTTGAGGTGCATGGGCTTATTCACACTTTCATATGCCCACTTAGCTGCTCCGTGGCGTGTGGGATCTTAGTTCCCCATCTAGGGATTGAACCCACATCCCCTGCATTGGAAGGTGGATTCTTATCCACTGGACTGCAAGGAAGTCCCCATCATTTTCACTGTGCGTGCTAAGTTGCTTCAGTTGTATCTGACTCTGCGACCCTATGGACTGTAGCCCGCCAGGCTCCTCTGTCCATGGGATTCTCCAGGCAAGAAGACTGGAGTGGGTTGCCATGCCCTCCTCCAGGGGATCTTCCCCACCTAGGGATCTGACCCAGGTCTCTTATGTCTCCTCCAGTGGCAGGCAAGTTCTTTACCACTAGCACCACCTGGGAAGCCCCTCCTCTTCATTATTTAATATTATTACGAATCAAGTCTGCTGTTAATTGCACTTTGATGTTTAGTACCCTGCCTGTCACTTTTGAGTGCTCAATCGGTGATTGAGCAGTGATTTTAGGGGCATTTTTATGACATGTGTTACCTGTATCCTCTCATTTACCGCCCTCAGCAACCATGGCATGTGGGTAGTATCACTAACCCCATTTTACAGAGTTGGAAGCTAAGGTTCCAAGAGGTTGAGACAGATGCCCTAGTCTACAGCTGGCCAGTGGCAGAGGTTGGTTTTGAAACAGTCATTTTCTAAACCATTTTGCAAAACATGAAGTCATCTTATTTTACCCTCACGACAATCTGGAGGCAGGGACTAGAGCAGTCAGCATTCTACAATAAGGAAATGGGCTTAGCAAGGTTGAAGGACCTGCTCAAGAATCCTAATTGCTTCCCACCCCAGAGCCCACGGTCTCCACCATTTAGCTGCACTGCCTGTCTATATGAAAGACCATTTCCGGTGTGGTTGGGCACTGACAGGGCCAGGCCAGAAGGCTGCGGCAGGCCAGAAGTGAAGGGATGGTCTCTGGCTGGCAGGGAAAGGAGTCTGCTTGGAGGAGGCAGCATGGCGTGGGTGAGACTGGCCATGGAGCATGGGGCAGGCAGCCAGGGGAAGAGGAGATTCAGGGCAAGGGTGTCTCTGGGGAGAGGGCAGTGTGCACAAAGAGTGGGGAAGACCACGGGGAGCACCGGAAATACTGATGCCTGGAAGAGGCTGCAGGTGGAGGCACATTGGAGGTATGGACCCCATCCTGAAGGTTCAGGAGATGTGAACAACAGAATGAAGTGAGTTACAAATGAATAGTGCACCTGTGAGCCCCTTGCTGCCTTTTCTTCCCCGCACCTGCCTTGGGGGTTTTAGTGTAAGCAGAGGACTTGGAGTAGACAGGCGGATGCTGTGTCAGGGGTGCCCAGAGGCACACAGGGTGCTCGGTGCATATCAGCACCCAGCCTGAGGGCGCAGCTCTGAGCGCAGCCTCCAGAATCTGGGGCCCCAGGTCAAGTCTTCAGGGATCTAGGTCCACCTCTGACACTGGCCATGAGACCTTTTGACTGGCAGACTGCAGGCTATGGGACACTCAGCAAGATCCTGGGCTTGGACAGCGCTCAGACTGGACGATGAACATGCTGGGCCCAGGAGGAAGTTGGCTGGGGAAGCTAAGTTTGCTCACACATTTTGGGATTGGAGGGCTGTCTGAGGTTGGGCATCTCCTTGACTACACGCCCAAAGTGGTTGTCGGGCACTGCTCGCCCACCTCCAGGGGGACAGGACTTCGGTCACTCTCGTGGCCTCCCGTTCCTTCTCTGAGCAGCTCTGTTGCAAAGTTCTTCCTTATATGGAGCTGAAAGCTGCCTCCCTGCGCCCCACTGAGCTGCCTCCCCAGCCCTGCAGAGATTCCAGAGAAGTGTCCAGTTCCCCCTCCAGCCCTTTCTGCCTTGGACTGCCCAGGCCCCTTGGTCAGTTGTTGTTTGGGGACGCTCTACCTTCTTTTCAAGGGACCATTTTTGGAATGTGTACTTGCAGGCACCTCTTATCCCATTTAGGAAATTGAACTGGCCCCTGAGCCCACCCAAGAACAAGAGAAGGAGGGCATCCCTGGGGTCAAGATGGCCATACCCTAATGTGATGGCCATGCCCCAGGGCTTACCGTCAAAATGTCCTTTGCTTTGCCCCTTGGGGTTCTGAGCCTCGCCCCTTCCCTGGGGAGCCAGCCTGGCTTGTCCTCACTACACAGGCCTGAGGGGAGGGTGGCCCCAATTGGGGGAAGGGTTACTTCTGTCCCAGGGCTGAGTCATCACCTTTCTGGCCCCCAGAAAGACCACAAGGGGGGCTGAGGGGGAAGAGAAAAGGGCAGGAGTCAGCAGGCTAGAGGCTAGAAGCAGGAGGGACGTGCGGAAGAAAGGATGACAGTGACAGGGAGGAGCAAGGGGGATGGTGGGAGCGGCAGTGGAGAGGCTAGAATTCTCGGGAATGGGGGCCATAAAGGGGATACACAGGAGGGTCCCTAAGATTTCTGGTGAGAACTGTTCAGATCTTCCCCTCCCCAAGACAGAAAGCATCCTCCCACCCAGACAGCAGTCCCGCATGGGGACTTTGATGATTCCATGCCCACCTCGGTCGGCAAGGGGAAGTGGCCGGGCCCGTTACAAGGAATAAGTGAGATGACGCATGTTGAGTGTGGAGCCCAGCGCCCACTCACAGGAAGTGCTCTGCAGGCACGCACTGACAGCATTCTATTCCGAGGTCACCCAAAGGAGAGGCCCGTCTGGGCAGGAGCTCCCAGGAGCTCCATAGGAGGAGCCATGTGCAGGCGCGGCAGAGGCTGGGCAGAACGGGAGGCCGCCTTCCGAGAAGAGGGGTGGGGGCGCCTGAGACAGGCGGGAGAGAGTGGTGTCTTCCTCCAGCGATCAGGTCTGGGATTCAGAGGCTGAAGTCCCAGCCAGACAACCTCGCTTGCCTTGATCTCCCTCCCCTTCCCCACTCTCCCCTGCCCGGCTGACTCAGGCCCAGCTGCAGGGCCAGAGGAAGGAGAAGTGGCAAGGAGGAAAAGATAGCCTTCACCGCAGTGGCTCCTGGAGATAGAAGTGGCCAGGAGAGGAAAAGGAATACTTCCTGGTGCTGTCTCTGTCTTTTGAGTTGGAAAGGCAGCCACAGGCAGGGTTTGAATCCTCTGACACTCAGGAAATCTTCCTGTCCCATTTCAGGCTATCTGCTATAACTCTACCATGGCTGTCCTCACATTTACCCGTAGTCTCTTGTTCTGAATCAGAACCTGGAAGTTCTTCCTTATGTCTAACTACAATCTCTCCCTCCAAACTACCATCTGGACGTTCTTCCTGATGGCTACCTAGGAGACTTCAATCACAGGCCACCCTCCTCCCAGCACCCACTTGAGCTCCCCCCACCTTGAGGAGGGTGCCCCATGGAGGAGCCCAGCTGCTAAAAAACACAGTCCAGCTGGCCTCCATGCCCCACGAGTGACCGGAAAGAGAGTTGGACTGCTGACCCGAGGCCTCGGTGTTCTCCAACGCCCCACCCCAGCTTCCACTTTCCACCTAAACTCTGTCTTCCATCAGCACTTCTCGTGGGCACCCCCTGGCATCATGCCCCCATGCAGCTGCCACCCTGGGCAGGAACGAGAGCGGCAGCCACTCCCCCGTAGGGCAGGCTCTGCCGCTAGCCGGCTGGTTGGAGCAGCATGGAGAGTCTGGGTGCGCCAGCTGCTCACTGTTGTGTGCGCGGGGTCTCTCTCCGTCTGTCCTTTAACTTTGTAAAGTCCGATGCATCACTTACCTGCATCAAGCCTAGGAGGTTTCTCCTGGCACTGAGAGAATTCACTCAGTGACTGGCAGCCCTCAAGACTCTCCTGCCTTCAGAACTGTGCCTGCTCGCCTCCAGCCACATGGCACCTCCAGCCCCTCAGCCTCTCCAGGACCTTTAGCACCTCCACACCTCTGTTCCCCCGCTGCTCCCCTGGCCGGCACCCTCTCACCTCCCCGGGGGCCCTCCCTGACTTGTCTTCCGATGTCCCCAGCTCTCTCTGTCCTCTTGCCCTGCTTTATTGTCTCCATTGAGCCATCTGAAAATCTATTTTTTTCTACATTTTGTATTTGCAGTCCTATGTATGTATGTATTTGAGTGGAATGCCTGTCTTAGCCACTAGAATGCAAACTCCAGGGGACAGGAACTCTGTTTTGTTCAACTCTGAATCAGTGATGCCTGAAACAAATAGGTGCTCGGTGAAGTATTTAGATGGGAGCAATATTCAACCTCAAAAGGGGAGGAAATGTCCATAGAGGCAACCACATAGGTGAGCCTTGAAGACATCATGCTGAGTGAGACCAGACAGTCACAAAGGGACAGATTCTGAATGATTCCAATTAAATCAGGTACCTGGGGCGGTCAGATGCACGAGATAAGTGGGAGGTGGGAACGGGGAGCTGTTGTTTAGTGAGCACAGTTTCAGTTTTTCAAGATGGAAAGCGTTCTGGAGATCTGTTGCACAACAGTGTGGGTGTACGTACCACCACCAAGCAGTGTACTGAGGAATGGTTGACGTGCTGAATCTTGTTATACTTGGTATCTCAGCACCGGTGAAAATAAACTAGCTGATACTTGGATGGGAGGGTGGGTGTGTGAATGGACCTATAGTTTCACCCTCCCTCCTAGCTCAGGAATTACCATTATCAGAGCTGTCAAGACCCTCAGACGTGGTCCTAAATCTTTCAATATACAATTAGGGAAACTGAGGCTTGAAGAATGGATGGTCCCTTTGTAAGGCCAAGCCAGACAGGGACTGGGCTCTCGGTGCCATAGGCACGGGGTGACCCGGCCCCTCTCACCACCTCCGTGCGCTGTGCGGTGGGACCGCCCAGCCCCTGTCCTCCTGGGTCGGGATGATGTCCCAGACCCACCTGGCAGGCCCAGCTGACCCTTCCTCCCCTTCCTCCTCTTCTCCTCCCCACCCCCCAACAGAAGCCCAAGTACGAGGTGCGCTGGAAGATCATCGAGAGCTATGAAGGCAACAGCTACACCTTCATCGACCCCACCCAGCTGCCCTACAATGAGAAGTGGGAGTTCCCCCGGAACAACCTGCAGTTTGGTGAGCTGGGGTCTCTGCACCCACCACGCCCTCCTGTCACAGGGCCAGCATGGGTGGCAGGAAGCCTGTGGGCCCTTAGAGAGAGGCCCCTCTGGCACCCCAGGACCTGAGAAGGCTGTGTGTGTGTGTGGCAGGTAAGACCCTCGGAGCCGGCGCCTTCGGGAAGGTGGTGGAGGCCACGGCTTTTGGTCTGGGCAAGGAAGATGCTGTCCTGAAGGTGGCTGTGAAGATGCTGAAGTGTGAGTGCAGGAGGGGCTGGGGGATGGGGGAGCAGGTAGGAGGTGGTGGACACCACCGGGACGGTCTGTCCTGTGGTCACGTGGCATCGCCCACATTTTCGGCCTGTCAGAGCCTGGGATCGCAGGTGAAGCTGCTCTGTTTCCTTTGTGAGCTCCAGGCTTCCTTTTACTCCTGGGTGTGGAAGGGCTTCTGACTGAACCCCAAAGGGGCTGGGATAAGAGGCCTCCCTGGGCTCTGGCTTGGCCCCAGCTTGGCCCAAACCAGTTCAGTGACAGGCCACCTCTCCTCTCTCCCCCCACAACTCTCATGTCATTTATTCTGCCTCTTTCGGTGTCTGATTACCTTGGGCGCTCTGGGTGCCCCCTGCTTTGCTCCTGTGTCTCCTGTGTGTGGCCCTCCATGTCCTGCCCTTTTTCTGTGGCCCCACCTCCCAGCCACGGCGCATGCTGACGAGAAGGAAGCCCTCATGTCAGAGCTGAAGATCATGAGCCACCTGGGCCAGCACGAGAACATAGTCAACCTCTTGGGAGCCTGTACCCACGGAGGTGAGGGGCCCTGGCAGGCATGCGGGGCCACAATCTTGGGTGTCTGAGGGCCCCAGGGCGGCCTCACGCCATCCATCTTCCCCTTCCCATCCCCACAAAGTGAAGGTAGGATCCCTGTCTGGGCACCCCTTGAATTCCTAGGCCAGACGCCTGGACTGGTCAGAAGCTGCTCGTGGATGACAGGCGGTTCTGAGAGCCCTGACCAGTGGCTCTCAAACATGTGTGGACATCAGAGTCACCTGGAAAAGGAGCAAAGAAAGCAGATCTCCAGGCCCCACTCCAGGGAGTCTGATGCTGTGGGTCTGGAGTGAGGCCCTTCAAATCTAACTTTAAGCCCCCACTCAAAGAGACTGGGCACTCACTGCAGGGCCCATAGAAGTGTCCCAGGATCAGTTGGGATTCAGCCCACCCCATTCTCTTCTCCTATAGCAGCTTTGACTTACATGGAACTGCCTTAGTTTTCCTTTGAAGAAAGAATTCTTCAGCTAGTTTTTCAGAGGGCCCTCTGCTCTAGACAGATGTGGTCACTGAGGCCCAGAAAGCATGGAGGGCTGCTTATAGACAAGCAGGATTAGAACCTGGGGCTCCAGAGTCACAGCCCAGGTTCTTATTGCCCTTTCCCCACATTCTTGTCCAGGTGGGGTGGTGGGTTAAGGGTGCACTGACCCCACTCTCTTGGGTGCTCTAGGCCCTGTCCTGGTCATCACGGAGTACTGTTGCTATGGTGACCTGCTCAACTTTCTGCGAAGGAAGGCTGAGGCCATGCTGGGACCCAGCCTGAGTCCAGGCCAGGATCCCGAGGCAGGCACCGGCTACAAGAACATCCACTTGGAAAAGAAATACATCCGCAGGTAGTATCCTGGCAAAGGCCAGGACTGGGAGGTGGGGCCCTGTGTCTATTCCCAAAGTCAGCTCAGGGTTGGGTGGCTATGTGGTCTTCACCTTCCCACTCGTGCTGTGGGGAGTAGCCACCCATATTATGTGGGCACTTCAGTTTGTCTCCTACTTATTCCTATTGTCCAAGGAATATTTGAGCCCCTACTATGTTCCAGGAGGATAGCGGGCAGAGATAGGCAGCTCACAGTCTGGTGGAGTCAGGTGTTAATCATTTTATCGTGCATATAAGATCCATTCAGGGCCCTAGAGATGGACAAGTCTTGGAGATAACGGCCCTATTTCTCCCATAGCGCCCATCCCAATTTTGAGTGGCCATGGGGACGTGGGATAGAGTCTGTTCCTTGTTGGATGAGAAGGTATCATCCAACACAAGGTTATCACGGCAAGCTGTGGCCAGGTCCTTGGTCCACGTGGGCCTGTTTCCCCAAGAAGCCATCCAGGCTGAACCTCTGAGTCTCTGCTCTCTCGCTCTGTAATGCTGTGATTCCTGGAAGCCACCCAGAGGCAAGTGGACAGAGCCACATGGGGAACCACAGAGAGGAAGTGGCCAGTTTTGTGTCACACACGAGTCAGAGGCAGAGGCGGAGCCTGGTTGGACCCTGCTGCTGCCGCCTTGTCCAGTGCTCACCTAAGCCACGCTGCTCTCCTGCAAGCCTTGGACTCAGGGCCTGTGAGGCTTCTGGGCCAGGCTGCTGGGAGCTGCAGCAGGATCAGGAGAAGGGTATACACTGAGCTCCTATTTTACCACTGTCAGCTACCCAGCCTGGGAAGCCAGAAGGGGAAGGAGACCATGTCACTCTATCCAGTGACCTTGAGCACGCGGGCTGGCAGGATCTGCTTCCTCTTCGGAGTTTCTGACACCCTTTGGAGAGGGTGGCTCATGCTGGGCCTCAGCAGGCTGGGAACTCAGGCCAGATCAACTTGAAATGAAAACAGAAGTCAAGTGTTAGCTCTTCCATTTTCACGATTTCAAGAGCAAGTGGCATGTGAACCAATCCTGCTAATGGGATCCCAGGCTACATTAATAGAAGTATAGTTTCTAGACAAAGGGAGAGAATAGTTTTTTGATGGTCAGACCATAAGTAAAACACTGGATTATTTTTCTGGGAACACTAGAGTAAGGACATCATCATGGTGCTCATCTCTATCACAGCAGGGGCAGGAGGTGAGAGGTCCAGGCTCCTATCTGGTTGAAACATTAGAAGGTGCTTCTCAATCTTAGCAGCTACCCAGAGCACACGCTCATAGTCTTCTGAGTGCTGTTAGCAATGTACAATCTCAGGCCCCTCCAGCCTTGCAGTCAGAATCTGCGTTCAAGTAAGATTCTCCAGGTGATTCACATGCACGGGAATTAGTTTAAGAAGCTCTAGACCAGGCCTCCACTCTGGCTGCACACCAGAACTGCCTAGAGAAAACTGGTAAGCGGGAATGACTAGGTTTTGTCCCTAGTTCCCACAGTCTTTGGCCTGAGGGGGTCTGAGTATTTGGAGCTTCCCAGGGTGAAGCCAGAAGGGAGAGGCGCAGTGCAAACAAGTGGACTCAAAGAAGGGGCCCTGGCATAAGATCAAATCCTTGCTGGGGTGTTCCAGCGAAGAGGGAGACACTTCTTGAGGGCAGAGCAAGGACCAGGAAGAGGAACAGCCTGGGGGCAGACTAGCATCAGGAACAGTGGAAGGCCTTCTAACCGGCAGAGCTGCCAAAGATGGAACAGGATGTAAACTCCCTTACTGGACGGCCACGCAGAGGTCGCTGATCACTCAAGTGGGTGGGTCAGAAACTGAAGTCCAAGTTGACTCAGGGCCCTTCTTCTCTGCAGAGTGGCTGGGCGAGGCCTGAGCTGGGCAGCAGAAATAATGGGCCCCTCTCCTCTGCAGGGACAGCGGCTTCTCCAGCCAGGGTGTGGACACCTATGTGGAGATGAGACCTGTGTCCACTTCGTCGTCAAATGACTCATTCTCTGAACAAGGTGCGAGGAGGTGCTGGGGCTGAGAAAGAGGAGGGGTTACTGGGGTCAATGCAGGGCAGGGAGGTCAGCGGGGCCATCCCAATGCCTCTCCCTGCCCCAGACCTGGACAAGGAGGACGGGCGGCCGCTGGAGCTGCGTGACCTGCTCCACTTCTCAAGCCAAGTGGCCCAGGGCATGGCCTTTCTTGCTTCCAAGAATGTAAGTCTCAGAAAATGGGTCCCTCTGTGTGGTCACCCAGGGGGGTGGGGGCAGCTGAACCCGTGAGGCTAGATGGGTGAGGACACGGGAGAGAAAATGGAGTTTGTGAAGGGGGCCGTGCTCCTCACAGCACAGACTGGGGAGTCTAGAGCTTGAATGCTGGCTCTGCCACTTGCTGTGTGGCTTTGAGCAACTGGCCGAACCTCTCCGAGCCCAGGTTTCTACACCTATAAAGAGAGATGCAATCGTAGGATGGCATGAGGGTAAGATAGGGTTACGGTGTGCGCAGACACTTAGGGGAGGGCCAGCCCTGAGGGTGGCAGCCGCTTGTCCTGTTAGCAGCTCCAGAGCACCCTGTTTCTAGGCCCGAGCAGACCACCCAGCTTCTGAGGCGGCTCCTGCTGCTCTCAGCCAGAGGGCCAGTCACAGCAGGTTCTCAACACTGCCTGTCTGACCACGTGTTTTCTCTGACTTGGGTCATGGTAGAAGGCAGGGACTGGAGCCAGGGTACAGGAGCAAAAATGATGGCCACTGCCTCATCCACCAAGCCCTCTGGGGCCCAGGCTGCTGCCCCTGCACCCTGGGCTCAAGCAGGGAGGGGCCAGGACTGACCTCAGTGCCTTCCCAGTGCATCCATCGGGACGTGGCGGCCAGAAACGTGCTGCTGACCAGCGGCCACGTGGCCAAGATTGGGGACTTTGGTCTGGCTCGGGACATCATGAATGACTCCAACTACATCGTTAAGGGCAACGTGAGTGCTGGGAGGGCTGGGCCAGGCTGGGAGGGGGTGACCCGGGCCCAAGGTGACCGGGGCCTGCTGTGCCAGGCTCGCCTGCCCGTGAAGTGGATGGCACCAGAGAGCATCTTCGACTGCGTCTACACCGTTCAGAGCGACGTGTGGTCCTACGGCATCCTGCTCTGGGAGATCTTCTCACTCGGTGAGCTGCTGGCCCAGTCAGGCTCAGCGTGCGGCTGGCTGGTGCCTGGTGACCCATGGCACCTGTAGCTCCTGGAGGATGCTGGCCCAGGAGGCTTGGAGGTCAGCGCTGAGCAAAGGCTGCTGAGGGCGCGGGGGTGGGGGAAGCATCTTAAAACCAAGTGTCGTGGCTCCCAACGTGGGCTGAGCCCCTCCACCCCGACAGCACTCCCTCCAGAGTGTTTCCTCACCTGTCTGCTTGGACAGCTGCTCCTCCCTTGAATGCCGTTTCCCCTCGTCTGAAACGTGCACATCCCTGAAGACCCAGCGCCCACCTCTGGGGCACCAAGACAAGCACTTGGGCTCAGCCCGTCGGTGTGGTCCTCCACCGACCAAAGCCTGTGCTGGAATTCTGCGGGTGTAATGAAACCTGGGCGAAGGTTTCTACATCCTAGAAGTCTATAATAAGCAGGACACCTTTTGCAGCGCCTGGCCTGTAGTAAGCGCTTGTTAAGGGGAGCTGCTGTTCGATTACCATGTCCAGCTGGGACCTGCCACCCAGCCCCGCCAAGATGTAGGGGACAGCAGGCGCTGAGCATCATCTTTTCCGTGATCTTACCTTTTGCAGGGCTCAACCCCTACCCTGGTATCCTGGTGAACAGCAAGTTCTATAAGCTGGTGAAGGATGGATACCAAATGGCTCAGCCCGCGTTTGCCCCAGAGAACATGTAAGCGAAGTACCCCAAGGTTTGGTGGAAGCGGATGGAAAGGTGTGTGGCCCGTCTTTCCAGTCCAGTGTTCTAGGGCCAGGTTTCCTCTCGCCCAGAGTGGACTAACATGGACCCCTTTTAGCAAGTTTAGGGTTTCCAAGGGTTTTCCAGGTAGCATGGAGGACATTCTCAAAAAGGGATCTTAACAGGGGCTGGCCCCAAGACAGATGACGAATGTTTAATTCGGACTCTGTGATTATGAGCCCAAGAAGGCTCTTCTCTTTTCTTCTGTCCTGGCTGCCAGCCTCTTGCTCAACACAGCCACTAGCCACTGCAGTCTCTTAACCGCCTCCTGACAGCCAGCCCACCACAAGCTCCTCGCTGGCTCCCTGCCCTCACCACAGCCCTTCCGCAGGCCCACTGGCCCGTCTCGCCCAGTGTCCTTCTCCAGCCACCGTCTCCCCACAGCTGGTCCCTGTGCCACCCAGGCGCTCCCTGCCAAAGTGGATGCACGCAGCCCACTAACCAGCTCCTCATCCACTTTAGTACTACCACCAAGCAGCCGCTTAAACCTACCTGCAGGCAGCAAGGGTGCCCCTTTGTGCCAAGAGCTTGGGCAGATAGCATCCCTGAGCTTTTTTCCTCCTCAATTTTCAGGCCCATTCTGACAAAAAGCCCCCTTTCCCAGGGTTACCGGAAAGATTAAAGTGCACTGGTCTTGTGCTAAGCTCACTTCTGACTCAGTTTCAGGACCTCTGCCAGGCAGGAGTGAGTGAGTGAGTGAGTGTGTATACGTATGCGTGCACACGTACGTGATGACTCCCAGGCCCACGAGCTGCTGCTTCCTCTCCCGTCTCAGATACAGCATCATGCAGGCCTGCTGGGCCCTGGAGCCGACGCGCAGACCCACCTTCCAGCAGATCTGCTCCCTCCTCCAGGAGCAGGTTCAGGTGGACAGGAGAGAGCAGGTGAGTGGGACCAGGCTCACGGTGGGTGGCTCGGTTAGAGCTGAGCCTGACCCTTCGGGACTGACCATCCCCTGGCCTCTCTGCACCCAGGACTACAGCAATCTGCCGAGCAGTGGCAGCAGCAGCAGCGAGCCAGAGGAGGAGAGCTCCAGCGAACACCTGACCTGCTGTGAGCAGGGCGACATCGCCCAGCCCCTGCTGCAACCCAACAACTACCAGTTCTGCTGAGGAGGGGGCCACAGGAAGTACCACCCTCCCTGCCTCCAAGCTCGCACCTCCTCCGTGGATGGGGCACCACAGGGAGAACACAGACTCTGCCCTCCATCTTTTCTCTCAACAGCCCGGCCCAGCTCTGAAACTCAGGAATGGGGGATCTATAGGAGGCTGGTGAGAACCCCACTCCCAGGGTCTGGGCCATCACTGCCAGTCGGGGACTGGGGATGAGCCCCACCCCACCCCTCCAGTTCTCAAAGCTGTGGCCTCAGCTTCACTATGCCAACTGGGAGAACACCCAGTTCACTCTTAACCTGTTCCCACTTCTGGGAACCACCTCCCTTCCATCCCTCCTGTTTCAATGGAAATGGACTGATTTGGTGATTGAAGTTCCCAAGAGCTACCCAAACACGAGAAACCAAGGTTCCTTGGGCCTTGGCAGAATGGAGGGGACACCCACGGAGTGACTTGATGAGAGGAGACAGATGCTTAGGGCTGTGCTCAGGCCCTGGGAGCAGGCTGGCTCCTTTGGAAGAACCTAATTGTCCCCCTCTGCCTCTAAGCCTTCTCTCCACAGCCCCACCCCGCCCTGGGTCTGGTACTGCTGCAATGAGCCAGGTGGCAGCTAAAAGCTTGGGAGTGTTCTGTATGGCCCCCACCATACTGAGGTGGAAGGCAGGGGACCCGTGTGGCTGGCCACACCAAGCAAGCAGCACTCGCTCCAGGTTGACTCATCGTAACTAACAGTCACAAAGTGGAATGTCCCTGTCAGCATTAAACTAACCCCATTAACACAACCGGCCTCTGTGTCTTTGTGCCCTGCCGACTTCCAGGGACCTCCTCCGTCCTTCCCTGGTGAGTAACCCTCCCCAGCACCTCTGGGGCCCAACCACACTGTACCCCACACAACGAGACTGGAACTGACTCTTGTTGCACCCAAACCATATAATTTAATAAACTTTATTCAGGTCAGGGGAAGAGAGAGGGGGGAAAAAAGCCATCTATCCCACTCCTCTCAATAAATTAACACGGCCAGTTCCCGTGCCCTAAGCAAACCATGGGCACTTGAGCCAGTCCTGCTGTTTCCTTACGACCCAGTCTGCTTCCCCTTCACAGAAGGGAGTTTTCCTACTGCCACCGGGTCATGCCATGCTCACAGGCCACTTCCTCTTTGGGGGAGGAAAGAAGCTGCAGCAGCAGTGGCCAGGAGAGGAGGGGTCCTCACAGCCTGAGGCAGAGGAGAGTCCTGGAAGGGAGCACTGGCTCGCCCCTTCAACCCGCTCAGCTGCCCCCAGATGTGGGTGCAGAAGAACAGGAGATGCAAGCCTCCTCTGGGAGAACAAAGAGCCCACAGGGACCCTCAGAGCTAAGGGAGGCCCCGAGGCAAAGGCAACAGGCTGCAGGGGAGGGAAACGGCATCCCCAGGCGCCCCGGGGAAGCAGCAGTCTCCCCGCCTTCTCTCAGCCTCCCCGTCTCTCTAGTGGACACACAGCGCCACCCACGGTGCCTCTGGGTCTAGTAAGGAGCGTCCTGGTGCCTCTTCTGACCGCTGGAAGGCTGAGAACCAAGGACCCCGGGCTCCACTGAGCTCAGGAAATGGAAGCTCTTTGGTCAGTCCCAGCCTCAGAGGCTGGTCCCCTGGATGGATGTGCCTCGGGCAAGGGCCTTGCTATGGCTTGATACGTGCGGTCCCTGGGCAAGTGCCCGGCTTACTCTGTGGCTGTGGCCCCGTCTTCTTCCTCCCCGTCCTCCTCCACCTCCGTCTTGATCTGAGCAACCCCAAGGCGGTAGAGGGTGTCACGGATGACCACCTCACCAGGCTGGCAGCTCTGCACAATGTCGTGGATCTGCCGGTTGACAATCTCGCGGCTGGTGAGGAAGTCCATGAGGCGGTTGTAGAGGTAATAGTGGGTGGCGTTGTCAAAGGCAATGGGCCGCTGGCGGACGCTGTTTGGTTTGCTGTCTGCAAAGGAGGCCAGGATGGCTGCATAGGGTGCCAACTCAGGACACAGGGCCAAGGAGTGGTGTCCAGCACTGGGGTCGCCAGGACTGGACTGTGTGCCTGCGTGGACGATGCGCCGTGTGGCAGTCTTGGTGACCGGGTGCTGGACAGAGTGCTCGGCCTCTGTCATGTCCACTGTATAATGCTGGTCCAGGAGTTCTGGGCAGGACACACTCTAGAAAGGAGATGGAAAGCCATTGTGATGAGAGGAAAGGTTAAGGTCCAAGCTGTGCGAAGGATGGAGTGAAAGCCGTGGGCTCAGCCAGCTCCGTTTCAGTCCTCCGTTACCACAGGGCAGGCACATCTCCTGGGTAAGTCCCCCGTTCCTCCTCCCCGGGCCTCTGTTTCCTCATACCATGAGGGGGACAGGAACAGGGGCCACCACCCAGAGCAGATGCCAGATTACCAGTGCTGCTCTTATCCTGTCCGTGTCTCATCAATTCTGCCCAGGGCTGCAGGGGAGGTTCCCCCAGAGATTCTGATGTCCTTCTGCAATGCCCCTCACCAACTCACGAGCGAGCAAGGCCCAAGAAGTAATAAGAAAAAGGTGAGTGATGACAATGATGTCCCCTTGCTCCTACCAGTCTAATGTCTCTTCCAGCAAAGGGCAAGTGCCTGTGCTAAGAACCAAAGCCTGAGACAACGCACTAAGACAGAGGCCAGAGCTCTGCTATTAATCTGCTGTGGTACTCTCAACTGGTCCATTTCCCCTCGTGGCTTTACTTTCCCCTTTTAGTTAGAGGAAAGAGGCTGAGAAGGTCAGCATTTTCTAAGCCTCTGTGCCTCTAGATCACAACACAATGAATCCCATGCAGCAGATTCAGGCAAAGCCAAAGTAGGGCTGCTCTGGGCCTTTAGTATATCCTCGGAGGTGGCAATTTTCTAGGCTCATCTGCAAGGTAATCCCTTTGACCCCCACGATACCTGTGTTTTCACCCTGGGTACACTAAATGACATGCTGTGGCCTCACACACAAGGTCAGTGGAGATTTGTGGCATAAATACTGGTTCCAGAGTTCTGAGACAAAACACTGGTAGAGAAAAAGGAGATACTGGATGGTTCACAGAAGACCTGCCCAAAGAACCAGGGGGTGAGGCATGGTCAGCCTTGTGGGATTTTAGAAGGGAACGTACCACTGGTGGCTCCGTGGGGCTAGAGAAACAGCCCTGATTCCTCCCCCACATCTGGTTGGTCAGGTCCGGGTAGCAGAGGTCAGCACACAGGGCCACAGGTGTGGCCATGTCAACCACGTACACAGGAGGCCAATGGCGGGAAGAGACGAGCAGATCCACGTGGTCGAGGGCACTCTCGCCCCGCACAAGATACTTGGAGCCGCAGACCACCTGGTGGAGACGGAGGGTACAGCACAGGGTGAGGAAGGCAATCTGCAGACACGGGTCCACTCAGTTCCTCCTAGGACGGTGAACAATCAGGCTCCGTGACTGAAGTCCCGCCATCCTATAGGAGCCCATGACATTCCACTTCCCTCCTGCTTCTGTCCCTAAGTGAAGTCGCCACTTCACTCCCACATGGGAGAATAGCATCCAAGCCTCAAATGAGGCTGAAACATACCCCCACCTCCCCAAGACATTGGCTCCAAACCCCCTTGACATTACATCCCTAAACCCCATCTAGTCTGATGGTTCCCAAGCTGCATGGTACCTACAGCTCAGAGATGGTTAGAAGTGAAAGTGCCTGGGTCTCCCTCCGAATCCACAGAATCAGCCTCTGGGGGTGGCATCTAAACACCTGTATTGCAAGCAGCCCCCTACCAGACCCTGAGGGAGCTGTCCAGATGGGCACCTCTGGTGAAGGCTACACCTCCACCAGCAGGATTCCACAAATGCCAGGCTACTGCAGGGCAGCTCTGTGTCCACTTTCTGTCCACTGTGTTCAACTCTGCCTCTACCTCCCTCCCTCCACAGCAGTGCTGGCTATTGCTTCCAGGTAGTATTGCTGCCCCCTCACAGCCCCGAGTCCTTCTTGTGAGATGGATGCCAGTCACATAACACGATGCTCAGAGCAGGCTCTGACTGCTCAGGGGTTATAAAAAAAGGCTGATGGCCTGACTCCCTTTTGATGGCCAGTCCCCTGCCTACTCTGAACTGAAGGCTTTGTGAAGCTGTCTTCCCCAGTCATCACTCACTTTTTTAGGAGGCTTCGCACCCCGGCATCGTCTTGGTTTGGGATGACTGTCACACAGGGTGCAACCCTCTCAGAGCTATCCTGGCAGATGCCCACCCTATGCACGCTCTCTACAGACCTAAGGAGTGGTCTTCTGAGAACCCAAATCAGACCATCTCTATTCAAACCATCTAAAGGGCCCCTCATCACTCTCGGAAGAAAATCCAAACCGGTCCTCTGGCCCACAAAGCGCTACAGGATCTGGCCTCCAGTGACCCCTCCCACCTCCCTCCTCTGTTCACTAGGCTCCCCTCTCAGGACTCAGGGGTCACACCCCTTCCCCAGCTCACATGGGGCTCTCAGCCTCCTCTGGCTGCCTCACTGGGCAGCAGGTTCTTCTCAGTTGCTTTCTATCTCCTATCCTTGTCTAGTTCCTGTAGAACCGTTTCCACGAGCCATGAAAAAGTCGCTGAGTCATGTCCAACTCTTTGCAACCCCATGGAGTGTATAGTCCATGGGATTCTCTAGGCCAGAATACTGGAGTGGGTAGACGTTCCCTTCTCCAGGGGATCTTCCCAACCCAGGGATCAACCCAGGCCTCCCGCATTGCAGGCGGATTGTTTGCCAGCGGAGCCACGGCCTTGGTGACTTTGTTTCTCAGTATGAGGGCAGTGAGGAGGAGCGAGGTCTTTGCCGCTCACCCTCGTACTCTCCACCACTGGTGCAGAGGCCAGCACACAAAAGCGCGTTTAGTACTCGCTGGTGATGACCAGAAGGAGCTGTTCCACAGCGGCCCAGCGACCTAAGTGCCAGCTCCAGGATGAGCTGGAGGGATCAGATCCTCTGTGTGGGTAAACTGCCATGAACAAGCTCACCCCGAGTTCCTCGTCACCCTCTTACCTGGTGGGGGCACACCTTGTAGACTTTGCCCCCTGTGAGATGAGGTGGGGGCTGTCGAGCTCTGGCTCCATTCTGAACAGATTCATAGAGGGCCAACAAGGAGAAGCAGAGCTGCTCCTAAGCAGAACAAGGTTAAACGGTGGTAAATGCTCAGGGACCAGGCTTGGCCACAGCAACGAACGCTTGCTCAGGGCGAGTGAATCAACTGGTAAGACCAGAGCAGGCCTTTAAGCCTCACCAGCCCGACGTCCTATACCTAAAGGTACAGATGGGAACACCAAGGCCCTGAAAGGACCAGGTCACAGACAGAGCCAGCCACACTGCTCAAGCTGCCAGGCTCTGAGGCCTGGGTTCTCCTACTACTATTTACAGGGCAGGGAAGGCATCAAAGAGGAGCCAACATTTGGATCTGAACTTAGCGCATAGGATTTTTAAGAGCGAAATACATAATATGTGGGTAAAATATGCACACATGCATGCGTGCTCTATGAATGCTACAGCACTTGTTTCCTAAGAGCCTGGAGAGGTGATAACCAGACACTGCAAACATCATGACGCTGCTATTTTGGTTATTGTCACTTTGCAAATGAGGAGAATGAGGCTCAGTTTATCCAAGGTCACACACAGTCAGTGGGAGAGCCTGGATTCTTGAACCAAGTCTGGACCCACTACCTTCAACAGAGGAACTGCCTGGATGCAAAGGGCCTCACATGCAAGGCCTGACCCAGCTGCTGGCTATCGCCCAGGCTCCCCTGCCCGCCAGCACCCTCTGTCCCAAACACGTACCCAGTCACGGGGATTTGTATCCCTGGCCAGAAAAACTGCCCACCAGAAAGTCCCTGTCCCCAGCACCACCTGGAGACCCACCTTGGAGTCTTCTGCCCTGAAGGGGATGCCACACTGCCTCAGCAGGCACTGCAGCTCCTCCTCGCTGTAGGAGCCGATCTCCTCAAGCTTGCACGCGCCCTCCTGGAGCAGGCGCACCAAGGCACTGCCGTTGCCTGCAAGAGATGATGAGCTGCTGGGAGGCGCTGCTGCAGCCACCAAACGCC
This sequence comes from Bos mutus, assembly GCF_027580195.1. Taxonomy (NCBI): domain Eukaryota; kingdom Metazoa; phylum Chordata; class Mammalia; order Artiodactyla; family Bovidae; genus Bos; species Bos mutus. The sequence continues at coordinate 101,105,785 of NC_091623.1, read as the reverse complement.
CTAGGAGTCCCTCACACGTGAGGATGGACGAGCGGGGGCCAGTCCACAGTCAAGCACGCTCTGCCCCAAGCAGAGCCTGGCAGCTGAGAGAGGGGAACTCAAGGCAGGCCTTAGGGTGTTCTACAGACGCCTGAGGTCTCTCGGAACCGGCCTTCTGCCTCTGAAGGTCCAGGGAAGATAGCCAGCAGAGTACTGGTGCAGACAGCCCCCCAAACTTCGGCTTTTAACCTTTTAAGTTTCAAAACCATGATCTCAGATGCTTACCAAAACACAGCAACAAGAGGAACAGCAGCTCTCATTTTAAAAATGCTCTTGATATGCTACATTCCTGAATCTACTGATCAACAGAACTATGTGGGGGCCTTACTTATAAAATCAATTTAGCAGGCCATAGCAGAGTTGGACACGACTGAAGCGACTTAGCAGCAGCAGCCAGGATTTTAAAAATGAAATAAAAGAGCATTTGTTAAGGAAAAGGACGGTTTTATGAAAGTTGTGTTACTTACAGACACATACACACATGCTACTTAAAAGAGCAGCACACTGAGGAACAATGGAGAACCTACTGCTTAAACAAGAAACTCCGCTCACTTAACTGTCACAAAAACTTAGGTGGTGGGTAAAGTATCATACCCCTCTGTAAACAAAACAACAGAGGCTAGGGCAATGAAGAGATGCAGCAGAGGCCACATGGCTACCAAGTGACACAGCTAGGAAACCCAGGTTGTCGGAAACCGATGTTCTCCAAGGAGCCACCTGAGGGCTTCTCAACATGTAAGCACAGAGCACCTGCAAAACCACCCGAAAGACCTGCTGAGCAAGCCTGCCTCCCCCTACGTCTGTCCTGAGACTCTCTGGGTTGCAGCCCTGACCTCAGCATTTTTCAGAGGGTTCCCACCGTTCAGTGCAGGGCATGCCAGAAGGCTGACAAGGTCTGTGGGTCAGTCCTAGACAATTTGGCTGACAGCTCTTCAAAACTCTGCACATGACTTGATTCTCCAGGGGATTTTGTCACAGGTTATCACTATCTTTCCAGAAAGCTCTCTGGGTGGCCTTGGCCCCCTCTCTAGCACTCATGCTGTCTGGCTACAAACAACCTTCCAGACTCCACAGGACCGTGCCCTGACCCCAGGCACCAGCAGGTGGCCTCACCAGGTACTGGCTGCACGTCCAGGCTCTTGTCTTTCTCGGTGTTGACGACCACAGCTCCTCTCATGAGTGGTGGGAAGAAGGGGGCAATGACGGAGGCGTCAAACCTGGTGATGGGGATGCTGGCTGGGAAGGCCACCTGCTCAATCACCTCTGTCTCCATTGTGGCCCAGAAGTCCTCCACGTTGACCTCACTAGATGCCAGGAAGTCAGGCCAGGTGAACTAAAAGGTCAAAGAAAAACAGTCAAAACATTATGAGTCACAGAACATCAGCAACACAACACACAACAGCCTACTGTCTCAACACAGGCTGAGCAGGGGCAGGGAAAGTGAGAGCCGTATCCTGCTGGGATACCCCAAATTTAACATCTTAGTGCCTTGCCTCCCTGCTCCCTCCCACACCACTGTGTTCCCCAAGACCTAAGTTCCTTCTGCATCTCTGCCTGTCATTTTCACTGCCTGGCCAGGAGAGGTTAGCTACCAGTCTATCATGTGCTGGACACTGGCTAATTAACTACTACTATACAACCCAGCGGAGAAGGAAATGGCAACCCACTCCAGTGTTCCTGCCTGGAGAATCCCAGGGACAGGGGAGCCTGGTGGGCTGCCGTCTATGGGGTCACACAGAGTCAGACACGACTGAAGTGACTTAGCAGCAGCAGCAGCATACAAGCCAGAGGTGGCCTGAGGTAAGACCAGACCACCAGAGTGAGGGACAGAATGAGAATGTGAACCAAGATCTAGCGCCAAACCCTTAATCCCTAAGCCTGGCTTGCAGGAGTCATGAGCGTAAAATTCAGCGGCACTTGCCCACTTTCAAGGCCCTTTTGTTTCCTCCCTCCCCACGAAGGTCCTTCCGACATGCAGCGATCTCCTCTACATGCAGCACGTACCATCCACTGTAGACATCTAGCCTTGTGCTATTCAATTCTCCTTCTTGTGAGCCCTCTGATGCGACCCTGAAGTAAGACCCTGATCCTAGTACCTCATCAGAGTCATTTGTGTTCCTCAGCAATGCTGATACCTGGGCTCCATCTCAACCTGGATGAACTAAATCCCTAAGTTTGCATTTTTAAAAGTGTCCCTAGGTGAGTGGTTCTCAAGGTGTGATCCCTGGATCAGCAGCAAGAGCACCACAGGGGAACTTGTTGAAAATACAAATGCTCGCCCACTCCCCACGCACTAAATCAGAAATCCTGGGGGTGGGACCAGCAAGCCTCACACCAGAAGTTTGAAAACCACTGTCCACTGTAATTCTTATGACCACGAAATCTGAGAACGACCGCTCCACATGTAGACGGTCCAGATGGTTCTTCTCTACACAGTCCCCAAGGGGAGGGGTCAACTCCACAATCGCCTCATGGACAACTGCATATTTGTTTTGTTTTATACTTTCCTGTTTTAGTTCACAGACTCTAGAACACCCCCATCCCATTCTCCTCATATACACTATCCAACTTTGCATCCCACACACAAAAAGGAGAAAACTAAGTCCTGGTCTCTAGAAAGAAACAGCCAGAAACCCCGAAAAGAAGAGACACGCATGTGGCAAGTGAAGGCAGAGCTACTCCATTCCATGAGGAAAGAGCTTTGGTCGGGACAGGGCAGGTGCCGAGGAGGACGAGGACACATGAGCTTTGCAGGAAGGTGGGATTCTCTCTACTCTGGAGAGCAAAAAGCCAAGTAGTCTGTGACCAGATGTGCTTCCAAAACTGGAGCTCAGGGTCCCAGGAGGTGCTGGTGAATATGGCTGTGCTTAAGAGCTCAGACTCTACAGTTAAGGAGCCAGATCAAGGCCAGGTCTCAGCACCACCCCTTCCCAGCTGGATGAGCTTGGAAGGGCTTCAGTCCCTTCATCTACAAAAATCTCACCAGGCTGAGCTATCAGTCAGAAAGTAAAGCACTGAGTACAGAGTAAGAACCTGACATATGTGATAAAATGCTCAACAAATCACGGCTGCATTACTGTTAACATTTCCACAGACAAGCAGATTTGAATGAGTCTGGAAAGAGCTGTTTTGGCGATAGTAACACAAAAGCAGTTCATTTTACCTACAAGGAACACTCAGAAGGCTCCAGTAGGATTATATCAGTTTTCATCTATCTCATTACGCACCACCCCCCTAAAAACAGAACTATTTCAGCAGTATACATACTTTTTTTTTTTAATTGAGAAAAAGAATAATATGCATTAAATCACTAATACACTGAGCTGGTCAAGCCAAAACACACCAGAGCTTTTCTTCAGAGGTCCTGAACCATGCCCAGTGGAGTGAGCTACACATCTAGTGCATAAAGACTCACATGGCAGAGTTCAGAAGTGAAAAGCCTGCACCCACTTGTGACTACCAGCACACTCACTGGGCACCCCAAACCTGTGCAGGCAGACCAGCCCTCTCAGCATGATGATAGGGAAACTGTTCATCTGCGGGATTTTTAAAAAAAATTCCCAACACCAGGTTAAAGAATTTTCTCTATTAGTCTCAATTTGCAACAAGTTTTACCACAAATGGGTGCTGAATAAAAATGAAAGCCTTTTTAAGACACCCAATGAAATAATCATATGAGTTTTCTCCTCTAAACTGTTAAGTATTCAACTACATTAGTATATTTTTAATGTTGACATAATCCTCCTTTCCTGGGATAAACTTACGTCATGATTTTACTTTACATGTTGTTAGATTTGTACTCATTACTCTATCCATTATTAGATTTGCTATTATCTTATTCAGGACTTTGATATTGATATTCATGTGTACCATCAGCCCAAACTTTCATCTGATAATAAATGTTTGGTTTTGTTTTCAGTTATATGGCCTTATGTCTTACGGAAATAAATCCACTTTTGCAATTCTTCTATGACTGGAATCTTATTTCTTGGATATTTGTTAAAATTAATATATTAAGTCATTTGAATTTGTTGTTATCTTTGCGTGACATTTTTCAGTTAAGAACCTAAGTCAGGTCTTCCCTAGTGGCTCAGTGGTAAAAAAAAAATTTGCCTGCCTGCCAATGCAGGGGAGACAGGTTCAATCTATGATCTGGGAAGATTCCACATGCTGCAGAGTAACTAAGCCCGTGTGCCACAGCTACTGAGCCTGTGCTCTAGGGCCCGGGAGCTGCAACCACTGAGCTCACATGCCCTAGAGCCCATGCTCTGCAACAAGAGATGTGACCTGTCCTCAGTCACTCAGTCATGTCCGACTCTCTGCAACCCCATGGGCTGTAGTCCACTAGGCTCCTCTGTCCATGGGACTGTCTGGGCAAGAATACTGGAGTGGGTTGCCATTCCCTTCTCCAAGGGATCTTCTCTACCTAGGAACTGAACCTGCATCTCCTGAGTCACTTGCCCTGCAGGTAGATTCTTTACCACTAAGCCACCGGGGAAGCCCACAAGAGAAGTCACTGCACCACAACCAAAGAGCAGCCCCTGCCCGCCGCACTAGAGAAAGAGCCTGCACAGTAACAAAGACCTAGCACAGCCAAACGAAACACAAGTATACATACACATATTCAGACAGGCCGCTCTTTCTCAAAACCCTTCGTTGGCTCTCCATTTCACTCAGCAAAAGTCCGTACAACGGCCTGGGCCGCCCAAAGCCTCTCAAATCTCACATATCCTACCTCTCTCTCCCCTGCTCACAAAGAGCCAGCCACATCAGCCTCCTTCCTCAACTATGGCCAGCAATCCACCTCCAACTCCGTTCTTGCTGCTCCCTCTGCCTGAAAGTTTCCCCTGCTGAAATCTACAGGGGCTTCAGAGCTCTATTCTGATGCCCCTCTATCAGAGAGGACTTCCCCGACCACCCTCTTTATAGAGGCAAGAACCCCTTCTTCCTGCCACACTGCTCTCATCTCCTACCGTGCCTTATTGTTACTATGCTACTTTTAATATATATATATAAATAGTATATTAACATAATATACACAATTATTAATGTTTGTTTCCTATCTGTGTTCTCAAATCAGCAAGTGAGCTCCATGAGCACAGAAACTCCACGGGTTTAACTGCCATTTCCCAAATGTCTAGAAAGTGCACCTAGTTCATGTTTAATAAATTAGTTGAATAAGTTGCAAATGCCTCCATTTCCATCTAGCCTTTCTTAGATGAAAACCTGGGCAGTGGCAGGAAAAGGCTCATCGCCTTACTCAGGAAAGAGCCAGAGCTCTGCTCCGGGGACCTCATGCAGGAATGGCTGCGTAAGTGTGAGGAGACTCTAACAGTGGCCTGTGCGGTCAAGGAGCACTCACTTCCACACTCTTTAGTGCCAGCACATTGTTCTCACTCCTCTGGGCAACTTCCACTTTGGGGGCCACTCCACAGATGCCACAGATCATGTCATTGTAGTCTCGGACAGTGAGGCACTCGAAAGCCCAATAGCCATTGCACAGCAGCTCCTGCAACTGGCTCAGCTCCTCCGAGGTAAGAGTCTTCTCTGGAAGGAAAGCAAGAGCTCTGAGAAGTTCACAGAAAAAGATCTGGAGGCCACGGGGGATGAGCAATGGCCAGGAAGAATAGCAATTCTGTAAGAATGCTTCTCTCCTAAGAACATCTAAGAGGTGGTGTATTAACCACTGGAGTGTCAAGCACCTGGGCCTTTAGGTGTTCAGGTAGCAACTCAAAGGGCAATTGCCATCAGAGTACTGATGGGTGTACCCAGCACCCACTGGGACCCAGACACTGTGCTGAAAGCTTTGAATACATTCTGTCATTTAACTTACATCTTTATGAACCAAGAGCAGTTATTATTTTCACTGTGTAACTTAAAAAAAACTGAGATATAAAGAATAACTCACTGAAATCCACATTGCCACTAAGTAGCAGAGGCCAGAGTCAAACACAGACCATCTGACCCTAGGACCTTTGCTCTACTCCATCTCACCTCATAGCAAGGAAGGGACAGGGGGCTGGATTCTATAGGAATGAATGGAGAAAGGTAAACAGAAAGAAATGAGGGAAGCAAGGGGAAAAATCATTTCTAATAATAAAGACTATGGTGCCCATGCTCAGGTCTCAGTGTCAGCTTTGGAAATGGGGGCAGATCTCCAGAAGCTGTGTATTCAGAGTGAACTTGATTAGCATATACTAAGGCCAAGTCTACCTATGACCAAAGAATGAGCTTCTATAAAGTCTATTCAGTCTTGTGCTGAAAGCTGCTGGACCCGTGGGAAGATTCATGTTTTCCAAAGTCAATTCAGCATTTGTAAAACTCAAGAGGAGGGCTATGTTAGGAAGTCAGTGTCTCCTTTTCAAAATATCAGACTCTCCTCCAGGTAATTTTTTCAACAAAAGTCCATCACTGAAAATTCCCAGGGAGTCTAGGACTAACCTTGGGAAAAGGGAGGAAGCCAACCTTTACCTGTCTGCTCCTGCACTGACTTCAGAAGAGTGCTGATGGACACTCTGGGGTCCTCTCCCAGCTTGATCTGGTTTCGGATTGCAAAAAGCAAGTCCAGGCTCACTAGCAGCTTATTTCCCACATTAAAGAGACCTGCAGATTAAAAAGTGGGAACAGAGAAATTCACTGTTAACAACATCCACAATGGCAAAAAACTGGAAACTAACTAGGTGCCCATCAATGGGTAACATTAAAAAAATAAACCACGGTACATTCATAAAATGCAAAACTAGAGGTCACCTGCAAGTTGGTAACCTACAAGCAGCTGTGAAGGAAACTGTTTAACTGGATTCTATTGTACCCGGAGCACCACATGCAGTTCGCAGCATGCAGGGGCTGCTCAGAAACACTGTTTGGAAGATGGCAGAGTAGAAAGACGTGGGCCCACCTCTTCTTATGAAGACACCAAAATCCCAACTGACTGCCAAAAAACCATCAACAAACAAACGCTGAAACCTACCAAAAAAGACATCCAACATCCAAAGACAAAGTAGAAGTCACAACAAGATGGGAGAGGGGAGCAATTACTATGAAATCAAATCCCAAACCCATCAGGAGGTCGACCCACAATGGAAAATAATTGTATCACAGAGGTTCTCCCACAGGAATGAAGTACTGAGCCCCACGTCAGGCTCTCCAGCCTGGCGGTCTGGCAATGAGAGGAGCAGCCCCAGGAGCACCTGGCTTTGAAGGCAGTGGGGACTGATGGCAGGGATTCCACAGCAGTGGGGGAAACAGAAACCATTCTTATAGGGCTCACACAAGGTCCTGTGTGCATTAGGACCAGGGGAAAAAGTAGTGACCTTGTAAGATACTAGAGGGGCTTCCCTGGTGGCTCAGACAGTAAAGAATCTGACTGCAATGCTAGAGACCCGGGTTTGATCCCTGGTTCGGGAAGATACCCTGGAGAAGGGAATGGCTACCCACTCCAATATTCTTGCCTGACAAAATCCCATGGACAGAGCCACCTGGTGGTCCACAGTCAAGGCTGTGTATTGTTTCCCTGCTTATTTAACTTATATGCAGAGTGCATCATATGTACGTACTCTGCCCAGCCTGAAATGCCAGGCTGGATGAAGCACAAGCTGAAATCAAGATTGCCAGGAGAAATATCAATAACCTCAGATATGCAGATGATACCACTCTTATGGCAGAAAGCAAAGAGGAACTAAAGAGCCTCTTGATGAAACTGAAAGAGGAGAGTGAAAATGCTGGCTTAAAACTCAACATTCAAGATGAAGATCATGGCATCTGGTTCCATCAGTTCATGGCAAATAGATGGGGAAAAGCAAAAACAGCAACAGATTTCATTTTTGTGGGCTGCAAAATCACTGTGGATGGTGATGGCAGGCACAAAATTAAAAGATGCTTGTTCCTTAGAAGAAAAGTGTCAAACCTAGACAGCATATTAAAAAGCAGATACATCACTTTGCCAACAAAGGTTCACATAGTCAAAGCTATGGTTTTTCCAATAGTCATGTATGGATGCAAGAGTTGGACTATAAAGAAAGCTGAGTGCTGAAGAATTGATACTTTCGAACTGTGGTGCTGGAGAAGACTCTTGAGAGAGTCCCCTGGACAGCAAGGAGATTGAACCAGTCAATCCTAAAGGAAATCAATCCTGATACTCACTGGAAGGACTAATGCTGAAGCTCTAATACTTTGGCCACCTGATGCAAAGAGCTGACACAATAGAAAAGACCCTTACGCTGGGAAAGACTGAGGGCAGGAGGAGAAGGGTGTGATAGAGGATGAGATGGATGGATGACATCACTGATTCAACGGACATGAGTTTGAGCAAACTCAGGGAGATAGTGAAGGACACAGAAGTCTGTGGTGCTGCATTTCATGGGGGTTGCAGAGAGTCGGACACAACTTAGCAACCAAACAACAACATGACCCAGCAGTCCCAGTCCTCAGCATATTGTTGTTATAGCGAAGAGGCTCTTTAGTTCCTCTTCACTTTCTGCCATAAAGGTGGTGTCATTTGCGTATCTGACATTATTGCTATTTTTCCCAGCAATCTTGATCCCAGCTTCTGATTCATCCGGCCCAGCATTTCACATAATATGCTCTGCATATAAGTTCAACAACAACAATATACCTAGGCATAACACTTGGAGAAAACCATGGTTCAAAAGGATACGTGCACTCCAATGTTCACTGCAGCACTGTTTACAGCAGCCAAGACATGGAAGCAATCTAAATGTACATCAACAGATGAATGAATAAGATGTGGTACATATATATAATGTTCATTAAAAAGAACGAACGAGGACTTTCTTGGTGGTCCAGTGGTTGAGACTTTGTTTGTCAATACAGGAGACACAAGTTTAATCTCTGGTCTGAGAAGATTCCACATGCCACAGGGCAACTAAGCCCTCGTGCCACAACCACTGAAGCCTGCGTGCCCTAGAGACCACGCCCCGCAACAAGAGAAGCCACCATGATGAGATGCCCGAGCACAACAAAAAGTGGCACCACTCACTGCAACTAGAGAGAGCCCACATGCAGTAACGAAGACCCAGTGCAGCCAAAAACAAAAAACAAAATATGCCATTTGCAGCAACATGCATGGACCTGAAGATTATCATGTATGTGAAGTAAGCCAGACAAAAAAAGGTAAATATCAAGACATTGCTTATATGTGGAATTAAAAAAATGTTAAAAATGAACTTATTTATTAATACAAAACAGAAAGAGAATCAGAGACTTAGAAAACAAACTTGTGGTTATTACCAAAGAGGAAAGGAGTGAGGGGAGGGATAAATAGGGAGTTTGGGATTGATATATATACACTACTATATTTAAAATACCTAACCAGGGACTTCCCTGGTGGCCCAGTGGTTAAGAATCTGCCTTGCAATGCTGGGGCCATGAGTTCAAGCCCTGCTTGGGGAACTAAGATCCAACATGTCATGCAACAACTAAGCCCAAGTGCCACAACTACAGTCCATATGTCACAGTGAAAGATCCCACCCAGAACAATGACGATGCCACAGGCCACAAGTAAGACTCAACACAGCCAAGAAATAAACATTTTTGAAAAAATAAAATAGATAACCAATATGCACCTACTGACAGCACAGGGAACTCTGCTCAATACGCATGATAACCTAAATGGAAAAAGAACTGTACATGCCAATGCGTAACTGACTCACTCTGCTGTACACCTGGAACTAACACATTTTTAATGAACTATTTGTTGTTGTTTAGTTGCTGAGCCATGCCCAACTCTCCCGATCCACAGTCTGTAGCCCGCCAGGCTCCTCTGCCCATGGGATTTCCCAGGCAAGAATACTGGAGTGGGTTGCCATTTCCTTCTCCAGACAATCTTCCAGACCCAGGTATGGAACCTGTGCCTCCTGCATTGACAAACTATATTCCAATATAAAATAAAAACTAAGAACAAACAAACAAGAAATCATTACGAATAATAAAGTAAGTTTAAATGCTGTGACATGAAGTTTTCCACAATACACTGTTATATGAAAAGAACAACTAATAAAACACATATCACAGGTTTTTTTCCTTTTTAATAAAAAATGAAATATCGCCTTACCACCCAATTCAGTCCTTATCACCAAAAGGATTACCATTCCTCCACCTCTCACAGTTAGTTATACCATGAGGCAAGGCCAGGAGCACCCTTTCGCCCAGGGATGTATAGGGAATATGAAAAAGGCTAATAACATCACCCCTATGTCAAATCCTGGGATCAAAGACCCAGAAAAATTTAAATGTAACTAATTTAAGATGAATAAGAGAGGGTGGTTTTACATGTGCACAAAATGAACAAAAGCAAATTTTGGCATACAATTCCCAATAACAAATGGTATAGAGGAGTGGGGAAGACCTTTTTAAACATGATACCAAATGCTGAGACCACAAATTAGAGGTTCTGATCACATAAAAACTTAAACAAGGGGAAAAAAAAAAACATTACACACACAAAAATCCAACTCTCATGTCCAAAAAAATCAAATTTAAAAGACAACTAATAAACTGATGAAAAACTCCATCAACAAAACAACCCCAAAGAATGAAAATGTTTACAAAAGAAATTCATAAAAGATTGAAAAACACAGAAAACATATAATCTTCCCAGCTGTCAAAGAAATACAAGAGGACAGTGATCAAGATGGTGGAACAGCAGGGCATGGAGCTCACCTCCTCCTACAAATAATAAAAAATACATCTACAAATGGAACAATTCACGAAGAACATCTAAACACTGCAGATTGGAGACTTCCAAAAGGGCAAGAAAATCTCCATATAACCAGGGAAAAGGGGGGGGGGCGGTGGTGGAGGGCGGTGGTTGGGGAAAGGAGGGAAATCAGGATGTGACCTGTGTCCCAGGGAGGGAGGGAGATGTGAGAGGGGAAAGGTTCCTGCACCTTGTGAAGTCCCAGCACTGGTGGGGAAACCAGCCTGGAACCAGGAGGAGTTTAGATGCCTCAGGGGGAGGAGGGGGGAAGCACAGCAGTCAGTGTGAGGAAGGCAAATCGGAGACTGACTTTGCACAGGTGGTCAGTATGGCCTCCCTGTACTCTCCTGCCTGAGATGCTAATCCACCTGTGCAGGCAGTGGGGGGGTGCTGAAGATCGAACTTCAGAGACCACATCTGGGAAGACGACTGGGGTTGGCTGCATGGAGACAGTCTGAAGGGGCTGGAGTATGGTAACTGACTGTGTACGTGAAAGAAGCCTGGGCCTCCCAGTGGGGCGAGAGACCACTGTTGGGGGTTACACAAGGAGAGGGGCAGGAGCACCACAGGGGCGCTTCTTTTCCCACACATGCTCTCAGACAACAGGACATTCTATACAAGCTCCAGGAGCCAGCATGAGCTGCCGCTGCCATCACAAGCTCCAGAGGTATGCAGGCCACCCCTACTGCTAAGACATGCATGAGCAGGCAGCAATCACTGCCCCCACTGGCATGTGGCCCCAGGAGCACACGTAGGCCACTATAACTTCATACTCCCTATCATAAGGATGACAGCCAGCATGGGCTAAGGAAAGAGGTAACAAGCATCCAAACTAAAAGCAACAAAAATATTAAACCCATACAGGCTTATACAAGGATGCTCCCACATGTAGTATTCCAAGACTATGGTAGATAATTGTTTTTCCTAAACTCATACAGTAAGAGAAATATAAGTAAAATGAACAAGCACAGGAACCATTCCCAGTTAAAAGACCAAGAGAATTCCCTTGAAGGAACAAACAACAAAAGATGCTTTCAATCTGAAATTGAATTCAAAAAAGAAGTAATAAAAATTCTGAAAGAATTAACAGAAAGGCCATAGACAGAAACACAGATTACTGTAAAAAGGAGCTAGAAACTATAAGGAGTAGCCAAGAAAAGTTGGAAACTCATTTGCTGAGACAAAAGGTGAGCTAAAGGCAATGAACAGCAGAATGAATAATGCAGAAGAATGAGTAAGTGATCTGGAAGACAGAATAATGGAAATCATCCAGTCAGAACAGGAGACAGAAGGTGAAATAAATATATGAAAGCAATATATGAGACCTATGGGATAATCTAAAGCATGCTAATCTATGCCTAATAGGGATTCCAGAAGGAAAAAGATCAAAAATGTATTTGAATAAATTATGGTTAAAAACTTCCCAAACCTAAAGAAAGAAACAGACAACCAGATACAAGAAGCAGAAGGTCCCAAACAAGATGAACTGAAACACACCTATGCCAAGACAATAAAAATGGCAGGGAGGGAAGGGACACGGGTGTACCTATGGCTGATTCTTGTTGATGTTTGACAGAAAACAACAAAATTCTGTAAAGCAATTATCTTTCAATTGAAAAAGTGGGGGGGAAAAAAAAAAAAAGGCAAAGGTTAGTGGATTCTAAAGGCAGCAAGAAAGCAACCAAGTTAATCCCAATGGAATCCTCCCCATAAGGCTACTGGCAGGCTTCTTTAGAGGAACTCTGAAGGTCAGAAGGGAGTGGCAAGATACATGCAAAGCAACCTAGAATATAAAACCCAGCAACATTATATCTTAGAAAATAAACAAGAAGATGTAAAATAAAATGTGGGGGAGAGGAGTAAAAACATTTAGATTCTCTCTTTTTTTAAAAGAATGTATTTGAGACAATATGACTATCAGTCTAAAGCAAGTAGATATAGGAAGGGGTTAATATACTTGAAAAACAGGGTAACCACAGATCAAAAGCATACAAAAGACTCACAAAAAACAGAGAACACAAGCATAAGATAAAAGGAAATCATCAAGCCACAAAAAATACGATAAAAAAGAACAAAGAAGAAACATAGAGCCAATAGGAAAACAGGGTTTAAAATGGCAATAAATACATATTTTATCAATAATTACCTTAAGTGTCAATGAACTAAATGCTTCAATCAAAACACAAAGTGGTAGACTGGATGAAAAAACAAGAGCCTACAACATACTGCCTATAAGACCCACTTTAGGGCAAAGCACATACACAGATTTAATGTTAAAGGATGGGAAAAGATATTTCATGCACACAGAAATGGCAAGAAAGCAGGGAGTCGCATACTCTTACCAGATAAAACAGGCTTTGAAACAAAGGCCATAAAGAAAGCTAGACCTTATATAATGATAAAAAGGGTCATACAAGAAGAAGATATTACATCCATTAACATATAAGAACCCTCTAAAGGAGCATCTAATTACATAAAGCAAACATTAACAGACATAAAAGGAGAAACTTATAGGAATACAATAATAGCACAAAACTTTTAACACCTCATTCACATTAATGGACAGATGTTCTGGACAGAAAATCAGTAAGACAACAGAGATCCAAAATGATACAACAATTAAGACTCTATTCCAGGATATTACATTAAAAAAAAAAAACCAAGAATACACATTCTTTTTACGTGTACATGGAACATTCTCCAGGACTGACCACATACTAGGGCACAAAACAAACCTCAACAAATTTAAGAGTATAAAAATTACTTCAAACAATCTTCTCTTCTCTAATCTACAATAGAATGAAACTAGAAAGCAACCACAGGAAAACAAATGAGAAAAAAAATTACATGGAGAATGAAAGCATTTTATTAAAAACAATGGATCAATAAGTAAATCGAAAAGGGAAATTAAAAATACCTTGAGACAAGCAACAATGAAAACACAATCATAGAAAATCTATAGGATGGAGCAAAAAAAAGTTCTTAGAGCTAGGAAAGCTCACAGCTATATAGCCCTTCCTCAAAAAACAAGAAAAATCTTAAATAAGCAACCTAAATTAGCACCTAAAAGACTTAGAAAAAGAACAAGCAAAGCCTAAACTCAGCAGAAGGAAGGAAGTAATAAAAGATGAGAGAAGAAATAAAACAGAGATTAAATAATAGAATGAAATCAGTAAAACCAAGTGCTGGTTCTTTGAAAGGGTAAACAAAGTTGCCAAACTTCTGGCCAGGCTCACCAAGAGAAAGAACCCAGATAAACAAAATAAGAAATGAAGAAGAAGAAACAGCAACTGATACTGCTGAAATACAAAACCACAACAGAATCCTACAAACAATTATATACCAACAAATTTGACAAACTAGAAGCAATGAACAAATTTCTAGAAACACACAGCTCACCAAAACTGAATCAAGAAGAAATCCATAATTTGAACAGACTGATTACTAGAACTGAAATAGAATATGAAGGGAAAAAAACAAAACAAAAACAAAAAACTAACTACAAACTAAAGTCCAGGATCAGACGGCTCCACAGGCAAACAATACCAAACACATAAAGAAGAACTTTTACTGACCCTTCTCAAACTCTTCCAAAATACTGAAGCAGAGGCAACACTCCCAGAGATACTATGTGAAGCCACCACCACCCTGATACCAAAACCAAACAAAGGTAACGCCAAAAACAGAAAACTGTCCATCAATATCCATGATGAATATAGATGCAACAATTCTCAACAAAAACACTACAAACCAAATCCAGCAATACATAAAAAAGATCATATACCATGACCAAGGGCGTTCATTCCAAATTCACAAGGATGGTTCAATATACACAAATCAATTAATATGCTACACAACATCAACAAAAGAGAAAAAACACATAATCACCTCAATGGATGCAGAAAACACACTTGACAAAATTCAACATCCATTCATGGTTTTTAAAAAAAGACTCTTAACAAAATTCATATAAAGGGAACATATCTTAACATAATAAAACCTATTACGATAAACCCACAAACAATATAATACCCAACAATGAAAAGCTGGAAGCCTTCCCACTAAAATGTGGAACAAGACAAAGAAGCCCACTCTCACCACTTCTATTCAACATAGTATTGAAGTCCTAGCCACAGCAATCAGACAAGAAAAGGGTATCCAAATTGGAAGGGAAGAGGTAAAACTGTCATCACTATATGCAGATGACACGATGCTACACATAGAAAACCCTGAAGACTCCACACAAAAACATTTAGAGTTGATAAATGAATTAAGCAAGGTAGGAGGATACAAGATTAACCCACAGAAATTGGTTGCAGTTCTTTACACTAACAGCGAAGCAGCAGACAGGTAATGTAAAAAAAATAATACCTTTAAAAACTGCACTCCCCAAAAAATAAATAAATAAAATACTTAAGAATACTTTCACCTAAGGAGGTGAAAGACTTTTACACTGAGAATTATAAAATACTAATAAAGGAAACTGAAAAGAAATGGAATGATATCCCATGCTCTTGGGTTGGGAGAATATTATTAAAATGGCAACTATCCAAAGGAATCTACATATTTAATGTGATCCCTGTCAAATTACCCAGGATATTTTTCACTAGAACAAATAATCCTAAGATTTATATGGGACAATGAAAGACCTTGAGGGAAAATAACCAAGCAGGAAGCACAACCCTTTCAGACTTCAGACAATACCCCAAAGCTACAGTAATCAAAACCGTGGTATCAGTACAAAAACAGACATACAGATCAATGGAACAGAATAGAGAGCCCAGAAATAAACCCACACACCTATGGTCAAAGGAGGCAAGGATAAAATGGGAAAAATCTTCAGCCAAGTGGTGTTGGGAAAGTTGGACAGCTGCGTGTAAATCAATGAAGTTAGAACACACTCTCATACCATGCACAAAAATAAACTCAAAATGGCTTGCAGAATTAAATATAAGACATTATAAAACTCCTAGAAGAGATCACAGGCAAAACATTCTCTGACAGAAATTGTACCAGAGTTTTCTTAGGTCAGTTGCCAGGGCAATAAAAATAAAAACAAAAGTAAACAAATGGGATTTAGTCAAATTTACAAGCTTTTGCACAGTAAAGGAAACTACAAACAAAAGGAAAAGACAACCTATGAAACGGGAGAAAATATCTGTGAATGATGTAACCAACAAGGGCTTACTCTCAAAGACATACAAACAGCTCATGTAGCTCAACAACAACAAACCACCCAACTGAAAAATAAGCAGAAGACCTAGACATTTACCAAAGGTGACATGCAGATGGCCAATAGATACATGAAAAGATGCTCAACATCATTAGTAGAGAAAAGCAAATCAAAACTACCAGGAGGTACCACATCAGTCAGAATGGCCATCATTAAAAAGTCTACAGACACAGAATGAAAGATCCAAAAAAAAAAAAAAAAAGGGTTATACACAGTAAAAGCTGGAGACAGTGTGGAGAAAAGGGAAACACTCCCTCCACTGGTGGAATGTAAACTGGTGTAGCCACTATGGAAAACTAAAAAACAGAACTGCCATATAAGCCAGCAATCCCACTCCTGGGCATGTATCCAGAGGAAAACACGGTGTGAAAGAATACACGTACTCCTGCAGCAGCACTGACAACAGCCAAGACATGAGAACAACCGAAACGTCCAACAGAAGGATGGATACACACACACACTCACACACACACACACTCACACACACACACAGAATACTACTCAGCCGTAAAAAAGAACAAAATAATGCCATTTGCAGCAATAAGGATGCGACAAGAGATCATCATACTAAGGGAAGTAGGTCAAAAAGAGAAAGCAAATACCACACGATATCACTTATATGTGTAACCTAAAACAGCACAAACGAACCTACGTACGAAACAGAAACAGCCTCAGACCGAGAGAACTGACTTGTGGGGAGGGGTTGGGAAGGGATGGACTGGGAATCTGGAGTTAGTAGATGCAAACTATTACATACAGACTGGATAAGTAACAAGGTCCTAAAGTACAGGAAACTAGATTCAATATCCTGGGATAAACCATAATGCAAAAGAATATAAAAAAGGATATATATATGTGTGTGTATAACTATGTCACTTTGCTGTAGAGCAGAAATTAACATTATAAATCACCTATGCTTTAGTAAAAAGTAAGATTAAAGAAAAGCAGTTTTATAACAGTTTCTACGTATCAAACTGACAAAACTGAAAAAATTACAACGATGCAGAAGGACTTCTGGTTCATGATGGCAGAGTAGAAGGGTGTGCGCTCATCTCCCGGAAGAACACCAGAACTGCAACCAGCTGATAAACCACCACTGACAGGAGGAAGCTGGAACCACCAAAATAAAGAAAAGACACGTCCAAAGACAACGAAGAAGCTGCAATGAGATGGGAGGAGGGGTGCAAACACAATAAAATGCAATCCCATAGCTGCTTGGTGGGTGACCCACAAACTGGAGCACAATAATACCAAACGAAGTTCTCCCACTGTTGTAAAAGTTCTGAATTCCACGTCAGGCTTCCCAGCCTGGGGGTTTGAGAAAGGAACCCCCTGGCAATCTGGCCTTTAAGGCCAGCAGGATTTGATTATAGGACTTCCACAGGACTGGGGGAACCACAGACTCCAGTCTCGGAGGGCACAAACAAAATCTTGCCCACACCAAGACCCAGAGGAAAGGAATAGAGACCCAACGGAAGACTGAATGAAAACTACTTGCTAGAGTTGGAGGGTCTCCTGTGGAGGCATGGGTTGGCAGGGACTCAACACAGGGACAGGGGCACTGGCAACATCAGACCAAGAAGTTCCCCTTTGGCATAAACCCTCTTGAAGTTCACCATTAACCCTACCATAAAGCCTGCAGACCCCAGGGCTGGGTCAAACAACTACCAGGGAGGGAGTGCAACCCCACCCATCAGCAGATAATTAAAGCTTTACTGAGTATGGCCCTGCCCACCAGAGCAAGACCCAGTTTTTCCCATTGCCAGTCCCTCCCTTGAGGAAGTTTATACAAGCCTCTTAGCCTCATCCACCAGAAGGCAGATGGAAGAGCAAAAAGAAGCACAGTCCCACAGCAGCTAAAACAAAAACCATATTACAGAAAGTTAATCATAATAAAAAACAGAAAGTTATGTCCTAGATGAGGAGCTTCCCTTGAAGCTCAATCCATAAAGAATCTGCTGGCAATGCAGGAGACCCTGGTTCAATTCCTGGGTTGGGAAGATCCCCTGGATAAAGGCATGGCAACCCACTCCAGTATTCTTGCCTGGAGAATCCCTGGACAGAGGAGCCTGACAGCTACAGTCCATGAAGTCACGAGAGTCGGACATGACTTAGGGAGGCTTCCCTGATGGCTCAGATAGTTAAAGAATCTGCCTGTAATGCAGGAGACCTGGGTTTGATCCCTGAGTTGGGAAGATAGATCCCCTGGAGAAGGGCATGGCAAACCACTCCAGTATTCTTGCCTGGAGAATCCGCATGGACAGAGAAGCCTGGTGGGCTACAGTCCACGGGGTCACAAAGACTTGGACACGACTGAGTGACTAAGTACATGTCCCAGATGAAGGGACAAGATAAAACTCCAGAAAAACAAGCGGAGATAGGCAACCTTTCAGAAAAAGAATTCAGAATAATGATAGTGAAGATGATCCAAGATCTTGGGAAAATAATGGAGAAGATGCAAGAAATGTTTACCAAAGGTCTAGAAGAACTAAAGAACAAACAGAGATGAATACATACACTAGAAGGAATCAATAGCAGAATAACTGAGGCAGAATAGATAAATGACCCAGAGGACAGAATGGTGGAAATCACTGCCACAGAACAGAATATAGAAAAAAAGAGTGAAAAGCAATGAAGACAGCCTTAGAGACTCTGGAACAACATTAAATGCACCAACATTCACATTATAGGGGTCCCAGAAGGAGAGAGAGAGAAAGGACCTGAGAAAATATTTGAAGAAATAACAGCTGAAAACTTCCCAAACATGGGAAAAGAAATAGTCAATCAATCAAGTCCAGGGCATGATAAACCCAAGAAGGAACAATCAAAATACATACTAATCAAACTGACAAAAGTTAAAGACAAACATAAAATATTAAAAGCGATAAAGGAAAAACGACAAATAACATACAAAGGAACTCCCATCAGGCTATCAGCTGATTTCTCAACAGAAACTCTACGAGCCAGAAGGGAATGGCATGATATATTTAAAGTGATGAAAAGGAAGAACCTACAACCAAGAATACTCTACCCAGCAAGACTCTCCTTCAGATTTGATGGAGAAATCAAAAGCTTTCCATAAAAAGCAAAAGTTAAGAGAAGTCAGCACCACCAAACCAGTTTAGTTCAATCACTCAGTCGTGTCCTACTCTTTGCAACCCCATGGACTGCAGCACGCCAGGCTTTCCTGTCCATCACCAACTCCAGGAGCTTGCTCAAACTCACATCTATGGAGTCAGTGATGCCATCCAACCATCTTATCCTCTGTTGTCCCCTTCTCCTCCTGCCTTCAGTCTTTCTCATAAGTATGCATAATGTATATATTTTAGAAAACTTATGAATTTTTGCCTAACTAAAAAATGTATGACATTTTGATTCCACTTGTTTGACTTACCATGAATAGAATGCTATATTTAATTTAAAAAAGTTAATGTGACAATGAAGGTTTACTTTATAGCACAGGGAACTATAGTCAGTATCTTGTAATAACCTATAATGGAAAATAATTTCAAAAATATTATGTGTATATGTATAACTGAATCACCTCGCTGTGTACCTGAAACACTGTAAGTCAACTATATTTCAATAAAATACATATTTAAGGAAAAAACATGCCAGGAAAGAAATTATAATGCTAATCTACTAAAGTTCTTAAAGTTAATGAGTGAGTTTTACAAGGTCATTGAATAAAGTTCAATAGATAAAACCCGATTATGTTTTTATACTAGCACCAAACAGTTAGAAATTGAACCATGTCATTTAACACTGAACAAAATTAAATGCCTAGGTATAAATCTAACAAAATACCTGCAGGACCTATATGCTAAAAACAATGAAACACTGATAAAAAAAAGAAAGAAAACCTAATCAAATAGAAAAATAGACTATATCATGTATTAGAAAGACTCAATATTTTTAAGCATGTCAAACTTCTGCAAGCTGGTCTACAAATTTAACACAATTCCAATTAGAATTCTAGCAGGATTCTGTAAATACTAGCAAGCTGATTCTAAAATTCATATGGGAATGCAAAGAAACAAAAAGAGTTAAAACAATTCAGGAAGAACAAGGTTGGAGAATTTATACTACCCAAAGGATAAGAGCTACTAAAAAGCAACAGTATTCAAGACACCTGATACTGGCAAAAGAATAGACAATATAACCAATGAAGCAGAGTGCAGAAATAGACCTACGTATACATGACTAATTGTTTTTCAATCAAGTAGCAGAGGCAATTCAAAGCAGAAAGGACTACTTTTTAACAAACAGTGGAATAAATGGATGTCCACATGGAAAAAAAAAACCTCAATCTGGACCTCACACCTTACATATAAATGAATTCACAATGGGTTACAGACAAATAAAAACCATAAATTATAAAGCTTTTAGCAGAAAACATAGGAAAATATTTATGATCGTCACCTAGATAAAGACAGCAATAACATCAACACAATTGCTAAAACAAAATTTGATGAATTGGTCTTTATCATACTTGAAAATTTTTGCTCTGTCGAAGATTCTGTTAGGAGAATGAGAATATAAGACACAAACCATAATAAAATATCTGCAAATCACTTATCTGACAAAGGATGAACATTCAAAACTCAACAGCAAGAAAACCACCCAGTTCAATGGGCCAAAGATAGAACGGGTACTTCACCAAAGACATACAGATGACAAATAAACCCACAAAAAGATGCTCAACTTCATTAGTCTTAAATTGAGACCATGTTAAGTTATTACTACACACACCTATTAGAATGGCTGAAACACACACACACAAAATAGATAATACCAAGTGCTGACATATGAAGCAAACTGGAATTCTCACCCATCATTAGAGGGAACACAAAATGGCACAAAATAGGTGATCAGTTTGGTGATTTCTCATAAAACTAAACATACATTTACCACATGGCCCAGCAATGTGACTCCTAGGGTATTTACCCAAAATAAAATGAAAATTTACGTTTACACAAAACTCTAGACATGATTGTTTACAGTTATGAATACAACTGTCAAAATTGGTAAAAATCCAAACATTCCTCAAGGAATGAACAGACAATCAAGTGTGGTGTTCCACACAATGCAAAACTATTCAACAATAAAAGGGAAAATCTACTGATACACAGAACCAGATAGATGAACTTCAAAGACATATATATATAGTAAAAGAAGCCAGATTCACAACTATTCACTATAGATTTATATGACGTTCTGGAAAGATAGAAATATATGGAATGAAGAAACTATCAAACGGTTGCCAGAGGTTAGGGGTGAGGGGTTATTAAAAGAGAATGGGGTTATTAAAAGGGACATTAAAAGAGAATGCTTTGGGGATGATGAAACTGTTCTCTATACTGATTGTGGTGACAGTTACAAAACTCAGTGCATTTGTCAGAACTCACAACTGCACAGTAACAAAGTCTGCTGCATGCACATATAGAACATAAGGTTATACATTAAAAAAAGAGAGAGACCCAGGTGCTGCAGGCTGAGACAGAGCAGGGAAACGGCACTCTCACTAGTTGCTGAAGGAGTACAAGCTCGGTCTGGCAATACAAGACATTAAAAGTATGAACTCAAAATAAGGCACCTTAAGGTTCTGAATACAAGGAGAATAAGAAATACTCCCTAATCTTCAGCACTCAATTCTACATATAAAACTCAGGATTCAAATTCTCAAAATGGTTGGTACATGGTCAGTGTTCAATGAACGACGCTGATGAATAGAAGAAAAGGCTGAATATACAGCAATTCCACTTTGGGGCATTTGCCCAAAGGAAATAATTAAGGCTGTACACAAAGACTTAATTATAAAGAGAACTCTTAAAATGGAACACGGTCATATATTTCTCCTTAAAAACGGTGATGCATTTTGCCACTTGCCAGCATAAGAGAATACCCATGATATATTGCTAAATTTAAAAACACTCCAAAACAACATCCAGCACAATCCCATTTTTGTTCAATAAAAAACTATTAAACCTATAAATCCTACACCTTCTTTTATTCTGTAGGGATGAAAAACACATCTGAAAGACTACAGAATACAATGTTGAATATTAATCTCATAGCAGTAGGATTACTACTGATTTTTAGTTTTTTATTTTTACTTGTCAGCATTTTGTTTTTTCCACAACGAAGATCTGTTATTTTTAAATTAACTTTGTTTAAAGAGCCCTAATAAGAGAGCCCTAACACTTCAGAGATAAATATAATCTTCTGGGGCTGGGCTATCCAGGAGGAAAGATATCCTCTTCCTCAGAAGCCTCATCTGAGAGAAAATCCAATGCTCACAGGACCAGAAGTCTGACCCCCAGAGGCTGTTCTCAAACATGTCCTTTGAGGGTAAAAAGGCTGGCACCCACCTGTATAGATGTCCATGAAGCTGTGCAGGGCCAGACAATGCGGATTCAGACACATCTTCACCTGAGCAGTCACGACCTGCAGCCAACTGGCTGTCAGCAGCCAGCACTCCTGGGGCCCTGCCAGAGAGCTAGTACCAAGAATATTTGGGGAAAAAAAAGAAGGAAAAGCAACTTCTTAATGCAGTTCCTAGGCTCAGGGATCAACAGCAAACTCAAGACTTTAAATGTAGTAGGAAATGAAGGTGCTGCACCTTGTGCTCCAGGGATTTTCTTAGGTGGACGCTCCCCCTTTGTTGGAATTGGGCTTATGGAATCACCCCTAAAGTTAACCTAATTCTGAACTTATTATCTAATTTAACCAACCCTAATAAACTCTGAAATCCAAGCAGTCCAGAAGTAAACTAAATCCTAAGTTGGGGACAGTATCATTTCAATAGAAATAATATATAATCACTATTATTATTATAATTTTATTTTATTTTTGGTGATTGCAAAAGTAAAGGAAACCTAAGAAAAGCTGAAAAGAACATCTGCAAAGGTTATAGCCTTAATGGTATTTGAAGAAAGGGGTGATACAGGTTAAGTAAGATGGGGCAACTAGGGGAGGGTAAATCTGAAAGTGGTGCTTACTTTTGTCCCCCTTTGAATAATGGGCTGCTACAGAGAAGGCACTGCGTGGATGGAGACTCGTAGTAATTCGACCAAGAGGTTTGCTCGATGGTGACCGTCTCCTCACTCACGTTGGACAGGACGAGCCGAGAGCTATTGAGTTCATGAATCAAAGAGAAGACTTCAGCCAGCTCTGACTCATTCTCAGGGATCTGCAGGACTTTGCGCAGCAGCTGCAGTGTTGATTGGCGCTGGATCTCCCTCTGGGCTGCGCTCAGGGGCTCTGTGGCACTTAACACATCCGGGAGTGGTGAGCTTGCCCCCTGGAAGAGAGCAGATCTGTCACGAAACACCATCGAGGGCACAAAAGAGGCGGCCATGGGCTAAAACCACGAGAGGGCGTGCATGGCAAAGGGAAAGGCCTACGACTGACGTGGGAAACCTAGGTCCCTAAGCCACTCAGCTAGTAACTCGCTGCGTGACTCACAGCAGGAGTTTTCTCTCTCTGGCACTATTTCTCTACCAGTAAAATAAGAGGATTATATACCCCTCTTGGTAATAGTTTCAAGATTCTGCTCCCATGCACTGGCTGTGAGGTTTGGAGGATAACAGACCAGGGGTTCAATTCTGGATATGCCACTGAAGAGCTGTAAATGGGTAACCCCCCGCAATACCTCCAAAAATGAAGGATCAAAATACTAATAATCTCCCAGAGTTGTTGCAGAGTAAATGAGATAGTGCAAGTAAAGCACTCAGCATTCAACAAAAATTCTCTGAATGGTAGTTTTGATGTGTGAACAGGCACCTGTGGAGCTTAAAGCATTTATTTTTAACACCGTGTGGCTTCTGAGTACAAGGGAACTTTATACACCAGTCAGAGGCTTCCAGCAAACAAGGTTCTGAAACTCTCTCTGAAACAGGTCCTTCTTGTACCAGTCCCTTTTCAATGGAGGTCCTTCCCTGATCTGTGCAAATGCAGCGTCAATCACTCCTCCTTCACGCTCCTGTAGTCCACTCCTTTACTGCATATTTCACTTTCTCACAGGTGGTAAGCCATTGTTCTCTCCCCTGCTTATTTACCAAATTTCTAATACCACCCCTGAGGGCATACAAAAGATGCTAACTCATATTTGCTGGACATATTATATGTTGTTTACAGAGGTTAATTGCGTAACAAAACTTATTAACTCAGTATACCTGTGACAACTCTTGTCTTGCTATCTGTAATAGTTTGGTTACCTATCTTTCCCCCCAAGCTAGACTGTAAGCTCCTAAGGGGAAGTGGGCATGTATTATTCATGTCTGTATCCCCAAAAGCTGACCCGTAACAGGCTTTCAATACATGCTTGCTGAAAAAATGAATTTGAATGAATGGCTGTAGAAGAGCTGAGGGACACTAGAATGAGTTGTCCCAGATGCTGTGTGTTCTTTCTCATTTATGACTTATGCTGAACCATGGGTCAGA
Source organism: Bos mutus (assembly GCF_027580195.1). Lineage (NCBI taxonomy): Eukaryota > Metazoa > Chordata > Mammalia > Artiodactyla > Bovidae > Bos > Bos mutus. The sequence goes on along the minus strand of NC_091623.1, from coordinate 101,081,351 downwards.
AGATCGGTTGGAAAGCATACTATCCTTTGCCTCTGAAACACAGATGAAAGATGGAAAGGAAAGAAGATCATTCCAGCCCATAGATACTGCAGTCTTAATCACAGCCACTGGCGACAAACTGCATGGGAAATGTACGCTCACCGGGGGCTCCGAAGAGAAGGCTCATAAACTTAAAGGTCCTTGGGTTTCTGAACAGTGTGTTGTGGGAAACAATTGTTTTCTTCTGTTTCTCTAAAATTTAGAGAATTAGAATGTGAATGAATGTATGAAGATGAGGGTCATGGGGGTAGGCAGCTACCAACTAACCAAAGAAAAAAAGAATATAAAAAAGAGTGGGACTTGAAATCAATTGTCAAAAGGTCCCCAGATAATTCCTGTCTGACTAAGAAAAGTTAAGTCACTTCACCAGTAGAGACCAACATCCATTTTCATAATGCAAGCCACATCGACAGCTACAATGAAATAGGAAAAAGGAGTTCAGAGCATCTACCTACACAGGACTCAATTCCATTCCCTAATCACTGACACATTATATATGCAAGCTCCAGCATTAGAAATATGGGGGCTGGCAATTCCCTGGGACCAGTGGTTCACTGCCAAGGGCCTGGGTTCAATCTCTGGTAGGAGAACTAAGATCCCACAAGCCACGTGGCCAGAAAGAAAAAGGAGTATGGGCCAACAGATTACACTTGGCTGACAAGTGATTGTGGTCTTACAGGGAACTAAGAGGGTGTCAAGACAGGGTGTCGTCAACATTTTCTATTTGTTTCCTTAGAATCTTTTTTTGTTTTAAACTTTTTATTTTGTACTGGGGTGCAGTCGATTAACAATGCTGTAATAGTTTCAGGTGAACAGGGAAGAATCTTTATATCCACAGTTTTACAGAGTTCTAAGCAAAGTACTGATGTTGAAGCTGAAACTCCAATACTTTGGCAAAGAACTGACTCATTTGAAAAACCCTGATGCTGGTAAAGATTGAGGGCAGGAGGAGAAGGGGATGACAGAGGATGAGATGGTTGGATGGCATCACTGACTCAATGAACATGAGTTTAGGTAAACTCCGAAAGTTGGTGATGGACAGGGAGGCCTGGTGTGCTGCAGTCCATGGGGGTCACAAAGAGTCGGACATGACTGAGCAACTGAACTGAAGCAAAGTACCCAGAACATCTAAATTTTTTCACTTATTAGATCATAAATTATTTCCATTTTGTACACTAATCTTAATCTTTTTATGCATTAATAATTTAGTATTCATTAGTAATTAATAATTGTTGTTCTGTCACTAAGTCATGTCTGACTCTTTGCAACCTCATGAACTGCAGCACACCAGGCTTCCTGTCCTTCAGTATTTCCCTGAGTTTGCTCAAACTCCTCTCCATTAAGTCAGTGAGGCCATCCAACCATCTCATCCCTTGTCACCCCCTTCTATTCTTGCCCTCAGTCTTTTCCAGCATCAGGGTCTTTTCCAATGAGTTAGCTTTTCACATCAGGTGGCCAAAGTACTGGAGCTTCAATACCAATGAAAATTCAGTGTTGATTTCCTTTAGGATTGACTGGTTTGATCTCCTTGCAGTCCAAGGGACTCTTAAGAGTCTTCTCCAGCACCACAGTTCAAAAGCATCAATTCTTCAGCACTCAGTGTTCTTTATAGTCCAACTGTCACATCTAAACACGACTACTGGAAAAACCACAGCTTTGACTAACAAAGGTCTGCCAATAGACCTCTGGTGGCAAAGTGATGTCTCTGCTTTTTAATACACTGTCTAGATTTGTCACAGCTCTTCTTCCAAGAAGCAAGCCATCTTTTAATTGTGTGGCTGCAGTCACCATCTGCAGTGATTTTGGAGCCCCAGAAAATGACATCTGATATTGTTTGTGCGTTTTCCCCATCTATTTGCCATGAAGTGATAGCACTGGATGCCATTATAATTTATTTCAATGGTAGACAGGTTATTTCTAATTTTATCTGTTGTAATCACAGAATGTGTGATGTTCCAGACGGGCTTTATTTCGGATATTTTGTTTAATTCTGGGAATATGTATTCTTGTATTTGTCAAAAGTATCTGTTCTGAATTTGAGTCCCAACACTTATCAAGAACCATGGAGATGTGTGTTTGTATGTGAGCACTGAAAATTTTACTCTGGAAAATGACTTAAGGAAATAGTTCAAACAAACAAAAAGTTAATCTGGGGTATAAAATTTTAGATCTAAATCAATTTTCTTTATATTGCACTGGAATTATCCCTGTTTACTAAATAACATTCACTTTCTTGGAAAAAAAAGACATGGTGTGGTCAATGTGCTGTGAAGAGGAGCACATCAACCACATGGAGAAACCAGAGGAAAAGCTCACTGCCAGCAGAGGGCATCCTGTGTAACAGAACGTGACGGGAGGCATGGACGCATTCTACAAGAAGTTCTGAGACTCCTCGAAGCTCAACTTGAGTTTTCTCTAGCGCTCATGGCCCCAAGAATAGAACACCCAGATCTAATCCACCTTGCCTGCTTTGTTTTACTGATGGGGAAACTAAAATTCAGGATAGGGAAAGCAAGCAACTTAGGGTCATTTCCAGGCAGGTCTCTCAATTCCTATTCTCAGTGTTTTTTCCTTTTAGTTCCACTTCTCTTTCTCACAATAACCTCAGAATACTATCTCAAGCACAGAAACAGACCTGAAGATTAGGGGGCGAGATTCACTGCCAGAAAGCCCCCTCCCATCCATACACACAGAAAACTTAGCTTGAAGAAGTCGTCCCTAACCTCTCTAGTTGTGTCCGCTCCCAAACCCCCTGACCTCCTGACACAACCTTCTGGGCCTCTCCATGGCTCAGGACATTCAGTATGTCCCCTGCCTGCAAAACAAACTGCCTAGTCTAGCATTAAAGACCTTCCACGATACATGGTCCCAATCTTTTAAGACTTCTTTTCCATGCTCCTCCCTATACACTCTCTCCTCTAACCCAGTGGAGCATCAGACTGCCTACCTCGTCATCTCTACTCATGCCCATCCTTGAGTATACTGCACACCTTTCCCTTCCACCCACATCCTGCACATCTTGTGAGGTGTGGGCTAGATCTAGAGTGGCCAGGCTCCGTCTTGGATCCTGACCTGTTCTGCGAGCCATCCTCTTTCCCTCCAAAGCATATGAGTTGAGATCTCTCTTTTTATGTTCATCCCAGTCATTCTTTTCACTGCCTTAGGTAGGTACTCTTTCTGTTCACTTAAAAAAAACTCCTATGTGGAAATTCAGAGGTCCCCTGAAACTGCCTTGTTCTAGTAAACAAACAAATAACAAAAACAAGCCCTAAGGAGCCAAGTGGAATGTGTTTTACTATCCAGCAGTCTGGTCCCACTTCAGGGAACAGGCCTGCCAAGACTGCTAGAAGTAAAGCGCTGTGGTTGGCCAAATGCTCTGCAAGGAACCTGAGTAGCAGCAATCTCATCTACAAAGTCCTGAGGCTGGCACTCTGTATTTAGCAAAATTCTATTTACAGGTCCTTCAACAACCTCAAAGCTAAAACAATGTAACCTTTCCAACCCTTTCTACTTCAGGATCCTCACTAAGGCCTGTGTTGGCTATTTTTTTTCTCCTGTGAATGAACTCTTGGTCCACTGAGCTAGAAGATTCTCGGAGATCAAGGTATCTGATAAACTCCCTTATCTTAGCGAAGAGGATAAGGAAGCCCACAAAGAAGGCACTTGCCAGGTTCAGAACCTAGAACCTGGCTCCAGTTCTGGTGCTAACTACAAAATGTACCAAGAAATCCTTTTATTTCTCCTAAAGCTGAACTGCTAACAGAGCCCTGTCCAAGATTGGAGGGTGTGTTTCGGGAAGGAACTCACGAGAACCTTGGTGGTTTTCTCAGTCCGGTCTTTGGCAAGGTTAAAACCACAGCTGGGACAAATCCGAGGTTTATGCCGGTTGGTGTAGACATAGCTACAAGAGGGATTCTTGCACTTTCCCCGACCTCGTGATGTAGCCAGGCCCAAATCCTAAAAAATAAGACCATATTTCAATTCTATAAGTCAATTTACACCTGTGCACAGCCAAGAATCAGGATGACCTGCAACTGGTAAAACAGAGGAGGAGTGACAATTACGAACCCAGATTCAGACCAGCTCTCAAAGAGCCTTGAAACAAGATACTTTTTCTGTGGTTATCGCCTGAACAGTTCTGGCAAGTCCTCCTATCTGTGAAACAAAGATGAATCTCAAAGGTCAGACATTCAAATGCCTTCAGGGTCCAGGCAATCAGCAGTGAAGCAGGTCTGTTCTAACAGAATGCCAGGGGGACCAAAGACTTCAAGCTCCGTCTGAAGAAATATTGTGACCTGTGGCCTCTACAAGCTCACAGCTCTGGCACTGAGGCTCTTAAAACAAGCTGCAGTCTAATCAGCCCAAGAGAGGGTCCTGGGCAGTCCCCACCAAATGGTGCCCCAGTGGCCTCCCATAGCCACAGGAAAGAGACAGTGAAGGGATGGACAGCACAAAGAAGGGAGTGGCTGGGCCTTTGGAAAATGAAGCCTAAGCAGCTCTCCAGGATAAGAGAGCCCTCTTCCCAAGACAGGGCCAGAAAAGGCGATGACCCACCATACTATGTTGTCTTGTTCCTACTGAATGCACAGCACAGGGCACGGCACAAAGAATGTGCTCAAAAGAAATTTCTGAATTTTTAAACATCTTGAATTTAAAAATATCTAGCTGCTTTCTCAAAATCTGTGCATCTCACTCATCCAGGGAAACTGCCAAAGGTTACCTGGCTGGTTTGGTACCTTAAGGATCAACAAAATTAGAGAGTATTAAGCAAGAGAAGCCCCAAAACATGCTTTCTAAGCCAACAGAGTATTTTACAGACAGTGAAAACTGTGAGGACCAGAGACGGAAAGAGCCTCAAGGTCAGATGGCATGCCAGCAATAGAGCCAGAACCACTTTTGGACTAGGTCTTTCCACATCTAGTGTTTATTTCACTGCTCCAGGCTGCTTAGCCTGCAAAAGAATGACCCCAGAGCCACACATTTGTTTTTGGGGATGTTAATATGTTATGTTAAAAATAAAAATGGGGGAGGGAAAACCTTGGTGGGAAACACCAGATTGAACAAAATAAGTTGCATTTACTAAAGCACTTCTCAAACCCTATCAGATACTAGCACTGAATGTGACTGTTTTAGGTAGAAAAAAATACATTTCTCAAACTTACATGCAGAGCACTAAAAGATCTAAAGACGGCTGAATGCTGAAGCTGGACTGAATTCTCAGTGACTTTCCAAGAGAACTACTCTCAAGAAAAATACCTTGGTCAGCTGGCCTATACTTTACGGATCTCACTTGGGAAAAACAAGAAACCTAGCTGATTCACTCAGTAACTACTATGATTTGTTCCACTGACAAGATGTTTAGAATCAATGATCGAGCCCTCACCCTACTCTCACTCCCAAGTACCACTCCCCGCCCCCCAGACTCCTACTCACCCTCCACCACACAACCAAACCACCCCTGTGTCCACCCATCCCTCAGTTCCCCTTACCAGGGTGACAGTGCAGCTGTACTTATATGGAGGAAACATATCGGGCTTGACCTCCACAACTTTCACCTGAGATGTCCTGTTGGTTTGGCCATTTGATAGCTGCAGATCAAAACAAATTACTTAGTGCTTCTGAACCTCAGTCAAGCTCCTGAGGTCCTATGTACTGAAACAGCTTGAGGAAACAGTTGCCCAGGAAGTTGTAGAGCTACGCTCCAAATGAGCCCTCTGGGATGCTAGTCAGCAGTCACCAGCCCACCAAAGATTGAGTGTCACTTTCAACTCCGGGGGTTGCCACATTCCTTTGCACAGCTTCTAACACTGCGTATTGGTAACACTATAAATCAGATTTACAACTACTACAAAGTGAGAAAAGCATATAATTGCTCTATACACAAATATGTGGTTGAATTATGCTGACATAAAGAAGTGTGTGGAATTCCTTGGCAGTCCAATGGTTAGGACTCTGCACTTCCACAGTCAGGGGCCTGTGTCTGATCCTTGATTAGGGAACTAAGATCCCATTTTGGCCATGCCAAAAAAAAAAGTCTGAAAGATTATTCACTAAAATGTCACAGGTTGAGGGGAAGATAATGGTTGTTTCCCATTTTACCAGTAGCTATAAATTTTTCAAATGTTCTACACAAAATGCAAAAATGATAAAGAAAGCATTCTAAGTTAAAAATAACTATTCTGTAATAATTTAATTTTCAGAATATAAGATCTCATGTCACTTAACTGGTTTAAGACTAGTAGCAAGAGCATTTATGGCTTTTACAAATACTGAATTTGCAAATTAAAAGGAAACTACAAAGACTGGCAATTTATACACATAAAGGGGTTCTAAGGCCTGGAGATCTAGGAAGTAGCTGAAGCAGACTCATTACCAGCCTTCTATACTCAAAGACCACACATGCACCCAGAGGCGTCACCACTACTGGGTGAAAAAGATCAACCTTCAAATGAGAAGCTGGCTGATACCCTTGTCGGGACCGATTTACAACTATCACATAAAAGCAGTTACCTGACAGCACAGGGCAAGGGAGAAGGCAGACTGATGTTCCTATTCCAATTTGGTCCGTTTTGGGGTTTTCAATTTCAAACTGAGGGGTCAGGAAATTAATTTAATGGGCTGAAATCAGGACTTTGAAAAACAAATGGAAAAATGACTGCATTTAATACGGGCATAGCTTCATTAAGCTTTTAATGTGTAGCTGTATGTATGTCTACTGATGTAGAAATGTGTTTATTACTGATAGGCATGCTCAGAAAACTGCTGATTTAAGGAACTTTGATCATATTCAAGTCACATATGGCAAAGAGAACTACAACAAAAAATGTAAGAAAAAATGTGCTTCAACACATGCAATTTTGACACCTGGTAATAAGTCTTTAACAGCTTTATTATTAAATCGAATGAACTGTACTGGTTACAAGCCAGTGGATGAGATGGTTGGATGGCATCACCAATTCAACGGACATGAACTTGGGCAAACTGGGAGACAGTGAGGGGCAAGGAAGCCTGGCGGCCTGCAATCCATGGCATTGTGACGAGTCGGACTTGACTTGGTGAATGAACAACAAGCCAGTATATGGAGAAAGAGCCATTCTTTTAGGTTTGAAAGATTACATTTAAAGCATAAACACAGACAAATGCAGGAAAGGACTTCAGGGCTGAAACAGTGCACACCAGACTGTCAATAATTGTTATTTCTAGGTGACAGGATCATAAGACTTATTTTCTTTCTGCCTTACCTGAACTTACTATAGCAATCATGCATTCATTTTTTTCTAAAAAGATATGACAACTAAATGCGGTATCTAATCCTAGACCAGATCCTGTACTGAAGTAGAAAATGCTATAATGGACTTAACTGGGTAAAACTGACAAAACTGGAATACAAATGAAAAAGTATCAAGTTTCATTCAGTAACAAAATACCTCTATTTTTAGGAAATGCACAATTAAACATTAAAGAGTAAAAGGCCATGTTATCCTTAAATCATGCCTATTTTAAATACACACACACACACAATGGGGAAGATACATGAGCACAAATGTTAATGCAAAATGGGCTAATACGTTAACAGGTGACGTTAGAGAGTGCACAGGTGCTCTTTGTACTACTTTTATTCTTACAACTTTGTTTTAAATTGTTTCTAAATAAAAGTACACATAACAAGAAATTAAAAAATAGACAAGTCATTCATGCTAAACCTACTCCCAGAGCTCTACCAGTGTAATAATGGAGGCTTTTTCCCTATGGCTTTGAGACACTCAATGGAAGCCCTGTTCTCAGAGCAGCCAGCCCCCCAGGGAGCTCCCCCTCTGGGGAATGGTCTTACCTTCACCTCACCAGTGCTAGATGGCTGCTGGATGGGCTGGCCCAGCTGCTTCAGCGTGCTTGGCTTCAGGCCACAAGTCCTCACAGAGGGAGTCTTATCTGAGACAACCAGGAGCCAAACTGGTGACTTAAGTGCATTCAGAGTTGCCCTAAGTCTCTCATCTCCATGCTCAACCCCGACTCCTGCCCCCTTCCCTTTCAACAGTCCCTCCTCCCGGTCTGTCCCAGACCTTACCACTCAGAGGAAAGGCCTGCCTGGCCCTGGGTAGTCCCATGCTGCTGCCTCGGCCCACATTAGCTGGGGCTGGAAGAATTGCTCTCATGGGTCTTGCCGCAGCCAGTAATGATGGCTTGCCCCGTGCTCTGCCTTTAAGCTCTGGGGCTCTGGGCATAGGAGTGAGCAGGTCAACTCTGGGGGGAAAAAAAAAGAAGGAAACTCTCCTAGAAATTCCAGACCAAGGGGAAGAAAATCAAAATGCTATCTCCAGATAGTACTTTATTAGAGGAATACTGTCCTGGTTAAAATGTCATACTTTAGACATTAATTAAACCATTAAGCAGCTCTGTAACCCTGGGCAAGAAATGTCACTTCTGTTTACCTCAAGTTTCTAATAAGTAAAATGGGAAAGTAATTACAGGTACTTCATGGGTCATTATGAAGATTTTTAAAAAGTGTAAAACCATGCCTACAGTGAGGAATTATCAACAGCCAATGTAGTTATAACATCTAATCCACCCCTAGTAAACTCAAGTATTTGGTATATCAGTCTCCCACATGAGGGCTGCTGAGAGACCCTGGAAAACACAGTCCATGTTTTCTTCATCTCTGTAGCTCCAATTTGAGCATAAGCCTGTCCATAGGAGGCCTCAATACACCTTGGCTAAAGTGCTTCAGCTGCCCAAACCAAAAGTGCACAGCATCCTTCTCTAAGGACACAGAACCATCTCAAAGTATTGATATATTGTTAAATTTTAAAAGGCAATGAGTCAAAGTATGTATGTTATGCTGCCATTTGTGTAAAGAAAGGTGGGGGAAAAAAATAGACACACACACACAATTGACCTTGAACAGCATGTATTAGGGGAACTGACCTACACGTACTCAAAAGCTCGGTGATAACTGCACAGCCTTTCCTCCATATCCAGAGTTCCCCATGTGGCAGATTCAACCCACTGCACACCATGTAGCACAAGAGAATGTATGTACTGAAAAAAATCCGTATGTAAGTGGACCCACACCATCAAGTCCGTGTTTGTTCAAGAGTTAACTCTGTATGTACAAACATCACATGTTTTCCCACCTTTCTTTACACAAATGTTAGCATAACATACATATTTTAATATCTTGACTTAAAAACCTTAACATTATTATAAACACACAAACACACTCCTATCTGTTTATATATACATAAAATTATCTCTAAAAACACAGCAAGTCTGTGGTAAATGGGAATGGAGCACTGAAGGATGGGACAGAAAGTTTTTTTTCAGGATATATTTCTTACATCTTGGAGTTTGAACTAAGTATATTTTCTATTCAACAATAAAAAATTTCATCATAATAATATAAATGAGAATTTCTAAACCATGACACTACTAACATTTCAGGCCAAATAATTCTCTGGCACAAGAGGCTGGCCTGTGCAGCGCAGGATGTCTAGCAGCATCCTTGGCCTCTATCAGTAGAGGCCAGTGCACTCTCTCCCCAACTCTATCAACCAGAAATGTCTCTAAACACTGCCACAATGTCCCCTGGGGAACTGTGCCCCTTTGAGAACCACTGATATAAACAAATAAGGGATTTCCATTTTAAGATGATAGTTGCCTTTGCAAAGCAGCTACATAGAGCATCCAGTTAAACCTCTAAAAACGGGAGGAAAAACAGCCCATACTTATGGACTGCTCCTATCTGAAAGCTTTACATGTGATCTTTTTCAGGCAGTATGGTCAGGCACTGAGGATATGATTTTTTTTTTTTTAGAAGACTCAACTCAAAATTTTCCAGAGGGGGAGAATGAGTATGAAGTGACTGTGCCCAGTCAAATAGAAGCCCAGAAAAGAGTCACAATCAGAATTTAGTTCTCTGACCACCAGGACAGGAATCTTTACATAAGATGTCTTAATAATGCCTTGCTTTCCAAATGTAGGAGCCAGGATCGAATATTAGGTCTGTAACACTGCCCACAGTCTGTACTAGCAAGACTCTACAAAAAATGCTTTAGGGAGACTGACTGAAGAGATGTATAGGACCAGAACAGTACTGAAAAGACAGCAGAGTATAGGAGAAATGGCAAATCAGTGGCTCTAGGCTTTGGTTTCTGTATCTAACATAGAGACCATGAATTGGGCTCTGTTGCCTGTCTCAGGAAGACACGGACAACACAAACACAGGGCACTTCACAAACTGCTATTCTAAACGCAACGCTATACATAAACACACTAGGTTACCCTGTAGGCTTTTTAGGAGCAGGGAGTGAACCGGAGGTGCTGGTCCCCTCGGCTGGCGGTGGCACGTCTAGTCCAGGACTGTCATTTTCAGTTGTTCCCAGAGAGACCTCAGGCTTGACCACTGGCGTCTTAATGACTGCTGCACCATGATTCCCAGGAGTTTCCTTAACCAAAACATGGGCATCTGAGATGATCACTTCCTCCCACTCATTCTCCTCACCCACTTCTCTTGGAGGAGCTACACTGAGAAGCTGGCTTACAGCCTCTGAGTTCTCCAGAGTCAGTTTGGAAGCGTCTTCCTTAGCGGAATTTTGCTCAGTGGTGACAGGCTGCTGATTTCTTTTAACCACAGAGCCTTTGGAGGAGACACCAGAAGTCAATTCCACTTTGACTTTGGCTGGCTTTTCCTAGAAAAAATAAGGAAACCTTTTATGCATGTGGCATTTTACAATTGACAACACATTTACAAATATTCTCTTATTTGATCCTCGTAACAATAATGTATGAACAACAGATAAGAAGTTGAGGCTGAGAGAGGAAGAGGCTGACTTCAGGCCCCAAGTTTTATAAAACTGGCCTGAACCTAAGTCTTCTGATTCCAGTTTCCTTTCACCACAATATTCAAGGCTATAGTTAGGATAAACCTATTCTTCTAATAAATTTCCTAATGACATGTTTCTTTAGGTTTCAGCAAACAAATGCTGGCATTTTTTACCTCGACCTCTGACTGTTCAAGGCCTTTTTTACTTCTTAAAAAAATTTCTTAACAGTGGTTGTGTCCAGAATGGGTCTCAGAGGTTTTTTCTTCCACATGAATAGTGAAAGGCACTATAAACTAGAAGACAAAACACAAAAGCTGCGTTCTGTCTAGGCTCTGCTTCATCGTAACTGCTTATGTCACCTGAGGCAAGCTTAATCTGATTCCTCATTCCCCATTATGGAAAAAGAGAGCTCTTGGGTCAATGGCAGGCAGACAGCCTTTTGGGAGACTTAATTGTTCATGGAGGGGCAGGACCCCTCTTTGTACTTTTCAGGAAGCTCAGTACCTGTGGCCAGAGCCACTAGATTTCAGTACTGTCTGCCAGTCACTGACTACCAAAAACCTCTTACACTTCTAAAGTCCCTCTGGGCCACATGGTGCCTCTGGCTAAGAACCAACATAGATAACCTTTAAGAAATCTCCAATAAAGCATTCTTAGGTTCTAATATGGAGAAGGAAATGGCAACCCACTCCAGTGTTCTTGTCTGGAGAATCCCAGGGACGGGGGAGCCTGTTGGGCTGCCGTCTATGGGGCTGCAGTCAGACACGACTGAAGCGACTTAGCAGAGTAGCAGCAGCAGGTTCTAACACATGATGACAAACCATGAGGACAAGAAACACTCTTAGTAAATTGTACTCAGCTTCCTGACTGCTCAAGAGGGAAGTCGGCAGAAAAACAGGAGACATGTTAAACCAAATCCTTGAGATGAGGTATCTGAGCAAAATGTTGTCCACTAAGTAGGCTATAGACAAAAATTCTTTGCAGGAAGACTGAGTAATTTAAGCAAACAGAGCAAAAAAACTTGAGCTAGTGATCTCACATTTCCTTCACTCAGCGTACCCTTTTTAGATGTCACTTTCTTTCAAGATGGAAGACAAATACTACCAGTTCCTCGTGCAGAGACCTCAATTACTGCTATAGGAGTGAGGCCTTGACCTAAAGAGCCTTATATACCATCTTTTGTTCCATCCAACTCACTGGGAACTGAGCCACATGTTTCTTGGGCTAATTTTAGCTAGTATGAACTCCAGAACAATATAAGAAAAGGTGAGTCATTTCCTGACTGGCATGGACATATTTGGAACTTTCAGAAACTATTTATACTTGCTCCTTCAAAAATCAGAACTCAAGAAATCTTAAGATTCTGCAGCTTAACAGCACAGCAATGCCTGCAGTTTGGTTTAGTGGAAAAGGCAATAGCATAATTAACAATGTGAATGTAACAAGTCATTTCTCCTCAATCTATTTTTCCTCAGCTGGAAACTGGGAGTTGAACTAGCTGATAACCAAGGTCACTTTTATCTCTAAAATTTTAAATGCATTTATGCTACAATGTTACCCTTTTTCTTCTCACAATTACTTATTCTGTTCCAAGGAGACTTAGAAATCACAGTATATGCTCTTCACACGTTAATTCTTTTTTAAAAATATTTACTTATTATTTATTTGGCGGCATCGGCTCTTCGTTGTGGTGAATGGGCTTAGTTGCCCCCACGGCATGTGGGATCTCAATTCCCCAACCAGGGATTGAACCTGTGTCTCCTGCATTAGAAGGTGGATTCTTAACCACTGGACCACCAGGGAAATCCTTACATAGTAATTCTTGCAAAAATCTTGGAGAAAAAAATTTCTAACTTAGCAAGTAAAGACAAGAGACAAGTAGCTAAGAAAAAAAATTTATGCATGTCATGAGTTCGATCTCAGAAAAAGAATGGCTTAAAAGTTATTTCAATAAAAGGGAGGGGAGAAGACAAAATGAAAAAGGAAAGAAAGCCAAAGTCCAAACAGAATCTGAAGCAGATTATGCACAGGATAGGTTAGACTCGTGCAAAAGCACAGGAAACAAGATCATCTGACAGACGTGCTGTGCATCAGTGAAGGCGGCCAAGGAGAAGTCCAACTACTACCCAATTCAATCTTCCTACCGCAGTTGGGGAAGTGTATTTTGGGAGAATAATTAGGGTGGGAATAAATGAAATGGCTTCACAACAACAAGAAAACTCCACAAACCCCTAGGTATTTCCTGCCCCTTGAAGTGTTAATGTTCACAGCCAGTAACAAGAGACAATTATACTGCTGCCAACAATGGGAGCAGTGAACCCCTACAGAGGATTGAATATATAATTACACTAGAAATGAACCATCCACTTTGCATGGACAATTTCATCTGACCCCTCCAACAACCCTATTGATGTAGGTAATATTCTTAATTTCTATTTACAAATGAAAGGAAGCCTAAATCAAGAACAGAAACGTAGAATGACTTTCCCAAGGTTACAAAGTTAAGGTCTGAACTGAGGAAGCTGACTCCAGAATTATATTCTTAATTATTAACCTATTCTGTCTCCAAAACTGGTGCTATCCTGAACTTCAATACTTAGCCAGAGGGCAAAAGTCACTATCCTGATAATTTTCTAAGAAATGTTCTGTAGAAAATGCCCCAAAGGAACTTAGTAAGTATGATACTATGTAAGTTTTCTCTCAGAGAAGATAAGTCTGGACCATGAGTTGAAACACATGATGAACACAATCCTAAGCCTAAACTATTTTCACAAAAATAATGCCTTCTCTTTCCTTTTCTATCTACCCAAATTCTATTGCTCTTTCCAAATCATCTCCTCTATAAAACCACTTCTATTTTAGTCTTTTTGTCCCTAGATAATTTAGTCTCATATCAAAAATGTAGCAAGTATGTATGATTTATAGTCAGTGCCAAGCATACAACAGGTAAAAAAACATGTTCTGAACTGAACATCACAGGGGCATAGCTCTAATGCTCATTTATTTACCGAGCACCATTTATTTGGAGACAGAAGTACATATTTGGAAAGTTAAACTATGGCAGAGCTTGAATACTGGGTTAAAGACCTCCACTTTTAATAGAAGCTATAGGAAACTAAGTGGGCTTCCTTAGTGGCTCAGACGGTAAAGAATCTGCCTGCAATGTGGGCAACCTGGGTTTGATCCCTGGGTCGGGAAGATTCCCTGGAGAAGGAAATGACAACCCACTCCAGTATTCTTGCCTGGAAAATCCCATGAACAGAGGAGCCTGTTGGGCTACAGGCCATGGGATTGCAAAGAGTCAGACACTACTGAGCAACTAACACTTTCCACACGAAACTAAAAGGACTCAGAGCTAAGGAATGAGATGTGCCCTGTGTGTATGAATAGCTAAGCAGTTAGTGTGGGGGGTGGATTGCTAAAAATGCGACCCTAACAGGAAGTGAATAATTTAACACAGTATAGTCATTCATGGAAAACTATGAAGCAATTAAAGGTAACGCTTTTGAAGAATATTTAATGATATGGTATGGTAAAAGAAAAAAGACAAGATACAGAATTTCTATACCCACAGATAAAGACTAGAAAAAATCTTAACAGACACTGAAATCTTAACAATGGCTTTTGTTTGGATGGAGGTTATGGATAACATTTTATTCTTTCTTCTTAAAAAGAAAGAAACTGACTTATTTGTAGCATCAGAAAAGTTAAATGAATATGAATTTAAGTCATCTATTCTTAAGGGGAACAGTAAGTTTACTTTGTGAGGTTTCCAAAGCAGTGATGGCCAATGGACTTTACCTTTGGGATCCACTTCCCTCCAAGGAAGTTACCACAGGTAGGGCACTTAGGTGGTTTGTGCCTGGTGACATATGTAAAGGAGCAGCCTGGGCTGGTGCACGTTCCATGGCCCCGTCGGGTGTATGTAGTTGTCTGTAAAAAAAAAAAAAAAAAAGTCAGAATCAACAGTACAATCTAATCTCTCTCAGATCCTCATGACTGTTATAACCCCAACAATGGCAGGAAGATACCAGCTTGCAAAAAATTAGCCAGTTCATGATCTTAAAAGGTCAGAATTGGAAAGGCCCTAAAATACAACTAGTTAGTTCACTTTTTAGAAATGGAGAGAGTGAATGCAAATGAAGAAAGACAACTGCCTAGGGTTACAGAGTTAGGTACCAGAAGAATAGAGATTATGATAGTTACAATTAATTAAGTGAAGTACCACACAATGCTAAACACTATCGATGTCGCACTTGAAGTTCTCAGCAATACTATGAGGCAGGTATTACTACTACTGAGGTTCAGAGTGGTTAAATGCTTTGTTTCAAATCATGAATCATGTGGTGACTCAAGGACAGAGAGAGCCCTAGAAGACAGTCAAAACTCCTTCCACGCATCCTGCTGCACCCTACGGCTCTCCACACATCAAAGAACTTGCTTCATCTTCTCTCTTATTAGTTAAAAATCAAAGAACCTAGAATCTAGGATTCAAAGATATAAAAACAGTCCAGTCACCAAATAAATGAGAGGGAACTCCAGTTGAAACCAGTTCCTTTGACACTCAACAGAATTTGATTATTTGTATACATATATTCAATCACTGGCTCACATAATCAATCTCTAGTGATTTCCCTTTGAACAGAATGTATTACATTTCAGCTACAAATAGAAATTAGCCACGCTCCATTTCTTGATTAATGCTGGAAAGAAAACACTTTCCTGTGAGATCTGTTCAGTCACTTATGAATGGTTTACCCAGCTACTAATCCCTGTCTCCCTAGCCCGGCCAGAAAGCAAAAACCTCCCTTAGGAAACACCAAGCTGCCCCTAGGCTGCCTCTGGCCAGAACACCTAAGGAAAAAGGGATACGACAGTGGTAGCAAATCAAGGATGAGTGTGAAGTTGTGTGGCCCCAGGAAAAAGGATTTGGGTTCCAACTTCGTCACTGTCACACTGAATGAGCTGGGGGTAATTCATCTTTGCTCTTGGGCCCTTGATTTCCTCTTCTGTAAAATCACCTGCCCTTTCTGCTTAATGGGTATATCTTGAGGAACAAAAAGTTTGTAAGACTATTTTTAATGGAAAATAAAACATTTCTCTTTTCTCTGACTGTGGCCCCACACAGAATAGTCATCAGAGAAAAGTTAGTTCCATAAATAAATCACCACCAACTTGGAAATACTCCTAAACAGCAGCGTACAGAAATGACTTTAGAAAATAATGCCAGTGTTCAAGGCTGATGTTGCTCTTCTAGAACTTGATTTAACATTTATTAGACCATGAAAGAACATTAATTTCCTGAAGAGGAAAGGCTCAGGAAAAATAGTTTACTACAACTTTCTTATCTAATAAAGTATTATTTATCTGTAGCGGGAATTTTAAGAGGAAAAGGCAGACTATGACAAGTTAAATATATGTACCTAAAAGAAACCAAGATATGTACCCTAAAAAAAACCAACAAGTAACGAAGACAAAGTTAATAAGCCATAGACCAATAAACGAGATAAAATGGATTCATTAAAAATATTCAGTTTGGAGTTCCCTGGTGGTCCAGTGGTTAAGAATCCACCTGGCCTGGATAGCATTTGGATTTGCCACATGAATAATTTAATTACAGCAGAAACTGTAGATAAAATGTATGGTTTCTGCTTAAACAGATAACATGTTCAAAAAAACTAAGATGAAGGCATACACATTCATAACACATACAATATTCAGATCACCTAGTACAAACATTAAGAAATAAATTTGACCTTTAAACCTAATTTCAATTAAAATCTATGTGAAGGCGTAAAAAAAAAAAAATTTAACTGCAAAAATTAAATTAAAAAATCTAATCATATGTATTAGCATTAAAACATGTATGGCAGGTCCTCAAAGTATTTAAGCTTAACTTACAAATAGTGGCTTGTATAGGACAACCTGCCTTAAAATGCTGAGAGATATTCTCGTTTCAAAAAAAAAAAAAAAAGAAAGACTGATGCCAAAGCTCCAATACTTTGGCCACCTAATGCGAAGAGTCAACTCATTGGAAAAGATCATGATGCTGGGAAAGACTGAAGGCAAAAGGAGAAGGGGGCAGCTGAGAATGAGATGGTTAGATACTATCACCAACTCAATGGACATGAGTTTGACCCAACTCCAGGAGATAGTGAAAGACAAGGAAGCCTGGCATGGTACAGTACATGCAGTTGCAAAGAGTTGGACATGACTTAGAAATTGAACAACAAAGTAAAACTATCATGTGCAAATTATTCCTCAAATATGTTATTCCTTCTCCTTCTTCCTTAACTTTTTGTACCAATTTGTGTGTTGAGGAGGACCAAGGATATATGTGGTTTGATTTGGAAGCATGGAAGGAGAATCAAAAAAAAAAAAAAAAAAAGAATCCACCTGCTAATGCAGGGAACACGGGTTCAATCCCTGGTCGGGGAGGATTCCACACGCCTGGGGGCAACTAAGCACACGCGCCGCCACTACTGAGCCCAGGAGCTGCGACCACTGAAGCCCGTACGCTCTGGCGCCCGCTCTGCAGTGAGAAACCTGAGCACCACAGCTCGAGTAACTCCCACCCACCGCAACCTGTAAAAAGCCCACATGCAGCAATGAAGACCCAGGGCAGCCAGAAATAAACAAATAATTTTTTAAAAAAATACTCAAGCATTTCAAAAGAAAATATAACAAAACATAACCAAAACAATAACAAGAAGTAAGAGGACATATTTAAACCAAATCATATTAATAATCACATTAAATATATAGTGCCTAAATACTAAATACCTAAATTACAAGGCAGAGACAGTCAGACAGGTCTTGCTCTTACAGTCAAACTATATGCTGTCTACCAAAAAGGTACTTTAAATACAAAGCTACAAAAAGGTAGAAAGATGGAAAAATATATAGCTCGTTAATAACAATAATCAAAAGCAAGCTTGATATCAGACCTAAGTAGATTTCACAGGCAACAGTGTGAGAGATAAATGCCATTTCTTAATAAAGGAACAATAAACGTATCCAGAGAATTTAACAATCCTAAATGTTTATGTATTTAATAACAGTCAAAATACATGACACATAAACTAACGGAACTGCAAAAAGAAACACACAAATCTATGATGAATGGCAGATGCTTTCTTAGCAGTTGACAGAAACAGCCGACAGAAAATCAGCAAGGAACATCACAAATCAACTCAACCTAATCTGAAATGTACAGAACACTCCATCCAACAGCAGATTACACACTCTTTTCAAATGTACTTAGACCATTTATCAAGAGAATCCATACTCTGAGCCATAAAATAAGCCACACTCAATTTAAAAGGATTCAGATCTTACACAAACTACAAAGTTCTAATCACAATGGAATCAAATCAGAAATCAATACTGAAAGATATCTGGAAAATCCCAAATATTTGGAAAGTGATACACCTCTAAATAACTCATGGGTCAAATAAGTTAGAAAGCATTTCCAACTGAATAAAAATGAAAACATACCCTACCAAAATTTGTGGCATGCCACTAAAAGTACTGCTTGAAAGTCAAAGTGAAAGTTGCTCAGTCGTGTCCGACTCTTTGCAACCCCATGGACTATACAGACCATGGAATTCTCCAGGCCAGAATACTGGAGGGGGTAACCCTTCCCTCGAAGAAGGCAATGGCACCCCACTCCAGTACTCTTGCCTGGAAAATCCCATGGGTGGAGGGGCCTGGTAGGCTGCAGTCCATGGGGTCGCTAAGAGTCAGACACAACTAAAAGACTTCACTTTCACTTTTCACTTTCATGCATTGGAGAAGAAATGGCAACCCACTCCAGTGTTCTTGCCTGGAGAATCCCAGGGACTGGGGAGCCTCGTGGGCTGCTGTCTATAGGGTTGCACAGAGTCGGACACAACTGAAGCGACTTAGCAGCAGCAGCAGCAGCAGCCTTTCCCTTCTCCAGGGGATCTTCCCAACCAAGAGATTGAACCCAGGTCTCCGCAATGCAGGCAGATTCTTTACCAGCTGAGCCACAAGAGAAGTCTGAAGTAGTGCTTGGAGGTAAATTAAGCACTAAGCAGCTATATTAGAAAAGAAAGTCTCAAATCAATAACCTCAGCTTCTACCTTAAGAAACTAGGTAAGACCAAATTAAACCCAAAGCAAGCAGAAGAATGATAATAAAGATCATGGCAGAAATGAGTGAAACAGAAAGCAAAAAAACAATAGAGAGGATCAATGAACCCAAATGTTCCCTCTCTGAGAGCAATAAAATCAATAACCTCTGGCCAAGTTTATCAAGAAAAAAGAAAGAAGACCCAAATTACCAGTGTCAGTAATGGAGAAGGGAAATCACTACATATTTTATAGATATTAAAAGGACACAGGTTCCTCAAAACTTTAAAGACAGAATCACCACATGATTCAGCAATGCTACCCTTAGGGTATTACATCCAAAAGAACTGAAACAGGGACTCAGACAGACATTTGTATTCCAAAGTTCCTATCACCACTACTCACAGTAATCAAAAGGTGGAAATAAACCAAATATCCAGCAATGTTTATGAATGGATAAACAAAACGTAGTATATACACACAATGGAATATTTTTTAGCCATAAAAAGGAATGAAATTCTGATACATGCCATAAGACAGATGAACCTTAAAAATACGTTAAATGAAAAAGTCAGATTAAAAAGGTAGTCTTTGAATGATTCCACTTATTTGAGGTACCTAGAATACACAAATTCCAAGAAAGTAAAATAGCTTTACTAGGGCCTAGGGTAGAAAGCAGGGGCAGGGAATGGGGAGTAACTGTTTAATATACAGTTTCTGGTTGGAATGATGAAAAAGTTCTGAAAATGGGTAGCGCTAATGACTGCATGACACTGTGAATATACTTAACACCAACAGCATTTGAATTGTACACTTAAAATTGACTAAAAGGGTAAATTTCATTACATATATTTTACCAGTTTTTAAAAATTGTGTGAAAGACAAACTTTCAAAGCTCACTCCAAAATAGATAATCTGAATAGTTCTATATATATTTTAAAAATTGGACTTGCCATTATAAACCTTCCCACAAAGAAATCTTCAGGCCCAGATGAGTTCATTGATAATTCTAACCATTTAAGGAAGAAATAATGCCAGTACTATACAAAACTCTTTCAAAAAACAGAAGAGCAGAAAATATTTCACAGCTCATTCTATGAAGCATAACTTTGATACTAAAACAAGAAAAACACTGTATAAGAAAATTAAGAGACCAATAATATTCCTCATGAATATAAATACAGAAATTCTGAACAAAATGTTATCAAATCCAATCCAGTAATATATTAGAAGGATAATATATCACTGCTAAGTGAAGTCTACCCCAGGAACACAAAGTTAACATTTGAAAAATACTATTAATCATACTAACAACAACAACAAAAAAAAAACCCCAATCATTTCTAAAGACACACAAAAATCCAATATCCAATCCTGTTAAAAACTTCCAGAAAAAATAACTTCCTAAACATGATAAGGGTATCCATGAAAAACCTACAGCTAATGATGAAAGACTAGATTCTTTCACCCTAGACAGGCAGACAGACAAAGGCGCTGGCTCACAGCACTTCTCCTCAACAGTGTGCTGGAGGTCCTTCACAAAACCCTAAGGCAAAGTCTCAGCCCACACGCTGCAGCGTGTGACGGAAGTAACACTGAGAATCAAAAGCCCTGGGTCCTTGTTCTGCCTTGTCTCGCAGCTCAGTGACCCTGAATCACAGAACAAGTCCTTTTTCTTCTTTGGACCTTTTCCCTAACCTGCACAATAACAGGATTGAATTCTATCAGTGATCTCTCAAGTTTTCTACATCAACACTTCAGAAAATATGATAAAACCCATGGAACCTATCCCAAGAAATTACTTTCTCAAAGAGAAAAATTTGTATGTAACTTGAGTTCAAGGATCCTGTGGAGCTCTATTCACAGACCCTCCCCCAACTCCCGCACCCCCAGTTAAGAATATCTGAACCAGAAAATCTCTGAGATCTCTGCCAGTCGCCATGTCCTAAGTTCATTAACAATTTTAGAAAACTACCTGAAAGAGAATTCTTACAGAGCCATAATCTCCATCAACTCCCCACATACTAACCAGTTTGATGGAGGTGGGATTCTCCACAACCGAGTAGGCAGGAAGAGGCAACATAATGAACTGTGTGGCTGGCGCAGAGGAGCTACTCTCACCGGAATCCTGCGGGTACAGGGAGACAAGACAGTTTTATTGAGATGGAGTGAAGAACACCCAGGAGCACTCATAACACTGAAGATAATCAAGTCCAATAACCAAAGATAACATGCTTATCCAGTGGGTGCATCAAGAAAACATATGAATCTACAATTATATCAAAATAAAAGTTTAATTAAGGACAAAGAAAACCACTACCACAGGGAATGTGCTATCCTCATTTTACAAATGAGAAAACTGAGGTTAAGATACTTAAGACTCCAAAGATCACATCAATAGTCAAAGAAACCGATTCTTGTGACCATCAGATGTTCTTAGGAACCTATTCAGTTCAGTTCAGTCGCTCACTCATGTCCAACTCTTTGCGACCCCCATGAACCATAGCACACCAGGCCCCCCTGTCCATCACCAACTCCCGGAGTTCACCCAAACTCATGTCGATCAAGTCGGTGATGCCATCCAGCCATCTCATCCTCTGTCGTCCCCTTCTCCTCCTGCCCCCAATCCCTTCCAGCATCACAGTCTTCTCCAATGAGTCAACTCTTCACATGAGGTGGCCAAACTACTGGAGTTTCAGCTTTAGCATCATTCCTTCCAAAGAAATCCCAGGACTAATCTCCTTTAGGATGGACTGGTTGGATCTCCTTGCAGTCCAAGGCACTCTCAAGAGTCTTCTCCAACACCACAGTTCAAAAGCATCAATTCTTCAGTGCTCAGCTTTCTTCACAGTCCAACTTTCACATCCATACATCACCACTGGAAAAACCATAGCCTTGACTAGACCTATTAATCAGGCCAATGGCATGCTTCATTACCATAAACAGCACTGCGGCAACAAATAATAAAATTTATGCCTGGCAAGGAATCCTTTGGAGGGCTATCTGCTCTCACCCATCCAGCTGTAGGGGCCACTGCATGCTGGTCCTCTTACATTGAGCAGGACAACTACCTCTCTCAGGATGCCATCCTACCCAGGATGACAGACAGCCTGGTGGCAGCTCCCCAACTCTTCACTTCCAGGGTCCACGCTGTGGTAATCACTGAAATCACTGCTCTTTCCCCTCAACTGGGCATGAATGGAAAGCCACTGGGAAGAGATCTCCCCCTGTTTTCTTGGCTATTAGTCCGATCAACCTGACTGTGAAAAGAACTTCCTTCTTCTACTTACTCTGTGCCCAGGAAGGCCATTTACAATCCCTCCTCAACAGTTTTCAAGATGCTATTATGTTTGTTGAAACAATCGTAAGGGAACATAAAATCCTAACCAATGCCAACAGCCTAACAGATCCTGGCTTTGACTCATGGACAAATATCATTCCCATCCCTCCTAATGTACCTTATCTCGTGTGAAGAAAACACTGGCTAATCTGAGCAAGTGGAGATGTGAGAATGCCTAAGAAACTGAAGAGGACTTTGGACCAAGCCTAGGGGCAAAAAGGTTCAAGAGGACTGCAGTCCAACTCAGAAGTGCCACACCAATTCCTAATTACCACTACTCCAGAATCACACTGCATGGGTCTAGCTGCCTTTTTAACTCTCTCAGGTAAAGCACAATCACAGTACCTGTCACTTACCCTCATGACTGTTACTACAGACATACTCTCCCCCACCTGGGGGTGGGGCACAGTCAGGCTTCCAGTGGTGAGGTCTGATGAGCCGTTCACTAAGGTCTCTTCAATAACCAGGCTTGTCTGATAAGGTTGGTGGCTCTCCCCTACCTCCAGGGAAGCCTCATTTAGGAGCACATCCTGGCTGAGGATCTCTGAGGTGGCGATCTCCTGTACAGCACCAGGCTGGGCAAGGGCTCCCACATCCTCAGCTAAGGCCTCCACAGTCAGGCATTGTTCTGCCATGCCTGCATGGCCGGGCACTGTCTCCAGGGCAGTGTTGGACACAAGAGATGGTCCTTTGGGGGACATCTGGTTCTGGGCCACACACAGCTCTAGCTGAGGGCAGCTCCGCTCCTCCTGCAGGCTGCTCTTGGGGATGATGATGTAATCTGAGCGAGGGAGGATCTTGCGGAAACCTGGGATGTCCGGAACCACAGCAGTCAGTCCAGAGAGCTTAGAGTTCTGACGATGAAGAAGCCACGTCGGGGAGACAAGCAGAGATAAACAGAGTAAGACCACGTGAATATACATGTATAAGCTTCCCCCCCCCGCCCCCCCCACAGAAGAACCAGAAAGATTCCATTCTCTTGACCTATGACTTAGGGTTAGCCTCTGCCAATAGCAATATCATCTTCATTTGAATCATACTTTAGCCAGTGTAACTTACTCAGTCACAAAGGAGACAATAAGTGGGTTAGATTCTATAAGGGGCACTGATCTTGGCATCATGCAACTGTGAGCTGAACTCCCAGATCTGGTGGAGTCTTGAACAAATTCTTTCCCCTTTTTAGGTTTTGCTGCCCTATCTGTAAAACAAGGGAACTGAATCTGGCTATTTATGAGTTCTTTTCCAGCTCTGACACTTTAGGATTTCAAAGTAGCTTTAGATGCCAGGATGTATAAGGGAGATTTAGATGCCAGGACATATAATGCTCAATGAAACATTTAAAGCATAAGATACAAACCAATAGGCCACTCTGGATCTCAGGGAAGCAAGGAAGAATTCTGACATCATAGCTTCTCCCAGACTTGCAAAGAAGGCTTCACAACAGAATGTGTATAGGGGAGGGGTTATACGATAAGGACCTGAATATACTAGGGGAGGTGGGAGAATATAAACATTAACACTGACCTAGGAAGGTTTAGAAAATACTTCTTAAAAGCAATACTATTAAGTTAGGTACTATTATCATGCCCATTTCTCAAATGAGAGAAATGCAGGAGGGTAAACTTTCCCAAGACACACAATTAGTGAGTAGTAAGACTGAAACTCCAGGCCAGGTCTTCTAAGGAGCTAGAAGACCAGGTACCAGAACACTAGAAGCCACAGCTCTGCATGGCTACCTGGAACCAAGAAAAAGGTGATTGTGTTTTATTTTTTCAATTTAAACTGAAAGTTACCCAATAAGGAAAACAGAAAAGCTCAAAGTGAACAGATAAGTGAGAATGGAAATTAATTGGACCAAAAACTAATTTTAGAAGCATCATTTAAAAACAACTGAATCAATTACAAAAGGATCTTTAAAAAAAAAAATCAAAAGAAGTGGATGAGACTTAGGCTACAAAGGAAGCACTCAGGTGAAACTTGAAAGCAAACTGTCCAAACCCATTATGGAGCCTTTACTGGAGACAAAATGAAGAAATGATATCCTCAAGTCACCCTTTGAAGCCGACAGGTCAAGAGAACAAAACTAAATGGTGGCAAATACAAAGGCTGGTCTGGACTTTATCAACAAATCCAAGCCCAGAGAAACCAGGGCAGCCTGAATGACATTCATCTTACACACTGTAAGGAATGACACTGCAACCACAGGCCCAGCAACCTGGCAAGAGCCCTAAAGAGCTGCAAGGGACATAGCCCACCACAAGGTCTCCAACAGGTTCCCACAGAATGCAGGCAGAGGGTCCCACCTGCACACCAGGTAATTGGGGAGAGGTCAAACAGCATAGAAAATCTCACCCGGTCTTGGTACATCCCAGATGCTCGTTAAATGTCACCTTTTCTTATTATATGGTCACTGGACATTTAATCTACTAAAGAGTGGTATTTACTGACCAAGTCACTATGTTCCAAGAATTCAGCCAGGTGTTTTACATTATCTATTTTAAACACTGCGAACAGATACTATTATCCCCATTTTACAAATAAGGAAAGCAGGACTCAAAGCTTAAATGATTCTTTCAAGGTTATAGCTAGTTAATATCAGAGCTAGTTTATTCATAATAATCTTGGGGATAGTGGTGGAGATGATGGTAGATACAAATTTACATATGGATAAAAAATCATTATAGATGATCTACTTAAGTTTTTTAAGTCTTAATAAGAACCTATAACAACACCCAGTTTTAAAAGCTATGTCAGGGGACTTCCCTGGAGGCCCACTGGGTAAGACTCTGTGCTTCTATAATAAAGGGAGCATGGGTTCAATTCCTGGTTGGGCGAACTATGATCCCACATGGCCAAAAAATTGAAAATTTTTTAAAAACTAAAAACCGTATCACTTTAGCATTAGGTAAAATTTTCTTGTATCATGAGCAAAAAGTTTGTGACTTTATAATGGGGAAACCAAAGAAAATATGTGTACTTTTCCTAGACTTCACCTCTCCTTCTCCACTGGGATTGTTTCCTAGACTCACAGTTTACAAACAACTCATCCACAGGAGGAGTAGAGCGGCACCTCCCAGATGGTAGGCAACACAGAGCTCTTCTAAGAAGACCAATGCCAAGCCAACAAGGACAAACTAATCTAAATGGTGGCCAGTGGCAGATGGGCACCACTGAAGGAAACATAACCTGTTTTGCTATAGCATCGTCATCGCATTCCTGAAGAACTTTTGCTCTATACAATCAAAAAAGTCAGAGACTGTTGTTTCAATTGGAAAACAAGGAGTTAAGGTGAAAAGGTTTCCACTTACAACAAGGTTATTCTTCCTGCTGGAATTTTAGTTAAAAAAAAAAAAAAAAGGCAGTACTAACAGTTGTCAGTACATTTTATTATTGTGAACAGTAGTAACAAAATGGCTGACAGACACAAACCAAAGAGTTTTCTTGCTTATTCTTTAATGCAGACGTTCAAAGGCTTAGTCCCTTCCATGAACTTCAGCTTTAGGCTTACACTTTTCGTTCAATAGTTCAATACCAGTGCTAGAACATGGTCTTATAGAAAGCAGCTGTGTCTACCTCTAAACTCACAAGCCTAACTGCTGATTATGGGATAACTTATAGTGGTCAACACAACACAAATTAATAACATTCACACTCAATTGATAACATGAAAATCCACGGTGTAGGGAAAATGTCTGTAGAAGCTACTCAATGAAGGCAAAGGAACACTTAACTACTCACAAGGACGAGAGGCTCCAAGTTTGCTAAAATTCAGAAAAGGAACCTAAGGCTCCCTGGAGATAATGTACGGCCACAAGCAGAGTATAAGAGAGTGTGGGGCATCATCAGAATGGAAACAGAGGGAGTCCCCTGGCAGTCCAGTGTTTGGGACTCAGCACTTTCCATGCCATGGCCCAGGTGCAACCCCTGGTTGGCTTAAGATTCTGCAAGCCATGTGGCGCAGACAAAAAAGAGAAAGAGACAATATCAGACTCAAGAAAGGTAAAAATGACTCAACTTAAAAGTTTTCCCAAGAGAAGAAAACCGGAGAACAAGAGGTTGGATTCCCCAAGCCTTACCACTACAGCAATGGAGGTATTAGCTGAAGGGGGAAAAAAAATTACTTACAGGATCCAGACCTTCTTTCTCTAGTTTGGCTTTCTCCAGGTAGTAACTCCTCTCAGCCACACTGAGAAGCCTCCAACTCTCACTAATCTTCTTATTGATCTCAGACTGAGGGAGGTGGGGGAGCTCCTGCTGCACTTTCAGGTAGATGTCGTAATAGTAGAGAAGGTAAGCAGACCTGAGGAAGCAAGGACTTCATGAGGTTTCCCCTCCCTCAACCAGTAAATTCTACAATATTTGAGTAGTGAAGAGTTAAATACAAAACCCAGCTTTTCATTTCAAAAGCATTTCTGTAAACAGAGACTGAAGCAAAGAAGCATTTAAATAATATCCCCAGAAGGTAAATGACAGGAGGTTTCTCCCTCCAGAAACCTGGAAGCAAAGGCTTATCTGGTTTACTTCACCACCACCACTTTTTCTGCAGGGATGGCTGACTCTAAATCCCAATATGGGCAAAAAACAGATACAAATGTTCTGTCATTCCACTTTTAGGAAAAGGTTAGAGGACTGATTACCACTCACATCCTCCTCATCTACATAGCCTTTGGTCATCTCTCTGGTAAACAACACCTAGCCGAGGCCGAGAGGGAAGCAAGCAGACCTGTCGAAGTGACCCAGAGCTGGGAGCCTCGGCAAGAAGTCTGGGGAGTTCACAGTTAAGAAGGAGATTAGAGCTACAATCTGGATATTCTTTATAGGTATCATTGGTGCTACTTATAATTCCATATTTTTATTGATGCCCTAATAGACAACAGAACTATTAATAATGCAGGATGTGGTTCTCTTGTACAGAGTTTTCCACCATTTGTATGCCTATTTCCTGCTACAGCCTAGAAACAGGACCAAAATTTGGAAAGGAGTGACAACTGCTGACATCAACTGGCCACTTCCTACTCCCCAACTCCCTCTCCCCCCAACCCCACTACCTCTATCAGGAGACTTCAAGAACTGACATGGCATTCTCAATGAATCTGGACACAGTCTAAAGTCTTCTTGTTCAACAGAGATCTCCAAGCAGATTCTGTTTATAAATGCCAGCTACCAAAATGTGTTGGCTAACCTGGGTTTCTTGGCCTTTTCTCCATGGATTTTATACTTCTTTTTCTTCTTGGGTGGCCCAGGGGAGGTATAACAGTAGGCTTCCTCAATTTCCTCCATCACGACAGTTACCTCAGTACCATCATACGATGCATCCATGGCTAGAGGAAAGTCAAACACAAACAAGTGTCAAGAATCTACCTGAAAGAGGACAGCAGCCTCCCAATCCAATGATCCCTTATCTCTGCCAGGGCTTTAAGACTCAGTCATTTCCCAAACTCAGCAGATGTATCTTAAGCACCACCTGGGGACTTACTAAATATACAGATTTTAGGATTCCACCTCAGCCTTCTAATCAGAATCTCTAAAGGGTATGGCAATCTGCATCCTTAACAAGATTTCTGTGCCATGTGCTTAGTTGTTCAGGCATGTCTGACTCTTTTTGACCCTTTGGGCTGTAGCCTACCAGGCTCCTCTGTCCATGGGATTTTTTCAGGCAACAATATTGGAGTGGGTTGCCATTTTCCTCCTCCAGGGGATCTTCCTGACCCAGGAATTAAATGCTCGTCTTCTGTGTCTCCTGCACTGCAGGCAGATTCTTAACCTGCTGAGCCATTGGGGAAGCCCTTCATGCTGGAGCTCCAATACTCTGGCCACCTGATGCAAAGAGCCGACTCACTGGAAAAGACCTGATGCTGGGAAAGACTGAGGGCAGGAGAAGGGGGCAACAGAGGATGAGATGGTTGGATGGCCTCACCGACTCAATGGACATGAGTCTGAGCAAACTCCAGGAGACAGTGAAGGACAGGGAAGCCTGGCGTGCTGCAGTCCATGGGATCACAAAGAGTCGGACGTAACTCAGTGACTGAACAACAACATCCTTAACAAGCGCCCCAGGTGATTCCTCTGACCAGGCAAATCTGGGATCACTAGCTTAGCCCTTTCACTTATATTCACTCATGAGACACTTAGTAATCCTTCAACTCAAAGATTTATTAGCCCCATGTTATAAGAATTCCATATGTTAACAGGTGACTACTTGGCCAGGAGTCAGTTCTGGACGCTCCCTCATGTTTCATGCCTTAAGTAAAATGCTTCATTGATTTTCATTCATTCAAACGTGTAATAAGTGCCAATACGTAGGAAGTTTCTTTACACTCTGACAACTTGTGTGACTTTGGACAGGTCCTTAAGCTTCTTTAGGTTCAATTCTCTCTTTTTAAACAGTAAGAAGCAATGTCTCTCCCACCTTACCACAGATTTATAGTGATAAGGCTCAAGGAACAGTCAGGTGCTATACAAAAAGGGTTCATTATTAAAGATGAATAGTCTGTGACTGAGATGCTTAATGACCTCCCCAAAGAGACACTACACCCAGGGACTTGAAAAGCAGATTTTTTTTTTTAACTCAAAAATTCAACTGTGAGCCTTCTTCTATTATACTACACTGCTCCCATCTCCATTAGCAACATTCTAAATCAGCACTGTTCTATTAACATTTTGAAATGACTGAAATGTTCTTCATCTGTGCTCCTCCAATATGGTAGCTACTTATAGCTACTGAGCACCTGAAATATGGATTGTGTGACTGAAGAACTTGAATTGATTTCATTTTGTTTAATTGTAATTAGTTCAAATAGCCACATATGGTTAGTGACTAAGGTAATGAACCACTCAGGTGTAAACAGTAATCTGACAGACAGACATTAACTTCCCAGAACTGGTCTAAGAAACAGATAATCTACTAATAGCCTTTCCTAGGGAAAGGAAGGCATTACAAAAAAATTCAATGACTAGTTCAAGAAGAGTTAGTTTATTTGTGGCCACATTTGAAATTGGAGTTTTACCCAGACTCAATCCTTGGATGCAGAAAGGTTCCCAGAAACTTCATTTTACAAGAAATAATATAGTTGCTCTGGAAAATCTGTGAGAAGATAATTTAGGATTCTGGGAAGGAGGAGCTATGTAAGTAAACACAGAACTGATATGTGTATTACAAGGTCCACTCACATCTCAATTTAGAACTCACTCCACAAATGATGAAGTATCTGATAAGTTATAATGAGAAAAAGAGCACTGCATGTTGAGTCAGGAGACCTGGATCCAAGTCTAAATTCTAACCATGCGCTCTCAGGCAAGTCTATTCCCACCCTAAAATTCTGTTGTTCCTCAAGTGAGACTGAAGAGGCTGAATCTGTGGCTCCTAACTTTGAAAGGCAAGAATACCTTTGAGAATCCTATGAAAGTGGAAATACCCTCTCCCAGAAAATGTAGATAAATATTTCACTTTTAATTTTTAAAGATATACCAAAGGCTAAGAACACACTATTCCTAAAGTTCTTTCTACTTCTGTACCACCTCTAAATAATTTCCCTTACCACTAGAAAACATAACAACCCACCCCCCGCCTCAAAAAAACCCCCAGCCTTCTGTTACAGCACAACTCTGGAGGAGAACATAACCCACATTCGGCTGGGTCAGAAACAGGCCAGTGCCTTCATTGGGTAAGGGACCCGAGGGTTCAAATCAAGGCTATGTGAGGATGTGCTTTTTTGCCTTCAATAATTGACTCCTCAGCCTTTGAGTCTCATAGAGAAAAGCAATAATTGCAGGAGAGCTTCTGTAAAGAATGACATACAGGGTTTTAGCACGCAGTGCAAAACAAGTTAAAAAACAAAAGTCATACAAACACATTGAGGGTTAGAGGCAGGAAGAGACTACCCTGGGTTTTGGCTTGTTTGACTAGCCTGGCTTAAGCCTGGGTTCAAGAGTTGTTTTCAGATCCTAGTCCCCAATACAGCAATGCAAAAAAAAAAAAAAAAAAAGCCAAGATAATATAAAGGGTAAAACCAAGGGCTCTGGAGGGCAGAGGATCAGGGTACTAATTTAATTCACGCACTTTAACAGCAAGCGCACAAAGTTCTATGACCTTGAGCAATCTACTCTCACTCTCGAAGCCTCAGTTTTCTCCTCTTGTAAAAGAAAAGGTAATACTTGAAATATGTGACACACTTTCACTGTCCCATCAGACACCCCTCGGACCCTCATTAAACGGCGTTTGACAGCACAGCTGTGGGCCATGGTTGGCCTATGGGCCTTAGACGAATGCGGGAGGAGACTAAGGCTCACTGCTCCTACATTGAGGAAGAGGCAACAGCGCTCAGAGAGCCGCAGCTCCCAGCTCGTGGGCGCCCAGCTTGTGCAGCGCGGCGCTCAAGGGCGGGACTTACCTGGAGAAGCGTGCAAACCGCGCGGCTCACATTCCCGGTGGCGCCGGGCCAGGGGGCTCGACGAGGGGGCTGGCCGGCGCACTCGCGCTCCGCGCTGTCGGCGAGAGGCGGCTCCAGTCGTGGCAGTGGCAGCAAGGAAGTGGAGGCGAGGACTCGCGCGCGCATCCCGGGGGCTAGAGGAGCCCCGGCCCCGCGGCCCCGCCCGGCGACACACGGCGCGGAGTCGCGACAGCCTCTCTCGCTCCCCTTCCTCGGAGTCGCGATATGGGGTCGTGGAGGGAGGGTGTGGAAGCACACGTCCGCCCCGCAGGCTCTTCAATGACGCCTGCCGAGGGCCCCGGGGGTCAAGCCCCGGGAAGCCCGAGGAAGAAAGCAGGGACACGGGCGTCACCGCGGAACCGGCTCAGCCCCAACAGCGGCGGCAGCAGCAGTCAGCAGCACACCTCCGATCGCCAGGGAGACCCGGCAGCCCTCGCGGCGCACCGGAAGCGGCCGGCGGCGCGTGACTGCGTGCGACCCCTCGCGCAAGCGCAGTAGTCCATCTCAGATTGAGGGGCGGGCCCATAGAAACTGCTTAGAGACTTAGAAGGGGGCTGCTAAGGAGGACGGACTGCTTCCTGCTAGAGGTCCCGGGAGGCAGAGGAAGCTACGGCCGCCCGCGCTGGACGCCCTCAGCCCCTCGGGTGTTGCCGTAGGGCGTTCAGGTAAATGGGGCGGGGCTGTGCCGAGGGCGGGGGTCGAGGCCCCGCCTCGCCTGTCAAAGCCAAGTCCGGCCAGGGGAGCCTCAGCACGATCCCCCAAAACGGCGTTCAAGGCATGACCCCATTCCTGCTCTGTCACCGCTTGTTCAGGATAGGTTTGTTACTTCTTAGCGCTTCATCAAGCCGTCCTCCTCACCCAGTGATCTACCCGCAATCCGTCTCTCCGACCGTCCCACGCACAGTAATGGTTGTGACTGATTCAAATGGAACTGAATGACATGTGCAATCAGATAAGAATTGTCCCTTCCTGCCGATGTCACAGATCGTCCTACATTTGTACAAGTCCCTGCACTCTTCAGTTCAGTTCAGTCGCTCAATCGTGTCCGACTCTTTGCGACCCCATGAATTGCAGCACGCCAGGCCTCCCTGTCCATCACCAACTCCCGGATTTGCTTATTTTCTGCTTATACCACTATCGGCTTTCTCCATCTACCACTGTCACCAGCCTTCTCCTAGTCACCTGCCTGAACTGATGCAGTTTCTTCCAATCTCCCCTCTTTTCCCTCTACAATCTATTCTCCACACAACACGCAGACATATCTTTTTGTACTGTAAATCTGATTAGGTCACTCTCTGCTTAAGACCCTCCAGTGTCCTCTTGTTTACTTAGAATAAAATTCAAACTTGACCTCCAAGGTCTTGATTTGGCTCTGAGTCATTCTCCTTCCACATCTCTTCTCAGTACTGGTATTGTTCCCAGAACAAGCTATATCGCACTCTGTAGTATGCAGAATGCTAGCTTTGTACTGAGCCTCCTTGGGTTTGAATTCCAGTCCCATCACATATAAGCTGTATTAAGCATGTAAAGTATTAATAACAAGTTATGTTTACAAAGAACCAATAATTGGTACTTATTTCTGTAAATGGCATCACCATTCACTCAATTGCTAAGTGCTCAAGCCAGAAATCTGGGAGTTATCCTTGACTCCTCTTGCACCAATCCATCAGGAAGATCTGAAAAAACATTGTCCCAAACTGACCACTTCTTACCATCTCCATTATTACTCTAAAACAAGCCACCATTATCTTACATCAAGGGTCCTGCAACAGCCTCCTAGTCTCCTCCTTTTTCTCTGACACCCTTCCATTCCATTCTTCACACAGCAGTCATCTTTCTCTTTGCTTAAAATCCTTTAGGAGCTTCTTGTTGCACTCAAATTAACATAGCCCAACTATATATAGCCTGTAGGCTAGCCTGCATTTATCTTCAGATTTAGGGCCACCTCTTAGGAAAATGTACTTTACCCATTAGGTACTCCACCTTGCAACCAAAAGACTTTTCTAAAGTGCAAATCTGATCATGTCATTCCAAAAACAAACAAACAAAAAACCCCAAAACTCTAAAGGCCTCTTACTATCCCAAGATTCTTGTTTTCTTCTCCAAAGACACTTCCCCCGACAATGCCTTTTTATTTTCTACAGTACTTCATTGCCTTTACACATAGTTCCTTCTATCTCATGAACTCCTGTTTGTTTATACTTTAACTCCCAACATCAATCTTGTTTCCTCTTAGAAATACACTGCCCATCTCTGTCCCACCAGTTGATCATCCCACTTCTTTGTTCTTCCACAGTACACTGTAGCCTCTATTAAAGTACTCCATACACTCTATAGTTTTGTCTTCCCTGCTTCCCTAGTAATGTCCTCAGTGGTAAGCACTATGCTGCATTCATCTTTGTATGGCTGACATCAAGTATAGTGCTTAGCACAAAGAGGATGTCATGAATGGATAGACGTGTGGAGGTAGTGGCAGAAGTCTCAGCCTAAAGCACAGCAGCTTCTCTTGTTCTCAGAGGATTCTCATGATAAAAGGTTTAAGCAGGCAGTTACCAGAACTGCTACTGCTGGATTATTTCCTTCATAGTACATATCACACTCTAGATTAACTAATTTTTCTGTTCAATTATTGTTTATCTCCCTATATCACATTGTATATTTCATAAGGGCAGGAACCTTGACAATGTTGTTCATCACTGTATCCTCACCACTAGGCACCTGTAATTATTTATTAAATGAATGTGTGGCTACCGGAAACATCTTCCCACAGTGAAAAATCCTTCCAAACCATGGTGACAGAGCTATAAAGATTTCATGGTGGTGGGATTTCAAGCAGGACTATAGATTGGCAGAAACAGCACTAATCTGAGTCAAGAAATCTGAGCTATATGAACCTGGGTAAGCCCCTTCCCTGGGCCTCAGTTTCTGCATCTATGAAATAAGCCTGATAATAATTCCTTGAATTTATATAATGCATTGCTATTTGCAGAGCTTTTGCCACCTATTATTTCAGTCTAGTCTCATAGCAGACAGCAGACACAGTTATTATTTTTATGAAGGCTCAGAAAATTTGAGGAAACTTGACTAGATCTCTTCTATTTCAAACATTCTATTAATATGATGAATCTGTATAAGTAATCTCTACAAAAAGTCAGTAGCATGAATCCCATCTTCTCTTGACTTTGGCCTTATCATTTTTTAATACGATTTAAAAAAATCTGAACTCATCTTTTAGGGGGAATCCATTATCTTTGGTTCCTGATAGGCACTCCATTCTGTCTTCTCGGTTTTCCACACTTGCAGCAAAACAAGCCGAGAGGAGGAACGGACACAGCCTTGGTAGTTGTGGCCTGACCCTCACTCTACAGATATGGCAAACAAGGGGAACAAGAAGCATCCGCAGTTCTCCCTGGAGGAGAAAAGGAGAGTTGTGGAAGCTGTAGACTCAGGCAAAAGGAAAGGCAATGTGGCAAAAGAATTTGGCATCACTCCTTCTACTCTGTCTACATTCTTAAAGTGAAAGTCACTCAGTCGTGTCTGATTCTGTGACGCCATGGACTACATAGTCCATGAAATTCTCTAGGCCAGAATACTGAAGGATCATGCCAAATTTGAAAAAAGATGCAGGAGGCATGTATGGGACTTCAGCAGAAAAGGATAAGGAATGCTTTTTATGACGACATTGATAAGGCTGTTTTTGCCTGGTTTCAAGAAATCCAGTCCAGTTCTTGTGACTGGTTCTGTCATTTGGAAAAAAGCACTAAACTTGGCCAATATGCTTGGCTATGACAGTTTTCAAGCAAGTTGTGGGCTGGCTGAACAGACTTCAGGATCGCCACGAAATTTCTTTGAAAGTAGTCTGTAGAGGGGATAGTGAGAGATTAGTGAACAGTTAACAAGTGGCATGCAGAGGAAATTATAAAACTAGTTGCTGACTTCAGCCCAGATGATATCTTTAATGATGATGAGACAGGAATGTTTTTCCAGTTGCTTCCCCAGCACACACTTGCTGCTAAAGGGGACCATTGTCGAGGGGACAAGAAAGCAAGGCAGCAGTTGACAGCACTCTTTTGTTGCAGCACTTTAGGAACTGAAAAAATGAGACCGTTGATTGTTGGTAGGTCAGCCAACCCACGCTGCCTCAAGAATGTCCATTCCCTCCCCTGTGACTGCTGAGCCAACCAGCAGGCATGGATGACACAGGATCTGTTTAATGAGTGGCTGATGCAAGTGGATGCCAGGATGAAGCAGGCGGAACGCTGGAGCCTCCTGCTGATCGACAAGTGCTCTGCTCACAGCATGCTTCTTCCATGCTTGGAAAGGAGTCAGGTGTGGTATCTGCCCTCAAACTGTACTGCCGTCCTGCAGCCCTGAATCTTGGCATAATTCATACCATGAAAGTGCTGTACAGGAGCCACCTTTACAACGGATCTTCCTCAAGTTCAACAGCAGTGAGGATCAAGAAAAAGTGGACATCAAGCAGGCTGATGGCATGATTGCTGCAGCATGGTGGTCAGTCAACTAGCGGTCCACAGTGGTGAAATGCTGGCAGCAGGCAGGCATCGTCCCTGTGGAACTGACAGATTCTGACACAGAAGCAGCCACCGGTGAACCAGGTATTGCCACTGAAAAGTTATGGCACTTGGTGGCTCTTGCCACTTGTGTCCCAAATGAAATAAATTTCCAAGACTTTGTCACTGCAGATGATGACCTCATCATCTCTCAGGAGCTGTTGGACACAGAGGTCATCCAGGACATGGGAGCCAGCGAAAGTACTGATGAAGCTGGAAGTGAAGATAAGGGGGAGGCATCTTTACCACAGCAGCCAAAAATCACCATCACAGAGGCCATCTCAAGTGCACAGACGCTTAGACAGTTCCTTTCCACTTGTGCGGGTGTTCTTGGTGCCATTTTTGGACAGCTAAATGCATAGATGAATATTTAATGAGAAAAGTGATGCAAACTCTTGTTGATTCCAAAATTACAGATTTCCTCCAAACAAAATAATATAGAAATTAACTGCTTTTAATTCAGAGGATGTAGTTTACAAGAATAAATTTCTTTAGATAGGATATTGCACTTAAATTTTGAGCAATATTATGACAACATTCCAGTTTTCTGAAATAATCAGGAAACTTTCTTGAATGGAATTTTGGACTCAAGGGTTTTCATTTCTGATAAGTTCCCAGGCAATGCCAATGCTGATGTGGTCCAAGGTTCATGCTTGAGAAGCACTGGTCCTGCTGTGTTCTACCACTTCTCTTTTTAACTGGCCATCTAAATACTCCCAATCACTCAAAAAAAAAAAAAAAAAAAGCATCAGATGTTCTTACTCTAGAACTGTAACTCCTTCCTGCTGATCTAGTAACTCCAGAACCTTCTTAGCTATTTTCCTGAATGCCCTACCAAGTATTCAGTAGAGGTACATTTATGTCAAAAGAATTACCAAGAGCCCTCTAGCCTATCAAAGCATCTTTTAGTACTTCAGGATTATTATCAGTAGGGTCCCAGAGTATAGGGAAATAAAATGCCTGAAAGAGGAGACATGCTACAACCTGGAAAGCATGGTAATACCAGTGTACCTCTCAAATCCAGGCAAGGTGTGAGGAACATTTATAAGAGAGATGACCTGTGTGAGAATGTTTGGATTATTCGGATAATCCACGGTGGTCCTCTGCACACTAGTGGATAACCCAGCCTGGACCATGTCGTTAATACAAGGGCACACTGTTTGCCTTCACTACAATTACTTCATTGCTGTTGTTGTTAAGTCACTAACTCATGTCCAGCTCTTTGCGACCCCATGGACTGTAGCCCACCAGGCTCCTCTGACCGTGGTGTTTCCCAGGCAAGAATACTAGAGTGGGTTGCCATTTCCTTCTCCAGGGGATCCTTCCAGGTCAGGGATCAAATCTGCATCTCCCACACTGGCAGGTGGATTCTTTACCACTGAACTACCAGGGAAGCCCATAAATCACCCTTATTCATTTGTGTTTGTTCTTCAAAGAGTCTGTGAGAGCAGAGTTAAATTATTTAAAACTGTACAAATTTATCATCAAATTTATATTAAACATACCACTGTAAAGCAATTATCCTCTAGTTAAAAATTAAAATTAAATTATATTAAAAGCTTTTCTCCTATAAAAAGGCATGCTTAATATCCTTTGAAACCCTATCTATTTGAAACCCTATCTGAAACCCTATCTATACTAAACCTAGTATCTATTCATCATGAGTTAGATAAGTGTCAGGTTCATTTTTAGAAGGTACACGCAATACCTGTTACTGTTGTAGGGTGGTTCCCTGCCACAAGTTAATTTTATGGATATTTTAGAAATCCATAGCAATTTAGTGATTTTTCTTCCTGTAGTTACTTAATTGAACCAGATGTATAAAGCAGATTAATCATAGAAAATACCACTTCCATGTTGAACAAAAGAACAAACACACACACAGCAGATGCTTAAATAGATATGTTTTTTTAAAACCTTATTATGGATATTTTTTCCTTTTAACAATATAATTTGAATTAAAGTTACTATACATATTTTAAATTATTAACACATAGGAGAGGAAAACTGTGTGTTCTGGCTAAGTCCTGTGGTTCTGTCTCACTGTCAGCACCTTAATTGCTCTCACCATGTGTCAGGATTACAGATAAAATTTCTAATTTCTTCCCTCATCTTTCTCCTGAAGTCCATTTTGCACATAATGTTAGAACTCTTTCCCCTCCCTAATTATCTATAGTGGCTCCCAAAGGCCTACAAAAGCAAAAGACTATTTAGCTGAGTTCTAGCACCCTCTGGAGTTGGTTCCAACCTGCATCTCCAGCTTGGTTGTCAGGACAGTTTAGTGTGGCCCCCACCATGGGCCGTTGTCTTCATTACACACCCATGTCCGCCAGGTGCCTTTGCCTGAATGCCTCACCCTGTTCTCTACCAAGCTGGGCCTCACATGTTCTTCAAGCACTAACCAGAGTCCTCTTTCTTTTAGCCCTTCTTGAAGACTCCAGCGCCTGTTCCACCTTTCTCTCCCTCGACTCCTCAGCACTGCTGTCTTTATCATTCAGTTAAGCACTTAAATGTTTTGTCAACATTCTGTAGCCAGACTGTAAGCTTCATGAGAGCAGGAACCACTCTGCCTTTGTAACCATAAAGGTGCCTAGCACTGTGCTGGGAACATCAGTAAACATCAGTATGCACATCAGTAAGTACTGGTGTATAAATTAACATCAAGTAATGTCAAAGCTTTGTTCGTAGTGATGCTTTCCAAGGCCCACTTGACTTCACATTCTAGGATGTCTGGCTCTAGGTCAGTGATCACACCACCATGATTATCTGGGTCGTGAAGATCTTTTTTGTACAGTTCTTCTGTGTATTCTTGCCATCTCTTCTTAATATCTTCTGCTTCTGTTAGGGCCATACCATTTCTGTCCTTTATCGAGCTCATCTTTGCATGAAATGTTCCTTTGGTATCTCTGATTTTCTTGAAGAGATCCCTAGTCTTTCCCATTCTGTTGTTTTCCTCTCTTTCTTTGCATCGATCGCTGAAGAAGGCTTTCTTATCTCTTCTTGCTATTCTTTGGAACTCTGCATTCAGATGTTTATATCTTTCCTTTTCTCCTTTGCTTTTCGCTTCTCTTCTTTTCACAGCTATTTGTAAGGCCTCCCCAGACAGCCATTTTGCTTTTTTGCATTTCTCTTCTATTGGAATGGTCTTGATCCCTGTCTCCTGTACAATGTCACAAACCTCATTCCATTGTTCATCAGGCACTCTATCTATCAGATCTAGGCTCTTAAATCTATTTCTCACTTCCACTGTATAATCATAAGGGATTTGATTTAGGTCATACCTGTATGGTCTAGTGGTTTTCCCTACTTTCTTCAATTTAAGTCTGAATTTGGCAATAAGGAGTTCATGGTCTGAGCCACAGTCAGCTCCTGGTCTTGTTTTTGCTGACTGTATAAAGCTTCTCCATCTTTGGCTCAAAAGCCTCTTGATGAAAGTGAAAGTGGAGAGTGAAAAAGTTGGCTTAAAGCTCAACATTCATAAAACGAAGACCATGGCATCCCGTCCCACCACTTCATGGGAAATAGATGGGGAAACAGTGGAAAGTGTCAGACTTTATTTTTCTGGGCTCCAAAATCACTGCACATGGTGACTGCAGCCATGAAATTAAAAGACGCTTACTCCTTGGAAGGAAAGTTATGACCAACCTAG
Source organism: Bos mutus (assembly GCF_027580195.1). NCBI lineage: Eukaryota > Metazoa > Chordata > Mammalia > Artiodactyla > Bovidae > Bos > Bos mutus. The sequence goes on along the minus strand of NC_091623.1, from coordinate 101,042,410 downwards.
ATAGCATATTCAAAAGCAGAGACATTACTTTGCCAACAAAGTTTCTTCTAGTCAAGGCTATGGTTTTTCCTGTGGTCATGTATGGATGTGAGAGTTGGACTGTGAAGAAGGCTGAGTGCTGAAGAATTGATGCTTTTGAACTGTGGTTATGGAGAAGACTCTTGAGAGTCCCTTGGACTGCAAGGAGATCCAACCAGTCCATTCTGAAGGAGATCAGCCCTGGGATTTCTTTGGAAGGAATGATGCTAAAGCTGAAACTCCAGTACTTTGGCCACCTCACGTGAAGAGTTGACTCATTGGAAAAGACTCTGATGCTGGGAGGGATTGGGGGCAGGAGGAGAAGGGGATGACAGAGGATGAGATGGCTGGATGGCATCACTGACTCGATGGACGTGGGTCTCAGTGAACTCCAGGAGTTGGTGATGGACAAGGAGGCCTGGCGTGCTGCGATTCATGGGGTCGCAAAGAGTTGGACACAACTGAGCAACTGATCTGATCTGAATGTCAAAGCTACCTTATTTTTAAAACTGCAAGAAGCACTGATCCTACTAGAAAATGATTTGGAGATAAGATAGGGCAGCCCTCTATTTTAAAAGGACTTGCAAAATTTTGCCATTAATCATTGTTCAAATATTATTCCAGTCCAGGTTACAATCTATTCTTTGATAATGAAGAATTCTAATAGAGTTAAACCTATTTCTTTGCACAGAAAGTCACTGTGGGAATCTCCAATTCTGTAAGATAAGACTTTAGTGTGAAAGGCTTTATCTCAGTGTTTGTATATAGTAATATTCAGTAAGTATGTGCTTAAACGTGCTCTTTAAAAAGAGAAATCTCATGTTCTTGACTCATTTAACATATCATATGAATTATATCCAAGTAGATGGATATCAGATCCAGGAGAGCTTTTGCAGTCTGGTTTGTCAGGTGAAACTTTGCTCCTCTTGGATATTGGGGTTTTGTTGTTGTTGTTGCTGTTGTTGTTTTGCCTCCTAGAATGTGGGATCTTAGTTCCCTCACCAGGGATCAAACCTGTACCCCCCAGTGAAAGCGCAGAGTTTTAACCACTGGACCACCTGGAAAGTCCCAAAATTAGAGGATTTTGACACTGTTTTAAACCAAAAAAGGTTGATGCTATCCCTCCTTGGTCTGCTGTCTTCATCAGGCCTTCTCTGGCTTCTCTCTGACTTTCTGCTTTTGTCCCACCTGACCAATCCATTTTCTAAGCCACCATTCTGGGATTACGGACCTACCTCAATTGTGCTGTCATAAGGATAAAAAAGTGTACCTGTAAATACTGTCTGTTGTCATCACTTGCTTCCCAAGTGGTGCAGTGGTAAAAAAATCCACCTGCCAATACAGGAGGCACAAGAGATGCAGGTTCTATCCTTGGGTCGGGAAGATCCCCTGGAGTAGGAAATGGCAACCTGCTCCAGTATTCTTGCCTGGAAAATTCCATGGACAGAGCCTGGCAGGCTACAGTCCACAGGGTCACAAAGAGTTGGACACAACTGAGCGCACACACACACATTGTCATTACTATCCACCCAATTTGGAACCCAACCATCTAGAGGCAAGGACCTGCCTTACCACTAAAATATCTTGGGGTTCAGTGTTCCAGAACCACCCAACCTGAACAATAGATAAACTCAAGGAGTTGTCTTTGCCCTATTCCTATGAAGGGCTCTTTCATTAAAAAGGAAGAAAGCTAAGGGATTTCCCTGGTGGTCCAGTGGCTAAGACTCCATGCTCCCAATGTAGAGGGCCAGGGTTCGATCCCTGATAGGGGCACTAGATCTCAGATACTGCAATTAAGACCTCAAGCAGCCAAATAAGTATTTTAAAAACTGATGTGTAAAAGAAGAAAGCTAAGACTTACTGAATGCATATTTATGTCAAGCATTGTCTCACTTCTTACCATTTACTCTTTCCAACAAATCATAATACCAAAGGATAGATAGTTATCTTTGAATTGGGATGTGGTAGAGGGCCTCCTGGAGAAGGCAATGGCACCCCACTCCAGTACTCTTGCCTGGAGAATCCCATGGATGGAGAAGCCTGGTAGGCTGTGGTCCATGGGGTCGCGAAGAGTCTGACACGACTGAGTGACTTCGCTTTCATTTTTCACTTTCACGCATTGGAGAAGGAAATGGCAACCCACTCCAGTGTTCTTGCCTGGAGAATCCCAGGGACGCTAGAGCCTGGTGGGCTGCCGTCTGTGGGGTTGCACAGAGTCGTACACGACTGAAGCGACTTAGCAGCAGCAGCAGAGGGCTTCCTTGGTAGCTCAGTTTGTAAAGAATCTTCTTGCAATGCAGGAGACCTCAGTTCGATTCCTGGGTCGGGAAGATCCTCTGCAGACGGGATAGGCTACCCACTCTAGTATTCTTGGGCTTCCCTTGTGGCTCACCTGGTAAAGAATCTGCCCGCAATGCGGGAGACCTGAGTTCAGTCTCGGAGTTGGGAAGATCCCCTGGAGAAGGAAAAGGCTACCCACTCCAGTATTCTGGCCTGGAGAATTCCATGAGCTGTAGTCAATGGGGTCACAATGAGTCTGACACAAATGAGCAACTTCACTCACTCACTCAGAGCATATTCCCGCCACCAGAGGGCAGAGGTGGGCTACATGAGGGAGACAGTTCAGCCAACTGAAGAAATTAGGAGCAGCCACTTGGAATTTCTCTGACATAGCAGAGACTGAGAAAGTAGAGGAAAGAGAGAGGAGACACAGGATGTGGGACTTGTTCAAGCAACTGATTTAGAAATAACTGTACCTTGAGCTTCCCTGGTAGCTCAATGGTAAAGAATCTGCCTGCCAATGCAGAAGACACGGGTTCGATCCCTGATCCAGGAACATCCCACATGCCAAGGAGCTACTACTACTGAGCCTGTGCTACAGAGCCCTTGCACTGCAACTACTGAAGCCTGTGTGTCCTAAAGCCCGTGCTCCGTAACAAGAGAAGCCACAGCGATGAGAGGCCTGCCTACAGCAACTAGAGTAGCCCCCAATGTCCACAACTAGAGAAAAATCTGTGCAGCAAAGAAGACCCACCACAGCCAAAAATAAATAAAATTATTTTTAAAAAAAGAAATAACTGTACCTCAGACTACCCAATTCACCCCGTTATACACACTTATCCCTTCAACTATTGATAACACATGCCACCTAATTGACTGGGCAGATAATTGACAGGCTCTGCAAATAAGCCAGTGTTAGAGAAATAGTCACCCATCAATATATCCGTGCTTTCAATAATTACTGAAATGTTGGACCTTAATAAAATACCCACTGCTGACCTGAGAGGCACAAAGAATGAATTAAGTTCATGACCCTCCCCTCAAGCAGTCCAGGAAGCAGAGGATATCAATGAGAGGAGGGAAAAATAATAAGAATTGTAAATGCCATTTTAGAGAATAATCAGAGAAATTTACAGAAGTATAGAGATAGAGCCCAAAGGAGCCTCATGAGAAGAGGAATTCAATAGGAATTGTTGCTAAGAGCCAGAGACATTTAATATGAAGTGTCTGAAGAAAGAGTAGGGAGTTATGTATATGGGGCTGGGAAGCAATCCCTGGCAGAAGGAATAGCCTTCTATAAAAAGGCCTGAGTATTAAAAAAATGGCCCATTTGGGAATAGCTAACGTTAGAGGTAGGGATGTCAAGCAAAGGATGTGTGGTAGGACAAGTGACTGGAGATGCAAGCAAGAACAGTTTTTAAGGTCCTGTTGGCTAAAGCATTAATCTTGAACTTACCCTAAAAACACTGGAGAACCACTTACAAGTGTCAAACTTCATTTTTGTAGAAACTGAGAACCAATGTAGAGGCTGAGCTGCAGAAATACAGGTAAACTAGTTAGGCTGTGACATCATCCCAAAGAGAAATGATACACATTGAGGGCAAAGAAGAGGTGTTGGACTTCAAAGACTTGTCAGGTAGATGGCTTTGGTGTGAGAGATGAAGAGGAATGTTCTAGAATTTCCCAGGATTCTGGCTTGAGTAGCTAGCTCATGCCATAATCAAGAGAGGTTAAATAGGAGGTGCCTGGAGATATATTGCTTATGAGATGCCTGTGGGATCCAGGTTGAACTGTCCAGTAACAGCTGTGGAGATTTATACACAGACAGACATGCTGGTTAGTGTTTAGAAATGTCAGGCTGGAAATTATGTTTGGCTGGCATTAGCATACATATAATAAGGGAATTAAAGCCATAAATGTGGAAACAGTCATCTGGGGAGAGCTTACAATGCAAGGTGTTTTATGATATGAGGGTCCATGAACCAGCCTTTTTTTCTAATCAAGTGTCTGTATATACATGCACATGTGGCTATTTCTCCAAGAAGAGCCATACTTTGATCAGTTACAATGGATCTGGAAATTCAAACTTTAAGCAGTAGTGCTATATGAGGAGAGACAAGGCCAAGGACACAAGCACTGAAAGGACCGACAGGATCGCAGAGCCCTCCAAGTTGGTTAGAGGAGATGCCAGAGGATGAGTGTGGGAGGCACTGCAGGGGCTCTGGATCCTAGATGCTGCGTGCAGACGGAGTGAGGGCACACTCCTTCACCCTGTGCGGCAGGTGCGAGCTTAGGAGCAGAATGCCCAGGGCTACCAAAGCACTGCCAAAGGAAGACTGACAACTGTCCTTAACCCTATACACACACTCCTACTTCTTCTCCACAGCTGAGAGGCAGACGAGGGGGGACGCTCTGGGAGGCTCTCAGCAGGTATGGGGAGGAGATGGTAGTACAGATTAGTCCTTACAAAGTGGTATGTGCTCCACTTAGGAACTGCACTCCCACTTCTCTCACTTAGTTGGTATAAGGTGTTAGCTGCAATCTGATGAGGAAAATGTGCTTCAAAATTCAGTGTTAGGACAGTAGTAAAACATACGCCAGATTTGAATTTTCTGATTTCAACACAGTAACGAACAAGAGTCCTGCAACATAAGAACTGGCAGACTCTTTGAGCAATCCAGTCCTCTTCCCCTACTTCACTGATAGAAAAATTGAGTCCCCAGAGGGGACTCAGGACCCCAAAGCAAAAAGGAAAGAACTAGGCTTTTTTATGCTTTAAGATTTTCTGTAAGGACAAATACTTTTGTCTGGTGGCAAAAATGAATGACTAAATCACACTCCAACGTAAAGAGACGGTATTTTAAAATTCACTGGCGACCTAAATATGCTTAGTTAGAAACACTTCCCTCTTGCACTTGAATAATGTATACACAGTAATATTTTATTAGCATAACAGTTTATTAAAAGACAAATGAAATGACACCTCTAGATCTCAACACATACAGGATCTTATTAATAATATCACAAACAGATCCCAGAAGAAAAGGAGCTGCTATTAACCAATTCCCCCCTCTCTTAAAATAGGCTGTAATCCATCAACAACTCATCCTCAATCCATGGAGGATTAAGCATAATTTATGTGGAGTAGCATCAGGGCACTTGTTTTAATTTAAACAGATATACATACATGGTATAAAACAAATTCTCAAAAGTCATTAGCCTTGAATAAACTGGAAAAAAAAAGCAGTATTCTTTTTTAGTGAATAGACAAGACTGAGAATTTAAGTTCATTCAGCTCTAATCCTAATATTGTCTTGATTTGTATACAAAACTGAAGAGACCAAAAAAGGTAGCGTGTTATATAGATTGGTTTGTTCACACTAATTTGAGGAATCATGGCAGCAACAGAACTCAAACAGTAACTCCCCAACTGATTTGAATTGAAAAGGCAAGAGCAGTATCATTCCAACTAATTTTTTAGGGATGGGGATTGGGGTGTGGGAAACTTCCCTAAAATAAGTTTCTTTAAACTGCAGTTAGAGATCCTTTATGCCTAAGGATGCTTGTGTTTGCCTAGTAAAAACCCTTTGTTAGAAATTCTGTCATTGGTATTTTTAATAAGATTACAATTATTTGGCCAATTTCAGAGTCATAATTCAAGTCCAAGAAAGGTTATCCAAAGTTCCAATGTAGATTTATAAATGTGGTGGCTCCAATATAGCCATCTAGTGTCCTTCATTATTCCAGTTTTCATAATTCAATATCTCCTTCCTATTTTACATCACTAGGAGAAAAATACACACCAGAAAAAAGTCTACTATTTGGTATAATGCTTATTTTACTTTCCTAACTGTATTAACATGTTTACTTTAAAATTTCAGGTGCAAAACACTTGTTTAAAAAATAGTCCTTGTCAAGATAAAAATTACCTTATAGAAATAAATTTCCCCCACTTCTATGTTTAAATTCTCCATTTCTAAAGTTACTAACATCTTTTTAAAAAACCTAAAATTGTATATAATATTTCAAAACTATTTTACTTTAATAATGATAATAGGCTATGATAATAAACTAGTTGGTATATTATTTTGGCCTACTGCATTATAATTTTCATTCTTGTTATTAGCACTTGAATGATTCCATTCATGATTTCTAAAATCTTTATACCACAAGAAAAAAAAAAAAAAGCCTAATTAGTTCATAGCCTAAAAGCTTTCTAGATCTAATTTCTTCCTTTTCGCAGTTCTTAAAGCCCAGTTTCAAATAAGGCATCACTAGAACAGATAAAACAGTAGCGGAAAAAAAGAGAAACATCAAAGAACAGAAAAATCAAAGTCCGAATCCTATCGATTGGATTCTTACCTTGTCACTGTGCAATCATTCCTTGAGCAGAACAGGGGTGTCCTTGTTTGCCTCAGTTGCCTGCCTTCCACTCAGACATCGGTCCAGGTTCAGCTTAGGCCCTCCATAAAGCACCTCCAAGTGCTGCCATGTGTTACTAGAAGAGTTAGCATATAGCCCACCTACTGGATTTAGTATTTAAGTCCCAGCACCTGGCCAGGGCCCTAGACTCCTGCATAGGTCCTCAGGATGTATTTGAGGTACTGTCTACATGGCTCATCTCTAGGAATACATAGAGGAAAACAAGAACATGAATACGGAGCACAAAGCTTGAATTTATCATTATAACTTCTAGGTTTAAGTCCCCCCAAAATTCACTACAACCCTATTCTCACTTTTATATTAAGCTCAGGGCTAATACCCCACGTGTTCTTAAGTGACAAATTACTAACCGAATACCCCTGCAGAGAATTACTTTTCTTGTTAAAATGTGGTCATGAGCATTAGAATAGTCTAATGAATTCATCTAATATTTTGACACCATTTAAAGATCACCATTTACCATGCTGTAAATTTACCAGTAAATTTTGGCTTCAGTGTCTACTGATGTTTAAAAGCTATGTCAGTTTATCCAAATTTTGTTTTCCTTTGCTCCTTAAAAAAGTCAATTAGACATCTGTCAGTTTTACTGCTATCAGAGGCAACAGTCACTCAATCTAGAGCTCTGCAGTAGGTCAACCTCGGCTTTGGCCTCAACCTTGGCTACCAGCTCTTTCACTTTGGTGAATCTGTGCACTCCCCTTCTAGAAGCAGAATCCAGTTCTGAGTCTGCTCTCAGACTAAGCTGTGGCTCTTAATCCTGGTCTCCCTACTTATGGACAGTCATGTATGAAGCTAACCAGGGGTTGAATCCTATTCATCTGAGGCCCTCTTCTCCCTTGCTTGCTCAGAGATCGTCTTTTTAATGGTCTATCCCCTTCACCTCTCTCTTGAATATTACCCTTTGACTCTAGGTGAACTCTACCCCTCTGGTTGTATGAGTTTTAACCATCAAGAGTGTACATACATTTCAATTAAATGACCATTTTAAGATATTCAGAATTTTGTACATTCATCAATAAGCAATACAAATATGCCTCAGTTAGACTCTAAAGTTCAGAGTAAACAAGACATTTTGTGTCAATAAAGTGTATAAAATATCACCTAATCAACTAAATCAACCAAACCTTTGAGCAAGAAAGCAGATTCCTTTGGCTTTGGTTTCAGGCTTGATTCCTTTAAATACCAGCAATCAAAAAATCTTAACATGAAAGTACAGGCAGATTTCAAACCAAGCAGACAAGGTAAGATTTAAATTCTAGTGTATCTTCAGTATTTTTTACAAATGGCTTCCAAAAGCAGAATGTCTTATTTGTTCGGGTAGATACGAGAAAAGCAAACCAGAACACAATTCAAGAATCTGCTAATTGCAGAAAGTCCCAGAATTGTTTATATCTACATTTTGGACAGAAATGGGAGGTAAAGGTCAAAGCCTGTTATTCTGTTCTTTTAAGAGATTTTCTAAATTCTTTGGACTCTTTTTTTTAATTCCCCCATGGTAAGGTTTGCTAAACTATAAAGTCATCTTGAACATGTACCCATTACTCTGTCACATGGCATTAGGTATTTACCATGATCTGGATTCAAAACTTGGCTCGGGTGAGGTACAAGACCGGGTTGAAAACAAATGACAACCAAGATACTTTGATTTTACTATTCCTATTCATCTAAGACTGGAGAGACAGAGCAAATATTTGCTACAAACAATAAACAAAAGAGACACAAATAAACAGCAGTTAACATTTCTGAAATTCAAGACTTAAGTTCTAAAAGGATGTCAAAACTCTAAGGACACTATTACATTTAATCGTGATGTAAATCACCTCAAAGAGAGAAATCTAGCTCCTGAGAAACTGCTTTAATGACAAGAAGGCATTTTTCATGTAAACTGATGGGCAGAGCTCTCTCAAAAGAAAATCAACACTTGCAGTTTATGGAGCCAACAAGAAAGATGTTTAAAAGTCTCCCATTTCAGTAGATGTGCTATACACAGGGTTTGTTTCTCATAAACATACTGTTTAGAATGTAGGGATGGGTTAAAAATGATTTTGCACTTTTGTGGTTTTTATCTTGTTTGTTTAAAATGGTGTGCTAAATGTTTCAGTCTCATATAAACCAGTCTCCTAATCCAAAGTTTGGAAAATCTGGTATTTTCCCTCACCCATAAAGGTCCAGATACAGAACTATAAGCTTTCAATGTTGGACATACTTTTCCAAAGAAAATATTTCTGAACCACAACTAGTGACCAGGTATGATAAATAGCACATCCCCAGAACCTGGGTTGTATGAAGATGATGCTTCTAAATCCTTTTACACAATGGTTTTAGGTGGCCCCAAAAAGCGAAAAGTGGTCACTGCCATCAGTATTTATTATACATCAACAGGGTGCGTAGCAGTGAGCATTAGTTTTGTTTTCACTAAAACATCTACAATTATTGATGTTGTTTTGGAAGCATTCTGTCACTTCTGTGCATTTTTCTCCATTGGTCACAATAAATTTTTTCTTACAGATTAAAAATGAATAGTAGCTTCTCAAATATGAGAAAGACTGTCAATTCCCAGCTTACTCTTGCTAAACACGGGAAGGAAAGAAAAATTCACTACTAAAAATGTTTAAGGGAAGTTGTCAATCATTCCTTTTTTGCAATCTGTCTGGAACAGTTTGCCTCAAGGTCACTTAAAAAGCTACATGAAATTGCTAAGTCAGCACTGTGCCTTTTCTCTGGCAAACTTGTCACTCACTGGCAATCAGACATAGCGGTTTAGAACAGATTCCATGGGAAACACAGTACATGAAAGTTAAAACAGAGCTTAATGGCAGATTAATACTCAGAAACAAGGACAGACAGGAATCACAGAAGAGACAGGGAGGATTCTCACTATGTTGACTGGCATGGAGAGCTCTTTTCTCACCTACTTACCCTAAACAAAAAGGCTGACTAAAAACATCAACTGTATCACACCATGAGCGTTCTGTATAATGTGGGACTGACTGGTAGGGTTTCCCAAACCTGCTCTGCCATCAGACTCCTGATAAGACTGTGCCAGAGAGGAACGATACTTTCCTGTAAAAAGCCAGAGATCTGACTGCCATCTGGAGAGCAAAGACAGGGGATAGAGAAGCTCAAGTGAGAACAAGCTTGTCTAGTTACTACCCTGCACTCCAGAAGCCTCTTGACTTGCTGTTACAAGAGAAGACATACATTCTTTCCCTAGTTCCTTTCTCCTCTCTCTCCAAAGAGCCATGCCAAACAGGCTCCAGCACCTCTTATGTACATGCCAGCTTTACCCCTTTACCTCCTGGAGAAGCAAGAGTTCAGATGCATATCTCCTAAAACAGGATGGTAATTAGGTTTGGGGCTACTTTACAGTTCAACAGATATTTAATTCCAAGAATATCTCATATTTGAGAGAAAACTTAAAACCACATTTTCTTTTTTTGATTCTGCCTAACTAAAAGCTCTGTTGCATTTCTGTATTTACAAAGGCCATCAACTTCAAAGGAAGAATTCTGCCTAGCCAAAAGGTTAAAATTTCTTGTGTGCAGCAATTTCCAGTTCCACAGTATAAAATGCTACACACTTGAAATTTTAATCTATTGGCTAGACAGGATTCTTCCTTCCATCTACCTTCTCAATCAATCACTGGAAAAATTCGGACCATTGGGAATATGTCTCTCTTTTTGATTCTGAGAGTCTTCTGCAAAAGTCATGGCTTCATATACACTATAAAAAAGAAGGTTTTCTTCATCCTTTTTGCAGTACTCTCCCCGGGCCAGGGAGTCCCTCACAGAGGGATTGCATTGAGCCAGCAGAACCTGGATGCCAATAGCTTCATAATCTCTGTGAACTTCTTTCAGTGTATGGATCCCTGCTGTATCTAAAAACTGTATTGCACTACAGTCAATCACGATTGTATGGAACTCTAAGGGATCATGGGAAAGTTGCACTGAAACTTCATCCTGGATTCCACTGGGTGTTACTGTTTCCCTTTTGATCTTTCTCTTTGCTGCCTTCCTCTGAGCTGCTTTTACTAAGACTGGGTTGAGAGTTTTTTTGTATAAGACAGACTTAAAATATTCTTTGTTTACATAGTAGAGAGGGGCCACAAAGCGGAAAATCTTGATGCCTGACTTGGCCTGAAGGTTCTTGTAGGCAGACATGGACTCAAAGACTTCAGAATCTTCCACCAGGCCAAGCAATGAAGCCTTTGGCTTCTGAGTGCGGAGGATGACACAAAACATAGAAAAACAAACCCCAGTAAGCAGGCCTATTTCAGTACTGATCAGTGCAGAGCACAGCATAGTAACAAACCAGATAACTGTGTCCATTCTGCTAATCCTCCACATCTGGGGCAGATCCTTAAATTTACATAGGGCTCCCCGGAGATTTACAATGGTGATCACACCAAGGACACTTTTCTGCAGGGAGAAGAACAAAGGAGCTATGACCAAGAGGACCAACAAAAGAACCAGAGCTGTCATCACACCAGAAACCTGAGTTTGACAGCCTGTGGATTCCTTCACCAGTGTCTTTGCAAGAGCTGCGCTAGTAGTGAAGCAGTGGAAGAAGGAAGGGATGATATTGCAAAAGCCGATAGCGTACATTTCCTGATTAGCTTTGACTGTGTAGCCATGTTTCTTGGCAAACATCTCAGAAAGTGATACAGTGATAGCAAACCCAATGATAGCAATAGCTATTGCATCTACAGCCACTCTAGGAATTAAGTTCCAGTCAGGTGCTTTGGGTGGCATAAACCCAGTGGGAATATGCCCAGCAATACTGGTGCCATATTTCTCATTCAGTTTTCCAAAATGAGAGGCTAATGTGGCTGCCACAATAACAAAGAGTTCAACAGGAATCGGTGCCTTAAGCTTGGACTTGAAGCGCTCGTTGAGTTCTTTGGTTGGCAAAAGAACCAAAAGGCACAAAAGGCTGGTGATGAGATCACAGATATTGGTCTTACGGATGTTTCTGAAGACATGTATCCAAGTAGTGATGAGTGATCCCACTCCAGCGCTCCGAGGAAGGCTGAGTCCGAGGAGGTACTTGACTTGAGATGTAAGAATAGTAAAGGAGGCACCAGTGACAAATCCACCCAGCAAGGCATCGGAGAGGTAGACTGAAACAAAGCCCACTTGAAAGAAGCCCATTGCTACCTAGAAGAAAGGATATACAAGTGTTAAATATAAATGGAAAAGACCTTATAAATCCTATATTCCCCTAGTATTTCTTTGTGTGGAGACACTCTACCAGAGCACCACAGAATGTCAGAGCTAGAAACAAAAACACAATCATTTATCAATTCTCTCATTTTACAAAGAGAGGGCTCATTTTACTGACACTCAGAGGCCTGAACAAGTTGCCCAAGATCACAGTGTTACTAACTAGCCCAGACAAGAAGTCAGGATTCCTACTTTCTTGTTCAATGTTTCTTAAACTTGAATAAGGTTCAGATTGCTTTGAAAAAGAAAAAGTTTCCCAAGGATCTATGAGAAATCATAAAGATGCAAACTGGAAAAATTCTAACTTAAAAAACATTTATTTTTCTTTAAATCACATTATCATTACTGTAAAAGTAAAGTTTTTATTGATAAAACAAAAAACTAGATTCACATCAAAATGGAATCACACTTTAAAAATTATAGAACTCTCTTTAATCTAACTTAAAACTGAGAACGATTTTCAGCCTATGTATATGTGGTTATACCATACTGCCTTCCATGTTAATTCTACATCCTCAAAGATACAATATTTTATTTCTTTTTCCTCTTCCCAATTAATTCTTCCTCAAAATTCTATTGTACCCTTCCTCATTCTTGGTGAGGCATACTAATGAAAAAGTAAAAATGAACTCAGGACACGACTCTTCTGTTCACCAGCCTCTTCTCCCTCGCCTCCTACCCAGGCACCTAATAGAGTGAGCTACTCTCCTGCGCCCCATATTGGTTCAAAATGTCTCTAACAGAGAAGAGGGTTAATGCTGGCATTGGGTCCTGAATGCCAAAAGGCACAGGCATGATGGAAATGGCAGATCAATGGATTCTGTGGAGACCCAAGAACTTCATTTCTAATCCTTCTCCTGGCTGATAGTATGAAATAGAGGTCCCCAACTTGTTTCCTCCCCAACAGTCCGAGAAAACTACAAACTTTAGTGAGAGTCACTGACTAGAGCAGCAATTCTAAAAGAAAGGGGGAAGTCACCTACAGTTTAAAAAACTTGCACTCTTCCTCTCCCAACCCCCAGTCACCCTCTTGCCTGTTAGTGCTGACTCTGCCAATAACCAACCACAAGTAACTTCAAGCAAATCTGATAGTTCTTATTATATAAAATTAAGAAGTTGAACTAGGTGGTCTGAGGTCCTGTTCTGGTCTAAATTTTTACAAACAAATAATTAAATTCTGGCTGACTGACATTAACTAGTTAAAAGGCAGGCTGAAGTTGAGAAAATAGAAGCAGCCTTATCTTACTTGTGGAGTCAAACCAGGGTTTAAATTTTGGCACTACCTCTTCCATATCCTGTGCACTCAATAAATGATAGCTTTAATTATTATGATTGCTAAGATCCCTGACAGAACTGAGACTTCATGTATAGTGATTTCTTTGCCAGAAAGAATCACTTATTCCATCGTTTCTTACCTGATAAACTCCAGCCACAAAGGTTACAGTGCTGCCAACTATAATGGCATAGCAACTTCTGTCACATGTCTTGTCTGGTATCTGGTTTACCAATGAGCTCTCATTTGAAGCAGCATGGACAGTGTCATAGCCAGCTATGTATAGTTCTCGGTCAACTACTTCACCAATCATAAGGCACAGTATTCCAAAAATGCCCACAGAGATGTGACGGGAGGTACCCAAAATGAAATAAATGAGGCTGGCAAAAAACGATGTGTACAGACCATAGATAGGTTCTTGGCCAGCCAAGAGAGAATAAGCGATGGATTGGGGCACCAATAAGATGCCCACAATCAAGCCAGACATCACATCTCCTAAAATGTTTTTCTTCAGATCATATTTTGGGAGCCACTGCAAAACAGGAAGGAAACCAAAAATGGTATTTTTGGCTTTGGTTGAACTGCACTGGCAGCTCTTCTCTAGTTTTTTGATAACAAACTTCTTGAAGTTATTATCTGATTTCTCTTGAGGCTCCAAATGGATCCTAGGGTGTCTAAAAAGATTACTGGGCTCAAACTGCCAGAAGTCATTACGTGATTCCTCTTCAGGCTCCAGATGGATCCCAGATGGAGCTCTGTACTGGTCATTTCCTTTAACTGAGTCCTTGGGTGAAAGGTCATTTTGATCTTCATTTTTCAAAGACATTTCTGGAGACAGATGTTTCAGCCTCCTATCCTAGAGAAAAGAGCAGGGTTAACTTAATTCTGTAATTCTCAGTACGCACATATTTTAACAGTCCTACTTGTCATGCATGAGAGTTAACAGGAGTTCAATTTGGGGGTAGGTATCTTTTGTTCACGTTCCTTAGTTGAGCCTCATTTGTCTTGACCCAGGAAAAAAGAATCAGACCGTAAACAACCAAGTTAAAGCAAACAATTTACGGAGTACAGGGCTGCCCAAAAGTATAAACTATCAAGGATTCTCCCCGACCTCTGCTGGCACCTTATGCAGTTTTTTCCTTCAGGGTAGCCCATCTACTCCTTTCTACCTGCTACTATCTTACTTTCAGGTTTTTTACTCTGAGGAATTCTGCAAAAGAGGTTCTGGTCTCAAACCTTGACAACTACCTTACCTGCAAAAGTCCCTGAAACAAGGAAGATGACTGATTTTTTTTTAGAGGTGGGGCCCTTTTAAAATAACCTACTAGCTATTGAAAATAAACAGAAAAGAAATGTGAGTGACAGAGTAAACTTAAATGTTTTGGGAAATTAAAAAAAAAAAAAAAGGACAGGATGCCTTTGGATCTTTGAACAACATATTCTAGTTTGGTAGAAAAGAAGAGTCAAGTTGATAAGGGACTGCTGAAGGAAACAAAGCACCAGTATGGGGTGGACTGATGGGGCAGGTGTCTGATACGTGCTCTGAAAGGTTTTGGTCTACTCATTCTACTTTGTGTAGTAGAGAGTCACATCTGTCCTGTGTGCAGGATCTATAAACATGCAAAGACAGATTTGCTTTATTATTCCAAGTACACACTCTGAAACATAAGCTGAACGGAGGAATGATGGTGCCCAACACATCAACTTGGAGGGTGATCCAGGTGACCCTGCATCTCTGGGTCCTAAAGCACAAAACCAGGGCCATACGACCTGTCACTAAAAACTATAGGAAAACATAGAAGGTAGAAACAAGTAAAGAGAGAGGAGGGACAACAACAACAAAAATAAGTCTTGTAGTAAAAGAGAAGGAAAAAGAAACAGGCCTTCAGAGGAACAGAGTGTCAACTGGCAAATACTTCACAAATCAGTGTCTTTGTGTTAGCTGTTTGCAATGGCACCCCACTCCAGTACTCTTGCCTGGAAAATCCCATGGACAGAGGAGCCTGGTGGGCTGTGGTCCATGGGGTTGGTAAGAGTCAGACACGACTGAGCAACTTCACTTTCACTTTTCACTTTAATGCATTGGAGAAGGAAATGGCAACCCACTCCAGTGTTCTTGCCTGGAGAGTCCCGGGACCGGGGAGCCTGGTGGGCTGCCGTCTATGGGGTTGCACAGAGTCAGACAGGACTGAAGTGACTTAGCAGTAGCAGTAGCTTAGAATGGCCATCAAACTCTTGCCTACCAAGATCCTAACCATTTTAAAAATCCAGTTAAAAATTCTTTCTCTTCTTCAAAGCACTGACCAATCTTCCTCAGCCCAAATTAATCTTAATTAACTGGCACTTCACACCTGTACTACAGTACTAACCACACTCTTATATTAAGGAAGAGTCTCCCCAGCTCCTGGGGGAAAAGATATCTTGTTCATCTTTATAATCATCAACAATGTACAGTAACTGTGAGATAGCAGGCTTACAAAATGTTTGAATGAAGGAAAGAATAAATGAATAAACAAATTTATGAGTGTGGCCAATAAGAGGTAAAATAATATTAAATACAGAGAAGGCAATGGCACGCCACTCCAGTATTCTTGCCTGGAAAATCCCAAGGACGGAGGAGCCTGGTAGGCTGCAGTCCATGGGGTCGCTAAGAGTCGGATACGACTGAGCAACTTCACTTTCACTTTTCACTTTCATGCATTGGAGAAGGAAATGGCAACCCACTCCAGTGTTCTTGCCTGGAGAATCCCAGGGACGGGGGAGCCTGGTGGGCTGTCGTTTATGGGGTCGCACAGAGTCGGACATGACTGAAGTGACTTAGCATAGCATAGCATAATATTAAATAAAGGACTCAGGGAGTTTTCCATTTCAGAACTGACAAAAAGATAGGCCCTTGTGAGGTTCCATAAGCCTAATATTGCCAAGACGCCATAATCCAGGACCCATGACCCATTCAAGAACATAGTATTTGTAAAAGCAATCCACATTAATTTTGGTTAGGATAAAAGGACTATAGCTGGTCATCCCACTGAACAAGAGTAAAATAACAGTTACATTGATGGTCTTGTTAAACAAACAAGGAAAAAAAGAACAGATTTAGATGACTGCTTACCTGAGCAAGTCAATCAGACTGATGAAAACACACAGCAGCTCTTCATCCCTCAATGCAACTGGTCCATACCTTTCTTCTCACTTTCTACTTTCAGGCCAAGCTTGCTTGAGTGCATTCCTTACATCATTCTATTTTGGAATAGCTCTTAGTGATTTCTGGGTCAAAAGGCTTTTCCAAACCTAAGGTATGCAAAAGAGGCATAAGAAAAACTAATAAAATTCAAATCTTGCCCTATATGACAGCTAGCTGGAAAGGAAAAGGTAAAAATTAATAATACAAGTGTGACAGAGTGAGGAAACTGTAAGGAAGAACTGAGATGAAATACGAAAAGTGAGAAACACAGTAACAGAGATAATGAATGCCTCTGACAGGACCATGAGACCTGACAAAGCCAAAGAAAGAATCAATGAAACTGAAGATAGGTCGATAGACATTACCCAACCTAAAACAGAGAAAAACAGAACTTTTAAAAAATCAAAAACAATAAGAGAACATTCAAGAGTGGTGGGGTGTATTAAATAAACAAATTTATGCATAATTAGAATCTCAAAAGGGGAAGACATAGAGTGGGAAGAAGGAATATTTGAAGACATAATAGTCAAGAATCTTCCAAAATTAATGACAGACACCAAACTACAGATCCAAGAATCTCAGAGGATACTAAGGACAAATATAAAATGAAACCAAACAACACAGCACCATACACCTACACAGATCATATTCAAACTGCTGAAAACAAAGACAAAAATAAAATTCTGAAGACAGCCAAAGGAAGGAAAAAAAAAAAAAAACATGCTAAATATAGCAACAAAGATATGAATTATAGCAGACTTCTTTTTGGAAACCATATAAGCCAGAAGATGGAGTGATACTTTTATCACAGAAATATAACTGTTAACCCAGAAAAAAACATTTTTTGAAGGATGAAGAAGAAATAAAAACTTTTCTCAGACAAACATGAAGAGAATTTATTGCCAGCAGACCAGCACTACTACTACTACTACACACACATACACCAGACAAAACTCAGGTGTGCACAATACACAACAAAGAAAGTCTAGAAAATGGAACACATGAAAATAAAATTTGTTTTTAATTAAAACTCTTTAATTGCTCTAAAAGATAACTGCCTAAAGCAAAAATAGAAATGCATTTTGTTTATAGCACATGCAAAATAAAAAGCATAAGAGTACAAATTACGGCAGGCAGAATTAAGAATTCTAAGATCTTGTACTATATATGAAGTAGTACAATACTATGAAGGAAGATGTATACTGTAAACTCAAGGGTAACCACTAAATTTTTTAAGATATAAATAAGAAGCTACTTGTGGAGATAACATAGAATTGTAAAAAAATTCTCATATTAACCCAAATGAAAAATGAGACCCAAAACAGAACACATTGAAAATAGCTGGTAACATAGTAGAATTTAATTCAAACATATTAAAAAAATCACATTTAGTGTGAATAGTCTACACATACCAATTAAATAGATTGCCAGATATGATTTAAAAAGACCCAATTATATGCTGTCTATAAGAAACCCACTTTAAATATAAAGATGCAGATTATAATAAAGTGAAATGACTTACAGTAATTCATGTAGCTTGTAAGTAACTTAACCAGATAATAAAATCCAGATTTTAAGACTCTAAGAATAGCTCTTTTTTTGAGCATGTTACTATCCATGTCACTAATTAGCTTTCTTTAACTTCACTTATCTCTAAACACTTTGAAATTCAGGTACCCTACAGATCCCAGTTTCACCTACTTGCTACCCAAAATGACCTAGCACTGACACCAATAAACTTGTGTCCAACTCTCCTCTGTGTTCATGGCCGTGGTCCTTTCCCATCTCCAGCTCTCAAAAACTGAGGTGGAGATAAAACAGGTATTCACTCACAAGCAGTCCTAGAAGTGGAACTGATTTAGCCATCAGTTTGAATCCAAATACGATCTATAGCCTTTTACTGATCCTAGTTACCATCTAGAATCCTTCTCAAAACTACTTTTTTCCCTTTTTTCAAGCCTATTTTAAATCCCCCCCCCAAAAAAACATTAAAAATTATCTTAAACTAAATTGTAGGTATGATCTCTGTATGGATTAAGCTCCTTAAGAGCAAGTTTCATTCTGGTTCATCTCTGTATCCCCTACTGTGTCCAAGTATATGCTTTCCAAAACCGGAATGAAAATATTTGCTAAATAAATAACTGAAATACAGAAAAGGTAGGATGCAAAGCAGTATTTATTTTCAGGTGGAAATATCTACTTTGGAAATAGCTACATTTTTCAAGTATCCTTTTTTTTGCACAAAAATCCTCTCATTCCCTCAAGCCTGTTACTGCTTAATTATAGTATTCACCAACTGCTTCATGAAAATTAAGAAATTACAGTGTTTATCCTTGAAATATAGCCGATAGCCAGACCCCCCATTTTTAAAAAGTTGGAATACCTAATCTATATTCCATGAAATTTAATAAAATAGGATTCTCCTGTATCATACAGGATAATCTCTCCCTTTATCAACATTGATGTTTGACAGTGAGGGATAAAAAAGGCTCAAAAGGAAAACTCTTGAACCTTTCACATTATCTTGCAGGAACTGGAGAAAAATAACCAACAAAATATTTGAAAAATACATTTACACATTCATATACTAAAGTATAATGGCAGTTCAGGCAACACAGAAAGAACATTTCTGTACTTCCTTCTTTGATCAGGCACGTGAAGTTGTGACTACTTGGTTCTCTTTTTCTGGTGATGAAACAGCAGCCCTGGCACTGTTTTCCATGTGAATTACTGATTCTGGGAAAGATTGAGGGCAAGAGGAGGAGGAGGCAACAGAGGATTAGATAGCTGGACGGCAACACAGACTCAGTGGACATGAATTGGAGCAAACTCCGGGAGACAGTGAAGGACAGGCAAGCCTGGTGTGCTGCAGTCCATGGGGTCGCACAGAGTTGGACACAACTGAGCGACTGAACAACAACAAAGAGCACTGGACTAAAAGGGAGGGACATCCCTTCCATGTAAGCCTGACCGCACTCGGCCAACTTCTTTTTGGAATTTTGCAGATATAAGAGAAACAATGTCTACTTTTTGGTTAGTAATTATAGCATATTTTAACCAATAGTGTATATAAAACAGTTTTTCAATTTGTGAAATTGAAATGCCTTTTTGGAAGGCAATAGTCTTCAGAGATTGGTAAAGTCTCCCTCTGAAGCATAATGATTCCATATTCATGCTTTGCTCTACTGTACTTTAGACTCTAACTGTATATTCTCTAACTATATATTAGACAACTCACTGTTAAATACACTCGAAGCTGCCAACTACTATGATCAGAGCATCTAAGCAGGGAAGAAACCTGCAAGAGATGAACAGTTTAGCAAGGCTTCAAGGGAACAACGTACCTACCTGGGCTCTGAAGTCTGGGTCAGAAATGAAAGAATGAAGACTTGGAAAATGGATGAGGGAGAAGAAAACACAAACAGCAATAGTTCTGGGGTTGGAGGGAAAGAATGAGAAATTAGTATGACACGTTTAAACCACCAGGTGCATATGGAAGGTCAGTGAGAGAGAAAGCGGCAAAGGTACTGTGGGCTCGGTATGCCCGGTAAGAAAGGCAGACTTTCACGTGCAGACAGCGCACAAGCCCTGGAGGTTTCTGAGAAAATCACTTACTGTATCACTCATTTGATAATAATTATCTATTATCTCATTACATCTTCTGGTCTGTTATGCTATTTAATTCTTTTTCAACTAAGTAATTAGTATTTTACTTTTCTGCCCTTTATGAATAAAAATTAGTTTTAAGATTATTTAAAAACAAAAAAACTAAACCATAAACAGGTAAAACCAAGACAGAGTCTCCATTTACACAGTTCCATCTGATCCTCTAGCTCACTGTTGTCAGATAAGTTCAGGGAAGATCACGACATTGTACAGCCTGGGAAGCTAAAAGGATGAGCTAAAGCTTCTGTATCTAGCTCCATCCCATCCATGGGTGCCTACAACCAGGATGGCTCAGCCCTGGCCACTGATCCAGCCCTCTGCCACAGACTAAGAAGTTCAAGTACTATGAGATGAAAATTCAGACCTGTCTTTGTTCTGTGGGCCTGCACCCCTGCTTATTCCACAAATGTTCCTAAGTGTCAACAAGCCTTTCAAGGATGGACTGGTTAACTTTCTATGTGAGCTCCTAGAGACTGAGTTCAGTTCAGTCGCTCAGTCATGTCCGACTCTTTGCGACCCCATGAATCACAGCATGCCAGGCCTCCCTGTCCATCACCATCTCCCGGAGTTCACTCAGACTCACGTCCATCAAGTCAGTGATGCCATCCAGCCATCTCATCCTCTGTCGTCCCCTTCTCCTCCTGCCCCAATCCCTCCCAGCATCAGAGTCTTTTCCAATGATTCAACCCTTCACATGAGGTGGCCAAAGTATTGGAGTTTCAGCTTTAGCATCATTCCTTCCAAAGAAATCCCAGGGCTGATCTCCTTCAGAATGGACTGGTTGGATCTCCTTGCAGTCCAAGGGACTCTCAAGAGTCTTCTCCAACACCACAGTTCAAAAGCATCAATTCTTCGGCACTCAGCCTTCTTCACAGTCCAACTCTCACATCCATACATGACCACAGGAAAAACCACAGCCTTGACTAGACGGACCTTTGTTGGCAAAGTAATGTCTCTGCTTTTCAATATGCTATCTAGGTTGGTCATAACTTTTCTTCCAAGGAGTAAGCATCTTTTAATTTCGTGGCTGCAGTAACCATCTGCAGTGATGTTGGAGCCCCCAAAAATAAAGTCTGACACTGTTTCCACTGTTTCCCCATCTATTTCCCATGAAGTGATGGAACCAGATGCCATGATCTTCCTTTTCTGAATGTCAAGCTTTAAGCCAACTTTTTCAATCTCCAGTTTCACTTTCAGCAATAGGCTTTTTAGTTCCTCTTCACTTTCTGCCATAAGGGTGGTGTCATCTGCATATCTGAGGTTATTGATATTTCTCCTGGCAATCTTGATTCCAGAGATTGAGTACTGGTCTCCTTATCTACTCCGAGCTAACCACTGTGCTAGACACAGTGCATCAGAACCTAGACTACAAATCTAGGGGTCGATTTTGCTTTTGTTCACCCCCTCACATGCCCCTCCCCCTCACTCCCCGTCTGCTCTACCTTAAATATATCCATCCTCTCCCCACTGTCCGTAGTATCTGGAATCCAGTTACTTCTTACTTCCCTCCACCATCAGATCTCAACTGGGCTACTCCAACAGCTAATAATATCTAAACCCTGTCCAACTCTCCACCCTCATTTCCTACTGGCCTTCTTGCTGTTATTTGCAACATGCCAAATACATGCCAAGTTTGTTCCAGGCAGAGAAGTTGAGCAAGTGCAGAGACCTTAATAAGGAAACACACACTCAGATCTTGCAGGCCTTTTCTCATTCTTCAGGCCTCAGCTTATATATCATTTCCATATAATGGCCTTCCTTGACCATACCAAATAATACTGCCACTCCTCTCAAAAATCCTTATCTGGCTTTATTTTCTTCACAGAACTTTCATAGACTTTTGCAATTATATTGTGCATTTATACTTATAAAAAATGTTATTTATAGTCTTTTTCATACCTACTGTATCCCCAATAAGAACAAAGCTTAGCACATAGCAGGAGATCAATAAATTAATATGAAAATGGATAAGAAACCCAGTTTCTACCCACAATCAGTGGGTTAAGACAGATTTATAAACAGATAAACTATAACACTCTAAGTGCCATAACAGAGGTTTGCCATACTCTGAGAATAGAGAATAGGCTGTAGGTCAATGTGAGGAAGTTGCAAAGTAGGTAAGAAAAGAAAAGAAACTCAGGCAAGTGGAAGGTCCCAGAAAAATCCAAGACCCAGGAAAAAGTCACCTAGCTTGCCAGATTTCTGGACTGAAACTGCAGAAGGTAAGACTGGAGTGCAAAACAGGTCCTTATGTAATCCCAAGAAGCCTGGACTTCATCCTGTAAGCTATGGCGGAAAGGACATAAACTCCAAGACAGGGCAGGAAAGGAGGTTTGACATTTCAGAGGTGCAACTAGACAAAAGATGATGCTTGCAGAAAAGGGATACATCTAAGATGAACTCTGAGGTGGGCCACATACAAGGATAGTGCATGGGACTGTGGAGGACAGAATGGAAAGACAGGAAGCAACAAAAAGGTTGCCTTATATGTCATAGGTTTGAGATTTTTAGATATCCAAATGAGGATATCCAGTAAGCAATTAGGAATGGGCATTTTGGGGACTTTCCTGGTGGTTCAGTGGTTAGGACTCTGGCCTTCCACTACAGGGATCGTGCATTTGATCCCTGGTCAGAAAAAAGAAAACTGGGGGTGTCAAGCATAGGAGAGAAGCCAAAATTGAAAAAAATAAATGAGGAGGGGAAGAGAAGATAGATCATCGGCACATAAACAGAATCTCATTTTTCTCTAAATTCTCATTGTTTGGATGTTCAATAAATGTCTGTTGAATATACATTTTATCTTTTCAACTAGATTAAAAATTATTCAAGGAGCTACTTTATGCTTTTTGTGAACTCTCACAATACCTTGCATAGGACTGAGCACCCAAGAGGCATGTACTAAGTTTTCTGTTGATGGATAGATTGGTTTTTATTTTTTTTTAATTATTTTAACAAAAAATTTTTTTTCAAAAATAATTCTTAACTTTTAAAACTTGATTGTTTCTTTGAAACATAATTGATGCATTGCATTGGGAATGTAAAATGGTAAAAACACTGCAGAAAACAGTTTGGTAGTTACTCAAACAGTTACACAGGATTACTATATAACCCAACAATTCCACTCCTAGGTATATCCCCCAAAGAACTAAAAACAGGGACCAAATACCTGTACACAAACGTTCACAACAGTATTAGTCACAAGAGTCAAAAGGCAGAAATAACCCAAGTATCTGTTAATAGATGAATGGAAAAAAAACTGGTCTAGGCCACACAATGAAATATTACTTAGCCAATTAAAAGAAATAAAGCTCAGATACTCTTCATCTACAGCAAAGATGAGTGAAAGAAGCCAGACACAAAAGGACACATACTATATAATTCCACTTATACTTAATGTTACTGAACATTTAAAATGGTTAATATGGCCAATGTTATGCTATATATAATTTAATATATACAAAACCAGGAGCGAGCATAGCATTGCATCTTACACGATACATGAAATGATATAATATCACTTGAAGGCAAACTGTGATAGTTACAGATGCTATAAACTCTAAAGCAATCCCATTAATAACAAAAAGTTATGGCAAATAAACAATGGAGATAAAATGGGATCACAGAAAATAGTAAATAATCCAAAAGAAGACAGAGAAGGGTGGACTTCTCTGGTGGTCCAGCAGTTAAGACTCCATGCATCCAATGCAGGGGATATGGGTTTAATCCCGGGTCAGGGAACTAATATCCCACATGCCATGTCGTCATAGGCAAAAAAAAAAAAAAAGACAAAGAAGGGGATATAAACAGTTATTATATAAAATAACCTCTATCTAACGTTTGTGGAAAACTTGAGAAGTCTTAACATTAACCTAATATTAATGTGAACAAAAAGTCTCTTTTCCTAAGTGGAAAATCTCAGTTAAACTAGGCTGGAAGAGGTGTGGACTGTGTTGCTTGGAAATAATTTTCCAGTACTCACACAGCTTTTAAGCAGTAGAATCATGATGAGAATCAAGACCTATCTGATTCAAGCCTACTCTGTCTCTGAACAGCTTATTTTGAAACCTTTCAAATATTCAGAAACGTTGAATGAATGATACATGAACACTGGTTATTCATAACTCACCCGTTGAACAATTCACCAATTGTTAATGTTTTGCTATATCTGTACTACTTTTGCACTCTTTACACATACCAGTTGGTTTGTTTGGTAATTTTTCTCTCAACTATTTGAAAGTTGCAGACACACTTCAGCCTTAAACACTGAATAGAACCAATGTTTTTAACCACCATCCCATGCTGCCTCTTCTTCAAAAGGAGCATTCATTAACAACATGACATCAAATCATTTGGATACACTCTTCAAAAATCTGCAATAACTCTCTACCTCCTTGAATATAGTCAAATAACTTGAGTCTAGCCTGCAGCTGCCTTTCTCTTGTTTCTTTTCATGCACCAGTGTTCCAATCACCCGTCCATGAAAATACTAAACAGCCTTTGTCCTTTGGGGCCCTTGCTCATGTCATTCCTTAGTCTGGGATGCCTTTCCCTTCTGTCTCCATCTGTCTTAGTCCTTTTTCTAATCTTTTAAATCCCACCTCAAATGCCACAGAAGAAGGGGGCTGAAATTTCACAGGCTATGTTTCTCCAACAAATGACATGACATTTAGCACCCAAGTCGCTCAAGTTTACATGTCTCTCAAACACGAGTACCATTTCAGGACAGACACCAAGTCATCCCAGTGTCTACATACCCAGAATCTAACGCAATGCCTCCAAGTTGCTATGTATGGCTATGATTTATGTTTATTGAAATGAAGAAAAAGGTGAAGTTCCAAGTAAATATAGTGAAGACCAAAAAAAAGAAAAATTCCCGGACTTCCCTGGTGGCACAGTGGATAAGAATTTGCCTGCTAATGCAGGGAAGATGGGTTTGATCCCTGGTCTGGAGAGACTCCACATACGGAGGGGAAAGTAAGCCCGTGTGCCACAACCAATGAAGCCCATGTGCCTAGAGCCTGTGCTCCCCAAGAAGAAAAGCCACTGCAATGAGCAGCCTCCGCTTACCGCAACTAAAGAAAGTCAGTGCAAAGCAACCAAGACCCAGAGCAGCCAAAAATTTTTAAAAATAAATAACTTAAAAAAAAAACCTTCCTGGGGCTTCCCTGGTGGCTCAGTGGTAAAGATTTTTGCCTGCCAATGCAGGAGATGTGGGTTTGATCCCTGATCCATGAAGATCCCACATGCCTCCGAGCAACTAAGCCTGTGCGCCCCAACTATTGAGCCTGTGCTTTAGAGTCTGTGCTCCTTAATAAGAGAAATCACTGCAATGAGAAGCCCAAGCACCACAACTAGAGAAAAGCCCGAGCAACAACGAAGACCCAGCACAGCCAAACTTATATAAATAGTTTTTTTAAATTCCCTACTTTTCAGTTATCACAAATGATTAACAATGTCCATTAATTCTGTGATGTAAAAAGAACCACCACCATAAGGCTTACATCAGTAGTATAAGCACTATAATATATTCTTTCTCTTATAAAGCCCATTATAAGACAAAATAATAAAATACCCAAGAGGAAAATAACTTACTGTAAAACCATGGTAAAATAATTAAATAGTTCCTTGCACAGCACTACATTGCTTTCAAAAAATTTCACCTAAATAAGAAAAAAAGAAAAAAAATTTTAATAAAAATTTAGTAAGATTTCATCAGCATCTTCCACTTGCCTCCTCAGTAAATCTGAAAATAGAATACGAATTCCTATTCTCCAGTATGAGAAAAATCAAAGTTTAGTCACTTGTTCAACTGGTAGAACCAGATTCTCAATCCTCATTTTCCAATTTCCAAGCTTAGCTCTCTTCTAAAACACATGGACCCCAATTTTGTTTCCTTGCTAAGAGGTCTTAGGAGCTAGTTATAAGCAGTAATTTTGTGGCCAAGTACTCAACTCATTTCTATTATTAATTTTGATAATTAATGCAGTTTGCAACTGTATCCCCTGTACCTTAAAACTGTACAGCACCTAATAAGAGCTTAACAAGTATTTGTTAAGCAAATGGATGAATAACAGTTTATGAGCTATGTTGGTAAAAAGGGAATTACTCCTCCCTCTCCACCCTCACACACCATAACCAAGTTTGTGTCAAGAAATTAGTTTGGGAAGCATCTATCTGACGGTTTATACCCATTAAAAGTAACATCAATTCTCAAAAGGACCCCTAGTGAATCTAATTTAGATCTTGTCAAATCCCAATACATCATCTCTAGATCTTCCTCCAGGAAGCAGCAAATTATATTACAATGACACCCAACACGGAGATCTGTTAAGATGGAGATTCTCAGACAAACCCAGGGGTGAGATTCAAGACAGCCCCTTGGGTGATTCTGAGTAAGTAGACTGTGGGCCATATTTCAAGAATCACTAGGTATGTTCTGAAGTCAGAAAGAACTCTAATCAGATCCCAGCCACACTGTTCAACATCTGTATGGCACCAAGGGAAAAAACTTCATTTTACTCAGCATTAATTTCTCACCTGTAAAATGGAGATAACATTACATAACTTGCAGTGTTGTTTTAAAACGAAGCCAAGTACCTAGCACAGTGCCTAGCACATAGCATTTGCTTAAAAAATGACAGCTACTAGTCTTCATCCTTTGAGATTACTGAAGAGGAAAAAAAAAATGGACTTATTTCTTGCCAACAGCTTTGGCTCTCCATTTCTCATTCACTCAACTTTTGAAGACAAGAACTTCCGCTTAACTCAATATTTGATATCACATTAGTTCCAGATTTCACATAAAGAGCCCCAGGAATGAGGAAAAAAGGTTCTAGAATGAGTGCCAGAGAGGAGTGCCATTAAGTCTTGAATGCTTCTAACTCACCGTAGACCAATAATCTGCGCAAAGAAGGGGCCCAGTCTAATAGCCTATGAGTCTGAAGAGCTGGGTACAAGTCCTAGCTCTGCAAATGACTTGTTGTGTGACTTTCAGCAAGGCTCTGTCCCTTTCTGTGTCCTTTCAGTGTCTCCATCTCACCAGCGAAAGGATTTCAACTTCAGTCTATGAATCTCAAAGAAGTAGAGGTATGATTTGTACTTAACCTGGTATGTAGTTTTTAAAACCAAGAAATCAAGTCCTCTCTCCTGTCCAAGGCTCAGTTTACCCATCTGAAGTGGTAAGGGTGGCCCTCATCTCCTCGGTCCTGCTCCCAGATATCGGGGTTCCGGATGGCACAAGGAGGACTCCGGAGGAAGACCCGTGCCTTCACCTACGAGCTGAGGACCACCCGGCGCGTTAGATGGGATGAAGGACGAACAGACCTCAAGCGCAGGAGCTGGGTCGGGTTCACTGGATGGGGATGTGGGGCTTCGACGCTTAGCCCTGCCTCCGCCCCTGCCGACAGAGGAAATAACCCCGAGGCACGCCCACCTCTCACGGCCCAGCCACGACTGCCCGCAGCGACCGTTGGCGAGGGCTTCCTCCCACCACAACGTGGGACACAGGCGAAGACGACTCCAAGAGGAGCCCGCTGACCGCGCGGAGGCCAGAACTGCTCACTCTCCCCGGTCTCCAGTCCCTCCCCTCGCCTCACCTCTAGAGTCTCTGCCGTACCGTGCGACCCGGCTCCAAGGCGCGTCCTCCGCCGTGGCGGGACTGAGGCGGTAGCGTGGCGCGAGCGGAGGTAGCCCACTGCTGGGCCGGGCTCCCTTTAACCCACCAGTTCCCTTGCCCGCCCATCGCCCTGCCCCAGGAGGAGGTGTGGCCCGGCCGGGCGGGACTGAGGCAAGCGGTGAGCAGGGACCCGCCGGGAGGTGAGGAAGGCGACTATAGAGCGAAAATTCAGCCTGCGCCGTCACGTGGCACTGCGACAGAGCGACGCGGCTATCAGCCAATGACGCGGCCAGAACCGGCAAGAGTGCCGCCCCCAAGCCGCTTTCCTCCTCGCGATTGGCTGTACTGTACAGAAGAAGCCACGCGTTCCTGATTATGAAGGAGATTTTGCCTGTTGGAAGTGAGCAGATCACGGTTCCTCCGGCTTAACCTTTAGGGTAATGCGAGGACTCACTATCGGGCGAGACGTGGAAATGCTCTAAGGAGAGCTTAAACTGTTCTTCCTTTAAGAGGGGTATCGTTTTCATCTTCGACTTTTTGGCACCCCCCCTCTTTTATTGATAGAGAAAAAAAGTGCTCCGACTCTTTGCGACCCCGTGGACTATATAGCCCGCCAGGCACTTCTGTCCGTGGGATTTCCCAGGGAAGAATAATGGAGTGGGTTGCCACTTCCTTCTTCAGGGGATCTTCCCGACTCAGGGATTGAACCCAGGTCTTCCACATTGCAGGAAGATTCTTTGCCGTCTGAGCCACCAGGGAAGCCCACTGAGAGAGAAATGGAGGCCCTATATGGGAAAAGGTCTGCAACAAAGTAAGAGGGCCTCTTGCCCCAGTTTAACTTACTCTCGACCGAAGGTACCAATACCCAAAGGTTCTTTTAAAGATGTAAATGAGTATATAAATATGAAATGTAATTCCTCCGTGGCTTTCCTTGACATTCATAGATAATGTGAAATTTCTCCCTATGCCCCCAAAGTCCTGAATGTTCTGGGCCCCGGCCCCTTCCTTCTAACGTCGCAACTCTCCTTCCCTCAGCCCTCTCCACCCATCCTAGCCTCCTTTGCCAAGCTTGTTCTCTTTCTCGACCTAGACACTGACTGGTTCCAGTACCTGGCCTCTACTTATTTCTCCAGTGTCAGCCTAAAGACCTGCCTGCCCTTTCCTTGGCGACTGTCCTGCTAGTCACTTTTTAGCATGTAGTCTTCATTTAATTATGTGCCACAAATTAGGCACTATCCGATATAGATTATACATTCATTTGTTCATTTTCCATCTTGTATTGCCTGTAGGGGGGTTCACAGATGATTGCATAGAATGACAGGATAGATGGGAGTGAAAGAAAACCAGTGAAGGAAACAAAATGGTCAACTTGCTTTTCTTCCCTTTTCAAGAACACATTCAAGGAACTCCATTTCTTACCCTGAGATGAGCCTCAGGTTTCTGTCACCCACCAGATTCCGAACTTCCAGAGTCACAAGCCATATCAGGATCAGAACACCTGGGTTCTGCTCCTGGTACAATCCCCTAGCAATGAGGACAAATCGCATAATCTCACCTTTCCAAGGGTAATTAATGGCCCCACACTCAAGAGTCAGTAAGACAATGGGTGTTAATGTATTTTGTCCACTCCTTATAAGTTGCAAAACAAACAGAAGACAACAGTTAACAATTTCTGGTTATTTATTTCTGGATGCACAAAACTTCACATTTATTATCTTATTTAGGCCTCATAGAAGCTTTTGTGGAGAAGGAAATGGCAACCCACTCCAGTATTCTTGCCTAGAGAATCCTGTGGACAGAGGAGCCTGGTGGGCTGTCTATGGGGTCTCACAGAGTCGGACATGACTGAAGCAACTTAGCAGCAGCAGAAGCTTTTGAGGGGGTGTTATGTTATGACTCTCCCTTTATCAGTGAAGAAATGGGACTCAGAGATGTTAGGTGACTTGTCCACAGTCCCACAGTTATTAATAAATGACAACAGCATGATTTCAACCCAATTATAGCTGCCTGCAAAGCCCACTCTTAACCACTACACTTACTGTGTTAGTCAAAGGTAAGACTCTATCCCCATCCTTGTGTGTAATAGATACCACTAAAGACTGGTTTAATATAATAACGGCTATCATTTTCTCTCTCTTATTCCATACGTTCTCATCAACTTTTGTTGTTTTTGAGTTGCTAAGTTGTGTCCCATGGACTCTATAACCCACCAGGCTCCTCTGTCCATGGGATTTCTCAGGAAAGAATATTGGAGCAGGTTGCCATTTCCTTCTCCAGGGCATCTTCCCTACCCAGGGATAGAACCTGCATTTCCTGCATTGGCAGGCAGATTCTTTATCACTGAGCCACCATGGAAGCCCCTCATCTACTTTGTAGATGAAGAAATTGCAGCTTGGAATATTGTTACTTAACAGAGCCACTCAACTGACAAGTAGTGGATTCTGAGGTGGGACAGGGAGGGGTTTTCTTTGTTATAGCTGTCTGTCTCCCGAGCCTCTCATTGGTGCCTTTCAACCCCCTAATTCAGCATCCAGGCTGCTATTTAATGTTGTGGTCCCCTCACCTACCCGCATACAAATCTCCAGGGGCCTCATACAGCTAGACTTTGGTCCACCATTCCTACTGTACCTTCATCATGCTCCAGTTCTCTGTGGCAGGAATCTTAAGGTGTGAAACAGATAACCAAATCCCTGCTAAAGGAGAGCTGGCTAAGTAATAATCAGCTTTTCCTCAATAACAGCATGTCAGCAGCCCAGCCAGCCAGAACCCAGATCTCTTCACCCCTCCCAACCAGGCCTGAGCATTTTCCATCCTATTGGTCTCAGGGTGCACAGAGGTAACTGGCAGCCAGAGGGTTGTACATTATAACCATTACTCTGTCCCAAACTCTTTTCCAAAGAATAACTAATGATGTGTTAACTGGGGATGTTATGGGCCAGCAAAGTCATCTCAGGTTAGGGATTACTTCAGGATTCAGTTCTTCAGCCCTTCCTGACTACCCACTCTTCCAGGAAGGACAGGTCACTTCCTCTGAGACCCCACTGTTGAGTGGACTGTTCCTGATTTGCTATTTGGGATTCATTTCTGCTGATACAGCTGTTTTGCTTTTTTCATTTTCTTTTTAATTTAACTTGATTGTTCTTAGGCAGAACTCACTGGTAGCTCAACTGGTAAAGAATCTGCATGCAATGCAGGAGGCTCCAGTTCGATTCTTGGGTCAGGAAGATCCCCTGGAGAAGGGATAGGCTACCCACTCCAGTATTCTTGCCTGGAGAATCCCATGGACAGAGGAGCTTTGTGGGCTACGGTCCACGGGGTTGCAAAGAGTCAGACACGACTGAGCAACTAACACTGATTATTCTTACAAATAGGTAACATGTACAAGTAAACAAGTTCAAAATATCAAAGAGTTTACAATGAAAAGTAGATCTCTCCTACACTATCCATTCTTACCCCAGCATCCCTTTCTGGAGGCAAACACAGCACTAGCTTCCTGTGTTGCCTTCCAAGGTAGTCTAACCAGCAGTTCTCTACTCTGGCTACACATCAGAATCTCTTGGGAAACTTTTAGAAAATAAAAATACTTTGGTCTCATCCTCAGTTATTATGATTGAGTTGGGAAAGAGTGGGCTCAGGCATTGATGCTTTTTAAAAGCCCACCAGAAGATTCTAATATACACCTAGGGTTGATAAGCCTATCTGTGCATGTACAAGACTCCCCCAATCAACCAATTAGTCACTCTCATATATACTTAAAAAAAAAAAAATGGGCAGGGACTTCCCTGGTGGTCCAGCGGTTAAGAATCCATCTTGCAATGAAGGGGACAGACAAGGGTTCGATCCCTGGTCAGGGAACTAAGATCCCATATGCCTCAGAGCAACTAAATCCACCTGCTGTGACTACTCAGCCTGCACGCTCTGGAGCTCTTGTGCCTCAACCAGAGTCCATGCACTGCAGTGAAAGGTCCCGCGTGGAGCTCGTGTGCCTCAACCAGAGAGTCCATGCACTGCAGTGAAAGATCCCGCGTGACAATGAAGATCCTGCATGCTGCCACTAAGACCTGACACAGCCAAATAAATAAATAAATTAAAAAAAAAAAAAGAAATGGGCATACATTATTATTCTATACTCTTAGAAATTGATAATACTAAATTTTGAAGATTCTTCCATCTCAGTGCATAAAGAGCTCCTTTATGACTATCTACTGCTAAGTAACAAATCATTCCAAAACTTAGTGGCTTAAAATACCAATCGCCATTTTTGTTATTTCTCATGGTTGCTGTGGGTCAGAGGTTTGGTAAGAGTTTCCATGAGTGGTTCTGGCTTGGATCTCTCATAGAGCTATATAGTCAGATAGTGGCTAGAGTGGAGACAGGGAATGAAGAAGCTGAAGGCTGAACATCTCTCTTCATGCAGACTCAGGGCCTCACCCTGTGTCTCTCTGTATGGGCTAGTTTAGGCTTCCTCACATCATGGCAGTTTCAGGGCAGTCTGTGCTTAAATGACCTCTGAAGACTTCAAAGGTTCCAGTAATAGGAGGATTCTGTATAGCCTTTTAGGATCTGGCCTCAAAAGTCACATACTTACAAGTCTCAATAAGAGACATGTCCAAGTCACATTGTGAGAAGGACATGTCGGGTGGGGAAGGAATATCGCTGTGGCTGTCTTTGGTCATAGCAGCTGCATGGTATCCCACTCTTTAGGGGGACCATCATTCATGTAAGCAGTGATGGACATTTATATTGTTTCCATTCTTTTTAACTAATTAACTTAACCATGCTGGGTCTTAGTTCTGCCATGTGGGCTCTTAGTTGTGGGATCTAGTTCCCTGACCAGGGATTGAACCCGGGCCCCCTTCACTGGTAACAAGGAGTCTTAGGCACAGGCCACCAGGGAAGTCCTCTCCACTTTTCCTCAGCTCCCTCTCCCCCCAGTTCCTAAAGGGGGCTTGGCCCTTCTTGATGACTTGCCTCTCAAGGATGCTGTGTGGCAGGATAGGAAGTAACTATTCTCAGACTCAAGGAGAGATCCTCTCTTCTTTTTGGCCTTTGAGGGAAATTAGACTGAATCATCCCAGAGAGGGAAAGAATGGAGGAGGAAAGGAAATTTTTGAAAGCCTCTGCCAAGAGGGCTAGGCTTGGCAGGATCTTCGAGTGGCAAGGACCTGGGCCTTGTCCTGCCCTGGGGAGGTGGGAAGGTTTGCCATGTGGGTGCCTTTTGGTAGCTCTGGGAGCCTGAAGCCATAGCAAGAACCCCAGAACCCTGGCCAAGAACACCACTGTTTCAGGGGCATTATCAGTTTGGACAAGGGGCACATGTGTGGACACAGAATGGACAAAATAAAGGTTACAGCGCTTTTCTCCAGCTGAACTGAGTTAGACCAACAGGCCTTCACATGACCCTGGGGTGGAATGATGGTCACAGTAATTATTGAGATTGGATATCCTGCCAGCTGTGGGATGGGGGCTTGGAATATATACAATTTGATTTGGAGGAAGAAAAGAAATGTGATTCTTACACTGGGGTGAAGCAGTACAAGTCACCCTTGCTATAATATTTAGGTACAGAAAGTGATCTGTTATTTGGTGTTTCATAGTGATAACAAACCCCAGCATTCCAGATTTGTTCTTTCAGGATTCTGAGCTAGGTGCTGTGAGAAATGGTCATTCAAGATGGAACATGATCTCTGCACTAAAATATTGACTTTCTCAACATTTCTTTACTTAAATGCTTTTATTTTTGGATAGCCAGGACAATATCTTAAAAGATTAGTAGTTGAAATTGTTCTTTCTGTTCATATTTTTATTAAAAGATAAGACAATAAGAAAGTGCACAAAGATTTAGCAAATGTTCTTTAAGAATACCAAAGGAAAGAAAAAAAGAAGGAAAAAATCAGCCTAAATAACCAATAGTTAGAAATATGTTAAATTATGGTACAACCATCCAGTGGAACTCTGTGAGGCCATTAAAAGTCATGTGGTAATGGAATATTTAATGGCATAGAAAGATGTTTACATACATGTTAAACAAAATATCTAGGGACTTCCCTGGTGGTCCAGTGGTTAAGACTCCATACCTCCAATATAAGGACCAGGGGTTTGATCCCTAGTTGGGGAACTAAGATCCCACATGCTCTGTGGTGCAGGCCCCAAAGTATTAAACTACCTTTATGGGCTTCCCTGGTGGCTCAGATGGTAAAGAATCTGCCTGCAATGCAAGAGATCTGGGTTTGATCCCTGGGTCAGGAAGATCCTCTGCAAAAGGGAATAGCAACCCCCTCCAGTAGCCTTGCCTGGAGAATCCCATGGGCAGCAGAGCCTGATGGGTTACAGTCCATAGGGCCACAAAGAGTCAAACATGACTGAATGACTAACATACACTTTTTACTGAGAAGTAGCCACAAAGAAAGTTCTATACATACACTGCCACTAAGCCTCACCACAGTTCTATAAAATAAGTATCATTATTATCCACAATTTGCAAATGAGAAAATTGAGACCAGAGTTTAGGAAACTGTTTGATCCCTGTTCAGGGAACTAGATCCCACAGGCCTCAGCTAAGAGCTCACATGCAGCAACTGAAGATCCTAGCACAGACAAATAAATAAAAATGAATATTAAAAAAAAGAAGAGAAATAAAAATGACGTAAAGGTTAAAATGCACCTAAGGAGAAAATATTGCATGGCTCATCCATCACCCAGGTTAGATCCTCAAAGTAAAACAAAGAGAACTTCACAGACTAGCCACGGTTTGGAGGCAGACTCAACAGGAAACCCACGTAGCTGAATAAAGGCATGGCATTACGTCAACGTCAGGAGGCAGGACAGTGAGGAACTGACATCAACTCTAGGTCAAGGATAAGAACAAATGAAATATGGCAGACAGCCAAGATTAAGTATAAAATGAGGGTGTGTTTGTGTGTGTGTTCGGTTGCTCAGTCGTGTCTGACTCTTGATGGCCCCATGGACAGTAGCCCACCAGGCTCCTCTGTCCGTGGAATTTTCCAGGCAAGAATACTGGAGCAAGTTGCTATTTTCAACTCCAGGGGATCTTCCTGACCCAGGAATAGAACCCAATTCTCGTGTGTCTCCTGCATTGGCAAGTGGATTCTTTACCATTGTGACACCTGGGAAGCCATAAAATGAAGGTGGAGCCCAATAAAATGAGGCTGGAGGCCATTCCAGCAGTTCCAAGGTGGGGCCAGGAAAACTCTTCCCTTCTATGGCTTCACAGAGGTTGTGTGGTTTGGCAAGCCAGAGGTGAAAGTCTTCCTATCAGGAAATGGAGGCTAAGTCAACCTGTAATGCCAGCGAAAGGTCCTGAAGGGGGACACTCAATGCCCAGTGACGTAAATTACCCAGGCTGGCAGCACTGTTTCTCAGGCCCTGTCTCCCAGTCAACCAATGTGTCTTCCACACGTTTTTCTTGCGTCTGTACCCACTTCCTTCCCTCCAGTTTCTCAATCCTCATTCTAAGCCAGTTCCTCATTCCTCTGGGAAAATTGCAAATCAACTATACTCCAACAAAAATTATTTTTAAAATATTTGCAACCACGTCCTTACTGATTAACAGGAATCATCTTCCTATTTAAATGCTGATATTTGAATCCTCTGCCTTGTCCTGGGCTTACCTACCTTCGATGACAACGACTTGACTATCTTTAAGGTAATCCAGTTAATCTTTGATAGTTATGATAACTAATGATGATTGGATGACTACTATTAAATTGAACAGTCTGAAACTGCTGTCCCTAGAGGACAAAAATAGTCAAAGAGGAGCAATTTTATATGGTTCAACTTAACATGCACTGGGTACATAGCTGCACATTACACAATATATTATTTCATCTCCACAACCACCATGTAAAAGAATTCTAATTTTACAGCTAAGCAAAGTGAGGTCCAGGGATATTGAATAATTTACACACCACCTCTTAAACACTATGGGTATTGCTTTTTTTCCTCACTGCAAGGCTTGGGCTATCTTAGTTCCACAACCAGGGATCGAACCTAGGGCCCTGGCAGTGAGAGTGCTAAGTCCTAACCACTGGACCGCCAGGGAATTCCTTGGTGTTGCCTTATTATAATAACTTTTGTCTCTGACCTACTGGCTTGTCTGGCTCTCTGGTTCCTCCACTCTGAATAATCTTTCAGAGCCTCTTCCTAGTTGAACATCCTTGGTTCCCTCATCATTGCTATTAACACAAGTGATGAACACTGGGGGCCTGTGGACACCATTTCACCCAACACTAGGATTTGTGGTGGCCACTGACATACAACACAACCCATTCCCATTCTAGCAGGTCCTGAATTTCTGGCTCCTCTTCTTTCTAAAAGGTGCTTCACAAAATACCTTTCCACACATACCTCTCCTTCACCCAGTTGATTCCTTGCTGTGCCCTATTTCTTTCTTTTATTCCCCCCTCTTTACCTCCAAACTCAGTGTCTTAAAACCACCTGTGGACCCAGCAGTTCCACTCCTGGGTATATACCTAAGAGAACCAAAAACACATGTCCACGCAAAGACTTGCATAGCGAAAAAGTGAGAACAACCTACATGTCCACCAACTAATAAATGGGTAAATGAAATGTGGTATCTATATCCATCATAATGGAACATTATTCAGTCATAAAAAAGAATGAAGCTCTGTTACATGTTGCAGTATGGATGAACCTTGAAAATATTATGCTAAATGAGAATGGTCATGTTGCAGGAAGGGGGACCCCTTCCAGGGCCTGAAACTGGGCTCTTGTCTAACACTCAGAAATGAATTGTCTGAGGAGACACATGTGCTGACAAAGCAAGAGATTTTATTGGGAAAGGGCACCTGGGTGGAGAGCAGAGGGTAAGAGAACCCAGGAGAACTGCTCTGCCGCGTGGCTTGCAGTCTCGGGTTTTATGGTGATGGGATTAGTTTCCTGGTGGTCTTTGGCCAGTCATTCTAATTCAGAGTCTTTCCTGGTGGCTCACGCATTGCTCAGCCTAGATGGATGCTGGTGAGAGGGATTCTAGAAAGTGGACGGACACGCGGTGTCTCTTTTCGACCTTTCCCGAACTCTTCCAGTTGGTGGTGGCTTATTAGTTCTGTATTCCTTATCGGGATCTCCTGTCATAAAACAACTCATGCAAATGGTTACTATGGTGCCTGGCCAGGGTGGGCGGTTTCAATCAGTGTGCTTCCCCTAACAGACACAAAGGCCACACACATATCGTATAATTCTATTTATATGAAATGTCCAGAATAGATAAATCCATAGAGAAAGTAGATTAGTAGTTACCAGAGGATGAGAAAATAGATTAGTGGGGGCACAACGTAAGAAATACACTAAAAACCACAGAATTATACCCTTTAAAAAGATGTTTTTATATAATGTGAATTTTATCTCAATAAATACATATTTTAAAATCACCTATGATTTGAGTCATGTAAATTTTCAAAGCCTTCCAGTTTTCTTTTCAGTGAACTATAGATCTTGGGGTAGAGATTATGTTAAATAAATAGCTCCAGCTTTTCTTCCGGGAGGATCCTTTGGCAAGGCTTGTGGTCAGAAACAGAGAGGTCAACCATCTGGTCAGTCTTCCCTCACTCCAGCCCGTTTGGAGTCCTGGAACCGGGAGTGCTAGGGATAATGTTATTCAACTCTTCTGTTTTGTTCTTAGGAAAATCAACAGAGCCTTGAGAGAAGACAGAACCTTTTCAAGATCATAGAATGAGTCAGTGGCATTGTTGGGCCTGCAGTCCTGTTTTCTCCTTTCAGGTAGAACACGTTTGTGTATAGACTTGACTACAGAAAGCATTCTCTCCTACGCATACTGGTAGCCCCTGTTTCCAATGAAAGAAGCTTCAAATTTCCTTCACTGACATCTGAAATCAGACCCATTGAACAGGCTTATAGGAGGTGAACTGATGCAAATACTAGCTTATCCCTACCTAGCCAACAATTAGCACTAAAGTTTGTTAGCAGATTTGACTGTCTCATTCTGGCATATTGAAAAATAAGGTAAAAATAGATTTCTTGCAAAAGAGTTGCTTATATTCCCAGCCAGAACTAAGCCCAGTGGGCATATGACAGGAAGGACTTGGGCTGGGCTGTTTTAGAGACTTTTTAAAAGGGGCAAAGCTTTACTCCTATCCTCAAAGACTTTGAGTTTGATGAGAGTACAAATGTATAGAAATAACACAGCCTAGAATGTAGAAACTCCTATTGACATGGAAGCAGACCAATAGTTTGGAGTTCAAAGTAGAAAGAGTCTTAACTGGAGCATAAAGAATCCATGGTGGGAACAGCATTTGGACTGGGTGGTATGGGACAGGTCAAGGGCTCAGCAAGAGTGAAGAGGCAAAGTCAGAGAGAATGAAAAACACTAGGGTGGAGCTTAGAGTATGTATAGAGAAACTGTACAAAATAAAATAAGAAGGAATACTGGGGCCAAATTTCGGAGTGCTATTTATGTCAGGATTAAGAAAGATTGCTCAATTTTTTGAGGGGCTCAGTAGGGGTAAGAACAGCCTCACACACTCTGATAGAGCCTCTTAGAGCAAAATTTGCATTATTTATTCAAACTCTTAGATAGCTTCAAACTCTTTGGGCCTGGGGTTTCACTTCTAGATATTTCCACTAAGAAATGTAAGTGTTCATTACACCATAATTTATACTACTAGAAAATTAGAAACAACAGAGCAGTGGAGCAGTTGTTCTCAATAGGAATAATTTGATCTCAGGGGACATTTGGAAATGTCTGGAAATGTTTTTTATTTCCACAATTTAAAGGGGAGGGAGTGCTACTGGCATCTAGTGGGTAGAGTCCAGGAATGTTGCTAAACATCTTTATAGTGTACAGGACAGCTTCCCACAACAAAGAATCACTGAGCCCAAAATGCCAAGGTTGAGAATATACATATGGATATAGATAGGTATGGAAAGGTTTAAAAATATACGAAGAATATTGGCGATGGTAATATCTGGGATTATGTTTTATTTCCATTTTTTCTTTTGTGACTTCCTGTACTTTCTAAGTTTTAATCAAGAATATATAGGACTATTTTATCTGATATGAGTATTGCTACTCCTGCTTTCTTTTGGTCCCTATTTGCATGGAAAATCTTTTTCCAGCCCTTCACTTTCAGTCTGTATGTGTCCCCTGTTTTGAGGTGGGTCTCCTGTAGACAACATATGTAGGGGTCTTGTTTTTGTATCCATTCAGCCAGTCTTTGTCTTTTGGTTGGGGCATTCAACCCATTTACGTTTAAGGTAATTACTGATAAGTATGATCCCGTTGCCATTTACTTTATTGTTTGGGGTTCGAATTTATACACCATTTTTGTGTTTCCTGTCTAGAGAATATCCTTTAGTATTTGTTGGAGAGTTGGTTTGGTGGTGCAGAATTCTCTCAGCTTTTGCTTGTCTGAGAAGCTTTTGATTTCTCCTTCATACTTGAATGAAATCCTTGCTGGGTACAATAATCTGGGCTGTAGGTTATTTTCTTTCATCATTTTAAGTATGTCTTGCCATTCCTCCTGGCTTGAAGAGTTTCTATTGAAAGATCAGCTGTTATCCTTATGGGAATTCCTTGTGTGTTATTTGTTGTTTTTCCCTTGCTGCTTTTAATATTTGTTCTTTGTGTTTGATCTTTGTTAATTTGATTAATATGTGTCTTGGGGTGTTTCGCCTTGGGTTTATCCTGTTTGGGATTCTCTGGGTTTCTTGGACTTGGGTGATTATTTCCTTCCCCAGTTTAGGGAAGTTTTCAACTATTATCTCCTCAAGTATTTTCTCATGGTCTTTCTTTTTGTCTTCTTCTTCTGGAACCCCTATGATTGAATGTTGTAGCGTTTAATATTGTCCTGGAGGTCTCTGAGATTGTTCTCATTTCTTTTAATTCGTTTTTCTTTTATTCTCTCTGATTCATTTATTTCTACCATTCTATCTTCTAATTCACTAATCCTATCTTCTGCCTCTGTTATTCTACTATTTGTTGCCTCCAGAGTGTTTTTAATTTCATTTATTGCATTATTCATTATATATTGACTCTTTTTTATTTCTTCTAGGTCCTTGTTAAACCTTTCTTGCATCTTCTCAATCCTTGTCTCCAACTCTAGCCACTTGCTTAAAAAAAAAAAAAAAAAAATATATAGGACTTTGTGGGACTTCCCTGGTGGTCCAGTAGTTAGTTAGGAATCTGCCTTTCAATGCAGGGGATGCAGGTTCAATCCCTGGTTAGGGAACTAAGATTCCAGATGCTGCAGGACAACTAAGCCCACATGCCACTACTAGAGAGAAGCCCATACACCTCAGGGAAGACCCAGTGCAGCCAAAAAAAGAAATATAGGACTTTGAATTAGTCAAGAGTAATATAATTCAGGTTGAGTCCAGGGGACAAAGGTTTAAGTCCTGGTCTGAGTCCAAGAATCAGGCGTGCCAACATCTAAGGGCAGGAGAAGATCTATGTCCCAGCTCAAACAGAGGGCCAATTCACCCTCCCCTCATCTTTTTTTTTTTTCCTATTCAATCTCCTGATGGATTGGGGGATACTCACCTGTGCTGGGGAGGGTAAAATTCATTACTTTGTCTAATGACTCAACTAATCTCTTCTGAAACACTCTTAATGACAAACCCAGAAGTAATGTTTTACTAGCTACTTGGGCATCCTTTAGCCCAACTAACACATAAAATGAACCACCATGAACATCATTTAAAAACAACATTACTGAGCATCAAGGATTATGCTAGACAGCCTTGCAAAGCCTCAATAATCAGTCCTGACAGGTGCCTGCCCTCACTGGAGCTCACAGTACAGAGAAGAAGACACAGAGCAGACAAACATAAAACCAGAAAACACGTTTTAATAGTGAAAAAGGAAATAAACGGATGATATGACAGGCAGGAATTGGGGAGAGAGTGACTGGGGCTCCCTGAGATAAGACAATTAAGGGTGACTAAGGACATGGCAACCTACTCCAGTGTTCTTGCCTGGAGAATCCCAGGGACGGGGGAGCCTGGTGGGCTGCCGTCTATGGGGTCGCACAGAGTTGGACACGACTGAAGCGACTTAGCAGCAGCAGCAGCAGCATGAGCTGAGACCTTGAGGCTGAGGAGCTGGAGAGACAGGGATTCACATTCCAGACAGAGAGCTCACGTTAGTTATGGTGGATGTGTTTGGAAAAGTTATTGTGAGATCCACCAGACCAAGGGTCATCTGTATACACAGTGTTGAATAGGCACAGTATCCTGAGAATTAATTAATTACACTCTATAATAAAGGAAGTGATCTATTGATACTTTCCTTTAAAGTTCACTTACACAGTTCAAAGTGCCAACCGCAGTCTATGATCCTACATTCCACAGTATTTATAAGACAGGTGTGCCAGGCTCTTATATATATATATATATATATATCTCCATAGTCACTACAGTATATTTCATCCAGAAAGAACGCGCTCTTCTCTTCCTGCCCTGGCGGGTTCGGAGAGACAACCCAATGAGGATTCTGGTATTTTGAGCCTCACTGGAGCTGATAAAATCCACAGTATTGTGTGCGTTTCTGAGCTGACAACCCAAGAAGATACTGGCTGCAGCCAGCAAAAGCACCCTAAAATGCCAAAACAAAGATCAGGGACTGAAGGACAGTAGAAGGTTAAGCCTCTACGGAAAGGACAGAAACAAAAATGTTAACTAAAGGTTACCTTTGAATGGCAGGATTATGGGTGATTCTAAGGGCCTTCTTTGTGTATTTTCTACAGTAAACATGTGTATTGTAATAGAAAAAAAAATCTATGAAAGGTGCTGTTTTTATAAAGTGAAAAGTGAAAGTCACTCAGTTGTGCCTGACTCTTTGCAACCCCATGGACTATACAGTCCATGGAATTCTCCAGGCCAGAATACTGGAGTGGGCAGCCTTTCCCTTCTCCAGGAGATCTTCCCAACCCAGGGATCGAACCCAGGTCCCTCTCATTGCAGGTGGATTCTTTCCCAGCTGAGCCACCAGGGAAGCCCTGTTTTTATAAAGGTCCTTCAAATTCAGAGATGTAATGTGGATATTTGGCCCATAATGTACACAAGGGAAGCAGGCTCAGTGGTGAGCATGCAGAGGGAAGCCGTGTGTTAGGGGATCCTGGGGACAGAGGTGAAGAAGAGTGGGGTGAGGGGCCAGGGACAGGAGGTGGATGCCCAGTTCCTCTCAGCTCTAGCCATTTCTGCCACAGAGAAACTGGATACGGGGTTGTTAGATCTTCTGATTCTCTGAGAGAAGCTAAACGAAACTGTTAAACAGTAAACATGGGCTTCCGTATCAAATGTTAAAGAAAAATACCATACAGGGCAAAGAAAGCATCTTTATAACAGTATGATGTCTTGTGTTACCAGTTTGCAGCCTCTCTGTTTGGTGTTTTCTTTTACTTGATCTCAATGCCAGTTCTGTGCCAAATTTTCTTCTCCTATTAGCGGACCAAGGTGAAAAGAGAACACTCACCTCTCCCATCTGGGGCCCAGAAGCACCCAGAACATCCTGATCCTCATAATCCTTGCTCTGGGGAAATATTAATGATTTAATCTCCCAAGCTCATTCACTCTGCTCTGCAGCCACACCAACGAGGTTCACAAACAAGACTCAGAGAAGTCTAGGCCAGCCTCACCCCCATCTACAGAAATAGGCAGTGCAATTCCCAGCCATGGGCGAGGTGACGGCAGAGGAAGTAGAGAAGTTTCTGGACTCAAATGTCAGCTTTGCCAAACAGTACTACAACCTGCGCTACCGGGCCAAGGTCATCTCAGACCTGCTGGGACCCAGGGAGGCGGCCGTGGACTTCAGCAACTACCACCCGCTGAGCAGCGTGGAAGAGAGTGAAATTATCTTCGACCTCCTGCGGGACTTTCAGGACAACCTGCAGGCCGAGAAGTGCGTCTTCAACGTCATGAAGAAGTTGTGCTTCCTGCTGCAGGCTGACCGCATGAGCCTATTCATGTACAGGGCCCGGAACGGCATCGCAGAGCTGGCCACCCGGCTCTTCAACGTCCACAAGGATGCTGTGCTCGAGGAGTGCCTGGTGGCGCCTGACTCGGAGATCGTGTTCCCCCTGGACATGGGAGTGGTGGGCCATGTTGCGCTCTCTAAAAAGATCGTCAACGTCCCCAACACAGAGGAGGTATCCTCTTCCCCATGGGAGTGGGGGACAGGGAGGCATTATTCCATGGGGTTTGGAGGGGAGGTATACGGGACAGGGAGCTGTCAGCCACCAAGACTGGGCTGGTGACCACTTGACACTTTTCTTTCTTTTTTTACTTGTCTATTTTTTTTTTAATTAATTTATTTTTCGCTGCTCTGGGTCTTCGTTGCTCTGTGAGGGCTTTCTCTAGCTGCTGTGAGTGAAGGGCTGCGCTTCCTTGCGGCCTGTGGTGGCTTCTCTTGTAGGCGGAGCTTGGGCTCTAGGTCCTCCGGCTCAGTAGTTGTGGCGCACAGGCTTAGTTGCCCTGTGGCATGTGGGATCCTCTTGGACCAGGAATAGAACCTGTGTCCCCTGCATTGCCAGGCAGATTCTTAAGCACTAGATCACCAGGGAAGTCTTTCTATTTGTTTATTGATAACTTTTTATTTTGAAAAAAAAAAAAATCAGAAGAGTTTAAAATACAGTACCAAGAACTGTATATTGTTCATCCCAATTCATCAACTGTTTATACCTTACCCGGCTTCCCTCGTGGCTCAGCTGGGAAACAATCCACCTGCAACGTGGGAGACCTGGGTTCGATCCCTGCTTTGGGAAGATCCTCTGGAGAAGGGAATGACTACCCACGCCAGTATTCTGGCCTGGAGAATTCCATGGACTGTATAGTCCATGGGGTCTCAAAGAGTTGGACACGACTGAGCAACTTTCACTTTCACCTTACCACATTTGCTTTATGTCTCCATTTTTTTCTGATCCATTTGGGAGACAAACACAGATAATGTGTCCTTTTAACCCCAGGAATTTTTCTGTGTATTTTCAGAACAAGGACATTTCTTACATAGCCAAAGTACAATGATCAAACTCAGGAAATGTGACAGTCGTTACAATACTATTATCTAATGAACGGTCCATATTCAGTTATTTGCGAGTCATCTCAATGATGCCCATTTAGCACTGTCTCTTTAGTTTCCAATCTGAAACAGTTTCTCAATCTATCTTTGTTTTCCATGATGCTGATGTTTTTGAAGGATATAGGCCAACTTGTTCTGCAGAAACGTCCCTCCATTTGGGCTTGTCTGCTGTGTCTTCACGTTTAGATTCAGGCTATGCATTTCTGGCAGGACTATCACAAAGGTGATGTTATTTTTACTT
Organism: Bos mutus; assembly: GCF_027580195.1. Classification (NCBI taxonomy): domain Eukaryota; kingdom Metazoa; phylum Chordata; class Mammalia; order Artiodactyla; family Bovidae; genus Bos; species Bos mutus. The sequence continues at coordinate 100,998,396 of NC_091623.1, read as the reverse complement.
TGTGCCTTGCGTCAGGAGACATAGGCTGGCAGTCATTACGGAAATGCTAAACTGACTACTTGGTTAAGTACTTGGCTCTGTCTTCTAAGAGTTTAGTGTTCTGTGAGATTCTCCTGGCAGCTCTGACAAAGACTTCTTTGATCACCTACAGGAAATCATTTAATGCAGTTTTCCCCATAACCATCTGCCAGAGTCCACTCCTACTCATCCTTCCGATCTTAGCTTAAAGTTCACTTCCTCAGGGAGACCCTCTCAGATCCTTCTGTGAGTTTCCTCCCTAAAACCATTTACCACAATAAGCCCTGGAGGCCAGGGACCATGCCTGCCTTATTGTCCACTTTATACCAAATGTTTGTCCACTTTATAGCAATTGCCCACTTTATAGCAAAGGTTTGGCACAAAGCAGATGCTCAACAAACACTTAGCAAAAAGACTCACACTCAGGTAATTTTGCAATAATCCCTTTAACACCTGTCTTACCCCAATATTTGCCCTAGGCTGTCAAGGCCAATGTTGGTCTCATTTATTGCTGAACTGGCCTAACCAGGAGCCTGTGTTCAGTCATTCCCAAGATCCAGCCTGGACATTTTGTGACTTTGTGTTCCCCTTACCTCTGACCTAATTTCAGATTAAAGTTCTTAAAATTAAAAGTTGGGGAGGTATGGGGCTTCAAAGATCATCTCATCCAGCTGACTTGTTTAATGGATGAGAAGTCTGGAGTCAGAAGATCTTGAGAAGGGGCTTGCCCAGAGTCACCAAGGCATCAGAGCAGAGCTTCCTGGACTTCACATGCACAGATGTAAGAATTCCAATGGATCATCTTTTTGACTTGGGTTCCTTTTTTGAAAAAAATTAATTAATTCATCATTTGGCCGCACCAGGTCTTAGTGATGGCACGAAGGATCCTCTAGTTATGGCATGGGAAAATCTTTAGTTGGGGCTGGCAAACTCTTAGCTGCAGCACATGGGATTTAGTTTCCTGACCAGGGATCGAACCCTGGCCCCTTGCACTGGGAGGACAGAGTCTTAGCTACTGGACCACTAGAAAGTCCCTTGAGTTACTTGGCAAGATGAAAGGCATAGACTTGGGCCTTTGTGGAACCTGGTTTTCTTTGAAGTATGCTGGTCTAGATCTCCTATGGGATTCCTCTCTCCTTGGCCCTCCTAGGGTAAGGGTAATTCTGCACCCAGGGAACTTTCCTGAGGACTCATTCAACTGGATTGGAGTCTGTTCTCCCTTCAACTCTCTCCAGACTTCAACTTCTCTCTAGACTGTAGCCAACATGGGTTGTCACAGTCTTATAACTGATTATCCCTGTTTTACAGATGATGAAATTGAAATCTTTTCTCAGTCACACAGAAAGCGGCAGAGCAGGGATTTGAATTCAGGCACTGGGACTGGTGCCACACCCTTTCACTGCTCTGCTGTTCTCTACTTCCTCGTGGCCTATAAAACGAGTGCATTAAACTAAGTGCAGTGTATGAAAAAAAGGTCCTTTTAAATTACATGGCAGAAAATTGAGATGTTAAGCTTTGAGGTCAGATCTGGGTGTGAATCAAGACTCCCTTTCTAATAACATGGCCTTGGCAAACTCTTTAGCTTGTTTGGGGTCACTTCCTAATTTGTAAAATAGAGGGAGAAAACCTAGCTTCTCTAAGTGTTGTTGTAGGATAAATGAGATAATTCTTTCTCCTCTAGCAAAGTTCTTAGCACATAGTTTAGGCTCTTACTGACAGCTTCTGCTCCTTGTTAATATCGCTATTACTTTGTTGTTGCTGTTAAGGAATTTATTCTATGGAATAGATGCTGGACCAGGTCTGTGTGGGGCTTGGAGAGGAATCCAGTCTTGCCTTTCTGGAGCTTTCAGTTTAGATTCTGTTTGTGGGAAAGACAGAACAGAGGTGCTGAAAACTTCTATGGACCCTGGTGTTGAGGGACTGAGGATTTAAGTAGACTCTCTGATCCTAAAATATCCCTGAGAGTTTGATGAACCCCTGCACTAAGCCTGCTGTTTCTTTGTCAGCCCCAAAGTTCACCCTGGACGGGATGGCTGTGTTCCCGGGAAGCTTTCAGGCCAGGCAGCCCCCTTGGTGTGTGCCTCAGGCCTGGAGTGATGTCATTTCAGGTCAGCAAGCCTCTGTCCTTCAGTTGTACATATCTTCCTCCTTGAGATATCATAATTTATTGGGGTCTGTGGACAGACACTGGGAGCTGGATGGAGAAGAAGCAGGGATATGGTGTAGACTGGGGGGTGGGTAGTCCCTGAACCACTGATAAGTGATACTCTTAGCCTTTAGCACACTTCCCATCAGCCCCCACCAAAACCTGAAAGTGGTTGTAATTACTGCATTGAAAAATGTGAAACCATGAATGGGTTTCCCATGGTTGTAATGTGGCTCCCATGCTCTGACACATTCTTACTTATCCTTGGGACCTTCTCGGGGGCAACTTGTCATTAGGGCTGCCAGATATAATGTAAGCTGCCCAGTTGAATTTGAATCTTAGATAAACAAAGAGATACTTTTTTTTTTTTTGGCTGAGCTGCATGGCATGTGGGATCTTAGTTCCCCAAGCAGGGACAAAATCCATGCCTCCTGCGATGGAAGTGTGAGTATTAACCACTGGACCACCAGGGAAGCCCCAGAGAACTATTTTAGTATGTGTTTTGTGCTAATAACTGTTAAACTGTCAATAATCAATGCTGTGACTGGACAAGCCCATGTGGTTCTTATGATGAATGCAAGATACCCTTTAGCACTAGTGATCAGAAAACTTTGAAAAAACAAAGGCTTATTACTTATAAGACCTGGAAATTACATTGCATACCTGGGGCTGTACAAGGAGGTCTCATGTTAGAGAGGGAGAGAGTGGGCTCTGGCCTAGGACTTTCATGAGGGTTGAGGGTTTCACAGGCTCACTCTCTATTAGTGAGTTTAAAACATAAGAGCAGAAATTGAAATCTTGGTAAGAGAAAATAGAAAGCAAAAAGTGGCTCCAAATGATCAGTTATCAAAATCAACCAAGATCTTTAAAACAAAAGAGCCTCAGTGTGAGGAGGTGGCATGGCTCTTTAACTAGTGTGTGGCTGACAGTGTGTCTATTTGAGATAGGCAGATAGCCATCTTTGAGGTGGATGTCAGCAATCAAAGCCTAAGTCATACACTCACATTACAAACATGAAAACAAACGACTCCCAAGGGTGTCCAGCTCACACTACAGTACACCCTATGCAACACATGATATACTAAGAAAGCTGTTTCCCTGAAATTCAAATGTGATTAATCCTGTGTTTATTTGCTAAATCTGGCAACCCTACTTGACATTCAGTGTGTGTCTGTGTATTTATTCTTTACCCTTTCTCCTTGGGAAAGCCCACAAGGCTTGTCTGTTCCTGCGTATCTTATTCACCACTACTGGTCCCCAGACCTAGCCCAGGGCCTGGGACAGAGTGGTTCCTCATTACAGTTTATTGAGTGAATTAATAAGTCATGGCCCTTTCCCAGTGGGCTGTGATATTGTGATTTATAAAAAGAAATATTTATTTGGTCTTTGTCCTGGTTCCTGACACAGAAGTGACCCTTGTAATTTCCTGAGTGATAGAACCATCTGACACAGAGCTCCTAAATCCCTTGGAGTTTCCTGGGTGGTAGGTGGTCTTTTGTTCTAATGAGAGGACTCTTGGTGGACTCCCGGATGGGGACCAGAAAGATCAAGCCTTGATTAGACACTTGAAACCTTCAGCCCATCCTCTATTCTCTTAAGAGGGTTTTCCAGGTGGCCCTAGTGGTAAAGAACTCGCCTGCCAATGCAGGAGGACATACGAGATGCAGGTTCAATCCCTGGGTTGGGAAGATCTCCTGGAGGAGGGCATGGCAATCCACTCCAGTATTGTTGCCTGGAGAATCCCATGGACAGAGGAGCCTGGCAGGCTATGGTCCATAGTGTTGCAAAGAGTCAGACGTGACTAAAGAGACAGCACACATGCGCCAATGCGAGAGACTCAGGTTTGATCCCTGGGTCAGCAAGATCCCCTGAAGAAGGAAATGGCAACCTACTCCAGTATTCTTGCCTGGGAAATCCCATGGATAGAGGAGCCTGGCAGGCTACAGTCTAGGGGGTTGCAAAAGAGTTGGACACAACTTAGCAACTAAACAACAACATTCCTGTAAGAGGGGAGAGGGGCTGGAAATGGGATTAATAATTGATTATGCCTTTGTGATTAAACTGTCATAAAAAACCTCAAAAGTACAGGGTTCAGAGAGCTTCTGGGCTGGTGAATACATGCATGTGCTGGGAGGGTAGTGTACACCCCAACTCCAGGGGACAGAATCTTTGGCACACAGGACCTTTCTGGATCTCACCTTATATATCTTTATCTGACAGTTCATTGGTACACTTATTCTATTCTAAGACTGTAAATGTAAATACTTTCCTGAGTTCTATGAGCTTTTCTGGCAAGTAATCAAACCCAAGGAGTGAGTCACTGGAACCTCGATTTACAGTTAGTGAGGCAGAAGCACAGATAGCAGCCTATGACTTGACATTGGCATCCGAAGCAGGGGCAGTCTTCAGGGACTGAACCCTCCAGTTGTACGTTCTTGTTCTCCAGGTAAACAGTGTCAGAACTGAACTGAATTGTTGGATACCCAGCTAGTGTCAGAGAACTGGTCAGTGTGGGGAAAAAAGCATCTACATATCTGGTGTGCTAAGTGTTGTGAATATGGTAGTTATGTGAGAGTAAAGGAAAACAGTGAGTTTCTCCTAGACGGTGACAATCCCATTTCTGAAGACTGAAGCTGAAAGCACTGTCATGTCCAGAGGCTCTTACATTGGTTGTCCTGCTCTCCTTCCCGCCCTATGACACCTGGAACCCAGCATGCCAGGCCAGAAAGAAAACTCAGAGAGGACCCGGTCTGACATGGTGATTTTACCGAAGAGGAAACTGAGGCTCGGAGAGGTTTCAACTACTGACAGGCTCATGAAGCCACTCAGAGGGGCCCCAGGATACCATCAATCCTCTGGGGGCTTTCTTCACATTATGGCTTGAATTGTGAATTCATGCTTTACATAATGTCCCCATTGTACAGTGATAACCCACTGAGGACAGCCTCCCCTTTCTTACGGGTCTTGGCAGACCCAGTGCCTCTCACAGACCCAGTGCTCAGTAAATATAAGTGGATGAATGAATCAATCCATCAATGAGCCGATCAGTGTATCAGTGAATGAATGAATGAATGCAGTGACTGTGCCATTTACGAGCAGGAGAATTGTCTATAAAACAGGGAAGGAGAGAGTTCTATGTGACAGGGAAGATGTGAGAGTCAATGAATTGTCTGGCTCTGGGCCTAGTACATCATTGAAAGTGAAAGTCATTCAATAAATAGATATCATGGGACACACTGGAGCTTGGCACAGAGGATGTTTGAAAAGAGAAACTGGGTTTCCAGGAATGAGAAGCAGTCTTGAATTACTTTGGAATAAAATCTAAGCTCTTCCAGTGGCCTCCAAGGCCCTGTCACATAAGGCCTCTGCCCACCTTTCTGAGGGGCTTCCCTGGTGGCTCAGATGGTAAAGAATCTGCCTTCAATGTGGGAGACCTGAGTTTGATCCATGAGTTGGGAAGATCCCCTGGAGAAGGAAATGGTTATCCACTCCAGTATTCTTGCCTGGAGAATCCCTTGGACAAAGGAGCCTGGCTGGCTACAGCCCATAGAGTCACAAAGAGTCAGACACAACTGAAGCAGCTTAGGATGCACGTAGGCACGCATGCTACCTCTCTGACTTCCTTGACCTCCAATCTCCTCACTAAGCAGGCCTTCTTCCTGTTTCTCAGATCAGTCAGTTCATTGCCCCCTGCTCCTTGGCATCCTCCGTGCCCTCTGCTTGGAATACACTTCTGGCTGGCTGGCTCTTCTGAGCCTTCACTCTCTGCATTGCCTCTTAGAGAAGCCTCCCTACCTGCCAGGACTGACCAGAGCAGCTTCAACCTACCCCCGCTACCATCACTTTCTATAGCATCATCCAGTTTCTCTTCTTCAAAGCAGCTGTTTACTTGCTTTTTGTCTGTCCACCCCATTTGAGTGGAAGCTTTACTAGGGAAAGATATTCACCCGTCTTGTTCATTGCCTAAACTGCCTAGCATATATTAAAGGCTTTCTGTTAATGCCAACTGAATGAATGAATGACTTGGGCTTTCTTCTGCTCGACTTCTGATTCCTAGGCTTTAAAACAGATAGGTTAGTGACTTTCCTGGTGGTTTAACAGTTAAAACTGTGTTCCCAACGCAGGGGACCCAGGTTCAATCCTTGATCAGGGAACTAGATCCAACATGCTGCAACCAAGAGTTCGAATGCCACAACCAAAGAAAAAGATCCCTCATGCAGCAATTAAGACCAGGCACAGCCAAACAAAAAGTAAATAAAACAGTTTTAGCAGGTGGCCTTTAAGGTCCCTCCGCCGCTGATAAGTTGAGGTTCTATGACACAGCTGAGAACACTGTATATGCTAAAAATATAAGGATGCCAATGATTATACAGACACCAGTCAATTGGCAGCTGTGCTATTTGTGAGAAAATTCTAGGGCTGAGAACTCAGTGGGAGAGAAGGTACTGGTGGCTTTAGTAACATTGGCCTCAGATGCAGGTAAGGCCCAAGTACTGCTTTCCTTGACAGAAGTGAATACTGAAAGACTGAACTGACTTGATGAAATGAATCTGGGCATGTCTCACTCAGGCTTGTATTCATCAGTTGTCCTTAGAGAGTGACATGGAATACCCTTATGGTTAATACCTCTTTAGAGATTTTGCTTAATCCTCCAACACTAATTCAAGTTGAGCACTACAGGCTTCTCTTAATTCCTTTACCCTTCACCTGGTTTGAGAGAGCTTCATCGACAACAGGGCCTGTTTATTTAGTCCCACTCCAACTGGAAGAATCCCCAGATGCAGAGCACCACATTCTAAACTTCTGCATTGTGGGAAAGTTCTAGTTCTAGCACAGCTGTGTGAATTGGCTCTGCAAAATACACTTCCTTCTCAGAACAGCCTGAACTGTACACATCTCAGCTGGCTTGTGTTCCCAGCAACGCTGACTGTTGGGAAACCTCACAGTGTGACCAAGAAACAGAAAGGTGGATTCTTTTGGATTTAAGACAACAATTCACGCTCTGTCCCCACTTTCTGACCACCCAGACTGTACCGCCCTATACTGGCCTCCAAGTTTGCCTTCGGGGTGGGGTGTAGGAGGTGTGTGCTCCTCTGCACTCATACTGCTTTGAGCCAACCCTTATGTCCTGTGTTACTATTAACACAGGACATCTGTGTTAATTCTGTGTGAATTCTGTTAATTCTGTGTGATTCATCTGTGTGCTGGCCTGAATTTTAGTCTTCCCTCTATCCCCGGTGCTTAGCATAAGGCCTGACACAGAGCGGGGCTTCCGTTAAGATTTGTGGAATGGGGATATCCATTGGATTGGCTGTGTGGTGCTAGAACTGGATCGCAAAAAAAGTTGAATGCAGCAATGAAGACCCAGTGCAGCCAATAAATGAATAAATAAAAGCTGGAAGTAACAAATTCTCTGGTTCAAAGACCCAGACCCAGGTCTACACTTATCCAGGCTTCCCTGAAATGAAGCTTCCCTGGATGAAGCAGCAGAGCTGAGGGCAGTTTCTCAAATCACATACACACACAGTAATAAGTAATGTTAATCTTGAGTTTCAGTTTCCCCCTTTGTAAGATGAACTACTAATGGTCCCATCTCTTGGGTTATTGGGAAGAATACAGTGAGCTGAGGCAGGCAAAGCGCCACACGCAACACCTGCTGGCAACTGTGCTGATTCTATTCACTAAGGTCTTTTCCTCACTCAGGTTTCTGATTTACATTTAACTGTCATCAATGGAAGAGAGCCTTCTCAAAATCTTCCTCCACAGACAAAGCCAACCCTCCACCTCCATCCTTGGGTCCCTCCAGTGCTTTGCTCACATCTCCATAACCCTTCATAAGCTGTATTTCAGACTTTCTTCTACTGGATTTTGGAGGCTTCCAGGGTAGAAATCATCTATAATAGCCTCGTCCCTGATGAGGAGTAGATGGAACTGGCTTCATTCTTTTGTCAACAAGAGAACGGGGAGCCTCTCTACCCCACCTCTACAACAAACTGTGGAAAATTATTAAAGAGATGGGAATACCAGATCACTTTACCTGTCTCCCTACCTGTCTCCCGGGAAACCTGTATGCAGATCAAAAAGCAACAGTTAGAACCGGACATGGAACAACAGACTGATTCCAAATTGGGAAAGGAGTACATCAAGGCTGTATATTGTCGCCCTGCTTACTCAACTTCTATGCAGAGTACATCATGAGAAATGCTGGGCTGGATGAAGCACAAGCTGGAATCAAGATTGCCATGAGAAATATCAGTAACCTCAGACATGCAGATGACACCACCCTAATGGCAGAAAGCAAAAAGGAACTAAAGAGCCTCTTGATGAAAGTGAAAGAGGAGAGTGAAAAAGCTGATTTAAAACTCAACACTCAAAAACTGATGATCATGGAATTTGGTCTCACCACATCATGGCAAATAGATGGGAAAACAATGGAAACACTAAGACTTTATTTTCTTGGGCTCCAAAATCACTGCAAATGGAGACTGTACCCATGAGATTAAAAGATGCTTGCTCCTTGGAAGAAAAGCTATGACCAACCTAGATAGCATATTCAAAAGCAGAGACATTACTTTGCTGACAAAGGTCCATCTAGTCAAAGCTATGGTTTTTCCAGTAGTCATGAATGGATGTGAGAGTTGTACCATGAAGAAGGCTGAGTGCCGAAGAATTGATGCTCTTGAACTGTGGTGTTGGAGAAGACTCTTGAGAGTCCCTTGGACTACAAGGAGACCCAACCAGTCAATCCTAAAGGAAATCAACCCTGAATATTCATTGGAAGGACTGATGCTGAAGCTGAAACTCCAACATTTTGGAGTGATGTGAAGATCTGATGTGAAGATCTTTCCCAGCATCTTTCCTGATGCTGGGAAAGATTGAAGGAAGGAGGAGAAGAACACAACAGAGGACAAGATGGTTGGATGGCATCACTGACTCAATGGACATGAATTTGAGCAAGCTCCAGAAGATAGTGAAGGTCAGGGTTGCCTGGTGTGCTGCAGTCCACGGGATTGCAAAGAGTCAGACATGACTGAGTGACTGAACAACAACAGCAACCACGGGCACCTGGGGCTCTGGGTTGTTTTCCTGTCTTTGCTCTTCCTCTGCGCACTCATACTTGTCTTTGTCTACCTTCAGGATGAACATTTCTGTGACTTCGTGGACACCCTCACAGAGTACCAGACTAAGAACATCTTGGCTTCTCCCATAATGAATGGGAAGGATGTGGTGGCCATAATCATGGCTGTGAATAAAGTGGATGGGCCCCACTTCACCGAGAATGATGAAGAGGTAAGAGTGCTTAGGAACTGGTGGGCTGGCCATGCCAGCACATTCTCCCAGCTCACAAATCTTCTGACCCTTGCTATTTGCCCTGACCTTGGCTTTCCCCTCTGTAAGACAAGGAAGTTAGTGGTCTGATGATCTGTGAGGGAGGCAGGACAGGATAATCATTAAGATGTTGGGCTTTGGAGATAAGAATATAGGGATAATGGTTCTGGTTCTGCTAATATCTGTTTGTCTTGGGCACGTTTTTCTGAACCTCAGATTACTTATTTGTAAAATGGGGCTGGTTTTATAGTATCTTTTATAGAGAGTATCTATAGTGTCTCTTGAGGTCATTTGTGGCCATCAGGATAACATATATACATGACTTATCACGGGGCCTGCAAACTCAATGAACAGTAGCAACTTCTCATGAACACACTTCTAATAACATTAACATTCTACATTCTGTGAGTTTTACCCTCACATAATGCAACATTTTATGAGTCAGCTTTCCACGATCCATCTGCTCAAACTGTCTCAGATGAAGCTTTGAAAATATTCAAACTTATCGGCTGATGGTAGAAGTGGCCAGAAGAGGAATTTCTCCTTCTCATCTGTTTCTCCTCATGCTGTTTGATTTTCAGATTCTTCTCAAGTACCTCAATTTTGCAAATCTAATCATGAAGGTGTTCCACCTGAGTTACCTGCACAACTGTGAGACTCGGCGTGGCCAGGTAAAGGGCTTGACTTGAGGGAATGGACTGGACTGAAGGTGTCCTCTTCCTGAAGCACTGATGTGCTCAGCTAGAAGGCAGTAGTGACAGGAGTGCCTGGGAAGTATCGTGCAGTCTCTCCCAGCATCCCTGGGGTGCATGAGTCATGATGTCTGTAAAGCTGTAACCCAGAGTGACTGCACGTATAAGCTTTCATGTCAGCCAGCTTGTACTTGAATCCTTGCTAAGCCATTTACCAGTTCTAAGACCTTGAGCACACCATTTAACCTCTCCAAGCTTCAGCCTCCTCTTTTGAAAAATGGGGATAATTACGGGATAAAGTATGTAGGATACTTGGGCTCTGTCAATGTTTGTTATCATCGTTGTTATTAACAACCTAGGAAATAAAAAAATTGGAAAGAGTTGGATCCAATAGCAGCTGCCCCGTTATTCACCACTCTGAAGCTCAGTTTCTCCATCTACAAAACAGGGACAGCTATTCTTGGTTATTATGAGCTGCTGTTCTGTGCCTCAGGAACACTAACTGTGTTTTTGTATTTCTTCAGATACTGTTGTGGTCTGGGAGCAAAGTCTTTGAAGAGCTTACAGACATTGAGAGGCAGTTCCACAAAGCCCTGTACACAGTCCGTGCCTTCCTCAACTGTGACAGATACTCTGTGGGGCTCTTAGACATGACCAAACAGAAGGTGAGAACACTTAAGAGCAGACATTTCCAAGAATAGGTTAAATATATAGCTGCTATATATCAGGTGGAACCCAGCCTTGTGTCATGAATTTGGTTGCACAGGGAAATGGCTGGCAGGAGGTAGATGGTTATGAAAGGTTTTTCACAGGTCTTTTACACTGAGGAGAGGAGTACCAGCCTCTACAGAGGAAAAGTCATTCCAGGGCACAGGGGAGGAAAAATAACCTATATCTTCCCTAGTCCATAGGGAAAAAATGAGCATGTGAGAAGAAGGCATGATGAGGTGGTAAAGGTGAGTGATAAAGAAGTTTCCATGTAGGGTGAAAATGCAGCAAGAAGAAAGTTGCCAACTTCAGAAACTGTCAGAAAATACACTCAAAGGTGGGCAGAAACCTTTCCTATGGTGAAAAGACAACCCTCAGAATCGGAGAAAATTATAGCAAATGAAACAACTGACAAAGGATTAATTTCCAAAATATACAAGCTGCTCATACAAGTCAATACCAGAAAAACAAACAACCCAATCAAAAAGTTGGAAAAAGGCCTAAATAGACATTTCTCCAAAGAAGGCATACAGATGGCTAACAAAAACATGAAAAGATGCTCAACATCGCTCATTATTATAGAAATGCAAATCACAACTCCAATGAGATACCACCTCACACCAATCATAATGGCCATCATCAGGAGGTCCATAAACAATAAATGCTGGAGAGGGTGTGGAGAAAAGGGAAGCCTCTTGCACTGTTGGTGGGAATGTAAATTGAAGATGGAAGATGATATGAAGATTTCTTAAAAAACTAGAAATAAAACCACCATATGACCCAGCAATCCCATTCCTAGGCATATACCCTGAGGAAATCCAAAAGTGAAAAAGACACATGTACCCCAATGTTCATTGCAACACTACAATAGCTAGAACATTGAAGCAACCTAGATGTCCACTGACAGATGAATGGATAAAGAAGCTGTGGTACATATACATATAATGTAATATTACTCAGCCATTAAAAGGAACACATTTGAGTCAGTTCTAATGAGGTGGACAAACTTAGAGCCTATTATACAGGGTGAAGTAAGTCAGAAAAAGAAAGATAAATATTGTTTACTATTGTAATATTGTCCATCCCTAGTGGTCCGTTGGGTAAGACTTGAGCTTTCATTGCCCAGGGCCTAGGTTCAATCCCTGGTTGGGGAACTAAGAGCCTGAAAGCCATGTGATGCAGCCAAACAAACAAGGAATCTAGAAATATGGTGCCTATGAATTTATCTGCAGGGCAGCCATGGAGAGGACACAGGGTCGGGGGCGGGGAAGAGAGGGTGAGATGTATGGAGAGAGTAACATGGAAACATATTACTTTATGCAAAATAGATAGCCAATGGGAATTTGCTCTATGACTCAGGGAACTCAGACAGGGGCTCTGTATCAATCTAAAGGGGTGGGAAGGGGAGGGAGATGGGAAGGAGGTTCACGAGTAGGGGGACATAGGCATACCTATGGCTGATTCATGTTGATGCTTGACAGAAAACAAAATTCTCTAAAGCAATTATCCTTCAATTAAAAAATAAATATTTTTTTAAAAGAAAATATAGATGTAAATCTTTGTGGCCCTGGATAAGGCAATGGTTTCTTGGATATGGCATCAAAAGCACAAGTAACAAAGGAGAAACAGAAAATTGGGCTTCATAAAAATTTAAAAGTTTTGTGCTTGAAAGGACAGTAAAGAAGAAACCTTTTGAAAAGACAAGTATGTAAAATATAAAAAGAACTCTTAAAATTAGGAGTATAGGATTAACAGATACGAACTATTATATATAAAATAGACAGGCAACAAGAATTTACTGTATAGCACAGGGAACTATACTCAGTATCTTGTAATAACCTACAATGGAAGGTGGTCCACTGGCTAAGACTCTGTGGTCCCAATGCAGCGGGCCCAGGTTTGATCCTTGGTCGGGAACTAGATCCCATGTATTGCAACTAAAAGTTCGCATATCACAGCAAAAGATCGAAGATCCCGTGCATGCAATGAAGACCAGGTGCAGTCAAATAAATAAATAAATATTAAAAAATAAATAAATAAAATAGTCATGATACATTTGTTAGTTTTAAAAATAACGGAAAAAAATATATATATACTAATCACTTTGCTGAAACTATCACAATATTGTAAATCAACTATACTTCCATCTTTTTTTAAAGTTTGATGTTTGCTGATGAAGGGGAAAACAAAAATCTCTTACTACTCAACAATAAAAAGATAACCCAGTTTAAAAAATAAAATAAATTGCTGGGCAACATGATAATCTCCCTTTTTTATATAATGCTCTACAAAAATAATTCCATAGTAGTACATGTGGATTTTTAAATAATATATGTACATATAACAAACACACAGAGAAAAGCACTATTACAGGAAAATAGTTCAGTGAATTACCACAAAGTGAATATCCCACGTAACTACCACCAAGATTAAGGAATAAGAACATTACTGGCGCCTCAGAAGCCCCTTTCTTACCTCTCTCTAGTAACTCCCATTCCTTCCTCCTAAAAGGTAACCACTCTCTGACCTTTAAAGCCACGTTAGTTTTTCCTAATTTTGAAATTCATATAAATGTAATTATACTCTTTTGTGTCTGACTTCTTTTGATCAAAATTTGGATTGTAAGATTCATTCTTATTGCTCATCATAGTCATCAATTTTCATTAATTAGTTCATTAATTTTCATTCTTGTAGAATATTCCATTATATGAGTAATCCACAAAGTATTTATTTATTCTACCAGTGATAGTGATTTGAATTTTCCAGTTTGGGCTTTTATGAATATTGCTATCATGAACACTCTAGTACATATTTTTTCGGTACACATATATATTCTATGGTTCCTCTTTCTATAATCTGCTTTATTTCTTGATTTTTCAGTTAATCTGTATCTTGTACATGCCCATTTATTTTTGTTTGAACACTAGAAATCTGTATAAAATATTTTGGAGATGATTTGAAACTCTTGGCAATGTTATATTCCTCCAAAGGGGATTTATGTTACTTCTGGTTATAAGTTGAAACAAAGGCAGAGTATCTGAATCTAATCAAGGACTGAGCCAATTTGAAGCTGGTCTTCAGTTTTTGTGAGGGTTATTCTGTTTCTGATTCACTTTTACTCCTAGAGTATAAATCTTTAGGAAGGACAGGCTAAAAACCTGGGTTGCTTTCAAGGATGTCTCCTTTTTGGCAGGTCCCAAATTTCAACCTAGTCCTACTAGCCAAGTAGGTCTACTGAAAGCTTTGCACACCTTTCCAGTTGCTCCACAACATCTTTGGTGTCAGTAAGAGGAAAAGTTGAATCAGGCATCAGGCTCATATCTCTGGGCTTCCCTTCTCTGTGAGATCTTGGCCCATCAAATTATTGCTGCCTTGCTAGCGCTATGATTCCTTCACATAAATGTTTATATACGCATACACACATACATATACAGAGTCCAGATTCATGATAATTCTCAGTTGGAGGATTGGTTTGCAACAGACTGGCTACCATTGGTAGTAGTAGAAATCCTCTTTTTTTGTTCTTTAGTCCACATAGATTTATCTCATTTTTTAAAATAGTATTGGTATACCATAATTAGTTTATCCTTTCCCCTATTTCTGGGCATTTAAATCATTTCTAGATAGTCTTGCAATTAAAGGCAATGCTGTAATGAACAACCTTGGAGTTAAATTCCTGCCCACTCGACAGAGACTATCTATAGGACAAAGGTGTGGAAGTAGATTACTAAGAAAAAAATTTTATTTCACTTTCCCCAAATTTTCCGTCTAAAGGCTAAATCATTTTATACTCCTACTTGCACTGCATGAGAGTTCCCTTTCTCCAAACTCCTGCCCCCAATTCTGTGTATCATAAATCTTTTGTATTTTTCCTACTTAAACAGGCAAAAATGTTATTATTCTTCTTTTCTAATTGTTTTTTCACTGATGATCATAGAAGAGTAAATACATTTTGTATATTTATTTGTAATTTAACTTTTCTTTTTACATACATTGCCCAAGTTTTTCTGTGCAATATATTGCCCATTTTTCCACCTTTAAAATTGAATTCTTTGTCTATTTCTTATTAAAATATGAGTGCTTTATATTATATAGATTATGTATGTGTCACCTAGCTGCAACCATATTTTCCTTTTCTGTGGATTATATTTTAACTTTGTCTATGGCATCTTTCATAATACAGAAGACTTAAATTTTATGGCTTCTGTGTTTTGAATTTTGTTTAAGAAAGACTTCCTCAACCTGAATACTATAGTCTGAAATAACCTTAATTGCTTTGATTAATACATTTTCATCTTTTACTCATCTTGAAATTATTAATATGTTATAAGGTAAGGATAAATTTTGTGATGTCCTCATAATTCTCAAGAGTCCATTTTAAGGTGCTCAGTTTGTATCTTAAAAGATCAAAACACAGCTCTAAGCTGCAGCATTCTGCCCTCTGTTTCTTTTGAACTCTCCCTCAAAAGGGAAAGTCACATTTAAATGAGAATATCCTGATTTAGTCATCCCCAATAGATGGAACAATCTAGCAATTAGAAGTGGGTTGGGTTGCCTATAATCACTCTAAGAACTGGTTCTCTTTCCCCTCCCCCCCCCCGCCCCACCCCAGATAGCTAAATTCTTAACTGAAGTATTGACATTATGAAAAGTGTCAATAAAGGCCACTGAATTGTACAATTACGCTGGGCGAGTCACAAGGTGTATGAATTATATCTCAGGAAGGCTGTTTAGAAGTAAAAGAGAGAGAGAGAGACGGGACAGAGGACGGCAGGCACAAACACGCCCCACATTCCAGCGCACCCTCTGTTGACATCTGCTTCTCCTGAGGACAGTCTTCAAAACCGTGCAGTGTTTGACCTCGATAGTGTCAGCCTGATATTCTTCTTCTGGTCTCAACATTTGTGTTCTCTTTTTGTTACTGTTTTGATTCTTACCCTGGCTACCTTACTAAAGTCACTCAAAGGCTTAGTTGTCTCCTCCATGAGATAGTAGATCCTCTGGGCATGAACTGTACCTTGTCTCTATCCAGCACAAAGCATGTTGTGGAGCTTAGGTAGGTCCCCAGCTCTCATTTTCACCCAGAACTGAATTGCTTCCTGTTGTCGACAGTCAAGAGGAAGAGTCCAACTGGGCAGAAGGGTGAGGACGTGAAATGTGAATTTCATGTGGACTTCATTTGCCATCTGCTTGCCCTCTGGATGATGTAAGAGCAGACAAACCACCATGACAAATATTTTCAAATGAGAGAGAGAGAGAGTTCAAGAAGCAGAGGGGCTTGACATCCTGCCCATGGTAACCCAGAGTGAGCAGATCACTGTCTCTAAACACAGCAGATAAGTGAACAGAGAGGCACTGGAGGACAGGGGCCTCTTCCTCAGACCCAGATTTGGCCCAATCCAAGTGTGCAGCAGCATGTGTTGCAGAAAAACCGGAGGAGAAGCAGCAAGGAAGCCTGTGTGGCGTCCTAGTCAGTTTCTTCTCCTGGGGCTGCGTGACCATGCAGAGCCTTTGCTGGCCCTTTTCTCTCCTCTCTCTGCCCCTTTCTTTGCCAGTTATCTTACAGGTGTCATCCTTTCCTGTTGAAGCTCAAAGGTCTATCTGTCCATATTTGGCACCATTGCTTCTCTTTCCTTATTTGGAAAAAAAAATTTTATTATGAAAGCCATACATTTTATTAAGGAAGAATCCCGAGAAAGTCAATTGTTAATGCTTTGTTGTGAATTCTTTGAGAGCATTTTCTATATAGAGTTAAACCATTGGGGGTCACATGATCTATGCATCTATCACTTCACATTTTTTATTCATTGATGTATCATGGACATCTTTTTAATCAATACATACACATCTGTAATATGCTTGTTACTAGATGTACCATCAGAGAAGGCAATGGCAACCTACTCCAGTACTCTTGCCTGGAAAATCCCATGGACTGAGGGGCCTGGTGGGCTGCAGTCCATGGGGTCGCTAGAAGTCGGACACGACTGAGTGACTTCACTTTCACTTTCATGCATTGGAGAAGGAAATGGCAAGCCACTCCAGTGTTCTTGCCTGGAGAATCCCAGGGACGGCGGAGCCTGGTGGGCTGCCGTCTATGGGGTCGCACAGAGTCGGACACGACTGAAGCGACTTAGCAGCAGCAGCAGCAGATACACCATAATTGATTTAATAAGTCTCCTCCTTTTGGATACTTCGTGCTCAGTCACTAAATCATATCCAACTCTTTGTGAACCCATGGACTGTAGTCCTCCAGGCTCCTCTGTCCATGGGGCTCTCCAGGCAAGAATACTGGAGTGGGTTGCCATTTCCTATTCCATGGGACTCTTCCTAACCTAGGGATCAAACCCATGTCTCCTGCATTGTAGGCAGATTCTTTACCACTGTGCCATTGTAGGTTTTTTCTAATTTTTCACCGCTATAAATGATACTGGAAGAAACATTGTTCTAGCTAAACATTTGATCACATGTTTAGCAGGTATGTAAGGTAAATTTCTTGGCTATAGAGTCCACTTTTTCCTTCTCAAGTCCCACAGCAGAGGAAGAATGAGGTTGCTCTTGCTTAGCTCCCATTCTTGGTTATTGATTAGACAGATCCAGTTCTGATGATACTGATATATTTCAAAGCACAGACACAATTGACTTTTTCCAAGTCTAGTGAATCTTGCAGCCCTGCCAAGCTTAGGTTCCACTGAGTTCTTCACATCTTCCAAATTTCAGTGATAGATGACTCATCCAGGTGAGTCTTATTTTCTTAATCTCCTTTTTTGATCTGCTTTCAAGACACATAATTATTGTTTTTCTCAACCCTAGGAATTTTTTGATGTGTGGCCAGTCCTGATGGGGGAGGCTCCACCCTACGCTGGTCCCAGGACTCCGGATGGAAGGGTAGGTCTCCCTCTGGCCTGTTCAGTATGAACAAATGTTTAATGAAATATCATGTAAGGCACTGTAGGCCCTGATGAAGTTTCTCTACCACATAGGTATTTATCTCTTCTGGGTTGGGTCGTCACCTTTGAAATTATGGTAATTCCTCACGATTGCTCAAGCCCTGTATTTTGCAAGGTGTTTTTAATATCTCCCTGGAGTTTCACAACAACCTGGTGGGACTGACAGAAGAGGGAAACTATTCTTATTCCATAGATGAGGAAAGAAGTCCAGAAAGATCAAGCAACATGCTTAAGGACTCACTCAGCAGAACTGTAGATTATTAAAGATGTAAATAATCTCAAAATCGAATATAGATGTACACGTTGATAGCCGGAAAGTCATTTCCAGTCAATAGACATATATGTTTAGTTATGAAAGTTTTTTAATTCTTTATTTCCAACAAGTGTCTAGATTCTCAGATTCTTTTGAAAAGGTGGCAGACCATTCAAAACTGCACAGCCCCCCCATCCCCATCCCACAGGTGAAATTTGATTGGAGCTGAGTAGCAGCTGCCTCCTTGCAACCTGGCCTGAGCTCCCTAGTTTGCCACAGTCCCCCTGACTCCCTCTTGTGTACCCCTGGCTGCCTCCTCTCATTTATGTTTCTATTAGGTCTCCCTTGGCATTTCAGTGTGCAACCTCTGGCCTCCTACTATTGCTACATTTTAAAGATGAGACATAAACACTTTAGAGAAGCTGTAATGAAATATGTGGGGATGCAAAGATGAAGCAGGGTAAACAGACCCGGCACTCAAATGGCCTATAGAACCTGTAGAATGACTTTAGCTGAGGCCACATAGAATAAGTAAGCAGCATAGCTGTGTCCTGAATTGAGCTTTAGTCCAGTCATCTTCTCACAAAACCTTCCAGGCTGTCTGAAACAGTATACCATTTCTGCTAGGAGGCCTGATTCTCCCTAGCCAACACTAACCCTACCCAAAATAAAGGACAGTGTGTGTGTGTGTGTGTGTGTGTGTGTGTGTGTGCGTGACAGACTTTATTTAACCTTAATTCAAACTCTAGGTATTCAGATTAATACCCTGGCTGTGTTAGTTCTCATTCCAATCCCAAAGAAAGGCAATGCCAAAGAATGCTCAAACTACCCCACAATTGCACTCATCTCACACGCTAGTAAAGTAATGCTCAAAATTCTCCAAGCCAGGCTTCAGCAATACATGAACCGTGAACTTCCAGATGTTCAAGCTGGTTTTAGAAAAGGCAGAGGAACCAGAGATCAAATTGCCAACATCCGCTGGATCATGGAAAAAGCAAGAGAGTTCCAGAAAAACATCTATTTCTGCTTTACTGACTATGCCAAAGCCTTTGACTGTGTGGATCACAATAAACTGTGGAAAATTCTGAAAGAGATGGGAATACCAGACCACCTGACCTGCCTTTTGAGAAACCTATATGCAGGTCAGGAAGCAACAGTTAGAACTGGACATGGAACAACAGACTGGTTCCAAACAGGAAAAGGAGTACATCAAGGCTGTATATTGTCACCCTGTTTATTTAAAGAGTACATCATGAGAAACGCTGGGCTGGAAGAAGCACAAGCTGGAATCAAGATTGCAGGAGAAATATCAATCACCTCAGATATGCAGATGACACCACCCTTATGGCAGAAAGTGAAGAGGAACTAAAAAGCCTCTTGATGAAAGTGAAAGAGGAGAGTGTAAAAGTTGGCTTAAAGCTCAACATTCAGAAAACGAAAATCATGGCATCTGGTCCCATCACTTCATGGGAAATAGATGGGGAAACAGTGGAAACAGTGTCAGACTTTATTTTTTTGGGCTCCAAAATCACTGCAGATGCTGACTGCAGCCATGAAATTAAAAGACACTTACTCCTTGGAAGAAAAGTTATGACCAACCTAGATAGCATATTAAAAAGCAGAGACATTACTTTGCCAACAAAGGTCCATCTAGTCAAGGCTATGGGTTTTCCAGTGGTCATGTATGGATGCGAGAGTTGGACTGTGAAGAAAGCTGAGCACCGAAGAATTGATGCTTTTGAACTGTGGTGATGGAGAAGACTCTTGAGAGTCCCTTGGACTGCAAGGAGATCCAACCAGTCCATTCTGAAGGAGATCAGCCCTGGGATTTCTTTGAAAGGAATGATGCAATAGCTGAAACTCCAGTACTTTGGCCACCTCATGCGCAGAGTTGACTCATTGGAAAAGACTCTGATGCTGGGAGAGATTGGGAGCAGAAGGGAAAGGGGACGACAGAGGATGAGATGGCTGGATGGCATCACTGACTTGATGGACATGAGTTTGAGTGAACTCCGGGAGTTGGTGATGGACAGGGAGGCCTGGCGTGCAAGAGTCGGACACGACTGAGCGACTGAACTAAACTGAACTGTGAGCTTCATATACACACCAGAAAAGATTTCAGCCTTGGAATTGACAATGTCTGCTGTGCTTTATCCAAAATGACCTTTATAATCTGCCACTGTCCAGTTTCAAACTACTATTTTGCCCATACAATTTCATGTTTTCATTTTGGAAGACTAAGTCTGCAAGACTAACATCACGTGCTACTGTCAGAAAACTGTTTGGGGACATTTTTCCTTTTTAAGTACAGCTTGCTGTATTGACATAATTGAGATGTTACTACTGAGTTTTCATCAAATTCACATATGAGCTGGTTTTGTTTCTTCCAGAAATTTAGAATTTTAGGAACTAGGGTAGAGACCATTCTAGCTTTCAAACTCCACCAACCTCAATTAGTTTCAATTTCCTGGGCTGCTTTAATATTCAGCTCTCTGAGCTGAGCCCTGTGGTCAGAGGTCATTTCCAACTCCAGAAGGCCTAGAGAAATATCAGACCCTATCTAACTTATCTGGTTCTTCACTCTTGAGGATCCCTATCTTCAAGATTGAACTGAAGATGGAGGAGAAGACACATTTATATGTTTGAGTGAGGCCCTTTGCTGTTCAGTTGAAACTACCACATTGTTAATTGGCTATACTTCAATATAAAATAAAAGGTTAAAAAAAAAAAAAAAGATTAAACTGAAGAGGACATTTTCTCACTAAATTCCAGCCTAAAAGGGATGCCCATCATCTGATCACTTCAGAAGCTTTAGTTTCACTGAGGTGACCAGCACATTCATGGGCAAAACTTTTCTTCCCCAAACCCTCCTCCACCTCATGCAGCAATGACTCAGTCCTTGCAAGAGTGTGAGATGTCAGGTTGCAATGGAAAAGGCCAGAAGACAAAGAACTTTGGTCTTAGTGGGTTGCTAGCCTGTAGGGTGAGCTTGGTCAAATAACCCCTTAGGGTCTCCACTTTCTCTTCTATGGAATGCTGTCACCAAATTTATCTCCAAAGGCAGTTTGATATTTAGGACACAGTTGATGAGGAAAACACACAGAGGCCTGAGCCGGGGCCCAGACACAGCAGGACAGGACTGGACAAAAGCAGATCTTCTGGAAAGAGCATAGGGTTGAAGGGAGAAAGACTAAATTCAGGTCCCTGCTCCAGCAGCTGCCTGTGTAGCCTTGGGCACCTCTCTGAGCCTCCCTTCCTCATCTGGAACACTCAGGAAATCAAGCTGACCTAGGCAGCCCATGGTAGCTAAAGCGAATCACACTGACTTGGTAGGCACTCCGACAACGATGGCAACGTAAGTCTCACTCTCTGCCGGGCGCTTCACCTGGAATCTGTAATATACTCTTCTCATCAGTTTATGGAGGAGGTATCCAGGTAGCTCAGCGGTAAAGAATCTGCCTGACAAGCAGGAGACATGAGTTCAATCCCTGGGTCAGGAAGATCCCCTGGAGAAAAAAATGGCAACCTACTCCAGTATTGCCTGGGAAATCCCATGGACAGGGGATCCTGGCAGGCTACAGTCCATGGGGTTGCAAGAGTTGTATACTATTGAGTGACTAAACAGCAACAACATTCTCTTTATGTCTATTGGATAGTAGAGGACATTAAAGGCTTAAAGGGGAAAAACCATTTACACAGTTTCAAACCCTGGATGCTTTTCTTTCAGGTAACTATCATTGCAGTCAGGCTGTTTAACTTCCCCTGTTGCCTTCTAACATCACTCTCACAATTGATCTGCCATGTTCACGCTAGAAACACAGTTTCTGTCTGAATTTTGACCAATTAACCTCCCTGAATCTTGGGTCTGAAGCTCTCCCAAAGCAGCTATACTTCACTTCATCTCCTTTTAAAAATAAAGCATTGTATGTGTGTGTGCTTTCATTATGAAAAACAGCTACGTAGTCTTCATAAAAAAACAAAAATGGCACTTCTTTTAAAACTGGTATATTTCCATGCATGATGATCTGGCTCTGGCTATATCTGGCTCTTTCAAAGACCCTGTGTTACAGTGTCAGCTGCTTAGGTGCAAGGTGACAAAGGCACTCATTGATGGCTTGGTTTTGATTTTCCAAAAGCGGGTGGACTCATACATGAATATGGCCTTGAAAGTAACTTGGCTGAGCTATAGCGTGTGGAAAAAGTTTTATTTATCTAGAGAACACTGATTTTTCTGTTGCTCTCTGCGAAGGTAAAACTGAGTCTTATGTAAGTTTAAAAGAAAAAAGTCCATCTCTCATCTTTCTGAAGGAACCTGGTAGAGACCTCTGGGTAGGGCAGTCTACCAGGCTCAGAGAGCCAGCAGGTTGCCTGGGGAACAGTGAACAGCCCAGGTCCAAGGACAGATGACCATGAAGCAAGAAAGCCATCTCTCCAGCCAGAGGAAACAGCTCTGCCAAAGGCTCAACAGATTTCTAGAATTGCCCATAGGATATGACTTCATAGTTTTAAAATGTTCTTAGCACAATTTGTTTATATGTACTGAAAAAGTAATACATGAGAACAGAGAAGAGCTCACACCATACAAAAGGGCAGAGTACAGAAATCCAGCCTGCCTTGAGGCAGCTAGGCAGCCACTACGTGTGGTCTATCTTTCTCAAATGTCTATGGATATTTCTGTATGTACATATACAAGCTGGGTTTAGAAAAGGCAGAGGAGCCAGAGATCAAATTGCCAGCATTCATTGGATAATAGGGATTCCCAGGTGGTGCTAGTGATAAAGAATCTGCTTGCCAATGCAGGAGACATAAGAGACAAGGGTTTGATCCCTGTGTCGGGAAGACCCCCTGAGGGAGGGCATGGCAACCCACTCCAGTATTCTTGCCTGGAGAATCCCATGGACAGATGAACCTGAAGGGCTATAGTCCATAGGACTGCAAAGAGTTGGACATGAATGAGGCAACTTAGCACTGGATCATAGAGAAAGCAAGGGAATTCCAAAAAACATCTACTTCTGCTTCATTGACTACACTTAAGCCTTTTTCTATGTGGATCACAACAAACTGTGGAAAATTCTTCAAGAGATGGGAATACTAGACCACCTTACCTGCCTCCTGAGAAACCTGTATGCAGGTCAAGAAGCAACAGTTAGAAGTGGACATGAAACAATGGACTGGTTCAAAATTGGGAAAGGAGTACATCAAGGCTGTATACTGTTACCCTGCTTATTTAACTTTTAGGCAGAGTAATCCTGGGATGACTGAATCACAAGCTGGAATCAAGATTTCCAGGAGAAATATCAACAACCTTAAATATGCAGATGATACCACTCTAATGGCAGAAAGTGATGAGGAACTGAAGAGCCTCTTGATAAGGGTAATAGAGGGGAGTGAAAAAGCTGGCTTAAAACTCAACATACAAAAAACTAAGATCATGGCATCTGGTCCCATCATTTCATGGTGAGTAGAAGTGGAAAAAGTAGAAGCAGTGACAAATTTTATTTTCTTGGGCTCCAAAATCACTTCAGATGTTGACTGCAGCCATGAAATTAAAAGATGCTTGCTCCTTGGATGAAAAGCTATGACAAACCTAGACAGCATATTAAAAAGCAGAGACATTACTTTGCTGACAAAGGTTCATATAGTCAAAGCTATGGTTTTCCCAGTAGTCAGGTATGGATGTGAGAGTTGGACCATAAAGAAGGTCGAACGCCAAAGAACTGATGCTTTCAAATTGTGGTGCTAGAGAAGACTTTTGACCGTCCCTTGGACTGCAAGGAGATCATTCCAGTCAATCCTAAAGGAAATCAACCTTGAATATTCATTGTAAGGACTGATGCTGAAGCTGAAGCCCCAGTACTTTGGCCACCTGATACAAAAAGCCAACTCATTGGAAAAGCCCCTGATGCTAAGAAAGATTGAAGACAAAAAGGGATGAGGACAACAGTGGATGAGATGGTTAGATAGCATCACTGACCCAATGGTCATGAATTTGAGCAAAATCCAGGAGATAATGAAGGACAGGGAAGCCTGGTGTGCTGCAGTCCATGGGGTCTCAAAGAGTTGGACATAACTTAGTGACTGAACAGCAACAAATGTATGTATTCCACCACCACCCCACTTTGACAAACGTGATGATTCTATTTTGTGCCTTACTTTCCCACCTGAGGATATTTGGCATCTTTCCCTATCAGCACAGATACAGCTCTGGAGACAAGCACCCATTATGCACAGGCACTGTTTTTTAATCATCTCCAAGGGATGGACACCAGCTATCTCTAGGCTTTTTAAAGCAGTCTGGCTGAGAGCCCTAGGTGGGGAAAACAATGCTTTTACCTATGTTTGGGTGTATATCTATAGGGTTTATTAGCATATGTAGAATTACTGAGTCAAAAATATGGCATTTTAGTCTATAAAAGGCTATTCATGCTTACTATCCACCTATAGTCTTAGACTCAAAGCTGGAATGGGCTTTATGGATTCCCCAGTGCAGTGTTTTAAATTCCCGGATTATCTTTAGACACCTAGGTTTCCACAGTGGCTGCCTCAGCGAGGGGTGAATGGGGCAGTAGAGGACAAGACAGGGAGCGAGGGAGAACCCAGAGATGCAGGATCTCGAGGTACCAGACTCTACTCCCATCAGGGTGGTGTTGCTTTCCTCTGCTTTCTAGGAGTAGGGCCTATGCTTTGTGAGGAGAAAGAGTTCTGCTACTTGATACTGACGATAAACAAGTACCACCCATCTTACAGCTGGGGCCCAGAGAGGACACCAAGTGGAACCAAGACCAGAGCCTGAGTCTTTGCACTGTAGATCTATTCCTGACTCCATTTCATCATGCTTCGGGGGGCATCTGGCCTCCCCTTGCATGCTTCCTGCTGCAGGGAGTTCCTACCTACCCTGGAGCAGCCATGGGTGCTCTTAAAGGGTTCAGTCACTGTAGCTGCTTCAAACGCTGAGCATTGAGGGGCAGAGTGTCTCCTTCTCCCTCATGATCCTGCAGGTCACAATTGCTTCTCAACTAGGCACCTTGACTAGATGAGGAATTTCTGTTTGTGGAGGTTCTGGGTCAGGTGGCCTGGGTGGGCTCAGATATCTACATTTTAAACTCTAGGGCGATACTTCTCAAAATGCCTATGTTAAGGAATAATTTTTTAAAATTTCCAATTCATTTTGGACTAATACTTTTCATGATATGATAAAAGTCTATATTTGAAAAAATTGTCTTCTAAACATTTTAGAAGACATACAAAGTGTTAAGTCTTTTAAAAATTATTAGTTTCAGCAGACATAACCTAACTCAGTCAAATTGCTATAAAAGTTTCTAAACACTGACTGCCAATTTCTGTTTTTATCTCATCATAGAATAGTAATAAATAGTGTACAGACTGGTACCAATCCAGGGACTGCACTTTGAGTAACCCTGTTCTAGGTAAGGGTGATACAGAGAGGAATACACTATTTAAGCTGATGAACCTTAAGTGATACAACAGAAAGAGCTCTCAGCCTGGAGTCAAGGGCCTAGGTTCTGATCCTGGTTCACTGTCTTATAATAAATGTGTCCTTTCCCCTCTCTGGGTCTCAGTTTTTGAATTTGTAAAATGCTAACATGCCTACCACATGTAGGTGTTTAGACATTTTAATAAGGTAATGGATTTTTCCCCAATTACATTTTTCAAGTAATTAAACAGATCTACTGTAAGAGACGGAGAAGGCAATGGCACCCCACTCCAGTACTCTTGCCTAGAAAATCCCATGGATGGAGGAGCCTGGAAGGCTGCAGTCCATGTGGTCGCTGAGGGTCAGACACGACTGAGCGACTTCACTTTCACTTTTCACTTTCACACATTGGAGAGGGAAATGGCAACCCACTCCAGTGTTCTTGCCTGGAGAATCCCAGGGACGGGGAAGCCTGGTGGGCTGCCGTCTCTGGGGTCGCACAGAGTCGGACACGACTGAAGTGACTTAGTAGCAGCACTGTAAGAGAATGGGGGTTTTAATGGTGCAAGGAGATAGGAAGGAGGGAGGAAGTGGAAAGTGAGTGGGACGCATAGGGCATGATTGGGAAGGCAAGTCTGAAAGAGCTGATGAAACAGAGAGAGGAGCTGAGTGAAGGAGGAAGGAGCTGTGACCATGAAGCTGACTCTGCATGGAGGATGGCTGGGTTAACGATGATGCTAATGGGACAGGAGCCCCCTTCCATCTTCCTCTCTCACTAGACTCCAGTAGTAATCTTTTCTCGTTGTACTGAACCCCAGGCCCCCTCGGAACACTTCCTACTCCTTTTTAAAGCCCCAGATCCCAGCCCCTGCCTGGCCACTGTGAGCTGGCTCCAAGGAAGAGCAGGATGAATCTTGAGACTCAGCTGACAGTGAGCTCCAGGAGCACTGGGACACAGCCTCAGCAGGTCAGGCCAGTGCTTCTGGAAAACCACAGGGCACAGGGGAAAGAACAAAGCCTTTCTCAAGGACACACTCCTGCTGGAGTTCTGTCTCAGACTCTGAAAGTATATATTTCTCTCTCTTCTGCCTAGGAAATCAACTTTTACAAGGTCATTGACTACATCCTGCATGGCAAAGAAGACATCAAAGTCATCCCGTAAGTCTCTTCTCCAAACATGCAGAATCGCAGGCGCATTAGTGTCCATAACATACTCATTCAAAAATCAACGCTCACCAAACCCAAGAAGGCCACACACTCAGGCAGAGCAACAAAGAGACAATGCAGAAGGGTGGGAAAGATCATGCAGGCTAGAAAATGAGGCTGGATTCTTAGTCAGCTGCTGTGAGTTCAAGTCCCAAGTTTCATTCCATAGAGAGGCCACTATGGAATGAGACCATGGATCTGATCAGGGCTTTTCAATGGTTTTCTGTTGGAGGCTCATCTGGGGCCTAAGGCAGAGGGTGAGGGAAAGGCAGGAAGTTAGCAAAGGAAGTGATTCAGCCCCCAAGGAAAGCTTGCTGTCTAGTGTCTTTTTTTTTTTTTTTTTTTCTGGTTGCACGATGTGAGATCTTAGTTCCCCAGAGATTGAATCTGTGCCCTCATCAGGGACAGCTCAGACTCCTAACCACTAGACCACCAAGGAATTCCCCTCTAATGTCTTATGTGATTAAGGAGGATAATGCTGCTGCTGCTGCTGCTGCTGCTTCTGCTGCTGCTAAGTTGCTTCAGTTGTGTCCGACTCTGTGCAACCCCATAGACGGCAGCCTACCAGGCTCCCCCGTCCCTGGGATTCTCCAGGCAAGAACACTGGAGTGGGTTGCCATTTCCTTCTCCAATGCATGAAAGTGAAAAGTAAAAGTGAAGTCGCTCAGTCATGTCTGACCCTCAGCGACCCCATGGACTGCAGCCCACCAGGCTCCTCCATCCATGGGATTTTCCAGACAAGAGTACTGGAGTGGGGTGCCATTGCCTTCTCCAAGGAGGATAATGAAAAAGCTGAAATCCCAGAGGGTGAGGCCTCCGTGCAGGTGGTGGGGCCTCAAAGGCCATTTTAAGATTCCAACAATCAAGAATGTTTTGCATATAAGCTTGAACTTTTCGGCCAGAAGAGCATGCCCCAAAACTCAGTTGGCTTTTTACCTACTTGAATCCTCTGAGAGTGCTAGGAGCCATGCCCACAGTTCTATCTGAGGCTTGGCTCTTTCCCAAGTGAACTTCAGACACCTTGAGGCCAGAATCGGCCTCTGTGGAGAGCTTCACCTCTCCTCCCATTTCTCGTTCAAATGAAGAGATTTATTGCAAGTCACCTCAATCCTTAAACAGTGGGTGTGAGAGGCCTCAACTGTTGCCAAAGAATGTTGATCCTGATGAGGGATGAGAGATTGCTTTAAGTTCTGGAGTTTCTGGGTTTTCTCTGTTCAGTCCTGTTTACGCAACAACTAAGTCTTTTCTAAATTCATTTCTTTTTCTTTTTTCTTCTTGTCAACGGCATACTCTGCCCCCATCCTGTCTTCTGACCCCTTCTCTAGAGGTGCTGGTTTATCAGACTCATTGTCTGTGTTTGGAGTTATCACAGGTCACAGCATTCCCCATCTCACCACTTCTCACCAAGCATCACATCCTCTAGTCTCTGATAACATCCATCTTGCTGCCTTCTACGGTGGGGCTGTATCCACACTGAACTTAATATAAATTCCCAGAAGTAACTTCAAGAGATTATACTATGATGCAGCACCAAAACAAAAAGCAGCTTTGAATGGCACAGAGACAGGAGAAAGATGCGAGATGTGATAAAAACCTAAATCTAAATGCTAAGAGAGCTCTGTCGGTATTCATAAATAATTTTAAGTTCAAAAAGCTTTGTATTACAGATTAACTGGCAGAATATTATCTCTCTCAGGTGTGTATAAGAAACGGTTCTTGGGAATTTCCTGGAAGTCCAGTGGTTAGGACTCTGCACTTGCACTGCAGGGCTCAGGCAGTTAAGATCCCACAGGCTGGGTTCTTCTAATAACTGATGAGCTCCATTGATATATGAAGAAATACCATATATCCTCTTTACAAGAGACCTAGCTAAAAGATCATACAGAGAAAATGAAAGAATGAACAAAAGATATGCCTCACAAATGATAATCAAAAGAAAACTGATGTAACTATGTTACTATTAGATAAAAATAGGTGTCAAGGTACACATTAGTAAAGATAGTAACTTCTTAATGATAAAGGGGTCAATTCAACTTGACTTTCTGGGAAGAATTTACAAATGTGTATATGCTTAATAATGTGGCCTCAAAGAGAAAGCAAAAACTGACAGAAACTTAAGAATGTATAGACAAATTCATGTTTGCTAATTGATACAGCAGACTAAAATAAACAGAATAGAGAATATTTAAATAAGATAATTACCAAACAATCTAATGGATTTATACATTAATAGAACATGACATCTCACACCCAAACTACAGAACACTCAGTCTTTTCAAGAATACTTGTGCATTTATGATAACTGGTGATATAACAGACCATAAAACAAACCTCAAATGATTGAAATCATACAGAGATGTCCTCTAGTCACAATGAAAATATGCTAGAAACTAATAACAAAGAGCTAATTAGAAAAAAAATCTTTATATGCTTGGAAACTAGAAACTACTTTTATGAAAAAATAAAAAGGAATATACTTCCATATATCCATGGATAAAAGAAGAACTCAATGGAAATTATTATATTTTCTGAACTAAAAGAATGACAATATCACATGATATGTGATAAAAACCAATGTGATGCAGTGAAATCATACCTAAGGTGAAATTTACAGTATTACACTCTCATACTAGAAAATAATAAAAAAATAAAGTAATAAACTGTGTACCAAAACTATATCAGCCAGGGCCCCAACAGATACTAGGTGTCACATTTAAATTAGGGAATTCGGGACTTCCCTGGTGGTCCAGTGGCTCAGACTCTACGCCCCCAGTGCAGGGGGCCTGGGTTTGGTCCTGGTCAGGGGACTAGATCCCACATGCCGCAACTAAGAGTTTGAATGCTGCAACTAAAGATTTTGAGTGCCACCACTAAGACCGAGCACAGTCAAAAAATTTTTTTAATCAGGTAAATCAAGGAGGGTTTATTTACAAAAGGATGAATTACAGAGGTGTGTATGGGTGGAATGAAGGAAACCAACCACAAGAGAATATTTTAGTAGTAAAGTTGTGAGCACTTCTGGGCCCCAAGGAAATTTCTAGAATGTGGTGAGGAGAAATACTCATATAGAGCAGGCCATCATTAGAGAAGTGCAGACAAAACAAACTCAGAACAACGCTGCCAGGGGAACCCAAGGAAATAAATAGCCTGACCTTCCTGTTCTACCGCCCTGTAGTTTTGGCCAGGTCTCCCCTTCAGTCTAAACTCAGTCAGAAGCTAGAAGGCCAGACACCCCGTTGATGAAATCCACACGGACTGGCCTCCCATGACAGGGAGGAGCAGGTTGGAAGTGGCTCTGGAGGGGCAGACAGGAGCTATCCATCATATGATCTCAAGAAACTAACAACAAGCAAGCATACCCTTCCAAAACAATAAAGATAAGCCCAGAAATTAATTAAATATTAACAAAATATTGAACAAATGCCAAAAGTTGGTTTCTTGGACAGATTAATAAAATTGATGAATTTCTGGCAAGACTGACCAAGAAAAATAGGGACTCGAATGAACTGTATTAGAAAGGAAAAGGGTAATAACCACAATCATACAGACACTAACAGGATACAATAAAAGGATATTATGCCCAGAATATTTTAAATCTAGATGAAAGAGGCAAATTCCTATAAAAATAAAACTTACTAAATATAAATTACAAAGAAATAGAAAATCACAATAGTCTTATAACAGTAAAATATATTAAAACCCTTCCACAAAGACATTTCAGGCTCAGATGCCTTCAGAGATGAGTTTTACTAAATATTTAAGGAAGAAATAACACAATTCTCATACAAATTATCTAAGAGAATAGAGAAAAAAAAGTGACTAGTATAAACTTGACACCAAAACTCAACAAAGTCTGTATGAAAGAGGAAAATTCATACCAAGCTTACTTGTGAACCTAGACGCAAAGATCCTAAAAAACTTTTAGCAGATAATAACTAAAAAGGGTTATAAATCATGACCCAATTGAATTTATTCCAGGAATGCAAGGCCAACATTAGAACAATCAATCTATAAAATCTGTCACATTAACAGAAACACGTTATAATTATTTCCATAGAGAACTTTATTAATCTAAAAGTATATATTTTTTTAATGTCTGAAAATACTAAAGCATTGACAGAGACATGGAGCAAAGGGAACTCTAATATACCACCAATGGTGGTGCAAATTGGATTTTAGAAAACAGTCTGGCTTTCTCAAGTAAAGTTGAAGATATGCACATATTACGACCCAGTATTTCTACTCCAGAAATACCACATGGAACTGAGAGCATGCACACACCAGAGTGTTAGAATATTCATATTAGACTCACACTAACTGGGAGGGATTGGGAGCAGGAGGAGAAGGGGATGACAGAGGATGAGATGGCTGGATGGCATCACTGATTCAATGGACGTGAGTCTCAGTGAACTCCGGGATTTGGTGATGGACAGGGAGGCCTGGCGTGCTGCGATTCATGGGGTCGCAAAGAGTCGGACACGACTGAGCGACTGAACTGAACTGAACTGACTGAAGGGGAATGTCCATCAACAGTTGAATGCATAAATTATATACAATCTTACCAGGAAAAATGGTTTAAGTCTATCAAACAAATGAATTACAGCAACATGAAAAAGAAGTCCAACAAAATAATGCATGTACATTGAATGATTCTACCTGAATGAAGTTGAAAAATATGTGAAACAGGGTACAGGAAACCAGGTGGTAAAACTCCACAGAAAAGCAAGAATCCTAAAGTTGGGACAACCGTTCCCTTTGGGGTTCAGGAGAAGGTTGTGAGTGGAAGGGGCGGGTTAGGGGTTTCCAAGATGCCAACAGGTTGTTCAAGTTTCATAGGTATAGTTCCATAGGTGTTCACTTCCAAACAACTGAAGTTCTTAATACATTTTTCTGTGTATTTTTAGCAATAAACAAGTAAAAATATACCATATAAAATAAATATGCTATGCTATGCTATGCTAAGTCACTTCAGTCATGTCCGACTCTGTGCGACCCCATAGACAGCAGCCCACCAGGCTCCCCCATCCCTGGGATTCTCCAGGCAAGAACACTGGAGTGGGTTGCCATTTCCTTCTCCAATGCATGAAAATGAAAAGTAAAAGCGAAGTCGCTCAGTCATGTCCGACCCTCAGCAACCCCATGGACTGCAGCCTTCCAGGCTCCTCCATCCATGGGATTTTCCAGGCAAGAGTACTGGAGTAGGGTGCCATTGCCTTCTCCAATATAAAATAAATATATAAATCTAAATTGTGATATTGCTGTGTATGTTAGTCACTCAGTCGTGTCTCGCTCTTTGCGATCCCATGGACTATAGCCTGCCAGGTTCCTCTGTCCATGGAATTTTCCAGGCAAGAATACTGGAGTGGGCTGCCATTCCCTTCTCCATGGGATCTTTCTGATCCAGGAATCAAACCCAGGTCTCCTGCAATGCAGGCAGATGCTTTACCATCTGAGTCACTTGGGAATGAGGGATAAATAAGTATGCAAAGCACCTAGCTTAGTGCTTGGCATGTGGTAGGAGCTCATCCTAGGAGGGTTTCCCTCACTCTCCACGGTATTGAGCAACTCACTCTACATAAGGACTGGTGGAGGGAAATGATGGCATCTGGTTTTGCTCAGCAGCCAATAACCATCTGTTGGATCAATTTTGTCTCTTAGAGAGCATGAAATCCATATAACGGATTTGTGACTTTTTCCTCAATGTCTACATTTGGGCATTAAGATGCTTAGCCAAGATTTGGGGCTTGATCTTGGTGGGGGTGGTACTTGGAGCCACCAGAGGGAAGAGGGAGGATAAGATCCAGTTTCAAGTTTTTAGTCCATCTGTCCCCACCTCAAAAGTCACCACTGTCTTTGGTCTTGACAGGAATCCTCCTCCAGACCACTGGGCTTTAGTGAGCGGTCTCCCCACTTATGTTGCCCAAAATGGCCTGGTAAGTAATATAACATTGAAGGGGGAGAGTTTTGAATCAGTTTTTGAATCATTCTTCTTAATGTTGAAGAGTGAAGGGATTTCAGATCAAGAGAGTGGGAAAAACTATGGGAAGCATGGATCTCTCAAAGCCTGATTCTCTCGTTTCTCAACTCACCTGATGGCTGGTCCAAGGGGATGTGCAGAGAATTGACATTTGAATAAACATGAGACAGAGAAGTGTAAATCTCCCTGACAACCAAAGATACTTATGCAAATATCAGGGATAATGTCATAACTGGCTGGTCCACGAGGCTCACCACAGAGCAAGACCCAGCCTCTTATCCCAGAGACCTGGTTGCCCCTCCCAAGCTCCCATCCCTACCACATTTCTAACCACACAGTGGACCTCAAATGCTGTCTCCCACATGCCCTACCCACAGGGTCCAGGGTAGCGTAACAGCATCCCCTGCCCTCGAGAGAAGGGCCATGGGTATTAGCAGCACATCACCCCTGAATCTGAGGCCACTCATAAAGATACAGAGGTATCTTTTCCCAGGCACACAGTACACAGTGCTGTTCATGTATCAGGGTGTTTATTTATTGGGCATTCTCTATGTGCCAGGTGCTGTGGTTGGCTGTGGGGATACAAAGATAGATGAATCAAATAATTGCTGTCCTGAAGCTCATCATCAAATGGGAGATATCTTTATGAACAGATATTTATATTATAATGCAATAGGGTCACAATAAAGATGTACATGGTATATTCTAGGAATACAAAGCGGGGTGGGGGGGCATCTAAACCAGCCTTTACTTTCCAGGGTGTTTTGGTATGAGTTGAGTTTTAAAATAAATAGGGGTAAGGCAGGTAGGGACCAGGAAGCAACATGGTGGAGAAAACAACACGGGCCAACAACTCGAGCTTGGAGGTTGGGAGCAACATGGTGTGTGCAGTTTGGAGTAGCTGGAGTGTTAGGTTTGAGACAGGAAGATGGCGAGAGATGAGGCTTGAGAGGGAAAAAGGGAGGGGCCAGACCACAGCAGCTTGGATGCTAGATCAAGAGGGTGGAACTTTAATCCACAGGTGACAGGTTTTTAAGTAAGAGGTTGACACAATAAATTTCATTTTAGAAAGAAAATTCTGAAAGCTCCCTGGAAAATAGGCCTGAAGAGACTTAAGATTGGAAGCAGAGAGAAAAGTATGTCATCACAAACAAGAGATGATGAACATCTCAACAAAGGCAGAGGCAGTAAAGAACACTAAACAGCCACAGAGTGCTGATGATAAGCCAGGCAGTAAATACATTTGGTCATTTAATACTCACGACTCAAACAAAGACGAGGTGGAGAGAGGAGGATCAGAACTCAATCTAACAGTGAGAGGGCTTCGTGACTGACTGTGAGCAGAGAAACAGGGAGAGAAGAGTCAAAGCCAACTTCAGATGTCTAGACTGGATGGATAATGCTGCCTCCAGGTTTGGATATTACCTGCTGAGATCAGTTTCAGGTAAGGTGTGACAGAGACTTTTTTCAAGAGTAGGTGTCCAGCAAGTAGCTAAACAGATGACGCTGCCACTGTGGAGCTAAATAAGGGATGAAGTTGGAGATTCGTGTCCACAAGAGGTAGAGATTCATACTGACTACAATGCAGAAGATATTATAGTATAGAAAATATTATAATCCTTGACCATTTGCTCCTAGTAGAAGATGGTACTTGAAACCATGAGTGTGGATAAAGTTACCAGGGAGAGGAACTCAATTAGGATATTGGAGGATGCCAACATTTAAAGATTGGGTGGCAGAAGAAGAGTGTGTGAAGGAAAATTGGTAGAAGGGTTCAGAAGTGTCTGGAGACCCAGGAGTGGGTAGTGTCATGGAAACCAAGGGAGTGGAAAATTTCAATAAAGAGAGAGAATACCAAATGCAACAAAAGTGATCCAGTGAGATAAGAACTGAAAATCCCCACTGGGTTTGGCAATTAGGTGGTCACTGATGTCCCTAATGAGAACAGGCTTGGTGGTAAGGTGGCGGGATAGGGGAGTGGGGACAGAAACCAGCAGGCGGTCTTCTGAGGTGTGGGTGGGTAATGAGAAGGTAGAAAATGCAAGAGAAGAAAGAGAAAACCTGGATGGTTACTACTGGGTAGGCCAAAAAGTTCATTTGGGTTTTCTGCAACATCTTATGGAAAAATCTGAACAGTAGCCCCATGGGCAGGGCTCTGGAGGGATCAGATAAGTATCACTGGTGCAGTAGAGTAAACTGGCCTAGTTGTCAGGAGAGAAATTTTGCAACATGCAACCAGAGCTACAGCACTTTTTATTTCTTCATCTGCTGTGACATTTATACCACAAGGAAAAACTCTTGCCTGGCAAAACAAATATAATCGTTTCAAAGATGTTTATTTATAGCATTATTTATATTAATTTTTAAAAACACATATTTTTGTTCAGGACATAATCCAATCCTGAACAAAAAGGGGAAAGAAAATGGGACACCTTACTATGAAACTACAGTAACCAAAACAGTATGGTGTCAGTACAAAGACAGACTTATAGATCAGTGGAACAGGATAAAAAATGCAGAAATACACCCACGAGCTATGGCCAATTAATCTACGACAAAGAAAGCAAAAATATACAATGGAGAAAAGACAGTCTCTTCAATAAGTGGTGCTGGGAAACTGGACAGCTATGTGTAAAAGAGTGATATTAGAACATTCTCTGACACCATGTGCAAAAATAAACTCAAAATGAATTAAAGATCTAAATGTAGGACCAAACTCTATAAAACTCCCAGAGGAAAACAGAGGCAGAACACTCTCTGACATAAATCACACCAATATCTTTTTAGATCCACCTCCTAGAGAAATGCAAATAAAAGCAAAAATAAATAAATGAGACCTATTTAAACTTAAAAGCTTTTGTATAGCTATCAGATCAGATCAGTCGCTCAGTCGTGTCCAACTCTTTGCGACCCCATGAATCGCAGCACGCCAGGCCTCCCTGTCCATCACCAACTCCCGGAGTTCATCAGACTCACGTCCATCGAGTCAGTGATGCCATCCAGCCATCTCATCCTCTGTCGTCCCCTTCTCCTCCTGCCCCCAATCCCTCCCAGCATCAGAGTCTTTTCCAATGAGTCAACTCTTCACATGAGGTGGCCAAAGTACTGGAGTTTCAGCTTTAGCATCATTCCTTCCAAAGAAATCCCAGGGCTGATCTCCTTCAGAATGGACTGGTTGGATCTCCTTGCAGTCCAAGGGACTCTCAAGAGTCTTCTCCATCACCACAGTTCAAAAGCATCAATTCTTCAGCGCTCAGCCTTCTTCACAGTCCAACTCTCACATCCATACATGACCACTGGAAAAACCATAGCCTTGACTAGACGGACCTTTGTTGGCAAAGTTATGTCTCTGCTTTTCAATATGCTATCTAGGTTGGTCATAACTTTCCTTCCCAGGAGTAAGCATCTTTTAATTTCATGGCTGCAGTCACCCCACTCCAGTACTCTTCCCTGGAAAATCCCATGGACGGAGGAGCCTGGTAGGCTGCAGTCCACGGGGTTGCTAGGAGTCGGACACGACTGAGCGACTTCACTTTCACTTTTCACTTTCATGCATTGGAGAAGGAAATGGCAAGCCACTCCAGTGTTCTTGCCTGGAGAATCCCAGGGACAGGGGAGCCTGGTGGGCTGCCATCTCTGGGGTCGCACAGAGTCAGACATGACTGAAGCGACTTAGCAGCAGCAGCAGCAGCAGCAGTCACCATCTGCAGTGATTTTGGAGCCCAGAAAAATAAAATCTGACACTGTTTCCACTGTTTCCCCATCTATTTCCCATGAAGTGATGGGACCGGATGCCATGATCTTAGTTTTCTGAATGTTGAGCTTTAAGCCAACTTTTTCACTCTCCACTTTCACTTTCATCAAGAGGCTTTTTATTTCCTCTTCACTTTCTGCCATAAGGTGGTGTCATCTGCATATCTGAGGTGATTGATATTTCTCCCGGCAATCTTGATTCCAGCTTGTGTTTCTTCCAGTCCAGCGTTTCTCATGATGTACTCTGCATATAAGTTAAATAAACAGGGTGACAATATACAGCCTTGACGAACTCCTTTTTCTATTTGGAACCAGTCTGCTGTTCCATGTCCAGTTCTAACTGTTGCTTCCTGACCTGTGTACAAATTTCTCAAGAGGCAGATCAGGTGGTCTGGTATTCCCCTCTCTTTCAGAATTTTCCACAGTTTATTGTGATCCACAGAGTCAAAGGCTTTGGCATAGTCAATAAAGCAGAAATAGATGCTTTTCTGGAAAAGTAACCACAAACAGAACAAAAAGACAACTCACAGAATGGAGAAAATATTTGCAAAGTAACCAACAAAGGATTAATCTCCAAAATTTACAGAAAGTTCATACAGATCTCTACCCCCCCAAAAAAGGAAAACGCAATCAAAAACTCGGCAGAAGATTCTAAATAGGTATTTCTCCAAACAAAGTATACAGACGGCCAAAAACATATGCTCAACATGACTAATTATTGGATAAATGCAAATCAAAACTACAATGAGGTTATCACCTCACACTGGTCAGTACGGCCATCATCAAAAAGTCTACAAACAATAAGTTATATTCCACATGTAAGTGATTGTATGTGATATCTACAAAGCACATGCCATCAGGTATGTATGGAGTCTAAAGAAAGGGACACAAATGAACTTACACACAAAACAGAAACAGAGTCACAGGCTTAGAAAACAAACTTACTGTTACCTAAAGGGGAAAGGTAGTGGCGGGGGAGGGATAAATTCGGAGGTTCAGATTAGTATATATACTCTACTATATATAAAATAGATAATCAACAATGATCTACTGCATAGCACAGAGAACTCTACACATACTCCATAAAAACCTATATGGGAAAAGCATCTGAAAAAGAACAGGTCTATGGATACATATAACTAAAAAAATGAAATACGAAGAAAAAGTTAATGTAAAAAAAGAAAATGGGACACTATACAGCTTCTAAAAATGACAAATTGTAGCCTTAACTTTCTCAAAGTTTAGAAATGACTCAGAAGTAAGGCAAATGGTAAGAAGTCATGTTTATACGGCAGCTTTCCTGTTCAGTAACCTCAGTTAATAATTCAAAACCATCATGAGCATGTCTACCTAACAAAAAGAATGTGAGTGCCGTGGGGCAAGGATGTGGTATTTTTGAAAATAGCATGCCCAGTGTCCTTGAAGTGTACTCTATCAAGGCTAATTAAAACCCCATTATTCCTCTCCATGGCTTTCAGATTTGCAACATCATGAATGCGCCTTCAGAGGACTTTTTTGCATTCCAGGTAAGTCATTTTTCATTTGCTATCTTAGTTACTTGGTATTTTTCCCCACAAGGAGGATTAGAATACATTAAAATCTATCTACGTTATTGGGAAGCAATCTCAATAAAGTGAAAACGTGAGTACAAAAAAGTCATGTGCCAATGGAAGTGGGGAGAGAATTAATTTGGTAAATGCCAAGGTTCCATTTGATTTTAAGGTTTATAGCCTTTGCTTTCTGGCCTCAGGACCTTTGCTTATGCAGTTCTCTCTCTCACTACCATCTCTTGCCCAGATGCCCTCTCCCCTTCAATGACAGACTCAATGCTATGAAATTTTTATGAAGTTTTATTCTACTTCCCCTGGCTGAGTATCATTTCTGTCTCCTTAAGATGATCACAGAATCTTGTTTAGTATTCCATTTGATGTTGTCTGTGTGTCTTTTTAAAAAAATGTTGTGGAGGACACGGTCTGGGCCAGCCATTGGCACAATGCTACGCTGGCTACAG
Source organism: Bos mutus (assembly GCF_027580195.1). Classification (NCBI taxonomy): domain Eukaryota; kingdom Metazoa; phylum Chordata; class Mammalia; order Artiodactyla; family Bovidae; genus Bos; species Bos mutus. The sequence continues at coordinate 100,959,921 of NC_091623.1, read as the reverse complement.
AGGTGGACCAGACAGGCATGGTCTGTGTTTGCCAGGAGCTCATGATCTCATGGGGAGAGAGACATGTGGAGTGCTGGCCAGGAGAAGGGTAGAGGAGGGAATCTCAGGGGGGCCTGAGTTCATCCAGAAGGAATCAAGGAATGTGTCCTTGAGAAATTACATTTGAGCAGTAAAAAATGGAGAGAGGATTGCAGGAAAGAGAAGGCTTGTGGAAGGGAGAGTAGACCAATGAGCCTGAGGGGAGAGTGGCAGGAGGAAATTCTAGAGAGGGAGACAGAGGCCAGGTCACACAGGGCCTGGAAGTCCATGCCAAGGAGTTTGTCTTTCTCACTCCATTTCCCTTCCCTCGTATTTTATGCTCCTTCCTTGCCTTTTAGACTAATTCTTCTTGGCAAAATATTGGCTTCCTTAGGTCAAAGGTTGTGGCTTATCTTTCTTAACTTCTTCAGTTGCAGGTACCCTGTCAATATTTTGGGTTTAGCATTCTAGATATACAGAAAACAAATCATGAGTGGTCAGAAAATAATGAAGAAGGAAATAAAAATGACTCATATAAATATTAGTGGCTTATGTGTTTACTCCTTAAAGAACATTATGAAAGACCTTAGGGAGAATATCCTTCCAAGGTTAAAACTGTACGTCTTGTGTTGTGATGTTGATCATATCAGTATGACAAGGCAGGTTGTTGCTGAGAGTTGCTACCATGATTATAACCAAAAGAGAGCTTGGTCTTTACCCAAGTCATCTGATTACAGCTTACTCATATTCATAAGTCAAATCTGATCTTGTTTTTAGATCATAGTCTTCTATCTCCACAAAGTAGCCCAAGTGATGTTTTTAAAAAAACTTCTCTACCCTTCTCCTGGCCAGCACTCCACATGTCTCTCTCCTCATGAGATCATGAGCTCCTGGAAAACATAGACCATGCTTGTCCAAATAACTTCTCTCCTTAAAAATCTTTAATGCTTTTTAAACTCAAAACTTCCAGGCCCTGTGTGACCTGGCCTCTGTCTCCCTCTCTAGAATTTCCTCCTGCCACTCTCCCCTCAGGCTCATTGGTCTACTCTCCCTTCCACAAGCCTTCTCTTTCCTGCAATCCTCTCTCCATTTTTTACTGCTCAAATGTAATTTCTCAAGGACACATTCCTTGATTCCTTCTGGATGAACTCAGGCCCCTCTGAGATTCCCTCCTCTACCCTTCTCCTGGCCAGCACTCCACATGTCTCTCTCCCCATGAGATCATGAGCTCCTGGCAAACACAGACCATGCCTGTCCAAATAACTTCTCTCCTTAAAAATCTTTAATGCTTTCCCATTTCACTCTTGATAAAATCTGCCTCCTTATCAGGGCCTTCTGAGGAAAGGGACTCCCCCAAGGTGAGGAAGAGAGTGGGGAGGAAGGCAGGCCTTAAACTCAAGTTTCCTGACTGACAGCCCTGCGCCCTTTGGACTATGTTCTTCATCCCTATGGGGTCACTCTCCTACCAGGTGATACCAGTGTCACAGAAATAATAATAACCATCATCTTGCCACCTTCAAAACTTTGGAACCTCTGAGCTGGAAGACTCCCCGACTCCAGGAAAGCTTTCTTGACTTCCTTCCCTTCCCTGGTTCCCACAGACCCTGAGAGAATTTCCTGCATGCCATCTGATGGCCTCCTTACCTTCCAGATGATGGGCAACTTGAGAACAACACCTGTGCCTTACTTGCCTTGGTTTCCTCAGATTCTAGCTCTTACACGTTGTAAAACATTTGATAAATCTGTAATGAATCAGTGGGAAAAGAGCCTAGAAAGTATCTAGTCTAGTTATTCCCATTTTTATAGATGATGGAAGTGAGGATCAAATAGGAAATGACTCACAAAGAGCACCTTCTAATTGACCAAGAAATCTCACCTCTATTTTCTCATTTGTCCCATGAGGCATAGACTCTTACGACTGTCCCCATATATAGATGAGAAAATTGAGGCCCATGGAGATAAAATGACATGCCAAAAGGAACACAGACAGGCAGATAGGCGGTCAAAAGGTGCAGGTTATATCTACTTGATGAGTTCAAAGTTACAATATCACCAGGGCCCCTGCCAAGCCAGTCCTCCACAGTCAGCTCCTGTGTCTGAAAGGGAAATACCGCCTCCCTGTACTGTCTGTGGGCATCCTTAGAGCCAGCAACACACAACTCACTGCCTGGCACATAACGGCCCTGATATCTTAGGAATGAAAATGGTATTGCTATTTGGCTTATGGAGCTCCCACCAGATGGGCAAAACTGTTCATGGCGTTTGGTGACTAAAACCAGGCGTAACCCAGCAAGGTCTAACCTGCCAACCCCTCGGCCAAGCAGGGTCACAACACAGCATGAAATCCATCATGGATGTCTCTGTAGCCTGGTACCCGGGCAACTTATTCTGGCTCTTCTCTTGCAGAAAGAGCCTCTGGATGAGTCTGGATGGATGATTAAAAATGTCCTTTCTATGCCAATTGTGAATAAGAAGGAGGAAATTGTTGGGGTGGCCACGTTTTACAATCGCAAAGATGGGAAACCCTTTGATGAAATGGATGAGACCCTCATGGAGGTATGGTTTTTAAGGAGGCTTCTGGATGTGGGATTCAGAGGTGACTCTGGATGTGGGACTTCCAGAGCCACGTGGCGGGGACCTAGCATGCTGCTGTCCCAGCCCAGCAGGGATGGGGGCTCACCTCGTACATACTTTCCTGATCCGATGTTTTTGTTTGACTGTCCTCCTGCACTGCCTCTGTTGTCAAAGAAATCTATATTCCCTTCTTTAAAAATTAACAAACTTTACCTTTTAGAGAAGCTTTAGGTTCACAGCAAAGTTGAGCAGAAAGCACAGAGTTCATTTATGTCCTCTGTCCCCACATGGGGACAACACATTCCCTTTTTGTGAAGCTGTTATGCATGAGGACGATGCTTTGTGCTAGAGCTTTACTCAAAGTGTATTCTCATCCATCATTTTATCTTATCCTCATGGCATCCCTTTGAGGAGACCAGCACACAGCTAACCACACCTGTTTTATAGCTGAGAAGATAGAGGCTTAGAGAGTCTTGCCCCAGGTTACAGAGAAAGGACCAGACCAGAATGTTCTCCCTCTGATTCTTCCTTTCTTTCCTTTCAGTCTTTGGCCCAGTTCCTGGGCTGGTCTGTCTTAAATCCTGATACTTATGAGTTGATGAACAAACTTGAAAACAGGAAGGATATTTTCCAAGACATGGTGAAATACCACGTGAAGTGTGACAATGAAGAAATCCAGACAATCTTGGTGGGTAGTGGTTTTCCCGTTTCTCCTCAAGAAAAGGCTGTTCTGGGAACAGCTATCCCTCCCAGGGTTCAGTTCAGTTCGGTCACTCAGTCATGTCTGACTCTTTGCAACCCCATGAACCACAGCATGCCAGGCCTCCCTGTCCATCACCAACTCCCAGAGTCCACCCAAACCCAAGTCCATTGAGTCAGTGATGCCATCCAACCATCTTATCCTCTGTTGTCCCCTTCTCCTCCTGCCCTCAATCTTTCCCAGCATCAGGGTCTTTTCAAATGAGTCAGCTCTTCACATCAGGTGGCCAAAGTATTGGAATTTCAGCTTCAACATCAGTCCTTCCAATGAACATCCAGGACTGATCTCCTTTAGGAAGGACTGGTTGGATCTCCTTGCAGTCCAAGGGACTCTCAAGTTACCTCAGTCTTAAAACCATGCCTTGGCTTAACAGCTCTAGAAACTCCATTTTCCTCTGTGCTCAGGGCTGACTTGGTTGGTACTAGAGATGGAGTCACCAACCACAATTCCCACTCTGAGAGGAAGCTCTATCTGACAGACCAATGGACAATGGTCAGTTGCTCAGAGCCTCCCTCCGTGAGGTCAGCTAACCGCACCTATTTTATAGCTGAGAAGGTGGGGGCTCAGAGAGTCTTGCTCTAAATTACAGAGACAGGATCAGACCTGCCTTAGGAGGTCAAACTTTCTGAGCAAAGAAATAGTTCATAGGGTAGCGTCAGATGTTGGCAGGAAGCCATCACATAGTTTCATCGCTATAGAGTATATCTGGTATTTCATACCTGTCATGCTTATAATAGCCCAGTAAGATGGGCACAGTAAGGATTTTCACCCTATTGTAGACATGAAGAAATTGAGGCCTAGAAGGGGAAAGGAAGTTATCCCCAAATCACACAGCTCACTAAATAGTTCTCATTTAACATTTATCAGGATAATGAGCAAATTATCACTGTTATGAAAGGGCTTCCTTGGAAGGTAGGGAGCACCCTGTCATGGGAAATATTGCAACACAGGCTGGATGATCACATATCAAGGATGCTATAGAGGAGAATCCTACGTGGGTGGGAAATAGGATGACAGGCTTTCCAAGATATGTGAGAATCAGTGATCTACCATTCCTGGAATTTTGGACTCAAAAAGATCAAGATTTTAGAAAGAAACTGAATTAACCAAAGAGCATTAGATATGATACCCAGCTGAGTTCCCAAGACTTGTTGGGTTTATGCACTGCACAAGTTGAAAAAATATAAGCCGATGTGTTCAGAGGGCATTTCTGAACTAGAGTGGGTCGCCTTTCCCTTCTCCAGGAGATCTTCCCAACCCAGGGATCAAACCCAGGTCTCCCGCATTGCAGGTAGATTCTTTACCAGCTGAGCCACAAGGGAAGCCCTATGGAGGCATAGTGAACCAGTTAAAAGTAGGTAGACTGTGCTCTAGATCAAGAAATCTGGAAGAAGTTATTGGGTCCAGGTTCCTCTCCCCCTGTAACACAGGGAAAACAGGACCAGAGGGGAAGGAACTTGGCTCAAGTCACATAGTAAGAGGAAAAGCCAGGGCCATGAGCAAGACCTCCAGGCTCCCAGTTAGTAATAAAAACAGTAAGAATGTCAACAGCATTATTTAACCCTAGCACTCACTATATACTGAGCACTGCTCTCAGTGATTTACATGCATTATTTCAATTTCATATACATTTTTTTAAATGACTTTGGATAATCTAATTTTAATCTGCCCGTTAAGTACTTTTAGTATCCCTATTTTGCAGATGAGGAATGGGGGATCCAATTGGTAGAGCTTGAATTTGCACGCAGGACTCCATGACTCCAAATCCCATGACCTTGAATTACTTGTCAATAAACGCTGAATGGGAGCCTCTCTCAGTTGGTAGCTCTGTTGCAAGAACTTTGGAGGAAGAAGAAAAAAGGAAATGGAAAAGTAGAGACATACTTTGACCTCAGATATAGTAAACTAATGTTTTCTCTGCTCTTTCGGGCCCTGGCAGAAAACCAGAGAGGTGTATGGGAAGGAGCCGTGGGAATGCGAGGAAGAAGAACTGGCTGAGATCCTGGTGAGCTGGGCAGCAGCGCCGGTCCTGACCTGTTGCAAGCACAGGGCGTGCGTGCCCCAAGCATGTGTGGGGAGCATCTCTGCCAAGTGTGGCCCTTGCCACTCTGCTCTGATCCTTCCAGCAGACTCAGATCAGGGACAGGGCTGGTGGGGGGCGGGGTGAGGGAGGGACCAAGGGATTCCTCATGTGCTCCAGTCACTTGACTCCATGTTTCATACAGCAAGGAGAGCTGCCAGATGCAGACAAATATGAAATTAACAAATTCCACTTCAGCGACCTGCCGCTGACGGAACTGGAGCTGGTGAAATGTGGAATTCAGATGTACTATGAGCTCAAAGTGGTGGATAAATTTCACATTCCTCAGGAGGTGAGGTTGAAACAAACCTTTGGTTTCCCTTTTATTCCCTTCCTTTCTTGCTTAAAAAACAAAACAAAACAAAACCTCAATCTGTAAACTGCCTTAGAAAGAGTGTACTCTCAGTTTTTAAGATTTAAAGCATTAGTCACATCACACAGATGAGTCATTTACCAGAAAAGAGACACATGGTTCTTCTGAGCTGTGATGTTTCTCAAGGTAGGTTCTGAGGCACTGAGTTCTGAAGGTTGTGGATAAAAGTGATGCCAAAAAAAAAAAAGTTCCTACAGTTCAACAGGGTGGGAAATGTGTGTTAAATCCATTTAGACAGGGCTTTTTCCCCTGCAGGATTCCTTAGGTGTGCTGTGCATCTAGAGGCATGGGGATGGACAGAAAAGGTGGAGCTGGGGGTGTACTGTGTGCAGAATTTCCCAGACTTCTTTGATTAAAGCAGCAGTCCTAACTGTGCTTTAAACCACATCAGTATCACCTGAAAATGGATCAATGCCAGCACGGGTCCACCAACACCCGCACATACACCCTCTTTCTCCCCCTCCTCTCTCCACTGGCTGTGAGGAATCAGAAATTGTTTTAACAAGACCTTCCCATACCCCACAGCGATGCAGATATGCACTCAAGTTTGAGAACCACTGATCTCAACACGCCTTTGGTTTTCTCTCCTACACTGCCTGCAAGCTTCTCCCAGGGCGTTGTTTCATGACCACGTCCATTGTCATAGTATCCAGCCGTCTGAAAGTGCTCTCACGGTCTTAGTGCACCTATTGCTCCTCCCACTGTGGTCCGGCGTGGGGACCGGAACACTGAGGGGCTCGGCCAGGCGGGCCCCCCTGCCCGCCCCAGTGCGGTGCTGCTGCCTTACAGTGTGCTGTGTGTGTGTTCGCAGGCCCTGGTGCGGTTCATGTATTCCCTGAGTAAGGGCTACCGCAGGATCACCTACCACAACTGGCGGCATGGCTTCAACGTGGGGCAGACCATGTTCTCCTTGCTGGTGGTACGAGAACAGGGGGACCCAGCGGCGTGGTGGGAGGGACCTCGGGCTGCTAGGGGCTCCCGCTACCCTGGGCACCTCAGTGCAGCTCGCCAGGCAGCAGCGGCATCATTCTTCTATTTATTGCCTTTTTAAAAAATAGACAACAAGAGTACATGCTTAGCATAAATGAATTCCAAGAAGCGAGAAGTATGTAAAATAAAAAGTGAAAGAAAGGCAGCATTCTACTCCCACCCCCAAGCCAGTATTTGGAGAAAACCATGGCACAGCTCCTTCCAGGTTTCCCTCCAGAAGCATCGAGAGATTTGTTCACACACACATACACAAAATTTATTTTATTTATAACCAATTAAACAATATGATTCTATAATATGCTTTTTTATTTGAAACTATATAAATATATCAATCATGTTTTCCTATATATATATTTTATTGTGGTAAAACATATATAACCTAAAATTTACCATTTTTAGGTGCATAATTCAGTGGCATCAAGGACATTCACAGTATTGTGCAACCATCACTACTCTCCATCTCTAGAACTTTTCCAACTTCCCAGACACCCTGTCTCCATTAAACAACATTAATACAACTCCCTATTTCCTCAGTCTCCAGCCCCTGGGAGCCAGCATTCTACTTTTTCAGTCTCTATGAATTCCCTTTCTTATAGGTACCTCACCTAAGTAGAATCATACAGTATTTGTCCTTTTGTGTCTGATCAATTTCACTTAGCATAATGTCTTCAAGGCTTATCCATGATCTAATTTTATGACTTCATAGTATTTTGCATTGTTTAAGTAGATAACACTTTCTTTACCTAGCTCCCCTATTCAGAGAAGGCAATGGCAACTCATTCCAGTACTCTTGCCTAGACAACCCCATGGACGGAGGAGCCTGGTAGGCTGCGGTCCATGGGGTTGCTAAGAGTCGAACAGGACTGAGCGTCTTCACTTTCACTTTTCACTTTCATGCATTGGAGAAGGAAATGGCAACCCACTCCAGTGTTCTTGCCTGGAGAAGTCCAGGGACGGGGGAGCCTCGTGGGCTGCCGTCTATGGAGTTGCACAGAGTTGGACACGACTGAAGCAACTTAGCAGCAGCAGCAGCAGCTCCCTTATGAGGATTGCTTTTGATCTTTCACTATTACGAACAATGCTATTATGTCCTTGGATGGACATACCAATGTGTATATGTGTGAGTCATTTTGTCTCAGAAGTTTTGGAGGTTTTATATTTCATTTAAAAGTGTTTTCCCATACAGGTCACAACACAAATCTCTGCCCTTGCCCAGTGTCCCCATCCTCATTCCTTTCCCTCGTGTCTGGAGTGGTCAGGCCAGAGAAAGCACTGGGGCCTGGGGGCAGGAATTCTAGCCAGGCTGCCTCTGAAGGTGAAAAACATACCGCTTAGACGTGATTTATTTCTTAGAGTCACAAGTCAGCGGCACCTCCTCAGGGCTCTTTCCAGCCTTGACTCCAATACCCGGCACAAACAAGGAGTTAAGTGAGGACAGCCAGGGAAAAATTCTTCTGAGCTGTGTTTGAACCAGTAGACCAGGTTTGGAAGGTTTGTTTTACCAGTCTGGACATGTTCCAACACTGTCTAAATCCTCAAAGTCCAGGGCTGTCTGTTTCTCAACAAGCATCCAGTCTGACACCCTCCACTTTAAGGCCCAGAGGGAGGTGGGACCAGCTAAGGTGACTCGGGAGTAAAACGACCCACCATCACCTCTGCCTGGACTGTCCCAGTTCTAGCACAGAAAGTCCCATATCCCACATCTCAGTCCTGGCAAACGTCTGGTCATCCTGTGGCACCAGGGGTTGAGCCAAGATCAGACCTGTGTTTCCAAGCACCAGGCCCTCCCCCTTACTCCTGCTCTCTCAGTCCTGCTTCCAAGCCCCCCACAAAAGGAGTGAGTAGCATCTCTGACTGCCCTTCCAGACCGGAAAGCTGAAGCGATACTTCACAGACCTGGAGGCCTTGGCCATGGTCACCGCCGCCTTCTGCCATGACATTGACCACAGAGGCACTAACAATCTCTACCAGATGAAGTGAGTCAGCCCTTACTGGCCCTTCTCTCTACCTCCTGCCTCTGGGATTGATTACCTAGATCTGAATGGGTCTTAGACAGACTCACTTGCCATGGGGAATTCCCATGGTCCACAGCTTCCCACTTCCTCCTATCCTTTGGTTCTGGGTAAACTCCTGTGATAGAATAATGAAGCTCAAATATGTCCACACCCCAGTGCCTGGGGCCTGGGGATATGTTGCCTTACTTTCAAAAGAAACTTCATAAACATGATTAAGGATGTTGAAATATAGGGATTATCTTGGGTTATCCAAGTGGGCCCCAAATAGTTAGAAGGGTCCTTGTAAGAAAGAGGTAGGAACTCAGGGAGGACAGAAGATGCTACACTGTTGGCTTTGAAGATGCAGGATAAGTCACAAGCCAAGGAATTAGGGGCCTCTAGAAGCTAGAAAAGGCAAGGAAACAGTCTCCTCTAGAACCTCCAGAAGGAAAACAGCTCTTCAGACCATTTTAGACTTCTAAACTCCAGAGCTGAAAGACACTAAATTTTTCTTGTTTTAAGCCATTTAAGTTTGTGGTGATTTTTTAGAGCAGCAACAGGAAACTAATAAACTTTCTCACTCTGCTCCTTCCTCTCCTACTGAACTAATTTAAGCCAAGATGTTAGTAACTGCTAATGATTCATTTATTCACCTTGGGTTTATAATGCACAAAAGGCCAGCATGGTAGGCCCTATGTTAGGCAAAGGAGGTTCCATGGTGAACAAACGAGACACAGTCCCTGACTTCACAGAGCTTATATCCTAGTCTCTGAAGTAGGGGCCAGGAACCATGGTCTTGGGAGACCCTCATGACCACCACGTGGACTGGCAGAGCAGGGACTAGTGTCGTACCCAGGCTCTGCCCAGGGCCCACAGACTGTAAGTCATGCTTCTGTGAGTCTTCTCAGTTTCTGCCTGCTGCTCCAAGGTTAGAGATTATGTTTACATTTTACCTTGTAGAAGGCGAAGTACTGATCTCAGTGCTTGGCACACAACAAGGGCTCAGCAAATATTTATTGAATAAAGACGTGAATAAATACATTGCTTGTGGGAATCCAGTGACTTCTCAGAATCAGGTTTGGAAGATCTGGGGCTTGGCGATCTTTAAAGCACTAGCCCAGTGCCAGTGTCCATGGATGGCTATGGGGATGGGTCTGTAAAACTGCACATGGCATTGTGTTTGTGTCTTTTTCTGGGGATAAGGGTCCACACTTCTAGGGAGGCCATGTCCCCAAAGAGGCCCAGAATTAGTTATGGAGAAAGTTAAAGTATGAGAGCCAGGACACCTGCTATCTAGTCCTATTTCTCACGGTCGTACTGTGTGACAAGTCCCTTCTTATTCTTGCACTTCAACCTATCTGCCTGCAGAATTAGGAGGTGACAGGAATGGATGATGCCTTTAACCTTCATCTCTGCCATTCCATGTTAATCTTCTCTGTGTGTCTCTTTCTCTCCCATTCAGATCCCAGAACCCACTGGCCAAGCTCCATGGGTCCTCCATCTTGGAAAGACACCACTTGGAGTTTGGTAAAACACTGTTGAGAGATGAGGTAGGATGAGGGCCCTCTGCATTGGCTTTGGGGCCTGAGAACGAGTCCCCATCTCACAAGAAGCCTGAGTGTAGCCAGGCATTGGCCTGGACTGTCTCTCTAGTCACCTGGGGCAGCCATCGGGAATTGAATGACTTTACTGCCAGCGTCACTTCTCCCTTCTCTCCTTCTCACATCACTTCTATCCCTCCATTTTCTCTTTAGAGCCTAAATATCTTTCAGAACCTCAATCGCAGGCAGCATGAGCATGCAATCCACATGATGGACATTGCGATCATTGCTACAGACCTTGCCTTGTATTTCAAGTTGGTATTTCTTCTCATTTTAAGAATAAAAATGATTAGGGAATTCCCTGCCAGTCCAGTGGTTAAGACTTGGGGATTTTACTGCCATGGGGCCAGGTTCTGTCCCTAGCAGGGGAAATAAGATCCTGCAAGCTGCAAGGCATGGACAAACAAAAAAGAATACTATTATAAAAATAATGAACACCACAGTTCTAATTGATTTAGTGAGTATTCTGTGCCAGGTACCACACTTGTGCTATGGATGCATCCATTCTCACTACAGCTCTGAGTTAGTCTTACCCTGTTATACAGATGGGGAAACTGAGATCAGGGGAAGATAAGCTAAGATCAGATAATAAACCCATGGTAGAGTCTGAGTTAGAACCTAGGTCTTCACTCCCAGGCATTGGTTCTTTTCACCTTTCTTTTTAAAAGTTACACTGCCATAATTAGCCTCTGAAACAACCAACATTAGAAGGCCAGGGGTTGCCTTATTCTAATATGTGCTCCTTTAACAAACTGATGTGTTTTGTAGGAAAAGGACGATGTTCCAAAAGATCGTGGATCAGTCTAAGACATACGAGACTCAGCAGGAGTGGACGCAGTACATGATGCTGGATCAGACACGGAAGGAAATTGTCATGTGAGTTGAGACAAGGCTTAAACCCTGATTCCCTTAAGCCCAGGGTCAAAAGGCAAGATGCTATCCTGTCAGGCCTCTCCGTCTTCAAGAGACCCCTGCAAAACTTTTCATTCTGGAGGCCTCTGACACACAAAACAAAGAAGTTATGCCAAAACAGCACTGCAAAAATGATATGTTTACTCTTCATTCTAGCACAAAAATACAAGACAGTATCTGTGGCTCAGTAAGTAAAGAATCTGTCTCCAATACAGGAGACCACCTGTAATGCAGGAGACATGGGCTCAATCCCTGGGTGGGGAAGATACCTTGGAGAAGAAAATGGCAACCCACTCCAGTATTCTTGCCTGGAAAATCCCATGGACAGGGGAGCCAGGTGGGCTACAGTCCATGGGGTTGCAAAGGGTCAGACACAAGTGAGTGACTAAGAATGTACGCATGCATGCATACCTCTCTGTATACAAAAAGTACAAGATTTGAAGTAATTCTATGCTAAAATGCAGAATTTTGGTGGTAAAGTGATATAACTTTTGGTGATAAAGTTTTTGGTAAAACACAGAGCATTAAACCAATTATGGTTTGAGTGATAGCTAAGTGTTACTCAGAATATATGGGCTTAATCTCTTTAGTATTCCCTTATACATGGCAAAAGCAGGCATGCAATTCACAAGTTAGTTCCCTGGTTTGTGTGACATTCATAGTGCTTTGTTGGCACGAGGTCTGGTAATGCAACGCAAAGCTTTCTGGTGAATATCTTCTTTTAGTTTCTCAGTATGCTTCCTTGATTCACCTCAGCTGATGATGGGGTTAGAAATGCAAATTTGAGTCTTTTCATGACTACGTCGCGCAAGCCAATGGGTCCCCTGGCTTCCCTATGACAGGTCCTGGGTGATATTAAAGGAGACAATGCCTGACCCAGGACCCAGAGAACTGTTGTTTGTTTATCCCTAGATGCTTCTGCAGAGGTGAGGTTTAATCAAGTCACGAATTTCGCAAATCCAGAGAAGAGACAGCTGCTGGGACAGGCTCAGGGAAGATGGGGCCAGTTGTCTTTCCCTCAGCTGTGAAGTTGTCCAACCAAGCCTCCCCAAAGGTCCTCCCACCCTGAGGAGCAGTGTGACCTGTGCCCACTGAACAATGAGTCATGCTCTAGTGATAGCTGCTCCCAGACAGACCAGGAGTTGCTCCACAATGTTTCAAAAATGGTGCTGCAGAAGGGCTGAATGAGTGGAAAGAACCCTAAGTTCTTGGACAGGGGGACTTATTATTACAAAGTTGTCTGTTCTCCCTATTTAGTTATTTATTTAAAGTGATTCCAAAGAAAATATCAACTTTATTTTGTGGAGAATTAGGAAGCCAATTCCAAAATCCTTATGAGAATTAAGTATGAAAAAGAGCCAGAAAATTCTGAGGAAACAAGGAAATAATAGGGGCCAGCAGAACTGAAGATAGCTCAGTCCTAGGTATGAGCAGGAGAGGTCAGTAGACAGACTCAAAAGACAATGCCTGTGCTAAAAGTAGATTTTCTGCCAGTGGAGAAGGATAATTTCATAAATGGTGTTGGGCCCATGAGGTGATCTGATGGATTTTTTTTTTTCCCTCAAGACCAGCAAGCAGTTCTCCAGTGCTCAGTGAACACTGACAGGCTGTCCTACAAATTTAACTCAAATCTCACACTATCTACCTGGAGATAGCGCCAGACCCCACAGACTAAGGGCTCAGCCTCACAAGACTGGCTTCCTTTCAGATGAAGCCAGTCCGGGTTGCCTGTGCTTCTGATTGCCCAGCTATAAACTGGAAGTTGCTGTGAACTCCTCCTTGGGTTTGATTAATTTGTTAGCATGGCCCACAGAACTCAGAGAAGCATTTACTTACATTATTAGTTTAGTATAAGGATTATTACAAAAGAACAGCCAAAGAGGTACATAAGGTAAAGGGCAGAAGGGTCCTGAATGCAGGGGCTTCCATTACTACAGAACTGGGGTGTGCTCATCCACGCTGATGCTTATTAAATCTTTGTTCAATAGTTTTTACAAAGCTTAATCTGCAGCTCCCCCCACCCGTTTCCCAGAGGCCAGCAGTTGGGCTGAAAGTCCATCCCTCTATTCCATTGGTCTTTCAGGTAGGCCTGACCCCATCTAGGGACCCTACCCTCAGTCACTCTAAGTCACTTCATTAGCATAGCCCCAAAGGGGGCTTCTGGGGAAGGACAAGACTCTTGTATCACTAGGGAAATCTCAAGGGTTTTAGGAGCTCTGTGTGAGGAATCAGGGACAAAGAAGAAATATAGTTCAGATTCTGCCATAGGTGGTCACAGAGGCAGACCCCTATTTCACTCCTATAGCAAATAAATTCAAGATGAATCAAGGATTTTAAAATAATGAGAAAATAAACTAATAATATGGAGAGAGGAAAAAAGCTTGGGAGAATTGAAAAGAGTAAGCTTTTCTAAGTGTGACATAAAATTCAAAAGTCGTAAAGAGACTGATAAATTTGACTAATGAAACTTTAGAGATTTCTGGACAACACCCACAAGAGCTCAGAGCTAAAGTAAGAATTTAAATGATACACTGGGGGGAAATATGTGTAATGCTTCTGACAGAAAAAGAGCTAGTTTCCTCAGTCGTGTTAATATAATTCAAGAAAAAGACTAATCCCACAGAAAAATGAGCAAAAGGCGTGAGCAAACATTTCCCAGAAAAGGAATTACAGTGGGATGTAAACATATGAAAAGATGACCTTAGCCACAGTGAGACAAATGAAAAATTAAACTACTTTGGGATATAACTGTTCATCCCTCCTATCGGCAAAGATGAAGTGCTTGCTAACACGTGGTGTTGGGCAGAGTGAGGGGCAACAGGCAACCCTATTCACTGTGCTGGGAATGTAAATAGGCGCAGTTTTGTTTCTTTGGTTTTCAATGTTGGCTTATACTTTTTTACCCTCACCACCCAGGGCCATGGCAGTGAAAGCGCCAAGTCCTAACCCCCGGATGGCCAAGTAACTCTCCAACAGGTGCAGTTTTACGAAGGGCAATGCCTATCAAAATTGAAACCAGCCATACTCTTTGGCCCAGGAAATCCCAGATCCAGGATTTACCCTACAGAATTTCTCCCACCTGTGCTACAAGAAGTATGCATAGAGTTATTCATTGCAACATTACTTGTAACCACAAAAAATATTGAAAAAAACTTAAAAGACCATCATGGGGGACCAGGTTAAATACAATATATTATTTACACACAGTGCGGTGTCATGCAGTTTACAAAGATATGACATGAAAGGTTTCCAAAAAAATAAATAAATAAAGCCAGAAGCAAGACTTCTTGAATCATGGTAAAAGCCAACGTAGTCTTAAGCCGAAGCTCTTGCAAAGCCTTCCAAGACAAACACAGGCTTAGATGGTCTCAAGGGAATCCGTATTTTCTCTCTTTACATTATCTTCTGGAGAAAGTGCAGTAAGTGAGGCATGGTCAGTTCCTCATTCTTATCCCATGTGACAAAATAAAGACAAATTTGCCCTTTCTTGAAGTCTATAGTGTGAAGACCCCTGGGGCATCAAACAGAAGGACAATAAATATTGGTGTTTTCAAAGCTCCTTTTAATCATGGCGTTATAAACCCAAGGGAGGGCTTTGGACCTTCCCTGTCTTATATATTTATTTTGTTAGGGCGTTAGAAGTGGAAAGCTTTGTCCTTTGATTGTACAGTGGGGCAGCAGAAGCTGAGCATCTCTTATTTAGCACTCTACTTCCTTCAGAGAATGAACCGCATTCTCTGCTGTTAGGGATGTGGGATGGCCCCCTGCTATCAGGGCCATCAAAAAGGTAGCAGTACTTGATTTCATCCATGCTTCTGTCTGTCTATCCGTCAATCTATCTAGTCTACCTACATACCTATCCATCTATTAGTACCTCTGCCTTTCTTAGAATTAAGAATAAAAAATAAGGTGGGTGTCAGCAGAATGCATTCTAATAACATGCTTATATGAAATGAAAAATAAGGGTCAGATTCTTTCTGAAACAAGTCTTATTTTCAGGCTTCAGTTGACAATAAAAGACTGGCATTTCCAATTGTTACATGGCAGATATTTCCAGAAATAAGTGAATCAAACTTGAAGGTTCAAAGTTTTGATGAAAATGTTGCTAAATGTTGTGATAAGATAAAAGCACTTTATAAAAAATACAGCACTGGGAGGGGGAGGGATAAATTGGGAGTTTGGGATGACATATATACACTACCATATTAAAAATAGATAACCAGCAAGGACATACTGTGCAGCACAGGGAACTCTGCTCACTCTTCTGTAATAACCTAAATGGGAAAAGAATTTGGAAAAAGAATAGACACATGCATAACTGAATCACTTGCTGTACACTTGAAGCTAATGCAACATTGTTAATCAAATTGCTCCAATATAAAAAAAAAAGTCAAAAAATATAAAACTGGAAGATATATTAAAGTGAATAGTGTTTTAATTGCCTTAACATATTCTGAGTGTCTTGGGTTAACCAAAGTGCCACACAGAAAGTGTCGGGTACAATTAATAGTCATACGAGGAATCTTAGTCAAATCTTTATGGCACAATTCCTGGAAACTGAGCAAGTGAATGACTCTAATGTTTGCTTTAGACAAACTTAAAGGAGAATCTGATTAAACTGTCAACTGATAATGTGGAAGAATTTAAAGAATGGAATGATGTTGTAACAAAACTTTTTCCATTCCCAGGGTTTCTAAATGTTGCATCTAATTAGTCTTGCAGTATGAAATATTCACTAACTCATTTTTGGCCATGTCACATGGCTTAGGTCCTCAACTAGGGATTGAACTCTCCCCTTGGCAGTGAAAGCTCAGAGTTCTAACCACTAGACTGCCAGGGAATTCCCCATGCATTAACTGGTTAAAAAAAAAAAAGTCCCATCCTCTCTATCAATAGATGAATTTCCAAAAATATTTGAGTTTTTAATAATTTCTAAAAAACAGGTAATATAGTTTATTGTATTGGTTAATCATGTAATAATAGTAATTCAATCCAGAACAAAAATTTTCTATACTTGGAGATCTATGGTCAAAGACGACAATATTTAGTTACATATTTTAATTAATGGACATATTTGGTTAAAAATCAGTATGAAAAAGTGATCAACACATTTCATATATATATTTGAATATCTGTGATATATATACAGTTATACACATATATAGATATACATACACACATACACACAAATATAAAACCTTAGGATAAACTCTGTAGGGGAAGTTAACTGGAAATACATGTTTATGGAGAAAAAAAGAATGCAAAGTTCCAGACTTTTGTTTTTAATTGAAGCATAGTTGATGTACAATATTATGTAACTTTTAGGTGTATAATATGGTGATTCACAATTTTTAAAGGTTATACTCCATTTATAGTTATTATACAATATTGGCTATATTCTGTGCTGTACAATATATCCATGTAGCTTATTTTATACATAGCAGTTTGTGTCTCTTAATTTCTTATATTGTTATTCCCCACTTCCCTCTCCCTACTGGTAACCAGTGTATCTCCAGTTTGTCCTTCATATCTGTGAGTCTGCTGATGCTGCTTTTAACATGTTCACTAGTTTGTTGCATTTCTTAGAGTCCATGTTTAAAAGACATCATATAGTATTTGCCTTTCTCTGACTGATTTCACTTAGCATAATACCATCCAAGTCAATCTATGTTGCTGCAAATATAAAATTTCATTCTTTTTTATGACTGGATATTACTCCGTTGGATGGATGGATGTGTGTATGTGTATATATGTATGTACACACACATATACACATACATACCACATCTTTATCCCTTCATCTGTTGACAGACACTGAGGTTGCTTCAATATCTTGACAACTGTAAACAGTGCTGCCAAGAACATTGGGATGCATGTGTCTTTTTGAATTAGTGTTTTTTCCCCAGATATATAACCAGGAGTGGAGTTTCTGGGTCATATGGTTCTGTTTTTAGTTTTATGAGAAATTGTCATACTGTTTTCCACAATGGCTGAACCAATTTACATTCCCACCAACAGTGTATGAGTTCCCTTCTCCCCACATTCTCATCAGCACTTTTTTCATGATGAAGGTCTTCCTGACGAGTGTGAGGTGATCTCTCATTGCGATTTTGATTTGCATCTCCCTGATGATTAGCAGTGTTAAGCATCTTTCCATGTTCCTGTTGGTAATCTGCGTTTCCTCTTTGGAAAAATGTCTGTTCAGTTCTTCTGCTCATTTTTTAATCAAATTGTTCGCTTTTTTGCTTTTAGGCTGTTTTTTTTTTTTTTGATATTGTAGGAATAGTTTATATTTTTGGATACTAAACTTCTTATTGGACATGTCAATTGCAAATATTTTTTCTCATTCTATGGGTTGAATCTTTGGTTTGTCAATGGTTTCCTTTGCTGTGAAAAAGCTTTTCAGTTTAATTAGGTCCCATTTGTTTACTTTTGCTTTTCCTTCCTTTGCTTCAGAAGACAGATTCAAAAAAATATTGGAACAATTTATGTCAAAGAGTGTTCTGCCTACCTTTTCCTCCAGGAGATTTATGGTTTCTGGTCTTAGGTTTGTGTGTGCATGCTAAGTCGCTTCAGTAGTGTCTGACTCTTTGTGACCCTGTGGATTGTAGCCCATCAGGCTCCCCTGCCCGTGGGATTCTCTAGGCAAAGCCTTCTATCTCCTGCGTTGGCAGGCAGGTTCTTTACCACTAGCACCACCTGGGAAGCCTTTAAAACTCTAGAATCTTAAAGAAATGCTGGTTCATTTGTTTTTAAATGGATGGTACACTGATGGTTGATATAAAAATGCTATGCTATTTAGATTTCTTTATATTTAAAGAATAATGAAACCATTTTATTTATTTTTATGATCATAATTATTTTTATTAAGCCAAAAACATAACAGAGCTTTACAGGGAGAACCCAACTACATTTAATTAAACATAAAAATATAGATTAAACAACAACAAAAGAAGCAGCCTATCACTGAAGACACATTAATACAAGAAAGTTACAAGGAACCCATTTAAGATTTTTGGAAGGTAACATTCTCAACAATATAAGTAATCTGGGTACCATGATGTAGAAGGAGGTAGTAATACTATTTGCAGAGTCCTTTCAATCTTTCAAGACTGGGTAAGTAAGTCAAGATGTCAACTTAAAAATGTACAAGAAGGTAAACACTTTTCAGAATTCTTCTGGTAGGCACTCAGTGAAAAATGTTCAAAGATCTATAAAGTAGGGTTCTCAATCTTAACACTATTGACATTTGGGAGCAATAAATATAATAGGGGCTCTCCTGTGCATTTAAAGATATTTAATATAATCCCTGGTTTCTACTCAGTAGATCCCAGTAGCAGCCCCTCCTCCCCAGCTGTGACAAGCAGAACTATCTCCAGACATGGCCAAATATCCCCTGGGAGCAAAAGTGGCACCTGGTTGAAAAGCACTGTTGTGAAGCGGTCTTGGGGCTGGTCCATCTATTAGGTGATTAGACACATAATTAGAGCTACTACACACCTGGGTATAGTGTACCTGTTACACACTTAGGGCTTCAGCTCCAGAGGGTCTGGTCTCATCTCTCTCACTAATTGGTGATTGACCTTGAGCAGGTAACTTCACTTCTCTGTGCCTGTTTCCTCATCTGCTCAAAGAGAGTAATGGTAGTATCTACCTTATGGGTTATCACAGGGGCTGAGCCGGGACACGTGGAGTGCTGTGCTGCATTGCTCATGGCAGGCATGGTGTCAGGCTTTTCCTGTGATATAAAGAGACCTATGTATTTTGGCCTTTGTCCCCATTTCCCAACACAGATTCTAAAACTCTTGATAGTGATGAGTCATAGACTTGATAGGAGTGTCTTTGGTTCTAAGGGTTTCCCTGGTAGCTCAGCTGGTAAAGAATCCACCTGCAATGCAGGAGACCCCAGTTCAATTCCTGGGTCGGGAAGATCCACTGGAGAAGGGATAGGCTACCCACTCCAGTATTCTTGGGCTTCCCTGGTGGCTTAGCTGGTAAAGAATCTGCCTGCAATGCGGGAGACCTGGGTTCAATCCCTGGGTTGGGAAGATCCCCTGGAGAAGGGAAAGGCTACCCACTCCAGTATTCTAGCCTGGAGAATTCCATGGACTATACAGTCCACAGGGTCGCAAAGAGTCGGACACGACTGGGCCACTTTCACTTTCTTTTGGCTCTAATGAGGCAACTCTTGGTGGAACCCTAGAGGGCTTCAGGATAGGTGCTGATCACTAGAAAGACAAAGATTTCATTAGAAGCTTGAAACTTTCAGCTCCAGCCCAACCTCTGGGGAGGAAGAGGACTGAAGACTGAGTCAGTCAGTGGCCAATGATTTAATAAACCATGTTTATGGGGCAAAATCTCCATAAAAACCTATGAAAAACAGTTTGAAGAGCCACTAAGTCAGTGAACACATCGACAGGCTGGGAGGGTGACATGTCTGAAAAGAGCGTGGAAGCTCTGTAGGCACTCCCAACCCCATACCTTGTCCTGTGCGTCTCTTCCATTTGGCTATTCCTAAGTTATATCCTACGGACTTCCCTGGTGGCTCAGACGGTAAAGCGTCTGTCTACAATGCAGGAGACCTGGGTTCGATCCCTGGATTGGGAAGATCCCCTGGAGAAGGAAATGGCAATCCACTCCAGTACTATTGCCTGGAAAATCTCATGGACAGAGGAGCCTGGTAGACTACAGTCCATGGGGTCGCAAAGAGTCAGACACGACTAAGCAACTTCAGTTTCACTTTTCACTTTCAAGTTATATCCTATATGGTAAACTGGCAAAGAGAAGAGTTTTCCGAAGTTTTATGAGTTGTCCTAACAAGTTTTTAAACCTGGGGTTCATGAGAACCCCTTGCCTCTGTAGTCAAGTCAGAGGTGTGGTAGCCTCGGGCTCTGATACTTGCAACTGACTTCCAAGGTGAGGGCAGTCTTATTGGATTGAGCCCGCCAACCTGCAAAATCTGACGCTAGTCAAATGTTAAAAGTGAATTGTATTGAATTGAATTGAATCAGAGGACACCCAGTTGGTGACAGAAT
The DNA here is from genome assembly GCF_027580195.1 of Bos mutus. Classification (NCBI taxonomy): domain Eukaryota; kingdom Metazoa; phylum Chordata; class Mammalia; order Artiodactyla; family Bovidae; genus Bos; species Bos mutus. The sequence goes on along the minus strand of NC_091623.1, from coordinate 100,939,584 downwards.
TGGTTGTTTTGAGGAAAAAACCCAGCACGTGCCTCCTCTGCTCTGATTATCCGGGAGGGCTCCGGTTGGTAACCTTCATCTTATTTGAGGTCCACACCTCAACCCTTGAGGTATCTTTTTTTTTTTCTCCTCATCCTGAGGTATGTGGGCTCTTAGTTCCCTGACCAGGGACAAACTCATGCCCCCTTCAGTGGAAGTCCCTGCAGAATCCTAAGCGCTGGACCACTAGGGAAGTCCCAACCACATTTGAGTCTCCTGCTTTGCTGTCTCTCGGGTCACCCTGATGCAGTGTGCTTACTGTAGGACCAGGATGTGACAGTACCTTCAGAATCAGGGCGTGACATCAGTGATGCCATCCAACCATCTCATCCTCTGTCGTCCCCTTCTCCTCCTGCCCTCAATCTTTCCCAGCATCAGGGTCTTTTCCAATGAGTCAGCTCTCTGCATCAGGTGGTCAAAGTATTGGAGTTTCAGCTTCAATATCAGTCCCTCCAATGAACACCCAGGACTGATCTCCTTTAGGATGGACTGGTTGGATCTCCTTGCAGTCCAAGGGACTCCCAAGAGTCTTCTCCAACACCACAGTTCAAAAGCATCAATTCTTTGGCACTCAGTTTTCTTTATAGTCCAACACTCACATCCATACATGACCAATGGAAAAACAATAGCCTTAACTAGACGGACTTTTGTTGGCAAAGTAATGTCTCTGCTTTATAATATGCTGTCTAGGATGGTCATAACTTTTCTTCCAAAGAGAAAGCATCCTTTAATTTCATGGCTGCAGTCACCATCGGCACTGATTTTGCAGCCCTCAAAAATAAACTCTGTTACTGTTTCCCTATCTATTTCCCATGAAGTGATGGAACCAGATGCCATGATCTAGTTTACTGAATGTTGAGCTTTAAGCCAACTTTTTCACTCTCCTCTCTCACTTTCATTAAAAGGCTCTTAAGTTCTTCACTTTCTGCCATAAGTGTGGTGTCACCTGCATATCGGAGGTTATAGATATTTCTCCCGGCAATCTTGATTCCAGCGTGTGCTTCATCCAGCCCAGAATTTCTCATGATATACCCTTTAAATAAGCAGGGTGACAATATACAGCCTTGACATACTCCTTTCCTGATTTGGAAACAGTCTGTTGTTCCATGTCCAGTTCTAACTATTGCTTCCTGACCTGCATACAGATTTCTCAAGAGGAAGGTCAGGTGGTCTGGTATTCCCATCTCTTGAAGAATTTTCCACAATTTGTGGTGATCCACATAGTCAAAGGTTTTGGCATAGTCAATAAGCAGAAATAGATGTTTTTCTGGAACTCTCTTGCTTTTTTGATGATGCAGCGGATGTTGGCAATTTGATCTCTGGTCCCTCTGCCTTTTCTAAAACTAGCTTGAAGGTCTGGAAGTTCATGGTTCACGTATTGTTGAAGCCTGGCTTGGAGAATTTTGAGCATTACTTTACTAGTGTGTGAGATGAGTGCAATTGTATAGTAGTTTGAGCTTTCCTTGGCATTGCCTTTCCTTGAGATTGGAATGAAAACTGACCTTTTCCAATCCTGTGGCCACTGGCTGAGTTTTCCAAATTTGCTGGCATATTGAGTACAGCACTTTCACAACATCATCTTTTAGGATTTGAAATAACTCAACTGGAATTCCATCACCTCCACTAGCTTTGTTTGTAGTGATGCTTCCTAAGGCCCACTTGACTTCACTTTTCAGGATGTCTGGCTCTAGGTGAGTGATCATACCATTGTGATTATCTGGGTCATGAAGATCTTTTTTGTACAGTTTTTCTGTGTATTCTTGCCACCTCTTCTTAATATCTTCTGCTTCTGTTAGGTCCATACCATTTCTGTCCTTTATTGAGCCCATCTTTGCATGAAATGTTCCCTTGGTATCTTTAATTTTCTTGAAGAGATCTCTAGTCTTTCCCATTCTATTGTTTTCGTCTATTTCTTTGCATTGATCATGAAGGAAGGCTTTCTTATCTTTCCTTGCTATTCTTTGGAACTCTGCATTCAAATGGGTATATCTTTCCTTTTCTCCTTTGCTTTTTGCTTCTCTTCTTTTCACAGCTATTTGTAAAGCCCCCTCAGACAGCCATTTTGCCTTTTTGCATTTCTTTTTCTTGGGAATGGTCTTGATCCCTGTCTTCTGGACAGTGTCACAAACCTCCATCCATAGTTCATCAGGCACTCTATCAGATCTAATCCCTTGAATCTATTTCTCACTTTCACTGTATAATCGTAAGGGATTTGATTTAGGTCATACCTGAATGGTCTAGTGGTTTTCCCTACTTTCTTCAATTTAAGTCTGAATTTGGCAATAAGGAGTTCATGATCTGAGCCACAGTCAGCTCCCGGTCTTGTTTTTGCTGACTGTATAGAGCTTCTCCATCTTTGGCTGCAAAGAATATAATCAATCTGATTTCAGTATTGACCATATGGTGATTTACATGTGTAGAGTCTTCTCTTATATTGTTGGAAGAGGATGTTTGCTATGACCAGTGTGTTCTCTTGGCAAAACTCTGTTAGCCTTTACCTTGCTTCATTCTGTACTCCAAGGTCAAATTTGCCTGTTACTCCAGGTATTTCTTGACTTCCTACTTTTGCATTCAAGTCCCCTATAATGAAAAGGACATCTTTTTGGGGTGTTAGTTCTAGAAGGTCTTGTATGTCTTCATAGAACCATTCAACTTCAGCTTCTTCATCATTACTGGTCGGGGCATAGACTTAGATTGCCGTGATAGTGAATGGTTTGCCTTGGAAATGGACAGAGATCATTCTGTCATTTTTGAGATGGCATCCAAGTACTGATTTTGGACTCTTCTGTTGACTATGATGGCTACTCCATTTCTTCTAAGGGATTCTTGCCCACAGCAGTAGATATAACGGTCATCTGAGTTAAATTCACCCATTCCAGTCCATTTTAGTTCACTCATTCCTAAAATGTCGATGTTCACTCTTGCCATCTTCTGTTTGACCACTTCCAATTTGCCTTGATTCATGGACCTAACATTCCAGGTTCCTATGCAATATTGCTCTTTACACCATTGGACTTTACTTCCATCACCAGTCACATCCACAACTGGGTGTTGTTTTTGCTTTGGCCCTGTCTCTTCTTTCTTTCTGGAGTTATTTCTCCAATGATCTCCAGTAGCATATTGAGCACCTACTGACCTGGGGAGTTCATCTTTCAGTGTCCTATCTTTTTGCCTTTTCATACTGTTCATGGGGTTCTCAAGGCAAGAATACTGAAGTGGTTTGCCATTGCCTTCTCCAGTGGACCACGTTTTGTCAGAACTCTCCACCATGACCCGTCCATCTTGGGTGGCCTTACGCAGCATGGCTCATAGTTTCATTGAGTTAGACAAGGCTGTGGTCCATGTGATCAGATTGGTTAGTTTTCTGTGATTGTGGTTTTCATGCTGTCTGCCCTCTGATAGAGAAGGATAAGAGGCTTATGGAAGCTTCCTGATGGTAGAGACTGATTGAGGGAGAAACTGGGTCTTGTTCTGATGGGCGTGGCCATGCTCAGTAAATCTTGAATCCAATTTTCTGTTGATGGATGGAGTTGTGTTCCCTCCCTGCTATTTACCTGGGTCCAAACTATGGTGGACTTCCCTGGTGGCTCAGCCAGTAAAGCATCTGCCTACAATGTGGGAGACCCGGGTTCAATCCCTGGGTTGGGAAGATCCTCTGGAGAAGGAAATGGCAACCCACTCCAGTACTCTTGCCTGGAAAATCCCATGGACAGAGAAGCCTGGTAGGCTACAGTCCATGGGGTCGCAAAGAGTCAGACATGACTGAGAGAGACACTTCACTTCAGTAAACTATGGTGGAGGTAATGAAGATAATGGTGAATAATATTTCCTGATAAATAGAAATTATAAGAATTCCAATTTTAGTACCCATAGATTGATATTCTTTAATAGAGGGTCACATTATGACATTTGTAGGTGGGTCATAGGTACTTTTTGCCTTAATGGCTTCTTCCTCCATTTAAATAAATAAAAATCATATTTCATGACTGTTAATATAAGTGCAAATATAATCCAGGCTTAATTCATTCTTCATATATTCACTATTACTATTTTTTTTAAATAAACTAAAATTTAAATATTTTCACAAGTGCCTAAAAGTATCCTGAACCCTACTTAGGCACTACCCTAGAGATAAGTGACCCTGTCATTTTTTTTTTTTTTTCAGCAGCTCATCCTCCCCTTCCCCATCCACCCAACCATCTAGAAATGAATGTTAAGAATTTAGAATCTGCCCACACTCTGTCTGTGGAGTGTTTTTCTCTCAGGGCCACTCTTGAGGGCCACTTTTGAGACAGACCACATGTTGTCAATGGAATGTGTACCTCTCTAAATAAATCCACTTCTTACCTATCACTTTGTCTCTCACCAAATTCTTTCTCCATGAGACATAAAGAAGCTGAACTTCAGTAAGTCCTACCACCAGGAACTAAGGCCCCCACCCAGGTGAGGGGTGGAATGATAATGTGGACCCTCCTGACTCCAACCAAGTGAAACTTGGACTCAATCTTTGCTCCAATTCTGTGCTGAATTCTGCTCTACTCAAGCCCCCTCAGAAATACGCATGTACCCATAGTTTAAAATGCCCCCAATTTTGCTAGTTCAGGGAGACACGGCTTTGGGAAAAGATGCCCTGGTGTTCTCCTTACTTGTTGCAACTAATAAATCCTTCCTTCTCCACCCTTTTCCCCACCCGTTAAAAGAATTTTAAAAGTTTTTTGCATTTGAATCCAAAGGCAACCACTGTGCTAAACATGTTCTTCTAACATACATCCTGCAAATAATGGAATAGTGGCCAAGACTTTGTATATAGCTGTTGTCAAGCAGCAATTAAGAGCCACTTAAAACCCAGTGAGCTCATCACCTCGGCTCCAGCATCCGCTGCTACCTGGCGTAAGGTGCTCTCTGTGTTCAAGAGGGTGGAACTTTGGGAAGGACCAGAGGGAAAGTATGAAAACCACGAAGACACCAAAAACACCGCAAACCGCACAATTCATAAACCACAATGGTGTGGGGCCCGTCGATTAAGAGCTACTTTAATGGTAAATGCCTACAGGGCTGCTCTCAGTCCTAAGTCCTCTGCAATCTCTCCAGGGCCTGACATGCAGTGAGCACTCAGCAAAGGTGTGCTGGGTGAGTTAACAACTTCCAACCCCCTTCAAGCCCCAGGCCACGAAGCCCAGGCCTCAGCAGGGCATTTCTGGTGGCCAAGCACCAACTGATCTTATCTGTGGCTGCTTTCCCATTGCGATTATGAAACTGAGTAATGCAATCGAGTCCACATGCTCTGCAAAACCTAAAATATTTGCTATCTGGCCCTTTACAGAAAAAGTTGGTGCCTCCTGGTCTCATGTTTTACAAATTAAAAAAATGAGGCTCAGAGAGACAAAGTGACTTACCTAGTGTCTCATGGGCAATCGTGGAGCATCAACCAGGTCACCCTATCCCCCTCCCATACACCCACAGCTTTCCTTGGCTCCCTTCAAACTGCCCCTGCAGGCTACCCACTTCAGACCAAGGGTAATTCCAGGAAGAGTCTGAATGCCTCGCAAGGGTGCCTGGGATGCTTCCAGGGTCACGCTTCGAGCTAAGGGTCAAGGAGAAGCACTGCTGAGCATCCCAGCTGAGCAGAAGTAATGTTTGCTTTAGGCCTGGTGCTGCAGGAGCCCATCCTGGTGCTTAATATGATGCAGGTGATAGTGATGAAGATAAGGCCCATGGTAGCACTTGTAAAATCATCCTATGTATTGGTCACAGTAACCCCTAGGACAGATATATTGCATTGAGCCCATGAAATTGCTGACTTTCAACTGCTTTTTTTTTTTTAAACTTTTTTATATATAGCTGACGAACAATGTTGTGATAGTTTCAGGTGAACTGCAAAGGGACTCAGCCGTACATATCCATGTATCCATGCTCCCTCGAACTCCCATCCAGGCTGCCACATAACATTGAGCAGGGTTCCATGTGGTATATATTAACAGTAGGTCCTTGTTGGTTATCCATTTTAAGTACAGCAGGATGTACATATCCATCCCAAACTCCTTAATTATCCTGTTCCCCATCCTTCCCCCGGCAACCATAAGTTCACTAAGTCTACTACTCTCTGTTTTGTAAGTTCATTTGTATCATTTCTTTTTATACACATATAAGGAATGCCATACGATTTTTCTCCTCTGACTTACTTCCGTCAGTATGACGATCTCTAGGTCATCCATGTTGCTGCAATCGACTGTTTCTGACCCACAAAATCAGAATTTTGTACGACCCAACCTAATGTGATTATCTTGTTTCACCAAAGATAGAGAGAGCCTCAAAGACATAAGTCACTTGTCCTGGATATGACAACCAAGGACAAGAGTGAGGATCTAATTGCTCGGTCTGACTCCAAAGCCTTGCACTGAATTTCATATTGTTTAACTTCACCGCCCTTGACCCCCTCCCCCTGCAATTGATGACTCTCACCCACCTTGAGGATAAGGTTCAAATTTCTCCACAAGTCTTTAGGACTTACTCTAGCTCTCTTCTGCATAATAACCACTTTCATCCTGACACTGCCGTCTTCCTCACGCTGCATGTCTAATCTATCCCCAAGCCATGCTGAGTTTATTTTTAAATGCCTGTCTGTCTGGATACTTCATTGTATTGCCACATCCATCTCTTGTCTGGACCCTTCAGTGGCTTCCTAACTGGGCTCCTGGGACCTCATCACTGAAGCCACTGTGTTGTTCTCTGCAAAATGCAAATATGACCCCTCCCCCACTCTTCAGTGACTCTTCCTGTTGCTCTTAGTATGGAAATGTCCCCACACCTGGGTTTTGGGTCTACCCTGTTCATCTCAGGTCCCCTCAACCCCTCTTCCATCTGCTCCCTGAGCCCCTCCTTGCTTCCAGGCTTCCTTCCACAAAGGCCTTTGCGCTAGATGTTCTCTCTGCCTAGAATGTGTTTCCCCTCTGCTCCTTATGTGGCTCCCCACAGGCCTCTCTGGGTCCCTAATGCCTAGCATAGCATCTTGGCCAAGGAACACCTAAGGCCACAGTGCTGACGTGAATGTAATGCCTTGTCTTTAGGGCACGAAGCTTGGGACTGACTTTTCTGGTGTCCAAGTGTCCCCCACCCCCAGCGCCCATCACATGCACATACCAAATATCTATCTATAAAACACTTAGGTATTTCCCTAACTCCTGGGAGTAATTGTCACATGCTTTCTTCAGCCAGGGAAAGTAAACATCCAGAGCTCTCCTGATGTGGACACTGACAGGTAACAAGGAACCAGTGACTCCTGGATGCACAACCAAACATTCATTTGCTTAATGTGTTTGACAGTAAACGTAGCATGTTGACACTTAACACTGAGCATCAGGCATGTGTTCTGATGTTATTACAAGGAATAAATGTTTTCCTATGGCACTTCTCTGTGGCTCATATGGTAAAGAATCTGCCTGTAATGCAGGAGACCCAGGTTCAATCACTGGGTCAGGAAGATCCCCTGGAGAAGGGAACGGCAACCCACTCCAGTATTCTTACCTGGAGAATCCCATGGACAGAGGAGCCTGGTGGGCTATAGTCCATGGGGTTGCAAAGAGTCAGACACAACTGCACGACTAACACTACCACTAAATGTTTTCCTAAGAAGATGTATGCATTCCTGAAAGCTTATTTACTCAAATAATTTTTTGAGTTTTTGAGGGTTTACTTAAAGATAGTTAAACTTGTTAATATTTCATAACTCTTAAGGCCTCCCAGACCAGCTTATGTAACCTACAGCTGGTTCACTGTAAAATCATCCAAGTGCTAGTTAGGTTCAGAGCCCCAAGCTTCTCCAACTGTCCCCCACAGTCTCTGCCCATCCTCTCACCAAGTGGGGTTGACTCTCCCACATGGGGTTGATCCCATGCTCTCCCGGCCAGGGAGCTCAGGCCCTCCTGCTGTCCTTCCTGAACTGCTGCAGCATCTCTCCTTCCTCCCTCCCTGCCTCCCTCCCTCTCTGTTCTGTCTTACAGGTGCTGCCAAGCAGCTCTGATGAGTCATGATCCAACCCTGCAACGTCAATGCGCTCCCTGCTTATTGGATACACCTGCACTCCCCGGCATGGGATTGACACCCACAGCACATGACCCTGGATTCCCCTCCCAGACTTCACGCCACTGTGCCCCATCTCTGAAATACCTTATCAAATTCTCTCCTCTTGCTCCAATTCTTTTCACATGTCCCTTCCCTTTCTGTCTTATGTCATACCTACCTGTGTAACAATACCTGTCTTACCTTCCTATTACTGTGAAAGTACTTTAACAGTTTATCTTTTAATCCTTTCTTTCCTCAGTCTGTTCCTCTACTTTTTAACATAAGGCTTCCTCACAATGACCAGGGTCGTCCTTCTCCTTTCATCATTCATTACCTGCTGGGGCAAAAAGTAGTTCTCAGGAGAGGAGCAAAAAACTCTTAGATAATACAGTGATCTGTGGCCCTCCAGAGGCACAGTATGTCCATGTTATTAAAATTTCTCGGTGAAGTGGTTATAGGAAAGATGTATAAAAAGGTCCTTTGACAATAGATCAGGGAGGATAAAGAGAAAAAGGTTGAGAAATACGGTTCCATTCTAGTCAGAAGGAACTCTGAGGATGTGATGAGATTTAAATGAAATTGCTATTTATAAAATGCCTAGAACAGCGTGGGGCACATAATGTATAGAAACCCAACATGTGTTCCTGATAATTGCCAGTTTATTGTGCACGTGGGCTTCCCTGGTGCCTCAGACAGTAAAGAATCTGCCTGCAATGCAGGAGACCCCAGTTTGATCCCTGGATTGGGAAGATATCCTGGAGAAGGGAATGTCAACCCACTCCAGTACTCTTGCCGGGAAAATTCCATGGACAGAGGAGCCTGGTAGGCTACAGGGTCACAAACAGACACGACTGACTCACACACACACGTTGTGCACATAATATATCTAGGCACCATGCTAAGATTTTTACACACATTATCTCATTGAATCTTGCACTCACTCCATGAAGAAAGTAGCAGTATTATTACAGACAAGGAAACTGTGGCCCAGAACTTGGTTTAATTGCTTAATGCCAAACTCCTAATAACTGACAAAGGCAGGATTTAAATCTGTTTGACTACAAAACCTGACCTTCAGATGCAGTTGGGCATTGACACCTCTGCTCACAATGGGATGAGGCCACCTACTAGTAGGGGCAGAAAAAGAAGAGATAGATGGAATCAATCAGATATACAGCACTGACTGCCTCTGGACTGATGGTTGGTGTCCTTGTGTGCAGGGCCATGATGATGACCGCCTGCGATCTCTCAGCCATCACCAAGCCTTGGGAGGTGCAGAGCAAGGTACGTACTCCTCCTGTCCTCCTGTCCTGAGAGGAGGAGCATCCCAGTCCTGGTGACAGCAGCTAATGCAGCTTGGATTCTCTAGCTGCTGAGGCAGCCCACTGCTCCATCATCCTCTGGCAAGATGTGGCAATCTCTTGTGATGACATATAGTGGGGTGGTAGGGCAGGATTGGGGTGTTTTTGCTGAGCTGGAAGCCCAAGAGGGATGGGAGCAGGGTGGGAGGACCGGGGCTGAGACCTGACTCCATGGAGGGCGTCTGCCTGTTGCAGGTGGCTCTGCTGGTTGCTGCTGAATTCTGGGAACAAGGTGACCTGGAGCGCACGGTGCTGCAACAGAATCCCATTGTGAGTAGAGAAGGGACCTCAGCCTGATACTGGGCGTGTGATCTTGTTATGGTGGAGAGCAGTGACCTGGCCATGATGGAGAGATGTGCCCCTTCATCCTTGACACACAGATGTGTGACCTTACCACAGAGATGAGCTTCCCCTAACGCAGTGGTTCTCAAAGTGTGTTCCCTGGAGACCACCATCAACCTTGTTACCTGGGTACACATTAGAGATGCAAATCCACAGACCACTCCACCCCCTCACCCCGTGCACACCCTGGACCTACCTGCACAGAAACTCTGGGGGTGGGCCCAGCAACATGCTCCCTACTAAAGTTTGGAGACCCTCCTCTAAGGTGTATCCTTGGCTCAGTCAGCTCAGTAGAGATGGCCAAAACTTAGATTTCCCTTTCAGTTCCGACAGTCTAGGAGTCTACCTCCCATGGCTCTGTGCTAACAGCACAGACCATGCAAGGGGAAGACCTGTCCAGCTGTGAATCTATCTATATTGAAAGTAAACTTGGCTGGAATGGTCCGCTGGCTCCCCACCAGACTCAGGGAGACCAGTGAGAGGGTTTTTGTTTTGGAAGAATGTTTCACTTCATAGGTAGGATGGGTTCCCTGCTGCATCAGCCCAAGAGGGGCCCAGTGCAATTAACTCTCTCTCCCCCTGACAGCCCATGATGGACAGAAACAAGGCGGATGAACTCCCTAAGCTTCAGGTCGGCTTCATCGACTTTGTTTGCACCTTTGTCTACAAGGTAGGTCCTTCGCTTTCTCAGGCCCAACAAAATGTCTCTGATGAGCCTGCTGCTGCTGCTGCTAAGTCGCTTCAGTTGTGTCCAACTCTGTGCGACCCCATAGACGGAAGCCCACCAGGCTCCCCCGTCCCTGGGACTCTCCAGGCAAGAACACTGGAGTGGGTTGCCATTTCCTTCTCCAGTGCATGGAAGTGGAAAGTGAAAGTGAAGTCGCTCAGTCGTGTCCGACTCTTAGCGACCCCATGGACTGCAGCCTACCAGGCTCTGCCGTCCATGGGATTTCCAAGGCAAAAGTACTGGAGTGGGGTGCCATTGGGATTCCCAAATGATATCAGGAATAAAAAACCCTGGCAAGTGACCTGTGAGTACTACTTTACAAAATGCATCTCACCTCCAGTGGTGTTTGGTTGTCAGGACAGCCCCATAAGAGCTTCCGTGACTTTTCACCCAGGCCAGAGCCTGCAGCTTCACACATCCTAAGTGAAAGCTGCTCAGTCGTGTCCAACCCTTTGTGACCCCATGGACTCTACAGTCCATGGAATTCTCCAGGCCAGAATACTCGAGTGGGTAGACTTTCCCTTCTCCAGGGAATCTTACCAACCCAGGGATCTAACCTAGGTCTCCCACATTGCGGGTGGATTCTTTACCAGATGAGCCACAAAGGAAACCCAAGAATACTGGAGTGGGTAGTCTATCCCTTCTCCAGTGAATCTTCCTGACCCAGGAATTGAACCTGGGTCTCCTGCATTGCAGGTGGATTCTTTACCAACTGAGCTATCAAGGAAGCCCAGAGTTGTTCAGTAAATTGTTGTGGGTCAAATGATGTATCATCTTTTCAGGCAGAGACATGGGGAGCATAGCAGATACATGTCCAGCTAACTTCCCCAGCTGGTGGGAATATGACAGGTCACAGTTACTCAATTGTCGAAAGATACTCTGAATTTTCTCTTTGAGCTCTGGCTCAACGTTAAAGTCTCCCTCTTGAGAAACCTGCCATGCCCCTATCCATATTATCTGTGCCACCATCCACCTCCCATTGGTTATTTTTATTTTGGCTATGTTACACGAGGAGACAGATGTCAGAGAGGAGAAATGACAGGGCCAGGACACAGCATCAGAGGGGGAGCCTGACCCTGTATTTGAGGGCTCTTTCTGCTGCGTGAGGGCTTTCCTGATAAACTCATTGGTAAAGAATCCACCTGCAATGCAGGAGACCCTGGTTCAATTCCTGGGTCAGGAAGATCCACTGGAGAAGGGATAGACTACCCACTCCAGTATTCTTGGGTTTCCCTTGTGGCTCATCTGGTAGAGAATCCACCTGCAATGCTGGAGACCTGGGTCTGATCTCTGGGTTGGAAAGATCCCCTGGAGAAGGGAAAGGCTACCCATTCAAGTATTCTGGCCTGGAGAATTCCATGGACTGCATAGTCCATGTGGTCACAAAGAGTCAGACACGACTAAGCGACTTTCACTTGAGCTGCAGCCCTTCTGCCCGCAGGGGGCGCACGAGTGCATCTCTGATATAACGCAGACTAACCAGGATCCTCCAAGCAGCAGGCCGGGGTAGCTGATGCTCTCTGTGATCATCAGTAATTTACAAAACAGTGGGGACTGGGCTAAGAGCCTTACGTGCATTATCACAGCAACTCCATGAGGTACTGTTCCAATTTCATGGGGACCTGCCCAAGGTCACACAGCTGGTGGCAAAATTGATCTGAGCACAGCTAGCTCTGGCTGAACTCTGAAGTGGACCCTGGATGTGCCATTCTCACCTTATGCAAATCTCTGCCAATCTGCATCTCCATTTCTTCACCCAAAAATCTAGGAGTGACAAGTCTCATTGTCCCACCTGGCAGGAGTTTTCTGAGGACCAAAGGAGACACAGAGCATCATAAACTGTCACGCGCTGTGCTTAAAGGCATTATTTTTATTCTAGGGCTAAGAGACCTTTAGAATCCTTGTCGCATCTTTGTGCCCAGACCTTGTATTGGGCCAAGGTCACCCCAGTGAATGAGCAGAGATGTGCCTGCCTCCCCAGTGCACAGCTCCGGAGGCAGACTAGCAGAGGGAGTCACTACAGTGAAATGTGATGTGGGAATGTAAGGTTTGGGGAGCTGCTAATAGAGGACTCGACTTACCTTGGGGATCAGAAGAGGCTTCCGAGGGGAAGTGATGTCTGAGTAGAGCCCTCAAGGGAAAAGAGGGGGAAGTTAGAGAGTTCCAGCAAAGCAACGAGCTGGTGTGAGGCCCAGACAGAGATCTGGAATGTCCGGAGGGTTCCAGTTGGTGACGAGGAAGACCACTGGGTCTGGGAGCCTTGTGGAGTTTGTGTTCCATCCTGAAAGCCAGGTAATGCCACAGGAGGGTATTACGCAAGTGAGGTACGGGACCTTGTGACTGAGGGCCCTACAGTGTCGTCTCCAACAGCACTGGGTGATGGAAGCGGCCGCCCCCTGGGGACGCTCACTCCAGTGAGGGCATGACACACTGCGCCCTGCCCGGAGACCGGATCCCAGGGCTCTGTGCCTGTGCCAGAGGCTCTGTCTCTTGCAGGAATTCTCCCGTTTCCACGAGGAGATCACTCCCATGCTGGATGGGATTACCAACAACCGCAAGGAGTGGAAAGCGCTTGCTGATGAGTATGAGACCAAGATGAAGGGGCTGGAGGAGGAGAAGCAGAAACAGCAGGCAGCCAACCAAGGTTTGTGGAAGGGGGAGGATGGGGGGGTCCCAACCCCACACACACTGGGTGCTCACGACCACAGAGCCTTACACACGTAGGCCCATTCAGGCCACTCCACAACCCAATTGCCCCCATTCTACATATGAGAGCACAGAGGCGCGCAGAGGTGAAGTGTCGTGGTCAAATCACACCCTTAGCAGTGGCACAGCCTGGTTCCCAAGATTGAGGGTCCCAGCAAAGGAGCCTCCCCTCTATTCCTCCCCAACTGCCCCTGACCAGAGTAGGACAAAGTCCAATAATAAAGGGGTGGATGTAGGACCTCCAAAAGCCCTTGAGTTTGCAACTCCTGGTCCAAACAAGGTCAGAGGGAAAGCCCGCTGCAGCCTCCTCTCACCTGGTGTGTTGTCTTTCCTGTCTGATCACAGCAGCCGCAGGAAGTCAACACGGCGGAAAGCAACCTGGGAGCGGGCCTGCATCCAAGTCTTGCTGCGTCCAATAGCAGAGCGAGGACCCAGGGCCCAGGCCGGCCCCACCCTTCACCGACGAGAGCACCCAGGCCGGTGGGAAACCACACGCCACCTGCTCGAGAAGTCAGAGTTGTGGGGTTTGAAAACTGAAAGAGAATTTAGTTTACATCTTTCCTAGTGGCTTTCAAGCCTCTTTTTTCAGCTGTGAGAACTTTTTATTGAATGACAACCAACATTTTAGCTTTCACAGACTCAAACATTAGTGCCAGACTCACCTGCTTACCTAGAATCTTTTGTGTTCTTATACTTTCATTTTATAGTACACAAATATGCAATCATTCACAAAAGTAGAGAATTACACAATGAATTGACTCCTACCCATCATGCAGATTCTAACATCAGGATTTTTGCTGCATTTGCTTCATCTGTCCTTTTAGAGTTTTCTTTTTTTCTTAGCTGAAATATTTAAAAACAAATTCCAGGCATATCATTGACTCCTCCATTACGCATCTTTAAAGATGAATGGGTGTTTTCAAACATAATCACATCATGATCGCATGCCACACATGAACCCCTAATACCCAGTTGTGGTGGATACTGCGATGAGCTGCCCAGACCCTTTACTGAAGACCGTGGTCTCAGCAGTGATGAGCGCTGTCAATAGACAGCCCTCAGTCTCAGTCCCTTCGGGATTACCTCATCCTCAGGGAGAGTTTGCCTGAGGGTGGTGGCCTGCAGCCTATGACAGATCCATGCCAGGTAAGGCCTGGCCATCTTGGCTCAACCCAGAACAAGTTCGCAGCAATAACACACACATCCAAGGTGAAAGGTCCTGGAAGATGCCACTCTTCACTGCTCTCATTGGGAGTAAGCAAGCACAGGAAAATGTTTCAAGTTCACCCAAATATGGTACACAATTCAAGTCTCTTTTCCATATTCTCTGTTCAGAGACTATTTCAGAGTTGTCAACTGGCAAGTGTCTTTGCCTGAAACCATAATGTCAAAATATCTCTTTTAGCACATATATGTAGTGTGTTTGTGTGGAAAAGCAGATATACCAAAACAAGGGAGTCCTCGTTCAGAAGGTGGTATAGCTTTGTAAGTCATACTGGCAAAAAGTTGGTAATGGAACAATGTTATGGGACGCAAGTCTGAATGGTTCCTTGTGATCCATGAAAAGTATTTTGGAGAGGCACCCTAGGCTGAGGTCTTCTCTCAAGAGATGACCCTGAAACTAGAAGCCTTTTCCTCCTTAGTAGCCAGAGCAACACTCAACAAGCACACAGGACTCAATAAAGAAAGACACACCTGGGCAGAGCTGTGGGTGGTATTTTCTTTTTAATCTCCATAGTGTATTTGTTAAGTTTATTTATAAGCAGATCACTTCACTATTTACAGTACATGAGCATAGAGATTCTACAGTTTTTGTGATGTAAACAATAACTCCACAGTGGAGTTTGAGAAAAGAAGCCAGTTCTGAAGTATTTACAGACATTAAAATAGAACTTTATACTCACAGAATAATAATACATAGAGCAATTTGGTTAAATTATCTATGAAACTATAGAATCTGACAATGTACAAATACAGGAAAACATTTTCTCATTTAGAAGGTAAAACAGATAAATCACACCAGAAATAAAATAGGGACGATGACAACCACAATAATTAAAAGCAAAGAAGTTTTCTTCCTTGCCCCTCACGGATAAAGTATTTATATAAATAAGGACACAACCCAACAAAATGGAAAAAATATATAAAAAATCCTCTACCAATTAAAAAAAATAGCAAAACTAAAAACTCGATTCTCAATCATTAGCAGTGTCCTTTAAAAAATTAAAATTTAGCTTTCTATTATAAATAACAAAGCAGATGTGTCCCTCTGTGTAGGTGAAATTCTTGCACCTTTCTCAAGAAATGCATCAATGTAATTCCACACACACACACACACACAAACATAGGTGTGCACACGTGCAGACACACACACACACACACACACACACAGCCTTGCACTCACGCACCCCAGGCTGTAGTTACCTTGTTGAGCTTCCTAATAAATAATGCCCCCTACGGTAGTACCCCTGGGGATACCCAAACCTCACAAGGTGAGCCATTCCCTGGATTGACCCTGTTACAGAGCCGGGGAAAGCCCTGGCTTTCTATTGCTCAGAATTCTCTAGGCTGCATGATCATACCAAGAGAAAAGGATTTGAGTCCAAGATTTGGAAATGCTGGAAGGGACCATAGGGACCACCTTGCCCAGTCAATTAAGGCTAGCTACAGACATCATCTCTTTAGAAACCTGGGGTGGGTGGGGGGAGGAATCTTGGGTTGGTTTCAACATTAGCAGCCCCCTCTGGAAGAAGCAGATGCTCCAAGCCAATGCTAATGCTAGTATCGCAGCACACGGAGGTGAAGGGAGTGGGTGGGTGTGAATTTCCGGAGCAGAATGCCCCAAGTCAGACTTCTGGATGGTCATCTTCCACTGAAACCATTTGGAAATCCAAGTGGTCCACTTCCCTGGTCCACTGACCACCCTGACCACACACCCCTTGAGATTCCAACCTCTTTCTGTTGGAATCAGAACATTCCTCAAGAAACAAAGTTGGGAGTAGTTTATGACTTTTTATTCCTAACACAAAAACATTTGACAAGATTTTTAAATACAAAATACAAAACAAGCAAACAAAAGCTGTTTGGCTATTCGGTAGACCATATCAAAGGCCACGGCCAGGCCCCCCACAAAATCCTCACGCACAACCTCTCTGCTTGTCCTGAGGGTCCAGTGGGGGCCACCTAGCAGAGGTTCACTTAACAAGGTCAGCAGCTGGGCTGCCAGTATTGCAGTTACAGTAAACCCCTCCTTGGCACTTGGGCCAGGTCCACTCATGTTTCCGCTGCCCTCAGGAGAGCTAGTGTATTTTTCAGTCTGAGTGGTTGCTTCTGGGGCTTCTGACTGGTGTTACACTGGGCTCTAAACACACAGACAGTTCGCTCATGTCCTTGCATTTCATTCCCAACATTGGTGTTGGACTGCAAAGTGGTCGAAAGGCTTTATTTGCCTTCTATCTGGGTAGCTGGTGGATACAGTCTTCGGCCACTAGATGGCGACTAGACATTGATAAGGCAAAGTGCTGAGGTGGAAGCTGACCAATCCCTTCAAAAGTCACCCATGAGCGAGGCTGGCAAAGTGGAGATCTGGAGGATCCTTTGACAAAACATACAGCACAGAGGGGGTCCTGGCTATAAAACACCTTTTGGAGGCATTATTGAACAGCCCTGGGACTGACCACCTACAAAACCCTATTCTCCGAGCCCCCAGTTTGGGCAGTTGGATTTCTGTGCTGCTTCTGAATGTGCAAGGCATTCTGATGAAACAGAGTTTTCTGCAAATCTGCCCCACAAAATCTCAGAGCCTCAGCTACCACTGCTACACCCTTAAAGAAACAAAAAACCAAAGCTGCCCTAAACATATGCAGTGTGATCCGTGCCTCCTGTTGCCCCGTATGTTTTACAATCATTTGAAACAAATGTGTGAAAAGTACCTAAGTTAAGCTGTTTTGCAAAAACAAGTGTATTGCTAGTATTGCCTGACAGCAAGAGAGAAACAGCCAAGAGGTCACAACATTCAGATTGAAAGCTGTTTGGTGGGGACGATGACAAAGCTAATATGAGATCTGACATCACCACCCAGCCAAACTGGGGTTTAACTTCTCACCATCCCCACCAGAAACTATGGCTTAGATCTGTCCTGGGGAGCTGGCCTCCTCATATAAGGTAACTCGGCCAGGACCATGTGGATTTGAATTCCCTGCTAGTTGGTAACCTTGCAGAGAACTCTCACCCTGAACATGAGCTGGGCACAGCCAGAGAATGGAATTGGTTTCATGAGTTAATGATGGCTTCCCGGTGCTCCAGGATGGGAATCTTAGCCCATCAGAGGTGAAAGGGACTTTAGTGCTCAGCCCATCCAATACTCATTCCCATCTGTAAATGAGGAAACAGAGGCCCAAGATCACATAGCAAGTAAGAAACATTGGGTTTCTCACTTTTAGATGGCTTATAGGTAAGTGACTTGCTCTGCAAACCCATTTCAATTGGCTGCACTGTCTTTTTTTTTTTTTTTTTTACAAAAATAGGTATCAGATCAAAAAGCATTGCTCCATTTTTAGGACTGGCCCTAGGATGGGCTCTCCCTCAGCTGATGTCTATGAAGGCATCTCCGCCTTCCTCCCTCACCAGCCCCTTTCCTGGCCCCCTGTCCCAATGCCTAGGAGACGACCTCACATCGCCCAGGGAGATCCATGTTTGCCAGTGTAGAAACATGGAGCCAGGCTTAGTGTCATGGGTTTCTCAAAGTACTTTTATTGGTTTAATGCAAAGTCAGCCTCTGCCTGCTTCCTGGGCATTCTACAGCCGGCTCCCAGGGGCCCTCCGCTCTATGTCTGTTTTGAGCCAAGGGCATCTCTATGCACAAAGGTTTCCCAGCTCCCGAGCTCTCCCTCCATTTACCCTGTACCCCTGGACTCAGCAGACAGTTCTGGAGCCTATCTATGTGTGCAAACGTCTCAGGGACGTGGGGCCCAGATTAAACATATTGCACATAAGCACTAACCGGTTTCCTTCTGCCCCAATGGGAAGGATCCCTCTTCTTTGGCCATTGAAACCATTAGGTTCACTTTATTTGCTACTATATATTCAACTTCTTTCCTTGGTCATGTCTGAGGACAATTGCTAAATCACAAACGGTAAGAAAAGACTGCAGTTTCGACATGAGTGAGTCAGATCAACAAATCCTTTGGAGTTGATTCTGCTTCACAGCTGGGACATCCCATCACTCTAGCTGGGGGCTCGGCTGTCATTGCAACTGAACCCAAGGCCTGGGATTGGGTTTCAAGCTGTCCATGCAGAAGGGCTGCACTGTCATGCTGTCCCTGTCCCCTCAGCGTGCATACTGCATACGCCTAGAAGAAATCGCTCTCCAAACATCAATACAGGCTTTAGGCGAGACAGATTTCTTATTGCATCTCTTCCCACATAAGGACCTGAGTACTGAGTCTTTGCAGTTCAGAGCATCCCCCACCCCTTCCTCTTCCCACCCTGGAGCTCCCAAAGCCCCGCCTCTCCCCTGAGCACATTCCACACACAGGGCTATGAGAGCTCACAGCAGCTGCAGACACCTGGCTGGTGCTTTGTATTGATACCTCAAAGCAGTGTTCTGACTGGGGGTCAAGGTGTGATGGGGAGAAGAGGGTCAGGGCCTTAGCTGCACTCCATCCACTCATATTCTTTACCTCTTTGATGCATTTTCCTTCATTAACCAGAGCCCCCGAGAGCGAGGATTCTGATTCAGCCTTGTACCGACTGAGGAAGGAGATGGAAGAATTCCACTTAGCATTTAGATGGAACATATTTGGAAAACACCAGCACGGCACAGAGATAGACAGTACAACCTGCCTTGTGTGGGCGGCTACCAACACAGTCTACTGTAAGCTTGCATGGCAATCGCACGTGAACATGACGGAGAGCAGATACTAGGACACAGCTACAGTGAGATGGTTGCCAATGGCAGCTGCTCCCTCTGGGGGACTCCTTAATTTGGTAGGAAAGAGACCAAGGTTGACTGGTTTTCCTGGAGAGACCTTGGAATCTCCTTGGTAAATAATACACAGCACCGAATGAGTCTTCGGATGGAGGTTGTCTGCAGGGTTGGTCACCTTTAGAACTTGTATCCTTTTACATATGGGATGGTGAGAAGAAACTGCTTGATGCCCTCGGCAGACACCCTCTCCCATCCGCAGGCCCCAGCCCCAACCTTAAGCATATCATGTCCCAGGACTAAACTCAAATCTCTGCTCAAGGGCCAGCGTCTGACCACCTTCAAGTGCCTTGTATTAATCTGAAGTGAAAGGGTGGCTTCCGCTGACCCAGTAGAGGGAAGACACTTGTCTTTCACTAAAAATCTGCATTTTTTCACCCTAAGGTACCACCTGCCCATGGCAGAACCCCTGGTCTAGTGCAATCAGGGAAGAAGCAAACAGGAGAGGCTTAGAGATCTTCTAGTCCAACCCCTCCTAGCACAGAGACTTAGGGAGAGGAAGGGACTCTGACTTATTTAAGTCACAGAGTTAATTCTTGGCAAAGCCAGTACTCAACGCAGCTCTCTCCACTCTGAATGTATAGTTCCTTTCTATTTTTTCCACAGGATGAAATTTCAGTTTACTTGTTAGTGCAAATCAGGAGTTAGGGGAGGCATCAGGTGGATTTAAATTCTATTCCATTCCATTCCATCCCATCCCATAACAATTTACTGTGTGCCTACTGTGTGCTAGGCAGTGAACAGCTATAAAGGGAATTTATAATGTTCAGACTCGTGCCATGGAAAGTCTCCTTTCTGGTCTATCCTTATAAACCCTGCCTTCTCCAAACATATTCCTGTCCACTATTCCCCTTGGCCCCCACCTCCAAGCGGGATTGTGTCAGAGTAGTACTGGGAGTCCTGTGCCAAGGAATGGCTTAAGGGCAATTTTCTCTCATAGATCAGGACACGACAGAGAGGGATGGGCCAGCATGAAACCGGGCCACCACGGGGTTCTGTATGACAGAAAACTTTCAAAGATTACACCAGGATGTCAGATAGGTTAAACTCTGATCAACTAGTCATGACTGCTCAGAGCACTGTGATGAGGATTGTTGAGCGTGACCAAGTTCAAAGAACATGAGTGCAGTGCTCAACTAGTTATGTTTGCAACTGGCCAAGGATGTGGGAATAGTGGCCCATGTGCCATGTACTTGCTAGATACCACCTTAGAAGCCACAGCTGTCAGAGCTGGCAGGGACCTTAGAGATCAGCCTGCCTAATTCTCCTCCTTGGTCCATTTCACATAAAAGAAAACTGGGGTCCAGAGAGGTGAAGTGACCTGATACACAGGAACTCAGATTCCCTGCTTCTTCCAGTGCCAGTCTCCTCCAACCTTCTCTGTGGGCTTGAAGTATGCTCACCTCTCAGGAGAGGTTTATTGGCCCAGTTAAACTACTGAGGTATTTTATAATCTTAAGAACATAAATAGAAAACCCAAACCCCATAACTACCAATTGCCAAAGAACAAGGCTTGGCATTAGTAATAGATTATATCACTTTGTTTAGTTAAATGAGCCAAGTCAAACTTTTTTAAGCAGCAGGATCTTTTTTCTTTCAAATACAAAAACTCCCCAAGGAACTCTGATGTGTGAAAAAGACCAAGTTGGAGCCACTCTGTCTGAAGCTGAAGCAGTGCACTCTTACCCTGCCTAGCCACGCTCCCCCTCACAAATGGCCCCCAAGGAACCTCCTGAACATCCAAGGTGGACATGGCTTTGATACCGCTCAAGAACACAAAGTTTAAAATAAAACCCAATGAGAATGTTTTCTAAGTTGGAAAGGAGATTGGAGATTGTCTTCTCTATCCCCATGCCTCACATCCCCTCCTGCTCCCTATTACCCCTGCTGCCCAAACAACTTCACAGGTGAAGAAAAGGGAAGTCAAGCTGAAGGAGGATGAGGTGGTAGCTGGCCCCAAAAGGGTGACTGCTCCCAGATCACCTCTCTGTATCACTCCAGGTGTGTCCCTGAAGCTCTGATGGCGTGTCCACAGGTGTAAGCACACCTCAGGACCCCTTGGATCAAGACTGGTGCCAAAGCCTGAACTTGCCCGATATTGACGAGGGAGCTGCCAACTTGCCCCCCAAAATGAGCCCGGAGGCGCCTAGACTGTTGTACTTTTCAGTTGAACCCACTTCTACCAGTCCTTGCAACTTTGCCTCTTTACCCTAGCTAAGGCAGGAGGAGGGGCCTGGGTTGGGCCACTATAGTCTCACAGGTCGTGAAATCCTGGGCAAGTCATTTTGCCTCCTAGGGCACTGCTGGCCTCACCTGGAAAACAGGAATAATGCAGCTCACCCCACCTTCTTTCCAAGGTCTGAGGGGATCTGCGCACTCATATCCAGGCACAAACTAAGTGTGAGCTGGGCACCGACTGTAAACAAACCCCAGCTTGCTCAATGAGAGACAAGGCAGCGCTTGGCAGAACAGGCCCAGAAACAGGCCCTCTCTCCATCGCTCCTGATGGTGGCTGCATGCCACTCCTCCCTGGTAACCAGGCTTCCGGCCGCCAGCACTTCTGGGGCATTCTGGTAAAGGGAGCAGTGCAGGTCAGTGGCAAACACCTCATGACAGTGCATAGTTAACAAAATCAAGGAAGCAATACAATAATCCCAGGCACAGGACATCTGAGCCATAAATACATTATTTTAAGGATATACTTTTTTTCTTCAATTAGAAGTGAGTTTATAATCCTGATTCTATTCACGAGTAACAATTTCATCATCACACACTACAGACGAGAAATGGTATGGTGAACACAGCTGCACGTCTACGAGGGGACGTCGGTCGGGGAGGAAGGGGAGGTGGGTGCCAGACCAAGCATCTGGCGCACACCCAGGACAACCGTCGGAAGCGAGGACACTAATGTGGCAATGGAACATCAACACCATGGAAACTCACAGACAGAAGCAGCTTTGTTCAATGTAAACATTGATTTTTTTTTTAAAAGGACAGCAGTTCCGAGTCTCTCTCTCTCTCTCACGCGCTCGCTCTCTCTCCTTCTCATATACTTAATTTCTTTGAAAACGTAAACATTTTGGAAGGGCCTTGTCTGAGGTATTGAGGTATTCCTCGAAGGTTAAGGCTGTTATCAGTGCAGGCTCTGCTGGGCCTCCTTCAGTAAGCTGTCAAAATCCATGGCTTCGTACTTGGTTTTCACTGACGCAGGCAGGGCCTCTTCTGAATTAGAATCTGGGCGAGGGTGGAGGAGTCAGTGAGAGGGGAAGGCAGTGAGCGATTCAGAAAGCCTGCCAATCAGAACATCTGCCACCAGGGTCAGCCCCACGGAGCGGAGGTAGCCTGAGGTTCCAGAGAGCAGTGGGCAGTGGCTCTGCGCTCCTCCGGGCCACCTCTGCCATGTGGGTGGTGTCCTGGGGGCTCGGCTGCCCTGGTTGCAGGCTGGGGATGCCTGAACCAGAGCCCTCCCCCCAGGGCTCCTTTCCCGCTCCAACAGCCTCTAATTTTACTTCCCCTAATGGTTTCTTGCCCTTTAGGAAACCAGTGCGGAAGTCACATAAGGCAGACAACTACGATGTCCTCACTGCGTGGCTGGGGAACTGGGTCCCCATGGGGGACACAAAGTCGGGAGCACTGCCTGGTGGGGTGCCTCCGGGGTCTCCTGACACTCAGATCTGCACTATGGAGGCTGCAGCAGACTCTGGCCTACCACAAACTCTTGTCCTTCTTCACCAACTTGGCCCCAGATGGTGAGGGCATGGTGACAATATTGTTTCACTGTGACCCAGTTAATGGACAAGGCTGCTGCCTGTCAGGGCCACCATGGATGGCAGGGCGGCTGCCGACCCTGTGAGGTCAAAGAGACGGCAGCCGTGGTTCTGCCACCTGGCTGCGAGCACGAGACTGGACCTTCCAAGAGACCACGAGAGGCTTCATCTCTTTGGTACCAGTCCTGGCATAGGGCAAGATGGACCAGAGGCCAGAAGGAAAACAAGAGGACAGCCTCCAGGCCAAGTGGCTGCCCAGTTATTCCCACCAGCATGGGGGAGCCTGGTCTTCCCCCATGGCTCAGGGGTAAAGAATCTGCCTGCCAATGCAGGAGACACCAGTTCAATCCCTGGGTCAGGACAATCCCCCAGAGAAGGAAATGGCAACTCACTCCAGTATCCCTGCCTGGGAAGCCTCATGGACAGAGAGCCTGGTGGGCTATACTCCATGGGGTCACAAAGAGTTGGACACGACTCAATGACTAAGCAACGATGACAGGGCAGCCTGGGCATGGGAGCCGTGTCCAGAGGGGGCTTTAGGTTTCAATAAAGGAGGTCACTGGCCCAGAGCTTTGGGTATGAGCGGGATGCACAGGGCCTGCATACTCACCATAGTCAGTATAGCGGGGCCAGCAGAAGTGCCGGAGCCCCCCGTAGCTCAGCTGGAAGGAGGGCTCGCTGCGCTTCCTCAGGGCGGTGCCATTCCTCAGGGACAGGGCAGCGTGCTCAGAACTCCGGTAGGTGATGAAGCCATACTTCTCGCCTCTGGAAGGAGAGGAAAGGGGGAGCGTGTCACTGGGCCAGCCTGGTGGACACTGTCAGACCACCTGCTACCCAGTGAGGGGCGGGAAACCATGAGTCATGAGTCAATGGCTCATGACTGTGTCGCACGGCTCCCCGATAGACATGATGACGGTCACTGGGTTGGCAATAAAGCACTAATAAGTGCTGGCCACCACCCATCGCCTCACGTGCTCTCAGACCCCCTGTGACCAGGAACTGCTGTCATCTCTCCCTCTGGGACGAGGAACAGGCTCTGAGTTCAGGATTTGCCCAAAGACAGGGAGCAGAGCAGGGACTCAAACCCAGGCTCCCTGCCGTGAAATCTGAGGCTCTTCATGGTCCTCTCTATTTCCTTCACGATCCCCATTTTTCAGGATCAGCCACACCTACGCTCCATCCTACCACTCCACACCCTTCAAAGTCAGCCTCAGCTGTCACTTCTTCTTCTTCTTCTTTTTTTAAATTAAATATTCATGTATTTATTTAGGCTGTGCTGAATCTTCGTTGCAGTGCGTGGGCTTTCTCTAGTTGTGGCACTCGGGCTTCTCTTCTTGCAGCACGTGGGCTCTAGAGCACATGGGCTCAGTAGTCATGGCATGCGGCTTCTCTAGCTGCACATAGGGTCTCTAGTCGTGGCACACAGGCTTAGTTGCCCCATGGTCTATGGGATCTTAGTTCCCCAACCAGGGACTGAATGCATGTCCTCTGCATTGAAAGGTGGATTCTTAACCCGTGGACCACCAGGGAAGCCCCTCAGCCGCCACTTCTTTGGCTGTTAACCTGTCCTTCACCTTCCCTAACATCGCTGATATTGCATATACACCTCCTCCTTCACGCCTGCCTATTCAGCATTCTCTCCCTGCCCTCTGACAATACCACCCGGTGCTCAGCTGGGCTCAGGGCACCAGGGTAAGACACAAGACAGTGACCTTCCTTGGCCGTAGTGATTGTTCAAGCATGAACCTGTCACCCAAAACAGAACCCCAAAGATTCCATGCCATATCTTTGCTGGAACTCCTGCTTCCCTGGGTAGGAGATATGCTTACGGCTGGAGGTAACCACTTTGCTAGCATGAGGGAAGCCTGCCTGAGAAGAATGCCAGCGTGAGGGGGACCTAAAGTCAGATCTACACTCATCAGTTCCACAATCAAATGAATCCTGATCTATCGGTCTGCTACTCAGACTCCTCAAGGACAGCACCATCCTACCACTCAGCACAGGTAGAGTGCCTCACAAACACTTGACTGAATTTCGTTTCCTGACACCTCTCTGAACAAGGCCAAGGCTGGAACCCTCTGACTTTAAATATCTGAGACTCCTGCAGCTGCTGCTAAGTCGCATCAGTCATGTCCGACTCTGTGTGACCCCATAGACGGCAGCCCACCAGGCTCCCCCGTCCCTGGGATTCTCCAGGCAAGAACGCTGGAGTGGGTTGCCATTTCGTTCTCCAATGCATGAAAGTGAAAAGTGAAAGTGAAGTCGCTCAGTCGTGTCCGACTCTTAGCGACCCCAGGGACTGCAGCCCACCAGGCTCCTCCGTCCATGGGATTTTCCAGGCAAGAGTACTGGAGTGGGGTGCCATCGCCTTCTCCAGAGACTCCTGAGTACTTTTTAAATCTTAACAAATTGCACTGTCTACTTAGAGATTAATTTGCTTGCTTTGTTTTTACATGCTACCTTCATGGGATATCCTGAAGACTGCACAGAACGTAAACAGTTTAATTTGTGTCATGACTTTTTACAACAAATTATGACAAAAATACATATCATAAAATTTACTACCTTTATTATTTTTCAGTGTATGGGGGGTTCAGTTGTGTTAAGTATATACGTGCATGCTAAGTTGCTTCAGTCGTGTTGATGCTATGGACTGTAGCCCACCAGGCTCCTCTGCTCATGGGATTTTCCAGGCAAGAACACTGGACTGGGCTGTCATTCCCTACTCCAGCAGATCTTCCCAACCCAGGGTTTGAACCCATGTCCCTTACGTCTCCTGCACTGGCAGGTGGATTCTTTACCACTAGGGCCACACTGTGTTAACTTACACTGTTGTAAGATGGATCTCTAGAAATTTTTCATCTCGCAAAACTGAAACTTTGAACCCATTAAACAACAATGCCTTATATCCTCTTCTCCCAGCCCCTGGCCACCACCATTCTGCTTTCCCTGTCTATGAGTTTAACTCCTTTAGATCCTCATGTGAGTGGAATCACACAGTATGCGTCCTTTGGTGACTGGCTGGTTTCACCCAGCATAATGTCCTCAAGGCCCATGTATGCTGTAGCATGTGACAGGACTGATTCCCGTCCTTTCAAGACTAATATCCCACGGCACGCATACACTTCTTGCTGATCCATTCTTCTTCAGTTGTTGTCAGCTCTTGGATATTGTGAATACCAGTGCTATGAACATGTATGTGCAAATACCTCTTCAAGATCCTGCTTTCAATTCTTCTGATTATATACCCAGAAGAGGAATGGCTGGGTCAAATGGTAATTTTATGGTTCATTTTATGAGGAACCCCCATACTATTTTCCATAGTGGTTGCACCTTTTATTGGCTCGTTTGGGTTTCCATAACATCGGTTGGAAAAACCCAAATGAACTTTTTGGCCAACCCACTACATTCCAACCCATAGTGCACAAGGATTCCAGTCTCTCCACATCCTCATTTGTTACTTTTCCATAGCCACCATAAGGGATGTGAGATGTGTAATGATTCTTATGTAGAAACTATTTTCTCACTGAAGTTTTTAAAAGTCATTATTAAATTAGAATTTTAAAACCTTAATAACTCAGTTTGCAAGTAATAACAGGAGACACTTCAGAATTATTTCAAATCTGACGAAGTTTTGACACCTAAGTTGTGCGTTTATATGCAACCTATTCTTACAGATCTCCCGAGAGATGAAGCACTGCTTCCCTGGGTGAGTGGGACACAGGGCTGCAGCTGCAGAGGAACGGAGGGATGGAATAACATGGGGTTGGCAGCCAAGAGTGCAATACAAGTGTGCCTTCAGCCACCATGGGCTTTTGCCAGCCCCATACCAGCTCTAGGATGGAAAACCAGAAGCTGACACATGGGCTGCAGATCTGGCTCTACCACTAACTAGCTGCTCAGTTGACTTCTCTGCGCCATCCAGAAAGGAAAGCAATAGAAACAGTAAGGCTGCATGTGTCATACGCAAGTTGGAAAACCGACGTGAGACAATGCATGAAAGTTGCCTCGCACTTTAGCAGAATATCAGTACATGTTTGCGGTGATTCCTGGGCTGCACAATTGTTACTGGTCCCCCCTTCTCCTGTACCTAAGGGTAGGTTTGTCCTGGAAGTCTTCTTGGGCACCTTCATGTGGTGAGCCCTGAATGGGGACCTCTGCACACCCCTAACTCCCCTCCTCTGTGAGAGCCTGACTCACCTCTTGCTTCTCGTGAGCACCTGGCACTCCACAATCTCGCCAAACACTTCGAAGCGCCTCTTCAGCTCTCGCGAGCTCATGTCACTGGACAGGTTTCGAACGTACACCACGCGGCCTTCGCCCTGCCCGAAGGGGACACAGAGGGACCTGTCATTCGGGTGGTTTCCTAGAGCCCCCCAGATGGCGGGCTCCCACAGAGTCCTCATCCCCAGTCCATGTTACCCGGCTGAGCAAGCGACACCAGCTGGGACTGGAGTCAGAGACAGGACAGTGACAGTCGCTATCCCAGAGGACCTGCCTTATGGGAGGAGGGGGCTGTTAAGCATCGGATGGGAGGTGGCCCGAAAGGAAGCGACTGCGTACTTGAAGGGAATGAACAGAGACTGGGCGGAGACAGGAGAGGGAGTCACTGCTACTAATGTACCTGCACACTGGGTAGCTTCTGTATTTGTTTGGAGCCTGACTTCTTCTGGCACTGGGGGAGGTGCTGAGGATGCTAGAGGGCGAGCACTGGCGGCCAGGTCGCTACAGGTCAGAGTGGTGGGGAAGACAACAGTGGGACCGGGGCATAAGGATGTGGAGCCACCGTTAGCTTTGGTTTTGCCAGGGTAAGCGCCGAAGAATTGATGCTTTTGAACTGTGGTGTTGGAGAAGACTCTTGAGAGTCCCTTGGACTGCAAGGAGATCCAACCGGTCCATTCTGAAGGAGATCAGCCCTGGGATTTCTTTGGAAGGAATGATGCTAAAGCTGAAACTCCAGTACTTTGGCCACCTCATGCGAAGAGTTGACTCATTGGAAAAGACTCTGATGCTGGGAGGGATTGGGGGCAGGAGGAGAAGGGGACGACAGAGGATGAGATGGCTGGATGGCATCACTGACTCGATGGACGTGGGTCTGGGTGAACTCTGGGAGTTGGTGATGGACAGGGAGGCCTGGCGTGCTGCGATTCATGGGGTTGCAAAGAGTCGGACACAACTGAGCGGCTGACCTGAACTGAACTGAACTGATGTAGACACCGGTCACCTTTAGGAGCCAGGCCCCTAGACCTGCCCAGCAGAGGGGGTGCATCATGGAAGCCTGGTTGGGACCTCCCCCAACCCCCCACCATCATCTAGTGACTGGATCCAGTTAAAGGCATGACCATCGGAAGAGTGCCTTTGATTTGCTGGAGAAACTCCAGCTGTGCTCCTGGTGGGCAAGACCACCAGGGTCTGGTCTAGACAGGGTTTCTCCGGAACAGGGTAAGGCCAGCGATTCTCCAGCCATGCACCTCAGAGGGCGGCGGTCCACAGAGAGCACTGCTGTAGTCACAGGCATTAGATTTGTCCCCCAAGGTGGCCCAGTTCAGCTCCGTGTAAGAATGCAACCACCCCCTGCCCACCCCCTCTCTCCTCCCACCACCCGCCTCCTCCAGGACCTTGAACTCACAAGGCTCTTTCCAGCCTCTGCCCCCCGTCCTCCTGAACCTTTGCTTGGATGGCTTCTTCCATCCCTTGGGGCCTAGCTCTCTGAAGATGCCCCTCCCAGACGACCATGTAAATAAACCCTCCCCACAAGTCAAAACATGATTTGTTTCAGACATCTTAGTCGTGGCATGATTAATTTCACAGTGCACCTCCCAATCTGTAATTACAGTGTTTATTGCTTTGCTTATGAGTCTGTCGTCTCTCTCTCCCTTCTGGCCCAACCATAGGAGTGGAGACCTTGTTTGTCTCATTCACTGCTGCCATCCAGCACCTAGAACAGGGCCAGGCATGCCACAACTACTGAGCACTCACACAAGGATCCCAGGAAGTTGCTCCATGTGGTTTTAAGTACCTGCTTGCAGATAGCTGTGAGCACACCTCCGGGGTATGCACACCTCAAGCGTGCCCTGCCCTGAAGTACCACGTTGTCGGGTGTTGGGGGTAGGGGGGGTGCGTGGGGGCGGGGTGTGGGTGTATGGAAATCCAGTGAGAGTCTGTCTGTGCTTCTGTCTTACTTTCCCTTCCCTCCTTTCTAATGATATAAGGGCAGTGACTCCAGCTTCCTAATGACTTTTCCCCGCATGGTGCTCTGCAACAGGTCCACCAGGCACAGCCTGGGCCTCTGGACTAACTCTGGGAGAGGACTAGAGAGTCGGGCAGGGAGGAAGAGACAGGCTCTCTTGGTCCTGTAGCCCAGATCACACCAGGGGACCCTATATACAGATGAGTAAACTGAGGCTCAAGGAAGTTGCTCAAGGTCACACAGAAGTGGAAGCAGGGCTGGCTCTGCTCCCTCATCAGTGCTCACCCCCTGGGCCCTGTCGAGCCTCTGATACTGAGCCCTAAATCCTCACCAATGGCACACCACCCCACCCCACTCCCAGACCAGTCCCTTGGCTGCATTTTGCACGTGCCACCTTTGATGCCTTTTGATGACCCTTATGCTTTAGTAAATGAGAGAAATACAACTATCTCCTGTAGGCCAGATGACTTCAAAGCACTTCGGGTCTCTGAAGCCCCCACACTTCCTGACGCCCCTGCTTGTCCCCGTTCACTCCGGGCTCTGGGGCCCCAAGTCACTTACAATGGCCTTTTCCCGCCGCTTCCTGGCATGCCGGACGCTTGGCGTTCCGTCTGAACACGACCCTCTGCTCTCACATCTGTCAGTGAACAAGCAAAGCAGACTCACTCACTCTTAGCAGGGACCACAGTGGGGCGGGAGGAGGACTTGCTCCAGGAGGCGAGAGATGTTTCTTCAGCTTTGTTAGGACTCGTTCATCAGTGAAGGTAGGACTGGGAGAGGGAGCCCAGCTCTCTGTCTCAGCGGTAAGCGCCCAGGGCCACATGTGGGTCTGAACATGTGATTGACACGCGCCTTCCACACTGCTAACCATAATCCCTGTGAACCTTTCTATGCTGCTGGGGGTGGAAAGACCCTTTCGCTTCATTATGGTATTTGACCTGATAAAAAAATATCCTCTGAGGTCTCATGCTTCCCCATTTTTCAGATGAAAATCTTAAGGCTCAGGTTCAAGATGAAATTTTCCCCAAAGCTAAGAAGTGGGGAAGCCAGAGCCAGGGGGAGGTCTGCTGATTCTAGACCCATGGCTCCCCCTCCACTTTTGCTGTCTGGCCAGGCAGCAACCTTGGCCATCACAGCCCCCACACCCCAGGCAGCCAGTGGGCTACTCAGCTGGAGAAACCCCTGGATGCCGCATGCCTGCGTCCTCCCAGGCACCTGTCTGTACAATGCCCTCTCTTCCCAGTGGCCAGGCTGATGGAGGGGAAGGAGCTCAGCATGTAAGAGGGGGTTGAGTGCCGACTCTGCCACACACCGTGTGCATCCTTGGGAACACAGCAGACAATGAGAGCAGGGGCTCCAGAGTCAGCTAGTATTCCAATGCTGATTCTACTACCTCTCTGCTGGTGACCCGGGACCGGCTACTTAAGCCAGTTCTTCATCTGTAAACTAAGGAGAATCAATTGTATTTGCCTCCTCAGCCATTTGGGAGGATCAAATCAGAACATACCTGTACATGCTTAGCCCTGGAATGGCTTGGTACTTGCTGGCTATATTTTTCTATTGAACCTCTTTGAGCCTCAGTTTCCTCATCTATAAAATGGGGTTGAAAAGCACTTGAGATTCCCTCAAGTGCCTCTGTGAAGCTCAAAGAGGGTAATAGAAAGGGATGTGACTTTCAAACTTTAAAGTGCTATATAATAAGAGTATCATTATCCACTTGCAGCAGCATTGGAAGTCTTCCCCCATGAAGAGCTGAGAGTGACTTGAAGGTGCTATAGGGCTTGTTAAACCAGCTCAAAGCCTTCCTGTTGATTGATGTTTGGTAGCAGAAGCAAAAGTAGAGAAATGCTGGTCTGGAGAAGGCTGATGACTAGTTTATCCAACTGACCAGCCATCAAGCTCTGCCAGGCAGCTGAGTAGGAACCAAGTTAACCAATTAACTTTCTCCAGTGAAAGCCAGCCTGAACTTAGCCCAAAAGTGAGAAAGAGGAAAAGGAGAAACTGTGGTGATTGAGAGAGGTCCCTGACTCTTGTGCCAAGCCCATGGGTAAAGGGCCTGAACAGGCCAGGAAGGGAAGGAAGCCAGAAGCTCCAGCTCTGGCCTTGGGGGATGTGCTTCAACAGAAGAACCTTAGTAGCTTCTGAACAGACACTGCAGAAGAAACCAGCTAACATGAACACAGGCAGACTAGCTCAAAGTGACCCGCTGGGGAAAGGAGAACAGAGCTGAAAGGGGGGCTCAGAGAGGTCTGACAGAAGATGGCTCTGACTAACTGTTCTGGCTTATTACATAGACAGGCTTTTAGAGAAATTGCTCAAAATGAGTTTATTTTAAATAGTTTATTTCAGATAGTCCAGGGCTTCAGCACATTAGTGTCTGGGCCGGGGTGGGGGGGTGGTCCAGAAGTCCCCTAAAATCCAATGCCCAATTAGTTGTCTGCATACATTTTAATGGGGAAAGGAAGCTTTGTTTTCATCAGATTTTCAATTAAGAGCCACCAGTAGAGATAAGAAAATATAAAGAGGAATTTTTCTAAAGTTATCTTTCTACTACCTGAATTCTGTTTCTCAGAGTATAGCGCTCTAGCAATGTCATCATTACGCCGGAACTTATTAGAAATGAAATTCTCCACCCCCACCCGCGACCTACAAAACCTGAGGCTCAGGAGGCGGGGCCCAGCCACCAGCTTGGTAAGGAAGCCTCCCCAGGATCAGGCTTGCTGCACTGCTCTGAACCCAGGAGCGCCATCTGGTGGTCACTCAGGTGCATCTCGAGCAGAGAGTTTGGGACCTGCACCCACGCTCCTAAGGCCTACCCTCCAAAGAACCAGATCCTGCTGTCATTAGGGAAGAGAAGAAACCTGTCTCCACCAAAAGATGCCAGACTTCCATTCTTTCTGCCCTGCGGTCCACAGAATTCTGGAACAGCTCCTTCTACCGTCCGGTTCAGTGAGCAAAGACGGTATAAGCAAACGCTCATGACACGTCATCTCAGTGCGAAGGAAAAGAGCTCTCCCACCCGGTGGCTGACTGCCGGAAGATTGCACAACTCTGCAGCACCGAGAAATGGGAATAAACCTTATCACTGTTTTAAAGCCGGGTTTTTGGTGTTTTTTTAGAACACAAGTTAGAATTATGCTAATCTTTGTTTTACAAGTAAATGTCACATAGGTATTACACTGTATGGATGTGTTGACCCTTGAACAACACAGGTTTGAACTCTGAGGGTCCACCAACACTGGGGTTTTTTTCAGTAGTAAATACCACACTGTCAGAAGTTGCTGAATCTGCAGACAGAGTTACCTTGGATGAGGAGAGCCGACTATAAGTTATACACAATTTTTGACTGTGTGGAGGATTGGTGTCCCTAACACTCACCTTATTCAAAGGTCAACTGTATATGTTTACACAAAAACCTACCCATTTTACAAATATAAAAGCAGAAACAGATGAATAAGGTCACAAAAGGCCAGCAAGTGCGTTTTCTTCCTCCCCTGAGGCCAGGCGATCTGGACCACTCCTCACTGGACCACACGGCAGGCTTCGCTTGGCTTCAGGACTTGCCCATAACTCCCCAAGGAGTCCACCTCCAGGGCCTCTGACCAGGACACAGGCCACACAGGAAGCTGTGGCCCTGGTCTCAGGGCTCCTCTCTCCCTTGACACCTCAGAACTGGAGGTGCTCAGCTGCCCACCTTCCATCCTAAGGCCACCCACCCATCCATACCTGAAGGTCCTCCGTGTGGCTGGTGACCGGGAGCGGCAGGATGAGGAGCCAGAGCTGGAGCGGCTGCGGGGACAGAGCCGCCGACTGGCCTTGCTGGGTGGGCTCTGGTAGGGGCAGTGGTCAGAGCGAGGGGGGCTGACCCCCGAGTCCTCTTCTTCATCGTCGTCCTCCTCCTCCTCCTCCAGGAGGAAGGTGCTCTCGCCACTGCTGCTGCTGCTGTCTTCAAAGACAGTGTCATACTCAGGGCTCTTGCAGGAGGCCAGGTCTTCATCCTCCAAGGCTGTCTCTAGAAGCCCAAAGTGCTTAGTGAGGCTGGCACGGATCTCGTGGTCTCTCAGCAGCGTGCTGTCTTTGGTGGGGGCACCAACATCACAGCTTCCGTCTTCTTCCCTGCCAGTGGCCTGAGCCTCAGCCCGTGGGGCCCCTGGCTGGGGCCAGTCCTTCAGGTGGGCCCCAGACGGCTCCCAGGACCTCAGCACCTTCCTCTGCAGGGCGCCGTCTGGCTTCAGCACCTGGCAGTAGTCATGGTCACCGAAGGAACAGGAGAAGGGGCGCTTCTGACCAGCCTGGGAGGCTGGCTGGGCTGGGGTATGCCGCAGGTGGGACAGGAGCTCGCTCCGCTCTGGGTGCTTCTTTGGCAGCTTGTGGGCAGCCTCGGCGGTGGCCCCGAGCTGGGGACCCTCTGGGGTGGGAGCTCTATCTTTGCCTGGGCTGTGCTTGATGTCTGGCTTGAAGGGGTCTTCCTCTGTAGGCTTGTACGGAGGCGTGGTGGGCGGAGTGAGTCCTACCCAAGCAAGAGGAAAAATGTGAGACAGATCATTTCTCCAAGGAGCATTGAAACCCTCCTTTGGGAGGGCAGAGAAACAGCATGCGTGTCACCACTCCCCAGACCCAGTGGAAGGCAGGCATCGCTAATCGATCACTGCGCTGCTGACTGAGCCTGGACGGAGCCTGGGGCTCCATCTCATACAGTCGGTCAACAGTTTTTCGGAGCTGGCATGTGATGAAATCCATTTGCCATCCTTTCTGTAGCCTCGCAGAAGCCTCCAGGTTATCTGAGATCTCTCTTCCTGCTTCCTGCTCCACATTCCATCATTCCACAAGCCCTCCCAAATGGTCATCCCAAATACCTCTGAAGTCTCCCAGGGTACAGAGGTGGCAGGTACCACAGGCCAAAACCTCCCATCTGGATTTGACCACCACAGTGACCTTAGGGGGTCCTGCAACTGACCTTAGCCTTCACCCTCACCCGGGTACCAGAGGGAACTTGCCAAAATGCCAGCGATCTCTTCCTTTCTGGGGCTCCTGGAGCCTTGAGGAACTGCATGAACCCCTTCAGCCCGACATTCCTCTTAGCCTTTGATGTTTGCTCTTGCCTGGCCCCCAGTTCTGCCCCACAGCACCACCATGTGGCCGGTCTCCTCCAATGCACCTGTACCTCCGCTTTTCTGTGCCTTTGTGCTCATGCCAATTCTGCTCCCAAGAATACCCTTCTGTCTTGTTTTTGTCTCCTCCACTTCTATCACCCTGCAAACGCAGCTAAAATGCCTGCTGCTCTGGGTACCCTTGCATCTTCTCAGGCCTCATCCTGCCCCTCCCCATACTGTCCCTTCCTCTATGTTCCCAGAGCTCTTGCAAGGTCTTTGGAACAAGCCCGTATCAAACAATACTTGTCATGGTGTGAATCTGGTTCCCACATAGGACTGCGGGCTGCTTCAGGGGAAGATACGTGTCTCATACGTCTCTCTCTTTTTTTTTAACATCAGGTCATGTGCCAACTGTTGGTAGCCAAACAGCTGAACCTGGGTCCTGACTCTCCTTATAACTCTCTCAATGGGAATCTCAAGATCCAGCGTAGCCTGTGCAGTGGTGGCAAGGAGGGCTTGTTGGGGTACCCCCTTACTCCCTGAGGTGTTTCCTCCCCAAGGGCACCTCCCCATTGAGCCCCTAGCTTACCTGCCGTGCCACAGAGCTCTACCGCCAAGGTCTGCTCGAAGCTCTTCTTGCCAAAAGGAGGGTCACCGGTGGGGCTGGAGGACGGGACGGAAAGACGCCAGTCAGCAGCAGGTTCCACCTCCCCGAGCACGCCAGGAGGGCAAGGGCACAGCGTGACAGATCCTGCTATTGCAGCCCACGAAAGTGAGGCCTGGGGAGAATTTGCAGGAGAATCCCCATCCTGGCTGTTAGAGGAATTCAAAGCTATACAGCTTTTAGGAGACACAAGAGAAATCTGAGGGCAGTGGAGACAGGATAATCATTGTCAACCTCCTTATTTACCACGGAACAGCTGAGGCCCAGAGAGCAGACACTTGCCCAAAGCCACAGCACTGTCAGCTTTTCCCCATGAAATTCTCCATCTCCTAGGCCTGCAGAGATCAGCTTCTAAAACCAAACTGCCTACCAAGGAAACCCAGCTCCTGAGAACCCCACATGGTAATGAGGGCAGGGGTGTGTGGGGACAGGATCAGGCTCAGGGGCCAATGAGCCACCCTACACCCAACCAGATAAGGTCTCACGGAATAATAAGTCAACAATTCCCAGAAATCTACCTTTGCGACAAGGCCAGCATGAGGCACCTGGGAGAGTCTGAAAAGAAGACAAAAGAGAAAAATAAGATTCTTCAACACGGCATTGCTAGAGAGGATGTTTCCCTCTGAACTGCATTGGTACCAAGCACAGCAGGCATGTGACCCAAAAGCCTCTGCCATTTTTAGGGACAAGCAGGAACAGCTCAAAACCTTCATTCCCCCAGACTCAGCAGACATTTACAGCTGGCAGGGCTACTGCTTTGGCAGCGTTGATGGGTACTAGGGCGACCCCTTATGGCCAATCAGTATACCACGTATGGTGAAGCATTCCAGCTTCCAAGGCCAGCATCTGTGGCCTCAGCCCCAAGAGATGCAGGACTAACTAGCTGACTAACCATTAGACACCTCTGTGCCTTTATTCCATGTCTTAAAACAGGAATTACAACAGCACCCACCACATAGGTTTCCTATGAGGATCAATGGGGATAATCTGTATTAAATCATAGACCAAGCCTGGCAGAGCAAATATAAAATAGATGACTGCTGTATTATTATCCCCACTCTTGTTACCATTTAAAATTCAACCTCATTGTGGAGCTGAATTTAGAGACTCACACCGTCCATCACATTGTTACCCAGGAAGTCTTCTTTAGAGGACTTATCACAATTTGTAAATACTTTCCTTTCTTGCTCACTTTATGATTGCCTGTCTCCCCCACTGATACACAAGCCCCAAGAACGCCGGCATCTTGCTCCTTGTTCATTAAGGAGCCTGGCCCATGCATGATGAGAAACTCAGAGATGCTCAGGTAACTCCTGAAGGTCTGCCCAGCTAAGCCCATTATACAGGAAGGAAAGTTGAGAGCCAGAGAGGGAGAGGGGTTCGCCCAACCTGGAGCTCCTGGCTCCAGTGCAGTGGGGTCTGCCACACCTCAGCCCCGCCCCCTCTCTCGGACCACCGACTCCGACTACCTCTGGAAGAGAGCCGCGGGCAACTGGGGTCCTCATCTGTATC
Source organism: Bos mutus (assembly GCF_027580195.1). Classification (NCBI taxonomy): domain Eukaryota; kingdom Metazoa; phylum Chordata; class Mammalia; order Artiodactyla; family Bovidae; genus Bos; species Bos mutus. The sequence continues at coordinate 100,903,136 of NC_091623.1, read as the reverse complement.
CCCACACCCGCTCTCACAGGGGCTCTCCAGAGCCGGGATCTGGGGTCCCCGCAGGAGCGGCTGGTCTTGGCCACTGTCCTCATCAGTGGGGCTGCCAGGCTCCCCCTCCACATCATAGGCTTCGGGGGCCAAGCGCGAGGGCAGAGGCCCCTGGGGCTCTGCAGGGACCATGGGCTCATCGGTGAAAGTCAGCCAGGGGCCGAGCTCGGGGTTCAGTCTCCTGGAACGCCGCACGGGGCACACAGAGCTCTCCGGCTTCCTCCCCAGCTTGGTCCCTGGCCTTTTCCGGCCCCATTCCTCCTCGTCCTCTTCCTCTTTTTCTTCTTCTTCCTCCTCCTCTTCTTCCTCCTCTTCCTCCTCCGGCTGCAGCCTGGCCGACCGGCTGACATGCCCTTTCACCTTCAGCCTCAGCGGGCGCAGGCTGGGTCTGGGCCCTGAACTCTTGGATGAAGGTGAGACCCTCACCTCCTCCATGAGGCCCGGGTGGCCGGCAGAGGCCTGGCTGTCCTTGGGCCGGGGCCGGGGCGTGAGGGAGGCGTAGACAGGTGTGGCCAGGCGGTAGGGTTTGCTGACATCGCAGAGGACATCTTGAGCCAGAAGTTCCCTCAGGATGGAGAACTCGGTCCAGGCGGCTTTGGAAGGGTGCTGGGACCGAGGCCGGGGTCGGACCTGCTTGGCGGGGCTGCTGCTGGGCTGGGGAGCTGGCTCTGGCGCCTGTGTGGGCAGCTTCCTCTGTGGGAGGCAGTAGGTGTGCATGTAGCGGATGAGTTGCACCATGGCCTGCATGTCCTCCTGGGAAACCTGGGCGCTGGGGTCTGTCCTGCCCAGCGCTGGTGAGTCCCCGGGGGAGGCTGGAGCCAGCTGGGGGCTTGGGCAGTCCTCGCCCGCCTCCTCATCCTCCTTGGTGGGGAGCCGGGGACTCAAGGATGGTGGTGGCTGCAGGCCTCTATCCGGGGACAGAGCTTTAGCCCGGGGGCAGGACGGTGCCGAGGTGAGGTGCTTGTGTAGCTCCGTGCAGCTCCGGCTCTGAGGGTGCGGCGTGGGGGCCTTCCTGTCTTGGGGGCCGTCCATCTGGAGAGGGAAAGAGGCCACAGTGAGGAGGGAGACCCGCACGGCTTCTCCCCGCTGCCCACAGCTGCACCATTGGCCAGGCCCAGCCTGTCTCTCCAGGATGATCATGCTGGGTTTCATTGCTCCATCCCCGGCTTCCAGCACAGAACCCGGCACTTGACAGCACTCAGGGGATGAGGATGAAGGAGCGGCCAGCCTCCTAACAGGGACCCCAGCTATGGATCCCGCCCTTTCCAGGTTTACTGCCAAAGCCCTGTTCTGACTACCCTGCTCCCCTGCGCGGAGCCCTCGGTGAGAGCGCCAAGAAGTACATTAGTGGCTGCTTGGGGCTGGGCGTGGGAACAGGGACTGACTGTAAATAGAGACACTGGGGATCTTCCTGGGAGGATGGAAATGTTCTAAAACTGGATTATGGTCATGGCTGCACAACTCTGTAAGTTTATTAAAAATCACTGAATCATACTTTTAAAACAGGTGCCTTTTATGGTATGTAAACGGCACCTTCATAAACCTCTTTAAAAAAAAAAAATCAGTAGCTTTCCAGTGCCCGTGTAGTAAAGGGGAAGCCCCTGGCCAGGGGTGCTCTGCAACGTGGCCCCAGCCAACTGCCCTCTCCAGACTTCTCTGCCTTCACTCTTCTACAGAGGGGTTCCACCCCCAGAGCAACCGTCTCTCTGCTGAGCCCAGGCCAGCTGTCCTGCTGTCTCTCATGCCCCCTCCCCCGGCAATGCTTCCGAACCTCCCAGAGGGCAGGCTGGCTCACAGAGGGGCTTAGCTGCCGCCTCTTTGATGTGAGGGATGGCCGTCTCTTTGGGGAGGCCAGCCAGGGCAAGTAGGGAGGGAGCACAGGGAGAGGGTCCCCCCCTCCCCCACCTTCGGGGAGACCAGGAGGGGACAGGCTCCTACACTGAGCTATGATCTGAGAAAGATGCCCTCCTGAGTCTGCCTGACACTGCAACAGTGTCTAGGAACAAGAGGAAGGGCTGAGTGCAGGCTCTGAGTAACAGGAACACTGGGAAGTCACCTTGGAAACCCCTCCTTGGAGGTCTCAGAAGATGGAGCCCAAAGAGGGAAAAGGATTTGCTTCCCTCCTGGGTGTTCACGATGGTGCTTTCAGCTCTCTGATGCGCCCCACCCCCAGGAGAAATTCAAACTCCTCCTTGTGGTCTCCATGGTACCAACAAAGATATTATGCTGGGTTCTGTCACCTCATTAGAATAAGCTTCCTGAGGGCAGGCCACAGCCTCCTTGTCCCAGCTGTAACTCAACATCTAAGACTGCCTGGAACACTGAGGTTGAGTTGGCTTTTTTTTTTAATATTTATTTATTTGGCTGAGCTGGGTTTTAGTTGAGGCATGTGGCATCTAGTTCCTTGACCAGATTGAATCTGGGCCCCCTGCATTGGGAGCGTGGACTCTTAGCCATTGGACCACCAGAGAAGCCCCTACAGTTCACTCTTGAACCAGACAGGGGTTCCACACAGTGGAAAATTCACGTGACTGATATAGTCTGTCCTCAGTACCCACGGTTCCTCTGCATCTATGGATTCAATGAACTCAGATCCTGCAGTACTGTAATATTTACTACTGACAAAAATCCACGTAGAAGTGGCCCTGTGCAGTTCAGACCCATGTAGTTCAAGGTCAACTGTACATGAAAAAGTCCAGGGCTCTATCTAGAACCCCGGACCAGCCTAGGTTTCAAGTAGTGTCCAGCACATCAGCAACAAGGGTTGTGTGAGGAGCAAAGAGTGAACTATGAATGTATTGAACTTGACGGCCTCTAACAAGAGTGGAAGGGTGCACCCCCTGCCCAGAGACCCTCCTGGAGGAGTCCTGGGTGGGTTTGGGGGCATGTGTAGACATACCTTGACACAAGGCCGCTGATTTCTGGACCTGAGGCCTGCCTGGCGCCATGCGGTCCCTTCCTTCTGGCTATCGGAGGTCGAGGTTGGGTAGGACGTGGCAAGAAGGAGTTTCTGCAGCTGCAGGAGGAGCAGATGGGAGAAGCCAGGGCTGAGCTACAGCCAGAGACACAGGGAAGCACAGCTTAGGGAGAAGCTCGGCCTGGAGCCAGACCCCCAGGATGACCACACTCTGACCCCATCATCGTGGGAGCGTGGAAGACCACAGGGAGGGCACTCAATGGCCTAGGATACACTAAGTACAGAAAGCAGGTTGTGTAGCAATGCCAAACAGACACAAGTATCCCAGTAAAATGTTAAGTCCTTTTCAGAGTGAGTAACCCAAGAGAAATATCTATGATCTTCAGAAACCCAGACAGATCTCGGGTGATGTCTACCCACGCTACCACTGAAATATGATGCACACACTTGATTGGGACTCTCTACACACACTTGTAGTACACACATGCACACATACACGGTCTGGATGGTGAGGTCCCACAGTGTTTCTTTGGTGTAGGATTTTAGCTGATTTTCCTCTGTTCTTTTTGTTTAATCATATTGTTTAGAAAATTGATTCTTTACCTTAACAAGTAATACTTGGAAATGGTAAAAAATACACATACCACAAATACTGACGGGTAGACAACGGGAAGCTAGTCTCCCTCCTGTCCAAGGTCCCAGAGACAACTGCTATTAACCACCTTCTTGTGACCCTTTCCTGAGGTGGGACTCAGAAATATATACATACACAACACAAGAATGCATATATGTACACATCACCTCCAACCAAGCCAGCTGTTTTCACACGAGTGGAAGCATCCTAAGCTGATGCTTGTCTGGCTTTTATAATTTTTCTATAAAAGTTGATAAGCTTTTCACACTTCTACACCCAGAGGAAAGGTGCTCAGTGTATTCCAGCCAACAAAGCAGGGAGCTGAGCGCACCTGGGGGTTTCGCCGGTGATCCTACCACAGCCAAAGCTGAGAACAAGTCAGGAAGCTGAGAGGTTTTTGTTTTAGCACTGAGTGTTTCCTCAGGAGACATGACCCCCCAGTGGGATTGCCAAGGGCCCGGGAACCACAGAAAAGGCCACTCCCACTGCCCTAGGAGCTAGAGGAGCCACACGACCCTACCGAGACCCCAAACCAGCATGTGCATGTCTGTGATTCTCTGACATGGACAGGAAAAGATGGTCATACCAGAGCAAGGGACCTGGTTCTAACCCAGTTCAACCCAACTCACTGTGAGACCTTGGGTGAGTCCTTTTCTCCTCCTGGCCTTGCTTTCTCCAAGGTTGTGAGTGTGCATGGATGTGCGTGTGCATGTGTGTGTGTAAAACAGGAGCAGGCAGACTAAATAATTGGGTCTTTTTTGATTCAGGGGTCCCTGTAAGGATACGAGAGAAGCTGCTAGCCTCAGAAAACACACACGTATGCAGAGGTCCATGGGTTCTGCATGTGGACTCTCTGGGACCCATGACTCCAGGTTAAGAATTTGTATAAATTCTCAGGGCCTTTCTAGAACTATGTTGGAATGTGGGGAGTCTAGATGGCAAGTGTCCTGTGTGCCTAGCATAGCGCCTGAAACAGAAGTACAGCAAGGCGTGAGGGGGAACAACCAACTGGCGACCAGCAGGGGTCGCTCTCTACCTCTCTACTCAGGTGTGGCTCCTCTGCAGAGTCCTATTCAGAATTCCTCTTGTTACTACCACAACCATTACTACTGGGCTCCCCAGGTGGTGCAGTAGGAAAGAATCCACCGGGCATGCAGAAGACGCAAGAGATGTAGGTTTGATCCGTGGGTCGGGATGATCCCCTGGAGAAGGAAATGGCAACTCACTCCAGTATTCCTGCCTGGAAAATTCCGTGGACAGAGGTGCCTGGTGGGCTATATAGTCCATGGGGTCAAAAAGAGTCGGACGTGACTGAGTGACTGAGCACACACGTGCTCACACACACAAAGTATTACTACTACTAATACTGGGCTTCCCTGGTGGCTCAGCTGGTAAAGAACCTGCCTTAAGTGCAGGAGACCTGGGTTCGATCCCTGGATTCGGAAGATCTCCTGGAGAAGGGAACAGTTACCCACTCCAGTGTTCTGGCCTAGAAAATTCCATGGACTGTATAACCCACGGGGTAGAAAAGAGTCGGGCATGACCAAGTGCCTTTCACTTTCACTTTTCACTTTTCCACTACTACTACTACTACTAACACCATGGCTGACGGTTGTGACTATCACTTAGATAGCATTTATTGAGCCATTTCTTTGTACCAAGCACTGTTCTAAGTGCTTTACATTATCTGCTGTACTCCTCCCAACCGCCTTTGAGATAAGCACTACTATTAACCCCACCTTACAGACCAGGAAGCTGAGTCAGAGAGAGGCACAAGAGCATTCACTGGTGGGGCTGAGATTCAAACCCAAGAGATCTGATTCTAATCAGAAAGGACGCTCGACCCTCATCAGCAGGAGCATAACATGGGACTGAACACACTCTAGAGTCTGGCACGCACAGGTGCTAATTAAATGTTCCACACTGCTTTGGGGAACATGAAGTCAGCAGGAGAGAGGGAAAGCAGTCCTGGACTAGGAATCAGAAGACCTGGGTTCTAGCCCTTGCTGGCACGTCAACTTGTGTGATCCTGGGAGAGGCCCTCACCTCCCTGGGCCTCAGTTTCCCCAGAGGTGCACTTTATGATCACCAAGGGCCTGTCCAGCTCTAACTCTCCACGACCGAAGATCCCTGCCACCTCCAACAGGCCCTGACTTTCCAGCTAAGTCTCACCAGCCCTAGGAGTGCCAGTGATGAGGTAAGGAGCCCCAGACAGATGAGCTGGACTTCACAAGCCAGTACATCTGGGGTTCTGGCACCTTTAGCCTGCGACAAGAGCAACTGCTTTTGGCAACCTCTGAAATCCCTTTGGAATCTGAAAAGGCTGAGACCTTCTCCCCAGAAACCTGCAATGCCATGTGTACATTTCCACATTCCACGTGGATTCAGGTAGCATTTAACTTTTGCTGGTTAGAGTATGAACCGGTCCAACCCCTTTGGAGGTCAGGCTAGAAGTACTTGTCTAAACTGAAAAACCACATACATTAAGACCCAGGAATTTGTTTTCTAGGAATGGATCCACTTCCTCCTGGTGAAGGACACAGTCTAAAGTAATGGAACAATAAAAGAGTTGAAACAATGCACATATCCTCCAACCAGAGGATTAGTTAAAGAAGTTATGGTACCTTCTTATGAGGGAACACTATGCAGCTGACAAAAAGGATAAAACAGAGCTACCTCTGTTCATCTTAAAGTTTCCATGCCACACAATTCACTGAGAAAAGCAAGGTTTAGGCTGTGTGTAATGGAGGCTCCTTTTTGTCGTTAAAAAAAAAAGTAGAAGAGGAAAGTCACACAACAGATCAGTAACCATGGTTACATCTGGGGAAAGAAAAAGCCATTATGAGATGGGTAAGGAGGTTTTGCTTTTAACTCTCCATACTTCCTGCTTGCATTTTTCACTGTGTGTATATGTGTGGAAAAGTGAAAGTGAAAGTCAGCCGTTCAATCATGTCCAACTCTTTGCAACCCCATGGGCTGTAGCCCGCCAGGCTCCTCTGTCTATGGGGATTCTCCAGGCAAGAATACTTCCATTCCCTTCCATTCCCTTCCATTCTCCAGGGGATCGTCTCAACCTAGGGATGAAACCCAGGCCTCCCATATTGCAGGCAGATTCTTTACCGTCTGAACCACCAAGGGTCTGTGGAAAATATTTGCATTTAATTTCAAGGTTTAACGCACACTTAGGGTAAATCCATGAAATCCCAAAGGGCCTACAGAGTCGCAGGTTAAGCCCAGGGAGGCTGCCCACCACCAGTCCAGGCTGTCTGCCCTGAACCCTTGCCGGTGATGCACAGAGATCCCTGCAGGACCTAGAGCTGGTTTCCCTGCACCCACCACCCCTACAACCACACACCACATCTCAGGCCACCACCATCACTTCAGTTGGAAACAGATTCTCACCAGCGAGAGCTCATCCACCTCAGGGGCCGAGGCAGGGGGCCCCTCCAGAGAGGGGCTGGGGGGCGCAGAGGAGGGGATGGGTGATGCAGAAGCACAGGAGGGTGTGTCTCCATCATCCAGGGCTGGCAAGGCAGCCAGACTCACAACATCTTCAGGCATGTCATCCAGGGTTTTGGTGAGCGCTGCCAGGAGGGCCTCATTCTCACTGTCGATTATCTGCAGCGAGCAGAGAGGCAGAGAGGCGACACGGTTAGCCAATGCCTTGGGCTCAGCGACTTTGGATAGAAATCTGCTCTGTACCTGCAGCTGCACCACCACCGCCATCATCCTCCCGCCAAACCTGCTCAGATCTTCCCAGTTTCTTAGGAAAGCAGATGCCAAAGAAATGCGCTATGGACTCTAAGAATCAGAGATTTTCGAGCAGGTAGCAGGTGGTAACAGGAAGGGCCTTGGCTTAGGGTCACATGCTAATCAGGGGACACCCATCCCTTCCTCCAAGGACATCTCTTCATACCACAGCCTCCTGTGTCCAAACTCCTGGACAGAGTACCGAGGCTGGTCTATGCCACTGGCAGCCTCAGGTCAGCCTCTCTGACCCTGGGGCCCAGACAGCTGGTGGAAAGACTGGAAGCTTCAAGGTTCGACCGTGACAGTGACGAGCAGAGCAACAGGACAACAGCTGCCATGCCCCTGTGGGCTCCCAGGGCCCACAGCCTCATTCACTCATGGATGGGCAGGGCGGTTAGTGTGGTGGCTAGGAGCTTGGGATCTGGAGCTGGGGTGGATCCCAGATCTCACATTTACCAACTGTAACAACAGGACCTACTTCATAAGGCTATTGTCAAGGACTAAGTAAATATATGTAAGATGCTTGAACACAGGGCCCGGCACATAACAAGCACTCCTTACTACCACTCCCATCACCACCACTGTTACCACTGCCACTATGACTCCTGCCATAAGCATGACGGTGACAGTGAAGGTGACGATGACAGTGGTGGGGGGTGAGGGCGATGACGATGGCTGTGGCGGGGGCAGTTCCTCCCCTCCCCTCCCCACTCTTCCTTCTCCTAACACATACATACTACTATGTGCTTGGCGATGACTGGAGACTGGTGGTACAGACTGGTAGCTCACGGAGTTTACCCTCCAGTGGAGAAAAGAGTTAAACAAGGAAACAAAACTAGATCATTTCAGAGAGTGAGAAAGCCTGGGAAAAAAAATAAAAGGAAGCTGTGATGCAGAATAAGAATGCGGTAAAGATTTATAGGCTATTTACAGCAGTCAAAGAAGGCTGCTCTGAGCAACTAATACTGAAACTTAGGCTTGAAAGATGAGAAGGTACCAGCCAGGCAAAGAGCTGAGGAAAGACGATTCCAGGCAGACTGAAAACCTAGTGCCAAGACCAGGGACAAAGGGTTTGGCTGATGAAAGAAATAGAAAGGCTTCGTAAATACTGCCTCAGGTAAACGCCACAATAACCCTTGTGGGGGTGGGGTTGTTGTTCTTCAGTCACTCAGTCATTTCCAACCCTTTGTGACTCCATGGACTGCAGCACGCCAGGCTTCCCTGTCCTTCACCATCTCCCAGAGCTTGTTCAAACTCATGTCCATCGAGTCGGTGATGCCATCCAATCATCTCATCCTCTGTCGATTCCTTCTCCTGCCCTCAATCTTTCCCAGCATCACAGTCTTTTCTAAGGAGTCGACTCTTCGCATCACGTGGCCAAAGTATTGGAGCTTCAGCTTCAGCATACGTCTTTCCAGTGAATATTCAGGATTGATTTCATTTAGGATGGACTGGTTTGATCTCCTTGCAGTCCAACAGTCTCTCAAGAATCTTCTCCAACACTACAGTTCAAAAGCATCAAGTCTTTGGTGCTCAGCCTTCTTTATGATCCGATTCACACATCCATACATGACTATTGGAAAAACCACAGCTTTGACTATGGAACTTTGTCAGCAAAAAGTCCACTATCATATTAGATGGTGACTGCATCCATGAAATTAAAAGATGCTTGCTCCTTGGAAGAAAAGCTATGAAAAACCTAGATAGCGTAAAAAGGGGGGTGGGGTACTATTCTAATTGCCATTTTGCATTTGAGGAAACTGAGCCTCATGGAGGTTGACCAACATGTCCTGGGTGCATTTAATTCATTCACACAGCAAATCCGGGGCAGAGGCAGAGCTGACACAGAGCACAGCACACACAGATGAACTGACAGGCTTCCTTCTCTGATGTCTCAGATCTCTGACACGAGAGTCTGCACGCACACTCCCAGCTCACCAGCCCTGCACGGAGATCACCCTGCTTCCAGTTGAGGCACTGAGCGTCTCACTCAGTAAAGCCCAGCTACTGGGCTTGTGCTGGCAGGAGGCCTGTCTGTCACATGATGTCTTAACCAGCGCTCTTTCCCATCCCAGGTCAGGCTGTTTATCCTTTCTTCAGGAAGTTCATCTGAAATACACATCCCGTGACGGCCTTTTGGCTGTACTAAATCTGTTTCAGGCCTTGCAGCCAGAGCAGCAGCTGAGTAATTCGAAGGGGGACATGGGGAGAAGAGAACAAATGTGGTTGTGACTTTGCAAGACAGCTAAGAATAAAAGAAAGGTCAAAGGAAGGTTTCAGGTTAGCCTGACCTGGGCCCCCAGGATGGAGGTCCAAGGGCAGGTCCAGGAATTCCAGTTCAGGAATGCAAAAGAGCTCAAGGGGCAGCCCCAATCCCCATCCACAGGCCGGACCCCCAAACCTGTGTTTCCAGAGCAATCAGTCCAGCCTGATGGGGAGTTAAGATCTTGGACATGGGGCTCAAGGACTACTCTTGGGGTTGACTGGGGGGCACTCTACCACTGACAGGGTGACCTTGGGTAAGTCATTTCCCATTTCTAAGCCTTGAAGCTTTGGGGGAAGACCTGGTCCCCAGTCAGTTTCCCTCCAAGGGTTACTAGGGAGGCCGGTCTGGAGGCAGCCACACAAGGGCTCTGTGAATTGTTCCTGGCCTAGCTCAGTGCCTGGGGCGTGGGAGGCTCCAGGCAGACTTGATGAATGGAAGAATGAGTGAACCAAAAATGAACTCTGACCACTGGGGAGATTAGTCTCAAAGAACCCATTCCAGAGGGAAGTGATTCACAAGTCATTCAGTGTCATCAGCACTGGAAGGAAGGAGGGGTCAGGCTTTCACAGCCAGAGGAAAAAGGCCCAGAGATATTCTGAATTATCACAAGTATCAGAGCTGGAAGGGCCTGTGGGGGTCACACAGTGACCAGGGAAGTCAAACATGCAGCTTGTGGGTCCCATCCCTCATGCCCCCACCCAGTGCTCCTTCCATGCCCTTTCTTAACACAACCCTCCAGGCAACACTGTGGATCATCTGGGTTGGAACTCACAGGGAAGCCTATTTGCCATTCTTTTTTGGGGTGGGGGGAATGAAGGTCCAGGAGAGACTTGTCAAGATCACACAGCAAGTTGGGAGGCGGGTAGGGAGGATGGTCAAGGACTTACTAGGTACTCGGCATGGTGCTGAAATGAATACCAGATGGTAGAGACCGCCAAGGAGCCCCAGCAGGTTACAAAATGACTAACAGAAGGCCTTCCCACTCTGTCCTCAGCCCTCCCTTAGCAGCTCCAGCTCGGAACAGCCAGGTGGGGTCAGGGAAGAGAGTCCGGCCCTGCCCTCGGCATGGTCCCATCAGTACCCCAGGATAATACATCACAGGGAGCCAGGCCGCCCCTCTCCTCTTCCCAGGCCCATTAGCTCAGCTCTCCCAGTTCTGCTTAGAAACGGAGTGCAAATTAATGGAGAGTTAATCAGCTGAGGAACGGATATTAATAGGCTCGTCCCCACCCCCAATCTTCCTGAGCGCTCTGAGGCTGGAGAAAAAGGAACCTTCAAGAAACCAGAGGGAGAACCTTCACTCTGAGCATCTAGAGGGGCCTGAGGGAAAGACAACAGAACAGAGTTCAGGCTCCCAGGGCCAGAAGAATACTCAGAAACTGCCCCCATTCACGGGGGTGCAGGAAACCCAGGAAGTCACTTTCCCTTCCTTTTTTCTGGGGGTAGGTCCACAGAGTCTAAAAGGACCCAGTGGCTCTCTCCCTATAACAGATTAAGGACCGCTGATCTAATCCGTGCCCTTTCCTCATTTCTCACCTGGGGAAACTGAGGCGCAACAAGGAGGAGCTACTAGCCCAAGGCCACACAGCACATGGTGACAAAACCAAACGCCTGCCTCCTCCAAAAATGTTTACTAAGTTTAGCCTACGGTGGCCCTGGCCCCAGTACTCTGGGCACACAAACAGAAGGTACTGTCCCTGCCTCCGGGGGCAGTTGTCAGCTCTTGTAAAGATAGCTGTTCTCCACTCTCTGGGTCTGTTTCCATAGCGATGGTGCCACCTGACTTGTGAGAACATGGCTCTGACTCAAGGCAGCATGCCTATACGACTGCCACTGGTCAAGTGAGGACTCTGTCCCAGTCAGTGGCGGAGGCGTATTAGAACCTCTGGGCTCTGAATTCCATCAAGGACTCTGGAATGGGTCATGTCTGGTCCTTGGCAGGAAAGAAAACATTGCAATCAGTTTCTTCATTCAACACCTATGACCGAGTCTTTTCAATTCAATGTGCAAGGGCCTCACAGAGGAACAAAATACGCTTGCCCTCAAGGAGCTTGAACTCTGAAGGTCACATGCATGCACAGGATGGGAGCCCAGAGAGGAAGTGACTGACCACCTGCGTTAGGAAGAGCTAACGTGAGAGCTGGGTGTTGAAGGATGTATTCACAGAAATATTTGTTAATTATTTAACAAATAAAGAAAGTGCTGGTCTCTGTGCACAGCCTGGGACCATGACAATTTACAGTGCTGTATCAGCCCCCAAGCTCCAGGGGTGGAGAGGGGATCGAGGAGGAATCAGGCACCGATCATGTAATCACCCTCGCAGAGGGGCACCGGGGTGTGATGGGTGGCGCAGGTTATGGAATGCAGGGAATGAAGGGGAGAGAGGCAGTGTACGCAGAGTTCCACCACAGTCCTGACCATCTCTGAAGATTCTTCTGCCTTCCTTGCTATGCAAAGAGCCCAAGGGCCACACCAGGCTGACTTGTGTCTGAGGCCATTTCATGCACATCGTAGGCTCCTGGCAGGAGCTTACTAGTGGGTCTGGCCAGTCTCTGAGTAGGCAGGGCCTGTACAGTTTAGGTGGGGATCGTCTTTAAGTTGCTAAGTGAAAGTCACTCAGTTGTGTCCAACTCTTTGCGACCCCATGGACTATAACAGTCCACAGAATTCTCCAGGCCAGAATACTTGCGTGGGTAGCCTTTCCCTTCTCCAGGGCATCTTCCCAACCCAGGGATCCAACCAGGTCTCTCACATTGCAGGCGGATTCTTTACCAGCTGAGCCACAAGGGAAGCCCAAGAACACTGGAGTGGGTAGCCTATCCCTTCTCCCGGGAAAAGGATCTTCCCGACCCAAGAATCGAACCAGGGTCTCCTGCGTTGCAGGCGGATTCTTTACCACTGAGCTATCAGGGATGGTCTTTAGGCAGCATCCAAATCCCTCTTGCTCATCAGTTCTCTATAACCTGAAAGCATTTCCTGGAAGTTGGCCCCACTCTGAGGGAGGGAATAGCAGAGCGCAGTTTGCCCCATGGTTGTGAGAAAGAATGGAGGCCCCGGATGGAGCCAGAACCAGACCGCAGTCCTGCTGATCCTCACACAACAGCGAGGGGATTGGGTTCCTGCATTAGAGTAAACTTACACTGACCCTTCCTAACTGTGTGGCCTTAGGCAAGTTACTTAACCTCTCTAAGCATCACTTTTCTCATCTGTAAAATGGGTTACTGATAATTTTTGTACTGATAGGTTAGAATAATCTTGGGGAAAATCCAACTCCTTCCCTGGTGGCTCAGATGGTAAAGAATTTGCTTGCAATGCAGGAGTCCCAGATTCTGTTCCTGGGTCAGGAAGTTCCCATGGAGAAGGGCATGGCAACCCACTCCAGTATTCTTGCCTGGAGAACTCAATGGACAGAGGTGGGTTACAGACAATGCGGTTGCAAAGAGTCAGACACAGCTGAGCCGTTATCACTTTCACTAATATGACCCAGAAGAGCAGGCATAATCTGGCCCCTGCCTAGCCTATCCCCACCCCCCATTTCCTGACACTTTCCCTTTAGCTATTGCCCTCCAGCTCTTCGGCTCCCCAACACAGCAAGCTTTCCTGCTTCCTGGCTCTGGGATCACCATGAGGCTCCTTTGTCCTCCTTCAGCTGAAGCATCTCTTAGAAAGGACTTTCCTGACCACCCAGTTTCTTCAGACGCTCCTCATCCCAGGTTTATTCTTATTGTGCCCATGTCCCTAGTGACCACTGTTTGACTATGTATTACCTGATCTAGGGTCAATCTTCCCTCTAGACCGTAGAGTCCACTGTTGAATGCAGTGTCTGACACACATAGGGAGCTCCATAAACATTTCTAGAAGGAATGATACAATTTGTCAGTGGAATTATTTGAGATGATACTCTTGGCACACTGACTTGGCACATGGTATGTTATTATTGTTGTTATTGTTATTACTATAATTATTATTATATTGTCAGACAGGCACAGAGAGATATGCATTCTTCCTCCAGTGTTTATATAGGAGCATATTTCAAGTGAAGAATAATAACTCCAAATGTACTCATCACCCAGTTTCAACATGGTTAATCTTATTTCACCTATTACTCTCCATGCTGCACACCCACACATGCAAATGCATGCAGGGATTGCTTTATTCTGAAGCAAATCCCAGACATCACATTATCGCACATTAGAGGCCTTCTTAAAGGAAACGTGCCTCCAGGACTGTGGGGCTCACAGGGGAAGAGGCACAGATATGAACTGCAGGTTCTGGCATTGCTTCTTCTTAAAGACCCTCTATGGGAGGGGGGAGGGAGGTTCAAGGAGAGAATATATATAAATATAAATAATTATGACTGATTTGCATTGTTGTACACCAGAAATCACTACAACATGGTAAAGCAGTTATCCTCCAATTTAAAATTTTTTTAAAAAATAAAAATAAAGAAAAAACAAATAAATAAAGAACCTCTAGGTACCAATGGAAATATGGAGATAAATACACTCCTGCCTGAGAGTTGTTAATAAAATTAAGTGAGTGAACATACATACACAGGGACAGTCCTGCCACAGAGAATGGGAGTCAGTCCCATTATGGTGTCAGCCATTATGGCGTCAGCATGGTTATAAAGCTCTGGCTTAGGAGGCAGGCAAACTGGGTTTCAATCTAGTTCAGCTACTAACAAGGTAAATCACCCTAGGCGTGTAGCTAAATTTCTCCAAGCCTCAGTTTCCTCATCTGTAAAATGAGGAGATAATCTCACTTGCTTCACAGAGTGGGAATGAGAGTTCAGTGTGATCATTCAAGGAAAGGAAGAACTCGCTCTAGCTCACAGAGAGACTCGGTTCTGACTAGGGGCATGGAGAAAGTAGCTCTTCCCAGTCCCCACTTCCCAGAGGCGATAATACTGCCTCTGAGAGGGTGAGAGCTGCCCAAGACCAAGTGCAGACCCAGGACAACAGACAGGGTCCCAATAGCTGTAGTGGATGAAGAGTCTTCTTTGCATATGCAAGTGGAGAAGAAGGTGACTCAGGGCAGCCAGGCTTTCAGGGGCAGAGAGAGGCACGAGTGAGGCAGACGGTGGTGAGGTTCGGAGGGCGTACCTGGAAGAGCTCCAAGTCATCAGGGCTGTACTCGCTGGGGTCAGTTTCGGAGTTCTCTGGGCACCACTGCAGCTCCTCAAAGCAGGTGGCTGAGTCAAAGTCATTGGCATCCAGCTGGGAGAGGTCGAGCTCAGGAAAGTCAGCGCAGAGTTGTTCCTCCCCAGATCCCCCACCCTGAGGAGACAGGTAGAAAGGAGGTGGGTCAGAGCTGAGCCTGGCTAGACCCAAGAAGGGACCCTCCTACTTAGGATACTGGCAGTCTGAACCTTTGGCTGCCTTTGTCTAGGGCCTGATTTTGCCAAGTGACCAAGAAATGCAAAGATCTACTTCATCCTCTTGCAATTGTTGAAACTACCAGGAGGTAGGTCAGGCTCAAGCATTACAAATGCCCCTGCCTGCTATATCTTCCCTTCTCCTCCACACTCCCATACACCCCTCAAAGCCCTGCCCACATAGGACCTCTTTTCTCTTCCCAGAAATGTTTGGTTGAAAACTTGATTACAACCTGTAAATAGAGAACTACTCCTTTCTATAACTGTTCCCATTTGAAAGGGGATTTCTAGAAGGCAACAATCCTTCTATATGAATAAGGAAACAACAAAAAGCAAGAACTGACATCATTGAGTGATTGCTGCATTCTAGAAAAACACTCAAGTTCCCAGAAATAATTGTCATGTCTAAAAGGGTAGATGATTACCCATCAGCAGACAATAGGTAAGTAAAAGTATAACCATCTATATCATGGAATACTACAGTGCTGTTGAAAAGAATGAGGGCATTATGTATGTTATCATATCATACATGCATATCATGTTAAATCTAACCTGCAGAACATTGGCAGGTAAAATACTATCCCACACGTGTAAAAAGAATGAGACACACTCAAGCCGCACACTGTTGATGATAATACATATGAGAATACGGTGCCAATACATAGGAGGTTTAGAAGGCCATAAGTGGTGGGTGGGGTAGAAGAGAGTCAGGAAGGACCTGGTAACAGCACTGACTAAACCGGTGCTTCTCAGAGTGTGGTCCCAGCAGGGGCAGCACCACCCGGAACCTGATGGAAACAATGCAGATTCGCAGCCTAACCCAGACGATAGACTCAGAAAGCGATCGCTTTCTCACCCTGGTCTCCCAGGTTTAACAGTTACCAAGGGACTTCCCTGGGGATCCAGTGGTTAAGACTCCAAGCTTCCAATGCAAGGAATTAAGATCCTGCATGCCACTGGGAGCAACCAAGAAATTTAAAAATTAAAAAAAAAAAAGTTACCAATAGAAGGGTGCCTTGCAGATTCAGAAACAGCCTGAGCTGGGGGAGGCTGACACAGAAACAGGATACCATGGACACTGGGGTCCAGCGTCTATGAATCACAATCCCCATGTACCAGCTGTGATACCTTGGGCAAGTCCCTTCACCTCTTTGAAGCTCAACTATCTCGTCTGTAAAATGGGATAATAACATCTGCCTCATACAGTTAATATTAAATGAGGCAATGCTATAACTTGGCTTGGTAAGTGCTCAATAAATGGTAGCAAGCAGGAATGGTGACAAATTTTAAAAAATAATATAAAACAGAGTTTCATGGCAGGCAGAGATGGGTGGAACCTCCTTTGAGAACAGAAAGAGGCCTGCGTGACACTGAAGAGAAATAGGTTTTATCCAGGCCTTTTCCTTAATTGTTACCACTTACTAGGCCTCATAAATTATGAATAAATGTATATTATTAGCTCAACTTGACACAGGAAAAAGGCTTTTATCTGAATTTGGGTCAAATGTCTTAATTGGCATTTTGCAAGAATCCTGTACACCCGGGCGGCACCAAGGCTGGTTCTCGCAAGCAGCCAGTCCCTGCTTTCAGGCCAGGTAGCACATGCCCAGAGAGTGCAACTCCAGGGACACTCCCAACCGTGCCTGCCCTCTATCTGCCTGGTCTTCCTCCGAGCCACATGTGTTCAACACTCATGGGAACTAAGCCCTGTGTCACTCGGTGAGGATTCTCAGCCGCCTCCTGGGGCTGCCTCCTCCTCCCCTACTGAGTCGGCTCATGGGGGTACAGTGGTCTTGCCTGTTCTAAACAGACGTTTGGTTTGTTTTCAGTTTTTGGCTGTGAGGAACAAGCCTACAGTACTTGTGTACAAGTCTTTGCGTGATAAAGACTCATACATCATGCAATTTTCTCTCTCTTGGGAATTGCTTGCTCATATGGTAAGTGTCTGTGCATGCGTGCTCGGTTGTGTATGACTTTTTGCAACCCTATGGACTACAGCCCGCCAGGCTCCTCATCCGTGGAATTCTCCAGGCAAGAGTACTGGAGTGGGTTGCTATTCCCTTCTCCAAAGCATTGGTGAACCTTGATAAAAGCTACCTGAAAAACTGCTCTCCAATGTGGATGTGCCATTGCCCACTCCCACAGGCTGTATGGAAGTTCCTATTGTTCCAGGCCCTCATTAGCACTTGGTTTTGTCAGTATTTAAATGAGCCGTGCATGATACCGGGGGCCTGCAAACCTTATATTAAATGCTACTATGAGGCAGGCCCTGTGATGTATAAGACTCAGTGCATTCCTTTATGATTTGCCATCTCAGTGGGAAAAGAAAACACATACATATTTCATTACAGATTTTGTTAGTGCCACAGCGGAAACAAACCAGGTGCACTGATGGAGGACAAGAGAGGGAGGGGAATCTACTTAGATGGGGTTGACCAAAGGCTTCCTGGAGAAGCCAACGTCTGGTTTGAGACGTGAAGGAGGAGCCAGGCAGTTGAAGGTGTGGAGAAGGTTTCAGGCAGAGATCCAGGTGGGGACCAAGCCTAGAGTGTCGGGCACTGCCCACAGGCCAGTGAGGCTGCAGCTCAGCCCTGGAGTAAGGGGAGGGAGAAGATGCCTTCAGAGAGGCAGTGGAGGCCAGCTCAAGTAGGGACTGGATGGATTTGGGTCTTATGCCAAGTGTGATGAGGGCGGTGGCACTAGTGGTAAAGAACCCGCCTGCCAATGCAGGTGACATGAGACATGTGGGGGTTCAATCCCAGGGTTGGGAAGACATCTTGAAGGAGGGCATGGCAACCCACTCCAGTATTCTTGCCTGGAGAATCCCCATGGACAGAGGAACCTGGGGGGCCACAGTCCATGGGGTTGCAAAGAGTCGGACACGACTAAGGCGACTTAGCACACAAGCATGCACGTGGTGGGGGTGGGGCCAGTGTAGAAGCAAGCGGGTGGGCTAGGCTGACTAGCATCCAGTAGAGACTCAGGCGGGAGGGCTGGGAGGACCGAGGCCCTCCACTGAGGGCCTGTGGAGCAGGAGGAAAGGCCAAAAGCAGAGACACAAAGATGCTCAGCAACTGGCAGCTGGCTGGCCAGCAAAGCCCCCACCTATAAGCTCTTTGGGGAACTCTTTATATATTCCAGAATCAGCCCATCCTAGTAACTCAGAGCAGCCACCTCTGTAAGACTTGCCTCTTGAATCTTATAAACAAGTTTTAAATCAGAATTCCAGAATTTCAGATCAGCAAGGAACCAGCTGTCCCAAGAGGTTGTCCAGGTCTTTGTGGACAATTCAGGAGACCCCTTTCAGAACCAGATATGGTATGCGTGCACAATGCATGTGTGTGCAAGGAATTCAGACTGAACCTCTGAACCTCTTAACCTTTCGTAGACACAGCTAAGAACTTCTGACTCGCCTTCACTTGGCACATATAGACACTGAGGTCCAAGGAGGATAATGGATTAGCTCAGGGTCATCCAATGAGAATCCTTCCTATGAAAGCCATGCCACTGCCTTTACAAAATACCATCAAGGGGCCATGACCACTGCACTTATTGATTTACAGAGCAGCTCGACACACTCACAGTGTACCTAGGACATAAAAACAAAGAAATCTCAGCTTCGAGGCCTTGTCGATTAGGGCTGAGGCCACTCTCTGGCTAAAAACCATTAAGCGTTGCATTAACAGTGATTTCTCTGGCCCTCTTCATATTTAGAGAGGCTTTTGGAGGGGTGCTTCAGGTGACCTAAAGGGCCTCTAATGCGGCCGGCTCCTGTAGGCCCCACTCACAGAATGGTGGGGGCAGGGGCGTCAGAGCACAGGCTGGCCACTATGACTGAGCGCTTTCTATACACCGTGGGCCAGGCCCAGTGCTTCATCTGCATTCTCTCACTGGATTCCTCTAACAGCGCTGCAGGTGCACCGTGGACCAGGCCCAGTGCTTCATCTGCATTCTCTCACTGGATTCCTCTAACAACGCTGCAGGTGCACCGTGGGCCAGGCCCAGTGCTTCATCTGCATTCTCTCACTGGATTCCTCTAACAACGCTGCAGGTGCACCGTGGGCCAGGCCCAGTGCTTCATCTGCATTCTCTTACTGGATTCCTCTAACAACGCTGCAGGTGCACCGTGGGCCAGGCCCAGTGCTTCATCTGCATTCTCTCACTGGATTCCTCTAACAACGCTGCAGGGCAGGTGTCACTGTCCCCGTTACCACCAACGAGGAAACTCGGAGATCCCGTCACCTGTATTGATCTGCCAGGGCTGCCATAAGAGAGCACCACAAACTGCGTGGCTCAAACAACAGAAATACTTTGCCTCCGCGTTCTGGAGGCGGGAAGCCTGAGATCAACATGCTGGCAGGGGTGCTGCCTTCCGAGGCCTCTCTTGTTGGCAAGTGGATGGCGTCTTCTCCCTGTGTCTCTCTTCCCATCATCTTCCTCCTACACATGCCAGGCTCCGTGTCCAAATTTCCCTAGATTAGGCCCACACTGATGACCTCATTTTAACTCGATGACCTCTGTACTAGAGACCCTATCTCCAGATAAGGTCACATTTTGAGGTAATGGGGATTAGGAGGCCAACATATCTTTGAATGGAGGATGCAGTTCAACCCTTAGCACCAAGGGTCCCAGAAACACAAAGCTGAGATTCCAACCCTGGGTCTCCTGGCTCCCTGCACAGCCTGTGCCATTGTCTGACATCCTGCTTCTGAAGGTAAGAAGGAACTTTTAAAATCATTTCCTCCCATTTATGGGCTTTCCTGGTGGCACAGTGGTAAAGAATCCTCCTACCAATGCAGGAGCCACAGGAGACACAGGTTCAATCCCTGGCTCAGGAAGATCCCCTGGAGGAGGAAATGGCAATCCACTCCAGTACTCTTGCCTGGAGAATCCCGTGGACAGAGGAGTCTGGCAGACTACAGTCCTTAGGGTTGCAAAGAGTCGGACACGACTTAGCAGCTGAGCATACATGCATGCATTCCCATTTATGGATGGGGAGACAGAGCTTTGGGAAAAGTCTGAGAAAGACCCAAGTCACAGGGTTAGCTTGCAGCTGAGCAGGGACAGGCCTGGGGCCACACGTGCTGTGCTGTGCGCTGGCCCCAGGCACAGAGCCCCCGGTGGTCCCCACCACAAGTCTGCTCACACCACTGCGGCAGGAACACCTCTGGCTGCTGCATCACCTGTACCCATTCCTCCAGCAACATCACATCCCATATCTAAGCAGGCTGCGGCTGCCCCAAGCCAGGGAGATAAACACTCCTGGCAATGGATTAATGGTGCTTCATCCAGGTTCACATAAGTGCCTTCATTGGAAGCTTGTGCATCTTGTCAGAAATCGATTCCCTGTTTAAGACAGAATGCCTCTGCAGGAAAAATTGGTGGCTCCACTTTCCAGACTACACTCAGCAAATCGCCTAGCTTAGCGCGCCTGGCCAGAGCACATTCTCAGAGTTATACCTGGTGGAAGGAAGCGGGAGCGGGGAGGGGCAGCTGCACTAACAGAACCTGGGTGCTGGGCCTGCCCGCAGTCACTATGCATCCTTCAGTGGGTTGCCTCCTCTCTTGGGTTCTCACTGCCCCCTCTGGAAAAGAGAATATCAAACACACAGACCCTATGGACCCATCGTGCTCAAGCGATTGATATAATTTTGTACTTATCTAGTTTCTGTGATCCACATAGACTTTGGGATGAAGGCAGAATAAATAAATGAAATTTATGGAGGGGGAAACAAAGGTACAGAAGGAAGGTCTGTATTAACATGGAAAGAGGCCCAGACAAGAAAGACAAAGGGCTAAGCCTGGCTTGGTTACTAACACTCATCCTTTGAGATCAGGACCTAAATTTTGTAGCCTCAGTTTCTATCAACAAAATGGGGATAATAAAAGAATCCTACTTCACAATGTCCTTACAAAGATAAAACAACACAGGTCTAGATACCCAGTGAATGGTGGTCACAGATATAGCACTTAGAGTTGACATTCAAGTGACATTCACAGCTATAATACCTTCCCAGAAGGCAGGAAGGTAGGCAGTGGTCAATGTTCCCACTGCACTGATGGGCAGAGCAGGGCCTCTCAGAGGGTCAATGCTTCAAGAACTCGTCTCCTGACCCATCCCCTCAGTCCTAAACCTGACGCCCTCAATCCTGTTCCTTCAGCCTGCACCAGCCCCCACTCCAGTGTTACTGTGGCTCGTGGTTTCCCTTGGAGGATGACCTTGCCCTAATGGACAGACCACACTGGCTCGCTCTGGGCCTCACACACTCCTTGACTGCCATCTTGGATGCCCTAAGCACTGCCCTACTGCCCGCTTGGAGCCTCCTTCACTGACAAAGTTGTATTTGAAGGTCTCAGGCAAGTTTTCCCTTTTAAATGATTGGGCATGAGATCTATTAGGGGTACAGGTATGTAGCACTGGGCTCACCTTTCCTGCCTCCCTAACCGTGGCAGACACCACTAATCAAACACCGCTCTACTTCCCAATGAGCCCCAAGCATTTGCAACGAGGAACCTTCACGGCCACTGCTAATCCATTAGACCCAGCCTGGTCTAGACCTATGAGCCTGCGCCTCTATTTGCCTTCTAGGAAGGGAGGGAAGTAAGTACGCAGGAAGTCCCCACAGGGTCATTTCACTATAAAGATGTTTTCCTTTTTCTCCTCCCATCTCTGCTATTTGGCTGGCCTCCCACCCATTCCCCTTCCTAATGTGGAAGCCCACTGATCTTCCTTGAGGACATCATCCCTCCTTCCAACCCAGTCAGTCCAGGTGAGTACAGTCTGGCCAATTTAAAGGGTTTCATCCAGTGATGATGGCAACTGGTTCACAGCAGTGGTTCAGGGTGACCACCAGGAATGTGCTGGAGCATCTGGACAAGGGTGCCCAGCTGCTTGAATGTAATTCTGGAGACACTGAGAGACATTTTTGCTTCTGCCTGAGAATGAAGCCAGCACAGGGAATGCAGAGCAAAGAAGCAAAGAGAGATGTATTCCTGAGAAAAGAGTGTAAACACTTGGATCCAGCTGTGCCTGAAGCCAGTCTAGTCCCTGTTTTTCACAAATATGTGAGTGAATAAGTTCCCTCTCCAGATTAGGTGCCAGCTGGAGTTTATCATCTACCAATGAAAAAGTTATAATTGATTCATCCCTTTTACAACCAAAAGAAAAAAAATCTAATCTTCCCACTGTCTTCCAAATTAGTACAAAACTCCTAAAGATGCTTCCAGGAGAATAGTAGGAAAAGTAATTGATTTTTAGACCACAAAGAAATACTACCAGCCTCCTCTGAAATAAGACTCAGGAGTCATAGACACAAAATTAAGCTCCAGGAAGAATAAGTAGAAAATGCAGGAGCTCTGAGCCAGCCTAAAAGAAAAAAACATTCTGAGCTTAAAGATAAAGCAGACCATTGAAAGGATCTTTTACCGAGACACTCAAGGCTAAGTGTCTCAAAACATCATGGAGGCCCTTTCCACATGAAAGCGTCAGTCCCAGGCCTGCCGAGGGCAAACTCAGTGACATTCAGCCCTTTTCAACCAGGTCCCAACCCCCAGCCACACAGCTGCCCACTCAGGGCTTAGGGTAAGGTGATTTGATGGAAGATCACCAGATCTGGTGGGAGTGGGTCCTCCAACCCAGAGAGCAAAACAAGTCCAGGGCTCAGAACTGGGCTACAAGGCCAGGCCAGACCCAGACAACCAGAGAGGATGACAAGTTAGTTATCAGTGACCTTGAGAAGGCAGCTCTGATTGGTAGACAGATGAGCAGGAGGTGGGGTCCCTGATATTTCAAAGCACCAATCGGCCCTGGGTCAGTCACCTTAGGACGTGAGGGAGCAGTCAGCTTGGAGCTCCTCAAAGTTTTCATCATTTTGGGCAGTTTTCTGTTACTTGCCATCAAACCTAATCCTAATCAGGCCTTGTCAGGCCTCTGGTACAACAGACGCTTCCCTAAGCAACAGGCCGGGTTAATCCACACTCTTCATCCCTTCCTGTAACAACACACATTGCTAAGGCCCACAGTGCCCCAGTGTCTCAGAGACAACCCTCCAGGTCATCTACACACCTGCCTCCAGTGTCTGGGTTGTTTGTTCAATGTCGGTTGTGTTTTCTCCCAAACACAACTATAATTACAGACTTTTTGGTTTTTGCTGTGCCATGGGGCATGTGGGACCCTAGTTCCCAGACCAGGGATCAAACTCATGCCCTCTGCAGTGAAAGTGCAGAGTCCTAACCACTGGACCACCAGGGAATTCCAATCTTTACAAATTTTATTATTTTTTAAAAATTATTTGTTTATTTGGCCACACTGCACAGCTTGCAGTTCCCCAACTGGTGGGTCAAACTCAGGCCCACAGCAGTGGACGCATGCAGTCTTAATCACTGGACCACCAAGGAGTTCTGATAAGTACAAACTTTAATGAAATGGTTCATCAAAAGAAAATATGAGGATAAGAGAAGAGACTTCAACGGAAACTAAGTTGAAGGCTATGGAAGGAGTCAATAAAATTGAGCTGTTTTTGTGTTTTTTTTTTTCCTTAAAAAGAAAACACAAAACCCTGCTGTCAAATTATGTGTGGGTGAATTAATAGTAGAAGATTAGGAAGACATTGGCAAGACTCTGAAGAATCTGCACTTAGATTGCTTGACGGGAGTCTAAATTCTTCATCCAATTGAGTGCATCCCCAGTCTGGAAACAGGAGCCCTGGCAGTGTGGGCGTGGACTAGGCAGGAGAGAGCTCGGGATTTCAGTGCCAGCAGCACAAGCAGTCCCAGAGCAAAGACTGGTAATAATGAATGTGCACGCCATATGGCTTCATTAAACAACCTAGGTAGGTATTAGGTTTTATGGTTTTGTGCTTTCACTGACTTTGTCTGAGGAATTCCCCTCTCTGGCCCTCCACCTACCCCTCCAACCCTCAGCTGTAGTTCCCACTCTTTATCAGATAAGGTGACTATTATACATGAATTGCAGCCTCCATAGCACAGAAAATTAATCTCTACAATGGACTCCCAGATCTGGGGCTTTAGGCACTGGAGGAACCTAGGGAAACACTTCCAGAGACAGAAGACTCTTATTTTGCAGACAAGGACACTGAGGCAGAAAGTCTCCTGGGACAGGTGTTATCTTAGTCATATCCTTTCTTCCTCCCTGTTGCCTTCCAGCAGCCCCTTTGCCAGCTGAGATCCCTAAGATCTCTGAGAGCTGTGCCTGAGCGAGGTGGCCTAGGGTGAAGCAGCTCCTGGATGTCCTGGCAGGTGGCTGGCACCGAGGTCTTAGGGGATGCCATCAGTGCCCCACCACCCATTCTGGCACCTGCCAGGCGGCCCAGGCTGCCCCTGGCTTGGAAAGGTGGTGTTTTGTTTATCTGAAAAGCGTAAAGTGTACTCTGTGACACGAGCGGACGAGTGAGTGAGGGTGTTCCGGGGCACTGCCATTCGCACACTGTGCTCCCCTACAATTGCTATCAATTTTCTGCACTTGAATTCAAGGGCCTCTTGAACTCAAAGGAGAGCGGCAGGAAAAGCGCTTTGTAAGCTGCGAAGTGCGTGCAGGTATCCACCGGTTGTTAAGACTGGTTGAGGCTGGCCCTGGCTGATCACCTGCTAGTTGCAGGGCGTCCCCTAGCCTCTTTCCATCTCCAGGGACCGGCCTGCAACACAGAACGGTTGTGTGGCTTGAGTTTCCACCGTGGGGCCTCTGTGCCGGCAGCTCCCTCGGCCTGGGAAGCCTTCTCTTGCTTTCATCTGCGCACAGCTGGTCCTTTCTTATCAGCCCCAGCCCAGATTAAGTGTCCCTCTGAGACGAGCCTTGCTGACCACTGTATCCTGAAGTGGCTGCCAACCTCTCTCCCATCACCTACTCCAAGTTCCTCAATTAGCACTTTTCTCTCTCTGATGTCCCCCCACCACTTTTGCCAGTATTTTTTTTAAATTGTAGTAATATATACATAATATAAAACTTTACATTTTAACCATTTTTAACTGGGCAATGTGGTGGCATTAAGTATATTCACACTGTTGTGTAACCAGCAGCAGCACCCCTCTCTAGAACTCTTCCCCGTTTTTCATGTATCTACTTGTATATGTTACCTCCCCCAGCTAGGAGTTCCATCCGAGCAGAAGCTTGTTCCCCGCTGTTTCCCCAGCCCCTAGCAGAATGCCTAGAATGTAGTGGCTGCTCAATAAACAAAGTGACAGCCATGTGGAAGCGCCCTGTAAAGGGTGGTGCTCAGGAGCAAGAGAATGTAACCTGGACATCTTTTCCATTAAGTCTCGAGACGAGGGCCAACTGCCCGGCAGCCTCAGTTTCCCGATAATGACTTTTGTCCTACTCTGTAAGGGCAAAAGCCCAGGAACTCCTTTTCTTCCCTGGTTCCAGGCCCCTTTGAGAGGCCAAAAATGAAGACACACGATCACACAGGCCACCTGACATTGACACTCACCATTTCAACACATCAGCTCTACCCAGAGCAACGTTTTATCATCACTGAAGGGCAGGCACAAAAATAGATGGCGAGGATCAAATGCTGCCCTCGGCAGTGGTTGCAAGGCCCTGGCATACGAGGACTTGAGGCCTGGGAGGCAGGGGGGTCCTCTGTCATAGGAGGGCACAGACACTGGAAGGTGGAGTCATGGCTGGGATTTGGCTGAGGTGCGGGAGGTACCAACCTCGGGCACCAAACATCCAGCAATCGAGACAGGTCATATTTGATGTAATATTGTGAAAACAATCAAAATTAATGCCCGCCCCCCAATCCAGGATGAACAAAATATCAAAACACTAAATAAAGACAAGGTCAGTGGTACTGACTTCTCCTTTTGCTTCAGACTATTTGGCTCCGCATGGCAGTCTTCCTACCTTTAAAAGATGTGGTATTATTATATTCAAAATGGATATTTTGGCATCGACTATTAACAAATTAACTAACACACTAACTATTGCAACATATTTAAAGTGTTGCATTAAAATATGACTTATCTTGATTACTGAACTTTCTGTCATCTCAACTTTTGTGCCTGAGCCACGTGTCTCCTTTGCCTCACAGTGCTGCTGCTATTGCTGCTAAGTCGCTTCACTCGTGTCGGACTCTGTGCGACCCCATAGACGGAAGCCCACCAGGCTCCCCTATCTCTAGTATTCTCCAGGCAAGAACACTGGAGTGGGTTGCCATTTCCTTCTCCAATACATGAAAGTGAAAAGTGAAAGTGAAGCCGCTCAGTCGTGTCCGACTCTAGCGACCCCATGGACTACAGCCTACCAGGCTCCTCCATCCATGGGATTTTCCAGGCAAGAGTACTGGAGTGGGTTGCCATTGCCCCCTAATCCTAGTGAGAATGAGTGACTGTATGTTCTGGTGACTGAAATGAGACCGGATCCTGTCCTAGATCCCTTTAGTCTGGGGGCTCGGTTTCCACATCTCTACAATGGAGCCCATAACCCTAGGGTGTTCCAGTCCTGTCCAGTGAGGCATTTGGGACTCTAAAGTGCTATCTATAGGTGAGGAACTGTTATCACATTTTTATCAAAGGCCATAAATGGTCCATGACCATGGTGAGCAGCATTCAGCTTTGAGGTGAGTTGCAACAAACTTGCCTGATTCATAAAGACAGGAGTGAAGTTTGCTAAATGAATAGGTTTTGCTTAAGAAAAGAGATTAGAGCAGATTCATGGTTCTCCCAGCAAGCAGGACCTCCTCTCCCATTCTGATTCCTTTACTGGATGGGAAGGAAGGCAGAGGGCTACAGTGAGCCCTGGGAAAGCACCCACTCCTTGCAGCTGAAACGGACAACCCCTCAACTCCCTGATCACACTGCAGGATCGCTGTCCTTCACCATCACATTTTCTGGAGTTCCCTCAAAATCAGAATACGTTCAAGAGCAGGGGAGGAGGGACTGGCATGTGTCAGCTACCTGAGGGTATGAGAAGGATGAAGAAATGCCTGGAAATGGACAGTGGTGTTATCTGTACACAGTCGTGAATGTACTTAATGCCCCTGAATTGTACGCTTAAAAATAACCAATATTATCTTATGCATATTTTACCACAATAAAATTAAATGCTAAAAGTCCCAGAGACCTAAAATAAAGTGCCTGGCCCACTCCTTCTGGAGGAGTTCTCTGGGGTCCTACGGTGTCCACGTTCTTTGCTTCTATTTATGTGTTCCTTGCCGTGGTTGGCAGGAGACCCGGGGGGAGCTGGGCCAGAGCTCAGCTGAGAAGCCCTTCTGCCTGTTCACACTGTTATAAATAACCCAGAAAGAGGCAGAAAGAGGGGTCTGGCATGAGAGTGAAGGTCAGGCAGCCCCTTCATGGCATTTGAGGAAATGTCACGCCCATCGGGCCAGCAAGGTACCGGCTCACATCTCCAGCCCCCACGCTGCCCAGGGCTGACTGTGGCCATGCTATCGTGCCAGGGAGCATCACTCCCACTCTGGAAGGGCAGCCCCAAGGTGGCCGGCTCCCGGAGGTTCAAACAGAGAGGAGACCATGGGGTGAGTTGGAGGAGCAGAGAATAGCTGAGGATCCCCCAGCCCAACGGGCAGAGGTGAAGTCAACTTCCCAAGAACCCAGGGCAGGGCTCAGCCACCAACACAGCAGCCTTGGCTTGTCAGCCAATACACACAGCCCGTGGAGGGAGAGATGACTCAGCAACACGCAGCCCACAACTGCCCCTGCTGGGGCTGCTGCACAGCGTGGGAGCCGGGAAGGGCCTCACAGCCCATCTGGTCCTGTGGTTCCCACGCTGGGCTCCCTGGGGAAGCCCCTGCATGCTCTCCACCCCCGCAGCCTGCCAGCGCCCTGGGCTTGGAAGTGGGAGGGATGATGAGGAAGCTAATTAATTAGGTTTTCCATTTTTATTAACTAAAAACTACACAGTGGCAACGCATCATACTCCTATTTAACCTGAGTGAATTCAACATTATAAGCTTGCCAAAAACCAAATACACAGGAAGCCAAATTTCTGTTTCTTTCTTCCATGTTAGAAATACGACGACATTATGTTTTGCACATGAATTTTATACCTCCCCATACCCACACACTCATACCTATTATTCACATATGCTATTTTGTCGGCAACTTAAAGGCTTTACTGGGTTCATTTGAAATCTCAGACTAAGAAGCCACTTTCCAAGTAGGTAGTATCTACCATTTCCACATGGTACAGATGCAGAAGCTAAGACCCAGGGAGGTAACATGACTTTGCAAAGCAGAATGTAAATGTTGGAGAGTCTTTATGGGCTCAGGAAGCCCAGGAAAGAAGGTGCTGTGTAGACCACAGAAGATACCACCAAAGCTGGGGCTCGCCCACCATCCCCAGGGAACTGGAGGCACAGCTGAGACTAGGGGCTGTTGCTCACCCTCCTGCATTTGCACGAGCCTTCCCCAACTTGTCACCGCCCTTGACAAAAACCCAAAGTCCTCACTGGCCTATGAGGCCTGGCGCAGCCTGGGCCTGCCTCCTCTCGCACAAATTCCTGGGCCCTCTCACCCTTCCCATACTGCGAACACAGCGGCCTTCTTCTTCTCCTGGAGTGAAACTCTCTCAGCTTGGGCTCTCCACCTATGACACATCTGTCCTGCCTGGTCCCAGGTTACTTATCCAGCATTGGGTCTCAGTGAGAGGCCTTCCCCAACCCCTAACCCGCTATGGATCATGTCCCCATGTGTTATGCACAGCATAAACCCACAGACTGTCTGTCTGTCTGTCCCCTCCAGAATACCAGCCGCAGGAGAGCAGAGGTCCAGGCTTGTCCTCTGTTGAATCCCGGTGCCTGGGACAGTGTCAGGCACAGAGTAGGTGCTCACTAGATCTTTGTGGGATGGGTAGAGGTGGGCCTGGGGAGCAGAGCTCCAGTTTCCCAGGTCAGTTCAGGCAGCTCTGCCTCACCATGCTATGAGTCCTGCAAGGCCTCCCTCTCATGCACCCTCCTTTCCTGGTGGTGGGGGGGAGGGGGGGTGTCCTTCTCCATCCATTTATTCCTTAAGGAAATACATTTCACAGAGGTCAGATGATGAGAAACCCAGACCCATGGCTCCCAGATAAAGCTGGTGGGAAACAGACTCTCTCTGGCCCCAGCAGGCCCTCCCTGGTCATGTGGTCAGTGAGGGCCCACTTACTCACGTCCCCCAGGCCCAAGGCACTGGCTCTCTCCAGCCACAGGCCAACCTGTCTCATGTGGAAGTGTGTTCACCGGGTGTGTAAAGTGAATTTTTGTCAACTAAATCATACCTTTCCATTCCCTTCTTCTTAAGTAACAAGGAGGTGGTCCACAGGGTGATATCACCACTGGTTTCCCAACCAGAGCCAGGGCCTTCATGGTAGAATAACAGGCACCAGAGCTAGGAAAGGGGCACCATCTAACAATGCCTGGTTACCACCCAGCCTGCAGGGAAACAGGCTGGAAGCGGGGGTTCTCCAAGACAGAAGAGTGAGGTCTTTCAGGGAGTGAAGTCCCTGCCATGGGAGCCCACTTCTCTGACCTACCGGGCTCCTCCCACCCTGCCAGGATTAGGGGTCTCAGGGCTCATAAAAATCCTTTACGCCTGTAAACTAGACATTCTCCCATCTGACCCTTACAATAGGGCAGAGGTTAAGCCATTTTTTTCTGATGGGGAAGCTGAGGTTCAGAGAGGGGAAGTAACTTGCCTTAAGTCACGAAGCAAGTTAAAGAGAAGAACAGGACTAGAACTCCCAGACCTCTGCCTCAGTTGAAGCAAAAATATCACTGATTAGGAGCAGCAATCTTGAACTCTCTGCTCAAGTGGCATGGGACCTTGGACAAGTCCCTCCACTTCTCTGAGCCTCAGTTTCCCTATATTCCAAAACTGGTTAGGCTTGGAGACCACAGTCAGTCAGCTGGGCTTTGGGACATGCAGGGTCAGCCTATGATGTCCTGGGCATGGTAGGAAAGCCTTAGCTGCCCCATTGGCAATTCCCAACAAGGGGGAGAGGTGGAGGAGATGGAGGTGATGACCACTGCAGGAGGCATCACATGGGGTGTGTCTGTAGTGGTGTTGTGAGAGGGCACGTGGAAGATCTGCTAGCTCCTCACTCTGCTACTCAAAGTGCAGTCACGGACCAGCAGCATTGCCCAGCCCTGGAGGTTGTTCAATTCTGCAGAATCTCATGCTGAAGCCTAACACCTCCTGAATCAGAACCTGCATTTTAATAAGATCCCTCGGTTGATTCATAGGCACATTAAAGTGTGGCAAACAAAAAAATTTTAAATCGGAAGACCAATTGTAACATGTGACCTTCAGTTCAGCACCTAAATCCTCCGAGCCCCAGCGTCTGCATCTGTGGAGTAGAGATAACAGAGTGTACACCTCAGGGCGACTGCTCTGAGCGTTATGTTAGATCGCGCATGCCAACAGTCTAGCCCAGTGCCCAGCAGGTAACAGCTGCACACACTGCTAGTTCCTTTCCTTCCTGAAAGGCCGGAAGGAAGAACGCCTCTGCTTCCATTCCAAGTCCTGCCTGCAACATCTGGGAGGCGAGGAAAAGACCCCCGTGGGGCAGCAACAGATGGGGACAGGGTGGGAGCAAAGGGAGAAAGGAGGAGGGCAGAGGAAATGAAGAAGCAAAATAAAAACAAGCAACAGAGACCATCTGAATCCCCAAGAGGCAGGCGACATGTGAAACCCAGAGACACAGCCATTTCAGCTCACGTCAGAGGATAAAAGGCTGAGGGTGGAGGGGCAAGGGCCACGGGGCTGTGTCCCCTCAGGTCACACACAGCCCCTCCAGCCCAGCTCTGAACCAGTTCTTGTAGCCAGGGTGGGCACAATGCCAACTAAGGGTCACTGGAGCAACCAGACA
The DNA here is from genome assembly GCF_027580195.1 of Bos mutus. Taxonomy (NCBI): domain Eukaryota; kingdom Metazoa; phylum Chordata; class Mammalia; order Artiodactyla; family Bovidae; genus Bos; species Bos mutus. The sequence continues at coordinate 100,872,330 of NC_091623.1, read as the reverse complement.
GAAGCCGGGGGGCTCGGGCGGAGCCCCGAGAAGGGTTAAACTTGGCTGGAGAACACTGATCCAAGGGTCGGTCAGCCCAGAGGAGCTGGACAACAGGGGGCTGGGCTGTGTGATTTTTGGCTGAATGATTTAAACTCTCTGGGCCTCAGTAAAACAGGAGGTGGTAATAATAGCCATAGGGATCCTATGAGGATTTAATGAGAAGGGCTTGCATTGTGTCAGATGCACGGTAAGTGCTAAAAAGATAACAGTCATTCCTGAGATTACTACACAGGAGACCTGAAGCGACTGCTGGAACAGATGCAGCCCTTTGGGATTCCAGAACTTCCTCTGTACCCCATCGCTGTGCGAACCCTTCCAGCTCAGACTGACCCAGTCCAACCACTATCAACTCACAACTTACTGGCAGCCATGGCTTCCTGCTTCTACTCCAGCCCCCTCCAGGCTGCTGGGCAGGGGGCAGCCATAGCCAAGTGCTTTCAAGTCGCAGATCCGACTGTACTGGACCCTGTTTAAAACCTTGCTTGTTCCCAATTCCTCCCAGATAAAGACTCAAACTCTTCAGGAGGCCTTTACCATTCTGCATGATCTGGCTTCTCTCTACCTGTCCAAAATCATTTCCTGGCATTAACCCACAGTCCACCCAACTTTCAGCCCCACTGACCTTCTCTCCAACACTAGCACTTGCCAGGACCTCTCTCCCATAAGACCTTTGCATGTGCTATTCCCTCTGCCTGGAACATAATCCCACACATAGATGCTTTGTCTAGTTATCTCGTATGTACCCTCCACTCTTTACCTCCTGAGGAAGCTTTCCTTGAGCCATGCAGACTGCAGAAGGAGCCTGGCCTTCTGGAGGTCCTGAGCCTTCAGAGCTTATCACAGTTGGTAATTAAACATCTACTTGCATGGGCATGTTATTATTGCTCACCAAGGTATCCTTGGGCTTCCCTGGTGGGTCAGTTGGTAAAGAATCCACCTGCAATGCAGGAGACCTGGGTGTGATCCCTGGGTTGGGAAGATCCCCTAGAGAAGGGAATGGCAACCCACTGCAGTCCTCTTGCCTGGGAAACCCCACAGACAGAGGAGCCTGATGGGCTACGGTCCATAGGATTGAAAGACTTGGACATGACTTAGCGACTAAACCACCACAACGTATCCCTGGCACCCGGCACATAATAAGTGTTTAATAAACACAGAGAATAAATGAACAACTCCATTCTTGGCAACCATCTCACCGCCCTCCCCAGTCCTAGGAAGTCCCACCTCACCCCTCACATCTTTCCCTAGGCCTTAATTAATCCTCTATACACACATGGGACAAACCCCAGGGCTGCCTGGTCCTCAGCCTCTACCCCTGACCTGCAGGACCAATGCCAGAGATCCGAACGTTTCTAGATCTGATTTTCTTGAAAGCAGCTTTGGGCTATGGCCAGGGGAGGCGTGCACCGCCGGCCTCGGCAGTAAATGCTGATGAAGCTGTCTGGACCAGCTGAGCTGAGATCAGGAAATGCCAAGATTTAAAAGCATCCGGAACCCATTTATTTATTGTTGTTCTTGCACTTCCAGGCTATTTTAAGCTTCAGATCGATCAGATCCTTTCTCCAAATATTGCTCCAGAAACACCCACCACGCACCTGGCCCTACCTGTCAGGGCTCAGCTGCCCCCTGCCCCATCTGACACACCACCCTGATGACAGCAGAAACAAGAAGCTAGTCTTGTTGATTGGGTACCTCTGTGAGCTGTAAGTGAAAGTCCCCAAACATCTCAAAGGTAGGTTGTATTAGCTCCATTGGGAAGATGGGGAAACTGAAACTCAGAGAGGTAAAGAAACTGGCCCAGGGTCACACAGCTAGAAAGTGCTGGAACTGGGATTCATCCCCAGATCATCCAAATTTAAAGGTCAGCCTGGGCTCCTAACCACTCAGATTATTGCTTCCCTCATTCCCCTGCCACAGCTTTTCATACACACTGTGGGGTTTCTCATCTTGCCCATGCCCTTCCAGCCACCTGCAAGGACCAGCAGAGTTCTCAGCCGTGAGTCAGAGCCACCAACCCCCACGCGTGCTATATGGGAAGGTTGCCAAGCTGGGCTGTTAAGAGAAAAGGGAAGTTAACGTTATATGACCATGTTTATTTTTTTAAATGATGCATGGGTGGGAAGATGGACAGATGGTTCATAGATTACCAGCTGAGCCACCAGGGAAGACCAGATTATTGCCAGAAGGACACAAAAGAAAGCACCAGGAGTTGGGGGGTGGGCTTCGGGAATAAGGAGTTGATTGGGGATAAGGGATGTCAGAGAATATCTGCTTTCTATGTTGCGTCTTTCTTTACTCTTTGAAGGTTTTTATTTTCATTGATCATATACAGGCTTCAACCATCCTTAAAAGGCCAATTCTGACTTCCCTAGTGGTCCAGTGATTAAGAAACCACCTGACAATGCAGGGGACACAGGTTCCATCCCTGGTCTGGGAAGATTCCGCATGTCTTGGAGCAACTAAGCCCATGAGCCACAACCACTGAGCATGTGCTCCGCAACAACAGAAGCCACCGCTGTTCACCGCAGCCAGAGAAAGGCTGTGGGCAACAACAAAGACCCAGTGCAGCCAAAAATAAAACAATAAATAAATAAACGTCCATTCACATACCACCTCCCCCATGGAGCCTGCCCTGATCTCCCCTACTTGTCTCTCCTCTGCATCCCTACCACATTCTGGCTGCATCTCTCAGGGCAGTTAGGCCACTGAGCCTGCATCTTCAACGTGCACACACCCAAGGGAGTCCTCAGCCAGGCAGGAGCCTGGGTCATTGTCCTGAGCCTCTGGGGTCTCCCTCAACACTGAGCCTGAGCCTCTGCTGAGGCAGGGGTGCAGAGAGGCCTGCCAAAGGAACAATTATGTTGCTTTCTAACTTGGTCCATGACCTCCTAAAGCCAAGGAAGTTGGAAACTCTAAAATGGAGCTGGGGGATGGGGAGGAGAGAAGAGGAAAGCAGAGAATCAGAGGGTAAATTCAGCTCCTGGAAACCTGCCCGGCGCGCATCCCTGGGAAATGACTCAAGCACGGCTGATGCCAGCAGACAGTCCATTTGGGCCCTGAGGTCACCAAACCTCATCACAGCCCTGCTTATTAAATATAGAGGCGCATGAAATAAAGCCACCAATCTGGTGTGGGGCTCAGAGGAAGGCGCAGAGACAGGGATGAGAGGCAGGGAGTCTGGCCCCGAATCCCCACCCTTGACTAATCACCCAGGAGGCTCTGGGCTGTGGCTGAGACTGGATCCTTCGGTCAGACTTGGCTTCTAGCCTTGGCGAGAACTTGGTGACAGTCCTACTTCACCTCCCATGCAGCAAGGGGGTTCCTGTCCCCCTCAGCACCCACCCCTGCCTGAGGACCAAGGAGAACTCGGTAACCTGTGGCCCATGATAATCACAACCTTTGGTGAGCCTCCCTTTTATGCCATGCACTACACAGCCATCTCATTGATCCTGCCCAACCAAGTAAAGAAAGGCAGACACCATCCAGTCCATTTTACAGATGAGGAAACTGAGTCTCAGTAATGTAAGTAATGTGCTTGAGATCACACAGCCAAGTTAAGTGATATTGGAACTAGATCAAGGCTGCATGGGGGAAAAGCCAGCACCAGAACTCCATTGGCTGGAGCTATGGGACCATAGCCACCGGGGCTAGAGGCCTCAGCTTTCTCATTATCTCGGGGCTATTGGCCTACAAGGCAGCCTAAGAATCACTGAGTTGAGGCCATGCCTCTCTGTCTCTGATCACATACCCCTGAGGGCACAGTGGTGGGCTGAGACATACTCCAAAGGCACAGGCCAGGTGAGGTGCCTCTTCTCAGAACTCCCTCAGATTTTCCCTCCCAAGACCTGGCATAAAACAAAGTTAAATTATTCACTAGTAAGAAAAAATTTCTTCTACTATAAAAAACAAGAGTATGCTAGGGACTAGAATGTAAAAGCCATAATAATTGTTTTTGGATAAAATAACAGTTTTTATGCTGTGGCTTCTGTTTAAATAGGTTGTAGGTTTAGCTGACAGAACTACATTGGAGGCTGTGGCAGGACTGTTAAGAACTGTGGGATCAGATAGATCTGCATTAATTGGGGCTCAGCCACTCAATCAGCTGTGTGACCCTGGCCTGATCTCAACCTCTCTGAGACTTAGCTTCTAAATTGGGAATGATAAAATCATGCTTGCAAAGTAGGAGTCCTTAACCTTTTCTGAGTCATGAATCCCACTGACAGTCTAATAAAGGCTATAAACTTCTCAGAATGTTTATGAATGCATAAGATAAAATAAGTGAAATATTTTTAAATGCATAAAATAAAAGGATTATTTAGGAAATCAACACTATCAAAATACATTTATAAAATATTAAAAAGACTAAATTTATGTTACAGTAATATAGCAGGCTTCCTTATTACTATAGTAAATAAGATGTAGTAGCAAGTGTAATAATCACCAGTAATTTCAAAGTAGCAATGAGTATAAGTATTCTTAGGTATCCGAAAAAACTATAATGTGATATGAATATTATCTGATTTCCATCAGTGACAAAGTCAAGGTACCACTAATACTTCTACGGTTTGCCACCTACATTCACAATGGGAGGAAATGAGTTGGCAAAAATAAAGATGTGATTTTTTTTTTCATCCAAGTTCACAGACCTCTGAATTCTATCCCCTGGGGTTAAGCAACTCAGTTGTAAAGCAGTCTACCCAGGGCCTGGCATATCCTGTGAATGTTCTTCAGGGTAGCTGGTTCAAGCTATTTCAGACTCTGCCCCCAGACATGACAGGGTCTGTTCCACCTGCATGCCATTAGGAGTCCTCTAGGGGAGGGGCTTGAGCAGCCCTGCGCCCATCAGGGGCTCAGGGAGGGATGTGGGTCATGCAAAGCTGTTAGGTGACTAAGGAAAGCTCTCAAAGTTAATCCAGAAGCTTAGGGCTGGCAGAGGGTTAAGCCCCAGCTAGATATGCACTCAGGCTGTCTCAGCTCAAAACAAGCTGCGTCCTTCCATGCATTAGCGCGTCCTCAACCACTCTGCAAAGCAGCCCTTTCACATCCTACCTTCTGACAACTCCACTTGGGTGGCTTATTGGCATCTCAACCTTATGTCCAAACAGAATTCTACTTGCACCCAAGCCAGTTTCTCTGCAGTTTTCCCAGTGTCAATAAATGGCAAACCCTTCACCCAGCTACTCAGAAGAAAACCCGGGGTTCTCTTTCCCTCACTGCCAGATTCAATCCATCAGTCCTGTCCACTCCCTCTCCATCTCTGCTGTCACGCATAACCTCATCACCTCCTACCTAGGCTTTTACAGTGCTGCCCAACAGGACTCCATCCCACCCCAAGTTCATCCTCACACAGTAGCTCAAATAATCTTAAAAAAAAATGTAAACTAGATCATGTCACCCACTTCCCACTCAAAATTCTCCAAAGATTCTCCTATTGTACATATAAATCCAAACATCTGTGGCTTAGAATGCCTTTGCCTAGGCTGCCAGCATCCTCTCTGGCTACTTCCTGCCTTGATCACCACGCCCCAGGCATCCCAGCATTCTTTACATCAGAGGGCAAAGTAGTCACTGCCTCAGGGCCTTTGCATAAGTTATTTTTGCATGGCTGGTTCCTTCCTGACGTTGAAACCAAATGTGACCTCTTCGGAGAGGCTTTCCCTGACCATTCACTATAAAGTGGTTACCCCTCCCCACACCCTGGCAAACTCTCCATCACATGGCTGCGTCTCATTTCTTCATGACCCACGTCACTGTCTGAAATAAACTTGTCCATTCTGTTGATGTGTTTGTTATCTGTCTACCTGCACTCAAACAGAAGCTCCTGACTGCTGAAGACTAGTCTGTGTGTCTTGCTTCCTACTATGTTGGCACACAGTAAGCACTCCTCAGATTTTACTGAATGAGCTTTTTACTGTGTAGGGGAAATGGGCTGAGTTCTGGGCAGGCACTATGTCATGCAGTCCTTACAGCTGCTATTCTTTTCCTTATACAGAGGCGGAAACTGAGGGGGCCCAAGGAGGTTTCCCAGCTAAGGTTGAGGGCTGTCTGATCCTAAAGCCGGATTCTTTATCACTTCATCATACTCTTTAAAAAAAATAAAATAAAATTACCCCTTCCCACTCCTCCATCTTCTCCAAAAGTCATCCCCAAAGAGAAGACCAGGGATGGATGCTTCTACAGAAAGATGCAGAAGTGCAGGGCTGAACTGATGGCATTCCAGGACTCATGATGCTGTGACCTCATCCTGCTCAGAGGCTGTTCCCCTGCTGGACCTCTCTGCCCACGGAAATTGGCTGGCAGGGATGTGGCACCCACACCTGGACTCACATTGCCTGCAGCACCTTGGAAACTCCTCATGGCTCCTTTCTCCTCAACTGCTTTTTCCAGGCCTCTAATCTCCAGATCAGGTTTCCAGAGCTGGGAGTGTTGTCTGCATAGGAAATTCCCCAGGCAACACTGGGGCAGGAGGGAGACCTACCTGAGAGGCTGGAGATCTCGAAATCAGAGCCACAGAACCCCAAGCAGGAAAAAAGCCTGACCGCCAATCAGTCCAACCGCTCTCCTTATGCTTTAACCAAACAATAGCTGCAGGTGCCTCATGGGATAGGTTCCCTTATAGTTCCATTTCACAGATGAGGAAACTTGAGACCCAGAGAGGTTTGCTAATTTCCTTGGAGACATCCAGCTAAGTAAGTCGTTAAGCTGGGATGGGAACCCAGGAAATCTGACTCCCTAAGCCGTGACATTTAACCTCCATGCTAGAATAAGAACAAAACCCTTTTTGTTTCAGAGCCTCACCAAAGGAGGCACAAGTGCCAGAATTAGCAGAGTGAAAGGGGCCCTTAGACAGACCTGGCTCTAGCTCTCCTATCTTCCAGTGGAGGAAACTGAGGTTCTGAGCCGGAGAGTCTGACTGCCCCTCTGACTGCATCAAGCTGCCTCTGGTGAACTCCACCCAGCCCCAACGCAGGCACCACACATCGCAGGCACCACGCATCGGTGGACAGTGACCCCCACGAAGGACCAGCTCCAGGAGCACTCGCCCCTGGAGTCCGCATTCCAATCGGGTTAGAGCAGGAAGGGCAGGTGCTGGGCAGACAATGCTCCATCCGCAGCAGGCGGGAGGCAGCTGTTGTGCAGGAGCTTGCCTTAAACAGAACTCCCTGTTTCCATTTTAGCCCTGTTGCCATGGGATGGGTCTGGCTGGGACAACGGCCTCCTTATATAGGGCAAAGCAGAAATCCTTGCCCCTCTTCTCCTAATGCAAAGGCAATTAACACAGAAAAAGACAAAAATAAGCAACGGCTCTTTAGAGGCAAACACATCTCTTTGCCACGTTACTGCTTAGAGGATTTTGCTTGTGTGTGTGTGCGCGTGTGTGCGTGTGTGTGTGCGCACGTGCGCGTGCACGCAAGAACACACATGGGGGCATGCACACACGCATGCCACTGAACAGCAAATCAGAACAAAGCGCTCTGGTCTGGATTTGAAACTGAGGGCTGCCACCACCATATGCATCCGACAAATACCCCTTGCCTCCCCAGGCCTCAGTTTCTCAGTCTCTCCATATGGATAGGCAAGAGTCAGATGAGATGCCGGTAACACCCTTCTTGGCCTTAATATTTTACAATTCTATGAAATGCAGATGATCTGAAACCTTTTCCATTCATTAAAGAATCAACATGTGAGGAACAACACCATCAGCCAGTCTGTCTGGAAGTTCTTCCCCAAGAGACTGCACTCCTCCACTCCTCCTGGTTTTGTTCTAACACAGGCTGAACTTATTTTTATTTTGGAGGGGAGAAGGGAATGCTGCGTGGCATGTGGGATCCTAGTTCCCTAATCAGGGATCAAACCCACACCCTGTGCAGTAGAAGTACACAGTCTTAACCACTGGACCGCCAGGGAAAAAGGCTGAATTTTAACCCTTCCTTGGTAGCCCAATCATCAGGGGTTGGCAACCTTTTTCTGTAAAGGGTCAAATGGTAAATGTTTTAGGTTTCTGAGCCATAAGTGAACTACTCGGTCCTGGAGTTTTAGTGTAAAAGCAGCCAGACGTGTGAACAAACAGGCATGGTGGCTTCCAATAAAACCTTATTTATAAAAACAGGCAGTGATTGGATGTGGCCCTTAGGGCCTCACTTTGCTGACCTCTGGGACCATCATCTTCACCACCACCCCCTCCAAGTGGTCCTCTGCTCTGACACAGTACTGCCCCTTCCCTCGGGACTCTGAGATCTTCAGAGCTGCTGGTCTCTGCCCTTAGCAACCATCTCCCCTGGACAGTTGGGTGCTTGGCTGACACATCTTCCCACTCTGAGTCTGCTGTCTTCAAGAAGCTCCATGTTTCCCTGCTTAGGTACCAATTCTAATCAACAGGGGACTGGTTAACCAGATCTCAAAGCTGAAGGCTCCATCTAAAACAAGAATGAGGGACTTCCCTGGTGGTCCAGTGGTCAAGAATCCACTTGCCAATGCAGGGGATGTGGGGTTTGACCCCCAGTCCAGGAAGATTCCATGCACTGAGGAGCAACCACCAAAGCCTGTCCGCCTAGAGCCTGTGCCCTGCAACAAGAGAAGCCACTACAGGAGAAGCCAGTACACGGCAACCAGAGAGTAGCTCCTGTGCGCGGCAACTAGAGAAAATCTGTGCACAGCAACAAAGACTCAGTGTAGCCAAAAATAAATAAATAGACAACAGTAACAAACAAATGACAGCAACAAGAATTCGTGGGCTCTGAAGGAGACTCCTTTGGGGGACTACAGGGCCTGGTCCCTGGGCTACCACAGGCTCTGCTTAGACTCCAGAAGGTGTAGGCCGCTGGATGAGATGTTTCTGAAGGCATGAGGAAACGAGGGTGTGATCTGTCCTCCCCACAAACATTTGTTGCATGAGTGTCGAGTGAGGCAGCGCAAGAGCATTCTTCTAAACAATGGGCTACTTACACTATCAGTGACAGCATGAGGGGATTTGGGGAAGGCAGAGGATGCTCGAATGAACCAGCTTCCTTCTGTCCTTCCCTGGACTTGTTGATAGAACCACTTTCCCCTCTGACAGGAAAACATCTCCTGTGACTCAGGGGCTCCTTCTGGCAGGCAGAAACCACTCCCTTGTCCAGGAAGCACTTGCCCACCTCCACCCAGTTCTTAGGCAGGCCAAGAGGAAAGAGTAGGCAACAGCAGCTGCCCCCACAGGCCTTTTTGTGGGGTGAGGGAGTCACTGGACCAGCAACCCAAACTGCAAGGGCAGGGAGGCCCAGAGGGGTGGAGGACACACCCACCACCAAACCCAGAGAACCGGGCTCTGATTGCATGTCCTGTCCCAAGGCTGTGGTCACTGTTATTTTATCTGCACATTTCTGAAGGTCAAGGAGAAGACACATGAAGTTCTTTTAGGGGCCCCATGGGCAGATCCAAGATACCAGTGGGTGAAAGCCACATTTTTTCCCATACAAGGAAGAATGAAGGCAGTGATGTCCTCTTTGTTGGGATTTATACAGCGGCCAGCAGTGCAAACTGCAAAGGGAACTCAAGCACCCAAGAATGAGGATGCTATAACTGATCAGTGTGACCAGGTACCAAACCTGTGTTCCATTCAAGTTCTTATCCTTCATCAGCATATTCTTTTAGCCTCACATCAATCCTCAGGGTAGAAACAAATGATCCACTTTTCAGATGGGAAAAGCTCAGTCAACAAAGGCTGTAACAGAGAGGCAGAAGCAGTGTAGCTTGCCAGGATCAGACCCCAGCTCTCTTGTGTCAGTGTCTCCATAAAACCACATTCTCTGGTACTTCCCTCATGGTCCAATGGCTAAGACTCTGTGCTCCCAACGCAGGGGGCCTGGGTTCGATCCCTGGTTGGGGCACTAGATCCCACAAGCTGCAACTAAGAGTTTGTATGCCACGACTAAAGATCCTGCGTGCCAGCAAGAGGGAGGATCCCAAGTGCTACAACCAAGACTCAGTGCAGCCAAACAAAAATATACATTTTTAACTGTTTTTTGTTTTTAATCACATTCCTTTAATGACACTCAGACTCCTAGTCCCATCCCTACTCCATCCTCAAAGTGGGATGAATCATTCTGGGAGGTGGTCTCAGCCTTTCTTTGACTCTTACCTCTGGGGAGCTCCTATGAAGAGCAAAGGGGTGGAGACCCCACATCTTGAAGGCCCCAAGGAAGAACACTGTCTCCCTCTGCCCCATCTCATCCCTGAAGGATCAGAACCTCCCTCAGGAGGACTGGAAGGGCTCTCTATGCCAGGCCTGTTTGCTAACGCCTATTTTATAACGTCTGCCCCACCCACCCCACCCTCTACTCCAAACAACTGATGGCTCCAGCTCAGCACCTTTGGACGCAGGGTTCTACCTTCCAGCACTCCACCTGCTCCCCCTCCCCAGTACGGTCACTCTGTCCTCTTCTAAACCCTGCCCTCCCAATTCTTGCCCCAGGACACCATCTGCCCAGCTTATGTCTCTGTGTGTGTTTAGCATCATTCCCCCAAGGAGAGGCTTCGAATCCTGTGTGTCCCAGGGTCCCCTGGGGCCAGCAGGTGCTCATTCATCCCATGTGTGTTGAATGAGTGAAGCTTTTATAGATGTATCCTTTTATATTTAAACAGGAAAACCGCAAGGCACTGGGATATGGTCCCTCATCTTAATCTATAAAAGGCTGTAAAAACAGAGGAAGGGAGCTGCTAGACACCAGGCCAATGACAGTAGCTCTCCCTGTCTCCTCAACTCATTGGGTCTTCAGCTAACAGCGTCTGCAGAAGGGGAAAATGTCCTGGGTGAAAAAATAAAGCTTCCTTTAGGCTCTAATATTCCCTAATTACCACTCATTCTGCAGAAATTGACTTTTGCTATAAAAGACTAGCCTCTCCAGGCAATGAAATCACAGAATCAATCTCAGCACCAGCATCTGCACGTAGTCAGCCCACAGCCCCAGTCCCAGCAGGCAGGCTCCAAGCCTCTTGCACATCAACAGGGATGGGGAGCCAATGAAGAAGTAGAGAGTCAACTCTAGAAACTTCTAATCGGGAGTCCTGGGGGTCCTGCAGGGCCTTTCACCCCCAAGAGTTGAAGTTGGAATGGCTGAGAAAGCGGAGTTAAGGAGAAACATAACAGTGACTGAAGGACAACAACGGAATCAAAGGGTATTCCTAAGAAGGACTCAGTATTTCTCAAGGGCTGGTTCCCTGACCACCCGCTGCAGAATCTCCTGGGGGAAGCTTGTAAAAATGCAAGTTTCCCGGGCCCTACCCCAGAGGCCCTGAATCCATCACTGGGGGAGACCCGGGAATCTGCATTTTAAACAAGCTTCCCAGTGATGAAGCCACCATTACCGTCCTCTGCCCAGATTCCTGCCCCAGCCCAGGAGTCTGTACCTGCCACACACTGCCCATGGACAGCCAGGCCCTCCCTACAGATGCGAAAGTCTCCAGAGTGACCGACAGGAAAGCAAAGCCCCAGTAAGCTCTCTCACTCATTTCTTTACTTCATCAGGTCCCAAAACAAGAGCACTTGTTTCCCAATGTCTCATCCTAGAATCAGGATCTCTTCCGGCTGTGCTAGCTCCTTTTATTATAATTCTGAAGCCTCAGAGGCCCCTAGGAAATGCAGGCCACAAACCAGCTCACTCTGGATCTGGCCAGACTGGGGCCGCAGCAGGGTAGACACAGGGTGGACAGGGAGTACAGCTGGAGGCTGAGCGAACGCGGCGGGAAGAACTGGCAGAACACGCAGGGGGGAGGAAACAGGCATGCCCAGGGTGCCTGAGTCCTAAGTGGGGGGGCTGAGGGTGAGGGTGATAGCTTTCACTTGGGAAGGGAGAATTTCCTCACAATAAATGATGCTGCAGAAAGAAGAGTCCCGGTCCTCTGCCCAGTCCTGAGAGAGGCAACTCATGCCCACCATTTCAGGTCCCTTTAACTTCTGCACCCCTCCTCCCACCACCTACACTGAGTATTTATCATGTTACCAGGCACATCCCCTACATTATCTCATTTACTCCCTATAATAATCCTACACAGAAGGTATGATTTTCACTTCTATGTACAGGTGAGGAAACTGAGGCTCAGAGAGATTAGACAACTTGCTCAAGGTCACCCAGCTAGAGCCAGGAGATGAACTCAGGCAGCATGACTGGAGATCAGGGGCAGACCCTTAGATTTACCCTGCTTCCCCTTCTTAACCCCGACAAGGTCTTAGAAAGGTGTCACTGAGCTGTGAAGGGTTGGCACACAGACCACAGCAACCTTCGTGGGTCTTAATGAGAGGGTAGACAAGTGAGGCATTTCTTGAGCAAGAAAAGAATGAGAGGTGCTGCTTTAGGTAATCCCTTTCAGGTGCACTGCACTTTACAGTTTACCATGGGAAGCACCACAGTGCCTAATAAAGGGATCCAAAGCAGTGACACCAGAACCAGGTTGCCTGGGCCTGAACCCCGCTCCCAGAGTTACATGATCTTGAGAATGTGACAACGTCGGCACCTAAATACCATTTCCTATAAAATGAGCATAACAGTAACTACTCCACAGAGTTATTCTGAGGCTTTAATGAGGATATAAGTAAAGCACTTAGAACGGTGTCTGGCCCATAAAAAGTGTCATTTGACTGCTCGCTGTTATTGTAAGTATGATAAAATGATCTCACATTTAGTACTTTATTTTATCCTCATAACAGCCCTGCTTGGTCCACAGGACTGGATTATTTGTCCCAATTTTCAGATGAGAAAAGCAAGCTTCGGCAGGGAAAATGAATTCCACAAGGAAATACAGACAGCAGCATGAGTCTCTGAATTCTCAAAGTACCTCCCAGGCAAGTCCCCATTTTGCATTTGTTTTTCTTTTGAGCCCTGAGGTTGCCTCCATTTGTTCTGCTGACTCATATCTAAAGTGAAAGAGCTAAAAAAAGTACAAGAATGGTCTACTACGCAACAAACATGCCACCACTTGCAATGCCTATGTACATGGCAGACACCACTAATCAGTCGTAGGCCTTGTTCCTACTGAGCTTGAGCATAGATTTGGACTCTCCAGCACAGTATTCTTGACAGTCATTACCAACTGATCACAGATGGTAGATGATCAAACCTTTCATTGTGTAGACAGAACCTTCTATTCAAACTTGGACTATTTCCAAATTTAGTTCTGATTGGGAGACAGGGGTACCCATAGCCTAGTCCCATTACTACACATGTCAACATCCCTGCAGATACTTCTTGTAGATTATAGTGTCCCTGTGAGTAGAATGTGGTCACAGCAGCATCCATCTTTCCCTACACCCAACTGCTCAACATAGATGCCTTGCTTAGCTGGTCCCACTTCATGACTGGCAATCATGTCAGCTCTTGGGGGAAGCACTGGACATCAGCAGGTCTCCTCTGATTATGGATACTGGTGGTAGGTATGGGAGGTAATTAGTTACTAATCTATTTTAAAACCCCAACCTGAAGAATGATTTGGTTTTTAATTAATGTAAAATGGAGCAATTCAATGGGCACAAGGGCTTTTACCTCTCCACCATTCTTCATTAGAAGGAGAACAATACCTTCTAATCCTGGATCTCATGGGTCAGTGATGCTGAACCTATATGCATACTCTTGCTCCAGAGGTAGACGCATGGTCCAGTCCTGGGCAATCAGAGAGCCACACTCCCAGACATCATGACTGGCTTGAAGCTGAAAAATGTACTCCCTAATCCAAACAATGAGAGTCAGTCCCAGGATGTTAGCTGGTGCTATTGGGAAAGAATGTTCTCATCCTATTGCAGTTGCTAATCTGATCCATAAGAGGCCTTGCAGCCCTTTTTTTCATTGACTGGGAAGAACCTGTGTGAGAATGGAGCCCCAGTAAAGGGAAGCTACACTGAAAGATAGTGCTCCTGGATCAAACCGAACATGAACCCCACTTTTTCCAGTTATGGAAACCAATAAATTCCTTTTTTGGAGGTGACTCTGAGTCAGCTCTCTTTCACTCATAACCACAGCAATCCTGACAGTTAAATACACACATTCTGATGTGGTTAGAAAAGATCTCCAGCAGGAACATGGGCCCTACAGCTTCTCTCAGCCAATTTACAGCTGATAAATTGGGCATACGTAGAGGACTGAGACTGTGTTTTCTAACATGCACGTTGGGGTAAATTAAAAAAAAAGTCTGAGAATCATCGAGCTTGACCCTGTGGTCTTCTACTGATGTCTCTTTTCTACTCTAGGCACCTAATAAAATTGACAACCCTTGAGCCAAAGGAGTTAATGCTCTGCTTCTGAGGCCTGCGAAACAATTTTGCTTCTATTGGCAGAGGACCTTTATTCATTGGTTGGTTCATTCATTCCTTTGTTTATTTCACTGACATTTAGTGCTTTTTGATGGTCTTCACTTCAACCCTCTGAATTCTCCTCCATATTTTCTACTACCTGAGACATTCCTCCCCTGACTGTCTCCAATTCCAGTTTCTACAGTCTATAGCATGGATGCAGCTGGGTTACACTTAAGGCTACCCTATGACAGGGTGTCCAGGTCTGCACAGATACTTGGGTCTTGGCTGCTGCCTCCGGGGCATCCTCCCATCAAGAATGGATGTCAGGCTTGGTCCTTGGCTTGCCTTCACTCTACGCCCAGCCCAGCCCATTGGGGAGCTAATCTGGTACATGTGAGGGGAGGGGTCAGCCAACAATCTCATATTCTGGCCTCATTTAGTGCCTGGGATGGGGTGCCACAAGCCCTCAACAGTCACAACACCAACCACAGCAGGCTCCACAGACTCATCCAAACCACTCGTGTGAACCACCACCAGGAGACCATGAGGTCTTCACTCTGTGTATGAAAGATGGGGACTGGGGTCTCAGGAGAAGCAGAGGGCAGGACCAAATACACAGGGGAGAATCCCAGGGATGGGGTAGCCTGGTGGGCTGCTGTCTATGGGGTCGCACAGATTTGGACACGACTGCAGTGACTTAGCAGCAGCAGCATTCTATAAATGCTTAGCACTAAAAGTTAAGAGGAGAAAAAAGAACTTTCCTTAATGATAACAATTTATGAGTCCTTTGAACTGCCACATTTCATCATCAGATTGTAAACTAAAAAGGAAGGGGTCCCCGTTTCCTGCGTGCTTACTAAGTGTCAGGCACTATGCTGTCTCACTGGAGATCGCAGAAATGAGTACCTCCACCTCCTTCACAGATGAAGAAACCAAGGTTCAGAAAGGCCCCAGGTCACCTGCCCAGCAAGTGATAAAAGCCACGATTCATATCTGTGTCTGTCTGGCTGCAAAGTCCATGCTGTTAGCCCATCGTTTTTTCTGCCCTACCTTTAGAACGGGAACGGCCCTCAGACAAAGGTGCCAGGTCCAATCCTCAGATAGGAGATTGAGGCCCCAAAGGAAGAGGCCTGCCTGGGACCCAGGGTTGTTGCTGCCTTGGGTGGGGCTTCTCTCTAGACTCAGGAAGCCTGAACACAGCACAGAGAAAACCTGTCATCCCAAGGGTACATGCACTTCCCTCTTTCCTGAACTGTCACTTCAATGCGAACCTGAGCCATGCTTCCAAGGATACAACAGGGATAGAAAGAAGGCACCCCCATCATCCAATCAGGTGGTGCACAGGCTAACGTCCAGGTAATTAGAACACAAAGAGAAGGAATTGAGAAAAGTTCAACTGGCTGGAGTGAGGGTCAGGGATGAGGATCAGGGGGAAGCAACCTGAAGGACTTCTAGGCCTCGATGGGGAGGTTGCCCTTTGCCCCAAGATCATGGAGCTTCTTTGACAGCGTTTCTGCAGAACAGTGACCTGATAGCTCTGTGCTCTAGCTGCCATGTGGAGATGCAGACAAAAATGGCAGCAGGAGGCCCAACTGGGTGGCTGTCCCATTGGCCAGAGTGACACAGTCGCTGCTAAGTGGAAGAAAGTAAAATGAACAGGAATGAATGGACTGGACTGATTGCCGACAGGGCAAGATGAGGCAGATGAGCTGATTGGTCAAGACAAACTCCCTATTCCCACTGGGGGGCTGTGCATCTCAGTGGAAGTTAATTAATGGGCTTCTGGGGTATTGAGTGTGGCAGGAGGGAAAGAGATGTGTCCCAGGGGTGAGGAAGGCCGGAGTGGGCCACCAGTCTCTCTCTGTAATTCCAGTGTGACAGGAGACAGTGACCCAGGAGTTCCGATGCTCATTCCAGAACCTCTGCCCTAAGCACCTTGACCTTCTATCCACTTGCAAGTGCAGAACCACTGGCTAGGAAAGCCCCACCAGCTGCCTCCACTCAAGGCCTTTCTTCCCTTCCTCTCTTCTCTCCCCTGCCGCCCCTGCCACCCCAGTCCCAGCCAGTACTTGGCAGCCCCCCAGAGGCCTGCTGGGGCTCAGGAGGGAATGTTGAGCATCTGGCCAGAGCTCAGCCCAGCCCTGTGGGTTCACATTAGGGCACCTGCTAACGTGCAAGACCCTGGGGCACGCCACCCTGTGATTGGTTGGCAAGACCAGGCATCAGGGCCATTCCAGCACCCAGGGCCACATGACCCCGAATCTTGGCTATAAATAGAAGAGAACCTGTCAGCCCCCCCGGCCCATACCCAGCCTCCCCTCCCTCTTGGCGAAGAATGAAAGGGCGCCTTGAAATGGTGCAGAGGCCCAGCTACCCAGCTCAGCTGCTCTGGACCCAAACCTTCTGCTGATCTCAGGGAAAACACTCCATCATCTAGAAATTCAGGGATCCATCAAGCTCAGGCCCCACTCAGCCCACATCTCGCTTCTATCCCCAGTAACTCTCCTGGTGTGGTTACTGCTTCCAGCCCCCAGATTTCTGAGTCATTCGGGTCACATATGCTGCTACCAGCAAGGCATTCATTAGGTAGTCACTGCTGGAGGAAAAGGGTGCATGTGTGTACTGGTCTTTGCAGAAATATTTGTCTTTTAACACTTCTTCACAGCTTTGTGGATATGAGACCAATCCTCGCCCCTTACCTTACACAAAACGTATGGGCCTTGAACTTATTTACAAACTAGAAACAGATTCACAGACTTAGCAAGTAAACTTATGGCTGCCGCGGGGCGGGAGGAGGATGAGGGGCAGGGATAGTTAGGGAGTTTGGGACGGACATGTACACACTGCTATATTTAAAATGAATAACCAACAAGGTCCTCCTATATAGCACAGGGAGGTATGCTCAATGGTATGTGGCAGCCTGGAGGGGAGGGGAGTTTGAGGAAGAATGGAAACGTGTATACGTATGGCTGGGTCCCTTTTCTGTCCACTTCAAACGAGCACAACATTGTTAATCAGCTATACTCCAATATAAAATAAAAACTTAATAATAAAATAAAGTGCATGAATTTCAAAAAACAAAAAGGAATGGGCATTCCCCAAGGTCACACAGTAAGTGGGTAGTAGAACAGGGACCAGACCCCCAGGCCAGCGCTCACTACAACCCCTAGTGGGATCACGAACCCCACTCCCAGCCCAGCATCACTTGGGTTTTTGTTCTGTTGTGTTGTGTGCTGTCAGTTACTCAGTCATTTCTGACTCTTTGCAAGCCCACGTACTAGCCTGCCAGGCTCCTCTGTCCATGGGATTTCCCAGGCAAGAATACTGGAGTGGCTAGCCATTCCCTTCTCCAGGTGACCTTCCTGACCCAGGAATAAAACTGGGTCTCCCGAGTTGCCGGCAGATTCTTTACCATCTGGGCCACCAGGGGGTCTTTGCTCATGCCATGCCAGTGGCCTGGAGTGCCCTTCCCACTTCTTTCTTCTCTCCCCTCCATCTTGGACTCAGCCCATTACCACTTCCACCAAGAGGCTTTTGTGATCATTTAATTACTTCACGGCTGTCCTGATCCCCATGCCCCACCAATGCAAACACTTCCCTTAATGCATTTACTGAGTCACTTGCTTGGCACTGACCAAGAATGGCATTAGTATTTATTTCCCTTTATTTAGGAGTAGCTAATAGTCTATCTCATAAGCTAAATATAAGTTGGTAGTAGCTGCCATCGTGTGGGTAAGGATCTGCAGGAAAAAGTATGGTGATTGATTAGTGATGTCTGCTCCGGCCAGACAAATTATCAGTACTCATGTCAGTTTTTGTCATATCTGCTTTAGTATCTACTCTTCATTCTTCTCCCCCAAAGATTAAATTTCTTAGGGCAGAAGCTCACTATATAGATCATTCAGCTTGAGCTATGAATGCAGGGATTCTCCACTCCCTATGTGTGTGTGCTCAGTCGTGTGCAACTCGTGTCCGACTCGTGTCTGCAACCCCATGGACTGTAGCTTGCCAGGCTCTTCTGTCCACAGGATTTTTCAGGCATAAATACTAGAGTGGGTTGGCATTTCCTCCTTCAGGGGATCTTCCTGACCCAGGGAAGATCCGCTGAGCCATCAGGGAAGCCACTCCCTGCCCACCACCAGACGTCATCATGGTAGCAAGTAGACATCGCAGAGGAGGGAAAAAACCAATAATTATCTCTTGCTCACGCCTGTAGCTGCACCACACCAATGACTCCACAGCTGTCACCTCAGCTAACCTGGACAGCAAGGCTGAGAGGTAGACAGGTATTCTCTCCACTTTTCACATAAGGAAACTGAGGCACATGGACATTAAGTGACTGTCCCTGGATCAAGCCACAGGTGTCAGGCCTGAACCCAGGTCACAAGAGGGCAGCCATGCAGAACCAGCAAGTATCATCACAGCCAACAGGTGACCACCCCCCTACCCCCTCATACCTCCCATGACTGGAAATGCCTTGCCACCCAAGGCAGGCCAGCTCGTTCCATCTGGGTCAGTTCTGGACATCGGGGAAGCTCCTTGCTTGCCTGAGTTGGAAACTTTCCTCATTAAGGGGTGGCACGCCCTTCAGTGCCACCCCTCGCCCATGTCAAATATTCACAGGCAGTTCGTGCCCTCCCCACACCTTCTTTCTTTGGTTGTACACTTTACAGCTCCTGCCATTTGGAAGAACATGTGGTTTAGAGCTACTCGCTTGTGGTTCCTCTTTCTCTGACAGCACATCTGTTTGCCTACTTTGTTGAGGACCACCTCCTCCCTAGTTCTAGAGGCCAGATTTCTATTAATACAATCAAGCATTCAGAAGTACCCATAACTTTTTGAGATTCAGCATGCTTCACACTATACACCTACTTCCCCCAAATATCCCCGTTCTGCAAAACTAGAAAAAACTAGAATAACAGACTATCAGAGCAAGAAGGGCCTCAGAGATCCTGAGGTCAGACTTCTTACTGCATGGCTGAGGGAGAAGGGCCCTGTTTCAGGTTCAATGGCGAGATGGTGAAGAGCCAGACCAGAACCCAGATATCATCCTCTCCCTCTTGAACTCTGCCCACTAACCACTAGGTAATGTTTGACTTGAAATCCTACACCCGACTCAAGGTCAGGCGAGCCAACTTGGGCCTTACTGAGGACTGTTGAGAGGTCAGGATGGGAGTCTGAACCCAACAGGTCTGGGGTCACACTAGGGTCCTGCTACTCTGCACACGGGCTCCTCTCCGTGTTAGAACCCATGCTGGTGACTTTGCCTCCCTGGGTGCATGCGCTGACCCCTTTCAACCCCACGCAGCTCTGCGCCCCACTCCTGCCCACCTCCAAACTCTGCAGCAGGAATACGCCTGCGAGTCATCACAGGCTCCGCTCTCTCCACCCCACCCAGGAGGGGGCCCTTTCACCTAGATCTACTTTCAGCTTTGGGTACAGGGATCACATGCTGCCAGCCAGAGCGTGTTTGCAAATGCCAAGTGAAACAAGAAAGCTCCCACGCAGAAGGACTGGGAGTGGGCTCTGGGTACCCCTCTATCAAACATTACTGGCCCTGAGCAGCCCTGGAGCCAAGACACCAGGACACAACACGGCAGGGTTCCGTGCACATCTGACCTCATCACATCTGGGACCTGCTCCTGCCTCCCTCCCGTGCACCCGTGTTTCCACCACACCACCCTCCTCTTCTCTTAAAAGCCCACCCTTCCCGAGCTTTCAAATGCTCTTTCTTGCCTGGCAGTCTCAATAGTCAATCCTGGAACAAGCCTTCCCCGATGCCCACCCTCCCCATCACTATTTTCTCCTTCTGCACTACCACCATCCCACAGCCTGTCACCAATGTCCCCTGATTTGTTTCCTTGTTTCTGTATTTTTAGAGAGCTCCACAGGCACAGCAACTGGCCAGTCCTTACACTGTTGTATCCTCACTGTCTGTATATAGCGGGTGTTCAGTAAAAACCAGAAGGCACGAGTGCTGTGTGGCGCCTGAGGTGGTCTACCCACACTCCGGGGACAGAAGAGGCAGCCGCACCCCCAGGCTCGGGGGTGCCTACTGTCTGCTGCTTACCAGTTATTGCACACTTATGATGCACCAGGAATTAACATGCAGCCTACAGAATCCCTACAACACTCACCATACCTAAAAGATGGGGAGACTCAAGTTCAGAAAGGCTCAGTGTCTGGGACGTGCACCCAAGATGTAGCAGAGACAGGATTCAAACTTCAGGACTCTTCTGTGGACTGCACTCAGATTTGGGGCCTGGCTGGGATCAGATAATGTCAGGCCCTCGCCTGGATTTTATCTCATAGTTAAAAGAAATCTGAGGAAACCCTTCTGAGGAAAGGCTGGTGTGGGGCCTTCAATCTGGGACACTCAAAACTAGATCTTGGACTTCCCTGGTGGTCCGGTGGTTAAGAATCCATCTGCCAGTGCAAGGGACATGGGTTCACTCCGTGGTCTGGGAAGAGCCCGTATGTCTCGGGGCAACTAAACTGGTGTGCCACAATTACTGAGCCCATGTGCTGCAACTACCAAAGTCTGCTCAACTAGAGCTGGTGCTTCCAACAAGGGAATCCACTGCAATGAGAGAAGTCCTCACAATGCAACGAAGAGTAGGCCCCACTTACCACAGCTAGAGAAAGCCTGTATGTAGCAATGAAGACCCAGTGCAGTCATAAATATAATAAATATTTTTAAATTAAAAAAATTTTTTAAAATACTGGATCTTATAAATGATTTCTTGGGTACCTGCTCCCCGAAAGACTGGTCTGCAAGCAAACTCCTTGTCAGACGCAGACAGTGGGCACAGGCTGTCTCCCCTGTGAGATGTTTCTAGAACCTTCTGGATAATCTCTTTCCATGGAGTTCTGGAAACTTGGAGACAGTTCTGAGGTCACACAGTCACTCACACTTCCCTTTCTACTAACAAAGAAACTGAGTGCCAGTTCTTGCCTGAGATCCCCCAGCCACAGCCAGGCGGTTACAGATCCTGGATGGTTGGCCTGGGGTGTTGTGAGGGAACCAGGTGGGAAGAGGGGATGAGGGGCTGTGACTGGCAGGAAGAGAGAGCTTCCTTCTGAGAGGTCCCATGAAGCTGAGCCAGGGCAAGGGTGGGAGCTGAAACTGCAGTTCATTCACCCTAAGGAAGCGCCTGCGACAATCCGAGCTGCCCAAAGATGGTCACAGGCAGCCCTGTGAGACAGTGAGGGCTCTGTGACCCATGAGTGCAAACACAGTCTGCCTGGTGGACGGCAAGGCGTGCAAGCAGGAGATGGTGGGGGCGGGCTCAACGACATAGCCTTGTGGTCCTCCCAACCCAGAGAGCCTGGGACCTCTGCTCTGAGTCTCTTCTCGCAGTGTCCGGGGTCTCTCTGGCCCCTGGAGGCCCAGGAGGAGTCAGGAAGCCTCACAGACCTCTTTCCCACCCCCACCCCTCACCGAGATGCAGGCTGAGGCTGAGAGACGGACTAAAGTCTTCTTGCCAGGAATGTGGGCCTCTTCCCCACTTATGGTTCAGGGGCTGCCTCTCTTCTGCCATGCACCTATAAAATGCACCAGCATCCGCGGACACCCAGGTGATGCTGGTCTATGCGTGTGAGCAGCTGGACAGGGTGTGTGTGTGATTTCAGAAGACAGTTTAGAATCCCTCCTTCTAAGAGTTCCTCTCTTGGGGAGCTAGAGCTCTGGGAGGAGGATGGGGCGGTGCGGCCCTCAAGGGGAGAGAGGACCAAAGAAGGCAAGATGTTAGGATGCGGGGGGAGGGGCAGTTTCCGGAGGAGGCCCAGGCTGTAAAAGGAGTGAGGCCTCTGTGATCCATGAGGGACAAGGCTGATACTTAACTCTTCCCTCCCAGCACGGGAGGGCAGCGGAATTTCCCAACACATTCCCGGGCACCGAGCCCAGCAAGCCCCCTCTTACTCCTGGCTGTGGGCGCAGCTCCGGCCATTCCTCACTACTGAGCAGGGCTGGCAATGGCCCGGAGTTTGGGACTTTGCTCAGAAGCTTCCACATCTGTGAAGGGGGCAGACGATGCATGAGAGATGGATGATTGAGAAAATTGCTCCAAAGCCCTGGCACACACTTGCTTAATAGATACAGCAAACCACAAAACTACTGCGGCGATCATGACAACAGCAAGAACGCATCCACACGGAGTCCAGCCCGGGCGCTGCCGCTTAACTCAGACGAGCTCTGTCACCTCTTCTGGGCCCTGGGCCCTCCATCTGCTGAGTGGGACATGATAGCAGGCTAAAACGTGCAACACCCCAGGGCATGGTCATCCTGAGTGTGGAAGAGCCGGGTGGAGGGGAGGGTAAGGACTCGGGGGCAGGCATGAGGCAGGAGCGTGGGACTGTGAGCACGTCTGTGCATGCGTGTCGAGTACAAATGGCCTGGAGAGCCCCACCCTGTCCGCTGCCAAAGGGAAAAGGTTACTGGGCTATTTCCCTCATCCCCTGAGAACCGCGCTCAGTCCTGTTCAAACCTGTCTGAAACCTCAGAGCCAGTAAGTGGCCAAGCAGAGCTGTGAACTCAGGTCTTATTGCTGAGGCCTCGGTCCCTCTGTTACTCTACAGTGCTGGCCTCTGGGTGGGGTCACTCCCAGGGCCTTGGATGAATTCACTGCAGCTCAGTTGCAGTTGGTACCAGAAGCCTGCCCAGGTCTCTGCAGGCCAGCATTCACCTCATCCATGATCTCAAGACCCCTTGGTCTACGGATGCCAACCACAGGAGGAACCACTGCCATAGGCATTTGGGAGTTCCAGGTTGGCACAATGATCTGACTCAGGGGCCTGGTGGCTATATTTCCTGCACAAAGAAAGCTGTCCAGTCTAAGAAATTTCTGGTACCCCTTTAGGGAAACACACAGGCAAACTTTCCAAAGCACAGATGGGGAAACCACTGCCCACAGAGGAAAAGGAATGTGCCCATGGTCACACAATTAGGTTGCAATGAAAACGAGGCTGTGGTTCAGCTCTTCCTGCTCCCGGTGCAGTAGTTCTTGGATTGTCTTCATCACCTACACTCTGCTGTCTTTTCTAGGATATCCATTGGAATTAGAACAGAAGGGGTCCAAAGGAATTATCCTTGGATGAGGATGCTGATAACAATCATTGTTGAGGAGGCCTGGGCAGTCAGTGCTCTCTTGATGCCAACCACTAGGGGGCAATGTTGGCTTCACACAGCTTGGCTGTGTTGGGAGACTGTTAAGAGGCCATCAGAGAGGAAATTAGGAGAACTCCATTAACTTACTTCTATCTCACCTGATTTTCTTCCCTTATAGACTGTTCAGTGTGCCTAATGCCACGATTCCATTAGGTGCCACCTGTGGAGGGAGGGAAGAGGGACATGGAAGGAGGTCCAGAGGCAGATGCAGGTCAGATAAGCCACAGAGACTCAAAGGACCTCCTAGCTCCCATCCAAAGGCAAAGGAAGAGGAGTGGGTATCTCTAGCTGAAGCCTTCAACGCAAGACAGGCCCAGCTGCAGACTTGGCATCCCTTTCTAGATCTCTTGCTGCTGCTGCTAAGTCACTTCAATCGTGTCCGACTCTGTGCAACCCCATAGACGGCAGCCCACCAGGCTCCTCCATCCATGGGATTTTCCAGGCAAGAGTACTGGAGTGGGGTGCCATTGCCTTCTCCGTCTAGATCTCTTAGAGAATGTTTACCTCCAATGCCAGCTCCAACTGATTGGGAAGCTCTGTTCCGCAGAGGGTGCTGGGGCCTGTCCAGGTTCATGGGGAGAGTATGGTAACTGATCAGTTCTGTCCACCATGGGCAAGTCACAGATTCCTGTGAGCTTCAGCTACTGTACCATCTCAGTCATGGCCCTTCTTCCTTCCAGGAAGCCTCACTCTACTGCAACCTCCAAGTGTCCTGGGCAGTGGACAGGGCAGAAGCAAGTGAGCCCCTTGGAAGGGACGGGAACTGAAGACTCACAGGGCCAGCAGATTGTCCCAGGGATGCAATGTCACTGACAATAACAGGCAAGAGAACCTGGGTAGGGGGCTCCATCTCCCCTCTTATTACTGTGATGCATCCACAGAAGCGTGTTCTCTGTTGCCTCTGCCCTCATGGGGTGGCAGTTAGGGCTTCTTCAGTGAAACTGAAAGGGGTGAGAGTTCAGCCACGTGAGGCTGTGAGAGGCTGTTGCGGTCTCTGCAACAGGGAGCTGCCCTACCCCACCCCTACACACCCTTCACACACCCCTCAGTTGCCCATGAACACACCCCACCAGAGAGGAAAGGGGAGTTCAGTCCAGGTGAGGTTGCGCAACCAGCTCCATCCATCTGCACCTGCCTGACAGCCGCCAGCACGGGCTGCAGCTCCCCCTGCTCTGACGGAGGAGTGCATTGCTCAGAGGGTCCCAGCCTGAGACTCAGATGAGGCCACCTCGACCCTGGAAGACACTGGTGTGGAGTTACCCTCCTCCCCCTCAAAGGCCATGCTGCACAATGGGAGGAACACTGGACTCAGAGTCCAGAGTCTCAGATTGAGGCTTCAGCTCTGCCACTCACCCACTCTGAGTCCTTGGCCAAGTCCGCGCCCTACCCTGGGCTTCCGTTTCCTCTCTGTTCCATGAGGGCTCATGGCCTCCAAACGCCATGAACTGTGGCCAGCAGCATCAGAGACACCCAGGCACAGGGCCAAATCCCAACCCCAGACCCAAGCGAAGACCTGGGCATGAGGCTTGGAAGCTATGCTGTGAAGCAGTTTCCCACAGGACTCTGAGATCTCGAGATAGAAGTCAATCCCTCGGCAAAAGGCCGTCAGCTGACAAACCAGCAGCCTCACATCTCAGTGACTTCCTTGAGCGGGTGCTAAGCAATCTCAGCCATTTTCTGAGCTGGCCAATGGATGCAAGAGGTGGAGGGAGGCTCAGAGCCTGCCCAGCAGCAGCATCAAATGTAGGGGGTCGGGGAACGACCCAGCGAGCTCATCTCTGAACACTGGCTCACCCTGAAAAGAACCTGGCTCACTCGGGGTGCAGTCTCCTTGCTGAATGAACAAACAAATGTCAAATCTGGAGTCTGAGAAATCACCCCAACCTCTTCTCAATGCTCAGATACGATAACTGTGGTCAGGCCAGTCACCAAGGGACCAACCCCAGAAAGATGAGAGTGGCCACAAATCTTCATGAAGTCCTCACTCAGTGCCGGGCCTACAGGTAACTGCGTTACCTGTGAACTTCCCAACCCCAGGGAGCACACGATATATTTAGCTCCATTTCACAGGTGAGGAATAGGGGGCCGGTGTACACAGCCAGTAAGCAGCCAGTAAGCAGCAGCACTATGGGGCCCTCTCATCAGAGAGGGACAGAGGGCTCCCCCAGGCTCCTGGCTTCACAAATGCTATGAGATGCCAACCCCAGGCTTCCTGATGAGGCTCAGATGCCCATACCATCCTGGCCTCTGCCAGAAGGGCATTCAAGTCAGAGCTGAAAGGGGGACCCAGGACAAGTGGCTCACTTGCTCTCCTAACTGGTGCTAAAATGACTCTGAGGCACCCCTGCAGGCACCTCCTTTCTGACTGATGGGGTATGCAGGTGCCAGTGGGGCCCACGAAGGGCTGGATGGGATCCTGGGGACAGAATAAGCTGGGACCTGTCCATAGTCACCCAGGCCAAGAGTCACCATCAAGCCAGGCAGCTGGGTCTCTTCCTTCAGAACTTCATAATCGGCTTACTTCCCTAAAACTCTGCCCTCCTCCCCCGTCTACTTCCACCTCACTCCAGTCTCCAGCTTATGGCCACCCTGCCGGCCCTACCTCAGTCCACCTCCCTGGTTGTTGAGCCTCTAGGCACGAAATCTGTGAGCGTCATAACACCCTCCCAGTGTGTAATTACACGTTGAGGTAGATACTTAATTAGTGTCTGTCTCCCCCCACAAAGGCAGGGACACTGTCTTATTTGTCTGTTTGCCCAGTGCTGGAAAATGGTGGGCCCTCAATAAATGCTTATCAAGAAACAAGGAAATCCAGTAGGAAGCAAAATGCAAAGTTGAGAGTGAATGGTCCCAGTAGAAAAGACTGACAGAACCCCAAATGGGCAGAAATTGATCAGGGTTGGGGCAGATGGAAGAGAGGGAGTCAGTCAGGGAAGGCTTCCTGGAAGAGAAGTTAGGCTTCAAAGGGTGAGTAGGAGTTCGGTGGTCATTTCAAGAGGGTGGACCTTCACAGGGCAGAGGTGGCGGTGTCCTTGGTGGGAGGGGTCCAGGGGGTGCTCAGACTGAGACTCCACCTCTGAGAGGAGAGGCTCCCTCACACCACACTGCCCACCTGACAGAGAAGGAGCAGAGGGTTGGCCCTCCTGTGGGCAGCAATGGCTGAGAAAGTTCAATGCCAGGTTCATTCAAACACTCAGCATCCCTGTCCACAGGATATGAGGATACACAGGGCTGCCCCAGTTAAGCTTTGGGGGGCACTGCTGTGTTTCCTCTGGAGGCTGTTTTCATTAATAAAAGGTGTGGAGGTCTGCATGAGTCACCACCTCAGCCATCCCTGTCCCCCAATGCCATCACAGCCTGTGTGGTCCCCCGTCCCCATCCCCAAACATCAAGAAGGTAGAGATAAAGCATCAGCTTTGCCAGCACCTTAGCCAAAAACACCAGCATTGCACCCACAAGAAAACACTATCCTGCAACACTGCCAGAGCCGGGACCAAAACCTTCAACTCCAGGTACAGTCACGCTACGTTGTGCACGACTCTCTGCGACCCAAATGGACTGCAGCACGCCAGGCTCCCTGTCCTTCACTATTTCTCAGAGTTTGCTCCAACTCACGTCCATTGAATCAGTGATGCCATCCAACCATCTCATCCTATGTCGCCCCCTTCTCCTCCTGCCCTCAATTTGTCCCAGCATCAGGGTATTTTCCAGTGAGTTGGTTCTTCACATCAGGTGACCAAAGTATTGGAGCTTCAGCTTCAACATCAGTCCTTCCGATGAATATTCAGGGTTGACTTCCTTTAGAAAACGTTAACACATCGTGCCAAACCTTAACTGCACCTTCACCTAGTCACAAGCACTGGCGCACCCAATCTGACCACAATGCCACCACCCCCGTCACTAAGCAGTTACAGAAAACACCACGAACACCAACGCAATACCACGCAGCCCCACAGCCAAATCCATCACCCCAGGCACCTTAAAGATGCATCATTAACACAAATCCCACATCCCATGACAGTCAGCACGACACAAATACCATCAGCACACCCTAACCCACGAGCGACATGTTATAACCATGCCCCTACGGAACACACTCGCAGTCACACATCACAGCTGCCAGCCCAATAAGCTCACAACAAAGGCCTTACTTGCCAGAGCTTATAAAACACACTCAGACCTAACATCCAGTATTGCCCTTGTGCCTACTTATCCAAGGGTCCTGGGGCTGCCTGGAGGGGGCTTTCGGAGGGGCCTCCCACTGACCGGGTGTGCAGCCCACCAGATCTGGCTCTGATCCCACTGGCACCTGCCCCCACACAGTGCAATGTCCCCCTGAACACACCCAGAACACAGCAGACCAGCAGCTGCACAACAGTGGTGGCCCCTTTGGGACCACCTTCTCCACCCCACCCCACCCATCCCAATAAGCCAGTCACGCTCTCCAGATAAACGCCCTACCAGCGGCCCTGCCTGAATTCTCAGAGGAAGTCCTAGGAGACTAGAAGGGCTTTGTAAAAAGCTCCCAGAGGCTCTGACACAGAATCCAACCCCCAGGGAATCCCTGTAGTAAAGCCTGACACGAGGACCAGAGGGAAAGAAACCCTTCAACTCTCCTTGCCTTTGGGGTGATATCCAGGCCTCAAGAGTCCACAGCGGCAGCCCCACTCACCAGAAGGAGACCTCGGAGGTGATCTCAGTCTCCCTGTCTGCAGAATGGGGACCTCCATCCTGTCAAGATCACCCCAGCTGGTCCCTGCGGAGCAGACGCTCCTCAATACCTCTTGCAGGGCCAAGCCTTCTGCAAAAAAGCTGGCAGTGCACTGCCATGGCACTGGGGCCTCAGCATATTATTAGAATGTACTATTCAGCTAGGGCTGCCATAACAAAATACCACTGGGTGGCTTAAACAACAGAATTCATTTTCCCACAGTTCTAGAGGCTAAATGTCTGCCAACAGGGTTGGTTCATGGTGGAACCTCTCCTCAAGGCTTACAGCGCAAGTCTGCCTTCTCACTGTGTCTTCACACGGTCTTGTCTCTGAGGGTGAAGAGAGATCTCTGCTGTCGCTTCATCTTCTGATAAGGATGCCAGTCCTACTGGATGAGGGACCACCTTTATGACCTCATTTAACCTTCATTACCTCTTTACAGGCCCTATCTCCAAAACATTGCACTGGGGTTTAGGGCTTCAAAACATGAATTTCGGGAGGGAAGCAATTTAGTCCATAAAAGGGGGAAAGGCTTGAAGGTTTGGCAGTCTGACAGGCCTGGGTTAGGAAACTTCACCTTCTGAGCTTGCTTGTCTGTAAGTAGGAAACAAGTGCTCACAGTGTTGTTTGAGGATTAAAGTAAGAAGGTAAAGGGACTTCCTTGGTGGTCCTGTGGCTAAGACTCCATGCTCTCAAAGCAGGGAGCCTGAGTTCCAGCCCTGGTCAGGGAACTAGATCCCACACGCTGCAACTAAAGATCCTGCATGCTGCTATGAAGACCAAAGGTCCCACATGCTGCAACAAAGACTGGGCACAGCCTAATTAATTAAATAAGATGAAATAAATATTTTTTGTTTTTAAATGAACATCTGCTTATTTAACTTATATGCAGAGTACATCATGAGAAAGGCTGGGCTGGAAGAAGCACAAGCTGGAATCAAGATTGCTGGGAGAAATATCAATAACCTCAGATATGCAGATGACACCACCCTTATGGCAGAAAGTGAAGAGGAACTCAAAAACCTCTTGATGAAAGTGAAAGTGGAGAGTGAAAAAGTTGGCTTAAAGCTCAACATTCAGAAAACGAAGATCATGGCATCTGGTCCCATCACTTCGTTTCAAATAGATGGGGAAGCAGTGGAAGCAGTGTCAGACTTTATTTTGGGGGGCTCCAAAATCACTGCAGATGGTGATTGCAGCCATGAAATTAAAAGACGCTTACTCCTTGGAAGGAAAGTTATGACCAACCTAGATAGCATATTCAAAAGCAGAGACATTACTTTGCAACAAAAGTCCGTCTAGTCAAGGCTATGGTTTTTCCTGTGGTCGTGTATGGATGTGAGAGTTGGACTGTGAAGAAGGCTGAGCGCTGAAGAATTGATGCTTTTGAACTGTGGTGTTGGAGAAGACTCTTGAGAGTCCCTTGGACTGCAAGGAGATCCAACCAGTCCATTCTGAAGGAGATCAGCCCTGGCATTTCTTTGGAAGGAATGATGGTAAAGCTGAAACTCCAGTACTTTGGCCACCTCATGCGAAGAGTTGACTCATTGGAAAAGACTCTGATGCTGGGAGGGATTGGGGGCAAGAGGAGAAGGGGACGACAGAGGATGAGATGGCTGGATGGCATCACCGACTCGATGGACGTGAGTTTGAGTGAACTCCGGGAGTTGGTGATGGACAGGGAGGCCTGGCGTGCTGCAATTCATGGGGTCGCAAAGAGTCTGACACGACTGAGTGACTGAACTGAACTGAACTGACAGAGCAGATGAAAGCTGGAGCCAGCTTAGGGAGATTGCTCAGTAACATTCTGTTGGTAATGTGAAATCAGCTGTAGGTGGGCAATTTACATCATGGAAACTGGTCAACCCTAAAAATGATGGCCCCCACCCCATCCTTGAGCCCACTGTTACACATTCACCAGGACACCACTGAACACGATACTGTAAGTACAGAACTTTCTACTCAGTGCTGCCAGACAGGCAAACAGAAAGAACAAGGAAAAAGGAATACCACTCACAATATCTTTCTATGCAAAACTAACAGAGCGAAGGAAAACAGTTTCCTTGCTATAATTTACGTGGAACATAATAGGTGTTTCCCATTACGCTGTGCTCTTGCGTGGATTCTCTCCACTCCCCAGTGTGACCTCACAGACCTATGGCCACGCCCAGCTGCTCCCACCCTCATGCCTTTGCCTACTGCCTGCAGCACCCCATAGTGTCCCCAGCAGCCCGACAGACCTGGGCCATCAGGGCCCCTGCACTGGGCTTTGTTTGCATCCTTGGAGGGCTTGGCACTGGCCCTCTCCAACAGCCCCCTCTGGACCCACATATGCCTGCCTAAATGGCCCTGCACCTGCTTTCAGGGCCCATGCTGGCCTCTCCCCTGGATCCATCACCCACAGGATGACTGCACGGTGTGTGTGCACTCTGAGGCCCGGGGGTGACGAGTACTGGCTGTCTGCGGTTCCCTGGTACATGGGGCTTAGACATGCTGCTGGGGCACCACTTGTACTCTGTTCTAGCTTCAACAAACCTGCCATCCAATTTCTTCAAGGTTCTAGAATAAGAAATTTGTCAGTGTCGATGATGATGATCCTTCAAAGCCTAAGGTCCTCATCTCCTCCATAAGCCCTGCCCCTAGAATAGTTTTATATCACATTTAGTCATTTAAGTCCTTATGACTGCTTTGATGTGACCACTCAAGGTTATTTCAAGTTATTACAATAAACCTCTGTGTTTCTATAATAAAATCTGTTTTTATTCTTAACACAACTTTTGGGGGAAAGGAATATGCTATTATTTCCACCTAACATGCAGAAGACTTAGAGCTATTAAGTTATTTGCCCAAGGTCACATAGCCAATCTGGCCATGAAGTCAAAAGTCTGCATGGGTGCTTATGTATGTCTCCCTTTAATCAGATGATCAACTTCTCTGAGGGCGGGGATGTCTTATATTTATCTGGACTCTGAGGGGCTGCTAGGCAACAAAAATACGGTTCCTAGAAGTGTGAATGGGGCTTCCCAGGTGGCTCAGTGGTAAAGAATTCACCTGCCAATGCAGGAGCCACCAGAGACACGGGTTCGATCCCTGGGTTCAGAAGATCCCCTGGAGGAGAAAATGGCAACCCACTCCAGTATTTTTGCCAGGATAATCCCATGGACAGAGGAGCCTGGCGGGCTATAGTCAATGGGGTCACAGAGTCAGACACGACTGAGTGAGCACTCACGCATGAGATGTAAAAATTAGGTCCCTTTTTTTTTTCTTTAAACTTTACTCATAAGAAACTGAACACAATGTGACAGCTGGAGAAGGCAACTTCAGGACTTCAGAGCTCCTCCCCATCAAGAAGCCAGACCCGGCAAGAAAGCAGGGGGTTCCTTCAACCTTGAGGAGGCTTAGGTGCAGCTGAGGGGGATGCTGAGCTGTCACAGAGCTGAGGGGGCTCTGGAGATGGAATACTGTCCCCCAAAGATGTCCCCCATGTCCTAAACCCCCAAACCTGGGACTAGCCTAAGTTATAACGGGTTTTGCAGATGTAATGAAGTCAAAGATCTTGAGATGGGGAAATTACATTGGGTTATCTGGGTGGGTTCCATGTAATTACAGGGTTTTTATAAGGTGGCAAGAGAGTCAAAAAAGGAGATGTGATGATAGAAGTTGAGGTCAGAGCAACGTAACCACAACCAAGGAATGTGTACAGCCTCTAGAAGTCTACAAAGGCAAGAAGACAGATTTTTGCCCTGACTCTCTAGTAAGAAATGAAGCCCCGCCATTGGTGCAAGTCCAGTGAGACCCATCTTGGCTGTCTGACCTCCAGAACTGTAAGATAATAACTTTGTTTGTAGTAATTTGTTACAGCAGCAATAGGAAGCTAAGACAACTCCTGTTCAGTGTATAAGAAATTGAAGCCCAGAGAGAAGACAGTGGCCCTCGACTGAGAGGACACACCCAAGAAGAAGCAGCGTTCATGGTACCCTTGATGGACTTCTGGTCCCAGTGAGAACCACTTCTCCTGCAGTTTGCTATTTAGCCATCTTGGTTATCATTTGTAAGGAAAAAACGTAAGAAGTAATGTGGAAGAATACAGACAAATGCTAAAAAGTTCCAGGGGAGCAGAGTTCATCTCAACAAAAGAAACACATGAGCTGTCAGATGTACCTACAGTGAGAACGAATGCCTTATCCCTGGAGGTGACAGCTGATTGGGTACAGCATTTTGGGGGATACTAACAGAAGCTTTCTTACTTTGGAAAGTTAGACCAAAGGATATCCACGAATTCATGATTTGAGAGGATCCTAGATTTCTAGAATTCCTCTACACTGAGTCTCCATTCCCCTGCAGTTTCAACATCTCCACTCTACCCTTCAATAGAGCCTGAGACCCCATGCTTGTAAAATGTCTTTACGTCATCTCTCCACACATCCTCAAAGTTTCCTGGTGTCTCTGTGGAGTCAGAGGAAAAAGCAGGAAGAACACTTCCCCTGGGAGCCCTGAATTTCTAAACAATTATTTTATTACCAAGAAATCATTCCAGCCAGCCTCACTCAGACCACATCTCCTGGATCTAGGAGAAAGGCTGGGGGCACAAGAATGCATTTGTGGGCTCCTGCACGAACACCCCCTCAGGTTCCCAGAGCCCATCTCTGTGAAATTTACACCCCAGCCCACACCCTTCCCTCCCAGCCAAGCCAGTGTGGGAAATAGGCCGAGATGTCGAACTCTGCAGAAAGAAGACTGTTGTTTCCTAGCACAGGCAGACTTCCTCCCCTGGCGCAGGGGATGTCCTCGCAGGGTGGACTGTGGGCAGCCAGGCCAGGGAGTGGCCAGGACAGCTTTCCACTCACTCAATGCAGGGACCCTGTCCTCATCTCCAAGCTAGCCACACTAGCCACTCCAGGCTGACACCACCAGCCTAACTAACTGGGAAAGGAACCTGCTGGTTTTGCTTACCCCTCACACCCCTGCCACCCCCCCCCCACCCAGGCTGGTTCCATGCTCAGGTTCTCAAAGTACAAGCAAGCACCTGCTTCAGTCTGAGCCATTCAGAGAACATCCACATTTCCCAGAGAGGACAGCCACCTGACTCTGTAAGGGGAGGGAAACAGGAAGCGGGAGAAGAGATAATTCCATCATCTCACTTTCACCTTCAGTTGGATGCAATGAAATTATGATGGTGCTACCTCGCTCTGTAAAGGACATAGGCAGGACTCACAGCATAAACCCAGGCCCTAGGGTGATGCAATGCTTCTTCAGGCCAGCTGCAGGCAGAAACCAAGAGCTCAGCCTAGTAAACCCTCTGGGATCCAGAAACAGTATGGATATTTGGCCTGGCCTTGGTTGAGGGGCAATAAAAGGGTTAATACTTCTGGGTATTTATCTGAGGAAAACAAAGGCACTAACTGGAAAAGATCATCTGCACGGCCACGTTCACTGTAGCACCGTTTACGACAGCCAAGACATGGGAACAACCTAAGTATCCACCGACAGATGAATGGATAAAGAATATGTGACACATATTTTATATATATGTTTTATATATATAATTTTAGGCGCTTCCCAGGTGGCTCAGTGGTAAACGATCCACCTGCCAAGGCAGGAGACCTGGGTTCAATCCCTGGGTCAGGAAGATCTCCTAGAGAAAGAAATAGCAACCCAGTTGAGTATTCTTACCTGGGAAATCCCATGAACAGAGGAACCTGGCAGGCTACACTCCATGGAATCACAAAAGAATCAGACATGGCTTAGCGACTAAACATTAGTCGTAGTAGTTATTTTATATATGTATAAGTAACTATATACATAATTACTCAGTCATGTCTGACTCTTTGCGACTCCATGGGCTGTAGCCTGCCAGGCTCCTCTGCCCATGGAATTAATGAGTTACCATTTCCTACTCCAGGGGATCTTCCTGACCCAGGAGTAGAACCCACGTTTCTTGTGTCTCCTACATTGACAGGAGGATTCTTGACCACTGTGCCACCTGGAAGGCCATATATATGTATACACACACACACACAAACACATAAAATTCAGTCATAAAAGCAGGAAATCTTGCTATTTGCAATAACATGAATGGACCTTGAGGGCATTATGCTAAGTGAAATAAGTCAGATAGAGAAAGACAAATACCATGTGATCTCACTTATACACAGAATGTAGAAAACACACACACACACACACACACACACAAACTCAATGATACAGAGAACAGACTGGCAAATTGGTGGTTGCCAGAGGCTGAGGGGTATGGAATCAGTGAAGATGGTCAAAGGTAAAAGCTTCCAGTTATAATTCCTAGGGATATAATGTACAGTGTAGCAACTATAGTTAATAATACTGTGTTGCCCATTTGAAATTTTAAGAATAATTTTTTGAAGAAAGGGCTAAGATCACACACAAGCTTTGGAATGAGACTGCATGTTAACCCCCAGCTCTGCTGTGTGAGGTGAGGTGCGTGCTGTCAGGCAAGTTAGTTACTTCCGAGCCTCAGTTTTCCCTTTTGATATATGGCACTAGTAAGTAATACTGATCTTGCTATGAGGAACAGACTACAGAGGAGGTATGAAAAGGGCTAATCAAGTTGCCTGGCCTATTAAGAAAGAGCTTACTTAGTACTACCTTTAAATATATAGATTTCTGGATCAGTAAGGCCCTACCAGGTCTGGTTCTGTAGTTAACCTGGTAAAGATATTTTAGCTGTCTTTCCCGGTTATCCTGTAACCACATGACTTAGATTTTCTGATCTCCTTTCAGACCACCCCATTCAAGACAAAAATAAAATATGATGATAAAAAAATTAAACCAAAAGTCCTGAACCTGCAATTTGGGTGATCTGCCACAAGGTGGAAAACTTCTCTATGACAAGGTCTCATAAGGTCCAAGCTTTTCCAGAGGAGTCAGAGGTAATACCGGTGACAGATTAGTAATCAATCAATTTTTACATGTATTCATTTTTATAAATCTCTTTATTAAAATAGCAGCCTTAAATAAATTGAACAATATTTTCTAGGTACTGTCAAACGCTTAACCTCATTTAACCCTAAAAACAATCCCACAGAAGCTGGCATTATTACCCTAATTTTGAGGAAATAAGGAACTGAAGGCTCACAGCAGTGCTGTGGCATGCCCAAGGGTGCATCTCGTAAAGGCAAGAGAACTTCAGGTAAGAATGACCACCTCTCTCCCCTTGCCCTCAGCTCCAAGTGGCTCCAGTCACAAGTCACAGACAGTAAGGTCTCACCAACAAGGCACCAGTTGACTGCCCGGGCCTCCCCCAGGGAACCAGCACCAGCCAGGCTGGCCTCTACCGTCTGTCCCTCCCTCAGCTAAAGGAGGTATTTTCTTCATTTAATAAAGAAAAGGTGACGAAGAGGGTCTAACCCTCCTTTCCTTCCATAGGATTAGTCTGCCTTAAAAAGAAAATTCTGAGTTATCTCGGAAAGGGAAAGTGAAGTCGCTCAGTTGTGTCCAACTCTTTGCAACCCCATGGACTGTAGCCCACCAGGCTCCTCTGTCCATGGTATTCTCCAGGCAAGAATACTAGAGTGGGTTGCCATTTCCTTCTCCAGGGGATCTTCCTGACCCAGGGATTGAACCCAGGTCTCCTGCATTGCAGCCAGATTCTTTACTGTCTGAGCCACCAGGGAAGCCCCCTGTTATCTCAGGTACCCCCTTAACACTTCCCTACCTGTCAGACATCAGTTGGTTTCCTTCCAGCAAATCCTAGGGGGAAGTGCCCATTCTTGCACTTGGGCCATCAGTAACTCTTTGTCATTGCTATTTAGTCGCTCTGTCATGTCCAGCTCTTTGCGACCCCATGGACTACAGGCTGCCAGGCTTCTCTGTCCGTGGGATTTTCCAGGCAAGAACACTGGAGTGGGCTGCCATTTCCTCCTCCAGGGTATCTTCCCAACTCAGGAACTGAACCCGCGTCTCCTGCTTGGCAGGTGGATTCTTAACCAGCAGCG
The DNA here is from genome assembly GCF_027580195.1 of Bos mutus. Lineage (NCBI taxonomy): Eukaryota > Metazoa > Chordata > Mammalia > Artiodactyla > Bovidae > Bos > Bos mutus. The sequence goes on along the minus strand of NC_091623.1, from coordinate 100,836,181 downwards.
CCACTGGGGAAGCCCTGGTGGCACCAGTGGCAAGTGACTCTAGTTCCACTCATTAATAAGCACCTTCATTTTCACACTCCTCCCTCCCCCAGCACCCCGACGAAGCTGACATGCCGATGACAGGAGGGATAGTAAACAGTACACAGATAAGTGGATCAGACACCATCCTGATGGTCACCAGACTTGCTCTAACCAGCAGAACCTCCTAGGGAGGGGCACCTCCATCATTTCCTGCCATTTGTATACTGGCAGCCCCAGTCACCATCGAGCCTGCACCCTCCATGCCCTGAGACAGCCAAGGCCTAACCGAGCCCATCACTGCACAGGCCCAAGGCAGCTCTCCCAGCCTCCCTATCTCACAGACCAGCAGGACATAGGGCACTGCCCTTTAGTTTCCTGAGTCACAGAGCCAGGAGCAACCTAGGCTAGAGCCCAGCCCCATGTCTTTGGGCTTCAGCTCCCAGCCGGTTCTGCTCCATCAACCTGGTCAAAGCTCAGGTCCTAGAGAAAAGCCCTAAGTAGCTTGAGGCCCCCTGGGTCCCTCCTTTGCTGCGCCATTCTTGGGAGAAAGCCTGTCCTAAGAGGGAAGTAGGAGGCACAACTGTTTGGGGCCTATGCTTTGCCCTAAGGGGATCCCAACCTTAGGGCAAAGGACTCAGGATTCAGGACTCAGCCCGGGTCAATCAATGGTCACTAGAGTGTTATGCTTCCCATGCCAGCTGCCTGAGTCTTACCGTATCTTTGTAACCCCTCCATTGATTTTTTTTTACCCCAAATTTTTCTTTAAATCCTTTCCTTTTTTTCTCCTTAGATTCATCTTTATAAGATACACACACACACACACACACACACACACACACATATATATAATAGCTACATTTTCTCAAATGCATCTAAATAAATACTTAATTATTAAATGAAATACCCTGATTTGCTTGCTGCCCCAAATCAACAAGCAGACCACCCACACTTCCCTTGGAACTCTGAAGTCTCTCTTTCACACGCACTGACTTTATCCTAGCTGCCTGCCCTTGCTGGCTCAGGTCTTCCCCTGGAAAATTCTGAAACAGTGGCAGCTGAGGTCTTTTCAACCCAGCACCTGGCCTCCCTCGGTCTGGCACCTTCACTGGCCAAGGATCACGTCATCCTTGTACTGGAGGCTGTCTTGATGACACGAATTCACAGGTTCCATATCCCAATTCCCGCTCCGGCTCTGCAGTCCCCATGTTTGATCCAGCCCCCTCAGCGGGGCTGGAGACATCACATCCTGAGCCTCTGTCCCTCAGGGTCCTTCTCACCCATCTCCCTCCCCATCCTGGCACACCCCACCAGCCCTGCTCCAGGCTGAGCCACCTGGCCACCTGGGCCTACTCTGAGCACTTCTTTCCTCCCCAGCCTCCCTGCCCTCCCACCATTCACTGTGAAGTGTGGGGCCACTTCTCTGGACCTCAGTTTCTCTGTCTGTACAATGAAGGAGTAAAGACTGAGATAGAAGTTCTTAAGTGGGGCCTGTACCTGGCTTTCAGAGTCAATGAAATCACATGCACACTTCTCTGTTTCAACATTCTTACGTAAAACAGGTCCACACTATCTTCAGAGTTCCACATGAGGGCTCTGACCCCGTTTTAGTCAGGCCCAGGAGCACAGGCTCTCTGAAGGCCTTGGGGCTCTCACGCTCACACCCTGAATCCTCGGGATGTACACACCCCCCACACCACACCCACGACCCAGCGTACAATGGACCTCAATAAAGACCTAAAACACCTTCTCTTCTCCCCCAAATCCATGCTTCGTGACCAGCAGCCCCTGACAAAAAAAAAAAAGAGAGAGAGAGAAACACACCAAGCGCTTGATGCCTTTTATTCAACTTGAAAACCAAAGCAAGTTAACAACTTTTATAACAAAAAAAAGAAAAGTTCAAGAGTCACCCCAGGACCTGGGGCCATGGCAAAGCTCTCACTCCACTGGGGCTCCCCCAGGAATCCAGACTGAGAACTGGAGGACCAGGGCCAAGAACCAGAGGGAGGGAGGCTCCAGGGCCAGGGAAGGGGAGAAGGAGGGAGCAGGGGCCAGCCAGTTCACCTCTCCAAAGGGACCGAGGGGGCTCCCGGGAGAGCCAAAGGATAGAATTCACAGATTCAGCTCAACACCCACATGTCCCCAAAACTGTCCCCCCAACAAAACAGAGGGCCTCCAGAAATAGCAAGCACCCTGTCCTGCGTGCACAAGCAGCAGCTGGGAAATCTAAGCCCTCTCCATCCGGGAGGATGCTGGGTGGGATGGCCTCTAAAATCTCTTCTATTCTTGAGAGTCTTGGAATTCTTCCTCAGGACAGAAGAGAAGGCTGGGGCCTGGGAAAGCGCAAGAGCCATCCAGAGAGAGTCCTTAGTGGGTGAGTCAGGCCAGGATCAGCAGAGAGGCCCGCGGAGGCCACCACGAGGGCCTCCTGACCAAAGTCACCCCATCTGCTTGTCGCTGCCCTTGCACTTTACACCATCACTCACACCAGTCCTCACGGGAACCCAGGGAGGATGAGGGGTCTGAACCAAGAACAATGGGGAGTAGACAGAGCTAAGGAGGGACCAGCAAGGCAGGGGCAGACACTCTAGCCGGGAGAGCAAGCAGCAGAGCTCACAGCAACCGGCACCGTGCACTAAGCTCTTTAAACGTGTGTTATCCTGTTCCCCACCCCCAACCCCCATGATGAGGGGGTGCTGCCAGTGCCCACGGGCCCGCGAGAGAACATGCGCTCCCTCGTTCTGGACAAGGAGACTGAGGACAGCAGGGACCCGCAGCCTGTCAAATTAATAAGCCACAGAAGCAGGATTGGACTCCAAGCAACCCCTCCAGGGCCCACAAAACCAAAACAGTGTTGTGAGTGTGTGAGAAGGGGCGGGACATGGAGCCAACATCAGTCACTGAACAAAATAACTAGAACAGCAGGAAATATGCCTGATTCCAGAAGGAATTCACCCTGCTCCCCTCCACCCTGACCTGCAGCTCAGGGCAGGAGTCTTTTCTTTTATCTTTACTTCAGGGAGGGCAGGCTCTCCAAGAAGGCTCACTGGAACACTGGGTGTGTGCTGAGAGACCTGGTCAGATGGGATTCTGCCACACCTCAGGGCAAATTCCAGAAATGATTCCACCTCTACCAGGGGCAGCCAGACACAGCAGGCCTCGGGGGCTTTCTTATTTGTGTGGCAGGTGCTTAGATCGTTGGTAGGGCAGTGTCTGTCATATTTGCACAGCATTTGGGCTCCACTTACATTTCACTCCACAGCAAACGAGCAATGCCAATCCCAAGCATGTCCCAGACTTCTACATACCTGCTGCTGTGAGAGACAGTGGCAAAGAAGTTAGTGAGGATAACCATATGACTGCTGAAGACACGTGATGTCTGTTTATTATCATTTTATTCTTCAGTTCAGTCGCTTAGTTGTGTCCGACTCTTTGAGACCCCATGGACTGCAACACTCCAGGCTTCCCTGTCTATCACCAACTCCCGAAGCTTGCTCAAACTCATGTCCATCAAGTAGGTAATGTTATCTAACCATTTCATCCTCTGTCATCCCCTTCTCCTCCCGCCTTCAATCCTTTGCAGCATCAGAGTCTTTTCCAAAGAGTCAGTTCTTCACATCAGGTGGCCAAAGTACTGGAGCTTCAGCATCAGTCCTTCCAATGAATATTCAGGACTGATTTCCTTTAGAATTGACAGGTTGGATCTCCTTGCAGTCCAGGGGACTCTCAAGAGTCTTCTCCAACACCACAGTTCAAAAGCATCAATTCTTTGGTGCTTGGCTTTCTTTATAGTCCAACTCTCACATCCATACATGACCACTGGAAAGACCATAGCTTTGACTAGATGCACCTTTGTCAGCAAAGTAATGTCTCTGCTTTTTAATATGCTGTCTAGGTTTGTCATAGCTTTTCTTCCAAGGAACAGGCATCTTTTAATTGCGTGGCTGTAGTCACCATCTGCAGTGATACTGGAGCCCAAGAAAATAAAGTCTGTCACTGTTTCCATTGTTTCCCCATCTATTTGCCATGAAATGATGGGACCAGATTCCATGATCTTAGTTTCTTGAACTTGCATTTTAAACCAGCTTTTTCATTTTATTTTCATTTTCATTTTAAAAGGGTGCATTTTATCCTGTGACCTTTTAAAACAGGGTAGGAGGCTCGGAAAAGCCAAGCAACTTGCCCAAGGTCACAAAGACTGTTAAATGGCAGAATCCTCAGACCCAGCACTCAAGTAGATCTGACTCAAGAGCCCTACCTTGAGCTATCTTCCATACCAAGGCCCTGCTCCTGCCTTCAGGGGCACTGCAGCTGAGGCAGCCCAATCTCAACCCCCAGCAGTTCTTCCCAGCACGATGTGATGTCCCTCACTGGGCTGACTCAACAGCCTCGACCTTCTGACGGCTTGCTGTCTGCTGGTTGATGCGGTCTGCCTGCTCACAGCTGCGTGCACAGTGCAGACCATGGGTGTGTGCTGAACAACTGAATCAGGAGATGGCCCTGCTGTGTCCTTGGCCCTTGCTACATCTCCTACATATATGCACAAGGACTGCACCCCTTCTTTGTCTGTCCCCCCACAGCTCCTTGCACATAACAGATGCTCCATCACACTGGGTAAAGAATTTAACATGGAAAATGTGGTAGGAAATCTCTGGATCCAAATCTCAGCTCTGCCACTAACACACTGCCTGACGTGTGGGTCACTAGCTCAGTTCCTCTGGGCTTCCACACTCAAGACAGGTGTTGGGAGCCCCCAGATTGGGAGGCTCTTGGAGGCCAGACCCTTCACCAGCTCCCAAGGAGCAGCCCTGCAGCTGGTCCTCATTGCTGCTAGAAGCAGGCCTGCTGCTGGATGTGGGTCATTCTTAACCAAATGCACTTCCTCTGGTTTGTGAGGACAAGGGGAGGGGCGAGAACTCCATCTCCACATCCTATGCCTACCCAGGGAGCAGCCCAGCACCTCAACTTTTTCATTTATATGCTGCTCAAGTTCAACTCTGGTCAGCTGTGTAAGGCAGGTGACTTGAGTCTCCAGCTCCTGGCCACTGAATCAGGAATGGTGGTACCCCTTCCCTCACCTCCTGCTTCATGGTGGCACAGCTATTGGTACAGCATTCTCTAGGCACCAGGCCCATCTGTTCATTCAACCTGCACATTCACTTCAAGAGGCAGGTACAGTCATTTCTCCCTCTTACAAATAAATGTAAAGAGGCAAATAAAGAGGCAAACTCCTGTTTGCCTCTTTAGGCAAACAGGAGTCAACTACTTGCCTGAGGTCATGAGTAAAACATAACTGAACAAACCACAAAACAGAATCTCTAGCTACAACCATGAGTAGCATTATCTTGCTGGTATCAAAGCAGTGAATTAAAAAAGTCCAGGGAAGGCCAGGGAAAAGACCTTCTATAAACCTTAATAAAGATTAATGAGATCTTAATAAAGATATATCATCCAACATAATGCTAAGTGAAAAAGTAACAAAGACAATATGATCTGATCTCTTTTTTAAGGAAAATTGTTTATGGGAAGAAAGAAGAAACATTCATGGTGGGTGGCCACGCCTGGATAGTGAAATTATGGGTGGTCTTTATTTCCTTTTGGAGGATGTACCTATGTCTTTAACTTTTTTCAAAAAATATTTAATTCTTTTGTAATTAAAATTGTAATAAATGTTTGTTTTATACTTCAAAGGGATTTCCCTAGAGCTTGAGGGGCTAGGACTCTGCACTCCCAATGCAGGGGGCCCAGGTTCAATCCATGGTCGGGGAACTAGATCCCACATGCTGCAACTAAAGATTCTGGGTGTTGCAACTAAGACCCAGTACAGCCAAATAAACATAAATAAATAAAAACTTAAAAAGAAAAACAAAGCAGAAGTAACTCTTCTGTGAACCAGAGGGATTGTGAATGTATAAAATTACTGTCCAATTCTTTAATTATATCTGCTTTAAAACTGGAAGTAAAAATGTGAAAAATGTATAAGTATAAACATTTGTGATTATTCAAATATTTGTTGAATTAAAATAAGCAAGATATGACCCCACAACAGAGACAGAGGACACCTTGGAGCCGGGAAGGCAGGCTCAAGCCCATGGGCAGAACTGGCTTGCAGGCATCTGTGAATCCCCAAGGCGGGGAGCCCCCAGACAGGACCCCTGCTCCCACAAGGTGGCACCTGGCCCAGCACGTGACCACACAGGAGATCCCACCCGGATCCAAACCCCCCAGCCAACTCCCAGTGCTTATCTTTTGAGGTCCATCTCACAACAGTTAACTGATGGCTTCAATGATGAGTATAATCATAATAATGATGCATCCAATGCACGGGTCCACTCTGTCCTCTTCCCAGAGCACTGGAAGACAGCGGGGACAGGCTGTCCTGCTGCGCCTCTAGCTCCCAACAGAGTTGGGATGGATGATGGATGAAGTGAATGAAGGAATGGACGAATAAGTGAATGCTGACCTAAGAACAAGGTGGAGGCTGGATTTGTCCCAAAGGCAGGGTTACCTAGACAGAGTCCACCCCACAGTAGGTCACGAACTGGCTGAGTATACACCCTTACCACCGTGGAGCTCACGTGGCCACTACGTGGTAGATCTGTCCCCACGATCAGCTGGCTTTGCCCACAGGCGCTACCATGTGTGAGACGGGGGATAAGGGTATAAAGGAGATGGAAGGAGAAAAAGATTCCATCATCTAGGCTGTTGCTAGGAGAGATTAATCACCAGTGGTCCAGCGGCTAAGACTCCACACTCCCAATGCAGGGGGTCCAGGTTCAATCCCTGGTCAGGGAACTTGATCCTGCATGCCACAAAGAAGACTGAGGACCCCCTCCCCCTCCATTCAAGCCACATCTAAGACCCAGCATAGCCAAAATAAATACATATATTTTTCTAGAAAAAGACCAAAAAAATGTCCCAAGCTGCCCACCTGGTCTTTTTCTAAACTTCTGGGGCAACAAGACTCCCTCCCAGGGCAGCGGAGTCTATGGGTCCAAGGCCTCCATTCACCTCTGTCACTAGAACTCTGTGACCAGCACTTCCCTCTGGCTGGACCTTCCTTTCTCCTCCTGGTCTTGCCTCCTCCTCTAGCCCTGTGGTTTCTCCACTCTGTGACCCTGCCCTGGGCCCAGTTATTCCAATTCTAAGAATCTCCTTCTTATTAAGCAACCCAATTAGCCGCGCTGACCTCGACTCTCTGCAGCTCTCTGAGCAGCCGGGCGTTAAATCGCAGATCTAAGTGGAAATTGACTTTGCATCGAGGGTGCCTTAGGACGCTGACACGACTAGATGGAGAGCCAGGGAGGAAGCCTTCATCTGTTCGGACAGCCTGCCGGAGCTCCTCTGAATTAGCAAAGGCCTCTATTCTGCAACTTGGAAAGACCTTGTGCATTCTACTCATTTCAAAGAAATATTGTAGCTTAAGCGATGGGCTAAAATACAGATGTATTCACTCAACTCTCCCAAGCGGATCCCCTCAGGCAGGGCCTGCTCTGATTTATAACTAGCACACCACCTGCTCTGAAAAGATGCTCAAACTCCAGGTCTCTATGCAGCCTCCCCTGGGATCCTGGCTGCACAAGTAGTGGGTGTTTCTTGTGAAGACGGACAGACCCAGCTGCTCCAGGCTTTTGCCCATGCTGCTCCCCACTACCCGGAACACCTTTTCCCCAAAAGGTTGCTTCCTTTTTTATTTCTCAGGCCTCTACACAAATGGCTTCCCTGATGGCTCAGCAAGTAAAGAATTCACCTGCAATACAGGAGACACAGGAAATGTGAGTTCCATCCCTGGGTCAGGAAGATCCCCTGGAGGAGGAAATGGCAACCCACTCCAGTATTCTTGCCTGGAGAATCCCATGGACAGAGGAGCCTGGCGGGCTACAGTCCAAAGGGTCACAAAGAGTCCGTGTCCTATTTGTTCTTAAAATTTATTACTAGCTGAAATCATGTTCCTCTTCTGTTTCCCTACGTCAGTTCCCCACAGTCAGGACTGGGTCTATCACTACGTCCCCTTGTCCAACCACAGGAAATGGGCATTAAATACAGGTGGAGTGAGATGGAAACTCCCTGCAGCCAAAAGAATAATCAATCAGGCAGGGTGATCCAGGCCCAGGGGTCAGGAAGCCAGATCCTATCTCCATGGAAAGTCAGACAAGGCACTGAATCTTAGAACTTTAGCTGCAGTCAAGGAAGCTCTAGTCCCCTCCGCTCACAGGCCATCAGATGAGCCCCGCCCCCACTCCTATCCCCATTTGGGGAAGGGGAAGGCAGGTTGAGTCACATTTTCTGGGATTACGGAAAAAGAACATTTCACAGGATGTGATCTGCAGAGTCTACAGGAGCAGGAAAAACCCCCAAATCCCCTCAGGGTGTGAGTCCTCGGGGTTCTAGGTCAAGCAGAATCCACATCAGGACCTGACTATGGCCAGAATCTGCAGCCCTTACTATGACCAAGAACAATAATAAACTAGGGCGTAGGCTTCCCAAGGCCAGGGACCCTGCTCCTTTTTGCTAAATCCTCAATCTGGACCAGTGTCAGCACATAATAAACAATTCATTAAGTATTTTTTAAATAACTTATTTTTTTATTTGATGCCTCCTACATGGTAAGCATTTTATATACAAAGTTCATTGATTCTTCAGATCCATTCTGTATAGCCAGGACTCCTAACACTTACTCAGAGAGGTGAGGTAAGATGGCCAACCAGCAAGGGGAGGACAGTGCAAGGCCTTGAACCCAAGTGTCAGACAAACAGTAATAATGACACCACCTTCCAAGCCAGACAGGCAAGGCTCTACCTTTGTGGTCTCAGTAATCCTTTCAACAGTCCTCTCTGCTCCACAGAGAAGGCAATCATGGCCCCAGAGGGTGAAGTCACCTAGCGTAGAGTCTGCAGTTAACGCTGGGCAGAACTGGGATTCCAACCTAGGTATCTCTCAGCTCTGAGCCACGGGCTCTTGGGGTTCAGCCACAAGGCATTCCACTGAAACAGAGACACTGTAGTAGAAGTTAGAATAATTAACCATATGAATCATAATGCTCTCAAAGAAACTGCACATAACCTATGACTCACTGTAGTAAGACAACTCAGGACCCTATTCTGGGCCAGACCAGCGTCTAACTTGGACTCTGGCAGGTCTACTCTCTGGACCTCACTTTCCCCACCTATTTGATCTCTATTTAACCAGATGACATGGCTCTCAAGTTTTAAGAATCTAAAATTTTTTTTCAGTCATCTGAAACTAAGTAAATATTCATGTGATTTTATGTTTTTACAGCTTTCTACAGTTTATAAACACTTTTCAGATTGATTGTCTAATCTATCCAACAACCCTGCTCTTGAACTAACAGCCTCACTTTACAGAGTGGGAAAAAGTGACTCAGAGAGCTTAAGTGACTAGTCAAGTCACACAGCAGGTAGGTGTCAGGACCAGGATCTAGATTCCAGTTCTAGTCCACTGGGCTTTCCCCTTCACCTGGGGTGCTAGAGAGGAGGGTGGAGCCCAAGAAGGTGCCAGGGTATTATAAGGGAAAGTAGAGGGAAAGCAAGCACATTCATATAAATCAGTAAGAGTCAACAACACAATAGGCAGTTCACTGGAAAGGAAACACAAGTGACTCTTAACCATGAGAGAAAGTCTGCAAATTAAAACTTCAAAGAGATACCAGATTAACAAAGATCAAAAAAATTTAATACCATGCTGTGTTCCTGAACAAGCATTTCCTATTCATTTCTGCAGGAATGCAAAACTGATGTAATCTTATGAAGGGGAATGTGGTAACATTCATCAAAATTTTAAATGCATACACCTAGGACTTCCTTGGCAGTCCAGTGGTTAAGACTCTGAACTTCCACTGCCAGGGGCGCTGGTTCAAGCCCTAGTCAGGGAACTAAGAGCCCACAGGCTACAAGGTGCGGGCCAAAATAAATAACAGTGTTAAAAATAATAATAATAAATGCATACACCTTTTAACTGGGCAATTCCATTTGGCAGTAGTTATCCTAACATATCCATTCACACAAGTGTAAAATGACGCTCATACAAAAATATTCACTACAGACTAGTAGCAGCACTAAATTAGGAATAACCAAAATGCCCAATCGAAAACTGGTTAAGCAAACTACAGTCAACACAAAGAGTGAAGTAGATCTTTCTTTATACACTGATAAGAAATGATCTTTTAAGATATAATATTAAGTGGAAAAAAAAAGCAACCCACAGGCAATGATCTTAGCTTGCTACCATTTGTGCAAAAAATGGAGGCAGAAGTTTGACCGTATATATGCTGCACAGTTTTTCTCTGGAAGAACATTTTAGAAATTGGTAGCAGGGTTGCTGTGGGGACAGGAGCACAAGAACGGGAGAGAGGACTTCCCTTTGTAACTTTTACAATTTTTTTCAAGGAGGATCACATATTAAAATTTCAAAATAAATACAAAAGCAAGTCTATTGTCTCTTTCCCACTGAACAATGCTGTATGTTGAAACCAGTATGAAAATTAACTTGCTAGGTGGCTGGATCTTCCCAGGACCTGCTCCACATGACCCCCACCCAATTTTTTCCCCTTGGGTCAGCTCCAATTGCAGCCTCAATCACAAGGTGGATCAGTTAACACTTTAAATGATCTGACCGACTCAAGAATTCTAAATCAGGAAATCTGGGTTTAAATACCTTCTCTATCAGCATGGGTGCTTAACGTGCTCTGTACATACTAACAAACAGATATAAAAAGATTTGATGTAATACGTGTGTGGGGAAAAAAAATGTGTGTGCGGAATAAAAGCCAAATCTCTGGGATGATTAAATTCTGGGAGATAATGGTGATGGGTCATGTGAGACACTTGGAGGTGATCAGATACTGTCCAAACTTGATATGGTCTGAGTTAAAACAATAGCAGTCACTGTGGCGGTGCAGGCTGGTGAAGTAATAACACTGCCTTACATCTGTTTATGATACAATGTGCAATTAGCTTTGAAATCCATGATACGTGCATTCTCAAGGCAATGCAGGGGTTGATCCCATGTTATGAAGAAGGACAGAGGTCACACTGTGGGCAACATTTAAACCAGGACTTCAGCCAAAGTTATCTGTTTCTCAAGGCCATGGGCAGAAATCAGTCCATAAAGGACTGGAAGGCGGAAGTGTGCCCAAGGAGGGAAGTTTGGCTGGTGGTGGAACAAGCCAAGAAATAAAAAAGGACTGCTTTTGACTGGTTGTTCCTGGGTGTGGGATTCTTTGCTTCCTTTTGGCCGATTTGTACTCTCTTAAATTTCAATAATAAATTAACAGTTGATACTTTTACAACAAGAAAATACAATGTACATAAAAATAAAACAGAGAGTGACATATTCAGTTAAAAGGCATTTAAATACAATCAAGATGCTAAGAGTGGTTGTTTCTTGAGGGTAAGAGATTACAGGATGGGGGTGGCCTCTCACTTTCTTCGACAAGTTAGCTCCTAACATCCTAACACTGGACATTTTTTTAATGTTTTTAAATTTTTATTAAAAACATTTTAATATTTTGAATATTAATATAAAAACATACATATTTGTTGAAAAAAACAACAAAGATATTAAAAAAAAAAACTTAAAACAATAAGTTATTTCTCCAAAACACTTGGGGATTAATGGTGAATTATGGAAAAAACCTTGATTCTGGGAAAGGTTGAGGACAAGAAAAGGGGGCGACAGAGGATGAGATGGTTGGATGGCATCACCAACTCAATGGGTTTGAGCGAACTCAGGGAGATAGTGAAGGACAAGAAAGCCTGGTGTGCTGTAGTCCACGGGGTTGCACAGAGGCAGACACAACTTAGTAAATGAACAACAAAACGGACCAATTAGACAAATGTCTGAGTTACAGTGATATCAGATTTTTGTTTCAAATTCCATTATTGTTAGCTTCCTTTATTACCCAACAAAACTGATTTTTAACTAACTTATTCTGGAAGGCTCAGAGCAGAGCTTCCCCTGGATACAGGCGGATGCTGTCTCCTGGGCTGAAGCGGGGCCAGGCTGCCTGCGTGCACCCACTGGGTGCACGTGGACCTGCCCATCAGTCCCTCTGTCACCTAATCCTCCCGGCTGCAAGATCTGGCAGCTGGTGCGGGCCTGAGGAGTTGGGTAGCTCTGGTGTTGAATTGCCTGTTGGCCACATGGTATGGGAAGTGTGGTCGCTCTTTTTCCACTTGCTGTGAGCTTTCTTTAAATAATTGCAGACCTCGTGGCTGAGCCAGCAGGAGCTGCGTGTGAAAGACTCCAGGGGCCAGGGCCCACGAGTAGCCATCCTGAGCCTCAGACAGCACCCACAGCCAAGTCTGCAGTACCCTCGGGGTATCTCAGAGTTCACTAACACCTTCCCTCCCTTCTTAAAAAAATTTTTTTAACTAAATCAGAGAGGAAAGCTGAAAGGCAGTTTTACAGATAAAAGAATGATTCCAGATAGATAACATAGCACTGTGGGGTGGGGGCGGGGAGAGGGAAGGAAGAAATCAATTTTAGATATAATCTATCAATAGAGGATTCTGAATAATTTGCTCCTTTAAAACAATCTGGCCTGAAGTTCCTGATTTTCACCCCATCTTTCCACCCCCATGAGTGTCTTATCCAAGTGTTCCGTGATTCACTGGAGAGATTAGAAATCAGGGACTCTCTTGCTTGGAGTTCCTCCTCCGCCTTCTTCTCTTTACAAACCCACACGTTTAAGGCACATGATCCCATGACAAACTTCTTCCAACTTGCAGTTCAAAGACAAGTAGGCACCCGTCACCAGCAACGGAGCCACAACCTGAGGAGCTGAGGGCCTGACACTGGCTTTGCCCCCTGGATGGAAGGAAATCACATGCCCATCCGAGCTCTGATGATCCCCCAGCTCTGTCTGCCTCCGGTATCCACTTCTCCCTCTATCTAGTACCTGGCAGTTCTGCCCCAAACAAAATTTACAAAAGCAAGACAGCCCCCACGGCAGAAAAAGGATAAGTCACAGCATGGTAGAGATGGGGAAACTCAAGCCCAGAGAGGAGGCCAGACTTGTCCAGGGTTACCCAGTGGAAAGGGATGGGCAGGACCTGAATCCAGGCCTTCCTCCAGACCCTAAGAACTACGCTCTCACCATGGCACTCTTACCTCTCTCATCTCCAGGACAGCTACAGAATTCTCTAAATAAGATTTTTCTCTTCCCTAACTCAAAGAAGAGTTGCTGGAAATTATACTTTTCTGGGGGAGTTGCAACTATTGCAAAATCACACAGTGGATTTTGGAGTTGCTGTTGCAACTCCACAAAAACTGAGGATCATTGCCCCAAGGAGAATTCAAGATAATCTTGGGAACTCAGTCTAGACAAGGCACAGACGTGAATGGCTGAGGGGCCCTTTCCAAAGCCATGCCTTCTTGACCAGACAGAACTTGGGGGCCACAAATGCCATATTCTTCTCAAATTGAGAGGGTAAGACATTAACCTTATTGGGTAAGACATTTCAATATCCCTGGGTCTCAGGTTCTTCATCTGTGAAATGAAAATGGAAATCGTCATGAGGTTGTAAAATACTATGAGAACTTCCCAGTAATATGCTAAAAGGGATAACAGTAGAAGTGAGATGAGTAATAGTAATAATAATTATGGCAATAATTATCACTATCATCATTAAATTTATTAACGGCTTCTTCTGTAAAGCTACTAGCCTTCTCCCTGTCCATCAAGTAGTCAGTGGCTGTGTGGGGCTGGCCCCACCGTGATGGAGATTACTGCCTCACTGGGCAAAAGAACCTTGGTCAGGTGTGCAGGTGAGAAGCTGTGCTCCAGCCGTGTGCCTCCACTCCACACCTAGGGCTGCACAGACCACAGGGCAATAGCACTCATTCCATCCTGCCTGTGAGGCTGGGGGAAAATCTAGTCAACCCCCACTCCCAAGACCTCCCCACTCCTTCAGAGCAGCCTCCTGCTAGTTCCTATGGGTGGAAATCTTGGTGCTCCTACTTGTGATTCTTCTAGACACTTAGCTCATCCTGCATGTTCTTCCCCTTCACAGGAGTCATCCAGCCAGCTCAAAGCCTCCACTGATGGGGAAGGAGTCCATGTCCCCCTGCAGTCACTCACTGCTCATTCACCAGCCACAGGACATGCTGGGCCTTATGACACGATGGCCTCTCTCTAGGATGCCCTCCCCCACTGGTCAGCTAGCTCTCTCCTCAGTCCTCTTTCTGCTACATGAGCTGCCTGGACACTCCCTCCATAATGGCCACCCTCCACAGCCATCTGTGGATCTGTTTTTCCCAGGATGGGAAGCAGGGCTTGTTCAAACCTGCAATTGTAGCTTCCTACACAGAGGAAGTGACTGCCACACAGATAGGGAAAGGAAGAGGTATCAACTGATAATCAACGGTTCTGTCACTCATGGGGTCTACCAGTTTTTGCCATCCATCTGTCATCAAACCAACCAGTCACTGATTGCCACTGTTACGGAGAAGAACCACCTCCACACACCGCACGAAGTTCTTCAGATACTATATCATTGCAACCACTCATTGATATACTTACCATCATCCCATTTCACAGTTGAGGAAACTGAGGTCCGGGCAGATTAAGTAACATGCCCTAAGCCACGCAGCTGCTAAATGACAGATTCTGGACTCAGGCCCCGATTTAGAGCTCCAATCTTAACCACTGTTCTACTCTGCCTTCCACTGACCCTCACAATCCAGACCCCAGGCTGAGTCCATTACTGGAACCAACTGACACCTCTCGTCCTCTGGTTGTCCCACAACTGGATCCTTGAAAATGTACTGTGAGGTCACCTGAGCAAATAAGAGATATAGCTTTGATCCCCAGGCAGGAAGATCCCCTGGAATAGGGCATGGCAACCCACTCCAGTATTCTTGCCTGGATTATCCCTTGGACAGAGGAGCCTGGCAGGCTACAGTCCATGGGGTTGCAAAGAGTTGGACATGACCGACGTGACTTAGCATGCATGAACTTGAGCAAAAGAGGACTTCTCATTCTGGGGTAGATTCTACATTTCCCTCCTTCCTCTCATGCTTTTGATCTCATTCTCTAGCCCGGGGGTGCCCAACCTCCAAGATCTAATGCCTGATGATCTGAGGTGGAACCAATGTAATAATAATAGAAATAAAGTACACAATAACCGTAATGTGCTTGAATCATCCTGAGACCACTATCCCCCTTCCCACTGGTCCATGGAAAAACTGTCTTTCATGAAACCAGTCCCTGGTGCCAAAAAGTTTGGGGACCACTGCTCTCGCCCACTCTGCTCTCCCCACACTTCAATCCACTAAACTGGGCCCATTTTGTCCCTAGGGAAGCAAGCTTCTAGGAAGGTGGCGCTAGTGCTAAAGAACCCACCTGCCAATGCAGGAGATGTAAGTGAGGCAGGTTCCAGCCCTGGGTTGGGAAGATCCCCTGGAGGAGGGCATGGCAACCCACTCCGGTACTCTTGCCTGGAGAATCTCATGCACAGAGGAGCCTGGCGGGCCACAGTCCATAGGGCCGCAAAGAGTCAGACACAACTAAAGCAACTTAGCACACGTGCGCAAGATACCATCATTGTCCTCTAGGCTCACCTGCTGCACTGACTGGTCTGAGACCACCTCCAGAGGTGGAAGACAGCTACATTCCTGCAGGGGGCTGGTCTACAAAGTGCGCGCCAGGCAGCCACTCCCTTGGCCACGAGGACAAAAGGCAAGTGCTGGAGGCCTGGGTGTTGCTGGAGAGGTGCCCGTGGTGACACCCACAAGAGAGGGTGGTGCTGTTGCCCAACCCAAGGAAGAAAGTGGCATGAGGTCACCGGAGCACTGGGGCATGACTCCTTGGGGGCAGGGTGCTATTGGGACCCCATGTGCCTGTGTGTGGCTTGGGCAGCAGAGGAGCTAGTCCCCCGGCCCACACTCACCCTCTGAGCCTCAGGCCCCTCATCTGAAGTTTGGGGCTTTATGTCCTGGGGCTGTTGGGAGAGTTAGGTGAACTCAGCACACAGCCAGTACAGATTAAAGGCTCAACACAACTCATTCATTCAAGAAATATTCAATGAACGACAACCATGCATCAGGCCCTAGGCTAGCTTCTGGGGGTGCAGTGGGAACCAGATAGGCAATATCCAGTTCTGATGGGGCAACAGGCACTCAATGGGGCGAAAAGTAGTAAACAAGAAAGTACCTGGGATGATTAAATACCTTAAAGAAAAGAGAGCATGGAACTGCAACAGAAAGTGCACAGAACAGGAAGATCAGGGAAGGCTTCTCTGAGGAGGTGATGTCTCAGCAGATCTGGAGGAGGTGAGGGGGCCTGGGAAGAGCATTCCTGACAGAGGCAACAGCATGTGCAAAGGCCTCACCACACTAGCTGGAAGATTACTCCTATTATCACTGGAGCCAAACTCTGTCTTCTCCATAGAAGCAGCACATAGAGCTGGGAGGACAACTAACTGGGCATCAGGAGAAGTGGCTTCCAGCTCTACACCATCAGAGGGCCAGGTAGGACAACCTGCACCAGCCTGTAGATGGGTCTCTAAGGGTCTGTAAGCAGCCTAGTTTCCCTCGAGCTCCCTCCTTTCTCCTTCTTCCAACCCATGCACGCCCTTTGCAGTCATCACGATCCCCACCTCCTGAGTTGCCCCAGAAATGTGTGTGTGTGTGTGGCTGAGGCTCTAGTGGGACAGACAGAGGGACAAAGACAAACATCTGATTCACTGCAGGATCATATCCGATCACCCTCTGCGGCTCCACTTGCCCCTCTGTAAAATGGGAAAGCTGTTCAGGTGGTGCTAGTAGGAAAAGAACCTGTTTGCCAGCGCAGGAGACACAAGAGACGTGGGTTAGATCCCTCAGTCAGGAATATCCCTGGAGAAGAATGGCAACCCACTCCAGTGTTCTTGCCTGGAGAATCCCCAAGGACAGAGGAGCCTAGTGGGCTACAGTTCATAGGGTCCAAGAGAGTTGGACACAACTGAAGTGAATTAGCATGCACATACTCTCTCCTCTTGCTATCAGTTCAGTTCAGTCGCTCAGTCATGTCTGACTCTTTGCGACCCCATGAATTACAGCACACCAGGCCTCCCTGTCCATCATCAACTTCCAGAGTTCACTCAAATGCATGTCCATTGAGTCGGTGATGCCATCCAGCCATCTCATCCTCTGTCGCCCCCTTCTCCTCCTGCCCCCAATCCCTCCCAGCATTAGAGTCTTTTCCAATGAGTCAACTCTTCGCATGAGGTGGCCAAAGTACTGGAGTTTCAGCTTTAGCATCAGTCCTTCCAAAGAACACCCAGGACTGATCTCCTTTAGGATGGACTGGTTGGATCTCCTTGCAGTCCAAGGGACTCTCAAGAGTCTTCTCCAACACCACAGTTCAAAAGCATCAATTCTTCAACGCTCAGCTTTCTTCACAGTTCAACTGTCACATCCATCCATGACCACAGGAAAAACCATAGCCTTGACTAGACCTTTGTTGGCAAAGTAATGTCTCTGCTTTTGAATATGCTATCTAGGTTGGTCATAACTTTCCTTTCAAGGAGCAAGTGTCTTTTAATTTCATGGCTGCAATCACCTCTTGCTATAACACGAGATTAATGTGAAGGTCAAGCAGAAATGCCAGATAAGGAAGCCACCCTGCTTTACACAGGCATCATAAAGGGGCCTTGTATCTGCTTCTGGGTCATCTGTATCCTGTGCTCTGGACTAAAGCTAGAAGGACAGAGAAGGGAGGAGACAACAGAGTTCATTCCAGACACTCTATGAATAGTATCTGATTGTTTAGGACCAAAGAAGTGTGTCTATGACAGGGAGCTTTCGAAAAACACAGACACTTAAGGGGCTGCTCTCAAAGATCCTCATTCAATAAGTCTGGGATGGCCTCAGACGTATAATTATTATTTTTTTTTAAACTACACTGATGATTCTGATATGCAGTCATGGCTGAGAACTACTGATTAGTTCTACCAACTCTGGCAGGTAGGAGCTATTATTATTCCCATTTGAAGGTGAAGGTGAAGGTGAAGTCGTGTCCGACTGTTTGCGACCACGTGGACTGTAGCCTACCAGGCTTCTCCGTCCATGGGATTCTCCAGGCAAGAATACTGGAGTGGGTTACCATTTCCTTCTCCAGGGGATCTTCCCGACCCAGGGATCAAACTCGGGTCTCCCGCATTGGAGGCAGACACTTTAACCTCTGAGCCACCAGGGAAGCCCAGGAGCTAATATTATTCCCATTTGGGAGCTGGCAAATGAGAGCACAGAGTGGCTAACTCCTTGGGTCACACAGCTAATAGCCATAGAGCTAAGATTTAAAACAGACGGTCAGCTTTCTTTCATCAAGAGGCTACACAGTTTCTTGAAGCCAATGAGCATGTGACATAGGCCCTTTCTATTACTCCATGCAGCCTTGGAAATCCAAAAGACAACCTCTCACGTGACAAGATTGCATCAACTTTCAAAGAAACTTTTACAGCTAGACTAACTCCTTCTTTATCAGCCATTATCAAGAAATAATGTGTGCTCACAATAAGCTTCATTTATAGACAACTTTGAAATTTTTCCTCCTCTTGATAGACCTCCTGTTTTAGACAGTGACACCAAAATACATTTTACTTTCTTGCTTCCTTGAACAGAGACCACTGATCAGAATATACCTTTCCTCCGGGATGATACACTGTCTCTACAGTGCATTAGCTTTGTACTTTTGCAAAGTAATGTTTTCAGAATAAGGGGGCTGCTTGCTCAGGCGCCAGTGGATTTCAGTGCTGAATCCACGTGTTTCTGCCATGCACCCCACACCCCATGCTTGCATGGACACACTAACAGAACTGACTTGCTGCTTCTAATGTCCTGAGGCTTGGACAGGACTCCCAAGCTTGTAAGAACTGTGTGTAAACAAGGAGTGAATTGGCCCTAGGTGGGACAGGTGAGGGGTGATCTTCTATGGAAGAGACTGAGTCTCCAGGCGATTCTGAACAAGGAATGATGGATGTGGCTTGGAGCTAATCCTCTTGGGCTGGAGAGTACAGTCCTGGGTTCCTGAATGATCCCTTTACCTCTCTGAATTCGCTCTCTACTTTTTTCCTCCAGAGTGGAGGCCAGACCCAATGGAATAAGCAGCTGGGCAATGGACATGAGGCCCGGTGTAAGGTGTTGGTTTTGGTCTCCCTGGAAGACATGGCAACATTTGACCAAATCCCTCCCTGTAGATTCTGGAAGCTCTGAGCCCCTCCCCAGTCTGGCCAGAGCAATAGACTGGATTCCTAACCCGTGTTTTAACATTCCACAAAGACCTGGCCACTAGACGTGTGTTCTGATAGGGGGTTCTGGAGGCTCCAAAAGATGTTTGTCCTCTGATTCCTTTGTGTGCAAGGCTTATCTTGGAGACAAGGGCAGTGGGTTCCTTGTGGGGACTAGCACAATCCTCCTAAACTCCCCCCTCACCCACACATCCTAGCTCCACACACAGAGAAGAGGCTTCTGTGGCCAGGCAAATGGCTGGTGACTTTCCTGAAAGATCAAACGGCATTTGTTCATTCATTTAATAATTCAACAGATATTTATTGGGGGCCTACAGTATACCAGCCGCTGTCAAGGCATTGGGAGATCTGATATTGAACCAGCTTGACAAGATCCCTTTCCTTAGGGAGCTCTGGTCCTGACTGGTCAGAAAAGAGAGAACATAAAGAATAAACACATAAAAGTTATCACAGGCTGGGACCAGAGTTCTGCATTTAACAAGGCTCCAGGGAAGGTCCAAAATAAATAGAGGTCTCTTCCCCATACAAATCTTCCCCCGAAGCAAATTCTCCTCTGTGCCCCACCGCACCCCCATCTCTGCTATAGGGACACCACTCTGAGCCCCCTGCACTCTGTCTCTTCTCTTCCACATCCACTCACTTCCAGTGAGCACCCCCAAGCTGAGGCCAAGTTTAGACGCCTCCATCCCGCTGTCCATCACCCCATTCCAGTCCTTGTTATATGCTCAGGCAGATTGGTCACACTGCAGTGGCTAAGACCATGTGCTCTGAAGCCAGGCAGACCTAGGCTCAAATCCCAGCCTTTCCATTGTCTGTCTGGGTGACAGAGGGCAAGTCACTGAACATCTGGTAGCTTTAGTTTTCTGGTTTGTCATAGCACCGACCTCTCCAAGTAGCTGAGAATCCTTTACCTGACAATGTACCTGAAGGTCCTATCTTAGTACTGGCACATATTAAGCGGTCATGAAATGTTAGCTACTTTCTATGCTTACTGTTATTAACAACAATACTAACAAAAACCTTTGCTGATGCCTCACCAGGACATTCAAAACCCTCATAGCCAGTTTCCCCATGTGCTTTGTTTTGGAGTGGCTAAAGGACAGATATAAACTAATCAGGGTGACAGAATACAAAATGAAGATAGGAGATGTAAATTCTGTTATAGACTATAGGATCACAGAGCAAAGGGGGAGCAATTCTCAGAGGGGGATTTAGGGGAGGCAGCCCTTGAGGCCTTGAAGGATGCTGCTGGAGTTGGGGAGGGGCAACAGATACCTCATGGTAGGGGTCCTAGGGGTTGCCATGTATAGGGAAGGAACTGCAAAACAATATTAGCACCATAAACTGGAAGTCAGCCTCAGTTTACCCAACTGCAAAGTTGGGTAAACCCCACTTCATAGGGTTCCTCTGAAATTAAATGCTCTTCTTGAAAGGGTTAGCAGTTTTTAACTGTTCTCATCATCATCACTGTTGAAGGATATGGTTGAAGAGGAGGGCAGTCTAGGAACACCAGGATTCATGTTAAAAATAATATATTGTTCTGCTCTTGTGGCAATGGGTACAGTGCTGCATGGTCAACAGTACTGGAATAATAGATGGACAGATAGATGGATAAATGGGTAAGCATTTGAGGTCTTGGATGCTGTACTAAGGAGCTTGCTTCTGCAGGTCACTGAAGATGATCCTGCAGATGTTTTGAGCAGGGGTTGCTGGGGTCTGGGGTCACTAGCAGCATGGAGGCTGGGTCATCCTCAGTGCCAAAGAACCAGGGCAGGGCCCTCCCCAATGTCCTGGGTACCACACTTCTCTGAGAAGAGCCTGAGACCAGAAATAAGGTTCAAGCAGCCACGTTGCCAAGGCTGTTTGCCATGGCAACATCAGGGAGCCACTCGTGGGCCGGCTGCTGCAACTGCTCAGGGCCTGGTTTCTAACGTCTCCTCACTCTCCCTCTGCTAAATGACTCTGTTCTGCCAGGCAAGCACAAGGAAAAAACACGGCAGCAGAGCTGCCGGGGAGCATCCATCTCAGCCAAGCAGGGCTCGCCCGGCTGAGTTCCCAGACAGTGGGTCCCAGACAGTTGAGTCCCTGCTATGCAGAGCCAGCTCTGGCCAAGCAGACAGCAGCCAGGCTGGGCGATATGAAGGCATTCCCTAGTCTGCTCCCTGTCTGCTTCTTCACCTCAAGGTAAGGGCATTGAGCAAGATGGTCTCTAAGGCACTCCCAACTCCCTGAAAGCTCAAGTTTACCTTGGTGTATTTACATAATTACCACTGTCATCTTCACAGTGGCTTACTATATGTCAGGTGGGTGCTTACTATATGTCAGGCAATGTGGCAGGCACATTTCTCTCCTGCAGTTATCTTAAGAACATACTATAATTATCACCAATTTTGCATGAGGTAACTGAGGTCAGAGAGGTTAAGACACTTGGTGAAGGTCACACAGCTAGTAAATGGTAGAATACAAATTTAAACCCTTTGCAGTTAAACTCCAAAGCCCAGAGCTCTTAATCACGGATATTTCTTCTCCTCTCTTTAAGTAGCATCTAACTGGATTTGCTTTTCGAAAAGTCAGCATGGGAATACTTGGCTAAGGCTGGAGGGGATTCCTCTCCAGTCCCTGCAGAAAGATAGGGTGAAGGAAATCATAATACTAGGAACCTCAGGGCTAAGACAGGATCAAGGACCAAGAGTTCAGTGGGAAGATAAATAGCAAGGTCTGAATTATATTTTTCTGTTTTTTAACAATGGCTCCTATACACTGAGCATTTCTAAACACTTTACAGGCATCATCTCAAACAGCCTTTTGTAAAACCCCTTGAAAAAGTAAAAGCGTTAGTTGCTCAGTCCCGTCCGTCTCTTTGTAACCCCATGGACTAGCCCATCAGGCTTTTGTCCATGGGATTCTCCAAGCAAAGAATATTGGAGTGGGTAGCCATTTCCTTCTTTAGGCGATCTTCCCGTCACAGTGACCAAACCTAGGTCTTCTGCATTGCAGGCAGATTCTTTACCATCTGAGCCACCAGGGAAGCCCAAGTGAAAGTGTTAGTCACTCGGTCGTGCATGCAACCCCATGGACTGCAGCCCATCAGGCTCCTCTGTCCAAGGAATTCTTCAGGCGAGAATACTGGAGTGGGTTGCCATTCCCTTCCCGAGAAAACCCCTTAAGTATGTGCTACTATCAGTCCTATTTCCTAGATAAAAGTGCTAAGGCACACACACACACACACAAAAACTCTTGTGCCAAAGGCCACAGGGCTCACCCCAAGCAGAGTACAATCCTAGGATTCAAAGCCCTCTCAGCCACTGAAACAAATAATTAGAGCAAACCTTTGTTTTCTTCCCTAAAAGACAGAGCAGTAATTACAGGCCTTTGGGGATAATTAATCAAAGACTTTGCCCTTGACTTGTAAAAGTCTCTCTGGCCTCCTACTCTAGACCTGGGGCCCGGGGG
Organism: Bos mutus; assembly: GCF_027580195.1. Classification (NCBI taxonomy): domain Eukaryota; kingdom Metazoa; phylum Chordata; class Mammalia; order Artiodactyla; family Bovidae; genus Bos; species Bos mutus. Next base: position 100,813,460 of record NC_091623.1, on the reverse strand, counting down.
GCAGCTCAGGCTCTGCCTTAAAGGAAGGGCAGGGCAGGAGCCCTGGAGCCTTGCTGCCACCAGAGCCTAGCTAGCTATGTGCCTTCAGGCCAGCTTCCTCCTCTCAGCTCTGTCTCCCAACCCTGTCTCCCTCAAGGGATGGTCCTGAGCGCCTAATGAGAAAACCCAAGGTCAACTGCATGTTAAAAAGCAGAAACATTACTCTGCCAACAAAGATCTGTATAGCCAAAGCTATGGTGTTTCCAGTTGTCACATACGGATGTGAGAGTTGGCCCATAAAGAGGGCTGAGTGCTGAAGAATTGATGCTTTTGAACTGCGGTGTTGGAGGAGACTCTTGAGAATCCCTTGGACTACAAGGAGATCAAACCAGTCAACCCTAAAGGAAATCAATCCTTAATATTCATTGGAAGGACTGATGCTGGAGCTCCAATACTTGGGCCACCTGATGTGAAGAGCCGACTCATTGGAAAAGACCCTGATGCTGGGAAAGATTGAACACAGGAGAAGAAGGGGATGACAGAGGATGAGACGATTGGATGGCATTACTGACTCAATGGACATGATTTGAGCAAGCTCTGGGAGTTGGTGACAGACAGGGAAGCCTGGTGTGCTATAGTCCATGGGGGTTGCAAAGAGTCAGACACGACTGAGCGACTGAAAAACAAAGGTCAACTGCAAGAGGAATGGGTGAACCCACCGGGGTTTAGGCACAGTGAGAGCTGGAAGAACGTGCAGCCTGTGCAAGGAGGTGGTGATCTGCACCCCAGGACTCTACAGCCACCACAAAGCCTGGCCACCTCGGGCAGCAGAGTCTCTACTCGGGCCATCACCCTGTCCCTCCCCCAGAGCCAAGACCCACCCTCCCCTCAAGTTCTGATACCGGAAAAGAACTAGTCAGGGAGTAGGAGACCTAGGCCTCGTCCAACAAGGTGGCTTCTCCTTCTCTGCGCAGGGTCCCTTCTTCTGGGAATGGTAGGGGTTGATCTGATGTGCTCCAAGGTCCCTCCTGGAGAAGGCAATGGCACCCCACTCCGGCACTCTTGCCTGGAAAATCCCATAGACAAAGGAGCCTGGTAGGCTGCAGTCCATGGGGTCGTGAAGAGTCGACACGACTGAGCTACTTGACTTTCACTTTTCACTTTCATGCATTGGAGAAGGAAATGGCAACCCACTCCAGTGTTCTTGCCTGGAGAATCCCAGGGATGGGGGAGCCTGGTGGGCTGCCGTCTATGGGGTCCCACAGAGTCAGACACGGCTGAAGCGACTTAGCAGCAAGGGCCCTCCCAAGCCAAGGAGAGTGAGCTGCTCAAGAAAGTGAAGTCGCTTAGTCATATCCAACTCTTTCGCGACCCCATGGACTGTAGTCTAGCAGGCTCCTCGTCCATGGGATTTTCCAGGCAATAGTACTAGAGTGGATTGCCATTTCCTTCTCCAGGGGATCTTCACAACCCAGGGATCGAACCCAGGTCTCCCGCATTGTAGACAGACGCTTTACCATCTGCGCCACCAGGAGCTGCTCAAGAACCCATGTTCAAATCCCAGGTTAGACACTCACTAGCTCCCAGACCCTACATGACTGCTTTAACCTCTCCGTGCTTCAAGTTCATCACTTACAAAATGGGGAAAACAGAAGCAATCTCACACTGCAAGAAACCATTGCAACAGTATTCAAAAGTCTCTTCACAGATACACACTGAACAGCCACAGATGGCATGTGGTCTGTGAGTGGACGGACAAGAGTGGCCGCTTGTCAAAAGTGGCCAAAGCCGGGTGACGGTGGCATGGACATTCTCGATTCCCTTCCTGCCACTGGCTTTGGCTCTGTACGTTCGCTATTTTTCCATGATAAAATGTTTAAAATACGAAGTTCTTTGCAGAGAACCTGACACCTAGTCATATAAAACATTGTTCTGCTCAAAAATTTGCCTACCTAATGGGTAAACACAAAACCAGACTAGGATAAAAATATTTTTTCTTGCCCTTCCTGAGCTGTCATTCTAGTTATAGGGATAAAAGCACACAGGCACAGCTTTCTCAGGCGGTCCAGTGGTTCAGACTCCGCACTTCCACTGCAGGGGACATGAGTTTGATCCCTGGTCAGGGAACTGAGATCCTGCATGCTGCACGGAAAATAAGACAAAGCGCTAGCAGAGAGTAAGTGGCACCCTCCATGTCAGCAGAACAGTGTGCTTCACAGACTTTCCAGAGTGGTCACGTGTGAGCAGGGGCTTGAAACACAGGTAGGCTATGAATATATTAAAATGCTGGGGATGAATGTCTGGAGAGGAACTTTCAGGTCATTCCAAAAGATTTTTTAATCTGCCTCGTCTGATGAACACGTGCTCTGAAGAGGCTCATAGTCTAGCTCATTTACTCACCCAGTGAGGATTCTGAATGGCTACTGTGTTCCAGGCATTTGTCTATTCATTGTGGGAAAAAAAATGTTTAACAAAGTGAACAAAAATCCTTGCCCTCATGGAGCTTAACAATCTGGAGAGATTTCCTAAATACTTAACGAGACATATGTTACAAGAGATGCATCTATTGTTGGGTACTTCTATGCCATGCATTCTGTGAGGTGCTTTAAATCCATACGTCCTTTGATTTTCATTGACTCCATAGTGAAACAGCTTTATCAGGGAAGTACTATTTATCGTTATCTCTACACCTGAGGAAATGGAAATTCGGAGAAGTCACATGACATACCAAAGGTCTCACCGCTGGTAAATCACAGAACCAGGACTCAAACCCAGGCAGGCTGACTTCAGAATGCTCTCTGCTACATATGGGATGGAGCAGTGGTACCTGGATGTGAGATGTCACCAAAATGATAGCGTGGGAGCTGAGTCTTATGCAGGATGAATAACGCAAATAGTAGAAATTCCAACAGGAGACAGAACATAGCTGAATGAGCCAATACCTCCTGGAAGATTCATGACATAGCCTGGGGCAGGCCAGGATCCCAAAGAGAAAGCAGACAGCTTGTGATAAAGTCAGGGGCCTAACTCTTCAACCTCGAATACCTGAAGGCCTTAGCACATGAAGTTAAACTTTAGGTTTGCATTTAAGAGTACTTGGTGGCTCAGACAGTGAAGAATTCACCTGCAATGCAGGAGACCCAGGTTCAGTCCCTGAGTTGGGAAGATCCCTTGGAGGAGGGCATGGCAACCCACTCCAGTATTCTTGCCTGAAGAATCCCCACGGACAGAAGAGCCTGGTGGGCGACACTCCATGGGGTCTCAAAGAGTCGCAGACACTGAGCAACTAAGCACAGCAAGGAGCCATGCATGATGTGTGAGCAACGGGGTGGCATCAGACACGTGCTCTAGGGGGACTGATCTGCCATCGGGGCTGAGGACAATCAGGAGAGGACAAAGTCTGGTGTGATAGTAAATACACGAACCCAGCTGTGAATGGACAAGGACCCAGACCGGAAGTCAGGGAGAGTAACAGGAAGGTCAATCCAGTTCAATTGATTCCTCATCAGCTGAGTGTCCACAGGATGTAATTGAGGCATTCAACTATGTTGGAGAGGGAGAGACAGTAAACAACCCTGCTCATTCTCTTCTAAATGACTTTATTTGGGTTCCCTCCATCCTTATCACAAGAACTGTGCTTCCCTTTCTTACAGAGAAAAGTTTGCATGGGCAGGAGTTAATTCTATCCTTCTATCCTTGATCTTGCCCTTCTAAAGTGTTTCAGAGACAGAAGGATTCAAAGTTTTGTGCACAACAGATGCTCATTTTATGTACTTTCTATTATTTAATTTCCAATCCTGAGAGTTAGGGCCTAGTATCCCCATTTCATAGATTGAAGAACAGAGGCCTAGAGAAGTAGTTCTGCCTTCTCTCTTGACAATTTGCCTTCATTTGCTCAAGGTGCTAGAAGACAATGAATAGAAAGAGAGTAGTCCCTGTCTTCATGGAACTTGGAATCAAGAGGTCTGGGGACCTTGCCCACTGATCCTGGCATTTCCACTTATTCCAAGGAAATGCAGGTAGATCATCTTCAGCAAGTCAATGAGTTTTCTGAAACTGTAAATGCCTCAGCTGTAAAATGGGAATAATGACATCTATACTTTGTAGAATCTTTATGAGAATGAAATGTAATAATGCAAACAGAAGGCTCAGCAGAGCACACAGCACATAGAGGATGCTCAATAAATGGCATTGATGATGATGATAATGCAGGAGGAGATAGCTATTAATACTGCAATGCTTATGTTAGGGACTCGCTTCCCAGCATAAGCCCCCATTTGCAAGGCTTCTTCTGACTCAAACCAGTATTCCTTCTTTTGTTCCAGAGAGAGAAGGAAAAGGGTGACTCATATCCTGGCAATGATGAAGCTTCTGGCTAGCCTGCAGCAGCTGGGGAGAGGAAAGCCCTAGGGTGAAGGGGAAACATAAACCCCCAGGGCCCAGTTGCTGGGCCATTGCCTTTCCTGGGTTCCACAAGCATCCTAATCATTAGCACCAGCCAGGAAGCCCCAATGAAAGTGAACCCTGGGTCTCTGGTAAACAGAGCCAGCAAATGTGTCCCCTTCTGCGCTCAGGTGAAAGAGTTAAGTCTCCTGGGTCTCACACAGATGAAGAGTGGGTAAAGGTACCCAGCAAAGGTTGCACTTCAACCTGCCCCATAGATGGCCAGAACTTTGACTTGGAAAAGAAGTTAGCCCTGGTTTCAGGGGCTGTGGAGGCAGCAGCATCCCAGACCAAGCAAGTCAACACTAGTCAAGCCATTTTTTCCAGTTCTCCATGTGGCAGGTGCTCCTTCGGGTGTTCAGATCCAGTTTTAGAACAACAAGGAAACAGCATACCAACTGAAAAATGGGCCAAATTCACTAACACGACATTTCACAGAACAGACCATAAATGGCCCATAATCATTTGGGGAAAAGGTTCAGCAGCACAAGTCATCAAAGAAATGCACATTAAACCAATAAGGTGACAAAATTTATTGATGAATAGACTGGTAAAAATGAAAAACAATTAAAATGCCAAGAGTTTTCTGGGTAATGGGGAACTGGGTATTCCCACACAATGCTAGTGTGCAAATTAGCACAATCTTTCTAGAAGGCAATCCAGAAATGTGTTTACCAAACGCCTGCATAGTTCCTTTGACAGAGTAATTCATTTCTAGGAATTTAAATGAAGAAAAGAAGACATACGCAGAGATATTCATTTCAGCATGGCTTACAAGAGCAAAAAAAAAAAAAAAAATATATATATATATATATAACTACTTACATGACTAACGATAAAGGATTGATTAAATACCTTTTGGTTCAACCCTCAATATTACATAACCATTAAGATATTAAGATACTAGGTAGAATACTTGCTGATGTGGAAAGTATATTGTTTGGAGGACAAAAAAAAGCATGTTGGAACAGTGTGATTCCAAGTTACAATTACTATACAAAGAATGATTCCATTTTTGTACAAAAGATATAATCCATAGGAATCAATAGGAAACAAAAAGTCAGAAAACACATATAAAAATTAACGGTGGTTATGTTTGGGTAAGATTACATATTTTCATTTTTTTTCTTTATGCTTGCCAGTGTTTCCTAACAATTCTATTATTAAATATTTTTAAATGATAAGGAGTTGGACTTGATGATTTATAAAGATCCTGCCATCTCTGACAGTTTGCACATCTATGATTGATGTCCCAAGTGTCTTCAAACAACCCATAGTGTGGGCTTACTATGTGGTCTCTGGAGCCTAAGTCACTGCCCACAGCTGCAGCCCTCTGCATTCCTCTCTCCCCATACTGGGCCCAGCTGTCCCCCCAGCCAGCCTGAGAACGTCCCTTGTCTGTCATTTCTGTGCCTAGCCAAGAGCTAAGCAAAGGAGCTCAGCACAGTGACAGGTGACACAGGGGCACAAAGACATGAAAGGCACAACTCTAGTTCCAGAATCTTCCTGGGCCACAGGACTCACACACAAAATGCTTGGTTGTATAACACAGACTAAGACAACCAGAGGCTAGAGAAAGCAGGGCAAGCTGGGCTAGAGAGGCCTGCTAGAGGAGAGGGCCACACAGGGATGGTGGGTGAGGGCACTACAGGCAGGGGCCCGGAACAAGGAGAAGCCAACACAAAGTCCTTTGCGACACATGCCCCAAACCTTTCCAAGAAACTTTCACAACCCTTAATCTGTTGAATTTCTGAACTTTGACCTGAATGGGTATAAGTTAAGTCTCCACAACAGAAATCCTCCCTCTATCTAACCCAGGATTAGCTGCCAAAGACAAGTCTTTGGGATAAAGCTGATAAATTACCTTTCTACTCACTCTCCCCACGCCTTCCAAAGGGGGAGACGGTGAAGGGGAGGGCCAGGGAGGGTCTAGGGGGAGGAGAGGAAGTTACAGGAAGGACCAGACATTTCACATGCAAAGAGTGCTCACCCCCAACCACCGGGCCTTGGGCTTCTCTTGCCGGCACCACCAGCCCCATTTGACAGATGGGAGAAAGGAGGCTCGAGGGTTAAAATGGCTTGCTCTGGGGTCACCCAGCCAGAGAGTGGGGAAGGCGACTCCACTCAGGCCTTCTGACTCCAAGTCCAGTGCTATTTCGAGGTAACACACAGGACCTGGAGTCAGGAGCCCTGGGTGGCTCTGTCACCCACTGGCTGCATGGTCCTGTACCAGCCGTCCAGCCCTCACAGCCTCGATCCCCAACTGTAAAATGAGGAGGCCCGCGAAGACCCGCCCAGGTCCTCTTCCGGCTGGTTCTCGGAGCCTTCTAGGGGCGGCTGCCAAGCTCCCCCTATCAATTACACTTCCCAAGTTGGGACGGCAGAGATCACCCGAAGGGCCTCAGCCCATCACGTGGTTACATAAAAAAAGCAAAACGTCCCAGATTAACTTCCACTGCACTGCTTCTGCTGATACACGATTACCCAAATTTCTAGTTTCCTTTGGTGAAATTTGCCTGCTGGGTAGGCACTTTGGACGGCTAAAACGGCAAATGTGAGCCGAAGAACACAGAAGATGGTGTTGAGACCTAGGGTCGGGTCCAAAGTGGACGAGTTCTTCCTGTGGGTCTCTGGACGAGTCTCTGGCTATTTCAGGCCTCCTACATCCGCGTCTTAGTAGAGGGGTTTGGAGACACCCCCGGACAAGCGAGAGGGCCGAGGGTAGAACTTTTCTAGCAGCAACTCTGCCCACCCTGTATCCAGTCCCCCCCCCGGTCCCATGCTGTCGGCTAGAGGGCTGGGGGCTAGGGGGCTGGGGGCGCGGTGGTGGTGCCGAGGCTGGGATCGGCCTTCGGAGCAGACAGGGGCCCGGGGCGAGTGCCGGCGCCCGGTGACTGCCACTGGAGCTCCACTGCAGTTTCGTCAGAGGTAAGGTACGCGCCCGATGCGCGCGGCGTGTGCACACAAACACACACTACCGCGCGCAGACCATTCATCACACTTTTCCCCGGGCCTAGAGAAGCTCGATCATATGCCACTAGCCCCTGCGGCCCGTGCCCGGAACCCACCCAAGCGATCCCGCCACCGACCACGAGGCCCCGCGGCTCCCTGACGCATGGACGTCCGCAGCGATCAGGGACCGGCCTTCTTCTGCGCGTGGCGGGCTTCCTCTCGGCGACACCCGGCCACGTCGCGCGGTTCCAGCAGCCAGCGGGACTCGCCACCCAGAGTCCCCCAGAGCTGAACGTCTCGGCTGCTGCGTCCCCTCCAAGTCGCATCTCACGGCAAGGAGTCAGCTAGCAAGCCTCTCCCCGCCCACCCGGTCCCATGACAGCTGCTGCCGCCCAAGACAGGCAGATATAACAAGAAGCAAAGTTTCCCTCTCTCCCCTCCCACATCCCGCCCCCCTCCCCCTCCCTTCCAGTGTTATGCAAAACAAGCCGGCACCGGCGCTCAGACTCCAGGTACCAAACCAGCCCTAGCAAGCCGCGCCCGGTAGAGCCCAGCAGCCCCTCTGCCTCCGGCGTGCACCCGCATCCGGGGTCTCATTCGCGGCTCGGCTGCACCCCCAGCCTCCCCGCTACCCGTGGCGGGGTGACCGTAGAAAAAAACCCTAACTATGGGGCCAAACTTTATGCTTGCAACAGGCATGGGGTGGGGAAAACTGGGGAACGGGTAGGGGGCGCGCATTCCCTGTGCGGGCATTTTCCGGGCAGTTTATCCCAGCAGCAACCGCCCCCCCTCCCGCCCCCGTTTCCAAGTAACCAGCTTCCTCGCCCCTCCCGGCCCAACGGAGCACCCTCTCCTGTCACGCGCGTGTCGCCAGTGGGTCTCCCAGGCGCAGCCTGAGCCCTGTTCGCCGCCTCGCCTTCCCTTCCCCCAGCATCGCCGAGCGCGCACCAGGGGCCGCGCGCTGCAGGGGGACCCAGACGCCCCCAGACAGTCCTCCGGCCCCATCCTGCCGGGCTTTCGCCCCCGGGGAGTCCACCGAATAGCGAAACCAGGAAGGTGCTATCCCCGCCCGCATGTCCACGTGCCCTGCAGACCCCTATGCCTTCAGCGGGCAATTGGCAGAAAACTCCGCGCTGCGGGAGCTTTTAGAGAGCCTCGAGGGGGCTAGCTGTAGCAGACCTGGTACCCGAGACCGGAGGATCAGGGGACTCCGGGGACCGGGACAGGCGCCTGCGCCGGGGCCACAAGTCCACGTGAAAGTACGGCAGCAAGTGCCGGGAGCCTGAGGGCGCGCCTTCTGCACCTAGACTCAGCATGAGGGTCCCCCACACCTGACGCGGCTCAACCTCTTCAAGGAAGCACCGAACCCCCCACCTCAGTGGGCAGGGGGGTGGGGGTGGGCCGGAATCCAAGCAACCAAGGCTAGACCCTCCCCAGCGGCCGTAGCGACCGCAACGGTCCGGCATGCGTGGTGGGGGGACCTCCAGCTCCCTGTCCCCAGAAAGAAGTGCATCGCAGGGTGCATGGAAGGGGGACTCTGCAGTCTGGAACCCCCGATCCCCTCAATGCGCCCACCGCTGCCTCCCGGCCTCCGCGGCTGCGGCGGCAGCCTCCGCAGCTCAGCGGCCCTGGCTACCCGGCCGTGGCCCCTGCTGATCTTACCTGCGTGTCCGCGAGATAGTTGAGGAAGAAGGAGGAGAGCTCCTCGTCCAGCAGCGAGCCGCAGTCGTTCCCCGCCATCTTCCAGCCGCGGCTGCAGCGTGCGGCGGAGTCAGCGCCGAGCCGGCCGGGGGAGGGAGCGAGCGAGCAAGCGAGGGAGGCGGGAGGAGGGAGGGCGGCCGGCGGGAGGAGGGAGGGCGGCCGGCGGGAGGAGGGAGGGCGGAGCTCAGGCCCCCGCTGCCGCAGGGCCGCTGGCCGCGGGGGCGGGGCCGCAGGGCGCCCGCGCAAGCCGGGGGTCGCACCCCACCTTCCCTGCGCAATGTGTGGCGCCGGGATCCTCGCCCGCTGCCCCCGGCCCGGGAGGAGAGCGCCCGCAGCCGGGTGACGGTAGTCAGCCAGCAGCCCGATGCCTGCGCAGCAATGCAGGCAGCCCACTGCTCCTGCCGACCGAATCACGTTGCGTTAGCGCTGGGCGGGTCCTTACGAGACAACCTGCTTCGGCACAGCTGGGGAAACTGAGGCCTCAGAAGGCAGAGGACCTCGTTTGATGCCACGATATAGTTTAATACAGGAAAACAAAGCCCAGGTCTGACTGCCCTACAGGCTTGAGTGTCTCGCTGGGCTGCAGCCAGAGAGGGAGGGATACCATAGGTCAAAGGTGGAGAAATCAAGGAAGGCTCCTCGGAGGGGGAAGCTTTTTAAAAAAAATCTTTTCTTTGGAAGATGCGTTGACCCATATTCTTAACTATCTCTCTCTCTGGCTTCCTTCACTGTGTACTTCCCCCCCGAAAACTTCAACTCCTTCTCTGACCACGGCCACAGTGCCTTGAAGTAGCCAGCTTCCTGCTGGCCCACTGGCCTCCCAGTTTCTTGGGTAAGCCATCCGACTGCGGAATACTGTTCCCTGTCTGCGGACATTCACCGAGTAAACCACATCTTCACTGTATCCTTCCCTGCTGCTCCTCGGACTGTCAACTCTCTCTCCTGCCACTTCCATCATTCCCGGCGGCCTTAGCTCTGCAGACCTTTAAAACACTGGTAACGGTTGCCATTTTACCGTAGTTACAGTGAAGATTTGATCTTCAGACGTCTTCCTACTAGACTTTAAAGACCCATGAAAGCAGGGCCTGAGTTTGCTTTTGCACATACTGTGTCTCCAGTGCCAGGCACATAGTAGGTTCTTAGTAATGTGTTAACTAAAAATCCCAGAGGATTTAGATCTCCCATTACCATCACCACACATTTCGTAGATAAGAAAACTGCCTAGGGTAAAGGGTATGCATGGAGTGAGTGCCAGGGCCAGATCCAGAGCCCCAGGCCTCCTGACGCCAGCCTTGAACTTTCATCATCATGCCCTGCTGTTTGCCAGCCAGGAGATGAGGGCACCGCCTGGGTAAAGGCAGAAAGGCGGGAAGATTTCAACCTGTTTTATTGGGCCCTCCTGCCGCCTGCTCTCCTCCCATCCCAAGCTAGCAAGGCCTGCCCCACCCTGCCCACCCTTCCTGGCTCCCTCCCAGCCGGAGGAGGAAAGGAGAGTACAGGGAGAGTCCCCAATACACCTGCTCAGACTTGAACACCAGAGCAGGAGCTTCCTTCTCCAGTTTGAGGTTCCCAGAACCAGAGGGCGTGATTTCACTCTTTGGGCTTTAGTTCAGGGCGCTTTTAAGGAACAATGGATCCCAAGAGAAAGCCTACATGGAGCTTTGAAGCGCTAGCCTGGGAGTCAGCAGTCCCAGGCTCTGGTCCAGCCCATCACATCTCACTCCAGTATTGGGCAACGCAGGGAGTTAAGAGCGTGGGCCCTCTAGTCAGAGTGCCTGGTTTCGAGCACCTGCAAGTCATTTATTCTCAGGCTTTGGTTTTCTCATCTACACAAATGGGGACCATAGAATTACTTACTTAAGAGGGGTGTTATGATGATCGAGGAGCTAACATATGCAAAGTGTTTGGTACAGTACCTGACTTCATGAGGGAAGTGCTAACCTCTCTGGTCCTTTGTTTCCTCATCTGTAAAAATGGGGGTGAAATATATGTCCCCTGAAGCCCTGGCCAACGTTATTTTCCTCTCTTCCAGAGCTTATATGCTACTGGCTACCTTGAACTCCAATAGGTCTGAATTTGAATCCTGGTGCTCACTAGCTTTGTGCTAGTTTACTTAACCTCTCTAAGCCTCAGTTTCCACCAGGTAGGGATCTTGAGAAGACTGAATGGAACAATGCATGTAAAATTAATTGCTTGGTTCTGTAGCCTGCAAAGAGGAAGTGCTGATTCTCACAGGCATCATCATCACTACTGTCACCAGGATCATCACCTTCAGCACTAAAGACATGTGCTCTCCTGAGGCCATGCTTTTTTGCTGCTGTTTGTAGACATCAGAGCCAGAGCCTCCCAGGACGCTGTTTCCAAGAAGCATCCCTCCCAGATCCAGTCTCACCTCTGATTGGTGTTATGCCCTTTATTGCCCAGAGGCCATTCTTGGAGGATCCCTGAGACTAGCCATCTCCAGCCTTGGCCTGGCAGAGCTGCAGTGCCAGACAGGGCCTCCCAGGGAAGCCCTCAACAGCGCCACCCAAAAGCTTTTGTCTTTAATTGCCCAGCTACAAGGCCTTTCTCACTAATCCCTGTGTCCTCAGAATGGGCTACTTGTTGGCAAGAGACTCAGATGAGAAGGCACCTGATCTGAGATATCTAACCTCTTTTACAAAAACATCTTATCCCAAGGATTCCTTTATTAAAGGCCACTCAATAGATTCTCAACCTCTTCACATTCTCTGATCCATAAAAGCCCTCAAGAAACCTAACGGGCTATATAATCTTCTGCAATTACCGTCCCCTCTCTGAGGCTGTTTCCATACCTGTAGAAAACAAAAGAGTTGGGCTAAATCGACCTCTACTGAACCCTCTAGCCCAGATATTATGGGCGTTTATAGATACCAGCCCAAACTTAACAGTTTCTCTCTTCTGCGCATGTGCCAGACAACTGAGCTTATTATCATCTCAGATTGACTTCAACAACCCTGAGTATTTGGCGGTGTGATATCCATTTTATGACTGAGGAAACAAATGCTTAAAAGGGGTTGAAATGATTAGTCCAAGACCAAGCAGAGACACAGCTGAGATCTGAAGCCAGATCTGTGCACGGTGTAAACCGCAGACCCCAGTCATGACAGATACTTGGTCCCTGTCACCAAAGATTAAAATTCAATAGGTCAACAGTGGGCCCAGGAATCTGCATTTAATAGGTTCCCCTAAATGACTGTGCTGCAGGAAACTACCCATCAGTCAATAGACATTTGATGAGCACCCACTAAGTGCCAGCTGGGATGATGTGAACCATGGATAAATCAGTGAACACAACAGCTGCCACCCCTGCCCACACTCTATTCAGAACAATTGCTTAGTAAATTTTTGCTAGTGAATGGGGGAGAGGGGACATGAGTCTTGATCATCACTGAAGTTTCCTGCCAGCTGCCCACAACTCAGTGATTCTCTTACCCAGGCCAGGGAGTCTGACACACCTATTTCCCACCTATTTCTCCAGTCCCAGGAGGCAGGGACTCAAGCCAAGAGGAACTAAGAAGTCACCCGATTTGTATTGTTAATTTAGAGAGCTGGCTCCGTCTCCTATTGAATTGTAGAACTTGAGAATTGTGGAGTGTATGTTACCCATCAGCTTCGCTGAACACGTAGCAGAATGTGGCCAAAGCCACACACCCCTTCGGGACAGAGCCAGGACTAGAAGCCGGGGCTCTAGGTTGGATGCATCGTGGTCAGGTGTCTTCACAGGACAGACTTCTCATGCTTGAGCCTGTGGAAGAAACCACCCAGCTGTGTCAGTTGAGGGTCTCAGAACTGGGGACTAGAGCTTTCAGTGCCTGAAATTCTATCATGGGACTTCCCTGGTAGTCCAGTGGTTATGACTCCGTGCTTCCACTGCAGGGGGCGTAGGTTTGGGGAGGCTCCACATGCCACACAGTGGAGTCAGAATAAAAAAAAGAAAGTCCAGCATAAGCAAAGCATTTCTTTATGTTGCCCTCTTCTCCCTGTAGGGCCAACTTATAAACTCACCAGTACATTTAGGGGATACTTAGCAGATCACTGTGTCTTTTACACACTACAAATGCTGAAAAGTGTTCCCAAATCAGCAGATGAGGGGCACTAAACAGCTGTGAAGTTGCCTATGACTGTTTCCCAGTTTTGCAAGTGCAGGTTTTCATTCACTCACCTCTGCCTTGTTAATGACTGTGCACAAAGCATGGGAATAATGAAGCGGGGTAGGAATAGAAACACCTGCTTTTTCTTCATCTGTTCACAGAGCAAAATGATCCTAGACAGGTGTGACAGGTATAATGGTCCCTCATTATACCCATTTGATAGATGGAGAAACAAAGGTCCAGTGATATGAATTATTCTGTTTTTTTACAGAGATGTAAATTCTACCAGGTTACTACATATATATAATATATAATTAGATGTATAAAATACATATATATGTGTATTACATGTATAATATAATACAGCAACATTTAAAGAGTTACCTGAATTAAAGGGCAACATCTAAATTTAGTATCTCTAGCAAATAAGGCAAGCAGATGGTAAGAATGCCTGAGTACCTATTGTTTGTGAATATCTTTATACTCTATCACTTTGGGACCTTTTTAATGATCAACCTATCTGTCCTACCTGACCTAGAATTTTGTGTGGATCAAGTTCACTTACAAAGGACTTTGAACTTCACATTCACTATCCTAAATCATCAATAATGCTCCTTTGGAAACATATCCTAAGGATCTGATTCAAAAACTGGAACTGCTACAGCATAATGTTTATGTAGAGAAGCGGACAACAGAGGATGAGATGGTTGGATGGCATCACCGACTCGATGGACATGGGCTTGGGTGAACTCCAGGAGTTGGTGATGGACGGGGAGGCCTGGCGTGCTGCGGTTCATGGGGTCGCAAAGAGTAGGACACAACTGAGTGACTGAACTGAACTGAGATAGATAAATAGATAGATAGATTCAATAAATATTTTTAGAACCTGCCAGATGCTAGGCACTGTGCTACAGGCCCACAAATAGTAACCATAATATAATCTTTGCTCTCTTGTAACTCACAGCTGTGATCTCTACAATATGCAGGGGAGAGACTAGTCAACATGCTAGGATGAAATAAGTCTTTTTAAAAAAAAGATTATTTCTGAATGCACCAGGTCTCGTTACTGCACTTGGGCTTTCTCTAGTTGCAGTTAGAGCGGGGGCTACTCTCTGATTGTGGTACTTGGGCTTTTTGTTGCAGTGGCTTCTTTTGTTGTAGAGCACAGGCTCTAGGCACATGGGCTTCAGTAGTTGTGGCATGGGGACTCAGCAGTTACCGTTTGTGGGCTCTAGAGCACAGGCTCAATAGTTGTGGGGCATGGGCTTAGTTGCCCCATGGCACGTGGAATCTTCCTGGATCCCGATCGAACCCATGTCCTCTGCATTGGCAGGCGGATTCTTAACCACTGGACCACCAGGAAGATCAGATCAGATCAATCGCTCAGTCATGTCCGACTCTTTGCGACCCCATGAATCGCAGCATGCCAGGCCTCCCTGTCCATCACCAACTCCCAGAGTTCACCCAGACTCATGTCCATCGAGTCAGTGATGCCATCCTGCCATCTCATCTTCTGTCATCCCCTTCTTCTCTTGCCCCCAATCCCTCCCAGCATCAGTCTTTTCCAATGAGTCAACACTTTGCATGAGGTGGCCAAAGTAGTGGAGTTTCAGCTTTAGCATCATTCTTTCCAAAGAAATCCCAGGGCTGATCTCCTTCAGAATGGACTGGTTGGATCTCCTTGCAGTCCAAGGAACTCTCAAGAGTCTTCTCCAACACCACAGTTCAAAAGCATCAATTCTTCGGCACTAAGCCTTCTTCACAGTCCAACTCTCACATCCATACGTGACCACAGGAAAAACCATAGCCTTGACTAGATGGACCTTTGTTGGCAAAGTAATGTCTCTGCTTTTGAATATGCTATCTAGGTTGGTCATAACTTTCCTTCCAAGGAGTAAGCGTCTTTTAATTTCATGGCTGCAGTCACCATCTGTAGTGATTTTGGACCACCAGGAAAGCCCTGTAATAAGTTTTTTCATGGAAGCTGGGGGAGCTGAAAGCTGGGTGGGGCTGGGAGAAGAGCCCATGGGAGAGGTGGGATCCTGAGCCAAGACAATGAAAGTAGTAGGAGGGATCTGGAAGAGTGAATGGGTGGAGGCCACATTTTAGAGTGCGAATCACTAGGCTTTGGTCATAGATAAGAAATGATGGGCTGATTACAGGGAAGAGCTTCAGTGGATGATGAGTCTTAGAGAAGAGGCAGCTCATAAGGGTTCTCCTGAGTATAACCTCAGATATGCAGATGACACCACCCTTATGGCAGAAAGTGAAGAGGAACTAAGAAGCCTCTTGATGAAAGTGAAAGAGGAGACTGAAAAAGTTGGCTTAAAGCTCAACATTCAGAAAACTAAGATCATGGCATCTGGTCCCATCATTTCATGGGAGATAGACGGGGAAACAGTGGAAACAGTGTCAGACTTTATTTTTTGGGCTCCAAAATCACTGCAGATTGTGACTGCAGCCATGAAATTAAAAGACGCTTACTCCTTGGAAGGAAAGTTATGACCAACCTAGATAGCATATTCAAAAGCAGAAACATTACTTTGCCAACAAAGGTCCGTCTAGTCAAGGCTATGGTTTTTCCTGTGGTCATGTATGGATGTGAAAGTTGGACTGTGAAGAAGGCTGAGCACCAAAGAATTGATGCTTTTGAACTGTGGTGTTGGAGAAGACTCTTGAGAGTCCCTTGGACTGCAAGGAGATCCAACCAGTCCATTGTGAAGGAGATCAGTCCTGGGTGCTCTTGGAAGGAATGATGCTAAAGCTGAAACTCCAGTACTTTGGCCACCTCATGCGAAGAGTTGATTCATTGGAAAAGACTCTGATGCTGGGAGGGATTGAGGGCAAGAGGAGAAGGGGACAACAGAGGATGAGATGGCTGGATGGCATCACCAACTCAATGGACGTGAGTCTGGGTGAACTCTGGGAGTTGGTGATGGACAGGGAGGCCTGGCATGCTGCGATTCATGAGGTCGAAAAGAGCCGGACACGACTGAGCGACTGAACTGAACTGAATTGAACTGAGTATTTTCAGATGACTGTGGGACAAGAGGAGGCATACAGGAGGAGCACACTGATACCAAGCAAAAAATTGGAAAGAACCTTAGCATCTAGTAAGAAAGAGCAGTTCAATTCCACACCTAGTTACAAACAGTAGACAAAAGCTCACACATGTGTACAGAGAACTGTGTTCAAGGGTGTTCATTGCAGTATTATTAATTATGGTAAAAAAAAAATACAGCTTATAGGAAAAAATGAACTGTGGTGAGACCACACAATGGAATATTAGACAACTGTGAAAATTAATAACAGCTGCATGAATCCACAAAGATAAAACACAAAAGCAATGAGTGAGATAAATAGGCAGCCTAAGGATACATGCAATGTTATACTATGCATGTAATGTTTTTAAATATGCAAAATAATTTTCCATTGCATTGGCCAGTACACATATATAAAGTAAAAGCATAAACATGGAACAGCAAAGGTACAGCTCATTTCAAGAAAGTGAGAGGAGAGGGGGGACCCAGGGCTGGCTTTATGGGTGAGCCACCTCACTCTTGAAGTCACACTGGCCTTACACGTGGTTAATTACTCTGCTGCTGCCGACTTGAAATTCATGATGATTTTAAATAAGGGTTCCTGCATTTCATTTTGCACCAGACCCTGCAAGTTATGTAGCTTCTCCTGGTGGGATTACATTGTATGTAAGAGAGTTCCAGTTATACCTGTGATCTTGTTTTTAATCTCAAAAATATTTTTAAAGTATCAGTGTTTGTTAAATCTGTGTAGCGCATTGTTCCTTGTGCTTTTCTGTATGTTTGAAATATTTTATAATTCAAAAACAATGAAGATACTCGGCAGAAGGTAGAAAGCTATATGGAAAATGTACGGGAAAATACGTATAACATTAAGTGAAATAGGGTTATAAAAATGTTTATAAAGTGATTGTAGTTGTGTGCATAAATGTACATTTAAAGTGTATATGTTAGAGTGACCTAAGGAGTGTGAACAAACAAAACATGAGGATGGTGGAAATAATTTCTTTTCATATTTTCATTTGTGTTTTGTTTCAATTTTGTTTTTATAATAAATAAAATTGCCATCTATGTTATTTAAGTAGCCTATCTGCATTGTAACAGAGACATTTCAGAGACTTAAGATCTCAACATAAAGGAGTAGCTCTGATGGAACTGGTAGGAACCCTTCCTAAAATGAGCTTTGAACCGAATGTCAGTTTGGAGTCCCACTTGGGGACCGAACTCACGTTTGGACAAACCTCTTCTCCAGGCTGAGACTCAGATTCCCCCTCTGCACAACAGTGCGCTTGGACTGGGTGGGCCATCCCAAATGCGCCTTGGATGGGTGTGTTCCCCCGAGACCAGGGCCCTGACTGTGAGATGCTCTGATTCCCGCTCCCCTTTGCAGGGGAAATCATTTGGGCCATGTGTAGTTTGGCAGCAGAGATGGTTGGAGTCAGGATCCTGAGCAGAGAATCCAGGTCAGTAGGCCACCCTAGGAGCGTTTTATATGGGGTGGAAGCTCTTTGGTTCCTGGAGCAGCCAGAACTTCAGAGTCCCAGGGAAAGGGGCATGGCCTCACAGGCAGGGCAAGGTATAGGCACAGTGTGGTATCATGGGCGCAGCAGAGCATCCTGGGCACAGCATGGTGGGGGCAGCCCTGCGCTCTTCAGCTTCCCTGAAGAATACTGGCAGACAACTCCAAAGATGAAAGATCGGTTGAAAGGGAATAGTCCACCTTCTGTCAGAGTTATTATTTTTCATTGTAATTTTTTTTTATTATTTTTTGGCCTCACCCTCGGACATGTAAGGATCTCAGTGCCCCAACCAGGGATCAAACCCACATCCCCTGCGTTGAAAATGCAGAGTCTTAACCACAGACCACCAGGCAAGTCCTCCACTACAAATTATTTTAAATTACATGTGATACAATTATTTTTATCCTTGTATAAAAAAACGCAAACAAGAGGCTTCCCTGGTGATCCAATAGCTAAGACTCCATGCTCCCAGTGCAGGGGGCCCAAGTTCAATCCCTGGTCAGGGAACTAGATCCCATATGCTGCAACTAAGAGTTCACATGCTGCAACTAAAGACCCAGGGCAGCCAAATAAATAAGTAAAATGAATATTTTTAAAAAACGACAAAAAAAATGTAAACAATACAAAGAAAGGACAAGCATCTGTGATCACCTTCACCCAATATCACTCCTTCCCCATAGGTGCCCACTGTTACTGTTTCATGAATTGCCTTACAGAAAAGGGAAAAAAAAGAGATTTTTTTCTTTGCTTTTTATACATATAAAACCTAGAAACCCTCAAAGTTTCGATTGAGACTTTTAAACAAAATGGAATCCTACTACAATCACTATTTTGTAATTTCCTTCTTAATATGTCTTAGAGGTCTTTCCATATCAGTACATGCAGATCTACCTATTTCTTCAAACTGTTGTTCAGTCACTAAGTCATGTTCAATTCTTTGCAATCCCATGAAGTGCAGCACTTCATGCCAGACTTCCCTGTCCTTCACGATTTCCCAGAGTTTGCTCAAACTCATGTCCATTGAGTCAGTGATGCCATCCAACCATCTCATCCTCTGTTGCCCTCCTCCTCCTCCTGCCGTCAATCTGTCCCAGCAGCAGGGTCTTTCCCAGTGAGTTGGCCCTTTGCATCAGGTGGCCAAAGTATTGGAGCTTCAGCTTCAGCATCAGTCCTTCCAATGAATATTCACAGTTGATTTCCTTTAGGATTGACTGGTTTGATCTCCCTGCTGTCCTCTTAAGAATCTTCTCCAGCACCACAATTCGAAAACATCAATTCTTCAGCGATCAGCCTTCTTTATGGTCCAACTCTCATATCCACACACGACTACTGGAAACACCGTAATTTTGACTATATGGATCTTTGTCAGCAAAGTGATGTCTCTGCTTTTTAATATGCTATCTAGGTCTGTCCTAGCTTTTCTTCCAAGGAACAAATGTCTTTTAATTCTTTCAAATTGCTGCATGGCTCTCCCCAGGGTGAATGTGCCAGGGACTTGATTTGTAACTTCTGGCGCATCATGTTTCTAGACTTACATTCTTCAGGTGGTTATATGGTCCTAGTTATATCACTAAAGACTATACAAAGCTGGGGATAGAAAATAATGACAATGGATGCATTTCTTTATTCTTTCAATCAACAAAAGCCTGTGGAATGCTTCCTTTGAGTATAGACTTCATCTTTTAATCAATCAAGCCAGACCTGCATGTATGAGTTTAGTGAATAATGTCAATCATTTTACTACATTGTTTGAAACTCATCCATCATTCCTTCATGACCCATCTACTTTGTGCCAGGCATTGTGCTAAGCTTTGTGGGACTATAGAGTATTAGTCGTGGCTGCTTTGGTTGCAATTAATAAAAAAACCCTACTTAACCTAGCTTTAACATATAATATGTTGGCTTCCATTAATTAACACATTTAAAGGAGGAATGTCACCAGGAAGACGTGGATGTTCATCTCTCAGCTCTGTTTTCCCTGAAAGCTTCATTCTGGGACAGGTTCTGTCCTGGTGATGGCAAGGTGGTATGCTCCAGGCCTAAACCCAATCCTCTTAGCAAGTCCAGCAAAGGAGCTGTGCCAGTTGCCTAGCAAAAGACTAGGATTCAGTCTGATTATATCAATTTGGCTCAAATGCCTGTCACTAGGCCAATCCCTGCTCCGATTTGTCAGTACTGGGTTACATGCCCACCTCTAAGTCTAGGAGTCAAGCTGTTTCATTCAACAACCCTGCTATCCCCAAACCAAGGTTCTTAAAAAGAGACCATTAATTTGAATGGGAAATAATTATATCTCTTTCTATTAGCTTCTAACTAAAATTTAGCATTTCCTTCTATTATGAATAGAGCAAACATTTCATAACAGTATTAAAAGTTCCTATAACTTTGGCACTAATAGAAATCACAGATATTTCATATCTCATCACAAAATGTCATTTACATTCATCACTATTTTGAAACTTAGGGTAACTATCAGACCAATTAGATCTTGCTATTCATGTGTTAATAAAGAAATATATATATATTGCTATATAAAAATTTCTTATCATGTGATAACTGTTTCAATATAATTGAGTTTTAAAAAATTATTTGTAGTTGATATTAAGCATTTAAAAACATCAACATGAGGAGGGGTCCATGGCCCACAAAAAAGGTCTAGATATAATATGGGAGAGATATATAATATCTAGATATAATATGATTTCCTCCCCAAAAGGACATCAGGTGCCTTTGCCAGAGGTGCATCTGCCCCACCGGGAACACTAACCTACACAGCTCAGGAGCAGCTGATCCTCATGACTCTGCTGACTTTATTGTCCCCCAGAAGCCCTGAAGAGCTTCTCCATACCAGGAGCCAAAATTTCCTCTGTCAAAGGAGGTGCAAAAATAGAAGGAACAAAATGAAACCTGGATGTCCTTTGTGAAGAGGAGGAGGAGACTTAAGCAAGATGCTTAAGGAGAAGTTCATGAGATCACTTTGCTCTGCAGATGCCTACTTGTCTCAGCATAGAGCCCAGCAATAGGCCTGCCCTTTGACCAGGATTCCCTCTTCCTGGGAGTTCACCTTGGAAACCAGTAGAAGGAAGAGAACAAGCTAGCCAGGCAAAAATATTCACTAAGGTGGGCTGGGGCTAGGGAGGCTGGGTCAGGAGCCTGGAGTCAGGCAGGCCTGTGTTTGAAGCCTTGCTCAAAAGGGTAACCAACACTGCCTGCCACACACATGAACACTGCTCCTCAGACATCAGCGTGGTGTCTAGTTCTTCCCCTGGATTTCAGACTAGCTTTCTGACTTGATTTGACCAAGAGAACTCAGCAGAAAGGATGCTATCCCAGTACCCGCCCTAGGAGTCAGGACAATGGGAGCTTCTGCTTTCACTCTCCAGGAAGCCAGTCACTGCGTAAAGAAATCCTGCTAACATGCCAGGTAGACCATGTAGAGAGACAGAGGCCCTGAAGGATGCGAGGCCACAGAAACAGAAACCAGCTGTCGCCATTTTAGCCTCCCCTCCTGCAATACCAGACATCTGAATAAACCCATCTTGCAGCCCCCAGCCCTAGTGAAGCTGCCTCAGTTAGTACTGTGTACAGCAGAGATGACTCAACTCCATCAAGCTCTGACCACACTGCAGAACCATGAACACGTAAATAGTTCTCGTCCCTTAAGCTACCACATTTTCATTTTCTAAGTGAATGAGTCTCTGTTTTGTAAGTTCATTTGTACCATTTCTTTTTAGATTCCACATGTAAGGGATGTCATATGCTATTTCTCCTTCTCTGACTCATTTCACTCAGCATGACACTCTCTAGGTACATCCGTGTTGATGCAGTGGCATTATTTCATTTTTGGTTTTGTTTTGTAATGGCTGAGTACTTACTATTCCACCATACATATGGGCACAACCTTTAAAAGAATAACATAGCCCGAGGACACGACATAAACTGATTAGAACCAAAGAGGTCCAAGATGGTAGACAAGTCGACTTCCACTAGACTGTGAGCCTCAGTACACACTCATTTAACATATCAGCAAGCTGAATGACAAACCCACAGGTGCCGTAACAGTTCCAAGGCCAGCCATAAAGGTCAAAAAGTGAAAGGTGGCCCAATTCCTGGAAATCCCTGTCGCTTCCCCAAAATAGCTGGAGTATTCCTTCTACTCATTAGCCTATGAAATCACCCACCTCTATAAAAACTGACAACTCCATACCCTGGGGCCACTCTCACCTCCTGAGATGGCCCACACTCTGTCTGTGGAGTGTGTTTCTCTCTAAATAAACCCACTTCTTACCTATGACTGAATTCTTTCTGTGATGAGTCATCAACAACCTGAGCTTCATTAAGTCCTGAGACCAGGTGTGTGATCTCACTCCTGGCCAATAGGTTCAAGTCCCATTCTGGGTTTTGGCTGAGTTTGAGTCCCAGCCTGATTAACACAGTTTTAATAGTCAAGGCTATGGTTTTTCCTGTGGTCATGTATGGATGTGAGAGTTGAACTGCGAAGAAGGCTGAGCACCGAAGAATTGATGCTTTTGAACTGTGGTGTTGGAGAAGACTCTTGAGAGTCCCTTGGACTGCAAGGAGATCCAACCAGTCCGTTCTGAAGGAGTGGATTTCTTTGGAAGGAATGATGCTAAAGCTGAAACTCCAGTACTTTGGCCACCTCATGTGAAGAGTTGACTCATTGGAAAAGACTCTGATGCTGGGAGGGATTGGGGGCAGGAGGAGAAGGGGACGACAGAGGATGAGATGGCTGGATGGCATCACCGACTCGATGGACGTGAGTCTGGGTGAACTCTGGGAGTTGGTGATGGACAGGGAGGCCTGGCGTGCTGCGATTCATGGGGTCTCAAAGAGTCAGACACGACTGAGCAACTGAACTGAACTGAACTGAATAATATGTTATAATTTCCTGCAGGGGCTGAGTTTCTCTAAGTTACTGGAATGACTCTACTGGATAGAATAGCATGGAACCATTAGAAATCATAAGCACAAAGTTCATGAACTTTATTTATTGTATAATTTGAAGTAAAGAGAGTCTGATTCCAATGAAGAAAAAAATTTTCTGAATAAAAGTTGTAAGGCAATAGGAGAAATAAAAACTGTTAGTGTACTTGGGTGGTGGGTTTTATTTACAAATGTCCTTTAAAGATTTCTGTAGTGTTATTCTCAACTTCTTAATTATAAATCATTTTAATGCAATTTCCAAATGGGATTAAGTTTTGAGAAAACATGGAGAAATGAAGACTATGTATTTGAGTTTTGATTTTACTGAAAATGTTCTCTACTCAAATTTTCTTTAATTTGATCTTCATAAAAAATAATTTTTGTGCAATTATTAAATAGAAAACTGATCATTGTGCAATTTATCCAGTGCTATTATGAGCCCAGCAGGGAACTAAGTGCTTGTGCTCCTGCATTTATTCAACAAATAGTGAAATCCAGAGCTCAAGAGGAGGGATTTTCATGCTTTGTTCTTTGATGCCTCCCAGCAACTCTATCATGTCGGTGGTGTTATTATCCCCATTTCACAGATGAGGATACTGAGACTCAGAGAGGTTATGTTTCTTGTCAAAATCATTCAGCTTGGAAGTGGCAGGACTGAGATTTGAGCTCAGGTCTCTTGAGACTGTCTTCTCATTATCATTCACTTCTTAGCCCACAGCAGTACAGACTGCTCCGATTAAACAGACTGACTCAGCAAGTCTGTAAGCACTAAGAAGCAGCATGCTTTTGTCATAAAATAACAGCATGGAGTCAGGAGACCTGAACTTGGATCCTGGGTCACTGTGTGGTTATTCCCTCTGTACCTTCATGGCCTCACAGGCTAAATGAGGGATTTGGATAAATACTTGGAAAATTCTGGAAAATAACCCAAAGCATAATGCCTTGGACCTTAACTTTAACCGATTAGAGTAGGTTATTCTTAAAATTGTGATTCAAATGTCCCAATTGTGCTCAGATACTATTCTAAGCAGTATTTGGACTTAAAGTTCCAAGATTTGGGTTCAAAGATTGGCTGTGCTTTTGAGTGATTTGGGGTCAGTTTTCTAGCTCTCTGACTTTCAGTTTCAAGGGCAATAGCAATCCTAACCTCTCTCGTTGATTGTACGGACCCAGTGTGGACCCAACCCAAGTGGAAGAACTGAATAGTCAATAAATAAATACAATATGTATGTGTATATATAGATCTTAAATGAAAGACACTTTAATGAAACCTCACAGTAAAAGTACATAATATATACAATTAGTATAAATCTGTTTTGGTGTTTTATAATCACTTAGGAATTCTTTGACAGGTAGATATATATAATTTGAATGTGTATACTATATATGTGATATAGATGATGTATAATATTCAGAAATATATTTTAATATGATAAATGAAAGGTAACATGCCTGCATCTCTGTGATGATAGAATTTCAGCGGAAGCTCCCCCCAGCTCCTCGCCCTACCCCACCTCAAATCTTCCACCCAACATCACACCTGGCTGGAGAGTGGGCTTCCCTGTATCCTGGGCTTACCATGATTAATGCACTAACACCTGGAGTGAAAACATTTTCTTCTTTAAGTATCCATTTCCCCCTACAAGACTATGAACAAATCAAGGCCAGGAATTGAGTCTTATTCTTAGATACAACAGCCCTCACTGTAAATGACACAGAGTAAGTAAATAAATATTTGTTAAGCTGAAGAAAGTAGGGAAAACCACTAGACCATTCAGGTATGACCTAAATCAAATTCCTTATGATTATACAGTAGAAGTGAGAAATAGATTTAAAGGACTAGATCTGATAGATAGAGTGCCTGATGAACTATGGACGGAGGTTCGTGACATTGTACAGGAGACAGGGATCAAGACCATCCCCATGGAAAAGAAATGCAAAAAAGCAAAATGGCTGTCTGGGGAGGCCTTACAAATATCTGTGAAAGGAAGAGAAGCGAAAAGCAAAGGAGAAAAGGAAAGATATAAGCATCTGAATGCAGAGTTCCAAAGAATAGCAAGGAGAGATAAGAAAGCCTTCCTCAGCAATCAGTTCAAAGAAATAGAGGAAAACAACAGAATGGGAAAGACTAGAGATCTCTTCAAGAAAATTAGAGATACCAAGGGAACATTTCATGCAAAGACGGGCTGGATAAAGGACAGAAATGGTACGGACCTAACAGAAGCAGAAGATATTAAGAAGAGGTGGCAAGAATACACAGAAGATCTGTACAAAAAACATCTTCATGACCAAGATAATCACAATGGTGTGATCACTCACCTAGAGCCAGACATCCTGGAATGTGAAGTCAAGCGTGCCTTAGAAAGTATCACTACGAACAAAGCTAGTGGAAGTGATGGAATTCCGGTTGAGCTATTTCAAATCCTAAAAGATGATGCTGTGAACGTGCTGCACTCAATATGCCAGCAAATTTGGAAAACTCAGCAGTGGCCACAGGACTGGAAAAGGTCCGTTTTCATTCCAATCCCAAAGAAAGGCAATGCCAAAGAATGCTCAAACTACTGCACAATTGCACTCATCTCACACGCTAGTAAAGTAATGCTCAAAATTCTCCAAGCCAGGCTTCAGCAATACGTGAACTGTGAACTTCCAGATGTTCAAGCTGGATTTAGAAAAGGCAGAGGAACCAGAGATCAAATTGCTAACATCTGCTGGATCATCAAAAAAGCAAGAGAGTTCCAGAAAAACATCTACTTCTGCTTTGTTGACTATGCCAAAGCCTTTGACTGTGTAGAACACAATAAACTGTGGAAAATTCTGAAACAGATGGGAATACCAGACCACCTGAGCTGCCTCTTGAGAAATCTGTATGCAGGTCAGGAAGCAACAGTTAGAACTGGACATGGAACAACAGACTGGTTCCAAATAGAAAAAGGAGTATGTCAAAGCTGTATATTGTCACCTTGCTTATTTAACTTATATGCAGAGTACATCATGAGAAACGCTGGGCTGGAAGAAGCACAAGCTGGAATCAAGATTGCTGGGAGAAATATCAATAACCTCAGATATGCAGATGACACCACCCTTATGGCAGAAAGTGAAGAGGAACTAAAAAGCCTCTTGATGAAAGTGAAAGAGGAGAGTGAAAAAGTTGGCTTAAAGCTCAACATTCAGAAAACTAAGATCATGGCATCTGGTCCCATCACTTTATGGGAAATAGATGGGGAAACCGTGGAAACAGTATCAGACTTTATTTTGGGGGGCTCCAAAATCACTACAGATGGTGATTGCAGCCATGAAATTAAAAGACGCTTATTCCTTGGAAGAAAAGTTAGGACCAACCTAGATAGCATATTCAAAAGCAGAGACATTACTTTGCCAACAAAGGTCCATCTAGTCAAGGCTATGGTTTTTCCAGTGGTCATGTATGGATGTGAGAGTTGGACTCTGAAGAAAGCTGAATGTCAAAGAATTGATGCTTTTGAACTGTGGTGTTGGAGAAGACTCTTGAGAGTTCCTTGGACTGCAAGGAGATCCAACCAGTCCATCCTAAAGGAGATCAGTCCTGGGTGTTCTTTGGAAGGACTGATGCTAAAGCTGAAACTCCAATATTTTGGCCACCTCATGCGAAGAAGAGTTGACTCATTGGAAAAGACTCTGATGCTGGGAGGGATTGGGGGCAGGAGGAGAAAGGGACGACAGAGGATGAGATGGCTGGATGGCATCACTGACTCAACGGACATGAGTTTGATTGAACTCTGGGAGTTGGGGATGGACAGAGAGGCCTGGCTTGCTGCAATTCATGGGGTCGCAAAGAGTTGGACACGACTGAGAGACTGAACCGAACTGAAGCTGAATTGACATGCTGTAGAGCTTGGAGACTCTTAAAAGCAGAAAGTATTTTTAAAATTTGATCTATTTTATATGAATATCAAATAGGCACATGGAAAGATGCTCTATATCATTACCAGTCATTAGGGCAACATAAATGACCATCACAATGCAATACCACTACCCCTTCCCTGTGATAACTGAAATTTCAAAATCTTGCCATATTCAGCATTTGTAACAATGTGGAGCAACTGGAACTCTCATATAATATCGACAGGAATGAAAAATAATTCAAATACAAAATGACACCACTTTGGAAAATAGTTTGCCAGTTCTTTAAAAAGTTAAACATATACCTTCCAAATGATCAAGAAATCTCACTCTATGTATTTATACAAAAGAAATTTTTTTTTTAAGTTTACATAAAGATGCATAGGTGAATCATCATAGTAGATTAACAATAGCCAAAAACTAGAAAAACTCCAAATGGCAGACCAACTAAACAAATTGAATGAACAGACAGATCATGGTAATAGTTATTCAATGAATACTGTTCAGCAATAAAAAAGAACAAACTCCTGACATACGCAACAACAGAGAAGAATCTCAAATTCATTCTGTTAGGTGAAATAATGCCAGACTCAAAAGATTGAATACAGCATCATTCCATTTAAATGAAATTCTAGAAAAGGCACAATTATAGTAAGAGGAAGTAGAGTGCATAGATTGGGAGAAACAATAGATTACAGAGCAAAGTTTGGGGCCTCGTGGTGGTGGTTACATAACTATATATGTTTTTCAAACTAAATGTTATACTTAAATTGGTGTATTTTATTGTATGTACACTTCAATAAAGCTAATTTTTTTTTTATTTTTTGTGTGTAATAAAGTTTTATTAAAGTATAAAGGAGATAGAGAAAGCTTCTGACATAGGCATCAGAAGGGGGCAGAAAGAGTACCCGCTTGCTAGTGTTAGCAATGAAGTTACATACTCTCCCAATAAAGCTAATTTTTAAACCGTATATCTATTTTCATGTTTTTTATTTTTAAACATGGGTTGCTTTTTAGAGTAGTGAGTGTCCTGTCCCCAGAGAATTCCAAAGACCAGCCAAATGGATATGTGTCAGGCATGTTGTAGAAGGGATTCCTGAGTTGGGTGCAAGCCCAGACGAGATGGCCTTTAGCATCGTTACGGTTATGGAATTTAGGCTTAAGTGAGTATTGCCTAATGTGTAGCAGAAAGAACAATGGTCTAGGAGTCAAGAGCCATTCATTCACTCATTCATCATTTACTGAACACCTAACACAAGCCTGGCAATGTTCAGCAGTGTTGAGCTTAAGTTAGTTTAAGTTGGGTTTCTACATAGTCACACCTAAAAAATCCTAACAAATATAATCCCATTGAGAGTGCTCAGTTGCTCAATCGTGTCTGACTCTTTGCGGCCCCATGGACTGTAGCCCACCAGGCGCCTCTGTCCATGGGATTTCCCAGGCAGGAACACTGGAGTGGGTTGCCATTTCCTTCTCCAGGGGATCTTCCTGTCCCAGAGATGCAACTTGCATCTCTTACCTTGCAGGTGGATTTTCTACCACTGAACCCCTAGGGACTTGGGATAATCCCATCACTAGGTATTAAACTGGGTGATACTCCTTTGATACTCTTCCTAAGTGCCAAGTGAGGAGATCAGTGAGGGCCTGAGGAGGCAGGGAGACTACCCAGTTTTCTCCCTCTCCATCACCACAGCCTTGGTCCAGGTTGCCATTGCCTCTGACTCTGGACGGTTACATCAGCCTCCTCCTGGGTCTCCCTGAGTCCGCTTGAACTTCCTTGGGTTCATCTTATACACAGCATTCAGAAATCCACCACCTGAAATCCAGATCTGACTCTAAAAATTCTTCCATGCTGTCTCCTTCCCCCAAATTAAAGTCTCAATTTCTCAACATGGTTCCAGGGCCCCCTGTGACAGAGCCCTGAATTGAAGATCAGCTAGGGAGATGTGTGGCAGCACGTATGGGCTGATGTGGGGAGAAAGAGCAGGAAAAGATGGACTGGAGAGATGTTTTGGAAGCAAAAACTGCCTGAGTTCAAGCACTGGCTGTGCTGTTGCCCTGTATAAACTAATCCTCTGTTTCCAGATCATCCAGAGATGAGACAAAGGACTGTTTCAGTTCCAGAGTTGTAGGTTAACACTCCTAGGTATGTTTCCTAGCTGCCCCTCCAGCTCTGTCTCTCTGTGTGTGCCTCTCACTCAGCAGACACCTTTACAAAAAATTGTTATCTGTGGATATGAGTCACAGATTATAACTGGCTCAATCTGCAGGAGGCTTCACAGTCCATCCTGCTGACATGATTCTCTGCCCAGAGGAGCTTGAGGGTCATGTTACTGACCTGAAGTGCAAAAGAAAACCTGGTGAGTGTCCTTTGAAATGGGAGAAGAAGGAATGCACTTACAGCCACTGACACTCTCCTGGACAGTAATTGTCCCCTGGACAGCAAAAGGGAGTAAGTGGGAGAGGGAAAGGTCCAGCCTTTCAGAGCTTTCAGATGCTGTGTGTCCAAGGTGCTCAAAACACTACCCTGGAGGTGCTTCCATCCAGTCAAATGGAAAGGTCACTGAACTGGCCATGAATCAATGGGCTACTCAGTCTTGGCTTGACCTTGACAATGTCACTTCACTTCTAGCTCAGTTTCTCTACCAACCAGTCAGACACAGTAACGACAGCTTCAATTCATCCAACAGTTCCCATTATTTTCAATTTCACAAGCAGTACATGTTCCTTAAAGAAAATGTAAAGCATGAATAATCAGAAAGGAAAAATAAATTCCTTAATCTCACCATTCTGACACAAACAGATGTCTTTCTATTTTAATCAAAATGGGACTGCAATTGCACATTCCCTCCTGCACCCAATTATTTTCTTCAACAATACATTGCAACCATCTTTCCACGTCATTACACTTTCCTCGGCGTTAGGATACTCAGATGTGACTGGATACCCACGGGTATTCTCCAATTGAGGCCAGTCTCTGTATTTCATTTCACCCTTCAAAAACACATCCAATCCCAAAAGAACCAGCAGGCACTGCATATCTCACTGAAGACTTCGTGGGCCATGGAGAAGAGAGTTGCATTGCTCACCATCCAGCAAGCACTCTCCAACACCCCACTTGGTAGCTCCATTCTCTCTGTAGTCTGACTTTGGTATTCCCCCAACACAGTCTCTCAAAAACCACCACTAGCCCTTCTGGTCTACTTGTATATGCCACATAGCAAAACAATAGTAAAGGGGCATTCCTCAAGGATGGCCCTGGGAAATTAATTTGACAGTATTATTTATTCATTCATACCAAACACCTTTATATGATGGACAGTGTTTTGGGTGCTGAGGGAATTTTCATTCAACAAGAGGAAAAAAATCTTGTTTCTCATGGGACCTATTATTTTTCAATATTTACACTGCTGAAGAAGAGAGTCTCATAACGTATTTCAAAAGTCAACTCTTTTTGGACTTCTGTGTTATTTCCCGTTCTCCACCTCCTGGTGGTAAACAGTGCCAAAGTGAACATTGCTGAGGCACAGACTCCCATTTTTCAATTTTTAAAGATCTTTACCTTGTTTTAGTCATAGGAATCTACAGAGGCTTTACTGAAAAGGAAGGTAAGGGCCAAGAGAAAACAAGTCATTTCCCCAGGGTTACATGTTTGGTTATTTGGTGGCAGATTAAACAAACAAACATCTTTTCAAGAGGAAAACATGAATTCACAACAGTATGAGTCAGATCACATTGAGTCCTCTCCCCTTGAACAGCAGTAGCTGATGTTTACAGAGCACCTACCATAAGCATGACCCCATTACACGTGTGCTAAGTCATTTCAGTCATGTCTGACTCTTTGCGACTCTATGGACTATAGCCCACTAGGCTCCTCTGTCCATGGAATTCTCCAGGCAAGAATACTAGATGGGTTGGCATGCCCTCCTCCAGGGGATCTTCCCAACCCAGGGATCAAACCCATATCTCTTATGTCTCCTGCACTGACAGTTGGGTTCTTTACCACTAGCACCACCTGGGAAACCCCAACCTCAATATATACATCTCATTTAATCTTCCTTAAGCTATCAGCCCCATTCCACTGAAGGGCAAGGACAGAAAGTGACAGCCAAGGCTTAGACCCAAGCAGGTCTGATACCAAAGCCTACACTCTGAAGTACTCCTCACCTGGCCTCGCTGCTATGTGTCCAATTCCAATGCCAGCAAACTTGTCTTTCAATCTTAAAAAATTGCATAGGAATCTGCTAGTGCTTCTGGCAGATACCTTTTATAGGCAGACCAGTTGTCATTAGTCTACATGCTGTTTAGCATCATAATATCTTAATGATTTTATATATTATTTTCATTTCCCTGGCAGTTCAATGGTTAAGACTCTGCACTTCCACTGCAGGGGGCATGGGATCAAGCCTTGATTGGGGAACTAAGATCACACATGCCACATGGCCAAAAAATAAACAGTAAAAATAACTACATAAAATAATACATTAAAAAAATCACTCTATGTGACAATTTTACATTTTACAATCTCATATGCCACCATCTCAATTGATCCTTACAACAAATGCTCATTCTCCAAGGCCCAACCAAGCATCTACTTCTCCAGGAAACACTTTTTAATTGCCTCCAGCTGAGAAGTCTCCCCTCTTCAGCCTTACAGGTCACAAGATTGTGGTTCTTTTAGGCTTGGTTGTTATTCTCTGTCCCTAAGAATGGTGACCAAGGCTTTTTACCCCCAATGTCAGGCACTATGCCTGGTTCACTCTGTAAAAAGTTTGTGAGCACCACTGCTTACACTTGGTTCCTGGGAAGAAAATAAGGATTAGAAATCAGGGTTCTTCACTCCAGTTCCTCACTGTAAGATTTTTTCCTACTACACTTGTTTTAAGCTCAGACAGTTCAAGTCACTAGAGCCCTGTCTGGTGTTAATGATGCTAAAAATGAAGAGATGAGTGGATAGATGGGAGGAAGGAAGAAAGGATGGATGGATGGATGGATGGATGGACAGACAGTAGGATGAATGGTTGAATGAAAGAAGAAAGAAAGGATAACTGGATGGATAGATGAAATGAAGGAAAGAAAGAAATATAGATACATGATTGGATAGAAAGTGATAATGCAAGTATGGGAGGAAAAAGAAGGGGAGAAAGAAAAAAGGCAGGAGGATGAAGAAAGAGGAAACAGGAGAAAGTAGGGATGGAGGAATAGAAGGTAGGAAGGAGAGAGAAGGAAGAGAACTGTGACTTGGGTGAATAGGAAATTCAGGATTGATTTATTTAGAACCTCACTCGAAATCACACACCCCTCAGAAGATCAAGCATGGAAGACCTTCTCCACTGAGATTTTGCATTCCAGCCAGTAACCAATATTTCACATGCTGGATTAACCAAGGGCTCAGAGAAGTGAAAAGTTTATTCTTACAACCAAGAATTAAGTTCATCTAGACAGTCAAACTGGATACTCGGGACTCCAAGGCTAAATCTCTAAAGGACAATAAAATCAATCTTTAAAGAAGCATTTGCTTTCTAATCTATAGAAGAGACAAAGTTATAGGAGGCACAGAAGGTCAGTAAGGAAACAGAAGTCTTGCAATAAGCCAGGTAGACCTAATAAATACCTTTGTTATAAACCAGCTAGACCTAATAAACACCCATTTGAGTTAAGCAAACAGGATCAATTTTTGTTAAACTTATGTGCTTGGCCTTGGGACTTTCCCTCCCTGATGCTCTTGAAATGCTTGTACTAGGGCTTCTGAGACTCTTTCTGAGAGAGGAAAACACACTGGGGTGATCACGGCCCAGCCTAGAGCTGCTGCTCAGACCTGGACCATCTGTTTCCCTGAGTCCCTCTGGGTCTCCCCACCCCTGGGACACAGCCTTGGTTGCAAAAGCCCAGAACTGATCAGGCATTAAGTTCAAATGGAGACTGACTGTCACCAATTTGCAGCTACTGCCTCAGAGTGATGGTTGGGGGGGCGGGGGGTGGGGAGGTCCCCACTATCCTGGAGGCTGTGCAGATGGTAGGGGCCCAGCTCCAGCTCCTGGCCCAGAGGGCCCCCACTGCCCCAAGACAAGCCTTAAGACACAGGAAGCCCTGCCCTTGGTTCTGGGGACACAGAGATGAACCAGATGTGGGACTGTGTTTTCAGAGCTTCTAGACTATGTGGGGAGATGAAGCCAACAAACACTACAAAGTAGTGTGAAAAGTGACCAGAGCCATGTGAGGGTGTGATGGGGAGGGTCCGTGGGATCTCCAAGGAAAAGGAGTTGTTTCTAGCTGGGACTGGGTAAGGGAGTGTCCTAGAGATGGAGACTTGGAACTAGAGCTGGGCCTTAAATGTTTGGAAGGATTTTACCAAGCTAACAGAATAGCAAGAGCAAGGGCACCTGGTCCACAGGCCCACAGCAGAGGATGGATACATGTATATGTATGGCTGAGCACCTTTGCTGTCCCCCTGAAACTATCACAACATTGTTAATCAGCTATACTCCACTATAAAATTTAAAAACTTTTTAAAAAGGTCCATAGCAAATTTGGGTGCCAGGAACTTTCCAGAAGGGCTGCAGTGGGTGGTGAGTGAGGTGGGAGGAGGGAGATGGGGCTGGCGGGGCAGGAGAACTGAAGTCCAGCATGGCTTACTCAAGAGCTTGGCTTTAGGGTGAAGTGTGGGAAGACTTCGCAGGCTTTTGAGCAGATATCATCTGCATATATAATCTCTGTGTTTCCTTTGTACACTGGCTTGATGATCAAACTCCTCTGGAGGGCTTGGTAAAATGCAGATCCCCAGACCCAAATGCAGGCAATTTTGATCTAGTCTTTCTGGGAAGTGTGGGGGTATGGAGAAGGACAAGCGTGGTTTTGATCAGTACCTCAGATCAGAGCTCAGCCTCATGTCTTTCCAAGTCCTCTGTTTACCTCGTGTTAAAAACCTCTAGCCTTCAGTTGTGTCAGGGATTGGGGCAGTAGATAAACAAAGCATGGGGATATTTCCTATGGTGTGATGTGTGGGACGATCAACGGAGCAATATCTCCCATCCCAGTGACATCAACCCCAGTGAACCTGGCCCAACACTCACAGGGCTGCGATCAACCCCTCTCCCCCGCCACAGCCTCATGGGTGTTGGAGGGAGGCAGCCTGGCCAAACGGCACGAACTTTGGCCTGGTGTTGTTATCACTTTTCCTGAGAAACTCAAAAGTGGCCAAGCAATTCAAAGGTCTGTTATGACCTAGAGGACAAAAGTCAGCTCCAACCATTAGCCATTAATTACTCCTTACCACACCTTGGATGAGATCCTTGTCTCAGTTTTACAGACAGTGTTAGGGTTATTCTAACAGATATGATGTCTTAACATCCTCCCAGGTAGGCTTGTTCAGAGAGAGAAGGCTTCTAAACTCACAACCACTGAAGTTGTGAGTGCTCAGGTTGGAAGGGGTGCTCAAGGTCTCGACCAGCAGAGGGAAGATTTACACTTAAAACCAGGATCTCCATAACAACAACAAAATAGTAATTATGTGAGGTGAAGGATATGTTAACTGCGGTATTGTGGTGACATTTCACAATAATTACATGTATCAAATCATCACATTGTACATGTTAAATTTATACAATGTTATATGTCAATCCTGTATCAATAAAGCTGGTAATCAATAGTAAATCAAACCAATATTCTTCCTCTCCTGGCTATAACAATCAATATCAAAAACTTTTTAAAAGCTCTAGATTCTTTGTTTCAGCTATTCCAATTCTAGAGTCTCTCTCAAGGAATTAGTCCTCAGCACGGACAAGCCTTCAGACACAGAGGTGTTCATTGTAGAACTGTTCATGAGAGCCAAAAAACTAGATCAACCATGTCTATGCTGCTGCTGCTGCTTCTGCTAAGTCGCTTCAGTCGTGTCCGACTCTATGTGACCCCATAGATGGCAGCCCACCAGGCTCCGCCATCCCTGGGATTCTCCAGGCAAGAACACTGGAGTGGGTTGCCATTTCCTTCTCCAATGCATGAGAGTGAAAAGTGAAAGTGGGCTAGCCATAGATGAATTATTAACATTTACTGCATTGAGCTGTTGGCAAAGCATTTCACTAGCATTATCTTGCTGAATCCTAGCAGGAACCCTGTAAGGCAAATACTGATATTTAGCCCATTTTGTAGATAAGGAACAGAGAAGGCAATGGCACCCCACTCCAGTACTCTTGCCTGGAAAATCCCATGGACGGAGGAGCCTGGTGGGCTACAGTTCACGGGGTCGCTAAGAGTCGGACACAACTGAGCGACTTCACTTTCACTTTTCACTTTCATGCATTGGAGAAGGAAATGGCAACCCACTCCAGTGTTCTTGCCTTGAGAATCCCAGGGACGGGGGAGCCTGGTGGGCTGCCGTCTATGGAGTCGCACCGAGTTGGACACGACTGAAGCAACTTAGCAGCAGCAGCATCACCTCAGAAGTGTGAACAGAACAACAGAGCAGAAAAGCCACGACTGGGAAAGACTCAGAAAACAAATCTCAGAACAAAATTTCTAAATTGTTGGTCCCAGACCATGGCACAGACCAGGGAGGTTTTCCAACAAGTCTGGAGACAGGGAGGCTGGAGGTGTCTTTGTTTTCCTGTCCCCTCTGCAGGGTGGGGACAGGCAGCCAAACATTGAGTTCTCCCCACTGTCGCCATACAGGGGGACAGGGAGGGTGGTCCTGGAGCTGGCTCACTCCTTCATCTCCATCAGTTTCCCCCAACACCTGCATATCCCCTTCTTTAAAATGGACGGTTTAAAAAGGGACAATTAATGTTTGCTCAAAGGCAATGGCACCCCACTCCAGTACTCTTGCCTGGAAAATCCCATGGATGGAGGAGCCTGGTAGGCTGCAGTCCATGGGGTCTCGAAGAGTCGGACACGACTGAGCGACTTGACTTTCACTTTTCACTTTATGCATTGGAGAAGGAAATGGCAACCCACTCCAGTATTCTTGCCTGGAGAATCCCAGGGATGGGGGAGCCTAGTGGGCTGCCCTCCTTGGGCAGAGTTGGACATGACTGGAGCCACTTAGCAGCAGCAGTAGCAGCAACCTAACAAAGCATGAATAAAAAATTCTTTGGAAAACATTGTTTTTATTTGACTATAGCATACTATTTGTTCTTTAGTCACTAAGTCATGTTTGACCCTTTGTGACCTCATGTACAATAGCCCTCCAGTCTCCTCTGTCCATGGGATTTCCCAGGCAAGAACACTGGAGTGGGTTGCCATTTCCTTCTCCAGAGGTCTTTCTGACCCAGGGATCAAACCCACCTCTCCTGCATTGGCAGGCGGATTCTTTACCACGAACCACCAGGGAAGCCCATAGCATACTATTAGCATACTGTCAAAGTAAAAATCTTGTGCTTATTGGACAAATATACCTTCCAAAGAACCCCCATGTTCCTCCTAGAGAGGAATCTGAAGCACCTTGCTCTCTGC
The DNA here is from genome assembly GCF_027580195.1 of Bos mutus. Taxonomy (NCBI): domain Eukaryota; kingdom Metazoa; phylum Chordata; class Mammalia; order Artiodactyla; family Bovidae; genus Bos; species Bos mutus. The sequence continues at coordinate 100,777,442 of NC_091623.1, read as the reverse complement.
TGTGTCCTAATTCCACCAGTGAGTCCCAAGGGTTAAGGAGACCAAGATGGGGACTGGTGAACAGTTTGCCAGGCAGGAAAGGCCATCTGAGGGCAGCGGGAAAGGCCAGGCCCAGGGTCTGAGCCAAGGAGGCTGCAGAGAGTAGGGCCAGAGGGAAGGGTCCAAGGGCTGCTCGGAGGTCAAGGTCAGGTCAGCACTGCTTCATCAGCAGCTTGAAACTGGCAGCTTTATGTTGAAAAACTCAGTTAATTACAGACCTTTTCCAACATGGAATAATAGATGTCATTATAGAAAATTCAGAGGAGAAAAAAGGAAACGGGATGTTAAAAAACAAATGACCCTTTCTCTGATGCCTTTGTTTTACTGAAAAATATTTTATTGTAAGTATATTTTCCCTTTGAAAGTAAGCTAGGAGTACTCTGTGTATACTTTAAAGATTTCTGTGTTGTTTGAATATTTTTTTAAAATATCTGTCTAATTTATGTTAAGTAATGTCTGTTAATTTAGTAAATATAAAATAGGGCAGAAACTAATGAGTGTTTTTTAACCTAAATATTTTTTTTATTCTATGTTTCAGAAACTTTGTTTTTATGACATAAAGCAGGTATGCAGGAAAAAATATATATATCTTTGAAAATCCAGCTACCACATTCAAAAAGTACAGAGAGCAATTGTTATTGCTGTTGTTTAGTTACTAAGTCGTGTCCAACTCTTTTCCGACCCCATGGACTGTACCCTGCCAGGCTCCTCTGTCCATGGGATATCCACTCCAGGCAAGAATACTAGAGTGGGTTGCCATTTCCTTCTCCAGGGGATCTTCCTGACCCAGGGATCAAACCTGCATCTCCTGCACTGGCAGGTGGATTCTCTACCAATAAGCCACCAGGGAAGCCCCAGCTCCAGTTAATAACACTGTATTGTATAACCAACAAGGACCTACTGCGTAGTACAGGGATCTATACTCAATATCTTATAATAACCTATAATGGAAAAGAATCTAATACATAACATATTATATATGTGCGTATTTGAATATATATAATGTATATAACTGAATCTCTTTGTTGTACACCTGAAACTAACACAACATTGTAAATTAACTATCATATATTTCAATAAAAAATTTAAAAATAATCCTATATTGCATATTTGAAAGTTGCTAAGAGTGTAGAACCTAGAAGTTCTCAGGACAAGAGAAAAATATTTGTACTATATATGGTAATGGATGTTAACTAAACTTACTGTGGTAATTACTTCACATTATACACAAATATAAAATCATTATGCTATACACCTGAAATTAATATTATATGTCAATTACATCCCAATGAAAAATGTTTAGTTTTGATGAACTTCAATTTATTTTTTCTTTTGTTGCTTGTACTCAAGGTCATGAAGACTTACCCCCATGATTTCTTTTTTTAGGAGTTTCATAGTTTTAACTCTGTTATTTAGATCTTTCTTCCAATTTGAATTAACTTTTGTATATGCTGTGAGGTGGTGGTCCAACTTCATCCTTTGCATGTAGACATCCAGTTGTCCCAGCATCATTTGCTGAAGAGATTGTTCTTTCCCTCATTGAATGGTCTTAGCACCCTTGTTGAAAACCAACTGAAGATGCATAGATTTATTTCTGGACTCTCAATTCAATTCCATTTATCTAAATGTAGGTAATATTTATGCCAATAACATTGTTTTGATTACTGCAGCTTTGTGGTAAATTTTGAAATCAAGAAGTGTGAGTCTTCATACTTGTTTTTCTTTTTCAAGATTGTTTCAGCTTCTTGGAATTCCTTGAAATTTCATATGAACTTCATAATCAGCTTTTCCACTTCTAAAAACAGAATTTGTGGGATTTGAAGTTTTTTTTAGGGATTTCATTGTATCTGTAGATCGCTTTAGGGAGTACTATCATCTTAACAACATTATGTCTTCAACCCACAAATATAGATGTCCATTTATTTAGACTTCCTTTAATTTCTTTCAGCAATATTTTGTAGTTTTATTATACAAGTCTTGCATCTTTGTGGTTAAACTTACTCCTACATATTTTATTCTTTTTTGGTGCTATTGCACACAATTTTTTTCCAATTATTTTTATTATGGTAAAATACATGTAAAACTTATCACCTCATACATTTAACTGCACAGTTCAGTGGTATTAAATACATTCATAATGTTGTGATACCATCATCATCATCCAATTCCAGAACTCTTTTTATCTTATAAAACTGAAACTATATATTCATTAAATCATAACGCCTCATTCTCCCCTCCCCCACAGCCCCTGGCAGCCACTATCCTGCTTTATAATTGTATAATTTTGATTACTCTAGTTCAGTTCAGTTCAGTTCAGTCACTCAGTTGTGTCCGACTCTTTGCGACCCCATGAATTGCAGCACGCCAGGCCTCCCTGTCCATCACCAACTAACTCCCGGAGTTCACCCAAACTCATGTCCATCGAGTCAGTGATGCCATTCAGCCATCTCATCCTCTGTCGTCCCCTTCTCCTCTTGCCCCCAATCCCTCCCAGCATCAGAGTCTTTTCCAATGAGTCAACTCTTCACATGAGGTGGCCAAAGTACTGGAGTTTCAGCTTCAGCATCAGTCCTTCCAATGAACACCTAGGACTGATCTCCTTTAGGATGGACTGGTTGGATCTCCTTGCAGTCCAAGGAACTCTCAAGAGTCTTCTCCAACACCACAGTTCAAAAGCATCAATTCTTCAGCATTCAGCTTTCTTCAGAGTCCAACTCTCACATCCATACATGACCGCTGGAAAAACCATAGCCTTGACTAGACGGACCTTTGTTGGCAAAGTAATGTCTCTGCTTTTGAATATGCTATCTAGGTTGATCATAACTTTTCTTCCAAGGAATAAGCATCTTTTCATTTCATGGCTGCAATCACCATCTGCAGTGATTTTGGAGCCCCCCAAAATAAAGTCTGACACTGTTTCCACGGTTTCCCCATCTATTTCCCATAAAGTGATGGGACCAGATGCCATGATCTTCGTTTTCTGAATGTTGAGCTTTAAGCCAACTTTGTCACTCTCCTCTTTCACTTTCATCAAGAGGCTTTTTAGTTCCTCTTCACTTTCTGCCATAAGGGTGGTGTCATCTGCATATCTGAGGTTATTGATATTTCTCCCGGCAATCTTGACTCCAGCTTGTGCTTCTTCCAGTCCAGCATTTCTCATGATGTACTCTGCATATAAGTTAAATAAGCATGGTGACAATATACAGCCTTGACATACTCCTTTTCCTATTTGGAACCAGTCTGTTGTTCCATGTCCAGTTCTACCTGTTGCTTCCTGACCTACACATAGGTTTCTCAAGAGGCAGGTCAAGTGGTCTGGTATTCCCATCTCTTTCAGAATTTTCCACAGTTTATTGTGATCCACACAGTCAAAGGCTTTGGCATAGTCAATAAAGCAGAAATAGATGTTTTTCTGGAACTCTCTTATTTTTCCATGGTCTAGCAGATGTTGGCAATTTGATCTCTGGTTCCTCTGCCTTTTCTAAAACCAGCTTGAACATCTGGAAGTTCACAGTTCACATATTGCTGAAGCTTGGCTTGGAGAATTTTGAGCATTAGTTTACTAGTGTGTGATTACTCTAAATGACTCATATAAGCAGAATCACACAGTATTTGGTTACTGGCTTATTTCATTTGAACTTCCCTGGTGGCTCAGATGGTAAAGAATCTGCCTGCAGTGCAGGAGACCTGGGTTCAATCCCTGGGAAGGTAAGATCCACTGGAGAAGGTAATGGCTACCCACTCCAGTATTCTTGCCTGGAGAATTCCATGGACAGAGGAGTCCATGGACTTGTAGAGAGTCCATGGGGTCCCAAAGTGTCAGACACAACTGGGCAACTAACATTTTCACTAATTTCATTTAGTGGAATGTCCTCCAGGTTGTTGCATATGTCAGAATTTCTTTCCTTTTTAAGGCTGAATAATATCCCTTTTGCTTATCCATTTATCTGTCAACAGACACTTGGGCTGCATTCACGTGTTATCTGTTGTGAATAATGCTGCTATGAACATGGGTATACCAATACTTCTTGGAGACCTTGTTTTCAATTCTTTGGGGTATGTATCCAGAAGTGAGATTGCTAGATCATATAATAATAGTTCTCTTTTTAACTGTTTAAGGAACTGTCAAACTGTTTTCTGTAGCGGCTGCATCATTTTATGCTTCCATCAACAATACACAAACTTCATAATTTCTCTAACACAACTTATTGAATCAAAAATTTTTAACTTAACATGGACCTCTTTTCATGTTAATGGTATAGAGGACTACCTTATCACTTATGGCACTTTATGGATATATATAATATGTTTCAATAATCCCTTAATATCGGCTATCTTCTTAAAGCGCTAATGAATTTTGCAAATTGTCCTCCAAAAATGTCAGAACTCTGAACAGCAGTGGGTGAGGAGCCTGTTCCTTACGCAAGATCCAGATCGTTTTTCCCCAGTGTCACTTCCAGAGGAGCAGAATGGGGACCTTCACATACTCCTTCACAAGGCAGAAGCCCTGAACACATCAGAAACAGTACCATTCAATAGAAAGGTCTTCCTCTAGACCTAGAAGGGCCCTCAGCACATCTTTATTAGAATTTTTATTGTAAAGACAATTTGTCTGATTTTTGTTTTCATCTGTTACTTCCTCTAGACTGTAAGCTGCATGTGGCATGGGACTGTGTCTGGCTTGTTCGCTGTGAGTGCCAACGTCTTGCACAGTGCCTGGCACAGGGGAGGTGTCAGAAAAGGTTACTTATTATTAGGATGGGGTAGAAGACAGATTACCACAAGCTGAAATTCCCTGAGAATAGGAACAGTGACTATCACTGACTTTTGTGCCTCCAGGGCTGCCACAGCCTCTGGCACGGAGTGGCAAGTGCAGGGTTATTTGTCAAATGAATAAAAGAAAGTGCCTGGCTCTAGAGCGTCAATGGTAATAGCAGATCTGAAGATTTCCTAACCCAGCACTGTCTCTGCACTCTGCACCCTCTTACTTTTACTTGAATGTTTGTACTAGATTTCTGTCTTTATGGTCCCTTGGTTTCTATGCTTCAGCACAACAGCCGTATTTCTGCTGCCAAACAGACAAGCATGGGACATCACCTGTCAGCAGTTCTGAAGTTCCATCTCGCACTCTCAAATGATTTTTCAGTGGTGAGGACCAGGGCGGGAATTTCCCCATGTGTGCCCAGCCCTGGCCCATCTGTGCCCCCTTTGCTTGGATGATGTTCTGCGGGCTGGAGTCAGCATGAAAGCTATTTTTGACTAAGTGGCTACCTAATCTTACATAACCCTCAGCGATTCAGGCCAAGGTCATTCGGCTTAGTACATGAAAGACACATCACAGAGAGTGATTCCCCCTTCCCCAGAGCCCCTCCAGAGCTTGGGAGCTGCGAGGGTATTGCTAGTGGTTCTAGGTCTTCATTGAGGAGCCCAGCTAGGACCTCCTGAGCACAGCCCAACTTTGCTAAAAATCCAAGGGAAATCTTCCCCAATAACTGGTTTCCCGGTCTCTTTGGCACATGTGTGGAATTACAGAACTCAGGATGCAGGAAGTTTGAATACTCCCTCCCCCCGACCACCCAGTTCCTTCCCTAATGGGGGGATGCCTGAGCTGAAGACACTTGAGAAGCCCCATGAGTGGGGAAGATCTTTGTCTCACCTAGGGGAGAAGGGATAAATTCACACCCACATTTTAAATTTGTGCTATTGGAAAAGAGATAGAACAACAACATTCAAAGTCCTCTGGAATCTAATCCCAAATAGCTTTTCTATCTCATCAGCAAACCCTTAGCCAGAAGTCTGACCTGTCATAGATGCTCCCTAAATGCTTAGCGAGTGGAATTCACTGGCTGCTCCCTGAGACTTCCTGCTACACCCAATTCCCTGCCTCCTGCAGGTCGTACTGGTGGACTCTGCACTTTGTATGTGCTGTTTCCTTCACCCCATAAGCCCTTTGCTTCATGTTCCACCTTCCTGGCCCAGTACAAAGCCCAGTGCCTCCATACCACCATCAAGATCCTTCTACACAGAATGTGTTGTTCTTTGGTCTATATTTTCCTAGCTTGCCATGGACACTTCTGTTTTAAGCTTCTTATAACTGGTCAGGCATTCATCTGTTTCTTCTGCCAGACTGTGAGATCCTTGAGGGCAGGGTCTGGTCCTTAGTCATCACGGCATCTCCAGCACATATTGCTGGCTGGCACCCATTGGGCTTCCTGTAAATATTCATTTGTTGGATGGATGGATGACTGGAGAGGTGAATGAGGTCTGCAGTTCACAGAATTCTTTGCTTTTCAAATCCCCATGAGCTGGCTGAAGGAGAGAGCCATGAATGACAACATCCCAAGTCAATGTTCTGCACTCACAGAACCAATTATAACTTTTCTCTTTTCAAAAAATTAAATATAAGAAACGATTGGTGTCCACTGTAGAAAACACAGCACAAGTGCAAGAAAATCACTTTTAACATTTTAGAATATCTTTTCAGACATTTTTACTCCTATGTTTTTACAGAAATGGAGCCTCACTATGCTTACTGTTTTGTTATCCATTTCCATCACCAGTAGGTAGAGGATCACTGAGACTGCTGGTCCAGTTCCCTTTCCTGGGAAATGATGTTTTTCGTTTAATTCAGGAGCTTTCATTATGTCAAAGAGACCCCTCCCCAGTCTTAGTGGATTGGTCCAGAGGCAGGTCTTGATCCAGCTGGGCCAATCACAGTGCCTAGCTGCCCTGCCCACAATTGATTGGCTGTGATTTGAGCACTTGACCTAAGGTAGCCAATATATTCTTTGCTTGGGGTTCCTGGATTGAAGGTTAGAAACAGCTTCAGGTAGACTCTTGTGTTCCAAACCTTGCTCCCTGCTGTCTGGTCTGTAGTGAGAAAGTCAGTCTTGTACACAGGGAGAAGCAAACGTGGCAGATGAAGAGTGAGTCCTGGAGCTGAAACTGGATTCCATTTCTTAAGATCTGGCTACACTGTGGTCCTTCCCAAATCTTGAATGTTCAACTCTCCTTTGGATTCCATGGGCCAACAAATCCTCCCTGTGCCTTTCCCATTTTGAGATGGATTTCTGTCACTTTCCATTTTTTCACTGTGATAAGTAATGCTACAGTGAACATCCTCACAAATTCATCTTCCATGCATTATTTTATCAAAATGAGTTCCTCAATGTGGAATTGCTATAGCAAAAGGTTTTCATATTTGTTAAGCCTTTGTGGCACAGCTTTTGAGCCTCTTGACATTTTCTGACTATTGCTTCTTCCAGTGACACTGTCCACACCATCATTGGACGCCTTCATGGGATTATATTATCTTGGACTGAGTTGGTCCCAGTGAGTTTGACCTTCATTGCTCATTGGTGTGGAGGAGGGGGAGAAGGGGTATCCAAGTTTTGGCTCCAATCTGCCTATAAACCATATCCAAGTACTCTGCTGAAAAAGTAGGTGTGGAGTCAGTCAGGGGCTGGAGCAGTTTCAGAGGATTTTGTAAAGCCATGGACAAGTCCCTGAGGGCACAGTGGACACCTGGAGTGTAGACCAAAGAATGTCCAGCTTCAAGGTCACTGGTTGGGTCCCGAGGGTTTATTCCAGAAGGCCAGGGAAGAACATGGCTGTGAGGATGTCTGGCATCCAATGTCAGGGGACAGGGCACAGTCCTCAGTCTGGGAGGCCATGGAACAGATTTGTCAATGGTCCCTGTGCTGAGTTCTGGGCTCAAGAGCCAGGTACTCAAGCAGACAGGACCCGAGGCCAGGCTAAATGGCCTGTGCTGAGAACTCTTCCCTAAGTGCAATGGGAGCTTAGGAGGGGACAGCATGGCAAGATGCAAATCATTTCCCTCCGGGGGAAGAAGGGACAGATTGAATGAAGAAGTAACAGTGTGTTTCTGCCCCTGTGGCCTGTCCCAGTGGCCCACACTGGTGGAAACCTTCTCTGCCCATTACAGTGGGGCTTCCGACACCTGAACTCAGCCCTCCTGCAGTGTGAGCCAAATCCAGGGCCTCAAGCAGCCCTCTTGCTTTGGCTGATGCCCTTGTGTGTCACCCAGGCTCCCGGCCCAGAGCCTCCTCTCTGAGTGGATAAATATAGCACGTTCACGGAACAGCACACGCCTGAGTACATCCCTACTTTCCACATAAAGAAACAACATCCCCCCCGCCCCACCCCCACCTTGCCTCCCATACAGACAGGAATCTTTGTCATGAAATCAAATGGAATGAGATAATGGAACTGAAAGTGCTTTAAAAGGAAAGAGGACTAGAATGGGGGCTTTCAGTTTTGTTTTGTTATTTTTTTTCCTCTTAAGCAGCAGATTCTTTTTCAAATAAAATCTTACTGTACATCCGTTTATCCATCTGCTCCCGTGATGCAGCCTTTGGGGATATCTCACATTTCACGTGTCCAAAACTACTATCCTCTTTAAATCTGCTCCTCCCCTACCTTCTCATCTTCGTTCTGGTACTTCTTCTCACCCACGTGTTCATGCTGGAAGCTGGGGTCGGGGGCAGCCACGATGCCCCACACACTCTCACAAGCTGCCAGTCCCTCCCTATCACCACCCCTCCTGTGGGCTCTTCCCCAACATGTCCCTAATTCATTCTGAGCTCTCCATCCCTCCGCCATCCCTCTGGACCAACCACTACTTGCCTGGCCAAGCTCTACCTTGTCTCCCTCAGACTGCAATGCCCACTTTCTAGTCCAACCTTCATTGCTCATTGCGGGAGTGTGGCAGAGGGGGAGAAGGAGTATCTAAGTTTTGGCTCCAATTTGCCCATAAACCATATCCAAGTACTCTGCTGGAAAAAGTAGGTGTGGAGTCAGTCAGGGGCTAGAGCAGTTTCAGAGGATTTTGTAAAGACAAGGACAAGTGCCTGAGGGCACAGTGGACACCTGAGGTGTGGACAAAAGTATGTCCAGCTTCAAGGTCACTGGTTGGGTCCCAAGGGTTTATTCCAGAAGACCAGGGAAGAACATGGCTGTGAGGATGTCTGGCATCCAACATCAGGGGGCAAGGCATACTCACATAATGGCCATAGTGGAATATACACAGAGAGTCATGCATAAATTATAACCGTTAAGTTTGATGAATTTGCCTAAACTGTACACACCTGTGCAACCAACACCCAGCTCAAGAAACAGAACATCACCTGTACCCAGAAGTCCCCATATGCCCCTCCCCTTCAGTTCACTTCAGTTCAGTTCAGTTGCTTAGTCATATCCGACTCTTTTCGACCCATGGACTGCAGCACGCCAGGCCTCCCAGTCGTGATGCCCTTCCCTAGTCACCCCCATTACTCTCGCAGGACAATTACCATCCTTATTTCTAATATCATAGATTCATTTTGCCCCTTTTGGAACTTTATATACAAGAATCAATACAATGTGTATTTTATACCACTGTGTTTGAGAGATCCACCCACACTGTTCTCTATATAGTTACAGTTTGTTTGTGTTCGTTGCTGTATAGTATTCCATTGCTTAAATTATCATTATTTGTTCAGTCAAGCACTGAGAGACATTTGAGTGGTTTATAGTTTGAGACTTTCACAAAGTGATGCTGTCAATATTTTTGTCTTTGATGTATGTAAGTATGTATTTGTGTTGGGTATCAACTTAGGAATAGAATTGCCCCATCATAGATTATATGTATGTTCAAAGAGTGATATCTTTATAGCATAAGCAGATGGCAGCATTCCTTCACTTAAATCCTCCATGGCTTCCCGATGGCTTTAGAACAATGTCCCAATTTTTTATGTCAACTCACTTGGGCTTTGCATGCTCCACCTGCTCACTTCTCCCTCCCTGCCTCAAATCCTGCTCTTATACAAGGTGTTTTTCCACCAGACAGATGTTCTAGTCCATTCTTCCACCTTGCCAAGCTTCTTCCTCTGCCAAAGGGCCAACTTGTCTGATGTGCTGCAGTTGCCAACTGGTCAGTTCTTACTCATTCTTTATGTTGCTGGTCAGATAGAATATCCTCAGAAAGGCCTCTCCTGATTCACTAACGTAACTGAGCAATCACTGTTATTGTTTCTCATTGCCCAGCTCATAATTACCCAGAACTGGATGTGAAACTGTCTCATTGTTAATGACTGCCCACCCAGCAGACTAGGCAACAAGGGACTGGGATTTTCATGTTCAATGTTAGATCCTCAACACCTTGCACTAGGTAGGAACATAGTAAGGGGTCAATAAGTAACAATACTTATTGGGACTTTCCTGGTGGTCCAGTGGCTAAGACTCAGTGCTTCCAATGCAGGGGGCCTGGGTTCATGCTCTGATCAGGGAACTAGATCCCACATGCCGTAACTAAGAGTTCACATGCTGCAACTAAAGATCCCACATGCTGCAATGAACACTGAAGATCCCACGCGCAGCAACTAAGACTCAGCACAGCCAAATAATATTTAAAAATTAAAAATAAATAAATAGGAGCTTCCTTGGTGGCTCAGTGGTAAAGAATCCACCTGCCAATGCAGGAAACATTGGTTTGATCCCTGATCTGGGAAGATCCTACATGCCTCGAAACAACTAAGCTCATGAACCTGTATTGAGCCTGTGCTCTAGAGCCTGGGAGCCACAGCTACTGAGCCCATGTGCTGCAACTACTGAAGCCCGTGCACCCTAGAGCCCATGCTCCCTAAGAGAAGCCACCACAATGAGAAGCCCATGCACTGCAACTAGAGAATAGCCCCCACTCTCCATAACTATAGAAAAGCCCATGCAGCAACAAAGCCCCAGCACAGCCAAAAATAAAAATTAATAAATAAAAATTTTAAGATAAATAAATAAAAAATAACAACACTCTTACCTGCTCTGTAGAACTGAGGCCTGGTAGTCACACAGGGACCAGGGTGCAAATTTTGGCTCCATTACTCACTACTGTTGTACTGTTAGGCAAGTTACCTAGGTTCCCTGGGCCTCCATTTCCTCCTCTGGAAAACAGGAATAGTCTTGTAGCTTGAGAATGTATGTGAGTACATCACCTAACACAGTGTCGGCCACGTGGTGCTAATTAAACAGCGGCTTTCTATGCACCAGCTCTTTGAAGTCTCACCACAATCCCAGGGGCAGGAACTATTTTAAATCCCCATCTCATAGATGAGGAAACTGAGAAACTAAGGCCCAGGGAGGTTAAATACTTTGTCTAATCATTCTGGCTCCAGGCCCTAAGCCCTCCTTCATGACAGGGTGGGTGGTAGCATGTGAAAGATAATAAAAACAGAGGAGAGGGGCAGAGGGGAGCTCCAAATAGCCAACCCCACTCACTCCCACCCCTTTGACATCCATTCATCCCCATGAAACCCAAAGGTTAGGACCGCAGCATGGAAACCACTGGGTTACACAAACATCCGTGATTATTAATAGCTATGAAGGAAAAAATAGAAAGATCTGATTACAGAAAAAAATTCAAAGTTCTATATAACAAAAGACATCACAAACAAGGTCAAAAGAGAAATGAGCCTGTGGGAGAAAATATCTAAACTTCATACAACAAAGGTTTACTCTGCCTGTTATGAACATACTCCTGCAAATAAACTGGAAAAATACAAATGATCCAATGGAAAAATAGGCAAAGAATATGAACACAAGAGGAAATGACAGTGGTCAACAAACAATGTGTAAGCAGAGAAATGAAAATTAAATAATGTGCTCCTGCTTGTCTCCTAATATTAGCAAAAATGAAAAATATTGGTAACATTCATGCTGATGAGGGCATAAGAAAACTAACACTACAATACCCATCATTCAGCTGTAAAAATATTGGAACTTTTAGGAAACATTTTCTAAAATATTATGAGACAAGTAATATGCAACAACTTTCAGAAATTAAAGCAATAATCGATGGTGATATAAATAGATACAAGAATAGTCATTTCAACATTTCTGTAATAACAAGAACCAAGAAACACCTCAGTTGCATCAATAAAGTTATATATTACATAGCTATTAAGTGAGATAGATCCATACATGCCAACTTAAAATTATCTCTAAAATGAATAAAGTAAAAAAGAATGTCAAGGAATAATATCTATGGCTTTAATCTGTTTCACAGAAAATGAAAATCACCCCAAACACTTCTTAAAGCAGTTACTCAGTGTTCTGTGGTGACTTAAATGGGAAGGAAATCCAAGGAAGAGAGGATATATGTATACACGTAGCTGATTCACTTTGATGGACAGCAGAAATTAACACAGTATTACAAATCACCTATACTCCAATTTAAAAAAAAATAAGCGGAGAAAAAGAGTAGGAAAATCAAATTTCTAATTACGGTGTGTCAAAGGAGTCAGACTGGAGGGTTTTGGCTTAAGATATATCTTTAAGTCTAAATTGTTGCAATGAGCATAAATTTTATTAAAAATTAATTAATAAGCCCTGCTCATTAATAATGACTCAAGAAATACTGCCTGCCTGTCTATTCTTATAAAATCTTTCATGATTTAACATTTACTTTGCTTCAATTCCTACAAATAAGCTGCTGGATTGGAGAAGGTGTTAATTGTCTTCTGAACAACTTCCTCTGATTAACCTTTTGGCTTGCTCTGCTGCCCAGGCTCTCGGGAAAAAGAAACCTGATATCATTATTATTCTAAAAAGAAATCTATGTTCTGAACATACAGTACATGCACGCAGTAGAAAATTCAAAATGAACAAAAGAATATATAGTAAAAAGTGAGTCTTTTTCTCTCCCTAGTACCCAGCCACCCAGTTCTACACCATTTTCTTACATATCTTTTCAGAGATATTCTAGGCATATTCCAGAATGTACATGCATATAGTCTATTTTTTAGAACACTAATGCTGTACATAATGTCTATATACATGGATACATTTTGTGATTTCTTCTAGCCAGAGCCTGATTAGTTCCAAGGCTGCACTTCTTTCCTGCTTGAGAAGTCAAATTTCCATAGCAGTGGCGGTTTATCCATCCATTCATCCATCCATCAGTCTATCTGCCCATCCACCATTCACCCAATAGCATCCATTGACAAGGGTTTGGTGGCCACTCACTCTGCCAGGCACTAGGTTAGAAGCTGGAGATAAAGTGATGAAAAGATAAGGTCCTTGCTCTAACCCAGCTGGCCTTCTGTAAAAGTAACAAATTGTGTAGAAGACGACAAATAATAAAAGAAAACTAACATATTTCAGACAATGGAACATGCCTTGGAGAGACTCATTCTCAGTTAAGAGAGGACAGAAGGAGGAAAGCTAAAAAGGAGAAGGGAGTGAGAAACAGGGCTTATTATAGGTGGATGGCCAGAGAAGATCTCCCTTGTAAGGTGATGTTTAAGCTAAGAACTGAGTGACAAGAAGGAGCAAATGTTGCTGGTTTCCCTGCTTGATGACTTTAGCATGAGTGATTCCACAGGCAGAGTTTCAGCCTCATCTGAGTGGTGATGAGGGTGGGCTCTGAAGACCTGGTGGCATTCACTCGAACCCCAGCTCTGCCACTAAAAGCCAGGGAAGCCTTGGGCAAAATGCTTAAGCTCTCTGTCCCTCAGTTTCCTCACCTGTAATACAAGGTCATATAAAAGTAGTACCAGCTTAAAGGATCACTGTGAAAATTAAGCAGGTTAAGCAATGTGGGCTTCTCAGGCTGGCACAAAGAAAGTGATCAAAATATGATAAACTTAAAAAAAATTATGTTAGGTATAGCTCTCAGATGACAAGTCAAAAGCATGCTCTGTAAAAGAAGAAAGTCATAAAAGTTTTATGAAAATTAGAAATATTTGCTCTGTGAAAGACATTGTTAGGAGAATGAACAAAGAAGTTGCAACCTGGAAGAAAATGTTTGCAAATCACCTATTGGACAAAAGGCTTATATCCAGAATATACGAAGAACTCTCAAAACTTAGTAAGAAAACAATCCAATTAAGAAATGGACCAAAGACGTGACCAGACACTCCACCAAAGAGGATGCATTATGCAAAAACATATGAAAAGACATTTAACAGCGTTAGCCTTTCTGACGGGGAAGGCAATGGCACCCCACTCCAGTACTCTTGCCTGGGAAATCCCATGGATGGAGGAGCCTGGTAGGCTGCAGTCCATGGGGTCGCTAAGAGTCGGACACGACTAGGCGACTTCACTTTCACTTTTCACTTTCATGCATTGGAGAAGGAAATGGCAACCCACTCCAGTGTTCTTGCCTGGAGAATCCCAGGGACGGGGGAGCCTGGTGGGCTGCCGTCTACGGGGTCGCACAGAGTCGGACACAACTGAAGCAACTTAGCAGCAGCAGCAGCCTTTCTGAAAATGCAAAATAAAACCATGATGAGATACCACTACACACCTATTAGAACGGCTTAAGAAGATTCTGATGGGATTTCCCTGGTGGTCCAGTAACTAAGACTCTGTGCTCCCAGTGCAGGGGGTCTGGGTTCAATCCCTACTCGGAAACTAGATCCCACATACCACAACGAAAGAGCCTGCAAGCTGCAACTAAGACCCAGGTGCAGCCAAATAAAAAATAGTTGTTTTTTTTAAGAATCTGACCTTACCAAAATTAACAACAACAAAAAAGAATCCGACAATACCACGTGCTGACAAGATACAGAGAAACTACAGTCCTCATGTATTGTTGGTGGGAGTCCAAAGTGGTACAGCCACTCTGGGAAACAGTTTGGCAGTTTCTTATAAAGTTAAGCCTTTACTTTACATATGCTCATTCCTAGGTGATTACCCTAGAGAAGTGAAAACTTTTATTCACATACAGACCTATACACAAATAAGCAGCTCTATTCATAATCCTCAAAAACTACAAGTAACCCAAATGTCCATTAAGGGATGAACAGATAAATATACTGTGGTACGTCCATACTACTAGAGAGCTAAAAAAAACACTACGAACTCCTGATACATGCAACAGCTGAATGAACAGGAAAGGAGCCAGTCTCACACGGTTACGTACTACGTGATCCCTTTTATATGACATTCTTGAAAAGACAAAGCCTTGGAGAGCAATGGAGAGCAGATCAGTGTTGTCAGGGGCAGGTGTGGGGAGGAATGTGACTACAGAGGGACAACTCAAGTGGTCTAGGGCTGATGGAACTTACATGCATCCTGATTATGCTGATGGTTACACAAACCTCATGCACGTCAAAATTCATATAATTATACACCAAGTCAATTTCATCACATGTTAATTTTTTTAAATAAGAAAAATAAAAAATGATTAATGATACTGTCATTCTAACTCAGTCACACACTCATTTCCAATCTCTCCTCCCTCCTTTCTTCTCATTTTCTGTAGCCAGAAACTTCTTCAGGAAGAGGCACTTCTGTCCTCTAAATATTTTAAGACATCCTTAATAACTTAGGCTTCCCCCTGGTGGCTCAGGTGGTAAAGAATCCGCCTGCAATGCAGAAGACCCAGGTTTGATCCCTGGATTGGGTAGATCCCCTGGAGAAGGAAATGGCAACCCACTCCACTATTCTTGCCCGAAGAATCCCATGGACAGAGGAGTCTGCCAGTCTGCAGCCCATGGGGTGGCAAAGAGTTGGACACAACCAAGCCACTAACGATAACCTGGCTTTGTTTCTCTGCATACAAAACTAATACATTTTTCTTGGAAAGAAAAGAAAAAGGAAGGGAGAGAGGGAGGGAGTCAGGAAGAATTCAATCATTACAGAAATGTATGACGTAGAAAGCAAAAGGCATCAGGAATCCTGCCCTGCAGAATTAACCCCTGGGAGGAGCTTCTGCCAGAACCATTTCAAAGTGATTTTATACGGTTGTTTCCTTACAAGGTTCAGAACCCATATGGTGGAATTTCATTTGATTGATTGATTGTTCAGGGCCCTGGGGAGAATGACCTTGAAAGGTCAACATCCAGTCCATTCTCATACCAAGTCAAGCCTTTTCATAGCTGGATGAAGTCTAGGGTGATCTAGTTCATTAAAGGTCATCCAGTCCCTTCCTGTCCCTCTCTGCTATGACTCCTACAAGACTCCACCATGTCTCTCACGGCAGCCTGCTCCCCTCACCTTGAGCTCTCCCTCGTGCCCAGGCTACCTCATCCCTCTCACCCAGCTCCATTTGCAATCACTGTTTGGATCATCCAGTCAACGTGCAACAGATCACTCACTATCTGTTCCTTCCTCCCTTCTTTCAAAGATACTTGCTGAGCACATGGTATGTGTACTGTGCTGAGGCATAGGGATACCTCAGGAACAAGACCCACACAATTCCCACTCTCCCAGAGCCTCCATTCTAGTCACAGAGACGGCAGCTAACCACAAAATGATTCTAACACGTATTCAATAAGCATGTGCTAAAGCCTGGAAAATGCAAATACATGACATGGTGGAACAATCCCACCCAGGGCAGGCTTCCCTGAGGAAGGGCAGTTAAGCTGAGACCTGCAGGAGGAGCAGGAGTTGGCCAGGTTCACAGCAGAGGGAAGGAAATTGCTAATGCAAAAACCGAGAGGTCAGGGTGGATCCCGTGCGCCTTGGGGACCAGCAGGTGCTAGGGTCACAGCAGTGGAGAGGGCACAATGATTGCTCTCCAGGGAAATGTTTTGAGGACATTTGCCACTGGCTTTGTGGCCTTCCTTGCCCTTTCCTTCCCTTAAAGTCCTGCATCTGAAACAGAACGTTCCCTATAGGGCTTAGGGCATGGGATTTGGAATCGGGTCTAGGCTCCATCACTCCCTACACATGGACAAACAAGCAACAGCTTACTCTCTGTAAGAGTAAGCTCATTTCCCCCCACCTGTAAAATGTGTATGAAGCTGTAACATGGGAGGACTTAATGAGATAACCCACACAGAGTCATATAAAGTCATGACCACAGTGCTTGGTACCTAGGTTGATAGTAGCTAGTGTTATCATTATATTATTAGAGGCCCTGGCTTCTCTGGTGGCTCAGACAGTAAAGAATCTCCCTGCAATGCAAGAGACCCAGGTTTGACCCCTGGGTGGAGAAGCTCCCCTGGAGAAGGAAATAGCCAGCAATCCAAGTATTCTTGCCTGGAGAATTCCATTGACAGAGGAGCCTGGGGGGCTACAGTCCATGGGGTCACAAAGAATTGGATATAACTGAGCGACAAACACTTTCACTTTTCATTAGAGGCACCGTGGTGCCTGACCTTGGAGGTGCAGTCTATATAGTCTAACTCTATTCAACTCTATATAGTCAGAGTTCATACAGAGCCAGGGAGGGGCTCCCAGCCTCTGGATTCCTATAGAACCAAAGTCCAAGTAATGATCCCTTTGGAATGAAATTCTGTGAATCCATCAAGCATGTTTTGGGAGTGGACTTGCCTTTGGCTGGAGAGTAGAGGACAGGGAAGACCCAGAAATGTTCCTTAGATGACAAATGTGTGCCGCCAGTTGACATCAACCCACCCCCTTCTCCTCCTGCCCTGAAGGCTGACCTCTCATCCAAAGGATTCCAACAATGCCACTGGTAATGAGAGCCTCAAGAAGTCCTCTCTGGGCCGAGGAGTCACGGGTTCTGCCTTCCCAGAAAAGCACCTTTGCTCCAGCAGAAGCATGCCTTTGGACTGATAAAGACTTGCCGTGTCCAGTTATGGGTAGGAATATTGCAAGGGGGTGAAGCTATTTTTTGCCACATGCTCTATCTCTCCAGCAGGCATAGTGACATTGCTTGGGATCCAAATATCCTCAGCTGTAGAAGGTCACGGAGCTGAAGGCTAGAAGGTCTGGACCTCAAATAGCCAGGCTGGGGGTTGGGGATTATTTGCATCACTGGTTGGAGGGTCCTAGGACCTTGAGCTGTCATCCTTCCATCCTCTGGCCCAGCCCCAACCACTACCCACAGGACTTCTGTTGAACCAATTCCCCTGGGCCCAGAGTCTGGTGGCAACTGTTTATTTTTAGCCTGTGATTCCCTGAGAATGCGGGTGGGCCCCTTGGAGCAGGGGGAGGGAGAAGGGAGGAGGAAAAGTAACTTCAGGGCCTGGAGGACCAGGGAAGACACAGCCCACTCCAAGCCCTTAGCTCAGCTCTGTGACCGGCAGTCCTCTCTTGGTCCACCCCAGCTGAGGATCAGGTTGGACTCATGCCCCCGCGTTCCCCTTTTTCTCTTCCCTGAAGGCCCTAGAGACTCTGAGCTTTCCGTTCCTTTTTAGAGTCACGCTCCCCACATTGCAAGCCCTTGGTCCTTTGGGGTTCCCTTGCTCAACCACAGTGGGTGTGATACAGGACTCCTCAACACCTCCCTTCCTCCTGCCTCTGAAGAGAGGTCTCAGGCCCGTCTCCTTGGGCCAGCCTGGCACCAGTCAGTGTTTAATAAATATGGGTAAAAAATAAATGAATAAATTCGGGTAGACTGAAGGATGGGTTTCAGGGCTCCTCCATACAAGCAAAGGCCTGAGTAATGGAAAAACAAATAAGGGGAAGTTAGAGGGGATTAGAAACTTACAAAAGCCTTAAGTCATTGTCTCTGGCTCTAGTTCCTTTCTCCTTTCTGAGAAGTTCCCTGGAGCCCCTGGGCCCCATCTTTGTCTTGTAACCTAGAGGGAAATGCATCTACCCCTTCTTCCTCTTCACTCTACCTTCAGTCATCCCTGACAAAAGAGACACTGATGAGCTGACCTCAATCCTGGCACACACTTGCCCTGAGACCCAGGGCAAGAAGCCCTGCCCCCTGCAAGAAACTACAAAGCACTCTTGTGGGACTGTTGTGAAAACTAGTGAGGGTATGCGTAAAACAGCTGGCGTGTAGTTGGTGCTTAATAAATGGTGATTGTTGTATTATCATTAAATAAATGGTGCAGGACACCAAGCCTTTTTTTTTTTTTAATATCTTCTTTCATGGTATACCTGATCATTCTTCTTTATAGGGTACATTAATATTTTATAAGGCACTTTCACATCCATTAGCTCTTCTGATCCCCATACAACCCCTTGAAAAGGGCCAAGTTATTATTCCATGATTATTATTCCCATTATACAGATAAAACCACTCTCATTCCAGAAAACACAGATAACATCATCGCATTGTCAGTGTCTAATGCAGAGCCTGGCACAGAGTAGGTTCTCAAAACAAAACAAAGCAAAATCCTTCTGAAGGAATGGCCTATAGAATGTAACCCTATAGGCCATTTTGCCTTTCCTCATCTGTAAAATAGGGACTCATGCTGAAGGATAGCACAGGAAATTCAAAGTCTACGATTCAGGGACTTCCCTGGTGGTCTTGTGGCTAAGACTCTGCATTCCCATTGCAGAGGGTCTCGGTTCCATCCCTGGTTGGGGAACTAGATCCTGCCTGCCACAAAGATTATCAGAGATCCCACATGCTGCAGCTAAAGACCCAGCGCAGTCAAATAAATAAATATTTTAAAACAAAACAAAGTCTAGGATTCAGCTCCAAAGCAGGGCTTGGTCTTTTTAACAGGCAGAAGGGAGTGAGGTAGGTGTGGCACGTCTCTCCCAGAGGAGGTACTCACTTTTTAAGTTTTGGGAGAATAATTGAGAACAGCCTCAAACAGGGAGATGGTTATAGCTCATTCGTGGGAGAGCATCAGAACAGATTCCCCACGTCCCCATGTCCTGGGACTTCAGGTTCTCCAGCTGGAAGCTGAATTTTAGAAAGGAGATGGGCCTATGTGCCTATAGTCATGGGGAGCAAATCCCAGAGGAAGTAGGAAGGATTCTGGGGTAGAAGTTAAAATTTCCTCTAACATTGACACCATGGGGAAAAGAGTCTGCCACATTTGGAAGAGATGGGGTGAGGTGGATGAAAACATAGGAGAGAACTTACATATGCACCTTTTTAGGTCAAAAATCATTTTACTGATTTGGGGACCTAAAAATGTATTATGCATAAGTTGATTTTTGCTGCAAAGGATCATAATCAGTATATTACATTTCAAAGTATAATCTTTGTGGTCAGGCAATAACTATAAACCTGTGGCTTATTTTTAATTTATTTAATAAAAAAATTAATGGACATATAGCTGTTAAATTCTAGGGGATCTCTTCAGTTTGCCCATTAAGGAGAAGCAGAAGTCACTCACACTGAATTTCAAGAAAGCCTTTAATGTGTGGGAGCTTATGGTTTAAAAGAGATCACACAACTTTAAGAAAATTACCAAGACTGTGCAGGAAGAGAAAAACTCAACTCACTGATAACAGCACAGTTTCTCTTGAAACTGACCTCATCACTATGTGTATATTTTATTTTCTAGTGACTGCGAATCACATTTTTTTCCCCTCAGAATAATTAACAATGCTTTTAGATTCTTGAAATCGGAAATAAAGCTGATGCTTATTGAGCATCTACTATGTGGTAGATAATGTTGTGATGATTTTCCATGCATTTAAATTAATTTAATCCTTATCACAGCCCTGTGACAGAGGTACTATGATTATCCCCATTTTATAGATGAGAAAAGAAAGTTCAAGGAAGCAAAGTAATTTGTCTTAAGGTCCCATTGCTACCAAGGGGTAGAACAAAGATTTGAACCTAGGTTGGGAGTAAAGTGGCAAATAGATCAGCATGAACATTAGGCCCCAGTCAGCCCTTTCATTCAATCAAGTTACCTCCTCGCAGTGAACTTGGGCAAACTACCCACCTCTAGCTTCACCATCGCATGTAACCACATGAACACTCTTCTCCCCAGATCCTGCCCCAACAGGAACATTTGTGATTTAGGGAGCTGAGGAAAACATACCAATGCTCTTTAAATACTGCTTTTTAATTTTTTTTTAACTCAGAGCAATTTTTAACTCTTTAAATCTTTGTCTTAAAAGGATTCTTTCTTTAATCCCTTTTATGAGGTCACGTGCGTGATTAGTTGCTCAGTCATTTGTGACCCCATGGACTGCAGGCTCATCCGTCCATGAGGATTCTCCAGGCTAGAATACTGGAGTGGGTTGCCATGCCTTCCTCCCAACCCAGGGATCAAACCCAGTCTCCCACATTGCAGACAGAGTCTTTACTGTCTGAGCCACCAGGGAAACCCTTATGAGGTCGCAGGGATGAGAAAAAGCCTATTTCTAATTCCCTCCCAGCTCCCGACTTCTGTCGCTCTCACTGATCTGTGTGAGGAAGCAGAAAGTAGGATCCCATTTCCATTCCTTCGTTCCTTTAAAACTTACTAATGGAGTGCTAAACCCTATCCCAGGTGGGGAAGAACACAGATGGCTCTGCCCTCACCCAGTGAACCTTCTCGTGGGTGAAAACTGACAGTAAACAAGGGCACAAAGAGATGGACTAAATTACAGTGACCGTGTCTGTGCTGTGCAGGAAATCTCCTGTGGTTTGCCCTGGCAATGTCAGTGCCCAGTCAAGTTCACAGTCACCACCAGGGAATGGGTGGGGGCACATCCACCACCAAGACTGAAAGTTTCTAAGAGGAAGCCCCAAGCGAGGGGGCACAGACTTCCCTGTCTTGCAACACCAGCAATTTCTGGGTCCCAGAGGAGCTGTTTCCCCTCGTTGACCCACACTCGGGTCACCCTGCCCTCAGTGCCCGGGGACTGCCCAGAGACCACACCAGACACAGCTTTGCCTTCAAAACCTCCCTGTGGCTCAAGTTTCAGACATCCCTTCAGGATAGCAAAGCCTACCTGATAGTCTTTGGACAACTGATCTTAAGTGTTTTATTTGGGGGATTTTTTTTTTCCAGATTGGTTTCTTTGAAGAGCCGAAGAGGTCCCTGAAATAAAATGACATTTAATCGAAGCTCACACCTCTAACTCCTACCTTCCAGACGAGACCCAGTGGGAGGAACAGGGCGGAGGTCGCCACCTTTTCTAAGCCTGATAAGAGGACTGTCCTGAGAGCCAGCCCCCATTGGCCGGCACCTCGGAGTCCTGGAACATTTTTCCTCTCCGAGATGTGATGTCGGAGAAGGCAATGGCACCCCACTCCAGTACTCTTGCCTGGAAAATCCCATGGATGGAGGAGCCTGGTAGGTTGCAGTCCGTGGGGTCGCTAAGAGTCAGACACGACTGAGCAACTTCACTTTCACTTTTCACTTTCATGCATTGGAGAAGGAAATGGCAACCCACTCCAGTGTTCTTGCCTGGAGAATCCCAGGGACAGCAGGGCCTGCTTGGGCTGCCACCTATGGGGTCGCACAGAGTCGGACACGACTGAAGCGACTTAGCAGCAAGATGTGATGTTAAGCAATCCACACAACACCTGGGAGGGGGAGGACAGAGGCCCTCATCCCCATTTTCAGGAGCAGAGCAGGTCATTTGCTGACATCTGATTTCATGGTTCTAAACCCAGCACTCTTTTTATCATCACAGTGTTTCCCGACTTCCATCACTCAAGTCCTTCCTCTGACTTTTGCCAAATCCCTATATCACCTGGATACCCTGATTAATACATTTCTCAAAGCTGCCTGCTTTTCCCCTTTGGCTTAAATGCCTTTGTTTAAAAACAAAGCTTGCTATCACTGTTCTAATTGGAAATCTGGTTTCACTTACCGTAAATGGAAGGCAGCCATAAATACAAATGCAAGGAAATGTTAGCAAACCCCAGCTAGACTCTGTGGCCGGCTGAAGGCTCTGAGCCTGAGGTCTGCTCTCTCTTTATAAAACAGGGAGGGCAGCAAGCGTCAGAGGTGTTAAAGACAGGCTAGCTCCCAACTGAGGCTTTCTCCTGGAAGGATGAGGGAGAATTGAGAAAGTGATGAACTTTCTCGCCATGTGAGCCAGCGGACACTAGGCCGTGCCTATCTTGAACGCTGGCCACCGGGAGCACTTGCCTCGCCCCTGGGAAAGCCTGTGGTGCAGCACCCCTTCTTGGGGAAGAGAAGTGGCTCCCTTGCCTTGGCGCCCCTCAGTTTGTTTCCCCCGAGTGCCACCCCCAGCCACCCTGACCTGTCTGGGAGGCCATCTTTGCAAACCCTTTCATCTCTCTGCCTCCCCAGTGTGAGCTCTGTCCTAGGCCCCATCCCTGCCTACTCGTGTCCCAGCACAAGGTCTCTTCTCTCACCCATACCCTCACCAGGGGCCAGAACTTGGCAGAAGTGCTGCAACCCCTTTCGAAACACTCCCTTTTGCTTCCCAGACTCTCCACTGCAATGTGCCTGCCAAGCCAGCCTAGGGGCCTTTCTAAAGCTCAGCCAGACCTGTGGTGCTGCTTCCCTGCTAAAAGCCACTTTGTGTCTCCCACTACCCTCGGGATCAGGTCCTTCCTCCCTCACTCTTCCCCACTTCCCTACCCCAGTTCTAGGAATTCACCATGTTGGACTTCTTCATTTCCTTAGCAGTCTCTTCCTTGACTTGGGAATTTCATAAACAACATTCCCTCTGCTTCACCCACACATTCCTCCCATCTCCGATTCAACGTCACTCTCTCAAGGCAGCTGCTCCTGGTCTCCCTCCAGGCAGACCCCGCCCCTTTGATGACCCGTGTTTCTCCCCTGGCTCCCTTGAGCTCATGAGCAATTGGAATTACCTGTGTCTGTTTGCCTTTCTAGCCCAGAGTCTAGCAAAGTCTAGCATTATGTGGAGCCACATAAATGCTTGTTGATTGAATAGAAGGTTATTATTAATTCCCTGCACCTGTCAATCCCCACTCCCACTTTCTACCTGCCCTGCCTTTGTCTTCACCTAAGTTCTCCTTCTCCCAGCCTTGATATTCCAGGTCAATTCCCACCTCCCAGGAAGCCACCCTTACTGCTCTAGCCCAGACAAAATTTGCCTTCTATAGAAGCCCTAGCATTTCCTTTGTTGAATGAATGAATGAGACATATTATAAAAAAGGAGCAGTTTGAGAAATGGATGTCATTTAAAACTCACACTCATGGGAATGACTTCTATTTTTTAAGAGGGAAGGCATAATTTCTGTCAATGGAAGAATAAATTTCTAATGATTTCATTGGAGAGGCTGGTGGGAGACAGAGACAACAGGCTCAAATCACAAAGCCTTTTTTGGTTTTTCTTTGCAGTAAAGGTGAATTCTAAGAAGAAAGTCTCGCTCAAAATGTTACTTGTTTTTTTGGAAATAAATAACAATTTGCACATGGTACAAAATTCATGGACATGAACTTGGGCAAACTCCGGGAGATGGTGAGGGACAGGAAAGCCTGGTGTGCTGCAGTCCATTGGATCTCAAAGAGTCAGATACTACTTGGTGACTAAACAACAACAATTACAAAATTTAAAAAGCAGGTGGCCTTTCCTCAGCACGCCACATTAATGAATCTGAATGTTCGAGGAGATCAGCATACATATGCTATGCTATACTAAGTCACTTCAGTCGTGTCCGACTCTGTGTGACCCCATAGATGGTAGCCTACCAGGCTCCCCCATCCCTGGGATTCTCCAGGCAAGAACACTGGAGTGGGTTGCCATTTCCTTCTCCAATGCATGAAAGTGAAAAGTGAAAGTGAAGTCGCCTAGTCGTGTCCGACTCTTAGCGACCCCATGGACTGCAGCCTACTAGGCTCCTCCGTCCATGGGATTTTCCAGGCAAGAGTACTGGAGTGGGGTGCCATTGCCTTCTCCATCAGCATACATAGAGGTAGAGAATCCACTGTTCCTAATGACACAGTGATAGAAACTGTATTCCTAGGGGAGCCCCAAAAGGTGGAAAAGTGGACTCTAAGGGCAAGGGAGCAAGCACGCAAATATGGTTCTAGGGTCTGTGAATGGGGGTGGCCAGAGAGGAGATCTCAGGGTGGGTGGCCTAAGGACCTCCAGGCCCAGGGCTGGCCAGCGGTTAAGTCACCTTTGCTGCCTTATCGGCTACCAGACCTTTGGCCCTCAGATCCCTGGAGGGACAGTTCAGGGGGCAAACAAGGAAAGATGGATCTAGTCACCCTGAAATCAAACAGGCTCAGAGAGAGCAGGAACCCAGGGAAGACAACTACCCTGGGGACTTGCGGAAACCTTAGGAGGGCATCAGCCTTCCCACTGAGGAGGAATAGGGCTCCAGTCAATGGTATTTTCGGAGAAGGCGATGGCACCCCACTCCAGTACTCTTGCCTGGAAAATCCATGGACAGAGGAGCCTGGTGGGCTGCAGTCCATGGGGTCACTAAAAGTTGGACACAACTGAGCAACTTCACTTTCACTTTTCACTTTCATGCATTGGAGAAGGAAATGCCACTCCAGTGTTCTTGCCTGGAGTAATCCCAGGGACGGCACAGAGTTGGACACGACTGAAGCGACGCAGCAGCAGCAGCAGCAATGGTATTTTATCTCAAAGGACACATGACCTCAGCTCACACTGGAGTTATAAGCAGCCTTACTTTATATTATTATCTTTCTTGTTTATTGACACCAGGATCTCTGAGGCCAGAGAATGGGTCTCTTTTCCTCTGGTTCCAAGTCCCATTCCCCTCGCCAATAACAGTGAGCCCAGCACTGAATCCATTTTGGTGGCCACCTGTGACATTCTCATTGAGAGAGGACTGTGATTGTGATTCATATCAACCCCCAAACACACACACACACACACATCACCTGGAAACAGCCCAGGGAAGGGCAGAGGCACTGCTGGGCTGCCAGGAGCCCTGGTCCTAGCCTGGCCCCCACTACCGGTGTGCCACTTTGGGCAGTCCCAGGGCAAAGCCCAGGACTAATCAGCTCTTGTTGTCCACACCCTCCAATCAACAGCTCAAGGAAACACAAAGCCATTCTTATGGCTGCTGTCCTGGCTGGATTGTGGGAAGGACAAATAAGGCCATTTCTAAAGAATTCCCAACCTGTTCAGATATGAAGGTTATAACAGCCAGCGATTGGCATGAGTGGGGAAGTCCAGGAAAAGCCAGATTGCCAGGGCCCTTTGTAACTGCTTCTGCAGCTGTACTGATCAGGAACCAGCTCCAAGTCAAATATGTGTACAAAGAGGAGGCTTGAACCGCTTCTCTCAGCCCGGGCCTGGCCGTCTTGCTGCCTCCACTGGAGAGATAAGAAAGCAAAGACTCAGGAAAGTTAACACAGTCATGTGAACATCAACAGGGTAGTCAAGAATTAACTCTATTAGGCCAATACTCATTCCAGACTTCTGAAAGGCTCCAGGTGACTGAATTTCTGCCAAACTGAGGTTCTCATTACTTTCCAGGGAAAAACATTCTCCAAGTGATATCAGCATTATAATAATAGCGTGGGAAGGTTGGGGGCTTATGGGCAGATGAGCTAGCCATCAGCTTGGGATTCTAAATTCTTGACATGGCTCAATTCAAAGTTTTGGTTTTAATTATTTTGAAGTGAACCAGAATGCTCATGGCATGCACTGGTGTCATTTTGTTGTGCCCAAATTTAAATCATAGTTCCAGGAGGCTGGTGTCCTGGAAAATTAACAGTAAGTAAGCCCAGCCTGCTGCCCAGCGGCTACATTTCAACATTGCTTTGTTGTTGTCACATGTCATACACCCTGGAATTCTCAGGAGGTTATGTAAAGAAAAAAAAATTTTTTTGACTTTTTATAAAATGTGGTTTCTTGAAAAATAAGCCAAAATGTCGTGGTGATAGAAGGGAGGATTAAAAGAAGTAAACATTCCTGTTGTTTCTTAAGCCAGAAAGCAGAAGTTTTGGCTAAATTCAGAATAGGAGATTGGAACCAGCGGGAGTTCAGATCCTAAAACTGATAAATTCACCTTTTTCTCTAAACAGTAATTTTTTTTTTTAAAGCAACTTATAAAACCATTTCAAGTGATCAATGGCAATAGCAATAGCAACAGCAACAAAAACAACTCTTTGATGAGCAAAAGAAGAAACTTTTGAGAAGCTGAAAAGCATTTGATGTGTAGCGTGGAGATATAACCCTTCCCACAGAAGGCTCTGTACCCAAGAACTGTCCTGTCTTGTTTAAATGGAAGATCAAAGACTTCCCTGGTGGTACAGTGGATAGGAATCCATCTGCCAATGCAGAGGACACAGGTTTGATCCCTGGTCCGGGAGGATTCTACAAACTGAGGAGCAACTAAGCCCATGCACCACAAGTACTGAGTCCTGAGAGTTCCAGGGCCTGTGAGCCACAACTACTGAGCCTGAGTGCCACAACTACTGAAGCACCCAGAGCCCGGGCTCCACAACAAGAGGAGTCACCACAATGAGAGGCCCTCACACCACAACGAACAGTAGTCCCTGCTGACAGCAACTAGAGAAAGCCCAAGCAGCAACATCTTTTTAATTATCAAAATAAATAAATAAAAATAGAGGAGAATTAATTTTACACACACACACACAAAACATGTAACCCTTGTTGGAAATGGGATTCTGCAGGAAGGCAATGACCCGAGCAAAGTTTTCCAAACACACAGGTTTAGGGCTCATGAAGGTCTCCAGGTCTTAGTCTGGAGAAGACTGGAAGCCACTAAGGAGTCTTGCCTCACCATCAACTTGCTCATGCTTCCATTTTACCCCCACTCCCAGCCCATTCCAATCAGGATGTCATGGTGGCATGTCATCTAGTGGTTGAAATGATCACTGCAAGTAACTGCCTCAGGTTTCCTGTTTCGATTTTACTACACCTTATTTATTTATTTATTTAATGGATTGTTATGGGGTGCCAAATGCTGAGACTATAATAGAGAATATAGACATGGGCTTTCCTTTAGGAACCTTATAGTCTCCTGAGGGATCAGACACATAAAATAAAATACAAAAATAGGATCATGATATATGATAGGGAGCTACAGAACACTGAGGATGGGACACCTAAACTAGATCTACTTCCCAAAGGAAGTACCACCAACACTGGGACCTAAAGAATGAGTAGAAATTCATTAAACAAAGGAGGAGAAGGAAAGAGCCTTCCAGGCAAAGGGAACAGTTTGCCTAAAAGCCAAGTGTCAAGATTTCAGTTTCAGTTCAGTTGCTCAGTCGTATCCGACTCTTTGCAATCCCATGAATTGCAGCACACTAGGCCTCCCTGTCCATCACCAACTCCCGGAGTTCACCCAAACCCATGTGCATCAAGTTGGTGATGCCATCCAGCCATCTCATCCTCTGTCATCCCTTTCTCCTCCTGCCCCCAATCCCTACCAGCATCAGAGTCTTTTCCAATGAGTCAACTCTTAGCATGAGGTGGCCAAAGTAGTGGACTTTCAGCCTCAGCATCAGTCCTTCCAATGAACACCTAGGACTGATCTCCTTTAGAATGGACTGGTTGGATCTCCTTGCAGTCCAAGGGACTCTCAAGAGTCTTCTCCAACACCACAGTTCAAAAGCATCAATTCTTCAGCACTCAGCCTTCTTCACAGTCCAACTCTCACATCCATACATGACCATGGAAAAACCATAGCCTTGACTAGACGGACCTTTGTTGGCAAAGTAATATCTCTGCTTTGGAATATGCTATCTAGGTTGGTCCTAACTTTTCTTCCAAGGAATAAGCGTCTTTTAATTTCATGGCTGCAATCACCATCTGTAGTGATTTTGGAGCCCCCAAAAATAAAGGCTGACACTGTTTCCACGGTTTCCCCATCTATTTCCCATAAAGTGATGGGACCAGATGCCATGATCTTAGTTTTCTGAATGTTGAGCTTTAAGCCAACTTTTTCACTCTCCTCTTTCACTTTCATCAAGAGGCTTTTTAGTTCCTCTTCACTTTCTGCCATAAGGGTGGTGTCATCTGCATATCTGAGGTTATTGATATTTCTCCCGGCAATCTTAATTCCAGCCTGTGCTTCCTCCAGCCCAGGGTTTCTCATGATGTACTCTGCATATAAGTTAAATAAGCAGGGTGACAACATACAGCCTTGACGTACTCCTTTTCCTATTTGGAACCAGTCTGTTGTTCCATGTCCGGTTCTGACTGTTGCTTCCTGACCTGCATATAGGTTTCTCAAGAGGCAGGTCAGGTGGTCTGGTATTCTCATCTCTTTCAGAATTTTCCACAGCTTATTGTGATCCACACAAAGACTTTGGCATAGTCAATAAAGCAGAAGTAGATGTTTTTCTGGAACTCCATTGCTTTTTCGATGATCCAGAGGATGTTGGCAATTTGATCTCTGGTTCCTCTGCCTTTTCTAAATCCAGCTTGAACATCTGGAAGTTCACAGTTCATATACTCTTGAAGCCTGACTTGGAGAATTTTGACCATTACTCTGCTAGCATGTGAGATGAGTGCAATTGTGCAACAGTTTGAACATTCCTTGGCATTGCCTTTCTTTGGGATTGGAATGAAAACACCTTTTCCAGTCCTGTGGTCACTGCTGAGTGTTCCAAATTTGCTGGCATATTGAGTGCAGCACTTTCACAGCATCATCTTTTAGGATTTGAAATAGCTCACCTGGAATTCCACTAGCTTTGTCTGAAGCTTCCTAAGGCCCACTTGACTTCGCATTCCGAGATGTCTGACTCTCGGTAAGTGATCACACCATCATGGTTATCTGGGTCATGAAAATCTTTTTTGTATAGTTCTTCTGTGTGTTCTTGCCACCTCTTCTTAATATTTTCTGCTTCTGTTAGGTTGATACCATTTCTGTCCTTTATTGAGCCCATCTTTACATGAAATGTTACCTTGGTGTCTCCAATTTTCTTGAAGAGATCTCTAGTATTTCCCATTCTATTGTTTTCCTCTATTTCTTTGCATTGATCACTAAGGAAGGCTTTCTTATCTCTCTTTGCTGTTCTTTGGAACTCTGCATTCAGATGGGTATATCTTTCCTTTTCTCCTTTGCTTTTCACTTCTCTTCTTGTCACAGCTATTTGTAAGGCCTCCTCAGACAACCATTTTGCCTTTTTGCATTTGTTTTTCTTGGGGATGGTCTTGATCCCTGTCTTCTGTACAATGTCATGAACCTCCATCCATAGTTCTTCAGACACTCTGTCTATCAGATCTAATCCCTTGAATCTATTTGTCACTTCCACTGTACAATCATAAGGGATTTGATTCAGGTCATACCTGAATGGTCTAGTGGTTTTCCCTACCTTCTTCAATTTAAGTCTGAATTTGGCAATAAGGTGTTCATGATCTGAGCCACAGTCAGCTCCTGGTCTTCTTTTTGCTGACTGTATAGAGCTTCTCCATCTTTGGCTACAAAGATTATAATCAATCTGATTTCGGTATTGACCATCTGGTGATGTCCATGTATAGAGTCTTTTCTTGTGTTGTTGGAAGAGGGTGTTTGCTATGACCAGTGCGTTCTCTTGGCAAAATTCTATTAGCCTTTACCCCGCTTCATTCTGTATACTCCAAGGCCAAATTTGCCTGTTACTCCAGGTATTTCTTGACTTCCTACTTTTGCATTCAAGTCCCCTATAATGAAAAGGACATCTTTTGGTGGTGTTAGTTCTAGAAGGTCTTGTAGGTCTTCATAGAACCATTCAACTTCAGCTTCTTCAGCATTACTGGTCGGGGCATAAACTTGGATTACTGTGATATTGAATGGTTTGCCTTGGAAACGAACAGAGATCATTCTGTCGTTTTTGAGATTGCATCTAAGCACTGCATTTTGGACTCTTCTGTTGACTATAATGGCTACTCCATTTCTTCTAAGGGATTCTTCTTGCCCATGGTAGTAGATACAGTTCCAATTTGCCTTGATTCACGGACCTAACATTCCAGGTTCCTATGCAATATTGCTCTTTACAGCATTGGACTTTACTTCCATCACCAGTCACATCCACAACTGGGTGTTTTGTTTTTGTTTTTGTTTTTGGCTTTGGCCCCGTCTCTTCATTCTTTATGGAGTTATTTCTCCAATGATCTCCAGTAGCATATTGGTTGCCTACCAACCTGGGGGGCTCATCTTTCAGTGTCCTATCTTTTTGCCTTTTCATACTGTTCATGGGGTTCTCAAGGCAAGAATACTGAAGTGGTTTGCCATTCCCTTCTCCAGCGGACCACGTTTTGTCAGAACTCTCCACCATGACCCACCCATCTTGGGTGGCCCTACACGGCATGGCTTATAGTTTCATTGAGTTAGACAAGGCTGTGGTCCATGTGATCAGATTGGTTAGTTTTCTGTGATTGTGGTTTTCATGCTGTCTGCCCTCTGATGGAGAAGGATAAGAGGCTTATGGAAGCTTCCTAATGGGAAAGACTGACTGAGGGGGAAACTGGGTCTTGTTCTGATGGGTGGGGCCATGCTCAGTAAATCTTTAATCCAGTTTTCTGTTGTGTTCCCTCCCTGTTATTTGACCTGAGGCCAAACTATGGTGGAGGTAATGAAGATAATGGCGACCTCCTTCAAAGGGTTCCAGGCAAGCACTGCTGCACACAGTGCCCCCAACCCTGCAGCAGGCCACCGCCAACCCACGCCTCCACCGGAGACTCCTACCCTCACCCTAACCCCTAGTCTTAACCCCAAAGAATGCCATGAAGTTATTCTTTACTTTTTTTCTTCCGAGGCATGAGTTGCTCATCTCACATGACCTTGAGGTCTCTTTTCCTTCTGTCAGCAAAGAAGTTTTATAATCATTCTTAAGCAAGGGAAGAAATTCAGATCCTGCACAAATAAATAGGTCTGGGAATGCCAAACTCCTTTCTAAGCACAAAGTCCTTGATGAGGAATCATGGCCACTCTGAGGGTGAGGTCCTGGGAAATTGTGCATCTGCAGCCTCTGGGCATTTGTCGAAGAGGTAGCTTCCCAGATCCCACCTCAGGCCTTCTCAGTCCTCACTCAGAAGAGGCCAGCTGTGGAATGGTCACCGGTACCCCATGTGACCTGCTTACCTACCTATTCAGGTAGGAATTACAGGTACAGGGATCAAGTGCACCAACCTTGGGGTCAGTTCCCTCCACGGTTCAGTCTCAGTTCTGCCTCAACCTGCAAGTGGCTCAGCTGTTTGACCTTATGCCAACAACTTCATCTCCCCAAACACTGCATCCTCTTCTTCAAAAGGAGAATAAAAATCACAAAACCTACCTGATAGGATTATGGAGAGAAGTAGATGAGGTTGTAGATGCATGTAATTCACTTGGCACAGGGTCTGGCATACAAGAAGTACTCAATAAAGATTAAAAAACAAAGTCATGTCTTAGACCCCAAAGCAAAGGGCTTAAGGCAGCAGGCCTGGATAATCAGGAACTGGAATCTAAGATTAAACACACCCAGAGGAGTGGGTTGGTGCTGGGGACAAAGCAGGGGCCTCATGGCATCAGACATGTGACTCTGAGAGGAGGGTGAGAACCAGCAGTCCAGATGGGCAGTTCTCCTCTGGGCAGCTGGGAAAGGGCTAAGACAGGGGCCCAAGTGCACAGCAAACAGGGTAGAAATGAAATCTCTATGGAATAGTCAGAGAATCTGATAGTCTGATAGGAGGCTTGGCTCTGCCAGCTCTGAGTAGGAGTCACAATTCTTGCCACTACAAACCAGCCTAAGCTCACTTAATCTTGGGGTAGCTGAATCTAGTTTAAACAAAGTCATCAACCAGTCTCCAGTTCTCAGCTCTGCTTCCTTCTATGTTAGCTTTGTTGTCAAGCAGCCTTGCTCTTTGGGTTTTCCCAGGTAGCACAGTGGTAAAGAATCCACCTGCCAATGCAGGAGATGCAAGAGACACGAGTTCAATCTCTGGGTTGGGAAGATCGCCTGGAATAGGAAATGGCAACCCACTCCAGTATTCTTCCCTGTAGAATCTTATGGACAGAGGAGCCTGGCAGGCTACAGTCCATGGAGCCGCAAAGAGTCAGAGAAGACTGAGCTCGTGAGCATCTTAGGCTTGCTCTTTATCTTGACTTAAAAGTCAACCAGCAGTTCCACATGTATCTCCGCATGCAACCCCAGCAGAGAGACAACACCTCTTCTGCCATAACTCCAGCAAAAATCAAAGGTGACATTCATTAGCTTGACCTGGGTCACATGCCCATCTCTGAACCAATTACCATGAGCAGGAAAATGGAGTATTCTGATTGGCCAAGCATGAATCATACATTCAATCTGGAACCCAAACTACTGATACATGAACATAAAAAAGGATTCCCTAAATAAAACAGGGGCCTTGATTCTGGAAGAAGGTGTCAACCTAAAAACAAAACCATGAGAGTTTAGTTCAGAGACAAGGTATTTAATTAGGACCAAAGAACTGCAATTCGGGGTACACAGATTTAGATAGAAAAAAAATTAGTGTCCTCATGATAGCAAAGGGTCTCAGGATGTTTATGGGGAAAAACAGAGGTAGATGAGGTAAGCTGTTTTTTAAGAAGAGTTCACTGGTGCAAGTCAAGGTAATTCATCAGGTGAAGTGTTCATTGATAAAAGATGAGGTAAATCCAGATTTGTATTACTACTTCACTGGTCAGGTGAAGCAGTCACCAGGTAAAAGTTCACTGATGGATCGTTTCAACAGGACATTCTGGTTCTTCTGCTGATTTGGAATGTTGGTGGTTTTGTCCAGTTCAGAAGTACAGAAAACAGGACATGAAAGGCAGTTCTTCTGGAATGACTGCTTCAGCTTTATTTTACATGGCTCCAACTCATGTCATCTTTCATAGAGAAATGAGGACAAGAGGTGACCTTGTTTTGTCCCTGTGTGAGACACCCCTGTGGCCAGATGTCCCTGGAACTAAGGTACTCGGTCCCCTGAGCATCTGTCCAGTTCTGCAGCAGCCCCCACAGCTTGGTCCTCGGGCAGAGGATTCCAGCTGTGCTGGACAGCAGAGGGGAAGAGTCTCTCCCCCCAGAGAGCTATGACACCACAGATGGCACTTGCTGAGAAAGCAGTGCTGGGGAGAATGAGGCACAGCTGGCTTGCACAAGCCCTCAGCTAGATCCCCCAAGCGTCCTTCAAGAGAGTCTGTAAAGGACAAAAAATGAGGAATCTTATCGGGCGAGGGAAGTGGGGAGATGCTAAAATGCCTCTAGCACTCCAGAAAGCTAGGACTTCTCAACCACAGTGCCCAAAGCCCCCGGGTTGCTGGCAGCCTTGGACTGGGAGGGCACTAGGGATGATGCTCCTGTTCAGACACTCTTGCTCTTGTCCCTCCCTCCTTCCCTGGCTATCCTCCGCCCCCACCCCACTACCTTATGAACTGTGCAGGCCTGTCAGTGCACTGTCTCTCTCCTGACACTCGCCTCCTGGGCCTTTGTATTCATTAGGTGGCTCAGCGCCCATTGTGGGCCACATTCTGCACCAACTGCTGCAGTGAGTCCCTAGATGTAGCCCACAACTTCTAGGAACACACAGTTCTAGAAAGCGTGCATTCTTTACTTTTAACTGCACAAGTTAACATGACAAGTCAAGTTAGCTTGACTCTTGACTCCACCTTCCTCAGCCACTTGTCTTCACTCTCCCCAGCCAGTCACTCCCTCCAAGAAGCCTCAGTTATACATTTGATGTCTATCTGTTGAAACATTTTTCTACATATATACATCATAATATGTTTACTTGCAGAAGCATAAGCTAAGCCAGAAGTTAGTTTTTTTGTTTTGGTGACTGCTAAAAATTAGGTTCAGGAATGTCCCTGGTGGTCCAGTGGCTAAGACTCCGCACTCCCAACGCAGGGGACCTGGGTTCAATCCCTGGTCAGGGAACTAGATTCCACATGCCACATCTAAGAGTTTGCATGCTGCAACTAAACTCCCCTACACCAAAACGAAGCTCAAAGACCCCAAGTGCCACAGCTGAAAGAAAAAAAGCTTTGGCAAAGCCAAAGAAATAAATATTAGGGGAGAAAAAAGGTTTAAAAGGGTTTACCATGAAAGGCTTCCCTCCAACCCCATCCCTCAGCCAGGGATGAGCAATCCCCTTTCGAAGCAGCCAGCCAGGTCATCGGTTTCCAGTGCCTCCTCCCAGATAAGCTAGGCCGGAAGTTGACAAATCTTGTCTGGAAAGGACCAGATGATAAATATTTTAGATTTGGTGAGCTTATGGTCTCTGTCACAACTACCCAACTCTGTCAGTGTATTGAGAAAGCAACCATAGACAATACACTAATTCATGAGCATGGTGTGTGCCAATAAAGCTTTGTCTGTGAACATTGAAACTTGAATTTCATATCTTTTTTGTATTAATACTTCACTGGTCAGGTGAAGCAATCACTAAAATCAGTAAAAGTTCACTGATGGATCGTTTCAACAGAAGAAATAATACAAGAACACTGGAGTAGGTTGCCATTTCCTACTCCAATGCATGAAAGTGAAAAGTGAAAGGGAAGTCGCTCAGTCGTGTCCGACTTTTAGCGACCCCATGGACTGCAGCCCACCAGGCTCCTCCATCCATGGGATTTGCCAGGCAAGAGTACTGGAGTCTATTCACAGAAAAAACCACAAGTACCCATAAACATTCTTTCTCCTCTTTTTTCCATAAGGGGACATGCTATACACACTGTTCCGTATATTGATTTTCTCACTTGGTGATACATCATTTTTTAAAAAACAACTTTATTTATTTATTTATCAGCTGCTGGGTTTTTGTTGCTGTGAGGACTTTTCTAGTTTCGAGCAGGGGCTACTCTCTGGTTACAGGACTTAGGCTCCTCACTGCAGTGGCTTCTCCTTTTGTGGGGCACAGGCTCTAGAGCACAGGCTCAGCAGTTGTGGCATGTGGGATCTTCCTGTATCAGGGATCAAGCCTGTGGCTCCTGCACTGGCAGGCAGATTCTTTACCACTGCACTAAAGAGAAGTCCCATTATACATCTTAAAGATCATGCCATGTCAGTTCATACAGAACTTCATTTTTGCCTTTGGCATAGTATTACATTTTATTCCATGGTGGTACATTTACAATAACGTACTTATTGATGCATATTTAGGTTTTCTTTTGCTATTTTAGACAAAATTTCATTCAAAAAATTTGTATTTATTTGTATGTGTGGGCATTTTGAGCTTTATTGAGATACAATCCACACATCATACAACTCATCCATTTTAAGTGTACAATTAAATGGCTTTTAGTATATTTACAGAGCTGTGCACACAGCAGTGCATTCAATTTTAGAACCTTGCCATTACCCTCAAATAAATCCCTTACTCTTTAGCTGTCATCCCCTACAAAGTCCTAGGCAACCACTTAACTACTTTCTGTCTCTCTGGATTTGCCTATTTGGACTATTTATATGGAGTCATAAAATATTGATCTTTTGTGACTTAGCACAAAGTTTTCAAGGTTAATCCATGTTTTAGCATGTTATTGCTATTTCATTGCTATTTATGGCAGAATAATATTCTATTGTATGGCTATACCACATTTTATTTATCCATTCATCAGCTTTCGAGTGTTTCAATTGTTTCCACTTTGGGACTATTATGAACAATGCTGCTATGAACATTTGTGTACACATTTTTTTGTGAATATTTGCTTCCATTTGGGCCTCCTAGTTTTTACCACTAGAGTGCTAGTGGTAAAAACCCACCTGCCAATGCAGGAGATGCGAGAGACACGGGTTCGATCCCTGGGTCAGGAAGATCCCCTGGAGAAGGAAATGGCAACCTACTCCAGGACGCATGCCTGGAAAATTGCATGGACAGAGGAGCCTGGTGGGCTACCATCCATGGGAGCACCATTTTATATTCCCACCAGCAGCGCCTGAATTGCCAACATTTGCCATTATCTGCTTTTTTATTATAGCTATCCCAGTGGATATGAAGCAGTATCTTATTGTATTGCATACATTTTTTTAAGCCAAGTATATTGTTCTGAGATTTTAAAAATGTATTTCTATATCTTGGGCTTCCCACCCCACCCCTGCCCCATATATACATGTAGATCTTCTTTGTGGTTCTTAAATGCTAGGTAGTATGCCAGAGAAAAACTGGAGCCCAGCTCAGTCGTTCCCTCCTGATGGCTATCTAGGCTGTTTCCAACTTTTTATCAGTACAAACAGCATAGCGATGCACATTCTTGTTTTACATCCTTGTGCAGAGAGTAAGCATTTCTTGAGGACAGTCTTTGAAGTGGAATTGCTGGATGAAGAAATATGCACATGTGAATTTTTTTTAATGTCACAAACTATCCTCTGGAAAAACTCTACCAATTAACATTCTACCAATAGTGTATGAAAGTGTTCATTTCACTACGTCCATGCCAGCCCTGGATATTACCCCTTTCACTGGTGCTGCACCTAGTTTTCATTTGCATTTCCCTCATCAATGTGAGGTTGACTACAGGGCCATATCCCAACTGTGCTTCTCCTCCTCTTGGGCACCAGAGTGCTGCCCATTCATCTCTGTCTTCCATACTGCCAGCCCAGAGGTAAAAGAAGCACCTACTGATAAATGTTGGAGTCAGGCACTGTGACTTTTGCAGTCCTATCTGACAAAAATGTGTTCTGAGACCATACAAAATTTTACAGTGTTTTAGTTCTCCAAGATTTCATTGCAGATTTTAGAGCTTCTATCTGAGCTGCGCTGTCTTCTAAGCCTTAAAGAAATCAGGAATCCTTGACTCCTGGTCTAGAGTGCAATTTTTTAGTGAACAGCAGAACAACTTGAATACCTGGTCAGGCTGGAACACGGGAGTATTTCAAAACAGGTCCTAGGATCCTGAGGAACAAGAAAACTCTTTGGCTAGAAACCTCCTGATACCATCATTCAAATGGAATGGAAAAAAACCTTAGGGGTCATTTAAAGCTATCTTATTTGTATAAATCAGGAGACCAAGGCCCCAGCTAGAGAAGTGATTTGCTGCAGGTCACATAACTAGTCAAGAACAGAGCTGTGAGTGCAGCCAGGATTCTGATTCCAGGCCAGTGCTCTTTCCTCAAAACATGTGGAGTCAGAGAATTCACATCTAAACCCCTTCCAAAGCTCCTCTGCACCTAATTGGAGAGCATGACCTTTCTCAAAGCAGCACAGAGTGGGGATTAAGGGCCCTGTTTTTTGAACCAGACAGTTATACATTTAAATCCCAGCACAGCCACCAAGGTTTAGTAACTTTGCTCTTTGATCCTTAGTGTCTTCTTCTTTAACAGTTAATACTACCTACTTCAAGGATTATATTTGTAGTTATTATTATCTACCTTACAGGACTACATCAGATTTTGTTGTTCCATTGCTCAGTTATGTCTGACTCTGTTACCCCATGGATTGCAGCATGCCAGGCTTCCCTATCCTTCTCCAACTCCCAGAGGTTGCTCAAACTATGTCCATAGTGTCAGTGATGTCATCCAACCATCTCATCCTCTGTCATCCCCTTCTCCTCCTACCTTCAATCTTTCCCAGCTTTTTCTAATGAGTTGGCTCTTTGCATCACGTGGCCAAAGTATTGGTGCTTCAGCTTCAGCATCAGTCCTTCCAATGAATATTCAGGACTGACTTCCTTTAGGATTGACTGGTTTGATCTCCTTGCAGTCCAAGGGACTCTCAAGAGTCTTCTCCAACACCGCAACTCAAAAGCATCATTTCTTTGATGCTCAGCTTTCTTTATGATCCAACTCTCACATCCCTACATGACTTCTGGAAAAACCAAAGCTTTGACTAGACATACCTTTGTTGGCAAAGTAATGTCTCTGCTTTTGAATAAACTGTTTAGGTTAGTCATAACTTTTCTTCCAAGGAGCAAGCATCTTTTAATTTCATGGCTGTAGTCACCATCTGCAGTGATTTTGGAGCCCCCCAAAATAAAGTCTGTCACTGTTTCCATTGTTTCCCCATCTATTTGCCATGGAGTGATGGGACTGGATGCCATGATCTTAATTTTCTGAATGTTGAGTTTTAAGCCAGCTTTTTCATTCTCCTCTTTCACCTTCATCAAGAAGCTCTTTAGTTCCTCTTCACTTTCTGCCATAAGGGTGGTGTCATCTGCATATCTGAGGTTATTGATATTTCTCCCAGAAAGCTTAATTCCAGCTTGTGCTTCATTCAGCCCGGCATTTTGCATGATGTACTCTGCATATAAGTTAAATAAGCAGGATGACAATATACAGCCTTGATGTACTCCTTTCCAAATTTGGAACCAGTCCATTGTTCCATGTCCAGTTCTACCTATTGCTTCTTAACCTGCATACAGGTTTCTCAGGAGGCAAGTAAGGTGGTCTGGTATTCCCATCTCTTTAATAATTTTCCACAGCTTGTTGTGATCCACACAGTCAAAGGCTTTGGCATAGTCGATAAAGCAGAAGTAGATGTTTTTCTGGAATTCTCTTGCTTTTTCTATGATCCAACGGATGTTGGCAATTTGATCTCTGGTTCCTTTGCCTTTTCTAAATCCAGTTTGAACATCTGGAAGTTCTCGCTCATATACTGTTGAAGCCTGGCTTGGAGAATTTTGAGCATTACTTTGCTAGCATGTGAAATGAGTGCAATTTAAATGAGCCTAATTCAGTAAGCACTCATTAAACTGTGCCTTTAATTTTTCCCCTCTAACTGCCTCCTCTCTTGGGTGATTCAGCTATGAGGATATAAAGATTAATTTATCATAGCATAAAGAATTCCTGGTTCAGACTGCATGCAGTTGTTGGATCATGTGTCCCCCACTTTGTTATTTCACCTGGGTTGGCTTGAGTTGCCACCCCCCAAGTCATTCCTTTATTAAACCAACATTCACAGCAGAGGGACTGTCCACATCCTTGTTTATCTCCACTGTATAAATTAGAAGGAGCTGAGAACAGTGGTTTGGTTTGGTTTTGATCTCAGTGGTTCTATCAACCTTCACTGCTGTTAGAATCATTTGGGAGCATTACAAAAGCACCAGAGATGGACCCCATTCCTTCACTTACCCCTTTATCCTGATCAGATTGCTTAAAAGTTCCCCTGATGATTCTCACTGAAGTCAGGCTGGAGAGCTACTGTTCTACATGAGTGCTTCTCAACTTTAACATCCATCTGAGTCACCTATAGAGCTGGGCCCCTTCCAGTCAGTAGGTCTGGAGTGGAGTCTATGATTTGCAGTTCTTACAAGTTTCCATGTAATGTGGATGCTACCAATCTGGGGAACAGTGCTTTTTATTTTTTATTAAGTATTTGTTTATTTTTGGCTGTGCTCAGTCTTCACTGCTGCAAGGGCTTTTCTCTAGTCATGGTGAGCAGGGGCTACTCTTCGTTGCAGAGCATGGGCTTCTCATTGCAGTGGCTCTCATTACAGAGCACTGGCTCTAGTGTGTATGGGCTTTGGTAGATGTGGCCCATGGGCTCAATAGTTGTGGTTCTTGGGCTCTAGAGCACATGTTCAATAGCTGTGGTGCACAAGCTCAGTTGCTCCACAGCATGTCTCATCTTCTCAGACCAGGGACTGAACCCATGTCTCCTGCACTGGCAAGTGGATTCTTTACCACTGAGCCACCAGGGAGGCCCTGGGGAACACTCTTTGATAACCGCTGATATAGGTGAACCTGAGTGGACCTTTGGGTTTTTTTCCTTCCCAGCATCATTTTCCACTCTGGTAAGAGCTCGTGACTTGCCTTTAGTGAACTATGCATCCTCATATCTTAGGCCACAGATGTAAGTGGCCTCCCAACTTCAGAGGCAAGAACATGACCAATTCTGGCCAGTAAACAGAATCTGCACCCTGGCTCCAGCGAGTGATTGGTTCAGCAATGGGCATGTCACTTAACAGTCAAGTGAGAGTCAGCCCTGGTACTTTTGGTGGAACTCTTGGGAAGAAGCGCTAAGCTGGTAAGATGGAAGCCTGGGGCTGCTTGGGAAGAACCTGCCCAAGGATGAAGCAGGCAAAGGAGAGCAGAGGAGACTAGAAGAGACCAAGTCCTGATGATAACCTTCTTATCTCCTGGATCCAGCCAAGCCTGAATTCAGACCTAAATATTGCAGTTATCTGGGTCAATAAATTCCCTTTTGGTACATCACAGGGACTATAACCAACATTTTATAATACCTTTCAGTGGAGTATAATATATAAAAATATCAAATCACTATGTTGTGTATCTGAAATGAATATAACATTGTAAATCTACATTTCAACAAATAAATTCTCTTTTTAGCTTAGGCCAGTTTGAGGTAGGTTTTGTCATGTGCAGTTCAAGAAGTGCTGGGAATTACCTGGTGGTCCAGTGGTTAGGACTCTGTGCTTTCACTGCCAAGGGCCTAGTTTTGATTCCTGGTTGGGGAACTAAGATCCCGAAAGCCATGCCACTTAGCAAATAAAAGAAAGAGTGCTGCCTACATGGAATATCTAAAGTGCCTTCCCACCCAGAGACTGGGTGGGACTCCAGGTTCTATCCTGGTTGCTGCTCCCATTAGGCAATGATCTTCCAAAAGCCCCCAGAACGGAGCCGCAGAACTCCTAGAGGTCATTTAGTGCCATTCTCCTCCTTGTTTCTGTGGGGAGACCTGGGCCACAAGGAGGGGCGAGGTCGTGTCCTGAGTCATGCATACAACAAAGCCGAAAGGATATCAGATCTTGGCTCTGTCAATAAATCCACCCAAACCAGTGGGTGATAACAGCCACCAGTGCGATGCCAAAACACTGACAAGTCTCCTTCTCAAGGACACCCACGGAGGGACGGAGGCTCCCTCCTTCAGCATGAGAAACAGTGTTTCTGTGTCTCAGTTTCTCTAATTGCAGTTGAACAAACACAGAGGTAAATTCTATTGTTCTTAATAAAATGGAGTTTATGGAAATAGGGAAATTTTTTTTCAGGGGACAAATATGAGCAAAAAGAGGAAAATAAAACCCCCAGTAATCTCACCACTTGTGCCAACATTGACAACATTTGAGGAGCGTGTTCCTTTGTGTTTGTTTGCTTTATCTATAAAGATTTACATCAGGTAAGGTGGAGACTGGCCCTGAGAGACCCAAACTACCTTCAATCAGGAATGAATTGGGGTGAGTCTTAGAAGTGAAAGAGGAGGAGATTTCTTCCAGTCTTGGGGGTTGTATCAGACAGGGTTCTTCGTGCAAGCACCAGAAATGAGAGAGGAGGGGATTCTTTTGGAAGACCAATGGGAGCTTACATAATTGATAAAAGACTAGAAGAGCAGACTTGGGTCAGCAGGAGTTAAGGAAACTCTGAGGGTCAAGAAGAAGAAAGTAGGAAAACCGTCATTCACTTGATAGGGACATAGGTCAGGATGCTATCCGTGATCCACCATGGCTATTGCCACAAAGAGAATGACCAGAAACCATTCCTCTGTCCTTGCCAGAGTGAAAGTCTTGAGGAAAGAGCATTTGAGACCACATGTTCCCCGCTAGTTCATCCAGGTAAAAAGAAGAGGGACCTGATCTCTTTGACTTCAACTGGAGGAGGCCAGCCGTGGAAGGAAGGATTCAAGAAGTACTGCTCCCTCAAAATAGTCAGGGAGGGACAATTTTCCTTAATGAAACTAGGGTGCCCTGAGGAGGGGGATGGGTGGGGTACAGCCTCAAACCAAGAGTTACCTTCTAGAGAGCTAGAGAGGGGAAGAGCTTCAGGGCTGCTGCTTCTAGGGCCAGTTTATCACTGATGCTGCATATCAGTCTCAACCCACTACCCCAGCACACTGTTGACACACCTAGGAAATAAAGCAACCATTTTTGAGTGTAAGTGGAAATAAAGAGCCATAACATTGGGTGTCCAGGCTATGTGTCATAGGGTGTGTGCAAGAAAAGTTTCTTCCTTTTCCCAAATCCCCCTGGGAAGCACCTGCAGGACCAGTGAGATGGAATTTGCCTCCATCAATGAAGTGGTTTCCTTAGAGGGCAGGGGCTGTACCTGGTGCTGGGTATTGTTGACTGTGTGTCCCCAGGCTCTGGAGATGTGTTAGAGGAGCACTGACTGAGGGCAACCCAGCTGCCCGTTTTTAACAGTGTCCCCATGTGGCAGAATTCAGCAACTGCAGGATACACACCTGTCAGGCTTCCAGGTTTTTCTCCTTCAGGAGATGACAACGAGAACTGCCCCTTTGGACTAAGTAACTGCTCTGAGAAGGCAATAGCACCCCACTCCAGTACTCTTGCCTGGAAAATCCCATGGACGGAGGAGCCTGGTGGGCTACAGTCCATGGGGTCGCTGAGGGTCGGACACGACTGAGCAACTTCACTTTCACTTTTCACTTTCATGCGTTGGAGAAGGAAATGGCAAGCCGCTCCAGTGTTCTTGCCTGGAGAATCCCAGGGACGGGGGAGCCTGGTGGGCTGCCATCTATGGGGTCGCATAGAGTCGGACATGACTGAAGTGACTTAGCAGCAGCAGCAACTGCTCTGAGAGTTATCCTGGAAGGGAGGACCCCATGTTGGGGAGAGAGTCATTCTCAGAAGAGATGAGATGGGAACTCAAGTCATTCAATTTCAGTAGTAAAAATCACATGACATAGCATCCTTCTACACAAAACCCAATTCACCAAGATCCTTCTGGTACTGATCTCCTACTGGCTACAATCTATCCAGCTCTCCTTGAATCTGTCTCACAGTTTTCCATCATACATAACCATGGGAATAGCATGCATCTGCTTGTCCACTGTCTTGCTCAAATTTAGACGTACGTGCTAACTTGCTTCAGTCATGTCCAACTCTTGGCAACCCCATGGACTATAGCCCGCCAGGCTCCTCTATCTATGGGATTCTCCAGGCAAGAATGCTGGAGTGGGTTGCCATTTCCTTCTCTAGGGGATCTTCCCAACCCAGAAATCAAGCCTGCATCTTGTACGTCTCCTGCATTGGCAGGCAGGTTCTTTACCACTAGTGCCACCTGGGAAACCTATGTTGCTGTCATTTCCTTGTCAAAGAGGGACTTAAGGGGCTTACTGAAGGGAAGTGAAGGTACTGAATCCCTGACATTCAACGTCCCCTTAATTTCTGTGGGTAGTTTGTTGGAGACTCACATTGCACTGGAAGTTTGGAGTCTTGATCCTCGTCTCTAGCTCGTCCATTAACTTGCTGTGTGATCTTGAGCAAGTTGCTGGAGCTTTCTGAACTCCACATCCTTCCACATTGTCCACTTTAGGGGCTGTTCATTGGTTTGAAAGAAGTTAACATTGCAGAAACCTAGAAAAGACAAAACAAATAATTATTAACAACAAGTAATACGGGGAGATTTTCTGCTGCAGTACTGGCTTTTCTGTGTCTGCAGAGCTAAGGAAACAGGAAATAGGATTTTGGTTCAGAAAAACAGCTGTTAAGGGATATTTCTGTGTGTTGGTGTACATGTATTTGAATGTCCCTCCGATTCATATTTCTCTCTGGGTGTTCCTCTGTGTCTCTCTCTCTCCCCTTCCCCTACTCCTTCCGGACCTTTTCCCAGTCTTACCCCGGCCAGAGCCGAAGTGTTATCATGAGCGATAGTCCCCTTAAATCAGGTCTGCCCTGCCCTAATGGTTGCAGTAGGCAAGATCAGGCCAAGTCAAAACAGTCTCTGGGCTTTTCTGGCTCCAGACTTGAAAGACAGAGCTTTTCAGTCTCTTGCAAGTCCTAGTTAAACAGGACCTCAGTGTCAGATCAGGGCCGAGGAACTCCAGGCTGCTGTACTCGGCTCCTGAGGATTGGGGTGAAGAGACAGGAAGGGGAGGGGAATTTGCCAGCACTTGGAGACTGACAGCTTCTGGCCAAGGTAGGCAGC
Source organism: Bos mutus (assembly GCF_027580195.1). NCBI lineage: Eukaryota > Metazoa > Chordata > Mammalia > Artiodactyla > Bovidae > Bos > Bos mutus. The sequence continues at coordinate 100,733,148 of NC_091623.1, read as the reverse complement.
ACTGATGCCACCAGCTCAGCCCTGCCTCTTGCCCACCCAGTGGCCTTCACCTGCTTTCTGCCTCTAGAGCCTCTGGGATCAAGACAAACCTGGGTGCAAATCCTGACTCCCCCCACCTATTCAGTATGTAACCTTGGGCAAGTCATCATTAACCTCTAAGAATTCGGTTTCTTTGTCTGGGAAATGAAGAGGAAAAGAGGTAAGGTGTAAGGACCGGGTTGAACAAGAGTATAGCATAGAGCAGGAGTCAGCCAATCATGGGCTGCCTACCAAATCTGGCTCACTCTCTATTTTTGTGTGACCCTGCAAGCTAAGAATTTGTGTTTGTGTGTGCTCAGTCATTTCAGCAGTGTCCTACTCTTTGAGACCCCATGAACTATAGCCCTCCAGGCTCCTTTGTCCATGGGATTATCCAGGCAAGAATACTGGAGTGGGTTGCCATTGTTTCTAAATGACTGGTGGTGGGGTAGGGAGGGGACAAAAGAAAAAGTAATATTTCCTGACTTTGAACATGATATGAAATTCAAATTTCAGTGTCTCTAAAGAAAGTTTTATTGGCACACAGTCACGCTCATTTATTAATGTGTTGTCTAGGACAATAGAACTGAGTCATTGGAACAGGGACTGTATGTGATACTCAATACCTAAAGTACTATCTGGCCCTTTACAGAAGAAGTATGCATACCCTTGGCACAGGTTTAAGAGTATAAACCACCTGGGTTCAAATCTCTGTTCTGTCACTTCCTAATTTCGTAACTCTGGGAAGGTCACTTAATTCATATGTGCCAGAATTTTTTCTTCTGTAAAATGCAACTAACAATTGTGATTAGAGGTTGTTTTCAGGATGAAATGAGTTAGTATTTGTAAAGCACCAGGACCAATGTCTACATGCAGTAATATGTAAGCAAACAAACAACATCATGTATATGAGGAATTAAGCAATGATTTTGTGTTGTGTATTTGGTTGGAAGGAAACTCAGAAGCAATGGTGGCTTTATCCTTGATACCGTCCTGGGCAACAGTTTTTTTTTTTGGTCAGAAACCTCAATAAAGAGGTAAGACAGTGGAATGCATGGAGGGTATGGTTGGGAGTAACTGGGGGAGGGTGGCATTGGACTCCTAGAGACCCTGTCAGGAACAAATGTATGGACTATACAGATAACAATTTGGAAGGCAAAGCCTATGTGTGGCTGATTACAGAGATACTAATGTCTGTTTTGTCATTTTTTTTGTGGGGGGGGTGGTTTTGCTGCTATTGAATATTAAAAAGAAAGAGAGCTGGTTTCTTATCTCCTCCTTGATCACCTCACCTCTTCAAGAGCAGAAGACTTTTGATTCATGTAGTCTTAAAAAGAAATTGAAGGGTGGAGGCAGTTCTGCCAAGGTGGGAGAGGGTTTGGAAGACTTGAGGTGACTGAGGAGACATGACCTGGTAGCAGCACATATAATATCCATTTTAATACAAAGCAAAATGTGCTACACCAAAGTGAGTACACTGTCAGGCCACATTAATAGAAGTAGGTATGGTAGAAAGAGGGCAGTTATGTCTTTCTACCTACTATGGGCAGCCCATTTCCTACCCTAGGCAATTTAAGAGAGATTAGAATAGATGGGAATCCACCTGCCAAAGCAGGGGACACAGGTTCGATCCCTGGTCTGGGAAGATTCCACATGTTGCAAGGCAACTAAGGCTGTGCAGCACAAATACTGAGCTCATGCTCTAGGGCCCTTGAGCCACAACTACTGAGCCCGAGTGCCGCCACTACTAAAGCCCGTGTGCCTAGTTCCAGTGCTCCAGTGCTCCACAACAAGAGAAGCCGTCGCAATGCAAAGACCATGCACCACAACAAAGAGTAGCCCCCACTCACCACTAGAGGAACCCTGTGTGCAGCAATGGGAGAAGACTCAGCACAGCCAAAAATAAATAAATTAATTAAAAAGCCGTCTACATTTGTTGGCATCCCCCACCTTCTTGTCAGTTGCACTGGGTTCCTCCCCACCCTCGTCATTCCTGGTACATAGGAGCAGTTGGTAAATGCCAGTAGCTCCCAGCTTCCAAACATTCTCAGTTATGCGGAACTCACCCACTCTTTCCTGTGAAAGGCGGGCCTGGAGGATGAATCCCATTGCAGATCAAGAATTCTACTTTATCAGTAGCTACAAAGACATTAACCTGATCCCTGGGCTTGGGTCGGGGCAGGGCGTTGGTCAAAGTTTAGCTTGTTTGGGAACTCTTGGAATCACCTGGCCTCAGGAAGTCCTGTGTTCCCCAGTGGTCTCAGAGAGTGAGTGGCCCATCTCAAAGTCTTCAGTGACCTCTGCCATGTGTCTATAGCCTGATTTCCTAGCCTTATCTCCCATTACTCCCCTCTATACTTGCATGACTCAGCCAAAGGAGAGCACAGTTCAGCTTTTTCAAAAGCACATGCTATATTAGTTGCTTTTTGGTTGCGAGGGGCAGAACGCCAACTCAGACTGGGTTGACCAAGAAAGGAAGACTCATTGGCTCATGTCACCAAGATGTACAGAGCTGTCTGGCATCAGGCCCAGTTGGATCCAGCACCTTAGGATCTCTCTATCTCATTCTCTCGGCTTAGTGTGAGCTTCATTTGCATACCAACTTTCCTTTAGGAAGTCGTAAAATGGTTACTGAAAGCTCTAGGCTCAAATCTGGAACTCAACAACCCTAGTATAAATAGAATTTCACTTCCCCAAGAGTTTAAGCTCAAGGCTCAGGAAGTGGCTCTCAGAAAACAGACTGGGGTTATTGTCCATTCCAAATCAAGTCCTGTGGCAAAAGGCACTGAACAGTGATTGAACAGGCTCAAGTCACATGCCCCAGGGTGCAAGGGAAGAGACCCCATTAACAGTTGGGAGTGGACTTCCCTCAGACAGTAAAGCGTCTGCCTGCAATGCGGGAGACCTGGGTTCGATCCCTGGGTCAGGAAGATCCCCTGGAGAAGAAAATGGCAACCCACTCCAGTACTCTTGCCTGGGGAAGTCCATGGACTGAGAAGCCTTGTAGACTACAGTCCATGGGGTTGCAAAGAGTCAGACATAACTGAGTGACTTCACTTTCACTTTTCCAATACAAGGATTACAGGTTCAATCCCTGGTCAGGGAGCAAAGTTCCCACATGCCTCTAAGCAAAAAAAAAAAAAAAAAAGAGTTAGGGGTACAGTGAGAGTCAGTGCTGCTTACACACATGATCTGAGAGTGGGAAAGGGTGATCCTTAAAGACAGTGTGCATTCTGTGCTTCAGAGGAGGGGAAATGGGTGATGGGCATGCAGTGGCACAGGCCCACAACCACACATGCTGTACCACTCCTTCTGGCAACCTAGTGAGCTAGCATTAGTCTGACAGAGAGCAAGGGAAGTAAAGCCAGGAGGGGCATCTCTGGATGTTGGCGGGTAAGTCCTGTGTTTCTTTAGGACACCTTGCTAGCTCTGGGAGGGGAATGGAGGGGAGGATGAGGAAGCCATGGGGAGGATTTTGAAATCTGAAAGTCGACCTTCCTGCAAAGATCATGACTAATGAAAAGAAGGATGCCTCTGGAGCCTGGGCCCAGAATCAGGGAGGAAAATCCAGGGAATTGGGGAGGAATCGTGGAGCAGACACTACCCAACACACTTCCTCCCCTTCCATCCTTCTCGAAGAGCCCTCTACTGTTCAGGTGTCCACTCAGCCCAGACTCACGGTGCATCAGATTGGTCCAAGCTTATCACAATGCCCCACCCTTCTTGCCAACAACTGAACTAAGTCTGAATGTGTGATGTAATTCTGACCAATGACCAGTGGCTTTTCAGAACCATTTTCTTTACAGACAAAAAGAAACACATAGGAAGACTCAGACCATCTCCCTGTGCTGGACATTGTCATGTTTGGAAGTGCAGCAGCTATCTTGTAGCCAAGAAGAGAGTCAGACGGAAGGCCTTGTCACTCCTGAAGAAGACAGACAAGAAAAATTGAAAGAACCTGAACCTTTGCTTATTACACTGAGCCCCCAAATTAATCAATCCTGGAATCATCCTACTTTGGGCTTCTTAGAGTGTAGTACAATAAATTATCCTTGTTGCTCAGGCCCATCACATTGGAGTCCTCTCTTACTGTGGCCACAGGACACTAAGTGACTCAGATAGGCTCTGATTATTGAAAGAGCTTCTGAAGAGAGAGGACATTTCCAACACTGGGTGTGGAGGCTCTAAGCATGTTGCACAGCCCCTCTGGAACACGTAGAGTAGTAGAAAAAGGATGTACTTCAGAGACTCGTACGCCTAGATTTGTCGCCTACTAGCTGTATGCCCTTGAATACATTCATTCACCACCTCACTAGGCCTCAGTGTTCTCATCTGTAAAATAGGAAGAATAACCTGTACTTCATCAAGCTGTTGTGAGGGTCAAGACCATGTACAGAGTTCTGACATATAATGGCCACATATGGAAGGATCACTTTTGTCTGTACATCATTGGACAAGGATCTCAATGATGTCCACACAATGATTGATAAAGTAGTGACCCTTTATCAGAACCCCCTCAGAAGCTTCTTGAAGAATCCAGATTCCTGGACTCCATCAATGGGAATCAAGAGTCAATAGATCCGAGGTGGGGTCTGTCTGTGTATTAGTCTGGACTCTTTCAGTCACAAATTGCAAAAATCCAACTCAAAGTGACTGAAGCAAAAGCCAAAAAAAAAAAAAAAAAAAAAGGGAGAAAGAAAACAAAAAAAGAAAATAGTAATTTATTGGCTCATGCATTTGAATAGCCCAGAGGAGTAAACTTCAGACATGGCTGGATCTAGGTGCTCATAACATGTTATGAGCTCACTCTCTCTCTCTTGTCATTCTTTGTCACAATTTACCTCTGTGTTGATTTCATTGTTAGCCAGCAGTTCCAGTCTGACAGCTACCAGCCTCTGAAAAAGAGAGTATCTTTTCCCCTACAGCTCTGCCAAAATCCTGGGGCTGCGCACTCCAGCCTAGTTTAGACGCCTAGGCAGATTACTCTGTGACTGGCCCAGCCTGGGTAACATGCTCACCCCTGGAGACCACCCAAACTCCGTGGGTCTATGTGAGGCAACAATAGCTCTCTAAAATAGGGGCTCTCCAGAGATAAATCCACGCACATATGGACACCTTATCTTTGACAAAGGAGGTAAGAATATACAGTGGATTAAAGACAATCTCTTTAACAAGTGGTGCTGGGAAATCTGGTCAACCACTTGTAAAAGAATGAAACTAGAACACTTTCTAACACCATATACAAAAATAAACTCAAAATGGATTAAAGATCTCAACATAAGACCAGAAACTATAAAACTCCTAGAGGAGAACATAGGCAAAACACTCTCTGACATACATCACAGCAGGATCCTCTATGACCCACCTCCCAGAATATTGGAAATAAAAGCAAAAATAAACAAATGGGACCTAATTAAACTTAAAAGCTTCTGCACATCAAAGGAAACTATTAGCAAGGTGAAAAGACAGCCTTCAGAATGGGAGAAAATAATAGCAAATGAAGCAACCGACAAACAACTAATCTCAAAAATATACAAGCAACTCCTACAGCTCAACTCCAGAAAATAAATGACCCAATCAAAAAAATGGGCCAAAGATCTAAATAGACATTTCTCCAAAGAAGACATACAGATGGCTAACAAACACTTGAAAAGATGTTCAACATCACTTTATCAGAGAAATGCAAATCAAAACCACTATGAGGTACCATTTCACACCAGTCAGAATGGCTGCATCCAAAAGTCTACAAATAATAAATGCTGAGAGGGTGTGGAGAAAAGGGAACCCTCTTACACTGTTGGTGGGAATGCAAATTAGTACAGCCACTATGGAGAACAGTGTGAGATTCCTTAAAAACTGGAAATAGAACTGCCTTATGATCCAGCAATCCCACTGCTGGGCATACACACTGAGGAAACCAGAAGGAAAGAGACATGTGTACCCCAATGTTCATCGCAGTACTGTTTATAATAGCCAGGACATGGAAGCAACCTAGATGTCCATCAGCAGATGAATGGATAAGAAAGCTGTGGTACATATACACAATGGAGTATTACTCAGCCATTAAAAAGAATACATTTGAATCAGTTCTAATGAGGTGGATGAAACTGGAGACTATTATACAGAGTGAAGTAAGCCAGAAGGAAAACATAAATACAGTATACTAACGCATGTATATGGAATTTAGAAAGATGGTAACGATAACCCTGTGTATAGAGACAGCAAAAGAGACACTGATGTATAGAACAGTCTTATGGACTCTGTGGGAGAGGGTGGGAAGATTTGGGAGAATGTCATTGAAACATGTGAAATGTCATGTATGAAACGAGATGCCAGTCCAGGTTCAGTGCACGATGCTGGATGCTTGGGGCTGGTGCGCTGGGAAGGCCCAGGGGATGGTATGGGGAGGTTGGGAGGAGGAGGGTTCAGGATGGGGAGCATGTGATTTTTTTTTTAAAATAAAATTAAAAAAAAAAATAAATAAATAAATAAATAAAAAATAAAAAAATAAAATAGGGGCTCTTTTCAGAAGAATAGGAAATGAGTGTTGAGCAGATGAACACGCTACAGATCTCACAATCTTTTTCACCAAGTCGTCTGGTTGATTCTGACGCACTTCTGAGGCAGGTTTGGGAATGACTGTTGAACAGATCACTGGTTTTAGGACTCACTAGAGCCATGGAAGGCATGAAGGCAGGAGGAGAAGGGGACGACAGAGGACGAGATGGTTGGATGGCATCACTGACTCAATGGACATGAGTTTGAGCAAACTCCTGGAAATGGTGAAGGACTGGAAAGCCTGGCGTGCTGCAGTCTGTGGGGTCGGAAAGAGTCAGACACGACTGAGCGGCTGAACAACAGAGCCACGGAATCCCTCTCTTCCTAGAAAATCTTAAACAGAAGCATATAAACAAAATAGACCCCAAAGTGGTCCTTTGGGGTGGAAAAGTGGGCTTCTATCATTCCCCAAGCAGCCCCTAAAGCCCCCTAAAAGCTCCCTGCTTTCACTGTTTGCTGAGGTCCCTTTCGCTCTTACCCTCCAGTCCTGCATTTGGGTGCAGTGGACTGGATGGGGTGGGGTGAGATCTCAAAGGGCTAACGTAACGCTGTCCCGCTTCCAGCCCCACCCGCGCCTCGGCAGTCAGTGCCAGAGGAGTAAATAGGGCCAGGAGGTGCCAGCGGCTGACTTAGGAGGTGCATCAGACATGCCACATCGGATGCTTCTAGCTTTGAAAGCCCATCCTGGCCCGAGGCCAAATGGCTTCCAGGGCTCTGCAGAGCGCTGGGCCCTGGGGCTGCGTGGGCGTTGATGACCTGCCTGTCTGCCAGTGACAGAGGGGATGGCGGCAGCACTGTGTCCGTGGTGGCAGGAGGAGACGCTGCGGGACACACTTGCTGGGGAGGCATGGTGGGGGATGAAGTCAATTTCACACTTTATTAGTCAGTCTGGGGCCAACTGAGGCCATCCTGAAACTGGGCTGAGGTCCCTCCTCCCTTTGCCAGCAAGAAAGGCCTTTATCGCCTGAAACTCTTCTTGTTGAAGGAGCAGTATTTTTTTTCCTCCTCAAAACCCCACAGCATTCAAACAAGGAGCTGGAATCCCTTTTGTTCTGCAAGAGACCAAGGCAGAGGGGTGAACAAATCCAGTGTGTGTGTGTGTGTGTGTGTGTGAGATGTGAGGCAGGGGATGTTGAACCATGTTGTTTGTTTATTCTTGCAGTCTTCCATTATCTATTCAACAGATTTTCATTGAGAGCCTACTGTGTGCCAGCAAACTGAAGCCAGTACTCAGTACAAAGAAACAAAGAAGGGAGCCTTCATTCATTACCCAGATTTCACTGAGCACCAACCAGGTACCTGACCCCAGGCCAAGCTCTGGGGATGCAGTGTGAATAGGCAGACATAGCCCTGCCCTCTTGGAGCAAAGGAGAGGCCCTCAGGTAAAAAGGCAATTTCAATAGAGAGGGATAAGGACCCAATAGAAGCATACAAAGAAAGAGCACCTGAACCAACAAAAGGAAAGCTTCCTGGAAGAATTGACATGCCACTGAGATTTGAAAGAGGATTCGGTAGGAGGAGAGGGGAATGGGAAAGGGTGCACCACCCAGGTGAAGGAGTGAGTGCGAAGTGGACCAGAGAGAGCAATGTAGATTGAGCTCAGCCAGAGCACAGATTTCAAGGAGAAGGAATGAGCAGGGGCCAGACCATGAAGCTGACTCTGGTGGTGGCTTTGTGAAGGAGGCCCCAGCCTGGGGGTTTGCTAGCAGTGGGGATTGTCAGAAGTGGGTGTCTTTGGGAGGTCTGAGGGACATCATGCTCTGGAGGGGGCGATCTCCTCTGGAGATCAGAGGTTGAGTACAGGGGACAAAGACTCCACTGGCAGTTAGATAAAGCTAAGTTCAGAACCTATTCATAATGCCTGTGACCTTCAGCAAGTACCTGTGCCTCCTTCATAAAATGCGACTCCATATCCATCTAATGAGATAGCAGTGCATGAAAAGCAGGTACACAGGGTATCTGTAAGGGACATGAAGGAGTTTATGAAGAGAATGGGAAGAACTCAAAAGTCAGTCCACACGAAGACATCTCAATGCAAGCCTGTCTGCTTTCTGTCTTCTTCAAAGCAATCACAGATCCAATGTTCTTTCTTTATAAACCAGGGTTGAGATCCTAGCTCTGGACCTCTCTCTGTGGCTTTTCTTATAGCCTCAGTTTCCTTGTCTGTAAAATGGGGATGACAATATCAACTTAGTAGGCTGTTGTGGGGATGGCCTGAGAAGATGTGTGTAAGTTGCTTAGCACAATGCTTAGTACATAGTAGGTGCTGACTAAACAGTCATTAGGGTTCTCATTAATATTCTCCATTCTTGTCATCACTCACACAGGAACCATGAGGACTTCCTTTGTACCAGATCCTGTGCTGGGCATCAGAGATGAGCTGAAAATAATAAAGATGTCTGTAAATATTTATTAAATGCTTATCTGATCTAATGACTTCTTATGTGTGTATATAGAGACATTAATTAATTAAGTCCCCATATCAACCCTATGCTGTAGCTACTATTATTGTCAACACCATTTTACAGAAGAGGAAACTGAGCTCAGGGTAACTGGGGAACTTTTCCCAAAGTCACACCATGGGTGAGGAAAGCTGGATTTGAGCCTGTCTAGTTTGGCTCCTGAATCCACACATGCTGCCAACCTGTCCCTTGAGGGTCAGCAGTCCAGTGAGCCACTCAGGACCCCCTTGATTATGAGTGAGGGCTGCTCCACATAGCGGTCAAGCACTGCCTGGGTTTGAAGCCAAGAGTCTGCGTGAGCATGAGCACGTTATTTAACTTCTCTGTTCCTCTGTAGAGCAAGCGACAGTAACACCCTCATAGAACTGTGAGGTGACAGCCTAAAAGAGACAGTGCCTCCAGAGAGCTTGGCCCAGTGCCTGGCGCACACAAGTGCTCGAGAATGTTGGCTACTATTTTGAAGTGAAAGGGGGATTTATGGGTACCTGTGAACAAACAAGCGACAGAAAGGACGGGGTGGCACTGACTCTGGGTGGGTCACTGAGAGACGTGAACCCCATCAGAGGGTGTCTACTGGTCTACCTGTGACTCTTTTGTCTCTCTCTTGCTCACTCATTCTCTACTGCTGTCCTGTTCTGTCCTTGTCTGTCTGTCTCCCTCTCCCCCACCCTCTCTCCTGTCTCATTTTCTCTCTTCTCTTCACATACTGGTTTCATTCTATTGGGACCATATTCCCAAGATATGGGACCATGAGTATCAAGCAGGGTTGCCAGTTAAATTCAGGGCACCTAGTTAAATCCGAATTTCAGATAAACTATGAATAATTTTTTTAGTACAAGCATGCTCCATTTGGGACATACCAAAGACTATTTGGATTTAGGACTGAATAAGATGGATAAGGCGATGGCACCCCACTCCAGTACTCTTTCCTGGAAAATCCCACAGACGGAGGAGCCTGGTAGGCTGCAGTCCATGGGGTCGCAAAGAGTCGGACACGACTGAGCGACTTCCCTTTCACTTTTCACTTTCATGCATTGGAGAAGGAAATGGCAACCCACTCCAGTGTTCTTGCCTGGAGAATCCCAGGGACGGGGAGCCTGATGGGCTGCCGTCTACGGGGTCGCGCAGAGTCGGACACGACTGAAGCGACTTAGCAGCAGCAGCAAGATGGATAAAAGGGCCTCTCAGGTACCTCAGAGGTAAAGAATCTGCTACCAATGCAAGAAACATAGGAGACGAGGGTTCAGTCCCTGGGTCAAGAAGATCCCCTGGAGAAGGAAATGGCAACCCACTCCATCATTCTTGTCTGAACAATCCCAGGGAAAGAGGAGCCTGGCGGGCCACTGTTCATAGACAGTCAGACATGACTGAGCAACTGAGCATGCATACATGCAAGATGGATAAAATCCTTATCTTTGGGGAGCTTACTTTCTAATGACGAAAGCAAACAACAAACAGATAAACAAGAAAATAAGAGGGAGGGGCATGGTCTATTATGACAGGAAGACAGGGTGATGAATAATGATTATTGGGGTCAGGGTGCAGAGGGTTGGAGACTACCCAGATGGAGTGGTCAGTGAAGGCATTGCTGAGGAGCTGACCTGTGTGGCAAGAAGCCAGCCAAGGGCAGATCTGGGACAAGAGTGTCCCAGGGAAGGGAAAGGCCAGTGCAGTCCCTGAGTCAGGAAGGAGCTTAGAGTAATTGAGGAATAGAAGGAAGCAAGCAAGTGTTGGCCGAATTACAGTGATCAAGGTGGAGGGTGGTACGTGATGCTGTGGGAGGGAGGCAGGGTCCGTTATGCAGGGCCGGTTAGGTCTGAGTAAGGAGTTTGGGTCTTGTTCAGATTTAAGCACAGGTGTGACATTCTCTAATTTAGTTTTCCGAAGGATCACTTTGTTCTATGGAGAGTGGGTGAGGGGGAAACACAGGGGTGGGGATTGAGAGAGTGTCAGGGGACTCCTTCAGGAGCTCAGGCAAGACAGGAGGCGTGGAGGAGGTGGAGAGGGGAAAAGTGGACTGGCTGGGAAGGTTCTGGAAGTAAAGTTGACAGGCCTTGTTGAAGGACTGAATATAGAGGGCTGAGAGGAAGAGAGGAAGTGGGATGAATCCTGGGTTTTTGGCATGAACAACTGAGAGAAGACTGCAGGAAGAGTGTTTCTGGGCTCACGGTGGCAGATTAGGTATTTGTTGGCACTTTCCCTTATAGGCGCCTAGGGAAGTGTGACAGGCTCTTAGGAGAGAAAGAGATACAATTCAAATTCCATAGTCAATTTTATTAAACATAATATATCATGTGCATATTGTAATACACGAAGAAAGACAAAAGGCACATGCGAAAAGTGCCTTTTCACAAAACTGTGAAAAGTAAATCTGGACCGAGTGCTTTTGGTGGAAAATCCCACGGACAGAGGAGCCTGGCAGGCTACAGTCCCATGGGGTCGCAGAGACGGACATGGCTGAGCGATTTCACTTTGCGCTTTTTCCGGTGGGGATGGGGACACCTGACTCCTAAGGGAAGTGCCCTGCCTTGGAGTCTCTGGCTCGGGAGGGGGCGCTGGGGGGCGGGGGAGTGTAGAGGGGAAGAAGATAGATGCTAAGGTTCTTCCAGTTGCGTACATGTCATTGTGTGTGTTTATGTTTGCTGCTCTGCCTTTTATCAGAGGGGTGGGAGAAGGGTGAAAAAGAATTTGAGAAAAAAATATTTAGAAATGTGGCAGGGAACAAAAGTCAGGAGAAAGTATATTCACAAAGCTGTATCAGCAAGGCTATCTCCACTGCTCTGCCTGGGCTCTGAGGACGCTTCCTGACAGGGTGGAGTAATCCAGGATGGCGCGCTCTAATCACCACGGAGTATCCGAGGACGTGGTCACATTATGTTCCCAGGGGGACAACCTTTGGCCTCTTAAGACATCCACTTGCTTTCTGTTTGGAAAGAGCTCACGCAGTGAAGGGGTATTTTTTAAGAGCCTGAGGTGGTGAAGGGTCAGGAACACAGATGTTAGAGCAAAGGTTGAATGTACTCAGAGCATTAGCCCAGAGAAGACTCGGGTTGGGGTCATAGTGGGCAAACCTTGGGAAGAATCCTTTGGAGGGGGTGGGAGTCAGCAAAACTGGCTGTGTCTCTGAGGATCATTCAAGCAGTGTTCCTATGTCACAGACACAGGGCTAATGCCTCCATGCTGCTGCTAAGTCACTTTAGTCGTGTCCGACTCTGTGCGGCCCCATAGACGGCAGCCCACCAGGCTCCCCTGTCCCTGGGATTCTCCAGGCAAGGACACTGGAGTAGGTTGCCATTTCCTTCTCCAATGCCTCCATGAAACAGTGCTAACGCCTCCATGAAAGATCCCATCTCGACATTCCAACAGCCCTTTGAGGTAGGACTATTTCCTGGTTTACCCACAAAGAGGAAAGTGAGGTTTTAGGGAAATGAAGTAACTTGTTCAATGAGGTCATACAGCTGGTGGGTGTGGAGTCGGGATTTGAATTTGGACATTTTTCAATGTGAAGTCTGGGCTCCTGACCCCCAGGGCCTCTTCGTCCCATACCCTCTCCATCCCAGCCCCTCGCCCACAGGCAACCCATCTTGTTCCTTAGGTTCAATCCTGTCCTCAGACGTGAGAGTTTCCAGCAGCTCTGGCCCCTAGGGCTCCAAATGAAGTTCCTTGTGCCCAGTGCTGAATCCTGCCTCCTGCCAGTTCCTGATTTTAGTGGACCTGATCGCTAAGTCCCCAGGGCCTAGTACTTGAACTTCAACCCAAAGACTGGTACCCACTCTCTGACCTGGCCTTGATATCTTTCCTGGCTGAACATGAGGTGATATTTGTCCTTAAGTGCACCATTGCAGTTCTGGACACCTACTATCTGTCCTCATATCTCTGGGGTGTGTGTCCTGGAATCACAGTGATCTCCCAACCTCACAACTTGTCACCCGACTTGACCCACTTCCTGGCCCTGGCAGCTGGGACTGTGTTGCCAGCCCCAGACACGCTCCAGGGGAGAGGCCTGGGTTTCACTGCAAACTAGGCACCAGCCTATTCCATGAAATGCCTACAGAATAAGGTCCACATAGGGTGGTTGCTGTTGAGATTTGTAGGGGTTATTTTTTGGTTTTTATTTTTCTTTAGCTTGCAGATCTTGAGAGCTTCCAATGTGCCAGCACTGGATTAATCATGTAAAGTGGATTCCCTCACATCACCCTCAAACAGCCCTCTGAGACATGAACAGAAGCTGCGGTGATTGCTATTACTGTACTGGCCTTTTCTCAGGCCAGAGACTCTGCTGATGTGCCCAGAATCACTGAGACCCCGGAATCAAGACAAGCAGGCTCTTCCCTGGCCAGAAGCCCCACCTCCAGTTCCTATCTCACTGCCCCTCCTGAGCCTGGGCCAGACTCAAGGCCCTATGGCTAGAAGGAGGTGACCCCCTCCTCCTGCATGCAGCCTGGCTCTGCTCTCACACAGTGACCCATGGGTCTCCTCTGGGTTTGCTTCTCTGGACCCTGTAGGAACAGCTTCAGCTGCCCCAAACAAGGGTTGATCTGCAGATTCTCACAACCACTGACCCTGAGCCTGACCCACTCAGCTGCTGTCTACAGCTGAACACTCTTTCAAGAGCTCTGGGTGGAGAGGGCCCAAACGTTCCCTGACCCAGAGAAGGTGTAGCAGACTTGGTGATGCTCCCAATCCCCTCTGAAGGCTGGGCAGCCCGAGGGGCAGAGGTATCTGGAGCCCCAGCTCCACTATCCACCACCTCCCTGTTCCCTTAGCCACTAAGCCACACAAGAGTCACTGTCCAGTCAGAAAGAGAACCACTCTATGCCTTTTGAACAGAGGGACATGGTGAGGGAGTTACACAAGTTAAAGAAGATCCTAGAAGCACCACAGGGATTAACAATAGCAAAAAGACATTCCAGTCTGTAGGTTGGAGGAACGCAGGGAAGCGGCAGTGTTACTAGTGCCGGTATCTGAAGCTACCTGACAGAAACTGGAAGCACAGCCAGGCCTTCCCAAGGCCAAGAGGGAAGGAACATCCAGTGGAAGCTGGAACTATGAGGAGACCAGCCAAGGCAGAGATGCAGCCTGAAACTGAGAGAGGGAGAAATATCTAGAGTTCTCCTCTCCTCCTTCCTGCCAGTGTCTCCCATTGGCCAAACATACCAGAAAATCAGAGGTCAGAGGAGCCTGGGAAATGTAGTTCTCTGTAGTACACAGCAGAGCTGGTCAGGGAATAAATGTGAGAGCAAGCAAGCAAATGACTAACCTCTGGAAATGTGAGCTGCTCAGAAGGGGTGGATGCAACTCCTACACCTGCTCTAGCCTCAATTTTTCTGAGGCTCTAGGCTGTTCCAAACCTTCAGCCCCTGAGCTCCCTTCCTATGCATAGGCCTCAAGGCTGCCCAGACCCCTGATGACAGATGCATGGGTCCAAGCCAGGGAACCCAGAACCACCACCCTGAGGTGCCCTGGAAGCATGGGAGCTGCCTGAGCCCTAACGGAACGGCATTCACTAGTGCTCCTGAACCCAGCATAAATCAGAGCCTGAGAGGACAAATCTAATCTCCCCCTTTCTTTGTTCCTGAATCTGCTACTGGAACCTCCAGCAAGGAGCTTTGGTCCCCAAAGCTGCTGGGTCTCCTGGGAACACCCTGAGAAGATGCTTCTGGATGCAAAGGGCCTTAAGCCTATGAGCAGAGTCCTGCTTCAGTGCACCTGCATGCCTGATAATCACCTGAATCCCTGAATCGCTGCCTGAGTTGTCCTGATGCAGTGAACTGCAGAAAGTCCTATCACCGGGGAGAGACAGGAGAATCTAGGACATTCCTGCCCGTGACTGGGATTGTCCTGGATGGGAATGCTGCCCACCCTGACCCAGATGCAGCACCAGGGATCCAGACCAGGGGAAGTCCCAAGAATGCCTTTGGGGTGTAATAGCAGCCTCTGAGGGAAGGGCTGGAACCAGGGAAGGGCCCTCACGAGCCAGGGGCTTCATCTACATAAGGGAGTGGCCAGGCCTTGTCACCAGCCCCTATACTGAGAGAAAGACAGGCCCTGCAAACCTTCCTCCAAATGTCATGTCATCTCCCCTCACATCCCCATAATAATAAGTATGTTTACTGAGTGCTAATGAGCCAGGCCCTGGCTCATTTCTTCCTCAAAAGAACCTTGTGAAACAGGTCCTGTGGAGATCCTCATGGATGGTCAGAAAATATGGCCCACAATCTAACAGAAGTTTGACGACAACAATAGTAACAATAGCATAAAAGAGAACAGTGCTCCCCAGAGATCCAAGGAGGAAAATTAATGTCTGATGAAGTAGTGAGTGAAGTGGAGACACATGAAGGGCTCTCACAGGAAATAGACATGAAGCTAATTCTTCAGAGGAGATTCTCCACCAGGGCAGCCAACCCACACTCTGGCAGAAGATGTACTGGGGGGGACCTTCTGTGACCCGCACAATCTCCACACAGAAGAGTTCACACCAAAAAACAAAACAAAACCCTGGTATTTGACTTCTCTCAAAAAATCAGAAAGCCTGGCACCATGCGGCCCTCATTCTGATGTGGCAGCACTGGCCGAAGCCGAGCAGCTGCAAGATCCTGTAGCTGGAGTGTGTTCGCGCTGGTCCATCACAGTCCCTGCCACTCCCTAGGGCCTTTCACCTGGCCCTTCCTCCCATCTGCACCACCTGCCTGACAGCCTCAGTATTTCAATTTGACCGGGGGCGTTTCCAGGCCCAATCTCAGCTGATAGAGCCCTGCTGCCACCTAGTGGTCAGAGTTCACAAGTTCCCTCACTACACAGCAGTGACACTCCCATTGTGATCAACCACCGTTCACAAGTGTTTCCTTCAATCCTCTCACTTGCCCTGTGAGAAGAGGAACTGCACACACTTTACAGATGAGAAAAACATCTAGGACACTCCAGCCCATGTCTTGGATTGCCCTCAATGGGAAAGGTGCCCACACTGACTCAGAAAAAGGAAGTTCAAAAATTATTGATAAGAAAAACAGAAGACCAAGGGGAGGGCTGGGGACCCTCATCAAACTTCTTCCCATGCAGAACCTTGTAGTAAATGAGTTTGCTACTTGCCTATGGCCAGGTAGGCCCTGAACTCAGGGGTTTTAAGGCCAAGTGCTGGACACTTACACCACGATGCTGCTTCCCTGGGCCTGAGAAGTCTTCCCTTTCCCCTTCCCCAATCCTGTGTGCTTAGTCACTCAGTTGTGTCCAACTCTTTGAGACTCTATGGACTGTAACCTGCCAGGATCCTCTGTCCATTCTCCAGGCAAGAACACTGGCATGGGCAGCCATGCCATTCTCCAGGGGATTTTCCAACCCAGGAATCAAACCCAGGTCTCCTGCATTGCAGGTAGATTCTTTACCACTGAGGTACCAGGGAAGCCTGGTGGCTCAGTCAGCTCCCCAATCCTACTTATCCACAAACCCAGCACCAGCCCCACTTCCTCCAGAAAGTCTCCCTGACCCCCTCAGCATCCCCAAAGCTCCTCCTTGTCTGAACATCTAGAAGCCTGGGCCGTAACAACTTCTGGGGCTGACAGCATTCTGCCCTGTGGTACCAGGTAATTGCTTGATGCTCATATGTCCTTTATAGCTGGATGGGAGATACTTGGAGGCAGGCTTTGGTGGTCCGATCCCATCTGGGTGTTATCTGAGCAACGTGTATTGAACATCTGTAACTTGAGGCATGTGACAGATGCTTAGGGAGATCCAGGGATGAACCAGAACTTGCATCCTAAACTGCAATCCCGGTGTGTCACTCTTCTGCTTGAAACCCTTTAGAGCCCCCTGACTGCCTTCACAATAAACCCCAAAGCTCCTTACCATGCACAGCTCACTAAGCCATCCCCCACTGCGCCCACCACCCCTACACACAGCATGTGTTTCAGCCTTACAGCATCTCAGTTCCCTGATGAGCCGTGCTTGCTCTTCTCTCTGGACCTTTGCACGTGCCCTCCCTCCCACCTTCATCTATTCCATTTCCCGTCAGCTTGGATATCACTTCTTTCAGGAAGCCCTCCTTAGCCAAGTCTAGGTCAGCAGCTGGCCCCGCCCCCGC
The DNA here is from genome assembly GCF_027580195.1 of Bos mutus. Classification (NCBI taxonomy): domain Eukaryota; kingdom Metazoa; phylum Chordata; class Mammalia; order Artiodactyla; family Bovidae; genus Bos; species Bos mutus. The sequence continues at coordinate 100,716,033 of NC_091623.1, read as the reverse complement.
TGGGCTCTGGTGGCACCTGTTATCACCCATAACAACTAACACTGTGTGTAACTGTTGCCTTGCCTGCCTCCTTCATCAGACTGTAGGCTTTGGGAGGGCAGGGCCCCGATCTTGGACTTCACTGCATCCCCAACAGCCAACTCCTGGAGGCACTGAAGGTATGCAGTAGACACTCATTAAACGAACACATGAATAAATGAGGTGCCCTTTTTATATACAGCAAGTGTCTAGTGAACAAAGGTCACACTGACTGGCCCTCCAATGGTGAGAGTCACACAAATTTCAGCGATATTTCATCTTTAAGACCTTTATTCCCAGCAGTTGACATCAGTTATTCACCAAGCTAGAACTCAGCACATTAACCAAGAATTTGCTCATCTTTTTGAGCATTGAGATACTGTAATCTGGTCCCCATGTCTAAAACTAGGTTGGAGCCCAAAAGGTTAAACTCCATTGCAGGGAGCAAGAGGCACCCTCGTGAATCAGTCTTCAATTCTTGGAAGTGTTGTTCAAGTCATAGGCAAATACCTTTGCGAGTCTAACATGTGATGGCCCAGCACTGAAATAAATAAGACACAGTGCAATGGTTCTAGGCATCTGGAGGGGAAAGGCACATTACACCGAGTCCTCTGGAAAAAATTCAGGCCATTCTCCATATTCTCAGTTGTGCATTTCCTCACCCTTCAGTGACTTTTAATCTCATTCCCTGGTATGAAAAACCACAACCCATGTGCTACTGAATACATTTTTATTTTCCTTTCGTGAGACAGATTTGGTTCCAAGTATATTTCGGTTTTCTTCCTTATGCCTACAAGAACATCCAGTTTTGTTCAGGTCCCTTTTAATGGCACTTAATAAATATACATTCTAGGACCTGAAAGAACAGGCTGTCCTGTTTCAAACCTCCTCTCAAGCTGCCTGTTTAAAGCATCTCAGCAAGTACAAAGTTAGGATGGGGCACATTCTAGGTCAGAGCTTGTGACCATTTCTGACCCTAGATCTATCTCGACCAGCACTGAGTGTCCAGGGCAGAGGTCTCCAACCCTGGCCACACACTGGAAGTACTTGAGGAGCTCTCTGATTTCCTGAGGCTGGGCCACACTCCAGACAAATTGCATCAGCATCTCTGAGTGGGAACCTTGCTTCAGTCATAGTTGAAAGCTGCCCCAGTGCAAACAGTAGGCTCTCAAAAGTACTGTAGAACCACACTGGTTCTACCACAGCTGGATTTCCTATTTTATTACCTGTTCTCCTGTGCTTCTTGTTTGCATCAGAAATCTGAGCAGGGAAGAGAAAGGAAAATGAGTCATAAGCATCTTAGAGTCAATTTTGTGCTGGGTGAAAGGTTGTGGGGACTGAGTTTCTCTTGCATTATGTATGCAGCCTTCATGCTTTCACAAGCCCAGAGGAGGTAAGTTATAGACTGTCTGACACAGACATGTATACACTTATTAAAGGCTCTCCAAAAACCAGAGATAACAATTTTAGGCACTACAGTTATATTACAGAGGCATTCTTGGACTTAAGTCTAAACTGTCACCTGTTTTTACATATAATCTAATGTGGATTTGTTCTGAAATTTGTCATTTGTTTTAAAAGGTACACTGAATCACCTTTTCTCTCTCCTGTGAGTCTTGCAACTTATCTGAGCCCAAAGCAACAACTTAGAAATGATGATCCAACAGCTGCTGCATCCAAATTTGCCCTGGTAGTCAGTCTTCCTTGAACAGGAACTCTTTTGAGAGGCTTCAATTTCTAGGTTCTAGAAAGGGATGACAATTAATGTGATCTCACCAAATTCAAAAGTTTGGTTACTTAGAATGCAGCACTGGGAGGGATCCTGGGTTTAAAGCAAAGGATGCCACACTGATTATTAATGTTGGTCATGGCCACGGGCATGGAGAGTGGCCAGTTGATGCCTGGGGCCATCCTGAGACCACTTCCTGCACATCCTGCAATTTTACTTTTATGTCACACTTTACGATTCACAAGGAGCTTCCACAACTTTGGCATCTCCTCATTCTCATCACAAGCCTGAGTTAGGTCTTAATAGATGTGAAAACTGAGGTTGTGTCCTATGTCTGAGGTTCCACAGCCAACTGACATCACCTCCACTGTGGCCTCCAGGCCCTCACCACCCTCCTGAAACCACCGGGGGTTCCCCTGGCTCCTTCTTCCAGAAATAGGAAACCAAGTCATTACCCACCCACCAGGTCTTTAGTTACCTGCTTCACAGTTTCCTCTGTGATTTGCATGGCTCTTTGTCCCCTAGTTCAGAGAACACAGCAGCAGTGTACAACTGCTGCCAACCTAACACACACCTCAACTGTACAACTTCACACACCCCACCTAACACACCCTCAAAAACCCCTCTCCCCTGGGGCAGCCTCTGCATTTGCCTACATACATTCCAGAATCGTGACTTGCTCACACCCACTCCAGGCCCAGCCAAAAGACTCCTGGGAACCTTTCTACTGCCCTGACAAGCCCTCGCTCCCTGCTAGAGAGGGGTCCTGTGTGTTCACTGCCCAAGGTAATTCAGCTCCCACTGTAGAGAAATAAAAGCCGACTGGTCAGCTATGGTGTCTCTATATCACAGGAAGGAAGTGAGCTGTCAGACCAGGCAGTTCTGGGCTTTCCAGGGGCCCTCCATGCAACCACATAGCACACAGGTAATGCTCATCTAGGTGACCCACTCCCGTGGACAGGCTGGGGCAGGAGCACAGGTAAGACTGGCCACAAGCAAATCCTGGCGCATCAGCTGGGACCTGCCATCCAGGGTGCTGTGACTCAGGTTGGAACGCCCTCTCCAGGCAAACATAATGAGCTGCCCTGGTTGGGGCCTTTCGTGCCCACCCACACCAGGCGTTCCGCAAGGCTCATCTCCCTCTTTTGGCTACCTTCTCCGTGCCCTTCACCCCACCCTGACCTGATCTCCCCATTCACCCCCACCTTCTCTTTGTTTCTTTTCCTTCCCAGGGTCACAGCCTCTAACCCTCCTGGAACATGGACTTAAAGGAGGGCACCCTAAGAAGGCAAACTCCAGCCCCACGGAGCTGGACTTGGGGCCCTGGCCAGGAAGCTGGAAGGCACGTAGCCCCTCTGTCCGTTTACTTCCACGAGGCTCCATTCTGGGTTCCCCTTCTTGTCCTGGGCCTCCAGCACAGTCACCCGCTGGCCTGCCTGCAGACTCACTTCATGGCTGCTTCTGGCCATGAAGGGGTACATGGCCACCACCTGAAACACATGGGGAATGACACAGAAGTGGTCAGGGCGAGAGCACGGACAAGCCCAACCCAGAGAAGCTGTTTACCCTCTTCCCTGACACCTGACTCAGTGGCTGGGCAGTCACCTCCCAAATGCGTCCTTTGTCCAAAGATGTCAGCTACTTCCACTCTGCTAATACCTAGTGGATGGCAGGCTCTTTGCCTGGTTTTGATTTTCACAGTTCTATAATTCTATTTCCTCCTTTTTTCAGATAAGGAAATTGAGACTCAGAGACGTCAAGGAACTAATTCAAAACCACAGAGCAGTGAAGCTGACCTGTCTGACCTCAGAAGGGGTGTTCTCAGTGCACTGCTGCCGTCCTACTGACTGGAAGACTCAGAGTCCCTTCCTCACTACCCTCCTCAGATCCAAGGGTGTCATCTGTCCAGACCAATTTCTCAGCTTGGTGTAGAGACAGGAGGGATGGTTGGGCAACTTTATTACTTTTTAGGTAAAGGGTCCCCCCAAAAAGACTATAATGGAGGGGAGGGCACTTAGGATAATATTTTACCTCCCTGGGCCTCAGTTTCATAATCTGTAACATGGAAGTATGATATCCTTCCCTCCAGGGAATCGTGGGAACTTAATGAATGAATGCCTGAGCCTGGTACAGAGTAAGGGCTCAACAAATGCAGGCTGCTTTGACTTCCCTGGTGGCTCAGACGGTAAAAGCGTCTGCCTACAAAGTGGAAGACCCAGGTTTGATCCCTGGGTCGGGAAGATCCTCTGGAGAAGGAAATGGCAACCCACTCCAGTATTCTTGTCTGGAAAATCCCATGGACGGAGGAGCCTGGCAGGCTACAGTCCGTGGGGTTGCAAGGAGTCGGACACGACTGAGCAACTTCACAACAAGTATTATATTATTTTGGCCATGCTGTGCAGCTTGAGGGATCTCAGTTCCCTGACGAGAGATGGAACCCAGGCCTCATGAGTCAAAGGGCCGAGTTCTAACTACTGGATGACCAGGGAATTCCCTGCTTCGGTTATTTCTACCATGACTTCTATTGTTTGGCTGCACTGGGTCTTTGTTGCTGTGGTTTTCTCTAGTTGCTCTGTCTCTCTAGTTGTGGTGAGTGGACTTCTCATGGAAGCTTCTCTTGTTGCAGGGCACAGGCTCTAGGATGTGCAGGCTTCAGCGGTTGTGGCTCCCAAGCTCCAGAGCACAGGCTCAACAGTTGTGGTTCATGGGCTCAGTTACCTCATAGCATGTGGGATCTTCCCAGATCAGGGGTCAAACCCGTGTCTCCTGCATTAGCAGGCAAATTGTTTACCACTGAGCCACTAGGGAAGCCCCTACCATGACTTTTATTACTATGGGCCAGGAATAGTCAGAGGCAACAGGGGACTGGAATGACCCCATGTGAGTCCCACTGAGCAGACCCACAAGCAAAGAGGAAGCAGCTGATGTCCCTGGGCTGATGGACAGCTGAGCTCTCCACATGATCCCCTAGGTGGGGGCTCTGGGGACACCATCCACACTGGCTGGCGATGGGGTTGAGTTGGGTGGCCAGCCTCCCTTGTGGGACCCTATGGGTCCTTTGCCGATGGGTAGGTGTGTCCAGCTGGAAGCTGCCCTGGTGTATCACTTCTAACTAATTCTCCTGGCACTGGCCTGAGAACCTTCTCAGCATGTGCCAGAGCTGTACATCACAGCTTCCACGGGCTTCTGTGCAGCCCTCCCTCAGCCCACTCCAGGCTCCCCGGCTATTCACTGCAAGCCTGGGCCCCTGGGCCTGGGCCTGGGTCCTTTCTGCTGCTCATTCATCACCTGTGGAGTTCCTCCTCCATAACTGTGCATGCTGCCTCCATTTACTGATGCTCTCACGTACCAGCCGCCAACTACCTCAATCAACCCTCACAACGACCCCACTGACCCTTTTCCCCCTAGGATTTGGCTCTGCAAAGCCTTCCCACCACTTATTGCTTTGAGATATAATTCACATACATACACTCCACCCTTTCAAAGTGTACAATTCAGTAGTTTTTAGTATGTTCTCAAGGTTGTGCCACCACCATCACTATCTAATTCCAGAACATCTTCATCATCCCAAAAAGAGACCCTAGACCACTTAACAGTCACTTTCCACTCCCCTTGCCCTGAGCCCCTGACAACCACTGGTCTACTTTCTGTCCAAATGTAACTGTCTATCCTACACAGTTTGAATAGAGAATTACACATTACATGGTCTTCTGTATCGAGCTACGTGTGGTAGTCTGTGTCAGAACGTCATTCTTTCTCTTGGATGAATAATATTTGAAATTGCATGGATACATCAGATTTTGTTTATTCTTTCATCAGTTGACAGACATAGGTTGTTTTCACTTAGGGCTGTTATGAATAATGCTGCAATGAACATGCATGTACAAGTTTCCCATGGCTTTTTATGAGAAAGACTGACACCCTTGCCAAGGCCACAGGCCCCAATGGCTGGGCCCACCTCACCTCTTCAACAGCACCTCCCTGCCCCTACCTTGCTGGCTCCCCTCAGTTTCTTACTAACCATTGTCTTCCCCAGCCCTGGGCCTTTGCATTTGCTGGGCATGTTTTCAGGGAAGCTCTTCCCATTCACACCCCTTTATCCAATTACTTCCTATTCATCCTTCAAATCTGAGCAAAAGCATGATTCTTTTCAGAAAAACCTTCCATAATCCTCTCCCTCACTTAAGGCTCTGGCACCTACCACCAACAGAACTTTAAGATCATTTATATGATTATTTTATTAATCACTGTTTCCCCCACCTCCTAGATTGTAAATTTGAGGAAGGCAAGGGCCAAGGTTGACCTCTGTTCATCATTGTATCTCTCATCTAACACAGTGCCTGGTGTATACTGAATAATTAATGCATGACTAAATGAATGAATGAAATAATCCCACTTGCTGTGCTTACTATAGAGTAAAGGACTAGCTCTCTGCTCTTGACATGGCAAGCACAAGAGTCTGCTTTCTCCAGGTACACGCCTGGCCAGGAAACTGGTATGGCCACTGAGCCCTGGCCCTGGCCCCTCCACAGGGTAGTAACTCTTCCTGACAGGATGACCCCTCTTCCAGATGGCCCCCACCCCTCTTCTAGGCTCACCTGGGTCACAGCTGGGACAGAGGGGACCGGGGCTGAGATGGGCTCTGGTGTCTGATGTTGGGAGTCTCTGTGAGGCTTCGCCTCCTCCTCACTGGGGACCACATGGTACACCTCCAGTTTTCCAGCTGGCACGTACCCTCGATGTCCTGCAGGACATACAGAATGTTATCTGGCTGTGGATCACCCCTTTCAGTGGTAGAGGAAGTCACCACCATTCATGGATGTGACTGCATCCAATACAGCTTCTCAGCACTACAGTGGACCTTGAAAAGGCATCTCAGAACATCAGAAAACCACTCACCCCACCCTGCGCTCACTCTTTCTAGCTTCTGCTTGTTTACCCCAGTGACAGGGAGTTCATTCCCCACAAAGCCAACCCAGTTCATTTGGAACAGCTCTGGCAGAGACAAAAAGTTCTTCCTTGGACTGGAACGAAAACTGTTTTCCTGGTGCTGGCACCTCTGGTCCCCTGTCCAAGCAAGGCTACTCCTCACTGCAGGACTGTCTTCCCAGGAGGCAGAAATTGCCTTTCCCTTCTCCAAGTGCCCCCCGCCCCTTCTTGGAATAGCTACCCCAGGGGTGTTCTGGCTGCAGTTACTGTGAATGGCCATCACCTTCTGAGAGCTTGCCTGGTGCTGAACTGCACTGGACCACCTGGTCTTTACATCAGCTCTCAAGGTCAGTATTGTTATTTCCATTTTATTGCTGAACCAACGGGGCTCAGAGAGGCTCCATAACTCTTCTGGGATTATGCAGTTATTAAAGTGCTGAGTTGGGATCCAAACCTGGTCTTCTTGATTCCAGGGGCCTTGTTTTAATCTTCATTCAACTCAAGTTTTTCAACTTGAGTCCAGAGTTTCCCCTTTTATGAATTTTCCCAGATCTGTACCATCTTTTTAATAAACTCACTTTTTAAAACTTAGTGTTGTACTATACATTGATAACAATGAATAAAATCATGGGTTTCTGTACTAGTTATATTTTTTCTAATATACATTAAAATGCTGAATTAAAATAAAGTATCTGAAGTGGGGAAAAACTGTCTGCAGATCCCCTCCCAATAGTCCTGTGTAACCGTCATCTGTGGATCGCATGCCCCTCTGTGGAAGACACTGGAGATACTGGGGCATCTCGTCCTGGGTTCATGGTGCCCCTTTCTTCCTGCCCTGCTGTCTCCTGGGGCCCCCACATCTGAGCAGCACACCCAGGGACCTGACCAGAGCAGAGGGAGCAGGACAACATCAACTTCATTCTCGATGTCAGACTTCTGTCCCCACAGTTGGGATCCAAGTGTTCCTTCTCCACATATCGCCATTCTTCAAGGTGATCCACAGAACTGCGTCTACACCAGTGACTTGTGAGGTCCCCAAGGCAGAGTCCTCGCAAGTCCTTGCCCTCCTTACACAGCACCCAGCACATAGTAGGTGCTTGATACGGATGATGCAACATATGACAACTTCTCTTTTTGGCATGTCATACACCACACTAAGCTGGCTATATCCCCAAGCCCTCCATGTTCACCTGTGTTCATTCCCACACTGGATCTGCATAGCCAGACCCCACCCACAAGAGCACCCGTGTCTCCCCACTGGCTCTCGTTGGGTGGATTTCCCAAAGGGCGGGGAAGTGCCCCCTGAAGTCCCACATACCTCCAGTGTCCACCAGCCATCGGCTGCTGTTGCCTTTGGTGTCCTTGTTTTGAAGGAGGGCTACGATGTGGCCCCGCGGCAGGGTCAGGTCCAGAGTCCCAGCCCCGCTGATGTTGCTTGTCACCTGGTACAGCTTTCCCGGGCCATACCTGCTCAGGAGCGCCTGCACCTGGCGTTCAGCCCCTGGAAGGAGTGGCTGGGAGAGGGAGAGAGACAGACACCAGTGCTGGAACTGGAGGGTTAAAGCTAACACCAGTGCTGGCCAACATGCTGACAGCCAGGAGTCCTGGGCCAAGTCTACCTCTGCTCCCCACAGACCCATCCCAGTCAGGGCAACAGCCTCCTCAACAACAAATGGATGCATCAGATGAGAAACACATGCTCTTAGTAATCAAAGGCATTTCAGAAGAAATGCATTCAGAAGAAAGGCATTTTAGAAGAAGCTTCTAAAATCCTTCTCTGGTCTAAATTTCTTGGGATTTCTAAAATCCTAAGTCCGTTTCTGAATCTCCCAGTTACAGAACTCCAAGACTGGGCCCTAAATTCTGCCCATAGCATTAAGCTAAGCTGTCCCACAGGAAAATGCCTTACACACATCTTTCAACACCAATGAGCAAGACTATGAGTGTCATGTCAGAAACAGCCCTTACTCACCTGGGATCTTAAATAGCCAGCACAGGGCTGACACATGTAGACCCCTCACACACGGGTGAACAAAGGAAATTCAGTGTTTTGTTCCATGGGTTTTGAGTCCACAAGCCTTTATCGAGCCGCCTACCATTTACAAGGCATGGTAAGCCTTGTGAGTGACAACAGAGTTTTTCTTTAATGGAAATTGCCATGTAGCTAAGGAGAATGATTCAGTGCACTTTCAGAGCATCTAGAAATTTGGCCCTGTCTTTGTTTTTTCATTCACTGCTTCCAACTAAAGTATTAACAAGAAGAGACTCAGATTGTCCCCTTTTGTAAAACAAAGAAGCTAAAAATATTGAATATAGATTTATTATATATCCTCTCTCACTAGATATATATGGATGGACATATATTCACTATATTCTATATGGCTATTTCCAGGTGGAGAGGTGCTAGATGTAGGGAGGTAAGCAGAGATGCCCTTTAGGGACACTTGGGCATGGACTCTGCCATCTCCCTTACTTCCAACAGGTTCCTGAATCAGGATCAAGAACCAGGAGAATCCCAGGTTTCTAAACAGGCCCTCAAACAAAAGTGTAGAGGCACAGTAGCTCTTTTTCAGAATGGTGGTGTTAATGCAAGTATGGGGTAGCAGACGTTTGTCTTCTTTCTCAAGTCTCTGCCCCTCCGTGTGTGAAGAACAGCAGCGCTCCCTGGAGGCGCTGGGGAGGCCTGCAAAGATCGCACTGGTTCTCTCATGTCCTGCGGGTGGCGCCACTCCTCTGGGATCTGTACTCGTAGCCAAATAAGTCATAGGAATTTGTAGGAAGGTGTGTGTCTGTGTATCTGTGTGAGTCTTGCAGGGGTACATGAGAGGAGAGATGGGGAAGCTGGGGGTGGGGCTGGGGTCATGGGAGTCCCTTCTCTTCCTACCAATTTGCAACACATCAGGACTATGATGTTCCCATTTCTTTCTATTTTTATGTATCTTCTCTTCTTTTTCCTGCAATCACCATGGCTTGCTTTTCCAATAAGAAAAAATGTTATTTTGTCTTAAGTAGAAGAAGATAGAAGTTTCCATGGCTCATCTGAGTGGCGACTCCGTTCTTGATTTCCTCCACCCTTCTTCCCCTCGGGTCGCAGAGCCCATGTAACAGCTCGAATGAGTCCTCTGCTGGGTATCTCAGGGTGGGCAACGAAGTGGGGACAGCTCACTCCCAGGAGGAGGCCACCACACTTGAAGTGCACACACCCCTGTGAGGCTCTTGGTGCAAATGCCACCTGTCTCTGCCCAGTCCTTCTGGGCTCCTTTAATGTTCCCCCATGTCTCTTGGGCCCCCTCCTCCCTTTGGGGGAATCTTGGACCTGTCTCCTGACCCTCACTTCACATCTCACATGTGACTGAATATAGTTTCAGTTTTCTCAAACCCAGGTTTCATCACTCTCTGAGAGCCCCTTTGCCCTTCAGCTACATCAGTTACTAAAACATACATAATATTTTATATATTCTTTTTAAAAATTTTTTAAGTTTATATATTTTTAAAATTATTAGGCTGATTTTATTCTTTCTTATGGTTTTGTCTTTTTATTTAATTGGAAGATAATTGCTTGATAATATTGTGTTGATTTTTGCCATACAACAATGTGTATCAGCTGTAAGTGTACATATATGCCCTCCCTCTTGAGTCTCCCTCCCACCCTGCCCATCCTACTCCATTATTTTATATATTCTTGAAGAATTCTTCAAGCAGACTGCAAGATACCCTTTCATTATATTTTAGAGGAAAACCATTTTACCCCCCAAAAAAGCCTTTGGCCAGCCAAAGTTCTGTCAACCACAATGCAGCTGAAACACTGTCTTTTGCAATTAAAAATTTCATAGCAAAAAGAAAATCTAAATTACTTCTAGTGCAAACATTTCATTTGTCCTGAATGCTCATATTTGAAGCAAGTTCTATGGGAAAGTGATGAGGAAACAAAGTTAATTTTGCTGAAAAATCTGAAGAAGTTGCAGGCTTCAGGGTGTTCATGCCACTTGTCTGTTGTGATGTCATTAAGAGCAAAATGTTTAGGTTATCTTCTTAACCTGCTTTTACACTTATCAACCATGAAGAGAATGTGTGTGTGTGTGTGAGAGAGAGAGAGAGAGAGAGAGAGAGAGATTTCCACCCCACCCCCACCCCCAGGTCACAAAAAAGAGAGAGGGAAAGGCAACGTGTTTCTGGGGTAACAGGGAACAACTGGGGAAAAAAAAGGGGAAGGAAATAGGGGGCTGACCTCACCCCACTGGCAGGTGAAGGACTGGCTAGTCTTTGAAGGGGAAGGAAGGACACTTACTTGTGTGGTGGGAGGTGGCAGCACTTTCTCAAAGTTCTCTTGAAAGGAGCGAAGCTGGTGACTGGTCTGGCCTAGTGCATCCTCCACCAGCTTCCTGAAGGCCGGCTCAGACAGGTGGTGGTGGGGGAGCTGGGGGGCACAGACACTGTCATCAGAGCCCTCCTTGGCAGAGAGGAGACCCTGACAGCCACACTCCAGCCCCAGCTGTGTTAGGATGGGCCTTTATGTCTTTGTCTTGGTTTGGCCTGGGTACTGCCCCACCTTCCTTTAAGAAAGCATCCCTCTACGGGGGTCCAGGGGTATTGTCCCTCCTGGTGCCTGGCCACAGGACTGGCAGTCACAGCATCCCTTTTCTTATCTACCGTGATTGGTCAAGGAGTGGACAATGGACTAGAGCAAGGCCATTCGGAATGTTCCCATCAGATTTAGTACATGAAGGCTGAGAGTGACAGGGTGATTCTTCTTTTAGATCCTGAGATGTTAAGGTAAACACCTGGAGCTGTTGAGAGCCACTCTCTCCCACCTTGCAAAAAACACCTGCTTGACAATAAAGCCAACCCAGAGAGGGAAACAGCCAGGAGATACAGTGCAAGCCAGAGCCTCAACAACATTGTTTGTTGGGTCTCCAGGTTACACAATTGTATAATATGTTCTTTATGCCTAAGCTGGTTTGGAGCCCAGGGAGTTCTGAATGATGCTCCATTCTGGGAACTTGGCCCTGCTGGGCAACTCTTGCATTTTCATCAGACAGTCTAGAAGTGACCAAGGCCCCACAGCTAACAGAAACATGTCCTCTCTGCTGGTCACCAAAACCACCAGGGCCTTTCCTCTGCCCCCAGGATGCAGAGAGATTGAGGTTCTACCATGTGGGCCTTTCCCAGGTTCCAGGAGACTGTCCAGGAGAATGGGACATGGGACATAGACAGGAAGCTGTATTCAATCATTAACAGGCCCTAAGATTCTACATTACAAGATCAATCGAGAAATGCCCTCTTTCTGGGACTTCCATGGTTGTGGTCCAGTGGTTAAGACTCAGTGCTCCCAATGCAGGGGGCACAAGTTCAATCTCTGGTTGGGGAACCCAATGCCACATAGCACAGTCAAAAAAAGAAAAAAAGGAATGCCTTCTTTCTGCTCTTATGAAGTTGACCTCCCCACTACAGTATCCTAGAATACTCCCCAGCCCTGCATAGCCCAGTGTAAACACAAGAGGGTCTGGCTGCCCTAGATAGAAGACTAGAGGGTGAGAAGAGAATGAGAAGATTATCTGATCAGATTTACCCTCTGCCTTCAGGAAAGAGAACAGCTTCTTTTTGCAGATGGTTTGGACTTAATTCAAAAACAGTGTCTGAGGATAGAACTCTGTACTAAATGCTGTGAGGGCCAAAAAGAAGAGAAGCTTAATGAGGGGAAACAGCTTCATCCATCACCTCAACAGGATGCAGGCTCTGATAAGCGCTTAGGAGAAGCACATCCTGAGGGCTGCTGGAGTACAGAGGATGGGGAGATGGGTTGTCCCCCCTGGAGAAAGGGGATTCTGAGAGCTTCATGGAGAGATTCATTCGCCCCTTATTTGTGGAGGTCCTACCACATGTCAGGCACTGTGAAAGGTATGGGGGAGACAGGGACGGACATTCTAGGCTGAAGAAGGAGTCTTAGCAAAGTGGCTGTGATCGTACTCAGAAGTGGTGGGAGGCTGCAGCTGCAGAGTGAGACTATGGGCTGGGAAGGTAGTGCTAAGAGTTCAGTTCAGTTCAGCTCAGTTGCTCAGTCATGTCCAACTCTTTGTGACCCCATGGACTGCAGCACGCCAAGATTCCCTGTCCATCACCAACTCACGGAGCTTGCTCAAACTTGTTCATCGAGTTGGTGATGCCATCCAACCATCTCATCCTCTGTCATCCCCTTCTCCTGCTACCTGCAATCTTTCCCAGCATCGGGGTCTTTTCCAGTGAGTCAGTTCTTTGCATCAGGTGGCCAAAGTATTGGAGTTTCAGCTTCAGCATCAGTCCTTCCAACAAATATTCAGGGTTGATTTCCTTTAGGATGGACTGGTTCGATCTCTTTGCAGTCCAAGGGACTCTCATGAGTCTTCTCCAACACCATAGTTCAAAAGCATCAATTCTTGGGCACTCAGCTTTCTTTATAGACCAACTCTCACATCCATACATGACTACTGGAAACACCATAGCTTTGACTAGACAGACCTTTGTCAGCAAAGTAATATCTCTGCTTTTTAATATGCTGTCTAGCTTGGTCATAGCTTTTCTTCCAAGGAGCAAGCGTCTTTTAATTTCATCTTTTAAGTAATGGCTGCAGTCACCATCTGCACTGATTTTGGAGCCCAAGAAAATAAAGTCTGTCACTGTTTCCATTTTTTCCCCATCTATTTGCCATGAAGTGATGGAACCAGATGCCATGATCTTAGTTTTCTGAATGTTGAGTTTTAAGGCAGCTTTTTGACTCTTCTCTTTCCCTTTCATCAAAAGGCTCCTCAGTTCCTCTTCACTTTCTGCCATAAGGGTGGTGTCATCTGCATATCTGAGGTTATTGATATTTCTCCTGGCAATCTTGATTCCAGCTTGTACTTCATCCAGTCCGGCATTTCACATGATGTATTCTGCATATAAGTTAAATACCCAGGGTGACAATATACAGCCTTTACATACTCCTTTCCCAATTTGGAACCAGTCCGTTGTTCCATGTTCGGTTTTAACTGTTGTTGCTTCTTGATAGATTTCTCAGGAGGTAGGTAAGGTGGTCTGGTATTCCCATCTCTTTAAGAATTTTCCACAGTTTGTTGTGATCCACACAGCCAAAGTGGTATCACAATGGTAAGGGTCGGGGGTGGAAAATTTCATCAGGATTTTTATGCAATAAACTGGATGGAGAAAGCTGAGCTGGGGCACATGAGGCACAGGAAACACCATGTGGAACGAGCAACACTGACATTTCTGCAGAGCTTAGACCCACAAGCCACTGAGCTCTGATGCTGATATCAGAGAGAGACTGAAGAACAGCTGAGTGTTCTTTCCTATACCAACCCCAGTGTTCAAAATCCTAAAATCAAAGTTTACACTTGGAAATTTGTTTAAGCCTCTCTGTGCCCTATTTATGCATTCAGCAGATGGCTGTTTTTAACAGGCTGTCGGGCATTGTGGTTCAGGCTCTAGAGTTCACCTGCCAGGATTTAAATTTAGCCATGAGCTATACGGCTTGGGCAAGCTGCTTAACATCTGTGGTCCCGGCTTCCTTTTGAAATGAGAATAATAACAATACCTACTCTGTGGGGTTATAGTGAGGATTAAGTGAGACAATATATGGAAAATGTTCCAAACCCAGTGTGCAGTAAAGGCTCACAGGGAGGCAGCTGCTAGAAGTAGTAGCAGGGGCAGGAACACCAGCTTGAAGCATTTACTCCTGACTAATGTAGAAGGGGCCCTGTCTCTTGTCACCTGCTTCTAATACACTCCTGGGAATGGCCCCAAGGCCTGTTATTTTCCCAGGCGAGCCTCCTGTGTTTCTGAGTCCCAGAGCCTGCAAGTGGCCTAGAGTCCCAGTTCTATATTACCCTTTGCTTCCATGGTCTGACTCTATTAAAGGAGGGAGAATAGGCATAAGAGAGATCCAGAAGGTCCCCATGGCCTCCTCCTGAGCACCTGGTAGCCTGTTTGGGAGGCCCAACTTCACTCCACTCCAGCCCCTTCCAAACAACCTGCTGAAGGGCTGAGGAGGCCCGTCCAGCAATTTCCCAGACACACCCCAGCCCCAGAAGCCTTACCTGGGCCAAGCTGTCCTCTGCCCTCTGCAGCACTTGCTTTGCAAGGTCCCTCTGGAGAGTCACAAATGTGCACAGGATCTGGCCGAGCCACCGCATGGCCAGCTGGTTAAACTGTGGGAGTTCAGCCACTAGCAGGGAGTTGAGTGCCTGGTACGTGTGCCGGGCTGCCTCCTCCTCGTAGGTCACACTGCCCACCTCCAACAGCTTCTCTTCCACCCTCTCAAAGTCCAGTAGTTTGTCCAGACGCTTCTTGATCAGGTTCTGAGGGCCTGCCAAGGCTTTGGCCAGGCTGCACAATGGCTGCCATACCTGGGCTTCCAGTTGCTGCTTCTGTGGGGAGAGGTGAGCTTGGGAGTTGAAGAAAGAAGTGGCAGAGGGTGGCCACAGGAAGCAGGAGCTTTGGAGAGAGGCTCCAGTGCCACTCTCACCAAACAGCTATGACCTCTAGCACGATATCTAACCTTTCTGGGCCTCAAGGTGCCCATCTGAGAAATGGGGACAATGCATGTAACAAGCTTAGCAGAGTGCACAGAACAAGTATTTAATATATGTCAATTCTTAATATGGTTACTGTGCAGAGATGTTGAAAAAATTTGGTATAGGATGGTGATCAAAACCATAGTCGTTGGGGCTGAGATCCTAGCTTGCCATTGATCATCTGAATGACCTGGGAGGTCACCCTTTCTGAGCCTCATCTACAGAATGGAGTTATTAACAGTATTTACCCTGTAAGCTATGTCGTGAGGATTAAATGAGTAAAGAATGTGAAGACTTTAGCACAGTGCCTGGCAGATAACATGGCTCAATAAACATTAGCTGGCCCTATTTTTATCAGGAAAATGCACTAATAATAATCTCCACCCTGCTGACTACCCAGGACAGTTATGGATGTAACCATCGAGGAAAGGGCCTCACTTCTAAATATGATTCTTATAGACTCTGCCACCTGCCTGAAAAAAAGAAGAGAGAAGTTCCACTCACAAACTCTGGGAAGGCCTGGAGCTGCAGGTCTCTTGCCAGGTAACAGTACTGTACCACAGGCCCCTCGGGGATTTCCAGATTGTAGTCCTGGGGCCGGAAGCGGAGGAAAGCCTAGATGGGGGTCAAAGGAGAACCAATCACAGCCCACTGAGACCATCTCACACCTGAAAGCCCCTCCACGACATCCCGGAAAAGGTTGCCCAGGCTGTCTGCACACCCTCCAAGTGTCTGCACACAGCTAATCTATCCTTGCACAACTCGGGTGATTAGAATCTTCTTTCTCTAAGCCCACATCTTTCTCCCTATTCCAGTGTTGCCTCCAATTCACACACTTCTCATTATCACACTTGTGAATTTTTTTTTCTGCCATGTCTGCTCCTCATGTTCTAATAATACTTTTCCTTAAATCAACCTAGCATCCCTATTTAAATCAGTGCATTAAAACAAACAAACAACAACAACAAAAAAACACCTTATGGGGAATTCCCTGGCAGTCTAGTGGTTAGGAGTCTGTGCTTTCACTGCCAAGGGCCCGGGTTCAATCCTTGGTCAGGAAACTAAGATCCCACAAGCTGCATGGCATGGCCAAAAAAAAAAAAACACCTTATGATCCTTCCATAAAGGAAAAGCCAGTAATAATTGCCATAAATAAGCATGTTAAAAATAACTGCTATAAAAACAATGCTATTAAATTCTGTCTGGGCGTCATGGCCAGCTGAAGGCTTCCAGCCTGAGACTGGTTCTGCTGGTTTATTTACATGCCAGCAAAAGAGGCTTTTCCTGGACTCAGGATTAAGAGAGAGAGTCAATTTCTTGCTATGGGATTTCATGTCAACCCTGTATCTGTCATGTAAATCCTGCATTCAGGGCAACACAGCCTTAATGCTTCTAAGTATCTGTTCTTCTCTGCAAAGCCAGACATGTCTCTTGGGGGCTTCTGGTTTCTCTCTCTCAAGGCCCCTCCATTCTTTCTCTGAGGGCCTTCTGCTTCTCACTCACTGTGCTGTTATCTTTCTGTGGGGACTGGGGCAAGATGGAGCAGGAATAAGCAGGGGGTGTGCCCCACACAGAAAAGCATAGAGCTACAACCTCTCTCCTTCTACACACTTCCAATAATGTCACTCCAAATCCTATTATCCAAAGAGCCTGTTCTCATCTGACTGAGCTGGTCTGTGCAAATGGATGTGACTGAGAACAAAACCACGCAAAAGGGACAGAGTGGATGGAATGAGTCAGCAGCGATGACAAGAACGAAGTGGGAATTTGGGCGCAAGGAAAGTAATGTGCTGGTTGGGAATGCAAACTGGTGTCCCTGTGGGCTTAATCTGGCATGCAAAAATGTATTTTGTTGGGCCCATATAACATTTAGATTCTTATTTAATTAGTTGCTTACATGGACACATCATGAGATTTCACCAAAAGGTCTCAATTTTCAGTTTTCTTCTTCCTTAAAATCAGAAGAACTGGCAGCATTGGGTCCACACTCCCATGCAGCAACAACTCCCATGAGACAGGGCATTTAATTTTATTTTATTCATTTATGCATTTATTCAGTCATTCAAACTCCAAATATTACTACATATTGAACTCTACCTAACAGTCTCATAAATAGACAATAGGCCTACACACCTATACACTTCAGTCAATAATATTCCCTGCCTGGTCCCTTTGAGCACCTGTTTGTCACTCCTGCTCTAGCACCGGTCTGGCAGGGTTCTTCCAGAGGACTCTGCTTCCAGTGAATTTGACTCTGCCCAGTGGGAACCCCAGTTCCTGAATACTCAATGAACTCAGAAGTTGCCCCAGCCAGATAACCTCTAGATTAAGGAGTGCTTCCCCAAGGCCCTTCTCTGGCCTCCAACCAGCAACTATTACGATCTCTTCCAATTGGTCCTTGAAGCTGGTGCCTTTATCAGGGGCTTGTTCAATGGGCCCTACGTACCTGTCCAGGTATCCCAGCCTGCCCCCCGCCCCGCCACACACACACACCATTATTTACCACAGGGTCCTCACCTCCAAATTATCCAGGTAAGCAGCCACATTGCTCTTCAGCTCGGTCACACACAGCGACACCCAGTGGAACCTCTCTTCTAAGTCATCAAATTCCTTGTCTTCCGTCTGAGAGTAAAGTTACGCTTATGAGGGCCGAGAACATCCACATAGGGGCAGTGTACACCTCTATCCCAAGTCCTTGCTAGGAACCACACACACACACCTTTCCACAGACCCGCATATCAGAGCCATTCCTCCAGTCTCCAAACTGAGTGGGATGGTCAGAGGCAGTGAGTGCGGCTTAGTGGTTTTGTATTCAGACCATGAAATCAGACACAAGAGCCCTGGTTCACTTGCTTCCTGTCTGTGTGAACTTAGGCAATTGTTTTGCCCTCTTGGAGCCTGTTTCCGCATCTGCAACATGGGGATAATGTGAACATTTACTTCTTTGTGTGGAACCATTAATGCCTGGTTCAGAGTAAGCCCTCAGTCAACCTAAGTTTCTACTAGTAGCTATTTGAGGCTGGTTCCTTGCCCAGGCCCAGACATAAGTTCTCCTATCTGCATCAAGGGGCTTTGCTGGTGGCTCAGAGGTAAAGAATCCGCCTGCAGGGCAGGAGACACAGGAGATTCAGGTTTGATTCCTGGGTCAGGAAGATCCCCTGGAGGAGGAAATGGCAACTCATTCTATTATTCTTGCCTAGAGAATACCACTGACAGAGAAGCCTGATGGGCTACAGTCCATAAGGTCGAAAAGACACAACTGAGTGACTGAAAACACACACACACCTGTATCAAGAGGCCCCGGAGAAAGAGCAGCACAAGGCGCAGAGGAGAGAGCCCACCCTGGCTATTCAGAATCAAGTGGAAGGACTTCCCTAACTTCCAGGGCAGGGGTGTGGGTTTGATTCCTGGTTAGGAAGCATCACTACAAACAAAGCTAGTGGAGGTGATGGAATTCCAGTTGAGCTATTTCAAATCCTAAAAGATGATGTGGTGAAAGTGCTGCACTCAATATGCCAGCAAATTTGGAAAACTCAGCAGTGGCCACAGGACTGGAAAAGGTCAGTTTTCATTCCAATCCCAAGGAAAGGCAATGCCAAAGAATGTTCAAACTACTGCACAATTGCACTCATCTCACAGGCTAGCAAAGTAATGCTCAAAATTCTCCAAGTCAGGCTTCAACAATACATGAAGCGTGAACTTCCAGATGTTCAAGCTGGATTTAGAAAAAGCAGAGGAACCAGAGACCAAATTTCCAACATCTGTTGGATCATAGAAAAAGCAAGAGAGTTCCAGAAAAACATCTACTTCAGCTTTATTGACTACTCCAAAGCCTTCAACTGTGTGGATCATAACAAACTGTGGAAAATTCTTAAAGAGAAAGGAATACCAGACCACTTGACCTGCATCCTGAGAAATTTGTATGTAGGTAAAGAAGCAACAGTTAGAACTGGACATTGAACAACAGACTGGTTCCAAATCGGGAAAGGAGTATGTCAAGGCTGTATATTGTCACCCTGCTTATTTAACTTATATGCAGAGTACATCATGAGAAATGCTGGGCTGGATGAAGCACAAGCTCGAATCAAGATTGTCGGGAGAAATATCAATAACCTCAGATATGCAGATGACACCACCCTTATGGCAGAAAGTGAAGAAGAACTAAAGAGCCTCTAGATGAAAGTAAAACAGAAGAGTGAAAAAGTTGGCTTAAAACTCAACAATCAGAAAACTAAGATCATGGCATCCGGTCCCATCACTTCATGGAAAATAGATGGGGAAACAATGGAAAGAGGGACAGACTTTATTTTTTGGGCTCCAAAATCACTGCAGATGGTGATTGCAGCCATGAAATTAAAAGATGCTTGCTCCTCGGAAGAAAAGTTATGACCAACCTAGATAGTATATTAAAAAGCAGAGACATTATTTTGCCAACAAAAGTCCATCTAGTCAAAGCTATGGTGTTTCCAGTAGTCATGTAGGGATGTGAGAGTTGGACTATAAAGAAAGCTGAGCACTGAAGAATTGATGCTTTTGAACTGTGATATTGGAGAAGACTCTTGAGAGTCCCTTGGACTGCAAGGAGATCCAACCAGTCCATTCTAAAGGAGATCAGTCCTGGGTATTCATTGGAAGGACTAATGTTGAAGCTGAAACTCCAATACTTTGGCCACCTGATGCAAACAACTGACTCATTTGAAAAGACCCTGTTGCTGGGAAAGATTGAAAGTGGGAGGAGAAAGGGACGACAGAGGATGAGATGGTTGGATAGCATCACTGACTCAATGGACATGAGTTTGAGTAAACTCCGGAAGTTGGTGATGGACAGGGAGGCCTGGTGTGCTGCAGTCCATGCAGCTGCAAAGAGTCAGACACAACTGAGCGACTGAACTGATCTGAACAGGAAGCTAAGATCCCACATGCCTTGTGGCCAAAATGCCAGGACATAAAACAGAAGCAATATTGAAATAAATTCAAACAAAGACTTTAAAAATGGCCCACAGCAAAAAAATATTTAAAAAACCAGCAAACTTTAAACAAAGGAATCAAGTGAGGGTGCCTACTCTGCCCCTTCCTGGCCTCAGTCTTCTCATCTCTGAAAGCAGTCTAAGACTCCGCCTCACCACCGCACCATCTTTCCCCTTGGGATGGCCGGCATACAACCCTTCCTCCAGTCCATTGCTCACCCTGGGAACGAGCCCCGCCTCCTGCTTCAGCAGCTGGCTCAGCCGGGTGGTCTTCTTGGAGAGGGTGTGTGTATTGATGCGAGCCAGTCGCTCCCGGAGGCTCAGCGGCTCCACCTTGGTGTACTTGGAGGCTGCACCAACAGAGGAAAAGGAGGCACAGGGACCAGAGCTGACCCAGGAAAGTAAGAGACCCTGACATCCCAGCTGGGCACCTCTTAGGCCCTCTTCTCAAACGTCAGGGTCACACTCATTAGAATGGCAAATCTTGGAGGTAAAACACGGGGCTCAGAGTCCTCACTGACTGAAGAGGTTCATACCAGCTTGATTTCTTGCGCCTCAGTTTCCTCATCTGTAAATGAGGCCAACCACTTCCCAGGATTGCTGGGAGATCACAGAAGATGATGGAAATGAAGCAAATGACTTAAGCTCTCATTTTACCCAACTGTGAAATGAGACTAACAGTGCCAACCTCAGGACTATCCTAAGGATCAAACAAAATAATAAGTGAAAAAAACAAGTCATAGCTACCCCTTAGTAAACGTTAGCTAAATTATCGTTACTATACTGTCTTAGTTGTGTAAGTTTTTCCTCTCCCTAGGACACTGTGACACTCTGCAGACCTTTCTGTTTTAGCAACTTGAGAGGCAACAATCTCCCCACTTTCTCCTCCTACCCTCATCCCTGATACATACACAGCTCTTTGCCTCCCAGTATTCATTTCTCCTTAGTATAGCAGCCATGTGGTTTGGATAAGAATGATTTCACTTTATTTCAGGGAGTGGTTGCTGACTGTTATAAGCCAATTCACACGATCCCCACTCCTTTACCACAATGACAGGTTCAAAGAAAGGCTTACAACCCAGGCATAAGCCAAACAGTTCATGGCATACCCCTAATCATGGCAACTGGTTCAGGGTGAGCATATGACTCAAATAAATCCTATTAGAATGAAGCTCCAGTTTAGTGTTTACAGCTAAGCGGAGAAAGGGTCCACATTCTCCTGGAAGGTGTGGTGTTCAGACGTGAGTCTTAGGACAGCAATAGCCACTTACTGTTATGAGGGAGGCCAGCTTGAAGAGGCAGGTGACACATAGTGAAGGTCAGAGACAAGAGAATTATAGGGAAATGACACCAGCTCCCAGACTAAATCCTACTTAAAGCCCACGTTACCTCCGGACTTGTAGGTTACATAAGTGACTGTCTTCCCTTTACTAGTGAAGCCAGTTTGAGGTGAGTTTTTTGGTTAACTAGAAGCATTCTCACTAATGTATCACCTAAATGCCCCAAGTCCTTACCCACTTCTTTGCGCCTCTTGTACTCATTGATGTTGGTGACCACATCCTGGAGGGCAGAGGTAGCCCTCTGAAGGACAGCGTAGGCACTGGCATCAGGGAGTGTGTTTTCCAGAATTTTCTGCAGCAGCAATGGGTATTTGGTAATCCTCTGCAGAGGAATTACCAGCAAGAAACTGAGTCCTGAAGGTCCCGCTTGCGGCCTGAGGGAGAAGGCTGGTGTTAAGTAGGTCAAGTCCACCCTTGGGGGCACCAAAGGGCCTGGGGTCTAGTCCCAGCTCTGCTATTTAACTCGCTGTGTGATCTCAGGCAAGTTGCCCTCCTTCGGGAGTCCTCAGTTGCCTCACCGGGTGCTGCTAGTTCTCACTTTACACTTTTCTGGACCTCGCTTCCCCATATGTACTAAATCCAAAGGTCAGTTCTCTGTCCTCAGCTTAATCGGTCTCTCAATAGCAGACACAGCAGACCATTCCCCTCTTTCTCAAAACACTTTCTTCTTTTGGCCCCAGAGATGCCCTTTGTCCTGTTTCTCTCACTCCACAGGCCACTCCCCTGGCTTCTCTCCAATGCTGGAGTGCCCAGGGGCCTCCTCTCTCCACTCACTCTCTTCCTGAGCTCCTTTAGTCCTACGGCTTTAAACACATGGCAAACCCAGATCTCCATTTCTTCTGCCCAGAGCTCCAGACTCACGGTCAACTAGCCTACTTGAGATCTCCACTTGGGTATGTCTCAAGCACAACTCCATCTGCTGGACACGCACATGGTATTTCATTTTAAAAAATGGTCCTGCTGCTTTAAAAAAGAAGCGCTTTTAAAATCACAGGAACTTGGGAAATCCCTGGTGGTTTGATGGTTAGGATTCAGTGTTTCCACTGCTGTAGGCCCAGGTTTAATCCCCAGTGGAAGAACTAAGATCTCACAAGCCTTGGGGCACAGCCCCCTCCAAACTTTTTTTTTTTTTTTAATCATAGGAATTTAATGTTTAGAGAGGTGTGTAAAGTATTTGAGGGTAAAGACTCATAGTATCTGTAATTTCCTTTAAATTACTCAGTATAAAATTAGATGCAGCAAACAGAAGGCATTTATACTTGCTCATTTCAGGTGACGGGTGTGTGTGTTCATTACATTATTCTATTTTTCTATAGGGCTTGAAAATTTTAATTTGAAAAAGGAAAATACGAAACACAGGAACTAATAGTGTCAAGGTCCCTTCCAGATGTACCATTTGATGCATAAATGATTATTTCTAGCCCCCTTCCTGATGATGTCTGGAAGTTGCAGAAAGAGTGCCCAAGTCCATGGCATCTGGGACAAGGCTCCAACAGTCTTTCTTTGATCACGACCAGTAGCCCTCAGACCCACCTTCTGAGAAACACGTGAGGGTTTCAAACATCAATGTCTAAGCATGCCTCCTTCATGAAGACTCACAAATACCTCTCATGACTATTATCTGGCTCTCTACAGTACCTTTGCCTCTTACTGTTCTTCCTATGGAAAAAACCTCCAGACCAAATGTCCAAGAAAGATCAGCCATAAGGCCTGGAACAGACAGAGCAGGTGGGAACTACCCCCTCCCTCCCATTAACTGCAGAAGGTTGGAACACAGGGGTTGAACTATCTGTCAGGATATGTCTGTGCTGACCATCTGCTCTCACCAAGGGTTTCCTAGTGCCTGGCTGACTGTGGGCAGGAGAGGTGGAAACAGTGGTCAGATATTTGCAAAACTCTGTCCTCTGGGCTTACTTTTCATGGGAAAAGGATAACTGCCTCATGGGGACAACTATTGCCTCACAAGTCAGAGATGACATAGGGCAGGGAGCCTTCAAAGAAATGATTACTTCTCTTCTCCACAATCATCAAGAACTGCAGAATTACAGCAACCTCTTTCTTTACAGCCTTTCTAAAGTAATTTGGAGAAAACTCTTTTTGTAGCCTATCAGATGGGCAATAAAAATTTAAAGACTTGGGACTTCCCTGGTAGTTTAGTGGTTAAGACTCTGTGTTCCCAATGCAGGGGGTATGGGTGCAATCCTGATTGAAGAACTAAGATTTCCCATGCCACATGGTGTGGCCAAAAAAAAAAAAAATTGAAAGACTCACCCAGAGTTGGATGAATATGGGGAAACCAGTCCTCTTACATTCTATTGGTGAGAGTATCAGTTGGTGGGATCTTTTTAGAAACTAATTTAGCAACTTGTGAAATATACAATTCCCTCAATCCTACTACAGAAATCTACCCACAGAAATATTAACTCAAGTGAGCATGGATAAAGGTAGAAGTTATTCAGCAATTCTGTGACAGTAAAATTTGGGAAACAACTCAAATATCCATCAACAGGGGATGAGCTGACTATAAGCTGCCCTGGAAAAGAACCCTATATAACCATTAAAGAAGAACGTGGTTAAAAGAGAAAAAAAAAGGAACATGGTAAAATAATTCATGGCTATGGTGAAGTGAAAAAACAAGTCCTAGAATCTAGAGTAGGAGTCCCTTAAAAATTCATTAATTCATTCATTCTTTCTATTTATCTAACCATCCATCCATCCATCCATCCAACATCTAGATTTTCCCATGGAAAGTCTATTTCTTACCTGTCTGTAAATACACAGAATCAAATTTGGATGGACATGTTAACTACTAGGGGGAGGCATGGGAAACAGGAAACCAAGGGGAATGGACTTATACTTTTTACTTTACATAATCCGTGTATTGTTTGAAACTTCCTTTTTTCAATAAGTATGTTATTTTCATACTTAAACAAAAAATGCCAATAAAGGAAAACAGATTATGTGTCTTCTCCCAACACTCTGCCTAAGTTGTTGTGGAACTGCGGGTGCTTTGTGTTAGACTGATCCACCTCTCCTCCCCACTGAAAGCTGTGCCATTAGACTGGTCTCCCTAAGGCAAAGCTTTCTGTGGCTGTAAGGACAAGCCTCTGATTCCATGGGCCACCAGGTGGGAAGCACTGCCTTAAGAGCTGCTGCTGCTGCTGCTGCTAGGTCACTTCAGTCGTGTCCGACTCTGTGCGACCCCATAGACAGAAGCCCACCAGGCTCCCCCGTCCCTGGGATTCTCCAGGTAAGAACACTGGAGTGGGTTGCCATTTCCTTCTCCAATGCATGAAAGTGAAAAGTGAAAAGGAAGTCGCTCAGTCGTGTCCGACTCTTAGCGACCTCATGGACTGCAGCCTACCAGGCTCCTCCGTCCATGGGATTTTCCAGGCAAGAGTATTGGAGTGGGGTGCCATTGCCTTCTCCAGCCTTAAGAACTAGGATAAACTAAACACCTCACCAACTCATCCACCCAAATAAAAAGTGGGAGGTAGCATATATTTTGGAATCACAAAGATCTAATGAGATGGTGCCATTTATCGTCTCTGGATATCCAGCTGGTGTGATCCTAGTCAGCCAGGCTCCGAAAGAGCCCCATGATCATCAGCACAGAAAGCCAGGATGACTGTTTCAGGAGGAAGGTGATTAATAGTTCTAGAGCAGCATACATAGTAGGAGCCCCTTAAAATTCATTCTATCTATCCATCCATCCACCCACCATCCAATGTCTATACTTTCCCGTAGGAAGTCTATTTTCTGTCTTCCTGTAAATACACAGAGTAAAATTGGGATGACCGAAAGGATGTCGTTCCTGCTGCAACATTAGACCAAGGGATTTCATTGAGGGCAATCTTAAAACCTGCAGGCTCTGGGGTGCTGCAGGCATTTAGTGGACAGGGTCCCAGGGAAGCAGAATATCCTGCAAGGACAGTCTTGCATTATGGAGAATTGTTCTACGTTTCATACGCCCCTCTCAACATTCAGAGACTGAATGAATGCCTTGAAACGGGCTGCAGTTTCAAGAACTGAGATATTTTTGTGACACCTGGACCTCATCCAGTCACATATCTTCACACTGGGAATTACTATGATACTACCTTTTGTAAATACAACACAGGCCATCTGTAAGAACATCATTCCTCATTTTCTCTGCCTCCCAGTATGTAATATTATCCCTACTTCAATTATGTTGTTTCCTTCTTTCTCTTATCATACACAAGGAAATCAAGTTTGTGTCATTCCAGGGTACACATATTCTCTGCTCTTTTGTTTTTCTGTACTTCGTGTACAGAATGGCTTCTGACTCTTTTTCGCTTATAAGCATGTGATTGCTACCGCAGTGGTGCCCAAGCATTTGCATACATTACATTATACATATTATATATTACATATGTAATACATATTACATTATTAGAAATTACCTTCCTTTTATTTCTCTTTTAATTATAGCTAAGCCATTATGTTTATTTTTTCAATTATGTATATGGGCAGGAGAATTTTTTTCAGAATGTAACTCAGGATGATAAATTTGTTATAAAAAGGGAGCACTGGGACTGAAGGAGCAGAGAACTACAGTGTGGTCTCAGGGAAGCATAATCCCTTCCTAACCAAGATAACTACCATAGCTATGGTCTTATTAGGGAATTACTGAGTATTACTTGCATGCAATGAGTCTACATGCAATGAGAAGGCAATGGCACCCCACTTCAGTACTCTTGCCTGGAAAATCCCATGGACGGAGGAGCCTGGTAGGCTGTAGTCCATGGGGTCGCTAAGAGTCGGACACGACTGAGCGGCTTCACTTCAATGAGTCTACATCCCCATGAGCTATTGCTTTTACTCCCACTCTACATGTAGGGAAACTAGGTTCTGAGACACTAAATGGCTCCTGCCAAGGTGAATAAAGAGCAGAGAGCTTGATTCGTTGCCAGGCTGCCTGGCGCCAAAGCCCATGAGAAATGTCTGGCCTAGTTCGGAAAGACCAGAGTACAGAAGATGTGACAAAGAGCAGCCTCTGTGCCAACTAGGGCCCCCACACAGTGCTTCTAACATGTCTGAACTAGATGCCAATATTTAACACTGCGGAGACTTACATCAAAGCTTCTGGTTTCTCTTGAAAGATCAGAGGATCTGGCCACAGTGGAATCATATTTCTACACAGCAACTGAGGTAGATGGTTTACAAAAAAATGGCTGCAATTACTTTACTCTCTGTATCTATACCCTTTGAACATGACGTTGAAGCTTCTCCCACCAAGAAGTGGGGACTATTTTTCCACCTCCCGAGCCTGGCACAGCATGCCAGTTCTAAGCCAAGATCTCAAAAGGCAGAGCTGAGTCAGCTCGTGTGTCCCACGTTCATAGGAAAGTCCAGCCAACATCAGCAAAGCTGACCTATGGTTGATCACAGACATGTGAGGGAGTTCAGCCAGGACTAGAAAAATCATTTACTGAGTCCAGCTAAATTGCTATCATGCACAAATGTGACCTTGAGAAATATTTGCTTTAAACACATTTTGGAGATGATTTATATTTTAAACCACTATATTTGGGGTGATATGCTATAGCAAAAGCTACTTGATGCAACAGTGATCAGCTGAAGCTGGGCTGCAGCTACACTCTATACAGGGACTGCTGGCTCTGATTTGCCACAGCCTCCATTACTCCCTTTTGTCTCACAGCTGGCGTCCTGCTTCCCTCATTTCTGTTACTTGCCTCACTCCTGTAGAAATGTATTTAGTGACCCTTACAAAAGCCTAAGTTTGTAAGATCCATGAAGGGATCAAAGGAATAAAAGAAAATGAAAGTGGGCTTTTTTTTTTTTTTTTTTTTTTAAATCATTTATTTATTTTAATTTGGCTGCACTGGGTCTTAGTTGCTGCATGTGGGATCTAGCTCCTTGTCCAGGGATCGAACCCAGGCCCCCTGCATTGGGAGCAGAGTCTTAGCCACTGGACCACCAGGGAAGTCCCGAAAGTAGGCTTTTTTGAAGGCTGGGAGGGGCTAGGACATGGCTACTTCAAAAGAAGGCTTCAGGGGGCACAAGAGCTAAGGATAGATAAGGGAGAGAAGGAAGAGAGATAGCAGGAGGATCCACATGAGATAATGCTAGCTTTAAAGACCAAAATCTACACTCTCTTGGGTGTAAACAGGAAATGCCTAAGTAAGATGAAATAACAATAATAACCTCTGTTCCTCCTATACTATTCTGATTTCCAGAAGATGGCCTTCATCTATCTTCATTTGGTAAGCTTGGGGAAGATATAGTTTTTTTTTGTTTTTGACCATGCTGCATGGCATGCAGCATCTTAATTCTCCAACCAGGTATTGAACCTGTGCCCCCTGCATTGGGAACATGAAGTCTTAACCACCAGACCGCCAAGTAAGTCCTAATAGAAGTCTTTTTAAATATATGATGATCCACTTTAATCATAAGAAGATAAATACAAAATGAAACATTACTGAGATGCCATTTTTCACCTATCTCAGTGGTAAACACTCTGAAGTTTCACAATGTACTCTGCTGGTCAGGCTGAGGGGAAACACCTTTATATTTGTTCATGGGAATATCAACCGGTATTACCTTTAGAGTGAGAAATTTTGCAATATTATCAAGATTATTAACACATACTTCCTTTAATCTAGCAATTTCACATCTGGAAATTTAACTTATAGATACTTTTAT
Source organism: Bos mutus (assembly GCF_027580195.1). NCBI lineage: Eukaryota > Metazoa > Chordata > Mammalia > Artiodactyla > Bovidae > Bos > Bos mutus. The sequence goes on along the minus strand of NC_091623.1, from coordinate 100,687,817 downwards.
TTGCACCTCAGTAAAATAATATATGTTCGTGAATAATCACATAGCATTATCTGTAACGCTACAAAAAATAGAAACAAACCAATATCCATCAATAGAGAGCAGTTAAATAAACTGGAACAACCACATGGTAGAAGAATACATAGCCATTCAAAGGGCCATACGTATATATATTGAATTAGAAAGACCTCCAAGATATAGCATAAGTGAAAAAAATTATAAACTTTTATAAGAAGATGGGAAAATAAGAGTATATATTTAGATTTACTTGTATAGGTACACGGAGAAGGCAATGGCACCCCACTCCAGTACTTTTGCCTGGAAAATCCCATGGACGGAGGAGCCTGGTAGGCTGCTGTCCATGGGGTCGATAAGAGTCGGATAAGACTGAGCAACTTCACTTTCACTTTTCACTTTCATGCATTGGAGAAGGAAATGGCAACCCACTCCAGTGTTCTTGCTTGGAGAATCCCAGGGACAGGGGAGTCTGGTGGGCTGCCGTCTATGGGGTCGCACAGAGTCAGACACGACTGAAGTGACTTAGCAGTAGTAGTAGTAGTATAGGTATACAGAAACTCTACAAAGATCCATAAGGAATTTAAAAGTGGTTACCTTGACTTTGCAGGTAGTAGCAGCAATTGGATGGATGAAGGGACAGGGGAGATCTTTTGCTTTTACTGTTTAAATTCAGATGTTTTAAAGCTTTTAAACTGTGTTAAGTGTACCTGTTCAAAATTTTAATTTAAAAAATTTATTCTCTACATATCTCTATCCCGAGCTCCCACTCATTGGTGCCAGCTCTGGGCTGCGAGGCCCCTCAAGGCAGTTCTGATCCTTTTCTGTGGGGCAGGACTCCAGCCATCTATAGAAAGGTCTCCTCAGGTGGTGCAAGCCTGCTTCCTGCCACTGCTGCTTACAGCACATGGTTCCCACCATCTCACTGCCCTCCCTATGATGGGCACAGTGCTGTTCACCAAATGTTTCTGCTTTTCCACCTCTGAACACATGGCTGGAAGGCATGCCCTCCTGGTACTGGATGAAGTCAGGTGATTAGTTCTGGACTCTGAATTATGAGAAGCAATGGATATTACTTCTGGCCTGGAACATTTAGTAACCAGTGTGAGACCCTCCAGAGTTCTTTGTTCCTTGCCAAGTCACCGGCCATGTTCCAGACAGTGGCTGGTGTCAGCTTCAGTTCCAGAGTGAGCATGACACTGGGAAAACCCCCAAGTTAACCCACATTGGAGCATAAGGAAGGTGGAAACCTCATTGGCTGAAACCACTAAAAGAGTTGGGGGTTGTTTGTCTCTGCAGCATAGCCTAGCCCAGCCTGACTAGGACACTCCTGAAAGAGTGTGAGCAGCCCCAAGCTAGGGTGAGACTTTAACAGCCCCTGACCTTGGCATCCATAGGGATCATTCTACTCACAGCACTGCCTCAATGATGCCCTGGATCTCCCGCTGCAGCTCTGGCTCCTTCCGGTAGGTCTCTACCAGCAGCAAGGCCTGTTCGTAGCTGGCACAGTACACCTTATAGACTTGCTCCAACTCCTCTTGGAATTCCAGAAATGCGTTACCTGACAGTGAAAAGGCAACAAGTTCTCAAAAGCGTTTCTGCATGTCCTCTTGCTTAGAAGAGGGAGGCTGTGAGTGACACAGCTAAGCGCTTTAGCTCTGACGTAAGACTGCCTGGCTTAACCAGCACTGTAACCTTGGGCAAGTCACCTCATCTTCCTCAGCTCCCACTTTTTCATCTCACTTTCAAAAGGCTGCTGTAGGATTAAGTGACACAATGATGTAGTATGTGTGGTTAATAAACAGTATCTATAATTACAGCAATAATATTGATAATTCTCACATTTGGACAATGCTTTATAGTTTACAAAACACATTCATGTTATATCTTTATAATTACCATGTATGGCAAGTACAATTCCAAACCCTGTTTACAAAGACACCCTACAGCACAGCATGGATAGTCAAAATGTGGGCTTTGGAGTCGGAGAGAAGTAAGGCCAGATCTCCAGCCAACCCTTTCCCAGTAGCATAGTCTAGGGTGAGTATCTTATCCCTCTGACCCTCCATATTTTCATCTATAGATGGGAATACAAATAGTACTCACCTCCAAGTGTTCACTGGGATGATTAATTTTAAAAATGCACATAAAGCACCTGACACAAACTTCATTTCCCCAAAACTTACCAACTACTTATCTACTGACTGTGTATGAGGCACTCTTCTAAGTTCTTTGAATGAAATAATGACCCTGCCTCATGGGGCTGATATTCTCATGGGGAAGACAGACAATAAATGAATATATTTATTTATATATTACATATGCAAGACGATCCAACCAATCCATCCTAAAGGAGATCAGTCCTGGGTGTTCACTGGAAGGACTGATGTTGAAGCTGAAACTCCAATACTTTGGCCACCTGATGCGAACAGCAGACTCATTTGAAAAGACCCTGATGCTGGGAAAGACTGAGGGCAGGAGGAGAAGGGGATGACAGAGGATGAGATGGTTGGATGTCATCACCGACTCAATGGCCATGAGTTTGGGTAAACTCCGGGAGTTGGTGATGGACAGGGAGGCCTAGAGTGCTGCATTTCATGGGGTCACAAAGAGTCAGACACAACTGAGCGACTGAACTGAACTGAACTGATGCCAGGTAGTGATGAGTACCACAGATTTAAACAAAGCCAGATAGAGAGTTAGAGGTATCACTGTGGTCAAGAATCTGCCTGCCAATGCAGGAGACACAAGAGACGTGGGTTCGATCCCTGGGTTGGGAAGATCCCTTGGAGTAGGAAATGGCAACCCACTCCAGTTTATTCTTGCCTAGAAAATTCCATGGGATAGAGGAAACTGGCAGGCTACAGTCCATGGGGTCGCAAAGAGTCAGACATGACTGAGCAACTAAGCATACACACAGGAGATCTATTTAGGAAAGACCTCCATAAAGATGTGGATGTTTATCACAGTCCAAAAGAATCCATCCCTGGGAAAGTCTGAGGGAAGAGCAGTGCCAGGCTTAGGGAAGGACAAATACAAAGGCCTTAAGGCAAGTGAATGCCTGACATGCAGGTGACACAGAAGGCAGGTGTGGCTGGAACACAGTGAGCAAGGGCACAAAGTAGAGAAAATAAACAGGAAACTGAAGCCAGATTATGTACGGCCTTGAAGTAAGTAAATACCTGAAGTAAGTAAATACTACACTTACTACTAAGTGTAGTAAGGTGTTCAGGCTTTATTCTAATGGTGGCAGGAAGTAACTAGAAGGTTTTGAGCAGGGGCAAGAATGATCTAGTTTTTGTTTTAAAAGGATCACGCCCATGCTCAATTTCAATAGCACTTACACTAAAGTTATAACAATACAAGAAAGACCGGCAGTCCCCTGCACACGAATGACACACCAAGTTGTAACATTCTATATTTTAAAAAAAACAGAAACTTATGAGATTAGTTACTTACTGGGGAGACAGAATGGGATGGAAAGAACAGGGAATGGGGTAGGACAGTAGGGATGAGAGGGGAACAGTGCTTTACTGAATATACCTTCTTATATAGTTCTGATCTTGGAACCCTGGTAATATTTTACATACTCCCAAAATAAACATACAGCTGAGACCAACCAGGATGTGGAAGGAACCCCAAATAGAATACAAACAATAAGGAATGAACCTAATTCTATTACAAATGAATAACATAACCACACCGAAGGGTGTATGAAAAAATTAACATAAGTATTTTGCACAAAAGTACAGGCTAGTAATTTTTATTAAAATATAACCAAAAAAAAAAAAATACTCTAAGTGACTACTAACTTCGAACACATAAGTAAATATACTGTAGATAATGGCAACCATTTCTACCTGTCACAGAAAGATGCTGCAAATAAGAAAAGAGGAAAGATTAGAATGAACCCTGAGATACTGGACTGGAATTGGAGGTATTAGTAGGAACTCATGGTTTTATGTATTTTAAATATATAAATATAGATGGGCTTCCCTGGTGGCTCAGTGGTAAAGAATCCAACTGCCATTGCAGGAGATGCAGGTTTGATCCCTGAGTCGGGAAGATCCCCTGGAGAAGGAAACGGCAACACACTCCAGTGTTCTTGCCTGGGAAATCCCAGGGACAGAGGAGCCTGGTGGTCTATAGTCTATGGAGTCGCAAAAAGTTGGACATGACTTAGCAACTAAACAACAACATAGATGGACAGATATAGAAAGAAATGGAGATATGTGTACATGCGTGTGTTGGTATATATACACGTATTTCCTAAATATCAGCTAAGAGGACCTAGAAGCAATGATACCCGAGGAGTAATAAGCACACCAAAGGTAGGAACCAGGTTTCCCAGGAGAAAAGCTGATCGCAAGGATAGGGCAGGAAAAATACAAGATGAGCTGAGAACACCTTGTGGTGTCAGAAAGCAAGAAAGTGCTCACACATTGTTAGAGACACATTAAAAGGACACAGGTGTCAACTGGAAAGAGCTCCCTATGGCCAAAGCTGGTAAAATTTGAGCAACAAAATGAATAACAATAGTACTGGCTTCTGACTCATGGAATAAAGCAAATATCCATGAGTTTATACTTATATAAAAGTTGAATAAAGAAACGAATGGGTACAGCACAGGGAATAGAGCCAATATTTTATAACTATAAAAAATCAATAACTATAACCATTAAAAATTATGAACTGGTGCCACAACTACTGAAGTCCACACAGCTAGAGCCCATGCTCCACAACAAGAGAAACCACTGCAAAGACAAGCCTGAGCATAACTAGACAGAAGCCAACAATCACCTCAACTGGAGAAGGCCTGCATAAAGCAATGATGATCAAACACAGCCATAAATAAAATAAATTAATAAAAATTGTGAATCACTATGCTGTACAATTAAAACATATAACACTATAAATCAACTATACCTAAAAATTTGAAAACTAAAAATAACTTTAAAAAATGAATGGAAGGGACATTTCTTGCTTATAGAATAAGAATTAATAAATGTAGGTGGACAGGGGAATTGGGGGCAGGTCAAAGCCTTTGACTGTGTGGATCACAAAAACTGTGGAAAATTCTGAAAGAGAAAGGAATACCAGAACACCTGACCTGTCTCTTGAGAAACCTATATGCAGGTCAGGAAGCAACAGTTAGAACTGGACATGGAACAACAGACTGGTTCCAAATAGGAAAAGGAGTACATCAAGGCTGTATATTGTCACCCTGCTTATTTAACTTATATGCAGAGTACATCATGAGAAATGCTAGGCTGGAAGAAGCACAAGCTGGAATCAGGATTGCCAGGAGAAATATCAATAACCTCAGATATACAGATGACACCACCCTTATGGCAGAAAGTGAAGAGGAACTAAAAAGCCTCTTGATGACAGTGAAAGAGGAGAGTGAAAAAGTTGGCTTAAAGCTCAACATTCAGAAAACGAAGATCATGGCATCTGGTCCCATCACTTCATGGGAAATAGATGGGGAAACAGTGTCAGACTTTATTTTTGGGGCTCCAAAATCACTGCAGATGGTGATTGCAGCCATGACATTAAAAGACACTTACTCCCTGGAAGGAAAGTTATGACCAACCTAGATAGCATATTCAAAAGCAGAGACATTACTTTGCCAACAAAGGTCCATCTAGTCGAGGCTTTGGTTTTTCCAGTGGTCATGTATGGATGTGAGAGTTAGACTGTGAAGAAAGCTGAGTGCCGAAGAATTGATGCTTTTGAACTGTGGTGTTGGAGAAGACTCTCGAGGGTCCCTTGGACTGCAAAGAGATCCAACCAGTTCATTCTAAAGGAGATCAGTCCTGGGTGCTCTTGGAAGGAATGATGCTAAAGCTGAAACTCCAGTACTTTGGCCACCTCATGCAAAGAACTGACTCATTGGAAAAGACTCTGACGCTGGGAGGGATTGGGGGCAGGAGGAGAAGGGGACGACAGAGGATGAGATGGCTGGATGGCATCACTGACTTGATGGATGTGAGTTTGAGTGAACTCCGGGAGTTGGTGATGGACAGGGAGGCCTGGTGTGCTGCGATTCATGGGGTTGCAAAGAATCAGACACGACTGAGCGACTGAACTGAACTGAACTGAAAACAGTTAAAGTGGGTCAACTGCCTGGTGTCAAATAAAAACTAAATTTTCAGTTGTGGGCACACTGTAGTATATATAAAATCAAATGAAATGTTGTACACATGAAACTATTAATATATATTAAGAATATTATAAATCAATTTTAATGCCATCAATCAAGCAATATATGTAGAAGAAAAATAGAGTCCTAACCACTGGGAATTCCCTCTACTTAATTTTTCTGTAAATCTGAAAGTGCTGTAAAAAAAAAAAATGTCTATTAGAGCTATACTATATTGAGACTAAATCAGGAGTAAAACATGGAAAGAGGAATAGCTATTAAAAGGCTACTACAGGACTTCCCTGATGGTCCAGTGGATAAGAATCCTCCTTGCAATTCGGCAGACACTGGTTTGATCCCTAGTCTGAGAAGATCCCACGTGTCTTGGGGCAACTAAGCCCATGAGCTGCAACAACTGGAGCCCATGTGCCCTAGAGCCTGTGCTCTACAACTGAAGCCACGCAATGAGAAGCCTGTGCACAACAGAGAGTAGGCCCCACTCTCTACAATTAGAGAAAGCCCACGCAGCAACAAAGACTCAGCGCAGCCAATAATAAATAAATAAATGTTTTTTTAAAAAAGCAAGACTATTTGGATAGTGGTGAGGGTGAAGAGAAACGTATTAGTCACAAAAGGGCAAGTAAGCCACAGACCACAGGAAGCCCAGCTAAGCCTAAAGCCTACTGATGCTGTGTGTTGTACCTGTGAAATGTACCCGGCCCCCCTTGAGACAGGGAGTAACTGGACTAGCATGGTCCAGCTCTCAGCAAAGGCTCCCACAGCAAGACTACCACCACAGGAAGCAAAACCCCTCCCCAGTGCTGGTCAAGACAATGCTCAGAAAGAACTCCCTCGGGAGAAGCCCCCAGAACAAGGGAGAACGTGACCAGGAAAGACTACCCAAAACTGCAGTCAGGCAGAATGCATAGGATAGGGAGGTCAGCTAGCTGCAGAGATGACCTCACTTGGAGACAGCGTAGCCCTGAAACCTGGGGCGGTTCCCACATTCTTCTCTACTTAGGTTCTTCTGCAGGAATGTGACTTTTGCCAAAGAAACTGCATCACACCAGCATGGACAGGGGCAGGGGTGTTTCTATAACTGAAGGTGGAGGAAAGCAAACTTCCCTAGAGCATAGAGCAGAGCTGTCCAACAGGCAGGAATACAGGGACACCAAAGACTTATTTCTTCTCCTCTTGTCCTCCTTAGTCACAGGTTGGAAAGAAGTCACAGCAGCTAAGAGTTACTCTCAAAAGGCCACTCTACCTCTGGCTGGAGAAATGAGAAAGGGAGGCAGGATGTTGTCTGATGGAGCTGCTCAAATCATGACTCTGCCTTGTCAAGCTGTTTGACCTTAGGAAAGTTACTTAACCTTTCTGAGTCTTGGGTTTTTCTTCAATAAAATGGGGATGATAATGTTTTTGTTCAGTCACTAAATTGTGCCCGATTCTTTGGGACCCTATGGACTGCATGCAGCATACCTAGATCCTCTGTTGTCCACTAATAATAATAATCAATAAGTAACAAGGTCATGAGAATAAAAAGGGCTATTTCACGTTCAGTTCAGTTGCTCAGTTGTGTCCGACTCTTTGCAATCCCACGCACTGCAGCACGCCAGGCTTCCCTGTCCATTACCAACTCCTGAAGCTTACTCAAACTGATGTCCATCAAGTCGGAGATGCCATCCAACCATCTCATACTCTGCCGTCCCCTTCTCCTCCCACCTTCAATCTTTCCCAGAAGTAGGGTCTTTTCAAATGAGTCAGTTCTTTGCATCAGATGGCCAAAGTACTGGAGTTTCAGCTTCAGCATCAGTCCTTCCAGTGAATATTCAGGACTGATTTAGGTACCCATAGTCATGGCTGGCACCGAAATGGGTACTATTTTCATACAGATGGCATGAAACTGAGGCTCAGAGACGAGATGTGGGTGACAGAACCTTGCAAGTCAGATTCCAAAGCCCCTGTTCTAAACCACTTGACCTATAAGCCACGAGCCATATATGACTCCTGGGAACTTGAAATATGGAGAATCCCAATTAAGATGTGCTGTAAGTGTAAATGACACTGGATTGCAAAGACTTTGTACCAAAAAAAAAAAAGTAGAATGTATCACGAATAAGTTTTATACTAATTACATGTTGAAATATTATTTTGATATATTGGGTTAAATGAGATATATCATTAAAATTCATTTCACTGCTTTAGTTTTTTTAATGGAGCTACTCAATAGTCTTAAATTAAATTCATGGCTCACACTGCATTTCTTTTAGATAAGACTGAACTAGAACACGGTGCCTTCCAGTGACAGGAGCCCATGGGGGAACTCCACCGGGAGCTGCATTTGAAATCATTCATAAGAACACGGAACCTGACTCATTTGGGAAGTTCATGCCTGATGTCCAAAAATCTTTTAAAATGCTGTGGTATGGAACTGGGATAAGGGCCTCCCTTGCATAGCCGGGCCTGGGGGCTGAGAGAGGAATAGGAAGAGCTGGTTGAAACCAGCTCAGCCATGATTAAGCACAAAGTTGCACCTAGGAAAACAAAAGCCCGTGTGGATTCTCTGTATCTCTTTTTGGCTAACCACAAAGGGCAGAGGATGAGAAGGCTATTTTCTGTACACTCGGGAAAGGCCAGGGGACAGGCTTGACAAAATGTGGGGGGAGGGGCGGGGAGGATGACACATAAGATGCTCAGTTAAATTTGAACTTCAGATAAATAACGAAAGTTTTAATATAAGTATGTCCCAAGTATTCCATGGGATAAACTTAGTATAATTCAGTAAACTTAGTATAATTTTCATTGTTTATGTGAAATTCAAATGTAATAGGGCATCCTGTATTTTATGTGGCGAATCTATCAGGGAAACAGGGAAGCCAGGGAATGGAGATGTCACCAGGCATGGACAAAGTAGCATCTTAACTTTTTACAGGTTAAGCTGGAAGGCAGAGATGAACAGGTAAGGACTCTTAACAAGGAATTAGTTGAATCTCAAACCCATACCAACAGAAGATGCTGACCTCAGAGTCCCCACATCCCTGGAGCATCTTCAACCTGAGGCTGTAACAATTTCTACTCAAGGGACTTCCCTGGTGGTCCAGCGGCTAAGACTCTGCACTCCCAGTGCAGGGGACCCGGGTTTGATCTCTGGTCAGGGAACGAGATCCCACATACCTCAACTAAGAGTTCACATGCTGCAACTAAAATCCAGTGCAAATAAAATGTAATAAAAAATCTCACTCAAATAAGTGGTCACCATTAACAGAAATATAGATAAAGCGATAAAAGGTAAAAATATTACCTAGATACTGTTAAAAAAATCTTGTTCCTTAATTTTGTATTCCTCTATCATTTAAAGGAAATAGTCGGGCTTTCCTGGTGGCTCAGTGATAAAGAATTCACCTGTCAATGTAGGAGACATGGATTCAATCTCTGGTCTGGGAAGATCCCACAGGCCATGGAGCACTACGCCTGTGCATCACAACTCCTGAGCCTGCACCCATCTACCTTTCTGAGCCCATCCACCTTTGTCCTCTGACTCCACCTGAAAACATAGAAGTTTCATTAAGCAGCCCCAGAACAGGAGACAGGAAGGGGCTGCAGAAGTTTGAGGTTTACACCTACTCATTCCTCCTCCTTTATGTCTGGTCATCCTAACTATTTCAGAATCAGGAGTCCACCTCCATCTCTCACCTAGGTGAAGGTAAAACCACCAGCTGATCTCATTACTTCCACTCTTGCCACTCTTTCACAATCCACTGTACACAACTACCAAAAGGATCTTTGAAAAAGAAATCTGACCATATCACTCCCCTGCTCAAAATTGTCCAGTGAGGTCTCATCACACTTAGGAGAAAATCCACACTCCTAGAAGGCCTTGTAGGATCTGGTCCTTCTCTGCCTTTTCTATCCTATCTCCTATACTCTCCCCTCACTCATTGCCCTGGAGCCTCACCAGCCTTGTCCATCAAATATCCCAGGCTCATCTCTGCCAAAGAATAGGCCTCTGCATACCTATTTTCTCTACTCTGTCCAGATCATCTCATAGCTGGCTCCTCCCTAACAGGTCTCAGTTCAAATGTCCTCTCCTCAGGAGGCCTTCTCTTTTCTCAAAAGTTACCATATTTGTTATTCTTTAAATTACAAATTACTACTTAAAATTCTCCTGTTTATCTGTGTATCTTCTGTCTCTCTCACTCACTAACCCAAAAGAACAGATGATCAGACCCTCTGGTTGACTAGACCCTTCTGTTACCTCAGCACACAGCACAGTGAATGGCACACGGCAGGTGATCACTAAGCACCTACTGAGTGAATGACTGTGAAAAACCCTGGGATAGAGTCTCAGCCACACCACTAACTAATTATGTGTCTATCAGTATGTCCTCTCTGTCGTGAGGCCTCAGTCTCTTCGTCTATAGTGATGGGGTTGGGCTGGATATCATCTGAGGGTCCTGCCAGCTCTGACATGCTGTATTTCAGGGACTCCCAAAACAGCCTCTCATTGAGCTGCATCTCCCTGGAATGCTGGGGAAAGTACAGCAATGACCACATGCCTAGAACAATTCCACGGGAATCTCAGGCTGCCAACTGCCTGGTTTTTTGCTCACCGATCAGCTGCACTTGTTCTTCTTCCCTGGAGGCTGTCTCCTGTAGATCATGAAGCAGTCTGCTGTTCACCTTGATGATGTCATCAATGTTTGAGAACAGGACATCCAGATCTCCCTGTGGCAGCTAAAAGGAACAAAGACTCCGTGGAAGGTCGCTCAGGAGTTCGATAAGAGTGATTTTTTGGTAGGTTTCGGACAGTAGTCCAGAATAGTCACGCCATCGGGGTTCCATCTCTCTTGGGAAGACCGTTTCAGAGGAATGTTTGAAAGGACTTTGAAATTTTATAAGTTAGGTATTTTTATTACTCTAAGAGAAGAGAGGAAGAGATGGAGCACTCACCATGAAAGGAAAGCTGAACTGCGTTATCCTAGGTCTGCTGCCAACTATAATTTTTCTTCTCTCATTTCCCCATCTGCCATGTAAGTGTGGGAAGTTGGACTTCTTTCCAGCTCTGACACACTTGGCACCTACCACTATTACCTTTAGATACATTCTGAACTCCAGCCCCTATGAGCTAAACTGCACCACTGTTAAAAGGATGCAGGATATCTACATATGTTGACTGTGCTCAGTTGCTTCAGTCGTGTCCGACTCTTTGCAACTCTATGGACTGTATCCCACCAGGCTCCTTTGTCCATAGCATTTTTTACACAGGAATACTGGAGTGGGTTGCTATACCCTCCTCCAGGGGATCTTCCTAATCCAGGGATTGAACCCACACCTCCTGTGTCTCCTGCACTGCAGGCAGATTCTTTACTGCTGAGATGCCAGGGAAGCCCTATATAGGATATATATATAGATAGAAGCCCTGGATGCACAATCAAGTGGGAGAAGCTAACTGTAGAAAAATATCTAGAGTATGCTTTATTTTTGCTAAAATAAGTAACAATCTATATTTGTTTGTTTAATGCCTCCAGAGGAAATATCCCAATTTCTGGAGGGTAAAATAAGGGAGGGTTTTCATCTACATTATCTGCTTATTTCATTTATTCAATAAATAGTAATTGGAGTCCATTATTTATATGTCAAGAACTGGAATACACTGAACTATTAATAAACAGCCTTTCCCCTTATGGACCTTACATGCTGGGGGATAGTTGAAATTTTAGAAAGAGAGCCTATGTTATTTCTGAAACTGGGACGAAAAAGATGTAAAAAATGAATACTAAACTAGAAACCCATGTAATGATAACTTTTTCATGTTACCACCCTCTAAATGAGACAATTACAAATAGGTCACTTAAAACAATCTGTTCTAAACTAAATAAAGGGCTATCTTATCCATTAGCTCATTTAATTCTCTGAGGTGATTCTTCTCTGCCCAGTTAGCAGAAGAATATACTAAGACTGAGCAACTAACACTTTTTATATTAAGGCTCCAAGGTGTCAAAAGCCTTGCTGAAGGTTGCAGGGCCAGTAGTAGAAGTACCATGACTTCACATTCACCACTTTCCCCTCCATCAAGCCTGCCCCAGGAACAGATGTGAGGTCTCAGAAGCCGGGACCCATGTCTGCCTCTATAAAGACAAGCTGAGTGTGGTCCCACCCAGGTACCTGCTGCAGGCGGCTCCTAATGTCAGAGGCACAGAGCTGGAGCACGTGCAAGTAGGAGACCTCAGTGTCGATGAGTTCCCTGACAGCCAGCCTCTGCTGGAGCAAGGATCTGTCCTCAGAGAGTCGATCATCCCCATCTGGAGCACCAGTTCTAGAGGACAGAGCATCGTCCCCATGATTCGTCATGTCAGCAGGTTCTGGAAAGACAGACACATCCAGATTCACTTCTGGGAGCTCTACTGGAACATGCTGCCTTTAGTCCAGAGACAACTATTCACCAAGTGGCCTAAAAACATCTTTAGCTGCCTACAGAGTCAAGATGAACTATTTATTAGTATTTGAACAAATCTTATAAGGTAGAACACAGCTCAGATAATTGTTGACATTTTAAATTCATTTCCCAGGATTAAGACAATGTGTTTGCTTGGCTTTTTCTTCCTTTTTTGCTCCCCCACCGCCCCCCCATCCCACCCCCTGCAGCTCTCAACCCAGATTTCTTTATCTGGTTCACTGACTCTCTCACCCTCTTTCTCCCAACTCTTCCCTCCTTTTCACCTGCCACTACCCCATTCAGACCATACTACCTATCACCTTGACTATTTCCACAGCCTCCAGAATCATCTTTTCAAATCCAAACCCCTCTCCCACCTGCTGCCACCCACACCCATTCATCTTGTATACGCTCCCAGTGTAAACTTCCTGAAACAAAGCTTGTGATCTGGTATCCTCTGCCTCTGGCCTCATTTTTCCTCTCCCTGACACTCCAGTGAAAGAAAGTCACATGCTTTTCTCCATTCCTGCGTAGTCATTTCCTGCCTCTGTGCTTTTGCACCTGCTGTGACCCCTCCCATGCCTCTAGGCTCTGACATTCATCTCTAAGGCCTTTCCTGATCCTCCCAGCCAGATGTTCTTTTCTCTTCCATCTCTAAGTTTAAAAAGTACAAATGGCAATACTATGGAAAAGAAAAATCTCCCTACTACAAAACACCTAGAAATGCAAGATCAGCTATAACAAACTGCCTTTTCACTGGATGGCAAGTATTGCAAGAAAGTAAAGGAAATCAGCAGGGATCCCCAACCAGAGGGAATGGAAAACCAGAGCAGGAACAGCTAAGCTGATGCAGCTGTAGCCAAAGTGGACAGGGTGGGCAAAGAAGAGAGCACTGCCCAGCTCAGTGATTCAGAGACTTGGGCATTAGTGCCCAGGGAGAATCAGGAAACAAGCTCCTTTCCTCAAGCACACTAGAGAAATGGGGGAGTAGAAAAGAAATGCCCCTCTACCTACACAGAAAATGACAAAGATGTTTCTTCATCTTGACTTGGGTCCTGAGTAAAGGAAAAGTTCTTTCTGAAAACTCATAACAGGCCTGCTTTCACTGGATCGCAGGTTCAAATGTATACTACACATGTGTTCCAAGGAACTCAATGCTGAGAAATATGCCACAACAAAAAAGAAGTCCTGGACTAATGCTAGTATTAATACCCACAGAAAAACTAAAATGTCTCCAGGAGGATACATTCTTAATCTAGGCCACATGGTACTCCAAGAGATAACCCTGTCCTGAAGATGAGCTTAAAATCCAAAATTACAAGAACTCCAATGTAAGTGAGCATCATCAGAGACAGCAAGAGCAGGATTAGATCCCCAGAACATCAGACAATCAAACCGTCAGAAACTATAAAATAAGCAGGAAAAGAAAAGACACACAAAAAATAAAGACCTGTATGATTTTTTAAAGCACCAAGCAAAACTTACAGATGTTAAAAATTTAGTCTTCAAAATTAAAAACTAAATGGACACTTTAAATATTTAGAAAGAGAAATAGGAAAGGAGCAGATAGATATGAAGAAATTATCCAGACTGCTAAAAAGAAAGTGAAAATCATGCAAAATACGAAAGAGAATTAAGGGATCTGGATACTGAAATAAGGTCATGTACCAACTCTGTGTTCCAGGGGACAAGAATAAAGAGAGTGAGAAGAGGCAATATATGAAGAGATGAGACTAATAATTGTCCAGAATTTATAAAAGATATTATTGGTTAGATCTAGGAAGTACAAGTCCCAAGCAGGGTAAGTTTTTTTAAAAAAATCAAATCTAAACACACTAGGAGGAAATTTCAGAATCCTGAAGGCCTGGAGAATCTACCTTATAGTTTCCTTGTCAGGAAACTATGTTCTACCAAAATAAAGAAATAAATCACACAAAAAAAGACATGAGATACAGGAAACTGGTAACCTAATATGTGAGAGAGACCAAGGAAATTCCCAAGATAGATCAAAAGAAATCCTAAGTTTGACTGTTGGTGACAGACAGCAAAAAGTCTGGGCTAGATACTAGAATGTCTTGAGGACAAATTTACTGAAACAGCAGAGAATATGGTCCTTATTTAGGCAATTACATAGACAATACATGGTGAAACTAAGAAATAAACCAACAAACAAAAAAATTATTAAACAAGATTGTGCAGAAAAGATAAAAGTAATGATGCGTCACTACCTGATTCAACTATAAATAGAATCTACGAGGTAATAATGCAAGTGATCTAATTCATATTATGTACTGAGAGGACAAGGTGTTGGAGAAGGAGTCAAAAAGAGCTAAAGTCTAATCCTCCATAGTGAGAATCAAAGAACAATGCCTAAATTGTACTGCTCAAGAAGGAACAGTACATGTGTGCAATCAGCTAAAATCAACAGTAGGAACTGCCTGGTAGTGCCTGGAGAAGGCAAGAGAAGAGGACAGGGTGTTTTTTATAACAAACACTGTACAACAGAATTACCTGTTTCTCCTTCTCATCACAAATGTAGAACTATCCATCTCTTTAAATTATATGCTTTTATAGCTTTGAAGAGGTTTCCCAGGTGATGCTAGTGGAAAAGAATCCGCCTGCCAATGCAGGAGACAAAAGTGATGTGGGTTAGATCGCTGGGTTTGGAAGAGCCGCTATAGTAGGAAATGACATCCAACTCCAGTATTCTTGCTGGAAAATTCCATGGGCAGAGGAGCTTGGTGGGCTACAATCCATGGGACTGCAAAGAGTTGGACACAACTGAGCGCACACGCACACACACACACACACACACACACACTGCTGTGAAGTGAACTAAAAATTAAATAATGAAGGACAGAAGTGGTACACACCTAACAGAAGAAGGAAAGTTATGACCAACCTAGACAGCGTATTAAAAAGCAGAGACATTACTTTGCCCACAAAGGTCCGTCTAGTCAAAGCTATGGTTTTTCCAGTAATCATGTTATGGATATGAGAGTTGGACTATAAAGAAAGCTGAGTGCTGAAGAATTGATGCTTTTGAACTGTAGTGCTGGAGAAGACTCGAGAGTCTCTTGGACTGCAAGGAGATCCAACCAGTCGATCCTAAAGGAAATCAGCCCTGAATATTCATTGGAAGGACTGATGCTGAAGCTGAAACTCCAATAATTTAGCCACCTGATGCGAAGAACTGACTCACTGGAAAAGACCCTAATGGTGGGAAAGATTGAAGGCGGGAGGAGAATGGGACGACAGAGGATGAGATAGTTGTTGGATGGCATCTCCGACTCGATGGACATGAGTTTGAGTAAGCTCTGGGAGTTGGTGATAGACAGGGAAGGCTGGCATGCTGCAGTCCATGGGGTCGCAAAGAGTCGGACATGACTGAGCAACTGAACTGAACTAAACTGAACAATTAAACATAAGAAAAAGTGAGAATTTCTCAATTTTGCTGGAGATCAATATTCCAAAATAAATTATATTCCTGTGCAAATCAACAATTTTCAAGAGTTCATTTAAAGAAAAATAGCAGCATAAGAATAAAAAGATTCAATAACAACGTGTTATTTATTCCTTCCTAAATATCTTAATTTAACAAAAGATGGGGAATTCCCTGGCGTTCTAGTGCTTAAGATTCCAGGTTTTCACTGACATGGCCTGAATTCAGTCCTCGGTCGGAGAACTGAGATCTCACAAGCCACACATACAATTAAAAATAATAATAATAGGTGTAACAAAATCTTTATGGAGAAAATGATAAAGCTTTATCTAAATATATTTAAGAACTAACTAAGAATTTAAGAATTCCCTGGGGGTTCAGCAGCTAGGACTCTGAGCTTCCACTGCTGAGGGCCCGGGTTCAATCCTTGGTTAGGGAACTAAGATCCCACAAGCCATGCAGTGCAGCCAAAAACAAAATCAAGCAAACAGAAACATAACGAGATACCATTCTATGTTGAAGAGATCAGCAAAATATGAAAATAAAATGTTGGTGACTCTGTATGAATGGGAAATCTCATATACTGATATGATGATATAAACTGTTGCAACCACCCTAAAGAGCAACTTGGCAATATTTAGAAAAGTTGAAAATTCACAAACTATCAGGCCAAGGAGTGCTACTCCTGGATATACCCCCACCTCTGAGAAACTTCTCCATATACACACAAGAAATATAGATGGGAATGTTCACTGCAGTACTGATGAAATAACAAAAAATCAGAAAAAAACATAAATGTCTCAATGCAAGTGAATAAATAACTTGTGGTATAATCACATAATAGAATTCTGAACAGTAAAAAAAAAACTATAGATTCATGTATCAACATGGATATACTCACAGATGTTGTAAACAGGAAAAAATATATATATAAGCAAGTCCCAGAAGGATATACAGTGTATGTGTTAGTTGCTCGGTGGTGTCCGACTCTTTGCAACCCTATGGACTATAGCCCACCAGGCTCCTCTGTACATGGGATTTCCCAGGCAAGAATACTGGAGTAGATTGCCATTCCCTTTTCCAGGGGACCTTCCTGACCCAGGAATCTAACCTGGGTCTCCCGCACTGTGGGCAGATTCCTTACCCTCTTTACCTGGGAAGCCAGAATAATACTATTTCTTAAAAGTTTAAAATGTAAAAGGAAAAAAAATTAAAAAGTTTTTAAAAGTTTAAAATATGTGAAATAATGCTAGATTTTGTTTAGGGACAAATACATGTAGCATAGGCATTAAATACTTTGTAGATGTAATTAGCAATAAATCCAGGTAATTAAAGAAATTTTCACATATTGAGGTATAGGGAAGTCATTCTGGCTTATACATGATTTAACTTGATTTTCTGCTACCTAAAATGGGCTGTTTGTGACTTTTCAGACATACACTGTCATATCTGCTTTAATTATTGAAGAAAATGGCACAATGACCACAAGTAAAGAATGTCTATGTTAAGGATTAAATGCCTCCTTTCCTGGAATACCAATGTTGGTATGCCTTCGATGATAAGACTCCCTCCCCAGGAGCCAAGGTCATACTGACTTACTGTGAACATGCTGATCTGTTGGACTTTTTTCTTTAATAATTTATTTATTTATTACTGTGCTGGGTCTTCACTGCGAGGGGCATTTCTCTAGTTGTGGCAAGTGGGGGCTACTCTCTAGTTGCAGTGCTCTGGCTCCTCACTGCAGCGGCTTGTCTTGTTGCAGAGCACAGGCTCTGGGGCACGTGGGCCTCACTAGTTGCGGCACCCAGGCTCTAGAGCACAAGCTCAGTAGTCACGGTGCACAGGCTTAGCTGCTCTGCAGCACGTGGGATCTTCCTGGATCAGGGATCAAACCTGTGTCTCCTGCACTGGCAGTTGGATTCTTTACCACTCAGCCACCAGGGAAGCCCCTGATCTGTTTTTTCTGTAACCTTGAAGGAGTATATTCCTGACCTCTTTGATGTTCTTTATTCTGACATAATAATGTAAAACTGTGCTGCAAACCATGCTTCTCTGCAGCAGCTCCTCAGAGTTATCTGAGGGGCTGTCTCCTAGGCTAAAGTCCTCAGTTTGGCTCAAATAAAACTTCTTATTCCTATTATATTTTGTTTATTGATTTATTTCCATCAACACAGGATAAAAGTAACCTCTGCAAAGGGAGCTAGAGCAATGGAATTGGGAAGAGTATCAAAGGGGAGAGGCTTTTTAAGTTAAAGTTTTAATTTTGAGATAACCAGAGATTCACACACAGTTGTAAGAAATAATGCAGAGGTTCTATGTGCCCTTTACCCAACTTCCCCAATGACATCATCAGGGAAAACTACAGTACACTGTCACAGCCAAGATGCTGACACCAACATCGCCAAGATGCAGAACAGTTCTTTCTTGAGGATCCTTCCTTCATGTTGCCTTTTTACCCACTTGGTTGCAGCCCCATCTCATCCTTGCTGCTGCTGCTGCTGCTAAGTCGCTTCAGTCGTGTCCGACTCTGTGCGACCCCATAGACGGAAGCCCACCAGGCTTCCCCATCCCTGGGATTCTCCAGGCAAGAACACCAGAGTGGGTTGCCATTTCCTTCTCCAATGCATGAAAGTGAAAAGTGAAAGGGAAGTCGCTCAGTTGTGTCTGACTCTTAGCGACGCCATGGACTGCAGCCTACCAGGCTCCTCCACGCATGGGATTTTCCAGGCAAGAGTACTGGAGTGGGTTGCCATTGCCTTCTCCGATCTCATCCTTAATATCCAGCAAATAAGAATCTGTTCTCCATTTCTGTACTCTCATCAGTTCAAGAATGTATGCAGTGTTGATGTATGGCAAAAATCATCACAATATTGTAAAGTAATTATCCTCCAATTAAAAAGATAAATAAAATAAAAAAAAAGAATGTATGTAAGGAGTTCCCTGGTGGTCTAGTGGTTAGGAACTGGTGCTTTCACTGCCTGGCAGGAGTTTAATCCCTGGTCAGGGAACTGAAATCCCACAAGCTGGGCAGTGTGGCCAAAATAAATGAATAAATAAAATTTCATAAAAAAAAAAAGAATGTATGTAAATCACAGAGTATCTATATGTGAATTACATAATATATAACCTTTTGGGACTCACTTTATTCACTCAGCATAATTCCCTAGAGATTGATGTAAGCTGTTGTATGTTATTAATAGGTCCTTCCTTTTCATTGCTGAATATCTAAGATGTTCTATTTTTTTAAAAAAACTAAAGCAGATATGACAAAAATGCCAAAATTAAACAAAGCTAGGTAGTAAGAACATGGGCATTTGTTATTTTGTTCTCTGCTGTTTTCTGAACAGACGAAATAGTTCCTAATATTTAAAGTGGCATGTGTCCCATTCAGCCTTGTACTCGGGTTACCTAGGGCTATGCCTCATCTAGACACTAAGCTCCTGGAGACAAGATAAGCACCCATTTATTGTGTCTTCCTCTCTGTCTCACAATGCTGATACATATATGAATATGTATTTGCATACATGAATGCTCCTTTTCATGTATTAGTAGCAGAAGTTTCTGTCCTGACACTGACCCATGGATCAGATAACTTATACAGGTGCTTGGCAAGAGCAAGGTTGTTCAGAAGGCAGAAGGCCCAGAAGAGCCTGGAACATACATGTCTGATGCATAGCTCTAGTCCAGCTCCTGAATGCTGCCTGTGGCCCACTAACCTGTCCCTGGCCTGAATCACTGACATTTATCATCCAGAGCATTGCTTCTCTAGAAAGATTCCGACAGGATTTCAAGAGACCTATTAAGTCTACTCTGAACTGTTGCTAAATTAACAAAGCGAAAGTGAAAGTGAAGTCACTCAGTCGTGTCCGACTCTTTGCTACCCGTGGACTGTAGCCCACCAAGCTCCTCTGTCCATGGGATTCTCCAGGCAAGAATACTGGAGTGGGTTGCCATTTCCTTCTCCAGAAGGAAAAGCCATAAGTAATACTTCAAGCCTTAAGTAATACTTCAAGCCGTAAGTAATACAAAAGCCGTAAGTAATACTTCAGAGAGAACTGCTCAATATTTAAAATAGCACTTACAGTAATTGCAATCTAGACCTCCCACCAGGCCTGGGACACTCTCTCAGAGCAGCATCTTGTTGTTCTCTTAGTTTATATCCCATGTAATGGAAAGAAGCACATTTTTATTTCTTTAAAAATATTATATATTATTTGGCAATGAAAAGGAATGATGTACTAATATGCGCTATAACTACAATAAATGAATCTTAAAGACATTACGCTAAATGAAAGAAGTCAGTCACAAAGGACCACGTATTTGATGATTCTGTTTCTATGAAATGTTCAGAATAGGCAGATCTATAGACATGGAAAATGGATTAGTAGCTTACAGGGCTGAAAGCATAATGATTTGGAGTGTAGTGGCTGGATTTCTTCTGCGGATGGTGAAATGTTCTAAATTTATTAGTGGAGATGGTTGCACAACTCGGCAAATATACTAAAAACCACTGATTTGTACAACTTTAAATGGGTGAATTATATGATGTGAATTATAACTCAATAAAGCTGTTACCTACCCCATCAAATTAGGAAACACTGGCAAGGATGTGGAGAACTGCATCTCTCGTACGTTGCTGATGGGATATAAAATGGTGCAGCTACTTTGGAAAATAGTTTGTCTGTTTCTTTAAAAACTAAAACATACACTTAATAGCAGTCGCACCCAGGGCATCTATTCCAGAGGATGAAAACTTACGCCTATACAAAAACCTGTCTACAAGTGTTTGAGGAAGTTTTATTTGTAAAAGCTAAGAACGAAACAATCAAAATGTTGCTTTAATAGGGGGATTTAATAGGTAAGGATAGCTAAAAAAAAAAAAAAGTGGTATATCCAGTATCACAGAATACTCAGAAATAAAAAGGGATGAACTACTGATAGACTGCAACAACTGGATGGTTCTTGAGGGTATCATGCTGCCTGAAAAGAACCAACTTGAACAGCTTACTGTGTGATTTCATTTATAAAACATCTAAAATGATAGAGAAAACAGAGTAGAGATCGCCTGGTTAGAGATGATGGTGGAGGGGAGGTGGGTGTGACTATAAAAGAATAGCACAGGGAGAATTTCCTGGTGATAGAATACATCTGTATTATTGAAGTGGTGGTTACAGAAATCTACAGGTGATAAAAGGACATCTAAAATCAAACACGTGAATTATATCAAAGCCAACTTCCTGGTTTTGACATGATGTTACATTGAAATAAGATGTAACCATTGGAGGAACCTGGTGAAGATATACCTAACCTCCATACTATCCTTGGAACTTCACTCTTGACCTATAATTATTTCAAAATAAAAAGTTAAATAAACAAAGTATTAGATAGCTTAAGTTAGCCACTATCTTTGCAAATGCAGCTTAAAAGCCTAGGAGAGCAGGATGGGTGTCTCTCTTCTACTTCTTGGTCTGGTCTGATAAAGAGGCTTGTCCTGGAGAATACATTTGGGAAAATATGCCTTTCAATAGAGTCTAGTCTATGCTCAGTTCTGAGATCTCCTTGATGTCCTGTGATAGACAATTAAGAACTAAAGATAAAATCACTCTAGTACATGAAGTAAAGTGAAGTGAAAGTCGCTCAGTCATGCCCGACTCTTTGTCCATGGAATTCTCCAGACCAGAATACTGGAGTGGGTAGCCTTTCCCTTCTCCAAGGGATCTTCCCAACCCAGGGATCAAACCCAGGTATCCCGTATTGCGGGAGGATTCTTTACCAGCTGAGCCACAGCAAAGTTCAAGAATACTGGGGTGGGTAGCCTATCCCTTCTCCAGCGGATCTTCCCAACCCAGGAATCAAACTGAGGTCTTCAGCTTTGCAGGAGGATTCTTTATCAACTAAGCTATGAGGGAAGCCCCAGTCTAGCACACAGTAGGTACCAAAAGAAAAGTGTTTGTTGAATGTTATGCAGTGATGGCATCTGAATCTAGGATAGGATAAAACATTTAATTCTCTTCTCTCCTCCTCTGTACACACTGGCACAGAAAATTTGGGCATTCACACATTCATTCAACAAATATTTGGAGCAGCTATTTCCAAAAATCCTATTGTTAAGGATTTTTCTGGGTTATGAGGATACAAATAAAGGGGGGAAAGGGGGTTCTACAATAAGGGTAGGGCATTTAAAATATCTGGTTATTTGTTCCAAGGTTCATTCCACTAAAAGCAGAGGGACTGAGTAAATGGACATCTTGGTCATTTCACCCCTTTAAAGATAGAAGTACCAGGGGAAATGAGGGACTTCACTTGCGGTCCAGTGGTTGGACTCCAAGCTCTTATTGCAAGGGGCCCAGGTTCAATCCCTGGCCAGGGAACTAGACCCCACATGCCATAATTAAGAAGTTCACATGCTGCAACTAAGACCCAGCACAGCCAAATAAATAAATATTAGAACAAAACAAAACAAACAAGGGAAATGATACTCTGAACCTAATTCTGACCAGTCAGAAGTGAATGGAGAAATGGAAGTAAGCAGGTCCCAGAAGAAAGTTCACCCTAAAAGTTCCTTCAGAAAGTAAAAATGTCATGGCAGGAAAAGATGAACATCCATCAGTCTTCCACCTCAAGTTAGAGAGGGAGGTCAATTTAAACATTCAAGGGGGAAAAAAATAGATATAAAACCTCTAGGGATTAGGGCTCATGGGCAGGCTAACAAAGAAAAAGTTAAACACCACACTAACAAAAGACTGTTGAAGAATAAAGGGAGGAAATACCTATAAAAATGAGAATGGCAACAGAGGGATCCTGGCTAATGAGCCTCATTTATACAAGAGTCAGAGTGGAGGGTCCTGTACAAAGAACTTCCAGAACTCTAAAACCCAGAAGGATCTGGGATTAACAAAACTAATTCTGTAATTCCAAAGTTCTGCCCCTACTATGATTGCCAACTAAATTTTAACATTCATGTTCAGAAAAAGTAAAAACTAGGCACATTGTTTGATGACTTTGTTTTCCTCTTCTTAGCCCTAAAGAGTGACTGCAGGGGTCACTCTTTTAAGATTAGGAGCCCAGACCCTGGAGCTAAAAAACCTGATTTCAAATTCTGATTCTGCGATCAATCCATGTGGCCTTCCTAGGATAACTAAATAACCTTCCTTATAGGGTTGTTATAAGATTTCATAAGAATCCATGTAAAGTGTTTAGCAGAGTGCCTGTTATGTAATAAGCTTTCAAGAACAGTAGCTGTTGTTTTTGTTACTATTATTGTTAAACAGGAAAGATTAGCATGACCGTGGATCAGAGGAATGACGTCTAAAGACACTTGGCTGATCACACTGAAGCAGATGGTGAAAGCACCTAATCATGATGATTATAATAAGAACTACATAGCAGAGTATGACTGACGATGCAGCTAATACCAATGAAACGGAGCTGAGAGATGGAGAGACCATGAGACTGAGCCCTGAAAGCATTGCTTAATCCAGCCATGATGGAGAATGATTCCCTTTGGGTTTGTTTTTTTTTTTATATGAGCTAACACATTTTCATTCCCCACCCCACTTTGGCCTAACCCACTCTGAGTTGGGTTTCTGCCACTCGAATAAAACAGACAGTCTATCAGCCCTTGGAAAGGGAAACAGAGATCACTTGGAGCCACCACAGGTTAACAGAAAAAAGACAAACAGGTCATGCCAGACTATCCTCATTCCTTTCATGAAAGTCGACTAGATCAGTAGAGCAAAGGAATACCATAAGCTAGTGGAACTGGACTAGGAAGTTATTGCTGATCTCTGATGAAATCCTTACAAATAAGGAATAAGATGAGATAATGGCATAAGATGTGGTGATGGCGGCTGGGGGAGAGGGGGAGGCAATAGGACAGTAATATGGACTAAAAACCAATAAAATACCCAATTCAAAGAGTGTTGATCAGTGTCAACCTCTGGGATCTTCCTTGCTTTTTTAAGGATATCTATTATTTCTTTTAGTGCTTCCCATCTCTGAAACCACCTGAATCTAAACCTCTACCACCTTTCTCCTGAATCAGTACAACAGCCTCCTGACCAATGCATAGCACCAGAGTGCAGTGGTCATTCTTTATGTTTTTCATAAAAGTGACTGTTTTACTTCTCTATCGAAACCAAGACAAGTCTTCTCTGACTCCCATCTCCCTTCCAAGGAACCACTCCCTTCCCCAGTAGATGCTCTAGATGCTCAATTAATTGAATTAATGAATGAATGACCTGGATGAACACTGGCAGAACAGTGATCAAATTGCCAATGACACTGTTACAAGTGAAGTTAGACACACAACTCTTAGAAACCACCACAAAGTTTGAGGTAAGGTAGAAGAACTCCCCTTGAATTTTATATTGTAATTATACGATACATATGCTTTATCTGGCTTTTTCCTTTCAGCAAAATTATTTTGACATTCATCCATGTTATAGCATGTATCAATAGTTCATTACTTTCTCCTGCAAGTAGTATACTACTACTACTACTACTACGTCGCTTCAGTCGTGTCCGACTCTGTGCGACCCCATAGATGGAAGCCCACCAGGCTCCCCTGTCCTTGGGATTCTCCAGGCAAGAACTGGAGTGGGTTGCCATTTCCTTCTCCAATGCATGAAAGTGAAAAGTGAAAGTGAAGTCACTCAGTCGTGTCTGACTCCTAGTGACCCCATGGACTACAGCCTACCAGGCTCCTCCATCCATGGGATTTTCCAGGCAAGAGTACTGGAGTCGGGTGCCATTGCCTTCTCTGGCAAGTAGTATAACATTATATAAATATACCATAGTTATCTACACACTGAATAAAATTTGGTTGGTTCTTGTTTCTCTATTACAATAAAGCTGGACCTAGGAATGCAACGTTTGTCACTTTTTTTTTAGGAATGCAATGTTTAGATTACAAGATAGGTGTATTTTTTTTAGTATTCATTTTATTTATTTGGCTGTGCCAGGTCTTAGTTGTGGCGGGTGATATCTAGTTCCCTGACCAGGGACTGAACCCTGGCCCCCTGAATTAGGAGCATGGAGTCTTAGCCCCTGGACCACCAGGGAAGTCCTGATGTATATTTTTAAAAGATGTCATACTTTTTAAAAAGTGGTTGTACCATTTTATATTCCCACCAGCAGTGTATGAGTTCTATAACCTCAACAACACTTGACGTAGCCAGTCTTTGCATGAAGGGTTATCTGCTTGTGGTTTTAATGTTCATTTCCCTAATGATCTTTAGCGTCTTTCCAAGTGTTTATCTGCCATCAATATATTTTCTTTGGCCATCATGAATTTTTTGTTTGTTTAAATTGCAAAAGACTTCCCTGGTAGTCTAGTGGTTGAGACTCTGAGTTTCCACGGCAAGGGGTACGGGTTTGATCCCTGGATGCGGAAATAAAATCCCACACGCCACGCTACATGACCAAAAAAAAAAAAAAAATTTACAAAAGAGGTTCTCATTCATTATATAACTAGACAAAAAATACAGATGTATGTAAATAATAGTCTCCACCTCCAACCCACACATAAGCAACCAGAGGTGCACTTACTAAGCATGCAAATTCTTTTGTTGTTGTTGTTGTATATTTCTTTTCAATTTTTATTTTGTACTGGGGTATAGCTGATTAACAATGTTGTGATAGTTTCAGATAACACCAAAGGGACTCAGCCATGTATATAAGTATCCATTCTCCCTCCGCCATACCCTTTCCATCCATGCTGCCACATAACATTGAGCAGAGTTTCATGAGCTATACAGTAGGTCCTCGCTGGTTATCATCCATTTTAAATATAGCAGTGTGTACATGTCCATCCCAAATTCTCTAACTATCTCTTCCCCTCATTCTTCTCTGCAGCAACCATAATTTCTTTCTTTAAGAGGCATGCAAATTCCTGCTCAGCTCTTGACAACTGTGATTCAGTAGGTCACAGATGGGGCATTTTGACAAGCCATCATGAATTGATTTGGTAATTCTGATGCAAGTGAGCTATAGTTTCTTGAGAAGGTCTGCTCTTACTCTTGTCCTCTTAACGAATAGTTGAAGGAAGGAAGTCAGTGAGTCTGAAGAGGCACATCCCTTCCGTACAGGGTGAGCCCATGTACCCTGTAAAGAAGGTGTACATGGACTGCCTTCAAATAAGAAACTTTGTCTAAGTGAATGAGTATATGTGCTCTGTTGTCCCATAGAGCACCAAGAGTTTGGAACCTAAAGATCAAATTAAAAAAAAAAAAAAAACTTTCTAAGAGAGTTACTTTGAAACAAAATTAGGCAACAGAGCCAGCAAGGTAACTGCTACTGCTACTGCTAAGTCACTTCAGTCCTGTCGGACTCTGTGCGACCCCAGAGACAGCAGCCCACCAGGCTCCCCCGTCCGTGGGATTCTCCAGGCAAGAACACTGGAGTGGGTTGCCATTTCCTTCTCCAATGCATGAAAGTGAAAAGTGAAAGGGAAGTCGCTCAGTCGTGTCCGACTCTTAGTGACCCCATGGACTGGGGTCTACCAGGCTCCTCCATCCATGGAATTTTCCAGGCAAGAGTACTGGAGTGGGATGCCATGGTAAGGAATTTGCCAAATTCACCAAGCTTGCAGAAAAAGGACTTCTCTGGGTTGAGAAATGACTGATTGGGGGTGAAGAAGAGAGTGGACAAGACACAGTCCAGGCATACACATACACATTCTCTTTCCTTCTCTCTCCCTGAGGAAAAACTGCCCTTTATAAATACACAGTGAGGAATGTAACCACCATACAGGTAGTGTGTGTCTTAACCCAAATTAAACAACAGCTATTTGCCCTAAGCCATACTTCCCTGCCTCTGTTTGCAAGGCCTAAAATGGTAGAGAAAGGAAACAACACGGTATTTGGAAAGGGCTGTTCCTTTTATAGATAAATTGCCCAGGCCCTGTCCTCATAATTTTGGATCCATAGATTTTAAAGAGCTTAAGCCTGTCAATAGGCTTTGGACAATCAAGCTCAGCAAAAGCCATTTTGCTTCAGTTACAGCACCCAAACAACCACCCTCCCTGATCAGTTAAATAAAAAGCCATTTATCTGTTCTAGAGCAGAATCAACCAAGGCACTGTTTTCCACAGCAAGCTACTGATCCAAGAGGGATCTGAGCCAACTGCCAAGTAACTCCTGTACCCTGGCAGGAACTCAGCTGAGCCTCCATTGGTGGGCAAGATGAGGGGGGAGCCCCGCTTCCCATGTATGTCCTCCTCTTTTTTCTCATTTAAAAACAATTATACAGATGCTGGCTCCATTCAAAAGGGGCATGTGAGGCCCAATAAACAGTCCTTGTTAGAATGCCTGCTGGTTTCTACCTTCAGCATTTGACCTTGGGTCAAATATTGAGTATAGTACATTATTCTAAATTTGTTGTTTAGTTGTTAAGTCCTGTCTGATCTTTTGTGGCCCCATGGACTGTAGCCTGCCAAGCCCTTCTGTCCATGTGATCTCCCAGGCAGGAATACTGGTGTGGGATGCCATTTCCTTCTCCAGGGATCTTCCTGACCCAGGGATCAAACCTGTATCTCCTGCATTGCAGGCAGATTCTTTACCACTGAGCCAGCTACCAGGGAAGGATTATTCTAAATAGGTGCACTCTTATTTAGGTTACCATCACCAAGGTATGTGCAGTCATTTGTAAGCCACTATAGGGCTGACTTTACATTTGTAAATTTTTAACTTGTAACTTTTGTTTTCTTTTACTTTGGATACAGCCCATTTTTCCCCAGTTCATCACCCTTTCTTAAATGGCATGGCTTTGACTCACTGGGTTGTGTGCACCAGCCCTTTTATTGATCATCCATTACTGTCAGGCACTGGACTTAATATTCATCTGTAGTCTGACAACAATATGAAAGATGAAGCAATCTTTCCTCCAGTTTACAAAGAAACCAGGGCCTTGGAATAGGTAAAGACTGTGCGAGATCAGGCAGCTAGGGGCCTCAGGACGCTGTCTCAACTCAGAGCAGGAACACTCCTTCACCAGCTGCCTCCCTTTAAAGCAAATAAACTGCTCTGAAACAGTGCAGCCTGAGGGCCAGCGTTCAGTCATTCCTCACAGCAGGAATGCTTCATCCTGCTGTCAAATCTGAAACTATGTAAGGTTATGTGTGAAACCTGGGAAGGAGACTCAGGTTTTTAAGGAGTCAGTGATCCCAAGAAGGTCACGAGCCACTGCCTGGGCAAGTGGTCAACTTACCCATTCTCTTAAGTTCGTGGTGCTTGCTGTCCAGGGAGTACTGCAGTGGGAGCCAGAAGTTCTGGCTTCCAGTCCCAGCCTTAGCACTATTTCTCTGAGGGCTCTTGGCCCAGGCAGCTCACCTACGGACCACAGATTTCCGTTCTCTTTTCCCCTGGCCTTGATTGCCTATTTATAAATATACTTTCCTTGTCAAGGAAAGTTTTTTTTTTTAACCATCGTTTGTATTATTCCATTGTTTTAACATATATGGACTCTCATTAAAAGTCCTCCCCAATTTTACACTGAAGCAGGGAGGGATAAACAGACATAAGGAACAATAATTCGTTTTTACCAAGCCAGCTTACCTCTCTGGGCCTCAGTTTTCCACCTGTAAACTGACCCAATTGGGTCAGACGTATCAGATTGCTCGCATTCCCACTAGGCTCAAGACACAAAGCTAACTACCCAGCAACCAGCAACCCGGACCGGCGAAGTCGCTCGCGCGCTCCCCCACCTCCCTTCCAGGATCTCAGCAGCAGCTGATTTCCCGAGAGCCTCCCTGGCCCTATCCTGCCATCCCAATCGCCCGAGTGGACTCACCGCGCTCGCAAGGTGCCAGCTCCCACGGGGAGCTCGGCTGCCCTGGGGACTGCGCAGCCAGGGTGGGAAAGACGCAGGACTCCCGGACCCGCGCAGCGCTGGAGCCTGCGCGCACTGTTCCCACAGAAGGCCCGGGCGGGCGCGGCTCTGCCCACTGCCTACGTGCGTGCGCCAGGAGGCGGCGGCCCTGGCTCCTGCCTTTGTTAATTGTCCATATGCAGGCAGGTTGTTTTCAGCTGGGTGCTCCCTAGAGCGGGCCCCAGCTGGGGCGACCCGGCGACAGCAGCAACAGCCGTGCGCTGGCCCGGAGCCAGAAGGAAGCCATGTAAGTGGGTGTCGGTGCAGCACCGGGTGACCCGCCCATCCGCCGTTTCTGTTAAGGCACCTACTCCTCCCGAAGGCTAGCCAGCCTCAAAACAGGGACAAGCAGTTAGGCCATCTGGTAGCAATAGTGACCCCAAGATCACTGAATATCTGTGCTCTCGCCAGAATCACCAAATTTTAGGGCTGGACCTTTATTTAATTCTCAGTGTTGACTGCCCAGGACTTCTGGGCTCCTATCCTAGCTCTCCTGGGAGCCCTTTGCGCAAACTTAGATAAATCTGCCAGTTTCCTGAGAAGGTAACAGGCAGGAAGACCAGGGGTCTCCAATCAGAGGAAATAGGCTGCAAGTGTCTTAAAATTCTGTGTTGCTATGAGGACACCTGGTTCCACCTAACCTTAACTTTTCTCAGTCCTTGAGCTAACCAATGCGTTTTTCTTATGGAAATGTTTTTCTTAAGCTACGTTAATGAAACTATGTATTTGCTTTGGAATTTGCCTTTCTTCAAAATTGTTCCACCGAAGACTAACTTTTGGCTGATAATAGCTCAACAAACCAGAATTCATATCAATTGTTTTAAGGCTGAGGGATGACGCGCCTTATGCCATCCTATCTCAAAACTGCATATTGTGAGAGGGGCCTGGTGAAGCTCCGTCAGCCTTGAGGTGTCTCTCTTATCTGATGAATAGCTTTCTAACAGACATAAAACAGCTTGCTAAAACTAGCAGGCGGGGGCACTCTCCGTCCCCCTTCTGATGTCTGTGTCAGAAGCGTTCTCTGTCCCTTTTTCACTTTAATAAAACTCTGCTATACAAAAGCTCTTGAGTGATCAAGCCTGGTCCCTGGTCCCCAAGCTAAATCTTCAGAGATCACGAATCCGACATGTTCACCGTAAGCTATCACTCCCTGCACCCGTTTCCTTTTCTGTGATTCATAGTAGTGAGCAGGACACTGAATGCACCAGGTATTCAGCAGTCAGCACCACAGACAAGGTCCCTGCCCTCTTGGGGTGAGCCGGATGATGAACACACACTTGAAAGTGATCATTACATGAAAAGTATGGAAAGTTTCATGTCAGGGCAACTAAGTCTTGTTTATGGAGTCATGAAAGGACCAGATTAACTTTTCTAAATCCTTCGATTCTAATATTCATTCTTATTCTCATGTAAATTTTATCATTATTATTAATGATAGCGCTAATGATATTGCTTACTCAGTGCCAGGTACTATACTAAACATTTTATTTGTATTTCCTCATCTATCAGATTCAAAACTTCTCTAAGAGAAAGGTATACTTTTATCATCCTCATTTAGAGAGAAAAATTGAAGCTAAAGAAAGTATAATAACTTGTCCACTATCACACAGGACCAGTACTCAAATTCAGACAGTCTGAGGCCTCAGATTGCTTAAGCACTACTCTACATCCACAAACATATGAAGATTAAAATGGTGGATTGAAGATTAAAATGAATGTGATGGATGAGAACAATAGAAGAGGAGGGGATGGTTTTAGTCTGTAGAGGAGAAAAGCAAAGTTGAGAGCTTTCTTAAAGAGTTTTCCATGGATCAGACTGCACCTGTATGACCTTCGACATCACCAGCCTGAGGAATGCTATTAGGGAGACAAATTGCAAATATGTGAGGGAGAACTTATCTACCAATCAGAGTGTTTAAAAAATGACATCAGTTGCATGGGGAGAGTGGGCATCCTGTCATTAAAAGTCAGAATTCAACCACAGAGGAATACTGGGGATGCTTCAAAGAAGAATACAAAAGTTAAAGACTAGTTTAGGTGATCTCTAAGTTTCCTTCCAATTCAGAAGGAAATCTGAAGAGAATTTGAGTCCTAGAGTGGTTAAGTGACTTTTTCAAAGTCACCCAGGGAGTGAAGACTTGATCCCCAAAACTAGTCTGACAGCTAGATCAGACTTCCAGTTTGTGAGTGAGAGTCTTGTGAGTGCTCAACACCTCACTTTATGTTCCTGTGTGTGTGAGACAGACCACTTATCCCAGGTGTCTGGGATCATCTGATTTACCTGTTTACTTTCCATTACTAATATATGCCCTTCTTCCTTGCTTGTGTTGAATTTTCTGATTTAAGAGAGAAATGTCAAACCTTCTGGACAGATTACTATAATATAGGGGTTCAAGAGGTAGTAGGGTTCCTACTTCCCTGGATTTAAGGAAAAGGAGAGAAGCTGGATGGTATTTTTATTTGATTTTTTAAAAATTCTATTTTAGGACTAAGAGTTATCTTGAGTTAAATTTCTAATGCATTGGCACTAATTCCCCATCTTTCATCCTAGTCACAAATATTCTGATGAGCAGAAATCTAGCTGTCAGCTTCAGAAGAGGTATTCTTTTCTCAGAGCTTTTGAGAGCTACTTTGTTTTGACTGGAAACTTCTAACAAAGGAATCCAATTGCCTTTTTGGATTGATTTCTAGAACATTTACAAAGAAATGGACATCACCTTATCCCCAGGGATACTAACTCAAAGATAAAGAGTTCCCTTCACTTCTACCCTCAACAGAGTGATAGGTTTTTTAATTTATTTATTTAAGAAAGTATATTAACCTGGTTCAAAATTTCAAAGTATGCTGTCAGGGCTACAGCTTATTGATCTTTGGATTCTTGTGCCTGGCATATTGCCTTGTACGTAGAAGGCATTGAATAAGTGATTGTTGACTGGGTGAGTGAACGCGTGTGAATTAAGAAGTTTTAGGAGATAGAGGGAACTTCCCAGTGGACCAGTGGTAAAGAATCTACCCACTAATGCAGGGGACATGGTTCAATTCCTGGTCCGAGAAAATCCACATGCCATGAGGCAACTAAGCATATGAGCCACAACTACTGAGCCTACACTTTAAAGCCTGTCCTCCAAAAGAGAACCCACCACAAGCAGAGGCCTACTCACAGCAGTGAAGACTCAGTGTGGCCATGAATAAATTAATTAATTAAAATTTTAAAAAGAAGTCATGGGAGGTAGAGAATAGGTGGTTTATGGTGGGGCAGCAGATATTTTCCCTGAGGTGCATGGGCTTTTAAAAGGAACCAAGACAGAACTCCCAGAACAGTTGCATATTTGACCATGACTTTATCCAGAGATCTGTAGTAAAAGCAGCAGCATCGGACTCTTTGGGCTTGAGCATTACCTAAATGGAGAAGGCGGTGGCACCCCACTCCAATACTCTTGCCTAGAAAATCCCATGGACGGAGGAGCCTGGTAGGCTGCAGTCCATGGGGTTGCTGAGTCGCACACGACTGAGCGACTTCACTTTCACTTTTCACTCTCATGCATTGGAGAAGGAAATGGCAACCCACTCCAGTGTTCTTGCCTGGAGAATCCCAGGGATGGGGGAGCCTGGTGGGCTGCTGTCTAAGGGGTCAAACAGAGTCGGACACAACTGAAGTGACTTAGCAGCATTACCTAAAGACAATGTACTAGTCAGTCTTTTGGCTGTACACAGCGAAAACAAATTCACTTTAAGTGAAGCAGAAAAGGAATTTACTTTTGGGGTAAATTGGGGAGTATTGGGGAGGTCAAAGAATCAATGGAAAGATTGATTCTAGAAAACCAAGCTAAGAATACAGGAGGCACCAGAGGCTGGGTGGCCAGACCCACAAAAGAAACCAGGCCATGGGGAGGATGCTGATGCTGGACACTGGCAATGCCCTGGGGACTGGGTGCCATAGCTGACCCAGCTGCCCTCGCTGCATGATGCTGAACGTTGCCACTACCAGAGCAAATTTTACACACTGCCTGCTTCTCTTGGTTCCTATCTCCAGAATCACAATCTTGGAAGGATGGGCTACTCAGTCAGGCTTGGTTCCCAAGCAGACAACAATCAGGGAGAACTGAGACCAGAGCCTTTTGGCTTCCATGAGTGAGATGTGGGGGCCTGCCCCCCACTGTGGCATGTTCCCCAAACTTCTAGAGGCAATTTGGAGGCTGGACTGCCAGGAATGTGACAAATGTCCACTATACAGTCTTCTAACATTTTGTAGGCCAGAATGGAAAGAAGCAAAAAGTATAATCTCTACAAAATGCTTAATACAGCACCTGAACTGAACTCTCAAAACCAGAAGAGGTGGCTGTCTTTTAGAGTTTCAGTCTCCTATATATATTTTAATTCTATAAAATTTACTACTCTAATTTCTACAGTAATAATAAAAATAGATGCTACTTGGACTTCCCTGGTGGTCCAGTGGTTAAGAATCCACCTTGCAAAAAAAAAAAAGAATCCACCTTGCAATGCAGGGGACACAAGTTCAATCCCTGGTTTGGGAAGATCCCACATGCCACAGGGCAACTAAGCCCATGAACCACAACTGCTGAGCTGCCTCGACCTGTGCTCTCCAACAAGAGAAGCCACTGTAATGAGAAGTCAGTGCACCGCAACTGAAGAGTAGCCCCCACTTGCCACAACTAGAGAAAGCCCACACGCAGCAATAAAGATTCAGTGCAGCCAAATAAAGTGAAAAAAAAAAAAAAAAGGTGCTACTTATTGAATGCCTAGTACATGCTAGAAATTTTTCATGGATTATTTCTAATCCTGACATTCTATATGATAGATATTATTTGCATTTTACAGATCAGGAAACTGAAGCTCAGAGAGATAAAGTAACTGGTTCACAGGTGATGAGCGCATAGCCAAGTCTACTCCTACTCCATACTTTCTCTCATCTGGTTGTTTTCTCCAAAGATTCCCATCACCATTCTAAAAAAATTCTACTAAATCCAAATGTATGTTTCTTGAATCATTTCTTCTATCTTCTGAGATATTGTCAGAAAGACAAGTCAAGAAATGATTGGTTGCTGGGTCTTTAGCAGAATTAAACTTTTATCAAATAGCAGGTTAGTATATTAACCTCATTACTAATACATAAAATATTTTATAACAAGAGTGTCTGCTTTATTGAGCCCTTATTGTAGGCCAGATACTCTGCTCAAGACTCAAGTGTGCACACTGAGTCTTGTTCGACTCTTTGTGATGCTATGCCCGCCAGGCTCCTCCGTCCATAGAATTTTCCAGGCAAGAATACTGGAGTGGGTTGCTATGCCCTTTCCCAGGGGATCTTCCTGACCCAGGGATTGAACCCATGTCTCTTTCATCTCCTGCACTGGCAGGCAGGTTCTTTACCATTAGCACTGCTTGGGAACCCCAGATACTCTGCTAATCAGCCCTAAAAGAAAAGTATTACCAACTTTTTTTTTTTTTTTTTAACAAATGAGAAACCTGAGGTTTAGAGTGATTCAGAAACTTGCCAGAAGGCCTTGCTGCTAGAAGTAGCAGAATTGGGACTGCAACCTCAGCAGGATAGCTCCAAAGCCTGCACTTCTTCCAGTGTGTCATACCCTCCCTGGGCCAGTTTGCTAATTTGTACTGAGAAACACTACTCAGTACCTCTTCTGTTTCTCACTCTTCCTTGTTTCCAATGGCTTCCCTGTGGGTTCCTGGCTCTTTGCAGGTATAATAACCCTTCTAAGGACAGAGCTGTTCTCTCTTCCCTTCCAGTTTTTCTAGCTCCCTCTTCCAATAGGCAAGACCATAACTTCCCTACACAGACCCAGTCTTGAGTTCTGGAATAGTCCTGTTCTTAATCTATAGAAAAGAGTCCCTCTAAATCTACTTTGCTGGAGCTCTATAGTTGATTATGTGCCTGAGTTCTAGCAATTGATTTTAACCCATTACCATCATGATTTGTTAGCCCAGTTTGGAGGAACATACTTTGCTTCTACTGTATTCTGTATATTAATTAGTACTTTTTTGGTTTGAGTATCAGAAATCCAATTCATCCACAAAATACAATATCCATCAGAAGAAAAGACCATCTCTGGCTGTGTGTCTCTTCAAGAGCTCGAGCATTCCAAAAAGCTCTCCAGCAGACTTTGTCTACATCATAGACTAGGATAGAATGTCCATAACTAATCATAACCTAAACCAATCACTGACTGGCTTATATGAAGGAAGATTCAACATTGGGCCAGCTCCCTTCTGAAACATTAGTCATGTACCCTTGACAAAATTGGAGTCTTACCCGAAAAGAGGAAAATTAAGAAGGAATGTTCTTGGGTAGGCTGCCAACAGTATATGCTGCAGGAGGGAGAGAGCAATTCTACAGGGAGCCTGGGGAGCCAAAGATAAGGTGACCCTTCCTGCTGAGTCTTTAAGGAGAATTCTTACCAAGCAGATAAAAATATAAAGGTAGAAAGGACTGCATGCAGGGCATAACAATATGCAACTACCTTGTGTTTTTCAGAAACTGCAATCACTTCATTGTAACGGGACTGAATGACACATATTTGGATGTGCAGTTACAGCCAGAACTGGCAAGACAGGCAGGTACCAGATCATGCAAGGCATGTATGCCACGCTAAGGAATTTATATTTCACCTGTAGGCAATGGAGGAGTCACTGAGGAATGAGGATAGCATGATATTACTAGAATTTTAGGGGACTTCCTTGGTGGTCCAGTGGCTAAGACTCTGCACTCCCAGTTCAGGGGGCCTGGGTTTGATCCCTGATCAGGAAACTGGATTACACATGCCACAACTAAGAATTCACATGCTTCAACTAAAGATCCTGCATGTCGCAAATAAGACCCATCACGGCCAAATGAATAAAAATAAAAATAAAAAAATTTTAAAGAATTAAAAAAAAGATTGGTAGCCTTCACTAAAGAAAAACCATCCTAGAGAAGGAACAGGCTGGGAACAAAGGTTTGGGGGCAAGTAATACAACCAGTTTGGAACTAGCTGACCCCTGTGGCTTAACCTAGTAAGGATATCCAGTGGGAAGATGGATATAAGGTTCCAGAAAAGAGAAATTTGACTTAGCAATATAGATTTGGAGGTCACTGGCATGTCTACTGTATAGGAAACTGCAAGAATGAATGAGATCAAACTAGGAAAATAGGAAGGTCGTAAACAAAAAAAAAAAGACTAAGGACAAAGACCTGGTGAAAACAGCCAAGGGGCAGGCAGAGAAAAGGGAGCCAGCAAAAAGACAGAAGGAGCAGTCAGATAAAGCTGGGAGGAGAGCTGGACTTTTATTAAACGTCCTTACAAACTACTTCCTTCAATTGCTGTGTTTCACCTGGTGTGTTTCACACTGCCAAGTAAAACTACAGTTGAAATATCTGACCGGTATCATCTCAAACATTGTTTGAATTATTGGAGTATCAGATTTTTATTCATAGGTTTCTAATAGGAGGTCCCTTCAGTCGGGTCAAAGCAATGCTTTCCTAAAAATTGCATGAGAAAGATATCTAGGAAAAAAAAAAAAAGAGAGAAAGATATCTAGGAGAAAAGGAAACTCCCTCTCCTGCAGTATGCACTCAGCCCTAGAGTACAGCCTCAAAGGCTTGCTGCCACGTATTTAAGAATCAGCAAGGGTAAGGGTATAACCACATTGCAAGAGTGTGAGTTGACAAAACCTATCTGACTCAGAAATCTCACTTCTATTAATTTATCCTAGAGAAATTCACACACAAGTGCACAAAGATATATGCATATAGTAGTGGTTTGTTACTTAAAAAAACTCAAAATGAAGAGCCAAAAACCACTCAAAAACTATCAATAGAAGAAAGTTAAATAAATTCCAGCATGTCCACACCATGCAATAAACACAACCAATTAAAAGAACAAGGTCCATGTGAAGAAGTCCATGCTATAGATAACTGAAAAAAGGCAGGTTTCAGTCATAGGAAGAATATGTATATATGTAAACCTATATTATATATACATATATTCCACTCAAGAATTCAACAACTATTATTGAGGTAGGCACTGAACTGGGACTACATTAGTGAACAATACAGAAAGAGTTCCTGTCTCATTGAGCAAGTGTTCTAGTAAAGCAAAGAGTGTGTTTGTTTGTCAGTAGCTTAGTTGTGTCTGCCTCTTTGCAACCCCATGGACTATAGTCCACCAGACTCCTCTGTCCATGGAATTCTACAGGCAAGAATACTGGAGTGGGTTGCCATTTCCTTCTCCAGGGGATCTCCCCAACCCAGGGATCAAATCTAGGTTACCTGCATTGCAGGCAGATTCTTTACCATCTGAGCTACCAGGGATATATATCACACGCATGCTAAGTCACTTCAGTCATGTCCAACTCTGTGACCCTATGGTTTGCAGCCTGCCAAGCTCCTCTGCCAAGCTCCTTGGAATTCTCCAGGCAAGAGTACTGGAGTAGGTTGCCATGCCCTCCTCCAGGGGATCTTCCCAACCCAGAGATCGAAACTGTGTCTCTTATGTCTCCACGTCTCTTGCATTGGCAGACAGGTTCTTTACCACTAGCAGCCACCATCTGGTGGCTCAGATGGTAAAGAATCTGCCTGCAATGCAGGAGACCCAGGTTCGATCTTTGGGTTGGGAAGATTCCCTGGAGGAGAAAATGAGGTTCCTCCTCAAGAAGAAAAGAATCCAGTATTCTTGCCTGGAGAATTATACAGACAGAGGAGCCTGGCGGGTCGCAAAGAGTCAGACATGACTGAGCAATTAACACTTTCACACTTTCTTCCATATATACATGTATATATATAATTTTAGAGACTAGTAAATGCTTGAAGGAAAATAAAGAGCTGAAAAGTAACTAGGTGTGGCAAGGGGGTATATGTAAGGGCCTATTTTAAATAATTTGGTTATGAAAAGTGTTTCTAAGAAGAGAACATTTTAGCAGTGACCTGAATAAAGTGAAGGAATGCATTATAGAAAAAGAACCAACAGGATGGGGTGGAAGGGTGGGGGGACGACAAAGAGAGAGATTTATTTTAATGAATTAGCT
This sequence comes from Bos mutus, assembly GCF_027580195.1. NCBI lineage: Eukaryota > Metazoa > Chordata > Mammalia > Artiodactyla > Bovidae > Bos > Bos mutus. The sequence goes on along the minus strand of NC_091623.1, from coordinate 100,649,882 downwards.
CATGTGATTGTGAATACTTGATAAATTCAAAATCTGCAGGGTAGACCAGCAGATTGAGACCCAGGAAGGGTTGCAAAGAGTTCCAAAGCTGTCTTCTGTAACTCCTTCTTGCTTGGGAGATGTCAATCTTTTTTCTATGAAGACCTTCAAATGACTGGATGCGGCCCACTCATATTATGGAGGGTATTTTGCTTTACTCAAAGTCCACCTACTTAAATATTAATTTCATTCCCCCAAAATACCTTCACATAAACATCCAAAATAATGTTTGAGCAAATATCTGGGTACTATGGCCCAGCTGAGAGAACACATAAAATTTATTATCACAAGTTCATCCCTTGTCAACCTGGCACACACATGCATCTCCTTAAACCATGCTGCTGCTGCTGCTAAGTCGCTTCAGTCATGTCCAACTCTGAGTGACCCCATAGATGGCAGCCCACCAGGCTCCCCTGTCCCTGGGATTCTCCAGGCAAGAACACTGGAGTGGGTTGCCACTTCCTTCTCCAAAGCATGAAAGTGAAAAGGGAAAGTGAAGTCGCTCAGTCATATCTGATTCTTAGTGACCCCAAGGACTGCAGCTTACCAGGCTCCTCCATCCATGGGATTTTCCAGGCAAGAGTACTGGAGTGGGTTGCCATTGCCTTCTCCCCTTAAACCATACTTATCTCCAAATAAAGACAATATCAAGGTCATACTTCCACCTACCATGATACATGTTGTATACAACTGAAAATATGTTAACTCTTTCCTCAGAGAGGAAGCAAAGTCCTTGTGTGATGTTTACTTTTCTTGACAATCTGTAACTGCTTTCTGCCATGTGAAAATACAAGTATGCCAACTTGGAAGAAGGCCTTCACCAGAAGCTGACTTTGCTGGAACCCAGATCTCAGACTTTCAGCCTCCAGATCCATGAGAGCCTCCAGATCTATGGTATTTTGTTATAGCATCTCAAACTAAGACAAGGAGAAGAAAGTTTTTCAACCAGTGATGCAAGAATAACTGGTTATCCATACGAAAAAGATATATCTTTGTTTTTTTTTTCTCTCTTATCCCCTTAACAGGTAATATAAGATGCACTAACTTTATATCATATGTGTTAGTCATTCAGTCATGTCCAGAGCATTCAAATATTAACAATGTTTGATCTTGTTCAGAAAGTACAATGTGTGTGTGTGTTCAGTCATGTCTGATTCTTTGCGACTCCACAGACTGTTGCCCACAGGCTCCTCTGTCCATGGGATTTCCCAGGCAGGAATACTGCAGTGGGTTGCCATTTCCTCCTCCAGGGGATCCTTCCCACCCAGGGATCAAACCCACTGAGTCATAGAGGAAGCCCCTGGTATTGTGCAGAAAGCACAATAGGTTTGCTCAAACTTCTAACACTTACTTGGCCCCTCAAATGTTATTCTAAGTTCCTCAACTCCAGCCCTTTCCTGGGCATTTAACAGTTGAATGCTCAGCTCCAACTAGCTGATTCTGGGCCATAGAAGCCAGCATATCCACAAGATGGCAGCATTGTATAATTATTGAAAACCATAATCTGGTGTGGATACTTGAACATACCTTTCTGAGGCATATTATGTGATCTGTTAAGTGGATATCTGCTTTTATATCTTTACTTAATCTTGAAATAAATGAGCAGTTTCCTTCCCAGGATGTTTTACAGTTCTGAGATGCATGGGCTAGAGAAATAAAAAAAGCAGATTCTTTAGAGTGAGAATAAAAATCTGAGTTCAAGTATAAAATGCACTCTTAAGTCATTTAGTGCACTTAGGCAAGTTAACTAAAATCTCTGGGGCTCAGTCACACCACCTAAAAATTTAAAATAATGAAATTATTTTCCCCAGAAAAACATTTTTTTTTTTTTGGCAGAAGATAAGATGGATAAGAACAAGACTGTATATAATGCTGTATAAACATTGAAAGTAATTATTACCTTGGCATGGGAAAGTCAATCAGAGTAGGTGCCATCTAGTAACTCAGTATCTTCAGGTTGATTAGAGGAATGATTCTGAGACCTTTAGAATAGCCTAGAATATTTTATTTCTGTTTTCTATGACACATCTTAAATGCCTGTGTTGGCGACCTTGTCAGAAGGAATCAACTACATAAAGAATTCAGATGGAGTAGTGTCATAGTTGTTACACTTGTCTTATTTTTGGTTTGGGCGATAACTGTTAAGTTCCTGTTTCAGCTGACAGCCTGTCTTCCTCCACCAGAAAGGTTAGAAACACCTCTGACTTGAATTGCCTAATAACAACAGCAGGATACATTTGTATAAGGTTTATGGCTTAAACACAGTGGTTTTACATATCCCATTTCAACTAAGCAGAAGGTATGGTAACCAGTGACATAGTGTGGGCCAAGAAAATATAAGCTAAGAAGGTCAAGAATTTGAAATTCTAAGCAACAAAAGAAAATATTAAAAATACAAGTTTCATATAGGTTAGAAGGGTCTATCATTTGCCTAGCCTAGAAGAACACGGATAAGAAGCAGTCTTAGGAGTTCAGATCAGGTTCAGGGTCTGAGAGAAAGTAAAGAGGGTCTGGAAAGTCTGACTGGGGACTAACATTTAAATACGTCAGTTGGCTTTAGAATATGAAAGAGGGAGAGGCAGAAGTAATTAACACTAGTGAGGTAAACGTATGCATCGCTGTCAAGGAGGGATGCTGCTGCTGTTAAGTCGCTTCAGTCGTGTCTGACTCTGTGCAACCCCATAGACGGCAGCCCACCAGGCTCCCCTGTCCCTGGGATTCTTCAGGCAAGAACACTGGAGTGGGTTGCCATTTCCTTCTCCAATGCATGAAAGTGAAAAGTGAAACTGAAGTCGCTCAGCTGTGTCCAACTCTTAGCGACTCCATGAACTGCAGCCTACCAGACTCCTCCATCCATGGGATTTTCCAAGCAAGAGTACTGGAGTGGGGTGCCATTGCCTTCTCTGTCAAGGAGGAATGACTGGAGGTAAATAATTGAGGTCAGGTAGCCAGGGTCAATGAACCAGTTGTACAGCCAAAGACTATAGGATTTGAGCTGTCAACTGGTTCACTGATCCTCGTAACATCAGACATGGAGGAGATGGGTGTCAGCCCTCAAAAGTGTAGTTCAGACACAGATGGAAGTCAGGACCCGGATCCTGCTTGAGCTCAAGTGACAGAACTCTGACGCCGAGAGGTCAGTTGAGCTGAAGATGGGCTGGGTCAATCAGCTGGAGGGGGATGATTTAAGTCAACTGTACATCCACTGAGGTAGTGACTGCTAATATAGTCCCTATCCAGATCTACAGCAGGCACCAAGGGTCTGAACAGGACACGCTAAGTGTGAGAAAGAACAGGGATTACTATGGATCTTAAGTGAAAGTGAAGTCGCTTCAGTCATCTCCGACTCTTAGCGACCCCATGGACTGCACCCTACCAAGCTCCTCCATCTGTGGGATTTTCCAGGCAAGAGTACTGGAGTGGGGTGCCATTGACAAAACTGGAACGGCTTCAATGCAGAAACCAAGGGGTTTCCAATGCCCATCGATAAAGATTTGCCCAAGCAAATTCTAGAGGACATGTACATAATTTCAAGAAGTGAGCTGCAAATGCAAGAGAGTTTGGGTCCCATTAATGTGCACCTTAAAAACAGAAGTTTCATAAACTTTCTTGAAAAACATCTGCTTCTCTTTTCCAGGATCTTAGGGAGTTCACAAAAGCTAGAGCTGTTGGGTAAGTCACCAGACCTCTCCAGAGCTTCAGCTTTCTCAGACACAAGATGAACACGTTACTGAAAGCTCAGTCTCTCTGTATGGTGCCGAATCTAATCTCGGAGACAGCTTTGGGTGATGCTTTAACAGGCAAAGGGAGACACACTGAGCGTCTGCCTCAAAAATCTATGTCTCAACCTGCGGAGGATATGATAAAGGTTTTATAACAATGGTTTAAGGGTGAGGTCTCTGACAAGATTAGGATGACAGTAGGGTTTGCACGCCCTTAATCTCATCTCACATGGTCCAGTCTCTAATCTTGATGAGATTCTCTAGTCCCTTTAATCTTGATTCAGATAGTTTCTTGGCTGCTCCTCCCTTAATTGGCAACTGGTTCGAATCTGCACTTTGGAACTCAGGGAAGGTCATGGAATCTTGCCTATACAAAACAGGGGACAAAAGGTCCTCTGTGCCTGGAAGCTCCACAGGGCCTTCCTCGGTTTCATATATAACAAGGGATGATTTACCTATCTCTAAAACTGGTCATGAAAAGTACAATTTAGCGTATGACAAATTACTTTATGAATTTTATGAGCCCTTTCTAGGGCTCTATAAATACAATTTGATTTCCTTTGCTTTGTGGATTAGGAGCCTACAATCCAGAGTTCTTTTTTTTCCCCCCAATCAGATCCTGGTCTCTGCTTACTGCAGAAAGTCGTCTTGCAGTGGTGTCAGGCTTGGCCAACATCAAATGAAGCAGCTGTTCGACTTTCTGTGATCAGTATCAGTGCTTCTTGGCATTAGCATGGAGAGATGAGAGTTAACAGGATGTGCTCTTAGGACCTGTTCTCAGGAATGGCAACTCAAGCATCTTCTGAACTGAGCCTCACAAAGAAAAGTAGATTACTATGGTGAGTAATAATGAGTCATTGGGAGCAGGGTTTCATGCCCTTGCTAATGAACAATGCAAGGGAAAAGAAAAGAGGCTGAGAAAAGGGACAGAGCAACGTCAGAAACCCCAAAACGCTGAAGAAATTCTTACAAATAAAAGGTAGCTACACAAATATCCCCAAATGCCATGCATGACAGTGCGTGTCCAGGAATTAATAGTTTGTTATTAAAATAGAAATTGTAAAATATAATTTGATAGGTAAATACTGCTAGGTCAGATAGACTGACCAGAACAAGGTAAATGGGGGTGAAGTGGGGAACTCAGGGGGAACCTAGGCATTTCAACTTACACAGTGCCCTTCAAGGTCTGGCCTTGGCAAGGTCTTTAACCTGTGCATTGAACATCAATGATTTGAATTTCCTGTCAGGACACATCTCTGGCATTCAATTATTACACTGCAGAAGGTTCATGGCAGACAAATGAGTTAAAGCCTCAGGCATTATTTCAAAGCAACTCTGAGAGGGAAGCGTTGGGTTGGTGGAAACAATCTTAAAGAGAATATGAAACAAATTTTCCTTGATTTTCACTGTTGAATTTCAACCTTGCCAAGAATAAGGCTGTGTTGAAGAGTTAAATCATTTTGTGCTTTCCCTGAAGAGAATCTAAGTGGGGATTTTTTTAGACTAAAAGGGACCTACAGAGGTCATTTAAGTAAGGCTCCTCTTCCACCTCCAGGGAGAATTATTTAATTCTGTTTCTTAAATATTTCAAATAAAAGATATTTCCCAAACTCTTCTAATTTGGGGATCTCTTCTGGTTTCTAACTATCTATCCATTGCCATGTGTTTCACTGTTAGAGAATTTTATTTTTCTGACAAATATTAAGGAGAACGGGTAAGGACCTGCCCATCAGGATGTTATATATTATCTGGATTTTAAGAAGCTACGACAGGAGATGAGTATATTAATTTCTTCCTTCTGCTTCAAAATACAGGAATCATCTTTAGTAAATAGTACAACGTTTCTTAAACCTATAAAGATCTTTAGTATCTGACTTCTCTTTTTAGAAACTACAACATGGAAGCCTCAGAAAACATTTAAGGTAGAGTCGTAACTAAGATTCAGTTCTTCTGAATACTTAGGTCAGATCAAGATACGTTTCCTTAAACTATTTAACCCAGCCCTTCAAAAGCCAAATAAAAGGATATTCAATCTGGCTTCTCCTGTCCCACCCCAAATTACTTTTTAAGAATAAAATAAGGGTCCACTACTCTAGTACTGTTTCCAGGATCTCTTGTTAAAGTTAGGAAAACTTCAGGTTCCTGGCTACTCTGAAATGTAGACGGCAACATTTTACTCATAATAGGTGGCAAAGGAGGCCTTCTCTTCCAAGGAAGCACAGTGAAATGCCTGACTTAGGCATTTAAAATACTTCTGTACTAAAGTCTGGGTTAATCTCACTTTTGGAACACTGACAGTTTAAGTTCTTCCCCATCGCTAAGACCTTGCATATTTATTTTTGTGAGAATAATTTTACATCTGTGGGAATACCTAAACTCATGCAAAATGAGAGATTTGAATATATATGAGATTATTCTGTTTTTCATACTTGGATTCTCAAGGCAAGAATATTGAAGTGGGTCGCCATGCCCTCCTCTAGGGGATCTTCCCAACCCAGGGATGGAACCCACGTCTCTCACATTACAGGTGGATTCTTCACTGTCTGAGCCACCATGGAAGCCCAACTCAAGCATTTAAAATACCTCTGTACTAAAGTCTGGGTTAATCTCACTTTTGGAACAGTGACAATTTGAATTCTTTCCCATCTCTAAGACCTGCATATTCATTTTTGTGAGAATACACTTTTATATCTGTGGGAATACTTGAACTCATGCAAAATATTAGAGATTTGAATATATATGAGATTATCCTGTTTTTCACACTTAGTTAACTATATTCTTGATTTTGAGGATGCTTTGATTGCCATTATTTCTAAATTCAGTTCCATTACTTCATGGCAAATAGATGGGGAAAAGTGGAAACAAGGACAGATTTTATTTTCTTGGGCTCCAAAATCACCGCAGACAGTGATTGCAGCCACAAAATTAATAGACACTTGCTCCTTGGAAGAAAAGTTATGACAAACCTAGATTAGATTAGCGTATTAGAAAGCAGAGACATCACTTTGCTGACAAAGTCTTTTATAGTCAAAGCTATGGTGTTTCCAGTAGTCATGTATGGGGCTTCCCTGGTGGCTCAGATGGTAAAAAATCTGCCTGCATTTCAGGGGACCCAGGTTTGATCCCTGGGTCAGAAAGATCCCCTGGAGAAGGGAGTAGCAACCCACTCCAGGATTCTTGCCTGGGAAATCCCATGGACAGAAGAACCTGGCAGTCTACAGTCCACAGGGTCATAAAGAGTCGGACACAACTGAGTGACTAACACACTCATAGCTGGTTTTTCCAGTAGTCAGTACAGATGTGTGTTGGACCATAAATGAAGGCTGAGCACCAAAGAATTGATGGTTTTCAAACTGTGGTGCTGGAGAAGACTCTTGAGAGTCCTTTGGACAGCAAGGAGATCAAACCAGTCACTCCCAAGGGAAATCAACCCTGAATATTCACTGGAGGAACTGATGCTGAAGCTCCAACACTTTGGCTACCTGATGCAAAGAGGCGACTCACGGGAAAAGACCCTGATGCTGGGAAAGATTGAGGGCAGGAGAAGGGGGCGACAGAGGATGAGACAGTTGAATAGCATCACCAACTCAATGGACATGAGTTTGGGCAAGCTCCAGGAGAGAGTGAAGGACAGGGAAACCTGGCGTGCTACAGTCCATGGGGTTGTAAAGAGCCGGACACGACTTAGCCACTCTTACAGGAAACTAATTTGCCCCCTTCCTTCAAATAAATCTACATAGCTGAAGAAAGCAATTGCTTCACCAATTGGGAACAAATGTGTCCTGCTGGCTGTGTCCATAAAAGGGACATTTTCAGTCTTATGAGTACAGACTTGTAAACCACAGATTTACAAAATTCTTGAGATTTTGAAATGAATGGGAAAGGGAGTAGGGGAGTTGTGAAAAAAGAAAAATCTAATTAATAACAATGACTAGTCAGAAAAGATAATCTTACAACCTCTTTCAAGGACAGAATGAAATGATAAGGATTTAAACTTTTAAGATAAATCTAAATAATGAAAAGATAGAATAGCCCACAAATTCTTATTCAATACTTATTCATCACAAATGACCAAAACAGAATTAGGAGTTGTTTATGATATAAGGGATTTTAAGACTTTAGCATTTCTAAAAACAAATTCTAACCAATTAATTCTGGATGTGGGCAAAGATTTAGCTATAGGAATATTCACTGAAATTGTTTATACTAGCAAGATTTTGGAAATAACTAAAATACTCCATTAGGATTGGTAAATGCAGTTCTAGCAATATGATACATATTTAATATGCAGACACTAAAAATCATATTTCAGCAGACATATATATATACCTATGGCTGATTCTTGTTGATGCATGGCAGAAACCTACACAGTATTGTAAAGCAATTATCCTCCAATTAAAAATTTTACAGTTTTTACAAAATCATATTTTGGAAAACTAGTTACAGAGAAATATGTCTGCAGCAAATCATTAAGTGAAAATCCCATCTTCAAACTGAATGTGCACTATGAGTACTTGTTGCAAATTTTTTAGAAATAAAATATACATATGTACACATGTTGTTGTTGTGGTTGTTTAGTTGCTAAGTCGTGTCTGATTCTTTTCGACTCCACGGAGTACATCACGCCAGGCTTCCCTGTCCTTCACTACCTCCCGGAGTTTGCTCAAACTCATGTCTGTTGTGTTGATGACGCCATCCAACCATTTTATCCTCTATTGCCCCCTTCTCCTCCTGCCCTCAATCTTTCCCAGCATCAAGGTCCCTTTCAATGAGTCAGCTCTTCACATCAGGTGGCCAAAGTATTGGAGCTTCAGCTTCAGTATCAGTCCTTCTCAATGAATATTCAGGGCTGATTGCCTTCAGGATTGATAGGTTGATCTCCATGCAATCTAAGGGGCTCTTGAGTTTTCTCTAGCACCATAATTCAAAAGCATCGATTCTGCAGTGCTATACATGTGTGTTGATAAATGCACACACATTCAAGATACATATAAATAGACACAGAACACACATTGAAAAAAATACTGGCCATTTATATACAGCAAATTAACATTTCATCATTATCTCTATACGTTTTTATTTCTTTTTTTTCTGATTTATCTAAATTTTTCAAATGAATACTTGTTACTTTTATAAGGAAAAGAGAATTCAACATTTGATATGTGTAAAAGTTCACTGGGTAACATATATGGAAGATACCAATTTTAGAATCTTGAAGCCATATGGGTCAAAACCACAGATGTGTTCAAAGAATTAAATTAATCGAGATAAATTCAGGGAGGCCTGGCGTGCTGCGATTCATGGGGTCGCAAAGAGTCGGACACAACTGAGCGACTGAACTGAACTGAACTGAACGCCATAAAAAGAAATGTTTGCAGAAAGTCTCAAAAGTGTTTGAAGTTGCTATCATAGATGCAGCTATACACTTTCATAAAAGCTTGTGAATAATGCAGAAGGGGAGAATAGGAACTGAGACCAGAAAGGAAGACAGAAATTGCTGCCATTGTCAAAGACTAGAAAAAAGACTGAATAGATCCAATAAGACATTTCTAATGTTCCTAAGTGTGCAGTCACCTCATTAACTCCCTTATCTGATACTGATTATACACAAAGCTCTGTAACAGTTAAAACACCTGAAGCAGCATTTGACATATTCTAAGCCATTCCATTTTTCTACTTATTGGTACCAAACAACCCTAGAGATGGACAGGTTGCCCCCCCACCTTTTTTTTTTAAATATTTATCTGGCTGCACAGTAGTCTTAGTTGTGGCATGCAGGATCTTGAGTTGCGGCATGTGGGATCTAGTTCTCTGACCAGGGATTGAATTTGGGCCCCCTGCATAAGGAGTACAGAGTCTTAGCCACTGGACCACCAGGAAGTCCTTGCCCTTATGTTTTTCTTTCTTTCTTACTGCAGCAATCTACACCTCTTATGCTTATCTTTATCACTTTACTTAAAACATACTCCGGTTACCAGTGACCTTTGCATAAACATTGTGGTTTAAAAAAGTTTTCAATTTATCTGGACATCTCTCTGAAAACAGAAGTAAATCAATCACCAGGGCATGATTGTTCCAATTCACTTTCTACCCTTTTAATTCTTTTCTTTCAGTTAGAGGTTGGGGTTCTAATCCTTCCTTTGCCACTAAGATCTGTACAATGTGGGGCAAGCCACTTTATCCTAGTTGGGCACAACTAAAATGTGTGAAAGCACTGTGTAGACTGCAAAACATTTAAAAATATGACTATTGGGAATTAGCTGGTTATCCAGTGGTTAGGACGTCATGCTTCCACTGTAGGAGGCACAGGTTTGATCCCTGGTCAGGGAACTAAGGTCCCACTCATGGCATGGGCAAAAAAAAGATTATTGAAATAGGTGATCTCAAAAATTTCATTCAAGGTCTTAAATAAATTATGAAAACGTGAAAGTGATAAGTCACTTAGTGGTGTCTGACTCTTTGTGACCACATGAACCGTAGCCCACCAGGTTCCTCTGTCCATGAAATTCTCCAGGCAAGAATACTGGAGTGGGTTGCCATTCCCTTCTCCAGGGGATCTTCCCAAGGATTGAACCTGGGTCTCCTGCATTGCAGGCAAATTCTTCACTGTCTGAGCCACCAGGGAAGCCCACTTTACACTATATTTTTGGTGAATTCAGTTGACCCAGGAGTTAGGAATTACATTTTGGCACATTGTAGAAGACTTCCTCTATTACGCTAAAACTGCTGCTGATTCAAAACAACAGAATGATTTATTTGTAACTAAAATACCACCCAAACAGGTAATCCTTCAATTACTGAGGCTGAAAGTTACCACTAACAACACTTCATTTTAGGAGAAGGCTGAAGTCGTAGCCAACACCTAAAACTTCCATTTCTACATTAAAAAACCCCAACTTTTGCCCTTCTTAACCTAATAAATTTAAATTTTAAGATTTTCAATTGAAATCACATCTAAAAAAGGCTATAACCACTGGCAATATTCCAGTACATTTTGCTGGAGTAGTGTCAGTGTTGGAATAGTGATTACAGAAGGCAGGAAACAAGTGAGGAGACACACCAAATATTCACATAAAACAACAGACTCTCCAGGTGAAAGGGCTTCTAAAAGTTATTTAGACTAGGGAGTCCCAGAGCTCGGCATTTCAAAAGCTTATAAAAGGTTTAAAAAGGGGGTGGGGTAAGGCAGACATAAAGTGTGAACATTTAGTTTTGCCAAACAAGGATATTAACAAAACAACCATCTACCATCAGGACCATTTTATAAAAGGGCACTTTAACAACACATACATAAGATAAAATCTCAGAAGCATAACTTGAAATTAGATAAATGAAAAAATGCATTATCCTGCTTTTTTCTAGGTATCTCATGGAAAACTTTGCTGGACTTGCCCCTGTCCACACAGAGACCTCTAGGAATCCCTAATCTGGTCCACTTCACGCATATCCTTATCCCCCAACCCCCAGCTGAGCATTTGTGTCCTCTCTACTGGGGGGGAAAAAAAATTCTTTAAATGTATCCTCCACCCCTTATATAGGGAACTCTTCAAGCTGAGGAATCCATTAAATTTTGGATGGCTGTGGTAAAAAAAAATCAGCAGAATAATAGCTATCTTTGGAAACTTGAAAAATTCAGGATGCTTAAACTTGACTTAAAAACAAACAAACAAACACCAGAATCCTGACAGCAGAGAATTTAAAGTAAACCAGACACACGTAGAATCACCAAAGGAGGCTGTCCAACAGTGCTGAATTGGGAGTCAGGTGGCTTGGGTTTTGTTAGTGCGAAAACTTCACGTTAAATCTTAGTCTTTTTTCCGTTATCAAATTCAAGACATTTAGGTCAGAGCTTTATGAATACAAATATTTAAGCCAGAAATAAAGTACCATGTAGGAATTCCACTTAAGATATCTTCCAGGATGAACCCCATTACTACTTGATCAGCTATCAAGGCTGCAACTAAGTCTACATTTTTGTCCGTTTTTACAAAATTATCTTATTTGGGATAGATTTTCTATGTAAGTTTTCACAACCGAGGCTTTGATTCACTCATCCATCAGGGCTTGATTCATATTGCAAATGAAACACCATTATGCAGCTTTCTTTTCAGATTATCATTACTACCAAGCCCAATTTTCCCAGTTTAAATTTTTCTAAATGAAATTGTGCTCAAGATTTGATTCTCTGACCAATTTTTAGTAAAAAAAATCTATTGTGTAAAGTTTTAAACGTAGTCAGTTCTATAATGAAGTTATTTCTACCCTGTTTTTCGGTCCAGAATGCAGTTTTCAACAAGACCAAGATACGATTTTTCCACGTTTCTTTGTCGGGGTGGGGCTGGGGGTGGGGGTTGCGAAGAGGATAACCTTTGTATGTGCAAGTTTTTTCACGGCTCTAAATCTTATTTTCTATTGATTATGTATTGGCCACTAACATTACTCGGATTTTTGCCCCCTTTGGGTATCAAGTATCAGTGGGTAAACAACACAAATACTTAGAGGGGCAGGGTTAATTCCTGCTCTCCCTCTTTTCGTCTCTGTTAAAATAGGGAATCCAACTCTCCCTAAAGCGCAGAATTCTAGTAAGACTCCTCAGCTAGACTGGTAAAACACCAAGCCCTGAACCAGCCCGTACAGGCCTGCTTTTCTCTTTCTTTCCACCGGAGGCGACAGCCTCTTTCAAAAGATACTGAACTGGAAAGGGCCGGTTGGGGGGGAGTAGCCCCAGTAAAGATCAAAAGGTTAAAAACCGCCTCAAAGGTCAATACCCAACTCTTAAGGCCTGACGCACCATCTTCCAAGAAAAATGAAGGTGACTCCTCCCTAATATGCTCTGTAGGCTTGGGGCCGCGAGGCCTTTCAGAAAACAGGCGGGTCTGAGGTGATTAACAGGTAGTTCAGAGTGCAAGTCGACGACCGGAAGTGGAAATGGGCCCCGGGCGGGGATGAGAAGAGACCACAGCACGCTTGCGCAGTAAGCAGGGTTGCAGTACGCGTGCGCAATTGGGCGGTGACGGAGTGACGTTCAGAGCGTGGGCCGCGACTCTCACGGATCCGGTTCCGCCCTCCCTCTTGCTGTCGACCCTCCGGGGCTAGCGCTCGCGATCCCTTTCCCACAGTGCTCTGCGCTGTGAAGAAGCGGCTCCCGGGGACTGGGGGCATTTTGTGTTGGTTGGAGCCGGAGTAACAAGATGGCGGCGTCGGCGGAGTGACAGGGGTCCCTCCGGGCGGGAGCCGGCGGCAGTGGTGGCAGCGGTATCGCCGCCCTAGCTTCACCGCTCTCCTTTTCCAGCCCGCGGCGTCGCCGGGAAAGCGGGACAGCGGCGGCCGCCAGAAACAAGTGGCTCAGCCTGGTAACCGCGAGAACTCCTTCAACAATCTGCGGCCTGGCCAAAAAACCTGACAGCATTGGTGATCAGGTTCCCCTTGGCCGATTCTGGGCTCTGTAACGCCGAAAAAGAGCCATCGTTTTCTGTTTCCTGCCGCTCTCCACAGCCTTTCCGTGGTCGAGCCCTAGAGGCCTCCATCCTCCCTTTAGAGGTGTCGGGGCTTAGCCCCAGCCTCCATCTTCGTCTCTCAGGATGGCGAGCAGCAGCGGCTCCAAGGCCGAATTCATTGTCGGAGGGAAATATAAACTGGTACGGAAGATCGGGTCTGGCTCCTTCGGGGACATTTATTTGGCGATCAACATCACCAACGGCGAGGTAAATCACCTGGGGTGGGGTTCACGACTACGCTGCGCCTGTCCTCACTCCCCCGCCCCGCGAACTCTCGGGCCTTTTCCCACCGCACTCACGCACTGGGAAGTCCAGAAGGAGCCAGTTTTCCTGTCTTAGGAACCTCCCCCGCTGTCTTTCCCTAAAAGGAAAGAACCCGAGAGAAAGGTTGGGTATACTAGGAAGTTTCCTAGCTTGTTAAAAATACACCTTAATCGAACTTTAAAAAAACCGTCGTTTAAGGTGAGAACGGCAGAATCTTATTTCTGGGATCCCCTCGTTTTCTTCCTGTATTTTTAGTTGACTGGGGTTCTTGTTCCCATTAGGCCAGCTCCCTATCTCCTGGTTTACTCATAACCCTCATTACGTTTTCTGGATGAATCATTTTCTTATACTTCAGAGGACGTGCCGCTTTCGTCACTGCCCCCTGAAGAGGCCTTTGAGGCTGGTTGCCTCGTTTTATAATTACAGAGATCTTTCTCTTCCCAGCCTCTCACCACATTCTAGCCGAGAGTTGGAGATGTGCTCATGTTTCCCCCTTTTCCCAAGTGACATTGAATCCATAAGGATGTTGATGCCATCATCCCCTCTTTCCCCTGCAGGAGGTGGCAGTGAAGCTAGAATCCCAGAAGGCCAGGCATCCCCAGTTGCTGTACGAGAGCAAACTCTATAAGATTCTTCAAGGTGGGGTTGGCATCCCCCACATACGGTAAGAATCCTTGAGCGAACAGGCGATCTTCTGAGAGAAGTACAGAATGGGAGAAAATGTGTAAGAGGCAGGCAATGGGACCAGCTGAATCCGGCTCTTGGCATTTGAGTTACCTGGGTTTCCTGTGAAGCGTAAGTCACCACAATCACGGTAAATTTTAGTTTGCCAACTTAGTTTAGGATTTCAGTTTTTTGTTAACACTCTGCTTCGTTTAGCTTCCGTCATTCTTCCCGAGGCTTTCATTTGCAGTGAAAAGTATGCAGGTCATCTTTGATCCCAACGCGGAAGGGTTGCCTACTGCTTTCTTTCACCTCAGCTGTTCCTTAGGTTTGTCCAGCGAAGTGGATTTGAGGGTGCCGAAGTGACCGGGCTGGGCCAGTTCGGGTTGCTATTGGAGCTGGCTTGGAAATGGCTGCTCTTTTGTTGTGTTTTTGTTCCAACATGTCTTCCTCCTCCGCTTAGAAAATGGCGGAACGACGTGACTCAACCACATATTCCTGCCCTTTTCACTGCTTGGGTTCATAAGTTATGCTTCCTGGATTCCCTCTTTGGCGGCTCCGAGTTGATTAAACCTTTGAAAAGCCTAGAATAAAGCCGCAGGCAGTGGTGAGGTTCAAGGAAAGAGATGGCATAGTGACAGCCTGTTTGTGATCTCTGCAGCAAATGAGATGTGAAATTAAGTTTACTATGCAAAATCTCTCATAGTCCTTTCCAGAAGTGTTAAGTAACTCTGTAAAGAATGGTAATGTTTGTTGCATTTCAGTCTGTGTACGAAATTTTGTGGGAAATGACAAAGGCAGTTTGAGCAACACTATGTTGAAATTGACTCAGTTGTATTAAAAGGAAGCTTAATCATGTCACCGCAGTTTGACAAGTAACTTTAACCTGTTGAGTTACTTGGTCAGTAACTCCTCACGTCTGGGAAATTGTAGCTTTTTTTTGGAGATGGGATATTGGTGAAGGCAAATAGTAATAAGAATAGATGATGACCAGATGAAGACATTGGGTCCTTTTAAATTATTAAAGGATTTTATAATAGTTCGATTTTAAAGATTAAAGAATATCTTCCTAGGATAAAGACTAAAACACAGTTTAAGACCCAGCCCTTTTCCAACAATTATTTAATAATAACATTTGCAAGAAGATCCAGATATAGTGGAGAATTAACTGGAATGGTATTTACTGTAGCCTCTTTTACTATCCTAGCTTTTATTCTTCAAATCTTGAATTAACTGGATTATATACATTAATTCTGATGTGAAAACAACCAGAGACACACCATCCTTAAAAAAATTTTCAATGGTCATAAACATTTTTAATGGAGAAATTGAATGATACAATTTTCTATTGGTTGGAAGTCAGAATAAATTATTAGGAAGAAAATACCAGGTTTATCTTACAAGATAAAGATTAATGTGAAATCTGAGATGATCAGATTTGAGATTTTTAATGGTTCTCATCCATTAAAAAAACCCTGCTGTGGAAAAATGAAAAACCTTGAGTAAAATACTATCTTTCTTCGTCACAGAATAAAAAAATTTGTGTTAGCCTAAGAATTTTAAATTTCTTTCCTTTTGCATATATTTTCATCTCTCCACCCTGGCCCTTGCTGATTTACTTCCCATTACTAGTTTTTCTTAGAATTAAATGGAAATGCAGTCATGCAGTATGAGGTCATTTGTGTCTGGCTTCACTGACCTAATGCTTTTGAGGCTGGGAGGTTTTATAAATTTCACAAATAAGGTTGAATTTAATGTAAAATGATTTTCACAAAAGCAATAAGTATCTGGCATTTTCAGTGCTAGCTCCAAATTAAGTACGTGCAGTTTTATTTGGTAGCTTTTATTTAAGAACAGCACTTATACACCAATGAGGGCAGTAGTTAATATGGTGATTACCCACATAAATAAATGAAATTGACCTGTGAGCAAAATTCTCAGAACTTGAAAGCAGAGGGAATTGTGGAGTTACAAACTGGGTGGAGCTAAAGAGATTAACCTGATTTTCAAGCTAAGACTTCTTGGGAGAGGAGATGGGATTTCAGGATCTGACTGACTCTAAGGAAGAAAGCTTGGTGAACTGGACAGGGAGGCTGTCCAACAGTGAAGTCTGGCTACTGGGAGTAGTTTCTAAAGCAGAATGTAGTTATTGAATGAGGGTGAGGAAAGAGTGAACTTGTTTTAGGAGTGGTATAGTCCAGGTACATAGAAACAAAAAGTGGATCATTGGTTTTAAAGTATGAGAGAGAACTGTTTGTCCACTGATGTGGGAAGGATAAGAAAGACTTATGCATAAGCTTTCTTTATTTTGGGTGGCAACATCATCTGCTCTGCTTAGTTTGTTCCCCACTATTTCCACATTAACTATATGCATGTGTGTTTGTGTTTAGTTGCTCAGTTATGTCTGGCTCTATCGGCCCCATGGACTCCTCTGTCCATGGAATTTTCTAGAGAAGAATACTGGAGCGAGTCGCCATTTCCTGCTGTAGGGGATCTTCCCGACTCAGGGATTGAACCCGTCTCTTGTGTCTCCTGTGTCTCCTGCATTGGCAGGCGGATTCTTTACCACTACCTGGGAAGCCCAATAAATACACTCAATAAATATTTACTTGGAAAATACTAAATTAAATTGCTTATTAGCTTTTATTATTATTAAATAAGGCAGTCTATTCCCCATTGTATTAGAAACTTGACACCAAAATTTCTAGACCTCACTAATATCTACCTCCTCCCTCAATCAACCCTCACCCTGAAAGTTGTCTTAAGATTCTATGGGATATTCTAAAAGAAAGGCTGAAAATTACCGGGCTTATATATTATAGCATATCTGCCTTATCAAGTCCTTAGTTTGTAAGGACCTTATTAAGGGATCTGTTGTGCAGAAGCACAGCATCCAGTGAGTATAAAGAGCAAGAAGGGGAGGATGGTGTTCAGTCTCTAGGTATTTTTAAGAAACTAAAAGCCTTTGGGACTTGTGAATTGACCTCTGGGAGCTCATTTTAAGTTACTTTGTTTCTGTTACAACCCTCCTTTTTTTGTGCTACTTTGAACTGAATTCAAATCTGTTGTTCACTTCAAATACCTTCTCTAAATCCGCCATGTGGTATTGACTGAGTCATCTGGGGTCAGTCAGTCCCTTAATCTTTTTGGGCATATCAGTTTCCTCTTTTTTGAAATAAGATTTTACCAAGTTGGTAATTTTCTAATTTTGTTGGGGTAGAAGTGTGCTGGAAAGAAAAGTTTGGAGAATTTCCTACTCTTCTCTTGGAAAAAGTTTTGCACACTGAGCTTTTTGGTAGGGTTTGTTTTGTCTTTAGCAGTTATTTTATTTTTTTGACTATGCTGGGTCTTCATTAATTGCTGTGCGTAGGCCTTCAGTTGGAGTGAGCAGGGGCTACTCTCTAGTTGCGGTGCACAGGCGTCTGACTTCAACGTCTTTTATTGCCACACACTGGGCACTAAGAGTGTAGGCTTCAGCATTTGCCGCATGCACGCTTAGTTGCTTCAAGACATGTGGGCTCTTCCTGAACCAGGGATGGAACTTGTGTCCCCTGCATTAGCAGGAGGATTCTGTACCACTAAGCCACCAGGAAAACCCAAGTAGGGTTTTGTTTCAACAAGTTTCCCTACTTAAATAAGTCACTGGCCTAGTTGATCTTAGGATTTGTGGCTATGAAATTTTAAGATTTATTTTCAGATGATGGTAGCTAGAAAGCATTTCATCACAGTTTGGTGTTTAGTCTAGATCTTACCTTTGAATGATATTTTAGTAGTGAGATACCACTCAGGACCTTGAAAATACTATCTGCATCAGGTAAACCATCAGTTACTATTTAGGAGGAAGTAAATTAATGGGGACACTTTTATAGAAAATATGATAAAGAAAGTGGGAAAGGGCATAGGATAATTTTGGTTGTCTGGTTTTTTTTTTAACCCCTCCCCCCCTTTCTTTTTTTGCCCTCTCTGAATGTCAGAAATCCTGGGAGATATTTGTAAAGTATAAGTTAATCCTTACTGTTCAGTGTTAAAAGCAGCTTAAATTTTAATCTTAGCTTTTTGGCACTGAGCATATATCCTGTAAATAAGTTCTAATACTGTTATCAGAGAACAAAGATGACATCTACACTGGGTATGTCTTTGTTAGAGAGATAATGTTACAGATCACCACATGAGAAATGTGATTTTAATTCATAGAGTAACTAAATCCATAGAGTAACTGTGATATACTAAATCTGTGATATCCTAAAGGTACTTACATTGGCTTATGCTGGATTTCTAGTAATGGAATGATGCTTAGATAGCATTTGGAGCTGGATGAAACTTGAGAAATAGCCACACTCGATGATACAGATTAGACTATTGAGTCTTCTTCAGTACTTCTTACTAGATGTCTCCTAACTTAAAGTTTTCTTGGGGCAGTTTTCACCTTTATGTCAAGATCACATTATGTCTGCGTACATACCCCACACCTTTTCACTTGATGCTGCAGACCTATATTGTGCCTCCTTCCTTTATGGCATTTGGTCTCATACAGAAAAACTGATAAATGTAAGTAACCTATTGTTTGCACTGTTACTCAATTGTGAAAGTGTTACTGTAGCATGCCAGGCTCCTCTGTCCATGGGATTCACTAGGCAAGAATACTGGAGTGGGTTGCCATTCTCTTCTCCAGGGGATCTTCCTTACCCAGGGATACAACCTTGTTCTCCCACATTGCAGGCACATTTTTTACCTTCTGAGCCACTAGGAAGCCCATTAGATCCTTATAATTCTTATAACCCTTTCTCTTCCTTTTGAGTCCATGGATTGCTGGATGAGAACTTTAATGGACGTTATTGATTTGTGTCTTAAAGTGGAGTGATACTTGTAAACATTTGTATAGTCTGTGGATTTTACTGCCTTGGCTTTAGTCATTTTTTAGAGCTAGGTCATTTTGTTTCTGAGTATACTTAATCTGTGGGGCTTCCCTGCTGGTTTCGTGGTAAAGAATCTGCCTGTCAATGCCAGAGATATGGGTTTGATCCCTCAGTCAGGAAGATCCCCTGGTGAAGGAAATGACAACCCACTCCAGTATTCTTGCCTGGGAAATCCCATGTACAGAGGAGCTTGGTGGGCTACGGTTCATGGAGTTGCAGAGTCGGATATGACTTAGTAACTAGAAAACAGTATCTAATACTTAATATGTATCTAAGATATGATTTGCTAAGGTTTTCTCACGATCTGTCCTGTTTAGCAGAAACTTCAATGTCAAGAAGTCTGTACAAGAGAATTTGAATTTGAAACAAATGTTAACTCATTTAATCTTTTTAACTTATTCCATTTTATTCTTTTTTGAAATATAATTTTGTGTGTTTATTTTTGGCTGTGCTGGGTCTGTGTTGCTGTGCAGGTAAACTTTCCTCTAGTTGCGGAGAGTTGGGCGTTAACTCTAGTTGCGGTGCGCAGGCTTCTTGTTGTGGAGCATGGCCTCTAGGTCAGGTGGGTTTAGGTAGCTACAGCATACGAGCTCAGTGGTTGTGTGTGGCACATAGGCTTAGTTTCTTTGAGGCATGTGGGATCTTCCAGATCAGGGATGGAACACCTGCATTGGTCTCTTGCATTGGTAGGCGGATTCTTTACCACGGAGCTACCAGGGAAGCTGTATTCCATTTTGTTTTTAAGATCAGTCCTTGAGTTTTAACAGAATGTTTTCTGAAGCTAAATGAGCATCTTAATAGCTTTCATAATATAAATGAATACCTAGTCTAAATGATGTTTTCTGTACTGTTTTTATATGATACAAGTGGCTCTTAAAAATTGTGAAAAAACTAGTGATAACATATACTGATCCATGTCTTAATGGAATCTTTTTAATGAGATGTAATTTTCATACAGTGTAGTGTATATATATATAGATTAATGTATCATTGAATAAGTTTTGACAAATTCATACACTGTAAGCCACCCTCCTTATTGACATAAAGAATATTTCATTTTTTTTTAATACTGCTAATCCTTGGTAGGCGACATTTTGTGACAACATAGGTTTTATATATTTTTTAATTGACCTTGTGAATTATTGTAACATTATTTTTCTGGATTTGATGTTGATTTGTCAGTATGTACAACTACAAGTTAGTAATATGTTTATCACCATGATGTATACTAACCTAATAAAATGACTGAGTTGGGTTGGTGATACTCAGTGGCGGTTGAGATCTTTACTTATTTTCCTCCTCTGAATAACTAAAATATTGCTTTTTCCTTGTCTGATAGTCATCAGTGGGGTATGTTTAATAGGGACTTCAGAAGTGCTGTAGAAAAATGTTTAGTTGGAGGGTACATTTTGATCTTTATTTTTATTTTTATATTTTATTTTTCTGATCCTCAATAAGAAAGGAAATGGAAAGGGCATTATATTGAGAGTCAATACTTAGGTTCTGTCTGTGGTGTCATCTAGATTTGAACCTTGAATGAATTCTATCATGAATGTCAGCTTTCCTTTATAAAAGGGATTTTGTAAGACTATCTCGGTCTTGAGTTTTTTTAAATGCATTATATAAATTAGTGGCATCCATCCACATGCCAAAAAAAAAAAAAAAAGAACCAACATCCAGGCATTGCCCATGGTCTCATTTAATCATTACAGGAATTCTGTAAGTTGAGTCAGAATAGTTAATTTGCCTAAAGTCACAAAGCTAATGTGATATTTGAATAGACTTTACTGTCTCAACAGTATCAGTGGTTCACAAACTTCGTAGCACGTTGTAATCACTTAGAAAACTTTAAAAAAATATTGACACCTGGCTTCTAACCTCATATTTTGAATTAATTGATTTGAGGGTATGACTTCTGGTTTAATTTAGTTTTGGGGTTTTCTTGGCTACACCATGTGGCTTACGGAATCCTTGTTACCCAGCCAGGGATTGAAACTGGGTCCCCCCCACAGTGGAAGCCCGGACTCCTAACCACTGGACCAAATCTAGTATTTCTTAAGTGAACAAATGGAAATATGGCTGTACTGGTTGATTTAGCTTTGAATCCTGATGTAGAGATACTGACATATCAAAATGCTGCTGCTGCTGCTAAGTCGCTTCAGTCGTGTCCGACTCTGCGACCCCATAGATGGAAGCCTACCAGGCTCCCCCGTCCCTGGGATTCTCCAGGCAGGAACAGTGGTGTGGGTTGCCATTTCCTTCTCCAATGCATGAAAGTGAAAGGTGAAAGGAAAGTTGCTCAGTCGTGTCGGACTCTTAGTGACCTCGTGGACTGCAGCCTACCAGGCTCCTCCGTCCATGGGATTTTCCAGGCAAGAGTACTGGAGTAGGGTGCCATTGCCTTCTCCCATCAAAATGCTAATGTATGTTAATTTCACAGTAAAGGCTTGCTAATGTGGACCTTTGTCAGCTTCAGTATTTATCCATGGTTTGTTGGCCTTTTGGAACTTCTTTTGGCTCAAACTTGGAATTTTTTCTACAGGAGAATTTTTTTTTTTTTTTAAGGAAGCAAGATGGTGACAGTGACTAAGCATACATGGTATATATCACATGTTTCATTTGTGCCAGCATTAAGTGTGCAATGACAGTGTTTGCAAATTAACCTGAAATTGAGGCTATCCTATATTTCAGGTCCTCTGGAGGCTGCTCTGAGTACTACTTACCCGTTACACTTTCTACACTGCCAAACTATTCTATCTACATGTAAGGTGGCTTTTATGGTGAGGGGAGGATGCGATCTGATTTAAAACTGCCTTGTTTGTTGGAAAGTGGTAGCATGAAGCTTTTGTAAATTTTGTTTCAAATTCCAAATTTTCAAAGTCTTTCATTTGCATACTTACCTTATTTTGCTTTTTTTTGTTCTCACTTGATCGAAATTATTCTTACTACTAAACTTCCCTGATGGCTCAGCAGGTAAAGAATCTCTGTTTCAATACAGAAGATAAAGGAGACTTGGGTTTGATACCTGGGTCAGGAAGGTCCCCTGGAGAAGGAAATGCAGCCCACTCCAGTATTCTTGCCTGAAGAATTTCATGGACAGAGGAGCCTGGCAGGCTACAATCCATAGGGTCGCAAAGAGTCAGACCTGACTGAGCATCTGAGCACATATATCTACTTACTGAAAACCTAGTGTTTTCATTTTTTAAGCCTTCAAAATATTAATACTTTGTATCCTTCTTAAGGAAGGGAGTGATGTTGGCTTTTTCTCTGAAAATTAAAGTTCTTTTCTTGGAGAGAGTCAGTGAAGTTTACAGTACTTTCTAGAGAATAAGCAAACATTTCTTTTCTTTTATTCAACAAATACATGTGTACGTGAGTACTATGCAGTTTCAGATAATGGGCACATTTCAGTGAACAGATAGCTTTTGTGAGACCTACATTCTTTTTGAATATATATCATGTGCTTGACATATAGTTGTGACTTTGTCCCTTGCTGAAAGTTAGTGGCAGAGGTATCTAAATTTCATACTGTGAGGACATAACCTTTCCTTAACATCAGACAGCATGCTGAGCTATCCAGAGATTGCCTTGATTGGAGAGGTCAGCAGAGACCCCATTATGTCTCCTTGTGAATCCTGCTTAGTCAACATTTCTCAAACATCAGCCATGCATAGTAATTACATTCAGAGCTTGTTTAAAATGTAAAGTTTTCTGCCTCACCCCCAGATTTGTTTGACCAGTACTGGAATGGGCCTTGCGAGTGTATTTTTGTCAAGTACCTCAGATAATTCAGGCTAAAGACCAGAGAACCACACTTTGAGAAATACTGTGCTGAGGTTTTGACACTTCATTGTTTTGAGCTGTTGTAGGTAGTTTGTGATTATTTTGCTGAGAGGGCTCTGACTGTTGTAGGAGATGCTATTGTCTTGTTTGTTATTTCATAACTGTTGGGCAACTGCTTTTTGTAATGAAAGTAATCCTTATATTTGTGTAGTGCTTTTATAATCTCATATTTACTAGGAGATCTCTTGATAGATAAGTATAAAAATGTTTACCAGTGAGCAAAAATGGCTTATGCAGGTAAGAAAATGACAAAGGAAGAACTGAAACTTGTGTTTTTGGCCATCGATTGAGTCATTATTCTTTTCATTATATTGCATATATTGTGAGTTTAGCTAGCTTTCCATTCTCAAGTCCAACTGCTGGTTTATTGAGCCACTTTTTATTTGTTTATTCACTGAAGGGCATTTTTATAAGTACATGTTGCATAGTTCTATATTATTAGCTTAGATTTACATTGAATTTAATTTATGAAAAGATAGTCATGTGTTTATACATTACTTTTTTCTTTCAGCTTAGATCATTCTAGTAACTTGTGTTGCCTCTTCCATTTTCCATTTTCCCCTTTACTATACTTGTGTTAACATATCAAGCTTCATTTGCTAATACAGAGAAATTTGAGTTGTTTTTAAAATATATAATCTACTTAACGAAGGATTTACTAAGCAAATTAATTAATGTAGTGTGTGTGGAGGGGGAATGTTTCATCCAGCCAAAATAATTTGTTCTCCTAGATCTTTATATGTAAAACTGTCTTTAATACAAATGATTCCTATATTGCTAAAAGTACCCTAAAGAAAGTGGTACACTATTTAGTCTCTAAATAGTGTATTGAGAGATACTTTGATTTCCGGACTTACTTACCCTAAGACTTTAATGTGTGTTTTCTCATACTTTCTTTTAAGGAGTGGAGGTAAATCATTTCAGCCTTAAGAATTTGAAATTTAATTTAGGAAGAAGGAAAAGGGAACCCAGTTTTGTTTTTATTTGGCTGCACCATGCATAATGTGGGATCTTAATTCCCTGACCAGGGATCCAACCCCTGCCCCCTGCATTGGAAGTGCAGAGTCCTAACCGCTGGACTTCCAGGGAAATCCCTCTGGGGCCTAATTTTGATATTTTGAAAATAGCATTGATGGTTATATCTTTGGACATGTTGAGTTTAAGCTGATAGGATATCCCAGGCTTAGCTCTTGTATAATTAAGTTAGCAGAGATACAGCCCTAAACCTCAGCTAGGGAATTAGGAGTGGTGTTTATTCTTACACTGAGCAAGATCAGTGTAGAAGTGATAGTAGAGACAGGAAATTGAGAGGTAAGGACTGAATTCTTTGGTGGAAATGCAAAGTTAATCAAGGCAAGAGGAGAGTTGCCATAATGGGATGTTACAGTCAGTGGAAGCCAGTTTTAAAGGACAGGCAGAGGCCAGATTTTTGGAGTTTCTTATTGTATATGAAACTTTGCTTTTTTGGTGTATGTAATGGGGGAGGGACGAGAAATGGCACCACGAAACTGTAGAAGAGTGACTGAAACTAGGGGACTATGTAGAAAGGCATCTTTCAAATTTAGCTCAGATGCCAACTTTTCTAAGAAGCCTTCCCTTTTATCTTCTCTGAATAAATTACTTAACTCCTCTATATTTCATATTTACTTTATTGTTGCTTTTATATTGTACTTGTCACCAGTTCTTCTAGACCTTAAGATGCTTTGGCATCCTTTTTGGCAGTGTCACACACATAGCAGCTGCTTAATAAGTGTTGAATCAGACTTGAAGAGCAGATTTTAGTAAAGGATTTTTAACAGTTTTAGTGAGACTATATATGTAAGCATCATCAACTTAAAGTGTGCAATTCATTGTTTTTTACTATATGTACAGAGTTGTGCTGCCATCCATCACCGTAATACAATTAAAGAATACTTTCATCCCCTCCTGCCCCCCAAAAACCTTGAACACATTAGTGATCACTCTCCATATCCTATTAGGCCTAGATAGCCACTTGTCTACTTTCTATATGTTTGCTTATTAAAAAAGATTTGATCAACCCTTTAAGATTGGTATTGTGAAAACTACAGATGTATTGTCCTACTTCCCAGTGGAAAAGTATATTTTAATACTTGTATTCCCCTGGAGGTTCCAGTTCTTCACATATTGTCTTCCAGTACAACTGTATCCAAGGCTAGAGAAAGCAGTGACAGCAAGAACCATTTGTGATCTTTGAAATATAATATTGGGCCGTATGAAGAGATGAGAATGATAACCATTATACAGGGAACCAAGAAAAAAAATAAAAGTAAGATGGCAGATACAGACTAGATTTTTAACAAGTTACCTGTGAACAAGAAAATAGGGTGATCTTGTCTTACTATGTACCAACAATGCTGGCTGTTTTCAGTTTCTTGTGAATAACAAAGCTTAGTGTGTAGTCCTAACCCCTACCCACCTCTTTACCTGTCCATCTTCTGTTTATGCTTCAAGAATCAACTTTACTTGTTCATTGAAAGGTTTTCCCTAAAGCTTCCCTCTAAAAAATTGATTGGGTCCCCATAATTTGTACCTTTCACCATCAGTTTCTCTCATCATTTGTCTACACAGACTGTGGTATAAACTATGAGAGCAAAAATTACTTGGTTTTGTCTTGTTAGCCACCATAAATTTTGAAAGGGTAAACAAACAGGAACTTTCGTAGTAGGTATTTCCAAGTATCAAGGCACATTTGTTTGTGTTTTTAAAAATTGGCAGGTTAAGAAACGTCTATGCATGTTTTAAAGCAGAGGGCAAGGAACAGGAAGACTGAGAAATGGAAATCTTACAGCATAATTCAAAGATCTTAGGGGTCATATTGTCAGCAGAGGGTTAGTAGTAGCAGGTAAGAGGGTTAGGATGAAGAAGGAAAATGAATCATCTTAGTTGACATTATTATTGGCTGAGTGAAACGCGCTGCACAAGTTTTAGATCTTAATCTACAGTCTCTTTACCTTAAAAATCTGTTTAGAGGGGCTTCCTGGTGGCTCAGTGGTAAAGAATCCACCTGCCAACACAGGAGACATGGATTCGATCCCTGATCTGGGAAGATCCCACATGCCGCAGAGCAACTAAGCCCCAGCACCACAACTACTGAACCTGTGCCCTAGAGCCCAGGAGCTGCAACTACTGAAGCCTGGGTATCCCAGAGCCCGCGCTCTGCAACCAGAGAGTAGCCCCGGCTCACAACTAGAGAAAAGCCTGCACACAGTAACAAAGACCCAACACCACCAGAAATTTAAAAAAAAACTGTTTAGAACAGGGTTCTTAACTTGGTTCAGGGATATCATTCTTTCCTTCAAGAGATCAGTGAGTTGGATGAAAAAAAATTCCAAAGTTTATTTTCAAGTGCCTCACTAGTTTAGACAGTACCTGTGGCTTTGTCACCAATAGAAATCACAGATATTTTTGTATCACATTGTTGCATGAATCTCAAAATAGTCTTCATTCCCATCATACTTCAAAATTATAGTACTAATTAGACTTGCCCCTAAATTGTATTATGTAGTGCTTTAATAAAGAGCATGTATTTTACTATATCAAGATTGATTTTAAAGTAATTTTATGGTAACTGAATCGCTCTAAAATTAGTTTCCTTTATAATGCTACATATTATGCTTTTAAAATACTCTGAGAAGGGATCAATAGGCCTCATTAGACAAAGATGTGGGGCGGGGGGAGTCCAGGACAACAAAAAAAGATTTAGAACTCCTGATGCAAAACTAGTGACTCCAACTCCCACCCACCCACATATAACTTATTTGAGCAGATTCTTGGTGAAACTGGAAGTTGCTCAGTCGTATCTGACTTTTGTGACCCCACAGACTATATGGTCCATGGAATTCTACAGGCCAGAATACTGGAGCGGGTAGCTGCTGTCTTCTCCAGGGGTTCTTCCCAACCCAGGGATTGAATCCAGGCTTCCCACGTTGCAGGCAGATTCTTTACCTGCTGAGACACCAAGGAAGCCCAAGAATACTGAAGTGGGTAGCCTCTCCTCTCTCCAGTGGATCTTCCCAACCCGGGAATGGAACCGGGGTCTCCTGCATTGCAGGCCAATTCTTTACCGGCTGAGCTACCAGGGAAGCCCAAGTTCTTGGTCGTTGTGGCTAAATAAAAAACATTTGTTTGATGCAGGATTGGTCCCAGTTGGTGGATATCCACTGTTTTCTTTTCCCCTTCTAGTCTTGTTCAGTTTTTATTAAATTGCTTCCATGCTTGTTAATATCCTCCCCCATGGGTGTGAGATTGTAAGGATGGGAAAATTAGCCAGCTAAAGGCCTGGGGAAGTTTTGGGAAAGGTTCAGTGAAGTAAAGATAAAATTAATATCTAAAATTTCTTGAAATCATCATATCTACTTCTAAAACTATTTCTTTTGTTCTATCTAAACTTTAGTCTAAATTTCTTTACTAAACCTAATTTTCAGACTTCCTTGGTATGGTACATTTGGTTAAGACTCAGCACATCCAGTACACGGGGTGTGGTTCCATCCCTGGTCTGGGAACTAAGATCCCAACTGCCTGTGTGGCGGTGCAGCAAAGTAAAAAAACAACTTGATTTTCCAGTTCTGTGCAGTAGCCAAATAGCAGCATAGAGTATCATTCTCTAGTGAAAATCCTCTGGATCTCAAACCAGTTCAAAGGTATATCTGCAGGTAAGTCCAAAGGATTGTGAATAAAAATTTCGTGTTACTGAACTTGTGAAATATGAATTGTGTTTTAAATGTGAAATTGTGAGAGGAGGAAATAGATTGATGTTTCGAAGGCAAAATAAGTTTATATTATTAAATTTTAGATGTCTTGTATTCAAAGTACAATGAAAGCCACTAATCCAAGGAACAAATAAGGGCAGAGAACCTTTCGGAGAATGATAGTTACACAATAGTCTTGTGTACCAAGTTAATAGAAAATCAGGAGATGCCCCACATTTAGTCCTGTGTCTGGTTCTCTTTCAGAAAGGCTGAAGAGTTACCATGAATCAAAAATATAGTCAAACTGGTGCATTATGGTTCTGTTTTTGTGATGAAAAATGCCATTAGTAAAATAGAGCATTATAAGTACTAACAGTTTTAGGTTAAAGGAGTTACAGTGTCTTAAGACTGAAGTTCATAGATGGTTCTACCTTTCAATCAACTATTGAATGTAGTACTAGGAGGACTGGTAACTCTTGAGACTCAGGAATTTAAATTGAGAATTGAGGGCAGCCTCCTGTTGGATTCTGGTAATTTAGGAGGACAGGGGTAGTAGGAAGTGCCTTTCTTAACTGTCGTAAATGAATTGTTAATCCCGGTGCACACTCACACCAAAAACAAAACATGGAAAGAAAAGAAGTCAACAAGGCATGATTACGATGAGAAGCGAGAAGGAAGATACAGGAAAAGATGCACAAGAATGACTGTAGTTAATTTTTTTGGCCCATGATAATTTGGGTGCTATTGAAGGACAGGAAGAGCTGTCTATAATTTTTATAATATTATGAAAGGCAAAATATAATATATAGGAACAATGAAAGAAATTCAGACATGAGAATAGGGTGATTGGAACTGTTAGCAGTAACAACCTAAAGGGGGAATTCGAGCTTGTTTACTTAGAGTTGAGTGAGATTGTACTAGACCAGGTCCTTAACGTCTACCCTCATAAGAAGGAAGGTAAAGGTTGGAGGATGATGATGAGTTGGCAAGAGACTGAGTTTGAGATACAGTGTCTTGAGAATGTAGATGCTATGAAAATTGGAGAAGGAAATGGCGACCCACTCTGGTGCTCTTGCCTTGAGAATCCTAGGGACAGGGGAGCCTGGTGGGCCACCGTCTATGGGGTCGCACAGAGTCGGACACGACTGAAAGCGACTTAGCAGCAGCAGCACTGATTCAGTGCTGGTACTTTCAGTTGTTCAGCGAGGACTCTGATTTGATAATCTAAAGATGGGAAGATAAATGGTATAGGAAAAGACATTTCCCTGTTAAGACCATCACTTTATAGTCATTTCAGTCACTCAGTTGTGTCCGACTCTGCAACCCCATGGAGTACAGCACTCCAGGCTTCCCTGTCCATCACCAACTCCTGGAGCCTACTCAAACTCATGTCCATCCAGATGGTGATGCCATCCAGCCATCTCATCCTCTGTCGTCCCCTTCTCCTCCTGCCTTCAATCTTTCCCAGCATCAGGGTCTTTTGAAATGAGTCGGTTCTTCGCATCAGGTGGCCAAAGTATTGGAGTTTCAACTTCAGCATCAGTCCTTCCAATGAATATTCAGGACTGATTTCCTTTAGGATTGACTGGTTAGATCTCCTTGCAGTCCAAGAGACTCTCAAGAGTCTTCTTCAACACCACAGTTCAAAAGCATCAATTCTTTGGCACTCAGCTTTCTTTATAGTTCAGCTCTCACCAGTCATCCATACATGACTACTGGAAAAACCATGGCTTTGACTAGATGGACCTTTGTTGGCAAAATGTCTCTGCTTTTTAATATGTTCTCTAGGTTGGTCATAACTTTCCTTCCAAGGAGTAAGCATCTTTTAATTTCATGGCTACAATCACCATCTGCAGTGATTTTGGAGCCCCCCAAAAATGAAGCCTGTTACTGTTTCCACTGTTTCCCCATCTATTTCCCATGAAGTGATGGGACCGGATGCCATGATCTTAATTTTCTGAATGTTGAGTTTTAAGCCAACTTTTTCACTCTCCTCTTTCACTTTCATCAGGAGGCTCTTTAGTTCTTCTTTACTTTCTGCCATAAGGGTGGTGTCATCTGCATATCTGAGGTTATTGATATTTCTCCCAGCAATCTTGATTCCAGCTTGTGTCATCCAGCCCGGCATTTTGTATGATATACTCTGCATATAAGTTAAATAAGCAGGGTGACAATATACAGCCTTGATGTACTCCTTTCCAAATTTGGAACCAGTCCATTGTTCCATGTCTGGTTCTAACTGTTGTTTCTTGACCTGCATACAGATTTCTCAGGAGGCAGGTCAGGTGGTCTGGTATTCCCATCTCTTTAAGAATTTTCCAGTTTGTTGTGATCCACACAGGCAAAGGCTTTGGCATAATCAATAAAGCAGAAGTAGATTTTTTCTGGAACTGTCTTGCTTTTTCGATGATCCAACGGATGTTGACAATTTGATCTCTGGTTCCTCTGCCTTTTCTAAATTCAGCTTGAACATCTGTTATTTCACGGTTCACGTACTGTTGAAGCCTGATTTGGAGAATTTTGAGCATTACTTCGCTAGCATGAGTTCAATTCAGTCGCTCAGTCGTGCCTAACCCTTTGTGACCCTGTGAACCATGCCAGGCCTCCCTGTCCATCACCAACTCTCGGAGTCCACCCAAACCCATCTCCATTGAGTCGGTGATGCCATCCAACCATCTCATCCTCTGTTGTCCCCCTCTCCTCCTGCCCTCAATCTTTCCCAGCATCAGGGTCTTTTCCAGTGAGTCAGCTCTTCGCATTAGGTGGCCAAAGTACTGGAGTTTCAGCTTCAACATCAATCCCTCCAATGAATATCCAGGACTGATCTCTTTTAAGATGGACTGGTTGGATCTCCTTGCAGTCCAAGGGACTCTCAAGAGTCTTCTCCAACACCACAGTTCAAAAGCATCAATTCTTCGGCGCTCAGCTTTCTTCACAGTCCAACTCTCACATCCATACATGACCACTGGAAAAACCATAGCTTTGACTAGATGGACCTTTGTTGGCAGAGTAATGTCTCTGCTTTTTAATATGATATCTAGGTTGGTCATAACTTTCCTTCCAAGGAGTAAGTGTCTTCTAATTTCATGGCTGCAATCACCATTTGCAGTGATTCTGGAGCCCAGAAAAATAAAGCTAGCGTGAGAGATGATTGCAATTGTGTGGTAGTTTGAACATTCTTTGGCTTTGCCTTTGGGATTGAAATGAAAACTGACCTTTTCCAGTCCTGTGGCCACTGCCGAGTTTTCCAAATTTGCTGGCATATTGAGTGCAGCACTTTGACAGCATCATCTTTCAGGATTTGAAATAGTTCAACAGATGACACCACCCTTATGGCAGAAAGTGAAGAGGAACTAAAAAGCCTCTTGATGAAAGTGAAAGTGGAGAGTGAAAAAGTTGGCTTAAAGCTCAACATTAAGAAAACGAAGATCATGGCGTCTGGTCCCATCACTTCATGGGCAATAGATGGGGAAATAGTGGAAACAGTGTCAGACTTTATTTTTTGGGGCTCCAAAAAAATATGTATGGATGTGAGAGTTGGACTGTGAAGAAGGCTGAGCGCCGAAGAATTGATGCTTTTGAACTGTGGTGTTGGAGAAGACTCTTGAGAGTCCCTTGGACTGTAAGGAGATCCAACCAGTTCATTCTGAAGGAGATCAGCCCTGGGATTTCTTTGGAAGGAATGATGCTAAAGCTGAAACTCCAGTACTTTGGCCACCTCATGTGAAGAGTTGACTCATTGGAAAAGACTCTGATTCTGGGAGGGATTGGGGCAGGAGGAGAAGGGGA
Organism: Bos mutus; assembly: GCF_027580195.1. Lineage (NCBI taxonomy): Eukaryota > Metazoa > Chordata > Mammalia > Artiodactyla > Bovidae > Bos > Bos mutus. Next base: position 100,618,440 of record NC_091623.1, on the reverse strand, counting down.
CGACAGAGGATGAGATGGCTGAATGGCATCACGGATTCAATGGACGTGAGTCTGGGTGAACTCCGGGAGTTGGTGATGGACAGGGAGGCCTGGCGTGCTGCGGTTCATAGGGTCACAAAGAGTCGGACAGGACTGAGCAACTGAACTGAACTGAACTGGAATTCCATCACCTCCACTAGCTTTGTTCTTAGGGATGCTTTCCAAGGCCCACTTTACTTATTATTTGACTTCTTTGAGTCAAAGATGAGTAGATGCTTCCTGGTGACTTTATACTTTTAGTACAGGGAGTATTTTTTTTTTATTCCTTGCTTTGTTTTTCTCATCTGCAACGTCAGGTGTGCCCTAGCCTCTTAAAACCTCTAATACAGCTTTTTATTTTTTAATTCAGCAAATGTTACTGAGTATTTCCTGCTTGTAAGGCATTGTGCTGAATGCTGGAAATACAGAGTTGTGAACAAGACACTAAATGGCTCTTCCTATTATATTAGGACTCTCTAAAGGAATTGAACTGATGAGTCTTGTATACAGGCATATCTCAAAGTTATTACAGGTTCAGTTCCAGAACACCACAATAAAGCAAAGTCACACAAATTTTTTGGCAAGTATGTGTATTAATTTTGAAATACCTTATTGCCAAAAAGTGCTAGCCTATCATCTGAGCTTTGAGCAAGTGGTAATTTTTTGCAATAATAGCATCAAAAATAAAGATCATAGATCACCACAACGATATAATAATAACAAAAATATCAAAATAGTGAAAATGTGACAGACACAAAGTGAGCACGTACTGTTGGAAAAGTGGCGCCAGTGGATTTGATCAAGACAGGGTTGCCACAAACCTTCAGTTTGTTAAAAAAAAAAAAAAAAGTGATACCTGCAAAGAGCAATAAAGAAAGATATGCTTGTATTATACATAGAGTTTTATTATGAGGGATTGGTTTACACAATCATGGAGGCCAAGAGGTCCCGGGACCTGTGGTCTATATGAGCTGGAGGCCCAGGAAAATCAGTAGTGCATTTCTGCTTCAAGCCTAAAGGCCTGAGAGCCAGGGGAACCAAAGATTTAAGTCCCAGGTGAGTCCTAAGATCTGAAAACCAGGAGCATGTATGTCTGAGAGCAGAAGGTGATTATTTCAGTGCTAGCAGAGAGGGAATTTTCTCTTCCTCTGCCTTTTTGTTCTGTTCAGAACAAAAGAGAGTGATCTTCTTTACTTAGCCTGTCATTCTGATGCTAATCTCTTATGGAGCCAACTTCACAGACACCCCAAAATAATGTTTTACAAGCTATTCCAGAATCCCTTAGCCCAGTAAGGTTGACACACAAAATTAACCATCACACTAATCAAGCCATAAGAGAAGGCCTACGTTAAACAAATGTTCCTTTTTCTGTTATTGTTCTAGTTATAGGGATGGAACATATTTAGGTGCTTTAATCTGAACTGAGTATTTATGATGATTACACTGATTTACTATTCTTGGAAGTCATTGGGTCTCAGCAATATTGAAAATATTTCATTTCATTCTTTTTTAAGATACTTCTATTTTTGCAGAGATTTATTAGGGAAAAGAAAGAAACCCTTAGCTCCATGTCTTCTAATTGGTCTTCATGTCATTGTCATTCCTTTTACTCCCCAGGTTCCATATTGCATACTGATACCAAGGCCAGCTTTTAATATTGACTTAATTATATTAGGTCCTAGACATAGCCTACTGATATTTTCCCGGTTATCTATAAAATTTAAAGCACATTAGCCTGGCATTCAAGAGTCTATATCAGTCACCTTGATTCTCCCCTTTATACGAACCTGTGTCTGTTCTTGCCGCCTGCTTAAGACATCCTTTTCTACCTTCCCTATCGAAATATTATCCCTCCTTCAGGATCTGACTGGTAATAGACCATTTTCACTAGGTTTCTTTCTTTGGACAGATGTAGTTCAACCCATTGTTTTGTCTTGTTTTGTTTTGTTTTGTTTGCTTTTCTGAATTCTTTTAGCATATTTTGGTCAGCCCCAGTGACTTGTACATATGTCATCTTAGGTTTGTGCTTTTTACATGTGTCTTAATTTTTTAGCTAGAATTACTTTAGATAGGGGTTTAGAAGAACAAGATGAAATCAGAGATGGACCTTGCCTTCTGCTAGAATTTTCTTCAGACCTTAAGGTACCTTTCTTAATGCTCTCAGTAAGTAACGATGATTTTTTTGAATTGCAAGCTCATTCTCTGGCCTGTTGCCTTGATTGATCAGGCAACACTGAGTCTAAAGACATTTGAAACAGAAAATGAGACCTCGTACTTTCGTTTTTACTTTCATCCATTAAATTATTTGATTCTTCTGCATGTTTTGAAACTAAATAAGGTCCAAATCAAACCAGTCTTTTTTTTTTTTTTAATCTCATAAATTCAGAGTTACCTATAGTGTGCACATTACCATAGTGTGAAGTGAAAGTGAAGGTGTCATTCGCTCAGTGTGCAACTCTTTGTCACCCCATGGACTGTTGCCCTCCAGGCTCCTCTCTCCATGGAATTTTCTAGGCAAGAATACTAAAGAATACCATTCCCTTCTCCAGGGGATGTTCCCCACCCAGGGATCAAAGCCAGGACTTCTGCATTGCAGGCAGATTCTTTTCCTTCTGAGCCACCAGGGAAGCCTCTTACCATAGTGTATGTACTTAGTAACAACACATTGTTATATACATTAAAAAATGTCTAAAGATAGGACCTTGAGTTTCTGGTCAAAGGCAGAAACAGGAGTGAGGCTTTCACTTTGGTGTGTTTCAGGTAGTCTGCAAGCTTAAATGATCTCAGAGAATCAGGTTAGTGCTTGCTCATTACCCAGGTTCTGTGAAGACTTAGAAAAAACAAACAGTAAGCCCTGTATTACCAGGTGGAGAGAGAGAGAAGCACCAGAGTAACAGTACCTGAATATTTGTACTTTCGAAGGGTTAGATCTTGGATTCAAGCAGTAGTCAGTGGCTATGAGAATTCTGTGAAATGAGAGATCTGTGTGAGACAGGCTACTTAAGGAAGATTTCTCTGACAGCTGGATATTAGGATGTTGCGATTGAAAATGGAGAGTTAGAAGCTCTCAGAATAAAAGGAAAACATGGAGGTGAAGGTAGAAACTGAATGAGTATGATCTGGGTAAGCAGAAGACTGTTCCTGGCGCCTAATCTGTGTGTAATAAGGTCTGGATGGATTGATTGCACGGGGGGGAGGGTGTGAGGTCTTAGGTTTTGAGAAATTAGTTATATATTCCTTACCCTCCAGGCTCCTCTGTCCATGGGATTTTCCCAGCAAAAATACTGGAATGGGTTGCCATTTTCTCCTCACAGGGTCAAACCCAAGTCTCCTGCGTCTCCTTTATTGCAGGTAGATTCTTTACTGCTGAACCAGCGGGGCTTAAACTCATACACTTAAAACAATAAGGAGAAAAATACCTGATGACTTGATTTTTTTTTTTTTTTAAGTAAATTTCTAAATTCATCTGATTTTTGTTTCTAATTATTCTGTATTCTGTTAAAGGCCTACTTTGCATATGAATTCTCAAAAAGTACTTTGTAAAGTTAGGTGATGACATGGCAATGTGAAGAATGAATTTGTGCCTTTGACATGTCAGGTTTGTAGTTTGGGTTGGATGCTTGTAAAATTTACTTTATTGTAATTTTGTTAGGAAGCTGTTGGTACAAATTTGTTGATGTGCTTGTGAGATGTAGTCTTATGAGAGTTGATTTGTGCTTTCTCTTTTGCCTTTGACTTTTAGTGACTTCCCCTCACTTCCTTAGCATTTTCTGTACTTTGTATTCTTGATTAGAGTCATTTCTTTTTCTTTAAAACCTAGCTAAATTAGATTTGTATTAAAAATCTGCCATAATTCTTAGTATTGGATATTTATAATGTTAAGAATTGGTTTTGAAGTTCCTCATAGCTTCCCAGCACAGATTTGCCTCTGCAGTTAAGTACAGAAAGGATAAAAAAAGAGAAGGAAAACAAAATCGAGGAATCAGGAAAGGAGAACATAACCGTATTTCATTTTATCACTTATTTTTCAATTTATTATTTGTTTTGTTTTACCCATCTCTTCCCACCTCCACCCCTATCCCTCACCCTCCAAAAACCCACCACTGTGACCTTTTTTGTGTGTGAGAGAGCTTTTCTTCAAAGTAAATGTTGGAATGAATGTGAAGAGTGTTGAATTCTTGTATGGAAAACAAAGGATTGAAAAGAGAAAATTACAGAAGCTTTGAACACGGTTTTAGATACAATCTCAGACATTAGCAGATTGGCACTTCTGTTGCTTTTCGGGCACAATCTCTGTAAGGTTAAAAAAAAAAAAACTCTTTCCCAGCCAGGCTATCTTTTTCAGCAAAGACATGTGAAAATGAATTCCTCTTTGTGTGTTTGATGGTAGTTATTCATGTTTCCTGTTTGCAGAGTAATCCTCAGGAACAGGTGGAACAAAAGTGTAGGAAACAATGTGCATTTTTTAAGTCTAGCCCCTTTGTGACCTTTTACATAAAATTCTAGGGATAATATTCGTTGGACCTGAATATGGGACCACACTTACATAGGACATCAAGGAGATCAAACCAGTCAGTGCTAATCCTAAATCAAAGCATCTAGTCAAAGCCATGGTTTTTCCGGTGGTCATGTATGGATGTGAGAGTTGGACTATAAAGAAAGCTGAGCGCCGAAGAATTGATGCTTTTGAACTGTGGTGTTGGAGAAGACTCTTGAGAGTCCCTTGGACAGCAAGGAACTCCAACCAGTCCATCTTAAAAGAGATCAGTCCTGGATATTCATTGGAAGGACTGATGTTCAAGCTGAAACTCCAATACTCTGGCCACCTGATCCGAAGAGCTGACTCGTTTGAAAAGACCCTGATGCTGGGAAAGATTGAGGGCAGGAGGAGACGGGGACGAAAGAGAATGAGATGGTTGGATGGCATCACTGACTCAGTGGACATGAATGAGTTTGAGCAAGCTCTGGGAGATGGTGAAGGACAGGGAAGCCTGGCGTGCTGTGGGGTCACAAAGAATCGGACATGATCGAGAAACTGAATAACAACAAAAACACTAGACGTTTTTTAAAACACGTAAACTTTGCAAATGGTAAATCCAGGTATAGTTTCTTATTAGAGTTTTTAAAGATATCACTTCAGTACAGCTTTAAAATAGCTTCCTCTTTTGTTTGTTTACATTTTAGATAAAAGCCAGTTTTTTTTCCAAGCTGGTGGTGGTTTTATTTTTTTTTTGGCTGCACTATGCAGCGTGTGGGATCTTTAGTTCCCTGACCAGGGATCAAACCCATGCCTCCTGTAGTAGAAGCAAGGGGTCCCAACCAACCATGGACTGCCAGGGAATTCCCTCAAGCAAAATTCATAATTTAGCTAAGTTTAAAATAAAAATTATAGTGTGTATTTTTCGGAAACCACCCTTATCTGATCTAGAGACATACAGAAACTTGCAATCACTGCAGTGATTCCTAGTCCTTGGAGTCTCTGAAATTAGTCATTGATATTCCTAGAGTTATTGGGGATAAATGTGTATCCACAGAAACATAGCAATGGATAATTAAAGCATGATCCTTCCAATAAAAAGTGAATGTCATCCTTGTGGTAATAGGATTATTTTCTGTAATCTGGAACTAAGCAAAAATATGACTCCTTATAAATGGAACTTGGTAGGAAGTGGAACAGGAGTTATAATAAAACGGATATTTACTCTCTGAAACATTTTGGAATGACTGATAAAAATCTCCTTCATTTTTTCAATTAAAAAGTAAGACCAGGTGAGGTTTAGAAACTTGCCCACAGTTACAGGAATTAATGGTGGATGGATAGAGAATTCACCTGCCCTGCTTAAGAAGCATATTAAGGCTGCCACACAAGTACTAACTTAATGGGACAGTGGGTTGCTTGACAGAAAAAAATCTCTTTATGCATTATTTTGTGTTGGGCAATGTAGTCAGTAAGTGGGGTCATCAGCTAAATAGAGGAAAACAACCTTAAATAAAAACCTAGAGGGAAACTATCTTATATTTTTAAAATTTGATGATGTTTTTAAAATTTGATGATGTGAAGTGATAATCAGCTTTTTATAACGCCTTCCTCTTTCCCTCTTTGTTAGGTGGTATGGTCAGGAAAAAGACTATAACGTGCTAGTTATGGATCTTCTTGGACCCAGCCTTGAAGACCTCTTCAATTTCTGTTCAAGAAGGTTCACAATGAAAACTGTACTTATGTTAGCTGACCAGGTATGTGAAACTTTTATGAGAATAAAAGCTAAGAAATGCTACTGTTTAGTACTACTTAACTATAATTTCAGTGTAGAAACCAGAGTATTATAACCCTGTATAATAATCCTTGGGTTAAAAGTATAGTCATTCAAGTTTGTTGCTCTGATAAGTCTTGTAGATGTTTTCCTGTGGTATAAGACAAAAATGAATTACACTGGTTTATTAATTCACCTGTAGACTAAGAGTTTTCGAGCTACTCCCATCATATAGTGTATTTGTTTTAGTGTTTAGTATAACAGGTTTCTTTGTAAGATTTTGTTTGAAGAAAGGATTTGGGAGTGTTTGTGTGTGTGCAAATATAAATAAATATGTATATATTGAAATTTTGATTAAAGCAAACTGAATGGTATTATGTGTTGAACCCTTATAAAAGGTATATTTTTGAGGAAAATAAGGTACTGAAGTAATTTAATGAACAGTTTTTGACCAAGTAGATGCTTCTTACAGGATTCTCAGCTATTGGTAATATTTAAGCAAAATCATGGAAATTTTTATGTCATGAATTGGATTTATGCATTGATTGAGGTTAGATGAAATTGTTTTAAAGCCCAAGGCTAGATTTATTTTTTTAGCTAAAGGTAATAAAAAAGAAAACCAGTTTTAAAGAATTTTAAGATGGGAGAATGGGGTCAGGAACAGACCTTGAGGAAACAGATACTATGGTCAAAGATAACAGGTAAATGTCAAGGACCTTGCATAAAACATGACTTCTTAATATGCTTTAATTCACATGTGAGCAAATCTTAACAAAAGAGTTTGTATTCTGTAGGCTCAGTAACACATAGGCATACATGCAGTGAACATTTATTCAGGATCTGCCACTGTAAAGGAGATCAGTCCTGGGTGTTCATTGGACGGACTGATGTTGAAGCTGAAACTCCAATACTTTGGCCACCTGATGCAAAGAGCTGACTCATTTGAAAAGACCCTGATGCTGGGAAAGATTAAGGGCAGGAGGAGAAGGGGACGACAGAGGATGAGATGGTTGGATGGCATCACTGACTCGATGAACCTGGATTTGGGTGGACTCTGGGAGTTGGTGATGGACAGGGAGGCCTGGCATGCTGCAGTTCATGGGGTCGCAGAGAGTCGGACACGACTGAGTGACTGAACTGAACTGTACTTAGCACTGGAGTGTACAAAAAATAAGAGCTAGTTTCTTCCCTCTTTTAACATAGAGTTAGTGGAGAAAAATGGACAGGTTCTGTCGTAAAAGTCTATATTGGATACTCTGGTAACATCAGAGAAATAATGTAATTTAGGGAAGGGGGTTGTACAAAGGCACTTGTTTAAGAAAGAACCAGCTGAGTCTTGCTCTATAAATGACAGGCAACACTTGAGTAGTCTGTAGTTTGTGCTGTTAATTTATCTTTTGCCTGACCTTCCCCCTGTGAGTGAATACTCATAGTTTAATGATAAGTATTACTTGGCTAGAACAAATACTTTATGTACTTGACTGGTACAAAAAGTGAGACAAATGTTTTGTTTTACTTATTTAATATATGAATTGCTGCTGTACCTAAAGATGGTATTTGAACATTGTATACATCTTCTTCCTTGAGTGTATAGTTTAAGCCAGAGATTACAATTTGCCTTCACAAGCCGTTTGCCAAGGTAGAGGAATAAGAGTTAGAATTTATATCCTTGGTGATAAAAGCTGTAGAGAAAACGCAGGCAAGTAAAAATAGAGTCCTGACGTACACTACTGAGAAGAGCAAAAACATATGGGCAGAAAGATAATGTTGGCAGCCTTTGGACATGGAAAACATTTTCAAATACAACTTTTATTTTATGGAAAAGGTAGACATAATTGATAACTTAGAAATTTAAACTATTACAGAAGAAAAAGTTTAAATCTGTTTACGTAACAAATGACTGATAAAAAGATTGTCTGTTGTATGCAAAGAATTCTTAAAAACTGACAAGAAAAGGACAAGCCAAAAAAATAATGGAAAAGTATGGATTGACTTCACAGTACAGTACTAAGTCCAGAAGGTCAGTAAAAGTGAGCAGGTTTTTTAACTGTTATGAAATTACAAGTGAAGTCAGTACCTGTGAAAATGGGCAAGATTTAGAAAAAACTGAGATAACTGCTAGTGGGAAAAAAACACTAGTGCTGAAAAAATGAGCTGTTATAGGCTATTCTGAAGGCAATCAGTTTGCCTTCAAAGCAGCAACTCCCCCTGCAATGATAGGGGAGGTATAACCCATAGAAATAGAAGTGCTAATAGATAAGGATATATAAGTATATTAGTGTTATTGTTTATGGTGAGAGAATATTGGAAATAATGAGCATTAATACTGTGAGTTGGGATAATTGGGGAGTACTTCCATCTATGCCATAGAATATTTATCTCCATTAAAAAGAATGGTAAGACCATACCACTTGACTTGGCAGAATTTCTGGGAAATTAAGAAAAGCTTGTTATAATGCCATGTTTGTTAGTTTTAGGATATGATCATACATATATGGAGAAAAATCATGGGAGAGTCGGAAAAGCATGCCAGAAAGGAAACCCAGCATGTATATGTCCCCATTTGCATAAAAGTTACATGCTTACATTGTATGGTACCAACTTCTAGAAATGTTTGGGATAGAATTAGTTAAAAACAAGTGAACAAAAATAAAATGAGTAGACTATTTCTATTGTAGTTTAAAGCAATAACAGTGTATAACTGTATCTGTCAATTGGTCAACATCCCTGTACTCTGAAGCACATGTAAGTTTGTGTGTGTACATATAGAAGAGAATAAAAATAGATCTGAGTAATACCAGGTACCTCAAGGGGCATAGTATTGACGTTTACTTTATATAATTTTGAACAACTGAAACAGTTCTAAATTTATTACTTCTGTAATTAAAAAAACCAGTTCTTTCTATCAGGTTCTGTCATGTTTATAATCATTCATATTGAAAGAATAAGCTCAAAGGAAACTGCTGGTTTATGCTTGTATATCCATTAGTCTGGAGGTAAATGCAGAGCTGGTTGTCCTTTTTAATTTTGTCTAGCATTGTCTTTTTGAACTCTAAATAAAGTTAATAAAGTATACTTGTGATGTTGAAAAATGATTGACATATTGAAATAATTGAGACACAGTATGTTGCTTTCTTTTGTTTCTTAGTGCAAATCACTTAACTTGATTTTCTCTCCTCCCCTTTTTTCCAGATGATCAGTAGAATCGAATATGTGCATACAAAGAATTTTATACACAGAGACATTAAACCAGATAACTTCCTAATGGGTATTGGGCGTCACTGTAATAAGGTTAGTCACATGTTCTTTGCATGAAAGGACAAAGAATAAAACTTCCAAGAATTGCTTTGATAAACTTTGGTGAACTTTTTAAGTCTTTTAAAAAGTCATAGTAAGTTGAATTTGCTATTGATAATTGTTTTAAAAGATTGTACTTGAAGGCTAATCCATTAACTTAGTAACTTAAATTATCTCCAACTTAACCCAACCAAAGTTAAGTTATTTATATGGAAATATGAAATTCCAAGGGCTTTATAATGAAATGTAATCATCTATATTATTGTATCTATTTTTCATTCATTCGAATAGCAAACAAACAAACAAAAAAACCCATATACCCATATACTTTTCTTCCTGAATGCTAAAAATCAGATTTTAACCTTTCTTTCTGAAGTGTGGGTTTTTGCAATATATGTGCTTGTGCCAGTGTGGGAACCACTGTCCCACCCATCTGTCACCATGGCGTTAACATTTGCTGACTGAGCAAGGTTGATAATGAGAATTCTTCAGTCCTTGGATTTGTGTATTCAAAAGGATAACTTTTGGACCTGTTTCAAAAGTAGTTTGACAGTTTATTTGGGTGCCAAGTTGAGTGGGGTCTCCACCCCTCTTCTCTCCTGTTCAAAGGAAAGTGTAGACAAGTGAAATGAACTTTCATACAATGAAATTAGTGTTTATTGGGGGCCACAGAATGGTTGAACTTACGGGGTGATTGGGTTTTAGCCAGTGACGCATGATTGCAGTTAGAAACTAATTGTGTTGACAATTTTCTGCAATGATTAGTTTTACTGAGTGAATTGCTTTTATTTTCAATTGTTGAGGTCGGGCAGACAGGCAGCATTGGCAATGCACTAAGCATGTTATGATCTGACGATCTGATAGAAATTCTCAACTTCAGGACAACTTGGGGGTTTTTTGTGTTTTTTGTTTTGTTCTGTTTTTGGAAGGAACATTCCTATTTATTTTATTTAGTCATTAGGGAATGTTTGATGTTTTTAGGTCTAGCTATAAATGTTTACCTTTGTTTGCCTGTATGAATGCCAACTTGGAGCCATTACCATTAGAAGTGGTATTATTTGTTAATGCGTGAGACATTAATGTTGGTCTGACCAGGTTTTAGGAGTTAAATTTTATTTTTCTTGAAAGCTGAGCTTTAAATGATAGAAGGTGTTTAAGTCTACATGTAACCTTTCTTGCCATTCCCAAATCACATCTTTTTTCTTTTTTTAAATATTATGTGGCTTCTCTCTTTGAAGCATCCAGGTTCTTGTTATTTTAAAACCTGGTAATTTAATTGAACTATTACTAGTCTTAATTTTGGCAGGCAGTTTTGTCAGAATGACCCTAATCTTTTGACCATTTCCCAGCCTTTTCTTCCCATTTTCTTCCTGCTAAAGGCCTTCTATCCTCATGTAATCCATGTTCTGCATGTTGATGTTGCAGTACATGGTTTGTCTTAAACTTAATGATAGTCCAGATGATGTCTTTGCTTCCCCACCCTGCCCCAAACAGCTTATTAATCACTTAGTTGTGTTAGGAAGTCCAGATTGCCCAGTGATATGTAAACCTTTTTAGAATCTTGTGTCCTCTTTTAGAGATACTGAAAAGATTGTGAAATTGCTTTGCTGTTACACAGATTCAGAGAGACCCTAGGGTTAGAAGTGCAGTGTTTTACCTAAGATTCTGAACGTTGTTCTTAAACATTTTAGGTTAGTGTTTGTTTATGTAGTTGGTTTTTAGTGTTTTCTGTATTGTAGTTTGAAATACGCCAGTTGTATGATACTGGATTCTTTGGTCAGCTCGTTGTAGTAGTTTTCTATTTGTGGGTAGAGTTGGGGGTGGGGGGGCATTTGAGGTTGATTTTTAAAATCAAATTTCTTATTTGGAAAATTGTTCTGAATTTGATATTTAGGAGTAGTCACTCCAACCGTAGTGAATTTGCTCAACTCTTCCAGTAATCAGCCCTGCATGCTTATGAAAATAAATTTTAAGGTGACTAAATGCCTTCTACCTCTTCCTTACTGAAGATTTTTTTCCCCCTGTGCAATCTTTTTTTAGGGGAAGGGCAGATTGTGGTGCCAAAGATTGCAGATCCAAATTCCCTGTTTTGTATTAAAAAATTAAAGAGCCAAATGTCACCATTGCTATCCCTGTTTCAGGCAGTGACACAATATAGTGGCATTAAAAACCTGAGTACTTGCCAGAATTCAAATGTTGTTAAGCATGTGATTCTTATTTGGAAAAGTGAGAACCTACAGTGCTTGGTGGAAGAAGGATGGCATTTGGCTACCCTGTTCTTTCTCTAATGCCTCGGTGTTGCCTGTCTGCGCCGGCCATTGTTGCAATGTAAGCAATACTGTTTGATGCACTGCCACCCTCTATTGTCTGTTTAGTGTTTAGAATCTCCAGTGGGGAAGAGGAAAAGAAGCATGACTGTTAGTACTTCTCAGGACCCATCTTTCTCAGGATTAAACCAGGTCTGAAACTGTCTCCTATTCCAACCTCAATCCCAAATTCATGTGCTTTTCTTTCTTATTGTTTGATTATTTTTGTTTGTTTTAATTCTGGAGAATATAGATCTTGCTCAAGCACCTCTTAACGTTGGCATTATTCAGACATACTTGGCAAACATATAACATTACTAAGATATTTCTTTATGGCTTTTGCTTAAAGCTTGTAAAACTTAGAGAAAACCTAAATGAAAACAGGATTATGTTTAGATTTCTAACATCCACGAGAGGAGATATGTTGGTCTAAAATTGATACTATTTAGCTAATGCTAGATTTAAGATAGACTGTTCAATTTTTAAAAAATAATTTGGAGTTGCATCACTGCTGAATGATGATATTCTGCCTCAACTCTTCCCATTCCCTAATGAACTTTAGGAGTTGTGTAGATCAGATTTCAGATCTAGTTTTTTTTAGAATTGATTGCTTCAGTATGAGAATTCTCTCATCTTCAACCAAGTAGCATAAAATGCTTAAAGAATATTATATGCTCTGGAACTAGAATGCACTGCATTCTAATGATAACATAATTGATATCAATTACCATTAATAACACATAAATACGATAAACAAATGTATAACCTAATGATTTATGTTTGGCAGGCTAGATAAAACACTCAATATTTCTAAATTTTTTTTTTAATGTAATTAAATTTTTCACTTAGTCTTCATTTACTATTGAGAAGCTGGCTTTATTTACTGTATGAATTTTCAGATAAACAAGGGAAAATAAATTAAAAAAAAATCAGCACCACCTAGGTACTTAATTTTTGAAGCTCCTGAATGAATGAATCTTTATCAGTAGTATACACTGAGAAGTAAGTGTTGACATAAGTATCAAAAAAGGAAAAAATTTGCATTTGATATGTGAGCATACTTTGTAATTTCTTTATTAAACCACATGTATCATCTGGGCTATCATTTAATCCTTCTCCAAACTGCCCAGCTTTATATCAGGAACTATGTTCTCCTGCTGTTAAAAAGGTTTTAGAAATTAGATTTTATTATTATTCACAGACAAAGAAATAACCAACTGTGGTAACTAGATCTTGACTGGGCAGAGAGAGAATGGGGGGTAATTAGGTACATTGTAAGGCAACTTTACTGCCCTATTTTTTCTTATCCATATACATTCACACATTTTACTCATACTTTACAGCATAATTACTTATAGGTTTTCTGGGTTGTAAGGAAAAGTATTCCTGTGAATTCTTGAAAGGGCAAGGAAATATGACTGCTGGTGAAGAGAAAAATGGTTGAAATACCAATACCTGAAATTGGCATTAGTATTTCTGAAGAAAATACACCTCTGCTGAATGAGTTATCCCATTATACCCAACATTAACTCATTTCCACATGCCTTTGAAGAATATGCTGCTTTCTTTAAAACAGGCACAAATTTTTGAACATGTAGTTTAAAAATCCACAGAAAGGCAGCTTGCCCACCAAAGAGTTTAGATGTCGTCTCCTTTGTATATGCAGACCTATAAAAATACATTACTTTATGACATTGGATATTGACTTTTCCTTGTTTGGTTTTACATATCTGCGGCTATTTTGGTTATATCCTTGGTATCACATGGTTTCATGTAAACAGTTCCCATTTATGTATGTTTTTATTCATTTTAAATTCGATGCATGGAGAGCTACTAAAGAAGCATGCATGAATAGGTACCATTAGATAATGAACTATAAAGAGATTTAAACTTAAAATTTTAAGTAGTTTTCAGTTGTTTTGCTCTTCAAATGGAATACCTGTTTATCAGTGACATTACTTTCCCTGACTTATTTTCAGTTTTTATAGGAGGAGAAAATTTTAAATTCATTTGCTTTGTAATTTTTTACTTTGATACTGAGACTCAGATACTTAGGAAGATAGTGTTTCATTTTTGTTTCCTTCATAAATTAGATTTTGTCCTTTAGAGTTGTGGAAGGAAAGAACTCTCAGAGTCTTCTAGTTGTTAAGAAAGTGGTTATTGAGTTGCACATGAAGCTGTTGAATCTAGACATGAATGTAACTGTCAGACTTAACCCTCTCAGAGTTGGCTATTGTTTTCTTCTCTATTTTGGAGTACTAAAGAAAGCAATCTCAGAAGATAGTCCTTAGAAGAAAATCTGTCCCAATCACTTTTTTTCATAACTCACATAATTCTTAGAGATAGTTTTTAAATGCTGTGAAAGTGGGTGTCCTTTTGTGTTTGTTTTTCCTTTGTTTTCTTTTCAGTGTGAATCTGTAGAACTTAGTCATGGATTCTGTTTTGCTTACCAGACGTATATATTGCTCATTTTAATATTTGAGTACTGAGCCAGTTTTCATATCAAAAGAAACTTAAAGCTCATACTTTTAAGTCTCTTATTTCTCTTAGCGATTTATAGCATTAATTTCTCTGTTCCTATTTTATAGTAACTCAGTTGTTCAGTCATTTAATCATACTAAAGAACTTTCATTATTAAATCTGTATTTAATAATTTAATCTTTATTCTTTGTAATAGACTAGATGAAAATAAGTATTTCAATGTTAACATGGTTACAGAAGCACAAATCTCACTACCCAGTGTCTTAACTGAGGCTAGATTGTAGTGCCTGCCTGCAATAAGTATTTTCATCTTTCTAAAAGAAGCACTTGGTGGTATCTTTTCCACTTAAATCAGTAACTTGCTTTATTTATATTTTGAGGCAGACCCTAACAGACTAGGTGATCATGTTTCCCAGTACATCCAACACTGTAAACTGTAGCAGAAGGGGCCCAGTATCAGCCTAATAGGAAGAAAAAGTACCAAATTGAGGTATAACTAGAAAAGAATAGTGTAGGGCCACATAGTATAAGAGCACATAGATCTGCTTTGCTTAATAAATTTTGTAGGCATAACTTTAAATAAGTGATTTTATGGTAAAGGCTGAATAAAGTTTTTAGTTAAGATTATTTTGCTTTAGAAGGTAGGTAAATATGAACATATTTTGGGTTTTTTCCCCTAAAAATACTTCTGCTTTTTTTTGTTCTTCTTATAAAAGTTTTAATCATGGAGAATAAACCTGAATTATTTCTAAAAATTAGCTACATTATAAATGAGCATCTTATTCCCTGTGTATCATATAAACAGAACAGCACTAAATGTTATTTTGTTTTGAAATACTATTAATACTTTGGTTTTTAGTTAGCTCATTTAAGCTGCTAATTGTAAGCCACCTTGACTTAAGTAATAGATCAACTTGTTATATTTTCCAGAAGCTTAAGCTGATCACATGTGTAAATGTCATTTGGGAATAAAATGAAATGTATGTTTGTTTTAAAGTACTCATTTATTATAAATAAAAATTCTGGTTTTGTTGTCAATATCAAACTTTCAGAGTTGTCTTATTTCAGATAATGGGCATTCTGTTGGCATACTAAAGAGTGGCCTTTGTAGAATGGAAGAGTTCCAGGTGGCTTATGTCTAGTTTTTTTTTTTTTTTTTACCCCCCTGCTTGTTTACCACTAGTAACAGGATGTCAGGCTTCATTATGGCACACAGCACACTTGTCAGCAACTCTGCTATCGAGCACGTGTACATTTCTCCACTACATTGGAGGTTCCAGAGACAGGCTTCTGAATGTATAATGAGCTATGCCTGTGAAATTGTTCAGCTGACAGGGATCAACTGCTTGATGTAACTGTATTTTTTTAAAACCTGATTTATTGATGAGGTATAGTAAAAGCTTATTGGAATGTTAAGTTTGTTCATTATCTGTTCTGCTTACAATGCTTTATTTTGATATAGTTGAAAAAAATAGAATAAATGCCATTTAATAAATAAGCAGTTTGACTGAGTAAGCTTGGGAATCTAATGTCTCTTTATTTTCTTTTAAAGTTATTCCTTATTGATTTTGGTTTGGCCAAAAAGTACAGAGACAACAGGACAAGGCAACACATACCATACAGAGAAGATAAAAATCTCACTGGCACTGCTCGGTATGCTAGCATCAATGCACATCTTGGTATTGAACAAAGGTGAGTTTGTAATGAATGCATTTATCAAATCTATAGCAAAAGCCATTGATGGGTTTTTGAAATATTTTAATTAGTTTCTTACAATATCTAAAGATGTCTCTTGGCTGAAGATTTGAAGGACACTTATTAATCCTTTAACCTGCTTCTTTAGACAGTGCAGAGAAGCCAATTAAATGAGGCCTTTTTGTTTTCTTTGTTGTAACTTGTGTCTTGGGCAGGAAATATTGCACCTTGGAAGTTAGAAGTGTAAAGACAGCTTTATTTTTGCAGCTAAAAACAATACTTTTTTCCTTAATGGTGATCTTGTGCTTTTTATATATTAGTGATGCAAGCTGAGTTTGGGGAAAGAATGTATTGGTTATTTTTATATGGAAAATATTATATAATAACTAATGAATCAAAATTTCATTGGTGGACCACCCTCTGTTCTCCTCTTCCACCCCTACCTAAAGGATTTGGTTTAAACATGGTCATAATTTCTGTGCTCTTTCTGTTTTTTGACTTGAATTCTAGTTTTTCTTCTGCTTTCATCTTTTGTCAATGCTTTTTCTTTTTGCCCTTTAAAATAAGCATAGAAATGACAAATTATACACTTCCAGGTTAGGGGACTTCATGAGAAGAAAGTTATTTAGCTAAATTCTTTTTTCTCTGTAAAAGTTAAGTTGCAGGATCATGTTGGATTTTATAATTTTGGATTCTATGAGAAAATTTTGTTTAGAAGTAACCCATTAGGAACTTTTAAAAATTACTTGCTTATGATACCAAATTATTCTCTTTCCTTGCTTGGGAATATTTCTCCTTGTATACCTGGCTTTCTTTCACATGTTCTTCATAATAACTTCAGCTTATAAATTTACATTTTCTTTTCTAGTCGCCGAGATGACATGGAATCATTAGGATATGTTTTGATGTATTTTAATAGAACCAGCCTGCCATGGCAAGGACTAAAGGTAAACCAGATTCAAATTGCCTGCTTTTTATTTTAGTGTGTTGCCATTATGTTGAAAATGTCTACTTTTATGTACAGTAGAACTAGTTTATCCAGTAATTCTATATTATTTAATTGTCCTAACATTTTACTTGTTTCCATTAATTAGGAGTTTTGCCATTACTTTTGTATTCGTAAATTAATGATAAATTACTGTGTTCAAGAATTTAATGACTATTTAGGTACTTTATTGGTTCTTTCAAGGTAAATAGTCTGTATATTTATTGAGTACCTGTAAACTTGACACATTGTTTGGTGTTGTATGGGTAGCTTTATTCAATGTGAATATTTTTACACTGGAAAAGTAACAACAGTTGTGAATGTTAACTAAATGATGGGCATATTTATTTGGTATTGATCTGCTTATACCTTTGCCCTTGCTGAATATGGGTTAAGAAATCTAATTTAAAATTTGACTCCACCTATTTTTACTTAACCCCTATCCTGGTGGCTCAGACAGTAAAGCGTCTGTCTACAATGCAGGAGACCTGGGTTCGATCCCTGGGTTGGGAAGATCCCCTGGAGAAGGAAATGGCAATCCACTCACTCCCAGTACTGTTGCCTGGAAAATCCCAGGGACGGAGGAGCCTGGTAGGCTACAGTCCACGGGGTTGCAAAGAGTCAGATACAGCTGAGCGACTTCACTATTTTTACTTAAATCATACATTTTGATGTTCCTGTTAGACTCACTCTTTGCTATTAGCTAAAAACATTCTTGAAGCAGAAAGTCATATGAAAAGTTAACAGCTTAGGGGGAAAGTTTTAAATGTATTATGCTTTCATTCCTCTTTTCCCTAGGTTATGATTCCTCTTGAATCTCAAGTTTACTTTTATGTGTAATATGTTATACTAAAAGAATCTTTCATAATATTGAGTATGTCTGTGTGGTTTGATTCTTATTCTCCACAGGCTGCAACAAAAAAGCAAAAATATGAAAAAATTAGCGAAAAGAAGATGTCCACACCCGTTGAAGTTTTATGTAAGGTAAGTGTACACTGATGATTTGTTTAAAAATATAAATGATCCAAAACCAAAAAGGAACAGTTTATTTCCCAGCCTCAGAACTTAAACTTCCTATTGAGTAGCTGTTACTGTTTTAACTTTACTTTTGGTTGATTCTTGGTATCTTTAAGAATGACTTGAACATATGAGTCATTTTAAATAATTGTTTCTGGTTTACATGCTATGATCCGTTTTAAATTAGAGGAAAAATAAGAGAGCAGGTAAACTTACCTAATAGAACCTCACCGATCTGTGAGAAAATTCAATTAAGAAATATTCTTCTTATTCCTAAGCTGGTGCCAGAGAAGAAAGAATATCCACAATTGGCATATTGAGGCGTTAGAGAAACAAAGGCAAGCAGGTTAGAACAATCCAAAAATAAGACATGTCCAGTAGTATATAGATGGTAGTTTTAATCAGGCTCATTTCTCTGAAATCTCAAACATTATAGACAGAAGCATGTTAGTTGAGAATAGAAAGATACTTGTATCATGATGTCTCTTCCATAGAAAGAAGACCACATGGTCATCTTTGTGACAGTTGCATACCTAAAATAATTAGGAAACAATGTATAATTATATATTTGTCTGGTAGAAGGGAGAAATCAGCATGAGTTGAAATAGTATTTTGTGGAAGGGTATAAAATGGTGATGTCTTTATGTCTCTCCCCACCTACAAATTGGCTTTCACCTTTTCTGCATATCTGCAGGAATGGAGGGGATGGGTTGAGAAAATAAGACCCTTTCTGAGAGTCTTTGTTTTAAATTATGAAATAAATTTTAGGCTAATGAGTAAAATAGTCATTATGTTATATTTCACCCAAATAACTTACCAGGTAACACTTACGTTGGTAGTTTTCTTTTGTAAAAGCAAGTTCATATGATAAATGTGGAACACTATTAATACAGACTGTGAATGTATGTTAAAAAGTGAAAAGCCCTGTTACAAGATTTTTAAAAACTGTCCACCAAAAAATGAAATAACATAAAAGTACTTTGTAAAAATTAAATTTGTTTCTATTGGTATAATCAATAAAACTAAATGTTATAGGTATACACATTCTATCCTACCTTCTGTATATGAGAAATTTCTCAAAACCATAAGGTTGTGGGAAGAGACTGCCTCTGTAACTCATCACCCTTCATATTCACATTTACTCAAGGGGAAGAGACTTGGGAGTTTTTGTTTTAATAGTTTGCATTTCTACATTCCTAATGGCAAAATCCTTTTGGTGACTAATATCTATAGCCTTAAAAAATGTTTATATACATCTTTGAGAATCTTTGCTGAGAAACCGAACATGGAAAAAATTTATATCCATAGATGTACTTATTAGTATAATAGAGAAAAACTGGAATCCTCCAAATGTCCAATTATAGGGAACAGGTTAATTAGGGTATGTTCAGTAGGTCAAATAATATCCAGCCATGAACTTCTAAATAGTTCATGGGGAGGTTGGAAATAATATAGAAGAATGTTTTAATGGATTTCTTTTGATGGAAAAGAGAATATGTATATGTGCAATGTGATAACAGTTACAGGAAAAAATATATAAACCCAGTTTATTCATAGGATGAAGCATTGGATTGATCTGTATCATAATTTTGATTGCTCTGTATGATTGATTGCACTCTTGGTGGTTTTACTTCTCTCTTAATATAGGTCTATACTACTATTTTTAAAAGTAATTTCAGAATGGAGAAAGAGTACCCATTCATTGTCCTGTTCTGGCAAAGAGAACATTACAGGCCTCATTTTAGTTATTCTTTGTTGCCATCCAGTTACTGGATATTGATAAACTAATAGGTTAAGAAGTGTGATATCTAAATTATTTAAGACCCTGATACTGTAAGAAAAGGATAAACATTTCCTTTACCAGTACTAAAAGATACTACACATAATAAGGTGGTCTGGATGATGAAATTCTGTTAAATTCATGTGGATAACAAGTCATATAATTGTTTTTAATTTTATGTTTTAACTCTTGAACTTACAGGGATTTCCTGCAGAATTTGCCATGTACTTAAACTATTGTCGTGGGCTGCGCTTTGAGGAAGCCCCGGATTACATGTACCTGAGGCAGCTATTCCGCATTCTTTTCAGGTCAGTTTTAAGACTATAAACTCCGGTGAGGGAAATTAGTTCAATCCACCCAATGTACCTGTTCTGACAAGTAGCAGATAAAAGTGGATTTAACCAATATTAATGAAATGTTAAGGAACTGAGTTTGACATTTTTCTATTTCCAAATGTCCTTGAAGTGTTGTAGTTTCGGATGGAGAAACCATTGAATCATGCTCAAAGTAGAATGTAAGTATTAGATACAAGTAACTGTTGTTGGAACTGGGGACTCTCCAACTTGGTAGAGAATCCTGTTTAATGCCAAAATGAATAACAATTAAAATATCAGACAAAGTTTATGATACTGTAGAGGTAGGCCCAAACTCTCGGGTCCCTAGGTAAACAACCCATAATTGGTCTTGAACAAAAGGGAAAAATAAAGTACATGTGACTCAAAAATCTTAGTTGGAAGAGAAGAATTAGGGATAATGCTGTAATCCTACAAAAGTCTTGCATAGACAAAGTCAGCATAGACATCTCTCTCTCAAACTTTAACAGTTCCATGTCTACTCTGATTTGTCTTCAGGGGGTACCATCTTGTTATAAATATTCCCCCAGATAACTGATAGCTTGACTCAGTATTTTTGTTGTTCATGCTGCCCTCCTCCTGTTTTTTTGGCCACACAGAGCAGCTTCTGGGATCTTAGTTCCCAACCAGGGGTGGAACCGCCCTTGGCAGTGGAAGCACGGAACCCTAACCACTGGACCATTGGGGAGTTCCCTCATGCTGCCCTTCATTCCCACTCTCCTGCTCCTTTCAAAAAAGTTCAAAGGCAGCTTCTTTTTGAAAAGGGAGAGGATTTAATTATTCTTGAATACAGCAGACCAAAGTGGTGACATTTCCCTCCAATCATAATGCGTAAAAAGTAGAATTAATTAACCAAAAAGGAAGTCAACTATAGGGAAAGAAATCTTATAGGAGCTACCACAAAAGAGAAAAAAAATGCTCTCACTATTTTGAAAGTTCAGTAGAGCATTTAAATTGGACCTTGTTGTTAATGGATTAACATATAATTTTATATTTTCTAGGACCCTGAATCACCAATATGACTACACATTTGATTGGACAATGTTAAAGCAGAAAGCAGCACAGCAGGCAGCCTCTTCAAGTGGGCAGGGTCAGCAGGCCCAAACCCCCACAGGCAAGCAAACTGACAAAACCAAGAGTAACATGAAAGGTTAGTAGCCAAGAACCAAGTGACGTTACAGGGAAAAAAATTAAACACAAAATTGGGTAATTCATCCATTTCTAACAGTGTTAGATCGAGGAGGTGGTTTTAAAATACATAAAAATTTGGCTCTTTGTTGTTAAAAAAAGACGTCCTTGGAAAATTTGACTACTAACTTTAAACCCAAATGTCCTTGTTCATATATATATGTATATGTATTTGTATATACATATATGTGTGTATATTATATCATTTCTCTTGGGATTTTGGGTCATTTTTTAACAATTGCATCTTTTTTACTCATTCATTAACCCTTTCCAAAATAAACATTCGGTGTTGGGAATATGGTATAATCAATCAATCCAAAATCCTAGACCTAACACTTGTTGATTTTTAATAATGAATCTGGTTAGCCATGGTATTTTGACTGTTCAACTAACAGTGTTAAGAATTTTCTGCATGTTAATGCTTTAGCATTTAAAATGGAACATTGAGAACATGATCTAATTTCAAGGGTAGAGTCTGGCATTGCCCCCGGAGTGTCTGTCTTCTCAGTTGCAGAGCACCTCATTTACTCTCTTAAATGCTCAAATAACTGAAAAGCTCGACACATCCTTTCTCATCACAAAAATAAATCTCTTTTGTTTTTAGTTGCTATTTACCAACATGTGTTCTTAAAATGATTTTTTTCCTTAGGGCTTCAGTTTTTTAAATTGTACAAATATTCAAGATCTAAAGGGGGTCTACTGTAGAACTGAATTCTGCAGTTAACTCCTTGCAAATTGGAAAAAAAGGAAAACTGGGGCGAATGCCACTTGGCTGCTAGTCTAGTTCCCTTCTCTCTCTGGCATTCTTAGTATCTCTAAGGAGTAGAACTGTTAGGACACAGTACCATTTCTTATCACTGTTGCCACACAGTTCAATTCCTGTGTTTTTTGTCTGTTTTTCTTTTCCCCTTTCTGGGCCTTAACTCCTGATACCTGCCTACTTCCTAAAAGTGTAGTGGGTGGGTAAGGTTTGTTTGGGGTTGTTTTGTTGTTGTTGTTTCTAATTATGTAATTTCTGAATGACTGCTCTAGTCTGAACTTGATCTTTTTGGTCCGTGTTATTAGTGTTGAATTTTAAAAATTTTGTAATATAAAAACAGGCTCTAATCTGAGGATACTGTTCAAGTAGTATAGTTAACTGATGTCATCCTCATCCCAGCAGCTCATCTATTAGAATGAAGTTGAGGTCGTTCACTTTCATGTTTCTGTATTTGGGAAGGATCTGGAGTTGAATGTTTGATGTAGTGGGAGTTCTTAGAGATGGCAAACACTAATGCTTGTCCAGTGCTCTGCCTCTGCATCATAGTTGGGATTTAATTGTCCCTTTCTAATCATAGTGTCAACAATTTCTTAATGAGGTAGGTAGCTAGCTAGTATTGCTAAGAAGTAGTTCTGCCATTTAGGTAAGACCACAGAGACTCTCTAAACTGAGGACCTGACACCTACAGTATATTTGTGCTTTTTCTACAAAATGAAACAAATTTTTGCCTAAAGCTAGCTGGGGTAATAGGATGATCACAAGTTGCAGTTTCTAGAACTAAAATTAGATTGAAATCTTACCTGACCTAGAACATCTTACTTCAGGCATTCAGCAGCCTTCAGAAAGAATAACCTTATTTTGAGCTAGTTTCGTTGTTAGTTTACTGTGTCTCTTACTCAATAAACAAGCAGAATTTTTGTCCTGCCTTATCCAGGTCTAAAAGATGAGAAGTTGGATCCGCTGAGTTAGTATGTTTCCTTGGAAAAAAAATTGTAATTAAACTGAAGTTTGATCCTTATTTTGTATGGTAGCCATTTTTCATAAAAGCAACTTAAAAACTTGTACAAGTTTCGTAGCACTCTTAGACACTGGGGTTATACAAATACCACACAAACATGGATGTTTCATAAAACATACCACATACCACTGCAGACTACTAAGAACAAATTCTTAAACTTGTTTTATTTGGTATATAAAATGTAGTGCACTAACCAAATCTTACACAAACCCATCCATATATAAAGCCATGAAAGCATAGCACGTTTGAAGGTGGCATGAAATGGAGAATCTATTCCCCTTAAGTAATCTCTACCCACAACTCCGTTATCTGGGTCATCCAGTAAGAAATCCCCTGTGAAGCCTGGAGTTTGTAAGTAATAAAGGTGTTTGAAGGCATCTCTTCTCTTAGGATTCCCTACTGTACGTTTTTAGGTAAATCTCTGTATTGCAGGCACATGCATTCCTGGGGGAGGGGGAATCCCCCAAATAGTAGCTTTTACTAATATGTTTTATATAATAATATTGGAAAAATCCACATCTAGTATTTCTTCCATCAAAAGCTATAACTTGTTTTAGTAGTTGACTAGGAATGTGCAAAGACTTGAAAGTCTGACTTAGCTAAGATGGACTTCCTATGTGTAGTAGACTTCTATTTACTTTTGTAAAGAAAAGATCTTTTGAAATACTCCATTGCAAAGGCCATCAAAAGACTAAGAAACAAAGCATCTCCTGTAAAGCTGACTGTGATCGCTACTGTTTTTAAGTGCTCAGGTGCCACAAGACTACAATTACTGTTTTTATACACATTAAAGAGGAAAAGATTTACATCTGGTACAGTTCCAAATGCATTTCCACTCCCTTTTCTTCAACTGTATTGATTATAGGGAAGGTGCTTTTAAGGACATTTAAGACATAGTAAATGGCAACCCACTCCAGTGTCCTTGCCTGGAGAATCCCAGGGACGTGGGGAGTCAGGTGGGCTGCCGTCTGTGGGGTCGCACAGAATCGGACACGACTGCAGTGACTTAGCAGCAGCAGTAGCAAGACATAGTAAAGGAAAGAAATATTTTTAGGACATTCAAAATTCACCTAAGTTCACTGTTTCTTTAGTATAGGGCAGAGATGGGGAAGATTTCAGAAGGTAGTGAAGCCAAAGGTGGATCCTCTCAGAATTCTAATACTCTCATCATCTTAACCCATCTGTTTACTATTCCACTGGCTACTAAGCATAACTGTATCATAGTGTAAATGGATGTCAAATTGTTGGCATTTAATAGATTAGATATAATTTTTCCATC
This sequence comes from Bos mutus, assembly GCF_027580195.1. Taxonomy (NCBI): domain Eukaryota; kingdom Metazoa; phylum Chordata; class Mammalia; order Artiodactyla; family Bovidae; genus Bos; species Bos mutus. The sequence continues at coordinate 100,594,012 of NC_091623.1, read as the reverse complement.
TCCATGATCTTCCTTGAATTATCTTCCAGTATTTACTGGGCTTCACTTAACATTTATGTCCAGTTTAACTTTTTCTGGCTTCACCAATTGCTGCTAGGAACGTGGCTGGTCATTCAGCAACGTAAACCAGATCACAGGGGAAGACCTTGAAATATCTGGAGAGACTGCTTTGCTCTGAATACTCTCAATCCAAAGGAGTGGCAGGGAGCTGCATCTGTTTCAGCTGCTGCTGAAATTTTTATCAGGTGTTTTTTCACCGCGGACAATAAAGCTGGAGAAAAGAGAACCAAATAACCCAACAGGAAATGAAGATGATTGCTTAAGAGTTGATTTGACATGATCTAAAGCCCACATCTCTAAGGCTTGCTGGACCTATCAAACTTTTCAACTTGTCAGATTGGAAACAACAGAAGACCTAGAACAACAGTCAGAAGACCTAGAAGAGCACAGTGCTGCCGACTCAGTGGTGTATAATGCAGACCATCTACCAATTGGGGAAGGAATCAGTTGTAACAGGTATTTTAAAATTCACATCCTTCAAAATCTGTAGCAGAATTAATTGCATAAAAGAAAAGACAAGAAATCAGATCATCAGTCTTAAAATGCAGTGTAAGGATGATGACAACTCTATACTAAGTTGTCATCTATTTTGTTTGTAGTGATAAAAATGTTTCCCTTATCTTTCCCAACTGAATACATTTTTTAGTTTCTGTGGAAAAGGAAGAATTATTGTAGCTCTTCTTTCTTTGAAGTTTTGGTTTTTGTTTTTAACTTTTGTACTGTCAGTCTGATTCAGAATTCTCCAAGCTTGATTCTGATTGTGCACAAACAAAAAAACTGCACAAGCGTGTTATAGGAAAAGGGAAAAAGTTAATTAATATAAATGGCATTCATAGTGAATATAAATATTATAGTCAATTTTTTTGTCAATTAATTTTTAAAAGTAATATCTTATTAAGGAATTCTAAATTTTAAAAGCTCATCATAAACTTCCTGGCCTTAGTGTTAGATAAATATCTCTTTAAACTAGTTTGTGATTCTATTGAAAAACAAAGGTTAATATGAAGTTAATTTACAAATAGGATCAAATGTATACTTTGCAGATATCAGACTGAGGGATAGAATCTCCTGGTTAATTACAAATGAGCATTTTTTTCTCCTTTTGCAGATTTGTTAAATCTTAAATATAGCTATTAACTCCTGAACTTGTCACATTAGTTCTCCAGCCTTGTTTTAACTTTTCCCTCCTCCTCTTTTTTTTTTTAGGAACAAATGGATTCAGTCCTTATTTTAACTGTTGTGATGAAGATGGGTTTTGGACTTTGAGAAGCCAGGAGACACCACCTAAACAACCACAAGACAAACCGAGGACTAGTGCGCACTGGGGAAAAGAATACTTGAAGACTGAAGATTGAACACCTGCTGAATGCTCCTATTGAGATTTTTCCTAAACAGACATCTCTAACATTTTAGGACGATTTCACCGGAGAAACATTGATCTCTGGGTGGAACATCCTACCATTGGCCCGTCTGAAGAGTTGAATCTGGATTTGACTCCTCTCTTCTACCAGGAGTATTATTAGGCCAGCCTTTAACCAGTCCCTAAATAATTGTAATCATTAATTAACCCAGAAGTTCTTCAAATATAAGATTAAAAAGATGAACAGATATAATTCTTACCCTTATTAAAGACAAAAGAGTTTTCTAATATTTTGACTGATGATGTAACTTATGTTTTCTTTTTAGTTTGTTAGTGGTTTTTATTTTAAAGCTGTTTGGATATTCAGCATAGTACAGGTTTGCCCTCTACCTGAAAGTAGGGTGTTCTTAAAACTTTTCCAAAGCTACAGTGGCATAAAGTGAAAAAACAGTTACCTTAGGATACATGTTGCTGATACATTGAGATAATGCTTAGATGCTAGCTGACACAGTTCAGAGCTGTGGTAACTTAAGGGCTGAGAGCAGTTCCCAGGGAAAGAACTTGGTGGTGCCATTCTTAATACTCAAGGTGCATACTATGTCTAGATCTGCTGAGAAACACTGAGCGCTATTTTGATTTTTCCTTTTTTTTTTTTTTTTTGGAAAAGCAAAATACCTTTGAATTTCTTCTGGTTAGTTAAAATAGGTACTAATGTAGGTCTTTCCTATATCAAGTGGCATACAGTGAACTTTTGAAAAGTTAAGGGGACACTGGTAATTAAATTATCTGTAATATAATCATGTAAGAAGCTATGGTAAATGAAGACCCAACAATCTTAGTGGCTGTGAAAACATTTTTACTGTATTTTTCAATAATTTCAAAAAAAATAATTGCAAGACTTGAAACCATCAGGTATTCATCAGGATAAGTCTTATTGCTATTTAGCTAACCCATAGTTTCAATTTGCTTCAAAATATTCTGTATTTTAACATTGAAACTAAGTTAAAACTTACGGTCAGAATTTGTTTAAATTCAGGTTTGATCTGACAGCCTTTTTGTGGTTTTACTGCTAATCCTGCTTAATATGCATCAGCAAGGTGGTATTTGTTGCGATAAACTACATTTTCAGAAAGTTTTATCTTTGATTTTTAGCATTTACTTTGTGAACTTAGTACTAGGATGGGTGGGAAAGGCCTATTTTCACACCTATTTTGTTGTTAGGCATTATGCAGAGATGGAGAAGTAGTCACATCTTTGTCTTCAGAGCTTGTCACAATCTAGTTTTTAGGTGAATAAAGATGACTTTCTGCCCTTAAATGAAAAAACAAAGACATACATGCAGAAAAAATTACAGAACTGTTTCATTTATCGCACAAAACCTGTCGGAGATGGTCCTAAAAATGTTGAAGTACCAAAAAAAAAAGCAGGTTATGATTGGCAAAACAATTTGTGCTGAGGAAAAGTAAGTCAATGGAGTAAGCTAGAATGATATATATGTTTATTGGCTTTAAGAGGAGGGATTGGACCAAGAGGACATTGATGCCTCTAGGTGAGAGAAGGTGCTGATAGGATATTCCTGATGCTGAGAGACAGTATATTCCTTTTAACTACAGATAAAGCTTATAGGCATTAGAGGTAGACATATTTGCTCTGATTCTCTTCAGCTGTAGGTAGAACATGGCAATTATATACCTGAAGCCGCCTCCTATTCAAGCCTACCTGTATGTAGTAGCCCTAAGGTCTAATTTGTGAAACAGGAGTGGTATATTTACAGAGTGGGGAGGCTTGAAGTAAAGCCAGAAGGCCTCACTCATTTACACATCAAATCAGTGGTAAAAATTAGTGTTTTTAATATAACTGATAAAGAATTTTTAAAGTCTGTGGTTCTATGGTAATAAGTACATGGTTTATACTTATTACCAGATTTGTGTTCAGTGAAATAACTCAGATAATTGTGCCTTTAATACATTTGTTATTAAAGCCTATTGTCCCTCATTCGTAAAAGAAATAACGTACAGAAAAGTTCTTGCTCATAGTGTGATTAAAACTATATTTTCTAGTTGATAGAGCAATCTTTTTTTTTTTTTTTTACTTGACAAACACATATAATGTATTCTAGGTACTAGAAATACAGAAGTAAAGTGAATAGGCTTATTGGAATTAACACTAATTCTCCATCTTGAGGATTGTATGCTGGATTGAAGGCTTTAATTCACTGTATACTACTCCTGCCTAGAGGCATCCCGAACAGAAGTTTGCTGTTTTCTTAAACAGTTGGGCTGACCTGGTGATTTTCAAATAGATGAAAATAGCATGAGTATCATTCTAAAGTAATTATTTCCCTACTTTGGGTATGGTTAAGAAAATTTACTTGAATTTTAACCTGTTTTTCTGTTTTGATTTTTTTTTTTTTAATAGGTTTCTAAGCATGAATCAAGGAACAGAAGAAGCAGAGCAGATGATCGGAGCAGCATTTGTTTCTCCCCAAATCTAGAAATTTTAGTTCATATGTACACTAGCCAGTGGTTGTGGACAACCATTTACTTGGTGTAAAGAACTTAATTTCAGTATAAACTGGCTCTGGGCAGCATTGGTGATGGATGCTGTGTCCTGAGTTGTAGCCGCTGTAATTGTGAATATTAACTGAGATAGTGAAACATGGTGTCAGTTTTCTATTGCATTTTTTCAAGTGGAAAAGTTCACTAAATGGTTGACACACACAAATTGGTGGAGAAATTGTGCATATGCCAATTTTATGTTAAAATCTTTATTTTGAACTATACTGCTTTGAGATCTCATTTCAGAAGAACGGCATGAACAGTCTTCAGCCACAGTTGTGATGGTTGTAATTGCTCACAATTGTGCATTCTTAGGGTTTATCCATCCCTGGGGTTTGCAAGTTGTTCACTTAAAACATTCTTAAAATGGTTGGCTTCTTGTTTGCAAGCCAGCTGATACGGTAGCAACCAAAGATTCCAGTGTTTGAGCATATGAAAGACTCTGCCTGCTTACCTGTGCTAGAAATAACAGCATCTAAAGTGAAGACTTTAAGAAAAACTTAGTGACTACTAGATTATCCTTAGGACTCTGCATTAACTCTATAATGTTCTTGGTATTAAAAAAAGCGCATATTTGTCACAGAAATTTAGTTAACATCTTACAACTGAACATGTATGTATGTTGCTTAGATAAATGTAATCACTGTAAACATCTATATGATCTGGGATTTTGTTTTTATTTTGAAATGGGAGCTTTTTTGTTTACAAATTCATTAAAAACTATAAACTGTTTCTGTAAGGAAATGAGATTTTTTAAAAAACAAAAAAATGCCTTGCTGACTCACTATGAAATCAAAATCTCCCCAATTTTTTAATAGACTACTTCAAGCCATTTGTTACGTAATATTCCTTTGGAAATCATTTTAGATTTACTGTCATAACTCTCAAATTTTTTATTAAAAAAAATTTTTTTTCCCTGAAGCGGAAAGGCATTCTTTCATTTTTCTTCTTTTTTTTAATGACCTGCAGACACAATACCTCGTGCTGCAGCACCTGCCAGGACTTGGTATTGTAACTTCTGCAGCTTCAGACTAACCGCTGGACTGATTTTGAATAAGAATGAAAGCGTTAAAGGGTTTATCTATAAAATGAAGCTATTCTTTAAATTCCTGGTTGATGGGCAGATTGACTCCTAATCTTGGAGAGCATCATACCATGAGAGATTCTTGTGATTGGTGATCCTCCCCAGCCCCTACCCATTTCTATAAATTATCTGCAGTTTATCTCTCAGTCTTACTGTGGCTCTTTTTCTGACCCAAGAAAAAGAAAAGCTTTCTATGATTAATTCTTTAGTGTAGCGTGAAAGTTGCTCAGTCGTGTCCAACTCTTTGCAACCCCATGGACACAATCCGTGGAATTCTGCAGGCCTTAATACTGGAGTGGGTAGCCTTTCCCTTCTCCAGGGGATCTTCCCAACCCAGGGATTGAACCCAGGTCTCCCGAATTGCAGGCGGATTCTTTACCAGCTGAGCCACAAGGGAAGTTAGTGTAATTTATTCATTTATAGCATGTCAGAATAAATTTAAAAACTTTTGTCTGAAAATGCTGCCAGGCGCCTATTGTGTAAATGTAGGTATTTTGTAAAAAATAACCTTGAAATTGTAAATTGACATGTGTTTGGTCAGATTGTGTCAGGTTTGTTTCCTTCCTTTTTTTTTTTTTTTTAATTTGAAAACTACATTAGCAATAATTAATTCAGTGATTACCACATTCTGCCATTAAAGGATATATTAGCACCATCATACTGCAGAAATCTTAATGAATATGAACTTCGGGGTAGGCAGCTTCTTTGTTTTCTTTCTATCCACCCGTGTTGGTTAAGGTATTTGTTTCTTGACTAATAAACCCTTTGATACTTTTAGCCAGAAATCAGTCTCATAAAGCTATTTTTGAGTATAGTTTGTGTAAAATAAAAATGTTTAGCTTTGGTAATAACTTTTCCAAGCTGAACTCCCTCTAGCAAGATATTTTTCAGTGCTTTTATTTACTATGCACTTAGACTATGCACTTTTTCTGAAATATTTTTGTAACACTTAACTTTTTTGTATTTTTGCCATTTGAAAAGGTTGTGGTGTAGTTGGTCTGTAATTAAGTTGCAGATTTAAAACTGCTGTTAGCTTTGTAAATCAAAATATAGGTGTTTTTGTCCTGGTATATTGTCGTTCCATCTGCAGCTGGAGTTGGAATCTCATTGATCTTCTAGCTACCATTCATTTTCTTCACAGTTCACGAAAGAAGAATGTGAAATTCAGTGAATGCTGTTATTAATCCTGTCGGGAGATGAATCTCATTTCACCAAAATTAAATTATGTTTTTCCACTAAAATGATGATACAAGTTGAAGACACATCACTCTGAAATTGGAAGACCTCACCACTTAAGGCTCCGCAGTGGCTTACTCAGCTGAACTCTAGGTTACTACTCTTTACTTTGTTCACCCATTGGGGGGTGCAGTTTTTTTAAATGTTGGGAGATGGCCATTCTAACTACTGTTGAATGTCTCTGTTTTGGGAAGGTATAACAAGAAAATAAAAAAGAATATATATGAAGGGAGAGACTGGTTATCTCCTCCCACATGGCTGTGCTCATGCTCCTATGGCCTACGAGTGGAATTTTGGAGGGTTGCTTTTGCTATTATTTTCCATCAACAAATACTAAGAGATTTTTTCCTATTTCTACTAGTCCTTGCAGTGTTTTGAGCAAACTATACTTTATAAACTTAATTCCCTTGTAATAAAAATACCAAGCAAAAGGATTTTAGAAGCCAAGCCATTGAGCTAGTTTTCTCTAACATTTGCTGAGATACCAGTATTACATTCTTGCAACTTGACTAGAATGAACCTTGGAAAGGGGCGTCCTAGACGTTTTCAGCTTAGCTCCTAAAAATTTGTCGGTAGTCTGGGAGATAGTTGCCTTTTTCTGAGCCAGACTGAAACTTAGCAGTCTTTCAGATTTTCTCTTTGTCACATTTTAGACATTGATAACTGTGACCAATGATTTTATGAATCTGAGATGTGCTGGTCCCTTTGAAGTGAGACTATAAGTACATTATGGTTGCTCACAACATTTTAGGGATTCCCTCCCACCTCAAAAACAGATAACTTCCACTCTTCTCTGGAATATATTTACTGACTTTCAGTATACCTCTCATCTTTTGAAACTGCCTAAGACAGTAATGAATTAGTTGTAACATGACCTGAATCTATGCTATGCATTTTGTAGTCAGTCATCAAAAGGTATATTGTTCAGTGCTTTCTATTCTGAAATGACCTATTAGGCCACTTTTGAGGATGTGCAGATACACAGTGGAAATGTTGAGCAATATCAGAGCTGTTAGAGAAATCAACTGTCTCAAGACACATTTTAGGTTGGTCAGATTCATTGTGTCTTGCTTTTCATTGATGAAAGGAATTACCCATTTATCTACTAAATAATTAATACAGTCATTGTTCAAACTAACAAGCCAGAGCTTATTTAATGCTAGATCATCTTAATGAGCTGAATCAAGGCTTTACCCTGTGTTAATGGTCCTTTGGTTGATGAGGTGCTTTTAAGCATTTTAATTTTGTAATTTATCTTGATATTATTCAAAGCAGAATGCTCTTGACACAGCTTCAGCAGTTGTTAACATTTTGCCCCATTTACACTTCTGTTTGTACATTTGCTCTTTTAACATATACTTAGCTATTTGAAAGTAGATTACAGAGTCATGATCCTTTACACCTAAGTGTAGAGTTCCTAAGAAATGAGACATGTTTAATATTGACCCAGTTTTCTAGGCCAGTCTATTCAGTTTCATCAGTTACCCTAATGTTTCATAATTTTTTTTTCCCCGAGTCCTGTCATGGATCCAACAAAAGGATCATTTATCTGCTTTGGTTTGTGTGTGTAGCATTCTTTAACTGGGGACAGTTCCTTACCCTTTATCTTTTGTGAGTTTAGTATTTGTGTGTATCCATGTAATGTTTCCTTTACTTGCCAGCTGTGTTCACTGAGGGCCTAGAAGACATGATACTGCAGTCACAATGAGTACTAAGACCTCAGTCTTGATTTCTAAATACTAAAAACATGGCTGCTTGGAGAAATGTCTGACTTCAGGGCTAGAGCAGAGAATGTACAAAATGAACCTGGAACTTACTATTGTGGCAGAGAAGAAATCTCAACAAGTGTTGGGTATGGGTTGGAAGGACACAAGACTCACTTGAAGGGTTCTTACTGGCCAGATCTATCACTTACATTATCAAAATAATGATAGCAAGTTAACTTACTGAACAAGGACACATGATTTCCATATTGATATAGAAAATGAGAAGGGGGAGTACGAAGCTAATAAAAGACGAATGATACATTAGAGAAGGCATTTAGCTAAAAGTAGCAAGTACAAGTTTGATGAGAGTAAACCTAAAAGTGCAGAATTGAGTTTATGTAAAACTTAATGATTTTTCAAAATTATGTGCAGCATGTCAGTTTTCTGAACTGTGTGAAAAAGTTACTGTTGTTCCCATTGGGTGACTGAGGACAGTGGGACTACCTTAGGCAAGACAGCTCAGTAAGTTTTGCAGAGCAAAGACCTAAACCTGATAACCTTTAGTTTTTCATCCTGTTGAACCGTGGTGTCCCTAAAAATCTAGTATAGCACTTCATCACCATTTTAAACCCTGAGATTGGTAATGTTATTTAGTGCTATATGCCAGTCACTTTTCTAAGCACTTTACCTGGATATGCCTAACTTGCAGCTTCCCCTAAGGTAAGTTGTCTCCATTTACTTTTGAAGATAATGAAAGTAAAGGATTGGAGGGGGTATTTACGTTACTATTGGCTTCATAAGTGAGAGCTAAATATACCCCTTATAATTTATGGTCTGTGTCTTAAATGAGTATCAAACAGGATGGTAGTGTAGGAGGAGATAAAATCCAAACTGATAGGTTTTCATAAACAAGTCATCCCTTCAACTGTTGGGGCTATTAGTCGAGTCCATGTTTAGGACCAAATACTAAGTAGGATGCATTAATAAAGTCTGCATTCTACTGAATAAGAAATTTGATCAGGTTATTTTTACCTATGGTAAATATTTCATTTATAGTTTTGGAGCATTTCCATGTAATCAGGTTTATAGAGGTATGCTATTCTAATGTATTAGTATATTCACTGACAGGATTTTCTCACCCTCTAGTACCATAGTACATTCGTAGTCTGATTATTTATGGAGTAGAATGTATTAGGTAGAAAAATGTGGCCCTTTCTCACCATTACCATATTAAGTCAGCCTTACTAATGCAGGGATGTGAAATAGTTTGAATAACCATTGGAAACAATTTTGTCAGGCAGGCATCCATTGGTTCTCTGCCAGTGAACAGTGACACAAATCTTGGTGATGAAGTGCTATATTAGATTTTTAGGATTGGAAGAAAGGTGGGAGGTGGGTATTTTTAGAAACTGCTCTCAACAGTTGCTAAGTAAATATTTTTTCACTAATTGCAAAACTGGTTTGCACTATGCTAACATGCGATTCCATTTAAAGTGTAATGTTTTAGTCTCGATATAGACAGTAAAAAGAAAGAAATTAGTCTCTAGATAGTGTGTGACCACCAAAAAACATGAAGGTTAATACAATTTTTAATATCCTTGACTATACTCCCCCTTTGCAAAATGGTGAAGAAAGTGTTACTGCTTTATCTTGAATTTTATATGATGGTGTAATTTTTTAAGGTTGCGTACAAAATTTCGAGTTTTGTACAAACAATAGGGGTTAATATGGCACCCCACTCCAGTACTCTTGCCTGGAAAATCATGGACGGAGGGGCCTGGTGGGCTGCAGTCCATGGGGTCGCTAGGAGTCAGACACGACTGAGCGACTTCACTTTCCTTTTTCACTCTTCCTGCATTGGAGAAGGAAATGGCAACCCACTCCAGTGTTCTTGCCTGGAGAATCCCAGGGACGGGGGAGCCTCGTGGGCTGCAGTCTATGGGGTCGCACAGAGTCGGACATGACTGAAGCGACTTAGCAGCATACTAGAAAATAGATTAATGTTTAAGAAATATTTAATGGGTTTCTTAAGTGCCAGGCACTGTGCCACACCCTGGGGATTCGGGTATTGACAGTTCACTTGAGACTGCGATATGGGATGTTAACCAAGATGGATTCAGTACTAGTGGTACAGGTGGCACGGTCAGAGAGGATAAATCTCTGAATTGCATCTTGAAGGATGAAGCAAATACCTGAGGGAAATACATAAGTCATATGTAATTTTTTTAAGCAAAAAGTTGAAATTACACAGAAGTTTAGGGAGAAGGCAAAGTTCCGTGCAGCCATGTCCTTATCCAGATAGTTAAACAAGCCTTTGCATGACCATTAAGGAGATCTGAGAACAATAATAAGATAAATGACCTTAAGTGGTAGAAGCAGAGGAGGGCGCTAAGTTGTGAGAAAGTCCAAGCAGCAACATGTAAGGAAATGCGTTGGGCCACGTGGGTGGTCGACAGGATGGTTTCAGAGCAGTGCCAACAGTAGTAGAGTTTCTAACTAATTCCCTTGCGCCAAGTCCAGCCCACTACAATGTTCGTGCACAAAGCTAACAGTTGCTTAGGTAACAGGGTCATGAGTTAGTGGTGGTGAGGACTCCAGGTTCTGTTGTATATTAAAGCTAAGTCTTGGTAGGATTTTAAGGTTGTTAATCTGTTCTTGTAAGATAAATACTTTGTAATGTCTTAAAATGCCACTTGTCTAGTTTTTATCTTTAAAATGTGCTATATCTTCAACAACATCAGGAAGGAAAATGCCATAGTACACAATGTACACATTGTCAGCCAGGAGAATATTAAGTCTTTTGGATATTTTGCTGCTTGTGACATTTGGAGGTACCCAGCCCTGGTTTTTGTCTCTAGATAGTACACATGGAGTGATAGCAGGCTAAGATAGAAAGATAAGAAAATAGCAGTACATGGAAAGTTAATAATAAGGTCACTGAATCTTGAAGCGCTCTGATCTCCCTTTGAATAATACCCTGTTCAAGGTTACAGAGCTGATTAGCAGCAGAGCTAGGAAGGAATCCAGCTGCTTCTCGTCACCACTCCACGTTGGTGACATGGTGACCGAAAAACTGTTGGTAAATTAGAAAGCTTACCCACCATTCCCAGTCCGTTTATCAGTATACCACTGGTTCCACATAGCAGTTTATCTAGTTTCTTTGTCCTCACATCTTGAGTTAAAATTGGTGACTTAGTGACTGAGGTAGTAGAATCTCTTTACGTTGAAAATTTAGGGAAGAAATTTGATTTATACATCTTATTAGGACTTCACTATCTAAAACAATTATCCACAAATCCTTTAAAGCCCTCCAGGAGTGCATGTGTGCATGCACACACACACACACATTTGCGCTCACGTATTTTGAATAGCTTTTAAGGCCAGCAGTGCCCCAAGCCAGAGATACTTGGACTCAACTGTTGATCTGAATGTGATGAGGGTTGAGCACAGAACTTTGGGGTGACAGTATAAAGAATAATGAGTTACTGAAGAAAAGTGGGGAGCAGTCACAAAGGAGGACATCCAGAAATTCATCAGGATCATATGGAGGGGTCAGGAAGGAAGCTGCATTGTTTACTAGTCAAGGTACTTGGTGTTGCTTGCTGCAAAAGACAAGGTGTGGAGTAATGACTTTATGCAAGGATAAGTTCTCTGTGAGGAGAGAAGCCTTCATCCTCCCAGGTTGATGCATCAGGGGCCAGATGCTGGAGGCACACTAGCAGTGAACTGCCTCAGCAGGATTGACATGTATCACTTTTCCCTACAGACCATTGACCAGGACTGGTCAGGCTCAGTCTATCTGCAGAGGAGGCTTATAAACTCTGGGGCACAAGTTGTTTGCAAGTTCTGTGATGGAGAAACCTGGGTGTGTCACCAGACTCTGGCCTCTGTACTCTCAGGTATCCAGGCTATATCTTCCAGGAAGCCAGAACTGGAGCCAGTAAACTCTGATGGCTTCTCTGGCATGGGTTCCTCGCCTCTCTTCAGGGCTTGTCACATAGGGAAACAAGCCATGAAGTCACTGTTGCTAGGAAATACATAAACACAGCAAGAAATAAACTTGCTGAGGGTTTAGCATTGCAACTTTCCCATAAATGACCAACAGCTGTTTGCCCTTTTTGGGAGATATATCCATGTTGGCATAGGAATAAGGAAGAAGAGTTTGTATGCATCTATTCTCTTAGAAAAGGGGTTTCTTGTAGAGCAGAAGCCATAACTTTTTTCCCTTGTATTCCTAGTTTGGGCTTGGCTCTGGTAAAGCATCTGCCTGCCAATGCAAGACTCACAGAAGATCCCAGGGTCAAAAAGATCCCTGGAGGAGGAAATGGCAACCCACTCCAGTATTTTTGCTGGGATAATCCCATGGACCGAGGAACCTGGCAGGCTACAGGCCATTGGGTTGCAAAGAGTTGGACACCGATGAGTGACTGAGCACATATGTACGAATTCCTAGTTTAGTACAAGATGATAGTTGGTAAAACCGCTGTTGAATATTAATGAAGACTCGGATAGTATTAGCTTTCTTTCAGCAGTAGAATGCTCTTGATTCATTGAATTTGTGGTCATTTAAAACCTGCATTATCTCTTTTTCCAAGATCTGTTGCCAGGCCACATCTATTTTGGACGTATGCAAAAAACCCCTATCTGCTGCTGATTTTAGATTCAAAGACTTAAGATGACTCCACCATTAATCAATACTACTCCCAGAAGAGATCAGGAAGAACTCACCAGATTAATAGAATTACCATATCCCTAACTGTTAAAGGAATTTAACCAGTACTTGATCTGGGGTGTATGTGTGTGTGATGTTGTGTTTTCAAGTGGTCAGTGTTGCAGGCCTACTTGAATCTGACAACTTTAGTTCTTTTTTTTCCCTCCGAACTGTGCTGACTCTTCAAGTTGACGTGAAAACCGAAGTCCTTTCTTATGTTTGCCTAATGCTTGCTGCTGCTGCTAAGTCGCTTCAGTCATGTCCGACTCTGTGCGACCCCATAGATAGCAGCCCACCATGCTCCCCTGTCCTTGGGATTCTCCAGGCAAGAACACTGGAGTGGGTTGCCATTTCCTTCTCCAGTGTGTGAAAGTGAAGCCACTCAGTCGTGTCCAACTTGTAGCGACCCCAGGGACTGCAGTCTACGGGGTTCTGTCCATGGGATTTTCCAGGCAAGAGTAATGGAGTGGGTTGCCATTGCCTTCTGCCTAATGCTTAAGAACCTGCTATTCCTCTACCCCTTCTTTCCTGAAGTCCGTGAAAGATGACTTGAAAACTTATTTGGATGTGTTTAATATTGGGCTTCAGAGCCCACACTGAAGGTGGCTTGTTACTTTAATAATATTGTGTACCTAATGATTTGCCACATATAGTGTGTGAGAAACTCACCTGTGGCTTTTGTGTAACCTTAGGTTCAAGATTCATGCATTGCAATGACTGAGTGTCAAGACTGATTAACTGTGTCTACAAATGAACCTACTATTTTGCCTCCTTAAACCTATTCTTTCAATTGTTTAAAAATCTTTAAAAAAATCTTTGGCTGTGCCAGGTTAGTTGCTGCATGTGGATTCTTTAGTTGCTACACATAGAGTCTAGTTTCCTGACCAAGGAATTGAACCTGCCCCCCTCCCCACTCCACCCCCACCCCCACATTGGGAGCTCGGAGTCTTAGACACTGGACCAGCAGGGAAATCCCTAATTCTCCCTTGAATGGAAACTCCCGAACAGCCCTGGGAGCCATCTTGACTCATCTCTCAAGTCCATCTCCTCACTTTCCTCATTGGTTCTGCCTAAATTTGGCCTGTATTATCTCTCCTCTGAACTCTTAGATTAGCATCTAATATAGTCTCCTTACCTGGAATATAACTTCTCCAGTTCACTCTCCACTCCATTCGTGAGTGTGCCACCCCTTTCCCCCCTTACTTTCAGGATAATGACCAAACTCCATAATCTGTCGCCTGCTCATCAAGCTATTCAGCCTCATCTCTTGGTTTCTATCCCCAGCCCCAGTTTCCATCCCAACACCCTACACTCGAAGTTTCCAGCATTCACTGTGCTTTCATATACTTCTCTGTGCTAAAAACGCCTTCCACTTTTTTCTCCAATATGTCCACTTGTTCAGTTCAAACAGCCCTAGGAAGCTGTGGCACTTAGTGAGGAACTGGGGCCCACACTCTAACTGAGCAGCTCTGCTTGCTATTGTCCTTTGAATAAAAACACCTGGACAGATGCCAGTCAGAAATTTTACATCATTCCTTTTTCTCTTTGAACTCCTGTTTCCATTCCTTTTTCCCGACAGGATTTTATCATGCAAGCAATTCATTTTCATGCCCTGCTGTTTTTTAATGATTGCCATGTTATATTTCTTTGAAACAAAAATATGCATTTTCAATTTTAATTTCTTGTGACCATAACCTTGAAGTGTTATTTCTTCTGGTAGAGTTGCCATTACAGTTATTACACCTAATTGATCACAGTCACCTAAGTGCATTTTGATAACAATTTGAATATGGAGAGTTAAATGTTATTTATTGAGAAGGATTAAAAAAAATTTTTTTTTAATGTTTATTAGAAGTCTTCACAAAATTATATGTAACTGGAAGACGTTTTGTTATTGCGGTGTCACTCAGTTCTTTGCAATCTTTCCAAGATACATGCCTAAATCACTTAAAGATCTTTTACTGAAAAGTGAAAGTGAAGTCGCTCAGTCCTGTCCAACCCTCAGCGACCCCATGGACTGCAGCCTACCAGGCTCCTCCATCCAGGGATTTTCCAGGCAAGAGTACCGGAGTGGGGTGCCATTGCCTTCTCTGCTTCGTGGGTTGTTATTGGTGTAACTCACTTCTTTGCAATCTTTCCAAGATACATGCCTGAATCACTTAAAGATTTTTTACTGAAAAGCAGTGAACAACTCAGAACTTTCTTCAATGTTGTACCATGGCAACCTCTTTTCTCTAAGGCCATTCCCCTGAAGGAGCTTCTAGAACAAGGAAGAAAAGTTTTACAGTATGCCTACTGATTGGAGGCTCATGGGGCTTCTCAGGTGGCTCAGTGGATAAAGAATCCACCCGCAGTGCAGGAGACATCGGAGATGTGGGTTCCATCCCTGAGTTAGGAAGATCCCCGGGAGGATGGCATGGCAACCCACTCCAATATTCTTGCCTGGAGAATCCCATGGACAGAGGAACCTGGTTGGCTACAGTCCATGAGGTCTCAAAGAGTTGGACATGACTGAGCATGCACACAAGCACATGGAGGCCTATGAGAGTGGAAACTTCCAGGGCAGGGCTCCCCTCAAGGTCTCAAGCCCTAAGCCCACAAGGGGTCACCAATAGTTTCCTTCTAGCTCTCACTTTACTCCTTTGCCTCTCCAGGTTTGAATCTCTGCATCTGGTGCCTGAAACTCTCTTGGTCTGAGTACCTGGATTGTATTCTTCCTCCCACTATTAACAATCCCTCTTCCTGAGCTGACTATGCAGGACAAAGATTCAACTGGTACAATTAGCAAATCAACTCTAATCTAAAATGATGGTGCTGACAACATCCACAAAAAGATGGCCTCTGCCGGCTGGCCTACCACATTCACTTCCCAGGTTCAAAATGATGTGCCTTTTAAAAGACAAGTTTGCTGAAAGCGTTCAGTGTCAGCTTTGTGAGCCATTTACAATCAGCTCTTACACAATGTAGGAAGCTAGCAGGCTCTACTCAGTTCACTAAACCACTCTAGAAAATTGTGTGGTGCTGGCCCCAACTTGCCTCTGTTAGCGTTTTAGTTCAGGACATTAGCTTTGGTTTTGAATCTGAGCCTACTTGGATTCGTGCCTCTTTCTGACCACATTCATTACCTCAGGTTCCACCAGGGCCCTCCTTTTGGCTCACTCCCATTTCTAATAAAGATGGAGTCACAACATCAAAGCTGTGTACATTGGTGACTTCCTCCAGGTTTAACCTTTGCTGTGAAACAGAAACCAGAATCCTCTGTGTTGTTGGAAGGTGGCTTGATGCCTCAGAAATAGCACGGAAGCTGATGGGAGACAGAAGACCAAAGTTATACTCTCTAGTTACAGTTAGACATAACTTCACTCTCACCCACAGTTGCCCCGGTTAGCCTTCCTTCACCCCTGACACTTACTGTATCTAAACAATTGGATACAGTTTTTCACTCTGTTTTATCCTTCTACCCAGGATCAAGGGAAAGGCAAAAGTTGTGCCATATTTTGCTACAACAGTGCCAAGCACACAGTCAACTGTGTCCTCACTATCTCCATAAGCCCATCATCAAGGCCTGGGCTGGGGGGCACAGGCTGCTTCCCCAGGTGGGACCAACCCAGCTGGTTTCCACAGCTCTTGGGGCGGGTGTGGGTGAGTCACAGTAGCCACATGTCTGGGCAGCACTTAGCCTACCTGTCTGGTGAAGGAAATGCTGAGGACACCTGGGAGAGCCCATCCTGCCCCAGGGTGGCTACCTAGAAAAGCCTGCACTCCCAGTCCCGAGGCAGATGATAGAAAATGGGCCAGTGGACCAAGGAAAAGACATGCTGGACAACCATGGCCCACACCAGGGTGGCTGAGGAGGCCCAGGCCCTGCCCTCAGACAATGGTGGTCCTTCCAAAGCAGAGACCCATCTGTAGACAGGGGCTGGGAAAAGCAGTGTGGATGGTCATCTCAGCGCTGAAATCTCAGATTCGAGTGTGGCTTCTGGCCACACAGCCTACTAACTGTGTGTGTGTGTGACTTTAGGCAAATCATTCAACCTCTCAACTCTGAAGAAAGGGCTGATATCTGTCCCCTGGGCTTTTGGTGAGAATTCAATGACATTTTGTAAAACCCACTTCAATATAAAGGTCTCTGCAGATGTCTTTCATTGGAAGGACTTGCTGAAGCTGAAGCTCCAATACTTTGGCCACCGAATGCAAAAAGGCAACTCATTGGAAAAGACCCTGATGCTGGGAAAGATTGAGGGCCAAAGGAGAAGGAGGCTGTAGAGGATGAGATAGTTAGCTAGCATCGCCAACTCAAAAGACATGAATTTGAGCAAAATCCTGGAGACAGCAGAAGGACAGAGGAGCCTGGCATACTGTAGTCCATGGGATCTCAAAGAGTCAGACACAACTTAGCATCTGAACGACAAGCAGATGCCTAGCTGATAGAGTTGGAGGCCTTCCAGCCAAAGTCAAATTAAGGGCCTGAGGCTGAGAAGTGATGTTCTCCTGAGAGTTGAGGAGGCAACAGAGAAACTCAAGGGGGTGGGTTTAGGTGAAGGAGGGGCAGGAGGAGTAGAGGAAGGTGCCTTAACTGTGGGGGGTCTTGAAGACCAGGTTGCAGAGACAGACTTCTACTCTTTAGGCCACAAGGACTCCTTGAATGTGTCTGGAGAGGGTAGGGATGCCTTCAAAGCACTGGAATGCAGAGCGGTACTATATTTTCAAGTGCAAGTTTTGGCACTTTTCCTTGGGGAAGTGACAGGGGAAACGAGGACAAGGCAAACCATGAGCCTACCTGGGCCACACCCACAAGCAGGGATCAGCTTCATACTTCACCCCCGGGGGAGGTAAGAAGCCAATGGGTGGCCAAGGTTTCACTCCAGGAGTCTCTGGCTCTGAGCTCCCAGGAGGCCCAGGCCCAGTTACACACTAGGCTCTCTGGTGTAGAGCTAAAGAACCAGGAGCCTCTGGCCCTGCCCTGCCATTTTTGAAGGAGAGAGAACAGGCCAGAGTGGGAACTTTAAGTGCACAAGTCACACAGCAGGCAATCACAAATGCAAAAGCTCCTCCCTTCACTCCAGCCCCGACCCCTGTAAATCACACCCCGCTCCACTTGCTGCCCCCACAGCCAGTGGGATCCCACGCCCACCCCAGGGAAAGGAGGTAAGGGCAGCAGCTCTCAGAGCAGGAGAGGAGGGTGTTGCGCTGCCTGTCATGGCCTGCCTGTCTCCACCTCATCTCTCCCTCTGGCTACGGGCTGCTGCTGCTGCCATGTCGCTTCAGTCGTGTCCGACTCTGTGCAACCCCAGAGACGGCAGCCCACCAGGCTCCCCCATCTCTGGGATTCTCCAGGCAAGAACACTGGAGTGGGTTGCCATTTCCTTCTCCAATGCATGAAAGTGAAAAAATAAAATGAAGTTGCTCAGTTGTGTCTGACTCCTAGCGATCCCATGGACTGCAGCCCACCAGGCCCCTCTGTCCATGGGATTTTCCAGGCAAGAGTACTGGAGTGGGTTGCCATTGCCTTCTCCGCTGGCTACGGGCAGGAGCTTCTGATAAACCTTGCTGGGCGACCTTTGCCTCCTTGGAAAACTAATCACAAGGAAACTGCCCATGCTTGCATTCTGTGTTCTCCAAAAGCCTTCATGCTCTCTGTCCAGAGAAGCTTGGGCCGCTCCTCACCCACTTTCCAGCCTGTCCTGGTAGCCTCCACACACAGGGAGGCCTTTCTCCTCTCCGCCACGCTGGATGCAGTCACGGTCCAGCAGAGAAGGTGGAGTAGGGAGAACAGGCAGTGAATGAGCCTCGGGACTCGCCTCTCGTGGCCCTCCTGCAGTCTCCTCCCAGTGCAGCAGCAACAGCCTAGTTTCCCTCTACAGATATCCAGCCATTCACATCAGCCCCCAATCAAAACCCCACCTCTGTCTGTGTGAAGCCCAAGTTTACACAAGCCCTGCCCTCAGGCCTTCTGACACCTCCCTGACCTCATCTCTGTGGCTCTCCCTTAACCTCCGTTTCCCTCCTCTCAACCTCTCACTACCAGCTTCTCAGGGAGAAGGCCTTCCAGGACCATTCTCTTGGCAAATGCAGATCCCCTTTCATTCCTCACCCCTCTCCCTGCTAACATACTGGCTGGGCTTCTCTGATGGCTCAGTGGTAAAGAATCTGCCTGCAACGCAGAAAATGAGGGTTTGATCCCTGGGTGGGGAAGATCCCCTGGAGGAGGAAATGGCAACCCCCTCTGGTATTCTTGCCTGGAAAATTTCATGGACAAAGGAGCCTGGTGGGCTACAGTCCATGGGGTCTCAAAGATTTGGACACAACGGAGCATGAATGCAACATACTGGTTATTTGACTTAAAATTCGCACTGGCTATTTTACTCATCATTGTAAAGTAACAATCATCTCAGCCCCAGCTATGATGACCGCAACATGAGAGCAGATGTCCTGTCACCACTATATCCTTGGAATGCAGTCCCGTGCTCGACCCACAGCAGGCCCTCCACGAATGCCTTTGAGCAAGGGGATGCAGAAATTAATTAAGAGAACACCATATGCTATTTTGCCCTCCCAGGCAGGGGAAGTTCCCTCCTGGTTATGGAAATCCTGAAAAATGCCAGATGTGGACTTTTGTAAGAGAGAAGGGGCCAAGCTGTGGGTCAGGATCTTAGCTGATAAAACCACCGAGTGCAATCATTCACTCCCCAACCCCATCCAAACACACTTTTATATATATATTTTTTTACAGAGCGCTTAATCCGCCCCTTTGGACCCAGTTGTCACTCTTGACTGAATTATCTCCAGTTTTTTCTTTTTTTTCCCGCATCTTTTTAATCATGGGTTCCATAAAAGGTACAGATCTGAAGCCTGCAGCTTGGTGAAATTTTACATGTACACCCACCTGGGTGACCACCACTCAATTCAAGATCTGAGCCGTCTCTCCCTCCGCACGAGGTCTCCCTGCGGGCCCCCACCCTCCTGACAATAGAATACAGCATGGCACTTTTGTGTCCAGCTTCTGCTCAGCATTGTATCTGTGAGGATTTCCTACATTCTCCTGTGTTACAGAAGTCTTTTTAATTATTGTTATCGCTGTTTATATTCCTCTTCACGGCTTCTTGAGTGTGGATTACACGTTGTTGTTGTTTTGTTGTTTTTTGGCCGCACTGTACTTCATGCCATGTCTTAGTTCCCTGCCCAGATTGAACCCCTGCCCCCTACAGGGGAGGCTCGGATTTCTAACCACTGGACTGCCAGGGAATTCCCTTGAGCATAGATTTTAAGATCTGGACCAAGTCTTTCATTAGCCTCACAAAGGACATGTGGAGCCCCCCACACTGGCTCAGCCCTCTGGTCTCTGGCTTTTCGTGGACACACAGGCTTGAGAGAGACTCAGTTGCTCTGCTCCAGACTTGGGGACCTCATCACAGACCATGGGAGGTGGACCAGTGTTGTGGGAAAGGGCTTGGGCCTTGGAATCAGGTCTGGGTTCAAATCGCTAATCGTCACTTCTCGGCATTGTGACCTTGGGTGAGTCCCTAAACCTTTGTTTCTTTTCTTTTCTTTCTCTCTCTCTCTCTCTTTTTAAATATTTGTTTATTTATGTACTTGGCTGCATCAGATCCTAGTTGCAGCACTGAGGATCTTCAGTCTTCGTTGAGGCCTGCGGATCTTTAGTTGCAGCATGCGAACTCTTAGTTGCAGCTTGTGGGATCCAGTTTCCTGACCAGGGATTGAACCAGGGCCCCCCTGCCTTCGGAGCACAGAGTCTTAGCCATTGGACCTGCAGGGAAGTCTCCCTTTATTTCTTCTATTCAACTGTAAAATGGAAATATAATTACATTACTGACTGTGGCACTGCTGTGAAGATTAAAGAAAATGACGTGTGAGTCTGGTGCTCAGGGCATTGTAGACGCTTGATAAATGCTAGTTGTTTTTATTACTGCTCACACCACCTGACGCTCGTCCAGAGCTGTCTACCAGGATCTTTGCCCCACAGGCCAAACTGTAGCTCTTTCCTGGCCCTCTCTCCTCAGCCCTGCTGGGCTACCTGCTCAGGCTTCAAGTTTCCCAACTTTCAAAGTACTTTTATAAATTGGGACAGGGAAGCAACCGGAAACCAGAAGGAAGAGGAGGAAGGACACATATACGTTTACAAGCACCATAATGAAAGCTTTGTATCCTCACTGGCTTAGATTCATTATCAGGTCTTTCTGGCAGGACTTTGAACTTGAGCTCCGCAAAGTGCCGAGTAAAGAGGTAGCTTAAGTGCAGGAGGCAGGTAGCAATCTGAGATTCAATCTGCCCCCCACCCCTCTAGGGAGATGCCTGGGCTGCTCCCACCCACCCAGGAGGGGCTGTTGCCTCCCAGCTAGAGAGCTGTGGTCCCCACCTACATGGCCACACACGGAAGGGGCTGGGCACGTTATGGGGTTCCCAAAGTCACCCCATGACTCAGCTCCTGGGGCTCCCAGCCTGTCCACAACACACTGACATGGCACACACTGTGGCTGTGTCGAGCGTGCCTTGGGAGTGCTTAGTCACGCCACCTACCATCCGAGATGACTTAGGAACCATCCCGAAGGATTGATAGCAGTGGTGGTTCTAAATAGTATTTGAGATGGGCCACAACTGACAGTCCCTCAGTCATAGATTAAGTGGGACTCAGAGTGTCTTCAGAACCCTTGCTGTCTTTGCTGGTGAGGTCAGGGACATTGGTGAGCGCTGAGCCCCTCCACCCTCAAGGTCCTCCTTGCAGTGAGATTCTGGAGCCACGCTCCCGGAGAACGCTCACACTGTCCCTGTGGCAGTTGCCCCACAAGACACACTGCAGCATGCTGGCAGCCACTGCACAGCAAATAACAATATGATAATAATGAACATTTGTTGAGTGAGTGATGAATCTGCAGCAGGGGCTTAGTGCCTTGGCGCATTTAATCCACTCTGCGATTCTGTGAGGTGGTACTCTGGGTTGAATTGTGTCTCCCCTAAAAGATGTTGAATTCGTAACCCTCCGGTACCTGGCAATGTGACCTATTTGGAAACAGGGTCACAGTGGATGATGAAGTTAAGATGAGATCATAGGCTGGGCCCTCATCCAGTTCAACCAGCATCCTTATAAAAAGGGGAAATTTGGACACAAAGACTCACACACAGGGAGGTCATGTGGAGACGAAAGCAGAGATGGTGTGATGAGTCTAAAAACTAAGAAATGCCAAAGACTCTCAGCAAACCCCCAAGAGCTAAGAGAGAGGTCTGGATCCAATTCTCCTGCATAACCCTCAGAAGAAACCAACCGCGCTGACACCTTGATTTCAGACTTCTGGCCTCCAGATATACACCTCTGTTATTCAAACCTCCCAGTGTGTGGCACTTGGTTACAATAACCCTAACAAATTATCACAGTAGAGACTGAGGCTTGCCCCTCATGGGGCTTTAGAGAGTTGGGATGATAGAGGATCTGAGGTGGGGCCAGCAGAGCTCCCGAGGGGCTGTCTGTGCCCTGCCAGCTGGGCAGGTGTCCCCCTCTCCCTGCCAGTGGGGGTCCACTCTTAGGAAGTTTCACACCCAATCCTGGTGGCTTCTCTCTGTTCCCTCGCATTCTTAAGGCCTAAACAGTGAAGTCAGTGACTGGGGAAGGGAGCTGCTAACACAGTCCAGAGGCTGCAGTAGGGAAAGGGAAGGGCCTCACACCCACAGCAGGAGGGTCTGGCTTGAGGATGGGGGAGCTACCACAATACCCTTTCCTTTTTACTCTTTTACTCTTCAAGATCCTAAATGGACCTCTGGTGTAGGCGAAGACCCTGACAAGGCCACGGAGTGGAACAGCAAGAGCGCAGCCACAAAAGGAAAGTGTTGCCATGTCTAGAGGATGCGGTGAAGAGGGAGTAGGTGTGCCTGAGTCCAACTGTGTTTTCTTCACTTATTGGCTAGGGGAAGTTGGTCTGATTTGGCCTCAGTTTCCCCATCTGTAAAATGGAAATAATAATGTTATAGCCTTACCTTATAAAATAGTGGCAATTAAAAAAAACCCTCACTTAGACTCTCCTGGTGGTCCAGTGGCTAAGACCCCATGCTCACAATACAGGGGGCGTGGATTCCTGGTTGGGGAACTAAGATGCCACATCCTATGCAGAACTGCCAAAAAAAAAAAAAACAAAAGCAAAAAAACCTCACTTAGCACAGCCCATGGACATATTAAAGACACAGTGTTATTGATTGTTCTAATGATTGTTACAGGGATGACCCTGAACCAATCCTGAAAATAAATATAGTGTGGAGGGAGCAAGGTCTCCTGTGTCCTGTATAGAGAGGTAGAGCATGGGGCACCAGCTGCCAGGCCTGGGTTCATGCCTAACTTAGTCCCAGCTCCTTGGGTGATCTTGAGTGAGGTTGAGGGAGGCTGGGAGGGCCAGATTTTAGCTCTTGCAGCCTCTGAATTAGGCTGGAAGAAGGAAGGGGTCCCCGTCAATTCTCAGGCGTACATCCTTAGTGCCAGGGCTGTGCTAGCACCCGGGGCTCTAAACAGCTACTTGGCTGTTGCTTGTCTTCCTCAGGGTGCCAGAAAGAGCAGGGTTTTCCGGGAGTCATCATTTCTGGGTTTGACGTGTTCCCCAGATAGGGTGTGCTGGGAGGGGCAGATGATCTGGGCTCTGGTCTTGGCTCATTCTGGACTGGCATTGGAAGACTTGGGCCTCTATCTGCCTGCTCATAAACCAACTGATGGTTCCTTTTGGTGATGAAATTTTGGATGTTCTTCCATACCTCAAACGACAGGAGGTACTCACTGAGTGACTCCTAAGTGCCAGGGGCAAAGGTTCCCACACACTTCATCCATTTACTCCTCATAGCTCTAGGTAGCTGCCATTACTCTCCCGCTTTGCAGATGAGGAAATGGGTGTCTGAGAGGCAGGTAGCTTCCCTGAGGTCCCACAGCTAGTAACTGGCAGAGACGGAACTTACGCTTTCGTAGCTTTCTTCCAGAACTTATTCACCGCTCCAGCCCTCTGTTCTCCATCCTCACTCACCATGTGTCACTGGGGCCACTCCCCTGAGCACATTCGCCAGAAGTGCCTCCTTTTTGAATAATTTTTGAAGATGGCATTAAGAATAAGGTGGGGGGACGTGGTGCCACAGCCGTGACTCATTATGGAGAGAAGGCAGTCAAGGGACGGTGCTGTTTTAATACGCGTACTGCCTCACCAGGTGTGGGCACCACTCCCTTCCTGCCCTCCCCCACCCCCCTCCACCCTGACCTGAGCACCAGCCACAACCCTGCCTGGCCTGGGAAAAGTCCCAACCCTGGCTATAACTCGGGCCCTCTTGTGTCCAGGGTAAACCCACCGCTCCCGTTTCCCAGGACCAGGCCTTCCCTGAACCCTGGGGTCTCAAAGCTCCTCACCTGCTGCCTGATGCTGTATGCTTACCTGCCACCAGGCTCCTCTGACACCCTCTGAGGCCTTCATGTGTGGGCTTTCTGGAACGGTCTGCCTAGCCTGGAGGCATGTCTGGTGTTCGGACCCCTGGACTCCCTGTTTGGAGTCCAGCCCTGCATTGAGCAGTCTCTCTACAGCAGGGTTCCCACAGTAGGCTTCACAGTGGGTCCAATCTCGTTCTACAGCACCCAGTCCAGACCCACCCTGTCAGCCTGCTCTGTATGCTTGGCTCACATTTTGATGTGTTGAGAATGCTATGAAATGTTTGAATGGACCAACACTCCCTGGGCTGGCCTCATGTTACACTCTTTCCATGCCACTTCCTGGAGCCACCGCCACAAGAGTATGTGTGGGCATCCTGGCTGGTCACTCAGGACTCCAAAACGACCGAGAAGAGAAGCCATGCCCTGGGCTGATTGGATCTGCCTGGTTTCTATGATGACGAAGCGGGTGGCTCTGGAGCATGTGAGCACCCAGCAGAGCGTGGCTCTGGGAAAGCCTCTCTGGCCCTCACGGGAATGTAAACACACTGACACAGCAGCCCAGAGGCCGGCACAGATCAGAGCTCTGGCCAAAGGGCGCTAGAATCCGCAGTTTGGTTTCAGGCTCTGGTGTCTTCAGCCCTCGACATGAGAGAAGCTCATAGAAAACTCTGGAGGAAAAGACCTGAGATTCTTCCTCTAAGGATATTAAACACACACATAACAAATCGAACGCTGCAAGTGAAAATGTGTTTTCTGAATTACTTGCCACAATTTAAAAATATTTCACATGGAATCTGGATTTTTGTCTTCTGTTGAAAAATTGGAAACTCTGGCAACATTGGGACTGGGCTCTTGTGTGGAAAAATTAGCAGGAGCCGAGGAAAAATTAGCTTGTGTGGAAAAATTATCAGTAATTAGACTCTCTCCCCTGGGGCGCCCTGACCACTGGTTTCAGGCCCCACCCAGGCTGGGTGTTCTGCAAATTAGCACTCTGGCTTAGCTCTTCATGCAGGATCATTTTAAACGTGACCCATTCTCCTTCTATCCAGTCCTCTTCCCTCTTTCTGTTATCTGCATTCTTCCACAGGTAGGTGAATTTCTTTTATTTAAGTCCCATGTAGTCCGGCTGTCAAAATAAGTCCAGTAATTTGAGGAAGCCCTGCGTACCCTTCCTGCTCTTATTCATGCCCAGACCACATGAATATATTGAGGCTCTGGGAAGTCCTGATATTTCCCAAAGCATCCCCAGACAGGGAGTGGGTGCCTCCTCAGACAGTCCCTGTGCCTTTGGGGCAGCTCCCTCCGCCCACCGCACCCCTGCCTGGTGAATGCTTTGGCATCTTCTCAAAGGCCTGGGCAGGTCTCCCTAAGCTGGCTGAGGAGCACCTGTTGATGTGGGGGATGTTGCCTGTTTGACTCACAGAGAGACAGAGACAAAATGAGAGCAAGTGATGAAGAACTTCAAACTCAGAGCCAGTGAGTCAGCGTCTCACCCTCAGCCTTTTCCTTGATCTGGACAGCCCCTCACGAGCCGGACTGATGCCAATATCCTAAGAGTTATCAGTAATTAGACTCCCTCCCCTGGGGCGCCCTGACCACTGGTTTCAGGCCCCTCCCAGGCTGGGTGTTCTGCTTAGGTGGGAGCGCTGACTCAGACACAAGCCGTGCCAGTGCCCAAAGCAACTCTAGAGATCTTCCCATCCTATCTAGTTCTTTCATGTCAGCTAGAATCGCTTGGCAATGGCTTCCTGGAGAAAACTGTTGATTCTGAGTCTGATTCAGCGCTCAGCTCAGTGAATAGATACCCGCAATCCACTGGTATCACCTGCCATGGTGGGAAAAGAAAGCGTGGTGGGTTTGCCCCAGATTAACATCCTGGCTCTGTGGGTCAGTTCAGGGGTCCTTCCTGGGGTTGGGGGCAGCTAGTGAGAGGGAGCTGGGTTCAACCGTTAATAAGGAAGCCAAGGCATGAAGGAGACAATTGTGGGCACAACCATCTGGTAGCACATTGTCCAAGCCAGCCTCAGCCTGCCTGCCACTCCCACAGTCTCCTTCAGCAGCAGTCATGTTGGTGTCACGTGATGCCTCCCCCCACCTCCCTGGTTGCAGCTGACTGGACCGTGGGTGGGGACCCAGTCTACAGTCTGATTCACCAGCCTTTGAGGTAGCTTGGTAGGAATGGTAGGAAATTAACTGCACCATTCTTTTTGGGGAACAGGAATTGAAGACAAAGTAACAGTTGACTGCAAGACCCAAAGCTGATCAACAGACAGAAGTGCAAAGAGAGAAGCTGCGTGAGGTTAGTGATATACCCTAGAGTGACAACCTCCCAATTCCTGCAGCTGACACACCAGTTATGGCAGTAACCATGGGTGAGGGTGTGGGAGGGCAAAAGCCATGCTTGCTGGTTTATCAATAATCAGGGCCCTATAGGGCTTCCCTGGTGGGCCAGTGGATAAAAATCTGCCTGCTAATCCTGGGTGCGGGAAGATCCCACATGCCACGGAGCAACTAAGCCTGTGCACCACAACTATTGAGTCTGTGCGCTAGAGCCTGCAAACCGCAACTACTGGAGCCTGTGCACCTAAAGCCTGTGCTGCACAAGAGAAGACACCACCATGAGCCTGTGCACCGCAGTGAAGAGCAGTCCCTGCTTGACACAACCAGAGAAAACCCATGCGCAGCAACCAAGACCCAGCACAGCAAGCAAGAAAGAAAACAATCAGGTCCCTCCAACCCACTGAATCTGTTTCTGACCAAAGGGGTTTTTCTTTCTGAGAAGGATGGCTTGTCAGGGTGGGCTCCAGAGGGCAGATCATGGGTGGGTTGATTAAAGTGACAGCCAACTTCCATTAGAACTCGTGCCAGACTCATTCCTGGGCCACTGTGGGCAGAGCACACTCTCTGTGCACCACCTCTCACTCCCAGGGTCTAGTAAATCTCTCTTGTGGGTGGGGAATTGGGCCTTAAGAGAACATGTGCGAACTCATCAGAGGCTGCAGCCTGGCTCTGCTGCTAAGCTGCTAAGTCACTTCAGTTGTGTCCGACTCTGCGACCCCATAGACGGCAGCCCACCAGGCTCCCCCGTCCCTGGGATTCTCCAGGCAAGAACACTGGAGTGGGGTGCCATTTCCTTATCCAATGCGTGAAAGGGAAAAGTGAAAGTGAAGTCACTCAGTAGTGTCCGACCCTCAGCGACCCCATGGACTGCAGCCATCTAGGCTCCTTCATTCATGGGATTTTCCAGGCAAGAGTACTGGAGTGGGGTGCCATTGCCTTCTCTGGCAGCCTGGCTCTAGCCTTTCATTATTTCAATAAATATTGAAGATGAGCAGATAAGAGGCTGGGCTTACCAGCCAGATTCCCTGGATATACCACTTACCAACAATAAACTTTGGCTAATTCACGTAAACTACCGGTGCCTCAGTTTTCTCAGCTGTAAAAGGGGGGCAGTGAGGGCCCCTGACAGGGATCCTGTGAGGGATTAAAGTAGGATGGGCACACAGTAGGGCTATTTAGTGTTAGGCCCTGTGCCGGGTGCTGAGGGTACCAAGTGGATTTGGCTCCTGCCCCCACGGAGCATAGAGCCTAGAATTCAGTGGCTGCTGGGGACTCCTGCCCACTTCTGACCTCCATGCTGTGGGGAAACTGGTCTTTTCTGGGCCTGGTCTCAGCCAGCCCTGGTGAGGCTGATATCGTGCCCATATGTCTAGTACTGCTCTGCCCTTCCACCCAGCCTGGCTGGCAGAGCCCATGCTCAAGGAGAGGGAGGCATTCAGGGTTAGGGATAGGGTTTAGGGTTAGGGTTAGGAAGAAGAAGCACTAACATCACCAGGAGCCACGTGGGGGTGGGAGTCCTTCTCCTGAGTGACCACTGTGTAGTAGATACATGCATATAGACATCCCTGTAGGCATTTCGTAGGGCTGCAATAACAAATTACCACAAACTGGTGACTTGAAACAACAGGAATTTGTTTTTTCACAACTCCCAAGGCCAGAAGTCCAAAATCCAGGTATCAGGTGGGCCATGCTCTTTCCAAAGCCTTCCGGGAGAAATCTTCCTCGCCTCTTCCAATCTGGTAGCTTCTGGCTTGTGGCCGTAGGACTCCAATCTCGGCTCCGTCTTCACACAGCTTTCTTTCTGTGGGCATTTGTTTCGTCTCTGCGTCCAAATCCCCCATAAGGACAGCAGTCACAATAGATTTAGGGCAACCCTACTGCACTATGCCCTCTTGATCACATCTGCCAGGACTCTATTTTCAAGTAAGGTCAAATTCACAGCTTCCCGTGGATGTAAATTTTAAGGGGACACTATTCAACCCAGTACAATCCCTTAGCTATCATCTGTCAGAATGCATTCAGTATTATTTCCCCCATTCTACAGATGAGAAAACTAAGGCACACACCAGCCCAGGGCCGTACGGCAAACCCAGGTCCCTGACCTACAAAAGACCTCTGAGTCTGCAATGGCGACCAGATGCTAGGTTGCTAGAGGAGAGACTGGAGCTGCACTTACGAGGAAGAAGGAAGCAACAACAGGAAATTCTTAGGGCAACGTCCAAGGCTGCTTATCAGCCCAGGGACTGGACTTCAGCCTCCCAGCCCTCTTCCCTTCTCTTTCCAGG
Organism: Bos mutus; assembly: GCF_027580195.1. Lineage (NCBI taxonomy): Eukaryota > Metazoa > Chordata > Mammalia > Artiodactyla > Bovidae > Bos > Bos mutus. The sequence goes on along the minus strand of NC_091623.1, from coordinate 100,565,268 downwards.
CCCAGGACCCTCAGCCCTTCCCAGCAGCAGGCAGGAAGCAGTTTAGCCTGATACTCTGCTGAGATCTGGGCTGTGCTGATCTGGCATGAATAAGCCAGCAGCAGCTCAGGAGGCAAAGCTGGAAGGAATGTTTATCTGGGGCCAACAGAAGGGAGAGGGCTGGAGCCCACAGCCAGAGCTGCTTGTCTGGGAAGGGCCCCTATCTCGTGTGTGTGTGTGTGTATGTGTGTGTTGACCAAAGGCCCTGTTGCCTGTGCTGGGGCCCTGCCAAAGCTTGGACAGCTGCTGATTCTGATCACAGCAGTGTGCTCATCAGGGAAGGGCCCTTAGAGAGATCTCAGTGCAGGGGTATCAAATAAATGACAGGTCTACCATCAGAGGAGATAGTTGGATGGCATCACCGAATCAATGGACATGAATTTGAGCAAACTGCAGGAGATAGTGAAAGATAGGGAAGCCTGGGGTGCTGCAGTCCAAGGGGTGGCAAAAAGTCAGACACAACTGAGTGACTGAACAACAACCATCAGATTTCCTTCCTCTGAATCCTCCTCAACACAGTGCCGCATCCAGAGCTATTATCTACCAACTGGATCTGACAGAAGGGTTAATAGCTGCCCTGTGGTTCCAATCCCAGACTCAGGAGTCTGAGCCTCAGTGATTCCTCTCCAGGGCATTGAAGAGCCTCCACCAGATTCTACAGCTTGGAGAGAGAAGTGGGCCAGTTCTCCCGATCCAGACCCCAGGCTCTTTTTCCTGACATCAGACTTATTACATAGGGTGACACCCAAGCCTTCCTGTCTTCCCACTCCCTATGAATCATTGCTGGTTGCTGCCAAGAACCAGGTTTCACAGCTGCTGTGCTTGCAGCCCTGGCACTGGCTTCTGAGGACAGCTGCTGCTGCTGCTGCTGCTGCAGGGCGCACCCTGCCCCAGGACAGCTGGTCTGTGTGCCGGGAAAGCACGGAGTGGTGCTGAGGTACAGGTAAGAGTCTGCCCAGTCCAGAAAGTTCAAGGAGGAAATTCTGCGCAGAAGAATCAGCATGTGTAAAAGGATCTAACAGAGCTGAAGGGAGAAGGGGGGTGGGCGGGGGGTGGAGGAGGACCTAGAGGTAGCAGCCAGAGTCTTGGCTTTAATGACATGACTCCATTGTCCACGGGACCTGGGTTCTGGTCTTGGCTTAGCTACCACCTTGCTGCAGCTCTTGGAGCCCCTGCCCTTCCAGGCCTTGGTTTCCCCATCTGTAGAGTAAGAGGGGGCTTTTTTCTTTACCTCTGGCTCAGTGGTAAAGAATCTGCCTGCTCTACAGGAACTCCAGGAGATGTGGGTTTGATCCCTGGGTTGGGAAGATCCCTCGGAGAAAGGAATGGCAACCCACTCTAGTATTCTTGCCTGGAGAATCCCATGGACAGAGGAGCCTGGCTGGTTACAGCCCATGGGGTTGCAAAGTCAGACACGACTGAGGCGACTGAGCACATGTACATAAGCACAGTAAGAGGCAGGATCCAATGCTTCTATAGCCATTCCTGACTTGTCAGCGGCCACCAGTGCCCTCCTCACTGTCCTGGCTGGGAGCTGGCCCAGTTGTCCCTGGGCTTCTGCAGGAGCAGGATGGGGAGAGGGACACGATGTTCTTCTCATCTTTGTGCCCTGGGGCAGGAGGCAGCTTGGCACAGGGCACCAGTCACCACACACCTCTCTGACCCTGGTGAGTCACACACCTTCTCCGGGCCCTTTCCTCCAAAGGGCAACAGACCACTGGACCCAAGGCCCTGGCAGCTGGTGGGGCGGTTGGAGCCGGGGGATGCCTGCGTGGCCAAGGAATGTGTTTACTTCCCCCCATGCTGAGAGGAAACCCAGCAAGGCCCCTGCTGGATTCCTTCCCAGCCAGAACAGCAGGACTTTCGGCCTCCTCCCCAGGCCGGCCACATGGTTCTAAGCAGCACTTCCCACCAGCCACTTTTCAGGACTATCCCGCATCACTTTATCCTTCCACAAATAGAAAACTGGGCCAGTCGGGGCCACCCACTGGTTTTTGGTCCTTGCCCTGGAACCAGGACCCTGCTCTCCCCTAGCTGTGTGTCTAACCACTGTGGAGCCCTCACAGGTGCCTTGCCCTCTCCGGCCTCAGTTTCCCCTTTCTCTTATGCAGGGGTAGGACTAGGTAAGCTCTGAGGGCCCCTTCAGGCCCAGGAGTCAGGGGAAAGTCCTGGGGAGGCTGATTTGGGGGCTGTGAGCCCAGGCTGCCATTCATTCACCAAGATCTCAGCACGGAATGTGCCACGTTCCGTTCTAGGTGCCGACAAACCAGCAGCAAGCAAGACAGATGCAATCCCCGGCACCAGCGACGGAGATAGGCATTGACCAGACACTTAAGTGTGTTGAGAAGAAGACTCCATATGAATAAACTATCAGAGTGGTGAGAGATGGCGGGTGGTGGTCAGGGAAGTCTTTGTCCTGGAGGTGACATTGAAGCTGAGATGCAGGGGAAGAGATGGTGCCCGTGTCATCAAGAAAGGGGCAGAAAAGAGCATTCCAGGCTGCAGGACTCGTCTGTCTGAAGGAGTGAGGAGGAAAGACTCGGTAGGGGACATGCAGACCAAGGTGCTAACTTCACCATTAGAGCCCCTGGGACCCTAGAAAGGACGCTTAACCTCCCCTAGGCTCATTGTCATCATCTTAAATTAGCCAAAATATCTAACTTGCAAGATACTCACGAGGAGTTAATTACATAGCTTATTCCAGGGCCTTATGAAGAATAAGTACTCAATAAATGGCAGCAAAGTATCTAGTTATGCCCTGTGTATATATGATTTATAGCTATTGTCTGGTTATATTTTGTAATCCATTCTTCTGTTTTTCTTTATTCCTTTGTTCCTAACTTTGCACTTTCATGCTATATTTTACATATTTCTTTAAATTTCTATAGAATAATGGGAACATTATTATTATTACTAATAGTAGTACCAATAATAGTAATAAAATGAGAATGTGGGAGAAAGTACGTAAGCTGTTATGCAAATAGGAGGAATTCTTATCACATATTCCAAATGTCTCAAACTTCATTGATATATAATACACTGCATCACAGAGTCAAAAGCTGCTTGCAAACCTGAAGCCTCACCCATGTGCGGGGAAGCTGCGGACACTGGGTCTCTTTTCTCATGGGGCTCTGGGAAGTGGCATAAGGGATACACTGAACACAGGCAGATCCTGTGAGGAAAGGAGGGAGTCAGACATAGAAGCTCTGGGCCCTGTGAGCACTGTCAGCAGGACTCTGGTTGACCCTCCTGAGGGAGAAAATTGGCTGTATGCAGATTGAATGAATGAAGATGAGGAAGAATTTTCTAACACATTCCTAACAATTCAATTCCAAAGATGAAATGACTTTGAGAGGTAGTAATTGTGTGAGCTGTCCTAACCCTTTAAGGAATGGATTCAAGCCTTGGATGGAAAGATGGTATTTTTGAGGGGTGGTGGAGGATATGGAAAATTTGGAAGAGATAATGCCATCAGTTAGGAATTGATTCGACTATAGGAAACAAGTTAAAAACAATGGCTTCCCAATATGGATGCTTATTTCTTTCTCTCATAAAAGTATAAAGTAAAAAATATAAAGATGGGAAGTCCAGGGCAGTGGTGGCTCTCCTAGCTAGTTCACATCCACCTTCCCTCTGGTGCAGCATTCATCCTAGTGTTACAAACAGGTGGCCATCATACCCACACTCCAGGAAGCAAGACTGAAGAGACAGAGAGGTGAACAGACAAGGAAGGAAAAACAAAGGAAGACTCAAAAGCTGCCACGTCTTATCTGCCAGAACTTAGTCACACGGCATACCTAGGGGCAAAGGGCCTGGGAAATGAAATGTGGTCTTTATTTTAGGTAGCCATTAGCATAAGCATGTGTACTCAGTCATGGCCGACTGTGCCACCCTAGGGACTGTAGCCCATCTGGCTCCTCTGTCCATGGAATTTTCCACTCCAAGAATACTGGAGTGGATTGCCATTTCCTCCTCCAGACTGGTGTCTCTTGCGTCTCCTGCTTTGGCAGGCAGACCACTGAGCCACCCGGAAGCGTTAAGTCGCTTCAGTCGTGTCTGACTCTTTGCCACCCTATGGACTGTAGTCCACCAGGTTTCTCTGCCCATGGAGATTCTCCAGGCAAGAATACTGGAGTGAATTGCCATGCCCTTCTCCAGGGGATCTTCCTGACCCACGGATCAAACCTGTGTCTCTAAGGTGAAGCCCCTTAGGTAGCCATGGCTGTAGCTAATAAATCCTTTAGAAGAAGGAGGGAATCAAGGCTGAGGAGCAATCAGCATGTTTCTGATATCCTTCAGTTCCAAAAGCCCATAAGCTTGTGATTCTTGACCTTGTATCACTGTAACTAAGGTCCAAACCCTTACTTTGGACCCAAAGTGCGTATCTGAATGGAATAGGATGGGCTAAGACTGCTAAGGGAAGGCAGGAAGGATCATAGAAAAGCTGTATCCGAGAGGGAGCTGCCGCTCTCTTTTTCACGCTGAGTGCGGACTTGATATGTGGATCCTCTCTCCAGGGACCCAAGAGCTCAGCAACCTACAGAGTTGCCTTTCCTTGAGGTAATGAGACATTCTGTAGTGTGTGTGGTCCTTGTGCACGTTGGAAAAGAATTTCCAGAGATGAGGCGGAATGAGAGGAGAACAAACTTTATTAGAGTGGGAGACGCTGTTAGAACAGTGTGCTGGCTCAAGGGAGAGCGGAACCCTTTTGCAGGCTAGCAGCCAATTTTTATAGTCTCAAGACAGAGAAAACTGCTACCAGAATGGTGGCATAAGGATATCCAGAAGAAGGTCATCCTAACCAGGTGACTGGTTAGGATGCTATAGGGTAGATAATAGGGTGGGTATTTTACCTCATATTGGGTCAGGAAACTGGCCAGTTTTAATTCAGAGGCTCATGGCAACAATTGCTGTGGGGCTTAGTCGGTTCCAGAGATTTTTATCACGTGACCTTCATACAGAGCTTCCACACCTGTGACCTTGGTATATGGCTCCACATTGTTGGCTTTCACAGGTGGGCGATTTACAAAACACACACTTGAAGGGTGTTTCCAGGTCTGTGCCAAAATGGGGGTGAAGCTGCGGTCCACTATGTCAGGAAACAGCACTGGATTTCACTGCTTGTGAAGGGATCCAGTCTGGAATTTAGAATCAGGGGAATGCTTATCTCTAGCTGGGCTCACATGATTTTCTTTCTCTGTAACACATCAGATAACATAGTGGCCCTCTGTTGTGTGTGCTGGCTTAGCATGATGACTCCCCTTCCTTTGGTAGCGTCACCAGCTTTTATTCGGGGAACACCCCATTCCAACTCCCCACCGCAGCTTCCAGTGCGTGTGGTTCTGCTGAGGCTGGTTCTACCTCCTCTTCTCCTCCGGGGAGGGCACGATGTGCAGGCCCGGCTAATTGAAGTCACAGTGATTGCTTCCTGAATTGGATTATGATTCACTCTGGGATATTTACATGACACCCTTGAGACTTTTGCTGATATTATTGAAGAGTGGGAGAAGTACATGCTTTCCACTGGGGGTGTTAGGCTGTAAGACGCAAATCTGAAGTTGCTGGTGGCCATCTTTGCACTTTGTAGAAAGAGCTTGCTTGAGAAAAAGGGAATGAGGCAACACGGAAGATGGCAGCAACACATTCCTGAGGATGTGAGTTGAGTCTCTGAGGCCAGGCCAGCCCATCCCTGAATTTCCCAGTATTTCCGTAAATTTCCCTGTATATGAGTCCATATAGTCTCTCTCTCTCTCTCTCTCTTTTTTTTTTTTTTTTTGTTTAAGCCAGTTTGAACTCATTCCCATCACTCACAAATGAAATAGTCCTCAGTTATATACTAACCAAACTACAGTTCTGCCTGAAAGTAGAGATACAAGTTTTGTGATTAAGAATGCTAAGGTGCCAAAGATGCTAGATTTACCTGCTGCTCAGTTTCTTTCATAGGAAATATGTTGGGAGCTAATGAGCACGCCAACTGTGGCAGAGTGCCTGAAAAATGATTGCCAGTGATTCCTCTCATCCCTATCCATGGCTGCCACTCTTCCCATTGGGTAGTGAAATCGATTTTTCTCCTCTTAAACCATGAATCTTGGTTTGTTTTATGAGTTGCTTTGACCCATACAATGTGATTTCAGGGATGCTGTGATAGTTCCAGGCTTAGGTCTTAAGAGGACTGGTGGCTTTGGCTTTTGCTCTCTTACAACCTGAGCTGCTATATAAAGAAGTCTGGCTAATCTGCTAGAGAGATCATGTGAGAGAGCAGGTCTAGGCAGCCCCAGATGTTCTAGGCACCACAGTGGAGACACTAAGCATGTGAGGGGAGCCATCTTGGACATTTAGCCCCAGGCAAGCAGAGCAGAGACAGGAAGTGTGGTACATTCCTAATGACATTACTTGAGCCTCTGGATTTAGCCATGCCTGAAGGCAGTCAGTCCAGTTGGATGCAGCTGAATGCAGTAGCTGAAACTCCGATACTTTGGCCACCTGATGCAAAGAACTGACTCATTGGAAAAGACCCTGATGCTGGGAAAGATTGAAGGCGGGAAGAGAAGGGGACGACAGAGGATGAGATGGTCGGATGGCATCACTGACTCAATGGATATGAGTTTGAGCAAGCTCCGGGAGTTGGTGATGGAGAGAGGTCTGGCGTGCTGCAGTCCATGGGGTTGTAAAGAGTCGGACATGACTGAGCGACTGAACTGAATTGAATGCAGTAGACTGAGTAGTCCCAACACCAAATAGAGACCAAGTAGAGCCCAGATGAATCCACCCAAACCTAAGGATCACAAGAAAGAACAAATTGCTGCTTTTTTTTTTTGACACGAAACATTCGGGAACTTAGTTCCCTGACCAGGGATCAAACCCGTGCCCCCTGCTGTGTAACTGTCAAGTCCTAACCACTGGACCACCAGGAGACTCCCTCAGATTGCTACTTTGAGTCATTAAGTTTTGAGTCGGTTTGCTACACAGCGATAGCTGACTGAAATGCCCACTTGAGCAACTTCAAAATATCAGGATGTGTTACTGGGTGTTGTGTTTGAATGAGGGCCTTTTTGAGAGATGGTGGTGGGAAAGGTCAAGACTACGGGTCAGATGAATGGAGCTTGAGAATTGAAACTCTAGGACGATGAGGAGAGGAACTCTGCTTTTCTGTGGCTGGGAACTCAACTGGTGGGAGAGAGAGGCCAAGGTGAAGGTTTCAGCTCAAGAGGCTGACTGGCGGTGGATGGGAAGGCGAGTGCAGAGGGATGGTCATGAGACCCTGAGGCTGGTCCTGAGGCTCTGAAATCACAGATCACTGGGTCCTTACAAGGTTAGAAGGCCCAGGTCAGGAGAAACAAGGGTTACGCTTCAAAAAAAAATTTTTTTGTATTATTTTTTAAATAGCATCCACCATCCAACACACACTACTGTTTTTTTTTTTAAATTTTTGTATTGTTTTATTTTTTAAATAGCATCCACCATCCAATACACAGGTTTTTTTTTTTTTTAATTTTTGTATTATTTTTTGAATAGCATCCACCATCCAATACACACTACTTTTTTTTTTTAATTTTTGTATTGTTTTATTTTTTAAATATGGGTTACGCTTTTAATGCTTCTACCCTCTTGTGTTTCTTTTTCATTATCCTGTTTTATTTAGGATTTAACCTTCTAAATCATGTCAAATCCCTTTTGAAAGTGGGTGGGAGGCAATGGCTCACAGTCTTCTGAGAGCTGGGATTAACCCTGGAACCCAACATGAGGGACCAGAGCTGGCAGACAGCCCCCTGACTCCACTGGCTCTTCTTGAGAAAGGCCCTCAGGTGTGTGAATGTGTGAGTGTGTGTGAGTGTATATGGGTACAAGTTGTGTGTGTGAGTACTTGTGAGAGTTGGGTGAAAAAAATGGGTGTGTGCTTGTATGTGCTTGAGAGTATGAATGTTTGTGAGTTATGCGTGTACACAAGTGTGAGTATGAAGAAAGTTGGGTGAAACTGGATGTGCATTCATGTGTGCAAGCGTGTTTGTGTGAACGTGTGTAAGTGTGATCATGAAATGTGTGTGTTGGTGCGATATGAATGTGTTTGTGTGTATCAGTTGGGTGCGATTTGGGTGGAAATGCGTGTTAGTGTGAGTGTGTTGAGAGCATGCTGATGGGAGAACAGAAGTGTATGAGTGTGTGTGGGTTAAGTCCATCCCCCATCATAGCATCAGAGTGATCAGAAAACCTAGTTTTCTGGATTGGTTCACAGACAAAGAAAGTGCTGGGTGTGAGCTGCTTCTAGGACCAGCCCCCTATCCGACCCTGTGACCCTTCCCCGACAGATTGTCCCGGCAGCTTCCCCGCCCCCATCCCCACCCCCGGCCCCCCGCCCTTCCTCTGCCCTTGTGGCCTCCTTCCGCATGCTGATCACAGCTGGGCATCCCCACCTCGCCCCTGCACCACCCCGCCCCAGCCCCAAGGCTGCTCTGCCCCTCCGGGGGTAGGAGAGTGATGAGGGGTGGGCCGCCCCGGGGCCGAGATCCAAGAGAATGCCGCTGCGCCAGAGGCCCTTGTGAAAGTTTTTCCTGACAGCAGTGAGGCTGAAAATCCCCAGGCCTCCGCCTTCGTGGACTGACGAGGTCAAGGCTCCCTTGCGCTGGGATCCCGCTCTCTGCCGCCCTCTTCTGGGCGTCCGTCGCCGGCGGGCGCAGAGGGGAGCAGGCCTCGCACCGCACCCCACCCTCTTCGCTGGGTTTAGGGGGACGCTTTCCAAGGCCTAGGATCCGAGTTTATTGTCTCTTCGATGCTTATTGCAGGTCTGACACTCGCTGGATGCCAGGAAGAGAAAATGAATGTATACATTGGCTCGCTGCTCGAAGGGGAAACTGAGGCCCAGGTAGGGGAACCCAGTGAGCTGGTTGCTCATACAGAATGCAGACTATCAAGTGCCCAAGGCTTGCCCTCCCGTAGCTTCATAGATACGGGGAGGCGGGCGAGTCCCTGCCCTTTCCTACTCAGCATGAACCTTTCTCAGCTCACTGGCTGGGCTGTCCTACTAATTGGAGCAACTGGGCCAGACTGGGGAAGTGGGCGGTGAGGAGAAGAACGCAGCCTGCCTCTTCCGGGCGCCCAGGCCAGTCCTACAGCGACTTTGCTGAGCTGGCGGCCCACGCCCGGGTGCACAATGATGCTGACACAGACACACCCGGGAGCCTGAGGGTATGTGTGTGTGTGTGTTGGGGGAGGGGGAACCTAGGCGCGTCCACCCCACCCACTGCCTCTGCTATGGAGTCATTATCCCTCGGGGTAGAGGGAAACACCGAGAGGCCGAGTTGCCAATGGCCACTCCAGGTGTCCAAGCCTCTCCCACCAGACCCAGGAGCTCCCCAGGAGGGCTCGTTTGCTCTCACGGGCTGCCCTGGGCGTGTCCCTCCAGTGAGACAGGGCCACCTGGTTCCCAGCCTTGGGCTCCCAGAGATAGCCCACTCGCTTCTTTACTAGTTACTCAGTGCAGCAAAGTGGGAAGCACAGAGAAGCAGAAAGAAAGCAAAACCACCTGCGGCACCAACCAGTGATCAGCCCCACTCCCCAAATAGGTCCATTCACTCTGCTGTTGCCGGAGTCTAAATGGATTCCTCCCCGTCCACCTTCTCCAGGACTGAACCTCTCCTTCCTGACCTCTCTGGGCAGCCTCACCCAGTCCACCAGCCACTGTCACTTGAACCCAGATTGTCCCCACCTCAAGGATAGGCCTCTGTGGCCTCCCTCCTGTTTTGTCCCTTCCCCCATTATGCCTGCCTCCATGATGGCCCAGGGGCCCTGTGGGGCCGTAGGGTCTAAGATCTCATTTCTAAGTGAGATGACTGGGTCAGCCACTCTTCTGCTGTGAAACCTGCCCTGGGTCCCAGGCAGACAAGAGAAGTTCTCAGATAGATTAGCTTGGCCTTCAAGGCTCCACCAATCCTGCCTAAGGCCACCCCAGCCATTATTCCTTCCCTCTATAGGAATGTTTAGTTTCCTTTTTGCGCTGGCTTCCCCTGATGTTTTGTGATCTAAGTGAGCAGGAGCTGCGTCCACTTTATTTCTATGTCCCCAGTGCTTAGTTGAGGGCCTGGCACGGTTGTGGCCTCTCAGTAAATGTTCACCGGAAGGAACGTAACTGATTGGGGTTAGTAATAATAAGAAGCTTTTAGTCAGCATGTATTATGTCCAGGCATTGTGCTGTATGCATTACAAGAATTGCTCGTTGTCCTTAGAACTACTTTCTTAGATGATGGTATTATTTTCTTTACTTATTTATATTTTGGCTGCACAGCTTGTGGGATCTTAGTTCCCCCACCAGGATTTGAACCCAGGCCTTTGACAGTGACAGCACAGAGTCCTAACCACTGGACTACCAGGGAATTCCCCAAGGTGATACTATTATAATATTCATTTTCCAGATGAGAGAACTGAGGCTGAGAGATACTAAGTGATTTGATCAAAGTTACATTCAGGATTCCACCCAAGCCCGTGACCTGCTGTCCTAGACTGTTGGGTTTGTCTGCTCCTGCCTTGTAAGCACATTGGCTTCCTACTCCCTTTTCCCACACTCCTTCGTCTGGGCCCAAAGGCTCTTCCATTCCGCCTTCTCTTCAGGCTCAGCCCCAGGGCCTCGGCAGTGCAGGGTAAGGCTCTGAGGAATGGTTCTGTAGCGAACAGGAACACCTCTGTCAGAGGTCTCGACAAGATCCAACAGGTCAATTTTAGGTCCTGAAACAAGTTTCCGACATGAGCTTGAACTGATGCAGCACTGGAGAGATCTGGCCTGGGAATCTCAGTCCAGGCACAATTCCAGACTCTGTGTGACTCTGGGCAATGAGTTTAGCCACGCTGGGCCTCAGCTTCCACATTTGTACAATGGGCATGAGAATATACACTTCAGTGTCTGGGAAGATGATCTGTAAGCTGGCACGGGAAGGCACTTCATAAACTACAAAACTGCTAATGGAGGATGAGGGGATAGTGTTGCCTTGTGGGACTGGGATTGTCAGTGGCCTAGTTTAGAGGCTGGGAGAAGGGAGAGGCAGGCCAGATGCTGCCCAGACACAGGTTTTTCTGGTTAGGATGTGCACAGGGGGTGGAGGGAGAAGTAAAAAAGGGGCTGGTGAAGGTGGCAGGGCCTCTGTCGGGAGCTGCTGGGGATCCCAGAAGAGATGCTGAGTCACTCCCCTCTTCACTTTCCTTCTCTTTTTAACGTCTTTAATTGCCTTTTTCTGCTTACAAAAGCAGTGTATGCCTGTTGTATAAAGTTCAAACAACACCAAACTAATAAAGGTAGTTTCCTGTTCATGCTCCCCAGCTGTAAATGCTGTTGACATTTTGGTGTATGTTCTTCCAGATTTTTCTTTTGATAAATAAATAGATAGGAATTTCTATATTAATACAAAGTCATTTTCCTTGAAGATAATTCAAAGCAGGGCAGAACTAGAGATTGTGTAGTCCTTCTCATACCCTTCTCAGAATCAGTCACTATTAACAGCTCTGTAGGTATCTCCTTGAACTTTGTATGAGCATTTATATCCATAAGAGGGCATGAATGAGGAGAGGCAGTAACGATTATAGACACAACAGCCAAGACTGCCAGGGTACAAGTCCCAGTCCTAACAGTTACCAGCTGGGTGCCCATGGGAAAGGCATCTAACCTCTCTGAGCTTCATTGTCTTTCTCTGTAAGGTGAGAATAATGATAGCACCTTCTTCAAAGTGTGATGGAGAGAATGAAATGAAATAAAGCATGCAGTGCTCAGCATAATACCTCAGTGAAGATTACTATTGCTGTTGACACACCTAAAGAGAGTCATTTTCTCTCCTAGGAAATTAGGATCATACCATGCATACTGCCCTGTTTGGTTTGGAGGCAGAATTATGTGGAAAGATTAGTCACAGGGATCCTGAAATTTACACTGAAGACAAGAAGTCTTGCATTTAGAGTCAAAGCATTGGTTGCATAAATGTAGGATGGAAGAAACCTAGATTTCCCAAGCTGAGTCACAGCTACCTCTGTGATGTGGCTGTGATGTGGGCTTGCATCAGATGTTGAGCTTTCCAAACAAAGGAGGTGATGGGTTTTCTGTAGCCTGGGCTTGTTGTCCACCTGAGGCTTCTGATCCCTTGAAGGTTTTTGCAGGCCTTTCCACATACATCCAGCTTCCTTCATGGTAACTTCTGCTTTAAATGTCTACAACTTCTCCCTCCCAATCTCACCTCCTTGGAGCCTCCTTGTCTTCTTATCTTCCCAGACTCAGGAAGGTACCAAAATCTGCCGATTTGCTCAAGCCAGACCCAGGAATGGTGGGGGCATGCTTTATGAGGGTCCCTCCATCCTGCAATAGCAAGGAGAGATAAGAAAGCCTTTCTCAGTGATCAGTGCAAAGAAATAGAGAAAAACAATAAAATGGGAAAGACTAGAGATCTCTTCAAGAAAATCAGAGATACCAAGGGAACATTTCATGCAAAGATGGGCACAATAAAGGACAGAAATGGTATGGACCTAATAGAAGGAGAACATATTAAGAAGAGGTGGCAACAATACACAGAACTATACAAAAAAGATCTTCAAGACCCAGATAATCACGATGGTGTGATCACTTACCTAGAGCCAGACATCCTGGAATGTGAAGTCAAGAGGGCCTAAGGAAGCATCACTAGGAACAAAGCTAGTGGAAGTAATGGAATTCCAGCTGAGCTGTTTCAAATCCTGAAATATGATGCTGTGAAAGTGCTGCACTCAATATGCCAGCAAATTTGGAAAACTCAGCAGTGGCCACAGGACTGGAAAAAGTCAGTTTTCATTCCAATCCCAAAGAAAGGCAATGCCAAAAAATGCTCAAACTATTGCACAATTGCACTCATCTCACACGCTAGTAAAGTAATGCTCAAAATTCTCCAAGCCAGGCTTCAACAGTACGTGAACCATGAAATACCAGATGTTCAAGCTGGATTTAGAAAAGGCAGAGGACCCAGAGATCAAATTGCCAACATCTGCTGGATGATCAAAAAAGCAAGAGAGTTCCAGAAAAACATCTACTTCTGCTTTATTGACTATTCCAAAGCCTTTGCCTGTGTGGATCCCAACACACTGTGGAAAATTCTGAAAGAGATAGGAATACCAGATCACCTGACCTGCCTCCTAAGAAATCTATATGCAGGTCAAGAAGCAACAGTTAGAACTGGACATGGAACAACAGACTAGCTCCAAATTGGGAAAGGAGTACATCAAGGCTGTATATTGTCACCCTGCTTATTTGCCTTATATGCGGAGTACATCATGAGAAATGCCAGGCTGGATGCAGCACAAGCTGGAATCAAGATTGTCAGGAGAAATATCAATAACCTCAGATATGCAGATGACACCAACCTTATGGCAGAAAGCGAAGAACTAAAGAGCCTCTTGATGAAAGTGAAAGAGGAGAGTGAAAACTAAGAAAACTAAGGAGAGTGAAAACAACATTCAGAAAACTAAGATCATGCCATCTGGTCCCATCACTTCATGGCAAATAGAGGAGGAAACAATGGTAACAGTGACAGACTTTATTTTGGGGGGCTCCAAAATCTGCCTCCTTCTCTATGGTCTGACAAATCTCCCCTGTGTGTCTCTTGTAAGAGCAGATGGTGACTGCAGCCATGAAATTAAAAGATGCTTGCTCCTTGGAAGAAAAGTTATGAGCAAACTAGACAGCATATTAAAAAGCAGAGGCATTACTTTTCCAACAAAGGTCCATTTAGTCAAAGCTATGGTTTTTCCAGTAGTCATGTATGGATCTGAGAGTTGGACTATAAAGAAAGCTGAGCACCAAAGAATTGATCCTTTTGAACTGTGGTGTTGAAGACTCTTTAGAGTCCCTTGGACTGCAAGGAGATCCAACCAGTTCATCCTAAAGGAAATCAGCCCTGAATATTCATTGGAATGACTGATGCTGAAGCTGAAACTCCAATACTTTGGCCACCTGGTGCAAAGAACTGACTCATTTGACAAGACCCTGATGCTGGGAAAGATTGAAGGCAGGAGAAGAGGATGACAGGGGATGAGATGGTTGGATTGCAACACCAACTCGATGGACATGAGTTTGAGTAAGCTCGGGGAGTTGGTGATGGACAGGGAGGCCTGACTTGCTGCAGTCCATGGGGTCCCAAAGAGTCAGACAAGACTGTGGGACTGAACTGAACTGAACTCTGTCCTGCCTCCGATCCTTCCAGAGTCCAGTGGACCCTTGCTCACATACATACCTACCTCCCTTCACCTCCCTCCTCTGTCAATGTGCAGTCCTTCTGCCACCCCAGAGCTAGAGCCCCATTTTAAAGTTTACTTTGATCTTATCGGATAGGCATTGTGATGGATTGAATGGTGGCACACCAAAAGGTAATTCCACACAGTAATTCCTGCAATCTGTGAATGTGACCTCATTTGGAAAAGGGATCTTTACAGATGTCATTAAGTTAAGGATCTCGAGATAAAAAGATTATACTGGATTATTCAGGTGGGCCCTGATTCGATGATAAATGCTCTTACAAGAGACAAACAGGGGAGATTTGTCAGACCACAGAGAAGGAGGCAGAGCAGAGCAGAGTGACATAGCCATGAGCCAAGGAATGCTCCGAGTCCCCAGAAAATGGAAGAAGCAAGAGCAAACTCCCCTAGGATCTTAAGAGGGAACCTGGCCTTGCCAACACCTTGATTATAGATTTCTGGTCTCTAGAACTATGAGAGAATACATTTCTATTGTTTTAAGTCACCTAGTTTATCATAATTTGTTATGGCAGCTACAAGAAACTAACACAGGTAAAGTTTTCAGATCATTCAAATGTCAAAACAAAACAACATAATACGTAAATATGAGAAGTCTTGCTTTTCTAAGTAACCATTCTTTATTAAGTTCTTTTGTATTTTTCTAGTATTTCTCTATGCAGATATAAGGAAACATGAGAGGGGAATACATTTTGATTCCCTTCCCTGGTTTGAGTGATCTTTTCAAATGTATACCTGACTATATCACTCACTGCACTTAGATGGGACCCAGACTATCCACTCAGCCTGGCCCTGTGTTCCCCAGCCACGTCTTATACACCCTCCTTCACTCTAGGCTGTAGCCTTCCTGGTCTCCTTCTGCCTGAGCCTTTTTTTTTTTTAATTAACTAATTAATTAATTCAGTGGTGCTGGGTCTTAGTTGTGGCACACAGGATCTAGGATCTTTGATCTTAGCTACAGCGTGTGGACTCTAGTTCTTGGACCAGTAATCGAATCTTGGACCCCCTACATTGGGATCCCAAAGTCTCAGCCACTGGACCATCAGAGAAGTCCCTCACCTCAGAGTCTTGACACCCATCCTTGTTCCTGCCTGACCCCCACCCCCTTCCACCTCAGTGTCTTCTGCTCATCAGATCTCTACTTAAATATCAGCCCCATCCCAGCCCCCAGGGCCCTCCCCCACCTTCCAATTTAAAACAGCTCTCCTAATCCTGCCACTTCTCATTGTACCACTGTCCATTTTCTTCCTTGAATTTGTCACAATAGAAAATTAAAGATGTGGTGGCTGATTTGTTTGTGTCTCTGTCCTGCTCCAGATTGTAAATTCATGGAGCTGAGATTTGTTTTAATCACCCTTCCATCCTGGGCACCAGAAACAGTGCTTGGCATGTGGTAGGTTCTCTGTAAACATTTGTTGAATACATAAATTAGTACTAAAGGCCAACCACTTTCTGGAAACTGTGCCATGCATTAAAGAAAGGGCCTAAAGTAGTGAGTACTGCTATTTTCTTGGAGATGGTTGATTGTTTTTATTAGGCTCTCAAAGGACGTCCTGGACCCCAAAGAAGGGGTCTTGATTGTGCAGGCATGGAAACAAACTTAAATTCAGTCTCAGAGGCCCACTGGGAACCCTGGGCATGTTTGTCTTGGAGGAGAAGAAAGAAGCCAAAGCCACTGTTTGTACATCATGTGTCAACTACAAATTGGCACTTACCAAGAGCATCACCAAGGACTGAACAACAAAGGCATTTGCCATCTGCCTCTACCGAAATTAAACTCATGCTGCTACAGCTATTGACCTTCAACAATCCCTGAGGGAGTTGAGGGTAGAGAGAGACACTCTGTGCTCCAGGGAATCTGGTGGGACAGGTCTTGAAACAGATTTTATGATCTCAATCCTTGCATCTCCTCACATTTAAAGAAGCACTAAATCTCTTCATGGTGACATCAGATCCTTATGACTAACAAAAAAAACTCATTGTAAAATGAGTATTTCTTGGTATTGAACTCCCCCCTCACCAAGACCCTGTATATTGGCCTTCCCCCACTGCCGCTTTGGAGCAGTCTCTCAGAGCTGAGATGCTGCCTCCCAGGCTGCATCCTCATTTTGCCCCAAATAAAACTTCACTCACAACTCTCAAGTTGTGCATCTTTTTTAGCTCACATCTGTGGGCAGCAAAGGAGCTAGGGAAAATGACAGAGCTTTTACTCCAAGAGAAGGACTTCCTAACGATCCCTGCTGATCAAAGACGTGGCCTGGCTGGTAAGATGGTGAGGTCCTTGTCACTGGAGGTGTACAAATTGATGTGCATGCCCATCTGTCAGAAATTGTGGCATGAGCAGGCCAAGGAAACAGTTTTGGGATTTCAGAGTGGTATATGGATTAAGGCAAAGGGGACAGTTTCTAAATTAATATAGCTATATTTCTTCCAGGCTCCCACAGACTGGAGTGCAACCAACATGGCTCTTGATGTCCCCAAAGTGAGGCCACTTGGGTGCCATCCCCATATTTTACATAGAAGGAGCAAATTCAGACCAATCCCCTTCCTGCCGGGTTGATTTTCATTTTGCCTGCTTCCGTGACCTGGAGTGGGGCTGTCTAGGTCTGAAATGCCCAGACAGGCCTGAGTCCCCTCTTCTGGCCACTCTCCTTTCACAGCAAGGAGATTAGCTTGCACAGGCTGCCAGTCAGGCCCGTAGGACTCCTGGAGGCATGCAACCTTCCTTGGACTAGACTGTCTTCCTCTCGGCTTCTGGCTGGATCCCTCAGAGTCAGAGCAGTCCTTTTCACCTCCCTTGTCTGCATCCTCGGACCATGTGTTAGTCGCTCATGTCCGACTCTTTGCGACCCCATGGACTGTAGCCCACCAGGCTCCTTTGTCCATGGGATTCTCCAGGCAAGAATACTGGAGTGGGTTGCCATTTCCTTCTCCAAAAAGCATCCTCAGACCATAGCCTGTAGCAATTTTGGAGTGCCCTTCTTAAAACAAGGATCAAGTGAGATCAGGAGAGGAGAACTGTTTTGAGATGCAGCGTGCATATGTGCTAAGTCACTTCAGCCGTGTCTCACTTTACGACCGCATGGACTGTAGCCCACCAGGCTCCTCTGTCCCTGGGATTCTCCAGGCAAGAATATTGGAGGGGGTTGCCATGCCCTCCTCTAGGGAGATCTTCCCCACCCAGGGATGAAACCCACGTCTCTTCTGTCTCCTGCATTGGTAGACGGGTTGTTGACCACTAGCGTCACCTGGGAAACCCCCTTTTGAGATGCAGAATCCTATGCAAATATGTTAGATAATGGTCATTGATAATAACAACAAAAAGTCTTCTTTCTAAATTAGCCTGTCTTTCCAGGTTGGGCCACAAGAGGGCACCGCCTCCTTCTTGCGTGCGTCACGCCGCCTTCTTGGACACGCCCCCAGGAGGCACCTGGTCCCCGCTGCCCTGTCAGTAAAAGGAGGCGCCGGTTCTCACTGCTGGAAGATCTGTCACCAGACTTGTCAGGGGGTGCCAATTCCTGCTTCCCACAGGACAGAGGCCCATGGCTTGTCTGGGCATGTCGGGACGTATTTGAGAGAGTGTTAATACGTTATGGCTGTGTTCAGAAGTGGTCTCGACGCTGAAATTCTGAAAGAGGAGCGCGAGACCTCACACCTGTGTGTGTGTGTGTGTGTGTGTGAGCGAGTCCTTCTCACAAGGCGGAGTTCTCTCGTTGTCTCGTTCACTGCTGTGTCCCCAGCAGCAGGCGCATACGGACGCCCAGTCAAGAAGGCTGGCAGAGGTAAATGGAGAGGACACAGCTTTGCTGGACATTTGCTGTTGCTCCCACCCACCCCTCCATCCACTCCGGGGAAATCTCAAACCACGGAGCAGAACCCGCCTGTGGGAGTCAGGAAGCTGCATCTTAGAGATAATTCCCCAGGGGTGTGAGGGAACGTTCTAGAAGGACTTCAGCAGGACCAGGCCCATGAGTTTGGAGAGGCCCCAGTGACTGATGCTCCAAAGCTGAACAAGAACAGGGTGTGTCGTTGGGGCGTGGAGTGTGGTGGACGGCTGGGTGGTGGCGGGGGAGCTCTCCCTCCGGCCTGCCTCTTCCTCGTCCCTGTGGCTCCCCAGCTGCTGCTCTGGGCCTTGTGGGACCTTGGGCTCCTCTGCAGTGCGGCGCAGGCATGCAGGCCTTGTTTTGGGCCTCAAAGGAGCATCGAGGGGAGGCCCTGGGCATCTGGGAATCAGCAGGTAGGAAGTCATGTTGATTTTCTTCCCCCTCAGAATGTATCGGAGTTTGGAGGGTCAGTGCCAAAGGTAGAGAAGTGTGTTTAAAATGTCCGCACAGTTGGGCATGATGCCTGTGGTGCAGCTGATATTGCATTCACTCTGATTCCTGGCACCGTGTGAGGTGTGATTTCAGAGTCTGTCTCGCCTCCTCCACTTGGTCAGTCACACCTTTTGGGACTGAAGGGGAGAGGCTGCTGCGCGGCCAGGCTCCTCAGCCTGCACCTTGGCCCCTGCCCGAGGGGACCTCACCTTGTGGGACGTTCTGCCTCCCCTCCCTCTTTGGTGGGTGTTCTCAGACACAGCCTGGCACCTTCCTGGAGCTTCTGATGTGGGTCCTGGTTGCTGTGTAGCTGGCCCCTGGAAATGTCCAGCAGTGTGAAGTCACCTTAGGGTTACCTCAACTGGGGCTGTGCTGTGGGCTGGATTGTGTCCCCCCACTGTGTTCATGATGAACGTCTTAACTCCCAGTACCTTAGACTCTGACGATACTTGGCGGTAGATCTTTAAAGAAATAATTCATGTTAAATGAGACCTGAGGGTGGGCCCTAATCCAACAGGACTGATTTCCTTGTCTGAAGAGATTAAGACACTGACATGCACAGACTGAAGACATGGGGAGAACACAGCTGTCTACAAGACAGAGAGGCCTCGGAGGAAGCCAGCCCACCGACACCTTGCTCTTAGACTTGCAGAGTCTACAGCTATGATACAATAACATTCTATTGCTTAAGCCGCCCAGGCTGTCGCACTTTGTTACGGATGCCCTAGTGAACTAATACAGGCTGTTAGGCTGCCTTCACCTCCCCTCCCCTCCTCTCATGTTCCCAAAAGACACAGGACACAAGTCAAGAGTCTCACACTTTATTATTAGTCACAGAACACAGGAGGGACCACTTGGGTCTCACTGAAGGTTTGTTTTACCATCTGCCCCAGGGGAAGCCACAGGAGACAGCTCTACCAGCCAGACCAGGCCAAATGGGAGAGAGGGGGCAAGGGCAGGTGACAAGTATAAACCCAGACTTGATTTGACTCAGTCTTACAACTTGTCAGCTGTGTGATGTTAGACAAGTCTTTTAACGTCTGTGTCTTGGCTGCCTCACCTGTAAAGTGGAATAAGTGATAGAACCTATCGCACTGAGTTGGTGTGAAGATTGAATGGGACAACGCTTGTGAAAGTGTTTAACACAGTGCCTGGTAAGTTGCAAATACTCAGTAAGTGGAAGCTATTATTATCATTTGGAGCAAATCAGGTTTCTTCATGGTCAGGCCAGCTCCAGTCTCTGAGGAGGAGAGGAACGGGAATCTGATACTTTGTAAATTGTCTGCAGCATGGCCTGTTAAGAGAGACAGCCTGATACATAAGTGGGAGCCACCTGGTCCCTGGGAACATGGCTACTAGACCCCAAAGTAAGGATCCTGGGGTCATGGCACCTCTTGCCTCTACAAACTCCATAAAAAGCACTAGGAAGACTTTGTGAAAAGTTCTAGTATTACACCCGGACCACATCAGGTCTCTGGCATTCAGCCAGCATTTTCTGCATCTATTCAGATGTCTCCCTTTTAGTTTTTATTTTTGTAGTTTTTACTTTTGGCCGAGTCACTGAACTCGGAACAGATCCTGGCTCTGCCTAATGCTATCTGGGTGACCAGGGGCTGGTCACTTCACCTCTCTGAACTTCACCATCTCACTGACCTTCAGGAGTTTTGAGGACAAAGCCAGGTAATGTGAGTTAAATTAAACTGTAAATGATGGAGACATCATTGGTAATGAAATGATGGATGGGTCTTAAGCTGGTTCAGAAGGAGTCTGTGTGTGTGTGTGTAGGACAGCCCAGTGTTCCTGGGTTCTCCAGGGTTGTGGCAGGCGTCACCACAAGAGGGCAGTCTGAGCTCTTTTGTCTTCTCTACCTTGATGAAAAATTACAAAATTTTTCTGTGGTATTCCAAATCGAACTAAAACTTACAGATTTTGTTTACGTTAACTGATTTGGTGAACTTTTAAAATAAATTCTCATATATTTATTTGTTTATCACTAATGTGGATTTGATATTGTGACCCCACCGGCACCACTGCTTGGCATGCTGGAAAGTGAGATGGGGGTTGGCGGAGGTGGAAAGAGACACAAGCTTTATGGTGTCCTGGTTCAACCACTGCTCAACTGAGTGTCTGGACAAATTTCCCAAGAGTAGGACAGAGGTGAAGTTCCCATTCCAGCCTCACAGGATGTTGCGAAATGGACAAAATGGAAAGAAAAGCAATTTAAAGGTCAAGAACACAGTCCTCAAGTCCTCTTACCTCCAGTGCATGGCCTTCCACGTGACCTCATGCCGTGCTTGAGCCCAAGTCCCGCGGGGGCAACTTGGGGTGGGAAGGAGGCGAATCCAGCTGTTAAACCATGACCTCAAGAACAGTATTTCCAGGAATCCCCATCTTAGCATCTAAGGGATTCCTGGGAAAACTGGACCGTGAGGACAAGGTGAGAGAGTGGCCTTCAGCACCAAGGCCCTGCCATATCCCTAAGGACAGCTGGGGTTTTCTTCTGCATCCAGCCCCATCTGCAGAAGCCAGTGTGGCCACCATGTCTGGCGGGATGTGGATGATTGCTTCAGGGGAGGGGGTAGTGACTGGAACTTCAGTGGCCCTGGAAAGTACCTTCCTGTAGTCAGAGGCCATGTTGTCAACCAGAAGTCATCTGGTAACACCCCACCCCCCGCTTCAGTTGCCATGGATTGTGTGTATTCCTGAGCGTCCAGCCAGAGGGAGGGTTCTACTCGAAACCACCTGGACAGTTCTGGTTCCCAGTCTCTGTTTGGCACCTTCCTTACTGGTGACCTCCAGCAACTCACTTAACCTCAGTCTTCCCCAATTATAAAATGGGATGGTAATGGACCTACTTGAAAGGTGAGATAAATACAATGGTGGGAGGCGGGAAGAAGAGGAAGGAAGTCTATAGGATTACTGGAAAATGTCTCAGTCTGTCTTTGCTAAAAGTGACCCAGGATGTAAGGACAAGACTAGAATAGGATTTATTATGTTCTCCTCCTGCTCCCCCAATCCCAGGTTCCCAAGTCACACGCAGTGGGTAAGAACATGAATCTGAAGGCAGACAGATTAGGTTCCAAGCCCAGCTCAACATAGTTTATGTGTGACCTTGGGCAAGTTGCTTACCTGAGCCTCCGTTTTCTCATCTGGAAAATGGGTCAATAAAATCCACCTCCCAAGCTTGTAGGGAGGTTAAATAAAATTGTGCTTAGCCCAGTGGTTTTCCTCTGCTATTTCTGACTAGTCTGAAGCCCCTGAAAGGGATCAGATATTTGGGAGATGCTTGGATTAGTTTAGGCAACACCTCAAAGAGTAAAGAGCTGGACTCAGAGCCCAGGACCTTGTCTTTAGTCTGAAAGATTTTTTAGGAATTGACCAGTTCACAAATGATGAAGTGTTTCAGCTTTGGATCAATAGCAGCTCTCTAGGACTTAGCATTAAGAAGGATTCTGAAGCCGCATCTGAATGCTTTAAGAAAGGATACCTTGACTGATTAGCCATGTCTGCCATGGGCTCAGGAGAAAGCAGAGTCAGGGTACTGGGTAATGGCCACCACTGAATGCTCCAAAATCTCATATTACAGATGAACAAACTGCGGTGCACAGAGGAGTCAGGACTTGCCCAGAATCATGAAGCAGATAGTGACACAGATGGGACTCAAGTCCAGTGCTTCCTCAGCGGACATTCTGGAGAATGGAAACACTCCCGTCCTTCCTGGTGCCTGCAGGCACCACACCACTTACCACTTCTGGCGACGGCTGCAGAACAACTTCTCCCTTCCCGAGCTACAGTGCTTCATCTCAGACTCCCAACTGACCAGAGATGCAGCACTGCACCTCAGGCTGGGAGACAGGACGCCATACCGCTCTGCACCAGGGGCCGAAGACAGGGAGTCCACCCTAGGCAGGAGAAGGGGCATTAGAGGGGCCTCGGCTCCTCCCTCCAGCTCCTGCCCTGGAGGCTGCTGCAGCTACCCTGGGTGTGCTTCCTGTCCTCAGCCTGGCATTTGAGCCCTCTGGGACCAAGCTTCACCCTTCCTTTTCTTTTTAAACAGTTTCATTGAGATATAATCCTCCTATTCAAATTACACAATGAAATGGTTTTTTAGTTCAGTCACAGAGTGGTGAGTTGGGTTTCCCTGATGGCTTAGTGGGAAAGAATCTGCCTGCAGTGCAGGAGATGCAGGAGATGAGGGTTTCATCCCTGGGTTGGGAAGATCCACCAGAGGAAGAAATGGCAAACCACTCCGGTATTCTTGCCTGGAAAATTCCATGGATGGAAGAGAGCCTGGCGGGCTACAGTCCATGGGGTCACAAAGAGTTGGACACGACTGAGCGTGAATCCAACAACACAGAGTGTCACAAGCATCACTACAGTTGAACATTTCATCATCCCAAAGAACCCTCTACCGCCCCACCACCCCTCACCCTGGGTGATGGTCTACCTTTTTGACTCCATACCTCATCTTTATGCTTGGTGTATCCCAGCCAAATGGCACATTCATGGTACTTTATATCATCAAACATTTGCTTCAGCCTCCCACCTGGCTTCCCTTGCTTCTGCTCCCGCCAACTTCCCACCCATCCTTCCCAGCCATCCTCTCAGAATGATTTCTCAAAATGCAAATGTGCCCATATTTCTCCTGGGTTTAAAATGGGCAAAGGTCTCCTTCTGGCTGAATTCTAAAACCCTTACAAAAGGCTATAGGCCTGCGCTATCTAGCCCAGCTGGGCTGTCCCTCTTGGGCCCTTGCCCTCTTTTTCCACTCCTCCAGGGAGTCCTGTGCCCACCACCTTGGGGCCCCCAGGAACCGTGTTACTCCCTCTCACTCCCCTGCCCATCTCTTCTTGGTGGGATGAGTCTCTACTTAAATGGCCACTTTTCCTGTGAAGCCCTCTTTGACTTTTTCAGACATCAGAATTCCCTGGTCCACATCCTTTGCCCTCTTTCCCTCTTTTTTAAAAGTTTAGTTATTTGATTGCATTAGGTCTTAGTTTCGGCACGTGCAGTCTTCATGCGGTGCGTGGTTGTGGCATGAGAGCTCAGCTGTTCGGTGGCATGTGGGATCTTAGTTCCCCGAGCAGGAATTGAACCTGAGTGCCCTGCTTTGCAGGGCAGATTCTCCACTACTGAACCACCAGGGAAGTCTTCTCTGCCCTCTTTCTCATCCTTTATTGCATTGTGATGGTAGATGCTTACTTAATATGTGTTGTCCGAGTGAATGAATCATGTTCTTCAGCCACATTCTCTCCAGTGTCAGAGCTCTTTGCCTCTGGGTCTGACTGGGGTAGAACTCCAGTTCCCTGAGGACAGCACCCATGTGTGTTTGTGGTGGGGATCCCTGGGCCTTGTGAAGCCCTTTGTACATAGTGAGGGACCCCAGGGAGTGCTGCTGGTAGATGACTGAATGGCCATGTAGATCATTCATTTTCCTCTTAAGACCTGCTTAGGTGGGAACCTCTGAGTGAGCAGGCAGAGCCCTGTACCCCCTTCTCCTGTCCCGCCAAGATCTCAGGGCAGCCCTCCTACACTGCTGATACCACTGTGATGGCCTCAATGCTGGATGACATGTACTTTCAGGGATGTCTAAAGGGCGGAGGGGGCCGGCAGCCTTTTCTCAAGGCTGGGAGAGAGCAGGAAAGCACTCACATCCTTCAAAAATTAGTGTCTCTTATGCCTCGGATGGAAATCTGACATCAGGCCCCAAACTGCAGAGTGTTTTCCTTTGGTCTGCCACTTGGGGCAGGTCAGCCCCTCTATGGGGTATTCCCACCCAAAGAACTGCCTTCCTCTAGTATGAGTAGGAACTTCTTCCAAACTGCATTTGGCTGGGGAGTGATTCCAACAACAGGACCCAGCCTGGGGGGTCCTGGACAGCCCACAGTCTTTCTACTCCACTCTCGGACTGCTCCCACTAGTTCTGCAAGAGGAGATGCCTGGCCTGGCCAACGTGGAGTTTTCAGTAAGAAGCAGGGAGGGTCGTCCCCCAGAAATGAGCCTTTGCTGTTGGGAGGCCAGCTGATAGGCCAGCCCCTGCATTCCTCCGTGCGGGACTCTTTCCAAAGCTCTTTCACCTGACCACTTTTGGCTTCTCACAATTTTGCTGCATATGTGGCCTGAGCACAGACTTTGGAAAACACAGTGACCCAGGCTGTTCCCTGTCAGTTTGCTTCCAGTCCTTCTGTTTTCCAGGGGGAAAGAGCCTCGGTTTGGTGCTATCATGTCTCTGACACTTTTCAGGCTCCTGTTTATCTCCCTCAAGTCCAGGACCTTCCAAGCCATTGCTCAAGGGGAAAGAGTAAGAGCACCGCTGCATATTTACTGGCTCTCTTATCTTTATTATCTCCTAATTATGGACAGTGTTTAGTTTCCTATTTTAGGTATTAAAAAAGACTCATCTTAAAATTTAAAATCTTATGATTGTTTGCAGATATGGCAAAAGTTAAAAAGGGGGCATCTAAGGGAAAAAAAGGAGGGGGTGGCATCTGAGTGCCTGCCATTTGAAAAACCGCCCCTCCATGTTTAATCTGCAGAACAGCTGTGCGGTGGTCAGGGGAGGCTTATCATTGCACATGGCGAGCCAGGAAGGGGAGGAGACGGTTCCAGGGTCACAGCCCTGCTTGCACTAGGGGAATTGGTGGCTATTTCCAGCACACCCCGTTGGGCTCAGAGTATTGCCGCAAAGATAGCAGCTCTCCTGGGTGCAGAGACAGGAAATGGATGAGAGGCAGTCCCACGCTCCTGTGGGAAACTCTGACACAGGGCCAGAGGTTGAGGCCTTTGACCAGGGGAAGGTATTTGCTTCCGTATCCTCTGTGGCTGTAGGTTGCCTGGTTCTGTTCCTTTGTCTCTAGAAAGACCACAGTGACGCTGATGGTAAAAAGAACGATCATGTTTTGAATGTTTTCATTGTGCTAATCCCCATGCATCTCAAGGTTCCATGAGAAGGGGATTTTCTAAGGGCACAGAGCTAGGAGCCCAGCTTGGGTTCCTATCAGAACAGCCACCTCAGGATCATGACTTTTAACCTCCGTGCTGAACATTTCCTCCCCTGACTACTATACCAGTCTATCAGGGTTGAGGACAGGGTCTAACCATTTCATCCATCCATTTAGCAAACCAAATGCGTCTTCCACATGCCGAGGGGACAGGCCTGAATCTGATATGGTCCTTACCTTGGAGGAGTGCAGTCAGGCTGAGATGGAAGGATAAATGCCCTTGGTGAGCTGAATAGGGCACAGACCCAAGTGGCCTGAGAGAGAGCCCAGAGAGGACTGCTGAAGGCTTAGGTTCCTCCTCCCTGGGGGAGCTAGGAGGGCTTCCTGGAGAAGAAGGTGGTGCAGCTGGATTGGGAGGAGGGCAGAGGTGCAGGAAAGATGTCATTCTGCCGCTCTCTGGCTCCAGGAACTCCTCCCTTGAGTTTTGCATCCTTGCTGGGAGGCAGACAGAGCTGGCCTTGACCCCATTTCTCTTTCAAATGAGGCCCCACTGAAAAGGGGGTCTATAGCTCTCCTGTTCCACTTACTCCACAAGAGGCCTCTCCTTGCTCTGGGTCCCCAGTCAGGAGATGGGTCCCACTAGGGAGACTCAAGTGGTGTGATCCCTTCTCACAAGCACCTGTCACTGCCTCCCTGTTTCCCATTCCATCAAAAGAGGCCATCGAACAGGTGGCCTCACAGTCTTACCTGGCAGAATCTTACCTGGTGCTGGCTGTCCACATCCTCCTACTCCCGGAGGACGGACTGTTTTTTCTTCCCTGTTCCCCACTGTCTTCAGGAAATGTCGCTTGGCCCCGGGGGGCAGCCTGTGTCTTCTGTCGGGAAGCTCTGGGGAGCCTGGGAAGGAGAAAATAAACAGTGGCTGTCTGGATTTTCTCGCCAGGCCTGAGCGAGGAGACCTTCCTGGCTCCTTCCCTTATATGGCCAGGCTGCTCTGGGCTGGGAGCCTGCCGCTAAGTGCCCCCACCCCCCGCCGTCTCTGTGGGCGGGGGGCCACCACTGGTCACCTGGGACTCTGGTGCTGCAGAGGCTGGGCAGGGCTCAAGACGGAGGGCAGGACCCAGGACATGTCCCTGTGGGCCCTGCACAAACTGGCCAGCTATTGTGGCTCTGGGCTGCTTAGGGTGAAGCAGGTCGGGGGGGCAGGGGGAAGGGATCCACCTGGTTATGACTTAACCCCCAGTGTGACCCTGGCTGAGCCCTTTCACTCTCCAGGCCCCTGTGTCGAATAAGCATAGGGGAAATAAGAATTAGTCCTCACAGTCAGTCTCATGAGGTGGGAGCTTTTGTATTTTCCATCTTACAGGTGGGAAAACAGGCTTCAAAAGACTAAGACCACAGCTATCCAGTTAAAAGGAGAGCAAGGCAGGATTTGAACTCAGGGATGTCTAACTTCAGGGTCTGTGTTCTGAATGGGCTGATTGCTAAGGCTCCTCTTGGTGATAATTTCAACTGCTCACACATGCCATATGGAAAAGGGATTCTGCTGGAGCTGCTCCCCAGGAAGATCGGGGGGGGTCCCAGTGCTCAGTGATCTGGCCAAAAGTTGACTGTTCCATTAAGCCACGCTGGCAGAGGCTGCAAGTCATTCCGGAGCACCACACATAGGGCCTGGTGCAGACTCAGGGCTCAGGACAGGAGGGCTATGGGATCACTCAATGAATGAAGCTCAGTAGTCACATCTGTAATATGGGCACAATGTCCTAACTCCCTGGCACATTCTGAGGATCAAATAAAACAACGGATGAGAAAGCATAGAGATGCCACTTTTATGATGGCGTCCTCTCAGTTCACAGATATCGTCTCCCCTCTGAAGTGCCTGTGTCTCAGCCCCAGGGCATTGTCTCCTAAGTGACTGGTTCTTGCTCAGTCCAGCTGTGGACCGAGATTTGGGGGTAGATCTGCTCGGGGTCTGGCAGCAGTGACCGGGTGACCGTGGGAGAGGTTGCTGGAGGGGAGGGAGGGAAGGGAGGTGGGGCTGGTTTGCTGGAAACAGCTCAGAAATGAGCCTCGCATAAGCACGAACATCCTGTGTGCTCTTGAGCTAGCCCTGGAACCTCCCTCAGCCCATCCATCATCATGGCATTCTTTGGGACCCAGGCCCCCTTCCCGGGGCCCAGGGGCGGGGTGAGGGGACCCAGGAGGCCGACCTGTCAGCATGGCGGAGAGACCACAGCTGGCTGCTCTGCAGGCCTGCTCAGTGTCGGAGCCGACAGCATGGGGGAGGAGGCGCCTGCAGCCCTCCTAATCCAATTTGTTTGGACCCAGTCTCCGAGGTTCATTTGCTAGTGAATGAGGGCCAGGTGTGTGCGCTGTGCTGGGGCGCACGTTTGCACGCACGTGTGCGGTGTGCAGAGGTAAACAGGTGTGCTGTGTTATATAACCCAGGCCTGGGGCACCCTGTGTCTTTGGCATATCAGCTCCTTCTCAGAGTCTTGCTTCCTCTGTTCACTTCCAAGTCTTCCTCTTTTTTCATCTTTGTGAGATCTGAGTGGAGTCCCTTCCCCACCCTGGGCCTCAGTTTCTCCACCTGTCTTATGGAGCTGGTCCCTAACCCTGCCTGCTCCACGAACAGCTGTAAGCGTGGGAAGAACATGATGGATGGTGAACACAACCGCGTGGGTTTCTAGAGCTTCACAGTGTTCCAAGCACTGTGAGTCCGCACACACACCTGACCCTCTCAGAGCCCTGAGAGCTGCTTCTGTTATCAGAGGCTGACAACCCGAAAGCCCAGCATCTACCTGCTTTCAGAATCCGACCCCGTTTACTCCTTTCCAGGGAAGATGACCACCATCCTTACAGCTCCCTCAAGTCCTTTGGTTTTGGTAGCATGCAGGCTCTGTGTTTGTTGGTTTGTAGGGAGCATGGGATGGGGGTGGATTCTTGGCTCCTGGTGGATTTTCCCTTCCTTGGTTCCATTTCTTTTCACCTACAACCCCAACCCAACAGCCCTGACTTGTCCTCAGCCCGTCAGTCAACAGGGCCTTCCTTGTTAACACTTCCCATTCTGAGGCCTGCTTTCATGGTCATTCTGAGGATGGGATGGGGAGTTTATTGCCGGCGTGGTGTAGAGGGGAGGATGTGGGTGCCAGTGGGTGGGGAGGGGTGGCACTCACAGTTCTGTGTCCTGGGAACCCACTGCCTGCCCTCCTCGGGTCCTCAGGAGGCCCTTCTCTGTCAGTGTGAGGGTTGAAAAGGGGTGGTTCCCACCAGCCAGTGCCCTTGCCTGAAAGGAACAAGGTTGCCCCCATCAGAGAATGTTGGGTTGCCTGTGGGTCCTGACCAGGCTGCTGGGCTCCGAGGGATTGAGGATGAGCCTGTGCTGCTGCTGGGTCCTTAGATGCCTCAGGCTGAGTCTGCTGGGATATTCCAGGCCTCAAGGCGTCTGTCCTTCTGTCCCTGCTGCTGCTGCTAAGTCGCTTCAGTTGTGTCCGACTCTGTGCAACCCCAAAGACGGCAGCCCACCAGGCTCCGCCGTCCCTGCGATTCTCCAGGCAACAACACTGGAGTGGGCTGCCGTTTCCTTCTCCAATGCATGAAAGTGAAAAGTGAAAGTGAAGTCGCTCAGTCGTGTCTGACTCTTAGCGACCCCATGGACTGCAGCCCACCAGGCTCCTCCATCCGTGGGATTTTCCAGGCAAGAGTACTGGAGTGGGGTGCCATTGCCTTCTCCGCCTTCCACCCCTAGGCTGCCATTCTCTGCAATGCTTGCCCGGCTTTCAAAGGGGGTCTTCTGAGGAGCTCTAGGCTCCAAGAGCAAGAGGGGCTGCCTATCCTTTTCAGTGCACCAAGACCCCATTTGCAGAAGTGTGGGTTTGGAAGGAAATTTCCGAGAGGCCCCGGTGACCAATGCCCCCACCTCTAGACTCACCCAGGGATAAGGAGCCATTTAGGAGTAGATGGAAATTTGTCGTTAACGCAGTAGCCAAGACTGAAGGGACAGCCCTGGGGCCACCTGTGACCACTTCCAGCTGCACAAGGCTTGCAGCCTGCAAAATGCTCCCCCCATAGCTTTGGAAATGCTCAAAACCCCTGCCAGAGGTAGGAGTGACTTCCTTGCTTATTGAGGTTCCAAGAGGCTCTGCAGTGTACTCAGGTCAATGCCTGGTGAGTATCAGAGGTCAGCTTGACCCCTGGGCTGTTCACTCTCAACCCAGCTCTTCCCTGAGCTTGGGCCACAGTCGGCTGGATGACCACAAGACAGAGCTCACGTCGTCATAGATGTTGCAAAAGGCCCTGTGCCCTCTCCTGGTCTTGCTCATTTCCAAGAAGTCCGAGGGGCTGGGAACAGGCCACATCTGCAAGCCAGATGGCACTATCCTGGGAGACGGCTGAGGTCGGGGCCCCATGTGAGTACACCCCCACCACCCCACGCCAGTCTTCTCTGAGGGGCTTCCTTACCCACAGCTCCCCTTCCTCGGCTCCCTCACCCAGGTACAAGTCCTCTGGCCTGTGTTCTCCTTGGGTTCCAGGGCCCTAGGGTTTCCGGCATATGTCTGGGGAGAATTGAGAAGACGCTAGCCCTGGAGCCCGGCAGACCTCTGTTTGAATTCTCACCCATAGCACTTTCTAGCTGTGTGATCTCGAGCTGGTGGCTTTGCATCTCTGGACTTTGGCTTGTTTGTGAAGGTCAAATGAGGTGGATGTCAAGTGCAAGTGCAGTTGCTGGCACATTGTAAGCCACAATGAGCAGCGGCAGCTTCCATTATGAGCCCACAGTGAGACACAGGCACGGGAGCAAGAGAAGCAGGAAGGATGAGGGCAAAGGTCCAACGTGGCATCTAGAGAAGATGTGGAAGCTGGGGTGGGAGCTACCGTGTAGGGCCCCTTCCCATGTCCCCTCCACCGTGCAGCTTCTCTGGGCCTGTGTTCCCAGAGCACCCTCCCACCCCCTTGACAGCCCAGCTGAGTTCACCAGCCTCACACGCTCCCCACTTCCTCCCCAGGGAAGGTTGCTGCCTGGGACTTTTGAGCAAGGCCTGGGAATGCAGTCTGAGGCTAACACAAGATGAAGCAGGAGAAAGGGAAGACAGGGAAGGAAAGGAGCCCAGCCCCACGGCCTACAATCCCAAGCCCAGCCTTGAGTAGCTTGGGCTCTGGGAGGCTGGGGGAAGAGACCAGGGTCCCCGAGACTCCCCGTCACCCTGACTTTCCAGTGTGAACAGACTGGCAGGACAGTGACAGTGGTGAGAGCCACCACCCACCTACCGCACTGGGACATGCCGTAATCGTAACAGTGGCCTGTACGTGTTACAGGTGACACACTGGGGGTCTTCCATGTGCTCCACACTTGCTAAGGGCTTTATTTTACACAGGCTTTTCTCATCCTCACCATTGCTTATGAGTCAGGTACCATTTTTGTCCTGTTTTGTAGATGAGGAAACAAGCTTTCACGAGTTATAGCAGTCCCTTGAGGTCACATGGTTAGTAGGCGTCAAAATCAGGGTTGCCAGCTAGCTTGTGTTTTTCAAGCTCCCCTGTAAGACCAGACTATTCATGGAGACAGCCTGAGTCAGTGAGTCAGTGTCTTAGGACATTCCGTCAAATGTGTGTTATGGAAAGCATCCTTATGGAAAGGGGGCTGTGAGCAGAGAGCACATTTTCAGTGTAAGTGAAGGCTCTGTCAGCGCTGGCAACGTGTGTCTCTGGAAACAGGGGACTTCCCACAGCATTTCTCCCTTGTATGCGGTCTATTTGAAGAAAATTCCATGATAAAGGAGTTAGTTCTCCTTTCTCTCCTGTCTACTTTGCAAAGAACTGAGACCTCCAGGGTTCCAGTTTGCTGGGCTGGGTGATGTTTTCTGGAGAATACAAAGGTTGGTTTCTTCTGGAAGGTTTTGGAAGGGAAGAGCAGCAGGTTAGGTACCGGGTCTCCTGTAGGCATGTTGTGTGATTGTGGGCCTCACTATGATGTGGGGAAAGGACTGGACTCTGGCATCCAGAGTCCTCCTGGGGTCACAAAAAGGGAGATGGTTTGGTTCCGCTCCCGCCCCCACCATTAAGGAATGCATAGATCTCCTTGGGCTGAAAGGCACAGGGCTGCAAGGGGAGAGGCTGGAATTCCCCTTGCCCCCATCTTACCCCATGCTCAGCCCAAGGTGGGCCCCAGGGACCTGGGCCTCAGGATTTTCTGCACTAGGACATGAAGTCTCAGAGCATTAGCGCTGGAGGCTCCCTAGTCGTGTTCCCACAGTTCAGATGAGGAAACTGAGGTGTGGAGAGGAGAAGCAACAAGCTTAAAGTGATGCAGCCCATCAGAGGCCCAGCTGGGACTGACCCCTTCCACTCACTGAAGAATCCTAATCTGTCAGATTTTAACAAAGGGGCCCTGGGAGGGAGGTGGGGGAGAGGGGGGCCTTTATGTTCCTTTGGCTTTGAAGATGGAATAATCATGACTTCCTTTTCTAAATATCTTTTGGCCCTTTCTAGAACCAGATGGCGGATGTTTGGAATTTATGTTGTAAATAGTGTTTAAGAAGGGTGTGGGGGGGTGCAGATGTGTTACTTTCTCCAACCACCAAAAACAAGATCTGCCGGAGGGATGAGGGGGAGGGGGAAGGGGAGCTGACTGAGAGGAGATCTGGGGAGAAGGGAGAAGTGAGGGGGAAGGAAGAGAGATTGATGGAGTGAGAGTGAGAGCAAGACAGAGAGAGGGGGAGGGAGGGAAGAGACAGCAATGGGTGAAGAGGGAGGAAGACAGAGGGCAGGTGGGCAAGGGAGATGGGAGAGGGCTCCCTGGATGCAGGCTCAGACAGGCTCCATCTTGAGTTCAGGAGCAAACCCTAGAGTTTTCTAAAAATAGTTCCGCCTTTCCCCCAGTGGGGCTGGCAGTGGGGACCCAGAGAGGCACGCTTGCCCTTTTATGGTAAGAAAAATCCAGATCCTCCGAGGGAGCTGGGCTGGAGCCTGTAGATCTGGATGAAACCCAGTCCTGGGGTCTGGGGTGGGACCCGGCTGGATGGAGGTTGTGATCTGGTGGGGTTTCCTGGCCTGGGTAGCCCCACCCTCTGTGAAGAAAGAGCTGAGGAGGCCACCCTGGGGTCCTGGAGTGCAAGGGTTCCTAGAGACATCTGTTCCACTCCATCTCCCCTTTGGATAGAAGAAGAAACCAAGTCTCAGAGAAGGGCGGAAGAGCGTGGGCTCCCTGTGTGGGGAGTGTTAAGTGTCGAGTGGGTCAGTGCCTAGGTCCACATGAGATTGGCTCGTGTGCCTGTCATCCTGGAAGGCAGTGTGGTCAGTGAAAGCGCTGGTCTGAGTGTCAGGAGACCTAAGGCCCACTGCCACGTGACTTGCTGTGTGACTTTGCGTAGTCTGCGGAAGCTCTCTGGTCTCAGATCTCTCACTGGATTGATCATAAAAGCCTTCCCAGTTTTTTGCTTCTCTGGGAATTCCAAGGCTGGAAAGCAAAGCTAGGGCATAGAGGATGCTGCTCCCAGCAGAGGGGGATCTGCAGGCTACTGTTTTTTTCTGCTGTTCCTGGCCTACTTCTGTACCAAAGCAAAAGCTAAGATGGCTTGAGAGAGCGGGGAGGCACTCAGGAGACTGAGGCAGGTCATGGATGAAATCTCTGACCATCCAAGCTGGTTGGGTCCAGCCCCTCACCAGGCACATTGAGGTCAGAGAAGACCCTACCTCAGGTCATATTCAAGGTCATGTGGTGAGTTAGGGCAGAGCCAGAAACAGAACCTAGGGCTTCCCCTCCAGCCTTGGGCTCTCTCATCTGTAGGAGTTCCCTATCTGCAGCAGCTGACAATTCTGAGGACCGTGTCTGGCCAGGGAAAGCACCCTCCTGGGCAGAGCTCCCAGGACTGAAGCTGTGACACTATCCTCTGACTACCTCCTGGAGACAGTTATATCCTGGCAGGGCACCTGCCTTTTCTTTGTCTCCCTCCTTGGTGGGGAGACCATACCATAGCCTCCATCTCTGGCTAGAAGGCAGGGAAGAGGCAAAGAAAGATGCATAGGGCTGGGTGGCCTCTCTGGCAGTCTGACCTTAGGCAAGTCTCCTTCCATCGTGGACCTCAGGTCCTGCATCTGTAACACGAGGAGATGGTTTTGATGCACTTAAGGGTCCCTGTTGGCTCTAATAGGACTTTTATGCTATGAGTTTAGGATTCAACACGAGGAGTGTTTACTAAGCATCTCCCAGGATCACCAGGGTGAATGAGATGGATTTAGTAGTACTCTGTAGCTTTACAGTCCCTTAAGACCAGGCCCCAGTGTCCAATAGTCTCAGAAGAACTGATCCTGGTACCATCTGTCCTTCTGGGAAACTTGGCTGATTCTCTGACCCCAGCTTGAACCCAGAGCTGAAGTAACTCTGGTCTTGAGTGTCCAGGAATGCCTGCTGGTCTCATTATCCCCTTGATTTTGCCCTCCCCGTTGCCCTCTCCCATGTGGAGTCCACCTCCCCAGGCCCATCTGGGTCCCTTCCCTCTCTGCTCTGCAGCCCCATCTCTCCACCCTGGTCTTCCTGTGATTCTGCCCAACAAGGATGCTTGCTTTCCTCTCCCAGCCTCCTGTGACAGCCTCTCCCTCCCCCCAGTAAGGGGAAAGGAAAGAAAAGGGGACAAAAATAAAGCATTTTGTTCTAAATTGGAATCTTCCCTGTGACCCTCCTGGAATTTCCATGCAGTCTCTGTGGGGCGTGTGAACAGGGCCCCCAGGGATGCTGGCCCCCTCTGCCTCATTCCTGCTGGACAGATTGTTCCCTGGGGACCTGATCTCACAACCAGGCTCCAGGTCTGTCTGGTCAAGCCTAGTGCTCTCTGAAAAGGGCAGAAGGCAGCAGAGGGGTGGAAGGAAGTGGGAGGAAAGGGTGGGGGGTGTCCCTAGAGGCCCCTATGTGAAGTCAGGGCAGAACTGATGTCATGCCCAGCTGGGAATCTGACATCCAAGCAGCAGGGGCGGTTCAGCCCCACAAGACTGTCCCAGGGCCATTAGGGCTGTAATGTGAAGTCTCAGGCTGCTGGTGGGAAAAGCCATGAGGTCCAACCTCCTCTAATGCTGAGTTCTAGAGTGTCCCTGCTAAGCTCACATACCTCTCTGGTGACAGGAAGGTCACTGCTTCCCAATCACCTCATCTCTCTGTGGACAGACTGTTGAAGACTTCTTCCTAATATCCTGCAGATACTTGCCTCTCTGGGGCTGCATGCCCTGTGTTTTCAGGCTGCAAAGAACAAATTCCTGATCCCCAGAAAGCTCTTCAAATCTCAAAGATGATGACTGCAGCCCTCGGGCTTCCTAACCCCCCAGTCTCATATTTGAATTCTCAGAGTCAACAGTGCCCAAATTCCCAGGTCTCTCTCCTCCCCTGGGGCTCTTGGTCTGATGGTATTTTGGGGGAGGGTACAAATCTCCCTCCCAGGAACACTTCTTCCATCTTCTGGAGCTGTGGTTTCTGGTGATCAAAGCCACTTCATGACCAGATCTTCACCACTTAGCCAGCCTCAAATCATACAGGGTCTTGACCCACTCTTGGTTCCAGCCAAGTGGAACCAACAGCAAACCACTTGTTTGCTGTTCTTCTGAAAATGTTTTTCTAGTCCTGCCTCCCCACCTTTGCAGGCAGAACCCCCCTGGGGTGCCGTCTTCTCTCACCTCTGTCTGTCCAAAGTGTGCCCCTGCTACTCTGACCACCCCTACCCCAGGTTTTTCTTCCCTGAGAGTCTGAGTGTCCACTGTCATACAAGGGGTGACGGGAGCTGTCCTACTTCCATCCCAAATCATGGAGCATCTCACCCTACAGGGCCCAGAGGGATGGACTAACTTCTGTGTTGGCTGTAGAGCCAGGGCCAGCGTCTTAGCCTGTTTCTTTCCCTTTCTCCCCATCTTGTTCAGCTTATTTCATCAGATGCCCTCAGACACAATGGAGTTGTTGGGTCACATGCCTGAGGTCCGGCAGGCTCTGGGCAGACTGACCAGTGACCTTGGAGCCCAGCAGCCCTGCCAGGGTGGTGTCATGGCCACTATGGACGGCCTCCCAAGGCGGCAGCCTGCCTTTGAACACTTCAACCTGATCTGTTTCCCTGAAGGAGGAGCAAGGTAGGGGCAGGAGCTAGAGGCAGCCGAGCAGTGTCCCTGCCAAGCTTGCAGCGTCCAGTGTGTTTTCCATCTCCCTCGGAGCCTGGCTTGGGTCAGAGGAGGACCTCAGAGGAGGGCACCCAGGCCTGTGGCTGGAATGTGCACTCTCAGGGATGTGCAGGAGTGAGGCGGCTTCTTCCTCAAAGAACCGATGAGCTGTGCTAGTCAGGGGCAGCCCAGGACTGACCAGGCCCCGGGGGCACTCAGCCCACAGTAAGGTATGCTCACTGGTGAGAAGCACTGTCTGAAATTTTTTGCCCCTGAGCGGGCATGGGGATGGGAAAGGGGGGCTCTGTTTTTATCTTACTGAGGCATCATGCTTCAAATGGCCCCCTTCCTAAATGCCAAGACTTTTCCTACTAGACGAGTACAACCAGAGGTAGATTTTGCTCACAGACTAGTCGGGACAGTGCTAGGGTTTCTGTGCATGGGTTCTGGAGTCAGCCAGACCTGGGTTTGAGCCCCACCTGAGCCTTTTATAAAGCTGTGTGACTTTGGGCAAATGGCTAAATCTCTCTGAGCCTCTGGGTTTCCAGAGGGATCATGGTATTTACTTCAGAGAGTGCTGGGTGGAGAGCTGGCTGCTTGGGAAGACTTGATATATAGTTATTGTTATTTCTGAAGGAGCAAGAGTAGATTATCCCCCTACGTGGAGGGTGGAGTTGAGGCTTCATATGGCACCTCCTCCCACCTAAAGAAACTGCCTTTTGTCATCACATTTGGACAGTTATTTATTTATTGAGTACTATGTGCCAGTCACTGATCTAAGGACTTCATGAGTTGTAACTCATTTAATCCAGATGATTCAATAACCTAATGAGGCTGGTACTCTTACCTTGCCCAAGGTCACACAGCTGTTATGGGGCAGATCTGCGATTCAAACCCAAGCAGCCTGACTCCTCTCTGGCACCTTTAATGGCCAGCCTGCTGCATCTTGAACTGCGGTGTTGGAGGAGACTCTTGAGAGCCCCTTGGACTGCAAGGAGATCCAACCAGTCCATCCTAAAGAAAATCAGTTCCGAATATTCATTGGAAGGACTGACGTTGAAGTTGAAACTCCAATACTTTGGCCACCTGATGTGAAGAACTGACTTGTTTGAAAAAACCCTGATGCTGGAAATGATTGAAGGCGGGAGGAGAAGGGGATGACAGAGGATGAGATGGTTGGATGGCTTCACTGACTCAATGGACATGAGTTTGAGCAAGCTCTGGGAGTTCATGATGGACAGGGAAGCCTGGCGTGCTGCAGTCCACAGGGTCGTAGAGTCGGATACGACTGAGTGACTGAACTGAACTGAACTGCTGCATCTTAGCTCACCCTAGCAGCGCTCTGACCAGCCTGGTCTCCTTATCACCTGGGCATGGGGATTCATTCAGCCCACACTGGAAAGGTCCCTGGCTCCAGAGTCAGCCTCTGTTTTCTCATCCAAACAAAAAGGGGCCTGATGAGTGGGTGATCCATGGGCCACGAGAGTGGGTGACTCATGCGGTGCATTCCTGTTTTGAATTGGAGAAAAGGTTTCTGGTGATGAAGCACTGTCGCCAACAAGCCTCTTTTGCAAGAAGGGAGGGGGCCGGTCTCTGTGGGGTTTCACCATGTGTGGTGAAGCCCCGTGGGGCCAGGGTTGTCTAGACAGGCTGTTAGGAGGTGGCAGACACCGTGGGCTCTTTCCCCACCCCAAATTCCTGCAGACTGTCGCAGGCAATCTCCAATTGGCCCGAGGCCCCTGCGTACTGCTGGGCTGGGGGAGGGCCATGTGGGCTGTGCCCACCCCCACTCCAGGGCCTGCAGGCTGCCCTGCAACTTGGTGCATGTAGGGCAAGTTTCTAAATACCCACGTGGACAGTAGTGTTAAAGCACTTCTGTTTCTTCCTTCTTAATTATACAAATTCAGTAAGAACAAAGTATATAACAAGAATTCAGGTAATTTCAAGGCTTGTCAAGGAAGGGAATGCTCACCTACTGCTGGTGGAAGCTGTGACATGGATTGGCCACTTTGGAAGATAATCTGGTGCTTTCCTGTGAAGTTGATAGGCATGCACACCAGAACCTAGCAATCCCTCTCTAAATATGAACCCCAGAGAAACTCTGGCTCATGTGCTTCAGGAGATGTGGACAAAAATGGTCATAATAACCACAATTGGAAAAAGCTTTATCATGATCCTTTGCACAACCCATGGCCCTGAGCCCCAGGGCCTGTTTAGTTGGGAAATCTCTGTTGAGGCAGGGCCCAGGCGGAGCCTGGAGATGAGGACCTCAGAGGCTATCTTCTCCCACCCTCAGGGCTCACACAGCGAATAAGTCACAGCCCCACAGGTCAGGGGTGGCACCGGGACTGGAGCTTTGTATTCCTCAGGGCTGTGTGTGTGTCAGCTGTTCCCTGGCACAAGCCAGCCTGGGAAAGGGCTGACTTTGCCCAAAGAGCTGTCCTGTGGCTCCTAGGGACCAATAACAAGCAGACCCTTTTCTTTCTTGGCAGTGGTGGAGCTAAAGGAAGAGCGATGGCCTTGGAACTAGAAGACTCAGGTTCAAACTCTAGTGTGGTCACCCACTTAGCCTCGGTCTCCTCGAGAAGTGGGATTTCTCATCCTCGCACTCAGAGGTGTCCTGGTGGGCAGACTACAAGCATGCACTTTGCAGAGTGGGTTCAAACCCCCTCCGCCAGTTCTAGCGGTGTGACTTTGGGTAAACTCCAGTGGTTTTTTTCCCTATGGATTAGGATGGTGGAATGATGCTGATCCTGCCCCAGGGTAATCCTGGGAGGATTAAGTGATAATGCAAGAGAGGGGGGAGATTCCCTGTACACATTCATGAGGTGCTTTGGAGGGTCTCCAGGAAGTTATGGAGTGTGGTGTCCAAGGAGCAGGGCAGGAGGTAGGAGACTCCTGGGGACAAAGGGGCAGGAGCAGCGGATAGACATACTGTGTCCAGGTTAATAGTTCACCGGTTGTGTGACCTCATGCGAGCTACTTAACCTCTCTTTCTCAGTGTCCTCATCTGTGCAATGAGAATAATTGTTGTCCCTACCTTACAGGGTTGTTGTGAATTACTGTAATTTGTGTAAAGGCCTTAGGCCTTTGCCGTCGCAATCGCAGTGTGATTCTATCCATACCACCTTGCTGGCAGAGGCTTGTTGTGCTGTAGTTCTGCCATCAGCTCTCTGTGTGACCTAAAGCAATACTCTCTTTTTCTGGGTTCAGTGACCTCGACTATGTTTGTAAGGGCCTCGAGCTACTTGACAGCACAGCATTCTCCAAACTCCATACACCTGGGGTTTCCTGGAGAGGCTGGAGTACAGCTTCCTGCCTCAGCCAGGATTCTGTCAGCTGATGAGTGTGCAGTGCTTCAGACACCACACTTTGGGACACATGACCCACAAAATGCCCTATTATATATGCGGAAAATGAGACTTCACCTAGCCCTTTACACATTTCAAGCTGACCCCTCTCCTGTGCCTTGTAACCTCTGACCTCTGACCTCACCCCTCTTGCCTCTTTCCAGACCCTGTTCTCACTTTAGCAATTCAGGGTGCTCCCTGGCCAGTCCTCACTCTCACTTCTCTCTAAATATAGCTAAGGTTATCTTGCTTCACAAGAGGACTAGGGCCCAAATGTAATGAACATGAGCCCCATTTATACTGCTTTTAGGCTTCCCTGATAGTTTAGCAGGTAAAGAATTTGCCTACAATGGAGGAAACATGGGAGACGTGGGTTCGATCCTTGGATTGGGGAGATCCCCTAAAGGAGGAAATGGCAACCCACTCCAGTGTTCTGGCCTGGGAAATCCCATGGACAGAGGAGCTTGCTCTTAGGTACATATGTCCCTCACGCCTTAGGACAGCCAAGTGAGGTCAGAACAGAGATCATAGCTGTTCTATAGACGAGGAAGCTGAGGCTCAGAGATGGCAAGTGACTTGCCCAAGGTCATGTGTTCTGTAAGTAAAAACAAGCCAGAATTGGACCCAGGCAGTTGGTTCCAGAGTCTGCTTTTGGACTGTTGTGGCCTCGGATCTTGTGTAACCAACAGTGGGAGGTGAAAGTGCTGGGCAGGCTGACACTGGAGGACTGTGTCCATTCTGAGCCCTAGATGTGGCCAGAGCATATTCAGAAGAGCTGTGTCTTCCAGCCCTGCCTCCCACATTCCCCATTGCAAGTCCTCTGCTTTCCTCTGAATCCCCTGGCTCCACCACCTCACCTCACTGAAACTCTCTGCTGTCCCCAACTCCCTCCAAGATCCTGAACCCTTAGTACACTGAATTTAGAGACTAGCACCTTCCCCAGCAGAGGCTGCCTTGGGGCAGGCTCATCCTGAGGTCTCAGGGCTGTGGGCTGACCCTTCCCTTGGCCAAGCCTGCAGTCAGAGATGCTTCAGCTCTTTCCACCTCCTGAGGCTCAACCTCCAAGTACATCCCTGGGCTCCAGGTGTCAGCTTGGCCCCTAATCCTGTTGTCAAATGGCAGACTTAGCTCAGGGCCTCCTGGGGAAACTTCCCAACACCAGCTGCCCTCTAGGCTCAAACAGGGCTCAAAAACCACGTCCTCAGAAGCACAGAGACTGTGTTGTCTGATGGCCTCACAGTACAGATGGGAAACTGCAACCCAGAGAGGGTAGGGTGTCTGCCTGGGGCCACAGGACCAGGCAGTGAGAAGCAGAGCTGAGGCTGGAGCTTGCCACCATCCCCCAGCCACTGTGCCCTACCCACTGCGGCCTCTCAGCCAACACCCTGGCCTTCCAGCCTCGCTGCCTGTCTGCTGGAACCTGAGCTAACATAGCTTCTCCAACAGCTTTGTTTCTTGAAACCATTATTTGAAAACAATTTTACTTGCCAGAAGCCCCAGGCTCTTAGGGCTGAGAAATCAAACCTCATAGACAAGGAAGAAGCATTGTCTATAGCGAAGTCAGCAAGATGGGCCCAGACTCGGCTACAGTGGTGATGCTCAGATGGTGGGACATCGATGCCATCCCCTCCCTCTGCTCCCACCCCCTGCATTTAACCACAGCCACAAGGAGTCCCCAAAGCCAACAGGATCACAGATCTGCACATCTGGTCAGGGCAAGATGGGTGCTTAGAGATCATCCAGTCCAGGCTCTGCACAGATGCGGAAACTGAGGCCCAGAGGGGATTAGCAAGAGACCAAGGATCAGAACCCCGACGGAGCATCCCCTGGGGGTCTCCAGGGGGAGGAGGATACCACAGAAACACCCCCCCCAACACACACACACAACTAGACTCACAGACCCCTGTCTGCCACTGGTTCTTACCTCTCTTGGGGTCCATCCAGGTGTGGCTCCTTGTGGCCTGGAGACGTGGGCCAGCCCATTTGGGGGATGGTTGGAGGTATCACTGCTTCTCAACTAACTTCACTGGGCCTCTGTTACCCCTCACTGCCCCTGCCACAGGGGCACTTTTAAACAGCTGGCACTGGGCCCCCCTCCCCTTAGCCCCTTGCCCGCTGCTCCCTGGCCGCAAAGACCCCTCTGCCTTTTACCTTATATGAGCTGAAGAGGCGAGCCCGGTGTTGGGGCGAGGCGGGTGCTGAGTCCTCTCCGGGGCCCCCATTGGCCCAGGCGCCTGCCACGTGACTGCCTCGCCTTGACCTGCCCCCGGTGCCGAATGTTGCTTTTACCCCCTAAGGAAGGAGTGGTTGACAATTTTCATATTTCTTCTAAATTTGGAGATTTCAGACAATGCTGGGAGGCTTGGCTCCAGCTGCCAGAGGCCCATGTGGAAGTCATTAAGCTGGAGAAGGGGGGCTGGGGGGAGAGCGGGAGGCAGGGAGAGGAGGAGGAGGAAGGGGGTAGGGGCCAGAGTTCTGAGGGTTGCCAGTTGTCAGCCTGGGAACATGAGCAAACTCCCTGGGAGCAAGCTATGTGTGAGAATTTCCTCCCTCTCCCCTGGCCCCTGTGTCCCAAGGCTGGAGTGGGAGTGCTGAGATTTTTTTCTGGGAATCTCTGGCAGGGAAGATACCCGTCCTGACTCCTGGGGTCCAGAGGGTGGTGGGAATGGCAGGGGATAGGTGACCCCGAGGAAGTAAATCCTCTCTCTAGAAAGTTGGGACGCTGGGGGGCCAATCGCATCATTGTGCAAAGAAGGCTGGCGCCCCAGAAGGGTAGGGCCTGCCCTGGTCACACACGGGGCCTGCGACCGGCAGGAGAGGGAGTCTGAGGACCTGCCTCTAGGGCTCTCCTTCCCCTGAAGTCCTAGCCTAGAGAAATGCCTGTCCTTCGCCCTTTCTCATTATACTCTGGCCATCAGAGGCTCTTAGACAGTCCTTAACATTTTTCATGCCTCAGTGCCTTTGCATTGCAGTCCTCTCTGACAAAAGTGCTCTCTCCCTAATCTTCCCATGGCTGGCTCCTCCTCCTGCTTCTGGCCTCAGAAGTCACCTCTGGGAGAAGCCTTGTCTGGCCATAGTGTTAGTCTCCATCGCTGCCTCTGCTTGCTGCCTTCCAGGGCTGTGCCTATTTCGTATGTATCTACTAAAGTAGTTGCTTTTCATCTGGCTCTTCCCAGAGAGCACGACTCCCCTGGGGAGGGTGAGTCCCCAGGCCTCCTGCAGTGCGGGCGAGGGACCGCCAGGAAGATGTCTGTGGAGCCAGCAGCCGTGGGCAGAGGAGCGAGATGTCTGTGGAGCTGAGGCCGGTGGAGGGCTCCTCCCAGTGGCCTTGTTGCTCAGAGCTTCCTTTCTGTGGTGAGGCTGGCTGGACCCCAGTCACCTTCATTCAGACTCTCATTCATGGTCCCCTGGACCCCTGGCCCACACGGGGCTGCTGCCCTCCCCTTCCCTTTCTTGGGGCAGGATTACCTCTAGAATTCCCTCAGGCCGTCTTGCGTGGGGCAGCTAGGTGGCCCCAGGGGTGTGGCATGCTGAGCCCTACACTGTACCTGGTCTTAAGAGGCTCCTGGTCTAGTAAGAGGGTCTTCACCCCGACTTCGTTCCTTCTGAGGAAAGAAATCTCTTCTCGGGAGCTTGTGTTTGTTCCTCCCTTCGCAGTTTCTTGGCTGTGAGGTCTGGGTGCAGTTGTTTAGCTGCTGCTCTGTGAAGTGGGGAGCACAGGGCCTGCCTTTTGGTGTTGCCGTGAGGGTCAGGTGGGGTGCAGTCCTAGGGGATGGGCCAAGTCTGGAGCACTGCCTCTGCTGCTTCCCACAGCGGGTGGGGATGGGAACTGTGTTTAACATCTGTGACCCCCACTTTCCTCCTCTGTAAAATGGAGCCAGAAGCAGCCCTCACCTCCCAGGGTTGCTGTTAAGATGAAGCCAGACAGTGCTTATGAAGGGGTCAGTCCTGTGGGGCTCCAGAATAAGTGCTCAGTAAATGCCAGGTATCTACCCCACACCTGACACATAGCAGGCTTGCTATTCATGTCATCTGCTTCCTTCCTGAGCCAAGAAGATGGATGCCATTCACACGTGTGCCCCTGGGGTGTAAGACTGTGGCGACGAAGGCTTGTCACCCCCACCCTCTACCCTGCTCAGTGTTTCGTCTGACAATCCAAAGCACCACCAGAGGACCCCAGGGAAAAGATAAAGCCAGCCCGATGGAGCCATCAAAATTATGGAATGTCCACTTTGGAAGCTGTGAAACTTAATTTATGCTTCTGTTACTTCTGCTACTGTCACATCAGGATATTACATCAAGACGGAGAAGAAAACAGAAAAATAATCAGTGTAAGTCACGGAGAGACCCACTATTTGAATACTCACGAACTCTGTGCTTGGCCAAGCATGAGTCGGCCACCCTTGTGAGCCAAGTTTCCTTTATCAGGAAGTCTTTGACTAGAGGTCAGAGCAAGTATTTGAAATGACCTGGAGGCAGATCCTAGGAGAGGAGGTGTCCCGGAGCCATAATATCTCAAGAGACTAACTAAATGGCAGCCGTTTGTGATACAGTCTCCCCAGATCTGTCTCAAACATTTTGGAAACCATTTCTGCTTGCTCTCATGCCCTCTGTTGGGAGTTATTAGTGCCTTATGTCTATTAACCATTGTGTGATGTGGCTTTTCTCTCCACACTGTGGCGAGGCAGCCATGAAACCCCTCCCTTCCCAGGGGAAGCAGAGACTCTGGCTTTGTGAGGAGGCCAGAGTGAGGCATCTGG
Source organism: Bos mutus (assembly GCF_027580195.1). Classification (NCBI taxonomy): domain Eukaryota; kingdom Metazoa; phylum Chordata; class Mammalia; order Artiodactyla; family Bovidae; genus Bos; species Bos mutus. The sequence continues at coordinate 100,521,481 of NC_091623.1, read as the reverse complement.
GGAGGTGAGGGCAGCTTCTTGTTAGGGGCTAAGAATGAGAGTGTCTGGTGAGTTCCCTGTCCTCAGAGGGTGTGTGCTGTCAGGGGCAAGGTAATCCCTAGTGGGAGGCGGAGGGGCCTGGAGACCAGGAGATTCGGGAATGGAGCAAAGCTACTCCACCTCTATTGGTGATCAAAGAAGAGGTTGAACTGGTGCAGTTGAACCTGAAGGAAGATGGGGTTTAGACCTACATCAGTTCAGTTCAGTCGCTCAGTCGTGTCCGACTCTTTGCGACCCCATGAACCGCAGCATGCCAGGCCTCCCTGTTCATCACCAACTCCGGAGTTCACTCAGACTCACGTCCATCGAGTCAGTGATGCCATCCAGCCATCTCATCCTCTGTCGTCCCCTTCTCCTCCTGCCCCCAATCCCTCCCAAAGACTTTTTTTGGCGGGGGCATGTGGGATTTTAGTTCCCAACCAGGGATTGAACCTTCACCCCCAGAGCACAGAGCTTTAACCACTGGACTGCCAGGGAAGTCCCAGGAAGGACTTTTTGAGTCAGTGGATTTACTCAAGGAAGAGATGTACTAATGGGGTATCTTGATAAATTGATGGGTCAGAGAACTCATCACTTTACCAGGACAGCTAACAGACTGAACGACAGCTTGACAAGTCCCTTCCAGCCCTTAGATCCTGTGAGCTTTATCTCACACCTCATGTTCTCACCCCAACCTGTCCCTGACCCCTAGCCCTTATTTGATGCTAATTTGGCCCAAAGGCAGAGCTCAGAGGTGAGCATTTGGGAAACATGTTTTCGAACATTGAAAATCAAGCTCGTATGTTTCTGTGATGAGCATACAACTTTTGTTTCATTGACCGAGTTTGATTCTGAGAGGTAATAAACAATTAGTGAAGAACTGCTTATAATTGTCATCAAACCAATTTTTAAAAAATACATGTATTTTAAAATATTTATTTCACTTACTTATTTGACTGTGCCTGGTCTTAGCTGTGGCCGTGGGATCTTCACTGTGGCATGTGTAATCTTTAGTTATGGCATGCAAACTCTTAGTTGCGGCATGTGGGATCTAGTTCCTGATTAGGAACATGGAGTCTTAGCCACTGGACCACCAGGGAAGTCCCTCAAAAATATTTTATAGATAGCGGCCCACAACATATTACTGAGGCTAAAGATCACAGTATAGAAGAAGATATATGGAATAATACCATTTAAGTAAAATGACGTGTTTGCCAAACTGCAATGAGATACCACTTCACACTCTTCAGGATGGATGGCTATGATAATAATAATAATTATCACCACCACCAAAACCCATAGATACTTAGACACTTGTTCACTGACCTCTGTAGCAGCATTAGTCACAATAACCAAAATGTGAACACAGCTGAAGTGTCCATAAATGGATAAGTGAATAAACAAAATGTGGTTCATGCATACAATGTAATGTTATTCAGCCATAGAAAGGAGCAAAATTATGGTACATGCAACAGCGTGGGTGACCTTTGACAACATTATGCTAAGTGAAATAAATCAGATACAAAAAGGATGAATACTGTATGATTCCACTTATATAAGGTATCTAGGAGACAAAGTCATAGAGACAGAAAGAATAGTGGTTGCCAGGCCTGGGGGGAAGAAGATGGGGAGTTAATGTTTAATGGCTGTAGAGTTCCTGTTTGGGATGATGAAAACGCTCTGGAAATGGATAGTGGTGATAATTGCACAACACTGTGAATGTACTTAATGCTGTTTAATTGTACACTTAAAAAAGTTAAAATGTTCAGTTTTATGTTGTGCATATTTTTACCATAACAAAATAAATGATGTATCTGTGTGGAGGAGTAAGTGTGGATGTAGCAAGATGCCCTCCTGGAGGTTAGGTTTGTGTTTCGACTTGCCTTAGTCCACAGACCAGGACAGAGGGTCATTATGAACTGCCCAAAGGGAGTATTTCTGGGAAAGGCAGGGAGAGAGGGACCTAACAAATCTTTTGTGCTGATCACTGGGGAGGGAGCGGCTGTAGGGGAGGGGCAATGGTGTGGTACAGTCCTTTGAAATTTCTGTGACTCTGTGGCATATGAATGCTGTTGGAAAATGGGACAGATTTGCCCTGTTGAAGGGCCCTAGGCAGTTGGCTTGGAGCCCTTCCCTGGTCTAGGGAGAATATTAGCTTTCAACTCTGTAGGCCCTTTGGGGATTGTGAACTTGACCCACAGTTCTGGATGCAACTCACCAGGAGCAGCTTCTGCTTGGACAGTCATATCCTTCTATCATGGTCGACACATTGATATAGCACCAGGTGGGGCTCATGACTGTCTATACCCCCAAGACACCTGTAAGGGTTAGGGGACCACTGGACTGGAGAAGGAAGTGGCAACACACTCCAGTGTTCTTGCCTGGAGAATCCCAGGGATGGGGGAACCTGGTGGGCTGCCGTCTATGGGTTCACACAGAGTCGTACACGACGGAAGCAACTTAGCAGCAGTAGCAGCAGCAGGGTGTGTAAGAGAATGGTGGTAAGAGCCTCTGGGAGAATGGCTGCATTGTGCTTTGCTTTGTGGGCTTACTGGCATATGAGGCCTTGAACATTTAAAGTCTGAGGAGCAATTGGGCCACAGTAACCACAACCTGAATGGTGCAAAGGAACTGCCTGTGACACATGTGAGTGTGTGTATGGTTGCACATGTGTGTGAAAATACACTGTTAGATGTTTGTAAGAATATGGGAATTTGGGTGATTTTGTCTTACTTCATTGTAGTTTTCTGTTTTTGATTTTTTTTTCCTGATTTGCACTGAGGTGATGAATTTAACTAAAGGGGTTTAGTTATATTCTATATTCTATTATATATACAGTTATTATAATATAAGGACTTATATTTTTATTTCTATCTAATTTCTTTTTTTGTGTGTTAAGAAGATAGAATATATTAGTATGTAGTACTTTTCAAAATTTGTAAAGATTTATTTTTGAAAATAACTTACTTAAAATATATTTGTTTAAATAACCATGGAGATCAAACCAACTCTTAGTCCATGTTTCCCCAAGGAGAAGGGCACTAATCATGACTGCTAATGAAAGGGGTCAGTTTTTTGTAGAAGCCAAGAGCAGTGTGCTCATTGTTTCACCTGCTTGCCACAGAGCAAGTTCAGGTTCACTGCCCCTGTATGAAAGGGTTATGGTAACAGAGGGCAGTTATTGGAGATAATTTCCAGACGGGAGCAACATGGTTGGTGGGATTAGGCGAAATTACTTTAATAGTCCCCTCCAGGCCTCGGCTTAAGTTGACTTTGCTTATCCATCTCTCCCCTTTGCCACAGAGGCCCCCTCCCTGCTCCCTACCCTCACCCCGCCCGTGTCTCCACATCTGACACTCCTCAGCAGCCCTCAGGACTGCAGGCTGACTCCAAGCCTTTGTAAACCACCGGGGATTATTAAACAAATCCTATAATTAGAAGCCAGGTTTCCTAAACGAAGTGAAAAATGTAACGTTACCCTTTGTTTGTTCACTGGATGCTCAACGCATGTCCCATGACCCAGAGGAGCTGTGACTTTGGGTTTCCAAGAAGCCTTAATAAGGTAATGTTTATAAAGTTCTTAACTTTACAACTCCATCAGAGCACAACTCTGTGAAATGAGGACAAGCTATAATTCCGAGATATCTGCCCCACTCCTTGCCCAGTGGTAGAGAATGTTGTTCCCTTATGTGATGTGTGGAAAGCCCTAAGGCTGGGATTGAAGGAAGTGCGTTCTGGTCTCAGCTATGACACTGAACTGCTGTGTCAGTCCCCTTCCCTCTCTGGACTTGTGTTTACCCTTCTGTAAAAGAGAGGTCATGATGAGACCTTCTTGTTTTAAAAGTCTCTTGTCACACTGACATTCTATAGTTTGATTGCTGTGTTTCTCTACCACAGGGTTGTAACTCAAGAAAGAATTCTCCAGATTTTACTTCTCTTCTCTGGATTTATCAAAAGGACTTGGTAATGTACCTTGAACTGGATAAATTGGTTGGGGTTGGAAAGACACATGGATGTATCCTTTTGTGCCTCAGCTTTGAACCCTTAAGGGCCTCTCTCATGAGATAAAGTACATTAAAAATAGTGTGAAAATGACTTGCATCATAAAAAAAACTCTTCAAAGGAATTCAAACTGGTCAACATGAGGAATAGTGGAAAGAACCACTGTTCTGTCTGGAGCTGGTAGGCACTATTCAGTTAACATAATTCCATGGTAACATTATATATAACTGACATTTATTGAGTTCTTTCTATTAACCAGACTCTGGGCCAAGGGTTTACATCCATCCTCTCAGTTAATCTCATAGCAAATCTGCGAGATAGGTACTTTCTCATGATCCTCACTTTATAGATAAGAGACAGAACCTTGAAGAGATGAAATAATTTGCTTGAAGAAAATAAGTGGTTGGAGCCAAGACTCCAGAACCTGTCATTGATCTTTGTAAATCCACTGCCTGTATACTTTTGATCTAATTATGGTGCTTGTGGAAGCAAGTATCATGATGAAACTTCCACCACACTGTGTTGCTGAGTGATTCTGATGAGCAGAGCCCACTCAGGCAGCCTACATAGGACGTGCAGATGAGAAAGGCGCCTTTCCTGGGCCAAGCCTCCAAGAGGATTACTTGCTACTGCAGCACAACTTGGCCCATCCTGACTGATACTACTTGTCACAGAGAGAGGGATCAGCTTTATTCTTTGTATTCTCAAGAGCAAATTTGTCATCAGCAGATGGAAGAACGGGGGAGATAGACATTTTTAAAAGAAGTAGAGACTAATAAGAAACTGGGAACGTCTGATAGGAGTATACTGAGACGCCAGCAAAATGACGTGCAAGGTCCCCTTGAGCCTGTGATTCTAAGAAATGGTCTAAAAACAAGATTCGTAAGTGATTCTGGAATGACAGGGTCAGAGCTGGCTCTGTGGTTGAGATAATAAGATAGAATGCAAAGGAATCCCAATATGGAAGACAAAAAATTATGGACATAGTTATGTGACTCCTTGACTGAAGAGCCAAAACCAGTTTTTTCCAAGAGCACATGATGTGGAGGTGGGGGGTAGGATGGATGGAGATCACGGTTAGCCTGACCTTTGAACTCTTTCCAGCGCTGACTCAGAAAACATATCCCTTGGGCACCGAGCCCTCTCTTCAGACGCATTTCCCTCGAACGTAGGTTTGTCCGTAGAGCATAGCCAGGCTGTGTCAGAAATGACCTGGATGGCTTTTGGTGCTCTGTGTGCACTGCCTAATGACAGGGTGCCCACTTCTAACCACAGCCTACATACAGTGCTCATTCCCTAACGGGCAAACGTTAGGGTTGGGTGGGGGTCAAAAGCGGCTTTGGGAGCCCGGCCTTTCATCTCAAGCTCTGCCACCCTTTTACCTACTATATGAACATGGGCAGGTTATTTCCCTTCCCTGGGCCTCAGTTTCAACTCCTGTGAAAATCTTTTTTTTTTTTTTTTCTTTTTATTCTTTTAATGTATAACCTCCTGTTAAATGTAGAAGTCTAGTTTCTGGTGTTTTCAGTCATCTGTGTTAACTTGGAAATGAGCATTTCAGATAGCACAGTAGGGTAATTAAGCAGAGATCTTAGGGAAAAATCTGAATTCTCACTGTTCTGCCTACTTATGAGAGCTCCTGTGAAAATCTTACATTTACATAGGATTGATGCCAGGAATAAATAAAGCCCCAGATGTAAATGTGCTTTGTAAACTGTAGAGTGTGACCAGTTGAGAGGGGTATCACTGTTACCACTAGTACAACTGCTTGCAGCATCTGCCTGGGTGCTAGGCCTGGACCACCTCCGGCTCCCAGGGTCAGAAAGCTTGGTGCTATCTTCTAACAGCAGAAGAATGGATGGGGCTTCTTTCCTGGGAACCAGACTTTGGAAATAGATTCCACGCTAGGCACTTCTTCCTCTTTCCCCACAAATACAGTATTTATGAGAACTGACCTTCCAATGGAAATTTGGCAAGATTTCACATTCTGGAGACATTGTACCTTCCTCCACATGCCCTGAGGGCTGAGGTCATGGGCTTCCCAGGAGATGCAGGAGTTCCCACGGATACAAGAGGTACAGGGGACTGAGAAGAGAGGGGCCCATCAAGACCCTAAGTCACAGGCTTGTCCTAAAATGTTGATACTGTTACCTCTACCATCCTCTAAAAGAATATGAGCTCAGGAAATGTTTTAACTGTTCACTGCTGTACACCCAGTGCCTAGAACAATGCCTGGTACATAGTTGGTGCTCAGTATATATGTGTTAAATGAAGGGAACAAACCCTTCTCAAGACTTCTTAAGGCTCTTCCTTGCTCCTACCTTGAAGGTCACAGCTCCTAGAAACTTACAGAGCCTCCCAGACAAGGTATGCAAACCCCCACTTGGTGCATCTTCTCAATATTGTCTCCCAAGAGGCTCAGACCACAGGGACGAGCTTCTGTTGAGAGGCCTGGGTTGAGTTCACTGCAGCTCTAAGAGCCTGCAAGTTTTGCAGGCTGTTTTCTGGTCTAGGGAGGCAGGGTGGGGACAGAAGCCTTGGCTGTGGCCATCAGTGCTCCTTGCTGAAGAGTGAAGGTGATGGATCTTGGAGTCTCTGCCTGTCCCCCAAATGCTGCATAGTGAGTAGCCTTAGGGTTTCTCTCTTTTCTCAGCAGATCCTGCCGTGGTCACAGCGGGGCCCAGACTCCGGAGTCAGGCACTTGAGAAGCACATATGAATAAGGTGTGTCCAACGCCTGCAAGAAGCTTCCGCCTGATGACTCTTCAAATCAATATTGAAACGAAACCCTCACAGGCAAGACCTCATCCACAAATTTGTGGGCATACAGGTATACTCCAAAACCTGGGCAACAAAAACAGCACTATCTGAGCCAGTAGCTGAAGCCAATATGTAAGTCAGACTTTGGTGAATACCATCCACTATTAGCTGTGTTGGGGGGAGCAGGTCTTTGAACCCAAGCTGCAAGGGAAGTGCCCCCCTCCCCCTGCCTCTCCCTCCCAGGACTCCTCTCCCATTAGCAGCTGTGAGACACCACTGCCTTCTCTGCTCATCCCCCACAACACAAGCTCCCTCCGCCTCTGGGGTCCAGGCTCTGGGAGACTGAAGAGAACATTTCTCACCCTTTTCCTGCTTCCCCTGGAGGATGGGGCTTCCCACCCAAAATAGGTGCAGACCCACCCAGCAAGAGGAGGGGCTGACAGTTGGCGGGGAGGAAATCAGAACTCTGGATTTTGTAAGTCCAGACGTCCTGTAAACTCTGACCAGAGTATAAACATCCCCTGGGACTGAGGGGAGGATATGCTGGTGGGCAGGGGGCCCGGCGCCTCCATCTGCCCTGAGGACAGGCTGTTTATCCCACATCCTTCACAGGCCCCCTTGGGCTCCTTCCTGTCTCTGTCTGGGCAAGTAGTGGCAGGCAGGATGGCCTGCCTGGAGGCCTGAGGCCTCAGACGTCAGACTCAACTTCTCTGGGTTGGAAGAGAACTTATAAAGCTCAAAGAGCCCAAGTCCCTGTTTTTCTTGAATTTCCCTCACAGCTGGTCTTCTGGCCTCCACTAAAACACCTCGGCTAATGGGGAGCTCACTCTTTCCCAGGGCAGTCCATGCTATTACTGGCACTCTGGCAGCTGAAAAGTTCTAGAAGAAAGTGCTTCTAGAATTGTTTGGTGTGACCTGATTGAGCACAGCTCAGAATAATGTGTAGCATGGCCATTCACTGAGCCCGCACTGTGCCGGGTGCTTTAGGTTCGTTTTCCCATTAATTTTCCCTCCCCTCAAGGAGGACACAGGCTCAGAAGAGTTAAGTTACTTGCCTGAGGTGACTCAGCTGTTTTGTGGTGGGGCTGGGATGCAGTTGCTATAGTTCAAAGTCTGTGCTTTAAATATTAACCTATTCTGGTTCTTCCTGATCAGAAAGCAAAAACAGCACACATATCACAAAAACACCCATACAACAAACACAGTCACACACAAACCAATCACATTACTATAAAAGCAACCCAAACTAGCCAAATCTTAAGTATCTATTGTATGCTGGGCAAATCATAATTTTTATGATAAAGCCATTTTAACAACCCTATGAGGCAACTGAGGCTCAATGAAGTTAGAGAAAAAAATGGACGTGGCAAGCAAGTGTTCAAGCACCATTTCTGAAGTCTGCAATTACCACTACACCCTATTGCGTGATAGGAGGAGACTGAAGTATAATGAAAGGCAAAACCTTTATCGCTGTTATTTTCAACAACTAAAGCTCTGAAAAGTGGGATGTGCAATCTCAGAGACAAATGATTGCCCTACACTGGAGGTGTCCAGCAAAGATGCTTTAAAAGGAGCTCTTACACTAGTAAGGGCTAACACAAGATATTCCCCAGTGTCAATCTGCAACCCAGAAACACAAACTTGACATTTTCAAGGCTGGATCCTGGGTGGAAGAGTGGCCTTGGCCACCCAGTCCCAGAGCACAAGCCCACTCTTAGAATCCTACCCTGCCTCCACTCACGTTTCCTTGACTGCCCCTGGAAACGGAGGCATTGGCTCCTGGCCTGGGCAGAGGGTCATGTGGACGTGGTGGGCCTTCTGCATATCCCAGTGGCCGCCCATTCACCCAGGCCTTGCCCTTTTTTGAGAACTGGGAGCTTTCTGGCTGGGTCTGTTCCCACCAACAGCGTTCCCGTCCAGGGAGCTTAAAATAGTGCCTCTTGGCTGGGGCCCTGAAGCGAGCAGTGAGGGAGGCATTTGTGCAAATATGGGCCTGGGAGAAGAACTCCTACCCCGAGAGGGTGGGGGATGGGGTGGGCAGCTCGGCAGGAGAGCCAAGACCTCCAGTGGAGGATGCGCCCTCTTGGCCACAGCCCCCTCCATCTTGCAGCAGAGGCGCCTGCTCGTCTCCTCCTGCCTCCCCTGACCTTACTGGGTCCACTTGGGCAAATCTCTACACTGAATCCCACAGGCCTTCCTGGCTCAGCCGAGGCTCCAGGGTGGGCCCTCAGGGAACAGGGACCTCTGCATTCTTCTGCTGGTTCTATCCTTGTCCCCCTATCACGATGCCCTTCCTACCCAGGAACATCCTAGGTAGCAACATTTTTTAGAAAAAAATTATGCATTTAGCTGCACCAGGTCTTAGTTGTGGCATGTGGGATCTTTGGTTGCAGCATGCAAACTCTTAGTTGCAGCATGTGGGATCTAGTTCCCTGGCCAGGAATCAAACCTGGGCCCCCTGCATTGGGAGGGTGAAGTCTTAGCCACTGGACCACCGGGGAGGTCCCCAGAAGCATTCTTTGGAAGGCCCAAGTCAAAACTTGTTTTAATAATCACAGTGACAACTGCAGCTGCCACTGATTAAGGGCTTGCTTTTGTCAGGTGCTCTGCTAAGGGCTATAACATGCATTATCTCGTTTGGTCCCCACAACCATCCACTGAGAGCCAAGTTACTATTATCTGTACTGTGCATGAGAAACTAAGTTCAGAGATGTCAAGTAACTTCCCTGAGGTCACACAGCTCTGAAGTGGCAGAGGCAGAATTAAAACTCAGGTCTGTCAACCTCTGAACTCTGATCTCCTGGGCTGCATCTCCTCCTCTGGTTCCCCGCTGCTCTGGCCTCCCATGCTCCACCCCAGCATTACCACCCTGTGTCACATATATATAGCTGTTTGGATTGAATGCGTCAGGTATTTAGTGAATGCCTGCTATGAGCCAGGAATATTGCTGGGCACCAGACCCATAGCCTGGGAACTCTTAGATCCCTATGAGGACTGTGTTTGGTCTTGGGTTCAGTGACCGCCCCAACATGCACGATCTGGTTTGACAATGTCAAAGTGTGGCTGAGGCAAGCATAGCCCCTCCTCAGTGACCAGCTGACCAGTTGGACACTTCTGCCTCCTTGCTGACTGTGATGTCCCTCTCCTTCCTGCATAGCAGGAAACAGCATGCATAGGAATCAAATCTGCTTTGAATCCGCTGTGACTTTGGGCTCTCTGAGCCTCAGTTTCCCCATCGGTAGATTCGGGATCAAATTAAGACTTCACCACAGGGTGGTTGGAAGGATTTAATAAAGCAGTGCATGTGGTACTTCCCTGGCGGTCCAGTGGCTAAGACTCCATGCTTCCAGTGCAGAAAGCGCGGGTTCAATCCCTGGTCGGCAGACTAAGATCCCATATGTTGAGCAGTGTGGCCAAAAGATTAAAAAACAAACAACCACAATGCACATGAAAGACTTATCACTGTACTAGGTGGTCTAAGTGGAGGAAGAAATGGCAACCCACTCCAGTATTCTTGCTTGGGAAATCCCATGGACCGAAGAGCCTGATGGGCTACTGTCCGTGGGGTTGCAAGAGTTGGGCGCGACTGAGCAGCTGAGCGTGCATGCATGCAGGTAGTCTAAGTAAGTAGAATTAAGCAGCAGCTATTATTACTTATTGTTTTCCTGAAGATTACGTTGTCCTGGTGCCAGAGGCCTAGGGCCTAACACATGGTAGGTGCTCCAAGTAAAGGCAGCCACTCACACAGCAGACAGAAGCCACCACCCGGCCCCTGCCCCCTCACTCCTGGCTGGTTGTATGTCATGCAGTTCCTGCTCTGATCTGGAAGGTGTCCCGGGCACTGGTCCTCATCAACGCTAGGGTTGCTCTGGCGGCCATGGCAGGCACAAGACTTTTACTTACCTGGTTCCCTTGTTTTCATCCAGGGAAAAGGAGTGGCTGACATGAAAGTTCTGCCAGGGTGTGCCTGCTCCTCGGGGACATCTGGCTTTCTGGTGGTGCCACCTGGCGGTGAGTACAGAACGCTTCTAGCTGGGCGGCCTCCGAGGGACCTGGTAGCTCTGAGCACGACCATTTCCTGTCCCTTGCTCTCCAGCCCATGTAGCCCTTCCCTCATTCCCCTGTATTGATCACTGACTGTGAGAAAAGACCTAAGGGGTCCCTGTGGGGTCTCTGTTATCATGCCTCCTTCAGGCTTGGCTCTGACCTGGAGGGTAAGGTCCCTCAGGGATCAGCCAGGGTTCATCCTCAGGATATCCTTCAGGTCTGATGACCTCTCAGTGGTTTCTAGAAACCAAAGTTGGAAGAACGGGCCTGCTTCCTGGCTTGAGCTGGCCCAGGAATGGGAAACCCAATGATGGTGACTGGGTCCATCCTTGACTCCTCACTGTACCTGCTTAAGTATCCACAGATCCCCCTCCCCTCTTTGGGGCCACCAGAAGGACTGGCCTGGCTTCTCGGTTCTCTGTCTTTTTAAAAAGTATTTGAATTTATTTATTTGCCTGCATCAGGTCTTAGTTGTGGCATGTGGGATCTCTAGTTGTAGCATGTGAACTCTTAGTTGCAGCATGTGGGATCTAGTTCCCTGAACAGGGATTGAATCCAGGCCCCCTGCTTAAGAATTAGGAGAATAAATTGTGCTCGAACCAGCCTTACTCAGCTGTGCACCAAAATGCTGTGTGAGCTTGGGTAAGGCCTGTCCCTCCCTGGGCCTTGGTCTCCCTGTGGTAGAATGGTGATGGGGCAGGTGATGGGTGAGGAGCCCTGTAGTTCCCTGACTGGGGCCTTGGTAAGGTGCAGATTCCTGGGACTGCCTCATTAGAACTCTGGGGCCGGGACCCTGGAATCTGCGAAGTTGGAAGCTGAGGCAGCCAAGCCCTGTCTTTGGGAGATGAAAGCCCGCAGTGTGTGTTGCTGGCAGGCAAGAAGAGTGTGGTGGTTTCAGGGGTCCTGAGAAGCTGAGGAACCCCCTTGTAGCCCAATCCCCATCTTTTAATTTCTCCCTTTCTGTGGATGCAGGGAGGGCCCCCCCAGCTGCATATCTGTGGGACCCCACCACCAGCAGCAGCAGAAGGGCAGCAAGAAGGCTGCATAGGTTACAATCAGCTTGCCCCCATCCTTTGCCGCCTCATGCTGGCTGTTTCACACGTCCAAAGGACAGTGGTGTTGGGGCTGGGGCAGCCTGGGATGGGACTGGGGGCCTTTGTTGCTTGAGGAGGTATTTTCAGAGTCCCCCTCCCTCTGGAGTTTCCAGTGATAGAATAGAGCCCTGTCTAGTATTTGACCAAATATGGTGGTATCTCTCATGAGCTCGAGCCTCAGCCAGCTTCTCAGTTATGCTGTGGAAACCTGCCCCGGACAGATTAATCTTGTGACATTCAGGAGCGCCTTACACCCTGCGTTCTTCCCCTTGGCGATTCCTGTAAATGGCCACGAGTGGCCCCAATAGGACGGTGTAGTCCTGGAGCGTGCTGTCTGTGTTCCTCCCCTGTGCTCTTCACACCCCCTTCACCTCCTCCTCAGGGGAGCTTGCTTGCTCGCATTCAGCTGGGCTGCTCACTTGAGGGGAGAGACCCAGACTAGGTACATCCAGCACATGATTCTTAGACAAGAGGACCCTGGGGTTACCTAAGCTCATGAAATTTTGGCCAGAGCCCATGAGGTCCAAAGCTCTCAGCCAGGAGGGTGGGCCCAAAGAGGTAGAAAGGAGAGTTGGCTGGGCCATGAGAACTGTGCTTGCTCTAATGCTAAATAGAACAGCAAGAATTGATGCTTTTGAACTATGGTGCTGGAGAAGACTCTTGAGAGTCCCTTGGACTGAAGGATATCCAACTGGTCCATTCTAAAGGAGATCAGTCCTGGGTGTTCATTGGAAGGACTGATGCTAAAGCTGAAACTCCAATACTTCGGCCACTTCATGTGAAGAGTTGACTCATTGGAAAAGACTCTGATGCTGGGAGGGATTGAGGGCAGGAGGAGAAGGGGACGACAGAGGATGAGATGGCTGGATGGCATCACTGACTCGATGGACATGAGTTTGAGTAAACTCCGGGAGTTGGTGATGGACAGGGAGGCCTGGCGTGCTGTGATTCATGGGGTCGCAAAGAGTCGGACACAGTTGAGCGACTGAACTGAACTGAATGTTCCCAAGAACAATTACACTGTTATTGTACAGTGATAGTCTTCATAATAAACAGCTATGTTTATTGAGCACATGCTACATGCCAGGCACTGTGTCAGCTGTTGAATGTGGCTTATTTCCCTTACTCCTAGTAACAACCCCTAGAGGTTGTTCTAGACACAGGGGAAATGAGACTCAGAAAGATTTCCAGGAGAAATGGGCCAGGCCACCACTGATTCTTGGGCATGGCTCCCATTTTACAGAGAAGGAAACTGAGGCTGAGAGAGGATGGAAGTCACAAGCAGCCACGCAGAGACAGGCCCTTGGAGTGGAGACCTTCTCTACATGAGGGGGAGCATTGCATCCAGAAGGCTGGGACAACCAGCCATCAAGTCCTCACGGACCTCATGGACTTGGCCCTCGTGAGAGCACACAGATTCAGAAACATGTTCACAGCAAGCTTGAACTGTGCAGAAAATATGCCAAGAAAAGCAACATGGGGGGTGGATAAAGCCCTGCCCAGAGACCAGGTATGAATCCCGGCTTTGGCATCCCTCACTCACTGTATAATCCTAGACAAGTCCCTTCTTCACTCTGGCCTCAGTTTCCCTGCCTGGGAGCTATGGGGGTGCCGAGGGCCTCTGAGCTCACCTGGGGCTGGCTGAGGCCGGGGTGCCTGAGGCTGTCTCCCTGGGAGATGGGGCCTGTGTCCTGCTCCTGGCCAGCGTGCTCCGAGGACATTTGCTGTCCTGACCAACGGACAGCCTGTCCCTCCTCCACCCTCGCCCCCTTGCCATCCCCCAAACTAACGAAGCTGATTGTCTTAGGTAGCCCTGTGGGTGCTGGCTGGGCGGCCGGCCGCAGGCCACAGGCGGAGGTGCCACCCGCCAGAGCCCCACCAGACACACAGGGCATTGTCCCTCAGTCAACAGCCCCTGGGCACCTCAGCCCGGCTCCTGGCTTGCCCCCACGCCCCTCACCGCCTGCCACTGCGCCAGGCCCGCCAGCTGGGAGTCCAAGGTTCCCAGGCGATGACGAGCCCACCCACCCACTCCCCCGGCAACCCCCTGACGAGCTATAATTGCTGCGCTGAGTCCTGTTGCTGCCATTCTCGTGGCGGAGGCATCTGGGGTTCCAGGCGGGCGGCAGCTGCAGGCTGATCGCCTGGCTTGCAGGATGGACTGGCCGCATAACCTGGTACGTGGCGATTCCCCACCCCACCCCCACTCCTTTTTAGGGCCTGAGTGTTTTTTTTTACTTCTTCTCCATTGATTAATGGCCACCTCTGTTTGGCTTGGAATCTGCAGAGGCGAGTTCTCCCTCTGTCCTGTCCCCCAGGACGAGAGAGAAACAGAGACTGGTCTCAGAGCCTGCAGCCATGGCCAGCGGCTCCGGCTCCTGAGCTGGGTGCAGCCTGACTACACCAAGGCCCTTTCAGGCCAAAGGCAACTGAGGAGATCTTGGCAATCTCAGTTATCGGGGTTTTTCCAGAATCTCTCTGTCCTGAGATCCAGGCTGTGTGACCTTGGGCAGGGCCTTCTGTTTCTCTGTTTCCCATCTATAAACGGATGGAGGGAGATGGGTTCTCTTCTGAATTTCTCTGAGTGGAGAGCCAGGGTTTAAGAATGCCATGTGAGCAGCTCAGATGAGAAAGCCTATTGTTAGGGAGATGTCTTTCTGTACCAGTGACTTGAATCTGTCATGGATTTGGTGCCAAGAAATGGTTCTACCAAGAGGGGCTCTGCTGAAACTTGTTTGCAAGGGTCAAGACTGGCTGGGTAGGCAGGAGAGATCAGCATGGGCCATGCGGGTGGCGGGGTGAGGGGTACAGGGCAGGTAGGCTCAGGGAGGAGATGAAGTCCCCTCTGGAGGCTTCTCCCTTCTGACCAGCCCTGACTCCCACCCGAGTCCTGGCCGTCCTCTCCCAGCTTCCTGTGGAGTCTGCATTCTGCTGGGCACCCAGGTCCTCTCCCAGGTGAATGAGAGGCTTTCCTGATGCTGCTTGTTGTGCAGGGAGGAGTGGACAGCAGCGGGTGGGGGGGGACAAGGGGTCGGGAAGGCAGATGGTTGGGGCGTGGAGGAGTGGAGAACCAGTGTCATGGAGTTCATCAGGGGTCTTTGGCCGTGAACGGCACACATCACCAACTTCATCTCCTGCCCTCACCTCCTGTCCACTCTATTTCAGCCCCACTGTTTCCTTTCAGCAAAGTTTTAAGCCACTGAAAGTTCCTCTCACATGGTTCCCTCCCTCACCTCTACACCATGTTTAGGCTCCCTCTGCGCACATCTGCCTCTGTCTTATTCTTCAAACCTCACCAGACTTGCCCCCTTCCCCAGAAAGGCTTTGCAAGACCACCCCACTGCCACCAGGCTAAGCGGGTGTCCCTGTGTGTCTCTGACCACACGCTGTGTGGCCCCATCCTCACCCTGCTGCTAGCGAGGCTTAGGTGCTTGTTTCTTCTTCACCATCTGCTTTCCTTGCCAGACTGCAAGCTGCAGACGGGCAGGGCTGGTGGCAGGCATTCATTCACTCAGCAAATGTTCACTGAATACCTAATGCCCAGTACTGTGCAGACATGGGGGACAAGGCAGTATGTGGAAACGGATAGAGTGCTGGCTCTCACGGAGCCTGTGCTTAGTGGGGGCCTGACTTGTGAAAGGATCACATGTACACTGGAAGACAGTAGTCATGAAGGAGGCATGGGGTGCTGAGAGCTCAAGAAGGTCCACAGAGGGCTCCCTAAGGAAGTGACACTGGAGCCAAGACATGTGGGGTGACTGTAGGAAGCAGCCTGTGCGAAGTCCTTGTGCGAGAAGAGGAAGGTTCGAGAGAAGGCCTGAGGCTGAAGCATGGGTACAAGAGGAAACCAGGTGTGATTTGAGGAAGGAGAACACAGCAGAGGTCTGGCCTGGGGAGGTGATGTTAGTAGGTTGGCATTCCAACCTATCATTGGGCAGGTGTGGAGAACTGATCGGAAGGAGCCAGGGGGAGATGGGGAGATATGGAGTACCAGGTAGGAGGCTGCTGAGCTGTCCAGGAAAGTGACAGGTTGGTGCAGGTAGAGAAGTGGATGGGTGGGGAGGTTTTTAAGAGGTGCAACAGGATTTAGTGATGAATGCGGCATGCACATGTATCAATACAGGTGTGGTGGGCTGGTGGGACCAGGCCAGGGCTTGACAGGTGGCTCCCCTAGGGGCCTTTCTTCTTCCCTCCTCCTTCCTTGTGCCCTGAGTCTTGGCCTAGGCAGTGACCTGTCTCTCCCACCTTTGACCTGTGGCCTTCCTTCCCAGCTGTTCCTTCTCACCATCTCCATCTTCCTGGGGCTGGGCCAGCCCAGGAACCCCAAAGGCAAGAGAAAGGGGCCAGGGCGGCCTGGGACCCTGGCCCCTGGGCCTCACCAGTTGCCACTGGACCTGGTGTCCCGGGCAAAGCCCTATGCCCGCATGGAGGAATATGAGAGAAACCTGGCGGAAATGGTGGCGCAGCTGAGGAACAGCTCCGAGCCGGCCAGGAGGAAGTGCGAGGTCAACCTGCAGCTGTGGCTGTCCAACAAGAGGAGTCTGTCACCCTGGGGCTACAGGTAGGCCAGGCCAGGCAGCCATGGGAAAGCTTTGTGTTGGGGGCTGGCGGGGATGCCCTGCCCACTCTCCCTGTCAAGAGTGAAGACCTTGGATTCAGAGGCTTAGGTGTGCATCCTGGCTTTGCCTTTTACTGGCTGTGTGGCTTTGGGCAAGTTACTTAGCCTCTCTGAGCCTCAGATTCCTCAACTATACGTAGAGGTGACAGTCGTATCTACTCCGCTGACTTGTTAAGAAATGAGACATCTATGCCGGGCTCTGATGTTGTGCTCTCCAAGTCTCCAGGGAAGGGCCTGAAAGGCCTTCCCCTAATGCCATGTCCTCCAGCTCACAGTGCCTTGTACACACCGCTGGTTACAGCACCTTCAGGCCGTGCTGAGTTGGCTGTGTGCACATCCATCCCTCACCTAGATGGGACCATCCCGGTGCCTGTATCAGAATCATCTAAGGATTCTCACACCCCATCCAATCAAAATCTCCAGGGATGAGGCCCAGCAAGTGGCAATTTCTACATCTCCACATGGTTAGGATACACTGCTGGGCTTGGGTATCAAGACCCGCTGCCCCTCGGGGACAGCAGTGGTGTCTTACCTTGGTTGTAGCTCCACTTCCCTGCACAGCACCTGCCACACAGAACGGGCCACGTGTATATGTGTTGATTAAATAATAAAGAAAAGGACTGACCCTGAGGGGTCCTCACTCACGAACCCAGGCCAAAGATTTTTAGCCACATGATTTATATCTTGAGACTCTAGAACAGTATGTTCATAGGACTTTCTGTGACAGTGTAAAGTCCAATGTGGTAGCCACTAGCCTCATGTGGCTCCTGGGCGCTTAGAACGTGGCTAGTGTCACTGAGGAGCTAGTTTTGATTCTTTTAAGCTCGAACAGCCCCATGTTGCTAGTGGCTCCCATACCTGGAATGTGGCAACTGAAAGGGTCTGTAAAGACCCTCTGAAGCCGGGCTTCTACTTTGCTGTGCCCTTGACCTTCTTGGGGATCTTATGAGTATGTAGGCACTGATTCAGGAGGTCTAGGGTAGGGGGAGGTTCTGAATTTCTAACAGGCTCCCGGGCAATGCCGACGCTGCAGGCCCACAGGTTCACTGCCTGTCCTCCACATGGCACATGCTTGCTGTGCAGTGGAAACCTGGGCCAGGAAAGGCAGGGGCGTGGTGATGGGTGTCGGTTTGTCCTTCCCGCAATCTTCCTTCTTTCTGCCCTGTGCTCTCTCCCGCGTTCCCACAGCATCAACCATGACCCCAGCCGCGTTCCTGCAGACCTGCCGGAGGCGCAGTGCTTGTGTCTGGGCTGCGTGAACCCCTTCACCATGCAGGAGGACCGCAGCATGGTGAGCGTGCCCGTGTTCAGCCAGGTGCCTGTGCGGCGCCGCCTCTGCCCGCCGCCGCCACGCCCCGGGCCCTGCCGCCAGCGCGCAGTCATGGAGACCATCGCCGTGGGCTGTACCTGCATCTTCTGAGACAGCACTCCCCATACCCCCTTGCCGAACAAGGCGATGAAAAGTAAAGGCTGTCTTTTGTAAAGCAAGACTGTTTTTGCTCCTTGTGGCTCTGAAGCCAAAACTGGGTGGGAGGTAGATTTCAATCAATGTGGAGGAAGATTTTCCATCACCCAGAGTTCAACACTGAGATGGGTTATTACGAAAACTACATTCATTTATACCATTTAAGTGTTAGTCGCTCAGTCGTGTCCGACTCTTTGCAACCTCATGGACTATAGCCTGCCAGGCTCCTCCGTCCTTGGAATTTTCCAGGCAAGAATACTAGAGTAGGTTGCTATTCCCTTCTCCAGGGGACTTTTCCCACCCAGGGACTGAACCTGGGTCTCCTACATTGCAGGCAGATTCTTTACCATCTGAGTCACCTAGGAAGTCCTTTCTACCATTTAGGACAGTCAGATACTTTCTTTGCATTTGTAAGCCTTTATTTCAGTCACGTTATTGGAGCTTTATTAGTAGAAACCTATCTAGGAGTGAACAAGGGCTGATTCTCCCTGATGAAGTCATGGGCCATTGCAAACAAGCCCTTGCTGCCGGGGGGTGGGGGGGAGGGGGGTTAGGGGGGTGGGGGCAGAGGAGGGTAGTGTGCAGCTGGGGGTGGGGCAGGGGGCAGGGGACTGAGACTTTGTGTTTCTAATGCAGTGGTTCCCAGGTGATACTGACGCTGCTGGTATGGGGACCACATTTTGAGAACTGCTGGCTTATACCAAGAATCTTTTCTGATCAAAAATGCAGTGTGGGGACTTCCCTGCAGTCCAGTGGTTAAACTCTGCCTTCCAATGCAGGCGGTGTGGCTTTGATCCCTGGTCGGAGAATTAAGATCCCACATGCCGTGGGGTACAGTCAAAAAGTTTAAAAAAAAAAAAAGGCTGTATGGACTCACTTGTCCTAAAGCCCCTGCTAGCTTCTAACCCCTGGATGCTAATCCCTTGCCTGACCCCATCCATTAGACCCTTGCAATCAAATCCTCCTGTGCCCTCCTAGCCCCTGAAGCAAATCCTGAATCAGCTGTTCTAGGGGCTAAAAATACCTAGGCTCTCTGAAGACAGCTGAGGGGCTCAGGCGGTGTTTTCTGAAGGTAAGAATAGCTGGCACTTTAGAGTTAATTTTGAGAAGACGGCCAACCGCCAATGTAGAATACTTGGCTGCTCAAACTTCAGTGCCTAAAGCAGCCTTCGTTCTGAATGTTTTCAGGGTCTAATTCATGAAAGGGCAGTGGTTAGGTATGTGCCTGTCTGGGCTGGCAAGTAACTTACCTTTTTTGGTATTGTTCTAGAGTGGATACTGGTTAAAATTACCCTAGGAAGCTTCGGCCTGGTTCCAGACACATGGAAAATAGACTTCCCGTGCCAGCGCGTGCTGATGCCTTTTCAGCAGCCGCTTCTCCTCCCTGGGGGGTGGCTCTTCCCTGTGGCCCCTGCAGTCTGCTCTCCAGGCCTTAAGACTTCAGCAGCACATGAGGGGCCTCCAAGGCCTTTTTGTGGGGTAAGGGCCTGGGAGCCCCCCCAGGGTGCCCGGGGCATAGGGATCGGGTGAGGAAACTTCTAATGTGGGTGGGACTGCCTGTCCTCCTCCTATGAGAACATCAGACACGCAGAGGCTGGTGCTCAACGAACGCTCATTAATTTTATATGGATGTTGCCTTTCCCTTTTTCTGGGCTTCAGTTTTCTCAATTGTGAAGTAAGCAGTGGGATTTAGGGATCTCCAGGGTCTTCTCTGGTTTTACCATTCTGTGACTTAGGAGCCTGGCCTCATGAGCTTGGGCTGACAGTTGGCCTTTTCCAGTTCCCTGGTTTAAGGGCAGCAATGGGAAGTTCAGGATCTTTGGAGAGCCAGGTCTACACTTTTCCCCCAACTTTGTGTGCTCTAAGTGGGTTTCCTGTTTTCCACTGTCTGGTGAGAGACTCCCCCTCCACAAGAACAGAGGCCTCATCTAACTCCTTCAGAGCTCCATCTCCAACATTAGGGCAAAATAGAGGTGTAGGGATTCGCGAATGAATGCATGCACTCATCCACAGAAGCCTCTAGGGGGA
The DNA here is from genome assembly GCF_027580195.1 of Bos mutus. Taxonomy (NCBI): domain Eukaryota; kingdom Metazoa; phylum Chordata; class Mammalia; order Artiodactyla; family Bovidae; genus Bos; species Bos mutus. The sequence continues at coordinate 100,501,450 of NC_091623.1, read as the reverse complement.
GCCCATGATCTGCCCTTTGTTCCTGTTGCTTCTTCAAAGGTGGGTCAGTAGCAAGGCATTCCTCTCTCCCTCACTATTCCTCAGTTCAGTTCAGTTCAGTTCAGTCGCTCAGTTGTGTCTGACTCTTTGCGACCCCATGAATCGCAGCATGCCAGGCCTCCCTATCCATCACCAACTCCCGGAGTTCACTCAGACTCACGTCCATCGAGTCAGTGATGCCATCCAGCCATCTCATCCTCTGTCGTCCCCTTCTCCTCCTGCCCCCAATCCCTCCCAGCATCAGAGTCTTTTCCAATGAGTCAACTCTTCACATGAGGTGGCCAAAGTACTGGAGTTTCAGCTTTAGCATCATTCCTTCCAAAGAAATCCCAGGGCTGATCTCCTTCAGGATGGACTGGTTGGATCTCCTTGCAGTCCAAAGGACTCTCAAGAGTCTTCTCCAACACCACAGTTCAAAAGCATCAATTCTTCAGCACTCAGCCTTCTTCACAGTCCAACTCTCACATCCATACATGACCACAGGAAAAACCATAGCCTTGACTAGACAGACCTTTGTTGGCAAAGTAATGTCTTAGCTTTTGAATATGCTATCTAGGGTAGTCATAACTTTCCTTCCAAGGAGTAAGCATCTTTTCATTTCATGGCTGCAGTCACCATCTGCAGTGATTTTGGAGCCCCAAAAAATAAAGTCTGACACTGTTTCCACTGTTTCCCCATCTATTTCCCATGAAGTGATGGGACAGGATGCCATGATCTTCGTTTTCTGAATGTTGAGCTTTAAGCCAACTTTTTCACTCTCCACTTTCACTTTCATCAAGAGGCTTTTAGTTCCTCTTCACTTTCTGCCATAAGGGTGGTGTCATCTGCATATCTGAGGTTATTGATATTTCTCCCGGCAATCTTGATTCCAGCTTGTGTTTCTTCCAGTCCAGCGTTTCTCATGATGTACTCTGCATATACCCACCCCAAATTCTACCCTCTAACCACTCCTCCCCACAAAGTGCTGAGATTTTGCTTGGGTTACCTGCTCTAGGGGTAGAGTCTAGGGGGGAAGTTTTACCTGTCTATTACTTGTTGGAAAAGACTGATGCTGGGAAAGATTGAAGGCAGGAGGAGAGGGGGTTGACAGAGGATGAGATGGTTAGATTGTATCACTGACTCAATGGACATGAGTTTGAGCAAACTCCGGGAGATGGTGAAGGACAGGGAAGCCTGGTGTGGGGCAGTCCATGGGGTTGCAAAGAGTCTGTCACAACTGAGCGACTGAATAACAATGTTGCACCCAGGACTACGGAGGTGGTGTGACCTCTTTCCTGTTTCATTTGGCAGGTTGTAAGGCTGTCTTTGCAAATGCTGTCTTCTCCCAGAGAACTCTGGGCCCATGGGGCCTCTTTCCTGGCCTAAGAAGGCTAGGGTGGGCTCTGAGACCAAGGTTTCCTGCTGGTTTCCACACTCCCTTCTGCTGCCTTCAGGAATCTCTGGATTTTCCTTATAGGCAGAGAGGTAGTGGGATCCAGCTGTCGTGTTTGGGCTTGTGGAAGAAGGTAGTGTAGGCATCTTGGCCTGTTTTTGTTCTGAGCTGTTCAGGCCTGCCTACCCAGACAAAGGAAGTTTCTGAGGACCAGTGAGCCCCACTGCAATCAGGCTGAGGATCAAGCGAATCTGTCCTGGTTGGCCTCTTCTGTGCACATAGCCTGAGGGATGCGAGGCTTATTAGGGACAAGTCTGATATTGGCCTTGGTCCTCCAGCCTAGTACCAGTGGTCATCAGTTACACCACGACAGCCCACAGCATCCTTATTTCAAACACAGGCCTTGACAAGAAATCATTGCATGTAGATTTCACCAGACCTGAGAGGAGGGGGAAGGAACAGCCCCATCCTGCATCTGGCTGACCTCCCTCCAGCACTCTTTCCACCCCTCTGATCTTGTATTCTGGAGATCACCTCTTCCTCAGGGCTGTTCTAAGCTGATTTGTTTAATCTCATCCCTTGTGTCCCAGGTACTGGTCTAGTAGCTAAGTCCTGAGCCATCTGCACGTGGTGTTCATTTGACCACAGGAATTGGTTCAGTAGGGGCCCAGTGAGCCCAGAGCCAGACTCTGCTTCAGGGGTTGTGAGAGAAGACCCTCTGGCCCTGGGAGCTGTTGGCGGCCATCTCTGACCACGAAAGAAATGATGACGCTGGCATTGCACTACACTCAATGCCTGCCCTGTGCCTGGACTTTAATAAGACCCTTTTATTGCTTAGGCTAGTTTGAGTTTGGTTTTTTACTACTGCCACAACCAAAAGTATTCTTACTGGTGTGTCGGCTTCCTATTTCCTATAATGACCAATGAGTGCACGCTATGTGCACTTCAAAGGCACCATCTCTTTCACTACCATCACTTCCGCATAGTAAAAGCAGCTTCAGACGAGTTTGGGCCTCTGCTGCTTTGAAGGGTATTTTGTCCTATACTGAATTCAGTTAACTTTTAAGGAGAAGCTCTGGATTTCAGTTCTATGAATTCATCAAGAGACTGGGCAAATTTGTTCCTCACTTTGGGCTTTTATCTCCATCTCTACAAAAAGAGGGAAGTTAGCTGGATGATCTCTGGGACTCTTCCTGTTAGGAATTTACAATGCCAATGTCATTTGGCAGTGTGGTATCCTCATGGGGATCTGGGCCTTCCTCAGAACCAGCTTTAGCTGGTCTGGATAGGACTTGGGCATCCAGTCTCCAGCAGACTTCATCACAGCGTCCCTTTTCTCTTCTGGGTAGATATTTGGGGGGTGAGGCACAACTGCCTTCCACCAGCTGGGAACTTGTCTTCTTATAAGACAAGACTCTTAATGGACAGAATGGTTGTTTCTTCCAGTTGCCAAGGAAAAAAGTGTTCCTCTTCCTGTGGCCTGATATGTTTCCCTTTTTCCACTGGTTGCCAGGAGGCTCAGAGCTAGGCTGCCAGCTCTGCTGGGGTAACCATTTCTTCCTTGTATACTTCCCGGCATCTCCTTCAAATGCAGTGTTGTTTAAAAACTTGGATGGTGTCTAGTTAAAGTTCTTAACTAGGTACTTGCATCTAGGAAGCCTACCATAAATAGGAGCTATTATCCTGTCTTATTTATGTTTTCTCATCTTCCCTCTATTTGTAACTATCTGGTTACATATGTTTCATTGGAGGTGTTCCTTAGGTGCCTGTTGGGAGTAGACAATAAAGAAATTGGATTCAAAGTTTTCTGCCTTATATTCCCTACCACGGTTATCACCGTCTTCTACTTAGAAAACAAAGTCAGAAGCAGCTTAAGATGGACTTTTATTTCTTAAAAAAAAAAATAAATAAGTGAATACATTGGCTTGAATGTTCTTCCTCTTCTTTTACTCTCCCCCTTCAAAAAAAAAAAAACACCACTGTGAGAATCCTTAAGATGGAAAGGCAGAGAGTGGGTCACCAGGACCCACACTGGAGGCAAAGGACACTCCACACAGGAGGGGTCAGAGAAGGACTCTGTGGGTGCATGTGGCTTATATGATCTTGGCTGTTGTGAAGGGAGTCCTTCTTCAGCAGAGGCTGGACATTTCCAGCTCTCCTCGGAGCCCTCACAGCTCAGTCTTCACCTTATGCATCAAATCCTTTTGGTCAATCTTGTCTAGGTCCTGGTACCAGCGGTTGAAAGCCAGCAGTGCCACGTTCTTGGCAGCCACAGCCGTCACCTCCACGGAGCTGGCCGCCCACTCCAGGGCATTGAGGTGGAAGAGCTGGTCATGCAGTGTGAACCGTGGGAGGGGGGTGTGGGGGCTATGGACGGGGTGGGCCTGCCACTCGGCCGTCTGGACTGAGTAATAGGAGCGAAAGAGGGTCTTCAGCTGGGACCGGAGGAGGGGCTGGGGGGACTGGACTCGCCAAACAGCGGCCTCCTGAGGCTGCTTCCGCCGGAAGCTGGCTGAGATGTTGACAGGACAGATGTTGTCCAGGGCACAGAAGAAGCTGGGGAAATCTGTGGTAAGGATATTGGCAAAGGGGAAAAGCTTAGGGTCGGGGAAGCCAAAGTAGGAAGAGTTGAGGTAGCCATGGACCAAGGAGACGACGGTGGGCTGGAAAGAGCCCTGGACGACATCGATGGGTGGGTCGAATCCTTCAAAGGCGATGGTGCTGCTGTTGTCCAGGTGCAGGGGGGTGGCGATGACCACTATGTCATAGTTGTCAGAGCCCGTGCCCGCCTCATTCTCATACCTGACCCGATACAAGGGTTTCCCCTCTGGACGGAGAGAGAAGAGAACACAAAAGTCAACTTCTTTCTTGGCTTCTACCCACTTATCTGCTGTCCAGGGCCTAGCACCGAGGGGACAAGACCCTGGGTGCAGCCGTGCCGTCCAGCTGCTGTGTCAGTTTTTCAATGCTGGTATGGTGGCAGGGCGAGCCCTGGACCGGAATCAGGAAACCCAAACTCTTTCTCTGGCTGTGGTGCTGACTAGCTAGGGAGCATGGGCAAGGCTGTGGCTCAGAGTCCTCAGTGGTCAAATGAATGGGGCTAGATGAGTGCCAAGTCTCTGCTTTCTGCTCTGACATTTTAATCAGGACAACAGTGCCCTCTGGTGTCGCTTGGCAGTGCTGGGACCTGCACCCCAGCAGAGGAGTTTTAGGGATAGAGGAGGAAGTGTTCATTGTATAGGAAGGGAGTGGTTATGGCCCCTGCTCTGTCTATTTACCTGTTGGCTGCAGGGTCACAGTGGTCACCGTGGCATGGATCACGTTGGCCTTGGTGAGCTTCAGCAGACCAGAACAAACCAGCTTGTTGCCTCCCTCCACAGACCACAGGCTACCTTGGGCCCCCGCTAGAGACATGGCTCCTGGGCAAAAGGGGAGGGAGGGTGATCAGTGGCTTCTCAACCTCTAGGCAGTGGGGCTGGAGAGGCCAGCACCATCCTACTCAGGCCTCTGTCCCAGGCCAAGACTCCCCCCAACTCCCGCAGGGAGAGACAATACACAGAGATAGATACGATAGAATTCACAATGTTGTAAAGTAAAAACATTATGCTCAGTGCAAGAGCCCCTATAGAAGAACACAGATTGTATGATTCTATTTAAATAGACTGCCCAGAATGGGCAAATCCACAGAAACACAGAGCAGATTTGTGGTTGCCTAGGGCTGGAAGGCTAGGGGATGTTGGGGGAACTGATGGCTACAGGGATGAGTTTTGAGGGCAGTGAAAATGTTCTCAAATTGATTGTGGTGATGGAGACACGGGTGTATGTGTGTGCACACTCAGTTTCTCAGTCATGTCTGGCTCTTTGCGACCCTGTGGACCATAGCCCACCAGGCTCCTCTGTCCATGGGATTTTTTTCCAGCGAGAATTCTAGAGTGGGTTGCCATTTCTTCCTCCAGGGGATATTCCCGACCCAGGGATTGAACCCATTGCTTCTGCATTAGCAGGTGAATTCTTTATTGCTGTGTCACCAGGGAAGCCAGATGGAGACAAAACTCTGACTGTTCTGAAAGCCATTGACTCCTACATTTTAAATGCGTGCACTGCATGATACATGAATTATATATCAAAGGATACCTACAAGGTGCTGGGAGAATGAGCAGGGTCATCTTGCTGAGGGGACACTAGGCAGGACCAGAAGGCTGGGAAGGAACGAGCAGCGGCCAGAGGAAGAGTATCCTAGGCATGTGGGAGGTACTTGTTAATTATAATTATATAATTATAATTCATTTATTTAGCAAAAATGGTCTGAGTGCCTATGATGGTCAGCACTGTTGTAAGGATTTCTCAGTAAACAAAGGGGAAAGATTCCCATTGGGAAGCCTGCATTCGAGTGGGAGGAGATAAAATAAGTCAATTCAGTAGCCTGGTAGGGCAAGGGGACCAGGACTCCTGGGGGTGGGAGAGGTTATGCAGCTTCAATGAAAAGGCAACATCTTCACAGAGACATGGGAAGCAAGAGTTTACTATGACTGCGTCTCCAGGAAGGTTCTTCCAGGCAGAGGGATGGCCACACAAAAGCCTCAAGGTGGGAGAGTACCTGGGACGCTGGAGACATGGCAAGAAGACCAGAGTGGCTGGTCTGGGGTGCGTGAGTGGTGAGATGGTGAGGCCTAGACCACAGGGCCCTGCAGACCACTGGAAGGACTTTGGATTTTCCCTGAAGGAAAGTAGGAGCCATTACAGTCTTACACGCAGGCCTGTCAGGATCTGTCTTTTGTTTTAAAAGGATCATCTGGGTGAGGTGTTGAGCTTGGAGGGGCCAGGGAGTGGGCAGAGGGTGGGGGACCTGGTAGGAGACTTGTAGCAATCCTGGTGAAGGATGCTAGTGCTTAGACCAAGGAAGAGGCATTGCTAGGAAGCAGTCAGGTTCTAGGTATACATGGAAGGCAAAGCAGATGGGATTTCCTGACATATGACACAAAGGGTATGAAAGAAAGCAATGATTCAAGGTTTTGGCTGGAGCAACCGAAAGGAGTAATTACCAGCCAGCCTATGGGGAGGCTGGGAGGGGCAGGCTTGAGGGGAAAGATCAGAAGCTCAGGTTTGGGTGCACTGAGTCTGAGACGCCCATTAGCCGTTCCAGTGTGGACACAGGGTGACGGCTGACACATGAGCTTGCAGTTCTGGAGACAGGTCTGGGCTAGAGGTCATGTTTGGGAGTCAGGTGGGTGGAACTGAAGCCCCGAGACTGGCTGAGCTCACCAAGGGAGGCTGAGTAGTTGAGAGCAGAGGAGGACACAGGACTGAGCCTGGGCCTTCCATGTTAGGAGGCAGGAGAGGAGAAGAACCCAGCCAAGCAGGCCAGTGAGTGCCTGTGTAGTTCCTTGGCCTTGAATGCCCCTCCCCAGCCCTCACCGCCCCAATAAAATCCTACTGTATCTTTCAAGGCCCAGAATAGTTACCACACCTTGGGGAAGATGTGCCTTGATGTCTTTCTTGGGCAGATCTGTGTCCTGTGCTGGAAGATGGTGGGTGATATATGTGCCTGCCCACCCCAGTAATGAGCTGGGAAGATGCAGTGCTCTAATAAGTGGAATCCCAGGGGCCCAGAGGTCTTAGCAGGGCAGATTATGAAACCAATCCAAACAGGAGTGGCAGAAACACCCCAGACCTGAGATCTGAGCTTCCCTTTCACTGTGAAGTGAGGTGAACACCATCTCCTGCCAACTGAGAGGACGGATGCCAGAATCAAAGGGTGTTGGGGTGATGTCATGTACTGAGTTGGGTAAATGTAAGGTTATTACAAGGAGGGCTGGGGAAGGGCAGGTGGGCAGGCTGAGGGCTGGAGGCTTACCGGCAAAGGCGGGCATCGCTGCTGACTGGCCGTAGCTGGCCCGCAGAACGGCGGAGACTACGTCGTCGATAAAGCGCTGGGTGACGCCCACCTGGAGCAGGGACTCAGCCACGGAGCGCTGGGTCATGTTGACGAAGGCAGATTCTCCCAGCGAGTAGAGCAGTTCCTCCACACCCGAGAAGGCATAACCGTGGGCCTGGTACTTATAGATCCTGGGAGACATATGGACCCAGAGCTCTTGTGCAGAAAGGCCTTTCTGCTGACCACCTGCCGCTGGGTCACTGCACCTGGGGGCCCACCCCTCCTCTCCATGTAGGGGTGGGAGAGGAAGCTTGTTATGTTACCTTGGCCTATTTGCTGGCTATGGTGGGCCCGTCCCACCTGAAGGGACAGCCCAGAGGGAAGGGCAAACACTTTGGATCCCACCAGAACCTGGCTTCACATGGTGGCTCCTCTGAATGACAATCATATCACCTCTCAAGTCGCTCCCTGATGAGGTTGCAGTCCTCTTCTCACTCAGCTGGGACTGCCAAGCAGTGGTCCATGCCCACCCCCACTGACATATCCCCTCTCCAGCAACAACAGCTCTTCCCTGGCTTCTAGGACCACACTGGACCCCATGGCAGCTGCTTTATGCCAAAGTTGTCACCCTCTCTGCTGGCTTGGCCTGTCTTCCCCTGTGTCTTGGTCCAACGAGGCTCCCACTCACCCCCTCGCTAATGTCTTCTTCCCCCACGACTCTCCCCACCTTGAGGACTGGCATTTGCCTGGAGCTGTCGGCTGATGGACTTTTGGATAGTGGCCTTTGGAATGTTGCTTCTGCTCGGGCTGTTCTGTAAATGTGCCGGGTTTGGTTGTTGACAAGAAGCCCAAATGGAGGTATCCAGAAAGCAATTAGAGACTGCTTAGGTAGTGGGTCTGGAACTTAAGGGGAAACTGGGGCTCACAGGTAGAGGTTGTCTACCACAAAAGGGAGAACTTGGTGCTGGGGGGTTGGATAAAATTGACAAGGGAGAAAAATATATGAAAGAGGAAAGAGAAGTGAAGAACTAACTTTGGGGATACCTGGAGAGTACAAGGAAGAAGTGCCATAAAAAAGCATAGTTACAGGAGTGGGAAGAGCAGAGAAGTGCCAGAAACCAGGAAGGAGGCCTGGAGGCCATGAACAAGTGTCTGATCCTGAAGTCTCTGCACCTAGGCCAGAAAACGGAGAACCTTTGGAAGGACTGACTGTCGGGGAGAGCTGGGGACTAGCCTGGTGAGTGAGTGGACTATGAGGGGTTGACAGAGTGACAACAGGATACTTATCCTTCTTATTTGGAGTTGATGCGGAGGGGGCTGGGGCATAAGGAGGAGGAACTGGTAAAGAAAGGTGTTTGTTCTAGATAGGCCTGGAGGACAGAAGAGTTTGTAAATGGTGGTCCACAGGTTGCTTGTGGCCTGCAGGTATGTCTTATTTGCCTTGTGAGATGAACTGGTTGCACATATTGAAAAACTAATCTCACATACAACTGGATTTCCAGTTTCTTCTGAAAAACCGGAATTTGCCCTGTAAGGCTGGCATTCCCACGTGGCCACAGGGGGTTTGAGCAGAGGGCTAGCTGCCCATTCCGATAGGGCCTGGCTCTTCAGGACCCCTCACTGCTTATCCTTCCCTTTCACTAAACTGCTTCATTTATTCATACCCCAGGCAGGCCCTTGAAGGTGGCTGAGTTTGCAACCCATGCTTTTTTTTGGCCAGAGCACAAGGGATGTGGGATTTTTTAGTTCCCTGACCAGGGATCAAACCCATGACCCTTGCACTAGAAACACAGAGTCTTAACCACTGGACCACCAGGGAAGTCTTGCAACCCATGCTTTTATTTACCAGTTTAGCTAAGGGAAAGAGGATGCCAGTGTGACAACACGAGAGACAAGTACCGCTGTACTAAAGTAAGTCCCTTCCTGATGCTGGGGGTGTGCTCAGAGCCTGGGTGGAATTCTCACACCCAGTGAGTACCTTTTCCATTTTGACAATGTACAGTCAAGTTGGTTCCTTCTGCACCTCTTTTCCTCTCTCCCTCTGGAAGGCCCTCCCCAAGGCTCTGCCCAGCCCTACCTCATGAACTTCTCCATGACCTCCTCCACCCACATCTGCAGTCTCAGGAAGCTGATGCCGTAGTGCCACCAGAGGCGGAAGAGGTTCAGCAGGTACCAGTCTGTCTCCTCCAGCACGAAGTTCTCCCCATTGAAGATGGCGCTCCTGCCTCCCACCTCGCGCCGGTGCCGCAGCCCTGAGGAGACAATGAAGAGGCCCTTAGGTCCCCTACAGAGGCCCCCCTGAACCCCAGGGGAACCTAGCAATGCCAGAAGCTTAAATTCAGGGCCATCCTGAAGGATGGCTCCACTAAAGGGAATGTGACACTATGTTTGGTGCATCTGTGCTGCTTGTTCAACAACAGTAAACAGTGTGCTGGGGAGATGTCTGGCCCGCCTAGTCAACAAAGAAATGAAAATTAAACTCATATTCCGTTTTAGATGTTTTCCTAACAGGGATCCACTCAGCCATGAGTGAGGGAGATTCAGTCGTCATCCTGGATCGTCTAGGGGCTGAGAGCCACGGGGCTTGCTCTGGAATGGTGGCCCGGGGCACCAAGGCCACAGGGAAGAAATCACAGCTCCTGATAACCACCTGCACTCTACAACTAACAGAGCACCGAAGCTTTGGATCTCACTTCATCCTCTCACAGTCTCGGGAGAGGCAGAACAAGAGTCAGTATCCCCCAGGTAAAGATGGATGGATGGAAAGTGAGGCTTAGAGATTATAGGGCCTGCCCTAAGTCATGGACTTTTCTTTCTTTCCCTCCTATTCCTGTCCCTAAATCACAAAGTTCCCCTACCCAGACGCAACCAGTAAGTATATTCCTTCACCATCCTTCTAGAGATATTTTGTGCCAACACTTATAAATGTGTACACATCTGTGAGCTGTCTCTCCCTCCACCCACCCCCATATACTATTAATATACACAGTGGCCTGCACCTTACTGACATGTGCATCTTAAGAGAGTGTTCTATACCTGGGCATACAGGACTTGGCTACTGAATAGTCTGCTGTGTGCTTAAACAATATTTAGTCTCAGATCCTAGTGGATGGGCAGGTAGAATATTTTCAACTTTTTGCTATTACAAACAGTGCTGTAACGAGTAACCTTGTGTGTCTGCTGCTCTGTACATCTGTGAGCACACTTACGGGATCACTTCTGAGAAGTGGAATTTCTGCATCCAGTGGTACATATATTTGTGGTTTTGACAGATGCTGCTGGGGTTGAATCTCAGCTCTCTTGCTTATTAGCTGTAGGGCCTTAGCCCAGGTGTATGAGCCTCAGTTGCCTTGGGAGGAGATATAGCACCCATCTTGCAGGCTGGTAGGAGGATTAGAAGTAATGTCTATGTATGACCCAGAAGGATGCCAGGTGCTTGGCAAGCACACAGCATGTGGAAGCCGTTATGATTATAGATTACTGAGAAGCAGTAAACTGATGGGGAGAGAAACTAGTCTGGGGGTGGGGCTGTCAAACCTGAATTCTAATCCGGGCTCTGCAACTAACTCACTGTGTAACCTCAGGCAAGTTCCTTCCCCTCTCTGGTCTCAGCTGCTCCATCTGTAAAATGAGGAGATTGGGCACATGACCTTCTGGCCTTGACCATCTGGGTCACCTGGGAAGGGCCCGAGGGCTGCCGCCAGCCCAAGGATGGTGCACTCACCCAGCTGCTTGACGAAACCCTGCATGTGGAGGCTCAGGGAGTGAAAGGAGGCGGCGCCACTCTCATAGTGCTGCTTGTTGACGGAGATGGTGGCTAGGCGGCCGCCCACGGTCCCCTTCTCAAACACGTCGATCTGCACCCGGGGGCCAAAGTGCTGTTGGAGGAAGTGGGCCACAGCAGAGCCCCCGATTCCAGCTCCAACCACAGCTGTCATCAGGCCCAGGAGGCAGGCGTGGGGAGAGACAGAGCAGGGGTGTGAGACTGTGGGTCACTCCTTCTCAGTCTCCTGGGCCAGTGGTTTCCTAGGTACTCGCATCTCATAGGCTTCTAACATCTCAAAAAGGAAATCTGTAGACTAGTGCTTAGTAAAGTGTTAGCTTCTCAGTCTTTCCGACTCTTTGCAACCCCATGAACTATAGCCTGCTAGGCTCCTCCATCCATGGAATTCGCCAGGCAGTAAAGCTATCAAACAGCAAAGTACAACCTGCAAACTACCACCTACTATAACCCTTATTTTATAAAGAAAAAGACAAGTTAGCAGCAAGGGGGCAGGGAAGAATCTCAAAATTTATTTAAGGGAATAAATCTAGCTTTATACAAACTCATTGAAAGTCAAAGTGAAAGTCACTCAGTCGTGTCTGACTCTTTGCAACCCCATGGACTGTATGTAGCCTGCCTGGCTGCTCTGTCCATGGAATTCTCTAGGCCAGAATACTGTTCCCTTTTCTAGGGGATCTTCCCAACCCAGGGATCGAACCCAGGTCTCTCACATTGCAGGTGGATTCTTTACCACCTGAGCCACCAGGGATATTTTACTATGAATTGGTGAATACCTGGTCACTGCCAGGTAATTAGGTTAGATTAGTATTAGGAATTCACTCCTTAATCCAGGGGTTGGCAAACTACAGCCTGAGAGCCAAATCAAGGCAGATTTCTGTTTTTGTAAGCTGAAGCTTTATTGGAATGGAACCATGCACTTTCTTTTGCTTATTGACTATGGCTCTTTCATGCCAGGCAGAGTTGAGTAAAGTTGGAACAGAGGCTATAAGCACAGCCTAAAATACTTACTCTCTGGCATTTAACTTAAGAAGTCAGCCAACCCTTGGTCTATTGCAACTTCTCACCTGACACTTAAGTCATTTCCACATCCATGTTTGCCAAGCCTCGAATGCACCCTGTGACAGATAACTAGTCACTATATAGGGCACTCTATTCCACTTTGGACTCTTGTTATAGTTTCAGCTTTTTGACATCTTTTTGGGTCTTACCTACTGTCTTTACTTCTCCTCCTTCTTTCCTTAGTTAGTTGCAAACTTAGTTCATATACCACCAATATTCTGATCCAAGTCACTGAGAAAAGTGTGTTACTGGTCAGGGCTCTGAGGTGCTGCTAGGAACCACTGACCAAACAGATAGTAATCATTACACAGCACTGAGAGGATAGTGAAGCAGCTGTGAAGCTACTGAGTTGGACAGCCATGCTACCCACAGTTTTTGCCCACCAGGTATCTAAGACACAGCTTTCCTCTCACCTGACAGTCTAGTAACATATCAAAGAGAAGGAGATTTGTCCTTACTAGACCCATGTTGGGCTTTCCAGGTGGCACAGTAGTCAAGAATTTGCCTGCCAATGTAGGAGGTACAAGAGACGCACGTTCGATCCTTGGATCAGGAAGATCCCCTGGAGGAGGAAATGGCAAAACCCACTCCAGTATTCGCGTGCGCACGTGTGCACACGCACACACACACACACCCACTTGTTGGACCCTAAGACTACTAACTCTTGTCAAGAAGGCAAAACTACAAGGTTCTTTATGATCTGGTCTCCATTTACTTATTCCATGTCCTGCCTCAGCCTTGCAACACTCCACCTTTTTGTCTGCCTCAATTTCTTTTTTTGGCCATACCATGCAGCATATGGATCTTAATTCCTTGACCAGGGATAGAACTCGTGCCCCCTGTAGTGGAAGCACAGAGTCTCAACCACTGGACTGCCAGGTTAGTCCCCTGCCTCAGCTTCTTTTGCTGTGGAACAGACTTCGCCCTGTCATGCCTGTGCCTTTGCCCACGTCGTTCCCTTTGTCAGAAACGCTCTGTTGTCTTTTGCCTTGCTGACCTCTGTGGCCCTTATATGTCATTCTTAGCTGGCTGGCCTGACCTGCCTAAGACAACTGTCCCTCCTACATATTCCCACAGCATACTCTCCTTACCCTGGCCTGGTCCATGGGACACTACTCAAATGATCTGTCAAGGACTGAGGGTCCCTATGTCCCCAGATTCTGGCAGGCAGTAGAGCTCACTATTGCATTTTGAAAGAACAAATTACTTCTTTATTCTCAGTGTTTACAAAGCCGCTTCCAAGGACACCCTTTAACCTTTTAAACCAAGTGCTTCCCACCCTTTCCATTTTTGACAAAGCCCTGAATTACCCTTTTTTTTTTCCCCCAGAGAAATTGCTATCACAAGACCTGGAAGCTGCCTAAAGGCTATAGGGAAGCAGAAGACCTCATCTCACTAAGAAATGGCTCCTTCAACACCAATGACCTGACACCTGCTCTCTAGTCTGTGGTAAGATTTGCTGGACATAGAATGAATGGAACAGAGAGGGCCCTGTAGCAATGTAGATTGGGATCCTGGAGGATAGTGGGTTTTACCAGTGAGCAGAAACCCATTCTCTGCAGAGAGAACAGCATAAGCAGGGGCCAGGTGGAATTCTGGGGGACTTTTAAGGGTCTGATGCCACACCGAGGTGTTCAGATTTGATCATGAAGCAGCCTGAGGGTTACAACATCTTAACAGGAAGCCCCCCATTCCCATTGTGGGCAGAGTCCAAGCCACCGAGGATGCACAGAGGCTCTTATCAGAGCAGTGAGGAAAATTAAGAAAGTTGCAGGAAGCTTGGCATTGCCAAATCTCTTGCCTTGATGATGCCTGGGGTGAAGTGGGTAGGACCAGCTGGAATGAGGCAGGCAGCAAGTTCTGCATTGGCAGAAATGGTTGAGCTGTGAGAATGTCCTACCCCTTCCTCAGTGGTCACTGGTAAATGCCATGCTCTGCTGCCCTTTCTCAAGAGATGCGGGAGCCCTGCACATCAAGACCTTGCCTGCCTCATTCTTCCCCATCCTTCAAAGCCTGGCTCCAAATCCATCTCCTTCATCAAGCCTTCTCTATCCACTCCAGCTCTCAGGATTCTCTCTCCTCTGAAAACCCTAAATGTTTAGTCCTAAATTGATTTCTGGCACGCTTCAGCCTGTCTTAATCCTTTATGGCCTGAGCTGGGGTTTGGTAATGCAGACCTTAGCACTGCACTGGCCCCATTATGTCTGTGGTATTCCCATGGGGCAGCCCTCCCTCCCAGTGAGAGTCACTCCTCTCCCACACCAGAAACCCAGCATCTCTGTCTACAGGAATCTGATATATGAGGGACTTGAAAATCTTTGATTCATGTTGAATTAAAATGACAAATGTTAAGAGAAAAAAAGTATAAACAAATATGGAATGTTAGTCAGTTATATACATGATGAAGTATTTAGAAGTATGTCCTCATGTCTGCAATTTATTTTGAAAAGCATTAAAATCTAAGATGGATTAATGGACATGTGATAGGTCTGTGATAAAGCAAATATAGTAGCAGTTTCTTAACAACAGAATCTAGGTGCTGGGTAAAGAGATGATCAATGTGTAAGTCTTTAAACTTTGGTCTAGGTTTGAAAATTTTCAACATAAAATGTTGGGGGAAAAAAAGCAAATAAATAAGAAGACTGCTGTGAAAAATTCCTCATTTTGTCATTCAACAAATCTGTCCCCAGAGGACTTACCATGGGTTCTGTCTCTCCTAGAACTGTCTCCTACCCTCCATGAGGTTTTTGGCTTAGATGTTGCTTCTAGGAAGCCCTCCCAGAGCCCACAAAGACGGGTGACTGCCCTTCCTCTATATTCACAGTCTTTCTCAGCCTCAGCACTAACTTCCTTGTATTGTGCAGTCTCTCCTCCTCCGGACAGGAACTATGAACCAGTGCCTGCTACACAGACGACCCTCAATA
Organism: Bos mutus; assembly: GCF_027580195.1. Taxonomy (NCBI): domain Eukaryota; kingdom Metazoa; phylum Chordata; class Mammalia; order Artiodactyla; family Bovidae; genus Bos; species Bos mutus. Next base: position 100,486,397 of record NC_091623.1, on the reverse strand, counting down.
AACCTGTGTGAATGACATCATCCAGACAGACCAGAGTCCTGGGGGCACCTGGCAAAGAGCCAGGTAGAGGGCAGATACTTAACGCCCCTGAACCTTCTGGTGAGATCAGTGACCAGTCCTGCCCCAAGGGTCTTTTCTGCCCCAGGTAGCCCTGGACACAGGCCCACGCCTCCCTCCCCATCAGCACCTTGTCTACTGCGGTCCCCTTCCTCGCCCAGTCGCAGTGCCTCGGCTCTTCTCCACCCAGCTCCTCTCCCGAGGACCCCTCCCTCGTCCAGCTGCCTTCCCCTTCCCCCATCCAGCTGCTCCCGGCTGACAACCCTTTTCCCTCGCAGCCCTCCCCAGATCTGCACCCCACCCAGTCCTTCCCGCACCGATTTTACTGGGCCGGGCATCGCCTGTAGCGGCGGCAGCGAGGAGCGCGGCCAGCGCGGCGAGGAGCCGGGCAGCGTGGGCCATGGCGGGCAGCGATGGGGGCAGCACGCCGGGGCTCGGGCACTGGAGGGTTGGCGCTGGGCTCCCCGCCCCGCCCCAGCGCCCAGCTGGCTGTTCCGCCTTCCAGCCTCGTTGGTCACAGCTTCTTATTGGACAAGCGGCAGTCCCTCTTCGGCACGAGGCCCTCATTAGCCGCATCTCTCTAGGGGCAGGCTCTGTCATTGGCAACTTCTCCGTCCCGCCTCCTGGATGCGGTTTCCTCATTGGCTGGCTTGTCTTGCTCCGGCGCAGGTGCGCGCGCTTTGGGTACTCAGCATCAGGACCCGGGCCCAGCTCCGGGGAGATTGATGATAAAGAACTGCAGCTTTGACGATCTCCGTTCAAATCCAACCTCTGAGCGTTAGTAGCTCTGTAACGTGCCTTCTCCGTGTCCCATACAGTCTCCTGCTCTACCTTTCTAGGTGGTTGTGACAATCACGTGAAATAAGGCACGTGAAATCACTTGGCAGTGTCTGCAAGTGCTGGAGATTGCTGACCAACCATGCAGCCAGGATGGCTAGACGCTCTGCTGTTAGTTACCACGTGTCTTTGCGGCTTTGACACACAGTTTGTGTCTCTGCCTTCTACTTCAAAAACAAAAGGTAAGCGTTTCATCCACTCTTAGAGGGGAGAGGAAAGGTAGAAAGGAAGAGATAAACTCCATTTTCACTCTCTAAGGAAACAAAAGAAGCTTCACTATGGCTAGTTAGCTACAGTATAAAGGACAGATTTCCTCTCACAGAAAATAAAATTGGGGATGAGTTTCAAAATAAAATAAGGAAAATTCGTGTGTATTCAGTCAGATTATGGCTAAGAATAGAAATAGAAAGGACTCTGTGAAGAGTAAAAGGTCATAGAGCTGAGATTACAGCCAACTTTGTGAGTCTTAACATGGCCAAACTGGATTATTAGTAAAATGGTAGATGAATAAATATGCATTTCTCATAAAAAAAAAACCCCAAAAAACACTTTTTGGTAATATTTATGTTAAAATGCAAAACCAGACTCAAGATACTCCTTTAAATTACTATGTTTTCTTTTTGGCCTCACTCTGTGGCATGTAATCTGCATTTCAACTTGTGCCCCCTGCATTGGGAGCAGTCTTAACCACTGGAATGCCAGGGAAGTGCCTTCCTTAATCATCTTTTAAAACAAGCATTCGTTGATCGCTTTGTGCCATGTTCTCTTATGTGCTAACAGTATGATCCATGCAGTATTTTTTTAATAGGGTAAAATCATATTAAAACTCAACTTTGCTTTTAATTTTAGTTAAGTAAAGTAAACGTTGCTCAGTCATGTCCGACTCTTTGTGATCCCATGGACTGTAGCCTACCAGGTTCCTCCGACCATAGGATTCTCCAGGCAAGAATACTGGAGTGGATTGCCATTTCCTTTTCCAGATCTTCCCAACCCAGGGATTGAACCCAGGTCTCCTGCATTGTAGGCAGATGGTTTACCATCTGAACCAATTTTAGGGTCCTTGGTAATTCTAGATTTTACAGCTCTTTTCTCCTGTTAGGAAAAAATTCTTCCAATCCCACAATACCATGTGTATCAAAGTTGTAGGACAAATTCAAAATAGCTGTTTAAGAGGAAAAGCAAGGAGCCATAATTCTGGTGGCCAAGGTACTAGTAGTGAGACTGGGAGTGGGGTTGGGTGATTCCATCAGTTATTTATTGCTGCATAACAAACTACCCCAAAACTTAGTGGCTAAAGGTAACACTTTTTTTTGCCCATAAATCTGCACATTGGGCAGGACTCAGTGAGATGTCATCTGTTCCATGTGATGTCAGATGGGGCTGTTCCACTGGGGACTGGAAAGTCCACTTTCAAAGTGGCTCACTAAGGTGGCTGGCAGGTTGGTGCTGGCTGTCAGCTAAAAGCTCAGCCATGGCCCTTGGTTCTACTCCACTGGCTACCTGAGTTGGCTCTTTGGTTTGATGGCCAGGTATCAAGAGTGAGCATCCAGAGACAGGAAGGTGTGGGTCAGAAACCAGCAGTGTCACCTCCCTATAATCTACTGGTTCAGATTCAAGGAGATTTCAAAGCTGTTTTAAAACCTCCAGTGAATTTGAGAATGGAAAAGAGTAAGGATATACTTACCAACTAGCTCTGGGATTGTGAGAAACAATGGATTATGGAGCCAGGGTGGGAAGAATGATGAAAATGCAAAGCCAAAACTACAGAAAAGGCTGGCTACAAAGAGGGGCACTTAGCCAGGAGGCTGGGTATGTGGAAGCCAGTGGAGAAGCAGAGGTAAAGACAAGGCTAGGCAAAGGTTGGGAAGAGCACGTGGAAGCAGGCAGCCACATGCCAGTAATTGGATTGAGAGGATGGTCAGAAGTTCTGCAGTTCGAGTAAAATGATTAAAGCAGGTAAGATGATTAGAACCAAGAAGCAGGCACAAGAATATAAGGCAGTGCCAGACAGAAAGGCAGAAATAAATAGGAGTCTAGATTGAAGAAATACATAGAAATTAGAAGGAAGCAAGTCAAGGAGGTAAAAAAACAGACAAGACTTCAACACCAAGGCAAAATGACTGCACTGCATCCACTGGCCTGGGCAGCTGTGAGACCCCAAGTTCCCTCCACTGAGCGTCAACAGGTCGGTCAGCAATCAGTGAAGTGACCATGTCAATACACAGTATGATTCTGGCAGACAGTAAATACATGAAACGCAGTAATTTCAATTAAGGTTTTATTAACGTTTCTGAAGATTATATTTCACCTTTGTCTTCTCTGATTTTGCTTTAGTGTTTAAGGATGTTTCTTCATTTATTAAATCCTTTGCCATGAAAGAGCACCACGTAACTTATGTCAGTACAAACTGAATGATTCTTTTATAGTGGTAAGGAAAATCCACCAAAGATTCATAAAATCTAAGTACTAAGACACCAAGGTCCCTCTTCACATAAGCCAAAGCTTCCTTACACATATCATCTACATGCCAACAGTATCTTTTTACTTTACTATCAAGATGAAAATAAGAGAGCCGAGACCACCTTATTTCTCCAGTCTAAAAATGTACACTTCCTCAGTATAGTTTAAACAGACACACACAAAAAACAGAAGTTGAAAGGAAAATAATTCACTGTGACTGATTAACTTAAAATTATTTTTTTATAGTCAAGCACCAGTCTTCCCCTTCCCCTAGACTTTAGGCAACTATGAAAACAAACAAAAAACAATGTGTATAAAAAGCAATAAAAATAAATATTCGAGGGCCTACTGTAATAGGCAATTTGCACATTTCATTTAATCCTCGTAATAGTTTGAGAATTGTAACTATTTTACAAACATGGAAGCAGGCTCAGAAGAGTGAAGTGACTAGGCTGGGAATTATGTTCGAGTTGATGCTTACTAAGCATATGCTCTGTTATGCTGTGCTGGCTCCTGAAAGCCTTTCCACTTTTTGAGATTCTGTTACAGCTCCAGCTTCTAAATTTATACTTTTAACTCTGCAAAACTACTGAATAATAGAAGAATCTAAAATTATTCTCAATCTACTTGCTAAAACAGGAGGTTGCAAAGAATACTGAAAAACTCTTCAAGTAATCAGAACATTCCACACCTAAAATTATGGTTATTCTAATTCATTTGTAATGAATAGCTAGTGATCCAAGAACAAATGGAAAATCATAATTGCCTCACTTTCTTATTGTCACTATTTGTCATTCTCAAAGGAATGAAGGCAAAAGAGAAGAGACAAATTCCCATTGTGAAATCTGACTGCTCATTACATTTACAGGATGTACTTAGTGGAATGCCAAGAGGTTCTGGTTTTAAAATCTCACCACCAGTCTTGTTTGCATCTTAGAAGTATGCATTTGTTTTTTAAAGTGTCTAATCTGGTGGAGGTGGTAGTACCCATTAGGGGATGGTTTTGAGGATGCATCTGTGTCGTGTGCTGAACTATCTATGATGTCTAAGAGGCTGTTTCACCACCCCACAGAATGGGGTCATAGATTCTAGAAGAAATGGATTTATTTTATGGGAAAGTAACTTAAACCTAAACCTAACAACAGTTAATTGTCTGTTGGGGGTATATTTGCATGTTCATTATAGAACTGTTTAATCTTAAACACTGAAGTTAATATCTAGTTGTTTCTTACTTAAGTTCTCACTGAAATTTAGTTTACTAGTTTTAGAGATTTGTTTTTTTTCTTTGAGTCCAGTCCTAAAAAGACTGTTTTCACACATAGTCTGAAGAAACTGAAAGGGTAAGAATAGATCATTAAGGCGGCTTCTAACATTAAAATATCTATAAAGACCTCCTTTCTAATGTTCGATTGATATATACATCATTCATTCACTAACTCATTTACTGAATAAATTTTTTATAGAACACTATCTATAAGACTGAAATAAAAAATATACACATAGGCTCATTACCTCTAGGAGGTCAGTACATAAAAGGGGAGCTAAATGTTTACATGTGACGTAAGACAGATAAAAAAACTAGGATATAAAGCTAGTTAATGTAAGAGAGGTAGTGAATTGTGAGTACCCCCCCAAAAAAAACCCCAAAACAAAAACTCCAAGCCCATTATAACTAAATGAAATGAGGAATCATAAGAACCTAACATTTTTTGGTCCTGACCGCCTCCCTACATAATCTAATCATGGATCACAAGATAAATCTGACAAAGTGGCAGAGGATTTAAGGGCCAGTGGAAAGAGAAATTATGGTAAACTACTTGCATAGACCAGTTTAGGTCATTAGCTGTTGGCGCTGCCTCAATTTCCCTGAAATGATTATACACCCAGGGAGGCTGAAAATAATTTGAAGACAACTCAGTAAGGAAAGCACAAGGTTTCTTGGCCAGACTTGCTTGCAAGGGACCTGGTATCTTGATTTCTTGCCAGTCTCTGTCTTCCAAGTCTTTCCTGGGGCCTTAGCCTTGTAAATGGGATTTGAAAAGGGAAATGAGTGTGAATATGAAGTCCACCTGGCAGAAACTATAAGGACAAAAGACGGTTAGAAGAAAAATAAGATGAAAAGAGTAGGCTCTGAAAATCTATGTGCATAAAAATCAATCCAAATGATTTAAATTCATACAGCTATAAAGCTTTATCATTTCAGTACCCAAATGTTAAACCAATCCCTACCACCTCCTCTTCCCACCAAATTCAAGATCGTATTCAATTTCTGTTATAGGGACCAGAAATGAACGTTTAGTTGAAAACACATAAACATACAACTCATTTCCACCTTTAAAAAAGATTTTGGATTGAAAGTCATCAGAGTACCAATTTTAAAATAATTTTCTTCAACACATTTTGATAAGGCCACAGGAACACTTGTCACATTGTTCAAATGCCCAATGGCAAGACTTCTGATGAGACCAAACAGGTCACATTAAATCAATAGAGTATCTCAGAAATAAAGCCAATATGACTAAATCCAAAACAGATCACATGAAGTACCTCATGTACAATACGAACCTAGTTTAATAAATAAAGGAATCACGGTGACTGCACTCTGGGAGAACATGCAGTTTCTCTGGGCCCATTCATAGTCTTCTCTGAGACTCTACTGCCACTTCCACCTGGGCAAGTCTAATGGTGCGGCCATGAAGCTTGTAGCCATCTTGCCTTACGAATGCCACGGTGCCAGGCTGCACCCCAACACCAGCTGGCACGTGACAAATGAGTTCATGCTCATGAGGGTCATATTTGTCACCGATGGGTGTCATCTTCTCCAGGCCGTGTTTGGCGAACACACTTTTCAGCTTTGCTTCTAAAAGTGACAATCCTCGGAAGATCTTCTCCAGAGTGAGCTTCTGGTCCGCAGGCTCTGTTTCTTCAGAAATACACTCTGTAGTCTTCTCCAAAATGTCTGCAACCTCCACCAAATCCTTACAGAAACTCTGAATTCCTACAGAGAAACCAGACACTCTTACTGTTTGTGAGGAAATCACTGTTCTTGAGAGCAGAGTTTGGGGAAGGCTCAAAGAGGTGGCTGGTATACTAGGTACCCCAGGAAATGCAAAGATTGCCACATGGGATTCGAGGATCATCACCAGTGATTACCCTCGCAACCAAACTGATGAGCCAACATTTCTCTTAAAACACATACATCTAGGAAGCCGCTTAGGAGATGGGGAAGATCGTTAGAACCCAAGAACTAGGTAAGACTATGTACAAAAGGTTCAGAAACGTGTCTTTTTAAAAACTTGACTTAGTTTTATATGCTTGTTTTATCTATGGGGTGAAGGACAGGGAGGCCTGGTATGCTGCAGTCCATGGGGTGCAAAGAGTCGGACGTGACTGAGTGACTGAACAACTCACCTTTACATATATTTTGAAAATTCCTGCCTGTCTCATTTGTGCTAAGGCATGCATTCTCAATAGGAAGAAGATGTTCATTGATGGGGGAATAATAAAAGAGGAGTTGACAAGACTGTACTAAGGAGGAGTAAAGGAGTGGTTTATTCTTGAGGATTAGCTAAACAGGAACAGGAAAGAAATATACTCCATAGATGAGGTAAGTCTCTAAATGCCTGCTACAAAGTTATATCTTATTGTTTGTGAGGAAATCACTCTGTTCTGTCCGCTGGAGACAGGCCACCAAGCTTGTCTAATTTTTTTAGAGTCACATAAACTTTATAAAAGTGAACTCAGTTGTTGAGAAATCTCATTACTTTCAATGCAGCATTCTTCATTTTTCTTAATAGAAATGAAGGAATATCATTTTTGTGTGGTAACACAAAAGCCCTGGTAGGAGCTGGTAAGGGGCAAAGGACTTTGTTGATCTAGTTTTAACCCAGGGACAAGTTTAAGGCCCTGTATCAAAACACACAGCCAATAAGAGAGATAATGACAGAGGAGAGACTTCCCAGGTATGTACTGTCTGGATGGAAAGGCTGCAGTTTGCTGAGCCCTGATAGTTGGAAATATGCGACTAAAACTTGGATGAAATATCAGAAACACATTTGGGGGTCAGTACTGAGTTATTTAGGAATACAATTTCAGGGTTAGTATTTATTCAGAGTCTTGAAACATGGTATCTAAAGCACTGAATGAGAATCAGAAGGCTAAGCCAAAGGAACGGCGTTGGATGGGACACGAATGGAGCGAATCTTGTGTATGAATAGCAGATAAAATCCAGAGAACAGGAAGGAGTATGAGTGATACAAGGGAAAGAAAAATAGATTAGGGATCAGGGATCAGTGGATTCATATCTACATCTGACATCAAATAACTTTTTCTAGCTTGCCTGTAAGAGGAGACTGGACTAAATAGTATCCAAGGGCCCCTCGGGCACTCCATTCTATGTGCAGTAAAAGTATAATGCTCCATATTAAATTGTGAGTATAGCAAGTCATCACAGATTACCTTTTACCCTTGAATCTCTGTTATTCAATTAACAGTTTCATGAACAGATTTGGAACAAGATGTGGTGCATTTAGGAAAAGATTTCTGAGAGACTTTGAAATGAACCAAGAAGATGATTCAACGCCATCAGTGAAAAAACAGATTGATCTAGCACAGCCATCAGGGTTATCTGATTCCATGTGGTCTGAGAGCCTCTGAGTTGTAACTGAGCAAGCTGTAGAACACTGACAGTAACACAAATGATTTTTGTCTCTAGTTGTGAAAGTTGTCTGGTAATTAATAGTTAATTATTACATTCTGGATATAGACCAGTTTTGCTAAGATGAAGCAAATTTTAGTATTTTCTTTGGATCCTTTTCTGAACATCTTGATGATTCACTTCACTTGTTCATTAAAGAGTTAAACAGAATTGCCTGTACAGGCACTAGAAAAACTGTACATGCTTGAAAAATAACAAAAGTCTGGTGAAAATAAAGGCAAACATTATTTCAGCAAATGGTTCATTTTCCAACATTCCCAATAAGCAGCGCAGAAAGCCTATGGAATAGAGGAAGGGTATAGTATAGGTTGGTTAAGGACCCAGATGTATTTTTTGCCAAGTTCAGTGTGCAGAACTGCTAGTAAGTGCCCTTAAACTAAAAAATATTTTTATTATTAATAAATCTCTCACCAAATATCTTGGCATCTTCTACACATCTCTGGGTTCGCCTTCTTATATTTTCACTGTCAGCTACAGCTCTCTGGTATCTCACCTGAGCATCAGAAGCAAAGTCAAAATGATGAGAAAACAAATGCTTATTGGTAGAAAAGAAACTTTTTGCTTATTTTACAAATTTTACCCTTGGTATAGATTTTTATTAAAACAAACAAGCAAAAACATTAGGAGTTGTATAGGAATCTTGTATCAGCTACTCCAAATTCCCAGAGAAGCAATCTCTGTTTACAACAGTTCTGATAGGCTGTCATTTAGGCTGCAGTTTGAATCCGTAACAACTGTTTTCAAGCTCATTATCTTCAGAAAAAGCTTTTTCTGAAGTCTTCACCCAACACTGCCACCCTCCAACTTTCTTTTGTTGAACTGAAACTCTAGGACAACCAAGAGTAAGTTTTTAAAATATGTCATCTTGGGACTTCCTTGATGGTTCAGTGGTTAAGACTCCATGCTCCCAATGCAAGGGACCCAGGTTCGATTCCTGGTCAGGGAACTAGATCCCACATGCTGCAACTAAGACCCAGCACAGCCAATAAATATGTATTAAAAAACATATGTCATCTATTTGAAGGCAATTATTTAGCCTCTTTAGTGTTTTTTTCTTTCATTCTTATAATCCCTGGTTCCTTTCATTATTCTCGTAAGACATACTCTCTAACCTCATTGCCCTTTCTGGGTGGTCCTGCTTTGGAATTACTCTATTTCTCAAAATCTGTCAGTACAGTACTGGCACATTAAGCCAGATAGAGTCTGATTGGCAGAATAAAATGATAAATGACCACATTAATTCAACAAATATTTACTGAGTGTCTACTACATGCCAGGGATTGTACCTCCATTGAAACTACCAAAATATCAGATATCTAAGTCCTGTGACACACCAGGAAACTGAACAAAGATGAGTATCCGTAGTCGGCAATGTTTTTGAACTACTACAGATTATTTTGCTCAGTATATCTAACAAGAGGGAGTAAAGAGCTAATTAGAGGAAACAGTTTAAAAAACTGACTTAAAAAACTTTATGTGAATATTTAAGCCAGAGAGATGTGACTACAGGTAACATAAACAGATAATAGAAAATATGATATATATTTCAGACGATATGAACAGATAATATAAAATCTACCTACTGTTAAATCTTGGACTTCCTTCTCCAGTTTAACAGCTTTTAGCTTTAAGGCTCGTTCTGCAAGAGAGGGTCCCAGTTCATCAGGGGGGTCCTCAGAATTGCAGTCTTCACCAGCAGTTCTCTGAGTGGCAGTGCTGAAAGGATGCAGCCATCCCCTAGCCATGACAAACAGCCAAAGTTACAACAAAGTTCAGAGACTGGAATGCTTCCCAGATTGACTCTCTCTAGACAAAGTGCTTTCAGTTTCAATAACACCACAAACACTTATAATGTGCTTGTGAAGTGCCAGATACAGTTGACAAGATTTTATTAAATCATCTTTTCATCTCACAATATGTGAGATAAATACTATTATCATTCCTACTTTATAGATGAGAAAACCAAAGTTCAGAGAGGCTTATGCCCTGCTCAAGATCACATTGTTAGTATACTGTTGAATCAGGATACTGAGCATCAGGCAGTAGAAATAGCTGGAAGTGGGGATACAAAAGTCAGCAAGAGAACACCAAATTATAGTACCTAGAACCAGCAGAACAATGCCAGAAGCAAGAATTCAAAACAAAAAGCCATACAGTTCAGGTTCAGTCTCTCATTTTATAAATAGGGAAAATTAACCCCAGTAAAGGTACCTTATCAAATTGGAGTAAGGCCTAGAATTCTAAAGCTTTCTTGATATACAAGAAAAAAAAGTTTGTAATGCTTTTACAAGCTCTAAGTAAAAGGCTTTTATAGAAGAGAATTTGCATTAGGAGAAAATGAGTTGGGAAATTACCATGTAAAATCAAATCAATCAAAAACTTACAAAACATTTACTATATGTTGTGGACTGTGAACAGGTGAATGAAATAGATCATATAGATATGTAGTTCAGTTTACACAAACATTTTAGAATAGGGGTTTGTAGATTTTGGATTGCAGCAGTTTTGAACCCCCTGTTCAAGGAAGTTTCCATTACACCTCCTGGGTCCTCATAATTTAACTTGAAGTAAAACCATCAAGAAAATCTGTGGGTGCAAAAGGTCTTAAAAACAAATAGTTTATTTATATAAACTGGCATATACTGAAGAGTGGCCACTAAGGTGAAATCTAAATGAACGCTTAGTAGGGGTAAAGGAGTTTAGTTCAAGAAAGGGAAGAAGGAACCATCAGTTTAAGTGTGTGGTCAAGATTACTTTTTATCTTTCATGCTAGTCCTGAATTCAGTTATTATAATCCTATGTCAAATTATACATGATTACCAATTTTTAGTTCAGAAAATGTGGTCATCAAACAGGGTGAAATAGATCCTTCCTCCTAAAGTCCTAAAAAACAACATTTATCCAATTAAGAATAGGTCAAAATATCCTCAGGGCCAGTTGAAGGGAACATGGCTAGGGCCCAAATCATGAGAAAGAGGGAAGTTGTGGTGGATTCATTCAATTGCTACTCTTTCAGAACTGGAGTGGGGAAAAATTTTATTAGAAGGAACCATTTTGCTCCCGATCACTTCCCTACACCAAAAACTGCCAAAAAGATTAGGGGAAAAAAGCTTGAAACCCAGAATTCAACCTCTCATCCTAGTGCTGGGTCAGGTGTGTTATGGTAAAAAGGGGACAAATAGTTATGCAAAATTTTTGGATTTCACCGTAATTTACTTTTCAGAGATCCAACCTTATCCATCCCCCTACTCAGCAATTTTTATTTTTTCTGGTAAAGAAACTGTCAACAGGGAATCGTCCCTGAGAATAACGAACATTGGTCACTAATTAAAAGGGCCGATTCTACAGCCCTGACTGGTTTTCAGTCTGAATTCCACCACTTCATGGGTATTTAAGTTTGGAGACATTACTCAAAATTTCTAAACCACAGTTTCCCCCAATTAAACGGGAGAATAAAAAGAACTACCCATAGTTCTGCAATCGGCAAGATAAGTGATCAAAAAAAGCTGCTGCAATGATAAAAGCAGCAACCAGAACTTAAACTCCTGAAGGCAGGTGGAAGGGCCGTCTGGCAAAGTCCAACGCCCTCCTTTTTCTTACAGGAAAAGTGAAGCTCAGATATTGGTTCCTCATTATGTTCATTCAGGGTGCTAGGAAAGAATCCCGTCACCTGTAAGCGCCAAAGCTGGAGAAAGGGGCGGGAAAGGCACGTCCCCAGTTCAGTCGGAAGAACAATTCCCACCTCCGAGGGCGTGACCTCGGATCTTCCAACGTACGTCGGCCAGACAAGGAGGCGCGGCTGTGAACCTCAGTTTCCCGCTCTGCAAGATGGGGCCGTGAGCGCCCAGTTGTAGAAGCCGAGAGGCTAGAGGGGTCCCCGCGTCCTCCAGCCCCAAACTGCCCCTTCAGATCGCTCGTCCCTCATTGTCCTCAAGTTCCCAATCCCCACCTGCCTCGCTTACCTGCCCTCGGACGCGGCATGGGCGGCCAGGGGCTGCATCCGCCGACGGACCGCCCACAGGAGCCTGGCGGCCATGTTCCCACCTCGGCTTACGGAAGCAGCGCATGCGCACTTGCCCCAAATGACGAGCTACGTTCGCTTCAAAAACCACGCTTCCCAGCAGCCTTCGCGGGCTTTTTTCTCTTAGGGCCCCGGATGGGAACGCCACTTGTTGGTTGCTCCTGTGCAGTTCCCTACCCGGTCTTTAAGCAACGCAACTCTTCCGGTCCCTGGCGTGTTCCGCGGGTAGGTTGGTTTCCTGTGGCAAGGGAGTGGGTTCAGTGCTAGGCGCGGAATACGCGGCGACCACAGGGAGTAACACTTGTGCCCTCAAGGAGCTTACATGAGGTTTTACACAAGGTGCAAACACCATATGAGGTCAAAATATGACCCTTATTTAAACGCGAGGGGCTTGGCGTTGCGGAACCCTAGAATACGATATGACCTAGTGTGGGGCGTTTTCCCAGGGGAAATAACGTTTGACCTGAAAGCGGAGTAACGAGTAAATGAAAAGAGAAGGCAAATGGTTCAGGTAGAAAGAAACAGCATCTGCAAAGTCTTTTTCGTCAGTTCCCCCTCCCCCCTCGACTTACTGTGATTCGAAATGTGTATTTTTTAATTTCTCCTCACTAATGTGTACACTCCATTAGGGCAGAGATTTTATTTTTTCTTTTTGGTCTGTTCATATTTAATAAACAGTGGAACAGTGTCCTAGTGTAGTTGTTCAAAATCTTTTTGTCTAAAGAACTTGAATGTTACAGTGCCATTACGAGTTTAAGGGGCCACTGACCGTAGTGTGGAGGAGATTGGGTCTAAGAAGTGGGGAAACGAGCTGTTGGACGGGTCCATGCAGGGAAGGGGTGTGTCCTGTCCTGGGATTACCTCACCAGAGAGACGTTTGTAACCACCTTATCTAAAATAACTACTATTTTAGGTATATCCAGCAGTTTGTTTTTGTTTTTAGTGTAAGCTTCATGAGAGTGTCTGCCTTGTTCACAGCTGTGATTTCTGACATCTAGTACAGGGGCAGGGGAGCCTGGTGGGCTCCCGTCTATGGGGTCGCACAGAGTGAGATACGACTGAAGTGACTTAGCAGCAGCATGTACTGCTGCTGCTAAGTCACTTCAGTCGTGTCTGACTCTGTGCGACCCCACCAGGCTCCTCTGACCTTGGGATTCTCCAGGCAAGAATACTGGAGTGGGTTGCCATTTCCTTCTCCAATGCATGCATGCAAAGTTGCTTCAGTCGTGTCTGACTCTGTGCGACCCTGTTGACAGCAGCCCACCAGGCCCCTCTGTCCACAGGATTCTCTAGGCAAGAATACTGGAGTGGGTTGCTATTTCCTTCTCCGGTAGATGTTCTAGTATTTGTTAAATGAATTAATGAAGTTGGATGGTGTCAGTGGAGATGGGAAGAAATGGATGAATTTTAGAGAGATTTAGTATGGAAAATTGACAGGTTGTGAGTTGTGGATACTTGGAGTTGCCAGACTAGTTACTGGATAATCCTTAATGTCAAAAAAGTTTTTTAAGGAAGGAGGAGTGTGCCTTCTTCTGAATCTTCACCTTAGCGTGGCTTGTTCGTACTGTAGCTGTTTGAGTCATAGTTTTTCTCTGCTTGTTTGTGAGTTTCATAAAGAGAAAGCTGGAGTCTCCTTATATTCTGTCCAAGGCCTGGCTCAAATGTGTTATAATCAGCAACCTTCTGTTTCCTTTTGACCTTAGGAAAACATGGGTTAAGGAGTGATCATGATTCTCTTACATAGGAGAAAACAGGCTCAGAGAGGTTGGTGAACCTGCTCAAGGACCCCCACTGAGGATACAATGATACTAGAAATCTAATAATCTAAACGCTTTGCAATACTGGGGAGGATGGAGCTTCAAGTCCACCTTAGAACCATGGCCCTACCCTTTGGAAAAACAACCAAACCAGAAGTGGCATCCACGCTGTAGCCATTTTGTTAAAGCGTCTGGTAGCTAAGTTACACCAGGTGTGCTGCATCCACTCATTAGGTGCTTGTGTGCTTCTGAATGCTGCACTGCGAAGGAGGGAGGACATGAGTGAAGTAGAACCTTGGAACCAAGAGGAGGGGGATTCTAGGGTCAGACTCCATGTATTCAAATGCCGACTCCACCACTTCTTAAATGTGGACTTGAATAAATTACCTAACTTTTCTGGGCTTCCATTTCCTGAACTGTGAAAACTGGGATAACAGAACCTATTTCACAGGGTTTTGGTGAAGATTAAAGGGAAAATACCTAGAGAAGTAATTAGCATCAGCTTTGGCTACATAAAAGGCAAAAGTAAAGTGTGGAGCCCTTTGCTCAAGATTACTGAGTGGGTAACAGAGCAATAAACCAAGCACAGAGCCCTGCTAGGCATGGGGCCCTCTGTGACTGCACGGGTTGTATGTCTTGTAAGCCAGTCATCGCTAACAGTGCCTGATGCATGGTGAGTGCTCAGTAAATGTTAATTATTAATTTTGTAGGGTAACCCCTTCAAAGAGCCAAGATCTATTGGTGGGAAAAGGCACTCAAAATAACTAAAAATAACTGTAGGAAAGAATGTGACACACATCACATACACAGTTGAATTGCTGGGTGCCATTCCAGGATCTATATTTTAAGGAAGAACATTGGCAGTGCAGTTTATGTGAGCTCCATTGTCATTGAAGACACTCAGGTGGAATTTGGATGAAAGATGTCAATTATGGATTGGTTACCTTTTAGCCTTTAATGGTTGTTAAAACCATGTGAAAGTCATTTCTTTAGCGGAAAGGACGCAAAATTTGAGTCAGGTGTTTCTTATCTAGCTAATAACCACTATGGCTGAACCTTTCCTATTTCTTGGACAGTGTGCAAGATGCTTCCTGTGTGTTATCTCATTGAATCCCCCCAGTAGTCTTGGGAGAAGAGTAGCATTGTTAACATGGTTTTCACAGGTGAAACAATCAGAGGTCAAAGTCACAGCTGGTAAATGGCAGAGGCGGAGCTCAAGCAGCCTTGTCTGGATCCAGGCTTATCAGCCCTAAGCCTCATATTCTGCCACTGACAGCTGGGTGCTTTTGGTCAGGTTATTTTACTTGCTTTGGTCTGCTGCTCCCTCAGAGGGTGATACAGTTTGGGTGAGGCTCAAGTGTGTAAAGCCTTAGGTAAGTAAAGTGTGTGCAGCCCAGAGTGTCCAGAGGCTTCTCTAGGATTTCCTTTCTTTCCCCTTGAGTTAACCTTTGAGCTTTTGCATTTAAATGATTTTTATCTTTATTGGAGGGAAAGGTGGTGAAGGCCTGTAATGGGCCTACAGTGTTGATAAAGTAATGAATGGCACAGTTAGAAGACTGCCTGGGACTTGAGGTCCCTGCTCTTCTATAAACATATCAAATGTTTATAAACGGTTTAGCACCCCTGTGGCATAAATGAGCCACCATCCTCTTGGTTTTCTGTGATAGGTTTACTTGATAGTAGGGTTGAAAGGGTGGATGGTGGGTCTCCAAGTGCGAAGTAAGGTTAAAGACATAAAGAGTATCACCTGGATATCTGATCATAGTAATCATAGCTCCCAGAGCCTGAGTGCCGTATACATTATGTAGGGAACTTCATTGATAGCAAATGATCCCACCTTACAGTGCCTGCAACATTCTGTGGACATTAGAAACCTGTGTTTCTGAGTAGCACTGTGAGCTTAAAATATGTCAGCTGCTGAACTTCTTGGCCTGCTAAACTCCTCTGTGCCAGATCTCTGATTTGAAAACACTCAAATCTGGGATTCTAGAATCTGTGTCATGAGGAATGATTGTAGAATTTGCATAATCTCTGTAGTTTTTGTTCACTTCATGCGAATAGGGATAATGGTATTGATTTTTCAGCCTGTTTTGCCTAGAGATTGTCAGTAAAGCCCAGTGTGAATCCATTTGGCACAGGTGTTGTCAGATGATCAAGTCCCATCTCTCTGTACTGCACCACTGATGCCTCAAGACCTTCCTTTTTCCTATGGACTGGGAATGGGATGCTGAGAAGGGGATGGAATGGCTTATTCACATGTGCTTTCATTTTTCTTCTTCAGAGAGGAAGGCAAAGACATTCAACAAAACCTTACAACTGTAGAGATTTCTGTCTCCCTCCGCCCCCATTTCCACCCTCTGTAAAGTTATAAGGATGCCCTCTATTTCCCTTTTCTACTTCTTTTCTTCCCATATACCCTATAATCATGCAGACAATAAAGGTCTTTGGGATGGCCAGAGAGTTTGGGCTACTTCCAGTCTTCTGATGTCTCCTTGTGAAAAGGCTTCGCCTTGGATGGACAAGGTGTTATTTCCTTTGGATGAAATCCTCATCTTTTTTCTAGGTCTTCTTCATTTCCCATTCCTGAATAACAGAAAAACAGGAAAAAAAATCGGTTTGTTGAATATTCAGATGTAACTTGCAGGATGAAAACAAGGTAAAAACATCCTTGATTTCTTTCTTTTCCGTATCCTCCACATCCTCAGCAGCAAGTCCTTCTCTACCTCCAAAACCAGCTACTTCCTATCACCTCCACTAAACTTTTCTAATCTCTCGTCAGAATTCTCCTAACTGATCTCTCTATCCCCCCATCCATTTTCAACATAGTAGCCAGAATGGTCTTTTAAAAATGTAATTCATACCCCAGAATTCCTTGGTCCAGATTTGCCAATGACTTTCCATTATGTTAGAATAAAATCCAGAGTTCATCCAGTGGCCCATAAGGATCAAGGAGAAGCAAACTCTGGCTCATGGATCAAATCTGGCTCACTACATATTTTTGTATGACCCATCAGCTAAGAATGGTATTCAGATTTTAATATTTCAAAAAAGTTTTTTTTCACGACACCTGAAATTTATGTGATATTCAAAGTTGGGTCCATAAACAAAGTTTTATTGGGTCACTGACATGTCAGCCACTTCTTTACATATTGTCTATGACTGCTTTCCTACTATGATGGCAGAGGTGAGTGGTTGTGAAAGAGACCGTGTGGTCCACAGAGCATCAAATATTTACTGTCTGGCCCTTTCCCGAAAAAGTTTGCTGATGTCTTGTCTAGGTGGTCTGGCCTTGGGCTGGTTACTTCTCTTATCTCCTGTCCTAATGCTCAGGTATTTGTTTTCAGGTCCACACTTTCTTATCTTCAATTTTGAAACCAGACAGCTCTGAGACCAGAATCTTTTTCAAGTGTTTTGGCACAGATTCAGTGGCCTGGCCTGACCTGATATGAGGTTGTTTGAAGTCTGTTTAATGTGCTGTGAATGTTTGTGTCTTGCTATAGAATTATCAACATGTTTGCTTACAGAGTACCTCCTGAGAACTTGGGGTTTTTCATCATATATAGTATATGCACCACATTACCTTTCTAAAATTCAAAAAGTTCTGGAACACAGCTGGCCCCAAGTTTCACTCCAATCTCATGGAGTGAGCTGTTGACTGGGAGCTGGAAGAGATGGGTTTGCATCCCAGCTCTCTCGGTGATGCCCTGCGTAACCCTGGGCAAGTCCCTTTACTCAGTTTCCTCACCTATTAAACGGGGCCTTTCTTGTCTCAAGACATACTGTAGGTTCAGAAACCAAAGCTTGGTAGAATTATGTATTAAGAAAGAGTAAATAGCTTCCAAAGGAGATTTGAGGGTCTTGCTTTCTGAGCAAAGTTTGAGTTTTACTGCATGGATATATTGGCAAATCTCTGTCTTTCTCACTAGCTGGTTTTTTTTGTTTTTGGTGAGGTTCTATAGAAAGGAAGCTTCCGGGTCTCTGAATTTTGATTAGCCAAAGTGTCATGGTACCTTGGCTTTTTGTAGCACCCTTCCTTGATTGGAGTTTATGATGGATGGGCTCCTCTTCCGTAACTCGGAAACACAATTGACAGGGAGAGGTTGCTCTGGGACATTGTTCTGGGGTTTATTTGCAGTTTCCTGTTGATGACAAGACATAGTTACACTGGTGAAGTCTAGTACTCACACAGCCTGCCCTTCAAAGAATGCCAGTAGAAGACATTGTCCAAATATGTCAGCATCAAACAGGGTAAGGGGTGCAAAATACCTGAGGGCCTTGGAATAAATTTATGATTAAATGACTAAAATTACTAAAGTTAAAATATCTGAATCCTCACTGTGCACCAGACATTGCATAAATTGTCATAGTTCATTTAGCTTTTTCAGTATTTAAAGCAGATGCTTATTATATTGTTACATTTTACAGATAAGGAAAATGAGAAGGTAAAGTCACTGCTCAAGGCCATAAAGCTGGTGAGTGAGACAGCTGGGATTTAAATCCCACAGTCCTGTCTCTTAACCTCTCTTCTGCATTCCTTCACGTTTTTTACACTGCCTTTATTCCTTAAAATTTTCAGGTGATTGCTTAGTATCTTGCTGGATGTAGTTCCTTGAATGTAACATACCAATAGTTAAGCCTGTAGGGAATTTAGAGAAAACTTTGTCCAAAGGCCATCACAAGGATCAAAAGTGGAGGGAAAAGCTCTGTGGAATGTGAATGTCAGGGCATGCTGGTGGGAGGAAGCATCTGGGATGAGGGAACCACTTCTACTCCTCCACCAGTCCTCTGTGATTCTCGGAAATTGTTTTGTCCCTCTGAGCTTTTCTGTAAATGAGGTTGGAAATGACCCCATGGAGAGGAAGTGTAGGAGTAGAAGAAACTGCTCTGGCTTCTGAATCATGAGGTGTGGCCTGACCTTGGATGACAATAGGAATACTGTTTTCTTGTCTAAAAGCAGGTATAAACATTTATTAATTTGACAAGCATTTATTGCACTTCTACTATTTTTCAGATGTATATATGTACATACAAACTGTGGCTAAGTGCCATGAAGCAGAATAACAGATGGGACTGTTGGTAATTTAGACCAGTGGTTCCCAAATGGGGACAGTTTTGTCCTTCCTGGGGATGTTTGGCAATTTCTGGAGACATTTTTAGTTGCCATAACTGGGCATGGAACTCCTGGCATCACATGGGTAGAGGCTGGGGATGCTACTAAACATCCTACATGCACATGACAAGGCCTATACAAAATTACTAGTAGTCGTGCTGGGGTTGAGACACCGATACAGACTGAGGGCCCTGAAGAAATCCCATTCAGCATGAGGGTTGCTGGGAGCATTAGAGGCAATGGATGCAAAGCCCTGAGGATAGGGCCTGGTACACAGGGGATCCCAGGAGGGGGCCTGTACCAATGGCTAAAGCAAGCCTCTGGAGTCAGACTTCCTGGGTTTGGGATCCTGTAAAGAATGCTCAAACTACCGCACAATTGCACTCATCTCACATGCTAGTAAAGTAATGCTCAAAATTCTCCAAGCCAGGCTTCAGCAATATGTGAATTGTGAACTTCCTGATGTTCAAGCTTGTTTTAGAAAAGGCAGAGGAACCAGAGATCAAATTGCCAACATCCGCTGGATCATGGAAAAAGCAAGAGAGTTCCAGAAAAACATCTATTTCTGCTTTATTGACTATGCCAAAGCCTTGACTGTGTGGATCACAATAAACTGTGGAAAATTCTGAAAGAGATGGGAATACCAGACCACCTGACCTGCCTCTTGAAAAATCTGTATGCAAGTCAGGAAGCAACAGTGAGAACTGGACATGGAACAACAGACTGGTTCCAAATAGGAAAAGGAGTACGTCAAGGTTGTATATTGTCACCCTGCTTATTTAACTTCTGTGCAGAGTACATCATGAGAAGCGCTGGGCTGGAAGAAGCACAAGCTGGAATCAAGATTGCCGGGAGAAATATCAATAACCTCAGATATGCAGATGACACCACCCTTATGGCAGAAAGTGAAGAGGAACTCAAAAGCCTCTTGATGAAAGTGAAAGAAGAGAGTGAAAAAGTTGGCTTAAAGCTCAACATTCAGAAAACTAAGATCATGGCATCCGGTCCCATCACTTCATGGGAAATAGATGGGGAAACAGTGGAAACAGTGTCAGACTTTATTTTTTTGGGCTCCAAAATCACTGCAGATGGTGACTGCAGCCATGAAATTATAAGACACTTACTCCTTGGAAGGAAAGTTATGTCCATCCTATATAGCATATTGAAAAGCAGAGACATTACGTTGCCAACAAAGGTCCATCTAGTCAAGGCTATGGTTTTTCCTGTGGTCATGTATGGATGTGAGAGTTGGACTGTGAAGAAGGCTGAGTGCCGAAGAATTGATGCTTTTGAACTGTGGTGTTGGAGAAGACTCTGGAGAGTCCCTTGGACAGCAAGGAGATCCAGCCAGTCCATTCTGAAGGAGATCAGCTCTGGGATTTCTTTGGAAGGAATGATGCTGAAGCTGAAACTCCAGTACTTTGGCCACCTCATGTGAAGAGTTGACTCATTGGAAAAGACTCTGATGCTGGGAGGGATTGGGGGCAGGAGGAGAAGGGGACGACAGAGGATGAGATGGCTGGGTGGCATCACTGACTTGATGGACATGCGTCTGAGTGAACTCCGGGAGTCGGTGAAGGACAGGGAGGCCTGGCGTGCTGGGATTCATGGGGTCGCAAAGAGTGGGACACGACTGAGCGACTGAACTGAACTGAACTCCCATTTAGCTGAGTGACCTTGAGCATGTACTTTGACATCTGAACCTTAGTTTCCTTGTCTGTCAGATAGGGTGAATACACAATATTGCCTCATTGGATTGCTATGAAGATTGTGTGAAATCGTACAGGTTAAGATGCTGCACTAGCCTGTGGTAATTTATCAATACAAGTTTGTTCTTATTCAGTATAGTATATTATCAGTAACCCCAAGGCCACTTCTAAGATTACATTCAGGATAAAAAGTCAAATAATGGTGCTTCAGTGGAGAGAACACAGGCCAGAGAACTTGCTCCAAAGAGTCCCCTTCACAGGTGTACCACTTATGACATGTTCCCTCTCAGGGTTTTAGCTTTCTCATTTGTAAATAAGGATAGCTCCTACCCCTCAAAGAACGATCACGAAAGCCTGTAGCACGTGAGGGGATTAAGGAGCAGCTCACCCCACTCTTGTTCTTGCTGTTGACGGAGAGCCCCAGGGCTGGGCCCCCTGCCAGGGACTGCTGCAAGCGCTCCTTCACAGTCACCAGCCGCAGCTCCAGGTCGATCCGGTGCTCCTCCTTTGCCCGACACTGAGCTTCGAGGGTGGCCAGAGCCTCTTCAAGAGCCTTTAACTTTGCCCCTGTGTCCAAAGACATCTATGAGAAATAGCTGAGCCTGGCCAGAAACATCAGGGAGTTTGGCAGCCCCACAGGCCATAACGTGCCTTCCCAGAGGGCCTTTCTAGCCTTACTTCTGGTTAAGGAATGGACTTGGGACCTGCAGTTCTAGCTCCGTGCTGGGTTTTGTGATCTTTATCTGCCCACTATCCATTTCCCCATTCCCCTCTCTTTCCCTATAGATTGAATGGGGTTGACCTCACTTCCAGTTCAGGAGATTGGCATATAACTTAGACCTGGCCCATAATTGTATCTCATTTTCTGGTCACAGTGGTTAAAGTGAATCCTAAGGTGCTTATGGGGCCCATTGGGAAGAGGAGCCTCTCTTGTGGAGTGGTTGCGTGGACTGTGTGAGGGCTAGAGTTGTGAAGCCTTTATACTACCATGAGGGACAGAGAATGAAACCAAAGTAGGGAGAGGCAGAAGCAAGAATTAGAATATGCTTCCTGGTGACATCATTTAAGTTCCTGGACTTTGCTATACCTGATCACTTAAGTTTCCAGTTATGTTTTTCTTTTCATTTCTAAGCCGGTAAGTTTTCTGACTTGTAACCAAGAATCAACACAGGGCTTTACACTGATCACAAGACCTTGCTAGGATTTTGCTGCTTATTCAGTTTAAGCCAACAAACCTGTGTTAGGAGTTTGCTTGTGTCAGGAGGTGTGTTGCATCTTAATAGGTTTAAAAATTAGTTCCATTGTTTGCCCTGAAAGAGGTTGCACTGGAGGGTTTTCTGGTAATGGTGATTCTCTTTATTCATTCATTCAGTAAATATTGAGTGCTTGTTAGGTACCAGGCCGTGTTCTATGCCCTTGAGATATATTAGTGAACAAAACAGGGAAAGATCTTTGCCCTATTGAACTTATAATTGTGTGTTTATATGTATGTGTGTGAGAGAGAGAACAATATAAATACAATAAGTAATCTGTTAAAAAGTTATATGCTATAGAAAACAATTGAGCAGGACAAGTTGGACAGTCAAGTCAACCTGCTTCAGACTCTAGTTCTGACTCTTAGAAAGTTCTTTATATTGAAACCAAACTGTCTTCATGTGTCTCCTTCCCATTGATTCTGGTTCCTAACCACATAGAACAAGTCATTAAGCCAGAAGTTCTCAGTTTGAGGTTTGTGAATTCCTAGGCAATCTGTGGCTCTGGGTGCACTTGAGCTCCTGAAATTATTTGCAACATTGTGATTTGTGGGGGTTTTCTCCCTTAGGAAAGGGTCCATAGGTTCCATCAGATTCTCTTGGGGCTATGTGACCTTGAACATATTTTATATAAGGATAGGACTTCCATTTCCCTGCAACATGTTCAGAAACCTCAGTCTGAAAGTGTGCTGAACTGCAGCTATAGAGAGAATTCAACAGAAAAATGGCAGAAAGTGGGGCGTAGAGGAGCCCAGGGTATACAGGGCCTGCCGAGGTCATGGTCCTGGGTTTCAGAAGGGGATACTGGTGAAGTGTCACTGTCCATTACTCTCAGCGCCTGGACCAATGTTTCACACATTTGGGTCCTTAGTACATAGCTGTGAATAATGAGTTAATGTGAGGTTCAAAATGATATCTCTTCCTTGATTCTAAAGCACACTATGTTTTTCATGTTTTAAATTTTCTAAAATCAGATCTCATTTTACCACATTAAGTATATACATTTGTGTTACTTTTTCATCCCCTCACTCTAAAAACAGTTACTCAATCAGTGGCACTTTCATTAGTCAGGAGAGATGGTGATGGTGGTGGTGGTGAGGAGGAGTAGAAAGGGGAGGAGAAACCTACCTGTTCCTGGTAAGAAGCCAGGTGGCTAGTACTAGGAGAGGTGTCAAAGCTCAAGTGTGAGCCCCTCATATGCTCAGGGCCACACCCCATAGATACCTGGGTTGTTCCGAATGGCTTCCTTTAGTTCCCTCTTTTCCTGCCGCAGCACCATCAGCTCTGTCCGGATTGTCTCTTTCTCTTTCTCCAGCTTCTCTTTTTCTACCAGGTACCTCCTGGCATCCTCCTCAGCTCGGTTCTTACCGTACTTATACTGATGGGCACCTGCAGAAATGAGGCAGGAAAAGGTCCTCAATTCTGAGCTCTGGTGAGAGTACTTGGGTGGTGCTAGCTTCTCTCTCAGCCTCAATCTGTCCATAAAATGGGAATATTTAGGTCCATACCCCTAGATATATTTAGTGTGAAGGAGAGGAAACTAGGAGCCAAAGGGAGGCCATAGTGCACAGGGGTGAGGAAGAAGGGCTTTGTTGTTGTTAGGTAGCTAGGTTGTGTCCAACTCTTGTGACCCCATGGCCTGTAGCCTGCCAGGCTCCTCTGTCCATGGGATTTCCCAGGCAAGAATGCTGGAGTGGGTTGCCATTTCCTTCTCTTGGGGATCTTCTGACCCAGTGTTGAACCTGCATCTCCTGCTCTGGCAGGCAGATTCTTTGCCACTGAGCCACCAGGGAAAGCCCTACAAGGGCCTTAGAACCAGACAGATGAAGGTCTGTGTTTTCTTTTGCCCATTACTGGTTGTGTGGCATCAGACAAAGTGGATGTGGTGTTTTTGTGCCTTCTCCTAGCTTTAGTTTCCTCATTTGTCAATATGGATATCAATCAGATTTAGCTCTTGGCATTGTGATAAGGTTTTAAAGAGATAATTCACGAAAAGTGCTTGGTAAATAGTACCTGGCAAATAGAGCTTAGTAAATGTTAGATAATAATTTAAAATAGATTTTGTGATGTATATATATTTTTGTTTTAAAAGGGCATTTTTATAGTTAACTTTCAGTGCATAGAGGATAGACAGCTACATGTAACACAGATCTACAGAGAATTGAGACCTGGGGATAAAGTCAGGCATTGCCTGTTTTATTACTGGGAAAAGGAGGGGGGCAGGGGGAAGAGAGACCTAGTATTCTACTATAGGCTTTACACTATGGTGGGCAGTAACAACAAATTATTATGGCAAAAATTTATTGACTGCTTACTATATACTAGATAATTTATCTGCATTTCTATTTAATCCTCACAAAAGTTACTGTTATTTGCTCTGCTTTATTGTTGGGAAAACTGAGGCGCAAGAGGTTAGGTCTCACTGCTAATGATGGGAGAACCCAGGTTTGAGCTCATGTCTATCTGACTCAAGGATCCATGCTATGAAATACTGCCAAGCTTGAGCAAGGCCATAGTCTAACCTCTTAGTGAAAGTTTTATTTATTTATTTTTTTATGCTACAGTCAGTCACACATAGTCCTTTGTAAGTGGGTGTGGAGCAATTCCCACAGTTTGCTGGTAAATGGGGGATCTTGTCTCTGTAGCTCTGTAGGGATTGCAGTGGTCACCCATGGCCTATTTAAAAATCAGTTCCTACTTTAACTACTCTACAATTCAAACCTCATTATAAATAAAGCATGGAGGGCTGAGAAGGGGGCGCATGGCTCCCTGTACTTCCCAGCTATACAATAGCATCCCAAAGGAGTTGGCTTTCAGACTTTTGGATTTTATAAACTGGTAAAATTTAAATAGGGATATCCTGATTCACTTTACTGTACACTTGTAACTAACACCACATTGTAAATCAACTATCAGATCAGATCAGATCAGTCGCTCAGTCGTGTCCGACTCTTTGCGACCCCATGAATTGCAGTATGCCAGGCCTCCCTGTCCATCACCAACTCCCGGAGTTCACTGAGACTCACATACTTCAATTAAAAAAAAACGTAAAAAAATATTCACAGAAAAAATAGGGATACCAACAAAGGACTGTCAGCATTATATTGTTGACAATATAAAGACCTTAAAACTACCAATATTATTATTATTGCCACTGTTTAGCAGAATAATATTTTAACATCAGAAGTTGGACACAAATGTAGAATAGTCATTTATATTGAGTAGAATTAACTTTATGAAAAACTTCATGCACTATGCTTATTTTTCTCATTTCATTGCAGATGAGTGAAAACTTTCTTATGGACCAAACCAGCAAGTAGACTCGCCTTTGGGAGCCACCATTCCGAGCCACCTTGCTGTGTCAGCACCGCGGAGAGCGGCTTACCTCACACCCAACCCTGTAATGCTTGAGTGTTAAAGATTTTCATCCTCTGTAAGTGATGAGTTGATTTTCTTTTCTACTTTCAAGATTTTCTCCTTGCTTTTGGCTTTAGCATTTTAGCATGATGTGTCTTTTAGAAATGGTTTATTTGTTGGTTGCGCTGGGACTTGGTTGCTGCGTGCCTCTGGTTGTAGTGAGCAGGGCTGCTCCTTTTTGCCGTGCATGGGCTTGTCATTGCAGTGGTTCTCTTGTTGCGCAGCACAGGCTCTAGGTGCATGGCAGGCTTCAGTATTTGCAGTGCAAGTGCTCAGTAATGGTGGTGCCTGGGCTTAGTTGCTGCACGGCATGTGCAATCTTCTTGGACCAGGCATTGGATTGAATCCGTGTCCCCTGCCTGCATTAGCAGGAGGATTCTTATTCACTGGACCTCCATGGAAGACCTCCAGGAAGTGTGATGTGTCTTTTGTGGATCTCTTTGCCTTTATCCTACTAGAACTTCACTGAATTTCCTATATGGTAAATTAATGATTTCAATAAATTTGGCAACTTTTCAGCTATTATTTCTTTTAATATTTCTTATGCTCCTCTTTTTCTTCTCTCCTTCTAATACTCCCTTTATGTATATGTTAGTACTCTTAATGGTGTGTCTCACATTTCTCTGAGGCTCTGTTTATTTTTCTTTGTTCTTTTTTCTGTTATTTTAAATGCAAAATCTCTATTGATTTATCATGAGGTTTACTGATTCTTTTGCCAGTTCAAATGTGCTCTTGAGCCATTTGATAGAACAATGTCATCTTACTTGGTTTTTTTTTTTTTTTTTAACCAACTGAAGCTCATACTTCATTAAATTTACTTAGAATTTATCCAATGTCCTTTTCTGTTGCAGAGATACCACATTACATTTAGTCATCATGTCTCCTCAGGTTCTTGGCTGTGACATTTCTCAGACTTTTTTTCCCCAGTTTTATTGAAATAATTGACATAGCACTGTGTAAGTTTAAAGTATCGGCTTCCCTGGTGGCTCAGATGGTAAAGAATTTGCTTGCAATGAGGGAGACCTGGGTTCGATCCCTGGGTTGGGAAGATCCCCTGGAGGAGGGCATGGCAACCCATTCCAGTATTCTTGCCTGGAGAATCCCATGGACAGAGGAACCTGGTGGGCTACTGTCCATGGGGTCTCAAAGAATTGGACATGACTGAGTGACTAAGCACAGCACACTGTGTAAGTTTAAAGTATACTGCATAATGATTTGACCTACATAAATCATGAAATGATTACCACAAGTTTAGTGAACAGTCATTATCTGTGTAGATACAAATTTAAAGAAATAGAAAAAAATGTTTTTCCTTGTGATGAGAACTCTTAGCATTTACTCTTTTCTCTTTCATATGTAACATAGAACGGTGTTAATTATATTCATCATGTTGTACATTACATCTCTAGTATTTATTCATCTTCGAACTGGAGTTTATACCTTTTGACTGTCCTCATCCAGTCCTTCTCCCCATACTCCCTGCCCCTGGTAGCCACAAATCTGATCTTTTTCTATAAGCTTGTTTGTTTTTGAACTATTAATGTATTGAACCTACAGTATTGTATATTAGTTCCTGGTATATAACATAGTGATTTGATATTTCTATACATTTTAAAATGATCACCACGATAAGTCTAGTTACCAGCTGTCACCATACAAAGTTATCATGTAATTGTTGACTATATTCCCTGAACTGTACATTTCATACCCATGGCTCATTTATTTTATAACAGGAAATCTGTACCTCTTAATCTCCTTCACTGCTCTCCTCCCCCGGCCCCCTCCCCTCTGGCAACCCCCTATTGTTCTCTGTATCTATGACTTTGTTTCTATTTGTTATGTTTGCTTGTTTTTTTCAGATTTCATGTATAAGTGAAATTATATGTATTTGCCTTTCTCTGTCTGACTTATTTCACTTAGCATGATACTGTTTAAGGCCATCTGTGTTCTTGCAAACGGCAGGACTTCACTCTTTTTAATGGCTGAGCAGTATTTCATTGTATATATGTATGTCACATCTGTATCCACTCTTTTTGTCTGTTTTTTTTTTTTAATTTTTACTGACATAGTTGATTTAAAATATTGTGCTTCAGTTGTACAGCAAAGTGACTAATTATACACATACATATATTCATTTTTTATCAGATTCTTTTCTCATATAGTTATCACAGAGTATTGAGTAGAGTTCCTTGTGCTATACAGTAGGCAGGTCCTTGTTGGTTTTCTATCCTCTCTATAGCTGTGTGTGTATGTTAATCTCAAGCTCCTGATTTATTCTCCACCCCCCATATTTACCCTTTGGTTACCATACATTTGTTTTGATATCTGTAAGTCTATTTCTAGTTTGCAAATAAGTTCATTTATATCATTTAAAGAAATAGATTCCGCATATGAGTGATACCATATATTTGTCTTTTTCTGTCTGACTTCACTTAGTGTGATAATCTCTAGGTCCATCCATATTGCTGCAAATGGCATTATTTTGTTCTTTTTTATGGTTGAGTAATATTCCATTGCATTTATGTACCACATCTTTTTTATCCATTCCTCTGTTGATGGACATTTAGGTTGCTTCCATGTCTCTAGCTATTGTAAATGGTGTTGCAGTGAACACTGGGGTCCATGTGTCTTTTTAAAATTCATTGGGGTCCATATATCTTTTCAAATTGTTTTTTTTTCTGGATATATGCCCAGGAGTGGGATTGCTGGATCATATGGTAGTTCTATTTGTAGGTTTTTAAGGAGCCTCCATACTGTTCTCCATGGTGGTTGTACTAATTTACATTCCCACGAACAGTGTAGGTGGATTCCTTTTTCTCCACACCCTCTCCAGCATTTATTATTTATAGACTTTTTGATGATGTTTTGATTTGCATTTCTCATATACTATGATGTTGAGCATCTTTTTATATGCTTTTTGGCCACCTGTAGTGTCAGACTTTATTTTTTTGGGCTCCAAAATCACTGCAGATGGTGACTGCAGCCATGAAATTAAAAGACACTTACTCCTTGGAAGGAAAGTTATGACCAACCTAGATAGCATATTGAAAAGCAGAGACATTACTTTGCCAACACAGGTCTGTCTAGTCAAGGCTATGGTTTTTCCAGTGGTCATGTATGGATGTGAGAGTTGGACTGTGAAGAAAGCTGAGCACCGAAGAATTGATGCTTTTGAACTGTGGTGTTGGAAAAGACTCTTGAGAGTACCTTGGACTGCAAGGAGATCCAACCAGTCCATGCTGAAGGAGATCAGCCCTGGGATTTCTTTGAAAGGAATGATACTAAAGCTGAAACTCCAGTACTTTGGCCACCTCATGCAAAGAGTTGACTCATTAGAAAAGACTCTGATGCTGGGAGGGATTGGGGGCAGGAGGAGAAGGGGACGACAGAGGATGAGATGGCTGGATGGCATCACTGACTCAATGGACGTGAGTCTGGGTGAACTCCAGGAGTTGGTGATGGACAGGGAGACCTGGCGTGCTGCGATTCATGGGGTCGCAAAGAGTTGGACACTACTGAGTGACTGAACTGAACTGAACTGAATGTCTTCTTTGGAGAACTATTTAAATCATCTATCATCTTTTGATTGCATATTTTTAATGTAATGCTGTGTGAACTATTTGTATATTTTGGAGATTAATCCCTTGTCAATTGCTTTGTTTGCAGATATTTTCTCCCATTCATTCTGTGGGTTGTCTTTTTGTTTTGTTTATAGTTTCCTTTGCTGTGCAGAAGCTTTTAAGTTTAATTATATCCTGTTTATTTTTTTTTAAATTTTCATTACTCTAGGGGGTAATGTAATCTTCCAAAAAGATACTCCAAAAAGATATTGCTGTGATTTATGTCAAAGAGTGTTCTGCCTATGTTTTTCTCTAGGAATTTTATAGTGTCCAGGCTCACCCTTGGGTCTTTGACTCATTTTGAATTTATTTTTGTGTATGGTATAAGATAATATTCTAATTTCATTCTTTTACATGTAGCTCTTCAGGTTCCCCAGCACCACTTAATTGAATAGATTCTATGCTTCATTGTATGTTCTTGCCTGTTTTGTTACAGACTAATTGACCAAGGGTGTTTGGGTTTATTTCTGGGCTTTTTATCCTTGTTCCATTGATCTATATTTCTGTTTCTGTACCAGTACCATACTGTTTTGATTGCTATAGCTTTGTAGTATAGTCTGAAATCAGGGAGCCCTATTCCTCCAGCTCCATTTTTCTTCTCAGGATTGCTTAGGCTATTCAGGGTCTTTAGGGTTTCCATACAAGTTAAAATTTTTTTTTTTGTTTCTATTTATGTAAGACATGCTCTTGGTAATTTGATAGGAATTGCACTGGATCTGTAGATTGCCCTGCACAGTATAGTCATTTTGATAATATTGATTCTTCCAAGAATATGGTATATATCATTCCATCTGTTTATGTCATCTTTGACTTTTTTCATCATTGTCTTATAGTTTTCAGAGTATGGTCTTTTGTCTCCTTAGGTAGCTTTTTATTTCTAGGTATTGCATTCTTTTTGATGCAATAGTAAGTGAGATTGTTTCCTTAATTTCTCTTTCTGATTTTTTCATTGTTAGTGTAAAGGAATGCAAGAGATTTCTGTGTATTAATTTTGTATCCTGCAACTTTACCAAATTCATTATTAAGCTCTAGTAGTTTTCTGGTAGCATCTTTGGGATTTTCTATGTGTAGTATCACGTCATCTGAAAACAGTGACAATTTTACTTCTTTTCCAATTTGAATTCCTTTTTATTCCTTTTTCTTCTCTGATTGCCATGGTTAGGATTTCACAACTATGTTCAATAAAAGTGATGACAGTGGACATTCTTGCATTGTTTCTGATCTTAGAGGGAATGCTTATAGCTTTTCACCATTGAGAATGATTTTAGCTGTGAATTTGTCATATATAGCCTTTATTATCTTGAGGTAAATTCCATTTATGCCCACTTTCTGGCGAGTTTTTATCATAAATCAGTGTTGAATTGTGTCAAAAGCTTTCTCTGCGTCTATTGAGATAATCATATGGTTTTTATCCTTCAGTTTGATACTATGGTGTACTACACTGATTGATTTGTGGATATTGAAGAATCCTTGCATCCCTGGGATAAATCCCTCTTAGTCACAGTGTGTGATCCTTTTAATGTATTATTGGGTTTGGTTTGCTAGTATCTTGAGAATTTTTGTGTCTATGTTCATCAGTGATACTGGCCTGTAGTTTTCTTTTTTGTGGTATCTTTCTCTGGTTTTGGTATCAGGGTGATGGTGGCCTCTGATGTTGATCCACAGAGGGTGCAGCCTTAGGCATATACGGTCACCTTGGAGGACAGTGATCTTAGCAGGATTTTCTTCCTGATCTCTCTGTTACACTGCCTGCCTCTTGGTATCATATCCAGCTGTTAGGTTCCACTAATTGTCTGCTGATTGTTCTATTGTTTTTGATAATGCTTTGTATCATCATTTGCTCCACATTCTATTCCCACTAAAGTCAGTTCTTTTGAAGGAGAGCTTTGGAGTTCAGTGTTTTTTTTTTTAATTAATTAATTTCTTTATGGCTGTGCTGGGTCTTTGCTGTGTGTGGGCTTCCTCTAGTTGCAGCAAGTGGGGTCTGTTCTCTTGTGGTGCATGAGCTTCTCACTGCGGTGGCTTCTCACTGTGGTGCACAGGCTCTGGGCTGCGTGGGCCTCAGTAGTTGTGGCATGTGGGCTCTAGAGCACAGGCTCAGTAGTTGTGGCGTGTGGGCCTAGTTGCCTTGCTGCAGGTGGGATCTTCCAGATCAGGGATTGAACCCATTTCCCTTGCAGTGGCAGGCAGATGCTCAACCATTGAACCACCAAGCAAGTCCCTGGAGTTCAATGTTTTTATGACTTGCCTTTCTTTTTATCCTGGGCACAAGTCTCAGAGTCACTGTTCTGAACAGTGGCCTGCTTCTCTTAGAGTGACATCTTTGTTTCGTGAGCTGGGTGCTGGGTGGGGACTGTTATCTCTGATCTTCTAAACTTGCCTCTCCTAGTGTGGAAGCCCTGCCTTATGAGTGATCTGGGGTGAGGGCATATCCTTGGCCTGCCCAACCTTGAGTACAGCATTTGCCATATGAATGGAGTCTGGGAGCACCCTACTTGTGGGCTGCACTCATCTGTGATTTAATGTCAGTAGTACATAATTGGTGGTAATAAGAAATGCTGGTGACTTGATCTTACTGGGGAGATACTGCTGCTCTTAACTGGGAATGAGAGGAGAGAGAGCCCTGTTTTCTTGTCCACAGCTGCCTAGAGTAGAGATTCTGCCTCACTGAGTTGGGAAAGAGGTAAAGGAATGGGTTGTGGCTCAGATGTCACAAAGTCTCAGTGTTTTAACTGAGATTTAGTAAATTATCTAGAGTAAATCTTCACTTGCCATATGCCCTTAGGACAGTTTCTGGAGACTTTAGATGACTGTTTTAGCAGTCCTCACTGGTTATGGTCGTTTTCTGGGAAACAGGTCTGTGGAGCTTCTAATGCCACCGTTTCCTCAGTAGTCCCTCAGTTCCCATGATTTTTGTGTTCTTGTGTTTGTGTCCTTTTGCCGTCCCCTTCCACTGTAGACAGGGCTGACCTGTGTAACCATTAGGATGTGGCAGAAGTGATCACAAAAGCCAGTCCACGAAAACAATGCAGCTTCTACTCTGTTCCTCCTTCCTGGGTCACGTGCTGTGGGGGAAGCCAGCTGTCTTGTCATGAGGACAAGCAGCCCAGTGATGAGGTCCCCATGGCAAGGAACTGACGCCTCCTTCCAAAAGCCAGCACAGACTTGCCAGGCATACACATGAACCACCTTGGGAGCAGATTCTCTAGCATGTCAAGCTATCAGATGATTTCAGGTGACCAGCTGGCTTCTTGACTGTGACCTCATGAGAGACCCTAAGCCAGAGCTACCTAACTCAGCTGTCTCGGAATTCCTGATCCATAGAAACACTGACATAACACATACTTATGTTTTGAGCTGTGGGATTTTGGGTAATTTGTTATGTAGCAATAGGTAATTAATACACGATCTTGGGTAAAACCTTTCTCTCCTGTTCTTGTTTCTTCATCTGAAAAACATTGCTGGGCTAGATCCATGGTTTCCAACCATCTTTGAGGAGCTGTATGATTTCACAATGATGGGTAACAGGCTACTGTGTGGAGTAAAAGGGAAGCCAAGCAGGTCTCTGGACTCCAGGAAAAGCAGCTCCACTTTTTCTCTTTCTTATAAACTGAGCCTCAGTATAAGATTTGATATGAAGAATTTTTTTATCTTTGTTCTAGTTTTTTTTTTGTTACATTTTGTGATTTCTTCGATCTTATTTCATGCTTATTTCAATTCAGTTTCCCATTTTGAAATGGGTATTCCATAAGGCTGTGCATTTCTAGTGTCCACAAGCATAGAGCATAAGGAATGTTATAACAACCCTTTAATTGTTCAGAGAGGAAACTCTGGAGAGGGGAGGGACTTTTCCAAAGTTACATAGTAGTTTAGTGACCAAGTAAGGAATGGAATACAAATCTCCTGACTCTAGAAGAGATCATCTGTGCTAATGAAGTGGACTTCCCTGGTGGCTCAGTGGTAAAGAACCCACTTGCCAATACAGGAGAAGTGGGTTTGATCCTTGGGTGGGGAAGATCTCCTGGAGAAGGAAATGGCAACCCATTCCAGTATGCTTGCCTGGAGAATCCCATGGACAGAGGAGCCTGGTGGGCCTACAGTCCGTGGGGTCAAAGAGTCAGATACAACTGAGCAAATAAACAACAATGATATGGAGTTATCATAAAGTATTTTAAAAAATAAATCTTCAAAAAGCAAAGACTAGAACTTGACTCTGTTCGGGTACAGGGGGAAGAAAGTAAAAGCAACAGAAGACTCTTGGGACATGCTGTCCTACAGAAGGCTGGCTTGCTCATAAAGATAAATCATACAGGAGTAGAAATGTATGTTGGGAATCAAAGAGACCTTTTACCATAGGGTTTCCGACACAGTTAGTCATTACTTTGCAGTGTGGCAATCAGGCAGTTCAACAAACTTTTATGAAGTGCTAGGCAGAGCCTGAGCTGGGACACAGAGGTGAATTCTCTCTCTCTATATATGTGGGTTTATGTAGTGTTAAAATTTTAAAATAATTGCTAACATTAAAAAATAAGTAGATTTCTGGTTTGTTTTGAATAATTGGCAAATCTGAGCTGGCAGTGCTGCCTGGGGGCCTTGGCTGGAGCTGAGTGTTGGCTGCCCCTAGAGCTGGGGCCTGAGCACTGCAGTTTCCTTCAGTCTCCCCCAACACATTCCTGTTGTTTTCCCTCTGAGGCCTCCTGCTCACTCTGCTTGTGCTGTTATTTTTCTTAAGAGTATTTTCTTACACCTCTCCTTACTCACTTACCACATGACCCCTGGAAGGATCTGATTTTGAGACCCCCACCCCACCCCGCCCTGCCTCTGTCCTAGACATTCCCCTCCCTTCCTCCCTTGCACACAGAACTTACTGGAGGCGTGGCGCTTGACTTTGACCTGTGGGTCCACCCGATGGGACTTCTCACTGCAGGTGGAGGCGTGGCGCTTGACCTGGGCTCCAGGGGGACGCTCAGGCTCCTCGTCCTAGGTGGGAGACGGAAGGAGAAGATAAAGCATGGGTGGGCTCTGAGCCCTCAGTGATGTGCACTTGATGGCTGAGTGCTGCCTGACCTCTGAGGTCTTGGCCTTACATTTTTAGTTGTGTGCAGTCTTCAGCAGTCTATAAACCACTTGCACTGGCAGTGTTACTTGATCCTCATACCTTCCTAAAGGCAACCCTAAACTGGAATTTCTGCTGAGTGGAAAATTAGGAAGTCTCAAGACTTTGGGTGACCATATTTGATTTACCATAGATAATTTTGTCAGTACATCAATTGGATGTATAAATTTTCTGAATTGCTAAAATAAAGTCTTAAGTTAAAAAAAGTCAAAGTTGAGATCAGCCAGTGATAGAAGTGGCATAACTTAATAGACTGGCTATACATTTTCACATGAAAGAGTAGTGAGAACACTCAACATCTTGTCAAAGCTCAGGAAACCATGAGTGGAATATAATAGTCATATAATAATGATATTGATAATAGCAGTATTATTTACCCTCATTATAAGACCTTCCAGTGTTTAGGTACTGTGCTGAGCTTTTTCCATAAAGTATTTCATTTAGTTCTTGAAAGACCTAGAGGTAAGAGCTCAGATGGTCACCTAGCACTGTCCAGGGCAGGGGTCCTGGCCTGCAGACACATCTGCTTTCCTTGGCACCTTGATTCCCTCTCTCTGTGCATGAGCTGTGAGGCCTGACTCACCAAACAATGCCTAGTCAGAATGTGGTCCTCTTGCTCTCCCGTGGCAGGAGGAGGCACAGGGCAGATTGTGGAGCAGTATGGGTCATGTGATGGCTACAGAGGCCTTACTGTAAGTTAATAAGCTGGCGTCTTCTTGGTTTAGTGAGCAAGACAGGGAGATTGTCCTGGGAACTGAAGCCCAGACTGTGGATGCCACCAGGTAAAGGGCTGTGGGGGCAGCCACTCAGTTATCATCCACCTGAGACAACTACTGAATCAGTCAGTTCACAGAGCTGTAACAGGGGTGGAGAGCCCCAGCCTGCTCAGACTGGAGCAGTGCTCTGTACCTTGCAGAGCCCTCTCTTCTTCCTGGCTAGGGGCTCTTTCCTCCACACTGCCCAGCCTCGTGTTCCAGAGATTCTCCCAAGCCACAGTCTGGGGCAAGAAGGTCCCCTCTCCCCTACCTTCCAGGTGCTGGTTAAACAGAAATGATTTCTCTGAGGCAAAGGAATAGGGAAGGAGAGGGGGAGAGCTAATAAGTGGCCTTTGCCATGTCTCCCAAAGAACCAAGGGACCATACCTGCATCTTTTCATAAGGAACATCATCATAGACTCGGGGCTCAGGCCACTGATCCTGGCAGGATCTTGCATATCTAGAAAATACAAGGGATGATGATGATGATGTGACAATGATACTTATGCAGCTTACAGTGCTTTCCTGTCCACTTATTTGATTCTGGCAGCAGCTTTTAATGGAGGTCAGAAAGTTAGTGATAGCAGCCATGCCAGGCAGCACTGTGCCACTGATGTGTTTAGAGCTTATAGGCAGGGATGCATGGGATTCTCACAATCCAGGAAGCAGGTTATTCATCACCTCCATTCTGTACGTGAGAAAACAGAGGATCCAGGCTGGCAAGCAACCAACCCACCCAAGCTGTTGCTCATGATAGAGCCGTAATTCGAAGCTGGCACTTATAATGCAAACTCTGCAGATGAGCCTCATGCCTGCCCAGAGGCTCAAGGGTATGGGGACCCTAAATTTCTATGGCATGAGAGCAGAGCCCAGGCCATGGTCCAAAAGAGCTTCTCCTTTCTGGCTCATTCCATCCACAGCATCCTCAACCCTGAGCCTCCTCCTTTAACCAGCTTCTCTCCTCCTGCTGGAAGAGGAAGGCACCCACTCTGACTTCCCAAGGAAGCAGTCTTTCTCAGCCCATCCTCCCTTCCCTCCCAATCCGCCTCTGAGAGGGAGCTGAGATAGGAAAGGTTGTAGGCAGCTTTGGGGGGCTGTGGGGTACTGGCCCTTACAAGAAGGAGTTGCGCCCTGCACTGACGATGCTGGTTAGGGTCTCCACATCCACATAGTCATAGTGCAGTGCTTCGGGAGTGACTTTGGAGCCCATCTCCACTAGCAGCAGCCCAAGCCAGCGGCCCATGTCCTCTGAGCAGCTTGCCTGAGGGAGAGAAGGCATAAGCTGAGTTCACTGTGGCACATTCAGGGTCTCTGGCTACCCACTCACTTCAGCCAAACCCATATACGTATAGTATCTGTTTGGACCCAATACTTAGGGATCCAAGAGGAGCAAGACTAGAACACTCATCCAGAAAACCAAGTTTTCTGGGTAAGAAATAGAGACTCCCTCCCCAACTACCTCTCTAAAACATATAACCTCACTCATTATCCTCAGAGCCTTCCAGACCGATTGGATAGGAAAACAAAATTTAGGTGTTCTCTGAATTTTTTTTTAATATTTGCTTTTTATTAAATGAGGAGGCCATTTATCACATAACCCACATGTTTTTCTTGTATCATAAATGCCAATTATATATAATATTGTATACAGGAGAATCTCTAAGAAGTTGCTGGTCAACTAAACACATGTTTTTATTTAAAGAACATTATCATAAAATAAAATATATAATATATATATTAGAAAACTTATGAATTTTTGCCTAACTAAAAAAGTTATGACAGTTTGATTCCACCTGTTTGACTTAGTATGAATAGAATGCTAGATTTCTAATTTTAAAAAATAGATATGCAACAAGCAACAAAGATTTGCTGTAAACTACAGTCAATATCTTGCAATAACCTGTAATGGAAAATAATTTCAAAAATAATATATGTGTATATATAATTGAATCACACACAAAAAGAATTCTACTTTTTGAAATTTAGGAATGTTTATCTTTTTGCCAGTTTTTCTAAATATTCTATGGACATCTAATAACAACATATGAGATGCAGACTTTTAAATATATTTGTGTAGGATATAAGATTAATATAAGCTAATGTAAATAGAAATCTATTATGTTTAAATTACTAATGACATCATTCAAGATGCTCCTATTCTTATTTTTTTTGCACTTGATAAATACTCTCAGAGAAATGTTAAAGAGCATCATCATAAAACCAAGTTAGCACACAAAAACTAGAAACTTGAATTTAAAAAGCACAGTTTTTGCCAGAAAGCTCTTTGTGAAGAGAAAGGGAAAGCTTTTTCTGAAGAAAAGTAAAAGACCCATCTCAAGCTATCAAAAGTAGAAGTGACTTACAGAATCAATATTTCCTTACATTTAATAACTGAGAGAGGCAGTGGGTACTGGGCAAAGAAAACAATACCAAGAGGCTGGGTCTTAGTTGTAGGAAAAAAACCAAGAGGCCATCAGTCCTCTGTGGAGCTTCAGGTGAAGCATGTGACTGCCCTGGCCTCAGTTTCCTTA
Organism: Bos mutus; assembly: GCF_027580195.1. Taxonomy (NCBI): domain Eukaryota; kingdom Metazoa; phylum Chordata; class Mammalia; order Artiodactyla; family Bovidae; genus Bos; species Bos mutus. The sequence goes on along the minus strand of NC_091623.1, from coordinate 100,449,037 downwards.
TCTGTAATATGAGGGGGTAGTTTTTAGGTTTTCCTCCAGTTATATTTTAAATTTCTAAATAGCTGAAGGATTGACATGTAAAGAGAGATTCAGTGTATTCTGTATGACCCCAGAGAGGAGGCCTGGTGTCAGTGGGTAGTTAGGAAAAATGAGTGGGTGAAATGAAATCACATTGTCAGTCAGCCATTTGTCCAACAGATGTTAATTGAGTCCTTACTGTCCCTCATTGAGCCCAGTACTGTCCAGCCCAGGATTGCTGGATATCAGGCTGGGTTCTGGAAAAACAAAAATATGCAGAACAGGTGTAGTTGCTTCCCACACAGAGTTTTAAGATTTCAACTCAATATGGAGAGAATCTTTGTAAAAATTTAGTTGCTTGGTGGGAGGAGCAATGGTTTATCTGAGATGAACAGTCACTGGTGGGAAGTAAATTGTAGAGAGGTTTCCAAAATTAGATCAGAGTTAGACTAGATGCCTTTCAGGCTTGGGACTATATTTATAAGGTAGAATAAACAAACCTTGGGTCTAGGGTTGCCAAATTTAACAAAAATGCACAATTCTCTTAAATTTGAATTTCAGATAAACAATAGTTTATTAGCATAGGTATGTCGCAAATATGGGATATACTTGTACTAAAAAGAATTAGTTATCGTTTATCTGAAATTCACATTTAAGTGGGTGTTCTATAGTTTAAGTGGCTACTTGGCGACAGTTGGCTCATTTTCCCTCTTCCTTAGTCCCTGTAATGTCAATAAGGTCCCCTGGACAAAAGCCAACCTCCAGGCCAGAGCTCCTCTTAGCTCCCACCCCTAAGCTATTTTCTCTTCTCACCTCTAAGATAGCGACCTCCTGCCGGTTGTGTAGGATCCTGAAGGCAAATGGGTGTCTGGGCCCAAAGCCTGGGGCCACCTCACAACCCCGGAGGGCAATGGCGTTCACGTGGGTCCGCAGGTCTGTGCGGTCCTTATGGAAATACAAGGTGTTGCACTTCAGGCGGCACCAGCGTTCCTTCCATCCGTGGTTCACCAGCACATTCAGATAACCTGGGAGGGAGAGACCAGCGATGCGACCTCCTGACAGTCCTGGGGGATACAAGTCAGGGTGCAGGGACAGAGGGCCTGGGTAACTCTTGTACTCTAGCTGGAGAGAAAGGCCTTCTGGGTCCTGAGTCAGCTCATTCCTGGTCTGTGACCTCAGGTTTCAGTTTGTTATCTTTGAACAGGGGACTGATAATCATATTTGTACATACCTGCACAGCCTTCAGACCATACCAACCTTGATGAAAAGGACAGAACTACTATATATAATGAATGAAAGACACAACTCTTCCTTCTGCCTTTCCGCCTAAAGTAGCAAAAACTAATTGCGGAGGACAGAAAACAATGGCTGATGCTGACACCTGGTGGCAGATGTGGGAACAAAAAACATGTAGCCAGGATGAAGAATTAAAAACAAGTGAGGGGCAGGCTGGTGGCTGATGACTTTAGAATTCCCTTTAATGTTTTAGGTCTTAATTTATTTTTTACCATAACAGTGTCCTCGTCCACTTACAAAATATTTCTTTATATCCATGTTCTTTATATATAATGTTCTTTCCAGGTTAGCAGAATATTATCGTTTACCTAAAACACATGATTTTTTTTATTGGATTCCAGTACATGGAACAATGGGTTTAGATGAACAATGTTTCTTTTCTTTCAAACTACTTTTAATTTGCATTTTATGTGTTTACAATAAAGTCCTTAAATATTTTTATTCAAGAAATATCCTTGTAAGACTGGACCATAACTCAAACACTTGGTATATTATATTATATACTGGGAAGTTAAGATACTCTCCTCTTGTCATAGCAAAGGAAACTGAGGCCCAGAGATGGGCAGTGATTGGCACGAATGTCATAGGGAGCATAGAAATAGGACAGTTGGTTGACTTTTCCTTCTGTTAGGTGTCAGGGCCTCATGGAGGAGAAGTGGTGGATGGGCATGGATTATTGATGGAGTGGGGGGTTAGTCGTCTAGGAGGATTCTATCCTCTGCCTTAGGAATGAGGTAGATTAGGCCTGGAGGGTCTTCTGGCTTGGCCCCATCAACAGGGTCTGAATTCTCTGCATGCATGGTACCCACCACAGCACGGAACCTCCTCAGTAGAGGACGCCTGCAGGTCATCAGCCAGTGCCTTCTTCTTAGAGAAGCTGATGATACGGGTGATCTTGCGGCCTGCAGCTCTGCTCATTGAACCCTTCAGCTCTGACAGGCTGCTCTTCTTCCCTTTGCCTGTTACCGTGGAGATGGGTTAGATGAGGGGAGGGAGCCCCAAGTTCCAGATCCACCTGCCCCTAGCCTTCCCCCCAGCCTTTGAATCTGCATACAAGGCCTAGCCCAGTATGGATAGTCGAGGTCACATCAGCTAGGTCTCCAGAATGGTCAGGACCTGATCTGCACTGCGTGTGCTCATGGCAAGGCCCCTCCCAGCTCTAGCATTTTCCCACCTGAGCCCCCAGAGGCTCCTACCATGTTCACGGCCCAGAGTGGAACAGCTGTCACCCATGCCTAGGCTGTCAGAATCCGAGGTCTGCTTCTCTTGGGACAGCCTCTGGGGAGGAACACAGACAGCCCCCTGTCAGAGGCACACTCAAAGTCTCCCTTTCTTGGTTCAGTCTCCCCTTGACCCCTGTACATGAGGATTAGCTAAAGAAATATTTGTCAGCAACTGTCATACTGGTATGAGGAGGACAGCTATGACTTAGGGTGGTTGTGTCTTCCATTTATTTGGAAGTGAGGAATTCAGTCTATTTGGGGAGTGAGAAATTCAGTATAATAGGCTGAGATTAGAATCCTGGGAGTTTGGACCATATTTGGTAGGTGATGGGGAGGTAAGAAGGTATTTAAGTGGGACAGTGGTGAAGTTGGTCTTGTAAGCCCCCAGCTGCATCATGGGAGATGGACAAGGAGGGGGCAAGACTGGAAGCAAAAGGGGCAGTACGAATGTCATCCTGGGCAATGTGAGACTTGATAGGAGGGTGAGCCAAGCACTTGTGAGGATGAGGAAAAAGATGAGCTGGCATTTTCAAAACAGTCGTAACAGGACTCGGTGATCAGTAAATGTGAATGGTGATGAGAGAGGAATCCATTACAATTCTAGCTTGGATGAGAGAATGGCAAAGATACCACACACACACACACACCCCACCCCCACCCAGCCCATGGTAACAACTTCATGGTCAGCCAGCAGTATTTTTACTTATTATGCCAACTTTGGATCAGTCATTCATTCATTCCTATTAAGGAGTGGGATAGAATAGTCAAGATGGGCCTTGGAAGAAATGATGTCTCTCCTTAGCTGTGGGGATATGGGAAAATCCTTTCATCTCTCCAAGCCTTCTCACTTGAATTACCCTCCTGTCAGTGGGCTGCTGTGAGGCACTAGGGAACTGGCACAAGTGAAATTGTGAGGCCAATTGTTAGAAGTTGTCATTTCTAACATCTGTGTGATATGTGACTGTCTCACTTTAAGAAGCTAAACTGTGCCAGCCAGACTCAGGACAAGACTACAATGATACCTATCCACTTAAAAAGGTGAACTTACAGAGCTCTGAGGCCCCTAAACCTTTTCTGGGGATACCCCAGACCAGGCTCAGGGATGCTTTGCTATAAGCATAGTACTAGAAGGCAGGGGAAATGAGAAAGTCTGTGCATTCTCTCAAGTTTCCAAAGGTTGGAAAAATGGCAACTGTCAGAAATGGGACAGAACTGTCAAGTATAAAGAATCACCTCTGTAAATTGTGAAACAGAAGTTGTGGCTCCTGTTTGTTCTGTGATGATGTACAGATGTTAAGGTTTTCATCAAGATAGACAGCAAATATAAAGAAACACTGTGTGCACTTTGGAATTGGCTTGATGATGATGACAGCTCAATCACAGGAGTCTGTGGAGAGAGAGCCACCAGTAACACGTGCTCACTCCCACTCTTCTCCAGAAACGCCACCTGAACATTTTAGCTACCCTCCTGCTGTACACTCAGCCACCGGTCGGCTGGCTGGGTGTGATCAGCTAGCTCTGTTCTTATTATGTGTGACTTTGGGCAAATATCTTTTTGCCATGGCTTCCTTTTCTGAAAATGCAGTTCATCAAAGAATTATAGAAATTAAATTTGGTACACACACACAAAGCATTTAGAACAGTGCTGGCCACAGTCACATTTTCTATAATGCTAGCCTTTATTATGTCGTGCGAGACCCTTATGTGGGGGTCTTAACCTCCCTTAGGATTTGGGGCTGAGTCCCATGATCACCCACAGCACCTAGTGAAACATAGGCTTTTTAGCATGTATTTGCCGGTGGCCTGATAGAATGAAACGACTGCTTCATTTATGTCCCAGTGGACACTCCTTGTCTGACTGACTGATTCCAATTTGGTGTTCATGGCTTGGTTCAAACGTGACCTCTTCCTGTCCTGGCAGGGTAGGCACTCCCTCCTCTGGCTTGTGCTGCACCTTGGACATGGGCATTCATGAATTCAGTAGACGTTTATTAAGTGCCTGGTCAATGTCTGGCTTCACCAGCAGCCTGCACGTCCCTTGGGACAGAGCCTGTGCTGAGCTCCCACTGTCTGTCTCAGAGGGACCCTGTGAAGACAGAGGTACCTTGTCCAGGTCCGCCTTGCACAGGAGGACTGGGGATCTGGGCACGTCTGCCCCCTCAGTGCCCCCGACGGGTTTGCTGACCTCTCGGATGACCTGTGGAGAGGACACACACTGTGAGCAGGTGGCAGAGGTGCTGTGGAGACAGCAGCAAGAATGAGGCCCAGCAGAGCGGTTGGGATCACTGGGTGGGACACAGGTTGACAGGGCCTCCTGCCCCATGTGTAGGGCACATCAGGATCTGAACAGGCTTTCTCCTGTGTCTGTCCCTTGAATTGAAAACGTAAGGAGCTGGGAGCCTAGAGGCTTGGCTTCTAGACCTGGCGCCATTACTAATTAGTTGCATGGCCTTGGCAAAGCCATGTCCCTGCTCTGGGATTTCATTTCCCCATCTGTAACACGGGGATGCTATGGGTCCTCTGCTACCTCCTTGGGGGTGTGAGGACCAGTGAGATGATGGGTGTGAAGGGCCATGTGTATGCCCCGCACAGGCATGAGGAACTCACTTCTGTGACATGTTGGAACTTTACAACAACCTGCAGAATAGCCAGGATTATTCTCTTCATTTCAAAGATGTGGAAACGGAGACCCCAAGGCACTCCCCTGCGGCCATGCAGCACAAGCATCCTGATCATGAAATAGTAACAGACCGCTGCTGCTCATCTGTCAGGTGGCTTTGCCTGGATTATCCCCTTGTATATCCCCACAGCAGCCTTGTGGGGTGGGGTACTTTGGTCCCCAAATTACAAATGAGGATGATGAGGCTCTGCCCTACTGTTTGCGCTAATTGGGGTACCAAGACAGGCCTCTTTAACTCCAAGTCTAGGACTTTTTCTTACCCAACCACAGTCCCTTAGGACAGAGCACTCCCCTCACCCCCACCCCAGCAGGCAGGTTGTCTCTCTTCCTTCCCCTCCTGAGACAAAGGCAGTAATGAGAATCAGTAAACATCCCAGTGGGAGAGCTGGTTATCACAGGAAGGAAGAGAGGATGGGGAGGGAGGGAATGGGGGCTTTGGTTTCTTTGTTCGGAAGATCAGAGGTGGAGAGGTCTGCTGTAAGGGCCTGGGGGTGAGGGCTTCACCATCACCGTCACAGTAGTTGCTGACAGTTACTGAGGACTTGCTGCTTGGCAGGCTCTATGTCAGGTACGCTCTAGAATGCTTACAAGAGCCATTTTATAGAGGCAGAATCTGAGGCACAGGGAAGTGAAGTCCTTTGCAGAAGATCACATAGTCAGTAAATGCTGCTTAGGTCCGGGACTTGAACTTAAGGTCTGTATAGCACCGAAGTCTTCCCTCGTCAACACTATGCCATCCTGTCACCTTTGGGCTAGATTTCCTTAGATTTTCCTTGGAATTGGATTCACTTCCAATTCTGGTCCGAACCACTGGTGGTTGACCTTGGGTGAGTCACAGAAGCTCTTGTGCCTCAGCTTCCTCATCTATAAAATGGGGACAATATTAGTCCCACAGTGAATAGTAAATGAAGTCATGTGTATAAAGCTCTTACCACAATGCATGGCACAAAGTAAGTGCTCAGTGCATGGTAACTCTAATTGTTGTGTAAGATGCAGGAACTGGGTCATAGGTGGATCTTATAAGTATGCACATTTCATCTAAGATAAAGAATTTCTCCTTTATTAAAAAAAAAAAGGATTAGCCTGTCTAATGATAAAATCAGCTTCTTCTATAGGAGGTCTTAAGCTCTCTATTCCTGGAGATATACATTGCAGGTAGGATAAATGCACAGTAGGCATGTTAGGGGATTCACATAGCTAGAAGGAACATAGGTCTCTAGGCTGAGGTCTGTCTCCTGGAGATATCCGAGGCCCATTTCCACATAAAGCCCTAGCCATGTGAAAGGTACTGATCCTCTGAGCCAGGCCTGTTCTTCCAGTGACAGGGGCCCACCCCACTGAGGGCTGGGCCTGGGGAAGAGAGGAAGGAAGGGAGGGAGGGAGGGTGGAAGGGTGGGTGAAGGGCACAGGCCCTCCTGTACCTTCAGCCACTCCTCAGCCTGCTCCCGGCTCTGCAGGGCCAGCACCAGGACTTCAGTAGCCCCCTGGGAGAAGCGCAGCTCGTGCCTCTTGTGCCGGCTGTCCTTGGGCACATAGATGACACTGCAGACATCCAGCGCTAGCCTCAGATGCGGCTGCCGGTCCTTGGAGCTTTTGTAACACTGGACAGGAAGAGAAGGGGTTAGGGCCTCCTGGAGTGGAGAGTGGAGGGAGGAGACTGAAACTCAACCTACCCCAAAGAGACCTCCCCGCCCATCCCGACTGTGGGCACTGCATGAAGACAGGGCCTGTGACTGTTCACCACAGAGATGAAAAGCCTGGGAGGGGCATCTTTGGGAAAGCTCCAGATCTCAAGGGCTACTGAGCGGTCTCAAGGGTCACAACTACTTATTTAGGAAGAGGCAGGTTTTAGCACAATACCAGGAAGACCATTCCAGTCTAAAGAACCAGAGAAGAAACAGGCTGTCTTGGGAGGAAGCCAGCTCTCTGCTATTAATGGGCTACAAGGCAAGAATGTGGGAGAGAGTTATAGCAGAGATGGAGGGTTGGGCTTGGGAAGTCCATAGTTGATGAATAATGATTCTCACTTCCCAGTTCTTACTATGAGGCTCACATTACCTTGATACCAGAACCTGACAATGACATTAAAAAAAGGAAAGTCATAGGCTAATGTCTCTCGTAACATAGTTATAAAAACTATAAACAAAATATTAGCATATAATATCCAGACATATAAAAACCATATTGCATAGAGATCAAACTTATTCTAAGAGTGCAAGAGTGGGTTATCGTTCAAAAACTAACCATGTAATTTATTGTAGGACCAGAAAAAAGGAGAAAAACCACATGTTTCAATAGAAGCAGAAAAAATATTTGATAAAATTCTGTATTCATTTGTAACATAAACTCTTAGAAAACTCTTAGAGGGAAACTTGCTTAATGTGATAATAAGGAATACCTACGAAAAAACCCCAAAAGCAAACATTAGCCTTAATGGTACATTATTGAACTTTTTTTGAGATCTGGATTGAATACCTACCAAAAAACCCCACAAGCAAACATCAGCCTTAATGGTGAATTATTGAACTTTCCTTTGAGATCTGGATTGAGACAAATATGCCTACTCTCACCACTTCTATTTATATCACACTAGAGGTCCTTTGTTGTTCTTGTTTAGTCACTAAGTTATGTCCAACTCTTTGTGACCCCATGGACTATAGCCCGCCAGGTCCTCTGTCCATGGGATTCTCCAAGCAAGAATACTGGAGTGGGTTGCCGCTTCCTTCTTCAGGGGATCTTCCTGACCCAGGGTTTGAATGTGCATCTCCTGCATTGGCAGGTGGATTCTTTACCACTGAGCCACCAGAGAATCTCCACTGGAGGTCATAGCCATTGCAGTAAGTCAAGAAAAAGAAGGCATAATGTGTGGAAAGAAGTATGTCATGATTCTTGGCCTGATTCTGACCTGGGATGAACTTTTCATTGCTCCAAGGTGAGAAGAGGTCATGTTTCAATGCATACATGTTTAGTAAGATGCCAGGCTTCAGCAATACGTGAACCGTGAACTTCCAGATGTTCAAGCTGGTTTTAGAAAAGGCAGAGGAACCAGAGATCAAATTTCCAACATCCGCTGGATCATGGAAAAAGCAAGAGAGTTCCAGAAAAGCATCTATTTCTGCTTTATTGACTATGCCAAAGCCTTTGACTGTGTGGATCACAATAAACTGTGGAAAATTCTGAAAGAGATGGGAATACCAGACCACCTGATCTTCCTCTTGAGAAATCTGTATGCAGGTCAGGAAGCAACAGTGAGAACTGGACATGGAACAACAGACTGGTTCCAAATAGGAAAAGGAGTACATCAAGGCTGTATATTGTCACCCGGCTTATTTAACTTCTATGCAGAGTACGTCATGAGAAACACTGGGCTGGAAGAAGCACAAGCTGGAAATGAAGATTGCCGGGAGAAACATCAATAACCTCAGATATGCAGATGACACCACCCTTATGGCAGAAAGTGAAGAGGAACTCAAAAGCCTCTTGATGAAAGTGAAAGTGGAGAGTGAAAAAGTTGGCTTAAAGCTCAACATTCAAAAAAAAAAAAAAAAGCTCAACATTCAGAAAACGAAGATCATGGCATCTGGTCCCATCACTTTATGGGAAATAGATGGGGAAACAGTGGAAACAGTGTCAGACTTTATTTTTTTGGGCTCCAAAATCACTGCAGATGGTGATTGCAACCATGAAATTAAAAGACGCTTACTCCTTGGAAGGAAAGTTATGACCAACCTAGATAGCATGTTAAAAAGCAGAGACATTACTTTGCCAACAAAGGTCCATCTAATCAAGGCTATGGTTTTTCCAGTGGTCATGTATGGATGTGAGAGTTGGACTGTGAAGAAGGCTGAGCGCCGAAGAATTGATGCTTTTGAACTGTGGTGTTGGAGAAGACTCTTGAGAGTCCCTTGGACTGCAAGGAGATCTAACCAGTCCATTCTGAAGGAGATCAGCCCTGGGATTTCTTTGGAAGGAATGATGCTAAAGCTGAAACTCCAATACTTTGATCACCTCATGTGAAGAGTTGGCTCATTGGAAAAGACTCTGATGCTGGGAGGGATTGGGGGCAGGAGGATAAGGGGATGACAGAGGATGAGATGGCTGGATGGCATCACCGACTTGATGGACGTGAGTTTGAGTGAACTTCGGGAGTTGGTGATGGACAGGGAGGCCTGGCGTGCTGCAATTCATGGGGTCGCAAAGAGTTGGACACGACTGAGCGACTGAACTGAACTGAACAGGTAAAGAGGTGTCATTTTTCCCCAGAAATTATGTCCATCCTTATACTTACTTTACTTACTTTGGAACTAAAAGTGTATTTCTTTTATGAAATGATAATGATGAGACATGATAAATTAAAAAAAATGTTTCAAGTTATATGATAACAAGTATTACATGGGCTCAGTTTCAGAAAAGACAGATGTATGGAAATGAGGGTGGAAGTTTATGCATCAAAACTTAATAGTGGTTAGCTCTTGGTCAATGGGATTTTTAAAAAAAAAATCATTTTTCATTTTTTTTTTCTAGGTTTATAAGTAAATACATTTACTTAGTGAAAAACGATAAACATTGTTTTAAAGTGATAAAAAAAATCATGTTTTGGAAAAACAAAACTTGGTAAAGTCGATCAGTTCTTCACGTTTTGTATTGTTTGTTTTTTTTTAATTCTGCCTGGGTAGGAGAGCTCTGTTCTCAGAAGAACTGTCCTTTGAGCCTCTGTGCACAAAGCAAACCCAGAGGAACAGAGGCAGGCACGCCTGCACGCACACACACATATGCGCACACACACGCAAGTCCACGTGAGGCCAAGAGGCTGTCGTCTGTGGCCACTCACCAGGAGCTGGTCCTCCTTGATGACGGTCAACTGCTTGGCCCACTGCCCGAAGCGCTTTTTCCGCAGCAGGAAGGCACATATCCTGCAGTCCCTCACCAGGTGCATGGAGGCCTCCTCTGAGGGCCACTGGTGTGTGGGCTGGGGCCCTTTCCCTTCCTCCTCCTCCTCATCGTACGACTCGTAGGAGCTGCTCATGGCGTCAGAGTCATTGTCTGCAGGAGCCACAGGAAAGGACCTGTCCCTGTGCTGTCACCCGGTGTGGGGGGAGGTGGGCCTTCTTACTCTTCTGCAGATATCCCTGCTCTGGGGCCCAAGGGGTGGGTGTGAGGTGTGATCCTGGTAATGACCTAGCTCCCACACGGGCCCTGTGTCTTTCAGATTTACCACTTGCTTTGTGATCTCAGTGACTTTACCTCTCGAGGTTCAGTTTCCTCATCAATGAAATGGTCATAATAAATTATAATACCTACCTCACTAGGCTATTTTGAGCAGCAACAAATGCAAAACGTTTAGCTGAGTGTTTGGCACTCACTGAGGGCTCAGTAAACATCAGCTATTGTCTTTATCCATCATCTTTGCATCTGTTGTCTCAGGTCATTTTCATGGCCCTCAGCAAGTCCCTGTTTGATACAGAGGAATCTGGAGGCTCAGGGAGAGTAAATCACTTGCATAAGGTCAGTCACCAAGAATCAGGGCAAGGGCTTCGTCGGGGGCTCCTAACTCCACTCAGCAGTCTTCCCACTGAACCCCAGGATCACTGAGAACAAGGGCTTTGAGGCCTCTGTGGTGACCCCAGGGAGTTGAGGGGGGCAGTGGGTATGGGCACGCCAAGGTCAGGTCAAGGTTTGCTCTCCCTGAGGACAGACCTGGACTGAACGTCCACCCAGTACTTACAAGAATTCTTCAGCTCCCCGTTCATCCTGGTGGCGGGGTAGCTGCTGTCTGCATCCTCATAGTAGCCGTCCATAAGCGAGTGGGCTGGGCTGCAGCCATCTGTGGGGTTGGCAGAAAGAGCAGTACTTGGAGAAATGCAGGCAGACTCCAGGTGCCAGGGCTGGCAAAGATCTTGGACACGGTGTCCTCCTCGGGAAGAGGGAGTGGAGCTTCTAGTCATTGCCTGGCCAGAGTGTGGGGCCTCCTCTCCGTATCTCATCTGCCTTAGACCACACCTGCCCCCTATGCTCCTGTCACCCAGAATGGCCCTACCAGGCCCTGTCACACTTCCAGGCCTGTGTTCATGCTCTTCCCTGTGCCCTCTTAGCAACAGCTAGAAAATTCCTACTCAGCCTCCAATACCCAGCTCAAAGATCTTTCCTCTGACCTTCCCAGGCACAGCGTGGTCAGCCTCTCTCCTCTGACCCCAGAACACTGGTATGTGTGGGTGTGTGTCGTGGTCACAGTTCCAGTCACTGGACTACAGGGCGTGGTGTGTCAGCACCTGGGCCCAGACCCCCTTTCTGCTTTGCCCTTGTCTCTTCTTCCACCTCAGCCCCTCTGCTCACTTCTTAATGCATCCACTCCCTCCTCTCCTTCTAAACCTGCAGAGGAGGAAGTGGACTAGAGGAAATAACAATAACACATACAATAGTGAATATATACAATACATACAATAGATGCTAATGCTGAATTTTGGTGCTTTTCCCATTCATGGGAGTCAGTATAATATAGGAATGGAGGTATCCTAAATTGTATTTTTATCACAACTACCAAGGGTCTTTTAATTTATTTTTCTTTTCCATTATTATTATAAGATACTGAATATAGTTCCCTGTGCTGTACATAGGATCTTGCTGGTTATTTGTTTTGTATTTCCTAGCTTGATCTATTAAATCCCAAACTCCTAATTTATCCCCTTCTTTCCTCGTTGGTAACCACAGGTTTATTTTCTATGTCTGAGTCTGTATCTGTTTTGTAAATAAGTTCATTTGTATCATACTTTAGATTCCACATATAAGCAATATCTTCAGGTATTTGTCTTTCTCTGATTTACTTCACTTAGTATGAAAATCTCTAGGTCTGTGCATGCTGCTGCAAGTGGCATTATTTCATTCTTTTTTCCTATGGCCTAGTAATATTCCATTGTGTGTGTGTGTGTATGTATGTGTATATATAATATCTTTACCCATTCATCTGTTGATGTACATTTAGGTTGCTTCCATGTCTTGGCTGTTGTAAATAACACTGCTATGAACATCAGGGTTACATGTATCTTTTCTCTTTTCAAAAAATTTATTAATTTGTGTTTGGCTGTGCTGGGTTTTTGTTGTTGCCCTAAGGCTTTCTCTTGTTGCAGTGGGCAGGCTTCTCATTGCTGTGGCATCTCTTGTTGCAGGGCACAGGTTCTAGGGCATATGGGCTCTGTAGCTGTGGCACACAGGCTTAGTTGCCCTGTGGCATGTGGCATCTTCCAGGATCAGGGATCGAATCTATGTCCTCTTCATTGGCAGGTGGATTCTTAACCACTAGACCACCAGGGAAGCCCTATGTATCTTTTCGAATTAGAGTTTTCTCCAGGTGTATGCCCAGGAGTGGGGTTGCTAGATCATAACTCTTATTTTTAGTTTTTTGAGGAACCTCCATATTTTTCCCTTAATGGCTGCACCAACTTACATTCATTTGGGGTCTTTTAAAAAATGCAGATCCCTATGGCTGACTCATGTTGATATATGGCAGAAATCAACATAATGCTATAAAACAATTATCCTCCAATTAAAAATAAAAAGGAAGAAAAAATTTAGATCCCTGAACTATATCTCCACAGATTCTGAGTCACTGGTGTGGGCTGAACTGAGGAATCTGCACTATGGAAAAACCTATTTAACTGGATAGTTTTAAACATATGTAAAAATAGAAAATGTATGGAATTCCAAGGAATCAGATTTTTTTTAACATTTAAGATTATTTTAATACGGATGGTCTCTGGAGCATACTTTGAAGCTCAGTGGGTTAATGGCATGTGCTTTGGGGTTAATGAGATCTGAGTTCAAATCTATCTCCATTATTTACTGAGTGACCTTGGAAAGAAAACAGTTTCTCTGCATTTCAGATTCTTTACCTATAAAATTGACATGAACAGTTCCTACCCTGGATTAGTGATATAATGCATATGAACTCTCAGTATAAAGTCTGGCACAGAAAACATCTTAGACAAATGCTAGACATCATTATAACTATCTTGATTTCTGTAGTGCAGGGAGGGAGGTATCAGACCCACTTCACAAATGAAGAAACTGAGGCCACACACTTTTCTAGTGATAGAACCTGGATCAGAACTGAAGTTGCTAGCGCAGGGGACAGGTGCCCACCCCCTCCTCCAGGAAGCCTGCCTGCTTTCAGACCAACTTGCTCTCACACCACGCTGTTCATCAGAGCACTGCTCTGGGCTCTCAGCCCTACTGTTTTTCTGAGGATGGCAGCACTCAAATTCCCAGTGACTGGGATGCCCAGTTATATCTCTCAAGTGAGGCTCACAGCCTGCTTTTCCCAGCAGACATCCTGAGGTCTCAGATGCTAGAGACATCCCTGTGGGGTGGAATGGGGTACTCAGGCCAGGAGTGAGGGTGGGAAAGGAGGAGGCGCAGGTGGGAGAGGGAGGGAGCACCGAAAGCCCTCAGACACCTGGCAGGCTGGTGAGAGGGGAAGGATACTTCCTGTCGGGCGTGGCACCCTCTTCCTGGACAAGGTCCCTGGCCTTTCCTGAGGCACTCCCTTCCCTCCCACCCCAGGATCCCCACTGCTCGAGGAGGCAGCTTCTCTGCCCCATCTGAGCTCTCTGGGGAGGGGAAAGAGCCTCACCCAGCTGAGGGCTTGTCCTGGGATTAAGGGTCTAGCAGCACTTCATCCCCTCCTTCTCTGTCCTCAAGTGGATAAAATAAAGTCAGCTGCTTCACATAAACAGCTGCTGGCAGTGACATAGGTCCCAAGTCTGAAGAGGGCCATGGATCACCTGGTCCAAGTCCACCATTTCACTAGTTTTGTTTAAACTAGTTTATTAATCATAAGAATAATATATCATAATAGCCCGAAGATGGAAACAACCCAAATGTCCATCAACTGACAGATGGATAAACGAAATATGGTATATTCATACAATAGAGTATTATTTGTCCATAAAAAGGAAGTACTGATACATGCAGTGACATGAATGAAGCTCAAAAGCACTATGCTGAGTGAAATAACGCAGACATAAAAGGTCACATATTGTATGATTCTGTTTAAATGGAATATTCAGATGAGGCAAATTATAGAGACAAAGCAGATTGGTTGAGAGGGGAATAGGAAGTGACTGCTTACTGGGTATGGGCTTTCCTTCTGGACTGACGAAGATGTTTGGGAACTTGATAGTGGTGATGGCTACACAACACTGTGAATGCACTAAACGCCAGTGATTGGACACTTGAAAACAGTTGGAGTGGTCAGTTCTATGTCATGTGTATTTTACTACAACATGATGAAAAGCACAATCACTACAAAAGAGTGTGAATGGGAAAATATGTTCCCTTTCACCCAGATTTCTGCTCATTCATTTCCTATAGGAAAATACTGTCAAGAGTTTCTTGCATATTCTAGAAAAACTGTTAAATGCATGTGTGAGTACCCTATTTAAAAGCAAATGGGATCATGTTATATGCAGTATTCTGATTTTTTTTTTCCAGTATGTATCCTGGGATTCATTTCTGATCAGCACAGACAGACCCGTCTCATGTAGTTTTTGATGGTTGAAGAATATTCCTCTGTGCTGCCAAATGATAGGATAGATATCTTATGCAGGCTCAACTACACATGGTGCATCACCCAAAACCGTAATACAGTTTCTTGTATGTGATGTTAAGTCCCTATACCCAGGCCGCAGCACTCGTGACCTTCCACCCTAATACCTTGATATGTGTGCATCTAGCCCCTCTTTCTTATTTCAAGGGTAGAGGAACAGAAGCCCAGAGAGGGGAAGAGGCTTGTTCAAGGTCACATAGAACTGGGTCTGGAACCCCAGCCCCTGAGCCCCAGGCCATGCCTACTGGCCCGCCCACCCAGGCTGTCACTGGAGAGGTCAGGGTCTCCCACGCTCTTCCCCAGTACGTGGGTATGGCGGGATGGTGCCAGGCTTGGCGCTTTAGCCCCAGCAGGACACACAGGAGCTTCAGGACAGGAGCCTTCTCCCCCTCACCCCCAACCCTCAGGGACCAGAACTTACTGTGGGAGCTGATGTACTCAGGGGACTTGCCAGGTCCCAGGGGAAGGGCCTCCTCATAGTAGTCCTCAGGCGGAGGCCTGTTGGGGAGTGGTGGAGGCAGGTCAGCTGTCTGAAAGAGGACAGAGGAGGTGTGTGAAGACCAGAAGACCAGGAGAGCATGGGGAGCAGGGTGACAGGGAGGGGCCTGGGGGTGAGAGGGACAGGAGCTCCTAGAAGGCAGGATGCAGTCTCTGAATATGAAAGGACATGCTGCTGCGGCTGCTAAGTCGCTTCAGTTGTGTGCAACCCCATAGACAGCAGCCCACCAGGCTTCCCCGTCCCTGGGATTCTCCAGGCAAGAACACTTGAGTGGGTTGGCATTTCCTTCTCCAATGCATGAAAGTGACAAGTGAAAGTGAAGTCGCTCAGTCGTGTCCGACTCTTAGCGACCCCATGGACTGCAGCCCACCAGGCTCCTCCGTCCATGCGATTTTCCAGGCAGGAGTACTGGAAGGACATGATGAGTGGTCAACAACTGGTGCCATTTATGGTGGTGATGATAGTGAATTATGCAGTCAACAGATAATGTTTGATGTGATTTGGGCCCCCTGCTCTAATTTCATGGCCCCAAAGGCTGGGAACTTCATTTTTGGTCTGTGATCCAGACCTTCATTTTTGTAGGTGAAAACTCAGGCTCAGAGATGGGAAGTGATCTGCCACACAGCAGAAGGGAGGAAGGCAAAGGCCATCCATCTTGTGATCCAGAGCTTTCCGCATCACTCCTCCTGTGCTTCTGAAATCAGAAGTTGGGGTGGGCAAGTCCTTTGGGCCTGAAGGGACAGGTCAGTTTACCACATTATCCCTGCTCGGCACTGGCACAGTGAGCTCATCATCATGAATCATTGAAATGTTCTCACAGTGCTGTTTATGCCCTTAACCATCACACTGAAGAGAGAGTAGATCTCTCATGGTCAAGAGGATCCCCAGCATTAGAGTTTAGAGTTTCTCTACCTCCTCCAGAGGAAAAGAGGGCCAGAGAGTGTAAGAACTCACGTGTCTCAGAGATGGACTCTTGGCTGGCTCAGGACTGGCTGCTTTGCAGGACTCCGCCTCATCCTCTGGCATGTCTTGAAGGCCGCTCAGGTCACAGTCTATGGGGAGTCGGGCCATTAGGACAGAGTAGGTGGAGGATGAGCACGGCAGGGTGAGAAGAGGACTAGATTTGGGATCAGGAAGCCCAAGCACCCCCTCCATTAGTAATCCGGGGCAAGTGACTTCATCCCTCTTATCCATAAAGTGGTCACAATAATCCCAGTGTTTCAGGGAATCAAATGGGATAATGCAGTTTGGTACAGTGCTTTGGAAGTTTTCAAGGGTTATTTAATGAAGGCACGGTGTTTTCCCAAAGTCTGTCAGTCCGTGAATCCTCTCATCTGACCCACAGCTTTCTCCCTGTGTTGTATAGTGCTGTTCTCCCTTGGGATAGATCAGGGATTGCACACACCCTGCACGAGGCCTGGCTTGGCTGCTCCCATATGCTAGGTGCCTCTGCTAGTCCCTCACAGCTCCATTTTCTGCTGAGCTGCCAGACCGCTCAGCTCAGAGACCAGGCAGCTACTAAGATGGATGTTAGCAGCAGACGAGACAAGGCCCTGTTGCCAGCATTCTTCGGCCTGTGTGTACATCCCTACCCTTCCTCAAATCTAGGGGATGATTTCCTGTAACTATGGATTTTGACTAGACTTCAGACCTGGCAGGGCCCAGAGAGGCAAAGGGACTTTTCTGAGGTGACTCAATTTTGTAATGTTAGAGCCAGACCCAGATGCAGGGGACCCTTCTAGAGACTGAGCTGGTGGACATGCATGATGCACATGAGCTGGAAGGACAGATTCCAGCTGAGGTCAGCAGAGAGTAGCTTACCAAATTCTTCGAAGAGGGACTCCACGAAGCTGGGCCCAGAGTGGAGGTCTGCTGTGTTCACATACAGGTAGGAGACTTCTTTGGCTGTGAGGAAGGAGGAGAGCAGGCCAGCAGTGAGGGGCATGGGGGCCAGGACTGCTGCTGCTGCTGAGGATGGCTAGTCCCCCCCGCCCACTCAGACTTCTGTCCTGCACAGGACACAGCACTCAGGTAGCAAAGCATGTGCTTATCCTAAATCATCTCCAAAGCTTTCAAACTTTGTTTCCTTTTTTCCATTGTTATTGAGGATCTCCTTCTCTGAGTGAAAGGATGCCCAGAGCCCAATATAAAGGACAAAGTAGAGGCGCTGCTCTGGGGACAGCTGGGGGCCAGTCGGCAAACTGCTGCCCCTTTCTTTCTCCAGCAGTCCTGTGAGAGTGGCTGAGGACATTGTCCATGGGAAGTGAGGCTCAGTTTCAACCAATGGTGACCCCCCCCGATGTCACTCAGACCCCTCCAACCCCGCGGGACAGGACACAGCCCCTTTAGAGTTTACTGAGCTCTTGATTTACACATACCATCTTGTGCGCTCACTTGAGGTTGGGGAAAGGCTGGAGCAGAGGAGAAAGCTTTGCTGCTGAGAACACAGTGAGGCAGAGAGTCTGTGGGGAGTTAGAGGGAAGGCCCGAGTGGAGATGGAGGGGCAGGCATACTACCCATAAAGCCAAGAGGGAGTGTGTGAGCGTGCATCTGAGTGCAGGACAGTGTGATGTGTATGTGATACGTCTGTCAGAGTGTGCATGAGTGTTGTGCATATATGCTATGTGTATGTGATAAGTGAGTGTGTTGATAGAACATGTGGGGTATGTTATGTGTGATGTGTGTTTGTTACTGTGTGAGGTCTATGTGAGAGCATGTTGTGTGTGTGAGTGTGTGGTAGTGGTGTGTACATGAGTGTGTATGGCATGTGTGTTGTGTGAGTTTGTAGAGGGCCAGGGGTGGAGGAGGACCAGGAGCACAGCCAGGGCTGTGGTGGACGAAGCTTGGAGTGCATGGGGACGCTGCTTAGACCATGAAGAGAGCTGAATGGCCATGCTGTGAGGTTTCCTTCCTCCTGCCAGCAGGCCCTGGGGAGTTACTGAGGGTTCTTGAGAAGCTCTGGGCAGCATGCTGACGGCTACCTGGGAGGGGCTGCAGGCTCTGCAGGATGGAGGCCACGGCCATCTTCTTCTCCAGAGTGGTGTCACTGAGGTACTCGTGGTCCAGGAGGCTGAGCAGCCCTGTGAGCTCGGGGAGGAGCTGCTCCAGCACTGAGGAGGAAGCCCGTGGAGCACAGTCACGGCTGTGTCCAGGGTGTGGGCCCCACCCCCACCCTGCGGGACCCGAGGAAGCAGGAGCCAGAGGACAGGGCCCAGGGCAACACGGAGACCTCAGAGGCCCTCACACAGCTGTCCCAGCGCTGGCCACCAGCCTCCCTTGGGAGAGCCCTGCTCAGTTAACTGTGACGTTTTTCCGGCCTCCCTGCTCCCCGCTTCTCCTCCTCAGACCTCATCTGGGCTTGGCCTGAGGACTGAGCCTCCCAGGTAGTTTGAGCAGAGGCATCGAGCCCTCTGTTTGTCCCAGCCTGCCCTCTGCTCTGCAGGCCCAGGGTCCTTCCTCCCTGAGCTCAAGGGTCAGCGGAGGTCCCAGGCAGGAGCTCTGGCCGTCCAGGACACAAGGCAGGAAGGAAGCCTTCCTGTCCCATCAGTCTATACACTTCAATCTCTGGAACCTTCTGTTTCCGGTGACTTGACAGGAGCCAAACTAAACATTAACCCTTCCCACCCCTGGCCAAAAACTCTTGTTGCTGTTCTTTTCTCTATGCTACACTAGTGTTTCTCAGACTTGAGTGTATACAAGGAATTACCAGGGGATTTTGTCAAAATGCAGATTCTGACTTGGGAGGTCTGGTGTGGGGCCTGAGATTCTGCATTGCTGACGAGCTCCCAGCTAAAACTGACGCTGCTGGTCTGATACCACACAGAGTTGCAAAGCCTAGAGCACAGAGTCCTTTAAAAAGACTGAAGCATACCAAGACCATGATGTCATCAATGTCTCTCTGTCCCAAAGCAATATCTTGGGACTTGGTTTGCCTTAGAGCCAAAGACTGACTTCTCTATAGAAGTAGTATTGTCCCTCTTTGCAGCTTGCCAATCACTTGTGCCTAATAATATGAGCTCACGTGTATTGAACAATTATTTCCAGCTGTGCTAATCCCTTTCATACATATTGTCTTATTTAAATCTCAGGCCATGTATTTTATTATCTCCATCACGTGGAGGATGCAGCTAAGGCTCAGAGAGGTTAAACAGCTTCTCCAGGGCCGTACAGCCAGCAGAACCTCAACAGAATTTCCTCACTTTGTACTTTATACTATAGCACTTACATTGCTTTGCAGTATTTTATAGGGCCCTACCAAGTTGAGATTGGTCTGATGGTCAAGCCCATTTTTTGGTTGAAGAAACTAAGGTTCAGAGAAGGTAAGTAACTTGCTTAAAGTTACATGGACAAGTAGAAGAGTCAAGATTTAAGCCCTGGTCTCTTGACTCCCAAATCCACGTGCTTCTCCCCACTAGGACCTTCTGAGAAAGAGGTGAGACTGACTTGCAGCTACAGGTCGGGTTGTGTAAGAGGGGCTGTAACATGGAGCATGACAGAATCAGTCCTGGAGCCAGATTTCCTGGGTTCATGTTCAGGCTCTGTTATTCATCAGCCATGGGACCTTTGGCAAGTTGCTTAACCTGTATGACTCAATTTCCCCCTCTGTAAAGGGGAAATAACAGCACTTGCCTCACAGTATCATGTATGGGAAGTGCCTGGCCCGTACATAGTAAATCCCACCCCAAGTCAGCTATGAATACTGTCACTGTAGTATCTGCCGTGCTGATCTGTGCTGTGAGGTCTGCATGTCTGTCTCAGGAAGAGGGGAGGCTGTGGGCTCTGGGAGGTGTGAACTGTCAGTCTTAGCTTCCTTAGCATCTAGTTCACCTGCTCAGACTGGGTGCTCTATATGTGTTAGATGAGAGAGGGAATGGAGAGATGACCACGTGAGGACTTTTTAAAAAACAGAAATTTTATGTACAGAGAGTAGCACTCATTGGAAAAATATGATGATGTAATCTTTCTGTGCCATTCCAAAATCACCCCAAATTTGTTGGAAATGAGCTTGAGGCTGTTACTGACAGCCCCTACCTCGTTGGCTCTCTCTAGCGCTGGGCTCTGAGTAGGGGCTTTCCATGCCATGTTTTATCTCATCCCTGCAGCACGCCTGTGAGTAGGTCCTCCAGGATACCTATTTTCTAGGACCTGACTCTCAAGCTGAGGGGGACCTGTGAGATGGTAGCACAGCTCAAAAGAGGAGGAGCCAGGCTGATCCCAGGTTTGCATGATTCTTGGAGCTGCTGTGTGGTACACCTCCAGGCATCACTCCAGAGCTCAAGTGAAAGGAGCTGGCACCCTCTGAGGTGCCACTGGGCAAGGGTTCTGGAAGGGAAAGGCTCTCTCTTTGAAGCAAAAAATTGTTTAAAGTCATTTTAGCCAGGTTTTAGCTTCCCTGGTGCTCAGATGGTAAAGCATCTGCCTGCAATGCAGGATCCCCCGGGTTTGATCCCTGGGTCATGAAGATCCCCTGAAGAAGTAAATGGCACCCTACTCCAGTGTTCTTGCCTGGAAAATCCTATGGTCGGAGGAGCCTGATAGGTTACAGTCCATGGGGTCACGAAAAGTTGGACATGACTATAGATGGGGAAACAGTGGAAATAGTGGCTGACTTTATTTTTTGGGGCTCCAAAATCACTACAGATGGTGATTGCAGCCATGAAATTAAAAGACGCTTACTCCTTGGAAGTAAAGTTATGACCAACCTAGACAGTATATTTAAAAGCAGAGACATTACTTTGCCAACAAAGGTCAGTCTAGTCAAGGCTATGGTTTTTCCAGTGGTCATGTATGGATGTGAGAGTTGGACTGTGAAGACAGCTGAGTGCCGAAGAATTAATGCTTTTGACCTGTGTTGTTGGAGAAGGCCCTTGAGAGTCCCTTGGACAGCAAGGAGATCCAACCAGTCCATCCTAAAGGAGATCAGTCCTGAGTGTTCATTGGAAGGACTGATGCTGAAGATGAAACTCCAATACTTTGGGCCTCCTGATGCGACGAGCTGACTCATTTGAAAAGACCCTGATGCTGGGAAAGATTGAAGGCAGGAGGAAAAGGGGATGACAGAGGAAGAGATGGTTGGATGGCATCACCAACTCAATGGACATGAGTTTGGGTAAACTCTGGGAGTTGGTGATGGACA
Organism: Bos mutus; assembly: GCF_027580195.1. Taxonomy (NCBI): domain Eukaryota; kingdom Metazoa; phylum Chordata; class Mammalia; order Artiodactyla; family Bovidae; genus Bos; species Bos mutus. The sequence continues at coordinate 100,427,584 of NC_091623.1, read as the reverse complement.
GGGAGGCCTAGCATGCTGCAGTCCATGGTGTCGCAAAGAGTCAGACGTGACTGAGCAACTGAACTGAAAAGACTTCACTTTTTTTTTTGGCCAAGTTGTATCTGTTTTGGAGGAAATCTTTTCAAATGGAAACACAAACCTCTTTGGCACCAACAGACACACCAAAAGTCAGTAACTCAATTCCAAAATATTTCCTTATTTACTCTAATTTTGTGCCAGTCTGGCCACTTGGGGAAATTAGAAAATGAAAAAGATACTGTTCTGGGGTATCACTCTCTCTCTCTCCCACTGTATTTCTCCTCCATTCCTGTCATACACACAGACAGACACACACACATATTAGAAATTAATTTGTCACCAGGAAGGCTGTGGATGTGCTATAAGGAAGGCACCACAGGGTAACCATAGGAACTTTCCTGTGGCCTGCAGCCGTGGTTCATGTTTGAAAATCTCTGACGCTGCTCTGCTATCATGCAGGGGTGTCAAGGTTACAGGGTGCAGTGGCTGTTTATCTCTCTACCAGTGGTTGTGAAATTTTCTGGCCTCAATATTACTGTACAATTTTAACAATTATTGAAGACCCCCAAAGGGCTTTTGGTGTGAGTTGTATCTACCAGTATTGGCTTTGCATGCATGCGTGCTCTGTTGTCTCTGACTCTTTGCTACACTATGGAATTTTCCAGTCAAGAGTACTAGAGTGGGTTGCCATTTCCTCCTCCAGGGAATCTTCCTGACCCAGGGATTGAAGCCAGGTCTCCTGCATTGAAGGTGGATTCTTTACCACTGAGCTACTGGGGAAACCAGTATGAGTTTAACATCACTTAAAATTGAGAATCAGATCTCAATTAGGATTAGATCTAATAGAGTGCCTGAAGAACTATGGACGGAGGTTTGTGACACTGTACAGGAGGCAGTGATCAAGACCATCCCCAAGAAAAGAAATGCAAAAAGGCAAAATGGATGTCTGAGGAGGCCTTACAAATAGCTGAGGAAAGAAGAGAAGTGAAATGCAAAGCAGAAAAGGAAAGATATAGCTATTTAAATGCAGAGTTCCAAAGAATAACACACAGAGAGAAAAAAGCCTTCCAGTGCTCAATGCAAAGAAATAGAGGAAAACAATAGAATGGGAAAGACTAGAGATCTCTTCAAGAAAATTAGTGATACCAAGAGAACATTTCATGAAAAATGGGCACAATAAAGGATTGCAATGGTATGGACCTAACAGCAGCAGAAGATATTAAGAGGTGGCAAGAATACACAGAACTATACAAAAAAGGTCTTCATGGTCTAGATAACCACGATGGTGTGATCACCCACCTTGAGCCAGACATCCTGGAATGCAAAGTGAACATCATTACAAACAAAGCTAGTGGAGGTGATGGAATTCCAGTTGAGCTATTTCAAATCCTAAAAGATGATGCTGAGAAAGTGCTGTACTCAACATGCCAGCAAATTTGGAAAACTCAGCAGTGGCCACAGAACTGGAAAAGGTCAGTTTTCAGTCCAATCCCAAAGAAAGGCAATGCCAAAGAATGTTCAAACTACTGCACAATTGGACTAATCTCACATGCCAGCAAAGTAATGCTCAAAATTCTCCAATTCTATTGAATTCACAATTCAATAGAATGTGAACCGTGAACTTCAGATGTTCAAGCTGGATTTAGAAAAGGCAGAGGAACCAGAGATCAAATTCCCAACATCCACTGGATCATTGAAAAAGCAAGAGAGTTCCAGAAAAACATCTACCTCTGCTAAAGCCTTTGAATGTGTGGATCACAACAAACTATGGAAAATTCTTAAAGAGATGGGACAATACCAGACCACCTTACCTGCCTCCTGAGAAATCTGTATGCAGGCCAAGAAGCAACAGTTAGAACTAGACATAGTTCTAACAGACTGGTTCCAAATTGGGAAAGGAGTACATCAAGGCTGTATACTGTCATCCTGCTTATTTAAGTTATATGCAGAGTACATCATGCGAAATGCCAAGCTGGGTGAAGCACAAGCTGGAATCAAGATTGCCAGGAGAAATATCAATAACTTCAGATATGCAGATGACACCACCCTTATGGCAGAAAGCAAAGAAGAACTAAAGAGCCTCTTGATGAAAGTGAAAGAGGAGAGTGAAAAAGTAGGCTTAAAACTCAATATTCAGAAAACTAAGATCATGGCATCCGGTCCCATCACTTCATGGCAAATAGATGGGGAAACAATGGAAACAGTGAGAGACTTTATTTTCTTGGGCTCCAAAATCACTGCAGATGGTGACTGCAGCCATGAAATTAAAAGATGCTTGCTCCTTGGAAGAAAAATCTATGACCAACCAAGACAGCATATTAAAAAGCAGAGACATTACTTTGCCAACAAAGGTCCATCTAGTCAAAGCTATCATTTTTCCAGTAGTCATGTATGGATGTGAGAGTTGGACTATAAAGCTGAGTGTTGAAGAATTGATGCTTTTGACCTGTGTTGTTGGAGAAGACTCTTGAGAGTCCCTTGGTCAGCAAGGAGATTCAACCAATCCATCCTAAAGGAAATCAGTCCTGAATGTTCATTGGAAGGACTGATGCTGAAGCTGAAACTCTAATACTGTGGCCACCTGATGTGAAGGACAGACTCATTGGAAAAGACCCTGATGCTGGGAAAGACTGAAGGTGGGAGGAGAAGGGGACAACAGAGGATGAGATGATTGGATGGTATCACTGACTTGATGGACATGAGTTTGAACAAGCTTCAGGAGTTGGTGATGGACAAGGAAGCCTGATGTGCTGCAGTCCATGGGGTCACAAAGAGTCGGACACTATTGAGCAACTGAACTGAAAACTGAGAAAAGCTTGAATTGAAAACATTGAAAAAATTGAAAAAAATACATAGTCACACATCCCATTAACCTTGAAAGCTACCACACTGTCACACATCATATAGCCTTTGGAAAACTCTGCTGTGTACCCGTAAGAGAGTGAGAATGAAGAGGGCATGTAAGGTCTCAATACTATGTAAAAGTAGGTGACCTTAGGGGTACCCCTGGAAAGCATCTTGGGGACCCCCAAGCATTCCTGTCCCCAGCCACATCTTTCTGAGAATTGCTGTCCTTCAATAAATGATCTCAGATTGCCAAGCCTTTGTATTCCTTAAATCAGTCTGTCTGTTTCTCCCTCCTTCCTCCTCTTCCTATCTCCCTCTCTTTTGTCTGTGAGGTTTTATCTCACAAATTTCCTCTTGCTGCTATCAGCAAGTGCCTCTTGTGGCAGCATTCTGGTTTCTAAAAGCTCTCCTGCTTCTAAAGTGAGGACAGGTAGTCTCCGAGTGAGATTCGTGCATTTAAAAACACGAGTTTAAGTACCCAAGCATTATAACACCTTTTTTTGCTTTTGTTTTTCCTGGTACTCGATAGGATTTCTAACATGGGCCCTTGACTTCTAAGTGTTTTTTGTTTAACTGATCTGTGATCACAAAAGTCCAAATAGAGCAAAGGAGGGAGCTAAGTAAATCTGGGAGTAGCACATGGGGAGTGAGGAGCTGCTTCATCCTGGTGGCATTGGTTTCTGGAGCCTGTTACGAAGTGGTGGGCAGCAGATGGTGGAGGGAGCGTGAGCCCTGGGAGAAAGCTCAGCCTGTAGCTTTAGTGGGCAAGAACCATTCATTGAGCTGAGTAGTTACCATTATGCTGGGCAGTTAACACACATCATCTCATTTAATCCTCGCAAACTACACAGGTGTCTGTGTTCTATGAGGGAGGAAGCAGAGGCTTAGAGAATTGAGGTCACCCAGCCAGTAAGTTGTAAGGTCAGGCTTTCTGACTTCAAAGCTTCCATTTCCCTGTGACTCTTGAGTCCTCTATCAGAGAACTTGGGCTCAGAGAAAGGGAGGCCAGGTTGGGGCAGGGAGGAGGCGGATGGCCCCTCAAAGCCTGCTTGCTGAGCTGGGTCACTGGGGGTCTTTATCTGGAAGTCCTCTCACTGGATGAGTGGGAGACCCTTATTGTGGGGCTGAGATCCTGCTCAGTGGGTCTTTCTCCACTGAGCCCACTGAACTTTAGAGCCCTAACTATGTCGATCTCAGAGGAAAAAAACAAGTGATTCAAGCTTATACCTGACTTACCAGCAGAATGTCATCCCAGGGAGAAGCTTCTACATCGTGGTTACAAGAAAGCTTTTGGCCAGTAATAGAGTTTTGCCAAGAAAATGCACTGATCATAACAAATACCCTCTTCCAACAACACAAGAGAAGACTGTACATATGGACATCACCAGATGGTCAACACCAAAATCAGACTGATTATATTCTTTGCAGCCAAAGATGGAGAAGCTCTATACAGTCAGCAAAAACAAGACCAGGAGCTGACTGTGGCTCAGATCGTGAACTCCTTATTGCCAAATTCAAACTCAAATTGAAGAAAGTAGGGAAAACCACTAGACCATTCAGGTATGACCTAAATCACATCCCTTATGATTATACAGTAGAAGTGAGAAATAGATTTAAGGGCCTAGATCTGATAGATAGAGTGCCTGATGAACTATGGAATGAGGTTCGTGACATTGTACAGGAGACAGGGATCAAGACCATCCCCATGGAAAAGAAATGCAAAAAAGCAAAATGGCTGTCTGGGGAGGCCTTACAAATAGCTGTGAAAAGAAGAGAAGCGAAAAGCAAAGGAGAAAAGGAAAGATACAAGCATCTGAAGGCAGAGTTCCAAAGAATAGCAAGAAGAGATAAGAAAGCCTTCCTCAGCGATCAATGCAAAGAAATAGAGGAAAACAACAGAATGGGAAAGACTAGAGATCTCTTCAAGAAAATTAGAGATACCAAGGGAACATTTCATGCAAAGATGGGCGCGATAAAGGACAGAAATGGTATGGACCTAATAGAAGCAGAAGATATTAAGAAGAGATGGCAAGAATACACAGAAGAACTGTACAAAAGAGATCTTCACAACCCAGATAATCATGATGGTGTGATCACTGACCTAGAGCCAGACATCCTGGAATGTGAAGTCAAGTGGGCCTTAGAAAGCATCACTACGAACAAAGCTAGTGGAGGTGATGGAATTCCAGTTGAGCTCTTTCAAATCCTGAAAGATGATGCTGTGAAAGTGCTGCACTCAATATGCCAGCAAATTTGGAAAAACTCAGCAGTGGCCACAGGACTGGAAAAGGTCAGTTTTCATTCCAATCCCAAAGAAAGGCAATGCCAAAGAATGCTCAAACTACCACACAATTGCACTCATCTCACACGCTAGTAAAGTAATGCTCAAAATTCTCCAAGCCAGGCTTCAGCAATATGTGAACCGTGAACTTCCTGATGTTCAAGCTGGTTTTAGAAAAGGCAGAGGAACCAGAGATCAAATTGCCAACATCCACTGGATCATGGAAAAAGCAAGAGCGTTCCAGAAAAACATCTATTTCTGCTTTATTGACTATGCCAAAGCCTTTGACTGTGTGGATCACAATCAACTGTGGAAAATTCTGAAAGAGATGGGAATACCAGAACACCTGATCTGCCTCTTGAGAAATTTGTATGCAGGTCAGGAAGCAACAGTGAGAACTGGACATGGAACAACAGACTGGTTCCAAATAGGAAAAGGAGTATATGTCAAGGCTGTATATTGTCACCCTGCTTATTTAACTTATATGCAGAGTACATCATTAGAAACGCTGGACTGGAAGAAACACAAGCTGGAATCAAGATTGCCGGGAGAAATATCAATAACCTCAGATATGCAGATGACACCACCCTTATGGCAGAAAGTGAAGAGGAACTAAAAGCCTCTTGATGAAAGTGAAAGTGGAGAGTGAAAAAGTTGGCTTAAAGCTCAACATTCAGAAAACGAAGATCATGGCATCTGGTCCCATCACTTCATGGCAAATAGATGGGGAAACAGTGGAAACAGTGTCAGACTTTATTTTTCTGGGCTCCAAAATCACTGCAGATGGTGACTGCAGCCATGAAATTAAAAGACGCTTACTCCTTGGAAGGAAAGTTATGACCAACCTAGATAGCATATTCAAAAGCAGAGACATTACTTTGCCAACAAAGGTCTGTCTAGTCAAGGCTATGGTTTTTCCTGTGGTCATGTATGGATGTGAGAGTTGGACTGTGAAGAAGGCTGAGCGCCGAAGAATTGATGCTTTTGAACTGTGGTGTTGGAGAAGACTCTTGAGAGTCCCTTGGACTGCAAGGAGATCCAACCAGTCCATTCTGAAGGAGATCAGCCCTGGGATTTCTTTGGAAGGAATGATGCTAAAGCTGAAACTCCAGTCCTTTGGCCACCTCATGCGAAGAGTTGACTCATTGGAAAAGACTCTGATGCTGGGAGGGATTGTGGGCAGGAGGAGAAGGGGACGACAGATGGCATCACTGACTCGATGGATGTGAGTTTGAGTGAACTCCAGGAGTTGGTGATGGACAGGGAGGCCTGGCATACTGCGATTCATGGGGTCGCAAAGAGTCGGACACGACTGAGCGACTGAACTGAACTGAACTGTTCTTTAAAGACAATAAGGACTCTCCCCCCAAAGCTAGCTTTCAGGTGTGGTGAATACAGATGTGCCTTTGAGAGTACCTTCGTCTTTAATACCGTAGAATTCAAACCACAAGGATTTAAGCTATCAAAGAATTTAATTTGGAGAGAAATCATATACGTATAATGATGCTTATGACAAATGGTCATACCTCTCCCAGGGTTTTGCTGGACCTCCTATCTGAGAGTCTCATTTAGTAGGCTCTATACTAGGACCCAGGAATCTACATTTTTAAGGAGTATTCCAGGTGATTCCAAGGTTAAACCTCTGAAAAATATGCCACCAGAAAACCTACTAGAGGGCATGTCCGTGAACATACAGACTGTGGGAAGACCTCCCTCTTCCTTAAAAAATTGTCATTAGACATCTCTTTCTGAAACAACTGAGTGAAGGTGGGAATAAGAGCCCCTGCAGACGACTGTAACTAGCTGGAACATGAAGTCTTGCTTGGGAGAGCACAGTGATTAGGGCTTTGGGGCAAGACCTCTGAGCTGGACTTCTTGTGCTGCCACTTCCGAGTTGTACAAAGATGGGCACATTAGAGAGCTCTGAGCCATGGTTTTCTCATGTGTAAAGTGAGAATACTGGGGTCCCAGCCTCCTAGGCTGGGGTAACTAGGTTAAGATTATGCTTGCAGGGCACTTTGTTCGGTGCTGTGCCTGGAGCCATCAACAGGGCCACATTATTGTTGTTGCTGCTTCCTAATATTCCCCAGAATTGTGCACATCCAGAGTATTGACCAGATAGTATTTAGTGACAGATTTGCTATAGTTGTGGTAACAGACTTTGTGAGGACATGTCTTAATCTGTGCCTCAATCACAGTAGATGCCCAACAAGCATCCATTCATTGAATATTTTGATGACCCAGTCTAACACTCTGATTTTAAAGATGTGGAATGTGAGGGTTCAAGAGTTTATGTGACTTAGCTACAGTCACACAACTAATTGAAAATAAGAATATCTAGTGTTAGATTTACACTAGGTTTGATGCTTGTATGTCATAGAAGAGTGGCTAAGAGCTCAGGGTATACAAATCTGGGCCCCCACCCAGCTCTGCCATTTTCTGCTTGGGGAAACGTCTTAACTTTTCTTAGCATTCAATTCTTCATCTGTAAACAGTGGGGGTAAAACAGTAGCTTCTGCGCATGATTGCTATAGAGATGAAATAAAAAGATACATATGGTGCTCAGTGATCTCAATGGCATTCTCTTCATTTGTGTAACTCCCCAACAGATTCAGGTGTGCTAGGCACAAGGGAAGGGAGTTCTCAGGGCAGGAGGACATTGTGGGATTCTGTAAGCACCCTCCTCCCCACATGGACTGTTCATGGCCCTGGGCCTGACACTGAGCGTGTGTGGTTATGGCAGTTGGAGGTGGTAGAGCCCCTTTTGGAGAAGGCAGTGGCACCCCACTCCAGTACTCTTGCCTGGAAAATCCCATAGACGGAGGAGCCTGGTAGGCCGCAGTCCATGGGGTCACTAAGAGTCGGACACGACTGAGCGACTTCACTTTCACTTTTCACTTTCATGCATTGGAGAAGGAAATGGCAACCCACTCCAGTATTCTTGCCTGGAGAATCCCAGGGACGGGGGAGCCTGGTGGGCTGCTGTCTATGGGGTCTCACAGAGTTGGACACGACTGAAGCGACTTAGCAGTAGCAGCAGAGCCCCTTTTCTCAGAGTGCTCCCCTCCCAAGGACTCCCTCCATGCCATGTGGAGGGCCAGCATCTTTCAGCTGGAGGGGCAGTGATACAGCCCAGAATCCTGTCCCTGCCATCCCAGGAAAAATCTCCACTAGTTCCTACCCCACCCACCTCCCATCTTTGCTCCTGGTCCAGGTCATCTCTGGTGTCTGTGGGCAGACGGGGCATCAGGACAAGGTTTCCTTTTATGATTAGATTTTATTTAGAACCATGAATACATTTCATTGATCTTGTTTGGTTTAGTTGAGCCTTAGGGAGGTACAGTGAATTCCAATCAAGAAAAACCAGGGAGAAGTAGTCTAATCATTGTTATAAGTCTTCATTTTTTTTTTTTTTAACCAGGTGGGACAGAGAGGGGGCATAGAAATCCGAGTTGATAACTGTTCACAGGGATGCAAAAAAGTTTGTCAAATAAAATTAGAATCCTACTTAAAAATTTATCTAAGGTTATACCACTCTGTGCTTATTGTTCCTGGTGAATACCCAACTAAGACTAAGATCAGTTTTCTGTCTGCTCCTCCACCCTCCCCACCTAAGTGAAAACAGTATGAGGTGGTAGAGAGCAGAAATTTAAGCCACAGGAAAAAAGCACTGCCACCTGTTCCCAGGACTGCATCCCTGGTGCAGTCTAAGTGAAACCTTGAAGCAAAAGGCCTCCATTACAACCAGTATGGGCTCCCAGTGCAAAGAAGGTCAGATTTATTTAGAGATCTGAAAGGTAAAAGGTCTAATTTCCATGACAAAAAGCAAGTAAATAACACATCTTCAGCAAGCCACAGGAATAAGAAACCCTGTTTGGGTTCCTACCTAGTCAGCTGGTGGGCTCTTTGACTTGTGATCTCATTGCCGGGCACCTTTTAGTCTCTGAAATTTACAAAAATGCTTGGAAACAGCTTGCAAGTTATAATCTCATTAAATGCAAAGCAGTAGGAGGAAACCAATTTCTCTTTTCCCCACTTCACTACTTGACAAGCCTCTTTAGGACAAAAACAACTCATACTTCTTTGTTATCAAAGTCAGAGAAAATGCAAACAATGTAGTTGAAAAATGAAAAATAGGAAGAGTTGTCGGAATGTGGTTTTATGATGTTAGAGATGACATTTAGTAAACTGTTTTAACAGCCTAGCATGTCAATGAGGTATGACCCATTATAGCAGTGGGGAGTTAACTCACCTTAGAAAGGAAAGCAGTATACTTAGTAGAGGTGGTCTCAACAGTTGGGTAGGAGGAAGGAAGGAAAGAGGAGACTTTACTGTGGCCTTCCAACCCTGCATGCCCTTCCAGACAGACCTTTCTCCAGGCTGCTTTCTGCTCTGTTCCTCAGCCTCTTAACCCCAGGTCTCTGCATATGTGGTTCCCTCTTCCTGTCAGAATTCCCTTCTCCTCCTAACCAGTAATGGCCCCCTCCAGCCCTCTACTCACTCATGACTTTCTCACAGACCTACACTGTCCTCCTGACCACATACACTCCCTCTATTTTATGCTGTCATAGCATCACTCTCCCTGTGGTAATTCTTGTGGTGAAATGTTACGCTTTTCACTGGCTCTCTGGATGGATCCCTGGATGAAAAACTTGAGGATGCAGAACCCATGGGACTGACTGTGAGGGAATTGAGTATCTGAGGATTTTGGTGTTGGTGAAGGTCCTGGAACCAATTCCCTGCAGATCCCAGAGGATGGCTGTATTTAAATACGTATATCTCTTATTAGCATCTGGTATATCTCTGATTAGCATCTGTTTCCCCCACTTGAGCCTTAACTTCTTGAGGGTAAGAATAGGGCAAGCTTTTGCTAGTGCCTGACATAGAATACATGCTTAAGTATTTGTGGAATGAGTAAATTCTTGAAGCAAAGTTTTCTTAAGAGTTGATAAAGTCCAACAGCTAGTTATACAAAAGCTATGACAAACCTAGACAGCAAATTTAAAAGCAGAGACATTACTTTGCCAACAAAGGTCTGTGTAGTCAAAGCTATGGTTTTTCTAGTAGTGATGTATGGATATGAGAGTTGGACCATAAGAAAGGCTGAGTGCTGAAGAACCGATGCTTCTGAACTGTGGTGTTGGAGACAACTCTTGAGAGTCCCTTGGACTGCAAGGGGATCAAACCAGTCAATTCTAAAGGAAATCAATTCTGAACATTCACTGGAAGGACTGATGCTGAAACCCTAATACTTTGGTCACCTGATGCGAAGAGCTGACTCATTGGAAAAGAGCCTGATGCTGGGAAAGATTGAAGGCAGGAGGAGAAGGGGACGACAGAGGATGAGATGGTTGGATGGCATCACCAACTCGATGGACATGAGTTTGAGCAAGCTCCAGGAGATGGTGAAGGACAGGGAAACCTGGGTGTGCTGCAGTCCAGGGGGTTGCAAAGAATTGGACACGACTGAGCGACTAAATAACACTGACAACTAGTTAATGTCTAGGTAACCATGTTTGGTCTCATGGTGACTCAGGATAATAAAAAAGATGCTTGAAAGAAAAAAAAAACAACAGGTAGCAAAAAGCCCAGGGTACAAAAGGGAGCAGAAGCCCAATTTCTCATGTGGCTAAGCTCCCCAAACCCTGTTTGTTTGAACTTGTACCCCTCGTGTGAATATGGTTTCCAGTTGGTTTAGCGATGCATGTTTTGTAGTTTGTGGATTTTAATCCTAACATAGTAACATTAATATAGGAACTATGTGAGTTCAAGTCTTATTCCCGTTTTCTAGCTGTATACCTTTGGGATAATTACATAACTCCCTGATGTACATCATTGGTGACCTGTGAAGCTTATCTACCTCAACAGTGAGCCCTAGTACAGTGAGAATGTGCCTAAAACAGTGTCTGGCACACAGTAAATACTCAGTACATGTTAGCTGTTTACATTATTCTTCCTTTACTATTATATGTTATACCCTGCTTTAAGCGATTTACATGTGTTCTTTACATAATTATGAATTTTGGTAAATTCTTAATGAAATTCATAACTTAATTCTTACAGATGTGGGAACTGAGGACTGCAGAATGGGAAGAATCCTGAGGCCATTTGGAGATGCCTCTCCCAGTGCTCCTTCAGAATGCTGCGTGCATCTATGCTAAGTCCTGCATTAACTCTGCAGAGAGGCCCCCAGCCACACAGGTGAGGCTGAGGGAATTGACCCCTCACTTCATGGGTACAGAAATGCTTCATTCCTCTGCCCGGTTTCTTCCAAGTTATTGCAGATCTACCCATCTGGGGCCATGAAGATGTCTCACTTCCTTCCTCTGAATTTACAAGCACTTCACGGAGTCCAAATGAAGGCCAAACAGTGGGCAGGACGTTGGAGGGGACCTCACTGGTTGGACTAGCATTGTTGATCACTAAAACAAATACATCCTGTTGTCCTAGAGCATACAGGGAAGACCGTGGTTCATGTGGGCTGGGAAAGAATAGAAAAGGAGCAGTAAAGAAACCCAGCTGCAAAGCCAATGCCTTGTGCTGACTGCTTTCCAGGAGTTAAATATAGCTCCTGTGTGAGGCAGGCAGAGGGTTGTCGAGGTCACCTTGAAAGGCTTTTGTGTGTGATAATTACAGCTTATGCAGGAAACAGAATATCCTTTATGCTGAAGAGAATAGTACAGTTTGACTCCTTGGGAGAGAAGCCCAGAATCCTGAGGGAGGTGGAAAAGAAGAGTGGAGGATCTGGGATTTGGTAGGAGAACCGACTCTTTGGAAAAGACCCTGATGCTGGGAAAGACTGAAGGCAAGAGGAGAAGGGGATGACAGAGGATGAGATGGTTGGATGGCATCACTGATGCGATGGACATGAGTTTGAGTAGGCTCTGGGAATTCGTGATGGACAGGGAAGCCTGGCATGCTGTAGTCGATGGGGTTGCAAAGTCGGACACGGCTGACCGACTGAACTGACCTGAGGAGAGTATCTGGTTTGGGTTCTGACTCCTCCCACTTGCTAGTGTGGAATTGGGTAAATCAGCCCCTCAGAGCATCATCTTCCTGTTCTGGAAGAAGGGATTTAGAATCCTTGTGTGTGGGAATCCTTTGTGGGAGGGGAAATGGGCAATGGTGGGGTAAGGGTTTGTAAACTGTGGGGATTCTTACTGGGGATCCTCTGTGGCACAGTTCTGTGATGTACTCTTGTTTCAGGAAGGTAAAAGGTCAGGGAGGTGGCAGGTCAGTGGGGAAGCAGGTTGTGGGGATGTTTTGGGGTGACTGTGTTCTGGGAGGTGGGCCAGGGTGACAAGCTCATGGAAGCCCTGCATCTTAATGGCCTTTTGAGCAGCAGCTCTGCCCATGTCTTGTCATCCACCAGGACAGCTCTCATTCTGAACACCTTGTTTCTCAGCCCTGGATGGCCAGGGAAGTGGTAGTTCCCCCTCATTAAGACATTTCCAGACAAGAGTGGGGTGGGGCAAGGAAATAGCTTTTGGCAGTGGGGCTAGATTCTCCCAGAATTGTTCCTTTGTGTGCAGATTCCTCCCTGTTTGGCTCACAAAGGAAATGGTTCCAGGAGGAAGTGGAAAACTGTGACACACACATGCTCAGCCCTCACACACAAGATGGCAGCTGTTTCCGCTTGGTGGAAGTCCCTACCGTCTCCTTCACTGAATGGGGTGGCTTGGGATACCGGATGATAAAGGCAGGGTGTGTTTTTGAGCTCTTAAGTGATGTTCCAGATGTTATGCTAAGCATTTTGCATGGATTACCTCATTTAATTCTCATAATGGCCCTGTGAGGTAGTTACTGTTCTCACCCTCTGTTTTATACATAAACCAAGTGAGGCTCAGAGGCTCAATTGTTTGTTTAAAGGCACATGGCAAAAAGAACCTAGACCTAAGTCTAGGGCCTAAACTCCTAACTGTCGCATCATAATTCTTTCTGGCCACCTTCTTCTAAAAGAGGTTCCCTATCTCTGAAGCTTGGTAGAACCACCAGTGAGCCACTCATGACCACTCCCCACTAGTGTCCCTTCATAGGATGGGTGCCTAGTCTGAGGCCTAGATGGAGCTGGGCTTGCCGTTCTGAGAAGTTTGAGTTTGAGAAGCTATCTTACAGTTGCCTGCAACAGACACTGAGGATGTCTGGCTAGGGGTTTGCGAATAATGCTGATGATAATAAAGATAGTCAACGATGACAGCGAACGTTTATTGAACACATTTTACAAAGTGGGCCTAGCACTTACATTTCTTTAATAAATTAGGACCTCAAGTGGACAAAAATTGGATTAATCCTAATCGTTGTTTCGTGAGATACTGTCATCATTGGTCCATGCATGCTTCATTTTTATTTATTTATGTAATCAGTTATTTTTGCTAATGTAGTAAGTACCCACAAGTCCACCATTCAAAGCGGAATCCTGGATCTAGACAATATCATACATCTAACTATGATCTCATGCTTCTGCTTACCCTTTCGCAGTCTGTCATCCTGAATGCTGTATTCACCACATCCTTGTTTTCCCTTATAGATTGCAACTAGATTTACCCATAAAAATTTTAGTTGTTATAAAAGCCGGGAGAAATATCAATAACCTCAGGTATGCAGATGAACCACCCTTATGGCAGAAAGTGAAGAGGAACTAAAAAGGCTCTTGATAAAAGTGAAAGAGGAGAGTGAAAAAGTTGGCTTAAAGCTCAACATTCAGAAAACTAAGATCATGGCATCTGGTCCCATCATTTCATGGGAAATAGATGGGGAAACAGTGGAAACAGTGTCACATTTTATTTTTGGGGGCTCCAAAATCACTGCAGATGGTGATTGCAGCCATGAAATTAAAAGATGCTTACTCCTTGGAAGGAAAGTTATGACCAACCTAGATAGCATGTTAAAAAGCAGAGACATTACTTTGCCAACACAGGTCCGTCTGGTCAAGGCTATGGTTTTTCCAGTGGTCATGTATGGATGTGAGAGTTGGACTGTGAAGAAAGCTGAGTGCCGAAGAATTGATGCTTTTGAACTGTGGTGTTGGAGAAGACTCTTGAGAGTCCCTTGGACTGCAAGGAGATCCAACCAGTCCATCCTAAAGGAGATCAGTCCTGGGTGTTCATTGGAAGGACTGATGTTGAAGCTGAAACTCCAGTACTTTGGCCGCCTGATGTGAAGAGGTGGCTCATTTGAAAAGACCCTGATGCTGGGAAGGATTGAGGGCAGGAGAAGAAGGGGATGACAGAGGATAAATGATTGGATGGCATCACTGACTCAATGGACATGGGTTTGGGTAAACTCCAGGAGTTGGTGATGGACAGGGAGGCCTGGCGTGCTGCGATTCATGGGGTCACAAAGAGTCGGACAGGACTGAGAGACTGAACTGAACTGAAACTTTATTAAAAGGGCATAATGTTATTGGTAACTTTTTGTGACTTTTTTCTTACTGTGATACTGCTAAGATTTATCCATATCGTTGCCTGTCATTGTGTTCATTTATTGTGCTGTATGATACTCCATTGTGAGGATATTCTCCATGGCTAACACTCTGTGCCTATTATGTTTATTTCATCTTTGCAGCAACTGCATATAGTAGGAGCTCTTCTTATCTCAGTTTTACTGACAAGAAACTAAGGCCTAGAGAGGCTGAAGAGCTTGCTGGAGGTCATAGGTGCCAGGTTCACATCTTTCTGGCCTTCACTGTTCGCTGTGTTTTGGTGTAGAGGGAAAAACACAGGAGTTGGAGCCAAAAACCTAGGGCTCAAGCTCCATGCTTACTGGCTGTGTGGGCTCGGGCAAGTTGCCTCTATGTCCTCAGCATTAAAGTGGAGTGATGGTAACTGCTCTATCTCTCAGGCCTGTTGTGAGACTCAAACCTGACAGTATCTGTGGAAAGTGATAGTAAACAGTCTGTAAACAGAAGTTTTTATAAATTGGTATGTTGTGATTAATGATCACATTAATGATCACATGTGTGTCATCTGCTCCACCTTTTCCTCAATCAAACAACAGAATGTGTGTAGGATTCAAGACATGAGCATCCCTATTCAGAAAAGCAAGGGTTAGGTTGACAATCAGCCCATAGAAACCTTCGTGTGATTAAAGAATTATAAAATTATCAACAGAGGCCTCAGGCTGCACTAATGGGAACAGTGTATTTATCTTTGTTCTGTTCAGTAGAGTTTAAAAACTTTTTTTTTTTTTTACTATTTATTACCTATTTTCAATATCTGAGCCCCCACCCCACTACTGTTTGCTCGTGGTGTTTCCTTTGCATGTCTTGTTCTCCAGCTACTATACTGTATGACCCCGGGCAGGTTACTTCACTTTTCTGAGTCTCCACATCTGAATAATGGGGATAATAATAATTACATCTTACAGGGCTGTCATGAGGGTCCAGTGAGGTGTTGTATGAACTGCTTAGAACAGTTCCTGACACATACCAAACTGACTAATGTCATTATTTAAACTCTCCCCTATTCCCTAGATGGTGCCCATTTATTCTTTGAGAATTAGTTTAGAGGCCACTTCCTCCAGGAGGCCTGTCCTGCTCTTCTGGACAAGTGAGGTTACCTGTTAAGAGCCTCCAGGGCAGACAGTTCGTTCAATGACCTCCATTAAAGTGTGAACTGTGAGAGTAGAGATGCTGCCTGATTTAATATCTGCTGCTGCTCCCTGGTGCCCAGTACCGTAATGGGCACAAAGCACATGCACTACAGAGAGATTAACTAACAGCCCAGAATTCAGAGGAACAACCACAGGTTAGGCAGAGGGCTGCTAATTCTGCCTGTGACAGCCTTCTCCAAGAGCAGAAAGGCTTACAGCGATGGGGGAAGAGGCAAGAGGAGGCAGACTTGTTCCCTTGGGCTCTGGAGGACAGTCCAGACCAGCGGTGGCAGCTCCCAGACCATATTATTAGGTCCACTATATGTAGGAACTTTCCAGAAATTTGAACTAAGAAGAGAGCCAGCTATCCCTTCCAAGAGGGGCTGAGTCTTGGTGGACTGCCTCTTGGCAGGAAGGTGGGGGTGAGTTAGTATAGTGGGTAATTGTGACACCGGTGACTACGGTGAGAAGCACACAGAATCACACCTGGGGTTTGTCCTTCCTAGCCCAGCGACCCCGGGCAGGTGACATCAGTTTTCTCATCTGTGAGGCAGAGGTAATAAGACCACTCATGTCGGAAGGTTGTGGTGAGCAGAAAGGGAGATAACGTAGAAAAAGTGTTAAGCTCTGTGCCAAGCACATATGAGACCTCCTACAAAGGTTGGTTGTTACTATTAATGTTGTTGATGTTAGTAATCACAGGGGATTCAGGTATCTCCCAGAGTTTAGTCTAGATATTCTAGGTGGGAGGCTAAAGGTTCTGCTCAGAATGGCCACCCTGCCTGCTGCCCAGGTGGTAAGTCCATCCTCTTCCCTCTCTTCCTTCCTTCCTTCCCCTTGCTTGCAAAAGCCTTCCAGTGCTAACCTTGGATCATGTTCTGGGCCAGGCCCCTGTGAGTGCAGCCCACAGGGAGCCGAGCCACCCCTGGGAGGCTTTGGGAGATGCCCAGAGTGATTTCCTGCCTCCAGAGCTGGGGGTGAGATTGAGAAAATGATGCTTAAAGGTCCCGGGAATGACTGTCTTGAGTCTTGAAGAACCCTGGACAGATGTCTCCTCTGCTCTCCCATGAGATCAACAATTCTACATGCTCTCTTTGAAAGTGGACGGAGTGTGAAGTTTTCTGTTTTTCTGTTCTTAAATAGGAAGGTGAGGTAGTCTTACGAAGTTTGCTGCTCACATGCAGTATTTGCTGCAGTTCCTAACTGGTCTCCTTTCTCTAATCTCTCCCTTTCTACTCTAATGTGAGCTTTAATTTTCCCTAAGTGGCAACACACAGCATAACCCCCTCCTGCTCACACGGCTTCAGAGCTCCCCAGGGCCTAGACACCAGTTTCCTTTGTGACTCAGATGATGAAAGAGCTTCCTATGCTCCCTATACTCCCTGTGGTTTATTCCCTCTGTAATTCCATCCCTTTCCAGGATGGGCAGGCAAGAAGTGAGAGGAATCCATCCTGATTTTTAAAGAAAGGTGATCATTTAAAGAAAGGAGATCATTTATAGAAGTGTTGTTTAAACATTGGCTTTTTTTTTTTTTTAATTGTGTGCTTCCTGCATGCTGACTGCTTTTCTTGCAGAAATCCAATTGTCCCCCATAGTCAGACAGGAGATTGTTATCTCCATTTTTAGCTGAAGAAACTGAGACCCGGTATTAAATAGAAGGAGCAGAGGGGATTCAAACCCTGGCAACCTGACACCGCAGCCAGTGCACTCGGCTCCCACAGTATGCTGCCTCTATTATTAGTTACCAGTCACAGCCACAGTTGTGGACCTGGAGGATAAAGCCCTTCTTGAGGCCCCATTTACCTCTGCCTGCTTCTCTGGGCTGTAGGCACACTGACCAGCCTGTGCTCTGAGCACGGCTTCTGTGCCTCTCCCCTTCCAACTCGCCATTGTCTCTACTTAGAATGCTAATCCCCCAGTGTTTCTGAGGTTCCTGGCTAAAAAGTGTCCCTTGAGTCTTCTGAGCCTTTATGTATTCTCTTTGATGGACACTAACCAGATATGACTTCATGTCACAGACATTGGTGACAGTCTTAGTTTTTCTGCCTCACTAGGAGGTTTGGGGTGTAGGAACCCTATGCTTCCCCGTTACCCCTTAGAGCTGGTTGCTGGCTGGAGGTGAGGAAATGCGATCGGTCCCTCTGGCTTCCCAGCACACCCCTAGATCAGTTTTCTTTTTGCTTCAAGTAAAGCTTTAAAAAAAAAAAATCCCACTTGGTTTCATGTCGGCTGGATCTACCCTTTGCAAACTCTTCAACAAGAATGGGCAGGAAGAATAAATATTTATTCTACAAATGAATAAATCTGATTCCATCTTCAAAAGAAAGACTTAGTATAAATTATCATAATTTCTCCATTCTAAGATTTCACTGATTTAAAGATATTTTATCTATTAAATAATAGTTTTTTGAAAAAAGAAAACAGAAAAAATGAACAAATTGATGTAGCAAATTTACAATGTTCTTTCAAAAGTATGTTTGGTATCAATGAAATATTTTTAAGAATATGGTCCAATTCAATTTTGATTTTTTTCTTTTGATTCTGGTGGTCTCAGAAAAAAGTTTTCTAAGCCTTGAGTAGATCACCATGAAGCATAGGCAGGTGTCAGCGGTGTCCCAGCCCTGAACCCCTGGGGTTGCTGGGTCAGCAAGGGCATGTAAAGCCAGTCATGTACCAGTGGCAGCCCTGAGGCCCCCAAGGCCAGTGGACAGGCTTTCTCCCCAGCAGAACTCTGTGCTCCACTGACATCTCTTGACCAAGTCAGTGGTTCTGGGGAAAGCTGACTGGGAGTCCCTCATGTGATCTGAGGCACAACACCACCCCTTGAGCCTCCGTTTCCCCAGCTGTAAAGTGAGAGGCATAAGATTAGACAGGCGGTTTTCAAATGTTCTGCAGATGGAGCTCTGGGGTCTGGGAGGCTTCTTTGGGGGCTGCCTTGGGAGTAGGAAGATGGAGTGGACTGTACTCAGTATTTTCATTCCTACTTCCCCCAAAGCAACTCTTTGTTTAAGATTTTATTTGCAGAAGGATTCTGAGGCTAAATGCAGTTTGAAAAACACTGGTAAATGGCATTCTGGGGCCTTTCCAAATATTAGTCTTGAGTACGTACTCTTGAATGATCTGAGGACAGGGCTTCATTCCTCGGCCTGGACACACCCTCAGAATCTTTCTCACCACAGTACTCTAGGCAGACACTCCCAAACTCGACAGATTAATTCAGGGGTTGGCAAACTTTTTGTGTAAAAGACCAGATAGTACATATTTTAGGCTTTTCAGGCCACATGTGGGCCTCTGTTGCAACTACTCAACTCTGCTCTTTTGGCAAAAAAGCAGCCTTAGACAAAACAAAACGAATGGACGTGGCTGTGGGCCAGTACAACTTTATTTACAAAAAGATGTGGGGGTCTGGATTTGGTCTAACAGCCAAGGTGTACTGCTACCCATGCTGTAACCAACACCTCGACCTGACAGGCGAAGAAACTGAAGCCCAAGGAGGAGATTCAAGTCAGGATCCCTGTACCTTGGTCAGCGAACATGCGTTCAGCGCTCCACACTGCTCACTTAGCCACAACCCTTACCCTGATTTGGACTGTGGGCATCTGAGATTGCATGATTGAGGGAATGGTGCCCAGAAAAGACACGTGCCCCACTTATCCCCTCTCAGGAGATGAGTTTTCCCCTAGGTTCTTAGAGGGCTATAAAAAGCTCCTGAGCTTGCCTCCTGTGGGACGTTCTGTCAGTAAATTCCCCAGAGCTGGAATGACTGCAATGTGGTGCCACATTCTGCCCCCTCTGCAGCCTGACAGCTGTGCAGGGAGAAGAATCAGGGCAGGCAAGCTCTGCACCTCCACCCCCACTTGGGGTGTGGCTGGGATTCCCCGAATGGAATTTTAGGTGGAGGACAAAACCCTGCCTGGGCCCTCCTGGGGCAGGATCTTTGCCAGTTCCAGGAGGATGAATGTTTCTTGAATTCTAAACACCAGAACTACAAGGGCCATAGTGGGAGGAGTGTGAAGGGTAAGAAATAAAGTCTCACACCAGCTGCCTGGTTGTACCATTCACTGATGGAAGCTGTCCCTCCTGGAACTGTTTAGATTCCCTTTCCCTCCCCTGCTTCCCACCTTGAAATCTTCACCTATTAAGTCTTTGTGGCTTATCTGGCAAGTCCTTCACGTAATAGACCTGGGAATGCCTCTCTCCACTGGACAAGCAGTGGCGAGCATGGTAAAAAACTTAGGTTTGGAGGTGGGCAGGGCTGGGTATATAAATTGACCTGTCTAGGCCTTACGTCTTTTCATCTGTAAAATTGGGATATTAAAAAAAAATACATGTATGACACATTTTAAAGTAGGTACTGAAAATAAATTACAGTAAATAAACTTAAAATGCAAACAATGGCAAAGTCATGATGAACATTCCCATCGAATTCTGTTGGGAGGTGTGGTGATGATGAGACTGCAGGGCTCAGAGAAGATAAATATCACAAATATATCAAAAACTTCAAATTATTGTGCATTCACACACTGACATGGGCCACAAACATGCTTTCACAGGAACTGTACTTATCAGTCTACCAACCAGATTTTGCCATAAACTACAAAATTTTTAACACAAAGTTGTATTGACATCTTTCTAATTCATATACATGCCCTAGCTGTGATTTTAAAAAATAGAAACTACACATTGTACAAATACTCTCCCCTCACAACTGCTGGCAACATTTTTGGATGGAATTTCTCCCTCAATAAAATTAATGGCATATTTTATACACATGAAAGTCAAACTGCATCAGCTTCATGATTGTTGAGAGGATTAAATGGCTCAATGTACATATGTAAACTGCCTGACTCATGGTGAGTGCTCAGTTGGCAATTATTATTAAACATCTGTTACATGCTAGACCCTGGAAATAAGATGTAGAGACAGTCTCACAGCACAGGCTTCATATATACACAGAGGAGGCATTTAAGCTAGTACAATACAGTATTCTAAGAACTGAAACTGAGGAGGGTGGTGGTAACCTAAAGTCAGAGGGAAGGTCCAGGGAGGATGTGGCAGATCATTTTCATGGAGGTGATGCTGAGCGTTCTCTTTCAGGGAGAGGGGAAAGCAGAGGCATCTTTTTAACCTCAGTTTTTGCATCTGTCTAACTGGGAGAATGTCTCAGCTGACCAATTCACAAGGCTTTACCAGAGTTAAGTTATTGAAGAGAATCTCAAGGCTGAAAGGGTCCTAGAGAAAGGATTTTAGTGGTTAGTTCTCTGTTTGAATATCCCTGCTATTACACAGGTTCCTTCTGGCCCAGAGTGACCGCGCTGTGGATGACTGCTGAGTGAGAGAAACTGTATGACTGCCAGAGTTGCCCCAGCTCTAAAGGAAGCACTCTGATGAACAACCCCGACACTACGTGGGAATGGACACAATTGGCAAATGTGAAAAGGTTTCTAGAAGTTTAAAGCCTTATAAAAATGTATGTACCTATGTTGCAGAAGTGAGTGGCTGAGCCATTCACTAGGACATGGTATTTCTGCTTCTATGTCCAGATCCATTTCTCTGCTGGCACTGTGTGCTTGGTACATTTATTGTAGGTTTGTCCTCTCAGGCTAGAGTACGCATACCCTGGGAGTCCATGGTGGAAGGCAGGGTGGGGTTAGGGAAAAAACCTTGAGAAAAACACGGTATGTCTCTGCAAGTCCACTGCACAAAGATTTTTTTGGTGGGGGAGTGTGTTTGTTCAGGTATGTTATGGATGATATTAGAAATTTGTTTGGCTTTAGATAAAATGAGACACTTCAAGCTTTCAGAAGCCACTCTGGGTAACAGACCAAACCCTAGAATTTCACTTGGTTGAAAAGTGTGAAAGGCAGTGCTGGAGCAAGTAATCAAGGGAGGTGTTTGAGCAAGGTCAAGGGTCCTGATAAGCCTGTGCATGAAAACAGCAAGCACGTCAGACTTACCTGTGAGCTCTGCAAAAAGTACACATTCCCAAACCTCATTCCAGACCCACTGATCAGACCTCTGGGGGTATATTTTCAGTAGGATCCCTGGAAGATGATGATTCTTCCAGCTGGATTCAAGAACCACAGCTTTAGACAAATAGAGAATAGTTCTTACAGGAGGCTGGAGAGGTGTGAGGAGAAACAGGAAGCTCTTACAGGAGATGACAGGATATTGAAGAAGAAGCCATCCAAGATACATTTTTCAGTAACAGTTAACAGAATTGGGGGTCTGACTGCAGAAAGGGTGAAAGCAAAGGAAATGATGAATAATGACAAAGTCTATGTTTCTGTCCCTAAAATAGGAATCACTGAAATGGAAAATCCTGGAGCTGAAAGTGGCCTTACCCAGCTCTACTCTGTGAACTTTGTATTTTTTCTTTTATTTATTCATTATCTCAGCAGACATTTTTTTGCACATATACTACATGCAAAGCATTATGTTAGATGCTGGAAAAGAATCGTGAACAAGGTAAGAAGGACCCTGCCCTCATAGAGCTCACATTAACAGCTAATTAATTCCTATAATTAATCATTACTGTGAAGATGGCAAAGATCTTGCAAAGATGGGCACAATAAAGGACAGAAATGGTATGGACCTAACAGAAGCAGAAAGTATTAAGAAGAGGTGGCAAGAATACACCGAAGAACTATGCAAAAAAGATCTTCATTACCTAAATAACCACGATGATGTGCTCACTCACCTAGACATCCTGGAATGTGAAGTCAAGTGGGCCTTAGGAAGCATCACTATGAACAAAGCTGGTGGGGGTGATGGAATTCCAGTTGATCTATTTCAAATCCTAAAAGATGATGTTGAGAAAGTGCTGCACTCAACATGCCAGCAAATTTGGAAATCTCAGCAGTGGTCATAGGACTGGAAAAGGTCAGTTTTCATTCCAATCCCAAAGAAAGACAATGCCAAAGAATGTTCAAACTACCCCACAATTGCACTCATCTCACACGCTTGCAAAGTAATGCTCAAAATTCTCCAAGCCAGCCTTCAATAGTACACGAACGGTGAGCTTCCAGATGTTCAAGCTGGATTTAGAAAAGGCAGAGGAACCAGAAATCAAATTGCCAACATCCACTGCATCATTGAAAAAGCAAGAGAGTTCCAGAGAAATACCTACTTCTGCTTTATTGACTATGCCAAAGCCTTTGACTGTGTGGATCACAACAGACTGTGGAAAACTCTTAAAAGAGATGGGAATACCAGACTACCTTACCTGCCTCTTGAGAAATTTGTATACAGGCCAAGAAGCAACAGTTAGAACTGGACATGGTTCTAACAGACTGGTTCCAAATAGGGAAAGGAGTATGTCAGGGCTATATATTGTTACCCAATTTATTTAACTTATATGCAGAATACATCACGTGAAATGCTGGGCTGGATGAAGCACAAGTTGGAATCAAGACTGCTGGGAGAAATATCAATAACGTCAGATACGCAGATGACACCACGCTTATGGCAGAAAGCGAAGAAGAACTAAAGAGCCTCTTCATTTAAGTGAAAGAGGAGAGTGAAAAAGTAGGCTTAAAATTCAACATTAGAAAACTAAGATCATGGTATCTGGTCCCATCACTTCATGGCAAATAGATGGGGAAACAATGGAAACAGTGAGAGACTTTATTTTCTTGGGCTCCAAAATCCCTGCAGATGGTGACTGCAGCCATAAAATTAAAAGACACTTGTTCCTTGGAAGAAAAGCTATGTCCAACCTAGACAGCATATTAAAAAGCAGAGACATTACTCTGCCAACAAAGGTCCGTCTAGTCAAAGCTATGGTTTTTCCAGTAGTCATGTATGGATGGATGTGAGAGTTGGACTATAAAGAAAGCTGAGTGCCAAAGAATTGATGCTTTTGAACTGTGTTGTTGGAGAAGACTCTTGAGAGTCCCTTGGACTGTAAGGAGATCCAACCAGTTAATCCTAAAGGAAATCAGTCCTGAATATTCATTAGAAGGACTGATGCTGAAGCTGAAATTCTAGTACTTTGGCCACCTGATGCAAAGAACTGACTCATTGGAAAAGACTCTGATGCTGGGAAAGATTGAAGATAGGAGGAGAAGGGGACGACAGAGGATGAGATGGTTGGATGGCATTACTGACTCAATGGACATGAGTTTGAGTAAGCTCTGGAAGCTGGTGATGGAGAGGGAAGCCTGGAGTGCTGCATCCATGGGGTCGCAAATAGTCAGACACTTCTGAGCAATTGAACTGAACTGTGAAGATGGTAACCAGTGAAAAGTACAGAGTGCTAGGGTTAGCTATAATGGGGATGTAGTGTGGGAGACAGGGAAAGATTGTTTTGAGGAAGTAATATTTGAGCAGATTGCTAGGGATGAGAAGGAAGGAGTTAACCAGGTAAAGATACAAAGGCCATTGTGAGGAGAGTCCACAGTAAGACAGGGGCAGGAGCCCAAAGGGAGCTGGTAAAAGGCAGGGTGGTCCTTGAGGCCACACCACAATTGTAGTCTGTATTTTAAGAACAGTGAGAAAACCACTAAGCAGTTTAAGCACAATCAGATCTATAGATTTAAGTAACTGTCTTTAATTGTATCAGGCCCTCTTCTTCCCATATTTTATCCACGAGCATAGATAATTCATAAGTCCCATTAAAAGCTATGATAGATATACATTTGAATAAAAGATGAATAAAAAGTAAAATATATACATCTACAAGTTCTTTTCTCTATAGTTTTCAAACGGGCTATGCCTATGGAAACCTCTTGAGTGACAGTTGTTCTAATTTACTACTGTGGTCCCCATAGGAGCCATTCTAGGACTCCCCAGTCTGTGTCCACTCAGCCTCTGCTTCATTATGTCTCTGGGCACCTCTTACTCTGTCACTGAATAGCTCTTTTCATTTGTTTGCTTCTTCCACATTGTGCTCCAGTTAGTCTCTGTTTAACCTCTTGTATAGCCTTCTGAAGAGTCTTTCTAATACTCTTCTACAGGACAGCTAGTTTGAGAAATGATCGCATATCCCCCCCTTCAAATTTAGTTTTATTCACAAACAGCCCCATTTCCTTCAATAACTCCTCACATTGTTGTGTTGTTAATAGAAAAAAAGAGAAACAGGAAGGGTGATTTGATTTGGTGGTGAATAAGATGAGTTCACAATTGGGTCACTTGGAGGATGAGTTGACTTCCAAATGGAAATATACCAAAAGCAGGAGTCAGTGCAGGAGTGGAGCTCGACTCATAGCTGAAGATAGACACTGAGAGCAGCCCTCAAAAGAGGCTTGGTTGTCTGTAGCAGTAATGTAAAGATGAGGCAAGAGTCATCATGCAAGAAAAATTGAGCTAGAGAAAAAGATGGGAAATAACAATTAATAAGGGCTTCCCTTGTGGCTCAGCAGTAAAGAATCTGCCTCCAATGCAGGAGACGAAGGAAACATGGATTTGATCCTTGGACTGGGAAGATCCCCTGTAGGAGGGAATGACAATCCACTCCAGTATTTTTGCCTGGAGAATCTCCATGGACAGAGGAGCCTGGCAGGTCACAGTTCATTGAGTCACAAAGAGTCAGACACGACTGAAGTGACTGAGTATGCATGCAAGCACCTATCATGGGCCAGGCACTGGTTGCTGGGCAAATATTACCACATTGCTGCTGCTGCTGCTGCTAAGTCGCTTCAGTCGTGTCCGACTCTGTGCGACCCCACAGACGGCAGCCCACCAGGCTCCCCCGTCCCTGGGATTCTCCAGGCAAGAACACTGGAGTGGGTTGCCATTTCCTTCTCCAATGCATGAAAGTGAAAAGTGAAAGTGAAGTCGCTCAGTCATGTCCGACTCTAGCGACCCCATGGACTGCGCCTACCAGGCTCCTCCGTCCATGGGATTTTCCAGGCAAAAGTACTGGAGTGGGGTGCCATTGCCTTCTCTGATTACCACACTGCAGTTTCCTAATCCTGGGTGTCATTCTTCCTGCTTTGCAGCTAAAGGAACAAGACTTAGCTGGGTCACTTGCCTTAGAGCAAGAGAAGCCCTGAGGCTATGAGCACCTATAACAGTGGGATTGGAGGCCGTGGGGAAGGAGAGACAGAAAAGACTTCTGGCAGATGGATGGAGCAGTGGTTATTTAACATAGGTTTATCTGATTCCAAAATCCATGCTTTCTCCATCTTTGCAAATAGGAGAATCCATTTAGAAAAGAGCTGCAGGGAAGCCCAGGAGATGGGAATAAGAAGAGGTGAAAAATTAGACAAAATAGAAGCTGCTTGTGACTTTTAGGAGTGGGCTTTCATCAGAAGGTGTGATTGGAAGTAAGACTGCAAGGAGGGAAGGAAGTGTATGGGGAGAAAGAGGAGACTGTGGCGGTGGGGTTTTATTTTTCTGTTCAATTGCAAGGTTTTTTTTAGAAGGGTAAGATGGGTATGAGGAGCTAATGGTATCCCCAAACAGTTATTTTTCTGAACCTAAGATCAGAATGAAATAATGATAAGCTCTTGGCAGAGATTGGACAGGGAGGGCTTACTTGGCAGGGTACTCACTCATGTGAGCAGTAGAGTTTGAAACTGATATTTGAGGGAGAGGCAGAAAAAACTCTGAGTGGGACAAGGAAATGGAAGTGGTGCCCAGTGACCAACAGAGGCCTCTACAGAGAATAGGGTAAGGTTAAATCCTATGCATACACCCAGTGCAGAGTGTGGCTAAAATCCAAGTAATTATATTTGATAAATGTAATATCTGTCATTTACTGAGTGCTTCCTAAGTGCTAGCTTACATGCATCACCTTTCCCCACAACACTCCAAATGAAACTGGTATTCAGAGAAACTAAGTAATTTACCCAGTTCATACAAGATCATACAGCTAGAAAGCTATGGTCAAGACATAAGTTTGTCCATTCCCTGAGCCATTCAGCTGTACTGAGTCTCCAGGCTAACAAAGATGACTTTATGAAACATGTTTGGAAGAAAACATGGGTGTGTACTCCTTTCAGAAGAACAGTAATTGATAGGAGTAGAAAATGAACTCAGATGTCAGGGAAGAGGTATGGGAATTCACAGCCTGGGGGACAGAAATTGGGCAGTGAGTCACAGAGGGGACATGGAGGGGAGCTCATTGTAGGAATGGCTATGGGCTGCTTGGCCAATGGAAGCCACAGATAGGGAAGATGTGACTTTCCTAGTACAGATGTCAAAGCTGGTCCACCAAAGGCAAGACAAGATTGGGTTCTTCTAGCATCTCTTGAATGATAAAAATCTCATTTAATGAGATAGGGTGCTCAGGGCCGGTGCACTGGGATGACCCTGAGGGATGGGATGGGGAGGGAGGTGGGAGTGGGGTTCAGGATGGGGAACACATGTACACCCATGGCTGATTCACGTCAATGTATGGCAAAAACCACTACAATACTGTTAAGTAATTAGGCTCCAATTAAATTAATTTTAAAAATCTCATTTAATGAAAAGCAGAGCTTCAGATTATGTCTTAAATTATAATCTCCCAGAGAATATATATAATTCAGCAAAAGAAACTCCCATCTTGGGTTGAATGCAACTAGTTGAAAAAGAACTAGTTGTGAAGTAGAAAGGAAGGGAACTTTGGTAAAATTGATTGCTTCATATGAGCTAGGCATATCAGAACCGTGGGCATTAAGAAGGGAATGAGGGAGAATTTAGACCAAAGACTTAAGCAAAGATGGCTTGAGAACACTACAAAGTTCACAAAAGCAAAATTGTGAAGATACAACTGTAGTCAGTAGGTACGAATAATAGCATAAATAAGAGAAAATAGACATGTTGACCTATAAATATTTAGTCACTCAGAAACACTTGTCAGGTGGTTCTGTTATTGCATGTCAGAGATGGAGTTTCAAGAGACAAGGACCATGAAAGAGCTCCAGGATAGAGAGATTATGACATAGCCCCTGTCTTTGAGTTGTATACAAAGTTGTCTAGCCCAGTTCTTAAAAGAGAGTAGGAACTCAAAAGTGTCCTCAGAGTCAGACCAGCTTGGGGCCAATAGAATTTTATTATGTTAAATGTGATTTAAAAAACACAGTTATTACTGTAACTAGTGTTTATTGAATGGGACTCATATGGTAGGCATTGTCTGAAGTATTTTCCATACATTTAATGACAACCCCATGAAGTAGGTATCATCAGTATTTTATCTTTATATTTTATCTTTATGTGAGGATAAAGAGTTAAGTGATTGGTTCTGTAGAAGGTGGTGTCCATAGTCATTAGTCTATAGTGAAGGTGTTACTTTCACCAGTGGCTGATTCTCTTTGTATGATGTTCATGAATTGGGGAAGTCCTGCTGGAAGGAATTTCCTTATAATGTAAGGTAAGTCATTTCTGTGTCTGTTACTGCATCATATGAATCCTCCTTTACTCATGGGAAGACACATCCTGTTAGAAGAGAAATCCTACTGCTTAGGTTTGTTTTCATTCTTAAGTCAGTTGACTTTGATCCCGAGCTTTTATGCTGTAAGATCTGAATGGTATGGTTGTGGTGTGATGGAGGTGCCTGGACCTGCGTTAAGAAGATGCGGTGTCCAAGCCCTGTTCTGTTCTAGGGCTTGGGCAGGTCACACGCCACTAAGGAGTCAGCCAGCAGCCAGTTTAAGATCAGGACTTAGATTCAAACCCAGCTCTGTCTCTCACATGATGAGTGACTGTACAAGCTAATGGCAGTGCCCTAATCCTGCTGTTACGGATTGAACTGTGCCCCTACCTCAGATCCATACACCAAAGTATGTAAATTCTAACCCCCGGTGTGACTGCATTTGGAGATAGGGCCTTTAAGGAGGTAATTCAGGTTAAATGAGGTCATAAAGGTGGGCCCTAATCCAATAGGACTGATGACCTTCTAGGAAGAGGAAGTGATACCAGCAATCTCTGTCTCTGTCTGTCTGTGCACAGGGAAGAGGCCATGTGAGGACAGAGTGGGAAGGCTGCCATATACAGGCCTGGATGAGAGGCTTCACCAGAAATCTACCCAGATGGCACCATGACCTTGGACTTCTAGCTTCCTTAACTGTAAGGAAATAAATCTGTTGTTTGAGCCACTGAATCTGTGGTATTTTGTTATGGCAGCCGTAGCTGACTAATACACTGCTAGACCTGCCTTCCTGTGAGGTAGGGATTAACAATGGTACCCAGTCATAGCCCTGTCCCATTGCTTGTTCCAAGAGAAGCCATGAAAAGAGCTGAGCATGTTGCCTGGCTCATGATAATACCCTGATGATTTCAGTTGTTACTGTTATTAATAGTGAAGTGTGGCTTCCTTCCCTGGGCATGACAGTCTCACTCCTCACACGGTAGGTATGAGGGTGAAATGAGACCTGTGATTCTTAAAACCTCCCTAACAACATTACTTTGCCAACAAAGGTCTGTCTAGTCAAGACTGTGGTTTTTCCAGTGGTCATGTATGGATGTGAGAGTTGGGACTGTGAAGAAAGCTGAGCGCCGAAGAATTGATGCTTTTGAACTGTGGTGTTGGAGAAGACTCTTGAGAGTCCCTTGGACTGCAAGGAGATCCAACCAGTCCATTCTGAAGGAGATCAGTCCTAGGTGTTCTTTGGAAGGAATGATGCTAAAGGTGAAACTCCAATACTTTGGCCACCTCATGTGAAGAGTTGACTCATTGGAAAAGACTCTGATGCTAGGAGGGATTGGGGGCAGGAGGAGAAGGGGACGACAGAGGATGAGATGGCTGGATGGCATCACCGACTTGATGGACATGAGTCTGAGTGAACTCCGGGAGTTGGTGATGGACAGGGAGGCCTGGCGTGCTGCGATTCATGGGGTCGCAAAGAGTCGGACACGACTGAGCGACTGAACTGAACTGAACTGATGACAGAAGAGAGTGCTCACACCCTCCTGGGGATATGGGCACAGCAAATTTCCACCAGAATGATTTGTAAAGACTCACATTTTATCTTAAAAACCCACACAAATTTTGTATTCTAGTTCATATGCAGTTGTGTGTGCTTTAATTCCTACAGTTTTTGCAGTAATTTCTCAGGGTAGACCACTGAGTTTCTAGACAGATGACCTCGTCCTGTGTGCGTCATTCACTTCACTTGCATTTGAGGACGCCTTTGCAAGTCACGAAGCACTGTTCTGATGTGAGGATTTAGTGGTATGTATCTTTCAAAATCAGCATTACACCTGTTCAATTTGGGGTGCACTATAAAGTGTGCTTCATGTTGTTAGTGAACTACTCGAGCCACTGTTAGTGAGCACCGACTGTGTGCCAGGCAGTGCTGTCAGCAGGGTGGCTGCCCAGATCCACTTCCAGCCTTCCTGAAGCTTACATTCTGACAGGCTAGGTAGACACTGAACACGTAGTCAGATAACTGACTCTTAGAGGAATGGCACATCGTGACGAGAGCTATGAAGGAGAGAGAAAGTAGGCTAGGAAGGCCTGCAGCAGGGGAGAGAGGCAGAGCCCTAGAGCATTCTGAGTACTAACAGATTCCTGGGGAAGTCTGGCATCCTAGAAAGAGTGGTCTGGAAGCAGCCTTCTTTAGTGAGGTATCAGTTATTAAGCATTTTAAGCTGGTCTGTCAAAGGAGGGCATAGTCTGCTTTCTACAACTCTGGGTAGGCTAGGTATGGATTTTTGTACTGGGGATTTTGTACTGGGGACAGGGTGGTATTTAGTACCATGTGGGGTGTGATGGGGTGGAGGGCAGTGCTGTTTGCTTTAAACATACAGTGTGGGAGATGGGGATGGGGGACATTAGAGGCACCTCTGCTGTCTTTTTCTCTCCCCGGCAAGTGTGTATGCTCTGTGCATACTTGTCCAGGAGTCAGTTAACAGGTAAGAACTGCTTTATAGATGAAGCCCCCCCATTTTCTGCCTGACTTTCCAACTCCTAATAGGAAAGGGTTGATGCAGCACTTGTGCTAGAGATGGTATGGGTGGGGAAGCTGTCCCCAGCACCTTGAATTGGAAGTTTGGGGTCCCCTGCAGCCCTCTGAACTCTGGCTGTACCCGTAAGAGGAGTGCGGGGAGGTTACCATGACACCTGCCCCCAGTGCCCTTCCTCATGGCTTCCACACCCCTGGCCACTCCTTTTTTCCCCTTGGAGGTCTCAGTGCAGCAAACAGGCAGATGGGGGAAGCGTGTAAGATTATGTAGGGAAGGGGAGGAATTTTCCACTAATAATAATAACAGCAGCAGCAAGAATAATGATACTTGTCATGTTGGCAGCACTTGCCAGTTTACCAAGTGCATTCACACTTGTGGTCTCCTCAGTTTCCAGAGGTGGGGCATTGTGACACTGGTGTTCTGGTTCCCAGCCTTTGTCACTGCCCCCATGTTCAAGCAAGCCACTTTTTTTTTTTTAACAGCTACAAGCCCATTGAGGTGTCCAGGCCTTTATTTAAGCATAGCTTCCCATGAATGCGCCCCCCACAAATGCTCTCTCTATGCTCCTGTTGCAGTTTGAACAAGCACCCCCACCACGTCTGTGAAACTTTCTTAAATACTCTTCAACTCTTCAAACTGTCCAGGTAAGAAGAGGTCTCAGAGACAATCCAGTTCAACCTTGTCACTAGCCCAGAGAGAGAGGGTGGGCTAAGGTCACAGGGCTTATCAGGCTCAGAGCCAGGGCTGGGACACCCATGCAGGCACCCACAGGCACTCCTGCAGCTCCTCCTCCCGACACCCTGGGTCGATGCACACACTTCTGTCTCCTGGGGCTTTTCAGCGTGTGAACAGTAGGGGCTTAACCCGCCCCGTTGTTTTCAAGAGTGTGACTTGTTAACTCTATTCTACCCTTGGTGGAGGGGGTTGGGATGGGGTGAGAGGAGCTTCTCTTCCTCAGGAGTTCTTTTCGGGATCTTTCATGAAGTTAAGGCTCCGAGTGTATGAAAACTCTGGTTTCACACACTGGAGGCAACTCAAGTCCGGGACAGGAGTCCCCCTAGCACACCCCTAGCAGCCCAGGCACAGGAGGCACCTGTCCACACAGCGCCGGGTCTTCGGCCCCCAGCTTCTCCCTTCCTCCTCGCCCCCACACTCCTCGGCCGGCCCAACCCGCTAGTCTCTGCCTCCTCCTCTCTGGCTTTTAGATCGCGCGGTTCTCCCCTTACCGCCCTGCAAAGCAACAAGTGTGGGCGCCGCGTTTCTTCTTACCCCGGCCTCGGTCCATGGCGCCGGCGATAGGGCAGCAGGGCGCGGTGCCTCCGGCGGGCCTGGCAGCAGTCGGCGCGGCACTCTGCAGTCCGGCCCCGGCCCCGCGGGAGCGCCCTCCGCGCGTCCCCTCCCCCGACAGGATGCTCGCCCGGCGCCCCCGCCCGCCCGCGCCCGCCCGCGCCCGCCCCTGCGCTCGGCTCCCGGAATAGACCCGGAGCCCGCCTGGCCCCCTGGGCCTCGGGTGTCCCTCATCCCCACACACCCTTGCCACGCCCTGCTTTTCACAAGTCCTGGCGCCCCTCTGTGGAGGGGCTACTAGAGGACCCACATGCCGGTTCACGCTTCCTTTCATGCCCGTACCCGCGTGCATCGCACCCCTGCCCAGACCGAGGCACTATTGAGCTCTGCTTGCATTCCGCTAGTGACGAGAAGCTTACTACCGCACTTCTAGCCGGGTCCATTTTCAGATTGTCCAAACTGTTAGAATCTGTTTTTCAACAGTAGAGTCAAAAATCTCTGCCTGCTGCGGCCACACATTTCGTGTCTTTGGGTTTATCTTCTTCATTAAACATGTCTTTCCTGAGCACCTTCTAGAGCCAGACAGTGGACCAGACACTATGCCAATAATGGTGTAAAAGAGGAGTGAAATAATAAAGATCTTTTAAAAATGACCTAGGAAAAGGAGAGAAAGGATTGCTAAAAGGTGGGCAGTGGCTTGGGACACATCAAACTTTTGAGGTCCCCAGTGTACTGAATCTTAAAGAATGCCAACATGGAGTGTTAAAAACTGTGGAAATGAACACATTTTTAGCATAGAAGGGCAATGCAATGTTAAGTGTGCTCTTCCTTAAATAATTACAGGATGTAGAGAAATATTGCTATGACCAGCAGCAGCAGTGTGGTCAGGAATGGGATTTAAGTTTAAAGCTGTGTGAAGAATGTCAGCATCTTTCGTCCTGTTAGTGTGTCTCTGTGAAAGTAGGTCCAAACCGATTATAGTGAAATGTCTAAGGCCAAAAGTGAACTCAAGGCTTAATTCTTCTTCTAAACACTTCTCCTCCCCAAGATAGGCCAGACCACAGTTTGAAGTTTTGGCTAGGCCGCTCCTTTACATAGAACATTCTAGCATTGGGACCATCCTGCCTTTTCCTGGACTGGGAATATTTCCTCCATTCCCAAGTTGAAATTAGTGCCCTTGCTTCACCAAATTGCATCAGTAGTTTGTTTAATATATCTGTGTGTGAGCCCAGAGGAAATATGGTGTAGTGGAAAAACAATGGGATTGAAGCCTGAAAACTTGTGTTTGAGCTCTTGCTCTGCTGCTTACGAAATGTGTAACTTTAAGCCTATGAAGCTTGCTTGCTCATCTGTGCTATGGGAAAACTCATACTGACCTTGCAAGGTTTTGGGGAGGGCAAATGACATGATGGTACAAACCCACTTTGTAAACCAAATAAAGCTATAAAAATGTGAGCCATTATTATTTTCCAAGTTCCTCTTTGTTCTTGCCCACTTTTCCAGTTTGAAAAGGTCAGTTTAAATTCTAAAGCAGACAACCAACAATTTATAAGTGAATTAACTTCTAAAAGTTCACTGTTTTAATTCTGAAACACTTGAAAACAAGGCTATAAATTGTAGTTAAGTTCTCAGTCTAGCTCATTTACTACTTTAAAAAACACAATATTTCATTTGAAGTAAATTTTAAAAATGTATAAAATGCAACTATTGCAGGAACAGATGGAGGGCTTAGAAGCTTTAAGAAATTTTTAGACTGGCAGTTTATCAGAGAATTGGAACAGAAGAATAAAAGCTAAAGGGAATTTATATGCACCTATGAAATGGTATATGGAATGAGATTAACTGAGCTAGGAAAGATGTAAAATGGGAAATGTGGGCTAGGAAAGATGTAAAAATGGGGTCTAGGAAAAATGTAAAAATGGGAAAACATAGTCTGTGCAGTTTTCCTAAAGATTAACAGTAAGAAGTAGCTGTGAAGATGTAGTGGTTCTGGTTTAATAATTACCCACAGTGCCCACTAGGTGGCACTGTTGACTAAATTGACTACAGCTTGGTTGCTGGCTGTTTGTGGCTTTAGAACAAGGAATAACTACATATCTTTTCTGTACTTTTTCTTTACATAGGCCCATAGACACCATTAAAAACTACCCCTACTTTTGATTAGTCTACCTAGGAATATTTGTTGCATTCTGTGCCAGTTTCTATTGGGAGAACTACTTCCCTGTGGCTCAGACGGTAAAGCGTCTGCCTGCAATGCAGGAGGCCCAGGTTCGATCCCTAGGCCAGAAAGATCCCCTGGAGGAGGATATGGCAACCCACGCCAGTACTCTTGCCTGGAAAATTCCATGGATGGAGGAGCTTGGTGGGCTATAGTCCATGGGGTCGCAAAGAGTCGGAGACGACTGAGCGACTTCACTTTCAATGCTAAGTAGAAATGATCTCCATCCTTTATGAGTTTCCAATCTAGTAGAGGAGGTAAATATGCATAAAATAATTTAATTAAAAATTATTATGTGATAAGTACCAGAGGAAATATAAAGTGTTCTTGGAATTCAGTAAGATGAAGCAGGAATTTCTTACTGATCATGGAGACAATAGTGGATGACAGACACTTGGGTGAGCCTGTAATGAGGAGATAACGTTACAGACAGAGAAAACAGTGAGAGCAAAGACATAGAGATAGAAAACTGCAGGATGTGTCTGCAAAGCAGTTTGGCTTGGCCAGATTATAGGGTATCGGGTGGGCGGTGCTGGAATGGGGATGGAGGTTGTGGGTGCCTTTGCCTGGTTTTCTCCTCCCCTTCCCCCTTCCCTGTGTGAATGCAGTTCTCTGGAAAGGATTTTTAGGATCTGCCTCATATATTCCCTTTTCTTATTGCTGTAGTAATTCCCTTTTCTTATTGCTGTAGTAAGTTTTCCAGGTTTGCCTGGTGCTTGTCTAAAGAAGTCTGTGTGAAGAGTTCTAGCTCTGTAAAAAGATATCAAATTTGGTCCCACTGAACAATTCCAGGAAAAAAGCTTTCAGCTCCCACATGCTCTTAGTCTTGTGAAAACAACTGATAATCCCCATTCTCATTCTTAGCTTATCAGGTGGAACTGGGAAGCCCAAGGAAAGAAAAATTTAGAGGCTAAATGTTCTTTGTCCCAGTGAGAGAAACATACTTTAGCCTTTTAATCTGTCACTTTGCCTCTAGGTCTGCTTCCATCATGGCTACCACAGCGACCATTCCATGGTTCTAGTCAGATCCTCCTTAAAAGTATTTGATGGCTTTCCTTTGCTGTCAGTGCAGAGTTCAGATTCCGCATTATAGTATCTGCGGTACGTTCCTCTCTCAGCTCCAGCCCGCCATTCCACAGAGTAGTGATCTCAGGAGACCCTGGGAAAAGTAAGAAAAACCACCAATTGGGGTTCAGATCTGGATTCTTGAACTGACTCTGTTACTATGTTACTCTCAGTTCTTCCATTGGGTCAGTTCAGTTCAGTCTCTCAGTCGTGTCTGACTCTCTGCAACCCCATGAATCGCAGCACGCCAGGCCTCCCTGTCCATCACCAACTCCCGGAGTTCACTCAGACTCACGTCCATCGAGTCAGTGATGCCATCCAGCCATCTCATCCTCTGTCGTCCCTTTCTCCTCCTGCCCCCAATCTCTCCCAGCATCAGAGTCTTTTCCAATGAGTCAACTCTTTGCATGAGGTGGCCAAAGTACTGGAGTTTCACCTTTAGCATCATTCCTTCCAAAGAAATCCCAGGGCTGATCTCCTTCAGAATGGACTGATTGGATCTCCTTGCAGTCCAAGGGACTCTCCAGAGTCTTCTCCAACACCACAGTTCAAAAGCATCAATTCTTCGGCGCTCAGCCTTCTTCACAGTCCAACTCTCACATCCATACATGACCACAGGAAAAACCATAGCCTTGACTAGATGAACCTTTGTTGGCAAAGTAATGTCTCTGCTTTTGAATATGCTATCTAGGTTGGTCATAACTTTTCTTCCAAGGAGTAAGCGTCTTTTAATTTCATGGCTGCAGTCACCATCTGCAGTGATTTTGGAGCCCAGAAAAATAAAGTCTGACACTGTTTCCCCATCTATTTCCCATGAAGTGATGGGACCGGATGCCATGATCTTCGTTTTCTGAATGTTGAGCTTTAAGCCAACTTTTTCACTCTCCACTTTCACTTTCATCAAGAGGCTTTTAGTTCCTCTTCACTTTCTGCCATAAGGGTGGTGTCATCTGCATATCTGAGGTTATTGATATTTCTCCCGTCATCAGTGTTTAAATTCCTACTTCTCTCTTTACCTCTTCTTGGCCCCCTAGACTGCAAGCACTATGCGAGTGGGTGTTGTGTCTTACTTGTTGCTAGATCCCTACAGCCTAGCACAGTGTCTGGAAACTATTAAGTGGTAGCAAGTATTGTCAGGTGTCAGTGAATAAATGCTCTAGGACTCAGGAGGTTTCTATTAATGCAGGTGTCTTGGGGCGTGATCTCCTTTATCCTCTGAGATTGTTTATTTGCTTATTTATTTGTAGAGGAAAATGAGATAGCAGTGATGTGTTCTGGGAGCATTGCCTCTCTGCTTCCCTTCCCACTGCCTGCCACTATGGACGTGCAGCCCAATCCATGGGGCTTCTCATTGGCTCAGGGCCCCACTCCCAAACTCATTTGTGCAGGGTGAGCCCCAGAGCCCCTTGCTTGAGTGTCTGCCCAGTGCTGGTCGCTGGATGAAAACCTCTCTTGTTCCACTCAGCACAATGTCACCATTATAGCCCCTATCCAGGGAAATGACACATGGCTGTTGGTCCACCCTGGGCCCCAGAAAGCAGATAGAGGTCTGAGTGGTGGCTACCGGGGAAGGAGAGTTTCATGGCTGGATGAACACCTCTTCTTTTGTTGTACTTTCTGGTTTTTGTTCCAAGGCACCAGGCTCCTACCTGCACCCAGGCCACAGGTTTGGTGTCAGCTGTCACAGAGCCCAGAGCACTGTTGTGTCACTGGAAAAGGAGCGTTTGTTCTTGTGCCCCAGTGCTGCACATCCCCACCCCTAGGATCCTTCAGGAAAAGAGCTCCTTAAGTGAGGCTCACAGGCAGAAGTACCCTCAGGACCAGTCAGGGGAGGTGTGTATGTGAGCCGACCAGCTGGAAAAGCAGAGCACGCTTGTTCCATCTGAATGCCAGGAGCCAGCAACTCAGTGCAGTGTGGCCAGCTCTTCAGACTTTTCAAGAAAACCCAGGAATCCAGATTTCAGCTTTTGATTTTAAAATGTTGGTAAATAGTCCAATTGTTTTAAAACATTGGAGGGGCCAACTAAAATACCCCTGTGGGCTTAAAAGTGGCATACAGGAACCCTGAGAAAAACTGTGGGCCCATGAAGACTTCTAGAGAGTCTGTCCAGCTGGTGCCTCTACCTGGGGGCCAAGGTGATGCCCATCCTTTAACCCTGCAGCAGGGACTAGCTCTCTTTTGAAAGGGTGCACTGCCTTTTCCCTCTTCATCTCTAGCATGCAGGCTGATGCCAGGGTACAGAGTGCAAAGTGCAAAGTGAATTTCTAAACCTTGGAACTAGAAGAACTTTAGAGCTGAGAGGAGCCCAGGACTTTAGCCAGGCTGGTCCCTTTGTTTGTCCAATGAGGACTGAAGCCAAAAGGGGAAGAAAGCTTGCCTGGAATCACAAAAGATCTCAGAGGCAGAATTGGGGAGTGGTGCCAAGGGCTTTAGACTTCTGTGACATACAGCTGTGAAACCTTGAATGAATTATGTATTAAGGGCTGTTTCCTCATCTGTAAAATGAGGATGAAAGTAGTACCCAGAGGATTAAGTGAAGTTTGTAAAGTGCTTAGTGTAAAAGTACAAGTTATTGTAATCAACGTGCATTTCCTCTGGAGACATTGTCAGACGCTTATGGAAATATTAAGGAACACTGAACTCTCAGCCGCACATCCAGGCTGCCCCCTGCAGGGAGTTTTGTGTAAGCCAGACCATTGGAAATGGGGTAAATTCTGCCAGCTTCCTCCTTCCCTGTGGGGACACCTGATACCCTCGGATACGAGGACTATGGCGCTTTCAGCTCCTGTTACCCACAGAATCTGAGAAGGGGTAGCAATTTGTAGTTATGTTTTTAAAAATTAAATAGTGCTGTTACTTTGTCAGAAGGACAGATTGCTTTCTCCTGATTCAAATAGGCAAGACCTGAGTCTTGGGCACATTTCTTTTGTATGACAATAAAGTCTTTATCCAAAGGAGGGCTTTGGGAGCAAGAAGGCCTTTGGTCCAGGTCCTACAAGCACTTTTCATGACTGAGGCACGTTTTGACTCCTCACAAGTGCTTCCCTAGTGAGTCACATGGCCTATCTCTTGTTCCTGCAGGAACCGATATAGGCACTACTGAAACTGGGATCGCGTGATTTCCCTAACACGGCAAAGCTGACGTTATTAATTCACTCTGGGAGTCAGTGTGTTTGTCACAACTCCTTTGATGCAAGTGATATAATAACAACTCAAACCAGCTAAAACCAGAAAAGGAATTAATAAATTATTAACTCAGAAGGTAACTGGGGATTTGAAAGGTGAAGTTGGATTTAAGATAAGCTCAGATTCAGGAACACAAAGTGGTTGCTACTTTCTTTCCATCTCCTGACTCCACCCTCCTCTGTTCAGTTTTCATCTTCCGGTGGTGTCTCAATCTGTGGCAAAGAAGGCCCCAAGGCTCGAGGTCTGCACACCTTTGCTGGTGGGAATTCAGGTAAGGGTAACGCACCTGATCTAAGAATGAGGGAGATGCTGAGAAACCCCCTCCGCCGCCCTTGCAGCCAGGTACTGTGCCTGAAGCACATCATTCAGTCCTTACCATCTAATGAAATAAGTGCTGTTCCTCCTGTCTTGAAAGTCTCATTTCATGTGGTGTATTAGTTTGCTATTGTTGTTGTAACAAAATACCACAGGCTGGGTGGCTTAAACAATGGAAATTTATTTTCTTCTGGTTCTGGAGGCTGGAAGTCCCCAAGCCAGGTGTCAGCAGTTACTCTCCTCTGAGGCTTCTCCCCTTGGCTTGCAGGTGGTGACCCTCCTGCTGCCTCATCACATGGTCTTTCCTCTGTGTACCTACATTCCTGGCATCTCTCCCTCTGTCCTAATCTCCTCTTCTTATAAGGACACCAGTCAGATTGGAATCGGGCCCATCCTCCTTCCTCATTTTGACTTGTCACCTCTTTCAAGGCTGTATCTCAAATACACCCATGTTCTAGGGAACTGGGGGTTAGGGCTTCAACATAAAAATTTGGGGGGGATACACTTGAGCCCATAACCCTCCAGGTAAATGGACAGGCTGAGGTTCGTACTCAGGGAGGCTGAGTCTAGCCGTGGTGCTGTCATGTTCCAGCCACAGGTCACAGTGGTGCCCAAGTAGGCAAGTCTTCACAACGCAGAGCAGCAGAGAGAGGGATGGGTCCAGTGAAAACCGTAGCAAACAGGAAGTTCTTGGACATGATGTCCTGGGAACAGGCTTGTGGAATATGCGAGTTTTGGCTCCCTGAGGTGGGGTGGGGTTAACTCGGCCCTGCTTGATTGTCAGAGTACTTGTGTTTTCTTGTCCCTGAAGCATCTTCAGATTTTTTTTTCCTTTGGTTTCCTAGAGAACAGTCATCATGAAGAGACTGAGGGGATACATGTCTTTCCTCTGCTCTCACTTA
The DNA here is from genome assembly GCF_027580195.1 of Bos mutus. Classification (NCBI taxonomy): domain Eukaryota; kingdom Metazoa; phylum Chordata; class Mammalia; order Artiodactyla; family Bovidae; genus Bos; species Bos mutus. Next base: position 100,388,041 of record NC_091623.1, on the reverse strand, counting down.
TGTCAAAGGGAACAATAATTTGCAAAGTGTGGAATTCAGGCTCGTGGTGAATATGTAAGGTAGGTTTAGATGTGACTCAGGCCAACATATTTGGAGAGTTATGAATTGATCTGAATTTGTATTAAAAGCATAAAGTTGGTCCTTATTTGATACTGATAAATAGAAAAGTCAGGAATGAATCAATTGAAAGAAAAGTATCACATAAATAGCATTAAGTAAATATTAATAAATGATGAAAATTGTGGAGGTGGTGTTTGAGTGACTAAAATTTGGGAAACACTAGGACAGTTTCCCCCAAGGAGGAAACACTTCTGGACATGGGCATAGATGTCACCTTAATTTTTGACCTGATTCATCTGTACATTTGGCCCTCATTTACCGCAAGGACACAGGCGCGACTGCAGGCCTTTGGTTTTTCTGCCTGTGCTCCTGTGCCAAAAATCACATCAGAGGCCAGGTGAAGAGGCATGTGGATGCTTGGGTGATAGAGGCCAGCCCTAGTCGTCACGGCTTCTGGATTTTATTTATTTAGTCTTGCTCTAGGGCTTCTGAATAGCTTGGCAGTGGCTCACAGCTCTGTACGTAAAAGCAGATGTTTATCACTATGTGATCAAGAGTTTTAGCAACTTGACATCTGATGTGGAATGAAGTATTTAAAATTTAATTACACATGGGGCATTAACAGAGTTGGCGTAACTCTGCAAACTCACTTCATAATTGCTGTGAATTTTAGCAGGGCTTTGTTGCCCTTGAATTCCAAGCCCTTCTTCTCCACATTTGGCTCTGTTCAGTGGCCAGCTGCAGCTGCTGACACCATCCACAGCCGGTCCTCGGGTTTCCGCACCAGGTGCCTCGTGAGGACGAACAGCTCTGGGCGCAGGAGAGCTGGCGGCTTGTCTTGTTCTGCTCAATGCTCAATGGGCCTGTCTCTGTGGCTGCAAAATGCAGCCATTGCCTTGTCTTTAAGCTCTAACCTTCTGTGATTTCTGTGGCCCCTATTTTGAGTTCTGCTTTATTAATGTAAGGTTGCCCTCCAGTGTCCAGAGAAGTCATGTGCACAGGGAAAGGGCTCCCTTCTAGAACTTCAGGAGGTCAGACACAAAATGTTGCCATCCCTCTCCAAAATAGAAGGATGGTTTAAAGCAGCACTTCTCAAACTTCACTGTGTGTGTGACGCACCCGGCGGTCTTATTAAAATATGGGTTTGGATTGAGTAGGTTGGAGTGGAGCCTGAGATTCTGCATTTGTCACAAGCTCCCTGGTGACTCCAGTGCTGCTGGTTGGAGACCACACTTTGAGTAGCTAGACTTAGAACATTTCTGCCTGCTTCTGGTAGGTACAGCCACAGTGCAAGCCAGACGATCTTCACGTAGCCTGCGTGACTTAGAGGTGTCCTTCCAGGCCCGTTGCATATTCTGGTCTCTGCCTGCCCCCCAGCTCCCCTTCCTTTGCGTCTCTCCCTTGTATTTTAGTTCTACATACATCAAGCTCTTAGTCACCTCAGTGCCTTTACATACACTGCTCTCTGTGCCTAAAACGCTACCATCCCCGCTTTTCCCTTGGGCACTTCGTTGTCATCCTTCAGTCAGAGCACTGCTCCTGTCTTCTTCCCTTTTTCTGTTCACTTGTTTACAGTCTTGTTTCCTCTTTAAGACTAGAGCTGCATGAGAGCTCACCCCGGACTTGTACACAGTTGCGTCCTTAGTGCTCCTGCCTCACAGCAGATGCTCCAGAAGCAAATACTTTCTGAGTGTGTGTGTAGCCAGGGGGCAAGGAAACATTCTTGAGTTTCCTTTTATACATTTTAGCCACCTGTCTCAAGGGGCTGTGATGGGGGTGATACTTGGAGGAATCATAGAATGAGAAGTCAGGAAAGGAGCTCCTTTTAAGCCACATTTCATCATCATAGACATCAAAATGTGAAAAAAAGTTTATATCTTAGAATGGATATAATAAAGTAACGTTTCTTACTTATGTCACAAAAAGAACTTCATAGAACTTCTTGTAAGGTGCATTGTGATTCTCTGAGGGGAGAGAGTGACTGTGGTTGAAACCGTGTGATTGCTTAACCCAGAGGCCATTCCCCATCTGCCCTGTCTTTCTTCTTTACCAGCAGGGCATCAGCCTCCCACTATTGAGTCTGAAATGCAAAAAACAGATAGCAGCTGTTTTTGCTTCAAGGGCATGGGCCTGTTTTGTAGCTCTGCCAGCAGAGCCTGCAGAGAAGCCTACTGAGGACTTCTGGGAAGGTTTGTCTGCTTAAGAGAGACACACAGAGGGAAATTTCTGTCCTGTTTCTCAGTGTGATTGTGGGAGGACACAATGCCTGGCACCACAGCAGCCTCTTCTAAACCTGAGGAATCACACCTGAGGATGGTGGAACGGAGCAATGCCAAGAATCTGGGCGCCCAGCAGTATCACTGAGCTGCTGAATCGACTAGCCCTGCACCTGGGACCTCTTTCTAGTTGGCAAGGTAATGTGTTCTCATCGTTAAAGCCACTTTTAAGAAGGTACTTTTAAAAAAATACGTATTTATTTATTTAGCTGCATCAGTTCTTAGTTGCAGCATGCAGGATCTTCATTGTATCATCGGGGGATCTTTTGTTGTGGTGCACAGATTCTCTGGTTCTGGGGTGTGGGCTTTCGAGCATGTGGGTTCAGTGCTTGCGGCACTCAGGCTTAGTTGTTCTGAGGCATATGGGATCTTACTTCCCCAATCAGGGATCAAACCTGCATCCCCTGCATTGCAGGGTGGATTCTTAACCACTGGACCATCAGGGACATCCCTAAGAAGGTACTCTTTACTTGCAACTGAAAGCATCCTACCTGATAAGAGTGGTTGAACTGATTTCTTCAGTCAGAGAGGTAGGAATTGGCTCCTGGCACCACCACAGTTATTAAGCATCCTCTTTAACGCTGCTTCCTCCTCTATGAGATGCAGGTAAGAATAATGATACCTCTTGGGTTGTTAACAGAGGCTTAAATGAGATGATGGGCGGAAAGTCCTTAGCATAGAACTTGGCACATTTCATCAGCTATACTGCAATACAAAGTAAAAAGTTTAGTAATAAAAAAGAACTTGGCACACTCTTGGTACTTAATAATGAGGAACTATTACTATGATTATTAAATTGAAGTATAGTTGGTTTACAATATTGTGTTTTGGGTGTATAGCAAAGTTATTCAATTATATATATTATTTTTTATTCAGATTTTCATTATTGGTTATTACAAGGTATTAAAGTTGTTCCCTGTGTCATACAGTAAATCTTTGTTCCTTATCTATTTTATATAAAATATGTATCTATTAATCCCAAACTACTATTTTTCCCCCAACTCCCTTTCCCTTTTGATAAGCTTAGGTGTTTTTTAAAATTATATTTGTGAGTCTGTTTCTGTTCTGTAGATAGATTCATGTGTATTATTTTTTATATTTCATATATAAGTGATATAATATTTGTCTTTGAGTTCCTTCACATGTTGTGATATTCTCTAGGTCCCTCTGTGTTGCTACAATGGGCAACATTTCATTCTTTTTTATGACCGAGTAATATTCCATTGTGTTTATGTACCACATCTTTTTTATCCATTCCTCTGTCTACGGACATTTAGGTTGCCTCATGTCTCTAACTATTGTAAATGGTGCTGCAGTGAACACTGGGTGCATGTGCTTTTTTTGAATTATGGTTTTCTCTGGATATATGCCCAGGAGTGGGATTGCAGGATCATATGGTAATTCTACATTTAGTTTTTAAGGAACCTCCATACTGTTCTCTATCGTGACTGTGCCAATTAACATTTGCAGCAACAGTGTAAGAGGGTTCCATCTTCTCCATGCTCTCCAGTGTTTATTATTTATAGATTTTTTGATGATGGCCCTTCTGACTGGGGTTAGGTGGTATCTTGTAGTTTTGATTTGAATTTCTCTACTAAATAGTGATGTTGAACATCTTTTCATGTGTCTCTTGGCCATCTGTCTTTCTTCTTTAGAGAAATGCCTGTTTAGATCTTCTGCCCATTTTTTTGATTGGGTTGTTTTTATGCTGTTAAAGCCTCATGAGCAGTTTGTAAATTTTGGAGACTAATCCTTTGTTGGTCACACTATTTGCAAATATTTTCTCCCATTCTGTGAGTTGTCTTTTTGTTTTGTTTATGGTTTCCTTTGCTCTGCAAAAGCTTTTGAGTTTAATTAGGTCCCAGTTGTTTTTGTTTTTATTTCCATTAGTCTTGGAGATGGATTGAAAAAGATAGTGCTGCAATTTTTGTCAGTGAGTATTTGCCTATATTTTCTTCTAAGAGTTTTATACTGTCCAGTCTTACATTTAGGTCTTCAGTCTACTTTGAATTTATTTTTTCTGTATGATACTGAAGAGTATTGTGATTATTTATTTATTTATTTTTCCCATGGAGCTGTCCAGTTTTCCCAGCACCATTTATTGAAGAGACTATCTTTCCTCCATTGTATAGTCTTGCTTCCTTTGTTGTGGATTAATTGACCAGGTATGCATGGTTTATTTTTGGGCTTTCTGTCCTGTTCCATTGATTTATATTTCTGTGGGGTTTTTTGGTACCAGTACCATACTGTTTGGGTTACTGTAGCTTTGTAGTATAGTCTGAAGTCCAGGCACCTGATTCCTCCCGCTCTATTTTCCTTTCTCAAGATTACATTGGCTATTGAGGGTCTTTTGTGTCTCCATATAAATTAAAAATTTTTCTAGTTCTGTAAAAAATGCCATTGGTAATTTGATAGGGATGACATTGAATCTGAGATTGCCTTGGATAGTACAGTCATTTTGACAGTATTGATTCTTCCAATCTAAGAACATGGTATATCTTTCCATCTGTTTGTGTCTTTGATTTCTGTCATCAGTGTCTTATAGTACGAAGGTCTTTCATTTCCTTAGGTAGATTTATTTCTAGGTATTCTTTTTGAGGTGGTGATAAATGGGATTGTTTCCTTAATTTCTTTCTCATCTTTCATTGCTAGTGTATAGAAGTGTAACAGATTTCTGTGTATTAATTTTGTAACCTGCAGTTTTACCAAACTCATTGATGAGCTCCTGTAGTTTTCTGGTAACATCACTGGAATTTTCTGTGCATAGTATGCCATGTACAGACAGTGACAGTTTAACTTCTTTTGCAATTTGAATTCCTTTTAATTTTTTTCTTTTCTGATTGCTGTGGCTAGGACTTCCAAAACTATGTTGAATAAAAGTGGTAAGAGTGGGCATCCTTGTCTTAGAGGAAATGCTTGCAGCTTTTTGCTGTTGAGTATTATGTTAACTGTAGGTTGTTGTATATGACATATATGTTGTTGTTTATTTGCAAAGTCACGTAGAACTCTTTGTGACCCCATGGACTACAGCACTCCAGGCTTCCCTATCCTTTACTGTCTCCCAGAGTTTGCTCCAACTTATGTTCATTGAGTCGATGATGCCATCCAACCATCTCATCCTCTGTCACTCCCTTCTCCTGCCCTAAATCTTTCCCAGCATCAGGGTCTTTTCCAGTGCATCGGCTCTTCATATCAGGTGACAAAAGTATTGGAGTTTCAGCTTCAGCATCAGTCCTTCCAATGAATATTCAGGGTTGATTTCCGTTCCATTTCTATGGTTTGATCTCCTTGCTGTCAGAGAGTCTCAAGAGTTTTTCTCCAGCACCACAGTTCAAAAGCATCAATTCTTTGGCACTCAGCCTTCTTTATGGTCCAACTCTTACATCTGTACATGACTACTGGAAAAACCATAGGTTGGACTATACAGACTTGGGATCTAACCATAGCTTTGCCTTTATTGGCAAAGTGATGTCTCTGCTTTTTAATATGCTGTCTAGGTTTGTCATAGCTTTTCTTCAAAGGGTCAAGCATCTTTTAATTTCACGGCTGCCGTCACCATCCGCAGTGATTTTGGAGTCCAAGAAAATAAAATCTGCCACTTTTTCCATTGTTTCCCCATCTATTTGCCATGAAATGATGGGACGGGATGCCATAATATTAGTTTTTTGAATGTTGAATTTTAAACCAGCTTTTCACTCTCCTCTTTCACCTTCATCAAGACGCTCTTTGGTTCCTCTGTGTTTTCCTGCCATTAGGGTGGTATCATCTGCATATCTGAGGTTATTGATATTTCTTCCAGCAATCTTGATTCCAGCTTGTGATTATGTTGTGGTATATTCCCTGTAAGTCTACTTTCTGGAGAGTTCCTGTTATATGTTAAAAGGTTTTTCTGCATCTATTGAGATGATGATATGATTATTCTTCAATTTTTTTTGAAGTGTATCACACTGATTGATTTGTGGATTGAAAAATCCCTGCATCCCTGGGAGAAATCCCAGTTGATCATGGTGTAGGATCCTTTTAATGTATTGTTGGATTTGGCTTGCTATTATTTTGTTGAGGATTTTTGCATCTATGTTATCAGTGATATTGGCCAGTGATTTTCTTTTTTCATGGTATCTTTGTCTTATTCATTGCTTTTAGCTTAGTGTTTATCTTGGCAATTCAGTTGTCTGGTTTTGATTGGTTCCTCTTTATAGTTTCTAGTTCATTGTTACAGTAATATGCATTTATGTTGATAATCTTTCTTAATTCCTTTAGCATTTTTATTGCCTCCTTCTTGAACTTGGGATCTAGTTGACTGGAGAGGTCTGTTTTATTGTTTTGTTGTTTCAAGTGATTTTTCTTGTTCTTTTTGTTTTTAATTAATTAATTTATTTTAATTGGAGGATAATTACTTTGCAATATAACAATGGCCTCTGCCATACATCAGCATGAATTGGCCATAGGCATACATGTGACCCCTCCCTCCTGAACCCTCCTCCCACCTTCCTGCCTACCCTATCCCTCCAGGTTGTCATAGAGCACTGGCTTTGGGTTCTCTGCATCATACATCAAACTCCCACTGGTTATCTGTTTTATATATGGTAATGTATATGTTTTAATGCTATTTTCTCAAATCATCCCACCCCTTTCTTTCTCCCACTGTGTCCAAAAGTCTGTTCTTTATGTCTGTGTCTCCTTTGCTGCCCTGCACGTAGGATCTTTGGTACTATCTTTTTAGATTCCCTTCAGTTCAGTTCAGTTGCTCAGTCGTGTCCGACTCTTCGTGACCCCATGAATCGCAGCACGCCAGGCCTCCCTGTCCATCACCAACTCCTGGAGTTCACTCAGACTCAAGTCCATCGAGTCAGTGATGCCATCCAGCCATCTCATCCTCTGGAGTCCCCTTCTCCTCCTGCCCCCAATCCCTCCCAGCATCAGAGTCTTTTTCAATGAGTCAGCTCTTCGCATGAGGTGGCCAAAGTACTGGAGTTTCAGCTTTAGCATCATTCCTTCCAAAGAAATCCCAGGGCTGATCTCCTTCAGGATGGACTGGTTGGATCTCCTTGCAGTCCAAGGGACTCTCAAGAGTCTTCTCCAACACCACAGTTCAAAAGCATCAATTCTTCAGCGCTCAGCCTTCTGCAAAGTCCAACTCTCACATCCATACATGACCACAGGAAAAACCATAGCCTTGACTAGACGGACCTTTGTTGGCAAAGAAATGTCTCTGCTTTTGAATATGCTATCTAGGTTGGTCATAACTTTCCTTCCAAGGAGTAAGCGTCTTTTAATTTCATGAATGCAGTCACCATCTGCAGTGATTTTGGAGCCCCCCAAAATAAAGTCTGACACTGTTTCCACTGTTTCCCCATCTATTTCCCATGAAGTGATGGGACCGGATGTCATGATCTTCGTTTTCTGAATGTTGAGCTTTAAGCCAACTTTTTCACTCTCCACTTTCACTTTCATCAAGAGGCTTTTAGTTCCTCTTCACTTTCTGCCATAAGGGTGGTGTCATCTGCATATCTGAGGTTATTGATATTTCTCCCGGCAATCTTGATTCCAGCTTGTGTTTCTTCCAGTCCAGCGTTTCTCATGATGTACTCTGCATATAAGTTAAATAAACAGGGTGACAATATACAGCCTTGACGTACTCCTTTTCCTATTTGGAACCAGTCTGTTGTTCCATGTCCAGTTCTCACTGTTGCTTCCTGACCTGCATACAGATTTCTCAAGAGGAAGATCAGGTGGTCTGGTATTCCCATCTCTTTCAGAATTTTCCGCAGTTTATTGTGATCCACACAGTCAAAGGCTTTGGCATAGTCAATAAAGCAGAAATAGATGTTTTTCTGGAACTCTCTTGCTTTTTCCATGATCCAGCAGATGTTGGCAATTTGATCTCTGGTTCCTCTGCCTTTTCTAAAACCAGCTTGAACATCAGGAAGTTCACAGTTCACGTATTGCTGAAGCCTGGCTTGGAGAATTTTGAGCATTACTTTACTAGCGTGTGAGATGAGTGCAATTGTGCGGTAGTTTGAACATTCTTTGGCATTGCCTTTCTTTGGGATTGGAATGAAAACTGACCTTTTTCAGTCCTATGACCACTGCTGAGATTTCCAAATTTGCTGGCATGTTGAGTGCAGCACTTCCTCAGCATCATCTTTTAGGATTTGAAATAGCTCAACTGTAATTCCATCACCTCCACTAGCTTTGTTTGTAGTGATGCTTTCTAAGGCCCACTGGACTTCACATTCCAGGATGTCTGGCTCTAGGTCAGTGATCACACCATCGTGATTATCTGGGTCGTGAAGATCTTTTTTGTACAGTTCTTCTGTGTATTCTTGCCACCTCTTATATATGTGTTAATATATGATATTGGTCTTTCTCTTTCTGACTTACTTCACTCTGTATAATAGGCTCTAGGTTCATCCACCTCATTAGAACTGACTCAAATCTGTTATAGTTGAGTTGTATTCCATTATGTATATGCACCACAACTTCCTTATTTATCCATCTGCTGATGGACATCTACGTTGCTTCCATGTCCTAGCTATTGTAAACAGTACTGCAGTGAACATTGAGGTACATGTGTCTTTTTCAGTTATGGTTTCCTCAGTGCATATGCCCAGTAGTAGGATTGCTGGGTCATATGGGAGTTTTATTCCTAGTTTTTTAAGGAATCTCCATACTGTTCTCCATAGTGGTTGTATCAGTTTGCATTCCCACTGTCAGTGTAAGAGAGTTCCCTTTCCTCCATACTCTCTCTAGCATTTGTTGTTTGTAGACTTTTTGATGATTGCCATTTCAACTGGTGTGAGATGATACCTCATTGTAATTTTGATTTGCATTTCTCTAATAATGAGCAATGTTGAGCATCTTTTCATGTGTTTACTAGCCATCTGTATGTATTCTTTGGATAAATGCCTGTGGAAGTCTTCTGCCCGTTTTTTGATTGGGTTGTTTGTTTTTCTGGTTTTGAGCTGCATGAGTTGCTTGTATATTTTGGAGATTAATTCTTTGTCAGTTGCTTCACTTGCTGTTATTTTCTCTCATTCTGAGGGTTGTCTTTTCAGCTTGCTTATAGTTTCCTTCATTATGCAAGAGCTTTTAAATTTATATTATTTTAAATAAGTCCCACTTGTTTATTTTTGTTTTTATTTCCATTCATAAAGGATCTTGCTCTGATTTATGTCAGTGTTCTGCATATGTTTTCCTCTAAGAGTTCTACAGTTTCTGGTCTTACATTTAGGTCTCTAATCCACTTTGAGTTTATTTTTGTGTATGGTGTTAGAAGTGTTTTATTTTCATTCTTTTACATATGGTTAACCAGTTTTCCCAGCCCCACTTGTTGAAAAGATTCTTTTCTCCACTGTATATTTTTGCCTCCTTTGTCAAAGATTTGACCTTTGTCAAATCCACAGGTGTGTGGATTTATCTCCAGACTTTCTATATTGTTCCATTAGGCTGTATTTCTGTTTTTGTGCTAGTATTAATGACTGTAACTTGGTAGTATAGTCTGAAGTCAGGCAGGTTTATTCCTCCAGTTCCATTCTTCTTTCTCAAGATTGCTTTGGCTATTTGTGGTCTTTTGTGTTTCCATACAAATTGTGAAATTATTTGTTCTAGTTCTGTGAAAAATACTGTTGGTAGTTTGAGAGGGATTGCATTGAATGTATAGATTGCTTTGGGTAGTATAGTCATTTTTACCATATTAATTCTTCTTATCCAAGAACATGGTGTATCACTTCATCTCTGTGTTGTCTTTCTTTCATCAGTGTCTTACAGTTGTCTGCACACAGGTCTTTTGTCTCTTTAGGTAAATTTATTCCTAACACGGCTGAAGCGAATTAGCAGCAGCAGCAGCATTCCTAAGTATTTTATTCTTTTTTGTTGCAATGATGAATGGGATTGATTCCTTAATTTCTTTCTGATTTTTCATTGTTAGTACATAGGAATGCAAGAGATTTCTGCGTATTACTTTTATATTCTGGGACTTTATTCATTGATTAGCTCTAGTAATTTTCTAGTGGCATCTTTAGAGTTTTCTATGTAGAGAATCATATCATCTGCAAACAGTGAGTTATACTCCTTTTCCAATCTGGATTCCTTTAATTTCATTATCTTCTATGATTGCTATAGCTAGGACTTCCAAAACTATGTTGAATAATAGTGGTAAGAGTGGGCACCCTTGTCTTGTTCCTGATTTTAGAGGAAATGCTTTCAGTTTTTCACTATTGAGGATAATGTTTGCTGTGAGTTTGTCGTATATGGCCTTTATTATGTTGAGCTTTGTTCCTTCTATGCCTGCTTTCTGGAGAGTTTTTATTATGAATGAGTATAGAATTTTGTCAAAGGCTTTCTTTGCATCTACTAAGATGATCATATGGTTTTTATCTTTCAGTTTGTTAATATGGTGTATCACATTGGTTGATTTGCATATATTGAAGAATCTTTGCATCCCTTGGATAAAGCTGACTTGATCATAATATATGATCTTTTTAATGTGTTGTTGGATTCTGTTTGCTAGAATTTTGTTAAGGATCTTTGCATCTATGTTCATCAGTGATATTAATCTATAATTTTCTTTTTTTTGTGGCATCTTTGTCTGGTTTTGGTATCAGGGTGATGTTGGCCTCGTAGAATGAATTTGGGAGTTTTCCTTCATCTGCACTTTTCTGGAAGAGTTTGATCAGGATAGATGTTCAGATCAGATCAGATCAGTCACTCAGTCGTGTCCCACTCTTTGCGACCCCATGAATCGCAGCACACCAGGGCTCCCTGTCCATCAGCAACTCCCGGAGTTCACTCAGACTCATGTCCATCGAGTCAGTGATGCCATTCAGGCATCTCATCCTCTGTCGTCCCCTTCTCCTCTTGCCCCCAATCCCTCCCAGCATCAGAGTCTTTTTCAATGAGTCAACTCTTTGCATGAGGTGGCCAAAGTATTGGAGTTTCAGCTTTAGCATCATTCCTTCCAAAGAAATCCCAGGGCTGATCTCCTTTAGAATGGACTGGTTGGATCTCCTTGTAGTCCAAGGGACTCTCAAGAGTCTTGTCCAACACCACAGTTCAAAAGCATCAATTCTTCGGCACTCAGCCTTCTTCACAGTCCAACTCTCACACCCATACATGACCACAGGAAAAACCATAGCCTTGACTAGACGAACCTTTGTTGGCAAAGTAATGTCTCTGCTTTTGAATATGCTATCTAGGTTGGTCATAGCTTTCCTTCCAAGGAGTAAGCATCTTTTAATTTCATGAATGCAGTCACCATCTGCAGTGATTTTGGAGCCCCCCAAAATAAAGTCTGACACTGTTTCCCCATCTATTTCCCATGAAGTGATGGGACCGGATGTCATGATCTTCGTTTTCTGAATGTTGAGCTTTAAGCCAACTTTTTCACTCTCCACTTTCACTTTCATCAAGAGGCTTTTAGTTCCTCTTCACTTTCTGCCATAAGGGTGGTGTCATCTGCATAACTGAGGTTATTGATATTTCTCCCGGCAATCTTGATTCCAGCTTGTGTTTCTTCCAGTCCAGCGTTTCTCATGATGTACTCTGCATATAAGTCAAATAAACAGGGTGACAATATACAGCCTTGACGTACTCCTTTTCCTATTTGGAACCAGTCTGTTGTTCCATGTCCAGTTCTCACTGTTGCTTCCTGACCTGCATACAGATTTCTCAAGAGGAAGATCAGGTGGTCTGGTATTCCCATCTCTTTCAGAATTTTCCACAGTTTATTGTGATCCACACAGTCAAAGGCTTTGGCATAGTCAGTAAAACAGAAATAGATGTATTTCTGGAACTCTCTTGCTTTTTCCATGATCCAGCAGATGTTGGCAATTTGATCTCTGGTTCCTCTGCCTTTTCTGAAACCAGCTTGAACATCAGGAAGTTCACGGTTCACATATTGCTGAAGCCTGGCTTGGAGAATTTTAAGCATTACTTTACTAGCGTGTGAGATGAGTGCAATTGTGCGGTAGTTTGAGCATTCTTTGGCATTGCCGTTCTTTGGGATTGGAATGAAAACTGACCTTTTCCAGTCCTGTGGCCACTGCTGAGTTTTCCAAATTTGCTGGCATATTGATGTTAGCTCTTCTCTAAACATTTGGTAGAATTCACCTGTGAAGCCATCTAGCCCTTGGCTTTTGTTTGTTGAAGATTTTTGGTTACAGTTTTGATTTTTGTGCTTGTGATTGGTCTGTTCATATTTTCTATTTCTTCTTGGTTCGGTTCTAAGAATTTGTCCATTTCTTCTTCCAAGTTGTCCATTTTATTGGCATGTAGTTGCTCATAGTAGTCTCTTATGATCCTTTGTATTTCTTTGTTGTAACTTCTTTTTCATTTCTAATTTTATTGATTTGAGTCTTCTTTTTTCTTGGTGGGTCTGTCTCTTGCTCTTTTAATTGGGAATATTTCCTCTTCTTTTTCACTTTACTTAAATTTATGTTTGTGAATTTAGGAAAAACAGTTATCTACTGTGGTCTTAAAGGACTGTTTTAAGGTGGAAGTGTCCCTGTGTGGACTGTGTGAGTCCATTATTTTTGGTACGAATGCCAGCCATGTCTTTTTCGGAGTGGAAATTATTCCTTTGATAGTGGGTGTGATTGGTGTTATGGTAACTAGTGTGTGCACTGGAGAGTGTGGGGAGACCTCTGCTTAGTTCTGTGGCTGTCACAGCCCTGTCGGGGCTGGAGTCTGCTCTCCTGTTGTTGAAGTAGAAGCTCTGATGATTGGGTTCAGTAAGGCTGCCTGCCCTTAAGTGCATGCTCTTTCCCAAAGGATTTGAGTGCTGAAGCAAGTGAGGCCCATGCTGTCACAGAGAATCTCTGCACCACCTGTGCAGGTGTCCTTGGTTTTGCCTAGGAGCAGCCCAAGGCCATGTTCCTTTCTCCATTGTGGTTTTCTGAGACCTAGTGTTAGGCAGGTACTGGGGGCCAGGGCATTGTGGCTGCAGGAATTGAAGTGGTTGTGCTGCCGTTTAGCACCTGGGCTGTCTCGGTGATAGGACTCTCCCAGGGCTTGTCTACCCCAGATATGACTCCAAGCTGTGGTGTGAGGTAGGCAGGACTGGAGTGCTCCCACTGGAAAAGGAACAGCTGCGTTCTCCTCTCCAGGGTCTACTGGGGGGTGGTGTGACTGTGGTCATGCCATCTAGTGCCCACCAGCACAGCGCAGGTGATGCTGGACTTGCTCTCGGGCCCACTCCTCGAAATGGCAGCCCTGATAGTTGGCTCTGACGTCAGTCTCACCACTGTCGTGCCCGGGCTCACAAAGTCTACCACCACTGGAGCTGCTTTCCTCTGTAAGCATGCTGACAGTGGGGGTCTTATGGTGGACTGTGCCCCTGTGGCAGGCACTGACAGTGGAGGCCCAGACCACACTCCAGGTAATCTCTGCACAGCTGGACTGAGTCCTCTCCCAGGAGCCATCTGCTCAAAGCCAGGCTTCAGCACCTAGCTGCTGTGCATACTAGCAGCCCTGCCCAGATGGCATTTTGGGTTGACAGTGTGAGGTCATGGTGGCCATCAAGTGCTGGTCCCTCTTTCCCTGACTGCTAGCAAACCAGCAGACACACACTCCTTGCAAGCAGAGACCAGGCCCCTTCAGCTCCCTGTCTGTTCTGGTAGACTTCCCAGCTGGCAAAGGTGGTTTCCAGGGTGAGAGAACCTTTCCTCTTTCATAAGTACCCCCCAGGGGTGCTGGCCCCTTCCTGATGCCTTATTTTTCTTTTTTGTCCTACCTGGTTGTATGGAGATCTTTCTTGCAGCTTTGGTTGTATAAGAGCTCTTCTGCCAGTTTTCAGTCGGTCTCCTTTGAGAACTGTTCAACATTTAGATGTATTTTTGATGCATATGTGTAGGGAAGTGAACTTCATGTTCTACTCTTGATCTCCTCTTGTGTTTGTCAGTAACTGCAACACTGATTCAGATGAAGTCAGGTGTAGGGGTGGGTGGTTTCTGGCTTACTGAGGATGAGAACTCTGATACTGTGCTTCCCCATCTCTAGGTTTACTACCTTTTGGAAATCGTCAGCTCACCTGGGTCTTACTACCATTATTTTTTTTTATCATAGAACACTATTCATTATTGCAACAACCTCTTCCATCCTCTAGGACCCTGCATTCTGCAGGAAACAGTTTGGGTAATGCTTACCTGGTCAGACTTTCTTATCAAAGGAGAAACTGAGACCAAGAGAGGGCTTCTCTCTGATAGTTTTATTTTGAAAAATGTGCATGGTTCAGCCTCTCCCCATGTCACTCATTTCCACTCACATGAGAAACAACAGAAGGACACAAGTCTGGGTTGAAATTATGTGCATTTATGGGAAACAAAGATATTCAACAACAATAACAAAAGCCCTTCAATCTCTCCAAGTTCTCAACCAGCAATAATGAGGCAGTTTCAATGATTGTGTCTGGCTGGGGTCTTTTCTAAAAGGGTCAGGGCAGTTGAGACATTGGCCAAAAAGAGAAGATGCAGAAAGGGTGGACGTTCTAAATGAGAGTATATTAGACCTCCCTTCTGGCCCTTCATCCTTTCACCCTTTCAGGTTACAGTCTCCTCCCTTCGGTCTCCTTCACCTTCCTCAACTTCACTTAGATGCAGTCTCTTGCAGAAAGCTGTCCTTGGTCTGCCCCAGCTGCATCTGCTTTCTTAGTAACATCACATACACTTTCTAATGCTGTCTCCTATCACTTTCTGCCTCACATCCATCATGTTTGAGTACATGCCTTATGACACCCATTTTTAGTAGGCATGCCCCTGAGATTGGGCCCCAGGTTGATCATTCTAGTATTCCCATTGCCCTCCCACAGTAAGTGCTCAGTATACAGCAGGTGCTCAGTATACAGCAGGTGCTCAGTGAGGGTTTGCTGAAGTCAGTCCTACATTTGCCACAACACATAACCTCTTGAGAGTCATAACTGTCATTTCCACTTCTTCATCCTTCCTTCGTGGTCTGACTCAAGCCATCTCCAGGAACAGATCTTACCATCACCAACTCATGGTTACAGATTTGGGGAGGGGAGGAGAGATGGTTAAGCTTTCATCCCTGTTCCAGAAGGCAAGGAGGCAGGAAAGGCAGCCACTGGGGAAATCAGGATGACTGTGAGCGACGTTGGCCAGTGCTCCATTTTGGAATCTCATAAGCAGTCATTCTTCAAAAGTTTCCCCCATGAAGCATGGCCAACTTTGCAGTGGGAGCCAAGGACTGGTGGGGGTATGGTTGGGTTGCTCTGCCAACCCAGAGACCAGACAGCATAGGCCAGGAAGCTTTCTTTAGGACGTGGTCTGGATTACCTTTGGAGGTGTGTGTTAGAGGTTGTCTGTCTAGTTGTTCGGTTGGAGCCGTGGTGGGAACATTAGCCCTGTGGCGAGTTGTCAGGCACATAGATTGTAGTAAGGCTGAAAAATACAGGCTGCGAAAATGGGCCTCTCCTCCTAAGGGGGAAGGTCTGGAGGTTCTGGGAGCAATGAGGGAGGGTCCCAGGGGTCCTGCAGCCCCGGCACTAACAGGCATCCCGCTCTGTCTCCTGCTCCTGGCTCCCACTTTCTCCCTCTGGTTCTTCACGTAGGGGCCAGGCACGGGGCCATGGGAAGCAATGATGCAGAAAAGGGAAGTGCTTTTTCTTTTCCTACCATGAGTCATAGATTTGGACTAGAGAGAGGTGAGGATCAAGGATAGGAGGAGGATTGAAGAGGCGAGGAGAGGCCAAGGCCCTATCCATTTCTGTTTATTTCTGTAACGAATAGACGTGAAACCCACATTTCTAGCTGCATCACCCCCAGACAGCACTGAGGTCCTAATGGGGGATAAGAAAATTCTTCAGGGCTCTCAAAGGTGTTCAGTGACTCGGGGAGAACGCTGTGGATCCCCCTTGAGAAGGGCCCCTCTGGGGCCAGTGAAGTGTGAAAACTGCACGGTCAGCATCGTCCCTGGAGGTTGGGGGAAGAGCCGAGAAGCAGAGAGAAGAGAGACTCCTTCAGGCACCTCTTTCAGGAAAGAGAGTTGGACCCTGGGGGACTCAAGTCAGGACAGATGTTTCAGTATAAAAAGGCTCCCCAGTAAAAGGATGGGAGTCCCCACAAATTCCTTCCCAAACCCCATTGCACTTAAAAAAGAGAAAGTAAGGAGCATAAAAATATCTTGATGATGTGGGCTTGCCTGACGATACAGAAAAGCAAGTCTCATGGCAGGCAGTGTGTCCCATTACACAAGAGGATTATACCGAGCTTCAGTATAGAGATTTTACATATATCTTTATATAAATGCATATATATTTATAGAGCCTCTGCCTAGAACAGCCGGGCTTGCTTCTTGAGTTCATTCCTCTTCCAGAGGGCCAGCCGGTCAAACTCGGAGATGGTCATGCCAAAGACCTGGTAGAACTCTTCCTGGGACAGGTGGCGCTGGAAGAAGAGGGGAGGAGACAGAGAGGGAACAACTTGAGGACGTGAGAGGCAGGTAGATGCAGGAGTGGTTCCTGTACGTTTCCTCTGGTTCTGCTGTGCCTGGCACAGTGCCTGACCCACGGAGGGTGTGTGATGAGTATGTCGAGTGGATGGCTGTGTGAGTGAGTGTTTCCTGGGAGGGACCCCTGTAGTTGATCTGGCTGGAGAGGCTTTCTCTACCCAAGACTCAGGCGGGACTTCCGCTTCACCTGAGTGCCTCTCGGTTGGCCTCCCCTTTCTGCATCCCTGCTCCATGCATTGTGTCCAGGAGTGTGTATGGAGTAATGTTACTGCTGTCTACTTTGGACAGAAAAGGAGGCATGTCCAAGATTTTAGGGTGTATTTCCTCTTAGTAATAAGTTTACCAAAAAAATCTGGAAGGTTTTTCCTTAGGTCAGTCAATGAAAAAAAAATTTTCTCTCTCGATTTCTCCATACCATACTCTTTGTTATATGAAAACAAGTATGCCACATAATGAAACATTGTTCTTCATGTCTTAGTGGGTTTTTTAACCCCTTTCTGCCTGTCCTTTCTCCTGTCCCTTCTGAGCAGAGTTGAAAGTTGATACAACTTTGATTTCTAAGCTTTGAGTTAGAAATATATGGCACTTAAAATGTGGCAAAATGTAAACAGTTGGTGAAGGATAAATGGATCCTCATTTTGCTATTCTTGAAACTCTTCTGGAGGTCTGAAATTTTATTTTTTAAATAAAATTTATGATTTTGTTTAAAGAGAGAATTAGATGGCCTATGTCCTGCCTGAAAGCTTACTGCATTCACTTGCTCTTGTTACCAGTTATATTAGCTCATCAGGTATTGAAGGAAATTCAATGAGAATTATGTGTACAGCCACATAACACTTAGCCAATTCTCTGGCTTGTTGGCACTGTGAATGAATGTTTTTGCCACATTTCCAAAACTTTCTTTAGGTAAAGGTAACTTTGATACTTTTGTTAGATATTGTTGGTTATATATCATACTTTTGTTAGATATCACTGGTTATATATCTGAGTTGATTTTTGGGTACTCTATTGCATTTTTATCATGCTCATATGTACATTCACTCTTTTCTCTTAATTCTTCTGACCACCTTGAAAACCAGGAATTATTTCTACCCAATTGGAAAGTGAGAAAAGCAAAAGTCAGAGAATTAAAATGACTTGCCCAGGAGGGAGGGGAGATCACTAGGCAGGTAGCAGAACTGAGTCTAGGGCTCCTGATGCCAAATGCAGTGTATGCCCACCACCCTCTTGGTCAATTTCAAAAATACACAAGAGAGAAAATAGCACAGTGCACACCCATGCCCCTCACCCAGATTCAATGACCATCAGAATCTACCACATTTTCTCTTTCCTCTCATTAAGTCTCTTAACTCTAGATACTGCCACTTCACTCCTACATACAGCAGTTGGCATCTCAAAGCATACTGGGTATTTGCTTTCTTACATAACCACAACAGCATGGGCAAGAAAAAATGACAATTCCACAGAATTACCTAATACTTGTCCACAATAAAATTCCCCTAATGGTCTCAAAAGTATCTTTTTAGAGCTGGTTTGTTTGAATACGGATTCAGACAGCACCCACATGTCACATTTGGCTGTTAGACTCCTTCAGACCCCACCTGTCTAGACAGTGTCCTTCTTTTGTTCTGCTATTGACTCGCCCAGATCTGTTTTACTCTCACTGAAGTGCTGAAAATATGTGGATATGAGAACATTCTCTGCCCCTTCCATAGTAAAGCCTGAGGGGAACTGTAATTTAGTCTAATCTGTTTTTTCTGTTGTTGGAGAGTGATGGTTACTATCGATTCTCTAGCTGGCTTTCGCCACTGTGTTAAAAAATCTTTAACATAGTATAAAGGAATTAAGCCGAAACTACTCAAGTAGCCACTGTAGGACACGCTGAGGAATCTGAGGCTTTCTTCTCTCTGTTGAGGGCCACATGGAGTCTCCTTTCTCCTGAGTTCTCAGAGCATTTAATGGCAGCCTGTCCACTTGACATCCATCACAGACTTTAATGGATGAAGATTATGTGCCCGGGCTTTAGAGCCAGGCAGATATGAGTGTGTGACCTTGGACAGGGTACTTCCAACATCACTGAGCCTCAGTGTCCTCTCGTGAGAGTAGCAGCATGCCAGTACCTGCCCTCATGGGTCCTGTGAGGATGACAGATGATGAGGGGCATGCTCTTGGCACAGTGAATTACTGGTGCAGGGATCTCTTCACGTGTCTGTCACACGGTGTGGCCTGGTCTCCGTTTCCTTTGATTTCATCTCCTCCTCCTCCTCCTCTCTCCTGGGCTCACGTGGCCCCAGCCACACTCACCTCCTGCTGTCCTCCAATGCACCAGGTTCACTCCTGCATCAGGGCCTTGGTGAGGGCTGTTTCCCTGGCCCAGAATGTGCTTCCTTTCTATATAGGCATGGTTTGTACTTCAAGTGTTTGCTCAGATGTCATGTTTTCAATGAGCTCTACTCAGACCTCCCTATTTAAGCCTGCAACTCACCCCTCCAGCTCCCAATCCCCCTCACGCTGCTCTCCTCTTACTCCTTGCCCTCAGCCCCGTTACCTCCCAACACACTATTGTTTCCTTATTATTGTATGATTTACTATATGTCTCCTCACATGAGAACACCAGCTCCAAGGGGGCAGGGGTCCTTGTTTTGTTCACTGATAACACTGCAAGGACCTAGAGCAGTATCTGGTATATATAATAGGTTTGGAAAAATACTTACTGTGTGAATAAGTATCTATACTCTGAGCTCCCTGAGGACAGGGGGGTCTCCTTCAATGCCCACCCTGAACTGCTGCTGCAGGGTTTCTAGCCCAGGAGTCTCAGCTCAGGCTACGTATCAGACATCCCTGGGAACCTGCGAAGAACACTGATGCCTGAGCTCCTTCCCCAGATTGCAATTTAATTGGACTTGGGTGGGACCCTGTACTAGTATTTTTAAAAAGCTCCTCAAGTGATTCTTAGAGAAGGTTGTGTTTTCCTGGGTGTCTAGGAGCAGAGCATTTGGTCATCCAGGATGAACCAGGCTTGTGAATGTTTTCATCCCTAAATGCTGGCTCCTCTGAGCTGCCGAGGGAGCTGTCCCTGTCAGCACTGGCAGACACTTACGTGGGGAGAATCACTGGCTTCTGTTCCTGCTACCCCAGCCTGCTAGAGCTGGAAGGACTCACCGAGCATCCTGGCTGCCCACACCCCCGTCCTACGGCTTCAACCCTCTACTCTGGGCAGATTCCTTAGCTGTCAGGTGAAGGGTGTCCCAAGAAGTGCTGAGCCTCCTCTCTTACAAGCCTGCATTCAATTCCACAGACATCTCCTGACCCTTCTCCTAGTCCAGGCCCTGTGGTAGATGACAGCGTGTCAGACAGAGGAGATGGATGGCTTGAGCTGATGCAAAGGAGAAAGGTATTGGGTCTGTGCTCTGGACACAGGGCTGGAGGAGGAAGAGAAGGTCAGTGACACACCCTGAGGAAAGCTTTGGGGAGGCTTTGGGGCACAGGCGTCACTAGAATGGAGCCCTGAGAAGTGAAGGGGCTGCTGAGATGGAAAGGGTGTTCCAGGGAGAGGCAGGGAGGGAAAGGGCAGTGGATGCTTCTGGAGTCGGTGTAAGCAGGAACTGGAACTCCACGCCCAGTAGACTGGACGGCTCCAGAGCCCAAGGCCATGTTCAGGCCTCGTCTGTTCTGTATCGCTTGCTGTTGCTCCTCCCTCCTTGTCCATCTGGACCCGCCCACCCCAAGTCCATCCAGTTCCTCCCTCTCCCTGGAGGCCTGTGTCAGCACAGCCAGCCTGGTCGTCTTCTCCGAGTAACAGCACAGAAACTCTGGAGAGCTTTCTACTCAGTACACTGCTGGATTCCATGTCAAGGGCTCCTGTGTACTGTCTCATGTATGTCACTTGGCAACCTGAGGGAAGCATGACAATCACCCCGTCTTATAGAGGAGACAACCGAGGTTTGGAGATGGGCCAGTTCGTCACGTGGCCAAACTGTCCACCCAGGGATGGCAGCATCAGAGTTGGAACCTAGGGAGTCCTGCTCGAGACTTGCGTATATGTTTACCCTCTGCAGAGAACTGTCCCCGTCCTTTCCCACTGCAGACACTGGTTTTCTATACCGTCCTAAGTAACGCCAGTGCTGTGTTTTTTCTTAGCACACAGGCTGCAGGCCCTTGAAGGGCAGGAACCAAATTCAGCTCTCCTCTTACATCTGCAAAAGTATCAGCCCAGTTTGGAGACACGCTATAGCTGTGCACTACAGATGCTAACTGAATCAAGAGGCTGCACAGAACAGCAAGGAACAGCCTGGGCTAAGGAAACCAGGTAGGAGTGTCTGTTTTTTCAACCAGCTGTGTGACCCCTATGTCATTCATTCTGTCTGTCCCTCCCGAGCTGGGTTAGACCGGTCAAATTCTGCAATCACTTCAAACCCAGAGGCTCCTGCTCAGTTTTCTGTACCTACCTCTAAACGCGTCCGGTCCACATCCTTGGGCAGTCGGTTTCTCCCTCTTGTGGTCACCAGTAGCAGTTCGTAAGGGTAGATCTGAGGAGAGAGGAGGGGGTGTTTGCAGGCTGGGTGAGGGTGGTGGCTGCGATCCCTCTTCTATCCAGGAAGGGCCAGCGATTATCAAGTCTGGAGGAAGCACTGGTGCGTCCTCTTTGGGGTTTCCTGGCAGCCTCAAGGCGCCGTCTCCCAAAGGCAAGGCCCCACAGTCCTTGGATACTGCCAGGGATGAGCGTGGTGTGTGAGCAGAAGGGCTCCTGCATGTGAATGTCTCATATTTGTGATTGGCAAGCCTCCAGAAACGTCTCCGAGGCCTGGGGGAACTGTCTGGTTTCAGGAGGCAAGAGATGTAGGGCAGGATTCAGGGAAAGTGCCCAAGCAGGGACCGGAAATGCTAGTCCTGAGAGGACCCTTGGGCTTTTTTGTTGATGTTCCCTTCCCTGCATAGACAGTGCTGTCATCTTCCCGCTCGTCCCCAGTGTGGCAACTTGCAGGGTCCCAGAGACCCCCAGGGTCTATGTGTCTTTACCTTGTACTCTGCAGAGAGAAAAGAGACACACAAAAAGTAGAAACCATCAGTCTTTGCTTTGCATCCCTACACTGGCTTCTTTTTTTTTTTTTCCCTTTCACTTTTCTTTCTTTTTAAATTTAATTTTATTTTTAAACTTTACAATATTGTATTAGTTTTGCCAAATATCGAAATGAATCCACCACAGGTATACATGTGTTCCCCATCCTGAACCCTCCTCCCTCCTCCCTCCCCATACCATCCCTCTGGGTCGTCCCAGTGCACCAGCCCCAAGCATCCAGTATCGTGCATCGAACCTGGACTGGCGACTCGTTCCATATATGATATTATACGTATTTCAATGCCATTCTCCCAAATCATCCCACCCTCTCCCTCTCCCACAGAGTCCAAAAGACTGTTGTATACATCAGTGTCTCTTTGGCTGTCTCGTATACAGGGTTATTGTTACCATCTTTCTAAATTCCATATATATGCACTGGCTTCTGTTATAGAGACCCTATCCTTATTGAATTCATCCTAAATCAAGGCTGGTTTGAATACAGTGGAGAAAGGGGTTGGGCTGATCCAGGGACAGGTTTTTAGAGATATTTAGAATAGAAATAAGAAGAGCCTGGGGGCCATGAAGCAAATGGGTGAAGTCCTTCATCTTCCAGGGGGATTCCTCCAGGGTTTGATGTGGACCTGCCTGAGCCTGCTTACTGGAGCTGGATGAGGCCGGTGGAAGAGCATCACAGTGTGAGGTTCATGGAATTTTTTCTGGGAACAATGTGTCTGGCTTTGAGTGTTTCCCTCCACCTGGGGACTGGCAGGCAACTCCAGCTCAGCAGTACTGGGAGAAAAGCAAGCACTCTGTGATGGCTCTGGGAATCCAGATGGGACAAATGGGCTGGAGATCACCCAAGGCCAGGGACCTGAGAGGATGAGGGAGGAGCAGGGGAAAAGGGAGGGAATGGGAAATGAAAGGGAACTCGGGGTTTAGATAGAGCCCAGGGTGGGGCCATAATCGTTTGTCAAGTGGGCAGTTGTGAACAGCGCATTGTAACGAGGTCCCTGTGAAGTCCCAGGAGAGGCCCACACTCACCTCGCATGCCCCAGTTGACGGCGTTCATGCTGTCGTAGTGGAATAGGTCTGCGCTGGGTGTCTGCAGGGGAGACAGAAGCAGGGCTGGCCTGAGGTGGGCTCACCTCTGCCTCACTCAAGTCCTCACCCGTCTCCAGAAAGTGGACTGGAGCTGGTGGGACTCAGCGCTGTCTCAGAAGCTTCAGTCTCAAGTTGGGATGATTTAATTTGCTGCCGTGTGCCTAGTGCGTAGGCCTGGCACATAGTAGGCACTCCGTAAATAGTCATATGCTGGTGAACTGCAGCATACACTTTCTTTCATTACTCAAGTATCATTTTTTCTATGAGATCTACCCTGACAACTCTATCTAAAATTATAAGTCGCCCCTTCCCCAACTCGCCACCCTTCTTGTCCTGCTCAACTTCCCCCTTTTTTCCCATAGCACTTACTACCCTCTGCTGCTGCTGCTAAGTCGCTTCAGCCGTGTCCGACTCTGTCTACACAGTGTGTATAAGGTGATTTGCATACTACGTAGTCCTACTTGCTTTCTGTTTCTCTCTACAAGAATAGAAGCTCCAAGGGGCAGGGGTTTTTGTTTGATTTGGTCACTGGTATTCCAAGCACCCAGAGCAATGCCTGGCATACATAAATGGCTTTCAGTATAAACATCTGTTCATGAACAAATGTCCAGGCTCTGGGCGTGTTGAGGACAGGGTCTGTCTGTCCCCTGCTTGGGAGAGGGGATGGTATTAACACCAGCCATCTCTCTACCATGGAGCTCTGATCCCTTTTGTGTGCTTAACCTTAAAATTGTCTCTCATACAGTTAAGTCTCCCACTTCTGTCCCTTTGCAGTCTCTTCTCTACACAAGGGGGAGCCCATTACAAATCTGAGTTGGATGGTGCAGCACACCCACGGGAAACCTTCTGAGTCTTTACCAGCGCTGGGCCCTAATGACACCTGTCTGGCTTCATCTCCACGCTCACTCCATCCCCGCCTCGTGTCCTCTCCACCGAGGGACTCTGACACGGTGCTTGCCTCTATTTGGGTGGTTCTTCCTCATCTTGGACAGGTGAGGTCGTCCCTCCCTGCACTCAGGCCTTTGTTTAAATTCACCCCTCTCTGACCTTCTCCAAATACGCGTGACTGTTAACTTCAAGTCACACATGCACTTACAGGTCATCTGTCTCTCCAGCTAGAATGTGAGCTCCACAGGAGCAGCAAATATGTTCACCGTAGGATCCCCAGCATCCAGAACAGTGCTGGCCCTGTTCAGGGCCAGACAGTAATGAATGTCTGTCTTAATGTCCCTTCCCTCCCCCCATCCCTTGTCTAGTCACAGAGCCTCTCCTTTTGCCAACAAGCCATTTTCATTCCCTTTCAGTCCTTAAACAAACTCAGCTTCCATGAAGGTTTTACGCTGTAGGATATCTAAGAGTTCGGAAGGCTCCAGGCCACAGCAGGTGAGTCAGTCAGGTCAGGCTGTGAGGTCAGCTCGAATCCTGGCTCAGCACTTACTGGGAATGAGAGCTCTAGCAGGTCACTGCACCTGTCTGAACCTCCGTTTCTTCATCCACAAAATAGGTTATTAAAAATAGTAAGTACCTTGCAGGGTTACAATGAGTGAGTGCTCAGCATGGAGTAATTGTGCCATAAATACTAGGGGCTCCCAGGCCTCCCACGGGGGCTCTTTTGTCAGTGCACCTCTAGCCCCAAAGCCTCTGTCTAGGTTTCACCCGTTTGTCATCACCCACGAGCGGGTGCAGGAGCTGTGAACCGCTTGGGGAGAATGTCCCCAGTGCATCCTCTCTTACTTACCCTGTGCAGCCCGTTTCTTCTGTAGGCAGGCAGGGAGGCAGATTTAGAGATGAGGGGATCTGAAAAGGAGCCGAGACAATTACCAGAAGCCCCAAGCCAGGGTTCCCTCTCCCCAAGGTCATCTGGGCAAATGGCCAGTGTTACTCCCACTTCCATGGGAAGGGGCATGGACAGGGGCCGCCAGCTCCTTCCACTGCTCTCCAGGCTTACAGCTGACCATCTCAGGGGTGCCTCATCCTGGCAGAATTCAAGGCCCCCCCGAAGTACCCACTCACAGTCTTTTGGCCTTAAATGCTCGCATTTACACTCCTATGATGGACCCATGTGTCCTGGCTACAGGGTGGCTCTGAACATAGGCCCTGGGATTGGAGTCGAGCTCAGAACTCAGACGGGCAGGCTCCCACATGGTGGAAGATGTGTATGCTCTTTCTTTCTCTCTGGGAGCCATTGGGCACGGCTGCCCTGGTTCCAGAACCAAAGATTAAGGCCCACCATCTGACAAACTATGTCAGATGAGGACTGTGCTGGAACATCCATGCTGTATACTCATCACAGCTCAGGGGGCCCTGCAGCTGACTCGGCTCTGGCCCTCACACAACATGATGGTCTGAAGGTAGGGTGGGCAGGACGTACCACTGTCGGCCAGGTAGTGGGACCGAGGGGCTGCAAGAGAGAGAAGTTGGAGATCAGTGCTCATGTTGACAGACAGAAACAGCTCTCATTCCTGGGCCACCCTGGCCGGCAGGTCGGAGGGTGTCTTCAGTGCCTCTTCCCACCGGTCAGTTTCTAACTGCTGCATCTGCAGCAGGTCCCCCCTCCTCAGGCCAGCATGCAGCCCAGCGCAGGTGCTCTGTGATAGCTGCCGCACAGATGCCATTGATGGAGCTAAATTTTGACCAGCTCTGATAGAAAAATGTAGAGCCCAGAGCCAGGGGTTGAAAACAGTGCCCCTCAGTGGTCAAACAGGAAAACAGCTCATCAGTTCATCCCGGCTCTGCCATTAATAGATACCCAGCTTCAGATTAGTAAATCATGCTTATCTGTAAGACAGGGAAGGACAGTGTCTCCTTTATAGGGTTCTTGTGAAAGATATAGGGCACAATACAGTAAATATCAGTACAGTGTCTGACAGATACAAACCCTCCATAACACTGGCTTTATCAGCATCACTACCACTGTCATCTTTGACCTCACCTGGAGTCAAGGTGCAGTGCATACAGCCAAGAGGGGAAAAAGCTTATGGCCTGAGTCACTCTGTGTTGGGTCTGACTTTGGGCAAGGGCTCTCTCCTCTATGAACTGGGTGGTAATAATCCCTCTACATTCTGGGTCTTTGTGAGGACCAAGGCTATAGTGTATCTGCAAATGCCCAGCACACTGGATTGTAATTGGTACCTTTGTTTATCCATCAGGTATTGACCTGAGACAGGATTTCCTGGCAGGACTGAATCCCACAGGGGTAAGTAAGAGATGAGGCAGGTAGAGTTCTGTGTGGGTCCAGGAATAGGGAGGAGCTTACACTGAGAGACTCTCAGGGCAAAATGCTTGAACCAAGCCTCTGATTGTACACTTCCAGTGATGGAAGGCTCAACTACCTCAAGAGTCAGCCCCGTTTATCTTCAGACTATTAGAAGAGCTTTTTCTTTCTTTACATGGCACCTGACTGGAAGTCACAGCTTCAGATTGACCCAAAGAGGCAGAAGTGCCTCCTCAGGTCAGAGCATGGTCTTTAGCCTGTATTCTAGACCCCGGTGCGGCTGTGTAGGAGGTTAGATTCACTTAGGGAAGAACTGATGGGGAAGAAAGTGCCCCCCCCCGCCGCCCCCAGCAGGCTCCGGGGCAGTGCTTACAGCCATTTAGGGACACATCGTAGCCAGCTGTGTGCAGGGCCTCCCGGCTGCTGGTGGAGCTCCGGGGCGGGGTCCAGGGGTCTGCATAGGAACTGGACCTGGCCTTCATCTCTTCCTTCAGAATCAGTCTGCCAATTCCGCTCTGGAGCTGGGGGTGGGAGAGGAGGAAGATGAAGTTAGAAGGAAACAAAGAACACTGAGCTGAAACAGGCTTGGGAAGGGCTGAGGGACCAGACTCTATAGAGTGAACCTCTCACGTTTTTTGCCTTCCCAGTGTCCCTCTACCTTCGTAGCATCCATGTTTTCTTTTGGGGGACTTCATTGGTCAGAGTGGGGCCCTGGTGGTGGGCACAGAAGTAAGACCCGGCCAACAACAGCATTGCGGACAATCACTGTCCACAGTGATTGGTTCAGCGATGGACAGATGGCGCTAGCTAGGCCAGGGAGAGCCTTCCTGGGACTCTTGGAGTTGCTGGCACCCATTTTTAAAAAAGACATTTTTTTTGGTGGGGTGGGGGGCGGTGAAAGTCACAAACATAAAATTAACCATTTTAAAGAGACCACACAATACAGTGAGTGTCATTTAGTACATTCCTGATACTGTGTAGCCACAATCTCCACCTATTTTCACATCATTTTTATCATTTTACCCCAAAAGAAGACCCTCTACTCATTAAATGATCACTCTCTTTCCCCCCTTTTCCTTCTAGGCCTTGATAATCACCAGTCTCTGTTCTGTCTCTGTGGATTTAGCTCTTCTGGATATTCCATATAAGTGGAATTGTACCCGTATGTGGGCTTTTGTGTCCGGCTTCTTTCACTAAGCGTAGTGTTTGCAGGGTTCATATACACTGTACCATGTATCAGCACCTCATTCTTTTTTTAGCTGATACTCTGTCATATGGATATGCCACATTTTGTTTATTCATTCGTGAGTTGATGAACTTTTGGGCTGCTTCCACCTCTTGGTTATTGTGAGTGGTTCTGCCATGACCTGCGTGTATGTTATTGAGTACCAGTTTTCAATTCTTCTGGGTATTTACCTAGGAATGGAATTGATGGGTCTGTGAACCAAGAACATCTCCTGCCATATCAATAACAAAGGATGTTGCAACCATCAAACCAACCTCTGCAGCCGCCACCCCCCCCCACCCATGCACCCTGAGGGGATTCAGAAGGGAGTAAAACAGGATGCTGGCCCTAGATAGTTAAGGTACATAACAAATGAATCATTTCAATGAGCCCAGACTCTTGCATCTTCCCATACATAGAAAAGGGCTAAATTCATTAACGCGAGATGTTTGTTTTTTCCTTAATTATAATCTTTTGATGTTTGACTATTTTTTGTCTTGTTTTACAGAAACTCCTTTATCTCCTGGTTCCTCCCTTACCTTTTCAGAACTGTGCCTCAGAGATATCTGAGAGCTTAGGTCCTTAGTGTCTGCTGAATAAAACATAATTCTCAACTTTTCAGTTGCATATATATATATTTTTTGTCAACAGTTTTGGCAGCCACAGAGGGACCCAGAGCAGACTTTTCTCCTCTGCCTGAACTCTAAAGGCTCCAGAGCCTAGGTACCAGCAGAGGATTCTTGGGCCTGTCTGCCTCCTCAGAGTCCAGATGAATTTGGGTGAATCTCTCCTGCTATTGGGCTTCCCTTGTGGCTCAGCTGGTAAAGAATCCACCTGCAATGCGGGAGACCTGGGTTCGATCCCTGGGTTGGGAAGATGCCCTGGAGAATTCCATGAAGTGTATAGTCCGTGGGGTCCCAAAGAGTTGGACATGACTGACTTTCACTTCACTCTCCTATTATTGGCTGATGATCCTAAGTTTTATTCAGTGGTGTTAAACTCCTCACTGGAAGAGAGGTAGGTTATCCTTGAAACTTAGTTTCAAGAAGAGGTACCTGGGTTATCCTCTGTCTGAAGACACTGTGAAGACTTTTTGCCCAGTTTAGACACTGAGCGGGTTATCCTCAGTTGAAATACTGAGGAGACTTGGCTCAGTTGTAAGACCCTGAGTAAGGTTGGACGCAGTAATTATATAGACTGGCTTGTTGTTTTTCCTTGAATTGGATGCTTAGTAATAAAAGTGAAGATATTTCATGAGAGCTTTCAGCTCAGAAGGAACATCGCCTCCTGGCCGGCAATGGCTTTCTGAGGAAACTGAGAAACTTGTGGGAGTGACAGAGCCAAGTCCTCACACCGTGCAGCTGTACCTATAGGGTAACTCACGCTTTTTAATTAAAAACTTGCTTTCCATGGACATGCAAAAGAGCTGACCACTCCATACTCCTAGCACCCTCAGTGGTCTCAGGCTACTGAAGGGAGAAACCAAAACACAGGGCTAAAAGGACTCCAGGCTAAAATCTAGAGGGGTTAAGCTCACACCAGTCATCATTAGTGACTTTATTTGGACAAACTGACCTTGGAATGGGGAATACAGCTTTCAAAACAAAAAGAATAAGGATCGACAGGTTGCCAGCCTCTAAGACCCCAGCCAGATTTCTGCATGTACAAAACTTAATATTTACAAGTACTTACTTCAT
The DNA here is from genome assembly GCF_027580195.1 of Bos mutus. Taxonomy (NCBI): domain Eukaryota; kingdom Metazoa; phylum Chordata; class Mammalia; order Artiodactyla; family Bovidae; genus Bos; species Bos mutus. The sequence continues at coordinate 100,358,946 of NC_091623.1, read as the reverse complement.
TAGGAACTGAAGGAACTCTTGTCCTGAAAATGACTAAGGCAGGGGGTGGGGAGGGCCTCTTCTATTGAGTACACAGTTAAATTAAAGAAAGCCATCTTGATAAAACATCTTTACGGAATTCTGACCTTAAAGAAACAAAAGCCCTTCTAGGGAGAACTTGCATTTCTGTCCCCGTGTCTTTGAGATGTAAGTATTCTACCTGATTTTCTTAGGCATTTTGTGTATGTGTCATCAGTGTGGGCTGTATTCACATTTCTGATTTTTAGAAACTTGCAGGACAAAGACAGTTGCTTTTAATTCTCAAAAATGGTCTGCTGTCTAAATGATATTTAGTCTTTTTCACAAAGAGCAAGGCCATAGTAATCTGAGCAAGCAAATTTAATTTATTCCAACTGTTATTTATAAACTAGTAAGTTTATATTGTAATACCTGATTCATAACTAAGTTTTTAAGGTGAAGCTAATGTAAATATACATATACATTACATGAGGTGTCTCTACCTCCAGAAAATACTGTCAAAATTAAATTTATAAAAGAACTATTTAATTAGCTTAAAAGTAAGTGGTTACAAATTAAATACTTCTAAACAAAATGCAACTGGCCAGAATGAATTTCACGTTCATTTAGGAAATATTCAATATTAAATTAATACCTGGTATTAAAGCTAACTTAAGCTTGCTGGTTTAATAAGACAGACATTTCTTACTTTTGTACCAAGCTTTACTGAAGGTCAGTAAGTTCATGTTATTTCTGTTGCAGCATTTGTCAGCAAAAAAAAATTAGTATGATGATATTTTTGCAAGTTATAAAAATAAAGGTATATGAGATTAAAGTTTTCAGGTGAACCCTTTAGGAATAATTATGATTTGGGTTTTTAACTGCTTTTGAACTGTGTTATTGGAGAAGACTCTTGAGAGTTCCTTGGACTGCAAGGAGATCCAACCAGTCCATCCTAAAGGAAATCATTGGAAAGGCTGATGCTGAAACTCCAATATTTTGGCCACCTGATGCAAAGAACTGACTCCTTGGAAAAGACCCTGATGCTGGGAAAGATTGAAGGCAGGAGGCGATGGGGAAGACAGAGGATGAGATGATTGGATGGCATCACCAACTCGATAGACATGAGTTTGAGTCAGCTCTGGGAGTTGGTGACGGACAGGAAGCCTGGCGTGCTGTAGTCCATGGGGTTGCAAAGAGTAGGACACGACTGAGTGAGTGAACTGAACTGATGATTTGGGTATATTGATTTAAAATAGTTTCTGCAGATTTTTGGTAACTTAAAACTTTAGAGTTTTTCCTATTAATTAAAAAATTTTTCTTTCATACTGGAGTATAGGTGATTTACCATGCTGTGTTAGTTTCAGATGTATCGATAAATGATTCAATTATACATATATCCATTTTTCAGATTCTTTTTCCATAAAGGTTATTATAGAATATTGAGTTCCCCATGCTATACAGTAGGTCAAAAGGACAAAACATTTCAAAAACAAATACAAATCACTTATAGAAAAAGAATCTCACACAACCTGTCAAAAGCAGTATTCCAAGAAAACTTTGTTCTCTTAACAGAGAGAGGAACCAAATCCAGTCTTGTACCAGCCTACCTCTAATAGTAATATGCAGTTACCTGTATTTGTTTTTGAAATTGTCACTTTGGTTAAGTAAGTATTGTTTCACAGTGATCTATGATCCTGTTTGGCCAAGCGTTTTGAAACCTTTGTGATATTTTTGACAAATTTCCCAAAGAACAAATTCTAACTGAAATTATTTGATCCCTAGCTAACTCTGGGATGCTTCAAAGAAATTCTGAGGCATCTCAGAAATTGCTATTTATTTGGTATGTTATTAATAAATCAGGGGTCTCCAGCCTCTGGGCCATGGACTGGTACCTTCTGTCAGATCAGTGGTGGCCAGATTAGAAATAAAGTGCATAATAAATGTAATGTCCTTGAATCATCCTGAAACCATCCCCCTGGTCCATGGAAAAATTATCTTCCATAGAACATTCCCTGGTGCCAAAGGTTGGGGACTGTCAAGGTTAAATTGTATGGCTAAATATCATTAATATAGATATTCCAAAATTTATATGGAATTCCTGAAAATCTGATATGTCCTACTATAAAGCTATAAGCCATAATTCTAGTTATCTTAAAATGTTCTATATCACAGAAATATCCAAGTATCTTGTGAGTTATAATAAGTCAGATCTTTAACCTTGCCAGTTTAAGTCTTGTTGTTTATAGACAATCACTGTTTTACTCTGACACTTCTATAAAATGAAAATCTTAAAAAAGATTCATTAAAAATGACATTTGATATGCATAAGTTTCTGATAACTTTTAGATCATACTCCTGAACTGGGTAAGAAATTTAAAAACGAATGGAAAACCTAACAACTTCATCAAGATTAACAGGAATTAATTACATGGGACTGAATGATTGATAAATATGATTGATAATTTTATGACTTTTTCTGATATTTACTGATTTTTAATTGTTTTCCAGAAAAACTTTCCTCTTACACTATGACCTACAGCAAGTTGATAAAGTATACCTTTGTAAACAAAGATGAAACATTTACCTTTGTTTCTCTACCTGATCCTTCCAGAATTTGGCTTTTCCAGCTGGATTCCCTGTGGACTTGATGACTTGTTTTGACCAGATTACAACTAGTTATACTAATTACTCTTTTAGTTTGTTCTTTCTTGTTGTTTTCAAATTATTTATACTTTGTGCCTCTCTCTGGTGCACAATCAGTTTATTAATGTTACCAGCTGTATTGCTTATATTCTGTTTTATAAGATTGTTATCTCTTACATTACCAATGGGTAATCAAGCCTCCAACAAATTTAATGTTATCTCAAGGCAGTTGATCATGTACATAACTGTACATACAATAATTGTAATTGTGCAACTCTAGATATGGGAAGAAGGAACAAGGGAAAACATTTCCTGGATCATAACAGACTAGTAAGACACATGACCCAGAGACTTTTAGATTATCAGCAGGACCCAATCCAAGGAAAATCAGCACATTCAGTGGCCTGTCAACAGAATCTTTGCCTGATCTAGGAATGCACCTTCCTGGCACCAAGGGACAAAATCGGTCATGCAGTACCTCCCAAATTGGTCAAATTTATTACCAAGAGGAAGCACTGTGAGCAAAGGATGTCACCTGCCATATCAATAAACAAAGGATGTTGCTGCCACCAACCTCTGTGGCTTGTCTCAGTGGTATACCCTGAGGGGGTTCAGGATGGACAAAAACAGGATACTGACCTTAGACAGTTAAGGTGCAAATTAAGGAATGATTTCAGTGAGCCCAGTCCCTTGCATCTTCCCATACATAGAAAAGGGCTAAATTCATTACCTGGAAATGTCTGTTTTTTCTTTAGTCAGCAGCAATCTTTTGATGTTCAACTTCCTGATTTTTTTTTTGAAAAAAACTATATATCCTGGCTCTTCCCTTACCTCTTTGGAATACTATCTCAGAGCTATCTGAGAGGCTGAATCCTGGGCTTAGGTCCTCAGTATATCTGCTGAATAAAACATAATTCGTACCTTTCAGGTGGTGTGTGTGTTTTCCGTCGACAGTTCCTGTTGTAATTCCTGGAACTTTGTGAGGGCCACAGACTCCCTCAGCCGCTGCACCACTTTCCATTCCCACCAGCGATATACAAGTCACTGGTACCCACTGACCACCTGATGGGAGGAATAACCTACAGCTAATCCTACCAGCCGACTTTTCTGTTATGCCAAGTTTTGCATTTCTTTTTTTCTATCATAGTTTGAATTTGGTTTCTGTCCCTCACAAATGAAAAAACCCTCAGCGACATACCATGGCAGCATCTCATTCAGTGGTGTGGCCTGCTTACCTTGTGCATACTGCGGTCAAAGTCGTCCTCCTCTCCTCCAGATGAGAATCTTCTGGCTCGGGGCACTGCCGGAAAAGACACCTAGGATCAGCCCCTGCCCTGGGGAGAGGGCGTCGGGGGCAGCACAGCCTTCACAGGGGGTTTCTGCTTGGTGCTGCCACTTTCTAGATGGGCGACCCCTCACAAGTGCACTTTGCCTTCACCGTGGGCCTCCCGGTACTGAGACGCCCAGTGTCCCTTCCCGTTCTTAGGCTGGGAAGCGCCGGCAAAGCTAACAGCCCAGACAGAGTTAATAAACCACGATGTGAGGACTCTTGCTAACACTGGCAGGAAAGGTGTTCTCTCTGCCAAGGGCAGGGGGTCAGCCTGGACCCGCCAGAGCTCATCCTGGCATGAGGACAGTCAGCCTGAGGCTGGAGCCACCCAGCCCTGAGGACTGCTCGGGTCCTGGTGGTTCCCACCCACCTCTAGATCCAGCTGTACCCCAGAAACTTCCAGTCACCTGACCCAGGAAATCCTTGTTTCACCTCAAGCCATTTGGAGATTTTTTTTAAATATTGTTTCTCCTTTTTTTGTGATTGAAAGAGTCTCATCTAAGATTCCCCTCCGAACACTGTCTCCTGTGGACACTGCCCACTCCTCCTCTCTGGGTTACATCTGTGCTTGTGTCTAACTCTTTTCCAAATGGAGAATTCTTTGAGGGTAGGGCAGGGTCACCTCTGAGCTCCCATGAAACTGCTCAAATGGACATTCATTACTAAAGGTACATGCTGAAGCAAAGTGGCACTTAATGACAGCTCCTCCCCATACTTGAAAGAAACACCCTCTGGTGGGCTGGCACCTTGAGGACCATGAAGACCCCCCGCCAGGTGCCTATGAGAGCCTTCCATTGCCCACAATCCTCTCTTTTCCATTCTCTAAACCATTTTCCACCTACAGCCAAAGTGGTCTCTTAGAAACATAAATCTGATCACGCCACCACTTTTTAACAACTTCCTACTATTTTGGATAAAGATCAAAATCTTTAAGGCCCTGTGGTATCTGGTCTCTCACCCCCACCCTCGCCCTTCCCTCTCTGAGCTCAAGGTTAAGTTGACAGGCTTTCCTTTGCTCCAGTAGAGCCCATCCTCTGATCCTGCGTCTTTGCAGCTGTGTTTCTACATCCTGTAGGCTTACCTGCTCCTCACCCTTCCTGTGGCAGCCGAGGCTCTGCATTTAAGAAGCTTCTGTCATCTTCCAGGCTGCATGACACTCCCCTGCCATCAGCTCTCTACCTGCTGTACCTCACCACCCTCTCCAGTTGGGGCCTATGTCTTGTCTACAAGGCCAGGACCTGCTCTCGTTTGCTTTCCAGTGTCTCCTGAAGGCCTATGACTGCCCTCAGTACGTGTTTGCTGAGTAAATGCATTATTGTGTGAAGGAATGGCGACTGTCTGTCCTAGCCCTCTGTGTCCCTGGCGTAGGTGACAGGCCTCTGGTCCTGGCTCCCTTGTGGAGGGGGGTGGTACCTTTGGGGGACCCGTGGTAGGTCCAGTACTCAGACTCCGTCACATAGTAGGGGTCTGGCGAGTAGGCTGGACTGTACTTAGAGGCCTGGCTGATGTCTTCACTTGTTTTGCTCTTGGTTGCTGTCGACAAATCACCTGCAAAGGACCCGGAGAGAGAGCTTCAGGGAGGCTGATGTCCTAGGAAGAGTGTCTTGGACACACAGTCCCTTTTCACTGGGCTCCAGCCCAGGGGAGGGAAGCCACATCCAGGCCAGGGTCTGGGACATGGGTGTTAGAGCTGGAAAACACTGAGGTCAAGCCTCTCATTTCACAGTTGGGAATCTGAACACCTGAGGGGGAGAGCCTTGCTTAGACCACACAGCGAGTGAGACCGGAACTGGATCAGAATGAACATGTCTCAACAGTGGTTCCCTCTCAACAGTGGTTCCCACTCTGAGCACAGGTAGGAGTCATGAATGAAGCGGGTTACAGTGCAGAGTCGTGTAGGCTACACGGTTAGTATTTCTAATTAAGGAAGTCTAGGGCAGGGGAGGGGTCGGGGTATCTGATTGGTAAATAAATTTCGGGTGCAGGTGGTCCACAGGCCATTCTGTAAGAAACACTAAATGGATGAATGAATGAAGGCACCCTCAGCCCCTTTCTCATCCACACCCCGTCTCCAGGCCTTCAGGCATGTACTCCCAGGCCATGGTGACAGAGAACAGCTTAGAGCAGTGGTTCCCAAGCTGGGCTGGACATTAGAATCACCCGGAGAAACTGTTACAAATACACAACTTGGATTAAGTCCGGGGTGGGGCCCAGGAACCTGTATGCATCCCACGTGATTCTAATGGACCTCCAAGTTTGAGGACAGATGCCTGGGAGCGTCACTCTCCCAAGGCCCCTGCATTTGACAAGGGTTACTCTGACCATGGACCTTAGGACACCAGCCAGCAGGGAAGGATAGGGGTGAGGGGAGGTGAGATGGTGGGAAGGACAGAGGGGATACAGGCCTTCCTTGCCCTTTTGAAATGACACCAAACCCCACCCAAGGCCACCATGAGTGAGCAGCCAACACAGACTGAGTTGGATCCTTGTCAGCGTCCCTCTCAGTGGCCCTGCCGAGCCACCTGCACAGGTTATTAACTGCCCCTCCCCTTGCCGAGCCCTCTCCGCCCCTGACCATACCATGCCGCTTGTAGATCGGGGGTTTCCGGTAGATGTTACTTTCTCCAGCTGCCAGACAGACCAGGGAGGGACAGTGAAAAGGAGAGAGAAAGACAGGAGAACAGGAGACAGCAGTTGGTCAGTCGGTCCCAGAAGAGAGGTGCTTAGCAGCTTCTGAGGCTTTTCCCACTCCTCCCCATGGACTTCCTCTTCTAAAGGTGAGCCTCCAACCTCATCCCATCCGGTTCCAGGAAAGAAGAGGGGAAACGGGGCGGATGGATTCAAACGGGGCTGAGGCAGGGGCTTGGGCTGGCATGGTGGGCATGCGGGTAAAGGCAGGCTTGTGCTCAGCAAGACTCCGTGCGGGAAGGTGCCCCCACCTCCACCCGGCGGCCATGCCTCATTCCACATGGATGTCCCCAGAACCTTTCAGCCATGGTTCCGCACTCTCCACCCCCACCCTCCACCCAAATAGACCAGATGAGAACTTTCTGGGGCAACTGAGAATGGTGTAGAAGAAACGGCAGGACCAACTTCTGGGAAAAAGTGGGTGGGCAGTGAAAACCTGGGCTCAGAGCTGGGAGACAGGGGCCTAGGCCTGGCTCTGCTGAACTTACTAGGGTAAGACCTTTTCCAAGGGCCCCCACCCTCTGCCTTCCTCTACCTTCCCATCACCTTCCCTCATGCTCACCACCTCCAGCCACTCTGGCCTGCTGCAGGCAGTGTTTTAGGGCCTTTGGACTGGCTGTTTCCTCCACCCAGGATGTTTAACCCTGGGATATCTTTGGCTTCAATGTCACCTCCTCTAAGAAGTCCTTCCTGACTGCCTCACCTAGCCCAGGCTCCTCCACCCCGTCACTTGACCACAGCGCCCTGTCTTTATTTCGTTTAGCACCCATCTCCTGAAATTATACTTTTACTTATTTGTTTACTTATTTATTAGCTCTCTTCCCACATTAGAACTTAAAACACCCTGAAGGCAGGGAGTGGGCTGGTTTGAGCACAGCTGCACCTTCAGGATCCAGAACAGGGCTGGCTGTCCGGAAGGAACAACTCAGACTCCAGGAAGCTAAGTCCCGGGCCTGAGGTCACGAGCTTATAAGCAGCAGAATCAAGGATTCAGTCCCAAGAGTTTTGGTGCAAAAGCCCATGACCTTTAGCACGGTTACTGCCACGTCCCATCACAGCCCTCAGACCTTCTAGGCACTTCCCTGGACTGCTTCCTGGTGGTCCTGATCAAGGTTGGTTCTGTCTTGTGAATGGGCTAAGGTTAGTGGGCGTGTTGGAGCTGGAGGTGGGCTAGTGCAGGTGACTGGTTAGGGAGGGTCCCCAGCACCCATTTCTCCTCGGTGCTGGTGACCCCGTGGAGCATGCACCCATGCTGGGAATTCCAGGCTGGCAGCCTACCTGGGATGTGAAAGTGCTTGGGAGCCTGGTAAGAGGTCGGAGTGGAGGACCTCACATCTAACTGGCTATGGTATGGAGAGCTCCGGCCACTCTCGGGCCCTGGAGCGCGCAGGCAGTGGTCCCCAGAGAGAACAGAGGCACAGAGAAAACAGGCATTAATGCAGCGGCGGCAGTGACGGCAGCAGCGAGGTGGCGACGGCAGGATGCGGGGGTGCTGTGCTCTCATGCACGCGTCTGCAGAAACAGGCTTGGCCCCGCTGTCCTGCTTCACCCCCAAGTCAGATTTTGTGGGTTGTTAAGAACCAACAGCACTGAGTGTCTTTGCCCCTCTTAGCGCCCCAGCTGGGCCACTCCCTTAATCGCTCTGCCCACTTCATCCCTAACCACTGAGTGGCCCTTGGTTGAGCCAGGCCACTCTGGTCCTCTGGTCCTACCCTCTGGATGGGACAGGACAAACGACGGAGGTGCAGGCGTCTTCTCTCAGCCAGGGCGGCTGGGCGGTCTGCCACTTCCCCTGCCCCCAACCCCAGCAGAGCACCACCCACCTCCCACGGCATCTCAGTGCCACATATTCCCTCCTCTTCCCCTGCCAGGGGCATCGGCGGGGACTTGGCGAGGCCTGGGTGCCACAGGCCTCCCGGGAACCATGCTGCGATGGAGATGTCCCGTGGAACCCCATGCTGTCTCCACAGCTGGGGACATAAACCACGGTGCTGTCCCTTGGCTTTTCCTGTCCCTTTGGGGGCTTCCCCCTTCCTTACCGGAGCGGTAGTAGTGATGAGGTGAGCGGGAGAAGGTGGGGGACATGCCCTGCCTGCTGTAGGTGGGGGAGTCGATGTATCCTGGGCTGGAGGCCCGTCTCTGCCGGAGGTCCAGGTTCTCATAGATGTCCTGAAGGGGAGGAAGCAGGGCCATGAGCAAGACCCGCATTAGGGGGGCCTGGAGCCAAGGGTCCGGCAGGCAGCAGGGGGAGTGACGTGACTCTGGGATCCCTGGGGGCTGAAGCACGGTGCTACCCTCCTGAATACAGACGCCCCCTCCCTGGGTGACGCGCAGCCCGAGAGGCTGCAGTGGCTTCTCAGGGCCTTCACTCGCTCCCACACACCCTTGAATACAACCCGTAGGTCAAGTCCCAGGGATCTGACCGAGGATCACAGAAGCGTTAGGGAGGCCATCCCTGGAAGGAAGGTTCTCCCCGCCATCTCTGCCCTTAAAGTCACTGCCACTTCCTCCAGGTCATGCTCTTAACTCTCCCCATCTCTGCTCAGGTTGTGGGAGCACCTTTGGAGGCTGTGCAAGAGCTAAATCAGGAGTCTGCTTGGTCAGCATAAAAGGACACGATTCTAGAAAAGGTCTCCCGGAACCAGCTTAATTACCTGGGAATAGGGAGATAAGGTTCCCAGCGACTTGGAGGCGAAGTTTGAAGGCAGCCGTGGAAGGAGCGAAAGGAGAGAGGAGGGTGAGAGGGAGGGACAGAGAGTGGTTACACGGAGCAGAGAGAGGCCTGCAGCTGCCCCCCAGCCCCCCACCCCGGATAACACTTCACCTGCCAGATGTCAGCGGTGCTCATGGGTGGGAGGGAACCTTGAGATCCTGTCCCCAAGAGGGGACGAGGGGGCTCGGGGCCCCTCAGGAAAGGATCGGTAGGGTCTTCACTGGGACCCCAGCTTCCCCACTGCAAGCTCAGGGCCAGTCCATGGCCCTTCCCTGTCCCTCCGTCAGTTCACACCCCCTCTGTGGTTCAGAGGACAGGGCCCAGGGCAGGGGTCCCAAATGCAGGGCCAAGCAAGAGCCAGGCTGGTGCCATCAAGGCAGGAGTGGGCAGGGAGCAGGAAGCTGGGGATGGAAGGCATTGCCCGTAGAGGGGATGGCGCTCAGCTCCAGGGCACCCAGGCCAGCCCCATGCTAACACAGCTTCTTATTTCCAAGACAAGACAGAAGAGCAGACACCTATGTGACATCTCCTAATGTCTAAATGTTGATAACTAATTTACATTTTTAAAAGACACTCTGTGAGTGAAACAAAACACATCTAGAGCTGGCCTGTGGCCCCCTGTTTGCCATCTCTGGCTTCAGGAGACTCAGCCTCTACCAACTGCTTGGTTTCCTTTTACTGGTCCATTTCAGAGGCCAGAACTCAGAGAATCTCAGCCCTGGGCTCTTAAACCAAATGAAACCCCATCCTCCTTAAGAGAGGAAGAGGTCAGCAGCGAAGTGGGGACAAGGCCAGGACCCCTTCTAAAGTGCCAGACGATCTCAGCGCAGGGGCCTGGGATGGGTTGGACACCTCCCGGGATGTCTGCTGCCAGGACCTCTGGTAGTAGGACCACTGCCTACCCCAGAGAATGCCTTCTCCTGTCCAGCAGCCATTTAGTTATTTCAAAACCCTTCTGATGCTGCCTTTTTATAAGAGTGTCTCTTGCCCTGAGCATAGGCCAGGGGCAACACCCAGAGAACCTACCTAACCAGGGTTTATAAACTTAATTGGCCTCTGAGCCTGGCTGGTGATGAGAGCTGGAGGCTGTGTATAAAACCTCTCCACTGTAAGAGGAAAAACAGCTCAAGCAATAAGTGGTCACAGGTTCTTGGCTTTAATGTTGGGGTTCTCAGGGTGTAGTGGAGATCAGAGAGAATTGGGGAGCCGGTGTCCTGCCTACAGAGGGTGCTGCTCCCTATCTCCAGGTGGTGGAAATACTGGGGTAGTGTTGCCAGTTCTGCTCTTTCAAGAAAAGCCAGATTTTGGATGAAATGGCTTGATTTTTAAGTGTTGACTATAAAAACCAGTTTAAAAGAGTCTGGGGGCCACCACTATGGAGGCCTCAGTCTCTGTGATTGAGGGGCCTGGGGACCCCGTGGGCTCTCCTCTCCTCCAACGGCCCCAGAGAGAGGGCGAGACCCCGTACCTCTCCATAGCCACACCTCTCCAGCATCTCGTCGGACGTGTATCTGGAATGAGGCTCGTAGGAAATGAGGTCAGGGCGTTGTACCTCGTAGATTGACTTAACCTTGGGGAGAGCTGCCAGGTCTTTGTAATTAAGGATCTCATTATCCACTTTAGCCTGAGGAAGAGGGAAATGGATAGGAAAGAAGCAGAAAGATAAGCGGGAAAGGAGAGTGGAAATAAAAGCCAGGCACAGAGGGAATGAGCCTCTTCAGTTAAGATGGAAGACTCAGAAAATGTGAAAATAAGACAGGTCATTCATTCCACCCGGGCTGATGGTCACTGAGCACATGTGTGTGCTGTCCTGTGCTGTACAGGAATGACCTTTTCTAAATGTTAGGTCACTTCTGTGAAAGAAGGGTCAACATTGTTCCTATTTTTTAGAATAAAAAATTTTTAAACTTGTATGGAAACACAAAAGACCCTGAATAACCAAAACAATCCTGAGAAAGAAAAACAAAGCTGTAGGAATCAGGCTCTCTGACTTCAGACTATACTACAAAGATACAGCAATCCAAACAGTTTGGTACTGGCACAAAAACAGAAATATATCAATGGAACAGGACAGAAATGCCAGAAATAAACCCATGCACCAATGGTCAATTAATCTACCACAAAAGAGGCAAGAATATACTATGGAGAAAAAGTCTCTTCAATAAGTGGTGTTGGGAAAACTGGATCTACATGTAAAAGAATGAAATTAGAACATTCTTTAACATCATATATTGTTGTTGCTGTTTAATCCCTAAGTCAAACTCTTTGTGACCCCAAGGAGTGTAGCCCACCAGGCTCCTCTGTCCATGGGATTTTCTAGGCAAAGAAATCCCATGAGTTGCCATTTCCTTCTCGAGGGGGTCTTCCTGATTCAGGGATCAAAACTGTGCCTCCTGAATTGGCAGGTGGATTCGTTATCACTGAGCAGCAAGGAAGCCCAACATCATACATAAACTCAAAATGGACTACAAACCTAAACTTGAGACCAGATAATATAAAACTCTTAGAGGAGGCAAAATACTCTTTGACATAAATCATAGCAATATCTTTTTGGATCTACCTCATCAGTTCAGTTCAGTTCAGTCGCTCAGTCGTGTCTGACTCTTTGCGACCCCATGAATCGCAGCACGCCAGGCCTCCCTGTCCATCACAAACTCCCGGAGTTCACCCAGACTCACGTCCACCGAGTCAGTGATGCTATCCAGCCATCTCATCCTCTAGCGTCCCCTTCTCCTTCTGCCCCCAATCCCTCCCAGCATCAGAGTCTTTTCCAATGAGTCAACTCTTCACATGAGGTGGCCACAAAATACTGGAGTTTCAGCTTTAGCACCATTCCTTCCAAAGAAATCCCAGGGCTGACCTCCTTCAGAATGGACTGGTTGGATCTCCTTGCAGTCCAAGGGACTCTCAAGAGTCTTCTCCAACACCACAGTTCAAAAGCATCAATTCTTCGGTGCTCAGCTTTCTTCACAGTCCAACTCTCACATCCATACATGACCACTGGAGAAACCATAGCCTTGACTAGATGGACCTTTGTTGGCAAAGTAATGTCTCTGCTTTTGAATATGCTATCTAGGTTGGTCATAACTTTCCTTCCAAGGAGTAAGCGTCTTTTAATTTCATGGCTGCAGTCACCATCTGCAGTGATTTTGGAGCCCCCCAAAATAAAGTCTGACACTGTTTCCACTGTTTCCCCATCTATTTCCCATGAAGTGATGGGACCAGATGCCATGATCTACCTCATAGAGTAATGAAAATAAGAGCAAAAATAAACAAATGGAATCTAATTAAACTTAGAAATTTTTGCACAGCAAAGGGAAATCAAACAAAACAAAAAGATAACCCACAGAATGGGAGAAAATATTTGCAAATGAAGTGACCAATAAGGGATTAATCTCCAAAATACATGAACAGCTCGTATAGCTGAATATCAAAGAAAACAAAACAAACAATAAAAAAATAGGCAGAAAATCTAAGTAGACATTTCTCCAAAGAAGGCATACAGATGGCCAAGAGGCACTAAGAAGGTGCTCAACATCGCTAATTATGAAAAATGCAAATCAAAACTACAATGAGATATCACCGCACACCAGTCAAGTAGCCATCATCAGAAAGTTTACAGATAGTAATTTCTGCAGAGAGTGTGGAGAAAAGGGAACGTTCCTACATTGTTGGTGGAAATATAAATTGGTATAACCACTACAGAGAACAGTATAGAGGTTCCTTAGAAAACTAGAAATAGAGTTACTATACGATCAGCAATCAGCAATCTCATTCCTGAGCATATATCCACAGAAAACCATACCTCAAAAAGATACATGCAGCCCAGTGTTCACTGCAGCACTATTTACAATAGTCAAGACATGGAGACAACCTAAGTGTCCATCAACAGAGGAGTGGACACACACAGTGGAATCTCAGCCATAGGAAGAAGGAAATGATACCATTTACAGCAACATGAACAAACCTGGAGGTTGTCATACTAAGTGAAATAAGTCAGACAGAGAAAGACAAATACCACATGATATCACTTCTATGTGGAATCTAAAAAAATGATACAAATGAACAGACTCACAGACTTCAAAGCAGACTTATGGCTGTTAAGATAGAGGGGAGGGACAGACTGCAAGTTTGGGACTGACAAGTACTCACTAGTAGATGTGGAATGAATAGTCCACAGGGACCTACTATATAGCACAGGGAACTCTACTCAATATTCTGTAATGGGAGAAGAATCTGAAAAAGAATGGATATGTGTATATGTACAGCTGAGTAACTTTGTTGTACACCTGAAACTCACGTAATATTGTAAATCAACTATTCTCCAATATAACATAAAAATTAAATAAAATATTATTCCTATTTTCCAGATGAGGAAATTATAGCCCAAAAGATCCTCTAACTTGTACCACTTAGCCAGCAGGGCTGAATCCAGCCTTCCAAGCCCACACAGTGAGGGCATCCTTGAAGAAGATGCTGAAGATGTAAAGACAGAGTTAATCATGACAGTAAAACTCCAGCGAACATGTGATGACCATCTATAATAAGCCAGACTGCATCCTAAGTCCCTTCTGTGGATTAACTGAGTTAATAGAACCCCCAGCTCTAACAGTACGTACTAATATTATCCTCATTTTTGCATAAGGAAACAGGCACAGAGAAATCAATGAACTCGCCCAAGGTGACATAGCTAATAAGTAGCAGTACTAGAATTCAATCCCAGGCAGTCTAGCCTGGGAGCCTGTCCCCTGCACTGGCCTCTCCTGGCTTCCCGGGACGGTGAGGTTGCTGCACTCAGAGAGCTGCTCCTCGCACTGAACTGAAGCGAGCCTCTATCAACCACCTGACTTCACCTGAGTGCAGCCCCCAGGAAGCACAAGGGCTGAGGGACAGCTTCCCCTGCTGGGGACAGCACCCGGCTCATGGCGCCCGAAGCCATGTCCTTTCTGTGTCTGCATCCTCCAGCCATTACCTGTTTCTGGCCACCCGGTTTCCACTGTGGTCAATCAGAATCTATCTCCCGAAACCACTGTGGCTTATGAGGTCCTGAGGTGAGGTAGATTAAGAGAGAATCCAGGGAGACTATATTATTGTATAATATTCTCCCAGTACCTAGGGGGTGGAAGTCTCAGGAGTCAAGACTTCCATAGAGACAGCAACTTTCATAAAGACCTTAGGACTGTTGACAATTTAAACACTTCCCAAGGCCCTTCCACTCCTCCATCCCATCCCATCCCGCTGCTGTCTGGGCACTGTGCTGTTCATTGTCTGCTCAACTGAGACTCACAGCCCACTCCTCCTGGCCCTGCTCTGAGCTCTGAGGTCCCACGGACTGTACTGCAGGCGCTCTGGTTGTCAGCTGGGTTTGGTCAACAGGGGGCGCCCGCAGGTTGACACTGAGTGGAGAGAGGAGCTGTGTATGTGTCTGCCTTGCGTGGCCCTGCCTGCCTTGGTGGACTTGACTCCTGTCCTGGCTGCTCTGCCACAGCTCCAGCCTGGCCAGTCCTTCCCTTTAGGCCGGGGTGGCGACACTCTTCTGCCACAGTAGGTCTCACGGGTGCCCTGGCCCTACCCATGCTTCTGTACATGCTCCCTTCACACTTACACCCCCTGAACCATGCCATCTCATTTCTGCTAGACCCTGCCCAGGTCAGATGCCCACGTCTGAACCAATCTGGGGGTGTGTGGGCAAGAGAACCTTATCAGGAGACTCCACTGGCTGAATTAACTGCTGCCTTTTGTCCTGGGATGCTAGATCTTGACCTTGAGAGCTCTTGGCATCTTACAGACTTGTCAATATCAGAAGCATCCTAACATAATTAGCTGGAAGGAAGGAAGGATGAGAACACACTGGGCTGGGGATGATTCTAGCAGTCAGTGGGGAGTGCAGCAAAGTTTGAAAGAACCTGCCCCTCCAGGTTCATGGATCATCCTAATACCAAACCTCCAAATTTATGGACATGAAGCCAATACTTGATCTTTCTGCCTATTATGAAATGCCCTAGAAGTGGCTGAATGGATTCTTCCTTGAATTTGGAAACCATGCTTTCAATGGTCTGACTTAAAACAAGGCTCACATGACAAGGGCAGTCACTTCCCAGAGCAGCTGGAGGTGACAGCAGGGGAATACAGGAGGAGAGATACACAGGCCGGTGCTGGGCTGCCAGGGGTGACTGGTCTCCGTGGATAAGCCCCCATTTGGAGGACACCATGGCAGGTGCCCCCAGCTCCTGCTGTTCATCTGGAGTGGGGCTGCTTCTCCAAGGGGCAACTCTATGAACTCAGAACTCCAGGGTGAACGTCATCAGGGCCTAACTTACATCACAAAGTTCGGGGGCTCCCCAGGGAGGGGACAGCCAGGGGCCAGTGGCATTCTGTGTCCCTGTGTCTGTCTGAGCTCCCATATCCTGGTAACGCTCTTCTAGAGACATGCTCATTTTTGTCAGTGACCTTCTCACCCTGTAAGCCCTGAAACTAAGCTCATTAATCCTACTTTGGTTTGACCCCATTCACAGCACCAGGGGGACTATTAGCTCTCTTGTTCTGGACCGGAATCTCCAACGAGGACAGCCTGTGATCAAAGTCGCTTGTCTTTTGTGGAAGCCATATGGCTGTACTGACCCATATTGAAGTTGCAGTCAGTGGTAACTCACATCTCTTTTTCACTTGAAAAGAGGACAAAAGGAGAGGAAATAGTCTCATCAATGGACGTTATCCAGGGATCAAGGAGGAAACAATGGGGGTCTGGAGTGAAATGATGATGAAGCAATGGTGGGCTGCTGGCTGTCTCCAGAGCTTCTTATGGGGAGGGGGTTTTCTGCTCTAGGCCACTTCCCTCATTTCTGGTCTTCGTGGCCCTTTGACTTGAGGAAGGCTGCAAGGCTCTGGAATCTGGGGTCTGCTGACTGTTGGGCCCCGTGGCTACTGACTGCAGTCTGCTCTGGATCGGCCCACCCCGACCTCTGTGACCTCACTTCCGTCTACTTCTCAGGCCTGAGCTAACTGTTTCTTCCTCAGGAGTCTTCTCCCAAATGATCCTAGGCTGTCAGGTCCCTCTGTTAACCTGCAGCATCAGCAGAGCACCCTGCACGTTTTCTTATGAGTACTTATTAGAGTGCCATCCTATTATCTGTGGAATTACGGGGTCAGTGTTACGAGGACAGGCAGCAGGTGAATGCGGTTCACCAGAGCCCAGCCCTTAGGCCAGAGGGGACACTGAGTACCTATCTGCTTAATGAATGAATGAATACATTACACATCAAAGGGGCCTGTGAGGTCATCTAACTCAACCCTTGTCCTTTCTGCCACATCCCTGCGAATGAGGGGCCTCTCCGTGTTTGAAGCATCTGGGGCTGGGAACTCAGACTCAGGCATGCAGTTTACTCCACCCCTGGACTCCTCACATGATCAGAAAGCTCTTCATGTTTGCAGACCCTTTACAGCCATGTTTCCACATTCCTATGGCTTCTTCCTCCTGTCTGCCTCTTTACCACACACCATCATCTCCACATCAACATCCCACCCAAGACCTACTCCAAATACCACTGTGATCCAAGCTTTCTTCTTGCCCTATACGATCCCTGTAACTATTACGAGGCTGTGGGCTCCACAAGGGCAGGGCCCACGTTGTCCCTGTGCCCTGCTGCATCCTCAGGACCTAGCACAGAGCCTGGCACAGGACAGGCACACATGAGATACCAGATGGATGGAAACCTGACTGCCAACTTTGCCTGTCTTTAGAGACTCTTTGGGGCTTTCCTGGCAACTCAGCAGTAAAGAATCTGCCTTCAATGCAGGAGACGTGGGTTCAATCCTTGGGTCAGGAAGATCCCGTGGAGGAGGGCATGGCAACCCACTCTAGTATTCTTGCCTGAAGGATTTCATGGACAGAGGAGCCTGGCGGGCTACAGTCCATGGGGTCGCAAAGAGTTGGACATGACTTAGTGATTGAGCACGCATGCAGAAAATCTTTAGTTACCAGGCCCCGGGGAAGAAAAGGGGTTAGTGGCTGCAAAGTGATACATACGCAGATGACTCGGTTGGGTGACCCGATGCTAGAGCCAGGGGGTGAGATGGAAGTTTCAGACGTCCGCCGATGCTGTGGGAGAGAGGAAGGCAGAGGGTGAGAGGCTGTGCCTGCCGCTTGGTGGGGCGGGGAGATGGGGTGTAGTTCTTTGGGACACATTAGTAATACTGCTAAAAGCACTCTCTAGCTCTTTCTGTACTACCTCTTTATAGTCTGCCTTTTAAATCAATGTCTGACTGTGAATGAACATGGAAATGCACAGGACCTTACATGGTTGGACAGAATTTGTTTTTCAAGTATTTTTAACTGGCCTGTTAGATAGTAGTAAGAGTCGCTCAGTCGTGTCTGACTCTTTGCGATCCCATGGACTGGAGCCCACCAGGCTCCTCTGTCCATGGAATTCTCCAGGCAAGAATAATCTACTCATAAAAACTTGTCATTTTGGCTTATCCCAGTCAATAATGTGTTTACTTTAAGTGGATAGAACTGCTTAGCCTCATTCTTTAGCAATTTGTTTATACAAAAAGGAAAGGTAGGTTAAATGTCGCATAATTTGCACAATATGCTGATTCTTTTTATAGTATACCCATTGCAAAATGACATCAACCTAAGTGAGAAACTTAAAAACTCTTTCTCTGAACAATGGCAATGATGGATTAACGGCTCCCTTAACAGAAAGGCACTGTGTTCATCTTTGGTGTGTTTAAACGAGTGGTAGCAAGTGTGGTTAAATAGTAAACAAATTGGAAATCAAGGTTCACTGTTAAACTATGTGATTTTAGGCATCTCGAATTCCTGATCTGTGAAATGAGGGGCTTGTCTTAAGGACTGCTACACTCCCTTCAGGATCTCTCATCCTACAAGTTAAAGCCACTAGGGAAGCCCCTAAAGCATTCTAAGTTGGACTACATGGCACTGGTTCCCAAACGTAGATCATGGACTAGTGTGTCTCTGGGGAGATGAATTTAGGAAAAAATTTGATAATACTGAGTCATAGAGTGAGAGAAATGTAAAATTCTATTTCAATCCTCTTGGTTAGATTAAGGAAGAAATCTTAATTTGGTCCTAATACATTTCAATAACAATTGCTAATTCTGTTCCCCAACTCTCTCCCCCACCGTTTTTTTTAGAAAAAAGAAAGTACAGGCAACATGATTAGCTAAAATTTCTAGAGTTATTCTTCCAAAATATTTCATTTTCAATGAATTTATTTTAGGGTTGCCTTCTATTTATAGAAAGCAATACTGATTTTCCACTGGGTGATACAAAGTCTCATTTTAAAATAAGTTTGATTAACTAAAAAAGGAGTAAGTGATTTCAAAAAAGAAGTACATGATTATATAAGTGGTACACAGATATAGCAAAAAGCATCAGGTTTGTAGACAGGTAACTTAAGTTTGAGAAATGCCAACAAAGAGAAGGAAATTGTGGAAGAAAAGGACAAATATGTCTTCTTACACCTTAAAAAGGAGAGGCCTTGGAAGAAATTGGGGAAAAAACTCAACAGCTCAAAAAAATTTGCATCAATAAACCAGCTCTTTCACAAATGGAACAGACGAGATGGCAAAGGATATAGTTTAACCAGCTGGTCAGAAACTGTACACACGCATTTTTAGTTGAGATTCCAGCAGGTAACTTTCACAGCGTCCCTACAGCCGAGTTAATACCGGGGGACCAGGGTGGAGAGACACTTTAAGAGGTCATCGGGGGCCCCCAACACACACCCCAGGGCTCCTCTCCACAGCATCAAGGACTAAGGAGCTGTGCCCCACCTCCCCTGCAGTCCTAGGATCAAGAACCCAGATTCATGGGCCTTCCTGGTACTTGTCAGCACACGGTCATTCAGAGGGACACAGGACCTCAGCTGCTCCAGCATGTGTCTGGGGAGGCTGGCTGTGCTCCTGCCTGGCTGCATGACTGCTGGACAGTCACCACCCTCTTTAAGGCCCTGGTTTTCTCACAAGCAAAGTAAAGATACAATTCCTTACCCATCTGCCCTGCGGTATTAAAACAAATCAGAGGGTGGCTGTGAAGACGCCTTGCAAACTGTCAACTTCTGTGACAATTTTAATCACTATTATTAATGAATGACTTTAGGCTGGGGAAAAACCATGGCATCTGTGCCTCATAGATGCCACCATCCTGGTGAGTAATGAGAAGGGTGTAGCCTCGCCCCAGAAACATGAAAAACTCATATTCATACAGTGCTTTACAGTTTTCAAAGTGCTCTCACATCCAATGTCTTAATCCCTTCAAAACCTCCATGAGGTGGATGTTACTGTTAAGGAAATCCAAGGATACAGGCACACATTTGAAAGTGTGCACACTAAGGTGTGATTCTCTAGCAAAGTGCAGTGCCTCCAACCTGGGACCAGAAGTAACTGGTTTGGTATTATCACCACCTTTGCTTACCTTTAACTTCTTCTCTGCCCGGGCTGCCTGCTTGCAGATGGGGTGCCAGACCTCAGAACCTAAGGGACCAGGAAAATAAAAATTTCAGACCTTTCACACCCATCAGAATCCTGGGTTTCTCCTCATGCCCACCTCCATTTACTCCCCTGTCAGCACATGTGCCTGACAGCAGCCAGGAGGACCCCTTGGTTTTCCTGGATCTCAGCTGCAACGTCGCTCCAGCCACCCACACTCTCTCTGCCTGTCCACGCCCTGCCCTCCCCAAGGTCCACATCTCATATGACATCCTGTGAAGCTTCTTACCTGCCAGCTGCGAGTGACTTGGCTCTCCTCTGTGATCCGTCATTCTCTGTATCATTCCCAGCACATATGGCCTTAAAACATAGTAGCTTGTGGATTTATCACCCCAACTAAATTAAGAGATCCTTGTGGGTGGGAGCTGAGCTTACTTCATTACTGGGTCTCCCACAGCATCCAGCATGGGGCTTTGCTCTCAGCAGAGGCTCTGTACATGTTCGTGGGGTGATGAGATGAGTGGACGATTGGCAGTGAGTGACACATAGCAGGTGGTCAATAAATATTTGTCGAATGAATGAATGGCAGTGGAGGTGAGATAAAGGGACAGCCTGTGTGAACTCCAGCCTTCCTCTCTTCAGAGACTTAGGGCAGTCTACCAGAGCTATCACGTTCAAGGGGAGGAGGTGTCATGATGCACATTCTGCTTCAGAGCAGAGTCTTGACCTGCTAAATCCTAAGAGACTTCAGACTCCTCAAATTTAGTATATTCGGCTGCCCATGTTTTCTTGTGTAGGGGGAGTCCAGTTGGCCAGGCCCCGACCGGACAGGCCTATTTGGAAAGGCATGAGCAACAGGTGGCCAGTCACGTGTTAAGAAGCCCCAAATATCACACATTCCCCAAAGAAAGGACAGGTGTCCTGGATTAGAAGGAAAAATAGGAACATGTTATCCCTCTGGTGCCACTGTTCCTGTAATCAACCCTAAAAGGAAAGGAGCCAGCAAATGGCTAGATTCCTGAGCTCCCAGATGGCATTTGTTTGTCTGACTTTGTTTTTAGAATATCTTTTCCATTACAGTTTGTTGCCTGGAACCACTAGGGCTGGAGACTGAGGAAGTGACAGCGGGTAGTGTAAGGTTGAACAGTGAGGTGGAGACAGGAGGGGCCCAAAGCAAGCAGCCCTCCTGGGCTCTGCTCCGTCCCAGTTTCTTCATCTGAGTAACAGTGAGGTAGGCTTTGGAGGGTCTCAGACGTTATTTTCACCTCAAAAATTTGAATTCCAGGGCCAGTTTTGTCACTTGAGGGATAGGGATCTGATTCTTGTTTGCTGATGTTTGCAGGTGTCTGCTTGCTGATGCTAAATGGTTCTACATGAGTGTATTTCCTCCCAATGTAAAGTGCAATGGCTCTCGGAACCCAGTAGGGGGACTCTGGGTCTGCAGCTGGAGCCAGCGATCTTAGGGTGTGTCCATTACCAAGTGATGGGTGGGGACCCCAGCTTTGGGGATAATTAGAGACAGCATTTCCGGGTCCTCTCTGAGTTGCCTCTGAATCCACCAGGGGTTGTTTATTGCAGTGGCTCTGGCAGGAAGCACATGTTACAGGTCATTGTAGGAAATGGATGAGGGGGACACAGATGTCTCGGAAGGTCATGAGATTAAGTGAGAGAGGCACAGGGAAGGTAAAGGGTCAGACGGAGGTTCTCACGGGGGGAAATAAAGCGCAGAGGGAACAGGTCAGACTGGATGATCTCTGCAGGCCACAGACATATCTGTTCTGAAATAAGGCCGAGCCGCAATTGGCTTCAGCATTCTGCATACAGGAAAGCAGATTTTCATAAGTAGTGTGTGTGTATGAAGGGGGAGGGAGGGATCAAAAGGAAGAAATAAACTGTAATTAAATAGTTATAATCTTTAAAAATTAAAAACAATTTTGAAATTTTTAAAAATCAGAAGTTTGGGTTTTGGCAGTATATCATTTAAAGAGGGAAGGGGGACTTCCCTGGTGGTCCAGGGAGACTCTGTGCTCCCAATGCAGGGGGCCCGGGTTTGATCCCTGGTCAGGGAACTAAATACCACATGCCGCAACCAAGACTGGGCCCAGCCAAACAAACAAATTTACATATATATATAATATAAATAAAGAGAAGGGATTTGCTGGAGTTAGTGGCAAACTTAGATAAATGAAGGTAAGAAAAGATGATTTGTTCATAAAGACCTCTGTGAGATTATGGTCTGCATATGTCATCAGTCAATAGCTTTCTTCCTAAAATAGTACCTGATGCAGATGAATGAATGACTGGTTGGAGCCTGTCTTTGTATTTTTTTAAAAAAGAGAGACAGACTGATATGTGCCCACAGGATAATGGTGACCAGGATGGTGAGGGGACCCAAAATTAGGCCTTAAAGCAGGGTCTTCTCCATGGAGAAGAGGAGACGTAACAGAAAGGAGGAAAGGACTTTTGAATATTTCAAGGCCTCTCCAGGGGAAGAGAGATTAACTTGCTCAGTGAGTCTTACAAAGTAGAACAAGGATTAAGGGCAGGGGAGTGGGAGGTACAAGGTACTGGATATAAGACAGGATCAAGGTTGTATTGTACAAGACAGGGAATATAGACAATATTTCATAACAAATGTAAATGGAAGATAGCGTTTCAAAATTGCATACAAATGAATTAAAAGACTTTCAAAAATTGAAAAAAAAAAAGTATTAAGGGCAGAAGTTTCAGGGAAGGAAAATTTAACCTTTAAAGACTGAATGGGTTCACTCAGAGAGTGAGCCTCCTGTCCCTGGCAGTATTCAAGCACACATTGGGTATATAATTGCTCAGCAGGGACATTTTTGAGGAGACACATCATGTGGTCCTAATAGATGTTTATTATCTCTCCAAACCCTTAGAGATTCTGCTTCCAACTTAACAGGCACCTCTGTACAGAAAAAAAAAAATAATTTTCCCCATTCAACAATCTGGACAAGAATGTAGGTTCTGCAAGAAGCAGGATTCACATTTGTTTTATCTATGGACAAACCTGAAGGGACCGCAGATTCTTAATAAATACTGAATGAATGAAGAAACAAGAGAAACATGATACTCTATTTTAGGCCGTTGAATTCTCTGAACTGGACTCAGAGATTTGGACAACTGGTATAGTCTAAACTCTGATATGACAGCTACAATTCCAGATTGAGTGTCTGTAAGATTTAGTAGATTAGGGCTTGTTAAAATGGGACCTGTGGACCACCTGTCCAGCAGCCTGGTGAAATGCAGAATCCTGACCACTCCCGCCCTGCCCCCAAGAGTTTCTGAAGTCAATTTTCTAGAGGGGGGCCTGGGAATCTGCAGTTTAACAAGCTCCCTAGGTGATTTTTGATTCTAAATTGGGGAACCACAAGGCTAACTATCAGTTAATACTTCAAATCTGTTCCCCTGGAATGTCATGGGGTAAAGAAACCAATGTGACATGACAGAACTAACTTGCAAGACTTCAACACTGTTAGTAAGACTAGTGATGTCACGAGTCACTCTCTCATCCTCCGAGACTATCACCCACAATTCCAGATTCTGCAAATGTTATGGAAGTGAAAGATTAGCTATTTATGATTCAGCTGACTCAGAGTCAGAAATCTAAATCTCTAAAACTGTCCCTCAGCCGAGCAGTAAGGCTGTTCTGAATCCCTAGCAGAGTCAGCATTCAGTCTTACCTCTTTGACTGGTTACAATACACCTCACCCCTGTAACATTTTGGCTTATTTAAGCTTTGGGGACCCACCCACATCTCTGCCAGACGTGTAAGTTCAATTTGTCAACACCTTTCTTTTTTTGCATTAGTGGAGATTTATAAAACCCAAAGCTGGAGCTGGTGCCACAGTCTTCCAGAAGCCCAGCCAGGCTTATAGATGCAGCAGGGACCGAAACTGGCCCAGCTGAAGGTTCTGTTTGGCAAACACAATGTTTTTATTTTAAAGTATTTTTGCATATGAATGCCCTTAGACCCTGCAGGAGGCCAGGGACCCTCCCTGCAGTCTGCCTCCCTGCCCTTCTCACTCATTTAAGCAGGCATTTGAGATTTCAGCCCCTGATCCCAGCCAGACTGTTAGGTTCCTTCTCTGATTGTAACAAGTGAGGTTTCTGAGTTCCACCTTTATGTTAGAAGCACTATTTCTGTGAAACAGCCTTGCTAGGACCTTAGAAAGGCTCCTTTAAAATCCCCACTCAGATGAACAAGTATGGCATATCCATAAAATGGAATATTATTCAGCTGTAAAAAGGAAGGAGACACTGATGCATGGTACAATGTGGATGAACCTGGGAGACATTATGCTAAGTGAAAGAAGCCAGACACAAAAGCCCACATCTATATGAAATACCCCAAATATGCCATCTGAAGACAGAAAGAAACTGGTGGCTGCCAGGGGCTCAGAGGAGGGGAAATAGGGAGCAACTGCTTAAGGGCTGCAGGTTTCTTTTTGGGGTGATGACAATGTTTTGGAACTAGATTGAAGCAGTGGTTGCACAGCATTGTGAATGCACCAAAAGCTACTAAGGTGTTCACTCTAAAATGGGTAATTTTATGTATGTGTAGACCATGGGGTCGCTAAGAGTCAGACACGACTGAGCGACTTCACTTTCACTTTTCAGTTTCATGCATTGGAGAAGGAAATGGCAACCCACTCCAGTGTTCTCGCCTGGAGAATCCCAGGGACGGGGGAGCCTGGTGGGTGCCGTCTGCGAGGTCGCACAGAGTCGGACATGACTGAAAAGCAGCGGCAGCAGCAGCATACTACCTCAACTTAAAAAAATTCCCCATGCCCACCACTAGGGGACGCTTCTGTAGACCAAAGGACACTGTTCACTTATTACTAAGGGTTCTAGTTTTATCAAGAGGAGAATGGGGAGTCAGCCCTTTTGCGGAATTTGACATGTAGTAATAACAACTGAGTGAGTGAGTGAAAGTTCCTCAGCCGTGTTGGACTCTTTGTGACTCTTTGCCACTGTAGCGCACCAGGCTCCTCTCTGTGGGATTCCCCAGGCAAGAATACTGGAGTGGGTTGCCCTTCCCTTCTCCAGAGGATCTTCCCAATCCAGGGGACGAACCCAGTTGTCCCTCATTGCAGGTGGACTCTTTACCGTCTGAGCCACCTGGGAAGCCCACTAACAACAGGATCATCATTATAATCTTGGCCACTGGGAAATCTTCACCATATATGAGGCAGTTTATACATTATTTAATGTGATATTCCTCAAAGGTTCAATCCTGGTTATGACACCTACTAGTTTCATTGCCTAGAGCAGGGCAGTGACCGCTCCGTGCCTCAGTTTCCCCATCTAGAACATAGAGACGGTTATAGTACCCGCCTTGTACATCTGCTGTATGGATTAATGCGTTAATACGTGTAGAGCACTGAGAACAGTGTCCGCCAAGAGCAGGCACCATGTAAGTGTCAGTTGTTGCTGCTGTTTTTTTTTTTTGGTCAAACCCCGTTGGCCAGGATCTAGTTAGGGTGAGGGGAAGGCAGTAATGGGGAGACCTGAAGGGGGTGGGTGGTGCTTTACTCTCCTCCTCCCAGAGCTGGCGCCTGGCTGGGCGAGGGGCACGCAGCAAGCAGAGGGCTGGTTGGGCAGGTGCAGTCACTGAGCAGAAGCCTGGCTTGGCGGCCAGCACACCTTCTGGAAGGCTGGGCTGGTGCCCAGGGACGAGGGCACTGGGGAGAAGTGGAAAAGACCAGTTTGCCTGGGCTTGACATGATCAAGTAGGCCTGAAGCTTAATAAAAAGTTTGAAGGAGGAAAGTGCTTGGCCACCATGATGCTGGTTGCCACAGAGGCAAGCAGGCAGCACAAGGCAAAGAGAATGGGTGGCCTGGAGGCGCCTAGTAACTCACAGGATGCTAACAATAGTAACAGCACTGTAATTCAAGTGTACTGAGTGCTTCGTCTGTGGCAGGTGCTAAGTAGTCTTATTATTCTTATTGTTATAAATAGTACTTAGAGACTGCCTGTGCCAGACTTTATGTTACATACTTTACAACAATAGTAACTGAGTAAAAAATAATAATGATCACTAACATACGCTGAGCCCTATGCTAGGTATTGATAATGATGATAATATTAACAGCAGCCAGCATTTATTAGTCATGGCTGGGGGGAATGGCCCTTTTGACGTGACTGGGTGTTTACCACGAGCTTGGGCTGGTGGTGGCAGGTTTGATGGGATGGCTTTTCTGTGCACTTGTTCATTTAATCCTCACCAGAGCCTGGTAAGATAGGGCCTGTGGTTATCAGTGTTTTCAGAGAGGGAAACTGGAGTTTGGAGGCTTAGATGTTTTCCCTGCTCGCCTATTGCTGCCTCCCTGCCGGTGTCCACATGTGCCCAGAGCTAGGCTCCCTGGCATCACTTTGGGGCTTCTCTGCTGAGCCGGGCAGGAGATGCTGCCTCACTGCTCCCACGGTGCCCTGGGGGGGCCCTGGTGCTGGCCACACCCTCCTTCCCCTGACAGGCAGGCAGGCAGCCTGGATCTGCACAGGGGAAGCTGCACACAAAAGGAACAGGGAGAAGACCCACCTGCTGCCCCCTGTGCACCCCTCAACCCAGCTGGGCTGCTCCTGGATACTCCCAAGTCTTGTGAGCTCATCAGTCCCCTTTTACCTGACGTCATTCGAGTTGAGTTCCTGCCACCTAAGAAGTCCACACCAATAAAACATCTCATTGAGCTAAAACCCGAGTATCTGACAAGTTCTTGACTTCCCCAGCAGGCAATTTTGTTTCCTAGAAAATAGAGGAAGCAACCAGGGAAATTGCTACTCTAGACCTAATTCTGACCAACATGGACAAATTGGCTGGTGAAGTTGATGTGACATGTAACTGGCGAGAAAATGGCCACGTCGTCTCGAGTTTGTGGTGCAAGGAGCAAGTCAGAAACAGACTATACACGTACAAGTCTTAAACTACCACGCTATAATATTTTCTATATGATTCAAGATGTTTGGTAACCCTAAACATCTAAAAAAAAACTACAGCTCATCAAAAATTAAAATGTACTCTATTTAAAATGAAATATGCTTCGAGGACTCAGACTTGAGGAAATATCAATTTAGTACAGTTAGGCTATGTTTGAAGAGTCTAAAATTATGTAGCAGGATTGGGGAAACATAAGATTTAAAGTTTTTAAGCATGACTCCTACAACCTAAGCTGTCAGTAGAGAGATTCAATTTAAAATAACACTGCTAAACTACTAAATTATAGCAACCAATGTTTCATTAGTGCTTTTTAAAGTGTAGTTTGATGAGATGTGGAGACGATGACAGAGGGCTGGTGTTCCAACATCCATCATGATGGGCGGCCCTCTCTTGAACAATCTATGAGCTCAGGGCACCTCTTATGAGGTACTTGTCAGAGGGAAATGAGGCCTCAGCTAAATATCAAAGGCTTCTCCAGCTGAGCCAGAAAGACACACCTCCTCGTACCAGGACCTTATATCATCTAAACTGGAAAAAAAAAAAAAAGTTATCTGAAACAGAGTAAGTTTTCCAAGAGAAGTGTATGGTGTAATTACCAAAGCGTTCAGGGCTCTGTTTGGGATTTGCATTAAAACAGAACTAAAGCTTTTTTCACTTTACTTTGAGCCATAAACAGCTCTGAAAAGTTGATAAAAGCCACACACCCTATCCTTAGAGAAACGCACCCATAAGCAAACTCCAGCAGGCAATGTCAGGGGGTTTATTGAATTCAGAAGGCCAACTGTGAACCACAGGTTAAGAATTCTGATAATAAGTGGAAAAAATGCCTCTAACAAAGCAAGACAGGCTAGCTAACCTTGGCTCAGAGATGTAACTTTTCTAAACTTTCTTGTTCTCTGAATTGAAGATATGAATGACTTTCAATTCACAGGGTTTGAAGGATAAAATGAGATACTGCATTTAAAACTCAGAAATGTGCTGGCACACAGTAAGTGCTCAGCAAATGTCAGCTGATGGCATTTATTCTTATTCTTGTTAGGACCTACGATTTGTTACAGTATTTTCCTTAGCAGCAAGATTTGTCCTAGGATTCTGTGAGTGATTTCCTGCCTGGTGTGCTTTAATTAAATATACAAATGGTAGCAGAGACCTATTTAAAAACATACAGCTGAAATCCAATGTTTCTAGTGTTATTCTCTGTCTCAGGTCCTCAGAAAAGGAAAGCATTTAGTGTAGACAGAAGGAGAGAAAAAGGCCCATCTTTCCTTTTTCTGGGGCACAGGCACAAGAATAAGAGCAAAATCTATCTCCTGAGCCCCATTTTGGGTTTAGAAAAACTCCCTCTAATCTAGCAACTGTATGCAACTTTTGTGATATTTGTATAAGTTTTGCCCATAACCCGCAGCATTTTGGCAAACATTTGCTGGACAAAACCGGTGACCTGATTTCTTGGTGAAGTCCAAATGAAGGGTTTGGACAACAAACAGATTAGAAATCTGGCATCTTTACAAAAAGACTTAAAAGATGAATGCACAACAGAACGTGAAACAAATGAAAGAAAACTTGCTCTTGTCCCCTGGGGCCCCGGAAGTTCTTATCCAGACAGATGTCAGACCTCTCCCAATTAGAGCCCATCAGAAAGCCATCACACAGTAATTAAAACACAAACTGACCCAAATGTCCTCCTGAGTAACACAGTTGCCAGTAACATAGTGCCCTGCCACGGGGATGACAAGACTGGGTTTATAAGCTTTGCAGGCTTCCTAACCCACCCTCTTATGTGCACACTGTTTTACAGGGCACTTAGCATTCTCACATTCACCCTGTCCTTTAATATTCTGGAGGCCCTCGCTTGCTGTCTGTGCACAGGGTAGGTGGGCCTGTCTCGGTTTCTCCACCACATAAAGCTTCCTCCCGTTTGGGCCTTTGCACCTGCTGTTCTCTCTGCTTCCACACTCTTCCCTCCCCTCTGTACCCTCCCACCTCCTACTCAACATCAAGATCTGGGCTTGAACGTTCCCTTCAGCAGCAGAGCTTCGCCAGACCTCCCAGACTAGATGAGGAGCCTTATAACATACTCCAGTTATTTCCAAGCTTCCCCGTCACAGTCTTATCACAGCTTGTCCCTGGATGTTTGCACTTCTGTTTGATTAAGTCAGTCTCCCGCTCTTGATAGTAAACTCCACCACCGAAGCCAGCACCCTGCCTTGTTCATCTCTGGGCACCCAGCACATAACAGAGAGCCTGGCACAACCATGACCTCAGTGTGAATGTTTGAATGAAAGACAGTGACAACTTCCTCATTTTACAGGTGAAGGAAGAGACCTCAGACAAGGAAGTTATTCTCAAGGTCATAGCTCCTTAGCGGAAGTGCTGATGCCTGGACCCAGGAGTCTTCTGAACTGGTCCCCACCACTCCTGTGCTGCCTGGGAGGACAGTGTTCTTGCCATTTCTGGGAAAGATCATTTTGAGTCTTGGTACCCTGCCCAGGGAGAGTGTCTAAGGCGATCACAAGCCCAGTTCCCAGTGGAAGCAGAAGCCCCTGGTGGCTGCCACCTCTAAGATGCCCATAAGCCAAGTCAGCAGGACTCCAGCAGTGGATGGCCCAGACCCTCTCATTCCAGGATCACTCAGCATCCCTCGAGGCAGGTCCCTGAATGCCCTGCAATTACTCCCACTCTCTCAGGAGCCAGGGAAGTAGGGAAGGGGATAATTAAGGAGGAGGGTGACAAACCCTTCTTTATCACCAAGAATATCTCCACCTCCTGGAGACATTTGTGCACTCTCTCTCCTGATCACAAAGTTACTCACTTCATCACTTAACTCTTTCAGCAATCTGTGAAGTTCTGGTCTAATGCAGGGCTTGGAAGATACTGGAACAAGAGGATGTAAGCTCCAGGAGGGCAGGGGACTTGCTTATGGCCACATCTCCAGTTGTTAGAACAGCACTGGATACATAGGCGGTGCTCAATAGGCATCTGCTGCAGGAGGGAACTAAGAGCTCCCTGCATGTCAGGACCCTGGTGGTGGTGGTTTAGTCCTTAAGTCGTGTCCGACTCTTGCGACCCCATGCACTGTAGTCTGCCAGGCTCCTCTGTCCATGGTTTCTCCCAGGCAAGAATACTGGAGTGGGTTGTCATTTCCTTCTCCAGGGGATCTTCCTGACCCAACAATCAAACCCACGTCTCCTGCGTTGGCAGGCAAATTCTTTACCACTGAGCCACCAGGGAAGTCCAGGGATCTTACTATAGGCTATATTATAGTGACTGTTACTACCTCCTTTTACAGTCTAGGAAATAAGGGTTTAGAGTTTTTAAAGAGGTCAAAAACTTACTAAACAGCGGAGCCAGGATTCAAAGCACCAAATGGGCAAATATCAGCATTGGGAATTCAGACAGGAAAGGAGGGATCTTAATTTCCAGTGATACAAACATGAGGCCAGTTTCAATACTAGCAAAGGGCTTCACCAGAGAAGGGTGAGAGGAATTTGTTGTTGTTCAGTTGCTAAGTTGTGTCCAACTCTTTGCGACCCCTTAGACTGCAGCATGCCAGGCTTCCCTGTCCTTCACTATCTCCTGGAGTTTGATCAAACTCATGTCCATTGAGTCAGTGATACCATCCAACCGCCTCATCCTCTGGGGAGGGGAATACCATGCAGCAAACTTTCAAACCAAGTGCAAAGTCTAGATTCTCGGGGCCCATGAAGATACCATGCAGCGTGCTGAGACTCACATGGGCTTCCCATCACCTAACACGGGGTACTGCAGTAGGAACCACTTAGGGACCCAGGCACTGAGGGACCAGTGCTTCTGGAAAGAGGGAGCCTAGTCCCTGCAGGCACCTGAGTAGCTCTCAGGGCCTGGGTCCCAGGAGGCAAGATGGGGAGAGCTCTGGGGCGGAAGTCGTAAGGCCAGCTTCCCCATCTTTGCCCCTCAAGTTCTCATGAGAATCTCTTCTTCTTTCTGGGGCTCACTTTTCCCTTCTATACAATGAGGACGGTTACTTCACAGCCTAGAGTGACTCCTGGGGTCTATTCACCTCTAACACCCGTATGACTGTACATACACGTCAGTGGTTGTAGGGTCAAAGCATCTTAGAGACGGTCCCCTTGCCTAGTCCAGCAAGGAAACCATGTTTTAGCTTTCCTAGCAGATGGTATGAGATTCCGCTGAATAGCTCTGGGCTAGTGGTTCTCAACCCAGGTTGATTATGCCTCCTGGGGCAATGTCTGAGATATTTTTGGTTGTCACAACAAGAAGATGTACATTATGCATTTAGTGGGCAGAGGCCAGGGACGCTATTGAACATCCTGAAATACACAGGGCAGTCTCCACACCAAAGAATGATCTGGCCCCATATGTCAACAGTGCTGAGGTTTAGAAACCAGCTCTAGGCAAAGGGGATTCATTACATCTTGAGGCAACTCCTGGCGTGGGCATGTGTGGCTTGGACAAGCTTGAGAGGAAGCTATGCTCCTCATAATAGCCTTTCTGACCTTCCATTTGCCTTGCGAGGAAACCAGGAGGAAGGTGTCTCCCAAAGAAATGCCCTCCCCAATATGACTATTCAAACATCTGCAGATGGCTAGCACAGAAATTCAGCCAACAGTGATCAGCAGTCGAGTGAGTGCATGGGGGTCAATGCCAGGGCTGAGGGGCCAATGTCAGAGGCAAGGCTCTCAGGGAGGTGGCCAATGGCTCAATGCAGGCTGGAGGGGACCAGGTGCAAACAGAAGGCTCAGGGGGTTCGGGGGGGACTAGTGAGCTTGGGTGGGGGTTGGGGACATCTGGGGGGCTTTAGAAGTGGGCAATGCCTCTAACTTGGCCTACAATAGTAGGAGCTCTGCGAGTGAAGAGTGGCTACTTGGAGGCACCAGGACCATGAAATCATTTGAGGGTGAATACCATCCCTGCCAGAAGGCCCAGCCTAGCCTGTCCTGCGGAGAAGGCAATGGCACCCCACTCTAGTACTCTTGCTGGGAGACTCCCGGGGACGGGGGAGCCTGGTGGGCTGCCGTCTATGGGGTCGCACAGAGTTGGACACAACTGAAGCGACCTCGCAGCAGCAGCAGCAGCCTGTCCTGCCCTCCTCTCTCACCTCCTGCTGCACCCGGCCACACTGGCTCCTCTCGGTCTCCCACACTTGCCATTTCTTTACCCGCCCTCCCGCACCCCCACTGCCAACCAAGAGGCCGGCAGATTCTATGCCCTTGGGTTGGTTAATTCCATCCCTCCCTCTTTGCCCAGTTAACACTCACTCCTCCTTGGAACCCTGGCCCCTCATCAGGGACCCGCCCAGCTGCCCCTCCCCACCCCATCATGTGCTCTCACAGTTCACACTCCTTCCCGCCATACAACTCATCACAGTTGACTGTTATCTGTGTGACTATTGACCACGGTCCACCTGCCCTGCGGACATCAGAGCCGTGGGTATAGGGCTGGAACTCACTGTGGACCCTTCAGAGTCTGCTGGTAGGTATCCGGGAGTTTTTGAATGGATGAAGGAATGGTTGCCAGTTGGCTCTGGCAAGCTGAAGTGTTGAGCTTATTCAAGGCAGATGGAGTCCTCACTAAGAGTGTCTTAAATACTAGGCTGAAGTGTTTGCATCTAACTAGTCAGCCCAGAGGTCTCCCAAAGACCCCTCAACAGGGCTCTGCCAAGAACACTGATGCCTGAGAATGATGGACTGGGCAGAGGAAGGAGGACTGAGCAGCGCCTGGAGACTAATGGGGAGGGGGGCAGGACTCCTGGGGCCAGACGGCTGGACCCTGGGAAGTGGCAGAGGAAAAGCAGCTCTGATTAGCTTTTTGGTGACTCCTGGCTCCCTCGCATTCCTTTTGGTCCTTCCAGAGAGGGGCGACCAGGCAGTGGCCGGGTAATGCTCTGAGATGTGGAGGGAGGGGTGGGAGAGGGAGGCGGCGGTAGGCGCTGTGATGGTGCAGACACTCTGCAACCCTGTCATCCTCCTGTTCTCTGACCCCTTGGCCTGAAGGAGCTCAACCTCCCACCCTGAGGCAGAGCCAGGGGAGTCTGCTCAGAGAGAACTGCCAGGGAAGTGGGCCAGCCGAGCAGCGGGGGGAAGTGCACAGGGACGGAAGGCAGATTACATGTCACTTCACATTAGCCACACCGGCAACTTTCCTGAACCACCCAGAGAGGGCCGAAATAATCACAGAGTTGAGGACAAGCCAACAGCACAGACAGCACCGGGACGGAAGGAGGCTCTCTCCTTTCCAGTCATAAGCGGAGAGGAACGCCTCCCCAAGGGTCACATTTGCTTACCTGTGAGGTACATCTCCTCCCCCTCGGTGAACATCTGGTGGCAGCGCACACATCTGGCGCAGGTGGGGTGGTAGTGCTTCCCTCCCGCCTACGGGAATAAAAGATAAAAGAGGAGGTCAGCGCTGTGGCTGCCATCCAGCAGGGCAGGTCGAGTCTAATGTTTCCTGACTCATTAGTGTCAATGGCTTCTTCACGGCCCTGAGGCTGGCTGGGATCTACCCAAGGGAGTCCCCCAAAACAATCTACACATTTGCCAGAAGCTTGGTGATTCCATACCATGGGCATCTGAAAGCTTTCAGCGGACCTGCCTGGACACCGTCATATCTATTGCAGCAACGGAAGGGCCATTTGGAGGCCTCTGGTCCTACTGCCTTATTTCCTGATGAGAAAATAGTCTTACTTTGAGGACATCTCAGCATTTCCCCAACAATAGGCCCTTACTGCCAGTGGTTCAAGACATGTTTTAAAGGGATCCTCAGGTTTAATAACACTGAATTCATGGGGGAAAAAAAAAGAGAGAGAGAGATTTCCTTTTCAATCCTCTATCTATTCTTTTGATTTTTTTTTCAAGGAGAAAATATCAGTTTGGTCCATAAGGTAACATCTATCCAAACCTTACTAATCTACCTTTTAAGGCATGAGAATAGGTAAGAGTCTTGAAGCTTCCACTAGAACACCACTTTTTAGTTACTGGCAACATGGCAAGTGATCCTGGTTTTCCTATTATGTTACACAAGTTTTCTTATTTGCAAGAGAGCCAACTTGAAGATAAGATAAAGCATTAGGTAAGAATGAATACATGAGGCTCATCAGATCAGATCAGTCGCTCAGTCGTGTCCGACTCTTCGCGACCCCATGAATCGCAGCGCGCCAGGCCTCCCTGTCCATCACCAACTCCCGGAGTTCACTCAGACTCACGTCCATCAAATCAGTGATGCCATCCAGCCATCTCATCCTCTGGCGTCCCCTTCTTCTCTTGCCCCCAATCCCTCCCAGCATCAGAGTCTTTTCCAATGAGTCAACTCTTCGCGTGAGGTGGCCAAAGTACTGGAGTTTCAGCTTTAGCATCATTCCTTCCAAAGAAATCCCAGGGCTGATCTCCTTCAGAACGGACTGGTTGGATCTCCTTGCAGTCCAAGGGACTCTCCAGAGTCTTCTCCAACACCACAGTTCAAAAGCATCAATTCTTTGGCGCTCAGCCTTCTTCACAGTCCAACTCTCACATCCATACATGACCACTGGAAAAACCACAGCCTTGACTAGACAGACCTTTGTTGGCAAAGTAATGTCTCTGCTTTTGAATATGCTGTCTAGGTTGGTCATAACTTTCCTTCCAAGGAGTAAGTGTCTTTTAATTTCATGGCTGCAGTCACCATCTGTAGTGATTTTGGAGCCCAGAAAAATAAAGTCTGACACTTTTTCCACTGTTTCCCCATCTATTTCCCATGAAGTGATGGGACCGGATGCCATGATCTTCGTTTTCTGAATGTTGAGCTTTAAGCCAACTTTTTCACTCTCCACTTCCACTTTCATCAAGAGGCTTTTTAGTTCTTCTTCACTTTCTGCCATAAGGGTGGTGTCATCTGCATATCTGAGGTTATTGATATTTCTCCTGGCAATCTTGATTCCAGCTTGTGCTTCTTCCAGTCCAGCATTTCTCATGACGTACTCTGCATATAACTTAAATAAACAGGGTGACTATATACAGCCTTGATGAACTCCTTTTCCTATTTGGAACCAGTCTGTTGTTCCATGTCCAGTTCTAACTGTTGCTTCCTGACCTGCATACAAATTTCTCAAGAGGCAGATCAGGTGGTCTGGTATTCCCCTCTTTCAGAATTTTCCACAGTTTATTGTGATCCACACAGTCAAAGGCTTTGGCATAGTCAATAAAGCAGAAATAGATGCTTTTCTGGAACTCTCTTGCTTTTTCCATGATGCAGCGGATGTTGGCAATTTGATCTCTGGTTCCTCTGCCTTTTCTAAAACCAGCTTGAACATCAGGAAGTTCACGGTTCACATATTGCTGAAGCCTGGCTTGGAGAATTTTGAGCATTACTTTACTAGCGCTCATAGGCATGGCAAAAATGG
This sequence comes from Bos mutus, assembly GCF_027580195.1. Lineage (NCBI taxonomy): Eukaryota > Metazoa > Chordata > Mammalia > Artiodactyla > Bovidae > Bos > Bos mutus. Next base: position 100,323,787 of record NC_091623.1, on the reverse strand, counting down.
TGAGAGGGCACAGGACAGACACATTTTGGGGGCTCACTGGGCAAATGAGACCCACAAAGCCAGGACCTGTCAGGAAGTCTCTGACCCCCAGGCCAGTCCCATAACTACTGTGCTTGGGAGCCTCTGCCCCAATCTGGCATTGATGAGCCCCCTTCCCTATTCCCACTTTGTTTCCCTACGCATCATTTCAAGTGAAAATGGAAATGATCTGAAGCCGAGAACTCCTTTCTAGGTGGAAGAAAGCACCTCGGAGAAGGTTGTGACTCAAGGTCCCAATGGAAGCCAGCAGCCACGTGGGAGCTGCTCCCCGGAGGGCAGACAGTCCTGACACGACAGCCTAACTGAGAGTACCTGACCCATGAGGGCCCTTCCCTGGTGGCTCGAGAACTGCTGTATGGAGGAGCTTCAGGCAGCAATGGGGTTGGAAGGTGGGGCTCATTTTGAAGGTGTATATTTCAGGTTAGGGCAAAGTTTTTTTGGGGGTATGTTGTTGCTGTTGTTTAGTCGCTAAGTCGTGTCCGACGCTTTGCGACCCCATGGACTGCAGCATGCCAGGCCTCCCAGTCCCTCACCATCTTCTGGAGTTCACTCAAGTTCATGTCCACTGGGGCAGCGATGCCATCCAACCAACTCAGCCTCCCTTTTGGGGGGATATGCTTGGGGCAAATTGATGGATACTGGGGTATTGTTAAAGGACCCTTCCCCAGCCATCACTTGGTCTGATGCTAATAGGCTCCTTCCAATTCAAAAATTGTAGGGACTTCTGGCCACCATTGGTTAAGGCTTTGCCTTCCAATGTAAGGGAGGGGGTGGGTGTGGGTTTGAGTTCCATGACTGGTCAGGGAGCTAAGATTTCACAGCCAAAAAGCCAAAATATAAGAGCAGAAGCAATACTGTAACAAATTCAATAAAGACGTTAAAAATGGCCCACATCAAAAAAATCTTAAAAATATTGTATTATAATTGCATAATGCTGAAGGCTTATCCCCAAATCTTGTGTGTGTGTTTGAGTCGGGGGGTAGTTGGGCATGGGTTTATCTATTTGGGAGATACTTGATTTATTCTAAAAATTAAGCAAATGGACGGAAAGGGCAGGCTTTTTAAAAAAGAAAGAAAATCCCAAATCCCCCTTTTTTTTTTTGCCATCTTGGTTGTTTGCATAGCTCCCACTAATGAGAGAATGTCCTTATTGTCACCAAAGCAAACGGTGTTCAGACTCTGGAAGGACCTGCTATTTTCCCAAGCTGCGATGTCGTGGGACTGATTCTCCCACACCATGACAGGGATAATCGTTTTAATTAGTAGTCTCTTCCTACTTTGTGTCTCTTTATCATTTCAATTATAGATCTGTTTCTAGAATGGAAACAGTGGGTTGGCAAAACTGAAGCTGGCATCTTCCTAAATGTCACACCCCAGCACCCTGCTCTAGCCGAAAGAGGCTCTGTGCACATCTCAGAAACTCTGCCAAGGATGGCACGGAAGCCACCTGAGGGAGTGGGAGGGAGGCCACATAGCCGCTGGTGCCAGCACAAGGGGAACCAGTCAGGGGGATAAGATGAGACATTCTGTTAACCAGCCAAAGTCCAGAACACAGTGTTCAGGACAAAGAATCAGTAGCTGGAAAATGGGCCCCCTTGGCGAGGACTGAGAACCACAGCAATGTGAGGCAGGCAGCATAGGACCCCAGGGCTGTGATTCTCCCCAGCAAGGACACAGACCAGCAAGAAAGGAGTGTGGTCAGTGCTCAGCATGCTGAGTTCTGTCACTGAGGAAGGGACTGTGGGCTGGGAAGGGGACACGGAATTTAATTAAGTGCCTACTGTGTACCCAGAAACATACCAGGACCCATAGCAGGAGGCTGTTGTTTTGGTCTGGCCGACAGCCTTCCTCCAGAAACAGCATCAAGCTTTTCCTGGGTGGGAATGACTACCCGTTCCCCATGTCAATCCATGTGGTTATTCCAACACTATGCTCACAGTGACTGGTCTGGAGACGGGCCTGAGGTTCTCCAGTGAGAGCCAGTCCCAGGATGCTTGCTGAGCTATTAGGAAAGAGAAAGCTCTCCTTCCACTGGAAATGCTGGCAGACAGGATGGAAGCCTAGAGTGACTGGTGTCCGATTTCCACATCATACAGGAGAGAGATAAAGCCAACCCAGAAGAAAGTTGCACCAAGAGGGCAAGATATTCGAACACATTTGTGTGAGTGCTGGATCCAGCTGTGCCTGAAGCAAGGACGACTCCTGGGTTTTTCACTATGGGAGTTGATAAATTTCCTTTTTGGTCTGAGGTAGTTTCTGAGTATAGTTTCTGTACTTGCAACCAAGACAGTCCTGACTAGCTATAAAGGAAAACACACTCCTGTGTTTGTCCCTTACTCTCAGACCACTACCACACTCATACTTCTGACACCAGATGTGTGGGTTTTTTCCTCTCCCACACCAAGCAGTTCTCTGTGACACCAGCTGAGTGTCCTGTAATTTAATTGATTCTGATACTCTACCTGGACAGAGTGTCAGACCCCACAGGTTAAGGGCTCAGACCCGTCTCCCCCACATCACTGTCTCCCCCAACCCTAATTTAGATAACAGTCGGTAAGTCCCAATTGTCACTTATTTCTGACTGACCAGCATTAAACTGGGGTTCCCATGACCCCCATCTAGGGTTTATTAATTTCTTGGAATGGCTCAAAGAACTCAAGAAATAGTTATGTTTACTGGTTTGTTATAGAATGATAGAGATGAACATTCAGACAGAAGAGGTTCAAGGTATATGCGGAGGGGCACGGGGCATCCATGCCCTCTCACTGAGTACCACTCTCCCAGAACCTCGGGTGTTTACCCACCTGGACACTCTCTGAACCCTGTGCTTGTGGGATGTTCACAGAGGCTTCTTTGTGTCGACAGGATCATCATTAACTCAAGTTCTAGGCCCTTTCTCCTTCCCAGAGGATGGGAGTCGGGGCTGAAAGTTTCAAGCTTCTAATCATGGCTTGATCTTTCTGGTGACCGGCCCCCGCCCATGAGTCGCCTCATTAGAACAAAAGATGCTCCCATCGCTCAGAAATTTCTGAGGGGTTTAGGAGTTCTATGTTCAGGAACTGAGGTCAAAAACCAAATGGTAGAACAAAATATGCTCCTCATGTTCTTATCACTTAGGAAATTACAAGGGTTTTAGGAGCTCTGTGCCAGGAACCAGGGGCAGAAACTATTATATATATTTTCCATGATTTCACACTGGCATATATATCTACTAGGAGTTAAATAACAGTAGTATTCTCCATTGATAGATAAAGACTCTAAGACTCAAAGAAAGACTTGCTTGGTTTCATGGCTAGAAGAGATAAAACTCGAATTCAAATCTGTTTAACTCCAACTGTGTATTTTCTTGACATCCCACTGTGTCAATGGCCCTGGAGAACTGAGAGCTGTGGGCACTGGTGTGGAATACAGGAGGCTGGAGTCCTAGGTATCAGCTCTGTCTTTACCAGAAATACAGCATATGACTTTGGAAAGAACCACATGTCTCAGGCCTCACTTTTCTCATCTGTAAAGCAAGGAGGGTGAACTAGTTGACTGGCAAAATTCTCTTACAGATCTAAGGTAAAAAAAAAAAAAAAAATCAATACATCCAAGATGCTAATGGAGCCTCATACAAATGGAATCAATGGAAACCCAGTCACAAGAGCTGCCCAAGAAGAGGGGGCTCCAACAATGCTGAATGACAGTAACACTTGGGGGAAAGACAGGTGCTGACATGATTTCAGAGCAGCCTGGAAATGCTGGGACAAATTCCTGTCTGAGGCTCTGGCCCTGCGTGTAACTGAAGTCTCTCCCTTCTGGAAAGAAAAGTCTGCTTTTATGATTTCTCAATGACATATGCCAGTGACATATGGATTTGTCTGGTGGTGAAAGTAAAGTCTGATGCTGTAAAGAAAAACATTGCTTAGGAACCTGGAATGTTAGATCCATGATCAAGGTACGTTGGAAGTGGCCAAACAGGCGGTGGCAAAAGTGAACATTGACATTTTAGCAATCCGTGAAAGTGGACTGGAATGGGCGAATTTAATTCAGATGACCATTGTATCTACTACTGTGGGCAAGAATCCCTTAAAAGGATTGGAGTAGCCCTCACAGTCAACGAAAGAGTCTGAAATGCAGTACTTGGGTGCAATCTCAAAAATGACAGAATGATCTCTGTTTGTTTCCAAGGCAAACCATTCAATATTACAGTAATCCAAGTCTATGCCCCAACCACTAATGCCAAAGAAGCTGAAGTTGAACAGTTCTATGATGACCTGCAAGACCTTCTATAACTAATAAAAAAAAAAAAAAGATGTCCTTTTCATCTTAGGGGACTGGAAGGCAAAAGTAGGTAGTTAAGAGATACCTGGAGTAACAGGCAAGTTTGGCCTTGGAGTACAAAATAAAGCAGGGCAAAGGCTAATAGAGTTTTGCTAAGAGAATGCACTGGTCATATGCAAACATCCTCTTTCAACGACACAAGAGACAACTCTACACATAGACATTACCAGATGGTCAATACCAAAATCAGACTGTTTATATTCTTTGCAGCCAAAGATGGAGACACTCTAAACAGGCAGCACAAAACAAGACCGGGAGCTGACTGTGGCTCAGATCATGAACTCCTTATTGCAAAATTCAGACTGAAATTGAAGAAAGTATGGAAAACCACTAGGCCATTCAACTATGACCTGAATCAAATCCCTTATGATTATACAGTGGAACTGACAAATAGATTCAAGGGGTGAGATCTGATAGACTGCCTGAAGCACTATGGATGGAGGTTCGTAACATTGTACAGGAGGTGGTAATCAAAACCAGCCCCAAGAAAAAGAAATGCAAAAATGCGTAACAGTTGTCCGAGGAGGCCTTACAAATAGCTGAGGAAGGAAGAGAAACGAAAGGCAAAGGAGAAAAGGAAAGATATACCCATCTGAATACAGAGTTCCCAAGAATAGCAAGGAGAGATAAGAAAGCCTTCCTAAGTGAACAACGCAAAGAAATAGAGGAAAACAATAGAATGGGAAAAACTAGAGATCTCTTAAAGAAAATTAGAGATACCAAGGGAACATTTCATGCAAAGATGGATACAATAAAGAACAGAAACAGTATGGATCTAACAGAAGCAGAAGATACTAAGAAGAGGTGGCAAGAATACACAGAAGAACTATACAAAAAAGATCTTCATGACTCAGATAACCACGATGGTGTGATCATTCACCTAGAGCCAGACATCCTGGAGTGCAAAGTCAAGTGGGCCTTAGGAAGCATCACTAAAAACAAAGCTAGTGGAGGTAATGGAATTCCAGTTGAGCTATTTCAAATTCTAAAAGATGATGCTGTTAAAGATGCTGGGAAAGATTGAAGGAGAAGGGGACGACAGAGGATGAGATGTATGGATGGCATCACTGACTCAGTGGACATGAGTTTGAACAAGCTCTGGGAGATGGTAAAGGACAGAGGAGCCTGGCATGCTGCAGTCCATGGGGTCACAAAGAGTCGGATATGACTCAAAGTCTGAATGACAACAGGCCACTGACCCCCGCTACTTGTGGGTGCCCCTGCCCACAATTCTGCAGACCTGACAAGTGGTTCTCCTGAACGTGACCGTGTCCCACACCCCACAGCTTTTTCTCAGCCTGCATATCACTAACTGCTCTTGCAGAATCTGCCCAACGCTCTGACTTACTTTCCATCTTTTCTGGAGTTCTGTCCTCTCACCACCTCTCCCCAGTCTCACCCAATCCTGCATCCCTCAGCGCTCCTCCTCTTTTTCTGACTTCTCAGTCTCCTTCTGCACTCCTGCAAGCTGCCACTCCCCATGTTATCTTCAGCCCTCTCCTCTTTCTCTAAGAAATCCTGATGACTCCCAGGGTGCTGACTATTATTCAAATCTTAGCATTTTGGAGACTGTTCCCTCCAGGCCTGAGCTTTGTCCCTCACCTCTGGTCCACGTTCTCATTGTCCTCTTGAAAATTTCCTGGTGTTTCCACCACACTCCTTCCCAAAGGGAATTCACGTGTTTCTGCTCAGATCAGCCTTTCCCTGCCATCTGCACTTCCGCAATGGCAACACCAGACTTCCTCTCACCTGGGCCTCACACTTGGGTTCAACCTTTGGCCTCTTCCCCTTTGATGGCTGCATCTACAAGCGGCCCCATGGTTGCAAAGCTACTGGAATTCAACTTCCACAGTGTTGCAGACAGGCTGGTTAACCCTGCCACTGCCACAGTACCTCCCAAGCCCTTGGGGGGTCGAGGTCTTCTTGCAGGTCTCCTGCTTCCAGTTTCTTTCCTTTAAATTTAGCCTGTGGACATCATGTTCTTCTCCCCAAGGCGCAGCTTGCAGCAGGTCACTTCTGCTTGGCCTTTCCCCAACCCTCTGCTGTCCTGTGAATTCCAGACGTCTCGCCCTGGTATCAGGCCTCAGAAACCTGGGCCCAAATCCTCCATGTACTTGTGTTTCATGCTTTTTCTCCACATTGCACTCCTACTGCTCCTTGGAAATGCCTGATGGCTTATCCACTCTGTGCATTTATCTTATTCTCTGATTCCCTATAGTCTCTTAATGGAAATCTTACAGTGTTGCTCTTTGGTTTAAAATTCTCCAATGAATTTCCACTGCACTTACTATAAAACATAAACTCCTAAACAGGCCTATAAAGCTTGATATGATATGCCCTTTATGATCTACTCCATCTTCCTCTAGCTCTGATTTATAGAACTCAGCCACACTGGCCTTCTTCTCTGTTCCCTGAAAGGGTCAAGCTCATTCCTCCTCTAGCCCTTCACAGGGCAGCTTCCTTCTCACCCTCAGGGCTCAACTACACTGCATCTCCTCAGAGTCCCTTCCTGGCTGCTACACTTTCTCCCGAGCTGAGGCTGTAGGATCCTTCTCAACACACTGCTAACTCCAGGCAACCTCGGTCTCCCAGCCAGCTTTGTCAGAATTAATGATTCTGTTCATAAGCCCTGACCCAGTCTGTTGTCCCTCAGCCACTGTCAGATGAGAAAATGTGGAACTAGAAAGGCAAAGACACTCACCCCAAAATCTGAGCATGAGTAAGCAACTGAGTCAATATTAGCACCCAATTATTTGTACTCTTAGGCTATTGTTTTTCATTTTTTGAGATTTGAACAAAATCTGTACTTTAGTTATTAATACTGTATCACATGCTAATTTCCTGTCTTCTTAACCAACAATATTTCTTTATGTTCTCAGAACTGGGTTAGGAGTTTCAAGCCTCATTCAAGTTATTTTAATCACTAAGATAATTAATTTTCTAGACTTTTAGCTGTGATTCTAGATGCCAAAATACATGAAACTACATCAAAATTTTGAGTAAATATAAATTAGAAAGCTTTTGTATACATATATATAAATAGAATGTATAATAGAATGTATATATTTCAGAAAACTTTAGAATTTTTGCCTAGCAAAAGAATGTATGACATTTCGATTCTACTTGTTTGACTTGGTATGAACAGAATACTAGGCCACTGCTTTTCATTTGCACCAAACTCTTTCCTGCTTCTGACTCCTCAAGGTGGGTGGTCCCAAGGCATAGGAAGACAACTGCCTGGGCCCAGAGTGTGGGAGGGAAGGCCAGGAAGGCCAGCGAATGGGGGCTCGGGGAGGGGCTCAGCATGGGTGCTGCAGGTTGTCTGTCACTGGCAGAGCGAGCTGTGCATCAGAAGCAGAGGAAAGTTGTTGCCATGGTGATGGACCAGCCAAAGAAGGGCTTAGGGAGCAGGCTGCTAGACAAGCTGGTTCATAAATCAGCACATTACCGAATGCTTAAAAAAATAAAGGCTCTATCCTTTAGGCAGGGCAAAGAAGAAAATCATAATCATCACTCCCCAGTAATCTATCTGGGTCTGAATCCAGAGAAACAACTGATATTTCCAACACGACATTTTTTGAACAAGGAGTAATTTCGTCCAGCTTCTCATTTGAGGGGTACCTACAGAAGCAGGGTTATCTGCTCAAGGTCATGTAGCAAGCTAAGCTGAGGTAGAGAAAGCAGAGGAGGTAGAAGCTAAGGAAAAAGGGGTGTGGGGTGACTTTCCCCTTCTTCAGGGATGACTCTGTGGGGTCATAGGCCACCTGCTCAATCATCTTCACAGGTACTTGTACCCACTCACCTCCAAGACCCTGCCGCTGATGTATCGGTCACAAGTCTCGCACTTAATGCCAAACTGGGAGTGGTAGTCAGACTCACAGTACGGAACGCCATCCCTGCAGAGGAAATCCACACAGGAAGAGGAAATTAGGGGGGTCCGCGGGGGTGTCACGTGGAATTTCCCAGACCCAAAGATAACTGTGACTGGACCAAGATTAGAAGCACTCAGGTAGCTGTTCCAAGTGCAAAAACTGCCCAGACACCCCTCAGATCTACAGGATCAGACAGTCCCTGGGGTGAGAGGGCTGGGGAACCTGCATCTTGACAAACTCCCCACGCATGCCTGGAAAGTACTGTTTGCTGTTGGCTGTGAGGGCCCCTGACTCTTCTTCTTTACTCTCTCCTCAGATTTTCCAGACCTAGTCTCTTCCTTTTACCCTAAAGGACTCTTTTAAAAGGTCATTTAAAAAAAAAGCTTCCATTTAGAATAGGTAATATCTGCATTTGGCACACTGCAAAGCCACAAGGGGAAAAGTCTGTACCCTCCTCTCAGTCTCTCCCAGTTTCCCTTTCAGGAGGTCATCAATGTGATCAATTTTTTGCATATGGCACCCCACTCCAGTACTCTTGCCTGGAAAATCCCATGGACGGAGGAGCCTGGTAGGCTCCAGTTCATGGGGTCGCTAAGAGTCGGATACGATTGAGTGACTTCACTTTCACTTTTCACTTTCATGCATTGGAGAAGGAAATGGCAGCCCGCTCCAGTATTCTTGCCTGGAGAATCCCAGGGACAGAGGAGCCTAGTGGGCTGCCATCTATGGGGTCGCACAGAGTCGGACACGACTGAAGCGACTTAGCAGCAGCAGCAAGGGTTCCTTTTCTAACAAAACACTGGTACAAAAAGAATCATATGACTATGCTCTTACAACAGTAGAAAACAGGAACCCTTGCCCTCCCCAGTCATCTCCTAAGTGCTCAATCTTGCCCAGTGCTTGTAACTTACTGGGCAGTAATAAGATTATTGTTAGTTATTCTTACACTATCCCCTACTACAGTAGCCATTGATATTTACTGCTCGGTATGTGTTGGGCTCTCTGATGGTATTTTACATAGGTTATTTCATTTAATACTTGCAGCAGTCCTGTGAGGTTGGAATTAGTGGTCTTCCCATTGTGTGGATGAGAAAACCCAACTCAAATGATCTAGTGCTGGTTCAAATCCACATGGTCTGGTTTCTCAGCAGGCTGTCATGAGAATTAAAGGATGTGGCTCCAGGGCTCAGCAGGGCACCTGTCCTAGGGGGATCCCCATGATGGCTGACAGGAGTCCCCAAAGGATGTCTGGGTTCAGCTTTCAAGGGCCAAGGTGGGGATGACTGGGGGCATCAAAGCGCTCAGCCCAGCTCGGGCCCGGCCTAGCTCTAAGGCCCAGATCTGATGACATCTCTCTGAGGTGCCGATGACATCTTCTGTATGGGACAGAACTCGCTAACACGCAGAGAGGCCTTAGACCAGGCACATCCATGCTGCTGCCCTGTGGGTACTGCTGGGATCCCACCCTGGGCAGCAGGGCTGTCAGTGTTTCCTGAAGGAGAGGCAGCATTGAGGACTGGTGCTCAGCAAAGTCATGAGGTGACACTGTTGTTTGTGGGTCCATGAGACAAGCCTCCCTCACCCTCAACCCTTTCACACTCTGTGGGGTAGGAGGGTAACCCTGCAGGGGGATAAAGTCATTTGTCAGGAGGTGGGTGCAATGAAACAGCAAAATTTGGGTATAAATGCCAACACCTCCTAATTTGGGCCCAGGGAATCTGCATCTTGACAAGCTCCCCATGCATGCCGGGGAAGCACTGTCTGCTGCTGGGTGAGGCGACTTTGGGAATTAGACATACATGATTCTAAAAAGAGGCAGAGTGTAAAAATTAATATTTACTGGGTATTGATTAGGTACAAAGCACAGATCTCTGAACCCTATGAGGGTTCTTCTTTTTAGCCCTGTTTCTATAAATGAAGAAAACTGAGACTCAGATAAGCTGAGTCTCTTGCTGAGGTCAAGTGGGCTGGGCTTCTAACTTGGGCATCAATACCAGAGCCGGCGCTGCTAAGCACCTTCCACTCTGCTGGCAGATGGATGAAGAGCCCAGAGACCAGCTGCAGAGGCCTAAGGCGTGGTAGATAATCTGGGTTGGACCTGCTCATAAGGAGCTCTGAGCAAACCCTTACTGCCCCAGAGAATTTGGACTTGAATTCACAGACTCAAGGACTCCTGGCTGGCATCTCATCAAGGGAACACCTTACTTGGCAGGCACAGAGATGCATGCCAAACTCCCACTAATATGTGTTCAAAGCGCTCGGGCTGTGACCTCAACTCACCTCTGCAGCCTTGGACTTCACCTGTGCACACACCCGAGTTCCAGCAAACAGGATGGATGTGGCCAGCAACTCCCTGCCCTTGCTCAGGCTGGGCATTCTGGCTACAAGCTCTCCTTTGCATTTTCAAATCTTATACCCCTTTTCAAGGTCCAGCCCAAATATTACCATCTTCCATAAAGCTCTCACATATTCCAGATACCACTTCTGCTAGTTAGAAGTGAACAGTCACAGCCACAGCCTGTGGCTTAGACCTCTGACACAGACAAGGGTTGTTTGGCTAGTACCTACCTCCCTTTTTGATAGCAGCAGTACCTTGCCTGAGTTCTGGGAACCAGCCCTTCCCACTCACAATTACAAAGGGCTGCTCTCTGACTCAAGGGTTTAGATCCTTCTGGCCAGTGATTGGTCAGGGATTGTCATGTGACCCAGTGGAGGCCAAATCAGAGGCAGTTGTGGGACTTTTGCTGGAGTTCTTGGGAAAGAGGCCTCTCTCTCTTTGCCAGGTTTATGAAGCTGCTAGAAACAAAGCTTGGAGTTGTTGGTAATCATCTTTGCTACCAATTGGAGAGGTCCTGCTTGAGAATGAATCAGACACAGAGAAAGGCAGAGCTGAGAGAGACAAGAAAGACTGGGGAAAGGGTGAGGCTTCTGAAGGGCTAATGACAGCTTTAAGCCTCTGGATTCAGCCATGCCAGAAGCCAGAATGCCACTGGCCTTTCCATTTCTATGAGTCAATAAACTCCCATTTTTGCATTCAGGGAGTTTGAGTTGGGTTTTCTGTCACTTCTGATTGGAAAGGTCTTAAAGAACAGAACTTCTCTTGAGCTCTGAATCACATGTACCCTGGAGTCATCATATTTTATGCATATAGCCTGTCTCTCTTATTTCTTGGCAGCAGAACCATGCATGCTACAACTTTAATGCTTACTACATCCTAGCATCAGGTCAGAGAGTGATACTAGAAAATGTCTGGATCAAAGTGTAAAAAGTTCTGAGGGCTAGTGGCCCTAATTTTTTTTTAGGTACTTGAGTGTGTAAATATGGTCATAAGGCCCTGGCACAAGGGGCCTTGTCTAGTGTTCAGTGTCGGGGCTAGGCCGTCTCTCCTGACAACAACTCTTATCTCATTTCAGTCAACAGCTGTATTATCGACTTTGGGTCAGGCATTGTGCTAAGGCTGCAGTGAATTAAACAAAGTCCCACCCTGGTGAGGACAGACACTAAATATAATCACTGTGGCAATAACTTCCTGAGACTCAGTTTCTGCAGCTTTTCAAATAGGGGTTAACACCTAATGGGGGTAGTCATGGGGCTTAATGTGATAACTTGTACAGAGCAGTTATTACATTCCTTGTCCATACTAAAAGCTCAATAAATGACAGCTAATATTATTATCCTTATTAAAAAGGTAACATGGTTAAATATACAATCGGAAATGGTGTTGACCTACCCGAAGGAAACCAATAGGGCCGCTGAGGGCCACTGGGAGGGCCAATGTGGAGGGCCTGTAAGAGGTGGTATGAAGCCAGTTCTGAGGGGAGGGTATGGGACCTGAGACCAGAGGAAGGGGAGGAGCAACATGCTCAGAACAGAGCAGAGCATCTCAGAACAGAGGAAGCACCGAGTGAGGGCCCAAGGTGAGTGGGGTGCCATTTGTGGCAGGAGTGTGGCAGCCGGACAGAAATGGAGGGAGATGCTGCTGGTGACTCAGGCCAAGGGCCATGTGGGGCCAGGCCTGGGGCATGCAGAGGTCAGGCAGGCGGGGCGGGGAGAGACCTACTTGCTGATGTACTCCCCAGTGAGGATGACACTGCAGGTCTGGCATTTGAAGCAGCTGACGTGCCACTGCTTGTCCAGCGCCAGGAGCGACTGGCCATGCTTGATCTCCTCCTTGCACCCAGCGCAGTCTGCAAAGACAGGAGGACCCGATGAGCAAAGCACCTTGGGCTCCGGGACCCTTGCTGTCGTCTCGCGCCTGAGTCTAGGCAACCCCTCCTGAATGCTGGCTTTTCTGTAACTGCTCCCACCTAGGTACCAGCGCCAGTCGAGACTGTGTCAGGTAAGCGAAAGGCCAAAGGCACCCTGGCCTCTTGACAAGGGGTACTGGTGTGAGGGAAAAAGAAAGACCTCATAGGGTTCCTCCAGAAAGTTCCTTGCTGGTCATCCTGACCATGGTTCATCCAGAGCGGACCCTGAACTGCTCCTAGCCTGTTCTCAAGTTGCTAACAGAGCTCATGCAACTCTCTGTGACCTGGGGACCTGCAGCATCAGTGTCACCTGGGAAATTGCAAATGTGTAGAAATGTGGGCCCCATCCAGATCAACTGAATTTTTATTTTTAACTATTTTATTTTTATTGAAATACACTTGATTTACAACGTTGTATTCATTTCAGGTAACAGCAAAGTGATTCAGTTACACACACACACACACACACATATGTAATATATTTTTTGTCAGGTTCTTTTCTATTATAGGTTGTTACAGGGATTAAATATAGTTCCCTGTGCTATACAGGTCTTGTTGCTAATCTATTTTACATGTAGTAGAGTGTATCTTTTAATCCCCAAACCCTAATTTATCCCTTTCTCCTTTGTTAACCATAAGTTTTCCTATGCCTGTGAGTCTGTTTCCGTTTTGTAAATCATTTGTATTATATTTTTAGGTTCCTCATATAAGTGATATCATATGATATTTGTCTTTCTCTGACTTATTTCACTTACTGTGATAATCTCTAGGTCCATTCATGTTGCTGCAAGTAGCATTATTTCATTCTTTTTTATGGCTGAGGAATATTCCATTGTATATATACACCACATCTTCTGTATCCATCATCTGTTGATGGACATTTAGGTTGCTTGCATGTCTTGGCTACTGTGAATAGCACTGCAATGAACACTGAGGGGCATGTATCTTTTTAAATTAGAGTTTTCTCCAGGTAAATGCCCGGGGGTGGAATTCCTGGATCATACGATAGCTCTATCTTTTGTTTTTTTGAGGAACCTCCATATTGATCTTCACAGTGGCTGTATCAATTTACATTCCCACCAACGTGAAGGAGAGTTCCCTTTTCTCCACAGCCTCTCCAGCATTTGTCACTTGCAGATGTTTTCATGACAGCCATTCTGACCCATGTGAAGTGACACCTCATTATAGTTTTGATTTGCATTTCTCTAAAATGCAAAAAGTTTGAGCAACTTTTCGTGTGCCTGTTGGCCATCTGTATGTTTTCTTTGGAGAAATTTCTATTTAGTTCTTTTACCCGTTTTTTTGGCTGGGTTATTTTTTTCATATTGAACTGCATGAGCTGTTTTATATATTTTGGAAATAGAGCCCTTGTCACTGAATTTTCTCAAGATCTCCAAGCACAGCAGAGTTTGAGAATCCCTGCTCCAAGCTTAGGTTCTACTTTTTCTCACCTTTAGGCTCACATGCTCAATGGTTTGTGATTTGTGTGCTTTTGGTTAAACCTATTCTCTTGCCTAGCACCATGTTCAACACACAGTAAGAACTTAGAGCAGATGTGCTGAATGAGCAGCCCTCCTAGCCCCCAGGCAAAGGATATAACTTACCACGCACACCTCCTCCCTTAGAGTCCAAAATGCAGTACTTGGATGCAATCTCAAAAACGACAGAATGCTCTCTATTCATTTCCAAGGCAAACCATTCAATATCACAGTAATCCAAGTCTATGCCCTAACCAGTAACGCTGAAGAAGCTGGAACGGTTGAATGGTTCTATGAAGTTGAATGGTTCTATGAAGACCTACAAGACCTTTTAGAACTAACACCCCAAAAAGATGTCCTTTTCATTATAGGGGACTGGAATGCAAAAGTAGGAAGTCAAGAAACACCTGGAGTAACAGGCAAATTTGGCCTTGGAATAAGGAATGAAGCAGGGCAAAGGCTAATACAGTTTTGCCAAGAGAACACACTGGTCATAGCAAACACCCTCTTCCAACAACACAAGAGAAGACTCTACACATGGATATCACCAGATGGTCAACACCGAAGTCAGATTGATTATATTCTTTGCAGCCAAAGATGGAGGAGCTCTATACAGTCAACAAAAACAAGACCAGGAGCTGATTTTGGCTCAGATCATGAACTCCTTATTGCCAAATTCAGACTTAAATTGAAGAAAGTACAGAAAACCACTAGACCATTCAGGTATGACCTAAATCAAATCCCTTATGATTATACAGTGGAAGTGAGAAATAGATTTAAGGGACTAGATCTGATAGATAGAGTGCCTGGAACTATGGACTGAGGTTTGTGACATTGTACAGGAGACAGGGAGCAAGACCATCCCCATGGAAAAGAAATGCAAACAAGCAAAATGGCTGTCTGGGGAGGCCTTACAAATATCTGTGAAAAGAAGAGAAGCGAAAAGCAAAGGAGAAAAGGAAAGATATAAACATCTGAATGCAGAGTTCCAAAGAACAGCAAGAAGAGATAAGAAAGCCTTCCTCAGCGATCAAAGCAAAGAAATAGAGGAAAACAACAGAATGGGAAAGACTAGAGATCTCTTCAAGAAAATTAGAGATACCAAGGGAACATTTCATGCAAAGATAGGCTCAATAAAGGACAGAGATGGTATGGACCTAACAGAAGCAGAGGTATTAAGAAGAGGTGGCAAGAATACACAGAAGAACTGTACAAAAAAGATCTTCACAACCAAGATAATCACGATGGTGTGATCACTCACCTAGAGCCAGACATCCTGGAATGTGAAGTCAAGTGGGCCTTAGAATGCATCACTATGAACAAAGCTAGTGGAGGTGATGGAATTTCAGTTGAGCTATTTCAAATCCTGAAAGATGATGCTGTGAGAGTGCTGCACTCAATATGCCAGCAAATTTGGAAAACTCAGCAGTGGCCACAGGACTGGAAAAGGTCAGTTTTCATTCTAATCCCAAAGAATGGCAATGCCAAAGAATGCTCAAACTACCACATAATTGCACTCATCTCACATACTAGTAAAGTAATGCTCAAAATTCTCCAAGACAGGCTTCAGCAGTACATGAAACGTGAACTTCCAGATGTTCAAGCTGGTTTTAGAAAAGGCAGAGGAACCAGAGATCAAATTGCCAACATCCGCTGGATCATGGAAAAAGCAAGAGAGTTCCAGAAAAACATCTACTTCTGCTTTATTGACTATGCCAAAGCCTTTGACTGTGTGGATCACAATAAACTGTAGAAAATTCTGAAAGAGATGGGAATACCAGACCACCTGACCTGCCTCTTGAGAAACCTATATGCAGGTCAGGAAGCAACAGTTAGAACTGGACATGGAACAACAGACTGGTTCCAAATAGGAAAAGGAGTATGTCAAGGCTGTATATTGTCACCCTGCTTGTTTAACTTCTATGCAGAGTACATCATGAGCAACGCTGGGCTGGAAGAAACACAAGCTGGAATCAAGATTGCTGGGAGAAATATCAATAACCTCAGATATGCAGATGACACCACCCTTATGGCAGAAAGTGAAGAGGAACTAAAAAGCCTCTTGATGAAAGTGAAAGAGGAGAGTGAAAAAGTTGGCTTAAAGCTCAACATTCAGAAAACGAAGATCATGGCATCTGGTCCAATCACTTCATGGCAAATAGATGGGGAAACAGTAGAAACAGTGTCAGACTTTATTTTTTGGGGCTCCAAAATCACTGTAGACGGTGACTGCAGCCATGAAATTAAGACACTTACTCCTTGGAAGGAAAGTTATGACCAGCCTAGATAGCATTTTCAAAAGCAGAGACGTCACTTTGCCAACAAAGGTCCATCTAGTCAAGGCTATGGTTTTTCCAGTGGTCATGTATGGATGTGAGAGTTGGACTGTGAAGAAAGATGAGCGCCGAAGAATTAATGCTTTTGAACTGTGGTGTTGGAGAAGACTCTTGAGAGTCCCTTGGACTGCAAGAAGATCCAACCAGTCCATTCTAAAGGAGATCAGTCCTGGGTGTTCTTTGGAAGGAATAATGCTGAATCTGAAACTCCAGTACTTTGGCCACCTCATGCGAAGAGCTGACTCATTGGAAAAGACTCTGATGCTGGGAGCAATTGGGGGCAGGGGGAGAAGGGGACGACAGAGGATGAGATGGCTGGACGGCATCACCGACTCGATGGACGTGAGTTTGAGTGAACTCCAGGAGTTGGTGATGGACAGGGAGGCCTGGCGTGCTGCAATTCATGGGGTTGCAAAGAGTTGGACATGACTGAGCAACTGAACTGAACTGAACTGAACAAACCAAACATCTGCCTCCCCAAGCAGTGAGGGTTAAAGAGTCTGATGAGGTTGTTCCAGAGCAGAAAGGCACCCTTGCTCTCCGTTTCCATCACCCTGGATCATGCACTGAGGCCAATAGCATGTAGGGGGGCCCAGAGGCTGCTTGTTGCTCAATAACGTCTAGGGAGGGGCAGGAAATGGAGGCAGGTCAGAGGTACTTGGGAGATGCTGGGAATTCAGGCTTAGCTGACCGGATGTCCCACTCTGGAGGAGGAAAGGGTCAAGGGGCAATGTTTACCAGAGCACAGGCCCCCTTCTTGGCACCAAAGGCAAATGCACACTTGGGAGCAGTAGAGGAGGAGAGAGACACACAGCAAGTTGGGAGAGGTTGGCTGAAGCTCTCTCATCCAGCTCGAAGCCAGTCCTGAGAAGAGATGAGGCATCTGTGCCTCTAGGAAGGGGGTGTGTCCAGCAAGCTGTGGAAAGTCTGGGCCCTGATGAAGTGTGTGTATGAGTCAGCTCCCATAGTCCACGCCTTTTGGCTACACAGCACCTTTCTAATGTCTCTTAGCACAAGCTGGGGGCAAGAAGGTCTCCCATTGCAAAATGCTTCAAGTCCCAGGGCTTCAAACGGGGGCTGGTAGAACAGATTTAGGATTTCTTTCTTTTCCTTTTTTTTCTCCTGGAATAAGTCAACTTCCACTCCATCCCAATCACAGTCTTTGGAATGTCATTGTTTAGAGGTCAGTACCCCCTCTTCTTTTATAGATAGGGCCTCTGAAATTACTTGTCCATGCTCTGTATAGGAAAACCCGAGGGCTCAGGCATCTGGTCCAGCTTTCTAGGCCATAGGTGCTGAATTTGTGTCTCTGTGGGCTTTCTTGATAGGGTTAAATGATTCCACAGAGGCTCAGAGTTCACATCAAAGTCCCACCCAGCACAGTAATCCTCAGCATTCTCAACAGGTGGGCATCTTCCTCTAAATCACTGCCTTCCGGGGTAAGCAGCTCACCCCCTCTTGCCTCTGGACAGGTATGACTGTCATGATGGCCTTTTTAATATGAAGCTGAGGCCTGAATTCTTGTGACACCCCCTCTTTTAAGCAACCAAGGATTATCTACCTCTTACCCTAAATGTGTTTCTTCAAATCTTTTATGACAACTACAGTTTCTCGCTTCTCCTTTATCTCCTGCACTTCACTTTTCCTTGCTTGACATGGTCTGAGCAAATTCACTTGTAGATTCCATGGAGATAGAGAAGTTACTGGCTAACACCACCATTGTCTATCTTTTCAATAAACCTTACTCAAAGAGTTGCATCCTTTTGTGGCCACAAAAGAGATGAGCTCCATCTCTTTAAGTTGCAGTGACACATCTGATATGAATTGGCATCTTGAATTAAAATTTAGGAGATGGTACAGTATAGTGGTTAGGTTGAGCTGAGAGGTTAGAGTGAATGGAGGGAGGCTGGCCAAGGGGAGAATCCCAGCTCCCCAGCTGATTACTTGTGCAACTGTTCAGGTCCAGCTTCTTCATCTGAACATGACTGGTGTGAAGATGAACTGAAGTCAGGCCTGGAAGGACTTTGCACAGTGCTGGGCATGTATGTACCCAATAAGTGGTTCTTATCATTATTATTCCACATTCTCATGGTTTTTAACTCATACTCTGTACATTATCCAATCTCTGATATGAGGTCAGAAGCAGTATCTCTGATGTAGGGAAGGCCTGCTAATTCCTCCAGAGAATTCTGGCACACCTATTCCACTTTTTTTTTTCCATATTATATTGCTCATCCTCCACTCAACTGGCTTCAGATGAAGGATCTTTACCAGGATCTTTTTCTCCCCTCTTCTTCCAACTTTTACTTATGACCAACATTGGAGCTTCAGACACTGCATCCGGGAGCCCATGGAGCCGGTGTAATAAGCAAGGTCAGGACACACCCTGTCCCAAGCTGGATTCTGCACAGCCAGCTGTCCACTCCATTCCTCATACGTTCTTCTTTATTCCAAAATTACCACCTTCAGCTGGCAATAAGCACGATGCACCTGCTCCTCCTAAATCCCTCCGTTTACTGGAATCTCTGAAGACCCCAGACAGTTATTTTTAGCTTTTTCTGACTGTGTCATTCATTACAGCAAAAATAGGTGGGTGTGTGCGTCATAGCAAGCTCCCCACCTTGTTTTAGGCAACTAATCCAGAAAGACAGGACCCTTCCTCTTAGCAAGTCATGTCTCTGGTATAGGGTGTTAAGGGAGTAGGCTCCAAAGCCAGACTTGCCTAGGCTCACACTCTGGTCCCATTACCATTATCTGAGTGACCTTTGACACTCTTAGAGTATCTGGTTTCTTATCTAAAAACCATTGCTCTTGTCTCCCTCATAGAGTTGTGGTAATGATTCAGTGAGATGTTTAGAAAACTTAGTGCAGTACCGACAATAGTAATGGCCAGTCAATGCTAGCAGCCGTGATGGCAGTAGTTTTGGTGGTGATGGTACTACTGCGCTGATTCTTTGCAGTGAGGTCTGTGCAGTGCCTGGCACTAGGAATAGTCAGTCAGTGTTAGCAGTGGTGATGGCATGTTGGTGATCATGACGGTGGTGATGGCAATGGTGCTGGTGATGCTTCTGCCCCGATTCTTCTCAGCGAGGTCTGTGAAGAAACAGTTCTCCTGCCTGTGATAAGTAACATGATTCCCATCTCTTAACAGTTCCCAAGTATTCTTGATCTCTTCTGAGTAGATACAGATTCTGCTTTTCCACAGTGTCTTGACATTCCAGGAATGAAAATTCACACTCCTCTGGCTCAAAAATACAGCAAGCTTTTCGTCCTTAATTTTCCTTTTCCAAGCTATGTTTGTCATCTTAGCACTCTTTTGAATCTTGTTTCAGTTTCCTCCATGCTCGGGGGACTCAGAAGCCTTTCCAACCTCCCCTCGAGTCAGGAGACCACTTCGTGTTTGCAGCATGGACAATGACCACCTTTGGGGAAAGAACATTTCTCTGAAACATATTCCCCACAGATCCACACATTGATGTCTAGACTTCGTGAGTAGCAAGAGGAGCCATGATCCTCGGCATTCCCCTGGAGACTGCCCACATGCTCACTGTTCTTCTGTACTGATTCTTCTTTCCCTTCTTCCACCTCCTGATCTGAAGAATTATGGTGGAGACATTTAACAGCCTCTCCTCGTGGACATGCTCCCATGCAGGCCTCCCACACGCAGCTGAGGAAATCTCCCACCTGCCTGAGATCCCCAGGGCACACAGTAACACACAACACAAGCTGAGTGAAATAACAGCAGATTCAGGAATTTATTCTCAGTTCTCCTCTGGCATGTTTTCTAGATTAGACCACCAAGCCAACAAAACCCCTCACTTTATATTTAGAGAGCAGTTTACACACTATGATGTATGTTAGTCTGATTGCTGAATTTGCTTTCCACCAAGTTGGGTAAACTGAGCCACAGGGAGGCTGCATGACAGGTATGCATCACACAGAAGGAACACAGCCTCCTGACTCCAGCTGGCTTCTCTCTATGGCCTCACACGTGGTCTCACTGGTGTCCGGGTACCTGAGCAGCATGGTCCTGTGGTCCTGCATCCCAGCATTCCAGACTTGCTGTCATTCTGGATGATGCTTTCAAGCAGTTAGGAAGGATAACTGTGTGCACTCAGCCTTAGCCACCTCGAGATGGAAACCTGCTCAGAGCAGCAAATTTTTCTTGATCCCCACCAAAGACACTGAAGGAAGGTCTAGGAACAGGTCTGAATCAACTGAAAGGAGGGAAGGATGATGGAGGGAGCACCTCCTCCAACAGGCTCCCTTGCTATTAGAGCCTCTGGGAGCTGAGTCCTGCGGACTTGGGGGAGGTGGTTCTATGCTCACCCTCCTCGAGTGGACACAGCCCCAGCATGCTGATTCTGCTGGTGCTGTGGCTGACAGCCCCTACATGGCACAGTGATGCAGCACAGGACGCTAATGGGCTTTCACTGATTCTGCTGACAAGGCCAGTGAGAGTGTCCTGTAACATGAAAGAATGCTGGAGCCTAACCTGGCTTTGGAGAAGGCGATGGCATCCCACTCCAGTACTCTTGCCTGGAAAATCCCATGGATGGAGGAGCCTGGTGGGCTGCAGTCCATGGGGTCTCGAAGAGTCGGACACGACTGAGCGACTTCACTTTCACGCATTGGAGAAGGAAATGGCAACCCACTCCAGTGTTCTTGCCTGGAGAATCCCAGGGACAAGGGAGCCTGGTGGGCTGCCATCTGTGGGGTGGCACAGAGTCGGACACTACTGAAGTGACTTAGCAGCACAGCAACCTGGCTTATGAGACCCTGGGTGTGTGTGTGGGCACATGCAGTGAGGGGTCTGAGAAGGGCGTTTTGCAACAGTGATTTAGATATCTTACAGCTAGACAAGCTGGAATGGAATGGACATTCCACAAATTAGAATGACTGTTCTAAGGTACACCTCTGATTCTCAGCTTCCCTCCATGCCCCAACCTGTATTTTAGTGATAGAACATGACCTTTATGAGTAGTTCTCAGTTTTAGGAGCAGTGAATGAATCATTCAGGAAGCTTCTTACGGTCATATATTTCTAGGTCCCATTCCTATAAGTCCAAAATGGGCCTAGAAATCTGTATTTTTGCCAGTTTTGCAGTGAAGCTAATGCTGCAGTCCACAGGACACACCCTAAGAGACACTAAACACAGCCCTTGTGGCTTTCTCCCATATTCCATCTTTTGCTAGGATATGTCTGCATATAGTCTTTTGGGGAATTTTAAGAATTGAGAGCCACTGGTGGAAAACACCTGATCAGCTCTGTTGGGGTGCTCCAGGCAGCATGGACCAGAGGGGAGACAAGCAGGCCCGCTCATCCCAGGAGAACCACCCAAGCGGCTGAAACATGGCCCAGGCCATCCCTGTTTACTGTTGGGCAGCCTGTTTTTCCTGCATTTGTATGTAGGGAAGCTCATGAGTCTGGGCTGTCTGCCAATTGGGTCATACTTCAGGAGTCCTCCAGGGTGGGAACTGCCCCCACTTCCCTCCAGGCTGCAGAGGGAAATGGTCAGTGAAACTGGGACAGGGGAGCCCTGGGAGATGTGCTTGCAGACGGGGAGGCACCCAGCGGGGAAGACTCACGGCTTGGTCCGCGGATCTTGATGGGCTTACTGCTGGTCATGGACTGGGAGCACGTCTGACACAAGCATTCCTTCCCACTGAAGGTCACCTTGTCTCCAATGGGGAAAGGCTTCCTGTGAGGAGGAAGAAGAAGAAATTCAACACCTCCTCTCCAGAGGGCTGTGTGTCTATAGGTGACTTGACGACATGTACTTGAAGATCTCTGGTAGCACATACAGAGTACCAGCGACATTCACAGGCTGTTCCCGAGGCAGAGCCAAACCACTCAGTCAGGATCAGGACTGGAAGGAGATCCAGTTGGGCCATTTACATGATTTTTAAACATTGGGAAAATCACAACACTTATTTGAGCTTACATTTCTCCTCTATACAACGGTGGTGGTGGTGGCTTAGTTGCAAAGTCGTGTCTGACTCTTGTGACCCCATGGACTATAGCCTGGAAGGCTCCTCTGTCCATGGAATTCTCCAGGCAAGAATATTGGAGTGGGTTTCTATTTCCTTCTATACAATAAAGAGGCTAAAAGCTCGTCTCAGGTGTGCTTCCTCCTGGAAGGATGTCTTCCCAACTTGACCTATCCCTGTATGTCAGGCAGAACTCAATTCAATTTGCCAAAATGTCTTCCTTTTACTCCCCAGGAATCTTAGACACCCATAGAGAACCTCTTCCTCTGCTCATCTGCCTTTGAACAGTTGGGAGTTCCATAGCTCAGGAATCTCAAGCTTGTCCTGTCCTGCCTCCCTAACTAAATATAAACTATTTAGAACCCTCAGCACAGCCAATCCCATCACACAGCAGCTCTTGCTCATGTAGTCTAGAATGGCTGTTAACATGGGTTCTGAGCACACGGCCCTAAGCCTGCCGTGGTTCTACTGCCCTTACATTAGCGACATGAACAATGGAGCGAGTGCTGGGGAGGGGGGAGCTGTGCTCTTGTCACAGCCCAGGCACTCACTACCGGTAAAAGGACATGGATCATGACCTTGAGAAGACACCTCACCTCCATGGGGCTTCACAAAACCTCCACTTTATACTATATGGACCCTACTGTGCAAACTTCCAATGGTTCTGGCATTCTAGGACCTAAGGCCCAGGTTTTAAGGGCTGGATGAAAGAATGAATGCCACTGAATGATATTTTCTTAGGCACTGTGCCATTAGTCTCAATCAAAAACCCCAAGTGGTTAATAATTCTAACTGGTAACAAAGAGGTGGTTATTTTATGAGAAGAATAACTGATCTATAAATTACTTTCCCTATTAAAAAGTACATACATATACTCCAATAGTGCTTTACTTATGACTTAGAGCAGTCCATTAAATGTTAAAATATTGGTGGACAGGGTTGAGGTTTTCTTTATTTTTTGTCTCCTTAATATGGTATTTGGTATCCAGTGGGTCTTTAAGGTACATTTGCTAAGTTAACAAGTGATGGGGATGCTTGGGGTAGGGAGGAGGCAGATGGTGAGCTTTCCATCACCTAT
Source organism: Bos mutus (assembly GCF_027580195.1). Taxonomy (NCBI): domain Eukaryota; kingdom Metazoa; phylum Chordata; class Mammalia; order Artiodactyla; family Bovidae; genus Bos; species Bos mutus. The sequence continues at coordinate 100,300,424 of NC_091623.1, read as the reverse complement.
CAAAGGTCTTGAGAATGGAGAGAGTAACATGGAAACATATACACTACCATATATAAAATAGATAGCCAATGGGAATTTGCTGTATGACTCAGGGAACTCAAACCAGGGCTCTGTAACAGCCTAGAGGGATGGGATGAGGTGGACGGTGGGAAGGAGGTTCAAGAGTGGGGCGGGGGGGGACATAGGTATACCTATGGCTGATTCATGTTGATGTATGGCAGAAACCAACACAATATTGTAAAGTATTATCCTTCAATCAAAAATAAATTGTAAAGTCTTGAGGAGGTGGATGATGAACATTAAGATAAAGAAAAGAATAATAAAATCAGACACAATTTGGAACCAGTCACTGAGCAGGTATCATCTCATTTATTTTCCTGAAAACCCAGTGAAGTTAGACTGGTTTTGGTGCCCATTTTACCAATGAAGCTGAGGCTTACAGAGGTGGGGTCACCTCCAGGGTTGTGGAGGAAGGCTATAAATAGACATCCCAGGACCACATGTGGCTGAGGATGTGAGAGCCTGAGCCAGACCTGTGGATTCCACACTGAGTATTGAGAGGCCATGGCACTCAGTGGTTCCTTTGGGGCCTTTTGATGGGAAAAAGGAGACTTGAGTGTAGGGGCTCAGATCTTTACTCTGCCTTCATCTTGGGACAAACTAGTGTTTTGTATTAGACCACATCTAACAGACAGGATTCAGCTGTTAAATGTTCAAAACCATTTGCTTGTCAAGTCCTCCCACCCCTGAGATTCTAGGAATGAAAGTGTTCACCTCGAGATCTGCCTGGGAAAGGCCATTTCTTCCCTTCCCCAGGGACTGAGGCAGGGGGCCCCAGCCCTCACTGGCCACCCACTTACTTGCACAAGCTGCACACGAAGCACTTGGGGTGGTAGGTGCGGCCCAGTGCGGAGATGACCTCGCCTGTGATGAAGTCCCGGCAGCTGTCGCAGCGGGTGCCGTAGAGCTGCTGGTAGTCCTGCGTGCAGATGTACTCCTGGTTCTTGAAGAAGAAGCCTGACTGGGCTAGGCCACAGCCACACACTTGAGGAAACAAGGGGGAAATAAAGGCAGGTGAGTCCAAGGAAGGGTCTGCGAGCAGGAGGCTCTTGCTGGGGATGAGGCTGGAGGCTGACTCAGTTACAAGCGACCAGAGAATGGTGACACATGGGAACTCACGGGCCTCTGGGGCCAGTGCTTCTTAAAGGATTGTCTGAAGATGACTTGCATCAGAATCACCTGGAAAACTTCTGGAGATGCAGCTGCCGGGGCCTGAATCAGACTCTCTGGGGTTGCAGAGCCTAGGCACCTGTATTTTTAGCACAACTCCCTGGCTGACCCTGATGCGCACTGACACCAGCCATGTTGTACAATCCTCTTAAGATATAGGCCATGCGGCTCACACAATGCAACACAGCTAGTGATACCATGATTTAATAAAAGAATTATTCAGTTAAAAATTACCTGGGCATTTCCTATGTGCACGAGTCTGTGCTAGATGAAGACAACTTAGAATGTCAATGGGATATATGATTTGAAGATTATAATCTGTCCGCATCATACTTTATAAAGTCTTTTGGGATATCCTGGTGGACAAGATGAAGTAATGTAGGACGGATAATAGAAGAGCACGTGGACATAATTATAGGTGTCTGAACAACTAAATCATGAGGGACCCCCTCCCCCAAAGGACTTAGAAATGTGGGGAATGAGATTTCCCTCTGAGAGTTATGAAATCAACACATAATGGGAAGAGCAGAAAGAGGCTAAGTTTCCTTCAAGATACCGAATGACTCTCAGGGCCACCAGAACTGCTGAGTATATTGATCCAGTTAAAACAAGGATGGGTCAGCCAGGAAAGGACCAGTCAGCAACAAAGGAAAGCAGCCGGAGAGCTCTTTCAAATCCCCCTCGTTCAGAGTTTGCATTCACCCTTGTCTGACAGTTTGACTTTCTACATAGGTTGCCTTTGGGAAGAAGCAGCTGGTCAGGGCAATGTGAACTGATACAACAGAGAGTTACAGCTCTTGTTTACGGTAATAAACAGGCACTTAGCTTTAATACATCGGTTTCCCAAAAATGTAGTTAGCCTGACTCAGCTTTATCAAGGACCTGGCCTGGACCGGGTGACATCACCCCAGTAAATACCCTCTCATTTTTAACAGGCAAAGTTGTTTTTCAAAAGCAGCTTGGTTAAAGGTAGGAGGGACTTCCAGGTGAATGTCAGAAGTATTTCACAAGTGTTTATTTACTCTGAAGGCCAGAGGTAGGATTAAAGGGCCAAGGTGAGCGAGCAGGGCAGCTTCAAAGTGAATTCACATGTCACAGCACCAGGGAAAACAGTCTAGGTCAGTGACAGACTCTACTCTGGAAGTCTGACGACCTGGTCTCTGGTCTTGTCACTGCCACTAACTCCCTGGGTGACAATGACCTTGGCTGTCTGTAATCTGGGGCCTCTGTTCACTGCTATGCAAAAAGCAGAAACTGGACAAGAAATGACCTGAGATTTTCTTCTGATATTGACATCCTGTGAGTCTAGAAGAAGGAGAGCTTTATTCAGGGCTGACTATGTGTCTAAACACTTAAAACTCTGTATGAGGTAGAGCTGGAGGCCCATAGAGACCAGCGCTCTGGGCTGGCGAGTGGAGGAGGTGGTGGTGGAGGTAGCAAGTGGGGCAGGGTCCATCTTTCATCAGCATTCATGAAAACTCATCACATCAAACAATGCCTGGTCTGGAGGGCAGGCAAGGCCAGAGAACAGGCTGTTCTCGAGTGTGCAGGTGGCAGATCGATTGATGGCTGTGGAATTAGTTAGGTCATGGCCTATGACATCCCTGGAAAGAGCTCCTGTTTTTTCCCTTCTTTTCTCTCCTTTGTGTCCCCTGCCAACTCTACTCCCAGAGCCACCTCTCCCAGTGGAGAAAACCAGGAGGCCATACAAAAACTCGGAACAATCAGTTCCTTCGTTTCCCCCAAGGAGCTGAAGGAGGAAGTTTTTGGTAGAAAGGATGTAAGAGTTGATAAGAATCCCAGGTTCCTGGAAATACAGTGGGGAACACGACGTGGAAGGTAGGCTGGACCAGCATGACAGATGTGTTTGAGCCTGAGCAGAGGTCTTCATTCAAATAACAAGAAAGGCCACGGGAAGGGTCTGCAGTATGGAAGTGACATGGAATTAATATATCCAGGGCAGTCATTATTTTGTGAATCAAAAAATAAAATCTTATAATTAAAAGAAAGACCATATGGTCTGACAATGGGACAGAATATGAGAACTCAGAACTGCTTCAAGAAAATAAAGAATGAAAGCTCACTATAAATATAATGCCTAGAAGAGGCTTTACACCCAGCCTTACTGTGTTTCAGTGGAAAACGTACTATTTTGAGGGTCACTGGATCTTCCTCCATATTTCTATTCTAGCACTCAGGTGCTGTGTGACTTTGAAAAAGTGACTTCACCTCTCTGGAGTTCAGCTGCCTCATTTGTAAAATGAGGGAGCTATGTGATAACTGAGGACACATCCAGGTCTAAGAGTCTAGGATTCTGTCATATAATTCTGTTGATTTTCAACTTTTCAAAAGAGACAGTTTTATGGACTTTCAGAGTCCTTTCAAAGCAGGTCCCCTGAGGGGGATTTCATTCATTATTTTAGACATTTAAATTGTGAAATATACATATAGAAAATGTAATAAATACACTACACTGTATACTGTACAGTGTAAACAAGAAACATAAAATACGCCCCCAGGTATCCATTAGTGAACTTATGAAACATTACCAGCACCTTGGAATCTTGTTCATCACCCTAAGAATGCCTCCTCTCCACACTCCTTTCCCGAATCATGAGTTTATCAATCTCTTTGCTTTTCTTTCCAGTTTTACTACCTTTGCTGCTGCTGCTGCTAAGTCACTTCAGTCATGTCCGACTCCACAAACAATATATTGTTTAGTTTCGCCTGTTTTTGAATTTTATACAGATGGAATCATACTGCATTAACTATTCTGTGTAATTTACTGCTTCGTTCTCTCAGTGTTATGGTTTTGAAATTCATTCATGTCGATGCACCTAATTGTGGTTCTCTTGTTTTGCTGTGCTGTATTCAACTGTGTGACCACATCTGCTGCTACTGCTAAGTCGCTTCAGTCGTGTCTGATTCTGTGAGACCTCATAGACGGCAGCCCACCAGGCTCCCCCGTCCCTGGGATTCTCCAGGCAAGAACACTAGAGTGGGTTGCCATTTCCTTCTCCAATGCATGAAAGTGAAAAGTGAAAGTGAAGTCACTCAGTCGTGTCTGACTCTTAGCGACCCCATGGACTGCAGCCCACCAGGCTCCTCCGTCCATGGGATTTTCCAGGCAAGAGTACTGGAGTGGGGTGCCATACCACAACTGGTCTATTCCACCTGTCCTAGATACAACTCCTTTACAAGTATCAGTACATGATTTACAGATCCTATCTTTCATTCTGTGTGTTTACTTTTTACATTCCTGATGATCTACTTTGAAGCAAAAGAATTTTAAATTTTGATGATGTTTATTTTTCCCCAGTTGCTTTCTTTGTTATCACGTCCAAGAAGGCTTTGCCTAACAATGTCATGAATATTTGCTTCTATATTTTGACTCACTTTGAGTTGATTTTTGTGTGTGGTGTGAAGAAGACTCCAATTTTACTTTTTTGTGTGCACATATGTTCAGTTTTCCTAGCATCATTTGTTGAAGACTATTCTTTCCCTATTGAATTATTTTGGTTGTCTTGATAATATTCAGCTGGCCATAAATATAAGACTGTATTTTTAAAATTTAATTATTTAATTGATTTTTGGCTGTGCTAGGTCTTGCTTCTCTATTCACGATGAGCAGGGTCTACTCTCTAGGTGCAGCGTGTAGGGCTCTCGCTGCAGTGGCTTCTCCTGTGGGGCACAGGCTCCAAGGCATGAGGGCTTCAGTAGTTGCAACACATGGGCTCTGGAGCATAGGCTATTATAGAGCACCACTGAACAACTGGGCTCTACAGTATGGGCCCAGTGGCTCCACGGCATGTGGGATCTTTCCAGATCAGGGATCGAACCCGTTTCTCCTGCACTGGCAGACAGATTCTTTACCACTGAGCCACCAAGGAAGCCCAGGGCTTTATCTCTGCCTCTCATTTCTACTTTCTATGATCTCTATGTCTATTGTTGTACCACACTGTTGTGTTTATTGTAGCTTTGCAGTAAGCTTTTAAAGTGGGAATTTTGAGTCTTCCAACTTTGTTCTTCTTTTTAAAGATTATTTTGGTTTTTCTATGTCTCTAATTTCACATACATTTTAGAATCAGTTTGACAATTTCTGCAAAGAAGTCAGTGGGGATGTTCATAGGGATTACATGTGCTATGAACTGAATAGTGTCCTCCCCCAGATTTGTATGTTGAAGCCCCAAGCCATAACGTGATGGTATTTAGATAGGTGGCCTTTAGGGGATAATTAGGTTTAGATGAGGCCATAGGATGGGACCTTCATTATGGGATTAGTGCCCTCATTGGAAGAGACACCAGCAAACTTGCTCATTCTCTTTCTCATTCTCATCTTCCCTCCTTCCCTCCCTCCCCTCCACCTCTTTCCCTCCCTCTCAGAAAATGTGAGGACACAGTGAGAAGGTACCTGTCGGCAAGACAGGAAGAGAGCTTTCCATAACCTGACTATGCTGACACCGTGATCTTGGACTTGCAACCTCCAGAATTGTGAGAAAATACATTACTGCTGTTTATGTCACCCAATCTTCATTTTGTTATGGCAGCCTGAGCTGACTAAGATAGCACCAGGTTCGTAGACTGACCTGAGAATATCGCCATCAAAACAAGATTTCTGATCCATGAACATGGTATATTTTTTCACTTATTCTTTAATATTTTATAGCTTTCAAAGTATAAATTTTATGCCGTCATTAAATTTATTCTTATGCATTTTATTTGATGCTATTGTAAAGGGAATTGTTTTCTCATTTTTATTTTCAGATTGTTCATTCTAAGTATATAGAAATACAACTAATTCTGGTAAACTGATCTTGTAACTTGAAATCTGATCAACTTGTTCCTTCTAATAGTTTTTTAGTGCATTCCTTGGGATTTGTATACACAAGATCATGCCATGGGCAAATAGAGGTATTCTTACTTCCTTTTCAATCTGGGTGTCTTTTATTTCATTTTCTTGCCTAACTGACCTACCATGAACTTGCAGTATAATGTTAAACAAAAGTGGTAAGAGCAGACTTTTTTTTTAATTAATATTTTTGATCTCAAAGGGAGGCAGTCAATCAGTCTTTCACCATTAAGTATGATGTTAGCTGTCGGTTTGCCTTTGTTCTTGAAAGATAGTTTTATTGAATACATAAATTTTTAGGTACTTCTTTCAGTACATAAAAATATTATTTCACTGTTCTCAGATTTCCTTGTTGCTACTAAAACTTTAGCTGTCAGCTTATTTACCATTCATATGCAGATATCCTGGCTCTTCTCTCTGGCTACTTTTAAGATGGGTTTTTTTTGGGGTGGGGTGGGGAGGGGAGGTTGTTTTTGGTGATCTGCAGTTTCACTATGATGTGTGTAGGTAGATTTCTTTTATATTTTCCTACTGGGATTTATTAAGTTTCCTAGATTCAAGGATTTATGTCTTTCAACAGTTCTACATAATTCAAAGATGCTATCTCTTCAAATATTGTCCTCCTACTCATGTCCTCTATTATATCTCTGTAGAACTTTGATTAGATATATGTCAAACTCTCTCACTATACTCTCCATGTATAAACTTCTCTTTTATTTTTACCACTTTCTTGTATTTCTGGGCTGTCAATATATACCACTCTCTTTACTGAATCTTCAAGTTTATTGTCTTTTCAACAACATCAGATCTGCTATTTAATCCATACACTGAGTTTTAAATTTTAAATACTATACATGTTTATGTCTAAAAGGTATATTGTTCCTTTTTCAAATCTGCTGTTGTTATAATGTATTGTCTCTTGTTCATTGTTTTTGCTGGCTTCTCTTACTTGTTTAAATGTATTGAAAGTAGTTATTATACAATGTCAGAAAACGTCAATCTAAAGTCTCCAAGGTTTCCATTCTATTCTCCATCATTCTGCTGGCTTTCTCTCATTATGATTGGTGCATTTTTTACTGGAGTTATTCATTATGATAATAATGTTATCTGTAGAAACTCTTTGAGGTCTAGAATAAACCTCACCTTTGCCAAGTGTGGGATCACTTTAAAATTCTGTTTCACTTTTAAAAATGTCAAATGTATAGCATGAAAATAGAATGTGAATCCATATAAAGAGTGGGTATGGTTAGACATTTTGTTACAAATTTCCCTGTCTTATACCCAGTGCCTAAGTTGGTACAGGAAAGTTTCAGTGCTGTTTCCTTTACTGGTTTACTTCTCATCCATCTATACATTGGGAGTAATCTTTAGTAGGAGGAAATTTAGTTTTACTCAGAGGTCTCCTGTTAGAATCCTATGTTGGTCAGGCTCTAGGCTTTGACTTTTATTCTCCATGATCCATGTAGCTGTCAAGGTAAAAGCTCAAGGTCTTCAAGATTTAGCATAAAACATGAGGATTAAATCTGGCATTGGCAGTCACACCAGAATTTCTGCTTTTATTTTATTTTTTTTCACCTCTGCAGATTCCTTCCTTTCATGTCAGCACAGTTGTGCACTTTAAAAGGGTTCTAAAAGAAATTCATAGAAATTTAGGGTTATTTAGGGTAACTAATCCTTATACCATTTACTGATGGAAACAAAAATACTCTCCAAGTAAAGCTGACATTGAAAATATTCAGAAAAATGATAAATTTTTTGGTCTGAAAATCTCTCTTAAAAGATTTTCTATTATCTCCCTATAGTAGACTGTCAAAACGGCCAAATTCTTCATTTCTCTGTATTCACATTATTGAAATCTCATGTTGCATCTCCTCCCACAAAAATCGAAGTTTATTTTCCATGATCTTGAATCTGGGTTGGCCATTTGACTTGTTTTGGTCAGTGGGACATTAACAAGTATAACACAAGGTGAGGCGCAAAACGGTCTTGCTTACTAAAGCCTGCTCTTTTGTCACATTTAGAACTCAAAGACTACCATGCAAATGAGTCCAAGCCAGTCTGCTGGAGGACAAGAAGCCATATGGAGGTACTCAGGTCAACAGCCTGCCAACCACTGCCAGCTGACCCATCATATCATTACAATGAGGTGAGGAGAGATAAGCAGAGCCAAGTCAGATTGGAATAACTGCCCAGCCAACCCAGAGAAACATGAGCTAAATAAAAGACTGTTTTAAACTATTAAATTTTGCCTTAAAGCAAAAGAACAAACACAATCTCTTAAGAATATAACTGTAGATTCATAGCTCAAACCTCCTTATAACAATTTTATTGTTATTACTCTTTGTCCTGTCTCAGTTTCTGGGGATGTAAAAATGGTCACACACCAAGATACTCTCTTAGGTCAACTAGTACTAAAGGGGTTTACCAATTCTCAATATAAAATACCAACCACACAGAACTTTGCCAAGATGGAGTAGAAGGACAAGAGCTCACCTTCTCATGAAAATACCAAGACCACAACTAACTGTTGAACAACTACCGAAAAAAAACCACTGGAACCTACCAAAAGAGATATCCTACATCCAAAGAAAAGAAGAAGCCACATCAAGATGGTAGGAGAGGAACTGTTGCTAAGTCGCTTCAGTCGTGTCCGACTCTGTGCAACCCCATAGACAGCAGCCCACCAGGCTCCCCCGTCCCTAGGATTTCTCCAGGCAAGAACACTGGAGTGGGTTGCCATTTCCTTCTCTAATGCAGGAAAGTGAAAAGTAAAAGTGAAGTTGCTCAGTCGTGTCCGACTCTTAGCGACCCCATGGACTGCAGCCTACCAGGCTCCTCCGTCCATGGGATTTTCCAGGCAAGAGTACTGGAGTGGGGTGCCATTGCCTTCTCCAAGGAGAGGATCAATCATGATCAAATCAAACCCCACAGCCCCTGGATGGGTGAATCACAAACTGAAAAACAATTATATCACAGAGTTTCTTTCACAGAAGTGAAAGTTTTGAGCCCCACATCAGGATCCCTAGCCTGGGGGTCTGGCATCAGGAGGAGGAGCTCCCAGAGCATCTTTTTTTTTTTTCTGAATCATCAGTTTAATTTCATGAACTGGTCACATGTGACACATTGCCAGACATCATTAAAATTTTTAGCAAATTACACTGAACCACTTTTTTCTAGATGATTATTTAAAATTTTTTAATTTTATATGTAGATAGAGTTAACATCTATCCTTCTGAAACTCTTCAATATACCACACTAACAAACTGGAGAATAAAAACTTTATGATTACCTCAGTAGCTGCAGAAAAATCTTCTAATAAAATTCAACACCCACTTATGATAAAAACTCTCCAGAAAGTGGGCATAGGTGTAAGCTTCCTCAACACAATAAAGGCCACATATGACAAACGTACAGTTAACATCATATTCAACAGCGAAAAGCTGAAAGCATTTCCTCTAAGACCAGGAATAAGACAAGGATATCAACTCTAGTCACTTTGATTCAATACAGTTTTGGAAGTCCTAGCCATGGCAGTCAGAGAAGAAAAAAGAAATAAAAAGAATCCAGATTGGAAAAGAATAAAACTGTCACTGTTTGCAGATGACATGATACTATACATCAGATCAGATCAGTCGCTCAGTCGTGTCCGACTCTTTGCGACCCCATGAATCACAGCACGCCAGGCCTCCCTGTCCATCACCAACTCCCGGAGTTCATCCAGACTCACGTCCATTGAGTCAGTGATGCCATCCAGCCATCTCATACTCTGTCATCCCCTTCTCCTCCTGCCCCCAATCCCTCCCAGCATCAGAGTCTTTTCCAATGAGTCAACTCTTCGCATGAGGTGGCCAAAGTATTGGAGTTTCAGCTTTAGCATCATTCCTTCCAAAGAACACCCAGGGCTGATCTCCTTCAGAATGGACTGGTTGGATCTCCTTGCAGTCCAAAGGACTCTCAAGAGTCTTCTCTAACACCACAGTTCAAAAGCATCAATTCTTCGGCGCTCAGCCTTCTTCACAGTCCAACTCTCACATCCATACATGACCACTGGAAAAACCATAGCCTTGACTAGATGAACCTTTGTTGGCAAAGTAATGTCTCTGCTTTTCAATATGCTATCTAGGTTGGTCATAACTTTCCTTCCAAGGAGTAAGCGTCTTTTAATTTCATGGCTGCAGTCACCATCTGCAGTGATTTTGAAGCCCAGAAAAATAAAGTCTGACACTGTTTCCACTGTTTCCCCATCTATTCCCCATGAAGTGGTGGGACCGGATGCCATGATCTTCGTTTTCTGAATGTTGAGCTTTAAGCCAACTTTTTCACTCTCCACTTTCACTTTCATCAAGAGGCTTTTGAGTTCCTCTTCACAAAATCCTAAAGATGCTACCAGAGAGCTGTCAATACTATAGCTCATCAGTGAATTTGGTCAAGTTTTAGGATACAAAATTAACATGCAGAAATATGCATTCCTATACATTAACAATGAAAGATCAGAAAGAGAAATTAAAGAAATAATCCCATTTACCATCACATCAAAAAGAATAAAATACCAAGAACTAAACCCAGCTCAGGGGACAAAAGAACTGCATTCTGAAAGCTGTAAGATACTGAGGAAAAAAATCAAAGACGACACAAACAGATGGAAATATATACCATATTCTTGGATAGGAAGAATCAGTATTGTGAAAATGACTATACTACCCAAGGAAATCTACAGATTCAAGGCAAATCCCTACTGAATTACCAATGACATTGTTCACAGAACTAGAAGAGAAAAATCTTAAAACTTATATGGAGACACAAAAGACTCCTAATTGCCAAAGCAATCTTGAGAAAGAAAAATGGAACTGAAAGAATCAGGCTCTGTGACTTCAGACTGCACTACAAAGTCACAGTCATCAAAACAGTATGGTATTGGCACAAAAATAGAAATACAGATAAATGGAACAGGATAGAAAACCGGAAATAAACCCATGCAGCTATGGTCAATTAACTTATGACAAATTGACTACACAATATCAGAAAGACAATCTCTTCAACAAATGGTACAGTGAAAACTGGAAAGCTACATTTAAAAAGTGAAATTAGATCATTCTTTAACACAATACACAAAAATAAGCTCAAAATGGATTACAGACTTAAACATGAGACTGGACATTATAAAACTTTCAGAGGAAAACATAGGCAGAACATTCTGAGATAAATCACAGCAATATCTTTTTCAATCCATCTCCCAGAATAATGGAAATAAAAACCAAAATAAACAAATAAAACCAAATAAACAAACGGAACCTACTTAAACTCAAAAGTTTTTGTAGAGCAAAGGATGATCACAAACAAAACAAAAAGACAATTCACAGATTGGGAGAAAATGTTTGTAAATGATGTGACTGACAAAGCATTAGCCTCTAAAATTTATAAACAGCTCATGATGCATAACAGCATCAAAATAAACAACTCAATCAGAAAATGGGCAGAAGACCTAAATAGACATTTCTCCAAAGAAGACATACAGATGGTCAAGAGGCACATGAAAAGATGTTCAACATGTCTAATTAGAGAAATGCAAACCAAAACTAGAATAAGATATCACCTCACACCAGTCAGAATGGCTATCATCATCAAAAAGAAAAATCCACAAACAATAAATGCTAGAGAGTGTGTGGAGAGAAAGGAGCCCTGCTACACTGTTGGTGGGAATCTAAACTGGGACAGTCATCATGGACAACAGTATGGAATTTTTTAGTTTTGTTTTTTCCTTACAGAAGGAAAAATAGAGCTACCAGATGACCCTGAAATCCTACTCCTGGGCATATATCCAGAGAAAAACATAATCCAAAAGGATACATGCACCCCAGTGTTCATTGCAGTGCTGTTTACAATAGCCAAGACATGGAAGCAACCTAAATGTCCATCAACAGAGGCATGTATTAAGAAGATCTGGTACATATATATAATGGAATATCACTTAACCATTAAAAAGAATGAAATAATGCCATTTATGGCAACATGGATGGACCTAGAGATCGTCATACTGAGTGAAGTGAGTCAGATAGAGAGGGAGAAATATTATATGACACTCTTAAATGTGGAATCTAAAAAGAAATGATACAAATGAACTTACTTACAAAACAGGAAGAGAACCACAGACTTGGAAAACGGAACTTATAGCTGCCAGAGGGAGGGGTGGGGGAAGGGATAGTTGGAGAGTTTTGGATGGACATATGTACCCTGTTTTGTTTAAAATGGATAGCTGACAAGGACCTACTGCTCAATGTTGTGTAGTGACCTAGATGGGAGGTGAGTTTGGGGAAGAATGGCTACATGTGTATATATGATTGGGTCCTTTCGCTATTCACTTGAAATTGTCACAGCATTATTTGTTAATGGACTATACCTGAATACAAAATAAAAGTTTTTTTTTTTTAAATGCAAGAAAAAAGTATTGTCAAAATGACTATACTACCCAAGGTAATCTACAGATTCAATGCTGCTGCTGCTAAGTTGCTTCAGTCATGTCCGACTCTGTGCGACCCCACAGATGGCAGCCCACTAGGCTCCCCCGTCCCTGGGATTCTCCAGGCAAGAACACTGGAGTGGGTTGCCATTTCCTTCTCCAATGCACCTAAGTGAAAAGTGAAAGTGAAGTCACTCAGTTGTGTCTGACTCTTTGCGACCCCATGGACTGCAGCCCACCAGGCTCCTCTGTCCATGGGATTTCCAGGCAAGAGTACTGGAATGGGGTGCCATTGCCTTCTCCGATGCAATCCCTATTAAATCACCAATGGAATTTTTCACAGAACTAGAACAAAAATATTTAAAATTTGTATGGAAACACAAAAGACACCAGATAGCCAAAGCAATCTTGAGAAAGAAAAATGGAGTTGGAGGAATCAGGCTCAGACTTCAGACTATACCATAAAGCTATAGTCATTGAAACAATATGGTGCTGGCACAAAAACAGAAATAAAGATCAGTAGAACAGGACAGAATGTCCAGAGATTAACCCATGTACCTATGGTCACCTAATCTAAGAAAAAGGAGGCAAAAATTTACAATGGATAAAAGATAGTCTCTTCAATAAATGTTGATTGGAAAACTGGACAGCTACATGTAAAAGAATGAAATTAGAATAGTCCCTAACACCATACACAAAAATAAACTCAAAATGGATTAAAGACCTAAATGTAATGTTGGATATTATAAAACTCTTAGAAGAAAACATAGGCAGAACACTTTCTGTCATAAATCACAGTAATATCTTTTTCAATCCACCTCCTAATGAAAATAAGAACAAAAATAAACAAATGGGACCTAATTAAACATAAAAGCTTTTGAGCAGCAAAGGAAGCCATAATCAAAATGAAAAGACAATCCTCAGAGTGTGAGAACATATTTGCAAATGAAGCAACAAATAAGTGATTAATCTCAAAAATACACAAACAGCTCATGTAGCCCAATATAAAAAAAAAAATCAAATAAAAAAAAATGGGTGGAAGAGCTAAACAGACATTTCTCCAACAGCACTAATTATTACAGGAATGCAAATCTAAACTACAATGAGGTGTCACCTCATACTGGTTAGAATTGCCATTATCAAAAAATATACAAACAATAAATACTGGAGAGGGTGTGGAGAAAAGGGAACCCACTACTCTGTTGGTTGGAATGTAAATTAGTGTAGCCACTGTGGAAAACAGTATGGAGGTTTCTTTAAAAAATTAAAAAATAGAACTACCCTATGATCCAGCAATCCCAATCTTGGGCATATATCCAGAGGAAACTATAATTCAAAAAGACACATGTGCCCCAATGTTCACTGCAGCACTATTTACAATAGCCAGGATGTGGAAGCAACCTAAATATCCATTAACAGAGGAAACAAAAAAGAAGATGTGGTAATATATACAATAGACTATTACTCAGCCATTAAAAAGAACCAAATAATGCCATTTGCAGCAACATGGATGGACCTGGAGATTATTATACTAAGTGAAATAAGTCAGGCAGAGAAAGACAAATATCATATAGTATCACTTCCACACAGAATCTAAAAAAATAATATAAATGCACTTTTTTATAAAACTGAAACAGACTCACAACCTTAGAAAACAAACTTATGGTTACCAAAGGGGAAAGGTTGGGGGGGGGTGGGGGATAAATTTGGAATTGACATATAAACACTATTTTGAGTTTGGAATTGACACATGCACACTACTATATTTAAAATAGATAACCAACAAGGACCTGCTGTATATCACAGGGAACTCTACCCTATATTCTATTATAATCTAAATTCTAAATGGGAAAAGGCTTTGAAAAATAAGATATATATATATATATATATATATGCACATATATAATCAAGTACTTTGCTTACACTTGAAACTAACAAAACATTGTAAATCAACTATACTCCAATACAAAATAAAAATTAAAAAGAAAACCACATAATTAAAATATATTCCATATAAGCTTCCATAGATAAATTAAGGAATATGTATATGAAATTTATTTGCTCAGTGAAGAGTCCAGTTAGATCCTGGGGAAAGAAATCTGGGACTTTACTTGATGGCAGAGGAAGTCAATCTCAGATGCATGAGGCTGAGGTTAGTAGTACACACCAAAATGAAAAGATCTGACGGTTTCAACTGACCTTAAATTCAATATATATCAGTGGTTCCTCAGGAAGTTAACTTAGTATCAGTCACATTAAAGAAATGTAGTCCTTGCTGTATTTGGTAGACCTTTAGGAATGATAGTGACACACTGGAAAGAATCAGGGAGGAAGACTCTAGGATGATTACACAAGTTGGAATCAATTCAGACGAAGCCCAGTTTCAGGACCTGCAATATAATCGGGTGTGGGAGAGGCTTGACTGCAAGCATGTGTAGGGCAGCCATGGGGAAAAGCAATCACAAAGAGCTCATAAAACCCCATGAGGACAAATCTAAAATCAGCAGTGGAAGTTACGACTTAGAGGTCAAACATGCCCTAAACCCAAAGGCCAGTCCAATATCAGAATGGCTTCTCTGTGGAATAAGAAGCCTGGAAGGAAAGTTCAAAAAGTGGAGGCTGGAGTGGCATTAGTCAGGGACATGTGGGAGGGAGGGTGGCCTGCTTTGAGAGGGCCCACAAGGCTCCTTCAGCCCAGTTCCTCTTTTCCTGCCACTAGTGAGCCTTCTTTGGGAATGCTTAGCTTGCTTGAGCAAAGGTTTAATGAATTATCCATGGGTAAGCTGTCACAATTAGAGGTTACCCAGCATCTTGCCTGGAGAATCCCAGGGACGGGGGAGCCTGGTGGGCTGCTGTCTATGGGGTCACACAGAGTCGGACACTGAAGCGACTTAGCAGCAGCAGCAGCATCTGTCTGCTCCCAAATTACAAACCTTACTGAAGATGTATCTTCTCCCTTGTTAAACCTCACCTCTGAGGACTCTCACCCTTATCTCAGAGCCATGCCAAATTTTAGCCATGACAGTTTTGCCCTTTCATTGGCTCTCAAATTGATTTATAGGCACAAACCAGGAGTCTTCTCACATGTGTAAAGTAAGCTTGCAGGATTGCCATTTTCCTTCTGGGTGAGCACTTCCACTCCAGGATCTCCAGGCTCCCTCTCCCACCCTGTATCCCACATCCCTTACTCTACCCTCTCGTCTCATGCCACACTGCTGAAGAGAGAATTCTTATAGCCAGCTCAAGGAAGGTCTTTTTAGGCCTCTGTAGGTATCTTAACTGCCTATGTTTGTTTGTTCTGCCTGCCCTGTGGCATGTCCTGTGGTGAGAGTACGGCCAGGAATCTGAGAAGGCAGTTGGGAGACTGGGCCTCCTACCTTGACAGGTGAAGCATCTGATGTGGAAGTGGTTATTGTGGACACGAACCACCTCCCCTTTGCAGGTGTCTCCACATCGGTAGCACTGGATGACATTGGAGCTGCCCCGGGGACTGTAAGGATTCTGCTGATATGGAACTGTAGAAAGAAACAAAGAGATCACCATCCAGAAGGCTCTTTTCCTTTAAAAAGTCTGCCATAACACACGATTATAATATTAACTGGCAGAAAAAGCAGAAAGGGTGAGCATGATTAGCAAAGTACCTTTAATACATCATTAGGCTGAGTATGCCAAGCTAAGAGATCTTTAAAAGGTGAGTGGCATTAAGACAAGAGTTTATAAATCTACTTAAGCAGGCAGAGACTTCTGAGTGAACATAACCTTTTCTTGTAATAATAGAGCCCAAATTCACAAATGAAAAATAAAAGACGAAGTAGAGTATTGCAAGATAAATGATCCAGAAATACCATTTCTTGGGAGATCTCTGGATTAATACCAAGCTCCAAAGGGAATTTAGGTCTTGCCATTGACTCATGGGTCTTGAGGAAAGGGGTGGCTGACTGCCTCCAACTAGTCTTTCTGTTGAGCAAGTTCCAGCTCTTCTCTGCCTCTCAGTTTACACATCTATGAAATGAGGATGCTCAATAGCGGCTGACTTTCTGAAAAAAAAAACGGCACTCAAGTTGGAAGGAGGTTGATGACGTGACTTACCTTACAACTTCCTTTGAATAGCACTTTCCATAACATTGAGAACCTTGTCAAATGTGTGTAGTTGGGGGAAAGAGCTGGTGGAGACTATAAAGGGGCTGAAGTCACTGGGATGGCAGTGCTATGGTCAGCATTTGACGATACTGTAGACCTGCACTTGCCTTTTGAGGCTACTGATCTCTTGCTTAGACTTTCTCATAGCTCCTTTTCTAGATTTTCTTTCCCTGGAATATACTTTGCATGGCCACTCTATAAACTGGTCATCTAGTATTTAATAATGGTAGGAGCCTGTCTAGAACACAAGTTTCAGGGTCAGAAGGGATATTGATAGCTGTCTGGTCCAACCTCTATATATAAACTGTTGAGACAACTTTGGGAGTGAGGAACCCAATCTTCTCTTTTGGAGGAAGCCCCTAGGGGTCCTGGGGAAAGAATCACTCAACTCCTCAATTCTTACTCAAGGCTGAAGTAATTGTCCACAAATTTATGCTCATATCCTATTAGGAGAAGGCTCACTCTTGTCCTAATTTTAAGGATGACCACTTGATTGGAGGGGAGGGGAACTGGTGTCCGTCATTTAGACGTGTAGACTTTCTGGCTAAACTCTGAATAAGCATAAGTTAAAACTGTACTCAAAGAAATTTTTAACTGCCAAGGAACCTAAAGAACACCTAGATCAAGGGTTCTTGACCTTGTGTGGTAACTGTTATGTCTGTTTATTGAAATTTGAGTCTTTTATTCTTGGCACATGGAGGACTACACATAGTGTCTTGCTTGACAATGAAACGTGAATGAAAATTGTGTGTCACTTCCAACTGGAAGCCCTGGGAGCCAGTATGGGATCTGCCATATTGCCTTTCCCATAGCCCAGCGACCAGTGATATCCCAGATGGTGTGCAGGGTGCAGCAGCTTGGATTCCTGATGGAGAAGTCCTGGAGCAGAGCTCTAAGCTAACCCAGGATGAACGTCGATCGTGAGCAAGGAGGAATTTTTGTTGTCATAGCCTCTAAGGCTTTTTTTTTTAACTGCAGCATACCCTGATACACCTGATATCTAATATTTCTAATGAAACATAAAATTTGGTGTTATACACATTATACTATAGTTTTCTTCAGATTCTCAAAGATGATCTCCACAACTGATCTCATGTTCCTTACACTTTTTGAAGACAAGGAACAGAAATGCCGGACTTTCAATTACCTCCCACATCTTGAACCATAAGTGCACTGAAGGGCAAAAAGCTGGTGGATTATCCCTGAAACTGCTAATACTGACAACTTTTATCTGAGGTGGGAGAATAATATCTTTCCTACAGTCTTTTTCTCAAGAAGTTTATGCCCTTTATTTAAAGTTTCTTTTTCCTGTCTTAAATTTAAGACAAAAGTTAAACAAGTTAGCTAGTTAACTAAATCATTAATTAACTCAGAAAATGAGTTAATACATGTAAAGCATTTAAAAAGTTCATGAAATACTCCACAAATATATTTCAGGGCTCCACTGGTATCTTGACCATCATATCCTCCCCAGAGCTCAGAGCAATCCTTTCCCACTCCCATAAGGTCCACAAACATTCTCCTTGGTCTTATTATTTTTTTTTGCTTCTTTTTCTAATTCCTGCTCAGTGTCCCCTGAAAAATATTTCATTCTCCCATCTCCCCCAAATTTGTGAGAAAAATATAGATTCTGTTTATATAAGCAATGTAATGATCTACTATTGCTGAGGGAAATAAAACTGTGAGTCTGAAAATAAAATAAGAAAAAATAGTATCATCACCACCATCAATGATGAGAGCTCTTGAAAGGATCCAAAAGTTCCTCCAGAATCACTACACAAATTTCATCTACCTCTTCTCTGTTTTTTAAAATGTTTAATCTATTTTTTTTCGTAGTCAACAAAAGAGTCCAAAATGTAGTACTTGGGTGCAATCTCAAAAATGACACAATGATCTAGGTTTGTTTCCAAGGCAAACTATTCAATATTACAGTAATCCAAATCTATGCCCCAACCACTAATGCTGAGAAGATGAACTTCAACAGTTTTATGAAGACCTACAAGACCTTCTAGAACTAACACCAAAAAAGATGTCCTTTTCATCGTCAGTTCAGTTTAGTCGCTCAGTCGTGTCTGACTCTTTGTGACCCCATGGACTGAAGCACGCCAGGCTTCCCTGTCCTTCACCAACTCCTGGAGCCTACTCAAACTCGTGTCCATTGACTTGGTGATGCCATCCAACCATCTCATCCTCTGTCGTCCCCTTCTCCTCTTGCTTTCAATCTTTCCCAGCATCAGAGTCTTTTCCAATGAGGCAACTCTTTGCATGACGTGGCCAAAGTATTGGAGTTTCAGCTTTAGCATCAGTCCTTCCAATGAATACTCAGGACTGATTTCCTTTAGGATGGACTGGTTGGATCTCCTTGCAGTTCAAGGGACTCTCAAGAGTCTTCTCCAACACCACAGTTCAGAAGCATCAGTTTTTCAGCACTCAGCCTTTCTTACGGTCCAACCCTGACATCCATACATGACTACTGGAAAAACCATAGCTTTGACTAGACGGATCTTTGTTGGCAAAGTAATGTTTCTGTTTTTTAATAGGCTGTCTAGGTTGGTCATAGCTTTTCTTCGAAGGAGCAAGCATCTTTTAATTTCATGGCTGCAGTCACCATTTGCAGTGATTTTGGAGCCCCCAAATAAAATCTCTCACTATTTCCATTGTTTTCCCATCTATTTGCCATGAAGTGATGGGACTAGATGCCATGATCTTTTCATCATAGGTGACTGGAATGAAAAAGTAGGTAGTTCAGAGTTAGGCTGGAGTAATAGGCAAGTTTGACTGTGGAGTACAAAATGAAGCAGGGCAAAGGCTAACAGAGTTTTGCCAAGAGAATGCACCAGTTATAGCAAACACCCTCTTCAACAACACAAGAGATAACTCTACATATGGACATCACCAGATGGTCAATACTGAAATCAGATTGATTATATTCTTTGTAACAGAAGATGGAGAAGCTCTATACAGTCAGCAAAAACAAGACTGGAAGCTGACTGTGACTCAAATCATGAGCTCCTTATTGCAAAATTCAGACTTAAATTAAGGAAAGTAGGGAAAACCACCAGGCCATTCAGGTATGAGCTAAATCAAACCTATGATTGTACAGTGAAAGTGACAAATAGATTCAAGGGATTAGATGTGATAGAGTGCCTGAAGAACTATGGACGGAGGTTAGTGACACTGTACAGGAGACAGGGATCAAGACCATCCCCAAGAAAAAGAAATGCAAAAAGGCAAAATGGTTGTCTGAGAAGGCCTTACAAATAGCTGAGAAAAGAAGTGAAAGGCAAAGGAGAAAAGGAAGGATATACACATCTGAATGCAGAGTTCCAAAGAATACCAAGCAGAGATAAGAAAATCTTCTTAAGAGAGCAATGGAAAGAAATAGAGGAAAACAATAGAAAGGGAAAGACTAGCAATCTCATCAAGAAAATTAGAGATACCAAGGGAACATTTCATGGAAAGATGGGCACAATAAAGGACAGAAATGGTATGGACCTAACAGAAGCAGAAGATATTAAGAAGAGGTGGTAAGAATACCAGAAGAACTGTACAAAAAAGGTCTTAATGACTCAGATAACCACGATGGTGTGATTACTCACATAGAGCCAGACATCCTGGAGTGTGAAGTCATGTGAGCCTTAGGAAGCATCACTACAAACAAAGCTAGTGGAGGTGATGGAATACCAGCTGAGCTATTTCAAATCCTAAAAGATGATGCTGTTGAAGTGCTACACTCAACATGCCAGCAAATTTGGAAAACTCAGCCATTACCACAGGACTGGAAAAGGTCAGTTTTCATTCCAGTCCCAAAGAAGCAATGCCAAAGAATGTTCAGACTACCACACAATTCTGCTCATTCCACTTGATAGCAAGGTAATGCTCAATATCCTTCAAGCTAGGCTTCAACAGTATGTGAACTGAGAATTTCCAGATGTACTAGGTGGATTTAGAAAAGGCAGAGGAATCAGAAATCAAACTGTAAACATCTGTTGGATCATAGAAAAAGCAAGGGAATTTCAGAAAAACATCTACTTCTGTTTCATTGACTAAGCTAAAGCCTTTCTGTGGATCACAACAAACTGTGGAAAATTCTTCGTGAGATGGGAATACCACTTTACCTACCTCCTGAGAAACCTGTATGTAAGTCAGGAAGCAACACTTAGAACTGGACATGGAACAATGGACTTGTTCAAATTGGGAAAGGAGTATGTCAAGGCTGCATACTGTCACCCTGCTTATTTAACTCATATGCAGAGTACATCATGAGAAATGCTGGGCTGGATGAAGCACAAGCTGGAATCAAGATTGCAGAAGAAATAACCTCAGACATGCAGATGATGCCACCCTTACAGCAGAAAGTGAAGAGGAACTAAAGAGCCTCCTGATGAAGGTGAAAGAGGACAGTGAAAAAACTGGTTTAAATCGCAACATTCAAAAAATGAAGATCATGACATCTGCTCCCAGCACTTCGTGGCTAATAGATGGGGAAAGAATGGAAAGAGTGACAGACTTTATTTTCTTGGGCTCCAAATCACTTTGGACAGTGACTGAAGCTATGAAATTAAAAGATGCTTGCTCCTTGGAAGAAAAGCTACAATGAACCTAGACAATGTTTTAAAAAGCAGAGACAAAGGTCTGTCTAGTCAAAGCTATGGTTTTTCCAGTAGTCATGTTTGGATGTGAGAGTTGAACCATAAAGAAAGCTGAGTGCCAAAAAATTGATGCTTTCAAACTGTGGTGTTGGAGAAGACTCTTCAGGGTCCCTTGAACTGCATGGAGATGAAGCCTAAATCCTAAAGGAAATCAACCCCGAATATTCATTGGAAGGACTGATGCTGAAGCTCCAATACTTTGGCCACCAGATATGAAGAGCTGACTCATTGGAAAAGACGCTGATGCTGGGAAAGATTGAAGGCAGGAGAAGAGGGCAACAGAGGATGAGATGGTGGATGGCATCATCGATTCTATGTATACGAGTTTGAGCAAACTCTGGGAGATAGTGAAGGACAGGGAAGCCTGGTGTACTATGGTCCATGGATTTGCAAAGAGCTCAATATGCCAGCAAATTTGGAAAACTCAGCAGTGGCCACAGGACTGGAAAAGGTCAGTTTTCATTCCAATACCAAAGAAAGGCAATGCCAAAGAATGCTCAAACTACCGCACAATTGCACTCATCTCACACGCTAGTAAAGTAATGCTCAAAATTCTCCAAGCCAGGCTTCAGCAATATGTGAACCGTGAACTTCCTGAGGTTCAAGCTGGTTTTAGAAAAGGCAGAGGAACCAGAGATCAAATTGCCAACATCCGCTGGATCATGGAAAAAGCAAGAGAGTTCCAGAAAAACATCTATTTCTGCTTTATTGACTATGCCAAAGCCTTTGACTATGTGGATCACAATAAACTGTGGAAAATTCTGAAAGAGATGGGAATACCAGACCTCCTAACCTGCCTCTTGAGAAATCTGTATGCAGGTCAGGAAGCAACAGTTAGAACTGGACATGGAACAACAGACTGGTTCCAAATAGGAAAAGGAGTACGTCAAGGCTGTATATTGTCACCCTGCTTATTTAACTTATGTGCAGAGTATATCATGAGCAACGCTGGGCTGGAAGAAACACAAGCTGGAATCAAGATTGCCAGGAGAAATACCAATAACCTCAGATATGCAGATGACACCACCCTTATGGCAGAAAGTGAAGAGGAACTCAAAAGCCTCTTGATGAAAGTGAAAGGGGAGAGTGAAAAAGTTGGCTTAAAGCTCAACATTCAGAAAACGAAGATCATGGCATCTGGTCCCATCACTTCATGGCAAATAGATGGGGAAACAGTGGAAACAGTGTCAGACTTTATTTTTGGGGGCTCCAAAATCACTGCAGATGGTGACTGCAGCCATGAAATTAAAAGACGCTTACTCCTTGGAAGGAAAGTTATGATCAACCTAGACAGCATATGAAAAGCAGAGACATTACTTTGCCAACAAAGGTCTGTCTAGTCAAGGCTATGGTTTTTCCTGTGGTCATGTATGGATGTGAGAGTTGGACTGTGAAGAAGGCTGAGTGCCGAAGAATTGATGCTTTTGAACTGTGGTGTTGGAGAAGACTCTGGAGAGTCCCTTGGACCGCAAGGAGATCCAACCAGTCCATTCTGAAGGAGATCAGCCCTGGGATTTCTTTGGAGGGAATGATGCTGAAGCTGAAACTCCAGTACTTTGGCCACCTCATGCGAAGAGTCAACTCACTGGAAAAGACTCTGATGCTGGGAGGGATTGGGGGCAGGAGGAGAAGGGGACAACAGAGGATGAGATGGCTGGATGGCATCACTGACTCGATGGACGTGAGTCTGAGTGAACTCCGGGAGTTGGTGATGGACAGGGAGGCCTGGCGTGCTGCAATTCATGGGGTCGCAAAGAGTCGGACAGGACTGAGTAACTGAACTGAACTGGACACAACTAAGTGACTGAACAACAACATTTATTTATTATTTTTGGTCTTTTGGCCACACTGAGCAGCATGCAGGATGATTCCTGG
The DNA here is from genome assembly GCF_027580195.1 of Bos mutus. NCBI lineage: Eukaryota > Metazoa > Chordata > Mammalia > Artiodactyla > Bovidae > Bos > Bos mutus. The sequence goes on along the minus strand of NC_091623.1, from coordinate 100,277,221 downwards.
ACCAGGATTGAACCTGGGCCTCCACAGTAAAAGCACTGAATCCTAACCATCTGGCCACCAGGGAATTCTCTCATCTACCTCTTCTAATTGATCTCAACGTATTTCTCAAGAACCAGATTACAAGATCAATTAATTTTTTGTGATTTGATTTTCTAGGAAGATTGTTTAGTGATCCTGGTTTTCAGTCAAAACTCAATCTTTGAACGATTCAGATAAAAGCCATAAAATCAGAGAGGTGATGGATTGGGAAAACAGACCTTTGGGGGCAGAGTAGCCTTGTGCTCCCTGCCCTAACTCTACTGCTTCGTTCATCATGAGGGTGCTGTTTCAGTGATCCTGACTATGACTGGAGTCCACAAATGTCTGATATTTATAAATAGTCCCATAAACAGAAATGCATGCATTCACAGTCAAATAAATAAATTTAAAAAAAAAATGGGACATCCCTGGTGGTCCAATGGCTGACTCCAAGCTCCCAATTCAGTGGGCCCAGGTTTGATCTCTGGTCAGGGAACTAGACCCCACATGCCATAACTAAGAGTTTGCATGCTGCAACTAAAGATCCCGCGTGCCCCAACTAAGATCAAAGATCCCACGCTGCAACTAAGACCTGGCACAGACAAATAAATATTAAAAAAAAAATTAATACATGCATCATTGGTTCAAGTTCTTCCAGATTGCTGATGTAAGCCGTGACTATAAATGGGCAGCGGATGTGTAAGATTTGAGCTTCCAGACATTTTCTTATTTAGACAGTGCCAGTAGGAACTGTAGGGGTCAAGGGAAGTGCCACTGAGATATGCTACATCTGCTCTTGCCCTGGAAGCCACCTCATTTCCAGTAAGATTTTGTTGTACTCTTGGTTAAGTCAGCAACTTAATCTAATCTTATTCTGTGAGTGTATGGGGGGTGGGGGCGGGGTTGTCATTTCTTCCTTCCAATCTGTAACACCCTCTGAAACTCTAAAATTTTACTGTTGATTTTCTTCTGGCTATTATTTCCATTAAGTTTTATTTCAGAAAGTACTAAAATTCAGTCATGTGATTTATAACATTTATCTTATGGGCCAATAACTTTGGAATTCCAAATTGACTTATACATGAAGTTTTGAGCTAGGAACTGCCTATCTTTTAAAGCAACATTGGAGAGCAGGACATTAGCTCTTCAAAGCCTCAGAGGACATTAGCTCTTCTCACTTGTTAAATAATCCATGAAGTTAACAAGTTTAGACATATGGGTCATATGACATATTTCTAAAAGGCAGGAACCTCTAGCTTCCGTTTTATGCTACTTGGATACACTTTGTTATCCAGGAGAGACATTTCCAATTATTGGTTCCTAAGCAGTGATGTCCAATAGAATTTTCTGAGCTATGAAAATGTTCTGTATCTACACTGTCCAATGTAATAATTGTTAGCCATATGTGGCTGCTGGGCACTTAAAATGTGGCTAGTGTGACTGTGGTACTGAATTTTTAATTTTGTTAATTTTAATTAATATAAATTTACATTGAAATAGCCTCATGTGACCAATGGTCATCAAATTGGACATTTTTGCAGCCTTACAGTTTCACAAATGGAATACCAGGCATTAAGAATGAAGAAAAAGAAATTAAACTTGGTTGAATCCTGTTTATACAAAAATCACATGTACAAATTAATTTAGGAATACCACCTCACACTTAAATTATTCCTTTATATCCCTGAAGAGTTTTAAAGTTGTATTTAAAAAAATATTTGCAATAAGAACCAGTTACACGCAGATTCACCCATTCTGAATTTGATCTGCATACTACAGGTTCTGAGCAGAGAAATAAATACTGATTTTTTAAAAGCACATTTTCTTCAGGCACTGTAAGACTTAATCTTAAGAACAATTAAGATGAAGATTGTTCTAAAATTAAGAACAATCTTAATCTTTCCAAGAATGAAAGAGAATCAGTTGTCAATGGCTGTCAGAATAATTTTTTAAGAAAGAAAATCAGCTGGTCAGTACCTATGAGATTAAAAATTAAGGTTCTACATGCTTACCAAATCTTTAGTGTTCTATGAGAAAATACATCTTAATTCCACAACTAAATTTGTGAGTAAAGCTCTTTCCCAAATGCTACCAAGGAAGTTTAAAACTGCTAGAGCTAAACAACATACTGGAAAGGGAGGGGTGACTGCCCCTCAGAAGTTAGAACAGGAGCACAACAGTTGAACACAGCAGGAGACAAATTGCAGCGTCCGGTTCCTCCTGGCTCTTCCTTGCTCCCTGTCATTCCTTAGTCCACGCTTCTCTCTCTGATAGTACTGCTGGGGGTAACCTGGGTTCCAATTCCCTTTCTGTGGTCATCTAGTTTTCTACAGGATTGCAAAATCTTCCAACTTTTCTGGCTTCAATTCCTTCCTTAGTTGTCAAGAAGATTGGACAAAATGATTTAAAGTATCTCTCCCATCAAAAACTGCTTCTGTCTCTGTGTGTTCTTTTCTGTGCCTCTCTCTTTCCCTCCACCTTTTCTTTTCTCCTCTAACTGGTCCCACTTTTAAACTAGACTGTGCTGCCTGTTATCAGATTTATTAGTCTCTCTTAAAAGCAGATAATGGCATGATTCTTCTTTCATAAATAACACAACCTAAGTCAAATGTTCTCTCTACTGATGTGGCACCGGCACACATTTTTTTCCTCTCCTGAGGGTCACTTGATTTTGTGGGTAAAAGTGTTCCCACATTCTAACTGAGTCATCTTTAAAGCAATCTTTAAAAGATATTATAGAAGCACCTATGTAATGCTGGGGTATAATTTAAAGAGTGACAGAACTGGCATGGAGATAGTATAACAACTGTGAATAACTGGCTAGAGGTGTAATAAAAACAGTGGAGCTTCTGTCTTAACAGTGAAACATCAAGCAGAGAATCAACTGGTTCAGCAATGAGCTTTCCGTAGCCCAGGGCCCCAGAAAACAATCGAGTGAGGCAGCTGGCATGAGCTGCCCAGCTCCCAAAGTACCCTTAGTGTGTTAACAGGTATTCGCTAAAGACCCAGGAGGAGACTCAAGTGAGGATCCAGGCATTTCACAGGTAGAAAGCTATCTGCCTGGGTCTGGATATAAGAGTTGTCTGGTAGTTCAGAACAGGGCCCTTCGGTTTGATTTTGGAGTTGAATCAGAATGCATGCACCAATCCTGTTTCCTCTAGTAAGACCAGAGAGACGCGGGTTCCCTGTGTGGCAAGGGGTGCTAAGAAGCTAGAGGCACAGAAGTTAAGAGTGTGGATGCTAGAGTCAGGAAGGCTGCGTTTATGGCCCAGTCCTGCCACTCACTCACTGTGTGAACTTGGCCAAATCACATGACACTGCTCTCAGTCTGCTCATCTCTAAAGTAGGAATAACTCTGGTCCTTTGTGAGTATTAAATTACCTAAATGATACGCAGATGCTTAGTACGCTGGCTGGCATGTCACTTGGGCTCCGTAAGGTATAAGCAATAATTAATATTAAAGAATCCTCAGGGCTTCCCTGGTGGCCCAGTGGTTGGGAATCTGCCTTGAAATGTAGGGGACACCAGTTCGATCCCTGGTCCAGGAGAATCCCACATGCCTTGGAGCAACTAAGCCCGTGCATGACAACTGAGCCAGTACTCTAGAGCCTGTGAGCCACTACTGAAGCCTGGAGACTGTGCTCCACAAGAGAAGCCACTGCAACGAGAAGCCTGCACAAAGCAACAAAGATCCACCACAACCAAAAAATAAAATAAATAAATAAATAGACCTTTAAAAGAAAACAAAAAAGAATCCTTAGAGTCATGTACCCCAACTGCTATTCAATGCAGGAGTTCTTTCTAAGTTACTACGCCTACCAGCTTGCCACTGAGCTTTGCTTGAGCATTATTAAATCTGTTTTTGGACCAGTCCAGCTTGGGCAAAGGTTTTCGGGTTTTCCCTCCCTGCTGACTGTCAAGAGAAAAGCCCTTGGCTGCAGCCCATTCCACTGCAGGCACCTCCTTTTACCTCCCCAATCTCCAAGTTTTCTCTGTTTATAGGTTTCTTTGAGCTGCAGAGGTGGGTGGCTGACATGCTTTTGATATATCCTGCAGAGGAATGTGTGAACTGGGTGTTTCCTGTAGTGGGAATGAGAGGTTATGATCTATGTTGTCGTGGGGTGGTGTATTTTGGGCGCATCTGCTGTTTCCAGGGGGACGTGTTAGCGTGCTTGTCCTCTGTGCATGCTTCGAGTAAGTGAGTAATTTGTTTGCTGAAAACTCCGATAGGGAGACTATGAGAGCTGCTTTTGGTAACCCCTTAGGGTCAAGCATTTGTCATGTGATTGTGTCATTAACATCTCTGTTCCTCCCACGAACACCTGGAACCAGACTCTAAGCACTGAGGTTTAATATTACAACAGGTGAGCTGGGGGTTAGTGTTCCAAGATGCAGAAGCATAGGAGGGAGTTTGGAATGGAAGGTATGCATGAAGAAAATGGAAGGGTAAATGAGTAAGGATAATAACAGCTAATATTTAGAGAGTGGTTACTCCAATAGGAACTGTTGCAATTTACATATGTCAGCTCACAGAGTTTTCCATAATTCCGGAGGAGCTATTATTATCTTTATTTTACAAATATATTATCTTTATTCTACATATTTTATTATCTTTATTTTACAAATGAGGAAACAGAGGCCCAGAGAGCTGAGGTCAGTTGTCCAAGGTCATACAGTTAGTAAATGGTAGAGGCAGGATTTGAACCCAGGCAGTCTGACTCTAGAACCTGTGTTCTCACTACTGAGCCCTACTGCCTGCCATGCAAAAAAGCCAACAGCCGCTGCCTCTAGGGAGAAATCAGGCTTTGGGGGAGGTAAAAAGGCACCTAATTTCTTTCCCTCAATAGCAACCACCCATTACTTAGCTAAATATTTATTTGTGTGTGTGTGTGTGTGTGTATGTGTGTGTGTGTCTACATATGTGTATATGTGTATTTGGGCTTCCCTGGTGGCTCAGACATTAAAGAATCTTCCTGCAATGCAGCAGACCCAGGTTTGATCCCTGGGTCGGGAAGATCCTCTGGAGAAGGGAATAGCTACCCACTCTGGTATTCTTGCCTGGGAAATCCCATGAACAGAGGTGCCTAGAGGGCTACAGTGAATGGAGACACAATTGAGTGACTAACACTTCCACTTTTTTTCATATGTGTATTTATGCATATATAATGGCCTAAGAATAATGATGGCGGGTACTAGAGTGCAGATCAGGAAACCAAGAAGAGTCATCCTGAGTTTCTGGCAGATGATAAGGAAGCTGTGATTGCTGTCCCCAGGCCAGGGGGTGTCAGCCTTGAGCAGCTTCCCTGGCGTGGGCAGGTACAGCCTGACAGGTGTGCGTTGCGGGTACCCTGGGACAGGCAGGCTCTGCAGGTGCCAGCAGCTGTGGAGAACAGAGGCAGGCACCCTCTGGGAACCTCACAGATGGCCCTGCCCTGGCCACAATTTCCGGAATCAGCAGGTCAGTAAAACAGTCTGTCATCCCAAGACGATATTGTAAAACCTTTGCTGCAACGGAAAGTCCTCCAGAGCCTCCCTCTGCCAGGCTCCTCAGCATGTACTGTGGTCAGAGTGAAGCTGGCAACACAGTTCATACCGCTTTCTCCAGCAACATGTTGTCAGGACATGTGTCAGAACCACATGCTCTTGGCCAGACAGACTGCTCTTGCCTGGCAGCCAGCTGCCACGCTACAGCGACAGCAGAGAGGATCTGGGCTAGACCCGGACAGCCATCCCCAGGGCGAGCATCACGGGCCAAGAGGCTGGAGCTGCAGTCCATGAAGGGATGGATGGATAGATTTCTCACTTGTGAGTGAAGTTAACTCAATAAAATGAGAATGGCATACTGGTTATTCATTCGCAAATTTAGAAAGTCGGCTCAGGTATAATGCCATAGAGTTAACTTTTTCCTTTTTTTTAACTTTTTACTTTTTTAAACCCCAAACTGTGTACTTTCAATTGAAGTCAAAGATTAAAAACAAACAAACCAAACTCAATTCTTCCTTATAACCAACTTGGTTCCTATTTCAAGACAAGCAGAAGCTAAGTTTGGGTTGGTTTGCCCCTCTGCCCTCGTGCTCACTTCCCTCCCCTCATCTTGTTCACTGGGGCTGTGTCCCTGCTTTGGCTCAGAGGGCAGGTAGCACACAGCCTCTTTCTAAGGACTCAATGAGATCTGTGTATTCTCTTCTTTCCCTGAGATCCTTCTCCGCAGTTCTGGGCCAGGGAATCAAGTTTGTTAGCTGTGGGGTAAAGGAGCCCTTTCTCCCCTCCCTAATTCATGGTTTCTTCAGAATATTTAGCTTTGTAATAAACCCTTCCTGTTCTAAGGGCACAGACGTCTGAGATTCAAAAGCCAGGAAGCGACCCCTTTTGTCTCTGCCTGCTGTCCATCCAGTCCCTGAGGCAGTACTCCCAGAATGAAGGTCGGGAGGGGGAAATACCAGTTAATGTTTCAAAAATATCATCTTGCCACACTTGGTCATGGGGTTTTATGAATATAATATACAGAGCTGTGTAAGAATGACTGAGGAACAGACAAGATTTGATGGAGAAAGGGGAAAAATCCCAGCCTGTGGTGGTTATCCCACTTTGGAGTGGCTCTTGTTAATCAACACCAATTCTCTTGTCACTGCTGACTCTGTCCTCAATACCTTGACCAAGCCCCTAGTCAGGGATGCTGAGGAGCCGTGAAAATAGCTAACAACAGCTAACATGAATTAGGCAAAAAATTACTATGTGCCAGGCCTTGTGGGTCACACCTATCATCTCATTTACTTTTCACAGCCACTCCATGAGACAGACACTATATGATCGATCTTGTATTTTATATATAGGGAATCTGAGGCACGGAGAGGTCAATCTGCTTGAAGCCACACCACATGTACACGGGAGTTAGGGTGCAGATAGGCATCAGGAGGCCTAGGAGACGCTCAGTTTTCTCTCCTATCCTCAGGGCATCCCCAGCAGGGTCTCCTCTGCGCAGCAAGCCTCTCCTGAGAGAAATAAGGGGATCTGCCAGGCACCCCCAACAGGGAGAATGGTACTGCCCTGTGCTGTGGCCTTGTGGCACCCTCTCCTTATCTGAAAAATACTATTTGGGTTTCGTCTGGGGCCCTGGAAACCATGTTGGAAATAGAGGAACTTCAGGAAGCCAGCGATTGTCTTTGCACTTTGAGTGACTCAGTCCGTTGGCCTCTGGGCCAGAGGTTTAAATACTTATACAATGTTTACTCCCCGAGACTCTGGCAGGCCATCAAGCTCTGAAACGTTATGGGGAAATCCAAGGAATAGCAGCTGTCACCTGGGTTCCCCTTTATTTCAGGTTTTTAGTATCACAGCAGAGAGCACAGAGAAAACATCTATATATCTGGAGGTTTCTCTCCCCAACCCCCGACTTTAAGCTATGAACCCTTTATTGAAATGATGAGCCGGCCACTAGGCTATATTGATTCTATTCCAAACCATGCTTGGAATGCAAACACACGATGACCTGGTGGCCATTCAGGGAAATCCCCCACACCAGGGCTGCCCGGCTTTGGATGTGGCTCCCAGACGAGGTTTACTTGTGAGGCCTGGTGTTGTTTTTTCAATCCTTCCAGATCACCATGGTTCCTACCTCTTCCTTTTGCCTCACCTCTGGTCAGCTTCTCTCCTATGTTGCCACGTGCTTGAAGGCTCAGGTGTGATTCCTGCCTAGGGCTCCAGAGGTGCTGTGACTGCCTGCAGGTAGGGCCTGGAGAGCCATCTGCTTGGAATCCCCATCTCCCCAGCGTAGCCCCCAGGGCACTTCTTGCCCCATCTCATCACATTCACAGATACAGACTTGAGGCTCAGAGAAGGGAGGAACTTGCTCAGGGCCCCCACCATGCTGGCCATACCAGGACCAGCAGGAAAACACCTTGTTTCAGATCAGGGACCGTTTGCAGGGCAGGTCAAAATGAGGTGTAGGTGACATAGGTCAGGTAATACTCAAAGGCAGCCCATGCAGCCTCAATTCTGAAAAACACAGGTCTCCTGGAGACCAGAGACCTCCTCTTTGGTATCTAAAGTGCTTGTCCCATTGCTCAAAGCTCCACAGGCTTCCCCTATTGGCCTCTGCAGCCATCTACTCACTGGAAGCCCCTCCAGCATGATTACCACCAGAGGGGCTCCACTTGCAGAATTATGACCTGCTGGTCAGGCCCTCTCCTCCTTTCCCAGGGCTGAGAGGATGGCGTGCGATCATTCTACTACATGCCATCTCCTTCCCTCCTCCCTCCCACCCTCTCTTCTCTTCCTCTTTTTCCTTCCTCCTTCTTCCTCCCTCTCTCCTTTTTTCTTTCTATCCCTCTCTCCTCCTACGATTTTTCTTAATATCTGGAGCTTCCCTGTCAGAGGGAACCAATCCCTTCTAGTCTTTACTCTGCCATTAACTCTTGGTGAGGTCTCAGGCAGTGACTCCCCAATTCTGGGTCACTGTTCTCCCATCTATAAAGTAAAAGGGTTGTATTTTGTCATCTCTCCGTTTCCTTTCAGATCCAGTAGTCTATGCCTATTAACACAGATGCAACACAAAACATCTTCAGGGGCTGGGCATGTAAAGTCAGTGAAACACCATCCAAAGGGTTCAACTGGAGACACTGGGCCACCAGAAGGGGAAGAAGCTACTGGGCCCCAGTGGGTTATTGTTATACAAAAACACGTCAAGGTCCCAAAGAGGGCTGTCTGTGGGAGCTGGATTCTGCCTGTGGGCCACCCAAAATGTAGGATTTTGGATCCCTGCATCCAGATGGATAGATGACCACAAAGTCACTTCCAATTACCATTGAGAGAAGTTACATGCCCACTACATGCCTGAAGGATCTAGAGGAATAGAACATTCCTGAAATGAGGTCTTGCAGAGCCCCAGGCTAATTAAGGGAGCACCATGCAAGCATGTCACTCTCAAGGTCTTAACGACATTACTCAGGGACAAACAGAGGTTTTCAAACATTTTTTTTGACCATGATCCACTGGAAGAAATTAACTCTAAAAAGTGACTGAGTACACAAACATGGGACATAAATGTCTCACAAACAAAGCTAATTCTTAGTATATGTAATACGTACTAATATTTTCTTTTCCTCCATTTTAATACTTTATGCCATTTCATTAAAAAATGTTGTTTGCAACCCAATAATATGTACATGATCAGAGGTGAAAGGAATGATAAAGATTATTCTAGGTTTGTGGGGTCTAATATGGTAGCCATTTATTTTATGTGACTATTCAAACTAAAATTAATTACAATTTAAAGAATTTTAAAATTCATTTCCTCAGTCACACTTGACACATTTTAGTACTCAATAGCCACATGTGGCCAGTGGCAACTATACTGGATAAAACAGGGAAAAAAAAGTTTTCATTATATGTTGTATTAGATATCCCTAACCTAAATCTCTTGATGAAAGAGCGAAAGAGGAGAGTGAAAAAGTTGGCGTAAAGCTCAACATTCAGAAAACTAAGATCATGGCATCTGGTCCCATCAGCTCAAGGCAAATAGATAGGGAAACAGTGGAAACAGTGGCTGACTTTATTTTCTTGGGCTCCAAAATCACTGTAGATGGTGACTGCAGCCATGAAATTAAAAGACGCTTACTCCTTGGAAGGAAAGTTATGACCAACCTAGACAGCATATTCAAAAGCAGAGACATTACTTTGCCAACAAAGGTCCATCTAGTCAAGGATGGTTTTTCCAGTAGTCGTGTATGGAAGTGAGAGTTGGACTATAAAGAAAGCTGAGCGCTGAAGAATTGATGCTTTTGAACTGTGGTGTTGGAGAAGACTCTTGAGAGTCCCTTGAACTGCAAGGAGATCCAACCAGTCCATCCTAAAGATCAGTCCTGGGTGTTCATTGGAGGGACTGATGTTGAAGCTGCAACTCCAATACTCTGGCCACCTGATGAGAAGAGCTGACTCATTGGAAAAGACCCTGATGCTGGGAAAGATTGAGGGCAGGAGGAGAAGGGGACAACAGAGGATGAGATGGTTGGATGGCATCACCAACACAATGGACATGGGTTTGGGTGGACTCCGGGAGTTGGTGATGGACAAGGAAGGCCTGGCATGCTGTGGTTCATGGGGTCACAAAGAGTTGGACACGACTGAGTGACTGAACTGAATCTAAATCTCACAGTCTGGCCCAATGAAGAAACCAAGGCCAGGGTCCTTCAAAGAAATATATCTGAAGGTGTGGATATATGGGTTGGCATCAAGTGGACATAGTCTCAAAAATGTCTGCCAGGGGTCACAAGAAGAATTCGGATGAAGAATGGGTCCCCTGCAGATTTATCCTCATTATAGGATTTACAACTCAGAGTCCATCCTGCAAGGTGGTATACCAGAGCATTAACTTTCACAGAAAAACAGAAGCAAATTTTCACTGCTTGATGGGGCTTTTACGGAGCAATTTCTGTGAGCTTGAGAGAGAATGGGCTCTGGAACCTGTTGGTACTGGGTTCAAATCCAGGCAGGTTGGATGAAATTTGGCAAGGTGCTATGTCCCTGGGCCTTAGTTTCCCCATCTGTAAAATGGTGATAATAATGTCTACCTTTCAGAACTTTTGAAAGGAGAAGTAATATATTTATAAAATGCCAAAACATCGTCTAGTATATTGTAATTGCTAAGTCAAAGTTTTGCTATAATAATAATGATAATGACAATTGTGGTAACAATTTAAAAATGCTGAATATTGTGGAGAACTAAAGATAAACACATCTCTCACTGCAAAGGAAATTCCAGGGATGGAATAGGGGAGTTTTGTAAAAAAAATTGTATCTCTAATGCTAAACCCAGTACTTGGTACTAGTAGGCACTCAACTCATACTTGCCAAGTAGATGAATGACTAAAATATATCCCTAAATACTACAATCTCAGGTATAATTGGATAAAGGAATCAGAGAGATCCAAACATGAAGTGCTTAGATTCTCATGAATTATTTCTGATTGGGTAGGGGAGGGGAGGGAAAGAAAAAAAATTGGAGAGATATCATTTCTATATTTTTTTTTAGTAGGTTGTTGATACATAGTAATGAGATGAAGAAGTCAACATACACAGTAACCAAGAAAAAAGAGAGAAGACAAAGACCAAAAATAATAGGAAGAAATACAAAGAATATACTTTCTTCTGAGATTAAAAACTTTTTTAAAAGCAAAGATCCTCCATAAAAATCAGCGAATGAAAGTTGCTTTTTTATCTTTAGGAAACAAAGCATCATTCAAAGTTTCAAACTGAATTTGTATGGTCTGGGGAAAAGAGGGGAAAATGTTTACATTCTGTGTGTATCAGCAAGTAGTTCTCAATTATTGTTGGTCCATGTATCATGCCCTACAAGCTGCTTTTTTTTTTTTCCATCCATAAGTGTAGTGGACATCTGCTGTTTTGCCTTTTCAGCATCTGCTGTCTGCTTTTTCTGGCAACATAACCTCTCTTTCCCATGGGGAACCCATTCTGTGGGGCTTGGTGGGCTGAACCTGTTCCAACACCGATCAGCAAGTAGACCAGTCTGGCCACCCAGAGAACCCCATCTTCTTTCCATGTGATTGGCTGACCTCATCACCTCTGGGGTTTTTCTACAGGGGCTCTTGGAGAAGCCATCTGGGTTGCTAAGTCAGGAGGAGGCAGTCTGAGGCCCTTGGCCCCATCCTGCCTTCAGATCAAGAGAGAGCATTATACAGATGGAGAGAGTGAACAAGTCCCTGATGTATCATTTGAGTCTGTGGATAAAAATGGGCCTGAAGCCACTGTACTTCTGAACTTCCCAATTATACAAACCTATATAGTTCAGTTCCTTTTTTAAAAAAATGAGTTCGTTTGAGTTGGGGTTTCATCAATTGCAATGAACTACTTTATGTCCTCAGTTTTCCATCAAAATAAAAATCTGCTATTAATTTAAACAAGCATTCCAGGAGCACTCCATACTGGATCTCATGTATCTAACATAGCCTGTAGCATCTTGCTGAGGAAATGATGAACCAGGCGGCCATGGTCCCTGTCCTCACATGACTCGCACTCCAGTGGGGGAAATGTTGGGAAAAGTGCTGCAGAAGAGGAAGAAGAGGCCTGTAGCAGACACGAATGATGCCATCCCAATGGCCATTCCTCTCTTCATCTGCTAAGGGGAACCTCTCTCCTCTGCGGGGAACCCATTTTTGCTTATCATCCCCTGAGCATTCATGTCTTTCAGGAATGGCTGTGACCTTTCCTGGAGTCAGAGAAGGAACCTTGATTGGTGAAAACAGATTCTAGTACTCTCATTCCTTTGCCAACTGATTAACTTAGGCAAAGGCATGTACACATTCCTGGCCAATGAGACATGAGGGGAGGTCGGGTGGGGGTCCTGGGAAGGTTTTCTCCCCTCTTCCTGGCCTCTGGGATGCTGGAACTCCAGCCCTGGTGCCTATGGTGAACTCTACAGGGAGCCATCCAAGATAGAAAAAATCTGGGTGTCTGAGGATGATGCTCAACCTCTGTACTAACCTGTCTTGGATCTGTCCCTCCTCGGACTCACTGTCCTATAAAATAGATGTGTCTAGATTGCTTAAGCCACTTTTAATTGGGAGCTGCCATTTGTTGCTGCAGGCACTCTATGGAACTAAGGCTATGCTATGGGGTCATCGGAGCCATCAGGGAAAGCCTCCTGAAGCCACTCTGAAGATGGGCAAAGCTAGCCAAGCAGGGGCGGGGGGTGGGATGTGAGATGAAGTGGTCTTAGAGCAGAAGTCAGTGGTGGAAGCAAAAGTGGAACACATTCCATCATGGTGCTTTTTGCTATGGGAGTGTTTCTCAAACTGACCAGCTAACCACCTGCTTCAGAATGTCCAGGGGTTGGTGGGCGGGGAGATCGGCATGGATTATCAAAATGCAGATCCCTAGGCACTGCCCCAGACCTACTGAGTCAGACTTTAAAATTTAAACAAGCTCCTCTGAAGAGTCTTGTTCACTAAAGGCTGAGAACCCTTGGGTCAGTGACTAGAAGACTCATACAATCTTTGGCACTGAGATGAGAATTTTAGAAATCTTGATATATTAATTTGTATCAAAGTGCCATCATAGAGAATGTACCAATATCCTTCTGAGTATTACAAAGTATATTTTCTCTGATACGTTTGCCAACCTTCACAAACATTAAAAAAAAGTCAACTGGCATTGAAATAATGTCCTAATACAGCTAGAGTAAACACACATTTAATTCACTCAGCCCTGGCACATGGTTTCTTTTCTAAAGTTGTCATTTCTTTTAGGAAGAGCTGTTTCTGATCTGTTATTAGAGCCACCCCCATCAGGCAGAAATGCACAACACAGGTGGTCGTGCAGACAGGGAGACAAACAAAGGTATTTCCCCTCTCTCTTTAGTGTATTCTGAGGAGTGTAGCTGTGATGTCTCAGAGCCAGCTTGCCCAAACCAAAGGCAGTCCTTCAGCATGATAAGCCCTGAAATCCTTTGTTGGCCTCCCCACATCCACTCTCATGGTCCACCCATCACCAAGCTGTGCAGATGAACCCCTCACACAGCTCTGCCATTCAGCTCATCTTCATCTCCATCAGCTCTGGCCCAGTGACAAGCATCTTTCCTCTGGGCTACCACAGTGGCTTTCCTACCATACCTCTTTTCTGCACCAGTGGTTCTCAACTCTGGGGCAATTCTCCATTCCTTCTTGACTACACCTGCCAGGAGTCATTTGTCAATGCTTGGAGACATTTCTGATTGTCACAATTGAGGGGTGTGTGTGTGGGTATGATACTGACATGTAGTTGGTAGAGGCCAGGGATATTGCTAACTATCTTGTACAACATAGCTCCTCTCCAACCCAATAAGGAATTATCTGGTCCTAGATAGTGTCAAAGTTGAGAAATCCTGCTTTAGATGTATCCCTTACACCCCATAGACCTCAGGTCAAAGGCCCTTCTCTGACTTACCTTCACAGTACAAACCCTACTGTTACTGGTTCTCAGAGTCCTGGGTACCCTCCCTTGACTGTATTATTTTCAGTATGTATTGATATAACAAGTTGTGATTATTTGCTTATTGTTTTCTCCATTAGACTCTAAGCTTGATAAAAGCAGGGATGCTGTTTATCGAGCTCACTTCTCTAATCAGGCCAAGTACAATATCAGGCACACAGCACATTTATAATAAACACCTTTAAAATAAATGAACTTACTTTGTGCAAATTCATGTGCAATCATGGAACACAACGGTTAGCATAGATCCTGACTGCTAGAAAATTACATTCTTGTAAGGACTCTTTGAAAGATTCATATTTAAGATAACTGTTTTGAAGTATAAGAAAATCACAACGGCAGCAGGTTGGAGACTCTCTGGTTTCAGGATTCCTATACACCCCTGAAATAGTATTGTGAACCTCAAAGAGCTTTTGTTTAGGTGCTTTGCATCTATTGATATCTATCATATTAGAGTCACATCGAGAATTTTTTAAAAAACAAAAAAACAGAAGCACACATTCCATTAGCTGTCAGTGGTGACTTCATCAGACATCACCTCTGGAAAACTCAACTCTATCCTCCTGAGAGACAGAGAGTGAAAAAGGCAAAACACTTCTTAGGATGGTTACAAAAATGGTATTGATCCTGTGGACCACTCAGAGGGCCTCCAGGAGTCTCAGGAGTCCCTGTAACATGTCTGAAAACTGTTGCACTATAGGAATCCTAATGTTTTAGAAATAACTTCCTGCTGAGGAATCAGGGCAATTGATTCCTACTCAGAAATGGAGTTGGTCCTTACAAGATGGAAGGCATGGGGACACCAGCAGAGACACACTCCTCTTCTGCTGATCCAGTCTACAACTATAGCAGACAAACTATGGCTCGAAGATCAATTCTGGTCCACTGCTTGTCTTTGTAAATAAAGTTTTATTGGAACATTGCTATGTCTATTCATGGATGTTTTGTCTATGGCTACTTTTGCGCTAAGATAGCAGAGTTGATAGTTACATCAGAGCCTGCAGGACTTACAAAGCCTAAGAGACTCGCTATCTGGCCCTTTCTAGAAAAAGTCTGCCAACTCTTGTTCTTTAGAATATTTACGAAGGCAAATGCTTCTGTCAAAAATAAAATTGATGTTGAATGACATTTCTCCAAGTACCCCTCTGCCCCTAAATTGGACTGGGCATTAGTGAGTGAATAAGGAAGGTGAGAAAGAACACACCTCTGTCAGGTGGGATAAAAAGGCCATCAGCTTGAGACCTTTGCTTCTAATCCTCCAGCACACTAGGAGACTTAGGGCAAGTCATCCCAATCTATTTGGGGATGCTGAGGGGGATGGGCTACACGGGGAAAGCATTCCCAAGAGTCAGAGCTGCTCAGAGATGAAATGAGCTGCCTTTCTAGACAGTGAGTTTCCCGTATGTGGAAGCTGGTTGAGGTTGGAAGGATCAGATTGACAGGAATCAGATCTTTGGGAATCAGATGGGTGACTGTATCAAATCAGGGAACACAAACTCAGTGCTTCAGGGGTAGGAGGTCACATAAATGAGTGAGTGGACTGGGATGAAGGGAGTGAAAGATGTGGCCAAAGAGGCATGGTTCCTACTCTATTTCAACTGACCCCTGCCGTATGGGGATATTGGCTTGGGGTAACCAGAAATCTGGATTTTAAAGTCTGGATTTTAAAACCTCTTTGTGTTTATAGTTTGGCTCAAATACCCAAAAATAAAGAAGAACAGTACATGAGTCAAGTAAAACACATGTATGGATCATTTTGTCACCCAGGTCACCTAGATAAGATAAACTTCAGGGCCTTTCCTAGCTTAAATATTCTTTGATACTAAGAGAATAAAAGAAATCCCTTATATTTATTTATTTATTTTTAAAAATTTTCAGTGTGTCTTGACATCTTATTTCATGCACATTTCTGTATTCAAGAGCACAGTCAGAGCTAGAACCCAGGACTTCTGATGCCAAGTCTAGTGCTCAAAGCTATGGCTGCAGGATCCACTATGCCAGAAAAAAAGACCTGAACTTAGCAGAGCAGACTGGGTGGAATGAAATGGAAATGGGCAGTGAGGGCGGAAGAGCTAACCAGGCTGAGTGAACAGGGAGAGAGCTTAGCAGCAGGAGGTACAGTAGACATGACCAGGGCAGCATGGACTAGAAAAGACAGTCCATCTGATCCCCAGAGCAGCAACTTCACCCAGACCTCCCCTTGATTTCAAAGGTCCAGGAGCTGATGGATTCCTGTTTAACTTGAGCTAGTTTGACCTGAGTTTTGGTTACTCGTGATCTAAGAGTTCTTGCACAATCTTAAGGATGGATTAAAATGTTGTGCTACTGTAGTATAAAAGCAGTCTTAGACAATAAGTAATGAACGGGCATGGCTGTGTTCCAATAAAACTTTATTTACAAAGATCAGCAGTGGGCCAGAATTTACCTTTGAGCCATAGTCTGCTTATCCATGCTATGGAATCATTCACTGGTCTAGTAGAAATGCTACTATGCTGAGTGTCCTGAGGCCATGTATATTTCAAGGCCAGCTCACAGGTTATTTGGCTGGGTTATTAGACTAGATGATCTTAAAGATCCCTACACACCGTGAGATTCCAGGATGCTTTGATTTTTGCTTAAATCCTTTAAGGATTTAAAGGTAGACTGTAATTCAATCTATGTTGGGAACAGAAAGTCTCCTCCAACAAAATGCCTCCAATCATAATTACCAGCTCTATAACTGAGCATATGTTGATGGAAGCCTCCATTCATACCGAGCCAGTTAAAATGCACGGAAGGGACAGCTAACAGATCTCTCAAGTTAAGAGTCCAGGCTGTTAATTACTTTTGTAAAAGAAATATATAAACATGCAGATGGCAACTGTAGTAAATATGTTCATCTACATATAAATACCAAAATCCAGCCCACTCCTCCAGGCCTATCTCATATGCAACATACTTAGAAAGACTTACAGATTTCTTCCTCATCCCCCCTCCATTATCTCTCTTCTTTAAAATCTCATGGCATGTACTTCTTATGACTAAGCAGTGGTTCCCAAACCTAAGCATGCATTAGAACCCTGGATGTCTTGTCAAAACTCAGATTGCTGGGCTCCACTACCAGGGTTTCTGATTCAGGATATTCAGGGCTGGGTGAGAATATGGATTTCCAACCAGTTCCCAGGTGATGCTCATGCTGCTGGTTTGGGGACCACGTTTTGAAAACCATTCACCTAGAGCACAGTCTACCCTATGATATCATCACTTTTGTGCTTGCCTTATTTCTCTAGCAGACTGTACATTACTTTAGGAGGGATACTGTTTATATTCACAAACCCTGGAGAGTATTCTGTAGGCTTTCAAATTGTGGTGCTGGAGAAGACCCTTGAGAGTTCCTTGAACTGTAAGGTGATCAAACCAGTCAATCCTAATGGAAATAAACTTTGAATATTCATTAGAAGGACTGATGCTGAAATTCAAGCTCCAATACTTTGGCTAACTGATGTGAAGAGCCAACTCATTGGAAAAGACCTTGATGCTGGGAATGACTGAAGGCAGAAGGAGAAGAGGGTGACAGAGGATGAGATGGTTAGACAGCATCACCAATTCAAGGGACATGAGTTTGAGCAAACTCCGGGAGACAGTGAAGGACAGGGAAGCCTGGTATGCTGTAGTCCATGCGGTTGCAGAGTCAGACACAACTAAGTGACTGAACAACAACAACAATTCTGTGGGCGCTGCAAACATTTAGATACAGCCATGGGATGAGTTGAGGAGTTACGTTTTTGGCTAAGGTACACCTGACAGCTGTTTCCTACAATAGGAATTTATGGAGACCACAAGGAAAGCAAATGCAACAGACTTGTTCTCAAGAAGTAACCAGTAAAGGAAATTTCTGTGGCTAAACCATGCTGTAATAGAATTCAAAATTCCATCAAGTTCAGTATTCTGGTGGAAGACCAAAACCCAAATGAAATCGATCAAAGAGTTATACAACTTTTCCTATACATATTGCAGTTCTAGGTACGTGTTTGCCTAAGGAGAGTGAGGTGGGAGTAGATAATGATGAATAATAGAAATACTTCCCTGATAGCTCAGTTGGTAAAAAATCTGCCTGCAATGCATTAGACCCCGGTTTGATTCCTGAGTTGGGAAGATCCTCTGGAGAAGGGATAGGCTACCCCACTGGAGTATTCTTGGGTTTCCCTTGTGGCTCAGCTGGTAAAGAATCTGCCTGCATGTGGGAGACCTGGGTTTGATCCCTGGGTTGGGAAGATCCCCTGGAGAAGGGAAACGCTACCCACTCCAGTATTCTGGCCTGGAGAATTCCATGGACTGTGTAAGTCCATGGGGTTGCAAAGAGTAGGACATGACTGAGTGACTTTCACTTTCACAGGTTACCTAAATACCCCTTATAGGAAAATCAAGGAAAAAACATTTGCTGGGAATTAGGATGTGGCGGTATTTGGAGGCAGGGTCTTTAAAGAGGTTATTAAGTTAAAATAAGGTTGTAAGGGTAAGCTCTAGTCCAGTATGACTAGTGCCCTCATAACAAGAGAAGATGAGGACACAGACGCACACAGGGAGAAGCTGGCCATCTACAAGCCAAGGAGAGATGCCTCAGAAGAAACCTTGATCTCAGACTTCTAGTCCCCAGAGCTATCATTAAATATATTTCTGTTGCTTAAGTCACTCATGTGTTAAAGGTTGTGATGGCAGCTCTAGGAAACTAATACAGACTCCAAATCATTATTTTAAATAGTATAGAGATATAAAACCTCCCAGGGCATCAAGACCATGCAATGCTCCTGGAGTGGAAAGTGCCCTGACCAATCTACTCCTAGGTTAGGCCCTAATATCTCCAGCCTGGAGGATCCCAACAGGTCCTAACTGGTCTCCTTTGCCCACTCACTTCTCTACACAGTCGCCAGAGTGATGCTTTCAAAATGCAAATCCAATGATGCTTACCCCTGAAGTGCTGAAGCGCTCACCACACTTCAGAGCATTTAACACCATTTAATGGCTTCACTTGGCTCTTGGGATAAAGCCAGACTCCTTGCCATGGTTGACAAGTGCTTGCATGGCCTGGTCCCTGCCAGCCTCCCCCATCTCCTTTCCGACCCTCCTCACCTCCAGCAGTAGATGACAGCCGCCTGGCTTTTCTTGTCCTTCCAATGCACCCTGCTTCCTCTCAACACTAGGAGACTCCCAGTCCAAAACAGACATGACAGAGGTGCTTTCACATGCAGATGTGTTGCACGTCCTGGAAGATTCATCTCAAGGCAGATAGCTTTCAGTCCTGACTGCTCTTGCCCCACTGCCTCTTTTAGGCTAGTCACTGGTAGAGACTGTCTCAACAACAGCTAAAAGCACTGTTTACAATAGCCACTGGGAAATAATCCAAGTGTCCATCAACTGAATTCGGGTTAAGAAGATGTGATGTGTGTGTGCGTGTGTGTGTGTATAAATACAGTGGAATATTACTCATCCACAAAAATGGAATGAAATATTGCCACTTGCAGCAGTGTGGATGAATCTAAAGGATATCATACTAACTACATCAGAGAAGACAAATATTTCATGATATCACTTACATGTGGAATCTAAAAATACGATACAAATGAATCTATGTACAAAATAGAAACAGACTCACAGACATATTATAGAAAGTGAATTTATGGTTACCAAAGGGGAGAGGGATGGCAGTGGAGGGGAAGGATAAATTAGGAGTATGGGATTAACAAATACAAGCAGATACTATACATAAAACAGGCTTCCCTAGTGGCACAGATGGTAAAGAACCTGCCTGCAATGCAGGAGACCTGGGTTCAATCCTTGGGTTGGGAAGATCCCCTGGAGGAGGGCATGGCAACCCACTCTGGTATTCTTGCCTGGGGAATCCTCATGGATAGAGGATCCTGGTGGGCTACAGTCCATGGGGTCGCAAAGAGTTGGACATGACTGAGCGACTAAGCACATACATAAAACAGAGAAGCAACAAGGATTTACTGGATAGCACAGAGATCTATATTCAGTATCCTGTAATAACCTAAAACGGAAAATAATCTGAAAATATATATATATACCTGAACCCCTTTGATGTACTCCTGAAATTAACACAATATTGTAGATCGAGTATAATTCAATTAAAAAAAATTGAAAAGTGAGGGGAGTAGTAAACAGTAAAAATGTACCAAGGTGTACAAGGGTATCCTTCCCAAACTAGGCATGGGTGAATCCTGTGATGGGTACCATTCATCTGGGAATTGTAAAATGAGCTGAAGGGTGAAATTCTGGGCCTGTCGGCCAAAACGAGTCACCTGCTCTGACGGGCACGATGAAAGGGCTCTTTCTTTCTGGTCTAGCTTGCTCACTGCCCTTCAAGACACAAAGAGAAGAGCAAAGATTCTATCCTATGGTTACTGTCCTGTGTCTCTCTTTATCGTCATTTAATTATAGAGACCACGCTTTCTGAATGATACTGAAACACATGACTGGACGCATGGCCTAACAATGGGATGAAAAATTTGAAATGAGGACAGTTGTACATAAGGACACTAGAGGCACAATGAATGGACTCTTTTTACCTCGTCCCATTTACCTATAACCCAAATAAAGCTAGATTTGCCTTGTGCTCAATTTCTGTGCACAGCTGTATTAAATTCTAATGACGAAAAGAAACATATCTAACAATCCAAAGCAATAAGAAAAAACAATTCAAACATTTGCTGGATTCTCTTTCAAAGAAAGTCAAGGGAGAAGGCATCTATGTAATAACTAGCGAAATAGAGGTTAACTGAAAGCTTCTCATTCATTGCAATAATTATATCACAAAACATGAGTCAAGGGAAACGAGATCACTCCACCTATTTTACAGATGAGAAAACTAAGGCTCAGGGAACTGAGATGGTCCCAGACTCCAAATCAAGACTTCCGACTCCTAGTTTAGTGAGCTTGCTTTTCTACACTTGTGCACACACACACCACCAGACTTCCTTTCCACCATTCTGCATTATAAAATACTTTTAAAAATTTCTTGACACTAATGGCAGCAAAAAATGATGATTGTCAATATGAGTTCAAGAAATACTCAGAGATTCATTGACATTTAATTCCCAAACCTCAGCTAAGTGTGGCACCCAGACAAGAAGAAACAAACATCAACGAACCATACACACATTTTCACTCTTGCAACCTCTCTAAACTAGATTAATGCTTCATAAAAAAAAAAAAAAAAAAACAACCTACCAGAATACCTCTTTTCCAGCCAAAGAGGCATTCTGTCCCCAGTCGACTCTATGAACCCTGGGACAATAATTAACATGTGGGCCAAAGGCCCAAACCCATTGGCACAGGACAGATTCTCAGATGAGAAACAGAGAAGCCCCAAATCCCACTCACATAAAGGGCTTATTGACACTGGTAGAAAGAACACAGACTACAAGGGAGACAGTGAGGCAGAATTTGGGCTATAGAGGAAATGGGTGGGAGGACGGGGTAGACTTCTTCCCTATTTCAAAGCCCCTTAGATTTTCACCAGAGCCTTTTCTAAGTTTACACCCTCCATTGGACTTTGCTCCTGGCTAACAAGCATTTCCCCACAGCACAGAATGATGTCACCGAAGCCAAAGTAATCCAGGTCTGCTAACACATTCCTGTGGTAAAATAGAAGGTTTTGGAGAGCTCCCGTGGACAGATCAGCTCAGGGTGATGTCCAGGTGCCCTGTACTTGGGGCTGATGCCCAGGAGAGAAACCACTTCAGTGGGGCAAGGGCATTCACATCCAGAAAGCCCCCAAAAGGTGATTTGATTATTAGAAGGGGAGAGAGGAAAGCAATTAGGGCTAAAAGGCCATGTGATGGACCAGAGGTCTGAAAAGTGCTGAGTAGGAGGATGAATATGGAGACAAGCGTTCATTCCACCTGATCTTGGGCCCTGTGCTAGGCGTGGGACACACAGGGCCCTGGAGAGACAGGACAATTCCTGTGTGATAGTTAAGTTAGCCTGTGTGTGCTTCAGACTTTTTTCAACATGTAGATAAATGTAGAGCTCTTAGGTTATAGCCCAACAGACTCATGAATAGAAAGTGTCCTAGCCTTCCTAAGGACAAGATATCCTAAGATTTCCTTGAGTCCTTTGACATAAAAAGCTTTTTCTTATTGAGTATGCTACAGTGATACTAGCCCTCCTGATACCCACCAAGCCCCAGGGAAGACCTGGCTCCAGCGGAAAGTCCCAAGTCAGAACTGCTGCTGCTGCTGCTGCTTCTAAGTCGCTTCAGTCGTGTTCGACTGTGTGCGACCCCAGAGACGGCAGCCCACCAGGCTCCCCCGTCCCTGGGATTCTCAAGGCAAGAACACTGGAGTGGGTTGCCATTTCCTTCTTCAATGCATGAAAGTGAAGAGTGAAAGTGAAGTCGCTCAGTCGTGTCTGACTTTTAGCAACCCCATGGACTGCAGCCTACCAGGCTCCTAACAGGTTACAAAGTCCATTTGCTAATGCTAATACCATCTTCGTTGGTGCAGTTATTTATTGGGCAATATTTACTGGGTAATTCCTATGCACCAAGGACTGGAGACATGCTGGTGAATAAAACAAGCACGTTTCCTCTCTTTTGGAAGTGCATAGTTCCACGGGAAAGATATGCATCCCTGGTGGCTTAGTGGTAAAAAATCCACCAGCCAGTGAAGGAGATGCAGGTTTATTGGAGATGCAGGTTTAATCCCTGGGTCGGGAAGATCCCCCAGAGAAAGAAATGGCAACCAATTCAGTATTCTTGCCTGAGAAATCCCATGGACTGAGGGGCTTGGCGGGTTACAGCCCACGGAGTTGCAAAAGAGTCGGACACGACTTAGCAACTAAACAACAAGAAGCAACTAAAGAAATAGATAATTCCAAAGTGTGACAAGTAGAAAGAAGAAATGAGTAAGGCTTGGGGAGAGGCAATCTGAAGGTAAAATATTTCATCTGTGACTGTAAGCAGGCAAGGAATCCAGCCATGGAAGACAAGGGGCAAGAACAATGCTGATGGGGAAACAGCATGTGCAGAGGTCCTGAGGCTGGAAAGTGTGTGGTGAGTTCAAGGAGGCCAGTGTAGCTGGAAAATCAGGGCCAGGAAGAGACCTGCACAAGACCATCTGAAGAGGAGGCTCTTGAAATGCACAATATCTGAGCATTCACCAAGCACTTTCCCAGGTGTGATGATAGTTGAAATAGTCCTTTGTGGTAAGCAAAGATGAATAGGATAGGCCCACTGAACTGATGAGAATATCAACAGATGTCACTGAGTTGGTAGGAGAGCTGAGATTAGGAGTCAGTTCTTCTGTTTCTAAGCCTAGGAATCCTTCATACACAACACACACATACACACACACACATAAATGAGTGAGTGAAAGTCACTCAGTCGTGTCCGACTTTTTGAAACCTCATGGACTACAGTTCATGGAATTCTCCAGAATTGCAGAATACTGGAGAATACTGGAGTGGATAGCCTTTCCCTTCTCTAGGGAAAGGGTTAGGTTGATCCCAACCCAGGGATCAAATCCAGGTATCCCACATTGCAGGCGGATTCTTTACCAGCTGAGCCCCCAGGGAAGCCCAAGAATACTAGAGTGGGTAGCCTATCCCTTCTCCAGCAGATCTTCCTGACCCAGGAATCGAACTGGGGTCTCCTGCATTGCAGGTAGATTCTTTACCAACTGAGCTATAAGAGAATAATTCAGTGTAATTTACAAATAATGAAATACATACATCTTAAAAACAAAAAGTTTTGACAAATACATAAACACATGTAAACAACATCTCAGCCAAGAAAGGACACATTAACGTAATATGGAGATAATTTGCTGTAACCTTTTGTGACCAATCACTCCACCCCCAAACTAGAGGCAAACTCTGTTATGATTTCTGTCCATATAGATTAGTTTTGCCTGTTCTTGAACTTCATAAATGGAATCATCCAGTATGTGCTTCTTTTTGTCTCGCTTCTTTTACTCAGCTTTTTTTTTTTTTTGAGATTCATTCATGCTGTGGCATGTATCAATAGCTGCTTTTTTTGTTTTTGTTTGTTTTGCTGAATAGTATTCCATTGTGGAAATGTAACCAGATTTGCTTATCCATTTGTCCACAGACGAACAGTCCAATTGTTTCCAGCTTTGGGATATTATGAATTAAGCTGCCTGGAACATTTCTGCACAAAACTTTCTGCAGATTTATGTTTTCACCTCTCATGGGTGGAGTTGCTGGATCTTCATTTTATTGTGTTGAGTTTTTATGAAACTAACAGTTTTCCAAAGTTGCTGTACCATTTAACATTCCCACCAACAATATATGAGAAACTTAAGCCATTTTTATGGGTGTAAAAAGGTGGTTTTAATTTGCAGGACTGATGCTGAAGCTGAAACTCCAATACTTTGGCCACCTGATTTGAAGAGCTGACTCATTAGAGAAGACCCTGATGCTGGGAAAGATTGGATGCAGGAGGAGAAGGTGATCTGGTTGGATGGCATCACTGACTCGATGGACATGAGTTTGAGCAAGCTCTGGGAGTTGGTGATGGACAGGGAAGCCTGGCATGCTGCAGTCCATGGGGTCACAAAGAGTCGGAACAACTGAGTGACTGAACTAACTGAACTGATGACTAATGATGCTGAGCACCCATTTGTATATATTCTTTTGTAAAGTGTTAGAATTTCTTGCCAATTTTTGCCGCTTTTAGTGTTCTGAGAAGTCACTGCCTACCTCCAGATCATAAGATAATCTTCAATATTCTCTTCCAGAAGCTGTACAGTTTTAGCTTTTCATTTATTAAGGTCTAAGACCTATCTCTGGAGAAGGCAATGGCACCCCACTCCAGTACTCTTGCCTGGAAAATCCCATGGGTGAAGGAGCCTGGTAGGCTGTAGTCCATGGGGTCGCTAAGAGTCGGACACGACTAAGCGACTTCACTTTCACTTTTCACTTTCATGCATTGGAGAAGGAAATGGCAACCCACTCTTGGGTTCTTGCCTGGAGAATCCCAGGGACAGGGGAGCCTGGTGGGCTGCCATCTATAGGGTTGCACAGAGTTGGACACGACTGAAGCGACTTAGCAGTAGCAGCAGCAAGACCTATCTCAAATTTTGTGTATTGACTAGTGATGGACAGGGTTATCAAGTATAAGGTATAAGGACTCCTTTATTTATTTATTTATTTTTTTTACTTTTTATTGTGGTGTAACTTGTATAAAGTGTATAAATCTTCAGTGTAAAGGTTAAGAATTTTACATTTGTTTATATCCATGTAACCACATTCAGATCATTGGAGGATTCCTTTTTATTGTCAAAAATATTAGCCTCACTATGTTAGTAACAATTAGTATTTAAGTAACAATTATTTTACCACATTGATTTTCCTTCTATGCATGCATTTGACAGAATATCATGCATTTGCATTTTGGTGCACATATGGATGTGTAAGCTGCAGCAATAATGCTCTGACTCCGCAGTGGTCTGTTGCTTGTAGCTGTAGAACAAATGCACTATTCCCTACTGACATCGTGCTCCTATTTTCAAAGAGCTTATAGTCTAAGAAGAGTGCTAGGAAATGCACATGAATAAAGCTGTTGAGTTACAGCAAATGACCCATAATCATAAGAATGTTTTAAAACAAGAGTTCGGGACTTTAGAAGAGGAAATAAAATAACTTCAGGAGTGGAGGAGAGGAAGTTTTTAGCCTAAAGATGGCTAGAATTTTGATAAATGAAGATAATTATATGAGGTAATTGCCTATGAGAAAAAGGGTAAAATAACAACAGCAAGTGCCTTAGTTAGGGTCCTTCCCATTGTAATTTACAGAAACCCAAAATTAGTTTAGGCAAAAAAGAGAATCTGTTGGTTCTTACAAGTGAGAGGTCTCTGGGTGGGGTGGGCAGCCTCTGCATTCAGATCTAGCTGGATTCAGAGGCTTTACCATATAGTAAGAGCTATAACTTTTTTCAAACAACTTCTTCCCACATGCGGACAGGAATGCCCACTAGTATTCCAAGAGCCTTAGCTCAGCAACCTTAATGGAATGAATACTTTTTCCTAGTATTTCCCTATACAATTCCAGCGAATACTATGGTTGACCTCCCTTGGGTCTAATGTCCATTGATGAACAAATCCTTGTGGCATAGGTAGATGGGATACCCCAATTGGCTGGTCTAGGTCATGTGCCACCACCTAGGGGAGGGGCAGAACACAACTGACAGCTCATTTGTACTCCAGGGAGTTAGGGGCAGTTCTTGCAAGGAATCAGAAGCAGGGATGATAAAACACGCTGGACAGACAATTCGGCTATCGCACCTCATTACAGAGGAAGGGGGGCTTTGAGCAGGAAATGGGAACAGGGAGCAAAGTAGGAGGAGACTTCGCTTTGCGCCTGGAGGCCCTGGCATGGATACTGCCCTGTATATTTTTTCTCAAGTGGAGAGTCTCTGACCTGAGTATCAAGAGCTGTCTGCTCAACAGACCCTAGGGCAGCTTGTGCACCCTGGCATTTAGTGGTCACATGAGATGAGTCAGGTAATCCCAGAGTATGAATTATAGGCTGTGCAGAAAACAAAGCCACAAAGAGGATGGAGCCTTCTAGAGTCCTTTCTGGGTCTATCTTTCCAGTGTAATCCTTATCATATTTAAGGTGAAATTCTCTTATAGTTACAAAGATGAACTAAGCAAGAGAGATTAAGTATTTGTGTCCTCCTTTTAGACTTTCAAATTTAGAATTTCAAAGCTGGAAGAGACATTAGAGATTATGTGGCATAAGGATCAGCAAACTGGCCCACAGGTTAAATCCCCCTCCACCTTTACCTTTGGAAATAAATTGTGACTCAACTGCTGCCGCATCCATATGACCACATATCATCAAGGGCTGCTTCTATGCCTCAGACACCATATGGCCCGCAAAGCTCCAAATATTTACGACCTGGCCCTTTACAGGAAAGGTTTATCAATTCCTGGCCTGGTATGACTCTCTCCCTATTCAATTAAGATTGTCTTCTTCAACATTAATCTCATTCCTGACTCACACTTGGATCAAAAGAGACAATTCACAGAGAGTTTAGAATATAGTTTGACATATAATAAATAAATAAAATTAAATGTTAGTGAAAGTCCTAGGCTATCAATACCTCTGTTCCTCTCTCCAATGGAATGATTAAGCGGTGACTGGTCCTATCCATGCCATGTGCTGATTAATTTGTTTATTGAAAAGGGTTTTTTCCAACACATTCAACTGCATTTCATTAATTATTACTGAGTGTGTGCTAAGCATCTAACACCCATTCCCTCACTCTGCCCTCCCCCATCCCAACCACCTTGAGAGGAAGCTGAAGCTATGGGGGTAAAGAAAGTCACAGAAGGTTGCACAGCTAGTTCGTGGCTGAGCTGGAACATGAATCCAGGCGTTTTGACTCCACAGCTCAAGTGCTTATCAAATACACTATCGAAGGCATCTCACTGTGGTCAGTAACCTAATTTTCAAAGTATCAGTTCGCACAGTCCCAGCAATCAGAATCAGATTAACAGGTCCACTTGAAGGGACAAGAGCAGTGACACCAACACCGATGCACAGCATGCCTAGGGAACCCGCCAGCTCATCCTCTCTGCTCTGCATGCCTTCCCTTCTCATCCGTTCACACCTGCTCCACGGTGCTCAGCCAGCCTCTGCTGCCTCTGGGCTCTCCTATCCATCAGGTATGTGTTACCAGGAGATCTTCCTAAATAATGCACAGCTCTGAGGAGGGGCTCACTGCTCGGCTCGAAACCTCTCATGGCTCCTCATTGGTCACAGACTGTAACAAATACTCTCCAGCCTGGCATGTACAACTCTCAAAGATCTGATCCTTACCAGCCACCCCCGCCCCCACCTTCTTTCCTCACTGTCCACCTCCTCATACTTCATAGATAACCAGACCTGCTGACATTTCCTGAAACCCTCTGTTTACTTTGTTTTTGTTTATTTTACCCTCCACACCCAGCCATGGGTCTGGGATGCAGAACTTGTGCAACAAGCGAACGTGGAAGCTAGCCTGCGAGAGTGGATGGATGAGCCCATCAGGAACGGCCTTCTTCCCCATCCAAGCTATCTCTCAAGATCTGCAGTGAATGCTACCTTCTCCACAAAATAGTCCCCGGCTCTTTCAGGGGAATCTGGCCTGACTCCCTCTTCACTCTTTCCTGCTCTTTCAACAGCCAAGAGGGTTTTATTGTATTACAGTCACCCTTGCTCGTGTCTGCCCCTGGGTGATGCTGGAAGGAGGCTGTCTGAGGTCACATTCTTTCCTGTGCATCTCCAATCCCTCAGCACCTGGTACACCGCCATGCAGAGAGCAGGGATTTGTGTCATTGCCCTAGTGAACAGGAGAGTAGTGCTGGGACATCCAACAGGAAAAAGACCAGCCACCCCAACCTGTACTTCCCCTTCACCCCGTAACTCTCATCACAGTAAAATGGGGAAAGACGGTGAAGAGGAGGAAGCAGGAAGGAGGGAAAAGATCCTTGGAGTTGGCTCGATGTGGTTTCAAATACCTGCTCCACCACCTCCCAGCTCGTGTGACTGAGGCCAGGAGACTGTACCTCTGAACCTCATTTCCCTTTTATGCAAAATGGGAGTATTTAATAGTCTATGTTAGATCCTCCCATTCACATATTCATTCAAGGTGTCATTACTTGTTAAATATGAGATTTAGGACCAGAGACCTGTTTTCTGAGCCTTGGTCTGCCCGTCTGTAAAACAAGGATATTATTAGCATTTACCTCCTAGGTCTTCTGTGAGGGTTAAATGCATTCATGTCTGTGAAGACCTTAGCACCACGCCTGGCACACAGTTAATGCTCAGCCAACATGAACGGTCACTGGCGGCCATCACTTTGTGCCAAGAGTGGTAATGAGTTTGGAGGACTCAGCAGTGAACAAAACAGGCCTGTCACAGAGCCATCATGTGGCTTATAGTCCAAAAGGGGATAAGAGACAGAAATGACAAGCCAATGGCTAATACAGTTACCAACAATGGTGAGTTCTGTGTAGAATGGTGAGAGTCCATGTAACACGGGTGACCGTCCTTACATACAGAGCAGGGAAAGGCTTTGCAGGATTGTTGCAAGAATTAAATAAAGAATATTTGTAAATAATTGCACTCAGATAGGCTATAATTGGAAAAGAATGTCTCTTGATTAGGAGGAGGAGGAAAAATGGGTCTAAGGCTCAGGCATTTCTGATGGGGCTTGAGCTTCTCTTTGTTCTGAAATGTTGCCTCCTAGGTCCCTTTTCCCTACCTGAAATGGGCCTGGGCTCTGTTTCTGCCCTTTGAAAGAGGAATTTATGGTCACTCGAGGTTCCCGTGCCCTATATTTCTGACACTATGGGCAATTCTCCTTGCAGAATACCTCATACTGACTGTGAAGATATCTAATTTTACGGTTGCTTTAGATCGTCCTTGGACGGGCAGGGTCTGGATCCCTGGGCTGCTTCCCCAGATTTCAAAAAGCAGCAGCAGACCTCGAGCTGGCCCTGGCCCCGCACGCTGAGAGCAGCTTGCTGCGGGAAGATTGGCACTTGGTGGAGTGTGCTTCAGGTGCTTAAAATAGATCAACTGTGTCATTAGACCATTGCAAGGCAGTCTTTTCATTGGCCCTGCTGGTGCAGGTGAGGGCAAGAGATAACAGCCCATGGAGAAAGACCTGTGCCTTGCACAAAATCAAGCAGATCCGAGGAAAAAGCTTTTGAAATGATACAGGCAGTAGAGAGTGGAATTCTGCCAGAGAAGGGGGTGGGGCTGTGGCACGAGCACACAGCAGTAACCACAGCACAGGGAGCAATAGGACGGCAAAGTGGAGCCTGTCTGGACCTCTTGTCTGGCTGGCGAGGCACTCAGAAAGAAGGCTAACACTTCTGGATTGCAGGCCACAATCCAGTAGCATCATGTGAAATCACCAAGGGATCATCTACACTCTCTGGGGGACACAGAACCAATGTGTGGGGCTGACTCTGGAGGATCCCCGCTGCTCCTTCAGGGCCCTCTCCTCAGGGTGTTTCAAGTCCCTCCACCATTGCTGGGCATGCTCCACCCTGCATACAATGCTCAGACACAGCCTAATCAGGGTTCTGCAGAGCAGCACTATGACCCCTCCTGCCCCTTGCAGCCTGGAATCACACTGTCCAGCAGCCCACATGGCTCTGACGCCTGCGACTGAACTTGAGCTCAACCCACCCCTCCCCCAACCATTTACTCCAGTGGCTGCCATGGCTGGTGCTGGGGACACTGGGCAGTGATGGCAGCTGAGGAAGGAAGAGTTTGGGTCACATTTGGGAGGTAGGAATGACCAGATGTGGACCCAGACTGAACACAGGGGAGTGGAGGAAACGGAAATGCAGATGAGGGCTAGTTTCTGATTACTAACTTCCTTACTGGGTAAATGCAGATTCTAGCAATCAACTGGGACCACAGAGTAGAAGGTTTTTTTTTTTTTTTCCCCCATTTAAAAAAATTTTATTAAATTTTAGTTTGAATTTGAAGTGCCTTGGAATATCCAAGTGGGCAACATAGCAGATGGTCATAAAGATGAAACTAAGAGAGATCTTCATAAAGGAAATGAGAGTGGGCTTTTCATTAATGAATTAAATCATCAAATATCTTTTGAGCAACGACAATGTGCTACGTACTGTGCGTTGCTTTCTATGAATAATTTACTATCCTGATTTCTTCCAGAGAAATGAAGAAAAATCTGGTCTCCACTGAAGAAATTTTGTTGGCATTACCCAATTTCTCACCGTTCTTTCTCAAGTAGGCGATCCCCATCATAACAGAGAGGTTTTATGCAGCCATTCTGGGTCAAGGTGTGACCTTTCAGTAATCACCCCTTAGCTGAGTGGGTGTATAAACTGACCTTACAGATACGGAGCTCATGCTGTCGACTAGATGTCCTCCACTGGACCAGGCATGTCCCATATGTCACAACAAGCTCTGGAACAGTCCAGCCTCCCAGGGTCCTACTTTTGGGCTGATAAAGGCACCCAGAACTGGGACCAGGTATCCAGAGCTGCTTTACTTTGGTCTGTGCCCATCCCCTACTAACAGATTCCTCTGGAAGTGAAACTGACCTCTAGGAGTTGGGGGTGGGGCACTGTTTGCCCAACTGTATCCAAAAGGATATGATATCACCCTCTGGGAATGTGTCAGCTGGGGAAAAAAGGCCATGAGCAGGATCTGGCTCACTTCAAGAGCACTTTATGGCATGGCGGTGTTAATCAACTGCTAACTCGAGATAGAACTTTCTCCCATGATGAACAATAGCTGCGGTTTTCTCATCTCTGTGTTTGATGTTATATGAGTCATATACTAGACTAGAGTTTAAAAAATTCAAATGCCTGCATATAAAATAGATAAACAAGCATTTACTATATAGCACAGGGAACCATACTCAATATCTTACAGTAACCTGTAATGGAAAAGAATTGGAAAAAAAAAAAAATATATATATACACACACACACACATACATGAATCACTTTGCTCTGTACCTGAAACTAATATAATATTGTATGTCAACTATATTTCAATTAAAAATAAATTCAAACACCTACAGTGGCAAGGTAATAGAAAAGTATTAAGCTGTCCTTGTGTGACACCTCTCTTCCTATAGAGGTGGCAACTATGGCTCTCTAGAGAATAGTACATGCCCCCTCAAGGCAGGCAATTCTACTGACTATTGTCTGCCATGTAGGAACAAAGGGGCACGGATGCCAGGTCTTTCAGGCTGTCCTTAGACAGAAGCTAGAAATCCCAATTTTGATTTCTGAGTGTTTGTAAATAATTAAAATTCACTGAAAGCCTGGTGTTGGGCACATAAAACATATCCTATCAGGCAGGCCACCAGCTGGCCCCTTTTGCTGACCTATATGATCCACGAAGGCAAGGACCATGCCTGTTATATTTACGGCTGTGTCTCCAGCAACATGCTGGGTGCAGGGTTGGTGGTCAGTAAATATTTGTTGAGTGAACAAATGAACAATCTAATTCTTGTTCCCCTTCTTGGACATTCCTAGGAACCAGGCAGACTGAAAAACAATTCCACGACTATAAATTCTGTTTCACTGCTGAAATGCTACAGCTGTGCATAATGACCAAAATGAGGGGTAAGGTGGGGAGTGTGCGTTTTGCAGAGAGACTGGAATACTGAGTCACCACGGTCCTCTTTTCTGGGCACCTCCTACGTGTGATCACTCCCTTCAAGCTCTCTGGGGCAGGCTCCATCTCTGCTGGTTAGAGGTGGTAAAATCAGAGCTTAAACATCAAGACTAGGTAGACAACCAACTATCAGCGTCCTACACTAGCCCCAGGGTGTCGCTGGTATTTGGGAAGACTGATCCACAGGGAAATCCTCTCCTTGAGGAGTCATTTACTTAACAAACGCCTTATGGATTGAATTGTGTTTCCTCAAATTTATACATAGATGTCATAACCTCCAGTACTCCAGAATGTGACCTTATTTGGATATGTGGTCTTTACAGAGGTAATCATGTTAAAATGATGTCATTAGGGTGGGCCCTTATCCAATGAGACCTTATTGGATAAGGTCCTTATGAAAAGGGGAAATTTGGGCACAGAAATACGCATAGACAGAGGCGATGTGAAGAGACACAGGGAGAAGACAGACACCACAACCAAGGAGAGGGGCCTGGAGCAGATCCGTTCCTCACGGCCCTTGGAAGGAACCAACCCAGCAGAAGCTTTGATTTTGGACTTTCAGCTCCAGAACCATAAGACAATATATTTCTATTCTTTAAGCCACCCAGTTGGAGGTACTTTATTACAGCAGCTCTAGCATAATACTATTTTTATTCATTTTATAAACACTTGCTATATACCAGGCACTGTTTTAAGCAATTCACAACTGTTAACCTATTTATTTTTTATAACAACTCTATGAGAGAGGCACTATTACTATACCCCTGTGATTATGACTGGAGATGAGAAACGGAGGTACACAGAAGGCAAGTGATTTGCCTAAGCACACACAGCAAGGAAAGGGCAGGGCTGGAATGTGGACCCAGCCATCTAGGTCCAGTCTATGCCCTTAAGAACTGCAGGAAAACAATTTAACTGGCAAAGCACCCAGCAAGAGGTGCTTACACACTTCTGGTTGTTTTCTGTTCTTTACAATGGTATCTGGCTAACGCTGGGTACTGGCCAGTTGTTCACATTCACGACACCAGATGATATCTCAGTCAGATAAGGCTTTTTCCAGAGAGGAATGAAAGAGTTCAGAACTGATATCACTTCCTTTATGCAATGCAAGTACTCTTGAAATCACATTGTGATTTGAGAGATGTGTTATACTCATTTGGGATGGTTTAACATTGTTCCTTATATTATTCCTCTAACGCTCCCTTAGCCTCAAGTGGTCATTTGTCAACAAGCGCTCTATTCATTTAGGAAGTACTGTTTTATTTTTTAAAATCTCTATTCTTATAAAGTATATAATCATCTCTACTCCACCTATTATGCGAATTTAGAATGTCATTAGCAGGCATCCTCCTGTGCCATTTACAATAGATCCTTTTCTCTAGAAATTCTTAGAGTTCCTGATGTGAGCAATGACATGAACAGAGGGAGGTCTTGCTGCTCCTGAGCTGGGTGTCTTGGATGCTGAAATCCCTTGCCTCCCCAGGTCCACTCTGCTCCCTCTCTACCCTGGGAGGCTGACTACGGTGGGGGCTCAGCTGCCTTCCTTGCCCTCTGGCTCCTGGTTGGATTGGGTACCATAGGAAATCCAAGGGAGGAAGGAGAGAGAGGTCAGGATATTTATTCCCCTGGTTCCTTCCTTGGGGTGTTACCATGAGCTGCCTGCCTGCCAGGAGCAACAACTCCCACCAGACAGTGCCTTCCCTACAGCTGACTGGGTCTCTGGCTTTTTTTTTTTTTTCCCTCTTTCAGTCTGGGGGAAGGTGTGGTAAGAGTAGTAAGGGCCACTGTTTCTAGCCTCCTAGTCCTTGGCCATCCGGGCTTCTTGTTTATTTCTCTACATCCTTCTCACATATTTGCAAAGGCTCCTGCTTAAATCCCCTCAAATCACACATCTGTTCCCTGCCAGGACCTAAGATAGACTCCTCTTCTTTTTCACCCTATAACTCAATCAGGTACAAGGCCATGCGGACTTCATTCTCTAAAGGATCTTTCCCCTTATTTCTATTGTTGTAATTACTCAGTCACCCAGTCATTTCTGATTCTTTGCGATCCCATGGACTGCAGCATGCAAGGCCTCCCTGTCCCTCATCATCTCCTGAAGTTTGCCCAAGTTCTATTCTTACAGCCACTCAAATCCTGGCCCTCAGACCTTTTCAGAACTAGGTTAATTATCTCTCATCTAGGATCCTACCTTCCTGTCTTGCCCTTTTAGACTCATATACAATACCAGGTTAATCATTTTCCTGAAGGTTTCCTGAAAGCCACGGCTCTCCTGTGTGTTGAACCCAGTGATGGCCACAATACCAGCAAAACAGGCTAGTTTTGAACCAGAGGGTTTGGCTCGTATGACACCATCATTTCAAAACTTTGCTCTATTCAGTGGCCAATGCAACTTCAGGTTCAACTTCATTCCCTGAGACCTACCACCAAGGAGTTTCTCATGCTATTTCACTTCATCTTCACAACAACCCAGATAGCATATTCAAAAGCAGAGACATTACTTTGCCAACAAAGGTTCGTCTAGTCAAGGCTATGGTTTTTCCTGTGGTCATGTATGGATGTGAGAGTTGGACTGTGAAGAAGGCTGAGCGCCGAAGAATTGATGCTTTTGAACTGTGGTGTTGGAGAAGACTCGTGAGAGTCCCTTGGACTGCAAGGAGATCCAACCAGTCCATTCTGAACGAGATCAGCCCTGGGATTTCTTTGGAAGGAATGATGCTAAAGCTGAAACTCCAGTCCTTTGGCCACCACATGCAAAGAGTTGACTCATTGGAAAAGACTCTGATACTGGGAGGGATTGGGGGCAGGAGGAGAAGGGGACGACAGAGGATGAGATGGCTGGATGGCATCACTGACTCAATGGACGTGAGTCTGAGTGAACTCCGGGAGTTGGTGATGGACAGGGAGGCCTGGTGTGCTGCGATTCATGGGGTCGTAAGGAGTTGGACACGACTAAGCAACTGATCTGATCTGATCACAACAACCCATCTGGCACTACTGCCAACATTTTATAATCATAAAAATTTAGGTTGAAACATGATCTATCTTGTACAAGATTATAAAGAGAATACATGATAGATGTTGAATTTGAACTCAGGAATCCATACCCCAAAGCTTAGGATTTTATTACCCCAGTGTGCTGTCTGCTTATCCCGTGACACCTTTGTGAGGTTTCTATGACTCTTTTTGCTCTCATCAACAAAACAATGCTCAGATATGTCTGACTCTTTGCAACCCCATGGCCTGTAGCCCACCAGTCTCCTCTGTCCACGGAATTTCTCAGGCAAGAATACTGGTGTGGGGTGCCATTTCCTACTCCTGGGGATCCTCCCAACCCAGGGATTGTCAAACCACGTCTCTTGTATCTCCTGCATTGACAGGCAGATTCTTTACCACTAGTGCCACCTGGGAGGATTTCAACAAAACAAAGCCTACTCCAAAAAAGTAGCTCGTTGGCATGCCAATCCATAATAACAGCCAAGGAAGAGACCATCAGGGGAAGCCAATAAAGGGAGAATGGCTCTTGGTACCATTTTATGTGGTATGCAGGTCACTCTCCAACTTCAAGGATGATCCAGTGCTGGCTTTGTGCCCAGGAAAGCCATGGTCTTCAGGAGCTCTGGGAGCTCCAACCCAAGTGAAGCACAGCATTTTACGACACACGGAACTAACTCTGGTGCTCAGGGCATCTGATGCTCTGGGGTCAACTCGGTCTCCCCTGGCTTTGATTCCCAGGACTTGGGAACTCCTGGGGCCAAGACAAAATGGGAGACACTGACAGGAAATAACCAAAGATTCATTGTTGCCTAAGAAAATGCACATAAGGTGGTGAGGCCTTTGGGGCTCTGCGGATTATGGAGAGCAAGAGGTCTGGGACCAGACTTTCCTTGCTCTGTAGGGTCAGGAAAATGTGACCACAGGTGTGAGTGTGTTACACCAGAGACAAGGTTCTGAAGGAACAGGAGGAGAACATCATCAGGGGAGTTGTTAGCTGGACTGGGGTCGGGGTGGGGGTGAGGAGGCCAGCCTGGTGAAGAGGGGTGGTGGGCAGAGGGGCTGGTGCTAGAGACAGGGAGCCTTCCCAGAGGTGAATGAGAGGAGGTGGACATGATGGAGCTGCGGAGAAAGTGGATGCATGTGTGGATGAGCTGGGGCTGTGAGCAAGGCTGGGCCACGGGGGACTCTGCAGGCCTTGCTGAGAGGTCTCCTCTCGCATCTTAAGAGTAATGGGATGTGTGTTTTAAGCAGAGGGTGATGCAGAGAGTGGATGGGGCACTGAAGTAGGCTGGAGTGGGTGAAGGGAGACCAGTTAGGAGGCTGCCTCAGCACATCAGGAGTCAATTGACAGATCCCTGGAATTAGGCTGGGTGTGTGCAGGGGGACAGAAAGGCTGGAAGGTAGACCCACCTCACAGAGCCCAAGGTAGAAATGATGGCTCTGTTTTCCCTAAAGTCCTTGGCCCATGCGGGCCACGATCTCAGTACTAGCCCTGGGTGTCCTGCTCATGCCTTTGGTGTTTTGTTCTCTCTGCAAGGAGACCTCTTTCCCCTTCTCTTATTGGTTCAGATGGCTGGAGCCCACCTGTTGCATTCTCCCAGGCCTGGACCACCACCCTACTCTACATCTCCAGAACTACTGCTTTCTCTCACAGCCCTGTTTTGCAGCATGCTAAAGTTCAGCAAGTTTCAGAAGAATTCTGATGAAACTAAACCAAAATGTACTCTGAGGAGTCACTGACTGGGCACTCCCCTATTTTTTTTTTTTTTAAAACAACTGAGACATGTATTTCTTATTAATAAAAAATTTACATATATTTACAAAGCAATCTCTCACCTTCCTGTCTTGTCCTCAAGATCCCATTTCTACTTTCCTTTCAATTTATGACAAAGGTGTGACATCTGAGAGGTTGAGTGACTTGCTTGCTAATGTCATAAAGTCCACAATGGTAAGAACCACAGTGACTACAGCAGTGACAATGACAGCCTGGCCACCATCGCTGACACCTTGCCAGCTATGTTGCGGGTACTGCTCTCTGAATTGTACATGACACATGAACACTTATCTCCATTCCATGTGGAGGAAGGTCCCATCATTCCCATTTTGCAGATGAGACAACCATCCCGAGGACCACATAGCCAGCAAGTGAAACCACAACTAGAACCTGGGCCCACCTGACGGCAGGGCTCGAGCTGTCTCAACTCTTACACGCTGTCCCAAGCTTATACAGCCCATGCACCTCTACTCCAGATAAAGTGACCAGCAATATAATAAGAAGCTCATGATCTGCCCCCATCTCAACGGTGACATTGAACAGTTGATTAGGAATGGCACACACTGTTGATAATGTTATGCGTCCACGTACCTTTCACAACCCAAAAACTAGCCACATGACTTGATGAAGACTGCAAAACTGGAGCAATAATGCTCATTTGACAGGGTGGATGTGAGAGAGGTGCAGGTGAAATGCGTAGCCCAGTGGCTGGTAGAGTGAGGATTCAGGAAGTGAAAGTGCAAGGAAAAAACCGAGTGACAGTTTCTCTTAGGTTCAATTTCAGGCATGAGGATTGAGTTAAGAGTCTCACATGGTAATGGGGCGAGCACTTTTGCTTACAGCAGGTCACCCCAAGGGCCACATGCCCATGCTCTGTCCCTGTGACCTGTGACCCCATCACACCATCACTTCTGCAAGGTCTGATTTCTACTCTTTCCTTCTGGAGGCTCCCAGGGTGGGGAGGAGCCTCAGTGATGAGGGAGCCCGGCCCCAAAGCCCTGAGCAGGAGTTTCTCCACAGTTTGCCTCCAGGTAGCCCTTTAGAGAATCACTTCCTCATAGGGAACCTCAGGGACCCGCAGGCTGCCTGAGTCACTCTGTTTATTTTCCCCTGCTCCTGGAAAATAAACGCGCTCTCCCCACTTAGAAAAAGTATATGAGGCTGGAATGGCATTTCTGTTAATCCTTCTCTTCTGCAGTACTCAATTCTACTACTTTTTTTTTTTTTTTAAGTAAAATCTATTTCCTTCTTTAGGGGATACTCAGTGTTGCTAATGGTACAAGAGTTTATGATTCTAAAGAGAGAAAAAAGCAGAGTCTGTTGCTTGTTACCTTCTTTCTTAGTTCCTTGAAAAATAAATGAGCCATCTTTCTCTTCTGTCATTTAGTGAGAAAGGACTCCCATAAATACATTTTTCCCTGCCTAGAGATAGTGAGAAGTGACAGGCACTTCAGATTCTTACTTGTCTGAGAGCACAGATGGATGCAAATTTGTGGCCCACTAGGTGATCGGTTCTACCTAATTTTGCTCTTTTCCTGAGCCTCAGGTGAAGCCTCAGCCTTGTTTCAGACTGTCAAAATCAAGAAGCAAAATTCT
Organism: Bos mutus; assembly: GCF_027580195.1. Classification (NCBI taxonomy): domain Eukaryota; kingdom Metazoa; phylum Chordata; class Mammalia; order Artiodactyla; family Bovidae; genus Bos; species Bos mutus. The sequence goes on along the minus strand of NC_091623.1, from coordinate 100,238,671 downwards.
TGGGCTGTAAAAGGCAGAGGGAGTCCAGCTACACTTGCCTGCCTAGCACAGCTATGCAATACACAAAGGAAGACGGCAGAGAGATGACTCATACAAATATATAGTAAATAAATATATTTCATTTCCATCTCCCTGGCTTTGTTTTCCTCCCCTCCATGCCAACAGCCTTGAAATGGAAGGAGGTTAAGGAAACCTGATTTGGTGTCAAACACAGCCTCAGAAGGTACTGATTTTTATGACCTTGCTTCTCAGCTGTAGCTTTTTTAGAAGGAACTTGCAGATTCTTAGACTAGGAGAAGCTCAAATTCAACCCTTCTCATTTTACAGATGAGCAATCGGAGATCCAGAGAGGAGAGAGCCAAGTCAAAGACCCAGGGAAGTGAATGTTCCTAGGCGTTCTCTGGTTCAACAACCCCACATGCTGCTAAACAACCCAGACAAGTGAAGCTGGCCAGGAGGGGGATTTGAATCCAGATCTCTCTTTCAGGGTGGTGCTCACAACACCTGCCCCAGTGGGTGCCCATGGTCAAAGGTACTGAATTGAAGAGAAAGAGCTTAGGCCTCCTTGTATCTCTCACTGCATTTCTCAGCAGCTGAGGCTCAGCCCAGCAGTAAAATGTCTGGTCCTGCCTCTGCAGAGCAGTTACTGCTTCTGGCATTTTAGAAACATTGGCTAAAGGGCTTGTCTCTTTTCTCTTGTTCTCAGGATGGCTAAATGCAGCCTTCAGGTATGTGAAAAATATCAGCCCTAGGTCCATGGGGCTGCTTGCACGCTAGAGCGGGATATTTCACAATCTCCATCCAGACCCAAAGGTGGCTTCCTGACGATTTGTTTATCAAACTGCTCGTTCCTATCCCACAGTCTGCCCACACCCACCCACCCACCAGCCCGAGGCCAGTCTCCTGCCTTTTTCCAGCTCCAAGACCAACAGGGCCTTCCTCTTCTTTCCAGCTGTCTGCCGGGAGGTCTCCTCTGAGCCCCCTCAGTCAGACAATGGCTACACTTCTGCTTCCTAGGCCTTCTCAGGCATTGCTAGAAGGAGACAAGCAGCCTTCCCAACGGAGACAAGTGGCGCGGCCAATAAAACATTAGCAAATACCATGAAAACCCGGAGCCATATCCCTGTGCTCGGGAGGGAGCACAGAAAAAACCGAGGAGGAGTCTGGGGGCATGTGTCCACCCCGTGCCAGGCTTCCTTCCTCCTTCCAGGCAACCCCAGCGCCGGCTCCTGCACCTCCCGCCCCCACCCTGTTCCCATGGCAAAGAAGAGGAGGACCCACTTACGGCTCGTGTTCATGATGATGCCTTTGCACTGGGTTTTTCATTCAATACGGAGACTCCAGATGCTTTTTAAATCTTCGGATCTTTCGACTTCACTCATCACCTGGAGGTGAAATAGTCCGGTGTTAGCTCTGTATCCTCAGGTGCCCTCTCCCCTTCTGCTGTCCCTCTCAGTCTGGGCTGTAGCCTCTGGCCTTGAAGGCAAGTGGGCTAATAGCTCAGGTGAGAGCAGGGAGGAGGAGGCGGCAGAGAGGACGCGGGCGCCTGGGTCCGTCCGCTCCTGGGACCTGACTGCCCGGCAGAAGCGGGGCCGGCAGCGCCTGTTGGCGCGCACCCCGACTATTGCAGCTCAGCGGCTCGGGAGCCCAAAGGGGGTGTGGACCACAGGGAGGCAGGGCGGGGGCAGCGCGCTGGGTGCCGGGCTCTGCTGGGCAGCGCGTCCCCGCCCGGCGTCCACGAGCGGCGACCCGCCCCGGGACCCACCTCTCGGCCAGCGTCGGGAGCCAGAGGCCCCTGCCCGGGCCCCTGAGACCAGTTCATGAATCCTGGTCCTCGTCTGGGGTCTCGAATTCTGAGGCGAGCAAAGCGAAATAGGAGAGCTCGACATCCATGATGCGGGCTCGCCGGGTGGCTGCGCGGGGGGCGCGGCCGCTCGCTGCTGCCACCTGCTGGACGCGCCGGCGCGTGTCCAGGCCCCGCCCCGCCCGGGCTTCTCTCTGGGTCCTGAGCTGTGAAGGGGAATGGATGGAATCCTGTGTCCTGGGGCGAACGAGGGGGTGCTTGAGCGTTGCTTCCCTCCCTCGATACTCGGGTCTAAGAACTAGACAATGGCAGGAAAATAGACCCTCCATGAGAGGGGCTGTGAAGAAAGGATTGGCTTCGCAGGAAGACAGTGTTCACTTCCAACTCCGCTTCTGACGAGCTGGGTGTAGTCTGGTCTTGAGCAGGTCGCTGCTGGCTTTGCCTCGTGTTCCTCAAGGGTAGAAGGTGGGGGCTGGACAAGTGGATAAGAGATTATGGTTCCTCCAGTCTCCTAACCTCTGTCCCTACCTCCCCTTCATACCCCTTATCACTGACTCATTTGTTACATTTTTTTTTTTTTAATATTATCCCTCTCCTCCATGAGAATGTTAGTTCCATCGAAGTATGGGTCTTGTCAGTAGGGTTCACTGCCAAGCCCTCAACACCCAGAAAAGCACCTGACACATAGTGGGTATCAATAGATATTCACTGACAGACTACCCCAGTCCTTTCTGCATCTAGTATCACTCAGTCCTCAGAATAGAAGGTCCAGAAAGACCTACTTTGAAACACTTCCCTGTGTGAGGCAAGTATCAGGTATGAACCCTAGTGACTCAGACTCACTGGTTCACCCAGTTTTGTATGGCCAAATGTTTTTTTTCCCTGTAGTTAGTTTTTGCAGGTGTGTATTAAAGAAACCTATATTCTGATTCTGCTGGTTAATTCAGTGGGATGAGATTCTTGACATGCCTCTGACTACTTACCCTGTCACCTTTCTGAACCTAGTTCATGGTCACAGAACCATTTCTTTTGAGCATAGAAAAACAAGGCTGAGAGGACACACAATTCCTGTCTATAGAAGGTCACTGGTGTGTGTAGAATAAAAAAGCTGTGAACCACTCACACCCCCGACTTGCAGACAAGAAACAGAGAGGCTGCACCACCTGCCCCAGACACACAGCATCTGGTGGCTGAACTGTACCAGATCTTCTCATTTCTAGATTGGTCCTTTGTGAGAGAGAGTCAGTGTACCAGATGCTGAGATGCCAGGATAAAGGTAGGTAGCCACCCTCTTAAAACTGGGGAAAGAACACCTCCTAGATAAATACAGTGTTTCTACCTCACCCCCTGAGATGTGATAACAACAAAAGGATCTTTAAATAAACTGAAGGGTCAATGGATTTGAAACACCTTGGGATAGCTTACTAGGAATTGTTGCCAACAGAGGGGGAATAACCCTAACCTCCTCACAATTTTGTTTGTATAACAATCACCTGGAGATCCGCTCTGCATGTTAAACAAGGATCCCAGGTGATTCACATACCACTCTGCTACGGAAAAGGCCTGGGATAACTCTGAAAACACAGTAGTGTTTAATAAATACGTAAGTGATTCCCAAAGATCTCTTTAGAGACCCCCTACATTTTCAGATTGTGATTCTTTATTCAATTCCCAAGTTACCTGTAACTTGCTCGGTTCTAAGGCTTGGAAAGAGATCATTTTTCACCCTGGGAGAAAGTTCAGCTAAACTTAACATGTAAAATTAAAAAGACTGTTCAGTGAACATATTTAGTTATCACCCAAAACCTCAAAGTTCAGAACTTTTCAGATTTACAAAGTCAAATAAAAACATATCACTCATTCATTTATTCACTCAGGAGTCATTTATTGCCTACTTTGTGCTAGGACGACTGAGCGACTGAACTGAACTTGTGCTGGCAGCTGGGGTAGAAGAAGACAGACAAGACCCTGGCCTCCTGGAGCATAAATCTTTTGGTAGGAGTGAGCAGGACAGTAATGAACTAAGCCAAGTATGAATTAGGTAAACCAGATGGTGGCTTGGTTAAGAGCCCAGGAGCAAATTCCAGCCTGGCTGGTTTTCAATCTCAGCTCCATCACTCACTAGCAAGAGACTCAGCCTCTATGAGCCTCAAATTATTCATCTATAAAATGGTTATAATATGGTACTTATCTCACAGATTGTTGTATGAAAATATTCAGAGTAATGCTAGGCAAATGAAGATGATATAAGTTAATTATTAATATCATCCCTCACTTATACCTACCTTCGGAGAGAGTCCTGTCATTTTCTACTTTTCCATAGAGTGATGGCCATGAAAATATGCCTCAGAACTTTCCAGCTAAGGAGGGGCTTAACTGACCAGTTCTTCTTGTTTGGGTTGCTTTTTTAACACTACACCCATCTGGATGCTGGTGAATTCAGCTCTTTGGAGAGACCATTGGTCCACTCTAAAAGCCCCAATTACCTTCTTTTGGGGAAACAATCTTATCTTTCTTGCACAGTTATTAGGATAGGAAGAAAAGGGTTAAAAGAAGCTTGAAAAGCTATACCAGTGAGGATGTCCATAACAATCGGAGGTAGCCGGGAAAGACGCAGGAGGAAGCTGGGGGTGGGATCCTTGGTGGAATCGGCTGTGAAAATCATTAGGAAAGCAGAATCTTGGCTCTGCCCTCGCAAGAGAATGGGGCTAAGAGCTGCAGAGCAGAGGGTCCCTTTGTTTGGAAGTTTGTTTGGAACTTTATGACTCCAGAATGGAGATAAACAAGTCGCACTCGGAAACAGACAAATGCTCCTGGGTGTTGGAAAACCAGGTGGCTAAATCATCGGGAGACAGATTTCAACCTTCTTTAGTGGGAAAGAGGAAACCATGGGGCCAACTGGACCCATGCTGCTCCCCCATTATGTTTCTCTTCTCCCCAAAGAGCTGTCGTCTTTACTGACTTCCTGTCCCCAACTGGGGTGGTCTCTGGCTCTCCTCCTCAGTTCCTGCCCCCTCGTGGCTATTATTGCCTAACACAGCCCTAGGCTCCAACTTTCCCTTGTGGTTACACTTCTCTGTTCCCATCCAGCTCCACCTTATCCTTCTGTCCTCACATCAGCCTGCCCCCAGCCCCACTGTGCTGCTCCTGTCCATTCATGAATACTGAATATGCTCTCATCCATCCTCATCTTGAATACAAAACCCTTCTGGCCTATGAGGGATGGCAACGGTGGGCAGAGGTGCTTGTGATCTGATATATTTACTTGCCATTCCTAGACTATTTGAATATACCTCCAAGAGGGAATACTACACTTACTTGCATTTGAAAAATAACGTGTAGTTTTCAGCAGCATGAGAGATCTACATCATGTGGTAGTGAGGGAAGATTTTCATTGTATGTGATTAAATAAAAAAAGAAAATTGCAGAAATACATATATATAGTACAGCCTTTAGGATAATGTATATATTTCAGCACATTGCATTATATATGATATAGTAGGTATATAATGTATATAATAATATGTAGATAATGTAAAGAACATATAGAATATACATGATATACAAAATAGTGCTAAATCATCTTTTCCACAAAGGGGAACCTATATAGGCGCTACATATATATAGACCTGTAATGTGTAAAGACTTGGAAGGGCACACTCCTAATTACCAGACTCTTGGATCAGGTGAGTTTTTGAATTACATAGGTTTAACAAAATCATTGGACAAATGTAAGCTGTGAGAGATTTTGGCAGAAATGTATTTGAAGAACTAAGGTATTTCTTCATTTTTTAGTTCATTCATTCATTTGTTCTTTATTCAACAGCTTCCGACAGGGTTTTTATTCTGTGCCAAGCACCATCCTGGCCAGGGACAGGGGGAGGGGACAATACATAAACACACAGACTTATTATTACAATCCACAGAGGAAGAGAAGAGCGGGGGCTCATGGACACTCAGGGATGGGTGTCTCCCAAACAGGTGACATTCGAGCTGAGGCTGAAGAGGAAGGAACCACCATCCTGGCTTGGTACAGGGTTGGGGGAAGGGGAGGGTGCAGAACTAGGTGGCAAATGGAAATCACAGGTCTGTGGGAGAGGCAAGACAGGACCAAAGTGATGGGTCTAATGGCTTCTCGGTGGAAGAGCTGAGTGGGGCACACACAGTTGGGATCACGTTCAGGATTCATGGACCTGGGATGGGAGTGGCTACATGGACAGGGAGGTCAGAGGTCCTGCTTAGAGTCCTGATGCTGCAGGAGTGTATAAGCCTGGAGGTGGTAGAATAAAGTGGTCTGGATAAGAGTCTTGGGTCTACTCTTCATAGCTGTGTGACCTTAGGCAAGTGACTTAACCTCTCTGGGCCATAGCTTCTTAGCCTGTAAAGCTATACCTCCCTGTCTGTGAGCATCACCAGCAAAGACAGATATGATGGCTTAGCACCGTGTGAGGCCTTGAGTACGTGCTCACACACCTGGCTCTTGTTTGGAACAACCAGACTGACTGGTAAGGTGACACTCTCTGGGCCAGAGTTTCCGTATTTACAAATGGAAGTTTCAACCAGATGAGTCCTGAGGTTCCTTTCACTCTAACGTTCTTGGTTCTAAGCATTTGAGTGTCCTGTGGTTGGAGTTTGGCAGAAGGTCTGACCATGTTCTAGGCTGGTGCAGGGAGCCTTGATTTCCCCCAACCCGCCCAGGGGCTCCACTGGTCTGTGATGAGACCCAAGTCCGAGGGAAGTGTGGTCTTCCCACCAGGAGATGTGTGGTAGCTCCTAATGCCATGTTTGCACCTCTTTTCTTCCTGGGGGAGCCCCCCGAACTAAGGGGATTTGGCAGGACAGAGGCCTGTTTTTCTGGTTGAGAGAGCTTTGAGATGGGGCCATGCTTTTTCCTTTTGTTCCTCATATTGTTTTGTGGAGAAATGTTAAAAAAAACAAAATCAAAGGGGTTCCTGAGGTCTTTGGGAAGCTTCTGGGGGGAACAAAGGAACTGGCTCTGAGATCAGAGTGTTGGGGGCTGCAGTGCTGGCAGCGGGGGAGCTCTGAGCAGACGGCCCCACCACGGGGTTCTGCTCACATCCGACCGCAGCCTGAACCTCCTTCCTGACAGCCGCCCTGCCGGCAGAAGCAAGGAGCTGGGGTGGAGCCAGCTCCGCATGGATTCAGCCTACCATTCCCTTGGCCAGCCTTCTCTAGGCTTGGTTTCTGTGCTGGTAAGCCCAATCTAAAAGGGACCTCAGTGAGCCTTCTATCTTAATCCACTTTTGCATTAAGACACTGAGTCTTACCCATTATTCACCAATAATTTCTCTTCTGTCTACAGTTCTGCTAGTGGTGTCCGCCTCTGCTGTGCTTCCCTGTATAAAGCCGCTCATTTCCTGAAGATTCCCTCAAGTCTGTCTTCTCCTGGAAACATCCTCTGGGCCCCTTATCTTACACCTCCGTCTCCTTTTGGCTCCCTGCACAGAGGGATACCTTGGCCTTTCAGTGAGTGTCCATCTTAGAAACTGTGCCCATGCTGTCTGTTGCCTGTACTTGGTTTGCTTTTCTCCTGTTTCCTTGCAAAGCTGGAATCTCCTCATCCCCTAGGTTGTAGTTTAATTGACACCTCCTGAGAGAGGCCTTCCATGACCAGCTAGCTAAAGTATCTGAGAGAGTATTTCTAATTAATGGGTGGAGGAAAAGTCTCTCAGACAACATGGATTCATTCACTTCTTTTTAGAGTTTGGTTATGACAGCCCTCATGCCCTCTTCCCCCAAATTTTTCTGTCTTCCCTGCTTATTCACTTGGCTCTTTAAGAACTAAATTTTATTGTAAAAAGAATGTATAAATGTGTATAACTGAGCCACTATGGTGAACGGCAGAGATTGGCAGAACGTTGTAAATCAACTATAATTCAACTTAAAAAATAAATAATTAAAAAAAAGAAATAAAAGAACTAAATTCTCTCTCTGAATATGGTCTTTCACTAAATTCTTCAGAGACTACTGAGGATGCATGTCTTTCCTAGAATTAGGGATCGGCACATGAGTGGGTCTTCACAGTTACATGGTTGGCAAGGCCATGCTGCTGTGTGCAGACGAAATGGACTGGGAATTAGAAGATCTGGGTTCCAGGTTCGCTCTCAGTTCCTAGTTATGTGACTTTGGGCAATCAGTTAATTATTGTTGTCTCGGTCTGCTCAGCTGTAATGAATAACAGTGTCCATTAAACCTCAGTATAATATGTATTATTATTCTCCCTTTCTTGTGTGTATCTCGGAATTGTTCCAGGAATGAAATGAGAAACTGTGTGCTTTGTAAATGAAAGCCTATGCAAAATAAGTGGTGATCATTTTCCTCTCATCTCATTATAACTCAGTGATTCAAGCTCAGTTATTTACACAGAATTTGCAAAAAGTGACATCATATCCCCTGGTATCCAGGAAGGCCATGGAAAAGGGCAGGCAGCACTCGGCAATATACGTGCACTAGTCATTTCCCCAGGAACACCATTAGAGTGCTGCCGCTGCCTGGAGGGACACGCTGCAATCCGCAGGCCTCCTGCAAAATCTTGTAACCTCTGCAAGGGAATCAAACCTCTGCTTGTGAGAGAACCCTGCAGGTTCACCATCTGCGGTCATCAAGTTTTAGATCACAATTACTGTGGATGTTCTCAGAATTCATCAAAAATAAGTTCCTCTTTCTACAGAGTCCCAAAGGTGATGGGAATTGGCTAACGCCATGCAGTGAACTAATGGTGAGGAAAGGTCTCTGGGGTCTAGATGACCACTAGGTTACTAGAGATTCTCATGACTGATTCTGCTTCCATTTGGGAATTGCATCTAAGAGTAAAGTCCCACTTCTGCCACAGAGGAACACTCACTAAGGGGACAGAGAGGGAATCCCACTACAGCATTTATTTTATTTATAATACAAAGAGAATAGGAAACAGTTTAAATGACAATTCATAGGGAGGTGGCCCGACCCTGGAGACCCCATGGACTGTAGCCCATCAGGCTCCTCTGTCTGTGGGATTTCCCAGGCAAGAATACTGGAGTGGGATGCCATTTCCTTCTCCAATGCTAAGAAATATACAGCAATTAGCAAAAAAGAGGTGGGTGTTTACATAACATGGATAGTTTTTCAAGACCTATTTTCTGATGGGGGGAGCAAAAACAAATTGCAGAGCCACTACATACAGTACGCTATAATTTATTAAAATGGACATAAAAATCACACTATCTTTTACCAGGAGTACATACATATGCATTTTAAAGCATAAGAAATGGCCTGGAAGGCTTCCCACTTATTGATAATCATGGTATTTGGCTCTAGGTGGGATAGAGGTGTAGGGCTGACAAGATGATCAGGACTGGAGGAAAGGAGCTTAGGGTCTGTGTTCTATTTCATTCTTTTTTTTTTTTTTTTAAAAATTTATTTATTTCTGGCTGTGCTGGGTCTTCATTCCTGTGCCTGGGCCTTCTCTAGCTGTGGCGAGTGAGGCCTTCTCTAGCTGCGGTGTGGTGGCTTCTCTTGTTGCGGAGCGCGGGGTCCAGGCACGGGGACTTCCATAGTTGTAGCACACAGGCTTTAGTTGTCCCGTAGCATGTGGGATCTTCCAGGACCAGGGATTGAACCCATCTCCCCTGCACTGGCAGGCAGATTCTTTACCACTGAGTCACCAAGGAAGAACATTGTTTTTTCTTAAAGAAAAGTATATTCATGAGCTCTTGTGTGATTAAATGTTAATAATAATGATTAAAAAATTAACCTCAGACTCTACTGAGCCTCTGGGCTGGCAGGGCTGATTCATGACCCTTGTATGGGTCATGGTGACTAAAGGGAAGGGAGGGTCCACTTTCCATCGCCGTGAAGTCGGGTCACTCTGCTCCTAGGCGCTCCCTTGGTTTTCAGAGGCCTGTCCCATGCCAAGTCCTGAGAGTGAGCACAGTGTGGCCAGAGTCCAGAGTGGCAGGGTTCTCCTGTAACTGACGTGGTCACATGATAGTCTGCCCAGCACAGTGGACACAGAACCATAAAAACGAGAGGTTCCAGTTCAAATCTCAAGCCTGCTTCCACATCCTAGGGGGGCACCTGGCCAGTGCCTGAAGTCCCAGGAGGCTGCCTTGCCCAGGCCCTGACCTCTTGTCCTGGCATCCATCCCTGACTCTGTTCCACCCACACAGGCGTCCTTTCTGTGCACGCCTCCCTCCCACACTTGCCCCGGTTGCTGTTCCCTCTGATCGGAAGCTCTTCCCTCCAATGTCCATGTGAGTGGCTCCTTCCTGTGGCTCAGGACTCATTTCTAGTGAACTTTCCTCTGAGAGAGGCCTTGCAAGTCATCCTTCCCCAGTAGTCCTCCTCTGCCACAATGTGCTGTTTTATTTCTCCCAGGGAATGGACACCACTAGAAGTTATGTTGGTCAATTTGTTTGTGCACTTTCTCCCACTGGGTTGCCCACTGGAAGGGAAGGGCACTAGGAACAGGCACCTGTCCTGTTCTCCTCTGGAACTCAAGAGAATGATGTCTGGCACATAGCTGATGCTCAGTAAAGATTCAGGGAATGCACAACCTTTATGAGCCAGTGAGAAGAGTGCACTTGGAGAAGGACCCAAGTTATTTCTGGTTCCCTCCAGTCTGGAGTTGAATCCCCAAGTCAAGTAGGATTGGACAAAGAGACAAGCCCCACAGTTCCTCTTCCCAAGTGGGCCACCACAATGCTGAAGGTGTGGGGCCTGTAACTTAACGCCCAGATGCTTCAGTCTGCTCAGCTGGAATGTGAAGGAACTGGACTTGATGCTTCTTTTCAGCTCCAAGTTTTTACTATGCCATAAAATATAAATGATTTGGGCCCACATGCTCAAATCAAGATATATGCTTGAATACACTTTCTTTAATATGCCCTTAATATCAATTTAGTGTTGTTTTTTTTCCTCCATTTTCCTCTTTCTCATAAAAAATAGAATGCAGAGTGTGTGGCAGTATGGTCTCTGGCGCACTGTAATATGGAGCCCTTTATGCAAAATTCATTACTGAGTCAAAGACTGCAGTTTTCTGTCCTCATTTGTTTCTGTGCTTTGCAAACGGTTTTCAGTGTTGACATCTTTATTAGTGTCCTTTGACCTTTTAGCAGAATGAAAATTCTGTGTATCTAGTCATGAGGCAGTATTTTGAATATGACTAAGTGGGTATAGAGAAGACTATGGGATATTCCAAAACTCCTCGTTCAGGCACGTGCAGTGTGAATAAGAAGGCTGAGTCCCCAAATTTCCATCCAGCAGAAAGGAGCTGGGTCAGCATGGCCTCTGGGGCCAGATTTGGATTGCTGTGCTGGGTCTCTACTTCTCGTTGGAGAGGTAACTAAGCAGATGCCCTCGATTGGAGGCTGGAGGCCAGAAGCATTATAAAGCCTCCTTTTATTAAGAGCTTGCTGTGTGCCAGGCACTGGACTAAGGGCTTTGCAGACATTATTTAATTTAACTTTAATTCTTTCAAGGGCCCTATGAGATAGGAATTATTATCCCATTTTTCAGATGGAGAAATTGAAACTAAAAGAGGGTAAATCAAGTGCCTAAGCTTATGTAGGACTGGCGCTCAGATTTAAACCCAGGCTTAAACCTAGAACCTACAGTCTTTCCCACTACCGATACGGGGACATGTGTAGTACAGGATACTATACACACCCCGCAGTGCAGGTCTGGCTCTGCTAGAACAAGGTATAGTCAATAAAAATAATCCCCAACATTCAAGTTTTCAACAAGATTTTAAAAGCAGCAATCAATATCAGATTGCAAAAAATGATTAGGTTATAAGCAAAGTACCATTCCTTCCTTCAATAAACACACAAACACTTGCTATGTGCCAGAAGAATGTACATATTTCATTGCCCCAAACAGAGGCAGTCCCTGCCCTCATGGGGTTTATAGTCATTTGACATCTGAGAGAATGAAAGTTGAGAGATTTCTTCATAACATATCCATTTCCAGCCAGCTTGTCAATGAGAGAACTGGCATTCATACCCAAACATGGGACCCCTCAGCCACTACATTTCCTGCTCAATGGAAAACAAGAACTCTAAGGTATCTGATGTGAACTGCCTATCATCTATTTCTTTCCCCAGAACAGTTGAAATATTTAGATAATTATTCGGTAAGTTGACAAAGATACAGATTAGTGTAAGAGGGTGAAATAGGACAGCACCATTGATATTTTGGGCTGGGTAATTTTTTGCCTGGAAAATCCCATGGACAGAGGCGCCTGGTGGGGTACAGTCCATGGGGTTGCAGAGTCGGACATGACTGAGCAACTAACAACAATTTATCGCTATGGGGCTGTCCTGTGCAGTGTAGGATGAATAGCAGCATCTCTGGCCTCTATCCACTGGAAGATAGTAGCCAGTTGTGACAACAAAAATGTCTCCCATCAAATGTCTCCCAGGAGGCAAAACTGCCCCTGGTTGGGAACCACTGGAATTGAGTAATGAAAAATAAAACACCGAAAAACTCTGTTGCTTCACACTGATGACAGCGTTCATACATGGGATGCACATCATACCAGAGGTTAGGACTCCAAGTCTCATTTAGTTAAAATGATCCTCAGAACGACTTAGAAGCCTGGGGTTGTGGTAGGACCGTAGTTTCCTCAGTGTGATTGGTCTCTGTAGCTCAAAGGCCTGGCCCGTGCTGCCCCCTGCTGGTTAAGTCTTTAAAATTAATTATGGTATGGATCAGAAGATGAAGAAAGGAGAGCTAGTCTGTTTAAAGATTCCTAAAGTTTATACCTTGTCCTCATCCCTCATCCCTGTGAAAGGAACCCCTGGGGCAGTATTTGCCAAAATTCCAGCTAATCAAAATAATCTAGGAGGTATATAAAAAATTCCCAATGACATTATTCTCTCCAGAGATTTTGATCACCATTGATGTAACCCTTGAAGGAGATACTTCATGCCTCCTTTCCAAGGTCACCTCTGCCACCCCACAGTTAGCCATGAATTTCTCCTCCTCTCTTCTCCAACAACCTTCTTCTTTTGCTTATTTATAATGACACATCCACAGGTAAGTGATTGTTGCTAAAATCCTCAGATAACACAGAGTACTTAAAAAAGAGAGAGATAGTACTGTTTTCTCTTCTCCTACTACCACTGCCTCCTCACCTGGCTACAGGAGGCAGGGATGTTGTCTTCCCTGCTCTCTGCTGATCCTCTCATCCAGCCCAGTGGAGGGGCACAGGGGCCCTCCATGAGCATCTATGGAATAAATGAACAAATCGTCATCATCAGGCTGATGTGACCCCTTCATACATTCAGTCACATATATAGTATGCTTCTGTACATAAATGGGGCCACACCATATGCACCATATACAGGTTTCTTTAGTTTTTGCTTCATAATACATCTCAGAGGTCTTCCCTTGACTCTCTATCTAGACCTGCTTCATGCTTTTTCACTGCTGACTAGATGCACATCATTATTCGACCACTTCCATATTGACAGGCATTCAAGTTCCTTCCATTTCTCACTATTTCCAGCCATGCACCTGCATAGGCTGTGGTACCTGGACACCCAACAAAGGCACCTGAGACAGACTCACTGAATAGAGGGGCTCCTCCTTCCTCTCCATTCCTTGAAAATTCAAATTTTTCTTAAAGATAAACTGGACAGAGGAGAAATTCTTTTCCTTGGGAGTGGTGGGGAGTGTCAGCCCTAGGGCTTGTACTTGGCATGCACAGTCCAACTGCACACACACACACACACACACACCCCATCCTATCCTAGCCTGCTCACTAGGGAACCTAATTTTGAAACATGAACCGATTAATCTGTCACGTTCTGTGGAAGCATGCTGAACTGAGAGTCCTGAAGTTTGAGTTCTGATACAGACTCTGCCACAAAATTGTCTAAAAGTATTGACCAAATGATTCAGTTTTTACGGGACTCAGTTTCTTTACCTTTAACTGGGGTTGGGGAGTGGACATACTACTGTAAGGACACTTTCACTGCTATCCTTCCAGGGTGAGGCATCAGTTGCCTGCCCTTGACTCCACGTTGGTTGTGGGAGCCAAGAAATAGGAAACTGATGTTTTGGAAAGAGCAGTCAGCAGTCCTGGGTGAGGTCAGAGCTGGCAATGTGGTGACCTCTGCCCTGGTCAGCAGATCAGCAGCCAGTCCTCCTCCCTGAGCTGCTGGGCCAGTTGCTCAGCTGACCCCTGGCAAGGGCTCGCTTTCACCCCATGCAGAGGGAAGTCTGGGCATCACCTTGCCCATGGTGTGGTGGCCTATCTACACCTCTGACAGCCTCCTGGCTACACGGCACAGACGGGGATCGGTCCTCCTGGCAAAGCTTCAGGCACTAACCAGAGTGGTGAGGACCAGGGCCCTAAAGTCACCCTCCTGGGTTCAAGCCCTGACTCTTGCTGTGCCCTGTCAGTGAGTGAATTTGGGTGAGTCACTATTTGCTGATCTCTAAACTGGGGATAACTCACTCTAGTATTCTAGCCTGGAGAATTCCATGGACAGAGGAGCCTGGTGGGCTATAGTCCATAGAGTCACACAGAATCGGACACGACTAAGCGACTTAGCATGCATGCACACAAACTGGGGATAATGTTAGTATATTTCTTACGGGGTGTTATAAGGATCAAGTGAAGTTTTTTGTTTGTTTGTTTTATACTTTATTGACCGAAGTTTATTTATATTATTACATATAACATATAAAGCTTTCATCCTGAAAATATAAAATTTAAATAAAATGTTAGCTGTAAAAACTGAAGAACTGGCCTCTGGGAGCCTTGATATGGAAGGTAGAGTAAACAATAGGTAAGAGATTAGTGGCTGTTGGACTAGGGCTGTAGGTGAGTCTCCAGAAAGGACCCTTTCTTGCCAGGTGGGTCTCGACTAAAGCTGCACAAACTGCCTTCTGAAGGTTCCACAAGATTAGGGACCTTGGTCCATTTCATTCCTTGTTCTGTGCCTAGCGCCTGGAAGAGCGTCCAGCACAAAGCTGGTGTTCTGTAAACACTCTTGCTCTTTGTTTTTGGTTTTACTATTTTGCATATTTCCTTTTAAAAATGACTTTTCTTTTCCAGTATCATTGTTGTTGTTTAGTCACTAAGTTGTGTCTGACTCTTTGTGACTCCATGGACTGTAGCCCACCATTTTCCTGTCCATGGGATTTCCCAGGCAAGATGATGACATATGACATTAGTTTTTGGTGTACAAAATGGTGATTTGATATTTGTACATATTGCAAAATGGTCACAGTAAGTCCAGTTAACGTCCATCACCTCACAGTTACAAAATTTTTTTTTCTTATGAAGAGAACTTTTAAGATCTTCTGTCTAAGCAACTTTCAAATATAAAAAGCAGTATCGTTAACTATAGTCACCATGCTGCACATGATATCCCCAGGACTTATAACAAATGTTTGTATTTTATGACTACCTTGACCTGTTTTGCCCACCCAATCATCCCCTGCCTCTGGCAGCTGCCAATCTGTTCTCTGTTTCTGAGTTTGCTTTTTCTAGATTCCATATGTAAGTGAGATCATACAGTATTTGTCTTTGTCTGACTTCTTTCTTTCAGCATAATGCCCTCAAGGTTCATCCATCTTGTCACAAATGAGAGGATTTCCTTCTTTTTCACAGCTGAATAATATTCCACTACACATATCACATTTTCCATTTATCTGTCAGTGGGTACCAAAGTTGTTGTCATGTCTTGGCTATTGTAGATAAAGCTTTAATCAACATGGGGATGCAGTTATGTTTTCGAGCAGTGACTTAATTTACATCAGATACGTATCCAGAAGTGGAATTGCTGGATCATACAGTAGTTCTATTTTTAACTTTTTGAGGAAACTCCATACTATTTTCTATAGTGCCAGCACCAATTTACATTCCTACCAACAGTGCACGAGGGTTCTCTTTTCTCTGCATCCATGCTGGCATTTGTTATCTCTTATCTTTTTGATGATGACCATTCTAACAGGTGTGAGGTGATATGTTATTGTGGTTTTAATTTGCATTTCCCTAATGAATGGCAAAGTTAGCATCGTCTCATGTACTTGTTGATAATTTGTATGCCTTCTTTGGAAAAACATCTATTCAGTTCCTCTACTCATTTTTAAATTTTTTGAGTTATTTTTTGCTCTTGAGTTGTATCAGTTCTTCATATGTTTTGAATATTAACCCCTTATTCGATCTATGATTTGCAAATAATTTCTCCCATTTGCCTTTTTTATTTTGTTGATGATTAAGTTGTGTTTTTTGCATTGAGTGCATAATTACTGCACAATAAGTGTTATTATTATAACATCCAGAACGGAGCATATCCCCTAGGCCAAGTAGGTGGTAAATAAATATTTGATAAGTATATGACAGAGGCATGAAAGAACTAGAAGTGAGGAACCACATTCTAGTTCCATTTCTGCCCTGATTCCCTGAACAGCAAGGCTACAGCCCTTCCAACCTGGCCTTCACCATACATGCCTCCAATTTACTATTCCAGCCCTTTTACTAATGACATTCCCTCCATTTGGAATACTTTTCTCATTTTTTCTGCTGTCAAAATTCTATCCTTCAAGATGCACACTACATGCCACCTCCTCTATGAAGCCTTATTTTTTTCCCCATGTGGAAGTGTTTCAATTCAGTTCAATTCACTCGCTCAGTTGTGTCCAACTCTTTGCAACCCCATGAATCACAGCACGCCAGGCCTCCCTGTCCATCACCAACTCCCGGAGTTCACCCAAACTCATGTCCATTGAGTCAGTGATGCCATCCAGCCATCTCATCCTCTGTCGTCCCTTCTCCTCCTGCCCCCAATCCCTCCCAGCATCAGGGTCTTTTCTAGTGAGTCAACTCTTTGCATGAGGTGGCCAAAGTATTGGAGTTTCAGCTTCAGCATCAGTCCTTCCAAGGAACACCCAGGACTGATCTCCTTTAGGATGGACTGGTTGGATCTCCTTGCAGTCCAAGGGACTCTCAAGAGTCTTCTCCAACACCACAGTTCAAAAGCATCAATTCTTCAGTGCTCAGCCTTCTTCACAGTCCAACTCTCACATCCATACATGACCACTGAAAAAACCATAGCCTTGAGTAGACTGACCTTTGTTGGCAAAGTAATGTCTCTGCTTTTGAATATGCTATCTAGGTTGGTCATAACTTTCCTTCCAAGGAGTAAGCGTCTTTTAATTTCCTCCTCATATTTTTGATATATTTCTCTGTTGATAGTTTCCAAACTTAGGTTTTCAGTCCAAATCTTTCTTATGAACTCCAAACTAGGCTATTCTACTATCTACTTGGCATCTTCATTTGTACAATAATAAACTCAGGCTTAATATATCCACTGCCCACCCATCCACCCATCTATCCACTTAAATTAGCATCACTTGCAGGCTCTCCCATCTCAAAGACAACTCCATCTTTCGAGGTGCTCAGACCAAAACATTAGTCACTTTTTGATGCTTGTCTTTCTCTTACATCCTACACTTAATCCATCCAGACTTTTTTTGTATCCACTTGGATATACCCAGAATTAGAACACTTCTCACCACCTCCACTGCTACTACTGTGGTAAAAGTCAGGACCAACAGCCTGTACCCCTGCCTTTCTCTCACCCACAGTCAATTTCTACAGAGTAGCCAGAATGAGTCCTTACAGAGTAAAGGTCAAATCATATTACTCTTCTGCTAAAAATCCTGCAGTGGCCCCACATTTCAACTTAGAGCAAAAGTTGACATTAAAACCACAGGTCTCTGACTTCAACTACTCTCTCTGTCCTGTAGACTCTCCTTTTGTCCCTCTAGATTCATCCTCCAGCCTTTTCCACTCTCCTCTCTTTGCCAGGAGACTGGCCACAGGTATCTTCAAAAAACCTCCACTGCCTTTTGGCTTGGAGTTGACCTGTTGATAGCAGGCACTGGTACAGGGAGGAGAAATGGGAGCTGAGAGAAGTTGAGCTGTTTAGACCTCTGTTTCTTTCCTTGCTAAGCCTGGTTGTGGCCATGACTGTGTTCCTTTACCAAAGATCACATCTGCCACAGCCCTCTCCCACAGTCAGCCCTCTAAGGTCCAGAAATTCTGCTCTCTGATGTCTGCTTCTGAGTGCTAAGGTGGCTAGCTATTGCTACCTCTCCAGGGCCTGACCTTGCTGGTTTATCTTAACTCTGTGCACAGCTTTGTAAATAGCATTTTTACTTAACACTCTTCAATTACTCCCTTTTAAGGTGTTCTCTGCTTCTTGTACAACTTCATCGATTCCTCTTCACCTTAGGTCACTCCGTTCAAGCAACACTTTCTACTCTGGTCTTCCTCTATCATGCCGGGAACACTCCTGCCTCAGGGACTTTGCACTGGCTCTTCCCTTTCCTGGTATCCTCTTCTGCGTATTCAGGCATCCCTTCCTCATGTCCTTAAATCTTTGCTCAGTTATCACCTTCTCAGTGACCACATCTCTCTCTTTCCTAGCAAAAACTATAGTCCCTCTACCCTGGCAGTTCCAATCTTTATTTATTTATTTTTTTAACTAAAACGTAGTACATAATAACATATAGGGCTTCCCTGATAGCTCAGTTGGTAAAGAATCCACCTGCAATGCAGGACACCCCAGTTCAATTCCTGGGTCGGGAAGATCCACTGGAGAAGGGAGAGGCTACCCACTCCAGTATTCTTGGGCTTCCCCTGTGGCTCAGTTGGCAAAGAATAAGTGGAAAGAACCATTCATAACTCACTACATTATTTATTTGTGATTTTTCACTATCTTCTCACTTGACTAATAAGATCCTTAAGAGCAAGGATTTCATTGACGAGTTGCCACTCTCTAGAATAATACCTGGAATATGGTAGGTCCATCTAGTCAAAGGTATGGTTTTTCCAGTAGTCATGTATGGATATAATACAGAAAGCTGAGCGCCAAAGAATTGATGCTTTTGAACTGTGGTGTTGGAGAACTCTCTTGAGAGTCTCTTGGACTGCAAGGAGATCCAATCAGTCAATCCTAAAGGAAATTAGTCCTGAATATTCATTGGAAGGACTGATGCTGAAGCTGAAACTCCAATACTGTGGCCACCTGATGTGAAGGACTGACTCATTGAAAAGACCCTGATTCTGGCAAAGATTGAAGGTGGGAGGAGAAGGGGATGACAGGATGAGATGATTGGATGGCATCACTGACTCGATGGACATGAGTTTGAGTAAGCTCCGGGAGTTGGTGATGGATAGGGAAGCCTGGCATGCTGCAGTCCATGGGGCCACAAAGAGCTGGACACGACTGAGTGACTGAACTGAACTGAGGGGCTTCCCTGGTGACTCAGTGGTAAAGAATCCACCTGCAACTCAGGAGACACAGGAGATGTGGGTTTTATCCCTGTGTCAGGAAGACCCCTTGGAGAAGGGAATGGCAACCCCAGTCCAGTATTCTTGCCTGGAGAATCCCATTGACAGAGGAGCCTGGTGGGTTTATGGGGTTGCAGTTGGACATGACTGCAGGTCAGGAAGCAACAGTTAGAACTGGACATGGAACAACAGACTGGTTCCAAATAGGAAAAGGAGTATGTCAAGGCTGTATATTGTCACCCTGCTAATTTAACTTATATGCAGAGTACATCATGAGAAACTCTGGGCTGAAAGAAGCACAAGCTGGAATCAAGATTGCCGGAAGAAATATCAATAACCTCAGATATGCAGATGACACCACCCTTGATGAAAGTGAAAGAGGAGAGTGAAAAAGTTGGCTTAAAGCTCAACATTCAGAAAACGAAGATCATGGCATCTGGTCCTGTCACTTCATAGGAAATAGATGGGGAAAGAGTGGAAACAGTGTCAGACTTTATTTTTTGGGGCTCCAAAATCACTGCAGATGGTGACTGCAGCCATGAAATTAAAAGATGCTTACTCCTTGGAAGGAAAGTTATAACCAACCTAGATAGAATATTCAAAAGCAGAGACATTACTTTGCCAACAAAGGTCCATCTAGTCAAGGCTATGGTTTTTCCTGTGGTCATGTATGGATGTGAGAGTTGGACTGTGAAGAAAGCTGAGCACCGAAGAATTGATGCTTTTGAACTGTGGTGTTGGAGAAACTCTTGAGAGTCCCTTGGACTGCAAGGAGATCCAACCAGTCCATCCTAAAGGAGATCAGTCCTGGGTGTTCACTGGAAGGACTGATGCTGAAGCTGAAACTCCAATACTTTGGCTACCTCATGCTAAGAGTTGACTCATTGAAAAGACCCTGATCCTGGGAGGGATTGGGAGCAGGAGGAGATGAGAGGATGAGATGGCTGGATGGCATCACCGACTTGATGGACATGAGTTTGGGTGAACTCCGGGAGTTGGTAATGGACAGGGAGGCCTGGCATGCTGCGATTCATGGGGTTGCAGAGTCAGACACGACTGAGCGACTGAGCTGAACTGAACTGGGCATGCATGCACATACATACCTGGTAGGTGATAAATGCATGCTGAATGAGTGAAAGTGTGAATATATTCCACATTTTGTTTTTATCTCTCAATGGATCCCACCACATTTTCCCTTGAAATGTGTAAACCAGGTGCATAGCTCATTACTCCAACTAAATTGTGAACTCTTCAAGAGGAAGAATTAGCATTTATTCCTGAGATTGCAAAGCAGAGGCCCTTGGGCTAGTGTTTGCCTGCAGGCAAGTTTGTTTGTACTAAAGTACTGGCCCACACATTGTTTCAAATATCATTCTGATTTACCTTTCCAACATTTAAAAATAGGGATATTTCACTTGAAGATGTGGATTTCTGGTTTCCATGCCAAATCAGGTTGAATCACACTTCAGATCATGTTTCTCATTTCGTAATGGCTGAGCAGGGCATTCCTCTTTAGACTGGGCATGTTCCCTCCTGGGCATCAAGGCTGTATCTCTTCCTATTGTTTCCCTGACCTCCACAAAGCTAGTGTCACCCAGCCAACTCCACTAACTTACTCATCTGCTTGGCCCTTGTAGAAACAGGACTTTGCAACCCCTCACGGTGAAGTGTATTCCAGGAAGCCAATAAATGTTTAAGGATGATGATATGATCATCATCATAGGGAGAAAAATGGGTTGAACTTCTACTTCTTTTATTCTTTTCTCTTGTACCTTCTCTTCATCTACTTGTTGGATCAATTAGTATTAATGTCTCCAGATATAACTGTGGATTTTTCTTTTTCAAGTTATATCATTTTCCTTCTTGTAGTCTCAAATTCTACTATTAGGTGCATATATATTTGTGATTGTATGACTTCTAAAGAAGACCTGAAGAACACTGAGGACACTCTCAGCCAACTTGTGGTCAAACACCTGAAGGACATTATTAACCAACTTGACTTAATTAAGCCCCTTAATTAGGGGCTTCTCTGATAGCTCAGTTGGTAAAGAATCCGTCTGCAATGCAGGAGACCTGGTTCAATTCCTGGGTCAGGAAGATCCTCTGGAGAAGGGATAGGCTACCCACTTCAGTATTCTTGGGCTTCCCTTGTGGTCAGCTGGTAAAGAATCCACCTGCAATGCAGGAGACCTGGGTTTGATCCTTGGGTTGGGAAGATCCCTTGGAGAAGGGAATACTAGCCACTCCAATATTCTGGCCTGGAGAATTCCATGGACTATCCCACAGGGTCGCAAGAGTCAGACATGACTGAGGGACTTTCACTGACTTAATTAACATGTACAGAACACATAACAATAGCAAAGTAAACATTTTTTTCAAGTACATGAGGAATATTCATCAAGATAAGTCATATTCCAGGCCACAAAACAAATCTCTGCAAATTTATAAGGATCAAAGTAATACAAAGCATGTTCTCTGACATAATAGCATTCAACTAGAAATAAAAGAGAGAGAAACAGCAAGAAATCTCTAAATAATTAAAAATTAAAAGATACATTTCTAAATAACCCATGGACCAAAGAAGAATCATAAAGGAAATGCTAATTGAATTAGACAAATGAAAATTAGACAACCTATAAAAAATATGTGTGATTTATAGGACATTAGCACTTATAAAGAAGAAAAGTCTCATTACAATTATCTTAGCTACCACCTTAAGAAATTATAAAAAGGAAAGGAAGTTAAATACAAAAGAAGCAGAAAGGTAGAAATAAAGATAAGAGCAGAAATCAACAAAATAGAAACCAGAAAAACAACAGGGAAAAGTCAACAAAACTATAATTTATAAATTTCTGTCCAACATATTTAATTAAAAACAAGAGAAAGATGGTACCAATTACCAATATCAGAAATTAAAAAGAAGACTTTATTAGAGATCCTACAGAAATTAAAAGGTTAATGAGGGAATATTATGAATAGCTTTGTATTAATTTGAGAATTTACATGAGATGAAAAATTGCCTGAAAGACCCAAACTCCTAAAACTCACTCAAGAAGAAATATATAGCCCAAACAATGCCATACCTATTAAAAATTAAATTTCTAGCTAAAAACTTTTTAACAAAGAAAACTCCTAGCCCATGTGAATTTAGTGGTGATTTTTAAGGAATAACACTAATTCTAGAGATTTTTTTGGCAAAATATTAACAAATTAAATCCAGCAATATATAAAAAGGATAACACATGATGAACAAGTGGTTTTATCCTTATAATACAAGGTTAGTTCAATATTTGAAAATAAATTAACAAAAAGAAAATTAATCATGTAATCACCATATCAACAGATAAAAAAAAGATTATCTCAATAGATGGAGAAAAAGTATTTTAGCAAATCCAACATCTGTCCATAATAAAATCTCTCAAGAAATTAGAGATAATAGGAAGGTTCTTCAGTCTAATAAAGATCAACCATGAAATGTATAGCTAGCATCACATTTAGTGTATGAAAGACTGAATGCTTATTCTAAGATCAGGAACAAGGCAAGGATATCCACTTTTACTACTATTCAAAATTGTATTGAAGACAAGAACAAGAAATAAATGGTATTGAGATAAGAAAAGAAGAAATAAAAATTGTCTTCACTTGTAGATGACACAATGATCTATGTAGGAAATCCTAAAGACTCTACAAACATGTTACAACAGTACCCAAAACATGAAAAACATAGAGACAAGTCTAATAAAATACATGCAAGATTTATATGCTCACATTTACGAAGGACTGATGAGAGAAATTGAACTGGACCTCATAAATGGAGAGACATATTGCATGCATGGATTGGAACAGCCAATGTTGTCAAGATGTCATTTTTCCCCAGGCTGATCTATAAGTTCAATGCAATCCCAAGCAGAGTATCAGCACTTGGATGTGAGCTGGTGCCTGCTCTGGACACTGCTGACCAAGCCTGAGAGGCCAATGCCCAGGGAATCCGCAGTAACAGAAGGGGTCTTCCCAGGATATAAACTGGAACAGGCTGCTGCCCTCCTTAAAATGATCCTGAGGTTTCCATGTAGCGTTGAGAATCAAGTTCTAAATCCAGGCAGCCAGAAACACAGGTCCTGTAATCTCACAACCTGGCCCCACCCTCTCTCAGTCTGCATGTGCTTACTCTTCCTCAAAAGAGACTCTGCACTTGCTGAAGACTTCTATTTTGGGCAGACTGATTTAGAAAACTTTCTGTCACTAAGTGGAAATCTTGGTTCCTGTTATACCCACCCTGGATTAGACTCCCAGAGACCACTGAAGTATAATCTCGCACTCTCATGAGAGCCTTTAAGTACTGGAATGTGACTATTGCCTCTGAGTTTTTTCTCATGCTTGCTAAATGTCCTCTTGTTAACTGAGGTATTCCTTGATGTACTGACTTGCTTTAGTGAGTCATTAGTGGCCCTTTTCTCAAGAATTTCCAGTCGATAAAAGTCTATTTTAATATCTGTCACTTAGAGCTGAATGCATAGTCACTTTAGTCAGCCCAGAGTCCAGCAGGAATTGCCATCTTGTTTTCTTACACAGTATGTCTCCTCGTGTAGTCTAAATTGCATTAATGTTTGGTAGCCTCATTTACAGATAATTCTTGCTTGGAGATTGAGGGTAAGACTCTGACATGTTTCTTCTTTGTGTTGTTTTTCAGTCATTTCCCTACCTGTACTGTGTCATTGTATTTTTGAGTGTACTTTGAGTTAAGATTTTTACATGTATTTTATTTGCTTGTTATCTTACTGTGCCATTTCCTTCAAACTTTTGAGATAATGGTGAATTCTGATTCTGTTTCTGTTCACCCTCTGTGCCCCCTCACCAATGGCTTTCACCAGCTCATGTGCAGGAGTTCCTCACCAAGTCCCCTAAACACTTCTCAATACTCTTCGCTTTGTTCCCTCTGCAGTACCCCCGTTTAGTTTGATCTTCATCCAGAAACAGAATGTTTATCCTGGCTGATCACACACATCGAATTCCTACCTCCTCCAGTCCTTTCTCTAGCCTGAAGACAGGCTAATCTCTACAAAACAGTTCGTAACTTCCCAATGCTTGAAAAGTCGAAGTGTTAGTTGCTCAGTCATGTCTGACTCTTTGCGACCCCATGGACTGTAGCCTCTGTCTATGGAATTCTCCAGAAAAGAATACTGGAGTGGGTTGCTATTCCCTTCTCCAGGGGATCTTCCCAGCTCAGGCATCAAACCTGGGTCGCCCAAATTGCAGGCAGATTCTTTCCTGTCTGAGCCACCAGGGACGCCTCTACAAAACAACGTCCCATTGCCTAAAAACCTACAAAATCTCTTACATACTCATTAGCATCCATCTATCTCTCCATTCATTCTCTCAATATTTCTCATAGTACCTACTATGCAGTAGGCACAGCTCTAGGCACTGGGGATACAGCAGTGAGAAAAATAATTCAAATCCTCTGCCCTCATGGAACTTACATTTCAGCAGATGGATGCAGGTCCTCATGGCTCCCACACCCTTGGCTTTCTGGCCTTTCATTCCTTCACCCTAGTCACACTGCCTCCTGGCACAGGGCCTGGAGGGACAAGCTAGTCCCTCTCTCTGGAACTCTTTTTCCTCTTGTCTTTGTAGCTCTTATGTATCTTTCAGATATTAACTTAAAAGGTACTTGTGTAGGGAAGTCTTCCTTGATTGCCCCTACCCGCCCTGAGATGAAACTCCCCTTTGATGTGCTCTGACAGTACGGACCTTCCTCCCTGTCACAGCCCTTACTGCACAGCCATTTGTGTTTCACTCTGATTGACCTCTATGTCCTCGGTGGATGGTGGGTTCTGTGAGAGCAGAGGCTCTGCTTTCATTCAACAGTGCCATGAGTGCCCTGTGCAGAATAGGCACCCACTCAATATTATTTAAAGGAGTGAATTTGTGCCTTCATCCAAGAGTATTAAAATTTGGCCTGGAATGGAATGAGAGCTGCAACTAAGAACCTACTCTGAAGAGAGCATCCAAGGAAGCATTAAGTAATTTATTAGTAGTCTTTAAATCAGTCATCAATCTGTCTAACCTTATTTGGATTCAGTCCATATTTTTTCCATCTCATTTGCAAGATCTCATGGGAGGCTTTTCTAAAGTTCAGCTCACTATGTCAACTGCATGCCCCTGCTCTGCTGACTGTCCAAAAAAGCAAACAAGATTTATTTTATGCAGTTAGAATTCGTGCATAGCCTTAACATACTTGGTCCTCCATCCTCTCACCTGTAAGATGCTGGACTACATCAGGTGATTTCCTGGATTCCTTCTGACCAAGACTTTGGGAGCCAGGGCTAGGGATTGGCTCATGGATGCTGCTGGGGGTGAGGTGAGACGCCATGCCCACAGATCCAGCTTCACCCAGATAGCTAAGGGAGGTGTTTGCAGAGAGAGGCTGGTTGGTGAGCCCTTTCCCAGTGGCAGGTGAACCAGTGTGGGCCAAGCCAGTCAGGGAGGGAGTAAGCTTTGAATCCTGGGATGCTGTCTGCCCCCCTCCCATACCTTGGTGGCCCCCACTGGTACCAAACTGTGTATCTCAATCCTAGAATGGGTGGAATGTGCCACAGCCTGATAGGCATGAAGCAATCTGCAGAGAGGCAGGGAGGAGCTCTGCTCCCCAGTCAGAGGCCCGACAGTGCAAGGACTATATGGGTCCTGAGGGCTGGGTGGCCCCTTGCATCCTCCCTGGACCTCCTGCTGCAGCCAGGATATCAAATGCAGAATTGTGCTTTGAGCAGAACTTCGGGTCCCTCATGTTTCTGGTGACCTAGAAGAGCCAACGCATTGAAAGAGAATAGCAAAGTAGGAAGACTGATGTCACCTGACTTTAAGACTTACTATCACGCTACAGTAATCAAGATAGTGAGGTACCGGCAAAACAAAAGACGAGTAGATTAGTGTAACAGAATAGAGAGTCCAGGAAATAGACTCCCATAAATATGGTTAACTAATCTTTGACAAAGGTGCAAAGGCAGTACAATGGAGCAAAAATATTTCTCTTTTCAACAAATGATGCTGGAGTATCTAGACCTGTATCTGTTTTAGACACAGACTTTACATTCTTCACAATAATTAACTCAAAATGAATCATAAGCCTCGATGTAAAATGTGAAACTACAAAACTCCAGAAGATAACACAGGAGAAAATCTAGATGACCTTGGGTATAGCCATACCTTTTCGGATATAATACTGAAGATATGATCCTAGAAGAAATAATTAATAAGCTAGAGTTCATTAAATTGAAAAACTTCTGCTTCTGCAAAAGACAATGTCAAGAGAATGAGAGGATGAGCCAAAGCCTAAGAGGAAATAATTGCAAAAGACACGCCTGATAAAGGATTGTTATTCAAAATAGACAAATAACACTTAAAACTCAACAATGAGAATCAAATAACCCAATTAAAAAATGGGCCAAAGATCTTCATGGACATCTTAACAAGGAAGAGATGCAAATAAGGCATATGAAAAGATGCTGCACATCATACGTCATTAGGAAATGCAGCTCAGTATACCACTAAATACCTATCAGAATGGCCAAAACCCAGAACACTGACACCACCAAATGGTGGTGAGGGCATGGAGCAGCAGGACCTCTCATACACTGCTAATGAGGGTGCAAAGAGTACAACCACTATGGAGACAGTTTGGCAGTTCTTATAAAAACTAAACATACTCTTCCTATATGATTTAGCAATTACACTTTTTGGCTTTTACCCAAAGGAGTTAAAAACTTATGTTAAAAAAAAAAGCGCACAAAGATGTTTATAGCAGATTTATTCATAATTGCCAAAACTTGGAAGCAAACTAGATGGCCTTGAGTAGGTGAATAAATGGTGGCACATCTAGACAACAGAGTGGTTTATTTGGTGCTAAAAAAGATATGAGCTATTAGATCACAGAAAGACATGGAGGAATCTTAAATGCATATTACTGAGTGAAAGAAGTCAGACCTGAAAATGCTACATACTATATAATTCCGACCATATGACAGTCTGGAAAAGGCAAAACTAGGGGGACAAGAAAAAGATCAGTGCTTGCATGGGTGGGGGTGGAGTGTGATAGACAGCATAAAAGATTTTTAGAGTGGTGAAAATATTCTGTATATTTAATGATGGACATTTGTCATGATATGTTGTCTAAACACAGAGAATGTATGACACCAAGAATGAACCCTTCGATAAACTATAAACTTTAGATTATAAAAAATTTTTTGCTCTGTCAAAGTAGATTCATTCTTGGTAAAAAATGTACCATTCTGGGGCGTGATGCTGACAATGGGGGAGGCTATGTTTGTGTGTGGGCAGCGGATGTAATATGAGAAATCTCTGTACCTTCCTCTCAATTTTGTTTTAAATCTAAAGCTACTCTAGAAAAAATAAATCCTTAAAAAATGACATGGGGAATGATAACAAAAGGTCTAACACTGTGTAACTGGAGTCCCCAAATGAGAGGAGAGAGAGAATGAGGCAGAATCTTTCTTCAAAGACACGAATGCAAGAAGCTCAGTAAGAGAAATTAGAGAAAACTGTTGCTAGTCACTTAATAATCAAACTGTTGAAAACCAAAGGTAAAGAGAAAATGTGGAAAGAGCTAGAGAAAAAGACATTACACA
Source organism: Bos mutus (assembly GCF_027580195.1). Classification (NCBI taxonomy): domain Eukaryota; kingdom Metazoa; phylum Chordata; class Mammalia; order Artiodactyla; family Bovidae; genus Bos; species Bos mutus. The sequence continues at coordinate 100,210,908 of NC_091623.1, read as the reverse complement.
CAGTGGAATATGACAGACTCTCTCCTTTGATCAAACTTGAATCAAGCTTCTCTGAGACCTCTTTTTGACTAGATCCCACCTGCGGGCACGCTCCTGATCCACTTACTGCAGTATTAGTAAGAATCCTGCTGAGTCAGTTTAGCAAAATCCTCCACTCAGTCTCTGATCACTCCCCATTTCTGATCAAATTCCTCATCCCTGATCCTCAATATCTTATCACCCTAGTGTGGCTTTAGCAAGAATCCTTCCATCCCTGATTTTTCCTCTTAGTAATTTTCCATTACTGACCCCATCCTGTTCCTTGGGTATCAATGTCCGCTTGTCCTTGTTGTGTTTGGAGTTTAGCCTGCCCTCTCTTCCCTGCTGCAAAACCCCACTGTAGTAGTTCCTCCTTCTTGAATAAAGTCTTCCTTATCATCTTTAGCAAGTGTCATGAATAATTAAAAAAAAAAAAAAAAAGACCTCTGACTTCTCATTACGAACCATGGGAGCCAGAAGACTAAAAAACAACACTACTTAAAAGAGAGAGATTGTTAGAATTGACTTGTAAAAAGATCCAAATGTATGCTATGCTTCAGATACATATTTTAAATTTAAAGATAGGTTAAAAGCAACTGGATCAAAAAAGATATCATGTAAGGTGTAAGCATAAGAAGGCTGAAATGGTATATGAAGACATATAATCATTAATGTGTGTGCTGATAATCTCTGAAACAAAGAAGCAATTGATAAAATCAAGGGGAGAAACAGAAATTCTACAATCACAGTTAGGGATTTTAACACTCTCAGCAATTAAAATGACAACAAAATAACATACAATTGAAAGAACACAAAAAAATCAGTAAAAATAAACATGATATTGAAAACAGTTGATCATTTTGACATTGTGTTTGACAAACACAATATCCTATAACTAGAGAATAGACATTTTTCTCATGTATGTAGTACATTTACCAAGACAGATCAAGTCTGTGGGAGAATATGACTCACGTTCAAACTCACACCTCATCTGAAGATCATCTAGACACCACGGCCAAATACATCTTTGTAAGGACATTAATTTTCACTGTGACATTTACTTAATTACAAATCTTTCATCACTCTCTATTGCATACAAGGTTAATTTAAGTCTCTTCATGCTGACATATAAAAAGTTGCACAATCTGGCTACCATTCCCCCCACCATGTCATGACTCATTATGCTCCACTCCATATCATTTATTTTTGGTCACAGTTGAGACGGACTCTGTATTATCTGCTAGACCTACATTGTACATTTGACTGCCAAGTCTTCATCCATTTCATTCCCACTTTTAAGCTCTCCCTCACACCTTCACTCAGGTTGGCCTGCATCCTCCAAGGTACAGCTCAGTTATCTTTTCCTTCATTGTGTCTCTTCTAATCAGAGGCTGGAGCTTCCCTCTCTCTCTCTGCTGCTGCTAAGTCACTTCAGTCATGTCCGACTCTGTGCAACCCCATAGACAGCAGCCCACCAGGCTCCCCTGTCCCTGGGATTCTCCAGGCAAGAACACTGGAGTGGGGTGCCATTTCCTTCTCCAATGCATGAAAGTGAAAAGTGAAAGTGAAGTCGCTCAGTTGTGTCCGACCCTCAGCGACCCCATGGACTGCAGCCTTCCAGGCTCCTCCGTCCATGGGATTTTCCAGGCACTCTCTCTTTCTACTGAACTCAATTCAATCTCGAGCTGAATTGAGCTTCTGTCACCTGTCACACGCTGGTTCAATTGGTTGAGTCTTGACAAAATGACCTGACCTTGAGGAAAAGTGACATTTGGACCAATGGCTAGTTATAGTCAAAGTAGAATTTTGGGCAGGCATGGAGCAGGCAGGCAGAGACAGCCACTTCCTAACTCAGCCAATCTGTAGGACTTGACATTAAGGAATTAATCTGGCTCTAAAAATTGTAAGAGGTAAATCCCTGAAGAGGACGTCGCTGGTTGGCTTTTTGAAACATCTCCACTCGTCTGTAAATAAATCGAAAGTAAATGTTAACCATTCTTCTGAAATGCCATATGAAGAATCTGGCTTCTTTGTCTCCAGGGAGATCCTTCTTTATTAGATAACCAGTCAAATTTGGCAAAGAGTTATTGATCACCTACTAAATGCAAGGTACTGAGATTGATGTGTGATTAATAGCTTCTTAAAAATGAGGAACTAGTTTTGAACAAGAGCAAAGAAGCAGTTGCGAATATAAAAGTATCAGATACTCTATGCCACAGCTTTGGGTGGGAGACGGCACTTCTCTGCTTACAGCAGGCTCGGGCTGCAAGGTTTTGCAGAAGGTAAATAAGGATACTGGGGCACAGCACTGTGGTGGGAAATGGTTCACCTACCCTCTGCATGGAGAGCAACTCATGATAGGAGAGTTACAGTTACAAAGCAAAACGAAGCAAGGCAAGGGAATGCCAACTGATTTGATGTATCTTCAATATCATCCAGAAAATACTGGCTTCATGTAGCTTTACACAGGAAGCAACCTTGTGCAAAGGGTAAAGGGTCAGATGGCTCATGGTTGAAGGAATAAGGGAGAGATTTTTCCATTTGTAGTGTTGGAGATCTTTTGTTCTCCATGCTAAACATCTCTTGCAGTGAATATTACAGACCTTCACTATTCAAAGTGTGGCCCACTGACCAGGAACCTCAGCATTACCTAGAAGCCTGCTAGAGATGCAGAATTTCAGACCCCATTTCAGACCTACTGAAAACAGAACTTGCATTTAATGAGATTTTAGACAATTTTTTTGCATATTAATGTGTGCAAGCAGCATTGTCATAATACCCACCTGAGGGCTCAAAATAGCCAGAACAGGGGGAAAAAAAGGCAAAAAAACATGTATTTGTTTTTTAGAAATCAAGCTTAAAGGAGGAAAATATCAATACAGATAAATCATGTTTATAACTATGCTTAGAGGACTAGGGATTAATAGAATTTCAGAATTTCATAGTTTTCAGTCTGCTTTTTACAAGAAAAAGCTTACTGGATATAGGATGAGAAGGAACACAGGGCAAGCAAGGATATTAGAGTAAATCCTGGCTCTAAACTGTCTGTGATCCCTTGTATGGGAATTTGAGCCCAAGGCAGGAGAACGTTAAGGAAGGCAACAGGTGGCGGCACTCAACATTTTCAGTCTGGAGCACTCCCATCCTGCATGTTTTAGAAGAAGCTGAATTTGGTTCAGACATTTCACTAAGCATTCAGAGAGACCCATAACATGTTAATGGGGCTTCTCGGATTGCTCGAACGGTAAAGAATCTGCCTACAATGCGGGAGACCTGGGTTCGATCCCTGGGTCGGGAAGACCTCCGGGAGAAGGACATGGCACCCACTCCAGTATTCTTGTCTGGAGAATTCCGTGGACAGCGGAGCCTGGCGGGCTACAGGCCATGAGTCACAAAGAGTCAGACATGTTACATGTGAGTAACATTTTCATAACATGTTAATAAACGTATGCTATTTTGATGTAAGGTAAATGTAAGATGTTTTGAAAGATAAGTTCAAAACAATTTATATCTCCAAACTAATGTATGGGAAAACACATTCATTCTCGAAATTTTCTAGCTAGCCACTCCCAGCCAACTTTCTCATGTTCTTCTAATTCCACCACCAGGTGGAGCTAGCGTGCAGCCAAGGTAAGACCCACTGCTTTAAACAACCCCCTGACTTTACTGCAGGAGAAGTGAGGACTCCAGGAGTGAAAATGATGGACCCAAGACCTTGGGTATGGAACCCCAGTGTCCTGACCATTAAATTCAAGGAACACTTCAACCAAGGTCCTCGTGAAAAGGAGAAAGAATAAAGAGACTGGAAAATAGGGTTGGTGGGGAAGAACCTTGGAGGATGCTTCTATTTACAGAGCAGAGGAAGTAACCATAGCAAAAGAGACAGGAGCAGGCTGAGAAGGAAAGAATGGGAAAGACTAGAAATCCCCTCAAGAAAATTAGAGATACCAAGGGAACATTTCATGCAAAGATGGGCTCGATAAGAATAGAAACAGCAAGAACCTATCAGAAGCAGAAGAGATTAAGAAGAGGTGGCAAGAATACACAAAAGAACTGTACAAAAAAGGCCTTAATGAACTGGATAACTGCAATGGTGTGGTCACTCACCTAGAGCCAGATATCCTGGATTGTGAAGTCAAGTGGACCTTAGGAAGCATTACTATGAACAAAGATAGTGGAGGTAATGGAATTCAAGCTGAGCTATTTCACATCCTAAAAGGATGCTGTGAAAGTGCTGCATTCAATATGCCAACAAATGTAGAAAACTCAGCAGTGGCCACAGGACTGGAAAAGGTCAGTTTTCATTCCAATCCCAAAGAAGGGCAATGCCAAAGAATGTTCAAACTACCACACAATTCTGCTCATTCCACATGATAGCAAGGTTATGCTCAAAATCCTTCAAGCCAAGATTCAACAGTACGTGAACCAAGAACTTCCAGATGTACAAGATGGATTTAGAAAAGGCAGAGGAACAAGAGATCAAATTGCCAACATCTGCTGGATCATAGAAAAAGCAAAGGAGTTCCAGAAAAACATCTACTTCTGCTTCATGGACTATGCTAAAGCCTTTGACTGTGTGGATCACAACAAACTGTGGAAAATTCTTAAAGAGATGGGAATACTAGACCACCTTACCTGTCTCCTGAGAAATCTGTTTGCAGGTCAAGAAGCAACTGTTAGAACTAGACATGGAATAACAGACTGGTTCAAAACTGGGAAAGAAGTACGTCAAGGCTGTATATTGTCACCCTGCTTATTTAACTTCTATGCTGAGTACACCATCCGAAATGTGGGGCTGGATGAAGCACAAGCTGGAATCAAGATTGCTGGGAGAAATATCAACAACCTCAGATATGCAGATGATACCACCCTATGGCAGAAAGCAAAAGAGGAATTAAACTAAAGAGCCTCTTGAGGAAGATGAAAGAGGACAGTGAATAAACTGGGTAAAAATCAAAAAGCTAAGATCATGGCACCTAGTCCTATCACTTCATGGCAAATAGTTGGGAAAAATGTGGAAACAGTGACAGATTTCATTTTCTTTGGCTCCAAAATCACTGTGGATGGTGACTGCAGCCACAAAATTAAAAGATGCTTGCTCCTTGGAATAAAATCTATGACAAACTTAGTATATTAAAAAGCAGAGACATCACTTTGCTGACAAAGGTCCATCAGTCAAAGCTATGGTTTTTCTAGTAGTTGTGTATGGATGTGAGAGTTGTACCATGAAGAAGGCTAAGTGCTGAAGAACTGATGCTTTTGAACTGTGGTGCTGGAGAAGACTCTTGACAGTCCCTTGGATAGCAAGGAGATCAAACCAGTCAATCCTAAGCAAATCAACCCTGAATATTCATTGGAGGGAATGATGCTGAAGCTGAAGCTCCAATACTTTGGCCAACTTATGTGAAGAGTCGAATCACTGGAAAAGACCCTGATGCTGGGAAAGATTGAGGGCAAGAGGAGAAGCGGGGGTGACAGAGGGTGAGACGGTTGGATGGCATCACTGACTCAATGGACATGAGTTTGAGCAAACTCAGGGAGATAGCACAGAGAAGCCTGGCATGCTGCAGTTTGCTGCTGCTGCTAAGTCACTTCAGTCGTGTCCGACTCTGTGTGATCCCATAGACGGCAGCCCACCAGGTTCCCCCGTCCCTGGGATTCTCTAGGCAAGAACACTGGAGTGGGTTGCCATTTCCTTCTTCAATGCATGAAAGTGAAAAGTGAAAGGGAAGTCGCTCAGTCATGTCCAACTCTTCGTGACCCCATGGACTGCAGCCCACCAGGCTCCTCCGTCCATGGGATTTGCCAGGCAAGAGTACTGGAGTGGGGTGCCACTGCCTTCCCCAATGCTGCAGTTTATGGGGTCACAAAGAGTCAGACACAACTTAGCAACTGAACAATAGCAACAAGGCTGAGAGGAAAGAACCAGCCCCTGGGGAGGAGAAGGGATGGTTAACACTGTTGCAGATCTCAGAGAGGTAAAGCAGGGTGGACTGAGGGAAGCCCTTTGGGACTGGCCATTGGGAGGTCATTTGGATATAGTGCAGCTTAATGGTTGACAGAGTTCTAGAGACAGACTGCCTGAAAGGCACTCTGGGGTTCCATGAGAACACCATGTGTCCCATTAGCTTTCCAGCTCGGTGACTTTGGACACATTAATTTATCTTTCTATGCTTCAGTTTTCTCATCTGTAAAATATTAGTACTTGCCTAATAGGATTGTCATAAATTTAAAAGAGCTAATACATGAAAAGCACTTAGAAGGGTGGTGCCTCGCACAGTGTGTGTGTGTGTGTATTGTCAATATATACTAGTTTTGTTGTTGTTGTGGCTATTGGTGGTGGATGATGGGGGAGGTGTCAGATTTTACAGTGTTGTTACAGTGTTTGCATCTTGGCCAGCATTTCTGCAGAATAATCTCCAAGCTGGCAGTTGCTAAAGAGTTTAGAAAGATAACTACAACTCTGTTTGGAGAAGTGAGGGAGACCTAACCAGGCCTCACTGAGGCTTATTTCTGATATAATGGACTGTCTACACTGGCAGTCCAGTGTCTTATACCTGCACCTTGAATTTCAATACTACTACTAGTACTACCAGTATTACTAAATTAATCTTATCAACACATTTTAGCTTAGTTGTACAGGATACACTGACCCTGCAGAATATCATCCCCTGTATCACAGAGGTGGTAGGAGACCTCCTCCTTACTTACACAGTCATCTGTTGGCCTCTACCTGGTCACCTGTGGGACCTCGTGCACCAGAGATTGCACATTTGGTAGGGAAGGAAGTGGGGAGAAAAAGAGGTAAGAGAGGGGAGAGGAGAGGGGAACTGGTACGTTGCATACCCCCAAAGCACTCTCTAGATTACAGACACTCTCAAAACACAGCAATTGGAGGAAATCCCCACAAACAACCTGCTGCCTGCAGCAGTCAGGGTGTGGACCACCACTATGTGCTGTGCTATTCATGTGATCAGGCCACTGGGTGTCAGTCTGTGTTCCTTTGGAGTCAGATTTCTGAAGATAGCCCAACCTTTGCTGAAGTCTCCATTGTCTTCCTCTAGCTTCCCTCCCTGTGCTGGTGTATCTGCTTTGGAAGGCTTTTCTGACCACATGGGCAGTAGACTGAGAGTAAAGCTGCCCTGGAAGCTGACTTCTGATTAGCACATGGGGGAACAGCCTATCTGTCATGGAAGCAAGCAGAGCCCAGCGTAAGTAACTAAAACAGCAGCAGCAGCTTGAGAATGAGTTCTTAAAATAGAGAAATATTTCATTATTTTTGTCACTGTCATTGTTATCTCCTTCTTTCTATATTCTTTGTTTTTCATTTTATTAATTTCTAGTCTTACATTTTCATTTAATTGTTTCATTCTATAAAATTGAACACTTAGATGAAATGGAAATTAAAGACTGGAGGAAGGATTGGAAGGAAAAACAAGAACAGATAAAACCTGTAGAGAAATATAAATCTACAGGTTTTATACAGGTATATAATCTATAGGTAAATAATAGAAATTATTTACCCTCTTGAGAAATCAATGTGCTTTTTCAGCCCGAAGAGTCATGTCTTCATTCTGGAATATCCTTAGTCATTTTCCCTGTGATTACTGACTCCCTTTCAGTAGTTGCTTTTGGAAGTTCTATTAAATTATGTTGGGCTCCTCATTTTCTATTCTCTATCTTGCTTAATTCTTTTGTAGTTTCTACAGGCTTCCCTTGTGGCTCAGCTGGTAAAGAATCTGCCTGAAATGTGGGAGACCTGGGTTCGATCCCTGGGCTGGGAAGATCCCCCGGAGAAGGGAAAGGCTATCCACTCCAGTATTCTGGCCTGGAGAATTCCATGGACTATATAGCCCATGGGGTCGCAAAGACTCAGACACGACTGAGCGACTTTCACTTTTCACCTTGTTTTTACAGCTATATTCTGGGTTATTTCTGTAGATCTGTGTTCAGGTTCAAGGATTTTTTTCCCTCTGCTGTGATGAATATTTTGTTTAACCTATGAAGTGAGTCCTTAATTGCAGTGTCTTTTAATTTGTTTGTTTATAGGAGTTGTATTTTAAAATTTATCAAATGTGTCTTTTTTTTAAAATCAAATTTGTATTCTGTCAAATAAAATTTTATCAAAAAAATTTTTGGTTGTTCTACCTGGTTATTTATCAGATTTGTCTGTCCACAATGCTCTATTCTTTCATTATGGTTCCTAATTTTAAAAATCTTTTAAATAACCTTAAACACTTATTTTAGGTGTCTTTCATTTTCAGTTCTTTTATTTCCCATTTTTGCAATGCTAATTCACTGGCTGGTTACATCTGCTGGTATTCTCTCCAGATAGTTAATTTCCTTGTGAGATTTGTGTCTCTCTTACTGTGAACTACCCTGAACTAGTCTTCAACCTATGTACCCTGCTCTGTGACAGTATCCTTTAGAATAGTGTTTGCAATTGTTTCTATTGTCTTCCTAGAGAATCAACATTGAAGGGCCAGTTTTTATCACTTACTTCCCTGACTGGAATTCCTGTGGATCGCAGGGCAAATTCAGATCCTACACCTTCTCAAGTAGTGGTTCTGAGGATTTGACTCGCCCTCACAGGTGTGTGGTTTTTTTCAGGGTGTCCTTGGAAGGTTGAAGTAAGCTTTCTAATGACTTTTTGATGGAAAAGCAACACTTTTAGGCTTCAAGCTTCATGCAGGGAGCAAATGTCCAGCTCTCCTGCTTTACATAGGCCCATGTCTAATAATGGAGGTGGTGGTGGACATTAGAAGACCAGCCCAGCTCTGAGGACCAGTGTTCAGGCTAAGAACCCCCAGGGTCCCCATGGCATCTACTCCCATGAGCCCATAAGGCTTTGAATCAAGGCTTGTTTCTGGCTCCCACAGATTTGCCTTTCTTTCTCTAAAACTAAATATGAATTAAAATATTTACCTTTGTCACATTTTATCCTATCTGGTTTTAGAAAAGGCAGAGGAACCAGAGATCAAATTGCCAACATCTGCTGGATCATGGAAAAAGCAAGAGAGTTCCAGAAAAACATCTATTTCTGCTTTATTGACTATGCCAAAGCCTTTGACTGTGTGGATCACAATAAACTGTGGAAAATTCTGAAAGAGATGGGAATACCAGACCACCTGATCTTCCTCTTGAGAAATCTGTATGCAGGTCAGGAAGCAACAGTTAGAACTGGACATGGAACAACAGACTGGTTCCAAATAGGAAAAGGAGTTCGTCAAGGCTGTATATTGTCACCCTGTTTATTTAACTTCTATGCAGAGTACATCATGAGAAACGCTGGACTGGAAGAAACACAAGCTGGAATCAAGATTGCCGGGAGAAATATCAATAACCTCAGATATGCAGATGACACCACCCTTATGGCAGAAAGTGAAGAAGAACTAAAAAGCCTCTTGATGAAAGTGAAAGTGGAGAGTGAAAAAGTTGGCTTAAAGCTCAACATTCAGAAAATGAAGATCATGGCATCCGGTCCCACCACTTCATGGGAAATACATGGGGAAACAGTGGAAACAGTGTCAGACTTTATTTTTCTGGGCTCCAAAATCACTGCAGATGGTGACTCGTTGGAAAAGACTGATGCTGGGAGGGATTGGGGGCAGGAGGAGAAGGGGATGACAGAGGATGAGATGGCTGGATGGCATCACTGACTCGATGGACGTGAGTCTGAGTGAACTCCGGAAGTTGGTGATAGACAGGGAGGCCTGGCGTGCTGCGATTCATGGGGTTGCAAAGAGTTGGACACGACTGAGCGACTGATCTGATCTGATCTGATCCTATTTTGAACTTGAGTGATTCAGTTTATCTTCTGGTTTTCTTATCAAAAGTTTTCAAACAGGGTTCTCTGAGCTGTGAGGGAGAAGAAAAAATGACAGGGTTGTTGACACCTTCACCACTTGAAACCCTTGCCTCTCCTTGTTTAAACAGGCAGCTCTTCTTGTATGCTGCTCTATGACAGCCTTGCATTGTGACCCTGGCAAATAGCCATTCTGTCTCTCTGTTTCTCTATCTGTAAAAAGGGAACAATTACAGTGCTGCTTCACCAGGCTGTTGTGAGGATTAAATGAGGTAATATACATGAAGCAGTCATGTCAGTGCCTGGTTCAAAGTAAGCACTCAGTAAGACTGCAGATTGTGATCGCAGCCATGAAATTAAAAGACGCTTACTCCTTGGAAGGAAAGTTATGACTAAGCTAGATAGCATATTCAAAAGCAGAGACATTACTTTGCCAACAAAGGTCCATCTAGTCAAGGCTATGGTTTTTCCTGTGGTCATGTATGGATGTGAGAGTTGGACTGTGAAGAAGGCTGAGCGCTGAAGAATTGATGCTTTTGAACTGTGGTGTTGGAAAAGACTCTTAAGAGTGCCATGGACTGCAAGGAGATCCAACCAGTCCATTCTGAAGGAGATCAGCCCTGGGATTTCTTTGGAAGGAATGATGCTAAAGCTGAAACTCCAGTACTTTGGCCACCTCATGCGAAGAGTTGACTCATTGGAAAAGACTCGTGCTGGGAGGGATTGGGGGCAGGAGGAAAAGGGGATGACAGAGGATGAGATGGTTGGATGGAATCACTGACTCGATGGACATGAGTCTGAGTGAACTCTGGGAGATGGTGATGGACAGGGAGGCCTGGCGTGCTGCGATTCATGGGGTTGCAAAGAGTCAGACACGACTGAGTGACTGAACTGAACTGAACTGAAGTGGTCTTTGTTAATTATTGAGCTTCAAGTTACATTTCTTTTTAAAAATGATTCTGAACGAAACAAACAAACAAACAAAAACAGATTATTTTTAGAGCTAAATGGGGCTTTCAAAACTATCCACATACATTCTAGACTGGGTACTTTCTAAAAGATCTTCTAGTTTGAATATTCTTTACTTCTATATCAACACTATAGTAGGAAGGTTAGTTTTAGCCAAGCTTGGAAACCTAGCAGGGTGGGCATAAAGATCTCTATTGTTTATGATCACTTTCTTCCAGCCCCCTGACATTCCTTCAACCCCACTTCCCATCCCTAGCAATTCTATTTTAATGGTTCACAATGAACTTGTTGTAACAGTTGTACAAGCTTCCTTCTGACTAGTCAGCTTTGCTTCACAGTTTCTCAATGTTTTATCATCTATCCCTAGATTTTTTGCTAAAATAACCTAACAATAAAGAAATTCCACTTAATGATCTCTCTCTGATATTTACATATATGGTAATCCCTACTACATTTCCTATAAAAGTGGGGACCATGTAGTCTCAAGGAATAGATAGGGTTAAGAGAAGGGCTTTGTATGTTGATGAGAGAAGGTGAAATTAGGAGGGGTACTTTCATTTCTGCTCTGATCTACTCAGCGATCTTCAGCTCAGTTCCGCATTCCTGAGTCAGTAACAGCTTTTCTTACTTGGGAGCATGACTACATTATGAACCAGTGAGATGATGAGTCAGGGCTGAGCCAAAAGCAATGAGGGTTGATGGTCTCCCACCACATCCCAGAGTAAAGTGCATAAAGCAGCGGTTCTGTGGCCTAAGTCAGGGGTAAGAACTCTGCCATTTTCAGTGACAAGGTAGGTCCAGGGAAGAGAGAGGAAGTCAGAGTGTGCCAACTCCTCTGCAGGTTGCTCATATTCATACAACATCTGCCTACCGCATAACATCTGCTTATCCTGTAACATCTGCCTACCACATAACATCTGCCTACCACCTGACTGTACCTTCCTGGTCTCTTCTGAAAGTCCAAGCTCCTCTAGATCAATAGTCTTTTTAATTGTGAATAGGTTGTTCTAATGCTACCAAGAATTTGAAGCTATAGTCACAATTGAGGTTATGACTTAGGTAACCGTTGATGGGTACAGTTGGTATAAAACATCCAGAGTTACCTAGGGGATGCTGTCAAATGTCCAGTGGAAGTAGTGAGAATATTAAGCCATGTGCACCTAATCTCTTAATGCAACTGTGGTTTGAGGATATAATGTGTTGAGAGTAGGACAGGGGTCTTAGTAATAGAAGGTTGTGATTATGTGAACTCAGACAGGAAGCCGATCACATCAGTTTACCATGGAGTATCTCAGCTTACTGTCTCAGCATTAAGTGTGACATTCTAAAACTTAGGGTGGTCAGAGTCAGTCCTGGGATATTGTAGATATCATGTCAAAGGCAGGACAGCAGGAAAAGTGGGGGCTCTTTCTTCCCAGTCTTTTAAACAGCCAAAGCCTGACACTCCTTTCAGGAGGTCAATAGCTGCCTCATTGCCAAAGAAATCAGGACCTCCTTGGTCAAAAGCAAGGGTATAATTCCATCACTGTGAGTTACCCTATACGTACGATGTAAGGTAAGGACTCAAATTCATTCTTCTTCATGTGGCCATACAGTTCTCCTGGCACCATTTGGTGAAAGAGTATTCTTTGCTCCATTGATTTGGTATCTTTGTGGAAAATCAATTGATCATAGGTACATGGGTTTATTTATAGACTCTCAATTCTATTATGATGATTTATCTGTAGATGGCACCAAACTGTCTTGATTTCCACTGCTTTATAATAATTTTTGAATATTTATTTTCAAGACTATTTTGACTATTCTGGGTCCCTAAATCTCCATTTGAACTTCAGAATCAGCTAGTCAATTTCTTTTTTAAAAAAGGAAGCTGCTGAGATTTTGGTAGGGATTGTATTGAGTCTGCAGATTAATTTGGGGGTATTGTCATTTTAACAACATTACATCTTCCAAATCCATGAACATGAGATGATTTCCATTTATTTTTCCCTTTAATTTCTCCAAACAATGTTTTATAGTTTCCAGAGTGAAGTTTTGCATTTCTTTTGTTAAATATATTTCTATGTGTTTTGTAATTATTGGTGCTTTGGCAAATTAAGTTGTTTTCTTATTTTCATCTTTGGATTGTTCATTGCTAATGTATTGAAAACAACTGATTTTTTAAAAAATGTATTTATTTTTTATTGAGGGATAATTGCTTTATAGAATTTTGTTGTTTTCTGTCAAACCTCAACATGAATCAGCCATAGGTATACATATATTCCCTCCCTTTTGAACCTCCCTCCCATCTCCCTCCCCATGCCACCCCTCTAGGTTGATACAGAGCCCCTGTTTGAGTTTCCTGAGCCATACAGCAAATTCCTGTTGGCTATTTTACATATGGTAATGTAAGTTTCCATGTTACTCTTTCCATACATCCCACCCTCTCCTCCTCTCTCCCCATGTCCATAGTCTATTCTCTATGTCTGTTTCTCCATTGTTGCCCTATAAATAAATTATTCAGTACCATTTTTCTAGATTCTGTGTATATGCATTAGAATGTGATATTTATCTTTCTCTTTCTGACTTCACTCTGTATAATAGGTCCTAGGTTCATCCACCTCATTAGAACTGACTCAAATGTGTTCCTTTTTATGACTAATAGTCCATTGTGTATATGAACCACACTTTATCCATTCATATGTCAATGGACATCTAGGTTGCTTCCATGTTCTAGCTATTGTAAATAGTGCTGCAATGAACAATGGAATATATGTGTCTTTTTCAATTTTGGTTTCCTCAGGGTACATGCCTAGGAGTGGGATTGCTGGGTCATATGGTGGTTTTAAAAAGCCCCTTGATGAAAATAAAAGAGGAGAGTGAAAAAGTTGGCTTAAAGCTCAACATTCAGAAAACTAAGGTCATGGCATCTGGTCCCATCACTTCATGGCAAATAGATGGTGAAACAGTGGAAACAGTGTCAGACGTTATTTTATTGGGCTCCAAAATCACTGCAGCTGGTGACTGCAGCCATGAAATTAAAAGATGCTTACTCCTTGGAAGGAAAGTTATGACCAACCTAGATAGTATATTGAAAAGCAGAGATATTACTTTGCCAACAAAGGTCCGTCTAGTCAAGGCTATGGTTTTTCCTGTGGTCACGTATGGATGTGAGAGTTGGACTGTGAAGAAGGCTGAGCGCCAAAGAATTGATGCTTTTGAACTGTGGTGTTGGAGAAGACTCTTGAGAGTCCCTTGGACTGCAAGGAGATCCAACCAGTCCATCCTAAAGAAGATCAGTACTGGATGTTCATTGGAAGGACTGATGCTGAAGCTGAAACTCTAGTACTTTGGCCACCTCATGCGAAGAGCTGACTCACTGGAAAAGACCCTGATGCTGGGAGGGACTGGGGGCAGGAGGAGAAGGGGACGACAGAGGATGAGATGGTTGGATGGCATCACTGACTCGATGGACATGAGTCTGAGTGAACTCCGGGAGTTGGTGATGGACAGGGAGGCCTGGCGTGCTGCGATTCATGGGGTCGCAAAGAGTCGGACACGACTGAGCGACTGAACTGACTGACTGACTGATGGTTTTATTTTTAGGAAAAAAACTGATTTTTGTATATTGTTATTTTATTCTGCAAACTTACTAAACTTGTTTATTAGTTCTAATAGTTTTTATTTTTAAATTAGACTCCTTATGATTTTCTACTTAGAAGTTTATTTCACCTGAGACTATAGTTTTATTTCCTATCCAACCTGAATGTCTTTTATTTTATTCGACTTCACTCATCACCTGGGGGTGAAATAGTCCAGTGTTAGCTCTGTATCCTCAGGTGCCCTCTCCCCTTCTTCTGTCCCTCTCAGTCTGGGCTGTAGCCTCCGGCCTTGAAGGCGAGTGGGCTAATAGCTCAGGTGAGAGCAGGGAGGAGGAGGCGGCAGAGAGGACGCGGGCGCCTGGGTCCATCCGCTCCTGGGACGTGACTGCCCAGCAGAAGCGGGGCCGGCAGCGCCTGTTGGCGCGCACCCCGACTATTGCAGCTCAGCGGCTCGGGAGCCCAAAGCGGGTGTGGACCACAGGGAGGCAGGGCGGGGGCAGCGCGCTGGGCGCCGGGCTCTGCTGGGCAGCGCGTCCCCGCCCGGCGTCCACGAGCGGCGACCCGCCACGGGACCCACCTCTCGGCCAGCGTCGGGAGCCAGAGGCCCCTGCCCGGGCCCCTGAGACCAGTTCATGAATCCTGGTCCTCGTCTGGGGTCTCGAATTCCAAGGCGAGCAAAGAGAAATTGGAGAGCTCGACATCCATGATGCGGGCTCGCCGGGTGGCTGCGCGGGGGGCGCGGCTGCTCGCTGCTGCCACCTGTTGGACGCGCCGGCGCGTGTCCAGGCCCCGCCCCGCCCGGGTTTCTCTCTGGGTCCTGGGCTGTGAAGAGGAATGGATGGGATCCTGTGTCCTGGGGCGAACGAGGGGGTGCTTGAGCCCTGCTTCCCTCCCTCGATACTCGGGTCTAAGAACTAGACAATGACAGGAAAATAGACCCTCCATGAGAGGGGCTGTGAAGAAAGGATTGGCTTTGCAGGAAGCCAGTGTTCACTTCCAACTCTGCTTCTGACGAGCTGGGTGTAGTCTGGTCTTGAGCAGGTCGCTGCTGGCTTTGCCTCGTGTTTCTCAAGTGTAGAAGGTGAGGGCTGGACAAGTGGATAAGAGATTATCGGTTCCTCCAGCCTTCTAACTGTGTTCCTACCTCCCACTTCATACCCCTTATCACTGACTCATTTGTTACAATTATTTATCATCATTAACTCCATGAAAGAACAGAGGGGTCTGCTGACTTTACCTCTGTACCTACTTTCCTTCCTAAACTTGTATCAGTGAAGGCCTGTCCCACAGTTGGTGCTTAATCAGTATTTGTTTAATGAAGCCCCCAGGTCATCGTCAATATTTCTTCCACTCTCCATACTTCAAGGTTCTATAAATGTCGGTTGCATTATTCTTTGCCAAAGCATTAATTAGGACAACTTTATGGTGTTCTAGTCAAGAGCCCCCAGTTGGGTGAGCTCAGCTTAATGAAACACACCCAGTGCTTCCCAGCACCTCACAACTAACAAAATGCTTTCAAGGATCTTTCTGATTTTCTCCTCCCAACTACTCTGTAAAGCCCACAAGGCAGGGATTACATCTGAAAGCCCAGGAGCCCCACTCTTGGATAGTCAGCTCAGCCTTGCTCTGAGGCAGGGGGAGCTCCACAATTGAATGTGATACTCCCATACCTCTTTGTCTATGGCACTTTTCCCCTTGCCTAGCTGGCTGTGATGAATTAGGCTGTTGAAACCTGGACAACTGAAAAACCCCAAATAACTTCTAATGGGAAAACAATCTTCTCCCTAAATAATTATGAGGACATGAAGAAAGGGGTCAACAGAAATAAGATGCTTCAACCCCAGGAGGACATCCTTATCAATTGGTGGCCACTGGGAAGGGGCAAGAGGAAGCCTGTGCCAGGTTTCTCTGGGAGGCTTGGCTGGGAAAGTTTGTCAGAAGACTTGTATCTTGGCTTATTCCTTTCAAGGGAATGGAATTGAGACCTGGGAGCAGAGGATCCTTTTAGAAGTTTGTTTTGATTCCAGGAAGGGTGATGAACAATTCTTACCCGGAAACAAGGAATTATTCCTAGATGTTGGAAAACCACCTGGAGAAAGCTTTGGCACACACTTCTTCTACCTTCAGCAAGAGAAAACAGGAAATCTCTCTGGACCAGCTTCACCCACGGCCATCACCTCCCCCTTCATGACTGCTGCCTGGGCTGCCCTCTCTAAGGCTTTCTACTCCTTGGAGAGCTCCTATCATTCCTATTTGAGGGGTCCAGCGACAAGTCAGGTGCAACAGGCCAAGTCAGAGTTGTCATCCTTACAATAAGGGATGATTCCAGTGTTGAGAGTGAAGCAGTGAGCAAACTGATGCATGGGATAATATATATTATCCTATTTAGGAACATTTATACATAATGTACATATATAACATATGTATATATAATATTTCTCACAGAAATGGGATCATATATACAAGTGTCTGGAATGCAGAGCCAGACGTCTGGAAGGATGCTCAAAATCACCAGTGAAATGGCAACCCACTCCAATATTCTTGCCTTGGGAATCCCATGGACAGAGGAGCATGGCAGGCCACAGTCCATAGGGTCACAAAGAGTCAGACATGACTCAAGCAACTTAGCATGCATGCATGCCTCCAGAGAGGGGACTGAGCTTTGGTTAGGGATGAATTGGTTTAAAGGGGACTCACATTTTTACTTCATGTATAGTTTGAACCTTCCCATGCATGTATTACTACTGTAATGATGCCATTTTAGGCAGATTGCTTAGTTTTCCTGTAGGATGATACTTGCCTGACTCCCCCTACCTTGTAGGCACTCCCTCTTGCCCTGCACCTTTATAAACACCTCTGAAACTTCCCTCTGTACTCTCTGCCTTTCAGTTATCACTCTCCCTGAATCCTCCCAAATATGCCGGAAATTTTTCTTTCACGTCATCCCAATTCTCATATCCCTTTCTACCCATCTTGGCCTCCTCATCCAGCCTGACTTTGAGGCACCCATTTTGGTGACTCTCTCTTCAGCCACTGATTTTTTTCAGCCCAGTGTCTCCATGCCATGCCTGCTTTGCTAGCTGGGAACTGTCTGTTCTCCCATTGGAAGGACTGATGCTAAAGCTGAAACTCCAATACTTTGGCCACCTCATGCGAAGAGTTGACTCACTGGAAAAGACTCTGATGCTGGGAGGGATTGGGGGCAGGAGGAGAAGGGGATGACAGAGGATGAGATGGCTGGATGGCATCACTGACTCGATGGATGTGTGTCTGAGTGAACTCCGAGAGTTGGTGATGGACAGGGGGGCCTGGTGTGCTGCGATTCATGGGGTCGCAAAGAGTCGGACACGACTGAGCAACTGAACTGAACTGAACTGAATCAGTTTCTTATTCCACTGCCCCATGTACCCTTCTCCCCTCTCCCTGTTTATACATGGCCCTACCTGTGACCTACCCCAAATGCCCACCTCTTTCCTCCATATTCTTTTTTTTTTTAATTTTATTTTATTTTTAAACTTTATAATATTGTATTGGTTTTGCCAAATAATGCCTTCACACATTACATCCTGCAGTTGGCCCATCTCAGAAAACATTCTGCAGTCGGCCCATCTCAGAAGACCCCTGTCTCAACATAAACTCTTTGGGTACACCCTAAGGTCCACCCCAGTTTTCCTTCTCTGGACCCTTCTGTGTCAGCAATCTTTCTCTTTCTTTCATCTTTAGTCTGTTCCTCTCTGGTTCATATTGGTTTGACACAGAGCTGTATTCTGGCTTTTAATACCTCCTTTTCCCCTAACAACTGAGGAAACAGGTGAGTGTTGTGAAGTCTTCTTAAATTCTCACCTATCACCACTGGCCCATACCTGCCTTCAGTTCTGGGAAGCTTTCGAGGTTGACAGCTCTTTGGGGCTTACAGAGAATTGAAGGGTGCCAACTTCAGGTTGTGCCTCCTTCTGAGGCAGCCCGCCCTCAATGACTGGTTTTTCCAAGAACGTAACCAGTCCAGTGACTGGTTGTTACCTGGCACCCTTGGCCAGTTAAGGACAAACCTGAAGGGCCTGCCTGCTTCTTGTATGAACTAGTGTCTGCACTGCAGGCCATGCCCACCTCTCCGCCTAGTCCTGTTTCCCCCATCTCCTTTCTGTATGGAACCTATAAACATGTCCCCATAAGCTTCCTGCCTGCAAAGCTTCCAGTTTGCTTTGCAGGAACTAACCTGCTATATATATAGCAGGCGTTTCAAATTTGGGGAGAGATCTTGAGCATGGGTGAGTAAGATCAATATTCAGATTGATTTCATTTGCTTGAAACACAGATTCCAGTCTAAGAAGATAGAGCTTCTTGGGTCAAGGTAAACTTTTGGATTCTGTAGCTTAAAAAAATGTCAGTTGTACAAAACAAGATGTGAGAGATTCTGGCATTTATTTGAAAAAGAACTGAGTCATTAATTCTGTAGTTCATTCATTCATTCACACAGGAGAGCATGTTCTGTGCCAGGCACTGTGCTGCACAGTGAGGGTGAAGCAGCAAGATACAGCATGAGGGGGACAATAGGCAAAACACCCCGATTTATGCTTACAGTCTGTGAGGCAAACATATGGGGGTGGGGGCAGGAATAGAGGATGAAAGGGGGTAGCCCTCAGAATAGGTGACATTAAGTAACAAGAATGACAGGGTACCTGCACCATTTTCAGAGGAAAGGAACTCAGGGGTCTGTGGGGTCAACGCTTCCATCCTTTGCCAAGGGGAGGCCCAGTCATTGGAGGAACAGCTCTATGGCATTTCCCTATGGCCTTGCTGTTCCAAGTGTGGTCCAAGAACCAGCATAGGTACCACACCACGCTCTCAATAGAGTTTCCCACTCCTTCCTAGATGTGGGATGAGAATCTGCATTTGACCAGTTCCCAGGTGTATTCCTTTCCTAGGGCTGCTGAACAAATTGCAAACTTACTGGCTTAAAACAACAAAATTATCCCATCTTAAAGTTCTGATGTCAGAAGTCTGAAGTGGGTCTTACTGGGTTAAGTAAAATCACGATGTTGGTTGAGCTGTGTTCATTTTGATGTTTTAGGGGAGAATCCACTCCTTGCATTTTTCAGCTTTTAGAGGGTTCCCACATTCCTTAGCTTATGGTCCCTTCTTTCATCTAAAACCAGGGTCATAATAGCATCTTCAGTTGACTTTCTCTGATTCTGACTTTTGCTTCTAGTTCTGCCATCACATCTTCTTCTGACTCTGACCCCCTTCCACTTGTAAGGAACCATGTGATTACACTGGGATAATCCAAACAACCTCCCATTCTCAAATTCCATAAGTTAAATCACATAAACAAAGTCTCTTTAACCAGGAAAGGTAACATATTCACAGGTTTTGGGGGTTAGTGCATCTTTGGGGGCCACTGCTCTGTCTACCACACCAGATAATTCACATCCGTGTTAAAGTCTGTGTGAAGCCCTGGCCACCTTATTTAAATGGTTTTTCTTTTTTTTTTTAATTTTTTTTTTAAACTTTACATAATTGTATTAGTTTTGCCAAATATCAAAATGAATCCTTCACAGGTATACATGTGCTCCCCATCCTGAACCCTCCTCCCTCCTCCCTCCCCATACCATCCCTCTGGGTCATCCCAGTGCACTAGCCCCAAGCATCCAGTATCGTGCATTGAACCTGGACTGGCATCTCGTTTCATACATGATATTTTACATGTTTCAATGCCATTAAATGGTTTTTCTTTCCTACTTTCCCTGGGTGCTCACATGTGGTTGAAACCTTTTAAGTTATAATGCACATATGATAAACTTGTTTTACTTGTTTGCTTGACCCCTGTACATACGTGGTTCTGTGTAGGTTAAAGTAATTATAATCTTTTACTATTAGACAGGTGTTGCTTGAGGAAGGGGCTTGGAGGTTGGGGCTCTGGGTGTTATGTCCTCCTGGATGTCTTAAGTGGTGAAAGCTACTCTGTGTGCTGGTGCTGGGTGGAACGTTTGGGAAAGTCCATCTCTGCCAATTACTAATAGTAAGACCCTGGAGAAGTCATTTATATCACTGACAAAATGGCAGGTCCAACCTCCGTGTCACAGATGGTGTGAGGATATAATGAGATGGAGTAATTTGTCAGGAGGGAACTCTTGTACTCCTGTAGGTCGTTATTTGGTTATCTGTGGAGCCTGAGGAATAAAAGGGACACTCTCAAGAGTCTTTTCCTCTCAAAGTGTGTCGCCCCTGCCTCTGCTGCCCTCATATGGTCAAGGCTTTTACTTAACTTTGGCATGGATCAGAAGATAAGAAAGGAGAGATGGGTATGTACACCCCTGAAACACACACCTGCCTGCCCCTCATCCCTGCGAAAGAAACCACTGGGGTATTGTTTACCAGGAGAAGGCAATGGCACCCCACTCCAGTACTCTTGCCTGGAAAATCCCATGGACGGAGGAGCCTGGAAGGCTGTAGTCCATGGGGTCGCTGAGGGTTGGACATGACTTCACTTTCACTTTCATGTATTGGAGAAGGAAATGGCAACCCACTCCAGTGTTCTTGCCTGGAGAATCCCAGGGACGGGGGAGCCTGGTGGGCTGCTGTCTATGGGGTCACACAGAGTCGGACACGACTGAAGTGACTTAGCAGCTTAGCAGCATTGTTTACCAAAATCTCAATGCACAGTAGAATCATTTGGAATGGATCTAAAAGGAGACCTACAATCACTCTGTGTCCAGAGACAATGATACACTGAGTCTGGGCAAGATCTAGGCATCTGAATTTTGATAACTCTTTCCAAGTGAATAGAATATGAGCTGTATCCTGACTCAGTAAGATAACATAAACTTGAGATTCATTAATACAAGTACAGTAAGTGAAACAAAGGAGGGAACAATGCCTCAGAGTCATATACGGATTACAAAGCCGTATTGGACACTAGATGGAGATCTGGGTACCCTACTTCCAGAGGAACTTGGGCAAAGTCTTCATAGGAGCAAGACCTAAGTGGTGTGGGGACTCAAGGCTACATTACATAAGGAAGAGGGGAAAGCCCTGAAGGGGACATGGCTGACTGACTGTCACCGGATGAAATTTATCAGTGAAAACACCAGAAAAGAGAGAGAAAGAAGGAGAGAGACAGTCACATTTCTTTGTGCTTGAGATCACAAGCCAAATATAATGATGAAAGTAGTTGAGCATGAGATTTTGCTTTCTTTCTTAAGTAAACACCTTGAAAAATTCCTTTCTGTTGAAAATGTTAGCCAATGGAGAGGTAAGGACCGAAATGCAGCTAGGGTAGCCTAGGCTGGATGCCTTTGCCTGAAGTAACAGAAAGGAATCTTTCTGATTATCTCTGAAGACAGGCAGATATGGTTTTACTTGGAACTGAATTTTGTCTCTGTCACAGCTACCAGGCACATTTTGGTCACTTAGGATGTCCCTTTCTTCTCAGAATCCTACCAGCTCCAGATGTATGGAGAAAATGCCCAGGACTAATAGGACTGTGACTGTGTGTGTGGAAGTGTGCATGTGCGTGCACACACACACACACACACACAAGATTTGCATAAGTGAAAAACAAACACCTATAAACACTTTTCTATATCCTCACAACCACTTTGTGAGGGAGAACATTTTTGTTACCTCCATTTAATTATTATTACTATTACATATAATAATAATAATTATTGTTGCTGTTGCTATTTACAAAGGAAGAAATATGCCAGAGAGTATATACATCTTGAAAATGGCAAAAGCCAGGATTTAAACTTAGGTTGTCTAACCACAAATCCAAGTTGATCACTGCGATGTAAACACACAGAGTGGTGGTGAAATTTCTGTTACCTTATTGGCCAATAGCTTGTTTCCCTAGCTCTCCTGCTCAAAGAAGACAAGCCCAGGACTGGGGTTGCTCGGGTGGGGAGGGGCATGCCTCTCTGGGCACCCATGTAACGGACTGTGCGATCTGCTCTCAGGTAAACTGAGTAGAGATGTGGCACCTTCAAGAAAAGAAGAGGCTTGCTCTGCTTCCTCTGCCATTAGTCATGGATCCCAGCACCAGGGAGGGCCCTCTAAATAGGTCACTGGTCAGGTGGAAGCATGAGGAGGCGGGAGGAGGGAGGCCATGTCTGCAAGACTACATTCCCAGAAGACAGTGTAGCTATTAATATTTTCATGGCAACAGCCCCAGAAGATGATCCTCGGATTAAAAAGTTACCTCTTCTTGGAGCTATAACCAGCTACAGGCCATCTGAAGGCCAGCAAGAAACTGTGGGAAGTTACAGGACTTTGAATATGCCCTCTTACTTCAAAGATGCTGCAGACATTGTGTCTGGCATTCTCTAATTGATATTGTCCTTCTGTGGTGCTCAGTATGAGAGACCCTTCCTCAAGTCAGAGCCAGAGTGTCAACAGCTTGAAAGTCACCCTCTCACGACCTCCCCTGACACATTGTATTTACCTACACACCTCCCCTCCTCCTTCTCTTCCTTTTCTGCCTCTCTTTGCTCCTACGTTCTGTATTTATTATGACCATGAAACATTCTAGCTGGAAAACTTGCCTTAACACAGAAGTACATAAATAAAAAGACTTCATGTCCCTTTTCCCCTACCCCTACCTCTTCACCTGGCTACAAGAGGCAGGGATGTTGTCTGCCCCGCTCTACGCTGATCCTCTCATCCAGCCGAGGGCTGGAGGGGGGCGGGGGGCTCTGTGAGCATTTGTGGAATAAATGAACAAATTGTCATCATCAGGCTGATGTGACCCCTTTATACATTCAATCACATATACAGTATGCTTCTGTACATAAATGGGTCCACACCATATGTACTATGGACAAGTTTCTTTAGTTTTTGCTTCATAATATATCTTAGGGGTCTTCCCTTGACCCTCTATCTAGACCTGCTTCATGCTTTTTCACTGCTGACTAGATGCACCGTCATTATTAGACCACTTCCATATTGACAGGCATTCAGCTTCCTTCCATTTCTCACCATTTCCAGCCATGCACCTGCATAGGCTGTGGGCACCTGGACACCCAAGAAAGACATCTGAGATGGACTCACTGAATGGACGGGGCTCCTCCTTCCTCTCCCATTTCCTAAAAACCTGAATTTTTCTTAAGCTGGATTGAGGAGAAATTCTTTTCCTTGGGAGTGGTAGGGAGTGTAAGCCCTAGGGCTTGTACTTGGCATGCACAGTCCAACTGCACACACACACACACACACACACCCCATCTTATCCTAGCCTGCTCACTAGGGAACCTAATTTTGAAACATGAACTGATTAATCTGTCATGTTCTGTGGAAGCATGAATTGAGAGTTCTGAGGTTTGAGTTTTGACATAGGCTTTGCCACAAAATTGTCTAAAAGTATTGAACAAATGACTCAGTTTTTATGGGACTCAGTTTCTTTACCTTTAACTGGGGTTGGGGAGTGGACATGTTACTGTAAGGACACTTTTCACTGCTATCCTTCCAGGGTGAGGGATCGGTTGCCTGCCCTTGACTCCGGGTTGGCTGTGGGAGCCAAGAAATAGGCAACTGATGTTTTGGAAAGAGCAGTCAGCAGTCCTGGGTGAGGTCAGAGCTGGCAGCATGGTGACCTCTGCCCTGGTCAGCAGATCAGCAGCCAGTCCTCCTCCCTGAGCTGCTGGGCCAGTTGCTCAGCTGACCCCTGGCAAGGGCTCGCTTTCACCCCACACAGAGGGAAGTCTGGGCATCACCTTGCCCATGGTGTGGTGGCCTATCTACACCTCTGACAGCCTCCTGGCTACACGGCACAGACGGGGATCGGTCCTCCTGGCAAAGCTTCAGGCACTAACCAGAGTGGTGAGGACCAGGGCCCTGAAGTCACCCTCCTGGGCTCAAGCCCTGACTCTGCTGTGCTCTGTCAGTGGTGAGCTGGGGTGACTCACCCAGACCTCGTTTGCTGATCTTTAAGTAGGGGGTTAAGATTAAATGGGGACTTTTCACATGAGCATAAGAGTTCAGTAAGCATTTATTATTATTAATGTCCATGACAAAAATAGCTGTTAAAGTAGGTGACCAGTAATGCTCAATGAATAAATAGATAAGTGATGAAAGAAACAGAAGTTAAGAGGCTTACACTTGGCTCCCTGCATCAGTCTGGCTCATTCAAATGGAATGACTGTTTCCTAAACTTGTCCTCAGTGACAATCCTAGCACATTTGCTAATGGCTTTTCCTGAGTCTGGGATTCTCTTCCCATTTAGGTCTGTCTGTCAAAATTCAATCCTTCAAGGCCCTCAGTCACACCACTTCCTCCATGAGGCTTCCTTTGCTTTAATCAATAGGATATGCAAACTTTCTTCTCATGTCTCCAGTATATCTGTATACTGATGATTGATTCCAGTAGAGGCCTTTACCTTGAACTCCAGACTTGTGTACCCTCCTGCCTGTTCAAGGTCCTCAGGCAGATGGAGAACAGACTTTTCATTCTCACCCTGTCCACCCACCCACTCAGCCAAGCTTACTCCCCCTGCAGGACCCCATCTCGGGTCATGGCTACCTTGCTTCTTGCAGGAGCTCAGGCCCAAACATGGGGAGCCATGATTTACCCTTCCTTCTCTCACAGCCTGCATCTCATCCACAGGTAATTCTGCCTCTACCTTCAAAATAAGCTGGAATCTCAACCACACTCACTACCTTCACTGCTACCTCCTTGACCCAAGTTGCCCTCTCCTCTTGCTCGGATTTTTGCAGTAGCCTATGATAGGTCCCGGAGAAGGCGATGGCACCCCACTCCAGTATTCTTGCCTGGAAAATCCCATGGATAGAGGAGCCTGGTAGGCTGTAGTCCATGGGGTTGTGAAGAGTCGGACATGACTGAAGCGACTTAGCAGCAGCAGCAGCACGATAGCTCCTCTGCTTCTTTCAGATCATAAGTCACTCCTCTGCTCAAAACTCTGCAATGGCTGCCATTTCACTTATAGTGAAAGCCAACCTCCTTAAAGTGGTCCAGTAAGCCCTGCATCTGCAGGATGATGTTACCACTCCCCTTGTATTGGATAATCTTCAGTTATCCTCTGGAATCCTCTCTCCACCTGTTTCTCCACTGCTCTGGGCCCCTTGGAGGCTGGCCTCTACAGGTGTCCTCAACTCAGCTCTCTCACACTTTGGTTTTAAGTTGTGTTCAGTCAGTGGAAGTTGGGAGGTGAGAGGATGGAGTATTATTCCTCTGGCCCATGTGCACATGGCCTTGGCTAGGCCACAGCTGTGTTCCACTATTAATAACACAGGGCCTGTCATCAACCTTGGCCTGCAGCCAGCTCTTGCTAGGTTCCAACAATGACTCTTTCCTTTTGTCCTTTCAGGCTTCCCTTCAGGATGTTAATGGCTTCTTCATCTTCCTAGCCCTGCAGTACCTCACCATCCTTGCTGGTTTTCTCTAACTCTGCCCACACTTTTGTAAATAGCTCCTTCTTTAAACTGTATTTAATTACTCCTTTGGAGGTACCCTCTGCTTCCTGCCCCACTGTTACTCTGCTCAAGTTACACTCTCCCTGGCTCTTCCCCTAGCATGCTGGGTACTCTCTTGCCTCAGGGCCTTTGCACCGGCACTTCCCTTTTCCTGGCAGGCCTTCTCCTGGATGCCCATGATCTCCTCCACCCCCCAAGTCACTCAGCTGTCACCTTCTCAGTGACCATTTCTTTTTTTTAACTAGATATTTTTTTAACATTTTATTTTGTATCGGGGTATAGCCAATTAATAAACAATGTTGTGATAGTTTCAGGTGAACAGAGAAGGGACTCAGCCATTTAGTGACCATTTCTTTCTCCACCCTTTGGAAAACTGCAGCCCCTCTACTCTGATGGTTCCCCCCCCCTCCACTTTTTTTTTCTGTAACACTGTCCACTGTCCAACACACTGCATAAATTACTTATTTATTCTGTTTCTTGTCTTTTTTCCCTTATTAGAATGTATGCTACACCAGGGAGAGTCGTTTGTCTGTTTTGTTCACTGCTGTGTCCTTACAACATAGATCACAGCCTAGATTAGTGGGATGCTCTATAATTTTTTGTCCACTGAATAATGTGATTGAATAAGTGGCCTGTTGTTCTTATCTCTCATGTAATCTGCATTTGTTTCCTTGGGCTGCCCTTACAAAGTACCACAAACTGAGAGGCTTAAAACAACAGAAACTTAGTGTCTCATAATTCTGGAGGCTAGAGGCCCCAAATCAAGGCATTTGCACAGCCATGCTCCCTCTGCAACCTGCGGGGAGAATCCTTCTGTGCTTCTGGTGGTTTCTGACAATCCTTGGTGTGCCCTGGCCTGCAGCTGCAGAATGCTAATTTCTCCATTCATTGTTACCTTCTGTGTATCGCTTCATAGGGTGTTTTTGTTTGTTTTTTAAAAAAGGTAACCACTCATATTGGATTAGGGGCCTATCCTACTCCAGTATGAACTTATTTGAACCTAAATAATTACATCTACAACAATCATATTTCCAAATAAAGTCACATTCTCATGTACTGGGGGCTAAGGCTCCAATATATCACTTTTGGGGGCCACAATTCTGCCTATAAGATGGTCTTTCAGTTCTTCCAGTGAATTTTAATATCCAAGTACATATCTTATTACCCAACTAGATTGTAAATTTTATGAGAAAAATTCAATTTTTCATCTGATGTAGCAAACTGGCTGGTCTCAGGCTGGATGTGACCTACATCTGCCCTGAAGTATTGGCCCAACCATACAGTGATTTGGAAAATGTTCTGAATCAGTTTGTGAACATTTAAAAATTTGGAAACTATACCTGAAAATCTGAGCGGCTGGTTTTCATAATAAATCAGAATGTCTGGTCACATACCAGAGGAACATTGTGCCATGTTCTTCATTGCCTGAAGCCTAGCAATGGTTTGTCCTTGGACTGGATAGTACCTTCTTCCTTACACACACACACACACACACACACACACACACATCTATATCCTAGTGGATTTGCTTCTCTTAGAGAACTTTGACTAATATAGTCTTCATCCAAAAATGTCCATTACTATTACCTTGGTTCAAGCCATCATCATCTCTCTTCTGGATGTTACAATTGTTGCATACTTGGAATTCTAGTTACAGCCTATTTTCCAAGGAGCAGCCAGAGAGACCCTTTATAACCATAAGTCAGTCATGTGACACCTCTATTTAGTGTCCTCCCTTGGCTCCTATCTCTGTCAATGTAAAAGCTGAAGTCTTTAGATGGCCTTCAAAGTCCTACACAATCGGCCTTCATCTCTACACTCTGCCCTGCCTCATGAGACTCCAACCACACACGCTTTTCCTTTAGCTCTCTAGGCAAGTTCCAGCCTTAGGGCCTTTGTACTTGCTGCTCTCTGTCTGGAAAGCTCTTTGTTCTGGCTAATTCATCTGAGCTTCCCATAAGCAGAACACCGCTTTCTTGTATCTCAAGAGAAGCAATGACTTTTTCCAAAATGGACCATTTAGTTCAGATTTGCCAAAATGTGTGTCTCAACCAACTGCCTGAGGCTGTCCTCTCTGAGCTGGCCTAGGGATCCTTTCATTGGTTGGTCTTGATCATTTATAATTTCTGACCTTCATCGTTGCACCTGTATAGAAATGGTGTTCAGCCAAGTCAAGGAGAAATGCTAAGTCTGAGCATTCGACATCATTTGCAAATTATACCATGGTTTCTCTTCACCAGTTCTCACATATCTCCCAAAGTTCTGAGTGGTTGCTTTGAAAAAAAATCCTTGCCCTTTTATCTTAGGCCCAAGAAAACATCCCAATTCATACGTAAAACACTGTGCTTTGGTGAGGGGAAAAGATATGAGACACATTATGGGAAGTGGATACTTTAAACTGATTTGTGCAGAGAAAACATCTTCCATGGTAGTTCTGTGATCAGAGAAACCCTGTGTCCCTGCATTCCTGGCCCCACTCCAGGCGTCCACTCCTGTGCCCTCTGTAAGTGGTCAGCTAAGCTCCAGAGAGCTCAGCATCAGATCACCAAATCCTTTCTCATTGTAGTCATGGAAAGATCCTGAATATTAGAAAAGTAAAGCTCCTGGACTGTGGAATCAACAAGATCTGGCTCAAGCCCTGAATCTGACATACATAAATGGTGGGGCCTTCGGCAAGTTATACATGCGTTAGCTTCCTCACTTACAAAATAAAGATGATAATGCTAATATTATGGGTTGTTATGGGACTTAAATTAAGTAATGTATGATGAGTGCCTAACCCGTAGTGAACATTCAGTCACTGGGAATCAAGATGGGTTAGCACTGAAACTGAAGTCAGACTTTGGAGATATGGTGGAGAACCCGTCACCTGGGACTGAGCTGGGGTGTGTGATGGACACCCCTGATCACTCCAGTGAGACTGATATCTAGGTGCTCCTTCATGTTGTATTCCCAGTGCTCCTCCCAGAATATAAAATGGACCAGGCCACCTCCCTCCTTGAAGTGGTCATGTGACTGGCTGCAAGTTCAACCTCCAAGTAGTCTGCACAGCAGGACTACTTGCTTTCCCTAGGCCACACCTCCTCACTCTTTGGACCACTCAGGAGTGACCTTTGCTCTAGGCATTAAGGAAACAATAAGTAACTTATGATCCTTCAGCTTGGTTGCTGGATCAGTCATGCCTCTGTCTAATGTTACTGGCATATGGCCATATTTTCTCCATCTTCCTTAGGAGATGCCATGGGAGGTTTTCTGAAATTCAGCCATACTGTCTCAACTACATCCTACTGCTCTGCTCCTTATTGTTGTTAAGTTGTGTCCAACTTTTTGTGACACCATGGACTGCAGCATGCCAGGTTTCCCTGTCCTTCACCATCTCCGGGAGCTTGCTCAAACTCATGTCCATTGAGTTGGTGATGCCATCTAACCATCTCATCCTCTGTAAGCCACCTTCTCCTTCTTCCCTCAATCTTTCCTAGCATCAGGGTCTTTTACAATGAGTTGGCCAAAGTGTTGGAGCTTCAGCCCCAATCCTTCCAATGAATATTCAGGGTTGATTTCCTTTAGGACTGACTACTCCTTAAACAAGATGGAAAAGAGTTTGGTCTGGTGTGATCCATTTTGTGTGCATATTTGTAGCCTTAACATACTTGGTCTTCCAACCTCTCATCTGTAAGATGTTCGGTTACATCAGGTGACTTCTTGGATTTCTTCTGACTTTCTGATTTTGGCAGCCAGGGCTGGGGGTGAGGTGAAATGCTGTACCCACAGCTCCAGCTTCACCCAAATAGCTAAGGTGGGGTGTTTGCAGAGAGAGACTGGGTGGGGAGCACTTTCCCAGCAGCAGGAGAATCAGTGTGGGCCAAGCCAGTCAGGGAGGGAGAAAGAACAGAAGCAGCCTTGATTCCTGAGATGCTCTCAGCCTCCTCCTCCTGTGCCACTCCCCCACACCGTCCACCCGCACAAGAACCAAACTGTGTATCTCAATCCTAGAATGTGTGGAATGTGCCACAGCCTGATAGGCATGAAGCAATCTGCAGAGAGGCAGGGAGGAGCTCTGCTCCCCAGTCAGAGGCCCGACAGTGCAAGGACTATGGGTCCTGAGGGCTGGGTGGCCCCTCCCATCCTCCCTGGGCCTGCTGCCGCAGCCAGGATATCAAAGGCTGCATTGTGCTTTGAGCGGGACTTGGTCCCTCGTGTGCCAGGGAGGAGGCGGGAGGAGGGACACCGCTGGGAGGCTGTCTCCTCCCAGTGCTCCTCTGGCTGGTGTTCCCAGGGGCCTCGGCCTGGGGAGGATGGTGCACACATGGGTGGCTGCTTCTGCATCCCTGGGGAGCCAAGTCTGTCCTGGGGCCCAGGTGAGTTTCCTGGGGGGAAGGGGGACTCCGGCCTGCGGAATGCCTGAGGCGGTGGTGGGTCCACTGAAGGCTTAGGGATCTGCTGGGTTGGGGAGCTACTCTTCTCAAGATGGGGAGATGGTTGCACTTTCTGGCTTCTTCTCCTCCCTTCCTCTTCCTCACTTAGTATTTGTCATTCTGACATTGTGAAAAGGGAGTGAAACCTGGGAAGCATCTACTTTTCCTAAAGAAAGAGGCTTTGAGCTCACTCTAGGAGGAGAGAAGGCTGCTTTTGGCTGCCACTCCCAGGGTGTGACTAAGCCCTTCCTTCCTTTTTTCCCAAGATGCCCCAGTTCAGGAATAAAGCTCAGGCAGTTGGTTCCTCTGGGGACCAGCAGTGGTCATAAACTTGGCCTTAGTCACTCAACCCTATTTTTGTCAGGGTTAACGTTACTGGAGGAAAACAGGCAGTTTCCTGCCTCCTACCTGTTACAGTGTGTGTGTGTGTGTGTGTGTGTGTACGTCAAACTGAGGTCACTCAGAGTTGTTGCTCTAAGAAACTGTCAAGTCATCTGAGGCTTGACATACAGTGACCAACCCTGCTGGTTTCACTGGGACCAGGGCTTTCCCAGGATGCATTCAGCGCTAAAACCAAAACAGTCCCCGGCAGACTGGGGTCACTGGGCACCCTAATGCAAGCTCCTTGCTTCTTTTCAGAGGGAGACCAAGGTGAGGCCCAGTGGTCTCATGTATGGCATTCACCAGGAGCAGCTGTGGCTCTGTGGGAAGAGTGTGGATTGAGGGAGGACTCTCTTGGAAGACAAATGAGCATTAAACCAAGAAATTATTCCTAACACTTGTTAGGATTCCATGTCTTCTTGGAGCACCACCATGTTTCCTTGGAGGGGGAGCCCAGGAGAACCTCTATCCAAGGTTTTCTACTCTCTGATAGATAACTTCCCCCTGTAGTTTTGTGACCTGGGCTCGATTAGGTGGAAGGCACTACAGGTTCCTAAAGCAAATCTGAAGCAGCCATGTTCTGCTTCCTCTGCTTGAAGTTCCAGCCTAGGCACCTTGGTATCTCCAGCAGGGAGAGGCTCCCACACTAAAGGTAACCCAGACTTAAAAATTCCCCAAATAATGCCCTTGGCACTAAATGCACGACCTATAGCTAAAAAACATTTTGCTTCTCCAAATGTCTAAAATGTACACGCTTTTCAGACCCTCTCCCTAAATCCTGCTGTCCTTGTACCCCTTGGGAGCAGACATTGCATGGCAGCTGCAAGAATATGAAGGACCACTGGTCTGTAAGGCAGGGAGCTGCATTCTAGATCTGATTTGGTTTATCTCCTCTTAGGCATCCTCACAGTTAATCACCCAGTCTTTGAGGTTAGGTCTTGTCTGGATTTGCCAGACAAGGTCTTGGTTCTTTGATTTGCCTTGAGCAATTTATTTATTAACCTTTCTGTGTTTCAGTTTTCTCATTTGCAGATTTTATGATATAATTATGCTTTCCTTATAAAGTGTTGTGGTAGGGATTAAGTCTACATGAAAAACAGTTAAAACAACCTGACACAGTTAATTAAGCCCAGTAAATAAAACAAGGCACATTAATCACATCTCTATGACTCTGGCATATCACGCTCTCTCTCTAGGTCTCCCTTTGCTCATCTATAAAATGAGGGGGTTGTAAACTCAGCCTGTGGAGGTAAATTAGGGAGCTCTGCTCCTGGTCCCTGACCCCCCAGCTTCAGCCTGAATAACCCTGCTTCTGTTTGACATCCTGTTGTTTAGCCCAAGATTTCATGTAAAGAATTCTGCAGCTTGAAAGAAACAAACCAACACTGAGGAAAACAATCTTAAGTTCTTATGACACTATCATTCAATTACCTTATTATTTCACCACATTTTTGCTGTTCAATTGGTTAGCATCCTGGATTCACTTTTTCACCAATAGTCAGCCTGATATTTATTTCTATTGAGGCTTTTCATGCCATCTCCCCAGTTTTCTGTACTTGTCAGGGCCTTTCCCTGGGGAGGATGATATGGTATTGTAGGTCTGAGGTCAGTTGTTGTAAACATCCCCTTCTAGGTTCCCCTATTTATCCTAGAGAACGGGAACAAGGTACACAAGCTAGAGTGACTTAATAGTATGTGAGTTTGGCAAGTCTCTTATATTCTTTGAACCTCAGTTTTCCTGTCTCTAAAATGAATATAATGATAGTATCTGTCACACAGAGTTTTTGTGAAGATTAAATCAGATAATTCATCTCATGGATTTAGCAGGGTCTGGCTTTTGATAGCCGCTCAGTAATTGCCTGGAAAATCCCATGGATGGAGGATCCTGGTAGGGTCAGACACGACTGAGTGACTTCACTTTCACTTTTCACTTTCATGCATTGGAGAAGGAAATGGCAACCCACTCCAGTGTTCTTGCCTGGAGAATCCCAGGGATGGGGAAGCCTGGTGGGCTGCCGTCTATGGGGTCACACAGAGTTGGACACGACTGAAATGACTTAGCAGCAGCAGCAGCAGCACTAATTGCCGGCTGTTTTGTTAACTAATAAGGACCACTCCAACATCCCTTCTCCTATGCCTGACTCCACTGGAGTAGGAGTCGGTGCTCCTCTTTCTTCGGCTGCTTCTGCCATTGTGTCTGTTTCAGTGGGAGTAAACAGTTAGGACCAACAGTCCTCAGGGGTTAGGGAGGCAGGAAAGGAGAAGGCCTGATAGCACTATGCCCTGGACCGCTGCCCAGCTGGTCTGCAGTGGAGTGACAAAATGAAAAACACTCTTCCT
Organism: Bos mutus; assembly: GCF_027580195.1. NCBI lineage: Eukaryota > Metazoa > Chordata > Mammalia > Artiodactyla > Bovidae > Bos > Bos mutus. The sequence continues at coordinate 100,177,979 of NC_091623.1, read as the reverse complement.
GACGCCCCCCAGGTGTGCTGTATTCTCACACATGGACTCTGCCTGCAGCGTTTGTTCCCATGATGCTTCTTACTTTGGACATGGGCAGGGGGTAGGTTTCTGGTAACTGCCATTATTTCTGACTTCTGGACCCTGAAATTCTTGCCACTGTTAAACCACAGTTGCTTAGTTAAGATCACAGAGCAAGCTCATGTCAAGATTTGTTGGCCTAAAAGCTTCTAGCACTGCCGCCTTATCTTTCAACACTATCTTGAAGAGATCTGGCAGATTTATACCCTTATACAGAGGATGTGGGAGAGATACATTTGCCTACATTGATTGCTGTTGTTTGTAACTTTCCTTTCAACCTTTGTTGGTAAATATGAATCATCAGTAGAATTATAAGAGATGGAGGGATGAATGCTGACAATAGTAAATCATGATTCACATTTGAGCTTTAACAAACTTGAGACATTTTGAATATACTGATAATAGATAATATGAGAACATTATGCAACTTTCTACTTTATGTCCTATTAGCTTCAGAGCTTCTTTATTTCTTTCTTTTACTTTTTGGAAAAATAAAAGATTACAGATACAGTTAGAGTCCCCTGGTAGTTTTTCCCAATCTTACTCCTCACTCTCCCTCCCCCAAACTAATCACATTCATGAATTCAGTGGTTCTGTGCCCTCACTGCATATCTGTATACTCACGAGTGTTCATTGGAAGGACTGATGTTGAGGCTGAAACTCCAATACTTTGGCCACCTGATGTGAAGAGCTGACTCATTTGAAAAGACCCTGATGCTGGGAAAAATTGAAGGCAGGAGGAGAAGGGGACAAGAGAAGATGAGATGGTTGGATGACATCACTGACTCAATGGACATGAGCTTGGGTAAACTCCGGGAGTTGGTGATGGACAGGGAGGCCTGGCGTGCTGCAGTCCATGGGGTTGCAAAGAGTTGGACACAACTGAGTGACTGAACTGAACTGAATTGAATCTTGTAAAGAATTTATTATTAAGATTTTTTAACGTAAAGTGATATTATTATGCAGCCTGTTTTTTTTTTTTTTTTTAATAATTCAACACTATGATCTAAGATGGGCTTCCCTGGTGGCTCAGATGGTAAAGAATCTGCCTGCAATGCAGAAGATTCAGGTTTGATCCCCAGGTCGGGAAGATCCCCTGGAGAAAGGGAATAGCAACCCATTTCAGTATTTTTGCCTGGAGATGTACAGAGGAGCCTTGTGGGCTACAGTCCATAGGGTCACAAAGAGTCGGACATGACTAAATGACTAACACTACTAAACTATGATCTAAGATACATTCATGTGGATAAACATAGCTGTAATTCTAATTTGATATTTGTCGCAACAAGGACAATGTCGGTTCACATCATAAAAACTGCTGGTGGTATGCTTGTCAAGTCAAAGAAATAAAATGTGTGTGGAGAAAAAAAGCATGCAGGGAAATCTTTACTGTTTAGTTTTCTTAAATTTGGGAGTGGTGGTGAACAAGTGGGCCCAAGGAGAGACTGAGAGAGAAGTGGGAGTATATTCTCATTTCCAGCAAGTTTCTGTGACTGAAATATCTCCTGCGTTGGAGACCTTAGACTTCAGTGTTCTGAGGTTGGGTTTATGTAGTGGAACCGGCAAGATCTACACCCATAATCTGGATGGCCTCTGACTCTGTATGACTCTGGTAAAATCACTACTTCTCTCTGGGCCTTAGTTTCTCAACAGTAAAATTAGGAGTGGAATTCAGTGATCTCTGTTCCTTTCAAATATTCATTTTCTGTAATTATTGCCTCTCCTCATTTTTATGTCTCATATTTAAAATGTCAAGATGCCTTCCCTTTTCTAACTTTAAAATACAGTGTTATTCACTGTATTCCCTGTCTCCTCATTTGCCAAGATCACAGTCCACATTCTCACTCACACTGTGGACTGTCACACAGTTTTCAGCTATGCTCCCTGCCTCTCTTTCTTGCCTCTCCCTGTCCTTTCAGTGCCATCCCAGGTAGAATTTCCACTTTTGTTTTGCCACACCCATGCTCAAGAATGTTCCATAGCTCCATATTGCTTGCTATATCCATTCTAAATTCCTTTGACTTCTTTATAATGTTCTCCTTATCCTGACCCTACCATATTTATCAATTTTAGCTCCACCATCCTGACCTCTCCAGTATGTTGTCAGCTCATGTGCATGCAAACATTTGCTCCTGTCCTGCTGATCTCTTTACCAGTAATCCCATTTTTCTACCACCTATATAAATCTACCAACAAAATAAAGAGGGAGCCATAGACTGGGAGATAGTATTTGTAAATTACATATCTAATACTTGTATCCAGAATAGAAAAAAAAAACTTATAACTCAGTAATGAGAAAATAAATAATCCAATACAAATTTTCAGAGAGTTTCATTCAGAAAATATAGGGATGGAAACCATACATGTGAAAAACGCTCAGCATCATTAGCTGTGCTCAGTTATGTCTGACTCTTTGTGACCCCATGGACTGTAGTCCCACCAGGCTTCCCTGTCCGTGGAATTTTACAGGTGAGAATACTGGAGTGGGTTGCCATTCTCTTCTCCAGGGAATCTTCCTAACCCAGGAATTGAACCCAAGTCTCTTGCATCTCCTGCATTGGTAGGCAGACTCTTTACCACTAGTGCCATCTGGGAATCCCTCATTAGTTATTAGGAAAGTGTAAATTAAAATGAGATAAAACCACACACCTACTAGAATTACTACAATTAAGAAGACTGATACTAAAGTGGTGTGGATGTGGAGAAACAGGAACTTTCATGTGTAGCTGATGGGAATGCAAAAGGTACAGCAACTTTGGAAAGCAGTTTGGCAGGTTTTTTTGAACTAAGCGTTGGTAATTTTCTCTGACCAATAATAAAAATAAAACTAGCTTCCAGAAAGTAATTTATTGATTCACAAATGAAAAGTCCAGGGATTATTTGTTTCAAGTATGTCTGGATCAAAGTATTTAAATGATTTTAACTGATTCCAGCTGAGCTATTTGAAAACCTAAAAGATGATGCGGTTAAAGTGCTGCACTCAATATGCCAGCACATTTGAAAAACTCAGCAATGGCCACAGGACTGGAAAAGGTCAGTTTTCATTCTAACCATGAAGAAGGGCAATGCCAAAGGATATTCAACTATTAGGCTGATTTCACATGCCTCCCATGTGATTTCATATGCTTCCCTGATTTTACCAAGGTTTCCCTGGTGGCTCAGCTGGTAAAGAATCCTCCTGCAATGTGGGATTCCTGGGTTTGATCCCTGGGTTGGAAAGATCCCCTGGAGAAGGGAATGGCTACCCACTCCAGTATTTTGGCCTGGAAAATTCCATGGACTGTATAGTCTATGTGGTCGAAAAGAGTCGGGCACGATTGAGCGACTTCACTTTCACAAGCTAGCAAGGTAATGCTCAAAACCTTCAAGCTAGGTTTCAATGGTACATGAACCAAGAACTTCCAGATGTACAAGCTGGATTTAGAAAAGGCAGAGGAACCAGAGATCAAATTGCCAATATCTGTCGAATCATAGAAAAAGCAAGAGAATTCCAGAAAAACATCTACTTCTGCTTGATCGACTATGCTAAAGCCTTTGACTGTGTGGATTACAACAAACTGTGGAAAATTCTTCAAGATATGGAATACCAGATCACCTGACCTGCCTCCTGAGAAACCTGTATGCAGGTCAAGAAGTAATAGTTAAAATTGGACATGGAACAACGGATTGGTTCGAAATTGGGAAAGGAGTACATCAAGGCTGTATATTGTCATCTTGCTTATTTAACTTCTATGCACAGTACATCATGTGAAATACTGGGCTGGATGAAGCACAGGCTGGGATCAAGATTGCCAGTAGAAATAACAACAACTTCAGATATGCAGATGACACCACCCTAATGGCAGAATGTGAAGAGGAACTAAAGAGCTTCTTGATGAAGGTGAAAGACAAGAGTGAAAAAGCTGGCCCTAAAACTCAACATTCAAGAAAACTAAGATCATGGTATCCGGTCCCATCACTTCATGGCAAATAGATGGGGAAAAAGTGGAAACAGTAGCAGATTTTATTTTCTTGGACTTCCAAATCACCACAGACTGTGACTGCAGCCATGAAATTAAAAGACACTTGCTCCTTGGAAGTAAAGCTATGATAGACCTAGACAGAGTATTAAAAAGCAGAGATATCACTTTGCTGACAAAGGTCCGTATAGTCAAAGCTATGTGTTTTCAGGCAGTCATGTATGGGTGTGAGAGTTGGACCATAAAGAAGGCTGAGCGCCAAAGAACTGATGCTTTTGAACTATGGTGCTGGAGAAGGCTCTTTTTTTTGGATAAGACTCGAGTCCCTTGGACCGCAAGGAGATCAAACCAGTGAATTCTAAAAGAAACACACCCTAAATATTCTTTGGAGGGACTGATGCTGAAGCTGAAGCTCTAATACTTTGGCCACCTGATGCAAAGAGCCAACTCATTGGAAAAGACCCTGATGCTGGGAAGGAATGAGGGCAGGAAAAGAAGGGAGCAACAGAGGATGAGATGGTTGCGAGCATCACCAACTAAGTGGACATGAACTGGGCAATATCTGGGAAATAACGTAGGTCAGAGAAGTGTGGCGTACTGCAGTCCATGGGGTCACAAACAGTCCAACACGGCTTAGCAACTGAACAACAATTCCAACAACCTTTCCCACTCTGTTTAGAAAATCGCTAGCTACCCCAAGTCATGCAAATACTCTTCTATATTTCGCTCCAAGTTTTTTTGGTATCTTTTAAAAAACAAGCACCTAAATAATTCTGATGCAGATCATCCACAAATCACATTCTGGAAAACTGTGATTTTTCTTCTCTATACCTCACATGTTCTTTAAGAGCTGTGCGCCCTGCCTTCTCCCCCAAACTGAGGTCAACATCCTGAACTTCCTTATTCAAGATGGGATCATGCCACAGACTCTCACGGTCCTTAGGCAACTGTCTCTTCTCATGGACACACAAAGCTTGCCAGGACTAGGTGTAAATAAGTGAGCTGGCATTTCTGGGGACCATGATGGCCAGAGAACAAATGCCCCGTAGAGGTGGCAGCAACCACTCAGTGCCAGCTGACTGTTGCCAGATGAGCATGAGGGCCCCAGACTATAGTTCTTCCAGTATTCAAAGCAAAGCCAAGCATCTGGGTTATGTAAAACATCCTGACTTCTAAATGATGTAGAGCAATTTAAACCTTAAAAGTGCCCAGTGTAGAGGAAAAAAAAGAAAAGAAAAATGTTGGTGGGTTTTTATGGCCCGTGGCCTCTGGTATACCAGTTTTCAAACTCTATCCTAGAGTAGGGAACCAGGCTGCCACTCAAAGTGATTCTAGGACCTGCAGGATTATTACCTGGGAGCATATTAGAAATGCAGAATCTCAAGCTTGCAACTACTGAGGCAGAATCTGCTTTATCAATGAGTGCTGATAAGTGTTACCCGCTCAGTCCCATCTGACCCTTTGGGACTGTAGCCGGGCAGATTCCTCTGTCCATGGGATTCTCCAGGCAAGAATACCGGAGTGGGTAGTCATTCCGTTCTCCAGAAAATCTTCCTGACCCAGGGATGGAAACAGGGTCTCCTGCATGGTAGGCAGATTCTTTACCGTCTGAGCCACTAGGGCAGTTTATCAATAGCCCAGGTGATTCATTAAAGTTTGAAAACCTCATGCAGATATGTGGTTCTTACTGACTCAAATCAGAATCATTTGGGGAACTTAAGAAAAATACCTGCATCGATGTGGTGACGTCGCGCTCTTCCTGTCTCGGCTTAAGCAGCACCTGACAAGGAACAGACGTTCAAGGCAACAGGACCACTCTTCTCATTTGCCCGGGCCCCTCATCTCCCCTTCCTGCCTGTTGGTGGTGTGTGTACGGCAGGTGCTGTGTGAATCACGTCCCATCTGGGTCTCCTGCCCCTCTGTCTCAGGGCATCGGCGGGGCCGGGTGCTCAGACGCAGCGCGGACATTCTCACCTCGCTTTCCCGGAGGGTCTCGCGAGGCGTCGCGCCGTGCTAGCCTCTCTGTGCGTGAATATCCCATCTGCCCTTGCGGTGCCCCTGGAGCGCTCCAGTTTTTCCCTCAGCGGGTGAAGCTTCCAGTTCCCAGCGAGCCCCTGGGGTCCCCCCTGAGGTGGTGCATCTCGTTGAATAGCTGTCTTGGAGTGTCGAGATGATAAGGGAGGCAACGTGCCTCGTGGTGGTTGTCCTCACTGTGTGCTGTGAGGACTGACTTGGCCCTCGTATTCTCCCTTCTCCGGGGTTGCACGGGGGAGTTTGAGCGACCATGGAGGGTCCGGCGAGGCGAAGCGGAGCCTCTGTGAGACATTTCAGCTCCTTGTGAGGTAAATGGAGGAGTCTGAGGCCTCATGGACGTTTCGCTTATCTTGCCTCAGGAACCCCCTCCTCGCAGCCCTTCCCCAGCCAAAAGAGAACTGGCCTCCCTTGAAGTGCCTCCGTGGGCCCAGTGGGGAGACGATGGGTGGAGGACGACGCTCCCTGAGTCAGAAAGCCTTCTCTAGCCATTCGAGAGCGAGCCTAGGGGCACTGGACCTCCCAGCCTCCGCCCCTCCAAAGCGCACAGAGGATGAGGGGTGGGCTGACCTCGCGGTGGGGTGGAGCACTGCTCTTCCTGGGAGAGGGGGAAGAAAAAAAGAGAGAAATCAAAGGAAAGGAAGAGAAAAGAAAAGTACGTGTGACTGGGTAGCATGATGAAGGACATAAATTAACATTTTTGGAGATGAGGCCTAGGCACTGATATTTTAAAAAGTCAGTTTTTTCAAAAGCCAGTTGGGTGACTTAAATAGGTAGACAGGGTTGAAAAGCACTCAGATCAAGCCTTCACCTATAATCGGGAAAAGTGAAATCTGAAAAAAATGGACAAATGAAATATCCTGACCAGTGTCACTTAACCAATGTATGGGAGAATCTGATTTGTGCAAACTCATCTCTCATGATTCTCAAGCCAGAAACTTTTCTGCTGCAGTTACTTTGGTTCCTGGGGGCAGAACTACAAAATGATCTTGGTAGACTATAGCTCATTACTGTTGGCTTCCAGGTAAGCTGCCTAATTTCAGCACTAACAAGATTGCTACATGAAAAGCTGTGAGCTAATGACCCCGCCTTCAGCACATTCAAGCCTAAATTCATTTCATTCTCCCTGTTCATTACCCTAAAAAAGTGCTAACTGTTCCTGCTATGAAAAAATGGAAGATCCTCAGCTTGGGATCAAAATCCCACTGAACAGGCATGGAAGAAGGCAGACTTCTGGCAGCAATATGAGGATTTGGGTTCAAGGTTAACCAGCCATGATTGGATGGTGCGTGATTACTTCATTCCTTATCACTCTTGGACTGCCTGAAGCACAGGTCCAGAATGCTAACCTAATAGATCTGCTTGACTTTGATCCACCAGCATTTTACAAATGAAGAAGTTGGATGGATTAGATGACTGACTGACAATTAGTAGCTGAGCCCAGATTCCTAATCCCTATTTCCAGTGTCAGGTATTGCTTGATAATATTCTGACCCCATGGTAGAGTCCTTGAGCAGTGTCATGTTCAAAAGAACAGAGCAACCAACAATAGTGGGTTAAGAACTTGAGTTCTTTTGTTGTATTTTGAGGATACATGAAAGAGGCCCACATTCCATGTCAATACTTTCAAATTTCCCTTCTGTTTTTTTTTTAATCTACTGCCTTGTGCTTTATAACTGCACTTTTCTTCTCTTTTCAACTCTGTGCCATCAAAATAGCCTCCTCCTTAACCCTAGTATGTGCTATGATCTTCTCTTTTTCATTCTGGTTTTACAGCTGCAAAGACTGAGGAGGAAAAAAAATCCCATACAGCAACGGTCTCCAACCTTTTTGGCACTAGGGACTGATTTTGTGGAAGACAGTTTTTTCCAGTGACTGGGGGTGGGAAATGGTTTTAGGATGATTCCAGCATATTACATTTATTGTGCACTGTATTTCTATTATTATTACATCAACTCCACCTCAGATCAGTAGGCATTAGATCCTAGAGGTTGGGGACCCCTGCCATACAGAAGTCTGTATAGTGGGCAGACAGAAGGATAGTTTGGGGCCAATCATAGATGTCAGGGCCATTACAACCATGCCCTAGTTACCTCCCTCAGGATGTTACTCTCAATTGCTCTGCTCCAGCATTTCCATTATTCACCTTGCTGTAGTCAGATTTGTTATGACCTTGTAGGCCCAGCATATATTGAACACGTAAGCCATGGGACTCACTCTGACCTGTAGGTGGGAAATCTTTTTTTTTTTTTATTTCCCCTTTTTTAAATATAGTGGAGATATCCAGGCTGCTGTAGCATTAGGATAGCATGCTTTAGTTGAGAACTAAATAATTCTAAGGCAAAAGTGATAATAATTAGAATTCTTCTGGACCACCAGCCTGGAGAAAAGAATGATTTCTGACAAAAACTTGTAACCCTTGCTTATGGCTTACTTACACTCTCACAAATGACCTTTCATTTGATCTTCTCCAGGTAAAGATACTTCTTCCAAGGATCCAACCATATCGAGTGAATTTATATCCTCATCTGAAAATAAGGAAAAATGTTTCCTGCCACAGAACATGATTCCAGGTATCTAAACCCCAAAGACAAAACTTATTTAAAAATATTTAAAAATATTTTTCATGTAGAATGAAAAAAAGGGGGTTACAGTAACCCCCTTAACAGTCTCATCTTCAAGTTCCCTCCCTCTGATCCTTCCTGGGCACCACCATTAAATACATCTTTGTAAGCATGACCTTGACTATGATATTCACTTGCCCACAAATATTCCACTGCTCTTCATTGTCTGTGTGATTAAAGCTAAACCACTCAGCTGACTCTGAAAGCTTTTCACAACCTGGTACATATTAGGAGCTCTATACATATTTGCTGTATTAAATAAAGTATATATCACCAAGTAGATTTTAAGGTGCTGAAGGGAAGGTGCAATTTTTTGAATAATTAAGTGTTCTACATAGTATGGCAACCCACTCCAGTACTCTTGCCTGGAAAATCCCATGGACAGAGGGGCCTGGTAGGCTGCAGTCCATGGGGTCGCTAGGAGTCGGACACGACTGAGCGACTTCACTTTCACTTTTCACTCTCATGCATTGGAGAAGGAAATGGCAACCCACTCCAGTGTTCTTGCCTGGAGAATCCCAGGGACCGAGAGCCTGGTGGGCTGCTGTCTATGGGGTCACACAGAGTCGGATATGACTGAAGCGACTTAGCAGTAGCATAGTACCTAAAAGAGTTGTTTGTACATGTGTAACTGGTGCTCAGAAAATGTTTGGTAAATAAATACATGAATGATTGAATAAGTCCATGGAGGTCTTGTTTGTCTTCTATATACCACCTTATACAGAGGTTATTAAATATATAAAGGAATAAAGGGTTGAGTATGTGGGATGAGATTGGTTGAGCAGAAGGGTGTCTGAATGATTCTTTCAGAAGGGAAAAAAAAGATTTTGAAATTAAAGTAGAAAAAATCTTTTTCTTAATACATATTTTTCACAATGTTATCCTTAAGAGACTTTAATGAAACTGGCAAAGACAACCATCCTCAGAGAGAGAGGTATACCTGAGCTGAACCTTGTACTGGAAATTCTGAGGATAAACCTGGGGAAAACCCAGTTTCTATTATCCAGTAACAGGTACCGTTTTTAATGGCAACTCACGTACAAAGCACATGCTAAGTCATGCCTGCATCTACTTCTCATCCTCACATACTCACTTCTAGGAGGTGGCACCACATTCTGCATTTCAAAGGTGGCAAACAGAGACTCACAGAGTGTGGTAAGTTCCCCAGTGCCACACAGTTAATACACGAGGAGAAAGGGATTCAATCCCCGGTCCTTGTTTGTAACCATAATGCCCTGTTGTTTCCCAAACATGTACTTCTCTACAGCATACAAAATCAAGATTTGTCAAAAAAGATCCGCAGTATGAATGTTTCAAAGGATATGTACTATGTAAACAGATAGTGTATAATGTCATGCCACATTCTTTCCCCCATTTTAAATTCTGTCAAGCTTCTTTGTTGACTATGAAAAAACCTTGCCCTCTATTTTTTTGCTGTTCTGTCAATCTGCTTATCTGTCTGTCAGCTTGGGCCATCTCTGAAAAAGCTGAATCGCCAACCATCTGTTGTTTCATGAACACAGTGGAGTCAGCATTTTATCCTATCAGTGAATGAAGGCAAGTGAACAAAGGGTACGTGTAGGTGAAACTTAACCTCCTGAGCCAGAACTTGTCCATCTTTCAGCATTTTCTGCCATGATGCTGTTTCCAAGAAGGTCATAGTGTGGGAAGGGGAGACTCAGCTCCAACTGCCAACCTCTTCTTCATGAGGAAGAGTCACAGACAGTCAATCAGATACATTATCACGATTAAACCGCTAGTTTTCAGAAAGATTAAAGAAGTGACAAAATGTACTTTGCACTAAAAGTAGAGTGAACCTGATTTATTCCCTTGTCCTCAGTGGGCACTGTAGGATCCCACATTGGCCTAGAGGTGTTGCTCTGAGTATCAGCTCTCACTGGTTGAGATCCAAAAGCAGTCTGCTTGTTTAAATACAGGTCTTTTGAGTTCCATAACCATGAACTCAAGTGCATGGCAAGGAGATTCACTTTGAAGGGGCCATCACTTATCAGGAGCTTTTCTGGGGGAGTTTCTGGAGAGGAGTGTGGATCAGGCTTTGGAAGGACAAGAAGTTTAGTGAAAAGAAATCACAGAATCAGTTAGTGTCAAGGTTAATTACAGTGTAACATGATGAGGGCAGTGAGCAGAAACTGCTGGAGTACTAGGGTAGGGATGGGGGTTTGTGACGGACAACAGTTAATGCTTAATGTGTTTGTTGAATGTTTAGTATGTACCCAATACTGAACAGAATGCTTTATGCACATAATCTCATTTAGTAAGCCTCTTAAAAATTCTGTGGGATTGTACTGTAAAAGCTCTTCAGCTAATGAGAAAAGTCAAGTGTAGAGAGGTAATTAACTGCTCAGGGTGGCACAGTTAACAAAGGCAGAGCCAAGCCTTGAGCCCAAGTCTGTGTGACTCCTCCTCCCTGGGCTTTACCTCCTCCCAGAGATCAGTGTTCAGTGAGGCTACCAGATGAACATTGGACCTGGACTGCTGAAGATGGAGGACTTGCATGAGATTAGAACACAGGCCAGGGAGGAGCGGAGTGGAATAAACATCCACCTGAAGCTCTCGCCGATGTCAGGTCAGTGGGTATTGTGTTGGAGCTGGCCTGCAGCCACAGCATTCCCGCAACTTCTGCGTTAGAGACAAGCCTTTATAAAGATAGAAGTTCAGGCTGCCTGTGTGCTCAGGCGAGCATGACAAGGACTATCTTTAATGTGTTCAGGAATTTGCAGAAGCCCTGGCAAGTTAAGGCTAGAGGACAAACCTCTGTGCTTATCCAGTTGATGCCTTCATGGTTCATTGTGTTTGAAAATTATTAATGGGATTGCTACTTATTGTCTAAAGAAGACACATGGCAAAGTGCAGTTATAATGATGAACCTCCTCAGTGTGGCCTTTCACGACAGCACTATCCACTCTCCAAAAGCTCCATCACTCTGTCTCTTTACCCTATTAACATTTTTTTACTCATACCCCTTTTCTCCATCTGAAATTATTGTGTGCACAGAATTGGTTACTTGCCAAGAACACAAGCTCCATGAGAGCAGGACCATGTTTATTTTGTTCCCACTGTATCCTAGCACCTAAAACAGCTTCTGTTCAGAGTGTTGGTTTGAATGAATGTGCATTTTGAAGATATTAAAGATAGGTTATAATATATTAACCATTTATCCTGACAAACAATAAATGCATTATCAGAAAGAAGCGTGTTAGAGGAAATACATGTGTATAGGTATAATGCATGGGCTTCCCTGGTGACTTAGTGGTAAAGAATCAGCTTGCAATGCAAGAGATGTGGGTTCAATCCTTGGGTTGGGAAGATCCTCTGGAGAAGGAAATGGCAGCCCATTCCAGTACTCTTGTCTGGGAAATGCCATGGACAGAGGAACCTTGTGGGCTGCAGGAGGCTGGTGCAACTCCATGGAGTTGCAAAAGAGTCAGACACAACAACAGCAATGTATAATGCATAAAGTACTTTATTACATATCATAAATCTGACATATAAATACTCTTCCATAAATACAGATAAATTTCATATTCTTTGGAAACTTTCACAAATCATCCACAGGAGGAAATATATGTTTTAGCTGATTCTTTGTGGTACTGTTCCCTCAGGGCCAGCCAGCTAGGAATATACCCTGTACAAACAGAAATAACCAACCCAACTGTAGCAGTTCCTGAGATTCTAGAACATTCTGGGCTTCACCATTTTTTGTTTTTTGTTTTTTTTTGAGGGGGGAGAAGTTTCAAGAATGTGCTCAGAGAATTGTTAAGATTACTTAACAATTACTTAACAATCTCTAATTGATGAGACCGTCACTTTAGGGAGTGGATGTGGGAATCATTGGGGGTTACCTAATTCTTTCTTCCCTATTACTACATTTCCATCCTGATCTTTCTCCCTCTATTCTCTTTAAGATCTGACACTCTCCTTCAGTGTGAAGAGCCGCTCCAGAAGGTGTGTAAATGGCCCCTTGCAAGAAGCAGCCAGGAGGCGGCTCTGGGCGCTGGAGAATGAGGACCAGGAGGTGCGTGCATTGTTTAAGGTGAGCTTCTGGGAGCAGTGCAACCTCATCTTTTGTCCTTCCACTACCTACACTCTCCCCAGCACCTAGGACAGCGCCAGGAACAAAGTCCCTCAAGAAAACTTCTAACTGAATGCACAATAATGTATAGGTTCTCTGCTCAGCAGGAATGGGTCAGGAGTCAGAGTCAGAGAAAGCTTCATTTTAAGTCTATTAATTTTTGATCTTCATACTTCTGTAGAATGGGAATCATTATAATATAAAGTATATTTTTAAAAAAATGCTGTGAATTTGACTCTTAAAATTGTGATAAAATATACATAACATTTTCAGTTTTAACGATTTTTAGTGTACACATCAGTGATATTAAATGCATTTATATTATTGTGCAACCATCACCACTATCCATTCTGGAATTTCTCATCATCCTGGACTAAAACATTGTACCCACTAAACAGTAACTCTCCTCTATCCCCTTTCCTCAGTCACTGGTAACCTCTAAGTGTACATTTTTAAGTACCAAAGTTACCAATCAAAAATTAATAGCTATAAATTTTAGAATGAGAGGAGGAAAAGACAATAAGATAAACCAATTTCTCATCTTTCATAGTAGGTAGATAGTATCTTCAAGTTCTAGACCAAGGAAAGAGGGTATAAGTAAATTATTTATATTTTAGGGGGTACTTCAGTCAGTCAGTTCAGTCACTCAGTCATGTCCAACTCTTTGCGATCTCATGAACCGCAGCACGCCAGACCTTCTTGTCTATCACCAACTCCCAGAGTCCACCCAAACCCATGTCCATTGAGTTGGTGATGCCATCCAACCATCTCAACCTCTGTTGTCCCCTTCTTCTCCTGCCCTCAGTCTTTCCTAGCATCAGGGTCTTTTCCAATGAGTCAGCTGTTTGCATCAGGTGGCCAAAGTATTGGAGTTTTAGCTTCAACATCAGTCCTTCCAATGAACACCCAGGACTCATCTCCTTTAGAATGGACTGGTTGGACTTCCTTGCAGTCCAAGGGACTCTCAAGAGTCTTCTCCAACACCACAGTTCAAAAGCATCAATTCTTCAGTGCTCAGCTTTCTTTTTAGTCCAACTCTCACATCCGTACATGACCACTGGAAAAACCATAGCCCTGACTAGATGGACCTTTGTTGGCAAAGTAATGTCTCTGCTTTCTAATATGCTGTCTAGGTTGGTCATAACTTTCCTTCCAAGGAGTAAGCATCTTTTAATTTCGTGGCTGCAATCACCATCTGCAGTGATTTGGGAGCCCCAAAATATAAAGTCAGCCACTGTTTCCACTGTTTCCCCATCTATTTGCCATGAAGTGATGGGACCGGATGCCATGATCTTAGTTTTCTGAATGTTGAGCTTTAAGCCAGCTTTTTCACTCTCCTTTTTCATTTTCATCAAGAGGCTCTTTAGTTCTTCTTCACTTTCTGCCATAAGGGTAGTGTCATACTTGCTAGGAGAATTAAAGTCAGAAATAGTTAGAAGTTGCTGCAAGTTGTTAAAAGACATGGGGGAAAGAGAACACTGCTTTACATATTAAATTAGCATGTTCTAGTTATTTTACAGTCTCTGTATGAATTTGATACAAATTTAAAAGAGGAACATACTCTCTTACTCAGCCTTATAATAAAAAATAAAGTGTTTGGTTTTTTAGGAGAAGTAAATGAGATAGTATCTGCAGAGAGCTTGGTGTTTTGCTTGGGTGGTAGGATGTGCTCCAGAAATAGTAGATATGTTATAAATTGCAGAGTGGTTTTGTTTTTAAATTTCCAGAACTCAGGAACTTGGAGAGAGTTGCACCACTGAGTTTCTTTTAATTTGAGTCACTTTTGACATGGGCAAGAACTGGGTTTGGTGGTGCAAACTGGCCTGCAGGGGCTTACAGTCAGTTGAATCTGAGATCCAGTTTGGGTGTCATGGCCTCCTTGACTTCCCCTGTCTGCGCTCTGGCATCCTTGAGTATAAAACAGGGATAATACCATTTCCTATTAAATCTGAAATGCCATTTGATTATAAATTTATTATTTTGAGAAGGAAAATAAGTGATGACAATTATTTATGATGTCACGCTTCCTCTTATTTTATTTCAGAAATGGTTAAATGTGATAAAAGTGTATTTGGAATGGGTTAACTCCTCTTTTCATAGGGTTATTGTGAAAGTTAAATGAAGCATTACTTATCAAACTGTTGCTGAAGTGCCTGGTGTGTAGTAAATTTCTTGTAAACCAATTTTTACCAATTTTTACCTCTTCCCTGACTACAGGATCCACATCTCCCGAGGACCTGAGGCCTCTTGGGGCCTGGGATGGGAGAAGCTCAGAGATGACTTTGCTGATGTAGGGGCTTTTTCTTTGATCCTTCTGTCCTCTTCTTTCTCCAAGGTTGGATTTCAGGGGTTGATGAAATCAACCTCTCAGGATAGGATTTCAGGGGTTGATCTTTGATGGTAGGACCTGGCCTGGAGGGAGAGGGACTTTCTGATCATAACTTGTTATAGTCAAGTCCAGAAGCTTGGACAAACAGAAGAGAAATGTTTTAGGGGAAAACCAAGTCTGGGCAGTGATTCAAGCCTTTTTATTCAGGTATTTTAAAAAGAGGGGTAAGTGTTGCAGGTCTCTTCTTGCTCTGTTTGTGTGTAAATTGTATAGCCTTTTGAAGGGTAGTTTGGCTCCTGTATTTTAGGATTGAGAACGTGTATTCCCAATTACACTTCTTGGAATTACTTGTGTCAGAACAATCAAGGATGCATGCAAAGATTTAGATATGGGGTGTTTATCACAGTACTATTTAGGATGTTAAAAAATTAAAACAAGTCAAATGTCTAATCATAATAAAACATTAAGAATTAATTATCTTAATGTGACAATGGCACATATAACCATTAAAAATAATGCAGATTATTTAATGACTTGGGAAATGGTTCATAAAACATTGTTTAGTGACAAACTATTACAGAACAACTTAGTAATGTGATTCTATTCATATAAAAATAGTTATGTAGAAACTCATGTTCAGGATAAAAGGTTCAAAGTTCATAGACAAAGTTGTTAACATTGATGATCTCTAGGAGGAGGGATTATGGATACTTTTTATTTTTGTATGCTTTAGTTTGTCTGTTGGCTGGTTTCATAAAAATAATTATTAAACAGAGATTCACAATTGAATTTACTTCCAAAGTGCCTTCTGTGATGCATTCTTCACCCTCTAACATGTACTTTTTTTTTTTAAACACAAAAGATAACATTTTCTGTGCACAGTTCTACACTTTGGCTTCTTTTTGTTGCTGCTGTTGTTTCTTTCAGAGGGTACATTTGGAGCCTATATCAGTTCACAAAGAGCTTTTTATGGATATATAATATTATAATTTTATAATATATAATGTATCCATTGAATGGATGAATCATAATTTACCTTAACCAGTCTCTTATTGATGAACATTTAGGTTATTTCCTTTTTGTTTTTCTGGTGATGTAAAAAATCTACACCAGAATTGGTGAAAGTGGTTAAAAGGTACAAGCTTCCAGTTATAAATAAGTGCTGGGGATGTAACATATAGCATGGTGACTGTAGTTAACAATACTATATTGAGTATTTGAATTACTAACAGAATGGATCTTAAAAGTTCTCATCATAAGAAAAAATGAATCTGTAATTATATGAGGTGGTGGATGTTAACTAAACTTACTGTGGTCATCATTTCATAATATATACATGTGTTAAATCATTATATTGCACACTAAAAATTAATACAGTGTTATATGTCAATTATATCTCAAAAAAAGAAGTTCATGCACAGCATGTTGTCATATGTGAACTTGTTCACAGAATACTTCTGTCATCCCAGACTGACTCACTGTTCTCTTTATTCAGGACCTCTCAGCCAGGTTGGTGGGTATCCAGTCCCAGAAAGCCCAGTTCCTCATCACCTTTAAGACTATGGAGGAAATCTGGAAGTTCTCCACCTACCTGAACTTAGGTATGACATGGAGCAGGCAGGTAAAGGAGCACCTGTGTCTCAGATCAGCCATTTTGTAGAGCTTGACATTAAGGAATTGGTGTGGCTCTGATAATTAAAAGAAATAGCACTTAATTGGATGCTCTAATTGAAATATCACAAAGTTCCTGGAACTAAATCTAAAGCAGATACTGCACTGAAATGTCACATGCAGCACTTCTTTGTTTCAAGGAGATATTATTAGATGATCATTTAAAACTGCCCAATAGTTATTGTTCATCCACAAAATTCAAAATAGAGATAGATTGAAAATTTATGGTTAAAAAGAAAAAGAAACCAGCCTTAGGTAGGATCTAAATAGCTGTTCAAAATAGTTCCAGTTCCATCTTCCATGTTTTTGTAAGAGTCAAAGAAAGATATAGGGGAATTGTCTGCTAAAGGGGCCGCAGGATGCAGGGTTTTCTACAAGGTAAAGAAGGATATTGGGGCACAGCACCAGTACCAGTGTGGTGGGAAATAGTTTACCTATCATCTCCATGGAGGGTAACTCATGATAGGGAAGTTACAATTGCAAAGCAAAACCAAACAAAGCAAGATGAGGCCTCTTGAATTGATGCATGTTTTACATCTCTTAGACAATGCTGGGCTCCATGCAAAGCGCAGGAAGTGATTTCATGCAGGGGAGGAGGGTCAAGATGGCTCTTCACTAGAAGCCGTAAATTCTTCTCTTGTAGTCAGGGTGATTTTCTGCTCTCCATTCTACCCATTTCCTTCTGTGACCATTAGAGATCCTTATTATTCAAAGTATGCTCCGTGGACCAGCAGCATCAGCATCAAGTGGGGCTTGTTAGAAAAATGGAATCCTTAGCAAATGAACAACAACAGGCCCACTCTAAACCTACTGAACCAGCATCTCTATTTTAATAATGTCCCAGGTGATTTTTTGTGCACATTAAAGTACGATAGGCACTGTTACAGAAGATACACAGGGCCTAAATCAGTACAATGGAGAGTCAGAATGGAAAAAGACAGGTTTTGCATCTTATGAAAGTAAGGAAGTCTAGAGAAGAATCAAAATTTTAATACAAGTCATTTAAATTTATAGGAATGTTTAAAATACTATCCATTATCATTACAGTTTTGCAATTTGCATAGTTTTTAGTCTGGTTTTAACAAGTGAGATCTTACTGGGCATGAGGTAAGGGGAAGGTTAGAGGAATGTTAAAGTAAATCCTGACTCATTTATGGATCATAGAGAATCTCCCTGGCCACTGCATCATCAGGGATATAAGAATTTGGATTTGATCAGGGGAACTTTAAGGGGGAACCAGGAACCCCCAGAGTCAACATTGTAATCTTGGAGATTCCTCTATGTGAATATTATAGAAAGGTAGTTTGGTTTGATAATCTCATTCTGCGTTTATGGAGACTCATAATATGTTGAAAATAAACATGATTTAAAAATGATTTGTACTTCCAAACAGATGCTGAGAAGAACTAATTAGTTTTAGAAAATTTCTAGCTACCTCTCTATGCTCTTCTAATTCCAGTTAAATGTAGTCAGGTTAGGGATGAAAGTCTGGGGGAGAAATTCAAGTGGGAAATTGCTCACCCTAATGCTCAGCTAAAGGCAGGAATCATGTTGTTGAGGAATCCTGTTGGGCTTGACTTAGGCTATGTATCTACATGTCTGGAGCATCTCCTTTTTGACCACAAGTACTGGCTCAACTGCCGACTGGTTGAGGATACAGAGATCCACGTGTCAATAGATGATAAACACCTGGAAACCATATACCTGGGACTCCTGATCCAGGAAGGTGAGTATGGTGTAGGGGTGGGAATGAGGGTCTTATCTGGATATTTGTTATCAGAGTCCTTGCAATAGGATACAGAGGGAAGCAAAAAACCATTCAAACATGAAAATATTCACAAACGAATCCACCTGTTATAGTGTTATTTCAAGCGTCTCAGTTTAACATCA
Organism: Bos mutus; assembly: GCF_027580195.1. NCBI lineage: Eukaryota > Metazoa > Chordata > Mammalia > Artiodactyla > Bovidae > Bos > Bos mutus. The sequence goes on along the minus strand of NC_091623.1, from coordinate 100,159,313 downwards.
ATATCACATGAATAGCTCTGTTGGCCAGCCTCACTGATTGTCTGATGTTGGAACCACTTAAGAATTTTTAAGAAGATGTCCATGTCAGGGCTCCACTGGGGTCAGTTTATCTCCAGAGATGGGGGTCAGGCTTTGATATTTTTCAAAAGTTGCAGATTATTCTAATGTGCACCCAAAATTAAAGAACCACTCTTACAAAAGTTGCATAATTTCATGAGATTGAAGAAAGTGATGTTGGAAAACTTCTTGGAACATCCACTAATCTGTTTACAAGGAAGGATCAATCCAGGCTGCAACTAACTGTTTAACAACTGATGACATCATAGTGAAAGAGTCAATTCCTAGGCAGAAGTCCAGGGTCCCCAAGGAGGAGATAGGGGTCTGGGGCTCTCGAAGTGAAGATAGGGGTCTGGAATTCTCAAGGAGGAGGAAAGGACAAGCTTTTTTGTCTACATTCCTTAGTCTTAGTCAACTACACAACTCAGTTTAAACTCTGTACTAGGGATTATACTTTCATGCATTGGAGAAGGAAATGGCAACCCACTCCAATGTTCTTGCCTGGAGAATCCCAGGGACCGGGGAGCCTGGTGCGCTGCCGTCTACGGGGTTGCACAGAGTCGGACACGATTGAAGCGACTTAGCAGCAGCAGCAGCAGCAGCAGCAGCAGGGATTATACAACAACAATGTATACTGCTTGAGGACAGTTCCTCCTTCCTGTAAGATTAGTGACAGGGGGGTACTCTTTCTGCCCTCTTCTGATGTCTATGTCAGAAGCTTTCTCTTTTATACTATAATAAAATTTTATTACACAAAAGCTCTAAGCGATCAAGCCTCATCTCTGGCCCCAGATTGAATTCTTCTCCTCCGAAGGCCAAGAATCCTGGTGTCTTTCGTGGTTCAGCAATAACCTTTCAATAGACACAGTGAAAGAGCCAGATTTCTGTAGAATATTTTGCAGAATAATTCTCTTTCTGATTGTATCACATGAATCATACATGAAAGAAAAACTTTCATACTGTACAACTATAAAATTTAGTTGGAGAAATTATATTCACCCAAATCAACTTAATTTATTCTTTTTTGATCTTAAGATTAAGCATGAGGTTGCAATTATAACTGAAGTTCTCTTAAATATATTTTCACTAACTTTGTTTCATATTTTCTCAAGGTTAAGTCCCAATTAAACCTCATTCTTGAGAATTATTTGGAATTTTTGGTGCCTATTTTAAGTGAATTCCCTCTCAGTTTTTTTTTTTTTTGAACCTGGTACCAGTTTCCTGGGGTCACAAAGACCTCCTGTAGTACCTCTCCCTGGACTGTGTACTTTATTTTCAGGAAGAAAAGTATTTGGGCTCTGATGGAAATATACATAGTGGATACTCCCTTTTCACTGCCTGCTACTCCTTGGAAAGAGCTTTTCTCATTATCTACAGGTCACTTCTTCTGCAGAGCCATGTGTTCTGTGGCTCAGCCAGCTGAGAAGGAAGGGGAGTATTTGACACTTTGCAAGAATGAGTTAATCTCGGTGAAGATGGCTGAAGGCGAGTCTGAGTGGGAAGCTGTGTCCTTGGTGACAGGTCAGCGGGGCCTGGTGCCAGTGTCAGCCTTGGAACCCCTGCTTCTCCCTTTCCACCAGTGAGTAGCCACTCAAATCCTGGGAGAGGGTCCCAGAGCACACTGAAGTCTGCACAGAACAGACTAGGCACATTTGTAGATATGGACATGCATGGTGCCAGGGAGGGAACAAACCTGGATGTTTTTTATCTTTTTTGTTTTTTTTAACAGTCAAGATTTGCACAATTAGATGAAATAGAGAAAACCCAAAATTTCAAATGGACGTTGCATCAAAGAATAAATACACTGCCTGATCTCCAATACAGTGTTTGTGGGGACTGGGGACCATTTGTACCAGAGTCACTTGGAGATTTTACTACAAGTTTACACCCCTGGTCTTTCTCAGTCTCTCTTGGGGTTGAATCCAAAAATCTTCAATTTATGTAAGCTCCCCTTAAATATCAGGGGATGTTTTTCACACTAAAGTCTGAGAATCCTTGCTGGGAGGAAGTATAAATTCCAGCAGAGTGACAATAAACATGATTCCAGGTCATGGGCCCTGTGTGTCAGAGAGTCTGACAGTAGAATGGAGTGGGATCCTTTGTTAGTTATTTAACTGGCAAACTAATTGCTGAGCTAGAAAATACCCTAGGCCTGTTAAGCTTCCCTCTTTTTCATAATGCTTGATAAAAAGTAAGTTCTCAATGAATGTTTGCCACTATTAAAATTAGAGTAATCTAAATGACAATAATACTTATCATTATTACCATCATTGTTATTTTAATGAATTATTCTGTTCACTTTTCAAATTTTTTGAAATCCATGTTTGCAAACACTGTGTTTCCATTTGCAGGTGGTTCCTAAAGAATTATCCAGGAAACTGTGGCCTTTCCAGGAAGAGGGATTGGACAGGCTCTTATCAGATTGGTATGGCTGAGTTGAAGACAGTATTAGTAGGGAGATAATATTGCTCTGCCTCCTACTTTATCCACAGATTTGGAGTCAGTTGATGTGAATTCCTGTCTTATCTCTGCTGTTGACTCCATTTGGGGAAGTCAGTTATACCATCTGTAGACATGGGTTCCCTTGCCTGTGAAGTGAGAGGTCTCAGATCAGGGCTATACTGTAGCTATAAATGCTTCCAAGGGCAGGCAGAACACACAGATGCATGGAGGGCCTGAATGGAAGATGTTAGGAAACGGTGGGGACCATAGGGTTTTAAAAATATGTGGGTGAAAAAGAAGCCCCATGTAGGCCAGATGTGGTCTGCAGCTGCCTGCTTTCAATCTCTAGTCAAAATGTTTTCTAATTTCCTTTAGAATTTTGTGCTTAGGAAGATTAAGAATGCTTGACACATAGTGGGTGCTCAGTAAATATTTGTTGAATAATGAAATACATGCATACATATATGTGCATAAATATACACATACATTTTAGTTAATCTCTCTATGTATGTGTGGGTATATATGGGCTTCTCAGGTGGCTCAGAGATAAATAATCCACCTGCCAATGCAGGAGACACAAGAGACATGGGTTCGATCCCTGGGTTGGGAAGATTCCCTGGAGAAGGAAATGGCAGCCCACTCCAGTATTCTTGTCTGGAGAATCCCATGGACAGAGGAGCCTGGTGGGCTACAGTCCATAGGTTCACAAAGAGTTGGACTTGACTGAGCATGCATGCGATGCACATACTTATATATACATATACACACATAAATATATATACACACACACATATATATACATAAACACATACATATATATCTGTAAGTATATTTATATCTACTAGATAATAAAATTTAATGTTTTCATCTTCATCCCTGGAGCTGCCTTACCACACCTAGCACAAAGTGCAATTTTTAAAGTTCTGAGCTCAAATAACACTTAAAAATATGCAGAGGGAATTATCAGATCCAGACAGTAGATCTAATCAATAATTGACCATAAACAAGATTTTTATCTATCTGAGGCAGTATGGTCTTGTAGTTAGGAACATGGGGCTGTGAAGTATGTTCTGGGTTCAGATTCTAGCCCTACAACTTAAAACCAATGTGACCTCAGCCTATTCGTGATATGCCACAACTTCCTCAATAGCAAATGAGGTTACTGTAAAACCAACTTCAGATTTGTCATGGGAACTAAACTAAGTGACATCTATAAATCACTTAGTACAGTTTGTCACATTGTAAGTGTTTAACTCATGGTAGATACTATTAACCCCCAAAGCAGTGGGAACTTCTGATTTTGAAGACACAATCAACAGCTAGGGAGTTGGACAGTCATAATGGCCAAAGGAGCCAGAAAGAAGTGGAGAGATCCTACAGTGGTCCGCACCCTGGTCTGTAGATCTGTGCTAACCATGATGAAGTGTTTGCATGGTAATGGCAAATAAGACAAAGAAAGACAATATAGTGAGCTTTCCAGTTTTACACAAGCTGCCTTTATTCTGTTTTAAGAAATACCTAGTATTCTGAGATTATATTTCCTACATTTGTTAAAGTTTCTTTTATAAAACAATGGTAAAAGTAGATGATATTTCCTTTTTTGAATTTCCTAGATTGGCCAAATGAAAAGCCAGTTACCCTGGATCATTCCTGCCAATTTCTTTTTTTTTTTTTTGAAGAGGGGGGAGAAATTTCACTGGTCCTTAAAGTTCTAAAGTCTTGGGAACACTTCATTTCATATTACATTGGAAGCTAGTGAGTGGCTCAGCTGTTTCTGCCTTATTTGGTTGACCTGTGTGCTGTTTTCCCACAGGCAGAGGAAAATGTAAGGCCTGGAAGGAATATGAGAGGGAAGAAAAGGACGAGCTGAATTTCCACCAGGGAGAAAGCATTGAGATCATCGGCTTTGTCATTCCTGGGCTTCAGTGGTTCATTGGGAAGTCAGCGCTCTCAGGAGAAGTGGGCTTTGTGCCTACCAGGATCATAGATCCTGATTCTTATTCCCCAGTGTAAGTATGACAGATAGACCGTCTGGGATGTGCTGGAGCAGGGCCACTTTCCCCAGTGGTCCTGTCCCATTCTGTGCAGGTTGCAGATGAGCTTCAGGGCTTCCTAGTAACACAAAGCCATAAGAGCACATTCTGACAACCTAGACAACATGAAGAGTGATAGGAAGGGAAAGATGAGTGACCAGGAAAGGAGTCAGTTCATTTCAGCAGATGGTCATTGAGGCTTTCCTCTGTGCAAGGAGAGAAGCACAACCCTCCAAACTCAAGGCCCGCTTTTAGACCTTCCCATCCAATCAAGGGGCCCCATCAAGGGAGTGCATGCACAGGGACCTGTAGACTACTGCTTAGTAAATGGAGGGTTCCCTCTCACGTAGGTCTGTCTGCTGAAAGTTCAGTGTGGGAAGTCAGTGTTGGCCAGGATGACAGAGTGCCTCTTTTACTGTTTCCTGCCTTAAATCCAAAAGGCTTGGTTCTGAGGCACAGAGCTACCATGTGACCAGTCAGCAGCAGGTGGCAAGGCTGCTCCAGCCACCCTGTCATAGAGTCCTAGAATACCTCCAAGTCTCTCTGGGTGAGCGTCTTGCACTGGGATAGGAAATAGTGAAAAGCCTGGGTCCAGGAAGTACTAGAGGAAACACCAAGTAGGTGGCTAAACTTGAGACACTGTAGCCCTCCACGTGGGGAAAACATGGCCCAAGCAATGCCTTAGGCTCTGAACACTCAGACTGGAACTCCTTCCCTCACTGAAAGAGCCACTAAGAGTGAGCCAAGAACAAGCTTTTTCCTTTGTAGGGAGAGGGGAGAGAAGGTAATTTTCCCTACACAAACATGTGGGAACCCAGGTACCTCTATAAGAGGAATGAAATGCCAATGTAAATGCTCTGTAAATGGGAAGAACCATTTACAGAGCAGAAGAAGAAAGAATGTAGTGAAGGAGACAACTAAGGAGGAGGAACTACTAGCCATGTGGGAGATTGGGGGATGCTTAACACTGTGAAAGGGCTTTGAGATTGACCATTGAGAAGTCACTGGTCATGAGGAGGTCACTGGTCATTGGAAAGTAGCATAGCTCAGTAATAAAGAGTTTCAGAGCCAGATTTCCTGATAGGCATTTATAGCCACAGGAGCACATCCTGTGTCTCCATTAGCTTACCAGTGGGTGACTTCGGATATGTTAATTTGTCTCTCTAAGCTTTAGTTTTCTCATCTGCAAAATACATAGTGTTAGTATTTGCCCATAAGATTGTCTTGAGTTGAAATGAGCTACATGTAAATCCCTTAGAATGGTGTCTGGCATAGTGTGTGTGAGGGTGTGTGTGTGTATTATGATCAATATGCATTAACTCTTATTATTGCTGTTACTGTTGTGGGTGGTAATCTTTGAGAGGCCATTAAATAGGCTATTGAAGGTAGGTGTCAGATTTCATCAATTATATTGGACTTCTGTACCTCATACCATGGGCTTCCCTGGCGGATCAGCAGTAAAGAATCTGCTTGTCAATGCAGGAAACACAGGTTCAATGCCTGGGTCAGGAGGGAAGCTCCCCCAGAGAAGGAAATAGCAACCCACTCCAGTAGCCTGGCAGGCTACAGTCCATGGGATTGCAAAAGAGTCAGACATGACTTAACAACTAAACAACAACCTCATACCATGCCTCAAATGACAATAACCCAGATTAATTAAATTAATCTGATCATCACATTTTAGCTGGCTTAGTTGCACAGGACACACTCATCCTGCAGAATATCATCCCCTGTATCACAGAGGTGGTAGGACACCTTCTCCTTACTTGCACAGAGTCACCTGTTGGCCTCTACCTGGTCACCTGTGGGACCCCATTTACCAAAGATTGCACATTTGGTAGGGAAGGAAGGGGAGAGTGGACAGGAAACAGAGAAGGGTGGCAGAGGGAGAAGGGAGGGGTACTTGTTCATTGCACACCTCCAAAGCACTCTCTAGATTACAGACACTCTCAAAACACAGCAATTGGATGAAAACCCCACAAACAACCTGCCTCCTGAAGCAGCCATGGTGTGGACTAGGAACCAGCCATCCCTGTGTGCTGTGCTGTCCCTGTGATCAGGCCACTGGGTGTCACTCTTAGTCTGTGTTTGTTTGGGGTCAGGTCTCTGAAGATGGCCCAGCATTTGCTGAAGTCTCCATCCTCTCCTCTCAGCTTCTCTCCCTTTGATGGTTTTTTACTCTCTGAAGTGTTACTACAACATATGTATGTATGTATGCAGGCATGCATATATTTTTTGATTTAACCAAATCGGCTGTGTATTGACAACGAAATTTCTCAGAAGCTGTTTTCTGAGTCAGATTTAGGTCATGCCTCTGACACATGGGAATGGGATCTTGCTTATCCATGGAAGCAAATTTTTGTGGGTGTCTTTTTTTATAGCTCAGGTTTCAACATCAGCTACCTAGTTTCACAGCAACAGTAGCTGGAAAACCCGTTCTTAAACCTTGGGCAGGTCTGTCTGAATAGACAGTCTGTGTTTGACAAGAGTGACTTTAAAGACTATCACCCTTTTGAGAGTGACAGAAGGCCACATTTGTCCTCTTTTTTTTTGTTTTTAAGCATTTAATGTGTTTGTGTTTGAGTTTGTGTGTGTTTTAAGTGAAAAAAAAGTCTTTAGATATAATTGAAGATGCCTTTTTACGCCCTCATACTTCCATTCTCTGATCCTGATTCCATCCTATAGGCCAACACTGTTTGAAATTTCTAGTCTTTATTCTGATACATTTAAAAAATTGACATTTGTTTATAAATGAAAATACTATGGTTTTGTGTATTAAAATTTTATATAAATGTTTTTTCTACAACTGGCATTTTCTGCAATTGACATTATAAATTTAAGATTTATTCATGTTGTAAAAGATATAGCTCATTTTCATAAAGTGTTACTTACAAGAAATTTATATACTCAAATGCCTACATTTAAAAATAAACAAGATTGAAAGATTAATGTACTTGAAACCAGATATAAGAGAATAGGAGAAAAGCCAATATTTCGTGGTATTAAATGTTAAAAAATTTCTTTGTTAATCCCCTCTTTTATTCTTATTGTTTATCTGTGTCTTCTTTATAATTCCATTTCTTGTGGCATCTATTTTTGTTGATGAGAAGTTTGCTGTTTCATAACCATTTCTTTGCAGTAGGTAGCTTTTATCTCGCTGTTTTTGTTAAGGTTTTGTTTTGTTATTGATGTTTTGCAATTGTACCGTAATATATCTAGCTTTGATATATCCTATTATTTATAGCAAGTTGTCTGCTTCCTTCTCCATCATGTACGCCTCTAGGTAGATATTTCAGTGGAGATCTGTGAGTTGGTAAATGCTTTCCATCTCTTTAAGATACTTAAAATATACTCTTGAGTGATCATTTACATAGGTGTAGAATAATATCTTCAAAGTGTAGAGTGAAAATTAATTATTAATATAAAATTTCAAATCCATTTTGCCAGAGTTTTGTCAATCTTATTAGTCTTTTCCGAAAACCATTTTTTCTTTTGCTGACCATCTTTATTGTTTGTTTCCTATTTTATTAATTTCATATTTACCTTTCTAATTTTTCTACTTTGCTTTTATTTCATTAATTTATGTTCCTATCCTTTATATTTAACTCTTTTATTCCATGAGTTGAATAATTAATTGATAATTGAACCCAGAAAGAATGATTAGGAGAAATAGAAAATCCAAAAAGACTTATAACCTTAATGAAATAGAAATCATGTTTAAATTGTATTATTTTTATTTATTTTGCTTAGGACTTGGTGTGCTTCTTCAATCTGAAGACTCATGTCTTTCTTCAATTCTGGAAAATGCTCAGTCATTCTTCCTTTGAATATTGCCTCTCTCTCATTCTCTTTAGTCTCTCTTCTGGAATTCCTGTTAGAGGTATGTTGGACTTATCATTCTATCCTCAATCTTGCTTAATCAGTTCCTTTATATTTTTCATCTTTTATCATGCTAGGCTATATTCTGGATGATTTCCTCAGAACATTCTTCAGTTTCACCAATTTTCTTCTCTATTGTGACTAAACCTGTTGTTTAACTTTACTCATATGGTCCCAAATGTCCATGCTTTTATTTTCACTTCTAAAATTCATATTTTACTATTTTTCACATATTCTGTTTCTGCTCTTATAGTCCCATATTTTCATTGCAGCTTCTATTCATTCTTTTTATTTCATTATTTTAACCATGCTTATTATAAATTATCTTCAGATTACTGTTAGTTCTATTGTAGTGTTGATCTACCCATTTGTGCATTTGCTGACTCTCTGTGTCAATAGTTCATTTTCTTGTGTGGTTTGTATTTTCAGTTATGTGAATGAACTGTCGACATTTTAAAAGATGGTCTGTGCCTGAAGCCTTGACTACAGAAAGCATTCCAGCAGAGCAGTTTTGGCCTTTGCTTTCCCTGGAAACTTAGAAACTCAGTGGTTCAGATCTGGTTCTCTGATAGGGTACTACATTGTTCAGTGTAAATTCATATCCCACACCTTGTAATAGTGTAAGCCTAGGTGTCTTATTTTTTCCAGGAACTCAGACAGACAGAAAGCATGTTCTTGGCAGGTTATGAGAAGTTTCCAATCTCCTTTTATAGAAGTTGCAGCACTTCTAGATTTTAGGCCACAGGGAACACAAAGCTATTTTGGGAGCTCCATTCAGCTTCCCTGCTTCACACAGGTCCAAAGTCACATTCTGTCCCTAAGTGGTATTAGCAGGTCAGCCCCACCTCTGAGGGCCAGTGTCCCAGCTGAGAACCACCAGCATCTCTGGACCATCTACTCTAACTTACCAACTTGGCTTTGGTTTCTCCTTTTGTTTCTGGTTCCTAGGAATTTCCCTTTTTCTCTTTAAAGTTAAATACTATATTAAAATGTTTATCAGATTTTATCCATGCTTTGTCTATATATATGGTGGCAAGTAGCCCTGTGCTTCAGCCTGTTGTATTTCTAGAAGCTCTACCACACTCCTTCTAAGGATCTCCATGCCGGCAAGCCCTAATGTAATTTGTCAAGCTTCTTGGACTCTAAGTATCTGGGACTCAGGGCATTAGCATATTAGCCATAGGCAATGGACACAGAGGCAGAAGACCTCAGCTTTGATCTCAGCTTTACCACTTTCCAGCTGTGTAATTTTGAGCATGTCACTAAACCTTTCTGAATCTCCATCTACAAATATGAATAAAAATATCTACATCATAGGATTGTTATGAAGAGTAAATGAAATAGTAAATTAAGGAATGGGATCATATCATTCTTTTTATCTCAAACAAGTTTAGATGTAGAATTCAATTACATGCTCTTGTAAGAATTGAATATCTTAAACTTCCAGGGAGAATCTGGAGGTCAAGCCAGAGAGATAGGGGTTCCATAAGACAGGGAGGCTTGGCGTACTGCAGCCTAGGGGGTTGCAGAGTCGGACACAACTAAGCAACTGAACTGACTGACTTAAGTATTTTGTCAAGAGCTATAGATGTCAAGACAAGCTTTAGTGCCAGTTCTGCCTCTAATCAGAGTTATGACCTTGAGCAGTTCACATTAGTGGCTAGTTTTCTCAACCAGAAAACAGCCACTAAAGTGGCTGACTTTCAAACTGCATTTACCTGAGCTATGGAGACAATGGGTAAGTGGCAGACCATGGCACTGCATCCCAGCCCCTCCCTTAACCATGCTTGAAGTAAAGAAGCTCCTCTTACATCCTGCTTTATGGTTACCTAAGCACAGACTTTATTTTTTTGTACCTCAGTCTCTTCCTCTGTAAAAAGGGAATAAGAATAGTATATGCATTATAGGGCAACTGCATGCATTAAATGAGTATCTGATTCATAATAAACAGCCCCCACAAAGTATTAGCTGGTATTAACACTTAGGCTTCCAAGTTATTTTTGTTTTAAAGCTGGATTCTGAAGTTAAAAATATATTGGGAACAAAGAGATATTTATTAAATGTTGTCTATATGGATACTGGACTGAATACTTTCCAAGGCACTTCTAGTTTTCATGTTCTTTGATTTATGACAGGTATCTAGCTGACAAATTGGTTTTAACAATTAGTTTATACAGTAAAGTGAATATACAGAGCTCTATTATTTATAATCATTTCTTCTAGCCCCCTGGCCTTCCTTCTACCCACTTCCCATGCCTTAGCCTTCTTTCCCTCTCTTTATGGTGCATAACACTGTTGTGCTGTGTCATGGAATCTGATGTCAATATCAGCTGTGAAGGGTTTCTTCTGACTATAGTCAAGCTTTGTCCGTTGTTCCTCTAAATTGTGTCATCAGTCCTGAGTGTTTTCTTGAAATAATCTGTCAAAGAAACATCTTTTAATGGTCCTTTTCCAACCCTTGCATTTAGGACAGCCAGTTCCTATTTCTTTCCTTAGAAATGGTCACCATGTGGTCTCACAGAATGGGTAGGGGTTGAAGGAAGGGGTTTTGTTTTTCTTGAGAGATGGAGATTTAATTGGAGGGTTGTTTTCATGTGCCACTTCTTCAGCCACCACATAGGTCGGTTCTGCACAGATGAGGTGCCTCCAGCTCTTCTTTGATGTATAAATAAGAGCTTTATACAGATTTCAGCTCTGACTGTGTAGGTTGATGGCTTCTCTGTGTCCTTCACTGCATTCTAGGGTGAAGAGAGGAGGTCGTGTCTGAAACCTTGCAGTGATCTGTGTCCATGTCTTTTGCCTCAACACAGGAGCAAGAACTCTGCCTTTTTCAGTGATGAGGAAAAATGCTCTCTGGGGTTCCTGGGAAGTGACAGGAAAGCTGAGTGTGTCAGCTTCCTCCGCACACTTGCTCAGACTGACATAACATCTGTCTACCAGCTTAGTGAGTATTTGCTTCTCAACTGCTCCCCCCTGCCCTGAGAAAGCCCAAACTCCTCAAGATTAAGGAATTGTTCCTAACCAAAAAGTACAGTATCTCTAAAGTCTAATCACATGCATGTATGTGGGGCTGTGATCACAGTTCAGTTGATGACCTGGGTCATATTTGATTAGCAGCATTTTCACTTTGGATTTCAGATGATTCTAAAGTCACAAGGGACTTGGTGCCTAAAAACTATGAGATGTAATGAAATCAATTCAACTATACAATGGGAGGCTGGCCATATTGAACCTTCCATTCTAAACTGGAGAAGAAAACTTCCTGGGTTGTGGCTGAGGGTCTTCCTCCTAGGGCTGAAGTAGGTCTGGCCCCACAATAATAAAGGTGGGGCCATAGAACATTATAGCTGGAAAGACCCTAAGAAATGACTTCTCTCATTTTATAGATTAGGAAGCTGAGGCCCAAGTGAATTAGTGCCTGAACCAGGATAAGAACTGCCCTCCCCTGTCCTCTAGTCAGGACAATTCCTACTTCACCACATTGCCCCTGACACAAAATGACTTTGGACTGTTGGATATGTCAGCTTTGGGTGAGTGAGGCGCCTCAGTACCTAGCACAGTTTCAGTGGTGTCTGAATGACTAACTGAGTGAATGAATGACACTCCTTTCCCTTACTTTGTGAGGGGTCCCCTGCTCTGTGTCAAGAAGTGCTTCATCCAATGACAGGGTTTGAGGAAGGAGTCCTATTTCTCCTATCTCTTCAGTGATGGGGATGCTGTGTCCACTCCTTTGTGGCCACATTAGATGGCACACATTTCATGGGTATGGCCAGAGATTCTGCAGAAGGACTCACAGGCTAGCCTCTGGAGCAGAAGTGGGAGTTAGAAACTTTCTCCAGGCACAGGAACATTTGTGATTAGCACCTTGCCCAGGTATCAGCACTAGCCCTGGCAGCACTTTCTTACTACAGGCAGATCACACTGCTGCACCAAGCTGAACCAGGAAGCTGAAGTTATGAATGTAGCCTGGTAGTTTGGAGCCAAGGTCTGAAAATCAAGGATTAAGGGCCTGCTTTGGAGGTAGGGGTGGTTGCAGACTTGGATCCAAGGTATCTGCCAACTGTTGACCCAGTGCTTGAGGGAAATCCAGGGACAGGTCTCAGGCAGCCCATTAGCTCTTATCTACAGACCAAGGGTGCATCTCTGCTGGGTGGCGGGCTGCACTTCATGGCTTCACAGGTTGTCCCTGGCACCAGGGCAACCAGCAGAAGGGGCATCCTATCGGTAAATTCCAACTCCCCCAAGGCCTATGCCCTGTAATTCTTTCTCTGAGAGGAAGCATTTTAAAAAAATTCCTACATTATTTGTGTTCTTGGGGGTCCTGGCCTAAAGAGAAATGGTTGCAGTAGGGCAGGCACGTGTCCCACAACATCAGTGAGGGACAGGTGCAGGAACCCAGAGTCCAGCTCTCTAGCTCTGCTGTGTTTGGCTGTAGGACCTTTGGGGGTTGCAGATATCAAGTACCTTCAATGACACTCACAGAAGAAACCTTCTCCTGAGAATAGCAAGTGGAGGCTTCACTTGGTGAGGGGCCTGCTACCCTCAAAGTTCACTGGAGAGCTTAGAGTAGGGGCACAGGTGGCTGGCTATTGCTTCTTTGCCAGGAAGAGGTAGAATCTTTTTTCTAGCAGCCCCTGTTCTATGGAGCACAAACCTGGCCTTCACCTCCACAAGCTCCACTGTGGCTACTTTGGCCAAGGGGGTCAACTTCTTTGCTGCCAACCCCAAGGTCATCTTTTTGGTTCTCACCTTATCTTATTTCACTTTTGTTCACTTTTGAACACGGTGAAATGTGTTCACTTTTGTTATCTTGTTCACTTTTGTTCACTTATCTTGTTTCACTTATGTCACTTTTGTTAGATGGCTGCACCATAAACCACCCTGGTCTCCATGACTCCTCTTTTCTCTGTGCCTTTCCAGTCTCCTGGATTGTCTCTCATCTGCCAGTAAAATGCTGATGTTTTCCCAGCTCATTCACAAATCTCCTATAACCACTCCTCCTCCACCTGCTTTGCTTTTCCCTGCAAATCCTTCTTTTGGGACTTTGAGACATTCTTTGTGACATAGTGTCAGTCACAAATCCATGTTTGCAAGTCTCCACTTTTCTGCTTGGCCACAGATCTATTTCATTCTCTGCTAGAGCTCCTTCAAGTACTACAAATTCAAAATGTCTAAAACTACTAGAGATTGTGCTTTCTCCCACCTCATCCCACCACAGTACTTCAGGGAACAAGACTTAGGAACCTCAGATGCTTCTTTACCTTCTTTTCTTAATTATTGACATTTGATCACCTCATCCTATCAAATTTACAAAGCACATTGTGCACACTGAATCTATCTGTTGAATGGGTGGATGACAGGAAGGAAGAAGGAAGGCTGTACACATGGAAACGAGAGGCAATGCCACATGCCAAGAGCGTGCTGCTCTGTCATAGACTCACTGAAAGATTTGGGCCTTAAGATTCTGTCATCACTCCTGCCCTGCATACTCACACCTCTTGGCATACAGCTCCTGTTTCTGTCTTTTCTTCTCTGACTCTGTTCTTATTTCTACCTCAGTTCTCAACTGTATGGTGAGTGGGTTAAACCAGATAATCTTTAGGTCCCTGCAGCACTGATGGTGAAGGGGAGATGCTGTCTTGTACTTTAGGGACGGCAGTTGGTCTGAAACACAAAGTTTCCAAGGGGCCACTGGTCTAGGGAACGCGTGCAGGCATAGGCATGCTGGACCATTCTGACCTAACTCAGGTCTGTCCTTCATCTCTATCCAGGTGGGTTTGAATCCATCCAAAGTCTTCCAAACGATCTGAGCGGTGAGTAGAGATCATGCTGAACCAGACCTCCAGTCCTGTGGGACAGAATCTTGTCCTCTTGCCAAGAGCTGGCCACCATAGTTGCAGGTACTTAGTGTTGCTCAATTCTGCCCGTCCCTTACAGTGTCCCAGTCCGAAGGCTTCAAGGAGACCCGGCCTGGTGGAGCCTGGGAGGAGCATCAGGCCATGGGCTCCAGACAGTCCAGCAGCTCTGAGGACTCTAGTCTGGAGGAAGAGCTCCTTTCAGCTGCCTCAGACACCTATCATCTGCCAGAGCCTGATGACCTCGATGACCCAGAATTGCTCATGAACATGAACACTGGTCAGGAGGAGGAGGAGGCTGAGAACTTCGCCCCCATATTGGCTTTTCTGGATCATGAGGGTTATGCTGACCACTTTAAGAGCCTCTATGATTTTTCCTTCTCTTTCCTCACGTCTTCCTTTTATAGTTACTCTGAGGAGGACGAGCTCATGGCCTACCTGGAGGCCTCGAGGAAGTGGGCCAAGCGGAGCCACATGACCTGGGCCCACGCCCGGCTCTGCTTCCTCCTGGGTCGGTTAAGTGTCAGGAAGGTCAAACTCTCTCAGGCCAGGGTGTACTTTGAGGAGGCCATCCACATTCTCAACGGGGCATTTAAGGATCTGTCCTTGGTGGCTGCCCTGTACATCAATTTGGCGGCCATCTACCTGAGGCAGAGGCTGAGGCATAAAGGCTCATCCTTGCTGGAGAAGGCAGGTACCTTGTTGGCCTGCCTGCCTGACCGGGAGTATAGTGCCAAGAGCGAGCTGGATGTGGTGGCCTATGTGCTGAGACAGGGCATCGTGTCAGGCAGCTGCCCCCTGGAGGCCAGGGCCTGCTTTCTGGCCATCCGATTGCTCCTAAGCCTTGGCCGGCATGATGAGGTCCTGCCCTTCGCCGAGCGCCTGCAGCTCATCTCTGGACACCCTCCCACCTCAGATGCTGCAGCCACCATCTTGAGTTTTCTCTATGACAAGAAATATCTGCCACACCTTGCAGTGGCTTCTGTCCGGCTACGTGGAACTCCAAGTGTCCAAGGGATGGCCCTTCCAATTTGGCAGGTCCACCTGGTCCTGCAGAACACCACCAAGCTCCTTGGCATCTCCTCCCCAAGCTGGGGTGAAGTTTCTTCCCTGTCTTGCCCGGCACTCAGGCAGGCACTGACTTCCTGTGAGGAACAGGCAGACTGGAGCACCCAGAGGGTCCTGTGTCTCATCCTGTCCAAAGTGTACCTCCAACACAGATCTCCTGATGGTGCCATCCACTACCTGAGCCAAGCTTTGATGCTAGGCCAGCTGCTGAGTGAGCAGGAAGCTTTTGAGTCTTCCCTCTGCTTGGCATGGGCCTATCTCTTATCCAGCCAGCCAAAGAAGGCTTTGGACATCCTTGAGCCATTCTTATACTCCCTGAAGGAGACAGAGAGTGTTATCCACAAAGGAGTGGTCTATAACCTCATGGGACTTGCACTTCAAGGTGAAGGCAGGGTGAACAGGGCAGCCAAGAGCTATCTTCGGGCCTTGAACAGAGCCCAGAAGGTAGGGGATGTGCGCAACCAGGCAGTGGCTTTGGCCAATCTTGGCCATCTGACCCTTAAGTCCTGGCCTCAGCAGCCGGCCAGGAACTATCTTCTACAGTCTGTGCAACTCTATTCTACACTCCAGGCCAGCATGGAGACAGACATGGAATTAGTACAGGTGCTTCTCTGGTTGGCTCAGGTCCAGGTATATGGACGCCAGCTGGCTAGTGGCCGCGTTTGTTATGAAATGGCATTGCTGTTTGGCTTAAGGCATCAACACCTGAAGAGTGAGTATGTCCTGTGCTGCTGAGATGCTTTAGAGAAAAGTGTTAGAGGACATTTTTTTCCTTTGTCCTGTCTCCAGTCATCTCATCCATGTTCCTGCTTTATGTTCAGGTCAGCTTCAGGTCACCAAATCCCTCTGCCATTTCTACAGCTCTGTGTCCCCAAACCCCGAGGCATGCATCACCTACCACGAGCACTGGCTGACACTGGCTCAGCAACTCAGAGACCGGGAGATGGAGGGGAGGCTGCTGGAGTCCCTTGGACAGCTCTATCGGAACCTAAATACATCCAGGTGAGTGCAGGCTCAAGGACTCTCCTAGAAACATCTTTCCTTCGTTAAGGAGACTCAGTATACTTTCCCTCACAAAGTTAAGTCCAGATGTACATGATGTGTTTGTGGCATCATGGAAAAGAACGTGGTCTTTGCAGCCAACCCACATTGTAAACTCAGTGCCACCCATCACTTATTAGCTGTGTGACTTTGGGCAATTTTTACATTTGCCCATGCCTCTGCTTCCTCACACGGGACACTTGGACAGTGCCTGATAAGGCTCGATCATGTTGGCTGTGTTACAAGTAATTACCTGTGTATCTCAATCCATCAGATGGATGTGGCTGACGATGCATAATTCAGAGAGGTGGCAATTACTATACTGAGGACCATGGAACCCTCAGGAGGTCTTCATTACCTGAGGACAGTTAGTATTAGAGAAAAGACACAAAGTAAATAAATGCACAGAAAGCAGGGGTATAAAATTTCACAGTAAAAAATTTTGATGGTAACTTACCTTTAAAATGAAACTGGAAATGATGAAACTAAGTTTATTTTCACTTTTTAGTTAAGAAGCTAAGGTTATAACTGCAATTGTGCACTAAGTCATAGACTAAACATAACAAAAGAAGTGTTTGGTGATTGACTTTTCGGGACTCTCTTAGAAAGGCTCATTTTTCAAAAATATCCCAAAACGTAACTGTTTTACCCAAAGGCTTTTTTTTTTCACTCTTGATATTTAAATTATTCTCAAGTGAACTATCCTGCCATCTCTTGCTGATTTTCCTTTCTGTCTCTTCACTGATCAGATCTGCCTGATCCTCATTTGCCAGTGGCATGGCCTGCAACTCTGCTCTCTAACAAGCCTTTAATTGATTCCATTAAACTCTGCATGGTTTATATTTAATTATATACTTTGCAATAGATTAGCATTGTAGCATTGTATTCATAATTATGAATGACTTCTAACATGGGGTAGAGATGATTGCTAGGGTTCAGCAAAGAGAAGTAATTGAGGAAAAGCTATTTAAATGATAATTTTTGCTTTTCTACGCAATGTGGTAACCTTGGGCACCTGATAAATCGGACCACTAATAATCAGATAATGAAATCTTTCTTTGTCTTTCTTTCTCCTATTCTGTCTCCCTCTCCCTCATCTCTTCCCTCTCTCACAAGAATCAGGTATCCTCCAAATATCCCATTGTCTTTAGTCCCAGGAATGGAGTTTTGGATCATTGCAGGCTGTGAGGGGCCACGAAGGCTGGCCCCAGCCCCACTTTGTTTCTGTTTAGAACACCTTAGGAATCTGTATAGTTTTGGAGCAGATCCAGAAGGTAGGCTTAAATTAACCTTAGAGATGAGATAGTCATGTATTCATGGTAACACATAGTGAGAATGGGCTTTGGGAAAGTTGACTTTTAAGGGACAGGAGTATGGGTGGCAAATATGTGTCAGGTTTATTGCCACCCTTCCCTGTGTGCAACTTCAATCTCAGATTAATTGCTGTGCAGTGATTAATCACCAACCCAGCTGCCATCCTTTCTTTGCTCACAGCCTTCCTCCTGCCTCCAGTTGTCAAAAACCACTGAAATTCTAAGTGAAAAGCCAAAGAAAAAGCCCTTGTTGCTGTCAACAGAGTGCAGAGGCCTTTCTTAAGGCAATATGAAGGACCACTGGATTTCTTAGGTGTGGGGAGTGATAGAGAGAAGAGAAGGTGTGGAGCTGGAGTTGCTCCAAGAAGTGTCTGGAAGTCACAGGCCACAGAGCAGTGAGAGAAGAGATCAAAACTGGATTAGGAGTCAGGAAACCTGAGCCTGCCATGAGCTTATAATGTGTCCTTAAATAAGCCATTTCTCTTCTTGGTTCCCCCATTTATAAGGTTAAATTGAATAAGGTGCCTTCTTGTTCTAAAATGTTAAGTCTAGGATGAGCCAGCTATGCTATGCTGACACTGGTAATGGCCGTGTTAGTATAAGAATTCCTGCTGCCTCCAAAGAGTCTTGAGTTTTGGAGGCAGATTCTTAAAGTTATGGGCCTTCTAGATCAGAGACCTAAACTTTTGGGGATTTTTAAAGACTCTGCAGTAGCTTCAGAAGATCATAATGTAGTGACTGTAAACTCCAAGTGGGTAGACCTGGTGTCTAGAACAGAGAGACATACATATTTGTGTGGGCATAAGATGTTTACCCCTTTTCAGGATGCTCAGTTTGTCAAGGAGAACATACTATAATGCTACATTTATTTAGCGTCTATCAATCAACTACTCCTGCAAAGCCTTTGTGTAAAAGAATAGAACAAAGACCAGCTAACAGAAATAGATAAACAAGTGTTTCCATGCACCTGGAGGTGGTTACTGTAATTTAGCTCTAAGCTTCCTGGTAGCTGAGGTAAAAAGGGAAAAACCATATGAGGTTCTCACTGTCTGATAAAAAAAAAATATAAACAAATGTATCTGTTGGAGCAAATTTGTTCCTGGCACTGACTTCTAGGAAGAATTTATTAAGTGGGTTTGATGTAATGGTTTTTTCAACTAAATTCTCCCCATGGGATTTCCATTCTTACAAAGCTCAAAGCCATATCAGGCAAAGGCATGAAGTGTTCATGGGCGAGATGGCAGGCATCTGCCGGGGCAGGTTTGGAGGGAGAGGAAACAACACTTTCAGCTAAGGGTTGGTGGATCTGTCAGGGAACACTTCATGAAGGTGATAGCATTTAAAGATGCCCTTGAGGGATAAGAAAGATTTTGAAAACTGGAGCAGGGTAAGAGAAGACCATTTGGGGCCAAGGGTCTAACTGTAGCAATGGAAAGGGAAGGACACATTTGAAAAACATTTTGTAGATTTAACAGACTGAGTTTGATGTTTCTCTGGGTATAGGTACTAAAGGAGAGAGAAGATTATAGCCTACCTCCCGGAGAGGGATATGGAGGTTAGATGAGGGTGCAGGGGGTTACGGTGGGCCTCTGGACTGGCACAGTCAGCATCCGTATTGAAAATGGTGGTCATAATAGTAACGGAAGACATTCAGTGAGCATGCACTGGTTACCAACCAACGTGCAATCTCAGGATGACCTTATGAGGAAGAAAGAGTGAGTCATTTTCACTACCCATACTGCTTTTCTGCTCATTTACATTCCTCCTGTTTGAAAGGTTTTCTCTAGTGTTCAGTGATGGTGAGTAGGAAGGCAGGGCAGTAGATGATGAAAACTTTGGCTCAGCCTTCAGAATTTTGTCTTGAGACACTTTGCTGTCCCTTTGTTCAGTATATCTTTTGAGTCTTGCTTTCTTTGCCTTCATGATGATGACTACAGAATCTAGTTTGATGAAGTTTTTCAGTCTCTCAATGAGAAAGGTCATTAGGGGTCTTGTTTTCTGTCTCAAGGTGACACAATATAGACTTTAGACTGTCTATAGACTTAGCTGTAGAGCTGAACCAGGTGGGTTCCTTGAGAACTTTATGGCTCTATTGGATCATTCGACTAATACTTGCTGAGCATGTACTATGGCCCAGGCCCTCTGTTAAAAGCTGACAAATGTCAGCCCAGTCCCTGAGCTGACAATGCTTATCATCTAGTTCAGGAAGTAGATATTATACACATACTAACTGCAAGTATCACATAAATGGTGCTAAGAGACACAAAGGATGTGCATATTTTTTTTCAGAAAGAAATGCCTTGCATGCAACAGGCCTTTGCAAAGTAATGATTCTTTGCATATAATACAATCCCTAGATGCCTAGACGTCATTTTTCATGGCTTTTATTCTTATTCTTGTGCATCTTACTCCTGTGGAACTGAAAAAAATGTTTCAATGTTTGGTTTTCAGTATAGCTAATATGACTAATCCCTAACATTTTTGGAATCATAAACAAGGAAAGAATTGCACTTGCTGACATGTTCTTTTATCACAAGCCTAGGATGTACATCACCATCCATCTTTTTCCAATGGGGGTACTTTGTTCAAGGTTTGAGGTTGCTTATGTCCTTCAAAATTTTGAAGTTGTTAAAGTGGCAAAAGAAACAAAAGCCTTTCCACAGTTGATTTCTGAGCCAGAAATTGAGCACTGTTTGAGGGTCTTGGGGGGGCTCTGGAATTTGATTCTCAGGGTTAGATCCTCATTTAAACAGTTTATTACCTGGTCTTTATTGCTTACCCTTCAAAGCCTTATTTTTCCCATTTGCAGATGGATATGATAATAATACTGTTCTCTTAGTGCTGTTGTGATGATTAAATGAAATTATGCATGTCAAGCCCCTAGTGCATGCTAAGGTCTCAATAAATCATAAGTAACAATTACCGTCAGTGCTGTTATTAAAGACAAAACAGCAGAAAGCTACACATAAAGCTTTAGAAATGAGGAATGCAAACATGGACAAGTTTTTTTAAAAGACCCTTGGGTTTCTTTATTTGCAAAATGAGCTAAGAACTTTCATGGCTGGGGATTTCTTGAGGATTAAATAAAAGGATGTGTAACTGGAAATTTGTATCCCAACACCTGGCCCAGGGTCAGCCCCTGGTGAGTGGCAGTTCTTATTATGGAAATTGGATGAGACCAATTAGTGGAGGCTGGGCTCTGGCCAGAGGTCCAACATTCATCCAGGAAGGGCAGGAATCTGGAAAACCCCAGCAGGGGTTGGTAGGAGGAAGTCTAGGAAGGCAGGTGTACTGAGGTCACCTCACCACAGACTCATGGCTGATATCCACACAGGAAGGAAGAAACAAGGATTCAGCCACAGAGATTGAATTTTAGGGGCAGAAAAAAATGAGAAAAAGAGAAAACTGGGGGTTTAAGAGGAGAGGAGATACTATGGCAGGGCCTGGGCATAGCTGGCTAGGAATTCATGAGACTTGGGATCAAGACTGATTTCATAGTCTTCCACCAGCTGTTCTCCTTACTTATTTGATTTGGGAGCTGAGCCACACCTAGAACCTGCAGGTGTTGACTGGAAGCATTGGCATGCTGGGACATTCCAGGCCAAGCTAGTGACTCGTCTTGTGGGTGATATAGCATAGCCACTGGTAGATGTAAATACATGAGGTGGTGAGTGATGGTAGGAAAGAACCAAGGAAGCTGGAGACCACTTCCCAACTTTAGACCATAAGGTGCTTGTCTTATACTGGAGTCATGAATCAGGTATAAGTCTTGGTGGAAGCAGTGGTCTTTGGAAAATCCATGCACATAGAGTGTTGATAGAGTTATGTGAGCATCTGGGTCTCTCTAAGTCCTGCCTTCCCCCTTGGAGTATTTTTTGAGGAACGCTGACCTCCTCTCTTTCACAGTCATAGTGAGCTCAGAGAGAAAAATTCTAAGATCAAAATGCCTCCTTGTGAGTTGATTTCTCTGTGATAACCCACATCTTGCTCCCTGGGGGTTTGGAGAAAATAACCATATCCCAAGAATCTCCCGGAGAAGGCAATGGCACCCCACTCCAGTGTTCTTGCCTGGAGAATCCCAGGGATGGCGGAGCCTGGTGAGCTGCCGTCTACGGGGTCGCACAGAGTCAGACATGACTGAAGTGACTTAGCAGCAGCAGCAGCAGCAAGAATCTCCCAGGATGAGATGTATGGGTCCTGTCTTCATTAATTGTTACAGTGGGACTAGGGAGAGAAGTGGAGGCCAGGCCTGTAGACCTGTTATCCCTGTTTGGCGTTTAAGGGGTACAGAGTGGGCGAGAAAAGGTCAGGGCTTCCTATAGTGAAGGAGGTCTGTGGTTACCAGGCCAGGGAGGTTGGTGACCACCTCAGCATTGCGTACAGCTTCTCAGCTCACAGCACAGTCTCAGCAGCAAATCTGACATTCTGATTCTTGACAGAGAGTGGCCACTGCCCATCCTTGATGTCTGTAAATATTATATCAGAAGCAGGGCAGCAGAGAACGAGAGTTCTTTCTTCTCAGGACTTACAAGGGCCAAATGTCTGGCAGTTTCTCTGAAGGCTAATAGCCACCTTGTTGTCAAGATGAATCAGGGCCTTATTAGTCACAAACAATGCTTATTTCCAACACTGTGAACAAGGGGGCCTGGGGCCTGGGTTGCCTATCATGAGATGGAACCATGTTTGATAAGTGAAAGTGAAGTCGCTCAGTTGTGTCCGACTCTTTGTGACCCCGTGGACTGTAGTCTACCAGGCTCCTCCGTCCATGGGATTCTCCAGGCAAGAATACTGGAGTGGGTTGCCATTTCTTTCTCCAGGGGATCTTCCTGATCCAGGGATCGAACCCTGGTCTCCTGCATTGCAGGCAGATGCTTTAACCTCTCAGCCACCAGGGAAGCTCAATGTTTGATAAGGACCTCCTAACTATTTACAGACTTAGTTGGTAATGGTCAGTGTTCCTAGAAGGATTTGCATGGTTTGGTGTTTCCCAAACTTCAGTGCACAGTAGTATAATCTGGGTGTGTCTTAGAAATTCAGATTCCTGGCTTGCTATTGTGATGATTCTGATTCAGTCAGTCTGAGAGATCTCTGGGAGTCTGTTTTTAATAAGCTCCCCAGGTAATGTTGGTACAGGTGAGTCATGATTTACACTATGAAGAACTATGGGTATTATGGGATGAGTCCTGGGCTGAGACTCAGGAGAATGGAGTTCTGGCCTTTGATTGTTCCCCGCTGTGGTGTGCAGTCTTATGCAAGTCACTTCCCATCTCTGGGCCTGTTTTCCCTATGAAATAAGGAGAGAGTCTCAACCCAAGTTGCACAATAGAGTCACAATAGTAGCTGATAAGGAGCTTTGACAAAATGCTGCTGCCTGAGCTAGAGTGTACCAGGCTAGCATGGTATGTCAACACATTGAGGTGATGACTTTGCCTGTGGATGCATGTTTAAAGAGTTTCTAGACGATTCTAATTACTGCTGAAGTTGGTGATACCCAGTGTTCCTTCTTGCTCTGGAATTCTGAACCTGTACAACACTGTATTACCTACACCTCATTTCTTCATTAATCCCTGACATGAGGGGAAGAGTTTTCTACATGAGCAATTTCCAAATAACTGAAGAGTAGTCTGTTAAACACCAAAACTTTTCTCCTTCTTTGATTTTTCTTATTATACAAACATCAAAATCTTTTTAATGATTTACAGTTACCACTATGGTCATTCTTTTGTGCATTTACTCAATAAGTATGCATTTGTCATCCACTGTGTTAGGTTCTTATGAAAAATGTTATAGTGTTATGGAAAGGTCGTTGGATCATGAGCTAGTAATCATAAAAATGATAACTAACATTTAAACATTTATCAAGTGCCTACTCTATGGTAGGCACTTGTTGGAAACACTCTATCTCATTTAATTCTCATAAGCATCCTCTGAGGCAGGTACAGTTATATTCCCATTTTGCAGATGGGGAAATCAAGGCACAGAGAGATTCTGTACTTTCTCAATATCTCACAGTTAGTTTAGGCAGATCCAGATCACAGCTGGTTTAGATAGATCCAGATCACAGCTGGTTTAGGCAGATCCAGATCATAGCTCAGAGAAGGCAATGGCACCCCACTCCAGTACTCTTGCCTGGAAAATCCCATGGATGGAAGAGCCTGGTGGGCTACAGTCCATGGGGTCACTAAGAGTCGGACACGACTGAGCGACTTCACTTTCACTTTTCACTTTCATGCATTGGAGAAGGAAATGGCAACCCACTCCAGTATTCTTGCCTGGAGAATCCCAGGGACGGGGGAGCCTGGTGGGCTGCCATCTATGGGGTCGCACAGAGTCGGACACGACTGAAGCCACCTAGCAGTGGTGGCAGCAGCAGCAGCAGATCATAGCTGGTTTAGGCAGATCGCCCTGTGTGATCTGAAATAATGTTGTTCCCCCACTAGAGTTTCAGTGTCCTCCTGTGCTGAATGACTCTAGGTCTCTTTGAGCCCTCATACCTTATGGGTCCCTGTTCATCCCCAGGTCCCTCAGGAGGTCCCTCACCTGCATCAAGGAGAGCCTGCGTATCTTCATTGACCTGGGGGAGAGAGACAAGGCTGCTGAGGCCTGGCTTGGAGCTGGGCGACTCCACTACCTCATGCAGGAAGATGAACTGGTGGAGCTGTACCTGCAGGTAAGTCTCCAGCAGAGCTTATCTGCTGGCCTGGACCATGGGAATGGGGGCAGCTGTACCCTCCAAAGTGGTGAGCTGGAACTAGGGAGAGGTGATGTTCTGGTCAAGCTCTTAGAAGGACAGTCAACTCTGGGCTGCTCCCTGGAGTCAAGATGGAAACCAGGGCAGTCTGGTAGGCTAAATACAAGCAGCTGTGGGCCAGTTCCTGAGTTCCATATGCATGTGTGAGCTCTCAAAGAACATGATGGGAGACTTACTCATCTGTCTTGGCAGAATTATCCATCTTTCTAAAGCTCAACACACAGCTTGACTTCAGGGAGGTAAGGAAGGTTGATGTTTGCAGTGTATTAACATTATTATTTTCTTATTTTTTTTTGCACACCTTTAACATCTGTAGTATATCATAGTGTAGATTAAGTACCTCTGCTTTAAAGAAAGATGGACCTGGAATCAAATCACAGGGCCATTGATTATGAACCGTGTGACCTATCTGAGCTCTCTGGGCCTCAGTTTCTTCATGAGGGGATCTGTCTTTAGTAAATATTAAGTATAACATTTGCATAGTAACATTAACTATAACATTAACTATACTATTTGCATAGTAAACACATGTACATAAATATTTACTAAGTACGTGGGACTTAGTAAATGCTTAATAAGTGGTATTTCATCATCATCATTATCACTATCTGCACAATATTGACATTATGTTGGTATATAAGAAGATGTATGCCTGTTAGTCTTCACTTCCTTCCCATTTGTCATTTTCTTCCCCTTTACCCAACTCCCTTACTCTGTTACTTATACTCACACAAATTTGCTTCCACTGAGTCTTAATAATGATTGTATAACATTGTTTGAAGGCTTACTTTGCATGAGAGACTTTGTTAAACACTTCACATGCATGATGTTGTTTCATCCTCATTACAAATGCTGCAGGAATTTCTATTGGAATTTACACTTTACAGACAATACTCAGTGAGGCTGAGTAACTTGCCTAAAGTGATACAGCTAGTAAGTGGTTAAAACTTCTCTCCAGCAGTAGGACTTAAAGTTTTTTCTTTCAGAGACTCTATTCTGCCTTGGGATTTTAGAGGTGGAAGAATTATCCGAGAACAGACAATTTGGTCTTGTCTTTCTCTCTCTAGGAGACAAAGGCCCAGAGGGGGCTATTGGGGTTGTTCATTGCTTGGTGGCAGAACTCCTGATTCCAGGATTTCATCTCACTGCCTCTATCTTTGTGTATCTGTATATGCAATAAAAATAACTGAGGGACCTTGGCCCTGTAATTCACAGACCAGAATTGGTCCCAGGTACCCCTAACCCTAGACTACCACCTGACTTGATGTTCTGCAGTCATTCCCATTGAGGTAAACCATTCTCTACCTAAGGATCTTTGAGATACTGTAGCTGTGCTGCAGGTGTGGTACATTCTTCTCTTCTATGTCTTCATCACATTTTGTTTAGGTGCAAAATTAAATAGCTTGTTTGAGATAAAGAGATCATAGGGGCCAGGAGAAGGGTAATGGAATCAAAGACACTAGCTTCTGTTTGCCACAACTATTGATGTAAACTTGAAAACTCCTTATTCTGAGCCTGTTTCTCCATCTGGAAACTGTGTTGGATGAACTCACTTTTTCCAAACTTCAGTCATTTATACATCAGGTTTATAGTTTTGCCATAGCCAGTACCTCTATACTATTATTATTTATTTATTTTTCTTTGACTCAACTTCAAATCAACTTAACTTTTTACATTAAACAGTGCTATCTAAAATCAGAGATTATGATGTATTATTTTTTTAATTTAAAAAATTTTTAATTGGAGGATAATTGCTGTACAATATTGTGTTGGTTTCTGCTGTACAACAATGTGAATCAGCTGTAATACATATAGTCCCCTTCCTCTTGAGCCTTCCTCCAACCACTTCCCCCATCCCACCCATCTAGGTTGTCACAGAACACTGAGCTGAGCTCCCTGTGTTATACAAGTTTCCCTCTAGCTATCTATTGATGTATTGTTAGTCTTTTTTCTCTGAAACACATTAAAATAAATATTCAACTATTACAAGATGTTTGTGCTGCTGAAAACCATTTCTAGGGCTGTCAAAGTAAACTTATCATCTCATCAAATGGTCTCATCTCCATGTCATCAAAGGGGAAATGTAGAACTAGGGAATCCTGAAGGCTTCTTACCAGCCGTAAGAGTATGGAAGACAATTTAAGGTTCAGGGGACTTTAACAGAGGGTTAAGCTAGATGGTCAGGATGTCTTTCTTGCCAGTCCTGTGGACATTCAGAAGTGCTTCTCTCCGCCTTTGACAGCAGTCTCTTTTCCACCCAGGCAGCCATCCAGAAAGCCCTGAAGTCAGAGGAGCCCTCCTTGGCTCTCAAGCTCTATGAGGAAGCGGGTGATGTGTTCTTCAATGGGACTCGCCACAGGCATCGTGCGGTTGAGTATTACCGAGTGAGTCATGGGCTGCATAGTCAGCAATATCCCCAGCCAGGCTGTGGCACAAATGTAGGCAGGTTCACTTGGACTTTGGCCTGGGGCCCCATTCCCCTCTCTTGATGGTATTTCTTTGTCTTCCCTTCTTCATTCAGTGCCTGCAGGCTCTCCCTCTCTTAAGTCCAGCAGGCTCTCAAAGAAGGAGCTGATAAACTCTGTCACTCTTGGGGTTGATAAATAAAGTATTCTTCCTGAGAGAACATACCATAATAATTACAACTTTTAGGTGCATGGTACTATACAGTTTGTAGCACATATCTTTGTCGACCAGAATGTTTCTATGTACATGGCATGGTGGGAGATGATTGGTCTATGGATGAACACTTTTTCTTTACTATGTTTTATTATGTATTAAAATATATTTTAAAAATTAAATATGTATAATACCAGTTCATCAAACACATGATTTCACAGATATTATTGCAAAGAATGAAGCAAGAAAAAAAAAGACAATTTAGGAAATAATAGTAATTAAATAAATGTCCATATGTTAAGTAGATATGTAAAAAATCATGATTGTTCATTACAGACTGAAGTTTGGGAAACTTGTTATCTTACTTGATCCTAAAATTTCACTTATTCCAATACTTACTCATTTGCTTTGTTTATTCAGTCATCAAACATTCATCAAACAGGCAATGTGTGCCAGGCACTGTGGTAGGAGTGAATGAAAGACATGTCTCTAACTTTTGAGGTTCTCATGGTCATACATATTTTATAGATGACAAAACTGAGGCTCAGAGAGATGAAGTGACCTGCCCAACATTCATAATAAAAATAACAGAAATGACTATTTCCTGGGGACTCTCAGGCACTGTGCACATACTCCATGTATGTACTTCGTAGATTAGCACTGTGGGTGCTAAGGGAGTGCATAACTGGAAGGTGAATAACTTCCCATGTGGCCTTGAAGAAAGTTGTCTTCTCTTTCCTGCTCTCAGTTTCAGGGTAGCCTGATGACCTCTAGTTCTTCCACCTCTGAGGTCTGGGCAGAGCAACCAAGAGCAAGGATCAGAAGAGAGTTGAGAAAAGCCATGCATGGGAAGTGCCATCTCCCCCTGGGCTTCAGTCACTGCCATCCCTCAGTCCCTGGCAGTAAGATATAATATAACCTTCTAGAATATGGTATGTGTTGATGATTCTCAGCTAGACTGTTTCCTTGTGCCTCTGTTCTCAGACTGGGGCTGTTCCCTTAGCAAGGAGGATGAAGGCAGTGAGAACCGAGCTCCGGATTTTCAACAAGCTGACAGAGCTGCAGATCAGCCTGGAAGGCTATGAGAAGGCTTTGGAATTTGCCACCTTGGCAGCCAGACTCAGCACAGTCGCAGGTAGGTGGTCCTAATTGTCTGGGGGTACTGGATGGGAGGGGCTGACACTCCCTGAGGGACAACAAAGTTGTAAGAGCATACCTGTGGAGTCAGACTCCATAGGTTCAAACTAGGTCAAAGTGTCAAGGAGCCCCCAGGTAAGCAAGTTGCTTAATTTAATATCTATAAGCCTCAAGTACTTTGGCCACCTCATGCGAAGAGTTGACTCATTGGAAAAGACTCTGATGCTGGGAGGGATTAGGGGCAGGAGGAGAAGGGGAGAGGATGAGATCGCTGGATGGCATCACTGACTCAATGGATGTGACTCTGGGTAAACTCCGGGAGTTGGTGATGAACAGGGAGGCCTGGCGTGCTGGGATTCATGGGGTCGCAAAGAATCGGACACAACTGAGCGACTGAACTGAACTGAACTGAAGCCTCAAGTTTGTCATTGGCATATCAGGATTAAAAATGACACCCACAGCATACAGTTGTTATGAAGACCAATGATAATCCAGCTGAAACCCACAGCACAGTGCTTGGTATATAGGTCCTTGATAAGTGTTACTTGTGCACACTATTATAGTTAGTATCGTTGGTATTATTCTGAGTCCAGGGTAAATGGTATTTTATCCTATGCACATATGGTATTTTATCCTATCCTATCCTATGCACTAATGGCCTATTACAAAAGCACTGTGCCTTAACCTTTTTAATTAGTTGATTATTAGTCAAGTGCGTATTTTCCTATGGTATTGAAATATAAATGAAAGTCAGATTCCCATAACTCACTCAGTAGCTGAAATAGCTTGCATTTACAACAGAAGCTAATGAGAAACAATGTAAGTCATTAAAATAGAAAAAAAAATGCAGAATATAAAAAGATAAACTCATCTCAAATATTGATGCTTGAGGAAAAGCAGGTTTTATTAAAGGATGCTTGATTAGATGTAAGGGCAAATGGAGTCTTCTGTGATGATTCTAGAAGGGACTTCTGGGCATTCTCAAGGGCATGAGATGTGGATGGTACTGAACTTTATTGTGTTTAATTGCACTTCAGAGCTCTCTTTTCTTTTCCTAACTCTTCCTTTACTGCAGAAAACCTTATTTGTGCAACTGTCTGCTGGTCTTAAGAAGGCCTTGAGAGCCCAGGCAGCTCCCTCTGGAGCATTCTTATCCTTCCTTGGACGGAAGCTGAAAGGAGGATATATTCACCCTTTCATGCTATTCCGCATGACTGGATATTTCCATATCAGACAGTTGGATTTTTCTCTTTTAGCTTTGGCTTTTGGCTCTTTGAAGCTTAAAAGTGATGTTTTTAGATTGCATCAAACAGCCACCTTGTAAATATTCCAAAAAATACAATTGGAAGCCTTTGTTCTCTTTAAAAGTCTGTTTTGTGCTAAAAGAATTAGTTATTGAAACAGTAAATCCACCAAAGACAAAACCAGTCATAGACCCATTAGACCCCAAGATTCTAAAGCATGAGTTAAAAGCGAAAGGGTCTCTAAACTGTACAGAATGAATAAGTGAACTAATGATGCAAGGTGTTGGCTGTAGGATATCTCTCTCAGTCTTTCAATATCTAGGAGATCAGCGGCAGGAGCTGGTGGCCTTCCACCGTCTGGCCACTGTGTACTATTCCCTGCACATGTATGAGATGGCTGAGGACTGCTACCTGAAGACTCTGTCCCTCTGTCCACCCTGCCTGCAGAGCCCCAAGGAGGCCTTATACTATGCCAAGGTGTATTATCGTCTGGGCCGACTCACCTTCTACCAGCTGAAGGTAAGAACCAGGCTTGTGAGGCTGTCTGAGAGCTGCTGTCCAGTTATATTCTTCCCTTACCCTGAGCCTTCATGGTAAAGTAGAGAGAAGTAAATTGGGGAGTGTTGTCTCATAGGGTGGGGAGTGGCTCCTCTGGGAACACAGTGACAGTCTCCACTTAAGCCCCCCTTGGAGACTTCAAAGAGGCTCCCATCTCTGCTGAGGAGACATGTTCCTCTCTTTCTTTGCCCCGCTGGGATTTCTGGGCCCATTTCATTTATCAGATACTATGGGCACATGTTCTAGTGCCCGTGATCTCCTCCACAGGACCTGTGAAAATATATGAGACCTAAACAATACACGAGACCCCCAAACAAAAGAACTATAAGCTTCAAAATTAAAATTAATTCCTAACTGTATGTCTAAAAAATGTTATAGATGAACTAGTCAGTTGAAACTCACTTCTTATGAGGTTTTATAAATGATATTTTAGATGAAATCTAGGTACATGTTGGCACGTTTGAGATAATAACATGCAGGGTCTTAGAGTGTAAGCATGCCTAGGTCCTGAGAAGATCTTAGCCCTGATCTCCTGTTTGCTCTGCTGGAGTTGAATCCAGAACTTCTTATTTTTCCAGTGACTTCTATTAATAGAACTGTGTGTGTGGTCTATAATTCTCAGTTGCATTCTGGCCCTTGAACTTTGTCCCTAGGCACTGGCTTCCCTTACCAGATGTCTCTGTCTGCTTCAGCACAGCCCTTACTCTCTTCACACAGAAACAGTGGCTTCTGTTTGCAGACCCTTAGGGCAGCTCTGCTGTCTTTTTCTTATTTGCCAGAGTGTTTCTGGTCTGAATTTATTATTGACTTATGAGGGTTAATGAGAACCAGACATATCTTTTTGAGTCTCACCGGAAGAACCATATGTTCTGCATCCCAACCATGGAGGGAGGAACGATGGGGTAGTGAAGGACTCCCCTCAGTGATCTTGCCTTTGATCCACAGCTCCCAGGAAGTGGGACAAAATGTGTATGATTTGATTCCATCAACCAAGGACTCTAGGCATTGCAAGGGAAAGAGCTCAACTCAAACTAGCTTAAGCAAATAAGGAGATTTATTGGCTCAAGGAACTGGGAAGTTCAGGTATAAGTTTAATTTCAGGTAGTTCTGGAAGCTGGTAGTCAGATGCCATCATGGATCTGAGAGAGACGTGGGGACCTCTCTCTGTACTTCTTGGCTTAGAATGTTTCTGCTGCTGCTGCTGCTAAGTCGCTTCAGTCGTGTCCGACTCTGTGCGACCCCATAGATGGCAGCCCACCAGGCTCCTCTGTCCATGGGATTCTCCAGGCAAGAACACTGGAGTGGGTTGCGATTTCCTTCTCCAATGCATGAAAGTGAAAGTTCAAAGTGAAGTCACTCAGTCATGTTCAACTCTTAGCGACCCTATGGACTGCAGCCTACCAGGCTCCTCCGTCCATGGGATTTTCCAGGCAAGAGTACTGGAGTGGGGTGCCATTGCCTTCTCCGTAGAATGTTTCTACTTCTCTCTATTACTTGGCCTTTTTTCCTTCTATTATTGGCAACTTCAAGCCCCCATCTAAAAGGGTGAGGGACCATTTTCTCTCTTAGGTCACACTTGAAAGGTCCCAGGGAGTGACTTGGGACAAGTCAGCTTGAGTCATATTCATATACCTAAAGTTCTGTGCCCAGGATGATGCTGCTTTATGATTGTCTGTGTCTGGGTAAAATGCCATCCCTGTGCCTGGGGAGGAGGGCCACCGAGGTTAGCAATGCCACAGAACTGCCATGGACTTGGTGAGGGAACTCCCCCAAGGAACAAGGAGAAAGGGATGGGAAAGGATGTCAAACAGGCAAAAGCTAGTTTTCTTAGATTTCCCGGCATTGCCTCCAAGCCTCTCCTGGAAATGTCTGCTAATGCTGTCTCTTTTCTGCCCTCATGCTGGGGGTTAGGATGCGCACGATGCCACCGAGTACTTCTGGCTGGCCCTGGCCGCAGCGGTCCTGCTTGGTGACGAGGAGCTGCAGGACATCATTAGGACCAGGCTGGACAACATCTGCCAGAGCCCCCTGTGGCATAGCTGTCCTTCTGGGCGCTCCTCAGAGAGGGCACGCTGGCTGAGTGGTGGGGGCCTGGCCCTCTGAGGACAGCTGTCCCATCTCCAACCAGTTGCCATGGTCAGAAGCTACCTCTCTTCTTAGCCTCTTAGACACTAATCTGGGGAGTTCAAGCCATGTCCTGGCCCATCGTCTCATCTCAGAATGGGAAGAGCACAGTCCAGAGGGAATGGGCTCAACTCAGTGACACAAGGAATGGATGGTGGAGCAGGGATTAGGGTCCTGGCTTTGTGTCTAGAGCCTTTTCAGTAGACTGTGGCCCTTCCACACATGCAGCCCCTGAAATGTACTTTCTAGACACACAGTTCTAGAGAAAATGAGAACTTTTGCCCCTAGAAAAGCTGTCCCCTTCCCTCAGTGAAGAAGTCAGGCACTGCACTGGAGAGAAGGCAAGCAGATCGGATTTTGTTCCCTTTACTGACTTTTCTCAGGGAAAGACCCCTCCCCTTGCCAGCAGTGAAACTAGTCATTTCTTTCTTCTCTTTCTTCAGCCAATGGAGGTGCTACTCCTCCTGTCACAAGGACTGGCGGGTGAGAATTCACCATGCTCTTAGTGCAAAAGACACAGCCTCAGAATGGCCAGGTGGAGTGCACAGAGGGTGAGGTCTGATGTGGATGCACCATCCCCATCCTGCCCTGAAGCTCTGCTCCCCCACAACCTCCCTAAAACCCAGGGGAAGCCTCCCCAGGGTCATAGCTTAAAAATTGAGCAATAAGAACATTATGACATAAATCACGTGTAA
Source organism: Bos mutus (assembly GCF_027580195.1). Taxonomy (NCBI): domain Eukaryota; kingdom Metazoa; phylum Chordata; class Mammalia; order Artiodactyla; family Bovidae; genus Bos; species Bos mutus. The sequence continues at coordinate 100,126,497 of NC_091623.1, read as the reverse complement.
ATAGTGTGTATTATTAAACATTGCTCATTTATGTTTATTCACACATTTGTCTCCTTAATAATATGGAAGATGAGATGAGAGACTTGAAGGATGGGTTAAATACCAAGGGGTCATATCGATTCCAGGGTTGCTCATGTACAAAGTATCTCTATTATCTATCATTGCATAACACATCTAGTGACTTGGATCACTGATTGTTTCACAGCTTCTGTGAGAAGGCAGGAATCCAAGCTTGACTTCTCTGGGTCCTCTGGCTCAGAGTAGCTCACAGGTCTTCCATCAAGGCATCAGCCATACCTATAGTCTTCTCAGGCTCATCTAGGGAAGGATATGTTTCCAAACTCACTCACTTTGCTATTAGTAGGAGTTAGTGCCTTGCTTGCTATTGGCCAGAGGCTGCTCACAGGTTCTTGCCTTGTGGGACTTGCCATCGGGCAGTTCATAGCATGGCAGCCTCTTCATCAGTGAGCATGTGAGAAGAATAAGAGCAAGGGTGAGAGTGGGTAGTCACTGTCTTGGCATAACTAGTCACTAGTTATGACTAGTTATGTGACTAGTTGGATGCCACCTCTAGTCACACTAGAGGTGGCATCCAACTAGTTTTGCATACTGTATTCAAAATATGTGAATTTTATTCAAAATATATGTGAATCACTAGGTCCAGCCCACACAAAAGGGAAGGATTTACCAAGGATGTGGATTCCAGAAGGTGGGGAGTCATTTGGGGCTACCACAGTATCTGAGTTCTTTGATGACAGAATCAGGAATTTTCTAAGGCAGTGAACTCTAAGTATGGCCCACTGACTGGACCAGCAACATCAGCGTCACCCATGAGATTGTATGAAATGTGAATATCAGGGCTCTACCTAAGACATCTGAAGCACAGTCTCTGGGGCCAAGGAGCCCTGGCTTTACCCTGTTTTCCAGGTGATTCTAATGCACACTAAAGCATGAGAAGCAGTGCTCTGGAACCATGGTTCTCAGAGAATGTGAAAAGGAGTTACCTGAGAAACTTGCAGAAAATGAACTTTCTGGTCCTTACCCCAATAATTTTGATTCAGTAGGTCTGGGAGATACCCCAGGAACATGGATTTTTAATGAGCATCTGAAATACCCCAGATGCTGGTAGTTCACTATTGTTCTGAAATGTGGAAACATACAAGATCTAGCTACAGGTCTCACCATCTGATCACAGACGGCTTAGATTTACTGTAAGATGCTCTGCCCTTTCTTTCTAGCTTCTTGGGGCAACCGGATGATTGGTGGTGTGGAAGGGTAGGATAGAGGTGGTGAGTTGAGTCAGCACTGCATCTTCTAGTCAGGAATATTGTGCACATACTGGTACATCTTATTTTCTCTTAGGAGCTTGATTGGTTGTTAAAATGATCTCTACTCTAGAGTATTCTTCTTCAGGAAGGAAATGAAGTGACCTAGTCCACTGCCATGTAAGATGGATGTGGTTTTGCCCCCAACACAAACCATAAAGACCCCAAGGGAGGGATGTTGAAGTTGAGTCTAACCTCCCATGCAGAAGCCTTTCAACAACATTGCTGGGAGGCACATGCATTCCAGAATGGTTACGAATCTTGTAGTTGGAGAAGACTTGCTTCTCTGGGATCTTTGGGATCCAAGCCATGAACCATTCCCCACCTGTCTCAGGTTACAGACCCTCTCCTTTTCCCCTTTTCCCCACTGACCTATTACTGTCCTCTGGCCAGATGCCAATTCCTGTCCCTTTGATAGTGTGGTTCTTATAACTGGTATTAGCTGGTGGGTAGAGAGTACTGAGGGTCATTACTGTACTTCCCCTGCTTCTTCAGTTGTGTCCAACTCTTTGCAACCCCATGGGTTGTAGCTGCCTCCCCACCCCCGTCCATGGGATTTTCCAGGCAAGAATACTGGAATGGGTTGCCATTTCCTTCTCCAGGGGATCTTCCTGACCCAGGGGTCTAACTTGGGTCTCACGCATTGCAGGCACTCTTTACTATCTGAGCCACCAGGGAATCCCATTACTGTACTTAATGTGGTTTAATATCGTATTTTAACATTGCATTAAGATTTTTCTTCTCCCCAACAGCTACATCTTATCATTGGCTCACATTGAGCTTATCATCTGCGGTCTCTGCTCATATGAGTTTCTGTTTGGCCAAGTATTTTTCAATTGTTACAAATATACATATTTGTATACATAAATACATACACATATATACACATAAATACCTACACACATGGGCTTCTCAGGTGGCTCAATGGTAAAAGAATCTGCCTGCAATGCATGAGACATGAGTTCAGTCCCTGGGTTGGGAAGATCCCCTGGAGAAGAAAATGGCAACCCACTCTAGTATTCTTGCCAAGGAAATCCCATGGACAGAGAAGCCTGGTGGGATACAGTCCGTGGGGTTGCCAAAGAATCAGACACGACTTAGTGACTAAACAGCAACAACAACACCCCCCACCACACACACATGTATTTGGGTGAAGAGCATTATAGCTACCCATTTTACACTTCACTGAGAGATTTGGTTAGACTTTTCTGATTCTGCATACTTTTAAAAATTGAATTATAGTTGATTTACAATGTTGTGTTAATTTATGCTGTACAGGAAAGTGATTCAGTTATATGTACACACACAAATATATATTCTTTAAAAAATTCCTTTCCATTATGATTTATCACAGGATATTGAACATACTGTGCTGTTCCCTGTGCTGCACAGTAGGACCTTGCTGTTTATTCATTCTATATATAATGGTTTGCATCTCCTAAACCCAAACTCTCAGCCCATCCCTTTCTGACCCTCTCCCTCTTGGTAAACCCAAGTCTGTTCTCTATGTCTGTGAGTCTGTTTTTGTTTCCTAGATAGGTTCATTTATGTTATGTATTAGATTCAACAAGTGATATGGTGTTTGTCTTTCTGACTTACTTCACCTAGTATGCTAAGTATGATTTACTTCACCTAGTATAATAAGAATGATCATCTCCAGGTCCATCCATGTTGCTGCAAATGGTATTATTTCATTTGTGTTTTTTTATGGCTGAATAGTATTCTATTGTATATATGTACCACATCTTCTTTTCCATTCATCTGTTGATGGACATTTGTTTCCTAGTTATGGCTACTTTGAATAGTGCTGCTATGTATGTGTGGGTGCATTTATCTTTTTGACTTGTGATTTCGTCTGGATATATGCTCAAGAATAGGATTGCTGAATCATACGGCAACTCTATTTTTAGTTTTTTGAGGAACCTCCGTACTGTTTTCCATGGTGGCTGCACCAACTTACATTCCTACCAATCGTGTAGAAGGGTTCCCTTTTCTCCGCACCCTATCCACTATTTGTTGTTTGTTGACATTTTAATGATGGCCATTCTGACTGATATGAGGTGGTACCTCATTGTAGTTTTGATTTGCATTTCTCATAATTAGCAATGATGGGCATATTTTCATGTGCCCGTTGGTCATCTGTCTGTCTTCTTTGGAGAAATCTCTATTTAGATTTTCTGCCCATTTTTCACTTGGGTTGCTTGTTATTTATGTTGTTGAGTTGTATGAGCTGTTTGTATATTTTGGAAATTGAGCTCTTGTCAGTCACAGCATTTGCAAATATTTTCTCCCAGTCTGTAGGTTGTCTTTTTGTTTTATTTATGGTTTCCTTTGCTGTACAGAAGCTTGTCAATTTGATTAGGTTCCATTTGTTTATATTTGTTTTTATTTCTTTGGGAGATGGACCTGAGAAAAGATTGGTACGATTTATGTCAGAGAATGTTTTGCCTGTATTTTCTTCTAGGAGTTTTATGGTATCATGTCTTACATTTAAGTCTTTAAGTCATTTTGAGTTTATTTTTGTATGTGGTGTGAGTCATTTTGAGTTTATTTTTGTGTGTCAATGTAACTTCATTGATTTCTGCGAGGCTGTCCAACTTTCCCAGCACCACTTACTGAAGAAACTGTATTTTTTCTACCGTATATTCTTGCCTCCTTTGTCAAAGATTAATTGACCGTAGGTGTGTGGTTTTATTTCTGGGCTCTCTATTCTGTTCCATTGATCCATATGTCTGTTTTTGTGCCAATGTCACTGTTTCAATTACTTTAGCTTTGAAATACTGTCTGAAGACTGTGAGGGTTATGCCTCCTGCTTTTTTTCTTTTTCCCCAGGATAGCTTTGGCAATTCTGAGTCTTTTATGGTTCCATATAAAGTTTAGGATTATTTGTTCTAGTTCTGTGAAAAATGTCATGGGTAATTTGATAAGAATCTCACGAAATCTGTAGGTTGCTTTGGATAGTATGGCCATTTAACAATATTAATTCTTCCAATCCAAGAGCATGGGATATCTTTCCATTTCTTTGTGATTCTGTGTACTTTGGTTCACCTGTAAATCTGTTAAATTTGCCTTTAACCAGGTCAATTATAAAAATGTCCAGCACATTTCCAAAGACAAGGATAAGGCTATTTTTCTTAGATGAAAAGAAACATTGCACTGTATCATTGCAGTGACTACACTGTGTATGCAAATTACTCTGCTAAGATGGTCTTTAAAAGTGTCTGAAAATTCCATTTAAAGAAATGTTGGTGAACTATTACCCCTGGAATCATGTTCATGCACTTTTTCATGATCCATAGACAATGAGTAAAGTGGTGTTTGGGTCTGGTTTCTTTTTATGCAGGTTTTATTATTCCTAGGTAGTAGCTAAAGATGAATCAATTACCTGCTTTATCCTAATCCTCCCCCAAAACTTAGCAACATGCCTGGATCCTGGCTCTGGGTTCCTTGCATCTAATCTAAATAAAGAACAAGGAGGGAATTACAACATTGTGGAAAACCCATAACGTATTTTCTCAGCTTTCAGGTACATTACTTCCCTATTCAATCATACTAATGCTTTGAAATCTAATATTGCCTTTATTCTTTTCTTATTTACTTTGCCATCATTTTAAGATGTCTTTATATTATATCTGTCTGTGTTTGCTTATACTTTGTAAATAAAACATAATTCTTTTCACAAGTTTATCTGGGGAAAGAACTAGGGGTGCAGGGTTTCAGAAATGAAGAGAGAAACAGTTCACTGGGGGTTGGGGAGACTTGGATTTTGGTCTTGCATTTGACATTAAATTGCGATGTGACCTTGGACATGTCACTTAACTTCTATACACTTTGAATCTCTGATCTCTAATAGAAAAAGTATGACCTGCTTCAGGTTCCTTTTCAGCAATGTTATTTCTATGCCATATGAGCAGGAAGAGAGATGAATCTGGGAGATGAACTCCTATATTTTTATGGCCCAGTTTTTTTTCTCTTCTTCCCAGGTGTCGCAATGGTAAAGAATCCACCTGCCAATGCAGGAGACACAAAAGACATAGGTTTGATTCCTAGGTCAGAAAGATCCCCTGAAGTAGGAAATGGCAACCCACTTCAGTATTCTTGCCTGGAAGATTCTATGAACAGAGGAGCCTGGTAGGCTATAGTCCATGGGGGTCGCAAAGAGTTGGAGACCACTGAGCACACACATACACAAACTGAAAAACAGAAAAGTAATTTTTTCCCTGCCACATAGGTAGCTGTGGCAAAGAGCAGTACCCTGGATCCAAGGACTTAGCTACACAAATGATTACTTCAGGGCTGTTTTCACAGTTAAATGCACATGTGCATATGTGCATGTTTGTGTTCATATGTGCTCATGCATATGCACACGTGCATTTACCACCATATGTGCCACCTGAAAACCCCCTTACCAGTTTTTTCCTAAATTGACTTACTTCTTTACTCATGTAAATTAATTTTATAAAGGATGACTGGTCTGTGCAGAAGAGAAACTTCTGTATTGCTTTGTATAAACAGATTTTTATAAATAAAAATAAACACGGTGAAAACAGTGTACCAAATTCAAGTTAGATCCTGTTGCTTATGGCAAGTGCCTAGCCTAGGCTTGATCTAGCATTATTTGAAAATAAAGAGATTAACAATTGGCAGGGAGTGTTGAAGACCAGCTAACACAGTTCTCCTTGCAATCAGGAAAACAGCAAGCAGCGCAAACAACTGACCTCCTCACAATGGGAGTCAGTGCTATTTAATGCCATGCCTGAGTGCATGCTTCCCATTTCAGTTGTATGAGAGGGAAGGGGCAGATATATATATGATCCAGGATAGAAAGCACTGTGATGGGAGCTAACTACTGGGTGCAATGAGAACTCTGGGGAAAGGACTTAACCCAGCATAGGAGTGAGGGCATCAGGGAGTGGTCCCCAGAGGAAGTGACATCTAAACTGAATCCTGAGAAAGAGAGATTTCTGTTTAATTCTAGCTGATGCCTGGGCAGTTGACTGACAGGGTATGTGACAAGAAAGGTCCAGAGGGTGGAGAGGGCTTGTTTTCTCAGAACAGCAGTGAGTTGAGCAAAGCTGGAGCAAAGTCAGGGAGGTAAGGAGGGGAAGTAAGAGCAGACTTTGGAGACGGGAGCTGGAGACAGACCCTGAGGTGAGGGTGAGCCACAAAAAAAGTTCTAAGCAGGAGAGAGAGCACGCTCAGATTTGTCCTTTGGAAAGATGAATCTGGAAGCAGCATGAGAATGGATTACAGGGCAGCAGGAGGGAAAGCAGGAAACCCATTAGCTGGATATTGCAACAACGCACTTCAGCCTTTATTTGGATTTCACCAGTTTTCCCCCCTTAAGTCCTTTTTGTGATCCAGGATCCAGGATATCACATTTCATTTAAGTTGTCATGTTTCCCTAGTCATCTCTGATCTGTGATAGTTTCTCAGTCTTTCCTTGTTTTTCATGATCTTGACTTCCTTTCCTTTTGATAGTTGCTGCCATTGAGATATGTGGATGAGGAGATGGGAGGAAGCAATAATTCAAGGGGATAAACCCTGCACATCACTGAGTTCTTAGTTGGGGGCAAGGAAGTCAGGGATACTTGGGTTAGAATCTGTCTCTTACTGTCTGTATGACCTTCAGCAAATTAAGTTCTCTGAGCCCAAAGTTGTAAGAATTATATAAGACAGCACACGTAAAACTACCAAGCACTCTCAATGCCTGGCACATAGTGTAGACACTAGATGAACTGATACACTTATTTACATTCTTTATTTTATAGATGAGGAAATGGCTGAGGCACGTCTGTCTTTGTGGACAGGCCTTTACCTGAGGAAGAAAGAAGTCTGATCCAAGACTTAAAACAAATGAGGCTATTTTTAAAGCAAATTAATAGTTTATGTTCTTAAAAAATGCCGATTATGACCCAGTCATTATTTATTTTAAAGTTAAGATTAAACTCTTTTTCATACTGGGTTTTATTTGTCACTCTGTAATTCAGTCAGTTTTTTTCTTTTTTTGGTGTAAGCTCTGAAGTTCGGAAGTGTAGCCAGACTTAGCGCAGTGGCTGGGAAAGCTGGTCCTGCACTCAAGGGGGTCTGGGTCTTAAGCTGGCTGAGTGACTGGACAAGTTACTCTATATACTTCAGCCTCAGTTTTAACTCTGCTTCAAGTTTTACTTCAGACTTCAAGTGTGGATGACTAGGTATGAGCCCTCAATTAATAGTAGCTCTCATACTGAAGCAAGGCTAAATAGATTCTTGGTAAGTGTATCTGGTTTTCTGGGCTTTAACATCTTAAGACAAGGGTGTGTATTAGGGGTGCTCTTCTATTGTGGTCTTTACCTCTTGGTGCAGGCTTACCTCTGGGGTGGGACAGCATATCTTTCCAAGTCTGTGCCCCTCTGGTCTTCCAACCCTAGTGAGTTACTTTAGAATTCAGGGGCGTTAGAGGTTGGAGGCTGCTGGCAGTCCCAGCTCTGAGAACATGCAGTTGGTTCACCTTCCTTTGAGGGGTGTCATCTGCCCAGAGAAGAAGAGACATGCCCCTGCTTAGGGGCTTGGAAGGCTCTGCCGGGCTGTGATGTGTGACAGGGCAGAGGTGAGACCTAGGATAACTCAGTTATGGTGCTGCTCAGTTTAGTTTCTGGGAGAGACTGTGGGAGGCAGGTGGGAGGGAGGGACGCTGTATTTTTAAAATTATGTTAAAGGTGAGAACTCTGGCTCCCACTTCTAGTGCTGCCTTGGACTCACGGCCCAGGGAGTCAGGATAGCTCAAGGGGTGCATTCCTCGCAGGCAAGCTTCCAAACAAGGTACTGGTAGGATGGATGAGGTCGTGGTCTAGGAGAAGGAAGGCCTCTGCCATTTTACGGTAGTTCTTCTTCATGAGAAATAGAGTTCCAGCAGAGGGCAGTAATGTCTCTCTTAAATTGTATCTCATTACCAGAGTGTGTTTGGGAGCTCTGGATCAGCCTACAACAATGTCTTTCAAAACTTTTTTTTTTTTAAACCATGACGCACAATAAGAAATGCATTTTACATTGTATCTCAGTATGCATATGCACAAACATACATATAATATTTGAAAAAACATCATTTAATGCTTACAATATGAAATGCACTTTAATATAGTCTATTCCATTCATTTTAAAGAACATTCTATGCTAATTAAGAATATTCAGATTATGACCTCCTAAATTGATTTCTAGGCTTACTAACCTACCGTTTGAAAAGTACTGACCTTGAGGGCTCTGGCTTTTGTTCTTTCATATACATCATTTGCTGGGACAACTTTATTGAGACCAGAGAATGTGTACATTTCAAAATAAAAACAACAGTTGACATCATGAATGAATATTATGTGCTATACCCTATGTAAAACTTTTTGAGAACTCTCTCATGTAATTCAACAGCATTTTGAGGAAGATACTATTGTTGTTATCTCAGTTGAGGTTTAGAGAATGATATGTCCGAAGTTAGTACATGGTTGAGGTGAGATTTGTCTCCCAGATGCTGGAACTAGAATGGAGAAACTATTATGTTATATTGTGCATCTAAGTCAGGGGACACATCTTTGGGACAGATACCACCACTAATATGATTATGAAGAGAAGCAAGGTTAAAACTTGTTTCAGCAGCCTGGAATGCTAGGCTGAAATCAATATGGTGATTCTGGTGGGTCTAGAATAGGGTTGGAGAGAACTGATTTTCTAGGGGATCTTGAGAAAATACGGAGGTTTTCATGGATTACAGTTAAGTAGCTCAGTTGGTAAAGAATCCACCTGCAATGTGGGAGACCTAGGTTCAATCCCTGGGTTGGGAAGATCCCCTGGAGAAGGGAAAGGCTATCCAGTCCAGTATTCTGGCCTAGAGAATTCCATGGACTGTATGGGGTTCTAAAGAGTCAGACACGATTGAGCCACTTTCACTTTCACCCACTTTCAATAGTCCAGAAGAAATGATAGACCATCTTTCCCAGATAGAAAATGAGAGGAGAAATAGAAAGCTTATAGTCACGCAATGGCGATACATCAGAACAAATTATAAATTCGATTTTAAAGATTCCAGGTGAGGAATGGGATGAATTTGCAGGAGACCCCAGGGTCAATAGTAGAAGACTGTGGACACCTGAGTAAGTGAGACAGCCAGGTAGATGGAATTTTGTGGTACTTGAAAAGGCAGCTCAGAAGGGAGGTCACTGACATGAGAGAGTTTACCTGCTTTTGATATCCTGGAAAGCTGGTGGGGATACCCTTATCTTCCAAATGTGTCTTATGAAACAAATAGCCAGAGAGAAGTCTCTGTTCATGTTGAGATGCTTTAATTCATATGCATGAAGACTGTTAGGAACAGGGTTGTTGTTTTTTTTTTTAACCAACTCACAATATTTAGGAACACATTTATTCTCTTAAACTTCTATATTATTTTTATTTGGGATTGCAAATTTTTGCCTATGCAAATTTTTACCTACTGCAAATTCTTTATCTATGGAAAGAATTTTAAGTAGGTGATCTCTTCTGTTTTTGATTCTAACATTTTAGATCTAGAATATGATTTTTAAACATGATTTATATGACTCAATTACTTTACCTCTTGCATGGGCCAAATATTATGTGTGAAAGTAACATTTTTGTTTTTGAACTTTCTTGTAAATTGAGAGCTTTGATGTTTGTTCATCTGGGAGTATACTGGACATCTGCTTCACAGAGATGCTCATAAGAACACCCCTTATGTCTGCACATTGCCCCAGACAGCAGTGACACTAGCCACATCTGCTTTCTTCCCCAGGGGGACTGCCAAGGGCCAGGCTGAAAGAACAGCTGCACGGTAATCCTGACAACCAATTACTTATTCATGAAACAAACAAAACAGATTTTTGTCTATCCTAGAACATGTAGCTTTGGGACTGTACTGAGCAGAGAAAAGGATGGCCAAACAGAGAGATGACATGGAGGATCTGCATTTTTGGTAGTTTTAAAGTTCTAAGGGATTATTCAGATTTATAACCTGACCCTCTTCCAAGTCCCATGGCATTCCTTTCTTTTCTTTCCAGTTATACAAAGTCTGTGTCTTCCTTTGTTCTTGTATCTTTATATTATGCTCTCCCTCTTTCATGTGCTTGTAGATCCTTGCACTTTTCCATTAGGACACTTATCATAGTTTGTAGTTATACTGTCTGTGTGACTTAAAAAAAATTCCTGTGCACCATCTAGATTGGAAGCTCCATGAGAGCAGGGACTTTGTTTCAGTCACTCAATTCTATATTCCCAAAGTCATTACCAGTGTCTGACATATGGTAGAACCTCAATAAAGGTTGAGTGAATGGGTTAATAAAAAAATGAATGAATGAAACTTTTGATTCAGGTTGTGGCCCCTTCTTGTTAATTATGAGAGGGAGAAAGTATTAAGACCATAATCTACCTGCTTTTTGCTCATGAGAAACATAAAGAATTAGATAAGACTGCTCACATTCATAGCGGGTGCTCAGTAAAAGTTTATTGAGAATAATAGACATAGTTTTTATTTGCTTAGGATGTATTGTTCTAGATGTGCTAGTCTCTTCCTGATTTTCAACTCAGTAACAATTATGATCAGGGATGATCACAGTCTTTTGCTGAGTCCCTGCCCTGTACTAGGCATGGTGTTAAGTAATATACTTATGGTATTTGACTTGATCCTTCAAATGACCCTACAAAGCATGTGTTATTATTCCCACTTTCCAGATGAAAGAGTACAGGTTCAAAGAAGTTAAGACACTTGCAGAGATTCAAATCCAGTTCTATCTGATCTGAAAAGCAGTGCTTTCAATAACCATGCAATTCTGGTTTCACATTTTCTGTTTAGAACTTAGGATCCTAAAGAGAATGATTTCCCTTGTGAACACTTGATGGTTCCCCTTTGTCTTAAGAAAGTGAATGACCAGGAAACTCAGTTTTTATAAGCATTAATTTACCAAGCATTACAGGAAATCCCTTTAGTTCTGAAAGTTCTTTGGAAGTAAGGGTAGCAGGGAACAGGTGAAATTTTAGGATTTCTTGAAGCCTGAGTGGGCAGTGTTGTTTCAGACTTCCAAGGCTCCTTCATGGGTGAATCATAAATTGGGGCTGTGGTGAGATGTAGGACAAAAGACCTGCCTTTGAGTATCTGTTGGTCTTCTTGGGGGAGAATGGATTCATGTATGGGAAACTCGCGGAAGGAGAATCTGAATTGGGGCTAGCTCCTGTGGGACAATGGAAACAGAACCATCCATCTATCCATCCAACCAACCAATCACTCAACCAACCAATACTCAACATCTCTTATGTGCTAGGCTCACATTCCAGTGAGCAAGGTAATCAAGGTCCATGACCTCAAGGAGTCTATGGACTCTTGGGTGGGCCAAGGTCCCAGATATGCAGTCCCGTTATATCACTGACTCCTGTTAATGGTCTCACCCTACCCAGGAAGTAACTGCATAGTATAATTGTTCATATAGAACACATGAGGAAACAAGTTCAGCGAGGTTAAGTAAGAAATTAACTCTTGCCCAAAGTCCTTCAGGTGGAAAGTGGCAGAGTCAGGATACCTACCATCTGAAACTCATCCAGACTGCAGGTATTGCATAAAAACTGAAGCTCGACATTTGCTAAATTTCATGGAATTTCAGCTGGATTGATCTTGTTTACCTGAACATCCTGCCCAAGGTGCATAGTGGTACCATTGAACAATTTCACTGCTTATCAGAGAAGCTTTTAAGCTCTTGGTAAAATGAAGGTGATAATAGGTTTAATAATTCTTTGTGGGAATTTTGTGAGGAATAAGTGAGTTAATGTATGTAAAGTATTTAGTGCCTGGCACATGTCATATAAGTAGTGGCCATGATTGCTGTGGTTCTATTGACAGGCATTTGAGAAGAGTATTTGTGTGAAGAAAATAATGAATTTCAGCTTGGAACATGTGGAACAAGCACTTAGAGTTTGCATCCAACTGGATGTAAAACCATTTAATGTCCATATTGTCCACTTGACATTATGCGCCATGGGGTCAGAGACTGCCTGGGTCACCCTTGTACCTACAGCACAAGAAAAGTGCCTGACTCACAAAGGTACTCAATATTGATTTATTGGATAAATGATTGAATGAATATGTGATTGCATGGTAGGCATTATTTAGGATATAAGTTATACATGGGTAAAATAATTAAATAACTAAGTATGATCCCCCTCTCCCCAAAAGGACACCAGCAAATGAGAAATAGAGAGGAATGTGAGTGAGTGTGGTCTTCCTACAGAGACTCCAAACGGTGTATTGCCTAAAGGAAGAAGTGGGGTTGTTCTCTTTCCAATTCTTGTGCGAGCTGTCCTTCCAGGGCCTTGAGATGTTCTCGGCCAGGGCTTCATAGTGCCCTGGCATTCTCTGCCAGCCAAACTATGTTGCCAATCATCATGAAAGTAAAGAATCTTTCTTCCTGTCCTTTGACTTCAAACTGGGGTCAAAGGCCTTAGGCTGGTGTGAAAATAAATAAAGGCCCAGAGCAGACAAAGGCCATTCTGCAGCCAGCCGTCACTGTAAACACTGGCCTTCCTTTCCTCTAGTCTGAAGCTCCCAGTACTTCCCTGGGCCCATCATGACCTCAGTTGGCCTAGTGGCCTGGTGGCTGCAGCAGGTCCTGGTCTCATGGTAAGAGATGGGAGGCTTCTGAGGGACGTCAGAGGTAAGTGACAACTCTGGAAATGTGTGTGTGAATGCATACTCAAGGTTATGATACTTTTTACTTTTATGAAGGATGTACAACACCCAATTTACAAATAATAAAATGTAAATGCTAAGGTAAATTCCATATTAATTTTCAGACAATGCATTCCTTGATAATTCAGAACTCTTGTATCTAGTGTCAATCATGGTTGCAGTTGGATAACGAGAACAGTTTTGACAAGAATGTTCATTGATATTTTCACTAACAAGTAAGACAAAAGTGAAACAACAAAGAGCTTGGAAACCACTCATTTGTCAATAGTGTGAGTGACTTTTTTTCTGAGTTTGAAAGAATATTGCCTGCTTTTTGTGCTTATTACTGTGGAACAGCTATAGACTTATCAGCTTTAAGTATAATCTACATTATTAGTTTCACTTTCTTAAATCTAGACAAACAACAGAACCATAATTAAGTCTCTATTTGTAGCATTTGCAATTTTCTGTGGTATAACTACTCCTACTTTGGCTAATTTCGATCTACTAGTGTGATGTTACTGAATATGGGGCTGGGAAAGATATGCACACCACCATATAGTGACTACCATACAGATGTGATAGATGTAAATGACCTTAGAAGCAGATTCTACTAAACTAATCAGGAAGTGATGAGTTTTGAATATTTATTACCTATTTTTAAGGTGGTATATTTGATCATAAGTTTCAGTTCAGTTCAGTTCAGTCACTCTGTGTTCAACTCTTTGCGACCCCATGAATCGCAGCATGCCAGGCCTCCCTGTCCATCACCAGCTCCTGGAGTTCACTCAAATTCATGTCCATGGAGTTGGTGATGCCATCCAGCCATCTCATCCTCTGTCATCCCCTTCTCCTCCTGCCTCCAATGCCTCCCAGCATCAGAGTCTTTTCCAATGAGTCAACTCTTCGCATGAGGTGACCAAAGTACTGGAGTTTCAGCTTCAGCATCATTCCTTCCAAAGAACACCCAGGACTGATCTCCTTTAGAATGGACTGATTGGATCTCCTTGCAGTCCAAGGGACTGTCAAGAGTCTTCTCCAACACTATGGTTCAAAAGCATCAATTCTTTGGCACTCAGCTTTCTTCACAGTTATAATTTCACTTTTAATAATGGCTGTGTTTAACACCCACCTTATCAAATCTTTAAAATTTAATAGCTGGCTTTCAGGAGTGGCTTTGAACCAGCTCTGGCATACCACTGACTCCAGCCTTGTTAAAGAAGATAAGAGTGCACAGGCATGAGGCCCAGAGGTCTGGTGGATAAGCCAGTGCCTAGCACTGGAGATGACCTGGAGCAAGTAACTCCTGGGACCACCAGAAAAGGAAGACAAAGAGGAAAGAGACCTCTCTTGTTCAGGAAGAAAAGTAAATTCTCCTGGAAACCCCTTGCAAGTTTGAGAAATTCTTCACTCACTCCACCCATAAAGATAACATTTATTCCTTGATGTTTTGTGTCTTCATGGAACTTGTAGGATTAAAGCATGCCTAAAATAATATAGTCTGTGCTAGTTGCTTGGCTTTTCAAGTGAGCTTTGCAAAGTCAGTGGCCATGTCGGTTTGTCTGCCTCATCAGAGCATTGCCTGCAAATGATTGCAAATCCTCGCAAAAGACTACGGGAAGTTTTGATCTCCCTCTATTAGCACTTTCCTTTTGACATGTGTTTAACATGGCAGACATTTTGACCTCTGTCCTTTGGCACCAAGGATGCTTTGACTCCATGTTTATAACTAGCACCAACATGGTTGATTTTTTGTCAAGAACGTATTTTTCTTAATTAGTCTCATTAAGCCATTTCAATTTAAAAATCAATGTTCAGTATAGTACAGTGAAACTATTTCTACTTTTTGTCATTTCTTATTTTATCAAAATCAATTTTACAGGAATTCACTCCTTTATGTGAACTTTTACAAGGAAGGCTTAATTATCAGTTGTGATTTATCTGTATCAAATGTAATTGTATCAAATTTTAGCTTCTTCCAGGGTGAATTTTCTACTGTGGCTTTACTTCTACTAAGTCCAGTTTTCCTGAAACACATTTGGTTGATCTGAACTTTGTCAGGACAATGTGATTCAATGTTTAGTCATTAATATATTTTGCTTTATGTAGTTTAGCTGTTGTCAGTTTTCTTTTGAACTGATTTTTTAAAACAGAACAATGAGAGAAATTCCCAGCTAGGCATCTATACAGGTCAGGAGTGAAGCTAGTAAAGGCAGACTGGACCAAATATGAATGAAATGCCATGGGCTAAGTTTTTGTGAATAGCAGACAGGCAGATCAGTGGTAATTATCAATGACAAGAACTTTAGAGAAACAATGAAATGCCATTTTGCATTAAGCATGAAGCATGACAATTTTCTAAAACTACTCAAAGTCTGTGAGCTGTGTGTGTAATCCCCATTAAGGCTTCTTGACCCTGGCAGGCCCTTGATGCATGTTGAAAAGAATTGAGTTGAATGGGCATGATGTAGCCAAAGAGCCCAGGCTCTGGGTCAGGTGATCTGGGGTCTGAACCCAGCTCTGTCACTCCTTGCTGTGTGTACCTGGTCAGGTTCATTTTCATCTGGTGGTCTCAGACTGTCAAAACATGGGTTGATCTCTAAAAGTTTTTAGATCTTCTTGGAAATTTGAAGAAATCTATGACATTTGTCTTCAGAATTACACACACCCTTATTTTGTGTATAACTTTAGAGAGTTTATGTGCCCTTTAATGGCTGCTCAAGGATAATGAGTTAAGAACACCCAACCCAGATGATCTGTTAGGACCTGTCTGGCGTTGACATGCCAGTACCTAGGTAGGTGTTTTGTATGTACATCTGCCAGCTGATGCCTGAGAGCTGACACACACACTGTTGATGGCATAGAAATGGAGAAATCCTGAAAAGAAGCATCTGGAACCCTTAGTTTGCATGACTTGTTCATTAGTGTTTTCATTAATAATATTAATGATTAAGAGCATAGGCCTATGGGTTGAGCTGCCTGGGTTAAAATCCCAGCTCTGCACAAGTGTCTTGGGCAAAACACTTCACAGTCTGGGCCCTGGTTTCTGCATCTGTAATATGGGAATATTAATAGTACCAACTTCATAGTGTTGTTGTATGAAACAGTTAGATATTAAATTATTACTTCTTACTACCTCTTAAAGGAACCAATGCTCAGAGAATTTTCTATCATAACATGTGGTAATATTACAGTCCATGGGCTTCAGAGACCATCTAGTTCAACCCTTCATTTTACCAAAGGAGAATCAGAAAGGGAAGAGCTTTCACCAAGGTCGCTCAACTCACTGGAGTCTGTGTTGCTCTCTGAAACTACCCTTAGACACTGGGAAAAATGTCAACTCACATGATGTCATCGGCATGCCACTTTTCAAGGCAAGAGAAGGCCCATCTCCTCGGACCAAATCCTATGTGTTTCTGTAATATATTTATCGAGTTCTCTGATGCCAGCTGTTCCTGCTTTGAGTGTAGAGTGATTCAGGGCAGGTTGGACATTTGAGGGTATGATTTCTACAAAAGCAATTTGTAAGAGTCTCTGATTCTACCTGGAAATTAGTCACCCCAATTCTAATAACAAGGCTGTTATGACCCCGGCTTTTGTGACTGGCCACCCCTCCCAGAGCAGGTATTTCAACCACCCATCTGCAACATCTAGGGGTTGCTTAATATCACCACCACTCAAAGAACTGGAGCTTCTGGGGGAAACTTTTCTGACCTAATCACCTTAGTATCTGACTCAAGGTAAAAACTAAGGTGGAAGCCCACCCAAGACATTTCTCAGTTCTACTGGGCACCCAACGATACAGGATGGTCCCTGAAGACTGGGGTTAACTTTGCTGTTGAGGAACTGTAGATTATAGAACTGGTAACAGCCTGTGTTGCTACTCTCTCAAAAGAAGTAGACTCCTTCCTCAGAGCCCACCCATTAGCACATTACCCACCCATGAGTACTTCACTGCCCTGCTGATTTCAGCAGCTGGTAGGACGTTGTGAGAAGAACACTGCCAGCCCCTAAGGGGTCCTGAGCAGGGCACCCAGGTTCCCCAAGTCATGGTATCCTTGTCTGTATGGTATAACTGTTTTGAGAATTAAATATTAATAATAATTACAAATAACATTTTTGAACACTTAACAATCACAGTATTATTATTAGGAGTATTAACCAAAGACTTCCCATTTGTCTTGCACTGTGTCATGTGCTTCACAGGGATGACCTCATTTAATCTTCAGAAACATCCTCTGGGGAGAGGTGTGTCCTGTTACCTATAGAGATGAGGAAGCAGGCTCACAGAGGAGAAATGAGCTGCCCAAAGCTGATGAAAGACAGACAGAGGGCTTGAATGCAGGGTAGTCTGACTCCAAGCTCTGAGCAGGTATCCTTCACGCTCTCTCGCTGCCTCACTTGCTCTCTGCCATGTTCACCGTGTGTCAGGACTTGCAACATCTTAAAAGCATTTATAATAAATACATTTATCCTCACACAATATAGTGTGTGGGTGTGAAAGCTCATAGAGAAGAAAGAGTCCTCTACACATGCTTGTTTTTACCTCATGTGAAGTTATCTGACTTCCACAGTGGATACCCCTGTATTTTATTTTTTTTTAATTAAAAAACATTTTTTTTTTACCCCTGATGTTTTAAAGGGCCATAAAGGTTTTGGGGAGTTCAGAGGGATTGGGGTCCTGAAAGGCCTATGAAAAGTGTAGACAGATGTTCAAAGAAACTCTGCTCTGGGTTTTAGGAAGGTAATTTTGTGTGAGACTTGGCTAGACCTCAGACTTGAAGTCAGACCAACTGTGCTGTGATACTTAGTAACACTGGGACCTTGCAGACATGACTTAACTTATTTGCATCTGTTTTCTCATTTGGAAAAGGGGATATTCTAGAACAGGGTTGCTGTTCTAGAAGATTAGGGTTGCTCTGAAGATTGAGAGAGATAGTGTATTTAAATAGCCTACAGTCTTGTGTGTAGAAAATATTCAATAACTAATAGGTATTATAAATTTTATTCTGTGTTCTATATAGTAAATGACAACAGCTAATATTTACTGAGCATTTTCTGTGTATCACTCATTGGGTTAAGTATTTGGCATGTATTGACTTATTTCATGTTCAAAACAACTTTGAGGGTAGGTACTATTAATATCTCCATTTTACTGATGGGAAGCCGGGTCTTGGAGAATTTCAATAATTTGCCTAAGATCTCACACTCTGTGAGTCATAGGGGTGGGGTTTGCAGTGGGCTGGTCTGACCTCAGCCCATGTGCTTTCCAGGCTGTCCTGATAACATTTACTCCTGACTTGGCTTCTTTGCAGTCTTGTCTCCAGGTAACCCTAATCATCCACTCAAGTCTCTTTTCAGTTAATTGAAAATACAATGTAGTGTGTGTGTGTGTTGACAAAGGCCAACTTATGTGGGAGGACAAGTATGGACATTTACTCACAAGGAAACTGAGAGTCAGAGTCACATGTTTGCATTTCCAAAGAGGAACTATTGATTATTGTAATATAAATATACTCTACTTATTTTTGAATATATTTTAAATGGCAAATGTCCTAGAGGGAAAGAGGTACTGCAGTTATGACTAGAGATAGGAATAAGAGAAAAAGAACAAATAGAGCAACCCATCCCACCCCTGCACATTCTACCATGAAATCTCATCTGAGGCTGTCTCAGTTTCTCCAAGATGGTTTGGCTATGAAAGAATGCAGAGAAAATTGGTTTGAAGGGACACAGATGGAATGAGAGGAAAGGTTGTTTGGAAACAACTCATAGAGGAAAAGCAGCCCCTACCCTTTCAACATGCACACACACACATGCACAAACACACACACACACAAAGTGTGCACACATATATACCATTCCCTCCCCTCAAAACCCATTCTTTTCTGTTGTGTATCCCATTCTCTCCCCAGTGCATATGGACTGATCCATAGGAATGGTTTCTAAATGTCCTGGTTGCTATTCAGTTCATGCCAGCAGCCTCTGAGTTCCCAGTTATTAAATCTCCTGGGTCCCTGTAATTGCCTTTTGTGTCCCTGCTCAAAGTCTTCTGAATGGATAATCCCCAATGTCTGTCCACATGAAAGTGAAAGTGAAGTCGCTCAGGCGTGTCCGACTCTTTGCAACTCCATGGACTGTGGCCCACCAGGCTCCTCCACCCATGGAGTTTTCCAGGGAAGCGTACTGGAGTGGGTTGCCATTTCCTTCTCCAGGGGATCTTCCTGACCCAGGGATCAAACCTGGGTCTCCCGCATTGCAGGCAGACGCTTTTACTGTCTGAGCCACCAGGGAAGCCCATGCACATGAAGGACGGGATAAAACTTACATAGGGAAACTACCAGTGCAATCTGGACAATACAGAACTCTGTCAATGACTGTACTAATATAAATAAGCAGTCTGAAATTGTCAGCACTTTGCAGTTTCCCAAACTTAGATTCAAATTCTCTCCTCAGGGTGATCCACAAGAATATATAGTTATTTTGGCCAAGCTGTGGTTCCTGCTTAATGATTCAATAATTAACGTGTGATTTCTGGATGTGTGGGAATTCAGAGATTTTTCCAGCTATGTTTCTGTTGCTTGAGAGGTAGACCTAGGTTCAGAGTACTTAATATCTGTGAAACTTTAGCAAATCACTTAACTTTTCTGAGCCGTGGTTCTTTCAGCTGTAAAATGGGGATAATAAATAACAAACCTTGTATAATAATAATAATAAACAACCTTGTATCAAAAGGTTCTGAAGTTAATGAGTAAATGCATCTAAAACACTTAGCACAGTTCCTGGAATACAAGAGCCATAACTTAACTAACAACTCACAAGTGGAATTCAATGTCTCCAAAAGGAACTGAGAGAACTTTAAAGAAAATAAATTACAAAACAATGACAACATCAAATTCTTCCATGATCCAAGATATTTGTTTTCTGTGTATTTGTGTGTGTTTCTATGAGTGTGTGTTAGAGGTTTTTCTTTTCTGTCATGATTGGGTTCAGTAGGGCACAACTAGACCAGATAAATCAGCATCCCAAATCCAAAAAAGAAAGCAAAGCTAGTACCCTAGACAATGAGTCATGGGGATTATGCTTTTTGAAACATGAGAAGGAATATGTGACCTGACCTAGGGTTTCTGTGCTTGTCTTTGGTGTGAGATGCAGCTTGCAAGATGCAGATTTGACACAATATTTCAGCTTCCCCCCAATTCCTGTAATTTAATGGAAAGATTATTTGAAATCAGGATAATTTTGAAGAACATAATTGTGAGAGCCATAGACCATAATCGCAGACATGTATTTGGAGCCAAATTTATAAAACTAGTTTTGTATTATATTTTTAAAAACTCAACCTCATTGTTTTGCATTCAGTGCAAATCTTTTCAAATTCAATAGGAGAAAATCCTAACTTCAAAATTTAATTTAGAAGTATTTAAAACAAACTCAGCTATTTGTAAACTTCTGCTAGGAAGGGGCAGTGTGTGTAAAGTCACTCAGTCATGTCTGACTTTTTGTGACCCCATGGACTGTAGTCTACCAGGTTTCTCCATGCATGGGATTTTCCAGGCAAGAATACTGGAGTGGGTTGCCATTTCCTTCTCCAGGAGATCTTCCTGACCCAGGGATTGAACCCAGGTCTCCCCCATTGTAGGCACATGCTTTATCATCTGAGCCACCAGAGAAGCTCAGGAAGGGGCAGAATCTTGCATAAATGAGCGTAAATGACTTATGAGAGCAACTCAAGGTCATAGAAACTTGTAAAGGAATTTGAGGCGGTGTTCCAGTTACTTCTGGAGAAGGAAATGGAAACCCACTCCAGTATTTCTTGCCTGGAAAATTCCATGGACAGAGGAGCCTGGTGAGCTATATAATCCATGTGGTCTCAAAGAATCAAATATGACTGATTTACACATGTATTTACACATGACATCCAGTTACTTACTGTTGCATCAAAACTTTGTGACTTTAGGTAACACCTTATTATTTCTCTTGGCCTGGTGGATTTACTAGGTTCAACCAGGAAGTTCTCTCTTGAGGAGTGTTACGTAGTTGTAGTCAGATGGTGGCTGGGACTAGAGTAGTCCAAAGACTCGACTGGGCTGGGCATCCACGATGGCTACCTCGTAAGCTAGGGGTGGGTGCCAGCTGCTAGCTGAGAGCTTAGCTATGGCTGTGGTGTGCTGAGACGTGGCCTTTTCATGGAGCTTGGGCTTCTTACAACATGGTGGCTGGGATCCGAAAGAGAGCATTCCAGTAACTAGCTTTCCAGGAGTCTAAAGTGGGAACCACAAGACTTATGACTTAGCTTTATACGTTACACAGTGTTACTTCTGCTGCATCATGTTGGTTGTACAGGTCTAGCTTAGATTTGGTAAAGGGAGGGGACTACATGGTGGTATAAATACTGGGATGTGTGGTTCACTGGGAGACATCTTTGAAGATGAGAGAGATCCTACAGGGGCTTTATGAGATCAGGTGGCATTCCCATCTAGGGGAGGATATTTGAAAATTACTTTCATTTCCATGGAAAAAAGAGAAAGGTGCTTTGTTGTCTGCTGTTCACAAAATCCTGTGGTTTCCTTGGAACTTCCGCCATGGAGCTCCTAGCACACATGCACAGGTTTTTATTATCTAGTGAGGCTGGAATAAATCAACCTTATCTCTAAGAGATGCAGCAGTGATAATAAACAAATCACGTTTTCTGCCCCAAATGGGGCAGGCATGACTCTGCCCCTGGCGAGAGGCAGGTGCTACAGCAACCTCAGGCTTTTCTTGTGGGCATCTGGAGGAGTGGTGAAAGTAAGAGATGGGTTCACCTTTAAGTGCACTCTGTATAAAAACTTACTTGGTCCATAGAGTGATTTTTAGATGAGAAACCCATGTACTAAAGAACCTCCTCAGTTTTCAGATGAGGTCTAGAATGAGGATGTGACTTGGTGACATTTATATACGAGTTAAGTGGTGTGGGAGTGACCAGAACTTTGTTCCAAGTTTTAATCTGATGATCCTCACTGAATCACTCCACTGCTTCCTTGTAAGGTTTCCCTTTGTTTCTGTACTCGTTCCTGGGACCTAGTTTTTTTCCCAGAGTTTGTATGTAGTGAGGCTCTCAGAAAAGTACCATAAGGTAGCTTGAGTAGGAAACCCAGTCGAATTCATGGGATTTATATGAAATGTGCCTGAGAACATGGATGTAAAGACCACACAGGTCTCTTCTGGAATGGTGCTGGGAGCTAGAGGCCCAGGCTTATCTCTCCTTGAAAAAGCCATGGGAGAGTTTTGACTTGAGTAAATAACACCACATTTTTTCATGCACTTAGTAAATAGTTATTAGATTTCTTCTATGAGCCTCATACCATCCCACGTTCTAGAAATAGACCAGTGAAAAAACTCACAGAATCCCTGACCTCCAGAGAGAATATTCCTAAAAATTCCCACTGGTGGCAAATGGAACCAATCTTTGTTCAGAACAAATAAGGTTGGCAATTATGTATTTCTTTCCTCCACATGGATGAGTTACAATGGTTAAAATTCTAATTAAATTTAGAAGCATTTGCTTTACACATTTCTTCTAAAAAGTTAGACTAATAAGATGACTGTGGAATGGATATAAAATTAAGAATTTCAAATGTGAGAACTAAGCACAATGAATTCCCATGAAAGAGATTAGTTACTGAGTTAATTCTTCATTTTCCAAAAATCTTTTCATAAACAATAGCTCCCTGGCATGGAACTAGAGTCTTTGAAAACTCTGCCTCTCCTCAGAATTCTTGATATTACCTCATCTTGTTGCATTGTTAAATAATCTCAACCCTTTTGGGTGTAACTGATTTAACAAGTTAACACTTGATGCTGTTTAGACAATGTGTCCCTTACAGGAGCAAGACGGAGCAGGACTGGGCAATGATGGGATGGAATGGGATTTAGGCCCCTTGAGTCTGGTTCCCTGAGCAATTATCTTTCTCCCGTTGGGCTTGTGATGCCTTCAAGTCACCTGAACAAATGACTTAAAAAGTTGTCAGAGAAGATATCTGTCATTTAGTCAAAACTATTGTGAGCATGAATGATTTTACTAATGTCTGTTTTTCTAATCATCATTCAACAAAATTTTATTTAGGATTTACCGTGTGCCAGGTAATGTAGTTAATAGAGGTTCCTACCCTGGCAGAATTTAACTTCCACTGGGGCAGAGAGACAGTACAACAAATGGGTGAAGGTGGGAATTAGTACCAGGTGAGAGTAAGACAAGGGATTGTGATAGGGAGCAACTCGGTGTTAGTATAAGCTGGGTGGCTATTCCATTGTGGTGGGGACTAGCTGAAAATTTCAGTTCAGTTCAGTCACTCAGTTGTGTCCAACTCTGAGACCCCATGGACTGTAGCACACCAGGCCTCCCTGTCCACCACCAACTCTTGGAGCTTACGCAAACTCATTGTCTGTTGAGTCACTGATGCCATTCAGCCATCTCAGCCTCTGTCATCCCCTTCTCCTCCTGCCTTCAATCTTTCTCAGCATCAGGGTCTTTTCCAAGGAGTCAGTTCTTTGCATCAGGTGGCCAAAGTATTGGAGTTTCAGCTTCAGCATCAGTCCTTCCAATGAATATTCAGGACTGATTTCCTTTAGGATGGACTGGTTGGATCTCCTTGCAGTCCAAAGGACTCTCAAGAGTCTTCTCCAATATCACAGATCAAAAGCATGAATTCTTCAATGCTCAGCTTTCTTCATAGTCCAACTCTCACATCCATACATGACTACAGGAAAAATCATAGCCTTGACTAGATGGACCTTTGTTGGCAAAGTAATGTCTCTGCTTTTTAATGTGCTGTCTAGTTTGGTCATAACTTTTCTTCCAAGGAGCAAGCATCTTTTCATTTCATGGCTGCAGTCACCATCTGCAGTGATTTTGGAGCCCCCCAAAATAAAGTCTGTCACAGTTTCCATTGTTTCACCTTCTATTTGCCACGAAGTGATGGGAGTGGATGACATGATCTTAGTTTTCTGAATGTTGAGTTTTAAGCCAACTTTTTCCACTCTCCTCTTTCACTTTCATCAAGAGGCTCGTTAGCTCTTCTTCGCTTTCTACCATAAGTGTGGTGTCATCTGTATATCTGAGGTTACTGATATTTCTCCTGGCAATCTTGATTCCAGTTTGTGCTTCATCCAGCCCAGCATTTCTCATGATGTACTCTTCATATAAGTTAAATAAGCAGGGTGACAATATGCAAACTTGATGTATTCCATTCCTGATTTTGAATCAGTCTGTTGTTCCATGTCCAGTTCTAACTGTTGCTTCTTGACCTGCATACAGATTTCTCAGGAGGCAGGTAAGGTGGCATGGTATTCCCATCTCTTGAAGAAGTTTCCAGTTTGTTGTGATCCATGCATGTAGTCATATATGGATGTGAGAGTTGGACTATGAAGAAAGCTGAGCACTGAAGAATTGATGCTTTTGATCTGTAATATTGGAGAAGACTCTTGAGAGTCCCTTGGACTGCAAGGAGATCCAACCAGTCCATCCTAAAGATCAGTCCTGAGTGTTCATTGGAAGGACTGATGCTGAAGCTGAAACTCCAATACTTTGGCCACTTGATGCAAAGAACTGGCTCATTTGAAAAGACCCTGATGCTGAGAAAGATTGAAGGCAGGAGGAGAAGGGAATGACAGAGGATGAGATGGTTGGATGGCATCACTGACTCAGTGGACATGAGTTTGAATAAACTCTGGGAGTTGGTGATGGACAGGGAGGCCTGGTGTGCTGCAGTCCATGGGGTCTCAAAGAGTTGGATATGACTGAGAGACTGAACTGAACTGACTGAGTGCAGCACTTTCACAGCATCATCTTTTAGGACACAACCTAAAATTTGGTTGTGTTTAATTGCTGTTCAAACCACTCTTGAGAAGACAGTTGGACAGAATAATGAGAGAATTGGACATTGGGTCAGAAATTTCTGAATTCTCTAACTAGCTTTGCAACTAGTAACTTTGTGTGATCTCAGCTTTTTCGGGCCTCCATTTCTTCATTATCATTAAGAACTAGGACTTGGTGGAAGATCTTGAAGGTTCTTTTAGTTCTAACCTTCGAAAATCTCATTATCTGGGCTAACATTTAATACGTGCTTTCGGTTTTAAGCCTACCTGGGTTTGGTAAGATTGCCTATAGAAAGCAAAACACTAGCAATGTCTGTTTTTTTTTTTTTTTAATTAATGCTTAGTTTTAAACTGTTTTTTGATTCCAGAATTCTTTCCCATACATTTTTCTCTTGATCCTCACAAAAACCCTTTAGAGATGAAGAAGCGAGCTTAAAGCAGCTAAAGAACATGTGCAATTTCACATGGGCAGTAAACATGGGGTCTATTGAACAGGGCCTGAAAGGGAAACAGTCTATTATGATTGGGTCAAAACAGCCCTACTCAAATGGCAAGATTTATTTCTTGCCATTAAGGCTGGATAATATTCCACTGTGTGTTTATATATGTACAATCTCACATTTTCTCTCTCTATTCAGTTGATGATGGACATTTAGGTTGTCTCTATACCTTGGCTATTGTGATTAATGCTGCAATGAGCAATAAAGAAAATCCTGCCATTGTTACAACATGGATGAACCTCGAGGGTGTTATGCTAAGTGAGATGATTCAGATGCAGAAAGACAAATACTACATGATATCACTCATGTGTACAATCTAGAAAAATCAAACTCTTAGAGGCAGAGAGAACATAGTTACCAGGGGACTGGAAGTATGGGGAATGGAGAAATGTTTGTTAAAGTTTCATATATGCAGGATGGGTAAGTGCTGGTAATCTAATGTATAGCTTGGTGACTATAGTTAACAGTGCTGTATTGTATACTTGGAAGTTGCTAAGAGTGTAAATCTTAATTGTCACTCCCCTCCCTGCACACATACATACAAAGAAAACTATGTGAGGTGATGGATATGTTAATTAGCTTGACTGTGGTAAACAGTTCACAATATGTATATGTGTATATGTATAATAATCATATTGCACAAAATTGTACATACAATTTTTGTCAGTCATACCTCAAGAAAGCTAAAAAAAGAAAAAAACCAGCCCTACTCAAAAATATTGACGCAGTGAACTTTAATTTCCTTTCAAATATCACAGTTATACATTTGTGTCTTTTTAAAAAATCACACTTGAGCTAGGGCTCTTGAGTCTCAAGTCACAAAAATGATTGATAGCTATAGATTACTGTGCTCTTACCAAGGACACAAAGTCCCCTAAGGCTTAATGGAGATATGATGATATAGCTAAACCTATACAAAATGACATTCAACTTATTTAGGAATGAAGGTGACCGCATTGCTGCAGGGAATGCAAAATGAAACAGTCACTGTGGAAAATGCTTTGACAGTTTCTTATAAGTTAAACACACACTCAACCCGCACTTGTCCTCCTAGGTATTTGTACTAGAGAAACAAAAACTTGTGAAGACAAAAACATATAAAAAAATGTTTGTAGTGGCTTTATTCATAGTTGCGAAAACAGGAACACCCAAATGTCCTTTCCCTGGTGAATGGATAAACAAACTATAGTACATACACACAATGTAATACTTCTCAATAATAAAGAGGAACAGATTCCTGATAGATCCAACAACTTGGATGGATCTCAAATGCATTATGCCAGTTAAAGTGAGTCAGATTTCAAAGGTTACTTACTATGTGATTCCCCTGTCATGGCATTTTGGGAAACCCTTAAGTTCAGAAAACTGATCTATGGTTGCAGGTGCTGAGACTGGGGGCAGGGACTGGTTAGCAATGGACACAAGGGAATTGCTTGAAGTGATGAGACTGTTTTATATCTTGATTGGGGTAGTGATCGTGCAACAGAATGCATTTGTCTAAATTCACAAAACTCTGTAACTAAAAAGGATGAATTTGATTGTATGTAAATTATGCCTTAAAAGCCTGAATGCCTCAAAGTAGCAGTATGTACCTGTGTGCTTTGATTTTAAAATGTTTTGAGAGAATAGCTTTCTGTCAGAAAAACATCCCATTCTTATGCAGCAGTGTCTATTTTTTGAGGATGTCAATTGGGGTCAGAATTAATAAAATTTCCAACAAGAAGCATCTCAGTTAAACATATCAACTTGCCCAAATTCAGGAGACCATGAAAGCCAGTTTAGAAATAATCAATGAAAAACCTTTCATTGCTTCAGTCTCTAGGACTCACTTCTTATCTTCTGTTTTTGTACACTTTTAAAATGCTACCTCTGTAATCCATTATGCTTTTAGTATCATTACTCATTTTGACTACATACAAGATTGCAGACTCTTTGAGGTCAGAGAAGTGAGTGGAGCACAGGCACACCAGGTCATATAGGAAGGAGATTTCTCTTTCAGAGTATGTTTTGAGGATAGGTACAGCAGCACATTAAATTAAATTAAAAGATGTTTGCTCCTTGGAAGAAAAGCTATGACCAACCTACACAGCATATTAAAAAGCAGAGACATTACTTAGCCAACAAAGGTCTGTTTAGTCAAGGCTATGGTTTTTCCAGTGGTCATGTATGGATGTAAGAGTTGGACCATAAAGAAAGCTGAGCACCGAAGAACTGATGCTTTTGAACTGTGGTGTTGGAGAAGACTCTTGAGAGTCCCTTGGACTGCAAGGAGATCCAACCAGTCCATCCTAAAGGAAATCAGTCCTGAATATTCATTAGAAGGACTGATGCTAAAGCTGAAACTCCAATACTTTGGCCACCTGATGCGAAGAACTGACTCATTTGAAAAGACCCTGATGCTGGGAAAGATTGAAGGCAGGAGGAGAAGGGGATGACAAAAGATGAGATGGTTGGATAGCATCACCAACTCGATGGACATGAGTTTGGGCAAGCTCTGGGAGTTGGTGATGGACAGGGAAGCCTGGCATGCTGCAGTCCATGGGTTGCAAAGAGTCGGACTTGACTGAGTGACTGAACTGAACTGAACAACAACACAAGAGACAACTTTACACATGGATATCACCAAATGATCAATACAGAAATCAGATTGATTACATTTTTTTGTAGCCAAAGATGGAGAAACTGTATATAGTTAGCAAAAACTAGACCAGGAGCTGACTGTGGCTCAGGTCATCAACTCCTCATAGCAAAATTCAGGCTTAAACTAAAGAAAGTGGTGAAAACCACTAGGGAAGTCAGGTAAAATTTAAATCAAATCCTTGGAGAAGGCAATGGCACCCCACTCCAGTAACTCTTGCTTGGAAAATCCCATGGACGGAGGAGCCTGTTAGGCTGCAACCCATGGGGTCGCTAAGAGTCGGACATGACTGAGCGACTTCACTTTGACTTTTCACTTTCATGCATTGGAGAAGGAAATGGCAACCCACTCCAGTGTTCTTACCTGGAGAATCCCAGGGACGGGGGAGCCTGGTGGGCTGCCATCTATGGGGTCGCACAGAGTCGGACGCGACTGAAGTGACTTAGCATAGCATAGCATAGCATGAATATACAGTAGTGGTGATAAATAGCTTCAAGGGATTAGATCTACTAAACAGAGTGCCCGAAGAACTATGGACAGAGGTTCATAATATTGTACAGGAGGCAGCAGACAAAATCATCCCAAAGAAAAAGAAATGCAAGAAGGCAAAGCGGTTGTCTGAGGCAGCTTTACAAATAGCTGAGGAAAGAAGAGAAGCAAAAAGCAAGGGAGAAGGGGAAAGGTACACCCAACTAAATGCAGAGTCCTGGAGAATAGCAAGGAGAGACAAGAAGGCCTTCTTCAACGAACAGTGCAAAGAAATAGAGGAAAACAACAGAAGGGGAAAGACAAGAGATCTCTTTAAGAAAATTGGAAATATCAAAGGAACATTTAATCCAAAGTTGGGCACAATAAAGGCCCGAAACAGTAAAGACCTAATAGAAGCAGAAGAGATCATGAAGAGATGGCAAGAATATACAGAAGAACTGTACAAAAAAAGATCCTAATGACCTGGACAACCACAATGGTGTGATCACTCACCCAGAGCCAGACATTCTGGAGTGTGAAGTCAAGTGGGAAGCATTGCTGTCAATAAAGCTAGTGGAAGTGATAGAATTCCAGCAGAGCTGTTTAAATCATAAAAGATGATGCTATTTAAGTGCTGCACTCAATATGTCAGCAAATATGGAAAACCCAGCAGTGGCCACAGGACTGGAAAAGTTCAATCCTCATCCCAGTTCCTAAGAAGGGCATTACTAAAGAATGTTCAAACCACTAGACATCTCCTGTGCTAGTAAGGTAATGCTCAAAATCCTTCAAGCTAAGCTTCAACATTACGTGGACTGAGAACTTCCAGATGTCCAATCTGGGTTTAGAAGAGACAGAAGAGCCAGAAATCAAATTGCCAACATTCGCTGGATCCTAGAGAAAGCAAGGGAATTCCAACAACAACAATGACAACAGTAACAACACATCTACCTCTGTTTCATTGACTACACTAAAGCCTTTGACTCTGTGGGTCATAACAAACTGTGGGAAACTGAAAGAGATGGGAATACCAGACCATCTTATCTGTCTCCTGAGAAACCTGTATACAGGTCAAGAAACAACATTTAGAACCTTGTGTGGAACAACTGACTGGTTCAGGATTGAGAAAGGAGTATGGCAAGGCTGTTTATTGTCACCCTGTTTATTTAACTTATATACAGAGCACATCATGCAAAATGCTGGGCTGGATGAGTGGCAAGCTGGAATCAAGAATGCTGAGAGAAATATCAACAATCCCAGATATGTGGATGATACCACTCTAATGGCAGAAAGCAAAGAGGAACTAAAGAGCCTCTTGATGAAGAGGTTGAAGGAGGAGAGTGAAAAGCCAGCTTAAAACTGACTATTAAAAAACGAAGATCATGACAACTGGTGAAATCACTTCATGGCAAATAGAAGGGGAAAATATGGAAGTAGTGACAGATTTCCTCTTCTTAGGCTCTAAAATCCCTGCAGGTGGTGACTGCAGCTATGACATTAGAAGACAATTGCTTATTGGAAGGAAAGCTATGACAAACCTAGGCAGTGTGTTAAAGGCAAAGACATGAGTTTTCTGCCAAAGGTCAGTATAGTCAAGGCTATGGTCTTTGCAGTGGTCATGTGTGGATGTGAGAGCTGGACCATAAAGAAGACTGAGTGCAGAATTGATGCTTTCAAACTTGTGCTGGAGGAGACTCTTGAGAATCTCTTTGACAGCAAGGAGATCAAACCAGTCAGTCTTAAAGGAAATCAGTCCTGAGTAGTCATTAGAAGGACTGATGCTGAAGCTCCAATAATTTGGCCTCCTGATGCAAAGAGTTGACTCATTGGAAAAGACCCAGATGCTGGGAAAAATTGAAGGCAGAAGGAGAAGAGGGTGACAGAGGATGAGATGGTTGGATGGCATCACTGGTTCAATGGACTTGAACTTGGGCAAACTCAGGGAGATGGTGAGGGACAGGGAAGCCTGGTGAGCTGCAGTCCATGGGGTTAAGAAGAGTCGAATGTGAAGAGACTTGGTGGCTGAACAACAACAACAACTAGGAAGAGATTTACTTATGGCACCACGTTTCTTTGAAAGTAGGAACCCACACTAAACCTCTAGGTAAATGTGGATATCTACCTTTCTGGGGACACATGCTAACAAATTCCTTCCCATATCCCAACCTGAAAGACTATGCCTTGAAAAGAAATGAAGTATTGCCCAGTCCAGAGTGAGGCAGAGGATGAGTCAGGGGTTTCATCTTAGTCAAAAAGATGTACCATTTTACATCTTTTTCTTCTCTCTCATGAGTCATGAGCCCAGATAAGGCCCTCAAGATTCTTCTCAATATAATTCTTCAGGCAGTCACTGTCAATCTGCTGGAGCTGGCATTTATATGCAGGTCCTTTGACTGCAAGAAACAGAGGTGAAGTAAACTGGCTTAAATAATTTTAAAAAATGTATTGCTCCATGTGACTTAGAAACCAACAAGGTTTCAGGAGCATGTTAACAAAATGTCAAAGCTGTTGCCATCTCTTGTTTCTGCTTTCCTCTATCCCCAAGCTTTATGCAATTTCATCATGGTGACCAGCAGCTCCCTTACATCCCTCTCCCCCAAGATTTGATAGTAACAGTAAAGAAACCATCTTATTTCACGATGCATTGGAGAAAAGCCCTGGGTCTGATGATCACTGTGGCAGGGTAGAATTCTACTGTTTGGCCAGCTGGGGACACCTGGACCTAGGGATGAAGCACAAGGGAAGGGGCAGAAAACTACCCCCCCACCCCTGCAGCAGAAATAGGAATGTAGAATATTGTTAATAGAAGGGGAACATTTCTGTTTGGTGAGGTAAAACCAGTGTGTATTACCTCATTTAAAATGTTACCAATCAGAGCAATTCAGCTCCCAATTACGCAGAAGTGGGAAAAAGGGAGCTGCATTTGGTTTCCTAGAATATCCATCTGGATGAACTGAGTCTCTTGGTTCAGTATGCATTTATGGGCTGCTTCCACCCCGCTGAATCTTGTTTCTTGGTGGCTCCTACTCTCTGTCTCTTTCTGGGTCATCTTCTACTCAGGACCTGGCCTGTCCTCTATTGCCATATCCCAGGCCGTAGTCATCTTCATGACCATGTAACCTTAGCAGATGCAAGATGAGAGCTTCTCAAAAGTAACCGTAACAAGGCAGTTTTAAAAAAAGAACACCAATGAAGCAAAGTGAAAAAAAAGTATTCAGAATGCCTTAATAGGACATATTTTATAGAGGATGTAGTTTAATTAAAATTAACTAAAGCTTAGCCATTGAATACATCACAGAATGTCAGAGCAATAGGGGACCTTTAAAAAGTTTCCAGTTCACCCTTATTATCTTATAGGTGGGAGCACTGAAGCCCTGGGAGGGAACAACTTCCCCAAGCATCAGCATCAATGTCAACGTCAATGTCAATGTCAACGTCAATGTCAATGTCAACGTCAATGTCAATGTCAGAGCTGGCACAGGATTAGTGACTTTTCCTGGTTCAGTTCTTTTCCCAAACATGATGCTTCTGCTGGTCCA
The DNA here is from genome assembly GCF_027580195.1 of Bos mutus. Classification (NCBI taxonomy): domain Eukaryota; kingdom Metazoa; phylum Chordata; class Mammalia; order Artiodactyla; family Bovidae; genus Bos; species Bos mutus. The sequence goes on along the minus strand of NC_091623.1, from coordinate 100,094,473 downwards.
ACCTACTGAAATGATCTTTCATAAGACCAAGATATGTTGTAACAGCTCATTTTTTTTTTAGCAATCTCTATGCAAGCAAATATTTTTAAAGAAAACTACGTAAACATGCAATGCATTCTCATAGTTCCCAAGTAAAAGATTAATATGGAATGGCATACAAATCCTGTCTCCTTCCCTTACCCCTGTTTCATCTATCCATAGCAGTGCTTTTTGTTAGTTTCTTGTGTATTCTTCCAGAAATATTTTGTGCATAAATAAGCAATTTAATGACATACTCTTTCCATTTTTTAAACACAAATTATAGCATGCTATATACTTGGCTTTTACACTCAAGTTGTTGTCTTGGAAAACTTTCCATATAAATATATAGAGAGCATCCTCATTCATCTTTACAGATGCCAAGTTTTCCATTGCACAACGGGGACCCTAATTTATATAGCTGGGTCTCTAATGATGTCAATTTTGATGGTTTCCAGCATTTTGCCATTGTAAACACTGCAACAACAACAAAAAAACTTTATATAAATGTCATTTCATGTTTTTGTTATTATGTATATAATATTATATATAATATGTAAGATAAATCCCACAAAAATAAAATAGAATCTTAAGGGTATGTACATTTGTTGTTTTTATAGATGTTGTCAAATTGCCCCCAATAATAGTCTCCTATAAGGTAGACTCTTATAATACTTGAGAGTGCCTTTTTCTCCATGTCTTCTCCAACACAGCCTGTTACCAAAATTTGTATCTTTGCATATTTGATAGTACTAATAAAGTATCTCAGTATTTTAAAACTCAAACTATAGAAATGTAAACATTAATAACCGAATCTCCCTTCCTCACTTCTGAATTTCTTTTCCAGGATACTTTCTATGATCATTTTGACAATAAGTTCTCATTAGCTAACTTTTCTTTTTTACTCAAAATACATCATTAGTTTTATTCAAAACATACAGATCTGCCTCATTCATTCATACAACAATTATTTCCTGAGCATTTATCATGTTTTAGGCCCTGGAGATAAAGCCCTAAACAAGACAGATACATTCCATGTCTCAAGGGGCTTGTATTCTGGTTGGGAAGACATGTGCTGCTGCTGCTGCTAAGTCGCTTCAGTCGTGTCCGACTCTGTGTGACCCCAGAGACGGCAGCCCACCAGGCTCCCCTGTCCCTGGGATTCTCTGGGCTCCCCTGTCTCTGGGATTCCCCAGAGAAGGTGCCATTGCCTTCTCCAGGGAAGACATGTAGCAATGGATAAACCAAATAGACTATTATGTAAGAGAATGTTAAGTCCCTTGAAGAATACACAGGGTGGCTTGGCAGAGGTGCTAAGGTGGGGATACAGCCTGACCAACCCCCTGCATCTAAGATTGTTAAGAACAAATAGGACAATGGCTACTAAGGGAGCAAACATTATTAATAGTAGGAATTTATTTGATCTTATAATTTTTTATTGGAGTATAGTCGATTTATTGGAGAAGGCAATGGCACCCCCACTCTAGTACTCTTGCCTGGAAAATCCCATGGATGGAGGAGCCTGGTGGGCTGCAGTCCATGGGGTCGCTGGGAGTTGGGCACGACTGAGTGACTTCACTTTCACTTTTCACTTTCATGCATTGGAGAAGGAAATGGCAACCCACTCCAGTGTTCTTGCCTGGAGAATCCCAGGGACGGGGAGCCTGGTGGGCTGCCATCCATGGGGTCACTGGGAGTCGGACACAATTGAAGCGACTTAGCAGCAGCAGCAGCAGCAGCAGCAGTCGATTTATAATGTTGTGCCAATCTCTGCTGTACAGCAAAGTGACTCAGTTATACATTCTTTTCTTTATATATATTCTTTTCCATGATAGTTTATCAAAGGATGTTGAGTGTATTTCCCTGTGCTATACATTAGGACCTTGTTGTTAATCCAGTGTATGTGTTAGTCACTCAGTCGTGTCCGACTCTTTGTGACCTCATGGATTACAGCCCACCAGGCTCCTCTGTCCATGGGATTTTCTAGGCAAGAATACTGGAACGGGGTTGCCATTTCCTTCTCCAGGGGATCTTTACAACCAAGGAATCAAACCCAGGTCTCCTGCACTGCCAGCAGATTCTTTACTCTCTGAGCCACCAGGGAAGCCCTGTTAATCCAGTAGTGATTTCTCATTTGTTAGTTTTGGCCTGGACTGACCTGTTCCTTTGGTATTATGTAGACAGAATTCAGATCAGCCTTAAGATCGCCTCAGAGGTGCTGAGCTAGAGACAGAAAAAGCCCTTCCAGTTTCCCTAGTGGGCTAAAAACACAAATGTCAGTCTAATTCCTGAGGACACGAGCCAGAACTCAGTTAAAAGAAAATGATCTCCTCATTTTCACCAAGCAATAAACAACTCATTGTCTTGAGGTTTAGAAAATCCCATTTGGACTTGGAGTCTAGCCCAGCAAGCATCACATGAATTAGGTAGTGGAAAGAGTCCTGCTCAGTGGATCAGGTACAGGGAGCTGTGTTTCTGATTCCTACCCCTTACTCGCCATGTGACTTTGGACAAGCCTTAGTGGGAGACTTAAAGTATTCTGGGCAGGAAGTGTGATACCAAGTAGAGTCAGTTCTGACTCTTACTTTTGCTGTGAGTCATGGTTCCTCCTTCATAAACCAGCCAAATCCCCACCTTGGATTTCAGTTCTGGTGTAAGTCTTGTATGTATTTAAATCCTAGTTTTTCCCAGGGAGGGACCTTATTTAGTTCCCTCTTCCCTTTCCTTGAGGCCCTGGTCCTCTGACCTGCTCTTAGACCTCCCAGAAAATTCTTTGGTCATAACCAGCTATCAGGCGTGTAGTTTAACACCCCTAAGAGCTGGAGAGTGCTGGTTTCTACCTTGTCTTGTTGACCTCTATAAGGCTGCTCTTTCCCTGGCTCACCCCCATTTCTGCATTTCCTCATGCACTGCCTTCCCAGAGTGTTTTCCCAACACCTACTGCTGCGCTCGACCTGAAAGCATGTCTAGTTTCTACCTTCTTCCCCTCTGGCCCCTACCATGGCCAGAATGAGGGGTTGGACTAAAAGTGGTAGCTTCCAAACAACTTTTTCATTAACAGTGTCAAGGCTATGGTTTTTCCTGTGGTCATGTATGGATGTGAGAGTTGGACTGTGAAGAAGGCTGAGTGCCGAAGAATTGATGCTTTTGAACTGTGATGTTGGAGAAGACTCTTGAGAGTCCCTTGGACTGCAAGGAGATCCAACCAGTCCATTCTGAAGGAGATCAGCCCTGGGATTTCTTTGGAAGGAATGATGCTAAAGCTGAAACTCCAGTACTTTGGCCACCTCACGCGAAGAGCTGACTCATTGGAAAAGACTCTGATGCTGGGAGGGATTGGGGGCAGGAGGAGAAGGGGACGACAGAGGATGAGATGACTGGATGGCGTCACTGACTCGATGGACGTGAGTCTGAGTGAACTCCAGGAGTTTGTGATGGACAGGGAGGTCTGGCGTGCTGCGATTCATGCGGTCGCAAAGAGTCGGACACGACTGAGTGACTGAACTGAACTGAACTGAGTTTACTTTAAACATCAACTTTTAGGTGGAAACCCCAAACAGAAAAGAAAATAAAAGCTTGCTTAGGCTAATTAAATCTTTCTTAAGAGAAACACATCATTGTTTGCTGCACCCAGCAAGTACCACAGAATCCTAGAATCCCTCAAAATTTAGTCCAAAATTATGAACTAGGTGATCTGTCTATCCCCTTCAATTTTCTAGGCAGCTTACAAAATTCAGTGGCTTGCTAAGGTCACACAGTAAGACTGGCCAAATCTAGCCTCTAGAATAGAATGTGAATTCTACAGTTGAGAGGGTGGAGACCTTCACTGCCCTGTGTAATTCTTGCATCCTTCGTGTAGAAATGCAGTGCCGGGCATGACCTGGATGCTTCATCAGTAGTGATGAAAGAATGAATGAGTCTTACTGAAGAGCTTTTATGTTCCAGGCTTCTTCCAGCCCTTAGCTCTCAGAACAGAACTATGAATAAGGCTGACCAACATGGGTCCTTCTCTTATGGAGCTCAGAGTTAAAACAAGGACTTGAACCTGAAACCGATAATCACAGGGGTTTAATGAATAATTACAACTATCTGGCCCCACACAGGCAAGAGGACAGAAGTCAGGCAGGTCTAAAAGTGGCATACTGGAGTAAGTGCAGAGTGGGGTGGAGGTGGGTCCTGATTCCTGGGCCCTGTCTCTTCCTCGTGCCCTGTTTTGCCACAGAGATCTGGCCTTCATCATCTTGGCTAAGGGAGTGACTGAGGACTTCCTGAGGGGAGGCAGTGACCTCAGCTGCTCAGCTGCAGGAGCCCTGCTACGCTCTGTCACGACTATAGTGAGTGCTGTCTCTGCCTGGAGCCCTGAGCTGGGCAGATACTAGGTCCCCACATCAGCTGAATGCTCTGTTCTCTCCTCCCACTCCATCTTCCAAACTGTTCTTCCTGCTTAGGGTGGCCACTTCTACCTCTCATTGCTCACCAAAATCCTTTCCATACTTCAAGGCGAAGTTGAAATACCACCTCCTTCAGGGAGCCTGCCTTGATCACCACCCCCACTTCCTTACCCTGAGAGGAAGTGATCATTTCCTCTGCTGGCCTCACATAGTGCTCAGTTTCTACCTCTCTTGCTGCAACGATAGAAGCTGATTATGGTGTGTATTAGATCGTTTATCCATTTATTCCACAACTGTCTACTATGGACTGGAGCTTGTAGACAAGGTCCCTGCTTTCTTGAAGTTTGCTTTCTTTTAGGAGAATCAGGACAGAGAAGTAAATAAACAAATGAAGTATTTTCAGGTTGATAAGGGCTAAGAAAAAAATTTAGAACAGAGAGTTTGGGAGTAGATTGTGTGTATGCTGGGTTAGACAGGTCAGTCAGGGTCGGCCTTGCTGAGGAAGTGAAATTTGAGCTGAGCTGTGAATGACAAGAAGCAGCTAGCTATGGAAAGAGCTGGAGGAAGGGCATTCCAGGTCGAGGGGAGAGCATGTGCCAAGATCCTGAGGCAGGCAAAAGCTTGGTGTGTTTGAGAAATAGGAAAAAAGCTAGTGTGGTGGTCATGAGTGGGACGAGAGAAGTAAGAAGGCATCAAGGAGGTGGGCAGGACCAAGGTCAGCTTGGGTCTCATGGAGTTTGTTAAATATAAGGAACCACTAGACATTGGTAAGCAGGGGAGAGGTGAAAACTGACTGATGTTCATTCATTCATTCAGCGATGACACATGCCTCCTTTGTGATAATACAAAAGGAGGTGCTGAGAACACAGGGACCAGAGATGCTGCCTGCCCTCTAGGTGTACGGGGGAAACAGAGGGGCCTCTGCTGAGTGAAGTCATCCTAAGTGCATGGTCTGGTTTTCTGCTTTGCCAATTCAGATTCTTGATCTGTCAGGCTCCTTTCGATTTTGTTATTGGGAGAGTGGTACATGAGCCTCCGCTGCCATTACCTGGGAGTATGTTAGAAATAGAGACTCCAGGGGCCCACTAGACCCACTGACTCAGAATCTCTTCCCTGCATTGATTTGTGCTTATGTTAAAATTTGAGAAGGACTCAATCCAGTGAAGGTATGGAGTAATAGACTCTTCTAACCAAACTGAGATGGAGAAGGAAATGGCAACCCACTGTAGTATTCTTGCCTGAGGAATTTCTTGTACAGAGAAACCAGGCGGGCCACAGTCTATAGGGTCACAAAGAGTCAGACCTGACTGAAGTGACTTAGCATGCACACACAACCAAACTGAGAGGATGGTAATGAGTCAGATGCCAGCTTAACAATTCACTGCTACTAACCTCTTACATCAATGCATCTTAAAAGTTTAAAGTGCATGCATATCACCTGGGAATCTTGTTAAAATGTAGGTTCTGATTCAACAGTTTTGGAATGGGCCCCCATATCCTGTGTATCTCTCAAGCTTTAAGGTGATGCCGAAGCTATTGTTCTAAGGAGCACAGAGCTTCACATGAACTGAATGAAGATCACAGAAGCCAAAGCCGGGTGAGGAGGCTAGGAGTGCCAAGGGCCAAGCTGGAGAGACAGATAGGGGCTTGCTCATGCTGCCTCTCTCTATGACTCTCACAGTGTTTTGATAGTAACTCTGTGAAATGCATGTTGGAGCATAATCTGGGCATCAGAGACTGGGTTTTTTTTTTCCCTTGTCTGTAGCCCCAGCACAGTGTCTGGTTCATAGTCAGGATTCACTACCTATAGACTGAATGAGGGTTGATTTGAGAAAGGATGGAAAGTCTGAGGAATGGAGTCTTTTTGATGCAGCATGTCTGATGCAATCTTGGCTGAACTGACACCTGTGGTACACTTTTCTCCAACTAATTCTGGTAGCAGCTGGGCATATTCCCCAGATTTGAAAACAGCTCCAAAAAAAGTCCTGCCTCTGGTTGAGATAAATATAAATCACCATCTCTCCCATATGGAGCAGAGGTGGACAGAAGGTGTTCTGCAAACCAACAGGAGTGTTTGACCAAGACCTAGCCAACTTCAAAATAGAAACTGGAACTGAGTGTAAATGACATAAGAAGAAGGACAGGGGCATGGCCTCCCCAGGAAATCAAATAGGCTGGCAGGACAACAAGCACTGGCAAAGAGGGAATCTGGCTGTTGAGCCTGGTGACTGGAAAAGAGTCAGACCCAACCAGGATGAGCAGGCACCCAGGAGTGAGGGTCTGAGTCACCACTAATGAGACATCAAGCCACACTCGGCTTTTCCTGCCCGCCTAGTGAAAACCGTTTGCTCAAATCCTGTTCTATTTCAGGAAACACCAGCTGTATCATAGGAAGTCCTGCTCTTTCCACATTAGGAACAAGAGTCACTTCTCTTTGCTTTCTGGATGCTCACATGACACTTGTCCTAGAGGGCACAAGGCTATTGTGCTGCTCATGTAAGATAGTAGGTACAGTCTACCCCAGGAGGTTAGGCAGGCAAGGAGAAGCTGAATTTGAAAGTCTTCACCATAAAGCATGGATTTCAGTCCCTCTGAGAAGCCTTAAAATGTCCTGGGCCAGATTCCAAGTAAAGAGAAAAAAATCAGCCAGGTTTCAGGCACTGTCACACCCCGCTTTCCCTCCCTCTTGTCCTGTGAGAGGTGCTTTGCAACCCTGGCCTCATCTTCCCAGGAAGGAGTAGAGATGCTGGAATGTACCCTCCTTGACAGGCAGATGGTTCCTGTGCCTCTGGCATCAATGATTTTCTCTGGGACCACTGCCAAGAGCTGCTCTTTGAGATGGGTTGGGGGCAGGCAAAATGAAGGTGACCTCAGAAGACAAGAGAGGATTCCCGCGTCCCCCCGCCCCACTTCTGTCTCCTGGACTTGATTTAAAGTGTTACCATCAATATGTGGTGATGGCTGCTGAGTATAGGATGTGCACACTGAGAGTTTAGAGGACAAGTGTCCTTAAGGGGTGGGGCTAGGTGTTTTTTTCCTCACAGAATACTTTACCATAGCAAGTTAGCTAAGGATGTAGGACATTCAGAAGTTTCTACAAACTTGCTAGGTTTTATTTGGGATCTTGGTGGATATTTCCACCAAAAGAACTTCTATAACATGTGGAAAATGAGTGGAAGGAGAAAACAGAAAGAGGAAAAGAAAAATTTGATTTTTGTTAATGAGAGGGATCACCACGTCTGCCAGTTTGAGATAGATTTTGGTTTCTTCCATCCAAAAGTGAGATGGATCAAGACTGGTCTTCAGTCATGATGAAGAGCAAATGTATGAATTTATTTAGTTGTTTGCTGATCTGCAGCTCACTGTAGTAGAACATACTGGTCTGGATAGAAACATAGGGAGTTGGGGTTTGGTTTCAGCTCTGCCATTCAGGTGCTGTTCACCCTTGGTCTAGTTGCCACCCGTCTCTGGGCCCCAGCTCCTTCTCCAAAACGAGAGGGCTGGATTAGACATGATTTCCCAAATCCTGTAACTGCTTATTACAATAATTAAAAACAATTAAATCACATAGTAGATGACTGTGCAAAATTTAATTCTCCTTTAATCCTCTTGCTTAAGGAAAGGAGAACATCTCAGAGTAGTGTTAATATAGCTCTAACACCTTACGAATGCTTCCTGATCCTACTTTTTTAGATAGTGAGATCTGACTTAAGGTTCAGGCTTCCTAAGACTGTACGTATGTATCCAGATGAGACTCTAATTACATTGTTTTATTTTTGTTTCATTTATTTTTATGGTTACTTTTGTTTTTAAAACAAGTGACCCCAGTTTTCCATTTACAGCAATGATATAGAGTTTTCTCTTAAAATAAGTGTTTATGTAGATGAGACCATCTAAAGAAATCTATGAAGGTGATACTTGCATATGGCAAAAACCATGAGGTTGGTACTTGAATGATTGCACTTGGGAAAAACCCATCTAGATGACTTCTAAGTGCCTTTCCATCTCTTGGGCCTGTGGATGTGAATGCCCTGGTTTCAGCACAGAGCATACTTTGTTGGCCTCCAACTGCCTTAAATGTAAGCTTTGTGTGTGCAGTGGTTGTGTATGGCTTTTGGGGCACTATATTCAAAACATCTGTAACCACTGTATCCATTCAGTGGGCAGCAATGGTTGGACTTCTCTGTATGATTCTGAAGGAGTGAATGCATGACTTGGCTGGAAAATACTGCACTGTGGTATCTTTCTATGTTTTGTTGCAAAAGAGAACCTCCTGCATTTCAGACTCTGTGGAGCTGTGACAGTCACAGATGGACACACACACACATGCAAACATGCTCTATACTTTGAATGTTGAACTTTAACCTAAGTTGAACTTTTGTGATCCCATTAACACGTGCAGAACAAATTTAACACTATTTTTGTTTTTAAATAATTTGGCTCATGACATCTTAGATCTTCTCTGGAAAAAGGCAAGATTTAAATAGTGAATGAGTGAATAAGTGTGTGTATGTGTGTGTGTGTGTGTGTGTATTTGCTTTTGATTTTTGGTTTTCCTTGTTTTCAAATCTCATTGGCTCTCTGCTTGGAGCATTTTTAAATTGATTGGCTGGTTCAAATTGTGTTTGAAAACAGTTTTGGCATGGTCTATAGACCTGGTGTGTCTTCTGGGTTAGTGTTTGGGCGTGCCACCAAGCTGCTTTGGCTGGATGACAGTTTAAACACAGCCAAACAGCTGGTCCTGCCAGGGGAGACACTGGTGAGAAGATTCCACAGAAACAATGGCTTGGCCTGGGTACCCCTGCTCCCACAGGGGCATCTGAGGGTCCAAGGAGACCAGTGGATTCAGGGGAGCCAGCACTGACCCTCATTCACCTCTGTGTTCTTTTCCCTTTTCACCTCAGAGCTGTAGATGGTTCTGACTTTCAGTCGTTGGGAACTGCTGCTTCTGCAAGCAGAGTTAGTGCAACAGAGAGCATAGATTGGACTTTCTCATCAGCCCCACCTCATGTTTCAGGTGGAAGCTTTTCCCTACATGCGGGAAGGTAGGGGAGTGTGAGGTCATCTTTTAGATACTGCCATCTCTGCTCCTGTTTGGTTTCATTTGTCAGCCTCCTCTGAGGGCAAAGGAACATCAAGAGTGAGGTAAGTGGAAGCAGAATCATTGGAACGTAATGAAAAACGTTCTAGTTACTTAAACAGTGAGAATAGTTATCACAAAAGAACAAAGTGATATCATCACAGGGCTGTTGTCATGAATTGAGATGCTATAAGTAAAGCATGGCAGTTGTGTCCAGCCCATTGGATGACCTCCATAAATAATAGTTATGATTATTATTTAACTCCTTCCACAGTAACTGGCTACTAGTGGGCCTCAGTAGATGTTTGCTGAGGGAATTAAGGATGGAACTGGCTGCTTTAGAGGGAGGAAACTAGAGATGTCCAAGCTGAAAATATATATTACCGAGTTATGGTATTGATACTCCCAATCAAATATCAAAATAAAAAATGGAAGTGAGTTTGGAGGCAGCACTTTAAATCTGTCACCCATTAGCCTAGTTGTCCTTTAAGGTAAAGTGGCTTCAACTGGCCAGACAAGGATGACTTTGCATGTACTCTCCTCTTTCTGCATGACTGAGGTTGAAGTGAGCATATGCCTCAAATTAAGCCATCATGCCTTCAGATGCTAGAGTTTTGCAGCAGCTCTTTGATAGGGCAATAGTTGGGGGCAGTGAAGCAGGTGGGTATCCCCTTTCTCACACGTGCTTTCCTGGGTTTTTGAGGTTTGATGTGATGTTCCAAGGAGCCTGTTCCTAACTTAGTGGAATATTAAGGAGTTAAGGTCTCTGAGTCATGTCTTCTGATAAGGGTTTCTGTTTCTCTTTTCCTGACCTAACAGTGTGATGAAAGTAAGCTGCCAGAACTCAACACTTGACTCAGGTTGACTGGATTAGAGGGAGATAACATATAGGACATTACTCAGATAATGGAGAGAATAAAATCCATGTGAAAGTCTCTTTCTGAGCCACAGTTGGTCTCACTCCAGGACTCCAGGAGTTGGTGATGGACTGGGAGGCCTGGTGTGCTGCGGTTCATGGGGTCACAAAGAGTCGGACATGACTGAGCAACTGAACTGAACTGAACTAAAGTGGCATGGATTATATTTTGTGGTCAGCAAAATCTTTTCAAGTTCCCCAGTCAAGTGGTCTTTACATTCAAAAGGTAGCTAGGGAGCCATGATTCCAAAGAGGAAAAGGCCTCAGTTAGAGGTAATTGTATGACAGGCCCGTTGTGGAGGGGGCGTCACAAGAAGCATAAGATGTCACAAAAGATGCTAATGGCTAACAGACAGCTTACTGTGTGCCAGGCAGCATGCTCAGTCCTTCACGTGGATTGTCTCTGTCAATCGTCTGAGCAGCCCTGTGGCAGGTGTGTGATGGTACGTGGATTGTCTCTGTCAATCGTCTGAGCAGCCCTGTGGCAGGTGTGTGGTGGTACGTGGATTGTCTCTGTCAATCGTCTGAGCAGCCCTGTGGCAGGTGTGTGGTGGTACGTGGATTGTTTCTGCCAATCGTCTGAGCAGCCCTGTGGCAGGTGTGTGGTGGTATTAATAGATGCTCGTGGTTTGTGGTCCCAGGCAGCACTCATACTCTGCTCACGAGTCCTGGTTTCTCTCTGGAAGCTATATTCCTCTCTGTTTCTGGTCTTGTTGGAATGGTAAATCAGCTGTCTCCCTCTCTCACTGTGGTACCCGAGGTTCCTTCAAATCACACTGTGAAGGCAAGGGAAAGTCCAGTTGGAATTTCCCTCTTCTAGAACTTGGAATCCTGAGCTTATCACTTGAGAGCAGAATTCCTAGGACTGGATGATAGCTCCATTTCCTGGCGGAGATTGCCAGGGAACTTCTGTTCCTGCTCTGAGGTTGTCTCGAGCCTTCTCTTATCTTCCCTTTTGTGAGCAGCCCCACACCCTCCAGTGAATGTGAGTGGTCTTGAGTTCCAGTCTGTTTGCCTCTAGAGCCCAGGAATTTAACCGTTAAGCAGTATTGGAGAGAAACTCTCTGTTTCCTTGAAGGCCAGAGGTTCTAAGAGGCTCTGATTCTTAAAGTCTGAGAATGTACAATTCTAAAATATGATTAATGCCTCTTCTGTTCTTTTGGAGCTGGTCAGTGTTCACACCTGTAGGTCCTCCTCCCAAGTTAGCTGTTGGTCTGAGCTGTCTGCTGAGTTAGCAGCAGAGTGGGTGTGTAAGGGCTTTTAGACTCTAGCACAGCTGACAGAACACATCCCTTTACTCATTCTGGCTCCTGCCCACAGGCTCCTTGTAGTTGGCGCTGCCTTCCTGATCTGCCTGCTTGTTCACAGACCTGGGGTTTATGATCCTTGTAGGATAAATCTGCAGGCCACACGGGAAAAATCTGAACTTGAGCAAAAAGGGGAAGAAAACAGCACCTTGGACACTACAGAGTTTCTGCCCTGTTGGCAATCCCCAGAGAGACCTAGGAATGATCTATCCACTAAGCAGCAATGACTGGGATCTCACGGTAGCTTTGAGAAGCACTCCACAACCCATCTGCAGAGTGAAAAACTAGAAATGTTCCACCATATCACCACTGCTGCTGCTGCTGCTAAGTCGCTTCAGTCGTGTCCGACTCTGTGCGATCCCATAGACGGCAGCCCACCAGGCTTCCCCGTCCCTGGGATTCTCCAGGCAAGAACACTGGAGTGGGTTGCCATTTCCTTCTCCAATGCATGAAAATGAAAAGTGAAAGTGAAGTCGCTCAGTCGTGTCCGACCCTCAGTGACCCCCTGGACTGCAGCCCACCAGGCTCCTCCGTCCACGGGATTTTCCAGGCAAAAGTACTATCACCACTAAGTAGATATAAACAGATATTCATTTTAAGTGGTCATTCATTTCCTCAATGCTATTCTTCATTCAATGACATAGATAATTTGAATTGTGTGTGAACACAATACATTTTCCCCATATGAGACTCAATAAAATTATTTTAATTTTGGGCAAAAATTTAGCCCAATATTCCCTGAGTTGCCTTTTGCCAAAAAATACTGCTTACCTTTGGGTATCCTATAGGATTCTTCAGTATAGGAGCCTGAGTTTCTCCACGTGATCTAGCTACCGTGGCTAGCTTGGAAATTTTCAAACTTTTTTTTTTAAGCAATGGAATAATTTTCTTCGATCATAGTTTTATGTAGGACTATAATATACAAAACAGGTACGATAGAACTTCTCTCTTGAAGTGACCCCTGACCTGTGGCATCCCCCTTACTTTTCCTACCTGCATCCCTAAGGCAGTTCTGAAGAATCACAGGTGCTGAGGAGCCACTGGAAAACTACTGACCTGATTTGAACCAAAGTGAGCATGGGGCAAGTGGGCATCTGAACAGAATCTGGGCTAGAAAGTTTGCATTGTTCTTTTTCTCTATGTCTCTCTGTCTCTGCCTAGTGCTCCCTTCCTCGTTCCAAGATAAGGCTGAGGGAAACAAGAGAGTGGTTTTGAGAGATGAGAAAGGCAGGCCAGTATATCCTTTAAAGGTGAGATTCCAGGCAGAAGGTGGGAAGATGGAGTGCTGAGCTGGGCGAGAAGAGGCTCCCAGCAAATTCTCAGGATCCCTCAGGTGGACAGAAACTGGAAGAAGGGTAAAGAAGTTAAGAATAGGTGAGGGCAGCAGCTAAAAGACAGCCAAGGACAGGGTGTCACATGCTGAGCTGTCTGCAGCCCAGGGATTTACGTGATTCCCGGGCTTCCTTAGAGTAGGGTCAGACACAGCATAAGGGCGTTTGTACCAGAAGTGGCTGGTTCCTTTTGCTTTGTGTCTGTCCTCCTTGCCTTGCTTCTCGGGGTCTCTAAAGAATATACTCATCATTGGAGCCTCTGAATTTGGGTCAGTGAAAGTCAGAAACTGGCCAAGATTTTATGGTTTGCAAAATACCTTTCTATACATGACCTCATTGCTCCTCTGAGGTATGTTGGGAAGGTGTGTAAGAGGAATGTTACACAGCATCCAACGTCACAGAACACTGCAGATGCCACCCCTATGAGAAAGCAGAGCATAAATGAGGTAGGGAGAGGAAAACAGTACAGACAGGCTAATTGCTGACTCTCCTGTGTACGGCCTCCCACTTAGGCTTGGCCACCGGGCAGGATGGTAGCGGTTATACATTCCATTCCCAATAGGTCAGAATGGCTTTGTGCTAAGTTTCCTGGATCGTGTCACTCAAATGTGTCATGCGTACTTGGTAGTCATAGCACGTTGCTCAAGAAGGATGATCTTCTAAGCCAGAGGTCACACACTGTCTGCACCCGGTGGGTTTTGTTTGGTCTGCATCAGATTTAAAATTTTGAATTAGTTGCCAACACTAAAAAAAATTAGAAAATATAAACATCTGCATTTCTGGCTTTCTTGAAAAACTGGAGGATCTGACTATATTGGTTTTTTTACAACTGCCCTCTTTCCATGAGTCATGTATTCTCCACACCACCCAGAGACCCCACCCAGCCTGCTTACTTCTTTATGTGCCTTGAGTAGGCCCATGCACATTTGAGTTTGAGACCCTTGGCCTAGGTTTGTGTCTTATGTAACTTGGCATAGAGAACAGGGGTTGCAAACTATGGTCTGTGAGCCAAATCTGGCCCTCCACATGTTTTTATAAATGAAGTTTTATTGGGTCATATTGGCTGCTTTCATAGTACTCAGTGCAATGGTTACTTGCTAGAGAGATCATAGGGTCTGCAAATCCTAAAATACTTGCTATCTGGCCTGCAGAGACCCTATCTGATCCCTGATCTAGACCATGTTTTCTAAACAAAAGTTTTCACCTATCAGAGGAATTCTTACCAGTGTTCTAAACTAACTTCACTTTCTCTCTCTCCAGACTTTATTTATAACCTACCAAACTGACAGGGGAATTTGGCGACTGGTTGTTCCCTGGGTCTGAGTTATTAGGAAGTCATGCAATGTCAGTTTTAGTGTCTGGCCATGAGGCAGTTGGCTTCCTTTTATTTTCCCCTCATCTGTCATGGCCTCAGAAGAAGAACAGCACTACCTAGAATCACTGACATCCTGCTTTTCTGCAGACTCTAATTAGCCTTGCAATTATTAATTATGAGAATGTTAGCTTACATGTGTGTAGTGAAAGGGATTAACTCCACAGGATTCCTGCACCTTTTCTCACATTTCCTTCTCAAGACTGTCCTGCAAGGCAGGTCAGTTGCCCACTCAGCAGCTCTTCTTCCTCCCATATTCCTTGCTCTAGAGCCCAGCTCTAGGTAGTGACTGAAAATGCCAGAATCTTGCCTTTTGGCCTTCTACAGTGGCTGAAAGGATCCCACACTCCTGTTCTGGCTAATAACAGACAAGGGAAGTCTTCCTAGAGGCTCTGAAGGAATATTTTCCTTCCTCATAAGAAAGTGACATGTGCAAGAGAGACTTCTATGTCCCTTCTGTTCTGTTTGTGGGTGTGGCTCTGTGAAGATGTGATGCTTGGAGCTGCCGTAGCCACCTCTGGATATGAAGAGAGGTGTCAGTGATATGTGGAAGATGTTGGGAAGAAGAATGAGACAATCCTGAGTTCCTGGGAACATCCTTGAGCCTGGAGTCATTGTCTTCCAGATGGTTCTCATTGTGAGAGATACTAACAAAAGCTTCTTGTTAAAGCCACTTTGGGTCAGATACTCTTATTATATAGGCCAAAGTATCTTAATTTGAATGATCAGCTATTACCTCTAGTTTACATAATTTTTTGAAAGTAGCTAATATATATTTAGTTGTTCCTATGTGTTAGGTATTATTTTGAGTTCTAAATAGTGGCTCATTTAGTCTTTATAATGACACTAGAAAATAGGTATTATTCCACATGATATCACTTGTATCTGGAACCTAAAATATGGCACGATTGAACCTATGTACAAAACAGAAACTGACTCACAGACACAGAGGACAGACTTGTGGTTGCCAGCGGCGGCAGGGAGGGGGTGGAGGTTTGGGGTTGGTAGAGGCAACTATTACATTTAGAATGGGTGAACAGCAAGATCCTGATGTATAGCACAGGAAACTATATTCAATGTCCTATGATAAACCGTAATGGAAAAGAATAAGAAAAGATTATATATGTATAACTGAGTCACTTTTGCTGTACAGCAGAGTAAATCAACTAGACTTCAATTTTAAAAAGTACATATTATTATCCCAGTTTTATAGAGCAAAAAATGACACTTAATAAATGCTAATACTGCATGAGGTCACATACCTGGTAAGAGACAGAGCTGGGAATTAACCCAGTCTGGCTCTGGAGCCCATGGGCTTAATACTCTACTGTGCTCTCTCTCTGCACAGAAGAAAAGAAAACGGTCTGCTATCTCACAGCATCTGGTATATCCCTTCTTGGGTCAGACACTGCAACAGACCTTATACTTGTCCATCCTTATCAGACAGTGAGTGCTCCATCACTCTCCATCCTCATCACTTATTACAGCCTGGATCTTAGTGAGTGCTCAATCCTTGGACTGGATTCAAACCCCTTTGCTGCTCACCTGCTGCTCTTTGTTTCCCCTCTCAGCTGTAGGCATCAAACCATTGCCAGCCTAGAAAAGTGCAGGAAGGTACCCTGTGTCCTGTATCCTAATGAGGGACATTTCATGGTGGCCATGGATACATGGATTCTGGGCTTGAAGCCAGGCAGAATCAAGTTCAGTTATGGCTCTGCAACCTCTAGCTGTGTCACCATAGGAGAATCCTTTCCCCTCTCTGAACCTCAGTGTCCTTTCTTTTAAATGGAGTAACAATGACCTTCCACTGTGGTTGTTTTGATTATTAAAATGATAGAGGTATAAAATGCTTAACAAAATACCTGGCATCAAGTAATTACCCAGTTAATGGTAGATACTATTATTAGTAAGGTTGCTTTTTTATTCTTTTTTTAAAAGTCATTTTATAAGAGCTGTCTTTTAAAAAAAAATCGACTTGTTTCTTGGGTGTGCTGGATCTTCTTTGCTGTACGTGGACTTTGGACAGCTGTGGTGAGAGGGGCCTACTCTCTATCGTGCTGCACAGGCTTCTCATCGTGGCTTCTCTTGTTGGGGAGCACAGGCTCTATACTGAGCGGGCTTCAGCAGTTGTGGCGTCCAGGCTTAGCTGCCCCATGGCACATGGGATCTTTCCAGACCAGGAATCAAACCTGTGTCCCCTGCATTGGTAGGCAGATTCTTAACCACTGGACCCCCAGGGAAGTCCTGCCTTTTTATTCTTATTATCACTATGAGGCTGTTTGTGGAACAACATGTCTGTATGAGGTGAACCTGAAACCCTGGGAGTAAAGGAGGGGGCTCACTCTGGTGCTGACATAGAAGTCAGGAGAGCAGGATGCTAGCCCGGTTTGGGGATATCAGGGCCTTCCCTTTCTCTCTCTGGGCTTAGGTTTTCCCGCCTGTCAAATGCATGTATTTGCTGAGATGACCTCTAAGGACCTTTCCCAGGTCAGATAGGACACACTGTAAATTGCACCAAACACATCGGCCTGCTTTCTCTCCAGGACTCTGCACAGCTCAGGAGCTGTTACCGTCTCTGAGAGTCCTGATTCAGTCTTCTCCAAAATCAGCCAAGGTTGTATATGGGTTTCCAACCCATCAGCCACCAGCATGACCCAGTGCCTGGCACAAGGTACATGGTTAACAATTCTGAGTTGGATGAATGAACTCCATTGAGTGGATGAGTGGCACCTATGACCCCTGAAGTTTGGGCCAGTTTGGTTTCTTGTAGTATAAATATTTAGAATATAACCATTATTATGGTTTTTGGCAAGGGTGAATCACTTAGTCATGGTCATGGCCTTGAACTGAACCAAACTGTGAGCCAGCATAAGAATAAACTGCATTCAACCACTGACCTCAGAGCCAAAAGGAAACTGACTTTCTGTTGACCCATGAGCCAGGTTTGGTTTTGCAAGGAAAAAAAAAAATTATGAACAATCCAATACTTAGCAAACCCTGTTTCCTTCCTTGAATTTTCTTCTAAACCCTCAAATTGGGACAAAATTAGACCCTAAATAATCCCTGCTTATATTATTGCACAATATACTCAAATAATAATAATGTTACCCAACACTTGCAGGGCAATTAGTTTGTACTAAGTGCATTATCTCATTTAGTCCTGAAACCTATAAAGTAGGTCCTATTTTTATTCCTCTTTTACAAGTGAGGAAAATTTGACAGCTAAGTAACTTTTGCTAAGGTCACATGGCTATTAGGAGGCATGGTGGACATTCAGTAGAGGTCCAGTGGATTCCTCGGCATCAGTGACAGTACATTTAATGAGCATATGCTAGGAGGCAGTCACCGGGTTGAGCATTTTGCATGCATATGCTCAGCTAATCCCTACAGTAATGCTGTCTGCAGTGCAGTATTAGCTCCATTTTAGTGATGAAGAAGCAGAGCTTTTGGGAGATACGTAACCATCCTATAATTTGTGTGTGGTGGAGCCAAGTTATCTTTGGACAATGGCAGAGTTCAGAAAACTCAAGGGTAATAAAGAGGGAGAGATGTTTCCAAAGGCATCATGAATCAGTGATTGAACTGGGTCTGGGTTTCATTGAAGACATTTTCCAGTCATTGCTGGGAGGGTGTTGTTCAGTAACAGTGGGAGGGGACCTGCTATATCGCCAATCCACCATGTCCCCTGCCCTCACGACAGGAAAGAGAGTTCAGTGGAATAGGGCACGTGCTTTGGAGTCAGACCTGTGTTCACATCACAGCTCCCAAACTAACTTGCTGGATGACCTTAGGAATAACATTTCCTCTCTCTAAATCTCTGTTTCCTCTTCTACAAAATGGAGCAATAGCCAGGCCTGCTTCTGAGGTTGCAGAAGGAGTAAATTAGAAAAGGAACACAAAGCGTGTGGCACCGAGACCATCACACAGGTAACGTAGATTAGCTGTTGTTATTGTCATTGAAATGATCCACAGCTGAAAGAGGTTTGAGAGCCTCCGTTCCACACGGAGAAGCACTGAAATCTGCTTCACAAGGATGATTTCTCATGGTGGAAAAGAGGCCCAGAAGCTGAAGAGTGTCTTACTCTCTAAGAGACACATATGTGTTTGGGACATACACACACACACACACACACATATGCACCTGCATGCCTTCACACCTGGACACACTTATCCTTATGGCATATGTGTGCACACATTTGTGCATGCATGCACATACATACATGTATACACACAATATGTGGGCCTTTGTGGTGGCTCAGAGGTAAAGAATCTGTCTGCAAAGCAGGAGATGCAAGTTCGATCCCTGGGTGGGGAAGATGCCCTGGAGAAGGAAATGGCAACCCATTCCTGTATTCTTGCCTAGGAAATCCCATGGACAGAAGAGCCTGGTGGGCTACAGTTCATGGTGTCACAAAAGACTGAAATGTGACTTAGCGACTAAACAACAGTGAACACAAAAAACATATATGGCACATATATGCTCACACACACACATACTACACCTATGGTTGTACATGCTTATACATGTTTGCATGTACCCAAATGTGTGCATGCCCATACTCACAGGTACACACACTCTCACCCTACTTTGCCTACTTAACACCTACTCCTTTAGCTTTCAACCCAAAGGTCACAGCCATGGGGCAGCTGCCCTGACCTACCAGGTGAGGCTGGGGCACTCAGGCTGTGTTCTTAGCACTGTGCATTTTTCCTCTTCAGTTTGCATCTTAATTGTCATTGAACAATTGTGTAATAAGTTGCTTAATTCTGGATTTCTTACCAGAAGTTTGTTCTGCAGAGGGGAGGGACAAAGTCTGACTATTTTCCACTGGTGGAAAGCTGCTAACATAGCCTAGCTCATAGTAGGCTTTCAACAGATACACACCCTTGATTGAACAGGACCATCAGATTCCATTTTGCATGCAAGCTGGAGGATAGCTGATTCACTGTGGGCCACCTTGTGTGAGTTTTGGGCTTTGGGTCCATGATGGTTTGTAGGCTCACCCAGTGAAACCCAAGCCTCAGAATGCTGTGGAAGCTGGTTAGGAAGAAAATTCACCTTTCAAATGTGTTCTGAGTCACCAGGCAAACAAGTGTCGGCGGTGGATGGAATGCTAAGAAGTCTGAAAGGTAGACTTGCTACTTAGTACTTGTAGTACTAAGTACTACTTACTTACATTACTAAGTACTACTTAGTAATGCACTTAGTACTTGCTACTTCTCGCTCTGTTTTCCCTGGGAGGTGAGGGGACACCAGCAGCTGCCACAAGTAATAAGGTTGATGAATCACTGCCTGGGCTGGGTCAGAGCTGTTTTCTTTCTCTCAGGCTAGACGATAGCAGTGAACAGGCCCAAATGGACATAAAGAGGGCAGAGGATGATGGAAATGAAGAACGTAGAGCTGGGAGGTTTGAGTAATTTATTTTCCTTCCTTTATTTATTAAAGGAATAGTTCTGGGCACCTTCTAAGTGCCAGGCACTTGGGCCAGTTGCTGGAAATTGGAGAATTAGGAGAAAATGAGATCTATGTGGTCTTTGGCCTCCGGGTATTCAAGCCTACTTGAGAGATGGAAAGGACAACAGGCAATTAGAATGCAGTGTGATCAGTGCTCCATTGGGGAAGTTTGATAGAGGGGAGCTCCAGGGAGAACGGGGATGGCTTCTGTAGAGGGAGATCTCCGAGCTAAGACCTGGAGAAGGACCACAGTTATCCAGGCTGGGAGAAGAGGAAAGAGTAGTGTGAGTGGAGAGAAGTGTTTGCGGGCAGGCCCCAAAGGGAGAGAGGGCACACGGTACACCAAGAGAGATGGCAGGAACTCAGTGCAGCAATAGCTGGTCGGTCCTGCTGTGTGGGCCTGGGGGCAAGGTCCACGGGATGCAGAGTTCATCCGTGTGGACTCGGAAGCCCCTGCCCCCAGGGTGTGGCAGATGTATCCTAGGACTGAAGTACTGATAGGCTGGGAGAAGACCATTCTGGGGACAAGAGGAGTCCATCAAAGGGGACCAGAGCACCGGGGCAGGGATCTCCTGCAGACCTGAGGATTCAGGGTGTGGGGGAAGGAGCTTTGCCTTCCACTGGCTACGTGACTGACCATCCTCTGGGCCCGTTTTCTCACCTGTCACCAGGGAGGCCTAGGTGACCTTTCAAGTACCTTCCAGCGGCTACTGCCTAAGCTTTCATTAGGCTGAATGAGCTGTGTGCTACACCCCCCAGCCCCCACAGCCACTCTCTGCCTCGCCTCCCATCCCCACAGCTCTTTCTACCCTTCAGTGTCTACCCTGGCCCCCTGGGCCTCATATTCTCTATCACTACTCAGAAGCTGTGTCTTACAGGCAACTCACATCACATCTCTGGGCTTCAGTTTCCACACTAACGGGAAGTGATGGGGGTGATAATACCACCTACTTTTTCCTCCTCATCTGGTGCCTTTCTACATCCAGGCCACCTGGCCTTCTCTCTCCAGCTATTTCTTGCCTGGAATTCTTTGCCTCTTTCTCCCCCAGCCTCCACCCCCTCACTTTTGTCATGCTAATTCTTCCTTCTCTTTCAAATAGAAGCTTAAGCAAGATTCCTTCACAGAAGCCTTCCTTAAGGGGGTCTATCGCTTGCTGTATTCCACTTTAACACTGTATACTTCCTTCTTAACACTCATCACAGCGGTCCTTTACCCAGTTGTGTGTGATAACTATTTCCCTTTCTGAGGTACAAGCAGGGGCAGGGAATATATCCGACACCTGTCCTGGGTGTATAGTAGGCCCTGGGTGTGAATTGTTCAGTGGATAAATGAATATCCTGATGGATTTAATATATTTCATACATATGTAAGTTATTAATTATACTCAGCCAGGCCTACAAACTGGCTGAGTATAATAAACTCAGTTTTCCAAAAAAACCCCCCCAAAACAAAAACAAACCACAAGTTTAGTAACATGTTCTAGCCACTAGAGGGCGGTGTGAAACCATAACGCTGGTGGGGTGGGGGCCTCAGGGTCCCCAGCCCTTTTATGAGTTGGAATGGGGCTTCTAAGGTGGCATTAGTGGTAAAGAATTGGCCTGCCAATGCAGAAGATGTAAGAGATGAGGGTTCGATACCTGGGTTGGGAAGATCCCCGGGAGAAAGGCATGGCAACCCACACTAGTATTCTTGCCTGGAGAGTGTTATGGACAGAAGAGCCTGGTGGGGTACAGTCCATAGGATTGCGAAGAGTTGACATGACTGAAGTGACTTAGCACACATGCATGCATAATGTTCAGCACTTTGTGTTCTATCCATATCCTGGATTCATTACATAAAATTCAAAATATACATAGACCATTACGAGTTGGAAGGCTTGTCAAAGCCTGTTCGGTCCAATCCTGGACACTGAGGCCTGAGGGAGAGTGAGGTTCCCCTGCCTTCACTGGCCCTATGGCACAGACTTGTTCCTGGTTGTGGGCAAACCCCCCTCTTTTCAGTATTCCTATTTTCTATTATGTGGGAGACATCATTGTAAATCCTATCTGTCCAACCATCCAATACATATTTATTGACCTTCCACTACGTGCTGAGC
Organism: Bos mutus; assembly: GCF_027580195.1. Classification (NCBI taxonomy): domain Eukaryota; kingdom Metazoa; phylum Chordata; class Mammalia; order Artiodactyla; family Bovidae; genus Bos; species Bos mutus. The sequence continues at coordinate 100,072,507 of NC_091623.1, read as the reverse complement.
ACTGTTAGGTGCTAGAAGCTCTGGTGTACCAAACAGGTCCCTGTCTCATGGAGAGCACTGTCTAGTTGGAAGGAGGGGCACTGAGAAATCATATATCATTACAAACTGATTAGTGCGATGGAAAAAGTCAGAGCCTGTTTGCTGCTGCTGCTGCTGCTAAGTCACTTCAGTCGTGTCCGACTCTGTGCTACCCCATAGACCGCAGCCCACCAGGCTCCCCCGTCCCTGGGATTCTCCAGGCAAGAACACTGGAGTGGGTTGCCACTTCCTTCTCCAGTGCAAGAAAGTGAAAAGTGAAAGTGAAGTCGCTCAGTCGTGTCTGACTCCTAGCGACCCCATGGACTGTAGCCTACCAGGCTCCTCCATCCATGGGATTTTCCAGGCAAAAGTACTGGAGTGGGGTGACATTGCCTTCTCCACAGAGCCCATTTAGGGCTACCTAATTCTTTCTTGAGCTCATTCTTGAAGGAACGGTCATATAGCAGAAATCCAGAGGTTAAGCAGCCACTGGCAGAGGGATCAGAAGACCAGGCTTTTGTGCACAGGTCCATCTGAGCTGCCAGGTGCTATTGGGCAAGTCCTTTCCCCTCTTTGTCTTCTGTTTTTCCATCTGTATAATTATAGAAGCATTTCAAGCCTAAAACTTTTGATTAGGAGGGGCTTGTACCTTAAATACTTGGGGTGCCTTCTCAGTCCAGGAGCCTGAACTTTTGGAGTTCAAATTATATCCTCAATATACATAGGGATCTCACTTTAAAGAGTCAACCATTTGTGATGTGAATTTTCACTCCAGTGGAGTTTTTTTCATGTGTTAATTTCTGTAAGTGAGGATCACACCTATTGATGTCTCAGAGACTAACTTGCTGTTTAGTCACTCAGGCATGTCCGACTCTGTGACCCCATGGACTGCAGATCACCAGGCCTCCCTGTCCTTCACCATCTCCCAGACTAATTAATTAAAAACACCAAGAATTTAGCTTTGCAGAAGGTTTTCAGTCTGAATTGCCAGAAGGTGGGCAGGTGGGAAAGACTTGTAGCAGGAGGCAAAAAGGATTAAATTTCAAAACCTAGAGTTAAGCTCCTCCAGGTTAAAGCATTTATTTATTGTTAAATTTTTAATCACTGTCCATCTGGGACAGGTGAGCCCTGGCTCAGGGTCTCTTGAATACAGCTAAGAACCTGATGCCCTTGAGTTTGCTGTTGCTGAGGAGGCTACAGTTCCATGGCTCTGCCTCGGGCAACCATTCCTATTCCCTGTGGGATCTGGGAAGCTCTGACCCTCTTATTCTGGGCTGAAGAAGGGCACATGCAGGCATGTCTTTCATCATGCAAATATCTTGGCTCTTGATAAGGGATATTTTAATCAGAATATTTATCTCTTTGACCTGCTGCTCCAGGACCTGGCTTGTCCATTAAATTTCTGAAATTTGTGGGGCAGTTGCAGCAGGTGGTAGGCTGGCCTGGAGCAGAGCTGAGGGCAGTAGTTCTCAGGGATGGGGCCACCTCCATGTGGTTGCCTCACCTGAGAGTTTGTGAGCATAGAGGATGAATAATGGAGATGGTGACCCAGTCAGCTTTTGCCTGTCCCAGGATGGCCAGAAATCTCTAAGGAAGAGACAGGGAGGTGATGAGGGCCAAGACAATGTAAAGGACCACAGAGGTGGCAGGTCTGTTTAAGCTGATGTCTACTTTGGGTCACGCCGAATCAGCAGTCCAGGTTGTTGGATCAGAGAAAATGGTCAGTTGGATTTAGGGCCCAAAGACCTATAATTTGCACTGAGGCAGAGGGAGGAGATGGCATCTGGAGGACCCGGGAAGATGAAATGAAAATGGCATGAACAGGAGATCAGTATTAATGGGAACCAGGACCCATGGAAGGGAAAAAGGGAAAAGAGGTTTTCAAATGCTAGACAGAGAGACATGTTTAAGAGTAAACATAATTCTTCACATGGGTTTGCTTACCCGTACACCTCATGCATACTTCACATGCACAATATTGTCCACTGTCTCTGCTTGGGTCCCCAACTAGTGCTGTAGGACAGGTTGGGCATTTCCATACTACCAATGAGGAGAACTGCAGCCCAGAGATACCTGCTTAGTGGCCTAGCCAGAAGAAATCCTGGGTCTTTGCATTCTTTGCCCAGGGCCATTCTGTTAGTAGTTTCCTGAGTTTAGCCTTGTCCAACTGATGCAATGCAGGGAGTAATTGTGTAAGAAAGATGAAGCTGACCTACCCTTTCAGATGCTCTCTCCTTGAGTTCCCACCATGGAATTCTGTTTAGAAGCCACCAGGAACTCTGTTTAGAGCACACCAGGCTCCTCTGTCCTCTACTATCTTCCAGAGTTTGAATTGCCCTCTGCTCTTCCCCAGTAGCATATTGGACACTTTATTCTCACTTTACAGATGAAGAAATTAAGAGAGAGACTATGTGTGTGGTCCAAGAACACAACCAGTAAGTGGTAGAACAGGGACTTGAACTTGAGTCTGCATGACTTGAGGCCCCATTGCTTTGTGGGACAGACTCAGAGCCACTCTCACTCCTTGGTGAGGGAGGGGCACTCGCTGGCTTCCTGCAACACGATGAGGGCAACAAACTTTAATCTGGTGATGCTTGTAGGAAGGATCAGAAAGGGAGAGAAAGGAAGAGAGACAGCTCAGAAGGAAATTGACAGTTAAAGAAGAGATAAGACATGTGCTGCTGTGTCCTCTCAGGAATCAATCACATTCAGCTGGTCACAAGACGAGCAGCCTCTGGAGGGGAGCAGATGGTCAGCCTGGAGCCTGGAGGAGGAGTGACCATGGCGCCTAGTACCAGAACTGTACTACCTGGGGTGAGAGCATAGGGCCTCAAGTCATGCAGACTCAAGTTCAAGTCCCTGTTCTGGCACTTACTGGTTGTGTTCTTGGACCACATATGTAGCCTCTCTCTTAATTTCTTCATCTGTAAAGTGAGAATAAAGTGTCCAGTATGCTACTGGGGAAGAGCAGAGGGCAATTCAAACTCTGGAAGATAGTAGAGGACAGAGGAGTCTGGTGTGCTGCTGTTCATGGGGTCACAAAGAGTCAGACACTACTAAGCGATTGAACAACAACAAAAAGTGGTAATAATAGTGGTTGTGGAAATTAGGTGAAATCATACAGAAGTACTTGGCACAATAGTAACCACTAAATAACTATCAGCTATGGTCATAAAAGTTGTAATGAATAATGTGAATGGAGTGAATTAGGTTGAATATTGTAGATTACATTGAATAATATAAGCATTTTCCTATCTCCTCCAGTTGACAGATTATTCCCTTGATTTCAACTCTTCTGGGCTACCTTAAGTCTCTTCTGCCTTTCTCACCCAAATTATTTTTAACTTTTTTTTTTTTTTTTTCAGATTCCATTCACTGAAGAAAAAATAAACCTCCTTCGGAGGCTAAAGAAGCTGAGTCTTAGATAAGGTAAGGTAACACTGTTAAGTAAGGTGATACATGTAGCAATGCGCTGCTGCTGCTGCTGCTAAGTCACTTCAGTCGTGTCCGACTCTGTGCTACCCCATAGACGGCAGCCCACCAGGCTCCCCCGTCCCTGGGAATTTCCAGGCAAGAACCCTGGAGTGGGTTGCCATTTCCTTCTCCAATGCATGAAAGTGAAAAGTGAAAGTGAAGTTGCTCAGTCGTGTCCGACCCTCAGCGACCCCATGGACTGCAGCCTACCAGGCTCCGCCGTCCATGGGATTTTCCAGGCAAGAGTACTGGAGTGGGCTTCCATTGCCTTCTCCGTAGCAATGCGCACTAGAGCAAATACCCTCGCCACCACCTTTTAGCAGGGAAGACAGACTTCCGTGAACGACAGAGAAGCACAATGAATGACTCCATAGGGACTGGCAGAGGGAACTAGCCTAATGCAGGGGTTCAGGAAGGCTTCCTTGGGAGTTAGTAGTGCTGCAAGGGATCAAGATTTTTCACTGGCGGAATGCCGGACTCGGGGAAAGCGACCCCCAGAGGGAGTACGAGGAATGCTTTTAGGAATCTGGCATGTGAGAATTTTAAAAATTATAATAATTATGTATTCATTGCAAATTATTAATGCAAAAGACTCTGTTTTACATTTATGAAGTGATAGCATGTTTCCTTCCTTTTAAAATATATAAATACATGTACAGTATTCTTGCCTGAAGAATTCTTGTATGGACAGAGGAGCCTGGTGGGCAACAGTCTATGGGGTGGCAAAGAATCAGATATGACTGGGTGACTAATACTTTCCCTTTTCACTTTCAGAGACCAATAGTTGGCAAACATTAGCTGTGTGATGACAAAAATCATGATTCCAAAAGTCTAATGTCTAAAGTTTGAGAAACTAATTTTGTACCACTTTAGATTTTTTTAGAAGAGAAAACTGAGACTCAGAGATACTAAATGACTTGTTTAATGTCACAGAGTGAGTTGGTGACCAAGCTTAGTCATATGAAAATCTGTGCCACTTCCCCCAAATCCTAAGATAACAGGGAAAGTAATGTATCAGGTTTGAGTTCCAGGAGACGTTTGATGAATGATTCTCGGTTCTTCTGGATAGATTCTTGGATTAGAATTCTTGGATTAGAATCTTGCTGGCACTTTCTTTATTTTATTTTATTTTTTCAAATTAATTTCTTTTTCCAGAATTCATCTATCTCCCAGATTCTCCTCTGTGGTGAGAGGGCCTTGGCTTTAGAAGGAGGATTTGTGACCAAGTCACTTTGTTCTCCTGGCCCCTGAATCATTAGGTTAAGTTCTGTCAGCTGACCTTACCTGGAGCTGGGGAGGGACAGACCCTGAATTTCTGGATGGGGCTGCAGCCAAGCCAGGTCTTGTCCCTGGTGTGTGGTCATGAGTGTAACCTCTTCCTCCCTGGGCTGCCTAGCTGATGGGGCCATTAGGAAGAGAACATGAGGCTAAGTATTTGGAGCTTGAAATGCCTGCCACTGGAGGGGCTGTTATGACCATTCATGCCCTCCCTATCAGTAGCAATGAGGCACATGAGCTGTGACCATCAACCATCCTGGCCAACTGACTCTAGAGCACTACCCAGGGCTGAGCCTGCGCTGATATGCTGACATTTACTCAACAACCAGACTGCTTCCTAGGGACTCCCTGGTGGCTTAGATGGTAAAGAATCTGCCTGCAATACAGGAGACCTGAGTTTGATCCCTGGGTCGGGAAGATCCCCTGGAGAAGGGAATGGCTATCCACTCCAGTATTCTTGCCTGGAGAATTCCATATACAGAGGAGCCTGGTGGGCTACAGTCCATGGGGTCACAAAGAGTCGAACACAATGGAATGACTAACACACGGACTGCTTTCTGAGAGAGAAAACCTACTCTTCATGAAATAGTGTCACAAATAGGATTTCATGTTGATTTTTGTAGTCACCCTCAGAGTAATCATCATCATTACTGTTGTGGTAAGGAGGAAACTAAAGCCGGGACCTGTGAAAAAGGTCTGTCCCAGGTGACTAGGCTGGTGAGTGGTGACCTTGGGCCCAGCCCACGGAATTTCTGGCTGCCAGACAGGAGCTCTTTTTTCAGCACCTCCACTGCCAGCCCCCATCCCTACACTGAGCTCGGGGGGCAGGGGAGAGGGCAAAGGAAGGACCTGAACTTTCAGCAGACTTGCCTGTTCATTTCTGAAGTTGTCATTGATGGAAAACAGGCCTGGAGGGAGGAGAGAATGAGAAGAGCTACCATTAATCTCTAATTAATTTCTAACCAAATTAGGAAAACCAGCTTTTCACATAAGTAGAGACGATTGTGACAGTTGTAGGCTGTATTCTTCGTTAGGAGCTAGATTTCTAGGAAGAATTTGGGCAGTTTGAATTCTTTGCCTCTCATATAGACCTTTCCAGATTTTATCTGCTCATCTGATTATTTCATTATTTTATATATCTCTGGGCTTCCCTGGTGGCTGAGATGGTAAAGAATCTGCCTGCAATGCAGGATACCTGGGTTCAATCCCTGGGTCAGGAAGGTCCCCTGGAGAAGGAAATGGCAACCCACTCCAGTATAGTAGTCAAGCTTCTCCAGAGAAATAGAAGCAGTAATATATACATCATGGATATATATATCTATAGATAAATATTGATTGATTTTAAGGGATTAGCTCATGTGATTGTGGAGGTTGCCAAGTCCAAAATCTTCAGGAGAGGTCAGCAGGATGAAGACCTAGGGAAGAGCTGACGTTGCAACTTGAGTCTGAAGCCTGTCTGGAGGTAGAATTCGCTCTTCCTTAGGGGAAGACCGTCTTTTTCCTTTACATTCTTCAAGTGATTAGATGAGGCCCATCCGCATTATGAGGGGTGGTTAATCTGCTTTACTCGAAGTCAACAGATTTATATGTTAACTTAATCTAGAAATGCCTTCACAGCTGTATCCAGCTGTGTCTGGCCAAATATCTGGGCATTGTGGCTTAGCCAAGTTGACACATAAAACTAACCATCACAGTATATAAACATACAATATGTAGGATAACATAAGCTAATATTTCAGTTCATTTCAGTCGCTGAGTCGTGTCCGACTCTTCGCAACCCCATGAATTGCAGCACACCAGGCCTCCCTGTCCATCACCAACTCCTGGAGTTCACTCAAACTTACGTCTATTGAGTCAGTGATGCCTGCCCCCAATCCCTCCCAGGATCAGAGTCTTCCAATGAGTCAACTTTTTGCATGAGGTGGCCGAAGTATTGGAGTTTCAGCTTTAGCATCAGCCCTTCCAAAGAACACCCAGGACTGATCTCCTTTAGAATGGGCTGGTTGGATCTCCTTGCAGTCCAAGGGACTCTCAAGAGTCTTCTCCAACACCACAGTTCAAAAGCATCAATTCTTCGGCACTCAGCTTTCTTCACAGTCCAACTCTCACATCCATACGTGACTACTGGAAAAACCATAGCCTTGACTAGATGGACCTTTGTTGGCAAAGTAATGTCTCTGCTTTTGAATATGCTGTCTAGGTTGGTGATAACTTTCCTTCCAAGGAGTAAGCGTCTTTTAATTTCATGGCTGAAGTCACCATCTGCAGTGATTTTGGAGCCCCCCAAAATAAAGTCTGACACTGTTTCCACTGTTTCCCCATCTATTTCCCATGAAATGGTGGGACCAGATGCCATGATCTTCGTTTTCTGAATGTTGAGCTTTAAGCCAACTTTTTCACTCTCCTCTTTCACTTTCATCAAGAGGCTTTTGAGTTCCTCTTCACTTTCTGCCATAAGGGTGGTGTCATCTGCATATCTGAAGTTATTTGATATTTCTCCCGGCAATCTTGATTCCAGCTTGTGCTTCTTCCAGCCCAGTGTTTCTCATGATGTACTCTGCATACAAGTTAAATAAGCAGGGTGACAATATACAGCCTTGACGAACTCCTTTTCCTATTTGGAACCAGTCTGTTGTTCCATGTCCAGTTCTAACTGTGGCTTCCTGACCTGCATATAGGTTTCTCAAGAGGCAGGTCAGGTGGTCTGGTATTCCCATCTCTTTCAGAATTTTCCACAGTTTATTGTGATCCACACAGTCAAAGGCTTTGGCATAGTCAATAAAGCAGAAATAGATGTTTTTCTGGAACTCTCTTCCTTTTTCCATGATCCAGCAGATGTTGGCAATTTGATCTCTGGTTCCTCTGCCTTTTCTAAAACCAGCTTGAACATCAGGAAGTTCACAGTTCACATATTGCTGAAGCCTGGCTTGGAGAATTTTGAGCATTACTTTACTAGTGTGTGAGATGAGTGCAATTGTGCAGTAGTTTGAGCATTCTTTGGCATTGCCTTTCTTTGGGATTGGAATGAAAACTGACCTTTTCCAGTCCTGTGGCCACTGCTGAGTTTTCCAAATTTGCTGGCATATTGAGTGCAGCACTTTCACAGCATCATCTTTCAGAATTTGAAATAGCTCAACTGGAATTCCATCACCTCCACTAGCTTTGTTTGTAGTGATGCTTCCTAAGGCCCACTTGACTTCACATTCCAGGATGTCTGGCTCTAGGTGAGTGATCACACCATCGTGATTATCTTGGTTGTGAAGCTCTTTTTTGTACAGTTCTTCTGTGTATTCTTGCCACCTCTTCTTAATATATTCTGCTTCTGTTAGGTCTAAGCTAATATTTCTTCTTCTGTTAAGCTAATATTTACTGACCATTTGTTATGAGCCAGGAAACATTATCTCCTTGAATGATTTTTTTCTAATGATTACAGTACAGTACCTCGCACATAGATAGAAATAAAAGGTGGTTTTAAAAATCAGAAGGCAATTCAGAGTAGAGGTTAAGAAACACGATTTTGGCACTGGGCAGACCTGAGTTCAAGTTCTAATATCTAACTTGGGCAAGTTACTTAATTTTTTCAAGTCTCTTTTTCCTCATCTGTAGAAGAGAATTAAAAATAGTACTTACTTCCTCAACATAAGCAGTGACTTGAAAAATAGTTATTGACAAAATGAAGTTTGAAGTTACCTCCAGAGTTATTATGAGAATTAAAGGAGATAACTTATCTAAAGCCCCTGCCTCACATAGTACCTGAAAAATGACAAGAACACGATGGATTTCTTTGCCTTGTACTATGATTATTTTTCTTCTTGACATCGGCAGCTGTTGGGATCCACCTCACAGGACTCAGTAAGGTGTGGCTTCCAGGAAGGTCTTGCCTCTAAAGGCCAGGTCAGAACAGAACAGAAATCTCCCTGGCCTGACTCAGAGGCTGGTTTCTCTTACTTCCTTGGCATAATTCTTGGGGCAGTCAGTTCTCAGCTGCTCCCCAAACTCCTTTCTCGGAGCTCTGGCTGTGACTGGGTTTGGCAGGGAGCGTCCTCCAGGTAACATGGTCTGGAGCCCAGTGAGCTTCCCATGTCTCTGCCAGCACACCCTTCTTCTTGTCTGCAGCCCAGCCATCAGATCTGTCTCATGAAGCTTGAGTTACTGCCTCTTAATGGAAAACAGCTGCCTGCTCCTCTTAATGTCTACGAACTCCCTGCACATACTCATTCTATTGATTTGGCTAATCATTCTCATTTGTTCTAAGGCAAATTGCACTACTTGTACTTGGAATATAAGGACATCAGGAAGACCACAAACCATTATCGTTTTAACTAATGCATTCATCATTCAATAAAATATTTGTGGTGCACTAAAGGACGGAGTCTCAGCTCTGACACTTACCAGCTGTGTGATCTGAGTCAAATTTCTTAATCTCTCTTATGTCTGTCTCAGTTTCCTCACCTATAAAATGAGGGCAATGTTAATGTCTACTCAAAATGGTTATTAGAACACTTAAATTAGTTAGTATGTGTAAAACGTGTAAATATATGCCCGATGTATACAGGACGGATTGGGGGTAGGAGGAGAAGGGGACGACAGAGGATGAGATGGCTGAATGGCATCACTGACTCGATGGACGTGAGTCTCAGTGAACTCCGGGAGCTGGTGTTGGACATGGAGGCCTGGCGTGCTGTGATTCATGGGGTCGCAAAGAGTCGGACACAACTGTGCGACTGATCTGATCTGATCTGATTATGATGATTATTATTACATTGCTACTTCTAACTCTACTTTGTTCCAACAATGCTACTGGGTGTTGGGGGAACAGCAGTGAACACAAAACACTTTGTCCCTGCCTTGTGAAGTTTATATACTTGTGAGTAGAGGCGAAAAAGAATAAACAGGTAAAACAAAACTCCCCACTGATGTGACTACAAATTGTGATGTGTCCCAAAGAAAACCAACAGGATGCTTTGACAAACACACAGTGGACTGGGGGAAACAACTTAGAGAGGCAGGTATGGTAGATGTTACTGAACTGCTACTATTTAGGCACAACTCCCTGGTAGCTCAGCTGGTTGCAGTTGAGAATCTGCCTGCAATGCAGGAGACCCCAGTTTGATTCTTGGGTCGGGAAGATTCCCTGGAAAAGGAATAGGCTACCCACTCCAGTATTCTTGTCTGGAGAGTCCCATGGACAGAGGAGCCTGGTGGGCTACAGTCCTTAGGGTCGCAAAGAGTCAGACGTGACTGAGTGACTAATACTTTTCACTAGAGAATATATGAAAATGTAGAAAGTACATAGAATAGTTTTGTGTTTTAATAAATAGAGCAATCTGTTGAACTTGTTTCATTGAACGCTTGAATCATTCCTCCACAGTCCATTGGCCAGAACCACCAGGAGGCTCCACCCACATCAAGGCAGTGAAGGAGGGGGAGGTGCTGGGATTACAGCCTTCCCGCATGCCTGGAAAGAGGAGCACTGAAAAGGGTGAGTTCCAGAGGGTTCTATCACAGAGAGTGATTTTTAAAATGTCCTTTAGAAAATAAATTTCCTGAAGGAAAAAAATAAGTCATTTAAAAAAATTAAAGAATGGTGTAGAAGACATAGACTTAAAGCAAAAATGGAGAATGTGGTGTGAGAACGGACTTTGCAGCCTGGAAGTTCTGTCATCCCTGTGCTCCTGTGGAACTGTCAGATTTAGTGATAAGGCTACAGGCATCATCCTGCAGAGATCTTCAAGCCCACTGCAGCTGCCAGGTGCCCCAACCAAGCTTTCCAGAATGTCCAGTCTGGAAGGATGCTGGCCTCATGTCCTTTCCCCACTCTGCTCAGAAACCTCAGTAGCCCAGCACCCTGCCTGTAGCCCTCCTCGTTATTCATTTTAAGACTCACCTCTCCTCCCTAAAATGCCTGGAGACCTTGGCCCCAGATAATGGCCTCTTGCTAGTCACCAACATCCTCCACACGTGCTGACTCCTTCTCACATAGATGCCTGCGGTTCCTGAAAACATGATGGGACCATGCTCTGAGGAGGACCGTGTGGTGTTTGGCAGGGTTCTGTTTCAAGAAGTTTTGGAATGTAGCCAGAATGTGGAACAGCTGCAGGGGAAGGGGAGAGAGAGAAAGTAGAAGGTGGGGGGGTGGGGAGTAGGGGATGGGAAAGGTGGGGTCGAGGTGGTGACAGAATCCCTGCCTCTCTCAATTCTTCATATTTCTTTTCATTCTTCATCTTTTAAAATAAGTGGTCACTTTGGACTGATGTCTGTCAAGCAGCACAAAGAAGGCAGTTTTGCAGGGACTAAAGGTGTGAGGACCAAAGCATTGTTTTTAGCACCCAGCTTCCAATAAATGTTATCCTTTAGTATGATTTAGAATATAACATCATGCTTGATTCTCATAAGACCCTGTGAGCAGAATGTGTCAGGTACTCTCAAGGACATTTTACAGGTACAGAAACTGAAGCTGAGAGAGTTAAAATGACTAGAGTGTGGCCCTTTAGCAAGTCTGTGATGGTAACTAGGCTCAGGAACAAGGTCTGTGGACTTCACATCCTACGCTCTTTAAGCTGATACCCTACCACTAACTATGCTTTGTTGTTGTTTAGTTGCTAAGTTGTTTCCGATTCTTTTGCAATCACATGGACTGTAGCCTGCCAGGCATCCTCTGTCCATGGGATTTCCCAGGCAAGAACACTGAAGTGGGTTGCCATTTCCTCCTCCAGGGGATCTTCCCAACCCAGGGATCGAACCTGTGTCTCCCACATTGCAGGCGGATTCTTTATTGCTGAGCCACCAGGGAAGCCCACCACTCTGCTTACCTTTTAGTCATTGATTGAAAAAGATGCTCATCTGACTTGTTGCTTGTTTTTTCACATACATTAGAGGAAAAGACACTTTAACCTTTTTAGAAAGTTCTGTGGTCCTCACACAGAATATTTGGCCAAATTCCTAACGCAAAATACTCTGAAGTTTTCATTGGCTTGTCCCTTGTGTAAGTATGCTGTGGCTCACCACTAAGGCAATATTATGCAATTGGAAGCAGAATTTAAATTGAAGCTTCTGTCCATCATCCCTGGTATGTGCAGGTGGAGCCCTCCACTGACTTATACCATCACAATTCCTCTTGGTGGCATTATATTTTTAGATAGATTAAAATGCATTTATTTGATCATTTATTTACTTTACTTGGAATTTATTGATATTCTTTGAGTGCCGAGAAACTAATACATTTTAAACCTTTGGATTATGAGTGTTGGAGTATTTTAGAGGGCTTGAAAAATAGCATCCCTCTTCCGTGGCTCAGCTGAGAACTGTCAGGAAGATGCAGATTGAGATGTCAGCATTATTACTGATTGAAGCTGGGTTGGGGGTTCTCCTTAGCTGTGGAGTCAAATGGGTGTGCTGATGTGTCTCACCAGTGCCTGGCAGGACAGGGCCACCAAAGGCTTTCCAGCAGGTACAAAACTGGCCCCAAGCTTCCTGCATGGCATCAGGCACAGATTGATAGCAGTCCCCTTTCTGCTAGAACCTGTCCCAGGAGAAGAGAGGGTGTACCCAGAACCTTGAATCTCTTCTACACTGAGCAGTCAGATAAATCCCCTTTCCTCCTGTAAGGAGGGCTGTGGGAGGAAAGATGGCAGAACTGTTTTCAAGATGAAGTTCTTTTACATGGAAATATGAGTGATAAGGGCTTCCCAGGTGGCAGTAGTGGTAAAGAACCTGCCTGTCAGGGCAGGAGACATAAGAGACGCAGGTTGCATCCCTGAGTCAGGAAGATCCTCTGGAGAGGGGAATGACAGCCCACTCCAGTATTCTTATCTGGAGAATCCCATGGACAGAGGAGCCTGGCAGACTATAGTCCATATAGTTGTGCTGGAAAGAGTTGGACATGACTGAATTGACTTAGCATGCATGCATGCATGGGTGATGAGGAAGATTTCCACCTTAACAGTGAGAAAGGAGTGAAGGAATTTATAACTAGTGCCAGCCAATTCTCTGGGAATTCTTCACAAGTTATGAACTAGGTATCCTATATACATTGAAGAATGTTAGAATCTGTGTAAACCTCTACCTGGATTGTCTTTGTTTCAAAGGAAAAATGATTGAATGCTATGGTGGTGGAATATTGTCCAATCTCTAGTTTGTCATCGTAGGCTAAAGCAGGCTGTGTTTCCTGGAAGCAGACATGGGGATGGAGTTTGGGGTGTGAGATGTTGATACAGGATCGATACGTGTGAAAAGAAAGAGGAGGACGTAGGAGTGGGCAGAGGAAGAAGCCAAAGCAGGCCTGACAGAACCTGAGACAACCGGGTAGGGAACTTGGGAGTGAAAGTTACCCTTCAGTGTCACCCCACAGTGGACCAAAATGCTCCTGCCTCCCTCTGTTGCTGGCTGGGACTCAGACCCCATGACTCTCTGTGACTGAGGCCGACCCTACAGGAGCCATTGATTGGGCTGCAGGCTCTGGGCAGCTTGTGTGCACGTTTGCCATGAGGGCCCTTCATTTCCCAGTCCCTGACTCTGCCTGCTGTCTCATTCTCTGCTGCTGCTGCTGCTAAGTCACTTCAATCGTGTCCGACTCTGTGCGACCCCAGAGACGGCAGCCCACCAGGCTCTCCTGTCCCTGGGATTCTCCAGGCAAAAACACTGGAGTGGGTTGCCATTTCCTTCTCCAATGCATGAAAGTGAAAAGTGAAAGTGAAGGCGCTCAGTCGTGCCCGACTCTCAGCAACCCCATGGACTGCAGCCCACCAGGCTCCTCTGTCCATGGCATTTTCCAGGCAAGAGTACTGGAGTGGGTCGCCATTGCCTTCTCTGCAACTGCCTGCCTTTTTCTTGACACTTTAGTGAAGCCCAGTTGCTTTACTTCCCACCAGCCCTCATGCCTCTGGTTGTCATCTAAAATATCTATTCTGATCTGTCATTCTCACTTCTCATGACTCAGTTTGGGTATCATTTCCTCCAGGAAGGTTTCTCTGACCCCCAGGCTTGGCCGAGCACCACTCTTTCAGTATTCATAGCCTTCTCCTTTGCTGTTGTTCGTCACTCAATCACGTCTGACTCTTTGTGACCTCATGAACTGCAGCATGCCAGGCTTCTCTATCCTTTACTACCTCCTGGAGTTTGCTGAAACTCATATCCATTAAATCAATGATGCCATCCAATGCCTTATCCTCTGTTGCCCCCTCCTCCTGCTGCCCTCAGTCTTACCCAGCATCAGAGTCTTTTCTAGTGAGTCGGCTCTTTGTATCAGGTGGCCAAAGTATTGGAGCTTCAGCTTCAGCATCAGCCTTTCCAATGAATATTCAGGGTTGATTTCCTTTAGGATTGACTGATTTGATCTCCTTGCTGTCCAAGAGACTCTCATGAGTCTTCTCCAGCCCTAGCACTTACCAAATGACATTACATTTGCTGTGGACCGACCTATCTTTTCCAGGTCTAAGTTTGTCTCCAGGATCGTCTTGTTTGCCTTCAGACCAAGAGTGCCCAGAAAGGTCTTGGTACATGGCAGGTGTTCAACAGACATCCGTCCTCTAATCCTCGCTCCCCTCTAGAGAGAGCCACGCCCTCACCCAATGAACACTCATTGAACACTTTTGTGCAGCCATAACAGGGCATCACAGAGCACTGGGCTGAACTTGTTACTGTAACCACCACAGTGCTCAGAATAGAATCTTGTATATTATCGTTTTTTGGGAAACACTGTTTTTTTTTAAATCAGGCCGTATTTTCTCTTGCCAAAATTGCTTCAGCACAGGATCTGGAAGCTGTGAAGGACTTGAGCAAAAATTGCCAGGCACAGGACAAGCAAAGCCTCAGAGCATATTTGAAATAATTTCTTAGGGGATGAAACTGCTAAGGTAAATGCACTTGTTTTTCTTTTGTTTTTATTGGAGCATAACTGCTTTACAATGTTGTGTTGATTTCTGCTGTACAACAAAGTGAATCAGCTATATGTATACATCTATCCCCTCCTTCTTGGACTTCCCTCCCACCTCCACTCCCATCCCACACCTGTAGGTCACCACCGAGCACCAAGCTGAGCTCTCTGTGTTATACAGCAGCTTCCCACTAGCTATCTGGTTTACACACAGTAGTGTATATATGTCAGTCCCAATCTCCCAATTCATCTCACTCCCTTCTCCCCTCTCCATGTCCGCCTGTCCATTCTCTATGTCTGCATCTCATTCCTGCCTTGCAAATAGGATCATCTGTACTATTTTTCTAGATTCCCCATATATGCATTAATATATAATATTTGCTTTTCTCTTTCTGACTTACTTTACTCTGTAAATGCCCTTCTTGATTTGCTTTTATCTATGTCAAGGAGGAGGGCTTCCCTGATGGTTCAGTGGTAAAGAATCCTCCTGCCAGTGCAGGAGATGTGGGTTCCATTCCTGGGTTGGGAAGATTCCCTGGAGGAGGGCATGGCAACCCACTCCTGTATTCTTGCCTGGAGAATCCCATGAACAGAGGAGCCTGGCAGGCTACAGTCCATGGGGTTGGACACGACTGAGTGACTAACATTATGAAGATGAATGAATCCTGGATGATTAGATCTGTAAAGAGTTTCAGGATGATGAGGTGAGGATGCGTGTGAAGTTTGCACAAAGTGGTTGCAATCACACATTCCCCAACAAACAAGAAGAATGAGGAAGCCGAAGAAAGTTTGACTTTGTCCCTCCTCTCAAGACCAGTTCTGTGGAACACTCAGGAAGAGCTGGAGAGGCCACAAGATGCCAGCCCGCTCACCCCAGATTGGCATGGAAGTCTGAAAACAAATGCTTTTCAGTCTGGCTGAGCCTCAAATCCTGTGCAGAGGCAAGATTTGACATGCAGAAACATATCAGGGGCTTCAAACCAGCCAAACGGGAAAAGGAAAGGCCCTTCAATTGTTTCAGGGAGAAGAGGAAGACCAGAGGCAATATTATCTTTCATCAGCCACTCCCCATGAGGGAATGAGCTTTCCAAAGTGTACAGACTACACTTAGCAGGGAAGGGAGGAGCCGCCTCTTTCTTCACTAAAAAAGCCTGATTCTGACCAGATATCAAATCGAGAACTAGGACTACCTGGGGTCCAATCAGAGCCAGTCACTGTGTTGGCCTTGATTATCTCTTCTGTCCTGTGTGAGTGGGTGGGTGGGAGGGGGGACTGTGAGATTTATGCTTCAGAGGTTCACCAGGTTTGTCAGGAGTCCTGGCTTCTGACCTGTGGGCTCTGGGGGCACAGACAGGCTTGTGAGCCAGTTCCTGTCCCCCAGAGGCTAGAGGCCAGAGGCCAGTTGGAGAGACACACACGCAGTGTTAGTGACGGCAGCAGCAACTGCTATGCTACTGAGGGGTTTCTGTGAACTGTTAACCTCATTTCTTCCTCATAATGGCACTAAGAGACGTTACGCCTCACAGCAGCTCTCTGTTACATGCACAAGGAAACAGACTCACAGAGCTTAGTTACCTATTCCAAGTCACCGTGGCAAATAGATGGCAGAAGAAGGACTCAAAGACTCGAGTCTGTGTGACTCATACTCTAAGCCGAGGTTCTCAACTGGGAGTAATTTTGGTCCCTTTCCTCCACTCCCCAGGGGACACTGGCAATGTCTCGAGGCATTTTTTTTGCCACAATGTGAGAGATGGCCACTGGCATCTAGTGGGTAGAGGCCACCAATGCTGTTTTTAAGCATCCCACGGTGCTCAGATCAGCCTGACCCCCACCCCAACAAGGACTTATTGGGCCCAAAATGTTAATAGTGCTGAGGCTGAGAACTGCTGCTCTAGACCATCTCTGTCCACTTCATTAAAACAGGGCTTGCCTGATGGCTCAGATGGTAAAGAATCTGCCTGCAGTGCGGGAGACCTGGGTTGGATCCCTGGGTTGAAAAGATCCCTTGGAGGAGGGCATGGCAACCCACTTCGGTATTCTTGCCTGGAGAATGCCCATGGACAGAAGTGCCTGGCGGACTACATTCCATGGGGTCGCAAAGAGTCAGACACGACTGAGTGACTAAGCACACCACCCTTCTCACCCAGTTATGTTTAGCTTAGTTCCTCAATGTTTCATTTATGGGACTCATCCCGGTGTATTATTTTTACTGCTTGTGATTTCTGTTGCATCTGTCTCCCTCCTGTGGGCTGCTTGAGGGCAAAGACTGCCTTCCTTCTTCAGTCCTCTGTCTCCAACACCTGGCACAGTGCCTGGGACACAGTAGGTGCTCAATAATATTTGTTGAATGAATAAATGAGCAAATAGAGAATTTAACACTATGTACAGGGTCATAACAACAAACTGGAAAACAGTATTATGGTCTCTCTGATTCCAAGTGTGCTCCTTACCCACATGCACAAGACTAAAACAATTAGTGTCACAGGACAGAGGATTGTGCTCTAGGAGCTCTGAGTCCCACAGAGGAGAGAGGACAAGTCAGCGGGTGTCAGTGTCTGATGCCAAATTCAAACTGGGAGATAAATAAGGGGTGGAAGGAGATGGGAAGAGGCTTAGGGCTCAGCTAAGGGCCCTGGCACTTACAGATGGAGAGAGGACTTAGTGGAGAGTTTCCCAGATATTAAAAGAATGGTTTAAAATGACCAGAATCAATCATTCTCCCCTTTAAGCAAAGATGGGTGATACAACATTTCTCTTTTCCCAGGCTTCAGGGACTCTGGTCCTCTTTCAGTCCCCCAAAATAATGGCTGGTGGCACCACAGATGCTTGTTCGCGTCCTAGAATGTCCCTAAAGTCAAGCTCCAGGCTGGCTCCATCTGGCGAATGAAAGCCTGGCAGCAGTTGTCTCCTGCCCCAGGCTTGTGTCTCCTCTGCAGCCTGCCAGCCTGCCAGTGACAGCCTTTTGGGAGCCAGTGTGGGAGCAAACTCCCATGACTCATGGCTGGGGAAGCTGTCAGGGTGAGGGGAGGCAAGGACACACAGGGCAAGGGCAGGCAGACAGGGGAAGGCAGGAGGAAGTGGGGAGTGCAGAGGAAGGAGGAGCCAAGTTAGTGACAGAACAGGGGAGAAGGAAGCAAGAGAGGGATGGAAGGAAATACTACAAGTAATAGTAATGATAGCAAACATTTTGAGTATTGACAGTAGTCTCAAATTGTGTAAAATCCTTACAATGCATAATCACCTTTAATCCTGAAAACAATTCATGGGGTAGTTTTCCTTTATCATGTCCTTTTTATGGATAAAAAACAACAACAAAAAAACCCCCTAAAGATCAGAGACCTTAACCAGTATAAGAACACACAGGTTGTTTTTTGGTGGATTCAGATGGGAAAAAAAGAAGGAAAGAGTTGATATTGTAGATGGTGATGAATAAACTCAAGGTTGTATGGTGTGTGTGAGGGCAGATGGCAGAGTCCTGGAAGCTGGACTCTGGCTCAGAGTCTTAATGAACGTCTGTCTTTAACTGTCCTACTTGTGTAGTAATTTAGGATCAGCTTCAGAAGGTTCTTTGCTTGAATGGGCTTCACTGACAGATCATATTGGAGAGTGCTTGGTGACATGTGAGCCCAAGACAATTCCAATGCCATTGTTAGATATTGATTCTTCCTTCCTAATACAAAGCAATCGGGGTCACAAAAATAATCTGATCTTATGATGCTTGTGGCAAGGAAAACAAAGGAAGTTAAAATAAATACAAATAGCTTTTATATGCTTTAACATCTATGGGTCACTTTCACATCTGTTATCTCTTGTGATATTTTCATTCTGTGGTAGATGTCAGGCTCACATTTCACCAAAGAGGAAATAGGTTCAGAGAGAGGAATTTCAATTACTAAAAATTGGGGATTCAAATTTGGGTCTTCTCCAAATCTCTAGCTCTTTCCTGCATAAAGGAGCTTTCCAACCCAGCTTCCTGAATGTAAATCTTGGGCACCCTATTGAAAGTCATGCTCAGTGTCTCTTAAAAGCAGTTATTTACTTTCTTTTCAAACTAACTTTCCAGAATGAAAAGTTCTGTGAAACAATACCTTAGCCAATTTCTCATGAAAAGAAGACTAATTCTAGGTTATAATTAAAGTCATATTTCTTGTATCAAATGTCCTTTCACTAATTGTTTATAAAAGAGCTCATTTAAAATAAAAAAGTTAGTTCCCCCAAAAGTAATATGTGTCCTTCTAGGAACAAATTAATAGAAGCAAACAGTAGTGTTTTTGGAAATTCCTTGGATAAATAATTTTGTACATACTGTTCCCTTTAGCCCCGCCTTTTCTGGGGCCACACCCTTGTTCCTCTCTTGAATCAACTCAGCCAAAGTCCTCTTATTCTCTCCACTCAGGTTGCCTTTCCTTCCCTCCACTCCACCTCCCACACCCTATGGCTCTTTCTTTCCATGTAATTTCTTAGCCTTGCTATCTACACCCCTTAGAAATGAAAACCCCAGAGGGCTGAGTCCTGATTTTTCTTCACTGTCACTGTGTCCTCAGCGTGCTGCCTGGCTCATAGTAGTTGCACAATAAATATTTGTTGGGTGAATGAATGCATGGGTCACTAGCCATTGGACACAGCCCAACTAGCATTGTTAATGTGAGTTCTCTCTTTCTTTCCTTGTCTCTTCTATTTATATCCCTAATACCAGTCCTGGCACACGAAATGGGAGCTTTGTAAATGTTTGTCAAGTGAATCAAGGAGTGAAAGAAATATTGAAATATTGTTTTATAAAACCTACTTTCAATAGAAACAGAATATATCCATTTTGTGAAATAATATCATATCTCTCCTGTGTCTTGAAAAGAGTGGAGGTTGGAGGTTGAGTGGTGGCATGGCAACTCACTTCAGTATTCTTGCCTGGAGAATCCTACAGACAGAGCAGCCTGGCAGGCTACAGTCCATGGGGTTGCAAAGAGTCAGATATAACTGAAGTCAGTTAGCATGCACGCATGGGTGTGTGAGTGCATGTTTATGGTGCATCTGCATGATCACAGATTCCTAATGCTTCTGGTTGATGGAGACCTTAACAATCAAGTGGCAGTAATGATAATACTGATGTTTAACAGTTACTGGATATTTTAGTCCAGGCTCTGTGCCAAGACTTTTTTTGTATTAACTTACTAAATTCCTATAACCTATGCTGTGGGGTATTTATTATTTCCATTCAACAGCTGAGGAAACTGAGGTACAAACAGCTACATCAACAGGACTCTCTGAAGCCTTCTGGATATATACGTGGGTGCTTCTAGGCTTCTCTGGGAATGAGGGAAGGTGCAAGACCATGTGAAGGCAAGGAAGGTCATCAAGGAAGAGCCTGCCCTCCCCTCCTGTATCCAGAGCTGTTGTTCTGTTAAATGTTTTACATATCAGGCTTCTGCAAAAATATTTCTTAGAGAAACAAGGTTTTATATAGCTAGGAAAAAAAGATAGATATTTTAGTTTTACAGATAGGATACGAAGATTTTAGGGGCGTTAAATCCCTTGGCAGTTATCATCAGTGGCTAAGCCAGGTCTAAAAATCTCAACTCCAAACAGTCCAGAATCTAATTCCTAAACCAAGTTACTTGGGTGCCCGGGTGTTTCCATTAGTTCAGTTCAGTCGCTCAGTTGCATCTGATTCTTTGTGACCCCATGAACCACAGCACGCCAGGCCTCCCTGTCCATCACCAACTCCCGGAATTTACCCAAACTCATGTCCATTGAGTCAGTGATGTCATCCAGCCATCTCATCCTCTGTCGTCCCCTTCTCCTCCTGCCCCCATTCCCCCCTAGCATCAGGGTCTTTTCCAATGAGTCAACTCTTCGCATGAGGTGGCCAAAGTATTGAGTTTCAGCTTCAGCATCAGTCCTTCCAAAGAACACCCAGGACTGATCTTTAGGATGGACTGGTTGGATCTCCTTGCAGTCCAAGGGACTCTCAAGAGTCTTCTCCAACACCACAGTTCAAAAGCATCAATTCTTCGGCACTCAGCTTTCTTCACAGTCGAACTCTCACATCCATACATGACTACTGGAAAAACCATAGCCTTGACTAGACGGACCTTTGTTGGCAAAGTAATGTCTCTGCTTTTGAATATGCTGTCTAGGTTGGTGATAACTTTCCTTCCAAGGAGTAAGCGTCTTTTAATTTCATGGCTGCAATCACCATCTGTAGTGATTTTGGAGCCCCCCAAAATAAAGTCTGACACTGTTTCCACTGTTTCCCCATCTATATGTCATGAAGTGATGGGACCAGATGCCATGATCTTCGTTTTCTGAATGTTGAGCTTTAAGCCAACTTTTTCAGTCTCCTCTTTCACTTTCATCAAGAGGCTTTTTAGTTCCTCTTCACTTTCTGCCATAAGGGTGGTGTCATCTGCATATCTGAGGTTATTGATATTTCTTCCAGCAATCTTGATTCCAGGTTGTGCTTCTTCCAGCCCAGCGTTTCCATAATGGCTCTTAAATTTGGTATAACTTATTGACCACGACTTCTTTGTCCAAACTTTCCAGATGTATGTTCTGAGGAATACTAAATAAAATAAGGTCAGTTACAGGTAAATTTAGAAGTATTTGTCTTGCAGAGTTGTTAGAGGAAAACAGGAAGGACGAGGCAAAGCTAGACAAGGCAGGAAGTAGAAAGAGTACTCAGGACATTTAGAGAAGACCAGTGTGTGTGTGTGTGTGTGTGTGTGTGTGTGTGTGTGTGTGTATAGGTGTCTGTGGGTGGATGGGGTACTGTGTATACCAAAGTAGGCAGGCTTTTGACCCTGGAATAAAAATGGCAACAAAAATAACAATAGCAATAATGCTATTTTTTGAATGGCTCACATGTGACATGTTCACAAGCTCAATGCTTTACATGCAGCATCATTTTTAATATTGAGGTCAATCAGCTCTTCTCACTGAAGAGGAAACAGAACCTTCTAGAGCTGGTAAGTGGCAGAGAGGAAACCAGCGTCTGTCTGGCATCAAAGTACATGCTCTAAATCCTTCAGCTACACTGTGACTTCAGAGTCCCCAGAATCACTGGGACTCAGGCATTTCTGTACCCACTGGCAGCTCTTGGGGCTGAGTCTGCCTCAGAGCAAGGGCCTGTGACCTCGACTCAGGGACACCACAAGAAGCTTGAATTAGATCTTCCTTTACAGCAAGCTAAGCCAGTCCAGGGTGATTCAACCACCTGCTGCTTGGGTGCCTGAGATTCTTTGACCTGGGGACCAAGCCTTCCATTCCCCAGTTAGAGATAAAATACTGAGATTCTTGGTGGCTGCCTTTTAGTCAATGAACAAGTCAGAAAAAAATGGTCAAAAGTAATCCCTGAATTTTTATACCCTTTTAAGATTTTCAAAGCATTTCCCCTCTGTGTATTTTAAAGGTGGTTAGAACCTTATGTCAACTCCTATTTGACAGATCAGATCAGAATGAAGGAAAAATTTATGGAGAGTTACACACATCTCAGAAGTGGTTGACCAAGAACTCAATCCCTTGTCTTTTCAGGTCACTTCCTCTTTGCCAGGAACTAGAATGGTGAAGGTCCTAGAAGGAGTGAGAATTCTTAAGGTCAGGAGAGAAGCTCTGCTGAGGGGCCCAGTGTGGAAAAAACCCGGTAAGTGACTCTTCAGAGGGTACAGCGCTGGCTGGCCCTGCTTCCCTTTAGCTGGGTGGGGGCCCAGAAGAGCTGTGCCCGGAGGTATTTTTGTCTTGTTGCTTCAGCTCAGAAAGCTCCACTTGGAATGATTTATGATGATTTCTTGGGTTTGTTTTGTAAACACAGCCCATACCACAGGAGGGAATTACATTCCCAGGGTCTTCCTTCACAAGTGATATTGCTCTAAAATTATTTTGCTTTGGGCTGATGTTCTCAAGTTGTTGAATCTAGAACATAAAGATGGTGAGAAGCCTCAGAGGTTATCTAGCCCATCTGTCTCACTTTATTTTTGGCAAAACAGGCCTAGAGATGGGGAGGGAGTTTCCTGAAGCATACAGCCAGCTACAGACAAAAGCTGGGCTAGAACATCTGACTACCTTCAGATGTTTCTTCCATGATTACTGTTGCTCTGGGGGGAGAAATGTGAGCACAACAGATACAGTCTACTGCTTCATGGAACTCAGACTTTATAGGGGATATTGACTAAACAGGTCATTAAAAACCACTTTCGTATATCACTTCACACTTGTCAGAATGGCTGTTATTAAAAAGACAAGAAATAAATGTTGGAGAGGGTATGGAGAAAAGGGAATCCTTG
This sequence comes from Bos mutus, assembly GCF_027580195.1. NCBI lineage: Eukaryota > Metazoa > Chordata > Mammalia > Artiodactyla > Bovidae > Bos > Bos mutus. The sequence goes on along the minus strand of NC_091623.1, from coordinate 100,049,587 downwards.
TGCATTGTTGGTAGGAATGTAAATTGGTATAACCACTATGGAAAACAGTATGGAGGTTCCTCAAAAAATTTAAAACATAACCACCATGTGACTTAGAAATTTTATTTCTGGGTATTATCTGAATATGCAGAAACTAGAAAAGATATGTGCACTCAGTGTTCATTGTAACATTATCTACAATAGGCAAGATATGGAAGCAACCTAAGTGTCCATCAATAGATGAATGGAGCTCTCTGGAGCTCCCTGAGAGCTACGGAAACAGCCCCACAACAGCCTCCGCATGCCAAGCAGGGCCATCAGAATCTAGAATTTTCCACCTCTGATTTCCAGTTTAGAAAAACCTGGACATGATGGATCTAGAAAGCAACACTCTCTTACACAGGTCTCAAAGCTTCCTCTCACAGAGAGTTTTATAGTTCAAAAGCTAATTTCAATGCTCTTTCCTTTTCCTGTCTCTCTGTTGTTCTGCTTCTCCATCTTTCTTTCATTTTTTGTCTTAGGAGGGTATTAGGTGGTTAAAAGCAATAGGCTTTAGAAATCAGCAGGTCTGGGTTTGAATTGTGGCTTTTCCACTTGCTGGGTGAGTCACTTTGGGTACATTTCTTAACCTCTTGGATTCTGAGTTTCCTCATTAGCCAAATGGGTATATTACTTTTTTAAAATGGAGTTGCAAGTTTGAATCAGGTAATATGCATAATATACATAAGAACTCAGCACATGGTAGGTGCATAATAACCTGCCATTGCTAGGCATTTGTTCGGTGTTTATCTGGTAGTTACTGGGCGCCAGGCCCTGGGCTAGGCACCAGGATCATAATGCTGATTCCTAAAATGCCCCTTTTAAGTGTCAGGCAGGGATCAGTGTTCCCAAAGCCCAGTGGCAGCACATGAAGAAAATGAAACCCCTAGGCAGGATCTAGAAAATGGCCCCAGATCTAGAAATGGATCTAGCTGCTGTCTGAATGACGCTATCAAGGACGTAGGCTCTCACTTTTTAACCATATTTCCCCTTTGCAGTTTCCTTGTTCCATTTTGTTCAAATTAAAAATCACATTGTGTCTACTACCATGTGGCAGGCCCTGAGCTAGGTCCTGCAAAGGACCCCAAGGTGAGTAAGCTGTGGTCTCAGTCAGTCTGATAGTGCCCACAGGATGGCAACTGGGATGGTCATGGCACTAGAATTGCCCCGTGAGGAATATCTGCAGGGACCAGTCTCTTTAGCTTGATGGTGAAGGACTCAGTGAGCCTTCTAATTTCTGAAGGCTATCATAGGAAAGGGGGGTGGGTCACATATTATTTTGGAGTCCCTCAGAGGCAGAACCAGGGCCCATGGCAGAAATCACCATAAGACGTATTTTGTCTCATTAAAAGGAATGGATCTTTCTAATATCTTTGGGTGTCTAGCAATTGGAAACGGCTCTCTGGTAATCAGAGCAAGCTCCATCTCTAGGAATGCTCAGCATAAATACACACCAGGTTGTTGTAAAGGGAATGCCTGATTCGGGGGGGAGCTTTGATAGGGTGACCTCTAAGCTTCCTAGTAGCTCTTCTCGATGCAAGGATTCTGTTTCCATTGTCTAACTCACACTACCTTCCCTTGGATGCCTGCCAGCTTCCTCCCTCTGGGGCTCACCCTGCAGTTTACCTCACTCCTTCCTGAACCTAGCTCCGGAACTTTGCCATGGCAACTTAACAACCCGGGTCCAACGTGTCAGGCCACTGGGGCATATGTGAAATAGATTTCAGTCTGTGTTTTGGCTGGAAATTTTAGTTTTGTTATCATATCAGCCCCTTTTAGAAATCTTCCCCCTTTAGGTATTTGGGTTTTCTTTCCTAGATTTATATTTTACACACATTTCATATAGAAAGATACACCAGCATCTGTTACTACATTTTTAAGCTTGATATTTTGGAAAAATCAACATCATAGTCACTCTGGAGTCAAGATGTTGAGTTCAAATCTTATCTCTATTACTTGCTATCAGTGTTGTCCTGGCCAAGCTTTTTAATCTCTGTAAGAGATTAATATCTTAATATCTGTAAAACAAGGTAATAATGACATATAGCTCATAGGAATGTTGTAAGTCTAAATATATAATAACATGCAAAGAACTTGGAACAACGCTGGTACATTGTTTTCAATAAATGTTAATGGTAAATAAATAATCATTCAATAATAATGTCATCCATATACTTCATTTATTATTTATGTATTATTTTTAGAACTATTTGCTGTGCATTCCGTAAGTCAGAATAATATCAGCTTTGAAAGGGTTCTAGAAGTTATCAAATTCAACCCACCTTTTTACTGCTAAGGAAATTGAGCCTCAGAGGAGTGCAGCTATTTGCTCATCTAAGGCAGAGGCAGGAGGAGGGTGCAGGGGCCTTCGCTCTTGTCGGACGTTCTTTCACATATCCCTATCCCCTAATGAGAATTAATTAAAGGTTACCATATTTTCCTCATAGGTTGCTTTAAGAAAATAACACGTCACAAGCATGTAGCTAACTAAATAGATACTGAAACGCTTCCAAGGAAATTTATAGTTTGAAGAACTGGAAACAGGAAAATGATATTTATATACTACTCTCGGTCTCCCTGTTTGGGAGGACCTTGGATCCCAGCTCCCAGGGATCCAGCAGCCCGGCATCCTCCCTCCAACCGCCCATGCCTCTTGAGGAGCAAGTGTTATCCTCGAGATAACCTTGCATAAATGCCTCTTTGCAACAGCCCTTCTAGTTTCTTCTTGGAATACCAGTTCCAGGGCTGGTGCTTTCAGCCTGTGTGGTTTAAATTATTTATGGATGTGCTGCCAAACTTTTGAATGTGTGTAAAATTTATTTTTGCTTCAGCTGCACATCACACTGTTGCAAGGGTGCCTGCTGAGCTAAGTAGATGGAGGGATGTGCCGCAGAGCCAGGTCAACTGGCTGTAAAGAGGTGTTGTGTAAAGCTGAGGCACTCCAAGGAAGACTTGCGAAGACTTTACTGGGGTAGGTGGCAACTTGGTTTTGGAGTTCATGAGAAAGCATGATTAGGGCAAAGCAAAGTTCAAGTCAGTCTTCAACTCAGGACTGAGGGGCACTGAGTGAACCACACAGTTCTGATGGTCCCGTGGAGAGACCTTAAACATCGGACCTGCCCCTGCCCGTTGCCTGCTTTACTGATTTCAAGTGTGCTGCCCCAAATTCCAGAATTTGAAAGTGTACTATGAATAAAACATCTGAAAACCATTGTCCTAAGTCTAATATGGAACAAAGTGTCCCCTGGTGACATAATTTTGTGCAATACTGGGTTGAACAAAATTCAACCTGATTCCTTACTACAGGATTTCTCAGTGACTTTGAGGTGCTAATGTATGTGATGACTCCCGCAGAGCAGGGGTAGAATGCAGCATTTATTCATCTTTTTTGGTCACAGAACCATGTTTTTCTTTCAAAAACATATGTGGGGACTAGTATTTTGAGGAAACACTTTGGCAGATACTGTTTCAAAGGATTTCTCCTTTCTTTTGTTTGAGAGTGTTCTGAAGGCTGTCATATGAAGGCTTAATTCAAAGTCTGAGCCTTGGTAATGGCTCAGTGGGTAAAGAATCCTCCTGCAATGCAGGAGGCACAGGGTACCGGGGTTAGATCCCTGGGTGAAGAAGTTTTGGTCCCTGGAGAAGGGAATGGCTAAGCACTCCAATATTCTTACCTGGGAAATCCCACGAACAGAAGAGCCTGGTGGACTATAGTCCATGGCGTAGCAGAGTCTGACATGATTGAGCACACAGACGGAGTCCCTGACACACAACTCAGCAACCCACCTGGACGCCTAACTTTACTTAAGGTACTTTTTAAACACATCTGAGAAGGTTTGAAGGACTGCTTACTCTCCTTGGAGGGAGATGGGGTCACTTCTTAATGCAAAAACGAAAGATGGTAACTTGTATACTCTACCTTAGGGTTAGAGCATCTTTGGAGGATCTGGCCTCCTTAGTCAGATATTCCTGTAAATTACTTTTGCTTACAAGGCTGCTTCCATGATGTGGCTCCCAGGCTGCCCCTGCTCAGGACACACTGTGTTGGAACTGCTTTCTCTCCATCTTGCTATACCCTGTAGAAAGCCTTCATGTTTTGGCCTGAATGCTACAGGCTGGAGCTAATCCTTTGGCCAGCATGTCATTAGCCTGCTCAAGTTAATAGCTTGGAATGTCTTTCCAATTTTTTGGACTCATTTTTTTCTCACCAATAAAGACAACAAGCACACACAAAGGGAAGCTGAATCTACCTCAGGGTAGATGCCACGCTTTGGCAATGCCACAGTGAATACAATAGGGTTTTTTGAATAGATGCATGATAATAAATTAAAAATACAGCATGCTACCTTCAAGAAGTGCTGTAGAGACCAAGAGGAGGAAGTGATCACTTCTGTCTGGATGATCTTTAAGGTTCCTCCAAGCTCTTAAAGTATTCTTAGATACCATACCTCTGCTGCAGTTGGCCCAGAGCCTTCTGATCCTCAACACAGCAGAGAAGGTGGAGGAACTCTGTCACTGAGTGCTAGATGACTGTTAGCTGATCTCCTCTGGACTAAACCTCACCTGGCACAGACCCCGACTCAGCCCAGGCTGGCAGGATCATCCTGTCCCACTCCCCCAAGCAGGGGTGTGTGCCCGTCCTGAACCCAGTCTACCTTAGACATTTGGGCTGGAGAGGAGCAGAAACTGTGTGCATCTCATTCAGTCTCTGGAACAGCCTCCTAGTTTGAGAGGGGAGGATGGATTCTCACATGGAACAGCCCAAAGAAAACATCTAAAATTCTTCACCCAAGACCCCAAACCCTCTTGGTTCAGTTGCAGGGCATCCATTTATCACCAACCCCTTTTTACTTCCTTCTGAGACCTGGAGACTCACATTCTTCCCTGTTCCTATTTTTTTTTTTCTCCTACTATTTTTCCTCTTTCTTCTGTCCTTCCATATTTCCAAGTACCATGAGCCAAGGGTGATTTCAGCAATAGTGAAATTGTCAATGCTAATGAGTTGCTGGTTATAGTTTCAAGTAGAAAAATGAGGACACACGTCTGCTAATCCCCAGGTGACCCAGGGTGTGAGGAAAGACTTTGGCTCTGAGCACCTTCAGGTACTTCTAGTGTACTCTAGAGAGCTTGTCCCAGTCTCCTTTCCTTAACAACAACAAAAAAAGTTTTATTCCACTGGGGACAAAATACCTGGAAGCAGCATTGTTAGTAGTTGTAGTCACAGGCCACCCACCCTCTGCCCTTCCTCATTATATCCCCAGGGGCACTACAGCAAACAAAGAGTTGTGTCTGGAGAAAGCCAAGGGTGGGCTGGCACAAGGAAGCCTGGAAACCTGGAATGGGGAGTCCAGGAATGGGAAGGCCTTAGCTGGGAGTAATAAGGAGGTGCTTCATCCCATCCCCTCTGAGTCGTCAGAAATCATGTCCACTAATCTCAAGAGCTGACTCATTGGCAAAGACTCTGATGCTGGGAAAGATAGAAGGCAGGAGGAGAAGGGGATGACAGAGCATGAGATGGTTTGTTGGCATCACCAACTCAATGGACATGAGTTTAAACAAACTCTGGAAGATGGTTAAAGACAGGGAAGCCTGGCTTGCTGCAGCCCATGGAGTCAAAAAGAGTTTGACACAGCTGAGCTACTGAACAGCAATCTATCTCATCAAGCCTCTAACCTGAGGTCACCATCTCACCACTTCACCTACCTAATCAGGAAACCACCTCCCACCCGCCCTACTGATAAGCCTGAGACTACCCTCCATTTTCTTGGAACTCAGGATTGTCAACCACCATCTCGCTCCCTCCTTTCCTCCCTCCATCCTTCCTTCCTTTCTTCCCCACTAAATGTATTCCTGTCACCTGTTTTGTCTTATTCTTCCCTGGTCCCACCCTGGACCTTCCTTCAAGACTTCTGCAGCACCCCTACTTTCTGCTGTTCTCTGGCTCCTTGTCCTCTGTTTGACATGTGGGCAAAGAAGAGCTACCACTGCTGATTCCACTTTTCACTGCACTCCTTTGTCAATCTGTACCACTACTCTGCCACTGAACCTGCTTTTTGATGGGTAACAAATGACCTCTGAATAAATCCTTTAAAAAAAAAATCTATTCAACTCTTTCAAAGTATTAAAATTTAAATTAAAATATTTATTATAAAAATACCCCCAATAATACTCATTTTATAAAGAATTAAAATATTGAAGAAGTATGTAGAGTAGAAAATGAAACATCACCTTGGGAATTCCCTTGTGGTCCAGGGGACCTGTTAGCACTATGTGGCTAAGCCAACACTCCCTGACCCCCAACTCTAAGCCATTCCCCAGAAGCAACCATTATAAAATAGTTTGGTAAACCTTCCACTATGCTGTTACTTACAAATATGGGATTATTTTAGTACCCTTCTACAATTGGTATTTTTATTTAATGCTATGCTGCAGATGTCTTTCCATGTAAGTATATCAGTTCAGTTTAGTTGCTCAGTTGTGTCCGACTCTTTGTGACCCCATGAACTGCAGCACACCAGGCCTCCCTGTCCAAAACCAACTCCCGGAGTTCACCCAAACCCATGTCCATCGAGTCGGTGATGCCATCCAGCCATCTGATTCTCTGTCGTCCCTTCTCCTCCTGCTCCCAATCCCTCCCAGCATCAGAGTCTTTTCCAATGAGTCAACTCTTCGCATGAGGTGGCCAAAGTACTGGAGTTTCAGCTTTAGCATCATTCCTTCCAAAGAACACCCAGGACTGATCTCCTTTAGAATGGACTGGTTGGATTTCCTTGCAGTCCAAGGGACTCTCAAGAGTCTTCTCCAACACCACATCTCAAAAGCATCAATTCTTCGGCACTCAGCTTTCTTCACAGTCCAACTCTCATCCATACATGACTACTGGAAAAACCACAGCCTTGACTAGACGGACCTTGTTGGCAAAGTAATGTCTTTGCTTTTGAATATGCTATCTAGGTTGGTCATAACTTTCCTTCCAAGGAGTAAGCGTCTTTTAATTTCATGGCTGGACTCACCATCTGCAGTGATTTTGGAGCCCCCCAAAATAAAGTCTGACACTGTTTCTACTGTTTCCCCATCTATTTCCCATGAAGTGGTGGGACCAGATGCCATGATCTTCATTTTCTGAATGTTGAGCTTTAAGCCAACTTTTTCAGTCTCCTCTTTCACTTTCATCAAGAGGCTTTTGAGTTCCTCTTCACTTTCTGCCATAAGGGTGGTGTCATCTGCATATCTGAGGTTATTGATATTTCTCCCGGCAGTCTTGATTCCAGCTTGTGCTTCTTCCAGCCCAGCGTTTCTCATGATGTACTCTGCATGTAAGTTAAAGAAGCGGGGTGACAATATACAGCCTTGACATACTCCTTTTCCTATTTGGAACCAGTCTGTTGTTCCATGTCCAGTTCTAACTGTTGCTTCCTGACCTGCATATAGGTTTCTCAAGAGGCAGTATATACAGACATATATAATTTTTAAAATGTCCAAACAGTGTTCCATTTCATAACTATATCACACTTCATTTATCCAATCTTCTTGTGATAAATACTGAGGTTTAGAAATACCATTTATTTATTTGTTCATTCATTCATCTATTCACCAGTCTTCTTTGATGGCTGTTTCAATTTATTTATTTGTTTACTTATATATTTGTGTATATTTGTGTGTTCACTCATCCATAATCCCATTACAAAAAATTCCTTGTACCTGTGTCTTTGCACACTTGTGCCCAGAGTACTGGACATTGCTAATTGCTTTCCTTTTTGTCCTAGTAAACCACTCTTTCCCCATAGCACACAATGCATATTTACCCCTTTTTGCTTCTTTCCAAAGTCTCTTCTCCTGAAATGACCACTTTCAACTAAGTCTTCTTACCCCAGGCTTGTGTAGAATCATACCTGACTCCCTAGACTAGTCCTCCCTAATGGCTTCCATTTATATAGCATTTACTATGTGTTAGGTCATGTGCTGCAGCAGACGTTGTATCATTTCATCGTGTAACAGTGGGATGAGGCATGAATTATACTACTGTCAGCATTTAAAGGTGATTAAAAACTGAAGCTTAGAAAGTTACGGAACTTGTCCAGGTCATTCAACTCATTACATGGAGGAGCCAGGATTCAATCTCATGCTTCTCCTGCTGTGTATCATGAATTCACATAAAGCACTACATTCACTACATCTTTGGCTCTGCTATTCATAGGACCTCACACATGCACTGACTACAGCACTTGCCAGATTGAATGGTGGCAACTTACTCACAGGTTTGCTTCTCTTCACTAGACTGGGAACTCCCCGAAGGCAGGCCCGTTGTCTCTTCTTTCAGCATTTCCCATATTGAGTACAGAACCTGGTTTTATCTAAGGTGCTGATATGGATTTGAATGAATGAACCTAGGTTTGCTGAATGAGGAATTCCAACAGTTCCTGAACCAGGTCAAGAGTCACACTTCAGCACTCAATAGCACATGCTGAACTTGAAGTTTATTTTCTGCTAATTAATGAAAATAAAATACCCTACTCCCAGGGCCCTAATTAACTAAATTACAAAAAGCTCTGTAGATTGGCAGGTGGTAGAACATAATGATTTAAGACACAGGCTCTGAAATGAGATGACCTGTGTTCTGATCCCAGCTCTGCCATGTATTAGACAAGTTATTCAACTTCCATAATCCTAAGTTACCCAACCAGTAAAAAGGATATGATGACAGTTATTTAGAGCTAGATGAAGAAGTTGATAGGAAACACTGTATGTTAGTGCCTGGCATAGAGAAGGCACTCAGTAAGTGTTAGTTGTGATGTTGTTATAAGGACCAGTATTAACCCCTGTCAGTCTTTGCTCAAAGTGAAATAGATGAAGCAGTCATTTCTCTTACCACTCTCCAAAGTAAATTTATTATTTTTTTACTTCCAATCTATAAAAATTCTCTTTCTGGCTCTTACTTATAAAACAAACATTTATTGAGTGCCTTCTGTTTACCAGACTCCTCTCTGATTGGTCCTTCAATTATCAGGGAGAATCCGCAGTCTGCAGAGAGACGATAAGCCTTGCTTGGGATAGCAGCCCCGAGGAGGATAAAGTTTTCCTGCTTTTTACTCCTGAGAACATTACTTGATTCTCTGGAAAACACACCTTTTTCTTTTCAAATTTCATGGATTTGTTTTAAAGTATTTTCTCATCAAAGTCTGAAGGTATTATACAGTGATACATGAAGGAACAGATAGTTTTTAAGGTCTGATTCATAGAGGTACCTATGCTGTCTTTGTTCTCTTAGGCAAAAAGCTTTCAGAAGGTCTCAAAGATGAGTTTAGGAATCAACATTTGTTTTCTGAGTCTGTGCATATTCTTACCTGTGAGTTAGTATTTGTTTTTCAGAGGGATTGTTGTTACTTTGCTTGGGCTTAACTGGGTCTTTCCAAGTACTATATTTGAGAATGACCCCACCCCCGGCAACCAAAACCAAACAAACCTGAAAGAAAATCCCCAGCCCTAAACTCAAATCCCCAAAAAATGAATGACTCTGGACAAGCAAGCTTTCTAGATCTAATGGATTATTCAGTTCTAGAACTATATATTCCCAGAGAACCGTGCCTACTGTTTTAATTGAATTACCTCAAAAGGAGGAAATATTTCTTAGGAATGTGGCTTAGCTTTGAAACTAGGGATTATCTTTCCTTGCATGTAAAGTACATATCTCTTACTACAAATGAAGGGGGTCCCTTTTCCAAGTGATACTTGTTTAGGAAATCCAGCTTTAGGGATGAAAGAAGACGTGAAAAGGGAAAAGTTTCCTTTTCTTTGGTCTGAAGGAGGCATGACTTCATGTTATGCAAATTCCTGGCTGCTTACTCTGGAATACATGTGCAGTAAGAATCAGGCCTCCCTGGACTGCCAAGTGCTCCTAGAAGCTCCTAGGGCTGGGTGCTTCTTTTTGCTCCTTGCTTCCCTGGAACCCTGGCTTCTTGGTAAGATACTCTGTTATCTGAACTGCTCAGGCCACCACTCAGGAAGGAAACTGTGGGCCAAACAACCAAAACACTCACCTTGAGCCCAAAGTGTGACCCTTTTCCCTGAGCCTCAGTTCCCTCAGCTGAGAGGTAAGGAGTTTCCTCTGAGTGTTCCTGAACTCTAATATTCTGGGATTTCAGAATCTTTTCCCCTGCCAGGCCAGTGACCTAGTTGTGAAGGACAGTGAGAACGAAGCTGTTTGGAATTCATGGGTGGGGTGGGTGGGGTACCTCCTAATAAACTTGACAAAGGATTGGAGCAACCTGTTTCCCCAAGACTCCAGTGAGGGCTGAATGAGGTGTGTCCCTGCTTTGGCATCGCTGCAGAGACATTTGGAATGCACTTATCAGGGCACATCAGGCTCATAAACGTGACACTTCACCATCTGAAATACTGAAAAGGTAAAATTGCACACGATGTGGAGCCCAGGTGATCTGAGGATCGAATCAGTATTTCAGCTCAATTTCTCTTCAGAGCCCCTGTCTGAGAGAACACCTCCTCTGCCATCTCAAAAGGCTTTTTAATACTGTTTACCACTGAGTGATTTTGTCCTGAGGAGGAACTGTGGGAGGGCCCATGGGGATTTCAAAAGCTTAGTGCTGGACTGATTCTGTGCCTTAATGATTTTGAAAGCCTGTGTATTTAGGGAGGTCGTGGCAGGGAGTCTGGGGCAAGAAGCTTGGACTTCAGTCATGGTTTTGCCACAGCATGGCTGTGCAGTCTCGAGCAAGCTGCTTCATCTTTCTGGGCCTCCATGTTCTCACCAAACAGCATCTCTCTCTGGTCCCTTCCTGCCCTGGCACACCACAACTCTAACCCCTAAGGCAGAAACAGCCCATCTTGGGTGTAGAATGAGACTAGATCTACCCAACTATTTTTGCTCATCAGCTATGAGTTCATACCTCTGGTATGAAGGTTATACTCCCTTCCCAAACTCCTCATTTTGGAAGGTCTTTGTAATTTATCCAAGGAAACAGGTGAGAGGTATGGATGTTTGAGGCCAGGAAGGGGCTTCAAGGAGAACCACCCAACTCTTTCAAGAGTGCCTCCTACCCTCACTGTCTGGTGGTAGGTGTTTGACAAGTTTGGGCATCAACATTTCATAAAAAGTTAAAAGCCCTGGCTGCAGAGTCAACCAGCTCTTTTTTTCATATCCCAGCCTTGCCAATCATTTCAGTTCATTATTCAGCAAATATTTATCAAGTGCCCATTTTTTGCTAAGCTATTTTGCATACATTCTCACATTTAATCCTCACAGCCCTATGTAGCAGGTACTGATTTTATCCACACTTCAGGAAAATGAAACTCAGAGAGGTGATGTGACATATCCAAGGTCACACAGCTAGTAAGTGGCAAACCTGGGGCTTGAATCCAGGTCCAGAAGCTCCAGAGTGATGGCTCTCAGCCAGGACACTCTGCTGTTTCCCAAACCTTATTTTATTTAATCCTCGTTTAAATCCTCATTTGCTTTACTGCAAAACTTCCACCTCAATGCTTCAGAAAAGCCTCTGTGACTTTGCCAATCCACATAATGGATTAAAGAGCAGATCCACTTATAAAAGGGGATGGAGTAGACAGACATTGGATGGTGCAGTGGGAAAAGCTCTGAAGCATGTTTACCTCCAATAACTTGGCTTCTAGACCTGCCTGGCCCTTACCAGTCATCTGATCTGAGGCATTTCCACAGTCTGAACTTCACCAGCCAAGCTTTCCTCACAAAGATATTGTAAGAATCCATTGAGAGAGTGGCTATGAAAGTGATAGAAATGGACTCATTCTTATTGTGGTCCAACTTCTCTGTTTTTGTTACTCACTGAACTGGACAGCAAATTGCATGTTATCTTCAAGAATCTTGAAACACACTACCCAGTGATCCAAGCCTTGGAGTCCCACGATGAAGCAGTATGAGGCAGCTTTACACCAGGCACTCCTGCCTGACTCATTCAGAAGTACTACCTTCTGGACTATGTGGCATTACGATGGCTGCCATTGTGACTCGTGGTCAGCCCAGAAAGCCTGGAATGTGACATTCCTGAACAGACTCAGGCATGAGAAGAGGGAAGAAGAAAACACATTTGTAAACAAACAGTCTGGGGCTCATTTTCTACGTGCTTGTTTTGAAAGCCTGTGGAAGTACAGCTATTCACCCATCACTGGATCTTACGTCCCTTGGGAAGCATGCACTGCCACACATCTGCGGACTGCGTCACCCAGGGCCTCACACTCTTGGACCGCTGATTCTGAGAGGGTTGGGCAGGGGAATCACTTTCTAACTTAACCATACAATCCTCCAAGGAATGAGAAGAGATGAAAACTGAAGGTGCCATTTGCAGGTGGTTGGAGATGGTCTGTACCATTGGTTGCTGAGTTTCCCCAGATGTGCATTTATTTACACCCTGCCCTCTCCCCTGGCTGTGCTAAGGGTGGCACAGGAAGAGGGTTTTATTTCTTTTGAGGCTTTATGTCTAATTTGGGGCCCAGGGGTGAAAAGAGAAGCAGAGCCACTGGCCCAGGCTTGGGTAAGAACATTTCTTTCGTTAGACGAGGATAGAGGTTGCCAGAGAACAAGCCAAAGAGCTCCCAGGGCACATCAGTATCCCTCCTGTCTAACAAGTAGCAGGTAATCAGCTGTCAAAAGATACTCTGTTTAGGGTAGTACCAAGGAAGGAGCTGAAGTCATGGAAGTGAAAAAGTGAGGGTCCAGAGGATGCTGAAAGCAAACACCATTGAGGGAAAGGCCTGCAGGGCTAGTTGGAGATCTGTGCTCCAGTCCCAACCCTGCTTATTAGCCTCTGTGTGAACTTGGTGACTGAAAAACAACTACAAGGCAATGATCTCTTAGGTACCTTCTAATCATCTCAGTTTGCCCTGGACTGCCTTGGTTTTACTACTGACTGTTTCCCATTCAGGAATCTCTGCTTCCTACTGAAAACTCCCCTTTCTGATTGTTCTAGTATCTTCCCTCCAGGGTCTCAGTCCCTTTCCTCTATACTGTAGAAGCCTCTTCTCTGGATCAGAAAATCCCTGGGATGATTGTTCCTGCTGAAGGGGTGTCAAAGCATGTCACCTCCTATATGGCCAGGGCATCAACCCATCAGGAAAGACCTAACCATAAACCCCAGGCTATTCCCCACCCACCAGGCATGCTGCTGCTGCTGCTAAGTCGCTTCAGTCGTGTCTGACTCTGTGCAACCCCATAGACGGCAGCCCACCAGGCTCTCCCATCCCTGGGATTCTCCAGGCAAGAACACTGGAGTGGGTTGCCATTTCCTTCTCCAATGCATGAAAGTGAAAAGTGAAAGTGAAGTTGCTCAGTCGTGGCCGACTCTTAGCGACCCCATGGACTGCAGCCCACCAGGCTCCCCTGTCCATGGGATTTTCCAGGCAAGAGTACTGGAGTGGGGTGCCATTGCCTTCTCTGGCCCCCCAGGCATGGGCAGCCTCATATCAAAAGTGGGCTTCCATCTCCAGATCTGTGATAATTCCACCTCTTTCTATAGTCTCACCAGTGACTTCAGGACTGTAGAGCTAAAGGGTGACCCAGTTTCTCTCTTTCATATTTACTTAAATATTTTTATTTATTTATTTGGCTGCATCAGGGTCTTAGGTGCTGCATTCAGAATCTTTCATTGCCACATGCCCACAGCATGTGGAATCTCAGTTCCCTGACCAGGGATTGAACCCATATGCCCTGCATTGCTAGATGGATTCTTAACCACTGGACAACCAGGGAAGTCCTAGCCCAGCTTCCCTTTTGATCTTTGTTCTCAGACTGAAGGTAGTGACTCCCCAGTTTACTGGTCAGATCAGCTTCAGCCCAGCTTCTTACAGTCTTTGAAGCAGAGACTGCTCTGGGCACTGCTGACTAAATCCAGAGTATAGTTTCTACCTAGCCTGCCAGTTGTTTTTTTTCGTTCAGAGAGGAGCCCCTAAAGTATTTGGGGCTGAAGAAGTTTCAAGTTTCAAATAATGGTTGCCATACCTGTATCAAGAGCAGAGGAAATAAATCTCATGTGACTTCTGGTCCTTGTTCACCTCCATGCTTGTTGAGCACATTTCACGTGACCTCCCTGCCTATTCTGTGCCTTCCTCTGGTGTCTCCCTCATCCATTTATGTTGCATCTTGAGCATGGTCATCTGCATTAGGCAACGTGCTACGGGTTGGTGAAGCTTATGTTGGATGTGACCCTTACAGTGATGCTACAATGTGGCAGGGCAGCTTGACATGAGCAGCTGTGCTGGGATGTGGTTTTTGTGCTCTAACACATTGGAGAGCCGTAGCAGCTTAACTGAGGGTGAGTCATTCACCCCCAGGGTGACATCTGGGTGGGGCCTAGAAGATGAGGAGGAGCTGGAAGTGGGCATGTTGTTGTTTAGTCGCTAAGTCGTGTCTGACTGTTTGTGACCCCCTGGATGGTAGTCCACCAGCCTCCTCTGTCCATGGATTTCTCAGGCAAGAATACTGGAGTAGGTTGCCATATCCTTCTCCAGGGGATCTTCCCGACCCAGAGATCAAACCTGCATCTCCTGAATCTCCTGCTTGGCAGGCAGATTCTTTTTGACTGAGCCACCTGGGAAGCAGGCATGCCAGGTGTGAAAAGTGGCACACATAAAGGCTCTCTCCCACCCCGTCTAATGGTCTCCCCTTGTTACCCACTGTGAGTGGTACCGTGGGTGGCAGTGGGTCAGGGATTGTTGGACCAGAAGCCAAGACAAACAAATCAGCCCTCAGGAGACTGCTGGGCCCAGGGAGCCCCTGCATACCCAGGAACCTCGTTCTTATTTCCCAGAGCAAGTGGAGGCTGCAGACACAAATTTCTTCCCTTCCCTTCTCATTCCTCAGACTCCCAGCGTCCTCCTATATCAAAGGACCTGCTCTGACCCGGCTTCACCCCCTCGCCCCTCTCCACTCCATCACCAGTCTCTGTGAATCCCTTCCTAGCCCTCTGGCCAACACTTGATCCTGTCCAGTCCCCCAGCCACCATCAAGGTTCAAATCCCAGTCATCTCCCACATAGTTAGTTGCAATAACTTCCACGTCAGTCCTGTGATTCAGGCCTCTCCGTTGCTTACTGTCCTGTGTGTGCTGCCAGATGAAACTTTCCAAAACAGTGTTTTGTTGACCTTGTGCACCTGTTTTGAAATCTTTGTGAGCACATTTCCTCAGACCTCACTGTCCACTGTGTTCGAACAAGGCCACATTCATATTCACAACCCAGTTGTCTTTGGCTTCTGCCTCTCTGCTGATATGGGACCTGACTCAAAGCAATTCTGGGAAGCCCCCGGCTAGTGCTCTGAGCATCCAGACCAGTCTGTGCATGTTTACTAATGGTCTGTGCACAGGCCAGACATCACTGAGAAGATGTGTTTGGAGACACATGACCTCTAGAATATATAACTTTTTATTTTACAAAACGAACAAGTCACTGCCCCAGCATAAAGCACCTGGTCCTTTACCATGGATGATTTGAGAAGCTCTGCCCTAGGGAAGGCTCATGCACAATTAAGTCTGGTCCTCCTGTGCATTCCCTCATTTGTTCTCTGTTACCTACTGGCAGCGCCAGAGTTGCTTTTTCATGAAATCAATGCTTTCAGCTTCTCTTAGAGCACAGCTATCCAGAATCTTCATGCAAGAAGAAGCTTGCTTCAAAAAAAGAAAAAAAAAAAGAAAGAAAGAAACAAAGACAGAAAAAATACTGGCAATTCAGAACATTTGCCCCTTTAACATTAAATTTAGGATATCCATTTCAAATCACTATTTGCCTTCTTTCTCCAAGGCATTTCTTTTCCCCCCATTTAGCACAGTACCTTAAAAAACACTTTAAAATCAACTTTATTGAAAGTGAAGTTCCATACCATAAAGTGCACTTATTTTCAGTGTACAGTTTGATGAATTTTGACCAATGAATATACTTATCAGATCACTGCCCTAGTTAAGATATAAAATGATCTCATCACCTTAGAAAATTCACTTGCATTCCTTTGCACTTCTACCTGCAGTCAGAGGCAGTAACTCATCTGATGTCTGTTACTTCTATGACTGGTCTTGTTTCTGCTAGAATATCATGTAAATGGGATCATCCAGAATGTGCTCTTTGATGTCTGACTACTTTCACTCACCATAATAATTTTGAGATCATCTATGATGTTGTATGTATCATAGTTTAATCCTTCCACTTGCTGAGAAGCATTCCACTGTATGTATCACATTTGGTTTATCTATTCTCTTGTTAATGGATATCTGAGACATTTCCAGTTTTTGGCTATTTGCATAAGTTCTCTGAACATTCATGTGCAAGTCTTTGCTTGGACAATTGTTTTCATTCCCTCAGGCAAATACCTACTAGTGGGATTGCTGGGTCATATGGTAAGATGTCTGTTTAACTTTGAGAGAAACCAGCACTAATCCACAGGTTATGTCCCTTTTGATGGGAATTGTGTGATTTCTAATGAGACCCCAGCTCTAGCTGCTCTTCTGTGAGCATGTCACAAAAGATGTCATTTGGGCCCTACTCCAGGGCCTCATCAAATCAAATTTCATTTGGAGTTCTCTATCTTAGTGTCATGAGGCTAATGCTGTTATGATCCTTTGTGAGTGGTTTTGCAAATGCTAACAACCTGTGATAAAAAAAATATTCAAAATATTTAAAAGTACTGGTATTTTTAAAAGATTTTTCTTAAGAAATATAATGATATATAGACTCTATGTGTATATGGAATATGTCTAGGGTTCCACGTTTTCTTTGCAATACCCAGATTTTTATTCACTTGCGTATTATCCTTGCTACAACTTGGTCAATGTTATCCACTGCTACAACTTGTAGTCAGTGGCTATATTAGTTAGCATCCAGTCTGCATGTATATAACAAAGACCTACAAAAACAGCAGCTAAATTAAACGAGTGTGTGTGTGTGCATGTGTGTATGCATGCTCGGTTACTAAGTCATGTCCAACTCTTTGGGACCCCATGAACTGCTGCCCCCCAGGCTCCCCTCTCCATGGATTTTCCAGGCAAGAATACTGGAGTGGGTAACCATTTCCTTCTCCAGGGGATCTTCCTGACCCGGGATTGAAGGCATGTATCCTGCATTGGCAGGTGGATTCTTCATCACTGAGCCACCTAGGAAGCCTGGACCACCTGGGAAGCCCTAAATTAAACAACAGAGAAGTCTATTTCTCAGTCACGTAAAACACCAAAGGGACAGCCTAGTCATCTGGGACCCAGGCTTCTTTCTGCTCACCACCCCTAGGGGGTGAATCTTGTCCTCAAGATCCAGGAGGGAAACCCAACTGTGATATCTTCAATCCAGACAGCAGGGGGAGAGGGAAGGGAAGGACACACTCCCTCTCCTAGGGACACATTCCAGAGCCTGACTTGTCTACTTGGGCTTACATCCCATTGGCCAGTATTTAATCACATGGCCAAGCCTCACTTCAAGGAATCCTGGGAAGTGTAGTGTTACTCCTATCTAAAATGGGGTGGCTGTATTAGAGGTTGCTCAGTGGTAAAGAATCCACCTGCTGATCAGATGCAGGTTCCCTGGGTTGGGAAGATCCCCTGGAGGAGGAAATGGCAACCCACTCCAGTATTCTTGCCTGGGAAATCTCGTGGACAGAGGTGCCTGGTGGACTGCAGTCTATGGGGGTCACAAAAGAGTTGTACACAACTAAACACTCTCAGACAGACCTATTACCCTAAACTGGTTTTAATCTTGTAAAATTCC
The DNA here is from genome assembly GCF_027580195.1 of Bos mutus. Classification (NCBI taxonomy): domain Eukaryota; kingdom Metazoa; phylum Chordata; class Mammalia; order Artiodactyla; family Bovidae; genus Bos; species Bos mutus. The sequence continues at coordinate 100,031,843 of NC_091623.1, read as the reverse complement.
ACATTTAGGCAAATACTGTCCCACAGTTTTGTAAACTCCTTGGAAATAAGAACCAGTGACCTTTTTATACCTCTTCACCCCAGCAGCCTGAGTTTCCTTAGACCAATTTTCCTGACTATCCATTCCAGGAATATTAATAAGCATTACAAGAAAACTGGATTCTGTAATTCAGATTCCAAAAAGTTTGGTTAGGACTAAGACAAACTTAAAAAAATTTTTTTTTAATTGCAGAACTTTACAAGGATTTTAACATGCTAAGGCATGCTATAAATTTCCATGAGGGGAAATAAAATAGTCAGCACTGTCTAAAATTATTTGGACATTGAACCCTCCATGGTCTTTAACTCAAAGACTCATCTTATATCCCCTAATATGGTAAAGAATCTGCCTGCAATGTGGGAGACCTGGATTCGACCTCTGAGTTGGGAAGATCTTCTGGAGAAGGGAATGGCAACCCATTGCAGTATTCTTGCCTGGAGAATTCCATGGACAAAGAAGCCTGGTGGATTACAGTCCATAGGGTCACAAAAGGTCAGACATGGCTGAGCAACTAACACACAAGTGTTTAATCATACAGACTTCCTTTTCCTCTAATTTTCTTTCTGTTCCTCTCTTCTGCCTCCTTACTTCCTTCCCTACTTTTTCTCCAGTCAACCTCTGTGTTAAAACTCCCTTACAAGTAGCCTTTACACTGAACTCTCATTAGTGCTATGCAGAGCACAGGTATAATTGCTCAGCCCTATAAAGACCCACAGATCTCTGGATCTTATTTTCCACCCAGAGGATTTAGAAATTGAGACAGTAATGGACGCTTTTCTGATAAATGCTTTTGGGGGGGGATGCCATTTACATCTCAGACCATCGGTGGGGTCCATTTCCAGATTGGGAGATGGAACTGGTGATCAATCATGATCTGTGAGCAGGGTGTGAACTTGCTCCAACCTGAGACTCCAACAGGGTCTCAGACAGCTCTGGGAGCCTTCCTCAGCATTGAACACTTTAATAGAAGTAAGTGTCTGACACTCCTGAGTTAGCGGCTCATCTGACTGATGAGAAATGTGTCCTGGGTTTCTAGCTGCATGAGGTATGGACTTACACTGGTAGTAACAAGGTAAACAAATTAACAACAACAATAAGAACCACAAACCGAATAAACAAATAAAAGGTCACCCACATTTACCAGGGAATGCCCATACCGCTTTGAGAAGACCTATTCTACATGACAGAATCCCAGAATAGCAGAGTCAAGAAAGCATTGTATGCATGGCAAAACTGAGGTCAAGTTGAAGTGTCTGCCCAAGGTCACACGATTGAGGCTGTGACTGAGCAGGGATCAGCATCTGGAACTCTTGATTCTTAAGCTGGTGCCCTTTTAATTTTCTCCAGTGTCTTAGTAAAGGATATTTTTAGTACATTGTACTTACTAAACAAAGTTTTATGCTTTCTGATGCTCTCTTACAAGCCTGGGAGCCAAATGTTTTATAAGAAGCACGAACTAAATTGTTTATTCTATGTACCCATTAATTGATTTCCCAGGACTATTTGGGGGCTCAACTCAGTGGAGAAAGAGTGCTGTAAAATAACTATAAAGCACTCTGAAGAAGGAAGCATTGCTGTTGTCAAGTTCCTTTGAGCTTTGTTTTGAAGGTAGTCAGGGACCACCTTCAAAATTGTCATAGGATCTGAGATTGTTAGAGCCAGAGAACTGTGGGAAAGCACCCCTGTTTCATAAGTAAGGAAACTGAGGCCCAGCAGTAGTATCAAGAGGTTAAATTATATGAGCTAATTCATGTAAAATGATTATCACAGTGCCTGACATAGTCAAGCTTCAATAAATGCTAGCTAGCTGCTGTTACTGTAATCATTTTCCATATTATCATTATCAACTTCATCACTTTTTCAGAGGACCCTTTCTGCTCTGATGATCTATGTTCTTTCTGTACTTGGTTTCAATCACAGCCTGGACTCAACAGGAGAAGGAATCCTTCCTAACTATATTCCTAGCAGCAGGAGTGGGTATCCTGCTAATTGGGTCTCCTGGCCTGTTCCAGCCTGGGTGCCAGAAATAAACCAACCCAGGTTTGAATGCCTGGGAAATGGTCATGCCGTTTCCTAGCCAGACTCCATTCCTTGAGAAGAGGGAAGGAAAAGAGAATACTCTGTCTCAGTTAAGCTCCTCAAGTACATTATGAACCTGACATTCTTACGGTATTCAGGTTCTGAACCCAGTGGGATTCTCCATAAAGGGCAGTAGACAGATACCAAGCTTCAGTTTCATTTCTAAGTCCGTCACGACTTGGCCAAGTTATTTCATCATCACAGGGATACACTGACCTCCTCTGTCCTTGCTTAGAATTTCCTGGGTAGAGTGAAGTGGTGTCATATGTCCATAGGCAGTAGGGGATGGGGGAGCTGGCTGAAAAAGAGCATGATATAGATACAGATGTTAGGTGGGAAGGTGAGCTTTGTTTGGTGTTACTCTTGAAGCACTGAGATCTACAGGGCAGTCTCAAGGCATGAAGGGAGCGTGCTAGGATACAGAGACAATCCAGGACCCATGCCTCGGGACTGCTAGAGAAGCAGGTAGAGCCATTGTCAGCTGCTCTGGTGCTTGTCTTGCTACCTGCCTTGGAAAATCTTTCACCCTCTCTGCCTTCTCTCAGTTGCTGGTTTCAAGTAAACAATTTGGTGAGGTCGTGCCATCAGAAGACAAGACATACTGGTTTTCTGTGCTTTTCACTTGAGATTCACTTTAAACACTGATGTACTTACTGCTTAGGACTTTGGGCTTCTTGCCATGATGCAGGTGGTGGTGGGGCAGTGGTGGTGAAGAATTATACTGTTTATTATAAGAGCAGTTTCCCTTTGGTACTGTGAGGCATACAACATCCATCAGAAATGCAGGATCCCGTGTGCATCATGTTTTCTTTGCCTCTGCCTGGGAGGGCCACTATAGGATTTGGACTAGACATTAAAACAACGTATCACGTATCTCTAAGTAGACACAGTACTGTTGTACAGCCCCCCCTAATAAATGACTAAGTCTGTATTTGAATCCAGAACTACCCCTTCAGCTCTACCTGCTTATTCAAGGAACTCCTAAATGGCTTAGGGCTGAATCTTGGCTCTGCCACTGGTAGTTCTTGAACAGGTTATTATACTTTAGTTTCTTCATTTGTAATCAGGGATAATAGTGTCTACCTCAGAGTTTTTTATGAGTTTTAAGTGAGATGACAGTGTCTGGCACAGAGCAAGCACTCACTGCATGTTAATTGGTCCTGCTGCCACTACTAGTAGTTGGGAAACAGGAATAGGAAAAATAGGGAGATGGGAATTGATTTCAAGCATTTAACCCAGCCAGAAATTTGTCACCAAACTATGAAATGCACACCTTGCAACATGGCTGGCAGATCACATCCTGTTCCTTGCTCAAGTGCTCTAACATGGAGACCACAGTACCTAACACAGTGTCTCAAACCTTTTTGATCATGCCCTCTATCAGTAAGATAATTTTGAATACTCTTACATAATATGAGCATTTTACGTATATACCAAGATATTATCAGGTATACTACAAAACATGCAAAATAAAAAAATTAAAACTGAGGTGAAAGTGAGTATCGAGAGAAGCTCTAATACTTTCTCCCTCTTTCAAGACTTCTGTGCTGCTAGTCTGTGGGTAGGACTGTGGACTTGAGAGAGGGGACGTTCTATCAAGCGCCCTGTTGCAAGGATCAGATGAAATAGCCTCCTTCATAAAGTAGTTATAGGATTTTAGTTTGCTTATCATTAACCCATGTATGCACATAAGCAATAATAATGATAAAGTCTTCCTGAAAGTTATGGTTCAATGATAGCCATAGAGCTGTACTTTGAAGGGTCATCAAAACCTTACTGAAAAATGACACGCTGCTGCTAAGTCGCTTCAGTTGTGTCCAACTCTGTGCGACCCCATAAACGGCAGCCCACCAGGCCCCCCCCCCCCGCCATCCCTGGGATTCTCCAGGCAAGAACACTGGAGTGGGTTGCCATTTCGTTCTCCAATGCATGAAAGTGAAAAGTGAAAGTGAAGTCGCTTAGTCGTGTCCAACCCTCAGCGACCCCATGGACTGCAGCCTACCAGGCTCCTCCGCCCATGGGATTTTATCACATACCAAATGCCATTGCAAGTACTGGGAATAGGGATTATGAGTAAGACCAAATCCTGGCCACCCATCATCTGGACTTTTAGGAATACAAACACAGTGAGTAAACACAGCACCATGTAACATCTACAGCGGAAGGAAGTACAAAATCAGAATGAGAAGGAGTAGGGGCTGTCAAGGAAAGCTTCCTAGAAGAAGTCATGCCTGGCTGTGATTTTAAAAGATAAATAAGTATTTAACAGATAGACAGAGAAGGAAGGTGTTTGGGCTGAAGGCAATAGATGTGAAATAGCCTCCACATTCAGCATCTTGATTGGACTGTGGCAAGTGTTGGGGGCTGTGCAGAAAGGTGGCCAGAGATGATACTGGACAGGTGATCAAGTACCAGGTCCCTGTGCCTCTTGATGAAGTTTGGGTTGAAACCAAAGAAGAGGGGATCCATTAAAGGCCAAAGACAGGGGAATGACATGGTTGGATTTGCATGTTAGAAGGATCTTTCTGAAGACTCTGTGAATGGAGAGCGGTAACACACGAATCTGGAAGGCTCCTGGGGCTTCGAAAGAGAAGGTAAGGGAGCCTGAACTGACTCTACAGGGGAGACAGTGAGGCTGATGAAGATGTGAAGAAATTGGAATTGAGGAATTCAGAGCTGGAATCTGCATGGCCCTCTCAGCAACTTCAGTCAATCAGTTCTAGGAGATCAAGGGAAGCCCTTCATTCTTGAGAGGCAGTGAAACTTGAGTAGAAAGCTTCCAAGCCTCAGGTCTAGGGACCCCAATGCCTTAGACTTATTCCCAGTAAGACTCTCTTAGGTTCACTGAAACAAATCCTACAAGGCAATCTACGATCCTAACAGGTATCCTAACTTATCAGACCACCAAGGCTACAGTGATACCATTCCAGCCCCTCTGGTTTCCCACTACAGACCCCAGCATGGCACAGGGTCTCACCTTTAGAGAGGTCAAGGGGCTACTTAACCAGACTTGCCTGGCATTGCTCTAGTCAGGGAAGCCTCAACATTGAGCTCCCTAGTGCCAAGAACTGGCACAGCTTAATAAGTGAAGACTGAAGATTATCCTGCTGCTGCTGCTGCTAAGTCGCTTCAGTCGTGTCCGACTCTGTGCAACCCCATAGACAGCAGCCTACCTGTTCTAGGTTAATGTAGTCCCTGACGTTTCTGGGGTTCTAAGACTTGGAGACACTAGACATGAAACCAATTATATCACCCACTTTCAGATCTCCAGCCTCCTTTCCAACTTTACGGGAAATATACTCCATCATTTATGACTCCTTGTATCTACACTTCTTATTTTTTTTTTTAACTTTTAAGCAGAGTATAGCAAATATAGAGAAAAGTGCATAAATTGTTAAGTGAATTTTCACAAAGTGAGCACACTTGTGTAACCAGCATCCAGATGAAGAAATAGAAAATTGCCAGCATCCCAGAAGATCCCACCTTGCTCCTTGTAGTCATTACCCTCCATTCTGACTTTCAGTGTGCCATAAATTTGTTCTGCCTGGTTTTGAGCTTTGTAGTTCACTTATTTCCCTTGTGGTATAGTATTTTATTGAGGAGATATACCATGGTATTTTCTATGGTTAAAGGGGATTGAGTAGTTTCTGGTTTAAAGCTATTACAAGTAGAGAGTATGACCATTCCTTTACATGCCCTATGGTACGATAAGCATGCATTTTTGTTAGTTTCCAAAGTGGTTCCATAGATTTACATCCCTGCTAGCTGTGTATGAGGGTTCCAGTTGTTACACATCCTTGTCAATACTTGAAACTGCCTATTTTTTTCATTTTAGTCATTCTGGTATGTGTGTGTGTGTGTGTGTGTGATGGTATCACATTGGTTCTAATTTGATTTCTCTGATGACTAGTAAAGTTGGGAATGACCACACTTTTTCACCAGTCTAGGTTTTTCATCTCCATTTCTTCCCCTTTCAGTTACCCTTTACTTTGTCCAATTTATGTTCAACCTTAACCTCCCCACTAACATTGCTATCTCTAAAGTTGTCAACGTCCCATTCAGTTATAGCATAATACTTGTCCCTCTTCCAGTTTTACCTAGCATCACTAATGTATCAGTTTGGGCTCCTTCAGATGTAAGTGTAAATAAACCCAAAGCAAAGTGGCTTATGTGAAAGAAAACAGAAGGAAATTCTTAGGTTTCCATAACTGAAAGGTATTGTCATGTACCTCAGGTACAGTTTGATTCAGCACTCAGATGTTCTCATCTCTGGCTCTGCTACCACAGTGTTGGCTCTTCATAAGGGAGACAGCTGCAGTAGTTCCAGTTTGTACAGTTACAGGTTCAACTTCCAAAGTAAAGATACAGCTCCTCCAAAGACAAAGAAACAAGGAGCCCTAAAGTTGAGTCTCAGTGCATTTGCAAATCCTGGAACTACTTACATGGGAAATGAGCTTAGGGCTAGGTAACATGTCTAACCTGGGGGAAGTGGAAAAGATCAGCCCTGCTCAAAATAAATGGATTGAGAGTGGAGGCAGGTTGATTCCTCAGAAGGAAGTTAGGGTAAAATTACTTGGACAGTGAAAAGATTCTGAAAAATATATTCAGCAGTTGTCTGTTACACTTGTTGACCTGGTTCTAAGGCCAGAAACCTTGAAACTATTCTTGAGGTTTTTCCCTTCTTCATCCTTTACATACATCAATTATGACTGTCCATCAATTCTACATCCTAAATAGTTTTCTAATCTACCCACTTTATCCCTCCTGTCACCATTTTAAATTAAGTAAACATTAACATGAACCTTCATTGGAAGGACTGATGTTGAAGCTGAAACTCCAATACTTTGGCCACCTGATGTGAAGAACTGACTCATTTGAAAAGACCCTGATGCTGGGAAAGATTGAAGGCGGGAGGAGAAGGGGACGACAGAGAATGAGATAGTTGGATGACATCACTGACTTGATGGACATGAGTCTGAGTGAACTCTGGGAGTTGGTGATGGACAGGGAGGCCTGGCGTGCTGCAGTCCATGGGGTCTCAAAGAGCTGGACATGACTGAGTGACTGAACTGAACTGAACACGAATCTTCGATTCATGCAATAGTTTTTATTACATTCTCTGTCTTTTCTCTAAACTCAAAAAATAACAATAATAATAAACCAACACTTGTTTGAAAGTGAAAGTGAAAATGAAATCGCTCAGTCATGTCCTGACTCTTTGCAACCCCATGGACAGTAGCCTGCACCAGGCTCCTCCGTCCATGGGATTTTCTAGGCAAGAGTACTGGAGTGGGTTGCCATTTCCTTCTCCAGGGAATCTTCCCGTCCCAGGGATCAAACCCTGGTCTCCTACATTGTAGACAGACGCTTTACCATCGGAGCCACCAGGGAAGTCTGGATTTATTAAATATGCAACTCTGTAAAACACTTTACTTTCACTGTCTCATTCAGTTCTCAGAGCAACTCTATGAAGTAAATGATTGTGATATGGTGTGTGTGTGTGTGTGTGTGTGTGCGTGGGTGCGTGCCTGCACTTGCACTGAGTTGTGTCTGACTCTTTGCAGTCCCATAGACTGTAGCCCACCAGGCTCCTCTGTCCATGGAATGTTCCAGGCAAGAATACTGGAATGGGTTGCCATTTCCTTCTCCAGGGAATCTTCCCGACCCAGGGATTGAATCTGTGTCTCTTGCTCTCCTGTATTGGCAGGTGGATTCTTTACCACTGGTGCCACCTGGGAAGCCTCAATAACTGTGATATTCCCCAGCAAATGGAAGGGGAAGCTTTAATTAGAAGCAAAATTCTTAATACTCAAATTTCTCCAATGGCTTCCTATTTCCCTACACTCCTGATATCTATTATTACATAATGAAGTACTCCAAACTTTACTGTCTTGAAAACAATAATGATTATTTATTTACATTAAGAATCTACCATTTGGGCAGAGCTCAGTAAGAGAGGTTCATCTCTTTTCCTTTCAGCATCAACTGAAGTGGCTTGAATGGGGTTGGAAAATTGCTGGCAAGTTAGTACCAGCTATTGTCTATAAGCTCAGCCAGGGCCAAGGGTCAGGGTCCTCAGTTCCTGTCCATATGGTCTCTCTATGTGGGCCTCCCTATAATCTGCTTGGGCTTCTTTGCAACATGGTGGCTGGATTTCAAGTGTTCAAAAAGACAGGAAGTAGAAGTTGCCATTTCTTAAGACCTGAACGAAGAATCTGGCATAGCATTACAGAACCCAGTGGGAGGAATATCAAAAGAATTTTGGGGTTAAGTTTTAACTTGCCACAGCAACTATAAAAATCTATAAAATAAACTAAAGGACTTTCTATGATTTGGTACTTGTTAACCAACCCATTACTCATTTCATGATAATATGTCATTGTGAACAATAAATAGCCTTCTTTTAGTTTCTCCGATGTCTGAGGATTCTCTTTCACCTTCTTATACCTGCTATTTGCACCTACCTGGAATGCTCTCCCTGACTTTATCCAGTCTTCTAGCTTCAGATTTTAGCGTAAATGTCCTCGTTCAGTACTGTTCTAGATTAGGCCCCTTTGTTTTAAGCTCTCATACCATTCGTGGCTCACAGTAAGTGCATCTTAAGTATATATTGAAAACAAAATGATTGAATGAGTGAGAAAATTCACTTCCCCTTCAGTCTGAGACACTTTCCCATCTCCATGTCTTCTCATGATGCACCTGTGCTCCACCCATTGTCCAGTTTCCATATCTTGAAGTATTTAAACTTTTCTCAAAATTCTATCTCCTCCAGAAAAATTATAATTTCCACATGCAGCCTTTGACTGCATTGACTCAACTCATTGACTCCATTGCTTGTATGAATGGAAAGTTTTAAGTGTTTGTTTTCATGGAACCTTTGTCTACTGCTCGCAGTGTTCCTATCAGAATTGTCACTATTTATTTTGAAGCTCCTGGAAGGCAGGCATGCTATCTTTCTGACTCACACTTCTCTATACTCTTAGTAAACAGGAAACAGATGGCTTGAGGACCAGCATAGTAAAGCTGAATTTTAGTAGGCAGACGGTACAGAATGAGCAAAGGCTAAGTGTGCTGGGTTTTCTTCCTGCCTTCCAGTAGGGAGGACATGGTTCTCATCATGCCACAGCCTAGGATCAATTTCTAGTCAGGGAAGGAGACAATTCTTATAATGGAAAGCAACTGATAGCAAGCCAGAGGTCCAGTTTACCACCATCAGGGGCTGTCATTTAACCTTCCTGGGAATGATCTCCTTATCTGTAAAGCAAAGGCCCTTACACAGTAGGATAATTAAGGGCTGCTCCAGCTACAGTGATGTTGATTCTGGCAATGGTTAGCTGGATGAGAAAACAGTTATTGAGAACCACTTAGAGGAGGATGTGGTGCAGTAGAGTGCTTATACTTTTTAAAAAGTAATTAATTAATTTAATTTTGGCTCTGCTGGGTCTCTGTTGCTGCATGCAGGTTTTCTGTAGTTGCAGTGAGTAGGGGCTAGTTGCTAGTTGTGGCCAGCTTCAGTAGTTGCAGCCTGCAGGCTCTAGAATGGAGGTTCAGTAGCGGTGGTTCACAGGCTTAGTTGCCACATGAGATGTTGGGTCTTCCTGGACCAGGAATTGAACCCGTGTCCCCTGCATTGGCAGGTGGATTCTTAACCACTGGACCATCTGGGAGGTACAGAGTGCTTATAATCTTGATTTGGAGCAAGATAATATGTAAGCTTAAATACTGGTTTCATCATTTGCTAGCTATGTGACCTGGGCAAGAACCAGGGTGATGGCTGTGGTAACAGAGAAGAGGGGATAAATGAGTGTGTCATTGTGTAGATAAAAGCTATAGAATATGACAACAAACTGGGATGACTGTAATATGGATGACAGTTACTGTAATATGATAACCCTTCCCATGTTGGTGAACCCTTAACTTAGTTTACTTTTTACTTTTCAAGTGTGCTGGATTTGGTTATGTCAACTTAATTCAGTTGGAAACTATGTATGTTTCCCTTTTTGGTCCCAGACCAGAGTTGTGCAAAAGAGGAAGTTGTATAAGATTCAGAAGGAGGAAGTGAGGAAGCAGCCGTTGATGCTGTCTGGAGGTCACTGTGATCAGATGTGGTGACAGGCACAGAGGTACCTAGTAGGGTTCAGCTCAGTCAGCTCTTCCTCTCGATAACTAGCAGCTCCAGGATCACTACCTTACCTTGGTACCCCCCAAAGCAGTACCATTACCTCTGAGAGATAATGGTCTTTCAGACCTCTTCATGCATTATCCCTTTGTGAGCCTACTTTGGTGGCTAGACATGCTTGACTTTTAAAATTTACTATGGCTCCCTTTTTAATCCTTCAAATATGCTTTCAAGACTTTCATTTCCCCAGCATCACTCACAGTTGTGTAAGGTATTCTGTAACACTCATAATGAATATACCCCCAACTGAATACTGACTGATTCAAGCCTCATAAAGTTCTAAGTAGCTTGGGTTTTACTTATCCTTCAGTGTTTCTGGTGTAACCAGGCTGCTAAGGATGGACCGATATTGATATTTCTTCTCTTTAAGAAGAGACATACATAGACCATAATCTCATCTGGTTCAGAACCAAAGACAATTATCCCCTCATTTGGCTCAATAAACCAAGGCATAGAAAATAAGCTAAATGACCAAGCAATAACATGAGAAAAGGGGAGAGGAGAAAGAATGTTCTAAGAGGGGACAGGATGTGCAAAGGTCCAGAGGTCACACCTGCTCTTTATCTACTTTAGGCTTGTTGTGAAAATTAAATGAGTTGATGAGTATAAAGGTAAGAAGATATGGAATCAAACTGGGTTTTCTAAGAAAATCTTTTTGTTTTTGCTCTTTAGTAATCCTCTGAGATCTTCAGTTCACCTATGTGCTCCAGCCATCTGACAACTAGAATTTCAAATAACCTAATTATGTGGTTAGAGCCAGCAGGGCCTAAAGCAGTTGGCTCAGGGAAAACCATTGTCTGCTCCTGAGCCACTAGGAAAAAGGAACCGAGAGTGTCTAAAGACCAGTTTGTTCTCCTTTCATGCCTGGACTTTTCTGGAATGGAAGTGTACTGGCAACCTCAGAATTACTTCACTTTTCTTGCCCAGGGCTCTTTCAGTTTATTTTTTCTCCTCTGTCCCTGGGACAAGTAAGGAAGAAACTCCCCTAAAGAATCTTGACTCCAACACTTGCTTGTTGTGTGAATGTGAACAGGTTACTTTAACTGCCTCTCAGTTTCTGCATCTGCCAAATGGGATAATTACTTATCTCATGGGATTGTAGTGAGGATTAAATTACTTATATGTGTCTAGTCTTTAAAACAATGCACAGCACATAGTGAGTGATCAACAAATGTTAACTAATATTATGTTAAAATAATTTTTATTAGTAGTACAGAATCAAAAGGTCAGGTATAACCTCCTCCGTGTCAGAATTAAATATTATGATATTCTCTATATTTTTATTTCGGGCTTCCCAGGTGGTTCAGTGGTAAAGAATCCACCTGGCAATGCAGAGGCTCAGGTTCGGTTCCTTGGTTGGGAAGATTCCTCTGGAGGAGGAAATGGCAACCCATTCCAGTATTCTTGCTGGAAGAATCCCATGGACACTGGAGTCTGGTGGGCTATAGTCCAAGGGGTCACATAGAGTTGGACATGAGCATGCAGGCATAATTTTATTTCTGGCATCTTCTACCTTCTGGAATTATTTTCCTGGCAGAATTCCAGGACACCATGCTTCTCCTTTGTAGGCATTTTCCTTACTACCTTTCTGTGTGCTGCTCATTCTCCAGGCATTGTTATGCTTTTCACTCTTTTGCCCAACCCTTACATGTTGGCATTCTTTAGGTTCTCTCCTAGTCCTTCCTGTCCTCTCACTACACACTCCTCCCAAGAAAATCTCATCCATTCCCAAGGCTCAATCATTAGATATACAGAACTCTAGCCCAGCTTCTTCTCCTGAGCTTCACACTGAACCTTCTCACTGGGCATTGATACCTAGATGTCACAAATGTGCTTCAAACTTGGCTTGTCCTAAAGTGAACTCATTACCTCCTCCCACAGAATGGCATCCTTCTGCTCCTGTGTCCCCCCTATCAGCAAATGGTACCTCAATTGGCAGATTACTTGATCTGCCTACACCTGAGAATCATCCTAGCATCCCACTTCTGCCTTTCTGTCTTACCTCCCCCTACTCAATTAATCTCTGTATCTGTCAACTTTCCTTTCAGTGTATTTCTGGGAACAGATATCTTTTCTCTCCTTTTGGTTCTCTCTCTCTCTCTTTTAATAAAGGTATATGCATTTTAATTTATTTTTTTGAACACATTGTGCAGTGTGTGGAACTTTCCTGGCCAGGGATTGAGCTCGAACTCCCTGCAGTGGAAGTGTGGAGTCTTAACCACTGGACTGCCAGGGATGTCCTCTCCTTGGTCCTTTTCTTCTTAGTTCTTATCATCATCATCTGTCTACGGATTGATTGCTATAGCCTCCTAATTGGCCTCTGGGTCTTCACTCTTTCTTTTTTTCAGAAGCAAAGGTATTCTGTATTCTTTTTTTTTTTTTAATCTTTTTTAAATTTGTTACAATAGTGCCTGTGTTTCATGTTTTGGTTTTTTGGGTGAGAGGCATGTGAGATCTTAGCTCCCCAACAGGGGTCAAACCCGCATCCTCCTGCATTGAAAGGCCAAGTCTTAACCACCAGACTGCCAGGGAAGTCCTGAAAGCTGTATTCTTTGATGAAAGAATGGAGAGGTGCAAGCTCTTGCTCTAGAGCACATGTTTTCGTCCTGGCAAAGGCCATAGGGCAGGGCTGCTTTTAGGGCTCTTGTAAGTTCTAGTAGGTTTGGTGGCTCTGGGTGGTTGTGGTGCCTTGTGCAGCGTCTCTGCACACAGCCTACCAATGCCGCTGCCTTGCTCTGCAGTGTTCTGCACAGACCTGCTGTGCACAGCCCACCACCGTCATCTTGAATTGTGGTGCTGTGGGCAGTGCTTCTGCACACGGCCCGCCAGCCAGGCGGAGGTATCCAGCCACCACTTTCACACTAAGAACTCTGGTCTGAGGTGCTGGGCGTGAGGCAAATATATGTAGCCCTCCAAGAGTGAGTGAAACTAGACCTAGCACAAAGCAGAAAAGGTTAGATTTCATTTTATTGCCCAGACTGTATTTTTAGTTTCCAAGAATTGTTAATGAGCTTTGTCAGTTGGGCCTTTGTTCTTGACTCATTCGAATTATTCTCCACCAAGTTGCCAAAATTCTGTTTTGTGAATGGAAAACTGACCCTGATGCTTTTCTGTTTAGAAAACTACCAATAGTTTTAAGGATAAACTTAAATATTTTAACTGAGCTTTCCCCAGTTCCCTGCTTACCCTTCTGGCCTCATACCTACCTCCCATAGCCCTGTCAGTATCACACACACAGTTTTCCTGGTCTTTCAGTTCTCAGACTGTCTGCAGGTCCTTGTCTGGAAGCCTCTTCATAAATAACTACAGCCCATTCTTGAGGTTGCTTCGTCCATAACGTTTCTCCTTATACACAGGTCTGGGCTAGGTCCTTTCCCTGGTGGGGCCTCGGATGGCTCTTCTGGTAGCTCTGTTCCCTCCCTGTGATTTATTTACAGTTTGGGCTTTGGAGTCATGTCGTAAGGGTCTGAATTACAGCTCTGCCACCTACTAGATTCTGTTTAGCCCAGCAAGCCTCATTTTTTAAATCTGTGAGTGAGTGAGTGAAAAGTTGCTCAGTCGTGTCCAACTCTTTGCAACCCTATGGACACTATGGTCCATGGAATTCTCCAGGCCAGAAGTGGGTAACCTTTCCCTTCTCCAGGGTTTTAAATAGAAACTGTTTTATAGATTTACATGTTTATTGAAATAGGACTTAAGTGGCATTTAATTAATTATTTGTGTAATTAATTGTTTAAAATCTATATTTTTCATTTGGATTTAAGTTGTAAGGGCAGGGGCTATGCTACCACTGAATGCCCAGTATCTGCTGTAGGGTAGCAGCTCAACAAAAAGAAATTTAATAAGTTGTTAAACATAAGTTGATATTTTGATTATTTGAAAAAATCTAACATAATCTTGGTGACTTAATAGTCTATTCATAAGTGTTCCAGAAATGATTAACTCTTCACTTATTATTGGACATTTAGGGTATTTCAGTTCTTAATCATTTTAAGTAATATTGAGACAAATATTTTTATGCATAGTTTTATGTCTATATCTTTAAATTACCTTGCTAGAAGAGGAATCTTCTTATTATGTCTTATTTTGAAAATGTTTCAGAGCTCTCTATTCTATTTACTTTTTTATTGCCTATAAAATATGTTTTGTGAATTTTTCTTTCTCTTTGATAGCTTTGGGATAAATAGTACCTAAAGCCCAGGCCTGAGCGTTCCTCAACCCTCCTGCTCTCCATGCTAGGGTGGATGTGGATGTTCTTGCTCTTACACTGGAAGCTACCAACATTTAAACCTTTGACTTGTTAAATATATCAGGTTACAGAGGGGGAATAAAAGAAGATTTTTAAATTCTTCTTCTTCTTCTTTCTTTTCCCACCCCTCTCTTTTGTCTTCCCCTCCTGCATCCTTCTCCTCCTTTTCTTCTTCTTTTTCTTCTTTTCATACTCACCATTTTGAAGAAGGAAACTCTTCAAAAAAAATAACAAAAATATGTTTGTCATATTATTGGGTAATTAGGGAGAAAAATGAAAAAAAGGGAAAAAGAGAAAGGAGAGAGTGTGAAAAAGAAGTAAAACTGGGAAAAGAAAGAAAAAACAGAAGGGAATGAAAGAGACCAGAAACAATATTTTAGGATAGAATAATTAGAGAACGAGAGAGGAGACAACAGGGGAGAAAAATACTGATGCAGCAAAATACACATTTGGGGGCATTCTTTTACATCCCTTTGATTAACTGATACTATTTCAAATATTTGAGGAAGCTATTCATATTCCATAAGATTCATTTTTATCTTTGTTTTTGCCTTTCTCCAGGGTAAATTTGCCTACTTATTTTCACCATTCCTCTGGGGACATAGTTTTCATACTCCTCTATGGTCTATTTACCCTTTTTGGGTAGTAGTCAGTTTGTGAGCTTCCCTATTACAGAGTTGGACAGGATATTCCCGAGTGTTCCTGGTGTTGGATGATGTACAGAGAGCACAACAGACAGTTACTCCCTGTGCTTGGCACATGGAGCTTCTATTTACTCTTTTGCTGTCTCTTTCTCAAACATTTATATAAGTGATTCTAAAACTTCTTGGTTTTGGATCATTTTACTCTCATAAGAAATGATTGAGGACCACAAAGGGATTTTGTTTATGTAGATTATATCTACTAATATTTACCATGTAAGAAATTAATACACATAAGTTTTAAAAATATTGATTTATTAATTCATTAAAAAATAACAGAAATAATGAAAATATACCCATTACATGTTAACATAATTAATATATCTTTATGAAAAAATTTTAAACCAAGAACTAATATTGATAAAAATGGCATTTTATATCTTTGCATATCTTTTTAGCATCTAGCTTAATAGACAACTTGATTTTTATATTTGATTCTGCATTTAATCTGTTGCAATGTGCTGTTTTGTTGAAGTGTTTAAATAAAGTCTGGCTTTGCTCAGAGGCATAGTTGGAAAATGGAGAAATAATTTAATGGTTTTTAAGATAATTATAGGTATTCTTTGATATTACATTAAAACTTGACATGTGGAATAGGGAAGCATATCAATGAACTTTTCACATTTTATTACATATAACTCATTTGGTCTAACTAACATTAAATGGATCTTTTACCCATGCATGATTCTGTAACATCATGCATTGTTCTCTGGAAAAAAATTAGGTCACTGAGTTATGCTGACCTTCTAAATGTTAGCACATTACATTCTGTAATATAAAAATTGCATTAATTAATATTACCTCAACACCTTTGGAAAAATCTCTGAGTTATGCTGACCTTCCAAATATTAGCACATTACATTCTGTAATATAAAAATTGCTTTAATTAATATTACCTCAACATCTTTAGAAAAATCTTTTAAGTATTGGGAATTTAATGAGTTTGTGGTAGCTAATATAAGTCTTCCAAAATTCACTTGAAAGCTTGAATTTTATTATTAGCAACAAACATTGGTAGTGATTTTCCTTGATGTGACAGACTCACTTCATTTATTTTTGAGGAAATGTCTGCCAAATGCCTTTGTTATCTTAATAACAAAGTTTGTTAGGCAGTCCATCCTTCTTTCAAGTAAAAATGTTCTTTTGTGACAAAAGCGGCTGAATCATACTGCAAATCCAACATCTGCAGTACTTTTCCTTGAGACAGGTA
Organism: Bos mutus; assembly: GCF_027580195.1. Taxonomy (NCBI): domain Eukaryota; kingdom Metazoa; phylum Chordata; class Mammalia; order Artiodactyla; family Bovidae; genus Bos; species Bos mutus. The sequence goes on along the minus strand of NC_091623.1, from coordinate 100,015,386 downwards.
TTATATTGCACTGTCCAGCAGAAGTACTTTATGCCTGTCTTGATTTTATCACAGAAATATTAACAAGAAGTATACTCAAGGGTCAGGATTTAATAAAATCAACAATATTTATTGCTTAGTAAAACACAGTGTTAAGTGAAACAGCCTTTTTTCTTTCTTTCTTTCTGTTGCCTAGCAGTAAAGAATACAGTGATGAAATGTTCAATTGGGAATCTCTATTTCGATTCAGGCTAAGGCACCAGCAGTTTTGCCTGCCATTGCTTTTGCATCATTGGTGTAAAAATCGCTGCAGTGAAAAAGCCCACGTAGTATTACCCTAAAAATAGTTTTGGTGTTGGGGATCCTTTGAAAGTGTCTTGAGATTTCTCCAAGGTCTGTGGACCATACCTTGTGAACTCACTATTTTCAGGATGCCTAGTATAGTGGTTTCATTAGTAATGTCAGGCGTAGAGTGGACTTCCCTGGTGGCTCAGATGGTAAAAGCGTCTGGCTACAATGCGGGAGACCTGGGTTCGATCCCTGGGTCGGGAAGATCCCTTGGTGAAGGAAATGGCAACCCACTCCAGTACTCTTGCCTGGAAGATCCCATGGACGGAGGAGCCTGGTGGGCTGCAGTCCACGGGGTCGCAAAGAGTTGGACACGACTGAGCGACTTCACTTCAATATAGTAGTTTCATTAGTTACGTCAGGTCTTACACTAATCCTATCTGTGATGGCCAGGCTGTCATCAACAGTTTGGGGATGTCTTTAAAGAGAGAACACTAACCACAAGAGGAACTCACAAATCTTAGGTGCTGCGTCAGATGCTTTTTTAACACACTATCTTCACAGCAACACTTGAGGTAGTTTCTATTTTATCCTCACTTTCAAATGAGGAAACTGAAGATCAGAAAGGTAAATTAATTTGCTGAAGATCACACAGATGATAACAGGGGAGCTGGTATGAAAATCCAGGCAGTCTGACTCCAGAGCCCTTGCTCAAATGGCATTGTTATTGCCGGAGAGACTAACAGGATGGGCACGGTGAGGGACTAGCACGTCAGAGGGTCAGAAGGTCAGAGCAGTGGCTGAGAGTCTTGGACCCAAGGGTCTAAGCAGCAATTCAAAGGTTTCCTCTGAATCTATTTTTCCAACTGATTCTCACAAAACACTGAGTTGGCTGGTCAGAGTTCTAATTTCTATTTCATAGTTCAGGAAGTTGATGCTGCTTAGCAGAGAAGGAACCCCTTGAAGCCCCAGAGTCATACACTGGGAGAGCTCCTCCTCACTCAAAGCCAAGGACTCAGGGTCCCATGGAGGAGGAGCCTGGTGGGCTGCAGTCCATGGGGTTGCTAGGAGTGGGACACGACTGAGCGACTTCACTTTCACTTTTCTCTTTGATGCATTGGAGAAGGAAATGGCAACCCATTCCAGTGTTCTTGCCTGGAGAATCCCAGGGGGGGAGCCTGGTGGGGTGCCATCTATGGGGTCGCACAGAGTTGGACACGACTGAAGCGACTTAGCAGCAGCAGCAGCAGCAGGGTCCTTTTTGGTAGTTTTTTCCCCTTGATGTGTCCCACTGTCACAAGCAATGGTGGGGAACATGGCAAAGCAGGTAGTGTTGCCACTGATTCTAGAGAAAGAGAAAGAAAGGGCAAGCCCGATAGTCCTGGTGCCATAGATGAAAATTGACCCAAGGCTGGGCAGCCATGAGAGCTCACTTCACCCTGGCTGTCTGTGCCTGAGACTCAGACTGGTTCCCCATTCTGGAGAGGCAATGCCCCATCAAGCAGGAAGCAATTTATCTGCCAATGATAAACGAGATATAGAGGGGTTAGGAGAGGGAGCAAGCCAGAAAAGTACACTGAAGGCTTTGAAACTACTGACAAGGAGGTTTGAAAGAAGAGAGAAAAAGTTGCCCAAATGCAGCCCAGATATCTTTCTGTGAAAGGAGTAACTGAGTCCTGCAGAGGGGAGGGAATTTGCCAAAAGTCATACACACTGTAAAGTGAAAATGCCGTGCTGGCCCCTAGGCTCCTGATGTTTGCTTCACAGTTCTCCCTGAAAGAGACCATGTTTGATAAATAAAGCAAGCCTGCCTGGATCTCCCTTCTGTTCTCTGAGAGCAGGCAGAGGTGCAGCTGACAGCCAAGTTTGCTTTGCAAGGAGAAGCCCAAACTCTGGGCACGTGCCCCTTCTGTGAAATTCTTGTGAACACGGACTGAGATCCAAGATAGAATTCTGTTGTTTTGTCTGGACCCTTCCCTGGTGGAGTGTGTGTGTGTTGTGCTGGTATTCCTTCTGCATGCCACTCTGAGCGGTGTTTCCATTCCAAGCACGTTTCATATTCCGTGCGCTCTGAGATTCCTTTCCTTCCAACGTGTCGATTTTGCCTTTGTTCTTTTGTTTATATTCCCTAGACAATCAGGTTCCTGAAAGTTACAGGGCTCCTGGATACGGAAGGGGGAAATTTCAGGACAGTTCCTGAATGTCCAAACCTTCAAAGCCCCATGCAAGGCTGGCAAACAGCCTCCACAATCAAGGGGGAGAGCCTCCCTAGTCAGGGTCTATTCCAGGTGGAATGTCTATTTTCAAGTCCGCATTCTCCTGAGGCCTCCCTGCCCTGGGGCAGTGCCTCCACTGCCCTCTACATGTGGCTCCTTTGCTCCACGTAGAGAAACCTTTGTAGGAATGAGGCGGGGGGTGGGGGTGGGTGGGGGGGGGCAGGCGGTGATTGCTACCTGCTCAGTTCCTTTCCTCATTAGGAGTCTGAGTTCTGAATCTTAATAATTAGAAGTTAGTTCTTTAACTTCAGATTTTGCTCGCCTGGACAAAAGAGAATGTTATATGTAGAATTACTTTCCCTCTCATTCTTCTTCCTCTTCTCCTTCTCCTCCTCCTTCTTTTCTATCCCCAAATATTTATTGAGAATTTGCTATGTTCAAGGCCTTGTTTTAAAATCTGGGGGTTCAGCAATGAAAGAAGAAAACATTCTCTGCCCCAGTGGAGGTGGAGTTGATGGCCCTTTGAGGGAGTCAGATGATATGTAATATGACACACATTGTAAGTTAAGGGCCTTAAGGATGACAGAAATGACAGTTTAGACTGGGTTCAGTTCAGTTCAGTTCAGTCACTCAGTCATGTCCGACTCTTTGTGACCCCATGAACTGCAGAACACCAGGCCTCCCTGTCCATCACCAACTCCCGGAGTCCACCCAAACCCACGTCCATCGAGTCAGTGATGCCATCCAACCATCTCATCGTCTGTCATCCCCTTCTCCTCCTGCCCTCAATCTTTCCCAGCATCAGGATCTTTTCAAATGAGTCAGCTCTTTGCATCAGGTGGCCAAAGTATTGGAGTTTCAGCTTCAACATCAGTCCTTCCAATGAACACTCAGGACTGATCTCCTTTAGTATGGACTGGTTGGATCTCCTTACAGTCCAAGGGACTCTCAAGAGTCTTCTCCAACGCCACAGTTCAAAAGCATCAATTCTTCGGCGCTCAGCTTTCTTCACAGTCCAACTCTCACATCCATACATGACTACTGGAAAAACCATAGCCTTGACTAGATGGACCTTTATTGGCAAAGTGATGTCTCTGCTTTTTAATATGCTATCTAGGTTGGTCGTAACTTTCCTTCAAAGGAGTAAGCATCTTTTAATTTCATGGCTGCAATCACCATCTGCAGTGATTTTGGAGCCCAGAAAAATAAAGTTAGCCACTGTTTCCACTGTTTCCCCATCTATATGCCATGAAGTGATGGGACCAGATGCCATGATCTTTGTTTTCTGAATGTTGAGCTTTAAGCCAACTTTTTCAGTCTTCTCTTTCACTTTCATCAAGAGGCTTTTTAGTTCCTCTTCACTTTCTGCCATAAGAGTGGTGTCATCCGCATATCTGAGGTTATTGATATTTCTCCCGGCAATCTTGATTCCAGCTTGTGCTTCCTCCAGCCCAATGTTTCTCATAATGTACCCTGCATATAAGTTAAATAAGCAGGGTGACAATATACAGCCTTGATGTACTCCTTTTCCTATTTGGAACCAGTCTGTTGTTCCATGTCCATTTCTAACTGTTACTTCCTGACCTGTATACAGATTTCTCAGAAGGCAGGTCAGGTGGTCTGGTATTCCCATCTCAAGAATTTTCCACAGTTTATTATGAGACTGGGTAGTTAGAAGTAAACTTAGAGTCAGGAACAGGGTTAGGAGGAGACACTGAGGAGGTGGCATTTGAGTAGAGATCAAAATGAAGTCAGAGACCATGCCCTAAAGCCACCTGGGGGATGCCTCCCACTTGTGGGAATGGTTCCCCAGGAAATGGGCCAGGGTGTGCTATCCACCTAGGATGGCACAGGACCATCTTAATCTTGTTTCTAGGTAATGTTCTTCTCTACATTCTTGAAGACTATTCCTAGGTCCTAATTAAATCATCTTATAACAGCAAAATTGGCTGTTATTTCAGCCTAAAGTTACCTTTCAGAGTAAATTCCCCTTAAAAAACATCTGTTTCAGAATCTCATGTTATTTGACTAAATCTCTGTTTTTTCTTCTTTCATTCTTGATCCTCACAAGATCCCAGTGTTTTAGAGTGGGAAGTGTCCTATGGGGTCATTTTAGAAATGGAGAAAGTAAGGCCCAGGCATAGGAAGGGCCTTGCTTATGGGTGGTCACAGGGTTAGGCACAGACAGTAGAGAGAGGACTCAGACCCTGGTGTCCTCCTAGTGCAGTGCCTCCGTCTTCCACAGCCAACCCCCAACACACACAGATGCCCTCGAATCCACATTTCTTTTCTATACTGCAGAATAGCAATACTAGCTCATATTTCTGCAGAACTTGGGTTTTCTCTTGCAGTATTGTTCTGTTCTTCTTGAGAAGGTTTTCTGAGAAGAGAATCTCTCTGGAGGTTTCTTTCTTTTCCCTTTTAAACTAAATATTATCTTTTGCTCTATGCCAGGCTCTGTGCTAAAGGCTTTACACTCAAGATTTTATTTAACCCTTACAAACCCTTTGTGAGGTACTATTATAATCCTTCTTGTTGGAAGACTGGGAAACTCAAGTGGAGCTGGAATAAGAACCTGAGTAGTGTGACTCCAGAGCCTGTACCCTCCCCGACTAGGCTGGTCTACCCTTTGTGTGTAGTGTCTGGCACCAGCCAGTACTGAAAGCACTTCTGTTGGAGCGTCTGTCCCTCAGACTCATAGAGCCTCTATCTCTTTGGCCATTTTGGATACTTTCCTCACCTGTATTATCAAAGTAGGTGGTCCAGGCAAGGAGCCTGCTCCCTAACCTTCCTCTGGGAGGCTCCTGACACATTGGTTGGTGTTCTTAGCATCACCTGACCTTGGTACCCTGACTATAGGTGACAATATAGAATGGGGCAATGACCCAAAGACATAACAGTGTGTATGCTCTGTCCAATAGGAGCACTGTGCCTTGGCTGGGACTGGATGAACCCATCAGACCTTGTTTCTTAGAGAGCAGTAAGACAGGGATCAATCAGGTGCAGAACCGTGCTCCTACTCAGAGAGGCAGTGTCAGATGCCCACTGCTCACGGAGAGATGTTTTCACCAAGAGTGAAAACAGTCCAGGCGCTGAACAATATTTTTGCCTCCATCTGATTTGGCTCTGTGGCTCAGATGGTTTCTTATCTTTCTCACATCTCTGTGAATTCTTAAACACCTGGTGAATGAGTGAGTCTCTGTCCATGCTCCATGGAAGAGGCAGATAACTGTCCTTCGTCTGTGTCCCATCAGTTATAGCAGTCAATTTGTCTGCTCACCCTGCAGTGCCAAGTACCCATGTCAGCCAGGACTTCCACAGTTGCCCATTTTACTGGCCCCTGGCTGGACAAGAGATCATCTTCCCAAAGGGAGGTCTAGCCACCATCTATCTGAGCAGATTCCTGAGGCCCACCTCCGACCTGCCAAATCAGTTTCCGCAGGTGGTGCCTAAGGGATTCATGTATCCAAACTCCTAGGCTGCTTTTATTCCCAAGTGATTTTTATGACCCTAAAGTTTGAAAACAATGGCCACAGAGAGCTGCTTTTCAATCAGAAGCTCTTCCTGGGTTCCACCATATGTGATGAGCATATTTTCTGGAGCACGTGCCCAAGTTCTGTTGGGGGAATGGAGATGGGGAGTATTGAACCACAGAAGCCAAAACCTGCTCTTATGTTTTAGAAACTGATTATACTTGAAATTGCAAAATGCATCCATGAGCTCAAGTGACAATGAAGAAGTATTGTATTTAAAAAATTTTGAATTGTTTGCCAACTGAAGATTTCACACAAAAACATACTAGCTCCCAACTTTTGAACATCTGGAGGCTCCAGTAGCACCAAACCTTCATTCTGTCTGGCAACAATTGACTGTTGCTAACAGATGCCACCTTAAGGTGGGGCTTGAGTGCCCTGATTTACTCCTCTTCCCCTCTAGTCTCTTCAAATTTGAGGCTGCATCAGTGGTTCAAGCTGTGTCAACTTCCCTTACCAGCTGGTAAAGAATCCCCCTGCAGTGAAGGAGACCCCAGTTCGATTCCTGGGTTGGGAAGAGCCCCTGGAGAAGGGACAGCTACCCACTCCAGTACTTTTAGGCTTCCCTGGGGGCTCAGCTGGTAAAGAATCCACCTGCAGTGCAGGAGACCTGGATTTGATCCCTGGGTTCGGAAGATCCCCTGGAGAAGGGAATGGCTACACACTCCAGTATGCTGGCTTGGAGAATTCCATGGACTGTATAGTCTGTGGGTTTACAAAGAGTTGGACACGACTGAGTGAGTTTCACTTTCTTTCAGTGGTTCAAGAGAAATGGGAGTGAGTACATTTTTTGGTAGATGTGAAGAATATCCCTTCGTGTTTAATGGATCAGTTTTGTGACTGAATAGAAAACAACATAATTCAAGATGGCTCATTTCACTCATGCCTAATGTACACCTGATCCCAAAGACATTTAGTTGGAACTGTGGACATTGACTCCTAGATTGTTCTGTGAGTCTGTAACTAGAAGCTGAAAGTCTATCAAAAACCCAGAGACTATTAGAATCCAGTTGTGGAGTGCAACACCCTCTTTGTACAGATGAACAGTAACCCAGAAAGAGGAAGAGCCCTTCTGGAGGTCACTCAGGAAGTAGGGTATGGCTAGGGTGCCAAGATAGGTCCTCATTCTAGTCTCCCCCATCTTCATCTATAGCTAGCACTATTTCCTCCAAATTTTCCTTACACTTGGTCATATCATTTTTCCCCCTGGATGTTTTCTGTATTCTAAGTACCATGCTAATTATAGTGTTTTACAAACATGTCTGATTTGATTGGTATCTCTGTTTGGCAAATGAGAAAACTAAGATTTACAGAGTCACTTTGCTTATCAGTAGAAGAGATGGAATCTGAACCCAGGTCTGGCTTCAATCTGAGCCCTCCCCACTGTACAGCCTCATACTGACCAGCCCAGCAACCCTGCCAGGGAGGCATCATGCTGTTCCCATTTTACAGATGAGAGGGTGAGCATCTTGGCCAGGAACCCACAGTGAGTAACTGATACAGTCATGGCTGACATCTAGGTCTGGCTTCAGGGCTGGGAGTATAATTGCGTCTTTCTTTGCTATGCTTCTGCTCCTCCTGGGACCACTTGAGGTGGTCCAAAAGTTCATTTGCATTGCTTGGTCTGTGGTCACCCTACAGAACTCGTTATCATATGTAAATTTGGACGTATAGAGGAGCTACATCCATTCTGTGCCACACTTACTGTCCCTGGTGGTTTTGCAATTGTGCAGCTTTCTGTGCCAAATGTGGTGAGTGGCAGCCACAGCCTAGACCCTCATGGAAAGTGGCCTCCATGACTGGGGACTCAGAGTCCAAAGACAGGAAAGGACTTCTCAGGAGTCACCCAGTGTGTGCTAACTCTGCAAAGACTAGAGCCAAAACTCTCCAGGGCCCACAGTAAAACACAGGGCCCAGACCTTCCTCTTTCCAACACATAATGCTAGTCCCCTCCTATCCCGGTTTAACCACTGAAAATGCTGTGAGATGCTATTATGCCCTTGTGTTGTCTTTGTCTCTCTTTATGAGACATGATGGCAGTGACCTTGTGTTTTTAATTTCACTTTGTGAAAGATGAGATCGTGACTTTTGATCACCCCAGAAAAGGGAGGAGGACTTGGTCAGTGGTTTTCACTCCATAAAGAACCCTACAGTCTCCTGTATATACTTCTGAAATTTGGAAAATATTATCTTTGCCATCAAAAAATAAATATTCAAACTAAGGAACACATTAATCATCCATTTAAAAATATATTTTATATTTTGGGGTTTAGCGCAAGATGTCATTTTGAAGAAAGAGTTCTGCTGCTAAAAAAGATTACGAATCTGTTTTTCTAAAATATGGATCCCAGAGCTATGGGTTACATCTGCTCAGAGGTAGAAAGTAATCATGAAACAAAGTCAAGCCCCCCAGCAAAGTGGAGGAAATGAAATCTTCACCTTGGGCTAACTAGACACTTGGATGAAAGGTGATCCTGCCTTCCCAGCATTCCCACCTCAGTCTGCTGGGACAACAGCAACATGTCCCCTGTCCCTGCTAGACATGCATTGACCTGCCCTGTCTTTGCAATGCAGGCCCTGGGTTGCCCAGCTTTCCCTTGGCACAAGGATCTGAGCTTGTTGGAGGGTCTTGATATATAGGCTGCCCTATAGGATTCTTCACTCTGGGTCCTACAACCCAGAGACCTGGCTGCAGATTCTGGTCCTGGAAACCTGGGGACAAGGGTGGCCGGGGAGAGGGGTGATGTGAAGGTTTTTGGAAACAGGGCTACGGCTGATATTTCCTTCTCTGTGAGCACAGGGATTAAAAAGGTCTGTTCACACAGGAACAAACTTGAGAAAAGTAAATAGATGGAGGACATATACACTCAGGCCTGTTCTCCCTGTGCCTCCCCAGCTCAGACAGGTGAGTGCATACACACACACACACACACTCACACACACACACACTCTCTCTCTCTCTGATTCAGACTTGGTTCAGTTCAGCTGTGGTTCTTAGTAAAGTGGTTTAACTAGTCAGATCAGATCTCCTGCTTGTCTCCTCTCCGTCCAGCCTCACCACATCTTCTGCTAGTCTTTATTTCACAGTGGGTAAATAACCATGGTCTTCTCTCCTGACATCCCTGGCAGCTCACCAAGCCCTGGACCCCTCTCAGTGCTTATCTTTTCAACACCATCTAGACTCCCAGCCCCTTCTGCTGCTCCTCCTGACTTCTTTTTCTACTCAGGCTGCTCCCATTTCAACTCACCGCAAAGGCACTTAAACTTCATCTCAGACACTCCCTTCACTGCTCAGTCAACATTCAATGTTCTCTGTTTCTGGCTTCAGGTCTTTGTTTTCTGTCTCCCTCCCAGCTCACATACACTCTGCAAGACACTCCCAGTTATTCTTTTTAAAGTATTGGTCAGATCATATCACAGTTCAGTTCAGTTCAGTTACTCAGTTGTGTCCTACTCTTTGTGACCTCATGGACTGCAGTATGACAGGCTTCACTGTCCATCACCAATACTCGGAGCTTGCTCAAACTCATGTCCATTGAGTCAGTGATGCCATCCAACCATCTCATCCTCTGTTATCTCCTTCTCCTCCTGCCTTCAATCTTTCCCAGCATCAGGGTCTTTTCCAATAAGTCAGTTCTTCGCATCAGATGACTAAAGTATTGGAGTTTCAGCTTTAGCATCAGTCCTTCCAATGAATATTCAGGACTGATCTCCTTTAGGATGGACTGATTGGATCTCCTTGCAGTCCAAGGGACTCTCAAGAGTCTTCTCCAACACCACAGTTCAAAAGCATCAGTTCTTTGGCGCTCAGCTTTCTTTATGGTCCAATTCTCACTTCAATACATGACTACTGGAAAAACTGTGGTTTTAACTATATGGACCTTTGTTGGCAAAGTAATGTCTCTACTTTTTTATGCTGTCTAGGTTTGTCATAGCTTTTCTTCCAAGGAGCAATAGTCTTTTAATTTCATGACTACAGTCGTCATCTGCAGCGATTTGGAGTGCAAGAAAATAAAGTCTGTCACTGTTTCCATTGTTTCCCCATCTATTTGCCGTGAAGTGATGCAGCTGAATGCCATGTTTGTTTTTTGAATGTTGAGTTTTAAGCCAGCTTTTTCACTCTCCTCTTTCACTTTCATCAAAAGGCTCTTTCGTTCTTCTTCGCTCTGTGCCATAAGAGTGGTGTCATCTACATTTCTGAGGTTATTGATATTTCTCCTGGCAATCTTGATTCCAGCTTGTGCTTCATCCAGCCCAGCGTTTTGCATGATGTACTTTGCATATAAGTTAAATAAGCAGGGTGACAATACACAGCTTTGACATACTCCTTTCCCTATTTGGAACCAGTCTGTTGTTCCATGTCTAGTTCTAACTGTTGCTTCTTGACCTGCATACAGATTTCTCAGGAGTCAGGTCTGAGATATCAGGTGGTCTGATATTCCCATCTCTTGAAGAATTTTTCACAGTTTGTCGTGATCCACACACAAAGGCTTTGGTGTAGTTAATAAAGCAGAAGTAGATGTTTTTCTGAACCTCTCTTGCTTGTTTGATGATCCAGTGGATGTTGGCAATTCAATCTCTGGTTCCTCTGCCTTTTCTGAATCCAGCTTGAATCTCTGAAAGTTCTCGCTTCATGTACTGTTGAAGCCTCACTTGGATAATTTTGAGCATTACTTTGCTAGCGTGTGAGATGAGTGCAATTGTGCAGTAGTTTGAACATTTATTGGCATTGCCTTTCTTTGAGATTGGAATGAAAACTGTGTTTTCCAATCCCGTGGCCACTGCTGAGTTTTCCAAATTTGCTGGCATATTGAGTGTAGCACTTTCACAGTATCATCGTTTAGAACTTGAAATAGCTCAACTGGAATTCCATCACCTCCACTAGCTTTGTTCATAGTGATGTTTCCTAAGGCCCACTTGACTTCAGACTCCAGGATGTCTGGCTCTAGGTGAGTGATCACACCATTGTGGTTATCTGGGTTATTAAGATCTATTTTGTATAGTTCTTCTGTGTATTCTTGCCACCTTTTTTTAATATCTTCTGCTTTTGTTAGGTTCATACCATTTCTGTCCTTTATTGTGCCCATCTTTGTGGGAGATGTTCCCTTGGTATCTCTAATATTCTTGAAATCTCTAGTTTTTCCTATTCTGTAGTTAAAGACCATCACTGTCTTTCTATTGCCAGATGGAGATAGGCTCCTCTTCTTTAGCATGGTCTTTAAGATGCTCTATGGTACTGGGGAAACTTCTCCAAGTGTCAGTCAGTTCAGTTCAGTCACTCAGTCGTGTCTGACTCTTTGTGACCCCATGAATCGCAGCATGCCAGGCCTCCCTGTCTATTACCAACTCCTGGAATTCACTCAGACTCACGTCCATCGAGTCAGTGATGCCATCCAGCCATCTCATCCTCTGTCGTCCCCTTCTCCTCCTGCCCCCAATCCCTCCCAGCATCAGAGTCTTTTCCAGTGAGTCAAATCTTCGCTTGAGGTGGCCAAAGTACTGGAGTTTCAGCTTCAGCATCATTCCCTCCAAAGAAATCCCAGGGCTGATCTCCTTCAGAATGGACTGGTTGGATCTCCTTGCAGTCCAAGGGACTCTCAAGAGTCTTCTCCAACACCACAGTTCAAAAGCATCAATTCTTCGGCATTCAGCTTTCTTCATAGTCCAACTCTCACATCCATACATGACTACTGGAAAAACCATAGCCTTGACTAGATGGACCTTTGTTGGCAAAGTAATGTCTCTGCTTTTGAATATGCTATCTAGGTTGGTGATAACTTTCCTTCCAAGGAGTAAGCATCTTTTAATTTCATGGTTGCAGTCACCATCTGCAGTGATTTTGGAGCCCCCCAAAATAAAGTCTGACACTGTTTCCACTGTTTCCCCATCTATTTGCCATGAAGTGATGGGGCCAGATGCCATGATCTTTGTTTTCTGAATGTTGAGCTTTAAGCCAACTTTTTCACTCTCCACTTTCACTTTCATCAAGAGGCTTTTGAGTTCCTCTTCATTTTCTGCCATAAGGGTGGTGTCATCTGCATATCTGAGGTTATTGGTATTTCTCCCGGCAATCTTGATTCCAGTTTGTGCTTCTTCCAGCCCAGTGTTTCTCATGATATACTCTGCATATAAGTTAAATAAGCAGGGTGACAATATATAGCCTTGACGTACTTCTTTTCCTATTTGGAAGTAGTCTGTTGTTCCATGTCCAGTTCTAACTGTTGCTCCTGACCTGCATATAGGTTTCTCAAGAGGCAGATCAGGTGGTCTGGTATTCCCATCTCTTTCAGAATTTTCCAGTCTCCAAGTGTAGTTTCCTATAATTCCTTTTTACCTTTCTAGCCTTCCTGCCAAGCCAAACTATTCCTAATTTCTCAAATGTCCCCAATACTTATCCTATCTAACTACTTCTACCTTTTGCTTGGAATGCTCTACTTCTCAGCCTTCCTTTTGGGCCTCTGTTCCATCTTTAAAGGTCTAGCTCAAAAGCCACCTCTAGGAAGCCCTCTCTGAATAAAATTGTCTCCCTCCAATACCATCTTTGGGCTTCCCTTGTAGCTCAGTCCGTGAATAATCTGCCTGGAGTGCAGGAGACCGGGGTTTGATCCCTGGATTGGAAAGATCCCATGAGAAAGAAATGGCAACCCACTCCAGTATCCTTGCCTGGAAAATCTCATGGACAGAGGAGCCTGGTGGGCTGCAGTCCTTGAGGTTACAAAGAGTCAGGCACAACTGAGCGACTAACACTTACTTACTTAATACCATCTTCATTCCTGTTCCCCAGCCAGGGAAGCAAACTCTCACCATTTGATAACTGTTTATGTGTCATGTACCATGTGCCAGGTACTGTGAATACTCATTCATTCATTCTTCCAAATTTTGGCAAATACTAATGGAGTGCTTAGTATGTGGTCTGCACTATCTTGATACAAGAGATATAACACTTACTGCCATGATATAATATCAGTGTAATGAAGAAAAGAGAAAGCAGCTAGGTCAGATACATAGGAGATAATAATGAACATGTGAGGAATGAACACGATCTACCAGGACCCAAGGCACCGAGAGACACCTGCTCCATAAATGTGCAGGCCTAGTTGGACTCGCCTAAATCAAAGTTCAGCATCAGCATCTGGCAATTCTATGACTCTTTCTGCATGTTGACTCCTTTGATGTAGATTGACACTGTGGCTGCTGGGCCTCCTTGTTTAGTTCTCTCCGAAGGAAATGCAAGCACAAGAAGGGTCTGCTTCTGAGGCCTTCAGGTGTAGAAGTCCCCATGGCTGGACCCTAGAGGTTCTGTCCTGATGCCAAGCACCCTGTAGGCAGAAGAGGAAATGCAGTCGACCACTGGACAGCATAGGGCAATGCAGCCAGTTGGAACAAAGCCTGAAAAGAAGGGTGAGTGGGTTGATCTTTCTTTCTATGTGCCCCTCTGAAGTCTTTGAGCAGGATGGCAAGCTTCAGCCAAGAGTAGCTCAGGTGAGCTGATCACACTGGATATGATAGACATCATAGGCAAACTGACTGCTTCCTTTGTGCTCCAGTCAAGTCCAACCCCATGGAATGCACACTCTGCTTTCCTCTCTGATGTGGGCTGCTGACAATACTGACATTTACTGAGGCTCTGTGCTAAGTATGCTAGGTGGTTTTTCTCATTTCATGCTCAGGTAGTCCTTATCGCTGATTTGTAAGTGAGAACTCTCAGGCTTAGAGAGGTTAAGAAATTCGCACAAGGACACAATAGGCACATGGGAGCATCAGAATTCAAAACCAATCAGAGGCCAGATTCCAGAACCGCTTTGTTTAATCATATCATAGCATCTTCCTGTGCTATTAAAATTATACCCAACCCCAAGGTCTCGTTCAAGTATCATCTCTACTATGAAGATTTCTTTGATTACCTTTTCCATCCTTGTATATGGCACATATAATTGCCCCTAGTCGTAGCTGTCATTCATTCATTCAACGTTTATTGCATATCCACTAGTTGCTCTTTGATGAGCAACTCTGCCTCTCCTCTTGGGAAACTCCCTGTCCAGAGACTCCAGGGTAGGATCAAGGTTACTATGGGATATATTTGGTCTGCTTGGAGCAGTACACTCACTTACAGAGCCTGAGAAAGTCATGGGTCTTTTCCTACAATCAGACCATCAAAGGCACTTAATTCAGGTCAGACATATGGAAATTTGAAAAGCTGCAAAACAAGCAGGTGGAGAAACAGCAGGGAGTTCCGCCAGGCAAAGCAGTGCTGGAGGGAGAGGCTTTCTAATTCTTGCTACTTTCCCTGCAACAAGCCATAGAACTGAACATCTTCCGAAAAGAAAAGAGTGATCTGCTGAAGCTGTGTGTACTCAGTGTGATTCAGGTTTTGCAGGCTTTTACCAAGTGTTTACAAAGTCACTTTAAGCAAAGCCTTGCTTCTTTCTCCAGGGTGCTGTCACTCCAGCACCCACTCAGAACTTAGAAGGAGCCGGGATTAGGCTGCACTCTGTCGAATTCCCAGGCTCAGGTCCAAGTGAAGCCCTCCCACTCCCACCCCACCAAGGAACTGATTTGTATTTCCTCAATCAATTAGAAGACATTTAAGAGGGAGGATGGGAGGAAACTTGCTGAAAAGAGCTCCAGGCAGGCTATTTAGAAACTGCTGTCCTTTTGCCCCGGAGAAGGCAATGGCACCCCACTCCAGTACTCTTGCTTGGAAAATCCCATGGATGGAGGAGCCTGGTAGGCTGCAGTCCATGGGGTAGCTGAGGGTCGGACCCGACTGATGGACTTCACTTTCACTTTTCACTTTCATGCATTGGAGAAGGAAATAGCAACCCACTCCAGTGTTCTTGCCTGGAGAATCCCAGGGACGGGGGAGCCTGGTGGGCTGGGATCACACAGAGTCGGACACGACTGAAGTGACTTAGCAGTAGCAGTAGTCCTTTCGCGCAGTCCCTGCTCAAGAACTGACAGGTTCTTGGGGATACAACTGGAGGCACTAGTTCTCAGCTTTTCTACAGAACAGAACTTTGAGCATCACACCAAATTTATGCAATCTCTTCCAACAAAAATCCCCCCTCTCCCCACATACAGTGTAGTATACGGTTTTAGGGTATTCAAGGGATTCCTGAAGTATACTCATGAACCCAAAGTTTGATGTTCCCAGAGTGTTGTATGCAAATAAGATAATTAGGTGGTATGCAGACAAATCTTATTTTAAGTTTTTTTTCTGAGTATTCATTTTAATATGCATTAGAATCATAGTCAACACATCACACCTGTGATAATGTAAATGTTCTAGGATGAGGATAAGCTAAAAAATTATGACTAGGGTTGAAGTCAGTTTTAAAGGGAGTGTTAAGTAAATGATCACCATTCCAGGAAAGTCCCCAGAGTAAGGGTAGTGTTTTTCCTACAAGCACCATTAGTCTTCTTGCTTCCTACCCATGCAGCTTTAACTTCAGAGGGCAAAAGGAGTCTACCCAGGTTCACGGTGAGAGCAGAGAGAACCAGCAGTAGCCTCAGATAGCCAGTTAGATCACTCATTTTACAAGGGCTTTTACAATTATTTTCCTTAGATTCTTCTCAGTGCTTATATTTACAAATGAAAAATTGTTTCAGGATGCTTGTCATTCCTCCCACATTGTTCCAGGTATGCCCACATAGAGTCTCAGGAAATGATTTGATGTTCTTCCCCCAGGTATTACTCTATTTAGCTGGAGTCTTAAGAGAGAGAGCGTGAGCTTTGCTTGCTGAAGGCTACTTTCAATTTAAGTTGGCATACTCTTGCTGGTCTGTTTGCCAGGATAAAAATTAGTAGTGTGTAATATAAAAACTTCTTTTAAATCCTCTGCTTGGGTCAGCCCCGCACCCTAGGGAGCATTGTTCTGAATGTATCCCTTTAAGAGGGACGCTGACCACGGGAGTGCGGTCAGAGAGAGTAACAGGACAGGGAGGACACTACTGCCAGAAGCAAAGGAGGGACAACTGAAGGAACTGGTGTGGAGAGTTTCGGTTGCGGGCAGAGAACTTGAGGGGCCATTCCAAGGTCACTGTCTGCAGATCTTTGAAGGATTGTTGTGGGACTCTGCAGTGCAGGCTAGGGCAGGTACATGGCGCTGCAGGTCAGCTCAGCTCAGGTCCACAGAGCAGATGGATGAAACAGAGTGGACAGGTGGTCACCTGCAGAAAGTGAGGAGGCGTATGCAGTAGCTCCAGGAAATTGTTGTCATGCAGGTTAAAAATCTGAATCTTATATGAAATCTAATTTTAAATGGTGGCAATATATTTCAAAAACATGTGAAAGCATTTCTTGGCCAAACAAAACATACCTGTGAGTCAGATCCCAGTTGTGGACAACTATTTTGTAACTTCTTCTGTGTTCATGAGTTATTTAGGGGTTCCTGGTTCCTGATCCAGTACTTGAGCCCAAGCATGAACTTGTCTTTTGTTGGATATCATTCCTGTGGCATGGTCCTGTGAACGGTGTTCAGGGTACACATGGACTTAGGCCAGCATCTTCACCTCTCTTTAGGGCAAAGTGGAAAGTTCCAAGGCTGGGGGGCTCCTTCTGGGGTGCAGGGGGGACAGGCAATGCCAGGGAACCTGAAGGAGATGTTATTGTACCTTGAAACATCATTGACTCAGAGGCAAGATATCTGAGTTCTCACATCACCCGTGTGATCACCCTCATTGTCCTGGAACAAGTTACTTTTCTGGGTCTGTTTCTTACTTTATAAAATGGGAGGTGGTATTGCATGACGTTGCGTGATTTTTATCACAGTCACTCCTCCTCACTCTCGACCACCCTTATAGGACTTCCAAGTCCCTGTATCCTGTGCCCTTTCTGCAGTGAGCTTCTGCCAACCCTAGGAAATCCCTCTGCAGTGCCAGCCTGGGTCATGGTGCCCCTTCCTGTCACTTTAGGGATCTCTCTGCTTGTAACATTTTCCTTTTCACTTTACCCACTAACTACTACTCACCCACTCTACACAAGCTTATGCTGACCCCAGACCAGGTCTCCTCCCTAGTTACGTGCACCTTTCCATCTGAGTACTCCCTATAGTTGTCCTACTCATTTATTTGCACAATCATCAGGTTACTATCTCATTAGATATATTATCCTGATGGTCTGTTTCAACCCTGATGGTCAGTGATTCTGGTAACAACAAGAGGAAGAACACAGAGGAGTGGTTCTGAAGCTTTATTTCTGCCCCACTCACCTAAGAGATTGCAGCATGCACCTAGCATGAACTGGACCCATTGGTTAGAAACACCTACATGAATGTGACTTTTTAGACAAGCTACACTGAGCCTCGGTTTCTCCTTCTGTAATGTGGGGGAAAAAAATAACTGCCCCACAGGGTTCTTGTGAGGATTGTGTGCTAAATCACTTATTGGGCACACGCATGCAACACATGGAAGCCGTAAGAATATTTTCGTATTGCAGGTTAGGGCACCTTACTGTGTAAATCCTAGCTGAAGTCTTGGATAGTTGCTCTCTTCACCAGTTAGCAACCCTCTCTCTACCACAGGACTAAGAAAGACAGGAGGCTAAATCAGTGGTTCTTAACCAGGGCACACTTTTCTGCCAGGGGACATTTTGCAATGTCTGGTAATATTTCTGGTTGTTATGGTGGAGGGCGAGGAGACGCTACTGGCATCTAGTGGATACAGGCCAGGGATGCTGTTAAACATCCTAGTGTGCAGGGCAATTCCCACAACAAAGAGTTATCTGGTATGAAATGTCGATAGTGGGCTAAACAATAACCCAGGGACACAGACTACAATGAAAGAAAATAATTTCATGAGGTTTTATATATGTGTGTTATATATATATGTATATATATATGTATAAAACATGTATATGGTCAAGCAGGAAATGGCAAGACTGAATTTCAAATCTTTAGAAATCAGTGAACTAAAATGGACAGGCATGGGCAAGTTTAACTCAGTTGACCATTGTATCTACTATTGTGGGCGAGAATCCCATAGAAGAAATGGAATAGCCTTCTTAATCAACAAAAGAGTCTGGAATGCAGTACTTGTATGCAATCTTAAAAATGACAGAATATATGTATATAAAATATACATACATGCATATATATACACATTACGTCTCAATATATAGTATCTGTATATGGACTGTATACTGTATGTAAAGTCCATATACATACAATCATACATACGGTTAATGACAGCCAACACAAAGACAGTCTGGGCATAGACTCCTGCCACAAACCAGACTGACTCACACTCTGGAGGCTGACTTACTGGAATGGGAAAGTAAGCATTTGATCTACACACAACTTTTCAGGAAAATAAAGCTTCGGGGAGGCTGGGTGGTTTCCTATGCAGAGTGATCACAGGGCATGACATACCTTTGTGTCCACACCCTCTTCCTGCTTAAGTATTCCAATACCAAGCAATTCCCGTACCCGGAAAACTCTTTAGGAAGGTAAGAGGCAGAGAAGTTGCAGGCAGCACGGGAAATGGCGAGTGCTGGCTATTGTGCTGTGCTACCAACTGGCTGGCCAGGGCACCTCAGCTGACTCACTTTGCCCTCTTTGGCTTTAATTCCCTCATCAGTGAGATGACAGTGAAGGTTCTTTCTGTTCAGACAATGCTGATTCTTAGGAAGACAAGGTTGGAATTCCCTTGTTGAGGGTCTATTTTCCCAACTACTCTGTTGGCAGAAAATCCTAAAAGTTGGGAACACCAGCTTGGGAATTAAAGAATTTAAGATAAACCTATGTTGAAAACCCTGGGTCTTCCTTTTACTTCTACATAATCCTTGGTGCTTGGGGGCTTAGTTGCTTCAGTTGTGTCTGACTCTTTGCGATCCTATGGACAGTAGCCCTCCAGGCTTCTCTGTCTGTGCGATTCTCCAGGCAAGAATAATGGAGTGGGTTGTCATGCCCTCCTCCAGGGGATCTTCCTGACCCAGGGATCGAACCAGCGTCTTCTGTGTCTCCTGCGTTACAGGAGGATTTTTACCACTGAGCCACCAGGGAAGCCCCCATAATCCTTGGATAGTTACTTAAATGAGAATAGTAATATTACTTACCTCGGTAGGCTGGTGCAAAATGAAATTAGAGATTATTTGACTAGTCTCAGACACAGAATAAGCATTTGATAAATAGAAGCTGGTGTTATTATTATCAATATTTTTATTGTATTTATTTATTTTTGGCTGTGCTGGGTCTTCATTGCTGCACGGGCTTTTCTTTAGTTGCAGTGAGTGGAGGCTGCTGTCTAGTTGTGATGCACAGGTTCCAGAGTGCTTGGGCTCCAGTAGTTGCAGCACGTGGGCTCAGTAGTTGCGGCCCCCAGGCTTTAGAGCGTGGCCTCAATAATTGTGGCACATGGGCTTAGTTGTCTCATGGCCTGTGGGATAGTCCCGGACCAAGGATCAAGCCCACATCTCCTGCACTGGCAGGCGGATTCTTTACCACTGGGTCACCAGGGAAGCCCTATCAATATTATTATTAGGTATTGGGTAATGGTGCTGGTGGTAGTGTGATTAGGAAGTGGTCTTTATACTGGAAGAATTTATAATCTACCAAGAGAACCAGATAAGCGATACAGAGAATGATGAAGTGCTAAATAGAAGCATGGTCACTGAGATTTTAGGTGGGGTTTGCATTTAGGATGAAGAAATTCATCCCAGCTAGAGAGGTCAGAGAAATCTTTATTTGGTGGAAAAAGCAGGGTAGGGGCTAGGAATGTTTCAGGATATGCTGGGAAATTCCCTCACCTAAAAAATGTGTTTTGGATTCTAAGCACCCTCATCTTTACTCTCCTAAGTGGCAATCACATGGGACAAACAAGTTAACTCTGTGGTCCACACTTAGCCCAGGTGTCTGTGGAACTGATGAATTTCACAAATACTTTACCTTTTCTCCACTCTGCCAAAATGAACTAGAAAGAAAGGAAACACACACACACACACACACATACATCCTGTATCCCAAAAGAGTGTTTGGTGGTAGGATACATGTGCACAAAAGAGAAAAAAAAGATCAGGAAAATTTGTGATGGCTCTTCTAACCTGGGACTCAGATGGGGAGTTTAAAGGCTGAATGTCTCCTACATAACTCTTTGTTTGCAATATGAGGCTCACATCACACAAACTGGGCGTGCCCAGCCACACCAAAGGCTCTCAGGTAGCAAAGCAGCTTCTCATAGAAGAGAAGGGCAGCGAGAAGTTGGGGAGAGGCCAAGGCAATGAGGAAGTCATGCACAGTGGAACAGAGCCCTTGACTTGGTGCCTCAGCCTAGCCTCCTCCTTTGAATGAAAAATCCATTTGGCACATCATGGACTGGATTTTGAGGGTATTATGCTAAGTCAGACAGAGAAGGACAGACACTATCAATTTCACTCATATGTAGAATATATTAAAAAAAATAAACCAAACCAGACAAGAACAAGCATATAGATACAGAGCACAGAGTACTGGTTACCAGAGAAGAGGGAGGGGCTGGGAAGAGGGCAAAGTGAGTAAATGGTATCAGTTGTTTGGTGATGAAAGGATACTAAACTTTTGGTAGTGAGCACGCTGGCGTGTATACAGAAATTTAAATATAATATTCTATAAAAATAAAGTTTTAGTTTAAACAATAAAGTTTTATTTAAAAAAAGCCAGCTGGGAGTAGGGCAAAACTTCTGGACTTGGGGTTCAGACCTGGGGTGCAGTCCAACCTTCCCAGTTGTCACAGGTCTCTCTGTCACAGGTTGCAGTGCGGTTAAACAGGAAACCACAGGTAAAAAGACTGATGTAAAATACACCATGTCCCATGTGAAACAAAGACACCATTCCTCAGAGATGGGGAAACTGAGGGACAGAGGGGAAGGTCTTTGCCTGGGACCCAGAGCAGTAAATGAACGGCAGAGCTGAGAGGAAGGTTCCATGTCCTCAGGCCAGAGGGGCAGGTCGCAGGCAGACCAGGGTCACCTGAACAGTCAGGCCCTTTGCTCCAGCCACAGGGGCCAGGCTGGGGCTGATAAACAAAAGACAGACGCATATCCGGTGCACATTTCAGCAGCCCCAACCTTCGCCACCGCCCAAGCACATAGGTTTGTTGTGAGAAGCCCTGGGGAGGCAAGAGGAAGAGCTTAGGAGAACATGTGGGAAATTGAGCCCGCCAAGAGAAATGGAAAACACCTTAGCTGGTGTGAAGGGAGGAGCATGCAGAGACATAATCCATAGCTTCAGTGTTTTTTCATCTGTAGCAGAATGGTGAAGGCGACTTTCTGCAGGGTCAGCCCCAGTCTAAAGCCCAGACGACTTAAGCAAAATGCCTTTGGACTTTTCCGTTAAAATTTTTGCATATAAAGTGACAATGACAAAATCACTGCAGTGCAAATATGCTAAATTTCCACAGCTTGGCTTCCAGGTTGGTCTGTGGAAACCAACTTGTGTATACTTTGAGAATAGGAGTGGGGATGGGGAGACTGTAGTCCAATGACAAATTTCCAGACATTTTGAGTCAAGAGGCAAGGATGCAGATGGTTTCCACTTCAATTGGCTGTGGTTTGCCCGGAGAAGCGACTGCCCTAATTGAGTCTTTTGTGGGAAGAGTTATGGGGTCTTTTTAGTCTGAAATGTGAGGCATATGGGAGAGGAGAGGGAGAGCATGAACATTCATTATCACTAGTTGCTGAGGAGTACTAGCTTATATTTTATATGTATATATATAATCTATATCTTATATCCTGTAGCCTTTAAGTTTTCCCTATGAAGACTGTGTTATTGTTCCTAGTTTAGGTACGAGGAATCTGAGATCTGGAGAGGGTTCAGGCTCCTCCAGGGTCACACAGCCAATCACAAAATTGGGATTCAAAGTCATGTCTATTGTCCTTCAAAGACTGTGATAAAATAGTGGGAGCAATATTCTTGCCACTGAAAATGATGCTGTCCTTGAATATACATTCCTTGTTTTCCCCATGGACCTGTCCCATGTCCTAGCTCTAGATATTTTAGGGGAAAGATTCCCCAGCTTTGGAGATGGAACATAGAAATGTGTGCTGCAGCAGTCTCATACCGTCTCAGAACAGTTGGTTGTGTGCATCTCTTTCTCAACTCCACGTTCAGTGATGCCATGGCCATGGTAGGAGTATTTCCCCCATGGAAAGAGGTATACTACAAACCAAGCACTCTCCTCTCACCAAGAGTCAGCTTACTAACACACCACTGGATGTTGTCTCATCTCCATCATCAGCCGAGACACTAAACATTTAAAAACCCATATAGTAATTGTGGCGTTGCTGTGACATTAAAGTACATGAAAAGTGAAATTGTCTCACTGAGCTGGCTTAGACTGGTTTGGTGTTGGTGAGTAAGTGCTCTAAGAGAGAGAACAGAGGCCCAAATTTCTTAAAATAAAATAGGGCTTACCGTGTTTTTACCAAGTTTCCCCATGATTCTGATACCCTTCCCAGTTTGAAAACTTTTGGTCTGAAGACTGGGACTAGGAATCCCTCCCCTGACCTTCCCCACAAGACTGATTATTGGAGCATGAACAAACAAAATCATATTTTTAAAAGGAAGGCATCATATAAGTGCCACTGAGGCACTCCATCTCCTTGGCTATAAAATGTGGGTAAGTCTGCCTTTACCCATTTGTTGTTGAGAAGGTAATTCTGCAGTAATGATCTTATAAGTGGGAAAACTGTGTAACATGTGGCATTATGATGACAAAAATAGAGGATGAACTCTCTTTTGGCTCTACTTTCCTTGAAGTGCTGGGGAACACCCTTCTTTCACCTTCTGCTCCCACATCCTATTTTTGAACCTGGCATATTTTGGCCTAGGGATTAAATGACCACTGGGGCCAGCAAACCTGCATGACTGCCCTGCCTCCAGCATTTCCCGGCACCTCCGCTTCTTGCAGCAGCTGACCTGCCTCCTCCTAGTGGTGACCGCTGGCCTCCAGCCCGGATACCTCCATCTCCTTTCTCAGAGTCAAAGTCTGACACTTAGCTTTTTATGTAGTACCTACTACTTCATCTGAGGAGGTCACTTGGTTTTAACTTTTAAAATATCCCTTTCTCCTTTGTGTTTTGGAGTAAGGCCAACCTGACCCCAGACAGTGACCTCTCTTTATGGGTACAACTGAAAGTCCCAAGCTTGTGGGGCAAGGCCCAATATTCTAGTGTGCACTTGCCATGATTTTGCCAGCTGGTGTTCCTTCTCTGGATCTCTGCTTTGTTACCCAGAAGGCAAACTGTTGGCATTTTGTGTGGGAATGATTTCTGAAAATTGCAGGAAGTTTAGCGTTCCTGGTTCCCAGACACCAAATGCCAGTAGAGTGTCTGCTTCATCACAGTGACAACTTTAAGCACCACACATTTTCAAATGGGCCCATAAGGCTGGTTCTGCTCAGGGACTGTGTCCTGAAGGGCCTTGATTTCTTTATCTGGTAAATGAACAAGAGAGGGTCTTCAGAACCAGAGGGCCTTCACTCTGAAGCTATAAGAACTGCCTGGGGCTGGAAAGAAAGGCTATATCTCTCCCCTGATCTGTCCAAAGCTCTGCTTGGATTTATTTAATCTATAACTTGTTTGGAGAAAACCTATATCTTAAGAACTTCTTTTAAAAAAGCATGAAAACCACTGTACTGGACTCGATGTTCCCAAATGACAGCCAAGGGTCCAATGTACTCTGCATGCATGTATTGTTTGTCATGGAATTTTAAGATATTTGGAAGCAACATTGAAAAAAAAAAATCTGGATTTCAGGCTTATTGGGAAAAAAATAAAAATAAAAGCAGAAAAGAAGACAGGGAGATTTGGCAACAATAAGCCCAGATTTCTACAAGGCAACAGTGGGCTGTAGCTGCGCACAGGCTACCCACTGAAGTGGGGCCTGTCCTGTCCCCCATTTCCTTTACTTGCCTGGCCTTGGAGGCGTCGTGGTGTCAGTGTTTGTTCTCAACCTGGAATACCTGGAAGAGTTTTCTAAAATTCCAGTACTAAGGCCCTAAGCCAGAGCAATGTAATAACTGTCTCTGAGTGAGGGGTCTAAGTATGAGTCCTTTTAAAACCTCCCCAGGTACTGTCCTGGGGCAGAACCAGCAGACTCTAGAGCATCTCAGGTTTGGAAACCACCTGTGTGTGAGTGCTCAGTCGTTCAGTTGTGTCTGACTCTTTGTGAGCCCATGGACTGTAGCCCACCAGGCTCCTCCATCTGTGGAATTTTCCAGGCAAGAATAGTGGAGTAGCTTGCCATTTCCTACTCTTCCTGACCCAGGAATTGAACCTGCATTTCCTGTGTCTCTTGCATTGACAGGCAGATCCTTTACCACTGTACCACCTGGGAAACCCGGAAACCACCTGTAAGAAGTCTAAATTCATGGTGTGTGTGTTGGGGTGGTGGTGTCTGTTCCTGCTCCCTACCTCTCTACTTCTTTTAGGGTCCCTAGCCTCCTTCTCTTCCTCTGGAAACCTTTGATTTCTCCAAGACTCAACTCCATCAATCTTCTTTTTTTTTGGCCCCACCTGACAGTACCTGGTGAAGTTTTAAAATTACTCATATACATAGGCCCCTCGCCCAGAGACAGTTATTAAATTAGTCTGGCTTAGGGCCTTTTTTGGCCCCAGCTTGTGGCATGTGGGATAGAACCTGCACCCCTTGCAGTGGAAGCATGAAGTCTTAACTGCTGCATCAAAAAGGAAGTCTCCCTGTCAATCTTCCTACTTGTTTAGAGATTCTCACTTGGCAGAACATCCACCTGGCCTCTCTGTGGGTGCAGTGCTTTTTGTTGAATTCAGTCAATGCTTTGTTCTTGCCAGGCCCCCAGGGCTCAGAACCTTCTCCTAGGGACCCCACCCCATGCCCAGGGAAACTCTGCAAGCCTCAAACTCACCGGCTCCTGTCAGTCTCTGCCACAGAAGCAAGTCCAGGCTCCTTCCTAACAGTTCTTCTGGACTGACAAATATGGGACCCTCTTCCCTGGACATTCATTTACATAAATTTTTTTAAAAAGCAACTGGTAAAGCAGGGTTCTCAGCCTTAGCATTATTGATATTTTGGTCCAGATAAATCTTTGTTATGGGGGCTGTCTTGTGCTTTGAAACGTGTTTAGCAGCATCCATGACCTCTACCCATTAAATGCCAGAAGGACCTCAATCTGCTGCTCCCCCAATCCAAATTATGAAAACCATAAGTCTTTCCAGGCATTGCAAATGTCCCTTAGAGGCAAAAATCACACCCATCGACTATCACTGCTATAAAGTAATTCAAGGTCTCACTTTCTCTTAAGGCATAGATGACATTTGCTAATATTCCAATTCTTGTGCCATCCATATACCTATCCACTCTCCAACCTAGAGCTCCGTTTCCTTTTGCAGTAAATAGGTCTCTCTAGTCCCAACCACCTCTAATGTTCCTTTACTACATCAATAAGAGAACATCAATTCACCCAGTTGCTGAAAAGCCTAGACATTTCCTTTG
This sequence comes from Bos mutus, assembly GCF_027580195.1. NCBI lineage: Eukaryota > Metazoa > Chordata > Mammalia > Artiodactyla > Bovidae > Bos > Bos mutus. Next base: position 99,989,928 of record NC_091623.1, on the reverse strand, counting down.
GGTCCTCTGATCTTAGTTTCCATATCCAGGCCATCAGCAAGTCTTAACAGGATCTATGTTTAGACATACTCCAAATCCTTCCACTTCTTTCCATCTCCGTTTTACTAGTTTTGTCTATAAATTTATTTATTTATTTATTTTTGATCTGGGCTGTTTAAATGGCCTCATTTTGCCTTTTACAATACATTCTCCTTCCTGCAGTCAGAGGGGTCTTTAAGAAACAGAAATTGGAGATCAAGTTGCTTACTCGCTTAAGAGCCTTCAGTTCAGTCACTCAGTCGTGTCTGACTCTTTGTGACCCCATGGGACTGTAGCATGCCAGGCTTCTCTGTCCATCACCAGCTCCTGGAGCTTACTCAAACTAATGTCCATCGAGTCGGTGATGCCATTACAAGGGCCTTACAAGGGCCCATGAGACCAACATGGTCCCAGACACTCCTCATATTACTTTTCCCTTATTACCTTCCAGCCATACTGGTCCCCTTTCCGCTCCTTAAAGCCTTCTCCTGAGTCTTTCCTGCCTCAGGGCCTTTGCACACACTATTCCTTCTGCCTACAGCTTTTTTACCTCCTGGTTTCTACAGCTGCTTTCTTCTCAAGTTTCAGATTCTACCTTACTTGCTGCTTCTGCAAAGAGTCACTCCCCATCCCAAATTATTCAATAGCCATTAAATAAAATGAATGAATCCATGATATATTTTTACTAACTTTCAAACAGTTATTACAGACTGTAATTATCTTGCTTGTGTTTTAGTTTCCTTGTTATCACACCTCGTGCCCCACTAGCATATTTGAGTAAAGATACCTCATCTGTTTTATTGGTTTCTGTACCCTAGGATCTAGTACAGTGCTTGGCACATGGCACAGGCACAACAAACTTCTGTTAAAGGAACCAGTGAATGGATATCCATAACCTTCAGGTCCCAGACTCCTCAATGCACCCATAGTGAATGATGATGACCGATGCTATTCCAGAACTGACATTTTAAGATGCCCAAACTCTGCACCATTAAAATGTCAATTCACACTGGGCCAGTGGGAATTCCATGAGTCACTCAGGGGATTATTACTATCTTAGTGCCTCTGTTACCATAATAGGCCTTCTTTGGTAGAGGGATACTGATTTCTTAAATGTCAGCACCAGAAAGGAACTTACAGAGAATGAAAGCACAATCTCTTCACTTGTCAGTGAGAAATAAACCCTTAAATTTTCATCCACTGACATACATACATCCACAATTGAGATACATTAAATGTTACAGAACATAGGACCATTCTTGCCAAGAGAGTCACACCACCTTTTGCCATTGGTAAAAACTAATGCCTTTCTCTTGAGCCTGATGAGAGTGCTTTGATGCTTAGATAGATGTTCTGGCCATGACCTCTACTTTATGGTTACAAAAAAAGCAGAAAGGAAGGGATCATACTTTATGATTTTCCCCAGAAGCCTTGAGGTTGGCAGAAAGGCTGATCTCAAACAATTTGTGATGGTACTCTCTTACGCCTGATATCAAAGGGAAATTGAGTTATTTAGACAAGTTTACACCCTCTCAACTTAAAATAGATATGGCTTAGTACTCAGCTTTTGTTAACAATCAGCTGAGTACAGAGGAAGAAGCCCATGAAATTGAGTTGTCAAAGATTATTATGAAGGAGATTAAAGACTTAAAAAGAAGAAGGAAAAGTTGAAAGTACAAACTGTTATCTGAGATTAATTTGAAACCCGAAGTTCCAAGGAAGGGAGGATGTGTAAAAAAAGGAGAGCGACTTCTCTTGGGTGCCATGCCTGTTTCTGCCAAGAATTTGTCATGTGACAATGTGCAAGCCCCATCTTTTCTCTGGTCCTGTGTAAAATGAAAATTGTGGAACAAATGATCTTGCAGTAATTTCTAGAGTCCTATTTATTTGTCACTTTTTGTTTCAAAACCACAGAGAGATCCCCAAATAGAACTGAGAGCAGGCTCTGATACCCTTTTGGTTATGTGCCAGTTTATTCAAAATCAGTTAGAGATTTCAAAGGCTGATGGACCAGAGTGACAGACTGAAATAGCCAGCAGTAAAAAGCAGAGCTACTTCCTTCTACTTAGGTGGTTAACTAGGCATTATGAAGTTCCCAGTGACACCTGAACACCATCATATTCCCATCGCCCCCATGCAGAGCCTAAAGTCCAAGACACTTGGGATTAAAAAACCAATAATAAAAGTCCTTACGTTTGTACACATGCCTTTTGAAGCTTATAAAGTGCTTTCACAGATTTTATTTCATGTAAGTTTCGTAAACAAATGTGAGAGGAATCATTCTTCTCAAATTGCCCATGAGGAAACAAAGACTGAGAGATGAAGTGACTTGCCCAAGGTCACCTGGGGTGCCTATCAGCCCCTGTTTGCTTTCCACTTCTTTCTGCATATTTCCATGGCTCTGCTCTGCATCACAGGGATCTCCACGCTGAAGGTTTCCCCCGCTGTTGCTTCAAGGAAAATTTGGCTAATGGGAATCTATGACAGAAAACTAGAGGTGAGGAGGGGAGAAGTGGCTGTTTCTCCTCTCTTTCTGCCTCCAGTGTTATCTTTGACAAATGGCTTCATGTACTCTGTGCCTCAAGTTCCTGCCAAATAAGTGCCCTTGCTGCTGGGATCTTATACCACCACATTCTCCTGGGTCTCTCCAAACCCAGGAGCAGCAGCATCTTCCTGCTGTTGTTAATCCCTGATTCCTCAGCATCCCCTGTTTGGCTTTGCAGCTCTTCTATCATCTGTGCATCTGATTCCTTATATTAAATTTCTTATTTGAAAGATCAAGGGTGGTTTCCGTTTCTTGATTGGACCCAGCCTGATTCCTCTGGCTGGGTAATCACTACTATGAGGAGCTGTAGGCATAGCAGAAATAGCTTGAGACTGTATATTATACTTGTATGTGTGCACACTTCATCATTAAACGGTGAGAGCCTTTTCATTTGGGAACCGAGTTTATACAGCTTTGGGTCTTAAGGTTCTAGCACAGTGCCTGGCACCCAGCAGGCACCAGTAAATGCTTGTTGACCTAATATATTTGTTTGCTAAAACAAACCCAGCCATTACCTCTATATCTCTATGTATAGGTCCTGTTAGTCTATAAGGTGTACCAGTGAGCCATTCGGCGACACTGTAAAGCCACACAGGAAACTGTGTTATTTGCAATTTCTATGGGATATTTCTGACTTTGAACCACAGTAGTCAATTCAGATGGTAAGATATTAATGAGTTGAAACTTGGAAAAATACATAATTGACCAAAAAAAAAAAGTGGATGAAAACTGGATGGAAATCATGGAAAAAACAGGAAAAAAATGTTTTATCTAATTATGTTAGTTTTCATATGCTTATATAGGCAAAGTTTAACAGAGTATAAAAGGGCTGGGATTGGAAGAGTTGCTGTTTGTGTCATCTTTGCCACTGACCTGGGCAAGTCATTTCTCTCTGGCCCTTGGTTTCCTTCTTGGTAAAATGAAAAAATAAGATTAGTTAATCTTATTTAATTAGTTAATCTCTTGCTAAAATATCCAAGAGCTTGTCAGTGGTTGGAGAATCAAGGTCAATTTTATGATCATATGAAACAAGACCTCACCTGGTCTGACCCCAGCTTATCTTCTAGCCTCACTCACCACCAGCCCTCTATGCTGCCTGCTCAGCCAGCTCCTTCCAGCCCTTGACTTTTAATCCTGCATTCTTTATTTGCAATTCTCTTCTCTGTTCTCTTCACCTCACTATGGTGAGAAGACTCAGCTTAAATTTCCCTCCTTTTCTTTGCGGGGATCTGATGTTTCTCCTCTTGATGGGATAAAAAGAATATGATCACTTGTCATGAAGAGGCAACGTGGGCTCCTGGTTAAAAGGTGGACGTAGCGGCCAGGTTAAGTGTGTTTGAGCTCTGGGCCTGCAATTTACTAGGTATGTGACATGTGGAAAGCTACATGCTGACTATGCTTTAGTGTTTTCATCTGCAAAGTACTGATCATGACAGTACCCGTATGAAATTTCTCATGTGCAAAGACTAAAGTGATTCCCATTTTCCTGGTTAGGCACAGACTAAATTACCTGGCTGGTGAGTAATAACTAGTGTGGGAGCTGTAAACATGGCAGAAATGGACTAGGACAGTATCTAGACATACGAGTGTGTGCATTTCCTTATTAAGCAGCATGAGTATGTCCACTGTGATCTTAGCTTATGTATAATTTAGACCTCTAGGCTGAAGCATAGTGATTGACATGGCAGGCACTAATGAAAGTTTTCTGAATTTTATCCTGACAAGTATTAAATTAATACATTCTATGCTTGGAAGTGTACATGGTACACAGAGATGCTTGGTGATGCAGCTATTATGAATATTAACTGTCATCTGTGCTCCACAGTGCTCCTACTTTCCTGTATTACAGCAGTTATTACATTGTCTTATCATTCCATTTTTGGGCATGTCCATCCCTTTCATTAAACTGTGAGCTGGTCAAGTGTGAGAGGACTGTTATTGACTGAATTGTGTACTCCTCAAACTCATACACTGAAGTCTAAACACTCTTATCTCAGAATGGGGCTATATTTGGAGGTGAAGCCCTTCATGAGGTAGTTAAGTCAGATTGGACCCTAATCTAATCTGAGTGGTATCCTTCTAAGAAAAAAATTTAGGACACACAGAGAGGCACCAGGGCTGTGGGTACATAAAGGAAAGGTCATGTGGTAAGGTACAAGGGTTACCTCAGAGGAAGCCAACTCTGCTGGCACTTGATCATGGATGTCCAGTCTCCAAAACTATGAGAAAATGTTTATTTAAAGCACTTAGTCTGTGGTATTTGTTACGGTAGCCTGGGCAAACTAACCCAGAGACTATGTTTTTATTCATTCATTCAATAGATATTTATGGAGCATCTATTACATACCAGGTACTGATCTGTGACATAGGGTATTAGAGTGCTGAGAAAAAAAAGAAAGAAAAAGAGCCTCTGCTCTTAGGAAGCCTAGTAGGGGAGAGGGACAATCAAAAGGTCCCATGAGTAGTGTGGTAAGAATGAGGGAGAGCTTGGTGTGCTCTGAGGGTGCATGAGTCTGGATAGAGTGCGGATGGTAAAAGAGGGATGTCTAGTTGCATGCACATTTTATCCTTAGCACGGTTGCTGCAGTGCTACACTTACAGCCAGTCCTCAGTAAATCTTGGTTGGCTTTTATTGAAGGTTCTGATCTCTCAATTCTTCATGCAGAATAATAGGATTTTTTAGCACTCAAGGTAAAAGCCTACAAGCAGATGCTGCCAAGTGTGACTGTTTATAGGGCTCCACAAAGCTGGGGCAGTGGAAGGCCTGAGGGATGAGAAGGAAGAGGAAGTGGTTCTTATCTTAGCCCAGCCACAAGCTGTTGATATGGGACCTGCTACAACGCCCTTCGCTCGTCTAGACCTCCGTTTCCTCATCTTCATCAGTGACAAGGCTGGAGCAGTTCATCTCTAAGATCCTTCCCAGCTCTCTGTAATCTTTTCTGAAATCTAGTTAATGAAAGACTAATGTCAATACTGAAAAGAGGAAGGAAGGGACAGAGGAAGGCAGGAAAAGGGGAGAGAGAAGTGGAAAGAAGCTCCCCCATTATTTGTTATGGGACCCTGAGTAAGGAGTTGTCCCCAGTTTGAACTTCAGTTTCCTTTCCTTTAAAATGAGGAAGTTTTATCTTCAATATTCCTTTCAATTCATGCAGACTTTATGTCTATAAATTGAATCTTTTTCTGTCCCTGAGTGTCCCTGAGTGTTAATTTCAACAGGAAAAACACCCCTGGGTTGAGTCTGCGTTGAATGTACCCTGATTGTCTCCATTTCTCCATTTACTCCATTCAATTGTGAACACTTACATCGGCTTATCTTTCAAACAGGAAGGGGTAGAAACACAGCTCTTTAGTTTACTAACCACAAATCTTAATAAATAGATTACCAACTAAGTCAATTCCTACAGAAAGAGGTCACAAAAAACAGACAAGACTGAGAGCTGGTCTGTAGATATTTCCTGTTCCTTGCCAACTACTCATGGCAAGGAACAGTTACCACAAGTATCTTAAAGGCCAAGTTCTACCAGAATGGCTTGGGCAGAAAGCAGATCAGTTAGAAAAAATTAAATTATCATTATTCAACAATAGGGAAATGCTTAAATTACTTTTGATACATTCACATGAGATACAAAATAGAGTTAAGTTTAAAAGCAGGATATAAACCACAACTTAGTATAATCTTAAATTTTAAATATATATTATTTATTATATATGTATATATATACACACACATAAAAACCTATAAAAATAATCTAAAATATTAACAGAAGTAAAATCCAGAAAAGGAAAATATGAGTGATTTTTATTTACTTCTTTATACTGTTCTGCATTTTCAAATTTCCTTCAATATGTTTTCATTTGTTAGTTTAGTTATTCAGCAAATATTTCTTATGTATCAACTATGAGCCAATTCTGCTAAAGACAGGAGCAAATATCAGCTCCCCTGCAGCAAACCCTCTAGTGAGTAGACACAGATAATAGAGAAAAATCAGTAAACATGCAAGATGATGCAGATGGTGGTCCATGCTGTGAATGTGTCCAGTCAAGGGGATGGGAAGGAGAATGACTGGAGTCGTACATCAGTCTTGCATGTGTGGTCAGGGAGGGCACCCCTGAGGCAGTGTCTTTAGAGGTGAGACTGAATAGCACAAAGAAGCCTGACAATCTGGGAGAAGAGCATTCTAGTCAGAGGGGACAGCCAGGCAGGTTGCACGGACCAGTCCACACATAGGCCTGGGAAGAAGTTCTGCTTCTATTTTAGCTGCAGTGGGGGCCACAGAGAGCTTTCCCATGGAGGGACAAGGTTGCATGGCCCTCAGAAAGATGACTCTGGCTGCAGAATGATTCCTGGTGACAGAGGCAGAGTAGATGCAGGGAGACCTATTACAAGACACATTTTCTTATAATTTGCCAGTTGTGTGACATTTTACAGTTTCCACTACTGTAAAAATGAGGCAGTAGGGCAAGGTCAGTGATTTCTAAGAGCACTTCCAGTACTTAAAAACTAAAAACATTATTGTTTTCCATACTTTTTCACAAAATGCGTAAGCTTCTTAAACCCAGGGCCCAGGTCTTACTCCTCTATTTATTCCCAGCACATTGCCTGTGGAACCTCACAGGACTGAATGAAGGAATACACTGTGGGCTGCATCATTACTTCCCAATGTGAGTTTCCACTGTGCTTCCTTGTGGGCTCATCTGCTGAAGCCTTTATCCTGAGAGGAATAGGGAGCCACTGAAGGATTTCTAGCAGAGACTGAGTTCTCTGTGGTAGAAGGTTCATTCAGACAGTGATGAAGTGGGTGTGGAGGGGGCCACAAGCAAGAGAAGCACAGAGACAGAGACACATTGTTTCCTAGAGAATACTTCCTGGCTCTGATGTTCAGACCTGCCAGTGAGAAAGGGAGACCTCATCTCAAAAAACCACCTCCATGGGGGCCCTCACACACAGGGAGATGAGAAAGTGCAGGAGACTCCGCCTATTTATAGTTGGGGAAATGAGGCACAAAGAGACAAAGTGACTCATGTGCCAAGGATTTCTGACTCCAGGGCCTTCACTCAGCTAATGTGAAAACCAGACTGCACTTAGCCTGTCATCCAGGGACGGGGAGGACTTTTGCTTGTGCAGAAGAAAAGGGAGCGTCAGGGGGTGGGGCAGGGTGGGGAAGGGGGAAGACAGATCCTAGGCAGAAACTGTGACAAATGCTGAAATACCTTCACTTCGACACTCCCATAATCCAAGAAGGGCTAAAATTGGCTGGAGAGCTTGTGTTATGAAACCAGAGCAGGTCAAACAAAAGAAATAAGCAAAACTTGAGTCAGTCAGATGATAATCCTTGTGGACAGCATGCAAATCCAAGCAAAAATAGACCAGAGACATTTTCCCAAGAGACACAAAGCTTGGAGATCCTGGAAACAAACCTCTCACGTGAAAGATGGGGAGGAAGAGGTGGGAAGGAAGGTTAGCATCACACCCTATAGGTGGAGACAAGCTTTGCTGGCAGAGTCAGGCTGGAATTCGAACCCAGCTTTCCCCATTCTGAGGTCAGAGCTCATATCACTGCTTCAAAACTAATTCTAGGTCTAACTTTTTATTTCCCAAATCTACTGACAGGCACAAAAACAGGCAGCTCTTAAAGTGATTTCAAGGCACCCTGTGTATACTCAGTGTGGCCATGTACAAACATACATGGGCTTGTGTAACACACACACACACCCCTTTAGTTTCATTAAGTACTATGGATCAATTAAATATCTGCATTCACTGCCCCAAATCAAAGGCACAGCTAAGGGAACCTAGAAACTATCCTAGTCCAACCCCTTTCTTTATTTTATAGACAAGAACTGGAATCCAGAATGGATGCGTTGCAGTCCTTTAAATCAAGAACCAGGGCAACCTGCCCCTGCATTCAGTGCTCTTTCTTGCCCTGGCCCTAGCACCACAGGCAGGAAAACTGTAATCTTTAATACAAATGCATTACTTTATGTTCTTAAGCATGGATTCTCAAAAGGAAGGTGTCGGAGATAATTTCCAGTGTGTCAGTTTGGCTGGGGCCTGAAATCTTGGCACACTGATTAGTGAATTTCTAGAGAAGTCTTTTAACTTACTTGGAAGTTTTTTACCATAATAGTAACAATCAGTCATCCATTAAATAAACATTTGCTCAACATCCACTGTGTACTGGGCATTCTGCTGGGTCATTTACGCACTTTTAATCTCTTTTAATTTTCATAATGTTATGGTACACGTGTCATCATTTCTGTTGTTTCTTTTCTCCACAGAGGGGAATACCATTTGGAGAGGTTCAGCATTTTGTCCAGGTCATAGACTCAGGAAGGGGCAGAGCTGGGATCTGACTCTCTGTTGTCTTTTATTATGCCGAGTGCCTTAGATATGAAGTGATCTGTACTGGACCATGGACACTATATAGGGCAGTCTCATAGTCCTAGAGGTATGTTGGGCTGGGTGTCTCCAGATCCCATGTTTTTCTGGACTGCCAAGTTTAACTGAGTTCTGTGCTACATCTCAGATTTATAAGGCCCTCCCAGAGGCTCAGAGTGGAGTTCCCAAAAGCCAGGACCCAAGGTAGCTGGGCGAGACTATGGAGATGCCCTGATCTCAGTAAAGGTCACTAACTTGTGAGGACCAGTCTCCTAGAAGGTTTTGGCTCATAGATGTGAAAGGAACAGAGAAAGAGTGACTCCAAGATGGATGGACTCAGAAACAGAAAGGGTATAATATACATCGTGGGACAAAGATTTAAAGACAGATTGCTGTTCTGTGTTTTATGTAAATATGCCTTTCATAGCAGACCCCTGGAGAATTTCCTACATATAATGAGAGTTTCCTCTACTATCCCGGATGGCAGTTTTGTTTCTGCTTTAATGTCTCCAAGAACAGGGAACTCATTACCTTTCAGACGACTCTTATAATTGTTAGAAAGTTCTAGCCCTCAAACTGGGTCAAAAATCTGTTGCCCAAATGTGTTCATGCACTGGGACCAGATTTGCCCTTTGGTTTACAAAGACTGAATCTGCTTCCCTCTTACTCAGCAAGACTTTTGGATATTTGAAGACGATGTTTTTATTTTATACCAGCATTCTCCAAAGTGTGCTGAGTGGAGTAAGTTTGCACAGTGTTAATAGGTGTCCTCTATAAAACAAACATATCAAAACAAACAGACAAAAGCCCATAAATAGCATTCTGTGGGCATGCTAGGTTAAATCAGGTCAACCAGATATGTTTCCTGCAAGGCTGCTCAGAATGTTTACTATGCTGATGCAGAGTATGGATTCCAAAATGGAAATACTGGGCATGCAATATTTCCCAAACTCTTAACCTCCTGATTTTTTTTTTTAATCTCAAAATCTTTTTTTCCCCTCCTAGTATATACTTTTACTATTTTCCATATATACTTTTAGAAACACTGGAAAATGCTTCCCTACACAGGTCGAGATTCTTACTATTGTCTCTGAGCTAAAAACCAGTCTCCTTCAACTATTCATTTTGAGACAGGGTGTTGGGTTTCTTCACATTCTTCCCTCTGGTTCTATAACAGGGCCGTCAGTTTAAAATACAGGGTGCCCAGTTAAACTGAATTTCAGATAACTAGTGAATAACTTTTGGTATCAGCATGTTCTGTGCAATATTTGGGACATGCTTATATGAAAAAGAACTCATTGCTTATCTGAAACTGGACGTCCTATATTTTTATCTGTTGAATCTGGCAAGCCTAGAAAGGCTTCAAATGCTCCCTTGAAAATGTGTGACCGTCAGAACTGGGCACAGTATTTCAGAGGTGGGTCAAGATAGCGACAATCGATAACTTTGTGAGACACCATCAACTCCGATTTTCCCAGAGACATTTTTAAAGAGGTGATAGTAATATTTTTATGCATTATTAGAGGCCAGTCTGAGATTGACAGATAGTAGATAACTTTCTGAATGTACTGGCAAAATTCAGAAGCCAATTTCCCACCCCTTACTCCTGTTCATTAGTATACTTAAGTTTTTCTGGTGTGAGTATACAGAACTTGATCCAAACATCATTTATAATTCCCTTCTCATTGTCTGCCTTCTCCATTAGATTGTAAGAAATGAAAACAACAATACCGACCATGCCTACCTCAGTCACTGCTGTATCCTTGGTAGTTATCACAGGTTCTGGCATATAGAAGTGTTCAAACGTCTTTTGAATGAATGAATGAACAAATTAGTCACACATTGCTTAGAAAGCTAAGTAAACCAGATAAGCTTATACTCTGTTGTGGAAAAGAGATGGCCAACGGGAGCTTTCCTTGTGGTTAGATTTGTTATTCACTGCAAGCTTGCCCAGATCCATTAAATAGAGTTCACCTGTGCTGAAGGCAATTCTGTTGGAAGATATGTGTGTAAAACAAGAACACTTAATTGCTCTGACTGAAATAATTTCAACCCAACACAAGCCATTTTCAAGAAATTGAAATATTTCCCGGAACCTGCAATTTTTATCAAGGTGTGGAACTTGGCCTTTAAAAGCAGGCGAGGCTGTGGCTCAATGGATGTGGGATTGGGGCAGCAAATCACACTGGGTCTTCCCACAGGAACATCCGGATCCAAGAGAAATTAGGCAGAGTGAACAAGGACAGCCTCAGTGGAGCCCTAAGTTGTCAGGAGGGCATGTATGTAAAGCAGGACATGTGATTCTTTAGCTCTGACATGGTGAAAGTGCATCTGGTGACTGACACGAGCAACCCAGAAGGCTTGGAGCTTCTGCTCTGAGTCATAGTTGATAGAGTGAGGCCCTGCCTACATCTAGCATGAGCTCACATAAGCTCAGGGCTTGTCAGTGTTGAAAGCATCCTGGGGACTGTCCCTGGAGCTGGTAATCACTTATCTGCAGCTCAGCAGCTGTGGTTTCTGTGCTGGTGAGTGTTAACTCTAAAATTTTAAGTTAAATTCCAGCAAAAAACAGAAAAATACAGCAAGAAGAGCCCTGGGTCCTAGGAGGATACCAGAATGTGAAAAAACTTGTACTTTTTTCTGCATATGAGAATGAAGACTGAGAATGAAGACCCTGCTATGTCTTAGTGCCATGCCCTTAAGCAAGTTTTGAACCTCAATCTTTTTATCTGTGAAATGGGAACAGCTATGTTGATCTCAGAGTTAAGAGGATTAGATAAAATATCTTATAAAAAAGCCCTTTGTAAACTGCCCAGTGCTAGATAAATATGAGGAATTGCTATCCCGCAGCCCCGTGGGCACAGTGCTGTGGTCTTCAGTCAGTCCTTGATGCATACGGTACTTTGCTGCTTGCTGTTGTTCACTTGCTCAGTCATGTCTGACTCTGTGACCCCATGGACTGCAGCATGCCAGGCTTCCTTGTCCTTCACTGTCTCCCAGAATTTGTTCAAACTCATGTCCATTGAGTCAACAACGCCATCCAATCATCTCATCCTCTGTTGCCCTCTTCTCTTCTTGCCCTCAATCTTTCCCAGCATCAGGGTCTTTTCCAGTGAGTCAGTTCTTCACATCAAGTGGCCAAAGTATTGGAGCTTCAGCTTCAGCATCAGTCCTTCCAATGAATATTCAGAGTGGATTTCCTTTAGGATTGACTGGCTTGATCTCCTTGCTGTCCAAGGGACTCTCTAGAGTCTTCTCTAGCACCACAGTTCAAAAGCATCAGTTCTTCAGTGTCAGCCTTCTTTATGGTCCAACTCATACATTCATACATGACTACTGGAAAAACCATAGCTTGGACTATGTGGACCTTTGTTGGCAAAGTAATACTTTGCTTTTGTAGTAGCATAAAAGAACACCCGACTGAAAGAAAAGAAGACTGTTCCTTACATAGACTGAAGCAAATAAAAAGAGCTTCAAATTACATTATATAATTCCTTTTAATTGTGGAGGAAAACATTTTGCAAGCACATATTTGAAAATATAAAATCTCAGTGTGTAGGAGTCTTTAGAATATAAAAAAAATCACTTGGGAACATCCTTAAGAGTATAGGTGTAAGAGTCTAGTAGTAGTTTAGTTGCCAAATTGTGTCCAACTCTTGGGACCCCATGGACTGTAGTCCTCTAGGTTCCTCTGTCCATGGGATTCTCCAGGCAAGAATACTGGCTCTAGATGAGTCTTTAATTCTGCACGAATGTTTCTATTGATCTCCCTGGAGGCTGTCACTGCCTTTGGTCAAGGGCCTTGCTGGCTTGGCTGGTAAACAGGAGCAAAATGTGCATAAATGTACTTCTAGTACTTCTAGAAGTTCTTTGGAGTTTTTTGGAGGGGAAAATAATGCAGGGTGTTGTGGCTCATAAATTACTGGCTGTGAGATGGTATACCTGCTTGAGGAAGATTTGTATGTGTAAATATGTATTTACATGCGTTTTCTGTGCCAGGGGCAATGAAGGTCACAGACATCTTGCCTTGAAAAGGCTTTCTTGCGAGGCTTTCTCTTTTTCTTCCTCCATGTCCCATTTCACACAGTGGTTGCTGATGGAACACACTACTTTGAGCCCCATTATGATCGTCTGATTGTGGATCCTTGTGTTTATATCTCAGATTGCTGACTCTATGCAAAGATTACTTCATGCTTAGAGCTGGGCAGAGGCTCCGCTTACAGTTCTGGGAGGGCACAAGGCAATCTTTATGCAACCCGACCTGCCCTTCCTCCCCTCCTGGCCTGGGCCTAGAATAGTGAATTACCCTGTTCTGGAAGAAACCCACCTTGTCACTGAGTGCTCTGAGCCAAGAAGAGGGGGAGCAGAGCTGGAAGTACAGTCATGAAGCCAGGCCGCAAAGCCCAGAGCTCCAAAGTCAGAGGGCTCAGATCTGATACGCCACTTCCCTTGTCCCTGCACCAGGGGCCGGTTTAGCTAGAACTTGTGGTACCCAGCAAGGAAGGTGTTTCTCTGCCTCCTAATGCCCACTGGATTTATATATACCATGCATATAAATACATAGGGGTGTGTTCACAGAGGCAGAGTTTGCAAGTGAATCAGATCAGATCAGTCGCTCAGTCGTGTCGTACTCCTTGCGACCCCATGAATCGCAGCACGCCAGGCCTCCCTGTCCATCACCAACTCCCGGAGTTCACTCAGACTCACGACCATCGAGTCAGTGATGCCATCCAGCCATCTCATCCTCTGTCGTCCCCTTCTCCTCTTGTCCCCAATCCCTCCCAGCATCAGAGTCTTTTCCAATGAGTCAACTCTTCGCATGAGGTGGCCAAAGTACTGGAGTTTCAGCTTTAGCATCATTCCTTCCAAAGAAATCCCAGGGCTGATCTTCAGAATGGACTGGTTGGATCTCCTTGCAGTCCAAGGGACTCTCAAGAGTCTTCTCCAACACCACAGTTCAAAAGCATCAATTCTTCAGCGCTCAGCCTTCTTCACAGTCCAACTCTCACATCCATACATGACCACAGGAAAAACCATAGCCTTGACTAGACAAACTTTGTTGGCAAAGTAATGTCTCTGCTTTTGAATATGCTATCTAGGTTGGTCATAACTTTCCTTCCAAGGAGCAAGCGTCTTTTAATTTCATGGCTGCAGTCACCATCTGTAGTGATTTTGGAGCCCAGAAAAATAAAATCTGACACTGTTTCCACTGTTTCCCCATCTATGTCCCATCAAGTGAATACTTACATGTAAATATGCATTTTAGGAAAATGTACAAGTATACATAGGAAACTATGTACATAGGAACCCATATGTGTGCACTTACCTGTATTGAGAATGCTTTTGTGTGGGTAGTCATATCTTCAGAGATACAAATCTGATCTCTCAAAATACAAAATCTGATCTCTGCTGTAAACATATAAGTGGCTTTTAAATGCTTTTAGGATAAATAACTAAATCCTAATGCAGCTTAAAAGGCCCTTTATGTGTAGTCCTGTTACACTCCACCTCTTTGTACATCTTTTCTACATTGACCTTTGCTTAGTCCTTTTTAGGGATGAGGTTTCCTTTCACTACAGGATTTAGTACATGCTTTTCTCCCTGAGTGGAATGTTCTGCCCTCCTCTCCTTTTCTAGAAATTATCTAGACCTCCTTCAGCTCTCAGCTGAAACTGTACTTCTTTGGGGGAATGTTTACTAATCTCTCAGAATTAGACAGATTCCTTCAAAACACTCTGAGTCTCTTCATAGAAACTGTTACAGTTAAAAAATCTGCATGCATTAAAAAAAAAATCCCTCAACCACAAACTCAATAAGGGCAAAGATAAACTATTTTTGTTCACTTACTGAACTTCAGCACCTAACAATTCCTGCCACTTGTTAGGACTCAACAGACATGTATTGAATCAGGGGTATATATAAACTTACCCAGGAAGAAGGGCCAGCACAGGAACCTGTGTGTTCTTAGGTAGCAATGGGACCATGATTATGTGACATGACATATTTTCTCATTTGGAGCATGCAAAAGTGTGCTTATGAATCCCTAAGTGTATTTATCTAAGGGAGAATGTTTGGGTTAAGCAGGTCTGTGTCCTAGTACCTGTGTGCATATTCCTATGGGAGTATACACAGAATAACAGAGATGTGTCCAGTCATCTAATTGAAAATGCATGTGTATGTATTTGTGCTGATATGGGTGTAGTCCTAGTACCTGTGTGCATATTCCTATGGGAGTATACACAAAAGAACAAAGATGTGTCCATACATCTAAGTGAAGGTGAGTGTGTATGTGTTTGTGCTGATATGGGTGTAGTCCTACTACTTGTGTACACATTCATCTGGGAGTATAAACAGAAGAACAGAGATGTGTCCATACATCTAAGTGAAAATGCATGTGTATGTGTTTGTGCTGATACAGGTGCAGGCACCAGTGTAAAAGTCCATGTGTATTATGTGTATTTATTTGGGTGTGTGCATCCATGGAGGTGTATGTATGTGTATGAATCACCCTCTTCTCTGAAGCTGGATGGGTTCCTCTTCAGACTGTTAACTAGGAGGATTTATGTGAATTAGGCAAATTGATTCCGATAGACCTCAGTATGATTTGACTTAATCATAGCAGAGTGTCCAAGAGGAAGGAGCACTGGACAAAGAGTCCATCCCTGCAGCAAGATCCTTTTTTCTTTCTATGCTGCTGTTTCTTGGTCTACATGCCGAGGGTCTGGGACAGTGATGTTATTATGGGGTATAACTATGTTGATGCCATGCTGTCACAAACACATTTTTAATCAAGTGCCTAATTGCTCAATGCACTTTATTATCATTGCTGTCTTTCACAGTAACTTTCTTTTTTCATCATTTATAAATTATTTTCAACTACATTGTTTTATTTGATAACACAGGGAAATTAGGATTCTGTTTATTTGACAGAATGATTACTTTTGTGAATGTATGCAGCTGTATAGAATCAATTTTTACATCTCCACTTTGTGCTCTTGAGCAGGAGGGGTGGGGAGAGGAAGACAGTGTGATCCCTAGGTCCCCAAACTGCAATCCTAGGAGCATCTGCATCACAGTCCTCTGGGGAAATAGTGATAAAATGCAGGTTCCTGGCCCCCAACTACAGTCCTGTCAGAATCTCAGGGATGAGGGTCAGGAATGTGCGTTTTCTCAGCCCAAATCATTCTGGGACTCTGTAAGGTTTGGGACCCACTGCAATAACATAAAATAATGTCAGAAGGCTCACTACCTAAACCGAGACCACCAACTCTTCCACAATTTCATAGAAAGTGATTTCTAAGGCTGCTCACCACACACTCAAGACTGAACCTCGATTCTCTTAGAGAGGAGGCTAGGTGAGCATTTGGATTTATAAAAAGACGCTGTGGGAACTGAAAGAAGAAAGGAAGTCTGAATATTTGTGAGCAGAACACACTTACTGTTGCATACATTCTGTGAGAACTGTGAACCGCTCTCAAACATAACAATAAAAACCTGGCAGCTTGTCAGGGTTGACTGTAGTATCTAGAGACACCCACTATAATTTTTATAAAGAGAAACACCAGGCAGTAGTGGAGAGACAGAATTGTCTAATAATGAAGGAAGCTCCCCAACAGCACTTGTGGCTTCTGGGCACAAGTCCTGAGGCTGCAAAGCCAACACGGTATGATCGAAAGAAAGCAGGGATTACCTAGGAATCCAATTCTGCTTTGCCATGGGTGTTGCTGTTGTGATTTCAAAAACCTGTTTTCTCTTCCTGGAGAAATGAACACATTCAGAAACTCCAGTCTTTTTCTTATGTATGCATGCGTGCTCCGTCACTTCAGTCATGTCTTTGTGACCCCATGGACCATAGCCCACCAAGCTCTGTTCACAGGGGTTTCCCAGCAAGAATACTGGAGTGGGTTGCCATGCCCACTCTAGGTGATCTTCCCAATACAGAGATTGAACCCACTTTGCCTATGTCTCCTGCATTGCGGGTGGATTCTTTACTGCTGAGCTACCAGGGAGCCCCCTTTCCCCCATAGCACCAGAAAAATAATAAGACAAGCCAGGAGAGATGGTCATCTCCTAGCCCCTGTATTACTTTGATACTGAGCCTGCCTCTTGGAATCTAGGGTTTCTTAGCACACTAAGAGGGTATGCATTCTCTCATTACCCATACTTCCCTGATATTCTCTACTGTGGAGACTCTGATGCAGACACACACCTGGGCAGAGAAATGGGAGGGGCACCCCTTTTCCAGATGTCAGGGGCTCCCTGCCTCTAAAGTGATTGGACTCACACAAACCCATGTGCTGTTAGTGAGCGCCACCCTCTGCCTCCTCCCTGGCCTTGGGAGAAGATCACTCAAACCGAGCTTGAATAATGGTGAAAGAGTATGCTGCCAAATTTCAGGCAATCTGGTTTCCTAGTCTACACTTAGCCACTGCTTACCTAGAGGATATAGGCTTGCCCCTTAGTTTCAAGGCTCAGAAATTGATCAAACCTCTCTGAAAAGAATCCCCAGGGAATAAAAACACAAATAAAACACCCATTAAAAATTTCTTCTTAGCATTGTCTCTCTCCTCTCTTACCTGATCCCCTACAGGGGAAAGATCGCCTACCCTAGTGGTAAAACACTGGGCTTTTGTTCAGGATATGTGGGTTTTATTTTAGTGTGGTCTGTAATCTTCAGCAACTTAGTTGACCCCTTCGAGTTTCACTTTCCTAATCCATAAAATGGGGACAAAGATAATAGTACCTGTTTTGTAGGGTTGCTGTGAGTACTAAACAAGATCATGCAGGAGAATCGCCAAGTACAAGGCCTGGCTCCCAGTAAACACACTGTAGTTATTAGCCATCATGATCACAACAGGTGCTCTATGGAATAGAAACCTGCTGTTGCACTTTTCAAATGGTAGGTATTGGTCGCTATATAACTTGAATAGACTGATTTTAACACAAGTCAACGGGGTGGGTCAGAGACACTTAACAATGCAGATAAAGCCCTGCCCTGGCAGTTATGGTTAGTTTCCCATGCTCTGAAAGCAGATCAGAGGCCAGGTGCAGAAAGCATGCTTTCAAAGAGACAAGTATAGTACAGAAACATATTTTTCATCCACAAGCAACAAGAGAGGAGGAGTTCTGCTTAGTGTACAAAATTATCTATGTAACCTTATTCCTAAAAATATGGTCCTTGGAAAAATCCATGGGATCATGCTAAAATGAAGATTCTTAGGCTCTAACTCAGATTTCTTGATCCAGATGTTCTGGAAATGATACTTTGTACTCCAAAGTCGAAAAACTGCTAAATACTCTATTGCCAGGCCAGTAGCAATTGTGATATCTAGATCATATTATACATAAAACATATTCAAGGGGGCATCTATTAAAGTATTATCAATGGGCCCACAATTTTATGAATAATCTAATTCTGTTTTTTATTTTAAAATATATTTCAGCCCATTTGTACAGCCATGCTTAGGACAAAGACTGAAAGCATAACATCACATTTAACTGTGTGATGTATCTCTAGGTGATAATGTTATGTGTGATTTATCTCATTTTGTGGGGCTTCGCACGTGGTGCTAGTGGTAAAGAAACCAATGCAGGAGGTATAAGAGACATGGGTGTGATCCCTAGGTTGGGAAGATCCCCTGGAGCAGGAGATGGCAACCCATTCCAGCATTCTTGCCTGGAAAATTCCATGGACAGAGGAGCCTGGTGGGCTATAGTCTATGGGGCTGCAAGGAGTACAATACGACTGAGTGCGTGCACATACACACACGTCTCATTTTGTGTTTTAATAGATTTTTAAAAGTTTCAGAATGAGTTCTATTCCTTTTTTAGCAAGATAAAAATGTACTTTTAAAATAAGAGCCATACAACCAGATGTGTAGCACTGAATACTTCCTGAAATCTTACAGAATTTTGGAGAAAGAAGGAAAGGTGGGACTTCGGTAAACCAAACTCTCTCTGCTAAGAGATGATGAAACAGGTCTAGAGAAAGGAAGTGATCTGCCTGAGGCTGCTCAGTGGTTAGGGGTATACTACATAGTTCCCAGGTCCTCAGAATCTTGGGCCAGAGGGCTTTGAAGTGCTCCCTGTGCTGGCCAGCAACCTGCCTCCCTTCCTTCCTGTCCTGTGAGGGTGACGGAAAGACCACAGGAAGTGCAATGATTCAAAGGGTGGAGAAGGATGTAATAGCCTTTGCAGAGAGGACTTTTCAGCTCTCAGTATTTTCTCTCTGGGAGTTAGTAGGTCATTTGCAAAAGGCATGGGAAGAGCAGCTGATGAAAAGGTCTAATAGTTTGGAAAACTGCTTAACCTTATTGCTCTATTTCTGGATTTCCCCCCATGGCCAAGGACTTTTGAGATCCTGATTTCCCCCGGAGGTTTCCTGGTTAGGAATGCAGTGAAACCTCTGAAGTCCAGAGGAATTGGGGAGAAGGCCGGCTGGAATTAGGGAATGGTCTGAATATTTTTTTAAGAACATTTAGGTCTATTGTTTTCCGGGACAAAGAATCACAGATTTGGAAAGGGTCTTAGTCCAAGCCCTGCTCAGTGTAGGAACTTTTTGTGCTTCATCCCACACAGAGCTTTGTTTGCACTTCTCTTGAATGCTTCCAATGAGAGGAGACACTATTCTGATAGAGAAGCTGTTTTATTCTCAGAAAAGTTTTCCTTTCCCTGAACATGAATCTATCTTCCTGAAAGGTTCTACTTGCCTTCTGCTATTCATATAAACCAGATATGCTCCTCTTCCCCAGATGGTCCTTGAATATTTGAAGGCAATGATCATGCACCAAATTGTGCTTCATGGCATTCTCTTCTGCAAGCTGAACACCCCTGGTATATTAAACCATTCTTTTTATGACAAATGCCATCAGCTCTAGTTAGAAACAAACTGCTGTCTTCTAATTAGCCTCTTAATTAATGGCTATATAAATTCAGAGCTGAGCAGAGCTTAGAGACCACCTGCACAAGCCTCACTATTCTACAGATGAGCAAAGTGAGGTGCACTGAGAAAACAGGAAAACTGCCTTACCCAACTTGAGAGAAACAGACAGGCAAACAGACAGAGGAGAGTCTGAGTTGAGACCTGAAATCTAGTTGCATGAATCCTAGTCCAGGCCTCTTTCACCCCACCCTGCCTCCTATTATTCATAAAACACAAGAATTTCTCAAGTTCTTGAAAGTGGTTGGGAAGTTTGTTCTCTTAGGTATTTCAAAAATTCCTCCTTCAAATTGTATTTGCACTGTGTGAAGTAGGGGTTAGCATAGGGCTGAATTTAATAAAAAGCATCCTTCCAGGTGTGTTAACCCTTATTGCTCTCTGTTGTCAGAAGTTCATCTCCATTGACCTAGAATTCTAGCTCAAAATGGCCAGCACATGCAGAGGGCCACCAAGGCAGGTCATATTTTCCATAACGTCCAGCTACCTGCTCAACGTAGCAGACCTTCCCAACTTTGGAACCAGAAAATGAATTTTCCAGGATGTGAGGCTGTGTTCCTGCTTTACCTTGTGCTTGTTTTAAAGTTTCATATCCTCTTTTCAATCTGGCCTGATTCTCTGACGAGAAGACAAAGCAGAGACTCAGGGAAGCAAACCAGGTACTTCAGTGATTGGTTTCCCATCCCAGTTCCCAACAAACCCTGCAGTCACATGCTTCCAAGGGAACATTCCTCCCTGCCCTAACCCACAGCAATCGCCCTCTTCTCTCAACAAGGTATTGTGTTTCCAGTTCTTACACTTGCTCTGGCGTGGACTATAAACTGGCACATGTTGCTCCCTGGTTTCCGTGTGTTCAGGAATCACACGGACCTGGGTTCCAGTCCTAACCCTGCAACTAGCTGGCTATGTGACTTTGGAAAGTGACTTCACCTTTCTGAAACTCAATTACTTCATTTGTTAGATGAATACAATTTTGCTACCTACCTCATAAGACTGTCAAGGTCACACAATGCCTGCTGCTGCTGCTGCTAAGTCACTTCAGTCGTGTCCGACCCTGTGCAACCCATAGACGGCAGCCCACCAGGCTCCCCCGTCCCTGGTATTCTCAAGGCAAGAACACTGGACTGGGTTGCCATTTCCTTCTTCAATGCATGAAAGTGAAAAGTGAAAGTCTTAGCGACCCCATGGACTGCAGCCTACCAGGCTCCTCCGACCATGGGATTTTCCAGGCAAGAGTCCTGGAGTGGGGTGCCATTGCCTTCTCCGTGCCTAAAAGGTGCCTAAAGTGAAAGAAGTGAAAGTGTTAGTCACTCAGTCCTGTCTGACTCTTTGCAACCCCATGGACTGTAGCCCGCCAGGCTCCTTTGTTCATGCAGTTTGCCAGGCAAGAATACTGGAGTTGAGTTGCCATTCCCTTCTCCAGGGGATCTTCCCGACCCAGGGATTGAACCTGGGTCTCCTACATTGCAGGTGGATTCTTTAGCATCTGAGCCACCAGGGAAGCCCCCAAAAGTATCTAATACAGTCCCTAATATTTAGTAAGATTTCATAGAAGATATCTATATAGTATTATTAATAGTATGCTCCAGAATTCAGAGACTAAAACCTATATTTTTCCCCTGCTACATACAGTAGTTGTAAATACCACCTGACTGATACTGGCCTAGGCTTCTTTAGGCAGTAGAAGTGAAACATCAGAAACATTCTCAGCATCGTGTAAGGACAGTTCCTATTTCCCAGCTCCCTATTCCCCAGATTCCCTCTTCCAATAATGATCTCACCAAGGAGGCCCACCCTGGCCTGCCACTTTGCACACCTGTCAGCTCGCATCTCAGGATAAGGTTCTCATTTGACAGACTTCGAGAACTTGCTGTCCAGGCAAAGACAACTTTATGACGATGAATCCAGCACAAACCTTATGTAACCAACCTGTCAGCAAACAGAGGGACAGAGAGACACTGACAAATGCCTGCCTCCACAAAGAAACAAAGCAGAACAAAAGGATATAGAAAGCAAGGAACTGAGATAGGCTTAAAATGCTCTTGCTTGTCCAAACTCTTAACAGATCAATGTTCTTATATTTGAAGTATTTCTAAATGAACATGAATTAGGCTAAACTCCATTTTAGCTGGGACTTTATGAACTAACATTCATAGCAGAGTGTTTAACTGAAATTACATTGTTTGCTCCTCTAGTCAAACAAGGATGTATATAACATTGTTTATTAATAATATTTATTGTCCATGGGACTTACAAATGATGATAGAAAAGTTTCCACCTTTTTTTTTTCTTCTAAATAAGACAGGAAATTTCTACCTGGAGTGGCTTGAAATCCCTTCAGGTCATAAAGAGTCAAGGAATCTTCCAGTTTCTCTAAATGCTGAGGATATCCTAGTGAACACTTGCTGAGAAAAAGGAATAATTCTTTCACTTGTCCCTATTGCAGATTATTTGTGTACTGCCTGTGTTCTTTATCAAGGACTCAAAAGAAATAAAAACATCTGCTTAAATGAATTTGTTAATGTGACAGCCCCAGGGAAAAGATTCCACAATTGAGGGTGAGGGCAAAATTCAATGACAATGTGGTGGAGAGAATACGCCAGTTCCTGGTATGACAGCCGGGTTCCCTGGCTTTAGCTCCGACTCTCACATCCTTGGCTTCTTACCTTGGGCAGGTCATCCCCCTTGCAGGCTTTCAGTCTCTTTGGATGTCAAATGCTTTTTATGCTTTCTCCTTCCAAGTCCAAGATCCCATGAGGCTATGAGGAGTGTGAAGATTAACTGCAGAAGCTGCCTGCATCTCTGAGTGCAGGGGCCAGAGCAGGAGAAGAATGTGATAATAGGTATGAAAGCCCTTGGAGAAAGAGCAGAAGTGCTGAATGGCACACACTCTCTGAAGCCTGATGGCATGTTCTAGAAACACGGGCAGCTAACTTTCTCTTGAGATGTCAGGGCTCGCCTGGAAACACACTATCACTGAGCTGATGGGAAGCAGAGGAGACTAATGCTTTTCTGGTTGGGCACCCTGGCTGGGATAGAAGAGAAGAAAGAAGTAGAGTCAGCTTTGTAAGCGAGTGAAATGGCAACGAACCCTGCAGGCTGAACCTCTCCTGGCTGGCGCTGCCAAGGAGGACGATCCACTCCGTCAAACCTGGGCCAAGCTCTGGCTCAAACACACAGGCAAAAATAGAAAGGGGGTGGGAAAAGAAATGTGTTTACTTTCATGATTTTCCCTTACGTCCCTCTTAACAGTATTATAATCTCTCCACAAACAGGCAGTAATGGCTCAGAGGCCTCGCCTTCATTGATAAACCCTCTCAAACGATTCATGTCTCACAGTCAGTCTGTGGGCAGCTGGTGAATAAGCTTGGAAGGCAGTGTGATGGAGTAGAACACTGGCCCAAGGTCGGTCGCTAACTGGGTAAAGTGTGAAAAATGCCTCTCTGGTGCTCTGCAAAATGAAGTGGTTATATTAGGCAGAATCGAAACATCTGCTTAGATTTTTGAAGTTCATAACTGGTTCTCAACCAGGGGCAATTTCATCCCTCAAGGTAGGGGTATCTGGCAGTGACTGGAGACATTTCTGGTTGTCACAGCTCAGGGAATGCTCCTGGCATCTCGTGGGTAGAGACCAGGGCTGCTGCTAAACATCCGACAATGTGGAGGACAGTCTTCCACAGTGGAGAATTCTCTGGCTGAAAATGTTAAAAGTATGAGGTTGAGAAATCTTGATTTGTCCTGAAGTGACTAGAGTCACAGGGAGAGGGGGCAAAAAAGGACAGCGGTTCAAAAGGAGGAGGGTTCAAACCCTGTTTCTAGATCATGAGGTTTTCACCAGTGACATGTTTTCCAGCTTTTCTCCCTATAACCCATGACTTTTTCATTTCCCTTGGAATTTCAGGGCTATGTTTGAGCAACTTTTTCACAAGAACTTCCTTATCCTCAAAATGCCAAGCCCTGATGCACTATGATCTCTACTATGAGAAAAGACAAAGATAAAAATATAAGCAGCTGCAAAACAAGTAGAACTGGAAGGTGGGCAGCAGAGGCACATGGAAGCACACAACAGATGCCCATAACTCCAGTTCTATGAGTCAGTGTTTCTGATGTTACAACATAGGAATAATACTCGTAAGAAGAGCAAGATGAGCTATGCTGGGTGAGCACACAGTGAAAGAACTGATGTGAGAGCAGCAGCGTTAGAAGAGACGCAGGTTTGCAGTGGCAGATTCAAAGGCAAACGAAAGGGTTAAGCAATCAGTGCATGTCATTCCACATTAAGTCACCGGGCAGTTATTACAAATAGTTACCTGCAGTTTCCAGTGGGGGAGGCAAGCACACTCCAGTCAAGGGGTTTTGGAGAAACAGGTGCAATGAAGTCATGGTCAAACAATTTATTTACTGTAAACTTTAGACTTTGCTCAGGAAAACAACCAAAGCTGCCCCTCAAGTCCCTGCCTACAACACCCCGTTTGAGCAAATAAGAGGGGCGAGGAGAGTCCATGTTCACAGCGAAAGGTCCGAGAGACTCAGTATCTTCCAGTCCAAGGGTGCAGGAAGGAAGGTCTCCTTCAGATACAAATTACCAGCAGCAATATATTACCCCTAATACTTGATCAATGAGGTAGATATGCAGGAAAAGTCATCAAAACATAGCAGCCCCAGGTCCTTTGAGACTGAAGCCCTTCAGACATAAACTTAACAAGTTCCAGGCAAAGAGGAACTGAACTGTACAAGAAACAGTTACTCAAATATATTTTGTTACAACTTAAAAAAATAAAAAATAAAAAGGCAGAAGGATATCTTTCCTCCTGCACATCTCTGTACAACTTTATTCTAAATTTATTAGACTCAAGTTAAATAGTCTGTTTAGTGTTTTGTTGCAGGGTACTGGGGAGAAGGGGTGTCTTAAAAAGTAGAAAACCGGCATTACAGCAGTGAGTCATTTGTACTACAATTCCTCCCTTGTGAATCAATGCTATCACTGGGCACAGTACCTTGCTGGTTCACAAAGTTTTCGGTGCCTGGGGGGTCTTCACACAGCAGTTCACTGTCTTTCTCCTCCCCCAGGTGATATCCACTCTGTTCCCCTGTGTAGTCAGTCCTGTCATTGCTGTTGCTGGAGCAGCCATTCCCATAGGCCTTCAATGAAGACCTGCGCAGGCAGAGAAGCTCCTGGAAGGCAATCCTGAAATCTGGGCTCCGGCAGTAGATAAGGGGATTGAAAGCGGAGTTGATGTAGCCCAACCAGTTTAGAAGGATGTATATTTCCTTACGGATGAGGTTATCCTTGATCACGTGCACAATGTTGACAATGAAGAAGGGCAGCCAGCACAGGGTGAAAGTGCCCATGATAATGCCTAAAGTCTTGAGGGCTTTGTGTTCCTTCAAGTAGAACTTGGAGGTCCTGCGTTGTCCTAGACCGCTCCGCCCATCCTGCTCCACTTGACTGACGTTTTGGGCATGGAAGCGGCCCTCAGATTTGTCGATCTTCTGGAGCTGCCTTTTGGCCACCTGGAACACCCTGGAGTAGACGAAGACCATGACCACCAGGGGAAGGTAGAAGGACACAATGGAGGAGGCAATGGCATAGGGTTGGTTCGTGAAGAAGTCACAGCAGGTTTCCTTAGCATAGCAGTTGATGGCTTCCTTGTGGCTGGCCCGGTACCAGTGCATCTGAATGGGTAAGAAGGAGGTAAGGCCAGACACGATCCACACCATCAAAATGACCACCCGGGCCTTATTCTTGGTCAGCAGGCACTGATACTTGAAGGGTGACGTGATGGCTAAGTAGCGATCCACAGCGATCACGCACAAGGTCTCAATGCTGGCCGTGACGCATAACACGTCAATGGAAGTCCAAAACTCACACCAGAAGTTGCCAAAAGTCCACATTTTCATGAGGATGTGGCAGGCCCCAAAAGGCACCACTGCCAGGCCCATGACCAGGTCAGCACAGGCCAGGGAGGTGATGAAGTAGTTGGTGACCGTCTGGAGACGCTCAAACTTGGCAATGGCTGTGATGACTAGCACGTTTCCAAACACGATGGCCAGGACAATAAGCGACATGAGGATGCCCATGCCCACAACCCAGGCCTCGTCCCGTTCCAGCGTGACGTTTTGGTCCGGCGCGTGGCTTGTGTTGGGCGCCAGCAAAAAGACGCTGCGGTTCCCGGGCTGCCCCATGGCGCGCAGGCTGGCAGGTGAGCGCACAGGCTGCCGGCGCACCAGCCGCCCTCAGCGAGCGGACCTCCGGCGGGGCGCTGCGGGCAGCAAGCGAGCACCTGGAAGACTCATTCAGCGGCCGTGGGTGGGTGTGGGTGTGGTAGGGGTGCGTGGTGCACTCAGCTCCGGGGCTACTCTGGGCTCGCAGTGCCTGTCAGTTCAGCCAGTTCCAGCTTGCGCTCTGGAGAAGCCGTCTCTGAGTGCGCGCTGTCCGTTATGTGCCCAGGACTTTAGGGGAACTGCCCTCCCCGTGACGTGCTACAACTTTCAACCAATAGAACGCGGGAAGCCCCAAAGGGGCGAGGCCCACGCCCTCTCCCGCCCCTTCCCTCCCTTCTCCTGCCTGCTCCTGGGGCTGGCCCGGGCGGGACCCAACTGCTCTAGGAGGGCGGGTCGGCCACCATTCCCTCGGGGCTCTCTCGGCTGGCCCCGGAGGCTGAAGCCGGCTCTGGCGAGCGTACCAGCCAACTAGAAGGTGCCAGTTCTTTCGTGACTGCTACCTGTCTGCCTGGGGCGCCTGTGCGGCTTGGTCTCAGGGTAGATGGCAATACTCCGGCACTCCCTCGCATTCGGAAATAGATGATCGTGCCCACCGAGACACGCACAGGCAGGCGCACTGTACCCCGACATACATGCTTAGACTTATACGGAACCACAGCCACAGACACTCAGACACACCCATCCAGCGCACTAACGAGCGCGCAGGCACAGAAGCCGACTGGCACAAAGTCACCCCTGTCCAACACAAAAGACATGGCCAGGAGCAAACCAGGAGCACCCGGAAGCATAAAGACACGGACATACAGACAAAAAAAGTAAACAAATAGCATACAAACGCCCACTTGGAGGCAAGCAGTGTGCCACAGAGAAGGACTTCCCCATCTGGATATTCCAAACTCTTTACCCTTGCCCCCTGGACATCCACTCCATCTTCCCCAGTACACAGGACTCATGGTATATTCCCTTTCAGACATTTGGCAAGACCACAGGTGGTGACTTTAGCAGCAGCCAATTTCCTCAGCATGCTTGCTGTCCAGTACTTTTGGTGCCCTCCTTGGGAATTTGCAGGGGTTGAGACCTAATTTTACTCTTGGGATTTCATTTGGAGCTGGGGTATACATGTATGTGCTTGAGGATAGGAAGAGAACGTTGTATGCTTTAATTCTTAATTCTAGGGAGTGTGGCATCGTTCCTTCCTTCTCCGTTAAAATGAGAATATGTTGAAAATGAAATAATTTTCAAGTTCAACTTCTTCAATAATCCCTTTGCAACTAGAAAAAATCTTCTGTTCGGTAGTTTGTTGATCTGTTGGGCTGAGCCATATGAAATTGCCACTTTTCTGTGGTATCTGACTTTAAATAGATGACAATTTCATATGGCTCAGATTATTAAGAAGGTGTTAACATTAAGAAATGTTTTGAAACCACAGAAAGCAAAAGATAACTTCTCTTAAAAAACTAGAGTCTTTGTCCATGAAATACTATCCTTTGCATGTGGCATATGAATTTACTGTTTAAAAAATTAATTTTCAGGGTTTGATTTCCCATGTATCATTTGTGTCTTTGAAACATGGAAAGTATTTTATGCAGTGTAACTGAACATATTTTCTAGATTACATAATAACATAACAATGGTTAACATTTATGGAACGTTCTGCTATGTGCTTTTAATGCATTATTCCATTTAATCCTTCCCACAGTCCCATGGTGTGTGTTGTTAGGGTGGGGTGGGGTATAACTATTTTTAGCTTAATTCACAAATGGGTCTCAAAGAAGAAAATAGCTTGCCCATGGGCACAAGACCAGGCAGTGCCAGAAGCAGAAGCTGAACTCAGTTCTGTTTGACTCTAAAATCCATCTTTTAATCCTTTCAATGTACCGTGTCACCACAGTGCAGAAAGGAATAGAGGATGGGGAAGAAGGACCACAACTGGAATTGGAATACCAGGTTTCAAATTCTCATCTTAGAACTTTCTAGCTCATATTCCTTAGGCAAATAAAAAATGTGGAGCCTAATTTCCCCTATGTCTAAATGAGGAATTAAGTCACTTCCATTGTGCTGAATGAGAATCAGATGATATAATGACAAATGTAATTATGATTTGCACTTATAAATGCCACACAAATAAAGGTTATACATAAATTTATATAAATTACTTAGTAGTTTAGAAGATATTGTTCATATTCTCTAATAGAACACTAAAATGCTTTAGGACAAAAGTAACATGGGCATTTACACAAGAAGTATAACTCAGAAACAAAATTTAAACTACATGCTCTTTTTAACTTTCTTCACTAGCAGAAATTGTTTTTGCATGACAGATGCCTTAAAATAACAAATATTTCCCATAAAAGCCACACATATTAATTAAGAATCTATTATGTTCACATAGTTTTCAAAATATACCCACCCCATATTTGTGTTTTCCAAAATTGGCTCTGGTATGATGCATTTTAGGAAGAGGCAGTGTGCATTATGCAATTATGCAATATTTCTTTAAATATATATCTACCCCAAATTGTGAAACTGGGCCATTTAAAGCCTCCTTCCTGTTTGTGAAGCTATGAAATAAATAAGCATATTGTTTAACCTTCTTATAACAATAAAGGAACAAAGAAAGCCCTTATAGGACAAACATTAATTGATCATTTAGATATACATGTAAGTCACTTAAAATTTTAACATTGATTATTTTGGGAAGCACCTTTTAAAAAACCCACAAACACTAAATCCAGAAGGGAGGCTGCTATGTCAACAAAGTTCCAGGCCTTTGCCTCATCAGCTTTGCCAAGCGGGCACCCCTCTCAATCTCTTCCCCTTTCTTTTTCTTATATCACTGTGGCTGATAGAAATTTCAAAATGTCTTCATGCCAGGAGTCTTTTACCTGACCTCCTTTTTTAGAATTGTAAGATTAAAGACAGAATGGAAAAGAGTTTAATAGATCATTTATTCTCTCCACGCTTCCAGTTTGAAAATTAGGAAAGTGTCTGGTCGAAGGTGACAGGGAAGACTGGGAGTCCAGGTCTGTTCCTGGTCTCACGTGTTTTCACCGCCCAACATTGTAGCTTCATTTCCCAGTGGAGGAGTGTGACTAGCACTGCTTACTGGGCTTGTGGTCTTAGAGTGTTAATGTTTTAGTTGAACTGGAAAGTTCTAAATGTACCTTTGTTAGATGTAAGGAAAAGCAGGCTCTTTTATGGTGATTGATAGTGTCTAACTACATATTTTATCAATCCCTTACGACTCTGATTTGTCATTTCCTGCCTGCCAAACAGGAAAAAAAAGTCACATTTTGATTTACCAAACAAATGTTTAAAGAGAGTAAGGCTCTGTGAGCCAAGGAATGCTCTCACATGAATATCTGGATGCCTTAGGAAACTCTTAGACTGGTCTTGGCTTAGGCAAGATTATTTCCATCTTTTAAAACATTTATTTTTATTGTTGAGGTGTAATTGATATATAACACATCAGTTTCAAGTGTACAATGTAATGATTCAGTAGTTGTATTCATTGTGAAGTGATCACCTCAGTAAGTCTTGTTACCATCCATCACCATGCATTAAAAGTTAACTTTTAAGATTTGCTCTCTTGGCAACTTTCAAGTATGCTCTACAATATTACTGACTGCAGTCCCCATGCTATACGTTACATCCCCATGACTTATTTATTTTATAATTAAATGTTTGTACCTCTTGACCCCCTTCCCCTGTTTTACCCTTTCCCTATCACCCTTCCACTCTGGCAAACACCATTTTGTTCTCTGTATCTATGACTTCTGTTTTGTTTTCTTTTGTTGTTCACTTGTATTATTTTTTAGATTTCACGTGCAAATGAAATCATATGCATTTGTCTTTGTCTGACATTTCATTTAGCATCATTCCCTTAAGGTTCATCCACATTGCTGTAAATGGCAAGATTTCATTCTTTTTTATGATGTAGTGGTATTCCATTTATGTGTGTGTATCAGATCTCCTTTATCTACTCATCTATCAGTGTATATTTATGTTGCTTTCTTATCTTGGCTGTTGTAAATAATGCTGTAAAGAACATGGGGGTACACACATCTTTTTGATTTAGTGTTTTTGTTTTCTTCAGACAGACACCCAGAAGTGGAATAATTGCATCATATGTTAGATCTACTTTTAATTTTTTGAGGAACTCAACCCCATACTGTTTTTCATAGTGGTTGCACCAATTTACATTTCCTCCAACAGTGCGTGAGAGTTCCCTTTGGTCCACATCCTTACCAACGCTTTTTTTGTTTTTGGTAATGGCTATTCTAACTGATGTTAGGTGATAGCTCATTGTGGTTTTGATTTGCCTTTCCCTGGTGATTAGTGATGTTGAGCTTCTTTTCATGTGTCTGTTGACTCTCTGTATGCTTTCTTTAGAAAAATGTATACTCAGATCCTCTGCTCATTTTTTGAAATCAAATTGTTTGCTTGTTTACTATTGAATTTTATGAGTTTTTAATATATTTTGGATATTAATCTCTTATCAGATATATGATTTGAAAATATTTTCTCCCATTCAGTAGGTTGCCTTTCCATTCTGTTGATTGTTTCATTTGCTGTGCAGAAGCTTTTTAGTTTGATGTAGTCCCACTTGCTTGGTTTTCATTTTATTGCCTCTCTTTTGGATTCAGATTCACAGATTTTTTGCTAAGATCACTGTCAAGTAGCTTACCACTTATGTTTTCTTCTAGGAGGTTTATACAAAGTAGATACAGAAGGAATGTACTTCAGCCTAACCAAGGGCACATATAACAAGCTCACAACAAACATACTACATGGTGAAAGGTTGAAAGTTCTTCCTCTAAAATCAGGGACAAGATGGCAAAGATGTCCGTTCTTTGGGTAATATGGTCATTTTAATGATATGAATTCTTCCACTCCATAAGCACAGAATATTTTTCCATTTCTTTGTGTCTTCTTGAATTTCTGTTATCATTGACATCATTTTTGGTGTACAGGTCTTTCTTTCACCCCCTTGGTCAAATTTATTCCCAGGCATGTTATTCTTTTTGATGCAGTTGTGAATGGGGTTTTCTTAATTCCTCTTTCTGATAGTTTGTTGTTAAAGATATAGAAATGCAATTAATTGTTCTAACAATGACATGACTTTATGTAGAAAACCTTAAAGATGCTACCCAAAACCTGTTAGAACAATTGAATTCAGTAAGGTGGCAGGGTACAAAATAACATACAAAAATTAATTGCGTTTCTATATCCTTAACAACAAACTATCAGAAAATGATGTCAATGATGACAGAAATTCAAGAAGACACAAGGAAATGGAAATGCAATTCCTGTCAAGATCCCAACGGGATTTTTCATAGAAATAGAACAAACAATCCTAAAATGTGTTTGGAACCACAAAGACCCCAAATAGACAAAGCAATCTTGAGGAAGAAGAATAGATTGGAAGTCATCAAGCTCTCTGGTTTCAAGCTATATTACAAAGCTGTAGTAATCAAAACAAACACATAATTAATGGGACAGGGTAGAAGACCCAGAAATAAACCCTTGCATATATGGTCAATTAATTTACAACAAAAGAGGCAATAATATTCAGTGGAGGAGAGAACAGCTTATTCAATAAACAGCATTAGGAAAACTGGACAGACACATGCAAAAGAATAAAACTAGACCACAATGATACACCATATGCAAGAATTAACTTAAAATGGAGGAAAGACTTGAATGTTTCCTAGAAGAAAACAGATGGTAAGCTACTTGACATCAGTCTTTTTTTCTTTTTTAAAAAATTTATTTATAATTGGGGGATGTGCTCAGTTGCTTCAGTCGTGTCTGACTCTTTGTGATCTATCAACTCTTTGTGATCTATCTATCAAACCCACCAGGTTCCTCTGTCCATGGGGATTCTCCAGGCAAGAATACTGGAGTAGGTTGCCATGCCCTCCTCCAGGAGATCTTCCCAACTGGAGGATAATTGCTTACAATATTTTTGACCTCCATCTTGAAGACTTTTTCCATCTTTATGATCCTCTAAACTGAGAAAATCTATAGTTTTTTTTTTTAATGATGATCTCAAATGTTTGTCTTTAGTATGATCTCTGTATGGTATTACCTCATTAAGTTTACAGTAAATGAGACTAAATGCATGCAAGCTTAGCATATTGCCTTGGAAAAGAGATAGCTATTATTGAAATCTTATCTTTGAATCAAAATGTATTTAAAGAATGTATGTCTTATCAGATCAC
Source organism: Bos mutus (assembly GCF_027580195.1). Lineage (NCBI taxonomy): Eukaryota > Metazoa > Chordata > Mammalia > Artiodactyla > Bovidae > Bos > Bos mutus. Next base: position 99,957,601 of record NC_091623.1, on the reverse strand, counting down.
ATTGTGAAAGGCCACTTTGAATATAAATAATGAGTAATTTATTTTTAATTTGAATTTTTGTGAAAAAGACTTTTGAAAGGAATAAAACTTGATTCCTTAGTAAGAAAAATGATGATGAAAATGACTTTCATCATTGAGTTATATAGCTGGATGGGATGTTAGTGACTTTTGAATGAAGCATCTCTTAGCCTAGGTAGCTCCTTACATAGTGCATCTGCCAAAATTCTTTGACAGCTATCTCTAATGAAAGCAAGCACACCAGTTCTTTTCATTGGTGTACGTTTCTCCAACTATCCAGATATTGAACTGAAATCCATCTTCTGATAATTTCTACCCATGGATCTTAAGTCTGCCCCCTTGAGGGCACTTGAACAAGTCTACTCTCTCTTTCAAGATTGTCCTTGAGATTTTGGTAGAATCCCTTCGAGTTCACCTGAGTCTTCTACTCTTTAGGTTAAATATTTCTGTTCCTTTGGGTCTAGAGTCTTCTTCACCATCAGATATCTTACTAGTCATACTTGGGCTTGTCAGTGTCTCAATATCAATACCTAGAGTGATCCTAGAGCAAGTCATCAAACAATCAATTTACAATTACCTTGGCAACCATAAAGCAAGCAGAGCAAACAGCAAAGCTTTCAGAGCAGCTAACTGTATCAGATTAATGTAATTTCCTGCTATACCGGTGTTTTATGAGATACATGCTAATAAATTCTCTGCATCTCAGGGGGACTGAACAAAAAGAGACGGCATTAAATTAAAACAGGAGGAACTTCAGATGGTCATATGAAGGACTTCTTGGCCGGAGGTCAGTCAGTCATCCAAAGGGGCTAGCCTCTAGCAGCTTTCCTCCATTGGGGTTTTATAAGAGAATTAAATCCCACAGAAAAGTGTTTGAGTGCCTGTTCCTCCCAGTTTTCCCAAGGGTGGTACATAAGTATTACCCTCCTAAGACCTTGCAGTGTAACAGCTGCTTTAGGGAATGGGGCTTAATTTCCCTTACTGAATCCGACCAGAATTTCTGGGAGTCTCCTTTAGATCTGGGAATGAACAAGGGTGTGATGGTAAGTGAAAGTCATCATCAGTTTGATGCAGAGGAGAGGGCATGAATTGGGCATAAGGAGACCTAGGTTCTGGTCCCAGGACAACTATAATACTATCAGTCAGTCAGTCAGTTCAGTTGCTCAGTCGTGTCTGACTCTTTGCAACCCCATGAACTGCTGCACACCAGGCCCCTATCCATCACCAACTCCCAGAGTTTACTCAAATTCATGTCCATTGAGTCGGTGATGCCATCCAACCATCTCATCCTCTGTTGTCCCCTTCTCCTTCCAAGTTCAATCTTTCCCAGCATCAGGGTCTTTTCCAGTGAGTCAGTTCTTCTCATCAGGTGGCCAAAGTATTGGAGTGTCAGCTTCAGGATCAGTTCTTCCAATGAATATTCAGGACTGATTTCCTTTAGGATGGACTGGTTGGATCTCCTTGCAGTCCAAGGGACTCTCAAGAGTCCAACACCACAGTTCAAAAGCATCAATTCTTTGGCACTCAGATTTCTTTATAGTCCAACTCTCACATCCATACATGACTACTGGAAAAACCATAGCTTTGGCTAGATGGACCTTTGTCAGCAAAGTAATGTCTCTGCTTTTTAATATGCTGTCTAGTTTGGTCATAACTTTTCTTCCAAGGAGCAAGTGTCTTTTAATTTCATGGCTGCAGTCACCATTTGCAGTGATTTTTGGAGCCTTCCAAAATAAAGTCTGTCATTCTTTCCACTGTTTCCCCATCTATTTGCCATGAAGTGATGGGACCGGATGCCATGATCTTAGTTTTCTGAATGTTGAGCTTTAAGCCAACCTTTTCACTCTCCTCTTTCACTTTCATCAAGAGGCTCTTTAGTTCTTTTTCGGTTTTTGCCATAAGGATGGTATCATCTGCATATCTGAGGTTATTGTTATTTCTTCCAGCAGTCTTGATTCCAGATTGTGGTTCATCCAGTTCAGCATTTCTCATGATGTACACTGCATGTAAGTTAAATAAGCAGAGTGACGATATACAGCCTTGACGTATTCTTTTCCTGATTTGGAACCAATCTGTTGTTCCATGTCCAGTTCTAACTGCTGCTTCTTGACCTGCATACAGATTTCTCAGGAGGCAGGTCAGGTGGTCTGGTATTCCCATCTCTTGAAGAATTTTCCACAGTTATGATCCATACAGTCAAAGGTTTTGGCATAGTCAATACCACAGATATAGATGTTTTTCAGAACTCTCTTGCTTTTTCGATGATCCAACAGATGATGGCAAGTTGAATCTAGTTCCTCTGCCTTTTCTAAATCCAGCTTGAAAACATCTGGAATTTCTCAGTTCATGTACTATTGAAGCCTGGCTTGGATAATTTTGAACATTACTTTGCTAGTGTGTGAGATGAGTGCAATTGTGTCATAGTTTGGGCATTCTTTGGCATTGCCTTTCTTTGGGGTTGGATAGCTTTAAAAAAGTCACCTTTCTTAGAGCTGTAGTCTTTGGCCATTAAATGGGAGGTAGGGATAGATGACATCTAAGGGCCTTCCTATTCTGAACTGAACAAGCCTGTAGTGGGAAGGAAGCACATTGAGGGCCATTGAGGAGATGAGTTCCTGCTCTGAAGAGCTACCAAAGAGTTGGCAAGCAAAAACTGTCACTACCCCACAAAGCAACTTGGCTATGTTTGTTTGGTTTCTTTTTGGCATATTTCACCATTGAGATTCCTGCTATTCTGAGTAGGAGGTGTACTATTACTTACTGAATACTTTTTTTTTGATGCTGACTTATTTCTAAAACTCAAATACATTTATTTTTAAAGAAAATTTTGTACTATTGTCACAACTGCACATGGAAAACCAGTGTCACCAGCCATAAATAGAAGGTAACCATGAACACAGAGCAATGTTAATAAATTCTAGCTAGATTTTGTTGCCTTCCAAGTTCTAAGCCTGAAGCCTGCTTTCATTTTACTGAAAAGTAAGATTAGCAAGTTCCAGGGAGAACTTAATGGTGTTCTAACATTCAGTAGGACCTTCTCCATATTTTAAAAGATCGAAAGAAAATTGAAAAGGGTAAAAATAATTCCTACACTGTTATTAAGTGTAGCGTTACTGAAGTGTTTAAAATAATTCCTTAGTATACCTTTGGTGTCTCAGCCCTAGGCCACACTAATGGAACACACAGCTGTCGTGCAAAGAACCTGGCCTTTGGAGCCAAGTGGACCTGGATTCCAGTCCTGATTCTGCCCTTAACAGAGTGCTGCACGTAATATACTTGAGGTCTCTGGACCTCAGAATGTTTGTGTATAAAATAAGTATAAAATCTCTTGGCTGACTGTTAAGGGAATAGAAAGAATGTATGAAAAACTGGGTTTGGAAAGGGAGGGAGAGAACCAAGAGACCAGACAACAGAAGAAATCAGCCCAAGTTGGATTCTGGAGATTGAGGAGATGAATCAAAGGAGTGGGGGCCATTGCTAAGCAGAGGTGAGGAGAGCAGCTTAGCCTAAGTGTTTGTAGGATAGGAAGAAGTGATGAATTTCAATATAGCCATATTGAGTTGGAGGTTTTGGTTGGACATCAAAATGAAAGTTAAAATGTTTAGGGACTTCCCTGATGGTCCGGTGGTTAAGACTTTGCACTTCCAATGCAGGTGGTGTAGGTTTGATTCCTGGTCGGAACAAAGATCCCACATGCCACATGGTCAAAAGAAAAATAATAATGTTTGAAAGATGAGTAGATTTGGGGTAATGTGTCTGTTGGTGGTTGTCATTATAGTGTAAGCATTCCCTGAATAGTGGTGCTCTCAGAGGATGCTTTTGATGGTTAAAGGAAATAATACATTTAAGGAACTTAGCGCAGTGCTTCAGAAAAAGTGTTTATCATTGTCATCATCATCATTGTTGTCCTTATTGTCATCTTACATTTTCTAGTGCAGTTTCAATTTCACGACATATTTCTCTAAGGGCAGTCGTTTAAATGAATAAATAAATTTATCCAACATGGAAAAAATCCTTTGTACATATCAAACTACTAATAGTGGTAACTTTTGGAGTGAATAGTTGGAAGAAGTCTCAGGTTGGATTTCCTAGCAGCAGCTGCTGAGATGAGGGTTTGTGTGCAAGTAATTGATGAAGGATGGGCTCCCAAGAGAAACCAGTCAGGGAGTGGCAGAAGCAAAGCCAGTCAGTGATGGTTTCAGACAGAAGCCCAAGCATGACTTGATCCTGTGAGACACTCTAGAGCATCTCTGGAGCCAACTGTTTGGTTTGAAGCCCTGCTTCTTCCAATTCTTAGCTGTCAAACTCCAGGCAAGTTACTTAATCTCCCTGTGTCTCGACTTCCTCATCTGTAGATTGGGCCTACTGATAACAATATCTTACAACCCCTTGCAGGTGTTTAGAGGAACAAATACGTTAATATCTGAAAAATGGTTAGAACTGCCCTGCTACATAGTAAGTGCTGAATTAATTATTAACATTAAACCTAGAAAAGCCATGGAAAGATCTGTTAGCCACAGCACTCAGGAAACCTCTCACAGGAAAGAGATTGTGCATGAAGTCTCTTGGGCTGAAGACCCCCTAACTGCAAATGGCCCAGCACTGGAGCCCAAGGAAAGAAAGTGAAATTGTGTGCCCTGCAGGAAAGTGGAGATGAAATGATTGGAGGGATCAAGAAGTATCTACTAGAAGAGAGGAAGGCAAGACGTAGGGGTGACAGTGAAACCGTGGGCGAAGGTAAAGCCAACTGTAGCTGGGGAGGATGGGCAAAGAAGGAGAAATGCCTTCAGGAGCTTAAAAGGGAGCAGGGCTGGCCTCCCGCCAAAGGTGCCTTTTGCTGGTGCCACAGGGGAAAAGACTTCACTGGTTCAAGAGGAGGAGGTGCAGGTACTCAGTGGAGTCTGGTCACTGTGGGGTGGTGAAACACATGCTGGCCCAGAGGAAGAGAGTCTAGCCTCACATTGTACAGTTGCCCCTCACTGGGCCTCAGTTTCCTCATCTGTAAAATGGGAAGGTTGAGTCAAGCGATCTCTTCCTAGTCATTTATTTGGTGATTGTGAAGGGATCTGAAAGGCAGCAGGCATAGGTTTCATTTATTATGTGTGTACTCTACATACCAGGAGCTGGCCATAGGCACCTTACATACATACTCTCAACTTTTATCTCATCTCATAGAGCATTATGAGGTGGCACACTTATTCCCATTTCACAGATGAGAAAACTAAGATTTAAAGAAATTAAGCAGCCTGCCACAGATTACACCATAGGTAGATGGAGGACTAGAAGTTCTTCTGACCCAGCTCTGTCTGATCAAAAGCCTGATTCTGAACGACTTAACTCATATTTCAGACTCAGTGAAAGGACTGCATATTCAGGCTGCTGAGGTAGAACCACCCTGGTTGTCAGGGTCTCTGAGCTAGATTCTACCATACCGCTGCAGGCTGCAATGAAGAGGCAGCACTGTCCTATCGCAGTAGGGAGACTGGTTGGACGTTATCTGCGCTGAGCCTCTGGGCTTCATCCAGCCTCTTTCCTCCACTCATGGCAGCCTCTTTTGACTACTATACTTCCTTCCCTTCTCCCCTCATCTCCTGCATGGTCCCCACTGCCAGCACCACTCACACATTTATTCATACTTTGTCAGCTTCCTCCAGGAAGACTTGCTAACTCTGAGAGCAGGATAGATGTCTCTAGTATTTGCTTTTGCATCTCCCCAAACAGTAGCACCTATCCTATATTAGCATCATTCCTCATTGCTTTCTAATACTAATTTATCCATCTTTGTATCCCCAATATCCCAACACAGGGTCCAGAATACAGAGGGCAGATACCTTACATATATGCGTGTGTGTGCATGCATACACACACACACACAGGCCCATTTACTTAGACATCCTTAAAGTATCAGATCAGATCAGATCAGATCAGTCGCTCAGTCGTGTCCGACTCTTTGCGACCCCATGAATCGCAGCACGCCAGGCCTCCCTGTCCCTCACCAACTCCCGGAGTTCACTCAGACTCACAACCATCGAGTCAGTGATGCCATCCAGCCATCTCATCCTCTGTCGTCCCCTTCTCCTCCTGCCCCCAATCCCTCCGAGCATCACAGTCTTTTCCAATGAGTCAACTCTTCGCACGAGGTGGCCAAAGAGCTGGAGTTTCAGCTTTAGCATCATTCCTTCCAAAGAAATCCCAGGGCTGATCTCCTTCAGAATGGACTGGTTGGATCTCTTTGCAGTCCAAGGGACTCTCAAGAGTCTTCTCCAACACCACAGTTCAAAAGCATCAATTCTTAGGCGCTCAGCCTTCTTCACAGTCCAACTCTCACATCCCTACATGACCAGAGGAAAAACCATAGCCTTGACTAGACAAACCTTTGTGGTAAAGTAATGTCTCTGCTTTTGAATATGCTATCTAGGTTGGTGATAACTTTCCTTCCAAGGAGTAAGCGTCTTTTAATTTCATGGCTGCAGTCACCATCTGTAGTGATTTTGGAGCCCCCCAAAATAAAGTTTGACCCTGTTTCCACTGTTTCCCCATCTATTTCCCATGAAGTGATGGGACCGGATGCCATGATCTTCGTTTTCTGAATGTTGAGCTTTAAGCCAACTTTTTCACTCTCCACTTTCACTTTCATCAAGAGGCTTTTGAGTTCCTCTTCACTTTCTGCCATAAGGGTGGTGTCATCTGCATATCTGAGGTTATTGATATTTCTCCCGGCAATCTTGATTCCAGCTTGTGTTTCTTCCAGTCCAGCATTTCTCATGATGTACTCTGCATATAAGTTAAATAAACAGGGTGACAATATACAGCCTTGACGAACTCCTTTTCCTGTTTGGAACCAGTCTGTATAGGTTTGGAGAATATAAAGAAATGAAAGAGGCAAGGTTCTTGCAATTAAGAAACTTACAGGGTAGTAGTGGATGTTAGTATGTAAGCTTCATTTCCATGTAGTTGAAGTAAATGCTATGAGCTAGGAACTTGCTATTATGAATAGAAGAGGACTAATTCAGCTCTCCATCACCCCAGATAAACACTGGGGAGAAGGCATGGGGAAGTCTTCCAAAAGAGCAGAGAGCATTGGGTAATAGAGTCTTTAGCCAAGGGACTAATAAGATTTTTTAAAAAAGAAAATATATTGATACAGCTGTTTCGAGAGTAATTTGGTAGAATTTATTAAAATGTATATATCCCTTCACCTAGCAGTTCTGTTGCTGGAAATTTGTTTCTTAAATGTCAGGTGTTTATGTAAAGATACTGTTTCACTTGTGATGAAAATGAAACTAATTGTTCAGAAAGGGAAAATCGTTCACTGAATTAAAAGAAACATATTATGAATTGTAGTTATTAAAAAGAATGAAGTAACCAAAACTTGCAGACTCAGAAAGTTGTTCGTGCTTTATCACTGAGGTGTAAAAGCAAATTATATGAAATGATTGCATTTTTCTCATGTTAAAGACATGCATATGGGAGTTTTGGTGGCTGCCTTACTATAACTGCAGGTACTGCTGAAAGCTCTGGGGGACACAGTTAGCTGCCTCCCAAAGATTTACTGTAACACAGTGAAGTTAAGTAGGAAAATTATGATATGATGGACTGTGTGACAAAGGCTACCAAAAAGGTATAAAGGAGATCTGAAATCAACAGAGGGCTGGTCTTGTTCGTTATGTGGATGAAGATAAAGAGAAATTATAATGTATCATTCAGTTGGTGACCATGGAGCTTGGCTTGAGGATGGATGTGATTTGGGTCACCAGGGAGCAGAAAGAGAGAATACCATAGAGGAGAGATGATGTGAATGAATGTGGAAGTGGGAAACCTTGAACTATGTTTGAGGAACATATTGCAGGAGAATAGCTTTTGCAGGACAGCTGATAACACCTGATATATCAGGAGAGGAACAGTAAGATGTGAGTCAGGCTATGTATTTTGAAAACCCCTGAATGCTGGGATAAGCAGTTGAGGTTTAAGAGAAATTAAAGAAGGAGGCAGGCAGGCCATGAAAAGGTAAAATCTAGAAAAAGAAGTTGATAGTGGGATAAATGAGGCTATTTCACAGAAATTTGCCTAGCAGTGCTGTGCCCAAGGAGCAGATAAGGAAAGAAACCCCGGCACTGCTCCTGTGGGTCTTAGGGTAACAGATCTTTGTTTCCATATTTGTAAAGCAATTTTACTCCTCTCCCACCTGCCCTCAGACCCTGGTGGTGAGATCAAATGCACTATGTGTATGCAGTTGTGGGGCTGGGTGCCTGCAAAGGGCTGATTTTCTATAGAGGATTGTGATTAACACTGCGAGAAAATACAGGACAGACCTCACAAGCAGAGAATTCAGGTTGACACAGGGAGAGGGACGTGTGACAAGCTGCGGGAGCATATGGTGTGGTCATCTGGGCAATGAGGGAGGAAAGGAAGTGAGTAGATTGACATGCAAAATCCAGAAACAAGAGCAAAAACCGTTTTTTATCTCCCACGCTGCAAAATTGAGTGCTTTGCAAAAACTCGGGGTTGGAACCAGACTCAGGTAGACACTGTTATTGTCTCATTGAAATTTAAAATGCACATATCTTTTGACTCAGCAATTGCACTGCTAGGAATCTAGAAATTTCTCTTGGAGATATACGCACATGGATATGCAAAGGATATATATAAAGAATATTTTTTGCAGTGTTGTTTAGCATAATTAAAAAAGCTGCCAAACTGGAAATAAACTAAATGTTTGTAAAAAGAAAATGGCTTAATAAATTTGTATGCTGACATTCAATGGATTATTATGCAAACATGGATGTTTGTAGCAGCCGTGTTCATATATGCCAAACTTGGAAGCAACCAAGATGTCCTTCAGTAGGTAAGTGGGATAAATATACTGTGGTACATTTAGACAAAGGAATATTATTCAGCACTAAAAAGAAATTAGCTATTAAGCCATGAAAAGACATGGAAGAAACATAATGCATACTACTAAGTGAAAGAAGCCAATTTGAAAAGGCTACCTATAACTCCAATTCTATGACATTCTGGAAAAGGCAAAATTGTGGAGACAGTAAAAAGATCAGTGGTTCCTGGGGTGAAGGGTGAGAGAAAGATGAATAGGCAGAACTCAGGATTTTTAGGACAGTGGAATTAGTCCATATGTTACTACAAGTTGGATACATGTCATTCTACATTTTTCAGAGTCCTTAGAATGAACTGTGTAAGAGTGAAACCTAAACTGTGGATTTTGGGTGATGATGCTTTATCAGTGTAGCTTTATCAGCTATTAACAAATGTAGCACTTGGTTGGGGGAGGCTGTGCGTGTGTGGGGCTGGGGGCACATAAGAAATCTTTGTGCTTTCCTCTCAATTTTGCTATGAACCTAAAATTGCTCTAGAAAAAAACTCTTATCACATAGAGGTAGCTCTGTACCAGCTGATATGAAGCAATATCCAAAATATATCATAAAGCAAAAAAGCCAATAGAACAACAGCGTAACATGTCCCCATTTATATAAGCAAACTATCATATGTGGCATCTTCCCCAAACACAAATATATATCAGTAAGGAGATGTGTAAATTGATTAAACAAATTAGGGTAACTTTACAGTGGACTTTTATGCTGCAGTTCGAAAGGATGGGATAGATAAATGTGATAAAGATTTCTAAGATATTAAATGAAAAGAGTTGAAACAAAACAGTATGTGTATCACCTTTTTGTATATATAACGTATATTTCTATTTTCACAAACATTTTTGGAAAAACACTTAGAAACAATTACGCTTACTCCTTGGAAGGAAAGTTATGACCAACCTAGATAGCATATTCAAAAGCAGAGACATCACTTTGCCAACAAAGGTCCATCTAGTCAAGGCTATGGTTTTTCCAGTGGTCATGTATTGATGTGAGAGTTGGACTGTGAAGAAAGCTGAGCGCCGAAGAATTGATGCTTTTGAACTGTGGTGTTGGAAAAGACTCTTGAGAGTCCCTTGGACTGCAAGGAGATCCAACCAGTCCATTCTGAAGGAGATCAGCCCTGGGTGTTCTTTGGAAGGAATGATACTAAAGCTGAAACTCCAGTACTTTGGCCACCTCATGCGAAGAGTTGACTCATTGGAAAAGACTCTGATGCTGGGAGGGATTGGGGGCAGGAGGAGAAGGGGACGACAGAGGATGAGATGGCTGGATGGCATCACCGACTTGATGGACATGAGTTTGAGTGAACTCTGGGAGATGGTGATGCACAGGGATGCCTGGTGTGTTGCGATTCATGGGTCGCAGAGTCAGACATGACTGAGTGGCTGAACTGAACTCAACTGAAGTATATAGAGGGCCAGGGACTGGGAGATGGGGCTGGTGGGGAAGGTGGGATGTATAATTTTGCTTTCATTTTTTTACTCATTTGCTCTATTTGAATTTCATTCTGAGTACTATTAAAAAGTGAGTGTGTGTGTATGTTAGTCGCTCAGTTGCCTCCGACTCTTTGCTGTCCTATGGGCTATAGCTGGCCAGGCTCCTGTGTCCATGGGATTCTCCAAGCAAGAAAACTGGAATGGGTAGCCATTCCCTTCTCCAGGGGATCTTCCCAACCCAGGGATCGAACTCGGGTCTTCCTCATTGTGGGCAGATTCTTTGCTGTCTGAGCCACCAGGGAAGTCCCATTTTAAATGTGTAGTTTTTTTAAAAAATGTAATACCCACAGAATTCTGGTATATATTGTCATGGCCATAAGAGTCTGTCCCTTTGACTAACTTTTGTTGGTGAAGAAATTGAGATGCAATTTAAGCAAAAGTTAGTGTATTCTCTGTAATTTTGGACACTGAGGGTGGGTGTGGGGAGGGGAGGTACAATAGATAACATCAAAGGAGTAAAAGTAGAAATGATTAGAATTTTTTAGTAACTTCTTTAGAGGGGAAGAGGAAGGATGTGAGAAGAAACCAGGAAATGAAAATAAAGATGGCAAAAAAATTTGAACTAATGAGGAAGCAAAAAGAGAGAAGACAAGGCTTGTTAAAGCAGTTTCTGGGGCTGGCCTGTCTTCTATTTGGAGGGTACATGAGTGTGTATCTGGGGCTTCCCTGGTAGCTTAGCTGATAAAGAATCCAACTGCAATGCAGGAGACCCCAGTTAGATTCCTGGGTCAGGAAGATCCACTGCAGAGGGAATAGGCTACCCAGTTTAGTATTCTTGGGTTTTCCTGGTGGCTCAGCTGGTAAAGAATCTGCCTGCAATGTGGGAGACCTGGGTTCGATCCCAGGGTTGGGAAGATTCCTGTGGAGAAGGGAACGGCTATCCACTCCAGTATTGTGGCTTGGAGAATTCCATGGACTGTATAGTCCGTGGGGTTGCAAAGAGTCTGACACTACTAAGTGACCTTCACTCACACTCACTGAGTATGTATCTCTACTGATGTGGCCATTTTTGACAGTATGATGAGTTAACAGGACTATGAACCATTCCACCTTGCAATGGGAGTGCCCTCAGGATGGCCTAGCTCCGTGGAGCCCCCGCTTCAGTAGAGGACCTTCAGAGGCAGCCACAGACACAGGGAGGTGGTGGGAGGTCCTGTGTCCCCACCCCAACCAGTGCTGCTCCCCTTGTAGTTGCTTTTCTATATCCTGCCTCTGCAGAGCTTCCTTGGTAGCTCAGATGGCAAAAAAGCTGCCTGCAGTACAGGAGACCCAGATTCAATCTCTGCCTTGGGAAGATCCGCTGGAGAAGGGAATGGCTACCCACTCCAGTATTCTTGCCTGAAGAATTCCATGAACAGAGAAGCCTTTTGGGCCACAGTCTATGGGGTCACAAAGAGTTGGACACGGCTGAGCGACTAACATTTTCACTTTTTTCCTTCATCCTGCCTCTGCATACAATTAGATTTGTACAAACCTTCCATTGCTAAAAAGATATCCATTAAAAAGCTATTCCAATCCTCTTATAGTATGAGTGGGGAGACTGAGACTTATGATAAGAAAGAAAGTTGAGAAACATTGCAAAGATGGAGGAATGGGTTGGAAGCTAGGGCTTCTGATTCTCAATCTTCCTTCTCACTTTTTATTCTTATGTTTTAGTTGAGACTGAACAGGAGAGGAACAGGCATGTAGGCTAGCTTAAATTTCAGTGGCTTAAGTTGAAAATGAATATTCCTAGGGGAAGGGAAAAAAAAAAAAACAGAACTAGACTCACAAAGACAGAGAAAAAAAATCAGAATGACAGAGGAGAGTAGACAAAGAAGGGTAACTTAAGCCTAAATATGTTTGAGGATGAATTGGACCATAAAGTGGAAACTTACAGAATTGAACAGCAGGGATTAAAAAATATGTTAGCTGGTGCAACCAACAAGTATGTTTTGATTACCCACTCTGGCCCAGTTTCTTTTTATAGCTGATATAATGATGAATAAATCAGCTGCAGTTCCTGTACTCAATGAATTTGCTGTCTAGTGTACAGCTTGGCAGTTTGCACAAAACAAGACCATGGGTTCATTTATGTAAGCTTTCATTTGACATATCCTTGTGACCTACTGATTATTTGCAAAGAGCTGCAAAGTCTGCTGTGTGTCTGGCATAAAAAAGATATTGGCTTCAGCCTCTATGAAGTCCCTTGTCAAGAGAAACTAGCCCTTAAGGGTGGCTGGAGAGACCTAAGGCATTACTTACTGGTTATGGTTACCACGGGAAAGTGGAGGAGGGCCTGGGTAAACAGAGCAGCTAGGAGAGCAAACCAGAGTGTTGCTAAGAGGAAAGGCAAGGAGGAACAACAGAGGCTCCTGCCTGGCTGTGGAGATGACAGGCTGATGGGCTAAGTGGGAGAAGGAGCCAGTTGGTGCCCACCCAGCTCAGAGGAAGCAGTACAGATTCTCAGACACTCAGAATCCTAGAGCCACCTGGCTCTCACTGCATAGAGGAGGAGCCTGAGGCCTTTGGCGGGAAGGAGCTTGTCTATGTTGCATAGCAAGTCAGAGGCCATACTGGGAGCAGAACGCAGGGTTTTCCTTATTGCTCCATCCTGCCCCTGAAAGAATGTCTCGAGGCTTAAAATGCAGGATGTTTTGGGGTCATGTAGACCTGGGTCTGCATCCTACTTCTCCCACTTGCTGCTGGCTTTGTGATCTTGGCAGCTTTCTTTCTTGGCTTCAGTCCCTTCATCTGTACAGTAGTATTGTGGTGTTTTATCTCCAACACAGTCATCATTGATTCCTTCCCTCCTTTATCCACATGCATTGCCCCATCAGAAGATGGGCTTTATTCTTTCATCCCTTTGAATCTGGTCTGACTTGTGACTGCTGTGACCAATGGATACATTAGCAGTGACACTGCGGCATATTGGGGGCTAGTCATCATAAAGACTGGCAACTTCTGTCTATCTCTCCTGAATGACTTACTCTGGAGGAAAACCTCTGCTCTATAACTGCCTGGAGATCTCATGTGAAGAGGCAGTCCAAGCTAACTACGAGGTAGAGAAGCCCCTTGGAGAGATATGCCTCTTGCTCTTCCAGCCATTCTAGCTCAGCCCCAGCCACCAGCTGGCTTAAAATGCATGACAAGCCCCTAGGAAGATCCACCCAGCTGAACCCCGTTCATAGTCAAGAGAGGGGATGATAAAATGATTGCTGTTTAAGCCAGAGTTTGGCAGAGTTTGTTACACAGCAGTGGTTAAGGGCACATGTACTTTCTGAGGCTATTGTGTAGACTCATGAGACAGTTATTTAGAACAGGGTCTAGGACGTGTGAAACGAACTGAATTTTTATTTTAACTAAAAGCAAACAACAGATCCTAAGCACCCCCATCAGTTTCTTATGGAAAGTGTGTCCACCCCTAATGGATGCATCTACAGACTGCATAGAACAAACCTTGTCTTTCTTCCACTCAACAGCCCTGTGGACCTTTGAAGACAGCCCCCATGTCCCTCGTCGGTGCTCCCACCACACTGGCCTCCTCAGTCCTTCCTGTGAGTTAGGTGTTTGCACGTGCTGTTCTAGAAGCCTATAAGCCTTTCCTCCCCTATGTTTTTATCACTAGCGCTTACTCAACTCTTAGTTCTCAGATGAATCATCATTTCCTATGGAAGTACAGGTCCCCACCCTCTGGGACACATCCTCAGAACACTATACCCTCCTCCTTCCCATCACCTATTGTTTGTGAGATTATTCAATCAATATCTTTCCAGAAGACTCCCTTAAGCACAACATCAATTTTATTTGTTTTTGCTTATCACTGTTGCCCCAAAACACCAGCACCAGCTAAAACCCTGACACAGGCAGATGCTCAGTAAATACTTTTTTGTCGACAAACCAGCCAATTACCATTTCCTTTGTGCCTTTTCTTCAGACTAAGCATCCCCAGTCCCTTGAAGGTACAGGACTTGGTCTGACTTTGTTCCTCCTTTCTTCTCTTGACCTCTGATCCAGACCACTCAGCCCACGTGCCCTTCCCTTTCTGCTACCTTCTCAGCTCTTCCCTCAACCCCACTAATGGGTGGCTTACATAGTCGTTTTGCTATTTTGGGAGGAGGCGTCTCTAATACTAAGCAGTTCCTCCTCTACAGTCGTCTGTTATCAAACAAGGCGTTTCCTTCCTCAAACTTGAACAGTGGTTCCCCGGGGCTCTAGGCAAAACTGCAACACTGGTGCCCCTCTTAGCATCCCAACCCCTCCCTGCCTCAGTTCTCTCGAAACTACCGACCATCCCCCCAGTTTCCACTGCTCCAGTAAAGGCACCAGTCATTACTCACCTGGAATATTGTCTTTCTAATACCTCTAGTTTCTTCCCATTCCAATCTCTCCTTCATACCAGCTGCCTCAGAAATTTTCTGTTCCAGTTACTTCCCTGGCTAAGAACTTCAATGTACCCACCTCTACTCTCTTTGTCTTTAGCAGAGGTTTCAAACTGAAAACCATAGACCACATTTGACCTGCATATGTCTTTGGTTTGGCTTATAGAGTTAACACATTATTTAGGCACTAACGTTTGAAAATTGGGGGCTTCCACATATTTATACACTCAACTTCTCTGGCAATATAGAAGAATGAGCTGGAGCTAAGTAGCCCTTGGGGCACATGGTCTGGAGTTGCCACAGCCGATACCACTCCCCAACAGTCCCTTCCTTTCAGGCCAGTGTTCTGCTGCCATTTATCATCACACTTGTAATGGTGTTTCACTTGATATCCCACCTTTGAGGTTTCTATAGGCCTTTGCATTGCCACCTGGCTTACAAGAATTTTTGATTCTTGAATCTGTTAAGAAGTATCAATAGAGAAGAGG
This sequence comes from Bos mutus, assembly GCF_027580195.1. Lineage (NCBI taxonomy): Eukaryota > Metazoa > Chordata > Mammalia > Artiodactyla > Bovidae > Bos > Bos mutus. The sequence continues at coordinate 99,942,350 of NC_091623.1, read as the reverse complement.
AAAAAGAATAAAGAACACTGTCACCGGTCAGACCCTCCTGGTCCAGTAGCATTTGTAATTTACAGAGAAATATTAATTTTGTGTATACAGGGGTGACATTATAATTAATTTTTATTTTCTTCTCTGTGCATTCCTATGGTTCCCAAGTTTTCTGCACTAAACATTCATCCTTTTTGTAAAGCTAGAATAAAGTAAATGATCTACCTACAGAATTTTACCTATGTCTATAAAATCTAGAGTATTTAGCTCTGTGTTATAGAGTTACACTATAGGCTTTATTGGGGCTTCCCTGGTAGCTCAGTTGATAAGAAATCTGCCTGCAATGCAGGAGACCCGGGGTTGATTCCTGGGTCAGGAAGATCCCCTGGAGAAGGGATAGGCTACCCACTCCAGTATTCTTGGACTTGCCTGGTGGCTCAGATGGTAAAGAATCCACCTGCTATACAGGAGACCTGGGTTCAATCCCTGGGTTGGGAAGATCCCCTGGAGGAGGGCATGGCAACTCACTCCAGTATTCTTGCCTGGAGAATCCCCATGGATAGAGCCTGGCAGGCTGCAGTCCATGGGGTTGCAAAGAGTCGGACACAACTAAGCACGGTACAGTACAGGCTTTGTTATCTAAGTAGATCATTTCTTATCACACAATACTATTTAATTCATAAACTAAATTTAAACCACCTTTTTACTTCTTACAGTTTCACTTTTTTGGGTCATTGTTTTATTGAAGTAAAAAGCATACATGTAAGTGCAAAAATCGTAAGTATACTTAGTACAGTTTTACAAATGCACTTTAATGCTTTATGTGTTTTTTTTTAAACAACTATACTTTTATAAACAGTACCCACAGTGAGCAGACTCTTCCACACAGTTTAGCTCATTTGATCCTTACGATCATGAGAGGCAGGCAGAATTGCAGGCAAGGAAAATAAGGCTCACAGGAGGCAAAAATAAATGCCTTGCTTTAGGTCTCCTGACTAGTGTGTGGCTGTGCTGAGACTTGAACTGAATCTTCTACATCATGGTTGAACTCCCAGCAAGACCATGCATGGGAGGCAAAGAGCAAGGCCAGGCCAAGAGGACTGGAGAAATATTGTTACTGTGGATCAGACACATAGTAGACTTAGGCTTTGTGTGCACAGATACGCTTGCCATTTTTACTTGCCTCCTCCCACTTGCTCCTCCCTACCCTGACCTCCCCACCCTGCATTTCAGTTACTTGATCACTTAACTAAATGGGAAACGTTCCCTTTAATGGCTATTTTGGGATCAGTTTGTCTAAGAGAGTCACCATATTGGAGAAATGCAGCCCTAGCTTCCTTCCTCTGCCTTCTTTGGATCATGTAAACAGTAGCTGCAGAATGGGAAAAAGGAAATGTCATATTTATGTGATGGCTAAAGCCTGAGATTGGATCCTCTAGAGTAACAACATCATTCAGAAACCCCCAAGAACTCCCTGGTGCTTCTGCTGTCAAATCCCTGCTCATACTTAGAAAGTCCCTAGGGGATCATCAAGTTCCTTCCCCCTTCCATGGGTGGGCAGCCTGAAGCTCAGCAGAGGGAAGCTGCTTGCCAAAGGACACAGTCAACTTGTGACAGAGCTGGGATTTGAAACCTGTTGGCAGGAAATCTTTCGTAATTATGTGAAATCAGTTTATCTTTATATCAGGTTCTTGGTTTGTGCTTTTTATGTATCCATTGGCTCTCAGTTCCTATCCCACCTTCTTATCCCTGCTCTGTGATGCTGGGGCTAGGAGTCTGCAAACTACATTGCCTGGATACCTTGTTGGGTATCTTGATGTTTTCGTCTGACAGCAGTGGACAGTCATGGCTGTATCTCCAGCAACCTTTGCTGCCGCTACTGCTGCTAAGTCGCTTCAGTCGTGTCCGACTCTGTGCGACCCCATAGAGGGCAGCCCACCAGGCTCCGCTGCCCCTGGGATTCTCCAGGCAAGAACACTGGAGTGGGTTGCCATTTCCTTCTCCAGTGCATGAAAGTGAAAAGTGAAAGTGAAGTCACTCAGTCGTGTCTGACTCTTAGCGACCCCACGGACTGCAGCCCACCAGGCTCCTCCATCCATGGGATTTTCCAGGCAAGAGTACTGGAGTGGGGTGCCACTGCCTTCTCCAGCAACCTTCAGCACATCCTGTATCTATCACCCATGGTGTTGTCCAAATCAGAGGTCCAAGCTACAGCCACAGAGATTAAGCCATGCCTGACACCCTCCTCTAACTCTGAGTTTTTGGTAACATTTCCATTTCCCTTCTATTCCCTCAGCCCTATTGGTAGTAGCTGCTTCTTGCAGTCATTAATATCTGAATTTTCTCTGCATTCTCTTTTTGCCTTATGTTTCTTCCAAAAACTGTGCAACTAAGTTCCTATGTTAAATACCTTTTATTGGAAATAACTATCATGGATACCTATCTTCAAACTAAATTTGAACTGACATGCTGCTTTAAAAATTTTGCTATTTTTTTTTTTTTTTTTTTTGCAAATTTCTTCCTCTAAACATCCACAGAAACAAAATAGGTGATGCCCAGAATCTGGAAAGAGATCTTAACATTCATTAATTCAACAAAAAATTGTGGTCTAAGAAATAATTTTAGGGAATTTTTGTTGAGAAGATTCTTGAAGTCTGTGGTGAGACAAGCAGTAAACAGGCAAGAACAGTGCAAAGAGATAAAGTTTGTGGGAGGCAAAAGCACAGGGACTCTAGAAGAATATGAAAAACACTCTACTATGATTGATGGATTTGCAAAACATTAGGAGGAATCCTCCAAGAAAGCACTATCTAACTGAAACTTGGGGGATGAGTAAGAGCTTGCCAAACAAATTGGTGACTACTGTAGTTTGTTGGAAAAGATATTATGGGCAAAAATAGTAAAAGAACATGGCAGAGCCTGTTATAGATTGAATTTTTTCTCCCTAAAATTTATATGTTGAAGTTCCAATCTCCCAATGTGACCGTATTTGGAAATAGGATTGCTGTAGATGCAAGTAGTTAAATTAAAATGAGGTCATACTGGAATAAGGTAGATCCCTACAATATGAATGCTTAGTCACTCAGTCATGTCCAATTCTTTGCGACCCCATGAACAGTAGCCCACCAGGCTCCTCTGTCCATGGGATTCTCCAGGCAAGAATACTGGAGTGGGTTGCCATTTCCTTCTCTAAAAAATATATAGCATATCAAATACAAAAATAACAGGGTGATTTAAGAGTAGGTTACATATTACAGAAATAAAAGATAAGTAACCACGAAGACATAGTAAAAGAAACCACATGACCATATGGAAGCACAGAAAGAAAAAGACTGAGAGGGGAAAAAAAAAGCAGTCTTATTCGCTTGTGGGAAAATATTAAGCCTCTGGACACACATGTAATAGGAGTAAGAAAAGGAAAAAATGCAGACAGAAATTAAAAAAAAAAATTCTCACAAATTTTCCACACTTGAGGAAATTTTAGACCTATACATCCAAGAATGTAAAAGAAAAAAAAAAGGCAAGAAGGACAAACAAAAAGAAAATTGCACTAAAACATATCAAAATCCAATTGCTGAGCACCAATGATAAAGAAAAATCTGGAAAGAAGCCAGAATAAAGATATATATATATATATACACACACAAAACAATTAGATAAACCCCAGAGCCTGTATCAGAAATTAGACATGAAAATGGGACAGCACCATGAAAATACCAAAGGGCAAATATTAAGGTGAAACTAAAATGCTGTCTCCATCAAGGGAGAGAAGGGGCCAAGATGGCAGAGTGGAAAGACCCTGAGCGATGTGGTGTCCTTATAAAAAGGGAGAAATTTGCAGACAGCAAAAATGCCATGAAAAGATGAAGGCAGATATCGAGGTGATGTATTGGTAAGCCAAGAATGACAGAATGCCAGAAAACCACCAGAATTTAGGAGAGAGGCCTGGGACAGATTCTCCCTCCCAGCTCTAGGGAGGGACCAATATCTTGATCTTGCCAACATCTTGGCGACACCTTGCCAACATCTTGATCTTGGACTTCTAGCCTCCAGAACTGTGAGGCAAAAATTTCTGTTGCTTAAGCCACTGAGTCCATGGTGCTTTGTTATGGCAACCCTTTCGAACTAATATAGATTCTAATCTTGAAGAGTATTATAAGGTTTGTTAGAAATACTATATATTTAACAGAGCCTGTTCTAAGTGCTTTATAGGAGTTAGCTCATTTAAACTTCATGACAACTCAAAGATGTAGGTAGTATTATTACCTCATTTTGACAAATAGAGGGTTTAAGATTACACAGTTAGTAAGTGATATTATGAGGCTGGACTTTGAATTCAGGCTGAGAAGGAATATCTAACCTGCTATGTAATACCATCACCCTGTGAAAAGTTAAATTTTCACCTGGAGAACAACGCCTATGATAGAGATTTTTAAAGTCAGATTTATTGAGATGTAGTTTACACACAGTAAAATTTACTCTCTTTAGGTGTGCAGCTCTATGAATTTTGGCAAATGCATGTGAATTTGCAACCACCACCATTGTGAGTGATGTAGCCACCATTCGGGGGACTTCAGGAGGACAGTAGCATGATAACATTTCCATTTTAGAAACACAGCCCTGGCCACCGTGTGGAGAATGAATTGGAGGAGGGTGAGCATGGAGGCAGAGACGTAGGATGCTGATGGCCTGGACATGAGCAATGGTGGTGAACATGGACAGAAATAAATGAATGTTAGAGACCTGTAAGAGGGAGAATCTGTGGACCTCGAAGACCATTTCTTGGATCAAATGCAATCTGAATGACCCCAGATCATCTGCAATCTTTCAGTAAAGATATTTTTAACCCAATTGACTAACATACCATCCATTGTTTCTCCTTTTCTGTAACCTACTCTGGCCAGGAGTCTCTAAAATAGGCTTAAAACAATGAATATTTATGATTAAACCTGAGCAAATTATATAATTTGAGACCACATAATACTAAAATTATGGTGGCTCAGACGGTAAAGCGTCTGTCTACAATGTGGGAGACCTGGGTTCGATCCCTGGGTTGGGAAGTTCCCTGGAGAAGGAAATGGCAACCCACTCCAGTACTATTGCCTGGAAAATCCCGTGGACAGAGGAGCCTGGTGTCCATGGGGTTGCAAAGAGACGGACACGACTGAATGACTTCACTTTCAATACTAAAATTAAATTATGAAGCTGGATTCAGGATGAAAGATTTATTGACAGAGAGCACAGGCGTAAACCAAGCTTCCATATGCATCTAATTTAAATTTGAGGCATTTTCAATAGTTTGTCACTTTCAATCTATCCTTACTTTATTTTCTTCATGGGCTTATCTTTTTCTGAAACTTTCAACTTTTTAATTCTGTCTTCCTCACCTTCTCAACATGCCTAAAATACAAGCTCCATGAATATAGGAATTTTGTTTATATTGGTTATTGTTACATTCTCAGTGTCTGGAATGGTGCCTGGCACATAACGGACATGCAATAAATATTTGTGGAATTAATGAATAAAGCTGTGGCTCACTAAGAAATATCTCAACATCCAGTCATTTGGATTTGCAGATGAGGTAATTAGGGCCTGCTGCTGCTGCCGCTAAGTCGCTTCAGTCGTGTCCGACTCTGTGCGACCCCATGGACTGCAGCCTACCAGGCTTCTCCATCCCTGGGATTCTCCAGGCAAGAACACTGGAGTGGGTTGCCATTTCCTTCTCCAATGCATGAAAGTGAAAAGTGAAAGTAAAGTTGCTTAGTCGTGTCCGACTCTTAGCGACCCCATGGACTGCAGTCCCCCAGGCTCCTCCATCCATGGGATTTTCCAGGCAAGAGTACTGGAGTGGGGTGCCATTGCCTTCTCTGGAATTAGGGCCTTGGGAGATGCAAAGATATGTTTGAGGTTCCAAGCAGGTTCATGGCTGGCCCAGATGTCCCCTAAGTTCCCTGATTCCTGGCTAAGACCTCTTTCCACTGCTTTATATGACCTCACAGGCCTGTTCAGTCACACAAACCTGTTCAGCTCACAGCAGAGCGGGTTAAGAACATGGACCTCAAAACCCAAACTTTGGTTTAAATCTAAACTCTACCACTTGGGGAGTTGTTTTACATCTCTGGATTTGTCTTCCTCGCCTGTAAGTCAGGGAAAAAAATAAAACCTACCTAGTAGCATTGCTGTGAGCCTTAAATGTGATAATTCAATTAAAGTGCTTTCAGCAGGTAGCCTGGCATAAATAAATTCCCCCTAAATATTAGATATTTCTATTCTTATAGGAGAACCACCCATGGGCATCATATCTTTCCTAACTTCTGGTGAACTGGAATAATTTCTCACTTAACTTTTAAGCTGTCAATGACAGCAGAGTACTAGAAGATATGTTAATGTAATGATGAAAGAAAAAGGATTCCACCAAATGTAAGGGAGACATGCATATGGAGAGAACTAGTCCCTTCTTCAATGAAATCTGATTTTCCTCATCTGTAGAGTGGAGAGCTGAACTCCATAATATCTATGACATGTGTCTGGCATCCTATGATTCATATCCTGAAAATGGAATGAGATTAAATGGTTCATGCTTAATATGAGTGTGAAGTTGAAGGAAGATAACCTGGTATTTCAACCTTTTCTTTTTTTCCCCCCTAACAATAGTGGATTGTTTTGAAATTCATTTCTTTCTTAATTAATAGTCACCACATGTCAAGGACGTGCTGAGCCCTGTGATGAACCTGAGAATGACTTTGTCTATGAGAATCTGAAAGGAGGGTTTGTCCCATTCCCTGCAGGGACAAGGGTGCTTCTGGGCCAAATGCTGTCCAAACCACTGTATTAGTTTCCCTGAACTGTCATAAACTGGGTGTCTTAAAATAACAAAAATTCATTGTCTCACAGTTTGGGAGGCTGGAAGCCCAAGATCAAAGGGGTTAATTCCTTCTGAGTACTTTGAGGACGAATTTGCTCCTCTTTCCTCTCAGCTTGGTGGCAATCTCTGGCATCCCTTGGCTTGTAGATACTTCATCCTGATCTCTGCCTTCATCATCATATGATGTTTCCCCAGTGTGTGTGTTTGTTTCTGTGTCCAAATTTCCTTTTTTCATAAGGATGCCAGTCATACCCAGTTAGGATCTGTCCTAATGACCTTAACCATAACTTTCTCATTGGCAAAGACCTGGTTTCTAAATAAGGTCCCATTCACAGGTACTGGGGATTAGGACTTCAACTTCTTATGTGGTGGACACAATTCAAGCCATAACAAGCACCCTTCCAGCCTTAAATAGCAACCCTGAGCCTTTCCTGCAGAGTCCAAAATATGTTTTCTTGGCTTTGACTTCCCATGGAATTAGGCTCTCAGCTCCTGAAAACTGTGAGCCCATGTGTACAACCCAAGATTCTATTTGTGTTTCTGGCAGTCACCTCTCATCATGGGCTCATGTTGAGCTTGTGGTCAATTAAAATGTAGGCCTATATTTCTTTCATACTAGTTGACAAACCAGTTCATCACACCCAGGGCTTTAACAGCTGATTTATGAAATTAAGTACCAAACTTTACAAATTGCTAAACAGTTAATCTTTGAAGGGCTCAAGCTAGTATCATGAGAAATTAAGTTATTAACAACTTTAGGTCCAGAAACAATTTCTTTAGTTGCTGGTTTCCTGTGGCCCCAGGACCCAGTTAGAGGTCTATTCTGTCTAAGCAATTGGTCCCATTAATCATAAGCCTGTAGCTCCTTATGAGCAATATGTCCCAACACTGAAGACTTGTAAGGTCTCTTCAGACCCAGGTGGAGGTCCCCAGACAGGGCTGGAATGAGGGTGGGGTGAATGAGGCATTTGCCTCGGGCACAAGTTAATGCAAACATATCCACGATGAGCAAAATCCAAATTTTAAATAAAGACCAGAATTAGAGTGAGGTGAGTGAAGTGAATCATGCAAAAGCAAGGTCGGATACTATCTTGATTTAAAATATAAACATTTTGTTCCTTTTAAATGTTCTGTATTAATTTTGATTTTTAAAAAATATTGCATAAAAATATTATCTTAGTGTTCCATTAAAAGGTGCCCTTTAGGTGAGTGCCTCATCCAACCCACCCTGGTCCTGGCTTTTGGTCCTGGTGTGGATTCTGTTGGGGGAGAGTAGAGTCTGGGATCAGCCTTATAACTGGAAATCAGGATTCCTGGGTCATATCAAGTTCTACTATCAATTTATTGTGCATCATTGAGTAAGTTACTTCCTCTTGCTGTGTCTCAGTTTCTTCAACTGCTAAATTATGTGTATAGACTATGATTTTTAGGTACAAACTAATCACAAGAATCTGTGATGTTAACTAGAGTTGTGACTAGGGATTGGGAGACTCTTCTCTGAGCCTGTGCTATTAACTGACTGTGTAACCTTGGGCAAGTCACTTCCCAATCAGACACAGACTTTCTTCTCTAAACTAGCTAGGGTGTAGTTGAAATGATGGGCAAAGCTCTTTTGAGCTCTGTATCTCTCTGATCCTTTTTCTGCTTAAATGTAAACAAGAATATCCAAACACCACAAGATACCAGCAACTAAGCACCAGTTATAAACAACTGTATTTTATCAAATGGACTGACTCAAGAACAAAGTTTATATATATAAACTTTGGCAAGATATATTTGGCAAGATATCAAGAAACTTCTCTACAAGGAAAGAGAATTCAGTGTCAAACAGGCAATATCTAAGTATTGTTTAATTTTGAAACACCCTCATTAGAAACTTGAGCTAGTGTGTTTTGCTGTTGAAGAGGAAAGTACAGATCAGGGTACTGTATTTTTGTTGACATGTTGTCATTTCATGCAGTGATGTAGAGAGGGCCCTCATGGAAGCTCAGTGTGAGTGCTGAGTAACCTTGAGAAAGGCTCCTGACTTCTGAGAAATTCTTTTAATTTGTTGAATACGGACAGCAAGACCTGCTCATGGGGGTGGCCACAGAAATCAAGTAGGGTCTAGGTATAGGAGAAAGTGCAGTGTAAGCTAAAGAGTTCACAAAAGTTATGAAATCTCAGTCAAAATTGCCATAGAACAATTTGAAAATGTAAATCAAAGATGTTTAAAATGACTCAGTAACTCAACCTCCAGGTATTATGTCTGTGAAACTAATTAAGAATAAAGATAAGATATCGTTGCTGTGTCTTTATTGCAGCACCTTTATAATGAAACAAACTAGCAAAAATGAGCTTTCTAAATTAATAATAGAGGGTTGATTGAGCATTGGTTGTAATAGCTCCATTTGATGGAATGTGTTGAAAATGACTTCATGGAAGCCCATTCATTGCCCTGCATAGATACTCAGAACATACTGTTGAGTAAAAATTACAAAGTAGTGTATATAGTCTAAGCACATTTTTGTAAAAATAGGTATGGGTTATTTCTGGATGGTGATATGATAAGCTTTATTTTTTTCCCCTTTTTTGGATTTTAGCTACATTTTCTGATTTTTCTACAATGAATATATATGACATAACTTTTTAAAGGCTATCCTCAAAAAGATATGTTCAAGAGATTGTTCTTTTGAAAGTAGTATTGATCACATGTTAAAACAATTTAATAAATATCAGAGATATTTTATAATTTTTTAAGGAAATGATAATAGTGTGAGATCTTGATCTAGATTATTTTCATAGACCAGATTTTCCTGCTCTATATTTTTTTTGCCGAGTCCTCTGCATATACTCATTCACTCATTCATTCATCTTGCCAACATGTATTGAACACTTATAATGGTCTGGAGAGTGGGCTAAATAACAGTTACTGCTGCATACAGTTAAGGTTTCATAATGATTGACTTGCCTTTTTGTTCTATTCTTTCTCAATTTCCCCAATAGAAACTTCGGTAATCTCCAGAGCTCCTAGGCTTGGAGCCCTCATTCATTCCATTCTACGTCCACTGTGTCATAGCTGCCACAGCTGACCACCTCTAGCTCCCTAATAGCCTCTCCTGCCAAATGCCACTCCCATCAAGTCCCTGATTTTAGTCCTTCTTCACTTTCACAACCATATCTTGATGCAAGCACCGTGCATCTCCTTTTCCAGTCATCTAATCTAGCAACCTCCAAGATTTTTGTGATCAGACATACATCCTTATCCGTAACATTCAAACCCAATGTGTGTATTTATAAATCATATGTGCTACTTACAACCCATGTATTAAGCATTAGAATATTATCTTCTTTTATGGGTTTTTGAAACAGTATAAAACTGACATGATATTTTTTCTTCCCACATTCCAGTGGATCATCTTGCAAACTCTGTGGAATGTTTGGAGACCTTGCTCTACCTATAGTTCTAAACAGGACACCAAAAGTGACCTTCTCATGTTTTTATTTGTTATGAGCTCTGGTAAGTTTCCATTAGCCTTATATTAACCCAAAATGCCCAGCCCCTGGATTCAAGGTCTGTTACTCATTATATCCCTTCAAATAGGTCTTAGCTGGTTTTAAGCTGAAGTTGTTACCCTTTGGTTTTCCAGTGCATGTTTTATGTGAAGAGTCCTGCGGTTGAATTAGGTCATAGAACCCTGCCAACTTCGGTCTTGTTGCAGTCCTTATGTAAATGAGCACCCTGAAGATTCTAAGAAAGCTCTAGTGAAAAGGAAAACGGAGCATTTCTCAGGCTGACCCTACCATTTACTGTGTAACATTTATTCACACACCTTGAAACTACTGTTAGCATAAGATTCTTTGGGAAATACTAAGTTATACTGCTTACTGGCTTCTGCCTGCATCACTACATGTATTTGCCATCACAAAATATGGCTTCCTCCTTCTTGTGTCTTTTCTGCACTGGGATCCATGATCTGAGATCATCTCAGATGGATCATGACAAGCACAAAACTTTATTATTATTTTAGAAATCACCTGGTCTTTCATGGACAGCTCTGTCCATGAAACAATCAGTAACAATCAGTTATACAGTAGCCTTTAAAAAAATAAATTTGTTTATTTATGGCTGCACTGGGTCTTTGCTATCGCACATGGGCTTTCTCTAATTGTGGTGAGCAGGGGCTACTCTCTAGTTGCAGTGAGTTGCAGGGTTTCTCATTGCCGAGGCTTCTCTAGTTGAAAAGCATAGGCTCCTGGGCAAGTGGGCTCAGTAGTTGTGGCTTGTGGGGTCTAAGCATGGGCTCAGTAGTTGTGTATATGAGTTAAGTTGTCCCGTGGCATGTGGTATCTTCCTGGACTAGGGATCAAACTCATGTCCCCTGAATTGGCAGGTGGACCACAAGGAAAGTCCGAGTAGTCTTTTAAAAGTGTAGATTGCATGGTCTTCCTCTGCTCAGAACCCTTCAATGGCTTTCCAAACCGTACAGAAGAGAATAGAGCCTCCCTGGAGCCCAGTGATCTGCCCCATCTGCTTCTCCAACCTGATTTTCGTCCCCTTCTTACGTCTTTCCAGTCACACTGGCTTTCCCTCAAGGATGCCAGTTTACTCTTGTTTGGGGGGTCTTTGCACTTGCTCTCCCCTACACCTGGGATGCTTACATTCCCCACATGACTCACTCCCTCTTTTTGCCCAGGATTCTCTCGCAGATCATCTTTGCAGTGACGTCATCCTAGACCTATGGACCTCAAGCCCTAGTCCCTCCATTGGCTACTTTCTGGCTCCATGTACTGCTGCTTTTTCTCCATAGTTTTGCCACTACCTCTGTTGTGCCATACTATCATTATTTATTTCTTGTCTTCCTCTCCCACAAGAATGTAAGACCCAAAATGGAAGAGACTTTGCTTCCCTTCTTCATCACTCTATCCCCAGAGCCTGGAAGAAAGGTTGGCACATGGTAGGAATTCAAGAAATATTTATGGGATAAGTGAATAAATAAAAATGCTTAGTCAAGGTTCAAATGGTCATTTGCATGGTTTAGTGAAATGACTGGTCCTCTTATTTATGTTTCTCTCCCACACAGCTAATTGTTTTAATAGGTAGGACTGCCTGAGCATTTTTATTTTTTCACTTAGCTCAGTAACCCAACTGCTAGACTATACATTTGGGAAGAAAGGGATGGTATTTTATTTATCATTCCATAGCCCACTGACACAAAGCAAAGGCACATAAACTTGATTCCTCCTAGTTCTGATTAGCACAACTCACTAAAACTTTGAGGTACTTAACTTTCTTTGGAGTATTTCAGTTTGATAGTAATGAAAGCTTTATTATGTTTACTATTATTATTTTTAAAGGTGAAATGCTATTTTAACCTTCAGCATGCCAACTTTGTTCCTTATGAAGAATCTATAGTCTCCATGGCTCCTAAATATAGGTGTAGGTGTTCTTTACTGTTGTTTGTATTGAATTTTAGGCATTTTCTGGTTTGCAGGCAGTGGGACAAAGGTACTGAGGCTAGAAAACCATAGACTACATAGTCACTTGACTTACTGAAGCATCTGCAGTCATTTTTAGGATTCTGTTGATCTTGAGTGAGTCTTGGGGGAAAAAAGGAGATGAGAGGCCTTAATAAACACTGAGTTGAATTAATTGGTAGATTGAAATGTGCCCAGCCCTAATATTCATTTCTGCTGTGATAGTGAACCACGTTTACAAAATGGATATAATGGGTGTATACTTGCTGCATATGGCTATTATGAAGATTAAATGAACAATGCACATAAGATGTTGGGCACATAGATACTATTCTTTCATTTTATTTTATTTTTCCTGCACTTATTCCATTGCCTAGCACATAATAAGGATGGAGAAAATGTTAGCTATTATTCAGATGCTTCCTTTTTCCTAAAGCTTGCAGATAGATCCTTTACCAATCAATCAGTGCATATTTTAAGAAACTTCTCCTGTGTTTGGCACTCTATAAGGCATTGTCAGAGGGTATGTAGACATATGAGATATGTACTTGAGATGATTTTAAGTCAGTGAATAAGCATAAATGTATAATCATATCATTTGAAAACTGGGAAGACTTGAACATGGACTCTAAATGATGAGACACCTGGACAAGTCTTGCTCTGAAGGATAAATACTACCTGACATACAGGGAGAGGAGAGGGCTCTCCAAGGATGGAGAATATGGAGAGAAAAGGGGCAAGATCAAAAAGGGAGCGATGTGGTGATGAAAGAAAGGAGATTGATAGCCAGGAGGATTGTGAGATGTTCAAGGAGAGAAAAGCCAGGGAGGCAACATGGGAAGAATCATGGGGACTTGGTGACCATGAATGTGTAAAGTAGAGGCAAAGGACAAAGATGGATTGTCAGGGTTTAGCCTGGGCTACCAGCAGGGGGTCGTGGTGTCTGTAACAGAGATGGGGGTCCAAAAGGAGGAGTGAGTGTGAGTAGGAGAGGAAGTAAATGATGCTGAGAAGAAGGAGAGTAGAACTGGGACTAGGTTCCTTCAGGAAGGTGGAAAGGATTGAAGAAATGGATGGTTTGGCTTGAGAAAAGAAAAAGAGAGAGAATGCTTCTCCAGAGACTGAAAGAAGGATGGGGGAAGAGTAATACCAATGATTGAGTTAGATATGCATAAAAGTACATTGATACTAGTTATCAGATTATGTGCCCTTGTCAAGTATTATCTCCTTTAATGTTCATAATGGTTCTGTAAGACAGATTCTTTGAGGTTTACATAAAAACCAAGTAATAAAGTTTGCTTGTCCAGGGTCACACAACACCTAAGAACAAAGTCTAAATTTTGGTTCAGGATCAGACTCTAGAACCCACTCGCCAAACCTTTTGCTGAAGGCTGTCCAAGGACAGGGAGGGCTGTGATACATGCAGGGGTGAGGCTGGAGTTAACTGAGGAATAAGTCATAAGCTGAGAGAAGAACTGGAAAGTGGGTTTGGGGGTAAAGGAGAGAGCAGAGTACTGCAGGGTAAGTTGTGGTTTGAAGGATAGAGGTCCATAAAAAGCACTGTGGGAAAATATATGGAGTAGAAAAATGAGAAAGAAAAAGGAGACCTAACTCAGAGCAGCACATTTGAGATGAAGCCTGGAGACACACAGGAAGGCTTTTATCCTCATCTCTAGGGCAGTCTTTTAGAGTTTGGGAAAGGGGTTTTCAGACTCTCTTCTGTAGACTGAGCATTGCTCTTTCCTGAGTGGGGAACTCTGAGATCTGGATCTGCTTAGGGTTCAGTAAGGTTGTGACTCCATGAAAGCAGGGTCCTCAGTGGACCTGAGAGGCAGAAGAGATACAGGTTCAAACTCAGCTCCTCCCCTTACTGGCTGTGGAGCCAGGGGCCAGGAATCCTCATGCCTCAGTTTCTATAACAACCAGCACCCACTTCAGAAGAGCATTGTTAGAATTAAGTAAAGTTTCTAATGTAGGGCTGCTGCAATTTCCCTAACATATACATTAGCATCCTGAAAACTATAAATAGCTATACAAAATAAAGAGAAAATGTCAAACCATGGCTACTGGTTATTGGTTTAAACAGAATTATGTTCCAAAAACTTGATATAAGCCATAGAACTTTAGCATTATGTAGATATTGTTTATTAGTATTATTACTTGCTATGAGCCAATGAATGATTTTAAATTAATACTAGACCCAGCTCATTAGGTTAGCTTTTGGCTTGTTCTTTTCCCATCTCTGTCATTCTCTTATTCACTTTTCACTGAATGACACATAGCAATTTATACAAAGTGCTTTTTGCTTACATTATTTCATTTTTAAAGCAAACCCATCAAGTAGATGAGTTTATTACTCCTATATTATAGATGAGGAAAACTTCAACCACATAAAAGAGGTAATATGTTCAAGGCCACATGGATTTTCTATCTCCAAAATCTTTTTTATGTGAAATATAGTCTGCTAACACCCATCAAAGAACTGCTGTGTTGATAAAATAAGAGAGGTGATTATGCCTTGATCATGTGAAAGTGCTATAGTAGGGTGTGGGGTTTGGGAAGCAAGGGTGGAGGACAGAGGAAACCAGGATGACAAGTCTTGGAATCCTGACTCTACTCACTTGGGCAACTCACCTAACCTCTTCAAAACTCCATTTCCGGTTACTTATAATCTCTGCCCCTTAGCTTCTGAAAACATAGAAGAATCATTTTAACTCATGGAGTTGTTATGAGAATTAAAAGATGTTGTGCATCTGAGCACTGATCCTAGCTTCAGTTCAGTTCAGTCACTCAGTTGTGTCTGACTCTTTGCAACCCCGTGAATTGCAGCACGCCAGGCCTCCCTGTCCATCACCAACTCCCAGAGTTCATCCAAACTCATGTCTATCGAGTCAGTGATGCCATCCAGCCGTCTCATCCTCTGTCGTCCCCTTCTCCTCCTGCCCCCAATCCCTCCCAGCATCAGAGTCTTTTCCAATGAGTCAACTCTTCGCATGA
Organism: Bos mutus; assembly: GCF_027580195.1. Classification (NCBI taxonomy): domain Eukaryota; kingdom Metazoa; phylum Chordata; class Mammalia; order Artiodactyla; family Bovidae; genus Bos; species Bos mutus. Next base: position 99,927,052 of record NC_091623.1, on the reverse strand, counting down.
AGTGGCCAAAGTATTGGAGTTTCAGCTTTAGCATCAGTCCTTCCGAAGAACACCCAGGACTGATCTTCTTTAGAATGGACTGGTGGGATCTCCTTGCAGTCCAAGGGACTCTCAAGAGTCTTCTACAACATCACAGTTCAAAAGCATCAATTCTTCGGTGCTCAGCTTTCTTCACAGTCCAACTCTCACATCCATACATGACCACAGGAAAAACCATAGCCTTGACTAGACGGACCTTTGTTGGCAAAGTAATGTCTCTGCTTTTGAATATGCTATCTAGGTTGGTCATAACTTTCCTTCCAAGGAGTAAGCTTCTTTTAATTTCATGGCTGCAATCACCATCTGCAGTGATTTTGGAGCCCCCAAAAATAACGTCTGACACTGTTTCCACTGTTTCCCCATCTATTTCCCATGAAATGATGGGACCAGATGCCATGATCTTAGTTTTCTGAATGTTGAGCTTTAAGCCAACCTTTTCATTCTCCTCTTTCACTTTCATCAAGAGGCTTTTTAATTCCTCTTCACTTTCTGCCATAAGGGTGGTGTCATCTGCATATCTGAGGTTATTGATATTTCTCCCGGCAATCTTGATTCCAGCTTGTGCTTCTTCCAGCCCAGCATTTCTCATGATGTACTCTGCATAGAAGTTAAATAAGCAGGGTGACAATATACAGCCTTGATGTACTCCTTTTCCTATTTGGAACCAATCTGTTGTTCCATGTCCAGTTCTAACTGTTGTTTCCTGACCTGCATACAGGTTTCTCAAGAGTCAGGTCAGGTGGTCTGGTATTCCCATTTCTTTCAGAATTTTCCACAATTTATTGTGATCCACACAGTCAAAGGCTTTGGCATAGTCAGTAAAGCAGAAATAGATGTTTTTCTGGAACTCTCTTGCTTTTTCTATGATCCAGTGGATGTTGGCAATTTGATCTCTGGTTCCTCTGCCTTTTCTAAAACCAGCTTGAACATCAGGAAGTTCATGGTTCACGTATTGCTGAAGCCTGGCTTGGAGAATTTTGAGCATTACTTTACTAGCGTGTGAGATGAGTGCAATTGTGCAGTAGTTTGAGCATTCTTTGGCATTGCCTTTCTTTGGGATTGGAATGAAAACTGATCTTTTCCAGTCCTGTGGCCACTGCTGAGTTTTCCAAATTTGCTGGCATATGAGTGCAGCACTTTCACAGCTTCATCTTTCAGGATTTGAGATAGCTCAACTGGAATGCCATCACCTCCACTAGCTTTGTTTGTAGTGATGCTTTCTAAGGCCCACTTGACTTCATATTCCAGGATGTCTGGCTCTAGGTGAGTGATCACACCATCATGATTACTTGGTCGTGAAGCTCTTTTTTGTACAGTTCTTCTGTGTATTTTTGCCACCTCTTAATATCTTCTGCTTCTGTTAGGTCCATACCATTTCTGTCCTTTATCGAGCCCATCTTTGCATGAAATGTTCCCTTGGTATCTCTAATTTTCTGGAAGAGATCTCTAGTCTTTCCCATTCTGTTGTTTTCCTCTATTTCTTTTCATTGATCTCTGAGGAAGGCTTTCTTATCTCTCCTTGCTATTCTTTGGAACTATGCATTCAGATGCTTATATCTTTCCTTTTCTCCTTTGCTTTTCACTTTTCTTCTTTTCACAGCTATTTGTAAGGCCTCCCCAGACAGCCATTTTTGCTTTTTTGCATTTCTTTTCCCTGGGGATGGTCTTGATCCCTGTCTCCTGTACAATGTCACGAACCTCCGTCCATAGTTCATCAGGCACTCTATCTATCAGATCTAGTCCCTTAAGTCTATTTCTCACTTCCACTGTATAATCATAAGGAATTTTATTTAGGTTGATCCTAGCTTAAGATCAGTGAATTAATTATGAATTCCTTCTTTTGTATCCTATAGTCTTTCTGGTTCACAAACCAACTGTTTATCTTTAATGCAAGGACAATGTCCTTGCATTGGCAAGGACGACCTCTTGCCAGCTTGTTGTAGATCTAGTAAAATCCCTAAAATCTTTAGGAGCTGGATCTAGTGTTTAGAAAGCAGAGTCTGAGTCACAAAGTCCATTTCCAAAGTGAGTCACTTTGTAGCTAGCGTTTTGCCTCAGTAAGAGTCAGCTGGGGAGGAAAGGAGACCCATCAGTGGGGTAGGGGTTAGGGATGGGACTTCTGCTCTCCATAGAGAGCAGCTCTGTAAAGACCAAGTGGTGTTTCACTGGACAAATTATTTCAGTTTATCATTGCTTCCATTGTTTCCATGTTCCTAGCTCCTTTCTTGTTACTTCGCAAAAACTTGCCCTTGGAAAAACATCAGTTGTACTTGCTATGTGCCCCTTGGCCAGTCTCTTTTCCTCTCTGTGCCTCACTCTCATCTGTTAAGTGATGGGATTGTGTTTGATACCCCTAAGATTCATTCCTCTGTTGCATTCAGACCCTCTGGGGTAGGGGGTTGGAGACTCAGGTGTGTTCTTCCTGTGCCAAGGAGAAAGCATGACACCATCAGCACACCCATATTTTCCTGGACCCTGACACATCCTGTAATTTCTGACTGGCTCCCAGGGCGCCTCATGCCAGACAGTTATTTTCCATCCTCCCTACAACTCTGCCATTCTCTGACATGAGGAAAATGGTGCTGGTGCTAGAGACATGTAGAATTTTAAGGGGACCAAATACCTCAAGGCCCACTTGCTTCTTTAAGCCCCCAGGTAATAGCTCAGGAGCCACAGGGATGGCTTCAACAGCAAACAAAACCGTTCATCAGGAGCCACTTTCCATTTATGGCTGGTTGTTGTGGTTACCAAACAGATGGACATACATGGAATTGTATTTTTCCCCTCTCTCTCTCAAGTTTTTAATAGTGAGGTGGGGCTATCGTGGGATTAGCTTAGAGCTGTGAGTCACTGGGTACAGGGCATGTTCTTATTTGCCTTAGTGTTTTATTATTATTATTGAATTGTGTGAGGCCCCGTGGGTACTGAGCCCTAGCTCCACCACTTCTCCAGATGGTCTTCATGTTCCCATATGCATCACGAGTGTGATGAGGAATAGCTATGTAGACATTCAGTACTGGAAGACACGCCTGTTGAAGTTAGGCCAGAATTCTGCATACCTGGCAAGTTTGCAGGGTTATAATAATTGAAAAGATTGGATAATTTTCAGAATGGGGAAAATGGAGAGAACATTGAATAGAGAAGCAGGAGTTCAAGCTCAATTATTAACCATTGTATAAATCATGGTCAATGATTTCATGGCTTTAAGAGAGCAGAGTGATTGGGACAGACGGAGAAAATAAAGTTTGTCTAGTTTGCCAGAAACAGTTAATTGATTGTTGTTGTCTGATGTGGCATGCTAAGAACTATGTGGCATGATTTGGGCTCCAGGGTAGAAGACTCTGAGCACTCGGGCTCTGTGTGCAGATAGATGAATTCAGTTAACAATGTTCACGTCTGGTTCTAGGAACAAGAGTGTCAGGGAAGGCGGGTGTTTGTCATTCAGGTACTAGATGGTCTCTAAAGTTCCCTTTAGCTCCAAACACTTCATAATTAGAAACTAAAGAAAATAAACTTGTCCTAAATCTGTCACCACTTCAATTTTCTCAGTGGGACTTGATCACCAGCGCATCTAATTGTCAAATATAGCTACATTATAGGAAAAGTCAGTGTTCTGGGATTTTTGTTAAATACACAACACACGTTAGATTTGATTCTAAATAAGAACTATAAGAATTTCAAGTCATTATAAAAAGTCCTCTCTAATTCTCAAGATGACTGAGCATAGAATGGGTGAACAGTGTGTGCAGTTTCAGAAATTCAGAAGTGTGTTCTCAATATTTACTGTTTAGTATTATAAACCTCAAAAAAGCAACCTTACCACCTCCTCTTCCCTGACACCCCTTTCACATCTTGACTCATATTTGGGGCATGTGTTTAGAAGGGGTAAGAAATATTGCCAGTCGTAAAGCTGAGGCAGCTTTTTGAGAAGAGTAAATGATGTTTGGATGCAGAGTGCAGTTGCTGGCTTGACAGAAAGTGATGTAGGAGTCTTTGGTAAACACAAGCTCTAATAAACCAACTAGATTTTTGGGCTGCTAAAAAGCTGAGCTAACCTTAAGCTAAATTAATAGAAGTACAATCAGTGTAAAATGTCTCATACTCTAGCCTAACAGGTCTGCTGCTGCTGCTGCTAAGTCGCTTCAGTCGTGTCCGACTCTGTGCGACCTCAGAGACAGCAGCCCACCAGGCTCCCCTGTCCCTGGGATTCTCCAGGCAAGAACACCGGAGTGGGTTGCCATTTCCTTCTCCAATGCATGAAAGGGAAAAGTGAAAGTGAAGTCGCTCAGTCATGTCCGACCCTCAGCGACCCCATGGACTGCAGCCTACCAGGCTCCTCCGTCCATGGGATTTTCCAGGCAAGAGTACTGGAGTGGGCTGCCATCGCCTTCTCTGCCTAACAGGTCTACATATGGACAATTACATTCACACCTGAGCATCCCATGATCAGGATGGTAAGATACCAGCTGTGATTACACACAATTAGAAAGTCACAGAGAACTGGGGAACCAGAGTTTTATTTGGGTTCCCTCTGGGTGTCTCCCATCTCAGCTGTCACTGCTCAGCCTCATTTCCTCCTTCTACAGTTAGGGTTCCTCCATAGTGACATAGGCCAGGTTTTCTGGGAAAACAGACTCTAAGATGGAGATTTGTTTGTAGTGTTTTTCAAAACAACAGCTCTGCAAAAATGAAGGAAGTGGGGCTGGGTTAAGGGAAAAGTTGGGCTGCAGTGCTTTCACAGCAAAGGCCTTAGCCCACTTACCACTTAGGGGCTCCGAAAGCCGGGAAGTTCTTTAGGGTTGTCAGGATTGAAGCACAGGAGCCAAGTCTTTATACTCTGTATTAGCCAGTCACTGGATATAGGCTGGTTGCACTTGGAGAGGGTGTATCACGCTTAAGAGGACATATCCTGAGTTCCCTTAGCTCAGAGGAAATGCTCAGCTGTAAGCCTCCAGCAGGTAACTCTCACAGCATTAGGGGAAGTAAATGCAATGTGTCAACCCTAAATCTGGTAGCATGTCTGCTGGGCCATCACAGCATCCACTACAATGAGGCCAAACACGTGGCCACCAGTAGCCCTAGATTTATATTTTCACAAAGCTATGACAGACCTAGACAGCATATTTAAAAACAGAAACATCACTTTGCCAACAAAGGTCTATATAGTAAAAGCTATGATTTTTCCAGTTGTCATGTACAGGTGTGAGAGTTGGACCCTAAAAAAGACTGATTGCCAAAGAATGGATGCTTTTGAATTGTAGTGCTGGAGAAGACTCTTGAGAGTCCCTTGGACTGCAAAGAGATAAAATCAGTCAAAACTAAAGGAAATAAATCCTGAATATTCATTGGAAGGACTGATGCTGATACATTGGCCACTCGATGTGAAGAGCTAACTCACTGGAAAAGACCCTGAATCTGGGAAAGATTGAAGGCAAAAGGAGAAGGGGGCAAAAGGGAGCAGAAGGGGGTAGAAGAAGAGATGATTAGATAGCATCACTGACTCAATGGGCATGAATTTGAATAAACTCTTGGATCTAGTGGGGGACAGAGGAGCCTGGTATGCTACAGTCCAAGGAGTTGCAGAGTCGGACATGTCTTAGTGACTGAACAACATAAGCCCTGTGACTTCAGAGAAAATAGTCTCAATCTTGGCTTTAGCTTTTAAAAGTCTTGGAGAAGTACCCTGAATGGATTGGCTTGAGTCACCAGCTGTGGCCAGTAGTTGAGGAATTATGACTGATTTTTGAACGTGGTTGACCATTGTGGCAAAGTGGATGGAACTGGTTAGCAAAAGGAAGAGTGACAGCATACTGTGGGAGCAGTCAGCTTTGTCACGTTGCTTGTCCAGAAGGAGGGAGCTCATTGGTTCTGCATAGGATTAGATGGAAAGTTAATTCTCTGTTGTGTGTGTGTGTTAGTCGCCTAGTCATGTCAGACTCTGCAACCCAAAGGACTGTAGTCCACCAGGCTCCTCTATACATGGAATTCTGCAGGCAAAAATACTAGAGTGGGCTGCCATTTCCTTCTCCAGGGGATCTTCCTGACCCAGGGATCGAACCCAGGATTCGATCTGGGTTGCAAGCAGATTCTTTACCATCTGAGCTACAGGGACATCCCCAATTCTCTGTTAGTAACTAAACATGTTCTCTTGGGAATTTCCCAGCTGTCCAATGGTTAGGACTTCATGCTTTCACTGCTGAGGGCCTGGGTTCAATCCCTGGTCAAGGGAACTGAGCTTTATCTGTGGGCCCATAACTAGAAACATTCCAGCAAAGCTTTATGTCTCTTTCTACTATTCTGTAGAATTTTTATTTTATTTTTTTGTATTTGGATCATATCAGAATTAAATGAAGACCCTTAAAATGATACTAATTGTTGGACTCTGTTATTAGAAGTTCTGATTCAGTATGTCCGGAGTGAAGACTCCATTCCAGGACTCTTAAGTTTTAAAATCTGCCTATTTGATTTTCATATGCTGCCAGGTTTGGAAATCTGAGATATGAAGCAGATATTAACAAACCTGCTCTGGTTGAATTGTTTGTGTAGTTGAAGCACCAGAGGAAGATGTGGGAGGCAGGTAGAAACAAATAAACTGAGTTTGCTTATTCACCCTGTTACCGTATTCTCATAAAGGTGGTAGCTAAGCCAGCTATGTGGGACAGAATTTAAAATCCACTAGTCTAAAATGATCTTAGTCAAAAAAGGTCTTAATGACCCAGATAACCATGATGGTGTGAACACTCACCTAGAGTCAGACATCCTGGAGTCTGAAGTCAAGTGGGCCTTAGAAAGCATCACTACGAACAAAGCTAGTGGAGGTGATGGAATTCCAGCTGAGCTGTTTCAAATCCTGAAAGATGATGCTGTGAAAGTGATGCACCCAATATGGAGCAAATTTGAAAAACTCAGCAGTGGCCACAAGACTGGAAAAGGTCATTTTTCATTCCAACCCCAAAAAAGGAAATGCCAAAGAATGCTCAAACTACCACACAGTTGCACTCATCTCACACGCTAGCAAAGTAATGCTCAAAATTATCCAAGTCAGGCTTCAACAGTATGTGAACTGAGAAATTCCAGATGTTCAAGCTGGTTTTAGAAAAGGCAGAGGAACCAGAAATCAAACCGCCAACATCCGTTGGATCATAGAAAAAGCAAGAGAGTTCCAGAAAAACATCTACTTCTGCTTTATTGACTACAACAAAACCTCTGACTGTGTGGATCACAACAAACAGTGGAAAATTCTTAAAGAGATGGGAATACCAGACCACCTTACCCACCTCCTGAGAAATCTTATGCAGGTCAAGAAACAACAGTTAAAACCAGACATGGAACAATGGACTGCTTCCAAATAGGGAAAGAAGTACATCAAGCCTGTATATTGTCACCCTGCTTATTTAACTTATATGTAGAATACATCATGTTAAATTCCAGGCTGGATGAAGCATAAGCTGGAATCAAGATTGCTGGGAGAAATATCAATAACCTCAGATGTGCAGTTGACACCACCCTTATGGCAGAAAGAGAAGAGGAACTGAAGAGCCTCATGGTGAAAGTGAAAGAGGAGAGTGAAACAGTTGGCTTAAAGCTCAACATTCAGAAAACAAAAATCATGTCATCCAGTCCCATCACTTCAAGGCAAATAGATGGGGAAACAATGAAAACAGTGACAGAGTTTATTTTCTTGAGCTCCAAAATCACTGCAGATGGTGATTGCAGCCGTGAAATTAAAAGACACTTGCTCCTTGGAAGAAAAGCTGTGACAAACCTAGTGAAAATGAAATCACTCAATCGTGTCTGACTCTTTGTGACCCCATGGACTGCAGCCTACCAGGCTCCTCCATCCATGGGATTTTCCAGGCAAGAGTACTGGAGTGGGTTGCCATTGCCTTCTCTAGGGCATCTTCCTGACCCAGGGATCGAACCTGGGTCTCTCACATTGTAGGCAGATGCTTTACCCTCTGAGCCACCAGGGAAGCCTAGACAGCATATTAAAAAGCAGAGACATTACTTAGTTGACAAAGTTCTGTCTAGTCAAGGCTATGAATTTTCCAGTAGTCATGTATGGATGTGAGAGTTGGACTGTAAAGAAAGCTGAGTGCTGAAGACTTGATGCTTTTGAACTGTGGTGGTAGAGAAGACTCTTGAGAGTCCCTTGGACTGCAAGGAGATCCAACCAGTCCATCCTAAAGGAAATCAGTCCTGAATATTCATTGGGAGGACTGATGCTGAAGCTGAAACCCCAATACTTGGGCCACCTGATATGAAGAACTGACTCATGTGAAAAGACTCTGATGCTGGGAAAGATTGAAGGCAGGAGAAGAAGGGGACGACCGAGGATGAGATGGTTGGATGGCTCACTGACTCAATGGACATGTGTTTGAGCAAGACCTGGGCATTAGTGATGGACAAGGAAGCCTGGCGTGCTGCTGTCCATGGGGTCACAAAGAGTTGGACATAACTGAGTAACTGAACTGAACTGAGTCTAAAATTGTCGACTCTCTTCCAGCTCTAAAAACTCATTGAGCCCATGGATATTCAAGGTAAAATAAAGCAATATCTTTGCTTTTTGTTCTTTACTGTTTCAGATATTTTCAGGCATTTCTGAACTGAGGTTTATTTGGTTAAAAGAAGTTTGTTAGATCTGTGTTATTTATGAATGTTTCCTTAGCCTTGCATATAGCACAGCTAATGCGGGCACAAGAGTAAAAAAATGAGTTACATTTGGAAGTTGTAGAGGTATGCTAAATCTTCTGATTTAGCAGAGGGGATAATTTGGAAATGGCCAAAGATAATTTTCCATCTTTAAAAAAAGTTTATGCTTATGTAATACTAGGAAATTAAAAACAAAAACAAAAACAAAACCCTCTTTTTAAACTATTAAGCTATTGACTCCTTGTCTTTCTTATCTCTGTTTTCTTCGTGTCATTATCAAGGTGCACATGGAGATTTTATTTGGCTCCACATGGGTTTATGCAATCTATTGTTTTATTTTTTTCCACTTGGCATTATTTTATATATGCATCTTTATGGCCTTGTAGTTCTTTCTTTAATGGTTGTGAGGTACTTCTTTGTTTTAATGTCCCATAGTAGACTTTATCTGACTCTAATTTGTCGTTATGCATTTGAGTGGCTTCCATTTTGTCATGGTGCGTTGTGTTGCCATGTACCATCTGGTACTCACCCTCACCTGTAACTGCCCCACCTCGAGAATTCCTGGCTCTGAAACTCCTTTCCCTGACTACAAATTCTCTCTGTTCTCTATTGCTATTTAAGGCTTTTCACTTTAGTATGTAAGGATTGCTCAAGAAATGACAGCTATTATAGTAATGACTATGATGATAATTATGATTATTGAATTCAGGGTCAGTGTCTTATTCATCATTATCCAATTCACTACCTAAAAGTATCTGACTCATAGACATCATCCCAAAGTTATTTGCTCAATGAATGAATGATTTTAATGTTATTTTTTATCGAATGTTCTTCCACATGTTAAATAACAATTCATTTTACCTTTTCAGTTCAGTTCAGTTCAGTCGCTCAGTCGTGTCCTACTCTTTGCGACCCCATGAATCGCAGCACGCCAGGCCTCCCTGTCCGTCACCAACTCCCGGAGTTCACTCAGACTCACGTCCATCGAGTCAGTGATGCCATCCAGCCATCTCATCCTCTGGCGTCCCCTTCTCCTCCTGCCCCCAATCCCTCCCAGCATCAGAGTCTTTTCCAATGAGTCAACTCTTTGCATGAGGTGGCCAAAGTACTGGAGTTTCAGCTTTAGCATCATTCCTTCCAAAGAAATCCCAGGGCTGATTGCCTTCAGAATTACCTTTTACCTTTTTTTAATTTAAAAATATCACATTAAATTCCTGGAGGACAGAAAACACATCTTATTTTTCTGTTTATTCCTAATACCAGGATGCTTTCTGTCAAAGTTTGATAGAGAATTTTATCAAAAGTATTTTTGATGGCTTCTGTTCTTCTTTACTATGCTAGTAGATTTCTTTGAATTTTTCCAGATTTGTTTTGGTAAGATAAATTGTATTTAACCACAGAGAATAATTTTTTTTACTATATGGATGAATTTTACTTGCATAGATTCAATTTAAAATAGTTTCATAATAAAACAAAATGTTTATAAAAGTTTTCTGTTACTTATGAACAGAGAATTTTTTAAATGAAAATTTGAAAGAAAAATATCCTGTAATACCAACTGTCTGTCTGTAATATCACTAACAGTTCATTCCGTTTTTTCCCCAATTTTCTCTTGGTTCTTTAGTAAATTTACACCTTGTTATTTCTTTTTGATCATTTTCTGTCATTTTTAGTTTTGTAAAGGCTCAAATGTGCCACTGACAATTCAAAATTCAAATATATTAGCATGACACTGAATAATACTAACTTCTTAAGGTACTTTTTCCTTTTTCCTTAAGAAGTAGGGAGATAATAGTAGTAATGCATATGTACATACATATGTACATACATAATGCATATATACATACAAAAATGTATATATTTTTAAAATTCAAGCTATTAGTTTTTAATGAGAAAAAATCCTCTGCCCCACATATTTGTATCTTATTAATAGCTTCAACTCCCAGAGCCAACCACTTTCAACCCTTTTAACTGTAACCTCTATTATCTTTCTCAATATTTCTGAATAACCTAGTTATGCTGCAATTAGTTTTTCAAGTAATTTACATGTGTTTTGTGCGTGTGTGTGTGTGTGTGTGTACACTCAGTTGCTGAGTTGTGTCCAATTCTTTGTGATTCCATGGACTATAGCCTACCAGGCTACTCTGTCCATGAGCTGCGGTCCATGAGGTCGAAAAAGAGTCAGAGACGACTTAGACACTAAACAATTAAAACAAAATGTGTTTTGGTTTCACCCTATTCTCACTCTCACAAATCCTGGGGCCTAGTTCCTGGGTGGCTGGTTTTACCGCTGCCCTCTCCTTCCAAGATTTTGTTGGCATTTTATGTTGGAGACTGTCTTCTTGTCTCTTCTTTTTGACTTTCTTTGTTGACTTACTACTTTAAAAAAAAATGTCTTGTTCTATCTCTGTAGTAGATGTCAGGAGGAAATAGAGATAAATGGTATTTACAACCTGCCATGCTTAACTAGTAGTCTCTATTAACTTTTCAAAGAATTCAGTTAACTGATAAGTTAGTTAATTATGATAGATAAACTAGTCTCAGTGCTCAAAATTCAAAAGGTATAAAAAATTTTAGAGTGAAAGCATTCCTTTTACCATTGCCTCTGGCCAACCAATTCTCTGCAACCAATATCAGTGGTTTCTTGGACAGCCTTCAGAGATACATTATGCATGTATTGTGCAAATATACACATGTGGTTATGTTTATTTAATCCCTCTATACACAGAATTCTGCACACTGTTTTGTTACCTTCACTTAGCAATATGTCTTGGAGAATATTTTTAATCATTATATAAACAGCTTTTTCATTTTTTAGTGGCTACATAATATACCATGATTTATTTAAGTAGTTCCTCTGTTAATGTTCACTCATATATTTTCTAATATTTTGCCCTCATGACCAATGCTGCAGTAATTTACCTTGTTTTTTTGGTCATTTTGTAAGTATGTTATTTGATTTGTAGGATAAATTCCCAGAAATGTAGTTGCTGTGTCAAAATAAACCCATTTGTCACTTTGTTAGAATCTGCTAAATATCCCTCCAAATAAATTGTTCAACTCACGCTGTTCATCTTGGCAAAGTGGTGGCTCAGACAATAAAGAATCTGCCAGCAATGCAGGAGATCCCGGTTCAATCCCTGGGTTGGGAAGATTCCCTGGAGAAGGGAATGGCTACCCACTCCAGTATTCTTGCCTAGAGAATTTCATGGGCAGAAGAGCCTGGCAGGCTGCAGTTCATGGGGTCACAAAGAGTCAGGCATGATGGAACAACTAACACTTTCACTTTCTTTCACTGTGGGTAATGTGGATCATCTTTTCATATAATCAAGAGCTTTTGAATTTCCTTTTCTGTGAATATTTCATCTATTCTTTCCCTACTTTTGTAAGGAGTGTTGTTCTTTATCATTTATCATATATATGTTAGGGAAATGTGATTGATCATATGAATTACATTTTCCCAATGTGTCATTTGTCTTTTAATTTTGTTCATAGTTTATTTTGCTGTCTAGACATTTTTAAGTTTTATGTAGTCAAATTGTTCAAATACCAAGCCACAAAGGATTTTTTATAGACCGTGAAACCCAGTGGAATTTGCATCTTGGGTTTTAGATGTGTTGGGTACCAGAGGCCATTTTATTTCTCCCATTTCCCGCTATGGGAATGGGAATGTCTATCCTAAACTCATCCCTGCATTTTGGGAGCGGATCTAGTTGCATAAGATTACAGATAGACAGAAATTTTGTCCCTGGATGGATGAAACCCAGAGTCTCAGTCATGGTTGATTTAAATAATTTAGGTCATGAGATTTAGAGCTTTTTGAGTTGATAGTATTTGGATGAGATTTGAGATGAGTTGATGGAATGGATTAAGACTTTAGAAGATGTTGGGATGGTGTGACTATATCTTGCACATGTGATGGACATGAATTTTGAGGAGCCAGAAGGTAGATTGCGAAGGGTTGAATAGTGTCTCTCCCAGATTCATGTCCACCTGGAACCTCAGAATATGACTTTATTTGGAATAAGGGTCTTTTCAGAGGTAATTAAGGTGAAGGTTGAAATGAGATCATACTGGATTAAAGTAAGCCCCAAATCCAACCCAGGGATTGAACTCCATGTCTCCAAGAGATAGAAAAGGAGACACAGAGAAGAAAGTGATGTGAAAATGGACGCAGAGCTTGGAGTGTTGCATCTGTAAGTCATGGGACACCAAAGATTGCTGACAATCACCAGAAGCTAGGAAAGTGGTATGGAACACTACCCTTAGACCCCAGGAGAAGTCAATCCTGCCAGCACCTTGATATTTTAGACTTCTGCCCTCTTGAGCTATGAAAGAATAAAGTTATGTTACTTTAAGCCACCCCGTTTGTGGTAGCTTGTTATGGCAGCCCAAGAAAATGAGTAAATTCTTATTTAGAATATAGAGCTGGGTTTCCCTAGTGGCTTAGTGGTAAAAAATCTGCCTGCCAATGCAGGAGATGTGGGCTCAATCCCTGGGTTGGGAAGATCCCTTGGCAAAAGAAATGACAACCCACTCCAGTATTCCTGGCTGGGAAATCCCATTGACAGAGGAGCTTGGAGGGCTAAAATCCATGGGCTGGCAAATGAGTTGGAAATGACTTAGCGACTAAACAAAAACAAAGAGCTGGCACTGTATGGAAACACTGAGGGATGGCGTTTAAAGTCAAGGTAATTTGTAGTTTCAGTCATTCAAAAAATATTTACTCCCTAAAGATTTGAACTCCTCTTTGGTGTATATCTTCTAAATACTGGGATAAATCATGTGTGTGTGTTTGTGTGTGTGTGTGTGTATGTATAACAGTATACTCACATCCTGAGATGCCCAGGTTGAGAAGGGCAAAAAGATGCGATGAAGGGCAAAAAGATGCGATCAAAGGCAAAAAGATGAGATGGTGAGTCTTAGGAAATACCATAATGAGGGCAAGACTGAAAGAAGAGTTGAGGAAGGAAACAGAGGAGTCTTTGGGGACACAGAGGGAAATTGATGGATCTTTATCACTGAGGCCAGGAGGGGAATGGTTGGTGGTGGAAACTGCAGAAGGAGCCATTTGAATTGGGAAGCATTTTGGATTAGACAGTTGAGGTCATAGATGACTTAAAAGAATGGTAAGGGCCTTTAATGTGTTAAAGTGTCATTTATCTGAAATCTCAGAACTAATATCTTCCTCACAGGTTATTGTCTTTTATTATCTGTTAATTCATTGCCCAAAACCTAAGCCAATATTGCTCCAGTACAGGGGTACAGTGAGAAACAAGAGGACATGGTCTCTGTCCTCTTGGAGCTTAAATTGCATTCAAAGAAACAAGTATTAACCAATAAAATTATGGAAAGTATTGTTTTATTTCACCTGCAGCAAGTGTTATGAAGGAAAGTGTGTTGGAAACATACGAAAGACTGTTCTCAGTCATGTCTTGCTCTTTGCAGCCCTATGGACTGTAGCCACCAGGCTTCTCTGACCATGGGATTTCCCAGGCAAGAACACTGAAGTGGATTACCATTTCCTTCCCCAGGGGATCTTCACAACCCAGGGACTGAACCCATGTCTCCTGCATTGGCAGGCAGATTCTTTACCACTGAGCCACCTAGGAAGCTGAAACAAGGCCAACCTCGCCTAATTTTCTGGGGGAACTAAATGAAGTAGCTTTGTCATGAGAGCATGTAGTTAAGATGTACCAGCTGATACTAAAAGAAATCTAACATTTTTGCTTTAAAGCTGAAGAAACTTAGGCCCAGAAAAGTTTAGCGATTTGCAATGTGTTGTTAGAAAAGCTAGGATTATAATTTATATTTCATTCCTAGTTAGTGTTCTTCTCTAGACTATACTAACTCCCATAAAATACTCACACACACACACACACATACATGCACACATGCAAGTGTGAATCTATATCTATGTCTCTATATACACATATATGATGTATAATTTATGTTATTAAAAAGTAAAATTTATGAAATGTGAGTGAATTTAAATTTTGGATTGCACCCATACATGAAGAAAACATTGTATATAATCCCAGCTCTTTCTTAAAATAATTTTTATTATTTTTTAGCTACACTGTGTGACATGCAAGATCTTTATTCCCCAACCAGGGATTGAACCCATGCCCCATGCAGCAGAAGCATGGAGTCTTAACCACTGGACTGCCAGGGAAGTCCCAATCCCAGCTCTTTACCTATATTGTCATAGGTTACCCAGATTCTTCCTAGAAATGGATGAGTTATATATCATTAACTATAGAGTGTTTCTTTCATTTGTGGCATGGGGATTCTCAGCTCCTGAGCCTTTAGGAAATGCTTCATTGATGCTGTTACTGTTGTTGGGGATGTCTGTGTCACAGGCTTCCCTGTAGAGCTGGAGAGGATTTTTGTGGTGAGAATGTTTTATTTACTTGACATCCCTCACCCTTGGTAACTCACATGACTCAATTGCCGGGATATCAGTTAAGACTCTCCACAGGCCAGCCAGGGCCTCCTCATGCTCAGCAACGAGGTAGCTCTCAGTAGCATTTGCAGCCTCTCCTCTGAGTTGGGGCCACTCGGGAAATCCATGTTTATGTGTACAGACAGTGCATTCTCTTCACTATCATGCCCTCCTGGATACCGTGTTGAAAAGAAGATTGCAAAACAGCAGGCTTAATTTTCCCAATAATGTTATCACTGATTCTTTGTTGCTAAACAAGGTTTCTACATCAAACCAGTCAAGAGAAGGACCAACAGTAGGTCTAAAAAGCAAAGATACAGCTATTCATCACCACTAGAATGTTATGCTTACTTTCAAATCTAGGAAAGAAGTCATAAATACATTGTGTCCGTTGATTATTACCTGGGACATCTTTTGCTATAAATAATATATGCTGGACATGAAATTTTACCTATGTCATTCAGTTCAGTTCAGTTCAGTTGCTCAGTCATGTCTGACTCTTTGCGACTCCATGGACTGCAGCATGACAGGCCTCCCTGTCCATCACCATCTCCTGGAGTTAATTCAAACTCATGTCCATCGAGTCGGTGATGCCATCCAGCCATTTAATACTCTGTCATCCCCTTTTCCTCCTGCCCCCAATTCCTTCCAGCATCAGAGTCTTTTCCAATGAGTCAACTCTTTGCATGAGGTGGCCAAAGTACTGGAGTTTCAGCTTTAGCATCATTCCTTCCAAAGAAATCCCAGGGCTGATCTCCTTTAGAATGGACTGGTTGGATCTCTTTGCAGTCCAAGGGACTCTCAAGAGTCTTCTCCAACACCACAGTTCAAAAGCATCAATTCTTCGGCGCTCAGCTTTCTTCACAGTCCAACTCTCACATCCATACATGACCACTGGAAAAACCATAGCCTTGACTAGATGGACCTTTGTTGGCTACATAATGTCTCTGTTTTTCAATATGCTATCTAGGTTGGTCATAACTTTCCTTCCAAGGAGTAAGCGTCTTTTAATTTCATGGCTGCAGTCACCATCTGCAGTGATTTTGGAGCCCCCCAAAATAAAGTTTGACCCTGTTTCCACTGTTTCCTCATCTATTTCCCATGTAGTGATGGGACTAGATGCCATGATCTTCGTTTTCTGAATGTTGAGCTTTAGGTCAACTTTTTCACTCTCCTCTTTCACTTTCATCAAGAGGCTTTTGAGTTCCTTTTCGCTTTCTGCCATAAGGGTGGTGTCATCTGCATATCTGAGGTTATTGATCTTTCTCCCGGCAATCTTGATTCCAGCTTGTGATTCTTCCAGTCCAGCGTTTCTCATGATGTACTCTGCATAGAAGTTAAATAAGCAGGGTAACAATATACAGCCTTGACGTACTCCTTTTCCTATTTGGAACCAGTCATTAGGCTGACAATATTTTTCTTACTGTGGAAAGGCAGAAAGCAAATGAATTTTGAGACCAGGTGTATTGAGTATGAATTTTGGCTTTATTAACTTCTAGCCCGGAGAAGGCAATGGCACTCCACTCCAGTACTCTTGCCTGGAAAATCCCATGGATGGAAGAGCCTGGAAAGCTGAGGTCCATGGGGTCGCTGAGGGTCGGACACGACTGAGCAACTTCACTTTCACTTTTCACTTTAATGCATTGGAGAAGGAAATGGCAACCCACTCCAGTGTTCTTGCCTGGAGAATCCCAGGGATGGGGGAGCCTGGTGGGCTGCCATCTATGGGTTCGCACAGAGTCGGACACGACTGAAGTGACTTAGCAGCAGTAGCAGCAACTTCTAGCCAGATCACTTGGAAAAGTTACATACTGTCTTCTGAGACTTCTTTTCTTCTTCTGTATACTGGGAATGATTTCTGCATTGAAGGCATATTATGAAGATTAAAGAAAGTAAAGAACATAAAACACCTATCACAGTGCCTAATATTGTTGACATTCAACAAATATTAATTTGCTTAAGTCTGCATTTTCCCTTAATTTTTCAAATATAGAAGATCTGGAAGATAGTTTGAATGACTCAGATCTCTGACATAAACTACTTTGATAATTTTGAATGTTGTGGGAAAAATAGTTTGAAACATACTAAGCCAGTTGTTTTTTTATTTCAAGCTACCCCTACTAGTTTCTAGACTTTGTATAGCCTATGATTAAATAATACAAAATATGATAGGAAACTGTTGATTTGCACAAAGGAAAAAGCTGTTAATTTCCTTATGAGAGGGAAAATATTTCTTAAATATGGGTTTTACATGTAAAGAGCTAAGCCAGGAAAATCACCGCATAGATTTTATGTCAACCATGAATTAGAAGAATGAAGATGAGAAATAAGAGCAACTCCTGGGGATGAGTGGTATATTAAAACCTGGATTGAGGGTGGGAGACATATGGAAACACCCCAGAAGATTTGGGGGATACCCTGAAACAGGTAATAGATGCAAGGAAGTAGCATGGGAAGGATATAACCTTCATAT
The DNA here is from genome assembly GCF_027580195.1 of Bos mutus. NCBI lineage: Eukaryota > Metazoa > Chordata > Mammalia > Artiodactyla > Bovidae > Bos > Bos mutus. The sequence continues at coordinate 99,909,443 of NC_091623.1, read as the reverse complement.
TTGGCAAGATGCATGGCACTTCTATCCAGGTGGCAGAAGAGTATAGAGAAGCAATGCCAAATGGAGATGCCTAGATGAGGGGGTTGGGTATGGGAGGAACCCTGATGATTTCAACTTGGTGAGTGTTTCCTGGAGCCCCAGAGAGAAGCGTTAAACAGCTGAGTGCTTTGACAGACCAGAGGGACTGTGGTTGAACAGTTTACTTGACATCCCTCACCCCTGGTAACTCTCATGACTCAATTGCCAGGATGTCAGTTATAACTCTCTCTGCAAGCCAGCCAGGGTCCTAGGTGGCAGGGGTTTGGCTGAGAAGGTCGTAGATCTTATCTCATGATCAGATCCGTAGTCAACGGACATCTATAGTGGATGCCAGTGCCTTGCCCTCAAATCCAGTTTGAGGAATCACGTTCAGCTGAAAGCAGTGGAGGGTGCCCAGAATCTGGGTCAAAAAGATCACTTAAGTTCTGGATTCTAGCCTCCAGTTTTGATATTCCTCACTCCCTAACCCTAAGATGCTATGCTTGCTCCCCTTCCCCATGCACTGCCGATGCCTCCAAGATGCCACTTCAGGACAGAAGGCAAGTGGAGAACCTTGAGTGGGGTGAAATAGTCCTGGTATGGAAATTGAATTATATTGATACATTGTTTCAGCTTTCAAAAGCAGAGACATTACTTTGCCAACAAAGGTCCATCTAGTCAAGGCTATGGTTTTTCCTGTGGTCATGTATGGATGTGAGAGTTGGACTGTGAAGAAGAATTGATGCTTTTGAACTGTGGTGTTGGAGAAGACTCTTGAGAGTCCCTTGGACTGCAAGGAGATCCAACCAGTCCATTCTGAAGGAGATCAGTCCTGGGTGTTCTTTGGAAGGACTGATGCTAAAGCTGAAACTCCAGTACTTTGGCCACCTCATGCGAAAAGTTGACTCATTGGAAAAGACTCTGATGCTGGGAGGGATTGGGGGCAGGAGGAGAAGGGGACGCCAGAGGATGAGATGGCTGGATGGCATCACTGACTCGATGGACGTGAGTCTGAGTGAACTCTGGGAGTTGGTGAAGGATAGGGATTCTGGGCACCCTCCGCTGCTTTCAGCTGAAGGTGATTCCTCAAACTGGATTTGAGGGCAAGACACTGGCATCCACTATAGATGTCCGTTGACTATGGATCTGATCATGAGATAAGATCTACGACCTTCTCAGCCAAACCCCTGCCACCTAGGCGTGCTGCGATTCATGGGGTCACAAAAAGTCGGACACGACTGAGGGACTGAACTGAACTGAACTGACTGAAGTTCAAATTTAACTAAATTTCTGAAAATATTTTTTAGAGAGGAGGATGATTTAGAAAGAAAATTAAATTCTGTTAGAAAAATAAAGAAATATCCATTCCTGGACATTTGATTTTTTGAGTACGATTTTTGTACCTGATCCAAACACAGGACTTCATCCCTTCTAAGCTGATCAGCAGGAAGAGGACATCCAAACCCTTCATTAGTATAGCACGTAGCATCTTTTTTGCTTACTTGCCTGTCTCCCTACTAACATGAAGGAACCTGAGGCCAGAACTGTATGCTGTTCATTTTCACCAGTTTGGATAGAACTTGGTATATGACAGGTGCTCAATAAATATTTGTACAGTCATTTAGCATAACTGGTTTTATTTTTGACACATGAAATGTGCTTTTTCTAAAATAACTGTTAGGAATCTTTTGCATGGTCTAACTGTACACAAAAGCATCTGTAAACAAATACATTAAAATTAAACCAGAGGCCTATTTGAGAAAGGCTGGAATGAATGGAGCAAAGTGACCATCTTGGGTGAGCAGTGAAGTTTCTAGAAATCAGAGTGCTTTTAATAGAACAAGATTGCATACTGCTACGTTAAACTTGAAAAAAGCATTTAAGCTGTGTTAAGCCAGATGTCATCTGATACTAGATTTTAATATAGACCAGAATTGTCGGAACTAGCAAGCATAAAATATCTAATTATTAAAATTCAGAAGTTCTGTTTGCTAAATATAAGTGCTTTACAAAATACAGTAGGCAAACAGCTGGTGGAACACATCTTTTTGCTTTGGGTGAAGTAATATCTGAGTGTAAGAGGTGAGCTGATTTGAGGAACAATGTAGAGACACCACTGAGTGACTGAGCATACACACACATGAAGTAAAGAAGAGTACAGGTGGTATGCTGCTGCTGCTGCTGCTAAGTCGCTTCAGTCGTGTCCAACTCTGTGCGACCCCATAGACGGCAGCCCACCAGGCTCCCCCATCCCTGGGATTCTCCAGGCAAGAACACTGGAGTGGGTTGCCATTTCCTTCTCCAATGCATGAAAGTGAAAATAAAAGTGAAGTTGCTCAGTCGTGTCCGACTCTTAGCAACCCCATGGACTGCAGCCCACCCAGGCTCCTCCAGCCATGGGATTTTCCAAGCAAGAGTACTGGGGTGGGGTGCCATTGCCTTATCCGACAGGTGGTATAGTTATGGCAAAAAGCACATCGTTAGTACTGAGATCACAGAGCTTTGGCATACACAACATTAACAGTTTTTATTAAAAAATTCAGTTATTTCCCAGTTGACTTATTTTGAGGTGGATTAGACAGAAGGGGTGGATTGCCTGCTTTGGAATTTCCTGGTTCTCATCAGAGGGTAATTCATGTTGGAACAAGTTAAGGGGCTAGAATCCTCATTTCTTAGATGCAGAGTTTGGACTGAGTCAACAGTTTTGAGACTGTACTTCTTAAAACTAGGGTTCCGTGCTTCCCAATTTGCCCAGGGCAGTCCCAGTTTACATCTGTTGTCACACCACAGTTATTAATGGAGTTTCTTTTTGTGCTTTAAAGTGTCCTGGTTTGGCAAAGTATCATACGGCCCCTTTACTTGGTGTCAACTCGAAGCACTCCAAGCTGTGGTCCAGGGCTGGGCACCAGGGAACTGAGCAGATGCTGCTCAGGAGTCCCCGTTTCACATGGAACAGTTGTGCTTTTATACGGTAGGTTTTTTCCTGAGATCTCATTTGAGGGAAGAAAAGAGGAGGATTACAAAGATAACAAATAAAGATGAAAACCTCACAAGATGAACTTCAAGTTCTTTTCTCCTCTAGCTCAGTCTGACATTCAGTATAGTCAGTCTGCGGGGCTCAGTCTGGAGATTCATAAATGAACGAAAGAGCAGTGATTTACATCACTGTATGCAAAGTTCAGGAAACAGCAAGCCAACTTTCTGCTTTACCATCAAGGAGGTGAAATGACGAGCATTGTCGTTTGGCTTCCTACTTCTTTTGATCCCGGGGGTCATCAGTACCAACAGACTGAAGACGTGTGCAGAATATCAAGGTCCTTCCTCCACAGTTAATTACTCAGATAACATGGCTTTATGAGACTGAGATAATCTTAATCTCATGACTTCTTTGACATTTCACATTTCCTTTTAAACATCATTATATAAAACTGTATCTCCTAGGCCACAGGGCATAAAACTGGGGTCATGATAACAACAGAGGACAGTGTGTCTCTGGCTCTGCCCCTCTGTCCTTTTTTATGGAAACATCAGTTCTTTTCAACTTTTCTGTATTGTTTTAGGAGTCCCCAAGACTGACTCTTTAGATGGCCGAGTAGAGTCTGCCATTTCTCTTGCTGAGTTGATGTCTGGTTGCTGCTGAACCTGTTGGAGGCAGTTATGTTACCAACAGGGCTGGAGCGGAAAGAACATCTGCATATCAGATACTGGGTTCTCCTCACACAGAGTCACATACACAAGTACAGAACTTGGGCTCTAGCTTCAGAGTGTCTAGAACCAAATCCTAGTTTTGCTTTGGTGGTTATCCAACTTCTCAGATGTCAGTTTCCATGGGGAAAACAATGATACCTGCTGGACTGGACTGTTTAAATGAGATGATCATATAGAGTTTAGTACTTTGCCTTCCTTATATGTTACTTATTTCTCTTATTACTACTGTGATTTTAATTCACTTTCTCCATCCTTCTCCAGACCACTTCTCATGAGACTTTTTAGTGTTCCATGTAAGTAACTTTCCAGCAGACCTGTTGTACAGTTCTTTCCCTCAAATCCTAAAGAAAACACAACTTGGGCTCCAACGGTGTGTCTGCAAAGAATGGATTAAATTACAGTCATTTAAAAGTTCAGTTATGTATTTTAAAATGAATTTTATTTCACTTATTACATAAATTATCTTATTTGTTTATATGATTATACAAATGGTACAAGCACATGATACTTAGGCAATACAAAAACATTTCCAAAGAAAAATGGACCTCACCCTCTCCCTAGGTCCTCAGTCTCACTGCCTCGAAGCAACTGCCTTCAGCAGTTTCTTGAATGTTCTTCCAGAAATGTTTTATGTAAATATACTAATGTACATGTGTAATTGGAACAGGCCTGGGTTTGTTCCATTATTTTGGTATAACAAGTATCTTAGTTGCCCAATATGAAGATCTGTAGTAAATGAAATCTGTATTGCTTGAGAGATTTGCCTTCCTTAGGGTGGTGTGAGACTCTTAGGAGCTTAAAAGGTATGGAAAGTAGGGGAGGCTGGGTCCTAATAACATTGCAGGTGCCCACTTGTGACTCCTGCTGCAACTGCTCCATGCTGCTGGCCAGCACTGATTCTCCAGATGGACTCGGAGGGGGCCCTCATCCCGTTTCTCTGTATTGAGCCAGGCTTAGCTGCAGAGACCCTCCCGGCTTCTCTCAGCAACAGTCTATGATCCACAGACATTTAACAGTCAGTATTTCAGAAAGTTCTCTGTAAAAAAACTTCTGAACTGCCATAATACTACTTAATCTCAGATAGGCTATCTCTCAGGTAGAACTTTCCTTCTCTTTAATGCTAAGCCTGAGCTCCCATCCCTTCTGGAAACACTGAAAAGGATCCCCTACATGCCTAGAAAGGGCTGGGTGTTTTTTCATCTCCTAATCCAACAACTTTTGATTTTGACTGTAAAACCAAGAGCTACTGAAAACCCTCTAGAGCAAGAATGCCCTAAAATCCTGTCTGTGAGAAGAAATATGTGTTGGCAGAGCAAGGAATACAAACACAGAGACACAGTTATTTCCTTCCTAGTTTACTGTCTAGCATAGAAGAAAGACCAATGGAAGACTCTAAACAGTGGGCTAAGCATCGGTGTGAAATATGCCCAGATGCAACGAGACAGTGAAGACCTCTAAATTAGGCTCGCGGAACATCTTGGAAGCTTCGTGGAAGAAGTGGTGATTAGGTGCAAAAGTTTTAAAACATCATTTAAAAATAAGGCATTTTTGTATAGCATGAAATGTTTAGACATCAGTTATTAAAACTATAATATATAAACTTGAGCTGGCATTCTTGGCTTTACCATTTGTCAATTCTATGATGCCAGGCAGGTGATATACACATTAATTTAAAGTTTTGCTTCATTATCTATAAAACAGTGATGAAAATAGAACTGACCTCATTTTTTGTTGTGAAAATTAAGTAACATAAAGTACGTACAGTTCTTTAATCTAGTTTCTGGAACATATTTGTGTGTGCGTGTGTGCTCAGTTGTGTGTTACTCTTTGCAACCCCCTGGACTGTAGCCTGCCATGCTCCTCTGTCCATGGGATTTTTCCAGGCAAGAATACTGGAGTGGGTTTCCATTTCCTTCTCCAGGAACATACTTACTATTCAATAAAATTTGTCATTTTATTGTTAGTATTGTTTCACACATTAATCAGTATATGGGTCTGATCAGTTTTTCTAAATATTTGGCCCTCTCTATATTTTCAGAAATGTTACAGAAAGGCTTGGTCCTTTTATCAGGGGAGATCTTGGGGTAGAGGTCGCAGATGCACTGGGGTATGTGAGAAATTCGTTAGAAGGTGCCAGAGAGGAGGCTCTGTGGGACTCTGGATGAATGCCAGTCAATCATGATTTTAATCTGGAAACCTCCCTATAATTTGGAAATGAATCTGGAAACCAAGGTGGGAAGGGGTGGGACTGCTCTGGGATTTCAGCAACCCTAAGTACTTCACATCTCTTCCCAGCTTGAGTGCATGGCAACATCAACAATGAGGCAGGCACCTACCCCACCTTCTCTGGACTATCTTCTCCATCTCCAGAAAAACACAAACAGAATGGAAGGAAGGAAAAGACACAATGGGCAAAATGTTAGGAAACACTTTCCTTTTAGAGTTCCTGGCAGCAAGCAAGTTTTTCTGTTTTGGGGTACTGTTATTTGGACATTTAAAATATCATAGGATCATAGAATGAAAACTTTATGGAGATCTGACAAGACCAGTTCATCTACCCATTTTATAGATGAGGAAACTGAGGCCCAGATGAGGAAATGAAAAGAATCAAAGTGGATGAGACCTGGAATCAATTATTCAAGGGGTTTCTAGAAAGAACAAAAGGCTGAGTGAGGACCAATGGGTGATGATGTCAGGAGACACGATTTATTAAATAAAGAAGGTTAATTAATAACTTTCAAAGCTGCACAGAGATAAAAGAAGGACACCCTGGGAGGCTAGGCCACCACCCAATTGGAGTGTCTCAAAAATTAGAGGGTGGAAGTGGTGAACAGAGAAGAGGAATAGTGGGTCTGATGACCTAGGAACATGTTCAACCCTGAGCTTCTAATGTACCTAAAAGCAGCCAATGACAGTTAAGATTCTTTTTATTTGGTGACCTAGTAATTTACATCTCAGCAAATTCAGTAGATTTCAGATACTTTCAGTAAATTGCAAATTAACTTACCTGTGTTTCTGACTTACTCATGTTCTAGAGGTGGAAATAGTGAAGAAAGGCATATGGAGTTCAGACACATCACCAATTATTTTCTGTATACCATTAGGAAAGTCACTGCCTTAGTCTTTGTGTTCCAGTCTGGAATTTCACATGATGCATTCTGCATAGAAGTTAAATAAGCAGGGGGACAATATACAGCCTCAATGTACTCCTTTCCCAATTTTGAACCAGTTCATTGTTCCATGTACAGTTCTAACTGTTGCTTCTTGACTTGCATACAGGTTTCTCGGACACAAACCTGAGGGTGCCTGGTGGTCTGGTACTCCCATCTCTTTAAGAGTTTTCCATAGTTTGTTGTGATCCATACAGCCAAAGACTTTAGCATAGTCAATGAAGCAGAAGTAGATGTTTTTCTGGAATTCCCTTGCTTTCTCTATGATCCAATGAATGTTGACAGTTTGATCTATGATTCCTCTGCCTTTTCTAAACCCAGCTTGTACATCTGGAATTTCTCCGTTCATGTACAGCTGAAGCCCAGCTTAAAGGATTTTGAGCATTTCCTTGCTGAAATGAGCACAATTGTATGGTAGTTTGAATATTCTTTGGCATTGCCCTACTTTGGGATTGCAATGAAAACTGACCTTTTCCAGTTCTGTGGCCACTGCTGAGTTTCCCCAAATTTGCTGTCATACTGAGTGCAGCACTTTAACAGCATAATCTTTTAGGATTTTAAATAGCTCAGCTGAAATTCTGTCAGTCCCACTAGCTTTGTTCATAGTAATGCTTTCTAAGGCCCACTTGACTTCACACTCTAGGATGTCTGGGTCTAACTGAGTGACCACACCATCATGGTTATCCAGGTAATTAAAACCTTTTATTTACAGTTCTGTGCATTCTTGCCACCTCTTCTTAATCTCTTTTGTTTCTGTTACCACTTCTTACTGTTTTGTCCTTTATCATGCCCATCCTTGCACAAAATGTTCCTTTGATATATCCAATTTTATTGAATTGTTCTCTTGTCTTTCCCATTCTATTTTTCCTCTGTTTCTTTGCATTGTTCACTTAAGAAGGCTTACTTATCTCTCCTTGCTATTCTCTGGAATTCAACTCAATGCAGGGCACAGCTAGAATCTTAAATGATTCATGTCTTTCATGTGTGCACAAATCAGAGATAATCCCCAGGTTTCCAGGTGAGAAGTTTTCTGTAACTGGGAGGGAGCTTGCAGAAAAATGCAGTACCTGAAATAAAACATTTGCTGAATTGATTTAACAGCTGATGAGAGATGACAGAAGGGGGAGTCAATGAACTTGAAGACAGAGCAATAGAAATAACTCAATATGAAGAACATAGAAAAGGACTAAAAATAATACGACCTTTGTGATTTTTCAGGATCACATCAAAAAGATGAACAAATATATAAGTGGAATCTTAGAAGGAAAGAATTAAGGAAATAAAACAAAATAATCTTTGAAGAAATAAATGTACAGATTCCAGAAAAACAGTAATCCCAAGTAGGATAAATATAAATAAGACCATAAGTAGATACATCATAATCAAAATACTGAAAACAAGACATGAAATATGTCTGAGAAAAGTGGCACATTCCATAAGAGAATAACAGTACGATTCATCTCAGACTTCTCACTAATAACGATGGATTTCAAAAAAGAGTGAAACTACATCTGAAAGTGCTAAAAGCAAGGGTGGGAAGGTGGTTTGGGAGAAAAAGAAAATATAAACTTCTCAACTTGGAATTCTATATCACTAAAAACATCCTTCAAAAATTAAGGTGAAATTAAGATGTTTTCAGAAAAAAGAAAACTAGATAATTTATCACCAGCAGACCTACACTTCAAAGAAAACCAAAAAATGTTTTCCAGGCTGAAGGGAAATCATACCAGACTAAAACATTGTTCTTTCAGTAAGAAAAGAAGTATATCAGAAATGATAAACATGTAGGTAAATATTTTTTAAAAATTATTTTCCTTCTACCTAAAATTACATATGACTATTTAAAGTAAATATTTTAGTGAATTGTGGGATGGAAAACACTTATATTGTAAAATCTATGATAACTATAGCAACCAATTTTGGAGATGGGTAATTAACTGTATATGGTTGCAAATTTCTTTCATTTAACATAAAGTAACACAATATGAAGTGACTTAGCAACAACAGCAACAACAACAACACAATATTACCTCTAAGCAAACTGAAATGTTAAAAACAGATGTCGTAGGACTCCTCTGATGGCTTCGCCTTCCAATGCAAGGGGTACCAGTTCGATCCCTGATCAGGGAGCTAAGATCCCACATGCCTCAGGACCAAAAAACCAAAACATAAAGCAGAAGCAGTATTGTAACAAATCTGATAAAGACTTAAAAAAAAAAAGTCCATGTCCAAAAATGAAACAAGACAACAAAACAAAATATATGTTGCAAACCCCTAGAGCTATCACCTGAATAATGAAAATAAAATAATAATAATGCAAACACATATAGCTAAAAAGTCAACAGATAGAATGGAATTCTTAAAAAAATATATAAACTAGCCCTAAGAAAAGCAGGAAGGGAAAAACAGACGAATAAAAGACAAATGAAACAAATAGAGAGTAAATAGTAAAACAGTAAGCCTAATTCCCCATCAGCATGTCGACTCCAGAGAGGCGAAGACCATGTTCATTTTTGTTCATGATTTATCTGAATGAGTAGGTGAGGGAGTGAGTGAAAAACCATATGCTCTGAACAACTCCTCCCATCCCGGGGTCTCCTCTATGACTTCTTGTGATAAACAGGGCATTTGTTGATGTTCTATTCACCAGAAAGTTTTCAACAAGTTTCAGTGTGTGACTTTTTGAGTAAGTCTTTGAAATGTGTGGAAAGACATGGGCTGAAACTTGAATTGGATAATCCTTCATGTTGAAATCAGTCCCATTTCTCTACGTGGGATTTCTCTACATGGGAACTTGCTGTAGAAAGGGTGTTGCCTAAGGCGGTCCACCAGGGTTTGGTGGGTTACTTTTGCTTTTGATGTGAGACATAACTGTTGAAAAACTAAAAACAAATAATTTGACTATATGACCAATTTTGATTTGGTGGGGATTCCAACTGTAGGGAAAAGTAGAAAGACTCCAATCAAGTTCAAGGATTTCATAGAGTGAAAATGAGAAGTAGGGATCCTTCTAAAGACTGAGATAGTCTAAATATTTCTGAATTTTTAAATTTCTGAGTTTAAATTTTTAAAATTTATGACATTTAAATATTGATACTTCAAGATTTTTTTTTTAGTACTCTAAGGGACTCTTATTTTGAGGATAACGCCTATTTGATGAGTTTCCACTGAGGATAGTTTTCCCATCAGAAGTGGTGTAGGAGTAGAATGAATGACTAATATATTTTACAACTATTTATTGAATATTGATTGTGGCCACTTAATATTTTAATTTTTTTATCAACTGAAAAAATATGACAAATGGGGGGACTCACTTTAATAGAAGCTACGTATAGAGAGGAACAGATTGGAAATGGGAAGAGGGTCCTTATTCACCAGTTATTTATGTAATGTCTGCTTTCTCAAAGGAATTTTGGAATTCAACAGGAGACCTGCGGTCATGAAACCTCATTTCAACTCCCGCTCTGTGACTTCCCTGGTGGGTCAGTGGTAAAGATTGCTTGCTAATGCCGGAGACAAAGGGTAAGTCCCTAGGTCAGGAAGATTGCTAATGCCGGAGACAAAGGTTCAATCCCTAGGTCAGGAAGATCCCCTGGAGAAGAAAATGGCAACTGACTCCAATATTCTTGCTTGGGAAATCCCACGGACAGAGGAGGCTGGCGGGCTACAGTTCGTGGGGTCACTAAGAGCCAGACACGACTGAGCGACTGAACGACAACTGCCACTTAGCAGCATGTTCCCCTGAAACAAGCCGCGTAGCTTTTCTGAGGCTGGGCTTTCTTCTCTGTAAAGTGGAAAAGTAATTTTTATAACTTAATTTTCTACAGAAAAATGACCTTTTCCACAGACCTAAGAAGAAATGAGAAATTAGATGTGAAACAGTGTAGTGCTAAGTGAGTATGAGAATAATCACAACCAAGAAGAAAAATGTAAAGGAAAAGAATTACCTTTAAAATTTATTTGCTCTTTTTACTTTTATGGAGTTTGACGCAACACTAAATGGTTTACATGTTTCATTTTGATATCTTCCATATGCTTTTGTTAGTGATAGTGCCATGTTAAACAGCAAACCAGTCAGTAATACACCCAGATGCATAGGGAACTAAATATTCAATAAAGGTAGTATTTAAAATCAGTAGAAAAAAGGATTATTCAGTGCACAGTTTGGGGAGATATAAAGTTCAATTCTTGCCCATATAAATTCTATAAGCATATAAAATTTAAATTTAAAAATGAAATCATAAAAATACTAAATGAAAACGTTGATATATATCTTGCTTGGAGTGAGGAAATTTTTTCAAAGAAAGACAACAAAACCTAGCAGCTATAAAATGTGTGATTCATTTACTCATACAAAAACCTGCTACACAGAAAAATACATTGCAACACATAAGAAAGAAGAGATGCTTTTTTTCTTTCTGTTAAAGAGCTATAACAAGTTTGGAAGAAAAACAATGAAATTGGATAAATGATATGAACAGGAAATCCACAGAAAATAAATAAAATGGATTCTAAATGTATAAATATGTTCAACCTCATTCATTATTAAAGAAATGTAAATGGAAACAAATGGAAACACAGTTTTCCCACTCATAAGGTTGACAGATATTGAAAAGAATGGAAGTGTAGCGGAGATTCACCTTCATATGCTATGTGTGAGAGTCAGTTTGGTGCAACTTCTTTGAACAACATTTGACAAAATCTGCCAAACTTCTACTTTCCCTTCCCTTAGACAGCAAAGATATCTATACATGATCATTTACGATAATATTTTTTTAGTAACAAGAAACTGAAAAAATACCTTGATTGTTCATTAGTAGGGAATAATTAAAAATTTATGGAACATCTGTATAGTGGAAAAGTGTGAATCCAGAAAGGAAGACTGAATTAGAGCTTTATTATAGCTCTAAGATATATTGTGATGAGATTAGAGCAAAATCCTAAACAACAGGTATAGTATTTTGCCCTTTGGGTTATAAAGAAAAAAAACATTTTTGCATATTTATATTAGTAATCTCAAAGGAATTAAAAGGCAGCTACTCAACAAATGTTCTTTAAATGGATTAATTCATTTGCTTTAATCTATGACATAATAGGCTCTGGCTGCCTTTGAGGAAGCCATGCTTTTCAAGGCTTAAATCTCTCAGAATTCCTCTTTATTAGTTTTTAGTGTGTTCAGAAGAATCCTCACACACACACACATTTGTATATGCTTTCCTTTAAATGATGAATAAACATGAGGGAATATATCTGCTAATGAATTTCTATAAGTAACAATTAACAATCAATGGACCTTCTAGAAATCAAGACTTTTCCAACTGTAAATGACATAAGCTAAAACCAAACTATCCTATGCAAAAGAGGGTATTTATAGGTCTTGCTTTATGCACAGCCATATTGAGAGGCTCAAATGATGTCATCAAAGCATGACTTTTCTCCCCTTCTTTCAGCTCTCTTTTTTTTCCACGGTTTGATTTCATTCTTTCCAAATACAGCAGGTGGGCATCTTTCATCTGTGGGGCTATAGGCTGTAAGCAAACTTGGGTTCACATTGTTTTACTCCTTGAAACTAGAAGGTGAAGTAAACTCTCATTCTGTTCCAAAGTAGAAGATCTCAGGCATGGACTTGGATTGATCCAGTTGAAGTTGGACAGACAGGGGCGAGGTACTGCAGACTCTGGGCTGTTGACAAAGACTACCATGACTAGTAGGGCCGCCAGAATCACATAATTCAAATCACATATTTTCTTACAATGGTTCCATTCAAGTGGACCTATTGAGCATTTTTCAGCACTGTTGATTAGGTTACAAGCCATTCCTTATAGATATAACATGGTAAATGCGAACTCACAATTCTTTTCATGAAGGTCAATTGGTATGTGTTGAGAAATAAAGAGGACCACTATCTTTTTTTCTCTCTTAATAGCTTCTTCCTTATATTGGCTAAAAATAAAAACCTGGACTTTGGTCCAAATCAGGGTTTTCAACAGAGGCACCTATTTGATGAGTTCATTAAGAGATGGATCATATTTGACAGGCTTGCTGTTGTGCCCCAGAACCTGGTACATAGCTTGGGATATAGTAGTTGCTCAATGAATATTTGTTGGGGCAAAGAAGGAAGGAAGGGAAGAAAAGAAAGAAGAAAGGGAAGGAGGTAGGCATGAAGGGAACTGGTCTAGCAACATACAAGGTTAGATGCTCAATGAAAATCTTTTGACTTTAATGTGAAACTTTTGATGCTAAGATTCATGGGTAGTCTTATCAAACAACCAAACTATAAAGACTGAAATAATTTTTTTTAATTTAAATTTATTTTAATTAGAGGCTAATTACTTTACAATATTGTATTGGTTTTGCCATACATCAACATGAATCTGCCATGGGTGTACATGTGTTCCCAATCCTGAACCCCCCTCCCACCTCCTTCCCCATACCATCCCTCTGGGTCATCCCAGTGCACCAGCCCCAAGCTTCCTGTATCCTGCATCAAACCTAGATTGGAGATTTGTTTCTTATATGATATTATACATGTTTCAATGCCATTCTCCCAAATCATCCCCCCCTCCCTCTCCCACAGAGTCCAAAAGACTGTTCTATACATCTGTGTCTCTTCTGCTGTCTCGCATACAGGGTTATCATTACCATCTTTCTAAATTCCATATATATGCGTTAGTATACTGTATTAGTGTTTTTCTTTTTGGCTTACTTCACTCTGTATAATCAGCTCCAGTTTCATCTGGCTCATTAGAACTGATTCAAATGTATTCTTTTTAATGTCTGAGTAATACTCCATTGTGTATATGTACCACAGCTTTCTTATCCATTCATCTGCTGTAACTCCTGCAGCTCAATTCCAGAAAAATAAATGACCCAATCAAAAAATGGGCCAAAGAACTAAATAGACATTTCTCCAAAGAAGACATACAGATGGCTAACAAACACATGAAAAGATGCTCAACATCACTCATTATCAGAGAAATGCAAATCAAAACCACAATGAGGTACCATTTCACGCCAGTCAGAATGGCTGCGATCCAAAAGTCTACAAGCAATAAATGCTGGAGAGGGTGTGGAGAAAAGGGAACCCTCTTACACTGTTGTTGGGAATGCAAACTAGTACAGCCACTATGGAGAACAGTGTGGAGATTCCTTAAGAAACTGGAAATAGAACTGTCATACGACCCAGCAATCCCACTTCTGGGCATACACACTGAGGAAACCAGAATTGAAAGAGACACATGTACCCCAATGTTCATCGCAGCACTGTTTATAATAGCCAGGACATGGAAACAACCTAGATGTCCATCAGCAGATGAAATCATTTTTAAGCAGAGACTGATAATAGTTAAGGTGAGAGAAATAAAAAGTGTGCCTCATATATGTATTTTATTTAGCATTTGGATTCTCAAGAACATTCATTTCATTTTTAATGGTTATGCCATTTTAGTAAATTTTCCAAAGCATGTTATTCTCATTTTTGGTTACCTACACCATCAGGAACTCTGTCCATCTGGACAATGAAATTGAAGCCAATGCATCACCACTTACCTTGCCCTTGGATGAAATACCCAAGAGATATCCTGAGAATATTTTGGGCAGAGCTTACAGTGGAAACATTTGGATAGCATTAGGAGATAGCACATAATTTGAAAACTATCAAGTATGGAAATATAGACAAATTCCAATAGGTGTTATGAATAATGGGAATGGAATTAGGATGGCTATGGACTGGAACTATTGGCAATGAAAATATTAATAGGATTTGGAGTAGTTGAGAAGAGTTCATAAAGAAAAATAATAATGGGGAGGCAGAGTCAAGAGCACCAGGAAAGACAGAAAGGTACAGGATGTGCTTGGGACCCAGTAAAGGAATTCCAATTGCTGGAGTACAGACCATGAGAGAGGAAAGCAAAGCAGGCATAATGGGCCAGGCTCAGAACTTGCATGTTAAGGAGAGATGTTTGATTAGCCACGGGGAAGCTATTGGAAGTTCTTGAGTCTAGGACTGACACGAAGAAAGTATGTAAGGAAGATTAACTCTGTGTTGGGTAGATTAAGAAGTAGACAGACCAAAAGCAGGAAGGATTGGAAGGTATTTTAGGGCTGTGACCACAAAAGAGTGGGCAGGTAGTTCTATAAGAGATACTATCAGGATGATTTTTAAGCTTGAGATGCTGACCAAGCCCTTTAAGGGAAAAGAGAAGTATTATGGTTCCCAGTGTTGACATGTATCTTTTAGTATAATGTTGTCTACGTGTACACTAACATAAATGTAGGAATAAATTGTTTCTTTCATGGCTTGGAAACAGCAAAACAAAGTTATAAACTAAATGCAAATAAAATTACAAAATAACTACAGTTTGGGAAGACAAATTTAATTAGGTGTAAAGAGAAGTTCTGTTTAACTGAAAATAATTCTCTATTTACACCTGCTCTGACAAGGTCCTTTGAAGTTTGACTTGTCTGTACTCACTTGAGTCTCAGATCTCCCATCACAGGTTTTCCATTTGCACTGTTGCAAAACTTTTGTTGTATGAAGTTCTGTGATGTCGTTAGACTTTCATTTGCTGTGAACAAATCACTTATTTATTAAGATTTCTCATTTTTTTTTCATTAGCCATGACAACTAACTATATCAGGCTCCTCCGTCCATGGAATCCTCCATATAAGAATACTGGAGCGGGTAACCATTCCCTTCACCAGAGATCTTCCCAACCCAGGGATTGAACCTGGGTCTCCTGCTGATTTCTTATCATCTGAGCCACCGGGGACGCATTGTATTACTTTGGAGCCAATGCCAATTTGCTTATAAACACAACAAATATAGGCATTTAAATCTCATAAGGTAGTAATACAGGTGACCCAAGTATTAAAAGTGTTTGA
This sequence comes from Bos mutus, assembly GCF_027580195.1. Classification (NCBI taxonomy): domain Eukaryota; kingdom Metazoa; phylum Chordata; class Mammalia; order Artiodactyla; family Bovidae; genus Bos; species Bos mutus. The sequence goes on along the minus strand of NC_091623.1, from coordinate 99,893,664 downwards.
ATGGTTATAAAAGTCAAATGAAAAATTTTAATTTTATCATAGGATGCCAAAGAATGTGTGGATCTCTGAAACTCCACTGAGAAGTAGAAAACCTGTAGAAAGGTCTCCTGGGCCTACAGCCTCTTTCTAAGGGAGCTGCCTTTTCTAAACCTCTGCTGCTTAAGTGACCATGTCCTGTGCCTTATCACCCATTTGCCTTTCTCCACCCGCACCCTCTCTGGCCACTGTGGGTTGGGTCAGGAAGGGAGGGTGCACTTGAGCCAAGGATATGCAATCCACTGGCTGGTCAGTAGCCAGAAAGTTTTAGACAGCAAAAAGAGAGTTGGCTGCATTTCCTCCCTCCCACTTCTCTCCCCGAAATATGGAGAGAATTTGCCAGTTGAGAACACATATAAATACAGAAAGGTGATGTCAAAACAGGACTAGAGACCTCTGTTGCCCATGAACAATGTGTAGTTATGGAGAAATGGATATCATGAGTATTTTGAATCACTCCTCAATTTCCAACATCAATATATCCAGCACAAGTTAGGTTAAGCAAAAAAGGAAATGTATTGCTCCAAGGTAGGAAAGTCAATCATTTCACTTGGACCAAGTTTTTCTCCTCCCAGGAGTTCTCCTTTCCTCTATGATTGCTTCATTTCCTGATACTATGTGATGGTAAGAAGGAAAGTGGATATACCTCTCCACCAAATAAGAAAAGTCTTCTTGTATTTCATTAACTCTAACCAAATCTATAGGTCCATCCCTGAAGAAATTAATGGGACCTAGTATTGTGATTCACATGCCCCATCCTAAGAGTGATGAATGGTGTTGTCAGATCTTCTTGAAGTACATGGACTGAAAACAGCATGTTTTCCAGAGGAGAACTAGAAGGGTGGAGGTAAGTTTAAGAACAACATTACTTATCCACTACACATCCTTTCTCTGCACCCAGTTTCTTTGTAAAATGGTGATAGGAATCCTGCTCTGCCCTCCACTCAAGGCAGTTGTGAAAATAAAGTGAGGCAGTGTGTGTAAACACATTTGTCAACTATAAAATACATACAACATGAAGTAATATTTCTTTAAAGGATTTTTTATCCCCCCTTGCCAACATCTGCTGGATCATTGAAAAAGCAAGAGAGTTGCAGAAAAACATCTATTTCTGCTTTACTGACTATGCCAAAGCCTTTGATTGTGTGGATCACAATAAACTGTGTAAAATTCTGAAAGAGAAGGGAATATCAGACCACCTGACCTGTCTCTTGAGAAATTTGTATGCAGGTCAGGAAGCCACAGTTAGAACTGGACATGGAACAACAGACTGGTTCCAAATAGGAAAAGGAGTACATCAAGGCTGTATATTGTCACCCTGCTTATTTAACTTCTATGCAGAGTACATCATGAGAAACACTGGGCTGGAAGAAGCACAAGCTGGAATCAAGATTGCTGGGAGAAAGATCAATAACCTCAGATATGCAGATGACACCACCCTTATGACAGAAAGTGAAGAACTAAAAAGCCTCTCAATGAAAGTGAAAGTGGAGAGTGAAAAAGTTGGCTTAAAGCTCAACATTCAGAAAATGAAGATCATGGCATCTGGTCCCATCACTTCATGGCAAATAGATGGGAAACAGTGGAAACAGTGTCAGACTTTATTTTTCTGGGCTCCAAAATCACTGCAGATGGTGATTGCAGCCATGAAATTAAAATATACTTACTCCTTGGAAAGAAAGTTATGACCAACCTAGACAGCATATCAAAAAGCAGAGACATCACTTTGCCAATAAAGGTCCAGCTAGTCAAGGCTATGGTTTTTCCAGTAGTCATGTATAGATGTGAAAGTTGGATTATAAAGAAAGCTGAGTGCCAAAGAATTGATGCTTTTGAACTGTGGTGTTGGAGAAGACTCTTGAGAGTCCCTTAGACTGCAAGGAGATCCAACCAGTCCATCCTAAAGGAGATCACTCCTGAGTGTTCATTGGAAGGACTGATGTTGAAACTGAAACTCCAATACTCTGGCCACCTGATGTGAAGGGCTGACTCATTTTAAAAAACCCTGTTGCTGGGAAAGATTGAAGGCAGGAGGAGAAGTGGATGACAGAGGATAAGATGGTTGGATGGCATCATCAACTCAATGGACATGAGTTTGGGTAAACTCCTGGAGTTGGTGATGGACAGGGAGGCCTGTCGTGCTGTAGTCCATGGGGTCACAAATTGTCGGACACAACTTAGTGACTGAACTGAGCTGAACTTGTCAAATACACAAGAACATAATCAAGCTTCCTGGGTACTCCCCACCCTATTGACAGCAGATTCAATTTTTCTGGGACCAGTTCCTCTAGCAGAATTCCGGGATATTCCCCTTATTTTATTTTGGGCAGCATTTGTGTGTCATAATATGCAAATATTGCTATTTTAATGGCAGCTGCTAGAGGTTTATAGGACTTCCCTCGTGGCTCAGATGGTAAAGAATCTGCCTGCAATGCGGGAGACCTGGGTTCAATCCCCTGGTCAGAAAGATCCCCTGGAGGAGGGCTTGGCAACCCACTCCAGTATTCTTGCCTGGAGAATCCCCATGGACAGAGGAGCCTGGTGGGCTACAGTCCATGGGGTCACAGAGAGTTGGATATGACTGAGCGACTAAGCACAGCACAGCACAGCACAGAGTTTTATAGAGTCATTAATTTTAATAGTCTGAAGGTTTTCTCATTATCCAGAGTCGTTCACTTCACAGCTTAGAAGACATGTACTACTTTCATTTTTACTGGAGTTTGGGCTGGCAGACAATGGTCGTAGCTCCAAAGAGGAAGGGCACTCTAAGAAAGATGACAGCTTCTGCATATTAAACGCTTCCTTGATTTTGAAATGTACGTGATTCAGAGAGCCAAAGAATATTACATTCTTTGTGTGTATTCTTTGGGACAGTGCACAGTTTGATGCAAGAGTTGTTAGGGTAGTTTGGTATTTAGATAAGCAACCCCTCCCGAGGGATGGCCATTGACGAGAGGGGCAACAGATTTGGAGCCCAGAAAATACTCTCATGCGGCAACAATGAGAGCTAATCAACAGGACCTACTTGCTGGGTTTCTTTGATTAGAAAACTGAGCCCAGATATGCCTTAAAGAAGCTGTAAAATAAGGCATAGATGGAACAATTCTAATAGGACTTTGTCTTCTAAATTGGAAAAATGTAGGTGAACTTCTTGAATTCACATCACTGTGTTGAATACAAATCCCATCATCAATTCCAAGAAAATTCAATATGTACTTTTGGCTGCATTTTCTGTATAACCTGTCAACATAAGGGCTATAGAATTTGTTACTAGGTAACATTGGAGGAAGATGGCTTGGAAATACAGCAATTACTCTGCAGTTTTCAGGCCACTCTGGCACAGAGTGTCTTTGTATGAATAACAAAATGGCGTCTGCTCCAAATGGACCAAGAACAGGAAAGCTCTTTCTCCTCTGTGCTAATAAACACAGTGCTTTCCCAAGGCCCATGGCTGGCCCTGGCAGCCCCTTGGCCGGCGTCCTGTGAGCAGGCACAGGTTATACACTCCCAGGGAGAACACCTGGCAAAGTATGAATCCTAGTTTGTTAGAATTAGAGGGAATAGGAGGGGCAAAAGTCATATTTGTTGTTTTAGTTAGCATTTCTGGGGTGCTTCCTTGGAGCAGAGGTTCTTAAGGAAGGATCTTGATAAAAATTAACTGAAGATATATTTTAAAATTTGGGTGTGTAGTTCTCAACCCAAGAAATTCCTATTTAGGATGAGTGGATTAAGGACTAGATATGTGCATTTTTTTTTTTTTAATTAAAATTTTTTTTGGCCGCACTAGGTCTTCATTTCTGCATGCCGACTTTTTCTAGTTGTACCAAGCAGGGGCTACTCTCTAGGTGCTTTGCACGGGCTTCTCAATTGTGGTGGCCACTCTTGTTGTAGAGCATGGGCCTCAGTAGTTGTGGCCTACTGGCTTAGTTGCCCCACAGCATGTGGGATCTTCCCGGACCAGGGATAGAACCCATGTTCCCTGCATTGGAAGGTGGATTCTTAACCACTGGACCACCAGGGAAGCCCTAGACGTATGCATCTTGAGAAGACTTCCTGGAATATTCTGATGCTCAGTCCTGACACTATCAATTATTTCTCTTTGGAATTACTGGAGGCTCTCTTTCTTCTCCTCATTCAGTTCAGGGGGTCCTTAATATGTGGCCAGAAATAGCCCTATGAGAAACCCCTACTCCCTGCGTACAGCTTTGCTATGTAGTCATTCCTGCCTCCTCTGAACTCCTTCAGTGCTTTGTCTTGCTCACACAACACTTATCACCATGTTCTGTATTGGAGTTATCTATGGACATGTCTTATATCCTAACATACAAACCCTGAAAAGGCTAAGACTCTGTGACACCCACAGGTCACGCACTGGGGCCCTTGGGTCGCATGCCATCTATCAATATGTTTTCCTTGGCCCTTAGAGTATTTAAAACTTTTTTTCAATTACTTGCCAGCTTTTAAAATCATGGAGGCTTTCCTCCAAACCCTGAATTTCCCCCTAAATATGATGACCATTGTGCAACAATTTTTCTGTTGCAATATCTGAAGTCCTGTCAACATAGGCTCCACATTCTTGCATCATTAACTGGAGCTGAGTACGTATCCCCTTTCAATTGGGAGTCACCCCCTTCAGTTCGCCGCAGTCCCCACCACTCCTAGTCATCTTACACTAGACTGCTTCTTTCATTACCTTTCTCACCTGGCACCAGTTAAGTATTCGAATTTGTAACCCCATTAAAGGCTTCCCTGGTGGCTCATTGGTAAAGAACCCACCTGTCAATGCAGGAGATGCAGGTTCAATCCCTGGGTTGGGAAGATCTCCTGGTGAAGGAAATGGCAATCCATTCCAGTATTCTTGCCTGGGAAATCCCATGGACAGAAGCAGCCTGGCAGTCTACCGTCCATGGGGTCTTAAAAGAGTTGGACATGACTTAGCAACTAAACAACAACACCAACCCCATTAAGCAATTCTGATTTCTTCACAGTATCTGACTTTTTTAGGTGCTTTGTAAATATTTGTTCAATGGCAAAATGAAAGCATAAACTGCTCCAGGGGGATGGGTGCTTAAGTGGGATTCCTTCTCTGAGCTGCAGATATGAGTTCATAAGAAGAACAAAATAGTGTATTATATTAGATTTTGTATTGTGGCTTTCCCCAGTAAAGAATCAGGAGCTGGTTCCTCATTTTCAGGAGCTTTATCTAAATCTCTTTACTTATCAGCTGCCAAGCAGCTAAGCAGTCTTTCTCAAGCTAGAGGAAATTGATACTAAGCATGTGAATTTGAGTGAGCAGGTTGTTCTCACCAGGTCTCTCCCTGGATTTTTGTGTGGTAGCCTGCTATTTATCAGGGTTTTCAAAATTGGCTTCATATTTCTCTCCACTGGGAATCCCTTTGGGCTGAGCAGTTCTTGCCCAGGAATATCCTTTTTTTATGGCTTCCAGGATCATTATCATGGTTTTTGGGAGATATAAATAAAATAGTGCTTTCAGCAATTGTTTCGGAAGTGCAATCTCATCTCTTTAGCTCTATAATTAAAATTCCTCATTCCCTTCCCATGTCTTATGTAGGATATGAACAACTTGACAAAATATTAGGAGACGTGATAATTTTACAGTTTTATTGGTCTTGTGCTCATTTTTACCTATTCTTAATGGCAAATGATACTGTTTTTCTTTATATAATATTGATATTATTGTTAAGCTTTCCTTTAAAATATTTTACATAAAAGTTAAGTTTGTTGAAAGAAAAATAAAGAAATAATAGTTCTGATGGAATGAGGCTGTCACAGAAATGATAAGTTTGCTATGGCTTTGACACTTGTTCGGGAAAAATTAACTTTTAAGATAAAGTCTGAAGTCTTCCACAACAGGATGCTGCCCATCTCTTTGGCCTCAGCTCCCACTAATTTCTTTCTCCCTTTTCTACTGTACATCCTAATGGAACAGGAACTTTTTACTGTTCCTCAAATATATTGGGAGGTTTCCCCACCTTTCAGAAATGGTGTCACGATGGCTAAAGGTTTTCTTCCTGGAAAGCACAGGGTATTCGCTCTGCTAAAGGCATCTGCTGGACCCCCACTCCAGCCTCACCATCTTGTTCCTGTGACTGATGCTTTTCAGCCTTCATTTGCAGCTGCAGTGCAGCCCCCTCCAGAGTCTTGCTGGACCAGCCTATATAATACAGGCCTTGCTTCCTATTTTCTTCATAGCATCCTACTTCTTTCCTTCCTAGTTCTTTATAAAAACTATTAAAAAAAAAAACTTATTTCCTCTCCTAGCTATTAAAAGTCTCTCCCACTGCATTATGAGTTCCTTGAGGACAGGGCCCTCACATCCTACTCACTGCTGCATCCCTAACAGCCAGCAGAGTGCCAGGCAAACATAGATAGTTTCTCAGTAGATATCTGATGAATGTGCAGATGTTCTTCTTGCCTTTGTACCTTGGTGAATTCCTTCTCATCATTCAAGGTCCATCTAATTCATGAACTACTCACCCGAGGACTTCTGCACCCTTCTCTACCAAGACAGAATAGTTTCTCTCTTCTCTGGGTTCACAAAGCATCATCTCCACATGATCATTATAGTATCAAACACATTGTAACTGAGTTAAAGGTCTATTTACCCAAAAAGACTGTGAGCTTCTTGAATACACAATACCTCTCTCCTGGCCCCACCATCTAGTATTCATCCTCTGTTTCTAACTGTGGTGCTACTAACACCAAGGGAAACCATCTCCTTCTAATGACATTGTGTCTAGAACTGACTGGGGTGGAAAGTGAGGAGGGAGAACAAAGACAATGAGAAAACATTCTTGGTGTTTGTGGGATGTTCAAGCTAAGTATGCATGGCTTGTAGAAATGCCCATAAAACATCTTAATAAAAGGTGCTATTTCTTTAGAGAATTGTTTTTGTTTTAGGTAAATCCTCCCACTCAGAAATCTCCAACATGATGCTTCCATCTGCAGAAAAGAACAAAAACAAAAAAACGAAACTTTACCACCTAGTGGTAGAAATCATGAACTACAGACATACATTTGTCACTCATTTATCCTTTCTCCCACTCAGCAGCTGTTTACTGACCACTTATTATGTGCCAATAATTGATGCAGACAAGTCTCTGTCCTTATTTAGTCGCTCATGTAGTGATCACTTTCTTTGGACCGTGAGTCATGTTTTTTGGAGCTTTGGTGTCAACCTGTTTAGATAAATAGGGAGGCCAGGTTTGTTGGTACAAAGGTCAAACGTTGGCACCTCAGGGCTCACACAAGTTGATTTTTAAAAATATAAACAAGTTGGAGAGGCTTACGTACACAGAGAGACTACATGTACTTCTTGCTTCTCTGGCAAACAGTGCCTTGCTTTCTTGCGTTTCAACAATTGGCTGGAACTGAGAAGCAGCTTGTCCTTCTGGCTGGGGTGACTCCATCAGCCCCACACTGGCTCTCTTGTTCACTTACTCAGTTGTGTGTGATCTCTTTTTGGACATTCAGATGCTTGGTAGATTTGTATTCTCTTTTATTCTTACAGAAGGACATCTCCGAATCTCTACAGTACTTCCAAGAAGGCCCCTCTTTCCAGCAAAGGCAATTATAACTGAACAATTATCAAGGAGATAATATGCTTCTTGATGACCCCTAGATTAAGGACCATTTAGTTTTCTGGGTTTCTGTCCTTAGAAAAAAACCTCTTTGCTCAGATCCTGCCCCCTACCCCGCCGCCATACTTGGTTATTTCCCTTTCCTACCTTGCTTGGCGAGGTAGAAGATTGTTGTGAAGATGTTGAATTTTTCTCCCACTTCTTTGTTCAACAGAGACTTAATGGACATTTCCTAAGGGCCAGGGCCTCTACTTCATGTGGAAGATGTAGCCGAGGATGCAACACAGGCACTTATTGGAGTGGCAGTGTGGCCTTCATAAAAAGGTCCACGATGCCATGGGAATGTATAAAAGGAACTCTGGACCTAATGTAGGGGTGGAAATGGGATTGGAGAGTGTCCCTGGAGAAAGTAACATTGAACCTCAACCTTTAGGGTCAACAGGAATTAGCAAGGGAAAAGAAAACCTTCACAGAGGCCCAGATTCAAGAAAACTGTTGGATGTGGAGAGATACATTTCGTAGTACCTGTGAGGTCTGTGGAGAAGCACAGACTTCATTCTGTGGGAGATAGGGAGCAATAAGAACCCACAGTCAGGGGCTGTATGTACATGTTCACATCTGTGCTTTCAGAAGATCCCTCCACCCAGAAATCCATTTTAAGAGACTTGGCTGAGAGCTAGGACTGCTGGTTCTCTTGGACCCCTCCCGTTCAGTTTCGTACTGGACAGTCTGGTGGTGAAGGACTCGGAGGAGCACCCCTGGCACCCTGCGGGCACAGCACTAGTGGCTACCGTCCCATCCCTGGGCAGCTCTTGTTTCGCCTTTTGAACTCTTGTTTTTCAGTCTCCACTTTCCTGGGAGTTCTCTGTTTTCTCCGTAGTTCCTTGCCACTTTCCATGTAATTCAGGCATCTTCCTGGAGCTGCTGTGGGTTTGTGGTTGCCTGAACCACAGCAACAAGGTCCTGAACTCCCCACTCACCCCAGGGAGCCCTTATATCAAAAAGTTAGCTTCAAAGCCTAGTTGGAAGTTGTCGATATGAAGCAAAAAGTCAACAAATATTTCCCTGGAGTCTTGGCACCGGAAGGTCTTTTTCTTTTTCCTTTTGCTCAATTCGCTGTCGGTTAGCAGCCTGAACTTCTGCCTACTCAGCAGATCCCCATGGCAGCTCCCAACTGGGCTGTAGTGGTGCCTGTGGAGCTGGAACGTGATCCAACCCCCTACCTCATCCAGGAGCCCTTCCCTTTCTGACAGTGGGCCGGTCTTCTTTCAAAATGAACTGGTGTAGGCGCCCAACACACCCACATTCTGGTTTGAACTGCTGTAGCTGCTGGCCGTGTCATTTCAGGAAATTTATTCCACCACCTTGTGTTCAAGTTTCCTTGTCTGTAAAACGGGAAGGGTAGTCCCTGTTCTGCTTACTTCATATAGTCATTTTGAAGAGGAGAAAATGACTACAGATCATTCAATCACATACAAAACATTTATTGATTACTCAGCCATGTGCCGGCTGATGGGGCATGAAAGCTCTTGTTAAAATGCGACATGCTACACAAATATGACATTCTCAGATGCAAGAGTTCACTACAAACTGGGTTGGACTGGGTGTGTTTGTTCTACTTCCCTCATCTGTCTTGCTCCACGTAGAAGCAACCGCTAGCTACCCAAGTACAGCCCATCCATAAGCATTCATGGCAAAGCTTTAGCAAGAGACAATAAACAGAAGATATCAGCTAGCAATTGAAAGATCTTTGGTGACAAACCTGGTGTGTGTTTGGAAGCTTGATTAAGTCCTGTACCAGATGTTGTAAGAGGATGGTTGGCCATATTTTGCCTATTGCTCCAGCATTGACAAACAGGGCCCAAACAATGGACAAAGGAGTTAGTTCCTTATTCTAAAAAGAGTTTTGAACAGCTGGGGCCAGCCAGGACAGCCCTCTGCCCACAGATCTTCAGGGCTTCCTAAAAGCCAAAGCCAGCCTTGCTACCATCCTCTGTCCTCCCCTCCAGGTGACATAATAGAAGTCTAGAAGAGGAGGACAGAAAAGGAAGGTGCCTACAGGGTCATTTTCATTGGGAGTGACGTGCTCATGAGAAGGTGTGTGAGGATTAGGGTCCCAGGGAGAAACAGACAGGACCTCACATTATGACAATCTAGGGAAGGTTTATCTATGGAAAGGAACCGCAAAGGCTCACGTGGTCCAGCGGGGGTGGGAGCAGCAGAGCTCTCGCCACTTCTAGGCACAAAGAAATTAGGAGAAGGGACTGAAACCAGAACCCGAAAGGAGAGAAACCTCCTCAGATCAGTTAGAGATCTCTTCAATGGCTGGTTAGGATATTGATGGCCCCCGGGAGTGCTAAAGAGAAAGGTGAAAATATGAGAGCTGTTTGGAAGACAGACTTCAGGAGGCTTGCAGATGGAATGGATTGTGAAGGAAGGAGGAGAGGGGAAAGGGAAATTTACAGGTTTCAGGTTTGGGCAACTGGGTGAATGATGGTGCTGTTAATTCTGACTGGGAACAAGGTGGGGATTGGAACATGGAGGATCAACATTTTGTTTGGGACCTGTAGGTTGTGATGACTAGAACGTCTAGATGGAGGTATCCAGTATTCAGTTGGATATGGCATCTGAGTTTCAGAAGAGACCTCAGCTAGAAATACAAAATTATACTATGTGTGAACAATTGTAATTACATCTATTAGAGGCTTCTGTGCAACATGTTCATGAGAACATGAAATTTGATGCTTACTAGGTGAAGAAATCAGTTCTTGGCATTTTGAAAAGTTGTTTTTGCTACCACCCTGGAATTACGGCCACACCTGGAAAGGTAATACCATTATGCTGGCCTATGCTAATTATTATCCATAAAATGGCTATTTTACAGTAGAAGGAATTATTCCCAGAGAAATGAAGTATAGTAGTTAGAGTTACTATTCTTGCAAGTTAGCAAAATCTCAGGTTAAAGCAGCTTAAATAGGCAGATTTATTGGCCCAGATCCAGGGGTGCTTTTTGACTACAAGCACAGTTTGATCTCAGTTGGTAAAGAATCTGCCTGCAATGTAGAAGATCCTGGTTTGATTCCTGGGTTGGGAAGATCCACTGGAGAAGGGATAGGTTACCTTGTCCAGTATTCTTGTGGCTCAACTGGTGAAGAACTCGCCTGCAATGTGGGAGACCTGGGTTCGATCCCTGGGTTGGGAGGATCCTCTGGAGAACAGAAAGGCTACCCACTCAAATATTCTGGCCTGGAGAATTCCATAGAGTATATAGTCCATGAGGTTGCAAAGAGTCGGACATGACTGAGCAAACTTCACTTTCACTTCACAGTTTGATCTAGAGGCTCAGAAAATGTCACTGAGGCACAGTGTCTGTACTTTTCTATTCTGCTTTTCGTCATGCATTTGTTGGCTTCATTCAGACTGGCTCAGATTCATAATAGCGAGATGGCAATTGCGGCTCCAAGCCTCACAAGCTCATGCCTTTAAATCCAGTGAACAGATACCAAACCTATCTCTTCCAGAAGCCCTTTTACAGGTCTCAGATCTTCTCATTGGCTCTAACCAGGTCCTGTTCTTAGCCCTGCTCCGTCACTGTGGCCAGAGGGATAGGATATCCCAACTGGATTGAGGCCTTATGAGCTTACTTGAGAGCTGGGAGAAGTGTCAGTCCCCCGTACACACTAGGATTTCATAATAGGAATGTGTCCACAAGTGAACAGGGTGCTTCCACCTGCGAAGAGATGCTGGAGAGGGGACAAAAAAATAATCACAGGAAGAAGGACCTGTTTGAGGTCACTCACCTTGTCAGCATCATAGCTGGGGCTCAGGTTTTCACCCTATCTTACTTTCTTCAAACTCTCCTGCCTCTTGAAAACTTTGTTTCCACCAGTGTTCCCAGAGACGTACGGTGATCAAAAGTCAGGAATGGGTTAATAAGAAAAACGTGTGTGTGTATGCTCAGTCACTCAGTGGTGTCCAGTGCTTTTGCAACCCCATGGATTATAGCCCGCTAGGCTCCTCTGTCCATGGCATTTTCCAAGCAAGAATACTGGAGTGGGTTGCCATTTCCTTCTCCAGCAAATCTTTCTGATCCAGGGATTGAACCCATGTATCTTGCACCTCCTACACTGGCAGGCGGATTCTTTACCATTGAGGCCCCTGGGAAGCCTCAATAAGAAAAGCAGTGGTACTGAAAAGCATTAGAGGAAGTCACAAGTCCTTCAGGATCTTTCTCTGGCCCAGGGTAACAAATTGGTCAAAGTTGTCTTGAGAGTAACAAGAAGGAAGACACCGCCCCAGATGGCAGGCAGGAAAGCAGGCTGGAGAGAAAAGCTACTGCTAACCACTGCCCCCGCCCACAGTCCCTCGGCCTGGAAGAAGTCAGACCACAAGCAGCCAGGAAACTTTCAAGGCCTGCAAAGAGCTGTTTAGGACCAGGTCACAGTAGTTTCTAAAACCGTCTCCAGTTCATTATTCACTGTCAAGTTACTCCACGTGACTTTGTCACTCTTTTCTCTCTGCCTTCTCCAGTCTCACAAAGTTTTGCTGGTTCTGGTTATTTTTAGCTCAGTATGGCCCTTGGGGATCACCAGATCCAACTCTCTTGTTTTGTAAAAGAGAGAAATGAGACTCAGTGTTTCTGAGTTATTAAGGTCACGCACTTCCTATCAGAGTTGGTCGCCCTACCGGGGTCTCCAGGCTTCCCGCCCCTGGGTTCCATGGACCTGGTTGCTTCCTTTTTGTGGTCTCAGCAAGGTCCCCAACTGGGCTTTGCCTTATTAAAGGGCCGAATGTTGTCCCAGCACTGACAGATCCAGGTCACTTTTATCTTAGAAGTAGAATGGGTTCTTGAAGATTTGCACACTGATTTTTGAGAACTCAGGCACAGTCCTCCTAAAAAAGGGATTTTGTTTTATAGGTTCTCAGTCTCACAAAATTGGGCTTCCCAGGTGTCACTAGTGGTAAAGAACCCACCTGCCAATGAGGGAGACATAAGAGATACAGGTTCGATCCCTGGGTTGGGAAGATCCCCTGGAAGAGGGCATGGCAACCCACTCCAGTATTCTTGCCTGGAGAATCCACGGACAGAGGAGCCTGGTGGGCTACAGCCCATGGGATCGCAAAGAGTTGGATACAACTGAAGCGACTTAGCACACACCAACACAGTCTCACAAAATCCACTGGACCTGAGATACCATAGACCAATAGTGAAAATTAGTTAATTCCTATTTCTACTCTTAATAACTGGATATTAAACTTCACTTTGGGACTTCTTTTTAGGAAGGCTTTAGGGACTCCACAGGGTGCTGATTCTTTGCCAGTTTGTTTTCAGTTAGTCTGTAGTAGTGAAGTCACTCAGTCGTGTCCAATTCTTTGCAACCCCATGAACTGTAGCCTACCAGATTCCTCCATCCATGGAATTCTCCAGGCAAGAGTACTGGAAGTGGGTTGCCATTTCCTTCTCCAGGGGATCTTCTTGAACCAGGGATCGAACCCAGGTCTCCCACATTGTAGGCAGACGCTTTACCGTCTGAGCCACCAGGGAAATCCTGGGTGGAATTCCAGTTAGTCCAGTCCAGTTAGTCTGGGACCCACTTAATTTTTCGCTCTTGAATGATGGCTTCCCTTCTTTCTCAGAGCTGGCTTCAAGGGTTTGCAATCTGTGTAGTTAGTTGCACAGGGGCCCACACTCAGCAGGTCTTGTGTTTAGTTTAATGCTCTGTTGTGGCTATCTTGAAATTCTTAATCATTTTATCTTTGAATTTGTGTTTTGTAGGTAAAGTCCAATGGGACAATGGAGTGATCATGCATGTGAGCAGAGGAGATACACATGTAATATACATGTCCACTGATGATCCTTGAAGCCCAGTTTGCATATGACATTCATGATGTCCCATGAACACAGAATTCAGCAGCACCCATGATGCATGGAAGTTCATCAAGACTCACGTGAGTACCAGGCAAGTGTGCTATATGTACCACTGAGAGGCTATGTCTTTGTTCAAATCAGAACTTGCTTTGAAAACAGAAGGAAGACGGTGGCATTCTAAGAACCACAAGTGGCCAAGGGTCCCCATCATATCCTTTCTTATTCATGTTACTTCTCTGTATTAGACAACACTTAGGCTGAAAATTAGGACATAGGAAGAAAGGACGTTTCCTTCCTATAATTCCTTTCTTCTTAGTCCTTCCTTACTCATAGGTAAGATGAAGATAGGCAGTGTTGATAGAATATACAGGTAAAAAGAAGTGAAATAAAAGTTGAGTTAGTATTTCTGTAGCATTTCCATTGTTCAGGTAAGAAGGAAATGTGTGAACCACAAAGATACATGTTCAGCATGTGGATTTGGGGGAACACAATTCAGCCCATTACAAGGGCCTTTACACTATTTCTTCTTATAATAACCTTGAGGGAGCAGTCAATACACATATTAGCTTACTAATTGCCAAGCTCTGGTAAGCTGCTAAAGATACCAGAGAAGACAGGCAGATACTTGCTCTCATGTAAATTAAGCTCCAGTGGGAGATGGGCAAAAACAATTAAGTAAGTAACACAGTTGCAGATAGTGATAAGTACAAGTAAGACCACACATACAGTTCAGTGATAGAAAATAAAGTGGTATACTGTATTGATGTTTTTCCTTCTGGCTTACTTCACTCTGTATAATAGGCTCCAGTTTCATCCACCTCATTAGAACTGATTCAAATGTATTCTTTTTAATGGCTGAGTAATACTCCATTGTGTATATGTACCATAGCTTTCTTATCCATTCATCTGCTGATGGACATCTAGGTTGCTTCCATGTCCTGGCTATTATAAACAGTGCTGCGATGAACATTGGGGTACACGTGTCTCTTTCCCTTCTGGTTTCCTCAGTGTGTATGCCCAGCAGTGGGATTGCTGGATCATAAGGCAGTTCTATTTCCAGTTTTTTAAGGAATCTCCACACTGTTCTCCATAGTGGCTGTACTAGTTTGCATTCCCAACAACAGTGTAAGAGGGTTCCCTTTTCTCCACACCCTCTCCAGCATTTATTATTTGTAGACTTTTGGATCGCAGCCATTCTGACTGGTGTGAAATGGTACCTCATAGTGGTTTTGATTTGCATTTCTCTGATAATAAGTGATGTTGAGCATCTTTTCATGTGTTTGTTAGCCATCTGTATGTCTTCTTTGGAGAATACAGTATACTAACGCATATATATGGAATTTAGAAAAATGGTAACAATAACCCGGTGTACGAGACAGCAAAAGAGACACTGATGTATAGAACAGTCTTATGGACTCTGTGGGAGAGGGAGAGGGTGGGAAGATTTGGGAGAATGACATTGAAACGTAAAATATCATGTAAGAAACGAGTTGCCAGTCCAGGTTCGATGCACGCTACTGGATGCTTGGGGCTAGTGCACTGGGGCGACCCAGAGGGATGGTATGGGGAGGGAGGAGGGAGGAGGGTTCAGGATGGGGAACACATGTATACCTGTGGTGGATTCATTTTGATATTTGGCAAAACTAATACAATTATGTAAAGTTTAAAAATAAAATAAAATTAAAAAAAAAAAGAAAATAAAGTGGTTGAGATTTTTGATAAAGTCATCAGGGAGGGCTTCTCTGAGGAGGTGACAGTTAATCAGGTTTAAACACTGAGAAGGATTCTTTAATGCGAACGAGCTCAGGAGAGGAAAGAGATCAGCAGGGGAAACAGCGAGTGTAAAGGTGCACAGGTGGGAAAGAGCTTAATAGGTTCTAGGTATTGACAAAACGCCAGTGTGCTGGAGCATAGGGTATATGTGGTGGTGCAATGACGTGGCAGGAGTGGGAAGAGGCAGGGCTCTGCTCAGCCTCGGTTTGGGAGTGTAAGATTGATTCCAAGTGCAGCAGGGTTGCTGCCAGGACAGTGGCCTGGCCTGCTCTGCAGTGTGGAGGATGGCTTTGTGGCGGGCAGGAGTGGGAGGTAGAGAAACTGAGTCCCAGAGGTGTTCAGTGACTGCCATTCACACTACTTCTGAAAGGCAGGGCGAGGCAGGTACACATTCTCGTTTGAACTGCTGTAGCTTCTGGGAAGTGTTATACAATCCCATAAATGTGGAGAAGGGTGCCCTCTGCTGTTCCAAGTACTCTTTAATTCTCATTTGATTTGAAGGCAGATCTAGGAACTGAAGAAAGGAATCTCCCTACTGTTGATTATGAAATTCTCCAATCACATTTTCAAAACAGACATATCAACATTTTTAAGTGAAGAGAAAAAGGGGGTGAAGAAGCTACCATCCAGTAGGTTCAACCTTCTAAGTAAAGCAGGGTTGGAAATGGAATGAGGTGGCCCTTTTATTTTTTCAGTCAGTTCAGTTCAGTTCAGTCGCTCAGTCGTGTCTGACTCTTCGTGACCCCATGAATCGCAGCACGCCAGGCCACCCCATCCATCACCAACTCCTGGAGTTTACTCAAACTCATGTCCATCGAGTCGGTGATGCCATCCAGCCATCTCATCCTCTGTCGTCCCCTTCTCCTCCTGCCCCCAGTCCCTCCCAGCATCAGAGTCTTTTCCAATGAGTCAACACTTCGCATGAGGTGGCCAAAGTACTGGAGTTTCAGCTTTAGCATCATTCCTTCCAAAGAAATCCCAGGGCTGATCTCCTTCAGAACGGACTGGTTGGATCTCCTTGCAGCCATGGGACTCTCAAGAGTCTTCTCCAACACCACATCTCAAAAGCATCAATTCTTTAGCACTCAGCTTTCTTCACAGTCCAACTTTCACATACATACATGAATACTGGAAAAACCATAGCCTTGACTAGATGGACCTTTGTTGGCAAAGTGATGTCTCTGCTTTTGAATATGCTATCTAGGTTGGTCATAACTTTCCTTCCAAGGAAACCTTTATTTTTTAGGAGTAATTAATCACTTTACTGTTTGGTTTTTAATTGCACATGCTCATTACAAAATAATTCAAGCAATGTACAAAGGTAAAAAAGTAGAAAATTACTCCAGATCTTACCACTTAGAAGTAACAAGAATTAACATTCAGTGAACATTATTTTAGACATGTGCATGTATTCAGCTACACAGGTTGGATAAAAATGTGCTCAATAAAGATCCCTCCACAGTTAAAACAGTTACTATAGCAGCTTGAAAGACACAGTCATTTTTAAAGTTACATGTTTTGATTGTAGTTATATGAATATATCTATATAACTTATTTATATATTGATATTATCTGTGTTATAAAACAAGTCAGCAAACATTTTTTTTTGCAAAGGGTTACAATCTTTTTGGGGCCTCCCTCGTGGGTCATTGGTAAAGAATCTGCCTGCCAATTCAGGAGATGGGCTCAGTCTCTACTCTGGAAAGATCTCCTGGAGAAAGAAATGGCAACGCACTCCAGTATTCTTGCCTGGGAAGTTCCATGGACAGAGTAGCCTTGTGAGCTACAGGGTCACAAAAGAATCAGACATGACTTGGAGGCTAAACAACAACAGCACAACCATTCTGCTCTGCCATTGTAACAAGAAAGCAGTCAGAGAATACTTAATGACTGAGTGTGACAGTGTTCCAATAAATCTTTACCTATTAGCAGGTGGTGGGCTGGGTTTGGCCTGAGGCTGTAGTTGGTTAAACCCCTACTACTAAAGAGAAGAGAAGTGCTATGCTTACTTTTCCTCACACCTCACTTTTCCAGATTTTACTTATAATAGTTTCACCTTGTTAAGGCTTATTTTCTTTTTATGCTTCCTTCATGTCAATACATGATTAGCTTTAGCTCTGAAATTAAGTAACCTTGATGTTTATCTTAGTCCATTTGGGCTGTTATAATACTCACAGCTGGCTGGCTTATAGACAAGTATTTATGTGTAACAATTCTGGAGGCTATGAAATCCAAGGTGCTGGCCTTGTTAGATGCCTAATGAGTGCCCACTTCCTACATGGCCATCTTTTTGCTATATTCACACATAATGGTAGGAGCGAAGGATCACTCTGAGGTCTCTTTTGTAAGGGCATGAATCCCATTTATGAGAGCACCACCCTCATGACCTAATGTCCTCCCAAAGGCCCTGTCTTCTAATACCATCGCCTTGGGCATTAGGATTTCAACATATGAATTTTGGGTGGACACAAGTATTAGGCTATAGCAGCATTTCACAATAGTTCTCTTTTTCATAGTTTTTTCACTCATGAGTTCTTTATTATTGTTCAGCTGGGATTACAGTTGATTATTGAACAATGTGGTGGTAAAGGGTGCTGAACCCTGTGCAGTTGAAAATCTTTGTGTAACTTTTGACTGTACTTAAACTTAACTACTAATAGCCTACTGATGACCAGAAGCCTTACCAGTAGCATCAATAGTTGATTAACATATTCTCACAATAAAGCAAACTAGAGAAAAGAAAATGCTGTTAAAAAAAGTCATAAGGAGATAAAATATATTTACCATACTGCATTTTTTATCAGTATTGTATTTACCATAAGTTTACATCATCTATTTACAAGATGAATAGTCTGTCTGTCAGCACCAACATTACTATTGTCTTATATGATACAAAACACTGTAGATGTTATACATATTACTCCCATCAAAAATGGGAGTGAGTTTCAAAAGGCAGGGGACATATGTTTACCTATGGCTGATTCATGCTGATGTTTGACAGTAAACAACAAAATTCTGTAAAGCAATTATTCTTCAGTTAAAACACAAATAAAATTTTAAAACAATGAAAAGATAATACAAAAAGAAATGCATTTTTATTTACAAGTATAACAACCCATGCATTGATAACAGAGAAGTAGCAATTTAATTGCTTTATGGTAGCCTAGCTTATACACTAATGTATAATGTTATAAAATTTTTATGGCATGCAGCATTCCAGTCATATTCATAATGCAGTATTGGAAACATTGTAAACAGTTTTTAAAAAACCACTTACCTGGGATGGTAGGTTGATATGCAGTTTCTCTAGTTATGAGAGAGAGAGGGGCAAACTGTACAATAAAATTCTTTGAAAGCAAAGTGACAAAACAGTAAGAAAACTTTGCCTTTGTCTCCCTGAATGTCTGATGGATTTTTTTCTTTATCTTTAACATTTAATTATGTAACCAGGAAAGATGTCAATTTTGATTAGTATCAAATTTTCTTGACCTAAGGTGTTCCCTTCCTATCTGTGAATACAGTTCTTCATTTTAGGAAATTCTAGGTTATATCTTGGAATTCATTTTTGTTTATCTTTATACTCTAAGGATGCAAATTGTCATGTTGGATGATTTTTTTCTCTCTATCCTTTTCACCTTTCCTTTAATCACATTTTTTCTCTCTGAACTTTCTGTGATTGCACCCAGCTGCCTCTCTATGACATTTTCAGTTCCACTTTTCTTTTCTGCCAATTATAACTTATTAAATCTATAACAAAGTTGTTTCATTTCTCTGTTTTTTCTTAGCTCTATAGTCTCTTCTTCCATCTTAGTAAATTATTTTATGATTTTTCCTTGGGGTCTTGTCTTATTGAATTCATAGTTTAATGAATTCTCTGTAATGAAGCACTGAAAGGGAATCAGCATTTCTCTTTTGGGTTTTATTTTCTTCCTGAGCATTTTTGTTTATCGGTCTTGCCTGATATATTAATCATTTTCCTTGTGGTAGGCTTTTGTAATTTCTAAACTAATTCTTTTCATTTTGTTCGTGTTTAGCAATAAGTAACTTTGCTTATAGCTTTTCTGGTGTGGTATAGACGAATCCTCCTTCACACCCTTCCCACTTTACCTGGGACCAACTTGCCTACCTTCCTTCACAGGATGGTTGAAGAGCTGAGTCCAGCTTTTCCTTTCCTTTTCTTTTTTCTTTTTTTAAATTTATGTATTTTAACTAGAGGCTAATTACTTTACAATATTGTATTGGTTTTGCCGTACATCATGAATCTGCCACGGGTTCAATGAGACAATGCTGTTTTGAATTCCTAGTATTTTGTTGACTAATTCTGTTTTGGGGAGATGGGTGTGGCCTTAGGAGTTGTCCTGTCACAAGTGCTACTCCTTTCCTCTCTGGTTATTGCTGATTAATTAATTATTGGCCTTAAAGAAATAACCATTTCATCATAAATGCAAAGAAGTTTTTGTGATCTTGTTTTAGTCTGCTATCTTTACATGGAAGTGGTTGATGAAGCAGGAACTGAGTATAATTTTGGAAGGGTTAAATTATGAAATGGAACCGACTAGATGAATTTTAAAGTCCCACTTAGTTCCCGAATCTAAGACATGACTAATATAACAGCAGAGGTCACCCAACCATTAAAAATTGTCATAAAGTTAAAAAATAATTTAATGATGAGGCATAGCCATTTTTAGACCGCTAGAGGGCAGGACTTGGCCACAACGTGAAGTAGTTCCGTAGCATAGTAACTGTTGTCGAAAGAATTCTCTACTGGGTTTCCTGTCAACTTTCGTAAAAAGTGTGAAAAGGAAAAACAGGAAGAGGCATAGAGCTAGGATTATCTGGCAGGCAGAAGCTACTCACTTGTAAGATGGAGCCCATGTTTCTTTCTCTGTGCATCTAAATCCAACCCCTGTTAGGAGCTCACTTCTGTCAGTCTCCTCAGTCTTCCAGGCTTGCAAACTATTAAACCACACTCCAATTCTCAGTCAACTGCACTGTTTTCCATCTAGTGTACAGAGGTGAAGTGACTTGCCCAGAGTTACAGCCACCTAGTTTGTAAATTGTAAAGATCTGAAGTGGAGTGCCCCCACATCCCAGGCTCCTGGGTCTTCTGCAGGTGTCTCCAGCAGAGCAAACTCTTACTTCTGATATTTTGTGTTCAGGATTGCATCCTAAAGAAAACCAGCACAAGTAAGAAATAAATCAAAGTCCTCCCTTCAGTCTCAGTTGTCAGTAGCTCCCTATGGCATTCTGCATTGTTACTTCTGACTGAGTCTTTTGTGGCCCAAGGATAAGCATCTGTACAACAAATATGATGGGAACCTGCCTTTGCTGGCAGCAGTGTAATATTTGTTTCTTAGACTAGATCTTGTTGCTGAAAGTACCAGTTGCCAGCATGAACTTTCAGCTTGTAGTTCACCAAATTCCTCCTTATAAACCTTGCAATTCTTCGGCAGGAAATTTAAGGATTAGTTTTTCCTTCTTGGTCTGCATACTTAGCCATGAGTCTTTAGTGGGTACATGTTAATCATATACGTGTAAGACAAACACCCACTCATTACTCAAGGAAACTCTGAACCCACTAAATCACTCAAATCATGCTTAAGATTTCAGGTTGGGATATAAGGTCAGTCCAGTTCAATTGCTCAGTCATGTCCCAACTCTTCATCGGACAAAGATATAAGGTACTCTATCATAACAAAAATTGCGAGTATCTTCAATAGGACTATGGCCTTACAGAGAAGAGGCATTTTATTTCTTATGTAGATTTAATTTGGTCTGTCCCAGAAAATCACACACACACACACACACACACACACGCCCCACCTTAGGGAATTTGTCTGCTTAAATACTATTGTTAGGTTTTCACAAAACTAGATTTCTCCCAACAGGTAGCAGTCAGGTCTGATCGTTCCTTCAGGATGAGGTGTAAGCATGGGCTATATAGCTGCTGTGGTGCAATAGCTGCTGTGGTGCAGTTCATTATGGGTTAAAGTGTTCCGTACCCCCTCTCCACCCTCACCCCCCCATCTTTTAAAGCTGGATAAACATGGAGAGCATGACACTTTATACCACTAGAATTGCTCTTTTTGGGCGCTAGCATGGTGGAAACATGCTATTATTTTGATTCTTTGAATCAAAATAAACATGCTTTTATTTTGATTCTTTGAATGAAGAAATGAATAGAGCCTGGGATTAGAGGAGGGGGTGGCTCTGCTTCCTCCTTTCTCTGGGGCTGAAGGGAGTAGGTAAAAGCCTGGACTCAGAGGGCAAAAGAGAAAAATAAACAAAGCTCTCTTGAAGCAGGTGACCCAGTCCTTGGACTATAGTTCTGTGTACTGGGCAAGGAAATAAACTTCAGACCTGTAGATCCTAGAAGTTGTGCTGTCTGCTATCCAGTTTAAAATTTTCCTTTTCCTTGTATTATTCTCAAGATTTCAATAGTATATTATCATATATCAGAGCTGGCATGTGCTGGAATATAGAGAATTAGGACCGGGCTTGAACCCTCTTGGTATGGGCTATAACAAGACAGGACCAAGACAAGGACCATGTCCTTGAGGTTGTGCCCTTTAACAAAGTCTTATAGTGAGAGCTTGTAAAACACCTGTGAGATGGTAAGAGGTGACCAGCAGACATGCCCCAAGTGAGAGATGATAAATGAAGATCAAGGTGGATTTGTTACAGTGTGGAAATACTCCCTGAGGATTCTCAAGAATAACGAGGAGAAGCCCACACCCAATAAATATGGATATTTCATAAACAATAAATAAAATATAGGATAAGGCTGAGACAAAATTAGTTGGATATTAAGCATGGGGGCGGGGCTGCCTTGAACGCTAGAAAAACTTGAGAAATTATAGGTACATATTGTTAGAGCTTTCTTATTTGAACTTCCGCAACTTTCTTTTGTCCTAAAATAAACTCAAATAAAAAAGGCAGGGATCACCTTTATAAAGAAGTTCAAAGAAGAAAATGTATATATCTTAGGATCAGTCTTCGACTGGAGAGTACCTAAAGGAAAAACAGAGTGGAGTTCATTGCTAAGTAAACATACAGTTTAGCCCTAGAGGGAAGTGAAAGATGTTTACAATGCCAAAAATAAGATCATTAAAAATAGGAGCATATTTGTAGAGAATGGAGCTATGTAGGTAGTGCAATGGGGAAGTTTATTTAATTACTTTATAGTTCTGAAAAGTGATGGGCAATCTTGTGTCTTAAGTAGGAGTGAATTTAGTGTTTTAGAGAAACAATTACAAATCAACGGCATGAAAATCGAATCTCTTTAAAGATGTGGTTAGGTGTAGCAATGTATCCTATGTTTAAATAAAGTACTCTATATAAGGAAGATTGGAAACACTGATGAATAATAAGTGATACTGGGGGACTTCCCTGGGGGTCTAGTAGTTAAGACTTTGCTTTCCAATGCAAGGTGTATGAGTTTGATCCCTGGTCAGGGAGCTACAATCCCACATGTCAGAGATAACTCCTACATATAAGTTTTAAGTACCCCAAGGATCAAAATTTGGAACTATTGGCCAAAAAAACCCAAAACATTAAAAAAAAAGAAGCAATATTGCTACAAACTCAATAAATGCTTTTAAAAAAATGATCCACATCAAAAAAAAATTTATTTTTAAAGTGATACTGGGAATAACTGAAGAACAATTTGGGAAAAAATTATCTTAGCACGATACCTTTTACCATGATATACTGGAAAATTGTTTTTAAATCACCTAGAATCTATTTCTCCTTCCTGTGATAATAAATCTTAACCTCACTTGGGGGAAACCTCTCTTCTTTGTGTGTGCAGTGTGGGTGGGACTATAAATCAAGGTTCTTTGCCTTTTTCTGGTCAAGAGGTGGCTGTCACCCAAGTAAGAATAATCGGAGTCTGTCTCAAGAAACTGTGAATGGAGCAAAGGGGGAAAATGTATTGAGAACCTCCCATGTACCAGGAGAGGTCCCTGCCCCCATGGTGCTGGTGTTTTGGTGGATGAGAAGGGGACAGCTCCTTTCTTTCGCTGTCATATTCCTTTTATGTCTGATGAGTAGTTTTTTCTGCCAAGATTCCCAGAGCTGCCTGGTTATTCTCTCTCCAAGCCAACCTCCTCAGCTCTCACTTCAGTTCTGTAAAATCTCCCCAATCTTTCCAACAAATTCTCTTTTGGCTTAAATTATTCTGAGTCAATTTATTACCTATGAGCATAAATGCAAAATAAATTTCATATGGTTTAAATAAGTGATTTTCAAGCATCAGGTATAGAAGAATCACCTAGAGGACAGTTAAAAACACACATTTCTATGATCCTTCTAGAGAAATTTTAATTAATTAGGTTTGTCATGGATCTTACAGTAATTAAGCAAACAAAATAAATAATCTTTTGCAGATGATTTTCAAACTGCTCTTTGAGATTCATTAGATTTAAAAGTCAATTAATGTTTTTAAACATAGGAAGACAAACAGGAAATAAAATATTTATGACAACCATACAGTAATGGCAACTTTCTTCCTATTGCTTTGAAGTAATAGAGATAACTACAAAGGAAAACATATTGTTAGACTCATGGGAATAAACATTGAAATATCTGTAAATTAAAAATTAAAGTAAAGGATAAGAAGCAAAGCAGAAAATGTTTTTGTCAGATATGACAGACAGCAGTCTAATAGCTACAATAATTTCTGATAAGCTCTCAAACTTTTAACATTGATGTATTAAAGTTTTTTCTTTTACATGAAGGAAAGCACAAAAAGTAAAGAATGACAAAAGAATCTTTTAAAATAATCAAGAAAATGAAACCAAAGCAACATAATTATTATTTTACATCTGCTACATTAATGATGACAAAAAATTCAAAGAAATGCCAATAATGAACTGGCTAGGTGAGGCCACAACTGTCATTCTCATGCCCTGTTGGTGGCAGTTTAATTGGAGTTGAGGAAACTCTTACAAAGCTATATTCCCAGAAATGACCAAGGTGTTCTCTATTTTTGAGGTCCATGAAACCTAGAACATGATCTGCTTTTATAATTTATTGCTATAGAGAAGGGCTTTCCTTGTGGCTCAGCTGGTAAAGAATCCACCTGCAATGTGGGACACCTGGGTTCAATCCCTGGGTTGGCAAGATCTATAAAGGATCTATATAAAGGAATAAGTCCCAGCTCATCCCAACTTCTGGAGTCCCTTCAGTCCTTCTAACCTAAGGCCACTTGTCCTTTAAAGACATAAAGGCCAAAGTTCCAAAACTATTCTGTGTTAGGGCTGCCAGGTTTAGCAAAACTTAGCAATAAAAATTATAGAACATGCATTTAAATACTGTGCAGGATATACTTATACCAAAAAATCATTCATTGTTTATCTGAAATTCAACTTTAACTGAACACTCTGCATTTTATCTGACAAACTTATTCTAGGCATGCATATCCCATTCTTTCATCTTAAGAAGCTTGCAAAAGGACCCCCATTGAACAGTGCATGAAAACGTCCAGCTCCAGGCCTTAGTGGTACCTTAGTTCCTTAGACCCACAGAGCAAGGGCATGACACTTTTCAAACTTTCAAATCTGATTACTCAATCAGGGACCTTTAATTCAGAAGCTAGGGTCTCTCTCAGCAGAGTCCCTTGATTCTTGACTCTCAGGCTGGATCCTGTAATCTAAAATGACTGTGGGAGTAGGTGGATTCTTGACCAGCCCAGAGAAAGACTCGGTCAACTTCTTCAGACTTTGGATTCCTTGTGTGTAAGGTAGTGTGAATAATACTACCCCCTTCATTGAAATAAGAATATATAATTTCATTTTTCTGTATGTCTGCAGAAACTAAAGAAAACAGAGGTAAACAGAGACAAATCAAAGTGATTACCTATAAGGATGAGACTAGAAGTGGGGTAAATGGCAGCAAAGATTAGTGAGGGGATTATTTCTCAGTTATAGCTTTTTGTATCATTTTAGTTAGGAACCTTGTGAGTGAAATAAGCACTTAAATAACCTCCCTTGCAGGGCTGTTCTGAGGATAAAATGTGGTCATGCAGGTACAATGCAGGTACAGCACACTCCGTGAAGTGAAGTGAAAGTTGCTCAGTCGTGTCCAACTCTTTGCAACCCTGTGGATTATACAGTCCATGGAATTCTCCAGGCCAGAATACTGGAGGGGGTAGCCTTTCCTTTCTCCAGGGGATCTTCCCAACCCAGGAATCGAACCCAGGTCTTCGCATTGCAGGAAGATTCTTTACCAGCTGAGCCACAATGGAACCCCCAAAATACTGGAGTGGGCAGCCTATCCCTTCTCCAGCAGATCTTCCTGACCCAGGAATCTAACTGGGGTCTTGTGCATTGCGGGCAGATTCTTTACCAACTGAGCTATCAGGGAAGCCCTCCTTTATAGCAATAAACTCTAAAAGCAGATCATGGTAAAATGGTGGTATCGTTTATTTCCACTGCGTTTATTTATGCTAACATTTATTTCCTATGGGAAACCTTGTTCCTGTTCTGGTACCCGATGGCCCATACACTAAGCAATGACAAAAATAATCATCTGTTTTCTCAGGGAATTGGTCTAATATTTATTTAAACCCTGAAGTTTATGGTGACTCTTGCTTTCTGACTTCTGCATTCTTTCCTTCCTGCCTTCCTCCACCCACATCTAGTCCAACTTGGGGCTTCATGATTTCATTCTGGCTCACTACTGCCCACCCCTTTTCACCACTAGTTAAATGCTACCTCTTGGACAGTGGGACTAGTAACTTTTTATGTCTTAGATCAGGCAACTATAAGAACAGCAGGTATCAAGAACCATGCCAAGGAAAGAGTTGGCTCTGAGTGGATGTGGTCATGTGAGAAAGCAATGAAGTGGGGTGATTTGGGAGGCATTTGGTTAATACCAGTAATTTAGAGATTCATTTGCCACTACTGGATTCCAGAAACCTTTCAGGCTGACTTCTTCCAGTTTCTGGGTGTGTCTTCTTCGGCCAGGATTTATTTGTGATGAGAGTCAGTTTCCAGGAATGAAAACAGAAGAAAGGAAGGACAATAGAAAAAGTTGTATTCCAGATTTATGAGAGGTGACTAGGGAATGAAAGAGGTAAGGACAGCTCTTTAGAGCAGGAGTTGAAGAAAATTCCTGGTATAAGTAGCCCATCTGCAGCATTCAGATGGGGATGTAAATCTTCACTGTGCTCTTGCTGTTTGTGTAATGGGTGACCCACATGTCTTTCTGTACCTGTAAAATGAAGACTACAGAAAGCCCTGCATACCTTTGGCCAGTTATGGTACCTCAAATGAGTCTACTTCACTACCTATAAATTTCTCTTAGAAAAAGCTACTCTTAAGAGTTAAATGAAATCATGAGCCAGTGATTGGAACTCTAGATTCAGAGAGCCAGGGTCATAATCCCAGCTATACTACTTGCTCTCTATGTGATCTGGAGGCAAGGATTCCAATCAGTTATTTATTCTAATTTCTGTATCTAAGAAACAGGGATAAAATATATTGAGCACATACTGTTGTTGTGAGGACAAATGGGATGATCTGTGTAAAACACAGAGAACAATAGTTTGGCCCGTAGTAATTGTTCAGTAAATGTTTCATGGAGTAGTTGTGGTAATGTTAGTAGTAAAAGGTAAGGCATATGAAAACATGTGCAAAGTCTGGTACATAATAAGCCTTAATTAGGTAGTATCTATTATCACTCCTGCTTCTCCTGCCTTCAAGACCTGCTCACAGCTGTGTCTGCCCCCAAGTCCTGTTCCAGTTCTAGCCTTTCCTGTAACAGGAACTCCATCCCTACCAGCAGGTGTGGACTGAGAGTAGTTTGATACTCTTTGGGAAGGGGGTGGTGGTGATATGAATGGGAACTTCTTATTTATCATAGCTCTGATTTTCAAGCTCTCAGGACTGTACTTGTGCCTGGTTTTCTGAGTTTATTACTATGTCTCTGCTACATCCAAAACCTGGCAGTGAATTCCAGTCTGTCCAGTAACCTGATTTATCCTTTGCTTGCCTTGTTTTATCCTGCTGCTGCTGCTGCTAAGTCACTTCAGCCGTGTCCGACTCTATGCGAACCCATAGATGGCAGCCCACCAGGCTCCCCCATCCCTGGGATTCTCCAGGCAAGAACACTGGAGTGGGTTGCCATTTCCTTCTCCAATGCATCAAAGTGAAAAGTGAAAGTGAAGTCGCTCAGTCGTGTCCGACTCTTAGTGACCCCATGGACCGCAGCCTACCAGGCTCCTCCGTCCGTGGGATTTTTCAGGCAAGAGTACTGGAGTGGGGTGCCATTGCCTTCTCCTACTGGGGTCCTATTTCAAACAAGCTGGGACTGTGATGCTACCACTCATGTGATGCAGAAAATTCTCTGGGCATGGATACTTGCTACAGAGCCCAACTCTCTGTATCAGCCACCTTCAATATCTGAGCCTGCTGAGACTGGGTGGAATTGTTGACAAGCGTGCTGCCCACCTCTAGGGGACCAACTCCTTACTTAGCCTAGGATGCTTCTCTTGATATTTTTGTCTTATGTTTCCTGTCTTCCTGGTCCCAGTTCAACAGTGTTCATGATACTTTCAATTATGAGGTTGTTACCCCTTGTTGAACTCCAGAAGCATATACTAATTTCACAAATAAGCCCCTGTGTTGTAGAAAAAGAGCATATGTCCAAGATACAGATGATCTTGGGTCAGAATTTCCTTTGAAGCTCAATAATGTAGAGGTATCTGGAGACATAGATTTAGATTTTTCATTCATTTCATCTTTATTTAAAAAACATTTTTTGCTGAATATCTGCTGGCACCTAGCAGAATCTTGGGACTTCTCTCTGTGAGTTTTTTTTTTTTTTTCTTCTTGGGAAAAAATGCAACAAACTCAACTATCATAATGAAGAGCTTTAGGATGTGGCATTTATGAAACAAATGTGGAGAACCAGTACAAATCTATTTCTATTATGCTTCAGGGAAAAATGTTACTTGCTAATTTCATCTTCCAAGGGACATTTTAGAAGGTTTCATTGAATTGATCCATTAAATTAAGATCTGGACATGAAACCACTGAAAATTTTGACTTTTGAGTGAGGAATGTAACACTTAGAATACAAATTTGATTTTGTACCTTGAAATCACTCTATCTTTAGCTTGTGCATGAGTGCACTTTTGAATTGCTTGACTTTTATTGCTAGATGTAGAAAAACTAGCTATAATAAAACTGGGTTATTTGGGTCAGAGTTATTATCTCTATTTAGGTATATGTTTGAAAATTATTAGCATAAAAAGTTAAACATGCAGGTTGGGCAGTGCATGAGTGATTCATATTAATATTACAATTCTCTGCTCTCAGTGAACATGCAGTCTGGTGAGGAGAGAAGCTAGGAATAAGACAGTTACACTAATTCATGAAATTTGCATTGCCTACTAACACAAGACACTTTTCAACAAGTAATGGAGATAGAGAAATGAACAAAATAAAGTATCTACCCTTACAGAACTTACATTCTTACTTAATAGGATCTTATTTTATTCTTACTTAAAAGAATTTTGAGTTAAAGAATTCAGAGAAAGAGAATTTTTTTTTCCACCTGTGAATTGGTGGTTGAGAAGAATTTTGACATATGATGTAGAATGGTTCAAGACTTAAGAGTCTGAACAAGCGTACTGTAATATACAAGATGTACACAGAAACTTATGGCTATAGTAAGAAATTTTACTGCAATAGTAAATGGAAGAATGGACACATTATATGGAATACACTTAATTTTTTTCATTTCTTTTTTAAATTAAAAATTTTATTGTATTTTTTTATAATATAAATTTATTTATTTTAATTGGGGCTAGTTACTTTACAATATTGTATTGGTTTTGCCATACATTGACATGAATCTGCCAACGGTGTACATGTGTTCCCCATCCTGAAAACCCCCCTCCTACCTCCCTCCCCATACCATCCCTCTGGGTCATCCCAGTCCACCAGCCCCAAGCATCCTGTATCATGCATTGAACCTGGACTGGCGACTCATTTCACATATGATAATATACATGTTTCAATATCATTCTCCCTAATCATCCCACCCTCACCCACTCCCACAGAGTCCAAAAGACTGTTCTATACATCTGTGTCTCTTTTGCTGTTTCGCATACAGGGTTATCATTACCATCTTTCCAAATTCCATATATATGAGTTAGTATACTCTATTGGTGTTTTTCTTTCTGGCTTACTTCACTCTGTATAGTAGGCTTCAGTTTCATCCTCCTCATTAGAACTGATTCAAATGGATTCTTTTTAATGGCTGAGTAATACTCCATTGTGTATACCACAGCTTTCTTATTCATTCATCTGCTGATGGACATTTAGGTTGCTTCCATGTCCTGGCTATTATAAACAGTGCTGCGATAAACATGTGTCTCTTTCAATTCTGGTTTCCTCGGTGTGTATGCCCAGAAATGGGATTGCTGGGTCGTATGGCAGTTCTATTTCCAGTTTTTAAAGAAATCTCCACACAGTTCTCCATAGCAGCTGTACTAGCTTGTATTCCCAACAACAGTGTAGGAGGGTTCCCTTTTCTCCACACCCTCTCCAGCATTTATTGCTTGTAGACTTTTAGATAGCAGCCATTCTGACTGCTGTGAAATGGTACCTCATTGTGATTTTGATTTGCCTTTCTCTGATAATGAGTGATGTTGAGCATCTTTTCATGTGTTTGTTAGCTATCTGTATGTCTTCTTTGGAGAAATGTCTGTTTAGTTCTTTGGCCCATTTTTTGATTGGGTCATTTATTTTTCTGGAATTGAGCTGCAGGAGTTGCTTGTATATTTTTGAGATTAGTTGTTTGTCCATTGCTTCATTTGCTATTATTTTCTCCCATTCTGAAGGCTGTCTTTTCACCTTGCTTATAGTTTCCTTTGTTGTGCAGAAGCTTTTAAGGTTAATTAGGTCCCATTTGTTTATTTTTGCTTTTATTTCCAATATTCTGTGAGGTGGGTCATAGAGGATCCTGCTGTGATTTATGTCGCAGAGTGTTTTGCCTATGTTCTCCTTTAGGAGTTTTATAGTTTCTGGTCTTATGTTTAGATCTTTAATCCATTTTGAGTTTATTTTTGTGTATGGTGTTAGAAAGTGTTCTAATTTCATTCTTTTACAAGTGGTTGACCAGTTTTCCCAGCACTGCTTGTTAAAGAGATTGTCTTTTCTCCATTGTATATCCTTGCCTCCTTTGTCAAAGATAAGGTGTCCATAGGTGCGTGGATTTATCTCTGGGCTTTCTATTTTGTTCCATTGATCTATATTTCTGTCTTTGTGCCAGTACCATACTGTCTTTTTTTTTTTTCTAATTTTATTTTTAAACTTTACATAATTGTATTAGTTTTGCCAAATTCAAAATGAATCCATCACAGGTATACATGTGTTCCCCATCCTGAACCCTCCTCCCTCCTCCCTCCCCATACCATCCCTCTGGGCCGTCCCAGTGCACCAGCCCCAAGCATCCAGCATCGTGCATCGAACCTGGACTGGCAACTCGTTTCCTACATGATATTTTACATGTTTCAATGCCATTCTCCCAAATCTTCCCACCCTCTCCCTCTCCCACAGAGTCCATAAGACTGTTCTATACATCAGTGTCTCTTTTGCTGTCTCGTACACCGGGTTATTGTTACCATCTTTCTAAATTCCATATATATGCGTTAGTATACTGTATTTATGTTTTGATGACTGTGGCTTTGTAGTAGAGCCTGAAGTCAGGCAGGCTGATTCCTCCAGTTCCATTCTTCTTTCTCAAGATTGCTTTGACTACTCGAGATTTTTTGTATTTCCATACAAATTGTGATGGAGAAGGCAATGGCACCCCACTCCAGTATTCTTGCCTGGAAAATCCCATGGACGGAGGGGCCTGATAGGCTCCAGTCCATGGGGTCCTGAGTTGGGCACGATTGAGCGACTTCACTTTCACTTTTCACTTTCATGCATTGGAGAAGGAAATGGCAACCCACTCCAGTATTCTTGCCTGGAGAATCCCAGGGACAGAGGAGCCTAGTGGGCTGCCATCTATGGAGTCGCACAGAGTCGGACATGACTGAAGTGATTTAGCAGCACAAATTGTGAAATTATATGTTCTAGCTCTGTGAAAAATACCGTTGGTAGCTTGATAGGGATTGCATTGAATCTATAGATTGCTTTGGGTAGTATACTCATTTTCACTATATTGATTCTTCTGATCCATGAGCACGGTATATTTCTCCATTATTAGTGTCCTCTTTGATTTCTTTCACCAGTGTTTTATAGGTTTCTATATATAGGTCTTTTGTTTCTTTAGGTAAATATATTCCTATGTATTTTATTCTTTTCATTGCAATGGTGAAATTTCATTTATATAATGCTAAATCTAATGTTTTAAATAAGTCACTGAGTATGGGTAACTCCCACATATAAGTTTTTAAGTATCCCAGGGATCAAAATTTGGAGGTGTTGGCCAAAACATTTGATTGCATTGAGGATTTTTCAGGTAGAGAAGAAAAAAGTGGAAATGTTAATAGAAAGAAGGAAACTGATTGGCTGGTCTTCCATTTGATGGATTTAACTCACCCTGGGTTAAAATGACCTTGGGAAACACAATGGTACTGATTAAATTCCCACTCAAAACTGGCATGGCCAGAATTTTTACCTAGCCATGCTCAATAGGAGTTCCACCAGTCAGGAAAAGTAACTTGTCATTGACATGTAGCATTGATTCTTGATTAAAGAGTAATTTCAGATAGTTGGTCAGTATAGAATTAAAATGAAAGAAAGCTGAAAATTTTAAGCTCCATGCTGGAACATTTTGATAAGTTGTCATCATCTCTCTGGAACAAATCCTGTCTCACTCTCTGATGAATTACAAGCCTTTCCAGTGGGCAATGGTCAGTCACACTGACCATTCTTAACCAGAATTTGTCATTTTTCTAGACCTGTTTTCTTGGGCTATGAGAGAACTATATGTCAGGGATTATATTGTTTGAGTTACATTTTAATCTCCTCCATCATATATGAGAGGCATCCCTGTCTAATCAGCAACACATTCTTAGATCTTATTGCTGCTGCAGATGGTAATCTCATCTGCTTCACATGGCTTCTTTTGGAGAGTGGTGCCTCATTAAAAAAGAAAATTTCATTGCTTATTTTCTTAGTATAAAAGTCATACACATTTGATGTAGGAATTTTGAATATAAACATAAACAAAAGGAAAAAGCTCAAATCTTCTATAATTCCATACATACAAAAGGAAACATATTGTAGATAGCATTTGATAATTTGCTTTTGCTAAACAGTTAAAAAATCTTTCTGTGTAATTAAATATCCAGGTATGAGAGTCTTTTCCTTTTGTTGAAGTATAATTAATTTATAGTGTTGTGTTTGTTTCAAGTGTACAAAAAAGTGATTCAGTTACACACACACACACATTCTTTTCCAGATTTTTTTTCCATTATAGATTATTACAAGATATTGAGTATAGTTCCCTGTGCTATAAGTAGGTCCTTTTACCTACTGTTTACTTGTATTATGTACAATAGTGTGTGTATGTTAATCCTGAACTCCTGATTTCTCTCTCATCCATTCCCCACCCCACCCCTCCTCCCACCCCCACTATCCCCTTTGGTAATTGTAAGTTTGTTTTCTTTCTTTTTTTAAATCATTTTTGTCACTCTATTTTTTTTTGAATTAAAGAATAATTGTTTTACAGAATTTTGTGGTTTTTCTGTCATACATCAACAAGAATCAGCCATAGGTACACACATGTTCCCTCCCTCCCAAAATTCCCTCCCATCCTGCTCCCTGTCCCACATTTCTAGATTGTCACAGAGCCCCTGTTTGAGTTCCCTGAGTCATACAGCAAATTACCATTGGCTATGTATACGAACGAAGCTAGTGGAGGTGATGGAATTCCAGTTGAGCTATTCCAAATCCTGAAAGATGATGCTGTGAAAGTGCTGCACTCAATATGCCAGCAAATTTGGAAAACTTAGCAGTGGCCACAGGACTGGAAATGGTCAGTTTTCATTCCAATCCCAAAGAAAGGCAATGCCAAAGAATGCTCAAACTACCACATAATTGCACTCATCTCACATGCTAGCAAAGTAATGCTCAAAATTCTCCAAGCCAGGCTTCAGCAATATGTGAACCGTCAACTTCCTGATGTTCAAGCTGGTTTTAGAAAAGGCACAGGAACCAGAGATCAAATCGCCAACATCTGCTGGATCGTAGAAAAAGCAAGAAAGTTCCAGAAAAACATCTATTTCTGCTTTATTGACTATGCCAAAGTCTTTGACTGTGTGGATCACAATAAATTGTGGAAAATTCTGAAAGAGATGGGAATACCACACTACCTGACCTGCCTCTTGAGAAATTTGTATGCAGGTCAGGAAGCAACAGTTAGAACTGAACATAGAACAACAGACTGGTTCCAAATAGGAAAAGGAGTTCATCAAGGCTGTATATTGTCACCCTGTTTATTTAACTTCTATGCAGAGTACATCATGAGAAACGCTGGATTGGAAGAAACACAAGCTGAAATCAAGATTGCCGGGAGAAATAACAATAACCTCAGATATGCAGATGACACCACCCTTATGGCAGAAAGTGAAGAGGAACTAAAAAGCCTCTTGATGAAAGTGAAAGTGGAGAGTGAAAAAGTTGGCTTAAAGCTCAACATTCAGAAAAAGAAGATCATGGCATCTGGTCCCACCACTTCATGGGAAATAGATGGGGAAACAGTGGAAACAGTGTCAGACTTTATTTTTCTGGGCTCCAAAATCACTACAGATGGTGACTGCAGCCATGAAATTAAAAGACGCTTACTCCTTGGATGGAAAGTTATGACCAACCTAGATAGCATATTCAAAAGCAGAGACATTACTTTGCCAACAAAGGTTCATCTAGTCAAGGCTATGGTTTTTCCAGTGGTCATGTATGGATGTGAGAGTTGGACTGTGAAGAAGTCTGAGCACTGAAGAATTGATGCTTTTGAACTGTGGTGTTGGAGAAGACTCTTGAGAGTCCCTTGGACTGCGAGGAGATCCAACCAGTCTGTTCTGAAGGAGATCAGCCCTGGGATTTCTTTGGAAGGAATGATGCTAAAACTGGAACTCCAGTACTTTGGCCACCTCATGAGAAGAGTTGATTCATTGGAAAAGACCCTGATGCTGGGAGGGATTGGGGGCAGGAGGAGAAGGGGACGACAGAGGATGAGATGGCTGGATGGCATCACTGATTCAATGGACGTGAGTCTGAGTGAACTCCGGGAGCTGGTGATGGACAGGGAGGCCTGGTGTGCTGCGATTCATGGGGTCGCAAAGAGTCGGACACTACTGAGCGACTGATCTGATCTGATCTGATCTATTTTACATATGGTATTGTACATTTCCCTGTTACTGTCTCCATACATCTCACCCTCTCCCTCCTCCCCTCCCCCCATGTCCATAGATCTGTTCTCTATGTCTGTTTCTCCATTGCTGTCCTGGAAATAGATTAATCAGTGCCATCTTTCTAGATTCTATATATATGCATCAGTATACAATATTTATATTTTTCTTTCTGACTTACTTCACTCTGTATTGTAGGTACTAGGTTCATCTACCTCATTAGAACTGACTCAAATGCTTTCCTTTTTATGGCTAAGTAGTATTCCATTGTATATATGTACACCTGCCTCTTTATCCATTCATCTGTTGATGGACATTTAGGTTGCTTACATGTTCTAGCTATTGTAAATAGTGCTACATTGCACACTGGGGTACATGTGTCTTTTTCAGTTTTGGTTTCCTCAATCCCACTACTAGGCAATCCCACTATGCCTAGTAGTGGGATTGCTGGGCCATGTGGTGCCTTTATTCCTAGTTCCTTAAGGAATCTCCATATCATCTTCCATAGTGGCTGTATCACCAGCAGTGTAAGAGAGTTCCCCTTTCTCCACACACACCCTCTCTAGCATTTGTTTGTAGACTTTTTGATGATGGCCATCTGATTGGTGTGAGGTATAAGTTTGTTTTCTAGGTCCCTGGGTTTATTTCTACTTTGTATATGAGTTTATTTGTATCATATTCTTTTTAGATTCCACATATAAGTGATATCATATGATACTTGTTTTTCTCTGTCTTCAGTTCAGTTTAGTTCAGTCACTCAGTCATGTCCAACTCTTTGCGATCCCATGGACTGCAGCCTCCCTGTCCATCACCAATTCCTGGAGTCCACTCAAACCCATGTCCATCGAGTCAATGATGCCATCCAGCCATCTCATCCTCTGTCGTCCCCTTCTCCTCCTGCCCTCAATCTTTCCCAGCATCAGGGTCTTTTCAAATGAGTCAGCTCTTTGCATCAGGTGCCCAAAGTATTACAGTTTCAGCTTCAGCATCAGTCCTTCCAATGAACACCCAGGACTGATCTCCTTTAGGATGGACTGGTTGGATCTCCTTGCAGTCCAAGGGACTCTCAAGAATCTTCTCCAACACCACAGTTCAAAAGCATCAATTCTTTGGCACTCAGCTTTCTTTATAGTCCAATTCTCACATCCATACATGACTACTGGAAAAACCATAGCCTTGACTGGACGGACCTTTGTTGGCAAAGTAATGTCTCTGCTTTTGAATATGCTGTCTAGGTTGGTCGTAACTTTCCTTCCAAGAGGTAAGCGTCTTTTAATTTCACGGCTGCAATCACCATCTGCAGTGATTTTGGAGCCCCCCAAAATAAAGTCTGACACTGTTTCCACTGTTTCCCCATCTATTTGCCATGAAGTGATGGGACTAGATGCCATGATGTTCGTTTTCTGAATGTTGAGCTTTAAGCCAACTTTTTCATTCTTCTCTGTCACTTTCATCAAGAGGCTTTTTAGTTCTTCTTCGCTTTCTGCCATAAGGGTGGTGTCATGTGCATTATCTGAGGTCATTGATATTTCTCCCGGCAATCTTGATTCCAGCTTGTGTTTCCTCCAGCCCAGCGTTTCTCATGATGTACTCTGCATATAAGTTAAATAAGCACGGTGACAATATACAGCCTTGACGTTCTCTTACTTCACTTAAACAGCTGTATGACTTGTTTGTGTATTTTGGAACTCAATCCCTTATCAGTAGCATTGTTTGCAAATATTTTCTCCCAGTTCTTAAGTTGTCTTTTTGTTTTGTTTATGGTTTCTTTTTCTATGCAAAAGCTTTTAAGCCTAATTAGGTCCCCTTTCTTTATGAGATTCTTTTTTAATAACTATATAGTATTTTGTCGAGTGAATATTCTCTGGTTTACTTATACATGTTGTTGTATATTTAAGTTAAATATATTAGGTTAAATGTTGTGCTGCATCAAACATTCTTATAGTCTAATTTTATTTTTGTTAACTTTTCCACTCAGCCATGGTTATTTTCATGAGAAGTTTTTGCATGTAGAAGTGCTTGGTCGGTCTACATCTACTTCTTAAGGTTTTTGCTAGATATGGTCAAACTGCTCTCTTAGAAGGTTGTATAATGTATATTCTGAACTGCATTGTTTGAGGATGCTTGTTTTCCTAGATCAAATGTGTCCCTTTTGACTTTGTCTCCAAATTAGGGGGTTTTCAAATTTGGAACCTATAAATTATGTTGTAGATGATGACTGTGAGGGAAAAATAATGAATTTCCACTATGATTCCTGCTGATGTTTGTTACATTTGCTAAAAAAAATGAAGAAAATTGTTTTTAGATATAGTAGTACCAAATTCAAAGTCTTTAGTACAATGGAAAGGATTGAATATCAAAGTAAGTGACATGACTTGAATTCTCACTTTGAGGTCTTCAGTTCAGTTCATTCGCTCAGTCGTGTCTGACCCTTTGGAACCCCATGAGTTGCACCACGCCAGGCCTCCCTGTCCATTACCAACTCCCGGAGTTCACCCAAACTCATGTCCATCAAGTCGGTGATGCCATCCAGCCATCTCATCCTCTGTCATCCCCTTCTCCTCCTGCCCCCAATCCCTCCCAGCATCAGAGTCTTTTCCAATGAGTCAACTCTTCACATCAGGTGGCCAAAGTATTGGAGTTTCAGCTTTAGCATCAGCCCTTCCAAGGAAATCCCAAGACTGATCTCCTTTAGAATGGACTGGTTGGATCTCCTTGCAGTCCAAGGGACTCTCAAGAGTCTTCTCCAACACCGCAGTTTAAAAGCATCAATTCTTCAGCGCTCAGCTTTCTTCACAGTCCAACTTTCACATCCATACATGACCACTGGAAAAACCATAGCCTTGACTAGACAGACCTTTGTTGGCAAAGTAATGTCTCTGCTTTTGAATATGCTATCTAGGTTGGTCATAACTTTCCATCCAAGGAGTAAGCGTCTTTTAATTTCATGGCTGCAGTCACCATCTGTAGTGATTTTGGAGCCCAGAAAAATAAAGTCTGACACTGTTTCCACTGTTTCCCCATCTATTTCCCATGAAGTGGTGGGACCAGATGCCATGATCTTCTTTTTCTGAATGTTGAGCTTTAAGCCAACTTTTTTCACTCCCCACTTTCACTTTCATCAAGAAGGCTTTTTAGTTCCTCTTCACTTTCTGCCATAAGGGTGGTGTCATCTGCATATCTGAGGTTATTGATATTTCTCCCGGAAATCTTGATTCCAGCTTGTGTTTCCTCCAGCCCAGCGTTTCTCATGATGTACTCTGCATAGAAGTTAAATAAGCAGGGTGACAATATACAGCCTTGACGTACTCCTTTTCCTATTTGGAACCAGTCTGTTGTTCCATGTCCAGTTCTAACTGTTGCTTCCTGACCTGCATACAGGTTTCTCAAGAGACAGGTTAGGTGGTCTGGTATTCCCATCTCTTCCAGAATTTTCCACAGTTTATTGTGATCCACACAGTCAAAGGCTTTGGCATAGTCAATAAAGCAGAAATAGATGTTTTTCAGGAATTGTCTTGCTTTTTCGATGATCCAGCAGATGTTGGCAATTTGATCTCAGGTTCCTCTGCCTTTTCTAAAACCAGCTTGAACATCTGGAAGTTCATGGTTCACGTATTGCTGAAGCTTGGCTTGGAGAATTTTGAGCATTACTTTACTAGCGTGTGAGATGAGTGCAATTGTGCAGTAGTTTGAGCATTCTTTGGCATTGCCTTTCTTTGGGATTGGAATGAAAACTGACCTTTTCCAGTCCTGTGGCCACTGCTGAGTTTTCCAAATTTGCTGGCATATTGAGTGTAGCACTTTCACAGCATCATCTTTCAGGATTTGAAATAGCTCAATTGGAATTCCATCACCTCCACTAGCTTTGTTCATATTGATGCTTTGAGGTCTTAAACCAGTACAATTGCTATAAGCTTCAGTGTTCTCATCTGTACAATGACCATCCAATTGACCCTATTTATAGGTGAAATGAAGACCATGTGGTCTCGGTGTGATTGATTCCATTCCCACTTAGGGGGTAGATTTTGACTGATAGAAGCCCAAAAGTATAGTCCTGTGTCCCTTACCTGGCAAATGGTTCAGAGATGAACAACCCAATTTATCCCAATCAGCATAGCATTTGAAATAGATTTTGTTATGTTCAAAATATATCAAGCTCATCCCATCTACTAATGATCCTACCAAAAGATCTTATTCTCATCCAACTGACGATATACTTAGGCAGTGATTTTCTTTGCCCCATAAAATGTGGGTGGAACTTTCATATGTCATTTCCAAGTGGAAGTTTTGAGGGCCAGCTTGTAGTTCAGCTGTCTCTCTTCCCTCTGCCACAAGAGTAATATACCCTAGAAACTGGTTGTTCCTTCAGTGTTAGTCCCAGAATAAAGAGGACAAGGATGGAGTCTCAGCTCTTCCACAACTGCCAATATGCAAGTTGGATGAGAAGCAAACTTTTATTGCCTTGTAAAACACAAGGTCTGGTGGTTATTTGTTACCACAGCATAACTTAGCCAAGGCTGGCTCATACATTATTTTTTGGGCCAGAATGAGCATTTTCCAAGAGTGGGGACCTAACCTGATTTTGTCCTTTAGGAATGAACATCTGGGAGAAGAGGCTGTCTCTTTCTTCAGATGCTGTGCTATATTGTTGTGTCACCAGGAACTGCTGTAGTATTTTGTTATTATAGTAGATATCAGTCAGAGGAAAGAACAGACAGAGAGAACAACACAAAGAGAACTGCCGAGAAAGGGAACAAGAGCCCTAATCTTAAATTAATGCCTGAAGCTGACCTACCTTTGAACTCCTCAGTTAAATGAACCAGAAACAATAAATTTTTATAGTTTAAGATAATTTCAGTTGAATTTTCTTTTATTTGCAACCAAAAGCATTGATAGTGGCTGATTCAAATTTCTTTCACAGTATCCATTCAGAAGAATAGAATTTGAGAAGCTTGAAAACAGGACATTAACATGAGATGATAATTTCTGATAAGTATATGAACTAATGGACTTCCCTGGTGGCTCAGATGGTAAAGTGTCTGTTTACAATGCGGGAGACCTGTGTTCTATCCCTGGGTCAGGAAAATTGTGGCTGAAAAAGGACAAAGGTAAAACTCAGAACATTTCCAGAAGATGAGCAACTCTTGAGATTAGGTTTTCCACTGTGAGATGGTAGGCAAAAACTGAGTGGAGGATAGGATGAAGAAGAGATGGTCTGTTCTTTCACATATGCTGATTCTGTACCTTCCTGTTCCTACAGTGCTGGTAGTGCTTCTCTCTGCTTTAGCTAAACGGTGTGTGTTCACTCAGTTCTATCTGACTCTTTGCGACTCCATGGACTGTAACCTGCCAGGCTTCTCTGTCAAGGGAATCTTTCATGTAAGAATCCTGGAGCAGGTTACCATTTCCTCCTCCAGAGGACCTTCCTGACCCAGGGATAGAACCGATGTCTCTTGCATCTTCTGTATTGGCAGGTGGATTCTTTACCACTGTGCCACCTGGGAAGCCCCTTAGCTAACCTACAGGACTGCAAACACTGCCTGCTTAACTGGATATTAATTTCCACCCTACCCTGTTTTGTCACGGTCCATACTTTTAGCAGAGAGCCCTCTTCCTGTATTCATCACTAAACTGGTAGGGGGCTTAATTAATTAGCATTTATAAGATGTTTCAGCTCTTTAGCGGATTATGGGTAATTAGGAAAGCAGAGCCAAGAGCTTTTATTATCTTCCTCTCTGCTGGTCTCTTTTCCTGCCTCTTCTGGAGAGACTGGCATTGATGTTGACTTGAATGAACTTGAACTTGTTATGCTATGTCATTTCATTTTTCATTAAATAAATTCAGAAATCTCCCAGGCCCCATGTGGGATACACTG
Source organism: Bos mutus (assembly GCF_027580195.1). Taxonomy (NCBI): domain Eukaryota; kingdom Metazoa; phylum Chordata; class Mammalia; order Artiodactyla; family Bovidae; genus Bos; species Bos mutus. The sequence goes on along the minus strand of NC_091623.1, from coordinate 99,853,138 downwards.
TCCAAGGATCAGTCATTTCTCCTATAGACCAGGCAAATTCAACATTGATAAATAATGCAGCTTAAAATCGTCATAAAGGGCAGAGTGTTTGAAAGCCACAGGCAAAACCTGCTGGATCTTGCAGCTTTCTCTTATAAGAAACCCATCCACTAGTCAGCTTGGACATTATAGTTATCCCTTGGTATTCGTCTAGTAATTCCCTCCCCAGAAATGGACCATCCTCTGAAAACTAGAGAATTTTACAATGTTCTCCGTTTTTAACGTCCTTATTAAATTTGTTTTTTGCTCTGTTTTTCTTTTTTTTTACAACATGGAAGATGAATCAGTTAGGAACTGTATTTGAGGGCTAATAACAGAAACCTGAAATAACATGGTTTAACAAGATGGAGAGGTTTATTTTCTGTCATCCATAGGCAGTCTGGGGGCTGAATTTCTATAGTTATTACAGTTCTGTGACACAATCTGTGCCCTAAGCTTCTAACATTTTGTTCTATCATCATTCGCATGTGGCTTCCAACTTCAAGGTGCAAGGTGGCTACTGTAACTCCAGACATCAAGTCTATATTCCAGGCAGGAAGAAGGAGGAATGAGGAAAATGCAAAAGAGCCTCCTACCTAATTTAGCAGCCATCCTGAAAGCCTTATCTTAGTAGTTACCTGGCTACTGCTGTTTTAAGGTGATGCTGGAAAAAGTAGTTTTGCATCAGTGCATGCTGATGCTCCCGATAAGATCAGGTTTCATTATTAAGGGAGAAGTAACAATTGGTAATTATCAGCTTCTATCACACCACATTCCTGAAGTATGTCTTAAGTAATAAACCTTACCTCAGTAATAATTACTAATGTGTGTACAGTGTGTTAGGTTGTCAAAATTAAACCCTTCAATGGTTATGACTTCTTGGGGTCCTGGGTGATTTAAAAGAACACAGAGATCATTTTATCTGGAAGAACACAAGAAATTTTGTTTGCTACATGGTACTCAGCCATAACCTGTCTAAAAAAGAAGCAGAGGGAGAAACCTTCTCAAAGATTTTAATAAACTCAAACATTATACTGACTTCCCCAGACACCTCCCAGTAGTTTTACCTATAATTACTCTGGAGCAAAAGGGACAGAATATGAGGTTCTAGTGCTTCCTCTGCAGGAGCCCTGTTCAATCTCTTGCTCTTCTGCTTGGATTTATGTCATTTCCAATATCCAACAGTGTGTTTTCAAAGTGAGTTATTTAATGTGTTAGGCATCAACTGGAATGTATCCCAGCTCGGGATGCAGGAGGTCATTGCAGAATTCTAGACTTGGGGCAACAACAAAAGATACTCATTGTGCAACTATCTGACCACTGACCATTTTCAGAACTGTTCTGCCCTACAGATAAAGACAGATGGTTGCGAAGGGGTGGGCAGTAGGGGCAGTACAGAGAAGAGACAAGTAGAAAAAGATTGGACAATCTTCTGAGTTTGATGTTAGGAAAATACCCAGCAGATAGCAAGATAACAGGTGCTCACTCAGTGTTAGTTTCCTGGGCTCTTTGTGGTTTTGGGACTAGGAAGTTTAAGAACTGCCAGGGAGATGATCTCACGAACATAAGTTGGCGTTTCATCTCATCTTGTGCTATCATCCAGAAATAATGAGAGAAACTGAGGCCAAAATGCTGAGATCTTATTCAGACCAAGGGTTAGAATTTCCTCCACCACTTTTTTGGGATCATTTAGTATTTGTATGTTAGACCTTACCTAGAAGCTATTTCTGTCAGCAAAATGCAGCTTTCTTCTGTCCCACCACCCACTTCTTGCCCTGTCCTGCCTCCGCCAGCTGTTGTTTTCAGAGAGCAGAAAGCAGAACTAATACTCCCTTTGATTCATTTCTGGTGTCTACTGACGAGGTGTGGTTCAAGTATGTGAGGATGTCATTTTTCCTATGAGATCTCTTTGTGTTGTCTTCTGCTGATGCTATGTTAGAGCAGCCATCAGTATGCAAAGTTCAGAAGCAGTGTCATTGTTTTGAAAGAGCATATGGAATCTGAATTTCACTTCTCCCCTGGGACATATGCTGTTAATTAAAGGCAGATTCTAAAGATTGTAGTCGGCGTATGCATTGTCACACAGGAGAGAACTGAAAAATCGACTAAATGTATTTAAGCTTCCTGTCAATCATTCTATATTTGAGTGAAAGTAGTGAGTTATTTGTTATATATCACATTTAACAGAGGTGGTTGATATACTGCTTAAAATCCTCCAGTGCATTCCAACTCTTTGATGAAAGCCTGAACTCTCTAGCATAGTCTCTACAACCTTTTGTGATCTGGTCTTTGGCCATCTGTCTTTTCAGTCTCATGTTTTAACCACCTTTTAATATGTACTTCATTATCTAGCCATATCAAGCAGATAATAATAAAAGCTCACATTTCTAGGGCCATCATCTATGCTGAACACTTAACATACACACCTCATTTAGCTCAAAGTAGGAATTTCTGGAAATGGGATTGCTGAGTAAATTAAGATCTCAGGGTTATGCCCCTTAGAGATGCTTGTATACATTGTTCATTGTTGATTGATGTTCTGGTCTTTGCAAGTTCTCTGAAACCATCATGTGTCTTTCATCACAGTTTCTACCAGTGTCCTTTAATTCAGTTCCTGGCTGATGCTCCTGGGCTGCAGGGCCATTCTTCCTGCTTCCCCAGGTCTGCCGTGAATGCAGATGCTGGCTTATCTGCATCCTCTGAGGAGCAGCCATTCCCTTGAGACCTCCTGGGCAGCTGTGACATTTGCATTTCAGCATGTAGATTGACACCTGTCCTTTGTTACGCTTAGGGGTGCCCAACCCTGTTACTACCCAGTCTTGGTCAGCTGTTACGGGTCAATGTTGCTTGCCAGAATGTGAAATAATGGCACAGAGGAAATTAACAGCAGAGTAAACTCTATATCTTGATCAATACCTTCTATGCAGGCTGTTCTTGAGCTCTCATTGGTGGAGGACAAAAGTGTGTGTATAGAGAGCACTGTGATGATTCATTATATGTAATTTACTATGAGGATTTATATCAATATGCAGTACATTTTAATAAAAATATATCAAAGATGACTTTATAACAAAACAGCATTTTCAATAGGGCCTAGCTGTACATGTTTTTTCATTTAGTTCTCACAAAAACCTGTGATTTTAATAACTTAGATTAAGTACTATTATTATTAAAGATGTGGAAACTGAGGCTTAGAACAGCCTCATTGATGTGTTTAAGGTGACATAGAGCAGAACAACTCAGCCAATGTATTGATACAAGAGGGAGTGCACTAATAGTTCTCAGGTTGCACTCAGTCATAGATTTTGCCAGAGAAAAAAGAGAAGGCACAGTAGACATCATTATTATAATTTTAAGGCATTTTAATAGACTAACAATTAATTTCACACATGCACCACAATACAGATTTGTGTTTCTGTTGAAAAGTGAAGATTTGCAGGAACACGAGGTCCTGCCTGGCACTGATCACTGGAGCCATGGAGGGCTGTTCTCTTTGAGTGCAGCACACCCTCCTCAGTTTCCACAGTCTGCAGTACTCCCCCTTGTCTTTCTCAGAACCCAACTAAGTCCACTCATTCATATTACTATGGCCGTTTGAGGTTAGAACACTGAATAACACACATACCCTCTCTCTGTAGCTCCTCCAAAGCACTCTAGTTTGCCCTTCCCCTCCTTTACAACTGCTCAATGTCCCATCACTTTAACTCAGCAATACAATCAAATTCCTTTCCTGACTCTTTTATCACTCCCGCTTCCCAACACTCTTCACCCCTACTAACAGATGCCTCTCTGAGCACTCTGGGCAGTCCTCTCTCTTTGTCCTACTATAGTGTACGGTTGTTGCTATTGTTGTTTAGTTGCTAAGTTACATCCAACTCTTTTGCGACCCCACGGACTGTATCCTGCCACACTCCTCTGTCCATGAGATTTCCCAGGCAAGAATACTGGAGTGAGTTGCCATTTCCTTCAGCAGGGGATCTTCCCAACCTGGGGATTGAGCCTGCTTCTCCTGCATCTCCTGTATTGGCATGGGGATTCTTGACCACTGAGCCACCAGGGAAGCCTGTGGTGTACTGTTATTGTCCTTAAATGCTGTTGTTCACACAGCTCACTGGCAGCTGAGAGTAACATAAAGTCTTTCCCCCTGAATCTTGAGGCCCAGCTTTCCCAGTAAGGATTTGAATGAGTGGATGAATGAATAAGTGGATGTATGGATGAATGCATGATTTATTGACCAGAACTACTTTCTACTCTCCTGTCCAGAGTAGGGGAGGTGAATATTAAAAGCCATTGGTAGTGACCTGCCCTTGACTTTTGATCAGAGCATAGTATGTGCTTGAACTGCATGTTGGTCGGGTCAGCAATTGCTTCTAAACCAAAAATATCCAGAAGGAAAGAATACGATGCCTTTTTCTTGCCAGAGGAACTCAGAGCAGTAAATATTATTAAATCACAGATAAAGCTGTATGGTCATTTAGTTTTTAAGAATTAAAAAGAACGAGTCTCTAGGATATTAGCACTGAATATAGCTGAGTGTCGAATTTAGCCTTAATTGGCATTGAAGACAATTCTAGTTCACTTAAGAGAAACAGTTATTAAACAAGACATTATTCTAGCCAGAAAGTAAAAACAACACAAAACAAAAGGCTTCTTTATCTGATCACATTGCTGAAATATTTTAGTTGATTCTTACTTCAACTAAGCATTCTGCCTTCTGCAAATAATGATATTGTATATACACTTACCCAACAGCTAGATTTCTTCCTTTGTAACCATTGCATTTGTACAATTCCCCAATCCAACATTAATTCTGAAGTCAAATGCCAACTTTGTCCTGGTCCTTTCTTAAAAAAGTCATCAAAGTAATACATTCATATGGGTAAAGATGAAGTGGAAGGCTCAGAATAAGAAGCAGCTGTCCCCTGTCCCTCCTCCTCAGAGTCTCTCTCTAGTAGCAATCATTTGAAACTATTTTTAGTTATCTCTTATTTTAACTAACTTAATATTTTGAAAGGCTTGCCTTTACTGCTTTTCTTTATTTATTTTAGATATTATATACTTGACTCCTTGTTAAAGAAGATGGTGACTCAACTCACATCACCCCGCTTCTACTTTGTCTCCTCATCCTCTCCATATGTAAACACTGTTATTTTAAAAACAAAATCTACATCCACTCTTTGTTACTTTTGCCTGAAATAGCTCCTCAAAGTCCCCTTGTTTCTACTCTTGCCTCCTTCATTCTAATCTTAAGAGCAACCAGAGAGCTCCTTCTGAAATGCAAGAAAGATCTTGTCAAGTCTCTGCTCACAACCTTGCGGTGGTTTCTCAACTTACTTGGAGAACAAAGCTCAAGTCCTTATAATGCCCTTCAGAGCCTGGTAGGATCTGATTCTCAATACCTTCTGATCTAGTCCCCTACTATTCTCTGCTTTGTCTACACCTTTCCTGCCATGTTGGTCTATTTGCCAAGCATCTCAGACTCATTCTTACCTTAGAGTCTTCACAAGGGCTGTGGCATCAGAATGTAACACTCTTCTCCTAAATGTTTCTATAGCCAACACCCTTTCAACCTGCCCCTCTCCTGACTCTTCTAGCATTTTTAGGTCCCTTCATTCTGTTAAGCCTTTTAATTTCTCAATAGCACTTATTACCTTCTAACCTACTGAGTTTATTTTACTTTATGTCTCAGTTTGTTTCTATATTCCTACTCCTTGCTAGAGTGTAAGGTCTGGGGCAACAAGGATCATTTTGTTTACAAGTGTATGCCATATAGCTAGAAGAGTGCCTAGCACCTAGTAACTGCTCAAAGAATTGGATAAATGAATGAATCAATATTATGATTAAATGTGACACAAGGCAATGCCAGGTATAGTACCATGGGGAGGTCATCACTTTTCTTACATAACTTTCTTTTTATCCAAGAGTTTATAACTACCCTTTTCTTCTCTTATCCCATATGTTACTCATTCACTCCAGTTTTCATTGAAATATTTTATAATATCAAAGTTTCACTTTTAAGGAGAATAATTAATGTTTCTCTAATAAAGTATAATTTTGTCTTTGGTGAAAGATTTTTTTTTATCCTGTTAAGAGAGCATTCTTATGCTATTTTAAAACAGCTTTTTAAAGATATAATTCATGGATCATACAATCAATTCCTTTAAAGTCTACAGTTTGATGATGTTATGGAAGAATTATGTCCCTCCAAATTTTATATTTTGAAGTCCCAACTTGCAAGACCTCAGAATGTAGCCATATTTGGAGGTAAAGTGTTCAAGGAGACAACTGTTTAAAGTGAGGCCACTAGGGTGGGATCCTAATTCACTATGGCTGGGGTCTTTATAAAAAAGAGAGACAACAGAAGTGCAGATGCACAGAAGGATGACCATATGTGGACAAAGAAGCTCGAGGGTGGCCACCTGCCAGCTAAGGAGAGAGGTCTCAGAGAAGACCAATCCTGCCAGCACCTTGTTTGTGAACTTCTAGCCTATATACATTTCTGTTGCTTAATTCAGCCAGTCTGTGATATTTTGTTATGGCAGACTTAGAAAATTAATACAGGTGTTTCTTTGGTATGTTCACAAGTAGGTGTACCCATCACCACAGTTGTTAACTTTAGAACAGTTTCATGACTTCAAAAAGAATACCCTTTAGCTATCATCACCTTCTGCCTTTTCTGTCTGCTCTAGACTTGGGCAACCACTAATCCACTTTGTATCTATTCCAAAATTTCGTATTGTAGATATTATATAATTTGTGGTCTTTTGTGACTGACTTCTTTCACCCAGCATGTCTTTAAGGTTCATCCATGTTGTAACATGTAAAAGTACTTCATTTTTGTGTGTGTGGCCTAACGCTATTCTTTGTATGGATATATCACTTTTTGTTTATCCATTCACCAATTGATGGATACTTTGGTTGTTTCCACCTTTTGGCTATTATGAATAACCCTCCTATAAACCTGTGTACAAACCTTTGTGTGGACATTTGTTTTTACTTTCTTGGGTATATACCGAAGAATGGAATTGCAGGGTCTAGCATATTCAAAAGCAGAGACATTACTTTGCCAACAACGGTTCATCTAGTCAAGGCTATGGTTTTTCCAGTGGTCATGTATGGATGTGAGAGTTGGACTGTGAAGAAGGCTGAGCACCGAAGAATTGATGCTTTTGAACTGTAGTGTTGGAGAAGACTCTTGAGAGTCCCTTGGACTGCAAGGAGATCCAACCAGTCCATTCTGAAGGAGATCAGCCCTGGGATTTCTTTGGAAGGAATGATGCTAAAGCTGAAACTCCAGTACTTTGGCCACCTCATGAGAAGAGTTGACTCATTGGAAAAGACTCTGATGCTGGGAGGGACTGGGGGCAGGAGGAGAAGGGGATGACAGAGGAGGAGATGGCTGGATGGCATCACTGACTCAATGGACGTGAGTCTCAGTAAACTCCGGGAGTTGGTGATGGACAGGGAGGCCTGGTGTGCTGCGATTCATGGGGTCGCAAAGAGTCGGACACGACTGAGCGACTGATCTGATCTGAAGGTACCTCTATGATGAACTGTTTGAGGAACTATCAGACTGCTTTCCAAAGTGGCTGTACTATTTTACATTCCCACTGGCAGTATATGAGTGTTCCAATTTTGCCACATTCTCACCAACACCTGTCATTATCTGACTTTTTTATTGTAACTATTTTATTAAGGGTGAAGTAGAATCTCTTTGTGGTTTTGATTTGCCTTTCTCTGATGGCTAATGCTGTCATGTATGCTTTTGAACTGTGGTGTTGGAGAAGACTCTTGAGAGTCCCTTGGACTGCAAGGAGATCCAACCAGTCCATCCTAAAGGAGATCAGTCCTGGGTGTTCATTGGAAGGACTGATGTTGAAGCCGAAACTCCAATACTTTGGCCACCTGTTGTGAAGAGCTGACTCATTGGAAAAGACCCTGATGCTTGGAAAGATTGAGGGCAGGAGGAGAAGGGGACAACAGAGGATGAGATGGTTGGATGGCATCACTGACTCAATGGACATGGGTTTGGGTGGACTCCAGGAGTTGGTGATGGACAGGGAAGCCTGGTGTGCTGCGGTTCATGGGGTCGCAAAGGGTCGGACACGACTGAGCGACTGAACTGAACTGAGCTGAACTGAATGCTGTCATGTATGTTTTTATGTGCTTATTGGCCATTTGTATATCTTGTTGGAGAAATGTCTGTTCAAGTCTTTTATCTATTTTTAAATTGAGTCATTCAACTTCTTATTGAGTTGAAAGACTTCTTTACATTTTCTAGAAACAAATTCCTAATCAGATATATGTTTTGCAAATATTTTATTCCATTCTATGGATTGTCTTTTCACTTTCTTGGTAGTGTCTTTTGCAACACAAAAGTCTTTAATTTTGCAGAACTCCAGCTTGCCTATTTTTCCTTTGTTACTTATGATTTTGGTGTTGTATTTAAGCATCCATTTCCAAATCTGAGTTCATAAAGATTTATGCCTATGTTTTTTTCTAAGAATTTTGTAGTTTCAGCTTTTAGATTTAAGCCTTTAATCCATTTTGAGTTAATTTTTGTATGTGATGTGAGGTAGGAATCCAATTTCATTCTTTTGCAGGTGAGTATTCAGTTGTTACAATGCTACTTGTTTAAAAAAAGACTAGTCTTTTTACATTGAATGGTCTTGGCATCCTTACCTAAAATCAGTTGACCATAGACATATGAGTTGTTTTTGGCTTTCAGTTCTTTCCGTTGATCTATATGTCTATCCTTATGCTAGTACTGGACTGTCTTGATTATTATTGTTTTCTATTAAATTTTAAAGTTGGGAAGTTTTAATTCCTCCTAGTTTGTTCTTGTTCAAGAGGGCTGTGAATATTCTGTGTCTGTTGCAATTCTATATGATCTTTTTTAAAGAAACTTTTAATTTGTTTTTGTCTGTGGTGGGTTCTCCTTTCTGGCCTGCGGGCTTTCTCTAGTTGCGGTGAGTGGGAGCCACTCTCTAGCTGCAGTGCGCAGGCTTCTCACTGCAGTGGCTTCTCTTGTTGCAGAGCATGGTTTCTAGGCACACAGGCTTAAGCAGTTGCTGCGTGTGGGCTCAGTAGTTGTGGCTTGTGGTCTCTAGAGCACTGGCTCGATAGTTGTGGTTCATGGGCTTAGTTGCTCCGTGGCGTGTGGGATCTTCTCAGGCCAGCTACTGAACTGGTGTCCCTTGCATAGCAAGGTGGATTCTTAACCACTGAGTCATGGAGAAAGCCCTCCATATGAATTTTAGCATCAGATTATCAATTTCTACAAAGAAGTCCAGTGGGATTCTGACAGGAATTGTGTTGCTTCAGTAGCTAAATTTGGAGAATATTGCTGGCTTGAAATATTAAGTCTTGTGATAATGAACATGGGATGTTTACCATTTATTTAGACTCTTTCATGGAGAAGGCAATGGCACCCCACTCCAGTACTCTTGCCTGGAAAATCCGATGGATGGAGGAGCCTGGTAGGCTGCAGTTTATGGGGTCGCGAAGAGTCAGACATGACTGAGTGACTTCATTTTCACCTTTCACTTTCATTCATTGGAGAAGGAAGTGGCAACCCACTCCATTGTTCTTGCCTGGAGAATCCCAGGGACCGGAGAGCCTGGTGGGCTGCTGTCTATGGGGTCGCACAGAGTTGGACATGACTGAAGCGACTTAGCAGCAGCAGCAGCAGACTCCTTCATATTTCTTTCAATATTGTTTTATAGTTTTCAGAGTACAAGTTTGCATGTCTTTTGTTAAACTTATTTTTCAGTATTTTATTCTTTTGATGCTATTGTAATTGAATTATTTTCTCAATTTCATTTTAGATTGTTCATTGCAAATACCATTGACATTGTTTTTTTTTCTCTGTGTTCTTTGGATTATATAATGTCTATAGATTCCTTCTGAAGGAGTCTTTGGGCCTAGAAAAGAAAACAACAGTCTCAAAGGCCCTTGCTGAATTATCTAACTTCAGAGAAAACAAAACAGAACTTTAGGTCCCACCCTGATGCTCCCGGCCAGTTGCATCTACCTGGGACTTATTACCCCACTACCCAGAAACCTTCCACCCCCTACATCTGCCTGGGACTTATCACCCCCTGCCCAGAGGACTTATCACCCCCTTCCCCAAACCTCCCACTCCCTGTTCAACTACAAATGCCATCTCAACTAAAGAATACCCAAAACATCCTGCCTGACTAACATTTCCCTTATCGCTTCCACAAACCTCCCTTTAAATATGGTTTCCCTGATCCCTCTCACGTTCAGCCTGGTCGTTAGGCAGACTGTCACCCCTCCTTGCCTGAATTAAGGTAACCTACTTCCGTTGAGGTGGTCTCTCTTTTTCTGCCTTGGCCTGATCTATACTTTACATCTTCATGTATGCTAATTCTTTATTTTGCAGTTCATTCTGCTGTTGAACATCTCTAGTGAAATTTTCATTTCCACTATTATACTTTCAACTCTAGAATGTCCATTTAATTGCTTTTAAAAATAATGTCTTTCTCCTTACTAATATTCTCTAGTCAATGCAGCATTGTCGTCATATTTTACCTCTTTAATCATGGTTTTCTTTAGTTCTTTGAACATATTTTTGATGGCTACTTTGAATGCTGTGTCTATTAAATCTGACAGTTGATTATCTCACAGGCAATTTATTCTATCTGCTTTTTTCCTCAGTGTATGTGCTGTATTTCTCTGTTTCTTTGGACATCTTTGCAGTTTTGTTGGAAACCAAATATTATAGGTAATACTGTAGCCACTCAGCACTGCCTTCTCCCCTGTTTCTTTTCATTGCTGCTTGCTAATTGACTGGCTTGATTATTTGGTGAGTTCTGTTTCCCTTACGCACAGTGTTAAGCCTCTGGTTGTGCTTCTTGGGGGCTGAAGCCGTGTACATGTCTGCTGTCATCTAGGGCTGATAGAGATTTTGGCAGGGCTTTTTTGACTATCGTTTTCTCTGTCCACAACCACTAAACTCCATTAACTACAGATTGATCACTGTGTGGTTTAAAAAAAATGCCCTGGGATATAAATTACTCTACAGATGAAACCATCCAAATTGTCTCTTTTGAAGAGATAATTTGTGATTTGTTCTGTCCCTACATGTCTCCGGCTGTGCCTTTCCCTGGTTCTCTGGGACAACTAGCTGGTTTACAGTTCAGGTTATAAATCGAAGGAATCCCCAATCTCTTCCCAATTGCCTTTAACTAGTTTCACTGTTCTTGAGAACGTCCTTAGGCTTGAACTTCTCTACGTTGTATTCCAAGTGAAGTCAGTTCTTTTGGAAAGTGATTAGGATCTATCTACTTTGTGGCCTGCTTCTTTCCTCAAGCAAAATATCTGAGGTGGTTCTGGACCTGAGGGTGGGGATAATGCACCTTTTTACCCTGAGCGATACCACCACTTTTTAGCTGAACTCCTGGTGGAGGTAGGAGCAGTAGCCCCGGTCTTCTCAGCTTGCCTCTCCTGCATGGACCTACCCCCTTAGGGCAAGGACTGTTGGGGCTCCACTATTCTCAGAGGCAACATACCCAACATAAAGGCTTCATACCACCAATGGAGGGTGAGTGGAGGAAGGAGCCCCCACCTCTCAGTGACATTTTCCTGGAACTTAGCCCTACCAACAGGTAGCTGCAGGCAGAATGAAAAGTGCCAACATGCTGCTCCTTCTGGGAAGATAGCCCTTTGACCAGGAGCCAAGGGAAAGGGAGCCCCTTTTTTCTGTCTGTGCCAGTCTGGAGCAGAGTTTCCATCTCATGATTTCAGAGGGAGAAGAGAGTATGTCTCTTTGAAATGCCAGATTGCTATTATTATCAAACTTTAATAGATTTTCAGTAAATTTCATTTGCTGTGTTTCCTTGGGACCATTTCCAGAGACTTTAAATTGTTGTTTTTGTTTTTATAAAATCTTCACCAGTTTCATTGGAGAGCAAGTCTATGGAGCTTGTCATGTTGTCATACTGCCCTTTACTATTTTTAAACCATCCAAAAATCAGGAGTGGGTCTAAGGTTCTGTCAAATGTATTGTTGGCCCTATCAATGTGATTTTTTGTGAAGAAGCTTTTGAAATGAAAATAGCAATTAGAATATATTTCTTTTTTGTTTTTTTCTTCTAGGATACATGTATTCTGAAGGAGATCAGCCCTGGGATTTCTTTGGAAGGAATGATTCTAAAGCTGAAACTCCAGTACTTTGGCCACCTCATGTGAAGAGTTGACTCATTGGAAAAGACTCTGATGCTGGGAGGGATTGGGGGCAGGAGGAGAAGGGGACGACAGAGGAGGAGATGGCTGGATGGCATCACTGACTCGATGGACGTGAGTCTCAGTGAACTCCAGGAATTGGTGATGGACAGGGAGGCCTGGCGTGCTGCGATTCATGCAGTCGCAAAGAGTCGGACACGACTGAGCGACTGATCTGATCTGATACATGTATTCTTCTGGCATCTTCTAGCATGTCATAATTTATTGCTTTATTCAATTTTCTTTTTTATTGAACAGTTTGCATCTATAAGGGGAAATCTCACCATTGGTGCATGTGTATGTGGATACTCTAATCACAGTTGGGAATAAAAACGATTTTTCCTTTTATAGTAATATGCTGTTATTTTCTTCTTGAGGAATGAAATTGGTAGTTAGGTTACTATTTGCTATTTGAAAGTTTAGATCTGAACAAGCTTATCCAGTTATGTGTGTGTGATGTGTGAACAATTTTTGAACATATTTAGTTACTAGATATGAAAATTTCCTCTTCCTTATTGTGACTATTCTGATATTTAACATTTTTAGGAATGAAAACATGGGAAAGTATTAATAGCATATAGGCCTTGCAGATCTGAATTTGAATTCCAGCTGCATGTCCTAGCAGTTGGGTGATCTTGGATACATAGCTTCATCTCTCAAAGCGTCAGTTCTTGTCCTTAAAAGGAGGACAAATATTTATTTCTTGGGGTTATCGCAGTGACAAAAAGATGGAATGAACATAAAACATTCAGTGCTATGATTGGGTGCTTACTTACTGATCAGTATTCAGTAAGTGATAATTCCCTTGCTTTTGAGAAAATAATTCATTTCACATAGAATTTAAAATAATTAGCATTTAACTGTGCAAAATATTTGCTGATAATTTTTTTCTTATCCTGGATGCTCTATTTCCTGCCTCATTTCTAATTTTATTAGTTTTCAAATTAGATTTGCTGTTTGTTGGCCATTTGTTAGTGTTTTCCAACAAGTTGGCTTTGGCTATATCAATCACTTCTTTACATTTTACTTACTATTAAACTAAGTTATTGTTCATTTTATCACATTTATGACTTCCTATCCTCTTTTTTACTCTTTTCCTCATTTTATATAATAGGTGAGAAGTTAGCTGATTTTCCTTTATTTTTAAAGAATAAAGACAAGTAAAGTTACAAACTCTCTCTACATATTGTTTTGACCACTTCCCATAGATTTTGATTCATAATTATTATTCTCTTTATATTCTGCAGCTGGATTCTGAGGATGTGATTAGAACTAGACGTTCAAGGATGGACTAAAAGTAGGGACTAGTTAAAGAGGCTATCACAACTGTGAGCTGGGAGGCCTTAGCCCACTATCTAGACTGGGGATGTCGTTGGGTGGCAGAATATCTGGGGCTTAGTAATAAAATCATCCAATATCAGCTGAATGCCAATTATGTGCTGAACACTTCTCCTCATAACGGTTTTGCATAGCTCCTTAATTATCACAAGTGTTGTGACACTTATTTCACTTCTTCTTTTCTGCAACTGAAGATACTGAAGTAGTCAAATGACTTGCCCAAGAGCACAGAGCAAGTATAATTCATTCATCAGGAATCCTGATTAGACATTCTCTGCACTGCTATGTCCTGTCACTCCATTATAAATCTCTCACAGGTTTATTCTTAAGCCAAGTCTTATTCTCCACACTGTCAATAGTGAACATTGTTATCTTTTAATTTACTTTGTGGTGACAGACATGGGTTGTGTTTACTTTGCAGTGTTACTTAAGATGTGTTACCCTAAGAGAAGACAAGGGTGTCAATGGGAAGAGTTTTCAAATATAGGAGAAAGCTTACATGTGGAAGAGCTCACTTATCTATTTCACAAGACCCCAAAAGACCAAGCTAAGTAGAACAAGGTGTAAAACACTAGTTGCATGATAGCTCCAGTTAATTAAATAACTACTATGTGCCAAGCATTGTACTATAAGAATATTACATGCATTATGTCAATTAGTCCTTATCACAGTCCCAAGAGGTAGGTGTTATTATTACTATTCCTTGTTTATAGATTCTTCCTTATTATAGATTCCTTATTTACAGATTGGGATATTACCACTCCAAAGTATTAAGAAATTCATCCCAAGTTGCAGAACCAGGAAGTGACACAACTGGCAATTAAATTCAGGTTATCTGCCTCCAAAATCTTAAACCTTTTTTTTTTGCTTAATTGTCTCTCCTGGAAGCTGTAAGAAGGCAGAATTGTAATCAATATAAAGGAAAATATTAATAATGTGCTACTTCAGGGGGTGATGGAGCTTTCATTTCTGGAAAGATCCAAGCAGAGGCTTGTGATCCTCTGACCACAAAAATAAGAGGGAACCTGTTACCTACAGGCCACAGTGGTACTGACCGTGAAAAATACTCTACAATAACTGTAAGAAATAGGATAATATGTGGTAGAAAAATCAGACTGTCTTGTGAGGTAGTGAGACCCCTGCCAATGAATCAGGTGGGGTAAATGCAAGAGTGTAGAAATAGAGTCTAAGTTTGGATGGATAATTTAATTCAATGGCCTTTTAATTTTTTCTGAAATCAAATATCTTAACCACTAAGTCTGATTTTGCCAGAAAGAGAAGTTATAACAGCAGTTTTCAGGTTTTTGAGTATGTGGCTTACATTCAAACACTAGAAATGTAGAGCTCCCCTCAAGGGATCAGGTGATTCAAAAGAAGGCTAAACAAGTCAACAGTGATTGCAATGTAAATACTAATTCCACATACCAGTGCCTCAGAGAATCTGTAGAAGCACCCTAGTTTGTGCTTTGTAACTTTATCACCCAGCACCATTAGGGAGCTCCTAGGGGACAGCCTTTTGTTGCTCTCTCCTGCTCCTCCTATACACACAGCCATGTGCCAGCATATATGCATCCTTTCTTAGACGCCAGCTAGATACCAAACTGTATCAATTATTCAAAACAAATTCTACCATCTCTACACTATTTCAAAAAACTATTCAACTCATTTTTATACCTGACAAACAGCCATAACAGTGTGAACCAACAGGTTAAGTAAAATTAAGTTTACACATTGAGTAACTGTAGGAGCACACCTGTGATGAAACTATAGAACAATTGCTATATGATGAGCATGATAGAAACGGTTGTATTTTGAGCACTAATGTTGCATGGGGTACAAACTGGTGGCTGAATTAAGCCTTTTACCATTACTGCCCATGATTTAGGTGTCACCAGTAAATCATGAACATATCCTAATTCAAAGGGAAGATCTGCCCCTTATTTAATTGTGGGCTGGAATAGCCTCTTATCTGAAGTCTTCAGAAGACAAGGCAAAATCTGACTGTGACTCAGTGGACATTGAGGCCCAAGGCAAACAAACTCCATGAACCCCTAAAAGCTCATCCTCTTCTGTTGACTTATTGATGTGCAATCTAGGCAAGTCAGTAAGCTGTTATGAGCCTCGATTTCTTTATCCATAAAATGGTGATATTGATAATGTTTTCTCTGTAAGATTGTACTGTGAAGGCAAAATGAAGTAAAGATCATTAAAGATCTTTATAAACTGTAAAGTGCCATGAAGGAAAAAGAGTAATTATTATTTTTAAAGTGATGTTCTAACAGAACCTGGACTGTAGCCGAAAGCAGGCTGACTCAGAAGCAGGTTTGTAGGGGAGCTGGAAGCCTGCTGGGGCATTGCTAAGGAAACCAGCAGAGAAATGTACGTCACTGAGCCCCATCCTTATCTGCCCACTGCATAGTATCTACCAAGAGCACAAACAGTGCAAGGGACTGGTCATGGATAATTTGGGGATAAAACACACATCAGATTCCATTTAAGGAAGGAGAGAAAGTGGGAGCAGGCTCCAAAGAAGGAAACTATTTCTTTTGGTTACGAAGAGGAAAGCACTTCCTGAACATTTCTAATCGACATGTATAATGCCATCTGGAAGGCAGAGGGAGAAAGCTGGCTCTTAGGTTTCCTTTCAGAAGGGGAAGCCTTTGTCCTTGGCATCATTTGGATATTTGTAAGTAGATGAAGTTTAGTAGCATAAGCCCTGGGAGTCCCTGGGCTCAGCTGATGGGTTCCATTGTCAGCTTCTTTGTTGAGTATAACAAGTTGTGTAAAAATGAGTCTTGTGACCCTGGGAATGAAAACTGTGAAAAGTTCTCAATGTATCCCTTTGAATCTCTGCAACGTCTCTCATATGATCCCCTTGTTTGCCATGAATACTTCTGTCACATTCATGATTTCCATGATGTATTATTTCCTTGCTCACTTTATACCTGAAAGGAAGATACCTAATAAATATTCCAAATTCAACTTTCCTTAGTGGAACTCCATATTGTCCATTCTCACCCTTAAGAGTGTTTCTCCCCAGCATTAGAATTTCCTCCACTATTGAACCACTTAAGTAACAAAAAGTTATTTTGATCCTTGTCATTCTCTTACCTAGTATAATGTCAAAAAATCCTACTGATTGTATCTTCCTGGGACTTTTCAAGTTCAGACCTTCGGCATGTCTTACCTGGACCATGGATTTAGGTCTCACCTCTATTTTTCAGTCACTTTACTACCTCTTCATGAAAAGGCTAAATCTACCTTTCCAAAAGGTAGACCAATGTGTGCTTTTTCCTTACTTAAAAGTATTTGATGACTCCCTGTTACAGAAGTACACACTCTTTTCTATGGCATTTGAATGAGTTCCTTTTAGGGGCAATACTGGGAACTATATGACCAAACAAGCAACTGTAGTATCAAGTGGGGCTTAATGCAGTGTGGTCTTGAGCTAAGCTCTTGGTATGATCAAGATTCTTCAACAGACAAGAAATTGTAGGGAATACAGAGAAGCACGGATATGTGATCCAGATTGTTTTTAAAATTGTGCTTTCTGAAAATTCCACTGGTCATTAGCAGCTGTGTAGGTCCCTGAATCATTTTTGGCCTGGATAACTAGGACTAACAGAGATGTGATAAATGAGGGAGGTATTAAATAAACAGACTAGAAAGTCTTTTCCATTACAGGTTAGTAGGCATGAAAACCGAACTTGGGGCCATCATTATTGAGAATAAGTGAGTGAGGTTTATTGAAGAAAGCCACTTATGGCTTGTTTTTAACAATGGATCACACTCAAAATTTATATGTATATTGTTTATTTTGCCTGTATATTCTTATTTTAATCACTGTCTCTGATTTGCGGCTTAAAAAGATTTAGAAAACAAAATATTCCTCTTAGAAACTTTTTTGGTGAGGCACCTTTTTCTAACCACTCTTCCATTTAGGGACAGACCTGGAAATTACATTGTAGGGCCTTCTGGGTGATGGACAGTTCAGATAGACACATTGAGAGAAGAAATGGGAACTGCAATAGCTGATCTTGGTTAAGAATAATCAAAAGTGGACAATACATACTCACATATGCTTAAAATATCCAATTGGATTACACATGGAGTGATGAACAGAGGTTCCTTCTGCAACTGAGTGATGCATTTTTACTTTGTATTTTACACCTTATAGGATTTGCTTAACCATGAAAAATAATTACACATTTATATTATTACAGATATGCAGAAGACACCACCCTTATGGCAGAAAGCAAAGAAGAACTAAAGAGCCTCTTGATGAACATGAAAGAGGAGAGTGAAAAAGTTGGCTTAAAACTCACATTCATAAAACTAAGATCATAGCATCTGGTCCCATAACTTCATGGCATATAGATGGGGAAAAATGGAAACAGTGACAGACTATTTTTTTAGGCTCCAAAATCACTGCAGATGGTGATTGCAGCCATGAAATTAAAAGATGCTCTACCTTGGAAGAAAAGTTATGACACCTAGACAGCTTATCAAGAAGCAGAGACATTACTTTGCCAACAAAGGTCCGTCTAGTCAAAGCTATGGTTTTTTCCAGTAGTCATGTATGGATGTGAAAGTTGGACTATAAAGAAAGCTGAGTGCTGAAGAATTGATGCCTTTGAACTGTGGTGTTGGAGAAGACTCTTAAGAGTCCCTTGGACAGCAAGGAGATCCAACCAGTCCATCCTAAAGGAAATCAGTCCTGAATATTCATTGGAAGGACTGATGCAGAAGCTGAAACTCTAATACTTTGGGCACCTGATGCGAAGAACTGACTCATTTGAAAAGACCCTGATGCTGGGAAAGACTGAAGGCAGGAGGAGAGGGGATGACAGGATGAGATAGTTGTATAGCATCACTGACTCAACGGGCATCAGTTCAGTTCACTTCAGCCGCTCAGTTGTGTCTGACTCTTTGCAACCCCATGAACTGCAGCACACCAGGCCTCCCTGTCCATCACCAACTCCCAGAGTCCATGCAAACCCATGTCCATTGAGTCAGTGATGCCATTCAACCATCTCATCCTTTCTCATCCCCTTCGCCTCCTGCCCTCAATCTTTCCCAGCATCAGGGTCTTTTCCAATGAGTCAGCTCTTCAAACCAGGTGGCCAAAGTATTGGAGTTTCAGCTTCAACATCAGTCCTACCAATGAACACCCAGGACTGATTTCCTTTAGGATGGACTGGTTGGATCTCCTTGCAGTCCAAGGGACTCTCAAGAGTCTTCTCCAACACCACAGTTCAAAAGCATCAATTCTTCGGCACTCAGTTTTCTTTATAGTCCAACTCTCACATCCATACATGACCACTGGAAAAACCATAGCCTTGACTAGGTGGACTTTGTTGACAAAGTAATGTCTCTGCTTTTTAATATGCTATCTAGGTTGGTCATAACTTTCCTTCCAAGGAGTAAGTCTTTTAATTTCATGGCTGCAATCACCATCTGCAGTGATTTTGGAACCCCCAAAAATAAAGTCTGACACAGTTTCCACTGTTTCCCCATCTATTTGCCATGAAGTGATGGGACCAGATGCCATGATCTTCGTTTTCTGAATGTTGAGCTTTAAGCCAACTTTTTCACTCTCGTCTTTCACTTTCATCAAGAGGCTCTTTAGTTCTTCACTTTCTGCCATAAGGGTGGTGTCCTCTGTATATCTGAGGTTATTGATATTTCTTCCGGCAATCTTGATTCCAGCTTGTGCTTCCTCCAGCCCAGCATTTCTCATGATGTACTCTGCATATAAGTTAAATAAGCAGGGTGACAATATACAACCTTGATGTCCTTTTCCTATTTGGAACCAGTCTGTTGTTCCATGTCCAGTTCTGACTGTTGCTTCCTGACCTGCATACAGGTTTCTCAAGAGGCTGGTCAGGTGGTCTGGTAGTCCCATGTCTTTCAGAATTTTCCAGAGTTTATTGTGATCCACACAGTCAAAGGCTTTGGCATAGTCAATAAAGCAGAAATAGTTTTTCTGGAATTCTCTTGCTTTTTTGATGATCCAGCTGCTGCTGCTGCTGCTGCTAAGTCGCTTCAGTCGTGTCTGACTCTGTGCAACCCCATAGACGGCAGCCCACTAGGCTCCCCCATCCCTGGGATTCTCCAGGCAAGAACAATGAAGTGGGTTGCCATTTCCTTCTCCAATGCGTGTAAGTGAAAAGTGAAAGTGAAGTCGCTCAGTTGAGTCCGACTTTTAGTGACCCCATGGACTGAAGCCTATCAGGCTCCTCCATCCATGGGATTTTCCAGGCAAGAGTACTAGAATGGCTTGCCATTGCCTTCTCCGATGATCCAGCGGATGTTGGCAATTTGATCTCTGATTCCTCTGCCTTTTTGAAAACCAGCTTGAACATTTATAAGTTCATGGTTCATGTATTGCTGAAGCCTGGCTTGGAGAATTTTGAGCATTACTTTGCTGATGTGTGAGATGAGTGCAATTGTGGGGTAGTTTGAGCATTCTTTGGCATTGCCTTTCTTTGGGATTGGAATGAAAACTGACCTTTTCCAGTCCTGTGGCCACTGCTGAGTTTTCCAAATTTGCTGGCATATTGAGTGCAGCACTTTCACAGTGTCATCTTTCAGAATTTGAAATAGCTCAACTGGAATTCCGTCACCTCCACTACTTTGTTCGTAGTGATGCTTTCTAAGGCCCACTTGACTTCACATTCCAGGGTATCTGGCTCTAGGTGAGTGATTATGCCATCGGATTATCTGGGTCATGAAGATCTTTTTGTACAGTTCTTCTGTACAATTCAATGGGCATGAGTTTGAGTAAACTCCAGTAGTTGATGATGGACAGGGAGGCCTGTTGTGCTGCTCTCCATGGGGTCGCAAAGAGTCAGACACAGCTGAGTAACTGAAGTGAACTGATATTATAACTGACTGATATTATTACTATGAAAAGGATACAAAATATATTGCAAATTGAAAAAAGTAAGTGCAAATATTGTATATTAATTAATTCCATTCTTGTGAACAAATATATATATATATGTGCATATATTTTCCACAGTCTTTATTTATATGTATATTAGTGTTTAATCTTATATGTATGTATGTATACATACATGCTAGCTGCTGCTAAGTCGCTTCAGCCGTGTCCTACTCTGTGCGACCTCATAGACGGCAGCCCACCAGGCTCCCCTGTCCCTGGGATTCTCCAGACAAGAACACTGGAGTGGGTTGCCATTTCCTTCTCCAAGGCATGAAAGTGAAAAGTGAAAGTAAAGTGGCTCAGTCGTGTCCGACGCTCAGTGACCCCAAGGACCGCAGCTTTCCAGGCTCCTCCATCCATGGGATTTTCCAGGCAGGAGTACTGGAGTGGGGTGCCATTGCCTTCTCCCACATACATACATATATTTGAATCAAATGAAATCTGAGTCCTCATTTTGTCAGGAGGACAAGATATTCAGTCCTCATGATTTTCAGGGTGTTTTGCCTTCTTCTTAGAGTCACATACAAATTACCTGGTCCCACTCTCCTATTGTGGCCACTGCTACCTATTTTGTCCATGTTTGCATGGGTCCTTGATTGGGCAATAAGTTGTTTTACATGCCAAGCTTGGAGGAAAATCTATACTGAGACTAGACTTTCCCTCTGAGAAAACCCTCTGAGGTCCTGGTCTCCCCTTGAGAGTGGCCCTGGAAATTGTAGCCTAAGTTCCTATTGCTTTTGGAATGCAAAGATCTGTGTCCTCTTGCCTGTCTTGAGGATTGTCGTATTTCTAGTACTCCTAATTTTAGCACAAATCACTCCATAAGTTCAAGGTCCAGAAGCAGGTTTCATTTGTAGGCATCTTCTTTGGCTCTAAGTCAAAGAGACACAAAAGGCCTGGAATTCTTGGAACACTTCTCAGAGTTTTGTGTGTGTACTTGTATGTAAGGATTTGTGCGTATTCATTTGTCTAAATGCACATGTATAGGCTTCCCTGGTGGCTTAGTGGTCAAGAATCCACCTGCCGGTGCAGGAGATGTGGATTCAATCTCTGGATCAGGAAGATTCCCTGGGGAAGGAAATGGCAACTCACTCCAATATTCTTGCCTAGGAAACCCAATGGACAGAGGGGCCTGGTGAGCTACAGTCCATGGGGTTGCAAAAGAGCTGAACATGACTGAGCAAGTAAACATCAAGAACAACATGCGTTTACACTGATGCATGTGTATGTGGGGGGTTGGTCACAATAGAGTGAGAGTGAAACACAATTTACTATTTAATAAATCACTTTGCCACACTCACTTTATAGATGAGGAAATAGATTCTGAGAGATGAAGCAGCTCATACAAGTTTAAGCACTAGTAAGTGGCATGATAATTTTAAATCCTGATCTCTCTAGCCCCAAAGCTCATTCTAATTTCCTCAGACTTAACCATAATCACATTTTTACAGCATATACAAAGACTGGAAATTTCAGGCAGACTTTCCCAGATTTTCAGCTTTTTAGCTATTTGAAAACTTGTGGGGAAACACCAAATTGCTTGATTTTTTTCCCTTCCTTTTCAGACTTTATCAGAAGGGTAGATATTCTGGTTGAGAAACAATTTAAGTCCTAGGAAGACAGTAATTTAAAACCATGAGGTGCTAGGATTGGAGGAGATTTTAGGGGTCATCTAGGTTGTGGTTTTGACTTTTTTCTCTTCTAATAAGCTCTGTGCTAGGTTATTAACAACAGAAACCCACTCAGGTTTTAAACAATGGAAACCCACTCTGCCTAGTATATGCCAATGAGGAATTTATTGAGAGGATCTGGGGTAAGTCACAGATTCCAAGGGAAGTTGACATACCAGACCTTAGAAAGAGCAGGTCTGGACCTCCAAGGTGCAAAGCTCTGAAGCCGTCTTTTCAGTCTTCTCTTGAAGATTAATATGTTCCACTTTTTTGTACTTTCCTTGAATTCCATGTGTTAAACTTACTTTCCCAGAGACTCTGTCCTCTGATATGGGCATGGAACCACCCTAAGTCTGTAGAGGTTAGGGGCCCTTGACTAACACCCCACGAGACCATGCAAAGTGGGACTGGGGACACTTATCTTCGGCCCAAGTTGCCACCCCCACCCCCCACCCAGCAGCAAAACTGGGCAGAACAGAAATCACAGTCTAGACTTTCCAACTTGAACCCTGGGCAGCCCCTGCTTTTGATACTATGATTATTGTGCATTCCATCCTAAGTACATTCAAATTAGAAGCTATATTACATAATTTACTAGGGGTGTTTTTAGGTGCTAAGCACTTTTTCAAGGATTTTAAAAAAACAACCATATCCAAACACTCAAGAAGAAAAATTGAAAACATTGTGGGAAGTGATTATCATTCATCAACTGAGATCAGACATCCTGCAAAACTGTGTTGTGTGTGGTTGATCTGTTGCCTGATTAGAACTGGATGAAACCTGGAAACCTTTATCTGTCAGTTAGAAGAAATGGAGTAGCCACATGACTTGGCTTCATGTCAAAATCAAGTGTGGATTTCCGTAAGTCCTGGCTTTGGAGCTGTTTGACCTGGGTTGGATCCCAGCTTTGTGTCTACCCAGCTGTTTGACCATGTGAAGGTTGCTTAAGCTCTCCAAGCCTCAGTTTCTTCATCTTAAAATTCTGACAACTTTACTTTCAAATCACAAGGTTGTTGGAGAATTCAACAAAATCCTTTGTGGATTATATTTATCATCATGGCCTGGCATAAGTGCCCCCAAATCTTAGCAGTACAGCCCACTGGATTCTTCTTCCTTTAGCGTGGATTTTAGGCTTTGCAAAACCTTTTCACACATACACACCTCATCAATCTTCAGCAACCCAATAAGATCTCTCACAAAAGCTGGAATCCCATAAGAGCACAAAAGAGGTTTTTTCATGAAAGTAGAATTTCAGAAGTAAATTGGAATTGATCTGCTCTTAGAAATGAAAAGTGTTTGATCCAGGGGTTTACTATTATATTTAAATCAAACAGTGCTTGAAGAAGCAGTAGAAAATCTATCAAAAGCAGAGGAAGATTCCCTTCCCTTTGAGGGTTATGACTCCTTTCTGGCAGGAAAACAGCAATCAGCCAGGGAGCCACTATGTACCTGCTCCTTTTTGTGAATGAAGAGAGGCTGCAAAGCCAGGAACCAGAGCAGAGAGATGGCTAGTTGCTTTCTTCTTCCTTCCTGTTATCTAGAAGCCTCTTCCTTGTAGTATCAGGGCAAGAAGATGGACAGGCAGGTGGTAGGCCAGAAAGGCTGTGGCTGGCATGAGATACCCACAGAGCAGCAGTTCTCTGCCAGTACTTGGGGAAACCTGAGAGTTGACGTCAAACTTCCTGCAATCCTAGGAAGGGTCTGATTCCAAGAAAACAGGCTGTGATGAGTAAGAAACCAGTGTTCTGATCAAATATGCCTGCAGATTAAATAGTGAATTGTGCCAAGATTTGTGAGAAAGGTGACAACTTGTGAGCAGGTGTTTGTTTCGCCCAAGTTGTTTTGTGGTGAGGTGAAACTAGATTTGCCTACAATATTCACGTCTTTTCTAATCTTCAGTAGCTACTAACAGTGTTTTGCTTAACAGTTTTCTTTCTCCCTTCAAGGACCGATACTTCTGAAGAGAAGAAAGATAAAATTTCAAATTCTGTTAAAATATTTTTTTTCAAATGCTCTCTCAGGTTATACTATGGGTTTTTATATTCTGATAAAGAAGTGAACTTGTGAGTTGCAGTCACTGGAACAGAATTAATAGGAACAGCCTTACTTAAGCCCTGACTAGAGTTCTTTGTCATCCAATGTAGTTAGGTTAAACACCAACAGGGAAATATTACCAGTAGATAATTCTACAAACTGAAAAAGCAAGGGAATTAACAAAAGTGGTTTTTAAGAAACCTAGACTTTAAGTTTTTAGTCTCTTGTTCTGATCATCTCTTGCCATGTAACCTAATTCCTCCCCTTTGTAAGCTAGTGGTACAAAATAACACCAATTTATTGTTTCTGATTTGAGGAGTCAAGAAGTGGAGGGAAACTTGCCTCTGCTTCACAGTGTTTAGGACTTGAGCTGGAAACACTGAAAGGCCTCTAGTGACACAACAGTTGAGGGTTGGAATCATCTCAAGGCTTATTCACTTATATATCTAGAGGTTAGCTGTCCACTGGGGCCTCAGTGGGGGCTGTCAGCAGGAACATGTCTTGTGGTCTTTCCACGTGGTCTTCCTGCTTCCTCATAGCAATCTCAGAGGACCAGGTGGAAGCTGCAACCCTTTTTATGACCTACCGAGGAATTCATGTAAGGTCACTTACAGTCACAGTCTTGCCAAGATTCAAGGGGAGGAAAGACAGACCCCATCTCTCTCTGGAGGGATATCTACTTTACACTGAAAGATGAGCAAGTGGAATGGGATATTTGCTGTGACCATTTCTGGAAAGTATAATAAGCCATACATTTCAATACCTTCAATCAATTCCAGAGCTTAAAACCCTTCCATGATTTCTTATGACACATATGATGAAGTTCAATATCCTAAGAAAACCCCACAAAATCTGACTCCAACCTCTCTCTGACCTCATTTCCTATACTCTCTACCTTGGTCTTTGAACTCCTGCTATCCCAGGCTCCTTGCTGTTCTTCACTACATAAGCTCTTTCTTACTTGAGAACCAACAAGCATGCTGTTCCCTCTTCTTGGTACACTCTTCCCCTCATTACAATGTTCCTTCCCAAGGAAGGGACGATAGCAGGATTATTTTCTGTTTTGAACTTCTTGGCCCTGTTTCTGCAAATTCTCCAATTCACATGGCACCAAACATGTATGCTTTTTTTTTATTCACATCCTCTACCTGACCCTAACAGAGGGGTGTGGAGAATGTTAGCACTCCAAAAAAGAAAAATGCAACCTTCTTTATACTCTTCCTGTGTCTGAGCAGAAGGATGAAAGAAGTGAGGATCCTAAGCCCTGGCAGCCTTGGTGTCACCAGATGCTGGCTGTCTGCTTCTGACATGGGTGATGACAAGTCCCACAGGGATTTTTTCTTTTTCCAGATATGGCACTGCTAATGGAACTCACATGCCCCAGCCTCTGAAAGTAACTGCCTCATCCTAGCAGGGGCAAAGTGGCTTATGATATGGGAGTGAAGGCTTCAGCTGAAGCCTCAGTTATCTCCTAGGGACACCTGGGGCCAGAGAACAGGCAAGTCACTTTTCACATGGTGAAGGTACTTTTCCTGGAACCAATATAATTCCACTGCTGTAAACACTTAAATCCTTCCCTCAAGCAGCAACTTCAATACTGGCAATTTTATCTTCTGAAAAGAAACACTTTCTTATAATCCACAAAAAAAGTTATGGCAAACTTTTTCTGTAAAGGGCCAGATAGCAAATATTTTAAGCTTTGCAGGCCATATAGTCTCTGTCACAGCTACTCAGTTCTGCTGCTGTAGCATGAAAGGAGTTGTAGACAGTGTGTAAAAGAAGGGGTGTGGCCATGTTGCAATGAGAGTTTATTTATGGGACAGAAATTTACATTTCATATAATTTTCATATGTTATGAACGATTCTTCTTTTGATTTTTTTCAATCACTTAAGAAAAACCAATCTTATCTCATGAGCTGTGAAAAAACAGGCAGTAGTGCCATATTTGGCTCACTGGTCCTAGCAATTTAACTTATTATGCTGGAATACTCAGTTCTCTCCAATTTAAGTTTAAATTATGAAGTCAAATTATTTGCCAGGAACAACCTGGCTTGATGGTAATGTCTTCTCAGTATTTATATCATGGCATTGTTCTTCTCTGCTTTGTTAACTATTACACATTCTTTCAATTTCAATTTGGTAGTTTTACTTTTTTCAAGGGACCTCCATACTGCTTTCCATAACATCTGTACCAATTTGCTTTCCCACCAATAGTGCAGAAGGGTTCCCTCTTCTCTATACACTTGCCAACACTTGTTACGTCTTGTATTTTCAGTAATAGCCATTCTGACAGGTGTAAGGTGATAACCTCATTGAGTTTTGATTTACATTTCCCTGGGGATTAGTGATTTGACACCTTTTCAAATACTTATTAGCCATGTGTTTGTCTTCTTTGGAGAAATGTCTATTCAGGTCCTTTGTCCATTTAAAAATCATATTATTGCTTTATCTGCTATCAAATTGCTTGAGTTCTTTACATATTTTTAATATTTATCCCCTATGAGATATATAGCCTATATGATACATGGCAAATATTTTCTCCTACTGTATAGGTTGCCTTTTTATTTTTGTTAATGGTTTCCTTTGCTGTGCTGGAGCTTTTAAGTTTGATGTATACCCACTTGTATATTTTTGCTTTTGTTTTCTGTGCTTTTGGTGTCAAATTCAAAAATTATCTCTAAGATTTATGTCAAGTTGCTTACTACCTATGTTTTCTTCTAGGCGTCTTATGGTTGCACGTGTTACATTTTGGCTGATTTTGTGTATGGTGTGAGATAGTGGTCCTGTTTCATTCTTTTACACGTGGTTGTTTTTTAGCCTTGGAAAAGAAGGAAACCCTGTCCTTTGCAACAACATGGGTAGATCTGGGGGATGTTATGCTAACTGAAATAAGTCAAGCAGAGAAAGACAAATACTGTATAATCTCTCTTACATCCAGTATCTAAAATAATCAAATTCAAAGAAGCAAAGAGTAGAATGGTGAGTTCCAAGGGAAGGGAAAAATGGGGAGGTGATGGCCAGAGGATACAAAGTTGCAGTTAAGCAAGATAAGTTCTAGAGATCCAGTTTTCAGTATGGTGCCTGTAGCTAGCATTACTGTATTGCATAAATCTGTAAGAGGGTAGATATTTATGTTAAATATTCTTACTACACACACACACACACACACACACACACATACACACACACATACAAAGAACAGGGGGAAAACAAGGAGTTGCACACAACTGAGGGACTGAACTGAACTGAACTGAAGCTGTTTATACTAAATATGTAAAGCTTTTTAACATGTCAATAATACCTTAATCAGTTCAGTTCAGTCGCTCTGTCATGTCCAACTCTTTGTGACCCCATGAACCGCAGCACGTCAGGCCTCCCTGTCCATCACCAACTCCTGGAGTTCACCCAAACCCATGTCCATTGAGTCAGTGATGCCATCCAAGCATCTCATCCTCTGTCGTCCCCTTCTCCTCCTGCCCTCAATCTTTCCAAGCATCAGGGTCTTTTCAAATGAGTCAGCTCTTGGCATCAGGTGGCCAAAGTATTGGAGTTTCAGCTTCAACATCAGTCCTTCCAATGAATATTCAGGACTGATCTCCTTTAGGATGGACTGGTTGGATCTCCTTGCAGTCCAAGCGACTCTCAAGGGTCTTTTCCAACACCACAGTTCAAAAGCATCAATTCTTCAGCGCTCAGCTTTCTTTATAGTCCAACTCTCACATCCATACATGACTACTGGAAAAACCATAGCCTTGACTAGACAGACCTTTGTTGACAAAGTAATGTCTCTGCTTTTCAATATGCTAGGTTGGTCGTAACTTTCCTTCCAAGGAGTAAGCGTCTTTTAATCTCATGGCTGCAATCACCATCTGCAGTGATTTTGGAGTCCAGAAAAATAAAGTCAGTCACTGTTTCCCCATCTATTTCTCATGAAGTGATGGGACCGGATGCCATGATCTTCATTTTCTGAATGTTGAGCTTTAAGCCAACTTTTTCATTCTCGTCTTTCACTTTCATCAAGAGGCTCTTTAGTTCTTCTTCACTTTCTGCCATAAGGGTGGTGTCATCTGCGTATCTGAGGTTATTGATATTTCTCACGGCAATCTTGATTCCAGCCTGTGTTTCTTCCAGCCCAGTATTTCTCATGACGTTCTCTGCATATAAGTTAAATAAGCAGGGTGACAATATACAGCCTTGACATACTCCTTTTCCTATTTGGAACCAGTCTGCTGTCCATGTCCAGTTCTGACTGTTGCTTCCTGACCTGCCTACATATTTCTCAAGAGGCAGGTCTGGTGTCTGGTATTCCCATCTCTTCCAGAATTTTCCAGAGTTTATTGTGATCCACACAGTCAAAGGCTTTGGCATAGTCAATAAAGCAGAAATAAATGTTTTTCTGGTACTCTCTTGTTTCTTCGATGATCCATTGGCTGTTGGCAATTTGATCTCTGGTTCCTCTGCCATTTCTAAAACCAGCTTGAACATCTGGAAGTTCACGAAGTGGTTGTGAACTTCAGTTCTTAGAAAAGTCTTTCAAGAATCATAATGGGAATTCAATTATGTTTTCTCATATGTTCTTATACTTTTGGCCACTTATAATTTGCATTTATGTCTTTATTTGTGAGAGCAGGTGATTGCACTTGATCTCCTACAAAACTGTAAAGCATCAGAAGAGAAACCATACTCATCCTTTTCGCCACCCACTGTATCCTAAGCTCTGTCAAAGTGCTTGAAACATAGCAGGGACCTCATAAATGTTTGATGAATGAATGAAATATAGTTTCCTTTTGTCTGTTTTTGTTCCTGCTTTGAAGTGAAGCAGGCCCCCTAAAAATGGCACTTGAAAAGTCAGACCAACTGTGGAGGCAATAGGAGAATGTCTTGGTTGGGTCTTAAAGTGAAAGCCGTTGGAACTGAACATAAAAAAGAGTCTGAGTTGCAACAGGCAATCACTTCCCGCATTCTGAAAGCTTGACCTCTGTTAATCAGGTCATTGTTGTTCCTGCTACTGCTACTGCTAAGTCACGTCTGTTGTGTCTGATTCTGTGTGACCCCAAAGACAGCAGCCCACCAGGCTCCCATCCCTGGGATTCTCCAGGCAAGAATACTGGAGTGGGTTGCCATTTCCTTCTCCAGTGCAAGAAAGTGAAAAGTGAAAGTGAATTTGCTCAGTTGTGTCCAACTCTTTGCGACCCCATGGACTGTAGCCTACCAGGCTCTGCCGTCCATGGTATTTCTCAGGCAAGAGTACTGGAGTGGGTTGACATTGCTTTAATTATACATTTATTTGTGTGATCATCTTATTACTGTTTTCCCTCCATGACTGGAGGGACTATGTACAGTTTGTCTAAAAATTGTTAAAATAGGAAGACTTTTAAGACAAACATGGAACTGGGAAATTGCATTGGATAAGATAAATGAGCTGGAGAATGAGCTCATTAGATACTTTTATTTTGGTCAAAAACACAATTTTTGGTCAACTTCATTTTTCAGCTTTTAATTTTGTCTACTTTTTACATTGTCAGGTTAATATAACTCTGTCTGATGCTCTGATGGGTTTTAGAGTGTGTTTAACATATTGTTTTAGGGTAATAGCAAAGAAAGGCTGAGAATTTATTCATTCATTCAATGAATATTGAGAAATGCAAGATTACAAAAATATGTTCCTTGATTTAAGGAGGCACAACATGAAATGTGCATACCACTTCCCTTCCCCATTCCTATCCCATCCTTGGCTTGTTCTTGATTCTATAAATTGGCATTTGGCTCAGTTCAAATCTGGATTAATCCCCGACCAACAAGAAAGTTTGCTCTGGTTTCTGGCTGTCTCTCTGCTCCCAAGACGTTAGCATGAGTGAGGGGGTACTGTCAGTGTCTTGGAACCTCCACAGCCAGAGGATCCCCTTTCTTTGTCCCTATGTGGAATGAGACCCCAACAATGAAATTTGGCCACAACTCTGTGGGGAATCTCCTGCCAGTGAAAGAAGGAAGTCTGAAGGGTATTGCATGGCAATTTGGAAACTTTGGTTTCATCGTTGTTTCCTCCACAAACTCACGACATAACCCTAGGCAAATTACTTTTCTCCCTCTGGACTCCAATTTCCTGTAAGAACAAGAAAATGAAAGATTAGACAAATGACCTCTAAGATGTTATTCAG
The DNA here is from genome assembly GCF_027580195.1 of Bos mutus. NCBI lineage: Eukaryota > Metazoa > Chordata > Mammalia > Artiodactyla > Bovidae > Bos > Bos mutus. The sequence goes on along the minus strand of NC_091623.1, from coordinate 99,822,729 downwards.
GGCTCACATTCTCACTTTATACTTATCATTGTACTCCTGTAGTGGAGAGACCACAACCAAGTCTGAGATGCATGGTTCTTAGTTTACTAACCATCTTGTTTTGTTCAACTTAATTTTTCAGGGTCGATAGAAAAAAAAAATCAAGTTCAACTACTTTATCATGTTTCTGGCTGAAAGCAGATGAAGATTAACAGGCTTTATCATATAAAGTTGCAATTGAAATTTTGCAGGAAGGAGAAAGCTTCATTTGATCTTGAGAATCCTTTTGGGCGACTTCTCTTTAGATGAGCCCCAGTCTGATAGCAAGCAGAGGGAGAGGGTTTTTATAGTTCAGAACACTTAACATTTATCGAGCATCTGTTAGATGCCAGGTACAGTCCTAATTGCTTTGCACGTATTACCCCTATTTGGGTTTCGAGGTGGTGCTAGTGGTAAAGAACCCATCCGCCAAGGCAGGAGACATAAGAGACACAAATTCAATCACTGGGTCCGGAAGATTCCCTGGAGAAGGGCATGGCAACCCACTCCAATATTCTTTTTTTTTTTTTAACTTTTTAAAAATATAAATTTATTTATTTTAATTGGAGGCTAATTACTTTACAATATTGTATTGGTTTTGCCATACATCAACATGAATCCACCATGAGTGTACACGTGTTCCCCATCCTGAACCCCTCTCCCACCTCCCTCCCCATACCATCCCTCTGGGTCATCCCAGTGCACCATCCCCGAGCATCCTGTATCATGCATCAAACCTGGACTGGCGATTCGTCTCACATATGAAATTATACATGTTTCATTGCCATTCTCCCAAATCATCCCACCCTCTCCCTCTCCCACAGAGTCCAAAAGACTGTTCTATACATCTGTGTGTTAGTATACTGTATTGGTGTTTTTCTTTCTGGCTTACTTCACTCTGTAAAATAGGCTCCAGTTTCATCCACCTCATCAGAACTAATTCAAATGTATTCTTTTTAATGGCTGAGTAATACTCCATTGTGTATATGTACTACAGCTTTCTTATCCATTCGTCTGCTGATGGACATCTAGGTTGCTTCCATGTCCTGGCTATTATAAACAGTGCTGTGATGAACACCTTATCTTTGACAAAGGAGGCAAGAATATACAATGGAGAAAAGACAATCTCTTTAACAAGCAGTGCTGGGAAAACTGGTCAACCACTTGCAAAAGAATGAAACTAGAACACTTACTAACACCATACACAAAAATAAACTCAAAATGGATTAAAGATCTAAACCTAAGACCAGAAACTATAAAACTCCTAGAGGAGAACATAGGCAAAACACTCTCTGACATAAATCACAGCAGGATCCTCTATGACCCACTTCCCAGAATATTGGAAATAAAAGCAAAAATAAATGGGACCTAATTGAAATTAAAAGCTTCTGCACAACAAAGGAAACTATAAGCAAGGTGAATAGACAGCCTTCAGAATGGGAGAAAATTATAGCAAATGAAGCAATGGACAAAGAATTAATCTAAAAAATATACAAGCAACTCCTGCAGCTTAATTCCAGAAAAATAAACAACCCGATCAAAAAATGGGCCAAAGACCTAAGCAGACATTTCTCCAAAGAAGACATACAGATGGCTAACAACCACTCCAATATTCTTGCCTGGAGCATTCCATGCACAGGGAGGCTGGCAGGCCACAGTCCATACACAGGGTCACAAAGAGTTGGACGTGACTGAAGCATCTTAGCACACATGCATGCACACCCCTATTTAATCCTCTCTGCAACCGTATGTCATTCAAACAGAAAATTGAAAGAGTTCTCTTCTAACAGTACAGCAAGGAGCAGGATGCTTAGCATCATGATGAGAGTGTTAAGGGAGCAATTAAGAGTGCATTTCTATGAATTCATGGCTCTGCTGTGAATTGCCAGTGTTTACTCACTAAAGGCTTTCTAGCAGTCTTCTTGGTCCAAAACCACTAGTCATCTCATGTCACTGTAGCTTAAATCCCATGGTTAATTGTAAAAGATAATAAAGAGGAATGAGGTGAGCCTACTGAAGAGAAAAAGCCTGAACAAGTAGGTGGATGGGGAATGTATGTTTGTTCTAGATTTATTAGCCCAGAGGATATTTCATGCAGTTATAACTGGAAGAGTAGTTTGGAAGAGTGAATCAAGGAAAATTAGTAGAAGGATTTCTTCTATGATGAAGTCATTGTGTTTGTGTGTAGGGGTCTCAGAAACCAGATTATGAGTGGTTGAAAGTGACAGATATAGGAAGTGCTAGTAGGCACCCATGGAAAGAATTAGGATATAGAGCCTGTTCTGGAAAAAAAAGAGGAGGTTGGTTCAGGATAAGGAAGGCCCAGTGATGTGTGTAGGAAGGGAGCAAGTAGTGGAGGGAAGGAGGGAGAATAGATAGAGGGTGAGAGATGGAGAATTCAACTCTCTCCTTAGCTGTTCTATTGAGATTTCTAAGTTTCTTCAAAATTAGTATTTCCCACTTTCTGGAAGAAAATGAGTTCAAACCCATTTTATTCTAAACACTAACTTTATCATAGGATAAAATGGTGTTGAATTTGTTTCCATTCTATCATAAAATAAAAACAATCCTCCCCCTAGTTTTTCACATCTTGCTAAAAAGCATAACCCAATTGTTTATACCCAAAACCTGGGAGTCATTCTTGATTCCTTCCCTGACCCCCTACATTTATAAAGCAAAATTTACTGAGTCCCTATCATGTAGCAGACTTTGTTCCACATTATTGCAAGGAGTTTGACAATGAACAAGATAAAAAACAAAATAAGACAACATGTTAGAAGGTGGCAAGTGCCAAGAAGAACATTAAGACAGAAGGGTTATAAGGACTGACAGTGTAGGGACATGTAATCTCAAAGAACATGGTCAGTGAGGGATTTGATGAGATTCATTTGTGCAAAGGTGGAAAGATTTGAGAGAGTGAACCATGAGAGGAAAATGGTGACATCCTGGAGAAAATTATTTCAAGCAGAGGGAACAGAAGAACTGATAACATGGCTTTAATGTTCAAGAAACAGCAAGGAGGTGAGTGTGGTTGGAATGGAGCAAATGAGCGGGAGATGAGAGCAGAGAGGTGAGGAGAGGGACATCCTGCAGGACCCTTGCCCTACACTCTGAGTCATAAGAAGAGCTATCAAAGGGTTTTGAATAGAGGCATGACACAAGAAGTCCTTTCAAAATATTCCCCAAGCACATTCACATCTTCCTGTCTCTCCTGCCACTATACTTGTCTAAACCACCATCTCTTGTTGAAATTCTTGAAAATCTCATGCCTGACTTTCACATTTTGTTATTCATCCTGTCAAAACTGTTCTCTATGGAGCAACCACAGAATCTTTGAAATATATACTGGATTATAACACACTCCTGCTAATAACACTTCGGTGACTGAATTTCTCTCCACCACACTAGTCAATTTCCTTCTTTTGTACTCTGCTAAGGGACCCATGAAACTTCTTTGCATTCCTCAACCCCATGACTTTGCTTGTAGCTCTTTGCACCTGCCTGGAACAGTCCTCTCCCAGCTCTTCACAGGGGCTTCCCTAGTGGCTCAGTGATAAAGAATCTGCTTGCCAGGGCAGGAGATGCAAGTTCAATCTCTAGGTGGGGAAGATGCCCAGGAGAAGGAAATGGCAAGCCACTCCAGTATTCTTGCCTGGGAAATTCAATGGACAGAGGAGCCTGGCAGGCTACAGTCTATGGGGTCACAAAGAGTCGAGCATAACATGACTCACTTAGGAGTAAACAACAACAACCAGCTCTTCATAGACCAGACCCTTGGCATCCTAGAAGCCTCTTCCTGAGAGAGGCCCATCCGCACTCTCCCTCCGTCAGTTTCCATGAGAGCTCCTTGTAGTTTCTCTACCTCCCCTGGGCAGTCGGCAAGAATGTGTTTTGTTTGCTTGCTTTTTAAGTTATCTGTTTCTTCTGTTGACTGTGAACTTGTTGAAGGAAGAATTTCTCTTGGTCAGGGTTCTGTCCCCAGAGCTGATCATGGTGTCTGGAACATTATTATTAGCACTTGTTTAAACATGTCTGAATGAATAAACAAAAAGAAGAGAGATGGGCATAGATACAGACCCTGCAGGGACCTGTTTATACACATATGTATATATTTTCTGTTACAGTCACCACGGGCTGCTATAGCAGAATATCATAGGGTAGGAGGCTTAAATAACAGAAATTGCCTTCTCACAGTTCTGGAGGCTGGGAAGTCCAAGATTAAGGTCCCTGAAGTTCTGGTGTCTGACAAGAGTCCTCTTCCTAGCTGGCAGACTGCCGTCTTCTCATTCATCTTCACGTGGCTGAGAGAACAATCTTTTAGCTTCTGTCTGTTCTCAGAAGGACACAAATCCCTTTCAGGGTAGCTCCATCCTCATGACCTAATTACATCCCCAAAGGTCCCACTGTCATATTGGGAGTTAGGATTTCAACAAATAAATTTCGGGGTAGGGGGGCATAAGTATGTGGCCCATAGCACCATGCAATAAATTGTACAATTAAGATAAAAGAAGTAAGCTCTGTAAGTAACAAAAAGCCATAATTTTATAAGCTGTCATTTCTAATTGTTGCTGTGTTTATTTTGATTGCCATAGGAACATAGAGAGGTACTTTCCTTATTTTCCACACCCCTTTGGGCTTCAGTAAAGGAAATTGGACCATAAGGGATTCTTCAAGAGCTCCTTCAAAATTCATTGTTCAACAGGTGGTTGAGAACAACAAGTATTTGCTGGGACTTGCTAAGTGCCAGATGCTGTGCCTGGCATTGTGGAAAAGGAGGTGAATGAGCTATCTCGTTCTGCTTACCAGAGAGATCTGGGGTGCATTGTACATCTCAACACAGTGTAATAAGTGATGTGATAATCTTTGCACAAGGTGCTGTGTGTTAAACAGAGATGTCAAGAGAGCTTCTAAAGAGACAATGCTTAAATTGTTTGAATATTGTCCTGAAGTTACCCCGAAAAATGGAGAGGAGAGAAGAGTGGGAGGAAATCTGTCATCATTTATCAGTTATTTTCCCATTTCAACATAAAAGCATTAAGAAGAGTTGAAACACATAAGGAAAAATAATGAAAGGAATCAGATCTCCCCAAAATAAAAAAATATATTCTGCCCATTGGTTATGTCCTCTGCAAAGGATGGACATGAGTCTAGGCCAAGAAAACTGTGAACTATATAAGAAAAGGAAATAACTAAACTTTTGTCATTTTAGGTTTTTCCCAGACCAAAAAGCCACTTTTGGGATATCTTCAATAATCCCATTTAAGAGACTACTTTAGAGTGCATGTAGGGTTGGGAGGGGTGTATCCATCTGAAAGGGGGTGAACCTGCCCAGGTGACTCCTGGCCTCTCTGCAGCCAATGGGAAAGCTGATAGTGCCACAGGTTAGAGGGTGGGATGGAGTGGGGTGGTGCCCTGGTTGGTCTAGGGCTGGCATTTTATCAAAACACACCCAGTTGTCTACAATCATTTAAAAACAAATTTGTAAATTTGTCTCAGTAACTGAAGCGGAAACATAAACCCTAGGGACTTTCAAATTCCCCCTTTTCCTGCTTTCTCCCAGCCACCTGTCAAACTGCAGATTCCCCTTTCCAGTTTCTCTGCCCTCTCTGTCCCCAAATCCTCACATTCTTCCTGTTACCCTCACCCCACATGGTTTCCTTTTGATCCTGGATCCTATAATCCCAAGAATGATAGGGAGGATTCTCTTCCTAGGCAGAGAAGGACCTTCAGAAGATAATTATTGTCATTTTGTCAAATGCTCATTAATTGAATCTGCAGATCTCAATCCTGCCACAGACCTAGAATCCTAAGATGTGAGAGCCAGAAGGAAATGGGAGCTCTTTTAGCTATTAAAATATGAACATATGGCCTCACGTATCAGACAGTTCCTGGCCCTGAAAAACTATTCTGGCTTCTCTTCTACGTACTTCAGAAGGGGAAGCCAGAATAGTTTCTCAGGGCCAGGAGCTATCTGATACGTGAGGCCATATGTTCATATTTTAATAGCTAAACTCCCTTGAATGAGGCTCAGAACTTAATTTCCTTCTGTTGAATTCCCATCCCCAGAAGATTCTCTTGTGTCCCAGTGGGTTCATAATGTTACCTTAAAGATTCTCCTCATGAAGCTAGAATACATTTTTCCCCTTCTATTTTTATGTTTGAATTTGGTTATAACGTTTTTAAAAATTGTCCTCCTTGTTGGCATTTTTATTGATTCTTTCCCCTCAACCACCCAAAATAATTAAATGCATAATATGGAGCAAAATGTATAGAATGATCCAAATGCTTATTCTTGGTTATGATCTGCCAAATCAAAACCTTGCAAAGAGGGAGTTTAGAGCAAAGTGTAATAACAACAAGATGCCTGGCTCTGAGCCTAGGGGTTTGGATACCTCGTGCAAGCCTTACATTGCAACATCCCTGTAAATGACAGGCTGTCATGTTTTCATTTTAGTAAACTGAGGTTTAGAGAGTTTAGCTTCCAGGTCAGATGGTAGAGCCAGACTCCAAGCCTAGGTATGGTAAAATCAGCATCTGGTAACTTAATCTGTCCATTTTACAATCAGAAGACAAAATAAATTGATTCAAAGGTGTGATCATTTTACATTCCACAATCTAGTTGTCATAGATGGATGCCATGAGAATAAGCAGTTTCCACTGTGTGTAGAGCCCTGAAAAGGGTTTAATTTCAGGGGACTCTTTTGCATGGGCTGTGAGAAGGCTCGTTAGACAGCCCCTTTAGGGCAGACCAACCGGAGTATCACTGGTGACAGTTTTGATATCTTCTCAGTTCCTGATCTGAAATTCTGTCTGCCTGTTACATCCTGGGCTTCCAGTGTGTGTCTCCTAGAAATCTTTCTGGATTCCTGGGTCAACAGCAAAGTCAGTGCTTCCTGAGCAGATCATGTGGCCCCACTGGTCATATATGCACATGCTTGCGTGCATGCGCATACACACACACATACACACACACACACACGCACACATCATGTTTGTCTCTTTTGCTTCACAATTCATTGTCAGTGTTTTCTGGTTCAAGTACTAACATAAAACTATTTTTACATTCCTTTGATGCTTGCTACAATTCTGCTTGCCTATTAACTTTTAATTTTTATTAAAAATAAATAGGACACAGTCACTGTTAAGTAACTGAGCTTTGATCAGGAATGCAAGCATAATGTAATTTCTCTTGCTCTCTCACCAACCCATGGAGAAATCCAAGTAGTCGTAGCAGCCATTATTCAAGGTAATGTATTTTCCTGTAACTTTTTGTGGATATAACTAATAATGCCTTAACCTAATGGATGATCCCCTAGGAAGGATTTCAAGCTTGGTGGTGGTCATCCATATTTATGACATTAACAGTGTGAATAACTTCTTCATTTCCATTTCTAGCCTAATTTCTCATCCAAGGTCTCAATGCTTAATCTTCAAGTAACTTGGAGGCATTGCTTTCTACATGTCCTTTAGGCAAAGCAAATTGAGTAAGTTTAAAACTGAACTCATTGTTATTCTAGAACTGTGCTGTTCAACGTGCAAAGTGTGGCTATTGGGCACATGAAATGCAACTCGTTTGAATTGAGGTCTGCTCTAAGTGTCATCAGGCTTCCCTGGTGGTGCTGGTGGTTAAGATCTTGCCTGCCAATGTAGGAGACTTAAGAGATGCAGGTTTGATCCCTGGGTTGACAAGATCCCCTGGAGAAGGGCATGGCAACCCACTCCAGTATTCATGCCAGGAGAATCCCATGGACAGAGGAACCTGATGGGCTACAGTCGTTAGGGTCGCAAAGAGTCAGATACAACTGAAGCAACTTAGCATGCGTGCACACTAAGTGTCATCATGTTATCTATCAACCAACAACACAGAACATCTACATCTCAGTTGCTACAGGTATTTTTATAGTTGACCTTCACTTACTTGAGTCACTGAATTAAGGGAAGCTCTCTATTTCCTCTGTAGAACTTCCTAATGCCCACATTGTTGTCATTTACTTGCTAAGTTGTGTTTGACTCTTGCAACCCCGTGGAATGTAGTCCCACCAGGCTCCTCTGTCCATGAAATTTTCCAGGCAAGAATACAGGAGTGGGTTACTATTTCTTTTTCCAGAGGCTCTTCCCAACCCAGGGATCGAACCCACATCTATTGCATTGGTAGGTGGATTCTTTACCACTCAGCTCTAAGTGACATCCACACTCAACTTCAAATACTGAGTACAACAAAAAGAATGCAAAGTATCTCATTAATGGGTTTTATATTGATTACAGGCTGAAATGATCTTACATATATATATATAATTAAATAAAACATATTTTAAATTACTTTTGCCTGTTTCTTCTTTTTAAAATATGGCTATTAGAAAATTTAAAATTATGTAGCTTATGTATTTCTATTGGACAGTGATATGCTAAAATATCAAAACTGGGAGGGACAGTCTAATCTTGTCCTTCATTTTATGATAGAAGAGTGATAACAATAACTCATTACTGAGTAAGTTTTTCATGCCTGATAATGAATTAATACCTTAGCACTTACATATATTATCTCATTTAATCTTTACTGTAACACCAAGAGGTAGGTACCATAGTTATGCTCATTTTAGAGATGAAGTGCATGCAGGGGAAGTAGCTTGTTCAGTGTTACAAAGTTTGTAACTTGGATGCTCTCTGTGTAGCTTCAATTCCTATGAATGATGGAATACAAGAACTTTTCAAGACATAGATGCCATGGGTATACTTCTGTGGTTCTCTCTCACTGAATCTACCTTTCTCTGGTAGCCACTGTATCATGAAATAACTCCTCAACTAACTTTACCTCCAATTCTGATCTCATTTTCTCTTTGTAAAAACATACACCCAGTTTAAGGAAAAAGTCATTCTCTTGCAACAAGGATCTCTACAATTATTGCAAAATTGACTTTATTAACTACCAAAGGAAGGTGACAAAATGTTACGCTCTGTGATGGAAAGTGAGTTTCCATTCTGCCTAAACCATCTTACCTGTCACAGCAATATACACCCACGTGTCCTGGAACACACAGGAACACTCATACACATATTCACACACATTGAAAATCACTCTTTCCAGATATTGTAGACATTTTACAATGCAGTTGTATCTTAGACTTGGTCTCCAAAGTTAGTTGAAATGTGAAAATAATATATATGGGCAAAAATTGCAGTGTCGATAGAATCCTTGTAAGGGACAACATTGGAAAGCAACCTTCTATCTCAGAATAAACCTAACTCAACTGATTTCTTCTCCAGCTGAAAATCAATTGTAGCTCCTTAAATGAGTATCAGATGACTGGTTGTTTGTATTTAGGGGATATGTTATATAAAAAATGTATCACTTTAGACAGTAAAATCACACTTAGCACAATGAGATGTTCATTTCGACAAATGTGCAGGAAAACTGAGATCAAATGAGGGAAATGAAATTCATTTCTCTCATCTCGTGTTAAGTCTAAGACACACAGTTCTTGAAGGAAATGGAGGGCAGAATTGCCTTAATGTATTTAAATTGTTTTTCTCTATTTTTGACAAACATATAAAATTGAATTTGTGCAATTTAAATGAACATGCATATTACCTCACAGGCCTCTGGTAAATAATATTGGCTTCTGATGAGTCCATGATGCATAAAAGTCCTCAAGGAGGGGAATTCTGTGAGAGCAGGGATAAAGTACTTATCTTTAGTGGGCTTGAAGAATTCATGAGCTCATTCACTATTTTTACAAGATGATTGAGTGTCCTCTGTCTGCCTGATGCTGTACCAGGTCCTAGGAGTCAGTGGTGAATTAAGAGACCATCTTTGTCCTTAGCCACTAAGAAATTTTAAAAGATTTGCTCTTTAAAAAAAAAAAAATCAGAAGCATTCTGGGTTTTGTTCCCAAGGAGTCAGATGAATTGTTCACAATTTATTTATTGTCATTACTGTCATTATTATTAGAAAAAGGAGGAGGCAGAAGCTAGAAGGAAAAGGAATATTGGGAAAAGGTCCTGGCACCTGAGAGGTCTTATTGAGGAAGGCTGTGTGGTAAGAGTGGGAAAACATTTGTGCTTAGGAGAAGGCATGACATAAACCTTGTGAGAATTTGAGTAGAAAACAGAGGACATATTTTGCTGTTTAAAATTGAAGTATAGTGGCTTTACAATGTTTTTAATTTTAGATGCATAGCAAGGTGATTCAGCCACATATATATTATATATATAATATATATATTCTCTTTACATCTTTTCCCTGTATAGATTACTACAAAATATTGAGTATAGTTCCCTGGGCTATACAGTAGGTCCTTGTTCATTATCTATTTTACATATTGTAGTGTGTTTATGTTAATCCCAAACTCCTATTTTATCCTTCTTATCCTTCCTCCCTCTTTTGGTAACCATAAGTTTGTTTTCTGTATCTGAGTATATTTCTGTTTTGTATATAAGTTCATTTGCATTATTTCTCTAGATTTCACATATAAATAATATCATATGATGTTTGTCTATCTCTGTCTGGCTAACTTAGTGTAATAATTTCTAACTGCCTCCATGTTGCTGCCAATGGCATTATTTCATTCTTTTTGATGGTTGAGTAATATTCCATAGTATATATGTACCATGTCTTCTTTATCCCTTCCTCTGTCAATGGGCATTTAGATTGCTTCCATGTCTTGGCTACTGAAGTAGTGCTGCTATGAACACTGGGATGCATGTATCCTTTTGGACCATGTTTTTCTCTGGATATATTCCCAGGAGGGGGATTGCAGATCATATGGTAGTTTATTTTTGGCTTTTGAAAGAGCCGTCATACTGTTCTCCATAGTGGCTGCACCAGTTTAAATGCCTACACACAGTGTAGGAGGATTTCTTTCTCTTCTCACCCTTTCAAGCATTTATTATTTGTAGACTTTTTAATGATGACCATTCTGACTGGTGTGAAGTGATGCATCATTGTAGTTTTGATTTCCAGTTCTCTAATAATTAGTAATGTTGAGCGTCTTTTCATGTGCATTTTGGCCATCTGTATGCCTTCTTTGGAGAAATTTCTATTTAGGTTTTCTGTCCGTTGTTTGATTTTTTTTTTTTTAATATAGAGCTGTATGAGCTGTTTGTATATTTTGGAGATTAATCCCTTGTTGGTAGCATCATTTGCAAATATTTTCTCCCATGCTATAGGTTGTCTTTTCATTTTGTTTATGCTTTCCTTTGTTGTGCAAAAGCTTTTAAGTTTAGTTAGGCCCCATTTGTTTATTTTTGCTTTAAACTATTCATGACAAGTGCACACAAGAGGATTAATGTTAATGAACTGGTGTCAATCTTACACTGGAATCATGCCTTTCCGGTAATTTTACTGTGTAACTTACCAAAAAGTGTAAAAAGGTTGATCTTACCTAATTATCTCATTTTTTAGACTATAAAATGAAGCTAGAGAAGGGACTTCAAATTAAATATTTACCTTTTAAAAAATTTACTTCATTTTCCTCTTAAGATTATGATGATTTTGCTTTGTATTTAAAAGTCAATTGGCTAATTCATGTCAAAGGCTCCTCTTTGACTCTGTGTTCTTAATCTGGAGTTTATTGTACTTACTGGTGCCAACATGAGAGAATATCTTTATCAACTTTGTACTTTCTTTCATGTTCTCTCCCCAGGGTGCTTTATGACCCAGGCTGCCTTCTGGATCAGAAAGATACTAGAAGCCATAAAACACACAAAGCCAGGCTTTGTTATCACCTGTGTGTGCAGAAGGACACTAGCCCTAAGCATGTGCCACTTCATGCCCCTGTCACGTGCTCCTCCGTCTTCCTGACTCCACTTTCTCGGGTCCACTCCTGGCCAGAAGATGAAAGAAGCCACAGTAAAACCTGGCTGCCTGGGTCTATCTTTCCCTACATGGAGGTGAGTTGCTGTTTAGAGTATGTGGGCTGCACTCCCTGCTTAAGCAGCTTTGTCTCAGGCTATACCTGCTGCTCTGAACCCTCAGAGTGCGGCCCTTGGCATGACTATGAGGACAGCGAGTTAGCCTTTGGGGCCAGGACGCTTCATTTCCCATCACTCTGAGACCAGGTGTGGTCATATCCCCTGCTTTAATCTCCCTCGATACAACTGATACCAGCTGGTATTCCAAAATAGCTATGTTATCAATGCTCAGGACTCCTTTTAATTAAAAATTATTTTTAAACACATTTGGAAAAAAGTATTATATGTTGCTTTTTTCTGATTATCAAATAAGATATACTCAATGTAGAAAATTTGACAAATACTGAAACGTGTAAGACAAAAAGGCAAGCATGAATTATGATTCTGCCACCCAGAGACAACCACTGCTAATATTTTGGGAAATACCAGAAAATTCCTCATAGATTTTTAGTCCTGTATCACAGTCATTTCTACAAGTAGGATGCTATTAAATGTGCTGTTAGGCATTCCACTTTTTTCTCTCCATATTATTTTGTGAACATTTTTACATATCATTTAATAGCCTATGAGACCTGTTTGAATATATTTATGTGTGTGTATATACATGAACACAATGCTTTCTAGTTATTTCTTCCATAATTTAAAATTTCCCTTAGATGGAGAATTATCCTGGGTTCTATATAACATTAATTTTCATAAGTGGTAGCCCTAGAGCTCCCTTAAATCATGTATTTTAGTGTTTACTTCTTACTCTGTGGCCTTTCCATGACTTGTTATATTGTCTTCCTTTTTAATTTTTTATGTCAAAGTTTCAAAAATAAAATAATGTAGTGCTTATAGGAAAAGTGATAGTCATCTGGCTACTTTTTCAACTATCTGAGAATCAGTGGTCTCCAGAGAAGAGGATTTTTTGTTTCAGTTAATCTTTCAGGATTGTTCAATTTTTCAAATTATAGAAACACCAGCTATATTGGTTAGGAAAAGATTTACTGAATATAGTGGAAAATACAAATTAATAGAAACTTTAACACTTTATCATTTATTTTCTTGGGTAAAAGGAAGCCTAAAGATACACACTCAGTCTTTGCTATGTACGCTCTACATTCATCAGGGACCTGGGCTCTGTTATTTTCCTACTTCCTCATGCCTTCCATTTTCAAGGTTTCAAAATGCTTGCTGCTGAAACTCCTCCATCCACACACCAGGAAGGAGGAAGGAGCAAAAGAAACACAGCATGCTCTAGCTACATTAAGAACCTTGAAGGAGTCTTCCTGGAAGTTCCTTACAGCACATCTGTTTAAATTTCATTGGCCAGTGCTGGGGGTTGAGAATATTTATATGGGATCAGTGCCCCACTGAATAAAACTGAGATTTTATTGCCCATAGAAATAGATGAAGAATACTGTGTAGGCAATCAGGAAATATATTGCTTTACATAACTAAATAAGTCAAGGTTTATCTATGGCCCCATGTACAGTTTGATACCACTGATGATGGCATCATTTGGACTTTTGTTCATTTCTCTGGCTCATCGTCCTCATGCATTGTTTTTACCCCTAGACTGGCTCTGCCTAGAATGACAGAGATGGCTGGAGCATTTCATGATTTTGTAATCCATACTTCACTGTCAGAGAAGGGCACTTTTTAATTTCTTCATTTGTGGTTATTGACCTCCCAATATCATAGTCTTGATTCCTTCTGTGGTCACCTCTACAACTTTAAATAACACAATTAAACCTTCATTTCTCATTCCGTTAATCACAGGGATTCTCTTGATTCCCAAGCTGTATGATAAGGACATTTACCACACCTGCTTTCATTTACCACACCTTCTCACTTTTACCTCTCAAACTTTGTCAGTTGTACTGTTATTCATACAATGTTGAGGTTGAGAAATACACAATCTGACCATCTTAGTTAAGCGTTCTTAACTATCTCCAGGCTGAAAATAACACTAAAATCACTGTGATATTATTTTGTCCGTGAACATTCAAATGGTATGCTTACATTATGCTTCTTTCCAGGTGGTCAAAGAAGCAAGTCTGTGCCACTCAAGTTCAAATCCCTCCTTTTGTTTTTGTTGTTTTGTTTTTCCATACCACAAGGCACGCGGGATCTTAGTTCCCTGATCAGGGATCAAATTCTAAGAAGTGTGGAGTCTTAACCACTGACTGCCAGGGAAGTCCCCAAATCCTTCTGTTTTTAAATACCACCAAACACTGTTACATTTCTGTACGTTTTCTAAGATCTTGTTTAAACCGATTCACCTCTTTTTATGTTTTTCCACAGAGAGATCTCTTTCATGGTCATCTAGGCCAAATTAGACCAAGTATTCCCAAGACCAGCAGCCTGGATATCTTACATTCAAGAGATATAACTGGAGCTCTGAAAAGAATTCTGGGCTGGAGTTTGGTACCTGTTAGCATACAGATGATAATTATAAAACAAACACAGTGGATAGAATAGTATAGGGGCCTACAGAGAGTGAAAGAAGAGTAAAAGTTTTGACATTTAAGTGTTAGCCAGAGAAGGTACTGGCAAAAGAGACTGAGCTTTTCAAACTTCAACATAAGAAAATCAGTGAGCTGGGGAAGTAGCAGAGGTGATGTTGAACCTTGCATCTGGAACAGGAGTTCTTGTTTCAGCATTCCTGGAAGATGGCATTCAACCTGTGCTTTGGTACCTATAGTGCTAGACGGCTCCAAATGTTGAGACAGTCTTAACATCAAGCTGGATTGTTTCTCCATAATATCCTGGCCCTGTTTTGCTTTCTCATGCATCAAAAATTCAGCCTGATTTTATTGTTTCTCTCTGAATAATAGTTCTTGGAATAGTATGAGATAGTTTAAGTGTTGCTGTTGTTCAGTTGCTAAGTCATGTCCAACTCTTTGTGACCCCGTGGACTGCAGCACACCAGGTTTCCCTGTCCTTCACTGTCTCCTGAAATTTGCTCAAACTCATGTCCATTGAGTTGGTGATGTCATCCAGTCATCACATTCTCTGATGCCTTGTTCTTCTCCTGCCTTCAATCTTTCCTAGCATCAGGATCTTTTCCAATGAGTCAGCTCTTCACATCTGATCCCCAAAGCTTCAACTTCAGCTTCAGTCATTCCAATGAATATTGAAGGTTGATTTCCTTTAGGATTGACCGGTTTGATCTCCTTGCTGACCAAGGGACTCTCAAGAGTCCTCTAGCACCACAATTCAAAAGCATCAATTCTTTGGCACGCAGCTTTCATTATGGTCCAATTCTCACATCCATACATGAATACTGGAAAAACCAAAGCTTTGACTATATGGACCTTTGTTGACAAAGTGATGTCTCTGCTTTTTAATACACTGTCTAGTTTTGTCATTGCTTTTATTCCAAGGAGCAAGTGTCCTTTAATTTGGAGATTCAGGTTCGATCCCTGGGTTGGGAAGGTCCCTTGGAGAATAAAATGGCAACTCAGTCTGATTCTAGCCTGGAATATTCCATGGACAGAGGAGGTTGGTGGGTTATAATCATGGTGTCAGAAAGAGTCACACATGACAAACACACACTTTGGGCTTCCTTGGTAGCTCAGATAGTGAAGACTCCCCTACAATATGGAAGACCCAGGTTTAATCCTTGAGTCAAGAAGATCCTCTGAAGGAGGGAATGGCAACCCACTCCAGTATTCTTGCCTGGACTATTCCATGGACAGAGGAGCCTGGACGGCTATAGTCCATGGGGTCACAAAGAGTGACACAGGACTGAAGTGACTAACACATACTTTGGGCTTCCCTGGTGGCTCAGATGGTAAAGAATCTGCCTACAGATTCCAGGTCTACAATGCTGGAGACCTGGGTTTGATTCCTGAGTTGGGAAGATCCCCTGGAAAAGGGAATGGAAACCCACTCCAGGATTCTTTCCTAGAGAATTCCAAGAACAGAGGAATCTGGAGGGCTATAGTCCATGGGGTCATACAGAGTTGGACACGATGGAGTGACTAATGCACATTGACATAGATAAATGCCCAATACATATAACACATCAACAATTAACATTGTTTATATATCATTGCTATTATTGTTATGATTTTTTTTTTCACAGTTGATTTGGCAAAGTCTTTAAATTCAGACAGCCTTAATTCTAACCTTGACTCTGACACTTTCCAGCCATGTCATGTCATCTTAATACCAAGTTCCTTAAACTTTCATAGTGATTGACTAGCAAATAGTAGGCACTTAATAAGTATTTGTTATGTAATAATAAAATAATAGCAATAATAAATACAATGAGCTCTATTTACCACCTATGCTTACCTTATTAACATTTACAATGTGTTGAAATTATCTGTGCCCAACCCTGTCTCCTCTGATTGGCTCTGGGTGCTTTGAAAAGAAGGATCCATCCTCTTATCTTATTCACCATATTCTCATAGTTGAGCATAGGGCCTACCACATAGAAAACTAGTAAATCATTTGTGAAACAGATATTTGGGACACCTAGCCAACCCCCTAGTTACGCAGGTAGCCCTTCTTTAAACATAAAATGAGAGTTGAAATCCTTCACTAACCATCCTGTTATGTGCTGTGCTGTGCTGTTCTTAGTTGCTCAGTCATGTTCGACTCTTTGCAGTTCCATAGACTGTAGCCCACCAGGCTCCTCTGTCCATGGGAATTCTCTAGGAAAGAATACTGGAGTGGGTTGCCATGCCCTCCTCCAAGGGATCTTCCGAACCCAAGAGATCGAACCCAGGTTTTCTGCATTGCAGGTGAATTCTTTACCATCTGAGCCACCAGTGAAGCCCAACCATCATATTGTAAGTGCCACCTTATTATCTGTGGGAGACCCCAAAATGATTCCACACAAATACCTAGAATCCAGTGATCTCATCCATACTCACCTTGTCCCTCTTTGCTCTGACCACTTCTATAGCCTTCTACGCTTCTTGGTGACAGGTCCTTGCTGCCTCTACCCTTCCTGGGACTGCCAGCGTCTGTGCCAAGGGGTCTGGTTCTGAATGACCTGCCTCTTCAGGTACAAGGACAGACAGGCTTCCTCCCTGGGTCTGAGCTCTGCTTTACTAGTTGAATCCTAAACACAGGGTCTTGACTTGTGCCCAGCCTCTCTCAAATCCTTCCTGAGGGCTCCTGTTGGTTTCTGCTTCTAATCAATCCCTTCTTGCTACAACTCAAACCAGTCCAAGGAATCTGGTGGGGTGAGAGGCCACTCCATATCCTCCATTTTTCTCTTCTTTTCACTGTAGCTTCTGCCCTCATCAGAGCCCCATCTTCTAGCTACAGAGGAAAAGCTTCCAAATTCATGAATGGGACAAACTAATATAAGGCAGGGAAGGATGAGCAGTGTGGAGGGGGAAGAGATTTGTTCACATTAGCCAAAGCTAGTTAAAAATATCCCACTAAATATAATATTTAAAATTTACCCTTGTCCATATTAAAATTTAGTTTTGCCATATCCTGAATGTGGTTACAGAACTCTATAAATTTGTTAAAATTCACAGAACTACACACCAAAAAAAAAAAAATCCCAGTAAATTTTTACTACATAGAAATTTTCAAATAAGTTGTACAATTTCAGTTGCATCAGAGTTTTACCTGGCAGATCACACTTATGATGTTTTTCTTATGACTTGGCTGTTCTTGGAAAGTTTTATTTTCCAGTTTTCCTTCCCAAAGACTAAATATTCATTTATTTGATTTTTATCAATAATAAAACATGGATTAGTTAATGGCCATAAATAGATTAAACCCAACAATATCAGAATGACTGGAGGACAAAGAACAGCAAAGCACAAAAAAGGGCCAGGAGCCTCTTATCTGGACATGATAACTCTGCTTGGCTACTTTTATTTGCCTCTGTTCTCTGCTAATTCAGGCACCCAGCTTTTCAGTGTTCAAAGCAGGTTCATAACAGACTTTGACATGTAGCAAGTTACTAAGAATAGCCTGTCTTTGAATTTTTGTGGTCTCATACTCTCTTACTTAATATTGTTAATCCCTTTTGGAATAGACTGACTTCTGGGCAGCTTTTCCTAGTTAGAAGCAACCTGAAGCTTCTCACCTCCTTCTTTGGATCGTCATCTGCTTTCAGTTGCAGGCATAATGTCAGAGCATCTAAATCACCTTTTCCATTTAACAGCCCCTCCCACACACGAGTCTCTATCTCCCAAAGCCACATCCTCTCACAGGAGTGAGTGATCATCCTTTCATCCACAGAGTTATGGGTTCTTTTGGTCTCCTTCGTTCTTGGGCAACTCTGACTCACAGGAAAGCACAGTCTCAAATTCTAGTGTCCCGTTCATATTTCGGGAGTGGATACCAAGGAGTATCCACTCTAACCCAGGCTCTTCCTGAAGTTCAGAGTCTTTTACCTCTAGTAGCTTATGTTTTATTGGAGAGGCAGAGAGTAAGCAAGTAAAAAATATGCCAATGAATTAGTTACAGAGTGAGACGAGGACTGTAGGTGACATACGCAGAGTGCCACAACAGAAAATAATGGGATGGGGACAGCCAGTCAAGGGGAAGCCTCTCTGTAAAAGGCCGGACCAGAGGAGAAGCATTTCAGGTTTATTAAACAGTCAATGCAAAGGTGCCCAGGCCAGAGAGCCATGCGTGACTAGACACAATAGCCCAGGATGGCTAGAATACAGTGGGAGAGCAGAGCGTGTGAGTTGGGCTAGAAGTGGAAGCAAGCTAAGACAAAACCTTCCTGGAGACTGAGTTGAGGAGCCTGAGCAACAAACCCTTCTCAACAGGTCTGCTTTGGGTTAGGGGATCTAGGAGATAATCATACACTCCAGGGTGTGTAGCAAAGTAAGAATAAACATAACCCTCTGTTGGGAGATTTGATTCTTACCAACAACAAATTGCAAATGTTTCTCCACTTTCAACTGAATTTAGAGGAGATTTTGTTAGAAGTTGTTTCTTGACATAGGATGATGCCACAGTGTCTTGTTCTAGGGTCTTATTTATTCTGTGGTGTTTATTAAAATGAAGGCAAAAACCCTGGCTTCATTACGGGAAAGGTATTCACAGTTTGGTTTCCATTCTTTTGCAGCTGCATTAAAACTCTTTGTTCAACTGTTTAAATTTTTAGAAGCTCTTAAGTGGATGGAAGGTATGCAGACTTCGAGTTTGTGAGTTCAAGAGAAGCATTGATTTATTTCAGTAATTTAGGTTTGGAATTTGATTTCTATCTTCTTTGTTCCTTTCTCTTTGTTCTCTGCCTACTTTCTTTCTCCCTTTCTGTCCCTCCCTCCTTCTCTCTCTCTCTCACACACACACACACCCCTACACCTTGCAGCTAAGGAACCCAGAGCCAAATAAACTTAAAACAAGCTTTGAAACTTTGAAGATAACCCTCATGTTGTGTTGCTGAGAAGATACTTCAATCCGTGGTAGGCTCCTACGGGGTAAATACATAAAAGGACTTTTGTACCAGCCAAGCAAAGTGTGGAGAACTAGAAGAAGAAAATAGTATTTTTTTTTCCTGCAGACTAGAAGAAATTAACAATAGAAAATCTTCACATTTTCAAGTTTATAAGTGAAATAATAAATCAAAGCTTTCTTAAATCTCCCCCTAGTGGTATTTCTGTATCAGAGGTTCCTAGCAGGGAAAGTGAGTCTAGAAGGATGCCTGGCACATCTCAGGGGCTTGGAGTGATCATTTACTATTTGGGGGCTGTCAACTTCCATTCTGCCTTCCTAACAATACCCCCAAATTACCAGGGATATGAAATTTCCCCTACTGTTTGTAGTCTTTGTGGAGGGACTGGATATTTCCTTCCTCATTCTCTGACTCAGAACAGGGGAAGGAGCAGATGCAAAGATAACTTGTGCCTGTGTGGTGTGTTTACCAGTAACTTTGGATTTGGTTGAGTGAGTCAAGGATGGAGAACTGGTAGAGGCCATTCACCGCTTCATGAGGGATGGCACATGGTCCTGATGGAGTTCCTCTGTGAACCAGGGGCTTAACTTTCTTCTTTTTTGGTTCTCTGGAGCTCTCCTGGTGCCTGCTTCTCTAAGCCTGGCTTCCAGAATCTCAGCAATTCTGCATCCCTAAATAACATTCCAATAATTTCCCTTTTGCTTAACTTTTCTAGAGTCCTTTTCTGTTGCTTGCTGACATTAATTGAGATGGTATGATAAATGTTCCTAGAGTGAATGAATTAATGGAATGAGTTATATTTCAAGCCTTTGTGATTTTCCCCTGCTTTTGTCATAGTCAGAGAATTTGAATCTCATCTGTAGATGAGTTTTCTTGGAATTTGAAAACATATTGAAGTTTTATGCAATTTTTTTCTTTTGGAGGCAAAACTATTTTATTTTATTTTTTTATTTTAAAACTTTACATAATTGTATTAGTTTTGCTTAAACCTAAGTTTTAAATATAAGCTTATTATATGGTGGCTAGAAAATAAAAATAAACATAGAAAAGAATATAAAAATATTCACAAACATCTTTCTATATAATAAATATCAGTTGACAAAATCATGTTTGATAATTGAATGGTATCTCATGGTGGAGATAATTTATTTAGATAACCCCCCATCACATTTTGGGGACTTCCTTGTGACTCAGATGATAAAGAATCTGCCTGCAATGCAAGAGACCCGGGTTCGATCCCTGGGTTGGGGAGATCCCCTGGAGAAGGGAATGGCCACCCACTCCAGTATTATTGTCTAGAAAATCCCATGGACAGAAGAGCCAGGAGAGCTACAGTCCATAGGGTAGCAAAGAGTCGGACCCTACTGGGTGACTACGCATTACTACAGTACCATTATATTTGGGCTATTTCTTAATCTTATAAAAGATCCCACACTAAACATGCTCTTAGGTAAACATTATTGTAATATGTAATATTACATATGTAATATGTAATAGGCTTATTATCCTTATGATACCTTTTTAGTAGTAGAATTGTTGGGGCAAAGAGCCTGCATGATTATAATAATTTTACTTATAATAGTAGCACCTTTTAAATAAAGCTGATAAAAAGAAACTTTAATGGTGGAAGTCTTATTTAGAAAAAGCAAAACAAAAACAAATAAAGAAAAGGAAAGAAAAGTCTATGTTTTAAGCTATGCATCAAAGCAGTGCCATTTAAAACCATAGCGCATTAACTGAGGTGCTTCAATTGACCAGCCCAACTAAATAGAGACAAATGGTGCAAGAAAAAATTATTGATAGTACTGTCTGTTCAACACAACCAGACATTGCACTTGTTCTCATCATCTGTTCATTCAAGAAATAGTCATTGAATCCCTACTGTGTACCTGGCATGGATCTAGGGGCTGAGACACAGAAAGAGAGGTAAGATGTGTCCACCTTGGAGTCACTCACCATCCAGTGGCCAAAGCATAGATCTAGGGGCTAAGACCCAGAAACAGAGGTAAGACGTGGTGTCCACCTTGGAGGCACTCGTCATCCAGTGGCCAAACAGATAAATAACTCATAGTAACACAGTGTGGTGGTAACTGCTGCAGCAGAGAGAGGAAAACAGCTTTGTGGGAAGAGAGAACCTGGAGCAGTTTCAACCTCCATGTAAACTCCATTCTTCTCTCTTGTTCCCTTCTCTCCGCTTAGAAAGCACCAATTGAAATGGAATATACCTTGAAAAATCAGAGTTCTGGAGAATCAGAGAAGGGAGAGATCACAAACAGCTCCATGGAATCCATGAGCACTGAAGAGAGGTAGGTCAGGCAGCATCTGGAGGAGGGCACTCTGGAAACAACACTGTGGGCACTGGTACAGACACGAAAAGAAAAACAAATGTTCAGGGGACAGATTGCTTGAAACACAAGGTTTGGGTATGCCAAGATGACTGAAAAGAGGTGCTATCTTGGGTTGCTGTTAATAATAAGACAAGGCATTTGTGTGTTTCTCCATAACTAAAAAGGGCTTCCCTGGTGGCTCAGACAGTAAAGAATCTGCCTGCAATGCAGGAGACCCGGGTTCCATCCCTGGGTCAAGAAGATCTCCTGGAGAAGGGAATGGCAACCCACTCTCGTATTCTTGCTTGGAGAATTCCATGGACAGAGCAGCCTGGCGGGCTACAATCCATGGGTTTGCAAAGAGTCAGATACGACTGAGCGACTAACACATACACCATAACTAAAAGAGCAGTGTTGTATTAGTTACCTATTCCTGTTGTATTGTTACCTATACCAAAAAATTACTTATTGGTTTAAAACAACCCAAATTTATTATTGTACAACTCTCTAGAGCAGAGATCTGACATGAGTCTTATTGCACTAAGATCAACGTATCTTCAAAGCTACCTTCCTTTCTGGAGACTCTCAGGGAGAATCTCTTTGCCCCATGTCTCAGCTTCTGCATTCCTTGGCATGGGACCCCTTCTTCTTCCTTCAAGGCTAGCAACAGCTGGTCAAGTCCTTCTCACACTGCATCACTCTTGACCTCCTCTTCTGTCTCTCACTTCTACTTTCATGGAGCCTTCTAAAGGCCCACCTTTGCAACCAGGACAATTTCTCATCTCAAGATCCTTAACTTACACTTGATTTGGTCCAATGGGAAGAGGAGGAAAGAACAGTTGCCTGTGGCAGAGTAAGGAGAGACTCCCTAGGAAATGGGAAGAGATTGACCAGAAACTGGGGAAAAGGGGAGGGAAGTAGAGTTGTGAGAAATGAATCAGGCTTTGCACTCTCATGAGTGTGAGGATCATGGTGTCATTCATCAGGAATATTTGGTTTAGGGAAGTGACATAGTGGTAAATTTAAGTTTCGATCTTTAGAGAAAAAACTGACAACTTTTCCACTTTCAAATTTTGAATGGGGGATGTATAGTCAATAAATATTCAAGACATACAAGCCAGGGAGAGAAACCATGGATGGGAATGACTGAGAGTGAGATCTGTTGAGATAGAGACAGGGCACAAAGAAGGTAGAGAAGAGACACCTGGGGTGGGGAGAGGGGGAGATGGGAAGAGAGAGATACAAGTGAGAGAAAGTGTACAAGTAAGATGGGGAAGAAATACCATTAAGATGGGCCAGGTTGGCAAAGGGAGGAAGTAAGAGACAGGAGTATCAACAGAGAGAATCTTAGAAAGGGACCAGCTCAAAGGTTTCTGGCATGAGTTTGTTGGTCAATTTAAATTTCCCGTTCACTTGGGGTGTGCTCACAATTGTAAGTTAATAATTTTTAAGATTGTCTGGAAAGATTTATTTGCTTTCGGAGGTTAATTACTATCACAGCTCCTCTGTTTTGTCAAGCTTCCCCGAAGACTGTGTGGTCCAGGAAGTGGAGGAGTGGGGTGAATTATCTTAGCAATAGCCCTTGCCACTTCCCTCCCCCTATCCTCCCCAGCTCCCACCCCACCCCTCCACCCCAACCTGTCTCACTAAAGGAAGACTTTCCCCTTCCCTTCCTAAATGACTTAATTCTTGAAATGGTTTGTCCCTGGAATTGGAGGCCTTGGAAAGACGTGTTGAGGAAAAATGTTTCTCATTCTGTCACGATTCCTCACAGATATTACTATGCACTAGTGACGCACAGGAGCTTTGGTAAGTCTCAACACAACTGGGAGTTTATGGTCCCCATTTTACGTATGGGAGCAGAGGGGCTAGTCTTCTGTCTAACCCCTCGCTCAAGGTCACAAACTGATAAAGCCAGAATAGGCTTCCTCCAGATTATGGAAGCAAAACTAGTATTGGCAGGGTCACTTGGGAAGACTAGTCAGTTGAAACACTGACCGGAAAACTTGGATGCCTTATATCTAAGGGACTACGGGTCTCACGCTGAACTCTGCTCCCAACTAACCTTGCCCTGGCGGAGTCAGAGGCTGAGAAGGAAGTAGACTGTAGATTTCCCCTGGAACGGACACCACAGGCACCTACCCTTTTCACGTTTATTATCTTTCGCTAGAGGAGTGGGTACTCAGAGAGGTTAATCAACTTGCCCAAGGTCACCCAGGAGCCAGCAGTGAGCCCAGGACTACCTTCCTCGGTTGGGCAGCGGTCTCCGGGGAAGGCGCCCGCAGGCTCGTCCCCGAGGAGTGAGGTCCCTCTGGCCCTCGCCGCGCCCACTCCCGTGCGCTCCCGGCCGCGCCCCCGCCGTCCCTGGCCTCCGGAGGGGGCGGTCGCAGGGAGGATGCGGGCTGGGGGCTGCTGAGCCCGCGCAGCCACCGTCGGTCAGCCGAGAGGACGACGATGCTCGGCGCGCTCAGGTGAGCCGGGGCTGGGGGCTCTCCGCCGCAGCCCCATGCGGGCCGGTGCCTCTCGCTCGCCGGCCTCCCAGCGCGGGGGCTGGAGCCCGCACCCGAGGGGGCGGCGAGGAGGGCGCAGGCAGCGGCTGGGAGCGCGGCGGCGGCGGCGGCAGAAGCTCGGCTCCGCGGCGAGGGGTGGCCGTTCCCGTCCGCCGGGCGCCTCGCTCCCTAGCCTCTGCCGAGGGTAGGTGCGGCGAGGGCCCTCGGGTCACAACCCTGCGAGCCCAAGCGTGCGCGGGGACGCGGCGGCGCGGCGGGGACGGGTTGGGGACTCTGGATTCCTGGGACCTGGCTTTAGCTCAGGGATGGGCTGCGTGGCGACTCAGACTGTAGGTGGGCTGGCTGGTTGTGTAGTACATGCCTTCAGCATGGGACCACTAGGGTTGGGGCTCATGCCCTGCACTTGGGTACGTAAGTACTTGAGAAACTGCTTGTGTCTTTGCTGACTCTGTAAGGTAGTATAACGTGTGCGTGTGTGTGTATGTATGTGTGTGTGTGAGAGAGAGAGACATAGCATAGGCTGTGCGTCTAACCGTGTGTGTGTGTGACAGGGTACATGTGGGGACAGTATGGATGATACTGGATGCATAACGGAGAGAGTGGGCTCTGTCTAACTCTCTCTGTGCATAACAAGATACGCATATCCAGCGTGTATAACTGGCTGTGTGGCTGTGTATGTGAGTGACCATGAGTGTGTGGGCACGCTGTACTGCATGAAATATTGGTGGTGGCTGCCAGAGTTAGCTTCCTGCAATTGTCTTTCACAGAATCCCAATCGCAATTTAAGATGCCTTTCTGTTCAGCTTGCTACCCAGTGTCTGGCACTGTGCTGTTAGTCCCCTTTGGAAGAAGTGGCTGTTGATACAGGGAAGTGGTGGCTGGCAGAGGTGGAGAAATCATGGCATGAACTCATGTTCCTAGAGTTCAATGTTGAGAAAACATTGGCTTGGCTTCCTATTGGTTCGTTAAAATGGATAAAAAATGTTTAAGGTACAGGTTCAGCATGACCCAAACAATGGCTTTTTTTTTTTTTTTTTTCTTCAAACAATGGCTTTTGATGGAAAGACCCTTAGGCTAGTTTGCTCTTCTTGTCTTAATATTACTGCGACGGAGTCCATGGGTCAGAAAGCTGTGGGTGACTCTGAGGGTGGTGGGTGGTGTTTGCCTAGGCTCCTGTGTGAAACCCCAGCCTCACTGATGAGGTAGGAGAAGTTGCTATGTGCTGCTGGTAAGCCCAGGTGATGAAGGGAAAGGACACTGATGATGGATGCAGCGCCCTAGAAACAAGGAATAAGTCAGGACATGGGATGAGACTCATGGAGTTCTGAGGAGCAGCTCTCCAGTAAGAAATGATGAGTGTGGGAAAAAAAGAGTAAAAAGTATTTGCATCATTCTCGCGTCATTTTTCTGTCTTATGTATATTTTTTCCATGCCACCCTTACCCTAAACTCACTCCTGTGTTTGTATCATTTTCCACCTTGGAAATGTCTTTATTATAATTATTATTGTACAGCTGAATGGGTCATCACTTAAACTCCAGGAGAACTGTAGTGCATCAGACAAGCGGGGGCCTCAGGGAGTGTTCAGTTCAGCACTTGCTGAGGCCCAGAGGACAGTGATGCTCTTGGTTCCTCTGAGTTATCTGGATTTTGTCCGTGAAGCTGCCCCTTCTAGGGGCCATGGTGGCCTTGTAACCGCCAAACTGAATACTTTTCTTCCACTTGAGTTCTTCCAAACCTCCCTAACACTGTTCATCCCCTCATCTCTTTCTTCAGCTTCACAGACTGAAGAACAGCACCTAAAACACAATGTAAATGACCTGCAGCCCAGACCTCTTCCTGACTTTCCTATCTTTTATTGAACCATCACCATCCTCCAAGTCACTGTGACTGGAACCAAAGTCACTTCTTTATTTCTCCTCTTTATTCACCAGTAGCAGCCATCGCTTAATTAATAGGCAGGTCTTATTCATTTTTCCTCAATACCTATTGAGCCTATTTTTTTGTTTGTTTGTTTTTTAATCTCACTGCCAGCACCTAATCAGGTGAAACCCATGTTCAGGGATTTCCAGAGATAGAGACTGATACAGGCTGTAATCGTTGAAAAAATGCAAAATAAATGCATATAGAGGAGTACCTTGATATTATCAGTGACTAATAAATAAATTCTTTGGAAGAATCTGGACCTTTTGATGATTGTAGTGTTATGTGATCTAGATCAAATCTCTTGGTCTTTTTAAATCTCACTTTCTTTATCCATGAAATGAAATGGAAGATTTCAAGTAGAATTTATTTGTTAAATCATATCCAAGGTTTTTCCCAGCTCTAAAATTCTCTGCTTATCATTGATGTTCTTTGTTTTTGTGAGAAACTTTTAATACCTTATGGTTACCTTCCAGTATCCAACCATCTTTAAAAAAAAAAAATTCAGGTTATCTTCGGGGAAAAGAACTAGGCAAAGAGAAAACAATGAAAACGCACTGTTGCCTTCGTTTTGTGGTTGAGAGTCCACCGCACACATCAAGTCTTAGAGATGAAAAGGCCTTATAGGTCACCTATCCCCGCCTCCCATCAAGTGCCAGAATCTTCCATACTATTGCCTGTTTGAAAATTTTAAAAAAGTGCCAAGTCTTATTAAAGTAACTTCAAACAACTTTGTAATTCAGGGTTTCTCAAACCTCTTGTACTATTAATGTTGTGGGCTAGGTAATTTTTGTCAGGAGGGACTAGCTTGCCCATAGTAGGATATTTAGCAGCATCTCTGCTATCATTAGGTGCCAATAGCAACTGCCTGTTGTGACAACCAAAAACATCTACAGATATTACTAGTACCTCCTTTGGGGACAAAGTTCCCCCTCCAGCACCTATTGAAAACAATTGTTGTAATTCAAACACAAGTCTTGGGACTTTGAACAGAAAGACCTTACAACAAAGTATTTTAATAGACAGAGGAATGCTGTGTTGTTAGCTGCTTTCCCACGCACTTCCAACTTAGCCACCATCACAGTTTACCTTTATACCTCCTGGTTTCTCACTGCCTTGTTGCTATGTCTGGAAATGCTCAAGATGCTGCTAAAGGCTGAGAAACGTTTTAGAGACAACATAGTAATAATCCTAATAGCGCACATTAATCCAGCCCTTATTATGTGCCAGACACAGCTCTAAATGCTTTACATGGATAATCTCATTTAATCTACATTAAGAATCCTTTAAGAGAGATACTTTATTTCCTCCATCTTAGAGATGAGGTAACTCAAATGGAGAGGTGGAATAGCATGCCCAAGTTCTCTCAGCTGTAAAGCGGTGAACCTGGGGTTAGGCTGTTTGCTCCAGAGTCTTTCTTCTGAACCTCCATATGAAACTGCCTTTTGAGAATGAGATCTTGATGTCACAGGGTAGAAAGGATCTTAAACATGGTGTAGTTCAATTGTAGAATCAAGTCTGATTCTAGGTAAGTTAGAAACTGTGAGGTTGATATTTGTGTTCGGTTGATGTATTTTGACTTCTTCCCTGTTATGTCTTCTCCTGTCTCTTTGAAATTGAGGGTATTCAGAAATAGCTCTAAGGCATATGCAGAGTGACAGAGGTGGTGGCAGCCTTGGTTAAATTAGGGGAGAAGGGCTCAGAGGAAAGGAAGAATGGCAGGAGGGAGCAAACAATGGATGAAACATTTCTTTTCCCATTAAGTCCTTGCTGCTGCTAAGTCGCTTCAGTCGTGTCCGACTCTGTGCGACCCCGTAGACGGCAGCCCACCAGGCTCCCCTGTCCCTGGGATTCTCCAGGCAAGAACACTGGAGTGGGTTGCCATTTCCTTCTCCAGTGCATGAAAGTGAAAAGTGAAAGGGAAGTCGCTCGTCGGGTCTGACTCTTAGCGACCCTATGGACTGCAGCCCACCAGGCTCCTCTGTCCATGGGATTTTCCAGGCAGGAGTACTGGAGTGGGGTGCCATTGCCTTCTCCACATTAAGTCCTTACTATTATCTAAACTTTAGATATCTATTTTATCACCCAGATAAAGTCTCCATACTTTTATCAGTTCCCTCCTTCTGTTTTCTTCTTGGCCTGCCCTTTCATTCGTCCATTCTGCTTACTGTTTTTATACTACGGGGCAGTAGAAAGTGGTATACATTTGGAAAGATGGAAATATAAATGTGATATAAATAGCCACTAAGAGGCTTATCGATAGGGCTAACCTTAAATACAGTCAGAGTAAGAATGATTACTTTAACAATTACCAATTACTTTACCAATTGAAGATCCAAGGCAAGTCCTAACAATTTTGAGGGTCTTAGAGGGTCTTTCCTCTAAGATCCTATATCAGTACATAGATTGCTGGTCCCTGCTCCTAGAGTTTCTAATTCAGTGTTTCTAGGCTAGGGTCTGAGGATGTGCATTTCTTACAGGTTCCCAGAAGATGCTGATGCTGCTAGTCCAAGGACCACAATTTGGGAACAACGTAGTTAAGACCTAATAACCAAATAAAGCTCATGACCCACCTATCTGAGACTTTTTAAACAAAAAGTTATCTTATTTTTAAGATAACTAAATATTTGGATTTATGAGAATCAATACAGCAAGATTAAAATAGGGACTAATTGACATCTCTCACTTAGCATTTTATTTTGAATTTCAGAAAAGCCTTTTTTTTTTTTTTCCAGCTGTGGTATTTCTGGGTTAATATTTCTGATCTTAGATCTTTTCTTGTTCCCTCCTTCCACTTACTGCTCAATTTGGGTGACAGAAATCCTCATTATTCACAGGATAATCCAAATAAAAAGTACGTTAAAATCTTATCTATTGCCAGATAAATTCTGACCAGTCCTTCTGAGATTAAGAAAGATGTTACTTCTGCATCCAGTTTTTGTTTCCTGTTGCTTTATACTTCTTTTCCCTTTTAAATCAGTACCAGCCCAGTGAAGAAACCCAACAGAAATTCAAGTCAAAACAGTAATAGGTAACTGATTAATTTGTTTTAAATTTCAATCAGAGAACTTTCTTTAAAACCAAATTTCAAACTCAGTCAACCCCTTCCTTCTTTTTGACTGCCAGCAAGTGTTTCTTTTTGCAGGATCACACATCCTCCACCTAAACAAGGTGTTTCCAAATACTTAGAAAGATTCAGTGATTCTGAAGCTCAGATGCAATTTAAATAATGTTTATTGGATATTTACTCTGTGCTGTGGAGTTGTTACACTTATCATTTTTTATTTTTCCATCAGTCACAGAGAGATGAGGTTTTGTTTGTGTTGCTGCTAAGTCGCTTCAGTCGTGTCTGATTCTGTGCGACCCCATAGACAGCAGCCCACCAGGTTCCCCGTCCCTGGGATTCTCCAGGCAAGAACACTGGAGTGGGTTGCCATTTCCTTCTCCAATGCATGAAAGTGAAAAGTGAAAGTAAAGTCACTCAGTCATGCCTGACTCTTAGCGACCCCATGGACTGCAGCCTACCAGGCTCCTCCGTCCATGGGATTTTCCAGGCAAGAGTACTGGAGTGGGGTGCCATTGCCTTCTCCAGGGAATCTTCTCAACCCAGGGATCAAACCCGGGTCTCCTGCATTTCAGGCAGACGCTTTAACCTCTGAGCCACCAGGGAAGCTCCCAATTGTATTAGTAAATATATATAATTTTCTTGTATATAATAAAGGCCACATTAGTTTGCTTAAACAAAAAGTGAAATTTATTGGAAGGATACTGGGGCTTCTTGTAGATCAAGGAACTAGACCCCAGGAAAGATGCGAAGAGGGTCATCTCCAGAGAACTCAGTTCCAGGCATTCACAATCTTTTCCTCATTGCTCTTCAGTTAATGTGACACATTCCCACGATTGTGTCTCTTGGTTCAAATTCTCAAGAGAAAGGATCTGATGGCCCAAAGTTATAGCAGAAAAGTGGTTGCCAGGGCTCACTCTTGTACTGTGGTAAGTATTCCTAGTAAAAGTGATCTAGAAGATGCTTGAGTGAATATCTCCTGTTGTCACATAACTAGTTGGCAGAGACTGGATTTGAACTCTGGTTTGACTCTAAATCCGATGCATTTCTCCTACCAAAGGGATAGCTGAGAGAGAAGCACGTTAATTTGGCATGTAGTAATGGCCGCTTGCCTTTATTTTCAAGGTTCGCCCATGTTAGACCTTCCCTGTGTAGGGTCTTATAGCTTTCATTTGTGCATGCCTCTTGGGCTTCCCTGGGTGGCTCAGATGGTAAAGAATCTGCCTGCAATGCAGGAGACCTGGGTTCAATCCCTACGTTGGGAAGATCTCCTGGAGAAGGGAATGGCTACCCACTCTAGTATTCTTGCAAAATTCCATGGACAGAGGAGCCTGGCCAGCTACAGTCCATGGACTCACAAAGAGTTGGATATATGTGAGCAACTTACGCTTTCCCTCTGTCTCTACCCTGGTTTCTGATACTTCTGTGACTGCATCCTGGCCACTCTCTGTCCATCTGGTTTCTGTACCATGTGGCCTGGTTTCTCATTCTGCTCAGGCATGTCGTGTCTCTGGCTCACCTAGAACAGCTCTAGCTCACAGATTGTATGAGCTGAAGGAATCTATTGTCTTGTCCCATCTTCTACCTGTATAGTAAATCATTTCTAAAGTATGCCAGGCACTTACCATGAGCATTGCTGAGAGCTCTATATCTCATTCAACTCTTCTAACAACCCTGTTGTTGCCTTTTGGGGGGTTTATTTCCCAATATTTTATTGTAAAAAAATATTTAAGAGAAAAGTTGAAAGACTTGTATAGTGAATACCAAATACTTACCAAGTAGGTTCTGTAATATCATTTTACTGACTTCTTTTTAAAAACTATCACATTTCTATCTTCATTCCTCTGTCCATTCAGCAATTAATTTTTTTCGATGATTTCAAAGTAAGCTGTTGTTTCTAATTCTCATTTTTATCACTGGGAAACTGAGACCAAGACAGGTGACGTGACTTACCTGAAGTCATTCAGGAGGAGGCAGTCGATTGTCACTGGAGCTCTGACTCCCCCAAGCCATTTTCTTAACCACCAAGCAGTATTGTATTTCCTGGAAGGGCAGAAAGAAAGACTCACTCAAGATTGCTTAGTGTCAGGGCAATGACTAGCACCAGGTCATCTGATTCTCAAGCTCCCAAAATTTCCATTGCATTGAACCGTGATAAACAGCCTACTTTCCATGTAGAAGCAGGGTTTCTTCTGCTCCACAAATATCTGCAGATTTGGTGCTCTACAAAATCTCTGGAAAATCTGATTTTTGACACAGATGATTTTGCAGAACTAATACACTTTTTATTCCTTCTCAACATTTAAAAATAATTTGTGGAAACAACAGGCTGGGAAATTATCATTTTAGATAACTTTTTACAGTGTTCAGAGGACTTTCACATATGTTATCTTATTTGAACTTCATGAGTAATAGCAGATCTGCAAGACAGGTGGGCTGGATATCTAAACTACCTTGAACAGCTGGAGACCTGGAGATTGTGGAAGCAAAATGAGGAACTCAGTGTCACATACTGCTATGAGCAAAGTTGGGCTTTGTTTTAAAAAAAAGCATTCCCTTCAAGTGTCAGTAGACTTTCTTGTAGGTTTTAATAAGCTACACAAATAATTAATTAATAAAATTGAGGTGCAAAAGTTGAGGCGGGGAACTACTGAGATCTGGATCCTTCATGGGATAACTTCATGGTTGAAAGGTCTGGGCTATGCTGTGGCCTTGGATAATATCTTCTTTCTGTGCCTCAATTTTCTCATCTGTGAAATAGGATAATTGTAGTACTCCTTTGTAGCATGATATGAAGATGAAATGAGGTAATGCTTGTGAAGAATTTGGTCCTTAGTATGTGTTAAACAAGTATCAGTTACAGAAACATTATTCTTCTCCTGCTTCTTACCCTAGAAGTCTTATCTGTGTTAAGTGGGCCCCTTTAAAATATACAGTTTAATTTTACATTTTCCAAGAGGTTTGTTTGCAAACTACTGGTAGAAAACTGTGGGCAGCAGCCTTTTGGGAGGTAACATCTTATCAGTCCAGTAAAGATGCAGATTCTGCTCAAGAATTTACATCTAAGCTCTAAATAGCACATGTCCTTTGAGATTGCACTGGCATGCTTAATTATATATGCTAATCAGCACATGATATCTGGAGTAGAGAGTTCTGTATATACTGTTTTCTACTCCAAGATGTTTAGAAGAATTAGAAAAGAGTGGGGACAGAAGAGATAAACATGCTGGCAGAGATCTTTCTTTTGGTGTGCGTAGCAAATACTGTAATCTTGGTTTCTCAGCTGATGAGGTATTTAAACAGATATAGGAAAACAATGAAAGAGGATTTCAGAAGGATGTGCTCACCTGGTGGATTGCAGTCCAACCTTGATGTGTTTTCCAAACTGCTCTCCATGAATCATTTGCACCAGAATCACTGAGACATTTGTTAAAATGCAGATTCCTGGACCTACTGATTCAGAAATGCTTTGAATGAGGCACCCAAACCTTCAGTTTTGCAAGTGATTTTAAGTATTCTAATGTTTGAGAACCAGGAGAAGGCAATGGCACCCCACTCCGGTACTCTTGCCTAGAAAATCCCATGGATGGAGGAGCCTGGTAGGCTCCAGTCCATGTGGTCGCTAAGACTCGGGCTCGACTGAGCGACTTCACTTTCACTTTTCACTTTCATGCATTGGAGAAGGAAATGGCAACCCACTCCAGTATTCTTGCCTGGAGAATCCCAGGGACAGAGGAGCCTAGTGGGCTGCCATCTATGGGGTCCCACAGAGCCGGACACGACTGAAGCGACTTAGCAGCAGCAACCATCAGCGACATAATACTGCAAGATCTAAAACACTAATTTGGAAGCTTAATTTTGATGGAATGCAAATTTTAGCTTGACCTGCTCCCAATTCCAGGCCTCTGAAATCAGTGGTGACAAAACCTTTTGGGCATTTCCAGGCTCAGATTTCAGGGGCCTATTTTATAGAGAAGAGGAATAATTTATGTAACCATATCCCAAAGTAGGGAAGATCAGCCCCCAGATGCTTAGCTGCCTTTGTGGAGAAGCAGAGTATGAAACATTCAGACTCCAATGACTGAGGCACTGCCAAACTGGAGTAGCTGGCTAACATTATATTGTGAAATCTCTGGGCACCTGCTTTTTAAGTATTCATCTTTACTTGTTTTTTGCAGTAACTTTGTGACATTGGTATTACCCTTGCCCCTATTATACAGATGAAGCCACTGAAGCTAAGGAAAGTAAGCAATTCAAAGAGGTAGTGGTAATTGATGCCTTGAGTCAGGGGCTTGCAAACTATGTGACTGGCTGCCTGTTTTTTGACTGGCCTACAAGTTCAGAATGTTTTTTTACATTTTGTAATTGTTGAAAAAATTCTAAAGAAGGATAATTTTGTGACACATGAAAATTGTTAAAGGTTCAAATTCAGTGTCCATAAATAAATTTTACTGGAAAGCAGTTATGCTCATTTATTTATGTATTGTCTGTGGCAGATTTTGCATTGTAGCACCAGAGTTGAGTAGTTGTGATGATGACCTTATGCTTGAAGAAGCCTAAAATCTTTGCTAAATGGCCCTTTACAGAAAACAAAACAAGCAAACAAACAAACAAAAAGCTGCCAATTTCTGCTTTAAACTGCTATGCTAGCATTTCCCAAACTTCAGTTATTTGGGAATAACTACTGTTGTGATTACTTCTCTTGCAAGCATTTAGAGTATTATATGCATAGCACTTTTCTTTAGATCAATTAGTTTTCCTTAGATAAATTTATTTTACAAAGAAAAACAAGTATAAGTGCAAACCAGTATGAAGTTGAAAGAAATAGAAGGTAACTGTAAAAACAATGCAAAAAACACACAAAGCAATGTATTAAATTCAGCTAAATAGTTGGAGCAGATACTATCAACTCTTGCTCCCATTTTCCTGCAGATCCTCTCACCATTTCTGTGTATACCATCCTGACTTACAATGACGAACCAGCATAATATTTGGAGGGCTGCCCTCGGTCTGCTGAAATTAACCTTTTTTACTAGCACAATGACTGAAGGTGCCTAGGAATCCATGTCCCCCTGTGGATGGCTTGTAAGCAATACCTAATGGCTGTGGGAGTATCGGGACACCAGTTCCCTCCCCACTTGTTCAGGATAGTTCTCAGGCATATGTTTTATATTGTTTCCCAGAACTTCCCAGTGGGATTAAGCTTCAGTAGCTTAATAAGCTGCCTTTCATCCTCTCTCCTGTATCATTACTTCCCTGCCAGTGTACCTGCAACTGCCAGATCAAGCATGTGCATCTCTTTAACCCCCACTTCAAGATCTGCTTCTTAGGAGGACCCCAGAAGACAGCAGTGCTTCAAACGAAAGACTGTGAGACTCTGATCTGTTTTTTTTTTTTGTAATTATAAAAGAAAGATTACCAAATATCAGGAAGGACTCAACAATAAGCTGTCTGTGAATCCTTTTCTTCAATGTAAGTAAAAGTAAATAAAATAGAAAACAAAAAAAACCCCACATTGTTTACCACATGATCCAATGGTACTTCTGTCCTTTTTCCAGGAGATATGAGAACCATACTTGCAAAATCTATTTTCTACCTTAAGGAGTCATCTAAGAACAGTAGCATCAGCAACACCTGGGAACTTATTAGAAATGCAGATTGTTCACTTTAAACCTACTGAATCAGAAACTTGAGGCTCGTGCTCAACCATTGTGTTTTAACAAGGCTTCAGGTGATTCCTGTGCATGCTTAAACATGAGAACCACTGCTGTACAGTAAACAATCTCTTATTTAGTTCTGCTTTCATTGCATTCCCGGATTTCATCAGAATTCAGAATCATCCAAGACTTGCTCTTCCCCTCAAACGTGACTGACAGATGGTTTTCTGGCTTCTGTTGAGCCTCCCACTGAGATGGACCTTGTTGCTTGCCAAAGCATACAGGTCAATAATTGGACAGCTCTGGTGCTAAATGACCTACCTCACAGTGTGGCTCAAACTTCTCTTGAGACTCCCACTGATTCCCCTTTGGCAACTCAAAGACAAGTCTAATTCCTTTCTAATTATCAAGTGGAAGTTTCATATCATGTCATGCCATTCATTCAAGAAATACTAATCATGCACTGTGTCTTTCCTTGTAGAACCTGTGACTGTGTTGGGAGTGGGACATTAATCAAGTGATCAGAAAAGTAAATATGTAAATAAATGACCCGTGAATCTTTTTCTTTATGAAATACCCAGATCCACATTTACTGGGATCGGGTTTCTTGTAATATCAGTGTCTTTATCATATTCTTTGGTGGTGGTAGAGAATATGTGCTGTATAAAAAATATGATTTCTTGAACTGCTTTATATATACTTCATTCAGTTTTACATGAAATGGATGTTCATGTTCCTCCTTTTCATTTTCTGTAATTCATTTTTTCCCCCAAGGATAGAATGAGTATGCCTCTTAAATAGTCTTTCATTGGTTAAGGGCTGTTTTCAGTTTTAGTTTTTTAATAAAAAGACTAAAGTTTCCAGCTAAGAAATGTTTACTTATCTAGGAAGAATATTTTTTTAGTTATTTTGAAAAAAATTAAAAGCCATTTTTTATGCTAATTGTATATATCAGCATGGTAGTCCCTTAAGTGTAACTGAATCAGCATCTGTATGGATTTTCAGCTATGGAAATGAGACAGCTTTTTATTTAGACCAAATCTTTCTAGATGACTTAGCACAAATAGCATTTTGACATCAAGTCCTAGAAAAAACACTTGCAATGAAAGTCCAGCTTCTAGAATACAGACCTTTTTTTCATGGTTTATACACATTTGCACTTGTGAACTACCATCACTTACATGTCTCAGTCAGTTCAGTCATTCAGTCGTGTCTGACTCTTTGTGACCCTATGGACTGCAGCATACCAGGCTTCCCTGTCCATCACCAACTCCTGGAGCCTACTCAAACTCATGTCTATCGTGTCAGTGATGCCATCCAACTGTTTCATCCTCTGTCATCCTCTTCTCCTCCTGCCTTCAATCTTTCCCAGCATTAGGGTCTTTTCCAATGAGTCAGTTCTTCGCATCAGATGGCCAAAGTATTGGAGTTTCAGCTTCAGCATCAGTCCTTCCAATGAATATTCAGGACTGATTTCCTTTAGGATGGACTGGTTGGATCTCCTTGCAGTCCAAGGGACTCTCAAGAGTCTTCTCCAACACCACAGTTCAAAAGCATCAATTTTTTGGCTCTCAGCTTTCTTTATAGTCCAACTCTCACATCCATACATGACTACTGGGAAAACCATAGCTTTGACAAGACAGACATTTGTTGGTAAAGTAATGTCCCTGATTTTTAATATACTGTCTAGGTTAGTCATAACTTTTCTTCCAATGAGCAAACATCTAGATAAACAAGTAATGTGAATTTTTACTAAACTAATTTATAGCAAAATTCTTTTAGAGAGTATGATCAGCTGATTGAAGTAAATTTCTGAGCCAGCATCCTATAGATTCCAAACATTTTCCAGAAAACAAAATCTTAGTAAATAGTCAAGGAGAGGACTTTTTTCTTCCATTTAGTGAGAATTTACACAGTTGCAATCTTTGAGATTATCCCTGAGTCTCTTTCACAGTGAAGGTAACTAGGAAATCATGATCATCATGGGATGCAGAAGACTTTGGGGAAAATGCTTGTTTGTTTGATCCTGGTGAGATTGACTGTTTTGGTATATGTGGCTGGTAGTGGGTTAGGGTAATGAGGTAATGAGGCTAACAACAAGCATTTGACAGCTAACTCTTAGCAAATATCTGGCTTTAGTTAATTGTACATTTCTGTGCTCTTCTTTTAGTCCTACATGTTCAGAAATGACTGGGATAATGCTCAGGAGATGGAATCTGTTTGAGACAGTATAGGTGAATTGAGCATGCGTTTGTTTTAATTGGAAAATTATTCAAAACACTTGGTCTCTTGCTGGGGATTCAAGCAGAACATAGACTATCACAGTGCTACAGTTTTAGCACTGCGAGAAACCTTACCAGTCATCAGGATCATATCCTTCATTTCAGTTCAGTTCAGTCGCTCAGTAGTGTCCAACTCTTTGTGACCCCATGAATCACAGCACGCCAGGCCTCCCTGTCCATCACCATCTCCCGGAGTTCACTCAAACTCATGTCCATCGAGTCAGTGATGCCATCCAGCCATCTCATCCTCTGTCGTCCCCTTCTCCTCCTGCCCCCGATCCCTCCCCGCATCAGAGTCTTTTCCAATGAGTCAGCTCTTTGCATGAAGTGGCCAAAGTACTGGAGTTTCAGCTTCAGCATCATTCCTTCCAAAGAATACCCAGGGCTGATCTCCTTTAGCATGGACTGGTTGGATCTCCTTGCTGTCCAAGGGACTCTCCAGAGTCTTCTCCAACACCACAGTTCAAAAGCATCAATTCTTCAGCACTCAGCTTTCTTCACAGTCCAACTCTCACATCCATACTTGACCACTGGAAAAACCATAGCCTTGACTAAATGGACCTTTGTTGGCAAAGTAATGTCTCTGCTTTTGAATATGCTATCTAGGTTGGTTATAACTTTTATTCCAAGGAGTAAGTGTCTTTTAATTTCATGATTTTGGAGCCCAAAAAGATAAAGTCTGACACTGTTTCCACTGTTTCCCCATCTATTTCCCATGAAGTGATGGGACAAGATGCCATGATCTTCGTTTTCTGAATGTTGAGTTTTAAGCCAAATTTTTCATTGTCCTCTTTTACCTTCATCAAGAGGCTTTTTAGTTCCTCTTCACTTTCTGCCATAAGGGTGGTGTCATCTGCATATCTGAGGTTATTGATCTTTCTCCCGTCAATCTTGATTCCAGGTTGTGCTTCTTCCAGCCCAGCATTTCTCATGATGTACTCTGCATATAAGTTAAATAAGCAAGGTAACAATATACAGCCTTGACGTACTCCTTTTCCTATTTGGAACCAGTCTGTTGTTCCATGAATAAATCCTTCATTTAGATATCCTTAATTACCCATATGCTGCCTAAATGCCTCCAATGGCAAGCAACTCACCTTTTCAAAATTTCCTTTAACTTCTGAGAAGTTCTAATTACTTGAAATTTCTTCCTTTGCTCACCCTGTCCAGTACTCTCTGGCCCAGTTGATTCTATCATTGGGAAAATTGAGACCCAGACTGATGAACAAACTTGCTTAAGAATAGGAACAGTGAGTTAGTAGTGGATCAGGCTGAGTGATTCCTGGTCTAGTGTTCTTTCCATTGTGCCAAGCTCCCCCTCTCAACTTGGCAATTAAGATAAATAATGTTTTAC
Organism: Bos mutus; assembly: GCF_027580195.1. Lineage (NCBI taxonomy): Eukaryota > Metazoa > Chordata > Mammalia > Artiodactyla > Bovidae > Bos > Bos mutus. The sequence continues at coordinate 99,784,310 of NC_091623.1, read as the reverse complement.
TTATTCCTGACACTTGTCCAAAACAAAGGTATTGGAATATGCCCTTTGATGTAGAAATTTAGTCCATGGAAGCATACTCTATAAAGAAATGTGGTCAATCCTTGCACAGTTATGCATGAATATATGCTCATGCAGCCAAAACCAAAGGAAAAAAACTAAAGTGCAACAAAGCAGGCTGAGTTATGACATTGCTCCAAGTTGGCAGATGTTGGCACTGCACCAGACTACATCGATATTTCACTCCAATAGGTGAGGACTATTTACAGGTGAGCCCTGTGCTCACACTTCTCATAATAGAGATGCAACTACACACCTTGTGTTAACCATTAACAACTGTTCCACAGTAATCTTTCAGAGTATTCTCAGTAAATGAGCACAGGTAAAGATGAGATGTGCTTACCTTCAGGGTTTGCCCTTTAGTTATATAAAATTTGTAAGTCAGAAAACTAAGGGTTGGAATCAGCATTTGCTGGCAAGAAGAATATCACCTCTTTCTTCTCCTTCTCCTTCCCTTTTAAGGAAAGATAAGTCTCAATGTATACAACAAAGAAAAGAAGCTTCAAGGAATCTGATGGAGTTGCATGTTTCTGTATCTTTACTTTTATGACAAAGTGTTTTGAATAATTAGTGGCTTGAGCTTTTCCTACTGCTGAGATAATACTGAGACCTTCATTTATACCTCACATGGTAGAAAGGTTTATTTGACTCCCTCTTTCTCTTGTTTCCGAGGACTTGCTGTGCTTTTTTCCCCTGGTTATGACAATCTAAGACTGTTTTTCTGAAGGAGATGAGGATACAGTATGACTGTCATTAAAACACAAATATACACATGCATGTGTGCCACAGACATACATGGTCTAATTGAATTTAAATTAGAAATTTTAGAAGTGACATAGCTTATATCTGAGCATGCGAGATAGTCAGTTGACTGTGCTTTTAATTAACTAGGTAGTATTTTGTTAAGGTGTCAGAAACATGCAAGATATGCAAAGTATGCAAGATAGAAGCATGGTTCCTTACACACACCTGTCACTCTGAGCATTCTTCCCAGCAGCTGGTGTCCCTATAATCACAGCTCTGATTAGATATTCCTGGTACGCACGACAAAAAATAGTGGACTGTAATCAATGAATCAATTTAGGATAGGTACTGATCACCATTTTCTCTTTTGTTATTCATCCTTTATCTCTAACAAAATGCATGTTCATACTGGTTTGTTAAATGGCAGTCATTTAAAATTTGCTCATTGAGTTTCCATGAGCAAAATATAATAATGTACATTGCTATGAATATATAGTTTTCCCCATGTTGTAACATTTTCCAAATGCAGTTTCAGTGACTCAAATTTAGCTAGCTTTTAACTGTTTTTTTTTTTTTTTATTTTTAGTTCCAGCTTTTCTTCCTTCTAATCTATATACAAATACAATATTGATTTTCCTGTATATCTCTAAGAAATTTTTTTGTTTCAAATAACGGTTGGAACCGAACTCAAATTGGCTTACACACGAAGAAAGAGAATTTGTTGGCTCAGTATAATTGGGAAGTTCAAGTACAAAACTGTCATAAGACACTGCTAGACCTTAAGTCTCAAATTGTTTCATCAGGATATGGCAATCTCTGTGTTACAACTCTGCTTTCCATTGGTATTAACTTCATTCTCAGACAAACTCTTCCCACATAGTGGCATCAATGGCCACCAGCAGCTTTAAATTGAAAGTTTAGCAACACCAGGAGAAAGACAGACAGACTCTAGCAAATATCTCAGGGCTGGCTTTACAGTCTAGCCAGTGAATTAATGAATCCTTGGGGCCAGAGAATGAACTGTTCTGATGGGCCAGTCCTGGTCATGTGCTCATCAGTGGGCTTGAGGCAGGGGAGGGGTTCCACAAAGGAAAATCAAGGCATTATTCTCAGAGAAAGAGGAAATAAATGGTTAGCAGAAAATTAAAGTAAAATGTTCCCTTTCATGAGGAGTTTCCCTTTTTAACAGCGGGGGCAAGAGTGATAGGATGAAAAGAACTATGCAAGATAAAGCTTGAGGATATTTGGCAAAACTAATACAATTTGTAAAGTTTAAAAATAAAATAAATTAAAAAAAAAAAAGATAAAGCTTGAGTTTCAGAATTCCCAGTCCTGAATTCAATTCCTAGTTTGGTTAAGTATTAGCTATGTGACTTTGGCAAGTCAGTTGACCTCTTTGATTTTTAGTCTCTCCATCTAACAATAAATTCTCAGAGGTTGGAGGAGAAAGAAAAGGACAGTATTTGGCACTTGTTAATACTAAAGAGTGAATAAATAAGATGAACTGATTTTTAATATTTTTAAAAATTATATTTATTCTGGAGTGGTTCATATACTACCTCCCTGAGGGAAAGTCACAAACTCTCAAACCTCACTTTCCTCATTTGCAAAACAAATTAACTACTTAGTTGACTCAAGAAATATCTATGAAGGGGATACAGTATGTTAGGCATTTTTATAGGCACTGATGTTATAATAGTGATCAAGATATAACTATGCCCTCTTGAAACTTACATTCTGGTAAGAGAGATAGATCACTAATAAAGAAGCAAAGGAGTATATATAATGTATGTACTAAGAAGGAAAAAATAGAGTGGATTACAGAAATTTTCAGAAAATGAGGCCTGAAATTTTACTTAAGTCATCAGGAAAATGGCATTTGGGCTGTGTCCCTAAGGAAGTAATGGAGTGATCTACATAGTAGCATTCCAGGGAGAGGAAACAAGTGAAAAGGCCCTGAGGTGAGAGCCTACACTGATGGTCAATGAAAAAAGCAAAACCAGTGAATACAAAGGCAGTGAGTGGATGGGACATTGGAGAGGAGCTGGGGTCAGATTATGATATGGTTGTTGTTGTTCAGTCACTCAGTCATGTCCAACTCTTTGTGACTCCATAGACTGCAGCACACTAGGCTTCCCTGTCCTTCATCATCTCCTAGAACATGTTCAAACTCATGTCCATTGAGTCAGTGTTGCCATTCAACTATCTCATCCTCTGTTGTTCCCTTCTCCTCCTGCCTTCAGTCTTTCCCAGCATCAGGGTCTTTGCTAATGAGTCAACTCTTCACATCAGTTCACTAAAGTATTGGAACTTAAGCTTCAGCATCAGTCCTTCCAGTGAGTATTCAGGACTGATCTCCTTTAGGATTGACTGGTTTGATCTCCTTGCAGTCTAAGGGACTCTCAAGAGTCTTCTCCAATACCACAGTTCAAAAGCATCAATTCTTTGGTGTTCAGCTTTATGGTCCAACTCTCACCTCCATATTTGACTACTGGAAAAGTCATACTTTTGACTATATGGACGTTGTTGGCAAAGTAATGTCTCTGCTTTTTAATATGTTGTCTAGGTTGGTCATAGCTTTTCTTACAAGGAGCAAGTGTCTTTGAATTTCATGGCTGCAGTCACCATCTGCAATGATTTGGGAGCCTCCCAAAATAAAGTCTCTCATTGTTTCCGTTGTTTCCCTGTTTATTTGCCATAAAATGATGGAACTGGATGCCATGATCTTAGTTTTCTGAATGTTGAGTTTTAAGGCAGCTTTTTCACTCTCCTGTTTCACCTTCATCACAAGGCTCTTTAGTTCCTCTTTGCTTTCTGCCATAAGGATGGTATCATCTGCATATCTGAGGTTGTGGATATTTCTCCCAGCAGTCTCGATTCCAGCTTGTGCTTCATCCAGCCCAGCATTTTGCATGATGTACTCTGCATATAAGTTAAATAAGCAGGGTGACAGTATACAGCCTTGATGTACTCCTTTCCCAATTTGGAACCAGGCGTTACATGTCTGGTTCTAACTGTTGCTTCTTGACCAGCATACAGATTTTACAGGAGGCAGGTAAGGTATTCCCATCTCTAAGAATTTTCCACTGTTTGTTGTGATCCACATAGTCAAAGGCTTTAGCATAGTCAATGAAGCAGAAGTAGCTGTTTTTCTGGAATTCTCTTGCTTTTTCTATGATCTGACACACGTTGGCAATTTGATCTCTGATTTCTCTGCCTTTTCTAAATCCAGTTTGAACGTTTGGAAATTCTCGGTTCACATACTGTTGAAGCCTGGGCTTGGAGAATTTTGAGCATTACTTTGCTAGCATGTGAAATGAGTGCAATTGTGCAGTAGTTTGAACATTCTTTGGCATTGCTCTTCTTTGGGATTGGAATGAAAACTGATCTTTTCCAGTCTTGTGGCCAATGCTGAGTTTTCCAAATTTGCTGGCCTATTGAATGCAGCACTTTCACAGCATCATCTTTTAGGATTTGAAATAGTTCAGCTGGAATTCTATCACCTCCACTAGCTTTGTTCGTAGTGATGCTTCCTAAGGCCCACGTGACTTCACACTCCTAGATGTCTGGCTCTAGGTGAGTGATCGATCACACCATCATGTTTATCTAGGTCATTAAGATCTTTTTTGTGTAGTTCTTCTGTGTATTCTTGTCACATTTTCTTAATATCTTTTGCTTCTATTAGGTCCATACCATTTCTGTCCTTTATTGTGCCCATCTTTGCATGAAATGTTCCTTTGATATCTCTAATTTTCTTGAAGAGATCTCTAGTCTTTCTATTCTATTGTTTTCCTCTATTTCTTTGCATTGTTCACTTAGGAAGGCTTTCTTATCTTTCCTTGCTATTCTTTGGAACTCTGCATTCAGATGGGTATAACAATCCTTTTCTCCTTTGGCCTTTACTTCTCTTCTTTTTTTAATTTTTAGAAATTTATTCATTTTTTAATTGAAGGATAATTGTTTTACAGAATTTTGTTGTTTTCTGTCTTTTCTCAGCTATTTGTAAGGCCTCCTCAGACAGCCATTTTACCTTTTTGCATTTCTTTTTCTTGGAGATAGTTTTGATTACTGCCTCCTGTCCATTATCATGAGCCTCCATCCATAGTTCTTCAGCCATTCTGTCTATCAGATCTAATCCCTTGAATCTGTCATTTCCAATGTATAATCGTAAGGGATTTGTATTTAGATCTTACCTTAATGGCCTCGTGGTTTTCCCTACTTTATTCAATTTAAGTCTGAATTTTTCAATACAGAGTTCATGATCTGAACCACAGTCGGCTCCTGGTCTTGTTTTTCATGACTGTATAGTGCTTCTCCATCTTCAACTGCAAAAAATATAATCAATCTGATTTCGGTATTGACCACCTGGTGATACCCATGTGTAGGAGTCGTCTCTTGTGTTGTTGGATGAAGATGTTTTCTATGACCAGGGCGTTCTCTTGGCAAAACTCTGTTAGCCTTTGCCCTGCTTCATTTTTATTCCGGGGTCAAACTTACTTTGGTTATCTCTTGACTTCCTACTTTTGCATTACAGTCCCCTATGATAAAAAAAGGGAGAAGGCAATGGCATCCCACTCCAGTACTCTTGCCTGGAAAATCCCATGGATGGAGGAGCCTGGTAGGCTGCAGTCCATGGGATCGCTAAGAGTCCGACATGACTGAGCGACTTCACTTTCACTTTTCACTTTGATGCATTGGAGAAGGAAATGGCAACCCACTCCAGTGTTCTTGCCTAGAGAATCCCAGGGACGGTGGAACCTGGTGGGCTGCCGTCTATGGGATTGCAGAGAGTCAGACACGATTGAAGTGACTTAGCAGCAGTGGCGTGATAAAAAAGACATCTTTTTTTGATGTTAGTTCTAGAAGGTCTTGTAGGTCTTCATAGAGCCGTTCAACTTCAGTTTCTTCAGCATTAGTGGATTAGGACGTGGACTTGGATTACTGTGATATTGAATGATTTGCCTTGGAAACGGACAGAGATCATTCTGTCGCTTTTGAGACTGCACCCAAGTATTGCATTTCTTGGACTCTTTTGTTGACTATGAGGGCTTCTCCATTTCTTCTAAGGGATTCTTTCCCACAGTAGTAGATATAATGGTCATCTGAGTTAAATTTGCCCATTTCAGTCCATTTTAGTTCACAGATACCTAAAATGTCGATGTTTATTCTTACCACTCCCTGTTTGATCACTTCCAATTTACCTTGTTTTATGGAGCTAACATTTCAGGTTCCTATGCACTATTGTTCTTTACAGCATGAGACATTACTTTCACCACCAGACATACACCACTGGGAGTTGTTTCTGCTTTGGCTCAGCCTCTTCATTCCTTCTGGAGCTATTTCTCCGTTGTTCTCCAGTAGCATATTGGGCACCTACCGAGCTGGGGAGTTCATCTTTCAGTGTCATATCTTTTTGCCTTTTCATACTGTTCACGGGGTTCTCAAGGCAAGAATGCTGAAGTGGTTTGCCATTCCCTTTTCCAGTGGACCACGTTTTACCAGAACTCGCCACCATGACCCGTCCATCTTGGGTGGCCCTATCTGTATGGCTCATAGTTTCATTGAGTTAGACAAAGTTGTGACCCATGTGATCAGTTTGAATTTTACCTATTAAGCAAAATCCAAAATGATAAGGGGTTTAAACTTTATTCTAAGTGTGTCAGGAAGCCACTAGTATTTTATATATGCAAGAAGTGATCTGACTTCCATTTCAAAAATGCTACTGTGGGGAGAAGAGATGATGGTGGAGCCAGCAGGAGACCAGTTACAAAAGTTAGGAGAGTGGTTAGGACACCAGGTGGGAAAGGAGATGGTGGCTTGGACCAGGTGTGGTTTTGGAGGTAATGAAAGAAAAAGTCAGGTTGAGGAATCATTTTCAAAGTAGAGGAGGGAGTTTGCTAATAGTTTGATTGTAGGGTGTGAAAAAAAAAAAGTGTAACTGGATAAATGGTGGAGTCATTTACTGTGATAGAGGATGCTAGGGGAGGAGCAGGTTATTGTGCTGGAGTGGGAAATGAGTTTAGTTTGAAATGCTTTTTTAATCATCCAAGTTGAGATGTCAGGTAGGTGATATGAGTCTGGGAAGGGCCTAGGATGAAGCTGTAACTTTGAGAATCTTTAGCAAATAGACTGTATTTTAAGACATGGGGATGAATGGTAATCTGTTATTTTTTGCTCTTCAAAGACATAAGTTATTTATATTATCTGCGTTAGGACTAACTACTATAAATAGGTTACTGTATTATTATGATTAAAATAATATGAGTATTTTCAGTTTTTTAAGCTCTTTTTGAAGTGGGTGGTTTATCCCTGGTGGCTCAGACAATAAAAGCGTCTGCCTGCAATGTGGGAGACCTGGATTCAATCCCTGGGTCTGGAAGATCCCCTGGAGAAGGAAATGGCAATCCACTCCAGTATTGTTTCCTGGAGAACCCCCATGGACGGAGGAGCCTGATGGGTTACAGTCCATGGGATAGCAAAGAGTTGGACACGACTGAGCAACTTCACTTTCTTTCTTTCTTTGAAGTGGGTAATCAACCCTTGATGATTGTCTGCCTAGAAAAAAGTAGATATGCACACACATCATTTCACTTCAGGAATGATTCTAGATAGACTTGTACAAAGGATGGAATCCCACCACTTCAGTAGTTAGGGCTTTGTACTTAATGTATTTCAAATAAAAGATTATTCCAGATTCAGAATGTAAAAGAGATAGAGGTAGACAGAGGTGTTTTGCTTGAGGTCAGAGTAGAGGATTGAGCCGTGTAGGCTCAGCCTTCCTCACACCTGTCATAGATGCACAAATGTACATGGGTGCCCATGTTAATCTTACAGGTTTCAAAGAATAAAAACACACACAGAAATCTATGTCCTTTCCAGCTCTGGTGGCCTGTCATTTTTTTCCTGGCTGCCAGGCATATATGTTTGGTTCATGCTGACCAAGGAATCCCAGGGCTCAGGCTGAGTTTCATGGTTCTGTTATGTACATAAACAGATTTACAGTTTCTTCCCTGTAAAATTTTACTGGAAAGCCAGCAGATGGAATTATAGAATATCAGAGCTAGAAGTAAACCCAGCGATCATCTCTTCCCATCCCTTCTGTTTATTGAGAAGTATTGAATAGATGATGTCATTAGAAGAAAAAGGGTCTTGCTTAGGGTAACCTCAAAAGAAACAGACTGACCTCTGCCCCTATGTTCTCTGACTCACCATGTTTTGGAATAAATGTGGTGAGAAATACAGAAATTTTTCTGTGAACCAAAACTACACAGCCAGGTCAGAGAACTGACTTGGTGGATATCAGTGAGTGTCTGTCCATTAAAGAGAGTAAGGTCTTCTTAAGGTCTGTGCTAGAGGAACTATCAGTAGTTTGAAAGTTGACCTCCTCTTTGATTGTGAGTCCTTAGCCTGGGGTTCATGGAAAGGCCTCAGGGAATTGTGGGCTCCCCAGAAAAGGTGTATGTGTGTGTATGCACACCTATTTCTTTTTTCCTAGGAAGACAGTTCTCAAGAGTTTACTATTATAGAGTCTTAAAGAGATATGATTATCCACCCTCAAAAAGGGTTTTAAAAATAGCAACCTGAAAAATTCTCATAGGAAGCAAGATGGCTGACCATCTTAGACAGTGTTCTGTTTTAAGTTTCCACCAGCTGGTGTCCTAATGCAGATCATATAAATAAGCTATGTTTCTGGGAAGAGCAAAAAATAATAAGTAAATAGATTAAACGTGGAGTAAAAAGAAATGCCTTTATGTTCTAATCTCTAGGAGATTAATCAAATGCAAAGAAACTCATTTGTGAGTTTCTTTGATGCAGCACTCATCTATGCCATATCTCAGAATGCCAATAACTTTTTAATGTAATATTGTTTATTACTTTTCCAATACTGTGCAGAAGTCTTAGTTATTAGGAAGCAATGATTATTTGACATTTTTTCCCTTAATGACTTTTATTTTTCTACATTGCCTTCTCGTCTAATCCCTTTTTTATTATTTCCCCATTATAGTACCCAGTGGGCGCTGACATCCAACTCACCCATGCCTATTTCCTGTAATGGACGAACTTGATGCTAATGTGAGGTATGTTGCATTTTTATATATGTTGTGCTATAAATTGTGGTTATTTGAACTCTCAGACTTCTGAAAAATCTGTTTGGGTAGAGTTACAAAGTTAATAAATGTGTATTTTCTACAACATTTCATATATCAATATAATCGTGAATGTGGTACTGTTTATTAATTTTTTAATTTCATTTATGCTTAAATGGTAAGTATAATATAGCTGTAAATGATTCCAGATGCCTGTGCTAAAAGTTAGTGTTACAAGAGATGCTGTTGCATGAAAATATTCATCTCTGTAACAGGAAGGAAGAAATCTATTTAAATGGGGGCAAAAATACCTTAAGAATATTTATGTGTGTTTCTAAACTTGAGATACATACTTAAATAGCTTTTTGTGACAAGTGCTAGTTTGCTAATTCTTTTATCAACCAGGTCATTTTATTGTATGGCATAATGGTTGCATGGTATAGTTACATAAAGCTGAATTACTTTTGTTTTCTTTTCCTATAATTTCCCGCAACTCTTGGAGATCAAACAATAGGATGGCTTCTAGGGAAATTTTTTTCTTAAAGGCTTGCTGCGTTTTATTCAGTACAACCAAATAATGTGAAAAAATGTGTTCAATAAGATTTAAATGTTATGAATTGGCATTTGAGGCTGAAGATATCATTGATATCAATAGCTGGAAGACATGCTCAAAAAATACAGTCTTGGTGCAAGCACAGGAGCAGTTTTTCTTTCATTTGAGATCTGTAGGAAAGCATATTTCAGGTATAGATCAGGGGCACCGTGCCTCTGTGTTTGATGTAGGAGAACCCTGTTACAAAATGAAGCTGTCAAACATCTTGACAGAAACTCTAATGTAATGTGACTGGAGTTGCAAAGATGTACTATCACCGTAACCCAGGGATTCCTTAAGGGTCAAATATGTCTCATGAATAATAAAAGGCCAAAGTGAGCAATGTCAATGGCTGTAAGTTTATCAAGTTGTTTTAAGTTTCAGACACTGTATTAAAGTGGATCAGTTGGTTAAAATGTACTTCTTTTTGGGTAATTCAGATAGCATGATCTCCGACATTTCTAGATTTTCAACATTTATTTACAGTGGCCTTGAATTCTAATAGCAGGATACAATTCAATTAAATTAACATTAGCCTTTCTTTTGGGTGCTGTAGAAGTGTTATGCAGGATACAAGATGGTATCAGTCCTCAGAATCTTGTCTCTGGACCATCTTCTTTGTCTGATTTCTAAACTGATCCCATCAATATATACTCACCCTTACCCACTCCCCCTTCCTACCCACAGTATTAGTAATATGCAAATGCAACAGACTTTCCACCCATTTCCTTCCCAGCCCACACTCTTGGTGTCCATGAAAGGACATTAATTTACCAAATTGTGATGTATGGATCACTAGTAATGCATGATGATTTTAGGTGGCACATGAACATCTGTTTTATTTTAAAGTAGGTATTTTAAGGTAATCTTATAGGGGCAAGTAATGGTGGCTCAGACAGTAAAGAATCTGCCATCCCTGAATTGGGAGGATCCCCTGGAGAAGAGAATGGCTACTCATTCCAGTATTCTCGCCTGGGAAAGTCTATGGACAGAGGAGCCTGGCAGGCTACAGTCCATGGGGTCACAAAGAGTCTGACATGACTGAGAGACTAACATTTAAACTTAATACTATTTTGCCACTGATAGTAGTGAAATAGAATTTTCTTCTAAAATACATTTAGTTAAAATTTAAAAGTAAGTTTTACTAAAAGAAAAGTTTTATACAACTGTATTAATTATATTTATCATGTTGTAGTTAAACTTATCCTGTAATTGGGGGTTAGCATCTTTTAACTGCCTTCATTCTTATTGAGAGTAAATCCTAATAACTTTCATGCCAAAGAAAAGTATTTTTTTCTATTTCTTTAATTTTTTATCTATATGAGATGGTGAAAGTGAAAGTCACTCAGTTGTGTCCAGCTCTTTGTGACCCCATGGACTGTACAGTCCATAAAGTTCTCCAGGCCAGAATACTGGAATGGGTAGCTGTTCCCTTCTCCAGGGGATCTTCCCAACTCAGAGACTGAACTCAGGTCTCACACATTGCAGGTGGATTCTTAACCACCTGAGCCATAGGGAAGCCCATATGCGATGGTGGATGTTCACTAAACTTATTGTGGTATTCATTTCACGATATATGTAAGTCAGCTCAGTATGCTGTATACCTTAAACTTATACAGTGCTATAAGTCAATTATATCTCAATAAAGCTGAAAAAGAATATTACGTATGTTTAAACTATTCATTAAAAATAAATGTGAAAAATCCAGATGGGTCCTATGAAGACAACTAGGGTCCAAAAGCCCATATTCTAGGTATAACTAGATAGAATACATTTTGTTATTGGAAGAATAGAAATCAGAAATTCTTACTTTGGTAAGGAAATGTCTTCACTTGGTAAAGTGTCCATATAGAGTGAAAGCCAAAGGGCCTGGGTTCCTGGCACAGGAGAGGAATTTTTTAAGTTGCTCTGAAGACAGGAAAATGAGTGGGCAGAGGAGGGAGAGGTAGGAAAAAAGTAAATTCCAAGAAGAAGGACAGTCTGGATTCTGCTTAGCAGAAGGTGAAGTATGTAGTCGTGTGGTGGCTGTAAAATGTTGAGAGGAGTTAGGTGGCATATTTTTTGTTTGTTTGTTTAAAATTCATGATGTGTGTGCTGACCTCTCCCAGCACTGAGTTCTATAGCAGAATTTTCTAGCTTGGCTAGGAAATCAGTGTTGAATATTTACTATGTATGAGGTCATCATAAACTATAAACTTAACATGTATTATCTCGTTTAATTTTTAAAACAATCTTCCATTTTACAGTGTGTGGTAACTAAGGTACAAAGGGGTTAAGTAACTTGCTTAAGGTCATAAAATCACATTGCCTCCTACTATACTACAGATATTTTATGAGTGTGTGTGTGTGTAAGTTGGTGAGATGGCTGACATTCCTGTCTTGGTAAATGTAGTTTGGAAGAGAGAATGAATATGTGAGAATGAACACCCCAAAAAGCACAGGATGGGAGAAGAATATAAATGCCTGGGGAAATTTCAGAAATCTGAGAGAAAGATTACTGTGGGATATAGAATTGAGAGACTCCATCCAGTTTTTCCCAGATATCAAAGAACAGAGAGGTCCTAGGATGACACTTAGGGCTAAATAAAAATGTCTAGCATTTAAGTATTTTGACAGGCCATACTGAACACCTGATTTTTGGTTTGTTTGGTTTCATTTAATTGAGTTTCTTATTTCATTTTGACCCTTGCTATTGTATATCTACTGTTATTGACTGTAAGCATCAGAAACTAACTTGCTAATATATTCAAAGGTAATTTTGGGGAAGCCATAATATATAGGTTCAAATAATTAAGGTGAAAATTCTGGGGGTCTTGGCTTGTAAATAAAAAGAACTTTGAGAATTCTAGTAGAGGTAAAAAGTGGAACAATAGCCAACCATAGGAAGAAGTGATCAGTACATTTCTGCATCATGGATGATGTCCAACTCTTTGCTCTATCAATATATGCTGTTCAAGAATCAGAATCAGACGTCTGATTGACCAGGCTAAGTCATGTGACAATTTGTTGTCCAGCATTCATAATGGGAGGTGAATATCAATCAGGAAGATGGCATGCAATGGAGGAAAGTTAAATCCCCTGAAGAAATTGGTGCTTTTTAGGAAAGGGGAATTGAGGCTTGGTAGCCAAAATATGCGGAGAAGGCAATGGCACCCCACTCCAGTACTCTTGCCTGGAAAATCCCATGGGCGGAGGAGGCTGGTGGGCTGCAGTCCATGGGGTCGCAAAGAGTTGGACACGACTGAGCGACTTCACTTTCACTTTTCACTTTTATGCATTGGAGAAGGAAATGGCAACCCACTCCAGTGTTCTTGCCTGGAGAATCCCAGGGACGGGGGAGCCTGGTGGGCTGCCGTCTATGGGGTCACACAGAGTCAGACACGACTGAAGTGACTTAGCAGCAGCAGCAGCAGCAGCAGCAGCAGCAGCAGCCAAAATATCTTAATGTCAAACTCCATTTGTTTTGTTGCAGTTGGATTTATCTATGTTATTTATAAGTTAGTTGCTCCGTGGGTAAATAAAAATATGTAAGGGTTCCTTTATTAGTTTAATATAATTAAGCACCTAAAAGATGTGCCAGGAAGAGTTAACATAAGTGCCTGTTCTTAAAGATCTCAAGCTAGAAGACTGTTACACAAATAGAACTTAGTAAAATGACAAGAGAGCCTGAATAGTGAGCTATATACAATGAGCTGTATTCTCTGTGAACTAACTATAAGGTACAAGCTGGAATCAAGATAGATAGGAGAAAACATCAGCAACTTCAGATATGCAGATGATACCACTTTAATGGCAGAAAGCTAAGAGGAGCTAAAGAGCCTCTTGATGAGGGTGAAGGAGAAGAGTAAAAGAGCCAGTTTAAGACTAAAGATTTAAAAAATTAAGATCATGGCATCCTCCCCCATTACTGCATGGCAAATAGAAGGGAAAAAATTGGAAGTAGTGACAGATTTCCTCTTCTTGGACTCCAAAATCACTGCTGATGGTGACTGCAGCCATGAAATCAGAAGACAATTGCTTCTTGGCAGGAAAGCGATGGCAAACCTAGACAGTGTGCTGAAAAGCAGAGACATTAGTTTGCCAACAAAGGTCCACATAGTCAAGGTTATGGTCTTCCCAGTGCTCACGTACAGTTCTGAGAGCTGGACCATAAAGAAGACAGATGCCAAAGAATTGATGCCTTCTAACTGTGGTGCTGGAGAAGACTCCTGAAAGCCCCTTGGACGGCAAGGAGATCAGTCAATATTAAAGGAGACCAACTCCGAATATTCACTGGAAGGACTGAAGCTGAAGCTGTAGTATTCTGGTCATCTGATGCAAACAGATGACTCATTAGAGAAGTCCCTGATGCTGGGAAAGATTGAGAGCAGAAGGAGAAGAGGGCATCAGGATGATATGGCTGGACAGCATCACTGATGCAATGAACATGAACTTGGGTAAACTCTGGGAGATAGTGAGAGACAGGGAGGCCTGGCGTGCTGCTGTCCATGGGGTTGCCAAGTCTAACACAACTGGATGACTGAACAACAACAACAAAAAAAAAAAAGAAGAAAGAAATACTAGGTGTGGATTTTAGAAATAGGAGAAGCATTACAAGCATTTTTCCCTTAAGAGCTTTCATTGCAGAGAGCAGTTGATGTAGGATGGATTTACTCAGGATGAAAAGCCAGCAGTGAATCAGGCCCTGCCTGGAGGGGCAAGTTCCTGATGAGTCCTAACCTTTGATAAGTAGTGTCTCAAATCTTGCAGCCATCTCTTTCCAGACAATCTGACACACACTTGATGTCAGTTTCTGGTCTCCTTGCTTCTTGTTGGGGCTCTGTAAGACAACAGCATTCTTTTTGTAGGGTTGAAGAAAGGAAAATGGAAAGAGTAGCTTTGGTGACTTTGCAGCAGATTCTTCTTGAGGATATCCCTGGCCCGCGTTTGGGCGGTGAACCTGGCAGTCCCTAACCCCCCTGCTCACCCCTGAGCTGCTGTGGCTACTTGATGTGGCTCCGAAATAGTTACTGCCTGACTTCAGACATAACCCATGCTTTTTTTCCTCCAAGTTGTGTAGCCCTTTATTAGCAACTAAAATAGAAGGTATCTGTTGTACAACATGGATAGTGATTGACTATAACTGGAGATTTTTATATCCTAAAGGCTGGAAGCTTTTTAACCCATGTTTTTTGTTTTAACTACTAGATTCTCCCCACTGACATGTGTCTCTCCTCAGCTCATGTGTGAGTCCTAAAGGTGACCCAGGTCTGTATCCTTTTCTTCCTGCTGCTTATTGCACATAAACAGTTTCTGCTTTCCAATAATTTTTTCCCTAATAGTTTATGATTCCACAAAGTATAGGGTTCAGGCAGCAGTTAAGTAAGAGCAGAAAAGTTCAAATATTCACAAATTTGCTCTTTGAAGATTTCTCAAAATAAAGAGCTCAGATATTGAATGGAGAGAAAATTTATTTTTAAATCTTGATTCTTTTTATTTTATTTTTCAGGTTTTTTTTATCGCTTTATTTTTGTATTTTTTGTGATGGTTTTTATTTTTTATTCTGTTGGTTGCTCTCTTAATTGCATTGTCTAATACAATCGTCTATTTCGTTACTTATTTATTCCTTAATTTGAATGATAATAAAATTTTTCAGTATTTGGTTCTTCCTCCTTTCCCTCTGCCCTTCAAAATTATCTAATTTTAATTGAATATATTATTTTCCTCAGTGTTTATCTTTATATCCTTAAATATACATTTTCATCTCTATGACTTGATTTATTGATTTTAAATACTCTTTCTGAGCACAAAATATAGATTAATTGGAAAGTAGCATATTCATATATGCGGTTCCATTCCACCTTCTGTCCAACTTCCTCTCTTGGCTTCTGTCTAATCATTTTAATTCTGTATTGTTGAGGTTTATCATTTACAGATTATTCTACAGCTGTAATTTGTCTTTGACAAAGTCCTGGAGTTCAAAATACTTAAAGCTCACCTTGAATCATTTTCCTATTATTTTCCCTTCAAATATATTATTTACCCAAGAATATTTTTTTAAATTTTATTTATTTTTAACTGGAGGATAATCGCTTTACAATGTTGTGTTGGCATACATCCCCATGAATCAACTATAGGTATACATATGTCCTCTCCATCTTGAACCTCTCTCCTACCTCCCACCCCATTCATACCTCAAATCTGGTGCTCTGCTCTGGTGTCGCAGAGCACCAGATTTGAGCTCTCTGCGTCATACAGTAAATTTGCACTGGCTATCTAATTTTACATATGACAATGCATGCGTTTCAGTGCTACTGTCTCAATTTGTCCCGCGCTCTTCCTCTCCCGCCCCCGTGGGTAGCCACAGGTCTGTTCTTTCAGCTGTGGCTTCCTCCCAGCCTTGACTCATCTCCCTGCTCCAGTACACTTTGCTGGTGCACTGCCTCTACTCAGTAAGAACACCTTGGTTTAATACTCTGTTTCTCCTCCAAAGAGTAACTGTTATGCTTACTCAGTAATGTTTCTCATTAGCAACCAAAACAGCATCATACAGGAATGATGAATCGTGTAAATGGTAGCATTTCCCTCCTTTTTGCTATGGTTTCTAGCAGTCAGAACTGCATTTGTAACTACCATTAGCAAGTATAGAAGATCTCTAGGCCCTTATTGTGGCTCTAACATGCCTTTATTTTATTTTTCCAATTCTTTTTGCCACTTCATCTTGTTTCTTTTGATTTTTTTTAACTACAACTTATATTGTTTATTTTTGTAAACCACTTTAAGAAATGAAGGGAAGAAGGAAGAGAGGGAGAAAAAACTCAAGAAGCATTTTTTTCCCAAGAGAGAATCTTTCTTCTTTCTTTGGTAGGGCTTGCCATGTGACAGGGAGCACTTAGCATCACTGAACAGAAGATCAAAATGGCAAGCTTTTATATAGAGCACAAATAAATCTGAATACATACCAAAAGCTGAATACTTAAAAATATAAAATATATACACAATGTAAATGCAGTCACCTGCTGTACACATGTCATAACATTAATTAAAAACCATGACATGATAAGTATTTGGTTGACCCTTGAACAACATGGATTTGAGCTGATTGAATCCACTTATGTGCAGATTTTTTCAATAGGAAATACTACATTATTGCATGGTTTAAGGTTGGTTGAATCCATGGATGTGTAACTGTTGGTACGGAGGGCCAACTATAAGTTATACATAGATTTTCAACTGCTCAGAGAGTCAGTACCCCTTACCCTGAGTTATTCAAAGGTTAACTCTAATTACCCAATTGCCTTAATTCTGTCATGGCACTAAGTTGCAATTTACTACTTCAAATCAGTAAATAAAATTCATTGGAAATCAATGTGACTACAGGAATTAATTGAAATGATCCAATTTTAGCAGAGAAAAAAATAGCAATTTTACAAATTAGAGAGTGTTGTATAACACAGGGAAGTTTAAGCTGGTGCTCTGTGATGACCTAGAGGGGTGGGATGAGGAGATAGGGTGGGAGGGAGGGGATATATGTATACTTATGACTGATTCACATTGTTGTATGGCAGAAACCAATACACCATTGCAAAGTAATTATCCTCCAATAAAAATAAATTTTAAAAGATAAATAAAAATAAATTTTAAGTAAAAAAAATAAGGGAGTTGATTTCTGGTTTGATTATTAGTACTGGTGACAGTACTTACTTGTATGCGTGTGTTTAGTCACCAAGTCATGTCTGACTCTGCAACCCTTGGATTATAGCTTGCCAAGCTTCTCTGTCCTTGGAATTTCCCAGGCAAGAATACTGGAATGGGTTGCCATTTCCTTCTCCAGGTGACAATGCTTAGATTTCACTAAAGACTCAGGATGAAGTTAGAATTTTTAATGCTAAATATCCTAAAGCCTTGAAATAACTTCTAGAGTTTAAAATCAAGGTGTACAAGTTGTCAGCCCTGAAGACTTATCAATATGTAATTGATTTGGAAGCAGAGTTAATTCATATTTGTAACCTGGCAATTGCAACTGT
Organism: Bos mutus; assembly: GCF_027580195.1. Classification (NCBI taxonomy): domain Eukaryota; kingdom Metazoa; phylum Chordata; class Mammalia; order Artiodactyla; family Bovidae; genus Bos; species Bos mutus. The sequence continues at coordinate 99,766,824 of NC_091623.1, read as the reverse complement.
GAGCATGTGCAACTTTAAGTCAGTGAAATGTTTTGCAGGAAATCTGTCTTCAGGCTTTGAAATTATGACATGCATTAGCATATAAGGAGAAAGTGAGTGGGTACCATTTAAAAGGGGTTATTTTTATGTTGCTTTAGAAATGTAAATGAGAATCATACTCAACGTTATTACTTGACTGATACAATGGTGATTGTTCAGTCAGTTTTCTGATTATATCAGAAACCTACAAACTGGAACTTACCTTGTTCCTCATGGGGTCACAGGGGACCTTAAAGGGTAGGATGACATTTATGGTCCTAAAACAGTAGTCTCTTGCAGTGTGTGAAATTTGCTGGTTGTGGCTTGAAGCTAGCAGTCCTCTACATGATGTCACTCTATGATGTCAACTGGAACCATCACAGGAAGCTGAAAGAGTGGGGTTTTGGGAAATAAAACGGCATGGGTTCAAGTCTTGGCTTTCTTATTTACTAGCTATATGACTTTGAACTAGTTATTTCATTCTCAGATCCTTTAGTTTTGGCATCTTGAAAATGGGGTTTTTGTAAGGATTATAAATAATGTAGGTAATACTCTTAACATAGTGTCTCACACATACATACATCAAACAAATGGTGAATGTTGTCTTTAGTGATCACAATAATCATGAGATATAGGCTTTTATTACCCCCGAGGACTGCTGATTAATTGCTATATAAGTTTATTGATTGCTTAAATTTGGTATCCATTTAATTGGCTGAGCTTATTAATCACTTGTTCAATTTTTTGGCTGTTTGTCCTTGATTGTGCCAATTCTCTGCTGAGAAAACTGAGGCTCTCTGAAAGGTGATAGAAAACCTTCAGTGCTGGGTCTCACAAGTGGCATAATTGGGATACTCTTCTCTACCCTATTCAGCACTGTTTTCTCTTTACTCTGCATCTTCCGTGAACATGGATCCATTCCTGTTTGGGAATTGGAGGATCTAAGATTCAATCCTATGTCTTGTTGACTCAGTCTTATGCTCTGTTCAATAAAGCCATCTCTCTATTATATGCAATGCATCCCTTAACTGATGATTTTTTGTTTAGAGGCAAGCATCTCTGACTTTTTTCTTTCTGTTTCTATGTGTATCAGTGTCCTGTTGGGAAAATAGAGGCTGTTTAATAAATTTCAAACAAAGGTAGGTTTAATGCAGGGCATTGGTCACAAAGCTCCCTGAAAGGACAGGAAGGAGGGGGTGTGAACCAGAGGTCATGAAGCTTCGGGGAACTGCCCCAAGCCCTGCTGTCATCACATTTGTTGCTTACGGACTCATTTGCTACTGCTATCACTGCTGATGGCACTTCCAGATACTGGAGAGAAATGTTTCTTTTTTCCTCTCAAAATCCAGTTTCCCATTCTTGACCTCTTATTTAGAGAACATAAGCAGAAGCTATCTAGTAAGAAGTAAGGAAAGTAGAGTTTTTAGATTTCTTCCCTCTCTGATTGGGAGCCACATTTCTATAAGAGGTGAAGCCAGTATTTTTACTGGGGTTTGCTTGATATCAGACTCTAAGTTTCACAGTTTGCTTGTGCTGAGATTTCTGTGTTGTAGAGTATCTGTTCTGTTAATTTTAAGACTTGGGTTTCCAAACTAAAGGCCTGGCACATACATTTGTTTGTCCTGTTTCAGTTTTTAAAAAATGACTGAAGCGCCTGTGGGGAGCCTGGGCACTCTCCAGTTTACCAGAGTAACAATGAATTATATTATCTGCAAACAACCATTTTGTTACCCCTACCTAGCCATAGCATTCAGTTGGTCAGGGAGTTCAATCTGCCTACCACATCCTCAAAGGCTTTTTATTTTATTAATTAAATTTTGAAAGTGGGGTAAGAACCATTTAAATTTTTATAGACCATATTATGACATTTAGTACCTGCTATTTTTCTCCCTGGAAATTTCTTTTATTATCAGTTAGCAAATAGGGTTGTGTTGAATTAAAGAACTTTTTCAATTAAGGAATTGAAACAGGTTTCTAACTAAATATCTGTTAAGTGATTACCATTTTATCAGTCAGGTAATGATGTGCAGGCAATGTTCTTATTTGCATTTCTAAAGAACTGTAAGAATAATCTTTCTTTTTCCCCATTCTCCTCTGCCCACTCACTTGCTCCTGAACTTATAATGGCTTTATTAATTTCAGTGCTTGAAAAAAGTATTATAGAAAGTACTCATCCTTGAATGTTCAGTACTACCATGTATTTTGCTTAACAGATATAGATGCATATTTATTGTAAGATCTCCCTGTCTACAGTGTAACTGGCTTTTTTAGCCTCACCATATCTCAAATGTCACCATTGTTCATTATGTATAATTATTGCAATCCAAACCCTCAAAGTTGAGTTCTAGAAAAAGTGTATGTGTAGGTAATATAGCACTCCTTTGTTGGTGGTGGTCAGTCACTAAGTTGTGTCCAACTCTTTCCAACACCATGAACTGCAGCACGCCAGGCTTCTCTGTCCATCACTATATCCCTGAGTTTGCTCAAATTTATGTCCATTGACTCAGTGATGCCATCCAACCATCTCATCTTCTGTCTTCCCCTTCTCTTCCTGCCTTCAATCTTTGCTAGCATAGATGTCTTTTCAATGAGTCGACTCTTCGCATCAGGTGGCTAAAATATTGGAGCTTCAGCTTTAGCATCAATCCTTCCAATGAATTCAGTTCAGTTCAGTCACTCAGTCATGTCCGACTCTGCGACACCATGAACCACAGGATTCCAGGCCTCCCTGTCCATCACCAAATATCAGAGTTTACCCAAACTCATGTCCTTTGAGTCGGTGATGCCATCCAACCATCTCATCCTCTGTCATCCCCTTCTCCTCCTGCCTTCAATCTTTCCCAGCATCAGGGTCTTTTGAAATGAGTCAGCTCTTCACATCAGGTGGCCAAAGTATTGCAGTTTCAGCTTTAGCATCAGTCCTTCCAATGAACACCCAGAACTGATCTCCTTTAGGATGGACTGATTGGATCTCCTTGTAGTCCAAGGGACTCTCAAGAGTCTTCTCCAACACCACAGTTCAAAAGCATCAATTCTTCTGCATTCAGCTTTCTTTATAGTCCAACTCTCACATCCATACATGACTACTGGAAAAAACCATAGCCTTGACTAGACAGACATTTGTTGACAAAGTAATGTCTCTGCTTTTGAATATGCTGTCTTGGTTGGTCATAACTTTCCTTCTAAGGAGTAAGCATCTTTTAATTTCATGGCTGCAATCACCATCTGTAGTGATTTTGGAACCCCCCAAAATAGTCAGCCACTGTTTCCACTGTTTCCCCATCTATTTCCCATGAAGTGATGGGACAAGATGCCATGATCTTAGTTTTCTGAATGTTGAGCTTTAAGCCAGCTTTTTCACTCTCCTCTGTCACTTTCATCAAGAGACTCTTTAGTTCTTCTTCACTTTCTGCCATAAGGGTGGTGTCATCTGCATATCTGAGGTTATTGATATTTCTCCTGGCAATCTTGATTCCAGCTTGTGCTTCTTCCAGCCCAGCATTTCTCATGATGTACTCTGCATATAAGTTAAATAAGCAGGGTGACAATATACAGCCTTGATGTACTTCTTTTCCTATTTGGTACCAGTCTGTTGTTCCATGTCCAGTTCTAACTGTTGCTTCCTGATCTGCATACAGGTTTCTCAAGAGGCAGATCAGGTGGTCTGGTATTCCCATCTCTTTCAGAATTTTCCACAGAATATTATTTTATTTATCTATTATTTTATTTACGGAGTATTATTTTATTCATTTTATTTTATTCTTTATTCCACAGAATATTCCAATGAATATTCAGGACTAATTTGCTTTAGTGTTAAGTGGTTTGATCTCCTTACTGTCCAAGGGACTGTCAAGAGTTTTCCCCAGCACCACAGTTTGAAAGCATCGATTCTTCGGTGTCAGCCTCTTTATAGTCCAACTCTCACATCCATACATGACTACTGGAAAAACCATAACTTTGATCATATGGACCTTTCTCAGCAAAGTGATGTCTCTGCTTTTTAATACACTATGTTTGTCATAGCTATTCTTCCAAGGAAAAATCGTCTTTTAATTTTGTGGCTGCAGTCACTGTCCAAAGTGATTTGGGAGCCCAAGAAAATGAAATTTGACACTGTCCATATTTTCTCCATCTATTTGCCATAAAGTGATGGGACTGGATGCCATGATCTTAGTTTTTTGAATTCTGAGTTTTAAGCCAGCTTTTTCACTCTTCTTTCACCTTCATCAAGAGGCTCTTTATTTCCTCTTTACTTTCTGCCATTAAAGTGGTGTCATCTGTATATCTGAGGTTGTTGATACTTCTCCCAGCAATCTTGATTCCAGCTTGTGATTCATCCAGCCCAGCATTTTACATGATGTACTCTGCATATAAGTTAAATAAGCAGGGTGATAGTATACAGCCTTGACTCTCTCCTTTCCCAATTTTAAACCAGTCTGTTGTTCCATGTCCAGTTCTAACTGTTGCTTCTCGTTGTGCTTATAGGTTTCTCAGGAGGCAGGTAAGGTGGTCGGTATTCCCATCTCTTTAAGAATATGCCACAGTTTGTTGTGATCCATACAGTCAAAGGCTTTAGCATGGTCAATGAAGCATATGTAGATTTTTTTTTTTTAATTACCTTGCTTTTTCTATGATCCAGCATATGTTGGCAATTGATTTCTGGTTTCTCTGCCTTTTCTAAATCCAGCTTGAACACCTGGAAGTTCTCGGTTCATGTACTGCTGAAGCCTAGCTTAAAGAATTTTGAGCATAATCTTGCTGGAGTGTGAAATGAGTGCAATTATACACTACTTTGAACATTCTTTGACCTTGCCTTTCTTTGGGATTGAAATGAAAACTGATCTTTTCCAGTCCTGAGGCCACTGCTGAGTTTACCAAATTTGTTGATAAAATGAGTGCAGTGGTTTAACAGCATCATCTTTTAAGATTTGAAATAGCCCAGCTGGAATTCCATTACCTCCACTAGGTTTGTTAGTAGTGATGTTTCCTGACTCACTTGACTTTATGCTCCAGAATGTCTGGCTCTAGATGAGTGATCACATCATCATGGTTAACTGGGTCACTAAGAGCTTTTTTGTATACAGTTCTTCTTGAATGTGTATTCTTGCACCTTTTCTTGATCTCTCTGCTTCTGTTAGGTCCTTGCCATTTTTGTCCTTTATTGTGCCTATCTTTGTATGAAATGTTCCCTTGGTATCTCCAGTTTTTTAAAAGGTATCTTTAGTCTTTCCCATTCTGTCACCATAGATCCAATCCACTGTCCAGGAACCAATACAACTCCTAAGTTGCTTCTTAAATATGAAAAAAAAAAAAAACAAACTACTTCTCAATATTTGAAAAATATTGGTAATAGTAAATGAATAAAACTATATATGGAAGGTCCATAAATGTGATCAGTGTGCACAGAAGAGGGAAAAGTCATGTCAGGTATTGTGGGAGGATGGCTGAGTGCAGGCTGAATTAGGGTGGATGACAGGAGCTAGGGGCTCAGGGACTCCAGAGACTTGTCCAGAGAACAGTGGATGAGGACCAGAACTAAGATTGAGGGAGCAGGGATAGAAGAAGAAGACATAGATTCTAGAGGAAGTTAAGCAGTAGAATTTCCAGTAGAAAATTGAATGAACAAGAAGAGGAAGACATTTAGAAGGTGACATGGAGGAGTAGGGTGTATGGAGAAATCGAGTATAGTTTGGAGCTGGTAGAGATGGAAGAAACTGTGAGACATTCTGGTGATAAACAGCTAATAGAAAGTTGGCTAAATTAGTGTGGAGCTCAGAGGGGAAATGTTTGGGGAAAGATTCTCGTCCCATATGATGCATGATGGATTGAATGGAATAGATATTGATCCCCAAAGCTTCAGTGATCTTCTAGACATGGGAAAAATGAATGTAGCTCTCTAGAGAGACTGCCTATATATGAAACAACTTCTTACATGAGGCTTCAGGAATTATTTCATACTCTAACTTACAAGTAATAAAGAAGTTTTGCACAATTATATGTGTGTAAAAGTTACAACTATGACCCTATTGAATTTCTAAACTCAGAAAGTTTATGGTAAAAGCTACCTGCTGTACATCTGGAAGTACTGAGTTATTTCATTTGTACTTTCATTTCTAGTCACTGTAATTGTGAGAATTGAGTCAAATATTTTTCATGGTAAATAAATTAGTGACTCATGAGGGTTATGATGTAAGAAATGCACAAGTATTTGGAAAATAAACAGTTCATTGATTTAGTGTGAGCTTTATACAAGCTATTATAATTAAGGATTTCAACAAATGTAGTACTTTAGTAGAAGATAGGATAAAATTCCCTCCTTAAAAGGGATTTTTTTGATGGCTTCTTGTGGAATTGAACTGAATTTTGTCATTGTATCACTGATAGAAGTTTTTGAAAATAAATTGAATTGCCCCCAAAGAATCCCAAGAATCAGGAAAATTTGGCAGGTTTCTGTTTTTAACTACAAACTTGTTATTTTCTGTGGTGTTGTTGACGGTTATCCAGTTTGACACTCCTAATTGATGGGAAGAAGTACCAGCCAACTAGTCTAGCTTGTTGAAAGATTTTATAGGCGTCCCAGAACAGTTCTCTGGGCAATCAGCCTGAGGTCAGGGTTGTGACTTTTTACACTAGCAAAAGAGGAATTGGTTGTGGGCAAAGATCAGCTTTGGAATCTGGGAAGCACATTTGTGGGAAGAAGAGCAGAAGAGAAAAAGATTCAATCCACTTCAGAGAAGAATTTTGCTTCAAAGAACCTTATTTAAATTGTTTGCAGGAACATTGATGCTGCTAATTAAAATCAGGGAAGTTGAAAGGTATTTAAAGTATCTCACCTAGTCAAAAAACCTTAAGCAGTTAGTCATATTTTTTAAAAATTTGTAATTCATATTTGATTAATTGTGACATGCTTCTGTCCAATTATGCTGAACTGATGAGGTTTAACTCTGTGGGAAAAAAAAAAAAAACAACTAGTAACCTTTTTACACCAGCTTAATTTTAAAACTACTTCATTTAGAATTATGTAACCTTGACTCTGCAACCCTCTTCTTCCCTTCCTGTCATTTCTGTCATTAGACCTCACCGTTTCTTTTCTAAAGTGATTGGCGTCATCACCAAACACCTTTCTTGACTATGGCTGTCCTACCTCCAATTCATTTAGCAGTTCCAGACGGGCCATCTTCTATAGCTTAAGTTTGATCATGCCTATCCCCTGTCTTTTGTAAACTTCCTATTCACACTTCAAATTGAAACTCCTCTTCTACAGACCCACAAGCCTTCCCACCCTGCCCTCTATGCTCCCAGAGCTCTGTATGTGAATTGCTGTTATCAATTGTTTTTAATTGTCAGAGTTGATTGTAGTTATTTGTTTAATAGGTCTGCCTCCTTTGCTGGATTTCATGTTCTTGTTGTTCTTTAGTCACTAAGTCGTATCTGACTCTTTTGCCTCCCCATGGACTGTAGCCTGCCAGGCTCCTCTGTCCATGGGATTTCTCCAGGCAAGAATATGGGTTGGATTGCTATTTCCTTCACCAGGGATCTTCCTGACCCAGGGCTCGAACCTGTGTCTCCTGCATTGGCAGGTGAATTCTTTACCACTGAACCACCTGGGAAGCCTGGATTTCATATAGCCAGCATTTAGTACATTGTCTAGCATATTATAGTGTTGGAGGTAAGAATTTAGCTGAAATTGAGAAAGTCTTTATGTTTCACCTTACAACTCTTTAGACAAGATCTCATCATCACTGAAGGCCTATCTTAGACAGGTTTACACCCAGTAGATATTAACAATCTCTACCCGCCCACCCCCTAAACACTGAATTTCACTTGCAGTTATGGATTCTGAAGCTATGAGATTTTGAGAGGAGATAGGAGGATGGACAGAATACCAGTTCCTATTTGAAGTTGGAAAGGCCTCTCTGGTGCGGCTCTTTACAGATTTCATGGCATGGGATGTCTAGTGACAGGGCTCATGTCCCTTTACCTGGGATGGACTCCTGCAGTGTTGCCATCACCACCACCATTCCTTCTGTGTCTCACTAATAGGTATCAAGCACTCAATAATGTAGGTGTGGGGCTTCCCTGGTGGCTTAGTAGTAAAGAATCCACCTGCCAATGCAGGAGACATGGGTTCAATTCCTGGTCTAAGAAGATCCCACATGCCGAGGAGGAACTAAGCCCAGGCACCACAACTATTGAGCCTATGCTCTTGTGCCCAGGAGCCTCAACCATTGAAGCCTGCATGCCCTAGAGTCCAAGTACCACAACAAGAAAAGCCACCGCAACTAGAGAGTAGTTCCCACTTACCACAATTAGAGAAAATCCACACAGCAGCGAAGACCCAGCACAGCCAAAAATAAAGTAAATTAAATAAATAAAATTTAAAAAATATTGTAGCTGCTATGCTAAACCCTTTATAAGTTCTTTTTCATTCATCCCATATAATAGTTCTATGAAGGGGGTGCTCTTATCATCTGCATTTAATAGATGGTAACATTGAAACATATTTGCTTGCTTGTTGCTTGCTTGCTAAGTCGCGTCAGTTGTGTCTGACTCTGTGCGACCCCATAGACAGCAGCCCAACAGGCTCCTCTGTCCCTGGGATTCTCCAGGCAAGAATACTGGAGTGGGTTGCCATTTCCTTCTCTAATGCATGAAAGTGGAAAATGAAAGTGAAGTCGCTCAGTAGTGTCTGACTCTTAGCAGCCCTATGGACTGCAGCCTACCAGGCTCCTCCCTCCATGGAATTCTCCAGGCAAGAGTATTGGAATGGGTTGCCATTGCCTTATCCAAAACTGCAGTGGGTAGCCATATCCTACTCCAGGGTATCTTCCTGACCCAGGGATCGAACCTGCATCTCCTGCATTGGCAGGCGGATTCTTTACCACTGAGCCACCAGGGAAGCCCCTGAAACATATTAAGCCAGTATTATTACATTAAGTCCTAAGACCACCATTTGTCATTTACTTCTACAGCTTGTACTACTACTTCAACTATTACTTGTAATTCTATTATTTCTACTGTTTGTACTACCACAGCTTTGAGTTTCTAATACTTTCTTTGTTCTGAATACTATGCTAAGTGCTTTATGGGCAATGCCTTGTATCACTGGGGAACAACACAAATGGGCAGCTCTGCGAAAGGCTGTGTCACCCCAGAGAGAGAACCTTGTGTGCTCTGTGATCAGAGGAAGTTAGGTCCTTTTCAATGGGCATTCTATTTCTCTATGAGTGCCTCATTCTGTAGAATTCTTCCTCACCTCTAATAAGTTTGTTAGATGCATTACTTCTGTTTTTCTTTTTTCCATACTCAGAGGAGACTGGAGGACCTGGAATATTAGCATAATTATGGTCCTTCAGGGACCTTAAGAGAGTTGAAGTTTCTCCCATATATCAGAATTCCCACTGTGGTGTCCTGGAAAGTGGACACCTGCTTCTGCTTGAAAATTCAAATCCTCTTTTTAAATATGTCCAGGTAATTGGCTAAATTAGACTTAATCATCCATTCAATCCAGATTGTTTTATATTTCAGTGAAGAAAGGTAACCATGGTGAGACTGTGTCAAATTGCACAATATTTTGATAGTCAAGTCTGGCGATAGGTTTCATTTTATAGACTGTTAAGCATGTGGCCTCTGTCCCTTTACTCTTTTTCTCATTTCTGTGCCATAGTTCAACATCCTACTTTTTTGTTTGCGCAATTGCTGTCTCCATCTCTTCCCACAGAGCAAACATTGTCTGCATCTGCCTCACGGGGACGAGTTCGCTGGACTGGACGGCTTTCCTTAAGACAAAGTCAGGCAGGCAGTTGGAAGCCACTGGGGAGCCAGGAACCCTTTTCCACTCAGTCCCTGGGTTTCCCAAGCAGATGACTCTAGTTTAAGACTAACTGATACCTTTTCTCTTCTGTCACCTTTCCCTGCTCCCTGCTGTCTTTTCCTCTCCTCCGCTTCCTCTTCTATAGTGAGTTACTGGCAGGTCATCTTGCATGCCTCTGGCTCTGTCTCCTCTAGTTTCCTTTTCTCTCGCCTTTCCACTCTGACTAGGACTTCTACTCTCCTTCACAGCCCATCACTTTCTACCTCAATGTTTTTATCTCCCCAACCCCTCATAGGTCATTGGCAAACGTTTCCCTTTTGTTTTACAAATGAATTTTCAGGAATACTTACATACATATTTGTAAATTGACAAGTATTCACCAACTATCCACAATATGTGTGGCTATTTGTAGTTGAAAAGCAACATGAGATAGTAGTTCTGGCTAATGATAAGACCTCATATTTACAGTTTATTTACATGGTATTTCAGAGTTTACATTGTGGTTTCACATCCATTGTTATCTAATTCTCACAGCATCCAGCAAAATAGGGCAACTATTATTAACCTAACTTACAGATAAAAGAAATAAAAATTTGAGAGGTTATGAAAGATATTTTTAGTGCTTAAAGTCATACCACTGGTGTATGACAGAACCAAGATTAGAACTCAGATGTTTTTGTTCTCAGTCCCAGATTATTTTTAAACTATACATTGGGCAGTAAGTGCACACAAGAATATCATATCAGCATGATAACAGTAATGTTATAATGTATAACTAGAGGCATGGTGTAAAACCTAGGTATTTGTCCTAGGCCAGGACATGTGGAAAGGTTAACTGAAGTTTGGTGAGAAATAGCTGATAACTAAAGACAAATTATCCATCAGGATAGATTTGTTTATGGAGAAACATAACAGGTGCATGATAGAAAGGTCAGTCCATAAAATGATGTTTTAACGAGCAACTGGCATCAGACAAATCCAGCAAATGGTAATATTCATACCCAGCACTGGGGAATCTGGAAGTCAACCATTTAAAATCATATAGATAGATCATTGTCCTTAGGGAGGTTTCACAAGATGTACTATGGACTGGTGGGAAGACTGGTGAGGGAGACCTCTGATGGTGAAGTGACTGAGTTTTGGGGGAGGTTATTGCAAGAGGCTTTCAGAAACATAGGGGTGCATTTGGATACCAGCAAAGCTGGAATGTAAATTGGCAGCTGGGTCTCAGTCTCTATATTGAAGCCAAGAGCCCAGAGCTGGGATATAATCCAAATGAGCAGTAAGGATGACTTGATGTCAAGCACTGTCGGTAACTCAGCATGAAATATTGAAGTGACCTTTGAATTCTCTTCTTTATAAATGAACCAGCTCTCCATGGCAGGTTCTAATAAAGATAGTGTACCCTGCTGCTGCTGCTGCTGCTGCTAAGTCGCTTCAGTTGTGTCTGACTCTGTGCGGCCCCATAGACGGCAGCCCACCAGGCTCCCCTATCCCTGGGACTCTCCAGGCAAGAACACTGGAGTGGGTTGCCATTTCCTTCTCCAATCCATGAAAGTGAAAAGTGAAAGTGAAGTCGCTCAGTCGTGTCTGACTCTTAGCGACCCCATGGACTGTAGCCCACCAGGCTCCTCCATCCATGGGATTTTCCAGGCAAGAGTACTGGAGTGGGGTGCCATTGCCTTCTCTGAGTGTACCCTACAGATGATTTATTGGAAAGGATAAAATAAAAAGGAAATTCAGGATGAGCTTACATCAACAGGAGAGACTTAATAAGAAGTTGCTTTTGAAATATAGGAAAAATATAGATTATCCATGTAGTGGCTAAATATTTGAAGAGTGCTGTTAGAATTCTTGCAGTTTCAGGCCAATTCAAAGTTATTTCAGCAGCAATGAGAATTCATTAGCTTCCCAAGCTGAGAACTTCAGGAGTGCAACTTGCTGGACAGGGCCTTAAACAAGATCCTTAGAATTGGTCTCTGTGCTCTGCTGCTGCTGCTGCTGAATCGCTTCAGTCGTGTCCGACTCTTAGTGACCCCATGGACTGCAGCCCACCAGGCTCCTCTGTCCATGGGATTTTCTAGGCACAAGTACTGGGTATCCTGCTAAAGCAGGGCCTTTCAATGTAGCGCTGCCTTGATATTTAGGCTTACATCCTACTACCTTCTAATATGGATAAAATAAAGGTATTCCTTCCTAACAGAATCCCACAGTTAAGTCCCTTGGACCAGTTTGCATCCATGTGCTGTTGTATTGTTTTAGTCACTAAGTTGTGTCCAACTCTTTTGTGACCCCATGGACTGTAGCCCACCAGGCCCCCCGTCATGGAATGTTCCAGGCAAGAATACTGGAGTGGGTTGCCATTTCCTTCTCCAGGGGATCTTCCCAACCCAGGGACCGAACCTGTGTCTCCTGCATTGGCAGGCGGATTCTTTACCACCGAGCTACCAGGGAGAAGCCCTTCCATCCATGTTGCCATCTCTTAACCACTGTGGCTTGTACTGTATTTCTATTGAATTTCTAGAGGAACTAAATATGGCAGTTGGCTAGTCCTAGATTCTGGTCTGTCCCTGGAGATGAGAGTGGGGAGAACAGGCTCAGTCCTGCCCAAAGCACATGGACCAGAGTAGGAGCAAGATGCTTCCTCCAAGGAAAATGAAATTTTGTTACCAAATGAAGAGGAGATGAGTGCTGGACCACTTAAAAGTGCAGATGTTCAATATATGGGCCCAAATCCTTACTTAGAGGAGACTAAGCTCAATGGTCAGAGTTCTTTGAGGTTCCTTTGTGAAAGAAATCCTTTAGTGTATCATTATGCAAATTTTTGTATAATTGTATCATTATGTTAAATTATTGTGTCACCATGGTGGACCAAACAGAATTTAGATCAAGAGTTTGATGCAGTTGGCAGGTACTGAGAGATGGGTGTGCCAGGTGATAGGTTCCAGTGAAATTGACAAGGCTGTAAGAATCAGGTGGCTCTTAGGATTCACGAAGAGCAGAAGTCCAGAGAAGACAACTAAGAGAGTGGGATCCAGTTGTGCTGGCTGGTAAATCACGCGAGAGGTTTTCATTATAAGACAGAAGCTTGGTTTTCACACTCAGTTATGTGTGAGCAGCCCTGGAACTCTGGATAATAGGTAGAAGATTTATGCTAGAATTGCCTCCTCAGTGAACTGGTTTCTTGTTAGGAAATGGAAAACACAAAGTTCAAACATTCTTTTGAATTTTAAAGAATCTCTTCTTATCAATAAGCACTAATGACTCTCTTTCATTCAAACAAAAGATTTCTGTCAACAGTAGAAATGTAAATCTCACTGTAACTAATGATTCTGCTAACATTCCTTCCCTATTTATGAATATTATTCTGACACATGTAAGTATGGTTGTATACATATATGGTAAGTGGGTGTACACGTGAGGAGGTGGTGGTGACTGTTTTTCTAAGTGTATATTCCTGAGTGGATGTGAGTTGTTGTGTGGATACAGCAGCTGTCTAATCTCAATGTGGTTTTCTTTTACTTAGACTGAAATTAGGCTCTGCTTGAGATAGGAAAGACAGTGAGGGTTAAGTTTGTCTTCTCCAACATAATATCACAGAAGCCTGTAGAGAGAGGAAAGAACTTTACACAACAGCTCTGTCCAGTTGAAATTATAATGAGGACCACAAATACATGCTACATAAGTGGTTTAAAATTTTCTAGGCTCCCCTTGTGGTTCAGACAGTAAAGAATCTGCCTGCAATGCAAGAGACCTGGGTTCCATCCCTGGGTCAGGAAGATCCCCTGGAGATGGGAAGGGCTACCCATTCTAGTATTCTTGCCTGGAGAATTCCATGGATTGAAGAGCCTGGCAGGCTATAGTCCATGGGGTTGCAAAGAGTCAGACACGACTGAGTGACTAACACACGGTAACTGTATTAAAATAAGTAAAATGAGACAAGTTAATTTTAATAATTTATTTTAACTCAGTGTGTCCAAAACATTGTATCTGCATGTAATCAATATAAAAATTATTGAGATCATTCACATTTTGTTTTCATACTTAGTCTTCAAATTTTGGTATGTATTTTTCACTTACAGCACATCTGAATTTAGACCAGCCACATTTCAAAGGTTCAATAGCTATGTGTGGCTAGTGGCTACCATAATGGATAATGCAGCCCTTGAACTCATGTTCCAAGGTCAGCAAATTACTCAAATGAGCCACCACTCTCCATTCTTACCCCACCCCTCGCCCTAACTGCAAATGCTAGAGACCAGTTTATTGCTCTGTGTTCCTGTGTTATGGTCTTGTGACCTTACCATCCTTCTGGACAGGTTTTAAGGCAGACACTACCAAATGACCAGTTACTGGACAAGTGATTTGAAACCATTTTGCCAATGCACATAGTTCAGCCTCTGATTTCTTCTATTCTTCTCACTGGATTCTGCTACAGGTATCCTGTCCTTGCTTGACCTTTTCCTGAGTAAACATCTAAATCTTCCCCTCTGTTTTCCCCCAATATACTCACAAGCTTAGATTCCCACACTCAGTCTGTCTATTGCCTGTTCTTATATCTGACTATAATGGATATTTCTACCATGAAATATCTCAGAGCTTAAAAGGTTTTTTTTAAAATCCTTTTTAATAATATCAACTGCCTCATTCTTGAATAAACAGGCTACATTTTCCATGCTCCTTCTTCAGACCTGATATGTTTCATGTTTTTCTATTGTGTGTGTGTGTGTGTGTGTGTGTGACTCTGTCAAGTTACAGCTCATTTCCTGCTTCAGCCTTTTTTTGATCTTCCTCCTACAGCTTCTATGGTCTTGGCTGGACCAGGGAACTACACAAAGTAGTGCAGAGACTCCTTTCTTTGCAGACTTGCAGCTGTATTTCTAATCTTGCTTTGCGTCCATGGTCAGGCTGTGTGGGCTCCTGCTGGCTTCATTAGTGCTTTTCTTGGGCTTCACTGCAGATTCCTATTGATAGTCCCACATTGTCTCTACATAAAATTTGGTCTGAGGCAAGAAGCCGAACAAAAACAATTTTGTTTTGAATTGAGGTCAGTGCCTCAGATTTCCATTCCATTATTGACTTAAATGAATGCCTGGTTTTCAAAAATAATTTACTTTTCTTGGTCAGGAGAGACATTTTTATCCAACTTAGTAAAGTATCTTTATTTTCTTTGAATTGGCAGTGTTTGTAAGTGCATTTGTTTTGCAGACATTATTTATTGTAGTTTGTTAGGATTTAACAAACTACAATAATTACAATAACTACAATATTATTAAAATTCCAGTATTTGACAGATCAGGACAATGAAATCCAGTGAAAGACCCAAACATCTTTGTTATAGGCAAAGTTGGGTTGAGTTTTCAGGTTTACTGACTCCAAAGTCAGAACTCTTTATCCCTATATTTTTCTTTCTTTTCCTTCTTTCCTTCCTTCCTTTCAGTTTTTATTAGGAAAGCTGGATCAACAGCATTGAAGTATAACCTTCACAAGGTGTATTCTAGATGTGCTGTGCTAACTTGCTTCACTGGTGTCTGACTCTGCGACTCTATGGACTGTAGCCCACGAGGTTCCTCTGTCCATAGAATTCTCCATGCAAGAATACTGGAGTGGGTTGCCATGCCCTCCCCAAGGGATCTTCTGGACCCAGGTTGGCCCACGTCTCTTACTTCTCCTGCATTGTCAAGTGGGTTCTTTGCCAGTAGCGCCTCCAACAAATATGAAAGCAGGTGGAATGATTAGTATGTGTTATAATCTTCAGTGTATTTCTGTGGTTGCCAAAGCTTAGATGACAGTGACAGTTAATTGTATTAAATTGACTGTAGTCCTTAGCCTTGAACTTTCAATGTTCACATTTATTTCTTGAATGAGGATTTTAATGGTTAACCGGATTTATGGTTGATCTGAAGGAGCAATGATAAGTTGTGCAACCTGATTGGAGGCTGCACCTGCCAAGGTTCCCCAGGAAAGAGAATGTGAGTGAGGTAAAGTCGTGCAGGGTTAAAAGAACAGGGGGTAGTGGAGTACCCTGGAGCTCACACAACACGGAGCTGTTACCACCCATGTGTTTGAGAAGCAAAGGAAGAGTTATTAACAGAACCCAAAGAGGATCTGTAGCGGGTTGTAGAAGTTAATCCAAGAGAAGCTGTGATCTTTAGTATGGGGGTACAGCTACTGCCAACTGGAGACTAGCAAGGAGGGAGGTGGAGATATTCTCTGACCTGACTCTCCTGTTGACTAATCCCAACCAGAAGCCAGGGGAAAGGGAGCTGATTGATATGGTCCCTACACAGGGCCCAGTTGGAGAAAGGTGGTGAGTGGATCTGAAGGAGCAAATGGGGCACAGAGGAAAATGGCAGTGAACAGTTGTTGTTCCTAAATGCCCAGTATCTGTGCCCACTTTCCCTGGTAATGGCACCCTGATTTTGCTTTGACCCTTCCTTGACTCTTGGGCTTTGTGGTTATTGGATGTGGTAGACTTTGTCCCCAGGCTCCAGAATGGGCGTGTCCTCTAGGCCTGGCCCTCATCAGAGCACCTGGCCTCTGGCCAGAGTGTTTGGTTCAGGTGGGTACAATCAGAGTAACTTCTAGGACTAAATCAGAGGAATGCTCTTTCCCTTGGAATTCCTAAGAATGTAGAAGCCTAGAGATGTCGATTAGCCATCTGGTCACTATTGGGGGAAGCCTTTCCAAGAATTAAGCCTTTACAAAAGATGGAATTGCCAGGAGGTAGAGGGAGTGAGGCCTTGTCCCATTGATTTTATTTAAGTTCATGGATCTCACTATGCATTCAGCTAGTTCCTGCTAGTGAAACTTTCAACTGTATAGCTATTCATTTATTTTTGCTTCAGCTGCTTTGAGTTGGGGTTTCTGACATTTAGGACCAAAGCGAGTGGAAAAAGTTGCTCAGTCGTGTCTGACTCTTTGCAACTCCATGGACTATACATTCCATGGAATTCTCTAGGCCAGAATACCAAAAAGAGTCCTAAATAATTCATAATTGTAAGAAGCCAGGTAAGAGACTTGTACTAGGTTAATACTAGTAAAAATGGAAAGGAAGTAATGATGTGAGACTGGGGAATTAATAAAGCTAGCTGTGGTTATATTCAGGAGATGAACAAAACAATGCAATAAGATTAGTAAAAGTATCTGCAACTGGTCATTTATGCTGTTAATTATCCCACGTTTTATGGAAACGGTTATATTATTATGGCATAGTATGTGATGTGTGCTGTGCTTAGTTGCTCAGTTGCGTCTGACTCTGAGACCTCGTGGACTGTAGCCCACCAGGCTCCTCTGTCCATAGGGATTCTCCAGACAAGAATACTGGAGTGGGTTTCCATGCCTTCTTCCAGGGGATCTTCCCAACCCAGGGATCAAGCCCAGGTCTCCTGCATTGCAGGTGAATTCTTTACCATCTGAGCTACCAGGGAAGCCCAAGAATACTGGAGTGGGTAGCCTATCCCTTCTCTAGACCAAGGAGTCAAACTGGAGTCTCCTGCATTGCAGGCAGATTCTTTACCAGCTGAGCTACCAGGGAAGCCCAACATAGTATAGAAGCCATTAAATACT
Organism: Bos mutus; assembly: GCF_027580195.1. Lineage (NCBI taxonomy): Eukaryota > Metazoa > Chordata > Mammalia > Artiodactyla > Bovidae > Bos > Bos mutus. The sequence goes on along the minus strand of NC_091623.1, from coordinate 99,749,423 downwards.
ATGCTGGCTCTTGATTTTATGATTTCATGTATACAGGTGATGCAATTATGTAAGAAAAATTCTGTGTGTATAGGCACAGAAAATAATCTAGTTTGATACACACTGAGATATTTATGTTGCTTGTCTCTCGTGAATGGGATAATGGATGTTGATGTTCATTTATGTGTCTCTATTTTTCTGCTTTTTGTTAATTATTATGTACTACTTTATAATAAGAATAAAATAAATCAGAGTTAATTATAGTCAACAGTGTTATTTTTTCACCACAACTGAATAGGGTAAATGCTGATCATAGGGGATGGGAATTGCTTGTAAGGAGATAGAAAACGTCCTTGTAATTAATAAGTTAGGTGAGATGAACTTGTGTGGATGGGGAGAAAACAAGTAGGGATCAGGCTGAAGGCTATTGGAATAGCCAGTTATCGGGAATGCATACTTGAACTTGGCAAATAGAGACAGAGATCATTTTTACCTACTTTCTCCATTTGAGCTGATAATCATTATAGCATACTGTGCCAACTTTCCATTGAAGACAATTTTTAACATATCTTAGAAAAATAAACCACCAGAAAGGATTAAAATAAGTGTGCCTTCTCCATTCTCAGGCAAAGCAGGAGCATGTATGTCAAAAAGTAATAACCCTTGCAGTTATCAAGACAGTTCACTCATAGGCTTCTTCTATTTCTCCTTTGCGCAGATGCTCAGAATCCATTCATTGAGCTCATACATGGCCCTTGTTGCCTAGCAACATGAGTAGAATTGCATGTTTGCTTCTTAATCACTATAAAGTCTTGTCCTTTATTTTATATCAAAAAATAGAAGAAAGGGAAAGGAAAACTATGGGAAACAAAATGAAAAAGGAAATGCCCAGACTGTATCTCTCAACTGCAAATTAAATCATATGATCTGAGTAGATTTAGGCAGGGGAACATTTTACAAAAATATTTTTGGTTTCACCTGAGGGATTGATTGACAAATGAAAGTCCTGAGTCACATTTTACCTGAGCAGCTGAAAAGAAAAGCAGTCATAGAACTCATTTCTTCCGGAATATCCATCTGCAAGGTCAGGAGGGCTGCGAAAAAATCCTATTGATTCTTTTTCTTGGATAGTTGTGACGAGCGATGTTTTCTTTTTTTTGGAAGGATAATATCATATTAGCATTGTTCTGAAACCTTTCTAGTTTTTTTCATAACCTTTCTGGAACTTATAAAATTGCTATCAATTGGAATTTTTAGGTTCTACAACTTTTAGGATAGTGAATTCCATTATTACTTTTCCTTGAAGTTGAATTTCACTCAAGGGTTTTTAAGATCAGTGCCTAAGTTGTATTTTCATAGTAAAAAAAATCATCTTTAAAAATTCCTTAAGCTATAAAAGTTAGAGTACAGTATACAAAAGAGACCAAATGCCCTCTTTCAGTAAACCTACATCACCATTTTTCTTCCCTTGAGAACAATATGAAGCAATTGTCTTATATTTTGGGAAAGCATGTTCTTAGAAATTCAAAACTGTGTATTTTTGATTATCAAAATTACAACCAGAAACCAGAGTGGCAAGTTTTGTACCCAGTGTGGAACAGTGGGAGTCAAATTGATTGAATGAACAGCTGATTACCTGGCTCCCTTCTCATGCTTGTTTCGGGGCAGTGGTCATTCAGTGGAGCAGTGAGCAGAATGCCTGTAGAATTCAATGGCCCCTCCCTTTCTCTCAGAGTTAGTTAAATGAGTGCACAGTGCAACTTCATTATAAGTAGTGTGCTTTATTTTTATGTCCAATAGTTTTCCAATTTTCAGGCAATAAGGGGATCCCTACTTCTATTATCCAAGAAATTAGTGAATAAGGAATTATTTACTCTTAATCCCTGTTGCCAGCACAAAGTCAAAGTATTGCAGACTTGAAAGGGATCCTGAGTGATGTGAACCAGCCCCCTACCTGACATAAGAATCTCTTCTGTATTTAAACCTTTAATAAAATATATCATCTTGATTAGCCACCTAGGAGTTGATAGCTGAAGATCAGGCAGGCTCAAAAACTAATAAAATATTAAGTCCTACTGTTTCTGTCTTTTAGAACATTATCGACTCTCTTCTGGCTTACTGCAAAAGCCTCTTCGTTGGTCACACAGAGGACTGATGGAAATGTTTTCCTCTCATCTCCCTTCATTCCATTCTGTCACTGCATCTGGAGTGACATTTCTAAACCATGAATCTTGTTATACTGCTTCCTTACTTAAAAACCTTTATCAGTTCTCAGATTAGATCCAAGTTTCTTAACATGGCTTTTAAGGATTTCTGCAATTTGGCCCCTGGTCTGTCTCTCTCGCATCATACCACTCTCCCCTTTACAGATTGCATTCAGTCCCAGTGAAGTACTTCTGTTTTCTCATATATTGCATTCTATTGCTACTGAGAGCATTCTTCTCCGTTTCTTTACCTGAGTAAGTTATATCACATCCTCCAGGTCTCAGCTTACATGTCGGTTTTACCAGAAAGCTTTTGTGGACCACCCAAGCCTGGGTGGTTAGATAACCTTCCAAGGTATCCCCCTAATGCTTCATTATAATATTTACGATTTTATATGATAATTGCCTGTTTGTTTTCTCTACAGGGTCTTAAGATCTATGAAGGCAGAAACTGTTTTGTTTTAGCCGAATTCTTAGCGCAGTTTATGCCCAATAAATACTAGTTGAGTAAGTGCAAAGGTAAACCAGGTTTACACGTTGGGTTCCAAAATAGCCATAGTTGCTTCTTGATAAGATAGCTCTTCGTCCAGACAAGACTATATAGACTGTATTTTTGGGTGAAGTTCAGATCTTGGAGTGTGATCCAGACTACCTAAGTTTCTAGTTGTAGTTATTACAGAGTAAGTGTATAGGCTTCTCAACCATTCATAATCTTAGCTGTTACTCTCCAATGTTCTGATGAATCCAGTGATCAGGGACTTGGCAGTGTGAAACTTTGTCAAGTTAACTTTGGAAGTCTAAAGAAATAAGTTTATTTTTTTTTTCACTTCTACTTTAGCTCACCTAGAAACTAGTCATTGAGTAAGGTAGAATTTAAACCATAGAACTTAATTATGTTTTATGTTCTAAGTATTCAAACACAGTAAGGAGAAAAATAGTCTTCTCTTGGTAGCTCCTACATATGTATCCTTATTCTTATGAATGGACCGACTTAGATCATCTGCACAATGATGAACCATTGAATCAAAATCATACTTTTAATTTTTTGTTTCATCATCATTTTCCTTTATCATTTTCACTTCATCACTGTTGCCAGAGAAATTTGGTTCTCTGACTGGGCCTGAGTCACATGCTTTATCTCTGAAGGCAAGTGGTGCCCCTCCCTCCCCCAAGCCACTTGGACTGAATGGGGGAGTGGAGAAATTTGTCAAAACGATTTAAGGCCCTGTTAGGAGAAAAATGGGGAAAGGATACTGGATAGAAGGGTATAAAAATAACAAAGACCCATCGAAAATGACTAATTTTATTTCCTTCAACTATTAATATCTTCAATCAATTATAGCCCTTGTACAACATTCATTATTACTTCTGATGGTGGAGAATTGGACAGGCTAGGTCAGTGTTGAAACTATCTCAGGTTGTCTGGTCCAATCTGTGCCCCACTACAGTTTTTGTTTATGTGGTGCTCTGAGAAAATGGAAAAGGAATAAATAGCATATGCCTCAGTACTGTGTTAAAAACACAGGTATTTTATTTCAGTTTACAAATGAGGAATTGACTGCCTGAGAGATGAATCAACTTCTTTGAAGAGAAAGGAACAGAATTATACACTAGTCCAGATCAAGCTGATTTCAGAGTTAGTGCTTTTCCCAAGAATACCTTTTTATTTCTCCCATGATGATTAAGGTTTAACTGAGACAGTACTTTGGCCACCTCATGCAAAGAGTTGACTCATTGGAAAAGACTCTGATGCTGGGAGGGATTGGGGCAAGAGGAGAAGGGGACGACATGAGTCTGAGTGAACTCCAGGAGTTGATGATGGACAGGGAGGCCTGGTGTGCTGCGATTCATGGGGTCGCAAAGAGTCGGACACGACTGAGCGACTGAACTGAACTGAACTGAACTGAGACAGGACCGGCTTTATTCTTCAGAAATGGTTTACTGGAGCCCTGCTCAAATGAGAGGGGCCTGGAAACATTAACAGGTAGGCTTTATAGCTAGAGTATCCACATCCTTCAACTAAAACTTGCATACTTCCAACATTCTATTATTTTTTATATGAGGCTAATGGACAGGGAGGCCTGGCGTTCTGCGATTCATGGGGTCACAAAGAGTCGGACATGACTGAGCGACTGGACTGAACTGAACTGAATCCATGAAGGTGACAACTGAGTTATATACCTCTCTTATATATATATATTGGAGCTCTCTTATATATATATATATTGGAGAAGGAAATGGCAACCCACCCCAGTATTCTTCCCTAGAGAATTCCATGGACAGAGGAGCCTGGCGGGCTACAGTCCATAAGGTCACAAAGAGTAGGACATGACTAAAGTGACTTAGCATAACACAGTGTATATATATATATATTTAAAAATAGGTTCCCACCACTGTATATTATCTACAGACTTAACCTATAGCATCACATACACAAATTATAATAAAATTTACAATACTTCAAAAGCTGATTTTTAAGCATCATTATGTACAGGCTTGAGAATGTATGTTACCCTCCTTCGTAGTGGTAGCTGTGGAGTATGAGGATCAGGAGCTGTCAGATACTTGTTTTATTTATCTAGGGAAATCTAGTTTGCAGTAGCAGAGAAAGACTCAAACATTTGGAGAAAAATAGAGACCCCAAGAGAACACACAGGAACATGTCCTGGTCATGTTAGATCCGTTGGGTCCAGTTGGTCCTAATACTCAGCTGAACCAACACCCTTTATTGTGGCTATGTGAGATATTTCAGTGAGTTTCTATATTGCCTGAGCTATGAAATAGAATGGGTATAGTAATATCTTACTTTGCTTAGTGGTTTACAGTTTGCAAAATGCTTTCCTTCCTCATCTCATTTAATGTACTAGATAGCCAGCCATCTTCTCCATCTTCCTACCCAGCTGGCCTGGGGAAGTGGTAGAAAAATGTATTACTCTTGGAACATCTGCGCCTGTGATTTTACTGTTTTTACAACAGTTACAGCTATATTAGGGATGAAGTATTCTGCATTTGTAACCTTCTATATTATGTAAGTGGCATTATTATCTTGTTAAGATGTCAGTTTTGATAAAGGTGTTTCTGGAATCTTTTCAAATGAAAATTGGATTATAAAGTCAAAGGAAGAAATCAGGAGGACTAGGAAATGACTTGCATAAGAGAAAACAGATTGAGGAAGAGCCTGATGAGAAAAGCAAATATGGCTAATTATTTTTAAGTAAAATTTTTATTGAATTATAAAATGTACCTAGAAATGTACCGAGATAAGGGTACACCTTGATAAATCTTCTCAAATGAAAAGACTTATGTAACCTACACTCAGATCAAGAAATGTGTTTCCTACACCAGAACACCCAGTTACTATCCCTCCCCATCAAAGGTATCCATTTTCCCACCATCTGACATCTTAAATTAGTTTTGAATTTCATATAAATGGAATTGTAGGTCCTGTATTTACTCATTTTATCTTTGAAATATCTTTATAATGTTTATTCCTTTCGCTGCTTGTAGAAGTTGTTAGTCCATTCTCAAGGCTGTTAAGTATTTCGTTGTGTTGAGTGTACCACAATTCATTTATTCATTTTACTGTTGACTCTTTGTTTACAAATGTAGGCTATCATGTTTAATGCTCTACAGACTTTTTATTTTAGTGGATATGCATACCCATTTGTACTGTGCATGAATTAGCAGTGAGATTGCTTGGGCCACGGATATAAGTGTGTTTAGCCTCAGAAGAAACCATCAGTTTCCTATAAAAGTATATGAGAGTTCTAATTGCTTCATATCCTTGCCAGTGGTGGTATTTCTCATGAAATTTTTGTTCAAATCTGTTGCCCATTTTACTGTTGAATTGACTGCCTTTTCCTTGTTGACTGTTAAGGACTCTTTCTACAATTCTGGATTAAACTTTTTTTTCCTCTTGATATATGTATTATAAATATCTTCTGCCATTCTCTAAAGGGTGACTTTCAATGAACAGAAGTTCTTAAAAATGCAGTCCAGCTATCAATAGCATTTTTTATGGTTAGTACTTTTTAAAATCTTTGATTACCTCAAGGTCAGAAAGATATACCTCAAGATACTTTTTAGAAATTTGTTATCTTATTATTCATATTCAGTTTATAATCCACGTGGGATTGATTTTTTTATATGGTATATAGCAACAATTAAAATGAATTTTTTTCAGTATAGATATTTAATTGACCCAGCACTACTCATTAAAAAAGTCATTTTCGCCCATTGCACTCTGTATTCTAAGTCAGTGATGGGGGTCTGTTTCGGGAGTCCGTTGTGTTCTTTTGTTAGTCTTTTGTTGGTCTATTCTTATGCCAACACCAGAGGCTTAATTACTATAGTTCAAGATATCTAATGTATGATTGTGCATCTGTTAATAGCATCATTTGAAATTTCCCATGCTAATTATTTTGTTGCTCATATATAGAAATAAAATTTGCTTTTAAATTGACCTCGTATCTAGCAAATTTGCTAAATTCTTTGATTAACTTGTTTCATATTATTTTGATTTTCTCTATATATAAAACCAGATTTCTTTGAAAACAATGACAGTTTTGTTTTTTCATTCCTATCTTTGTGTTTTATTTTCTTGCCTTATTATACTGGCTAGGACCTCCAACACACTGTTGAATAGACATGGTGAAAGTGAACATCTTTGCCTTTTTGATCTTATAGAAAAGGTGAGGTGAGGTCACTCAGTTGTGTCTGACTCTTTGTGACCCCATGGACTGTAGCCTACCAGGCTTCTCCATCTGTGGGGTTTTCCAGACAAGAGTAGTGGAGTGTGTTGCCATTTCCGGGATCTTCCTGACCCAGGGATCGAACCTGGGTCTCCTGCATTGCAGGCAGACACTTTCCTGTCTGAGCCACCAGGGAAGTCCAGGGTTTCATCTTATAGAAACGATTTCACTATCTCCCTATTAAATATGATATTTGGTATACAATATCATTATAGGTTATTCTTTGAGATTAAGGAAATTTCCCTCTACCCCTAGTTTGCTGCTGCTGCTGCTGCTGCTAAGTCGCTTCAGTCATGTCCGACTCTGTGCGACCCCATAGATGGCAGCCCACCAGGCTCCGCCATTCCTGGGATTCTCCAGGCAAGAACACTGGAGTGGGTTGCCATTTCCTTCTCCAATGCATAAAAGTGAAAAGTGAAAGTGAAGTCGCTCAGTCACGTCCGACTCTTTGCGACCCCATGGACTGCAGCCTACTAGGCTCCTCTGTCCATGGGATTTTCCAGGCAAGAGTACTGGAGTGGGTTGCCATTGCCTTCTCCACCCCTAGTTTGCTAGTTGAGGTTGAAAGACTTGCCTACATAGGTTTCCCAGGTAGCGGTAGGGGTAAAGAACCCACCTGCAAAAGACATAAGAGATGTGGGTTCGATCCCTGAGTTGGGAAGATCCCCTGGAGGAGGAAATGGCAACACACTCCAGTATTCTTGCCTGAAGAATCCCATGGACAGAGGAGCCTGGTGGGCTAAGTCCATGGGGTCGCAGAGTTGGACACGACTGAGTGACTGAGCACACACACACAACATGTGTCTCTGATATGTTCCATATTTTATTTCTAACACTAATAACTGGTGCCTTATCTCTCTCTTTAAAAAAATTTTTAAAATAATGTCTGTCGTCTGTCTTGGATCAATTTTATTAGTCTTTTCAAAGAAGGAAGTTTGGGTTTGTTAATTTTCTGCATTGTTTGTTTTAATTTAACTAATTTCTACTTTAGGTTTTTCAATTTTCTTCATTCTACTTTTTTTTGGGATTCTACTTTCTTTACCTTGTTTTTGTTTTTCTAACTTCTTAGATGAACATTTAAATTACTTAAGTTTTTATTATGTTCTGAATAAATGCTTTTCTCAACATGTGAATTTACGATTATAACTTTACCTCTAAGCACCTCTTTGTTTATGTCTCACAAGTATTAATATGTCATATTTTAATTTTTATTTAGTTCAAAATACTTTCAATTCCCATTCTGATTCCTTCTGTGGCCCATGGTTTATTTAAAGACATACTGCTTGATTTCCAAATATTTTTTAAAATCTTCTAATTGTTTTGATATTGATTTCTAGTTTAATTCCACTGTGGTCAGTGGATTACTCTGTTCTAATTTTTCAAAAAATTTCTTGAGATATGCTTCTGATCAGCATATGGTCAGTCTGATAAATTTCCATGTGTACTTGGAAAAAAACTGTCATTGTTGGGTACGGTGTTGTATGTGTCAGTCAGGCCACATCTGTTAATTCAGATTCTCTGTCCTTATTGATTTTTTTAAAATCTGTTTTTTTGCTACTAGTTCATGAGAAGAGGTCATTAATGTCTCCTACTCTGATTGTGGATATATCTATTTTACCTTTTAATTTTGTCTCTTTTTTCTTTACTGTATATGTTTTGAAGATATGATATTAAATACATAAAAATATGGAATAAATATATCTTCTTGATGAATTGACAGTTTTACAATTTTGAAATATTTATTTTTACCTCTGAAATACTTTTAGCCTTAAGTTTATCTGTTCTGATGTTACAGTTTTCTTTTAGGTAATGTCATGTATATATGTGCATATGTATGTATGTATTAATGTAAATACAATTTGACCCTAGAACAATGTGGAGGTTAGGAATGCTGACCCTCCCTGTAAATGAAAATCTGTGTATAATTTATAGTTGGCCCTTGGTATACTTGGTTTGTCTGCATCTCCCATTCCACATCTGTGGATTGAGCCAACTGTGGATCATATTGAAAGAAATTCACATATAAGTGGAAACATACAGTTCTTGCTCTGTTATTCAAGGGTCAACTGTATTTATATTTATGTTTATATTTTACTTGTGTTCTTAAACTATATTATAAGCAGCCTGTATTTTTAATCATCTATCTTTTCCTTTGTATTGGTGTATTTAAACTATTTATTTTCCAATATACTTGAAAAATATATTAACTATTTATTATATTATTATATTAAAACTGTAATTATAATATTATGATTAATATTGTAACTTGTTTATTATATTTACTATTATATTAACTTTTATTATTATATTAACTATCAAATTAACTTTTATTTTCTAGTTGTTCTATTTTATTATTTTCTTTGCTTGCCTGCCTTATTTTGCAATAACACTTTATTTTTAATTATTGCATTATCTTCTTTATTAGCTTGTTAGATGTACATCCTTTTAGTCATTACCCTAGAGATTAAAATATGCATTAATGTGTTATTAGAGTTTAATAACACATTATTAAATTTGTAAGTCATAAATTTGTACTTTTACCACTTCTCAGACAACTCTAAATTTTTAAATATTTTCCCATATATTTATTCCTTGTTTTATGTTTTGCATATTATCTACATAAACATCGCATTATGTACTGTTTGTATAGTAAAAAGTAATTTAGATTTATGCGTATATTTAACCTTCCCATTTTTCTTTATTCTTATCCATATTCCCTTGTTTTTCTCTGTGGTCATTTTCATTCATAAGGAGAACTCTCTTTAAGATTGCCTTTAGTGAAGGACTAATGATGACAGATTCTCTTAATTTTACTTGCATGAAAGTGCTTTTATTTTTCTTTCACTTTTTAAGAATACTTTCACTGGATACAAAATGCTTAGGTTGACACTTGTTTTCTTTCAGCACTGCAAAAATATTTTATTGTCTTTTGGTTTGTATACTTACTGTTGAGAAGTTTGGTATAAATCTTGTTGCTAGTATTTCTTGAATCTGGAGTTTGATCTATTTGAGTAGTTTTTAAAATGTCTTCAAATAATGCTTTTACCTCTTCATTCTCTTCACTTTTTCCTCAAATATTGATTTCATTTATATTAGGCCTTTTCAAAGTATCCTATTTCCATGCTATGTTTTTATTCAGTATTTTTAAACTCTTTAAAATTTATTTTAATTGTAAGATAATTATATAATATTGTGATGGTTTTTGCCGTACATCAACATGAATCAGTCATAGGTGTACATGTGTCCCCTTCCTCCTGAACCCCCTTCCCACCTCCCTCTTCACCCCATCCTTCCAGTTTGTCACAGAACACCAGCTTTGGGTGCCTGCAAGATTCAGTCAGCGTTTTTCTATTTACCTATCATCCTGATTTTTAAAGTTCTCTTCATACACATAAAATCTGCTATTAAACTCTTCTAGTGTTAGTCACTCAGTCGTGTCTGACTTTGTGACTGCGTGGACTGTAGCCCACCACGCTCCTTGTCAGTGGAATCCTCCAGGCAAGAATACTGGAGTGGGTAGCATTCCCTTCTCCACGGGATTTTCCTGACCCAGGGATCAAACCTGGTTCTCCCATAGGCAGATTCTTTACTGACTGAGCCACCAGGGAAGTCCCAAACCCATCTATTACATTCTTAATTTCAATAATTGAATTTTAATGATGTAGAATTTCCATTTCAATTTAAAGAAATAAAGTTTTTTACCATGAAATCCTGTCCATCTTGTCATCTATTTTCTTGGATGTATTAATTATAGTTATTTTACAGTCTTCATCTTTTTTAAAGTTCAAGGTCTGGATCACCCACCAGTAATTCTACCAGTTATTCATTGTGCGATTCAACATGAATTTTGTTACCAGAAGGAAAGCTAATAGGCAGGCAGGCCCAAGGACATTAGCCATACTGCTGAATAGTAGGTTTATTTTAAGTAGAAGGAGATTTGGTTAGAAACTATTAAACAAATGTTTATTTAGTACCCGCCATGTGCCACATCACTTTTTTAGAATGCTAAGTTACATGGCTTGATGATCTCATTGACCACTAACCTTCACTAATTTCACTTACTCTGATCTCAACTCCAGCCTTCTGAGCACCACCTTCGTATTCCAATTCTTCACCCCCCTTCCCTTCCCACCCGAATCTATTTTTCTCTCATTTTCTCACTGCTTCTGACTGTTCTATTCCACCTATATTTTTACTATATGTTTACTCTTAATCTCAGAATCTCAGAGTTCACTGGATTCAAGCTTGACAGATACTTAAGTAATCTCAAATAAACCTTTCTCTGCCTCCAATAACATTTAGTCAAGAGCTTTGAATGCCTCGGTAAGAACTGAACTTTGAACGGTGCACAGGGAGACCCAATCTAGGGTTGACATAAGGGAATGACTGAATTGAAGCTTTTTGTTTTAGGATACTGAGTTAGGATTATTTGTTAATGAGTTAGGGGTAATTGTACCATTTCAATGGAAAAAAAAAGTTTGCTGGGATACATTCAGAGACTACTAATAGGCCATGTCACCATGCCCTAAAGCTTTCACAAGCACATTGTCACACGTGTGGTGCTTGTCAAAAAGGATGTCAAATAACCATAATCCATACATTTTTGGGTTGTAAGACAGCCCATTAGCATTTGCTTAATTACCATGTCCTTATTTGCTGCTCTAGGTTGTAATAGAAGCAGAAATGCCATACACTGTGTTTGATTGCCAGCCACACTTTGATCGGAAGTCTGTGGGCTGCTGATTGGTGTCTGAAGTAACTGATCTTTTGTGCTATATTTTTAACTAACTTGGAAAGATAAAAGCATAATGTTGCAATGATTATTAGTCATAGCAATAAATAAATGTGTCACTACTCTAACTCATGCAGCCCACAGTTTTATGGATTTCATCCCTGTAAATCATTGGTATCATTTTTAGAATTTATATCATTTAAATTGGAAAGAGCTTATAATTTTTTTTTTGAAAATGCTGGAGGATGGAGTAAGTAAAGTCCAAAGAAAATTTAGAAATTATCTCTCACATCTGGCATAAATGAATAGGAAAGGATTAAGTGGAATATTTCCTGCTGTATCAGTGAACAGGGATGTCACAGTCACCAGCAATTGCAGCCACCATGGATGGTGAGCTGATGAGCTCTGAGGGAACTCAGGAAGGAAAGAACACCTGTTATCTAGCAGCCATCAGACTGCAGCCACTCCCTATGGTGAGCACTCAGGAAACTCAGAACTTGAAAACAGAATATTGGCCCCAGAGAGCTAAGGTGCATATCAGAGGAATGATTTCAGTAAGCCAAGCCTCCTGCATCTTCCAATACATAAAACAATTGCTAAATTCCTTAACTTGAGATATTTGGTTTTGTTTATTAACAATAGACTACCTGCCTTTTGTTGCAAAACTTCATAACCTGGCTCCTCCCTTCACCTCCTCAGAGCAGTTCTCTCAGGATTACTTGAGATGCTGTCTCCCAGGCTTGGAGTCCTAAACATCTCCACCAAATAAAACACAGCTCTCAACTTTTAGGTTGTGAATATTTTTTAAGACCACAGGACAAATGAGTTATTTACTACATTTGGAATCAATTTTAATTGCTTTCAGCAAGGTGATTTTATAGGTCAATGTGTCAGTCTCATCAGGTTAATAATATAATGATGTCAGTATAAATTAAAGCAGCCATGAAATTAAAAGATGCTTGCTCCTTGGCAGAAAAGCTATGACAAACCTAGGCAGCATATTAAAAATCAGAGACATCACTTTGCTGACAAAGGTCAGTATAGTCAAAGTTATGGTTTTTCCAGTAGTCATGTATGAATGTGAGAGTTGGACCATAAGAAAGCTGAGCACTGAAGAATCGAGACTTTTGAAGTGTGGTGCTGGAGAAGACTCTTGAGAGTCCCTTGGACAGCAAAGAGACCAGTCAATCCTAAAGGAAATCAACCCTGAATATTAATTGGAAGGACTGATGTTGAAGCTGAAGCTCCAATATTTTAACCACTTGATGTGATGAGCCAATTCAGAAAAAGCCCTGATGCTGGGAAAGATTGAGGGCAGAAGGACAAAGGGGCAACAAAGGATGAGATGGTTGGATGTAATCATTGACTCAATGAACATGAATTTGAGCAAACTCTGAGATTCAGTGAAGGACAAGGAAGCCTGGTATACTGCAGTCCATGGGGTCACAAAGAGTCAGACATGACTTAGTGACTAAACAATAACAAGATAAATTAAAGCAACAGAAATATATGAAAATTTCTCCTGCTACAAATGTTATGCAAGTGAAAGAGGAGAGTGAAAAATCTGGTTTAAAACTCAACATTCATGGGGAGGGAAGTGGGAGAGGTATTCAAGTGGGAGGGGACATGAGTAAACCTATGGCTGATTCATGTTGATGTTTGGTAGAAACCAACACAATACTGTAAAGCAGTTATCCTTCACAGCAATTATCCTTCAATTAAAAATAAATTTTTAAAAATCTCAGCATCAAAAAACTAAGATCATGGCATTTGGTCCCATTTCTTCATGGCATATAGATGGGGGAAAAGTGGAAACAATGACAGATTTTGTCATCTTGGGCTCCAAAATTACTGCAGATGCTGACAGCAGCCTTGAAACTAAAAGACACTTACTCCTTGGAAGAAAAGCTATGACAAACCTAGACAGAATATTTTTGAAAAGCAGAGACATCATTTTGCTGACAAAGATCTTAAAACTGATTCTTCCAGTAGTCATGTATGGATGTGTGAGTTGGAGCATAAAGAAGGCTGAGCACTGAAGAACTGATGCTTTCGAATTATGTTGCTGGAGAAGACTCTTGAGAATCCCTTGGATAGCAAGGAGATCAAACCAGTCAGTCCTAAAGGAAATCAACCCTGTCTATTCATTGGAAAGACTGATGCTGAAACTGAAGCTCCAGTACTTTGGCCACCTGATGCAAAGAGCCGACTTATTGGAAAAGACTCTGATGCTGGGAAAAATTGAGGGCAGGAGAAGGGGGTGACAGAGGATGAGATGGTTGGATGTCATCAGCAACTCAATGGGCATGAGGAAACTCTGGGAGATGGTGAAGACCTGGTGTGCTGCAGTTCATGGGGTCATCGAGTTGGACACGACTTGGTGACTAAACAATAACAACAACCAATGTTATATCACTCTATTGTAAGATCTCTAAACAGCTCTCCTGTTTGGGGCATTTTTTGGTCTTTGTGAGTTGAGTATGTCCGGTGTCCTGGATGCTGTTAGTCAAATCCACTTTAGTGAAGTATTTGGAAGAGAAGAGTATGAGGATGCAGATGCCATGGGAAATCCATTTTCTGGCTTTGGGAGGCAGTGGAGGACCTGGCTTTGGCGGGAGGTCAGTACAGGTGATATTGGTTCTAATGCCTACCCAAGACCAGAATGTGAACTGTGGCTTCTGTGCCCAGAGGTGGTCAGTCAGTGAGTTCAGTCACTCAGTCATGTCCGACTCTTTGCAACCCCATGAACCGCAGAACACCAGGCCTCCCTGTCCATCACTCCTGGAGTACAGCCAAACCCATGTCCATTGAGTCGGTGATGCCGTCCAACCATCTCATCCTCTGTCATCCTCTTCTCCTCGTGCCCTCAATCTTTCCCAACATCAGGGTCTTTTCCAATGAGTCAGCTCTTCGCATCAGGTGGCCAAAGTATTGGAGTTTCAGCTTCAGCATCAGTCCTTCCAATGAACACCCAGGACTGATCTCCTTTAGGATGGACTGGTTGGATCTCCTTGCAGTCCATGGGACTCTCAAGTCTTCTCCAACACCACAGTTCAAAAGCATCAATTCTTCAGTGCTCAGCTTTCTTTATAGTCCAACTCTCACATCCATACATGGCCACTGGAAAAACTATAGCCTTGACTAGATGGACCTTTGTTGACAAAGTAATATCTCTGCTTTTTAATATGCTGCCTAGGTTGGTCATAACTTTCCTTCCAGAGGTGGTAGCAATGTTGAAATTTCCCCTGAAGTAGTCTCATAATGTTGTTTGTGGCTTTCTGGTCAACTGGACTCCAACCCTAACTCTTTTATCTTCCTAGAGATTCTGAAACTTCCTAATGTCTTTTAATAAATGTCTTCTCTGTCTAAATTAGCTGTATTTTGCTATTTGCAACTATAAATGCTAGCTAATAACCCTTGTATGATACTATTTGGGTAAAAGAAATTATGTTTGCATAGAAAAAAAAATCTTGGTTATTATTTCTGCCAGGTGGAATTTCTGGAGATCTCAATCTTTTATGTATTTGCTTGTCTTCAGTTTTGAAATTTTCTACAATGAATAGAAGTTATTTCTTATGTCAAAGCTTCTGGATAGTAAATATATGGGGAAATATGTTATTTTATAGCATTAATCCATTTATGGACAATGAGAAATGAGAAATTCTATTGATTTTCTGAGATTAGGTTGATATTATTGTTTTTTTAAAAAATAGGAGTCATAGCCATAGCAGTTCGTGAAGATTTAGGGGATGGCATTCATTGCCAGCATTATCTTTGACTAACTGTGTAATCTTGAGTACATCATCGTCTTTTTGGGTTTATGTTCTTTCATTTGCACAGTGACTGAGTTGGGGTAGATGAATGATTTTTAAATTTGGCTCTGTATAGCCTCTGTGTTTCTGGCAAAGGATAAAAGGATTACATGTGCCAAGGGCTGCAGTGCCCTATGCTTTAAATTAAACGAGAAAAGATTGACATGCATTTGTCTTGTATGTTGAATTTCAAAGTTTTTTTTTTTTAAAGTTTCCTGACTTGTAACAGATTTGAGAAACTATGGACCTAAATTATCTCTAAGGTCACTTTTTGTCCTGATATTCTATGATTTATTACTTTTCCCACTGAATTTCCTTTATTATAATACTAGGTAACTTTACACACACACACACACACATAACACTAAAGTACAGAATGCTGAAAGAACCTCACATTTTTACTCTAATAGTTTGTGATCATATCTAAGAAGAAGTTCCCTTTTAAGAGTTCACTTGTCTTAAGAAAAGCATTTATCTGTTTATGAAGAATCTATCATTATATTTGCCATTGACAGTATATTTATAGAACATAAAATACATTATTATTATTATATATTATGCTATG
Source organism: Bos mutus (assembly GCF_027580195.1). Classification (NCBI taxonomy): domain Eukaryota; kingdom Metazoa; phylum Chordata; class Mammalia; order Artiodactyla; family Bovidae; genus Bos; species Bos mutus. The sequence continues at coordinate 99,733,380 of NC_091623.1, read as the reverse complement.
ACTAGAATATGAACAAATGAACATAATTCCACCAGAATTACCTAAAAAGTAGACTATTGTTGCTGACTACAACAATTTAATATCCTTTCACTGTTAAGCATAATGAAGAATAACAGTCTCATTGTCAGGAAAGATATGACAAAAATTCATGCTGAGAAGCTTGCACCTGGACTTTATGGATCAGTTCGTTGATTTTTTAGTATATTCAAAATACTATATTCTGGGGAACTGAAGTAGATTAAAAATTTAGGATGGTTGAGGCATTGGTCATTTGGAGGCATTGAGAAGAAATTTGTTTAAGAGATGAAAGCTTAAAAGAGAGTTCAGATTATCCATGGCCTTGAATTTCATCTTAGATTTTGGGTTTTAGCTTGAAGGCAATAGAGGGATTGTAAAGGTTTTTAAATAGAAAAGTGATATAGTTAGATTTGAGCTTTAGAAAGATCAGTCTGGCTGCAGTACAGATAATAAGTTAGAAGAAGTCAAGTCTTGTGGCAGAGGGAATAACTAGAAGGTATAACCAGTCAGTCTTAAAGGAAATCAACCCTGAATACTCTTTGGAAGGACTGATGCTGAAGCTGAAGCTCCAATACTTCAGCCTCCTGATGCGAACAGCTGATTCATTGGAAAGGACCCTGATGCTGGGAAAGATTGAAGGCAGAAGGAAAAGAGGACGACAGAGGATGAGATTGTTGGATGTCATCACCAATTCTGTGGATGTGAACTTGGGTAAACTCTGGGAGATAATGAGGGACCGGGAAGCCTGGTGTGCTGCAGTCCATGGCGTAGCAGAGTCAGACACAACTTGCCGACTGAACAGCAACAGTATTCTAGATATGAGATTTAAAAACTAAATTAGTTGCATTAGAGGTGGAGGAAAGTAAATGCATTCCAGAAAAAAATGGTAAGAGAAGCTATCAGTCAGTCAGTTCAGTGGTTCAGTCGTGTCTGACTCTTTGCGACCCCATGAATCGCAGCACGCCAGGCCTCCCTGTCCATCACCAACTCCCAGAGTTCACTCAAACTCATGTCCATAGAGTCAGTGATGCCATCCAGCCATCTCATTCTCTGTTGTTCCTTTCTCTTCCTGCCCCCAATCCTTCCCAGCATCAGAGTCTTTTCCAATGAGTCAACTCTTCGCATGAGGTGGCCAAAGTACTGGAGTTTCAGCTTTAGCATCATTCCTTCCAAAGAACACCCAGGACTGATCTCCTTTAGAGTGGACTGGTTGGATCTCCTTGCAGTCCAAGGGACTCTCAAGAGTCTTCTCCAACACCCCAGTTCAAAAGCATCAATTCTTTGGTGCTCAGATTTCTTCACAGTTTAACTCTCACATCCATACATGACTACTGGAAAAACCATAGCCTTGACTAGACGGACCTTTGTTGGCATAGTAATGTCTCTGCTTTTGAATATGCTATCTATGTTGGTCATAACTTTCCTTCCAAGACATATTCCTGATGAGGGAGTAAAGAAATAAGAGACATATTAAGGAGGATGTTGTATTATTTTCTTAGTTTAATGGAATCAAGTCAGAAGGAAGAGTAATTTTGGAGCAAATGATGAAAACTCCTATTTTGTAAGGTAGATGTGAGGTTTGAATTTCTGCTACTTTACTAGTCCAGTAACTGGCAAGCCAAGAAAATATCATAAAATTGGACCTGGAAGGTCTCCTACCTGAAGAAAATTCAGATATCTTCTGGAGAGACACATGCTGAACCTAGGTTGTCTAAAATTCTCACAAAGTCCCACCAAAGATGAACTTAGTCCAAAACTTCAAAGTATATGAGGGAAAACACTGCTTTCAGTGAGTCATGCTATGCTATGCATGCATACTAAGTCGCTTTAGTTACGTCCAACTCTGTGCGACCCCATGGACAGCAGCCCACCCAGGCTCCTCTGTCCACTGGATTCTCCAGGGAAGAACACTGGAGTGGGTTGCCAGTCAACAGACCCCCAAATCAATGGGATTTTAACTTAGAGAACTTGAGATAATAGACCAATGTAATAGAAGCTACAAAATAATTGCTTACAATGCATAAAACTATAAAAGAAGATATCAAAACCGTAAGACAGTCATGAAGTAATATTCAAAGAAATTATGACTGAAAATTTTCCAAAATTGTTGGAGATCAGTATTAATGTATAAGAACCATAACATATCCTAACCAGAATAAATGAAGAGTAAATACATTTGTAAACACATTTTAGTGAACTTGTACAACATTAAAGATGTATAGAAGACTATTAATAAAAGTTATCAGAGGGAAGAATAAGTTTAAGTGCAGAGCAGCAGCAAACTTTCAGCAACAATAAAGGCCAAAAGACAAAGGACTTTCAAAGAGCTGAGAGGAAATAATTATTAATTTAGATATCTGTATCCAATCAAAAATCTTTTGATTTTAATTAAAAAAAAAGACATTTCAGGCAAGACTAAGAGCAATTATGAACAGTATGAACCCCATGAACAGTATGGAAAGGCAAAATGATAGGATACTGAAAGAGGAACTCCCCAGGTCAGTAGGTGCCCAATATGCTACTGGAGATCAGTAGAGAAATAACTCCAGAAAGAATGAAGGGATGGAGCCAAAGCAAAAACAATACCCAGTTGTGGATATGACTGGTGATAGAAGCAAGGTCCAATGCTGTAAAGAGCAATATTGCATAGGAACCTGGAATGTCAGGTCCATGAATCAAGGCAAATTGGAAGTGGTCAAACAAGAGATGGCAAGAGTGAATGTCGACATTCTAGGAATCAACGAACTAAAATGGACTGGAATGGGTGAATTTAACTCAGATGACCATTATATCTACTACTGTGGGCAGAAATCCCTTAGAAGAAATGGAATAGTCATCATGGTCAACAAAAGAGTCTGAAATGCAGTACTTGGATGCAATCTCAAAAATGACAGAATGATCTCTGTTCGTTTCCAAGGCAAACCATTCAATATCACAGTAATCCAAGTCTATGCCCCAACCAGTAAAGCTGAAGAAGCTGAAGTTGAATGGTTCTATGAAGACCTACAAGACCTTTTAGAACTAACACCCAAAAAAGATGTCCTTTTCATTATAGGGGACTGGAATGCAAAAGTAGGAAGTCAAGAAACACCTGGAATAACAGGCAAATTTGGCCTTGGGATACAGAATGAAGCAGGGCAAAGACTAATAGAGTTTTGCCAAGAAAATGCACTGGTCATAGCAAACACCCTCTTCCAACAACACAAGAGAAGACTGTACACATGGACATCACCAGATGGTCAACACCGAAATCAGATTGATTATATTCTTTGCAGCCAAAGATGGAGAAGCTCTATACAGCCAACAAAAACAAGACCAGGAGCTGACTATGGCTCAGATCATGAACTCCTTATTGCCAAATTCAGACTGAAATTGAAGAAAGTAGGGAAAACCACTAGACCATTCAGTGATGGCCTAATCAAATCCCTTATGATTATACAGTGGAAGTGAGAAATATATTTAAGGGACTAGATCTGATAGATAGAGTGCCTGATGAACTATGGACAGAGGTTCATGACACTGTACAGGAGACAGGGATCAAGACCATCCCCATGGAAAAGAAATGCAAAAAAGCAAAAATGGCTGTCTGGGGAGGCCTTACGAATAGCTGTGAAAAGAAGAGAAGCAAAAAGCAAAGGAGAAAAGGAAAGATATAAACATCTGAATGCAGAGTTCCAAAGAATAGCAAGAAGAGATAAGAAAGGCTTCCTCAGTGATCAATGCAAAGAAATAGAGGAAAACAACAGAATGGGAAAGACTAGAGATCTCTTCAAGAAAATTAGAGATACCAAGGGAACATTTCATGCAAAGATGGGCTCAATAAAGGACAGAAATGGTATGGACTAACAGAAGCAGAAGATATTAAGAACAGGTGGCAAGAATGCACAGAAGAACTGTACAAAAAAGAGCTTCACGACCAAGATAATCACAATGGTGTGATCACTGACCTAGAGCCAGATATCCTGGAATGTGAAGTCAAGTGGGCCTTGGAAAGCATCACTACGAACAAAGCTAGTGGAGGCGATGGCATTCCAGTTGAGCTCTTTCAAATCCTGAAAGATGATGCTGTGAAAGTGCTACACTCAATATGCCAGCAAATTTGGAAAACTCAGCAGTGGCCACAGGACTGGAAAAGGTCAATTTTCATTCCAATCCCAAAGAAAGGCAATGCCAAAGAATGCTCAAACTACCGCACAATTGCACTCATCTCACACACTAGTAAAGTAATGCTCAAAATTCTCCAAGCCAGGCTTCAGCACTATGTGAACCGTGAACTTCCAGATGTTCAAGCTGGTTTTAGAAAGGCAAAGGAACCAGAGATCAAATTGCCAACATCTGCTGGATCATGGAAAAAGGAAGAGAGTTCCAGAAAAACATCTATTTCTGCTTTATTGACTATGCCAAAGCCTTTGACTGTGTGGATCACAATAAAGTGTGGAGAATTCTGAAAGAGATGGGAATACCAGACCACCTGACCTGCCTCTTGAGAAATTTATATGCAGGTCAGGAAGCAACAGTTAGAACTGGACATGGAACAACAGACTGGTTCCAAATAGGAAAAGGAGTACATCAAGGCTGTATATTGTCACCCTGATTATTTAACTTCTATGCAGAGTACATCATGAGAAACGCTGGGCTGGAAGAAGCACAAGCTGGAATCAAGATTGCCAGGAGAAATATCAATAACCTCAGATATGCAGATGACACCACCCTTATGGCAGAAAGTGAAGAGGAACTAAAAAGCCTCTTGATGAAAGTGAAAGAGAAGAGTGAAAAAATTGACTTAAAGCTCAACATTTAGAAAATGAAGATCATGGCATCTGGTCCCATCACTTCATGGGAAATAGATGGAGAAACAGTGTCAGACTTTATTTTTGGGGGCTCCAAAATCACTGCAGATGGTGACTGCAGCCATGAAATTAAAAGACACTCCTTGGAAGAAAAGTTATGACCAACCTAGATAGCATACTGAAAAGCAGAGACATTACTTTACCAATGAAGTTCCGTCTAGTCAAGGCTATGGTTTTTTTTTTTTTTTTAGTATTTTAATTAATTAATTTATTTTTTTTAAATTTTATTTTATTTTTAAACTTTACATAATTGTATTAGTTTTGCCAAATATCAAAATGAATCCGCCACAGGCATACATGTGTTCCCATCCTGAACCCTCCTCCCTCCTCCCTCCCCACACCATCCCTCTGGGTCGTCCCAGTGCACCAGCCCCAAGCATCCAGTATCGCAGATCGAACCTGGACTGGCAACTCGTTTCTTACATGATATTCTACATGTTTCAATGTCACTCTCCCAAATCTTCCCACCCTCTCCCTCTCCCACAGAGTCCATAAGACTGTTCTATACATCAGTGTCTCTTTTGCTGTCTCGCATACACCAGGTTATTGTTACCATCTTTCTAAATTCCATATATATCGTTAGTATACTGTATTTCTGTTTTTTCCTTCTGGCTTACTTCACTCTGTATAATAGGCTCCAGTTTCATCCACCTCATTAGAACTGATTCAAATGTATTCTTTTTAATGGCTGAGTAATACTCCATTGTGTATATGTACCACAGCTTTCTTATCCATTCATCTGCTGATGGACATCTAGGTTGCTTCCATGTCCTGGCTATTATAAACAGTGCTGCGATGAACATTGGGGTACACGTGTGTCTCTTTCCTTCTGGTTTCCTCAGTGTGTATGCCCAGCAGTGGGATTGCTGGATCATAAGGCAGTTCTATTTCCAGTTTTTAAGGAATCTCCACACTGTTCTCCATAGTGGCTGTACTAGTTTGCATTCCCACCAACAGTGTAAGAGGGTTCCCTTTTTCTCCACACCCTCTCCAGCACTTATTATTTGTAGACTTTTGGATCGCAGCCATTCTGACTGGTGTGAAATGGTACCTCATAGTGGTTTTGATTTGCATTTCTCTGATAATGAGTGATGTTGAGCATCTTTTCATGTGTTTGTTAGCCATCTGTATGTCTTCTTTGGAGAAATGTCTATTTAGTTCTTTGGCCCATTTTTTGATTGGGTCATTTATTTTTCTGGAGTTGAGCTGTAGGAGTTGCTTGTATATTTTTGAGATTAGTTGTTTGTCAGTTGCTTCATTTGCTATTATTTTCTCCCATTCTGAAGGCTGTCTTTTCACCTTGCTGATAGTTTCCTTTGATGTGCAGAAGCTTTTAAGGTTAATTAGGTCCCATTTGTTTATTTTGCTTTTATTTCCAATATTCTGGGAGGTGGGTCATAGAGGATCCTGCTGTGATGTATGTCAGAGAGTGTTTTGCCTATGTTCTCCTCTAGGAGTTTTATAGTTTCTGGTCTTACGTTTAGATCTTTAATCCATTTTGAGTTTATTTTTGTGTATGGTGTTAGAAAGTGGTCTAGTTTCATTCTTTTACACGTGGTTGACCAGATTTCCCAGCACCACTTGTTAAAGAGATTGTCTTTAATCCATTGTATATTCTTGCCTCCTTTGTCAAAGATAAGGTGTCCATATGTGCGTGGATTTATCTCTGGGCTTTCTATTTTATTCCATTGATCTATATATCTGTCTTTGTGCCAGTACCATACTGTCTTGATAACTGTGGCTTTGTAGTAGAGCCTGAAGTCAGGTAGGTTGATTCCTCCAGTTCCATTCTTCTTTCTCAAGATCGCTTTGGCTATTCGAGGTTTTTTGTTTTTCCATACAAATTGTGAAATTATTTGTTCCAGCTCTGTGAAGAATACTGTTGGTAGCTTGATAGGGATTGCGTTGAATCTATAAATTGCTTTGGGTAGTATACTCATTTTCACTATATTGATTCTTCCAATCCATGAACATGGTATATTTCTCCATCTATTAGTGTCCTCTTTGATTTCTTTCACCAGTGTTTTATAGTTTTTTTATATATAGGTCTTTAGTTTCTTTAGGTAGATATATTCCTAAGTATTTTATTCTTTCCGTTGCAATGGTGAATGGAATTGTTTCTTAATTTCTCTCTCTGTTTTCTCATTATTAGTGTATAGGAATGCAAGGGATTTCTGTGTGTTGATTTTATATCCTGCAACTTTACTATAGTCATTGATTATTTCTAGTAATTTTCTGGTGGAATCTTTAGGGTTTTCTATGTAGAGGATCATGTCATCTGCAAATAGTGAGAGTTTTACTTCTTCTTTTCCAATTTTGATTCCTTTTATTTTTTTTTTCTGCTCTGATTGCTGTGGCCAAAACTTCCAAAACTATGTTGAATAGTAATGGTGAAAGTGGGCACCCTTGTCTTGTTCCTGACTTTAGAGGAAATGCTTTCAATTTTTCACCATTGAGGATAATGTTTGCTGTGGGTTTGTCATATATAGCTTTTATTATGTTGAAGTATGTTCCTTCTATTCCTGCTTTCTGGAGAGTTTTTATCATAAATGGATGTTGAATTTTGTCAAAGGCTTTCTCTGCATCTATTGAGATAATCATATGGTTTTTATTTTTCAATTTGTTAATGTGGTGTATTACATTGATTGATTTGCAGATATTGAAGAATCCTTGCATCCCTGGGATAAAGCCCACTTGATCATGGTGTATGATCTTTTTAATGTGTTGTTGGATTCTGATTGCTAGAATTTTGTTAAGGATTTTTGCATCTATGTTCATCAGTGATATTGGCCTGTAGTTTTCTTTTTTTGTGGCATCTTTGTCAGGTTTTGGTATTAGGGTGATGGTGGCCTCATAGAATGAGTTTGGAAGTTTACCTTCCTCTGCAATTTTTTGGAAGAGTTTGAGCAGGATAGGTGTCAGCTCTTCTCTAAATTTTTGGTAGAATTCAGCTGTGAAGCCGTCTGGACCAGGGCTTTTGTTTGCTGGAAGATATCAGATAAAATAGACTTTAAAACAAAGGCTGTGAAAAGAGACAAAGAAGGTCACTACATAATGATCAAAGGATCAATCCAAGAAGAAGATATAACAATTATAAATATATATGCACCCAACACGGGAGCACCACAGTACGTAAGACAAATGCTAACAAGTATGAAAGGAGAAATTAACAATAACACAATAATAGTGGGAGACTTTAATACCCCACTCACACCTATGGATAGATCAACTAAACAGAAAATTAACAAGGAAACACAAACTTTAAACGATACAATAGACCAGTTAGACCTAATTGATATATATAGGACATTTTATCCCAAAACAATGAATTTCACCTTTTTCTCAAGCGCACATGGAACCTTCTCCAGGATAGATCACATCCTGGGCCATAAAGCTAGCCTTGGTAAATTCAAAAAAATAGAAATCATCCCAAGCATTTTTTCTGACCACAATGCAGTAAGATTAGATCTCAATTACAGGAGAAAAACTATTAAAAATTCCAACATATGGAGGCTGAACAACACGCTGCTGAATAACCAACAAATCACAGAAGAAATCAAAAAAGAAATCAAAATTTGCATAGAAACGAATGAAAATGAAAACACAACAACCCAAAACCTGTGGGACACGGTAAAAGCAGTCCTAAGGGAAAGTTCATAGCAATACAGGCACACCTCAAGAAACAAGAAAAAAGTCAAATAAATAACCTAACTCTACACCTAAAGCAACTAGAAAAGGAAGAAATGAAGAACCCCAGGGTTAGTAGAAGGAAAGAAATCTTAAAAATTAGAGCAGAAATAAATGCAAAAGAAACAAAAGAGACCATAGCAAAAATCAACAAAACCAAAAGCTGGTTCTTTGAAAGGATAAATAAAATTGACAAACCATTAGCCAGACTCATCAAGAAACAAAGGGAAAAAAATCAAATCAACAAAATTAGAAACGAAAATGGAGAGATCACAACAGACAACACAGAAATACAAAGGATCATAAGAGACTACTATCAACAATTATATGCCAATAAAATGGACAACGTGGAAGAAATGGACAAATTCTTAGAAAAGTACAACTTTCCAAAACTAGACCAGGAAGAAATAGAAAATCTTAACAGACCCATCACAAGCATGGAAATTGAAACTGTAATCAAAAATCTTCCAGCAAACAAAGGCTATGGTTTTTCCAGTAGTCATGTATGGATGTGAGAGTTGGACTGTGAGGAAGGCTGAGTGCTGAAGAATTGATGCTTTTGAACTGTGGTGTTGGAGGAGACTCTTGAGAGTCCCTTGGACTGCAAGGAGATCCAACCAGTCCATTCTAAAGGAGATCAGCCCTGGGTGTTCTTTGGAAGGAATGATGCTAAAGCTGAAACTCCAGTACTTTGGCCACCTCATGCGAAGAGTTGACTCATTGGAAAAGACTCTGATACTTGGAGGGATTGGGGGCAGGAGGAGAAGGGATGACAGAGGATGAGATGGCTGGATGGCATCACTGACTCTATGGACATGAGTTTGAGTGAACTCTGGGAGTTGGTGATGGACAGGGAAGCCTGGCGTGCTATGATTCATGGGGTCACAAAGAGTCAGACACAACTGAGCGACTGAACTGATTGACTAAGAGCAATTATATTTCTGTCCTCACTTAAGTATTAAGGGTGGAATTTAGGAAGAAGGAAACTGAGCCAGAAAGTAGAAATACAATGCAAAAAGCAATATTAAGCAAAGAATTTGATGAACATATGGATAATACTAAGCAAGTATCTGTTATGCTGTTGTATGAAAATAAAATAATAATAGTAACGATTTGATGAAATAGAACAAGGTGGAACTAAGGATATTTCAAAGATCTAGATATTGGAATAGGAAAAACATGATGAAAAATAGAAAAAAATGATATTGGAATAGGAAAAAAACATCTTTAATGAGACATAAAATCATAACCTATAATAAAAGGTTGCTATGTTTGATTACATTAAAATTAAAGCTTCTATATGGCAAATATACTAAAACAAAATTACAAAAAAACGAGCCAAACTAGAGAAATTATTTGTAAACCATATAACCAACAAAGAATTAGTGCATGGAATATACAGTCCCTACAAAGCAAGAGAAAAAAAACTAACAACCAGAAAATGAGAAATAGGGAATTTTTTTGAAAAAGGAAACTGAATGACCAATAAATAAATGAAAGTCCATATGATCTCAGTAGGAAATACTTACTACCACACACAAGATACCATCTGATACCATCTGATACTTACTACCACACACAAGATACCAAATCAATAAGGCAGAGATACCAAGTGTTGACACATAATGTAGAGAAACAAGAGCTCTTATTAATGGGATAATTAAAAAATATAATTATTTTAAAGAGCCATTTGGCAAAATTTTCATCTATATATTTTGCAAAGTTTTAATATAACTATTTTGAAGAGCATTATAATTAAAGAACCCACACCCAGTAACTTAGCAATCTGCCTTCTAGGTTTTCTCATTAGAGAAACTGAACTTGTGCACAGGAATGTTTATAGCAGTTAGCTTATGACAAGACAGTGGAAACAAATTCTCTGTCCCTCATAGGAGAATGGAAGCTTTAGCTATACTTGGTTTTTCCTGTCGTCAAAGCCCAGTGCTATCCTAAAGTTTAACCTGTAGTCAGCTGTGATAGGGCTTCCCTGATAGCTCAGTTGGCAAAGAATCCAAAACAGGTAGCAGGAGATCCTTCGATGCGCAGCTTTGATGTCTTCTGAGAGGTGTTGAGTCTAATTTACTGACTCTCACTTCTTGGTAGGACTTTCTCTGGAACCCAGGTGGGAGGATAGGCAAGAAAAGAGGAGAGCCCTCTACTCAGGACTGTCTTGTTTCCTCAGAGGTTTGGTTAAAGGAACATCATTCTCTCCCACAGTTTGGATCCCCACATAACCAGCTTGGAAAGAGTAAACAGTAATTAGTTATATAAAGTGACAGAAAAGATACAGACACAAATTAGTGAAGGAGGATGAAAGCACACATGTATCATTATGTGGGAGGAGCAATCAACCTACCTTTCAGAGTGCGGCTGGGAAGAAAAGCTTGTAAAAGGTGGGCTCAGCCAAGACAGAATCTTGATGATGTTCTGAAAGCCCACGCTCCCATCACCCAGCTTCCTCTCACCTCCAGGGCCTCAAAGTACCCCTACCCTGTACCAGACCAGTTTGGTGTGATATAAGCAAGTTTGAGTTCCCATCCCAGATCTGCCAGTATGTTGCTCTGTGATTTAAGCATGCAATCTGCCTTTCTAAGCTTCACGTTCCCCATTCTCAAATGAAGAAGTGGAATCAGACCACTTCTACATTTTTTCCTACCTCTGATATTTTCAGTTCAGTTCAGTTCAGTCACTCAGTCGTGTCCGACTATTTATGCAACTGTAAATATCTTTAAGATATTTCTCTCCATGCCACAAAATTAGCCCTGAATCCTTTACTCTTGGTCATGTTTTATCTACTGCTAAGAGTTGGGGAAATTACATTTTGGCCCTGATACCAAGATGTCTTCAGGAACCAGGGAGGTAATATAAATTTCTGAAGTAGACAGGTGTGACATAGTAGGGGGCAGTGTGGGTGTTGGGGAACTGGAGAGTGTCTGCTTACCGAAAGGCATTCACGTGCAAATGTTTCATAAACACTGTGCTGAACAAACAGTTTTCTGGGGCTGGGTTTGGGCCAAAAGCCACTAGTGTGCAGCCTCTGATTAAAAGAAAAGGAAACTCTGATGGAATTTTTGGCATCGATCACAGGAGGTTTAAGAGGACCGGGGGCAGCAGGGAGTGAAGAGATGAGAGATGTAAGGGCATATTATAGTCAGTCATCTTTTGCTATCTCATCCAGCATTTATCTAACTCTTTAGGCAGTTAGCCTGTGATAGATTTCACCCCCAACCTCATCCTCTATTACACCTTAGTTGAATTTAGTCAGTTGAATGTTTTTTTTTTTTTTTTTTTTTTTAAGATGGCTCAGATGGTAAAGTGTCTGCCTGCAATGCGGGAGACCTGGGTTCGATCCCCCGGTGGGGAAGATCCCCTGGAGATGGAAATGGCAACCCACTCCAGTACTCTTGCCTAGAAAATTGCATGAATAGAGGAGCCTGGTGGGCTACAGTCCATGAGGTCTCAAAGAGTCGGACACGACTTCACTTTCACTTTCACTTTACAGCTGCTTTACAGTACTGTGTCAGTTTTTGCTGTATAACAAAATGAATCAGCTATATGTATACATAGATCCCCTTTTTTGGATTTCCTTCTCATTTAGGTAACCACAGAGTACTGAGTAGGGCTCCCTGTGCTGTACAGTATACACAGCAGTGTATAAATTCAATCTCAATCTCTCAATTAATTCCACCCCCTTCCCCCTTGGTTCCATATGTTTCTTTTCTACATCGTGTCTTTATTTCTACTTTACAAACAAGGTCATTTATACCATTTTTCTAGATTCTACATATATGCATTACTGTACAATATTTGGTTTTCTCTTTCTGATTTATTTCACTCTGTATGTCAGTCCCTAGGTCCCTCCATGTCTCTGCAAATGACACAGTTACATTCCTTTTTGTGACTCAGTGATTTTCTGTTGTATACATGTACCAAATCTTCTTTATCTATACCTCTGTTGTTGGACATTTAAATTCTGTGTCTTGGCTATTGTTAATAGTGTTGCAATGAATATTAGGATGCATATATCTTTTTGAATTATTTTCTCTGGGAATATGCCCAATAGTGGGATTGCTGGGTCATATGGTAGTTCCTTTTTTAATTTTTTAAAGAACTTCCACACCGTTCTCCTTAGTTGCTGTATCAATTTACATTTCCAGCAATGTAAGAGGGTTCCCTTTTGTCTACACCCTTTCTAGCATTTATTGTTTGTAGATTTTTCAGTCATGGCCATTTTGACTGGTGTGAGGTGACACCTCATTGTAGTTTTGGTTTGCATTTCTCTAATAATCAGTAAGTTAGTTGGATCTTGAGGCAAGTCCTGGGCTTCACTTCCTTCCTGTTCCACATGAAAGGTTGAAGTAACTTTGTTCCAAGATCTCTTCTGAATCTTATATTCTACAAAGCTAAATATGAAATCGAAAGCGTCTCTGAGTACCATGCTTTGCTGACCTGATTTATGTCGATTATGGAATGACAGTTGAAAGAATGAAGGGCGTTAGTTTAATAGGCACAAAATGTTTTATATTCTTTTATAAGATGTGAGAGAGCTTTTGAATACCACTTGTCTCTACTGAAAGCTGAGTGAGAGGGGGTGAAAAGCTTAAAAATAAATAACAGGTAAAATTAGACAAAGGAAGTTGTATAACCAAGAAACAAAGATCAAATGAAAATGCCAAGAGGATTGGATTTTTCACTTCACAATGCAAATTTCACCATCAAGTTGATATTAAGAAACTGGAAACTTCTGGATTCTGATGTGGTCAGTTCGGGTATTAAAGAACCAGCCAAAAAAAATGACCAAGCATCTTCCCAGAGAACAGCTGCTCCATAGAAATGCCTTACAAAGTGCTCACCATCTCCAGGGTCTTTTCCTGGCTTGTGTGAGGAATAGGTGTTTGGTAGGTGCTTCTCTAGGCTTTTAAGGTTCTCCTTTCTAATATAAGGGGCTTCCCTGGTGGCTCAGACAGTAAAGCATCTGCCTGCAATGCGGGAGACCCAGGTTCAATCCCTGGGTCAGGAAGATCCCTTGGAAATGGAAATGGCAACCCACTCCAGTATTCTTGCCTGGAGAATCCTATGGACAGAGGAGCCTGGTAGGCTATACACTCCACGGCATCGCAAAGAGTTGGACACGACTGAGCTACTTCACTTTCGCTTTCTAATATAAGAGTTATGATGGTGATGGTGGTGGTAACTAATATAAATTTATGAGCATTAATAGTATATGCCAGAGGCTGTGATAACCACTTTATAAATATTATCTCTAAGCCTCAATTTATTCATCTTTAAAATGTAGGTGTATTAGTCTCTGCCTCATTCTTTTGTAGAATGAATAATTATTAGGGACCTAATCAGCAGCATCATCCAAAGAGCTTCTATACTAGGTTTGTTTCAAACATCTGCTCAGAAGATAAAATATTGAAAACAGAGAAACTAATCCCAAGCGTATTCAGTGCCTGGAAGCATTTGTCATTGTTTCTTTGTATCCCACTGATTTTTTTCTGTGTAGTGAGACCCATTGTCCCTATTGTATGCCTGAAGCTTATGGGGCCAAAGTGGCTTTCCATGAGTGTCAGAACTTGTAGATGCCCCCCAAGATTTCCTGCTCCCTGCAGTGCTCATTCCTTCTTCTGTGTACTCAATGGAACACTAATCTAGGTACTGCAGTGAAGGCATTTTGCAGATGAAATTAAGGCCCCAGGTCAGCTGACCTTAAAATAGGGAGATCATCCAGGTAGGCCTGAGCCAATCACACGAGCCCTTTAAATCTAGGGCTGGAAATAAAAGTCAAGGAAGTTGGAGAGGGAGTTGATGTGAAGGAAAATGCCTACTGGCTTTGAAGATGAAGGAGGAGGCCCCATGGCATGGAAGGTGGGCAGTCCCCAGGAACTGCGTGTGGCCCCAGCTGTCAGCAGCACAGAATGGGGGCTTCAGTCCTTCAACAGCAAGGATTTGAATTCTGCCAACAAGCACAGGATCTTGAAAGAGGACCCTGAGCTTCCCATGAGACCCTGATCTGCCTACATCTTGATTTCAGCCTATGAGATACTGAGGAGAGAATTCAGTCATACTGTGCTTAGACTTTTGACCTACAAAAATAAACTAAAGAGTGAGTGTTGTTTTAGGCTGTTAAATGTGAGGTAATGTGTTATATAGCTATAGAAAACTGTGGTGCTTACCCTGAGAAACCTGACTGGCCAATGACGAGCAAGAATTTGAATTCAGGCCTGGCTGACTCTAAAGCTTTTGTTCTAAATCTCTGTTATATTGGGGAATGATGCAAATTCCAAATTTTATATTATATATTTTAAGTTGTTCGTGCAAGTTTGCTGCTGCTAAGTCGCTTCAGCCATGTCTGACTCTTTGCAACCCCATGGACTGCAGCCTACCAGGCTCCCCCGTCCATGGGATTTTCCCGGCAAGAGTACTGGAGTGGGGTGCCATTGCCTTCTCTGAGTGCAAGTTTAAACAAGTATTAATAAATGATGTGGTTGATTTGAGTAAACACTCTGAACTATAAGGACAATAGATTGCCTGAAAGTTAACATGTTCTATGAGTAACTCAACCTAAAATATTATTAAAATGAATGTGAGAGAGGAAAGTTGGCCATGACACCAGGCTTAATTAAAAAAAAAAAGGAATGGTGACATATAAATACTTAAGTGTATTTTTCTAGTTGCCAAATTAACTTGGCAGTATCTGACAGCTATGAGCGAGCTGAAGAAATTCTTCTGTAAGAAAAGAATGGCTGGAATTTGGACAAATAGAACTTGGTGTGCAGAAACCCAGAGACTGAACATTGCCACGGGTTCTGTGGTGTTTTGAACGGTAACTGATTTCCAAAGTCTAGCACAAGTAGAAGAGGTAGACAAAGGAACATCACAATTGTCCTATGGAGTGGTCGTTGGGCTTAGTGTAAGGGTGTTGTTGGGAGAACCCTTCCCCATAATGTATAATAGACAGTAGCTGTAAATAATGATAGTAGTGTTTATCAAGGGCTCCCTGTGTGCCAGGCATTTCTCTAAATGCTTTTCATGAATTTCCTCATCCAATCCTTAAGCAATCCTGAGTGGTTAGTACTTGTAATTATCTCTGTTTTAAAGATGAGAAGCCTAAGATGGGAAACTTGAAAATTTACCCTAGGTAAATATTAAGCATTAACTGGAACTCAGGCATGTCTCCAAAGTCTATTTTATTAGTTGCTGGATCCTTCTCCCTGGAAAAAATGTTAAAGTTCTAGGAAAATGTATTTTTGTTAATGAGGAAAGTGTACTTATATGATTAAGAGATAATGTTAAATGAAAGTATATGTTACATTATCACATAAAAAGGAAAGACACTGCTCAAGCCATGCTATATATATTGAGTAGAGAAGAACTAATAATTAGTAACAGTATATATCTTTGGAGTATGCCCTGAATGGACATTGGATAATAGTCAAAATGAGGTTTAAGATTATTTAAAATGTTTGATTTTTTTTCGAGTATTTACAAGTTATTACTAATTATTACAATAATTAGCATTGCAATTTATTTATCTATATCATTTGATATAGCTCAAATGAACAAAGTGGCACATAGTATAATAGAAAAAATTCCCATACAGCATCATCCAGTTTAGGAAATGAGACATGATGAATATGGTTGAGTCCCTCATGTTTGCATTTCCTTACTTCCCCCAACAGAGGCAGTTGTACCCGAGAATTTGGAGTCTGTTGTTCTGTTGTATTTCCTTATACTTTTTAGTATATAAAGCATGTATTTAAAAATGTATTAAAAAATAAATTATTAATAGGTTAACGAAATAGCCATGTTTCATGTTTTTAACTTTATGTAATAATATGGTGTATGTGTTATTCTACAACTTAGTTTTTTAAACTCAGCATCATATGTGCAAAATATATTGATATTGATATGTTTATCTACTTTAGTTTAATTTTTTTCCCTCCTGTGTAGTCAGCTATACTCTGCTTTTTGGTTCTGTTGACAAGCATTTAGATAATTTCTAGTGTTCTGCTGTTACAGAAAATTATATTATCATGTCACTGGGTATATGTGTGCATTTCTGTAGATTCTCTGTCTAGGAGGTGTTTGTAGGGTATATACATCTTGACTTTATTAGGCAGTGCCCATATCCTCTCCAATGTGACTGTACTTCTACCAGCAGGTCAAAAGAAACTCCATTGTTTCAGATCTCTGTTAACACTTGGCCACGACACATATTAATTATTACAAATCCAACTTTTTTTTACTAAAGAATGTACATGTCTTCTTTAGTAATTACATGTACCCATGTACTTACAAAGAAAGGAAAAGGGGAGGATAGAGGGAGACAGAGAGATAGAGGCAGAGAGAGAGAGAAAGAGAAAAAGGAAATCAGGCAAGAGGCACAGGAAAGGAATCCCGTTGCTGAACCAGAGTGCAGCTTTGGTGTTTGAATAGGGCCAAACTGGAGCCCCAAGCAGGCTGAGCTGAGGTTGAGACCTCTTGGTAACTGACCAGGGCTGCTTACCTCTCCTTTTATTAAAGGCTATGTTTTGTGAAAGTGTCAGTCGCTCAGTTGTATCTGACTCCTTGCAACCCCATGGACTGTAGCCCACCAGGTTCCCCTGCCCATGGAGTTCTCCAGGCAAGAATACTGGAGTGGGCTGCCATTCCCTTCTTCAGAGGATCTTCCTGACTCAGGGATTGAACCCCAGTCTCTTGCATAGCAGGCAGATTCTTTACCGTTTGAGCCACCAGGGAAGCCCATACTAGCCTCAGAACTGGAGGTTGAGAGGAGCCGGTAGTGGTTCCAAGTTTGTGAGAAGAGAGAGGAGCCTGTAGTGGTTCCAGGTTGGTGAGAAGAGACAGGCAGAAACAGGTAGACAAAGAGGAGATGCACTCAGAAGCTTTTCTCTGACTGGACCATAGACAGTCAGCCCTTTTATCTACAGATGATGTGGCTCATTTTCAGGGTGCTTGGTGGTTAACTCTCATGCAGACAGAGTCATTAATTATCCTATAATGCTGGCTTCTCTTGGGATACAATAATCAGCTTCACTATGAGGACATTTTAACAGCATAACCAGAGGAAATTACTTTATGTCACTTGGCGATTTATGAAAAGTAAAATGAATTCCGTGGTGGATGGAAATTTGACTTAATGTAGAATGTCAGAGATAAATAATTTCCCTGAGAACATAAGAAGGTACCTTATAGTACAGGACTCATGGTGCCTCAAGCCCAATCTTCCATCACTGACTCTGACAATGGGGAGGTGTTAGTGGGGTGATGAGATGGTTCTTTTTCCCTTATGTCAACATGTCAACTTTGACACATTAGGAAGTCTGTTTTTGGCACACACCCATTCAGAGGCTTTCTTGTGCACTACATATACACCCATAGAGAGAGAGAGAGATACTTAGATAAGAGTGAAGGAATAAAGTTCATCTTTTTGAAGCTGAGTTTCCTTATCTGAAATATCAATTATAATAACAATCCTAACCTCTCTGAAGCATGTACATTAAACAGGAATATCCAGGGAAGTTTTGCTAACTGAAGGCTGAATTCAGATGCTAATTTTAAAAATCTTTTGTGTGTGTGTGTGACAGCCTTTGACGCAGTTTCTCGCATATTTTATCTGTCACTACTTAGTCTGACTGGCTGCTAATGGGCTTGGGTGAACAGCCAGTTGTTTCCTCACCTAACCACTTGCTGTCCTATCTGTAGCTGAATAGGGAGGCTTCTAGTAAGGTTCTGGTTTTTATAAGGAAATTTGGTAGAGCTACAAATCTTGCTATAGGGGTTTCTTCCAGCGGAAGTCTTCTGCCTTGTTTTTGTTTGATTTTTCTGATCATCATCTCTCCCCAAGGAGAGAGGTAATATGATTGATTCTCTTGTGAAGAAGAGAGGCAATGACACAACAGTGATGGTCAGCCCACGTTTTCGTCTGTTTCAACTGAGTAAAATTCATGCCAGTGCTTGGCCATGTAGCTGGTTCCAGAGCTACTTATTTCTCTCTAAAGATCTGGCTGCATTTAGTACAGGGTTCCACAATGCCCAATTTGTTTTATTTTATTGTGGTATTGTATTTATTTTATTATTTTATTTTATTTACCATGGGCTTCCTTATTGTTCCTCTAATCTTTTATAATAGATGGGGCTTTCCTGGTGGCTCAGCAGTAAAGAATCTGCCTGCAATGCAGGAGACGCAGGAGAGGTGTCTTCATCTGGAAGATCCCCCAGAGGAGGGCATGACAACCCTGGGGGAGGGCATGACACTCCAATGTTCTTGCCTGGAGAATCCTGTGGACACAGGAGCCTGGCGGGCTACAGTCCACAGGGTTGCAAAGAGTCAGACACAACTGAGCAACTGAGCACACACGCACACAGCCTATTAGATAGGAGGTAGGCGTTGCGGTGTTACGGACTTACAGTTCTCTAAGCTTTTCTGGCACCCTGTGGTGTTGAATAGCTCACTACATTTTTGTAGTGAGAAGTTTTGTAGTGAGAAGTTTTGCAGGGTAGCTCTGGTGCTTAGGGTAGGAATGAAAAGTATCAGACTTAAATGCCAGAATGTCTTAACTGGACCCATGAGGTACACCACTGCTCACTGTGCTGCTTGGGGTGCTCATCACACTACTCACTGGTCTCTCCTGGGCACATTGTGGGTGTGAATATCATATCCCCCTCATGGATGTGTGGGGACATGTGTCTAGTTCTGGCCAGTTGTTGAGTGGAAGTGACGTGAACCAGTTCCAGGCAGGAGTATTTCACTGCCAGTTTGTGATACACACATGCACCCCCCCACTGCCTGAGTTCTTTCCCTCTCTCATGGCAGCTAGCAGCATTTTGAGTGAAGTGAGTGAAATCGCTCAGTTGTGTCCAACTCTTTGCGACCCCATGGACAGTAGCCTGCACCAGGCTCCTCTGTCCATGGGATTTTCTAGGCAAGAGTCCTGGAGTGGGTTGCCATTTCCTTCTCCAGGGAATCTTCCTGGAGAAGAACCCAGGTCTCCTGCATTGATAGACAGATGATTTACCGACTGAGCCACCAGGGAAGTCCAGCTTTCAAGCAGCATTTTAGATGGTGCCTACTCTATCAATCTGGGTCCATGAGTGAAGTGATGGGCAGGGCCTCCCTGACCAACCGCCATGAACATGTACACTGAGTGAAAAAATAACCCTTTGTTATTTTATTATTATTATTAATTTTTTTTGGTCATGCTATGTAGCATGCCGATCTTAGTTTCCTGACCAGGAATTGAACCCACACCCCCTGCATTGAAAATTTGGAGTCTTAACCATTGGACCTCTAGGGAATTCCCTAAACCTTTGTTCTTTGAAACTACTGATGATTGGGAGTTGCTCGTTACCAGACAGAATCTAGCCTATTCAGGCTGACACAATGTTGACCGAGGGCCCTTTCTCAGTAACCTTCCCAATGTAGCGTTTCAGCTATATAAGTGGATTAAGCTTGTAATATGAGAAAAAAAGTATTTGTCATTTTCTCTTTGGTTGAGTTGAATTCTACCTGTCAGTATTTTCCCTGACTGGATCCCATCACACTTTTCAGAGCTATTTGACAGTGTTTCAGAGACTGCAGTTTGCCATCCCAGCACCTCTGAGCCTTTTGGCCTTTAGGCTGAAATCCCCATTTCCCCAGCTGCTCTATTTGTGATGCAAGGAATAATTCAAAGGGCTTTTTAAAATTCTGGTTAACTTTCTCTAGATATTTTTTACATCCCTGGATAATCATTATCCAAGACAATTCTCGGGATAGCCTTAGACTTCTAGCATCTTTATCATTCCTGTATTTAAGATCCCATAACCTATCGGTGGTATGTGATGTTCTAAGGTAAGAAGAGTGAGGGCTAGTGAAAAAGTGTTAGGATCAATGGGTTGACTATCCTGGGAGAGTCCAGGAGTTTCTAGAGTTACACTGCTGAAGGAATGGGTTCTTAAGATAGGAAATAATGGTTGGAGAGTGAAATATTTGAAATTGAGTAGTTGGGAGTTACAACTATTGATAATAAATTTAAGGTTTGAACATTGGAGTAACTGAGGAAGTATGGAACACAGCTTACTGTAGGAGAGCAGGTTCAGAAACTGGTATTAATGGTTCTCAAAGGAGTTTCCAGGAAGTTAGAACATTTTTAAGATGTAGCATTTATACTCATCTGTATTCCAGATTATGTATCTTAGCTTTTAGATTATCTTCATAAATTATACCACTGATTATTGAATTTTCTCTAACATGTTGGAACATTTATCCTAGTACATCATAGGTTCTGGAATTAGGGAGATCTAGGTTCAAACCTTGAATTTACTGTTTACTGGTTGTATGGCTTTGGGCACGTCAGTTCGAATCTTTGAGTATCAGTTTCTTCATCTGAAAATTGGATAGATTTGGAACAGCCATCTTGTTGTGACAAAGGAATGAGTTGATGCCTTCTGCTGGCATGTGGTGGCACTAAGGTAATGATAACAACTAATATTCTTTATCCCATTATTATTAAAGTAGAGAGGCCAAAGAGGCCTGAGGTGTTGGAAAATTGCCACGGTCAACCCTCAGGGAATATCCTAATTATATTACATCACATTATGTTACATTACATATTGCAGCCTAGCATTTGTTTTGAAGTTAATAAAAAAATTAATTTTTCCAGCTCAGCAGTTTCTAGGAACAGAGAAACATTTCTACCCCATAAATTACTGAGAATGACTAACACACACACACACACACACACACACACACACACATACCAGAATGCCACAAACTTGCTTTGTCAAATTAGATATTCATAAGATAATGAAATACAGCTTTTTACAGAAGATGTGTATTATAGCTGTTAAAAACCCTTCAGGGTTGTGAATGAGAGAAACTTAAAGCTAGAGTAGATCTTTCTGATTTTCTTGGTAGATAAGTAGTGTGCTGTCTCTGCCCCTGCTCTTTTATTTCCAACCTTTGACATTCACTGATCTTCTTTAACTGCTTTTTTCCAGGACTGATAAATCAGGAAAATTTCAGTGCTTTCATTTTAGACAAGACACCTGAAGTTCAGGAGAAGAAAAGCCAGGCTCTTGAAAGTCATTACACTTTGCTCGACTAGTGATTCTTGACCATAATCAGGTCAGCCACTACCCTGCCCTATTTTAAACAAATATTTTGTAATAACCCTTGACTATACGGAAATGAAATCCAAGGGTAATATAACCTATCTACTCATAATTAAATTATGCACATATTTCCTTAACTATAATACAAAAAAGCAATAAAGCAAAAGTTATTTATAATAAAATAATATATGTTTCATTATATAAATGCTCAGATTTGTCTACAGTATAAAATATAATAAAGCAGTCAGATACATGTCTGCACATTAAATCACTGTGAATGCACCCTACGAATGACAGTCAGCACACGTGTGCTGGATTGTCGACTCTGTTACCACAGGTGGGATCACTGTCGGTGACATTTAGAGAATCCCTGTTCTGAACAAAAGGAAAGCATAATTTCCCCTTTGTTTAGTGTATATAAATTACCATGCAAAAAATTATTAGTGTTTCTATGTAAAAGGGGTTAAGTTTTAAGTTGAGTGATTATAAATAAATTTTTACTCATGATAGAATGTGGGATCATTCTATCATGAAGAATGTGGGATGTAACCTCTTTAATGAGATTGTCCCTCATATTATAATGTCACCTGTCCTCTTCCTAAATGCCCATGTGTGTGTGTGCTAAGTCTCTTCAGTCCTGTCTGACACTTTGCAACCCTATGGACTGTAGCCTGCCAGGTTCCTCTGTCCATTCTTGTCCAGGCAATAATACTGGAGTGGGCCATGCCCTCCTTCAGGGGATCTTCCTGACCCAGGGATTGAACCCACATCTCTTGTGTTTCCTGTCTTGCAGGCAGTTTATTTACAGCTGAGCCACCAGGGAAGGCTTAAATGCCTATGGTGTTCCCCAGTCATAACCGCAAACCTAGGCCCCACAAGGATCTTAAAGTGCTTTGGGGGTATTAACACTTCTACTGAGAACCATGTTCTAGATATGTTGACTGGAGTACTTATAAGTTTTAAAAATTACTAAGGCCAAAGGCCTCCAAAAATAACCCTACAATTGTCCCTTTACACTCTACATTCCAGATATGTCAAAGTGTAAATCTGATCCTGTCATCCATTTTTTTTTTTTTTTTTGGCTTGTGCTGGAGCTTCATTGCTGCACAAGGGTTTTCTGTAGTTGTGGTGAGCGGTGACTACTCTTTGTTGCGATACATGGGCTTCTCATTGGGGTGACTTCTCTTATTATGGAGCGTAGGCTCTAGGCACACGAGCTTCAGTAGTTGCAACACACAGACTCAATATTTGTAGCACATGGGCTTTAGCTGCTCCAAGGTGTGTGGAATCTTCCCAGACCAGGGATTGAACCCATGTTCCTTGCATTGGCAGGAGGATTTCCACCCACTGTACCACCAGGAAGTCCTGATCATGCCATCCTTTATGCCAACTTTCTTTAGACAGTTTGTGACTCCACAGAACTCATAATGAAGACCTAAATACTTAGCCCAGTCTGTGGTCCCCTTCTGATCTGACCCTTGTTGACCCCAGCTGCTGGTGGCTCCCCTGGATCCCAGCACTCCAGTTACGGTGGTCTTCTTTCACCTGCTAGAATACATCATATTGCTTTCACTGCTACACTTCCAACCTTGTGCTGTGCTGAGTCACTCAGTCATGTCCCACTCTTTGCGACCCCATGTAGCCTGCCAGGCTCCTCTGTCCATGGGGATTCTCCAGGCAAGAATACTGGAGTGGGCTACCATGCCCTGCTCCAGGGAATCTTCCCAACTCAGGGATCAGACCCAGGTCTCCTGCATTGCATGCACATTCTTTATCAACTGAGCCACCAGGGAAAACTCCCTAACATTTCCTACCTGTTTTCAGTTAACTCCTGTTCCCACTTTAAATTGCAGCTCAATGACCACACCTTCAGGGAAGTGTTTGCTGATCTGGAAACAAAGTTAGCGCCACCACGTACATCTCTTCTCATAGCCTCCACTTTTATAGCAGCTGCAGTTTTACGTATACACATAGTTGGATTCATGTCTGTCTGCTCTGATAGTCTCTGAGCTTTCTGAAGGAAGGAACCATGCCTGCTCTCTCTTCTCAGTGACTGAAATAGCAAAGCCCCTCACATATTCTGTTGAATGCATACACAAATAACTGAGTAGACAAAGGGATGGCTGAATTAACAAACGAGCAAACATACGCCTATAGCTAAGCTAACATTCCTGGGCCAAGTCTAGTTGAGTCAATGAATTTATTTGTTTTCTAATCATAGCAGAGCTCACACCCAACTGCTTAGAGAAATTAATGCTGTCATGTTTGACTTATTTGGCAAGAACAATATGTTCTAGTGTAAAGTAAGAAGTGTTGTGGTTGAGAAGTACAAGATGAGATTCACAGCAGAGGGGATAGTACTTCCTTATTCTTCAGTTGAACAAGTAATACATAAATCTATTCTTGTCATTTCAAATTCCAATAATGTCCCAAAGGAAAAAGTCTCCCATTATCTTCTAGTCCTCCACCCAAAACATTTATGATTGACAATTGGTTATATATTCAAATGGCCATAACCTCTGAATTTAATGTATTTATATGCTTACATAGCTCTCCTTCTCTCCCTGTTTTTATTTTCGTTCAAATATAATTTTGTTCAGACATAAAATATGTAAAGCCTTTGTGGAAAAGATAGCATGTTTGATTTGTAAGTAGATTATTAACGTATGTGAAAGCAGTAGTTTGGTCAAAATAAAGAACTACATGTTACTTGTTACAGATTGAATTTTGTTTCCTCCCACTCATATGTTGAAGCCCTAACCTCTGAGTGTGGCGGTATTTGGTGATGACACCTTTGGGAAATAATGATAATTAGATTTAGAAGAGTCCCTCATGGTGGGGTTAGTGCCCTTTTAAGAAGAGAAACCAGATACCTTGCTGTCTCTTCACTGTGTAAAGACACACGGAGAAGGCAGCCTTTTGCAAGTTTATAAGAGAGTTTTCACCAGAAACTGATCTGCGGGTACCTGGATCTTGGACTTCTCAGCCTCCAGAACTATGATAGAATCAATTTTTGTTGTTTAGTCCATTCAGCCTGTGGTATTTTGTTATGGAAGCCTGAGTGAACTAAGGCATTATTGTAGCAAGTGATATAACCATGATTTCCAAGGTAATCTTATAGCATCGTTTATTCCTTAACTTAAATATTTGCTGAGTACCCACTATGCGCCAGGAAAACAAGGGCTCTGCTTCCATGCTGCTTACAGTCTTCTGAGGGCTGGGGGGAGCAGGGGAGACACATTCAGCAGCATTATACAGCCAAGCAAAGAAACAGGCAATATGTGAGATAGATGTTATGAAGGAAAATAAACTATTGAAAGGAATTTTACAAAATTCAAGTATAAGAAATGCCTCATTTCTTGTAATCTCTAAATTGGTTAATTTTTAAATGAAGCCCTCAAGTGGGTTTCAGGGAGAAATTTAATCTCAGACCTTTGGTGGACTTCTTCCAGTTGATGGGACAAGCTGGGCCTTTTACTTTCTAGTCCCCTCTGATTACCACACCAGGCTACTTGTCCACTGTTACCTAGTCCCCAGAAGAACGGTGGTTTTGCTGCTTCCATGTCAAGTTGACATTGATTACAGACGTTGGTCTCCATGGAGGCCGAGAAGGAGTATGGTGTTCCTTCTAGCTCTTCTTGGGATCTACAAATCCCTGCTTTCTCCTTGTTATAGCTCTTCAAACCTTCCTTCCCCCGTAGTTGGATACTTCTGCCTTTAGGTCAGGTGGCTGTGCTCTCGTACTAGAAACAACTGCCTTCAACTCTGCAACTTAAAAAACCCATAGCCAACGTTGCTAGTGATTCAAAACACAAATTTTAGTTTTCTTCTTGGGACAGAGGAGAAAGATAACTACTCATTCCTTCTAGTCTTCTTTTGTGTTATTAAGAAAAAGGTCACAAATCAATCTCTCAATGTTATCTTTCCGGACCTTTATGTAAAGACACATTTTTATTAAAAAAAAAATGTACTTGCTTTTAGCACTGAATAATATTAATGACTCTGTGCAACCCCATAGACGGCAGCTCATCAGGCTCCCCCATCCCTGGGATTCTCCAGGCAAGAACACTGGAGTGGGTTGCCATTTCCTTCTCCAATGCATGAAAGTGAAAAGTGAAAAGTGAAGTCACTCAGTCGTGTCCGACTCTTAGTGACCCCATGGACTGCAGCCTACCAGGCTCCTCCACCCATGGGATTTTCCAGGCAAGAGTACTGGAGTGGGGTGCCATCGCCTTCTCCGAATATTAATGAAAACTTTCCCCTGTTGTTAAATATTATTTTCAATCCTGGATTTTAATGGCTTTGTAAATATTAAATACATATGAAATTGTTAATGTAACTGATGCTCAAATTTAGATTTAGGTTGTCTCCAATTTTCCTAATTATAAGCAATATGGTTATGACTTATACATAAATCTTTAATAGCAGTTCTAAAACTTTCTTAAGGTTAAATTCTTAGAAGTGGAATAATTGGAGCATGAATGTCTTTAAGATTCTTTTTAAATTTGTCATAAGCATAATCTGGACATGCATTTATGAATTGTAATACAGTACGTTCTTAGGTTTGACAAGTGAGAAATCCCAGCAGTCATTTTTAAATGATCTTACTTTATAAGCTCTAGAATGTCTATGAGTATCCAGCTGGAGAGGCTAACTCTGATCTGTCTATCCTTGACCGACACCACAGTTACTCTCTACCTGCCTTCCTTTATCCCCGTCACTGCCCAGCCTACTCTTTTGGGTTGTGTTCATGGAGGTGTGAATGAGTGTGCTTGTGTGATGGTGAACTTGAACGCAGAATCTTTCTCTTCAAAATCCTCATGCCTATCAAGATGTTAGATATCCCCCACTTATTTTATGCTTATGGCAGCTCTGTATGCTCCCAAATTCTTACTCCTTACATTTGTCTGTCATTGTTCTTTAGTCACCAAGTCATGTCTGACTCTTTTGCAACTCCATGGAATATAACCCACCAGGCTCCTCTGTCCATGGGATTCTCTAGGCAAGAATACTGGAGTGGGTTTCTATTTCCTTCTCCAGGGGATCTTCCTGACCCAGGGATTGAACCTATGTCTCCTACATTGGCAGGCAGATTCTTTACCACTGAGCGACCAAGGAAACTTCCAAACTCTGTCTCCACGTCTGTGAACTTTCAGCACATTTTTTTCCTTCTCTGTTCAATCACATTTGCTTTTCTACTAGCTCTGTCTGGAAGAACTCCAGTGCATTCTTACTATCTCTCATCTCTGGACTCTATTTTTACTTGTTATTTCAACAGCCTCCAGCCAAATTACAACATGCTGTCATAGTGATCAGTCATCGACCAGACTTTCTTGCAGTTCTATGAGCTCGAGGACCAGGAAAAATGTAAATGCCATTTGTGCATTTTCAAAATGAACAGAAAAGAGGAATACTGATAGCTAACATATATTGGGCATGTAGTATATGCTATGCAATATCTCAAGTGTTTTACGTGTATTTTCTTAATTACTGCTTATAATAGCTTCAGTGCCTAGGAAATGACTAGAAAATATATTTAGAAGTGTTGTTCTAGGAAATAGGTTTGGAAGTATTGTTAGCCTTCAGAGCAAATTGTGGGAAAGGCTTCAATTATTCACTGGAGAAACTAGCAAACTATTTGGTAATCTGTAATGTTAGCAATTGTAAGTTGTAATTCAAAGAGATGATTGATGACCCTAATACTCCTGACTCAGGGAGTGGTTTAGATGTAGGATTAAATAGATTTAATAGATTAAATAAATAAGAACGGAATAAAAAAAAAACTTCTTTCAGATGAAAGAAGAAATTGGTTAGCATTACTCTACTGAGAAGTAGCCAAACAATGGCCAATGGACCAAATTCAGCCAATTGTCAGTTTTGTAAATAAAAGTTCATTGAAACACAGGCACACTCAACTGCTTATGTATTTTCTATAAATACTTTCCACTATAAAGGCAGGGGTGCGTAATTACAGCAGCAACAGTATGGCTGCGGAGTTTAAATTTATAGCGATTGCTGGAGCTTAAATTTCTTTCAAGTAAGGGCTAACATATGTATTTTTTTAACTTGTTTGGTAAATATTTGTTGTGCTAGGCAACATGGATACCAAAATGAGTAAGATAGTATGGTTGTGCTGACATACATTTAAATGAATAATTAAAGTATAATGTGATAAAAGCCATGATGTGCTGTAAAGCATGTAGAAAGAACAAGTTCTTGGAGTCAGGGGTGGGATGACTTCCCAGAGAATACGTTTACTTGAGTATCAGTGGACATGAAAGAGCCTTCCAGGTAAAGGAGGGGAAAGAGAGGTGGGGCTTAACAAGTGTGTCCCAGCTCCCTGTGTGGGCGTTTGAGTACTTCCCTCTGGTAGAGTTATGGAGCAGTGTCAGAAATAATCCTGCAATGCAGGAGATACAGGAGACATAGGTTTGATCCCTGGGACGGGAAGATCCTCTGGAGCAGGTAATGGCAATCTACTCCAGTATTCTTGCCAGGAAAATCCCATGAACAGAAGAACCTGGCAGGCTATAAGTTCATAGGGTTTCAAAGAGTTAGACATGACTGAGCAACTGAGCATGCATGCACTCATGTCAGGAATAAAGCTGGAGAACTAAGTAGGGACTGGGTTAAATGAAGTCAAATTTGATACTTTACCAAAATTACAATGAGACTACTTTAAGAATTTTGGACAGGCTAGGGGTGATGGCCTAATTCCTTTTTAGCCCAAAAATACAGAAAAAAAACTTTGACTTCAGTGCTGACAATGGGTGGGAAGAGGAAGAGTCAAGGCAGAGATGACCAGTGAAAGGTGACTCCATTCATTCATTTATTCCACAAATACTTTTCTAGTACTTGTATGTGCAAGGCACTGTTTTAGGTACTAGAAATACGTCTACATCTATAGACATAACAGACTAAGTTCCTGCTTTCAATGAGATTTCAATCAAGCCATTCTAGTGTGTGGGAGGGCATACTAAGTAACAGCTGTGAAAATCAAAACTACAAGATACAGGAATAGAGTGAGAGGTCCTGTTTTGAATATGGGAGTCAGGAAAACCCTTTCTTTAGAAGTGAGTCTGAGCATGGACCTGAATGAAGTGATCCCTTGGGATAAAGAGATCCAGATGGAGGCAGCATCAAATGAGAGACCCTAAAAGGGAAGCCTGGTTGGCTCCTTTAGGGAATGATGAGGAAGCCTTCATGGCAGGAGCAGCCTGGGAAAAGGAGAGAGTGGCAAGAGCTGAGATCATAGAAGCAGCCAAGATCCAACCTTATGGAGCCATTTGGGCAAAGATAAAAGGCAAAGGTAAAGGGCAAAGGTATTATTCTGAGTGTGATGACAAGGCATCTCAAGGGTGGTGAGTAGGACAGTGATATGTTCCACCCTAAACATATTGCAAAGCTCGATCTGTCTACTGCTTGAAGAGAAGATTATACACAGAAAATGGTGGAAACAGGAACCCAGTTGGGAGCCTTTGCCATCACCCAGGTAAGGCATGATGTAGTTTAAATTAGGGTGGCAGAAGAGCTGGAAAAGAGCCAGAATCAGAAAACATTTTTAAATTAGAGCTAATAGGATTTGTTGACATATGTGAGGTCTGAGAGAGAAACTTGTTAGGGATTCCTCCAAGGTTTGGCCTGAGCAACAATATACTTGCTGCTTATTGAGACAGGAAGCAGGTTTGAGGTGAGGGAAATCAAGAGTTCAGTTTTGAACGTGTCTAATAGACTGGTAGCTGAGGACAGAGCAGACAGTACTGCTTGTAGTAGTCTAGGCAAATGAAGATGACAGGAAGGCTTCCATTAGCGCAGGGGTCCCCAGCCTCAGGGACCTAAAGCATGATGATCTGAGGTGAAGCTGGTGCTGGAAATAAAGTGCACAGCTAATGTAATGTGCTGGAGTCACCCCGAAACCATCCACCTCCACCATGCGGTCTGTGGACAAATTGTCTTCCGTGAAACTGGACCCGGGTGCAAAATAGGTGGAGCTTAGAGTATTGACAGTGGACTGAGAGAAGTGAAGAGGCTTAACAGATACTCAGCGGACCACCCTGGTGGTCCAGTGGTTAAGACTGTGCATCCGCACTGCAGAGGGGGTGGGTTCAGTCCTTTCTGGGGGGGCACCTGGGATCTCACCTGCCACAGAGCCAAAAGAAAAAAAAGGGGAGGTTCTCAAAGTAGATAACAACTTAGGTAAAGGAGAAGAAATGGGGAAAGGTGCCTAGCTTCTGGCTTGGTCAACTGAAATGATATTGTTTCTCACTTAGTGAGAAAATCCAGAGGAATGAATCACCCCCAATTAAATAGAAAGTCTCAGTGTCTCTCCTAGACCTAACATATCTCTGGTTCCAAAAGAGCGGAGTCATCACACTTGTTTCATAAAGGGTCAAAACGTACTTTCACCTTTTGTAGGCCGTACTGTTGCTGCTGTAATCACTCAACCCTGCCTTTATAGTGGAAAGCAGTCATAGAAAATACATAAGCAGTTGAGTGTGCCTGTGTTTCAATGAACTTTTATTCACAAAAACTGACAGTGCGCTGAATTTGGTCCATTGGCCATCGTTTGGCTACTTCTGCACTAGAGTAACGCTAAGCAATTTCTTCTTTCATCGGAACATAAGATTTTTATATTTTCAGAAGCAGAGGTGAGACAGGAAATCATAACATTTACCATACAAGCCAGAACCATGGCAAAATGTGCAGAGCTGGATTCATTAGCAGTGAGGCCCAATGACAGAGCAATGGGGAGCAAGATGTTATCCGAGGAGGGGAAATTCCGCTTTTCCTTGAGGCCTTATCTTTCTGGTAAATGATTGACCATAGTAGAGAGACTCCATGTGGCCTATATTTTCCCTGGGCTGGATTTCTCATAACCATAAGAATAATTTCAAGGAAGTAAATGATCAGCTAAATACTAAAAACATGCCATGTGTTTTACTCCAAAGGAAGACCTTTCTGTACCTGATGAATATTTCTATACGCTGAGCAAATACGGGCAAAGAAACTTTTGTAAAACAAACCAGAGAAGAAATAACATATGGGAAAGAAAAAAAGAGCTGTCTCTGGAACTGTTTGCTGAGTTCCAGTTTTGGAAGAATAGGTTTTCTTAAAGTGAAACTCACCTCTAAGGTATAACTTACTGGCAACTGTCATCTAGCATTTTATTTCCTGGAAGAATGGAAGCCCTGGTAGTTAACACACTGTGCAGCAGCGAGAATCTTGTCACATCAGTTCTGGCTTGGCCTTACATCCAGACATGGCCTTGGAGCACCGTGTCTTTGATCCTGATATCTTTTGTATTCCTTGCAGCTTTGAACTCTATTATACGCTATACAGACAGATCCTCTTTGGGCTTTGAAGTTTTTCTCATTCCCAATGTGTGTGATCTTTGAGGCTCTGGAAAAGTCTATTAAGAGCTTGCCATAAGAATTTTCCTCTACGTGTTGGCATTTGAAAGGTACCTAGCCTACTTCCCTTATGTACTAACCCCCACCCTCACCCTCCCACCTTCCTGTATTAGGTCTTCAAAAACAATCAAAAGGAGTTCTTTTAGAATTGCATAGAAAATCCATTAAGCATAATTTCCATCTGTGTGAATTTTTTCCCTGGCATTTTCTATAGCCAGCATATTTTTAAAAGGCATATTAAGCTGTCATCATCAACATGTTTGATTCTAGGTTTCTAGATACACAGTAAAACTTTAGCTTGTCTTTTTTCTCTTAAAAGGAAATTTATTCAATTTCAAATGAGCACATTTAACATTTAGTGGGTAAAGCATTGATCTTGGAATCAGAAGGTGTAGGTTTAAAATCCCAGGTCTATTACTTGATCTTAAGTAGGATCTTAATTCTCCTTACCATGCTGAGCACCAGTCTGTTCTGAAAAAAGGGCATCATGGTATAGATTATATAGTTACTGTGAAGATGAAATGAGCCAATGCTAAAACTGTCCTTAGTGTGTCGCTTGCCATGTGATAGGAGTTTAATCAATGTCACAGTCTCCCCACTTCCAAGCAGGAAGTTCTAAATCTAGGAACAAAGAAAGCAATTTGCAGTGGAGATGTGAGGGTGAGGGCATCTTTCACGGTGCTCTTGGTCAGCTGGTCTTCAAAATGTGGTCCCCAGACCAGCCACGGCAGCATCACCTAGAAACTTGTTAGAAATGCAGGTTTGGGGCCTCATTCCAGATGTACTGAAACTCTGTTGGTGAATCCAGCCATGTGTTTGAAACAAACTTTCCTGGTAATTTTGATGCTGTCTTGTGATCCTGGAGTACCACTGCTCTGATACTCTTATGAAAATATTTCATATGAGTTATTTTAGTCCTTCTGTTTTTTTAAAGCATTTTTAAGAATAAAAGCACACTGTTAAAAAAAGAAGTTAACTGAGCCACCTGAAAAGTTACCATTAAAAACCCGAAGTAACATAAACCAAAATATAAAAAATTTTTTCTTCCCCAGAAAAGATTCTACCTGGTTTGAAAATATAGGATTCTGGGTAGGTGTATATCTAAAAATGTGGAAAGAAAGATCACATGGATAAGAACAGAGGCTGTTTCTTCAGCACTTGCTGTAACAAGGGAGTCAGTCATCATCACTTGCATTTAGCAAAGACTTAAAGTCAGGATGGGGGGTAGAAAAGCTCATCATGAAACAGAACTTTAGCTGTGCTCTGATCAGAGATTGTTGACCTAGGAAAGCAGAAAGTGCACAAACAAGAAGTGGGGCATCTAATGTAATTGCTTTGGGGAGTGCATTTGGCTTTCTGTGGTAAGTCTTGAGTTGGAAGCAGGTAGGGTGGGTGGTTTTTGTCAGTGTGTCCCCTAAAAGTAAGAAGGGAAAAATATGGAAGCTAGCAGTCACTGAACAAGTCCTAACCTTTCTGGGGCCGGTGCCACAGACACTGCCAGAGTTTTATTGCTATATAGGGTCTGGCTATTGTTTGTATGTCAATCTCCCAAGAAATCTAGAAAGAAAATGGCATAAATTTAAAGGAATGCTGACAAAGGTCAGTTTAGTCAAAGTTATGATTTTTCAGTAGCTGTGTACAGATGTGAGAGTTGGACCATAAAGAAGGCTGAGTGCCAAAGAATTGATGCTTTTGAACTGTGGTGCTGGAGAAGACTCTTGAGAGTTCCTTAGACTGCAAGGAGATCAAACCAGTCAATTCTAAAGGAAATCAACCCTGAATATTCATTGGAAGGACTGATGCTGAAGTTGAAGCTCCAGTACTTTGGCCACCTGATGCGAAGTACTGACTCAACAGAAAAGCCCCTGATGTTGGAAATGATTGAGGGAAAGAGGAGAAGGGATTGACAGAGGATGAGATGGTTAGATGGCATCACTTACTCAATGGGCATGAGTTTGAGCAAACTCCAGGAGGTAATGAAGGATAGGGAAGGCTGACATGCTGCAGTTGATGGGGTCACAGTCAGACATGACTTAGCAACTGAACGACAACAAAGGAAAGACAAAGTAGTTTTACAACTTGGAGCAATGTGCCCACAGAAGATAGGACCATAGGTTTCTATTTTCTCACAGAGACTGGGAGATGGGGGCTTTCTCTACCTTGATTGCACTTCAAAGGGATGGCTACCATATCTTTGCAGAAGACATCCTTGCTTGAAAAACTGGCAAGAGGCTTTTAAAAAGACTTACATCCCAAAGGGCAGAGAAATAATTTACAAGTTTTCTGAAGTAAAATGCTGTAAGAAAAAGGAGGCCAGAGTCTGGAATAAGAAGTCTATCTAAAGTTTAGTCAAACTGAGTGAAAAAGTTAAGGCCTTCTTGTTCAACATCCAGTCTTTTATCACAATAGGAAACATCATGGACCTTACACTTAAGGTTAATAAAATTCACACTGGGAAGAAACCATCCAGTTTTAGTCAGGCTCTCCCATTTAATTCAGAGTGCTTTTGCATTCTTTGTACTGACTGTTGATTGGTAAGAAAATGAACACTGTTTTCTCTAATTTACTTGCAATTATTTGACAAAGGACTTCGCAGTGGTGGGCAGGATGGGTAAAGAAAGCACTTGGTTAGGGAGTATTTTGAACTGTTTGGAATGCTTAATGGATGTGCTATGTGTATTTTCAAGAAGAGTGTTTTTTGTGTGGTTGGCATGCACAGCGGTGGCAGAGGAGAGCCTTCTGCAGAGGTCGTTGGTCCAGTGATGAAGCTCTGTGGTCAAACATAATTTTATTGCAAAGTGCAATACGTAAAAAGAAAAAGAACTACTGTTATTACCCTGTCTCCTTGTTTCCCTTCCTTCCCAGAAGGGGCCCTGCGGTGATTCCCAGGGAACTGTCAAGAAACACATTTTTTCCCTTCACTTGATATTTTCTTTGCACTTGACTTTTATAGCAGCACACTTACCTGGTGTTCCCCAGTGATCTCTCCTCTGCTTTCTTTCTCAGTTTCCTCTGCTGGCTCTTCCTTCTCTACTGCATATCTCAGTATCAGAATTCATCAGGACTCTGGCCCTCTTCTTGAATGATTTCATCCTTCCTCAAGGCTCTAAATTGAATAGAAATGCTGGAAATCCCAAGTGTGTATCTCAGACCCAGTCATCCTTTCTGAGCTCCAATTGCCTGCTTGATATCTCCACTTGAATGTTTTATACATATCTCACACTTAATGGGTTTCCCATCTCATTTAATGGTACCATCATTTACTCAGAGAAGCAAATCAGAATTATAACATTCATATCTGCTTCTTTCTATCCACTCATGGAATATATTGTTCTTACCTATCCCTCTATTTCTCAAATATATCTTTATTCCACCCACTTCTTCTGCATCTCCAGGGCCACCTCCCTACTCCAAGCCATTGTCTTCCCTTACCTGGACCCTGGCAAGGTCCAGGGTTTACTTACTTTCTCTCACATTTAGATCCCCAATGTCATTTTTCTCCTTAAATCACTTTACTGTATTCCTGTATTCTCATTTATTGGCTAATAAAGCATGAACTTCTTACCAGCCCATCCAAAACCCTCTGGATCTGACTCCTGACTGCTTTTTGAAGTTCATCTGGATTTTTTTATTCCTTGTTCATTCCTGTATGATAGTGAACACAAAAAACATCTTTCCTGTCTCAAGGCCTTTGTATTTGCTCTTCTCCTGGTTCCCCTAACCCTAACTCTTGGATCCTTTGTGTGTATCGGAACAACTAAATCCAGTGTTCCCTGATTGCTTAAATGTTCCCTTTAATCCAGTTGTTCTCTATCACCATCATACCAATGCCCTTGAGAGTCTTACAGCCCCACGTGTGATTCATGAACTAGTGGCAAGAGCATCACTGATGCTCTTCATGAGCCTGTATGTGGGCTTGTGAGGAACGCAGAACCCCAGACCCCATGTTAGGCTAAAATAAGCAGAATCTGCAGCCTAACAATATTCCCAAAAGAAACATATGAGCACTAAGGTTTAAGAGTGTAACTTTGAAACACTGATCACAAACTGTATTTCTTTGTTAGTTATGTACTTTCATCAGTGGTGAACTCCGTGAAGGTGGGGACACTATCCACCTTCTTTACTGCTGAATCCTAGTGCTTGGCATAGATTTTGGCATATGGTTGGCAATAAATATATATCTGATAAATAAGAGATTTACTCTGACTTCCTCAATTGACCCAGAATGAAACTGAGGCTCAGAAAATTTTGAAATTACATAGCTATTTTAACAAAGCCAGTGGGAGTGCAGGAGTAGGGGGAAGAGAGATGTCTGTGTATGCCCTTGAGACCAATTATTCTGGATGATATATCAGAGCATAACCTAAAATTTCCTTAGCTATTGTCCCTATATGGGCTTCTGGCATTAATAACAGTGATTGCTTGTTTATATTACATTTTGTCATTTACAATCCATTTTCATGTATAATAACCTATGTAAAAATTTACCCAGAATTATTGTCATAGATATTCATTTGTTAAGAACAGAGAAAGTGGTAAACAGAGCCAGCAAATTCATGGAATTTCCTTATTCATGGGTCAAGAGATCACTGGAAAAGCAAAAGAAGAGAGGGAGAGAAAGTAAAATTTCTCATAAGAATAACTGTCAAAGAACCGATTTAGTGGAGTGGCCAGCCCTTTGGCCAGATGAGAATTGTCTGGTGGTGGTTGAAAGTAATCTTGAAGGGTGTCAGAGGTAATCCAAGGACCTACCATGAAGTTAGTAGACATAGTTCCTAACTTATTTTAATTATCTTGACTGGACTTAAGTTTAGTTCAAAGGACAATTCTGCCTAATTAAAAATTCTGTGGTTACATTTTGCCTTGCCCTTGCAAAGTTTCACTGTATCTAGCTCCTAATTGGCATGCCATAAATGAACCATAACATTGAACTTGGGGATCTCTGACCCTGACATTCCCACTTAATTTGAAATATACATTCTCTGGAGCCAAAGGTGTTCACTTCAGACTCTGAATCTGTTCTTTTCTTCTGCAAGAGGAAAGGCAGTTCAGGGGAGATGGTTCTTATGGTGAGGGTGTGGTTGATGGACAATCTATGTTCTGAGGATATGTTCAAATACTGTCCATAGACAAGAGAGGGACCTAAAATCAGTTAGCCCTACCTGCCTCAAGTACAAGAAACCATATAGCATCCTGATATAGGGTCATCCATGTATTCACTAGGAACAAAGCTAGTGGAGGTGATAGAATTCCAGTTGGGCTATTTCAAAACCTAAAAGATGATGCTGTGAAAGTGATGCACTCAATATGCCAGTAAATTTGGAAAACTCAGCAGTGGTCACAGGACTGGAAAGGGTCAGTTTTCATTCCAATCCCAAAGAAAGGCAATGCCAAAGAATGCTCAAACTACTGCGCAATTGCACTCATCTCACACGCTAGTAAAGTAATGCTCAAAGTTCTCCAAGCGAGGCTTCAACAGTACGCGAACCATGAATTTCCAGATGTTCAAGCTGGATTTAGAAAAGGCAGAGGAACCAAATATCAAATTGCCAACATCCGTTAGATCATTGAACAAGCAAGAGAGTTCCAGAAAAACATCTACTATTGCTTTATTGACTATTCCAAAGCCTTTGATTGTGTGGATCACAACAAACTCTGGAAAATTCTGAAAGAGATGGGAATACCAGACCACCTGACTTACCTCTTGAGAAATCTGTATACAGATCAGGAAGCAACGGTTAGATCTGGACATGGAACAACAGACTGGTACCAAATAGGGAAAGGAGTACATCAAGGCTGTATACTGTCACCTGCTTATTTAACTTATATGCAAAGTACATCATGAGAAATGCTGGGCTGGAAGAAGCACAAGCTGGAATCAAGATTGCCAGGATAAATATCAATAACCTCAAATATGCAGATGAACCACCCTTATGGCAGAAAGCGAAGAAGAACTAAAGAACCTCTTGATGAGAGTGAAAGAGGAGAGTGAAAATGTTGGCTTAAAGCTCAACATTCAGAAAACTAAGATCATGGCATCTGGTCCCATTACTTCATGGCAAATAGACGGGGAAACAATGGAAACAGTGTCAGACTTTATTTTTTGGGGCTCCAAAATCACTGCAGATGGTGACTGCAGCCATGAAATTGAAAGACGCTTGCTCCTTGGAAGAAAAGTTATGACCAACCCAGAGACGTGACTTTGTCAACAAAGATCCGTCTAGTCAAAGCTATGGTTCTTCCAGTGGTCATGTATGGATGTGAGAGCTGGACTACAAAGAAAGCTGAGCACCAAAGCATTGATGCTTTTGAACTGTGGTGTTGGAGAAGACTCTTGAGAGTCCCTTAAACAGCAAGGAGACCCAACCAGTCCATCCTAAAGAAAAGTAGTCCCGAATATTCGTTGGAAGGACTGATGCTGAAGCTGAATCTCCAATATTTTGGCCACCTGATGTGAACTGACTCATTTAAAAAGACCCTGATGCTGGGAAAGATTAAAGGCGGGAGGAGAAGGGGATGACAGAGGATGAGATGGTTGGATGGCATCACCAACTCATTGGACATGAATTTGAGTAAGCTCCAGGAGTTGGTGATGGACAGGGAGGCCTGGCGTGCTGCATCCATGGGGTTGTAAAGAGTTGGACATGACTGAGCAACTGAACTGAACTGATGTATTCTTTTTTATTGTGATAAAACGTACACGACATAAAACTTAGTTAATATATACAGGAACCATTTTACATGTACAATTGAGTGGCAAGATGATCACTCACAGTGGTGTGCAGCCATTACCATTATCCATTTCCAGAATTTTTCATCACCCCAAATAGAGATTCTATACTCATTAAATAAATCCCCATTCCCCTCTCCTCTACCTATCCCAGCCCCTGGTAAACACTATTCTACTTTGTTTCTCTAAGAATTTGCCTGTTTTAGGCTGTTCGTATAAATGGAATTATACAATGTTTGTCTTTTTGTGTCTGGTTAATTTCACAGAGCATAATGTTTTGACGGTTTATCCATATTGTAGCATGGATGAGAACTTAATATCTTTTTATGACTGAACAAAAATTCCATAGTATGTATGTGCTGCATTCTTTTTATTCTTTCACCTGTTGATTGACTCTTGAGTTGTTTCTACCTTTTGGCTATTGTGAATAATGCTATTATGAACATTGGAGTGAATATCTCTATTCATGTCCATGCTTTTGATTCTTCAGAGTGTACACCTAGGACTGATACTGCTGAATCACATAGTTATTCTATATTTAGCATTTTGAGAAAGCACCAAACTATTTTCCATAGCAGTTGTACCATTTTACATTTCTATCAGAAATGCACTGAAGTTCCAGCTTATTGTCATTCTCACCAACACTTGTTATTTTTCAGTTTTGTTTTGTTTTTATAATAACTATCCTAATATGTGAAGTCGTATCTAATTGACACCTAGATATTCTTAAACACTTCCTGAGCCAGGGCACTCAGAACGACACTGGGAAGCTACTGTGGATCATCCTTAGTTATTAGAAAGATATTGTGCCCACGCTCAGTCGTGTCCAACTCTTTGCAACCCCGTGAACTGTAGCCCACCAGGCTCCTCCATCCATGGGATTCTCCAGGCAAGAATACTGGAGTGGGTTGCCATTTCCTTCTCCAGGGGATCTTCCTGACCCAGGGATCAAACCTAGGTCTCCCTCATTTCAGGCAGACGCTTTAACCTCTGAGCCACCAGGGAAGCCCTTCCCTCCTTTTAGCAGTGATTCTTAACTTTGGTTGCACATCAGAATCACTTGGGAGTTTTTAAAAATTCTAATATTCAGGCTGCGACCCAGAGTAACTAAATCAGAGTCTTTGAGAATCGGGTTCTAGTATCAGCATTTTCTAAGGCTCTTCAGGTGATTTCCATATGCAGCCAACGTAGAGAGCCACTGTTTAGAGACTGTTCACTGGTCCCACATAGTTACATAACCTGGAGGTCATAAGCTGTGACAATCCTATCGCTGAGCTTCACTGACAACCCCCATTTAATAACCAGGCTTTCAGCCCCACTTGCAGTTCATATTACTAACTAAATGTATCTATATTCTTGCTTATCTATTTATTGCTCTCCGTTTTGCTTATTTCTGCTGCTCTAAGGCTACAACAATGCCTAATGCAGGGCAGGTGCTTAGAAAGTATTGTTGAATGAATCAATGCATAAATCTACTCTTATTTCAAAGGACAGTCCTCAGAGAGTTAAAAATAGCTTTTATGTTTCATCCCTGGGTCTCCTCTTGTCTAGGTAAAACCTTTTCTATACCTGCAACCTGTCCAAAGACATTGAAAAATAAACCTCACCATTATGATTCAATATCTTTCTCTCAGCAAGTGATCATGCACTTCCTATATGCTGCATCTACCTTTACACTGCACACAGTATAGGTTAGACACTGTGCCAGGCACTAGGAATTGTGGTGAAAAAGATAACCAAAAGTCAGCCTGTGGAGGTAGGGCACAGACAGTAATAGCAGAAGTTATTATTCTGGATAACAATAAAGGTTATAAGAAAATGAAAAATGTTTGAGTGTAGCAATTAAATGGGGTGAACTTTAATCTGAGACATGAATATTGAGAAGAAGCATTCCAGGAAGAAGGCACAAGTTTAGAGACCTAGTTCAGTTCAGTTCAGTCGCTCAGTCATGTCTGACTCTTTGTGACCCCATGAATCACTGCACGCCAGGCCTCCCTGTCCATCACCATCTCCCGGAGTTCACTCAGACTCACGTCCATCAAGTCGATGATGCCATCCAGCTATCTTGTCCTCTGTCGTCCCCTTTTCCTCCCACCCCCAATCCACCCCCAGCATCAGAGTCTTTTCCAATGAGTCAACTCTTCCCATGAGGTGGCCAAAGTACTGAAGTTTCAGCTTCAACATCAGTCCTTCCAATGAACACCCAGGACTGATCTCCTTTAGGATGGACTGGTTGGACCTCCTTGCAGTCCAAGGGACTCTCAAGAGTCTTCTCCAACACCACAGTTCAAAAGCATCAATTGTTTGGCGCTCAGCTTTCTTCACAGTCCAACTCTCACATCCATACATGACCACTGGAAAAACCATAGCCTTGACCTAGAAAGGGGAACAAATTTCACAAGGGTTCTGAGTCAGAGCCTCCAAGAAGACAAGACAAAAAGCATTATTACCTCCTTTATTAGACACTTTACCTCAATTAACATGGCCTAAAATCGAAATAGTTTGGGGTGGGCTAAACAGCCTACTGAAGTCTTTCCTCATTGAGTTAAATCTCACCTGTCTATGATTTGTACCAGCAACAGTTGGAATTTAGGTGCAGAAGGGTGATTTAGATGGACATAACCTAAAATTCTTTTCATTTGAATCCAGCCATAAGGACTTCAGTGAAGCAACAAAGCTACTTGTGAGCTGAGTGGAAATTTCTGATTCTTTATTCCAGTTGTCATCTTGTCTTCCATGCCAGGTTTAACAAAAAGGTTTCAGACAAAGCCAGAGCCCAGACTTGGCGGGCTGCTGCCATTTCAAACTAGAAGCTATCTTGGTTTCCAATCAAAAGAGCTCAGTGAAGATATTCTTTCTTGTTGGGACCTGTGTGCCCAGTTCATTCAGTTTAGTCACTCAGTCATGTCTGACTCTTTGTGACCCCATGGACTGCAGCACTCCAGGCCTCCCTGTCCATCACCAACTTGGGAGCTTACTCAAACTCATGTCCACTGAGTCTGTGATGCCACCCAACCATCTCATCCTCTGTCATCCCCTTCTCCTCCCGCCTTCAATCTTTCCCAGCATCAGGGTCTTTTTAAATGAGTCAGTTCACATCAGGTGGCCAAAGTATTGGAGATTCAGCTTCAGCATCAGTCCTTCCAATGAATAGTCAGGACTGATCCCCCTTAGGATGGACTGGTTGGATCTTCTTGCTGTTTAAGGGACTCTCAAGAGTCTTCTCCAACACCACATTTCAAAAGCATCAATTCTTCAGTGCTCAGCTTTCTTTATAGTCCAACTCTCACATCCATACATGACTACTGGAAAAACCATAGCTTTGACTAGACGGATCTTTGTTGGCAAAGTCATGCCTCTGCTTTTTAATATGCTGTCTAGGTTGGTCATAACTTTTCTTCCAAGGAGCAAGCGTCTTTCAATTTCATGGCTGCAGTCACCATCTGCAGTGATTTTGGAGCCCCAAAAATAGAGTCTCTCACTGCTTCCATTGTTTCCCCATCTATTTGCCATGAAGTAATGGGATCAGATGCCATGATCTTAGTTTTCTGAATGTTGAGCTTTAAGCCAACATTTTCACTCTCCTCTTTCACTCTCATCAAGAGGCTCTTTAGTTCTTCTTCACTTTCTGCCATAAGGGTGGTGTCATCTGCATATCTGAGGTTACTGATATTTCTCCCAGCAATCTTGATTCCAGTTTGTGCTTCATCCAGCCCCGTGTTTCTCATGATGCACTCTGCATATAAGTTAAATAAGCAGGTGACAATATACAGCCTTGATGTACTCCTTTCCCTATTTAGAACCAGTCTGTTGTTCCATGTCCAGTTCTAACTGTTGCTTCCTGATCTGTATACAGATTTCTCAAGAGGTAGGTCAGGTGGTCTGGTATTCCCATCTCTTGAAGAATTTTCCAGAGTTTGTTGTAATCCACACAGTCAAAGGCTTTGGT
The DNA here is from genome assembly GCF_027580195.1 of Bos mutus. NCBI lineage: Eukaryota > Metazoa > Chordata > Mammalia > Artiodactyla > Bovidae > Bos > Bos mutus. The sequence continues at coordinate 99,691,635 of NC_091623.1, read as the reverse complement.
ATAGTCAATAAAGCAATAGTAGATGTTTTTCTGGAATTCTCTTGCTTGTTCAATGATCTAACAGATGTTGGCAATTTGATATTTGGTTCCTCTGCCTTTTCTTGATCCAGCTTGAACATCTGGAAATTCATGGTGCATGTACTGTTGAAGCCTGGCTTGGAGAATTTTGAGCATCATTTTACTAGTGTGTGAGATGAGTGCAACTGTGCGGCAGTTTGAGCATTCTTTGGCATTGCCTTTCTTTGGGATTGGAATGAAAACTGACCCTTTCTGGTCCTGTGGCCACTGCTGAGTTTCCAAATTTGCTGGCATATTGAGTGCATCACTTTCACAGCATCATCTTTTAGGATTTTCAGTAGCCCAACTGGAATTCTATCACCTCCACTAGCTTTGTTCCTAGTGATGTTTCCCAAGGCCCCCCTGACTTCACATTCCAGAATGTCTGGGTCTAGGTGAGTGATCACACCATCATGATTATCTTGGTCATGAAGATCTTTTTTGTATAGTTCCTCTGTGTATTCTTGCCACCTCTTCTTAATATCTTCTGCTTCTCTTAGGTCCATACCATTTCTGACCTTTATTGTGCCCACCTTTGCATGAAAATTTCCCTTGGTATCTCTAATTTTCTTGAAGAGGTCTCTGGTCTTTCCCATCCTATTGTTTTCCTCTATTTCTTTGCACTGTTTACTGAGGAAGGCTTTCTTATCTCTCCTTGCTATTCTTTGGAACTCTACATTCTAATGGGTATATCTATCCTTTTCTCCTTTGCCTTTCACTTCTCTTCTTTTCTCAGCTATTTGTAAAGCCTCCTTAGACAACCATTTTGCCTTTTTGCATTTCTTTTCCTTGAAGATGGTCTTGATCCCTGCCTCCTGTACAATGTCACAAATCTCCGTCCATAGTTCTTCAGGCACTCTGTCTATCAGATCTAATCCCTTGAATCTATTTCTCACTTCCACTGTATAATCATTAGGGGTTTGATTTAGGTCATACCCGAATGGTCTAGTGGTTTTCCCTACTTTCTTCAATTTAAGTCTGAATTTGGCAATAAGGAGTTCATGATCTGAGCCACAGTCAGCCCTGAGTCTTGTTTTTGCTGACTGTATAGAGCTTCTCCATCTTTAGCTGCAAAGAATATAATCAATCTGATTTTGGTATTGACCATCTGGTGTTGTTCATGTGTAGAGTCTTCTCTTGTATTGTTGGAAGGTGTTGCTATGACCAGTGCATTCTCTTGGCAAAACTCTATTAGCCTTTGCCCTGCTGCATTCTGTACTCCAAGGCCAAATTTGCCTGTTACTCCAGGTATTTCTTGACTTTGTACTTTTGCATTCCAGTCCCCTATGATGAAAAGGACATCTTTTTTGGGTGTTCGTTCTAGAAGGTCTTGTAGGTCTTCATAGAATCGTTCAGCTTCAGCTTCTTCAGCATTATTGGTCAGGGCATAGACTTGGATTACTGGCTAACAGAGTTAGCTTCTCCTGGTCTAGATGCTAACACACTCTGGCAACTCAGTTCCTCTCACTGAGTCTTAGTTTCTCCATATTGAAATGTGTGTTTGGGTCTAAAAGTTTTAAGATCCTTTGAAACTTCATTTAAAAAGAACATTTTAAAAAACATATTAAAAAGCAAACATTTCCCTGCAGCTTCTGAACAATCTGCATTTATTGTGCTTTTATCGACAGGGGACACTCACTTCCAAGTTAGTAAGACAGAATGTTGAATTGACATTAGGAGGGCTGGGTTTATAGAAATGAATCAGTTGCTAAAATTCACAAGTGCTCAAATTTGAACTGTTGTATTGGGCACAAAAAGAAATGTAGTTCAAGGCAGTGAAAGGAATCCCTGGGTTTATTGATGGATTCTGTATTTCCAGTGGGCTTCACATAATCCAAGAACAGTTTGTCCAAGTCAGCCATTTAGGAACAAACAACCTTCAAGCCGTGACCTAGTCCTTGGACAGCCCACCTGCACACAGAAGCTTCTATGTGGACTGGGATGAGGTACTGAACACAGATGGCCTTTGTGTTCACACATATTACTGGTTCAAGTTACCTTCATTTGCTCATTTGATGCCATCATTCCTTCTTTCACTAAATATGAATGATGTATTGAAATTGAATTGTCAATGGAGAAAACAGGCAATGTCCCTGCATCATGGAGCTTACAACCTAGCTGTGTTGGTGTGCCAAACAAGAATCAACCAAATAAGCTTTCTGAGCACAAGCTAAGCTCAGTGCTCTTGAAGGAAAGCCTCAAGTTCTCTCATAGAGAATTACTGTGCAATCTCAGGGTAGTTAACACCTCTCTGAGCCTCCTCCTTCTCATTATGTAGGAGTTAACCAGAATAACATGTAAAGTGACAAGTGCAAACATTGGCATGTATTAGGTGTACAATACATGTGTGTTTGCAGCTTCGACAGTGAAGTTACTTTTCTGAAAATGAATGAAGGAAAAAACTAATTTTCTTTTTGTGTCTTAAGAGTTTCCTTCAGTTCTTCGTGTTTGTGTGTCTTCCAGTTCCAAGGCGGGTTTCAGGTCAGTGGAGAAGGTCGTGCTGCTCACATTTCTCTCAGCAGTTATCCTGATGGCTATCTTGGGGAACCTGCTGGTGATGGTGGCTGTGTGCAGGGACAGGCAGCTCAGGTGAGTCATGTGAGGCAACCTCATGAGAAAACCTGGGTGGAGTTTGGGGCTCTCCATGGAGAACTGGAGTCTGAATTTATAATTTCCACTAGAATTTATAGCTATGAAGGGAAAAAGATACATGGCAATGATGTTTGGAAGATGGAGCAGGGGAAAAAAATCACATATAATCTCACAGTTCTGACATAACAAGTATAAGCATGTAAGTGCATTTCCATCCTGACTTTTTTCCTATGTTGTTTTTTCTGCAATAGTTGTGATCACTATATGTAATGTCTGAGAGCATATCTAACCTCCTCACTTTATTAACTGATTCAAAGAAAGGATAGCTGTGTGTGTGCTTAGTCGCTCAGTCATGTCCAACTCTTTGTGACTTCATGGACTATAACCCACCAGGCTCCTCTGTCCATGGGATTCTCCAGGCTAGAATACTGGAGTGGGTTGCCATTCCCTTCTCCAGGGGATCTTCCTTACTCAGGGATTGAACCTGGGTCTTCTGCATTGTAGGCAGATTCTTTACCATCTAAGCCACCAGGGAAGCCCCAAAAGGATAGCTGACTAGTGGCTGATCTAGGATTTAAACCTTGGTCTTCTGCTCTTTCCACTTCATCCTTGGCTGCAATTAGAACCACCTAAAGACTCTTTTAAAATTACTAATGTATTGCAGGAGTGTGTCTGACATGATATCTGGAATATACTTATATTAGAAAATTATTTGTTGTGTATCTGAGGTTCACATTTAACTGAGTGCCGTATATTTTATTTGGTGAACTTAGGGGTGGGTAAGTGGGTTCATCACACAGAGTCCCTTAAGTAATAGATCCAGGGCAAGACCTGGGCATTGATATTTAGACACATTTACTAGGTGATTCTATTGTGCAGCCTAGATTAAGATCCACCAGGCCACAAAAGGGGATGAAAGGTTCAGTTCTGTCCCATCTGTTGCTATCTTCCTCTTAAAGTAAGACATGCTCTAATCAAGAAAACATAAAAACGAAATTCTAAGCACTGTGACAAATGTGAGGCACATGGTAGTCAGTCTAAAAGTAGAAGATGGTGGAATTTGACTCTCTTTGTGAGGGGGGCACCTTGGGAGGGATTCCTGGGAATGACTAAACCAGGCTCAACGAGTTGGTAGGGTATAGCTAGGCCAACAGTAGGGAGAGAAAACACCCCATAAAGACCCTCGGGAGGGTCTCTGTGCATGGGGGAGCTCAAGTCAGGCCAGTGTGGTCACAGATGAGGGCAAGAGAGGACTTATGGTGCCAGGGGTCTGGAGAAGTCCAAAGTGACTGGACCACACACAAGACAGATGGGGAAACTGAATCTCACAGCATATGTTGCACATCTGACTTTTCTCTCCTTTTCTTTCCTCCCTTCTTCCCTTATTTCTTTGCTTCCTTTTCCTTCTCTTTTCTTCCCTGCTCCTTTTCCCCTAACCTCTTTCCTTCATCCTTCCCATTGCCTCCTCCCTTACACTTTTTCACCCACAGGAAAATAAAAACCAATTATTTCATTGTGTCTCTTGCCTTTGCGGATCTGCTGGTGTCAGTGCTGGTGATGCCCTTTGGTGCCATTGAGCTGGTTCAAGACATCTGGATTTACGGGGAGATGTTCTGCCTTGTCCGGACATCTCTGGATGTCCTGCTCACAACAGCATCGATTTTTCACCTGTGCTGCATTTCTCTGGATAGGTAAGGCCAGAACTGTGTACAAAGTGTAGCTCCGTACTGGAGACAACAACCTGATGGCCATTGGGCTGTGTCTTTTTTCTTCTTTGATTCATAAGAGGAAATGAATCTCAGAGAGGTAAATCTGGCTGTTCACTTATTTATTCACTCTCCGGCTTTTGTACAGCACCCTCTTTTAGTCAGGCATTCTCTAAGGCACTGCAGACACAGAGATGAGTAAGGCCTAGAAGCTGCCTGCAAGGAGCTTACAGTCTAAATAGTGATAGGTACCGGCAACCATGTTTCCCATAGGTAAGCCTGAAATTGTATGCTGATGGCACGAAGAAAATCCTGAGGATGCTGAGAAGCAAGAATTAACCTATCTGCCAAGTAGGCAGCAGGGTAGTTCAGAGTGATAATGTTCTGTTTGAATACAACCTTCTGATAATGCACCTGTATCATAATTTTATGTGCATATTTAGATTTGTGCCTGTGACCGGGGAGGCTCTTTTCCAAAAAATCAAAGGTGATTATAAAATCCCTAATAATTGTTTGCTTTTTGGGCCCAAGTTAGAATTCCATTCCTTTTGCATAGCTGGGTTCTTCTTTTTTCACATTTGACTTCAGGAGGCCTAATGATTTCGATCTTTGCCTCATTTGTTGGAGACATGTGTTTATCAGTTGTATCAGCACTTTTCATTTTCTAGTTCCTGCTTATTTATTTTCAATAATAAAGGGAGAATACAATTTAAAAGTCAGATGATTAACCGAACATATACTGCCATCACTGTAGTCATATCTTAGGGGTAGATCCCAAAAGAAAGTATGGTGTGAAAGTCTTGTGTTATCAGAATTGCCAGGGACAATCTCTTACTGTCTCTTTATTAGTCCAGGAGACCCAACTTTCCCCCTAATCTTGGGATAGGTCACTAGGATAGGTTCCTTAATAGAGCAATAGGAAGAATAGTTGACTTAAAATTAGATTGTGGTTTATCTAAAATATGTACCTTTATACACTAAAATCAGAGTTTGTCCAGATAATTATCCATACTGGAAAAGATCCTTAGGGACTCAAATCAGTTAATTCATCTATTTTATGGGACACGTGTTTATGGATTAGAATGGCATGCATAATGGCCTGCTCTGTTTAAAATGTGCATGTTCTCTGTCTCTTGCTCTGCCAAGAATATATAGATGAATGTGTGTAATTTAAATGCAATGAGATTCCACTCGACAACTAGAGATAATAACATTGGTAAAGCAGAGCTGTTGTTTGGCCGCCAGAACCAGAGTGTCACAGTTTTTGTGTTTATTAGCTTATTTACGACAATCTGACTTCAGTGCTTGAAAGGCTTTATAAGACAGTCAGTACATACTGTTAAAAAAAAAATCTACAATAGGAAAAATAAAATGTGAGGAAGTTGAGAATATATGGACATCCTGCAGGGTAGCCCTCATGTAAGTGTTGCCAAACTAAGTGGTGAGACTGAAAATATCATATTAATTCAGAGAAGGCAAAATTGAGGAGATGAGGGCAACTGGAGGTAACCTTGAAGGTTGGCCAAAAGCCTGAGTGGGTGGGGAGTGAAGGATGGGAGAAAGTGTAGAATCATCTTGCTGATGTGGACAGTTGTTCTGGGAGGCCTGGAGAGGAAAACTGAAGGTTTCCGAGGAAGGTTTGGCTTCAGAGTTCTAGGGTAAGTATCATGCCCTTTTGAAACCATGAAATTTTTCCTAAGTAGACCTCAGTTGTCATGAAGCAGTATGGGCTGGTAATTAAGAACCATCTGCTTTAGAGCCAAGGAAATCCAGGTTCACATCCCAGCTCAGCCAATTTTTAGCTCTGAGAATGGCAATAAATTACTAAGCCTTTCCAAATCTCAGTTTTCTCATCTCTAAAAATGGGAGCAGCAGCACCTATTTTATAGGATGGCAGTTAGGATGAATTAGATGATCCATTTAAAGCATAGCATTGACCCAGCTTGGCACAGCCCTCAATGTTAGTGGATGCTAATTTCAGTTTCTGTCCATACAACCCATGGTCTTTCTTACCAAACTTGGACCTCCTTCTCAGTGAGTAGCTTTTCCAGCAGCTGCCACACCTAGAAACCAGGTAGTTACTCTTAATGTGGTCTTTCCTTATCCACTGCATTTAAGTAATGACAAGTCCTATTTACTTTCCTTCCATCACAGATCTGAGTCTATTTCTTCCCATCTCTGTCATTCTAGTCCAGACTATTATTGTCTTTTGGATATCACTGCAACAACCTCCTAATTATTTTCCCCACATTCCTTTTATCCCCTCTAATCCACTCAGTGTTTACAAGCTCTCTTCTAATACTGCAGCTCTTATCCTGTTGTTCTTTTGCTTAAAACCCTTCAATGGCTATTCATTGCACCAAAAATAAGACCAAACTCCTTGGCTTGTAGAGTTTTGCATCATCTATTTGCTACCTATATGTCCAGCCCCACTTTATGCTCCTGATGCCCTTCACCAGCCTCACTCTTGACCTTTCTAGTGCTCTGTACTCAGCCACCTCAGGGCCTTGGCTCATCCCTCTGCCCACAAAGCTCCTTTGCTCCCTCCTGTCTCGCATATGTTTCACATTTTAGCTCAATCCTCTCCTTCTTGCAGAAGTCCTCTCTGAGCTGGTCAGATCCAGTCTTCTCCTTTAAAAACTTAGTGCAATTGTGATTAAAACCACAACTGATTTTTCTTTCATTTTTTTCTCTTAAATGTCTCTGTCCCCCTGCCATGGGAAAAAGTGCAAGAGTATGAGTAAGGACAAAGCTCTTGCCCTCACAGAACTTACGTTTTATTTGGGAGACTGTCAGTTAACCAGTAATTACATAAATACTGATTTAGGAATTTTATAAATACCGTTGAACAAATGGAATGTTCAGCACATTTCTCTTTTTGAACAGTGCTGCCAATAATTCCATTTCTTTCTCTGAGAGTGGACGTCAGAAACTCCAATACCATAAGTTATTAATAAATGAAGTCAAATGATTTTGTTTTCTTCTGAGAGTCTTGGAAACTTGCCATTTATCTCCCATCATTTTCTGTCCCAAGAGTGACATTCTCATTGAGCTGGAAGGTTCACTCTAGATGTTACAGGACAGTTTAGCCTGAAAGAGTGGGATCTTATTTGTATCTAGCTTCTATTTTGCTGTGCTCCTCCCAGCCATTACAACTGGGCTGGGGCAGGCTGGGCTGAAGTACAGAATGAATGTCTCAGCGAAGTGTGATATTACTGCTCACCAAGTGATATCTAGCAGGATGTCTTGTCCTCTCTAAAGCTGCTCTGAGTCTTTGGGGTGACTGATGTAGGTAGTGCCTCTCGACCAAGAATGCTCACCTTAATTCCTAATTCCACCCAGATGGTAGACCTCTGTATCAAAGCAAAATGCAAGACTCCATTAATATATTATTAAATGCCTATGTATGGCTGAGTTGCTCTGCTGTGCACTTGCAACCATCACAGCATTGTTAATTGGCTATACTCAATATAAAATAAAAGTTAAAATTATATATATATATATATATACACATATAATGCATTACTCTAGCTATCTTTCTCTATCCACTGTGCTTCCTAGTGCTTTGAGGACTGAAACCTGTTAATGAAAGTTTATTGACTCATTAGAAATAATTTCCAAAATATGATTAAAATACATGCATCACATAATATGGGTCATGGGAGGTCAAAAACAGCATTAAAGCTTTACATATAATTGGTTGTTTTAAATCTAAGGTTTACTGTGAAAATTAAAACCAACCAAGTATTTGTAATAAAATGCTAATTTTTAAAGTGAAATATAATGCAACCATTAAAACCATAAGAAAGAGTTATGTGTGATGTCCTAGAAAGATATCACTGGTATATTATGTGTAGGGGGGGAAGAAAGTTTCAGACTTTAATGTTTAGAGTAATTTCACTTTTGGAAAATAAATATGTAGATGTTTGTATCTGGGTGTACATGAGTTAGTGTGTATGAGAGAAAGTAGGAATGAAATTGTACCAAACTATTAAAATGGTTATCTGGGAGCAGTAGAGAGTAGTGTTGGCTAGGCTGGATGGTCATTTGGATCTTGGTCATTTTTACTAATTTCTGAAATATGCACTCAGTTTTCTCTTTATTGGAAGTTAACACTTCTTGACTGTAAGTGTGTCCACAGAGGGCTTTTAGCTGGACATGCTCCTTGGATAGCACATTCCTCAAATCTCTGAGAACATTCTGACATAGGTGTGAGAAGTTCCTTCTGGGGTCAGAACAAGGTGGGGAGCATGGACATCTTTCTGACCAAAGAGTTCTCTGCTTGCTCACAAAATGCCCTAAAGTCTCCCCCCAGGGGAGCCCTCACCATCTCCTATTAGCAGATTCTTCCTCACGATGACCCTCACCTTCATCTTCATTCGTCCAACTCCAGTTCATGACCTTGTGTTTGATTTCGTTCACCAAGGTCCTTTCTAATCATTATAGTTTTAAAATATCATAACAATACTATCTGAGCATTGTAAAAAAGTCATTATTTCACAAGTAAAACATAAAAATGTCCCCATTTCTTCCTCTCCACCTCCACAACTGTATACTCTAGAGTTAACAACTGTAAATAATAGTCCCCTCTAAATGCCGATCATTTCAAATGCAATAAGCATACTTGTTATGTGAATATATTTTTAGTTTACTCAATGGTTTTATGTTTTAAATAAGACCTTGAAGAGGGCTTTCTCTTTATATGTCCTAATGAATTGCCTGAGGGTAGTGTTTTTACCAACCTGCTTCTTGGGTGATATTTTAGTAAGGTCTTTTTCATTATTGTGTGACAGAAAATAAACTGATTGATTTGTAGCTGAAAAGTCAGGCTTCAGACATGGCTCTGCAGGGTTTGACCATTATCATCTAGTCTAGCTCTCTCCCGGTATCTCTGCTCGCTCTCCTTTGTCTCCTCTTTCCTTCTCTTTCTCTCTGTCCTTCTCTCTGTGTCTCTATTTCTCTGTGTCTGTCCCTCTCTGTCCCTATGCTGTTTACTTGTTGGATTCATTCTCAGGCTGGGTTGAAGAATAGCTGTAGGCAGCATGAGTCTTAAAGCATCCTTACCTCATGAATCCAAAGAAGATAAACCTAAATGCTATTTCTCATTGAAGACTATTGACTGTGCCTGAGCCAGACACTCTCCTCTTGACTAATCATCATGGTGTGGGGCTGACACATATGGTTGCTGGGCAGAGATGAGGCCCTGTGACTGCCACCTTTACCAGAAGCATCCATCACATGAAAATGACATTTCATTTCCCTCTGGAAAGAGGGATGTTGGGCGACATGAATAGCAGCTATCAACTTCTCTTAAGCTGACCTGAAGACTGACAGGTATCTTTATGGAGTCTCCACAACACGACAGAGGTGTGTCATCCCCAAGTCTTCTTTACACTAAGGCATATATCGATAGGTCCTTCCACTGGCTTCGCATACTGTACTTCTTGACTTTTTGCCACTGATGCTCTTTCTCTGATCATGCTGTGTATTGCCCTGTATTTAGCTCAAATGTAGTTCCCTTTCTCTTCATTGAGGATACCATTATCTGTAGCACCGCATGAGCTTCTCTTTTATGTGTCCATCTGAATTGCCATCCTTTCTCTTGGCAGCCCAGGAATTTGATGTGTTTTATCTGCAAAATTCCTCCAGCAGATACTCAGTCACACATTTTCTTTTAAAACAGTTTTGCTTCTGAAACATACAATTCTGAGTCAAAGATTGTATATTTCATCCTGTGCTGGAGATAAATGTGCTGGCATTTCTTAATGATCTCCCTGGAGCATAACTCAGTTTTGCAGTGTATAAATGAAAAGTGTCTGTCACTGTGAGCTTGTGTCACACAATTAATTTGTTTTCCCAACAGGATTGAAATGCATTTCTGCAAGGAGTGGGGATTACAAGTTTCCGCTTCTCACATACTCTCTGAAGTTCATGCTTTTATATAATAGTAATATTTGTTGAGTTGAAGTTCATGCTAGAGGATATGAAATCTTATTTTTATATTCATTTTATCAGCTATTTATTGAGTGCTTACTAATTGCTTTGAGTTGAGTAGAGCACTGGGAGTACAATGGTGAACAATCAGAATAGCTCTGAATTACAGAGATTTTAGTGAAAAATACAGATAGTAGGTAGATAATTACAGTAAAATTGGTGGTTATTGAAATAGAATAAGGGGAAGTCAAAGGAGTTGTTGGAGCATGTGACCTCCTATTCAGGGACAGGTATCAGAAGAAGTGATGCTGAAGCTGGGGTCTGTAGGTGAGGTAGGTGCCAGTAGGTGAAGAGGGAGAAGGTGAGGTGTGGGGAGCAGCAGTTCTAGGAAACAGCGTGTGCAAAGCCCCAGAGGTTTTTTGGTGACACATTATTAAATATAGGCTAAATTCTTAGCTTGTATTTCAGTCCTTTTCCTCAGAATTATCCTCAGTCTATGTGTTCCTGTCTCTGTTCCCACCCGGGAGTGGTATGTTATCATTTCCTGAGTGTGGTGTGATTCCTCATAATTCCACGTTGCACCTGTGTCTTGAGTTCCTCTTCACTTCCAGGTGAATATCCACCCTTCTTCAGTACTCACCTTCTCCACTAACTGGCTGAGCTTCATTCCCAAAGAAGATTTGTTATTTCTTTCTCTGAGCTCCCATAGAATGTTAAAAAAAGAGAGAGAATGTTAAATATTAACACAGCAGTTATCACTTTTTAAATAATTGGTTTATTTATCTGTCTCTCACCAGCTCCTTAAGAGTCAGTCTTTATCTCGTCTGTTTCTGTGTTCTTACAGATCAATAGTAGCTGCTCCAGGCATGTTTAGCTGAGCACAGAATGCTCTGAAATGTGACTTGTGGTTTGATATGACTTTAGTGTTAGTTTTTCTACCCTTTTAGAAGTCTTGATGTATACATGTAGAAGAATGAGACCTAGGATCCTAGGTTTCCTAAATTCAAACCCAGCTTTGACTAATTACCAATTATATGGTCTTAAGTAAGTTACTTAAATTCTCTGGTTTTTGTCTTCTCATCAGCAAAATTGCATTAATAATATTAATGAGTGAATGAATAAAAGTTGCTCAGTCATGTCCAACTCTTTGCAACCCCATGGACTATACAGTCCACGGAATTGTCCAGGCCAGAATACTGGAGTGGGTAGGGATCTTCCCTACCCAGGGATCGAACCCAGGTCTCCTGCATTGCAGACGGATTCTTTACCAGCTAAGCCACAAGGGAAGTCTGATAATATTAATAGTGTATTCCATTTTGTTGTTGTTCAGTTGCTAAGTTGTGTCCGACTCTTTGCCATCCCATGGACTGCCGCATGCCAGGCTCCTCTGTCCTCCACTCTCTCCCAGAGTTTACTCAGATTCATGTCCGTTGAATAAGGGTCCTTGAATACAGCAGTGAGTTGCCATTTCCTCCTCCAGGGGATCTCCCCAACCCAAGGATCAAACCCACATCTTCTGTGTCTTCTGCATTGGCAGGTGGATTCTTTACCACTGAGCCACTTGAGAAGTCCCATATTCCGTTTGGAGGTTCTGAAGATTAAATTACTGAGTATATGCCAAAAAAAGGTATACTAGTGTGTGGCAACTAGTAAATGCTCAGTAAAAGTTAGCCACAATTATTATTCCATTATTGCTTCCCTGTCCCAGTGCGAATTCCTGGTGGCTATTGTGAGTGCCCTCTCTGACACTGATAGTCATCTTTTTCTTCCTGTTGCATAGTTGAGTGTCCTTCAAGGTTAGACCCTCAGCCTTCCAGCCCTGGATATCTTCTTTCTCTTTTTTTGGAGGGATCAGCCATCCTGTGGCTTTATCAGCACCTCTGCCTTCATCTCTCCTGCTGTCTTGTCCTATGTTCCATGTCCCATGCCTCTGGTCTCTGTAGAACAGGCAGCTGCCTGTTCAACATCTTGCCTTAAGCACCTTTACGTCTTCTTAATCCCAAAGTGGAAATTTCCATCATAAATATTATCCTTTTCCACTTTGTACATCAAAGGTGCATTTATTAGTTAACTTTTCATCATTTAAAGGTAATTCTTTGAGGGCATCTTTTACTTATCTACCATGACCAGCCAAATGCCGAGTCTTAGCTATATTTTCATAAATATCTTTCAAATCTATCTTCCCCGTCTTAAAGTTTTTTCATCTTGTTTCTAGGTTATTGCAGTAGCTTCTTCGTTATTATTCCTGTGTATTATCTGTCAGTTTCATCTTTAAATATGTCTTTTTTCTTGTGTCCTTAGCTCAGAAAGCTTATAGGACATTGCATACAGTCCTTCCTATGTCTAGATATGAAGGCTTGTGTCAAGCCTTGCCCTTTTGTTAGCATTACCAGGGTATGAACTTTGGCAAATGTGGGATTCAGTCCCAGTTCTACCATATCTGGCTGTGTGATGTTCAGCAAGTGTATTAAATTCTATGGGCTTCAGCCTCTTTATATTTAAAGTGTGGATGTTGAATGCTGCCTTGCAGAGTTGCTGTAGGAATTAAAAATAACATAGAATACTCTGACACAAAGTGTGTCCTAAAAAAATAGGTGGTGTGTATAGTAGGAATGGGCTTCCTTGGTGGTTTAGTGGTAAAGAATCCACTTGCCAATGCAGGAGATGCAGGTTTGACCTCTGGGTAACAAAGACCCCCTGGAGAAAGAAATGGCAACCCACTCCAGTATTCTTGCCTGGGAAATTCCATGGACAGAGGAGTCTGGGGGACTGCAGTCCAGGGGGTTGTACAAGAGTCAGACACAACTTGGCAACTAAACAACAGCAACATGATTTGAATAGTAGTAATTGTAGCAGAGAAATAAGTGAACAATTATAATATAGCTAGAGAAACGCTGTGTCACCCATATATACGAGGTACTGTAAAGCACCAGGGCAGAGGGATTTCCCGGGTTGTCCAGTGGTTAGGACTCAGCACTTTCACTGCTGGGGCACGGGTTTAATCCCTGGTCAGGGAACTAAGATCCTGCAAGTCATGTGCTGCTGCTGCTCTTTAGTTGCTCAGTCATGTCCAACTCTTTGCAACCCCATAGACTGTAGCCTGGGCTTCCCTGGCGGCTCAGATGGTAAAGAATTCGCCTACGATGCAGGAGACCTGAGGTTGATTCCTGAGTCGGGAAGATCCCCTGGAGGAGGGCATGGCAACCCCCTCCAGTATTCTGGCCTGGAGAATCCTCATGGGCAGAGGAATCTGGCAGGCTACAGTCCAAAGGGTTGCAAAGAATCAGACACTACTGAGTGACTAAGCACAAGACTGTATCCCTCCAGGCTCCTCTGTCCATGGGAATTCCCAGGCAAGAATACTGGAATGGGTTGCCATTTCCTTCTCCAGTGGGTCTTCCCGATCCAGGGATTCAACCCACATCTCCTGTGTCTATTGCACTGCTGGCGGATTCTTCACCACTGAGGAACCAGGGAAGCCCACAAGTCATGTGGCATGCCCCGTCCCACCTGCCCCCCCCCCAAAAAAAATGCAGAGATGAAGAACCAATCCACATCTCTGACAGGAGAGAGTCTCCCCTGAGCTTTTTGGGGCCAGAAGAGCTTTCCAGGGAATGTGACCCTTGGGCTTAGTCTGGAAGGGTCAGTGGGATAATCATCCAGTGTCTACTAACAGATTGATCAGTTCGTATATATCAAAGTATACCTTGGAATCCTTTGTGTGTGTTCAGTAAACCCTTCTAAGATTTTTGCAGATTATATTTTTAGTGGATTATCCTTTTTCTTTCAGTCAGTGATAACTCAGGAGACACCTTCCTAGACAACTGATATTCCCCTTCTTGCAAGTTTTCTTATCATGAGTGTACAGAAGAATATTTAACCAAGAAGAACATAGTAAACATTAAATCTTCACATTGCATGTGGGATTATGTGCAAAGACTCGATCTGATGCCCTCTGCATCTCTGACAGGAAGCAGTCTTTCCCTGTCCTTCCACCCCTATAGTTTTTCCTTACTGGAACCCACAGTTTTATCTCTGCTCATGGCTGCATTCTCAGCCCCTTCTTGTGCCTGGCTCCTGGGGAACATCACTGTGAGGTCTTCCCCATAGATCCCCCAGGTGACTGGCAGCTTGCTGACCCTCTTTGGATGCCAAGAAAAAGGGCTTTAGTTTCTTCTTGAGCTACTGGTGCTTTTCTGTCTTCTCCACCTCCTTAAAAGATAACTGGAGGAACTAAAATATAACAAAATCAAGAGCAGAAAGATTGGTCTCTTTCTCTAAAATTCTGCCCCCAAAATATGGATCACCTCCTGGAAGGAGAATTACTGCCCAGCTGGTAAACCCCACAGTTACCTCCGACTGTATGCTACCTGATTACCTCTGTGGTTGGGTGTAACATCTACCCCAAAACTTAATGCCTTATACAACCATGCATTATTATTAGATGTCACAGTTCTGTTCATCAGGAGTTTCGGCTTGGCTGAAGTCACTTGGTGGCTTTTAACTGGAGACTGAACTGGCCTGGAGGGCCCAAGGTCATTTAGTTACATACCTGGCATCTTGGTGGGGTCATCTGGAAGGCTAGGCTCAGCCAGGCTCTTCTCTCTGCCCATGTGACCCCTATTCATGATCTCATGTTGATGCATGCTAGATTTTTTACATGACAGCTCCTGACTCCAAGAAAGCAAGAGTCTTATTAAAAATTGAACCTGGGACTGTCATACAACACTTCCAATGTACTCTGTTGGTCAAATCAGTCACAGGGCAGCCCTGTGGGAAGGATGCAAATCCCCTATCCCTGGATGGGAGATGTGGCCATCTTTAATTCATTACAATTACAACCTCTTATAAAAACTCAGATGTAAGTCAATACCCTGTTTACACATAAGAAAACAGAGACACAAGATGTGTAGTGTCCAAAGATATGTCCAAAGTCAAAAGGAACACGCATCAAATGTTTGGGACTAGAACTTACCGATTTTCTTGCTAAAGGCAAAATGCACTTGTAAATCCTAAGTTTGCTGGTTCAATGAAGATCTTTAACACTTTACTCCTAAATTTTAAAGATGACTGTGGTTTATTGATTAGGAATTGTGAAAATATTTGTGGTGAAAGGTTTCTGTTTTCTTATTCCATTCCAAAATCCAGATCTTATCAGCCACCTGATACTTCATCTCTTCTCTACAGTGATTGACATTTTTTTCTTTAGCTTATCTTAATTGGAGATTTTATTTCTGTGGATCATTCAAGATGTGATCTTCAGCCATCCCAGGTAGAAAAGCTGGGCCTGGATTAAGTCTATGAGAGGATGCTGCATCTAATCAACCTCACTGCTTGTAGCCAGTATGGTCTCATTGTTTCCATTCAACTTGAGGGATCAACTCATTTGCCTTTTGTTTCTTATAATCAAGGACCAGGAAAGAGGTTGAACTCAATGGCTTCTATGTTATTTGTTAAATGATTTAGAGTCCCTGTTCCAAAACGTATTTAAATTAGTTTACAATAATATTTATGATATATATACATATACATATATACATATAAGATTGGAGCTTCCCAGGTGGCACCAGTGGTAAAGAACCTGCCTGCAAATGAAGAGGATGTAAAAGATGTAGGTTTGATCCCTGGGTTGGGAAGATCCCCTGGAGGAGGGCATGGCAACCCATGCCTGTACTCTTGCCCAGAGAATCCCCATGAAAAGAGGAGCCTGGTGGGCTGTAACCATGCAGTCACACAGAGTTTGACACAACTGAATTGACTTAGAACACATGCATGCATACATATATCAGAGGGGCTTGGAATAAAAAGCATCACTACGAACAAAGCTAGTGGAGGTGATGGAATTCCAGTTGAGCTATTTCAAATCCTGAACGATGATGCTGTGAAAGTGATGCACTCAATATGCCAGCAAATTTGGAAAACTCAGCAGTGGCCACAGGACTGGAAAAGGTCAGTTTTCATTCCAATCCCAAAGAAAGGCAATGCCAAAGAATGCTCAAACTACCACACAATTGCACTCATCTCACGTGCTAGTAAAGTAATGCTCAAAATTCTCCAAGCCAGGCTTCAGCAATACGTGAACCGTGAACTTCCAGATACTCAAGCTGGTTTTAGAAAAGGCAGAGGAACCAGAGATCAAATTGCCAACATCTGCTGGATCATGGAAAAAGGAAGAGAGTTCCAGAAAAACATCTATTTCTGCTTTATTGACTATGCCAAAGCCTTTGACTGTGTGGATCACAATAAAGTGTGGAGAATTCTGAAAGAGATGGGAATACCAGACCACCTGACCTACCTCTTGAGAAGTATGTATACAGATCAGGAAGCAACAGTTAGAACTGGACATGGAACAACAGACTGATTCCAAATAGGGAAAGGAGTACGTCAAGGCTGTATATTGTCACCCTACTTATTTAACTTCTATGCAGAGTACATCATGAGAAATGCTGGGCTGGAAGAAGCACAAGCTGGAATCAAGATTGCTGGGAGAAAGATCAATAACCTCAGATATGCAGATGACACCACCTTTATGGCAGAAAGTGAAGAGGAACTAAAAAGCCTCTTGATGAAAGTGAAAGAGGAGAGTGAAAATGTTGGCTGAAAGCTCAACATTCAGAAAGCTAAGATCATGGTATCTGGTCCCATCACTTCATGGCAAATAGATGGGGAAACAGTGGAAATAGTGTCAGACTTTATTTTCGGGGGGCTCCAAAATCACTGCAGATGATGATTGCAGCCATGAAATTAAAAGACACTTACTCCTTGGAAAGAAAGTTATGACCAACCTAGATAGCATATTCAAAAGCAGAGACATTACTTTGCCAACAAAAGTCCATCTAGTCAAGGCTATGGTTTTTCCAGTGGTCATGTATGGATGTGAGAGTTGAACTGTGAAGAAAGCTGAGTGCCAAAGAATTGATGCTTTTGAACTGTGGTGTTGGAGAAGATTCTTGAGAGTCCCTTGGACTGCAAGGAGATCCAACCAGTCCATTCTAAAGGAGATCAGTCCTGGGTGTTCATTGAAAGGACTGATGCTAAAGATGAAACTCCAGTACTTTGGCCACCTGATGCGACGAGCTGACTCATTGGAAAAGACTCTGATACTGGGAGGGATTGGGGGCAGGAAGAGAAGGGGACAACAGAGGATGAGATGGCTGGATGGCATCACCAACTTGATGCACATAAGTTTGAGTGAACTCTGGGAGTTGGTGATGGATAGGGAGGCCTGGCGTGCTGCGGTTCATGGGGTCGCAAAGAGTCGAACACGACTGAGCGACTGATCTGAACTGAACTGAACTCTTTCTTAAGCTTTATGTGTCAGGAACTTTCTTTTAAACAAAAAAAACTTTTAACAAAAAAACTTTAAAAAAGTTTTAAACATGTTGGTCATCAATTCTCACAGCCAGTCAATTAGCTGGACATAACAGTCCCAGATGAGGAAACTGAGTCTTGGAGAGGTTAAGTAACTGATTCTAAGACCACAGAGTTGGTGGTACCCAGATGCAAAAATGTAAGATGACTGCTAAAATCTCCTCTGATTCTGAAAGTGTAGGGCTCCAAGTTCTTTTCGCTCTTTCTGCCTTCACTGTGGTTGGAAGGGCAGTAAGTGAGGAGGAAGAATTTTCCTTAATTGCAAGAGGAGTGGGAAAGATTAGCATGGAACATAAAAATACATGACTGCCTTCTAAAAGTTGTCAAAGTAAGTTGTGTCTCCAGAGACATTTAAAAGCAAGTTGATTACACATTTACACATGGCTATAGTTGGGGAGGGAGAAGGCAATGGCACCCCACTCCAGTACTGTTGCCCGGAAAATCCCATGGATGGAGGAGCCTGGTAGGCTGCAGTCCATGGGGTCACTAAGAGTCGGACACGACTGAGCGACTTCACTTTCACTTTCCACTTTCATGCATTGGAGAAGGAAATGGCAATCCACTCCAGTGTTCTTGCGTGGAGAATCCCAGGGATGGAGAAGCCTGGTAGGCTGCAGTCCATGGGGTCGCACAGAGTCGGACACGACTGAAGCGACTTGGCAGGCAGGCAGGCATAGTTGGGGAAGCTAGTGACTGGTCTACCAAAGGGGATTTTAATGGAGTTTTGTGAGCAATACTTGGAAATGTTTTGCATAATATATTACTTTGTAAATATCCTTGTTACATTTTAGTTAATCCTGGCCATCTGGAACCTCATTTGTCATTTAAACATTTACTTAACCACTTTGTAAAAGTATTCTAGTTAAAAAAAAAGAGTGTGAATTGTCCAGTGGAAGACTAGAGAACAGACCTAGATTAATCCAGTGGATTAACCCACTTCAGTACTCTTGCCTGGAAAACCCCATGGATGGAGGAGCCTGGTAGGCTGCAGTCCATGGGGTTGCTAAGAGTCAGACCCGACTGATCGACCTCACTTTCACTTTTCACTTTCATGCATTGGAGAGGGAAATGGCAGCCCACTCCAGTGTTCTTGCCTGGAGAATCCCAGGGATGGGGGAGCCTGGTGGGCTGCTGTCTATGGGGTCGCACAGAGTCGGACACGACTGAAGTGACTTAGCAGCAGTGGCAGCAGCAGCAGATGAGACAGAATTGCTTTTTCTGATGAATACTATCCAGCTAGCCTGTGAACCAACCATTCTTTTTCTTGAATTTGTTGTAATTCAGTTTCTTTGGTAGAGCAGTGTTTGATTGTGATGGACATTTCCCAGTTCAAAAAAACTTTTGGTGACTCTTCCTAGCATAGCATTCAAAAACCTCTAAGACAATTGTCTCAAAGTGTGGTCACCAGATGACCATCAACAGATCATTTGGGAATGTATCAGAAATGCAAATTCTTAGGCCCCATTCAGTTACCTGTACTTGTGTTTCAGTAAACTCTCCAGGTGATTCTGAAGCACATCATCATTGGAGAACCATTGCACTGAGATCTTCCCCTCAATCAGCTTTTTTAGGCTTACTTCCTTCTGCTTCCATATAAACACTCTCCCATCCAGCTAATTGTACTCTGTTATATTTATATGTGTATGTGGAATCATGGATGTATATTTATAGATGGATGTGTATATATATAAAATTTCTGTTCCGGGTCCTTGTCCATGCTCTTTATAACACTTGGATCATATTTTCTCCTCCACTGTCCTTGTGCTGTGTTGTGCTAAGTCGCTTCAATCCCACTCTTTGCAGCCATGTGAACTGTAGCCCACCAGGCTCCTCTGTCCATGGGATTCTCCAGGCAAGAATACTGGAGTGGGTTGCCATGCCCTCCTCCAGGGGATCTTCCCAATCCAGGGACTGAGCCTGTGGCTCCTGCACTCCAGGCAGAATCTTTACCTCTGAGCCACTGGGAAAGCCCAAAATCCAACTTAAAAGACACTTATTGGAGACAACCTTTCCTCATCCCTCTGATAGACACAGCTTTTCACATTCTCAAAACCTGGTCCCACATTTTAGTGTTATTTATTTTAATTGGTAGTGATCAAGGGTTTACTATTTATTCAGCCCTTTTGTGAGTATAACTCTATATACAGCATTGTACTAGGCATTGAGGATACCATTGAGAACTGGCAAACATCTGTGAAACGTATAAACCAGTTAGGGGTGGACTTTCTCACAGCCTGTCCTAGATCATAGCTCTGAGAAGGTGCAGGTCTCTTATACTGTACTGCTGGGTGTCCTGTAGCTTGTATTAAGTTATGGTGGGTAGAGCGGAAGGTAATATTCTAGGCTTCTCTGATCTGTATAGAATACACCAGAGAATTATGCTGCCCTTATAGCTACCATTCTTAACAGGGACTGGCACTCTAACACATGCAGAGGACACAGAGTCCCTGCTGTTGGTGAAAATCACCTCCCCTGGACCAAAGGTTTTCAACTGCAGCACTACTGTCATTGTAGATCAGACGACTCTTTGTGGTAGCGGGCTGTCTTGTGCATTGTAAGACATCTGGCAGCATTTCTGACCCCTGTTCCCTGGATGTCAATAGCATCATCCTTTCCAATTATGACAACAAAATATGTCTCCATACATTGCAAAATATACTTTGGTATGAAAAATCAACCTGGGTTGCATGCAACTGGGAATATTTTTACCAGAAAATAAAACTCAAGAGAAACGTAAAACCTCTCCTTAGATATCTAGGACCACTGTGCAGAAGGAGAATCAGAGATAGAAATTTTAATTTGAGACAGAGGGTAAAACTGGAAGTTACAGAAAACCACTTTTGAAGGAGACCTTTTTAACTTCGGGATAGTCTTAAGTTTACAGTGTACTGTTGTAGGACTTGGTGAATTCCCAGTCCTTCGTGCTTTCATGCAGGCTTGGATATGCTTCATTTTAGAAGAGATTTGGGGACCTGGGGATTTTGAGGATCCTTCAAGTTTTGAGATTCAACGTTTTTTATGTTTTGATTGTTTTTTAAAATGGCTAGTAAAGAATTAGAATAATCCCTTGGGGGTTTCAGGGGTGTGACAGACTGAAGTGATAGTAATGAGGTCAACTGTGTCAGGCTGCCTGGGCTGGATCCCAGCTTGGTTCTTACCACCAGTGGGACCTTGGACAAATCTTGACACTTCTCTGTTTCCTCATATGTGAAATGGGTGCATTTATAGTTCCTTTCTCAAAAGTAGTTGTGAGGAGGACCAAATGAGATTATACAAGTAGGAACTTTCCTTGTTAAGGAAATGAAGAGTAGCTCTTATTATTAACTCAGCATGCTTTTCGTAAATTCCAAATAAATTGCAAATTTAAGTAGCTATTTCTGTCAATGTTGCACATGTGTTTAGGGGGCAGGTCATTATAGGAAAAATATGTTTGTTATTAACACTGGTAATATAATCCAAAAGTAAGTATTAAAAGCAACCATGATAGGTAAAAAGTTTTTTTATATCTATCTGGTCCTTGATCTACAAACAAAGCTAGAATGTTAAAGAAGCTCCCTCCATTAGTCAGTTAATAGTGGAACTCAATTTTTACTCATCATTTTTTTCGGTGATATTGATTTTCACATACTTAATTTACATCCTTCAAGAGGATGTTTATTTTTCTGGATCCTTTGCTAGAAAGCAAATATTGGAGAGATATGAGTAAAGAAATTAGAAGGATATGAGGTGGCTTAACAGCTGTCTCAAGGGTGTCAAGGCCTTGGTAAGAATCTTGGGCCCACAAAGTCAAGTGAGCACTCTAATTTGAGCTCCAAATAAAAACCTTATAGTTTTTAGTCTTAAAGTCTCTATTCCATGTCACTTAAAAATCATATTATTTTTATTGTAGGACATGACACCAGATTGAAAGTGTAGAGGAGAATATTTAAGTAAAACACATACATAGACACAATTTAGTATTTTTCTTACTCATCCTTACCTGTAATTCACAATTTCAATATAGTTTGGAGAAGGCAATGGCACCCCACTCCAGTACTCTTGCCTGGAAAATCCCATGGACGGAGGAGCCGGGTACACTGCAGGCCATGGGGTCACGAAGAGTCGGACACAACTGAGTGACTTCACCTTCACTTTTCACTTTCATGCATTGGAGAAGGGAATGGCAACCCACTCCAGTGTTCTTGCCTGGAGAATCCCAGGGATGGGGGAGCCTGGTGGGCTGCTGTCTATGGGGTCGCACAGAGTCGGACATGACTGAAGCAACTTAGCAGTAGCAGCAGCAGCAATATAGTTTAGAGAAAATAAAATAAAATTCTTTTTTCCCCTTTACTTAATGTTAGTTTTTATAGTAGGAAATAAAGGATTTTTCCTAGGCTTGCTCCACCACCTAACATCAGTTTGTGTGTGTGTGTATATTAGTTGCTCAATCATGTGACTCTTTTCGACCCTATGGACTGTACCCCATCAGACTCCTCTGACCATGGGATTCTCTAGGCAAGAATACTGGAGTGGGTAGCCATTCCCTTCTCCAGGGGATCTTCCCAACCCAAGGATTTAATCTTGGTCTCCTACATTGTGGGCAGATTCTTTACCATCTGAGTCACCAGGGAAGCCCCACCTCACATCCTGCAAGAGTAACTTTCTACAGCTGTCTGTGCTTGAAACCATCACTATGTCCTACCTTATCTCTCTGGGAAATGAACATTCCAAGCAACTTTATTCCAGGCCCTCAGTGTTCAGGGCACAGACCGTGTATGTAAATGTGTAAGGGATAGGTAGGATGTGTACTGCATCCACAGGATACCTCTTAAAGTTGAATTTCAAAAAAGAACCTTTCACCTTTATTTCTTTAACAGCAGCTCCAAGTAGCCAAGGGCAATGCAAGTTAAGTGGTCAAGAATCCACCTGTCAATGCAGCAGGTACAGGTCCGATCCCTGGGGTGGGAAGATTTCCATGGAGAAGGAAATAGCAACCCACTCCAGTATTCTTGCCTGGGAAATCTCATGGACAGAGGAACCTGGCAGGCTACAGTCCATGAAGTCACAAAAGAGTCAGATACGACTTAGTGACTAAGCAACAACAATGCAAATTAATGTATCGAACGTTTGGACAGCAGAACTTGGGGAGATCTTATTATCCACATGATATTCATCATGCTATGAAATCAGACAATCACCTTGGCCAAACTGGGCTTAGAAAAGAAAGTGAAAGTGAAAGTCACTCAGTTGTGTCTGACTCTGCGACCCCATGGACTATACAGTCCATGGAATTCTCCAGGCCAGAATACTGGAGTGGGTAGCCTGTCCCTTCTCCAGGGGATCTTCCCAACCCAGGGATGGAACCCAGGTCTTCCGCATTGTGGGTGGATTCTTTACTAACTGAGCTATGAATGAGCATGAGTATAACCATATGGTTATAGTCCTTTTCTGTAAATTCTATTGTCTTCCCAACATAATCCTCTAAACATACATATCTACTTATGGAAATCAGAAGAATCTTCATCTTGCCCCTTCAAACATACCTTTTGTCCTATAAAATACTTGATTTTGTTTTGTCTTTTTGAATTTTTGGATCTACGTAAACAATGGAGATCCAACCAAATTCCTAAAGTCTCTTGTCTTTATCCAGTATCTTGGTACCTGTTCCAAACCTCAAAAATCATAAATTATTCAGCAAAGATAGGAACACACCCTTTTCCAGTTATCTTTTGATTGCCTTCTTTGGGTTGGTGGATGAAGAGATGCTATAATTTGAGCTTTGACCTGGAGGTGTAGTGAATAAAATTGAAAGCATTCTTACTTAGAACAAAGTTTCTATGAAGGACATATCTGGCATTCAGAACCATTTTCACTGAGGCAGGGTACTTTGGTTACAAGTAGCAGAAACCTCTTTTAGCCAACTTTATTAGGTTTTGCTAGAGCTGACATAACAAAGTACCACAAACTGAGTGGCTTGGAACAACAGGATATTTATTATCTAAGTTCTAGAGACTAGATGTCCGAAATCAAGGTGTTTACAGGCCCCTGCTCCCTCTGAACCTGTAGGGAAAAGATTCTTCCTTGCCTCTTCCTAGCTTCAAGTGTTTTGCTGGCACTCTTTGGTATTTTTTTGGCTTGCTGAAGCATCAGTTCAATCTTCTGTCTTCACATTGCCATTTTGTCTCTGAGTGTGTCTGTCTTGTCTAACTTTCCATTTTTATAAGGATTTCAGTCATGTTGGATTAAGGCCCATCCTAATCACCTCATTTTAATTTTATTTCTTCTTTAAAGAACCTGCTTGCAAGTAAGTCCATATTCCAAGGCACTGAAGGTTTGTATTTCAGCATACCTTTTGGGAGAGGGAAGCACATGTCAACCTATAACATCAACTGCGCAAAAAGGAATTTAGTGGAAAGATATGAGGTGGCTTGTTTAATTGAAGGAAGAACTAAAGAATTGAGAACCTAAAGGGGCAAGAGCATGACTGCCCAAATATCTAAGGGGCAGGAGCTGCTCTCAGTCCTGCTCAGAGCGGGAGGCAGCTGTGGGAATAGAGGGACCTTTGCTGACTTTCCCATCTTCGCATCACTCTGCATGACATTCAGAGTTCCAGGAAAATGTCTGATTAGATCACACCCTGGCTGGAAAAGTCATAGTCACATCATTTATTTTCCCAACTATACAACAACAAGTGAAAAGAGAATTCCCAAAGGACTTTGGATGCTATTACCAAGGAAAAAGAGGGAAGATGGTAAATGTACAAAACCAACATATAATCTAGCTAATCTAGGCCCTCTAGCAGGAAGTGAGGAAGGGAGCAAATTTTGAAAAAAAAAAATTATGTTTTCATGTACTCCAAATTCATCAACTTTTTGTAAGTAAACCTCTGATGATTATTAATAACAGCCATTCAGAAAAATTTGCCTTTCTTATATAAGTCAAGAGTGTGAAGAGAATTCCACTTAATTGTTATTCTTTCCATTACTGAGTTAGCCTTAGTTAGATTTGGCTACCATGTCAGTTTTATAGATAAAGAAAATGAGTTCCTGAGTAATTCCCTCTCCCATTCTTTGGTTTGTTGTTCTTTGCACTTTGGTCCAGATCAGGACACTCCACTGTCTTGCTTGGCACAGGGAGTTCCCTGACACAATGTGGTCAGCTACTCTTTGATGCCTTAGAGGGAAGGGTATAATTCTCCCCTCCCAGATCCTATGGCACTCTCTTCTCATGCTCCAACACTGGGCTCTCCTTCTCATTTCACCCTCTCTCCCAACTCATCCTACCACCAGCTTTTCAAAGAATATAGCCTTTGTTCTATTAGTTAGGCTTTGAATTAAGAAAAGAAAGGAAGAGGTGGTAAAAATTAACAAAGTGAATTGCATAAAATGAAGGGTATAAGGGGGTGGCTTATCATTAAATGGTATAAAATCTTAAAGAATAGACTTAGCCTCCAGGCTGTCTTTTTGCATTTTTTTCTTTGACTTTTCCAAAGACAAATGGCTGATAAGCTTACCATGATATTTTACTTGTTGTCAGATTCAGTGAACTGTCTGGGCATGGAAGTAATGGTCTCCAAGATTGGAACAACATACAAGAAGCAATCTAGGAGTTAGAGGCCCGATCATCGAGTGGGGCAAGTTGTACCTCTCTCTGGAGATAAGAAGAAAGCTAGTACCATAGGCGGGACTTCCTTGGTGGCACAGATGGTAAAGCGTCTGTCTACAATGCAGGAGACCCAGGTTCAATCCATGGGTTGGGAAGATCCCCTGGAGATGGAAATGGCAACCCACTCCAGTACAATTGCCTGGAAAATCCCATGGATGGAAGAGCCTGATAGGCTACAGTCTGTGGGGTCGCAAAGAGTCAGACATGACTGAACGACTTCACTTTCACTTTCAGTAACATAGGCAGAATCTGAGCTCTGGAAACCATGAGCAGAGAGTCCCCGGAAAAAGATAAAACCCTGATAAATGGAAATAAGATGGTCTCTACCAGTAGGTAGGAAATGATGGAGCAGGAAATATTTGAAACTTTACTTTCTTGGCCTCAGAGAAACAATTAAATGCTTCAGTCCAGAAATAACACATGTTGATTTTATTCATAACTCAGGCCAAAATAGTCAATTGGCCCCACTCAGCCACAAGGAGGCCAGGAACTGGACATATGTAGCAAACAGCAGTGATGATTTCCACTTGTCAGAATGCAAACTCCAGGTTCCTCCCCCTCAGGCTCTATTTCAGGAGATATTTGAATTCTGCATTTTAAGCAGATCTCCTCAGGTGAGTCTAATATAGAGAAGAAGGGCAGAATCCCTGGACCAAAATTTAAAGAACACTGACTTAGAGCATCAACTCGGTATAGGTAGGTATCAAGAGGATGAGAGCAAGTTTGAGATGCTGTTCTTAGAGCTCAGATGTAGGGCCAACTCTGGGTTACCTCATGTTAAAAGGACTGCGTATATCTGGATGCAGACGCCCAGAGAGCTGGGCAGTAGCCTTTAAAATTCCTAGGCATGAGGGTAGTGTTAGGTCTGTGCCTGAGACAGAGCAAACTCTCAGGTATATGATGAGTTTCTCAGGTATCAGGAGAGGAAGAGGGATATGGGACCAATGTCTGGTAATGGTTCTCATATGTGTGATCTAAAGTTTGTATTTATAGTAGCAGAAACTCATGGACAATACAATATTTTATTGTACAATTGCTTTTTATTTTCTCTGTTCTTCTCCCACTTCTCTCTCCCTTCCTCTACTACTTACTCATCCAATTTCCCCGTTCTCTTTCTTTTCTCTTCCTTCTTTATTTTTATTCTCTACTTCCCCCTCTAATTTGCCCCTTTCCCACTATTTCCTCTTCTTATTTCCCTTCTCCTCTGTACTTCTCTCTCATGAATTATGTGTCCTCCTTCTCCCTCTCATCTATCCTTTCCCTTGGCACCCACCCCCTCTATTCTCTCTCCAGGTATTATGCCATCTGCTGCCAGCCTTTGGTCTATAGGAACAAGATGACCCCTCTGCGCATCGCATTAATGCTGGGAGGCTGCTGGGTCATCCCCATGTTTATCTCTTTTCTCCCTATAATGCAAGGCTGGAATAACATTGGAATAATTGATTTGGTGAGTACTCATGCAGACCGTATGGATTTACTGTCTGACTAACTTTGTTTGCTTGGGATTCTAAATAAACAAACAATGTCAGGTTAAGTGGGTATCCTAAGAAAGATCCTGACAGAGTAACAACAATAACAACAACAAAAAGCAGGCTAACATTTTTCAAAGTTTGCTGCTAAGTCACTTCAGTCGTGTCCGACTCTGTGCGACCCCATAGATGGCAGCCCACCAGGCTCCCCTGTCCCTGGGATTCTCCAGGCAAGAACACTGGAGTGGGTTGCCATTTCCTTCTCCAATGCATGAAAGTGAAAATTGAAAGTGAAGTCGCTCAGTTGTGTCCGACTCTTAGCGACCCCCTGGACTGCAGCCTACCAGGCTCCTCCGTCCATGGGATTTTCCAGGCAAGAGTACTGGAGCAGGGTGCCATTGCCTTCTCCATTTCAAAGTTTACTGTATGCCAAAAAGTAGTACAGTAAATACATGTGATCCTGACAGCAGCATCCCTTTGGGAAAATTATAATAATTTCCCCCCATTTCACAGATGAGAAAACTCAGGTTCAAAAATGGTGAAGTAATATGCCTGTGAATTCACAGCTAGTGAATAGCGGAACAGGTATTCAAAGCTTCGCAGACAAACTCCAGAGCCTGAGGGATGTGATGTATCCCAAAAGGCCTTCATCTCATTTCATGCTGAGACCCTTTGAGGCTTATGGTGACTCACGGAAAACCTGTCGGGGGGGTGGAGGTTTCCAGAGAATGTATGGGCCCGGAGTCCAGAGAACTGGACCCTGAGCCCAGCTCTGTCATTGAGCCACTTCCTGAAGGGCTGTGACGAGATCTTTGGGTCCTCATTGGGAACAGTGTCTTTGAGCAGTGTAGGAAAACACAGGTTGCAGGCATTATCTGTCAACTCCTGTCTAGATGCTCTTGGAGAGTTTCCAACTCTGACATACTTTGTTTTCAATATCAAACTTGCATTGAAGATTGAAAGCTATAATCTGGATCCATTAGCAGGGATATATATATATATATATATATATTTTTTTTTTTTTTTTTCCCGCCTAAGGAAGTTGTCAGGTAGTCACTTTAAGATGGATCCCAGGACTCTGACCAGGGAATGGGGAGGAGAGAGTGAGAGTGAACTCTGACCCAAGAGGACCAGTCAGAATAGGAGCTGCCCCTTCCTCTCTCCATCTCATTCCTAGCCCCTAATCTTGCCTTATTCTTTGTCCAGGAAAGGATATCCAAGCCAAGACTGGGCCAGGATTTGCATGTGGTATGTCAGAACAAGAGTTCCTTGGGCTTCTGAAAGAAATGCTGGGGACAGAGGAGTGGAAAAATGAAAGGGGATCCGTACAAGGGAGACTGTATGGATATTTTTTAAAAATCCTATCCCTTTTCTTTCAAGCTTTCAGTTTTATCGTTCTTGGGGGAAATGAAATTCAAATTTCTAATAATGAGTAGATAAATATAATAATGGCCAGCAAATGTTGAACACTTACTGTGTGCCGAGCCCTGTGTTAATTTAATCATTGTCTCACTCAGGACTCACAACAGTGCTGTGAAGTAATCCTGTCATCATCCTCAGGAAACTGAAGGTCAATGAGGTTAAGTCACATTGGTAGGGAGTGGTGGTGACTAGAGCTAAGCCCAAGCTGACTGGACCCAAGAGCCTATGTCCTTATGTTTGTGCTAAACTTAATCCCTAATGAAACTTCTGTGCATCAAAATTTGTAACAAGGACTCAGCACACTAACCTTCTGACGTAGAACTTCCAAGAGAAATAACCTAGTGAGCTGTGTTCTTTTGTGACAGTGAGATAGAAGCATCCCCTGTTTAATTCATGTAACTGGGGAAAGGGGCATCTCCTTACTATTAACATGCTTAGTGTTTGCTCCATGATATTGTAATTGCATTTCATATCTTTCACTCATTTGCACATTGAATTGGCCTAGAGAGAAACTAGTGTAACCCAGGTGTTCATTATACATGTGTAGTTGATCCTTGTTATTCATGGTAATAAAGTTGCTGCAAATACTGAATTAGCAAATCATGAATCTTTGTTCCTAGGTGAAATATAGGATTAGGTTCCTGTGACTTGAGGCAAGTAATACTGAGATAAAAAGAGATTTTATTATGATAAAAATGTCAATTCAATAAGAAGGTATACTATAACCTTACAATATACTATAAGACAAAATACTAAATGTGTACACAGTGAATGAAATAGCATATTATTTATCATACATATTTTTATTCACATCTCTATTCATGTGTATGTTCACACTGGATGCAGGCTGACCTCAGGAAGGGAAGTGTCATTGGGTTACACAGCTCTCTTCAACCAAGATCTATTCCTAGAGAAGACTGATAACTAAGAGCCATCAGCATGCAGAGTTTATAGGTGGAAAAAGTCTTTCAGTTCCTAAGATGAATCTAATATATCACAGTATTCAAGGCGAGTGAGATTTACACCAGTATATAACACTATATGCCACTGTCTGAATTAAAGAAAGAAGAGAAAACCCACACGATCATCTTATTACTATCAAAAATGCATTGACAAAATTCAATATACAATCATAATTTAAAAATTTTTTCATCACAGTAGGAATAGAAGGGAGCTTTCTCAAACAGAGGACATTGACAAAAAACTGACAGCAAATGTCATACTTGATAGTAAAATATTGAAATCTCCCCTCCTAAAACTGGGACTGGAAAAATGGTGTTCACTGTTACCATTCTTATTCAGTATTGTACTAGAGATCTTATTAAGTTCAACATGCAAGGAAAAATGGTATTAAGACTATAAAGATAGAAATGAAATTGTCATTATTTGTAGATCACATGATTATTCATGGAAAACATTCAGAAGACTCTAAAGATGAAATATTAGTTACTAATTTAACAAAATAGTTGAATACATAGCCAATATACAAAAATTTTCAGAGTTCTACATATTAGCAGTGGACAGTTTGGAATATGAATTTAGCATAGTACTATTTGCATTAGAATAAAAATGCAAATATTTAGGTTAAATCTGGCAAAAGATGTTTATACAAAAATATAAAATATTATGGAAATAAATTCTGAAAGACTTACATAAAGAGAAAGAATTATCATGCTTGTGAATTGGAAATCTTAACATTGAAAAAATGTCATTTTTCCTCAGTCACACTATTCTAATTCCTATCAAAATTCTAGAAGATTTTTATGGAAATACTGAGATATAAGAAGACCCAAAGCAGCCAAAAGCGTATTCCTTTTCTACCGTCATGGTTCTATATGCTGTAGGCTTATTAGAAGAAAAACAAAAGCTTTGCTGATAAACCTTTTTTATTTTCTTTCCCTTCACCCTTTTCTTTTATCTGTCCCTCCCTTTCATTCTTTATCCCTTTCCTCTTTCTTTCGACCTTCCAAATCCTCCTTTTCTCTTCTTCTTTTTTATCCTTTGTGTTTTCTTACAATTTTTCTCATTCTTCTCCTGCTTCTTCCTATTCACTTTTTTATTCCTTTCCACCCACCCTGCTTCTTCACTTCCTCTTTCCCTCTAACTCTCAGATAGAAAAAAGGAAGTTCAATCAGAACTCTAACTCTACGTACTGTATCTTCATGGTCAACAAGCCCTACGCCATCACCTGCTCCGTGGTAGCCTTCTACATCCCATTTCTCCTCATGGTGCTGGCCTATTATCGCATCTATGTCACAGCTAAGGAGCATGCTCACCAGATCCAGATGCTACAACGGGCAGGAGCCCCCACAGAGGGCAGGTTCCAGCCAACAGACCAGCATAGCACTCACCGCATGAGGACAGAGACCAAAGCAGCCAAGACTCTGTGCATCATCATGGGTTGCTTCTGCCTTTGCTGGGCTCCATTCTTTGTTACCAATATTGTGGATCCATTTGTAGACTATACTGTTCCCGGGCAGGTGTGGACCGCTTTCCTCTGGCTTGGCTACATCAATTCTGGGTTGAACCCCTTTCTCTACGCCTTCTTGAATAAATCTTTTAGACGTGCCTTCCTCATCATCCTCTGCTGTGATGATGAACGCTACCGAAGACCTTCCATTCTGGGCCAGACTGTCCCCTGTTCAACCACAACCATTAATGGATCCACACATGTGCTAAGGTGAGTGCTCTGGGGCTTGTTAGATTTTGATCACTTGCATGACTCAGAAGAGGTAACTTTCAAGTTTTCTGTTTCCAGATGGATTATTCTTAAAAATCTGTATACTATTTTCAAAGATTAAAATAAACTTCTCCCATCTGTTAATGGAATAGAGTAGTGAATAAGTGCTTAGGCACTGGGGCACAATGACCTGTATTCAAATCCAGCCTCCAGAGTTCTTGGACTTCAGGCAAGTCATTTAACCATTCTGAACCTTTGATTTCATTTAAAAAATGAAAATCATAATCACAATTTCTACATCACAGTGTTTTTTTGAGAATCATATTAGCTATTTTGTATAAAGCACATAGTACAGAATCTGACACCTAGTAAGAATAGAGTGTATATTATCTACTCCTATTTACAGGTACTATTTTAGGGTAGTAATTAAAGCCATAGTAAAATAGTCTTTATTTTGATCCTCAGAGCCACTACTAATCATTTGCGTAATCTTTCTTGATTTTTACTTTTTTCAACTGTAAAAAATGGTAATAATTATAACACCATCATATAGGACTTTTATGACAGGGGTAATGTAGTCATATATGGCCTGACACATAGAAAGTGCTCATAATACTACTAATAATATTGTAAATATTAGTAGGAGTAGAACTAATAGCATATAACCTGATACCATAAGATGGCTATAAAATAACATGATAAGCTAAAATAAAATAAACAAAGTGATAAATTGCAGTAGTAATGCCATATGATAAATGATAATGGAAGTATGGACAATGTAGACTGGGGATATGAGTGAGAAAGAAACTGATTTGGTTAAGGGAATGAGGGAAAACTTCACAGAACAGCATTTTTTAAGAATTTTAGAATTAGAGGAGCTGTCAAAGAAAGCATTCCAGATAGAATGAGCAGCATGAGGAAGGTATTGGAATATGAAAGAGTGGGGAAAGGTCAGGTGATTTACCCAAGGTCACATAGGTTGATGGAGGTAGGCGAAAATTTGGAGTTGAATTTCAGTGACTAGGCATGATGCCTCTTTCCAAACTCTGATAATTTTCTTGCTACCCTGGCTTACAGTTGTTCTTAGCTGTGAAAAGCCATGTATGATAAGTACATTTATCCTTTAGCAAAGATGAATCATCAACATTTTTTTTCCTTTGTCCTGAGATGCAC
This sequence comes from Bos mutus, assembly GCF_027580195.1. NCBI lineage: Eukaryota > Metazoa > Chordata > Mammalia > Artiodactyla > Bovidae > Bos > Bos mutus. Next base: position 99,659,587 of record NC_091623.1, on the reverse strand, counting down.
AGGAATTTCCACAGAGCAGTTCCTTCTTTGAGACAAGCATTTAATTTTTCTGATGATGACAGTATTTAGCTGTTTTGGCAGCTGAAAATTGGGGACTTTTCATTTGCATGTGTAAGAAAAGAAGAAAACATAGGAATTTCTATGAAATATCAATACTTTGCTTCAGAGATTTCTCAGAAACATAAATTCAATTTTCTGCTACCGGTGTGAACAGACTTGTAGTTAAATCCTAGTATGATGTTGAGATTCCAGCTGGTGGAAAGGCCTCAAACGATACTCCTATAGGCTGGCATTCTTATTTATTAATAATTATTGCGCCTTCATGAGTGTCGCAGAAAGGATCTTACAGTAAAGTGAAGTTTGTGTATAAGAACTTCTGTGTGGGTGCCAGAGACCTTTTAGTTATTTAAGCTTAATTGCCTACTACTTGGCACCCCACTCCAGTACTCTTGCCTGGAAAATCCCATGGGCAGAGGAGCCTGGTAGGCTGCAGTCCATGGGGTCGTGAAGAGTCAGACACGACTGAGCAACTTTATTTTCACTTTTCACTTTCCTGCATTGGAGAAGGAAATGGCAACCCACTCCAGTGTTCTTGCCTGGAGAATCCCAGGGACAGGGGAGCCTGGTGGGCTGCCGTCTATGAGGTCGCACAGAGTCGGACACGACTGAAGCGACTTAGCAGCAGCAGCAGCCTCCTACTTAGTCTGTTCTAGTACTGCCTTTATTAAGACAGTTGTTTAGAACTGATGCCTTTCCCCACAGTAACAGTCATAGAGTTTAGGGTTTCTAGGGCAGCCCAGGAAACCTATTTTACTAATACTGTATTATTTTATCCCTCCTGATTTTGGAAATCTGCAGCATGATTGTTAAGCAGAGAGAGCAGTTTAGAGATGGCTTATGTGTTTATTCTTCACACTTTGTTCCTTAGATTTATTTCTTCCTGAGGCCATGAAAAGTACAGGAAATTGGTATCAGGTATTTCACTGTGGAGGTGAAGAATCTTGTAAGAGTGGAGGTAGCCTATATAGGGAAGAGAAAACTATTTGAAACTTGAATCCACTGGAGTGTAAGCCTTACAAGGACAGGAATCCTGCCTGTTTTATTTCCTATGACATAACAAATGCACAATATGGTGCTTGATGGATAATTTAACAAATCATCAAATTAATTCTCCAGATTGACTATTTTAATTCAATCTAAGAAAAATATGTGTTTTTCCTAAAAATCCCACAAGTAGGATGTCAACAAATTCAGGTGAATGAATGAAATATAAAGCCTATAGCAATGAAAAGTAAAGTCAGCTTTTATCCTACTAACCCAGCCCCTAGACAACAATTACCACTAGTCTATAATCTTTTCAATGCATTTACAAACCTTCATAAAAACATACAGAGTCTCAGATTTTTCTCCCTTCATTTTACATAAATGGAGCCATTCAGTGTATACTTTTCTGGACCTTGCTTTTTATTTTTTAACAATGCATTTTAGAGATCATCCCACTCAGACATATAGATCTAACTCATTATTTTTAACTGTTACATAATATTCTGTACTAAAAATACATATTACATTTTATTTAATTATTTCCCATTAATGGATATGTAGGTGTCTCCAATCTTTTGCTATTACAAACTGTACTATTTTTAATGTCCTGAAACACATTTCTTTGTGCATGTGCCAGTATTCCTTTCAGATAACTACTGAAAGTGAAACTGCACTATTGACAATTATGTGCATTTAAGAACGTTATGCTTACCATAAAACTGACCCCCCGGAGCACCATAGTACCTTGCATTTCCATCAGCAGGCCATGAGAGTATCTGCTACTCTTTCCCCCCAATGGATATTATGCATCTTTTATTAATATACTACTTGAAATATGCTCTTTCATTTTATTTGCATTTCCCAGATGATTTGATAGATTGGCCCTTTTCAAAATTAGTTATTAAATGTACCTTCCTATATTTGGTACTTTGTCTGAAAACTATTTTCTATTTTTCTGATTAATTTCTGGATGTTCTTTATTATATTCCAAATACTAATCCTTTGTTAGATAATTTGCAAAAACATACTCCCATGTTCTGCTTGATTTTGAACTTTGGTTAACTTTTTTCTTACAGAAGTTTCAAATTTTGAAAAAACTCTTATTTGACCTCTTGCAGTTGATTCAGCTTTTTTCTTGAAAAATTTCCTCAATTAATTTTCTTAAACACCATATTTATCTGGTTTTCCTCTTAACTCACTAGCAATACCTTCTGAGAATCCTTAACAGGTTCTTCCTTTTCTATCTGGCCTCTAAATGTTGGAATTCTTCAGCACTTGGTTCCTAATACTCTCCTCAAACTACATTCTCACTTTATGTGATTTAAGCATCCATGGCTTTAAATGCAATCATCATGCTGTCAGCCCTCTCATTAATTTATATCTCCAGGTCATAGCTGCCCTTTGAACTCCAGACCACAAGATCCAATTTGCTTCCTTGACAACCCCATTTATATGTTTCTTTGGAATATCAAACTTCATGCATCCAGAATAGAATTCTTCTATTTCTCATACCCCAACCACAAATTTCCTGAGTCTTCCCTATCTCCATAAGTAGAGCTATCATCTACCATATTAATAAATGGCCCTGAGGGACAGCTAACATTTTAGAAGGCAGACTTAAAGGTTTTAGAAAGGAAAAGCAATCAGCCAATGTTGGAAATATGGAGTTAAATCTAAATAAATGCAAAATTTAATCATACAAGCAAAATATAAGTCACAGAAATGTAGCATGATGCCTGAACAAATTTATAGCTTTCTGTGTCAAATTTGGAACTGTGTGTCAGTTTCCTCTTCCAAGGCATCTATTGACAAAGTATGGGGCAGCCCACCAGAGACCTCCTTCCATATCATTAATAATTATGATTATGATCATGATGCCTAACATAATTCCAGAAAAGTGTGCCAGTTTTTAAGAACTGTATTTAAGAACTTTGAAATCATTGTTGCATTTAATTTTCACAACACCAAAAGAACTTGGTGTTATAATTATTGTCATTTTAACGATGAGTAAACCAAGGTTTAGAGAGGGTAAGTAACTGGCCCAAACTCATACAAGTAATAGTAAATGATGAAGCTTGAAGCTGGAATCCAGATCCTACTCTTCCTGACTCCAGAGTTCAGTCTTGTCCAGCCCACTTAGAGTCAGGAATAGGGTTACCACTTCTCATGTTCATCTTGACTCTCTGCATAAATTAGGTGAGACATTTATCAGTCTGTCAACTCTGCCATCATGCTCATGTTTCTCTATCTTGTCTGCAAACTGTAGTAGTTTGCAGTAGAAGATTAGTAACTTGTTCAAATCCAGGCCTTTTTTCCATCTTTTTTCTAAAAAGGAACTAAGGTTATATCAGATAAGTCTATTCTTTATAATCTCATATTGACTTCTTGCCTGGGCACACACTGACTATTCAAAGAAATAATATACTTAATAGAAACTGATCTCAGGATAGATACTAACCTTTTCTATAGAAAACACCCTTTTTGTGTTTTTTTTCAATTGGATTGTTTGTTCTCTTCTTCCTCTGAATGGCAGTGACGTGTTTACAGTACTCTTTCTCGCATTTGTACTGCTTGAGATTATAGAGTTCCTTAGTTAACCCCTATAAGGCCAGTTATTCCTCGAGGGTAGAAACCATGGCTTTCTTTTCTCTGTATACCATTTAGCCCCTCACACAGTGTCTGCAAAATAGTATATAACCAAATGATCAGTACATTTTTGCTGATGAAATATCTTCATGCTTATCTTCAGGTTTATGAAAGATTCACATGCTCAAAACTGAAAGTTACTTTTTTTTTTTTTTAATCTTCTTTGAGACTCTTAATGTAGAGGACTTAGTCTACAATCCAAGACTCACACTGAGGAGAGCCAGTTAATGGCAGCACTCTGAGACTCTGACCTTTTTTCCTCTTAAAATCTTTTTGAAAAAATGGAATTTTACTTTTCCAGGTTGAATTAAAAACAAGCCAATCTGGCCTCAGTGGTTTAGAATAGTAGATTTCCCATACTTGGTCCTATCTTCACAGCCCTTTGACGTACATGACATTTTATTGTTAAACAAGCAGTTGGGTAGCCAGTGAAATAATACATTTTTGCAAGACATTTTTCGAGGGCTTTGGTCACTCAGCTTGTACTGACTAATGTGCCCATACTAGCAGAATAGTCTGCACTTGTGTTTGGTTGTTTTCTGTTGGATAATTATCTTCTTTGGGACTATCCAGCCCACAATCAAAATAGAAGTGAAGATACCATTTGGTTAACTAATGAAATAGTTTGTCCAGACATGTAGGTTGCATAGTCTTTTTAAAAAACAGTTTCCAAACATGAATTGTATCATATGAATGTTTCCTGGGGCAGTTTGAATTTATATGCGCACATATATAAGAAAGAGGCATAATGCTAGTAGCATGCGAGCAATGGATTCTAACAGGTTCATCCTGTGTGTAAACTGATTATTAGTGAATCTGGAGCCAGCTTCTCTCTCCTTGTCACGTCTTTAACCTGATTCTATAGCTAGGTTTTCCCCATCTGCCAATCTCTCTCTTAGTCTTCTAGAAGTCGCTTTATAGGAAACTCACATCAAATATAATGGCAGAGAAAGGAAGAAATAACTTAATGAGAAAACATTGGCTGCTTTCCTACTCAAGTCAGGAAAAAGACAATGATGCCTTTTCACCTCTGCTGGTCAACATTGTGTATACAAAATTCAAATGACAAAAGGAAGAAACATGATAATTTTATCTGATATTAACCAGTAAAATATGAGAGAATATTCCTTAGGAAGCTTGCCCCAGCTCAGTCATTCTTTAAGTCAAGGGATGTTCCACACTTGGGAGGCATAGAATGGACCCATAGACTGAGACCATGCATGGGTGACAGATGACAGGAATAAGCCATGTTGATTTGATGTGGGGTTATATAGGGATCTGATTCTGGAGTTCTTTGTGCATTGGGTAAATGCCAAGGATTTTGCCAGTCTTGTTCACTACTGTGTTTTCTGAGCCTAGTAAAGTGCCCGGAACATTGTGTGATTTGACAAGGCAATGAAGGATGGTTCTGTTTCTTCTCCCTTGGTCTAGCTTCTCTTCTATTTATGTTGATTAGTTCAGATGATCCCTGGCAGAGTAGGGACTTGGGGTGCTAACAGTAACTTCAGAACAGAAATCTTTCTCTACCTGAAATCCACTGAGAATTCCAGTTTGGGCTTCTTGGGTACATAATTCCTTTCTTGCCTAACTCGCTGTGAAAATCAAACAAGATAATGTATGTGAAATTGCTTTGCTAACTGCAAAGCTCTGTCCTCATGGGGGAGATAATTATAAGAGCAGACTATTTATAAGTTAGGGAACACAAGCAGAATTTGCATGGAAAGTTTAGCTTCGGGGGTGGGTTTCTCTGCTCATGCCAGGTTTCAGTATCTTCCCTGACATTCTGCAAGATTAGATCCTAATTCCTAAGAAAGCTGAACATTCCTTCAGTACTTCCCAAAGAACTTCTTACATATCTGACTTGGCTATCATCTTCTGTTCTCCACCCTCAATCTCTTTGATGAAGTCTTTCCATTGACCTGGAGGTCTCCAGACTTGCCCTGTCTAGTAGCCACATTCCAAGAGCTCGGTGGTTACATACAGCAAGGTTAGATAGTGCAAACAAAGACTATTTCATTTATCGTAAAAAGTCCCAATGGACAAAACTGCTCCAAAGCAATTTGATCCTTCTCTCTGGAAGGAAGCAATATATATTTTTCCTCATATTATTAACTCTTACTATCCACTAGAGCTTAATAATAAATAAAATTATTCTAATGGATGGACTGTATGATCTTTGACATTTCCATGCACAAGATTATTATATTCAGATTTATATGTAGAAGCAATAAAAAGAAATGTGAAAATAGGAAAAAGTAAAACTAAGAAAGAGAATGAGTTTCCCCCAAAAAACACTAGGAGGAAAAAGTTCTTCAGGTTCATTATTACTTCCTGTTATCAGAATTTTTAATTATATTTATGTTTCATTTACTTCTTTATTATCTGCAAGCACACTGTCAGTCCCTGAGGGCTGATAATGTCCATTTTATTCTCAAAAGTTCCCACAGGGTGTAGCTCATTGTTAAGTTAATACATTTGTCTAATGAATAGATGGATACCCTTATCAGACCCTACCTAGACCCTATCATTTACCAGGACTGTGTACTCAAATAAATTTTCACCACAAAAAGAAATTTTTTTTGGTTAACTCTTAACTGGAATAGTTGCTTTATTCATGGTGAAGCCACTTGCCAACCTTTATTTTTTTTTAATTTAATTTTATTTTTAAACTTTACAATATTAGTTTTGCCAAATATCGAAATGAATCCGCCACAGGTATACATGTGTTCCCCATCCTGAACCCTCCTCCTTCCTCCCTCCCCATACCATCCCTCTGGGTCGTCCCAGTGCACCAGCCCCAAGCAGCCAGTATCGTGCATCGAACCTGGACTGGAAACTCGTTTCATACATGATATTATACATGTTTCAATGCCATTCTCCCAAATCTTCCCACCCTCTCCCTCTCCAACAGAGTCCATAAGACTGTTCTATACATCAGTGTCTCTTTTGCTGTCTTGTACACAGGGTTATTGTTACCATCTTTCTAAATTCCATATATATGCGTTAGTATACTGTATTGGTGTTTTTCTTTCTGGCTTACTTCACTCTGTATAATAGGCTCCAGTTTCATCCACCTCATTAGAACTGATTCAAATATATTCTTTTTAATGGCTGAGTAATACTCCATTGTGTTTATGTACCATAGCTTTCTTATCCTTTAGTTTCATCCCGTCAGAATTCTGTATTTAAATAAAGGTTTTCATTTAGTAGATTGGAAGATTACCCACAGACGAGGAAATAATTTAGGTTTGATTTACTTTAGATCCCTAGAGGTTTCTGCTAATGTTGAAAAGCTGTTTGGCATTTAAAAGCCTTTTTTTTTTTTTTTGGCCTTTACCTTGAACTTTGGAGGCTACAATTGGATTCAACATTTATCTCATTGTTTTGAGCCAATGCAGATTTACTCCAGGCAGGTCAAAGATGGATGAGAGGTGCTTCCCTGATAGCTCGGACAGTAAAGGATGGATGAGAATGACCTCGCCTTCTCTTCCTCGATCACCTCCAGAACTGGCTACATAATTTGTAGCCCCAGTGAAAAATGAAAATGTGGGGCTTCTGGTTCAAAGGGCAGGAACAAATTTCTCTTAAAAGTATTAAAATGTAAAGCCATTTTCTTTCCTCCTCAGTCTTTCTCTTAATTTGTCATATATATTTTATTTGCTACGTACCTGTTCTCTAGTAGAAAAACAAAATGCATTTTTAAATTATTAGCAGAAAGTTTACCATCTATCTTTATGCTGTGCAATGGCCGTGTTAAATACAAAAATAAGAGCGTTTAACTTGTATGTGGAATAACCAAAATTACACAAATTGTATTTTGAAATTCAGACGTGCTTATGTATTTTATTTTTACCAGACAGTGCATAAAACTAATGCAATTATTTTTATTTTACTTCTTGATGCATACATATTCTACTAACATTCTCCCCTCAGCTTACTGAGGAGTAAAGGAGGACTGCAGAGAAAAGAACCACGACTTGCTCTATCATATCCTTTCTTTCTATGTCAGTACTTTAAACATAAATGCTTGGCTAATACAGGAGAGTAACACTGTGAAAAAGACATGGTAGGGTTCCTTGATAGTTTCTTTTTCTTAGACAATCTCTGCCTCTTTCTGCATCCGGCAAGTTCTGGTTCAGATGGAAAACATGTACTCTCAGGGCCACCAGTCATCTGCTGGTGTTGGTAGAGGGTTGATAGGAAACATGGGTGCAGAACTGTAGTGGAACCATGTTCTGTGGAAATTCAGTGAGACAGCAAACACAGGGTAAAGCATGTTAAAGAAGCTGCTGACAGAAAGACAATTTGAGAATGGAAAATACTTCATATAAATTATATGTTCACATTGAGCTTGCTTTGAATCTGACTAAACTCCATATGTTTGGTGGGTCTACCAGAATTCTGTGCTCACGGGGCATCACTAATGTGACGGGCAGCAAGGAACTACTGTGTGCATGCACATCGCTCATGTCTCTGCTCACGTGCATGCCTCATTGTCCCTCAGGGTTCATAAGTTCAAAGATAAAGTTATTGCAAATTCCAAGATGTGGACAAGCAGCGCAGTACAGCAAGCTCTGAGTTCCTATGTGATTGCTCTGATCACACAGCCATGAAGCTGGCCCTGTCCTCAGTTTTGTCCCATCCCTACCTGAGGCAGCTCTCACAGAACATGGTTCTTGTTGATATCACACTGGAACATAGTCAGAGTAACATTACAAGAGCTCCACTTGCCTCATCGAATACTCAGGGTTAGAAAAGTTAGTGGTGTTTGAAGAGTGTACCTGCAAAAGTTTGGTAATCAAGTGGCTTAAGCTTTCCTCCAGGATGCCCACTTCTGGGCTAAAGTGCTGAGACCTAAACATTTTCCCTTCCACTGACACGTATTGTCAAGGATAAGTTCCAGTCTCTGACTCAGAGAAAGATGAGCTTTGGTCTGTAACCAAACAGGCATTCGACCCAATGTAGCATAATGGCTGTAGGGGCTGAAGTCTGTCACACCTGGCTGTCAGTCCTGTCTCAGATCTGTCATTTACCATCTATATAATCTTTAGCAATGTGGCCAAACATCTTTAGGCTTCTATTTTCTCACCTGTAAAAACTCCAATACTTTGGCCACCTGATGCGAAGAGCTGACTCATTTGAAAAGACCCTGATGATGGGAAAGAGTGAGGGTAGGAGGAGAAGGGGGTGACAGAGGATGAGATGGTTGGATGGCATCACCGACTCAATGGACATGAGTTTGAGTAAACTCTGGGAGCTGGTGATGGACAGGGAGGCCTGGCGTGCTACGGTTCATGGGGTCACAAAGAGTCGGACACGACTGAGCGACTGAACTGAACTGAAAACAGGGATAATATTAGAACCCATCTCATAGGACTTTTGTTAAGATTAAATATGATGACATATATGCAGAGCTGAGCCCAGCTCCTGTTACATAGAAAAGTGCTCCATGAGTGGAAGCTGCCATAACCATTGTTACTATAATTGTAGATATAATGTTGCTCATGTCTTGGTTAAAACAAACAACTTATCCAGTTATTTTCTCAGCTTCCTAATAAGCATTTCTTGACGAATGAGTCAATAGAAATCTCTATGTTATAAACACTGCTTAAACAAGGAAGGTTGAGCTTCCTCTGTTACGAGAAAAGCCAGAAATGAATGAAATGAAATTAATCACACTGTTTATAAATAATTGTTTAAACAACATGAGACAAGACTTGTTTCCTGAGTACATGATGCCCTGTGCTGAACAGTTGGGACTGTTATTTTGAATATGACTTCTGGCTTTTAAATTACCTGTAGGCGTTTCTTTGATCTAGTGCAAAACATGCTAGCTTGTTGAACAAATTGGTTACACACTATGTGTATTTGTTTTCCCCCTTTTGCTCTGCAAGTGCTCTTGTTTCTAGGGTATTAGGGTCCCGTGTACCAGGCGTCTGAGATTGGTGCCCCACTGTGCATGTCACCCTGCAGGGCAAACCCCAAACCACACCCAACTCCAGAGGTGCTCAAGGTGGTTTATTGGTGGCAAGAACAGAGGCAGTGTGATGTGAGTCTCTGACCCTGGACCCTGGCTGCACACTAGAGGCACTGGGAACTCCTGGCTTCCACATGTAGAGATTCTATTTTAATTGGTCTGGTTAGGGACCAGAAATGCATATGTTTTAGGAGCTCTAATGTATATAGCAGGATTGAGAACCATTAGTATACTGGAACAGGTGAAGCTTGTCTTCTAATTTCTTACTGATTGCTATCATTTCTCTCTGCAGCAATAAAATGAGAAAGTAGATGTAGATAATGCTTCAAGTTTAGATCTAGCTCCATGTCTTAAGGGGCTTCCTTGGTGGCTCAGACAGTAAAGAATCTGCCCACAATGCAGGAGACCCAGGTTTGATCCCTGGGTCAGGAAGATGCCCTGGAGAATGGAATGGCTTACCCACCCCAATATTCTTTCCCAGAGAATTCCATGTACAGAGGCTACAGTTGCAAAGAGTCAGGCGTAACTGAGCAACTAACACCATGTCTTAAACTATTGAGATAGTTTGGATTTAAACTGGCAATTCTCAATTAGGGGCAGTTTTGTTTGCCAGGGGACATTTAGCAATGTCTGAAGGCATTTTTGGTTTTCACAACTGGTGGATGTTGGACTTCCGTGGCAGTCCAGTGGTTAAGACTCTGTGCTTCCATTGCAGGGGGTGTGGGTTCTATCTCTGGTCGGGAAGTTACACATGCTGCATGGTATGGCCAAAAAAAGAGAAAACAAACAAACAAACTAGTGGATGCTACTGGCAGCCAGTAGATAGAGGCAAGAGATGCTACTAAACATCCAAGAATGCATGAGATATCCCACTCCTCCCAAGAACTGTCTGGTCCCAAATTTCAAAATAAATCTGAGGTTGAGAAACCCTGCTTTAAAGTAATCCTCTGAGCTTTGCAACAAAGAAACTCCTTACCTCTGCCAGGGGATAGCAGGAGCCAAGAGTTGTGTGTACTCTTATCTGCCTAGTACAGTGCAGCCTCTGCATCATTTGACTCCTCTTAATCCACACCCACTCCCAAGATAGGACAATAGAGTGGAAACCCCTGTAAAAGCCAGGTGTTTGTGAGAGGAAGGGCTCTGAATGTCCGTGGTTAGAGTGCTGGCAGTAAGCTTGCAGATAAGCCCTTTCTATAAGGCAGGCTCTACAAGCTTGTTCCCTTACAGCGTGTACTTGGCAGAGACATAGCCCTCCCGATTTAGTCAGAGCAGCTGTTCAGGAAGGAATCGCTTCCAAAGCACACTAAGAGACCCACTAGAAAAGCATACCACCGTGTAAATGTGTGCTTGCTGCTACTGCTGCTAAGTCGCTTCAGTCGTGTCCGACTCTGTGCGACCCCATAGACGGCAGCCCACCAGGCTCCCCTGGGCTGGGAATCCCTGAGATTCTCCAGGCAAGAACACTGGAGTGGGTTGCCATTTCCTTCTCCAATGCATGAAAGTGAAAGTAAAGGCGCTCAGTCGTGTCCGACTCTTAGTGACCCTATGGACTGTAGCCTATCAGGCTCCTCTGTCCATGGGATTTTCCAGGCAAGAGTACTGGAGTGGGGTGCCATTGCCTTCTCCGAAATGTGTGCTTAGTCCTCTCTGTAGTGACACTCGGCCCTGGTCCATAGCAGTGGTAAAGCTTCATCTTATTCTGGGTGTCCACAAACAGGAGTGTCTCCAGGAGAAGATAAACATCATGATTTTTTTTGTTGTTGTTGCAATATTTATGCCATGTGAAGAACAATGTAAGGAATGGGGGATGATGAGCTTAGGTTTCAAAGATGATTCAGGTCATAAGTGTTGTTTTTAATATATCTGAGGGCTGTTTTGGAAAGAGGGAACCAATTTGTTTTGAAGGATCCCAAGGAAAAGAGGTGGGCTTCCCTGGTAGTTCAGTGGTGAAGAATCCATCTCCCAGTGCAGGAGACATGGGTTCAGTCCCTGGGTTGGGAAGATCCACTGGAGAAGGAAATGGCAACCCACTCCAGTATTCTTGATTGGGAAATCCCATGGACAGAGGAGCCTGGCAGGCTACAGTCCATGGGATCATAAAGAGTCAGACACAACTTAGCAACTAAACAACAACAAAGAAAAGAGGTAGTTATAAAGGATTGAAGTTTTAAGGATACATAGTTCAACACAAAATGGAACGGACTGCTTACTAAGATGTTCCTAATTAAGTAGAAGGATAAAATTGGATGATCACCAGTCACTGGAAGCATTGATGGATTGTTAGTCAGCTTAGTCAAGGAAAGGGTGGGGGGGTCAAAGGAGATGTTCTCAGACCCTTCATTTGTGATTGTGTGAGTTACAGATCCACAAAATCCTCCCACAGTGCAGTTAAACACAAAAGAGAGCAAACCTTCAACCAGCATAGTATTTTCTTTGGTTGAAGCTGGAGACCTTCTGAAAAGGTTACTTGTGGGAAGAGATGTGCCAGAGTGATGCTGTCAATTCTCTTTTCTTTATGATTCTTCTGGCTGGTAGGAAATTTAGACGCATCTGAGGCAGGAATCTGGGCTTCCCTGGTGGCTCAATGGTAAAGAATCCGTCTACAATGGAGGAGATGCAGGTTCAGTCCCTGGGTCGGGAAGATTCCCTGCAGAAGGGCATGGCAACCCACTCCAGTATTCTTGCCTGGAGAATCCCATGGACAGAGGAGCCTGGCGGGGAGTAGGAGTCCATAGGGTCGCACACAGTCAGACATACCTGAAGCAACTGAGCACGCATGCGTGCAAGAAAGGAATCCATTCCCAGCCTCTGTAGGTGATCAGAGCTGCAGCTGGTTTTATGCCTGACATTGTGTCTGAGAAAAATGTTGTCATATCCACCCATCAAGATAAATTTCTATTGTTTGAGGCTTTGATATGAAAGGAATTGCTGATAAAGATTTTTAAGGAGAGGGATTGAGATTCAAGAAACATCCCCTCATCCTGGTTTTCATGTTCTTCCTTTTTAACATGTGAACAGTTAAGACTGTTAGGACTTCACTGGTCTGAAAGTAATAAGGCAGGATCCCAATCCAGAGGAAATCAGAACACTGGTGAAGCAGTTTGGTATTGTGGCTAAAGGAATAGGACTTGGCATTTGATGAACCTGTCTGAATTCAGGTCCTGCCACTTTGAAGCTGTGTGATCCTGGCAAGTTCCTTGACCTGTTGGTGCCCCTGTTTCTTTCTATGAAAAAGTGGGAGTGAAGATGATTCTTGCCTCATAACATTATTATGATGCCGATATGAGATATTATACAGATGGAGCCTGGAATAAGTAAGTTATTGATGAATTGTGTTCTCATAATCATGATCTTAGTAGGAGAAAAAAGGAGGAACTCTAAGTTGGGAAGACAAGGCTCCTATTTCTGAAACTGGTTTGTTGTCAGAACTGGGTCTGAGGGGAAATGGTTTGGGATCAAATCACATAATATCCTTTTCATAAGGTATAGGATAGTTCCTGAGCAAGAAATTCAGAAGGAGAAGGAAAATTACTTCAACTGCAAGGAAAGGGGAACTGTGGGGAAGGGAGTGAGGCAGAAAGTTCTAGCTTCTGTCCTCCAAGAAGCGCTGTGAAATCACCCCTAACCTTTAGGGGAAGAAACCTGGTGAACGGCTTCTGGTTATGTAAACAGACATCTGACTGTGCTCCAGGTTGTGTTCAACCAAAGAGCCAAGAACCTGCTTTCCACAAGATGATTTCCGAATTATTTTCTCATCCTTGTTTTTTATAAGATTCTTCGAAATATTTCACAGTTAGAATTATTCTTGGAGAGGTTTTTGTTCTCTAAGAAATGGGTGAATCTGTATTTTGATAACCCTGACAAACAAACATATTTGGTGCCTACTCATGTTCCTTTTATTCTTCTCAGACTTTTATTTCCTTTGCTGGTGTTATAATGGAATTTTTCTTCTATTTATGAATTGGCATTGCCTGCTTTGAGTTTCTGACTGTGGGGGAAGGTATGTGTGTGTGTGTGTATGATTGTCATGTATACCAACGAGTTGCCTATGAATACTTTGGTTCCTGGTCCAGACATCACCATCTTTATTATCATTATCTTAGCATCGGCCATTTACTGAGAGTTGGTTTTATTTGCCAGGGATTAAGCTAAGTGCATTACATATGTCATCTCATGGAGTTCTTAATATAACCCATGGAGCAAGTATTATTATCCCTATTTTACTGATGGGAAAATTGAGACTCTGAGAGGTTAAATTACTTGGCTACTATCCTATAGCTGGCAAGTGGTGGGCCAGGATTCTAACAGATATTCATCTGATTTCAGACTCTTGCTGTTAACCACTAAGCTATGCTCCTTGCTAGTTAATTGAAAACTCTTGAAATAATGGAGGACATTTGGTTCTTAGACAGGGGCTGGGCTTCAGAAGCAATATGGTCAAATATCCCAACCAGTGCAGTGATCTCCTCTATAACTTATCTGGTAGGTAGTTGTCTGTCTCTCCTCCCAGTGAGGGGTAACTTACTATTACCCAAGGCAAGACATTGGCAGGGTTTCAAATTATAATTTTTTTGCCTCTGGTTTTCTTTTGGGACTATGTGTATAATATCACCATAGAGAGAGAAGCTATTTCACATGTATCATTTAAGAGGATGTTAAGGCCATTCAGGCATGTGGGATTTTAAACTGTAAATGCCAACTGGATTGAGCTGTAATAGAATAACCTTGAGCAATACAGTGTGATTTGCAGTGGGCAGATAGTGAAGGGCATGTAAAGTCCTTCTTGCCTGACCCAATCTGGTTTCCCAACTCATTTCTCCCAACTCTCCCCTGACCTAACTCCCCATGCAATAAGCATGCAAGATTGATCAGTTTTCTTTAGGTAAACAGTGAATTCTCCAGCCTCTGAGTTACTTCTGCTGCCCCAAATGCTCTTTCTCACTTTCTTTCCTGGTACAAGCCTACTCATTTCTTGAGGCATGGTTCCAACATGAGCTCTAAACTTTCCTGATCTCTACTCCCCCAATCTTTGAGCTAATCACTTCCTCCTCTGGGCCCTCACACCACCTGCTTCTCTTTTTCTTGGAGACTCAGCTTATCCTGTGGGATCTTAAGTACTTTTACGTATTTAAAACACTCTCTGCTCACCTGGGCAGCTTCTAGAAAGCAGGACATTTCCTGCCTGCAGTGTCTAAGAGTCAAGGGTACTTACTGAGTGAAGGTGCACATTTAGCCGTTGCTGCTGTTGAATTTGCCTGGTTCAGATTGTGGCTCCATCTCTCCCTAGCCCTTTGACTTGGACGAGTTGCTAAGCCTCACTCAACTAGATACTGTAAAAAAAGCTCTGTGATAGGATTGTTGTGAAAATTACATGAGATAATCCATGATTAGCCTAGCACAATCACTGACACATAATAAGCATTCACTTAAATTTATACTGGCTGATTTTATCATGGATCCATACCTAAGACATTTTTCTCCTGCAGATTTTTAGGTTCTTTCATATCAAAATAGTTTAGCAGAAGAAGCAGGCAGACAGTCTGATCCCCCAAAGATTAAAAGTTCTAGTCTTTTATTTGTCTTTCAAGAACTATGATAGGCAATGGAAAAAAGTCTCACAAGCAACTTGGTTTGACTTTAATTATATGTGCATATGGATAAACAGAGTAAGCTGTGTGTACTGATTTGATCTTGTACTTTGGCATGTTGAAACGTGGACATATCTGACACTGGTGATGAAACTAAAGAACCCCTTAGAATATATTTTGCCCAAGCTACAAGGTTAGGTGTTCCGAACTGCAAATTCAGCTAACTGGGGTCCTTTCTGCAAGCAGCACAAAATAATAAAAAGAGTGCTGTCCTAAGAGCCCAGAGTTTCTACCCTGAGGATGCATTGCTTTATGTCCTTGTCAAGACTCTACTCTCTGCAATTAGGTTTTCACAACTGTCTGATAGGGTTTTTTTTGGTCATTTGCCTGCTATTTTCACAATTTTTACCCATATCAGCATTCTGCCCATGCTGTTTGCTATCTATGTTTAAATACATTTTTTGAAATTTGAATAGATCTATTTGTAAAGGAAACTCTCAGTTCAGTTCAGTTCAGTCGCTCAGTCATGTCCAACTCTTTGCGACCCCATGAACTACAGCATGCCAGGCCTCCCTGTCCATCACCAACTCCCTTACCCAAACTCATGTCCATTGAGTCAGTGATGCTATCCAAGCATCTCATCCTCTGTTGCCCTCGTCTCCTCCTGCCCTCAGTGTTTCCCAGCATCAGGGTCTTTTCAAATGAGTCAGCTCTTCGCATCAGGTGGCCAAAGTATTGGAGATTCAGCTTTAACATCAGTCCTTCCAATGAACACCCAGGACTGATCTCCTTAAGGATGGACTGGTTGGATCTCCTTACAGTCCAGGGGACTCTCAAGAGTCTTCTCCAACACCACAGTTCAAAAGCATCAATTCTTTGGCACTCAGTTTTTTTTGTAGTCCAACTCTCACATCCATACATGACTACTGGAAAAACCATAGCCTTGACCAGACGGACCTTTGTGGACAAAGTAATGTCTCTGCCTTTTAATATGCTGTCTAGGTTGGTCATAACTTTCCTTCCAAGGAGTAAGCTTCTTTTAATTTCATGGCTCCAGTCACCATCTGCAGTGATTTTGGAACCCAAAAAAATAAAGTCAGCCACTGTTTCCCATCTATTTCCCATGAAGTGATGGGACCAGATGCCATGATCTTAGTTTTCTGAAAGTTGAGCTTTAAGCCAACTTTTTCACTCTTCTCTTTCACTTTCATCAAGAGGCTTTTTAGTTCCTCTTCACTTTCTGCCATAAAGGTGGTGTCATCTGCATATCTGAGGTTATTGATCTTTCTCCCAGCAATCTTGATTCCAGCTTGTGCTTCTTCCAGCCCAGCATTTCTCATGATGTACTCTGCATAGAAGTTAAATAAGCAGGGTGACAGTATACAGCCTTGACATACTCCTTTTCCTATTTGGAACCAGTCTGTTGTTCCATGTCCAGTTCTAACTGTTGCTTCTTGACCTGCATACAGGTTTATCAAGAGGCAGGTCAGGTGTTCTGGTATTCCCTCTCTTGAAGAATTTTCCACAGTTTATTGTGATCCACACAGTCAAAGGCTTTGGCATAGTCAATAAAGCAGAAATAGATGTTTTTCTGGAACTCTCTTGCTTTTTCAGTGATCCAGCGGATGTTGGCAATTTGATCTCTGGAAATT
This sequence comes from Bos mutus, assembly GCF_027580195.1. NCBI lineage: Eukaryota > Metazoa > Chordata > Mammalia > Artiodactyla > Bovidae > Bos > Bos mutus. The sequence goes on along the minus strand of NC_091623.1, from coordinate 99,642,680 downwards.
GGAAACTCTATCATGACCTTAAATGCAAAGTCACATACAGAAGATGATTTAAAAAACAAATACAATGAAAACAAAACAAATTATTGTTATTTGCATAAATTTTTATTAGTATTAAAATTTAATAATATTGCTTGCCAAAAACTCTGAGCAAAGGCCTACTCTCCATTTTATTAGGTACTAGAGACTTGTTAAAGCCAGAGTGGGGCCAAACTAAGTATTTCTGTTTAGAATAAGCAGAATGAGTGAAAGAAGTATTGAATCTCCTTACTGCAATTCAGGTTGTTTAATGCTATGCCTCTTTGTTTGGTATATCATCTGTGGAAAGCACTGCATATTTGGGAAATACTGGATCTTCCAGCATCAATATTCTGTTCTGGTTGATAGTGCTCTAAAGACACTAGTCTGTCACCTTCTGAGCCATTAAACTTACTAATAACTCAGTACAAGTTTATATGCTCACCGTTTATAAACAGTTCTAGTAGTTTTTATCAGTTGTTGTACCCAGTCATTGTTTTTTTCATCACATAAAAAACACCTTAAAAAATATTGCTTTGTGCAACTCATTTTTTGTGCATTTACATTTTTTGCTATCTCATTTTTATGATTCATCACCAAATCTTTCCTCATTTCATCATCAATGTCATAAAAGCCAACAAATACCACTTGTCCACCCAGCTAAAATGAACTGTTTGCATGCAATTCAGTGCTTTCTTTCTGATCCTTTATGAAGAATCACTGAATGCCTCAAACTCTAGTTCTTCCTATTCACATGTCTTTTCTCTTCCCTATGTTTCTGTTGCTAAACTCTGCTTCAGGTGTAAGTAGAATAAAGGGACATTCACCTCCTCGGGGAATCATGCTTCCATGTGCCCAAGAATAATGTGAAAGCACCTTTTAAAAATGCAGATTTCTGCTCTCCCCTCCTCACCTCTGCCCTCTCCCTACTCCCACACTGTCATTAGAGGTCTGGTGTGTGGGTCCTAAGAATCTGGATTTGTTATGGGTATTCAAGATAACTCTGATGCACGTAGTCTCTGGACAGTTTTGTAAAAGATGACTTAGTGATCTTTCTCCTCTTTTCCTCTTTTTCCTTCTCTTCCTCCTTCTCCCCCTTCTTCTGGAACAAATGTAATTTTAACTCTGTCTCATCAACCGATTATATTAAACTTCATCACAAAACTCTTCCCACCGTACAATGATTTCCATGTTTCCCAGTGGACAGAATTCCTAATTTGGAAGGCAGGCCACCTGATTTATAGCACTAGATCCACTATTACCTATCAGTCAATCCATGCCCCTACATTGTACCTACCTGCCTTCCTTACAGAGTTACGTTGAAGGTTATATGTGGAATGATATAAGAATGTTTCATGAATTGTAGAGGATTTTACTAAAACTATTAAAACAAGAAATTGCATTTAAAAAATTCATCTGTTAAAATATCAGAGATTCTTTTTTAATCGTGTTTTGCACCAGGGGTTTTGAGTGGCTCTGCCAATGTTTCTGATTAAGCATATGTTTGAGGAATGACAGTTGTGATCTCACTGCATTTTAAGTTGCAGCATCTCCACCCCTCCCTGTCCTATCCTAGCCAGATACATTTAACAGCTTTGCAATGTGACTTCACAGATTCAAAAATTGAGGTATTTCAGATTCTTGAATACAAATCCCAAAATTATCTTCCTGTGTTTCCAGAGAAACCTCCTCCCTCCACACAGAATATAAAGTATCAGATACTAACAATAGAATATTAAAAGCCAAATTCAAATACCCACAGCTTTGGAGAACAGTCCCACACACAGCTGGTGCCCAGTCAGAAGGTCTGTATCTGTCACCCACCATCTCTGCTACTCATAGAACCAGAATGTCAAAGCTGCAAAGGATCTCATAGATTATCTCTCTGGTTTAACGCATGAGGAAAATGAGGTACAGGAAAGGGACTCAGTCATCAGAGGCATGCCATGATCGAAGGCTAAAAAGACATCAGAGTCCAGGTTCCTGTCTCCTGGTTTACTGTTTGCATTGCTTAGTTAATAGGGTGGCCTTGCAGTTGAAAGCAAAAGGTACTCACTGAATGTTAAAGTCATGTTCCCATTGTATGAGGCTTTCCAGTGGCTCAGTGGTAAAGAATTCACCTGCCTATGCAGGAGATGCAGGAGATGTGGGTTCAATCCCTGGATTGGCAAGATCCCCTGAAGTAGGAAATGACAACCCACCTCAATATTCTTGCTTGGAAAATTCTATGGACAGATGTGGGAACAATATCTCTTGGGGCACAGCACACTGCACCATGATTCTGTATCTTGAACGAAGACCTAAAAAGAAGACATTAAACTGTTAATTGTGATTCATACAATAGTGTCAACTGAGACTGACAGGCCAACCAGGATGCAAGATCACCCCATCGTTATTCTCAGGTCTCCTTTTCTCCTGCTGAGAGGGAGTTGGTTGTGAGTTCTCCATGGAGTTAGGAGACTGGGATATTTTCCTTTCTTCTCTCCTCGACAAGAGCTATATTGATATTGTCTGGATAAAAAGGAGTGGTACCAGCAATTCTGCAGAAGTCTCAATCATTAGTTGACTATCTGGAAGGATTATATGAGAGAACCAGTGTAACCTCTTGGAGATACTTCTCAAAGAACCTCCTCCCAAGCTCTGCAACTGCTCTGGAGCCTTCCACACACCCAACTCAGTGGTTCTGTTTATCCCAGGTCTTCCTGCTCTGTCTTCCATCCCCTCTGCTCATTCTTTGTTGTGTTTACTCACTTAACCCCTTCCTCTACTTTCTCTGCTATCCTGACTTCACACTTTCTTTTCCTTTTTCCACCTAGTCTCCCTGGTTCTGCATCACAGAAAATATGTGCACCTCTTGGCAAAGATGCTCCTTTAGTGGGCAAGAGGAAAGAGTTCCATGCTAGTGTCCCAGTCACACTGTGTTTCAGTAAAAGAAGAAGACACATCATACTGTAGGCTTCCCATAGGAGGAGTAGATGTAATATACACCCATGTACATATGCCTTTTGCCCTAGAGTCCATCATAACGGGACATGGAAATGCTGGGGACACAGAACCTGAATACTGAACTTAGCAGTAATGGTTCCTAAGATGACGAGTGACAGTGTATCAGGACAATTCAGGGTCCAGATTTTGGAATCAAAACTGACCAGAATTTTTAAGGTCTGATTTACTTATTAACTGAATAAATTTGGGCAAATTATTTAACTCTGAAACTCAGTTTCCTTGTCTGTTAAGTGGGTTTAAACTATACTAATTAATGCACATAACACACTTATCCCAGGCCCTGACACACAGGCGCTACCCTAATGAGTGATTGTTTTTATTGTTGCTAATGATAATAAAAAGTATGATACAAAGGGAATTTGGCCAGTGAGAAATGAGAAACCTTTCCTTCTCCTCTTTCTCCTCCTTTCCCTCCTTCCTCTCTCCCCTTCTTCTTTCCTTCTCTCCTTTTCTTTCTTCCTTTCTATTCAGTCATTCTTTTAATAGATATGTTCAGTGAATAAAAACAGAGGAAAATACAAGGGGTATGTAAAGACATGAGGTTGCATTTTGAGTTTTTCTAGGGAGCTCATGCTTGAAAATGGCACGTGAAAAATCTCAACGAAGGAAAATATAACTAAGGATGAATCAATAGCTATGTTCAGAGCAAGTAGAAAACCCAAAAATAGTTAGCTCTCATTATTTAGGGAAGAAATCTTACATATTCTGCTTCAGTAAGAATAGTCTTCCAACTGGAAAGAAGAGAACATCACAGGGAGAAAGTTGCTGCCTGAGATTTATGGAAAGCTTTTAACTGTCTCTGAGCCAAGATGTATTATTAATATTTCTCAGGGGATTAAAGGAACTGGTTGATGAGACCTCTGACTGGTGCTCTTTTGTGGACTCAGGGTTTTATAGCAGCCTGGAGATCAGTAAATATTGCCCTAGTTCTTAAAGAAAGAATAAAGTAGACTCCAGAAACTGTAGCCTCACAACTTGAAATAGACCTTACCAAAAATCGAAAACAGTTATTACACAAATGGTATGTATGCAAGAGTCAGTGTTGTTTCATTAAAACAACAACAACAAAAAATTGATGTCAACTCATTTCATTGTCTATTAGGACAGACTTACTGCTTGACAGGACATTTCAGCAAGGCATTGCACAAAGCCTTCCATGGGTGGGTCCATTCTCAGGCACACTGATGATTACCCATTTGCTGGGAGGCTAGTCTGTGTTGGGGTACCATAGGTTCTGGTTTATCCCTGTTTGATCAATAGTTTTTTTTTCTCTTGACTGAAAATTGAAGATCTAAAAGGCAAATGATACTAAACTGAAAGATCTAGGTAGCAATAGTTATCTGATCTTCTTTTTTCATGTTTTTAAAAATTAATTTATTTATTATAATTGGAGGCTAATTACTTTAAAATATTGTGGTGGATTTTGCCATACGTTGAAATGAATCAGCCACGGGTGTACATGTGTCCCCCTGTCCCGAATAGCTGATCTTCTTATGTGCTTGTAGAAGCCTTAAAGTCTGACTTGAGTCAGTGCTAAATAATCCTATCTTGAATGTTGAAATTGTTATGATTTAGAATGATTTCAATTGACTAAAATGATACCAAATCAATAAAATGAAATTAAACTGAGACAAATGTAATATCCTATATTTTGGCAAAATAAGTGAATGAGTAAATAAATAAATATACATATAAATAAAAATTGCACCAGTGTAGTAAAGAACCACAGGAATTGACAGCTATTTGTATGAAAAAAGATAAAACCTGGCAATTAACTGAACACGTAGCCAATAGAATATTATCATTGTCGGAAATGAACTTAATCACATCCATAGAAGTAAACTAAATTGATGATGAAAAGTTTGTGACATAAATTAGATTCACTATGTAGATTTGGGCTCTTTCCTGGTTCTGTATTCCATAAGAGATAATTTTAATAAGGATTGTGTTTAGAGGACAGTGACCATTATGGGCAATCATCTGGAAACCATAATATATAATGAACTATTAAAGAAAATGGAAATGTGTAGCCTGGAGAAGAGAAAACTTGGAGGATATAATTAGCAGAGAGAAGAATTTTGAGTGGGCCTGGAGGGCATAGTAGTTCCACTGGATAGAAGCTGTAGGAAGGCTCATTTTGGCAGAATATTAATAAGCTATTTCCAATAACTAAAGCTGATCAAAAATACTATGGCCTGGTGAGTCAGTGGAGATTTCTAAGCAGGGGCCAAACAACCACCTGTCTGCATGGCACAGGGGCTTTCCTGCAGTGGGTGGGTTTTTGCACCAGACTCTCTGTCCATTCCAACTCTGAGGTTCTGTGATCTTCTCCCCTCTCTAGGGATGCAGTGGAATGTGGTGGCCAATGGGAGAGTCAGTCCCACCCCCCAGCAAGTTCTCCTTTGGTGGCTGCACAGCCCAGTGACACTTAGGCCCCTGGGGCAGTGACCCTGAAGACAGCCATCCCTCCGAGAGAGGGCCAGGTCCTAAACTGCTGCTTGTGCATGACTGCACCCGGTGTTCTCTTCACCCAGCATTCCGTCTGTTGGTGCAGGCACCCTGTGCTCGTCGAGCTTTTCTTCCAGGATTCCAGCAGGTGGCAGGGGACAGGGTGGTCCCCTTGTTCACTGGGAGGTTCTTCGCCAGAGATCCCCCTGGAAGGGATCTTTTTATCTCCTAGCACTCCCTCTTTCTGGCCTCATAGTCTCTGTTGTCCCCAGTTTATACCCTTACTATGCCTGGTTTGTCTTGCTCATGTTCCAAACAGGATCGCTCATTGTGTCCTATCTCAATCATAGACGTTTCCAAATATTCCTTCTTTGCTGTGCCTGCTCACATCACTGCCAAAATATATCCTCCCTGCGCCTGCCTTGGTCAGAGTTCTGTTCCAAAAGCACGCATCTCTTGCTTGTTCGTGTCTGTCACAGCCATGTTCAGACTGCTCACTGGCTCATCTCTGTCCTGCTCTGTGCCAGACACTAATACACTTTCCACCCAGAGTCTGGGTCCAACTGTGCGTCCTCCCGTGTCCATCACAGACTTCTACTTGCTCTTCCTTATGTCCTTGTCAGTCCTTCTCTTCAGGACATGCTCCATTTATTCACCATGGAAGAAACAGGGCAACGATCTTTCAGAGGAAAACCATGTCTGCAGCAACCTCGGAGGGAAGCAGAAGACAGACAGCTCCCAACCAGTGCCATGACCTCAAGCCCTCCTGCTCTGAGATGCTCACTTTCCTAGAACAAATAATTTCCTCGAGAGCCTTGGGCAGGACCAGCGGCATCATCGTGTTTATTGAAAGATTTTGGAATCTTTCCCATGAGGTTGTGGCAAAGTCCATGGTACCAATTTATAACCCTTGAATCTGACCTTGCTGCTCCCAAAGGAGAGAACTGTTGGAGGCTCACGCTGCCAAGACTTGTCACTCACTGCAGTTTCCCCAGGTGGAGGAGCAGGACCAAGCAGTGCTCAGGGTGGAAAAATAGCACTTCACTCAAAGCCAGAGGACCTGGATTCCAGCCCTGGCTCCACTTCTAACATGATGTGAGATCGTGACCCATGCCCTTCCTTCCCTGTACCTTACTTTCTTCATCTATCAACTGAAGTTTGGACCAGGGGATCTCTAAGATTCCTTTCTGTTTCTATGACAACAGGATGCTGCTATAGCCATCAGCTACCTCGAAAAGGTGTGACCTGCCTGCCTTTTGACTTTGTTTCAAAGGAACTAGCCACTTCATAGCCACTTCATCTGGGCCTTCTAGACTTTTGACTTTGCCAGCTTTGCCCTTCAGATAAACCTGGATGTCTTTCATTCAAAACCAAGTTCACAGCTCTTGCACATGTCCCAGAGTGAAGGTCCCAGGGAAGTAAACACTGCCACATCCCAGAGCCCTGTGAGGTTTCCACTTTGGTCTTGGCTGTGGTTTGATAGCATCTCAGGACTTCATCATACTGTCCTTGTTCCTGCTGTTTAAGAAGTCAGATGTCATTTCCACTGATGTTTACTTTATTTCTGGAATTGCACCAGCCTGGAAGAGACTTTGGAATGAGAAAGAAAAGATTGCCGTCAGACAATCCAAATGCCAAAAAAAAAAAAAGAAAAAGAAAAGAAAAATTCTGAGTCCTGCTAAGGCTTACAATTTTTTTGTGGAGAAAATCACTTGTTAGGGAACGGGAAAAGACTCTAATGAGAAATGTGACTTGGAACTCCCAAATGTTGTTGAGAAAGATGCACCATGCTGAAATGCTCCTGGTGTAGCCTGGGGTTGTCACTGATCAACGGGAGCAGATTCGTCTGGGGACCTATTCTCATCATATATGAAGAAAGTTTATCTAAGTCCTGTCTTGTACATTGACTCTGGATGGACCAACTGCCTGTGCTTTTTTGAGTCACTGTCCCTGTGCCATTAACAAGATTGGAGCTTAGGAGACAACCACCTTTATGAGGATGATCCTCCTCTAATACAAAGGAGAGATCAGCAAAGTTTTGAACTGCAAGGCCCTGATCCTGGCAGTGAGACTCACACTATATCTGTTGGGCTGCTGCCCACATTGTCCACAGCTTCCATGAATGTGCAGTAAGGATGAGGGAGAAGAGAAGCTTCAAGGGCCCTGAATCAATTGCTGTGACTTACTGTGTGACTGTGAACTAGTAACTGGACCTCTCCGGCCTCAGAAAGAATCTCTCCTGCCTACTTCATGAAGCTGTTGTGGAGATAAATTAGATAATTTTTGTGAAGATGTTCTGTAAATCATAAAATGCCATTTTGTTTACTATGACTTTGAATTACTTTGAGTGCTCCTGGGTAGTCAAAGGCTAAGAATTTCTTCACTAAAAAGTGGACCAGTTTAGAGAGTGAGCTTCCTATACTGAAAAACAATACCAAGGGATCATCTTTTGGGGAGTCCATTCTCCCAAATTTACCCCCTCTGCATTTGATTATTCTAAGCTACCCAAAACACACCAACACTGCAAATTTGTACATCACAAACACTCTCATTTGAAGGGATTTTGTTGTTCTCAAAGTAAAGAGGTAGGTAGAGAGAGATGAGGACTACAGTCTACATTTTGTGATAATGAGCCTAATTTTTCATGTAACCTCAAAGTCACATGGAATAAATTCAAATACCTTTTTGCCATGAAAACATTTATTTAGACAAAGACTTGGGTCATCGAAATTGTCCCCACCTTGTTAATTCTCTCTCTCTCTCTCTCTCTATATATATATATGAAAAGAACCCTCCAACATGAATTAGATCATGAATGATAAGCTAATAGTTATATAGAGTCTATTGAGATACTGAAGCAAATAATTTGAGATTTTAAAAAATCTGATAGTTTATGTAAATTATTGTTAATTGTCACTTAGTGTTGTCTAGATAGCACCTTCATTTTGTTTACATTTTTAATAAAGCAGAATTACAAGTGGGGCCACTCATGAATTTTCTAGCAAACTAAATCCCCTTGTGTAATGAACATATAAAGTACATGTGTGCCCATTATACACAACATGGGATTTAAATATATATCTTCAAAGGCTTGCAAGTTTTAATGATGGTTATATTTTGGTTTTATGAAATTGTTAGTTATACATATGATTTATTTGAAGCTAAAGTTTTGAAGTACTAGGACCCCTGATTCTAATTTGTTTCTATACCCTTGGCTTTATGATGCAATCCACTTTTTGACACAGGTCCCAAGAATGTGTTCTAGGAAAAACAGGAGCCTTGTTTTCTTTATTGATAAATTCTATTTATTGATAAACATTAATAAAATACATATGTTTATATTTGTGCATTCTTTACATGTTATAGAAATTATATATGGAGGGAAATCTAATGTCTTAAAACTATTAGGAGAATTTTGACTATACAATAAAATGCCAAAGTCAATCCTGTGCCTCAGTTCTCTGCAGCTTCTCTGTTATCTCATAGCCCAACTCACCCCTCAGAAGCTTTGGGTGTTTGATGCTGGAGAATTTTCTGTCTCCAGCATCAGGCTCTCTTCAAGGTAAAGACAGAAGCTCAGGACTCCTAAATAATGTGATTTTGCCTGTCTTCCTGTTACCTTTGTCAGCCTCAAGTACTAGACATCTCTCTCTTACATGGGTCATCCCAGGAAGGGCATAGGGAAGGCTTCAGCCCAGCCACTCTCAGGGCATACGACATAGGCGTCATTCAAGTCAGCATGGCGCTTGTACTATATACTCACTGGTCTTGAATTGAGGTTGCTAATCATGTGCCTCCTCTTTTTGTGTCATAAACAACTCAGGATTCTGGAGTTCCTGGAATTTGAGGCCCAGAATACATGTCAGTGAAATTCAAGTCCCAGGTCTTCTGAGAATGGGGTGATGGAAAGACCCCCATCAGCAGGCGGGGGCAGTGTGCTCACCCAGTTCTTCTGTTTAATCCTTGGGCCACCATCATCTCACATATGACATGCAGCGGGTGGGCAAGAATTAGGTTTTCAAATCAAAGCTCTTTCTTCATACACAAGATTTACCTGGAACTCCATTGCAGTAGGTTCAAGTAGGATGGAGAACAGGTATATCTGGGTTCCCTCATCTCTACTCATTATGATCCATCGCTGGAAGGAGATTTCTTGACATCTAAAAACCTTAAGCAGCTGGAAAAGTCACTCTCCACTGAAAGTCTGTGATGGTGCGTGGCTTTTCCTTCCTTCTTTATTTTTCTAAAGCATTTGTAAGATTCCTGCAAGCCATTTTTCCTGATGATTTTCCTCAGAATCACACTTGTCCACTTATTTACAGAACCTCTTCCTCCATAAAGAAAAAGCCTCATCTCCTGAAACATCCATCTAGAATGACCACCTGAGCCTTCACCTCCTGTGAAGCATCTGCTGTGTCAAGGCAGAGAACTAGACCTCAAAACCTGGGCTGACCTAACCTTGGACAAATCTACCCTCTTTTGGTTTCCTTTCATCTTGTCTTTCTTCACTTTGGAGCAGCCATTCTCTGGACCCATGCACGGGGGTGGGAACTAACATTGATTTAATAGTCGCCGTGTTCTGGGTAGTTTCTGTGTGTTACATAGTTTCTGTCAATAGTCAGAGAAACATATTTTAAACATCTACTATCCGGTCCCATCACCTCATGGGAAATAGATGGGGAAACAGTGGAAACAGTGTCAGACTTTATTTTTCTGGGCTCCAAAATCACTACAGATGGTGACTGCAGCCATGAAATTAAAAGACGCTTACTCCTTGGAAGGAAAGTTATGACCAACCTAGATAGCATATTCAAAAGCAGAGAGATTACTTTGCCAACAAAGGTTCGTCTAGTCAAGGCTATGGTTTTTCCTGTGGTCATGTATGGATGTGAGAGTTGGACTATGAAGAAGGCTGAGCGCCGAAGAATTGATGCTTTTGAACTGTGGTGTTGGAGAAGACTCTTGAGAGTCCCTTGGACTGCAAGGAGATCCAACCAGTCCATTCTGAAGGAGATCAGCCCTGGGATTTCTTTGGAAGGAATGATGCTAAAGCTGAAACTCCAGTACTTTGGCCACCTCATGCGAAGAGTTGACTCATTGGGAAAGACTCTGATGCTGGGAGGGATTGGGGGCAGGAGGAGAAGGGGACGACAGAGGATGAGATGGCTGGATGGCATCACTGACTCGATGGACGTGAGTCTGAGTGAACTCCGGGAGTTGGTGATGGACAGGGAGGCCTGGTGTGCTGCGATTCATGGGGTCACAAAGAGTCGGACACGACTGAGTGACTGATCTGATCTGATCTAATGTGGTGAGCTACAGTCCATGGGGTCGTAAAGAGTCAGACACGACTGAGCGATTTTTCTTCACTTCACTTCATGTGCTAGGGCCTGTTGTCAAAGATCCATTAAAAAATAATACTGATGAGATTCCCTCATTGGGAGCCAGGAAATAAGAAAGGAGTCATATAAAACATGAATGAGACAAGTTTATATACACACAAGTGCTATGAAGAGCAAAAAAAAAAAAAAAAATGAGATGAAGCAGGGGTGTGGACATTGTGTGAGGTATTCAGAAAACATCAAGAGATCAGCCCCCTATGACCTGGGAAAAGAATATTGAAGAGGAAGGAGTCTGCGTGTGTTAATCTGGGGGAATATTATGTCAGGCAAAGGAAACTGCAACGGCAAAGAATCTGAAGCAATAATGAGCCTGGTAAGTGTACATGGCACTGAGTAAATGTGGGGAAAGTGGTTGGAGATGGGATCACAGAAGTAAGTAAAAACTGACAATAACAAGGACATTTTAGTTACCATTCATCAGTTAGTTACTATGGGCCAGGCTTTATGGGAAGTATTTTAACTGAAACTCTACCAGGTAGGTATCATTTTTCCATCACATAGAAGTTAACCTGGAATTTCCCCAAGAACAAAGAGATTATTTGGATCCAGAAATGGGGAAATGGAACCCTGACCCTGCCAAGTGTAGCCTTTCTCCCCAGTGTCACTAGCTGAGGGGACTTGATCCACCTGATACCTGTTCTCTTTAGCAACAAGAACCATCCTTAACACAGATAATCCTCTTCTTGTCTTTTTCCTCTTGTCTCCCTTATTTCTCCATGAAGTGTTGCTTACATTTGTAACGATCCTTCATTTATTTTACATATGCTAATTCCAGTGAAAGTGAAAGTGTGAGTCACGCAGTCCTGTCTGACTCTTTGTAACCCCATGGACTGTAGCCTGCCAGGCTCCTCTAGCTATGGGATTCTCTAGGCAAGAATCTCTTCTCTAGGGAATCTTCCTGACCCATGGATTGAACCTGGGTCTCCCGCATTGCAGGAAGATTCTTTACTATCTGAGCCACCAGGGAAGCCGTGCTAATCCCAAATAGCACATAACTGGAAGTTCAGTTCAGTTCAGTTGCTCAGTTGTGTCTGACTCTTTGCAACCCCATGAACCGCAGCACACCAGGCCTCCCTGTCCATCACCAACTACCAGAGTTTACTCAAACTCACGTCCATCGAGTCGGTGATTCCTTCCAACCATCTCATCCTCTGTCGTCCCCTTCTCCTTTTAGCATCAGAGTCTTTTCCATGAGTCAACTCTTCGCATGAGGCGGCCAAAGGATTGGAGTTTCAGCTTCAGCATCAGTCCTTCCAATGAACACTCAGGACTGATCTCCTTTAGGATGGACTGGTTGGATCTCCTTGCAGTCCAAGGGTCTCTCAAGAGTCTTCTCCAGCACGACAGTTCAACAGCATCAATTCTTCGGCACTCAGCTTTCTTCACAGTCCAACTCTCACATTCATACATGACCACTGGAAAAACCATAGCCTTGACTAGACAGACCTTTATTGGCAAAGTAATATCTCTGCTTTTGAATATGCTGTCTAGGTTGGTCATAACTTTCCTTCCAAGGAATAAGCATCTTTTAATTTCATGGCTCCAGTTACCATCTGCAGTGATTTTGGAACCCAAAAAAGTAAAGTCTGACACTGTTTCGACTGTTTCCCCATCTATTTGCCATGAAGTGATGGGACCAGATGCCATGATCTTAGTTTTCCGAATGTTGAGCTTTAGGCCAACTTTTCACTTTCCTCTTTCACTTTCATTAAGAGGCTTTTTAGTTCTTCTTCACTTTCTGCCATAAGAGTGGTGTCATCTGCATATCTGAAGTTATTGATATTTCTCCTGGCAATCTTGATCCCAGATTGTGCTTCTTCCAGCCCAGCGTTTCTCATGATGTACTCTGCATAGAAGTTAAATAAGCAGGGTGACAGTATACAACCTTGACATACTCCTTTTCCTATTTGGAACCAGTCTGTTGTTCCATGTCCAGTTCTAACTGTTGCTTCCTAACCTGCATACAGGTTTCTCAAGAGGCAGGTCAGGTGTTCTGGTATTCCCATCTCTTGAAGAATTTTCCACAGTTTATTGTGATCCACACAGTCAAAGGCTTTGGCATAGTCAATAAAGCAGAAATAGATGTTTTTCTGGAACTCTCTTGCTTTTTCCATGATCCAGCGGGTGTTGGCAATTTGATCTCTGGTTCCTCTGCCTTTCTAAAACCAGCTTGAACATCTGGAAGTTCACGGTTCATGTATTGCTGAAGCCTGGCTTGGAGAATTTTGAGCATTACTTTACTAGCGTGTGAGATGAGTGCAACTGTGCAGTAGTTTGAGCATTCTTTGGCATTGCCTTTCTTTGGTATTGGAATGAAAACTGACCTTTTCCAGTCCTGTGGCCACTGCTGAGTTTTCCAAATTTGCTGGCATATTGAGTGCAGCACTTTCACAGCATCATCTTTCAGGATTTGAAATAGCTCCAGTGGAGTTCCATCACCTCCACTAGCTTTGTTTGTAGTGATGCTTTCTAAGGCCCATTTGACTTCACATTCCAGAATGTCTGGCTCTAGGTGAGTGATCACACCATTGTGATTATCTGGGTCGTGAAGCTCTTTTTTGTACAGTTCTTCTGTGTATTATTGCCACCTCTTCTTAATATCTTCTGCTTCTCTTAGGTCTCTTGGAAGTAAAAAACCCAATTATTATCTAGCCAGGAAGTGATTTCCTATAAAACTATTCATTTCATCAGAAATAAATGGAAATTGAAATTGGTTATGTAATCAGTAAATTTTTTCTCATGCAGTTTTTAAAATCTACATCCTACTTGACATCATCCTTCTACAACTGATGCTGTCACCTTCTGGCCTGGGGAGTTAGGCTATAAACACAATTTTGAGCATGCCATTTCTCAGATCAAAACCTCCAAAGGACTCCTCCAATGGACTGTCCATGGAATTCTCTAGGGCAAAATACTGGAGTGGGTAGCCTTTCCCTTCTCCAGGGGATCTTCCTGACCCAGGGATCGAACCCAGGTCTCCTGCATTGCGGGCGGATTCTTTACCAGCTAAGCCACAAGGGAAGCCCAAAGGACTCCTCATTGTTAACCAAATCTGGGCTGCCCATAATTTTCTACATCTACCAGAGTTTTGCCTCCAGTTATTTCTCTTTATACATAATTATATCCCTACAAAGCAAGCCATCTGCTCTGTGTTTCCCTAACATGCTCTTCACATTTTCATCCTCAGTTTACTGATTCCTCCATTCTTTCCCTTGGGCATACATCTCCTAGCATCTCTTATATGGTCTATCTCAAATACCACCTTCTACTTGAAGTCTCTTCCAGCCTCCAAGACAGTGTGAGGTTTTTTAATCTATTTCAGTCCCTGAAGCACTTTATTTGTTCTCCTAAAACTTTTTCCTGTGCTTTTCAGTGTGGTTTGTATTGTTAGGTGCTCAGTTGTGTCCTACTCTTTCTGAATCCATGGACAGTAACCCACCGGGCTCCTCTGTCCATGGGATTTCCCAGGCAAGAGTACTGGAGTGGGTTGCCATTTCCTTCTCCAGGGGATCTTCCATACCCAGGGATCAAACCTGGGTCTCCCGCATTGCAGGCAGACCCTTTACCATCTGAGCCACCAGGGAAGCCCTCATGGTTCGTTAATGATTCCTGGCCTGGGGAGTTAGGCTATAAACACAATTTTGAGCATGCCATTTCTCAGATCAAAACCTCCAAAGGACTACTCCAATGGACTGTCCATGGAATTCTCTAGGGCAAAATACTGAGCCCTTCCAGAGCTCAGATTTTGTGCTCCTTGAGGACAAGAGCCAATTCTTATCAATCATCATTTTTTTGCCTTTTTCTTGTGCCCAACACAGGTTTTTATGCACTGAAGCTTTTCAATAAATTCATTGAATTTACTTATTTGGAAGAACTTGTTTTTGTTTATAGCATCTGCACTGCACATCCTGCTTAGCTCTTTCAACCCTCAAATCTCACTGCTCCTCTGCTATTTAATTCTCCATCCACTGCAGTAGCTGCAGCTTTCTGATAAGAAGAAAATTTTCCTGTGACCATTTTGAATAAAATCAAGATTTTATCATATTTATTGCAAGTAGCAAAAGATTAGAGTTTTAAAATACCATTATTTCCATGGTTTATGCCAAGCTTTCCCCCCCCTTTTTTGGTTCATGTCTGCCTGTCGAAAAAGAACTTAAGCTTAAATAAAGTTTTGTATTTATAGAACATGGTGGTGAATCAGACTGATGTGTGAGTTACTTGACATTGTATAATCCTAGAGAGTATTGGCTACCGTTTCACCTGTAATGGCGTTATTGACACAGCACAGAGAATGGAGTGAATGTTGGATGGTCCAGGCCAAGGATGTAGGAGTTGCCCAGGCTAGGGTATGATACAGCATGCTCAAGAGATGTCAGGAAATGTGTCCTTTTCCCCCAGCATCCTAACTTACTGTATGACTCTCCACATATCCCTGCCTCTCTCTGCCTTCAGTTTTGCATATACAAATTGAGAAGCATTTCATGGTTAAGAGCTTGGGCTTTGTCATTAGATAGACATGGGTTTAGGTTCAGACTTCTCCAGTTACTGACTGTGCGTCACTTTGACATCACTGTTTCTTCTTAGTGGAGGGATAATCATAGCCCATCCTGTAGAGTGTTGTTGTGAGATTCAGTGGGTTAAAGTTCACAAACAGAGGAGCATAGTCCCTGGCATACACACTCACTGAAGTGTACCTGTTACTATTAGTGCTCTGATTCTATGACATTTGAAATTCTGAAGCTGCGTTTAGAGACATATGGAAAGGAAATTGAGAAACCAGGGATGGGGAAGTGGTGAAAGTGGCAAGCAGTGGTTATTTCTACGCCAGGTGTCTAATCCAGAAAAGGGCAGGCTGTGAACACTATTCAGGGGAAGCTGGAGATGGTAAGATATTTGGTTACAGAATCAGAGAAGATTTATATGATGTGCGTAGGCAAGAAACAGAGTTGAGTTGATTCAGTGTCTTATTATGGAAAGCCTAAAATGTCTCTTCATTTTCTCCAGTTCATGAGTTTCCTAAGCAGTAGCTGCACTTTACCTTTTAAGATGGTAAAGGGACAAAACTTTATTGAGCACCTAAGATATGTCAATACTACTTTGAGGCTTTACATGTATTGTATCATTTAATTCTCAAAAATAGTATTGACTATATTGACTCTTTCTCAAGTTGCCAGCTAAGTTGCCTTGGGCAAGTTAATTAACTTCTCTGAGTCTCAGTTTCTTCATGAGTAAAATAGAAGTGTTAATGCTACCTGACTTATGAGGTTATATAATTTAAATTAAATTTGTATATGATAGCAATTATAATACCACCAGGCAGATAATTGGTATTTTATTATTATTTTCATTGTCATTTTATATAATAATCCATTTTATGGATAAGTGAAATGAGGCTGAGGGTGACTAAGTTTCTGAACCTAGGTTATACAAGTAATAAATGAGCAAAACCAGGATACAAGTGTAGAGGTGTCTATCCTAAGAGTTCAGAGTTCACACTCTGTTTTTTGGCCTGTGTAGAAACAATGTCATCAAACTTTAAAGAGGCACTCCTTCCAAAATTAGAAGACGTTTTATAATATGTCTGGATATCTTGGTAGCCTGGATGGATAGTCTTTTAAATTGGTCTAGAGCCTTCGATAAAAGCTCAGACATTATCCGTGTTTTTAGAATACTTGGTGGAGATCACATAATTCAATTTCAGTTGAATCTTTCTCAGTACTGAATGTCATTGAAGGATTATATTATTTCATTCCAGCATTGGTCCCCTGAATTAGCATGGTAATCATTAGGGTATGGTCTTCTTGTCAACCGGGTCCAAATGGGGGCCCATACGCCATTGCTTGATGATGAAATTCTTGGCCAGAACACAGAACCACCCCCCACCCCATACCCCATATTCATTCTCTGAAGCCTTATAGCAATCTCTCTTTATCATCCTCAGGAACTTGCCATGGAGAAGACTGTGAGTCATCCGTTACTAAGGCTTTGTGAAAGGGAAGTCAAGCCAGGGATTCATAATTTCCAGTGAAAAGCCCTGGATGACTGAGCCAAGGCACCATTTCTAGTGAACCTTTTGTACCAGCTGGCCAGAGAGTGGGCAGTTGGTCAAGGGGATGTGAGTCAATGGAAGGAACCAGGAAAGAGTGGTTTTATCAGGGTTACTCTTATTAGTGCATCTCCTCATCTCAATGCAGAGCCTTCCGGAAACATTGAGTTATAAAAGTAAAATGCCAAAGTCATTCCAGAATTCTGTCTCATCTAATAGAAGCCCTCTCAGTGGGGAGCAGTCTCTGTTTATTTTCTAATTTCCTGGCATTTATTTTCTATTTAAACCTTCCTTTGTAACTGATGGTTTCACTTGTGATAGCCTATATGGAAAAAAAAAAAAAAAAAGCATGAATTCTGATCCCACTGTGAGTCACCAGCTGGGTGACTTCTGGCAAGCCACTTCCCTTCTGGGTCCCAAATTTCTCATGAAACAGATTCCGTAGCCCACCTCACAGATACCAAACTTTATTTATTCACTGGGCAAAGGTTTTTGTGCTGCTGGAGGAGAGAGAAATAAGTCTATTTTTTGGGGGTGGGGGCATGGGCCTTTAATGGCTATAATATTAGTAGTCAGGGAAAGATACAGTTACAAAAACTAGAAAGCCAGGCAAAAAGTGATGTTTGGTGAGGTTAATTAAGACACAATATTCTATCTAAAATATATAGGAATGGACAAGAAATGCAAAGTAGTATTATTATTACTAATCCAGTACTAAGTGCTAGCTAAGTTCTAGCAATGGGGAGAAAAAGAGCTTCAGGCTTGTTATGACACCCTCTGTGGCCCTGATCTCAGGGGCAAAGGTAAAAATGGAAGAGACCCTGCTGCTGCGTTTTGTAGCTGTTTTTACCCTGCTGGTTTCCCTGAGTGTTGGTCACTCACCCAGCATGGATGGTTGATTAATCTTCTGGATGGATTCCAGACCCAGACACCTGTGCTAGAGGGGAACTGGGGAGCTGCTGTAGGACCCTAAGTGGGTATCTTGAGAGTATAACAAAGCATCATACTGTCAGGGACATCTGGAAAACCTAGCACTGATCACTATGCACTGGCAGGTTCTATCTTTCCCTTTTCCTCATCAGGTGGAAACTACACTGCATCAATTTTACTGTAGTTCTAACAGGGTATAATAAAACTCTTTTGAGAGTCTGACAAATTCTATAGCCTTTCCCTTAGAAATCTGGAAAGAATTTTGAATACATTTCCAAGAAGTTCACTTGTTCCTTGAAGTGAGAACCCAAGGTTAAAATAAAAATCGCCGCTTTGTTATAAGACTGTATTGGTGGATACGACAGTATTAACTTGATGAAGTCACAGACTCATCCTTATTGTCCTATTTCTAGCTATTGATGTATGTATCTCAAAGTCATAAATAGAGTCTTCAAGTGCCATTGTTGTCAATAGAACAATTCATTGTGAAGATCATATTTCTTTACATACTATTTTTCTGCCAAATAGTTCTATGGAAATGATCCCATAAATTGTTATAGATTTCCTATGAGCTAGACCAAAGAATATGTCATTGCCTTCATTTACAGACTCAAACACAAGGTCTAGAGAATTGAGCAAATGGTTGAGATCTTGGTTAATTGCTGAATCTAATCAGAAATCTTTCACTCAATAGAGATTTATGGCATGCCTACTCTGTGTCAGGCATTGTACACAGTATTGGGTCTGCTAAACCTCAGACTGTTTTCTTGTCCCCAAGACAAGATACAGGGAATTTGTTCAAATAGGGAAAAGCCTGTTCTTTTTGGAAATTGACTGGGATGAGTATAGTGTCCCTAACTCAGCGATAATATCTTACACTTTAACAGCATATGTGAAAGCAATTGGAGAAGGCAATGGCACCCCACTCCAGTACTCTTGCCTGGAAAATCCCATGGGCGGAGGAGCCTGTTAGGCTGCAGTCCATGGGGTTGCTAAGAGTCGGACATGACTGAGCGACTTCACTTTCACTTTTCACTTTCATGCATTGGAGAAGGAAATGGCAACCCACTCCAGTGTTCTTGCCTGGAGAATCCTAGGGACGGGGAAGCCTGGTAGGCTGCCATCTATGGGGTCGCACAGAGTCGGACACAACTGAAGTGACTTAGCAGTGAAAGCAATAGAGTGTGGGTTAACACACTTTATGAAAGCCAATAAAAATGAATTAGAATCCTGATTTCAATGACTTAAGTACTTGAGTATTTGAGCATTAGTTTCCTTATCTGTAAAATTGAAATTATCTCTAGAGCAAAGGTCATCAAGTTATGGTGGGCCACGTCCAGCCATAGGCCTATTTCTGTGTAACTCTTAAGATAAGAATGATTTTACATTGGTAAAGGGGTGTGAAAACTCAACAATAACAAGAACTAAATAGACTTCCCTCTTAGAAAAAAACAAAAAGGAAGAATATGCAACAGAAATGGCATGTGGTCCCCAAACCTAAAATTCTTACATCAAGCCCTTTATAGAAAAAGTTTGCCAACTCCTGTTGAATCAGAATGCCTATGTTTGGATCCTGTGGCCTCTTTCCACCAGCTTAATCTTGAGCAGATCACCCAACTGACGTATCCAGTTTTTCTCATATGTGTCAGTTTGTTGTGGTTCAGTCGCTCAGCCATGTCCAACTCTTTGCGGCCCCATGGACTGCAGCATGCCAGGCTCCCCTGTCCTTCACCATCTCCCAGAGCTATATCAAACTCGTGTCCATCGAGTTGGTGATGCCATCCAACCATCTCATCCTCTGTCATCCCCTTCTCCTCCTGCCCTCAATCTTTCCCAGCTTCAGGGTCTTTTCTAATGAGTTGGCTCTTTGCATCAGGTGGCCAAAGTATTAGAGTTTCAGCTTTAGCATTAGGCTTTCCAGTGAATATTCAGGACTGATTTCCTTTAGGATGGACTGGTTTGATCTCCTTGTAGTCCAAGGAACTCTCAAGAATCCTCCAACACCACAGTTCAAAAGCATCAATTCTTTGGCACTCAGCCTTCTTTATGGTCCAACTCACACATTCATACATGACTACTGGAAAAACCATAACTTTGACTATACATGTGTCAATTAGAGATGATAATAAGTACCTATTTAACATGATGTAACATCTATAAAATGCTGACACTGGAGGCCAGTATATGGTAAACACTTAAGAAATGTTAGCTATTATTATTAACATCATTATTACCACCATCATCAATTTTTCAAAAGATTTTTGTAGGTATTAAATGAAATGGTGTCTATTAAATACCCACTAGGGTGCCCTTTCCAATAAGTCAACTCTTCGCATGAGGTGGCCAAATTACTGGAGTTTCAGCTTTAGCATCAGTCCTTCCAATGAACACCCAGGACTGATCTCCTTTAGAATGGACTGGTTGGATCTCCTTGCAGTCCAAGGGACTCTCAAGAGTCTTCTCCAACACCACAGTTCAAAAGCATCAATTCTTCAGCACTCAGCTTTCTTCACAGTCCAACTCTCACATCCATACATGACTACTGGAAAATCCATAGTCATGGCATCACCGACTTGATAGACGTGAGTTTGGGTGAACTCCGGGAGTTGGTGATGGACAGGGAGGCCTGGCGTGCTGCGATTCATGGGGTTGCAAAGAGTTAGACATGACTGAGTGACTGAACTGAACTGATAGACTGATCCTAAAGGAAACCAGTCCTGAATATTCATTGGAAGGACTGATGTTAAAGCTGAAACTCCAATACTTTGGCCACCTGATGTGAAGAGCTGACTCATTTGAAAAGACCCTGATGCTGGGAAAGATTGAAGGTGGGAGAAGAAGGGGACAACAGAGGATGAGATGGTTGGATGGCGTCACCGACTCAATAGGCATGAGTTTGAGTAAACTCTGGGAGTTGGTGATGGACAAGGAGGCCTGGTGTGCTGCAATCCATGGAGTTGCAAAGAGTCAGACACAACTGAGTGACTGAACTGAACTGAACTGAGGGTGCCCTTTCATGATAGGCTCTCAGTAAATGTCAGCTAACTTTGTTATTATCATCATCATCAGCAGCAGCAGTATTATAGTTTTCAAAGCTCTTTCACATACAACATCTCATTAAAATCTTCCAACAGCCCAGTGGTTGGTGCTGTGATCTTACTCTAATAAATGAGAAATGAAAGCGCAAAGAAATGAAAGGAGAGACACTGAGCCAGAAAGAGGCAAAATATGGAATCACGTTAGATTTTGTGTTCTGGACCAGTGCATCCTCTTTCCTCACCATGTTGCCTTTCCATCAAAACATCTGAGGGTCTGTTGTTTA
Organism: Bos mutus; assembly: GCF_027580195.1. Classification (NCBI taxonomy): domain Eukaryota; kingdom Metazoa; phylum Chordata; class Mammalia; order Artiodactyla; family Bovidae; genus Bos; species Bos mutus. Next base: position 99,621,511 of record NC_091623.1, on the reverse strand, counting down.
TTAGTTTTCTGCAAATGATATACTTTGAGTCTTGGGAGCCTGACAAGGCAGGCAAACATGACTGTGTTCTTCCCTGGCAGGGCTCAGCAGACAGGAAGCTGGGATAATTGGATTCCAGCCTTTCAATCTTAGGGCTGCATTTGTAACCAGCCAACTGCTGATGACCAAACCTAATGGAAAAAGCCCTGACCAAACAAACACAACCCCCCTGCAGGACCTCATTGTTAATGCTACAGAGAGTGAAATTCATCAACAGCAACCAGATCCCATCTAATAGTTCCTATCAAGGGCAGAGGTGGCTTCAGAATGTGCCAGAACTTAGCCTCCCACTAGGGACAAGCAGAGGTCCCTAGCACAGGGAAGAGTGAGGTAAGGAGCCAGGACATTTTTGACAGCAGGGCTGATGTAGTCACATCAGAACTATATTTTATTTGGCTTTGGCTAAACTTGATTTGAGCAAAGTGTGCCCTCAGAGTGATGTCACAGCAAGTTGTTAAGATCGTTAGTAGTGGAGCCTCAGAGTGAGTTAATGACTATAAAAATAGGTGATATTTCAAAGTTAGCTTATGGAAGGAGTGCCAGTCATTTCCAATCAGCTTTAGCTTAGAACAACTTCAGGTCAGATGTTTCTAAGGCAGTAGATTAAAAACACACACTGTTGTTGGGCAGTATGTAAAGTTGTGTTTCCTGATATTGTTACTGCAAAAATAATGAAAATTACCCTTAAGAAATTTCATCGTTGTCCCTGATGTATAGGGCAGAATATATAAAAGTACACTTTGTAGGGATTTGCCATGCTAGGGGAAGCTGTCTTTGGTTATGGCATTAAGCTTTGCTTAAAAACAGCCTTGAGACTTGGTCCTCAACTGTTGTCCAGGAGACATAAAGCCCTCAGTCTAAGGAAGAGGATGATATGACCTCCCTTCCCAGGGAGGATACTGCTGTGGGTCCCTACCTCGGGCCAGATACAGGCTTCTCCTCTGAGCTTATGGCAAATGATTTTAAGGTATTAACTCAGTATTTGTGGATAAGACCCTGTCTAGTAGCAAAGAATTCCTCCAAGCGTAACAGGGATTGAGCTAATCGGGAAAGCCAAGGTACTTAGTCACAGCAGGTGGCAGGAGCTATCCAGGTGTTCGAAGCACTCCCAGCCATTATCTAGGATGCCAGCTCTCTGTCTGACCTCTTCCCTCTATCTGCCACCAAACATTGTCTTTTGGGGTATGAGTTTATCTAACACCTGCTGTCAGGCTGTTGGCTAACCACCAACCAATCCCCAGCCTGTCACATCCATATCCAAACTGTAGCCAAGGCAGCCTGTACAGTGCTGTTTCCTGGCTTTGTGACCTGCCCCAGCTCTGTCCCAAGCTGCCAGGCCAAGGCTCTGCCTGGACCAAACATGTCTGAATTTAAGAAAGGTAAGGCTGATCAGTTAGCATGGTCTTCTACATGTCTTGTCTGGGCAAGGGAAGGGATGTGTGATTTCTTTTCTGCTCATACTTTCACAATACCAACCTCTTGGGTTCATGGTGGGTAAAAAGTAAAATGATGGATGTCAAAGGCTTTGTAAGATCATGGTCTACAGTACAAATGTAAGGGAAAATCGTTGTATATAAAAACATAGATTCAGCTGGGAGAAATCTTACATTAACACTCCAGCCAGTAAAAATTCAAACAGCCAGAGGTCACAGGAAAACTATTCAGCAAGGCTGACATGGACAAGTGATAGGGAATAAGGTCTTTAAAACATTTTATAAAATTTATGAAAATCTAAATTTTTATTTTATACAAATATTTTAAATTTCATCTTAACATTTCTGCAATGTGTAATTTTAATCTCATCCCCCGTGTTTAAGTATAGTGCAGCACAAAAAAAGTGTTTGTAAGGTTATATCTTCTTCTGAGATTTTTATAAGGAAAGTTTTTTTTCCCCTAGAATTGCTCACTATTTCAGACATGTCTATAACTTACCTATACATTGCACTCCCAAAATTTGCTCATTGAACTCGTTAAGGGTTATATCCAAGAAAAACAATATTGTTACTCACATTTAAAAGGATGTAAGAGTAATTACAGTAATTAAAAGGAGTAAGAGTTATGTAAGAGTAATTAAATTTTTAATTAAGTAATTATTAAGGTCTTACATATATTTGTAGTATTAGTTATTTATAGTAGTTTGTATTATCCTATGTGTAATCTCAGCCCCACACAAATACTGGAAACTATTGAACTGTGGAAGCTCAGAGCCATGGAGTGTCTCAGCTCCTCTTGCACTCAGAAACATCCTGGCTCCTACTGTTTGAGTAGCCAAGAACTAATTGTCTGATTTCCAGGAAAGCATATCATACAAACAGACACTCAGATATTTAAATCTTCGGCTGATGGTTTATAGCTCACTGAAAGTTTCTGAGCTTCTTTCTTAAATTTTCATACCATATATGAGTTATTGAAATTGAAACTTTTCATAGAATCGACATAGTATTTGTTATGGCAACCCTTAGGAGAGCCTTGATTGTGAAGGATATTAAAAGCATGTCATCAGGCTAATGAAGGGCCAGAGAGAACCAATTGAAGGAAGAAAAAAGATGTGGGTCCATGTCACTGTGAAATCTTGTAGTTAATATTTGACTAGTGCAATACTGGAGAAGGAAATGTCAACCCACTCCAGTACTCTTGCCTGGAAAATTCCATGGATGGAGGAGCCTGGTAGGCTACAGTCCATGGGGTCGCAAAGAGTCGGACACAACTGAGCGACTTCACTTTCACTTTTCATTTTCATGCATTGGAGAAGGACATGGCAACCCACTCCAGTATTCTTGCCTGGAGAATCCCAGGGACAGAGGAGCCTGGTGGGCTGCCGTCTCTGGGGTCACAGAGAGTTGGACATGACTGAAGCGACTTAGCAGCAGCAGCAGCACAATACTGGCTAATAGTTCATGAGCACCATGCCAGGCACGATGAGCAATATGATCATGTCTCACCATAGCTAGCTGAGGGAGATACTGTTTTTATCTCTGTGGCAGATGAGGAAACCGTGGTATAGGGAGGTCTGAGGTTGTGAGGCTTCTAAGTAATGAAGTTGTGATTAGAATTCTGAACATTTGACTCTCAACCACCATTGTTTGGCTAATGGTCAATAAAGTAAACACCACTAGATGAATGAGTCATAGTTCCTTCCCACAAGAGGCTTGTAATTTATCTGGAAACACGCTAAGTGTATATACAGCTGTATTTAACAAGACACAGTAAGGGCTATCACACAGGCAGTTTATATTGTTAAGTAAATTATAGAGGCAGAAAGGGCTATGTTTGTTTAAAAGAGGGAAAGGTGTTAGGAAGTGGTCTAGTTTCATTCTTTTACAAGCAGTTGACCAGTTTTCCCAGCACCACTTGTTAAAGAGATTGTCTTTAATCCATTGTATATTCTTGCCTCCTTTGTCAAAGAAAAGGTGTCCATAGGTGCGTGGATTTATCTCTGGGCTTTCTATTTTGTTCCATTGATCTATATTTCTGTCTTTGTGCCAGTACCATACTGTCTTGATGACTGTGGCTTTGTAGTAGAGCCTGAAGTCAGGCAGGTTGATTCCTCCAGTTCCAGTCTTTTGGACTCTGTGGGAGAGGGAGAGGGTGAGATGATTTGGGAGAATGGCATTGAAATATGTATAATATCATATATGAAACGAGTCGCCAGTCCAGGTTCGATGCACAATACTGGAGGCTTGGGGCTGGTGCACTGGGACGACCCAGAGGGATGGTATGGGGAGGGAGGAGGGAGGAGGGTTCAGGATGGGGAACACGTGTATGCCTGTGGTGGATTCATTTCTATATATGGCAGAACCAATCAATATTGTAAAGTTTAAAAATAAAATAAAATTAAAAAAATAAAAATAAAAAATAAAAGAGGGAAAGGGAATATCATGTTGAAATGGCCAGAGATGGCTGAAAGGAGCAAGTGGCCCTACCCAACAACATTTTCAAAGATTCCTCAGCACGGACATACCATAGGAAGTTAGCTAAAGAAGAGGGAAGAAGGGCAAAGAGGGTATGGTCTGTGCTTTTTCATCCTTATGATGAATTATTTTGGGCTTCCCTGATAGCTCAGTTGGTAAAGAATCCGCTTGTAATGCAGGAGACCCTGGTGCAGTTCCTGGGTCGGGAAGATCCGCTGGAGAAGGGTTAGGCTACCCACTCCAATATTCTTGGGCTCCCCTTGTGGCTCAGCTGGTAAAGAATTTGCCTGCAATGCGGGAGACCTGTGTTTGATCCCTGGGTTGGGAAGATCCCCTGGAGAAGGGAAAGGGAATTGTTTTAATCAGCTTGCCCTTAACAATTCTGACTCCAGGATCCCGGCTTTCCACCTGGTCTCTTGCCTCATGAAAAAGTGAAATTTGATGTCTTGTTGAGGGAAGAAGTGGGCAAAGCTAGGAGAGCCTTTTAGAACCTGGGGCCCTGAAGGTATGAAGGAATATTTGGATGGGGTTTCCTAATGCAGGGATTAGGGTAGCTCTGGGAAATATAAGAAAGCCATGCATGGCTTTTCTTTCTTGGAATGGGACCCAGAGCTCAAGAGGAGCTTCATTCCTTGCCTGATCCAGAATCTACTGGGGGCTAGCTGGATGGGGATGGGGAATAGATTGCTCTAGCCTTTAGAAGGGAGGCTCTGTGATCAAGATGCTCGCTTTAAATGTGTGTGGTTTTGTCAGAGGGCCTTGAGGTCAGATCAGGGTTTTCCCTCTTGTGGTTTTCCCCCCACAAAACCATTTTAACTTTACTCAATATTACACAACAATCAACATGACTTCCAGTGTTTTCTCAGTCTTCTCTTGGTTAAGTCTTTCTCCTTGAACTGTTTTCAAAGATCATAGAACTGAACCCCCCATCTCTCTTACTAACCAGATTATTTTGGTCACATTCAATCCTGCTTCCAAGCCTCAGGTTCCACATTAGGAAATGAGAGTTAATAGTGTCTACTTCACAAGGTTGGTTTGAGTATTATGTGCAACATTATATATGGGGATGTTGTATATGGGAATACTACATGGGATGATTCAGGTATGGAATACAAGACGAGGCCTGGCTAGTGATGAGGAAGAGGAAGGGGAAGGAAAGAGGGTGGCTTTCTGTACATAGCTTGGCCATAATACCATAACAGGTAATTTAGGGTACTGGGCCTTGCTTCTGCCTCAGATGCTAACTACCGGGTGCCCTCGGACAGGTAACTTTCCTCCCGGTGCCTGTTTTCTGACTTGGCTAATTAAGATAGAAACCTACAATGTAAACCTCCCAAGCATTTCTGTGACTCAAATGAGATTCTAGCTATTAAAGTGCTTTTCAGAGGTACAGCGTGGTATAACCGTGTTGTGCAATAATTATGCTCCCTTCCTTACCCTCCCCTAAAGGCACTTTGATTCTAGTAGAATGTTCACTTGGGCTAAGATCACCTGTACACTAACCTCTGCATTTTTTTTTTCCCCCAACTTCTGTGGCTGTTTTCTGTTTCAACTAAAAGTGGCTGCTCCTCTGTCTCCAGCTTTTTCCTGCTCTTCTGCAATAGACCGGTTCCTGTATAGCTCTGAACGTACTCTGTAAGTCTGTCACTGTCTGTGTTGTGAGTATGCCTGCATCTGTTCATTCACTTCTTCCCACAAAAGGTCCTTGATTTTTCTTATTCTTCGGCCCTCATTGGGCCACGTTGAGTCCAGTGGACACATCACATATCATGGAAATGTCACAGTTGTTGGCTGAAGCCTGTGCAGAGGTCCTTCTGGATGTTGATTGCTGTTGACCTGAAGGCCAAAGATTCATATGGTTTGAGAGCTTTATTTTATTTTCTATTATGTAATTTTAAATATTGTTTTGGGCTTCTTCCCTGTTCTGGGCGCACAGTCTTCTCAAGCCCTCTAGGAGATGAGCACTTGACCGAACTGAATTCCACCAGTGTTAACTGTGGTCCTCGGAGGCTTTTCCCAGGCCCCAGTTCATCCTGTGTCTGTCTCCTTGGCTGTAAGTGGTGAACTCCATCTTTCTCAAACAAATGATTGTGATTAATTTTTTTTTCTTTCAGTTTTTAAAAAATCCTTTTGTTTTGAAATACTTTTGTATCTGTAGAAGAATAGTAGAGGGTCATCCCTGGTGGTCCAGTGGTTAAGAAACTGCGTTGCAATGCAGTAGCACGCATGCGTGCATGCTCAGTCATGTCCGACTCTTTGCAACCTCATGAACTGTAGCCTGCCAGGCTCCTCTGTCCATGGGATTTTTCAGGCCAGAATACTGGAGTGTAGGAGATGTGGGTTTGATCCCTGGCCACAGAACTGAGGCCCCACATGCTGCAGACCAACTAAGGTCACGAACCACATCTAGAGAGTTTGTGTGCCACAGTGAAAGACCCTGCATGACGCAACCAAGATCCCGCATATGGCACAACTAAGACCCACCACAGTCATAGAAATATGTTACTTAAAACGAATAGTGCAGTGATAGTACACGGTGTGCATATACACCTTGCGCGCAGCTTCCCCTCATGTTAACAGTTTATATAACCTCGGGACATTCATCAAAAGCTAGAAAATTAGCATTTATCCAATACAATTAAGTGAAACACAGACTTTATTTGGATTCCCCTAGTATCAAATCAGATTTTGAGTAACTTTGTTCAAAGTCATTATTGTGAATTTCCATCATTAAGTTATTTTACACTACTGTAATGGTCTTGAGGGATGTTTGAAATGTTTTCTTCTGGCCTGTATGGTCCCAGTTGGTTCTGCTGTGTTGATTTTTGTAGACATTCTTGTGTTTCTGTTCTCTCTGCCCATGTTGCCTATCCTTGTTTCCTGTAATCAGTGTATCTACAGTAGCATCACATATTTCCCTTCTCATCCTGGTTTCCAGTCTTTGCTCTGCTGTGTGTAGAAGGGTGGAGCTTTCTAGAATTGTATGCAAACTTACATATTCTCTGAGTGAAAAATGAGGAAGACTGCAAGAAAAGTCCACACGTTTGGGACAGCTACTCTGATTATTCAGAGACCTTTGAAAAGAACAAACAAACCAAAGTTGTAGGTTTCTGGATAATTAAGGTCACTGGATACTGACCTTTGGATAAATGAAGTGAAGGCAATGGCACCCTATTCCAGTACTCTTGCCTGGAATATCCCATGGACGGAGGAGCCTGGAAGGCTGCAGTCCATGGGGTCGCTGAGGGTTGGACGACTGAGCGACTTCATTTTCACTTTCACGCATTGGAGAAGGAAATGGCAACCCACTCCAGTGTTCTTGCCTGGAGAATCCCAGGGATGGGGAAGCCTGGTGGGCTGCCATCTATGGGGTCGCACAGAATCGGACACGACTGAAGCGACTTAGCAGCAGCAGCAGTAAAAGATTCACAGGAACACATACATACAGATGTCTCCCTGATGGTTCATTTTCTCTTGATGCCTTAGGTTTTCCTGAATTAATGGCTAGCAGTGAAAAGTCCTGTCTCTACAACATATACTGTTGTTTTCTTTTCTCTCTATCCGCATTCTTTCTTTGACTCCTTGAGACCTCCTGTATTAGCCTGCTCAGTCTGCCATAACAAAATATCATAGACCAGGTAACTTAAACACCAGACATTTATTTCTCACAATATTGGAAGCTGGGGAGTCCAAGATTCAGGTAAAGGCAACTTTGGTTCCCAGTGAGAATCCTCTCCCTATCTTAAAGACAGATGTCTTGTGACTCTCCTCACATGGCAGAGAGACAGAGACAGATGGTGTGGAGGTGGGGGATGGAGAGAGAGGACTCAGCTCTTTCTTCCTCTTCTTATAAGGGTACTAACCCCATCATGGATGCCCTACCCTCATGATCTCTTCTAAACCTAATTATCTCCCAGAGGTTCCACCTCCAAATACCATCATATTTGGGTTTAGACCTTTAACATATTAATTTTTGAAAAAATAAAAACATTCGGTTTATAATACCTTTCCATCCTGTACCAGCTGAGAGATATTCCTTTTTCAATCTTCAGACTCCTAGCTTCTTTGCCAGGGGGTTTCCATGGAGGTGACCCAACCCATGATGTGAGTTTTGTCTTTCTCAGTATCCTCCTCATGGAAGGATTGAATGACACAGTGCCCACAATCCCTGTATTCCATGTCTACAATGACTTCCCACATTCTACCATGTACAAATCTTACGCACCCTTTAAGATCCATTCAATGCCACCTCCTTCCAGAGCCTTCTACACCACCCATGAGCATTTATAATCTGTAGGAACATAAATTATCTGCTAATGTGAGGTGTCTGATTGGACATATGTCTGGCCTCCTGACATGAAATACCCACAGCCAGAAATACCCTCAGCCTGTTTTTTTCCAAAAGAGGAATGTGTGGAGGGGATTACATCTCCCCACTCCATCCTCTGGAAGATCTGGCGTAGTACGTGAAAGAATGGAAAGTGCCATCACTATTGCAGAGGTAATCTGAGTGGTGAACACACAGGGCTACTGCGAAGATCAGTGGGAGAACAGTTGCCAACATACTTTGTAATCAGTATAAATTCCAGGCAATGTGGAGGAGGATTGTCTCATTCTGTAATCCAGTCAGTAAACATTTCTGTATATTATATGATATTCTGCACTATATATTGTGAGCTATGTAGCAAGTATTAAAAAGAATAAGGCTGCAAGTACTAATAGCAAAAAGGGCTTGGGATTCTAGCATGCCTGGGTTTGAATCCTGGCTTTGCCATTGCTAGTTGAGTAACCTCTGGCAAATCTTAACCTCTCTGAGTTTCAGTGTTCTCATCTGTGAAATGGAAATATGTAAAATAACAGTGCTAACATCATAGACTCATTGTTAGTATTAAATGCAATAACATTTTAAAGTACTCAGTGCAGGGTCTGGTACAGAGGGCTGAAAGAATGATTCTTCTTTTAAAAAGATGCCGGCTCTGCCTTCCAGGAGTGTCAGGAGGCCAGACATATGTCCAATCAGATACCTCACATTAGCAGATAATTTGTGTTCCTACAGATAATAAATGCTCATGGGTGGTGTAGAAGGCTTCTGGAAGTAGGTGGTATTGAATGGATCTTAAAGACTGGGTAGAATTTGGAAGTCATTGTAGACATGGGATACAGGGACTGTGGGCATTGTGTCATTCAGAATACTTTGGCCTGTAAGTGCTAGAATTCCTAACTAAAATTAACTTAAAAAATAAGATTATCCATTTACATGATAAAAAGCCTGGTTTGGTAGAGTTTGGTATTTTAGGATTGGTTATTTCAGTGATTGAACAGCACTGTGAAGGACCCAGATGCTTTTCCTCTGCTCTTTTCAACCTGTTAGTTTTCATTCTAAATGATACTTTTGTGGTCACAAACTAGCTGCAACAGTTCCAAACATTGCATCTTCCTCACATAATCATAACCAAGTGCTAGAAGACAAGGTAGACTCTTACTGTACTTGTCTGTTATTCAGGAGGAAACATTTTCCATCCCCCAAGCAATGGCACCCCACTCCAGCACTCTTGCCTGGAAAACCCCATGGACAGAGGAGCCTGGTAGGCTGCAGTCCATGGGGTCGCGAAGAGTCAGACACGACTGAGCAACTTCACTTTAACTTTTCACTTTCCTGCCTTGGAGAAGGAAATGGCAACCCACTCCAGTGTTCTTGCCTGGAGAATCCCAGGGACGGTGGAGCCTGGTTGGCTGCCGTCTATGGGGTCGCACAGAGTCGGACACGACTGAAGCGACTTAGCAGCAGCAGACCTTCAAGTCTTGTTAATCGGAAGACGATCACAGGCCAAGCCCTTAGCTGTAATGCACCTGGTATTTTTGCCTATACTCAGAGACAGGCTCTGTTAGAAAGAAAAAAGAATGTGTGAGACTTTGCTTTAAATAGCTCACAATGTTTACTACAGACTGTAAACCCATTTATCCTTCCTGAAGAAAAACAGGGAGATTTATTGAAAAGAGATGTCTCATGGGTCCCCAGAATAGCAAACTCACTGGCCTTCCTGGTGACAAATAAGGAACATGGGTGCTTTTAAGGATTAAGTTCCTCTTTCCATCTCTCTGAGACCATAATCTATTTCTATTTTTCACTGAATATCAGCTTTATTCTTTTCTCTTTCTAGATCACCTTTCTTTGCTTCTATGAACACATGAGTCAAACCTGGCTCCCCTAGGCAGCCCTTCCCATTCTCAGTTCAAGCACTAAGACCATGATATATCCACGTTCCCCAGTCACATATTTCCTGGAGATAGAAGCAGAGTTAACTTTGGATTCTGCTATGACCTGGAGGTGGACTTTCCTATAGCTCAGATGGTAAAGAATCTGCCTGCAATGCAGGAGACCTAGGTTCGATCCCTGGGTCAGGAACGTCCCCTGAAAAGGAAATGGCAAGACTAACACATGACCAAGAGGTAGAGCCTCCTGACTAACACATGGCTAGGAGGTAGAGCCTCCTGCAGGGGGGGGGACTGGTCCTTAGATTATGGAAGAAATGGCTGGAGACCACTGCCACAGCTCTGTGCTGTGGTAAAGAAGCACGTGTAAGAAACCATGAGCCTGTGATAGCATGGGGTGGGGAGACCAAGAGAGGAACACAGTTAAAGGAAACATTTCCTGTTTTGGAGTAGTTATAAATTCCTGTGTAAAAACAAACAGCTGAATTATAGGTGTGGACTTTAATCCCGGCTCCACTGATAATCAAAGAGAGGACCTGAGGCCAGGGTCCCTTAGCAAGAATATCTGTGTTCTAATTGCAGAAATAAGCTAGTGCAGAGGGGAACAACCAGGGAGCCAAGGGAGAATAGGAACCCTGGTCTATGAGGAATCCTGAAGGACTTGGAGGTGTTTCTCCTAGAGAAGAAAAGTCTCAGCACAGGTGATTGAGAGCTCCATCATTAATGACATTGGAATCCCATTAGGTTTGCAGGCTAAATTCAGACCAGATACTCTTCTCAATCGGTGGGACCAGTGAGGGTGCCCTGCTCCCCGCTCTCTACAATGTCCTTCTCTCTCCTCCCACTTACTGCTCCTACGTGTTCTTATGACCTGTCTTATCTCTTCCTGAGGAACGAGCCTGCACACTGGTCTCAGTGTCCCCATTGTCCCAGGTATTTCCCGCAGTGCAGCCTGTATTCATTTCATTCTCCTTTACCGCAAGATTCAGCCCAACTTCCTTACCCCCAGTCATGGAGCCTCAACTTCCTCTAAGCCTCATGTCCCAGCAACCTCATCCCTACCATGTAGGATGCTTTTAGAACAATCAGCATTCCACAAACTAAGGATGCCACTCTAAGCTCTTTCCTGCCTCCGCCCTTCACCTAGCCCATGCCAAACCTTGAAAGCCCTCATCGTGCCCATGTCCAGTGCACCACCAGTCCTGTGAGCCCTACCTTCAAGGCAGAACCTGAATCTGACTACTTCCCAACACCTCCACTGCTACCATCCCAAATCTCTGATCACTGATATCTCATCCAACCATCTCATCCTCTGTTGTCCCCTTCTCCTCCTGCCTTTAGTCTTTCCCTGCATTAGGGTCTTTTCAAATGAGTCAGTTCTTCCCATCAAGTAGCCAAAGTATTGGAGTTTCAGCTTCAGCATCAGTCCTTCCAATGAATATTCAGGACTGATTTCCTTTAGGATTGACTGGTTGGATCTCCTTTCAGTCCAAGGGACTCTTAAAAGTCTTCTCCAACACCACAGTTCAAAAGCATCAATTCTTTATAGGAGCTTAGCTTTCTTTATGGAGAAGGCAATGGCACCCCACTCCAGTACTCTTGCCTGGAAAATCCCAAACATTTTAAATGAACTATACCACAATAAAAATTAAGAAATGACTAAAAATAAAGAGTGCCAGTCCACACTGCCTACTCCCCCAACATAAGCATAACAACGATGTTAAACTGAAGTCAGCATGTTGCTGTGCTCAGTTGTTCAGTCGTGTCAGACTCTGACATGTTACCCTAACATGTTACTCTAACAGCCCATGTTACCCCATGGGCTGTAACATGCCAGGTGCCTCTGTCCATGGAATTTTCCAGGCAAAAAAAAACTGGAGTGAGCTGCCATTTTCTTCTCCAGGGGATCTTCCTGACCCTGGGATAAAACCTGTGTCTCCTGCATTGGCAGGTGGATTCTTTATCACCCGGGAAGCCCCTAAAATCAGCATGTGCATGTGTGCAAAGTTGCTTCAGTGTATACCATCTTACAAAAAAGAAAAGAAAGAAAATCACCTGTAACAGGCAAAATAGTGTCCGAAGAGGTTCACATCCTAATCCTCAAAACCGATGAATCTATTACCTTAGATGGCTAAGGGACTTTGTGGATGTGATTAAGCTATGGTATCACTACCATAGTAGAGATTTTCCTGGATTATCTGGATGGGCCCTCTGTAATCATAAGCATCCTTATAAGGATCAGGGTCGGAGGAAGAGATGTGATGGTGGAAGCAGAGTTCAGAGCAGTGAGGCCACGGACCAGGGGATGAGGGCAGCCTCTAGATGCTGGAGAAGGTGAGGAATGGTGTTCTCTCCTGGGGTCTCCAGAAAGAGTGCAGCTCTACCCAGAACCTTGACTTTAGCCCACTGACTTCCATTTTGAACTTCTGACTTCCAGAACTGGAAGATAATAAATTAGCATTCTTTTGAGCCAGTAGGTTTATAGTAATTTATTATAGAATCAATGGGAAGCTGAGATAACTCCTGATTTGCCTCTGGCCCCCTCTGCAAGCCCACCTCTTCCCACTCTACACATCACAGCTAGAATAGTCTTCCAAATCATAAAGTCCTCATGAGCCCACTCTCGGTCCCTTGGCCAGCTTCCCACTGCTCTGAGGATGAGCAAAACGGCCTTTGGCAAGGTGAGCCTTGGGCCTTCACCCTCCTGCTAGACTGCTGAGCACCCTGTTCTGCGGTCACACCTGCCTCAGGACTGTGGTCCTCTACTCTTGCTGGCCCTTAGCCAACATCTTCCTCCTCTTTGCCTGTTTAACCCTTACCCATCTTTCAGCTCTCATCTCCCTCACCTCCTCAGTCATGCTACCCTGACACACTCACCTCGGCCCCATCCCCTATGACATGTTCTCGGCACCACCAAGTACCTCTCATCCCTAACTCTTCTCAGGCTGGCCATTTTCCATCTCGCTGTGGGTCTCCCACACTGCCCTGCGAGCTCCTTGCGGTCAGGGACTGTAGCTTTTCCTCACTGCCCTGTTACCTTCAGGGCATGACACAGTGGTAAGCACTCACAATATGTTTTTAAACAAATAAGTGGCCGAATGAATAAATACCTAAGAACTTTAAAATCTCATATTCCCCTGAACATCAAACAAGCACCCAGTATGAGATCTTTGTTTCCAGGTGATGGTGCTCTGGCTTCCATGAAACTTTGCCTTAGGGTTGAATCTCTTTAAACTCATGCACCTTGCATTTTTAATTAAATCATCTTCTCCCAAGTGCCCCCATGTGAGCACTGCCATGAGGGGGAGGGCCGCATGTGTAATAAAGTCTAATCATTTCCTTATAATACTAAGTTGGGCAGGCAGAGGGGGCTATTATCATGCAACTAATTATTGCATCCAGGCTGCTCTAAGTGCGATGCTAATTGCTCAGTGAATAAATTGTAGACTCAGGTAATTACCAAAACTAATGTAGCTTCAGTCATGTTTGAGTAAATTAATGCAGAGAGGGAAAGCAATCCAGCTTGAAGGGAGCTGCCTCCTGCCTTCCTGTTGCTTGGGAGACAGCAGTCGAGTTTTTTCATCTGGACTCAGAGCTGTCCAGGTACACTCACACATATGGGGTCTGCTCTCCACAACTCAGCTGCAAGATTGCAGCTCTTACATCAAACATATCTTACACCAAACTGAGCCGGAGACTTTTGTCACTCAGAACAACCTCTCTCTGGGGCTGTTTCTTTATCTGTAAATCCATCTTGAAGGTTTCCTTCAGCCCTATGATCAGTGACTAAGTGAACAAATATTTGATTAATTATTAAAGAATGGATTTCTGCAAATCAGCCATCAATTACTGGGTTCAGGTCTTACTTCTATCATCAAATAGCAACAGTTCTCATAAACACTTATGGAGTGCTTACCAGCTGACTGGCACTGTTCTAATAAGCATTTTATGTGTGTTATTTCACTGAATGCCCACAGTGACTCAGAACATTTTGAGTAAATCACAGAGCTAGTCAGTGCTAGAGGTAGGATTAAACTTAGGCATTCTGACTCAAAAGCCTATATTCCTAACTGCCTCATACATAACTACTCTAACCCTAGGAGTGTCATATTTTTTGCACCTTGGTTTCCTTACCAGTGAAGATTTCTGCACCCACTACATGTCCAGCCTTTTGCGAAGGTCTTTACAGTTGTTGATTTTATCACAACAAAGCTGTGAGGTAGGTAGATCTAAGCTACTTGATCAGGTAACACACCTAGTAAATGGGAGAGTCGGGGTCTGAATGCTGTTTGGCAGCATCGTGTGCTTTCATGCACCCTCGTTAGAGAAATGCTGCCCAAAGCCAGTCACTGTCACCACATCAGGCGGACCTGAACTCACAAAGCAGTATGAATTCATAAGATAACTTACCATACCATCCCAAATCTGCTCAGGTTACTTATTTACTATCAAAGTGAAAATACCAAATTGAAAAGAGGTCTCATGAGATTTGGAGAAACCTCTGCACGTCAGACAACCATGTAAGACACACCGCCCTCTGCTAGAGTCCTACTGAGGATACCTCAGACTGGCCTCTCCTTCCTGGGTGTATCACCCACGATGGTGACAGGACCATCCAAATGTTCTAACAGGACACACACCCATGTGTAATAGGAGCTTTTGCCTTTCCACGGAACTCTGGAGCCTCCACTTGTTATTCCTAAACAACTCACTCATTAGCACACGAGAAACAGATACTCAGGAGAGACATGTTAAAGGCTGCTGTGGAGGTGTGCCCGATTCCATGGCAGCATATCTTTTTATATAAATATGAAAAGATGCCTCAAGCAGGACACCCTCTTCATGTGGACTTGATTGATTGCCAATGAGCAAGGCTATTGGCCATGAAAAGGGCAAAGGTTTGGGAATGTGTTTTGAGGTTAAGAGTGTGGGTGTCATGGACACTGTGGCCTTAAATAAATTGCTTGACTTCTCTGAGTCTTAGTTTTCTCATCTGTAAAATATGTTCTAGTATAGTTTCTACTTGGGTTCCAAAGCCACTGTGGATGATGACTGCAGCCACAAAATTAAGAGACCCTTGCTCCTTGGAAGGAAAGCTATGACAAACCTAGATAGTGTTTTATAAAGCAGAGACATCATTTTGCCAATAAAGGTCTGAATAGTCAAAGCTATGATTTTTCCAGTTGTCATGTATACATGTGAGAGTTAGACGATAATGAAGGCTGAGTGCCAAAGAATTGATGCTTTCAAACTGCAGTGCTGGAGAAGATTCTTGAGGGTCCCTTGGACAGCAGGGAGATCAAACCTGTCAGTCCTAAAGGAAATCAACCCTGAATATTCATTGGAAGGACTGATGCTGAAGCTCCAATACTTTGGCCACCTGATGCGAGGAGCCAACTCATTGAAAAAGACCCTGCGGCTGGGAAAGATTGAAGGCAGGAGGAGAAGGGGACGACAAAGGATGAGATGGTTAGATAGCATCACCGACTCAGTGGATGTGAATTTGAGCGAAAAGGTGGGCATCTGACTGTGATCCTGGTCAGGCTCTGCCACTCACTTACCACAATGCTCATTACTCACTCGGATGCACAAAGTTTCACTTTTTTCTCCATATAATGTTGGTCTTATTGCCTACCTTGCCTGGCCTGAAAAGCTACTTATGAGGTCATGGGTGGGAAAATCAATTAGTGCTGCTTTGGTGCCCATGCTTGCCAAATGAGAGCTTGTGTTTCTGATAAGGGAGAAAGAACAAGATCTGGGAGCCTTCAATATCTTGAGTTCTTTTAAGTTTTGCCTGTAAAGGAAATAAAGGAGGAAAATATTTTTAAGCCTAAATTATATATGCTGTGCATATATAATTATTGTCATTATTATATACTCACATCTAAATGAGATATTGAGGGAAAGAAGTAAATAGAATAATTTAGCTTCAATATTTTGAGATTTTGTTTTGTGTCAGACTCTGTGCTCCTGTTTTTCATGCATGATGTAATTTGGTCCATACACCAGGACTGTGAGGTGTCTCTGTCACTCTGTCACACTGGAGGAAAATGAGGCATAGTGACATTGAACAACTTGCTAAATATCACAAAGCTGGTAAGTGGTAGAGCCTGGTTTGGGAAAAGGTCTGCTAACTCAAGTCACAGTTTTTATCACTGTGCTGCATAACACAGCCTCTAGTTGGTGAGACAAGGCCAGGGAAACACCAGCACACATACAGAGTCTGAGAACAGTTGTAGAGGCTGGATCTTCTTGTAGAATTAAGTATAATAGCAAACTACTCTCTCACTCAGATTATTGCTGTAACCCCCTGAATCCCTGTGCTCATGGTCAACTCCATTCCATCTATACTCTCCATAAAGCAACCAGAGAGAGCCAGCTAAGAAGTCATTCAGATTATGTCAGGGGACTGCTCAAACCTCTCACATGTAGTAAAAGTCAAAGCTTTGCAGAAATCTGCAAGCCCTGGCCCTCCCACCTCCACTCTGGCCCCAGCTACCTCACTGACCTCAACTCTCAACTCCTTCCACTCTTCCCCTCACTCTTTCTGCCTTGGTACCCAGCATTTTTGCTTTTCTTCAGACCTTCCAGACAGAATCTAACCTCAGGACCTTTGAACCTGCTGTTCTCTCTACCTGGAATGTTTTTCTCCCTGATATGCACCTGTCTCCATTCTTCATTATATTTCATAGAATTTAGTCAGAAGACAGAAACCACACCAGCTATTTAAACAATATTTTAATAGGTAGCAACTGTAAGAAGCAACTGCTCCCTCTAGGGCTGAGAGAACAAAAGGAGTAACCACTTCCCCCCCCTCCCCCAAAAAAAACGTAGAAACTTATATCCCACAGAGCAGAAACTTGGACCTCTGAGGAAAAGGAGGTGCTATCTCTGAGGGGCTGTTATGAAGCTGGTTATGTAAGAGTTGGAAAGACTAAACAAGACTTTCCGCTGCTGCTACAAGGCAGCGCTGCTGCTACAAGGCAGCGCTGCTGCCGAGGAAGCATGGGTGGGTGATGCTCACGAGAAGCAGGAGTGGGTAGGAAGCTCACAGGAGGAGTGAGGCTCTTCTCTTCCATCCAGGCCTCCAGCCCTCTGCTGGAGGAGCATGGGAGGAGCCAGCTCACAAGCCAGCATTTGATTTGCAGAACCACAAAGCCAAGCTTAGAAGAGTGGTGTTGAGGCGGAGAGATTAGGACTCTATAGCTGGAATGCTGACCACCCTAAAGCCTTTACTCACATATCTCACTGGGACCTGTCCTGGCCACCCTCATGAAGACTGTGTGGTCCAACCCTCTCTATAACTCTTTCCACTTCGTTTTTCTCCTCAGCACTCACCTAGCAGGTGCTTGTGGCTCTTCAGGTCACAGCTCTGCTGCTCACCTCTCCGTTAGCACCATCTGCAGTGACAGTTCTGTCACCGAGCAGACTCATGCCCTTCATCTTGTGTTCCTCAGCTAACACCTGCTTCTGTCCAGCTAGGAGGACATTTTACTCTAGATCAGGGCACCATGGACATTTTGGGCCAGTTAATTCTTTGTTGTGGGAGTAGATTCTGTGCACCGAACAATATTTAGCAGCATTTTTGATCTCTACCCACTAGATACCATTAGCATCACCCCTGCCATGACAAGCAAAAGTGCCTCCAGATTGTTTCTGTTGAGACTCAATATTCTAAATTTATAGCTGGTCCATGACTTGTGTGTGAACCAGTTAAGCACATGGGTGCTGGCATCAAATAGACCAGGTCTGATAGGTTATATCTTCACATATTACTTGTACTCCTTTGGGCAAGTCACTGAGGCTATGTGTAATTTGGCTTAAATGAAAAATAGAGATAATCTTATTTCATGGGGTTGTTGTACAGATTATATAGAGTGGAGAGAGTTTAGTACGGTACCTGCTGTATACCAACCAGTCAACACAAGTCAACAATAAATTAATATAATTCAAAGGAAAGCATCAGTATAAATCTTGAGAAACCACCACCAAGTTGGTTGTCAACATATGATGCCAAGTAACTTGTGTGTGTTTATTGAATGGACTTGACACTGGCTGTGAGAATGAGAGGTAATAGTCCTTCTAAACTGTAGAAATGTCAAAAAGAATCACTGCCAGATGCTGTAAACTGGATTACTGATGACAAGACCCACTTGTGATTGAGACTGATTTAAATGCAATTAACATATTGAGTGCAAGTGTGTGATACTGCAGAAAAATAATAAACACTTGTAAAATAGTAAAGTTCACTCTGATGCTTGGAGTCAACTTGCTGTTGGATCCATCTAATTGAGTTACTGTCCCCAGTGTCACCAGAAGAAATCCAACTAAAAAGTATAGCTACATTGTCTTTCAGGCTCTGAGTGGTTTATGAATCTCAGTTCAGAACTTGGGTATTGCTGAACCCAGAACCACCCCTGCTAAGCTATTTATAATAGACACTGCTTGAAGTGGCACATAGGGTCCATTTTGATGAGTAACACGAGAACTCCAGGTTTTGTTGCAGGGAAAGAAATCTGAGTACCAATGCCAGTTCTACCCTCACTCTATATAACCCTGGATCTGTCCTTTCCTCTGGGACTTCAGTTAAAAGGAGCAGTTCAGATGCTCTTCCCTCTTGCTGAAGTGCCAGCCCTTGCCCAGCCCTCGCCAAGCTCTCAGAAGCGTGCAGGGAAAGGACATCAAGAGTGATGGGAATGCTCTCTTTGGTACACTTGAAGAATGCCTGTCAGATTCTCAAGCCTTCTTTTTTTCCTCCTTAGGTACACAGTTCTGCACAGTGGACACCAGGAACTCGAGAAACTGCCCATACACAATGACCCGGAATCCCTGGAATCATGCTTCTGATTGAGGACATGGCTCACAACTAAGCCATTCATTCCCATTCATGTCTGCATGAACAGGACACCCTGGCATTTCTCCTGATCCTCATCACCACCTGTGAGGCATGGGGCCATGGGGCCATGGGGCCGAGGGCCCAGGGAAGGCATGTGGGTGACCGGGTTGGATGGGACCCAAGGGCCGAGCATGGAGGACCTCAGAGCTGAGAAGAGGCTTCAGGTGCCATCAGATGCAGGCTCCCAGCCAACACAGAAGCGGCGTCCTCCATTGCATCCTGGAGGCTGGTCAGGCTCTGCTTGTAAACCTCCAGGGACAGGAGCTCACTCCCTCCTAACACAGCTCCTTCTATTGCGGAGAAGATTTAGTTATAAGGAAGCTCTTTCCTTTGTTGGGACACAAATTTGTCTCTGTTGTAGCTTGCATCTGGGACCAAGCAATTGGCCCCCTTCTTCCACTGAGAGCTCTTAAATATTGGAAGACCATGATCTGCCACCTTTTAAAGTCTTCTTTCTGAACTCAACAATTCCATTCTGGCCATCTTCTTCTGGATGTGCATTGGTGGGTGAATTAATCAAGGCTCTCACAAAGAAAGTAGGTTGATGTCGGTGCCAAGATGTCTGTCCAGAAGCACTGAATTTTCTTAAGTGAAGCATCAGTGTTTATTGGTTCATAGACATGAACATTTTTCTTTCTTTTTTTTTTCCTTGGGGATACACTTTGGAAACTGTGCTTAGGTTTTGGTTTGGATCCATTGTCAAAAGGCCTCTTTACAGCTGGTCTGATGTGTGTATGTATATGTGTGTGTGTTTAAAGATATTTTCTCATTGGCAGACTTGCTGTGAAGTCATTGGAAATAAATCTTGATTCACTCCCCTTCCGTGACAGTGGGAAAAGGACTTACACTTTTACCAAGAATGTTGACTGAGAATTGTCCTACAATTCGGATTTTGGGAGGGAAACTCAGTTGCTCCTATAAGCCCTTCTTAGGGGCTTACTTTCTTGGGAAACTTCATTGGCCTCCTTCCCGTGAAGTTCCTGGGCTACCATTTTCTACATCTTTTTAGGTATCCTATTTCCTCCAAGCTCCTAAGGAGATGCTTCCCTGATGTCAAAGCCAACACCAAACGACTTTACGTTGGACTGAATTATCCCCTCAGCTGGAGGCTCTGTGGTTTTTCAGTTGCTTCTCTTTTGGTTGCTGATAAAAACCCCACTGAGAGTGTTCACTGCTGGTCCTTATGGGGATGCCTAGGGAAGGGGCAACGTGGCGGGTAGTTGGGAGTGTATAGAATGCGAACTACAAGATAAAGAAGCGCCAGAAGTTCCTAACCTCACCAGTTCTCCTTGCCCTTTTACTTGTCTGTTGTCCCCACTTTCCTTCCTAAGTGATCCCAGAAGCCACAGTTGCCTCCTTATCAGCCGTTTCATCCACAAGGGAAGGACCCATCAGATTGGGGGAGGGTGGTCAGATGCAACATAAGACCTGGGTGAACTACACCCTGGTTTTAGCACCCAAAGCCCCACATTCTAGGAAACTTTTCAATCTCACATAAACTAGGCTGAACGGTCACCCCGTTGATGGGAACCTCCCTGTGCTGAGGGTTAATATGCCTCCTCAGAATTGCACGTCCTTTATTTTCACTTTTTCATGGAAAAGGCAGAAATAAGTGAATTTGGGAGTCCAGACTTTTCCACATGCTATCTAAATGTGGTCTTTGTTCTCCTCAAAGGATAAAGGACTTCTTAGGAAAAGACTAAGACAATCCTAGCTTTGAGGCAGCTGGTACACTTTAATGCCTCCCAAAGTAAATAATTTTTACTATATAATACATATGTGATACATGCATACACAAATACAGTAGGATTTCTTCCCTATGAAATGTTTCTTTTCCCAGGAGCATAGCAAGCATATCTGCTTATGCAAAATATTATTTCTCAGTGGTGGTCTCCCATATTAAGTGGCAACTTGAACTCATCAGGGATCCAAAGATTACAACATAGATGGGAAAATGAGACCCTACCATGTCACGGGTCCGTATCTTCTGGACTCTCTGGATATGCTTATGTGGGCCAGCCCATGAGTGGGGTCTGTAGAGGTCACATGCACCCCGGGTCAGGGAAAGAACAGTAACTGCAGGAACAGGAGCCCTTGCCATTGTCAGGAAGATGGTCCCTTTTGCAGAGAGAGTCTCACAAGCATCTTTTGCTGTCTCTTTGGAGGAGGGCTGGGATGATGTGGGTGATACACCAAATGCTCACATTGGAGCCTCACAAAACAGAGGCACACTTGCTCTATCTGGACAGCTGCTGGCATGGTATTACTTAAATCTCTGGCTTCTGGGAATCTAGGTAATATGGCATGTGTGTGGAAGAGTCAGAAGGAGAAGAACTGGAGCTTTTCAAGGAAGAGGTATTTTGCTGTCTTCTCTGAGGTCATCCTCTTCCAGAAAGCCTGCAACATCATTAAGGGATGCTCCCAGGGAGGAGGGCACACGACCCCAGCCACATCTGCCAGATTAGCCTTGACAGCCAGACCGCCCCATGCTTGGGATAAAGGGGGTTCACCTGTGCTGCTCTGCACCTTGACTCTCCAGCCCACAGGGCTGTCCAGGTAGAGGCCCTGACACTCCCCATCCAGCTTATGATCAGCAGCTAGGAAGTAAAAATGATAAAACGCCAACTTCAGTTAACACTCAAGTATGTGTCTGCAAAAAAATCCTTTCTGAGACTTCACCTTTCATCTCACCGTTTCCTCTTCATGCTGCTAACTTGCTCTGTGCTGTAGCAAATTGCTGTCTAGCTGAGGGTTGGGGGGTGGGCATGGGGTGGATGAGGGAGGGAAAGGGGGTGGGCTGCTGGGGAGTGGCTATAACTAAATTCCTTCATTATTTTCTTCAAGTAAGAAACAAAATAATGTCTTTTTGGTGCCTTGTTGTCTATCCGTTTTTCTCTTTGGTGTTCTATCTCTCTTTGAGATATTTGCTTTGATCAATATTGCTTTTCTCTTTTTCTGTATGACTCTGGTTTCCTCTGGTTAAAATCCTTACTGTAATAGCTGGTCTAGAGTGGGGGGGAAAAGACTACTGCATTTACTTCTTCTAGCCATAACATGCAATCTCTTCTCCATTCAATCTAGAAAACTGAGGCCGAATATTTGATTTGAATGTAAACAAATCAGGGATGGATGTGAAGGCTCGAGTTTGAGACACCGTGTCACTTGGGGCCTTCCTTAACCAGCGCTTGCCTCACATATCTCATTTACAAAATGCAGAAAGTCTCTGAGCTGGTAGGATTGTTGAGTGTTCTAACATGTGTCACCCAAGGATTTTTACCAAACATGTGTCCTGCCTGTAATTTATTTTATATTTTTATTTAAGTCAATTCAAGTTTTTTACATAGATTTATTTTAGAAAGAAACATTCTGTCAGTACCCCAAATAGAAAACCAGTATTGCCATAAATAGAAAGCAGCCATAGAGAGAAATAAATGAAAACAAAACAAGGTTATTAAGATTTAATAGAGCCTGCTCTCTGCTTCCCAGTTTGAAGGGGAAACAGTGAGTACCAGAGAGCTGTTAGGGCACCCGCCTCCCATGAGGTGTCTTTAAGCTAAGAAGAGTTGAAAGGGGTCTTACCCGAGAGGAGCTTCCAAACTTTGAGTTAATGTGGTTTCATGACAAGCTGCATTCCTACAGTTTGGCAACATGGAAGGGAAGTGAAACTGCTTATATTTTCTGCTTAACCGTTATACTAGGTTCAGATTAGGTTTCTTCTTTCCATTTCTTTTTCAGCTCACCCCAGAACATGTCTTAGGTAATAATAAAATGATAATAATAATAGTAATATAATGTATCAATAATACGAGAAGGAACATCTAATGAGCTCCTTTCTGCTAGGCACTGTGGTGAGTGCTTTACATGGATCATCTATAACCCTCATAAAGTCCTTACAAGATAAGTACCAGATTTTGCCCTGCTTTCCAGATGAGCACACCTCCACTGGGAGGTCTGGTGACTAGTCCACGGTGATAGACCTGGGAACTGTGGATTTGGAGTGGGAATGCTGGCAGTCAGTCTGACTCTAAACCCCACGGCCCTACATGTGTGTGACACAGTCCCTTGTTGGGACTGACTGACTCCACATCCCCATGTTGAGCCCCGTTCCAGGACAGAGCCGTGAGCAAGCCGAGGCTGGCCCCTGTCCTATGCTGCCTGAGAGTGTCCCTCCCTGTAGGCCTGGGGCCTGGATAGCAGCTAGGGACATGTCTATTCCAGAGTGAAACTCTGCCACGCACTTGCTGTATCTTCTGCTCCCATTCACTTTCTGAGCCTCAATTTCCATCTTTAAACATTGCAGGGATTCAGACTGAAGATTAATCAGAAGGAAAGACCTTTCCCTACTGATGTCTGTCTTCTCAGTATTCAACAGCCGGGAGTCACTGAATAACCAGCAATGGACCTTGGGGATCAGGTGTGTGAGCCAAAGAGATTAGTCTCTTGTTCCTGACCATCAGCAGGGGTGGCCCCACAGCGGGAGTGGCCCCAGTGGTAGGCAGTTTGACTTCCTCACGTTTCTAGCTGGAACCTGAAACACCACGCAGACAGGTTCCCATTCGTCCCGTTAGCTCAGCACCGCAGGCCCTTTACAGCTTCTCTGCACTTTCACAGTGGGATCTCTGAGCCTCTCCCAGCAGCTTGGGGAAAGGGATTCATTTTCTAGAAAAGGAAGCAGACTTTGTCACGGAAATTGATTTGCCCAAGAACACAGCATAAGCATATAAATGGGGCAGAAATGGGGGCTGAAAATATGCCAGGTCACTCCATCCTAGCTCAGTGCTTTCTTCCTCCTCTTCTTAACATTTATTTCTAAATATGCAAATTATGTTTGACTACATAAATGATGGGTTGTACAGATAATGTATTTATGCATGCCATCCCCATCTAATAATAATAAAATAATAAAAATCTAATAAGTAAAAATAATCAAATAATAAAGATACCACAAAATACCACTTGATACCAACTCAGTTCCACTCCCCTCCCAAGAAGTTACTGCCCTCCTCATCTGGCTTATATAATTTAAGAACATATTCTGTGTATTTATATGTGTCAAAATGTACATATACAAATGCATGGTTTTGGTTTGTTGTTATATATAAGATGATGCAGTGTATAACTGCAACTTACCTTTGCTAAGGTATAGCTTCATGTCACAGCAATACGTGATTCCTCATCTTTGAGTTGCTGTATCTCATACGATAGACATTGTCTAGTTTGCAGTGTTGTTTATGTTCTTACTGCATCTCACATCTGAGTGGGGCGTTTGAGGCCTGCATCAGAAAATCAGCAGCCTCTATTCTTCTGGGGCTGTGCTAACATATGAAGGTCAAGAAATTGCTTCAGGTTTAAGTGGCAGCAGGAACTCTGATAGGCATCTTCCCTGGGCGGGGGTGGAGGGTGGGGATGGGGCTGTCTCAGATGGGCCTCTCCTGGTCTCCTTCCCTTTGAGGAACTAAGCCACTTTGCTCAGTTGCATGGGCTTTAGAGTCAGATTGCTTCCATCACTTCTTAGCAGTCTGTTTGTAAGCAAGATATTAAACCTATTGAACATGTTTCCCCAGCAGTAAGTAGGGAACTAATGATCATACATATTTTAAAGTGTTGGTATAAGGATATATATGGTCAGCACTTGGTAAAACATTTTAAAAATGTTTTCATCATATTGTTGTTATTGTTTAGTCGCTAAGTCGCATCAAACTCTTTTATGACCCCATGGACTGTAGCCTGCCAGGCTCCTCTGCCCGTGGGATTTTCGCAGACAAGAATACTGGAGTGGGTTACCACTTCCTCCTCCAGGGTATCTTTCCAACCCAGGGGTCAAACCTGTGTCTCCTGCATTGGCAGGTGGAGACACTGAGTCACTAGGGATATCCTCTTGGTATCATTGCTTCTTCATAATGGCCTCACCAGTTCTATCTCTGCTTCTTATCATCCTGGGATCTGGTCTAAGGAACAGGTTATAGTATGATTAGGTTAAAAAAAAAAAAAGATAACCCTTTCACAATAAAGGGGATTATGGTGGAAGCATTACTTCCACTTGCATCACATTGTCCAGTTTACTGAAAGCTCTCATTGGACCTTCACATCTGCCGTGTGGCATGGGTGTTAGTCCTTTCTACACGAGGAAACTGAAGCTCCAATCTAAGGGTTTTGACCAGCCACAGCACCCAGCAGTCATCTGATGGAGTCAGAATATGAGCCTGAGTTTTTTGATTCCAATATGAAGTTCCTGGAAGAACTGTGGCATCAGCTATTATTTGGAGATTGTTAGGACTCACACACCTGGCCTGATTCTCTAAAAGTGACATTAATTCAGTAATCCATCCATGAAAATTTTTTTTAATAAATTTTATTTTTAAACTTTACAATATTGTATTGGTTTTGCCAAATATCGAAATGAATCCGCCACAGGTATACATGTGTTTCCCATCCTCAACCCTCCTCCCTCCTCCCTCCCCATACCATCCCTCTGGGTCGTCCCAGTGCACCAGCCCCAAGCATCCAGTATCGTGCATCGAACCTGGACTGGCGACTCATTCATGAAACATTTCTTAAGGTCTTTAAAATATCTGCCAGACACTGCACCAAGAGCTGGTTACACACAACTGAATGGACCAACAGGCAACTCTGCTATCGCAGGTAGGTACAGGCAAAGAACTTAGGGACTAAATCCTCCAGCCTGCAAACCAAGACTGGTTTTTACTGTTTAAAGTGATTGGAAAACAAGATATTTTGTGACACTTTTGTGAAAATTATGTGAAATTCAGATTTGTTTCCAAAAATAAAGTTGTATTGTAACACAGCCATACCCGTTCCTTGAGGTTTCCTCTATGGCTGTTTTCACACAACAGCAAAACTGAGTGGTTGTCATATTGTTTGTCGTTCAGTTGCTAAGTTGTTTCTGACTCTTTGCAACCCCATGGATTGTAGCCTGCCAGGATCCTGTCCATGGGATTCTCCAGGCTAGAACACTGGAGTGGGTTGCCATTTCCTTCTCCAGGGGATCTTCCCAACCCAGGGATTGAACCCAGGTATCCTGCATTAGCAGGCTAGTTCTTTACCACTGAGCCACCAGAGTGGTTGTCATAGTTGAACCTAAAATATTTACTCTCTGGCCCTGAACAGAAAAAGTGTGCTGACAGCTGCTTTAGGGCAATCACTATCCAGCCTTTCATTCTACAGACAATTTGCCTTCGATGGTAGGCATCTTCCAAGTTTCATTTTTCAGTTGTTCCAGTCTGGGGATCTTGAATGATTTAAGCGCTCCCTGCTGTACGTCTGCTTGTTCTAAGAGTGGATCAGGTGAGACATTGAGACAACAGTAAACCAACAAAAGTTAGAGAGCAGCGGCCTCTAGTGGCTTTAAATCTAAGCATTTTACTTCAGTTCAGTCCCTCAGTCGTGTCCAACTCTTTGTGACCCCATGGATTGCAGCACGCCAGGCTTCCCTGTCCATCACCAGCTTCCGGAGCTTACTCAAACTCATGTCCACTGAGTCGGTGATGCCATCCAACTGTCTCATCTTCTGTTGAACCCTTCTCCTCCCGCCTTCAGTCTTTCCTAGCATCAGGGTCTTCGCAAACGAAGTCAGTTCATTGCATCAGGTGGCCAGAATATTGGAGTTTCAGCTTCAGCATCAATCCTTCCAATGAATATTCAGGACTGATTTCCTTTAGGAAGGACTGGTTGGATCCTGCAGGCCAAGGCACTCTCAAGAGTCTTCTCCAACGCCACAGTTAAAAAGCATTAATTCTTCAGCACTCAGCTATTCTTTATACTCCAAATCTCACATCCATACATGACTACTGGAAAAACCAAAGCTTTGACTAGATGAATATTTGTTGGCAAAATAATGTCTCTGCTTTTTAATATGCTATCTAGGTTGGTCGTAACTTTTCTTCCAAAGAGCAAGTGTCTTTTGAGCAAGTGTCTTTTAATTTCATGGTTTCAGTCACCATCTGCTGTGATTTTGGAGCCCCCCAAAATAAAGTCTGTCACTGTTTCCATTGTTTCCCCATCTATTTGCCATGAAGTGATGGGACCAGATGCCATGATCTTAAGTTTTCTGAATGTTGAGTTTTAAGCCAAAAGCATTACTTAGATTTGGTTATGTTTATGCTTCCCTGGTGGCTCTTGGGGCTTCCCTTGTGGCTCAGCTGGTCAAGAATCCACCCACAATGCGGGAGACCTGGGTTTGATTCCTGGGTTTGGAAGATCCCCTGGAGAAAGGAAAGGCTACCCATTCAGTATTCTGGCCTGGAAAATTCCATGGACTGTATAGACCATGGGGTTGCAAAGAGTCAAGACACGACTGAGCAACTTTCACTGGTTGCTTAGATAGTAAAAGAATTCGCCTACAATGTAGGAGACCTGGGTTCGATCCCTGGGTCAGGAAGATCCCCTAGAGAAGAGAATGCTACCCACTCCAGTATTCTTGCCTGGAGAAATTCCATGGACAGAAGCCTGGTGGGCTACAGTCAAGATGGTTGCAAAGAGTTGGAAATGCCTGAGAAACTAACATACACATACACATGTTATGGTCACAGTGAAAAAACAGGTTTAGATGAGTCTTGGCTGAGTTGGGGGCTCTGTATTACTTTGAAATCTTTAGAACGTCCTGTAATTTGTTTCCCACATTTTAGTGGTCACAGGTCTCACCTGGAGAGTGGAATACACTCTTAGAAGAGAGGTAGATGAGTTAAAAACAAGGTAATGAAGAGATGACTGAATGCCACACCATTCTTGTAATATAAATAGGCAAATTTAATTACAGTCTTAAGAAACTGATTTAACAGTGTTAGTAAATACTTGCCAACACCTTGTCTTTAAGTATTAATGATGAAGACAGAGGCAGCCTGGTAGGAATCAGACACTAGAATTCTTGTCCAGCTTGACCTTAATCCGCCCCTGACCATGGGAAGCCATTTTCCCTCTAGGCTTCAATTAATCCCCTGTAAATGAAGGGGTTGGACACTTAACACCTCATACAGACTGTAATTACGTATTCTATTTGGAAAGAGATTATAAAATATTCCCACAGACCTTCAGTTTATGTAGTTTGTTGCGGTTACTCAGCTAGAAACTGGCAAAGCCAGCACCCAAATGCAGGTGTTGCTCTAAAGCTTTTTTTGCCTTCATCCTGGACACTGTGATACTACTGCATTTATCACTGCTGTGTATCAGGTAAATTTCTCTCCTCGAGAAAGGATATTTCCCGAAGACAAGGCATCTGGGGAAATTCTGCTGCTCTGTGTTCTATCAAAAAGAGGTCTGTGAGTTCAACATTTTGCAGCCACAGAACTTTTAAAAAAGCGATCAGAAATTGGATTACACTAAAATGTTACTTAGACACAACTCTACACATTCCTTTGCTGCATAGTATTTGCTCCTCTTCTTTAAAATGAGCGATTCAGTTCCAAGGCAAGAAAAAAAGTTTTAATAAGCTTTTATTTTTATATTCAAGATAAAGCATATACACAACTGAATATGGAAATAAATAACTAGAAATGCTTTGGAAACTTTTCCATTTCCCCCTCAAACTCATGAGTCTTTTTTTAACTTCATTTTAAGAAATACGGCAACTATAATACCAAGAGAAAAAAGAACCACAACTTTGTACAGAAACATATAGCCGCCTCTGACTATAAGGTTTAGCTGGAGTTTTAATAAACACAAAAGAGCACAAGACAAAAAGACTCTTCAACAGATTTACTCAAACAGCTTTGCTCGAGAAGAAAAAGGCACAGATTTAAGGGGATGACAGTGATTATTAAGAATATAGTAAATGGGGGCTCAGCCAAAGAGTGATACTTTATGAACTAAGTCTGGAAAAATGAACAAAATGAACTCTTTCCAATTACCTGCCTTCATTAAAATGAACTTTTAAATTAAATTGTATAAACATATGATATAAAGCTGGTACTTAGGAAGTATCTTTGTATATCTCCTCTATGTACATATCTTTGTATACAACTTCAATGTTCCTGATACATTTTCTATACACCAAAATGAGCCCAGGCCTCCCAATTGAACACCCCCAAGTCTCTGTGGGGCTTGTTGGCAGCTGGACGGCCCCAGCAGCACTCCCAGGCCAGCTAGAGAGAAGAGGGCCAGTTAAATGTAGTCATCTTCAACAGGCTCTCCATTGACGTCACAATAGTGGATAAAGATCGCCACTACTCGCTGAAACACACCCTTCTTCATCTGACGCATCTCTGAAATTTCCTCTCCTATTGTTTCCATACAGATGTCTGCAGACAGCTGCCCTTTCCTTCGAGGAGCATAGATGGTGCCTTGGAAAGTAGAAAGCAAAGGGGAAACAAGATTATCAAAATCATTTGGGAAGCTACTCTGATTAAGCTGGTCCATGAGATATGCCTGTATACTCTCATGCAGCGTACTGATGTATGTTTAGCTCATGGAATAGGTTCCCATCAGTGTGGTTATAATACTATTTTTGATGCCAAAAACAGTGCATATGGTTAAAGGCCCAAGGAGAAAATGCACCAGAGACGTAAAATATGTACATAAACTAAATATGTACATTTAGTTTATGAAATCTATTTCCTCCAAAATCTACACCTAAACTGTTAAGTTCCCACAAGCTACCCAACAAGCAGCAGCTCATAATTAGCAGAATAATTAGTATAAGTGGAACAATTTTGAAACAATATAATTGACCAATTCTTTAATAAAAGAGTAACAAGATCATCAACATTTAGGTTAAAAAAAAAAAAAAAAAAAAACTAGGCAGGAAAATCTGTCTGAAGGGCTCCTTCCTACACATCCCTAGTTAAGTCAATGATTCCCTATTGTACACATTTAGAGCTATTCTGTTTTTTGAGCAAGGGGAGAACCAAATAATAATAAAAAGCAAAAACATTCATATGGGAAGTGATTAAAAGCTGCACTGCTTATAATGCAAACAAAATACTCAGGATCTAACTCTCAAACTAGAGAATAAAAATCAAGTCAGGTCATAATTACTTTCTTCATCATCCTCAAAATCGTATCTGGCAAAGCTGTTAGGTTCTGCTGCCCGTAGTGATCTCAACCAAGGGAAGTCTGAAATCATGGAATACGGTGCTCCATCCACAACACCTAGAAGACAGATCAACAGTGCTACTGGTGGGGAAGTAAGGACAGGGCCAAATGCTGTGCATTTCGAAAGCAGCACCAGAGCTATGGATTCCAATTCTAGCTCTGCTACTACTTGGTCATGTGATTTTGATCATCCTTGGCTTTCATTAAGCCTCAGTTTCTCTCCCTTTATGTGTGTGTGTATATGTTTATACACAAATAAAGAGGCTAACACAGGTTCCCTCAAGTCACTGCAACTCAAGCTGTATCAAGTTCCAATTTCTTTTACTTTTTGTTTCAATACTGTTGATTATTTTAGAGATGGCAAAGACTCATACAGGGAGAGCAATATTTATCTCAGCCCTGCTACCTGCAGATATTTAATATTCCCATTATTTTGACAAACTGTAAGGCTCCTACTCCTATCTTCCCTAAGACATGTCTCTCCATCTAGTTAGTTAACAGCTATTTAGCTTTCCAACCATTTACAAACAAATGCTCACCTTCTAATGTATAGATTTCTCTACCCCAGGGATACTTAGGGTACTTCTTTAAGTCATCTTCACTTCGTGTGGCTTCAGGGAAGAATTCATACTTAATGAGCTCTCTGGAGGCAACAAGAAAAATTAAAAAACTATAAAACTGAAAAAAAAAGTTGGGATATAAGTTAGAAAGGAAATATCAAAATGTGTCTTGCCTCGATTCTAATGAAGACCTCAAACAAAATATTAAAATAACAAATGCATAAAGACTGATGGATATATTCTGATGATATAAAACATCACAGTTTTGGACTTGCCTGGTGGTCCATGCTAAGTTGCTAAGTTGTGTCTGTTTGCTACCCCATGGACAGTAACCCATCAGGCTCCTCTGTCTATAGGATTTTCCAGGCAAGAATACTGGAGTGGGTTGGCAGTCTAGTGGTTAAGAATCCGTCTGCTAATGCAGAAGACACGGGTTCAATCCCTGTTCCAAGAAGATTCCACATATCATAAGGCAACCAAGCTGGTGGGCCCCAACTACTGGAGCCGACATGCTCTGGAGCCCGTGCTCCAGAGCGAAAGAAGCCACCCTTAGAAGAAGGCTGTGCACCACAGTGAAGGGTAGCCCCTGCTCACTGCAACTAGAGAAAGCCCATGCACAGCAACAAAGACCTAGTGGAGCCAAAAATAAATCATTTTTTTTTGTTTTTAAATGCGAGTTTTTTAAGATCTTTAATTTGACCTCTTTTAAACATGTTGTGGGGCTTCCCTTGTAGCTCAGTTGTTAAAGAGTCTGCCTACAATGCAGGAGACCTGGGTTTGACACCTGGGTCAGGAAGATCCCCTGGAGAAGGAAATGGCAACCCACTCCAGTATTCTTGCCTGGAGAATCCCGTGGACAGAGGAGCCTGGCAGGCTACAGTCCATGGGGTCTCAAGAGTTGGACACGACTTAGCGACTAAACCACCACAACCAACCAAACATGCTGTAGGCTAAAGGCGTGAAACTAAAGGTACATGCACAGCCTGTTCTTGTGGTTTTTAAGCTTGGAAATAAAATGTTACAAACACACATGTATGCATTTTAGTTTTAAGTCTTATTTCCCTTATTATTTTCACATATTTCATGTGTGTCAGTGCCTGAAAAGCCTGGATGAAATCATTTAAAATAAAAAACAATTAGAATTTGTTTCTGGGTGTCCTTGCTCCACAGAATGATACAGAAGGCTGTCAGGGCTGCAGATTACTTACTGGTTAATGTTTGCTATTGTGTCCATCCAGCTGCGAATGCGCACCTTGTTCCGGACATTGGGAGGGTTACTGAATTCATGGATAATACAGATATGATAGGGGTAGGGACCACTAAACAGCTTCTGCTCCAATGTTAGTGTGTCCACCTGTGGAAAATACCAGAGAGGATTTGGAACCAAGGAAGAGAATGCCTTAGCAATCTATCTCCTCGGCTTGAACAATCTTTCCTTGGGACCTCAGTTTTTGAATCTTTGGCTGATTTGAAAATCAAATAGTCACATTCTGCCCTGAACACAACTTGCCATGCTAGGAATAAGGCTAAGCAAATTCATCTGTCTAGCAAGCTCAACAATTTACATCTCACTGTTGTATAAACGCACATTAAACCAGAGAATCTGGATTTAGGTAACTGATCCCAGCAATTCACTTCTGAGTATGTCCTTTAGAGGTTTAAAGACAATATATTATAGAACTGTGAGTGTAGAACCATACACCTCATTCTAACTGGACTACTGTCCATTCCTAAAGACAGAACACATTTCCTTGCTTCCTTGTAGCTTTTGTTCACACTGCATCCCTATTATACTTATGAAATCCCACTTTGCCATCTTAATGACATCCATGTCTACCTCCTTCATGGAAAGGCAAACTTCTCAAGGGAAGGATGATGATCTGGGTATTTTTCAGCCCCAGCAAATTATAAACACTCAACAAGCAATCTGTGTACTGAAATGACTCTTTCCAGGCCAGGTTCAAACACTGACTGAAAACACTGATTGTTTAAAGGTTACTATTTCCTTTAAACGTTCTTTTGACATCAAGCAGTTTTACATGTAATGCTACTCTTTTTCCCCCAGTTTTACTGAGAAATAATTGACACACATCACTGTATACACTTAAGGTATATAGCATGATGATTTAGTAATATATACACTGTGAAATTTTACCACAAAAGGTTCAGCTAACAGCCATCATCTCATATGGATACTATAAAATGTTTACTCTTAATAATGATAATGGTAATAACAGCAACTATCATTTGATTGTTTGGTATATGCCAGAAACTATGCTAGCACTTAACATGTATTAATTTAACCATTACAGGAACTGCAGGTTTTTATTCTTCTAATTTTAGAGATGAAGAAACTAAAACACAGAAGTCAAGCAATCTGCTACAGATCAGTGAACCAGAGCTGGAACCAGGAAGTCTGAAACCAGAGTCTGCTCTTTATCACAGGCAACTTTTAGTAAGTATAAAAACTTGTTGAAAAACAACTCTCTTCATCATATAACTTGCTAAAAGCCTCACAATGATCTATTAGAGAAGCCCTGATGCAGAAAACTGCAAGATAGTCTAGGTTGGTTAAAAAACTAGAGAATCCAAAGAAACATTACTGTGGATTCAGCAAATGAATAAAAGCCAATTTTAAAAAGGCTGAAGACTAAAAAAAGGATGAGTGCAATATGTCATCACCAAAAAGAAGCAGAGCTCGTTACCTGCTGCATGGGGCGTAGGTATATGATACGGTTTCTCTCAGGAGGCATCCTTAGTATCTGGTCTAGTACCTGATCCATATTCAGTTTCTTGCACTGTGCATAATCAAATCGGTTTACGATTGGTGCATTTTCTACTTTTAAATGTTTCAGTACCCTGCATCTTGTAGCTACAAAATGAAAACAAAGGTAAGATCTACAAATAATTCATACAAAATAACAGAGCAACGAATATAGCCTATTTGGAATCCTCTTTGGAGGACTGGCACATCTTTCATTAGCATAAAATACTGCAGATAAAAACATATTTAACACAGGCCAAGTATTATTATACAGGACAAGTGACTGTCATCAAAATAACTTGAAAATATGATTCTGTCCCATTCAAAGGAGGACTGTCACCCTCATGCTAGAAGGGAGGTGAAGGTACCTTTTCCTATCTAAGATGTTACTGACAAGAAATTCAAGTCTCAGAGAATGACTTGCTTAAATACAGGAATTGTTTAGGAAATGTTTATTGAAGAGGATGAATGATAGCAACTATTGACCTATACAACTTTATGAGTAATGGTTCACATGTTATCTTTCATTTGCCCATAGGGAATAAGCAGTGCTCATTTCAATTCTTATCACAGTATAAAACCAGAACCTTTAAAAAAAAAAAAAAACAACTCAGAAATATTTGGATACTTTGGTCTAAAGTTGTACAGTCCAGTATGGTAGTCACGAGATACCTGGAGCTATTTAAATTTAAATTAACTACAATGTAATAAAACAATTTAGTTCTTCAGACACTAGTCACAGTTCAAATGTTCAAAAGTCACAAGTAGCCAGTGGTTACATATAAAACAATAGAGATACAGAATATTCCATCACTGCAGAAAGTACTACTTAAAGTGCTGCTCTGAAACATGATTAAATATTCTTCCCATTTTTTTTTAAATTTTATTTTTAAACTTTACATAATTGTATTAGTTTTGCCAAATATCAAAATGAATCCGAGGTTATAGAGAAAAGTAAATGTGACACATTTAACTACAGTAAGATACCAATTTCAGAAAAATACCCCCTTCCTTTTTTTTAATCTCACATATCATATACATATATGTAAGCATGTATCAATCACTCCATTAAACCTTGGCAAATGCTTTATGAAGTATAATTATGTACACTTTACAGACCGAAAAAAATCAATGCAGAATACATAAGTTGCACAAAGCAAGAAACAAGTCAGTTCTTAATGATTTTTCATGGATAGTATCAAAAACAATTTTGAGTATAATGGAAAAATAAACAGATAATGCACGAGGCATACTATGTATCTGAAGCTTTTAACTCATACATTTTCAATTTAAAAATTTTAAACTTTTAATAACTCACTTATTTGCTCAGAGATAAATATGTATATTAAAAAGACATGAGAAATGTACTGGAAGGATCTATATTAAATACACAACCAGAGGTAATGGGAGCCAAAGGGACTGGCAGTGAGGGACACATGGGACTGGAAAGAAAAGTAGGGCCTGGACTAAGGGTGATGTGCCTCGAACTGAGGTTATGATTGATGGTATCACATCCAGAGCAGTCAAGCACTTAAGGCCCAGTCACCACTCCCTCTGTAAACACACACGTAAAGACATGTCCAACACCACAGCTAGAAAATAGCAAAGAAGGATTCAAGGTGAGGCCTACTTGACTCCAAAGCCCAAAAATGCTGTTGACTTAACCTCTGTCAGATCAAGTTGCAATTATCTTGAGGAGGAAACTGGAGGAGAGTCTATATTAAAAGAGAAACTAAGTCTCCACACAGGACCCCTTGCAAATACTACAGAGTTGAGAACTACAGAATGAGGACAGAATTAGAAAAATCTAACTGATTCTTTTGAAAAAGCAATACAGTAATGTTATCATAGCATTTATGAGACTTTAATCCTTGAAGCTCAGTCAGATGCTGTAGTATGACATGGGCCTAAGTACATACCATGGATGAACATCATCTTGGGACAGTCTTTCAGCACTAGATCTGTGATTCCACAGTTGGTCATAGTGACTCCAACAAGATTTTTGGATTTTAATACAAGGACCTACAAGGAAAAAAATTTAAAAGATGTACCTTCTAGAGTATGTACTTTTTCTTTAAAAAAACAAAACTAAAATGTTTTCACTGGCACAACTGAGAAGCAACTACTACCAATCTCTTCTCTATAGGGCAAAGAAAATATGTAAAGACGGACACTTTATTCAGGACTTGGCAGGACTGAAAGGTGAGTGAAGGTGTTCCCCTTCACCTGCACATGGTCATCCTCAATCACAGGATCACTGGTACTGGTGGACTTATCCGCTGTCCGCTTCCGCTTCATGGCATGACGTGGCTTTGTTTTGGCAACTTCTAAAAAAGGTGAGAGGAAATTAAAGTTTTAGCTTTGTTGTCTTTCCTTCAAAGAGAGCACATTCAAATGCATAGGTATAAACTCCATTAAGGCAACTCTCAGTTCTACTACTTGATTCTCAAAGGAATACAAACAGACTGCCATTTCCAAATGACTTCCAAAATAAGATAACCTTCCACTGTCTCAAACATACCAACATCAAATATACACCGTGCTCTTCACACCTGGGCCATTCCAACAGTCTAATCAACATTCTCGTCTCTAGACACTCAACCCATCCTAAATACTACTGGTAAGATTAAACTCACTGATTTCCTGCTAAACAATTTTAAATCATTGACTGCTGCTTAGGGAATACATATTGATGCCTGACATTTGGAGCTATACTTTAGCCCCAACCTTTCTCAATTTTACCCCATACCATATCCTAGTCATCTCCTATTGCCAATGGCTCTGAAGTCATTGATCATTTTAGCTTTTCCTGCCCACCTTTCCTGACTTCAATTTATGAAATACTATCCATCCCTGAAAGGTCCAGCTTAAATGCTACCTGCTCTAATAAGTCACCTGGATCCCCAAACATCTGGTTCTATAATTCCCTGTATATGTTTTATGTCTCCATTTAACTAAAAGCTCCTTGAAGACAACAACATTGTCTTATTTCATCTTCGTATCAATGTCAGCTGCTAACGATGAGCTAAAATGAACATTTATTGAATGAAATGGCAATCAGCATTCACTGAATGACTGACAGCATCAGAGATACATCAATGGAGCAACAATAATAGAAAATATTTACTGAGCGCTTACTGTGTGTCAGGCACTTTTCTCAGGGTTTTACTTACATTAACTAATTTAATCCTGTTAACAGCCCTCTGAGATAGATTATTCACCTTGCTTTACAAATAAGTAAACTCAGACATGGAAAAAGAAAACAGTTTACCAAGGTATTTACGACTGTGCTAGAAAACCTGCAATTACTCATCTGCCAAAGCCTGCCTGCTGCTGCTGCTAAGTTGCTTCAGTTGTGTCCGACTCTGTGCAACCCCATAGATGGCAGCCCACCAGGCTCCCCCATCCCTGGGATTCTCCAGGCAAGAACATTGGAGTGGGTTGCCATTTCCTTCTCCAATGCTTCACTTTCACTTTCAAACCCTGCCTAGTAAGGCTCTAATTCATTTACTAGTATTGTTCTAAAACATTATTGTTTCGTTATATAATCATCAAATATCATGTTGATATTATTTAAGTACAAGTTCGAAATTCATCTCAAAAACTTAACAAGCACATATATTTTCCAAGACAAGACACTAAATCACTGTCTTCATTTAGAGTCATTCTGTAGCAGAGCATATACTGAATGAAGGTTGACATTAATTAATTAAATCCCACCATATTGCATACTACTACTAGATTATAAACATTCCACTTGGTAACTCTCTCACTTCTAACCTGAAAGACCACAAAGAAAGGGAAACAAGGTACAAATACCGAAAATTCCCAAAGGCCTGGGGTTATATAGGAACTCTATACAACCAGTTCAAGTGGTTTTTTTCTCTTTTCAATATACCAGAACTCTTCCCTCTACCACTCAAAATCTTTGTGAAATATTACGCAAAACAACTGAAGACAGCTACTTTGGTTGAAGCCTAGAAGGGAGTCCAAGAGTTTTTACCTATCAAACTTCCTCCAAGGACTTTGAACCCAAGCAAAAAACCCTGGGTTTCTGGAAAAGAAAACTACTGATACACTGAAGGCCGACTTACACAGTACTCCTGAAGGAGCTGCATGAATAATCTAATCATCTTCACTGACAGGGAATCTAACAGCAGCACCATTTCATACAACAGCCAAGTTTCACACACCTGTTTCAACCAATAGTAAGTCCTGGTTCCCTCTCCCAGCACCACAAAAGCAAAACAGGGTTGCTTTCACTCCTTCATCACAGCGTCCAAATAAGGCTCTTCTATCAGCACTCTCCTTTCACGCTCCAGTCTTCAGCCTCTCACCATCATGGATTGTTTCCCTCCCCTACTCTTCAACTGATCAGAATATGGTGCTCAAAGTTAAATTTCCTATTCTCCTGAGTACCCAAATTGGCAGTTTGTTTTCTAAGAAAAATTATAAAACTAAGTCACATTTTATATGTAGATAATTTTGAAAAACAAATGCTTCCCAATGTAAAAAGAAAACAGAGTTCATTGTGCTTTTTCCTTATGCCTCCTTCTTTGTTTAGGGACAATCTTTAGTGATTTTATACATCCACCAGCATCAACATACCTCAGATGATGGCTCCTACCACTTATTAAGTTCACAATTATTCACTCAAGACCCATACCATGTAAGACATGTGCTAGAAGCTGGGAATATTATGGTGAGCAAGCAGGCACTGTCCCTGCCCTCTTGGAGCTCATAGTCTATTGGAAAAATAGACAGTAAAACACGGAATTACAATACACAGTGTAATCGACATTAGTTGAGATGCTACAGAAGCACAGAAAAGCAGACCAATGCGGTTATGGGTGTTAAGGAAGAGGTTAGTATTCATGAGAACTGTATCATACTCATCTTAAATGCCATTCTTTGACAATCCAGTTAGTTATTTTTATGATATTTATTTTATAAAGCATTATACAATGAGGAGAAAAAGAACAACTTACAGGCATTTATTCCTAATATAGGAAATCACACGACAAATACTACTTCTAACATGGTTTTAACACTACATAGGGCCATAAATAAAAAACCAAATTAAAAACTCAAATATTTTCTTTGAAGTGATTTTAAAAATATCTGTAACACTCAGTCATGTTTGTTCCTTTACTGGTTTGGACTTTTCTCCTTAAAACTTTTAAAGCAGAATGGCCAACAGATATAAAAAAAACATGCTAGATTAAAAATAGCAAACTGAAAGTCACCCACATAACTTGTTCTTCCCAAAAGAGATATGGATAATTTAAAAATCAGCAGTTTGAAATTTCCCCAGAAAAGCTGTTATTGAAAGAAAATGAACATTTGTATTGTGTTTAAAAATATTAAAAAGTAATTTACCTACCATATACATTATACACATTAAATATAGACATTATAAGTCTTCCCAAATTGGAATTTAAAAAAATCAATAAGACAATAGATATAATTTACCTAAAAAGTAAAAAGCACTATATAATTTAATTCTAGTAAATTATTTAACCTAAGAAAAAGTTCTAGTCACGAAACAAGTCAGAAGAAAGTGGCAAAGGGAATAACAGAACATAAGGCAAAGAAGTCAAACCCCCTCCCCTAAGATGGTTAATGTGAAGGACCCATATTAAAAACACAGGCAACACCCCCGCCACCCCCGCCAAAAACAGTAACAACTCTTAAAACTTTACCAAGGCACAGGAGACAAAAATAGTCCCTAAATAGGAAGACTCAAAAACTGATCATTATCTTTTGTCCATCAATGTAAAGGAATTACAAACAAAACATAGGAATGTTTGTTTCTGCAACTTGACAAATTATAAAACTATAAAAATAAGTGATAAATGCATGACTAACCAAGGAAATTTTGCAAAGAGTATGAAAGAGGACAGAACACTGGAATAGGACCTCATGCCAAGAGGTAAACTGCAACAGAGGCAAAGTACATGATAAAAGAGTATTTCAAAAAAATGATGAGGATGGATGTCAATAAGTAGTGCTGAGACAATTAGGTGACAATTTGTAATTAAAAAACAGTTCCCAAAGATTATAATAAAGATTTAAACTAAAATAAACAAATACATGAATAAAAGAATGAGGAGATGTGAACAATTATCTGAGCCAGGTGTACGGAAGGCTTTCCACAGCATAAAAATAAAGATATCACAAAACTAAACATGTAGATCTGACTTTACAAATATGAAAAACCATACAACAAAGAGTGTCCTAATGAGGTGCTTCTGTTTAACAGGCACAGACTTTCAATGTGGGACGATGAAAAAGTTGAGCTGGATGGTGGTGATGGATGCGTAACAATGTGAATATACCTAATGCTAATAAGCTATATACTACAAAATGATTAAAATGGTAAATCCATGTTATGTATTAAAAAAGATAAAAAGCATTTAAAATTCAAGCTGGGAAAAGTATTTTCATCATGGCCGAACTAATGTTTACAAAGCATAATAAAATCTTCAAATAAAACTCATATACTTTGAGTTTATGACTGATAACAGTACATAAGTAAGGTCTCATATTTATCTTACGAAAGCTTGCTTTTGTTAGTTTAACTCCACATGATTTAATCAACTCTACTTAGTATATAAAAAGGTACTTTGTGCTGGGTGTTGATGTAAAAATTTTAAAATTGAGTGAGACTTAGAGAAAATAAAATGTATTATTATTCATTGACAGCTATATACAACTTAATAAAGGCAGCAGAGAGTATTTAAAAATAAGATCAGAAATATAAACAGAACTATAATTAAGAAATGTGCTTTACCCCTACCAAATTCAATGCCTTGGCATACAAATAAATATTAATGAAACTGTATACATATGTACATCTTGAGTATTTCTTCATCAAAATAATTCTCAGCTAAACCACTTACTTACCTGCTTATCTCCTGGCAAACCTGACTGGAAACAAACTAGACTTTGGAAAAAATTACTAAATACTGCAGAAGCAGATATAGGGGTATACCCATATGCTGTGCTCCCCCAGCTCCAACAACTTACAGTCCTTACCTTTTGGCTAAGGTTTTAAAACTTAACTAGTTAAGTCTTAAAAGTTAAGACTTCTGAATGTGGAATGGGAGCAGAGTTTATATATTGGGAATAACACATCAGAATCAGTACAGTATTTAAGGTCAATACATATACACAATTATACTTTTTTTAGAAGCATAACTATCTAAGCTTTTCGTGCCTGGATATCTTACAAGCTGTTTTACATGCCACCCCCACTCCCCACTCCCATCCCACTACTGAAAATTAGCTCAAGATCTATATGATCATAGAACCCAAACACAGAAATCAATTTGCCAAACTGGCTTTATATAAGAAAACCTTTAGAATGAGCAGATGCTCTTCTCTGGTGCTAACCTGCAGTAGCTAATCCTGGCAGCATTGTCATACCTGACTCAGATACCAGCGGTACATGGGAGAGTCTGCTCCTGGCCCTTGTTAGGGGCCTCCGAGGGTAGTCTTCATTAGACTGCACGTCACAGCGCTCAGGCTGGGAGCTCCCCCTCCTGTCCTCACCTGTAGCCCCAGAGCCACTCCCATTAGTCCTCTCATCATGTGCTGGGCCTGAAGACCCCCCTTGTGGCAGAGTCCTAAAGGAAAAGGCGGATCTCGTACCATCCGGGCCATTCACAACACAGGCTCGGCTGGTTGAAGGACGTTCCTCATCAGAACACCTGCTAGTTCTCCTTTGGGATTCCTGGGGCCTGTGACAGCAGCATCTGGGGCAGACAGAACTCTCTGCATCTCCCTCCTCCATGGCCTCAGAGTCCTCTGACCCACCGGGGGAGCAGACACACTGCCTGGACACATCCACTTCTGTAGGGCTAGGCTCGGAAGAGCCGCTGCTGTTCACCGTCCTTACAAAGTCGGGGCTTTGAGAAGCAGTGCTGTGTGAGCTGGAGTTTCCCACTGTGCTGGCGGTGGTGCTGCTGCAGCTGGGATAAACATCCTTGTTTTTTTTCTTTTCAGGTATATCCCTAGCTGCTTTCATATCGGCTTTGATCTGCTCACTGGTGACCTGACAGCCTTTCTCACAGCTGCTTTCCTCGAGAGGAAACTGCTTCGACTGGCCCATCTGATGGGAGTTGTACCTCTTTCGAAGTGGAGTCTTGCCTTTTCCACTTACTGCTTACAGAAAAAGAAGAATGGCCCGAGGAAAAGAAAAGATTTCAGTACAAATTCTGGACAAAAGGTAAGAGTAAATCTGGAACAGGAAACAATGTACACTAATTTTCCTAAGGCATAATGGTGACCACATCACTCAGCTGCTCAAGAGTTCTTTATGGCTCTCTAGTGCCTACCTGATTAACACTCTTGAGATCAGCTGTCAAGGCTTGTCATGACCTAACTGCAAACTAACCTTCCATTCTTGTCCCCTCTATAAACATTCTATACCCCCACCCAAACTTTTCTTTGAATATACCCCTGTTTTATTACCTAGGAGCCTTTATTCTCACCAGTTTTTTTTTTT
Organism: Bos mutus; assembly: GCF_027580195.1. Taxonomy (NCBI): domain Eukaryota; kingdom Metazoa; phylum Chordata; class Mammalia; order Artiodactyla; family Bovidae; genus Bos; species Bos mutus. Next base: position 99,579,573 of record NC_091623.1, on the reverse strand, counting down.
GAGGGGGGCTTTGGACATCTGTTCAGTCTCTTCAGCACTCCCACCCCAGAGCCACCATAGTACATGCCCTAAAATATAATCTGTTTCTGACCTGACTCTTCAACCAGACTAGAGGTTCCCGACAGTGGGAGGGAAATACAGAGAGGTCAAGACTTATTCATCTCACCCCTCACAACACCTAACACAGTACCTTGTGGGCACAGTAAGGCTGAATGAATATACAAAAGCATACTTATATTAGGTTTTGTCTGGCTGACACAAAATCTGGTTTCTAAATTCAGAAATTAAACTTTCTAGGAAACATTAGATTAGTCAGCTGGTCACATGACTTTTCCTAAATGTCAGTGTCCATAAAACTCCTTTAAATAAGTGTAAAGATAAATCTGAATTTCTTAAAAGGAATAAAGTAAAAAGTGAGTAATCAGTTAGTGGTTAGTAAGTTATTCCAAGTCTAAAGAACTGAGCTTACCATACACAGAAATGTGTGTATATTTCAGATTCGGTGTTAAATGTATACACATATATACTAAACATTCAGATACATTAAGGAATAGGGTCTTCAAGGAAAAATGAGTGGACAATTTAAAAAAACCTCATCCTTTGCAGAAAATGGTAAGCATATGGTTTTAAGAAATAGAAGGGAAGACCAAGGAAAGAAGTATAAACCTAAAAGTTAACAGAATTAAAGTTTCTTGGTGAGGCAAATGGCAGAAGGTTGTAGACTGATTTAAAGGGAGACAAGGGATTATAAGAACATACTTCAGGAGTTCCTCAAGCACCAAACTAACCACCAACATTTGCTAAATAAGCACAAGTGGACAGATGACCACCTAGGGAATGGTTGTTCTTCACTGCTCTAGATGACTCGGTTGTCATCTTTTACGTGAGGCACAGGCCCCTCACTAATCCCTGATACTCTGATGCCACACCTTCCTAAAGCCTCCACTATGGGACTGACAACCTCACATCTTCTCTTCCCTGAGCCCCAATTCCACAATATTCTTGTGCTGCACTCGCCCCTGGCAGTGCCACCCAGATTTTCCTCTCTTGCTTGCTCTGCTGCTTTTCTTGCCCCCTGTCACATTTCATAAGGTTATGTCAACTGTACCACAAGCTGTGGTAGGGACACAGTATGTAAAGACCAGTGTGTCCGTTCTCATGGTGACTCCCTAACAGGTCAGAGTAAGACACAGTCTCTCACCTGATAATTCCCTAGACTGCACAGACTCTCCGGTTTTTTCTTCACGCTCAGAGAAACGCCGGGCACCATTCTTAGGAATCCAGACTTCTTGGAGTTCTAGACTGTCTTCTTCATCATCACTCTCTGAGTCATGAACAGTAATTGGGGTTGGTTTCACTACACGCTGAAGACCACTGGGTCCTAAAACAAACAGCAAAGGCTTAACAGTCAATTTTTGCCCAAGAAAGGCTTTCACTCAAAATATTGTTCCAGTATTTTGGGATCAGAGAGATGCTTTGGCTCTATGAAACCTCCCTGATCACTCATTTTCATGCACATATACTTGGATGAGACACTGTGAAAACACTTTAACTCTAAAGCATTATGTAAACATTAAGTATGACTAATATACCACCCAACATTATAAAGGAAAATTAAAGTAGAAGAGCATATGGCATCTCCCTTTAAGATCTTCACTGCTGGAAAGAGTCACATAATTATCCTAAAAATAATACTCATTATAATGATTTGAAAAATAGGCTAGATATTTTCCTAATTTTGCAAATGTCTGAATGAAAGCAAGCCTCTGACACTTATAGACTGGTGAGAATTCTGCATTCTTTAACTACAGGTCTAATGCACTGGATGTCACAGATATGCTCTTGAAAGGCTGGATGCATGCTACACTTTGGGTCTTTGATTATTTATGTAAAAAATGTTTTGGGCTTCCCTGGCGGCTCAGTGGTAAAGAGTTCACCTGCCAATGCAGGAGACGTGGATTCGATCCCTGGGTTGGGAGGATCCCCTGGAGGAGGAAATGGCACCCAGTGCAGTATTCTTGCCCGAGAAATCCCAGGGACAGTGGAGCCTGGCAGTCCATGAGGTTACAAATAGTCAGACACGACTTGGTGACTAAACAACAACAAAAAATTTTTTGTCTGCTTGGCATTACACATTGTAAACCTTCAGCTCTCACAACCCACTTTTCTCTGACAAGTGAGGGAACTTTCCTGTCTTTTTCCTGTCATACTGTATAATGCCTGGCACAAGGTAGGCACTCAAGTATTTGTTGAGTGAGCGACTGCATCTGTAAGACACTTAAAACAAGGGTAGTTAAAGATTTTTTCAATTCAAAGGCAAGGTAGCATTTGAACAGACCAGGAGTGAGAAAATTTTAGTTCTCATCTCAATTCTGTTCCTTGATCAATGGCTGAGTGGTCTTGAGTAAACCATTCAAACTTTTGAAAGAATATTAGTTTCCCTATCTGTAAAGATGAAAGATTATATCAGGTAATCTTTTGGATTATATGACTGCTATAAATGACCCAGTGCCAAACTGAGACTAGATCTTGTTCTGTTTATTATACCAAATCAACCTCTCCACTGCTTCTTCTCCCCACCAAAATGAAGGGAGAGAATAAGCAGAACATTTAATCAGGTTATTTTCTTACTTATAACTTGAGTGTTTTTTTTTCTCTACACACACACACGTGTGTGTATACCAATAAAGAGGAACTGCTGCCACAGTTACAAAAAAATAAAAAACAAACTAATAAGATAAATACACACATACACAGAGAAAGAAATAACACAAGTCTAGTCAAAAATAAATAGCATGTAACATATCATTAGCTGTCATGTCAAAAAAAAACATCATTCTCAGTGTTTTCCTTTCTTCATTAAAGTCAGGCCCTAGTTTTTAGAACCCTGAATGTGGGAAGTCACAAGATTACCTGCTTGTTCCTCGTCAACATCCACAGGAACAACTGCCTGACTATGAGCTGGAGTCTCATGTCCACTCTCGGCCATCACCTCTCCATCTTCTTGCACCATGTCTTCCATCTCATTCAGTGCTTAAACAAAAATAACCACAGTCAAAGCAAAACCAGGAGATGTCTAAGAAAACCACAATGGCAGGCAAAACTGTGGCACCATTAAGAAATGAGCAGTCTCATGAGCACTAGGCCCATTCTAAAAGAATGTCATGTGAATGTGCTTCATTCTATCGACATCAACAAGAAGTGTCCCATTCTATAGGAGGGGAGACCACAGATGGGAAAAGCATTACTTGGTAGAGAAAGCCCACCATTTTAAGGTGAAAGGATGGGGAAAGGAAGAGCGGAAAGAAGAAAGCACTTATTCATTCCTGAAGATGTTACCAGGGATGGCTATATGAGGCAACTGTTTGTCTCCTTCTAAGCTATTTGTTTGATGGCAGTGATAGCCAGCTACTGCAAGATCTCATGATCATCTTGTAAGCAGTTAGTCTTGTATCTGCCACCTGAACCAGGATGCACTGAGCAGGCAAGCTCAAATTGTTTCTTTTGCTGCTCTCTAGAGAATATGGTCATATTTTCAGCTCATGTGTAGCACGGATTATTAAACACAGGAAGTACATTTTTAACATTTTAGCATCATTCAAATGTTTAATCTGCATCTGAGTCTTCTAAGGCTATTAGTGCCTATCAGTAAATGGGAATGTTTATATTTTTCCGGATGATAAGCACATTGAATAATTTCAGACTGATAAGCTTCAAGATTTTAAAAGATTAAATTCAAATCCCTCAAGTCTGTATTCAAAGCACTCACCCCAGTACCCTCTTACTCCCGACCCCTAAGCTAGGTGCCTGCTCTCAGTCTGAATCAGGACAATACCGGTAGTGTCCTTTACGTTTACAGCATGGCCAGGACCCACGTGGCGGCAGGCTGTGTCTACCCTGTGAACCACTCAACACCTATGGGTGTACAACACTACTGCTATCCAATCAAACAACCATTTGAATGAAATGAAGACACCAACACAGAAGAAAACAAGATACTGTTCCTGAAAGAACTAAAGAATCTATTTAAGGAGACAAGAAAAATTCATACAGTCAACAAAGAAACAAGGTAAAATATGAGTATGCCAGAAACATACTATTTAGATAAATGCTACTGGAATATACAGCAGAGAGGTCTGAGATTTCAGAGGGACACTGGGGTTTGCTTTGGTTTTGAAAATACACAACAGCACATTTCCCCTCATGTTTAGCCTCCCATCCCAAACTCTTGCCCAACTCTAGCTTCTACACTTCATTTAGGGCCAAAAAAAAGGACTGACCTTGTCAAGAAATACTATATGATAAACGTCAATCAATTTGCTTCTTTCATTCAATTCTCAAGAGCAATTATAAATAGCAGCTAGTAATTACTGTGTACATATACTATGTCTGGCTCTGTGTTAAATGCCCTCAAATACGTTAGTTATTTCTTACAGCAATCTTATGAGGGTATTATTACTAGTCTCATTTTTGCAGTTGAGGAAACTGAGGCTTAGAAGGGTTAGCAATTTAAGGGGATTTGAAATGAGGTCCATTTCCAAAGACTGATGAAAAACACGGACGATGAGTAGGTAGAAAATTTATAGTCCCTGCTCTCAGACAACACACACCTTCTAGCAGAAATGTCAAGATGTATAAAATAAGGTCAAGGCAAGGCAACCTACTCCAGTATTCTTGCCTGGAGAATCCTATGGACTGAGGAGGTTGGTGGGCTGCAGTCCATGGAGTTGCAGAGAGTTGGACACGACAGAGCGACTAAGCACAGCACAATACATACTCATTAAGTGCTAGAACAGTCCGAGTAAAGGGAACATGGACAAAAAAGCAGTTGTTAAGTCTCCTGTTGGACAGAGAAGGTTTCGCTGAGATGGAGTGATATTTCATATATCCTAGGAAGCATGTAACATTTTCCAGAAGAGTAAGTAGGTCAGTGATAAAAAGAATAAGAGTTTGAGTTGCAGTAAGGGTGTGAAAGAGGAAAGGAAGTTAAAAAGGTAGCCTGGGTCCCAGACTGTGAAAAGCTTAAAACTGCCTCTTATGGGCCGAAGAAAACCACTAGGACAGAACTACATTCTTCTATCTATGTGGTAAGATTTCCAAAGCTGTTCAGCAATTGCTTTTTAGGTTGCCACAATAACCTGTGGAAATACTATAAATACCCCAAGGTTATTTTAAACTTCTTTAATTGCATTCATTCACTGAATATTTATCTAGAGCTTACTACAATGTGTTACTGTTCCTAGGTGCTAAAAGACAGTGGTTATAGTCAGTATCTCTAATCTCATGGAGTTTAGTTGGGGAAGAAAAAAAATTTTAGTAAAATTATTTTTTAGTCAACAATAAAAACATCAGAAAATAAAATTAAAAGAGGGTGATATAAAAGAGAACGAATTAGTGGCACTTAAAGTGGGAAATTAAAAGACGCTTACTCCTTGGAAGCAAAGTTATGACCAACCTAGATAGCATATTCAAAAGCAGAGACATTACTTTGCCAACGAAGGTCCGTCTAGTCAAGGCTATGGTTTTTCCAGTGGTCATGTATGGATGTGAGAGTTGGACTATGAAGAAAGCTGAGTGCCAAAGAATTGATCAGCCTTTGAACTGTGGTGTTGGAGAAGACTCTTGAGAGTCCCTTGGACTGCAAAGAGATCCAACCAGTCCATTCTGAAGGAGATCGGTCCTGGGATTTCTTTGGAAGGAATGATGCTAAAGCTGAAACTTCAGTACTTTGGCCACCTCTTGCGAAGAGTTGACTCATTGGAAAAGACTCTGATGCTGGGAGGGATTGGGGGCAGGAGGAGAAGGGGACGACAGAGGCTGAGATGGCTGGATGGCATCACTGACTTGATGGACGTGCGTCTGAGTAAACTCCGGGAGTTGGTGATGGACAGGGAGGCCTGGCATGCTGAGATTCATGGGGTCGCAAAGAGTCGGACATGACTGAGTGACTGAACTGAACTGAAAGTGGTAAGGTGATCAAAAGGTTCAATAAGTCATGGAAATGTAACACACAGCATGCAGACTATATTTATTAATACCCTATTGCATATTTGAAAATTACTGAGAGAAGATCTTAAAATTTCTCATCACAGTAAAAAACTAATTATGTATGGTGATTGATGTTTACTAAACTTATTGTGATCATTTTGCAATATGTACAGTGTCAATTATACCTCAAGTGAAAAAAAAAGACGACTAACGTGGTAAGGAAAGACAGCTCTGAAATTACTATTTAAGCTAAGACCTATATATCAAGAAGCAGCCAGCCATGCAAAGATGGAGGGGAGGACATTCTATTAAGAGGCAGCAGTTAGTACAACAGTTGGTGCCAGTTTGGCACATTCAAGCACAGCGTGTGAGGTGGGGAGTAGTACAAGGTGAGAACAAGCCAGATTATGTAGCACTTTATGGCCCAAATCAAGAAACTAGATTTATTCTAAGGCAGAGGGGAGCTGTCAGAAAGTTTTACAAAAGGAAGTAACATTGCCTGTTTTTGTTTTTTAAAAATTGCCCTGCCTACTCTAAGAACTAATTTTGCTATAAAAGCTATTAAAACATTTAGGTAAAAAAGGTCTGGTACAATGAGGAAGAAGAATGTAGATAGACTGGGGAGATGTTTTAGAGACAGTCAACAGAACTTACTGAAGATTCCTTGTTGGAGAGAGCAGATAGGTGGTGGTATAAAGCAAAGAAAGGATAATATCTTGGGAAAGACAGGCAAGATGGCAGAGGAATCGGATGGGGAGACCACTTTCTCCCCAACAAAATCATCAAAAGATCATTTGAATGCTGAGCAACTTCCACAACACAACTTCTGAACGCTGGTGGAGGACACCAGGCACCCAGAGAGGCTGCCCATTCTCTTTGAAAGGAGATAGGACAAAATATAAAAGACAAAAGAGAGTCCAAAGAGTTAGGGATGGAGACCCGTCCTGGGGAGGGAGTTGTAGTGAAGGAGAAGTTTCCAAACAGCAGGAATCCCTCTCACCGGAGGGTCTGTGGACAGTTTTGGAATCTCACAGGGCAATATAACCAGGAGGATAAAAAAAAACAACCCACAGAATATGCGCCTAAATGCAACTCCCAGTGGAGAAGCAGCCCAGACGCTTGTGTCTGCTACCAGTGAGCGGGGGGCTACACAGGGAGGCTTGGGCTGCATGCTTAGGGTAAGGACCAGGCCTGAATGCCCTGAGGACAATCTGAGGGAACTAATGTGAGACAGCAACCCAAACTGTGGGATAGCCAGAGAGAGAGAGACAAGAAAAAAAAAAGAACTTCCCCATGAACATCTCTAACCTGGCCCTCTCACAGAACAAAGGATTGAATGACTACCAAAGGAGAGCTAGCTGGCTGCATACAGACCCGCCCCCTTGCCAGAAGCAGAGAGGCAGGTATGCAACAGCCAGAGCTGGAAGGCAAGGGGCAATCTCGACCCCAGATATGCATCCTCCACCAAACTGTGAGCAGGCTCCCAGTTGCTAACCACGTCTTCCTAGGATCCTGGAGGACTGACATCTGCCAGTAGGGTCACAGCCTGAGATCAGCTCCCCAGAGGAGATACAAAGCACATCTGAGACAGTGCTCTCGCAGCACCCCTGGGAAACTGAGTGGGGGGGACCAAGGAGGTGATTAAGATGCACAGTCCACCTGGGACAGTGCGCTCACCAAGCACCTGGTCACCTGAGCTGTTGGGACCTGGGAAGGGCATAAAACGCATGCCAAAGTGAGTCTGTGCCTTTGCGGAGTACCCGAGAACCTGAACCTGAGCAGCTCAGACCTAGGAAGTGCATACAACTTAGGGCCAGCTTTGGATAGTATTCCTGCAGAGCAACCTGGAGTCTGAGCAGTGTAGACCTGGAAAGCACAGGCCACAGTGAGCTGGGGCAAACCCAGTGTGGTCCATACACTGTGAGCACTCCCCACACATGCCAGTGATACTTGTTTGCAGTGTTCCTCCTCCGAACAAGTGAGCCTAAATAAGTGAACACCTTTGCCCCCTTGTGTCAGGACAGAAATTAGACACTCAAGAGACTTACAAACAGGAAGCCAAAATAAATAAAGAGGTGGAAGTGACTCTGGAAGTGACAGATGCAAAAGATTAAAACCCTGTAGTAAATATCAATAAAGCATTGGAAGGGGCTTATAGAGACCTTGAGAAGTACAAGGTGGAACAAGGAACTATCTGAAACCGAACTGACTCCACACTGCCCACAACAGCTCCAGAGAAAATCCTATAAATATTTTTATCATCAAAAAAATTTTTTTAAAGTTCTTTACTATTCCTTTAATTTTCATTTTTATAACCTACTATTACCTTGCAAAAAAAAAAAAAAAAAAAAGGACCTTATTTTTAAAGCAAATTTCATATATATATATTTTTAACTTTTGTGACTGATTTGTTTTTTCTAAATATTGTATTTTTGAGAGTTTAACCTCTATCTAGATTCTTAATCTTTGCTTTTTTGGTATTTGTTATCAATTTTGTACTTTTAAGAATCTAATCTTCAGTATCCATTTCCACTTGGGGGTGTGATTACTGGCTTGATTGCTCTCTCCACTTTGACTCTCCCTTTTCTCCTCCAGGTCACCTCTATTTCCTCCCTCCCCCTTCTCTTCTCTACTTAACTCTGTGAATCTCTCTGGGTGCTCCAGGCTGGAACACTTAGGGAACTGATTACTGGCTAGACTGCTCTCTCCCCTTTTGACTCCCTGTCTTCTCCTCCTGGTCACATCTACCTCCTTCCTCCCTCTTTTCTTCTCCATGTAACTCTGAACCTCTTGGGTGTCCCTCACTGTGGAAAATTATTTCACCATTAACTTAGATGTTTTATCATCTGTGCTGTATGGATGGAGAAGTCTTGAGGCTACTGTAAGAACAAGACTGAAAGCCAGAGGTAGGAGGCTTACATCCAAAACTTGAGAACACTAGAGAACTCCTGATTCCAGGGAACATTAATAGACAAGAGCTCATCCAAAAGCCTCCATACCTACATTAAAAACCAAGCTCCACCCAAGAGCCAACAAGTTCCAGAGTAAGACATGCCACACTAATTCTCTAGCAACACAGGAACATAGCCCTGAGCATTAAAATATAGGCTGCCCAAAGCCTAGCCAAATCCCCAGACACTTCAAAATTTACTACTGGACACTTCACTGCACTCTAGAGAAAAGAGATCCAGCTCTGCCCACCAGAACACAGACGCAAGCTCCCTTAACCAGGAAAGCTTGACAAGCCACTAGTCCAATCCCACCCACAGGGAGCAAGATCCACAATAAAGAGGAATCGTAAACTTCCAGCCTACGGAAAGGCCACCCCAAACATAGCAATCTAAGCAAAATGAAAAGGCAGAGAAATATTCAACAGGTAAAGGAACATGATAAACGCCCACCAAACTAAAGAGGAGGAAATAGGGAGTCTACCTGAAAAAGAATTCAGAATAATGATAGTAAAGATGATCCAACATCTTGAAAACAAAATGGAGTTACAGATAAATAGACTAGAGACAAGGATTGAGAAGATACAAGAAATGTTTAACAAGGACCTAGAAGAAATAAAAAAGAGTCAATCATTAATGAATAATACAATAACTGAGATCAAAAGCACTCTGGAGGGACCCAACAGTAGAATAACTGAGGCAGAAGACAGGATAAGTGAGGTGGAAGATAGATTGATGGAAATAAATGAAGCAGAGAGGAAAAAAGAAAAAAAGACTTAAAAGAAATGAGGACAACCTCAGAGACCTCTGGGACAATGTTAAACACCCTAACATTCAAATCAGGTGTCCGAGAAGAAGACAAAAAGAAAGGGCATGAGAAAAAACTTGGGGAGATAATAGTTGAAAACTTCCCTAAAATGGGGAAGGAAATAGCCACCCAAGCCCAAGAAACCCAGGGAGTCCCAAACAGGATAAACCTAAGGTGAAACACCCCAAGACACATATTAATCAAATTAACGAAGATCAAACACAAAAAGCCAATATTAAAAGCAGCAAGGGAAAAGCAACAAATAACACACAAGAGGATCCCCATAAGGATAACAGCTGATCTTTCAATAGAAACTCTTCAGGCCAGAAGGGAATGGCAGGACATACTTAAAGTCATGAAAGAGAAAAATCTACAACCCAGATTACTATACTCAGCAAGGATCGGATTCAAATATGAAGGAGAAACCAAAAGCTTTACAGACAAGCAAAAGCTGAGAGAATTCAACACCACCAAACCAGCTCTTCAACAAATGCTAAAGGATCTTCTCTAGACAGGAAACACAGAAAAGGTTTATTATAAATTCAAACCCAAAACAACAAAGTAAATGGCAATGGGATCATACAAATAATAACTTTAAATGTAAATGGACTGAATGCCCCAACCAAAAGACAAGGACTGGCTGAACAGATACAAAAACAAGACCCCTATATATTCTGTCTACAAGAGACCCACCTCAAAACAAGGGACACAAACAGACTGAAAGTGAAGGGCTAGAAAAAGATATTTCATGCAAATGGAGACCAAAAGAAAGCAGGAGTAGTAATACTCGTATCAGATAAAATAAACTTTGAAATAAAGGCCATGAAAAGAGACAAAGAAGGACACTACATAATGATCAAAGGATCAATCTGAGAAGAAGATATAACAATTATAAATATATATGCACCCAACATAGGTGCACCGCAACATGTAAGGCAAATGCTAACAAGTATGAAAGGGGAAATTAACAGTAACATGTTAATAGTGGGAGACTTTAATACCCCACTCACACCTATGGATAGATCAACTAAACAGAAAATTAGGAAGGAAACACAAACTTTAAATGATACAGTGGACCAGTTAGACCTAATTGATATCTGTAAGACATTTCACCCCCAAACAATGAATTTTACCTTCTTCTGAAGTGCACACAGAACATTCTCCAGGACAGATCACATCCTGGGGCACAAATCTAGCCTTGGTAAATTCAAAAACATTGAAATAATTTCAAGCATCTTTTCTGATCCCAATGCAGTAAGATTAGATGTCAACTACAGGAAAAAAACTATTAAAAATACAAACATATGGAGGCTAAACAACACGCTTCTGAATAATCAACAAATCACAGAAGAAATAAGAAAAGAAATCAAACTATGCATAGAAACGAATGAAAATGAAAACATGACAACCCAAAACCTGTGGGATTCAGTAAAAGCAGTACTAAGGGGAAGGTTCATAGCAATACAAGCTTACCTTAAGAAACAAGAGAAAAATCAAATAAATAACCTAACTTTACACCTACAGCAACTAGAAAAAGAAGAAATGAGGAACCCCAGAGTTAGCAGAAGGAAAGAAATAATAAAAATTAGGGCAGAAATAAATGAAAAAGAAACAAAAGAGGCTATAGCAAAAATCAACAAAACTAAAAGCGGGTTCTTTGAGAAGATAAATAAAATAGACAAACCATTAGCCAAACTCATCAAGAAAAAAAGGAGAAGAATCAAATCAACAAAATTAGAAATGAAAATGGAGAAATCACAACAGACAACACAAATACAAAGGACCATAAGAGATTACTATCAGCAACTACATGACAATTAAAAGGACAACTTGGAAGAAATGGATGAATTCTTAGAAAAGTATAACCTTCCAAAACTGAACCAGGAAGAAACAGAAAATCTTAACAGACCAATCACAAGCATGGAAATCGAAACTATAATCAAAAATCTTCCAATAAACAAAAGCCCAGGGTCAGATGGCTTCACAGGTGAAGTCTACCAAAAATTTAGATAAGAGCTAACACCTATCCTACTCAAACTCTTCAAGAAAACTGCAGAGGAAAGCAAACTGCCAAACTCATTCTATGAGGCCAACATCACCCTAATACCAAAACTAGACAAAGATGCCACAAAAAAAGAAAACTACAGGCCAATATCACAGATGAACATAGATGCAAAAATCCTCAAAAACTTCTAGCAGACAGAATCCAACAACATATTAAAAAGTTCATACGTTATGACCAAGTGGGCTTTATCCCAGGGATGCAAGGATTCTTCAATATTCACAAATCAATCAATGTGATACACATCAACAAATTGAAAGATAAAAACCGTATGATTATTTCAATAGATGCAGATAAAAACCCTCCAGAAAGCAGGCACAGAAGGAAAGTACCTCAACATAATAAAAGCCATATATGATAAAACCAGAGCAAACATTATCCTCAATGGAGAAAAACTGAAAGCATTCCCCCTAAAGTCAGGAACAAGACAAGGGTGCCCACTCTTACCACTATTATTCAACATGGTTTTGAAGTGTTAGCCACAGCAATCAGAGAAGAAAAAGAAATAAGAGGAATCCAGATTGGAAAAGAAGAAGTAAAACTCTCACTGTTTGCAGATGACATTATCCTCTACATAGAAAACCCTAAATACACCACCAGAAAATTACTAGAGCTAATCAATGAATTTAGTAAAGTTGTAGGATGTAAAATTAATACACAGAAATCCCTTGCATTCCTATACACTAACAGAGAAAATAGAAACAGAAATTAAGGAAACAATTCCATTCACCATTGCAAGGAAAATAATAAAATACTTAGGAATCAATCTACCTAAAGAAACAAAAAAGACCTATATATAGAAAACTATAAAACACTGATGAAAGAAATCAAAGATGACACAAATAGTTGAAGAAATATACCATGTTGATGGGTCAGAAGAATCAATGTAGTGAAAATAAGTATAAACCCAAAGCAATCTATAGATTCAATGCAATCCCTATCGAGCTACCAACAGTATTTTTCACAGAACTAGAAAAAGTAATTTCACAATTTGTATGGAAATGCAAAAAACTTCAAATAGCCAAAGCAATCTTGAGAAAGAACAATGCAACTGGAGGAATAAATCTGCCTGACTTCAGACTGTACTACAAAGCTACAGTCATCAAGACAGTATGGTACTGGCACAAAGACAGAAATATAGATCAATGGAACAAAATAGAAAGCCCAGAGATAAATCCATGCACCTATGGACACCTTATCTTTGACAAAGGAGGCAAGAATATACAGTGGAGTAAAAACAATTTCTTTAACAAGTGGTGTTGGGAAAACTGGTCAACCACTTGTAAAAGAATGAAACTAGAACACTTTCTAACACCATACACAAAAATAAACTCAAAATGGATTAAAGATCTAAATATAAGACCAGAAACTATAAAACTCCCAGAGGAGAACATAGGCAAAACACTCTCTGACATAAATCACAGCAGGATCCTCTATGACCCACTTCCCAGAATATTGGAAATAAAAGCAAAAATAAATGGGACCTAATTGAAATTAAAAGCTTCTGCACAACAAAGGAAACTATAAGCAAGGTGAAAAGACAGCCTTCAGAATGGGAGAAAATAACAGTAAACCAAGCAACTAACCAAGATTTAATCTCAAAAAATATACAAGCAGCTCATGCAGCTCAATACCAGAAAAATAAACAACCCAAACAAAAAATGGGCCAAAGAACCAAACAGACATTTCTCCAAAGAAGACATACAGATGGCTAGCCAACACATGAAAAGATGCTCAACATCACTCATTATCAGAAAAATGCAAATCAAAACCACAAGAGGTATCATCTCACACCAGTGTGAATCGTTGCCATCAAAGTCTACAAACAATAAATGCCGGAGAAGGTGTGGAGAAAAGGGAACTCTCTTATACTGTTGCTGGGAATGCAAACTAGTACAGCCACTATGGAGAACAGTATGGAGATTCCTTAAAAAACTGGCAACAGAACTGCCATACAACCCAACAATCCCATTGCTGGGCATACACACTGAGGAAACCAGAACTTAAAGAGACACATGTACCCCAATGTTCATCGCAGCACTGTTTATAATAGCTAGGACATGGAAGCAATCTAGATGTCCACTGGCAGAGAATGGATAAGAATGCTGTGGTACATATACACAATGGAGTATTACTCAGCCATTAAAAAGAATACATTTGAATCAGTTCTAATGAGGTGGATGAAACTGGAGCCTATTATACAGAGTGAAGTAAGCCAGAAAGAAAAACACCAATACAGTATACTAACACATATATATGGAATTTAGAAAGATGATAACAATAACCCTATATGCGAGACAGCAAAAGAGATACAAATGTACTGAACAGTCTTTTGGACTCTGTGGGAGAGGGTGAGGGCAGGATGATTTGAGAGAATAGTACTGAAACATGTCTATTACCATATGTGAAACAGATCACCAGTCCAAGTTCGATGCATGAAACAGGGCACTCAATGCCGGTGCACTGGGACAACCCTGAGGGATGGGATGGGGAGGGAGGGAGGTGGGAGAAGGTTTCAGTATGGGGGACACATGTACACCCGTGACTGAGTCATGTCAATCAATGTATGGCAAAAACCACTACAATACTGTAATGTAATTAGCTTCCAATTAAATAATTAAAAAAAAAAAAGAAAGGATAATATCTCAATAGATGTCTTTGGTAATTAAATGAGATGATGGTACTTTGGGGCTAGGGAAGTTCTAAGTGATTCTTGGTTTTGATTTTTTTGTTTCAAAGTATTTTATCATTAGGAAGTACATATTTTTCAGAACAATTTTAACTTACAGAAACTATGTAAGCTATCTTTTAATCAAATATCAATGCTTAACAAACATTCTGTTCAGGTGAAATGTTGTTTCAGTTATAAAAAAAATCCTGTTACCTAATATAATCATAAACCTTGATGGAGCTGAGCGATTTTACATATACACTAACTGGTCTCTTTTATATATAAATTTGAGAACCACTGTCTAAAATAAATGCTGCAGAGCAGTTTCACTTAGTGGTTAATTTGCAGGGGTGGTGGTGAGGGAATGGAGTGGCACCCCACTTTTGAAAGCAGTAAGTACATGGGATTTATTTTAAATCCAGATAGAAAAACAGTTAATGATATATAAATAAAACTATGCTTTACAGTTATAATTACTTCAAAAGTAATCATATCTAAATAACTTGGCAAAATGCTTTAGCAATTACAGAAGCATGATTTTGACAGATGGTAATATTGTTAGACAATGAGAATTGTTAAAAAATATGGCTATCTCCTCCTGTTTTACAGTGCTGCAAAATGAAGGTAATGAACTGAGATTTTCAGTTAACATAAGTAGTTCACAATAAAGCATTCTAAATCTTAACAGTTTTGGAAGTGCAAATCTAAGATAATATCCGTAACCAAATTATTGAATCTTGGTAAATTAAATAGTACTCTGTATAACAATGAAAACATATTTTTGTTAGAGTCATCTATTACTTTCATGATAATGTTCACTAAAAAAACACCAAATTTTATTTCAGTGGTTTATTAGCAAAGACACTTAACTTATATAAATTAAATGGTCTTTAAAATTTTACAATGCCCTTCTTTGACAGGCAATTACTTCATGCAAGCTGATTAAGTTAAACAGGGCAACAGAGTGAAATCTACTTCATTCTAGCACTAATCCAAAAGTACATTTATGAAAAGTTCTAAAATTCTACAGTAAGTAAAGTAGACATGTGAATATCAATTTCAAACTGTTTAAAATATTGTTATGTTGGTACTTAAGGAGTACAAGCATTAATATTAGTCATTTCAGCTAACATTCATTCTTCATGATCCCTTTTATTTTTAATCCCTATACCATTCTTTTTTTTTTTTTTTTTTTCCTGTTGTTTCTTTTACTTGAATTCTTTGTACTTTGAATTTTGATCAACAGTCACATGCCCTTTCTCCAGATCTTTTTTTTTTGGCTGTGCCTTGTGGCTTGTGGGTGCCATCAAGGGATGGAACCTGGGCCATGGCAGTGAAAGTGCCGAGTCCTAACCACTAGAGCGCCAGGGAATTCCCCATGTCCTTATTTTTTATTTAAAAGAATTAACCTGACATGTATGTAATAATAAAAATACACAAAAATATAGCATGAAGTTGGAAAGACCCATGGAGCCTAATGTTTCATGCCAATATTCACTTCTCTAAAATGCTGCCACCATCTTTGGTATTCTTAGGTTTCCTCTTGTTGAGGCTGTTTAGTTCCTCAATCTTGGCATTTTGTCACTAACCTCCTTTACTTCTCAGCATTTGAAGATAACACATCTGACAAATTCGGTACCTCAAGTTATTTGTTTTGTAATTATATCTCACATCTACTGAACCTTAATTTCAAATGTTAGTGGATGTAAGTTTCATTGTTCTCTCTTAAATCGAATACAGTATTCTTGCATATGTTTTGGTTCGTGCTGCATCAATATATGACTTAACAATGAAGGGCACCCCCCATTCTATACCGAGAAGCCAATGGCCATGTAACTTTCTAGTGGAGTCTATACTCTGTCTAGCACATCAACTCCAAACACAACTGCGTTCGGAGGATTTGTGGAGTGCTGCACTTCAAGTGCTGCACCAGTTTCCTACAGATGGTCAGTGTTCTCTGAAGTCCAGATCTTTGTGATGGCACACAAGGACAAGAAGGCAAAGAAACAGCAGACTCCACACTCCACCCCTTAACCCCTAGCACTTGCTGGCTCTGCACTTTTGTTTTTGTGTTTTAGGAGGAGAGATTTAGCCAGAAGTTTGAAATGCCTAAAAGTACTCCTGTGGAAATCAGAAGTATGAAGTTGGATATAACTGCAATTACTTTAAAAAAACAGAAATATCAAAGCTGAAAATAAAGGTTTAGAATTCAACTGTATATAGTTGGCACTGAAGCCATGAGACTGGATAAGCTTATAGAAAGAAAAAGGGAGAGCAAGGACAAGAGTGGAGGACAGGAGATGGTACAAGTGAAGGAACCTGAGGAGGTGTGTCCAGTGAGATAGGAGGAAAAATCAGGAAAATGGTTTCAGAAAGGCCAAGAGAAGCAAATACCTCAGGAAGATAGAAGTGGACAACAGTGACAAATGCAGCTAAGATGAGATGTCAGAGAAGATACAAGTGGAGAAAATATCACTAACCTTTATAAAAGAGCCACTGGTGACTTTGCCAAGAGCCAAAATGGAGAGTTCTCTATAGAGAGAACATGTAGGGCAGGGAAGTGAAGACAATGCCTACAAATGATTCTTAGGTCAGGCCCTGCATATACAGAGTGATCTTAAAGGAAATTATACACAGAATACTTTCATTATGAAAGTAATGAATACACCAGGGCACCCTATTTTCATTAATTACTCTGCCCAAGAGAATAAGTGAAGGGGCAACAACCAAAAAAGTGGCTAGAAGAGATTCCTTTTCCAGTTCTTAAGTGTCAACTGAGAAACTGGAACATCTGTAAGGAAACAATTTCACTCCATTCTCACTCATCAATATGGGCAGATGAAGCCTAATAATAGCTGGGGTGGCAGAGAGCAGGAGCTCAGTCAGTATCAAAGAACTGGATGGATAGTTACATAAGTGAAATCCCATAGGTCCTTATTAGCTTATGTGCTTAATTTTCTCGGTGGCTTTGAAGACTTAATGGCGAGAGGTGTGTGAAGGGTATCCAACACAATCTCTACACATATCTGATATTCATTTTTCCAATTCTTGGTACATCCAAAAATGATCTCCACACTCAAGTTCAATGGTGAGAGAGAATATCTACTGTTTAGCAAGATACCGAAAGATGCTTCTTCACCCAAATCCTGACAGCTAAATCTCCATTAAGCCAGGCTTCTAAGGCTCACTGCACCCTAATTCTCATGGCATCTGAGTCCTTCCCTTTCTGTAAGTACCTCCAATAGATTCTATGGACAAGAGACGTCGCAAAGACAACTTTAAAACAAGCAAGTAGACAGGCAAACTCCATCCACCCATCAGCTGCTTTGTTAGCAAGGTTCCTCAATGTATAAAGTGACAAACTGAAATGGAGGAGAGGGAAACAGGAAAGTCAGAGAAACATGACCCAAAGTAAAAATCATCTCTATCTGGAGCTCACAAAAGATCTGGGTTACCGTCGGCTGCAAACTGCTGCTCTCCTGGCTGCAAGTCTTGCCGGAAGTCATTCTCTTCATCTGAGTCATCTGGGTGATGGTGATTGTTGTCGTGGATGTTGGCATTATTCTGGGCATTATTATCATTGTCATTGTTGGAGTTCTGATTGCTAACAAGGGCCGAGGAAACCCCAATTCCCGTGCCTGCACTCAGACCAACCCGAGCACAGCCCTGAAGCAAGACAAAACCACATGTTTATTAATTTGGGTTAGAATTAAACACTGCAGTTTTAATATTCCTTCATTTCATCTTTACATAGAATACTTATATAGCACTTTAAGAAATACTTTCATCTATTCATAAAGAACCTCATTTAAGGCCCATAACACCTCAAGCAAGACAAAGTTATTAGTCTTTATTTACAGATGATGACATGTACAATGGGAAGGGATCTGCCCAACAGTGCATGGCCAGTATGTGTTACACCTGAGACTTGAAACCAAATAATTTGTCCTCAAACCCTGAGCTTTCCCTACTATGCAGCACCGCTGAGCTTTCCCTACTATATGGCACTGCTTTAACAGTGAGGGTATAACCATTAAGAATTGACAAGAGAGAACTTAATTCATTGAAACATTAAGTTTTTATTACAATAAGTTAAGTTTCTGTATACATTAAGAAGTTTTAAAATAACATTTTGTACAACTGGGCAACTTCAGATTTCCCCAGATACGCAAGTGAGTAGAAAAAGTAGCAGCAAAACATCCAAAATAAGTTCCTAATCCTTACTTATATTTTGGGTTGCTAATTAGAGATCTAATCTTTCAACTAACTACTCTAAGTAATAATTTTTGCTTTAGCTCAAATTTCCACCTTTGCTCTTACCTTAACTTTATAAACCTGATGGAGACAGCTTTCCACTTACTTTTTTATTTATCTGGAAACCCCTTAGTATTCACTCACAAGAACATATGGCCATCCATTATTATAACCTTTATGCCTTCCTTCACTGAGGCTGGCAGTAAAAAGTCATATTATATCATTTGTAAAGGCATATCATTAGGGAAAAAAGTTACTTAGGTTGTTTTCTTGAGTACAAAACTCTCTCAAATGTGACTTACTTTGGGTGGTTCACGAAACATTTGGTCCAGTGAAATAAACTCCAGGCTGGGCAACAATTCAATAAACTGGCCGAAGGAGTCCAGCTTCAAAGCATGGCAACGCACTAAGTTGATATCAACCAATCGAGTCCACCTTGAGTGGTCTGTTGAAGAAATGACATGGCCAGAGAAAATATTAACTAACACTTTCTCCATTACTCATGAATTTTGCTATAGGTCACAAAGACTTTCAAACCCATTTTCTTTGTGTAAATTTTATCTTATTTCATGATCTCTAATACTTAATGACTCTGAACTATGATGTCTCCTTACCCAATTTCATGAGAACCAGATGGACTGGAAATCGTTAACTTGAAAGTAAGTCTGTCTTTGTTTAAATGTGATTCACTTAAAACCTACATGCCTATTTAACAACAGGACACTAGTTAAAAGAAATGTTGGTGTATTCCTTTAATAAAACATTATGCAGCTACTAAAAGAATGAAGAACCGAATAAGCCTGCTAATATGGAGAGCTCTCCAAAATATTCTCAATGCAAAATACAAGTTACAGGACAATGTATATACATAGTAAGGTCCTTCAGTATACATAAATCATTTTTAAATGCTATACATGTATAGGCTGCAAATGCACAAAATAACCTGTCCAGAAAAATATACAAGAAACCATTGATGGTGGTTACCTTTGAGAAGAGGAGGCCTTTCATTTTGTACCTTTCTGTACTGTTTGATACTGTTTATCAAGTGCATGTATTACTTTTAGTTTTTAAGTGTTAACAGGAGTTCTGAGTGATGGGATTATAGGCCATTTTTTATTTTCTTCTTTATACTCTTCTGTATTTAAGAAAACAAACAAACCAAAAACCCAATAAATGTTATTTTTTAAAAGTGATCTATGCCAGCTACAACCTAAAGCTTGTACTTTCCAATAGCTTCCTGGTGCAGCTGGGCAAGGGGTAGAACTTCTCTTCCCATGGGTGAGACATGGCCATTCTAACAACTGATCTTAGCAGAGGCTCAGGAGCCCTGCAATAGGCCTGGAGATAGGTTTTGTGTGGAGCTGTAGTATCCCTGTGTGGTGGCTCAGACAGCTGTCAGTGTTGGTTTGCAGCTGTCAGTGAGAGGGCCTGTTTGGTACGAGGATGTCAAAATGAAAAGTCTCTAGCTCTGACTTTATTAAAGGCTTGTGAATTTAGGTATCTAAGAAGTGCCTTAAAAAAAATAAATAGCATTACTCTCTTGGGGTTGGGGCGGGGGCGGGGCGCGCGGAATAAAACTCCTCTCATAAGGGAAAATACCAAGTGCAAAAGTCACACTTCTGTACCCAAGGTATCAGGCAGGGAGATATCATGTGAAGTAGCCTAAAATTTTAAGGTAATAGAAAATTTCACTACGTGTTTAATATGTCATTTAATTGAAGTTTTTAAAATACATACATACCTACTTTGTCTGTTCAGATGATATGCCATTTTAAGGTAACACAGAGAAAACAACCATAATATCCCAGGCAACAATTCCTAAGCTTAATTTTACATGCCCGGCCCAAAGAAAAACACATAACAATTAGTACGACTGAATCTATAATCTCGACAAGTGCAAATTTCTAGGCAGAGAATCTCAGGAGTTCAAAGAGGCACTGAAAGTATTTCTAACTCAGTTATCAAAGGCTCCCAGAGCTTCTATGAACAATCTATATAAAAATCTACATTTTACATGAGGAATGTTAATTAATGCCATACAGAAAACAAAGATATGTATTATTTTGACATCAATAAAATATACCTGTACTTAAGATATAGTACCTGAGATCCAATTGTATGGGTTATGTAGATGGGGGCAATTATAAATTGCCAGATATTTGATACAGGAGAAAACTTCATTGACTGCCTTCATCCCTATATCAGTGATAATACCAGGATTTTCCACCACATCAGCCAAACCATATTTCACCAGATCTGCATTAGCCATTCTGCCTAGAAAAAGATTTAAAAAACAAAAGATTCTTTAGTGTCATGGAATCTTGACAACTTAAGCTGTCAACTATTTAACATCCAGTATTGAAGAAAGTAGGGAAAACCACTAGACCATTCAGGTATGACCTAAATCAAATCCCTTATGATTATACAGTGGAAGTGAGAAATAGATTTAAGGGCCTAGATCTGATAGATAGAGTGCCTGATGAACTATGGAATGAGGTTCGTGACATTGTACAGGAGATAGAGATCAAGACCATCGCCATGGAAAAGAAATGCAAAAAAGCAAAATGGCTGTTTGGGAAGGCCTTACAAATAGCTGTGAAAAGAAGAGAAGTGAAAAGCAAAGGAGAAAAGGAAAGATATAAACATCTGAATGCAGAGTTCCAAAGAATAGCAAGAAGAGATAAGAAAGCCTTCCTCAGTGATCAATGCAAAGAAATAGAGGAACACAACAGAATGGGAAAGACTAGAGATCTCTTCAAGAAAATCAGAGATACCAAGGGAACATTTCATGCAAAGATGGGCTTGATAAAGGACAGAAATGGTATGGACCTAACAGAAGCAGAAGGTATTAAGAGGTGGCAAGAATACACAGAAGAACTGTACAAAAAAGAGCTTCACAACCCAGATAATCACGATGGTGTGATCACTGACCTAGAGCTAGACATCCTGGAATGTGAAGTCAAATGGGCCTTAGAAAGCATCACTACGAACAAAGCTAGTGGAGGTGATGGAATTCCAGTTGAGCTATTTCAAATCCTGAAAGATGATGCTGTGAAAGTGCTGCACTCAATATGCCAGCAAATTTGGAAAACTCAGCAGTGGCCACAGGACTGAAAAAGGTCAGTTTTCATTCCAATCCCAAAGAAAGGCAATGCCAAAGAATGCTCAAACTACCGCACTATTGCACTCATCTCACACGCTAGTAAAGTAATGCTCAAAATTCTCCAAGCCAGGCTTCAGCAATACGTGAACCGTGAACTTCCTGATGTTCAAGCTGGTTTTAGAAAAGGTAGAGGAACCAGAGATCAAATTGCCAACATCTGCTGAATCATGGAAAAAGCAAGAGAGTTCTAGAAAAACATCTATTTCTGCTTTATTGACTATGCCAAAGCCTTTGACTGTGTGGATCACAATAAACTGTGAAAAATTCTGAAAGAGATAGGAATACCAGACCTCCTGATCTGCCTCTTGAGAAATTTGTATGCAGGTCAGGAAGCAACAGTTAGAACTGGACATGGAACAACAGACTGGTTCCAAATAGGAAAAGGAGTACGTCAAGGCTGTATATTGTCACCCTGTTTATTTAACTTATATGCAGAGTACATCATGAGAAACGCTGGACTGGAAGAAACACAAGCTGGAATCAAGATTGCCGGGAGAAATATCAATATCCTCAGATATGCAGATGACACCACCCTTATGGCAGAAAGTGAAGAGGAACTAAAAAGCCTCTTGATGAAAGTGAAAGTGGAGAGTGAAAAGGTTGGCTTAAAGCTCAACATTCAGAAAACGAAGATCATGGCATCTGGTCCCATCACTTCATGGCAAATAGATGAGGAAACAGTGGAAACAGTGTCAGACTTTATCTTTTTGGGTTCCAAAATCACTGCAGATGGTGACTGTAGCCATAAAATTAAAAGACGCTTACTCCTTTGAAGGAAAGTTATGACCAACCTAGATAGCATATTCAAAAGCAGAGACACTACTTTGCCAACAAAGGTTCGTCTAGTCAAGGCTATGGTTTTTCCTGTGTTCATGTATGGATGTGAGAGTTGGACTGTGAAGAAGGCTAAGCGCCAAAGAATTGATGCTTTTGAACTGTGGTGTTGGAGAAGACTCTTGAGAGTCCCTTGGACTGCAAGGAGATCCAACCAGTCCATTCTGAAGGAGATCAGCCCTGGGATTTCTTTGGGAGGAATGATGCTAAAGCTGAAACTCTAGTACTTTGGCCACCTCATGCGAAGAGTTGACTGACTGGAAAAGACTCTGATGCTGGGAGGGATTGGGGGCAAGAGGAGAAGGGGACAACAGAGGATGAGATGGCTGGATGGCATCACTGACTCGATGGACGTGAGTCTGAGTGAACTCCAGGAGTTGGTGATGGACAGGGAGGCCTGGCGTGCTGCAATTCATGGGGTCGCAAAGAGTCGGACATGACTGAGCAACTGATCTGATCTGATCTGATCTGATGATTACTCTCTTATGACCGTCCTGCTTCATCTGTCCATTGTCAGGTTCAGATACAATCTTGGGTTAGGTATTCTGTACAAATGGTAGCCTTTATTTTGCAAAATAAAAATTTATGTTAAAAGTTAAGAGACAGCTAGCAGATTATTTTCAGTTGTCTAGAAAAGGAAAAAAGAATGTGAAGTCTTAAAGCAAAACTGACGGATACATTGTACTGGTTTACATTTATGGTAAAGTTTTATTAGCTTTTAAAAAGAAAAATAAAATCTTAAAAATATAACTCTCTGGGACTTGCCTGGTGGCCCAGTGGTAAAGAATCTACCCTGCAATGCAAGGGATGTGGGTTTGATCCCTGCTTGGGGAAATAAGATCCTACATGCCATGGAGCAACTAAACCCACACACCACAACTGCAAAGTCTGTGTGATGCACTAAAAGATCTCGCATGACACGATGAACAACAATTTAGACCCGATACAGCCAAATTAATTAATTATTTATTTAAAATGTAACTCTTTTGCTGTATAAGGATACTGTTTTTCAAGTCAGGTGTGGCCATGTGTAGAGAAGAGTGAACTTTGAGAATCTGGATCCATTTTTAGAACTATGGTATTGGTTAGTAAATATTTATACCTTAGAGAGTGGACTTTTAACTCAGACACTCCTGTTCTCTCTGTCTGGGCTTTAGGGTCTACTGTCTTGTCAGAAAGTAGGGGCTGGGTTTAGTGATCAGCCAGTCTAGATTATGCCACTGGATATCACACTGTGTCTCCTGCTTCCTATTATTATTCCTGCTACCTGCCTGACCTTTACTCTATAGGATGGTCCACTTTACTATGAGCAATTTGAAGAAAAACTAGACTCTGCCTAGTTTACAGTTACATTTTCAATGTCCAGCATAATACTGGGATATAGGAACCCAATAAATGTCTCTCACAATCCCAGCGATCAAAACTGACACAAACTACAAAGAAAACACTGTTGCTCTGGTGAAGCTGTCCTGCCCATTACTGGGATTTACTCCCACCTCTTTAAATTTCTTTCCATACAATTCATGGTCTCGCTCCTAGGGTCCCTGTTTTTTGTATTTACTGGCATTCTTGGACATTTTACCTTAACTAATTCTTCATAATTTTGCTGAGAAATACTCTTTAATCTCCTGGTAAAAACTTTGTTTTTGCTCTGTGAAGTATAATTTGCCTTCTCGCTTATGATCATCTTGAACCTGAGTGGGTGTTTCCAGCATTACTGCTGCAGCCTAGCATGATAAATCCATGTCTTACATTCATTCCTTTGATATCTGTTCCTATTTTTAGGGTCTCCTGATTGTCACACTTCTTCAGAACCCTGATTACATCACCTAGGACTTAGATTGTTTCTTTTTCCTTCAGCCCAGAGGTCAGCTAGAATAAAAGCTACCATTTACTGAATTTTTTTTTTTTCGTTTGAGATTTATTTTACTTATGGCTGCACTGGGTCTTCTTGCTGCACACAGGCTTTCTCTAACTGTGGTGAGCTACTCTGTTATAGTGTTTTGAGCTACTCTGAGTGGGGGCTCCTCTCTGTTGTGGTGCACGGGCTTCTCATCGCGGTAGCTTCCCGTAGAGCACAGGCTCCAGGGCACTTGGACTCTGGCACTTGTGGCTCGAGGGCTCCAGAATGCTGGCTCAGTAGTTGTGGCACACAGACTTAGTTGCTTAGAGGCATGTGGGATCTTCCCGGACCAGGGATTGACATCCCCTGCGTTGGCTCTTTACCACTGAGCCACCAGGGAAGCCCTACTGAATGCTTTCTAAGTGTAAGAGATTATAAAAGTCCATGTTTTCTCACTTGTCAAATGGATATAAGACCGTTTTCTACTTTTTTATTGGGTGATTTGAAGCCAAGAAATGATTTTCCCCAGGTCCCATGATTAATAAAATTCCATCTCACTCCTTCTTTCCAAAGTCCCAACACTAAAGACTACTCTATACTTCTCCTGAATCTGAATGAGTTTTACACCCCTAGCACTTTCCCACAAAGCTCTGAAATCATGAATCCACGTAAACAAAGAACCCCTCTGAGTGTTCATCCTTGGATCACTTTTCTTACATTCCTAGTACACAGCATCTACTTTTCAGCACATCCATTTCCCCAACCTGGCACTGCCACTTTTACCATAAGTGTATGGGGACAAAGGTGATATTTCTATATTTTGCCAGAATCTCTGGAACAAAGAACTGATGCGAGTTTTACCAGGAGCCACCCCAACCTCCTGGAAAGATATTTCAAAATCTAAATGGCTAAGAGGCAAGAGATTAGTGACAGAGTATAAGCAGTGACCTGTAATCTCTCCATGTTTGTCAGAGGCAATTGGCACCTATTCCCATACAGAGAATCCCAGACTTATCTTTGGAGTAACGGAGGAAAGTACATATATAAGAGAAATGGGTGAACTGTAGCAAATATGAAGAATGACTTATAAAAAGACAACTAATAGATTATTAAGTATAAAGAAGACTATGAAATAAGCTATGTTGCAAACATAAGATAATGGTAGTCAAAAGGTAAAGTGTTTTCAAATGAAAATGTGTGTTGAGGGGAAACAAACACTATTGAGAAATAGTTGGTTATAAAGACAATTCTCAGTGGACCTAAAATATAGTCATCATGAATATACAAATCCATTAAGTTTTTAGCTCTTAGGAAGAACAAAAAACAAGACTGCAGAAAAAGCACCAAATTACCAATAATAATTTTAACTATTACTATTAACTTAAAATTTTAAGTTATTATATAGTAATATATATAACATATTTTCAGTTACTATACAGTAAACTTAAAATTATTAGCTTAATAAAATTAAGCTAAAGCTAATAATTTTAAGTTACTATATAGATACTGTAGAAACAGAGAATGTTAGCAATTTCACTGAAAAAGGAAAAACAACAGTCATATTGTTTGATCTGGACTGTCTTAAGAAATCAAGGTTGCTGGGAGAAATAACCTCAGATATGCAGATGATACCACTCTAATGGTAAAAAGGTGAAGAGGAACTAAAGAGCCTCTTAATGAGGGTTAAAGAGAGTGAAAAAGCTGACTTCAAACTCAAACGTTAAAAAAACTAAGATCATGGCATCTAGTCTCATCATTTCATGGCAAATAGAAAGGGAAAAAGTGGAAGCAGTGACAGATTTTATTTTCTTGGGCTCCAAAATCACTGTGGATGTTGACTGCAGCCCCAAAATTAAAATATCTTTGCTCCGTGGAAGAAAAGCAATGACAAACCTAGAGAGTGTATTCAAAAGCAGAGACATCACTTTGCCAACAAAGGTCCATATAGTCAAAACTATGGTTTTCCCAGTGGTCATGTACAGACATGAGAGGTGGACCATGAAGAAGGCTAAGCACTGAAGAACTGATGCTTTTGAACTGTGGTGCAGGAGTAGACTCTTGAGAGTCCCTTGGACTACAAAGAGGTCAAACCAGTCAATCCCAAAGAAAATCAACTCTGAATAGTAACTGAAAGGACTGATGCTAAAGCTCTAATAATTTTGGCCACCTGATGCAAAGTGTCGACTCACTGGAAAAGACCCTGATGCTGGGAAAAACTGAGGCAAAAGAAGGGGGCAGCAGAGGATCAGATGGTTAGACAGCATCAATGAATTTCAGCAAAACTCCAGGACATGAATTTGGCCAAACTCCAGGAGACAGTGGAGGACAGAGGAGCCTGGCATGCTGCACGCCATGGGGTTGCAAAGAGTTGGCCATGACTGAGCGACTGAACAACATAAACAACAAAGCTTTCTTACATTCTTTTACAATGCAAATTAGATCCAAAGAAAAAAAAAAAACACCACCTGGTATGACACCCAGAGTTTAAGAAAGACTTATTATAAATTACATGAGTAAGAAACTAATTCTTGCAAAAATAAAAACATGCTGATGGTGTAAATGTTCTTGCATGTCTGACTACTGTCATGTGGGAAAAAGTTTGAATAGTGAACTGACATGCATTCAAACCCAAAGGATTGAATTCCCAATTTTAAATACATTCCAGAAAATGGTGTGAACAAGCCTTCCAACAGCAGTTATTATTAAATGAATACTGACCAAAATATGCTAACACTATCAGAAAATCCAGAACCCCCAGCAGGCTTATTACAGAAATGAAGAGCAGGGGTAGGGGCTGGGACCTCATCTGAGAGGACCAGCAAAAGCTTCAAGAAGTGTGGTAGGTCAAATTCAGCAAACAGAAGCAAGGATGACATCCTGTGAAAACAATGAGGCAGAATGGGAGAGAAACTTGGGGAGCAAAGTGGAGACAAGATCAAATGTAGGTAAGGATCTTTTTTGGGGTAGACAATCACTTCATTTTCTGTAATATGCTAAAATCAGAGGCAATGTAGAAAACAAAAAAATCACTGGCTCTTCAAGTTCAAATTTTTCAAGAAGTGAGAGCACCTGAGATTTGAAGTATTTTTATGTCTAGGAAAATAATGGCACATCCAAATTTAGGGTTTACTTTGTCAGGTAACTTTCCAACAATAATTTTAGGGCAGTAAATGAGCTAATTCTTACTCTGCAGCAAAAACTCATCTACATATCCCAGATGAAGGGTTTCAAACTGGGGGAATTCCAACTCTGCCATCTTTAGGGCGGAAAAGACGCCATCTTTGGTTAGGGAAGGCTGGATCCGAACTTCATGTAACCTACGAATGAGAGACACATAAAGGAATAAAATGAAAGCCATCAAAAAAGGTTCTTCCTAATGTAACGCTCTGAAAGAAGTTTATCGTACTGAAGTGTCAAATGCAAAAACACTGCCTCCTCCACAAAAAAATATCAGAGATGCTTCCTTTAAAAGAGCATTTTATAAAAGTGTGGGCACATCTAATGTGTACACTAAAGTCACAGTAAGAACAAATTATAATAATCTTATATCCTTTTTGGTACTTTCCTGAACCTGATTAAGTCAAGGCAAGAATCTGGTATTTCTTCAATACCTTTTAGAGGTGAATATTAAGTCCTGTTTTTAACAGAGTATAGTCCTATATAGTAGGTAACAATATCTATTCACTTAAATACAGTTTTATTTATACTCTTCATATTCTATGATGGAAAGGAAGTTTCCTTTTTTAAAATTCAATTTAAATATTATAAAAGTAAAAGCAGAGGTAGACTTTTGATATGTAGGAAATAGTAAATGTGGCATAAAGTGATGTGAAGATAGGTTAAAAATTTAAGTGTTAAAGGTCAGGATGCTGAAAAAGCTGACTTAAAACAGTGATTTCTAAATAGCAAGTATCACCAACTAAAACAATTCAGAAAACTGTCCAGAGGACGAAACAATGGCTCCTGAGCAAGTATCAGTACTGACTTCTGTTGGAATCTCAGGCACTTCCAGATAACTGACAGCTTTTTTCTGATGAGATCATGCGCATTTTAACACTTGCTGGGTCTGGACTGCAGCTCAGTTGGTCATCAGTTGTATAGACTTCCCCTAAATGATAACCTACTGCTATTTAAACAACTTCTCTGTATTTTAAATCTGAAAAAGGCATGATCAAACGTCATATACATATTCTGCCAATTTTTATAGCACAGATAAAAACATAATTCTGACCCAATGTGAAGAGAAAACATACCTACGGGCAGCAGTGATGATGAGGTAACCAAGATCTACTTCAAGTGCATTTTTACAAGCTCCCAAAACAATAGTGTGCAAATTTCGGAAACCACCTAGTTAAAGGAAAAGAGGAACAAAAACGATTATCCCATTTGACCATAGCACTTTCAGTAAAGCATTTATATACACTTTCAGTGATAACTGTTTAGGTATAATCATTTTAGTGCTTGTATATAACACTGTGGTTTTAATTTTCATTTCTCTACGATCAGTGAAATTTACCATATTTTCATGTTTGCTGGCCGTTCAGATATCCTCTTTCATTAAGATCTTTTCTACTCAAAATTTTTTCCTATTTTTCCTCTTGTTTCTGACTTTTTCTCACTAGTATTAGTTCTTTTTGTATTCTAAATACATAAATTAGAATATATGTATTTTAAATTCTTTCAGTTCAGTTCAGTTGTTCAGTTGTGTGCAACTCTTTGCGATCCCCTGGACGGTAGCACACCAGGCCTCCCTGTCCATCACCAATTCCCAGAGTTTACTCAAACTCATGTCCATTGAGTTGGCGATGCCATCCAACCATCTCATCCTCTGTCATCCCCTTCTCCCGCCTTCAATCTTTCCCAGCATCAGGGTCTTTTCAAATGAGTCAACTCTTCGCATGAGGTGGCCAATTACTGGAGTTTCAGCTTTAGCATCATTCCTTTCAAAGAAATCCCAGGGCTGATCTCCTTCAGAATGGACTGGTTGGATCTCCTTGCAGTCCAAGGGACTCTCAAGAGTCTTCTCCAACACCACAGTTCAAAAGCATCAATTCTTCAGTGCTCAACTTTCTTTACAGTCTAACTCTCACATCCATACATGACTACTGGAAAAAACCATAGCTTTGACTAGACGGACCTTTGTTGGCACAGTAATGTCTCTGCTTTTTAATACGTTGTCTAGGTTGGTCATAACTTTTCTTACAAGGAGCAAGTGTTTTTCAATTTCATGGCTGTAGTTACCATCTGCAGTGATTTTGGAGCCTGAAAAATAAAGTCAGCCACTGTTTCCCCATCTCTTTCCCATGAAGTGATGGACTGGATGCCATAATCTTAGTTTTCTGAATGTTGAGCTTTAAAGCAACTTCTTTACACTCCTCTTTCACTTTCATCAAGAGGCTCTTTAGTTTTTCTTCACTTTCTGCCATAAGGGGGGGTGTCATCTGCATATCTGAGGTTATTGATATTTCTCCCGGCAATCTTGATTCCAGCTTGTGCTTCAGCCAGCCCAGTATTTCTCATGATGTATTCTGCGTATAAGTTAAATAAAGCAGGCTGACAATATACAGCCTTGACGTACTCCTTTTCCTATTTGGAACCAGTCTATTGTTCCATGTCTAGTTCTAACTGTTGCTTCCTGACCTGTATACAGATTTCTCAAGAGGCAGGTCAGGTAGTCTGGTATTCCCATCTCTGTCAGAATTTTCCAGTTTATTGTGATCCATACAGTCAAAGGTTTTGGCATAGTCAGTAAAGCAGAAATAGATGTTTTTCTGGAACTCCCTTGCTTTTTCAATGATCAAGGGGATGTTGGCAATTTGATCTCTGGTTCCTTTGCCTTTTCTAAAACCAGATTGAACATCTGGAAGATTGAACAACATTCACGGATCACATATTGTTGAAGTCTGGCTTAGAGAATTTTGAGCATTACTTTGTATTCTAAATATTTATCTGATAGCTGTACTGCAAATAGCTTCTCCCAGTCTGTAGCTTGACTTTTTTACTCAAGCTCTCACTTATGCCTTTTGATGAACAACAAAAAAAACTCTTTAATTTAGCACAGTTTACCAATTTTTTTCTTTATGGTAAATGCTTTTTGATGTACGAATCTCTGCCCAACAATGTTAAAGAAAACATTCTCCAAACTTTTCCTTTAAAAAGTTTATTTTTTATATTTGGATCTATGATTTTTCTGAAATTAACTATTGTGTGAGATATTCTGGCTCCTTAAGTAAAATTAGAGTTGTTCTTAAACACTTATTAGGGAAGAAGAGTCTCTGTTGCTCTTTTAGGCCGTTTATGCAAATTCTTGGCTTTTGGCACCTCTCTCTAGGTCTTCTAATGAACGATTCCACTGTGGTCTTCTTTTCCTTTCTGACTTTAATCTTGTTAGCTATAGACATGGAGTAAAAATTGCGCTGTTCATTTTGAGGGAGTCTCCATTCCCTTCACAAAATGTAATGAACTACACTTGCACCAGACTTGATTAACTGACAAAATGTTAAAAATGCACTGCTTACTCATTTTAACAGTATTAATGATAACATCTATTTGTTACCAATGATACTCTATGATTTTCCATTTACATTTTGGACATTCAAGGTTACATTTTCTGTTCCCAACTATTAATTATCTATATAACTATACTTCTTGGTCTTTTTCTTACAATGAGGAGATAGTTTACATGGAGCACATTCTACTTACACATGATCATTTAAAATATAATTATGGGTGCTAGGCAGTAAAATCTTTTTTTCTTTTAAAAGCCATCATCTGATGGGTATGGGTGATCTAGTATCCAACTGACAAACTTTAAAACATTTTATATACTATAAAGTATCAGACAAACATTAGGTTAACATTTCTAATGCCTGAGTTCTTTTGTAGACCTAATTTGTCTAAGTCAAAAAATATCTCTTCTCAGCAATAGACACTAGGATATTTCTGTTAACATTTCTCAGAAAGATTTCAAATATACCATGAATCATTAACTAACTGATAAGTATTAACAAGCCAGAAAATATGACTTATCATTTTGAGAAGGTTTAACACTGCATAAAAAGGAAATGAATACTAGCCACACTCATAGTTACTTATTCTTCATCAAATATACCAGATAGAAAGTAAAATTACTAACAAGCATTTCTTTTATAAAGACTCTGTAGAAAAGCTAAATAAAAGCTTAATAATTTTTTTAACAGATTTTTAAAATATTTAGTAACTAAAGGAAAATGAATACCTGATCTCCAACTGTCTTCAACTACATGCTGAATAAGACCTCCAAGGAAAGGAACTCGAACCATTTCTAAATGTTCCAAGTTGCGGGCAGAGGCTAGGCCTGTTACTAAAGGGACATATTTCAAGGAGTTTGTGGGTCCTGAAGAAAAACAATTTCAATGGAACAATGTAAATTGCCAAGATGATTTTTCAAATCAGCAACAGAAATGAATAACTTATAAATTCTATGTCTGAAAATGATAGCTGAGTGGCTGGCTCTCTACAATTTATCATTGGAAACAAAACCATTAGTAAGTCAACCACATACTGATTCAGCATATGGATTTTTCAGTAACATTGGAGATATAGTATTTTTTTAAATTCCCTGGAATCTCAATAGTTTTGAGCTGAAAATAACTGAGGGGGGAAAAGGCAAGTTGAAAATTTGATCTTTCATTAAAATAAATAGCTCAATGACTTAAACATCTCTCTATGTGACCAGTATTATATTAGGTGTTATGGAAGATCACAAGATAGGAGCCTATCCATCAAAGAGTTTGTAACTGACATGGACATAAAACATGAATAATGATAAAAAGATAAAAAGGCAGAACATATCAAGAACAAAAATCAAATCTGGTGTACTACATAAAAAAGAGAAGGAAGTAAGTTGATGAGGCAAAACTTGCATAAAAGATGCATACAAGTAAAGAGGAGGAAGGAAGTGTTAAACCTCAGGACAAGAAAACAAGAATAAGAAGACACTCAGGTGAGAGCTGGTATGGCTGTTTGGGAACAGTGAGTAGGCAAGCCTGACAATAAAAGGGGTACTTTGGAAAGGACTCTGAAATAAGGTATCAAGAACAGCTCTGATTGTTATGAACTCTGAAGCAGAACAGTTCCCACTTGACACACTAGGACAGAAGAAATACTTAAGGTTTTGAAACAAAAATGTAGTATCATAAAAGCAATGTTTTATACTTTAAGGTATATTAAGTCAGACAACATTTACATGCAAAAAGATCAAGAGACCAGAGACAAAGAAAATATACAACAATTTATTAAAACAAACCTATATAAAAAGTGTCCATAAGAAATATGTAGAGACATTTTTGACACTTTGTGAAGGGTCAAAGATAAATCATATGTCTACTGTCTTTAAAACAAAAAAAAGTACATTTATATAAGGTAAGTTACAAACATAAATAGTAACAGCATAATATAATTTCACTTACAATGTATCATATCTATGCAGTTTGCTTTAGGATATTTTTAGAATGGTACATGTATATTTCCACTACAATTATAGACCCTTACCTGCACAGTTCCTCATGACAAAAGTTCGTAAACTGATGCAAAGAAAATCTTTGAACGGTTGTGGTTTAGTGAGTCTTACCCACTTCATGTAAAGGTGCCTTAGCATTGGGATACAAGGAATTTCAGGAACATTCACCCCTAAAGCATATACACACAAAAAGAAAAAAACCAAGAAAACCACTAAAACACTGTTTGCTGTGTACAGGTCCAACAGTCTATTTTTCAAGTTGACAATATATCCTTCCTGGATATTTTCATCAGAACAAATTACCTAGTTAGCTCCTATGAAGATAAGCTTATATAAAACAGGCTTGTAAAGAACAATTTAAACAAACAATAAACAGACTACTTTGTAATTTCTTTAGAAAAGGAAAATGGAAAGATGGGATTTATAAAGTATTTCAACATTTTATACACACAAGCTTTTCTCTTAACTCTGTAACTCTTCAAGAGTTACCAAGAATCATACTTGCAGAGGACCATTTCTGAAAGAAAAGGGGATGTACTGTAGGAGGATAAGTCAAGAGATATGGAAGAAGAGAGAATATGGGTAACTTGAAAATTCTTATGGAAGGACGCAGTTTGAGGAACTTGCCCCAAAGTCTAAACACTGTAGATTAGGGAACAGCAAAGAAGTGACAAATTCTCAGAAAGAAATTCAAGGATCCAGAGTGATGACATTTAAAAAGCAACAGCTGGCAAAATCAGTTTAATATAATTTTTAACCTTGAGTCAGTAGAAGCCCTGCTAGCAACAGCAACTAGAGAAAGCAAAATTGGGAGTACTTAAATCGGTGGTTCTTTGAAAGCTAAATTCTACACATTCTACTGTAAGCATTACTCCTTAACCTGGTCCACCCAAAAAAGCATAGATAGCTTTAGCTTTGCACTATGCGTAAACACTGGACTCACTGGTGATTAGTCCA
This sequence comes from Bos mutus, assembly GCF_027580195.1. Lineage (NCBI taxonomy): Eukaryota > Metazoa > Chordata > Mammalia > Artiodactyla > Bovidae > Bos > Bos mutus. Next base: position 99,545,545 of record NC_091623.1, on the reverse strand, counting down.
AAGGAAGAAAAGCAGAAGTAAGGTACAGACTGAGACTCAAGACGCAAAACTCACAAAGGTATATTTAGCATCTACCATTATGGTGGTAGTTCTGATTAGGAAACCCAAGGGTAGCAAGGGTGAGACAGACCCAGACAAGACAGTTATATTCTACGCCCAATTCACATTTTATCCCAAATCCATTCTATAAACAAAGGACACAATTACCTGTCTTCCCCAGCATGTTCATTAATTTACTATACACGTTTGTATCACCATCACAGTGTTAAACTGTTGAATTAATCAAATGAATTAATGCATTTCAACAAAATTTACCAAGTATTTATATTTGCAATGAACTGGAAACATGGAAAATATAGATATAAAACCACAGTCTCTGACTTTAGAGAGCTTATATTATAAACTTCAGATATTATAGAATTCCTTTATTATCTAAAAATCCAAATTCAAACTAGATATCCAAGTCTTTCATCAGAACCACTCATTCATCTTGTAAAGGAAGGACTGCTAGAGAGCTTTGCATGTCTCCCATAACTGCATCTAAATAGTTTTTAAGACCTACTCTTTATCATTCTTGCTGCTCTCCCTTCCCAGTTTCAGAAATATTCAGTTCTTCAGGACCATCCCCAATATCTGGAAGAATGCTTGGAACACAGCAGATACTCAATATGTACAAGTTAAATAAAATACTTAATCAGTATTAAAGGTCAGACTATAGTAACAGGAGTCCTCCCCAACCACCCTGAAATTCCTTTCAGCAATCTAAGCCAAAGACAACAAATTAAATTTGTAAAATATCTGTCCTTATCATTTACTTAGGTTTGAAATTATTGGGATACAATTTCAGAGAATATTCAGATGAAGAATGTACACCATGATGACTGCAAATAAGGTATCTTTGGAAAAAGACCACTCCCTCCTTATTTCTCAAAGAAAAAGAGAAGTGGCAGTTTTCCAGAAGCTCTGGGTTAAAGAAATGGGGGAGTTTTCTGCTTAGAGAAGATACAAGTAAATTTAAGAGTTTTACCTAAGATTTTTTATTCTGTCATGTTCTAGAACTGAAGAGGATAATAAAGTAGCCACTAGCTACATGTGGCTATCTGATACACTACAATAAAATTAAAAAATTCAGTTCTTCTGTTTCACTGGCCACAGTGGGTACCATATGTGATACTACAAACACAGGACATTTCCATCATCACAGTAAGTTGTACTAGAGAACTATTCTCTAAACTCTCCTCTAAAGGGTAGAACTAGGAGCAAAGGGTGGGTATCAGAAAACAGGGGCAAGCTTCCAGCTCATTCAAAAAATCAAAAACACAAAAAGCCCAACAACTTTCCAAACTACTCAAACTGTCTATTAAAATGAAAATAGACTGATTCTGAAATAGTAGTTTTCTTACCTACCCACCAGGCCCCTGGCCCCAAAGGCTCTTTAGTGGGAAATCTAAATTTTTATGCAAGTCTCACAAGCATTTCTTTTTCTTTTTCATATATGTACTTTAAAATAAAAATATTTAATTAAAAATTAAAGAAAAATTTAATTGGAGGATAACTGCTTTACAATATTGTTTCTGCCACACATCAACATGAATCAGCCATAGGTATACATATGTCCCCTCCCTCTTGAACCTCCCTCCCACCACCCACCCCATCCTACCCCTCTCGGTTGCCATCAGCAATCACCAAGCTATTTCTAAAATCCCCATTATTCCCTTTCCACTAATATTCAGCTGTATGGCATTTAAAGGAGTCACAAGCAACCCAAGAAACATGTACTCACCAACTAAATGTAAAGTTTGAATTTTGGCTCCTATAGGAATTTTCAGTTTATTTTCAGGAGGAATTGGAAATGCTCCATTACGGTTACGAAATTTCCCCAAAATATGAACATGTGGCATGTATGTCCAAATGGATTCTACTAATTCCAAGTGAGAAGTTTCCACACCCTACAAAATAATGCCAAAGCAAGCATAAGAAAGGCTTTTATTTAGCATCCAAAGCTTCTATTTCTATATCATAAGATCCTAAGTATGGAGTGGAACTTAAAAGTTCGTTATGAATGAAATTTGCATGAACATGTTCTACCATTCTTTTAATTTAGTGCTTCATTCACCAGTTGATGTCAAATGTTCAACCAAGTGCACTCACCACTAAGTTTGGGCATGCCTGCAAAGCTTCCAGAACTCCTGGAATGCTAAAAGCCTCATGGCCCCGTACCCTTCGCCTCTCAAGGTATCGAGGGTGAAGGCCATATAGCTGTTCGACATCTGGCATCTTCTTTAGTAGTGTCAGAAAACTGGAATCTGTGAAGCCTAAGAAGTTCACAACTATTTAGAGCCAAGTTTATCGCCACTTGTAATTTTTATCAAATGTTAACAACAACAAAAAGATTTCCTTTTTAAATTTTCATAAGGCTAACATTACAGCTGAACAAACAGTTAAACAGAAAATATTTCCCTTAGGAACAGAAAATATATTAGAAACACCACCTATTTTGAGTTGATACTTCACAGTTGAGGCTTTTTATTTTCTTGTTGTTGTTGCTGCTGCTGCTTTTAAAGAACAGACATCTTCAACTAGGAACACCATACTTTCAACACAGATGACTTGGACCTGGTGGTGACGAAGGACAACCTACCTGACCACCACTCTCCTTCCCCAAAGGCACTTTCTGGTCCATAAAACCTTTATGCTCTACAGAGCACACAACCAAAAAATAAGACAGACAGGATCCCCATTTTCAGGAAGCTCACAGTTCTAACTGAAATCCCCTCTCAAACTGGGTTCTCTTAGGTACCCATGTCACGACAATTGCTCTATCCTGTGTTTAACATCATTCCCAGGATATTTTAGACAATTCATTCTTTTGAACAAGACAGATGCAAATTAGCTAAGAGAACATAAGCGATCCAAACTATGAGGATGCTGAGCTGACAGAAAACTATCTCAAAGGCCAGTTGTGCGCCATTGTGGGAATCCACCAGATTGGGAAGAGAGAAATACTTCCATAGTACGAGCTGCTAGTGCCTGGTAAGTAAAGAGATAAGTATCTTAATTTTTGTTTTTAATGGAGGCCATCAGTAAGGCAACTGTTTATTCACTAATAATAAATAAAAATAATAATTTTCAAGAATAAAAGTTCCAAACCATTAAGTCTTACTACAGTTTTCAAAAGTTGTTCTAGTTGTACAGGGCTAGTCAAGATGTTGTGTAAACTCCAAATTTACAAATAATGAAGATTAAGAAGAGACCTCAGAGATTACCTGGTCTCTCTAATTATAACAATAGTCCTCATTATTGTTCTGTATAGTAACTCTACTGATTAAGCCATTCAATGTGTTAATCATTTCACATATCTACTCTCACAACCCAATAAAAAAGTTTATCACCCCATTAAAAAATATGAAAAATGAAATTACCTTTGCCAATGGCCATCCTCTTTTGTTGTGTATTACACATTGCCTCCCACCCAAGAATGGGTAAAGTTCCACATTTACACATTTGGTGGGAGAGTCCAAGAATATCACATAGGTAAACCATAAAATGCTTTATAAAAACCTTATTTAGTATTATTATATAGAGAATCAGGGTATAAACTCCAGAGACTAGACCCAAGTGGCACTAGCAAAGCAGGGTTAGTGAGATCTTATTTTAGGCTAGAGACTTTTGATTTCACTTTTTTACATTTGTTACACTGATGGGAAGCCTTGGGCTCACAGGTATTTATCACAGTCTAAAAGAAGCCAGCAATGTAAAAACACATTCTTCTCTAGTTTGATAAGGGGCAGAGATTTTCATTGGAAGACGGCACCACATGGGAGCTCTGCTATCCTGTCTCTTTAGTGCATTAACCCCATCTCCACAATTCCTACTGGCCTGCTGCTGCTGCTGCTAAGTCACTTCAGTCGTGTCCGACTCTGTGTGACCCCATAGACGGCAGCCCACCAGGCTCCCCCGTCCCTGGGATTCTCCAGGCAAGAACACTGGAGTGGGTTGCCATTTCCTTCTCCATCCTACTGGCCTAACCTCTGTTAAAGCAAAATAATAAAACAAATAACAGCCCTTTTCACATTGCCCCTAATTTTTTCTTTTCTCTATCTCTGCAATATGATAAATCCTCTTCCCTTACAAGAGCTTCTTTAAAGTATCTGAAGATAAACATCACACCAAGTCTTTGCAGTGTTCTTCAGAAAAAGATATAGTGATAACTCTGATCAAGTGACAAAATTATCAGTTGACTGATGAACTCTTAAAAGGCCTTGTAGCAACCCAAACTGAACAACATCTCAGTATTTCAGAGGCAGTCTGTTCTGTTCCTCATAACAGAACAGAGCAAGACAATAATCTCCTCAGCCCTTCACTTCTATTAAGCTCCCCACCACTCCAATTTGCCCAGCACCATGGCTTTAGCACATTTTCAAAATATCAAGATATGAATATTGTTGATCAAAGGTAGTTTAAAAAGACATTCAAAATTGCTAAGCATTAAAGTGGAGTACTTAAAGGACCGCTGTTAACTGAAAAGAAGCCTGATTAGCTCTTAATATTAATTCTTCCCTTTTAGGTGTGCTCCGCTTAACTAAAGTCATTGACTTTTTCCAGTGGTCTCTTTACCTGAGGTCCATTTTTTATGGTTAGGCTACTAACTTTTTTGAGTTCTTCACGTGCAAGGCCAAGGCATAATTTGAGAAAATTCCAAGACCTAATATAGACCTTCTAAAAGTGTTAGACTATCCCAAAGCAACAAGTAACTTTTGATATGAACACTATTATTAGTTTCCAGTGGGGCTCCACTCACTGTACATTACAGGCTAAATTTACTTACCACTTGGCATGTATTCCCACCATCGCCCTGCACAGAGATCTACAACCCTCACAACTCTCAGATACAGGGTGACTGCTTCCTTTAGCTTCCGGGAAAGACACTCCATACACATGATATCCTGCAGGGGGAGGTACCTTTGTAAGAGAAAGAAACCTGGATTTATCAAGTGGGTAATTACTTCATCTAACTGACAGGCTATTTTCTTCCTTCCTCCATTCTCCTGCCTCAAGTAAAATACAACCCTAGGAATATTTACCAGGTTTTAAGATTAAATACATAGGATTTTAAAAAAAAAAAAAAAGAAAAAAATTAGCAAATACTTAAGCATACAAAAAAACTGTTGAGCTCCCTCCATATAGCATTGTATAAATCCTGCCTTTCTCCTTATAAGAACAAAGAAAATCTAAAAGGAAAAAAAAAAGTCAGTACATTTCAAGGTATGGTGATATGGGAATATTAAAAAGATTAGAGAGAAATGATTAATTTAAACCTAACCTATATTATTTTATAGTTTTATAGAATCCATTTCCTAACGTGGCTAAAAATATTCCTTTCTGCTCCCGTTCACCACCTCAAAGAATCTCTACTATCTTCTTCATCAACAGATCTGTATACTAAGTTTACAGTGTACCTTTTTCCCTAGATCTTTTACCTTTTAATCCCATATTCTTTAAGTACTGCATAAGCATAAACTCATCTGAATTACAATTTTCTTTTTCCAACCTCCCCTGTTATCTGGTTCCTTCATGAAACTTTTCAACTAACCTCTACTTTTGTTCTGTTTCCAGTAATATGAGTATATTATATATTTTGAAAGATCAGAAAAATCTCATGTCTCTTTCTCAACAGACCCAGGTTAATTTAAGGGAAAAGAAAAAAGGCAAAGCTCCTCTTTATTGACCTGGTGTTGCATCACAGACACTGTACTATAGCCACTGTTTCATTTCACAACTTTGCAAGCTACGTTCTTTTCCTGTTTGCAACACAGCCCTCCCGCAATCCTTTTTCTTCCCTTCTCTGTTCTGCCGTGTTCCCCAGCCCCCCACCCATCCCTTTATGAATTGACTGGCCAGTGGAAGGCAGGGCAAAAGCTTTATGCTATTGTTAATCCCCTAGCTGAATGAATCCTTTAACATCTCTTACGTGTTCCCTTAACCCTACCTACACTTCTCTGAATGATTCCTTCATTATCTTCAAATTCCAGCCAAGTATACCTTGCTTTCTGCTAAAACTCTCATTGATATACTAGGTGCTACCATTATTCCACTTTACAAGTAGTGAAATTCATCAAAAAGCTAACCAGAAAAAAATGTCAACAGTTAGATAAGAGAGTGGAAGAGCATGGATGTCAACAGGTACATCTATTTCCTAAAAATTAAGCTAATTCTAAAGGAAAATCCAAGTATGCCTGCTGAATATTTCTCTGCTCTATTTCCCCCACCTATACCTGGCCCCTTTGCTTTCTCCTTTGTAACTATTTAAATAAAGCGAATAAAATAAAGTCAAATTTTCTACCAAAAAAAAATTATTGCCAACTTAATCTACAGTTTCTATTTCTCAGATATGCAAATAATTTTCAGAAACTACATTACCATGCATTTTATAAACAATGAAAAATTGAATTTGTTTTCTAAATCAACTTTTGCCACTAAAATCTTCCCCCATATCACTAATTTTTACCCAAAGTATTTGCCTTAGTTAATATTATTTAATATTACACTCCCTTGAAATAGAAACATTAGCAATTTTATGAAGATTAGATAAACAATGTATTTTTACTCCACAGATACATGGTTAAAAAGCTGGAGTTCAAAAGACGGATCAAACATGTTTTAGAAAAGATGTGTTTAACATGGCAGGTACAGCAAAGATTGGGTTTCTTTTAAGGAAACCATAGTTTTTTCTTATTTCATGAAAATATACTAAACAGTTAGTACAGGGCTACAAAAAGAATCTTCAAATAAAAACTTTAGAAGCCTAAAAAAATAAATGTTTATTTTTAGAATAAACATCTCAGACCAAATTCAAGCACTCAGCTTAGTTCACAGTTATCACTACATTCTGCCAATCTGCTGCATGTTTTTTTCATAAAAACTAGGGTACATCCTTCTACTTGATTCCACTCCTTCTACTGCCATATCCTGTTTGAACTGCAAAATCAAATCCACTATCAATTTATAATATGATCAAATAACTAGGGTACATCCTTGATTCCACTCCTTCTACTGCCATTTTGTGTTTGAACTCTAAAATCGAATCCACTATCAATTTAAAATATGATCAAATTTGTTCATAATATGTCCTACCATTAGTCAACAAACAACAAACACAAATCCCTATTTACCTATGCTCTCCTCTAGAATTTTAATAGTTTCATTGTTTAATTCAGTGAAACATTTAGAATACAGTTGTCAGCACGTACACCCATGGCTGATTCATGTCAATGTATAGCAAAAACCACAATATTGTAAAGTAATTAGCTTCCAATTAAAATAAATAAATTAATTTTTTAAAAAAGAATACAGTTGTCAGAGAGATAAGAACATGTTTTATTATTTTCTTCAAATAGTTTTTAGGCTGTGACATCATCACTGAATAATCCACTCAGCTTTTCTTCACTGACGTGAATACCTAGTCTGTCATAAACTGGATCCCCACATATATTTGAATCCACATATGGAGCCCATATATGGAGTCTGTTTTACCCAACTGGCTGGCTATCTTCTCCCATACCAAATCTTTAATTATTTTATAATTTAGAATACATTTGAACATCTGTCAGGGTCAGGCTATTTCTGGAAAATTTTGGCTACAGGATTTTTCCTGCCAGATTAACTTTAGTATCATCTTGCTATTTTCTTTTTTTTTTTAAAGGTTTATTAATTGGGCCTTCTATTACCAGACAGAACTGAACAAAAACTACACTGACAGAATAACAAACTGCAGAAGACAAAGACTGAGGCAAATTTATACTGAAAAAAAAAAATAAAGTGCCTAATGGTTCCCCAAAGTAACTCTATCACTATTTTATATAATCTGCAAATATTTAATAATTTTTTATAAATTGAAAACCTTTCTAGGAATTTCATATGTGGAAATTTCCCCTAAGTAAATAATCTAAAATAATCGAAAATTCAAATGTTTAGAGAAGTTAATTGCATTATTTAAGAGAAAAATTAGAAGTAATCCAGATGAAATATAAGAATAAAGGTAATTATATCATAGTAGAATAGAAAGCAGTGACTGAAATGATAAAGGCCATGTAGTAATATGAAAAAAAGGAACAACACAGTCATAATCACTAACATTTGCCAAGTATTTGTGTCATGCAGTGTATAAAGTGCTTTAAAAAATTATCTCAGATGGGACGGAGGTTCAAGAGAGAGGGGACATACATATATCCACGGCTGATTCATGTTGATGTTTGACAGAAAACAAAATTCTGTAAAGCAATTATCCTTCAATTAAAAAATAAACAAATTAAAAAAAATAATTATCTCACTGAATCCTCATAATAACATCTTTATATCTATCATTGGTCCACAGCTAGCAAATGAGACTCAAGAGTCAAACTTTGGTCTCTCATTCCAGAGACAAAATATGTTAAGAAGAACAGAGCAGGAGAAATTATGATGACAGAGTTTTTTGGTTGTCTTTTTGGATTTGTTTCTGGTTTTTGTAACAGTTGTTAAGTACAGTTTAGATAAAAATATAATTTTTAAAAAAGGTTTGGAAAAAAATTTGTCAAAACAATCTTAATGTGTACACTGCATATAGTGGTTATTATTTCACAAAACTTTTTTTTCCATTTACTTACATATATGTGCACACTGAGCAAAATGTTGTTTCTTACTGTGGACTGTAATCAAAAAGTCAGAAACACTGTCTTATGCTGTACACAAATGGTACTGTAATAATAAAAGTCAACAAGTCTATCAGTCAATAGGAATTCTAAGAAGCCTGGAATGTTAACCATCTAGATAATTTCTGCCCAACAGAACTTTCTGCAACAAAGGAACGTTCTTCACTGTCTGTGCCATCCTATACAGTAGCCACTAGCCACACCAGATCTGTAATTTAAACACCACATGTAGGTAGTGACTACCATACTGGACAGACAGCTCTAGGATTTGCTTCTACCTATAAATTCCAGGTAGGTGAAAATCAACCAAACAAAACCTTACCTAAAAATATGGCAAAGCACTTCATGTGAAAGTTGATTCATATAGTCCTTTGTTTCATCGGATACTGCTTCCTCAGGAATTTCATTATTCACGAGACACGTTTTAACACTTTTCTTTCGTGGACCCATTGCTGTGTTATCTCCAGGATCAAAGAGCAAATCTCCCCTCTTGGTTACTTGATTTCAAAGCACCTGAAAGCAACCAGTGATTAGAGGAGACTAAAACATGCCAAACCCAGACAGAAATTATCCTTATAAAACACAGATAAAACAATGTCTATTCTAGAATACAGACACACGACAGTGGTGCTATTACAATGATACAGGCTACATTCAAATTAACAAAAATATTACACAAAAGGCACAGAGTATCTTTTTTTCTGAAGAGAAGTAAAGGTTAAAAACTAATTATTTAGAATGAGCAAAAATCCAAAGAGTAGGGAGTCTTGAATTCTATTTGTACTGTTGCTTCCTAGCTAATTCACTCAATTTCTCCACATGTGTAAGGTAAGATCATTAAACTAGATACAGGTGCTTATGATTCTAGGATTGCCCTTAACAGCAGAAAGTAGAAGACTCTTAGATTCTAGTCCTGGGTCAGCCCAGATTATTTCTATGAACTTGGAACCACTGTTTAAATTCTCCCACCAGTAACAGTGAGGGGATCCAATTCCACCAGCGGGTCACATATCCCTTTAAGAACTTAATTAAAAAATAATAACCTTTTCCACAAAAAACAAAACCCCAAAAAAACTGCTTAATTTTATATGCAACTTCAGAAGAAGAATAAAACTACCCTTCTCCTCTCTCTCTCCCATAAATATTAAGGAGCAGAAGTTAATTCACTTTTGTATTAAATGCATGTATGGTTTGTTTGAGGGAAGGAGGAGGTGATGCAAGGGACAAAGGAGGAAGAACACAGTGGGGGAAAAGAGAAAAGTCAGATGAGTGAACTTCCGCCTAGAGGTTTGTTTTATTTTGTAGGTTAGGTTAAGAGAGAACTATGTGAAAAGTGTCCTTTTTTTTAATATATAAAATCTTTATTATTTTCTGATTATAAAGTTACTGTGTGCTCATTATAGAAAGTCTGTAAAGTACAGAAAAGTATAAAGATGTAGAAAAGTTACACCACTCAAGGCAACTGGTGTATTTCCTTCTAATCGTTTTTTCTGTGCATGTTTTAACCTGGTTGAGCTCATATATATATATAGTTTTACTTGTTCCCTGGTGACTCAGACGGTAAAGCGTCTGTCTACAATGCGGGAGGCCTGGGTTCGATCCCTGGGTCGGAAGATTCCCTGGAGAAGGAAATGGCAACCCACTCCAGTACTCTTGCCTAGAAAATCCCATGGACGGAGGAGCCTGGTGCAGACTACCGTCCATGGAGTCGCAAAGAGTCAGACACGACTGAGCAACTTCACTTCACTTACCTGTTCATGTAAAATAATCACTCAACATGAGAAAAATTTCCTGTGCTATTAAAATCCTATTTTTTAGTAACTGAATTTGAATAGAAAGTGAATATATAGCAAAATTTACTGAACTGTTCTTCTATTACTGAATATTGACTGTGCTGTGCTCAGTCACGTCCATGTGGTCTCTTGTGACCCCGCTGGACTGCAGCCCACCAGACTTCTCTGTCCATAGAACCCCCCGGACAAGAATAATAGTGTCATTTAAATAGTATTATGAATTATCTCTGGTAAAATTCTGAAAAATTAGCTGCACTCAAAGTGAGAGAACTCTAGAGTTCAGAGCTTAAACTTAATCATGTTACAGTGATGCAAAGAATTGCTGCTGCAAATCTGTCAGTCTCTCATTTACAGGGATTGCTCCCTTTTATGCACCAGTGTTTTTTCTTAATTATATTGGTATACCAAAAGTTTCTGAAGTGGACCACGTGCTTCCATTTTCTTACAGAGATGAGTCAATAAAAGCATCCCCTTTTCTTGATGACCTGAAGTGATCAATATGAATATACATGATATTCTGCAATATATTCTCAGGGATTAGTGAACCATATGGAGTTCCTGGGGTTCCTTTGCTTCAGCAATGGGAGAAAGCTACAAGGCTAAGTGAATTCTTGTATTTTTGTGTGTGCATGTGTGTGTATGCTCTGGTCTCTTCTTCTCTCACTGAATGGCTATGCACTGTGAATTATGGCAGGTGTCAGCATGCTTGCTTCTCTCTGCACTCCACCCAAGCACACACACAAACCTCTTAATTTGCTGCTTCTAATCAGCTATGGCCTGGAAAACCAAAGAAATAAATTTTTAGAATTGTGGATGGATTAATATTAAAATGAACTTAGTACTATGGCTTGAAGGAATTCTACAGAGTAGGTACATGAGCTACAGTTCACTGAATTTGTTTTTAAAGAAATATATACACATGATCAAACAGAAACCAAATCAGCCTACAAGAAATCCTAGTTTCCAGAGTATAAAGTCTTTCCAATCTGATCAAGCACCTTTCCAATCTCATCTTTCACTTTTACCACTTGCTCATTCCAGCCACACCAATCTCAGTTCATGCATTTATTTAACATTCATCTTTTATTCCTAATAAGCACTAACTCCAGCTATAAAGTCCTTCCTTCCCCTTTCTTTTTCTTTTTGCTAGAAAGGCATTATTCTAAAGGCATTATTCAAAATCTAGTTTAAACGTTAGGTTCTCTGAGAAAACGTCTCCTACTAAAACTTCTCTTCTGAGGTCCCTGTAATACTTCACTAACATATGCTTCTCCCATAGCAACTTGGATAGTATTTTACTGATTATGTCTCTGCCAGGAAAAGGAAAAGAATCTCAATCTCCTGCCACCGGGTGATGACAAGTCCTCGTTCGTAGTAAATCATACATCTAATGTGTAACTATCCATCATCTTTCCATTCTTCCATATGTGTTCAGCAGCAAAGCTGCTAAGAACCATTTCATGCTCCTATGAGCATTCTATTTGCCACCACAGCACTCAACGATCTCAGCAACAAGCCTGTAACCCTGGCAAAAATATAATCACACTCCAGTAAGAACACAAAATAGCTACCCCTGAGGCATTCAAACACGGTGACAAGACTATTAATCAGTACAGACCCATCCAACCATGGATTAATTCTCCAGTTATGTTATTTAGCACCTGCATGTATGGATGTGAGAGTTGGACTGTGAAGAAGGCTGAGCGCTGAAGAATTGATGCTTTTGAACTGTGGTATTGGAGAAGACTCTTGAGAGTCCCTTGGACTGCAAGGAGATTCAACCAGTCCATTCTGAAGATCAGCCCTGGGATTTCTTTGGAAGGAATGATGCTAAAGCTGAAACTCCAGTACTTTGGCCACCTCATGCGAAGACTTGACTCATTGGAAAAGACTCTGATGCTGGGAGGGATTGGGGGCAGGAGGAGAAGCGGACGACAGAGGATGAGATGGCTGGATGGCATCACTGACTCGATGGACGTTGAGTCTGAGTGAACTCCGGGAGTTGGTGATGGACAGGGAGGCCTGGCGTGCTGTGATTCATGGGGTTGCAAAGAGTCTGACACGACTGAGCGACTGATCTGATCTGATCACCCTTTACACCCTCACCTTTGCTAACTCTAATCATGCATGGATACCATGTTCTTGACTTCATCCTTTAAGTAAAAATCTTTCTTGGCTCTTCATCCTCCTTTTACTAAGTGGTGTAGATCTGCTACCCTCATCTTATGATTCCACTTTTTATCGCTCCTTATTTTGCAATACTGAGGTTTTGTGTGAATCAGATTTGGTAGCTCCAGTGCACAACATACACTTGAAGTTTTAAACAAATAGACTGCTCCTTAAATATCACAGAGTTTATATAATTTCCCTCGTTTAGAACTCAGAAAAATATTTACTCAGATATGACATTATACATTATAGAAAGGTCAGGTTAGGTCTCCAGCAAGCCCACAAAGATCCATTTAACCTAATATGCATTAACACTAACTACCAAAGATCCTAAGTTAGTAGGACTGTAACAAAACTTTAGGTGAAATTGTATATATAGTTCCCATATCAAGTCTAGAATTGAAAACTTGGTCACAGAGCTACTTATTTGTCAGCAAGTGGAGTAGTGATGCCCCTGCTACAAACCTTCAGTGGGGAAGGGACTGGTGGAGATGAACACCTAGGGGCTTAAAGCTCAGGACCCATACCTAGGGGAAATTGCCAAGTCCTCTCCAGTCCCAGTAGTGCTCCTGGCAGTTTAAGGACATTAAAGACTTCTTCAAAGACTCAATTCTTTTCCCTCACCACCACTCAAACTTTACTGAAAACAAACAACAACAACCAAAACACCCCACACAACTGTTTCAACTGAAGCTGGCTTCATCATCACTTGAGTGAAATACATGACTAGACTATGCTGAGAGCATTTAATCCTAAGCACTGAGTACATGGGTCTGGTATCCCTGTTTGAGAAGAAAACACTATGAAAGACATAGAGACCTAGTGATGATGAAGTCTCTTATATGTGCACTCTCTCTCTCTGCTGCTTGTCTTTCAGTGGAATGAAGGATAAAAGCAGGTGACAGCAGAAAACTACGATGACTAGCCTTCTATGTCTTGGTTTCCTCCTACCCTTCTCTCCAAAATATCACCACTTGTCACTTGAGAAACTCAGCAACGTAGGAGCGGTCCAAAACAGCAATAGGCTGAAAGGGGAAAAGAGGGAAATTCCAGTTATCAGCAGTAGATAAAGATGACACATAGGAAAAGTTTAGCAGAGGAGTTATGGAGGGTAAGAAAAGGTGAGTATAAATAACGAGTACAAATATATAGAGACTATTATTTGCAGCAACAGGTGTTATTTGGGGAGGATTCCCAGGTGGCACAGTGGTAAAGAATCTACCTGCTAATGCAGGAGACACAAGAGATTCGGGTTTGATCTGTGGGCCGGGAAGATCCCCGGAGTAGGAAATGGCAACCCGCTCTTGTATTCTTGCCTGGAAAATCCCATGGACAGAGGAGTCTGGCAGGCTGCAGTCCATGGGGTCGCATGCAGCCCCTAGGTGGAAGAGTCAGTCACAACTGAGCACACGCACACAAGTTCTGGAGGCTAAGACTCTAAACCTCTAAGAAATGTCATTCAATGACAAAACTCATTTTCAAGGAAAGTTAAAAGGTGAAGGGTCCCTCAGAGATTAGTCACACAGTTCTTAATTTTTTGTGGATCATAAACCCATTCGGGACTATGACAACAGTTGTACATCCCCCAAAGAAAAAAACAAAACACTTTGAGACTCAAATACTTTCAGGGGCTTCACAGCGACACGCAAGCTCTTTAACAGGATGCTATCCAAACTTGGTTCCTCAATTTTTAGATGGACAAACAGAACCAGCGGGTGTAAGTCACTTTCCAAGGGCATATATTAAGCGTCAGAGTTTATGCTGGGATTCAGATTTTTCAGCCTACACTGTATAACCTGTCATCAAGGCAGTCCTCTGCACCTCAGCTGCCTGCCGCATTCCAGAACTATGCCCCAGTGCTTGGAGACGCACTTCTTGATGCTGTGATAAAACTGCTGACCACACCCTCCTTCACAAATTAGAGCCCGTGGTCCATCTAATTTGATTCCTACACAATAGCCTACAGAAGCCCTGGGTCTCTACAGTCATCCTGTAAAAGCTGTGTAGCAGACTTTAGCCGAAGGAAGCGTCGTTTTTGTTCTAGTGATCCAAGTACATTCTAACTAACGATAAGTCTGAGTTGTTTCTGAGTATTCTTTAAATTTGAGAAACTCGACAAGGGAAGGAAGGTCCTTTTCATTAACACAGTTTCTTAGGCTGCTTCGTTCCTTGCAACCTGCCAGTTCAAGTTTCCCTCTATCCCAAACTAGACTACCTATCCTCTACTAATTTAATTCACTCTGGTTGCTCCCAAGTTTATCCCTCTCTTTTAAACCTTAACCCTCAAGGCTATTTCTACCACTTGCTGAGGAGCACCAACATTTCCTTGCTTGCAAACATCATTTCCCTTTTTATTCTCTATTCCCATTAGAGAAGTTTTAACACTTATTGTACACAATTCTATCATTGATACCTATAAAAAGTCCTACATAAGTCCACTCCTTTACTCCCTAAATGTCCAATTTAGAAATCTTCTTATACCTGTTCCATCTTGTCAACATCCTCTTCCATCTCTCTTATTCTAATTACTCTCTTCCTCAGGTCACACTGGACCCTCCAAGGTACATGTTTGTCTCTTACTAACGTACTTTATAAGGAAGAGATAAACTGACTTATCTTACAATTAATTAGAAAACTTAGGGACCTCTGCTTTTTCAGACTTTCACAATACTGAATCAATTTCCCATTCTGTATCTAATTAATAACAATTTTTTGGAGAAACTCCTTTTTTAAAACTTGCTATTATCAATCTGTCCATCCATCCAACCATCCCCTCACTTGATTATTTTTTTATTGCCTACTAGGTGCTGCTGCTGCTGCTAAGTCGCTTCAGTTGTGTCCGACTCTATGTGACCCCATAGACGGCAAAGCCTTTCCTCCCACTGAAGCTCCACCGTCAAGGGCTCCTCTGCCCCTTAGGTTTCTAACACCTTTCTTTAGTTGTTGTTTTGCTTCAGTTTGCTCATATCAAAGTAATATTGTATGTCACTTAATCTGACACCATTCCTCACAGATCTTCCGTCTACCACCTAGAACAGCCTCTCCTGCCTAAAGAAATGCTGCACCATATCCACCAAGCTGCTCAGATAAAAAACAAACAAATAAGAAAAACAGAATTACAGTGCTGAAAATATCTAGGAATCATCCAGTCGAATCTTTCATTTTCCAAATAAGGAAAGTGAGAACCAGAGAGGTAAGCTGGCTTGCCAGAAAGTATCAGTGCTGTAACAAGGTACCAGTACCGGTGCTGTCTGTATCTTTAACTCAAGTCCAGTTTTATTTCACTATGTCACTTTACTATAATCTGGCTTTTCCTTTTTCTTCTTTTCTATATCTTAGTATCTTTTTTTTAACTAAAGAGTATACCTCCAGGGACACAGTCATTTAAACAAACACACACAAAAGTTTACGCAAAGAGGACATACGAATCACAGCATGACAAATTTTAAAGAGAAAGAGCCCTGGTGATAACAACCTAGACCAGTAATTGTCAAAAATGAGATTTAAAAATTAGAAACACAGATTTTTCTATCTATATGGCTACATAATATGTACCCTCCATATCTCACCTTTCCCCTCCCCCAGAAAACCATGGATCTATAGTTATTATTTTATTCATTTGTGCAGTTGTTGTTTTGTTGTTTAGTCACTAAGTCCTGCCGGACTCTTTGTGACCCCATGGACTGTAGCCTGCAATGCTCCTCTGTCCATGGGATTTCCCAGGCAAGAAAGAATACTGCAGTGGGTTGCCATTTCCTTCTCCTAGGGATATTTCTGACCAAGGGATCCAATCTGCGTTTCCTGCATTGGCAGGAGCGTTCTTTACCGCTCAGCCTGCAGAGTATGAGAAAAGGGATTAAGAACCTGTGACCTAATCTAACTAATTCATTTGTCTGATGAGAAATCTCCAGTCGAGAGAAAGGAAGGTATTTGCCCAAAGTAAGTAAATCAGCAATTTAAGAGCAGTTTTAAGACAAAGGTCTGTTTTTCACATTTGCGTGTTTTACACTGCTGATATAGGTTCAAAAAACAGTCTTCAGGACAGAGCTTTTCAGAGCACAGGAAACACAGCAAGCTTCCTAACTGCCCAGGTGCCCTTGGTTGGCTTGGTGTCTGGAAACAAATATGGTAGACACCTCTGATAAATCATCTTCTGGTTACCCAAAAAAAAAAAAGAGATGCTTTCAGGCGTGTTTCTAAGGAAAGTGTCCTTAAAAGAGAGTTGAGATTCTGACTTTTGAGTTCGGAGGGGCATGAAACGCACCCAACACCCTCATTTTACAGATATGTAAGCCGTGCCACAGAGAGGGTAATGGAAATGGGCAAGGTCAGAGTGAGTCGGTGGACGAGGTAACACTAGAACTCCGGGCTCCCTATCCCCCGGTTGGCCGCCTCTCACAGATGTATTCACCGCCTCCTGCTCGGATAATCCCCTCAGTAAGCTGACTACAGGCTTTAATTCACAGGTTAAAACACTGACTTAACATTAAAATCGTGGAATTTGTGACGCCCAGAGTACGACGGGGTCCCAGAAGGTAGCCGGGCCAAAACTCTCATTTTGTTCAGGAAATCGAGATTCATAGAAAGTGCTATATGCCGGGATCTTGGGCAAAGTTCAGGCAAGGTGGCAAACGCCGCCACCAGGGCCTCGAAGACCAACCACTACAAACCCAATCTACTACAAACCCAATCCCGGCTTTTCGAGGAGCTCTAGGCCCGAAAAGGGCCGGAGACCGAGAGCCCAACCGGTCGAGGGCCCTAGAGCCCGATCCAGCCGCCTCCACCCGCTGTACGCACCCCGGGCTCTGTAGTTCGCCGCCCGCCCCATGCCAACCCGGCCGCCGCCTCACCTATGCCAGCCCTCCGTTTGTTGTACTGGTGAAAGGGGAGGGAGAAACGCGACAAACACTTCCCGCGGACCCCACCGCCGGGACACTTCCGCTTCCGCCGCCCCTCGGGCACTTCCGGAATGTTGGCATCCGGGGCTTGGCCCATTCCCTGTGCCCATGTTGGATGTGAGGCTCGGGCGTCCAGGCCTGGCAGCCATGTTAAGCGTGGCTTTTGGGTAAACTCGCGGCAAGTCCTTCATTCACGTGACAGCGTTACCACGCCCGAAGTGTGTAGCGTCTGCCGCCGGATAAATAGTCCAGGTTCTGCGGTTTGCTTCTAGGTGGCTTTGGTGCACTTTTCAGGGTTTCGCGTTTTTCGGTTGCAAAGTAGCTAAATTCCGGTAGAGACTTTTTTCCAAAACTTACTTACCTGAAAAACAGAAAAACTTTTTTTGGCGAGGGTGAGGTGGGGTAAAAACGTCAATGTTAAGTCTGCTTTTCTCTACATTTGGGACATTGTGTATGTACGTACTTTACAGTATTTTATAGTTTCCAAAGGATTTCCTCATCTTTGTCTAATTAAACACTCGCCACGACCGTGACGTATTGGTAGGAGTTAATTTGACCCGTTTTTTTCCTTACAAAAACTACCTTCAGAGAGGGTGTGGACTGAAAAAAAAGAAAACAAACCAAAAAAACCCCACAGCCTAGAATTAGGGAATTACTTTTTATTCAGCGCACTGGCTGAGGACTTAAGCTAGCTGTGGAGATGGCCTCTCAGATGTCTGCGAGTGACTGTTGTGAAGAGGTAAGGCATGCAGATGTGTAGGAGTTTGAAAAAGAAAAAAAGCAGGTAGTTGAACGTGAAAATATTACTTCTCGTTAAAGAAACAAAATGTCAAATTAATGAATTTAGCTCTTTTTTATGTATGAGGTAATATGTGAATCTGGGCTTTATGAAGTCATTCTCTTGATATGTACCTTAGGTTTCTAGGGTCTATAATCCTGTTTTTCTCCGAACTGAATCTCGGTAGGATGCACCTTTAGGCACAGCTGCAGTGACTGATGGCTCCATGACCGCAACAGTCTTTAACCGAAATGACACGAACCATTGTATGTCTGCAGAGATAACTGCGCAGTGTCACACAGCTAGACTGAAACCAAATTTTTTTGCCTTCCAAATGCCTTGCCCCTAAATATGGGTGACCCTTGATCAACTCTGGGGTTAGGGGTCAAAAATTTGAGTGTAAGTTTACAGTAGGCCTTCCCTACTGCAGTCCACATCTGTGGGTTCAAGCAACCACAGAGTGAGTACTCATTCTGTGACCTTGAGATGTCAACTCTAAGCTTCGGGTTTGTTAGGAAAAAAGGGATGTCGTTATGGTAAGTACATACAAAACCACCGCAGAATTTAGTGGCTAACCATAATTTGTTAGGATTCTGGGAGTTGACTGGGTTCAGTTGGGCAGTTGTAAATTGGGGTTACATGCATTTGATGTTAAATGTCGGCTGAGACTTTTCACTGCAAATTCAAATGGAAGTTGCATCATGGACAATTTAGTCTGCAAGCCCTCTAGGGCCTCAGCTTAAACTATCTGTCAGAGTACCTACACATGCTTTATCCTTCTGGTTTGGATTTCTCACAGCAGAGTGCTGGGTTATGATAGCGAGCACTCAGAAATAGAGTAGAAAGTGAGCTGTTCCAAGCAGTACAGGAGGAAACTCAAGGACAGGACTTCAAATGATTCAGCCTTGGGAGTCCCAGAAGTCATTTCTGTCACATTCTGTTGGTCAAGGAAGCCACCCAGATTCAAAATGAGAAGGGTAAGATTCCACCTCTTAATTTAATGAGTAGCTAAAGATTGAGGGTCCATCTTTAACTGTTTTTTGGTGGGGGAGAGAGATGTAGATTTTATTAGCACAGGCTTCAAAAAGGAAGGCTAGTAGCCCCACCAGTACAGTCTTGAGGGTGTACCTTAGTGATTCCTTACATGATTTATTTTTAATTGTAAAATATACATGGCTTCCCTGGTGACTGAGTGGTAAAGAATGCACCAGCCAATGCGGGAGTCACAGGTTCCACCCCTGGATCTGGAAGATCCCTTAGGGAAGGAAATGGCAACCCACTCTAATATTCTTGCCTGGGAAATCCTATGGACAGAGGAACCTGGTGGGCTCCATTCAGTCCATGGGGTCCCCAGAGTCAGACACGACTCAGGAACTAGATCACCACCACCAAAATATATGTAAAAAAATTTAGTATTTTTAACCAATTTTGAGTGTACAGTGGCATTAATTCATTGGCATTAAGACTATTTACATTGTTATGTGACTACATCACCATCCACCACCAGATTTTTTTCATCTTCCCTTCCATTTGTCCTAAACAATTCCCACCTGCTGCAGCCCAGCCCCTGGCAACCACCATTCTACTCTCTCTCTGTACCCATATAAGTAGGCTCATACAGTATGTCCTTTTTGTTTGTTTTTTTCCACTTAGCATAATATTTTCAAGGTTCAGCTATGCTGCAGCATGTGTCAGATTTTTTTTCCTTTTTAAGACTGAGTTATATTACGTTGTATGCATATATCATATTTTGCTTGTTCATTCATCCATCAACTGACATTTGGATTGCTTCCCACATGTCTGTTGTAAATAGACATTGTGAATAATTCTTCAATGAATATTAGTGTGCAGGTGTCTTTTCTTTCTTTCCATTATTTTGATATATATCCCAAAGTGGGATGGTTATATCATATAGAAATTCCATTTTTAATTTTTCCATAGTAGTTACACCATTTTACATTCTCAGCAACAGTGCACAAGGGTTCCAATTTCTCAACGGCCTTTCTTTCTTTTTTTTTGTGAGATAATGTTCGTAATCCACTAAGAAGAGTGCCTCAGTTCAGTTCAGTCACACAGTCATGTCCAACTCTTTGTGACCCCATGAATCGCAGCATGACAGGCCTCCCTGTCCATCACCAACTCCTGGAGTTCACCCAAACTCATGTGCATCGAGTCGGTGATGCCATCCAGCCATCTCATCCTCTGTCATCCCCTTTTCCTCCTGCCCCCAATCCCTCCCAGTATCAGGGTCTTTTCCAATGAGTCAACTCTTTGTGTGAGGTGGCCAAAGTACTGGAGTTTCAGCTTTAGCATCATTCCTTCCAAAGAACACCCAGGACCGATCTCCTTCAGAATGGACTGGTTGGATCTTCTTGCAGTCCAAGGGACTCTCAAGAGTCTTCTCCAACACCACAGTTCAAAAGCATCAATTCTTTGGCACTCAGCTTTCTTCACAGTCCAACTCTCACATCCATATATGACCACTGGAAAAACCATAGCCTTGACTAAACGGACCTTTGTTGGCAAAGAAATGTCTCTGCTTTTCAATATATTATCTAGGTTGGTCATAACTTTCCTGCCAAGGAGTAAGCGTCTTTTAATTTCATGGCTGCAATCACCATCTGCAGTGATTTTGGAGCCCACAAAGATGAAGTCTGACACTGTTTCCACTGTTTCCCCATCTATTTCCCGTGAAGTGATGGGACCAGATGCCATGATCTTCGTTTTCTGAATGTTGAGCTTTAAGCCAACTTTTTCACTCTCCACTTTCACTTTCATCAAGAGGCTTTTTAGTTCCTCTTCACTTTCTGCCATAAGGGTGGTGTCATCTGCATATCTGAGGTTATTGATATTTCTCCCGGCAATCTTGATTCCAGCTTGTGCTTCTTCCAGCCCAACATTTCTCATGATGTACTCTGCATATAAGTTAAATAAGCACATAGCAAATATTATGAAAAAGTTAGCTGTTACTATTTGATTGTTCAGAGGCTCTTCTTTTCCCTTTTTTCTCAGCAGTGTTTGAAGTTTCAAGGACTGAATTCTTAGCATGTGGTTTTTCTGAAGTTCACTTTCAAAGCATCTTAAAATTTTCCAAGTTACATAAGGAAATACTGTGAAAGGATGTTGTAAGTAGGTGTATGCTTAGTGAATTGCACTATCAAAACCAAACACAAGGTGGTAGATTAGGCGTGTGCACATGCGGGGACACACACATACACAAAAGGAGAAAAGAAAAAGTTTCATGGGTAGCTTTTATAAACATAAGGCCTGCTACTGCTGCTAAGTCGCTTCAGTCGTGTCTGACTCTGTGCGACCCCATGGACTGCAGCCTACCAGGATTCTCCATCCCTGGGATTCTCCAGGCAAGAACACTGGAGTGGGTTGCCATTTCCTTCTCCAATGCATGAAAGTGGAAAGTGAAAGTGAAGTCGCTCAGTCAAGTCTGACTCTTAGCGACCCCATGGACTGCAACCTACCAGGCTCCTCCATCCATGGGATTTTCCGGGCAACAGAACTGGAGTGGGGTGCCATTGCCTTCTCCCAACATGAGGCCTAAGTGAGCATAAATAAATAAGGCCGTTTATTTCATTTTTAATTTGGACCATACTGTTCAAGGTTACATCTCAAGAAAGTGAATAGATTTAGAAACTTCAGAAGCTCAAAAAGTTTAAGTAATAAAGTCTTACTGTGTTTTCCCTGTCAACTGCATTGAGTGCTGATCTTTTAGCCAGCTCTCTAGAGATGTGAGAGTAAAGAAGATATTTTTTATAACAAGAGATGTTTGAAATGCCAAGAACTATTTACCGTGAGCCAGCATTTACTAAAAGGCTGTGTGGGGCCTGAGAATATTGTTAGACTGTTAGGGCTGCAGAGATGACTATGTAGCAGTTTCTGCTCCTAAGCAATCTGGGAGACATCTACAAAGAACACTTAAGTGAAGTTTGGGAACCCCTGGCCCAGTGGAATGTCAGGATACCCGAGCAGTACAGAGAACAGAGTCCAGGCTCTGTGCAGCTGTGCTTGAAATAGTAATTACAAACACCCAGTTCAGCTCACTTTTCCTTCCCCCACAAGCTTGTGTCACTACTTCTTTTTCTTTTTTTTAAATTTTATTTTATTTTTAAACTTTACATAATTGTATTAGTTTTGCCAAATATCAAAATGCATCCGCCACAGGTATACATGTGTTCCCCATCCTGAACCCTCCTCCCTCCTCCCTCCCCATACCATCCCTCTGGGTCGTCCCAGTGCACTAGCCCCAAGCAGCCAGTATCCTGCATCGAACCTGGACTGGCTTCTCGTTTCATACATGATATTTTACATGTTTCAATGCCATTCTCCCAAATCTTCCCACCCACTCCCTCTCCCATAGAGTCCAAACTACTTCTTAATTAGGTCTCTCTGTCTCATCATCCTGGCTCTAGTATCTCACTTGCAAATTCTTAATGTTTTGTTTTTTCATTGTTTAATCTCAATGTCTCTCTACCAGTCATTTTAAATACATCATTATGTTTAATCCCTATGAATTCTGTGAGGTAAGTGTTGTTTACCCCATCTTACAGGTAACGTAACTCAGGTTCAGAGAGGTTAAGTATTTTGCTAAAGTTCACACAGCTAGCAAATAAAGAGAATCACTGTGAAATTTTAGCTATCTTACTTCAAAATCCATATTCCTCCTGTGCAGTCTTGTAATTTTTCCTCCAAATAACAATCTGATTAATTTTCTTAAAGCACACAAGGAATGTGTCAATGGCTCATTTTTTCTTAAACTTTAAACCTTAAAGCATACATTTATTTCTTGTTGATCGGAATTCCAAGGCCCAGTATGCCTTGGTTGCAGTCTAGCATTTCAGTCTCCTTTTGCTGCATATAGGACACACGGGAATCAGTTTCCCCTCACATACTCTATGACTCTCCTGACCTTGACTAAATGAGCAAGTTGCCCCCCGATTAGTAGAAGGTGAATTAACCTCATTCAGCTGTCACAAGGAAAGAAATGAAAAGTGCTGAAGGACTGGGCCCACCCAAATGAGCCTCATACTGGGATGGAAACTGATGGTCCTTACATTCCAAAAGTAACAGGTAGAAAGCAGGTGTAGTTTTCGAACGCTGGTTGTATTTTGAATCTGACATGGTTCATTAATTCATTCAACAAATATTTTCTGAGTGCTTGCTCTCAGGGGAGGCACTGGACTAGTCGCAAAGAAACAAACAATGATAAGTGGATATATTTCTTCCTGCAGTTTGGTCAAGGGAGTCAGGCAAACATCCAGATGAATCAATTTCTCAAACATAAACAGATAGGGGGGTGGGTATACAGTTAAGCTTAGTTGATGAAGGAATTAATGAAAGGATAATTGTACTCAATTTTTGCTTTTAAGTACTTCAGTTATAACAAAATTCTTTCCAAATGTTACAGCTCTATTCGGTTAAACATAAATGTGGCAAATGACAACTTCTCAAAGCGCCAAATAATACAGACTTAATAAAATTTTTATTCTCTTAAAATTATAAATTTAAATCAATAGTTAAAGATTTCAAATTGGAATCACACAATTCATCCATCATATTCTTTACTGTTATATTTTCTTAAAATATCTATATTTTAAATTATAATTATTTGTAGACTATTTCTTAACCCAAACTACAATATAGATGTGATTTATTCCTCATTTCTATGCTTAAATTTAATATTTTTGTGGTTATAATTACTTAAAAATTTCAACTCCCCATATTGGCAGATTGTAGTTGCATATTGATGGGGAGTAGCTAAGCCCCATGATTTCCCTTCTTCCCACCCCAACCCTTTTCCTTTTGGCTCTCAAGCTATGAGGACACATGACTAGGGTGGTAACAGCATTAAATCATCATGTAGATGGAATCTGTATGGGAGATGACAAAACCAGCATTCTGTGCAATTCATAGACTAGCAGAGGTCAGAGGTGGACAGTAAGACTCCTTGCGTTACTTAAGTCAGGGGATACTGCTGATCTTGAATTAAGACCATGGGTCCTCTTAATTGCATGAATCCACCCATTTCTTGTTTGACTTAGGCTCAGTTCAGTTCAGTCCCTCAGTTGTGTCCGACTCTTTGCGACCCCATGAATCGCAGCACGCCAGGCCTCCCTGTCCATCACCAACTCCCGGAGTTCACTGAGACTCACATCCATCGAGTCAGTGATGCCATCCAGCCATCTCATCCTCTGTCGTCCCCTTCTCCTCCTGCCCCCAATCCCTCCCAGCATCAGAGTCTTTTCCAATGAGTCAACTCTTCACATGAGGTGGCCAAAGTACTGGAGTTTCCGCTTTAGCATCATTCCTTCCAAAGAAATCCCAGGGCTGATCTCCTTCAGAATGGACTGGTTGGATTTCCTTGAAGTCCAAGGGACTCTCAAGAGTCTTCTCCAACACCACAGTTCAAAAGCATCAATTCTTCGGCGCTCAGCCTTCTTCACAGTCCAGCTCTCACATCCATACATGACCACAGGAAAAACCATAGCCTTGACTAGACGGACCTTTGTTGGCAAAGTAATGTCTCTGCTTTTGAATATGGTATCTAGGTTGGTCATAACTTTCCTTCCAAGGAGTAAGCATCTTTTAATTTCATGGTTGCAGTCACCATCTGCAGTGATTTTGGAGCCCAGAAAAATAAGTTTCAGTTAGATTTCATCACTTTTACCAAAAATATTCCTGATAGTATTTCCTACGCTGTGTTACCCATTAACCTCCTCTATTATCCTCAGTTCAGTTCAGTTGCTCAGTTGTGTGTGACTCTTTGTGACCCCATGAACCGCAGCACGCCAGGCCTCCCTGTCCATCACCAACTCCTGGAGTTCACCCAAACCCATGTCCATCGAGTCGGTGATGCCATACAACCAATTCATCCTCAGTTGCCCCCTTCTCCTCCTGCCCTCAACCTTTCCCAACATCAGGGTCTTTTCAAATGAGTCAACTCTTCGCATGAGGTGGCCAAAGTACTGGAGTTTCAGCTTCAACGTCAGTCCTTCCAATGAACACCCAGGACTGATCTCCTTTAGGAGGGACTGGTTGGATCTCCTCGAAGTCCAAGGGACTCTCAAGACTCTTCTCCAACACCACAGTTCAAAAGCATCAATTCTTTGGTGCTCAGCTTTCTTTATACTCCAACTCTCACATCCATACATGATCACTGGAAAAACCATAACCTTGATTATTATCCTAAACCTTCAGAAAACATGTTACTCTGAGTAGCCTTGAACATGCTTGAGGAATGAAGCACCAAAGTGCTGCACCAAAGTGGTGGATAATATTAAAAGGTCAAATGAGGGGCTGATGTCAAGAAGTCTGCAAAATTAGGGATATGGAGCAAGAAGTAACCGTGAGAACAGAAGTGCCCTGGGGTTCTTTGAAGTTGAGAGGCCACCAGACTGCCCATGGTTGTGGGCCAGCACATCAAATGATTTTGTATGGGTATGAAAGTGTATTTTCCAGAAGGTTTAGCTCTCTGGGTGATATTTCCTTGCCTTCTACTAAGATAGTAAAGTGTTTCAGGTCCTGGCAGTACCATAACTTATGATACAGATAAGTGTGGTAAAGGCAGGAAAATAGCAGGGAATTGAAATTTGGGCAGGCCTGAGGACAACCTCAGATTCAGAGGAGGGAAAAGTGGAATCCCAAAAGGGTAGTATCAACATGTAATTGTAAAGAAGTATAAAGAAGTACACTTCTTTACAGAAGTAATTTTACAGAAGTAATTACTTTTTTCATTTTCCTGGCAATAGTGCCTTAATGTGGAGAAGGCGATGGCACCCCACTCCAGTACTCTTGCCTGGAAAATCCCATGGATGGAGGGGCCTGGTGGGCTGCAGTCCATGGGGTCGCGAAGAGTCGGACACGACTGAGCGACTTCACTTTGACTTTTCACTTTCATGCATTGGAGAAGGAAATGGCAACCCACTCCAGTGTTCTTACCTGGAGAATCCCAGGGACGGGGTAGCCTGGTGGGCTGCCGTCTATGGGGTCGCATAAAGTCAGACATGACTGAAGCGACTTAGCAGCAGCAGCAGTGCCTTAATGTTCCTTTGGAGAACAGTTCTTTATCCTCATCTCGTCCATTCAGGAGGGCTGCTTCACCCCTGGCTCCTGCAGTGCCTTGTAATTTAGTCTATTTCAATAAAAGTTAAAGCACACTTGTGGCCCTAAAATCTGATTCAGCAATCTTATCCCAACTAATGTATAAGCTTCAAATGTTTTACTAGAAGTCTTAAGAAAGGAAAGTTCTCTTCTACTGAAATTGTAACTCTGGAGCTGCCAGGGTTTACCTCTGGGATGGGTGAAGTGGTCAAAGCCTGAGAATGAAGACAATGTCAAGGAAAACATGGATGGATCGAAAAAAGGAGACCCAAAAAAACACCTGGCAACAATTTTTGAGACTGGGTTGAGCCATGCCTGAATTCAGAGATCTCTCTGGATTTTTCAAGTACAAGTGCCATGGAAATCCTCCCCACCTCCCATACTTTGCTCCCACCTCCCCCCACCCCATTTTTTTTTTTTTTTAATTCAGTATCTGAGATGAGTTTTCTTTTGGGTGTTATTCTTCGAAAGAAGTTCAATATACTACATGTGTTTTCCCCACTAGAGGGTGTAGCTCACTCACTGCATAAGGAGCAAAACTGTAGATGCTTCAGTCAGATCTGTTGGGATGGTGCAGAGTCCCAGCCACAGAGTTCACATCGCTGATGGTGCCCTTAGAAGACCTGGGAGAACGGTCATATTGCCAAGTCCAAGCTCATACTGCTCACTGCATGACAGAACAATAAATCAAGAGATAAAGTGTTTGGACAAGGAATAACCACTTTATTTGGAAAGCCAGGAAATCATGAAGATGGTGGAGCTAGTGTATCCAGAATTAAAATTCAGGCTTCTTTTATATTAAAAGGGGAGGGAGTGTGATCAGTTATTGCAACCTTCTCGGTGCCAGAATCATTTGTGCTTCTAGCTGTCATGACGCTCTAGGTCATGACATTCCTGTAAACTTCTAACAAGCCAACTGTTACTCTCTACTCTGCAAATTTTTATTTCTATATGAATGAAAAATGTTCTACCTTTAAAGGTCAAACTTGAGGGGTAGAGCCTTGATAATGGGCTTATCATATGTTTCAGGTTTTTTCTTCTCTGTTACAGATAGATGATCAAGGCAAGGAAATGGAAGAGGACCCAGGTGCCACATGGAGACTTCATCTCAAGAACAGTGAGGCTTCCTTTGTGTTAAAAAAGTAAGGGCCAGAATGGCAAATGGATTTTGTCTTCCATGCCAAATCTGATGGACACAACATGTTTTGATTGCTATGTTGAGAAAGATTTTGAAACCATGTCCAACTCAGTGGAGTGTACTCTCATTGATTACCAATACCTGGGGTAGGCATGGGAAGAAGCAGCAGGGTTGGATGCAATAAATACTTTGCCTCTATGGGTGAGATGTTTCTCAGTAGGCATTTTGGGTTTGGCATTTTGGGTTTTTTGTTTGTTCATTGTTAAAGCAGATGTTTTTAAAATTTTTAAATTCTAGTTATTTATTGATGGCTGTGCTGGGTCTTGACTGCTTTCACCAGTAGTGGCAAGTGGTGGCTACTCTCTGGTTGCGGTCCACAGGCTTCTCTTGCAGTGGCTTCTCTTGTTGTGGAATATGGGGTCTAGGGCACACTGGTTCAGTAGTTGTGGTGCATGGGCTCCACTGCCCTGCAGAATGTGGAATCCTCCTGGAGCAGGGATTGAACCCACGTACTCTGCATTGGCAAGTGGATTCTTAACCACTGGACCATCAGGGAAGTCAACTCTTGGCATTTTGGATGGGTCACTTCTTTATTGTGTAGTGCATTGAAGAGTATTTATCCACTGAATAGCAATAGTACCACTCCAGTCACTGTGACAAACAAAAATAAAATCGCAACATATTTTTAAAAGCGTCTTATGAGAGCAGTCACTTGAAAATCATTATGTTTGGCTGAGAGTGACTTGACGTAGACTTACTTGAAGATTGCTCTAGAGCTTCTTATGTTTTTGAAGACTAACAGGAAAAAAGAATGAGGGTTTTTCTTATAAAACCTGAGAACCAATTTTCCACCAGTAGTGAATAAGAATCGACAATGGAGATGGGAATGAAGAGTGTCCAGTAAAGGGAAGAAAATGCTTATAAGGACAGGGAGTCAGCTATCAACTGGCAGCAGGTGATTAATATGGTTGAGGAAAGGATAGAGGGAGCTTCAGCTTTTGGGGAAGGGGTATCCTATTAAACATCAGGGTCATTGGGGTACTTTCATCCCACCTTAGGGTTCCATTGTCTCTAGGTGTTCTGTTAGGTCAGAGTGTTGTCTTTATATAACAGTTATCAGGGAGCTGCCCCCCTCTATACCTCTGAATCCACTGAATAATATCGGCCTCCTTAAATTATTTTTTGGAACAAGTTAGCATATAAGCCAATGAGTGAATAAATAGATGAATAAAATATTCCTTACCCCTTCGTTTAAGAGTTCAGTAGTACCTCTTTCATGTTTCTTATGCCCCTGAAGAGAAAGGCCAGAAAGAGGGTTTGAACAACAGGCATGGTATTGTTGCCACTTTCAAGTTTTGCATTTGCCCAAGACCACACATGAGCAGCACCTTAGTTGGACAGGTCGGATGTATTATTCATCTCTGTGAGAGAGAAAACAATGGAAGCCATAGGGTACCTCAGTAAAAGGATATTAGGAAGGATTTATTGTCCACATTTGGGGTTATTAGGTTGATTTGGGGAAATTTTAATGGCTTTGCCCTGGATTGGGTACCCTCAGGACATGGTAATTCTATGATTGACATCTTGAAAAGTCTTATTTAGAAGGAGGAAATAATAGGCTAAAGTTGTAATTGGTAAAGAAGCAACAGTCACTCATATTAACCTAAAATAGGGGATGTTTGCTAGTTTGCATGATGTTTGTTTTGCCTGAGTTCAGGCTTAATTATAGAGTAGTATTGTCTTCGTCTTGATTCATCACGGTTGCAGACCAACTTTGTTGGATGTTAATATTCTGCAAAGTTGTTTGCTAAACAGGAGAACATCAAGGCCACTTGTTTTTTATTTTTCATTTGGACCCATGAGTGCTATGGCAATGCCAAGGTTAGCTCCTGGATGTCATGGGTTGTTTTCCTCTTTTCACATTGTATTATATCTTTTATAATCTTGTTTTCTTGCTCCCTCCCTGGATTGTAAACTGCACAAGGAACAGACTTATTTTGATTACTATTAAGGACCCAAACGTAGCCAAGTCTGTCAGTTCATAAGTTCTTAAAGAATATTTACTGAATAAATGAATTGTCCAATTAGCCTATCAGACTGAGTTACTCAAAGGCAGAGGTCACTTCCTACTCAGCTCTGTACTTCTAGAAACAAACACAATTCTGGTGTGTCTCATTAAATATATCTTGAATTAAAGAGGAACTTTCCATAGCATAAGATTTATTGATTTTTTAATAAGAAAATATAATGAATTTTGCTTTTTGAAGGAAAGATGATGGTTGGTTCACTTATGACGAATAAAGGAAAGTCACTTCACAGTCAAGATTTTTTGAACTTCTGACATTTTCCAAAATGTTGAACTGAAAGAGTGAATTCCAAAGCTCTAAGAGAAATTGATATAAGTATTTAGTGACAATTCATATGAAATACAACCTTTATTTCTCCTCCTCTAGCTTTACTGTTTTGGGGATTTTAAGCGAAGACAAGTCTTGATTTGTAAACTCTTAACTTACAAATAACCTATAGCTACAAAGATTTGCCTCTCCTCTCAATACTCCCTTCACTCTGGAAACCACTGTACATTGTAATCATGGTGAATTATTAGGGCTTTTAACAGATGTATAAACTTGTATTTTAAGTAGGGAGAGGGAAAAACAGTGACTCCCTGAAGAACCATGGGAAAATCTTTTCAGTATTCTGAACCAGAATTATTTATTTGTAAAATGACCATAATTATGGGTACCTAACGAGAAAGGCTCTTTGAGGATCCTTGTGAAAGGGCTCTATGAACTACAAACAGGGAGGATTCTTATTGTGGGGGGCAAAGAGCATAATTGTCAAGAAAAAGATAAATACAGCAGTGCAGAAAACACAAGTGAAAATATTAGTCATCATTAGCAGAAATGTAATAACAACAGCAAGCCAATTACTACATTTTGCGATAAATTATAGTCAATGGACTTTTGTTATTGCATTTTTCATAAAAAAGTGGTCCATTTAAAAAAAGTAACAATAGCCTCATAGGAAACAAAAAAACATTGTTCATCTTCCGTAAATCCTTCCAATTTGACTTGAGCAAAGGAATTAACTTTGGAGTCTTTTCTTATTATGTATAAAAAGGGAATAATCTCATCCTTGCCTACCATCCAGTATTGGTATGGCTTTCATAGGTGCCCTGTTTAGGAAAATACTTTCTAAACTATAGCAGACTATTAGTTATATATCTGTGTGACATATAGTAATAGCCTGAGAATAATAGTATCTTATTCTTCCCCACTCTTTCCCTGCACCTAGCACAGTGTGTAGAACTTACTAAGCATTTATTAAAGATTCATGAAACAGGTAAGTGTGAAAGATTGTTTTTAAATATTCTAAAACTCTGGTCAAACATAAGATTCTAATCAAAGTAATTCAAAGTTAAGCTTGAGGGCTCTGGATGTTAGATTCCTGGAATTGTTTCTTGGCTTCTCCCCTAACAAGCTGTGATATTTTGAATGAGTCCCTAAATTCCTTCCATTTTTACTGATAGTCTAGAATAGGCAAATACATAAAGGTAGAAAGTAAAGTAGTGATTGCCAGATACTAAGGGGAATGGTAGAATGGATACAGGTTTATATTTGATGAAAACTATTCTGACCTTTAGATAGCTATGATGGTTTCATAACTCTGTGACTATACTAAAGACAATTGTATACTTTAACAAAGTAAATTTAATATTCACCCTGCTTTTAAACTAAAATCCTAAGGGTAAAGTCTTAGTGCTGAGAAGTTATTTTTCAATTCCCTTAAACCTTGAGATCCTAGGAAAGTGGATAGATAGTAAATTTGAAGAAAAGATGGAAGTGAAGAGCTATTAATAAATTTGAGAGAAGAGATAGCAATCATCTATACAGTTTCTCTTCCCTCTAAGGCGTCTCAGTGTGTTCCATGGAATTATTGTGATCAATACCTTGGAGGCCTGTAAGATGAGGGTTGAGATTGTCTGAAAGATATTGTTGTACTAGCCGAAGATGACTGTGATATAGTTTTTATGGTCTGAGTGAAGAAAAGAGTTGGGAAATGTAGAAGGAGAACAAGGGGTTGGTATGAAAGCATGTTGATGGTAAGATGACTGTTTTGGTCAAGACTGTCCTGTTTTAGCACTCAAAGTTTTCCATCCCAGGAAAACCATCAGTCTCAGGCAAACTGGGATGGTTGGTCCTCTAGTTAGAAACGACATAACAAGAACACTAATGGCCTACTGTACGACAGGCATTATGCTAGGCTCCCTTTATGCATTATGCCTTTTAATTCTCATGACCAGCCTCTCAGGTAATTACTGAGGTTAATTATCTGTCCTAGATCATAGTTTAAATAGAAGAGGTGAAATTCCAATTCAAGGCTATAAGGATTAGTCTTTACTCTTAACCACATGCTCAAGTCTGAAAGATTGAGCCAATACAACAAGTGATAAAACTTAAAAATACATAACCTGTAAAGGGTTAAGTTTAAAAATGCTTTTTATACCCATTATGTTCATTCTCCTCAAGAACTCATTCATTCAATAAGTATATACTTACAGTGCTTATGTGGTGCTAGACACTGTGCTAAGTATTATGAATAAATAAAAAAACCTGCCTTCTGACTTAATGGAACTTAAAATTAGGAAATAAATAGAAAATCTGGGTGTTATAAGAATTATAGACAGAGGCATATTAATATGGAAAATGTCAGAGATAAATCTATGTTAGGTAGGATGGTCAGGGAAGGCATCTGTAAGAAAGAAATACTTAAGCTGAAGCTTAAATCATGAGGGAGAACTAGTTCTATGAAAATCAAGGGGCAAACATTCTTATAGGAGAGGATAGTTTGTCCTAGGGTCTTGAAGCAGGAAAGAGCTTTGTACGTTTGAAAATATCAGGAAAGAAGGTCACTGTAGTCAAACGATATTTAGCAAGTGAAGCAGTAAATATCATAAATACAATCTCAGATTTTAAACAGGAGCTCAAGGTTTGGAGTAGTTACGAGATTTCTCAGTATCACTTAACCACAGGGGCGGGACTCAATCCAAGGTCCTCAGACTTGTTGATTTGTTATCTTTAAAAGAGTGATTTGTCTTACAACTATGGTTTTCAAACATTTTAGGAACAAAACCTTTTCCCCATAAAATCATATTGAAACCCAATGTTCAACGCTGATAAAGGAAAGGTTCTCTGCTAGAGTTGGAGGTGGGACTCAAAAATCTCAGTTAATCTCAGTTACCCCACACGCCTTGGGTTCAATAAGTACAACAGAAATTCCAGTAACATTGTTTTTAGTTTAGAGAATCACATCTTAAGGAGTTCACACACATTTTCCAAAATATGTAGAAGTGTTATCAGTTAGCTACACAATAGATTTTCAAAAGAGGGTTCTGTTTGGGGGTTGGTGTTTTCACTTACATTTTAGCAAAGCAGTACACGAGGAGTTAGAATATGTAACATTATTAGAGGCACATATTGGGCTGACTCTTATGGAACATGTGTGTTTCTGTTGTACAGTCTTCTTTTGATAATAACTGCACGAAATGTCCTAAAACAAAACTCACAGGTCAAACTCTCTACCCAACAAGTTCTCTTAACGGCTTCTACTATAAGTACTTGGGTGTTTAACTTGGTGCACAGAGGAGATAATGATAAAATATGTCTTCTTTTAAAATTCAAACATGAAAACTTTCTTATCTTAAATTTAGCAGTCAGAGTCTGCAGTTTTTACTCTGAAAGGCAGTTGAGGCTTTGCAGCCCTGGTCCTTGACTGTCTGATATCTGTAACTTCTTGGAGAAGTAGATTATTTTGAGGAGTAGCAATAATGACTGTACCCACTCTCTGGGAATAACTGACTACAACCACTGTTCACGTGACTCCGGAGTTATTTTAGTTCATCCAAACCCACTGTCCATTAACTCTTATGCCTAGATTGGGACACCCTGAGTGGTCCCACTCTGGCACTGGCTATAGTTCAGTCTTTTGGAGATTTGGAAGCTGGAATAGTGAGGGAAGAAGTTACCAGGTTCAAATTTTACCAGTATCTCCCCCATTTTATTTTGATTTCTTCAATATTACCAGAGTTGGAGTATGCATAGAGGAACTTGAGTGACAGAACAATTTGTCTGCAGGCAACAGGGAGACTTGAAAAGTTCATGAGAATTCTGTAACGAGCAGATTAGGAATGAGCTGTCCCAATTCCCTACTCCATAGGTTCAGGTCACAGTCTATCCATACATCCAGTTTTTCCGGCTACTGCTCTGTGTACAAAACTTCCGTCGCTCCCATTACTTACAGTAATGTTTCCCAAATTTCAGTCATTTGGTTCATGACTCCTTCTGAATTCAGGTGCCATTTTTTTAAGTTTCCTTGAATTGGCTGCCTTTTTAAACTTGACTATTCACCTTAGATTTGTCCTAAGTATGAATATCCATGCTGTCTTGAATTTGAAGTTGTTATTATATTCTAACACATTAAAAAAGCTATAATTATTGTAATACATGATAGTCATTAGATATTAACTAAAATCATCACTAATACTCAAATCACTGTGGGAAACAATGTTTATGTCTTCTGGCTCTTCTTTTAATGATTAAGCCCATATAGTATGTTTGGGAAAAATTTACCAAAGAATTGATTCTTTATTGGGTTCCTGTCAGACTTTATTTTTTGGGGCTCCAAAATCACTGCAGATGGTGACTGCAGCCATGAAATTAAAAGACGCTTACTCCTTGGAAGGAAAGTTATGACCAACCTAGATAGCATATTCAAAAGCAGAGACATTACTTTGCCAACAAAGGTTCGTCTAGTCAAGGCTATGGTTTTTCCTGTGGTCATGTATGGATGTGAGAGCTGGACTGTGAAGAAGGCTGAGCGCCGAAGAATTGATGCTTTTGAACTGTGGTGTTGGAGAAGACTCTTGAGAGTCCCTTGGACTTCAAGGAAATCCAACCAGTCCATTCTGAAGGAGATCAGCCCTGGGATTTCTTTGGAAGGAATGATGCTAAAGCGGAAACTCCAGTACTTTGGCCACCTCATGTGAAGAGTTGACTCATTGGAAAAGACTCTGATGCTGGGAGGGATTGGGGGCAGGAGGAGATGGGGACGACAGAGGAGGAGATGGGGACGACAGAGGATGAGATGGCTGGATGGCATCACTGACTCGATGGACGTGAGTCTGGGTGAACTCCAGGAGTTGGTGATGGACAGGGAGGCCTGGTGTGCTGCTATTCATGGGGTCGCAAAGAGCTGGACACGACTGAGCGACTGAACTGAACTGAACTGAAGAATGAAAGGGATTTCTGAAGTTGAATATAAGTATAAAAAAGAAGGATAATTTAATTAGAAGGAATTATAATACAAAGACACACTGAAATAGCAAGGACCCCCAAATAGTTAAAGTTAGCTAGAATCTAAAGTGAGAGAAGGGAAGTTCTCCTTTTAGGGATAAAGAGGCTAGGATAAGGAGGATATGCAAAAAGTTTACTCTAAGGGTAGTAGGAGCCTTTCTTTAAGGAAGGTGGCATCTTAATCAGATTTGCATTTTAGAAGGCCCATTCTTATGGTTGTGGAGATTAGTGCACAGATTGGCAAACTTCCTATTAAGATCGAGGTGGTAAATATTTTCCTATTTAAAAGCCATACTACATCTTCCTTGCTTTGTTGTTGAAAGCAGCTAGAGACAAGATGTAAACAAATGAGTATGCCTGTGTTCCAATAAAACTCTATTTTCTAAAACCCTTGGGTCAAACTAAGTGCAAGGAGATCATTAGACGGCTCTTGTAATAATATGAGCAAAAAGTGAGAAGGACTTGAATGAAAGAATCAGCAATGACTTTAGAAGGAAAAAGTGAAAGTCGCTCAGTTGTGTCTGACTCTTTGCAACCCATATACAGTCCATGGAACTTTGCAACTCTATATAGTCCATGAAATTCTCCAGGCCACAATACTGGAGTGGGTAGCCTTTCCCTTCTCCACGGGATCTTCCCAGCCCAGGGGTCGAATCCAGGTCTCCCACATCGTAGGCAGATTCTTTATCAGCTGAGCCACAAGGGAAGCCCAAGAATTGTGGAGTGGGTAGCCTATCCCTTCTCCAGAGGATCTTCCCGACCCAGGAGTCGAACCGTGGTCTCCTGCATTGAAAGCAGATTCTTTACCAACTGAGCTGTCAGGGAAGCACTTAGAAGGAAGAAAGATATTTAAAAAATTAAAATGAGGAGCTTTAATATCTAGTGGTCGATAAAAAGGTGAAGAAGCAGTAAGAGACAGGGATGAGCCCTGGTTTTCCTCAGCATTTATTTTGACAGAGATGTTTAGCTTGAACCACTGATCTGCAATTCTATAGATAAACAATGATCAAATATTAGCAGTTTCATATGGGTTAATATGGTTCAATCTAATGGAAATGCTACAAGCTTAAGATTGTAAAAATCATTCTTATGCAGGAAGTAGCAAACTTACCTTATCTCCGATGTTAGCAAAAATATCTGAAACAAAATATTCAGAAAAGGATCAAGAAATGTAATGTTGAGATGTAAACAGCTAATTCACCCATTAAGTAATCCCATGGAAATTCATAGCCATGAAACTCACAGAAAAATATGTGGCTTCTTCACGCAAGGTTTGTCTGGTCAGGCCTGATCCCTGAACACTGCTCCCTTCCTCTCCTCGTGCCTGAGACACAATGTGCCACTTGAGAACTCAGTCTTAGCCCATACCTAGCTCTAATGCTGACCTTAAGCAGGAGAGATTTGAATCTTGGACTCAGCATATCCTCCACTACTGGGCAGTTCACACATTGCTAGATCCATTTCAGAGTCTAATTCTTGATAGTCATCCTGGCTACCTGCTGACAGAACTCTTACATACCTGCCTCCATTTAAAAAAATCATTTCCTGTCCTTCTGAATATACTCTTTCCAAACTCTATCTGCTTCCAAGGAAACATCTTCCATTGTTTGGCCTCTGTGTCAGCAACTGCTTACCCAAACTTTTAATGGTTCCTATTACCTTCATCCTTCATGTCTACTTCACACCCTTGACTTCTTTCAGCTGCTGAGACAGAAGCTCCTCCTTGCCTCCCCCTCTATCTGAGCCATCCTGCCAGCAGATTCACTTTCCCATCATGGACTTCCCTTATTGGTGACATTGGTATCATTGGCTTGTGCTCTAAGAGTAAGCCACATCAGAAACTGACACGGCTTTGTGCAGAAGGCATTTGTGTGTGTGCACACAAAAAGTACAAGTTTGTGGAGGTTTCTGGCTGGTGTGCAAGTATTAGGAAGAGGGAGGAGAGATGAAACTGATTATAAAGTCGAAGATCAATTACTTGTCAAACGTTGGTTATACTTCTTAGGATCATCCCTTAAAATATCTTGAGTCTAAACCTGTCTATGGGTGAATTCTTGGGATACTAAAAAATGGATTCAACCACCATTAATTATTTTAGTCAAGGTAGTGAATTTTTTAAATCCAAGAGAAATGTCAAAATTTCAGAAATTCCTTCATCTAGAAAACGATTATCATTGGCTTGTTACTTCCCTTAGAAGATCAATTGTTTACTCCCTCCCTGAGGTTCTTTGATAAATCCTTACATGAGAAATAGCCAATAATCATGAGAGCCACAAAGAAAGTTTTCATCTTTTCCATAAAGAACAATGTAATTCATCCACGGGAGTTCCTTCTGTTGAAAGTTTCATTGCAAATCCTCAAAGCCTCAATTCTCTTGATGATTTGAGAGCAGTGGCCCCATTATGAGAACCTTAGATTCCCATTATGAAGTCACTTAGCAAATAACCCGTTTACATGTGACATCAAGGATAAAGTCATCAGGTTACTAAAGAACAAGACTTCCAGAGAAAATGTTTCTTCTAACAGTCTGTGGAGCTAAGGTTCTGACAGCATGACTTAACATTATTGTGATTATTAAATTATTCAGTTCCATAGAAGTATATTCTTTTTTTAACTAGCAAGAAGAAACAGATGTGAAAAAAAGATGAACTTGGAATGAGTAATTTGGGGAAACTTTTTAAAAATTTACATGTCTTCCTTCGACACTTGGTCCCCTCAACTCAAAGATTCTAATTCAGTAGGTATAGAGTGTGACTCAGACATATGATACACATACATTTGAATTGCATAGTAGAATCTGATTAGTCTCTTTGTGGAACCAATGGATTAGGAGACTATAATATTCTACTAAGGGTTGATTTTGGGGGAGCTTTCCTCTCTTACTTCCTAAAGGCAGTTGTCTGTTTTGTTAGAACAATCTCCTTTTTAAAAAAAAAAATTGAAATATGGTTGACTTGTACTATTTTGTTATTTTTAGGTATGCATCAAAGTTAATCAGTTTTTATATATATATATTTATATATATATATTTCAGATTATTTTCCATTATAGGTTAATACAAAATATTGGATATGTTTCACTGTATTATACAGTAAATTCTCTTTGCTTATCTATTTTATGTATTCTAGTTTGTATCTGTTAATCCCATACTCCTAATTTATCCTCTTCACCTCACTTTCCCTTTGGTAACCATAAATTTATTTTCTATGTCTGTGAATCTGTTTCTGTTTTGTAGATACATTCATTTGTATTTTTTTTTTAGATTCCACATATAATTGATATCATATATGTCTTTCTGACTTCAGTTAGAAATATTTTTCTAACATATATATTATATTTTTCTAACTATATTCTCTAGGTCTAGGTCCTATATTCTCTAGATCCATCCTTGTTGCTACAAATGGCAATATTTTATTCTCTTTTATAACTGAGGAATATTCCATTGTGTATATATACACACACACACATGTGATACGTATATACACAGATGATTGGTTTAAGAAAGTGTGTGTATATGTGTGTGTGTGTGTGTGTGTGTGTGTATATGTTATTATTTGATGGGCACTTGAGTTCCATGTCTTGGCTATTTTACTGTAAGTGGTGCTGTTATTAGTATTGAGGTACATGTTTGTTTTTGAATTAATTACATATTTTCTGGTATATGCCCAAAAGTGGGTTTGCTGGATCATATGGTTGCTTTATTTTTAGTTTTTTAAGGAAATTCCCTAATGTTTTACCTAGAGGCTGTGCCAGTTTACATTCTCACTAATAATGTAGGAGGGTTCCGTTTTCTCTGGCCTTCCTAGGTGGTGCAGTGGTAAAGAATTCACCTGCCAAGAAGGAGATGCAGAAGACGTGGGTTCCATTCCTGGGTCAGGAAGATCCCCTGGAGTGGGAAATGGCAATCTACTCTGATATTATTCCCTGGGAAATCCCATGAACAGAGGATCCTGGTGGGCTACAGTCCATGGGGTTGCAGAGAGTTGGACACAGCAGAGCATGCGTGCACGTACACACACACACACACACACACACACGCGCGCGCGCGCGTGCACGCACACACACACACACATACACACACACATACATGCATTGTAAAATGATAATCTTGCTGGATAGAGTATACTAGGTTGCAGGTTTTTCCTTTCCGGATTTGGGATATATCATACCTCTCTCTTCTGGCCTATAAAGTTTATGTAGAGAGATAAACTGATAGCCTTATGGGGGTTCCCTTGCTATTGACTCTGTTTTTTCTCTTGCAGCATTTAAAATTCTGTCTTTAACTTTTGTTGTTTTTAATTATATCTTTGTGTGGGTCTGGTTTGGGACCCTCTATGCTTCTTGTACATGGATATCTGTTTCTTTTTAGATTTATGAAGTTTTCAGCTATAATTTCTTCAAATACATTTTCAATTCCTTTTTTATTTTCCTTCTGGGGCCCCTATTATGCATAGGTTAACACACTTTATATTACCCCATAGCTCTCATAGTTTGCTTCTTTTTTGTCTATATGCTGTTCTGATTGGATGATTTCCATTATTCTCTCTCCTAGATCACTTATTCATTCTTCTGCATTATTTAATCTGCTATTCATTGTATTTAGCTTGTGTTTAATCTTGGCAAATGAGTTATCCAATTTTGATTGATTCCTCTTCATAGTTTCTAGTTCTTTGTTACAGTGATAATCTTTCTTAATTCCTTTAGCATTTTTATTACCTCCATCTTGAACTCACTGTCTAGTAAACTGTGAGGTCTGCTTCATTCTTTGTTCTTTCAGGTGATTTCTCTTATACTCTTAATTGGGAATAGTTCCTCTGCTTTTTTATTTTATTTAGCTTTTTCTGATTCGATGAGTTTATGAGAAACTGTTATCTACTGTGCCCTTGAAGGGGTGATTTTACATGAGATTGTTCCCGCGTAGACTGTGTAAGTCCAATATTTTTGGTGCCAGGGCTATTTTTGGAATGGATGCCAGCCATGTCTTTCCTCAGAGTGTGCTGTCTGTTACCACCTTAACAGGGAGTGTAATGATATTGTGGTGTCCAAAAGCTGCACTGGATGTTCAGTGGGGCGTCCTTTTTGCCCTGTGCCTGTCACAGCCCTTTTGGGTGCCCTCTTGGCAGTCTTGCACAACTGGACTGAATTTTCTCCCAGGGCCCATCTCTCAAAGATTCAGGGCCTACGTGCAATTCATACCAGCAGCCTCGTCTAGTGCATATTTTGGACAGGGAAGTATAGTGAAGAGGCAGCCATAAGTGCTGTTTTCTCCCCACCTTGATTGTTAGCAAGCCAACAATGCACACTCCTAATGAGTGGAGGCCAGACCCCCCACCCTCTCTTTCTGTCTTGGTGGACCTCCCAGCAAGCAAGGGGGCCTCCCAGGCTGAGGGGTCACTTGTGAGAACCTTCCACCCTTTATAGATTCCTCCCAGAGACACTGGTCCCATCCTGATGCCCCTTTTCCCTC
This sequence comes from Bos mutus, assembly GCF_027580195.1. NCBI lineage: Eukaryota > Metazoa > Chordata > Mammalia > Artiodactyla > Bovidae > Bos > Bos mutus. The sequence continues at coordinate 99,505,148 of NC_091623.1, read as the reverse complement.
CCTTATACCCTGTTAAATAGGGATCTTTCTTGCAGGTTTGATTATATAACAGATCTTCTGCCTCTAGTTTTCTGTGAGAGCTGTTGAATATGTAGATATATTTTTGATGTGTTTGTTGGGGGAAGATGAGCTCCACGTCCTCCTACTCCGCCATCTTGATCATTTCCTAGAGTGATCTCTTTACCCTTTATTATTTCCAGACCCATTCCTACTTCACTACTCATACCATGTGCTATCTCATATTTGACATAAGACATATTAAATAAATAACCAGGGTGCACGCATGAAAACTCAGGTCCTTTATGTGTGATTTCTATTATAATATGTAGCTTGCATAACAAGGCAGCGTCCTGGAGTTCATGAAGAAGCAGTAATTCTGTGCTGAAGGTTGTGTTATGGCCAAGCGCAATGGGGCTTAATTCATATTGTAACCAGAACAAACATATGAGAAAAATCAGGCCTATTTCTTAAGGAAAGAAGTCTTATTTTTAAAATGCCATCAGTTCTCAGATTTACCCAGGACACCCCATTGGGAAATTTGACTCCAGAGCTCATCAACTTAACCACTGTATTATTTAGCATTTTGGTTCAACATAAAAGAGTTCATACAGATGGCTAACAAACACATGAAAAGATGCTCAACATCACTCATTATCAGTGAAATGCAAATCAAAACCACTATGAGGTACCATTTCATGCCAGTCAGAATGGCCACGATCCAAAAGTCTACAAGCAATAAATGCTGGAGAGGGTGTGGAGAAAAGGGAACCCTCTTACACGGTTGGTGGGAATGCAAACTAGTACAGCCACTATGGAGAACAGTGTGGAGATTCCTTAAAAAACTGGAAATAGAACTGCCTTATGATCCAGCAATCCCACTGCTGGGCATACACACTGAGGAAACCAGAAGGGAAAGAGACACGTGTACCCCAATGTTCATCGCAGCACTGTTTATAATAGCCAGGACATGGAAGCAACCTAGATGTCCATCAGCAGATGAATGGATAAGAAAGTAGTGGTACATATACACAATGGAGTATTACTCAGCCATTAAAAAGAACTCATTTGAATCAGTTCTAATGTTATGGATGAAACTGGAGCCTATTATACAGAGTGAAGTGAGCCAGAAAGAAAAACACCAATACAGTATACTAACACATATATATGGAATTTAGAAAGATGGTAACAATAACCCTGTATATGAGACAGCAAAAGAGACACTGATGTATGGAACAGTCTTATGGAGTCTGTGGGAGAGGGAGAGGGTGGGAAAATGTGGGAGAATGGCATTGAAACATGTATACTATCATGTATGAAACGAGTTGCCAGTCCAGGTTCGATGCATGATACTGGATGCTTGGGGCTGGTGCACTGGGACGACCCAGAGGGATGGTATGGGGAGGGAGGAGGGAGGAGGGTTCAGGATGGGGAACACATGTATACCTGTGGCGGATTCATTTCGATATTTGGCAAAACCAATACAATATTGTAAAGTTTAAAAATAAAATAAATTAAAAAAAAAAAAAGAGTTCATTAATGACAAGGACGATCTTACTCACCATTGCATCTTGGGCCCCTAGCCCAGTGCCTGGATATGATACATCAATATGAGTAGTTAAAATATTACAAGAAGACAATTTTCTGCTGTAAGGTGACAGTGTCTGAGAATTCTTTGGGCAGAAGATAGTCATGGGGCTGCTCTTGTCTCGGGCACGCATAGGGCAGTGCTGAAAGGGAAATACACACTGAAGATGGATGGAAAGCAAAAGCAAAAGACCAGGAAGCAAGTTCTATTCTCATTTGCTGAGGTGACCAAGGGCAGTGAGGGAGCGGCAAGACAGATGGGCTTGCAGTGCCAGCCAAGCCTCTGTACCTGTAATATTTTCATCAGGATAGCTCATCTTGATTATTAAATCATCTCTTAGTGATTTGAGATGGTAAAAGCATGCTAGAAGTTTTTGCTGAGCTGGGAGAAGTTTTCTTCTCACTTAGGAAAAGAAAGCTTAGAGCCAGAAAGTAGAAATGGGATACAAGACTCAAACTCCTCAGGGATACTACCTATACTGCTGGTCTGGACTTTAAAGTACTTCAGAGCAGAAGAGTTTCTTCAGAATAACAAGTGTAGATTGTTAGTTCAACATAGTTCATAGTTCAAACTATGACAAGTGTAGATTCTCCTTGATATTTTAATTAATGACAAGGTCCTATAGAGTCCAAAGGAGTCAGCATTACCAGTATGTTCCATGTGTTCCTGTAGCACCTAATGGTTTTTCAAGCATATTCTAATAACAATAGGAATCATAGCTACAACAATGTTTATATATTTTAGCATTGATAGCATTTTTATGTTCTAAGTACTTCCCTTCTGTGCATTAACTGCTAATTCTTATGATAGTTTTGAAAATTAAGTATCATTGGTACCATCTTAGTGTGTGTGAAAGTCACTTGTCATGTCCGACTCTTTGCAACCCCATGGACTGTAGCCTGCCAGACTCCTCTGTCCATGGAATTCTCCAGGCAAGAATGATGGAATGGGTAGCCATTCCCTTCTCTAGGGGATCTTCCCCATCCAGGGATGGAACCTGGGTTTCCTGCATGACAGGCAGATTCTTTCCCATCTGAGCCACCAGGGAAGCCCCAAACCTTTGTAAAAAGGACTTCTTTGCCTCTCCCAACAGGAATAGGAGCTTGTAGATCAAAGGCATGCCCTGGAAACACTTGTAATCTCCTGAATTCCCATCCCAAGAGGACTTTATCCTGCTAACAGGAACTACGTAGATGTCTTCTTCAACTCCACTCTCCAAGGCAGCTTGTGTTCTTGGGATACAAACCCTTCACCTTAAAATGTCACCTAGGTGTGACTGTTTGCCAGGGTTTGAGTGAAGTTTGGACACACAGGCTTTGGTGTGCAAGTGTGTGTGCACAGGGCTCTTCATGAGGCATGACAGGATGGGAGTGGAGAGAAGAGAACTTCTACAGGTCAGGAGAGGGACCAATGACCAATTTCTCCCATGCCACCATATTCCAGGAAAGAATTCTAAGGAGTTTGAGAATTTTACATTTCAACCTGGGTTTTCATATTGCAGTAATGCTATTATTTGCCAAGGTAGAAGGATATAATTTTATTTAAATGTGTCTTAGCTATAAGTTTTAAATAGCCGGGCTGAGTAAATTATGGCTTCCCTAGTGGCTCAGATGGTAAAGAATGAGTCAGCAATACAGGAGACCTGGGTTCGATCTCTGGGTCGGGAAGATCATTGGAGAAGGAAATGGCAATCCACTCCAGTATTCTTGCCTGGAGAATCCCATGGTCACAGGAGCCTGAGGGGTTACAGTCCATGGGGTCGCATTATATACATACGGTATATGGGCTTCCATTTTAATTTTTGCCTTCAGCTCCCAAATGTAATGCATGGGCCTAGATATTACTCCCATTTAAAAAAATGCGTTAACAACTCTGAGAAGACAAGTGACTGGCTTATAATCATGAAGTGAGACTAGATTTGAGACCAGCACTCTTTAATATGAATGCCTGTGCCATTTCCACCACATGTTTCCTCTCACATATATTCTGACAGTCCTCACTTTAACTGTATGAAGTGGGGTTACTTCTGTCTCCACTTTTGTCAGCTGATGTGGACTCTGACTCAGCAAAAATGACTGATCCAAGGTCCCATGATACAGCCAGTCCTTAACCCATCTTTTGACTCAAATTGGTATCATTGGTAAGTATTAGATGATGAGAATATTTTCCAAGAATGTTTAACTTGGAAAAGAGAAGACCGAGCATGATCCATAAAAGTCATTTAAAACCTATGATAGTCTGTCTCTGAAAAGAAACAGACTTGGTCTGTGTAGGCACTACCAGACAGAACTAAAACCCATGGATAGAAACTAAAGGAAGATATAGGGGTTCAGTATAAGGAAGAACTTTCCAACCATTAGAATCTTTCAGTTGTGTCCATGTTAAGTTGATGAACTCTCCATTGCTAGAGGTGTCTAAGCAGAAGCTGTCAGGGATGTTGTAAGTAGGATTTCTGTATTCGTTATCTGGATGCCTCTGATGTTCTCTGAAGTCCTTTCTAGAGATTCCAAATTCCAGTACTCTGATTCCATAGTCAAATGGTCTTCAGTTGAAAACCATCTCCAGGATAGGTGGAAAAATCCAAGCAGCCTGAGGGCCTGTACCTGGTATCTTCCATTCACCTCTCCCTTCCTCACCCTGCTCTGTGCCCTAGGATGCGAACTGCTGTGGACTTCATCACAGGGCTCTTTGCCCTGTGGCTACTGGTGAATTCATCTAATGAGCAGTGCAAGCAGGAGACGGAGGAAGGAGATGCCCTCCCTGTAGGGTCTCCACAGACTACTTTTCATTCAGTGTGTCAGGCCATTTTCTCCACAGAACATGGCCTTCTTCTTTCCAGGTTTCTTCCTGTTTCCCCTGCAGGCCTAGGAATGGTAATGTGCACTTTTGCTGTCCCTGGCTGCAAGCCACTGGAGTACTCCCAGTGATTTCTGTACACTATTCCCACAATTTAGTAAACTGTCCCCTAATCGGCTCTTCTCAAAGTGAGCAATTTGAATGTGTTCTTACCTGCTCGACCCCATGTGATTCAGTAAGCCTGAGGTGACTACTTTTTTGCTAAGGGGAAATCTTGGTTGTTGTCAATATAGAACAACCACAGAACCTGTGTGTCAATATATAGGACCCTCCTAAAAAGGAGGGCCAAAACCCTCTAGGGTATTGAAGGAGGAGGAGAAAGCCTGAGAAAGGAAACAGCCCATCAGAAAGCTGGCAGTTGCTATAGGTAAGTGTATATATTTGACACTTCAGAAGTGTTTCCCCCTTATATACCAGATGCAGCTATGGTAAATATTGCCCATTCTCAAGTTTATGCACAGACTTAGCTGGTTAAGAATGTGGGTTCTGGAGTCTGACTCCCTTAAGTAAAACCCTGACTGGGTCACTTGCTGGTGTTGTAACTATGGGTAAATCTCTTCTCTGAAACTCATTTTCCTCATCTAAAAATAGGGATAATATCTCCTGGAATTGCTGTACAAATTAAATAATTTAATGGGTGAGAAGTGTTTATATGCATAGTACCTAAAACATGTTAAGAATTAAATAATATTAGCTATTTTTTATTAGTCCTACTGTAGTTCTGGATACCTTACCTTATCACAGACTCTAGTATCAGTTTCTTGACTGTGGGGAAATCAAATAAAAACATCAAACTCTCAGTCATTTTTAGCAACTAATGCTTATTCCTTTAACCCAATCCAGCATTTAAGAACCCATTATGGGTAGAGGAAGAAATCATTTTATCAAGATATCGAATGCATAGCTGAGTTCAATGTGGCAAATAACATAGAAATATATGTAATATGTAAACAGTAGCATCAAAAATGGAGACAATAGATATTGCTGGAGGAGAGTCACCCAAGAAATCATCAAAGAAGAGACTCTAGATGAAAGCTGACTAGGAAGTCCTTAGTCAGATTTACAGGATAAGGCCCAGGTCCTTCAAAAGCATTCTCACAGTGGTCCAGCCTAGTAATCATTTCATACTCTGATCACCTGTGGTACCGAGTGTCTGTTCTTTTGTATTTATCCTGTGGATTCTTGCATTATTTATTTGTTTTAGCAAGTACCCTCTATATACTTGTCTCCCAAGTCCAGATGCAAGCTCCATAAAGTTAGGAACCATTTCTCATTTCTTTAAATTCTCAGAGTATCCGTTGGAAATTTTTTTTTTCTCTTTTTCATGGAGGTAATTTTTTTTTGAAGATGATAATATTTTATTTAATTGGCAATCAATCTAACCAATTGTATGGAATGATAAAAATCTTATGTAGTTCCGTTGGAAATTTTTAAGTGTTGAATAGCACAATGAAAATGCTGATGCTGCCTAAACCCAGTTACTGTTTAAACAAAAGTTATTTATTGAGTGGCTCTTACATTTAAAGTACTGCATTAAGTATATCATATCTCCCCAACTTCAAAAAATAATAATAATAAGGTCCACCTGTAAGAGCAGGGACAAAGTCAATAACAAAGTCAATTCCATTTATGATTATTTTCCCAGTTTTTGTTGTTTAATCACTAAGTCGTGTCTGACTCTTTGCAACCCTGTGAACTGCAGCATGCCAGGCTCCTCTGTCCTCCACTATCTCCTGGAGTTTGCTCAAATTCATGTCAGTTGAGCCAGTGAAGCCATCCAACCATCTTATCCTCTGTTGCCCCAGAGCCTAGCACAATACCATGCGTCTAGGAATTTAGTGGTTGATTGGTTGATTAATGATAGATGAAAGAGTTTCAAAGATGATCAAGGCATCCTCCTGTGGTTACTAAGCTAGCCAGAAACAATTGAACCAATGCATTGCTCACAGATGACACTGATGGCTGTGGTCATAATTATGAGAAGTAAAATTTAGCCTTTCATTTGGTGATGACTATTTCACTTCAACATTAACAATCCAGATTGTCCAGAGAAAAACCTCCAAAGACCAAATAAGGGTATAAGATCAAATAAGGGTATAAGATACTTCAGATAGGGTCTTAGGGATCAAATACAGTAATGGAAGGACAGAAGCTGACCCACTAGAATATGCATAACTTTATATGGATTCATTTCCTAGATGCTTCATCCCAATCTACTAGGGATGAAGGGAACACTGAGAGAGAATCCTAATCCAGGGCGGTTCTCCATGTTATATTTGAGGGGATACCTGCAGCTCCTGGTAAAAGTACACTTTACAGGTATCAGAAGTCAAGGCTGTAGTCTTCCCATGAATTCTTTCATGTTTTCAGGTTTTAGTGTTGAATCCACATGAATCAAGCAAAACTTAGGGTTTATTTACTTGGTGTGGGTTAGAAAAAAGCATGTGTCTTAAATTCTTTGAGCTGTTAATTTCCATTGTTGGCAAGGAAAAAAACTCTAGTACAAAGAGACTCTGTAATGATCTATTAGCTATTAATTGTGACTTAAGTAAACCCTAAAGATTTAAATTCTATACCAGAAGTTTTGGAAAGAATTTACTGTAGGTCTATTTTACTTAAAAGCAATTAAATTTATTGTGGTGCCCAAGGCATGGCATCCTTTTCCTGGCAAATAAATGACCTCTGTGCTTAGAATGCACTATAAACTATTTTAGAACTTTCCCAACTGTAAAAATTCAGATTTATTATTACTTACTTCATGGAGAGGTTATAAAGACAAATGATTCATATTAAATGTGTAAGTATTTTCTTAGCATCAGACTTCACCATAATGATTGAAGAAACTTATTCCTATTTGTCAACAATTTTAAAGGGAAGGCTGCAGTCCAAGGATACCTTAGTGACTGATGTAATGCAGTGAAGAAAACCACCATTTCAAGTTATTATTAATTTTTGTTTTCGAAAGTGTCAAATAGCTTGTAAATGTTCTTTCATTCTGGATTTATTACTTTAAAAAAGTGGCAGAGGATGAGGAAACCTAAATAAACATCCAGAAACATTTTATGCTTCTTTCCTTCATAAACAATACATTTTGGAAATAATTAAAATGAAACATATGTATATCTTAAGGTCAATTGTAATTCTGTTCTGTTTCTTTCAGTAGTACTAATAGGTTCTGTAAGATGATCACTTTGAAATTATTAGACTGTTTTAGTCCATATAATTTATTCTTCAAATCTCCTTTGAGGTTTATAGAACAACAGAACTGTTTTAGGTTTAGCAAAACATTTGTGCCATTTGCCAGTTTTAAATGGCAAATATAGAACAAAAAGCACAATCTTTTTTTAGCTGTTAGCATTGTCCTAGAATGTGTTGTATAAACTAACAGGGAGTGAGTTTCCTGCCAATAGAAGTATTCAGCATGGCTGGGTGGGTCACCTGGTGGGCTTCCTGGTGAGAGAAGTTAAGCAGTGGCTGTGTGGATGGGATATTTTATGATTCTCTGGCACAGCTTATACTGTGAGAAAAAGAACATAATAGATCTGAAAATCCTATACATCAGCAGAATACTGTTCTTTAGAGCAAATGTGTAACACTTTAAATCCCCTGAAACACCTTTCAGTTATAAAGGAAAGCTGTTTATATATTTAAATTTGGAATTAAAATGTTAATTTTTGGAACAGGTTTTGCCTACAGGTTCATCACTTTGAAATATAATTACTCCTGGTGGCTGTTTCTTATAAGAAAGATATTTTTATATTTTAAATAATATACTAGTGTTATTAATATTATAATATATTAATATTAACTTTTGTGAGCTATTCCTGATTTCATGCCTTTGGCTTTTTCAGTTAAGTCTGATAGATTCTAAATACAAAAACCTGGTCCGTGTCTGTCTTCTGTGAAATATAAGAAGGAAATGGACCTCTGAATTATAGAATTGCACATAGCTCTATTCATTGCCTGTAAACCGGAGACAATCACACAAACTCTGCATCTGCAGTGATGAAAGATTAAAGCAATCATCCATGTTTAGTTTATAGTATAATGTATTATGGGCTTTCCCTGATAGCTCAGTTGGTAAAGAATCCATCTGCAATGCAGGAGACCCTGGTTCAATTCCTGGGTCAGGAAAAGCTGCTCGAGAAGGGATAGGCTACCCGTTCCAATATTCTTGGGCTTCCCTTGTGGCTCAGCTGGTAAAGAATCTGCCTGCAATGTGGGAGACCTGGGTTTGATCCCTGGGGTTGGGAAGATCCTCTGGAGAAGGGAACGGCTATCCTCTCCAGTATTCTGGCCTGGTGAATTCCATGCACTGTATAGTCCATGGGGTTGCAAAGAGCTGGACACGACTGACCAACTTTCACTTTCCCTTTTCATAATTATTACAAATAGTTTGGGGATAATTTTAGGGATTATGTTTAGCTGTGACTTCAGTTATACATCCAGATGACATAAAATATTCATCAGTATCTCCTACTATCCCAGGGTTTCCATTCTGAATTTGTAATTAATTTTTGAACACCTCTACCTGAATATTCTGCAGTACCTTCAACTTATCACGTATCCAAAATTAAACTCATCTTCTTCCTGTTGATCTGCTTCTAGCATTTATTTATTCTGCTGCCACATGTTGTGTCTCTATAGTTTTTTAGGTCTTAGGATGGATGCTGGAGTTAAGTAAAACATTATGCTGGCCAAGGAGAGCTACAGACTCTGCTCGAGACAAGAATTACAGTATTTCTTGAAAAATATAACATTAAGTTCAAAGGGTTGAGGTACGCTGAGAACAACCAATTTTGCACCTGGTTTTATAGAAGACTGTGGCTGAGAAGTAATCATCAATATGTCCTTCAGAAAGGGAGACCCAAACAGAGAAAGTTAAATAAAATTTCTAAGACCATACAGCTAGTAATTGATGAATATATTACTTGAACCAAAGTTTGTGACTTCAAAGAACATATTCTTAACTTCTATGCTAATGTATTATTCTCTACTTATAAGGCTTAACCTCAAAGAGAGTTAAGGAAAATACTTTTTATTACCACATACATGTATACTCTAAAATATATTAATAATTTTCACTCTGAATCAAAATGAAAATTTAAATCACATTCTTCATCCTCTAATGAGTAAGTAGAGAAACATGGCATTTTATAATAATACTTGCTAAACATCCTAGAATTCTTATTATATAGGAAGGACTATGTTTAGCCCTTTACAAAAATTATAGCATTTAAGCACATAGAAATTCAAATAGGTAGGTACTATAACACTTCTTACAGTATAAATGAGAAAGCTGAGGTCCAGAAAATTAAAGTGATCTGTCCTAGTCATATAGTGACAAGGCTGGGAACCAACAGAATTCTGTCTGACTCTAAAGCCAGTACACTTGACCACTGTTCTCTATTGACTCCACTTAATAATGGTTTGAATTTAAAATTCTTTTAATAGAACCAGGTTTGACACTTGAAGGGGTAAATACTCAGCTTCATAGCAAAACTATATTATATCAGATTTATCTCTGATTCTAGAAAAATTATGCTAAAACATGTCAAGATACATGGAAGACCTTTTGATTTTTGAGATAGAAAAATTCATCCCAATTTTGAGATAACATAAAAGTAGTAGTTCTATAGCACATGTTGTGAACTGACCACTTTCTATAATGAAAATCGATTATTTTTGGAAAAATATGAGTTTTACTTCAGTTTTTAGTGTGTGCCAGGTGACATGAAGTTCTCATCAAGGCTTTGAATCAGTATAATACTCAGGTTCCATTACTCAGCAGAGGTTTGAATACTATGATCGCTCTTTTGGATTAGGAATGGAGTATGAGGAAAAGGACCCTGAACAGAGACTCACGAGTGGTTTTTCTAGTAAGTGATGCCAGGTCATATTCGGTATTCAATAAATATGGAGTAGATAAATAAGTGATATATTTTTAAATTCTTAAAATTTTATATCAGTTATGGGTGACTGAGTCAATTGAATTCTACTGAATAAGGTGAGAATATTGACTCAGGTCATGAATGGGCTGGTTTGGGCTGTTTTTTTTCCCCTTTTGAATAGAGATTTTTTTTTTCCATCAAATCAGAAGCCAGATAGATGATTTTCACTTCTCAGGGATCTCCTGGTATTTCTTATATAGTCAGGAAGTTGGTTTATATGAATTTTATGGTCTACTCCCAAGCTAAGATTATATGATTCAGTGATTTCCTGATGGAGAGAGAAAAATGCTTTAAAAGAAAAATGAAAAGAAAAAAAACAAAAAACAAAAAACTTGCTCTCTTTTGAGATGAAAGAATCTCAATTTCCTGGACACAGGTTCTTAGTTGAGATTCTGATAATAAATGAATGTTCTAGTACCAAGAGAGACTGTTGCTCTCACGATGCTGAAAGTGCCATAGGGCAGTAAGGTGGAGTCAAGAGGAGTGAACTGCTATTATCAGCCTAGCCCATTTGAGGTTTTCATTATATCCTAGCCGGATGTGTCATCTCTATTAAGAAATAGCTGCTTCCCAGAACAGGACCCTGGAACAGGTTCAAAAGACTTAATGAATCATGGGAAATATTTCCTTGTAAAATATGATTACATAATATGACCCAGATTCTACTTTACATTTGGTGCATAAACAATTGGCTTATGCAATTGGATGGTGTATAAACAATTCTTCAGTGCTTTCACATATATTTTATTTGATTCACGTGTAAGACCGAGTTGGCTATTACTGTCATCTCCACTTTATAGAAGAGGAAATTGGGTTTTAAATAAGTTAACTCACTTAAGATATTAGAACTAGTAAATGTCTGAAATAAGTCTTAAAGACAGCTTCCTGGGTTCCTCATTTTCTGCAACAGTGCCATTTTCGTTCATTGATAAAGTGATTAGTGCAGCTATTAAGACCAGCCGTCTTGGCCCTTTACACAGAGTCCTCATCAACTGGAAGCCTGCAGGTCTGTTCCATACTGGACGCAAAGCAAAGAAATTCAGTCGTTGTCTTTGTTGATTAGGCTAAAGTAGAGATGCATGCCCTACAGTAGAAAATGGCTTTCTCGAGAGCCCCATATTTTGTGGTGGAAGTGGTGCTAATGATGGAACTAGCTGAATAACTATTGGGGATATAGTTACTCTTTTTTGGAAGTTATTTATTCAAGTTTCTAAAGGAGAAGATCACTGGCATCTTCAAGCACCAGTATAAGGGTCAATGTGGATGTCTTTAAGAATCCCATGGTGCGTAAGCTGGGCTCTCCCTCATGTTTTGACCATGACTGCTTTGTCTCCAAATAGGGCTGACCTGAAGAAATCAAGTATAGTTTAATGTATCAAGAACTCTTCGCACCCAGTAACAAGGGGTTTACTTAGCTTGTTGTTGTTGTGAAGTTGCTCAGTCATGTCCGACTCTTTGCAACCCTATAGACTGTAGCCTGCCAGGCTCCTCTGTCCATGGGGTTTTCCAGGCAAGAATACTGGAGTGGGTTGCCATTTCCTTCTCCAGAGGATCTTCCTGACCCAGGGATTGAACCTGGGTCTCCCACTTTGTAGACAGATGCTTTTACCATCTGAGCCACCAGGGAAGTCTTAGTCTTAGTCTTACTTAGCTAGTAATATCATCAACTGCACTGACATTTTCCAAAGGAAGAGAAGCATTTGCACTTCTCACTATGCCAAATATTAGGAAGTAACTTACTTATCTTGACCAATATTTCAACAAAACATTCTTCATTTATGATGTTTGCTAAGTGCTACAAGAAAACTCTTGACAGTGGAAAATGACGATTTCAAAGAGCTGTTGCATGGCTCTATGGCAAGACCACTGGTAAGTGGAAAGGACTGGTAGCTGCTCTTGCCTTTTGAGTTCAGGAACTAGAAAGTATTCTGCATAACATTAATGGACATGGTTTCTTTGGCGTGGAAGCGCTGTGCCAAATAGAACTCAAGTTTGTCTTCCCAGAAATGAATAACGATTCCAGAATCTGGTGATATGAGCTGCTATAGGAATGGGGATTATGATGTTGACTAGAGAACATGGTGTGGCAGTGTTTAAGAGCTTGAGCTCTGGGGTCAAGCAGAACTCTTGTCGATCATAACCCTACCATTTCCCGTTTATGTTGGACAGTGTATCTGTCATCTGTAAACCTTACTTTTCTTAAGTGAAATAAAAAGCAGATTTATTCATTAACTTATTGTTCTTTTTAGCTCCTGTCATGCTTCAGAACTAGATTAGAAGCTAGACTTACCATGATAAATATTATAAACTTTTATTTATATAAATTTATTATCAGAGTTTTGTGAATTAAAGGAGGTCGCTATGTACAGCATTTAGCATAAGACCTGTTTGAAGGTTTTCTTCAAGTAATAATATTAAACTCAGGAAGTACAAAAGAGCTATCTTTAAAATACTAAAAAGTTTCCCAGTTAGACTTTTTATTTGTGGCTCCAAGGGACAAGTGAGAAGGTAAATAATATACAGTAAATCTAAGCATGATAAAAATAAGAAGTTTTGATAGTAAGAGTTGCCCATTAATGATTGTCTCAGAAAGGTGGGAGTTCCTTCTCACTCAGGGGGACCCAGCCCAGAAGAAACTGCATGAATATCTGTTAAGAATCTTATAATGGCAATTCCTGCATTGAGTCGTGATGATTGTATTGTATTCTTTTTCATATATTATACATTTTAAACAGTAACAATACTTATTATTGAGTGTTTATACCATGCTATGAATATTCTAAGCACTTATCATTCATGAATTCATTTAATCCCTACAAAAATTACATGAAAAGGGTACAAACAGAATGCCAACATAACTAATGAGAAAGGAAGTTGAGTCATAGAAATAAAAAACATGCCAAAATTCAAACAGCGTTCCAGTGATAGAGTTAGAAAATATTTCTGTAACTTTCTCGCCGTGCTCCTTTTGCTCACTCTCTGATATAAGGCTTCATTTTGTGTCCAGTTGGTAAAATACATGATACTTCAGAAGCAGAAACTCAGTCCCTATCCTATAGTCGCCTCAGGCATTCTACTAGCATTCTTTAAGGATTTGCTTTCATGTCACTCCTTTGGTATTTAGCTTACCTGAAGAGTCAGCAAGCTGATGCGTGCCTACTAGTGATTTCCTATTAGCCAGGTACCTTAAGCCAGTTTTATCAGGTTTTTTAATGGGAAATAAGCCTCTGCTTCATGGGTATTTTTCATGTGGAAAAATACCAAACCCTCAGGTTGAGCACTTACATTAATCTCCTTGGGGATTTTTAATCTCATACCTTGTTTCTGAGTCTAAGTTAAAAAAAAAAACAAAAAAACACATTGCTTAGATGGAAAAGTATGAAGATGGTTCTTGCCTTCTGAAATGGCACAGATGAAGGATATTCTAGCTATAACTGAAGTCCTTTTTTGGCAAAGAAATGACTTTTCTTTCCCACATGCATCTGTACTTTTCTCCAAGTACAGAATTGCCTTCCCCATTGAATTGCATTCCCCCAAATGCATTTTTCATAAGCTATAAGATACTCAATAATGACATATATTTCAGTAGCATGGCATAAAGTTTAGGAAAACTCTTTAGGAACTAGTGTGCTCAGTGTGGGTAGGGGGAGAGGGACCTTCCCATGTGGCTCAGTGGTAAAGTATCCACCTGCCAATACAGGAGACCTGGATTCGATCCCTGGGTCAGGAGGATCCCCTGGAGGAGGAAATGGCAACCCACTCCAGTATTCTTACCTGGAGAATCCTATGGACTGAGGAACCTGGTGGGCTGTAGTCCATAGGGTCACAAAGAGTTGGTCACAACTAAAGCAACTTAGCATGCATCCATGATTCACCTGTAGCCCCTTCTCTTTGGGAGAAGTGATAACAGCTAGCTTAAAGACTACATTCTGGAGTCTATATTTCCTAAAGAGACCTTTTCCCTGAGAAAAAGAATATGTTTAAGCTTATTGCAAATCTTACAGAGGTATGTGTTACAATTGGCATCTTTGTCTTCAAGATGTTATACATTGTTATGTGCATCATGGAACAGCTCCATCACTGGCCTCCAGTGCTGTATGGCTTCAAGTCTGCTCCAGCTAAAGATCATTATGAAGAAGAGATTAGGAAATATATGGCCCTTTTCCATGAAGATGACATTTCTTCCCAAGAGGAATATGCATTCTAATTAAGTATCTATTATTATTTCATTGCTCTCCCAAAACTAAGCCCTAGTACAACATTTTAGAATCTTAACTGAGACTTACTTCTTTACCCCTTAACTTCTGCCACCAACTTGCTAAAGTTTCACCTGCTCTTCTGCACAGACACACATTGGTATATTTTTGAAAAAAATTGAAGCCACACATAGTCTTCTGAGTCCTTCATCAAAATTCTTGACTCCTGCTTTTTGCTTACTACCCATATTCTTAGAAAAAGAAAAATCCTCTATAACCCAATAAAAAAAGAAAGAGGAGTGGGGAGGGTGGTGTGAGGAATAAACTAGGACGTTGGGATTAAAATATACACACTACTATATATAAAATAGGTAACCAGCAAGGACCTATTATATATCACAGGGAACTAAATATCTCAATATTTTGTAACCTGTGAGAGTGCAAGTTGCTCAGTCATAACCAACTCTTTGCAACCCCACGGACTATACAGTCCATGGAATTCTCCAGGCCAGGTTGCTAGAGTGGGTAGCCTTTCCCTTCTTCAGGGGATCTTCCCAACCCAGGGATCGAACCCAGGTCCCCTGCATTGCAAGTGGATCCTTTATCAGCTGAGCCACAAGGAAAGCCCAAAATTACTGGAGTGGGTAGCCTATCCCTTCTCCAGTGGATCTTCCTGACCCAGGAATCAAACTGGGGTCTCCTGCTTTGCAGGAAGGATTCTTTACCAACTGAGCTATCAGGGAACCTGTAAGGGAAAAGAATCTAAAATATATATGTGTGTGTGTGTGTGTGTGTGTGTATGTGTACACATAACTGAATTGCTGTGCTGTATACCTGAAACTGACACAACATTGTAAGTCAACTGTACTTCAATATAGATAAATAAAAGGCAAATGTATCAGAATTGACGTCAGAGTAGAGGATTCCAAATCACTGGGCCGGCTTTTTCTTTACCGCACTGTTCAGGCCATGCCGGGGACTTCCAAGAGTTCCTTAGAATGATGTTTGAGGACCCTTGGTTTTCATGAGTGGTTCTTAAATGCTAGTACCTGATTCATAGGAGACTTTTGGCCATTCCAAGGCAAAATGAGAAAAAAATAAGAACCAGTAAGTAATAAAAAGAATGCAAAATTACAACTATTATTTGATATTAAGAAACAGTTATGAAAGTACATTGTAATTTTTATCAATGTCTTTATAGAACAAAATTGGCAATGCTACATTGGATTACCCATTTTTTTCCCAGTTATATATTTTTTTTAAGTTACTGTTTATACTGGTTATTTTAGGAAGTTAGGAAAGAAAAAAGAAACAAGAAAAATTAAAAAAATATTCTTATGATATAACATTAAGCAAAATAGAATACAAACAAAACTGTATTTAGGATATTATTACTGATATAGGAAACTCTATATCCAGATAAGTGATAAAAATGATGTTTTCTAAATATTGTGGGTGATTTTTTTGTCTTAGATTTATATTGTGCTTTTTACTTTAATTTGCAATAAATAATTATGAAAAAAAATTTAACTGGTCTGTGAAACCCAGAAATCTCTGTATCACTGGATCAATATTTGAGGTCCTTTTTTTGACCAACAATTTCTTTCACAAAATGTCCTTAATTCTTTGCTTTGCTTTTCATGGGAACTTTCATAGAGATATTCAGGCCATTGCATAATGTAATGCACTATTACATTAGTGCATTACTAGTGTAATGCACTGTGCCAGTCTGCATCCCTTTCTCCATAACGTGGGCCTCTGTATTGGGTTAGTTTCCTAGTCTACTTAGGACTATTTTTGGAAAGGAGTAAGTCTCTGTCCTTGAGGAAAAAGGTGTCAAAGAGACCTGTGGATATTGGAGAAGACAGGATGCCTTAAAAGTAAACATACTGATGCTTTGCACTTAGCAAATCCTCTCAAATTCAGGGCCAATTTATACCTGAGACCATCTACTTTTTTTTCCCACTTTTTCCTCCTTGTCTTTTCTCTATTTCATCATGTATCGTACATGCAAGAGTATATGTATTAATAATACACAGGTACAGTTTAAACAATAATCATCAATAACCACAGCACAAATGCTCATATACCTATCACACAATATAAGAATAGCACAAGCTGTATCTTTGATATCTTTTATGTCTTATATAAAATCATATAAATTTTATATGCCCCTTCCCTAATTCCCATTCTTTTTTTAATTGCTTTGAAATTTAGAGACAAATTTTGTTTAAAATCTGAAATACAATTCCTAAAACATCAACTTCTCCAGAAAACTGTGGCTATACAATAGTGCATCGCCTCTCTCATGTTAGAACGTGCATTAGACTCAAATGCAAAAACTATGGACCAAACTACCATCCTTCAACAATTTGAACGATATTAGCAGAATGTTCAAGCAACACAGATGAACTTTCAGAGGATGGGCTCTTTTACTTCAAGCACTATTAAAAAAGCACAAATGCTTGGGTTTTCAGGTATATATATATATTAAGTTGAACCTTTGGAACTAGGAATCAGGGCATTTTTTGCACACAGTTTTAACACAGAAAATTGTGTAGTGTCAAAGAGGTAGAACCACAAGCATTCAAGCAATGTTGTCAAGTAGGCAATAAAATGTTCTAGTCAGTGTTTCTTCTTTGTCTAATTACTGCCTGCACTGGTAGGAACTTTGAAATGAGAAAAGGAGCCTGTACTGCTTTTATTTTCTGTTTAGAACAAAACAGAAAACTAACTGAAGCATAAGCCCTGTTATACATTAGCATTTTTAAAGAACATCAGTTATGCAAGAGAAAGACTAAGAACAAAAAGAGTGTTTACAGATACCAGACATAGCAGTGAGTATTCAGTAGACCCTCTCAGGGCTTTGTGGTGGTTCTCAGCAGAAGCCACTTTGTAACCACTGGCAGTAAACAGAGACAGCATCTTTCACCAGGTATTTTAGGAAACCATGCAAACAGCCCAGAGATCATGCAAGACTCTTCTCATCAAAGGGCGTATGTGCCAACATTGCTGCAGTTCTTACAAATAATCTCAGTAGGTGTGGTGCTGCCTAAACCTGGGACACTGGCACATCAGGGTGAGCCAAGAGGATTTTGGCATATTGGAGTCTCTAAAATGTGGAGAGCAGCTGAGTGCCCAGTATCACATTGAAATACTCTTCTATTCCTGTCACAACTTTATTAACCACATACTCCTTATCACCAACATTTCCCAGCAATTTCTTGCAATTTTAATACTCTTTATAGCTTTTGTAAATGCTGTGTAGAATAACATCTACATTTTTCTTAGCAGAGAGTTGAAACAGCTGCTTCTGCCTAGTAACTTTTGGAAGGACTGATGCTAAAGCTGAAACTCCAGTACTTTGGCCACCTCATGTGAAGAGTTGACTCAGTGGAAAAGACTCTGATGCTGGGAGGGATTGGGGGCAGGAGGAGAAGGGGACGACAGAGGATGAGATGGCTGGATGGCATCACTGACTCAATGGATGTGAGTCTCAGGGAATTCCGGGAGTTGGTGATGGACAGGGAGGCCTGGCGTGCTGCGATTCATGGGGTCACAAAGAGTCGGACACGACTGAGCGACTGAACTGAACTGAACTGAACTGAGTCCTCAACAAGCCATGATTTTAACTCTTCTGGAATCTTTATTTTCCGTTCTACTGTTAAATGCCTCCTAACTTTCAACAGTGAGCCCTTTTCTTCCAAGGTGGTTGAAGTGCTTCACTAGTGTTGCCACCATCTCCATTTCCACAAGGCTTCTGTTTGTTCATTCTTGTCTTCTTCATGGATCTTGAAGGGGGGTTCTCTGCAGAGCAACAACACCCCCACCCCCATCTGCCTGGGAGTGCTTCTTCAGATTCTTCTGCTGGGGACCAGCTGTCTTCTTTCCTGAAAAGACCCCTCTCATCTTCTATGCCCGTTGCTTCTAGTTGATTTTTGAAAGTTATGTTTTGCATATTGTCATCCACAGGTTTAAACACCCTGCTTTCCCAAGCTCATTCCACCCTGTTTTCATTCTATCCAGTAATCCTCTTTCTTCTTTCCCTTCTAAGAACTCCTGGTGTTTTCACAGGTAGAATCTTACAGATCTTCTGGTGTGGTCTGGAGAGATGAGGTGGGAGACACAACCTAAGACACAACCCATCCCTATAATCAGGGATATTCTGCAATTAGGATCAGACCTTCTGATCATCACTGTACAGCTAACTTAGCTTTTCTGGTGGTAGTCTTTTTGTCCTGACCTCCAAGCAGAGTGTTCTTCAGGCAAGTATTCAGTCAGTTAATTTTCTAGAAAGTTGTCTGAGTGAGGTTTTTACCTTTTGAGTTTGCCACTGCTGCTGCTGCTAAGTCGCTTCAGTCGTGTCCAACTCTGTGCGACCCCATAGGTGGCAGCCCACCAGGCCCCGCCATCCCTGGGATTCTCCAGGCAAGAACACTGGAGTTGGCTGCCATTTCCTCCTCCAATGCATGAAAGTGAAAAGTGCAAGTGAAGTTGCTCAGTCGTGTCCGACTCTTAGCAACCCCATGGACCGCAGCCTATCAGGCTCCTCCATCCATGGGATTTTCCAGGCAAGAGTACTAGAAGCCCCTAATTCTCATTCTTTACTGCATCTCCTGCTGCCAGCTCCCACCTAATTCAACCAGTCTTCCTCTCCTCCGGCAAAGACACTTATGCAACCACAGACTCTGGAAACGTTTTTCTGTCTGTGGAGGAATTCAGTTCTCTTGTTCTCTGCCCTTTGCTAAATATTGGTTTCTTTTGTTATTTTCTGGCAATGCAGAATTTAGTGTGGGACCCCTGATGCCATTAGGATGTTGAAAACATGGCCTTGATTATATTCACCCTGTTTATTCTGATGTTTTCTTTTTTGACAGTTAAAAAATTATATATATGATGTTTGTCAGGCATTGCCTACTATTTTTCAGGCAGTGCAGAAACAGATAGACCAATACCCATTTTAGATACAAATATAAACAGGACCAAAGTTCTTGCTCTTGAGCCTCAAAACCAGAAGATATATATACAGATATAGATATAGATATATATATAGGTATAGATATATATAGATATAGATATATATTTTTTAAACCAAACATGAGGACCATCTTTTCAGAAGTCTTTTTAAAGTTCCTGATAGAAGACTGTGTGTTTTTATTTCATTGCAGTCAAACTACTCTGCTGACTTCTGTGGCTCTGCTCTGACAGGAGGTTCATAGTTCTGTCTCTTAGGGTGGGGTCAGACATGGGTAACAGGGTGGGGCTGGAAAGAAGACAGAACCTGAAATAGAACCATCCATTGTGTTTAGGATACAAATTTAGGGCAACCACAAGTTTTTGTTCTGTTATTTTTAAATCATTTATTAATTTTTTGGCTAATTATATGCCAGGCACAATAGTATATGCTGTATGTATAGTGGTTCATACCAGTTCATGAGCAGCTGCTTTTGCCCCCATTTTGAAATGCAAGAACTGAAACTCAGAGGTTAAATCACTAACTCAAGGTTTCTCAGAAGTAGCAAATGTAAATTTGACCCCAAAGTTCTCTTTCTTCAAAATCCCTCGTCTTTTTTTTCAGCTTTCTTAGAGTTTTTTAATCTGTGTTTTCTTTAAAATTGAGATGTAATTGATGTATAATATTAGTTAATGTATACAACATAATGATTAGACATGTATATATACCATTTTGCAAAATGACCACCACCTTATCCATTGTATCACAGATAATTTCAGTCTGACTGGGGGACATGTTCATATCTAAAGAGCGGCAGCAAGCAGATGGTAGTCCAGGCAATGTGTAGGCCTCATAGATAAACTGGAGCCCAGACAAGCAGTCTAAAAACAGGCAGACAAGGGAGGTGAGCACCACAGCAGAAGTCTGCCAATATATTGGGGGTGTCAGCCACTGGGCTTCATTTCTACGAGCAGTAAAGCAGAGAGGAAGAGAGAAACAGGGAGCACAACGTGGAAGGGCAGAGAGCCAAACGGTCTGGCTGCTGGGCCAGTTATAGAGGTGGGGCTTCAGGTGGGATCTCCCACATGAAGAATGAGATTCAGGAACTGGGATTAGGGAGCGTGAAACCCCAAAACTGGGCTTGTTGATGGATGAGCCATGGAGGACTTGGCTGGGCCTGGCCGTAGTTCTTTTAACCTCAGAACCTATTTTTGAGTGTTAAATGCCTTACATCCCAGGAAGGAAGTGCCTAGGAGTCTGGCAACTGGTAAGGATCCAGTAGCTTTCAGATCTCTCCAGAAGCATTTTTCAATACTCTAGTAGTTCGTTTGTAGAGTTTTATTAGGCACTCTTAAAAAGCTTAATTTTCTGTGAACTCAAAGTTTCTTTTCTTCAGAAATTCTGAAAAGTTTTCAGTGTGTGTCCATGTAGATATTTTGTTGAGGTGTGTTTTTCTGGCTCTGGCTTACATTTCCTTGATCTGTACTATTATTGTTAATTAAAATTCCAAAGTCAAAGTCAGTGCTTCCACTTAGCTTATTTTCGGAGAGAGACAGGAGTTACTTGTTCCAGGAGGACAGGTTTATTGGATGTAGTAATACCTGCTTTGCTTAAATATGAGGAAGAAAAAGAAGCAGAATGAGATTTCTTAGAATTTGAATAGGGAACATGTTTTGACAATGTATTTAATTTTTACTTTATTTTATTTGGTAATCTTTAAAATTTGATGGCAGTTTTCACGCTATAAATCATAAAGATTGACTTACAAGACAGTGTTGCAAGATATGAATATAGAGAACAGGAACATAATGGAGAGTTTTAGGCTGTGGGTGTGCAAGGTAACCACCATCTCTGTCTTTATGTGGCAGTCTCTAGGAAAACAGTCATTTGCTATTATTTGTGTGTCTGTGGATTCTGTTTGTAGGTACTTGACTAACCATTCAGAGCTTCGGTTGATATAGAATGCAAACAGATGCAAAAATTTCAGGTGAATCAGGAAGTGACATCTGACTTCAGGGTTATCTGGGATAAGACACCATGGTTTGCTTCCTTACTTGTTGATAGAAGTAAAATTCAGTTAATTTTAGTTTAATTAAATTAATTTATAAAGCATTATTTGAACACCTGCAGTGTGCCAGCTGTGAGCTCACAATGTAACAAAAGAGATAGATATTTATTAAGCTAATGAGAATATAATGTGAAACATGCTGATCTAGCAGGACTGAATACATAGGAGGAGATTTTTAGAGAAGATAACCCTGGGGCTGAATCTTTAATGAGTGAAATTGGTATTGGAAATTGAGAAAGAGAAGTACTGGAAGAGGGAGCAGCATGTAGAAAATTGCAGAGTTCATGCAAGGTTCTAAGAGTGGTAAGCAGTTCGTATCAAAATGTGGAGTGGAGAGGAATGCAGATGGAGAGCGAGGTGGCCAGTACTAATGGAGGACTAGGCAGTGATACTCACTAAAACAGTTTTTGCAGGAAGATGACAAGATGAGATTGGTGTTTCAGAAATACCACTTTGGAAGTAATTGGAAAATAGATTGTGGGGAGTGGATTATAGAAGGGGCTTGGGAGGAAGAGTGGTTTAAAAATATGAACTCACCAATTGTTGGTGTTAGTTACTTTGTTCTCTCTGCTTGTAGTGATGCTTCTTGCTTCTTAGCACCATGACTATTGCCTCCCACTCTACCCTCAACTCCACTCCTGCACCAGAGATCATTTTCTGCTTAACTAGTCTCAAGATTCGCCATATACTCAAACACACACATATTTGACTGGTATCTTATTAATATTATTATTCCTATGTAATCTTAAAGCTTCAAAAAAAAGAATGAATTTTTATATTTGCTTATTGATGCATTTCTAGCATCTAACAAAATGTGGATATTTAATCAGTATTTGGTGAAAAGATAAATGACATTCAAGTCAGTATTTTCAATTTCTTTAAAGAGTTTCTCTAAGGAGTGTTTTTTTCAAAACACTCAGGAAAACAAGAAAATAACCACTACAACAAACAGTATCCTACTTGAGTTCCTACTTCATGCCATCGTGGTGGACAGTCTCAGTCCCTAAATTTCTGATGGATTTGTGAAATCAGACCACAGTTCAAAAGAGTTTAACTTTTTCTCCCTCTTTGCAGAGATTTCTCCTTTTCCCTCTTTGCAGAGATCACATAGTTAGATTTTCATATGTTATATACTTATATAATGTGACTCTGTTATAATACAATTGAAATGTTGCTTAATTTTGATTCAGTGTTACTAAACATATTTGTATAATATCACTTTTGTACAGGATGCTGTACTAAGCATGGAAAATAATTTTTCCACAGAATGTAAGCTCCAAGAGGATAAGACCAAATCAATTCTATTCACTATTATATGCTACCAAGTCTAACACAGACTCAAAGTATAATAGATAGGCATTAATAGATATGTGTTCATTGAATAGATGTACAGATAGATTTAAAAGTTTTGCAAGGCACACTCTGTTTTGGGGAACAAATAATATGATCTTTGAAATAAATAATAATATAATTTGGGGGATACATAATGTATTAGTAGGATTTCAAGTTTCAGGTCCTGGGCCTGAGATCAGACTTTAAAGAAAGAAAAACATGGGAGACATCAACTAATTCATGGGAACTTGCACAACTTTCCTGGATGTGTTTACTTGAAATGTTTTACAGACATATTCTCTGGGAAGAAGTAGCAGTCTCAACCCAGGGTTGCTTTCAGTGTCTTAAACACAAGAGACATATAGCAAAACAGTATTTCCTGATTGTTGTGCTTGAAGTCTTCCTCTTTATGTGTTAAGGAATTTTTCAGGAATAGGCCAGAACTAAGTTATGCACAGAGAATGTTTTCCTGGCCTGGGCAAGAGAAGGCACCAGCTTTAGCTCCTTTGATTTTTCTGGTTCCTACTTTGTTGTTGTTCAGTCTGACATGACTGAGCAACAGAGCGAAATAACAACATGCTGATTTTAATTTAATATTGTTGTTATGCTTAGTTGTGGGGGGCAGTGCGGACTGGCATTCTTTATTTTTATTTTATTCTTTAATTTTTATTGGAGTATTTGTTGCCATTCAGTCTCTCAGTCATGTCTGACTCTTTGCGATCCCATGGATTGCAGCATGCTAGACTTCCCTGTCCTTAACCGTCTCCCAGCGTTTGCTCAAACTCATGTCCATCGACTCAGGATGCCATCCAACCATCTCATCCTCTGTCATCCCCTTCTCCTCCTGCCTTCAATCTTTCCCAGCATCAGGGTCTTTTCCAGTGAGTCAGCTCTTCGCATCAGGTGGCCAAAATATTGGAGCTTCACTGCTGCTGTTGCTGCTGCTAAGTTGCTTCAGTCGTGTCTGACTCTGTGCGACCCCATAGACAGTAGCCCACCAGGCTTCCCCGTCCCTGGGATTCTCCAGGCAAGCACACTGGAGTGGGTACTACTAGTCTTAATTGGCCCCTTTCCCCCAGGATGTGGCCCTAAAGTTGTCTTATAGAGATTACACAAAAGTGAAACAAATCTAGAAGATTCAACTCCTAAACAAAAAGTCAGACATATATTTATTTCACTTTCTTTATTTTACAAGCAAATCAAGACATAATAGTGACAAGATTAGGTAATATGGTATAGATTATATGGGAGAAGAAATGTGTCTCTTGTGTTTGTAATCATAAGACTGATTCAACATTTTCCAAAGTGTACAAATTTAAGTTTGTTGTTAGTTTTCCTGTGGAGACAAAAATAGCAACAAATGAGAAATGCTGAGGCCATAGGCATTTCATTAGCATCCGAATTTCACCAGTGAGCCCCTCAAAATGTAGCCAAGTCTCTCCATTTATTGATGCTTTTAAAAGGAGTGACAGCAGTTTAGGGATTTTTTAGCAGCTGGTGCTGATTACATAAGGATGAGGCTCATAATACATCATAGTCAGTTTATGTCCCTAAAAATATATTTTAATGGATTTTTTATTTAAAGAAGATACATGTAAACCTTTTTTTATAAGAGTTCATAATTTTTTCTTAATAAAACAGAATCAGAACAATATACCATATATACTAGATGCTAGTTTTCATTCATGTTTGTTTTAAAAGTACTTAAAGGGAACTGTAAGTTTCTAAATACACTCTAGTATATTAGTCATCATTTCGTGCTTTTTGAGCTGATACTAATATATCTTTTGGATGATTACTTTGTAATCTTTAAACTGCTTTTGGTTATGTGATTTTCTAAATTTAAGTTTATTATACTTCCAGCATACAATTTTTTTTTTTTTTTTTAGAAATCATACTCAGAACAAGTTCTTTAGGTTTTTCTTGTTAAGGAGCTCTAACATATCCAGACTTAGTTGTTGAAGCTGAACAATAAATACAGCTCATCCTAGCAGTTGTGGACTGGCATGCCTAGATGGAGGGATATTTCTTTTTCCCTGAAAATAAACAAAGCATTGGCTGAGAGCCAAACTGGTGAATTTTTCATGGGAAGAGTTTAAGCAATAGATTAATAGGTGGAAGTTGAACTGGATGACCTTTAAATTTCTTTCCAAGATTCCTTCTGTCTAAGCTTCTCTGCTCTTACTGCCAATATGTAGTGACACAGTAATACCAGTGACGCCCAAATCCTGTAAATTATGAGAATTCTATTAATCAGAGTCAGCATGGATGACTCACATATTCTATACCATAAACAACTCCTTCTGTTTCAAGTACATTGGTCTTAACACGTAATTATTAACCCTTAAATGTAGGAAACTATTTCAATACTTACTCAACTTCATAACAAAAGTAGCAATCATTGTCATAAGTTTTGCCATCAGATCCACAAATTGGTGCATATATTTCATAACAAAATCTTTCTTCTGATGGTAACATTTTATATTTACTACAGTCAATCTGGAAATACATATAAAAAGCCTTGAATTCCTTAAGCAAAATTTTTATTCTCAGGATTTAGGATTTTCCAAGCAAGTTCAGAAAGCTCTCAGTGCATTTGTATCTTATTCCAATTGTCTTTTCTCATCTAACCCCAAGATACAGTAAGTAAAAAAAAAAAAATTATATCGTATATATAATCACTCATGATAAACTTCTTTATAATAACTGGTAACTGAATCATTATTTATTTTAAAATAGAATCTTTTCCACCATACTGGTTGATGCATCTGTTCTCAACACATGTAGCATATTCACAAGTACAACCATTCCCATGGGATCAGTTTTCTACATGTCTCATGTAGTACAGTTTGCTACTTCTTTCTTTCACTTCAAAAGTTCTGCCTGATTGTAAGTATGAGATATATTATTATAACTACTATAGTTATAAGAACTACTGTATCATAGCAACATTTGCCATTAATTATTGGTAGCAAGGTACTTGATATACACTTCACTAGCGCATAGGCAAACAGATGTATTTTAACATTGTAGTTGAGATCCACTAATCTCAGTTTCTGGAGCCAAAGCCAAGGTGATAAGTTGCCTGCAGGAGCAAGTAGGCAATTACCAAGAAAGAATTTTCTAGGTTTTTAATCTTTGAGCAAATTGTGGAGTGTGGACATTAAAGTCAAATATGTTGGAATTCAGATCCTGACTATATAACCCTGGGACAATTATTTTCCCTCTCTAAGCCTTAATTTATTTATCTGCAAAATGAAGGCAGTAATAACTGTATTGTAATATTAAAGTAAAACATACATAACTGAGAAGATATGTATGAAATACTTAGCAGTACATGGCATGGTAAATAGTGAATACATGATAGCTATTAATTTTGTTCTGTGGCTTTACTTCTAATTCTACACTAACTCCAGTTCTTTACCAAAGACTCTACATTTCCAGCTCCTTCTGTCCCAGAGTTTCAGACATCATATTTTTCTTTTTTTTTTTTAATTTATTTTTATTGAAGTATAGCTGATTTACAATTTGCAATGTTGTGTTAGTTTCTGGTATACAGTAAACTTTAAGTTATATAGACATTGAATATAGTTCGCTGTAGTGTACAGTAAGACCTTATTGTATACTCATTCTATATATATTAGTTTGTATCTAGTAATCTGCCCCCCACCCCTGGAAACCTGTCTGTTCTCTATGTCTGTGACTCTTATTTGGTTTCAAAAATAAGTTCACTTGCAGACATGATATTTTTCTAATGTTTGAATATCTCCACTTGGATAACTCAAAATATGCTTAAGTTCATGTTCCCCTTCAGATATGTTTCATTAATTCATCCACTCCTTCAGTTACTATACTTTATGAACCTTCTAAACTTTAGAGCTGAGGTGAGAGCTGCCAATACAAAGATTACTAAGCATGACATGATGGGAGAGGACTTCAGGGGCTAGTACAGCTTGGTGGAAAATGGAACTGCAGTGTCCCATGTCAGGTATGGCTGCCCTGTGGTTTGTCCTGGGACAAAAACAAATTTCCTTTTCATTACAAGGGACTGGAATGCAAAAGTAGGAAGTCAAGATATACCTGGAGTAATAGGAAAATTTGGCCTTGGAGTACAAAATTAAGCAGGGAAAGGCTAACAGTTTTGCCAAGAGAACGCACTGGTCATAGCCAACACCCTCTTCCAACAACACAAGAAATGACTCTACACATGGACATCACTAGATTGTCAATACCGAAATCAGATTGATTATATTCTTTGCAGCCAAAGATGGAGAAGTTCTATATAGTCAGCAAAAACAAGAGCAGGAGCTGACTGTGGCTCAGATCCTGAACTCCTTATTGCCAAATTCAAACTTAAATTGAAGAAAGTAGAGAAGACCACTAGAACATTCAGGTATGACCTGAATCAAATCCCTCACACTTATACGGTGGAAGTGACAAATAGATTTAAGGGATTAGATCTGATAAACAGTGCCTGAAAAACTATTGACAGAGGTTCATGACATTGTACAGGAGGCAGGGATCAAGACTATCCCCAAGAAAAAGAAATGCAAAAAGGCAAATGGTTGTCTGAGGACAAATAGCTGAGAAAAGAAGAGACATGAAAGGCAAAGGAGAAAAGGAAAGATATAGCCATTTGAATGCAGAGTTCCAAAGAATGGGAAGGAGAGATAAGAAAGCCTTCCTCAGTGAACAGTACAAAGAAATAGAGGAAAACAATAGAATGGGAAAGACTAGAGATCTCTTCAAGAAAATCAGAGATACCGAGGGAACATTTCATGCAAAGATGGGCACAATAAAAGACAGAAATGGTATGGACCTAAGAGAAGCAGAAGATGTTAAGAAAAGGTGGCAAGAATACACAGAAGAACTGTACAAAAAAGATCTTCATGACCCAGATAATCATGATGGTATGATCACTCACCTAGAGCCAGACATCCTGGAATGTGAAGTCAAATGGGCCTTACGAAGCATCACTATGAACAAAGCTAGTGGAGGTGATAGAATTCCCGTTGAGCTATTTCAAATCCTGAAAGATGATGCTGTGAAAGAGCTGTACTCAATATGCCAGCAAATTTGGAAAACTCAGCAGTGGCCACAGGACTGGAAAAGGTTAGTTTTCATTCCAATCCCAAAGAAAGGCAATGCCAAAGAATGCTCAAACTACCACACAATTGTACTCATCTCACATGCTAGAAAAGCAATGCTCAAAATTCTCCAAGCCAGGCTTCAGCAGTATGTGAGCTGTGAAATTCCAGATGTTCCAGCTGGTTTTAGAAAAGGTAGAGGAACCAGAGATCAAATTGCCAACATCTGCTGGATCATTGAAAAAGCAAGAGAGTTCCAAAAAAATCTACTTCTGCTTTACTGACTATGCCAAAGCCTTTGACTGTGTGGACCACAACAAACTCGAGAAAATTCTTCAAGAGATGGGAATACCTGACCACCTGACCTGCCTCCTGAGAAATCTATGCAGGTCAGGAAACAACAGTTAAAACTGTACATGAAACAACAGACTGGTTCCAAATTGGGAAAGGAGTGAATCAAGGCTGTATATTGTCACCCTGCTTATTTAACTTACATGCAGAGTACATCATGAGAAATGCTGGGCTGGATGAAGCACAAGCTGGAATCAAGATTGCTGGGAGAAATATCAGTACCCTCAGATATGCAGATGACACCACCTTATGACAGAAAGTGAAGAAGAACTAAAGAGCCTCTTGATGAACATGAAAGAGGAGAGTGAAAAAGTTGGCTTAAAGCTCAACATTCAGAAAACTAAGATCGTGGCATTCAATCCCAGCACTTCATGGCAAATAGACGGGGAAACAGTGGAAACAGTGACAGACCTTATTTTTCTGAGCTCCAGAATCACTGCAGATGATGACTGCAGCCATGAAATTAAAAGACACTTGCTCCTTGGAAGAAAAGCTATGACCAACCTAGACAGCATATTAAAAAGGACAGAGATTATTTTGCCGACAAAGGTTCATCTAGTCAACACTATGGTTTTTCCAGTAGTCATGTATGGATGTGAGAGTTGGACTATAAAGAAAGCTGAGTGCCAAAAAATTAGTGCTTTTGAACTGTGGTGTTGGAGAAGACTCTTGAGAGTCCATTGGACTGCAAGGTGATCCAACCAGTCTATCCTAAAGGAAATCAGTCCTGAATATTAATTGGAAGAACTGATACTGAAGCTGAAACTCTAATACTTTGGCTACCTGTTGTGAAGAACTGACTCATTTGAAAAGACCCTGATGCTGGGAAAGATTGAAGGCGGGAGGAGAAGAAGGTAACAGAGGATGAGATGGTTGGATTGTATCACTAACTCAATGGACATGAGTTTGCATAAGCTCTGAGAGTTGGTGATGGACAAGGAGGCCTGGCATGCTGCAGTCCATGGGGTCACAAAGAGTTGGACACGACTGAGTGACTGAACTGAACTGAACTGATGTCAAGTATATGCCAGCATGATTTCACTTCTTGCCTGTTCAAACCACAGTGCCAGAATTTATATCATATGTAGTGTAAGCAGGAAACTCCTAAGGTTTAATATTAATTAACCTTTAGTGCCTGATGAACTACGGACTGAGGTTCATGACATTGTACAGGAGAGAGGGATCAAGACCATCCCCATGGAAAAGAAACACAAAAAAGCAAAATGGCTGTCTGGGGAGGTCTTACAAATAGCTGTGAAAAGAAGAGAAGCGAAAAGCAAAGGAGAAAAGGAAAGATATAAGCGTCTGAATGCAGAGTTCCAAGGAATAGCAAGGAGAGAAAAGAAAGCCTTCCTCAGCGATCAATGCGAAGAAATAGAGGAAAACAACAGAATGGGAAAGACTGGAGATCTCTTCAAGAAAATTAGAGATACCAAGGGAACATTTCATGCAAAGATGGGCTCAATAAAAGACAGAAATGGTATGGACCTAAGAGAAGCAGAAGATATTAAGAAGAGGTGGCAAGAATACACAGAAGAACTGTACAAAAAAGATTTTCACAACCCAGATAATCACGATGGTGTGATCACTCACCGAGAGCCATACATCCTGGAATGTGAAGTCAAGTGGGCATTAGAAAGCATCACTACGAACAAAGCTAGTGGAGGTGATAGAATTCCAGTTGAGCTATGTCAAATCCTGAAAGATGATGCTGTGAAAGAGCTGTACTCAATATGCCAGCAAATTTGGAAAACTCAGCAGTGGCCACAGGACTGGAAAAGGTCAGTTTTCATTCCAATCCCAAAGAAGGGCAATGCCAAAGAATGCTCAAACTACCACACAATTGCAGTCATCTCACACGCTAGTAAAGTAATGCTCAAAATTCTCCAAGCCAGGCTTCAGCAATACGTGAACCGTGAACTTCCAGATGTTCAAGCTGGTTTTAGAAAAGTCAGAGGAACCAGAGACCAAATTGCCAACATCCGCTGGATCATCGAAAAAGCAAGAGAGTGCCAGAAAAACATCTATTTCTGCTTTAGTGACTATGCCAAAGCCTTTAACTTTATGGATCACAATAAACTGTGGAAAATTCTGAAAGAGATGGGAATACCAGAACACCTCATCTGCCTCTTGAGAAACCTATATGCAGGTCAAGAAACAACAGTTAGAACTGGACATGGAACAACAGGCTGGTTCCAAATAGGAAAAGAAGTACGTCAAGGCTGTATATTGTCACCCTGCTTATTTAACTTCTATGCAGAGTACATCATGAGAAACGCTGGACTGGAAGAAACACAAGCTGGAATCAAGATTGCTAGGAGAAATATCAATAACCTCAGATATGCAGATGACACCACCCTTATGGCAGAAAGTGAAGAAGAACTCAAAAGCCTCTTAATGAAAGTGAAAGAGGAGAGTGAAAAAGTTGGCTTAAAACTCAACATTCAGAAAACGAAGATCAAGGTATCTGGTCCCGTCACTTCATGGGAAATAGATGGGGAAACAGTGGAAACAGTGTCAGACTTTATTTTGGGGGGCTGCAAAATCACTGTAGATGGTGATTTCAGCCATGGAATTAAAAGACACTTACCTCTTGGAAGAAAAGTTGTGACCAACCTAGATAGCACATTAAAAAGCAGAGACATTACTTTGCCAACAAAGGTCCATCTAGTCAAGGCTATGGTTTTTCCAGTGGTCATATATGGATGTGAGAGTTGGACTGTGAAGAAAGCTGAGTGCTGAAGAATTGATGCTTTTGAACTATGGTGTTGGAGGAGACTCTTGAGAGTCCCTTGGACTGCAAGGACATCCAACCAGTCCATTCTAAAGGAGATTAGTTCTGGGTGTTCATTGGAAGGACTGATGCTAAAGCTGAAACTCCAATACTTTGGCCACCTGATGCGAAGAGCTGAGTCATTGGAAAAGACTCTGATGCTGGGACGATTGGGGGCAGGAGGAGAAGGGGACGACAGATGATGAGATGGCTGGATGGCATCACTGACTCGATGGACGTGAGTTTGAGAGAACTCCGGGAGTTGGTGATGGACAGGGAGGCCTGGCATGCTGCAATTCATGGGGTTGCAAAGATTCGGACATGACTGAGCAACTGAACTGAAGTGAACTGAACCTTTTCATTCTCACACATCTAAAAAATCATGAAGGATGGCTTGAACTCAATCCTGACTCCAAAATTTACAGTCTTAATGTCTTATTTTCTTTAACAGGGAAACCAAAATTTTTGACTCAAAGAAGTGGAAGGGACTGCCTGGGCCAAAGGGTCATGCAGCTAGAAAGCAGTAAAGCTAGTCTAAAGCCCAAATTGCCTGGTAGCTAGCTTAAGTTTTTACTACCACACCTAGATTTTCTCAACAGTAGTCATTATTTAATGAGTAATGAAAAAAAGGTTAAGTTAAAATCTTCATTCTTTAAGATAGAGAACAAAGATGTATGTGACCCATTTAAACATTTTAAGTCATGACTTGTCCTTCCTGAGCTTTACTATGTGTCAGGTACTGTGCTAAGCCCTTTTTAAATATTACAGCTTTAAATTTCACACTATTGTGAAATATGAGGCAAGTATTGTTTCGCATGGGCACACTATCAAACAGCTAGAATTTAATCAGCACCTATTCATTCTCATGCTAGGTGTCTAACCACTCTGTTCTGCCCCTTCCATTTTAGAAAGGTCTACCTACAGTTTTTAAAAGAAACAATTTTTGAAACTTAAAAAATAAACCTTTAAACATGTAGAAATTTAATTAATATATAGTGTTGAGTATTTCTTTACTGATACTGGCCTTTAAAATTATACAAAAGTAGTACTTTCATGTCAAGATGAGCATACAGACCTGTTCATGGTGTTTGACGCAGTCTACATCTGTAAGATAAAGACAAAGAAATTTAAATTCTGGAAGCATTAATCTTATTAGAAAACTAATCTTTGATTTGTTTCAGCTCTCAGACTGTCATCAAAATATAAGATTCACTTCAAAGCTGTATAGCATAATATTAAAGGTTGAAGCTCTTCACACAGAACTTTTCATTTTCTTTTTTGAAGTAGGTTTAGAGTGTAGCCCAAAAGATGATATAACTATTATAATAATGAGTTTGTGCTGTTCTTTCCTACTTCATAATCTGAATTTAGGGAAAAAAATCCACAAGTTTTATATTTTGAAAGTGTCTGCTGTTATGTAACAAGCCTAGAGGCAGAAATCGGACTAGCAGTTGAAAATTCTAGGGAGGCAGATTTCAACTCAGTAATGGAAGAAGAATTAAAGTAGTCCATGCTGCCAACTGTAGATTGCCAGTCATGGATCGAATTGTTTTATGATTAAATGAGATCCCAATAAAAAGTGATATTAAGTCCAAGGATGCATTGGGTAGACATTTCCCAAAGAAGTTATGCTCAATGTTTATATGGATGGCAATTTGGCCTTGGTTGACCATTTAGGTCCACTTGCACCCTGATGATATAATTTGGTCATTTATTGGTACAAAGAAAAAAGTGCATTTCAGAAATTTTCCTTTATTATATGTGTTGTATATATTTCAGAATTATATGGATAGAAGATAACATGAACTCTCAATATCAGGGCAGGGGCAGGGTTATGAGGGAGATACTCACTGAGGATGGTTGCAAGCGTCAGGGCTGAGAGCAGGACAAAGGCTGTTGTTCTCATGCTGCTGAGGTGGCCAAGGGCAGTCCAGTGGAGGAAAAAGAAGTCACTTTCTGGTGTCTGCACAGCCCAAATGGGTTCTGCCTTATATATTGTCAAGAGTTCTGTCTCAGTTGTGAAATAGCTATTTCCAGAAACAAGCCTGGGAAGAGGGCAGAAACATCTGCTAAAGAGGAATGTTTTTTTTGTTGTGAAAGACAGATGATTATATATGACATTTTAATAGATCATAGGACCCAATAAAGTTGGCATTGTTTCCTCACCTCTTTAAGTTTGTGTGCTTTTACACCTGTTACACAGTCTGATTTTCATAACAGATAGTAACTACCGTTTTCTTTGTTCTACAGATAAGGGAATGAAGTCACAAGGAAGTTAAGTAATTTCACTGGGTTTACTACATATTCTTTGGTGTACTGCTTTTTCTAGGAAGAGTCATCAGTATGGCAGCTTTATAGGTTTTAACATTTTCTCAGGTTCCCCTCTTTCCTCTTCTATCCTCTAGAACCAAAGGGGGAAATGTTGGCAGTTGAGACCCTGGACTGGGAACAGAGAAAAGGTATCAGCATCCAAGTCTTGATTCAGCACAGACAGGCAATAATTCCTGACTTTTAGGAAGAGGGTAATTTCCCCCCAAATCCCATTTTGGGGAGATGGTATAATGGGTGGAGCTGGTGAGCACTCACACTTCATTTACCCATCAGATCTCTGGTGAAAGCTTCTTTATCAAGAGCCCTTAGGAGGAGGATTTCCCCAGAGCCGATAATAAAGAGGTATATAACGATCGTAGCGAAGAACAGAGCTAGTGGATGCAGTAGCTAGACTTTCCCTGAAACTCTGGCCATGATTATCCGGTCCCCAAATGCAGGCTGATGGTTCAAAAATGAGATGTTAACTTGCCCTGGCATGTAGTTACACAGTGATGGTGGTTTAGTTGCTAAGTCATGTCCAACTCTTGCGAACTCATGAACTGTAGACTTCCAGATTCCTCTGTCTATGGGATTCTCCAGGCAAGAATACTGGAATAGGTTGCCATTTCCTTCTCCATGGGATCTTCCTGACCCAGGAATTGAACCTGGGTCTCCTGGTGATTGCAGGCTGATTCTTTACCAATTGAACTGTGAGGGAAGCCCTGCTAATAAAATAACTTTCAATAGATAAGCCACCAGCCATTTAATCATGATTTAAATAAGCTTAATTGTGCTTTCATCAAACCATGCTTCACTTGAAGTCTTTGATAAAGCCTACAAGAACACTTTTTGGAATGTGCCATTTTTGAATAAAGTGCCCCTGTGAGAAGACCTCAGAAGCAATTCTTGCAGTTTTGGTAGATAAGTGTTGGAAGACATGGTCTATACCACTAATGGAGGTAGTGCCAAAGGCTGAGAGACTAAAATTCATATTTGTTTCCCTTCAGAAGGATAAAACAACTGGAAACTGTGCTGAGATGGTTTGGAGGGCAGGCATCATAATGTTATATGAATTCATTGCCACCTCCACCATTCCTGACTTTCCTGGTGGCTCAGACGGTAAAGTGTCTGCCTACAATGCCGGAGACCCGGGTTCTGTCCCTCGGTTGGGAAGATCCCCTGGAGAAGGAAATGGGAACCTGCTCCAGTATTCTTGCGCCTGGAAAATCCCATGGACGGAGGAGCCTGGTAGGCTACAGTCCATGGGGTCCCAAAGAGTCGGACACGACTGAGTGACTTCACTTTCACTTTCACTTTCCACCATTCCCTGTGTGACCTTGTGCAAATTATTGAACTCGTAGAAGCCTTAGTTTCTTTATTTTCATTTGCTTACTAAGTGACTATTAATGAAGATTCACTCTGTCTTAGAGACTATAATACAACTTGGGTATACCATGAATAATGAGAAACTATTGCCAGTGTCTTCATTGTAGCTTGACAAAGATTCTCTTCTTTATCAATCTTGAGTTAGGCTTCTCTGAGTTCTCTTGTCAAATGGACCTTGACTTCCCTACACCTCCCTTCTCTCGGCCTCCCCTCTACTTCATGTCTTTGGCCTTTCCAGGCATGTCTTAGCATAGAATTCTGCTAAGTCATCTCCCTACTTTTCATGTCTGATCACTGTTTATATTTGATCAAGTTTTTCATACCCCACTTTTAATATATAAGTCCTTGGCCTGACTTTTAACAAGAATCCCCTTAGTATCTCTTATTAGTAATTTTCCATCTACTGAGTACTTAACCCAGCTCCTTGGCTAAAATATCCATTTGTTGTATTTAGAGTTAAGCCCAATCTTTTCCCCATTGCCATAGGCGTATTACAGTAGGGATATTCAAGACTATACCTTGAATAATGCTTTCCTTACCATTTTGACAAGTGTCAAATAACTTTTCTTTAACAAGCTTTCAGAATACAGTTAATTATGGCACCATAGCACAAGCTGATTATGATTTTCAAATGAGATTGTAAAAGCACGCATATACATCCTGTTAATGAGGGTGAAAGAGAAGAGTGATGTGCATCCAGTTTCTGAAACTTACTCTGCTTCTGATGAAGGCTGTCACCAGTTTGGAGCCTATTAGTGTGTGCATATGTGTTAAGTGTTCACCTCTGAAAAGAATAATGTTGCAGAATCTGGGAACCAGGAAATCCTGGACAGAAAGTCCCTTGAATATCTCAGAAATCTCTTTCAAAGCAATGGCAGTCCTTTCTTCTTATGTAAACAAGATCTTTTAGGCAACTCTGATTTATACTGAAAAACGATTTAAAATGTCACTATGAAATTGAGATTTCTGCACAATTGCACTCATCTCACATGCTAGTAAAGTAATGCTCAAAATTCTCCAAACCAGGCTTCAGCAATACGTGAACTGTGAACTTCCAGATGTTCAAGCTGGTTTTAGAAAAGGCAGAGGAACCAGAGACCAAATTGCCAACATCCGCTGGATCATCGAAAAAGCAAGAGAGTTTCAGAAAAACATCTATTTCTGCTTTATTGACTATGCTAAAGCCTTTGACTGTGTGGATCACAATAAACTGTGGACAATTCTGAAAGAGATGGGAATACCAGACCACCTGACCTGCCTTTTGAGAAATTTGTATGCAGGTCAGGAAGCAACAGTTAGAACTGGACATGGAACAACAGACTGGTTCCAAATAGGAAAAGGAGTACATCAAGGCTGTATATTGTCACCCTGCTTATTTAACTTCTATGCAGAGTACATCATGAGAAACGCTGGGCTGGAAGAAGCACAAGCTGGAACCAAGATTGCTAGGAGAAATATCAGTACCCTCAGATATGCAGATGACACCACCCTTATGGCAGAAAGTGAAGAGGAACTCAAAAGCCTCTTGATGAAAGTGAAAGTGGAGAGTGAAAAAGTTGGCTTAAAACTCAACATTCAGAAAACGAAGATCATGGCATCTGGTCCCATCACTTCGTGGGAAATAGATGGGGAAACAGTGGAAACAGTGTCAGACTTTGGGTTTTTTGGGCTCCAAAATCACTGCAGATGGTGACTGCAGCTGTGAAATTAAAAGACACTTACCCCTTGGAAGAAAAGTTATGACCAACCTAGATAGTGTATTCAAAAGCAGAGACATTACTTTGCCAACAAAGGTCCATCTAGTCAAGGCTATGGTTTTTCCAGTGGTCATATATGGATGTGAGAGTTGGACTGTGAATAAAGCTGAGCACCAAAGAATTGATGCTTTTGAACTGTGGTGTTGGAGAAGACTCTTGAGAGTCCCTTGGACTGCAAGGAGATCCAACCAGTCCATTCTGAAGGAGATCAGCCCTGGGATTTCTTTGGAAGGAATGATGCTAAAGCTGAAACTCCAGTACTTTGGCCACTTCATGCGAAGAGTTGACTCATTGGAAAAGACTCTGATGCTGGGAAGGATTGGGGGCAGGAGGAGAAGGGGACGACAGAGGATGAGATGGCTGGATGGCATCACTGACTCGATGGACATGAGTCTGAGTGAACTCCAGGAGTTGGTGATGGACAGGGAGGCCTGGTGTGCTGTGATTCACAAAGAGTCAGACACGACTGAGCGACTGAACTGAACTAAACTGAAGGAATTCTAAAATGTTTTTAGCGTATATTAGAGGTGGAGGAGATAGAATCTTATGATTTATTTGAAAATTTACTTAAAAACTCAGCGTAGATAGCATATCCTTTCCATATTCTCTTGATATTTAACATTTTGAAGTCACTACTGTGCTTTGACTTTTAATTCTTGTAAGAACAATTTTATCAGATTACTAGTACCTGCTTTTCATAGCAGTTAGGAAGCACACATTTTTAAATTTTAACTTTTTATTTTGAAATAATTGTTGCAAGAATAGAACAAGTAACTTATTGTGTGCTCTTCACCTCAAGACTCTAATTTAAATTTTACCATCTGTGCCAACAGTGCCTTTGTTGATGATCCAATCAACAAAGATTGGATGATCCAATCAACAAAATGATCCAATCCAACAAGTTTTTATATTGTTAAGATGGCAGTGCTGTCTATCAAGCTGCCCTTTTTGGAAAATGGATGAGCTAATCCTAAAATTCTTATGGGAAATACAAGTTAGCTAAAAGAGTCTTCAAAAAGAAAAAAGGTGGAGGGTTCACACTAAACATTTTAAAATTTTACTGTAAGCTTATAGTAATCAAAACAGTGTTTAATAGAATTGGGAATTCAAAAATAACTTCTAATATGTATGCTTAATTGATTTTTGGACTAGAGTGACAAAACAATTCAGTGAAGAAAATAATCTTTTAAAAACTTTGGGACAACTGGATATTCACATACAAAACAAATGAGATTGGACCCCCACCTCATTTTGTGTTAAAAATCATAACATAAATTAACTTTAAATACATAAATGTGAGAGCTAAAACTATAGAATTCTTAGAAGAAAATATAGGTGTTCATCTTTGTGACCTTTGATTAGGTGATGGTTTTTTAGATATGACACTAAATTATAAGAAACAAAAGAGGAAATAGATAATTTGGATATCATAAAAATTAAAGACTTTTGCATTTAAAAGGAGAGACCACAGAATGGGAGAAAATAGTTGAAAATTATATATCTGATAAGGAAATAGTATCTAGAGTATATTTTAAAAAATTACATTTGCAGCTTACAATGACCAAATAATTTATTTAAAAACAAAGCAGAGGGTTTGAATAGATATTTTCCAAAACAAAACATGAAAATATGCTCATTGTCATTAGTTATTAGGTAAAGACAAATCAAAACCAAAAAGAGATACTATGTCCTATCCATTAAGATGACTAAAATTAAGAAAACAGACAGACAAGTTGTTGGTATGGATGTGAAAATGTTGGAACTCTCATACATTGCTGGTGGGAATATATTATAAAATGTTGTAGCTGCTTTGTGAAATAGTTTGGTAATTCCTCAAAAAGTTAAATGTAGAGTTACCATATGACTTAACAGTTCCATTCCTAGGTATTTTCCCAAGAGAATTAAAAACATATATCCACTAAAGACATTAATGTTCATAGCAGCTTTATACATAAAGGCCCCAAATTGGAAATAATCCAACTAGTCATCAACTGATGGATGATTAAATGCACTACATCTGTAGAATATAATATTATTCAGTAAAAAGGATAAGGTCCTGATACATGCTATACCATGGAATAATCTTATAGACAAAAGGTCACATACTTTATGATTCTGTTTTAGTATAATGTCAAGAATAGTGAATCTATAGAGAAAAGTCAGGTTAATGATTGCCAGGGGCTACAAAGATAGAGCTTCCTTCATAGCACCAACAAGATGGCAGAGTATTAGGATCGTGCGCTCATCTTCTCCTGTGAGAACTCCAAAACTGCAACTCGCTGCTGAACAGCCGTTGATGGGAGACTGTTGGATCCCACCAAAAAAAGATACCCCGTGTCCAAAGGCAAAGGAGAAGCCGCAACAAGATGATAGGAGGGGCGAAATCACATTTAGAATCAAACCCCATACCCATCAGAGTGTTCAGAAGGCTCAAACAAAACATGTGCACCAGGGCCTAGAGACCCCAGAGAGACTGCCTTTGAGTGTTTGAGTGTCTCCTGTGGCAGCACAGGTCAGCAGTGGCCTGTTGCAGGGATGGGACTCTGTGTGCAGCAGACCTGGGTCACCAAGTGTGTGGCATAAGCTCTCTTGGAGGAGGTCGCCATTAGCCCCACCATAGAGCCACAGAGCAGACGACCCACAAACTGCAGAACAATTATACCAAAGAAATTCTTGGACTGTTAAGAAACTTCTAGGACCCACAACAGATCTCCCAACCTGGGGATCTGGCAAAGGGACTGAGAACCCGCAAGGAATTTGACTTTGGAGGACAGTGGGAGACTGAGCCAGACTTGCCTGTGAGTGTCCAGGAGTCTCCAGTGGAGGTATGGGTCGACAGTTTGGCCTCAGGCCAAACAACAGGGAGGGGACACAGCCCATCAATAGAAAATTGGATTAAAATTTTACTGAGCACCCAGTTTCTCCCACAGTCTCTCCCATCAGAAAGCTTCCATAAGCCTCTTATCCTTATTCATCAGAGGGCAGACAGAATGGAAACCACAATCACAGAAAAACAACCAAACTGATCACATGGATCACAGCCTTGTCTAATTCAGTGAAACTATGAGCCATGCTATATGGGGCCACCCAAGATGGACAGGTCAAAGTGGAGAGTTCTGACAAAACGGGGTCCGCTGGAGAAGAGATTGGCAAACTACTTTAGTATTTTTGCCTTGAGAACACCATGAACAGTATGAAAAGGCAAAAGAATAAGCACTGAAAGAAAAGCTTCCAAGATGGAGAAGCCCTGTAAAGTCAGCAAAAACAACTGTGGCTCAGATCATGAACTCCTTATTGCAAAATTCAGACTTAAATTGAAGAAAGAAAGGAAAACCACTAGACTATTAAAGTGAAGTTGCTAAGTTGTGTCCTACTCTTTGCGACCCCATGGACTGTAGCACACCAGGGACTGTAGCACACACACACTCCCTCCATGGGATTCTCCAGGCAAGAGTACTGGAGTGGGTTGCCATTTCCTTCTCCAGGGGATCTTCCCGACCCAGGGATCAAACCCGGGTCTCCCACATTCCAGGCAGACGCTTTAACCTCTGAGCTACCAGGGAATCCCTCACAGTTATACAGTGGAAGTGACAAACAGATTCAAGGGATTAGATCTGATAGACAGAGTGCCTGAAGATCTATGGACAGAGATTCCTGACATTGTACAGGAGGCAGTGATCAAGACCATCCCCAAGAAAAAGAAATGCAAAAAGGCAAAATGGTTGTCTGAGGAGGCCTTACAAATAGCTGAGAAAAGAAGAGATATGAAAGGCAAAGGAGAAAAGCAAAGATACACCCATTTGAATGCAGAGTCCCAAAGAATAGCAAGGAGAGAAAAGAAAGCCTTCCTCAGTGATCAATGCAAAGAAATAGAGGAAAACAATAGAATGGGAAACACTAGAGATCTCTTGAAGAAAATTAAAGATACCAAGGGAACATTTCATGCAAAGATGGGCACAATAAAGGACAGAAATGGTATGAACCTAAGAGAAGCAGAAGATATTAAGAAGAGGTGGCACAATACACAGAAAAACTATACAAAAAAGATCTTCATGACCCAGATGACCACAATGGTATGATCACTCACCTAGAGCCAGACATCCTGGAGTCCCAAAGTCAAATGGGCCTTAGGAAGCATCTCTATGAACAAAGCTAGTGGAGGCGATGGAATTCCAGCTGACTATTTCAAATCCTAAAAAATGATGCTCTGAAAGTGCTGCACTCAATATGCCAGCAAATTTGGAAAACTTGGCAGTGGCCACAGGACTGGAAAAGGTCAGTTTTCAGTTGCCTTTCAGAAAGGCAATGCCAAAGAGTGCTCAAACTACTGCACAATTGCACTCACCTCTCACGCTAGCAAAGTAATGCTCAAAATTCTCCTATTGAGGCTTCAACCAGTATGTGAACTGAGAATTTCCAGATGTTCAAACTGGATTTCGAAAAGGCAGAGGAATCAGAGATCAAACTGCCAGCATCTATTGGATCATCGAAAAAACAAGAGAGTTCCAGAAAAACATCTCAGTTCAGTCACTCAGGTGTGTCCGACTCTTTGTGACCCCATGAATTGCAGCACGCCAGGCCTCCCTGTCCATCACCAAATCCTGGAGTTCACACAAACTCATGTCCATTGAGTCGGTGATGCCATCCAACCATCTCATCCTCTGTCGTCCCCTTCTCCTCCTGCCCCCAATCCCTCCCAGCAAAAGAGTCTTTTCCAATGAGTCAGCTCTTCGCACGAGGTGGCTAAAGTATTGAGTTTCAGCATCTACTTCTGCTTTATTGACTATACCAAGGCCTTTGACTGTATGGATCACAACAAACTCTGAAAAATTTAAAGAGATGGGAATACCAGACCACCTAACCTGCCTCCTGAGAAATCTGTATGCAGGTCAAGAAACAACAGTTAGAACTGGACATGGAATAATGCACTGGTTCCAAATCAGGAAAAGAGTACATCAAGGCTGTATTTTGTCACCCTGTTTACTTAACTTCTGGCAACCCACTCCAGTATTCTTGCCTGAGAAATCCTGTGTATAGAGTAGCCTAGGGCTACATTCCATGAGGTCACAAAGAGTCAGACTGAGCGACTAACGAGTAAGCGGCTAACAGTACCCTGGTTTTCAAGTATGTTAACTCATAACTATATCTGCTTGTTTTAGCTTGATAGTCATATAGGTTCAGACACATTCTAAAAGATCTGCATTTTTTTCTCCCATCTTCACATTACAATTTTGATGTTCTATTTTACATGTTCTTGTTTATCCTTTTGCTATTGATTATAGTTTTATAATTTAAAATTGCTTTTATAAAATTTTTGATGGTTTCCTAATCTACTGGGTTATGTAATAATCTTCAATCCTTTCATATATTTGCCTCTCCTGTTGTATTTTTTCCTTTCCTATAATTTTTTGTTTCTTCTCCATTTAGAGAAGACCTTTAAATACTTGCTGTTAGGTTTAGTACTGTTGTATTCTTTTAGTTTTTGCTTCTCTAAGAAATTTTTTATCTCTCTTTTGTTATAAATGATAATTTTACTGAATAGAGTATTCTAGGTTACAGATTTTTCCCTTTCAGCACTTCAATTGGTCATACCTCTCCCTTCTGGCCTACACATTTTCTGCAGAGAAATCAGCTGATAACCTTATGAAGCTTCCCTTGTAACTTACTCTTTGTTTTCCTCTTGGTGCCTTTAGAATTATCTCTCTGAGTTTTCCCACTTCAATTATGTTTTGGTGTGGGTCTGTTCATCTTGTTTGGGACCCTCTGATTCTTGTACCTGGATATCTGTTTTCTTTTAGGTTTGGAAAGTTTTCAACCATAATTTCTCCAAATATATTTTTGATACTCTCTTCTCCTTCTTCTGGAATCTTAATTTTACATAGGTTCACACACCTTTATATTATCCCATACATCTCATATGTTGCTTTTATTTTCTTTTTATTTGTTTTTCTGTCTGGTGCTCTGATGAAGTATTTCCATTATTCTGTCTTCCAGATCACTTATTTATTCTTCTATGTTAGTCTGATATTCATTCCTTTTATTTTGGTTTTTATCTTTGCAACTGACTTGTGTAATTATGATTGGTTCCTTTATAGTTTCTAGTTCCTTGTTACACTGATCTGCATTGTTATTGATAATCTTTCTTATTTTTTCATCATTTTTACTACCTCCTTTTTGAACTTGGGGTCTGGTAGACTTGAGAGGTCTGTTTAACCATTTGTTCTTTCAAGGGATTTCTCTATTCTTTTAATTGGAAATAGTTTCTCTACTTTTTCATGTTACTTAACGTTCGTTGTCTCCTTGAGTTTATGGGAAACAGTTATCTACTGTGGTCTTCAAGGGATGTTTTAATGTGGGACTATCCCTGTGTAGACTGTGTGAGTCTGGTGTTTTCAGTGCCAGGGCTGTTTTGGTATGGATGCCACCCCCTTCTTTCCTCAGCATGTGCTGGTTTTTATCTCCTTTATAAAAGGTGTGATGGTACAGTAACCAGAACCTGAACTGGATAATGGAAGGGGTCTCCTCTTTGCTCCATGGCTGTCACAGCCCTGTTGATGGTGATATCTCCTCCCCAGTTTTTAGAGTAGAAGCCCTGAGGGTCAGGTTCACTAAGGATCTGTTGCCTTTGTGTGTTCTGTCGCCAAGGAGGTGAACACTGAAGCGAGTGAGGCCCACGTGGTCAAAGTGAACTTATGGACTGCATTTGTGGTTCTGTCCAGATGCAACCAAAGTTTGTGTCCCTTTCTCCATTGTGTTTGTCCCAGACTACTGCTCGGCATTGTAGCTCCAGGAATGAAGATGGTTTTGCTTCTTCTTCGGACCTGGCATGCCTTTGTTTAGAGCTCCCCCAGGATCTCTTGACCCTAGATCTGGCTCCAAAATGTGGTATTAGTTGGGTGGAACTTGAGTGCTCCTGCCTAGAAAGGGACCTCTGAGTACTCCTTCCCAGGTGCTGGACACTGGGACCCACCCCTGATGTGCACATACATGATGTTGATTTGCCTCATCACTAACAATGCTAACTTTAATCACTTGAGTAAGCTGGTAATAACTTCCAGGTTATCCACTATTAAGTTACTCTTTTTAGTTTAAAAATTAATAAATATTTTGTAGTGATATTCCTTGAGATTATGCAAATATCATTTTTATTGCGGTTTTGCTCATGCTATTGTTTTAAGTGAGGCCATGTTCAAATGGGGCAAACTATATAAGTAAATGTGTGCAATCTTACATGTTTAAACTACACATTCTCCTTTTCTCTTCCTAGTATCAATTTCTAATGAACAGAAATGTTACCATTTCTCAAACCAAGAAAAATACATGAGCATTTACTGGTCATGAGTATTTAACATGGCAAGCGTATTCCAAAAGAATGTAGTATATATTTTTATGCCTTTGTAAGTGATGGAGAAGAATGGGGATACACATTATAATCATCCATTTTCACTTCTATAAGACTTTATAATTTACAAAACATGTTCACATGCATATCTCATCTGATTCTCACAATATATGTTAAACAGTAAAGGAAAAGATACTGCACACCTGGAGTACCTACCCACAGCTACACACCTGGTAAAAGTTCACGTTGGGGTAAACACACAGTCTTCTGTTTAAAGTTTCCTTGTGTTCTCCTGAGTTGCTTGGTGGAGTTTTATAATGAAGACAGTGATGATGAGGATGATAAAGACCTCAGTGACGCAAATGTTGACAAGTACAGAGAAGCGAGTAAAACTAAATAAAATTATGTCTTTGCCAAGGCCTAAACTTGAAATTTAAAATTTTTTAAATAAATTTAAAATAGGAAAAGCAGTATGTCAAGGCTGTATATTGTCACCCTGCTTACTTAACTTATATGCAGACTACATCATGAGAAATGCTGGGCTGGAGGAAGCACAAGCTGGAATCAAGATTGCCGGGAGAAATATCAAGAACCTCAGATATGCAGATGACACCACCCTTATGGCAGAAAGTGAAGAAGAACTAAAGAGCCTCTTGATGAACGTGAAAGAGGAGAGTGAAAAAGTTGGTT
Source organism: Bos mutus (assembly GCF_027580195.1). Lineage (NCBI taxonomy): Eukaryota > Metazoa > Chordata > Mammalia > Artiodactyla > Bovidae > Bos > Bos mutus. Next base: position 99,460,510 of record NC_091623.1, on the reverse strand, counting down.
TAAAGTTCAACATTCAGAAAACTAAGATCATGGTATCTGGTCCCATCACTTCATGGCAAATAGATGGGGAAACAATGGAAACAGTGACAAAGTTTATTTTGGGGGGCTGCAAAATCACTGTAGATGGTGATTGCAGCCATGAAATTAAAAGACGCTTACTCCTTGGAGGGAAAGTTATGACCAACCTAGACAGCATATTAAAAAGCATATTAAAAACTTCCGCAAAGTTTCGTCTAGGCAAGGCTGTGGTTTTTCCACTGGTCATGTATGGATGTGAGAGTTGGACTATAAAGAAAGCTGAGCGCCGAAGAATTGATCCTTTTGAACTGTGGTGTTGGAGAAGACTCTTGAGAGTCCCTTGGACTGCAAGGAGATCCAACCAGTTCATCCTAAAGTAGATCAGTCCTGGGTGTTCATTGGAAGGACTGATGCTAAAGCTGAAACTGCAATACTTTGGCCACCTGATGCAAGAGCTGACTCATTTTAAAAGACCCTGATGCTGGGAGGGATTGAGGGCAGGAGGGGAAGGGGATGACAGAGGATGAGATGGTTGGATGGCATCACCAACTCAATGGACATGGGTTTGGGTAGACTCTGGCAGTTGGTGATGGACAGGGAGGCCTGGTGTGCTGCGGTTCATGGGGTCACAGAGTCGGGCACGACTGAGTGACTGAACTGAACTGATTTGACGTTTACATTTATGATTGGATGTCTGGCTTTCCTGAACCAGAGATAATCCAGAGCCCCAAGTATGGGGGCAAGACTGATCCATTCTTCCACAAAGTTTCCAAAGAACAAAGAGGTCCAGGTCATTGGCTTAAGGAAGTCAAGTGCATCGTGTCTTCACTGGTACAGGCAGAATAACTGTGGAACATGAAGAACCCATTTGCTTGCCCCACCTCTCAGGCAACTCTGTGAGACTGCTTGTAGACATGGTAGGAAACAAATAAGATTGTTAGGAAGGATACTATTGTCAGCTTTATAGCCACAAACTAATAACCAAAAGGAGATCCAGACTGAGACATGCAGTGAGTTGCTGCTGCTGCTAAGTTGCTTCAGTTGTGTCCAACTCTGTGCTATCCCATAGACAGCAGCCCACCAGACTCCCCCATCCCTGGGATTCTTCAGGCAAGAACACTGGAGTGGGTTGCCATTTCCTTCTCCAATGCATGAAAGTGAAAAGTGAAAGTGAAGTCACTCAGTCATATCCGACTAGTAGTGACCCCTTGGACTACATCCCACGAAGCTCCTCTGTCTATGGGATTTTCCAGGCAAGAGTACTGGAGTGGGGTGCCATTGGGCAAACTCAATTAAGCCTCAATAGAAGCAGCTTGTCACAGAGGCACAGAACTGGTTTGAAATCATTTAACTCAAAGCAACTGGATCAAAACAACAGTTCAGGCTGAAAAATTATTTTGTTATAAATGATTATGACAAAACATTTATAACAAGTGTTATAAATTCCTTAGCCATGTTTTATTTTTTCTGTTAGTTTGTGGTTTAGCTTTTTACTTTAATTCAGTTTTAGCCTTTCATTACTTGGGGAAACCAACAACAGGAACTGATTTGTCATAGTGTAAATAGTCAACAATAAGATACTAAATGAAACAATCTACATGTTTATTAACTGAAAATGAGTTAACTCACTATATTTTTGTACATATTGACTTTCAAACACAGTTCTTAAGGTCAGGTTACTGGGGCCACCAGTCATGACCTGGTCATCTATAAAGAGAGTCACATGTGAACATACACCTATGTAGTTACTAGCATACAGTGAGATTGTAGTTTCCCATGACGTAATCACACATACGCAGAGTGCAACATGCATATAAACATAGGCATTTCAGTTCAATCGATGAATAGAAGTAAGACCCAGAGACAGCAAAACATTAGGATTACAGTTTTTAAAGTTTAGGACTGAGTTCGGTGTTGGTTCTCAGATTCATTTATATGAAATGAATTGCATGAAGATTAATGTTAAAGATTTGTTTTGAATTTTGATTTAAATGATAGAATAAAGAGTTGGCCTTTGAAGGGAGTGGTTAAGCCTTATGCTATAGAGCAGTTGTGAAAGGTAAAAATTGGGATTTAGATGTAAGGTGAATTTTGGGTTTATATGAAATTAGAATTTATTTTTAAATGTTGAGGTGTAAGCTATCAATTAGGCTATAAGCCTAGATAAGGATTTGACTGTAGAATAATATACGTGGTAGACATTTTGGAAGTGAGTCCCCAGGTCTCTTCATTTTGAGACAAATGTCTAATAACTTAAAATTTCCCCAAGTGTTTATACGGGCATATGTGCTTATCTGACGATTGCTACAAAGGGATGTATAGTCAGACCTTGAGATATGGAGGCTGGAAGGCTTTGAATAAATAAAAGATGCTTATAGAAACTATAGAAAGTGAGGAAAAGGTAATGAATTTAAGGAAAAGTTAGGAAAAGTTTGCAATAAGAGATAACAGGGAAGGACTATATAGAAAAAGAAAAAAATAGTATAGAGAAAAGGAAAACTATTTGAGAGAGAGGAAAAGGGAAATGAAAAGAAAGGAGAAATGATGAGGTTTTGTTTTTATTCACTACTCAGCATTTCTGGACCAGGGTTTCTTCTCTTTTGTGCATTTAGACACTGGTTCTTCATGTTTACAATTTGGTTGAGAAGGTGTGTCACGAAGATCAAAGACTGAGAAATATTAGATTTGAATTAAGCACTATGAACTATCTAGGATTATGGATAAATTAGGCATTTAACATTAGAATTAGGGGATTGAGAATCTAAAATCATGGGTCAGGATTTATTAATATGGAATAGCTGATGTTTGTGGCACAATTAGATTGATAGTTAAAATGATAAAGATGGTTCAGAGCTGTGTTAAATTTGAAGTAGGATTTGCAACTGTTCCTTCCTCTCTGAGTAGAATCACACAGCATCCTTGTTAAAACAGACTGGTATGTCAAGTAAAGAAGACTCAATTAGGAATTAGAGTTTCATTAGAACAATTAGGAAATTAATTGCCGAAATAGGGTCCCTATTGCAAATTAAAAATTTTTGTCAATTTATTTTAAACATATACTTTTTAAAAACCTTAGGAATAAGTTAGATTGTTTAAGCTATGTCAGAGAGTTCAGTGGTTTATTTTGATAATTTTTGCTATAAAATGTGTTTATGAAATAAATTTGTAGTTGTGAAGCCATGTCATTCCTGAAAATATTTATGACTGTGCTATAGGCATTACAAAGGGCTTCCTTGGTGGCTCAGTGGTAAAGAATCCACCTGCCAGTGCAAGAGATGTGAGGTTGATCCCTGGTCTGGGAAGATCTCCTGGAGAAGGAAATGGCAGCCCACTCCAGTATTCTCGCCTGGGGAACCCCATGGGCAGAGAAGACTGGTGGGGTGTAGTCCATGGGGACACAAAGATTCGGACTTGACTCAGTGACTGAACAACCACAGTAGGCATTGCACATATGTTGCTCCTTATGTTCCATTTAAAGTAGGTTTTTATCTTTTGATCTATTGAAGTTACTAGGTAGATAGTAGTTCTGCAAAGTTTTTAATAAGTGTAATTATTTTGATGCTTAGAACTCAACAATGAGCTGTTACAATTTCGTTGTACTTTTTAGTTTATTTTGACATGTATTTGTCAGTCAGTGAGACAGAAGTCTGAAGGAGAGCACAACTTTCCCCACCCAACAAAGATGACTCTGGGTCTGTCTCTGCCCCCTCCCTACCAGTTCCCCCCTCCTGGAACCAGGAATGATGATGATGGCAACGATGATATCCTTGCTCTGTATCCACATCTGTAGGGAAGTTAACATACTCCTTCATGAAGAAACTGAACTTTTCCATAACTCTTCCTATGGGAAGACACAATTAAGAGGATCATTAACACAGGAGGAAAATTTACATTATCTTAGAGCTGAAAGGAACTACAGAGATTGCAGCCATAGCCTAATTTTACACATGAGGAAAATGAGTCCTTAAAAAGGAGTGTCCTTGCTACAGGCAGTTTCTGACAGAGCGAGTAGCAGAATGTCCCTAGTCCAGTGATATTTTCATCCCACCTGCTCCCTCTACCGATCCTAGAGCCCAGACTAATCACCCAGTGTCTTAAACCAGCAAAGAAGGAGAACCTCTGGCAAGGGAAGTTGGGGTGGCCGGCCCCTCGGGCTTTCCTGGTCCGCAGGGCCCGTGGTGAGGCTGGGCCCTGCGCTAGTAAGGGGAACATCCACCACGCGTCCTCTTCAGTGTCCTTGGATGCAAGCTGTTTTCTAGGTTGAGGGCCCAGTGTCTGTGCACATTAGAGAATCTTCCCTTCTGTGAAATAAAAGCCCCTGAGTAGGAATCAGTGTGTAGACATATCATTCTGGGCTCAGGCCCTAATGTGATATTTTAACTTGTTAAGATAATCACAAAGATGGGGAAAAAAAAAAAAAGAAAAACACAAGAGCTAAGTGGCCAAAACCCAGGGGTCTAAAAGAGAGTTAACAGTGAGCAAAGGGAACTGGTTGTTACCACTCCTGAGTTGCCTATTTTGCATGAAAGAAGTGTCTTCTGCCTGATTATATTGCCTTCCAAAACATTGAGTAAGCCAAATAAAATAGTTAAAGCATGTCCATGAGGATTCTAGCCCAAGTCCTGACAGCTTGGACTTTATTGTATTCCTTATTTCAGATTGAAGAAAAAAATCTTTGTGGTAGCCTTATCCTCCCTACTGCCTCAGGCTACAGATATTTACAGCCACCAGGAAATTGAGGAGGATAAAGACCTTCTGGTCACAGTTTATCTAAGAATAATCTATTGGCCATTAAGTCTCTGAGAAGTAGGATAAAAGGCTTCTATTCTACATGATAGGATAGTAGTTTTCAATTATTTTTTAGTGTGGGATTCAGAAACATTTCTTCCAATAAGAAATTATGTGGAGCTCCACTACTTAAAAGAGTCCAAAGCTGGTTCGAATTGGAGACCTCCCCAAATGAACTCTGTAACCTCTTGGGTGACTCCTAACTTCCCTCTACAGAACCTCTGGGCTCTAGAGACAGTAATTTGAAGGCTTCTGGTCTTGTTAGACTTTCAGCTGACAGATGGGAATTAAAGGCTCTGTCATGGAGGGACCAGTCCAAGCTGGCAGAGCAGGTGGCTCATCCTTAATCCGACTGTGAGGCAGCAAGTTTTCTCTCTCCCAGACGCTCTTGGTGCGTAAGTACAGTTTTTAGAGAGCTGAGCATTCTAGTGGAAAGAGGAGAAGATTGCAGTGAAGGACGGTGCCCTAGCTTTTTTTCCTTCCCATGAGATACTCACAAATTCTCAATACACAAGTGGCATTCATTCCCATAGGTGATGTAGTCAGAACCACAAACAGGCAGGTATGTGATGGGGCAGGGGATGGCCACCACTGGGTACTTCTTGTAAATGCTGCAGTTCACCTGCAACATACGCAAGAGAATGTCCTGCTTTTCTCCTCATCCTTAAGCTAGGCTACCCTGGCCTCTATCTGACAGGAAGCACAGTACCATCCGGAAGTTCCAGCTCTTATACTCTGAAACTGGTGTGCTACTTCTATTGATAATATTGTGAACACACTGACAAAAGCTAGTACCACCAGTATCACTTCTATTACTACTAGTACACACAGTTAACAGCTCCTGCGTATTTCCTTGCCAGGCATTAAACTTAAATCTTACATGGATTTTTTGTTTGTTTGTTTAATCTTCAGAAAACTGAAGTGGATAGGTTCTACTATTACCCCTATTTATAGATGAGAGAGATCTGGGCTTAAAAAAAGAGGGAATTTGTATAATATAAAAGCTAGCTAGTGGTAGGGCTGGGATTTGAATCCAGAATCTGTGCTGTTAACCAAGGTAACTGTCTTTTGCCTCTCACATGTTGCCTTTTCCATGGAGACATCACCAGCTTCTCAGCTAGAAGTACCCTCTCTCTTTTTTTAAATTCTGGAACATTTTCTTTACACTTAGATTATTTGCTTATATGTATATCACATTTCTACAGCTGCCTTCTGAAAAGTAGAGGCAACTTACCTACAGCTGCCTTGCCTTTCACCTGTCCACTCACCCCACCACAGGCATACTGAATTAACCTTTCATATGTATTTCTCAAGTGTTTTTGAGTAAATACAGTAAATATAAAATTAAACTAAGTAGGAAATTAAACAAATTAAATTGTGGTTCAGTATACTCACTGTTTTCAAAGGCAGGCTAGCAGCTTCTGAAAGAGAGATTCAGTTGGAAATGTTAAAAATAAAGCAGAGTTGTGAGGTCTCATTAATTAATGTAAAGTCAGTCTGTCGAATAAGACTCTGTGGTTCCTCTGGTAATTAGTTTCAGCACCTACCCTGTCCCTTCACAAAACCCAACTGTATTCTGAAGAAGCCAGATGGCCACTGTGTTAGGTAATCCTTGGTTCAAGTAAGAGAATTATCCAAATTTCCTCCCTTTATATACCACGGGATGTTTTCTGGAGCTCATTGTGTCTCTGATAATGTTTTAAATCAGATAGCAATAAAAGTATTGCACTCACTATTTCTAAGAGCCTGAAGCACCATCTTTGATAGTCTCCCCCTCCTAATTGATATGAAGAAAAGTAGTAGAATATCTCTAAGGTATTATAATTTTATTTAAGTAATTTTTCACTATATAAAAGTTTAATTGTTGACTCCTGGGTTTTGGATAATTTTTTTTCCTATTTTCCTGGATTAATTTGGAGAGAGATTCAAGTTTTTCTGCATCTTTGTGATGAGAAGTAGTATCTCATAACACCGGCAGTTTCCAGGTCCTAATAAAATGGGCTTCCCCAGTGGCTCACATGGTAAAGAATCTGCCTGCAATGCAGGAGACTCAGGTTCAATCCCTGGGTTGTGAAGATCCCCTGAAGAAGGGAATGGCAACCCACTCCAGTATTCTTGCCTGGAGAATTTCATGGCCAGAGGAATGTGGTGGGATACAGTCCACAGGGTCACAAAGAGTCAGATATGACTAAGCGACTAACACACACAATAAGATGGTAGACTTATGAAAAAAGTAATGAGTGTGTGTTTTTGGTTTTGGTCCCATGAATGGAAATAAAAATCCTTGAAAGGGAATGTTCTAGATTCAAACCCTTCAACTCCAAGTGGGACTTAAGATTCTCCCTTTCCAGGCCAGGGCTGTTTCTATTACAAACTGCTGCTGCTGCTGCTGCTGCTAAATCGCTTCAGTCATGTCCGACTCTGTGCGACCCCATAGACAGCAGCCCACCAGGCTCTGCCATCCTTGGGATTCTCCAGGCAAGAACACTGGAGTGGGTTGCCATTGCCTTCTCCATTGTGTGAAAGTGAAAAGTGAAAGTGAAGTCACTCAGTCGCGACCGACTCGTAGCCACCCCATGGACTGCAGCCCACCAGGCTCCTCCATCCATGGGATTTTCTAGGCAAGAGTACTGGAGTGGCTTGCCATTGCCTTCTCCGCTATTACAAACTAGTATCCTTTAAATCCACATGACCAGACATTTCTCTGAGATGTTCATATCCTAGGAGGGGCTATGTCAGAGAACAAGCTTATGGCTATTAAGGGCACTATCTACCCTTAACTCACCTGAGCAAGAGCAGAGATGGGCCACTACACAGAGCAGAAGGAGACCCCCAGTGGTCTTCATGATGGAGACTGCTGTGATGCAGAGGTTACTCAGGATGGTCACAACAACTGCATCAGCCATACTCTAGGAAAGGGTCATGTTTATAAGGCAATGTTTGATTTCTCCGCCTTTCCTGTGAGGTCATGCAAAGTCAGGGTTGGCTCTGAGAGGCTCTCAAAGCACAATGTCACACCCTGGGTGGTGTTACAGTCCTTGCCACTTAATTGCTACTTCCTGTTTGATCAACAAATTGATTATTCAAGGTGAGAAGTATTTTTCTGCCTGCTCTAGGGGTGGGGAATGTTGTTCCTTTAAATTCTAAAATTCAGAGTAGAAGAGATTAAGTATAGGCTACTTGACACAGTTATAGAATAAATGAAAATATCAAACTTTCTGTATTTCACCAAAATAGAGATTATTACACTCAGATCAGTCAGATTACACTTTGTACTTGTGCTGTGTTGCTCAGTCATGTCCAACTCTTTGCAACCCCATGGGCTGTAGCACGCCAGGCTCCTCTGTCCATGGGGATTCACCAGGCAAGAATACTGGAGTGGGTTGCCATGCTCTCCTACAGGGGATCTTCCCAACCTGGGGATCAAACCCAGGTCTCCTGCATTGCAGGTGGAATCTTTACCATTTGAGCCACCAAGGAAGCCCAAGAATACTGGAGTGGGTAGCCTGTCCCTTCTGCAGGGGATCTTCCTGACCTAGTAATCAACAGGTTACACTTAGGTTTATATTTTGGCTCCTGGGAAAATGTTGTTTTACTTTCGAGGCAAAAAGTCCATGAATCAAAGAAAAATAATAGTGAAAGGAATAGTGACCTTAGCCCTTTTGAGGCTTGGAGAAAGGCATTGACGTTTTCTGACAGAATGTGGTCCGCTGGAGAAGGGAATGGCAAACCACTTCAGTTTTTTTGCCTTGAGAACCCCATGAACAGTATGCAAAGGCAAAATGATAGGATACTGAAAGAGGAACTCCCCAAGTCAGTAGGTGCCCAATATGCTACTGGAGATCACTGGAGAAATAACTCCAGAAAGAATGAAGGGATGGAGCCAAAGCAAAAACAATACCCAGCTGTGGATGTGACTGGTGATAGAAGCAAGGTCTGATGCTGTAAAGAGCAATACTACATAGGAACCTGGAATGTCAGGTCCATGAATGAAGGCAAATTGGAAGTGGTCAAACAGGAGATGGCAAGAGTGAATGTCAACATTCTAGGAATCAGTGAACTCAAATGGACTGGAATGGGTGAAATTAACTCAGATGACCATTATATCTACTATTGCAGACAGGAATCCCTCAGAAGAAATGGAGTAGCCATCATAGTCAACAAAAGAGTCCATAATGCAGTACTTGGATGCAATCTCAAAAATGACAGAATGATCTCTGTTCGTTTCCAACGCAAACCATTCAATATCACAGTAATCCAAGTCTATGCCCCAACCAGTAATGCTGAAGAAGCTGAAGTTGAATGGTTCTATGAAGACCTACAAGACCTTTTAGAACTAACACCCAAAAAAGATGTCCTTTTCATTATAGGGGACTGGAATGCAAAAGTAGGAAGTCAAGAAACACCTGGAGTAACAGGCAAATTTGGCCTTGGAATATGAAATGAAGCAGGGCAAAGACTAATAGAGTTTTCCCAAGAAAATGCACTGGTCATAACAAACACCTCTTCCAACAACACAAGAGAAGACTCTACACATGGACATCACCAGATGGTCAACACTGAAATCAGATTGATTATGTTCTTTGCAGCCAAAGATAGAGAAGCTCTATACAGTCAACAAAAACAAGACCAGGAGCTGAGTGTGGCTTAGATCATGAACTCCTTATTGCCAAATTCAGACTGAAATTGAAAAAGTAGGGAAAACCACTAGACCATTCAGGTATGACCTAAATCAAATCCCTTATGATTATACAGTGGAAGTGAAAAATAGATTTAAGAGCCTAGATCTGATAGATAGAGTACCTGATGACTATGGACTGAGGTTTGTGACATTGTACAGGAGACAGGGATCAAGACCATCCTCATGGAAAAGAAACACAAAAAAGCAAAATGGCTGTCTGGGGAGGCCTTACAAATAGCTGTGAAAAGAAGAGAAGCGAAAAGCAAAGGAGAAAAGGAAAGATATAAGCATCTGAATGCAGAGTTCCAAAGAATAGCAAGAAGAGATAAGAAAGCCTTCCTCAGTGATCAATGCAAAGAAATAGAGAAAACAACAGAATGGGAAAGACTAGAGATCTCTTCAAGAAAATCAGAGATACCAAGGGGACATTTCATGCAAAGATAGGCTTGATAAAGGACAGAAATGGTATGGACCTAACAGAAGCAGAAGATAGTAAGAAGAGATGGCAAGAATACACAGAAGAACTGTACAAAAAAGATCTTAATGACCAAGATAATCACGATGATGTGATCACTGACCTAGAGCCAGACATCCTGGAATGTGAAGTCAAGTGGGCCTTAGAAAGCATCACTATGAACAAAGCTAACGGAGGTGATGAAATTCCAGTTGAGCTATTTCAAATTCTGAAAGATGATGCTGTGAAAGTGTTGCACTCAACATGCCAGCAAATTTGGAAAACTCAGCAGTGACCACAGGACTGGAAGAGGTCAGTTTTCATTCCAATCCCAAAGAAAGGCAATGCCAAAGAGTGCTCAAGCTACTGCACCATTGCACTCATCTCACACGCTAGTAAAGTAATACTCAAAATTCTCCAAGCCGGGCTTCAGCAATACGTGAACCGTGAACTTCCAGATGTTCAAGCTGGTTTTAGAAAAGGCAGAGGAACCAGAGATCAAATTGCTGGCATCTATTGGATCATCGAAAAAACAAGAGAGTTCCAGAAAAGCATCTATTTCTGCTTTATTGACTATGCCAAAGCCTTTGACTGTGTGGATCACAATAAACTGTGGAAAATTCTTCAAGAGATTGGAATACCAGAACACCTGACCTGCCTCTTGATAAATTTGTATGCAGATCAGGAAGCAACAGTTAGAACTGGACATGGAACAACAGACTTGTTCCAAATAGGAAAAGGAGTATGTGAAGGCTGTATATTGTCACCCTGCTTATTTAACTTCTATGCAGAGTACATCATGAGAAACGCTGGACTGGAAGAAGCACAAGCTGGAATCAGGATTGCTGGGAGAAATATCAATACCCTCAGATATGCAAATGACACCACCCTTATGGCAGAAAGTGAAGAGGAACTCAAAAGCCTCTTGATGAAAGTGAAAGTTGAGAGTGAAAAAGTTGGCTTAACGCTCAACATTCAGAAAACGAAGATCAAGGTATCTGGTCCCATCACTTCGTGGGAAATAGATGGGGAAACAGTGGAAACAGTGTCAGACTTTATTTTTCTGGGCTCCAAAATCACTGCAGATGTTGACTGCAGCCATGAAATTAAAAGACGCTTACTCCTTGGAATAAAAGTTATGACCAACCTAGATAGCATATTCAAAAACAGAGACATTACTTTGCCAACAAAGGTCTGTCTAGTCAAGGCTATGGTTTTTCCAGTCGTCATGTATGGATGTGAGAGTTGGTTGAGCACCGAAGAATTGATGCTTTTAAACTGTGGTGTTGGAGAAGACTCTTGAGAGTCCCTTGGACTGCAAGGAGATCCAACCAGTCCATTCTGAAGGAGATCAGCCCTGGGATTTCTTTGGAAGGAATGATGCTAAAGCTGAAACTCCAGTACTTTGGCCACCTCATGCGAAGAGTTGACTCATTGGAAAAATTCTGATGCTGGGAGGGATTGGGGGCAGGAGGAGAAGGGATGACAGAGGATGAGATGGCTGGATGGCATCACTGACTTGTTGGACGTGAGTCTGAGTGAACTCCGGGAGTTGGTGATGGACAGGGAGGCCTGGCGTGCTGAGATTCATGGGGTCGCGAAGAGTCGGACACGACTGAGCGATTGAACTGACTAACTGACTGACTGAACATACAGCCCCAACATTTCTGTTACTTAAAGCAATACATGTTTATTTTTATTCATACATACAAGCTATACATGAATGGTGGTCAGCTGATGGTGCACCATTGCTTCAGTGGGTTCTAAGTATACAGGATACAGGATAGTCACCATTTTGGAATGTTGTTAACTGTCAAGGTGAAGTGAAGTAAAGATGTATTCCTAAGGATTTGCATTTACAGCAATTGAATATTCCAGCTCAGAATTGGCACCTATGTCACTTTGCCTCGCCATCGTTTACCCGTGTGCAACCATAGGCCTGGCGTGCTGCGATTCATGGGTCGCAAAGGGTCGGACACGACTGAGCGACTGATCTGATTTGAACCATAGAGATTACGGAATACAGTGTTACCTTGTCTCTTGAAAACCAGAATGGGGAGAACTAGAAATAATTGGCAAATGATGCAGAGCCCCACCCCCCCACCCCGAGCATTAGTTTCATGTCATGTCAAGTGGGACCTGTTACTAGCCCCAGTACAGTTCACATAATTGAAGTCTTTTACATGAAAGTCTGTTCTAAAGTGCAGTGCATGTAATTGTTGCTATAAGTCTTATTATTATTGACAGGCCAAAAGTATCTGCTAGGGTTGCTGACATTAGATTGTAAACCGTATTGTCCAGGTACAGTTGTCCAAATGACCATTGTTTTCGTCTTTTGGGCCTGGAGACATAGGTATGAAAACCCCGGGGGAAGGCAGTAGACTGTTCCACCAGTGCTTTGCTTTCAGATGTATTATAGTCCATTCCAAAGCATAGCACTTACAAAAGATAATAATAAATGACATTGCATGCCTCTCCAAATATTGACTCATATTTGTTTGGGAAGCAATATAATCTTAGTTAAGAATATGTGCTTTGGGACTTCCCTGGTGGTCTAGTGGCTAAGGCTCCATACTCCCATTACATGGGACACAGGTTTGATCCCTGGTCAAGGCACTAAGATTCCACATACTGCACAGTGCAGCCTAAAAAAATTTTTTTTTAAATTTTAAAACAGAACGTATGCATTGAGTCCCATGGATCTTTTGTTTCGAATAAATATTGGTTGTGTGACTTTGAGTGAGTAGATTAAGTTCTGGATATTTAGTTTCCTCATCTGTAACGTAGAAACAATATTTACCTCAGAGTGGTTTTGAGTGTGAAATGCAATTATACATATATATATATGCATACATATAGTCTATATATATATATATATATACATGTAAAATCTCTGGGGTGTGTGTGTGTGCATGTATCAGATATCAGTATCATAATTAGAGCTTGATATATAGTAACTAATTATAGGGAATGTGATATTAATCACAACTCATTGAGGGAGGAATTTTTATTACCCTAATTTTATCAGTGAGTAAGTCGAGGCTCAGAGGATTTAAGTGATCTTCCCAAGATTATAATGCCAATTAATTTAGGAAACCATTAAGTTCAGTCATGGAAAAAAGGGGGAGTGAATGTTCTAATAGAGTTAATTATAAGCTTTATTGTTTGCTATGTTTGTTTGAAGAGAATGAATACTAAGAAAAAGCCATTATATTTCAAGAAAGTGTTTTGTTGCAGTTTAAAATGCAATATTAACTAAAAGGATTGGGAATGGAATCAAAGAGTGATTAGGATGAAGTGGAAAGATAGGGTTATTTTTTTAGATGTTTGATGGTCAAAGGAGGAGAATGGAAGAAGCGAAGGCAGCAAGGTCTCAGATGGACTAAGCATGTTTTAAAGTCAAAGGGAAGATGAAGAAATTTAAGATTACTTGATGGAAAGGGGCTAATTAGAGGAGTCTAGAAAAATAAGAAATAAGACTAAGAGCACAGGTGTAACACCATTCCCTGTGACAGGAAGGCAGAGAAAAGCAGATGAGTGTAGAGACAGATGTGAAAAGAGAGAAAAAAAGATGAAGGGGAACCTATTGTAAGCTTGACTCTGACTGTTATATTCTGGGATTGCCTTTTGCAGTGGAAGAATCAAGTTTGTCTGAAAGCTGGAGTAGAATGAAGAAGGCTTGGCATAGAAATTGATGGGAACAAGTCAGAGAATCAACAAAGGATATAAAATTGGTGGCCACTAGACAAAATTAGTACTATTTTTTAGCAGACCCAATCAGTACCATGCTTAATATTTCTCCCCAAATATGACACTGAATCACTGGGAAAAAATGATGTTATGGATAGGGAGTGTGTACATCAGAGACTTGAGGGTGGCCATAAAGACTATAGTAGATTTGCAAGGGAGTCAACTATTTCACAAGGTGTTGATGAATTATGCAAGGTATGAGCAGTGTAGGTTTAGAGGTCAAGGTTCAGGCAAAGTTTGCACTCAGTAGGTGTGTTGAATAGGAACAATTGTTTATGGAAGCTGTAGCTGATAAGCAAAGTGTCCTATTTAATTGCTCAGGGCTGGGGCCGAGATAATGACCTTCAAGCTGTGTACAAAGATAAAGTAGATGAAGATCGGGTGGAGGTAAATGTCTGTAGAGTCAAAAAGGTCAGGAAAAAGTAAGTTCAGGGGATCAGTGTAGGGTTGCTTTGACTTTTGGTAACTGTATACATGGAGAAGAAAATTTCAAGCTGCACAGTGAGCCACAGATTATGGAGACTTCTTTGGGGGTGAAAGATGAAGGCTCTGAAGATTAAAAAAAAAAAGTAGTCAGTGCATTTTAGGCTGAAGGCAGTTTGCTTGTTCATTCCCATAGTCCTGGGAGGAGTGGAAACTTGAAGTCTCACAGAGGATCATGATGCCCATCCTTCCATTCTAGGGAAGGCAAGATAGAATTAGTGAAGAAAAATATAAAAATGAAATGAGAGAAAAGATTGAGTATGAGGATTCCTTCCCTAGTGGATTTTAGATGTCATAGGGAGGGGAAAGGCAACCTATTAGTAATTTAGAGAAGGGCGAGAGGATTAAATTGGAACTGGGCCTGAGTGAAGAGTTCCTGGGACAGTTGTTGCTGTCACTAGGTCGTCTGACTCTTCATGACTCATGCACTATAGTGTGCCAGGCTCCTAGTCCTCCACTATCTCCTCGAGTTTGTTCAGATTCATGTCAACTGAATCGCTGATGCTATCTAACCATCTCATCCTCTGTCTCCTCTTTCTTCTTTTGCCTTCAATCTTTCCCAGCATCAGGGGCTTTTCCAATGAGTTGGCTCTTCAGATCACATGGCCAAAGTACTGGAGCTTCAGCTTCAGCATCAGTCCTTCCAATACATATTCAGGGTTGATTTCCTTTAGAACTGACTGGTTTGATCTCCTTGTAGTCCAAGGGACTCTCAAGAGTCTTCTCCAACACCACAGTTCAAAAACACTCAGCCTTCCTAATGGTCCAACTCTCATATCCGTACATGACTACTGGAAAAACCATAGCTTTGACTATATAGGCCTTTGTCAGCACAATGATGTCTCGGCTTTTGAATATGCTGTCTAGGTTTGTCATAGCTTTTCTTCCAAGGAGCAAGCGTCTCTTAATTTAATGGCTGCAGTCACTGTCTGCAGTGATTTTGGAGCCCAAGAAAACAAAATCTGTCTCTGTTTCCAGTTTTTCTCTATCTATTTGCCATGAAGAAATGGGACTGGGTGTCATGGTCTTAGTTTTTTGAATGTTGAGTTTTAAGCCAGCTTTTTCACTCTCCTCTTTCACCCTCATCAAGAGGTTCTTTGGTTCCTCTTTACTTTCTGCCATTAGCATGGTGTTATCTGCATACCTAAGATTGTTGATATTTCTCCTGACAATCTTGATTCTAGCTTGTGATTCATATAGCCTGGCATTTTGCGTGATGTACTCTGCCTAGAAGTTAATGAGCAGGGTGACAATATACAGCCTTGATGTATTCCTTTCCCAATTTTGAACCAGTCATTTGTTCCATGTCTGATTCTAACTGTTGCTTCTTGTCCTGCATACAGGTTTCTCAGGCAACAGGTAAGCTGGTCTGGTACTCCCATCTCTTTAAGAATTTTCCATAGTTTGCTGTGATCCAGTCAAAGGCTTGAACATAGTCAATGAAGCAGAAGTAGAATTTTTTATGGAATTCCTTTGCTTTTACTATGATCCAAGGGATGTTAGTAATTTGATCTCTTGTTCCTCTGCCTTTTCAAAATCCAGCTTGTACATGTGGAATTTTTTGGTTCATATACTGTTGAAGCCTAGCTTGAAGGATTTGGAGGATAACCTTACTAGCATGTGAAATGAGTACAATTGCATGGTAGTTTGAACATTCTTTGGCATTGACTTTCTTTGGGATTGGAATGAAAACTGAACTTTTCCAGTCCTGTGGCCACTGCTGAGTTTTCCAAATTTGCTGGCATGTTGAGTGCAGCATTTTAATAGCATCATCTTTAAGGATTTGAAGCAGCTCAGCTGAAATTCCATCACCTCCACTAGCTTTGTCTGTAGTAATGCTTATTAAGGCCCACTTGACATCCCACTCCAGGATGTATGGCTCTAGGTGAGTGATCACACCATCATGGTTATCTGGGTCATTAAGACCTTTTGTATAGTTCTTTTGTGTATTTTTTTTCCCTCACCTCTTCTTAATCTCTTTTACTTCTATTAGGTCCTTGCCATTTTTTTTCCATGCCCATCCTTCCATGAACTGTTCCCTTGGTATCTCTAATTTTCTTGAAGAGATTTCTAGTCTTTCCCATTCTGTTGTTTTCCTCTACTTCTTTGCATTGTTCGTTTAAGAAGGTCTTCCTACCTCTTCTTGCTATTTACGGGAATTCTGCATTCAGTTGGGTATATGTTTCCCTTTCTCCCTTGCCGTTTGCTTTTCTTCTTTCCTCAGCTATTTGTAAAGCCTCCTCAGACAACCATTTTGCCTTCTTGCATTTCTCTTTCTTTGGGATGGTTTTGTTCAGTTAGCTGGAGGGAAAGAGGGAAGCCAGTATCTCAGCTGGGCAGTAATTAGGTGTGGAAGATTGGCTGTAGGAAGGGAACCTTAAAATAAGAAAACCCACCAAACACTAAGCACTTACTTGTGCTGGAACTGTGCTATACCTTCTGTGTGCTTGAAATAGTTTAAGACCATCTCATGAGATGGGTGTTGCTATTTGCCCTGTTACTTAGCTGAGGCAACAGGGACTTAGAGAAGTGAGTTTATGGTTAAGGTTAAGAGTCCATGTTTTTAATCACTGGTATATTGCCTTTAAATCTAAGAGGTAGCCTTGAAGACATGTTGGAAATTGGAGTAATAGGAGTAAAACTGGCCAAATCAGACTAGTCAGGAGGGATAGCTGATGTCTCAAGTGAGCAGGCAGAGGGGGCTGAGCACCAGGTCATGGTGCATGGCATTTTCATGTGTGAGGATCATCTGGAAAGGAAGAGGATTCCAGTGGGAGAGGGGATGATTGAGAACCAGGGGACAAAGCCTCCTTCTCTGTCCCCCACCTTCATCTGTCAAACATGCAATGCTGTGACAGTCCTTTCACCATTTGGTACTTTCTGCTTCGGCCACAACTAGAGAGATTAGACTGGTGCTTCAAGTTTTCAGGTTAAAACCCCTCCAAGGAACCCTAATGTTTTCAAGTGATAAATAAGGCTGTGGATTGGGAGTGGCTGGGAAGAAGTCAGAAGTCTACTACTTGATTCTATTTTTCTCTCCTAATTACTTCACCAGCTCGCCCTCAACGCCCAGTGCCTTTCTTACTGGCACCCGTCACTTTCAAGGCCTTCTTGTGGAGTTTGCAATCAGTGACCTAGATCTGGCTGAACTAACTGTAACCTTTCATCTGTCCTCTTTTCCCTTCCCTATGTGGCCCCTGCATGCTTCAGCTTTTGTTGTTGTTGTTGTGGCATGTGGGATCCTAGCTCCCTGACTGGGGGATCAAACCTGCATCCCCTACATGGAAGCATGGAATCCTAACCACTGGACTGACTGGGTATTCTGCTCCAACTCTTTTTCCTTTCCCTTCCTTTTTTCCATTGTGATCATGCCTCCATGCACTGGGCACAGTGACCCAGAGATCTGAATATTTGCATTTTGATCTTGCCTCTGATGGGACCTTATACCCTACTTTTCATGGGAACAGGAAGTTAGTATATCTAGTAATTCTATACTTTGGTTCTATTCAGTTTAATTGCATCACCAAGGCTTAATAGTTTCAATAATGGGACAAGATGATGTTAATTAACAGTAAGGACTATTTTGTCTTGTTGGTTCATGTTTCTTCTAAGTAAGCTGACACTATCTGGATCTAGATTATATACACACACATGCACCTCCTGGCTCCTGTTAGTAAAATCACATCTACTGTGCTCAGTGCTGAAGGGAATATCTGTAACCCCAGAATTAGCCAACATTAGAGAATGTGTTAGTCTGCTAGAGCTGCCATAACAAAATACCAAAGACTGGATGATTTAAACAACAGGAATTCATTTTTCACAGTTTCGGCGACTAGAACAAGATCAATGAGCCAGCATGGCTGGTTTCTCCTGAGGCCTTTCTCTTTGGCTTGTAGACAGCCACCTTTGCACTGTGTCTTCACAGGGACTTCACTCCGGGTATATGAGCCCTGGTGACTCTTACTCTTCTAATAAAGGTACAAGTCCTATTAACTAGGGCCACACCTTTATTATACCAGTCATACCTCAATTACTTCTTTGAAAGCACTTTTCCAAATACAGTTACATTAGGGGTTGGGACTTTATCACATGGATTTTGGAAAGGACACCAATCAATCCATAACATTTACCCCTCTGTACCCCCAGCCCCACCAATTCATGCCCTTCTTCGGTAAAGAGAACCATAGACCTTTGATCTTTAAGACACTGGTATCCCATGAAATGTTATCTAGTATTTCTTGAAAAAGGAGCTCTCTGGTCACTTAGATTTGGGAAACCCGAGATACTATTTCATTTGGAGAGATGGAGAGAGTCATAATGCACTTTATTTTATTAAAGGCTCTATTAAATTTTATACAGTACAGATTTTTTTTTTACTTTAACTTAATTTCCCCCCAAATTAATTTGCCACAGTCTAACTTATTATGTTATAGAATACTTAATAACATTGGAGAAGGCAATGGCAACCCACTCCAGTACTCTTGCCTGGAAAATCCCATGGATGGAGGGGCCTGGTGGGCTGCAGTCCATGGGGTTGCTAGGAGTCGGACACAACTGAGCGACTTCACTTTCACTTTTCACTTTCATGCATTGGAGAAGGAAACGGCAACCCACTCCAGTGTTCTTGCCTAGAGAATCCCAGGGACGGGGGAGCCTGGTGGGCTGCCGTCTATGGGGTCGCACAGAGTTGGACATGACTGAAACGACTTAGCAGCAGCAGCAGCAGCAGTGAGATGTTGGTGTTTTCCTGGACATTAAGAAATAAGGATTTACTCCAATTTCACATAAAGTCATAATGATCAGTATCTGGACTAGTTACCAAGGAAGGTCACTGGATTTCTGGTCTGTTTGGACTGCTCAGAAGTTCTTTACCATATTCAATAGAACTGCACCTCTATCTGGCTTTCATACATTCTGGTTCTTTATAGTGGAGATCAAGAGAATGTGTCTGCTCTCTCATTCCAAATGTGCAAAGGCAGCTAGCTCTAAAGTGCCTAATCAAGGTCTTTTTTCTCCAGATGATACAGATCAGCTTCTTTAATACTTATTGCAGCATATAATCCTGTAAGTCCTCCCTACCCTGACATATCAACATCACTTTACTATTAAAACACAGGTAATAATCAACCTCACCATTTCCTTTATCTGTCCCAGGTAGTGTTATTGTCACAGAGATAAATAAGACAGATGAGGGCTTTACTTCTTGGACTTTACTTTCTTGTAGAAAAAGAATTGATCAAAAATAACATAATATTGAGATGATTTCAGGTTCTGACAAGTATTTAAAAATATATATATCATGGTATTGGGATAGAGAATAACATGGATGTGGGGGCCAGGTTTGACTGTTTGATCAGAAAAGTTTTATCAGAGGAGCTATTTGAACAGACACCTGAATGATTGGAAGGAGCCACTCTAGGAGAGCTGGGGAATCAGACAGTACAGAAGGAATAGGAGGTGCAATGGCCACAGGAACATAAGCCTCTTGAGTGGTTCACTTTTCTCCAGTTCCATAGGCAATGGCTAGTTTTTCCTGAAAACTTTCAACTTGTAAATCTGACAAGCTATAGCCTGTGTCTTCTGTGATTAGGCTAAATGTTTTATACTGAATTCTATCTGAGACTGCACTGAAGAATTCTATAATCTATATTTTTTAATTGCCTTTTTCCTTCTTTATCTCTTCTTATTTTATATGGCAAATTTTCTTTATGATTTTAATTGGCATCTGGGTCTAGGAGTTTATGGTTGCAAATATTCATTTAGCCTTTGTTTATTTAACTCATAAGATATGTCTCACTTGTTATTATATGAACATGTTTCACTCATTTTCATCACAACATTCATTACAACATAGCCCTGTCTCTTCCTTTATTTGTGTATTGTTCATCTTTCACCCCTAGAATGCAGGTTCCACAAGAAGCAGATCTTGCCTATCTTGTTTACTTGCCTATTATCAGCCCCTAGCACAGTGCACTGCACAGAGTAAAAATTAGTTACTAAGTAATTACTAAATAAATGAATAGTCCTAAGATTCCACATTATTAGTCAAAAGGTAGAGTAACACTGGAGAAGGGAATGTCTATCCACTCCAGTATTCTTGCCTGGGGAATCCCATGGACAGAGAAGCTGAGTGGGCTACAGTCCATGGGATCGCAAAGAGCTGGACAGAATTGAGTGACTAATACTACACTACACTAGAGTAACACAGAATTCACTCAGTATTTGGCAGAAATAGTCTTTTGCATCAATTAATTTAAAAATAAATAAAGCCAGAAATTCCCTGATGGTTAGCACTCCACACTGTTACTGCCAAGGGCCCAGAATCAATCCCTAGTCAGAGAACTAAGATTCTACAAGCTGTGAGGTGTGGCCAAATAAAATAAATAAAGCCTGTCTCACTGGAACTTATAAGAGTTCAATAATTTTAGATTGAATTTAACTTTAATAAGAATAGCAAACTGTGAAACATTTAACACATTCTCCACTTTTTTTTTCCGATATGACTCAAAATCATCTTTAAGTTGAAATCACTGTGTTATCTGAGTGACTAGGGCTTCTTTCACTACAGAATAGAGGTGAAAAAGAACCACCGCCTGCTTCTCCTTAGCTGCTACCCCATGTGCCCATGTAAGTGTTCACACATAATTAAAAATTTACCCACTAACCTAAAGGCTGTGTTAATTAAGGTAATACCTACAAAGAAACAATGGAAACAGAATGTGCGAAATAAAGTAACTGGAGCCACACCCATTCCCCCAGAAAAAGAAAATTAAGTATGTAATGAGTAGAAAATTAAGTATGTAATGAATATTCATTGGAGGGACTGATACTGAAGCTCTAATACTTTGGCCACCTGATGCGAAAAGCTAACTCATTGGAAAAGACCCTAATGCTGGGAAAGATTGAAGACAAGAGGAGAAGGGGACAACAGAGGATGAGATGGTTGGATAGCATCACCGACCTGATGGCTGTGAATTTAAGCAAACTCCCGAAGATGGTGAAGGACAGGGTAGCCTGTCATACTGCAGTCCATGGGGTCACAAAGAGTCTTACAGGACTGAACAATGATGACAGATGAGTAGAAGACAGGTTATTTATCTTCTGCTGCTAATTGGGAGAGAGTAAGCTCCTTCTGTTTTGTCATGAAAGTTTCTGATGGTTGAAAGCACCATGAATGTAGGTTTGGACTCAAGGTAAGCAATGCTCCTAACAATCAAACCAGTACAACAATGTTCATAATTCATCATGAGGTGAATTTTCTATCAGTGGGAAGTTCTGGTTGATGCTAGCTCATTAGGAATATTATAGAGGAAGTCAGAGATTGTTTCAGTGGTTTCTGAGTCCTCAATCCAACTCTGAAAGCCTATGACTATACTAAAATTAGGTTCTCTGTCAATGCATCTTGGGTTTAATTGACTTTACCCATGTTTGATACAATGACAGACTCTCCTTGATTATGCTGTAGTCAGGCTCCTCTGAGCCCTCTTCTCAACTTGGCTTCAACTTTGACCTATAAAAACTGTAGATTCTCAACACAAATAGTTTTACCCCCACCCCTAACACACACACATACACACACACAAACACCTCTGAGAGACTTGAACATAGTTTGAAATAGCTCAAAATCATTCTTAGGATGACCCAGCCCCATTTAAAATGCCTGCTTGAGAAAGCCCAATGTGGCAAGAAGAATTTAGCATTTGATATAGCCACAATGGGATAAGCAGACAGACCCTTAAACCCCTCTTAGAGCACTTAGAGCATGTTCTTTAAAAGGTTAGAATGGTTAATGCAATTTTACATCTTTTATCTACCATTTGAGTTATAAGTCTACCACCCAAACAGTTTCCTCTAGGACCTAAGAGCTGGCCCTTTGAAATGCAGCCTTTCTGGGAGATAACTCTCCCTT
The DNA here is from genome assembly GCF_027580195.1 of Bos mutus. NCBI lineage: Eukaryota > Metazoa > Chordata > Mammalia > Artiodactyla > Bovidae > Bos > Bos mutus. The sequence continues at coordinate 99,438,427 of NC_091623.1, read as the reverse complement.
TTACTCCCAGTTCCTTTGGGAGTGCTGTGCTGTGCTTAGTTGCTCATTCATGTCCGAGTCTTTGTGACCCCATGGACTGTAGCCTGCCAGACTCCTCTATGCATGGGGATTCTCCAGGGAAGACTACTGGAGTAGGTTGCTGTGTCCTCCTCCCGGCAGTCTTCCAAACCCAGGGATCAAACCCAGGTCTCCCACATTGCAGGCAGGTTCTTTACCATCTGAGATATCAGGGAAGCCCAAGAATACTGGAGTGGGTAGCCTATTCCTTCTCCAGGGGAATCTTCCCAACCCAGGAATCGAATGGGGGTCTCCTGCATTGCAGCTGGATTCTTTACCAGCTGAGTTACCAGGGAAGCCCCTTCTTTGGGAGTATAATGGTCTTAACTTTGGTATCTTGCTCTGTCATCATTGCCTCCTGACACTGAGATAAAAGAAGTTTGTTTCTCCCCTGGAGAAGCACCAATTAGCAAATCTACACGGCCTGGTCACGTTAACTAACCCCTGAAAGTGAATTTGTTAGTTGCTCAGACATGTCCCACTCTTAGTGATCCCATGGATAAAGGAGCCTGGCAGCCTATAGTCCATGGGATTTTCCAGGTAAGTATACTGGAGTGAGTTGCCATTTCCCCCTCCAGGGGGTCTTCCCCACCCAGGGATTGAACCTGCATCTCCTGAATTGCAATCAGAGTCTTTAGCACTGTGCCACCTGGGAAGCCCAAGGACTAACCCCTACTCTCTGCCTTTGTACAAATTTCTACTTCCCTGACTCTGCTTAACTTCCACCTTACCCATCCCCCTACTCCCTCATTCTCTTTTTAAAATGCCTAGTCATCTCTGAACAAATCAAAGTTGAGTTCAGATCAGTCTGGGCTCTTTTCCCTATTGCAGTAGTATTGCTGAACAAAATTTACCCTTACCTCTAACTAGTGCCTGGCTTTCTTATCTTGGACAATGATTAATTCATAACCTCTAAGTGGGGAAAAAACAATTTGACACAGTCAGAACTGTTAGATGTGCTTGTCAAAGTTTAAACAATGGATCAAAATCTGGTCTCAAAAGCTTGATGAAAAGCAGAATGTATTTAGACTTAGTCTTGTTAGAAAGAAGATTAGGAGGTCCAATAGAAATTTCCCTGGATGCAGTGATGCACTCTCTGATAGTATATTCAATTTTCTATCTGTACTCCTATGGCATTTGCCCTCACCTTCACAAAACCCCCCAATTATATCTGCCTCAAAATAGAGATTTTCCTTTCAGTCTTTTTTACAAGCGATTTTGTATTTTTTGTTGTTTAGTTGATAAGTCGTGACCAACTCTTGGTGACCCCGTGAACTGTAGCCCACCAAGCTCCTCTCTCCATGGGATTTCCCAGGCAAGAATAATGTAGTGGGTTGCCATTTCCTCCTCTTGGAGATCTTCCTGACCCAGGGCTTGGAGCTGCTTCTCTTCTTTCTCCTGCATTCGCAGGTAGATTCTTTACCATTGTGCCACCTGGGAAGCCATTGTATTAGTAGGATACATCAATGATGGTGAAATTTTTGGGTCAGAGTATGTGTATATATATATATATATATATATGTATCTCCATAAATTTTATGTCAAGACTAAAATGTCTTAATTAAAATTGAGGGACAAGCATTAGAGATTATATAGATTCCCTGAAATTTTATACATCATTTGGAATCTATATGAGCACATATATAATTTTGTCTTTATGTTAGAATGTCAAAGGGGCATCTCTTTAATTCTAGAGTATGTCCTAGACTCTAAGATGCCAGAAAGTCGAGTTTTTAAAGTTTTTTCAGCACAGGTCTCTGCACATAATAAGTATTAGTAAATGATAAGAAGAACAGTTTTTCAAAATATAGTCCTTTGAACTAATTTTTTCAGCCAACATAGCAGTAAACCTGAAATATTTTTATAAACTTATCTCCCTCTTATAAGATCTTATATTTTTTTATTACCCTGAATTTCCTTGTCAGTTGTTCTTTCATCTCACCAGCTTGGGGTGAGAATGGAAATGAGAATGGTAAGGAGTGAGAAATGTGCAGAATGTTTTAAGTTCTACGTGGAGAGAACATGGCATCAGTGGGAAAAGGGTAACAATGGCTCTGGGATATAAAGGACAGAGCTATTTAACCCTGATCTCCAGGAAAAGTGAACCCATCACTCAGGCAGTTGCATGTATTTTCCTCCCAAGTGGTGTGATTGCCAGTGAAATTTGGCAAGAATGTGCCACCCCCAAATATGCCACTTTGGCATAATGACTATTTTGAGCTAAAGACACTTATAAAACAGCAGGTGCAAGAAAGGTATACTGAATAGTATATGAAAACATGAGTTAACACTCTCATGTGAAAGATGTCCTCTCTATACCAGGAGAAAAGACACACATCACCGGAAACAAGAGTCAATGCCAAGAGAATTGTATGCAAACAGACCTTATTAAAATAACTCGTATCTTCCTTTGCCCCTCATATATTTCAGTTACTTTTCCACAATTGCCTCCCTTTGTTTAGCCAAGTATAAAAACATTTAGGTCTTCTTTGATTCTTTACTTCCTCCCATTTCGTAAGTAAACCTTATACCAAATATATTAGTGTGCTTTTTTCTTATTAATATGTCTTTTGTAACAGAGTCCTAGTCAAGATGTAAGACTGGTAGAAGAAATGTTTTCCTCCCCTACATCATGTTGAATGGCTGATGACATCACAAGCTTCCCTAGCTCCTCTTTGTTAGATTCAATCTCTGCGCATGCTTGGCAGAGGATTTGGCCCGCAGCTTCTTAGAATTCTTTCTCACACATCGCTTTTCTCAAGTTTTGAATGGAGATAATGTAGGTGGGCACAGCTATCATCCAGAGTCATAATTTGGACAGATCATGAGCATAAGTGTGAATAGGCATGCCAGCATTGCAAGAAAGAAGCAAATGGGGAGAAATCATGGCTAGTGCCTTCTATTTTCCCAGTCTGTGAAAGAGAACCCTCAGGCTACCTCCGATGGTATGCCCTCAAAACGATGGTAAAGGGAAAAACTCCAGGTCCTTAGGTAAGGAGATTGGAATGTGAAGACATTAGAGTGGGTTGAATTGTACAGTGAAGGGGCCCAGAAATTAGGAAAGAGTGCCTGAGGCAGGTGTGTGAGAGGAGAGTGTAGGAATTAAGGCTTAGAGAAGATGACAAAACTGGAGAAAAGGAGTTTTCAGAGGAGTGGCTAGGCAGTAAAATAGAGGGTTAGAAGTTGAAATCTAGGAAGAGGAGAAAAGAAACAGGAAATCACACAGGAATTTTCTATGATTCCTTTTTTTCCCAGTTGGGAAAATTAACTACAATGAGAAAGAGTTTTGGAACCAGAAGAGAAGAATAATACCAAGTTTTATAATGGAGACTCTAAAGGAAGAAGATGAAAAGTGTTAGCATTGTAAAGAGACCCAATCTGGAAGAGCACTGAGGATGAGAGGAGGTTTAGCAGGGGCTAGGAGTGATCAGTAGCCAAAATTTGAGAAGCTATTGATTTAGAAGGAAAGAGCTAGGAGATAAAAATTAGAAAGTATCAAGTTATGAAGAGGGAAAGTAGAAGGGATACCACTTATTGTTTCTAAGTGACAGTAACTTGAACAGTGAAAGAATTTAAAAGTTTTTTTTAGTGTAACCCCTATCAAATTACCCATGGCATTTTTCACAGAATTAGAACAAATAATCCTAAAATTTTTAAGGAACCATAAAAGATTCAGAATTACCAAAGAAATCCTGAAGAAAAAGAACAAAGTAATCAAAACAGCATGGTATTGGCACAAAAACAGAAAATACATCAACAAAACTGAATAGAGGGTACAGAAATAAAACCACACACTTAGAGTTAATTAATCTTCAACAAAGGAGGCAAGAATATACAATGGAGAAAAGATGATCTCTTTGGCAAATGGTGTTGGGCAAGCTGGATAGCCACATGGAAATCAGTGAAGTTAGAACACTCCTTTAAACCACACAAAAATAAACTCAAAATGACTTAAAGACTTAAATATAAGATAGGACACCATAAAATTCCTAGAAGAGAACATGGGCAGAACATTCTCTGACACAAATTGTAGCAATAGTTTCTTGGGCAGTCTCCCAAGGGAATAGAAATGAAAGCAAATATAAACAAATGGGATCTAATCAAACTTAAAAGCTTTTGCACAGCAAAGGAAACAAAAAGACAATGTGAGAACTGGGAGAAAATATTTGCAAATTATGAAACCCACAACAGGTTAATTTCCAAAATATTCAAACATTTCATCAGCTTAATATAAAAAAAAAAAAACAAAAAAAAAAACAACCCAATCAGAAAATGGACAGAACTAAATAGACATTTCTCCAAAGAAGACATACAGATGGCCAACAGGTGCACAAAAAGATGCTCCACATTGTCAATTATTAGATAAATGCAAGTCAAAACTACAGTGAAGTTATCACCTCATACCAGTCAGAGTGCCCATCATTAAAAAAAATCTACGAGAAATAAATACTGGAGAGAGCATGGAGAAAAGGAGCCCTTTTACACCATTGGTGGGACTGTAAATTGGTGCAGCCACTGTGGAGAACACTTAAGGAGGTTCCTTAAAAAACTAAAAATAGAGTTACCATATGATCCTGTAATCCTGCTCTTGGGCATATATCTGAAGGAAACCATAATTTGAAAGATACATGTACCCCAGTGTTCACTGCAGCACTATATACAATAGCCAAGACAGGGAAGCAACCTAAATGTCCATTGACAAATGAATGGATAAAGAAGATATATATATATATATAATTATATATAATATATAAATATTAAGATATAAATATATAAAACATAGAATTGTATATATATCTTCCTGGTGGCTCAAATGGTAAAAAATCTGCCCACAATGTGGGAAACCCAGGTTTGATCCCTGGGTCAGGACGATCCCCTGGAGAAGGAAATGGCAACCCACTCCAGTATTCTTGCCTGGAAAGTCCCATGAACAGAGGAGCCTGGAGGGCTACAGTCCATGGGGTCACAGAGAATTGGACACGACTGAGTAACTAGCACTTACACTTTTCATACATATATATGTATATATACATATGTATATTCATATACATATGCATGAAATGGAATATTACTCATAAAAACAAATGAAATTATGCCATTTGCAGCAACATGGATAGACCTAGAGATTATCATGTAAGTGAAGTAAGTCAAAGAAAAACAAGTATCATATGATATCACTTACATGTGGAATCTATGGATCTATGATACAAATATACTTATTTACAAAATAGGAACATACATAAAAAAAGACCTGTGGTTATGAAAGGGGAAATGGTTGAGTGGAAGAATAGATTGGTAGCTTGGGATTAGCAAATACAAGCTACTATATATAAAAAAATAGACAAACAGCAAGATTTGACTGTATAGCATAGGCAGATATATTCAATATCTTATAATGACCTGTAGTGAATAAGAATATGAAAGAGTAATTCTAAAATATGAAAAATTCTGATCTACACAAAATTCTGAAACATTACATTGTCAACAGATGTGATCTTAAACTAAGGTTTTGCCTAGTTGTATTTTCTGATACTAAACCTCTAATGCAGAGAAGGCAATGGCACCCCACTCCAATGCTCCTACCTGGAAAATCTCATGGATGGAGGAGCCTGGTAGGCTGTAGTCCATGGAGTCGCTAAGAGTCGGACATGACTGAGCGACTTCACTTTCACTTTTCACTTTCATGCATTGGAGAAGGAAATGGCAACCCACTCCAGTGTTCTTGCCTGGAGAATCCCAGGGACAGGGGAACCTGGTGCGCTTCCATCTATGGGGTCGCACAGAGTCGGACACGACTGAAGTGACTTAGCAGCAGCAGCAGCAGCAGCAGCAGCAGCAAACCTCTAATGACAAGAAAGCATGCTTAATGATTCTCTAGATTAAAGAGGTTGAACTAGAATATAAATCGCTCTACCCTTTATGGAGAAAGTTTCACTATGAAAAATACTCTTAGTAGTTGAACTAAATATTCTTAATGACATCGTAAGAATTGTGAATTATATATGGCTAATGCACTACCACTTGGATATTATTGTCTTTTTTTATATGATAATATGGATGTTGATCTTAACCATGGTTGTTCTCTGTGGTTGTCAGAAAGAAATGATCTGTTGAATATTTTACCACAGAATATACTCCCACTGTTTCTGCAAGACCTGAAACCAGTTTGATCTCAAATTTTAAAGATATGAATAAGCCAGACTTATTTGTCTGATATGTTGAGTATTTTTAATGATTTTAATATATCAATTCAAAGAAGGAGTGTAAAATTTTTTTTTTTTAATGAGCAAAGGTGAAAAACAAAAGTTAGATGTTTGGATGAAAAGAGTATCTACAAATTATTATGACATATATGATGATTTAACAATTATCAATAGCTAGTAAGGTCGGAGAAAGCAATGGCACCCCACTCTGGTACTCTTGCCTGGAAAATCCCATGGATGGAGGAGCCTGGTGGGCTGCAGTCCATGGGGTCGCTAAGAGTCGGACATGACTGAGCGACTTCACTTTCACTTTTCACTTGCATGCATTGGAGAAGGAAATGGCAACCCACTCCAGTGTTCTTGCCTGGAGAATCCCAGGGATGGGGGAGCCTGGTGGGCTGCCGTCTATGGGGTCACGCAGGGTCAGACACGACTGAAGTGACTTAGCAGCAGCAGCAGCAGTAAGGTAGGCTGCAGTCCATGGGGTTGCTAAGAGTCAGGCACGACAGAGCGACTTCACTTTCACTTTTCACTTTCATGCATTGGAGAAGGAAATGGCAACCCACTCCAGTGCTCTTGCCTGGAGAATCCCAGGGACAGGGGAGCCTGGTGGGCTGCCATCTATGGGATCGCACAGAGTCAGACATGACTGAAGCGACTTAGCAGCAGCAGCAGTGATAAATTTGGTGTTGAATGTCTGTGAAAAGTTAAGACCAAAATCTTACATATTTGTATCTAATTTAAATTTTCCTTCAAAAGAATATTCATGCATAGGAAATTTTTAAATTAATTAATTTATTTTAATTGGAGGCTAATTATTTTACAGTATTGTAGTGGGTTTTGCCATACATTGACATGAATCAGTCATAGGTGTATATGCGTCCCCCATCCTGAACCCCCATCACCCTCCCTTCCCATCTCATCCCTCAGGATTGTCCCAGTGCATCAGCTTTGAGTGCTCTGTTTCATGCATCAGACTTGGACTGGTGATCTATTTCACATATGGTAATATACATATTTCAGTGCTATTCTCTCAAATCATCCTACCCTTGTCTTCTCCCACAGAGTCCAAAAGTCTGTTCTTTATATCTATGACTCTTTCACTGTCTTGCATAAAGGGTCATTATTACCATCTTTCTAAATTCCATATATATGTGCTAGTATACTGTATTGGTGTTTTTCTTTCTGACTTACTTCACTCTGTATAATAGGCTCCAGTTTCATCCACCTCATTAGAACTGATTCAAATGGGTTATTTTTAATAGCTGAGTAGTATTCCATTGTGTATATTTACCACAGCATTCTTATCCATTTATCTACTGATGGACATCTAGGTTGCTTCCATGTCCTAGCTATGGTAAACTGTGCTGTGATGAACACAGCACAGTACATGTGTCTCTTTAAATTCTGATTTCCTTGGTGTATATGCCCAGCACCAGTAATTGCCCAATTACTTCTTTTACCTTACATTTCTATTAACTCCTCTAATGATATACAGACAAATGAATTAGAAAATACAGATCAAAAACAATCCTTATGGACATCATTGGTATCTGAATATACCTGACCAAATATAAATATCAAAATTAATGGTAAAAGATTTTCTGGTCTCCTAGATACTGGATCTGATATCACTATTATTTCCAAACACTTGTGGCCCAAATCTTGGACTATACAAAAAATTTCTTGCCAAATTACAGGAGTTTCTCAAACCAAAATACAAGAAGCCTATCAAAGTATTCAAATTTATCCTTGTGAGAGACCAAAAGGCCAGCCTACAACATTAGAACCTTATGTGATAGATGCACCCCTTAATCTAATAGGAAGGGATTTACTTATGCAATGGCAAACTCAGATATACATTCCACATTTTTCTTAGAGGCCACTGCTCATTTAACAAACAATGCAATTATTAAAATAACTTGGAAAAATGACGAGCCTATTTGGACAGAGCAGTGGCCCCTTACAAAAGAAAAATTACAAACTGCTAAAGAACTTATAGATACACAATTGAAATGAAAACATATTGAGAAATCTTATTCCCTTTGGAACTCTCCCATTTTTGTTATAAAAAAGAAATCTGGCAAATGGCATCTCTTCAGTTCAGTTCAGTCGCTCAGTCGTGTCCGATTCTTTGCGACCCCATGAATCGCAGCACACCAGGCCTCCCTGTCCATCACCAACTCCCGGAGTTCACTCAAACTCACGTCCGTCGAGTTGGTGATGCCATCCAGCCATCTCATCCTCTGTCGTCCCCTTCTCCTCCTGCCCCCAATCCCTCCCAGCATCAGAGTCTTTTCCAATGAGTCAGCTCTTCGCATGAGGTGGCCACAGTACTGGAGTTTCAGCTTTAGCATCATTGCTTCCAAAGAACACCCAGGACTAATCTCTTTTAGAAGGGACTGGTTGGATCTCCTTGCAGTCCAAGAGACTCTCAAGAGTCTTCTCCATCTCTTACCAGACCTTAAAAAAGTTAATGCATCTATAATACCTATGGGTACATTACAGCCAGAAATCCCATCACCTACCATTATTCCTCAAAACTGGCATATTATTATTATAGATTTACAAGATTGTTTTTTAAATATACCTTTGCACCCTCTAGACCAAGAGAGATTTGCTTTCTCTCTTCTTTATCCTAATCACACCGGGCCTCATAAAAGGTACCAATAGACTGTACTACCTCAAAAAATGATAAATTCTCCCACCATGTGCCAATACTATATAGCCAAAGCCCTTAAACCTGTAAGAATACAATTTCTTGACTTTCTTGTTATTCATTACATGGATGATATATTGTTTTCAGCTCCATCTGTTTTAGAAACTCAATACATGTTTAATATAGCTCAACAATGCTTGAAAGACTGGATTAATCATTGCCCCTGAAAATATTCAAACCTCTACACCTTACCATTACTTAAGATTTGTTGTTAATAGACAACATATTACTAACACAGATTCGTACTGATAAATTATCAACCTTAAATGATTTTCAATTTTAGATGATATAAATTGGGTTAGATCTTCTTTAGACATTGCTAATTATCAACTGACTAATCTATTTAATACTTTGAAAGGAGATCTCAATTTAAATAGCTCTCGTTCACTTTCACAAGAAACACGAGAAAAACTCTATTTAATACAAAATAAATTGCAAAAGTGATTTCTTACACATATTAGACTTAATTTACCTCTAAAATTATTTATACTCCCCTCTCTTCATTCTCCCACAGGACTTCTTGCCCAACAAAAACACCCAATAAAATGGATCTATACCCATTTTAGAGGGATAAAATCACTTACATCCTATCTTAATTTAATCATTCTAATCATTATCAATAAAAGAAATAAAACTAAAACTTTAATTGGCTCCGATCCTTATAAAATTGTAATACCTATTAATAAATCTTGAGGACACATTACAAACTTCTACTGATTTCCAAATAACTTTTCTGGAATATTTTGGAGAAATTTCGTTTCATTATCCTTCTAACAAGCTCTGGAATTTCTTCAAAGATACTGAGTTTATTATCTCCCGCATCGTCAACTCACAGCCTATACCTCAAGCTGATGTTTTCTATATAGATGAGAGTAAAAACGCCAAAGCATCATTCTGGTCTCTCAAAAAATATGAAGTCTTTTATACTAAATTTCATTCTGCTCAACAAAACAAATTATATGGTCTTATTCAAGTTATTCGCCTACATCCTTAATCTATTAATATAGTCTCTGACTCCTTATATTGTTTTTGTATTATAAAATATAGAAACTTCCACTATAAACTCCAATCAACCTATTATTCAATAACTTTTTTTCAAACTACAATCTATTATTAGAAACCACACTCTTTCCATTTATATTACCCATATTCGAACACATTCCTGCCTTCCTGGCCCTATGACTCATGGAATAAACAAGCTGATAAACTTTTTACTTTTTACTTTTGCTACTCCCAAGAAACAATATGCTTTATTACACAATAGTCCTGGGTCCTTACACCAAATTTGAAAAATTCCATACTGCCATACCAAAAAAAAAAAAAAATCATTAAAAATGTCTCTACTTGTAGGCCCCTACATCTTTAACCCATTACACAAGGTATCAATCCTTGAGGACTACAACCCAATGAACTATGACAGATGAATGTAACTCACTGCCCTGAACTTTCTCCCTCTTCCTTCCTACATGTCTCAACTGATACAAATTCTTCTTTTATATGGGCCACACCTCTCCGAGGTGAAACTACACAACATATTATAACCCACCTGTTAACTTGCTTTACAGTAATGAAAACTCCTAGTTCTATAAAAACAGACAATGGCCCTGCCTGTATTTCTAGACACTTCAAACAATTTTTACACTCATTTTCTATTAAACATGTTACAGGTATTCCTTATAATCCACAGACACAAAACATAGTCAAACGGACACATCACACACTGAAACTAAAAATAATAATCAAAATTTAAAAAGGGGGAATACACAGGAACACTACTATCTTCCTTATCTAAAGCAGACTTTACTAGATTCCAACATAAGTTATTTTCTAAAGCTATAACTATTGTTAATACAGCTTTATTTGTTTTAAATTTTTTAAACTTACCACAAGGAGATATTTTGACAACAGCAGAAAAACATTTTGAGACATTGAAAGATACCTCCCTTCCTCTGCCCATTTGGTATCAAGATGGGTTGACTAAACAATGGAAATCTGAAAAATTAATATTACAGAGAAAAAGATATGCTTATATTTCTCCAGATGGATCCAACAAAGTCAGTTGGCTCCTTCTTCAAAAGATCTGCCCCCAGGGAACTACCAGCATTCAAGATAGGAAAAGGCAAAATCCCCAGAAAGAAGAGGTTCCAATACAAGCCATAGTGGCTTTAGAGATTTCCAAAAAACACCGCACTCAGCGTCATCTACCTCATGATCTCCCTGCTTGGAAACAGATTAAAAACCCTTGCTAATCAAGCTGAAAATCTGGTTTCTCAACAGGAAATGCCTCAGAATCCAGAAAATATTTTTGTCGCTATGCTTGCTTTGCTTGCTTTTGCTCCCCCTGCTCAAGCTGAATTAATTAATCATACTTATTGGGCTTATATACCCAACCCCTTTACTGCAGGTTGTAAAATGAAGACAGAAAGAAGGACGCAGGGGACCCAAGTCTCTAGTGGAACAAGGGTATTTCATTAGCAGAAATGCATGCTTATATATCTTCAGTAAAATAATTATTCAGCCATTACAAAGAATGAAATTCCACCAGTTGCAACAAAATCTAATAAACACAAGGTCACTGAAGAGAGTCACTGAAGGGAGTGACTAAAAGGAATCCAAGCAGGTGCCCTTTCCCATGGTCTCAGTCCTGAGAACTGCGTGCAGCTCTACTCGTTCCTGTATTCCAGGAACTGCTAAGGAACACAGAGTCCTTGAGAAATGGCACACAAAGGACAATGCAACATATTGGATCCCTTAAAGTTGAATGTCCCCTGACAGTATGGCAGTTCTATTTCCAGTTTTTAAAGGAATCTCCACACTGTTCTCCATAGTGGCTATACTAGTTTGCATTCTCACCAATGGTGTAAGAGGGTTCCCTTTTTTTCCACACTCTCTCCAGCATTTATTGTTAGTAGACTTTTTGATAGCAGCCATTCTGACTGGCATGAGATAGTACCTCATTGTGGTTTTGATTTTCATTTCTCTGATAATGAGTGATGTTGAGCATCTTTTCATGTGTTTGTTAGCCATTTATATGTCTTCTTTGGAGAAATGTCTGTTTGATTGGGTCATTTATTTTTCTGGTATTGAGCTGCATGGGCTGCTTGTATACTTTTGAGATAAATCTTTGTCAGTTGCTTTGTTTGCTGTTATTTTCTCCCATTCTGAACTCTGTCTTTTCACCTTGCTTATAGTTCCCTTCATTGTGCAAAAGCTTTTAAATTTAATTAGGTCTGTTTATTTTTGCTTTTATAACTACTCTGGGAGGTGGGTCATAGAGGATCCTGATATGATTTTTGTCAGAGAGTGTTTTTCCTATTTTTCCTCAAAGAGTTTTATAGTTTTTGGTCTTACATTTAGATCTTTAATCCGTTTTGAGTTTATTTTTGTGAATGGTGTTAGAAAGTGTTCTAGTTTCATTCTTTTACAGGTGGTTGACCAGTTATCTAAGCACCACTTGTTAAAGAGATTGTCTTTATTCCATTGTATATTCTTGCCTCCTTTGTCAAAGATAAGGTGTCCATAGGTGCATGGATTTATCTCTGGGCTTTCTATTTTGTTCCATTGATCTATATTTCTGTCTTTGTGCCAGTACCATACTGTCTCGATGACTGTAGCTTTGTTAGTAAAGTCTGAAGTCAGGCAGGTTGATTCCTCCAGTTTCACTCTACTTTCTCAAGATTGCTTTGGCTGTTTGAGGGTTTTTGTATTTCCATACAAATTGTGAAATTATTTTTTCTAGTTCTGTGAAAAATACTGTTGGAAGCTTGATAGGACTTGCATTGAATCTATAGATCGCTTTGAGTAGTATACTCATTTTCACTATATTGATTCTTCTGACCCACGAACAGGGTATATTTCTCCATCTATTTGTGTCATCTTTGATTTATTTCATCAATGTTTTCTAGTTTTCTATATATAGGTCTTTTGTTTCCTTAGGTAGATTTATTCCTAAGTATTTTATTCTTTTCCTTGCAATGGTGAATGGAATTGTTTCCTTAATTTCTCTTTCTGTTTTCTCATTGTTAGTGTATAGGAATGCAAGGGATTTCTGTGTGTTAATTTTATATCCTGCAACTTTACTATATTCATTGATTAACTCTAGTATTTTTCTAGTGGTACCTTTAGGGTTTTATATGCAGAGGATCATATCATCTGCAACAGTGAGAGTTTTACTTCTTCTTTTCCAATCTGGATTTCTCTTATTTCTTTTTCTTCTCTTATTGCTGTGGCTAAAACTTCCAAAACTATGTTGAATAGTAGTGGTGAGAGTGGGCACCCTTGTCTTGTTCCTGAATTTAGGGGAAATGCTTTCAGTTTTTTTCCATTGAGAATAATGTTTGCTGTGGGTTTATCATATATGGCTTTTATTATATTGAGGTATGTTCCTTCTTTGCTTGCTTTCTGGAGGGTTTTTATTATAAATAGCTGTTGAATTTTGTCAAAGGCTTTCTCTGCATCTATTGAGATAATTGTATGGTTTTTAATCTTTCAATTTGTTAATGTGGTATATCACATTGATTGACTTGCAAATATTGAAGAATCCTTGCATCCCTGGGATAAAGCCCACTTGGTCATGATGTATGATGATGTATGATCTTTTTAATATGTTGTTGGATTCTGTTTCATGCATAGAATGGATCCAGATCTATTTCTTTCGTGCATAGGAAACTTATGCATGAAATGGATCCAGATCTGTTTCTTTCATCAGATCTAATTTCAATTTAACTGTAATTTTACACAACTCATTTTAGAACTGGTTACTGATGAAAAATTAAATGTCAGTTTTAAAAATACAACATCACTTTCTTTATATCCTATAAAAGTTAAGAGTGAATATCCTGAGCTTTGTTGAAATTGCTTTAAATAGCTTCTTAAGAAACTTAAGTAAATATTGTTTGGGTTGTTTTTTATTTAAATAAAACAACAGAAAAAGTTTTAAACATACATTATCCTCTGAGGCAGCTTTATCCTCTGGAGACAAGATTAGATGAGTTAACCGGCAAGGGGCATATTAAAACCTATAAAACTATAGGAACACAATTCTTTCAAAATAATCAGGTAGGTGTTTCTTACTGGGAATTGTTATTTTACTCAATTATAATTGCAAAAACAATACCTTGTGAGTGAAAAAATAACAATTAACTATATTAATCACCTATTTGCTCAATTTCAATAAACAAGTACAGTTTTCTAATTTTTTCTTTTTTTATGTTGTATTTGCATTTACTTAATTTATTAAAATTAATTTTATGAGAAATTTTATCATTTAATTTTCTAGTAATGCATTTTTCATTTTATAAAATTATTGATCTTTGAAGGGTTGAACATTAAAAAAATAATTGGTCTTTAGATAAAAGTGGTTAAAGAACTCCACTTGAGAGTTTGGTGACTTTATGGCTAAAGGTGGAGTCACTAGGGAGATAAAGGAAGAATAGCATTGTTGAGCCTCATAACAAAATAAATCTCCTTGGACTAAAACTGGGCCATCAGGAAGAGGAGTTGGCTTGTGTGGAGAGGTGCTTGGTTGAATTTGGACCTTTCGATTGTAAGATGATAGAAAATTCAGATACAGGGTCTAGCAGGAGATTGGAGAGAAGGGACTGAAGCTCAGGTCATGGAAAAGCACAAGAAATCATTTGCACAGATATTGTAGTTGGGTCATGAAAATGACAAGACATTTAAAAGAATGAATATCCTATGAAAACTGAGCATGCAGATTTTATCACAGAGTGACTTTCAATAAAATTGGTTCACACTTTTCACAAATGTTGTTATTTTCCAAACTGATTTAAAGTTTTCTAAAGAGCTGGGCTTAGAAAAGAAAGGAACTAGAGGTCAAAATGCCAACATTCATTGGATCATAGAGAAAGTAAGGAAATTCCAGAAAAACATCTACTTCTGCTTCATTGACTATGCTAAAGTCTTTGACTATGTGGATCACAACAAACTGGAAAATTCTTAAAGATGGAAGTACCAGAATATCTTACTTGTCTCCTAAGAAACCTGTAGGCAGGTAAAGAAGCAACAGTTAGAATCGGACATGGAACAATGGACTGGTTCAAAATTGAGAAAGGAGTCTGACAAGGCTGTATATTGTCACCCTGCTTATTTAATTTCTATGAAGAGTACATCATGTGAAATGTGGGGCTAAATGAACCACAAGCTGGAATCAAGATTGCCAGGAAAAATATCAGCAACCTTAGATATGCAGATGATACTACTCTAATGGCAGAAAGTAGAGAGAAACTTAAGAGCCTCTTGCTGGAGCTGAAAGAAGAGAGTGAAAAACCTGGCTTGAAACTCAGCATGAAAAAAATGAAGATCATGGCATCCAGTCCCATCATTTCATGGCATATAGAAGGGGGAAAAGTTGAAGCAGTGATAGATTTCATTTTCTTAGTCTCCAAAATCACTATGAACAGTGAGTGCAGTCGTTAAAGTAAAAGACACTTGCTCCTTGGAAGGAAAACTATGAAAAACTTCGACAGTGTATTAAAAAGAAGAGACATCACTTTGCTGCCAAAGATCTGTATAGTCAAAGCTATGGTTTTTCCAGTAGTCATGTATGGATGTGAGAGTTGGACCATAAAGAAGTGCTAAGCACTAAAGAATTGATGTTTTTGGATGGTGGTTCTGAAGTCTCCTGAGAGTCCCTTGGACTGCAAGATCAAATCAGTTGATCCTAAGGAAAATAGCCCTGAATATTTATTGGAAGGACTGATGCTGAAGCTGAAGCTCCAATACTTTGGCCACCTGATGCAAAGAGCTGACTCATTGGAAAAGACCCTGATAATGGGAAAGATTGAAAGTGAAAGGAGGAGGGGGTGGCAGAGGATGAGATGGTTAGATAGCATCACCAGCTCATTGGACATGAATTTGCCCAAACTCCAGGAGATAGCGAAGGACAGGGAAGCCTGGCATGCTGCAGTTCATGGATTCACAAAGAGACATGACTGAGCAACTGAACGACTATTCTCCCTCCAGCTCTGTACTCCTGCACAAGGCCATCTGAATGTGAACTCCTTGAGAATAGAGGCTTTATCTGCCTAGTACCTGGAACGGTGTCTGGCATAGTATGCTGCTGCTGTGTCGCTTCGTGTCCGACTCTGTGCGACCCCATAGATGGCAGCCAACCAGGCTTCCCATCCCTGGGATTCTCCAGGCAAGAACACCGGAGTGGGTTGCCATTTCCTTCTCCAATGCATGAAAGTGAAAAGTGAAAGTGAAGTCGCTCAGTCGTGTCCGACTCTAGCAACCCCGTGGACTGCAGCCTATCAGGCTCCTCTGCCCATGGGATTTTCTAGGCAAAAGTACAGGAGTGGGGTGCCATTGCCTTCTCCTCTGGCATAGTATAGGCACCCAATAAATGTTTGTTGTACAAATCAATAGGTTTTATTTGCCTGTGCTCTGAAAAAAAAAATCTTACTGTTTTATAGACAATAAGTAGATCTGGAGATCAGAAAACAGAGAATTGCCAGATTATATCTAAAAGGTTGATACAAAGTGAGTATCAGCTAATTTAAACATCTGAAAAAATAAGCAGGAAAATTGGCTCCCATTTGAAGAATCGTTTTCTAATTTTGCAAATAAAATTTTATTTTGATACATTATTTGTCCATGAATGCTTCTAGGCTCTGTTATTTCTAGTCCCTTCTGGGTTTGTAGACAACATAAGGTTGTGGTTAGGAGCAGGGTCATTGAGTCTAAATTGCAACCCTCCTTTGTAAACTACAAGGTTGCATAGTTTACCTTGTCTAATTACCTCATTTATAAAATGGTGATGACAATGGTAGCAGGCTCATAGGACTGTGGAGAGGATTCACTGAGACTAAATAAAACACAGTACTTGGCATGGAGCATGTCCTCACTGAACACGGGCTAGTTATTGTCAGTACTTACCTCTGCTTATAAGACTGGGCCAAGGTGTAAGTGTTCCCCTTCCTTTTCTGGAATACTTGTATTCTCATCTAAAGCTTCAGATGGGTATTTCCATTCTCAGTTTACTTTTCATATGAGCTTAGGTACCATGTGTTTTTCATGTCCTAGTCAGCCCAGTATTTTCATACTACAGAGAAGCTACTTATAAGTCAGAGATTTCTAACTATTCCTGTTTATTTCCCTACTAAACTAGAATAATTGTGGACTCTCTTTTTTGAAGAGGGGGAAAATTAAAGAATTTTTCTGGTTCTCTCTTTTTTATTCTATAGCAGCACAAGTTGTACCTTTCACCTCCTTTTTGGGGAAAAGATTCTGCTTTTGTTATTTTTTGTGAGGTAGAGATGGAAAGATGAAATAATGCAGTAGTCTTCAACTATAAAAGATGATAAAAATTAATAAGAGAAGGTCAGTATTTTAAGAGCCTCTTTACTTTGAGGGGCCCAAGAGAGCTGAAACTTTATCACCCCAGCTCCAGAGAGCCACCCAGATGGACCCTACTGACCAGGGCACTGGAGACAGGAGGGAGAAAGGTATAAGAGGATAAAGGTCTCGCCTATTAGCAGAGACGGACTGTGTATATACTGAAATGGTGATGAAGAGACTTGTGTGCTCTTTTCTGAACTTTGCTGACTCAGTTCCTCAGAGTGAGTTAGAACAGTGAGGCTGGCATCTAGTGGAAGCAACAGGTACTAGGAACAGAGCACAAAAGTCTAAGAAGAGAGCTCCTCATTTTTCATTTCTCCAGATTCAATATAGTGATTTCATCTCTCTGTATTAGTTGAGATCTTTCAGCCATAAGTGAGAGATTATAGACCAGGTTAAGTAAAAAAAGAAAAGAGAATTTATTGACCAGTGTAATATGAATGATGGGATGGAGTGAGAATTAGGCATGCCTGAGTTGAGGGTCAAATGATAAGCACTCTTTCCCTTTCTCTCAAAAACATGCTTGTTCCCCAAAGCTCTTAACTCTTTTTCTTTCCTTCTATTAATATTCCCTTCTTTTCTACACTACTGAAGGTGGGCTTCATTCATGAATTTGAGGTAGAAATTCTTAAACAATTGTATTCAAGTGTAGGGGGAATATTTTCTGTTTTGTTCATGTCTTTAAGTGAGATTAGCAGGACAGGGACTGACCTTGCAGATAAACCAGCAATTTTGGATAAATTGACTCAAGGGAGTGTTCATAAACATATTTGATAACAGACCCAAGCAAAATGAAAGGTGACTTGAAACAATCAGTACCCAGAGTTGAATACCCCCTTTTCAGTATTGTGTTTATTTGTAATCAATGTGATACTCAGTTCTCCATTAGTTTTCTTTTGTTTCCAATTTTGTTCCAAATTTGGATGAAGCATAGAGTTCTGTTACTTATTTAATATACATCTTCAAATTTCAAAAGAAATAATTTTCAGAAGTCATGAAAAGAATAAGCAAGTATAACATTCGGTTATCCATTAATCACATTTTCCATACTTTTCAAATTTAATATGAGGACCAAATTCCCTAAAGGAAAGAGAAAAAAATAGAGATTAGTATCATAAAGAAAGAGGGCTTTGCTTCACATTCCTTTCTCTTCCAAATGAAGTCCTGAGAAGGAAAGCTGCTTCTATAATTCCCTTTACCCCATCTCTTTTCCATTTCTGTTCATGATCACCACAGTTGGCACATTCCCCACCCATGTCTTAATTATTCAAAAAATGTTCTGAAGTTGACGGAGGAGTAGGTGGATGTGGAGTACATCTCTCCCCACAGATACATCAGCAATGCACCTTCAGACACAGGAGTGTATGCAGAACACAAGCTGAGAGTGGACAGGAGTACCTGACCAGTGGAAACAAATACATAGAACCACGCAAAACTCAAGATCAAGCCCTGAGCTTTTGGAATGAGACCACTGACTCAAAGACCCTAGACTACCAGAGAACTAACCCTAGGGAGGATCAAATAGTGATAACTCACACAAAGGAAACCACTTGAATAAAAGACCCAGCATCACCCAACCACCAGTAGCACCCTGTGCATAATGCCTCATCTAAACAACAAACAAACCAAAAATACAAATCCAATCATCAGCAGGCAGGATTACCACCTCCCTCAGCCTTGCCCATCAGAGGAAAAACAAACAAACAAACAAACAAAAACTAGTACAAATCTCACCCTATATGAAGCTTACACAAACCATTGGACCAACCTTAGGAGGGCAGAAACCAAAAGGAAGAAAGACTTCTACCTTGAATCCTGGGAAAAGGAGACCTCAAACACAATCACTTAAAAAAAAAGTGAAAAGGCAGAGAAATACTACACAAATGAAGGAACAAACTAGAAACACAGAAGTCCAAATAAACGAAGAGGAAATAGGTAAACTACCTGAAAAAGAATTCAGAATAATGATAGTAAAGATGATCAAAAACCTTGAAAACAGAATGGAGAAAATGAGAGAATTAATTAACAAAGACCTAGAAGAATTAAAGAATAAACATACAGAGACAAACAACGCAATTACTGGAATTAAAAATACTCTGCTGCTGCTGCTGCTAAGTCGCTTCAGTCATGTCTGACTCTATGCGACCCCATAGACGGCAGCCCATCAGGCTCCCCCATCCCTGGGATTCTCCAGGCAAGAACACTGGAGTGGGTTGCCATTTCCTTCTCCAATGCATGAAAGTGAAAAGTGAAAATGAAGTCGCTCAGTCGTGTCTGACTCTTAGCAACCCCATGGACTGCAGCCTACCAGGCTCCTCCATCCATGGGATTTTCCAGGCAAGAGTACTCTAGAAGGAGTCAAAAGCAGAATATCTGAAGCAGAAGAACAAATCAGTGAGCTGGAAGATAAAATGGTGGAAATAACTTCTGAAGAGCAGAATAAAGTAAAAAGAATGAAAAGAACTGAGGATAGTGTCAGAGACCTCTGGGACAATATCAAATGCACCAGCATTCGAATTATAGGGGTTCCAGAAGAAGGGGAGAAAAAGAAAGTGTATGAGAAAATTTTTGAAGAGGTTATAATTGAAAATTTCCCCAACATGGAAAAAGGAATGGTCAATCAAGTCCAAGAGGTGCAGAGAGTCCCATACAGGATAAACCAAAGGAGAAGCACACCAAGACACCTACTAATCAAAGTAACAATGACTAAACACAAAGAAAGAATATTAAAAGCAGCAAGGGAAAAGCAACAAGTAACATACAAGGGAAACCCCATATGTTTAACAGCTGATCTTTCAGCAGAAACTCTGCAGGCCAGAAGGGAATGGCAGGATATATTTAAAATACTGAAAGGGAAAAATCTACAACCAAGATTACTGTACCTGGCAAGGATCTCATTCAAAATTGATGGAGGAATAGAAAGCTTTTCAGACAAGCAAAAGTTAAGAGAAGTCAGTACCACCAAACCAGCTTTACAGCAAATGTTAAAGGGACTTAAATATTCAAGAAATACAAGAGAAGAAAAAGATCTACAAAATCAACCCCAAACAATTAAGAAAATGACAATAGGAACATATATATCAATAATTACTCTAAATATAAGTGGATTAAATGCCCAACCGAAAGACACAGACTGGCTGAATGGATACAAAAAGAAGACCCATATATATGCTATCTACAGGAAACCCACTACAGACCTAAAGCCACATATAGACTGAAAGTGAGAGGATGGAAAAATATATCCCATGCAAATGGGAAGCAAAAGAAAGCTGGAGTAACAATCCTCATATCAGACAAAATAGATCTTAAAGTAAAGATTACAAGAGATAAGAAAGAATACTACATAATGATCAAGGAATCAGTCCAAGAGGAAAACATAACAATTGTAAATATCTATTCACCCAATATAGGAGCACCTTAATACATAAGGGAAACATTAACAGACATAAAAGGAGAAATTGACAATAACACAATAATAGTAGGAGATTTTAACACCCCACTCACACCAATGGACAGATAATCAAAACAGAATATTAATAAGGAAACACAAGTCTTAAATGATACATTAGATGAAACACAAGTCTTAAATGATACATTAGATGAGATGGATCTCATTGATATCTTCAAGACATTCCATCCAAATGCAGAAGAATACACCTTCTTCTCAAGTTCACATGGAACATTCTCCAGGATAGACCACATCTTGGGTCACAAATCAAACCTCAGTAAATTTAAGAAAATTGAAATCATATCAAGCATCTTCTCTGAACACAATGCTATGAGATTAGATATCAATTACAAGGAAAAAAAAAACTGTAAGAAACACAAACACATGGAGAGTAAACCATATGTTTCTGAATAACCAACAGATTACTGAAGAAATCAAAAGGGAAATTTAAAAAATTTCTAGAAACAAATGACAATGAAAACATGACAACTTGAAACCTATGGGATGCAGCAAAAGCAGTCCCAGAGGGAAGTT
The DNA here is from genome assembly GCF_027580195.1 of Bos mutus. Lineage (NCBI taxonomy): Eukaryota > Metazoa > Chordata > Mammalia > Artiodactyla > Bovidae > Bos > Bos mutus. Next base: position 99,417,105 of record NC_091623.1, on the reverse strand, counting down.
AATAGCAATACAGTCCTACCTCAAGAAACAAGAAAAACATCAAATAGACAACCTAACTTTACACCTAAAACAACTGGAAAAAGAACAACAACAACAAAACCCCAAAAAATTAGTAGGAGGGAAGAATTCATAAAAATCAGAGCAGAAATAAATGAAAAAGAAATGAAAGAAACAATAGTAAAGATTAATAAAACTAAAAGCTGGTTCTTTGAGAAGATAAAATTGACAAACCTTTAACCAGACTCATCCAAAAAAAGAGAGAGAAGAATCAAATCAACAAAATTAGAAATTAAAAAGGAGAGGTTACAACAGACAATGCAGAGCTCTTGCCTATCCTTCTAAAACTCTTTCAAAAAATTGCAGAGGAAGGAATACTTCCAAACTCATCACCCTCATACCAAAACTAGACAAAAACAACACACAAAAAAGAAAAGTACAGGCCAACATCACTGATGAACATAGATACAAAAATCTTCAACAGTATTTTAGCAAACGGTATTCAGCAACACGTCAAAAAGCTCATACATCATGATCAAGTTGGGTTTATTCCATGGATGCAAGGATTCTTCAATATATGCAAATCAATCAATGAGATACACCATATTAACAAATTGAAAGATAAATACCATATGATCATCTCAATAGATGCAGAAAAAGCCTTTGACAAAATTCAGCACCCATTTATGATTGAAACTCTTCCAAAAATGGGCATAGAAGGAACCTACCTCAACATAGTAAAGGCCATATAAGATAAGCCTACAGCAAACATTATTCTCAGTGGTGAAAAACTGAAAGCATTCCCCCTAAGATCAGGAACGAGACAAGGGTGTCCACTTTCACCACTGTTATTCAATGTAGTTCTGGAAGTCCTAGCTACAGCAATCAGAGAATAAAAAGAAAGAAATGGAATCCAGATTGGAAAATAAGTAAAGCTCTCACTGTTTGCAGATGACATGATACTGTACATAGAAAACCCTAAAGATAGTATCAGAAAATTACTAGAGCTCATCAGTGAATTTAGCAAAGTTGCAGAATACAAAATCAATACAAAGAAATCACTTGCATTTCTATATAATAACAATGAAAAAGCAGAAAGAGAAATTAAGTAATCAACCCCATTCACCATTGCAACAAAAAGAATAAAATATCTAGGAATAAACTTACCTCAGGAGACAAAAGAACTGTACACAGAAAATTATAAGACAATAATCAAAGAAATCAAAGATGACATAAACAGATGGAGAGATATTCCATGTTCCTGGGTAAGAAGAATCAATACTGTGAAAATGACTGTACTATCAAATGCCATCTACAGATTCAATGCAATCCCTATCAAATTAACATAGGCATTTTTCACAGAACTAGAACAAAAAATTTCACAATTCATATGGAAACACAAAATACCCTGAATAGCCAGAGCAGTCTTGAAAAAGACGAATGGAGCTGGAAGAATCAACCTTCCTGACTTCAAATTATACGGCAAAGCTACAGTCATCAAGACAGTATGGTCCTGGCACAAAAACAGAAATATAGACCTATGGAACTAGATATAAACAAGAAATAAGCCCATGCACACATAGGTACCTTAATTTTGACAAAGGAGGCAAGAATATAAGTGGGGCAAAGATAGCCTCTTCATAAATGGTGCTGGAAAAACTGGACAGCTACATGTAAAAGAATGAAATTAGAACATTCTCTAATAACTATATTCAAAAATGGGTTAAAGACCTAAATGTAAGCCCAGATACCATAAAACTACAAAGCTTCTAGAGCAAAATATAGGTAGGACAGTCAATGACATAAATCGTACCAGTAAGGTTTTGGATCTGTCTTATAATGGAAAGAAAAACAAAAACAAACAAATGGGACCTAATTAAACTTAAAAGGTTTTACACAGCAAAAGAAACCATAATGAAAACAAAAAGGCAACCTAAAGGCTGGGAGAAAATATTTGCAAACATTGAGACCAACAAGGGATTAATTTCCAAAATATAAAAACAGCTCATCAGCTTAATATAAAAACAAACAAGGAACCCAATCTGGGCAGAAAATCTAAATAGATATTTCTCCAAAGAAGACATGCAGATAGTCTATATACAGAAGAAAAAATACTCAACATTCCTAGTTAAAATAGAAATACAAATCAAAACTATGAATTATCACCTTACATCAGATAGAATGGCTATTATTAAAAATCTACAAATAATAAATGCTAGAGAGGCTGTGGAGAAAAAGAAACCATTCTACACCATTGGTGGGAAAGTAAATTGGTAGAGCCTCTATGGAGACTAATATAGAGGTTCCTTAAAAAACTAAAAATAGAGTTACCATATGATCCTACAATCCCACTCCTGGGCATATATCTGGATATAACTAATTTGAAGAGACCCAAATACCCCAAGTTTCACTGCAGCACTATTTACAGTAGCCAAGACATGGAGGTAACCTAAATGTCTATCAACAGATAAGTGGATAAAGAAGATGTCGTGTGTGTATGTACACACACACACACACACACACACACACAACGGGACTATTACTCAACCATAGCAAATAATGAAATAATGCCATTTGTAGCAACATGGATGGACCTGGAGATGATCATATTAAGTAAATCAGAAAAAGACAAATATCATATGATATCACTTATATGTGGAATCTTAAAAATGATACAAATAAACTTATTTACAAAACAGAAATAGACTCATAGAAGAATAATTGATGCTTTTGAACTGTGGTGTTGGAGAAGACTCTTGAGAGTCCCTTGGACTGCAAGGAGATCCAACCAGTCCATCCTAAAGGAGATCAGATCTGGGTTTTCATTGGAAGGACTGAGCTGACTCACTTTAAAAGACCCTGATGCTGGAAAAGATTGAGGGCAGGAGGAGAAGGGGATGACAGAAGATGAGATGGTTGGATGGCATCATTGACTCCATGGACATGGGTTTGGGTGAACTCTGGGAGTTGGTGATGGACAGGGAGGCCTGGTGTGCTGTGGTTCATGGGGTTGCAAAGAGTCGGACACGACTGAGCGACTGAACTGATATGTGGAATCTTAAAAATAATGCAAATACATTTATTTACAAAATAGAAATAGACTCACAGACATAGAAAAAGCTTAAGGTTACCAAAAGGGATAGGAGGTTTGGGGAATAAATTAGGAGTTTAGGATTAACATATACATACTAATATATATATAATTATTATTTTATAATACTTTTAATAATATTTATTATAGTATATAATATAATTATATAATAATAATTATTAATTTTGGATTGGTTCCAAATTGGGAAAGGAGTACATCAAGGCTCTATATGGTCACCCTACTTATTTAACTTATATGCTGAGTACATCATGTGAAATGCTGGGCTGATGAAGCACAAGCTGGAATCAAGATTACCGGGAGAAATACAATAACCTCAGATACGCAGATGACACCATCCTTATGGCAGAAAGTGAAGAGGAGCTAAAGAGCCTCTTGATGAAAGTGAAAGAGGAGAGTGAAAAAGCTGGCTTAAAACTCAAGATTCAAAAAAGTAAGATCATGGTATCCGGTTCCATCACTCCATGGCAAATAGATGGGGAAACAATAAAAACAGTGACAGACTATTTTCTTGATCTCCAAAATAACTGCAGATGATGACTACAGCCATGAAATTAAAAGATGCTTGCTCCTTGGAAGAAGAACTATGACCAATCTAGACAGCATATTGAAAAGCAGAGACGTTACTTTGCCAACAGTGGTTTGTCTAGTCAAAGCTATGGTTTTTCCAGTAGTCATGTATGGATGTGAATTGAACTATACAGAAAGCTGAGCAGTGAAGAATTGATTCTTTTGAACTGTGGTGTTGGAGAAGACTCTTGAGAGTCCCTTGGACTGCAAGGAGATCCAATCAGTCCATCCTAAAGGAAATCAGTCCTGAATATTAATTGGAAGAACTGGTGTTGAAGCTGAAACTCCAATACTTTGGGCACCTGATGTGGAGAACTGACTCACTAGAAAGACCCTGATGCTGGGAAAGATAGAAGGCAGGAGGAGAAGGGTACGGCAGAGGATGAGATGGTTGGATGACATCACCGACTCAATGGACATGATTTTGAGCAAGCTCTGAGACTTGGTGATGGACAGGGAAGCCTGGTGTGCTGCAGTCCATGGGATCACAAAGAGTCACACACGACTGAGTGACTGAATTGAACTGATATAGAAAATAGATAAACAAGGACCTACTGTTTAGCACTGGTAACTAAACACAGTATCTGGCCTAGAGAATTCCATGGACTGGTATAGTCCATGGGGTCGCATAGAGTTGGACACGACTGAGTGGCTTTCACTTTCACATAATAGAAAGGAATCTGAAAACACACACACACATACACACACACATATGGGGAGTGGGAGGGAGCAGAGAAAGAAAGGAGGGGAGAAAAATATCTTTGGAAAAAAAAAGAAATTCTATCCTGTAACTGCCTCTTCCATCAAATGACTCTCCATCCTAATCCCCATATTAGGCTTACATTTGATATATATTTGATTTTATCTCCTGGTTCAGGGGTTGCAAACAATTGTTTGTAGGAGCCAAGCTGATAATATAAGTAAGTGAATTGGGCCACCTTCCCACAATAGAGAGAGGTGGGACTGTGGCTTTCTGAAATGCCTGGACTCCATTTGGACGGAGAGTTGCTACTAGATAACTGTTGCTTTTCTTGCAAGTGAAGTCCTAGCTTCACTTTGTATTTTTTAAAATAAATTAGAAATATGTATTTTTCGGTAAAATCTGATTTTAAAAATACTGTCAACCATAAAAATTTAGTGATACACTGTTCCAGTTAAACAGAAGCAATACTGTTTTCTATTGCCATGAATTTTCTTATGCAATATTTTCTTCTTGGCACATAAGACCACAAATTTATGAAGAGTTGGGGATGTGTTTCATACAATTGTGTTTTCTTGGTAGTTATTATTAGGGCCCTACACTGAGTAGGCTTGTATTCTCCAGTTTTCTTTTTTCTTTTCTTTTTCTGAGGGATTTACATTGTTCTTAAATGGTGGATATCTCTCAGGATTATGATTCCAATTTATCAGAATTTTTCTTCAAAACACTAGCTAAGGGCAAAGACAGCCTTAGTGTTTTGACCTCACTCAAAGAACATCAGGACTGTTCTTTTTGCCCTGAATACAGAAATGGCATAAAGGCCAAGTTTATACATGCAAGTCACAGTGAGAATTAAAACAAATACACAGTCTCCTGTACCATCCCTGCCATTGGCATCAATATTCTCTGGCACACTTATAAAATGGAAAAGAAAGAAAAATGAAAAAGAGAGGGGGAAGGAAAGAATGAAAGAAGGGAGGAAACAAAGAGAGAAAGAGCCAGAATAGATCGGAGGCATGATCTTAGAACTTCTAAAACTTTCTCAAGTCTCCTAGTTGAGGCTGAAGAAAATCTCAAAACCATCTTTGAGAAGTCATTAGGTTGTAGCCCACAACCTAATGTAATGTAGTCATTAGAATCAAGCCCACAATGTAATTCTGTGTCAACCTATTCTAATTTCCAAAAGCCCAGGCCATTCTGGGTAGGTCCTTCTTATGCTGGTCATTGTAGTGGTGTGCACCCAAATACCAGCCAGTATGAAAAAAGCTTATGTGTAAGAACTAAGAAGACACTTCCAAGTTTCTTGCCTAATTAGCCCTGCCTGAGAAAGTGACAACCACCACATTATGTAATTTAATCTTCTACATAGTCCGATAATATTCACGAACTCTCATTCTTCTTTCTTAGAAATCAGTGGTAGATACTTGTTTAATTCACATTTTTCAGTTTCCAATTCTTTCCTTTAAAGTCATCCTCTGAGGCTACTACTTGCTGTGAAGATGAGCCAGTATTACTGTTATTGGACTAATTTCTACACCTTGTTTCCTTCAGTGCTCAGAAATAATTCTCTTGGCATGGTAACATGATGCCAGAAATCCATGAAGTTTCTTCTCAAAGAAAGATACGGATAAAGAAGTAAGCTCAGCAGACTCAAGATGCTCAAATCAAAGGAAAGTGAAGTCACTCAGTCATGTCCGACTCTTTGTGACCCCACAGACTGTAGCCCACCAGGCTTTTCCGTCCATGGGATTTTCCAAGCAAGAATACTGGAGTGGGTTGCCATTTCCTTCTCCAGAGGATCTTCCTGATACAGGGATTGAACCCAGGTCTCCCACACTATAGGCAGACGCTTTGCTGTCTGAGCCACCAGGAAGTCCTATAAACCCTTGGGATATTCTGCCTAAGAATGACTTTGTAACCTAGGGCCGTAGGCCATGCCAGATAGTTTACCCTCAGGTGAATGTTTTTATTTACCTGTGGTGCTAAGTCACTTTGTATCAGTTAGTTGTCAGTCAGGTAGGTGTTGCCTGTCCCCATTAAAAAGCCTAGACACCAAAGCTTTTGTGGGTTTCCTAGGTTGGCATTACTTTATACAAGTTATGACACATCATAGCTGGGAGAATTTAAGCACTACCTTTGTGACTCCCCTGGTAGAGGACAACTGGAAGATGGTGCTTGATCTCCCAGACTCTACCCAATGAGTTTTCTGCCTTTGCTGATTTTACTCCATATCCTTTCATTGTAATAAACTGTTACCATGCATATAATGGCTTTTCTGACTTCTATAAGTCCTACTAGGGAACCATCAAACTTGAGGGTAGTCTTGGAAACTCCCAACAGAGAGGATCTCGTAGGTTATGAAAGAGTTACTTACAAGACACAACAAGACTGATTTGTAAAAACAATTTCAAATAGAGCTAAAACATATTACAAGGAATATTATTTTTAATCTAAATTTCCCATTGAATTTATTTGAAAGGCAAAAAAAGTTTTAAAAGTTGACTGTCAATTTTTATCCATGTAAGACCACATAACCACTTTGTTACTCATGTGTATATCTACACCTGTGTTTTTGTCTATGTCTGTATCTATGTCTGTATCAGTACCTGTATTTATTTCTTCCAAGCTAAGGTATGGGTGCTATTCATAGGTATGTCACTGTAAGTTGTTAAAGAAAATTTGATTTTTTTAAAAATGAATTTCTATTTATGCAATCTATAGACTATCTACTAATATAATCTCTGTACAATTCTGCCAAAACATTGTGTAAGCTTTTTATCTTTTGTTTTTAAATGAGTCAACTTTGAATGCTAACTACATTTTTTTAAAAAGACTTTTCTCTTTACTATATGTGTAGTCTATCTCCAGTATTCCAGTCTTTTGTGAGCCAATGGAGGCTATTAAAGAAGAAAAAATCCATGAATCAGCAAATCCAGTTCCTTGCTAAAATTATTGGAAATTTCTGTGAAGAAATATAGAGAGAAAATAATGGTATCTTATTTTGAACTTACCACTGATCAACACAAAGGAAACACTCATTCTTGTAAGTGAGGCCATTTGTCCCACAAACATATGCTGTCACTTCAGGACAGTCTGCATCATAAAGAGGATCCAGTGGGTAATATATTTTACACGGGGGCTGCAAACATCATAAAATATCATATGAATAACTGATCGATTTTACCTCATCCATTTCTGGCCTGTCACTTCTGCCCCACATAAAAGTAATATCAGATGTTACTTATTAATGGATCTTTTTCAAGATTTCATCTCCTTTGGGCTTTAGTTAGGCAAGTTCCTTTTCTGACTACAAAGTCCTCACCCATTCATCATCTGTTGAAGCCATAAACAGTGTAATAACTCAGTTTAAACCCCAAATGAAAAGTTTTTCTTTAAACATGGAGTCCCCATGCCAATAACTCAGAAGTTTGTAAGTAGAGATAGGTATGTGAACTCCTAGAATACAGGGGTTTAAATGTAGTTCTTAAGAGTGAGGGTTCTGTATTGAGACTGGGATTAAATTCTGAACATGTGCTTAGCTTCTCAGTTGTATCCAACTCTTTGCGACCCTTTGTACTGTAGCCAGCCAGATTCTTTTGTCCATGGGATTTCCCAGACAAGAATATTGGAGAGGGTTACCATTTCATTCTCCCGGGGATCTTCCCAATTCAAGGATCAAACCGCGTCTCCTTTGTCTCCTGCATTGCAGGTAGATTCTTGACCCCCTGAGCTATTGTACCACTGTTAAACTTTTTGGCCTTGGTTAAGTGACAGGGATTATTTCATTTAATATTCAGAGATGCATTTTATTATTATAATGCTTATGCTACATGGGGGTAAATTTAAGCCTGACGAGGTTAAGATACATGCCCAAAGTCACACAGAAAACTTCCATTCTACTTTACCACTATGCAGTTTGAGATCCCTCCAAGAGAGTGATCAGATTAAAATCAAAATTCAAAACTGATAGGAATTTAAATTTACCGCAGGCCATTCAGAGTAATCATGTGGTTTGAAGAATTCTGCAAATAAAGAACAGACACAATAGGTTAGTAGTTCTCCATGGAATTTGATTTCACTCACTGAAGTTACTGATTGAATAAAGAAATCTAATGTAATTACTTATTTGCACAAAGTGTAGAAAATAATTTATGGCAATAAAATTTGTAGGTGGTCTGCCTTTGTTAATTACTTCATCCATTTATTTATTCTCTAATTCTTTTTCACAGTCCTGACTTCATTTATAAATGTGCTATGTCATTGAAGAAAGAGTAAAAACTATTTGGGGTTATATGATCTGAACATTAAAAATAAATATTCAAAGATCAAAATATAACACAACTGAATTGCTCTTTAATCTTAACATAGGAAAGACTTTCTGGTAATGGTTCATTGATCTCTGTCCAATAACAGAAAGAACTGGTACACTTTATGACATTCAAATAAAAATAATTTTTTCATGACAACATATAAACTAAAAAATTCTGATAAACTGGAAAAAATATTTGCAACACCTATCATAAAGGGATCGTATATACACAGAAACCCTGAAGATAGGGAAATGACACTTAAATTTGTAAAAGATATTCAAATGCAGTATGATAAGAAAAATGCTATAAAACTATATTGAAATGCCATCTATTACTGGTGGGAATGCAGATTGGCACAACTTTTATGAAGTGAAATTTGGCAATGTTGAACAAAACTACTTTGCATTCATATCTGATCATGATTCAGGGAATTTACCCTGAAGATAACCTTCCAACAATAGAAAAATATATATGCATAAGATTATTTATTGCAGCATTGTTTTTATTGCAAAATATCGGACACACACTAATTCCCGTACACCTAAAGACTGACTGAATAAACCTTGGTATATTCATCCAATAAAGTTTTATGCAATTGCATAAAAGAATGAGGAAATCCCTGTAAACTGATATGCACTGGTTTTCAAGACATTCTTAAACTGGGAAAAGCAGGATGCAAGTAGGTACCTATACTATGCTATCTTTTATGTAAGAAAGTAGGAAGAATTATAAAATATACATATGTATATTTGAGCAAGAAGAAACAGAAAAAATAAACTAGAGACTAATAAGATTGGTTACATAAAGAATAAGGATGGAATTTCAGTAGAAGCTGAAGGGTTTGAAGGTAATGACACTCTTTGAATCTAAACTTTTGTTCATTTTGTTTCATTTTTCTCATGTTCAAAATAATTTTAAATTGCATTTCGATTTTTCTTGACCCATGGGTTATATATAGAAATGTGTTATTTATTTGATTTCAAAATAATGGAGGATTTTCCATAGTAACTCCTTTTCTAATGTGTGTGTGTGTGCTCAGTCACTCAGTCATGTCTGACTCTGTGACCACCATGGACTGTAGCCTGTCGGGCTCCTCTGTTCATGGGATCATCCAGGCAAGTTGCCATTTGCTACTTTAGAGGATCTTCCCAACACAGGGATTGAACCTGTGTCTCCTGCATCTCCTGCTTTGGCAGCAGATTCTTTTACTGCTGAGCTACCAGGGAAGCTCTCCCTTTCCATAGTGCTGTGCTAAGTCACTCAATCATGTCTGATTCTGTGTGGCCCCATGGACTTTAGCCTGCCAGGCTCCTCTGTCCATAAGGATTCTCCAAGCAAAAATACTGGAATGGGTTGCCATGCCCTTCTTCAGGGGATCTTCCCAACCTAGGAATCGAACCCAGGTCTCCCATATTGCAGGCGGAGTCTTTACCGTCTGAGCCACCAGGGAAGCCCCCCTTTCCGATAGTGATACCCAATTGATACCCAATTTGTATTATCAAGCCTAAAGGCCTGTGTTTCAGCAAAACTTTCCCCATCCAGTCACAAATGACTTTTTCTTTTTTACAATGAAAAGAAAAAAACAGGTGTTTCTCTTCTAATTTTGCTTACCTGAAAAAACAATATGTGCCAAAGTAGAGGATTCCAGGAAAAATATGGTCATACAGGGAAAGGCAGTCATTTGATCTCACCTAATGCCCTGCTTGGAGAGGCCTGTGGAAATGCTCAAGACAGTTTATTCATCATTTCTTGCACAGCTGTCTTTCCAAACCTAAGATAACCCACTACTCTGAACTGAACTTGATCATGGTGGTCTCAAACTGGCCTAGTCTCTAAGGATTCAGACCTAAGAAGGTTCTTCTGCCCTGAAGAGGGAAAGAAAACCATTAAAATAACTTTTTCCCCCCAGCCAGCAAGCATTGTGTTATTATAATCTGTTTTGACTTGGAAGAGAAATTAGCCTCAAGGCTATCACCAGGACTGACCCCAGGCATGTTACATATAAATGAATTTATCCTACAACATAAAGTAAGGTTAATGAATATGGATACTTTAAGAATTCTGAGAAAAGAGGTATGATCTGAGGACTATCTTGTACAATCAGGACTATGTCACTTTATAATGCACATTGTTTAATTCCTTCCAGTTTTTCCCACACTGAAATGCTCCGTTTCCTAGCTAAGTTTCTTCATCCAGGCCATTTACATGTGCTCAAATACAAAGAATAGATTGAAAATGGAATTGTTGATCTGGGGATCATAAAAATTGTGTATACCTTTCCTGATAGATGAATCAAGATAGTTGATATTATCATTTTTTTTGATTCATATATAGGTACACATGATTTTGATGACATCTGTCTATCAGTGAGATCCAAGTTCAAATTCTAGCTTCAGCAGTTTTTAGAAGTGTGAGCCTCAGAAAAAGTGTGAACATCATAGGATATTGAGAATATCAACTGATACTAGTATCAATATACATGGAGTTTCTTTTGTAAGAATGGACATATGTAGCCCAGAGAGAAGATAATTTCCAAGTTATTTACACTCAACTTCCTTATGCCCTACTCTATTCATTCTGTCTCTTCTCCAAATTGCAGTTAGTGGGCACATAGGGAAGTAAGGGAGGTCTATATTAGCCTTACAGAGGAAACAAAAGCGGATGCTGGAGGAAAACAAACATAATGACAGAGAAGAGAGAGAGAAACCATCACTGACTTAGACTAGGAATCTGAAGAGCTGTTTACCTGAATGGGCTTGCTGCAAAAGTCTACTGTAGTTACCCTGAGGTTACAGCTAGCCTTGAGCAAAGTTACTGTTCCGTGAGTCCATGGCCAGGGGCGTGTTGAGCAGAGGAGGCTGGCTCCCTGCTCAGTTGAGCGACCAATTGTTTGGCAAGAACCACCTCCTCTGATGTTTCAGGCTCCAGCAGGCAGGAACACACATGGATGTTCTGTACTTGTGGTTTTTGATTGTGGATCATGAGGACAAGATGACATTTGCAAAGCAGATTAATTACCTACCTCATTCCAGACAATCTGGTTTACATTTTACTAGATACAAGTCTGGTTCTTTTTCCTGGTGTCTGCCTCCAGAGGTCGCTTAGCCCATCCTGCTTCTCAGAAGGTTTATCTGTTTTGTTCTTTCTAGGACAAGATTTCTGACATCAGCCAGGGAAAGTCCAGTATCACAATTAATAATCTCTGCAAAACCTTAGTCTTCTGATGTTTTCATTTGTTTCCCTCCACTCCACCTTAATGTTGGCAAGCATGAAAATTTGCCATTTTGTGGAAAATTTCTCTCTCACACACTTTAAGCTCTCCTAGAGTAGTCAGTGTACCTTCTGCTGTTTGTCTTCCCTTCTCAGCCTGAGTCCCATAAACTGACATTTATATTAGCCCCTTGGCATGACCATATTTTCTTGACATCCTACTCTTGATATTTCCCTCCTTCTTCCAAGCTGGGATAAATTTAGCATCCTGTTTTCCTGTCCCAGACCTTGGCTGTGGAGCAAGTAGAAAAAATTCCATACAATGAACTCTACAATCCTGCTATCATTATTACTCATCTAGGCCCTCTAAACTCCTAAAGAGGCCTCTTATTTAATGTCAGATTGCTACCTATGCCACCCATATCCATACGATTTCCTTTTTTTATCTAATTTTTTTTTTCAGCAAAACACACCTCCACACTACTTTGAATAGTAAATTTCACCTCTTCTTTACAGAATAGGGAAAACGCAGGATGAACTAGCTCCACTTCCCCCTCCCCCCACCCCCAGCCCCTGCCTTATAATTCTGGTAATTTATCATCTACATTTCTGTATTTATCCTTCTTCCCACATCAGCTTACCTAGGGACTTACACATTCATCCATTCCTTTCTTTTTGCCAGTACCTGGCTATGTGTTTTACATTTTCCATCATATTTATTCCTCACAGTAATCACATGAGGTTTACATAGTTCTGCAACTTATAAGGGAAAAGGAAACTGAGGCTGAAAGGACTAAATTCATGTGCTGAAACTAACTACTAACAAAGTTATGAATGGACAGAGATGGGATTCAAGCACAGGTACCTTTGACTCCAAAGTCCATGTTCCACTACTTTTAAGTTTTCTTTCATTTTAGAGAATGAATTTCCCCTTTAATTTACTGAGACCAGTACCATGAACATCTTGTGTGACACCCTGTGCCTTTCTTGGCAGTATCTTTGCTTCTAACTTCCTCTTTCCACAGTCAGTACTCTTAATCTCTCCACAATACTATCCGTCCCCAACACCACCCTCCCCAAGTAATTAGTTTGCATGCTCTGGGATGGAAAAATTCTATCTTTACCCAATTTTTACCTTGTAACTGCAGTATATTGCAGGGTTTTATTTTTTAAATCAATTAATAAATACACAGTAATATGTACAGAAGGAAGGAAGAAAGAAATCCATCCATTTTTTTAAACTGTGTTCTTAGATATTCTTGGGAATATCATCACAGATATATTTTAGACACACTGTATCTAGTCCACAAAGACATAATCTTACTGGAATTTTTATTAATCACTTAAATTTGGTAAAAGTAACATCTTTATAATAGTTTTTTTTTACACTAATATGTTTTATTACAAAAGGTTCAAACAGACACAAAAATATAGAAAATAACATAATGAGCTCATATATACCTATCATATAGATTCAGTAATTCTCAAGATCGGCACTTTTGTTTACCTATTCCATTTTTTAGAAAAATTCTAAAACATTATAAAGTGTTCCAGGCTTTGTCATTTCTTCCCTACAACTTCAACTGGCATCTCTCATACAGAGAATTATTTTCTCAAATAATCTTACTGAGATTCACACATTTAACAATTTTACATTGAGTAACTCTTTCATATCATCTGAAATAATGCCTTTTTGTAGTCACATTGCCCTATTACCTCAAACTTGTTTAGAGTTTGAGTAAAAATCCAAAGGAGGTCCACTTGACACTTGTCCCTTACAACTCTTAATGCAGAGCAGTTTCCTTCTCTTCTTGTTTCTCTGTGCCCTTGACTTGTTTGAACTGAGTCAGTTATTTTCATAGACACACATTTTGCATTTGCCACTTAGCTTCCCTGTGATATTTTTTAACTCTTCCTCTGTATCAAAATACACTTCTGAATTGTCAGTTTTCTACTTGTAAATGCCTTTCTTGAACAAGATGAATAAGTTAGGGAATTTCTTGGGGTGAACATAAGCTTTATTTTTCTCGGATGAGCAGAACTAAAATTTAAAAAACATTATTGGATTTTAGTTGATTTACAATGTTGTGCTAAGTTTCAGATGCATAACAAAGTGATTCAGTTATACATATACATGTATTTATTCTTTTCCAAATTCTTTTCTTATATAGGCTTTTTACAGACTATTGAGTAGACTTCACTGTGCTATACAGTAAGTCCCTGTTGGTTATCCATCTTATATATAGTAGTCTGTATGTGTTAATCCCAACATCCTAATTTATCCCTGTCCATCCATGTTGCCCCTCTGGTAGATATAAGTCTGTTTTGAAATTTGTGAGTCTGTTTCTGGTTTGTAAAGAAGTTCATTTGTATGATTCTTTAAAAATTAGATTTCACATGTGAGTGATATGTCTTTCAGTTCAGCCACTCAGTTGTGTCCGACTCTTTGCGACACCATGAATCGCAGCATGCCAGGCCTCCCTGTCTATCACCATCTCCTGGAGTTCACTCAAACTCACGTCCATTGAGTTGGTAATACCATCCAGCCATCTCATCCTCTGTCATCCCCTTCTCCTCCTGCCCCCAATCCCTCCCAGCATCAGAGTCTTTACCAATGAGTCAACTCTTCGCATGAGGTGGCCAGAGTATTGGAGTTTCAGCTTTAGCATCAGTCCTTCCAATGAACACCCAGGACTGATCTCCTTTAGAATGGACTGGTTGGATCTCCTTGCAGTCCAAGGGACTCTCAAGAGTCTTCTCCAACACCACAGTTCAAAAGCATCAATTCTTCAGCACTCAGCTTTCTTCACAGTCCAACTCTCACATCCATACATGACGACTGGAAAAACCATAGCCTTGACTAGACGGATCTTTGTTGGCAAAGTAATGTCTCTGCTTTTTAATATGCTATCTAGGTTGGTTTGGAGAAGGCAATGGCACCCCACTCCAGTACTCTTGCCTGGAAAGTCCCATGGATGGAGAAGCCTGGTGGCTTGTGGTGCATGGAGTCGCTAGGAGTCGGACATGACTGAGCAACTTCACTTTCACTTTTCAGCTTCATGCATTGGAGAAGGAAATGACAACCCACTCCAGTGTTCTTGCCTGGAGAATCCCAGGAACGGGGGAGCCTGGTGGGCTGCCGTCTATGGGGTTGCACAGAGTCAGACACGACTGAAGTGACTTAGCTAGGTTGGTTATAACTTTTCGTCCAAGGAGTAAGCGTCTTTTAATTTCATGGCTGCAATCACCATCTGCAGTGATTTTGGAGCCCAGAAAAATAAAGTCTGACACTGTTTCCACTGTTTCCACATCTATTTCCCATGAAGTGGTGGGACCAGATGCCATGATCTTAGTTTTCTGAATGTTGAGCTTTAAGCCAACTTTTTCACTCTCTTCTTTCACTTTCGTCAAGAGGCTTTTCAGTTCCTCTTCACTTTCTGCCATTCATTTAGCTAATAATATGTTGGTCCATCCATGTTGCTGCAAATGGCATTAGTTCATTCTTTTTTATGACTGAGTAATACTCCATAGTATATTTGTAATAGCTTAGCTTACAGTGAATGGTGCCAGTATCTGTGGTCTCTGAAGGAGAAAATTTCACTCCAGTATCCAAAATATGTGGTCTCAGTAACTCAGAGCTTTGTGTAATAAGCTTTTATTAGAGTGAAAAGTCGGAGAAGGCAGTGGCACCCCACTCCAGTACTCTTGCCTGGAAAATCCCATGGGCGGAGGAGCCTGGTAGGCTGCAGTCCATGGGGTCGATAAGAGTCGAACACGATTGAGCGACTTCAGTTTCACTTTTCACTTTCATGCATTGGAGAAGGAAATGGCAGCCCACTCTAGGGTTCTTGCCTGGAGAGTCCCAGGGATGGCGGACCCTGGTGGGCTGCCATCTATGGGGTCACACAAAGTCAGACACGACTGAAGTGACTTAGCAGTAGCAGTAGTAGAGTGAAAAGTATAGAGGAAGCCTCCAGCAAAAGACACTGGCAGTGGGTAAGAGAGTACCTACCTCACTAGTTTAAACAGGGCATTATATGCTTTTCAACTGGCTGCTGAGGACAGATAAAAAGAATGCCTCAAGGTTGTTAAAGTTCCACTAGACCCTTTCCCACGGCATACATCCTGAGATAACTTTGACACATATTAGCCAGGGATAACAGGTTCCAGGCAACTTCTCTGGACAAGATGTACTGTTGCTGTGTAATTAGGGGTACAAGTCTTGAGAAACAGATTCCCAGGCAAGATTTGATACAATTATAATCATTAACATAGAGACATAGAGCCTAAAAAAAGCATTCCCACAAGCAAGATATATTATACTTAAAGAAAGGCCAGTTTTCAAATGAAATATATTGTTACAAAATTTACACAGAGCTTTTTTTTTTTTCTTTTAAATAAGCATGTCCTTGAGCAAGAGAGTTCCAGAAAAACATCCATTTCTGTTTTATTGACTATGCCAAAGCCTTTGACTGTGTGGATCACAACAAACTGTGGAAAATTCTGAAAGAGATGGGAATACCAGACCACCTGACCTGCCTCTTAAGAAACCTGTATGCAGGTTAGGAAGCAACAGTTAGAACTGGACATGGAACAACATACTGGTTCCAAATAGAAAAAGAGTATGTTAAAGCTGTATATTGTCAGCCTGCTTATTTAACTTATATGCAGAGTACATCATGAGAAACGCTGGACTGGAAGAAGCACAAGCTGGAATCATGATTGCCGGGAGAAATATCAATAACCTCAGATATGCAGATGATACCATGATTATGGCAGAAAGTGAAGAAGAACTGAAGAGCCTCTTGATGAAAATGAAAGAGGAGAGTGAAAATGTTGACTTAAAGCTCAACATTCAGAAAACTCAGATCATGGCATTTGGTCCTATCAAACAAAGGTAGTGGAGGTGATGGAATTCCATTTGAGCTTTTTCCAGTCCTGAAAGATGATGCTGTGTTGTGAAAGTGCTGCACTCAATATGCAAGCAAATTTGAAAAACTCAGCAGTGGCCACAGGACTGGAAAAGGTCAGTTTTCATTCCAATTCCAAATAAAGGCAATGCCAAAGAATGCTCAAACTATCGCACAATTGCACTCATCTCACATGCTAGCAAAGTAATGCTTAAAATTCTCCAGGCCAGGCTTCAGCAATACATGAACCGTGAACTTCCAGATGTTCAAGCTGGTTTTAGAAAAGGTAGAGGAACCAGAGATTAAATTGCCAACACTGAATCATCAAAAAAGCAAGAGAATTCCAGAAAAACATCTATTTCTGCTTTATTGACTATGCCAAAGCCTTTGACTGTGTGGATCACAATAAACTGTGGAAAATTCTTCAAGAGATGGGAGTACCAGACCACCTGATGTGCCTCTTGAGAAACTTGTATGCAGGTCAGGAAGCAACAGTTAGAACTGGACATGGAACAACAGACTGGTTCCAAATAGGAAAAGGAGCACATCAAGGCTTTATATTGTCACCCTGCTTATTTAACTTCTATGCAGAGTACATCATGAGAATTGCTGGGCTGGAAGAAGCACAAGCTGGAATCAAGATTGCCAGGAGAAATATCAATAACCTCAGATATGCAGATGACACCAAGCTTATGGCAGAAAGTGAAGAACTAAGAGCCTCTTGATGAACGTGAAAGAGGATTGTGAAAAAGTTGGCTTAAAACTCAACATTCAGAAAACTAAGATCGTGGCATCCGGTCCCATCACTTCATGGCAAATAGATGGGAAAACAGTGGAAACAGTGGCTGTTTTATTTTTCTGGGCTCCAAAATCACTGCAGATGGTGATGCAGCCATGAAATTAAAAGATGCTTACTCCTTGGAAGGAAAGTTATGACCAACCTAGACAGCATATTGAAAAGCAGAGACATTACTTTGCCAACAAAGGTCCGTCTAGTCAAGGCTATGTTTTTCCAGTGGTCATGCATAGATGTGAGAGTTGGACTATAAAGAAAGCTGAGCGCAGAAGTATTGATGCTTTTGAACTGTGATGTTGGAGAAGACTCTTGAGAGTCCCTTGGACTGCAAGGAGATCCAACCAGTGCATCCTAAAGGAGATCAGTCCTGGGTGTTCATTGGTAGGAGTGATGTTGAAGCTGAAACTCCCAATTCTTTGGCTACCTGATGCGAAGGGCTGACTCATTTGAAAAGATCCTGATGCTGCGTCAGGTTGAGGGCAGGGGGAGAAGGGGATGACAGAGAGAGATGGTTGGATGGCATCACCAACTCAATGGACATGGGTTTGGGTGAACTCCTCAGTTGGTGATGGACAGGGAGGTCTGGCGTGCAGTGGTTCATGGGGTCACAAAGAGTCGGGCATGCCTGAGCCACTGAACTGAACTCCTTGGAAGGAAAGTTATGACTAACCTAGACAACATATTAAAAAGCAGAGGCATTACTTTGTCCACAAAGGTCCATCTAGTCAAGGCTATGGTTTTTCCAATATTCATGTGTAGATGTGAGAGTTGGACTGTAAAGAAAGCTGAGCACAAAAGAATTGATGCTTCTGAACTGTGGTGTTGGAGAAGACTCTTGAGAATCCCTTGGACAGCAAGTAGATCCAACCAGTCCATCCTAAAGGAGATCTGTCCTGGGTGTCATTGGAAGGACTGATGTTGAAGCTGAAACTCCAGTATTTTGGCCACCTGATGAGAAGAGCTGACTCATATGAAAAGACCCTGATGTTGGGAAAGATTGAAGGCAGGAAGAGAGGGGGATGACAGAGGATGAAATGGTTGGATGGCATCACAGACTCAATGGACATGAGTTTGGATGATGATGGAGTTGATGATGGACAGGGAGGCCTGACGTGCTGAGGTTCATGGGTTCGCAAGGATTTGGACACGACTGAACTGAACTGAGCTGAACTGAGCAATTACAGGGCCTAGGTGACTAAGACAAAAGAAATGAAGAAAAGTGTTTGCCTCCTCTTCCTTCTTGTGGGTCCCTGGACTCCCTACCAAACTGCCTAACTGTAACTTTCTCATATGTACTGGACTTTATTCATTACTCTGTTGATGGATATTTAGGTTGTTTCCATGTCTTGGCTATTGTAAATAGTGCTGCAATGAACATCTTGAACATCTCAGGGTACATTTATCTTTTCAAATTATGGTTTTCTCCAGATGTATGCCCAGGAGTAAGATTGCTGGAGAATTTGGAGTTCTATTTTTAGGTTTTTAAGCAGCCTCCGTTTGTTCTCCACAGTGATTGTACTGATTCACGTTCCCACCAACCGTGCATTTGTTGTTTTGTAGACTTTTTGATGATGGTCATTCTGATTGGTGTGAAGTGATACCTCATTCTAGTTTTGATTTGCATTTCTCTGATAACTAGTGATGTTGAGCTTTTTTTTTTTTTATGTCCTATTTTGGCCATTTATATGTCTTCTTTGGAGAAATGTCTGTTTAGACCTTCTGCCCATTAAAAAAATTTTTTTGGAAGGGGAGATATTGAGCTACATAAGCTGTTTGTATATTTTGGACATTAATCCCTTGTTACTTGTTTCATTTGCAAATATTTTCTCCCATTCTGTGATTGTCTTTGCACTTCTGTATGGTTTCATTTGCTGTGCAGAAGCTTTTAGGTTTAATTTGACCCCCTTTGTTAATTTTTGTTTTTATTTTCATTAATCTAGGAGGTAGATCAAAAAAGATATTGCTAAGATTTATATCAAAGAATACCATATGTAAAATAAATAGCCAATGGGAATTTGCTGTATGGCTCAGGAAACTCAAACAGGGACCCTGTATCAACCCAAAAGGGTGGATAGGGAGGGAGATGGGAGGGAGGTTCAAAAGGGAGGGGATATACATATACCTATGGCTGATTCATGTTGAGGTTTGTCAGAAAACAGCAAAATTCTGTAAAGCAATTATCCTTCAATAAAAAATAAATAAATTTAAAAATAAGAGTGTTCTGCCTATGTTTTTCTGTAAGAGTTTTATAGCATCTGATCTTACATTTTGGTCTTTCATTCTTTTTGAGTTTATTTTTGTGAATGGTGTTAGAAAATTTTCTAGTTTCATTCTTTTACATGTAGCTGTCCAGTTTTCCCAGCACCCCTTATTGAAGAGACTGTTTTTTATATATTGTATATTCTTGCCTCCTTTGTCATAGATTAATTGACCATAAGTGCATGGATTTGTTTCTGGGCTTCCTATCCTGTCCCACTGATCTATATTTCTGTTTGTGTGCCAGTACCATGCTGTTTTATTACTGTAGCTTTGTAGTATATTCTGAAGCCAGGAAGTCAGAGTCTTGTGTCTCCATACAAATTATAGTTTTTTTGTCTTAGTTCACTGAAAAATGTCATTGGTAATTTGATGGAGATTGCACTGGATCTATAGATTGACTTAGGTAGTATAATCATTTTGACAATATTGATTCTTTTAATCCAGGAACATGGTATATCATTCCATCTGTTGAGTCATCTTAGATTTCTTTCATGAGCATTGTATTGTTTTCAGAGTACCAGTCTTTTGTCTCCTTAAGCAGGTCTATTCCTAGGTATTTTATTCTTTTTACTACAACAGTAAATGGACTTATTTCCTTAATTTCTCTTTCTAGTATTTTGATGGGATTATTTCATTAATTTCTCTTTCTAATATTTTGTTGTTAGTGTATAGGACTATGAAAGATTCTTGTACATTAATTTTGCATAGTGCAACTTGACTGAACTCATTGATGAGCTCTGGTAGTTTTCTGTAGCATCTTTAGGGTTTCCTATGTGTACTATCATGTCATCTACAAACAGGAACATTTTTACTTCTTTTCCAGTTTGGATTCTTTTTATTTCTTTTCTTCTGTGATTGCCATGGTGAGGACTTCCAAAACTGTGTTGAGTAAAATTGATGACAGTGAATATACTTGCCTTTTTCCTGGTCTTAGAATGCTTTCAGCTTTCTTTTCACCTTTGAGAATGATAATAACTGTGGGTTTGTCATATATGGCCTTTATTGTGTTGAGGTAAATTCCCTCTGTTTCCACTTTCTGGAGGGTTTTTTTCATATGTGAATGTCAAATTTTATCAAAAGCTTTTTCTGTATTTATTGAGGTGATCATATGGTTTTTATTCTTCAATTTGTTAGTGTGTTATATCACACTGGTTGATCTGCAGGTATTAAAAAATTCTTGCACCCCTGGGATAAATTCTACTTGATCCTTTTAATGCATTGTGGCTGCAGTTTGTTAATTTTTTTGTTGAGAATTATTTTGCCTGTGTTCATCAGTGATGTGCTGTGCTTAGTTGCTCAGTCATGTCCAACTCTTTGCGACCCCATGGACTGTAGCCCGCCAGGCTCCTCTGTCCATGGAATTCTCCAGGCAAGAATACTGGAGTAGGTTGCCATGCCCTCCTCCAGGGGGATTTTCCCAACCCAGGGATTGAACCCAGATCTCCTACATTGCAGATGGATTCTTTACCATCTGAGCCACCAGGGAAGCCCATATCATTAGTAATATTGGCCTATAATTTTCATTTTTTGTGGTAGCTTTGTTTGATTTTCTTATCAGGGTTATGATGGCCTCATAGAATGAGCTTGGGAGTGTTCATTACTCTGTAATTTTTTGAAGGAGTTTCAGAAGAATATTATTAACTCTTCTCTATGTGTTTGATAGAATTTGCCCATAAAGCCATCTGGTCCTGGACTTTAATTTTTTGGAAGTTTTTAAACACTCTTTAAATTCCAGTACTTGTGATTGATCTGTTCATATTTTCTATTTATTCATGGTTAAGTCTGGGAAGGTTGTATATTTCTAAGAATTTATCCATTTTTTTCTAGGTTGTCCATTTCATTGGCATATAATTGTTTGTAGTAGTCTTATGATTCTTTATATTTCTGTGGTGCCAGTTTAAACTTTTCCTTTTCTATTTCTAATTTTTTTTAATCCTCTCTCTTTTTCTTCATGTTGAATCTGGCTAAGAGTTTATCAATTTTGTTTATCTTTTCAAAGAATCAGCTTTTACTTTCATTGATTTTTTTTCTGTTGTTTTCCTCATCTCTCATTTATTTCTGCCCTGGTTTTTCTGATTTTATTCCTTCTACTAACTTCAGGTTTTGTTTGTTCTTCTTTCTCTAGTTGCTTTAGATGTAAGGTTAGACTATTTATTGAGATTTTGTTTGTATCCTGAGGTAAGTTTGTATTGGTACAATCTTCTCTCTTAAAATTGCTTTTGCTACATCCCATAGGTTTTGGATCAATGTTTTTTGTTGTCATTTGGCCTAGATATTTATTTATTTCCTATTTGATTTCTTCAGTGATTCATTGTTTAGCAGCATAGTTTAGCCTCTGTGTGTTTGCATTTTTTTACAATTTTTTCCTGTAATTGATTTGTAATTTCATAACATTGTAGTTGGAAAAGATGTTTGATATGCTTTCCATTTTGTTAAGTTTACCAAGGCTTGATTTGTGGCCCAAGATGTGATCCATTCTGGAGAATGTTCCATGTGCACTTGAGAAAAAGTGATTTCTGCTCCTTTCAGATGGAAATACCAAATTCATTTGGTCTAATGTGTCATTTAAGGCCTGTTTTACATTACTGACCATCTGGATGATCTATCCACTGATTTAAGTGCCCTAGTATTATTGTGCTAGTGTAGACTTCTCCTTTAATGGGTATTAGCATTTGCCTTATATATTGAGGTGTACCTGTGTTGCATGTGTATTTATAATTGTTATATCTTCTTGGATTAATTCCTTGATCATTGTGTAGTGCCCTTCTTTCACTCCTGTAACATTATTTTAAAGTCTATTTTGTCTTATATGAGTATTATCAATATGCATGTTTTATTGCCATTTGTCTAATTGTTTTGGACTTTTTGAAAGGTCTTTTATTTTCCCTTACTTTTGTGTTCTCTTGTTATCAATGTCTATTGTTAGTGTTGTGTATGGATTACTTTTCTTTTTTTGTGTATCTGCTGTAGATTTTTGGTTTGTGGTTTCTCATGTGGTTTTGATATAACAGTGTATATATGTACAAGACTGTTTTAAGTTGCTGGTCTCTTAATTTCCAGTGCCTTTTCAATTATCATGTACTAGTACTGTCGTCTTCTTGTGATTGCTGGTTTTTGTATCATATTTGGGTGTAGATGATTTCCTACATTTACTTTATGTTTGCCTTTATCAGTGAGCTTTCCTATTCATAATTTTCTTGATTCTAGTTGTGGCCTTTTCTTTTTCTGCATAGAGAAGTTCCCTTAGGATTTGTTATAAGGCTGGTTTGATGGTGCTGAATTTTCTTAGTTTTTGCTTGTCTGCAAAACTTTTGATTTCACCTTTGAATCTGAATGAGAACCTTGCTGAGCAGAGTATTCTTGTTGCAGGGTTTCCCCTTTCATCACTGTAAATATATTGTGCCACTCTCTTCTGGCCTACAGAATTCTGCTGAAAAATCAGCTGATAACATTACAGGGATTCCTTTGCAAGTTGTTTGTTGCTTTCCCTTGTTGCTTTTAATATTTTTATTTGTCTTTAATTCTTGTCACGTTGATTTATATGTGTCTCAGTGTGTTCCTCCTTAGGTTTATCTTGTGTAGGATTTTTGTGCTTCCTCTACTTGAGTGTTTCCTTTCTCATATTAGGGAATTTTTAGCTACGATCTGTTCAAATATTTTTTCAGGCTCTTCCTCTGTTTATTATCCTTTTGGGACCACTGTCATGTGAATGTCCATGCATTGAATTATGCCCCAATGAATTGGACATGACTTAGCAACTGAACAACAGCAACAGAGGTCTCTGAGACCGTCCTCATTTCTTTTCATTCTTTTTTCTTTATTCTGTTCCACATTGGTGATTTCCATGATTTTGTCTTCCAGTTCACGTATTTGTTCTTCTACTTCAGTTATTTTGCTATCAGTTCCTTCTAGTGTATTTTTCATTCCATCTATTGTGTTGTTTATGTCTGCTCTTTTGTTCTTTAAATCTTCTAACTCTTCATTAAACATTTCTTGTAACTTCTTAGTCTGTGCCTCTATTCTTTTTATGAGATCTTGGATCATCTTTACTATCATTACTGTAAAGTCATTTTCAGATGGGTTCCCTATCTTCACTTTACTTAGTTGTTTTTGTGGGTTTTTACTTTTTCCTTCATCCAGAACATTTTTCTCTGCACTTTCATTTTGTCTGCCTTTCTGTGTTTGTGGTCTCTCTTCTGTTGGCTGGAGGATCATAGCTCCTGTTGCTTTTGGTTTTTGTCATCTGGTGGGTAAGTTTGGTCCTAAGCCTTATGCAGTTTTCCCAGTAAGAGGAAGTGATGCCTGCCCAATGGTGGGTAGTGCTGGGTCTTGTCCCACTGATGAGCAGGACCATGTCAAGGTATATGTTTAGGGGTAGCTGTGAGCTCAGTATGGCTTTAGGCACCCTGTCTGCTGATGGATGGGGCTGTAGAGCTGAGTTTTAATGTCAGTTTCTCCACTTAGTTGTATACATTCATATTTGTATACATTTTTAAATTTCTCCTAATTAGTTTCATTATCAATAATTTCATAGGTTTGCAGCCAGTCTTCCTATTTATTCTTCTTCTTAAGTGAAGGAATTTCCCATATCAAGTTCTGGCAAGTTTAAAATAACAGTTGAAAAGGTCGAGCAGAGCCTTTGTACATTGAGTAGCAAAAATTCCCAGAGCAGCCACAGGTTGGATATGCTGATGTACCCCTCTCTAATATAGTCCTTTCATAAATGAATGTGATATGCCTTATTTTTGACTTGCAGGGAAATTTATCTATCCTTTCAGATAGATTTCAAGAATACTGTTTCTAAAATACAAATCTATTCTTATTTCCTTACTGAAGTCTTCCATTGACTCTTCATTGTTTGTATTATGAGGTTATTATTTATAGTAAAACTTGAATATGAAGAAGTATAAGATTTTATTTTGTGAAACTGAAATAATCTTGTTCATGAATATCCATGAGCCAGTCTACCTGATAAGACAAAAAGTATGTTTGGACCTGTGGCTTCTGGGTCAGGAGATGGAGATTGAATTCAGGTATGGGTCACAAGAAAAAGAGAAAAAAGAAAGGTAGATAAGTTTGAAAGTCTTTAAATATGCTCAGCACTATTGTCCACCTTTTCAGTGTCATTAGAGGCACTTTAGAAATTAAATTTATATAAGAAAGAAAGCTGCCTGCACCTTCCAACTAAAAAGAGTTTTGTCTATTAAAGATTCAGAGGTCTTTCCCTTCTAATTGCCTGTTGCTTCTCTTGGGCTCCTTTTCCTTTGTTCTCAAGAACCTAAGTGATACTTTGTGTACTAGCATAGTTTTAGTTTTGCCAGGTGGAAAAAAGGCGCTAATATTAAGATTAAGATGATTTCCTGATCCCTATTAGAAAGTGACACCTAGTTAAGTCAGATCTCCTCATCCATCTTTCCCCTACCCCCAAATACAGATTAATTTAGAGACCACATAAAATTGCACATGGCCTATGTATGTCTGGAGCATAACTGACAATATTATCCACTTTGCATTCCTAAATTGTGTCCTTCAATCATAATAAGAACCACAAGGGCCTGACCCATACAGTACTGGCTCGCTGGGAAAAATGGGGCTGCCACAGTACTTCAGGCCTCAGGTATTCCTAGTCATTCCTAGCAATAGTCATCTGCATCATTAGATTGAGACTGACATATTAAATACACTTAATATTCAAAGATACGCAGCTCCATACAAAAGGTTGGTTGAAGTTCACTGTATTTCTTAGGATATAGGCTAAACTAATATAACAGCCATAAAAGAGTTAGCATCCTCATTCATGACTGTTTTTCTTTCCATGTAATGGTTCCAAAGTTGATGGGTAGATCTGGACTGGAGGAGACCCTAACATACACAACCAAAGTCTTGCAGTTTGGGGTAGATGATGGATGGTGATCCATTTTTATCCACCTCTGGACTGATAAGAGTTATGCATAACTGTAAGGCCACATGCTCATTTAAAATTTATGTTTTCTAATGAACCGTAGAATTAATATTTGAAAACAATAATATACCATCAATATAATGTCAGGTTCATGGTAATGACTTTATAAATATTTTTGCAAATGAAAGGGTGATAGCATAATTACTTTTTACTTGACATCTCAAGTGTCTGTTCTTTATTTTATGTATTCATTAGAATGAAAATTTACTGAACAACATTAAGTGAGCCTCTAATAGACTTGCTTTTGTAGGGAAGCAGAATTTGCCACTTCTAAAGGGATCTCTTTGGCATAAGGATTATTTCAGCTTGATTGTATTTAACACACAAAAGACTCAGGAAGAACCTTTGACCTTCCCCCAGTTGCCTAAAAGAATCTAGATTCAGGACCTGTTCTAGGAAGGGA
This sequence comes from Bos mutus, assembly GCF_027580195.1. Taxonomy (NCBI): domain Eukaryota; kingdom Metazoa; phylum Chordata; class Mammalia; order Artiodactyla; family Bovidae; genus Bos; species Bos mutus. The sequence continues at coordinate 99,390,879 of NC_091623.1, read as the reverse complement.
GTTTCACCAGAGATACCTAGAGTATATAATATAAACTTGGTGTGTTAGACAGCTCAGAACCTAGCAAATATCTCTCTGTGAATTGTGTGTGTGTGTGTGTGTGTGTGTATGTGTGTATCATCTTGTCCATCTTTGGAATTTCTCATGTTTGGATTTCCCATGAGAAATTACATAGTTACATAATTAAATTTGATTTTCTCCTGTGAATGTCTCTTCAGTTCAGTTCATTCAGTCACTCAGTCATGTCCGACTCTTTGCAACCCCATGAATCGCAGCACGCCAGGCCTCCCTGTCCATCACCAACTGCCAGAGTCCACTCAGACCCACGTCCATCGAGTCGGTGATGCCAACCAGCCATCTCATCCTCTGTCGTCCCCTTCTTCTCCTGCCCCCAATCCTTCCCAGCATCAGAGTCTTTTCCAACGAGTCAACTCTTCACATGAGGTGGCCAAAGTATTGGAGTTTCAGCTTTAGCATCAGTCCTTCCAATGAACACCCAGGACTGATCTCCTTCAGGATGCACTGGTTGGATCTCCTTGCAGTCCAAGGGACTCTCAAGAGTCTTCTCCAACACTACAGTTCAAAGGCATCAATTCTTCGGTGCTCAGCTTTCTTCACAGTCCAACTCTCACATCCATACATGACCACTGGAAAAACCATAGTCTTGACTAGATGGACCTTTGATGGCAAAGTAACGTCTCTGCTTTTTAATATGCTGTCTAGATTGGTCATAACTTTCCTTCCAAGGAGTAAGCATCTTTTAATTTCATGGCTGCAATCACCATCTGCAGTGATTTTGGAGCCCCCCAAAATAAAGTCAGCCACTGTTTCCACTATTTCCCCATCTACTTCCCATGAAGTGATGGGACCAGGTGCCATGATCTCACTTTTCTGAATGTTGAGCTTTAAGCCAACCTTTTCACTCTCCTCTTTCACTTTCATCAAGAGGCTTTTTAGCTTCTCTTCACTTTCTGCCATAAGGGTGGTGTCATCTGCATATCTAAGATTATTGATATTTCTCTTGGCAATCTTGATTCCAGCTAGTGCTTCTTCCATCCCAGCGTTTCTCATGATGTACTCTGCATATAAGTTAAATAAGCAGGCTGACAATATGCAACCTTGACATACTCCTTTTCCTATTTGGAACCAGTCTGTTGTTCCATGTCCAGTTCTAACTGTTGCTTCCTGACCTGCATACAGGTTTCTCAAGAGGAAGGTCAGGTGGTCTGGTATTCCCATCTCTTTCAGAATTTTCCACAGTTTGTTGTGATCTACACAGTCAAAGGCTTTGGCATAGTCAATAAAGCAGAAATAGATGTTTTTCTGGAACATCCTGTTTTTTCAATGCTCTAACAGATGTTGGCAACTTAATCTCTGATTCCTCTGCCATTTCTAAATCCATATTAAGCATATGGAAGTTCACAGTTCATGTAATGTCGAAGCCTGGCTTGGAGAATTTGGGGCATTACTTTACTAGCGTGTGAGATGAGTGCAATTGTGTGGTAGTTTAAACATTCTTTGGCATTGCCTTTCTTTGGGATTGGAATTAAAATTGATATTTCCAGTCCTGTGGCCACTGCTGAGTTTTCCAAATTTGCTAGCATATTGAGTGCAGCACTTTCACAGCATCATCTTTTAGGATTTGACATAGCTCAACTGGAATTTCTTCGCCTCCACTAGCTTTGTTTGCAGTGATGCTTCCTAAGGCCCATTTGAATTTGGGACTCCAGGATGCCTGGCTTTAGGTGAGTGATCATACCATTGTGATTATCTGGGTTGTGATGATCTATTTTATATAGTTATTCTGTGTATTCTTGCACCTGTTCTTAATATCTTGTGTTTCTGTTAGGTCCATACCATTTCTGTCCTTTATTGTACCCATTGCATGAAATGTTCCCTTGGTATCTCTAGTCTTTCCTATTCTGTCGTTTTCTACTATTTCTTTGCACTGATCACTGAGGAAGGCTTTCTTATCTCTCCTTGCTATTCTTTGGAACTCTGCATTCATATGGGTATATCTTCCCTTTTCTCCTTTGCCTTTCACTTGTCTTCTTTTCTCAGCTATTTGTAAGACCTCCTCAGACAACCATTTTGCCTTTTTGCATTTCTTTTTCTTGGGTATGGTCTTGATCCCTGCCTCCTGTACAATTTCACGAACCTCTATCCACAGTTCTACAGGCACTCTGTGTATCAGATCTAATCCTTTGAATCTCTTTCTCACTTTCACTGTATAATTGTAAGGGATTTGATTTACGTCATACCTGAATGGTCTAGTGATTTTCCCTACTTTCTCCAATTTAAGTCTGATTTTGTCAATAAGTTCATGATCTGAGCCACAGTCATCTCCCAGTCTTGTTCTTTGCTGACTCTATAGAGCTTGTCCATCTTTGGCTGCAAAGAATATAATTAATCTGATTTCGGTATTGACCATCTGGTGATGTCCATGTGTAGAGTCTTCTCTTGTGTTGTTGGAAGAGGGTGTTTGCTATGACCAGTGCGTTCTCTTGACAAAACTCTATTAGCCTTTGTCCTGCTCCATTCTGTACTCCAAGGGCAATCTTGCCTGTTACTTCAGGTATTTCTTGACTTCCTACTTTTACATTCCAGGCCCCTATAATGAAAAGGATATCTTTTTTGGGGGTTAGTTATAGAAGATCTTGTAGGTCTTCATAGAACCATTCAACCTCAACTCCTTCAGCATTACTGGTCGGAGCATAGATTTGGATTACTGTGATATTGAATGGTTTGCCTTGGAAATGAACAGAGATCATTCTGTCATTTTGAGATTGCATCCAAGTACTGCATTTTGGACTCTTTTGTTGACTATGATGGCTACTCCATTTCTTCTAAGGGATTCTTCCACACAATAGTAGGTATAATGGTCATCTGAGCTAAATTCACCCATTCCAGTCCATTTTAGTTCCCTGATTCCTAAAATGTCCACATTCACTCTTACCATCTCCTGTTTGACCACTTCTAATTTGCCTTGATTCATGGACCTAACATTCCAGGTTCCTATGCAATATTGCTCTTTACTGCATCAGACTTTGCTTCTATCACCAGTCACATCCACAACTGGGTGTTGTTTTTGCTTTGGCTCCATCTCTTCATTCTTTCTGGAGTTATTTCTCCACTGATCTCCAGTAGCATATTGGGTACCTACTGACCTGGGGAGTTCATCTTTCAGTGTCCTATCTTTTGGGCCTTTCATACTCTTCATGGGGTTCTCAGGGCACGAATACTGAAGTGGCTTACCATTCCCTTCTCCAGCAGACCACGTTTTGTCAGAACTCTCCAACATGACCCATCCGTCTTGGATGGCCCTACATGGCATGGCTCATAGTTTCATTGAATTAGACAAGGCTGTGGTCCATGTGATCAGATTGATCTTAGTTTTCTGTGAGATTAAGCAAATAGGAAGGATTAAAAAGTCCCATGGTAGGGACAGAACAGTGTAAGACAGAAGCAACAGGGGTCCTGCTCCTTATGGAAATAGAACACAGCCTTTCTGTCATGTCTCATAGTTCAAATCTCCTCATTTAGGAACATTTTATGTATTGCCAGAGTGTTTAATTTTCTGAGTTCTTTAATCATTTTCCCCCCTTCCTCTCTGATTCTTTTTATAAAAAAGTTTTGGCAAATTTATGTTGCTCATTATGGTAAATGTTGAGGTTTTGCTGGAGCTACACATTCCTACATCTTTTACTGTGATTCCATTTTGCAGTGGATTCTACAGACATTTAGAGTTGCACACTCAGTGTCTTCCATTCTTAGATGATCAGGTGAACCCTGCAGAATTCAAGGTGGAATGTAGGATATTCCAAGTTCTTTCTAACTTTAAGATCCTTTGGTTTCAGCATTGTTACTGTGTTTAGTTCTTCAATGAGAGTTTGAAAAAGTAGTATCTTAGTCATATGTTTGATAATGTACAACCTCATGCAATTTAAAATATTAAATGTTTGCTCCATAAAATGTTGAATGGTGTTATATATATTTTTTAACATGCCCCTTGTTTATTTGGTTGGCTAATTAGTTAAGACAAACATATTTTTCACACCTATAGTCGGAAAGGTATTTTCCAAAGATGACCAAATATTAGATTGAAAGTGAAAGCGAACTCACTCAGTCATGTCCGACTCTTTGCGACCTCATGGGCAGTAGCCTGCGCCAGGCTCCTCCGTCCATGGGATTTTCTAGGCAAGAGTACTGGAGTGGGTTGCCATTTCCTTCTCCAGGGAATCTTCCCAACGCAGGGATCGAACCCAGGTCTCCTGCATTGTAGACAGACACTTTACCATCTGAGCCACCGGGGAAGTCCTAAGGGTGTTTATAAAAAGTACAGATAACATGGATTCTCTCTGTACTAAAGACTTGGAACTTGTAGGAGAGGTGTCTGAATTGAAATCTAAGAAGCAACCCAGATTAACAATGTGGTCATGGATCTTAGTTAATACTGACTCTAAGACCTACATTATGGCTATAACTGAATGAATTTAAAAGTCTATAGATAATAAAAGATTAATGATGCTTGGGAAAAATTTATCATGTTTTTCATTCTTGGTCCCACAAGTCAGTTGAGAGGTAAGTGGGTGCTCCTGACATGGGAGGTAATATGGCCTTTATTGACTTAGTACTTGCTATATTAGGTCTCAGTCAGATGTTTCTCCATTTGTCTCCATCTTCAGCCACAAGAAGCAGGCTTTAGCTGTGTGAGAAAGGATTATTCATACCTCGAGTATAATTCATACCTTGAGAGAAATGTAGATTGACTGTTGAATGACAACTAGAAATCTATATATACAAATGACAACTAGAAATCTATATATATACTGCTGCTGCTAAGTCACTTCAGTCGTGGCCAACTCTGTGTGACCCCATAGATGGCAGCCCACCAGGCTCCCCCGTCCCTGGGATTCTCTAGGCAAGAACACTGGAGTGGGTTGCCATTTCCTTCTCCAATGCATGAAAGTGAAAAGTAAAAGTGAAGTCGCTCAGTCATGTCTGACTCTTAGCGACCCCATGGACTGCAGCCTACCAGGCTCCTCTGTCCATAGGATTTTCCAGGCAAGAGTACTGGAGTGGGGTGCTATTGCCTTCTCTGATACATATACTAGTATAGTATAATATGCTATACTAGGCATTTTGGTCTTCTTTCTTCTCAATGGATACTTTTAAATTTCAGAGTAATTACTGTGGGAGCTATTAGATCATTTAAATCTATAATATCCCTCTTAAGGAAAGTATACATTAGAATATTACTTTGTAGAGCAACATTAGAAAAATGTTTTCAGCCAGTTGCATCACTTTTTCTTTGTAGAAGACTTTGTGAAAAAATTATTTAGGAAACATGTATGTTTCATTTATGTATTTTTTTAATTCCATATATATAAAGTTATGTCAGATGTGAGAAACAAGATAATAAGCAAAAGCACAGATGATTATTATGTAGATATTTAAATATATTGATTAAAGTTATTATAGCTGTGAAAAGAAGAGAAACAAAAAGCAAAGGGGAAAAGGAAAGATATAAGCATCTAAATGCAGAGTTCCAAAGAATAGCAAGGAGAGATAAGAAAGCCTTCCCCAGTGATCAGTGCAAAGAAATAGAGGAAAAACAGAATGGGAAAGACTAGAGATTTCTTGAAGAGAATTAGATATACCAAGGGAAGATTTCATGCAAAGATGGGCTCGATAAAGGACAGAAATGGTATGGACCTAATAGAAGCAGAAGATATTAAGAAGAGGTGGCAAGAATACACAGAAGAACTGTACAAAAAAGATCTTCACAATGCAGATAATCACAATGGTGTGATCACTGACCTAGAGCCAGACATCCTGGAATGTGAAGTCAAGTGGGCCTTAGAAAGCATCACTACGAACAAAGCTGGTGGAGGTGATGGAATTCCAGTTGAGCTCTTTCAAATACTGACAGATGATGCTGTGAAAGTGCTGCACTCAATATGCCAGCCAATTTGGAAAACTCAGCAGTGGCCACAGGACTGGAAAAGGTCAGTTTTCATTGCAATCCCAAAGAAAGGCAATGCCAAAGAATGCTCAAACTACCACACAATTACACTCATCTCACACGCTAATAAAGAAATGCTCAAAATTCTCCAAGCCAGGCTTCAGCAATACGTGAACCATGAACTTCCACATGTTCAAGCTGGTTTTAGAGAAGGCAGAGGAACCAGAGATCAAATTGCCAACATCCGCTGGATCATGGAAAAAGGAAGAGAGTTCCAGAAAAACATTATTTCTGCTTTATTGACTACGCCAAAATCTTTGACTGTGTGGATCACAATAAACTGTGGGAAATTCTGAAAGAGATGGGAATACCAGACCATCTGACCTCCCTCTTGAGAAACCTGTATGCAGGTCAGGAAGCAACAGTTAGAACTGGACATGGAACAACAGACTGGTTCCAAATAGGAAAAGGAGTACGTCAAGGCTGTATATTGTCACCCTGCTTATTTAACTTCTATTCAGAGTACATCATGAGAAACACTGGGCTGGAAGAAGCACTAGCTGGAATCAAGATTGCCGGGAGAAATAGCAATAACCTCAGATATGCAAATGACACCACCCTGTATGGCAGAAAGTGAAGAGGAACCAAAGAGCCTCTTGATGAAAGTGAAAGAGGAATGTGAAAAAGTTGGCTTAAAGCTCAACATTCAGAAAACTAAGATCATCGCATCTGGTCCCATCACTTCATGGCAAATAGATGGGAAAACAGTGGAAACAGTGTCAGACTTTATTTTTTTGGTCTCCAAAATCACTGCAGATGGTGATTGAAGTATTGAAATTAAAAGATGCTTACTCCTTGGAAAGAAAGTTATGACCAACCTAGATAGCATATTAAAAAGCAGAGACATTACTTTGTCCACAAAGGTCTGTCTAGTCAAGGCTATAGTTTTTCCAGTCCTCATGTGTGGATATGAGAGTTGGACTGTGAAGAAAGCTGAGCACTGAAGAATTGATGCTTTTGAACTGTGGTGTTGGGGAAGACTCTTGAGAGTCCCCTGGACTGCAAGGAGATCCAACCAATTCATTCTAAAGGAGATCAGTCCTGGATATGCATTGGAAGGAGTGATGCTAAAGCTGAAACTCCAATACTTTGGCCCCCTCATGCAAAGAGTTGACTCATTGGAAAAGACCCTGTTGCTGGGAGGGATTGGAGGCAGGAGGAGAAGGGGATGACAGATGATGAAATGGCTGGATCACATCACCAATTTGATGGATATGAGTTTGAGTGAACTCTGGGAGTTGGTGATGGACAGGGAGGCCTGACGTGCTGTGATTCATGGGGCCACAAAGAGTCGGACACTACTGAGCAACTGAACTGAACTGAAGGAATGGAAATGCATCTTTTTTGTGTGACTGTTCTCAAAAGTTCTGTGAAACAGTTTTCCACATTTATCCAATTTAGGTCTTTGAAAAATCATGTTATGTACATATCAGCTCTATATTTTGCACATAATGAAAATGAGATAGAGGGAAAAAATCCCATGGATGGAGGAGCCTAGTAGGCTGCAGTCCATGGGGTTGCTAAGAGTCGGACACGACTGAGCGACTTCACTTCCACTTTTCACTTTCATGCATTGGAGAAGGAAATGGCAACCCACTCCAGTGTTCTTGCCTGGAGAATCCCAGGGATGGGGAGCCTGATGGGCTGCCGTCTATGGGGTCGCACAGAGTCGGACACGACTGAAGTGACTTAGCAGTATATTTTAAACCTAATATTTTGAAAATGAAAGAGAGTTTGAATACAAAACTTGAAATTTTATCCTTTTTAATAACCAGTTCTTGTTGCTTTTATATACCCTAAATTAATCATTTTTAGACATGATGGAATAGTTAAAATACTTATATGCATGCATACATGTTAAGTCACTTTAATCATGTCCAACTCTTTGTGGCCCTGTGGATTGTAGCCCACCAGGCACTCTATTAATGGGATTCTCTAAGCAAGAATACTGGAGTGGGTTGCCATGTCCTTCTACAGAAGAAAAAGTATACATATATGTGTGTGTGTGTGTGTGTGTGTGTGTGTGTATAGAGAGAGAGAGAGACACAGGGACAGAGAAAGAGAAGGATAAGCAACCATCACCACAATTCAACGTTAGAGTGTTTACATCACTCCCACAAAATTCTCTCATCCTTTGGAGGTCATGCCTTCTTACTACCCCCAAACCAAGGCAACTACTCATCTACATTGTATTTCTCTTTTTTGCCTTTTCTAGACATTTTATGTAAAGAGAATGAAACAATATGTGGTTTTATTTATGCTTCTTTCACTTAGCATATTTTTGTGGTTCATTCACACTATAGCAGATACATCAGTAGTTCATTACTTTTTAATGTTTAATGGTCTTCCATTTTGTATTCGTATACCATGCTTTGTTTTGTTAACATGTTTATGGACTCTGGAATTGTTACCATTTTGGGGTTATTAAGAAAAGTGGTGCTATGACCATTACTGTACAAGTCTTTTTCTTCTTGGTTAAACACCTAATAGTGGAATGAATACCTCCTGTGGTAGTTATCTTGCACTTTTCAAGAACTTAACCCTGTATTTTTCACAGTGGTTGTATTTTCTTACAGTTCCACCAGGAATGAATGAGGATCCATTTCCTCCACACCCTCACCAACAATCGTTATTAAATATCTCTTTTTTCTTTTCTAGTTTCGCTGAGGTATAATTTACATACAGCACTGTGATCTGACTTACATATATCATGAAATATTTACAATAAGTTTACTGAACATCCCTCATCCTATAGAATTCAAAATTAGAGAAACGAAAAAAAGTTTTTCCTTCTGATGAGAACTTCTATAGAATTTACTCTCTGAAAATTTTTCACATCTATGTGTTAATAATATTTAACATGTTGTTCATTACAACCATGGTACAATTATTTACCTTATAATTGGAAGTTTTACCTTTCAACTATGCTCATGCACCCACCTCTCCCTGGTAACTGCAAATCTGATCTCTCTTTCTACGACTTTGTTTTTGAAATATAAATGACTACAACAAACAGTATGTTGGTTCCTGGTGAAACCATAGTGATTGAATATTTCTATATATTTTAAAATGATAACCATGATAAATTTAGCTGTTACCTGTCACCATACAAAGATATTGCATGATTATTGACTATATTCTCCACAGTGTACATTTCATACCTGTGATCGTTTTATTTTGTAACTGATAGTTTATACCTCTTAAGCTCCCTCACCTTATTTCTCTTCAGCCCCTAGCCCACTCCCCTCTGACAACTGACAACTACCTATTTGTTCTCTGTACCTGTGACTCTCTTTCTCTTTATATTGTGTTTATTATCATTTGTTTTTGCTTCTCAGATTCCCCATATGTGAAATAATATAGTATTTCTCTGTCTGTCTGATTTATTTCAATTAGCATAATACCCTCTTAGTTTATCCATGTTGCCACAAAAGGCAAGATTTCATTCTTTGATTTTGCTAAGCAATATTTCATTATGTATGTGTGTATATTTTGTATGTAAATATTTTTATCGATATCACATCTTCTTTATCATTCATCTGTTGATTGGGCACTTAAATTCTTTCTGTATATTGGTTACTGTAAATAATGTTTAGTGAACATAGGAGTGAATATATCTTTTTGACTTAGTGGATTTTTTCTTTGATAAATACCCAGATGTAGAATTCATGGATCATATGTTAGTTCTATTTTTAATTTTGAGGAATCTCCATAAAGTTTTCCATTGAGCCTTTACCAATTTACATTCTCAGCAACAGTGCATGAGAGTCCTCATTTGTGCACATCCTTGCTAACATTCGTTATTTGTTGTCTTTTTGATAGTAGCCATTTTGACGGATGAGAAGTAGTTTATTATTGTGGTTTTGATTTGTATTTACCTGATGAATAGCAATGCGAAGCATCTTTTCGCATGCCTATTAACCATCTGTATGTCTTCTTTGGAAACATGTCTCTTCAGATCCTCTGCCCCTTTTTTTTTGTTCATATTGAGTTCTATGATTTCTTTGTGTATTTTGGACTTTAATCCCTTGTCATGTGTTTTCCCACATTCAGTACACATCCTTTGAGATGTGTTAATAGTTTCCTTCATTCTCCAAAAGCTTTTTAGTTTGATACAGTCCCATTTGGGTTTTTTTTTAATTGTGTTTTCCTTGCCTGAGAGACATATTTAAAAAAAATGCTGACACTGATGTCACAGAGTGTACTGTCTTTTAGTTTTCTTCTGAAAGGTTTATGGTTTCAGGCCTTACATGTAAGTCTATTACATGTAAAAAAATCTATTTTGAATTTATTTTTGTGCCTGGTGTATGAGAACAGTTCCTTATGTGTGTAGGTGTCCACCTTTCCTAACATTTATTGAAAAAGCTGTCTTTTCTGCATTGTATATTCTTGCCTCTTTTATTGCAGATTAATTTGCCCATGTAAGTGTAGGTTCATTTCTGGGCATTTATTGTGCTCCACTAATCTACATGTCAGTTTTTGTGTCAGAACCATACTATTTTAATCATGATGGCTTTGTAGTATAGTTTGAAATCATAGCGTGTGATACCTCCAAGCCTGTTCCTTTTTCTCAAGACTGTTTTGTTATTAGAGGTCTTTTGTGTTTCCATACAAAATCTAGGATTATTCTCGTTCTGTGAAAAAATGCCATTGGTATTTTGATATAACATTAATTCTTCCAATCCATGAGCATGGTTAATCTTTCTGTCATGGGAAATCTTTCCATCTGTTTTTGTAATGTTCAACTTTTTTCATCCAGTGCCTTATATTTTCTGAGTACATGTCTTTTTATTCTTGGGTATTTTATTGCTTTTAATGAAAAGTTTTTTTAGTTTCTTAATGATATTCATTTCTTAATTTCCTTTTCTGATAGTTCATTGCTAGTATATAGAAATTTATTGATTTCTGTATATTAATTTTGTATCCTACACCATTTGCTGAATTCATTGATGAGCTCTAGTAGTTTTTTTGGTGGCATCTTTGAAGTATTCTATGTGTAATATCCTGTCATCTACAGTTAGTGACACTTTTACTTCTTCCTTTCCAATTTTGACTCCTATTATTTATTTTCTGATGGCTGGGGCTAGACTTCCAATAATATGTGGAATAAAAGTGGCAGTGTTACTGAATTACAAGTCTGTGTGCCCAACACACAGTGAGGTCAATCAATACTAAAACATTAGATTTACAACAGAGAAAGGTTTACTACAGATTCATACATGGAGATGGGTGGCTCATGCCCTAAGAACCCCAAAACGATTGAAAGCTTTCAGCAAGCCCCTTTAAAGGCAAAAGGTGAGGGAGGGGTGTGGTTAGTTGTTGCAAACTTCTTGGTGTCAGATCCTTTGTTCTTGAGGTCAGGTCATAGACAGTTAATGATATTCCTGTAAAACTATCAAATGAATGTTATTCTCTGTCCTGACAAGAAAGGGCAAGGTACTAAGGCGCAACTTTCTCCCTCAGAGGTCCCAGTCCTGGCTAAGAGGAGGCAGATCTCAGTTGGCAGCTCCTTCAGAGCCAGGTTCCTACATCCTGCTCAGCTGTGATCCCTGAGGGAGCCAGGGACCCAACCCAACTGGCCCTCAGTCTCCTCAGGCTGTCCAAATCGGGGAGACCAGGTCTTACAGACGCGACCCAGGCAGATGACTACTGCTGTGAGGTCGCAGAGATGGGGATGGAGGAGAGGCTCACCACTGCCTCAAGGCCTGGGCCAAGGCTAGTAGAGGGCCTTACTAAGGCCTCTGGAGCCTGCAGGATGTAGTCCCCAGTCTGTTCCTTGGGTCCTCAGCTCATCCACTGGATCAAGGCTGGGTAAGTTAGTGGGCCTCTAGGAGAAGCCCTGAATCTGCCTCTTATCTCATTCTCCACCTGACTACCACACCACTCACCCCTGGCTGAATCACTTCCCTAATGGTCCCTCATTGGCAGTTACTACTGGGTAGGGCCCACCACAGCTGAGTAGGATAACTAATGGTCACTCATTGACAGTTGGTTGCTTGTGGTTAGGACCCACTGAGGCAGTGACCAATGGCTGGGCAAGATCCATTGCCTAGTAACAGCATATGGAATAATGAGGCACACCAATGGCTGCCTGCTAAGGGCTATGTTCATCCTGCTCTGTTACAACAAGAGTGGGTATCTTTGACTTTTCCCTCATCTTAGAGAAAATGCTTTTTACTTTTGATCATTGAGTATAGTATTAGCTGTGGACTTGTCATAGTGGGCCTTAGGAAGCATCACTACGAACAAAGCTAGTAGAGGTGATGGAATTCCAGTTGAGCTACTTCAAATCCTAAAAGATGATGCTGTGAAAGAGCTGCACTCAATATGCCAGCAAATTTGGAAAACTCAGCAGTGGCCACAGGAATGGAAAATGTCAGTTTTCATTCCAATCCCTAAGAAGGCAATGCCAAAGAATGCTCAAGCTACCACACAATTGCACTCATCTCACATGATAGTAAAGTAATGCTCAAAATTCTCCAAGCCAGGCTTCAGCAATACGTGAACCATGAACTTCCAGATGTTCAAGCTGGTTTTAGAAAAGGCAGAGGAACCAGAGATCAAATTGCCAACATCCACTGGATCATCAAAAAATCAAGAGAGTTCCAGAAAAACATCTATTTCTGCTTTATTGACTACACCAAAGCCTTTGACTATGTGGATCTGAAAGATATGGGAATACCAGAGCACCTGACCTCCCTCTTGAGAAACCTGTATGCAGGTCAGGAAGCAACAGTTAGAACTGGACATGGAACAACAGACTGGTTCCAAATAGGAAAAGGAGTATGTCAAGGTTGCATATTGTCACCCTGCTTATTTAACTTATATGCAGAGTACATCATGAGAAACGCTGGGCTGGAGGAAGCATTAGCTGGAATCAAGATTGCCAGGAGAAATATCAATAACCTCAGATATGCATATGACACCACCCTTATAGCAGAAAGTGAAGAAGAACTAAAGAGCCTCTTGATGAAAGTGAAAGAGGAGAGTGAAAAAGTTGGCTTAAAGCTCAACATTCAGAAAACGAAGATCATGGCATCCGGTCCCATCACTTCATGGGAAATAGATGGGGAAACAGTGGAAACAGTGTCAGACTTTATTTTTCTGGGCTCCAAAATCACTGCAGATGATGATTGCAGCCATGAAATTAAAAGACACTTACCCCTTGGAAGGAAAGTTATGACCAACCTAGATAGAATATTAAAAAGCAGAGACATTACTTTTTCAACAAAGGTCCGTCTAGTCAAGGCTATGGTTTTTCCAGTAGTCATGTATGTATGTGAGAGTTGGACTCTAAAGAAAGCTGAGTGCTGAAGAATTAATGCTTTTGAACTGTGGTGTTGGAGAAGACTCTTGAGAGTCTCTTGGACTGCAAGGAGATCCAACCAGTCCATTCTGAAGGAGATCAGCCCTGGGATTTCTTTGGAAGGAATGATGCTAAAGCTGAAACTCCAGTACTTTGGCCACCTGATGCGAAGAGCTGACTCATTGGAAAAGACCCTGATGTTGGGAAAGATTGAGGGCAGGAGGAGAAGGGGACAACAGAGGATGAGATGGTTGGATGGCATCACCAACTCGATGGACATGGGTTGGTGATGGACAGGGAGGCCTGGCGTGCTGCTATTCATGGTGTCGCAAAGAGTGGGATACAACTGAGCGGCTGAACTGAACTGAACTGTCATACATTGATTTTATTATGTTGATTGTGTTCCCTGTATAGTCACTTTTGAGAGTTTTTTTTTTTAATCATAAATGAATGTTGAATGTTGCCAAAAGCTTTTTCTTCATTTATTGATAAAATCATTTATCACTTTTGTTCCTTGATTTCTTACTGTAGTGTATCATACTGATTGATTTGTGGAAATTGAATATATAGTTCATGGAATTCTCCAGGCCAGAATACTGGAGTGGGTAACCTTTCCCTTCTCCAGGGGATCTTCCCAACCCAGGGATCAAACCCAGGTCTCCCACATTGCAGACAGATTCTTTACCAGCTGAGCCATCAGGGAAGCCAAAGAATACTGGAGTGGGTAGCGTATCCCTTCTCCAGTGGCTCTTCCCAGACCAGGAATCAAACTGGGGTCTCCTGCATTGTAGGCGGATTCTTTGCCAACTAAGCTACCAGAGAGGCCCTAGTGTATCACATTGATTGATTTGTAGAAATTGCATCATCCTTGTATCCCTGGGATGAATCTCACTTGATCATGTTGTATGATCCTTTTAACATACTGCTGAATTATGTACACTAATATTTGCTGGGGACTGTTTCATCTATGTTCATTAGTGCTTTGCCAAGCTTTACTTTATTGTACTTTGCAGATACTGTGTTTTTTTGATAATTGAAGGTTTGTTGCAGCCCTGTTTTGTCAGTTGATGGTTAGCATTTTTTAGCAATAAAGTATTTTTATTTTTTTTTTCAACAGGTGGAAACATTTTTTATTTTCTTTTTTTTTTTTTTTTTTTTTTCAATTTTAATTTAAAAAAATTATACATGTGTTCCCCATCCTGAACCCTCCTCCCTCCTCCCTCCCCATACCATCCCTCTGGGTCGTCCCAGTGCACCAGCCCCAAGCATCCAGCATCGTGCATTGAACCTGGACTGGCATCTCGTTTCATACATGACATTTCACATGTTTCAATGCCATTCTCCCAAATCTTCCCACCCTCTCCCTCTCCCACAGAGTCCATAAGCCTGTTCTATACATCAGTGTCTCTTTTGCTGTCTCGTATACAGGGTTATCGTTACCATCTTTCTAAATTCCATATATATGCGTTAGTATACTGTATTGGTGTTTGTCCTTCTGGCTTACTTCACTCTGTATAATAGGCTCCAGTTTCATCCACCTCATTAGAACTGATTCAAATGTATTCTTTTTAATGGCTGAGTAAAGTATTTTTAAATTAAGGTATGTACATTGTTTTTAAGACGTAATGCTACCGTATACTTTATAGGTTACATGTATATGTGTGTGCTAAATCCCTTCAGTTGTGTCCAACTCTTTAACTGTTGCCTGCCAGGCTCTGTAAACATAACTTTTACATGCATTGGGAAGCCAGTAAATTTGTGTTACTTACTTCATTGCAATATTTACTTCATGCAATAGTCTGGAACCAAATTCTGCCATATCTCCAAAGTAGTCTATTTTGTCATATTCAATAAACCTGGAATATATGCATATATATATTTCTTCTAGCAGGAATGGGGGGATCTTATGACCATGTAGACAGACTAAACTATCTTGTATCAGTGAACATCTAACAGGATCTCTTAAGCACCATAAACCTTGGTATATTAGAGAAGAAGCACATATTTCAGCATTCTCCAGCTAGAGTTAACTCTAAATATACAAAACAGACAGGTATCCAAAGTTCACGCATCACCATTTCACATAAGCTGATACATTTCTGTGTGTTATATATAACATGATTTCACCAAAGATCTCCAAATTTCTCATTTTGCAGATCATAGATATGAATTGTGTTAATTAGAGAGGAATAATTAATTTCTTCACATACTCTGGACTTAAATAAATAGGAAGTTAAACCATGTTTGTAGATGAAAATTCTTAAAAATAAAAAAGTGGAAATTATTACTTCATTAACTTAATTAGTAAACAGATTTAATTTATTCCCAAATGGAGAAATTTTGTTCCTAAACAAAATCTTCCAAATATGAACATTTTCTACTTGTATATATGTTTAAATGTGTATGTGAAAACATAAATACTTCAGATGGCATTCATTTAATGAGGTACAGAGAAACAGGCATGCTTGTAGTCTGTCTTTTCCATAGAAAGATGATGTAAGAGTTTTGAAGAGAAAATTGGTCTTATCTTTAAAATTTAATCTGCACAGATTATTTGACTCAACAATGCAACTACTAAAATGTAGAATTAGGTGAATGAACATGTGGTGACCTGCACAACTTACAAGATTGCTGGCAAAAGTATTTAACAAGAATAACTTAAAAGGAATTTGTATTTGTATATGGTTATGTGAAGATATACTGTTGATTTTCAAATTAAAAACTAATTACAAGGAAGTATCTTGATTTTATTTTTGTCTCTATTCTTATCTATCATCAATCATATTTAAGGCCAGCATCTTCAAATTTCTCTTAGTTCCATCTTCATTTTGACCTTATTAGTGAGTCTGCATCAAATTTCCTTCAGTCTCCCTTTTTTAAGAATACTTGTGATGATATTTAGGGCTCACTTAGATAACTTATGTTTATATATATGTGTGTGTATATATGTGTATATTTATATACTATGTGTATATAGATGTCTCTGTATCTAATGATAATGCTATTACATATATGTTTTATTATATATATATATGTTAGTATATTTGTAAATATATAGATGTATATAGAACTATATATACATTTATGAATATATCCATATATACACATGCATATATTTATGTATGATTTTAGTATGCTGCTGCTGCTGCTAAGTCGCTTGAGTTGTGTCCGACTCTGTGCGACCCCATAGACGGCAGCCCACCAGGCTCTCCCGTCCCTGGGATTCTCCAGGCAAGAACACTGGAGTGGGTTGCCATTTCCTTCTCCAGTGCATGAAAGTGAAAAGTGAAAGTGAAGTCGTTCAGTCGTGTCCGACTCTTCGCGACCCCGTGGACTGCAGCCCACCAGGCTCCTCCATCCATGGGATTTTCCAGGCAAGAGTACTGGAGTGGGGTGCCACCTGTACCTTTATGCATATAAATATACTTATGTATGTAAGCATTTTCAGAAAAGATATGCATCAAATAACCCATATATCTAACACTCCTTTAGTGGATAATTTAGAAAACTTGTGACCTGTTCTGTTTCACAGGCAGTGTCTCCAGCTCTTAATCTCCAATAACAAATGGACATAGAGAAAAAAAGCCAGTACAAGGCCTTTACATTCACTTCAACTCTAAACTTGTTTAATTTCTCCTCTAATGTCATGTGCCAGGATTATCTGCATAGACGTGTCTGATGGTATCTCTGTAATATCTCAAAAATCTAGTGGAAGCATTGTCATAACTTCACTATAATAAAGGAAAAAATTTTGTACTTAGCAGATTTTTGTACTTAGAAGATTTTGTTCAAAACCCATTAAGTGGGTTTTGAATAGTGGTATTCAAAGGTTCTTTTCTAAGTCTTAGCTTTCTTCAGTGGAAAAAAGTCAGGTTAGAGTAGGGTAACAAATGTAAGCCTAACACAACTTCAAGTTCATCCTGTTTTAATATTTTATCACTAATATTTATGACAAATCTTTGAGACAGAAATTATTATTCTCACATTTAAAATTAGCAAATAGTAAATTATAAAGTCTGAGTATTATCTCGAGGTTGCTGAGTGGTAGACGGCATTTGAATTCTGGACTTTCAGGCTGTGAAGCAGATTTCATAGTTTATACTACATCTTTTCCTACTACTTCAAACTCGGTGTGGTTTCCTACTTGACTAAAGATTGTAAACTATATTCATCATATAGTTTAGGGTGTTGTCCCTTGTGATCTCAATTGTATTCCCACGCCTTCTTGCTCTCCTTGGTATTCACATGCTGTCCTCCAGCTCAACTTCCCAAAGCTGGCTACTCTGGCTGTCACCTGGGAGCTTTTTGAACATTCCTGGTCGTGAATTTGTACTATAATCCTACAAGATGTTCTCATTGGGGAAAATTGATTAAAGGAACACAGTACCTCTCTATGTTAGTGCTTACGGCTTTATGAAAATTTCCATTTAACTAAAAAAAAAAAAAAGTATAATGAAAATCAAATCTCCAGTTGGGTCTAATGGGCTTCTAGTGTCCTTCAAAATACTAAGGGTGTAGGTATGTATCTAATTATAGCTCCCGAAACTCATTCTTCTCTTTGTGGTTTGATGAGCCTTTGTTTTCAACTCAGGAGCTTGGAAAGCTCTCCATCTCTTCTATACCTTAGGGTTTCAAAGCATTGTTGTCACCTTCTCCCTTCCTCATACATGTTCATCCGATTAAAATTGCCCCAAACTCCTGCTGAGAGATGATCTGTGTGAGATCTTTACGAGGAAGAACACAAAAAACCTCAGGGTCTTGTCTGCTCAGGGTCATCTGTGTCCCTGCACCAGGCTCCTCACCTATAGTCCATTAAAGGAGACTCCTCAGCTGGGGGAAATTGAGAGGAGATCCTACGGGCGCAGTCCCTGGAGCTGCAGCCCTCACACTCTGCCACCTTCTCTGTGTCAGGTAGGTGAGGTGGGGATGCTCTGGAGGCAGCCCTGGCGTGTCACGCTGGAGAAGACTGCTCCAGGTCAGTCCTTTCTGAAACAACTATTTATTTTCTGAGGAAAAACTAAACGTCCAAAGTGCATATTTCTTTAAATGCAGCCAGGCTCCTTGTGGGCTGAGCCAAGGGTTTGGAGAGTGAACTTCTCTTTCTTAAAGTGGGCAAAGAGGACCTGTCCTAGTGTTTCTCTCAAGCCTCTGCGAGGCCTTCTGTTCACCTGTATGTCCTGTGGATTGCCGCAAGATTCCCACCATAAATACAAATCTAGGAGAGTGGGTCAGTTCCTTTAGAAGTAAGAAACTTTCATTTGGAAATGGGCAATTTGTTCCTGTGCCGGTGTGTTATGAGCATTCCTATGCATTTCTTCTACAGACTTGATAAAATGTCTTTCTTCTCATCATGGATCAAAGCTATTTTAATCATTGGCTTGGCATTTCCTCTTTATTGTGGTGAGTAAATTTTTCAATCCTAGATGAAGCCGTTCACACATCATAGAAAATGCAGGAAACAACTACCATCATTTAGGAAGGGAGGCGCTTGATGTCCTGGGTGTGTAATACTTAAACTGGCAAAATGAAACGGGATATGTTACAAATATCTTTTCACAAATTGCGTCAGTTGATTGGTTTCTCATTTTCCTCCTTAGAAAGGTAGAGACAGAAAGGGTGGTTAGAATGAATAGTAGAATTTAGAGGTTTGTTCATTTAGGACTAAAAATATTTATCTTATTTTCCCCATTTTTGGAGGTTGGATTTCATGGTTGCTAAATGCAGAGTGTGGGAAGTAATACTGTCCTCTAGATCTGGTATTCCTCAACAATCCTACTCATTGCTTGCCAGCTCTGAGTGTACTAAAGTCAAAATTTGTGTTAGGAGAGAACTGATTGATCCATATGCTGACCAATTATCTTTCATAAAGCACAAGGTGACCCATGAATTTCAGAGTAGAGTAGCTGTGAGGTATTAAAGTGATTCATGATACTCGAGCTGAGTTTGAAGAAATTAAGTAGTAAGTAACTTATTCATATTAAGTGACTTCATACAAGCATATTAAGTTGCACTAAGCAAGGTGTTTTTTCTCTGACTAGAATATCTTATTTATAAAAATGAGGAAAAAAGGTATCTCCATAGGAAGTTTTGGTGATTATTAAACCATACTTAAAGTTATTTTTTCACAGAGAGGTGAATTTAGAATTCTGTTTCCAGGTTCGGAGTTATTTTGTGAAATTATTATTCTGATACTGCCACAGTAGCCTCACCTCATTTCTTGCTGTGTTTGTGTAGGTGATGTGTGTAGCTGTGGGTATATCCTATCAAAGACTGTTTTTCCCTCTTCGTCATCTTGTTTTTAATCTTCCTTTTGTATGTTGATTGCAGAAACTTCTTTTGCATCTTCAAGAAAAATGCGTGAAATGCGTGAAGCTGTAAGTTTATATTGATTAATGTGGGAATTGAAAAAGGTAAACTTTTCATTATTTAGTTTAAAAGGTAATTTTACAAAAAAAAATACCACATAATAATTCTTCAGAAAGTAAGATAAAGTGTCCTTATTACACTAAGTTCAAGAAATAGAATCTTGCCAGCCAGTCAAACCATCTGTCATTTCAGACAAGGTAAAAATATCCCTTACTCAAAATTTTATTATTGGGCATAAACTTTGTTATATACCATCATCTGAAAGCAGTTAAGTGGTGTTTAAAGTAGAGTTGTTTACCCTAGAAAAGAGAAAGGCTAAAATTAAAGTAGCTAAAAAAAAATTTCCACTTATAGGAGGAATATAAAATAATAATTTTCATAAAACCTCAGAGTGAAATATTATACAGAGGTGAAGAAAATCAACTACATTTCTGAGCAACTAAACAGATGAATATATTTAAACATGCCTAAAAGTCAGCTCATATAGCAGTAAGTAAGTGAATGAGCATTCCTATGTTCCAATAAGAATTTAGGTATTATATATTAAAAAAAGCAGGTTATGTCAGTATACACACACTTCTATTTATTTATGTAAATTACCAACACTGCCATTACTAACCAAATTATATATATATATATGTATATGGTTAAGTACACATTTATAAACACTAATATATATGAAAGAATACATATACAGTAGTAATCTGGGAGTATCAGATTATCTAATAGTGAAACTATTGAGAAAAACAGGAGAATTATAACAAATTCACTTTTTTATAGTTGGGATAGTTGCATTCCAGTGTTGTGTTGGTTTCTACTGTACAGCATTTTTTATATGTGAGTAACTTGTGTCTATTTTTAAACTTCAATATAGACTATATTTCATTTTGATATATACCATGATGTATTAAGAACAAAGAACATTTTATTCAAGAAATTCGTTACCTGAAAAATATTATGTTGTCTGTTTATGTTTAACAGCCAGAGTGTAGTATATATATTCGTCAATTACATTTTTGTAGCAGAGAAATGGATCCAGTCTGTGCAACAAATGGCAAAACGTACTCCAATAAATGCGTTTTCTGCAGTGAAAAAATGTAAGAACAAAAAACTCACTATTGCCTCTTCAAAAACAATGAAGACAAAATCAGAAAATAATAGGAACATCCATGTTTCTGATAGCCAAGGCACAGTAAACATGGAAAATAACTGTTCTTTCCTGTAAAAGCCACAGAAACACACTGGTATCTTTGCCTGAAGTCTCATTCATAAAAATAGTTTTTATTTGACCTTGAAGTATATTCCTGCTGGATGTTTCCTACATGTATAAACCAACTACATTTACTTGATTTAATTGCTTGACTTAATACTGGCAGTCTGATGGCCAGTATAGTGTAATTCTTAACTCCAGAGGTTGAATAATAACCTCTATGATGTAGCTCCAAGCTACAGGGAGTATAACTGAGCAAGAAACTCTACTGCCTTTAGAAATTTAAATCCATTACAATTTATGTCAGAAAGGAACTCCTCTGATGGTTCACTTTGTCCCCTGAACTCCATGACAAGACTCCAAACTTTCCTCAGAGAACAGGGCAATCTAGGACACTTCAGCCTAACCTCCCTTCCTGCCTCCTTCCCTTTGCAGGTGTTCCCAGTCTAAAGGTTCAGCCAGCCATCCTACTTCCTGCCTCAGTTTCTCTCACTGGTATTTCTACTCACTGAATCCCCAGATGGGCTTCTACTTTTAGAGAACCAGGAATACAATCTCTAATCCTCTTCCTGAGGTCTGGGTGGGTTCCAAGGCTGAGTCAGGAGAGAACATGTAGGAAGAGTCAAGTAGCCCCAGAGGGTCAGGAGGACCTGTGCAGAGTAGGGGCCTGGAAGGGGCCCTGCTGCTTACGGAGCACAGCCCTCCTAGCTCTGTCACAGTCAGTCTCCTCATGGAGAAGCACTTAGTGCAATAGTCAGGCAATTTTAAATACTTTTTAAAATAATTTTTCTTTCTCTTTCTTTCTTTACAGAGAAGATGGAAGATTTGATTTTAGTCATTGGGGTCGTTGCTGACTCTGCCTCAGCCACAAATTCCTATGGCTTTTATTGTAATCCTGTTTTTCTATGGATTCTACAACCAATTAGTCTTCTAAAACAGGGCTTTAAATTCCTAGATGACCAGACTAAGCCTTCAGTAATACACAAGACAGAATGTAGATTGTTGGAGAATTTTTCCAACTCTAAGAACCCACCAATGAAAAAGATTCCTTTTTTCTTTCTTCAATTAAACATTGACAATTGAAAACCTACCTTAATTGTGTGTTCGATAATAGAAAACCTAATATGGTTTGTAACCATAAATATTTCAGTCAAAAAAATGTTAAGTAATATTATCTTTATTAAAATACCCTTTCTGTTTTTGGTTGATTAGTGGGTTCAGTCAGTCAGTCAGTTCAGTCGCTCAGTCGTGTCTGACTCTTTGCGACCCCCTGAATCACAGCACGCCAGGCCTCCCTGTCCATCACCAACTCCCGGAGTTCACCCAGACTCACGTCCATCGAGTCAGTGATGCCATCCAGCCATCTCATCCTCTGTCGTCCCTTTCTCCTCCTGCCCCCAATCCCTCCCAGCATTAGAGTCTTTTCCAATGAATCAACTCTTTGCATGAGGTGGCCAAAGTACTGGAGTTTCAGCTTCAGCATCATTCCTTCCAAAGAAATCCCAGGGCTGATCTCCTTCAGAATGGACTGGTTGGATCTCCTTGCAGTCCAAGGGACTCTCAAGAGTCTTCTCCAACACCACAGTTCAAAAGCATCAATTCTTCGGCGCTCAGCCTTCTTCACAGTCCAACTCTCACATCCATACATGACCACAGGAAAAACCATAGCCTGGACTAGACGGACCTTTGTTGGCAAAGTAATGTCTCTGCTTTTGATTAGTGTGTTAAAACACCTGAATACTTTTGGTAACTATAATTAAAGAAATAATCTCAAAGGTGAATAATCCATCACTTGGAAGTTTACTAAAAGTGCAAACAGTTGGGCTTCTCTTTATTCTAAAAGGTCAAAACCTCAAGAAGAGGAATATGGGAACTTGAATTCTAACAAATATTACACGTCAATCTTCTGATCATAAATGCTAGCCAAGTGGTTCAGTAGCAGACCAGCCAAATTTGCCTTTATTGATTTAGAATATTCATTTGTGCTCCATGTCTGATGCTTCTCTATTTATCTCCCAACCAGCAAGAAATGGCTTTATTTGAGTGGTCAGTTTTCATTTAAAGCTTGGTCCAGACAGAATTGTAGACTGACTACTAGAAAGCAAGTTTCAAGCTGCTACATATGTGATATCAGACCTGCTCGGCTTTTCAGTAAACATTTTTACCTCTAAAAGATAATCTATATGGGAGTTACTTATTCATTTACATTTTTTAATAGTAATTCCTAATGAAAGTATCCATTAAAATACATAAATTTAGAGTCACATTATTAAAATGCATTCAACCACTTCAGTGTTCCTTTTCATTGTAAAAGACATGTATAAGAAATATTAGTCAGTGAATTGCTGGTAAATTTATGTGTGTATTCTTTTCCATTATAAAAAATGTTAAAAATTAATTGAAGAACACTTGATTTACAGTATCATAAAACTTAACATGTCCCATTTAAAAACAAACTTTGTTTTTTAAGTATATATTCACAATGTTGTGCAACCATCACCACTGTCTTCTTACAGAACATCATCTCACCCATTCCAAGAAAAAACCAAACAGATAAACCCAGGTACTTCCCAAGACCCCACCTATAATTCTTGGCAACCACTAAACTGCTTCTGGTCTCTCTGCCTCTTTGGGACATTTCACATCAATGGAATCATATAACATGTGAGATTTTCTTATAAATGGAATATATAGGTCTATATCTACAGTAATTCTTTGTTTTACTGCATTTTGCTTTATTGCACTTCATGGACACTACACTTTTTACTGATTGAAGGTATGTGGCAACCTCATATAAAGCAAGTGTATCAGTGCCATTCTTCCAACAGCATTTGCTCCCTTTGAGTCCCTGTGTCACTTTTTGGTAGTTCTTGTAATGGTTCACACTTTTTCATTATTGTTATATTTGCTATAGTGATTTGTGATAAGTAATCTTTGATATTTACTACCATGACTCATTAAGAATCATTTGATGGTCAGCATTTCTTTTGCAATAAAGCATTTTAAAATCAAGGGACGTGTACATGGTTGCTTTAGACATAGTGCTATTGCATGCTTAATAGACTGCAGTATATTGTAGCATTGCTTTTCTGTGCACTGGGAAAGCAAAAAATTCATGTGACTCACTATTGAAATGTTTACTTAATTGGTGGTCTGGAACCAAACCCACAAAATCTCCAAGGTATGCCTATATATCAGTATATATGGAAGGTATCTTGTTTCTAGTTTCTTTTACTTAGCAAAATGTTTTCAAGGTTCATCCATGTTGTAGCTTGCTATCATACTTCTTTGCTTTTTATGACAAAATAATAATCCATCTTATAGATAGAACACATTTTCTTTATCCATTTATCAGTGGACTGAATATCCTTGATGTGTATAATAACACTGTAGCTATTAACAGTCCTGTACACGTTTTTGTGTGACCATATATTTTCATGTCTGTGGATATATACCTAGGAGTAGAATTTCATATATACTGAAAGACAAGTACAATTTGCCATTAAAAAGCCATGCTCATTTTATTGGTAAAAATTTTCACATTTTTATTGAAATTTTGTGATTTCATTTTTGTGATCTACATGGTGGATTTTCTTTGTTTAAATTCTCCAATATTAATTCTTAGTGAAATTGTTTAATGGAGTATACAGTTTTGGAGTCACATTGTTAAAAAAAAAAAAAAAAAGCATTCAGTTTGTTTCATAACCTTTTCCCAACATAGGTTGTGTAGAAAATAACTCTTCAAAGAGTAAATCAAAATCAAAGTGAGGTACTACCTCACACCCATTAGAAAGTCTGCTATTAAAAAAGCAGAAAAAAAACCCAGATGTTGGCAAAGATGCAGAAAAATTGGAATTCTTGTGCACTGTTGGAAGAGTGTAAAATGGTGCAGCTACTATAGAAAACAGTTTGGCAATTCCTTTAAAATTTAAAAATAGAATTACTGTATAATCCAGTAATTCTACTCCTGGACATATACTCAAAAGACTTGAAACCAAGATCTTGAAGAAATATTTCTATGCCAATATTCCTAACAGCAGAGTAGCCAAGAAATGGAAGTAACACCTATGACCATCATCAAATAAACAGATAAGTAAAATACAGTATATACATACAATAGGATATTATTCAGCATTGAAAGAAAAAATTCTGACATATTTTAACAAAAGGCAAATACTCTATAATTCCACTTATATGAAGTACTACTAGAGTAGTAGCAAAGCCATAGACACATAAAGTAGAATGGTGGTTTCCTGGGCTCAGGGGGAGGGAGATGGGTAATTGGGTAGTTGTTTAACGTGTAGAGAATTTTAGTTCTGTGAGATGGAAAGAATTTTAAAGATTGATTGTTCAACAGTGTCAATATATTTAATGCTAATAAACTGTATGCTTAGAAATTGTTAAGACAATAAAATTTATATGTATTTTACCACAATTAAAATTCTGAAAGTTATTCCGTTAACCCTGATGTATTCATATATGTATTCTTTTTATTTTTATTAAAAATATTGTATAAAAACCTATTATGTATCAAGCCCTAAGTAATATTATAGGGAAAAGCTGTTAAGCAAAAATAGATATAATACTATTTTCTCAGAACTTTCAGTATACTATTTAAAATTATTGTCCACTAAGAGTGGAAACCATTTCTTATTGAGTCACTATTGTCTACCAAAGCTCTATGAAGCAGCTTCCCATATGTAATCTAACTTAGTTCTTAAAAAGAATCTTATATTTTACTCAATAATGAAAATAAAAAACTTGGGATTTGATAATAGTTAAAACTTGAAACTTTGGTAATAAAAGGCACTTTTAATATGCAACTTGTATTTTATTACTTTTAAACATGTTTATTTTTATATTTATATACTAATAACATAGTCATTTTTAGGTATAATGCAATGATTATTGTAAATATACCTAGATATATAACCATCACAACAATTTAAGAACATTTACAGCATCCAGTGACTTCAGTCTGAGCCACGGACGGTAAAGCGTATGCCTACAATGCGGGAGACCCGGGTTCGATCCCTGGGTCGGCAAGATCCCCTGGAGAAGGAAATGGCAACCCACTCCAGTAGTCTTGCCTGGAAAATCCCATGGACGGAGAAGCGTGGTAGGCTACAGTCCATGGGGTTGCAAAGAGTTGGACACGACTGAGCCACTTCACTTTCCTTTCCTTTCAGATCATCCAGTATAATCTTTCTTATATTTTAGATGTCACTCCCACTTCCAACCCTCAGCACCAGGCAACCACCAATCTCCATCTTATTTGATTGCTTTGCCTTTTCTGGAAGTTTTATATAAATACAATGAAACACTATGTTGTCCCTTGTGTCTACTCCTTTGACTTCTTTTACTTTGTATAATGTATTTACAAAGATGCCCTATCCAACAAAATCATTCAATTGAATAATTAGGTTGAACAAGTGAAGCATGTTTTGTAGTAACAAGAAATACAGTGACCTCTCTTTGCTATGGAATGATGTCACTTGCTTGTTTCAATAATGTTCAGACTGGCATGGAAGTGAAACCCATCAGGTTGAAGACCAACTGGAATATAGTTGATCCTGCTGACAGAGGTACTATCCTGTGGGCAGCCATTGTCATTCATTGGGATTTGTCCCTGGTGAGAGCATGGAAACTCATGGTTAGGCATTTGAGGCTCTGGAAGATCCCCTGGAGAAGAGAAAGGCAATGCACTCCAGTATTTTTTTCCTGGAGAATCCCATGGACAGAGGAGCCTGGTGGGCTATTATAGTTTTTGGGGTCCTAAAGAGTCAAACACGACTGAGCAACTAAGCACACACAAGGCTCAGATATCAAGGCAGGACTTAATGTGATTTTTTTAATGACATCTTTTTTGTTTATAGATTTTTTTTAAAGTTTATTTATTTATTTGGTTGTACTGGGTCTTTGTTGCTTGGCGCAGGCCTTCGGGCAAGCTACGGCATGGGCTTCTTTGCTGTGGTGCGTGGGCTTCTCATTGCAGTGGCTTCTCTTCCTGCAGAGCACAGTCTTCAGTAGTTGTAGCACATGGGCTCAGTAGCTGTGGCGCATGGGCTTTGTGGAATCTTCCTGGGCCAGGGATCGAACCCGTGTCTCCTGCATAGGCAGGTGGATTCTCATCCACTGTACCACCAGGAAAGTCCAATATGGTATCTTAATTTAGGCTTTATACCAGATATAAATATATAAAAAAATCATTTGAAGTAAGAGAAAGGTAGAAAACTGATAATCCTGAATATTAGGATGTTTATCTAGATCTTATTCTGTTGTACCTGTCATTCAGGCAAGTTCTTCTCTGTGGCTTTCATTTAACCTTGCTTATACAATAAGACATTGGATTAAAGCAGGGATTAGTTGTCTGCAAGCATTTTTGATATTATACCCTCATAGGTAAAATGTTTTATAATATATATTTAATTATATATGTCATTACTATAATGTATTTTTTAAAATTATATTAAAGTATAGTTGATTTACACTGTTATATTTCTACTGTACAGAAAGTGACTCAGTTATACATATATATTTATTCTTTTTCATATTCTTACATACATTGACAGGAATGTCTTTTGATCAGTATAGAACATAACCAAAAACAGAAATTAAAAAGAATGTAAAAATTCATATTGGAACATCTCCAGGCATCCAACTTTAGAAACCACACAACATGATCAGTGTTTAAAAAAAAAATGTACAGTGAATTTGTACTAAGGAAGCTTCAGTCTCTCACTTGCCATCCCTGTACACACATACTCAGATCATCTCTGTAATATTTCTACCATATAAGATAGGAAAAGTAATAGACTAAATATCTATAACTTTTCTTTTCTTTCTGTAACTCTTTAATACAGTAAAATTTTTTGCTATATTACTCCCTAAAAGGTACAGCAAAGGAGGATGAAACTCAGGAATCCAACAAGGCCATCTATTGGCCTAAGGAAGGAAGATAAGAACACTTCCTGGAAAGTTAGAGTCAGTATGTGTGACATCTAAAGGCAGGTTTGGTGATTATGCTTCTGGTATGTATGGAACTGTCAGCATTCCGAAGAAAAAAATCCCTTGCCAGGTTAAGATAGGACAGATATAAATGAACCTTGCCATGGCTATGGCTATAAAGAGGAAGAAATCATTGATGCATTTATCCAAATAATGAAAATTCAAAATGACTTCAATAGAACTACTTATTCATGAGACCCTTCAGGGCTATTTCTGATTCTTCTATCCAACTGGACATTGAGGTTGTATGTACACTGATTCATATCTCCCTATTTAGGCAAAGGTATTCAACTCATCATCACAGAAACTCATCTGGGGCAACCTCTTCCTGACTTAATAAAAGAGTAATGCAGTTTAGTAAAATTTATCTTTATTACCATAATAGCATATTTTAGTATATTTTAAATCATACATCTTAGTTCCTTATTGTCAAAAAATGGACTTCGTTACAGCTAACTCACTTTTACATGAAGACTAAGAAATGTGCAGAGCCTTAACATACTTCTTGAAATACCAAATAAATGGGAAGTTCTCATCTTCTGTTAAAAAAAATCTTTAATGAAATGTCAACAATCCTTTTTCATACTGCCCCAACCTGAAAGCAAAATATATAAGGCTACAACAAAGGTAATGTTTAAATAAGCTGAGGTAAGATGGTTCATGGGCTTTCCTTTCATGATTTAAGACAGAACTTCAAAATCTATAATTTTAGATAATTAATTACACCTATCTCTGGAGAAGGGAATGGCAACCTATTCCAGTATTCTTGCCTGGAGAATTCCATGGACAGAGAAGCCTGATGGGCTACGGTCCATGGGTTCTCAAAGAGTCGGACACGACTGAGCAACTCCCACCACACTTGAACCACGTATCTGTGAGGACTAAAGCAAGTAAGTCTGTGAAGCCTTACCACAGTTTTGATAATAGAACATCTCTATTAGTATCAGATTCCTTCCTTGGTTAAAGAAACACACACACACACAAACTTTAAGAGCATTTCAAACTATTTTTTTCTATCAACCTTTTTTAAAGCAATAGAATAGAATAGAACAAAGGTAAGGCTTCAGTAGATTGAGATAGTGACTCAGTGGCATTTATTTCAATGATTTGGAATAAGATGGAACTTAAATAGTCCACAGGAGTAGATCGATACTACAAACTCAATTATATAACTTTCTGAACCACTGTTATGTTCCTAGAAATATAAATAATTTTCTAATACCAATTTTCTCAAAAGAGATTTACACGGGATTGTTTCTCATTTAATTGTGAATAAATCTTTTAAGTATCCACTGTGTTCTTTCAACCACTTAGGGATATGAGAGTGACAGAGAACAAGAACCCACAAGAGATGTTATATTTTTTGCATGGTTAATCTTTTTTATTTAGGCAATCATGATTGTCATAGGAAATTATGTATGCCTTATGTTTTCTAAAACAGGAAAGTCATTAAATCATATAGAGTCAGAAATACTGAATTCAAGAATTTTCAAACTTTATTATGAAAAAGAATGTATAGATCAATCATATAGAATATGTCCTGAGTTTCCTTACTCTTTGTAAAAACCATGGAAATCCCCTTCAGTAAAACAGAAAGGATAAGAGGAATCATTTCATATAGAAAGTTACATCAAGGAATCAGCATTGAAAATAACTAATAAATTTAAGTTGATCACCACGTTTCCTAAAAAGAAAAAGAAAACATAATTACGTTATAAATTCTGTATGAGACTCACTGTGTTTCCCCTGAGTTAGGACTTTTGACTAAAAGACTCAGCATTGGTTGAATCTATTTTCTGAAGGGCCAGGAGCTGTCTAGTGACCATAGCCAAACTCTGTAGCCATCCTTTGTCTTCTCTATGCCAGTGAAACCACGCTTACTTGCTCTATAAAAGTATGCAAAGAGTGTTTTAAGAATGAGAATCAGCCTTCTCTGCTTCAGAATAAATTGACATCATTGCCTGTTTAATTTCTGAAGAGAATGAGAGTTTTCTCTTATGGACTGGCCTGGCTCTCTGTGCAGATTCCAATGGCTTTGTTAATTCCAATTTGCACTGAAAAACTGCACCTTGGGGCAGATCCTATTGAGGCACATCTCAGAGGCTGGCTTATCATCTAACCAGGTTTTGAATGTTTTCTGACCCTCAATTCCCTATGTAGATGTCCCTCTTGCCTCTTCTCCCTCCTGTGGAAAAGGAGGATGGACATACTGCTTGCTAGGCTGTTTATCTACTGATGCTTCTCCAGTTGTGATAATCCTCCTGCTGAACTTAACTTTCCTGAGGCTTCTCTCTAGTGTTGTCTTCCTTCTTACCCATCTCTCCATCCCTGAGCAACAAAAGCATGTTGACCCAACCTCTGAAAGCCACACTATTTTGATCTATCTTCATAGGAAGGAAAATTTGTGTTTTCTTCTATTTCTTCTTCTATTGTTTTCTATTGCTTGATTGTTTAGTAGCTTCTCTCTTTAAGACATAATCAAATACTTACATTGTGATCAAGTAAGTGCATTAAAATCTAGCCTAATTAAAAGTTAAGTGAATAACAGAATTTTGGAAATTTAGTTCAAAGAACAGTATTTAAGATACAGTCCCTTCTTTATACTGTTTCATTCTATAAAGGGTCACTTCATTGTTCCTGCATGGTTTGTAATTATAAATGAACTAAAGTGTAGGGAAAAGTTAAAAAATCTACAATGCAGATAATGAAAATATATCTTTATAATGAATATATTATCTCTATGTCATTAAAGTAAAAGTTAAAAATTGTTTTAGGTGAAGTAATTCATCTATTTCTACTGTTGTTAACATTTTAATTGTTTAATTATATTTCATTCATTTAATTAATTTGGGTGTTGCACTGCAAATGAGAGTAATTATAAAGATAACCCCACAACAAAATTCTTAGAAATGATAAATTCAAAGGTATAGCAATTGTGCCTTAGTGTATTTGAATTAATGCCAGTACTAACTAGAGTTCTTTTTCTTTTATAATTTTATTTATTTATTTATTTTTGTTGCTGCGTGGGCTTTTCTCTAGTTGTGGAGAGTGCACCGGCTTCTCATTTCATGGCTTCCCTTGTTGTGGAGCACGGACTCTGAGCTAATGCTCAGTAGTTATGGCACACAGGCCCAGTTGCTCCGCAGCATGTGGGATCCTCCTAGACCAGGGGTAGAACCTGTATCCCCTGCACTGGCAGCAAACTCTTCATCACTGAGCTACCAGGTAAGTCTCTGTCCTAGAGTTCTTAAAAGAGGCATTAATATTAAAAATAAGTATTAGTATGAAGATAAACATACAAATTTTGTTTCTTACCTAACTTCATTGCAGAAGGCACATGCATTGCTATATGTGTTGCCATCTGATGCACAGACAGGAAAGTATTCATTGGTGCAACCCGTTGTATCTTCAAACTTGTCACAGTCAGGCTATAAAGATATTAATACTAGCTACAATAACAATATGAATAGCATCTTCCACACACTGTGAGCCTACTGATGTCCTAAACTTAGTTCTTTCTTGACTTAATATTTGAATATTCAATTTGAATTCAAATTTAAATACTGTAATTGTAATATTAGAATATTTCTTGGCACATGGAACAAGCTCTGTGATGGTTTTGAATATGTGAAAATAGGGCACATTCTATTCATGTCTATTTTCTTTTCCACTCTCCTATTCTGAGCTACCATCACCTCCTTCAGGTCAATTGTATTGTCTGTCTGTCTGAATGACTGTAGTTGACTACAGCCACTTTTAAAGTTCCCAAATATTTGTATTGAATCCTTGTATCTTTGCTAAAAACAATGCCCACTTTTCTTAGGATCAACATTCAAATCCTTAATTGCCTATGAAATTAAATATCGATGGCGGTATAACAAACTCTAAGTTTTAATTTAAAGATCCAAATGATAGTTTACCAGATGTATTTCAAAACGTGTTGAAATTCCGAAGGGAATACCTGCAACCAGAGCATAGATTAATAATATGTCACTCTTTGATGTTCTTTGACAAGTTATTATCTAAAAACAGAATAAAGAATATTATTCTTTGAAAAAAAAAAAAAAACTCAATATATATTTGTGATGATGCCTTTCTGTTTCTGAGATTAGATACTAGAATACAAGAAAAATCCAAAAATTAAATTTCAGTCAATATGCATTCATTTACGTCTGCTTTGAATCTGACTACATTGCACATACTCTTCCATAGTAGTTTATATAACTCCAGCTAACAGTAACTCTGTCAAAAATAGGTAGTACCCCACTTTGTATATGAGAACCTTGAAATATAGTAAGAGCCTGAACTTACATGAAAGCATTCCATATTCAAGGAATAGGATCTGCAAACAAATTCATTATATCTCATCTAGCCTGCCAGGCTCCTCTGTCCATGGAATTCTCCAGTCAAGAATACTGCAGTGGGTAGCCATTCCCTTCTGTAGGGGATATTCCTGACCCAGGGATCAAACCTGGATTTCCTGCATTGCGGGCAGACTGTTTACCGCCTGAGCCACCACGGAAGACCAATCTTAGTCTGCTGCTGCTAAATCGCTTCAGTTGCGTCCGACTCTGTGGGACCCCATAGACAGCAGCCAACCAGGCTCCCCGTCCCTGGGATTCTCCAGGCAAGAACACTGGAGTGGGTTGCCATTTCCTTCTCCAATGCATGAAAGTGAAAAGTGAAAGTGAAGTCGCTCAATCGTGTCCGACTCTTAGCGACCCCATGGACTGTAGCCCACCAGGCTAGTATGCTTTAAAAGCACCTCCTACATCATCCATTGAGCATTGGTATATAAAAAAAAAATTATCATCAGTCTCATCAGTGAGGTCTCTATCCATAGTTGGCCCAAGTTTTGACAAATACTGAATGATTAAAAGTTTCTCACTAAGAGAAAAATTACTCACCAGAGAAAATGGAAGATGCCAAAATGAAGAATGAAATAGACCTTATCATTTGAAAGTAAGCCATTTTGTCTTTTCAGTGAACTGGCAGTGAGGCTCTGGGAAAAGAAATGAGTTCAAATAGTAGT
Source organism: Bos mutus (assembly GCF_027580195.1). NCBI lineage: Eukaryota > Metazoa > Chordata > Mammalia > Artiodactyla > Bovidae > Bos > Bos mutus. Next base: position 99,357,932 of record NC_091623.1, on the reverse strand, counting down.
TTGAAAAGACACATATCTTGGTGATTGTATTCAGTTGAAGAAGAATGGCAAAGGTTACTTCCTTGAAGGATCCTCACTTCAAAAGAATACCTCTGCTCTCTATCCATCCCTGCACTCCCAATTAGAAAGGTCATTTGGCTCAATCTTCATGAACACTTCAGGAAGAATAAAAATAATTTACTGAAAATTTTTCATACAACATAACCATTTATCAAAAAGCAGGAGTATATATGCAGCTACTTTTAAAAAATGGTATAAAAGGAGGATGGAAAGATACCATCAATCAATCACTGCTCTGCTCTTTGTCATTGTAGATTAGAATATATTCTTCATTCTGACTTCATTCATTTACAATCATTATTTTTGAGATTCATGTATGTTGTTACATGTATGGATAGGAAATTATTTTTTAAATCACAGAATACTATCCCATTCTTTAATGAATATACCATAGCATGCTTATCCAATCACTTACCAAAGTGGGATTAACCCTATTTGAGTTGTTTCCAGTTTGTGGCTATTATAAACCAAGGTGCTATAACATTCTGTACATAGCTGTGTGTGACATTTATATTTTTCCCTCAAGTAATTAACTGGGAATTGGATAGTTGAATCATATAATGGGTCTATGGTTTGTTTTTTAAGAAACTATCAAACTTTTATAAAGAAGTTTTTATTTTAATGAAGTCCAATAAAACAATTTACTTTCCTGTATCATGCTTTTGATGTCATAGCTAAGACATTTTTTCTTAAGTAAAAATTCATAAAGATTTTTCCTCATTAAAACTTAGTTTTCTGTTTTACATCTAGATCTAAGAAGCTTTTCATGTGAATTTTATATATAGTATGGAGTGTGAATTGAAGTTCACTTTTTTGTATATGAATATCCAGATGTTCAACCATCATATGGTGGGATTTTTTGGTACATTTTATTGTATTTTCTATAGATAGTTGTGTTATACTTGAATAATGGCCAAACTGCATTTTCCTTTCAATCTGGATAAACTTTATCTTTTTTTCTTGCTGGATTACTGGCTAGATCTTTCATAACAATGTTGAATAAAAAGTAGAGCTGAACATTTGTTATCTTTTCTCCTTTTTAATATTTTGAGGGAACATTTTGAATTTTACTATTAAATGTAAAGTTGTAGATTTTTTGTAGCTGTTTCTCAGGTTGAGGAAATTCCCTTCTACCCCTAGTTATCTGTTTTTTCTCATTAAAATCAAGAATAGCTTTTGAATTTTGTTCATTTTTTTTTCATCTTCTGAGATAATCATACTTTTTTTTGGTTAGTTTGATGTTTGTTACTATGTTGAATAACTGATTTTCAAATGTTAAATACAATTTGTATTTACAAACTTCACTGTGTCACTTTATATATTCTTAAGTTTTTCAAAATTTTGTTTAAATTTTGTAATCAATGATCATAAAGCATATCAGCATGTAGTTTTCTTTTCTTGTAATGTCTGTGTGGTTAGATTATTATCTAACTGGCTTCACAGAAAGATATGGAAAACATTCCTCCCATTTCAGTATTCTGCATGATTTTGTTTTGAATTGATACTATTTCTTTGTAATAAGTTAGGTAAAATTTTCTAATAAAGTTTTCTAGGTAACTAATTTTCTTAGAAAAGAAAGTCAATTCATTTAGTAGGTATAGGACTCTTCAGGTTGTCTATTTGTGAAAAAACCTTGGTATTGCATGTTATTTAAGGAATTCATGCATTTCTTCTTTATTTAAAAAAAATTCCAGCTTTTTTGAAATATAATTGACATGTACTATTTTGTAGGTATATGATATGGTGACTCAATACCTTTATATATTGTAAAAAACCTATCACCATAGGGTTCATCAATATATTCGCCACTTAATACAATTGCCATTTCATTTTTGTGATGAAAACATTTAAGCTCTACACTCTTAGCAACTTTCAAATATACAAGACAGTACTGTTAACTATGCTTACCATGCTATACATTTGATCTCCAGAACAGATTCATCTTAATAACTAGAAGTTCGTATCCTTTGACGCGTATCTCTTTATTTCCCAAACCTCCCAGTTCCTGGAAACTGCCATTCTATTCTGTTTCTTCCAGTTCAACTTTTTTTGGGATCCACACATAAATGATGTCAAACAGTATTTGTTTTTCTGTGTCTGACTCATTTCACTTAGTGTAATGCCTTCAAAATCCATCCATGTTATATCAAATAGCAAATAACAGAATTTTATTCTTTTTATAGCTGAATAACATTCAAATATATGTATATTCAATGTATTCACATATATAATACATTGTTTCCAAATCTTGAATATTGTGACTAATGCTGCAAAGAACAAGGTGGTTCATCTATCTCTTCATTTCTTTTGGGTTTATACCCAGAAGAGAGACTGCTGGCTCATGTGGTAGTTTGGGGCTTCCCTGGTGGCTCAGATGGTAAAGAATCTGCCTGCAATGCAGGAGATCTGGATTTGAACCCTGAGTTGGGAAGAAGTCCTGATGAAGGGAATGGCTGCCTAGGCCAGTATTCTTGCCTGGAGAATCTCATGGACGGAGGAGCCTGGCAGGCTATAATCCATGGTATAGCCAAGAGTCAAACACAGCTGCGCAAATAAGCACGCACATACATGGTAATTTTATTTTTAATTTTTTGAGGAATTTCCATCCTGTTTTCCATAGTGGCTGCTCCAATTTACACTCCCACCAACAGTGCACAAGTTTACCCTTTCTTTTACATCCTTACCAACGCTTGTTATCTCTTGTATTTTTATTGATAGCCATTCTGACAGGTGTCAGGTGATATCTAATTGTGGCTTTGATTTGCATTTCTCTGATGATTAGTGATGTTGAGCACCTTTTCATGTACCTGTTGGCCATCAGTATCTTTGGAAAGCTGTCTATTCAGTTCCCTGCACATTTGTTAATCAAGTTGTTTCATTATTTATTGTTGTTATTAGGTTTATTGATTTTTACATATTTTGGAAATTAACCCCTTATCTGACATATGGTATGCAAATATTTTCTCACATTACACAGATTGCCTTTTCATTCATTTTGTGGATTTTCATTTTGTGTTCCTCAGGTTCCTCCCCCCCAACCTCCCCCGCCCTGCTCGCCACCTCCCAGCTTGAGTTCCCTGGTGTTTGTTGTCTGGGAGCCTGAGACCTCAGAACCATGGGAAATGCCAGGAGCCTGAATTTGCTGGAACCCATCGGGAGCTGACCAGTGTCACATGAGCTAGGCAGTGCTGAGTCAAGCTAGGATGTGGATTCATAGGTGTCCTCTAGGGGTCTGTTCCCATGTGAGAGCCACAGGGTGGGCCGAAAGCCTGGAGTTGCTGGAGCTGTCTGAGATTTTGGAAGCCTGAAGTTCCTGGAGTGGATTGAGAACCTGAGTTCATGGGAGCTTCCTGGAGCCAAGAAGCCACCAGTGACCACAGCCATCAGAGTGGGCCAGAAACCTGAGTTCACACAGCCTTTTGCAAGCTGAGGAAGCTGCCTGGACCTTGAGAGCTGTGGGAGGAAGGATGGGGAACTGGAGCCAGCAGGTGGCTGGGTGAACCTGGGGCCTGAATTCAGTGCAGCTTTCCAGGTGCCTGGTGCCAAGGATGCCACCTGCAGTCACTGGAGCCACTGGACACGAGGGTAACTTAGGACCTGTGTTCACAGGAGCCCGTGTGCTTGGAGCTTGGGTGCAACAGGGACCTGTATTCCCAGGAACCTCTAGGGGGCGCAGCCATGGGCGGGGCCTGGGTCGCTGGAAAAGACCGACTTCCCGATGAGTGGGTTTCCAGTTTCCAGTGGAGGCTTCTGGGAACTTGGTGCTGAGGAGGACGCCTTGGGCCGCTGGAGGAGGTTGGTAACAGGTGGTGGGTCAGGGGGAGGACCCGGAGTAGGGAAGTGGTGAGTGAACTGGCTTTTTTGGTTCACGGGGAACCCACTGGCAAACTGGTGACAAGGTACGCCTTTGAGGCTGCAGGAGCTGCCTGGGGCGCTGGCATAAGGTTGGAAGGGCTTGAGTTCCTGGCACTAGCGGGGAGACACGTAAGGCTTCAGGAGTGGATCAGATGCTGGGGCGAGCCAGCTCTGGAATCCTTAGTGGATTCCAGTGCTCACTTTACTTCTCCCATGAGCTGCATGGGCTTGAGAGAAGAGTATGGGGCTACTACGAATTTGTCTTTCTTACTCTCCTCAGTGCGTCCTTTCTTATCACTGTGCTTCACCAAGGTACTGGTCATCCCTCACCTGGAATTCTAAACTCTTGGGAGGGTTATTTTTCATGTGCAGATTGTTGTTAAAATTGACATTTCTTGGCTGAGGCTGCTGAGTGGCAGGGGGCATAATTCCTAGCTGTCATTTTGCTGAAGTACTGTGCACTGAGTCTTTTTCTGAGGGCCATGCTTCAGTTACTGGGAACTCGTCTGTTAAACTCTCTAGTCCTGTTATTTCTAAATTGATTCCTGCTGTTCTTGAGGGATTAATGAGGTCAAGAAGACTAGGCCTTCCAAATGTGTCAGGTGGAGCTGGAAGTCAATCTGCTGAAGATGGGACTCTCTAAAGAAGGTAATTCCTGGATCTCTGTTGATTCATCTGCTAGGGAATGAATGACCCAAGTGTTATTGGTAGAATTGGATGTCCTTGATATTTTTGTTTTATTTCCCAACAGTCAGTGATGGCATCTCATTAATAATAAATATGTCCTTTTTACTTTTGATTTTCCAGTTTCTCTGGTAAATAGTTTTACTGGACCTTGTGTTAATCCTTTGAGTTACCAGAGGATGTTGAAAACAGTGAAATTAATCACTAGAATTGTTATCGAATGATGAGTGAGGTTGGGCTGCTTGCTGCTCTAAAGCCAATAAACAGGCCAAATTGGTGGAAAAGAAAATTTGCTTTATTTCAGATGCTGGCAACTGCAGGGGAGGGCAGATGTCTGTCCAAAGGCCAACTGCCTCCCTGCGTCCCCCCCGCCACCACCACCCCCATCACTGCAGAAGCTTTTATAGACAGTTTGGAGGGGGTTACATGCAGAAATAGCACAGTCAGCTCTGACAGTCATCTTCAAATTGGTCGCTGATGATCTGACCAACATCATCTTGGGGTTATTTTAGGTACAGTTGATCTTCAGTTCCAGGGTCTGTCTGTGCCCATTTCTTTGAGGCCAGTTCTCAGAATTATGGCTGCTTATGTTGTGGGTACAGTCCGGTCATCATGTAGTTAATTTCTTCACCCTGATGTTTTAGTGTCTACAAGACAGCTCACAGAGGTGGCTCAGAATGTAATCTATAGCCCTTGAAAAATAACTAATGGTCCTTGACTATGCTTAATGACTACATTATTATTATTTGGTCTCCTTTGACTGTTTCCTTTGTTTCTGCACTTTTCATTTCTCTGATTAAACTTATTCTTTGACTAAAGCTTTCCACAGACACAAGACAGACAGAGGAATGGGGGTTTGGGGTGGGCAAGGACCATAGGGTCCTGCTCCATTTCAGAATTTTTTTTTTTTTGTCAACTTTGTGATCCCTGAGTTTGTAACTTTTTTCTAGTTCCTGCTTGTAATGACCTTTCTCACCCCAGGATATTTGAGTCTTCCTCATTACTTAGAGCATGAGACTTGAAAACACCATTGTATTTAGAGGCTAGAGATCTGGGTACTCTTGACATTTCTGTAATTATGCAATTTGACTGACTTTTCTTTCATTTTATGACTTTGAAATTTTTTTTCATATAACTTCATATAAAAGTTTTTTTATAAACTTTTATAGCTAGACTGAGTGATCTTTCTTAGCTCAGTTAAACCCTGATAATCTGATTTATTGATTATAAATTCCATGTCATCCAATATCAAGAGTAAATTACATGATGACTCTGATGAAGGATATGACTCTGTAAAAACCCACAGATATGACAGTTGTCACTAGGAGACAGGCCCAAGTATTCTTGGCTCCTTTGTCATAAATTAATTGACCATGTATGAATGAGTTTATTTCTGACCTCTCTATTCTGTTAGTCTATGTGTCTTTTTTATGCCAATAACCATACTGTTTTGATTACTATAGCTTTGGAATATATTGATAGGTTGAAATCAGGAAGTGTGATGCTTCCAGCTTTGTTCTTTCTCAAGATTGCTCTGACTCGTTGGAGTCTTTTGTGGTTGCATATGAATTTTAGTTTTTTTTTTTTTTTTGTATCTTAAAAATGCCATTGGAATTTTGAGAGGGATTTCATTGAATATGTAGAATATGTAGGGCTTCCTTTGGGTAGTATGGACATTTTAACAATATTAAGTCTTCCTTTCCAAGAACATGAAATATCTTTTCATTTATTTGTGTCTTCAGTTTTTTTTCATCAGTATTTTATTGTGTCTAGTGTAGAAGTCTTTCACCTCCTTAGTTACATTTATTCCTAGATTTTTTCTTTTTATGCAATTGTATTGGGATTTCTTTTTTTTTTTAATGTCTCATTCTGATAGTTTGTTGTTAAGAGTATAGAAATGCAACTGATTTTTGTATATTCGTAGTTTTTCCTGAAATTTTACTAAATAAATTTATTAATTTTAACAGTTTTTGTTTTTGTTTTGGTGTGTTCTTTAAGTTTTTCAATATATAACAACATGCCATCTGCAAATAGAAACAGTTCTACTTCTTCCTTTCTGGTTTGGATGATTTTTATTTCTTTTTCTGGCCTAATTGCTCTGGCTAGGACTGCCAGTACTGTTTTGAGTAAAAGTGGTAAAAGTAGGTAACTTTGTTACCAGTATTAAAGAAAAAATGTCCTGTTTCACCATTGAGCACGATATTAGCTGTGGGCTTGTCGTATATGGCCTTTATTGTGTGGAAGTAAGTAATAAAGTACCTCAGTACCCAGTTTTTTGAGCGTTTTAATTAGGAATAAATGTTGAATTTTGTCATATGCTCTTTCTGCATCTATTGAGATGACCATCTTATATTTCATCTCTTCAATTTGGATATGTCTCCCATGGATGACGGAGCCTGGTAGGCTGCAGTCCATGGGGTCGCTAAGAGTCAGACACGACTGAGCGACTTCACTTTCATGTATTGGAGAAGGAAATGGCAACCCACTCCAGTGTTCTTGCCTGGCAAATCCCAGGGACGGGGAAGCCTGGTGGGCTGCCATCTATGGGGTCGCACAGAGTCAGATACGACTGAAGTGACTTAGCTGCAGCAGCAGCAGTGTTTTTCTAATTACATGGGATTATAAGTTTTTGTGAGGATAGAACACTCTCTCTCTGTCTTTCTGTCTCTCTGTCTCTCTCTCTCTCTATATATATATATAACTTGAATATCTGCTAATATCACCAGCTCTCATCCAGTACCATGTGACACTGTATTTTTTTAAGTTTCTCCCCTCGTATGTATGCACCTTAACACTTTATCAATGAGAAACCTGGTTCCCACTGTCCATTATTCATTTCCTTGTTTGTTAAATCCCAGTATTTACAAACAGGGAAGCCACCAGGGAAGCCCATACACCGTGTTTAGAATTGTCTAAATCAAAACTAATACTGTATTATAATTCTTATAATACATACAAGTAAGGTTTCTGACAAGAGCACAAAGAACAACTGGGGTTGGGGGAATAAAAATACACTGTTGTAAAGTTCTCACTTTATAAGTCCTTCAAATTTCTATATAAAATTTAGAATCCATTATGAACACCCAGGAAAAGAAATTCCAGAGATTTTGATTGGGATTGCATTCAGTTCATAGATCTATTTGAAGAGAACTGATGTCTTCATAACAGTGTCTTCCAATCATGAATTTGGAATATTTCTGATCTTATTTAGATTTTCTTTAATTTTGTTTAAAACCATTTTATAGCTTTCAGTAGAGAAATATTTCCTATGTTTTGAGAAACTTATTCATAAATATTTTTGTTTATTGTGTTGTTGGATATGGTTTCATATTAGATTTTTATTTTTATGTATTAGTTTTTTTCCCTATAAAGATAAGTTGAATTTTCTATATATGTTGATCTTGTAACTTAATAATTAATGTATGGGTTGGGTACTTAGAGAAGCAGGCATCAAGACAGAGATTAAAAATGCAAGTTATTTGCTGGTGGGCAGCCTTGAAAGATAAAATGAAGAGTGAGTACAAGTAGCTAAGGAAAGATGCTATGCTCTGATGGACATCTGACATATATGAAAGGAGATGGCAAAGTGAGAAATATAGGGTAAAGGGACTCTAGACTTCAGTGCACCTCTAAGAAAGCCTCAGTGAACCATGGAAGAGCATTGTTTCAACCCAGCCCCTGTGGTGGATCTGAAAGTCATTGAATCTGATGACTGCCAAGTATGGGCACTCCTCAGCTGATCCAAGTTCTCTCTTAAAGGAAGATCCAAATTGTGTATACGACTTTGGCTGCCATGATTCCCTGTTTCTGTTACATAGGTCAGTGTCACCTTTTTTTATAATCCATATTAATTCCACTTATCTCAGCTATGCTATGACCAGTTTTGATGGTCTCAATGGCTTATTTGCTGGCGTAAGTCAAGCCATTATTCCTAAGGTATTGGAGCTTCTGGTAAACATAGATTTTCCAAGCTAGAGATTCAAACTTACCACTTACAGTCACAATTGGGAGAGGTAGTAGCAAGTGACATCCATGTGAATTAACTGAGATTCATACATATTTCTTGTCCCTGTTTTCTGTAAATTTACACATCTTCCAGTTGATTAGGGTCAATTACTGAAACCAAAATAAATGACTCTTCTTATTGATTACTGTTTCTTGGACACACAGAGTCCTTTGTTTCAAGTGATAATTTTAGTTTTTTGTTCAATGGGACTCTGTGAGAATGTGCTTTGTTTGTAGGCCAGTACCTCTTGTAAGCACAGTGTCCAGAGTTACAAGGACTGAGAAGTATAAAGTCCCCAGTGGTTCACTGGGAGAGATGATTTGTGGGACACCTATCAGAAGATTGATGTATTCTTTTTATTGAGGATGCAGTAATGTATAGTGGTCTCTTAATTCAGCGTATGCTATATTCTGAAGGATCCATTGCCTACAACCTGGTGCTTAGGCTGTGCTTTCAGCAGGTTATTCTAGTGCTCAAGAAGGTCAGCAGCTTCTGGTTGGTACTGTTTGTGATGCTGCAATTGTAACCCATAGTCATGAACCCATTCCAGTGACACATTTGCTATGAATGTGAGTGGCTAATATGTTGTGTAGAGTCCCAAGATTGTGAACCTGGTACCCTGTAAGCTCCTGGATAGTAGTTTTGATTGAAGTTTTGCAAGCTGTAATTATAAAACCACATCTGAAGTAAATATCTGTTCCTGTGAGAATTAACCACTAGCCTCTCAAGAGTGGGGGACTAGAAGAAATTTAATGTAGTCAAATTGTCATCGAGTTGACAATTGGTTGATAACTGGATCTCAATATGCCTATTCAGGGTTTCCCTTGTGGCTCAGCTGGTAAAGAGTCTGCCTGCAATGCGGGAGATGTGGGTTTGATCCCTGGGTTAGGAAGATCCCTTGAAGAAGGGAAAGGCTACCCACTCCAGTATTCGGGCCTAGAGAATTCCGTGGAGAAGTCCTTGGGGTCACAAAGAGTTGGACACAACTGAGCGGCTTTCACTTACACTTTCTTGGAGAAGGAAATGGCAACCCACTCCAATATTCTTGCTGGGAAATCCCATGGACAGAGAAGCCTGGTGGGCTATGGTCCATCGGGTCACAAGAGTTGGACACAACTTTGTGACTAAACCACACCACATGCCTATCCAGGACATGTTACTGATCTTTATTTCTGACTGGATGGACATTTGGAGATAGAAGTCACTAGATAGTCTTTAGTAAATGAGACTCATGTTGAGACCCATGCATAGCCTCCATCTCTGCCACAGAGGCTACTTTATTAATGATCCCATTGTATCTGCACTGCTGTGTCTGAAGACAAAACAGACATCAAATGGATAAGACATTTGGTCAGTGTCTGTCACATGTATGTATTATTCACTGCCTCTTTCATGATGGATACTTTCTGTTTGACATTAATATGTGATTTAAAGATCTTCATACTCATGCATACTCCAATGTGTTCATCCATATGCCTCTACTCCAGTCTTTCCATTCTTTTCCAAGGTCTGCACATATACTTTTTTCCTTCTCATTATAAGCTACTTCTTTCATACAAGGTTGACAGTAGATTCTGTCCACTGAAGGTTTTTACGGCTGCATCTTAGTATAGCTGTAATGCAGCTGTCTTTCACTTCCAACTTGCCCTGACATCTAAAACTAAGTTCAAGCTTTTTGTATTTTCTTTAGGCAATTTAAAGGCCCAGTCATATAGCCATATGTATGGACTGACTCAATCAGAATCTAAGGGAAATTAGTACATTTGTAATATATGTCTTCCCTTTTGTTTCTAATCCTGCCACCAGACCAGCCTCAAATATTTCAGAAAGTTCCCTTACACAGAAGTGAAACTCTGCTCTGTCTCATTTTGGGTGACTAATATAGGAATGGGCAAATTTAATTCAGATGACCATTCTATCTAATGTGGGCAAGAATCCCTTAACCTCAGAGTCAATAATAGAGTCTGAAATGCAGTAGTTGGGTGCAATCTCCAAAATGTCAGAATGATCTCTGTTCATTACCAAGGCAAAGCATTAAGTTATCACAGTAACCCAAATCTATGCCCCAACCACTAATGCCAAAAAAGCAGAAGTTTAACGGTTCTATGAAGACCTACAAGACCTTCTAGAACTAACACCAAAAGAAGATGTCATTTTCATTATAGGGGACTGGAATGCAAAAGTAGGAAGTCAAGAGATACCTGGAATAATAGGCAAGTTTGGCCTTGGAGTATGGAATGAAGCAGGGCAAAGGCTAATAGAGTTTTGCCAAGAGACTGCACTGGTCATTGCAAACACCCTCTCCAAACAACACAAGAGACGACTCTACACATGGACATCACCAGATGGTCAATACTGAAATCAGATTGATTATATTCTTTGCAGCCGTAGATGGAGAAGCTCTATAAAGTCAGCAAAAACAAGACTGGGAGCTGACTGTGGCTCAGATCATGAACTTCTTATTGCCAAATTCAGAGTTAAATTGGAGAAAGAAGGGAAAACCACTAGACAATTCAGATATGACCTAAATCAAATGCCTTACAATTATACAATGGAAATGACAAATAGATTCAAGGGATCTTAGACCTGGTAGAGTGCCTGAAGAACTATGGACAGAGGTTTGTAACGTTGTACAAGAGATGGTGATCAAAACCATCCCCAAGAAGAAGAAATACAAAAGGCAAAATGGTTGTCTGAGGAGGCCTTACAAATAGCTGAGAAAAGAAGAGAAGCAAGGCAAAGGAGAAGCAGAAAGATATACTATCTGAATGCAGAGTTCCAAAGAATAGCAAGGAGAGTTAAGAAAGCCTTCCTAAGTGATCAAGGCAAAGAAATAGAGGAAAACAATAGAATGGGAAAGACTAGAGATCTCTTGAAGAAAATTAGAGATACCAAGGGAACATTTCATGCAAAGATGGGCACAATAAATTACAGAAATGGTATGGACCTAACAGAAGCAGAAGATATTAAGAAGCTGTGGCAAGAATACATAGAAGAACTATACCAAAAATATCTTAATGACCAAGATAACCATGAGAGTGTGATCACTCACCTAGAGCCAGACTGGAGTGTGAAGTCAAATGGACCTTAGGAAGCATCACTACGAACAAAGTTAGTGAAGGTGATGGAATTCCAGTTGAGCTATTTCATATCCTAAAAGATAATGCTGTAAAAGTTCTGCACTCAGTATGCCAGCAAATTTGGAAATCTCTGCAATGGCCACAGGTCTGGAAAAGGTCAGTTTTCATTCCAGTCACAAAGAAAGGCAATGACAAGGAATGTTCAAACTACCACACAATTGCAGTCATCTCACACCTTAGCAAAGTAATGCTGAAAATTCTCCAAGCTAGGCTTCCGCAGTACATGAACCGAGAACTTCCAGATGTTTAATATGGATTTAGAAAAGGCAGAATAACCAGAGATCAAATTGCCAACATCTTAGGATCATAGAGAAAGCAAGAGAGTTCCAGAAAAACATTTACTTGTGCTTTATTGACTATGCTAAAGCCTTTGACTATGTGGAAAACAACAAACTGTGGAAAATTCTTAGAGAGATGGGAATACCAGACCACCTTACCTGCTTCCTGAGAAATCTGTATGCAGATCAAGAAGCAACAGTTAGAACCGGACATGGAACAAGAGAATGGTTCCAAATTGAGAAAGGAGTATGTCGAGGCTGTATATTTTCACCTTGCTTATTTAACTTATATGCAGAGTACATCATGCGAAACCCCAGGTTGGATGAAGCACAACCTGGAATCAAGATTGCTGGGAGAAATATCAATAACCTCAGATATGCAGATGACACCACCCTTATGTCAAAAAGCGAAGAGGAACTGAAGAGCCTTTTGATGAAAGTAAAAGAGGAGAGTGAAAAAGCTGGCTTAAAAATCTACATTCAAAAAACTAAGATCATGGCATCTGGTCCCATCACTTCATGGCAAATAGATGCAGAAACAGTGGAAACAGTGATAAACTTTATTTTGGGGGGCTCTAAAATCGCTGCAGATGGTGAATGCAGCCATGAAATTAAAAGATGCTCCTTGAAAGAAAAGTTATGATCAATCTAGATAGCATATTATCAAGCAGAGACATTACTTTGCCAACAACGTTCCATGTAGTCAAAGCTATGGTATTTCCAGTAGTCATGTATGGATGTGAGAGTTGGACCATAAGGTAGCTGAGCACTGAAGAATTGATGCTGTTGAACTGTGGTGTTGAAGACTCTTGAGAGTCCCTTGGACAACACGGAGATCCAACCAGTCCATCTTAAAGGAAATCAGTCCTGAATATTCACTGGAAGGACTGATGCTGAAGCTGAAGGTCCAGTACTTTGGCCACCTGATGTGAAGAACTGACTCATTGGAAAAGACCCTGGTGCTGTGAAGGATTGAAGGCAGGAGGAAAAAGTGATGACAGAGGATGAGATGGTTGGATGGCATCCCTGACTCAATGGATATGAGTTTGAGCAACTCCGGGAGTTGGTGATGGACAGGGAAGCCTGGTGTGCTGAAGTCCATGGGGTCACAAAGAGTTAGATGCAACTGAGCTCTGAACTGAACTGACTATAGCCAAATAGTCTAGATTTATTAGTTTTTAACTTTAAGAGTCAATATACATCTGGATTGATTTGCCCTAAGGCTCAAACATTACTTTTTTTTTCAAAATATCACAAAACGATCTACACATTTTTGTTTCCCCAAAGTGGGTCTCTTCTAAATGTAATATGAAGAATGTTTATTTGTTTGGACTCCTGCAAATAGCTATTATACGGACACAAGGATTCTTTCAAATGTACTTGCTCAAAGAGACAAAAACATCGAGAAAAAAATTCGTTGTGCATAAAACCTATCATTCTTTGAACCATCATTATGTTTTATCAAACATAGAAATTTTCATCAAACATCATAAAATAATCCAACTTTCCCCCCAATCAAGCACTTATGTTTATCAGAAACAGTAAGATTACAGAGTTCTAAACATTCCTGCCCTGGAAAATTATTTAAAGTATTTGCAGAATAAAAACCAGTCACTATAATGTAAGGTAAGAAAACTAAATGAGCATTTGCTGATTTAAAATTAATATTAATTTAAGATACCTCAATAAGTATTCCAAATTATTAAAAATAATTTTAAATATAGGATGTGGTATGGGTTTGGAAGCGCTCAAATATAAAAACATCATTAAGGACATCATTAAATCAAAATTGATTAAAGAGTTGAACATAACTGAAACTATAAAACTGCTAGAATTAACGTGTTGGTGATGGCTTTTTTGGATTTGACATCAAAAGCAAAAGCAACAAAAGGAAAAATAAATGAGATTACATCAAACTAGTTTCTGCATAGCAAAGGAAACCAACAAATGAAAGGGCAGCTTATGGAAGGGGAGGAAATGTTTGCAAATCATGTATCTGATTAGGAGTTAATATCCTGTGTATGTATATGTATACTCATTCAGCTTCACAACAGAAATAACACACAATCCAATTAAAAAATGGACAGAGCATCTGAATAGATGTTTTTCCAAGGAAGACATAAAATGACCAATAGGTACTTGAGAAGGTGCTCAACATCATTAATCATCAGGGAACTGCAAATCAAAACCACAGTGAGAGGTCACCTCACAGTCACCTCACACTTGTTACAATGGCTATCAATAGAAAGACAAAAACTAACAGGTGTTGGTCAAGAAGTGGAGAAATGGGAACTCTTGTGCACTGCTGGTGGTAAATTGTCACAGCCACTATGGAAAATATAATGGAGGTATCTTTAAAATATAACTACCATAGGATCCAGCAGTCCCATTTCTGTATGTATCTAAAGGAAATGAGAGCAACATCTTGAAGACCTCTGCGTTCCCTTGTTCACTGTGGAATTATTCACAGTAGCCAAGATTCGGAAACAGTGTAAGTACTCATCAACGGGTGAATGGGTAAAGAAGATGTATATGTAAGTGGACTGTTATTTAGCTATAAAAAAGAAGGAAATCCTATTGTTTGATGCGACATGGATGGACTTTGATGGCATGACGCTATGTGAAATGTCAGACTCAGAATAACAAATACTTTATGATATCATTTATATATGGAATCTAAAAACAAACAAAAAGAGCTCAGCTGGGGGTGGGAAAATGGGTGAAAGGGTCAAAAGGTATAAACTTTGAGTTATGAATAAAATAAAATGCAATGCACAGCATGGTGACTGTAGTTAATAATGCTGTATTGCATATTTGAAAGTTACTAAAAGAATGGATCTTAAAAATGCTCATCACATGAAAATAAAATAATTATGTGTGGTGACTGATGTTAACTAGACTTATTGTGGTAATCATTTCTCAATATGTATAAACATTGAGTCTTTATGTTGTACCTCTGGAACTAATATGTCAGTCATACCTCAATTAAAAAAAAATACATAGGACATGATAGCACCCTGTTGATAATTAATGGAGTACTCATTGAAGTGATTCGTATTTGCTCCACAGCTTTTATGTCAGTAGCTATATAAACCAACTGATTTTATTCTGTAATCTCTGATTTTCCATGGCCTATATTTTCTGGGGACCTCTGGTTACAAAACAAAGTACAATATTTAAAATACTGTGAAAAATTTGCTCATTATGAAATCATTGGTGAAAACAGTTTCTTTGTATTTATATAAGCACTATAGAATTCTTAAGCCTGCCAAACTCTCCCTTCTCTCTAATAAAGGGAATTGTGTGTGAGAGACTTAGCACTTTTCTATGCGCTAGTACACCTGACTGATACAGACTTAAAAAAATCTTTATGTTTTACCTAAATGATTCTTGTCCCATAAAATCTAAGGGATATTTATTCTCTAAGTAGGCTGTGATTGATTCTCATTTCTTTATTGCTTTATAAAAATCTCCCTCTCCTGTGAGGGGAGAGGTATACGCCACATTGTTCTATGTTCAGATAGAATGATATGTTCAGAGCCTATCATTGTTCTATGTACATGTCTGCTAGATATGTAATTGTACTAGACTGCAATTTTACTACTCATTCAAGAAGTTCAACTACCATAAACCTTCTAAATGCTAAGTTGTTATACCAGGACACTATGAAAAAAATGGAAACACAATATTCATTATTCTAAAAGCTCCAGGAACAACCTGGCAGACCACCATGTATCCTTCCTATGATTTCCCCGCTTTTAATGTTCTTCCCACTGTCCTCTTTCTTGGACACAGTGTTCCCCATCTCTGCCCTCAGGGGCTGTGTTTTCCCTTTGCTCTGTTGCCTGTGGAATTTGCTTTGATGGAGTCAGTGTGATTCATTTTCCAGGGTCACACTGTGCCAATCCTTCTCACAAAGTGCACTTAGAAAAGTGCCTCCACTTGGAGATTTATTATTTCTCTATGCTCACCTTCTTCTGAGGTGATCTTTCATGGGTTATTACTTTCCAGTCTTTAAAAAAATGTGCTTTTTTGATAAGACAGAGCAGAGGACATGTGGTGTGTAAGGCAGTCAGTCAATCCACAGTCCATCAGGAGTGACTGTATATCTAGGAAGGTGATTACACCTTAAAAAGCGAATACAAATGTCATGTTCCAGTTTCTCTTCTAGTAATTATGAGAGAAGGTTTTATTTCTTTATTTCCATCAATGTTTTATTTTCCTTGAGTATTTGTGGGGTGGAGGGAGAGAGTTTGAGGTAAATTGACGGCTTCATTGCAGGCTCCTTGAAGAAGTTGACCGATAAAATGAAATCCAATCTTCTCTCTGTCGGGAATATGTGAAAAGTATGAAAAGGATGCACGTCTTTTATCCAGACAGAATGTGCCTGTGTCCTTTTCAGAACTGGCTTTCATGTGGTAAAGCTGAACTCTTTGATCTCCTCAGTTCTGGTCACCATTGACTCTCTAATGCAAACCAACTCCAGTCCAGGAAAGACTGTGTTAGAAACTCTGATGTCCCTAGTGACAAACAACCTGAAAGTTGCTCAGTCATGCCTGACTCTTTGTGACCCCATGAACTATACAGTCCATGGGATTCTCCAGGCCAGAATGCTGGAGAGGGTAGCTGTTGCCTTCTCCAGGGGATCTTCCCAACCCAGGGATTGAACCCAGATCCCCTGCATTGCAGGTAGATTCTTTACATCTGAACCACCAGGGAAACCCAAATCATTGTCCATGATTGTTAACAGAAATCAAATGTGTAATAGTGCAAAGAGAAGGGGAATTGGATCAAGAAGTTATGAATTTATTTCCTGTTTTTTATGTTCAAAATATTTGGGTCTTGAGCAAGTAATTTCTCCACTCTGCACATAAATTGACATAATGCAGTTTACTCAGCAATACTTTAAATGCCTACTTATGCATTTAGCCTTATTCAAGGGGACTATAATCTATATTTAAGCAATGATCCCTGTCCTTGTAAAACTTACATGTCACTAGAAGAAACACATAGTAGGTAAAGGCCTAATAAGGAAGTAAAATTTTATAGAATATTAGAAAATAATAATTTCTAAAAAAGTAAGCTTAAATGGAGTGTTGAAACAGGAATGTGTGTAGTAACAAATAAGATAATCAGGATAATCTGAGGACCTTGCATTTGAACAAAGACCTAAAAGAGGTAAGGGATTTAGCCAGACATTTACCTGCTAGAAGAGGATTCTAAGCAAAGGGAAGAGCTAGAGTAAAAGTCCTTAGGCTGGGATCTAGTGCATGGCATGATTAAGTAACAGCAAAGAGACTTGTGTATTAGATTGGCTGAAGGAGAGGCAGCTGTGCGGTTCTGGAGGGGCTGTGAGGAGATGCCCCACGTCCAAGGACAGAGAAGCCCCAGTAGGACGGTAGGCACTTGAGCAGCAGCTGCGTGGAGCTGGAGCGACTTTGAGGAGATAGCCCACGTCCAAGGGCAAAGGAGAAGCCCCAGCAGAACTGTAGAAGGGGCGAATTCACATTTAGACTCAAACCCTATTCCTACCAGAGATGCTCAGAGGGCTGAAACAAACCTTGTGTGCACCAGGACCCAGAGACCCCACACAGACTGAGATAGAACTGTGTCTGAGTGTCTCCTGTGGAGGTACGGGTGAGCAGTGGACTGCCACAGGGGCAGGGGCTCTAGGTGCAGCAGATTTGGGTATGGCTGGGTGCAGCACACTTGGGGATGGCATAAGCCCTCTTGGAGGAGGTCGCCATTAACCCCACCATAGAGCTGCCAGAACTTACACAGGACTGGGGAAATAGACTCTTGGAGGACACAAACATAACCTTGTGCACACCAGGACCCAGAAGAAAGGATCAGTGACCCCATAAGAGACTGACCCAGACTTGCCCGGGACTGTCCAGGAGTCTGTGGTGGAGGCATGGGTCAGTGGTGGCCTGCTGCAGGGTTGTGAAAGGTTGTTGCTGAGCCACAAAAGACACCAGGATTCTTGACCTCCGGAGGAGAAGAATTAAATCCAGGTCCAAAAATGAGGCTTGATCGCTCGGAGCTTTTGTGTAATATAGTATAAAAGAGATAAGAGAAAGCTTCTGACATAGACATCAGAAGGGGGGAGAAAGAGTACCCACTTACTGGTGTTAGCAATGGAGTTATATACCTTTTAATTAGTTATTGCAATGAATCAAAAGAATGTCTCAGGTTTGTGAAAATTTTACCAGACCCACTCTCACAATTTACATTTTAGGATAACAAGGTTAGAATTGAACAATAGAAAGATCCTACCAGACCTACTCCCATAATATACATTGTAAGATATCAGGATTAGTCAGAAGGTTTTCAGGAAGGAGAAACTGTCCTCCAGCAGGATACATTGTTCTTGTATAATCACTAGTACTGAGTTTAAACTGAATTGTGTAATTGACTAAGACTAAGGAATGTAGAGGAAAATAAAAATGTTTGTCCTTTTCTCCTCCTTGAGAATTCCAGACTCCTATCTCCACTTTGAGAGCCCCAGACCCTTCTCTCCTTGGGGACCATGGACTTCTTATCAATCTGCCTAGGAACTGACTCTCTCAATTGGGAACTCTGAGTGTAGCTGTGCATACATGGGACCTTTTGAAGGAGGTTGCCATTATCTTCATTACCTCCACCATAGTTTGGCCCCTGGTAAATAACAATACACTTCCCTGGTGGCTCAGACGGTAAAGTGTCTGTCTATGATGCGGGAGACCCGGATTCGATCCCTGGGTTGGGAAGATCCCTTGGAGAAGGAAATGGCAATCCACTCCAGTACTATTGCCTGGAAAATCCCATGGACAGAGGAGCCTGGTAGGAGGCCATCTATTGGGGTTGCACGGAGTCCAATGTGACATGACTGAGCGACTTCACATTCACGTTCAAATAACAAGAAGGGTACAAAGCTCCACCCATCAATAGAAAATTGTATTAAAGATTTACTGAGCATAGCCCTGCCCATCGGAACAAGACCCAGTTGCTCCCTTGTTCAGTTTCTCCATTCCAGAATTTCCATAAGCCTCTTATCCTTTGGCATTAGAGAGCAGACAGACTGAAAACCACAATCACAGAAATCTAACTAATCTGATCATATGGACCACAGCCTTGTATAATTCAGTGAAACTATGAGCCATGCCATGTAGGGCCACCCAAGATGGATGGGTCATGGTTGAGAGTTCTGACAGAATGTGGTCCACTGGAGAAGAGAATGGCAAACCACTTCAGTATTCTTGCCCTGAGAACCCCATGAAGAGTATGAAAAGGCAAAAATACAGAACACTGAAAGATGACCGCAGGTCAGTAGGTACCCAATATGCTACTGGAGATCAGTGGAGAAATAACTCCAGAAAGAAGGAAGAGATGGAGCCAAAGCAAAAACAACACCCAGCTGTAGATATGACTGATGATAGAAGCAAAGTCCAGTGCTGTAAAGAACAATGTTGCATAAGAACATGGACTGTTAGGTCCATGAATCAAGGCAAATTGGAAGTGGTCAAACAAGAGATGGCAAGAATGAACATCGACATTTTAGGAAGCAGCAAACTAAAATGGACTGGGATGGTTGAATTTAACTCAGATGATCATTATATCTACTACTGAGGGCAAGAATCCTTTAGAAGAAATGGAGTAGCCATCATGGTTAACAAAGGAGTCTGAAATGCAGTACTTGGATGCAATCTCAAAAATGACAGAATGATCTCTGTTCGTTTCCAAGGCAAACCATTCAATATCACAGTAATCCAAATCTGTGACCCGACCAGTAATGCTGAAGGAACTGAAGTTGAACAGTTCTACGAAGACCTACAAGACCTTCTAGAACTAACACCCCCCAAAAATGTCCTTTTCATTATAGGGGACTGGAATGTAAAAGTAGGAAGTCAAGAAACACCTGGAGTAACAGGAAAATTTGGCGTCAGAGTACAGAATGAAGCAGGGCAAAGGCTAATAGAGTTTTGCAAAGAGAACACACTGGTCATAGCAAACACCCTCTTCCAATAACACAAGAGAAGACTCTACACATGGACATCACCAGATGGTCAATACCAGAATCAGATTGTTTGTATTCTTTGCAGCCAAAGATGGACAAGATCTATACAGTCAGCAAAAATAAGACTGGGAGCTGACTGTGGATCAAATCATGAATTCCTTATGAAAATTTAGACTTAAGTTGAAGAAAGTAAGGAAATCACTAGACCATTCAGGTATGACCTAAATCAAATCCCTTACAATTATACAGTGGAAGTGAGAAATAGATTCAAGGGATTAAATCTGATAGAGTGCCTGAAGAACTATGGGCTGAGATCTGTGACACTGTACAGAAGACAGGGATCAAGACCATCTACAAGAAAAAGAAATGCAAAAAAATCAAAATGGCTGTCTGAGGAGGCCTTACAAACAGCTATGAAATGAAGAGAAGTGAAAGGCAAAGGAGAAAAGGAAAGATATATCCATTTGAATGCAGAGTTCCAAAGAATAGCAAGGAGAGATAAGAAAGCCTTCCTAAGTGACCAGTGCAAAGAAATAGAGGAAAACAATAGAATGGGAAAGACTAGAGATCTCTTGAAGAAAATTAGAGATACCAAAGGAACATTTCATGCAAAGATGGATACAATAAAGGACAGAAAGGGCGTGGACCTAACAGAAGCAGAAGATAATTGAGAAGAGGTGCAAGAATACACAGAAGATCTATACAAAAAAGTTCTTCACGACTCAAATAGTCATGATGGTATGATCACTCACCTAAAGCCAGACATCCTGGAATGCAAAGTCACATGGGCCTTAGGAAGCATCACTACAAACAAAGCTAGTGGAGGTGATGGAATCCCAGTTGGGCTATTTCAAATCTTAAAAGATGATGCTGTGAAAGTGCTGTACTCAATATGCCAGCAAATTTGGAAAACTCAGCAGTGGCCACAGGACTGGAAAAGGTCAGTTTTCATTCCAGTCCCCAAAAAAGGCAATGCCAAAGAATGCTCAAACTATTGCACAATTGCAGTCATCTCCCACACTAGTAAAGTAATGCTCAAAATTCTCCAAGTCAGGCTTCAGCAGTACATGAACCGTGAACTTCCAGATGTTCAAGTTGGAATTAGAAAAGGCAGAGGAACCAGAGATCAAATTGCCCACATTTGTTGGATTATTGAAAAAGCAAGAGAGTTCCAGAAAAACATCTACTTCTGCTTTATTGACTATGCCAAAGCCTTTGACTGTGTGGATCACAATAAACTATGGAAAATTCTGAAAGAGATGGGAATACCAGACCACCTGACCTGCCTTTTGAGAAATCCATATGCAGATTACGAAGCAACAGTTAGAACTGGACATGGAACAACAGACTGGTTCCAAATAGGGAAAGGAATACATCAAGCCTGTATGTTGTCATCCTGCATATTTCACTTATATGCAGAGTACATCATGAAAATGCTGGGCTGCATGAAACACAAATTGGAATCAAGATTTCTGGGAGAAATATCAATAACCTCAGATATGCAGATGACACCACCCTTATGGCAGAAAGTGAAGAAGAACTACAGAGCTTCTCGATGAAAGTAAAAGAGGAGAGTGAAGAAGTTGGCTTAAAGCTCACCATTCAGAAAACTAAGATCATGGCATCTGGTCCCATCACTTCATGGCAAATAAATGGGGAAACAGTGGAAATAGTAACAGACTTTATTTTCTTGGGCTCCAGAATCACTGCAGATGATGACTGCAGCCATGAAAGTAAAAGACAGTTGCTTCTTAGAAGAAAAGTTCTGACCAACCTAGACATCATATTAAAAAGCAGAGACATTACTTTGCCAACAAAGGTCCATCTAGTCAAGGCTATTGTTTTTCCAGTAGTCATGTGTGGATGTGAGAGTTGGACTATAAAGAAAGGTGAGTGCTGAAGAATTGATGCTTTTGAACTGTGGTGTTGAAGAAGACTCTTAAGAATCCCTTGCACTGCAAGGAGATCCAACCAGTCCGTCCTAACGGAGATCAGTCCTGAATATTCATTTGAAGGGTGATGTTGAAGCTGAAACTCCAGTACTTTGGCCACCTGATGAAAAGAATTTACTCATTTGAAAAGACCCGATACTGGGAAACTGAATGCAGGAGGAGAAGGGGATGACAGAGGATAAGATGGTTGGATGGCATCACCGACTCAATGGACATGAGTTTGGGTAAACTCCGGGATTTGGTGATGGACAGGGAGGCCTGGCGTGCTGCAGTCCATGGGGTGCCAAAGAGTTGGACATGACTGAGCGACTGAACTGGAGTGAACTGAGAATAGTAGTAGAAGTTAGAATGGCCATTGGTGGTCATATCATGTGTATCACTGTAGGGTATTTCAGAATTTCAGCTCTTGCTGGTTTTGAAAGAGAAACTGTGGCAGGTAGTCTTAACTTACAATGGGATAAAAGTAATTCATATCTTTCATCATCCCTTTGTAACTTTGAATTATTTTTTGTTATTATTTAATTCCCCTTTCTCTGCAGTTGTCAAATTCCCACTCATCTTCTCAGTCTCTAGACCCCTTGCCTGTTACATACAGGCTAGTATCTCAAGGATGAAAGTCACATAGAATGCCGGAGTGATTTCAATATATTCTTCCATTATCTAGGATTCTGGCTTCTTTGGTCATTTTCAGATAATATCAGAAATTATACATACACACACATATATGTGTGTATATTATATAATTTTATGTAATAATGGTGCTAAAGCTGAAACTCCAGTACTTTGGCCACCTCATGCGAAGAGTTGACTCATTGGAAAAGACTCTGATGCTGGGAGGGATTGGGGGCAAGAGGAGAAGGGGACGACAGAGAATGAGATGGCTGGATGGCATCACTGACTTGATGGACATGAGTCTGAGTGAACTCCGGGAGTTGGTGATGGACAGGGAGGCCTGGCGTGCTGTGATTCATGGGGTCGCAGAGAGTCGGACATGACTGGACGACTGATCTGATCTGATAATATGTATTTTTAAGTCTAATTTTCAGAGAAAGAGTTTGTTTTGATAAAAACCAGTGTGTTAAAGCTGAATGCAAAGTTTTCTCTTTAGAGAAAGTGGAGGGTCTACTTAGATTTGCTCATTATACTGTTTTCAATATTTGTAAGTCTCTTTCTATTTTAGATTAAATTTATTTATTTTAATTAGAGGCTAATTGCTTTACAATATTGTATGGGTTGTAAATAACTTAATTTGTATCATTTTTTAAAGTTATGTTTCATATATGAATGATATGATATTTGTCATTCTCTGTCTGGCTTCACTTAGTATGATAATCTCTTGGTTTATCCATGTTGCTACAAATGGCGTTATTTCATTCTTTTCTGTGACTAATATTCCATTATATATATAAACACCACATCTTCTATATCCATTCTGTCAGTGGTTATTTAGGTTGCCTCCATGTCTTGGCTGTTGTCAGCAGTGCTGCAGTAAACATTGGGGTACATATAGCTTTTCAAATTGTGGTTTTCTCCAGATATATTCCCAGGAGAGGGATTGTTCAATCATATGGTAGTTTTATGTTTAGTTTTTTAGGACCCTCCATACTGTTCTCCATAGTGGTTGTACCAATTTATATTCCCACCAACAGTGTAGGAGCATTCCTTTTTCTCCACACCCTCTCCAGCATTTATTGTCTTTAGATTTTTTGATGATAGCCATTCTGACCAGTGTGAGGTGATACCTCATTGTAGTTTTGCTTTGCATTTCTCTGACAATTAGTGATATTGAGCATCTTTTTCATGCGCTTTTTGGCCTTCTGTATGTCTTCTTTGGAGAAATGTCTGTTTAGATCTTCTGCCTGTTTTTTGATTGGACTTATTTTTTTACATAGAGCTGCATGAGCTATTTGTTTATTTTGGAGATTAATCCCTTGTTGGTTGCTTTGTTTGCAGACATTTTCTCTTATTCTGTGGGTTGTCTTTTCATTTTGTTTATGGTTTCCTTTGCTGTGCAGAAACTTTTAAGTTTAATTAGGCTCCATTTGTTTATTTTGTCTTTGTTTTCATTACACTAGGAGGTGGATCCAAAAAGATATTGCTGTGATTTATGTCAGAGTGTTCTGCCTATGTTTTCCTCTAAGAGTTTAAAAGTGTCTGACCTTATGTTTAGGTCTTTGATCCATTTTGAGTTTATTTTTCTGTATGGTATTAGAGAATGTTCTTAGTTTTCATTTTTGAAATGGAAGCCAGGAAGATGCTTAACACAAAAAAAGATTTCACATATGGAAGTGTATTTCAAATACGCACAGTCACAAGAATATTATGGGTGCTTTTACATGATAGATTCCTGGGATCACACCATTAAAGTAGATTAGAATTTCCAGGAAAGGGTCACTAAATTACAGTGGATTAACAAACCTACTGCATAAACCTCGTGATCAAGGAACTTTAGAACATAGTATGTGTGTTTTTATCGGATTAAGTGTGGTATCGAAATAGATATTCTGTGAGACATCTGGTATTGGGAAGACAGTTATTAGCAAGATTAGTTATTGAGGTTGTTCAATGAATGTATACATAAATGAAACACAGACATATTGGTATCCTTCTATTCATCTACCCTGTCCTTAAGGTAGGCAGTTCAAAACAGTGTGACCAAAATGTTTCCAGTACTTCTAAAAATTCTACCATTAAGCTGTGCAGTATTTTTTTTTTCTTGCTTTAGGTGTAGATGGGCAAGAACTAATATTTGTTAATGTCTGCATTAAATCTCTTTTTAAAAATTCAGTGTATACAATTAAATGCCTATTATATATTGGCCTAGGTGATAAAAACAGTAAGGATAGAGTGGTAGGCAAAGCAGATAAGATCATTTGCCTCAAGCAACTTGCACTTATTCCATAGATATTATTCCAAAAAATCTATGTGAACTCATATTGTTTATTTGGACACTGTCTCTATCCTAAAATGTATGTTTTTCCTCATAAGCACACTTTTTTTCCCCCCAGCTTTGGCTATTGGGATCTCTTTCATTTGGCAACAAGGTCTCTGACATAGCATCATTGTTTTGTTATCTGAGCACTTCCTTACTTTCTGGCACCACAAGATGCCCTAGGCTCAACTTGTTTATTCGCTGCCCTGCTTCTAAAATCAGTCATTTCTCCAAGGACTTCTACTTCCTTTTATTAGAGAATATGATTAGACACCAAAATCTAAGTGTTAGGTACGCTCTTTGTTATAGGAGTATCATTGTTTCTAGAGTCTTTCAGCTGACAGAGCAGAGAAATAGATGTGAATGTACTACATATTTCCAGTGGACAGAATCTGGATCCACTTTTCTAAAGTTCACTACTTGCAGAGGTACTGTTTCAACCACCTAGAACTGTAGTTAAGGCCAACAAATCTCTCTCTTACCCAACCCTAAGATCAATAAAACACAGCATATGAACAGAAGGCTTAAATAAGCGAGAGAAAGTGCAGGTAGAACGTCCCTTATGCACACATTAAAAGGAGCTGCTTCCTCTTCCAGTGCTTTGGTAAGCCTACAAAAAGTGTTGCTACATTTACAGAAAACATACTTTTGAATCTCAGTGTTTTCCTCAGGAAAATAGGGACTATTATTTCTGGAAAGAATACTATACACCAGGGCTACCTCCCTAGATTTCCCACATGACCTACCTTACACAAAGGAAGTAGAGAAGACAAAGATTAACAGCACTGGAGATTGATGATCTTGTTTGCCTTTTCTCCTTGGTCACATAGATCAGACTGCATTCTTTAATTTATCAGAAGTTTGATGGGGTAAAACAGATGGCCTAGGGCAAATAAGACACAAAGTCATTCTGTGTTCTACCTAAAGGTTTTAAAGTCATTCATGCGAGGTTGGAGACAGTTTGAGGACAATTTGGTCTAATACACCCAGAAATATGGGGAGGGGAAAAGGTAATGTGTGGCTACAGATTTTAAGATGAACAAGTTTTGTAAGCAAGTGGCCTAGAAAGGAGTGAGAAAATTAAAGCAAGAAAAGGAAGAGTTTGGGTAGTGATAATTAGATACAGGCATGATGCCTTGGAAGTTGTCTGTACTAGAAGCACATCAGACTGTTATTTGGCTTTTACATTTTAACCTTATTTTATCAGATAATTATATATTTAAATGAAGTTTTTAAAGTGTTTATAGATATGTACTCTATAATAATGTAAATCCTACATAGAATCATGCTGTTTCTATGATCAAA
Organism: Bos mutus; assembly: GCF_027580195.1. Classification (NCBI taxonomy): domain Eukaryota; kingdom Metazoa; phylum Chordata; class Mammalia; order Artiodactyla; family Bovidae; genus Bos; species Bos mutus. The sequence continues at coordinate 99,331,724 of NC_091623.1, read as the reverse complement.
ACTCTAGGAAATTGTCATATTTTTTATGTCACCTTAGAGCAATTTTGTTTAGTTATAAGATTTATCCATTACTAGTCAAAATACAGTTGCTCAAACAAGTTAATAGATGCACATTTTCTGTCTTTTGTGCTTTTAAGTTTTTCCATCTAAAAATATAGTTGTATCTCTCTATTTCTTTCAAGTTCTCAATATGAAGAAGTTATTGCTGTCTTATTAAATTAATTCATAAGACTTCTGCAAAATGAAAACTTTGGAGTAAAAGGTGATTTACAAAATGTGGTAACATAAAACCTACCTTTTCAAGTTTAATACTATGTGGAACCAAGGAAGAGAGAGAGAAGATGAAAGAGCTTGTTTCAAGAGGTGAAGAGGGAACTCTTCACACCCAGCCTATTACTTCAATTTAGAAGTCTCTAAAACAATGCTGGCTTGAAAACAGTGGAGTAAATGATCATTAAGATAGCATCTCCAATACTCTGAAATCTGTGATGCTTAGGAAAGTGTTTTAGAAATTGAAGACAAAGAGTCAAATTTATGGGGTACAATAAAAGCATAAAAACTGACCATGTTATTCAGTGTAGGCAGGTAATTCCAATGATCTGGAAAATCAAAGAAGCCAAAACTGGACGTAGGCGTGTTATCATATTTCCTGTGTATAACTGGAAGAATGTGGGCCAACAAATGGATCCTATCCCTAAAGAAGTCAAAGACAGACAGGCTTAGAACATCTCATGTTGGAAGATATATGACATTATCTAAATTGCAAATCTGAATACATATCTGAAAATCAGATTCATTTATATTGTAGGCAGTATTTTGTCATTTCAACTAGGCACAAGGCTATACTTGCCTTAAAGCAAGTCATCTTTTCAGATGAAAGATAAATTTCCAAGTGCCATGAAGAAAAATTTTCAAGACCTTCTGGCTAAAAGTCCAAATAATTAACAAGACAGGAAACAGATACTTGTGTGTTTCAAATACCTCAATAGGAACATGCAAAGCAAGATAAATATAGAAAAGCATTGTCAAAAATCTCAAAGAAATATAAGGGAATCCAGAATTCAGATATTATTCTAGGGTAAAGCCAAGAGAAAAAGGGTCTTTAAGTGCAAAATAACTTAAGCTTTACTTGTATTTGTGAGCCCTTCTTGAGCAGTTTTCTAATGGATGGACTTGATTCAACCAAGTGACTAATGGAGAAGTTTGGTAAGGGGCTGATTATGAGCATTTAATGTATTTTAAAACATTTTATACTAAAAGGTTGACATAAAGTGAAAATTTTATGTAAAAATGTTATGCTACATGCTATGACAAAAAAGATAATAAATTTCATAAAGAGGAGAAAGGAAAGAGAAGACTACAGTGAGTTCATTAGAAAAAAGTGAGAATAAATGGTAGCATGAAAACCTTGTAGGTCAGATACTAATCAGTTAAATAAGAAATCAAGGAACAGAAAATTTTCTAAGAAAGTATAATATAAAGGTAGTTGTTAGAAGAAAAGATGTATCTTAAATGTTAAAAGTATTTTAAAGCATAAAAGCAAAATAAATTATGAATAAAAAGATGAGTAGGAAATATAATAAAAATAATTTTAACCAAAAATTTACTGCATTTTGAGACTAGTATTAGTCATATTGATTTATGGAAATAGACTTAACTCAATAATTAAAAATTTTTAACAAAAATTTAATATGGCTTTCAAGTAAGATTCAACTATATGCTGCATCTAAGAGATACTTACATAACAAAGTGATTCATCATCTGAGAATAAAGAGAAAAGCAAAGATATATAGGAATTAAAAAAGTCCTTAGAAAGCATTGGCTGTATTGCCACTTATGACAAAGCAGAGTTAAAGCCAGATATCATTAAATGTTATAAGTAACTGAGAAAGCAGGTATGCTCAAGAGAAACAATGGAGAGGACAGGAAAAAAAGAATAGAAACTTAATAATGGGAACATATATGGCATCACTCTCAGTATATGACTAGTCAGGTGGACAAAGAATAATACTGTTTATGAAAATGAAAAAATGAATTAAACCTTCAATTTATAAAGCTAGAAAAAGAACAAAAACCCAATTCAACCTTTAATATTAGGAAGATAATAAGAAAAATAAAAACAGAATAGAAACACAGCAAATGTGGATAATATATGAAAATACAAGGGGGGAAGAACCACTGAAAGAGAAGAAATTAGTATAAATTATAAAGACCACATTGCATACCACTTTTCAAATAAGTTTGCATTTAAAGAAGTATATTCATCTTTTAGGAAAACAGATGAGTAAGGAAAAGCTTAAAGAGACCATTAAAAGATATAAACATTAATGAAAAATCCATGAAAAAAAAAATAGTTGTTGTTCCATCATTAAGTTGTGTCCACCTCTTTGTGACCCCATGGACTGCAGCACACCAGGCTTCCCTGTCCTTCACTATCTCCCAGAGTTTCATCAAACTCATGTCAATTGAGCCGGTGAAATTACTCAGCTCAAATTGTTTCAAAAAAGAATTCTACTAAATTGACAAAATCAGAAAAGCCCAATGATATAAAAATAGTTCCTGACAGAGAATAATGAAGGAAATCTTCCTATTTTTCTGAAACAACTATAACACTTAAGCTTAAACATAATGCTAATATTACAGAACTAATGACTTTGGCATAGTAATCAAATATTTTATTAAAATATTAGAATAATATATAATTTTAAAATGGCTGAGTGAAATTTATTTCTAGAATGTAAAGATAATTATTAAGAAAGTCACATAACATATAAATACCATGAATAGAGTAGTTTGTAAACAACAAGCATTTATTTTTCACAATTCTGGAGGCTGAGAAGTCAAAGATCAAGATGATTGCACATTTGGTTTTGGTTGAAAGCATTTTTATTGTAAACTTACATGGCAGAAGGGGCAAGCTAGGTCTCTGGAGTCTCTTTTATAAAGAAGCACTAATTGTAGTCATGAGGGGTCTGCCCTCTAATGCCCTAATCTTCTTCTCAAATACCCTCCTCACTGTAACATCATCTTGAGAGTTAGAATTTCAAAGTATACCTTTTGGGGAGGACACAGACATTCAGTCCATAGCAGATGGCATTAATGGTTGTGTGTCCTGATATCCTGCTGGTTTAAGAGGGTGCCCAAGATTGTCTTTAGTTCTTCCCTGAAAGTGAAATTTGCTCAGTCATATCCAACTCTTTGTGAACCCATGGACAATACAGTCCATGGAATTCTCCAGGCCAGAATACTGGAGTGGGTAGCCTTTCCCTTCTCCAAGGGATTTTCCCAAACCAAGGATTGGACCAAGGTCTCCCACATTGCAGGTGGATTCTTTACCAGCTGAGCCACCAGGGAAGCCCAAGAATACTGGAGAGAGTTGCCTATCCCTTCTCCAACAGATCTTTCCAACCTAGGAATTGAACCAGGGTCTCCTGCATTGCAGGTGGATTTTTTACCAACTGAGGTATCAGGGAGGCCCAGTTCTTCCTGGAGCCTAATTAAATGAACAGTTACTTGCTTGTTATTATGGAAACTGGAGGAGAAACTTCAGTATCTAATATAACTATTGGGAAACGTTAAGTTGGGTAAACTTTGGTCGTATTAGCAGTAAAACACATGGACATACTTTTTGGCTTTTTGAAGTTGTTTTCCCCGATGATAGTAAATATATAGTGTGAAAGTGTGTTAGTCGCTCAGTTGTGTCTGACTCTTTGTGACCGCGTGGACTGTACCCTGCCAGGCTCTTCTGTCCATGGAATTTTCCAAGCAAGAATACTAGAGTGGGTTGCCCTGCCTTCTCCAGGGGATCTTCACAACCCAGGATAGAACCCCAAGTCTCCTACACTACAAGTGAATTCTTTACCATCTGAGCCATCAGGGAAGCCCAGTAAATATATCTTCATTACTAAATAAAGGAAGGGGTGAAGAAAGAAACTATCGCTAAGAAACAACCAAGTTTAGTATTTGGTATGTTATTTTCTATTAAGGCTTGACCTTTATTTCTTAACGATGATGACATAGTATATACACAGATTTCATAAACTGATTTAAATGGTTTTAATTAAATAATTGATTAATTTTATTTTTTTTTGAACTGAGGTAGAGTTGATTTTCAACGTCGCTTTAATTTGTCGTTTACTACATGGGGCTTCCCTGGTAGCTCAGTTGGTAAAGAATCTACCTGCAATGCAGGAGACCAGGTTTCGATCCCTGGATCAGGAAGATCCCCCCCCAGGAGGAAATGGCCACCCACTTCAGTATTCCTGCCTGGGAATTCCTTGGACAGAGGAGCCTGGTAGGCTACAGTCCATGGGGTTGCAAGAGTTGTAAACAACTTAGCAACTAAACCACCACCACGTGGTTTTACAATTATACAAATGATAAATGCCACAATGAATATAATCAAAACAGAAAAATAATAAAAAGTGTTCATAAGGATGTGGTGAAACTGTAACGTCATGCATTGTTGGTGGAACTATAAGAAGCCACTTTGGATAATGGGCCTCCCTGGTGGCTCAGCGGTAAAGAATCCACCTGCAATGCAGAAGACACAGGAGATGTGGATTCAGTCCTTGGGTCAGGAAGATCCCCTGAAGAAGGGCACAGCAACCCACTCCAGTACTCTTGCCTGGAGAATCCCCTGGACAGAGGAGCCTGGTGGGCTACAGTCCATAGAGTTGCAAAGAGTCGGACACGACTGAAGCAACTGAGCACGCATGCACACACTTTAGATAACAGGTTCTTACAAAGTGGTTCTTAAAAATTCAGCATACACCTAACATATGAATCATCCATTCCATTCCTGCTAGTCACTCAAGAGAAAAAGAAACAGAAAAACATTTGTCCACACAAATACTTGTACCTGGGGAGTTCCTCTTTCAGTATCCTATCATTTTGCCTTTTCATACTGTTCATGGGGTTCTCAAGGCAAGAATACTGAAGTGGTTTGCCATTCCCTTCTCCAGTGGACCACATTCTGTCAGACCTCTCCACCATGACCCACCCGTCTTGGGTGGCCCCACAGGGCATGGCTTAGTTTCATTGAGTTAGACAAGGCTGTGGTCCCTGTGATTAGATTGACTAGTTTTCTGTGATTATGGTTTCAGTGTGTCTGCTCTCTGATACCCTCTCACAACACTTGCCGTCTTACTTGGGTTTCTCTTACCTTGGACGTAGGGTATTTCTTCAAGGCTGCTCCAGCAAAGCGCAGCCGCTGCTCCTTACCTTGGATGAGGGGTATCTCCTCACCACCACCCCTCCTGATCATGAACGTGGAGTGGCTCCTCTCGACCCTCCTGCGCCCGTGCAGCCACATGGACATCACCAGATGGTCAACACCGAAATCAGATTGATTATATTCTTTGCAGCCAAAGATGGAGAAGCTCTATACAGTCAGCAAAAACAAGACCGGGAGCTTACTGTGGCTCAGATCATGAACTCCTTATTGCCAAATTCAGACTGAAATTGAAGAAAGTGGGGAAAACCACTCGACCATTCAGGTATGACCTAAATCAAATCCCTTATGATTATACAGTGGAAGTGAGAAATAGATTTAAGGGACTAGATCTGATAGACAGAATGCCTGATGAACTATGGACGTAGGTTTGTGACATTGTACAGGAGACAGGGATCAAGACCATCCCCATGGAAAAGAAATGCAAAAAAGCAAAATGGCTGTCTGGGGAGGCCTTACAAATAGCTATGAAAAGAAGGGAAGTGAAAAGCAAAGGAGAAAAGGAAAGATATAAGCATCTGAATGCAGAGTTCCAAAGAATAGCAAGAAGAGATAAGAAAGCCTTCCTCAGCGATCAGTGCAAAGAAATAGAGGAAAACAACAGAATGGGAAAGACTAGAGATCTCTTGAAGAAAATTAGAGATACCAAGGGAACATTTCATGCAAAGATGGGTCAATAAAGGACAGAAATGGTATGGACCTAACAGAAGCAGAAGATATTAAGAAGACAAGAATACACGTGGCAAGAATACATGAAGGAACTGTACAAAAAAGATCTTCATGATCAAGATAATCACGATGGTGTGATCACTCACCTAGAGCCAGACATCCTGGAATGTGAAGTTAAGTGGGCCTTAGAAAGCATCACTATGAACAAAGCTAGAGGAGGTGATGGAATTTCAGTTGAGCTTTTTCAAATCCTGAAAGATGATGCTGTGAAAGTGCTGCACTCAGTATGTCAGCCAATTTGGAAAACTCAGCAGTGGCCATAGGACTGGAAAAGGTCAGTTTTCATTCCAATCCCAAAGAAAGGCAATGCCAAAGAATGCTCAAACTACCACACAATTGCATTCATCTTACATGCTAGTAAAGTAATGCTCAAAATTCTCCAAGCCATGCTTCGGCAATATGTCAACCGTGAACTTCCTGATGTCCAAGCTGGTTTTAGAAAAGGCAGAGGAACCAGAGATCAAATTGCCAACATCCACTGGATCATCGAAAAAAGCAAGAGAGTTCCAGAAAAACATCTACTTTTGCTTTATTGACTATGCCAAAGCCTTTGACTGTGTGGATCACAATAAACTGGAAAATTCTGAAAGAGATGGGAATACCAGACCATCTGACCTCCCTCTTGAGAAACCTGTAGGCAGGTCAGGAAGCAACAGTTAGAACTGGACATGGAACAACAGACTGGTTCCAAATAGGAAAAGGAGTACGTCAAGGCTGTATATTGTCATCCTGCTTATTTAACATATATGCAGAGTACATCATGAGAAATCCTGGACTGGAAGAAGCACGAGCTGGAATCAAGATTGCCAGGAGAAATATATAACCTCAGATAGGCAGATGACACCACCCTTATGGCAGAAAGTGAAGAGGAACTAAAAAGCCTCTTGATGAAAGAGGAGAGTGAAAAAGTTGGCTTAAAACTCAACATTCAGAGAACAAAGATCATGGCATGTGGTCCCATCACTACATGGGAAATAGATGGGGAAACAGTGGAAACAGTGTCAGACTTTATTTTTGGGGGCTCCAAAATCACTGCAGATGGTGATTGCAGCCATGAAATTAAAAGACACTTATTCCTTGGAAGGAAAGTTATGACCAACCTAGATAGCATATTCAAAAGCAGAGACATTACTCTGCCAACAAAGGTCCATCTAGTCAAGGCTATGGTTTTTCCAGTAGTCATGTATGGATGTGAGAGTTGGACTGTAAAGAAAGCTGAGCGTTGAAGAATTGATGCTTTTGAACTGTTGTGCTGGAGAAGACTCTTGATAGTCCCTTGGACTGCAAGGAGATCCAACCAGTCCATTTTAAAGGAGATCAGTCCTGGGTATTCTTTGGAAGGAATGATGCTAAAGCTGAAACTCCAGTACTTTGGCCACCTCATGCGAAGAGTTGACTCATTGGAAAAACTCTGATGCTGGGAGGGATTGAGGGCAGGAGGAGAAGGGGCTGACAGAGGATGAGATGGCTAGATGGCATCACCGACTCGATGGACATGAGTTTGAGTGAACTCCGGGAGTTGGTGACGGACAGGGAGACCTGGAGTGCTGCAGTGCATGGGGTCGCAAAGAGTCAGACACGACTGAGTGACTGAACTGAATCTTGTTAATTTAAGATGTCTGTTGTGGGAGTGGGTCTGGTAAAAGCATACAAGACCTTGATAAGACTTGTGAGTAGGGGGCACTCTCTGACCCTCTTCTGATGTCTATGTCAGAAGGTTTCTCTGTCCCTTTCAATACTTTAATAAAACTCTGCTACCCAAAAGCTCTTGAGTGAACAAGCTTGGTCCCTGGTTCCAAAGCTAAATTGTCTTCTTCAGAGATCATGAATCCAAACTGACATGGTTCACTGTAAGCTCTCAGTAGGCTTTTATGTAATTTATTGAATAAAAATTAAAGAACACATGTATCAATATACCATGTTTACTGAAGAATTATTTTAGAAGCATCTGTAAAAAAAAAAGATTGTACAACTAAGTGAATGTATTTCTATATCCTAATGAGCAATATTCCCTTTATTATAAAGAAGAAAGATTTTTAAAAAGACTAAATCATTAACTTTTTTGAATGAAATATTTAATATTTTAAGTTGTATTAAGTTTTATGATATCAAACATATATTTAAGATATTTTTCAAACTGTCACTAAATAACCAAACATGGAGAATCAAAGTCCTAAAATAAAAAAATCTTTGAACTGGCAATAACTTTGAAATTCTATTTTCCATCTCATGTTCCATAAGAGGATATATCTGATCATCTGTGAATTTAAGGACCCAGTTGAGAGAAATCAAATTCTAATTGTAGAATTGACTGCAAAATTAGATCACATTAGAATTATAAGGGTGTGTATCTTCATCAAAATTCAACAAACACCAAAATGAGCAACTTCAAAATTTTTACGAAGAAGCCTATAGAGAAAAGAAAGAGAAAGAAAAACAAATTAGCAAGAGAGTATTTTAAACTTCATGATAAGTGTATCAAGTGTTTCCTAATGAAAAGGAGTCTGAACTTGGGACAGGATGGAGTGGCTGTGCTCCTGTTCTGTAAGGAACTGGGCTGCATCTGGTTCCTGGCCCTGAGTTTCTGCTGTTGTAGAAACTCCTGCATGCTGATTCTGGCTCATACTTTGAATCTGCTGTACCCAAGAAAGTGGAGGATTAGGGAATGTGTTTGTGGTCCTTGAGAAGGAGACGACAAAGTTTGGTAGAAGTGTCATAGACTACCCTGCAGTCTGAGAAAGGTTTGAAAGGTTGTCTTGGGGGTTTAGGGGACCATCAGAAGAATCCCTTTCTAGAAGGAATGGTGCATGGTGATTAATTTCAGACTACAGCCATAGCGTCCTGTGCCAGTTAATAGTTGCTGACGCTGAAGATCTGGTCATGGCAATACCAATATTTACTGTGCAGCCTCAGGGCTTCTGAATTACCATACGTTAGTCTGCTGTTAGTAGACGGAGGAGCCTGGTAGGCTGCAGTCCATGGGGTCACGAAGAGTCGGACACGATTGAGCGACTTCACTTTCACTTTTCACTTTCATGCATTGGAGAAGGAAGTGGCAACCCACTCCAGTGTTCTTGCCTGGAGAATCCCAGGGATGGGGCAGCCTGGTGGGCTGCCGTCTATGGGGTTGCACAGAGTCGGACACGACTGAAGCGACTTAGCAGCAGCAGCAGTAGATAATAATTGATTTTCAGAAAATTCTGCATGGTTATGTAGAGAGCTCTAAAGCAGTACTCCTTTTTAGAAATTAGAACTTTAAGGAAAAGTACAGGTGTGTAAAGGACATCTTTTACGTATGGTTACGACAGTTATTTTGTACATATGCTGTGTTTAGGTTATTGGCACTATGAATTTTCCTATTCTGTTGAAATGACTTCCTGATTACTTTTGAAGAGGAAATATTTACTGTCATATTCTTACATCTTTTCACTGCAGAGAATACATATATTACGGTAAGTATGACCATTGGTTGCACAGACTGGCTCATGTTCTCCAGTACAAGTATGTGGTGAAAGCATGAATGACATACAGTTAGTCTGCAAAATATTAAACAAAAACATGAAACTTATCAAATAACAGAGTAAGAAATGTTCAAATCTAATATGAAATGCCACACATATAAATGGGATAAATATATTCTGTATATAAGTTTAAGAACAAACCTCAATAGAACCACTACCCACTTAAAATGTAAAATATTGTCAATATTTTTTATGTTTATTATACTTTACAAAAAGACCACACAATCTTGTTGTTAAAATTTACAACATTAAAAGTGTTATTAATTTATCATTTTTAACTTCCTAAAGACTTAAGTGTTATCTTACCTTATCCATTTTTACTTTATATCGGAGGAAAGCTTCTGGGAAAAAAGAGATAAAAATGATACAGGATGAAAACAGGCATAGTCTCTGGTAGTAAGTGACACATCTTAGTAGCAGAAACGAAAATTGCCTATACTAACAATGCAAATCTGACAGCAAAACACCAAGTTCAGAAAACAGAACAAAATCAAAAACCACTTTTTAATTCCCAGAGTAATCGCACAGTGTGAAAAGTAATGTCCTTTTTCTTTTTTTTGCCATGCCTTGAGGAATATAGAATCTTAGTTCTCCAACCAGTGACTGAACTCATCCCCCCGGGCAGTGGTATCATGGGAGTCCTAACCACTGGACTGCCAGGGAATTTCCTGTATTATTTTTTTAACTCTTCCCTTCACCTTGCTTTAGAGATACCATTGTCTTTTCATCTTTGTAGTTGAGATCCTCATCAAATAAAACAATGCTTTCGAAGTCACTTAATTATGAAGAAATTAATCAGTACTTCATTCATCAGTTATTTGTTCTAAGGTAACCTTACTGTATAAATTCTGAAATTTATTTAGCCACCATAAGCTTTAAGGAAGGTAACACAGTGACAAGGTCAACAATGAGTTCCCTTCTTACACAAGGCCTTGAAAAAGAGGAATCAGCTGGCAAACAGCAAATCCGATTGTCAAGAAATACCAGATCTAGAAGAAATCATTTCTCCTCACACTTTGCATATAACAACAATGGAATTGACCCCTGAAAGGAAGAATTTAAAGTTCTTGAGTTACAGATGAACAAAATTATAAAACCTACTGTTCATTCAAACCCACTACTCTGTATTCACTTGTCTAATGTGGGAAATGAAGAAAAGCAGCCATTGCTGCAGTTTAAAATAAGACATTTGTCACATGTTCAGTTTCACTTTACCAGTTTAAGTTTTACAAACCCAATAAAATTGGTTTACAGCAGTTGTTTACTGAATTTTCTAGGGTCTGTTTAACTCAGGGCTGGAAAATTTACTCACCAGAGCAAAGAAGAAATGCAAAGAAAATGATGAAAATAGCTTTGATCCATGACGAGAAGAAAGACATTTTATCAAGTCAGTAGATGAAAACTTTATAATGGTTGATAACTCATAAACAGAGAAAAATCCTGATTTTTCCTGTAAATAGATAAACAGAATCTATAGTCCACACATATAATCTTCGGTAAAGGAACCATTCCAGTCCCCTAGATTACTAATTTAGGTGAACCATTTCCTTTTTTTCTTCTTCCAACCCTCAGATTCAAGACATAAACTGTAGGCTGCATAGATACCTGAGAAAAGCATGGGACAAAGTCTTGTTTGCATGGAAAAGGGGCCGCTTACCTTCCTTCCCAGCTCTGGACGTCTGCTCATGAGGAACCTGGCTACACGTAGGGAGACATGCGCACTCGCAGCCGCCCTCCCAGCAGCGCTGCTCACCAGGGCTAACGCCCGCGATTCCGCGCCTGAACTACCGGCACAGACGGATCACGGACAGTGAGGCCAGCAGCGTTTGAAACCATCTACTTCACCTTTTCTCCTCAAGTCTCTCCTTAGTCTCCCCAGCTAAGTTGTTCTTCTTGATACAGAAAGGAGCTCAGTGGGGAAAGACAGAAGCCCCAGGACAGATAAAACACAGAGATATTCTTTGCCTTCACAGGGGCTGTCAAGTAGTTCTTAAGAGATGCTTCACAAACACCCCTCAACAGATCTTCCCTCAGCAGGAGGCGTGGGGACAACTTGATCTGATGAATCCAGATATGGAGAAGAGAGGCAGTAAAAATATAAATATGTATATTATAGATTTTAAGATAGGATATGTGAAAGGTTTCTAAGCAGTTGAGCTGGAAAGGAACAAAAGGATTCAAGCAAGAAGAGTTTTGTGAACTATAATTACATATATACCTTTGACCCTTCATATCTTTCAATACCAGAATTGAATTATACTCAATTGGAAAATATTTTTTATTTTATTTATTTATTTTTTTTACTTTGAGATAATTGTAGATTTACAATTGTAAGAAATAATAAGAGAAATCCAGTTTGACCAGTTTCCCCTAATGGTTACATCATGTAAAACTATTACACAATTTTACCACTAGTACTTGACGTTAGCTAGAAACCTTTTTAGGAGTCCATGACCAAGAATGTGGAACAAGCGTGTGTAGGCGAGGCCTGGGCAATGGTTTATTTTTAAAGTTCTCAGATACCTCTCCGGACCAGCCAGCTTTGGGCAAGCCTGGGTCAGGGCACAGGATGTGAATTTCTGGGATAGAAGAGAGAGAAGGCGGGGAAGTTAAGCTGAGAACACATGAAGTGATGCCCTGAATTTTTGTTCAATAATTTCATCTTCACAGCATAGGTAATGAAAGACACTGAAGGCATTTCAAGTAAATGAGAGATTTGATCAGAGTTATCTTTTCCTTATTAACTAATCTGCCTCATAGTCTGAGTCATTGGAAAGGGCTTTGGCAGTTCAAAGATCAGGGTACAAATTCAGTCTATACTTTATTAACTTTGACTCAGTATTCAGACTTTCTAGTGCAACTTTTCTTATTTTGGAGAAGGCAATGGCAACCCACTCCAGTACTCTTGCCTGGAAAATCCCATGAACGGAGGGGCCTGGTGGGCTGCAGTGCATGGGGTCGCTAGGAGTCGGACACGACTGAGCGACTTCACTTTATTTTTTCACTTTCACGCATTGAAGAAGGAAATGGCAACCCACTCCAGTGTTCTTGCCTGGAGAATCCCAGGGACAGGGGAGCCTGGTGGGCTGCCGTCTCTGGGGTCGCACAGAGTCGGACATGACTGAAGCGACTTAGCAGCAGCAGCAGCAGCAGTGCAACTTTTCTTATTTTAAATGTGAGAGTAATACATCCACATGCCTTTGTTTGTCTTAAATGTTACATGTAAAATACTTAAACTATTTCCATTCAAGTTGTGTAGTTGGGAGATATTTGTCATTCTGTTACTGTGCCTTTTCAGAGTGAAGAGACCCAGGGTTTAGAAAGAAACATTTAAGATTATTAATTTATTAGGGAACTTAATTGAAGGACCCACATATAGTAAAGTCTATTATGCTTAGAGTAGCTCTTGGATTTAATTATTTAGACACCATCAGAGATGCCTGCTGCTGCTAAGTTGCATCAGTCCTGTCTGACTCCATGCAACCCCATAGATGGCAGCCCACCAGGCTCCCCCGTCCCTGGAATTCTCCAGGCAAGAACACTGGTGTGGGTTGCCATTGCCTTCTCCAATGCATGAAAGTGAAAAGTGAAAGTGAAATCGCTCAGTCGTGTTCGACTCTTCGAGATCCCATGGACTGTAGCCTACCAGGCTCCTCTGTCCATGGGATTTCCCAGGCAAGAGTACTGGAGTGGAGTGCCATTGCCTTCTCCGTCAGAGATGCCTATGATGGACCAAATCATATACTGCAGGATATTTTAGGGAAAAGTAAACTGAAACTTAAAGGGAAAGTTATAGAGAAACTCTTTATATACCAGGCACTTAAATTTATTTATCAACAGAGATTAAGAGGAGGAGAGACAATCTGTGACTCACAGCAGGCTGTAAAATTTTGAAATTCACCAGAAAAGGAAATGTTAGACTTGAGGATTTTTTAATATTAACTTCACAACAACAACAAAAAAGTACGTTTTCTTCAAATTGTGGCAGGGATGGTGGTGAGAAAGAAAACACTTGAGTTGAGAAGATAGATATTTTAAGAGAGAGAGAAGAGGAACATAGAGCAGATTCCATCTTTCCCGTCATTATTACTGTAAATAGGAGGCAAAGAAACTCACCACTCTAGGCAATACTAGAGATGAGCTACATGGATTTAATTTACATATGTAAAACACTAGCTCTGCCTAATACTGGATCCTCCTCCAGGTAACTGTATACTACAGGTTTGTTTTTTTTGTTTTTGAGACCACATACATTTAAAAACTGAATTATTCAAAGGCATATATACTAAATGTTCAACAGTGATTGGATTCTTCTAATGAGCTTCATATCTCAGAGCCCAAAGGGATTTGATAACAGTTAAGACCAGTAGACAAAAGAGTTGGATTGGAAATTGGCAGTTCTTCATGAAACATGTGTTTGGAGGTTAGAGAGTTATGCTTTTAAAAAATGTTTATTGAAATATTGTTGATTTACAATGTTGTGTCAGTCTCAGGTATACAGCAAAGTGATTGTTATACATACACATATATGTGTGTGTATATATTAATATGTACTTTTTCAGATTTTTTTCCATTATGGGTTATTGTAATGCATGCACACTACTATAGATAAACAACAAGGTCCTACATATAGCACAGGGAACTATATTCAGTTCAGTTCAGTTGCTCAGCCGTACCCGACTCTGCAACTCCATAAACACTGCATGTCAGGCCTCCCTGTCCATCACCAACTGCCGGAGTCCACCCAAACCCATGTCCATTGAGTCGGTGATGCCATCCAACCATCTCATCCTCCATCGTCCCCTTCTCCTCCTGCCCTCAACCTTTCCCAGCATCAGGATCTTTTCAAATGAGTCAGCTCTCCGCAGCAGGTGGCCGAAGTATTGGAATTTCAGCTTCAACATCAGTCCTTCCAACGAACACCCAGGACTGATCTCCTTTAGGATGGACTGGTTGAATCTCCTTGCAGTCCAAGGGACTCTCAAGAGTCTTCTCCAACACCACAGTTCAAAAGCATCAATTCTTCGGCGCTCTGCTTTCTTCACAGTCTAACTCTCACATCCATACATGACCACTGGAAAAACCATAGCCTTGACTAGACAGACCTTTGTGGACAAAGTAATGTCTCTGCTTTTTAATATGCTATCTAGGTTGGTCATAACTTTCCTTCCAAAGAGTAAGAGTCTTTTAATTTCATGACTGCAGTTACCATCTGCAGTGATTTTGGAGCCCAAGAAAATAAAGTCAGCCACTGTTTCCACTGTTTCCTCATCTATTTGCCATGAAGTGATGGGACCAGATGCCATGATCTTAGCTTTCTGAATGTTGAGTTTTAAGCCAATTTTTCACTCTCCTCTTTCACTTTCATCAAGAGGTTTTTTAGTTCCTCTTTTTCTGCCATAAGGTTGGTGTCATCTGCATATCTTAGGTTATTGATATTTCTCCCAGAAATCTTGATTCCAGCTTGTGCTTCCTCCAGCCCAGCATTCCTCATGATGTTAAATAAGCAGGGTGACAATATACAGCCTTGACGTACTCCTTTTCCTATTTGGAACCAGTCCGTTGTTCCATGTCCTGTTATAACTGTTGCTTCCTGACCTGCATACAGATTTCTCAAGAGGCTGGACAGGTGGTCTGGTATTCCCATCTGTTTCAGAATTTTCCACAGTTTGTTGTGATCCACGCAGTCAAAGGCTTTTGCATAGTCAATAAAGCAGAAGTAGATGTTTTTCTGGAACTCTCTTGCTTTTTTGATGATCCAACAGATGTTGGCAATTTGATCTCTGGTTCCTCTGCCTTTTCTAAAACCAACTTGAACATCTGGAAGTTCATGGTTCACATATTGCTGAAGCCTGGCTTGGAGAATTTTGAGCATTACTTTGCTAATGTGTGAGATGAGTGCAATTGTACGATAGTTTGAGCGTTCTTTGGCATTGCCTTTCTTAGGAATTGGAATGAACACTGACCTTTTCCAGTCCTGTGGCCATGGCTGAATTTTCCAAGTTTTCTGGCATATTGAGTACAGCAGTTTCACAGCATCATCTTTCAGGATTTGAAATAGCTCAACTGGAATTCCATCACCTGCACTAGCTTAGATTGTAGTGATACTTCCTAAGGCCCACTTGACTTCACATTCCAGGATGTATGGCTCTCGGTGAGTGATCACACCTTTGTGATTATCTTGGTCTTGAATATCTTTCTTGTACAGTTCTTCTGTGTATTCTTGCCACCTCTTCTTAATATCTTCTGCTTCTGTTAGGTCCATACCATTTCTGTCCTTTATTGAGCCCATCTTTGCATGAAATGTTCCCTTGGTATCTCTAATTTTCTTCAAGAGATCTCTGGTCTTTCCAACTCTATTGTTTTCCTCTATTTCTCTGCATTGATCACTGAGGAAGGCTTTCTTATCTCTCCTTGCTATTCTTTGGAACTCTGCATTCAAATGTGTATATCTTTCCTTTTCTCCTTTGCTTTTCGCTTCTCTTCTTTTCAAAGCTATTTGTAAGGCCTCCTCAGACAGCCATTTTGCTGTTTTGCATTTCTTTTTCTTGGGGAATGATCTTGCTCCCTGTCTCCTGCACAATGTCATGAACCTCTGTCCATAGTTCATCAGGCACTCTATCTATCAGATCTAATCCCTTAAATCTATTTCTCACTTCCACTGTATAATTGTTAGGGATTTGATTTAGGTCATACCTGCATGGTATAATGGTTTTCCCTACTTTCTTCAATTTAAGTCTGAATTTGGCAATAAGGAATTTATGATCTGAGCCACAGTCAGCTCCCAGTCTTATTTTTGCTGATTGTATAGAGCTTGTCCATCTGATTGATCCATAATCAATCTGATTTCAATATTGACCATTTGGTGATGTTCATGCGTAGAGTCTTCTCTTGTGTTGTTGGAAGAGGGTGTTTGCTATGACCAGTGCATTATCTTGGCAGAACTCTATTAGCCTTTGCCCTGCTTCATTCTGTACTCCAAGGCCAAATTTGCCTATTACTCCAGGTGTTTCTTAACTTCCTACATTTGCAATCCAGTCTCCTATAATAGGCATCTTTTTTGGTTGTTATTTCTAAAAGTTCTTGTAGATCTTCATAGAACCGTTCAACTTCAGCTTCTTCAGTGTTACTGGTTGGGACGTAGACTTGGGTTACTGTGATACTGAATGGTTTGCCTTGAAATGAACAGAGATCATTCTGTCATTTTTTAGATTGGATCCAAGTACTGCATTTCAGACTCTTTTGTTGACTATGATGGCTACTTCATTTCTTCTCAGGGAATCTTGCCCACAGTAGTAGATATAATGGTCATCTGAGTTAAATTCACCCATTCCAGTCCATTTTAGTTCACTGATTCCTAAAATGTCGACATTCAGTCTTACCATCTCCTGTTTGATCACTTCCAATTTGCCTTGATTCATGGACCTAACATTCCAGGTTCCTATGCAATATTGCTCATTACAGCATCGGACCTTGCTTCCATCACCAGTAACATCCACAACTGGGTGTTGTTTTTGCTTTGGCTCCATCTCTTCTTTCTCTGGAGTTATTTCTCCACTGATCTCCAGTAGCATATTGGGCACCTACTGCACAATGTCATGAACCTCTGTCCATAGTTCATCAGGCACTCTATCTATCAGATCTAATCCCTTAAATCTATTTCTCACTTCCACTGTATAATTGTTCATTATACAGTGAGAGTTCATCTTTCAGTGTCCTATCTTCTTGCCTTTTCATAGTGTTCAGGGCTTCTCAAGGCAGGAATACTGAAGTGGTTTGCCATTCCCTTCTCCAGTGGACCACATTTTGTCAGAACTCTCCACCGTGACCCGTCCGTCTTGGGTGGCCCTACATGGCATGGGCCATAGTTTCATTGAGTTAGACAAGTCTGTGGTCCATGTGGTCAGATTGGTTAGTTTTCTGTGATTGTGGTTTTCAGTCTGTCTTCCCTCTGATGGAGAAGGATGAGAGGCTTATGAAAGCTTCCTGATGAGACAGACTGACTGAGGGGGATACTGGGTCTTGTTCTGATGGGCGGAGCCATGCTCAGTAAATCTTGAATCCGATTTTCTCTTGATGGGTGGAGCTGTGTTCCCTCCCTGCTATTTTCCAGGGGCCACACTGTGGTGGAGGTAATGAAGATAATAGTAACCTCCCTCAAAAGATCCCAGGCATGTACTGCTACAGTCCATGCCCCCGACCCTGCAGCAGGCCAGCACTGACCCACGCCTTCACAGGAGACTCCCGGACACCCACAGGAAAGTCTCCTGTGGGGTCATTGTTCCTTTTCCTGGGTCCTGGTGCACAGGTTCTGTTGTGCCCTCCAAGAGTCTATTTCTCAGTCCTAGGTAAGTTCTGGCAGCTCTATTGTGGGGTTAATGGTGACATCCTCCAAGAGGACTTCTGTCATACCCACACCCAGAGCCCCTATCCCTGCGGCAGACCACTGCTGATCTGTACCTCCACGGAAACACTCAAACACAGTTCTTTCTCAGTCTCTGTGTGGTCCCTGGGTCTTGCTGCACACAAGGTTTGTTTGAGCCCTCTGAGCATCTCTGGCAGGAACAGGGTTTGATTCTAAACGTGAATTCGCTGCTCCTACTGTTTTGCTGGGGCTTCTCCTTTGCCCTTGGATGTGGGGTATCTCCTCACAGCCGCTCCAGTGCCTACCATCTTATGGGGGTTTTTCTGACCTTGGAGTGGTGGCCGCACGGCGCTGGAGCAGCAACCGGCTGAGAGGAGATACCCCACGTCCAAGGTCACAGCAGTGCCTGTGCTTCACTGGAGCAGCCCTGAAGAGATATCCCATGTCCAAGGTCAGGAGCAGTAGCTGCACTTCGCTGGACCAGCTTATGGAGATACCCCATGTCCAAGTAAAAGAATACATATGTTAATTTACCAGCATTCATTGAATAATGTTTTTATATATGTATTCTATAATGAAAAAAAAACCATGAAAGTAGTTGAATTCATTTTTATATTATGGCTCCATATTTGTACATTTTAATGGATATTTTCGTTAAGAATTAATACTAAAGAAAGTAAATGAAAGTAACTCCCATATAGATTATCTCTTAGAGGTGAAAATATTTACTGGAAGGAAGAGCAGATCTGATATCACATATGTAGCAGCTTGAAACTTGCTTTCCAGCAGTCTGCATTTCTGCCATTAAAACCAAACTTTAAGTGAGTTTTTGACCAATCAAATTTCACTCAGTTTCTTGTTGCCTCAGAGGTAAAGAGAAATAGAGGAGCATCAAACTTGGACTACAAATGAATATCCTATATCGGTAAAAGCAGAGTTGCCTGGACTGCCAGGATCACTGAACTGTCTCTTGATGCTTTATGAGAGAGAAAATAACATAATTTTTTTTCTCCCAAACTTCAGAAATCATGCAATATTTTGAATAGTCTCTGCAATTCATTAAGTTACAGGTATGTCCTATGTCTTAGAATTTAAGTCTGTCTTGGCTAACATTTTTGATCAGAAGATTGACATGGAGTATTTGTGAGAATTCAAGTTCTCAGATTCTTATTCTAGAGCTTTTGAAGCTTTACCATAGAGAGAAGTGCAGTTGTCTGTACTTTTTAATAAACTTTCAAGTAATGGATTATTTATTGACCTTTGAGACTATTTCTATAATTATAGTTACCAGAAGTATTTGTGTGTCTGGATGAAGCACAAGCTGGAATCAAGATTGCCAAGAGAAATATCAATAACCTCAGATATGCAGATGACACCACCCTTATGGCAGAAAGTGAAGAAGAACTAAAGAGCCTCTTGATGAAAGTGAAAGAGGAGAGTGAGAAAGTTGGCTTAAAGCTCAACATTCAGAAAACTAAGATCATGGCATCCGGTCCCACCACTTCATGGGAAATAGATGGGGAAACAGTGTCAGACTTTATTTTTGGGGGGTCCAAAATCACTGCAGATGGTGATTACAGCCATGAAATTAAAAGACACTTACTCCTTGGAAGGAAAGTTATGACCAACCTATATAGCATATTAAAAAGCAGAGACATTACTTTGTCCACAAAGGTCCATCTAGTCAAGGCTATGGTTTTTCCAGTGGTCATGTATTGGTGTGAGAGTTGGACTCTGAAGAAAGCTGAGCACCAAAGAATTGATGCTTTTGAACTGTGGTGTTGGAGAAGACTTTTGAGAGTCCCTTGGACTGCAAGGAGATCCAACCAGTCCATCCTAAAGATCAGTCCTGGGTGTTCATTGGAAGGACTGATGTTGAAGCTGAAATTCTAATACTTTGGCCACCTGATGCGAAGAGTTGACTCATTTGAAAAGACCCTGAGGCTGGAAAAGGTTGAGGGCAGAGGATGAGATGGTTGGATGGCATCACTGACTCAGTGGACATGAGTTTGGGGTGGACTCCAGCAGTTGGTGATGGACAGAGAGGTCTGGCGTGCTGCAGTCCATGAGGTCATAGAGTCAGACACGACTGAGTGACTGAACTGAACTGAATCCAATCCAACCACAAAAAAGAAAGGGTATTTTAATAGAGATAATGGTATTTAACATTTTATTGACTGGAATATTCATGATTACAAATTGCATTAGGTTTTCTATTATTGAACGCACAAATAAGATAGGTTTTTCAACCATCATTTTATAATCGAAAATAGAAATCTTTCACTGGCAGGCTCTTAGAGTTGAAAAATTCTCCAACAATCTGTACTACATCTTGTGTACTACTGAAGGGTTAGTCTGCTCATCTAGGAATTTAAAGCCCTGATTGCGATGACTGGTTGTAGAATCCATGGCAAAATAGGATTGCAATAAAAGCCATAGGAATGTGCGGTTGAGGCAGAGTCAGCAACAACGACCCCAATGACTGAAATCAAATTTTCCTCTGTTTTCTCTGTAAAGAAAGAAAAAGAAAAAAAAATTTTTTTAAGTATTTAAAATTGTCTGAGTATTGCACTAAATGCTTCTCCATGAGGATTTTTGACTGTGAGAGAGCCAGGAGGGCTCTGCTCCCTTCCACAAGCAGTGGGCCCCTCCCACCCCCACTACCCTGCACAGGTCCTCCTGATCCCCTAGGGCAACTTAACTCTTCCTACATGCTCCCTCCTGACTCAACCTGGGAACCCTCCCAGACCTCAGGAGGAGGAGTAGAGATTGTTTTCCTGGTTCTCTAGAAGTAGAAGCCCACCTGGGGATTCAGTGAGAGGAAACACCAGTAAGAGAAAATGAGGCAGGAGGTAGGAAGGCTGGCTGAACCCTCAGACTGAAAACTCCATCAGGGGGAAGGAGGCAGGAAGTGACATTGGGTGGAAGTGTCCTAGACTGCCCTGCTCTCTGAAGAAAGTTTGGAGTCCTGTCATGGAGTTCAGGGGACAAAATGGAGCATCCCCTGGATAGTTTTTCCTGACATAATGAGAATTCCTTTCTGACATAAATTGTGATGGATTCAAATTTCTGAAGTCAGTAGAGTTTTTTTTTTTTTTTTTTTTAATCTATTTATTTTTTATTGAAGGATAATTGCTTTAGAGAATATTGCTGTTTTCTGTCAAACCTCAACATGAATCAGCCATAGGTATACATATATACCCTCCCTTTAGAAACTACCTCCCATCTCCTCCCCACCCCCAGCCCTCCTGGTTGATACAGAGCCCCTGCTTGAGTTTCCTGAGCCATACAGCAAATTCCCTGTTGGTTATCTATTTTGCATATGATAATGTAAGTTTCCATATTATTCTTTCCATACATCTCACCCTCTCATCCCCTCTCCCTATGTCCATAAGTCTATTCTCTATGTCTGTTTCTCCATTGTTGCCCTGTAAATAAATTCTTCAGTACCGTTTTTCTAGATTCCGTATATATGTGTTAGAATATGGTATTTATCTTTCTCTTTCTGATTCACTTCACTCTGTATAATTGGTTCTAGGTTCATCCACCTCATTAGAACTGAGGAAGTCAGTAGAGTTTCTTGCTCAGTTATACTGCCTGTAGTTTGGAGCTACATTATGAGGTTATCATTCAGCCTCTGGAGTTAAGAATTACATTGTATTGGTAAGCAGACTGCCAGTAGTAAGTCATAGCAATAAAATCCAGTTAATGTAATGATTTATGCATGTGGGTAATATCCAGCAGGGATATACTTTGAGGTCAAATAAAAGTACTTTTAGGAATATGACTTCAGGGAAAGGTACCGGCATGTCTCTATGGCTTTCACAGAGAAAAAACAGTTACTTTCCGTGTAGACTGAACCTTGGCTAGCAGAAACATGGATGTTCCTATTATTTTCTGGTTGTTTCTTCATTATGTTGGGAGAACCAATATTTAGTCATGTGTTCTTACAGCTTTTTACTGCAGAAATAGCATTTATTGGAGTATGTTTTGCCATTCGTTGCACAGATTGGATCTTTTTCTTTTGTGCAAAAGTGTAATTGATCCTTATACACGTTACATTCTGGCTGATAAACAAAGAGACAACATCAAATTTTTCAGATAATGAACTTTTTGAATAAAATATTCCTTATTCTTCATACAACATTGTATGCATCAAAATAGAATAAATGTTTTCTATATTGAGATTAAGTATAAACATCAAGTATCAACAACCAGTTTAGACATAAAAATATACTGATATGTTTTTACAACCCCAGTGTTATGTTTTAAAAACATTCAAATAGCTGGATACATTTTAATAATTTAGCCACTCTGCCCCTATTTCTTCTCATACCTGAGTGAGATTTTCCTCATTATCTCATAGCACAAGAAATGATAAAAGTGAATGTATTGTGAGTCTACTGTTTTTCTCAATAGTTTCATTACTAGATCATTTTATAGTTTCAGATTGTCACCCTATATGTATGTATTCATATATATGACTGTTTGTATATGTGTGTTTAACCATATATGTATATATGTAATTTGGTGAGTGATGACTCTGTAGTCAATATAAATAATTAAGCAATAATGTGTGTATTCTTAGATGACATGCTCTTTTAACATCTTTAATTACCTTTATTTATTTAGATGTTTAGAAGTATAATTGATTTTCTTCATCTCTATGTAATGTTTGACTCTGTGTAAAAATGATTAGTTTACATTCCTTTCAGTGAACTTATTTTTCTTAAGCTTCTTATTTGTGAGGAAAAAAATTCTTACTTTAAACATCCTTTTCAGATGCCTGTCTGCCTAATAATAAAATGTTGAATGATGTGGTAATTTTACCTTGTAAAAAGACAAATGGTTTAATATGTCTGGTAAGGTTCTGTTTTTTGAACTTAGTGTAATAATGACACTTTATGTTACTTTTTGAAGGGTTATTATGTTTTACTTTTTCTGGTGAAATTTTCTATTAAAATTTAAAATATAAAAATAATTTTAAAAATTTCAATTTCCAAATTAAAGTACTATGAACTTGCCCTTTTGCGAATTTCTCCAGAAGGTACAAAAGCAGTTTCTGCAACCAACACACAAAAAAAGAAAATTAAAAAGAAGAAGATGAAGAGAGAAAAACACTGTCTTTGTTGGGAAGTACCCACATCTTTTAATAGCAAAATACTATGCAAGTTGCCTACCCCAAACCCTCCCATAATGAAGTGAGGCTTTTGTGGCAATATCAAAATAATTTCACAAAATAACTTGAAGTCTGGAAACAATTCTAAATTCATCTCACTCTGTGAAAAATGACGTATGGCTTAATAATCACCAAACCCTTCTGTGGAGATCCCTTTTTCCCTGTATTTATATGTGAGACATTCTTGTCAGAGAAAACAACATCTTGCTTAGTGCCATGTAATATGCTTCTATGAAGTCACTTAATATGAAGAAGTAAATGACTATTTAATTCCTTTGTACTCAGCTTGAGGTTCATGGATCACTTTAATACCTTTAAGCTACTCTACTCTGAAATTGATGGGCTGCCTTTGCTTTAAGAAAGATAAGTTTTCAGCAGAGGGATCAATTACTTCTCTCCTTACACAAAACCTTGTCCTTAATACACTTGGAGCCAGCAAACAAGGAGTTGGATTGTCGAGGGATACTGGGTCTAGAGGACAGTATTACTCCCCACACTCTGCATTTAGCAACCATGAAATCTGACTTCCAAAAGAGGGGAAATTAGATAGATATCTTTAGTCTTAAATGAACAAACTACTAAATTCTACTGCTCATTCTAAACACCCTCTCTGTCGCCACCTTTCTAAAGTAGGAAATCAAAACCAATCTGATGTAATTTTTAAAAAGATATTTGTAACATATCCCATTTCATTTTGCCAGTTTAAGTATTACACACCCAGGACATCAAGCGCCTCCCTTCCTAAATGATGGTAGTTGTTTCCTGCATTTTCTATGATGTGTGAATGGCTTCATCTAGGATTGAAAAATTTACTCACCACAATAAAGAGGAAATGCCAAGCCAATGATTAAAATAGCTTTGATCCATGATGAGAAGAAGGACATGTTATCAAGTCTGTGGAAGATACCTTAAAGAGTGTTTGCAACAATGGTACATGGCACATTAGGTAGATAGACTCCAGAACCAGGTTCTAGACAGCTTCTTGTTTCTAAAGCAATGACTCCCACCTCCTAGATAACTATTCATTTAACCTTTCCCTTGAACCTACAATTCAATAAAATAAAGTGTCATCGTTGGAAGGCTTCCCCCAGAGACGTTTAAGAGAGCCCAGGAAAGTAAGTCTGTTAACGAAGTGGAAAGAACTGATTACTCTCTCAGCTTTTCTGTCAGCCAGCCTGGTTGCCTGTAGTACCAATGCACGTTTGGGTCTCAGTTCTTTTCCTCAGGAAATAGAAACAGTTATTTCTGGAAAGACTAACCTGGAGCAGTCCTCCTGGAATGGTACACGCAGGGTACCCACACCTTCCTAGAGTCCCCACCTGGCCTACCTGACAGTGAGATAATGGGGAGTGATGTCAGCGGCTCTGGAGACTGTGGCTGTCTTGCTCACCTGCCTCCTCAGCCATCTCCTTCCAGCTCAGTCTCTTTTATTGTTCCTCTGGTGAGGAGTTTGATGGGGTAAGATTGATGGCCCAGGACAGATAAGACACAGAGCTATTCTGTGTCCTCACTGGAAGCTGTAAAGTAGGTCAGGAGAGATGCTTCACAAGTAACCCTCCATTAATCTTCTCTCAGTAGGAGGCTTGGGGACAACTTGATCTCATGTACCCAGAAATGTGGGGAAGGTTAGAGATCCTAAGATAGAGAAGAGAGGCGAAAGCTTTCCAAGCATGAGTTGAACAAAGTAAAGAGAGTCAAGCAGGAAAGAAGAGTCTGGGGATGGTAATTAGATAATTAAGGGCATAAGCTCTCAAACGTGTTCAAAACTGTTGGCATATTACAATTTCCTGGGAAATGGTAAAAATAATGCATTCACCATCTTGCAATCAGAATTGTGAATCAATTACTAGAAGAGTATACCTGGATAGTGGAAAAGTATTTTAAATTGAGATAATTGACATACAACATGGCATAAATTTAGGGTTTATCTTTTTTATCATGATTACCAGTGTAGTCTTATGTAATACCTTTGTCATGGTAATTACTTCTATTTTTTTCTTTGTAGTAAGAGCAATGAAGTTCATAACAGAGTACTGTTGACTATAATCACCACGCTGTGCATTAGATGTCCAGAACTTACTTTTTGGAGCAGAAGACACTGAAAGGTGGGGAGTGAAGTTGAGACTAAATGAAACAATGCTTTAAATTACATGGTAAAATTTAATTTTACATCAGAGATGTTTGGGGATATTTTTGAGGTATTGGAGGCTTTGTTGTTGTTGTTGTTTTTTATGCAGAGAATTTTTCATTGTTATGTTTTCTTATCAGCTCCTATAGTCTGACTTAGTGGAAAGAGTATTGGCAGGAGAAGGATCCAAGTACAAACCCCATCTATCAGTGAGTCACCTGGACTCAATATTCAAACTGCATAATCTACAGTTTTATTGTAAATATGAGAATTATAGTATCTATCTTATATATTTGTGATAAATGAGGATAAAACATTTAAACCCTCTGCGCTTGTTTTGTATTGGGTGGATATCCTCACCTCAATTCTTCCTGCTACTTTTTTTCAGTGAAGAAATCTAGGGTTTTTAAAAAGACATTTTGAGACAGGTAATTTTCCTGCCAATTCAATGTGTTGAATTAAAAATTATGCACAATGTAAAAGTTGAGGGTTGTTTTATTCGGTGGACGTACTGAGGACTTCAAGCCCAGGAGGCAGCATCTCAAGTAGCAATGAGAAAACAACTCCAAGGAGGTGCAGGGGGAGCTAGGATATATAAGAGTTTTGCAACCAAGGGAAGTTAATAGGAACAAAAGTATACTGTTAATAAAAGAAATTTAGATATCTCAGTGTAAGAAATTTAACACTTTTCTATGTATGGGAAGATGCAGAGTCTGGGCTCACTGAAATCCTTCCTTTGGTATACATGCCAGCAGTCCTGCGCTTTCACAGAGTTCTTCAGGACTCACGCATGGGAGTGGCTGTGGTCTAATGGCTGCTAGATGGCAGATTTTCTTTGTTTCCTTCCTGAGTTTCCTCAGGGCTCACCAGCTCACCATCAGTGGTGGCTGTAATCACCAATGACTGTGACTTCCTTTGCTTACTGATATGGCAGGGAATATTTTATTTTTCAGTTTGAAGAGCCCACATTTGACATGTACAGAAAGTGTTCCTTTACTATAGTGAAATGGATATTGTGCTTATACTTCCTCTTTGAATTTTGCACAAAGATACCATCAGTGAAGCCTGTGGCAGACCTGTGCTTCCAGGACAGGACATTTTAGAGAAGAGTAAACTGAAGCCTAGAGGTGAAGTCGTGGGGTAGCTCTTTATACCCATTTAATGCATATTTGTTGGCAAAGATTAAGAACAGGAGAGACTGCCTAGGAATCTCAGCAGGCTTCAAGTGTTTTTAAATTAATCAGTGAAGGTAATGTTAGATGGCTATTTAGTATTGCTTCACAAGGAAAAAACAAGGAAATGAAACACCTGTCCAATGTATCCAAAAATATTGCTGAAAGAAATTACAGAAGACCTAAAGTAATGTAAACAAAGCCCATGTTCATAGTTTGGAAAACTTACCATTGTTCAGAGAGCAGTAACGGCTAAAGCAATCTGTATATTCACTGCAAAAATGTTCAGGGTGTTACAGCAGGCAGGTAGCTAGGTATGACCAGAGAAATGTGGGCAGGGACCGCATAGCAGGAAATTTTGCATCTTGTAAACAGAAGGGGTTCATGGGCAGACAAAGAAAAGAAGGAACCTTCACATTGACAGAAAATCACACATTTTAGGTGGACATGTCCTGAAAGCAGACTAAGAAAGGTAGGCATCTCCTGCTTGAGAATGTAACCTGTTGCTCATTGTGCTGTCATTTCAATAAAATAGCCTTACAGACAAGATGGACTCATCATGCACCAACACTATGACACTTATGATCTAAGCTATAAAAGGACAAAAACCCTATTCCCTGAGGGAAAATGGAGCTCGGATCAAAGTCAGGGACCAAGACTCCAAAACTCCTCCTTCCCAAGTTAATGTTCCACCCATTCATTTGTATGCCTCTCATAACTGGCTTGCTAAAGAAACCCAGGGCAGCAGCGTCTCACCTGCCTGCCTGCTCTCCCTCTGAGAATGTTCTTGTTTAAATAAATTCTCACTTTCCTAATCTCCCTGTGTCATCTCCAGATTTCTTCACGAGGAAGAAAGAACCTTAAAATTCACTGGAAACAAGAGTTCCCACTGCCCTTTTTGCTGAAATTGACAATCTGATACTAAAATTCACGTTGGCATTCGAGGGACCTTGTGTAGCCAAAAAAATCTTGAAAAAAGTTGGGGATCCACATATGCAGATTTGACGCCTACTATAAAGTTGTACTGATTAGTCAAAAAACAAGAAAACTGTGCTAAAAACATAAGAACAAACATAGAAAAATGGTACAGAATAGTGACTTAAAATAAGTCATACATGCGTACTGCATTGATTTTTAAAACTGTTTTTTACAGCAATTATAGGTTTACCTTAAAATTGAGGGGGAAGTATAGAGATTTCCCACATACTCCCTGCTCCATACATGCAAAGCTTCCCACTTACTAACATCATTCACCAGATGTTGTGTTTTCTTTCTTTTTTTTTAATCAAGGACAAACTTACACTGACTCACCCAAAGTTCATAGTTTACTTTAGGAGTCACTCTTGGTGTTGTACATTCTATGTCTACGTGCAAAAATTTAATGAAATATATCCACCATCTAGTCAAGGCTATGGTTTTTCCAGTAGTCACGTATGGATGTGAGAAGTGGACTATAAAGAAAGCTGAGCCCCAAAGAATTGATGCTTTTGAACTGTGGTGTTGGAGAAGACTCTTGAGAGTCCCTTGGACTGCAAGGAGATCCAACCAGTCCATCCTCAAGGAGATCAGTCCTGGGTGTTCATTGGAAGGACTGATGTTGAAGCTGAAACTCCGATACTTTGGCCACCTGATGCTAAGAGCTGACTCATTTGAAAAGACCCTGATGCTGGGAAAGATTGATGGCAGTAGGAGAAGGGGACGACGGAGGATGAGATGATTGGATGGCATCACCGACTCAATGGACATGAGTTTGAGTAAACTCCGGGAGTTGGTGATGGACAGGGAGGCCTGGCATGCTGTAGTCCATGGGGTTGCAAAGAGTTGGACATGACTGAGCAACTGAACTGAACTGATCCACCATTGTAGTATTATACAGAATAATTTGACCACCCTAAAAATCCCTGTGTTCTGTCTATTCATGTCTCTCCCTTTGCTCCAACTCAGACTCTGGCAACCACTGATCTTTTTATTGTATAAGTAGTTTTACCTTTTCTGGAAGGCCATGTAGTTAGAATCCTACAATATATAGGCTATTCAGATTGGCTTCTTTCACTGAGTAATATGCATTTATATTTCCTCTATGTTGTCATGGCTTAATAGCTTATTATTTTTATTGTTGAATAGTATTCCTTTGTTTGTATGTACAAAAGTTCATTTATCCAACCATGTACTGAGAGATATCTGGGTTGTTTTCAAGTTTTGACAGTGTTAACTGAAAAAAGAAAAATGCACAAGGTGAGAGTTATGAGTTAAGTTTTATTTGAGGAAAAATGAGAACTATAGACCAGGAGACAGCATTTCAGATAGCTCTGAGAAACTGTTCCAAAGAGGTAGGAGGGAAAGTCAGTATATATGTGATTTGGGTGAAAGGGGAGTACATGCAGTCAAGCACATTTTTTTACAGAAGGTTTCTGCTGTTCTCACGAAGGTTACTGCTAGTCATGAGGAGAAGACTTCCCATGAAGAATTTTAATACTTTTCTAGGTATGAGGAGATGCAAGAATCAGGCTCATAAAATCACCTCCTGAAAATATCTATCTGAAGACCTCTTCTGCTAGTTTTTCCCAGAGCACCGAGTGCTTCATTCCTGATCTCCACCCTGAATTCCTTTCAGAGAGTGTTAGAAGGGCAGCAGCTACAGCAGCTCATAGTTTGATCATTATAGAGGCAGATGGCAAGTGCCAGTTTGTAGGTGACAACAATTATGAACAAAGTGACTGAACTAATAGAGGTTTTTATCTGGTCATGAATTTTCAGTGCCTTAGTAAATACCAAGGATCACAATTGTTGGATCATATGGTATGCGTATGTTTAGTTTTGTAAGAAACTACCAAGCTGTCTTCCAAAATAGTGCCACACATTTTGGAGCCTTTCCAAATATTGCACATCCTGGACAGCATTTAGTGTTCTCCATGTTCCAGATCTTAGCCATTGTCTTAGATGTGCAGTGGTATCTCATTCTTTATTTTTTTTTTAATTTGAATTTCTCTGATGACATATATGATGTAAAGCATCTTTTCATGTGCTTACTTGCCATCTGTATCTCCTCTTTGATGAAGTGTTAAGGTCTTTGGCCCATTTTTCAATCAGATTGTTCGTTTTCTTTTTTATTGAAGTATAATTGATTTCCACTCTTGTATTAGTTTTAGGTGTATAGCAAAATAATTCAGATATATATATATATATATATATTTTTTCTTTCTCAGAGGATTCCATTATAGGTTATCACAAGGTACTAAAATGGTTCTCTCTGTGTTATAGAGTAAATGCTGTTGCTTATCTATTTTATATATAGTAATGTGTATCTGTCAACCCCAGTCTTCTAGTTTATCCCTCCCCACTCCTTTCCTCTTTGGTAACCATAAGTCTGATTTCTATGTCTGTAAGCCTGTTTCTGTATTGTAAATAAGTTAATTATTATTATTTTATTTCACATATAAATGATGTCATATAGTATTTATTTCTGTCTGAGTGAACTCAGTATAATAACCCCAGGTCCATCCATGTTGCTGCAAATGGCAGTATTTCATTCTTTTTTATGTTTGGTATTCTGTTTGTATATTTGTGTGTGTGTGTATATATACACGCATGTGTGTATACTTTTCTATGTTCATTCATTTGTTGATAGACCCTTAGGTTGCTTGCATGTTTTGGCTATTGTAAACAGCACTACTGTCAACATTGGGGTGCGTGTATCTTTTCAGGTTAGACTTTTCATATTTTCCAAATTTATGCCCAAGAGTGGGATTCCTGGATCATATGGTAGCTGTATTTTTAGAAGGAACCTCCATACTTTCTTCCATAAAGCCTGCACCAGTTTACACACCTACCAACAGTGTATGAAGTTTCCTTATTCTCCATACCCACTCTAACTTTTATTATTGCAGAATTTTTGACGATGGCCATTCTTTCCAGTATGATATGATACCAGTGGCTTTGAATTGCATTTCTCTAATAATTAGTGATGTGAAGCATCTTTTCATGTGCCTGTTAGCCATCTGTATGTCTTCTTTGGATAAATGTCTATTCAAGTCTTCTACCTACTTTTGATTAGGTTTTTCATTTTCTTTTTTAAATATTGAGTTATATAAGCTATTTGCATATTTTGGAAAATAAGCCCTTATCATTTACATCATTTACAAATATCTTCCCCCTTCCCTGATAGCTCAGTTGGTAAAGAATCCACCTGCAATGCAGGAGACCCCAGTTTGACTCCTGGGCTGGGAAAATCCACTTGAGTAGGGATAGGGTACCCACTCCAGTATTCTTGGGCTTTCTGTGTGGCTCAGCTGGTAAAGAATTTGCCTGCAGTGTGGGATACCTGGGTTTGATCCCTGAGTTGGGAAGATCCCCTGGAGAAGATCCCACTCCAGTATTCTGGCCTGGAGAATTTCATGGGGTCAAAAAGAGTCAGACACAGGTGAGCGACTTTCACTCTTGACTTCCCATTTCATACACATGGCACGTGGGTTTTGCTGATTTGCATCATAGAATGTTTTGCCTATGTTCTCTTCTAGGAGTTTTACCGTGGCATGTCCTAGATTTAGTCTTTAAAGCATTTTGAGTTTATTTTTCCATCTGGTGTGAGGGAGTGTTCTAATTCATTGATTGGTATATGGCCATCCTGCTTTCCTAGGACCACCTGGGGAAGAGACTGTCTTCTTTCCATTGTCTATTCTTGCCTCTTTTGTCATAAAGTGAAAGAAAGTGAAATCGCTCAGTCGTGTCCGACTCTTTGCGACCCCATGGACTGTAGCCTACCAGGCTTCTCTTTCCATGGGATTTTCCAGGCAAGAGTACTGAAGTGGGTTGCCATTTCCTTCTCCAGGGGATTTTCCTGACCCAGGGATCGAACCCAGGTCTCCTGTATTGCGGGCAGACGCTTTACCCTCTGAGCCACCAGGGAAGACTGTAAGTGTTTGAGTTTACTCCTGGGCTCTCTATTCTGCTCCACTGATCTACATGTCTGTGCTTGTGCCAATACCATGCTGTTTTGATTACTCGAACTTTGTAGTATTGTCTGAAGTCTGGGAGGATAACACTTTCATCTTTAGTCTTTTTCCTCAGAATTACTTTAGCAATTCTCTTTCTTTTGTGGTTCCATATAAATTTTTGGATGATTTGTGCTAGTTCTGTGAAAAAAGTCATGGGTAATTTGATAGGGATTACATTAACTATGTAGATTGTTTTGGGTAGTATGGCTGCTTTAGGGTTGTTTGTTTTCTTATCACTGAGATTTAAATGTTCTTTGTATATCTTGGATAACAGTCCTTTATCAGATGGATCTTTTGCAAATCTTTCTCCAAGTCTATGGCTTGTGTTTTCATTCTCTTGATATTATCTTTCGCAGAACTGAACTTTTAATGAAGTCCAATTTGTCAGTTATTTCTTTCATGGGTCAAGTCTTTGGTATTTTATCTAAAAAGCCATCACCATACCCAGGGTCATTTATGTTTTTTCTTATGTTATCTTTTAGAAGTTTTACAGTTTTACATTTTACACTTAAATCTGTGATCCGTTTTGAGTTCATTTTTTGAAAGGGTGTAAGGTCTGTGTCTAGATTAATGTTTTTGCACGTAGATGTTCAGTTGTTCCAGCACCATTTGTTGAGAGACCTATCTTTGCCCTATTGAATGGCCTTTGCTTCTCTGGCCAAGACCAGTCAACTTTATTTATGGAGGGCTATTTCTGGGCTCTCCATTATGTTTCATTTCTCTATTTCTTTTCTAGTACTGCACTCTCTTGATTAATCAATTGATTTTTGACAGTTTTTTTTTTTCTGATTTCTGACTAATTTTTTTCTCAGAAAATTAAAATGCAAAGCAATATTCTTTTCAACTTATTGTCCTGTGACAGCTGGATTGTCATATGCAAAAGTAGAACATTGTGCCCATAATTCTCACCATATACAAAAATTAACTCAGAATGGATCAAAGATATAAGTGTAGGTACTAATACTATGATACTCTTAGAAGAAAATGTAGGATAAATCTTCATAATCTTGGATTAGGAAGTAATTTCTTATGTATAATATGAAAAACACAGGCAGCAACAGAAACAAAAGAAGCAAATTGAAATTCACTGAAGTTTTTAAAAAATTGCATCAAAGGATGCTATAAAGAACAAAAGACAACCCAAACATGGAAGAAAATATTTGCAAGTTAAATATCTAAAAAACTAAGATCATGATGTCACTTCATTGCAAATAGAAGGGGAAGAAGTAGAAACAGTTACAGATTTGATTTTCTTGAGCTCCAAAATCACTTCAGATGGTGACTAAAGCCAGGAAATTAAAAGACACTTGATCCTTGGAAGAAAAGCTATGACAAACCTAGAGAGCATATTCAAAAGCAGAGAAATCACTTTGCCTACAAAGGTCTGTAAAGTCAAAGCTATGGTTTTTCCAGTATGGATGTGAGAGTTGGACCATAAAGAAGAATGAGCTCCAAAGAATTGATGCTTTTGAACTGTGGTGCTGAATAAGACTCTTGAGAGTTCCTTGGACAGCAGGAGATCAAATACCAGTCAATCCTCAGGGAATCAACCCTGAATATCATTGGAAGGACTGATGCTGAAGCTATACTTTGGCCACCTGATGTGAACAGATGACTCATTGGAAAGGACCTTGACATTGGGAAAGACTGAGAGCAAGAGGAGAAGGGGAAAACAGAGGATGAGATGGTTGGATGGCATCACCAACTCAATGGATGTGAGTTTGAGCAAACTCTGGGAGACAGTGAAGGATAGGGAAGCCTGGCATGCTGCAATCCACAGGGTCTCAAAGAGTTGGACATGACTTAGAGACTAAAGAACAACAACAAAGGACCTAGGTGACTAGGTCCTTATGGTTACTAAGGACCTGAAAAAAATGTTAATAGTTATCATAAGGGAAATGTAAATCAAGCCACAATGAAATACTAGTTTACACCCACTAGGATAGACGTAGGGCTTCCCTGGTGGCTCAAATGGTAAAGAATCTGCCGGCAACATGAGAGATCTGGGTTTGATCCCTGGGTCAGGAAGATCTCCTGGAGAAGGAAATGGCAACCCACTCCAGTATTCTTGCCTAGAGAATTCCATGGACAGAGGAGCCTGGCAGGCCCCAGTCCATGGGGTTGCAAAGAGTCAGACATGACTGAGCAGCTAACATACTACTAGGATAAATGTAATTTATAAAAACTAAAGCATATTTGTGAATTTGTGTGAGAGTATGGAGAAATTGAACCCTCATACAGCCCTAGTGGGAATGTAAATGATGCATTCACTATGGAAAATTTTGACCATTTCCTCCAAAAACATTAAAGATTGAGTTATTATATGAAATTCTACTCTTATGTATGTATAGAGATGTGAAAACATATGATCACACCAATACTTGTATAAGAATGTTAATAGCTGCATTCTTCATTATAGTCAACAAGGAGATACAATCCACAGATAAGTGGATAAAGTAAATTTGATGTATCTACAAGATGGAATATTTAGTCATAAAAAGCAAAGAAATGTAATAGCATGCTACAACATGGATGAACCTTGAAAATCTTATGCTAATTGAAAGGATGTGTTCACAAAAGACAATCTACCTTATATATGTATAGATATACTGGAATATTTTGAAGATATTGTTGGTTTGATTCCAGACCACCAATGAAAAAAATATTTCAATAAAGTGACTGACATTAATTTTTTGCTTTCCCAGTTCATATAAAAGTTATGTTACATTGTAATGTTGCTAAATGTGGAATAGCATCATGTCTTAAAAATGTACATTCCTTAATTTACAAATTCTTTATTGCTTAAAAATGCTAGCTATCATCTGATTCTTCAAAAGTCATCATAGTAACATCAAAGACCACTTATCGCAGATCAGTATAGCAAATATAAGCAATAGTGAAAAAGTATGAATCATTGCAAGAATTACCGAAATGTGACACAGGGACATAAAGTGAGCAAAGCTGTTAGAAAAATGGCACCGATACACTTGTTCACACGGGGTTGCCACAGACCTTCAATCTGTTAAAAACAGTATCCGTGAAGCACAATAAAGCAAAATGCAATAAAATAAGGTATTGCTATATAGATATAGACCTATACATTCCATTTATATGAAAATCACACATGTTGTGTGATTCCATTGATATGTAATGTCCAAAATAGACAGACCAGATGTAGTTTAGTGGTTGCCAGAAATTATAGATGGGGTGTTGGGAAATTTCCTCAGTTGATTTGTTTGTTTTTACTTGGAATGAGTGAGATGATGGAAATGTTCTGTAATCATATAGTGGTGATAGTTGCACAAAATTGTGAATAAACATATATTTAGAAAACATATAATTTACTTTAAAATGGGACAGTTAAAATTTTATGAATTTTATCTCAATTTCAAAAGCTCTGTTTTCTTTACCAAATGTCAGATTTTAGATATTGTTAAATTTCTAGTGTCTTACTTACATTATGGATTAACTATGGATCTGATGTCTATCCAACATGATCTTTGAAGACCTCCATATGATGTGGAATGTGAGAAGCTGATTCACAAAGCTCGTGTGGAAAACAGTCATGCAATCTGGTAGAATTTCCATTCACTTATGGATACTAATTTCCATCAATACACTAAACCTTCCTAGAGAACAGTTTCATTATTTGCTTTTGCTTACCACCTTTTCCCTATCATTATACAGGGCATGACACATAGTAGGGTTTCTTGTTAATAATATATTGAATAAAAGCAAAAAGAAAAAAATAATTACAATAATTATAGGGAAATGGGAGGCAAGATGGTAGAGTGGAAACTTGAGTGCAATCCCTGTAATAGGCACACTGAAATCACAACTAACTGTTGAACAACCATCAGTAAAAAAGACTGGAACCTACCAAAACAGATAGCGTCAGTGTTAGTCACTCAATCATCCAACTCTTTGCAACCCCATAGACTATAGCCTGCCAGGTTCCTCTGCCCATGGGATTTTTCAGGCAGGAGTACTGAAGTTGGTTGCCTTTTCCTTCTCCAGGCGTTATTCCCAACCCAGGGATTGCACCCAGATCTCCCACCTTGCAGGCAAACTCTCCACCATCTGAGCTACCAGGGAAGCTCTAGATATATACTACATCTTCTTTATCTATTTATCTTTCAATGGACATTTAGTTGCTTCCATGGCTGTTGTAAATAGTGCTGCATTTACTTTGGATGAACACAGGGTGGCCTGTGTCTTTTCACTTTATAGATAAAACACTTCCCTTGATCTTGGACAAAAGTGTAGTCCAAAAGACTCCGCAATTGTAAAAAAAAAAAAAAAAAAGAAGAAGAAGAAGAAGAAGAAGAAGAAGTCAAAGAAAGCTGAGTCATCATTGTTTTCTGCTCTCAAGTAAAAAGAGCCCAGTGTCTGAAATGAGAGGGAAGCTGATGCAGAAGGTTGACTAAATCTGTTTTAGTTCCTCCCCTGTGCCCTCCAATGCCTTGGAACTCCAAGAACAAACACGCCAGCTATGCCTTTTAGGACAAAAAACCACACACATTCTTAGATGATTTGCAGAGTTTCATTTTCCCAAGTATACACTTGCAGGAGGAGATACAAATATCTGCAGATACTCTACATCCAAAGACATAAAGAAGAAACCACCACTAGGTGGTAGAAGGAGCACACTCATGGTATGATCAAATCTCATACCCAGCAGTAGGCCACCTACAAAGTGGAGAAATATTATATCACAGTTCTTCTACAGAGAGAAAGTTCTGAGCCCCACTGCAGATTTCCTAGATGGGGGTCTGACATTGGTAGAAGAAATCTCCAGAGCATTTTCCTTTGAAGTCCTGAATAGCCAAAGCAATAGTGAGAAAGAAAAATAGAGCTGGAAGAATCAGACTCCCTGACTTCAGACTATACTACAAAGCTATGATAATCAAAACAGTATGGTACTAGAACAAAAACAGAAATACAGCTCAATGAAACAGGATAGAATCCCAGAAATAAATCCACACACCTATGGTTAATTAATCTATAACAAAGGAGGCAAGAACATACAATGGAGAAACGACAGTCTCTTCTATAAGTGATTCTTGGAAAACTGGACAGCAACATGTAAAAGAATAAAATAAGAACATTCTCTAACTCCATATACAAAACTAAAATCAAAATGGATTAAAGACCTAATTGTAAGATCAGTTCAGTTCAGTCACTCAGTCGTGTCTGACTCTTTGGGACCCCATGAATCGCAGCCTGCCAGGTCTCCCTGTCCATCACCAACACCTGGAGTTTACCCAAACTCATGTCCATTGAGTCGGTGATGCCATCCAGCCATCCCATCCTCTGTCGTCCCCTTCTCCTCCTGCCCCCAATCCCTCCCAGCATCAGGGTCTTTTCCAATGAGTCAACTCTTCGCATGAGGTGGCCAAAGTACTGGAGTTTCAGCTTCAACATCAGTCCTTCCAATGAACACCCAGGACTGATTTCCTTTAGGATGGACTGGTTGGATCTCCGTGCAGTCCAAGGGACTCTCAAGAGTCTTCTCCAACACCACAGTTCAAAAGCATCAATTCTTCGGCGCTCAGCTTTCTTCACAGTCCAACTCTCACATCCTTACATGACCACTGGAAAAACCATAGCCTTGACTAGAAGGACCTCTGTTGGCAAAGTAATGTCTCTGCTTTTGAATATGCTGTCTAGGTTGGTCATAACTTTCCTTCCAAGGAGTAAGCGTCTTTTCATGTAAGATAGGATACTATAAAACTCCTAGAAGGAAAAGTAGGCAGAACACTCTTCAATGTAAATCCTGAAAGTATTTTTTTGGATCCATCTTATAGAGTAATGGAAATAAAAACAAAAATAAACAAATGGAACCTAATTAAACTTAAAAGACTTTGCACAGCAAAGGAAACCATAAATAAAACATAAAACCTACAGAATGACAGAAAATATTGCAAACCACATGACCAAGAGGCGATTAATTTCCAAAATATAAATAGCTCTTGCAGCTTAATATCAAAAACAACTCAATCAAAAAATTGGCAGATGCCACAGAGAGAAGCCGTACAGAGGGCCAACAGGAAATGAAAAGTTATTCAACATCAATAATTATTAGAGAAATATGAATCAGAACTACAATGAGGTACCACCTCATAGCAGTCAAAATGGCAATCATCAAAATGTCTACAAATAATAAATGCTGGAGAGGGTGTGGAAAAAAAGGGGCACTGTTGGTGGGAATGTAAATGGCTACAACCATTATGGAGAATAGTATGATATTCCTTAGAAAACTAAAAATAGAGATGCCATATGATCCAAGATTCCCTCTCCTGGGCATACATCCATAGAAAACTCTGATTCAAATACATGCACTCAGTGATTCCAGCTGCAGTACTTACAATAGCCAAAAACATGGAACCAACCTAAATGTCTATCAGCAGATGAACGGATAAAGAAGATGTGGTATATATACACATACATAGACATACACAATGGAAAATTATTCAGCCATTAAAAAAGAGTGAAATAAATAACATCTGAAGCAAAATGATGGAGTTAAGATTGTCATACCAATTGGAGTAAGCCTGATATTGCTTATATGTAGAATCTAAAACAAAATAATACAAATGAACTCATTTCCAAAACAGAAATATACTGACAGATGTAAAAAACAAACTTATGGTTAGCCAATGGGGAAAGCCAGGAGGGATAAATTAAAGAGTTTGGGATTAACAAATACACAATACACTATAGGGGCTTCCCTGGTGACTCAGACATTAAAGAATCTGCCTGCAATGTGGGAGATCTGAGTTCCATCTCTGGGTTGGGGAGATCCCCTGGAGGAGGACATGGCAATGCATTCCAGTATTCTTGCCTGGAGAATCCCCATGGACAGAGGAGCCTGCCAAGCTACAGTCTTTGGTGTTGCAAAGAGTCAGATACAACTGAGCAACTAAGCACAGCATAATACTACTATGTATAAAATAGGTAAACAACAAAGACCTACCATATAGCACAGGGAACTATGCTTAATGTGTAATAGCCTAGAATGGAAAGAATCTGAAAAAGAGTGTGTGTATATGTGTGTGTGTGCACACGTGTGCACACATGCATATATGTATACATACATATATAGCTGAATCACTTTACTGTACACCTGAAGCTAACAGAATATTATAAATCAGTATTCAATTAAATTTTTAAAACATTTTTACAAAGTAGAAGAATGCATGCATGAATTTACCAGCATTCACTGAACAATGTTTTTATAATTTAAAAAAAGGCCATGAAAGTAGTTGAATACATTTTTATAATGTGGCTCCGAATTTGTACATTTTAATGGATACTTTCATTAAGAATTAATACTAAGGAAGGTAAATGAAAGTAACTTCCATTTAGATTATCTTAGAGGTGAAAATGTTTACTGAAAGGGAGAGCAGGTCTGATACCACATATGTAGCAGTTTGAAACTTGCTTTCTAGTAGTCTGCACTTCTGCCATTATAACCAAGCTTTAAATGAGTTTTTGACTGATCAGATTTCACTCAGTTTCTTGTTGGTTGACAGGTAAAGAGAAATAGAGCATCAGACTTGGACCACAAATGAATATCCTAGATCAGTAAAAGCAGAGTTTCCTGGCCTGCCAGCATCACTGAACTGTCTCTTGACGATTTATGAGAGAGAAAATAACATAATTTTTTTTTCTCCCAAGCTTCAGAAATCATACAATATCTTTGAACAGTCTTTGCACTTCATTCAGTTACGTTAATAGATATGTCTTTTGTTTTATAATTTAAGTCTATCCTGGTTAACATTTTTGATCAGAAGATTGACGTGGAGTATTTGTGAGAATTCAAGCCCCCACATTCCTCTTCTGAAGGGTTTGACTTTTTAGAATAAAGAGAAGCCCAGCTGTCTGTACTTTTAATAAACTCCCAAGTAATGGATTATTTATTGACTTTTGAGACTATTTCCTTAATGATAGTTACCAGAAGTATTTGTGTGCTATAATCCAATAATACAACCAAAAAAACAAGAAAGGGTATTTTAATAAAGAGAATGCTATTTAACATTTTATTGATTGAAATATTCAATATTCATGATTACAAATTCCATTAGATTTTCTATTCTCAAACACACAATTAAGATAGGTTTTTAACTACCAATGTATAATTGAAGAAAGGAAATGGAAATCCTTCATTGAGGGGTTCTTAGAGTTGAAAAATTCTCCAACAATGTATATTCTGGCTTGTGTACTACTGAAGGCTTAGTCTGGTCATCTAAGAATTTAAAGCCTTGACTGAAAAGACTAATTGATTGTAGAATCCATAGCAAAATAGGATTGCAATAAAAGCCACAGGAATGTGTAGCTGAGGCAGAGTTAACAACAACCCCAATGACTAAAACCAATATTTCCACTATTTTTTCTGTAAAGAAAGAAAAAGAGAGAAAGAAAAATTATTTTTGAAAAATATTTTAAATTGCTGAAGTATTGCACTAAGTGCTTCTCCATGAGAAGAATCTGACTGCGAGAGAACTAGGAGGGCTATGCTCCCTTCCACAAGCAGCGGGGCCCCTCCCGCCCTCCCTACCCTGCACAAGTCCTCCTGATCCCCTGGGGCTATTTGACTCTTCCTACATGCTCCCTCCTGACTCAACCTGGGAAACTACCCAGACCTCAGGAGGAGGATTAGAGACTGTTTTCCTGGTTCTCTAGAAATAGAAGCCCATCTGGGGATTCAGTGAGAGGAAACACCAGTGAGAGAAAAGGAGGCAGGAAGTAGGATGGCTGGCTGAACCTTCAATTCCCCCTGGGAATTCCCTCAGGGGGAAGGAGGCAGGCAGGGAGGTTGGGCAGAAGTGTCCTAGACTGCCCTACTCTCTGAGGAAAGTTTGGAGTCTTGTCATGGAGTTCAGAGGACAAAGTAGACCATCAGAGGAGCTCTTTCTTGATATAAATTGCCAATTGTGATGGATTAAAATTTCTGAAGTTGGTAGCATTTCTTGCTCAATTATGCTTGGAGCTTAACTTAGGCCTCTGAAGTTAAGAATTACTTTATATTGGTGACCCAGATTGCCAACAGTAAGTGATAGTAATTAAATCAAATTAATGTTATTGGTTTATGCTTGTGGGTAATATCCAGCAGGGATACACTTCAAGGTCAAATAAAACTACTTTTAGGAATATGACTTCAGGGAAAGGTACCAGTGTGTTTCTGTGGCTTTCACAAGAAAGAACAATTGTTTTCCATGTATATTGTGCCTTGACTATCAGAGACATGGATGTTCCTATTATTTTCTGATCGTTTCTTCATTATTTTGGAAGAGGCAGTATTGAGTCTTGTGCTCTTACAGCTTTTTAGTGCAGAAAATGCATTTATTGGCGTACGTTTGGCCATCGGTTGCACAGACTGGATCTACTTCTTTTGTGCAAATATCTAGTTGATCCACATACTTGTTACAATCTGGCTGTTGAACATAAACAGACAAGATAAAATTTTTCAGATAATGAACTTTTTGAATTAAATATTCTTTACTCTTAATACAACATGATATGCATCAAAATCCAATAAATATTTTCTATATTGAGGCTAAAAATAAACATCAAGTATCAACATCTGATTAGATATATATATATATTGATATATATATATTTTTTTTTTTTTTTTTACTAGCCCAGCGTTATGTTTTAAAAACATACAAATAGCTGGATAAACTCATTTTACAACTTAACGAGATCTTCCCAACCCAGGGATTGAACCCAGGTCTCCCACATTGCAGGCAGACGATTTACCATCTGAGCCACCAGGGAAGCTTGCCTCTATTTCTCCTCATACTTGGGTGAGATTTTCCCCATTACCTCATATCACAAAAAATTATAAAAGTGAATGTGTTATGAGTCTCCTTTTTCTCAGTCATTTTGCTACTATATAATCTGATAGCTTAAATTATCACATATATGTATGTATTCATATATATGAGTGTTTGTATACTTGTATTTAGCCATATACATATATATGTAATTTGGTGAGTAATGGCTCTGTAGGTAATACACATAAATAAACAATAATGTATGTATTCTCACATGGCCTGCTTTCTGAATGTCTTAAACACCTTCATTTTTTTAGATGTTTAGAAGTATAGTTGATTTTCTTCACCTCTATGTAATATTTGACCCTGTGACAACGTAAAAATTAGTTTACATTCCTCTAAGTAGAAAATTAAAAGATGCTTACTCCTTGGAAGGAAAGTTATGACCAACCTAGATAGCATATTCAAAAGCAGAGACATTACTTTGCCAACAAAGGTCCATCTAGTCAAGGCTATAGTTTTTCCAGTACTCATGTATGGATGTGAGAGTTGGACTGCAAAGAAAGCTGAGTGCCGAAGAATTGATGCTTTTGAACTGTGGTGTTGGAGAAGACTCTTGAGAGTCCCTTGGACTGCAAGGAGATCCAACCAGTCCATCCTAAAGGAGATCAGTCCTGGGTGTTCATTGGAAGGACTGATGTTGAAGCTGACACTCCAATATTTTGGCCTCCTGACGTGAAGAGCTGACTCATTGGAAAAGACCTTGATGCTGGGAAGGATTGAGGGCAGGGGGAGAAGGGGATGACAGAGGATGAGATGGCTGGATGGCATCACCGACTTGATGGACATGGGTTTGGGTGGGCTTGGTTGTTGGGAGTTGGTGATGGACAGGGAAGCCTGGAGTGCTGCAATTCATGGGGTCGCAGAGTCAGACACAACTGAGCGACTGAACTGAAGTAGAAAAAAAATTTTTTGATCTTCTTGTTTGCTAGGATTATCAATTCTACATTAAAACCACTTTTCAGATGTCTGTATATAATAAGGTTTATTCCCAATAATTTTGAATAATGTGATAATTTTACTTTGTATGAAAAGGCAAACAGTTTTATGTGACTGGGAAGATACTATTTCTTGAACTTGGTGGAATAATGACAGTCTGTTAGTTTTTGAAGGAGTATGTTGTACACTTTTTGGTGAAATTTGCTATTAAAATTTTACACATAAAATAATTTTTTTTTTCATTTCCCAAATTAATTGCTGTGAACTTGCCCTTTTGTGAGTTTCTCCGGAAGGTGCAAAAGCAGTTTCTGCAACCAATAGACAAAAGAAAAATTAAAAAGAGGAAGAAGAGGGAAAACAGTGTCTTTAATGGGAAGTACCCACATCTTTTGGGCTTCCCTGGGGGCTCAGATGGTAAAGAATCCGCCTGCAATGCAGGAGACCTGAGTTCAATCCCTGGGTTGGGAAGATCCCCTGGAGGAGGGCATGACAACTCACTCCAGTATTCTTGCCTGGAGAAGCCCCATGGACCGAGGAGCCTGGTGGGGCTGCAAACAGTCAGGCACGACTGAGCGACTAAGCACACACCCACATCTTTCACTAGCAAAATACTATGTAAGTTGCATACTCAAAATGTCTCACATAATGAGGTGAGGCTTTTGTGGCAGTATCAAAAAAATAATTTCACGAAAGAACTCGAAATCTGGAAACAGAATTCTAAATTCATCTTAATCTG
This sequence comes from Bos mutus, assembly GCF_027580195.1. Lineage (NCBI taxonomy): Eukaryota > Metazoa > Chordata > Mammalia > Artiodactyla > Bovidae > Bos > Bos mutus. The sequence continues at coordinate 99,288,889 of NC_091623.1, read as the reverse complement.
TGAAAAATGACTAAGTACAGTTTAATAATCGCCAGATCTCTTGGAGATACTATTTTTTTTCATATTTGTACATGACATATTGTCAGAGAAAACACTGCCTTGCCTCTTGTGTGTCTGTGTGTCAGTCACTTAGTTGTGTCCAACTCTCTGTGACCCCATGGACTGCAGTCCACCAGGCTCCTCTGTCCACGGGATTCTTCAAGCAAGAATACTGTAGTGATTGCCTTTTCCTTCTCCAGGGGATCTTCCTGACCCAAGGATCGAACCCAGGTCTCCTGCATTACAGGCAGATTCTTTATCACCTGAGCTATAGGGAAGTCCCTAATATACCTATATGAAGTCACTTAATATGAAGAAGTTAATTACTACTTAATTCTTGCACACTTAGCTCGAGTTTCGTGGACAACTTTCATACCTCACAGTTACTCTACTTTGAAATTGATGGGCTGCCTCTGTTTAAAGGAAGATAAGTTGTCAGCAGAGGGATCAATTAGTTCTCTCCTTACACAACGTCTTGACTTTAGTGCACTCAGAGCTGGCAAACAATGAATTGGATTGTCGAGGAATATTGGATCTGAGGACAGTATTACTCCCCACACTCTGCATTTAGAAACCATGAAACCTGACCTCCAAAAAGGGGGAAAACTAGATAAATATCTTTGGTCATAAATTATCAAACACCTAAATTCTATTGCTCATTCTAACCATCCCTTCTGTCTCCACCTTTCTAAAGTGGGAAATGAGAAACCAATCTACTGATGCAATTTTTTAAAAGATATTTGTGACATGTCTCATTTCATTTGCCAGTTTAAGTATTATACACCCAGCACAGCAAGTTCCTCCATTCCTGTGTGATAGTAGTTGTTTCCTGCATCTTCTATGATGTTTGAACTGCTTCATCCAGAAGTGAAAAATACACTCACCAGAATAAAGATGAAATGCCAAGCCAATGATGAACATAATGTTGATCCATGATGAGAAGGACATGTTGTTATCAAGTCCGTGGAAGACACCTTTAGGAGTATCTGTAACAGTTGTGCATGCCACTTTAGATAGACTCTTCAGCCAATTTCTACTAAAGACATTGCTCCCACCTAGATGGCTGTTCCTTTTGCTTTCCCCACAACCCTACGATTCAATAAAACATGGTGTCATTGTTGGAAGGCTTACCCAGAGACGTTTAAGAGAACCCAGGAAAATAATGCTGTTGACAAAATGGAAAGAACTGATAACTCTCTCAGAAGAAGGACATGTTATCAAGTCTGTGGAAGATACCTTAAAGAGTGTTTGCAACAATGGTACATGACACATTAGGTAGATAGACTCCAGAACCAGGTTCTAGACAGCTTCTTGTTTCTAAAGCAATGACTCCCACCTCCTAGATAACTATTCATTTAACCTTTCCCTTGAACCTACAATTCAATAAAATAAAGTGTCATCATTGGAAGGCTTCCCCCAGAGACATTTAAGAGAGCCCAGGAAAATAAGTCTGTTGACAAAGTGGAAAGAACTGATTACTCTCTCAGCTTTTCTGTCAGCCAGCCTGGTTGCCTGTAGTACCAATGCACGTTTGGGTCTCAGTTCTTTTCCTCAGGAAACAGAAACAGTTATTTCTAGAAAGACTAACCTGGAGCAGTCCTCCTGGAATGGTACATGCCAGGGTACCCACGCCTTCCTAGAGTCCCCACCTGGCCTACCTGACAGTGAGATAATGGGGAGTGATGTCAGCGGCTCTGGAGACTGTGGCTGTCTTGCTCACCTGCCTCCTCAGCCATCTCCTTCCAGCTCAGTCTCTTTTATTGTTCCTCTGGTGAGGAGTTTGATGGGGTAAGATTGATGGCCCAGGACAGATAAGACACAGAGCTATTCTGTGTCCTCACTGGAAGCTGTAAAGTAGGTCAGGAGAGATGCTTCACAAGTAACCCTCCATTAATCTTCTCTCAGTAGGAGGCTTGGGGACAACTTGATCTCATGTACCCAGAAATGTGGGGAAGGTTAGAGATCCTAAGATAGAGAAGAGAGGCGAAAGCTTTCCAAGCATGAGTTGAACAAAGTAAAGAGAGTCAAGCAGGAAAGAGAAGAGTCTGGGAATGGTAATTAGATAATTAAGGGCATAAGCTCTCAAACGTGTTCAAAACTGTTGGCATATTACAGTTACCTAGGAAATGGTAAAAATAATGCATTCACCTTCTGGTAATCAGAATTGTGAATCAATTGTTAGAGGAGTAGACCTGTGAAGTAGAAGTGTAAAAGCTCCCAGAGGAGTTTCATGTGTAGCCAGGTTTGGGGTAAGCTTGTCTTGAGGAGAGGGTGTAAATATATGGGTTTTTTGTTTGTTTTTAATGGAGATAATGGACATACAACATGACACATATTTAGGGTGTACAATATGTTGATTTGATCATTTATATATTTCATTATGATTACTGCTGTAGTGTTACCTAACACATCTATCATGGTAATTTTTTTTTCTTTGTAATAAGAGCAATGAAGTTTATAACAGAGTACTGTTGACTGTAATCACTACGCTGTGCATTAGATGTCTAAAACTTACTTTCTGGAGCAGGAGAGAGTGAAAGGTGGGGAGTGAAGTTGAGACTGAATGAAGCAATGCCTTAAATTATGGTAAAAATTTGATTTTACATCAGAGATACTTGGGGATATTTTTGAGATATTTTGAGATATCGTAGCCTTTTTTTAAAATGCAGAGATTTTTTTCATTGGTTTTTGTCTTAATCATCTCCTTCAGTCTGACTCAGTAGAAAGAGCACTGCAGGTAAAGGATACAAGTACAAACCCCATGTATCACTGAGTCACCTGGACTCAATATTCAAACTGCATAATCCACAGTTTTCTTATTATAAATACAAGAGTTATAGTATCTATCTTATATGTTTGTGATAAATGGGGATAAAACATTTAAACTCTCTGTGCTTAAGTTGTATGTTGGATGGTCATTTGTCACCCTAATCCTGCCTGCTACTTTTTGCAGGGAAGAAGTCTAGGATATTTACAAAGAAACTTTGAGATCAGTAATATTTCATGCTAATTTAGTTGAAGAGCTCACATATAACAGTAAAGAAAATATTCCTTTACTATAGTACAATGAATATTGTATGTGTACTTCCTCTTTGAATTTTGTACGCAGACAGGGAAATCAGTCCTTCTGGGGCAGGACATTTTAGAGAAGAGTAAGCTAAAATCTAGAGGCGGAGTTGTGGAGAAGCTCTTTATATTCCTTTGATACATATTTGTCAGCAAAGATTAAGAGCAGGAGATAAGGTCTGTGAATCATGGCAGGCTACAAGTATTTGTAATTAGTGAAGATAATGTTAGGTAGCTAAATTATTTGGTGTAGCTTAATGAAGAAAAAAGTAAGCAAGGAAATGAAAATCTTATAGAATGAAAATTTTTTAAATTTATAGGATTTCCCTGGTGGTCCAGTTGTTAAAAGTCCACCTGCCAGTGCAGGGGACATGGTTCGAGCCCTGCTCTGGGAAGATTCCACATGCCAGGAGGCTGCTGAGCTTGTGTGCCACAAGCACTGAGCCTGAGCTCCAGATGGCCTGAATTGAGTTTTGTAAGAAACTACAATTATCATCTTCCAAAATAGTTGTAGCAATTTTGGAGCATTTCCAAATGCTCCACATCTGGCCAACATTTGTTGTTCTCAATGGTGTAGATTGTAGCCATTGTATTAGAAGTGTAATGGTATCTCGTTTTTTTTATTTGAATTTCTCTGATTACATACATGATTTGAAGTATCTTTTCATGTGGTTATTTGCTACCCATATCTCTTCTTTGGTGAGGTGTTTGTTAAGGTCTTTGGCTTATTTTTTAATCTGGTTGTTTGATTTTTATTTTTTTAGTGGAAGTAGTTGATTTACACTATTGTGTTAGTTTCAGGTCTACAGCAAAGTGATTTCTGAGACATATATATATATATATATATGTCAGTTTATTTCCATTATAGGTTATTTTAAGAACTTCGGGAAGTAGATGGGGAAACAGTGGAAACAATGTCAGACTTTATTTTTTGGGGCTCCAAAATCACTGCAGATGGTGATTGCAGCCATGAAATTAAAAGACGCTTACTCCTTGGAAGAAAAGTTATCACCAACCTAGATAGCATATTCAAAAGCAGAGACATTACTTTGCCAACAAAGGTTCGTCTAGTCAAGGCTATGGTTTTTCCTGTGGTCATGTATGGATGTGAGAGTTGGACTGTGAAGAAGGCTGAGCGCCGAAGAATTGATGCTTTTGAACTGTGGTGTTGGAGAAGACTCTTGAGAGTCCCTTGGACTGCAAGGAGATCCAACCAGTCCATTCTGAAGGAGATCAGCCCTGGGATTTCTTTGGAAGAAATGATGCTAAAGCTGAAACTCCAATAGTTTGGCCACCTCATGCGAAGAGTTGACTCATTGGAAAAGACTTTGATGCTGGGAGGGATTGGGGGCAGGAGGAGAAGGGGACAACAGAGGATGAGATGGCTGGATGGCATCACTGACTCGATGGACGTGAGTCTGGGTGAACTCCGGGAGTTGGTGATGGACAGGGAGTCCTGGCGTGCTACAATTCATGGGCTCGCAGAGTCGGACACGACTGAGCGACTAAACTGAACTGAACTGAATATAGTTCTGTGTGTTATAGACTAAATTCTTATTGCTTATGTAGTGTACATCTATTAACCCCATACTCCTAATTTTTCCTCCCTACTCCTCTCCCGTTGATAACCTTATATTTAATTTCTATACCTGTAAATCTGTTTGTGTATTGTAAGTGAATTTATTTACCTTATTTTTTAGATTGCATATTTAAATATCATACAATATCTGTATTTCTCCACCTGACTTAGTTTGATAACACCTGGTCCATCCCTGTTGCTGAAAGTGGCAGTATTTTATTCTTTAGGGCTGTTGTTGTTGTTCAGTTGCCCAGTCGTGTCCAGCTCTTTGCAACCCATGAACTGCAGCATGCCAGGCCTCTCTGTCCCTCATCATCTCCCGAAATTTGCCCAGGTTCATGTCCTTTGCATTGGTGATGTCATCCAGCCACCTCATCTTCTGATGCCCTCTTTCCCTTCTGTCTTCAGTCTTTCCCAGCATCAGGGACTTTTCCAATGAGTCAGCTTTTCACATCCATCAGATGACCAAAATATTAGCGCTTCAGCTTCAGCATCAGTGCTTCTGACGAGTATTCAGAGTTGACTTCCCTTAAGATTGACTGGTTTGTTCTCCTTGCTGTCCAAGAGACTCTCAGGAGTTTTCTCCAGCACCACAGTTTGAAGGCATCAATTCTTCACGGATCTGCCTTCTTTATGGTCCAGCTCTCATGTGACCACTGGGAAGACCATAGCCTTGGCTATAAGGACCTTTGTTGGCAGAGTAATCTCTCTGCTTTTCAGCACACCGTCTAGGTTTGTTATAGCTTTCCTGTCAAGATGCACATGTCTCCTGATTTCATGGCTGCAGTGGCCATTCGCAGTGATTTTAGAGTGCAAGAGGAGGAAATATGTTACTACTTCTACCTTTCCCCCGCCTCTATTTGCCATAACTCCAGTACTTTGGCCACCTCATGCGAAGAGTTGACTCATTGGAAAAGACTCTGATGCTGGGAGGGATTGGGGGCAAGAGGAAAAGGGGACGACAGAGGATGAGATGGCTGGATGGCATCACTGACCCAATGGACGTGAGTTTGAGTGAACGGGGAGTTGGTGATGGACAGGGAGGCGTGGCGTGCTGCAATTCATAGGGTCGCAAAGAGTCAGACATGACTGAGCGACTGATCTGATCTGATCTGAACGGGGCCAGATGCCATGGTCTTAGTTTTTTTTAATGTTTAGTTTTAAGCCAGCTCTCTCACTCTCTTCCTTCACCCTCATCAGTTCAGTTCAGTCCAGTCACTCAATCGTGTCTGACTCTTTGCGACCCCATGAACTGCAGCATGCCAGGCCTCCCTATCCATCACCAACTCCTGGAGCCCACCCAAACCCATTTGCATTGAGTTGGTGATGCCATCCAAAAATCTTATCCTCTGTCGTCCCCTTCTCCTCCTGTCCTCAATCTTTCCCAGCATCAGGGTCTTTTCAAATGAGTCAGCTCTTTGCATCAGGTGGCCAAAGTATTGGAGTTTCAGCTTCAAAATCAGTCCTTCCAATGAACACCCAGGACTGAGCTCCTTTAGAATGGACTGGTTGGATCTCCTTGCAGTCCAAGGGACTCTCAAGAGTCTTCTCCAAAACCACAGTTCAAAAGCATCGATTCTTCAGTGCTCAGCTTTCTTCACAGTCGAACTCTCACATCCATACCTGACCACTGGAAAAACCATAGCCCGGACATTTGTGGACAAAGTAATGTCTCTGCTTTTTAATATGCTGGGTTGGTCATAACTGTCCTTCCAAGGAGTAAGCGTCTTTTAATTTCATGGCTGGAATCACCATCTGCAGCGATTTTGGAGCCCAGAAAGATAAGGTCAGGCAGTTTTGCCACTGTTTCCCCATCTATTTCCCGTGAAGTAATGGGACCAGATGCCATGATCTTCGTTTTCTGAATGTTGAGCTTTAAGCCAACTTTTTCACTCTCCACTTTCACTTTCATCAAGAGGCTCTTTAGTTCTTCTTCACTTTATGCCAAAAGGGTGGTATCATCTGCATATCTGAGGTTATTGATATTTCTCCCAGAAATCTTGATTCCAGCTTGTCTTCCTCCAGCCCAGCATTTCTCATGATGTACTCTTCATATAAGTTAAATAAGCAGGGTGACAATATACAGCCTTGATGTACTCCTTTTCCTATTTGGAACCAGTCTGTTGTTCCATGTCCAGTTCTAACTGTTGCTTCCTGACCTGCATACAGGTTTCTCAAGAGGCAGGTCAAGAGTCTTCCCATCTCTTGAAGAATTTTTCACAGTTTATTGTGATCCACATAGTCAAAGGCTTTGGCATAGTCAATAAAGTAGAAATAGATGTTTTTCTGGAACTCTCTTGCTTTTTCCATGATCCAGAGGATGTTGGCAATTTGATCTCTGGTTCCTCTGCCTTTTCTAAAACTGGCTTGAACATCTGGAAGTTCATGGTTCACGTACTGCTGAAGCCTGGCTTGGAGAATTTTGAGCATTACTTTACTAGCATGTGAGATGAGTGCAATTGTGCAGTAGTTTGAGCATTCTTTGGCATTGCCTTTTTTTTGGAATTGGAATGAAAACTGACCTTTTCCAGTACTGTGGCCACTGTTGAGTTTTCCAAATTTGCTGGCATATTGAGTGCAGCAGTTTTATAGCATCATCTTTCAGGATTTGAAATAGCTCATCTGGAATTCCATGACCTCCACTAGCTTTGTTTGTAGTGATGCTTTCTAAGGCCCACTTGACTTCACGTTCCGGGAGAGAAGTTGAAGTTCACTAAATTTTGAAATATTTTACTTCAAAGGATGCTGTGAAGAATGTTCAAAAGGCAACTCAAACACGGGAGAAAATATTTGCAAGTTGTATATCTAATAAGGGCCTTTTGTGTTATTGTTCAGTTTCTAAGTCATATCTGACTCTTTGTGACCCTGTAAACTGCAGCACACCAAGCTGTCCTTCACTATCTCCCTGAGTTTGTTCAAACTCATGTTCATTGAGTCAGTAGTGCAATCCAACCCTCTCATCCTCTGTTGTTTCCTCCTCTTCTTGCTCTCAATCTTTCCCAGCATCAGAGTCTTTTACAATGAATGAGCTCTTTGCATCAGGTTGCCGAAGTATTGGAATTCCAGCTTTAGCACCAGTCCTTCCAATGAATATTCAGGGTTGATTACCTTTGTAAGTGAAAGTCGCTCAGTCATATCTGACTCTTTGCTTCCCCATGGACTGCATAGTCCATGGAATTCTCCAGGCCAGAATACTGAAATGGGTAGCCTTTCCCTTCTCCAGGGGATCTTCCCAACCCAGGGATCAAACCCAGGTCTCCTGCATTACAGGTGGATTCTTTACCATCTGAGCCACAAGGGAAGCCCAAGAATACTGGAGTGGGTAGCCTATCCCTTCTCTAGCAGATCTTCCTGACCCAGGAATTGAACCTAGGTCTCCTGCATCACAGGTGGATTCTTTACCAACTGAGCTATGAGGGAAGCCATGATTTCCTTTAGGACTGACTTATTTGATGTTTGAGCCCAAGAAAATGAAATCTGACACTGTTTCTACTTTTCCCCATCTATTTGTCATGAAGTGATAGGACCAGATACCATGATCTTTGTTTCTTGAATGTTGAGTTTTAAGCTAGCTTTTTCACTCTCCTCTTTCATCTTCATCAAGAGGCTCTTTAGTTCCTCTTCACTTTCTGTCATTAAAGTAGTATCATCTACATATCTGAGGTTGTTGATTTTCTCCCTGCAATCTTGATTCCAGCTTGTGAGTCATCTAGCCCAGCATTTCATATGATGTATTCTGCATATTCATTAAATTTGCAGGGTAACAATAGAGCCTTGACATACTCCTTTCCCAATTTTGAACCAGTCTGTTGTTCCATGTCCAGTTCTAACTGTTGCTTCTTGTCCTGCATACAGGTTTCTCAGGAGGCAATTAATGTGGTCTGGTATTCCCATCTCTTTAAGAATATTCCACAGTTGGTTGTGATCCACAAAGGATTTAGTGTCATCAATGAAGCAGAAGTAAATGTGTTTGTTTTTTTCTTTTGGCGGGGGTGGGGGGGGTGGAATCTCTTGCTTTTTCTATGGTGTATCAGCCTTTTCTAAATCCAGCTTGTATGTTTGGAAGTTTTCAGTTCACATACTCCTGAAGCCTAGCTTGAAGAATTATCTTGCTAGCGTGTGAAATGAGTGCAATTGTATGGTAATTTGAATATTCTTTGGCATTGCTTTTCTTTGGGTTTGGAATTAAAACTAACCTTTTCCAGTCCTGTGGCCACTGCTGAGTTTTCCATATTTGCTGGCATAATGAGTGCAGTACTTTCACAGCATCATCTTTTAGGATTTGAAATAGCTCAGCTGGTTACTAGTGCCTAGAAACCAAGTTATATAAAGAACTCTACCAAATCAAAAAGAGGAATATTAAGAACTTAACTTTTAAAATTCAGCATTCAAAAAACTAAGCTCATGGCATCCAGTTCCAACACTTCATGGTAAATAGATGGGGAAAAAGTAGAAACAGTGACAGGTTTTATTTTCTTGGGCTCCATTGCAGTCACCACTGTGGACAACGACAGCCATGAAATTAAAAGATGTCTGCATCTTGGAAGGAAAGCTATGACAAACCCAAAAAGCATATTCAGAAGCAGAAATATCGCTTTGCTGACAAAGTCTGTATAGTCAGACAATGGTTTTTCCAGGAGTCATGTATGGATGTAGATTTGTAGCATAAAGAAGGCTGAGCCCTGTAGAATTGATGCTTTCGAATGTGGTACTGGACAAGACTCTTGCAAGTCCCTTGGATAGCAAGGAGATCAAACCAGTCAATCCTAAAGGAAATCAACCCTGAGTTTTCATTGGAAGGACTGATGCTGAAGCTGAAGCTCCAATACTTTAGGCACCTGATGCAAAGAGCTGACTCATTTGAGGAGACTCTGATGCTGGGAAGGATTGAAGGCAGGAATACAGTGGGTGACAGAGGATGAGATGGTTGGATGGCATCACTGATACAAAGGACATGAGTTGAACAAACTCCAGGAGATAGGGAAGGACAGGGTAGCCTCGCATGCTGCAATTCACGAGGTCTCAAAGATTCAGACATGACTTAGTAACTGAAGAACAACAAAGGCAAAGAATTTAAATAGACATTTCTCTAGAGAAGTTATGCAAGTGGCACATGAAAAAACATTAAACACTGTTAATCATAAGGGCATGTAAATCCAACCCCAACTGAATATTAATTCACACCCACTGGGATAAATATAGTTATTTTAAAATAATAAAATTGTGATTTGGTTTGAGAATATGGAGAAATTGGAACTTTTTTACAACCCTCATGAGGAAGGAAAGGGTCTCCTCTCTGTTGCAAACAGTTTCACTGTTCCCTCAAAAAATATTAAAGATAGCATTATCTCTACATTTCTTTTACTATAATAAAGCTTTAAATGAGCAGTGGGCCCATTAGTCAATGTCTGCTTCTTGTTAGTGGGAGATGGAAAGTAGTGGAAAGCCATCATCAGACTTAGACTAACTTAGACTAGAAATGGATAGCCTAGGTTGAGGAAAGCAGTCCCATCTAGCATTTGAATATCACTCAACTACCTTTCAGAGAAGGCAGTGGAAACCCCCTCCAGTACTCTTGCCTCCATCCCATGGATGGAGGAGCCTGGTAGGCTGCAGTCCAAGGGGTCGCAAAGAGTCGGACACGACTGAGCGACTTCACTTTCACTTTTCACTTTCATGCATTGGAGAAGGAAATGGCAACCCACTCCAGTGTTCTTGCCTGGAGAATCCCAGGGATGGAGGAGCCTGGTGGGCTGCCATCTATGGGGTCGCACAGAGTCAGACACGACTGAAGCGACTTAGCAGCAGCAGCAGCAGCTACCTTTTGACTTATTTATGAAAGAGAAAGAAAATAACATGTAAAATTTTTCCTAAGCTTCAGAAATCTTATGCTATCTTTGAATAGATTTTTCAACTAATTCAATTATAGAACTTAAGTTCTAATTAATTATTTAATGAATTAAGGTTCTTATTGTTTAACATTTGTGATCATAACATTAACCTTAAGTGCTTATTAGAATTCAACTTCCTCGTCCCTTTTTCTTGGAGAATTTGATTCAATAGGATAGAAAGGAGCCAAACAGTTTGTACTTTTGGTAAATACCAAAGAATTTTGAAATAGTTCAAATTTTCATCTTTGAAAATATTGAAATTATATTTGATTAACCCCTTGTTGAAAGAAAGGGTGTTTTAATAAAGATAACATCATTATTAACATTTTAATGAGTGAAATATTTATTATTTTAAATTACACTAGCTTTTATGTTACCAAGCATGCAAGTGACATTAGTTTTTCAAACTACCATTGAATAAATTTAATATAAAGAATGAAAATCCTGAAATCATGAAAAATTAATTTTGGAAAGAATCTGAATGCTCTATATTCTATCAATAGCTCTTGTTTCATAGAATTGACCCGGTTAGCTCTGACTGAGAAGACTCTAATTGCCTGTTGAATGCACCACAGAATGTAATTACAATTTATGAGCTGCTTTATCAATATTCACATTCACCAAAATGTTGAAAATGAATATCAGCATCATTATTCCTATAAAGAAAGAGAGGAAACAATTAGAGTTTAAGGAAGAAATAAAGTACATTACACTTTAAAAAAATTAAAAAGGATATTAATAGAAAAACTGGTGAAATCCAAACAAATTCTGTAGATTAGTTAATACCGATAAACCAAAGTTAATTTGCTACTTTTGACATGTGTGCCAGGTTTCCATAAGGAGTTAATCTTAGGAGAAATTGGATAAAGGATACAAAAACTGGTACTATCTTTGAAATTTCTCTGTAAATCTAAAATTACTCCACCATAATTTTTTATTTAAAAGGGAATATTTTAAACTCCCAGTGTAGTATCACTGAGAAAATTACACTCAATGCTGTAAGTTCTACCATAGATTGTACAGATTGGAGTCATTTCTGTGATACAGAAATGTAGATAATGTGCATGCAGAATAGAGTTTGGATGTTAAACATAAAAACTCCAAAAATCTTTTCAATAAGGAGGATTTGAAAATGGAACAAGGTAGAGTGGCTGTGTTCCACTTGCAGAAGCAACTGGACTCTGCTTGCTCCTAGAGCCGGTTCCCATCTGGGCCCACTTCACTCTTCCTGTGCACTCAGTCCTGATTCAGGTTTGGGACCCACCCAGATCTGAGAGAGGAGAGACTGGAGACTATCTCAGCAGTCCTCCAGAAACACATGCCTCTTTGGGGATTAAATGTGCAAAGATTTTGTGAGAGGAAATACCCGCTGAGAGGAAATGAGGCAGGAGGTAGAAGGCTGGCTGAACCTTTAGACTGCAGACTGTCTCAGAGGAAGGAGGCAGAAAGGGAGATTAGATAGACGTGCTCTAGAATGCCCCACTCTCCAGGGAAGATTTGGAGGCTGTCATAGTGGCTCAGATGGTAAAGCATCTGCCTGCACTGTAGGAGACCCGAGTTTGATTCCTTGGTCAGAAAGATCCCCTCGAGAAGGGAATGGCAACCACTCCAGTATTCTTGTCTGGAAAATTGCATGGACAGAGGAACCTGGCAGACTACAGTTCATGGGATCACAAAGGGTCGGACATGACTGAGTGACTAACACACACAGAGAGTTTTTGAGACAGTCAACCTTGACAGGAGTCCCTTTCTAACATGAATGGGCTGATTTTGATAAATTTCTGAATTCAGTGGTCTGTTTGGTTCTTGAACAATTATGCTCCCTTCAGCTGGAAATCTGCAAGGGTCAATCACATGGCCACCACACAGAGCTGGGCTTTGGAATTACATTCTATTGGTTGTTAGTCTGCCATTAGTAACTCATAATTAAGTTAAATTAATTGTTTACACATTTGCACAATATCAATCAAAGTTATTGATAGCTCAAACACAAAATTACTTTCAGAAACAAGAACTTCACGGAAAGAAAAAAGAGTGGCCCCTAATATTTTACAGTGACCTTACAGTTATTTTCTATATATATATTGTGCCTTGGTACAATCAGCAACACAGATTTACCATCACCTTGTAATGATTTCTTCATACCTTGGAAGACCAAATATTTACTATCGTGTACTTACATCTTTTCATTGCAGAAAGTACATTCATTGCTGTAGGTTTTTGCATCACTGGCACAGATTGGATTGTATTCTCTGGTGCAAGCTTCTGTATACACTTTACAGTCTGGCTGTTAAATGCAGAGACAACATAAAATTCATTAGGGAATGAAAGTCTGAGTAAAATTTGTTTAGTCTTGATATGAAGTACCATGCAAGAAAATTGGAAATATATTTTATATTTAGGTTTAAAAAAAATTATTTATTTATTTTTAGCCTTGCCGGGTCTTTGTTGCTATGTGGGCTTTTTCCAGCTGTCGTGAGTGAGGACTACTCTAGCTGCAGTTTGTGGGCTTCTGATTGTGGGGCTTCTCTTGTTGCAGCGCATGGACTCTAGGACATGTGGGCTTCAGTAGCTGTGGTTCCCAGGCTCTAGAGCACAGGCTCAATAGTTATGGCACGCAGGCTTAGTTGCTCTGTGGTATGTGGGATCTTCCCTGTTCAGGGATTGAACCCATGTCTCCTGAATTGGCAGACAGATTCTTTACCACTCGGAGAAGGCAATGACAACCCACTCCAGTCCTCTCACCTGGAAAATCCCATGGACGGAGGAGCCTGGTAGGCTGCAGTCCATGGGGTTGGGAAGAGTTGAATACGACTGAGCGACTTCCCTTTCTTTACCACTGGGTCACCAGGGAAGCAACCTATGTTTAGTTTTAAAAACTACTATCTATAACACTAGAACTTATAAAACTAACACACATCCCACTTAAAAGTAAAATATTATTGTCTTCATAAACCTGCTCTAATTTTTTAAAGAGGTCATAAAACTGGCTAAATGTGTTTTTGTAATTTAGTGACCATCATCTTCACTTCCCTTTCAAACTCAAGAAGAAATCATGAAATTAGATTGTTCTTTTTCTTATTCCCATTCTTGATAATTCCAACTAAATCTATGTGTTTGTGCATGTGTGTGTATATGTGTGTGTGTGTGTGTGTGTATATCTCTATCTATCTATCTATCTATACAGAAGATACAAATGCAGTTTGTTTACTGTTGACAGTTTTGGTAATTGACATAATAAAAAATACTATATATCTGCTTATATCATCTACTTTTTAAACATGTGATTCTGTTTATTCAGATATTTAGAGCTATAGGTTTTTTTTTTTTTACCTTTATGTAATATCATACTATGTGAATCTATAGAACTTTTTATCTTAAATATATATTTAGGTTGATTCTTTTTCCTTTGTTATGCTAAGATGAACACTACTACTCTAAACACCTTCAACCTTTCTCAGAAGCTTGTATGAAGCAACATTTATGCCCATTAATTAAATTTTTGTGTAACAGGATATGCACCTTTTTATGTTGTCTAGATAATGACAGATAGCTTTGTATGGCTAAGTTTCTATTTTTTGACCTTGTTGTAATACTGCTGCTGCTGCTGCTGCTAAGTCATCTCAGTCGTGTCCGACTCTGTGCGACCCCATAGACGGCAGCCCACCAAGCTCCCCTGTCCCTGGGATTCTCCAGGCAAGAGTATTGGAGTGGGTTGCCATTTCCTTCTCCAATGCATGAAAGTGAAAAGTGAAAGTGAAGTCGCTCAGTCATGTCCAACTCTTAGCAACCCCATGGACTGCAGCCCTCCAGGCTCCTCCGTTCATGGGATTCTCCAGGCAAGAATACTGGAGTGGGTTGTCATTTCCTTCTCCGGTTGTAATACTATCTTTTTAGTTTTGGAAAGACCTCTCTGATGCACAATTTTTGATGAATTTTTCTGTTAAAATGTATAATATATGAAAGTTGATTGCTTATCTTTTTCAACCTGCACCTGTATTAACTTACTGGAAATCCGAAATCAGGTTCAAAATAAATTTCTGCAACCAACACATGGGTAAAAAAAGAAAGTTAAAAATGAAGGAGGAGTGGGGGAGGGGCAAGGGAGAGAGGGAGAGGAAGATGGAGAAGGAGGAGAAAGGGAAGGGGAGGAGAAGAAAGAAACAGAAGGAGTAGGGAGGGAGAGGAAGAGGAGGAGAAAGAGAAGAGGAGGAGAAGAAAGAAACAGAAGGAGTAGGGAGGGAGAAAGAGGAAGAGGAGGAGAAAGGGAAGAGGAGGAGAAGAAAGAAACAGAAGGGGAGAAAGAGGAAGAGGAGGAGAAAGGGAAGGGGAGGAGAAGAAAGAAACAGAAGGGGAGAAAGAGGAAGAGGAGGAGAAAGGAAGGGGGAAAGAAGAATCAATTTTAGTAAATAAGGCCCATATTTATTAGTAGCAGAAACATGTGCACATAAAATATTAGAGACTCCACAACTAATGAAGCAAGACTTTCCTGCCATTAACAAAACAAAAAAAATCATAAAACAATACCAAATTTGGAAATATTTTATTATTATTTATTATTCAGTTATTGTAACTCTGTGAAAATTAATGCAACATATTTTTGAATTCCAAACAGCTTTCTTTGAAAGTATCATAAGGGATTCAGATTGAGTGATAATCAGAATATCAAGCAATACTAGATCTAGAAAAGATCATTTCTCCCCCTAGGTTTGCCTTTAACAATCTGACTGCCAGAAAGAAAAATAATATAGGTCATGTTCAATAGCTGTAGACAAAGAGCAAAATTCTAGTGCTCACTCTAACCCGCTCTACTCTGTCTCTACTTGTCCAAAACGGGAGATGAGAAAAAGCAACCCGCTGATGCCTTTTTCAAAAGACATTTGTAATATGCCCTTTTTCACTTTATCAGTTTAAGATTTACAAGCCCAGTAAAAAAACAACCTCCTTCATTCCTAGTTTAGAGAAGTTGTTTCCCATATTTTCTAAGATATGTAAAATATTTCACCTTGTACTGGAAAATTCACTCACCAGAATAAAGAGGAAATACCAAGGCAATGATGAAAATAGCTTTGATCCATGATAAGAAGAGAGACATTTTGTCAAGTCTGTGGAAGGAAACTGACATGTTTATAGCACAGAGACAAATTTCTATTTCTAGATGAAAGTGTCTTATGATATAGAAACCCCTCCAGCCCCAGATTCCTAATTATAGTGGGCTATTCCCTTCTCTCTTCCCTTAACCCACAGAAGCAGCATGACACACATGTGAACAGAAGGCCTTGGACAGACTTGCAAGAAATGCTAGAGCAGGTCCTCTTTGTCCACTTCAGAAGGAACCAACCTTTGACTCAGCCCACAAGGAGCCTGGCTGCATTTAAAGAAGTACGTGCTTAGGAAGTTCAGTTTTTCCTCAGAAAATAGAAAGTTATTTCAGGAAGGACTGACCTGGAGCGGTCCTCACTGCAGTGTGACACACCAGGGCTGCCTTCATAGCATCCCCGCCTGACCTACCTGACACAGAGAAGGTGGTAGAAAGCAAGGGCAGCAGCTCCAGGGACTGCGCCTGTTTCTATCTCCTTTTCTTAACCACTTCCCCCAGCCGAGCAGTCTCCCTCATTGGGCCGTTGGTAAGGAGCCTTGTTGGGGGAAACAGATGGTCCTCGGCAGATAAGACTCTGAGGTTTTCTGTATTCTTCCTCACAAAGATCTCACACAGATCATCTCTCTATAGGAGGTCTGGAGCAGTTTTATCTGATGAACCCAGAACTATGAGGAGAGGAAAAAGAAATACAAAAAATGATAGATCTTAAGATAGAGAAGAGATGTGGAAACTTTTCAGGCTATTGAGTTACAGAGAACAAGAGAATCAAAGTCAGAAGAGTCTTGTGAACTATAATCAAACACATGCTGAGAGCCTCTATTTCGTGACAGAGCACTGTAGACTTAAGATTTATTGTAAATTTAAACTCTCCTTAAAGTTTAAATTTAAACGTTTTATGTTGATAATTGTAGATTTATTACATAGAGTTGTCAGAAATAAGAGAGATTCTCCTGTATCTTTTAACAAGTTTCTCCCAGTGGGAATGTCTTATAGGATTACAGTACAAAGTCCCCACCAGGAATTGACATCAGCTGGAGACCTTTTATCAGTGTTGGTTATCAACACCAAGACTGTGAATCAATTGTTGAATATATGAGATCTGGGCAATGGTATGTTTGCAAAGCTCCCAGATGAGTATTGGGACAGTTTTGGAACCCCGAACTTACATAATGTTATATGTCAACTATATCTCAATAAAACTAAAGAAAATAAAAGAAGGCTCATTGGAGTGAGGTTGAGTCCACGTGGAGCAATGCCTTAAATTCTATATTAAATAAGGTAAGTGGGTGACATTGGAGGCTTTGAAGTAGGGTAATATTTAATCAGCTATTGTCTCCCTAATTAATGAATCTCCTTCACTGATTTCTAGAAAAAGTTCTGTCAGTTGAAAGACTTGAATTCAAATTCAAATACTACCACTGAGTAACCATGACACACTATTTAGAATTTCTAATATAAAAATTCTTTATTTTAAATAGGGAACTGACACTTCCTGCCTCTTAGATGTCAGGGATAAAATATTAAGATAATCTGCCTTCAGGTTTGGAATAGACTTACATTTGCCACCCTAATCTAACTTGCCTTTTATAGCTGTGGAGAAAGGTAGGATTTAGAAAGGAAACTTTGAATGTAGCAGTGCTCCGTTCCAACTGAATCGGAGAATACAAACTCTGATGAGTGCAGAAAGTGCTCTATCATTACATGACAGTGAATATTACTCTTGCAGTAGCTCTGAATTATTTACATAACTACAACCAGAGGTGTCTGCAGTGCACCAGTCCTTCTGGTGCAGGACATTTGAGGAAAAGTAAATTGAAGTTTAGAATTGAAATGTCTTCATGTTGCACACACTAGATCTCTCCTTTTATATATGTGTGTCAGCAGAGATTAAAAGCAGAAGAGACTGCCTATGAATCACAGCAGGCTACAATATTTTCATTTTTTACCTAGCCAGTAAAGGGAATGTTAGATGTGAATTAAAAGTTCCATAAAGATTAAAAAGAACATATTACTCAACTTGAACCAGAGGTAAGAAAAATACTCTGTATTTAACATAATAGGGGTATTAAAAGAGAGAGAAAAATAGGAAGTAAAAGCAGTCTCTAGTCTTTCTGGTGTCACTGCCCCATATGTTCTGGGCAAAGTAACCCAGCATTTGGGCAATAACAAGAAAGAGCTACTGAATTGACATGTAAAACAGCAACTAAGACGCACGTGTGAACTTCCACTGGTCACTGAACAAAGTGCTTTTTGTTTGGGGGATCTTTTGTTTTTTTGGAAACTTTATTCTGTTAGAGAGGGAATTATAAAAGTCTCCATTTGCCAGTATTTCAAAGGACGCTGAAGTCTTCTAGTCTGCTTGTTGTCCTTTTTTTGACTCAACTTACTGGGTGCCATATAGCATGCTTTAAAAGACACCTCAGGCTGTGGTCAATACAAATGTCTGGACAAGAGCAACTCTTACCTCACTTGTCCAGGACAATAAAACCCAGAATATTATGAGAATATTTGTTCTGCATCAAGACATTGCAGTTTCTTCTAAGGAAAGTGGAAGTGCAAGTCGCTCAGTTGTGTCCGACTCTTTGCGACCCCATGCACTGCGCAATCTGTGGAATTCTCCAGGCCAGAAGACTGGAGTGGGTGACCTTTCCCTTCTCCGGGGGGATCTTCTCAACCCAGGGATTGAGCCCAGGTCTCCTTTAAGGAATAGCATTCTAAATGCAAGAATCATTTTACTAAACATAGTATGCCACCATTTTATGTTCAAGATTATACTTAAATTATGTCAGATATGACTTCAATAGCAAGCCAGAACTTTCAAACAGAGGTGACAAAAGTATTTGCCTGATGAACAATTTATACTCAGTTATAGGAATATCTAATCCAATAGCTGAATTATTAATTATCAAAAGACCAAAAAGACCGTAAAATAACATTTTTACTTTAAATAAATTTGGGAGATAATTTTCCTTTAGGGATTCAGAAATGCCTGCATATCTTTTTAATTGTATAGAGTCACAACTCTGGGTTGTTACATCCACTAAAAGTTATTCAGTGAAATTCAGATCTAGAGCTTATCAATCCTATTGTTCTAAATTGAAAAAAAAAAAAAAAAAAAAAAACCTGCTTTTTTTTTTTTAAACCAGAGGTAGATAACACAACAGAACTGGGTTTAGATAATACAACTATTAAAAAGGGTGACTGAATTTTGAAATTATTTCTTACACTTATTAAATTATCATTTGTATACAGTATAACTCAACTTTCATAGTTGTATAGTTCTATAAATTTAGACAAGCTTATTGTAATTGTGTAAGCACCACCACAATAAAAATATAGGATATCTCTTTAACTCCCCCAATTTCCCTTCTGCTGTTTTGTAATCAATTCGTTCCCCTTCTCCTAGCATTTGGGGACCACTAATCTGATTTCTGTTTACTATATTTGACCAATTTTATGTCAGAATAGATGTAGATTCATAAAAGATGTAGAAGCAATATAGTCAGGTCCTATTTTGTCTTACTGATCTTCCTCAGTGATAAAGTCTTACATACTCACAATACAGAGGAAATGAGCAAATTGACATGGTATACTACTGTTAACTGAATTATGTACCTTATTTGGATTTCAACATTTGATAAAGGAACTCTTAATTATTTGATGCATAGTTCTATGGAAAGTGTTTCATGTACAGATTAATATAACTACTACCATATTCAGGATGTAGAATTCAGTCATCACAAATAAGCTCCCTCTTGCTTCCCCTTGATACTCTCTCACCAACCATAACCACTGCCATTCATTCCTCTTTTCTTCATCATTATAATTTTGCAATTTGGTTAGTAATATATGAATAGAGCCATAAAATAAAAAAGATTTTGAGGTTGAATTTTTAACTCCTGATTATAATGTAGCTGATCATAATGTGTCCACTTGGATTGGTGTATACATCTTTAGTCTGTTCCTCTTTATTTCTGAATAATTTTTTTAAACTTTTTATTTTATATTGGAGTATAGTCGATTAACAAACAGTGTTGTGATAGTTTCAGATGAACAGTGAAGGGACTCAACTGTACATATACTTGTAGCCATTCTCCTCCAAACTCCCCTCTCTGGGCAGTATTGTATTGTACAGATGTACCATAATTTATCTGTTCTCCCATTGAAGGACATTTGAGTTGTTTCCCATTTGGGGATATTATTTTTAAAATGCTTTTAGGAAGATTCAGGCTCAGGATTTTGTATAAATCTAAGTTTTGCTTTGTACAGGGTAAATGTCTAGGAGTACCATTCTTGAGTCATATGGCAAGTGTATGCTTAATTTTTTAGAATCTGCCAAGCTGATTTTTGAAGTATGTATACACTGCACCTGGCAATACATGATAAAACAATTCTTCCATATCCTTGACAGGATTACCTACTGCTAGTATTGTTTATTCTTGCCAATCGAATAGGCATGCAGAGGTATCTCACTGTGGCTTTAATTTGCATTTTTCTCATGGTTAATATCTTTTCCATGTGCTTCTTTTCCTTTCAAATGCATGCACATTGACACACACACACAGGGCTGGTTGTGTTCTTACTGTTGAGTTTACAGAGGCCTATATTCTGGGTACACATCTCTTTCAGATACTTGATTTTCACCCTTTCCCTCCAGCTCTGTTACTGGACTTTTCATCTTTGTAACAGAGTCTTTCCCAGAGCAGAGTTTTTAAATTTAATGAAGTCAATTTATGATATGTTTTTTAAAATAAATTATGTTTTTGTTTAACCTCTAAGAACTCTTAATTTAACTGTAGATCAGTAATAGTTTCTTCTATGTTCTCTTATAAAAGGTTTTTATAAGAAAATAATTTCATTTTTACATTTAAACACTTAAATTTGTTTCATTTTGGTTTACTCTTTTAGTAAAGTTGTGGGGTATTTGCAGATTCATTATTTGACTGCTCACGTTTAACACTTCTAACACCATTTGGTGAAAACATGCCTGCTAAGTATGTTCATTAAATTTCCTCAAGACAGTTTGTAAACTAATTAAGATATGCTTCACTGTCATTGACTGAAGATAGAGATCAAAATCCTTAAGTCATAAGATCTTAGAACTGATCAGGACTTTGAATATCTACATTCCTGTTTTCTCTAGAAGGATTCATTCACCTGGTTTAGGAATATAAGAGCCTGAATTATGAAGAGTACTTATAGAATCTGCTGCAAAATGGAGTAAAAATAAAAGACATACTATTATGTAGCTCCATCAAAAATTTCCATCTTCATAGAGTTCTGTACACTTTTCCTTCAGAGAAAGATGAGTTACAGAAAAAGCAAAAGAAATAAAAGAACACAAACTCCCAGGACATCTACAAAGTGTTTCTCAATAAGGAGGATTTGAACTTAGATACAGTGAAGAGGTTGTGCTCCATTTCCTCCAGCAGCTGATCCTCACTGGCTCCCTGTCCCTGCACACATCCTCTCCCCTTTGGGGTGGAGTATCTCTTGATACTTCCTATACGCTCAGTCCTGACTCAGGACTCAGACCTGACCTAAGAAAGGGAAGGCTTTACATACCGTATTATTCTAAGTCCAAGAAACAGATGCAATTTACAGATTAAAAGTGCAAAAATTTTGCAAGAGGAAATCCCTATATAGGATGGAGGGGAGGGGTGGAATGGGGAGAGAGACAGAAAGGGTGTCAGAGTTTGAGATCACAAACTCCTTCAGGGTGAAGGAGTGAGGGATGAGTGGTTGGAGTCCTAGACCACCCTGAATGGTAAGAAAGATTTGGAAAGTTTTCATGGAGCTCATGAGACAAGTTAACCATCCAGAGAGTCCTTTTCTAGTATGGATGGGCCCACTGTGATGGATTTGAGTTCAGCAGTCAGTAGGGTTCTTTGCCTAGGGTCAGTAAGTATAACAGTATGCCATGTAAATAATGAAATGCCAAGGTCAAGAGCAGGAAGGAAAAAAAAAAGACTCATAATAAAAGGTACAGAGGATCAGTAAAGAAGGGCAAAACATACAGAATTTGAAGGCTACGATAAAGATTGTGGTCACAATCCTTCATAGGATTGCCGTGGACCCTAGATGTATTAGAAGTACTTTATGAAAGATATGATAAGATTGACCCCTAAAAAATATTCCTCTGGTTATAACAGTAGAATAAAAAAAAATGGCTGGATGGATATAGATAAAATACTTAGGAAATCATTGCAATAGTCTTGAGTAAGAGAACACAGTATCTTACACTTATTTGGTTGATACTAAAGATCATTGCATCTGGTCTCATCACTTCATGGCAAATAGATGGGGAAACAGTGGAAACAGTGTCAGACTTGATTTTTGGGGGCTCCAAAATCACTGCAGATGATGATTACAGCCATGAAATTAAAAGACGCTTACTCCTTGGAAAAAAAGTTATGACCAACCTAGATAGCATATTGAAAAAAAGAGACATTACTTTGCCAACAAAGGTCCATCTAGTAAAGGCTATGGTTTTTCCAGTAGTCATATATGGATGTGAGAGTTGGACTGTGAAGAAAGCTGAGCACCAAAGAATTGATGCTTTTGAACTGTGATGTTGGAGAAGACTCTTGAGAGTCCCTTGGACTGCATAGAGATCCAACCAGTCCATTCTAAAGGAGATCAGTCCTGGGTGTTCTTTGGAAGGAATGATGCTAAAACTGAAACTCCAGTACTTTGGCCACCTCATGTGAAAAGTTGACTCATTGGAAAAGACTCTGATGCTGGGAGGGATTAGGGGCAGGAGGAGAAGGGGATGACAGAGGATGAGATGGCTGGATGGCATCACTGACTCGATGGACGTGAGTTTGAGTGAACTCCGGGAGTTGGTGATGGACAGGGAGGCCTGGTGTGCTGCGATTCATGGGGTCGCAAAGAGTCAGACACGACTGAGCGACTGAACTGAACTGAACTGAGAGACATAATAATTGACTTTGAGAGACAACACTGTTGGTGAGGTGGACAAGAGGCTGCATCAAGGAGATTCAGAATTTCTGACTTGTGTAATCAGCTGTGTGGTTGTACCACCCGATGATTTTTAAACCTTGTAAGTGAAGCACATTGCAGTGGAGCAGGAGAAGGATATTAGTTAAGTTTTGACATTCTGAGTTTAAAAGATTCAAAATAATGTTTTGAAGTTGAGACAGCCATGTGCAAATATCATAGGTCAGTGAATATGTATTTTAAAAATTCTGCTGCTGCTGCTGCTAAGTCGCTTCAGTCGTGTCCGACTCTGTGCGACCCCAGAGACGGCAGCCCACCAGGCTCCCCCGTCCCTGGGATTCTCCAGGCAAGAATACTGGAGTGGGTTGCCATTTCCTTCTCCAATGCATGAAGGTGAAAAGTGAAAGTGAAGTCGCTCAGTCGTGTCCGACTCTTAGCAACCCCATGGACTGCAGCCCACCAGGCTCCTCCGCCCATGGGATTTTCCAGGCAAGAATTCTGGACACAGATAAAAATATATGAGTGAAAAAACATTTTTTTTTTAGTGTATGAGTATTCTTTATGGATACAAGTTGTAATTGAATTGTCTGCTATTGTTGATGAGATCATTATCAATAGAGTGTAGTGTATGTACATTATGTGTATATATATATATATATAATTACATGCTAAGACAGAGATCTGAGGAAATTCAGAATCACTGGCTGATAGAGGACTTTAAGGCTGGAAAAATAAAGGTTAAAAACAGTTTAAGTATAAGGAAAAAAATTATATGTATATATACATACACTAATACAGGAGAGATAATAATCCCAAATAAAAATAAATTTCTCTATTAAAAAAAGGAAATAGCTTTGGACTGAAAAAGTTAAGAAAACGTATATTTTGTTTACCTTCTGGGGGCCAGGAAAGGGGTGATTTAAAAAAGAAAACCCAGAACTCCCCAGTGGTCCATTGGTTAGGGCTTGGTGTTTTTCCTGCGGGAATCAATCCCTGGCCAGGGAACTAAGATCCCACAAGCTGCACACGGTGACCAAGAAACAACAAAACCACCTCACTCTTGCGTTGAAATCATGTTTCTCATACTTACTTTATATTTAAAGGACCACAAAAGCACAACGGTCTAAAAAATCACTTACGAAAATGCTCCTCGATCGCTCATTTTGTTTGTATTTTTATGTATCTTATAGGCTTCCTGACCTTGGAGAATTGGCCTTGTGCAGGAGAAGTCCTAGGTATCCCAGCAGCACACACCGCTCTCCTCACCCGGGCTGTGTGCTCTAGGGCTTCCCTCTGAGGGCGGGGTGGGCCTTCTGTTACAGCAAGCTGACTGTGTGGGCGGGGCTGTAGGCGGGGCTGGCCCCAGGCCCAGCCTTGTGCAGGAGCCGGGTCACAAGAGGGCTCTGGGACTAGTGCAGTCTTAGGGTCCTGAAGACTCCGGGACTGTTGCTCGCCTACTGGTGGGTGAAGCCAGGTCCTGGGGTTAATGCTGGATGATTGGCAGGCAGAGCTGAGTCCTAGAGTCTGGTTGCAGGACCCAGGGGTCCCAGAGCCAGTGTCAGTGCCTGGTAGTAGAGGGCTGGTTCCTGACATAGTTGGACTTGGGGTCTGGGGTATCCTGAAGCTTGTGTTGAACTGCAGTTGGGCAGGACCAGGGCCCAGCTGGTTCCAGAGCAGGGTCTGACTTTCTATGGGCAGGCCGGTCTGCAGGTTATAGGATTGTGGTGGTATCTGCCCCCTGGAGGGTGAGGCTGCTCCAGAGGCATGGGCCGGCTTCCTGGAGGGCAGGGCCAGGGCCCAGGGGATTCTGGGACTGCTCCTGCGCACTGGTAAATAGAGCTGAGTCCTGGCTCTCAGGTGGGCAGGGTGCTGTGTCCAGAGGGCTCTGTGGGCTCAGAGATTCTTTCTTCAGTGGGTCTGCTGAAGGGTGGGACTGTATTCACATCCAGTTAGTTGCTTGGCCTGAGACATCTCAGCACTGGTGCCTGCGGGCTGTTGGGTGGGGCCAGGTCTTGGCAGTAATAAAAGTGAAGGGAGGATTCTGCAATGGCTCCTACCAGCGCTGGAGCTCCCAAGAATGGCTGCTGCCACTGTCTCCATCCCCAGGCTGAGCTGCAGCTCCCTACTCTCTCCGTCCGCCTCTCCAGGAGACTCTCCAAGACCAGCAGGTAGGTTCAGGCCAGGCTCCTGGTCAAGTCACTACTTTTGCCCTGAGCCAGAGCCTGTGTAATCTTGTGTACTCCCTTTTCCAGTGAAGTCTATGAACCCCAGTCCTGTTTATATACCTAACAGAGTAGTATTCAGCCATTAAAAGAATATAATGTTGCCATTTGCAAGAACATGGGTGGACTTGGATGGTATTATGCTAAATGAAATGTCAGACAGAGAAAGTCAAATATTGTATGATAGCACTTATATGTGGAATCTGAAAACTACAACAAACTAGTGAATATAGCAAGAAAAAAATCAGACTCACAGATATAGAGAACAAACTGATGGTTACCAGTGGGGAGAAAGAAGGGGGGCAAGATAGAGGTAGAAGATTAAGAGGTATTAATATAACCTATTATGTATAAAATAATCTACCTCCTATTAAAAATACATGAAAATTTTTCTTTTTTTTAACATTTTATTTATTATTTATTTACTTATTTTTATTTTATTTTATTTTTAACTTTACAATATTGTATTGGTTTTGCCATATAGCAACATGAATCTGCCACAGGTGTACACGTGTTAAGGATATACTGTAAAACACAGATAGTACAGTCATTATTTTATAATAAATGAAGTATAAACTTTAAAAATTGTGAAACACCATATTCACACTTGTAACATATATATATTATACATCAACCATACTTCAGTTAAGAAAAAAAGTGTTCCATAAAGCAAAAAATTAAGACACTTATGGGACAGCTGGTTCTATTTCACAGATAAGTAAATTAGGACTCAAGGGTAGTGAATTACCTGGTCAGCATTGTAAAGTCAGCTCAAAGTTTTTGTACATTTTCTCAAATAATTTATAATCGCAATCTATCCATGAGAAAATTACCACATAAATCTCAAATGAGAAACATTCTACAAAATAGCTGACCCGTGCTATATAAGACTATCAAAGCCTTCAAAATAAGGAAAGTCTAGAACCTTGGTAGTAAAAACAGTTGATAGATATGATGATCACCTGAGGAGTTTAATAAACAGCACCTGGTCTCCTCCTCAGATCGTGATTCAGGTGCTCTGCCTTAGATCTTGGGCATTGATCTTTAAATGTATCCAAGCTAAATATGTGGCTACAGTTGGGGGTAACAGAATGAGAGGTAGAAATATCTCTGGAACCCCATTTCAGCCAGTTTTTACTACTGTGAACCAGAGGTTTTATATTTAATAGAAGCATAAACTTTTCTGCAGCTTGCTTTATTTACCTAAGATAAGCTGGGCTTTTTCAATCCAAAAAGAAAATTATTCTTTGGAAATATTAATGAGATGCCTTTAGTGCTACGTGTTAATTAGTTTAAGCATCCATATTAATGGAAATCTCATTTCACTCATGCTCAGAAAGATTTAATTTTTCCATTGCCTGTTGGAAGAAATCTTTATTCCAGCTTTTGCTTCATCCAGCCCAGTGTTTCTCATGATGTACTCTGCATATAAGTTAAATAAGCAGGGTGACAATATACAGTCTTGACGTACTCCTTTCTCAATTTGGGAAATTAAGATTGCTGGGAGAAATATCAATAACCTCATGTATGCAGGATGACACCACCCTTTTGGCAGAAAATGAAGAACTACAGAGCCTCTTGATGAAAGTGAAAGAGGAGAGTGAAAAAGTTGGCTTAAAGCTCAACATTCAGAAAACTAACATCATGGCATCTGGTCCCATCGCTTCATGGCAAACAGATGGGGAAACAGTGGCAGATTTCATTTTCTTGGGCTCCAAAATCACTGCAGATGGTGACTGCAGCCATGAAATAAAAAGATGCTTGCTCCTTGGAAAAAAAGTTATGACCAACCTAGATAGCACGTTAAAAAGTAGAGACATTACTTTGCCAACAAAGATCCATCTAGTCAAGGCTATGGTTTTTCCCGTAGCCATGTGTGGGTGTGAGAGTTGGACTATAAAGAAAGCTGAGTGCCAAAGAATTGATGCTTTTGAACTGTGGTGTTGGAGAAGACTCTTGAGAGTCCCTTGGACTGCAAGGACATCCAACCAGTCCATCCTAAAGGAGATCAGTCCTGGGTGTTCATTGGAAGGACTGATGCTAAAGCTGAAACTCCAATACTTTGGCCACCTCATGTGAACAACTGACTCATTTGAAAAGACCCTGATGCTGGGAAGGATTGAAGGCAGGAGGAGAAGGGGATGACAGAGGATGAGATGGTTGGATGGCATCACCAACTCAATGGACATAAGTTTAAGTAAACTCTGGGAGTTAGTGATGGACAGGGAGTCCTGGCATGATGCAGTCCATGGAGTCACAAAGATTCGGACATGACTGAGCGACTGAACTGACTGATGGTAGGAGAATAGATTTCAAGAAGTTCTTATCTCCAGTGTTGCAGAAGGACTAAGAAAATTCACAGGTCCTGATTTGTAAGGAATTAGTGGATTCCAATAGTGGGAAGATCTCTGTGGCTAGGACAGAAAAAGTTAGAGGAGTCCAGGCAGACAATGACTTTGAACAGACAGGAAGGAGCCAGGGACTTGCTAGTCTCATGAGCTGATAAGGATTAAGGGTATTGATGATAAGGAAAAGAATGTGCAGTGTTTTTAGAAAAGGATTTCTAAACTCTTTTGAATGATCAAAAGTGGCTGTAGTCAAACTAGCTATCAGGACGATGATTATCCTGTGGATCAGGGGTAGAATATGAAGGTTGTCCTAAATATTAGGGACCCAAGCGTTGTAAGCTAGGATAGCAGTAGTATATCTTAAAATGCATATTTCAAACAGGTCACTCTTGCTGCTCTATGAGGAATGAATTAAAAAGACGGAAAGTAAAAGACACAAACCATTTAAGGAGATCTTGCAGTGTTTCAGGAGGAGACAATGAATAGTAGCTTGCACTAAGATGTAGGCAATTAAGGAGAGAAGTGAACAGCACCTGTTTCACTGGTCTTCTCCTGCATTGATTGTTCAATGATTCATTCATTAAAACAAATTTCCTAAGTCCCTCTGTGTACAAAAAAAGTCTAAAAATTTCTCCCTCAAGATGCTCACTGTATATTTAAAAGATTGCATTAATGTCTTTTCATGTGATTATTAAATGCCTCTTTAATATTACAGACTAATTGTTGTGAGCATACTCAGTTGTAGCTTCTGCCACAGAGCATTTTCCTGAGATAATTCTGATAGTAAAAATACAGAAATAATTTATTTGTGCGTGTGTGCAAAAGAAATCTGGGTAGCTATAGAACTTCATTATATCTTTTATCCTTAAGTATTTACGAAAAAGTTACAAGTTCTCTCTATGCAGTGGCATCATTGTGTCTGAAGTCTGAGGTCTGTGTTCAGTATGAATTGTTTGTGAGGCAGAGGCAAATAAACCTAAACTAACTTATTTAACCTTAATGGTAATTAAGTCCTGAGGTATTTTCCAGCATTAAATTCTATTCTGTATATAAGTGTATATTAATTTCAAAATTATTTATTTAGTTCCCCAGTATGAGGCATTTTGCGCTGGGCTCAATCATCCCCTCTGTTTAATCTTCCATTAAACAGAATCACAAGGAAACGTCCTGGAGTACTAGGAAAACTCCAAGATAAGAGTTTGCTTAGATTCCATCCATTTGAATTTGGGATTGAGTTTCTAGTTGAATCATGTATGAGGGGATTCCACAGTTGATCTCTGAAGTCTGTTCATTGCCAATTAGATACGCAGAATTGAGTGCCCTTGGTATGCCTCTTAATGACTCACATATCCCTCAGTGATAGCTTTCTGCATCTTTTTTTCTTTCCCCTCACTTTCCCAGACCATGACACATTATGTTTCTCTCTCCTTAGATTTAACCACTTATCCTGTCTGATACCACAGCTTCCCTCTACATTTTCATCTGGACCACGTGCCTTATTCCATTGTCTGTATCCTGCTATGTTTGTTGGGTTCTACCCATGTATTCCAGATATAGATTGCCATCTGAAGTCCTTACTGTTCAATAGGGCTCCTGTGGATATAAAAGAACCTGTAGTTATCACTGACCTACAGATCTTGTGCAAGCTCTCTGACTTCATTTTCATTAAACTATTCTTTTCACCAGCTCTGATCCCAACATCGTGTTGGGTCTTATTCCCTTTCTTGGGCCCCATCTTGCTAACCAATATGATTAACATCCTGGTGAAATTCCTTCTAAGCATTCTGTTTGGGGATGATGCCAGACGTCAAACACAACTTCAGATAAATACAATAAATTTCTATGTTTCAGGTCTGTAGATCAGTGGTTTTAAACTCTAGTTGTGCTCACATATCCCTTTAAGAATCTAATGTGGGAATTCCCTGGCAGTCCAGTGGTTAGGACTAAGCGCTTCCACTGCCCCAGGTCCAGGTTTGATCCCTGGTCGTTGGGGAACTAAGATCCCAGAAGCCGCAAGGAGTGGCAAAAAAAAAAAAAAATTAACAAAAGGTTTGGATACTTTCTTACAAAAAGTTTCCAGAGAATTTATTTTGCATATAATTTCCATAGACCCTCTGAAGCCAATCATTGCATCCTTAAGAAACCTTGAGTCAGTTTTACATCAAGTATCCAGAGACCACCTTTATTAGAAACACCTGGAATGTGGTTTCAGACTTCACTTTCTTGAGCTCTAGCAGAAACTTCGGAGAAGGCAATGGCACCCCACTCCAGTACTCTTGCCTGGAAAATCCCATGGACGGAAGGGCCTGATTGGCTGCAGTCCATGGGGTCGCTAGGAGTCGGACACGACTGAGCAACTTCACTTTATTTTTTCACTTTCATGCATTGAAGAAGGAAATGGCAACCCACTCCAGTGTTCTTGCCTGGAGAATCCCAGGGACGGGGGAGCCTGGTGGGCTGCCATCTATGGGGTCGCACAGAGTCGGACACGACTGAAGCGACTTGGCGGCAGCAGCAGCAGAGACCTACAGCACCAGTATTTCTCAACTGGGGAATCTTTATTTTTTACATGCAATCCTGAGATTTTTATACTAATTAGGATTTGCAAATTGCTGCTGAAGTTGCTGGTCCTAAAGTCTTAGCCATTTTGGCACTTTGGGAACAGGTGGATCATAGACGCAAGGTTTGGGAAAGTCTAGAAAATAAACAATCCCTGAAATTGGAAGCATCTGTGGAACCGACTTTATTTGCAGTGGAAAGATCTAGAGAATAATGTAAGATCCATTGTATATATAAGACTCCTGCTGGCCTCAGTAGAACTTCCAGGGAAATCCATTGTTTAAAGAGAATTCAAAGTGGATTTTGAAGTTCCATGTAATTGGTTGTAACAAATGCTTAACATTTCCCCTCATGGTTCAGACTCAGTTTTCCATTACTCAACCTGAAAACAAGATAATGAGAGCAATCAAGGACCAAGTAATTGTGGCATCACCATACAGAGACAAATGGGAAAGGCAGGCCTAGGCTGTGGCTAGCCTGTTTCACATGGAACATTCTGAGAATTTGTACACTCTGTGGCAGTCTTTCCCTGTCCCTGGGCCAGGTGCCTTATCTATAAAATGAGAAGGTGTCCAGGCTGCCTTCCAATTTATATTTTATAGCTATAGAGGACACTTACCTTTAATATTTACATTAATATTAACCTTAATAAATTCTGAAACTGTCCAAAACGAGGAAGTATAATTTTTACTTTATTCCTTTCATTCAGAGATATATTTATTAATTTTGAAAGCTGAACTATTTTTTAGCCACACATTCTAATTTTAAATGGCCTTGTCGTCTTATTTCTTATAGATTGTAACTCTTAAAATTTGGCTTGGCTTACCAAATGCAACATTTAATATTATTTAAATTTAAAGTATATTTTAGTAGTCATCACTTAGTAATCTATGAGATTCATTATCCTCTTTGCCCCCTAATATATTTTTTCTGCTGCCTTTCCTTGCAAAAATGAAGGCTCCATGGAAGCAAGAGATTCTGTATTTTGCTCACCATCTTAGTGCTTCAAACAATGCCTGGTACATAGCAGATGTTTAATGAATATTTGGTAAATGAATGACTCAGTAATAAGCTTGAACCTATTTACAAAGCTGAATGTATCACATTCTCTCAGGAAATGACTGACTTTACTGTTCAAGGGTAAGTGTCCTTTTTATGTTTCCTTTGGACAGACATGCAAAATGCTATTGAGAGATAACTATGGGAGATGTAATGAAAAATATCTGTTTAGTCCCTTTGGATCAGAATAGTACTTCCTACTACAAACAAACCTAAAGTCCTCTTACCTTTTTGCTTCATTAAATGCACAGTGGTTGCCATACGTTTTCCCATCAGAACCACAGACTGGTTCATAGTTAGGCTGACATTTTGTTTTTCTGGTTGGGTTCTTGTTGCTAGTATGGCCAGTCTTCAGTAATGTGAAAGACCGTTAGGTAAAAATATACTCTAATTATGTTATTGTAATAAAACATGTATTTATTACTCATGAACTACTGATTAAGCATTGTACTCAATCAGTTATTTTGTTGACCCTTTACATTTTAATGTAATCTGTGCAACAGTATGAAAGAAGAGTTTATTTTTTTCCGGGAGGACAGTGCATTTAAGTGACAAGCACAAAATCGTATCTGGACCAACTACCCAATCTGGGATTGAAAACTCTGGGTTACCCAATTCCAGAACCTCTGCTCTTACTGTGTATCTCAGACTGCCTCACTTGAATGCTTCGCACACAAACTGGCAAATACGAACCACATATGGTCATTACTTATTGAACCTTTCTTTTTTCTTGTTTCAAAAAAGAAAATGAGTCAGGAGGTAGGATTATGAGGGTTCAGTTAACTATAGTAGTACCTGAAGCATAGCTCAGAATCCAGTTACAGGATGGTGGAAGGCTATGAACATAAAGATGACGACTAGCAGATGAGAGCAGAGGCACCAAATGGAATGGTGAGTGCCTCCAATAGGGAGCTTAGACTTCCTAGAGCCGAGGAAGATGACAGATAACTCTAAACCACTGGAAATGACAGAGGTTTGCTACTCATGTTACGTAACATCTGTTATTTTCATTCACACCTACTCTGTGAATTGGACAGGGTTATCTCCCCCATTTTAGAAAAGAATATAAAATTGAGAAAGACTAAGTGATGATTCAGAAACCTGCAGGTGATGGCATTAAGGTCTGGACAGCAGGGATGTCCCTGGGAGATTAGTACTACATGCTAGAAGAGGCATAAGGACAAGACGCATTAGGCTGCTTTTACTTGAGAGGGTATTGATGAATGACACGTTATGAGGTAAAAAATGGTTTCCATTAAGATAACAAGGTGGAGGAAGTGTTCTAGAAGACAGTTTTGAATCTACTAAGTGGAGTGTCCAAAGTAATTGCTGAATGGAATTAGAAAGCTGGCTGTTGGGAAAGAGACTGGCAAGGAAAGGCAGAGCACAGTAGGACTTAGAAGGAAATATGGGAGACATGGCTATGTACCTGTTTGCGATGATGCCTCTCTAATACAAGCCACTTATTTCCTCATCTGACAAATAGTTCAACATAAATTATTATATGTCTATCCTGTTTTAGGATCTGGGAATACAAGTTTGAAGAGAAATGGCACTTTGTCTGGAAATTCTTGGCAGTCCAGTGGTTAAGACTCTGGGCTCCCACTGACGGGGGCATGGGTTTGATCCCTGGTTGGGTAACTAAAATCCTGCAAGCCACATGACCAAATAAATAAATGAAATTAAAATGGCACTTTGTTTAAGAAGTTAATGCTCTAATTGAATAACAACCAATTGTAAAGAACAATGTCCATTCTATGATAGAAGATATCATTCGTATCAAGAATACATTTTTGGAAAATTACAGGATTCTGTACAGTGTGGCTGGTGTGTGAGCAAGAGTGACGTGAAGTATCCAGTCATGTTTCATCTTGGGCTTGGGGTCTAATCATGAGAAAATCTTACATGCCGTGCTCAGGCGTTTGGGTTTTATTGTCTAGGTAGTGTGGTGTGTCACTGAAGAATTTTTAGTAGGAAAGTGATAGATTAGACTTGTGACTCAGAAATACTGTTTAAGTGGTTTGTATATTATGGGTGAGATGAAAATAGACATGAAAGTTAATTCTGGTGGGGATAGGGACTCGGTTATTGAGGGTCTGAGCTAGTTCAATATAGGTGGAAAGGCTTGAGTGGAAACAGTAGAAGACAATGAGACAGAATGGAAGAGCATGCCACTCACTACTGATTGTAGGTGTATAGGAAAGCAACCACCTCCAGTTCCTCTCATTTTGTTAAATCAGTGTTGTCACCAACTGTTTGTCATTAGTACAGTGTATTCTTTTAACTGGAAAATAGAATGACTGAAGTGAATTGACTGAGGAAAAAAAAGACAAATTAACACTAACCTGAATCTCTATTGTATTGTCATTCCAAGGGTTGACTCCAGTTTTCCCTTCTTCTTGATTATAAAAAGACTTTGATTTTCTCTGTTGTCTAGACAATCTTGGGTTTCCTTTTTGGCTAGATGACCCTGGCTTCCCTGGCTGGATAGATGACCCTGGCTTCCCTGGCTGGATAGATGACCCTGGCTTCCCTGGCTGGATAGATGACCCTGGCTTCCCTGGCTGGATAGATGACCCTGGCTTCCCTGGCTGGATAGATGACCCTGGCTTCCCTGGCTGGATAGATGACCCTGGCTTCCCTGGCTGGATAGATGACCCTGGCTTCCCTGGCTGGATAGATGACCCTGGCTTCCCTGGCTGGATAGATGACCCTGGCTCTCCTTGCTGGCTAGTTGACCCTGGCTCTCCTTGCTGGCTAGATGACCCTGGCTCTCCTTGCTGGCTAGATGACCCTGGCTTCCCTGGCTGGATAGATGACCCTGGCTTCCCTGGCTGGCTAGTTGACCCTGGCTCTCCTTGCTGGCTAGATGACCCTGGCTTCCCTGGCTGGATAGATGACCCTGGCTTCCCTGGCTGGCTAGTTGACCCTGGCTCTCCTTGCTGGCTAGATGACCCTGGCTTCCCTGGCTGGATAGATGACCCTGGCTTCCCTGGCTGGATAGATGACCCTGGCTTCCCTGGCTGGCTAGTTGACCCTGGCTTCCCTTGCTGGCTAGATGACCCTGGCTTCCCTTGCTGGCTAAAAGATCCTGGTTTTCCTTGCTCATTAGAAGCTTCTGGATTCCCTTTTTGGTTAGATTGTCCTGAATTCGCTTGCAAACTCCCAGGCTGATTGAAGACTCCTGGCCTCTCTTTCTGTTTAAAATTTTCTGGTTTTCCTGGCTGATTAGAATACCTTGGTTGTCCTTGCAGAATGAGTGGCCCTGGTTTTCCTTGGGTGTTGCTTCCTGTTTCCCTTTTAAATTCTTTTTGTCCTCCTTGCTGATTAGCTTCATTTTCTCTCTCTAGAATAAGTGCAGGTTCTGGACTGTCTCCTAGTTTAAAAACACTTCCAGTCTTCAAAGGCTGGGTTGAAGATACTGGAATGATAACCATAAGCACAAAAACAAAGTTGTTTATATTTAAGAATATAAAATCAATAGTATTCATCCCAAGATATAGCATGCATTTAATGCCTCTTTGCTCTTTTAAAACCAAACCCCAAGCTGGAGTCTTTCCACTATGTCTAATAACCTGATTATTCGATTATTTTTTTCTTGACTGTATTACATGGTTTCCAAAAATAATGGTGTCAAGCCATCTTGCCCCTTTTCGAAATCAGAGTCTGAATTATTTGAACTGGGCCTTCAGATTATCCTGAGCTTCCCTGGTGGCTCAGATGGTGAACCTGCCTGCAATGCAGGAGACCCAGGTTCAATCCCTGGGTTGAAAATATCCCCGGAGAAAGGAATGGCAGTCTACACCAGTATTCTTGCCACGAGAATCCCATGGACAGAGGAGCCTGGTGGGCTACAGTCCATAGGATCACAAGGAGTTGGACATGACTGAGGGACTAACACTTTTCAGATTACCCCAAAGTCCTGATTTAATGGATTAATAATTAATCAAATGCTTCCCTGGTGGCTAAGCTGGTAAAGAATCTACCTACAATGTGGAAGACCTGGGTTCTATCCCTGGGTTGTGAGGATCCCTGGAGAATAGAAAGGCTACCCATTCCAGTATTCTAGCCTGGAGAATTCCAAGAGGGATCACAAAGAGTTGGACCCAACCGAGCGACTTTCACTTTCAATTAATCAGACAGCCTCTACTTAATGCGTGTTGTAAGGATGTGAGAGTTGGACTATAAAGAAAACTGAGTGCCGAAGAATTGATGCTTTTGAACTATATTGCTGGAGAAGACTCTTGAGAATCCCTTTGACTGCAAGGAGATCCAACCAGTCCATCCTAAAGGAGATCAGTCCTGAGTGTTCATTGGAAGGACTGATGCTGAAGCTGAAACTCCAATACTCTGGCCACCTGATGCGGAGAGCTGACTCATTTGAAAAGACCCTGATGCTGGGAAAGATTGAGGGCAGGAGGAGAAGGGGACAACAGAGGATGAGGTGGTTGGATGGCATCACCAACTCAATGGACATGGGTTTTGGTGGACTCTGAGAGCTGGTGATGGACAGGGAGGCTGGTGTGCTGTGGTTCATGGAGTCACAAAGAGTTGGATACGACTGAGCAACTGAACTGAAAGCTTTCAGCACATCACGGAACACACATACTGAACCTCACTGTACAGAAGATGCCATCATCAACTTTCCAGACAAAAGCTATCAGGCAGGAGCCCTCTTTCCACATCCTTTTTCCCATCTCCCTACATGTTTTCTGTAGTCATCTTCTTTCCCCCTTGTTACCGTCTCAAAGGCAGTCATTTCCCTTCCTCAGGGAACTTCCAAACCTTTGGAAAGTACAGTAGGATTTCGCTTGCATTTGCAACTGGTCCTGCTTTGTATTTCCATGACTATACACCATAAGCATGTCTTTAAGTGTGTCTTTAGATTTAACTAAAAATCAAATGCCTAATAAATTGTTTTTTATTGAGTATGCTGTGGTATTCTACATTGATAGTGGTTAAGGTCCTAACTCAGGCATAGGAGTTTAGCAGTTAGTAACATGGTTTATTCAACTGTGGTGTAACCTGAGGTGAGGTCTGTGGGTATAATCTAGCTGTTCATTCAATGTACCAAAAAATATATTGAGAGTCCATTACTATGCCAGAACTATAGTAAAATCTAGAGATAAGAACTCTGAACAATCCATGTATGATTCTGCCCTCAAGAGGCTGACAGGGGTCTGCATAATAGTGGGTACAACTAAGCAAATAGGAATTTATAGTAGAATGATCAATACTATAATGTAAGAAGTAATTAGCCAGAGGAAAGATATCTTTCCCAGAGGAAATATAGCAAGGAGTAGAGTATCATATCTCCTTCCTGAAGGAGGTGACATATAAGAAGTATAGGCCATAGCCTGAAAAATGGATAAGAAAAGAAATATTTTTGACAGAGAGATGGGTTTACGCATGAATTCTAAGAAATGTTGTTCATTAACAGGCGCTAACTTCAAGTAGAAATCGAAAATAGAGATGTGGATGAAATGGAAAAAATTAATTGGTCAATCTGGGGTTTTTTTTTGTTAATTATGTTTAGTTTTTTAGTAGGTCACACAAGCAAATTGCATCAAATTCTAAAAATTCAAAAGTGCAAACAGTTTAGAGTAACTTTTCCTTCCTTTCTTGTTCCAGTCCCCTCATATCCTTACCTAGGACACAGTTACATTTCCCAGGGTTTTCTGTATCATTCCAGAGATACCGTGTATGTTTACAGTCGTAGTTGAATATATTTTCCCACACAGTTGGTAGCATACCACATATGCTGTTCTACTCGTTTTCTCCCTGACAGCACAGTGAGGCAATCTCGGCATCAGTGCTTACAAAGCGACTTCTTTATTTCTCCTTAGTGACTGCACTTTCTCATTTGTCACATTTACCGTAATTTATTTAACCAGTCTCTTAGCAATGAGTAGTTGGTTTATTTTCCTCTTTTAATATTACAAACACTGATTTGATGAAAACCCTAATAAATGTATCATTTCTTACATGGATAATATAAATTTGTAGAATAGAAACTAGGAGTGGAATTTTTAAAGAAGATAACTAAGATATAAGAATGTGTTTTATCCACTTACTTTTTAAGCTGAAATTTTGTAAAATAAGTATTTTTAGTTTTGGTTTTGTAGTTTTCTCTTCTGATTTACCCAAATTCTAAATACGTGATTGGCATAGCTTTTGTATTGTACGAGGCATTCCTGAGTCCTCTCTCTTCTTCACCCTCCATATCTAATACTAATATATGTTCTTTCATTAACAAATGATTATTGAATACATACTAAATGTCATTCAGCAAGATGCTGAAGTACACAGGCAATATGGTACCTGTCATAGTGAAACATATCTGTTCTAGTGACCAGTTGCAGCTGTATGTTTTTTTTTTTTTCCTTCTGAAATGTATACTCTTTTCTCCTCCCTTCTCCCATTCCATCACTTCACTCTCTATTATTTCTTGACTCTACTACTTCGGCAGATCCCTAAATGTCACTTCTGTACAACTATTCTCACATGTAATTCATTTTAAGTATCACTGTAGACTGAAACTCCATAACAGAATGGGTCTGATCACCCCTGTACTCAACAGTCTGAAATAACTGCAGTGTTTTCATTGAGAAGAGAATCATTATTTCTTGTGTTCCTGTTCTAAGCAGTTGAAGGTCGTAGGCACTTTACTTCCATTATTTCATTTTACTAGATGTAGGGAAAAATGGTCAAGTAGCAGGTCGTAATTTAGAGATATTAGTACAGTGGAATTGGTTTCATTTATCATACTTTTATTATCTCAAGAAATGTATTATCTGTATCATTTATTATCTTGACAAATTTATTTCTAGCTAGGAATTTATATCTCTGAAAACAGACAACCTGACTGTGTTGAGGTAAGGAATAGAGAGAAGCATTGTTGAAGGAGAGTTACTTGTGAAGATCTCAAGTAATGATAGCTAATGTTATCATGATTCCTATGATAACCTGTAGAAATGTATAATTATTTCCTTTTTTGCAAATGAGAAAGCTGAGGCTAGAAAAAGTTAGATTGCCCCAAAAGCGCATAAATAGAAAATTGAACTGCCAGGATTTGAACCCATTTCTATTTGACCACACTACCCTGGATCATCACACAAAACTGTATCCTTTTTGGAACATGAACTTGAACATACACAAATTCTCATGATCCTGTCACACTGAATTTTCTCTCCAGCCTCAGTTCAGTCGCTCAGTCGTGTCTGACTCTTTGCAACCCCATGAATCGCAGCACACCAGGACTCCCTGTCCATCACCAACTCCTGGAGTTCACCCAGACTCACGTCCATCGAGTCAGTGATGCCATCCAGCCATCTCATCCTCTGTTGTCCCCTTCTCCTCCTGCCCCCAATCCCTGCCAGCATCAGAGTCTTTTCCAACAAGTCAACTCTTTGCATGAGGTGGCCAAAGTACTGGAGTTTCAGCTTTAGCATCATTCCTTCCAAAGAAATCCCAGGGCTGATCTCCTTCAGAATGGACTGGTTGGATCTCCTTGCAGTCCAAGGGACTCTCAAGAGTCTTCTCCAACACCACAGTTCAAAAGCATCAATTCTTCGGCGCTCAGCCTTCTTCACAGTCCAACTCTCACATCCATACATGACCACAGGAAAAAACATAGCCTCGACTAGACGGACCTTTGTTGGCAAAGTGATGTCTCTGCTTTTGAATATACTATCTAGGTTGGACATAACTTTCCTTCCAAGGAGTAAGTGTCTTTCAATTTCATGGCTGCAGTCACCATCTGCAGTGATTTTGGAGCCCCCCAAAATAAAGTCTGACACTGTTTCCTAATGTCTTGCTTTTCTAATTTTTTTTTCTTTGCCTCTGCTGCTCTTAAGCCACACCAGACTATTCACTGTTCTCTTACCTGGTCACTATCTTTGTGCCTTTGGTCTATATTTAAGTGGCTTGTAATTACATTCTTTTATTCCTCTGACAAACATTTCCCATTTTAAAGTTTCTCACAAAACATTACTAGATCACTCAACATTTCTAATTCTTAACTTTTAGATTGGAAAGAAAGCCATTGAATGTAACTTTTCTTACCTGAGAACAAGGCCAAGAACATGAAGGGGAGGAAAATGAAAGCCTCCATGTTAGAACCAGTTGGTTGTTGGGTGTTCAGTAGATACTTTCTGAATAAACCATGCTGATTGCCACCATGTTATATATTTGGACAATTCTCCACCCTTATTGCTAAACACAGTCACTGTGTTTAAAAAAAAATTACAGTAATTTTTGAAATCTGAAAGGTGTTCCTTCTTAAATTAAGTAGATTATCATGTTTAAATTAGCTTCACGCCCTGACTCTCATAAATATCCAAACTTTAATATGCTCCTATCAGATATCTTCCTCACAGAAAAAATTTAAAAGGTATAACCCATCTGAGAAAGTGATGAATTCACTGTTCATTTTTTTTGTTAAGAGATGACTGATCTTCAGTCAGTACTGTTATTGATACAGCAAGTTTAGAGTGTCATAGTAGAGACACTGTAGAGATTCCCACAAAATTTTTCTACAAATGAGTTATATGAAAAATATTTACCTCAAATTATATTTTATAAGCAAGTGAAAATGCATTGATATTGGTCACTAGCAAGTGATGAGTACACCCAGTGGGGAATGGTAATAGGTAATGTATTTTTATGAGGTAACAAGAAGACAAAGGATCTCATGTTTGAGAATAACATTACACTATCGACCCTTTTGCCTTAAGCTATTACACCAAACAAGTTCATGTGAATATCACCTTGGGACTTATAGTCAGTAATTAACTCATTATTATGAAACACTAAAGTATTGTGTTCGAGATTGGCTGCCTTATACAAGAGAAAGTTAAGCATGGCCAAAAGAGACCTTTATAATGTGAGGCCTAGAGACCATATAGCATAATAAGGTTGACTGATGGTGCTAGGAAACATAAGCTTGAGTAAAAACAGACTTAGGATTAATATTGCCATTGGAGTCATCATTTGAAGAGTGTTAGTATGGAGAAACAAGATATTATTTGATCTGCATAGTTCCAGATGGCAAAACTAGTTCCAATATAAGAAAGTGCAAGACAAACTGTTTTAAATCCTAAAGAAAATTTCTGCTTTGGGAAGGGTGGTGAAGTAAGTGATTCTTATAATCCCTTCCAATTCTAAGATACTAAGATTAGTGGTTCTGGATTGTGTTTGATTTTCACTTTAGCTTATTTAGAAGGGAAATTTTGGAAATGATAAATGATTTATTTGAACCAAGCTAACAATTTTAAGGCATCAAAAAGGAAAATTTTAAATTCTCAGTAATAAGGTAACTTTTCAGTTCAGTTCAGTTGCTCAGTCCTGTCTGACTCTTTGTGACCCTGTGAATCACAGCACGCCAGGCCTCCCTGTCCATCACCAACTTTTACCCCTAGCTAATTTTTCTTTGTTTTGACTGGGCTTCATATGAATGTCAGAAGAGGTTGTATTGAACCAGAAGACCTTGAATTGTACGTGTGTGTGTGTATAGACACACACACACACACATATATGTTTAGGTGGCAGTGGTTTAGTCACTAAGTCGTGTCTGGCTCTTGGGACCCCATGGACTGTATAGTCCACTAGGCTCTTCTTTCCATGGGATTTCCCAGGCAAGAATACTGGAGTAGGTTGCCATTTCCCTCTCTAGGGGATCTTCCCAACCCAGGGATCGAACTTGAGTCTCCTGCATTGGCAAGTGGAGTCTCTACTGCTGAGCCACCAGGGAAGCCCCCATATGTTTATATATACATATATTTTATTTACCAATAAAATATATATATATAA
Source organism: Bos mutus (assembly GCF_027580195.1). Taxonomy (NCBI): domain Eukaryota; kingdom Metazoa; phylum Chordata; class Mammalia; order Artiodactyla; family Bovidae; genus Bos; species Bos mutus. The sequence continues at coordinate 99,248,255 of NC_091623.1, read as the reverse complement.
TACCCCATATAATATATGTATATTGTTTTTAAACATCCTATAATTTTTGCTAAAATTTTATTACAAAATTTCAAAATACCAACAAGTTAAAAAAATTTGCAGTGAAAGCCCATATACATGCCTCCAAGATTCTTTAGTTCATCATTTGCTCTACCATGTGTATTGATAAATATGGGTAAACTTTATGCAAATTACTTTTACACCCGGATACTCATGTGTAGATTCAAATGCAGTAAATTCTCAAATACCAGCAAATGGACCACAAGAGCTGCATCTGCATTTTGCTTTAAACAAACGCTTCTTACACAATGCCATCATCTATCTTACCCATGTTTTTTTTCCAACTTCAGCTTTGTCATACTTGAAAATAGCCTATGTAAAGAAAACAAATATGATGAGTGCCTTATATGTGAGGATACTGCAGTTAGAAGGTAAAATCTCCTGGAAGCCTGTGCTCTGAGGTCTCAGCGACTGCCTCTGTGGATTAGTTAAAGGTATCATTGATTGTGCTGAGTAAGGTAGCCCTTTTTCTCTCTTTAACATATCTCTTCTCCAAACCATTCCAAAGAGCTTTTTGAATAATTGCTTTTAATCTTCCAATTTTCCTGAATGGGAAATCTAGTTTCTCCTTTAATTGTGAGAACTTTCCAACCTTTAGAATTATCTTCCGTTAGTATCTTCCCTTACACTTTGGAATAAGGTCAAAATTCTGTTAGAGTAGGCTCAGAAAATGCTCCCCACAGTCACTTGTTAGAGAAGGGAAGAGGGTATTTCGTGTGTTTGGGAGTGAGATTCTAAATAGAAGGTATCCTTTCAGTAGTCATCACATCTGGCTGGAAATAACAATAATAGCAGTGAAGTCAGATTACCTGAGGTTCTGTCTCTCCTCTCATTTAGCTATGTGATCTTACACAAATTTATCTTTCTCTCTCCATCTGCCTTTTTCCGTCTTCCTTATTTCTAAAATCATGATAATATTCCACTGAAAGAGTCAAATTTTGCTAAGTGTTTTTGTGGTTTAGAAAATTCATACTATAGTAATTTTGGTTTCTGACTGTGGGCTGTTACAGCACTCTCTGTCCAGTTACTTGATTTAATCTCAACTGAACATTTGTCATGCAGCTAAAGGGAAGGAGACTTTGAACTCTCTATTAGTTTCTCCTGGTGAATATGTTTCCTTTTAATCCTTTCTGGAACTGTGGGGACTAACATGTGTCAAGTACTGTTCTTTGAATCCAAGAAGATATGTAAAGATTGAGCACAATAAAGGGCAGAAGACATCAGTTACATGGCATTCATTGGGTTATTCATGCTGTTGTGTTAGTTGCTCAGTCGTGTCCGACTCTGCGATCCCATGGATTGTAGCCCACTAGGTTCCTCTGTTCATGGGATTGTCCAGGCAAGAATACTGGGGTGGGTTGCCGTTCCCTCCTCCATCGGTTATTCATATATAGATGCAAATAAGTTAAACTGAATCCAGAAGGCAAACTGATGTTTTGGTTTGGTTTTTGGAGTAGAAGACATATTACATCTTAAATTCCAATCACTTTGCCAAAATTGTCAGGGGGAGACTTGCCAGTTGGTTACTAAGTTTCATTGAATACTTCACAATATTAAGAAAGAAGCCAAAAATCAAGCGCTTAGGTAATCTCTACCTATGGCTCTTCACCATTTCTCAGTTTATTTGATCATTTCACCCGGTCTTTACCCATTGGAGGCATTAGTTCCAGAACACTAAAGTCCTGGAGAGTGGCTGATGATTGAAATAGAATCTTGGGCATCTTCTTCTCTGCTTTGGTTGTCCATTTCCTTATTTAACACATAATGTCTTCATGTAAACTGAAATTCAAATATATTCAATTTCATCATTATTTGAGATGATGCAGGTATCTGACACACATTAATGTTGGCTATTGTTAGTATACTTAGGTGAATATTTGAGATTAGAAACATGACCACTCCCATCTTTACTTTAGTTGAATACACATAATGTGACTGGAGAACAATAAAATATAAGGTAGAACATAATTATGATAATCATTAACTAAATTTGTTATAATTAAGGTGTTTACTGACTTAGTGCCTAGACTCTCATTAATGTGCAAGGGTGCAAATTCTAGGGATAAAATCTGAAGCATAATCTGTTTCTCACACCCAAATTAACTTCCTCTTCACCACCATAAATACAATAAATTACATAGTTTGGTCCTATGTTGATCATCAGATTTATTTAACCATTTGAGTCCAAGTTTTCTGTTACTTGTTTCTTAAACCATATTTCTAGTCATCCTCTGTGTGATGTCCACTGATAATTAGTCTTACAAATATATATTTAAGGAAAGAGTATATTTTCAGAATGTTGTTATTAAGATCAGCATTAACAAATCCTCTTCATGCAAGTTACTCCTCTCCTACAGAAGAATCCATTCCACTCCCTTTGAATCCGAGCTGGGCCAGTGACTTCCTTTGACCAATAGAATGTAGTGAATATGACAACATGTCATTTTTAGGTCTAAGCCTTAAGAGCCTGGCAGAGTTGAGTGAGAAACTACAGAGAGACAGAGACAGGGAGACAGAGAAACCTCTCTAGCACCGCCACTGAAACATCAGAAATGTGGCTGAATTCTTCGTGGATCCCAAGGGAGCCACACAGCCAGCACCATGTGGAGCAGAGGCAGACCATTTGCGCTGAGCCTGCACAGATTGCAGAAAGTGAAGTTGCTCAGTCGTGTTCGACTCTTGGCGACCCCATGGACTGCAGCCTACCAGGCTCCTCCATCCATGGGATTTTCCAGGCAAGAGTACTGGAGTGGGTTGCTATTTCCTTCTCCAGGGGATCTTCCCGACCCAGGGATCAAACCTGGGCCTCCCGCATTATAGGTAGACGCTTTACCGTCTGAGCCACCAGGGAAGTCCACAGATTGCAGAATTGTGGACAAATACTATAACTTACTATTTTTGTTTAAAGCCCATAAGTTGGAGATGATCTGTTATGCAGAGAGAGAGAATTATTATAATACTGTTGACAAGATAGTGATTACTTTTTCACATTGAATCAAGACCCCATGATAACCAAAATAGGTACCATGTATGAGAAGCTTTATGTACATTATCTCATTAACTTCTTCAAACAGTATTTGGTCACACCCTTAACTATACATTGAGGAAACTCAAGCACAGTGTCATTAAATAGCTGTTTTCGCTGTCTCTGGGGTCACACAGAGTCAGACACAACTGAAGCGACTTAGCAGCAGTAGCAGCAGCAGCAGCAGCAGCAACCCTAGGAAAGATATTTTAGCATATCTGTCGAAGTAACCCCAATGCTGTGCCTTGGCTCCTATAGAAGGAGCTGTCTATAAACTGACTTCTCTCACCCTTGATCATGGCAACCTTATTTACATTTCAGGGTTTTGTTTTTGGTATTTTGTTGTTTTTATGTTTGTTGTTCTCTTTGCTCAGAACATCCTTCCTCTAAATTTGCATGTGCCCATTCTAAAGGAGATCAGTTCTGGGTGTTCTTTGGAAGGAATGATGCTAAAGCTGAAACTCCAGTACTTTGGCCACCTCATGGGAAGAGTTGACTCATTGGAAAAAACTCTGATGCTGGGAGGGATTGGGGGCAGGAGGAGAAGGGGACGACAGAGGATGAGATGGCTGGATGGCATCACCGACTCGATGGACGTGAGTTTGAATGAACTCCAGGAGATGGTGATGGACAGGGAGGCCTGGCGTGCTGCAGTTCATGGGGTCGCAAAGAGTTGGACATGACTGAGCAACTGAAATGAACTGAACTGAAATGCTTTTCAGCTTTCAGGATTCAATTCAAAGTAACCAATTTCAAATAATTATTCTCTCCAAATGTACCCCGTTTTCTCTGTCATATGTCTCAACTTTGCTTCCTTTATAAATTGATTAATAACTGAAAAATATTTTTAAAATATTTATTGTTATGGCCCCAAGGATCTTGTCTTGTTTGCCCTATCCTGGGAATGGTATCTAGCATAAAGTGAAGTCGGTCAGTCGTGTTCGACTCTTTGTGACCCCATGGACTGTAGCCTGCTAGGTGGTTCTGTCCATGGGATTCTCCAGACAAGAATACTAGAGTGTATTGCCATTTCCTTCTCCAGGGAATCTTCCCAACCCAGGGATCAAACCTGGGTCTCCTGCATTGCAGGCTGACTCTTTACCGTCTGAGCTACCAGAGACTCCTGGTATCTATCATAAGCATTGAATAATTATTTGTGATTAATGAATGAAATAATTCATGCACAGGGATTTTATAAAATAAGAGTATACCAAACTATACTTTGAAGGTGAAAGTGAAAATGTTAGTTGCTCAGTCATGTCCAACTCTGTAACTCCCTAGACTGTAGTCCGCCAGGCTCCTCTGTCTGTGGAATTCTCCAGGCAAGAATCCTGGAGTGGGTAGCCATTCCCTTTTCCAGGGGAACTTCCAAACCCAGGGATAGAACCTGGGTTTGCTGCATTGCATGCAAATTTTTTATGGTTTGAGCCATATGTTTGTTGGTTGCTGTAAAATTTTCCCTCCAAACAGTTTGAAGATACAATCTTGTCTACATCTTTAGATTTCTGAGGACATACTATATGCCAGTAAACCTATACTTTCAAGCTTTTTCACAATTTATCATGCATAGAAAATTATTTTATGTAGTAAACTGATAAAGCCAGAGACAACTAGCCTAAAGGCTCCAGTTGTTGCAGAACCTATTCAGCTGCCCCAAATGACTGACGTGACCAACATTTTGTCTCACTTGTTACTTATTTCTTGTCTCAGGGTACAAGTTGAGAAGCTCTAAAACTAACTCAATATGTCCCTAAGGAAAAACACTTCACAAATGTATCATATACTAAAGAATGCTAATTTGTATCAGATGATCTATATTTTCTTGGATTGAGCTTTCTTGTCCTTGACTTCATCTGCATAAATTCTGAAGAATTGAGACTCAGAGTACTGGTTGGAGAATTCTGGATTTGAAAAGTGTGATAATAATTTATGTCCTGTGGTTTGTTTTCAAATTGTATCATTTTGTACTAAGGCAGTCTAGCAGTTAGTCTAAATCAAATAAAGGTGGCTCCCTTGTTAGCTGAAAAGAACATCAATGTAGTCAGTCTGCCAAGATAACTTTATTGAAAGTGCTTTCTTTATGCAAAATAACTGATGGGAAATACATAGCAATGGAGACTGGATAAACAGAGACTCTTCTGATGCAAAAGGTGAATTGTAGGCACTTCCAGCATTGCAGCATCAGGCGAATCAACATTTTCCTTCATGTTTGAAATTGAGCTTCCAATTTCTTTCCCTGAAAGAACAGAGATACTGCTCACAGTGAAGTGCAGTGGATGTGGGTTAAGCCCAGTATAAATGAACTGGGAAATGATACTAAAGCTTTCTAGGTCTGAGGCTAATAATACTGCCTTATTTTAAAAAAGAACTATGTGTAAAATACTTAGCATAGTAAAAGGCTTAATAAATAACTTCCCTGACTTATACCCCATTGACCTAAACCAAAGATGCTCTTCCAAAGACAGCTTTCAGGTGCTTACTTAGCTGCTTTGCAGAATTCACAGAGGTTGTGGTAAGTTTGTCCATCAGTGCCACATACTGGTTTGTCTGTCTTGGGACAGGGTTTTCCATTTGTAGCTGTTTTCTCATAATTGCTGCAAAAAGCCTGTGATTAAAAAGTTCTTTTTTAATTCCATGAATAATGGCATTGACATCATTACCTCTCTCAAGTGGTAATAAAATATTCTATTTATGCTTATAAATCCATTTAAAAAGTTATTATTACTAAACTCTTATTATCATTATCTTATTATTGCATCCTTATAAACCCAGGATTCAAACAAGGACAGTTTAACTCTAGAGCATATATTCTTAGCCATTATATCATTCTGACCATACAGAAACCCACTAATCTAGCCAAATTGGCCTTTAATAACCTTTAAAAACATTTTGCTTGTTTTTTTTTCCAGCACTATACTACTCTTTCCTCCTATAATAAATCTTCTCTTTTATGTCATTCTTTAATGATATGAAATAACACCTCTCAAATACCATCTCATACTCTGAAATTTTCCTGAAAATCCTCAGGTGAAAAAAGATTGCTTCTGTTTCCAAATGCCTACAAGTTTATTATCTGACATCAACCTTCAGTAGTACACAAATGTTATTAATATTTTTATTTATATTTGCTTTTGTTTACTTATTTTTGTTTTACTTTGGACTTCTATGGTGGCTCAGACAGTTAAGAATCTGCCTGCAACGTAGGAGACCTGGGTTCAATGCAAACTCCTAGGAGTAAGGCATAACAAGATATATGTGCATATAATCATTGTTCTATAATTGATTGCTTCATTAGCTATCTCTGTAACTACCTGTCATACAAACAATGCATGTTATAATAGAACCGTTAAAAATACAGAGCAGCACAAAAGGGATAGATTTAAATCATGTCTAAAACAATATCCAGAAATTTGCACTATTGATAGTACCTTTCCTGACATCTTCTCTGTTTATATATTTTTCCCAAGTCTCATTACCATTGATAGCATTTTATAAAATGATTTAAACTTGAAATATTCTTTCAGTATCTTTCTGCATCAATATACATTCTATATTACCCATTTGAATAGTTACTATATATTGTATTAATTATCATTCAGTTCCCTATTTGGAAACATTTGGTTTGTTTCCCTGTTTTTTCCTTTTTTTGTTTGTTTGTTTCCATATTATTTGCTAATGCAATCTATATTGCTAGGAATATCTGTATAAATGCATTTTCAATTCTTTCTTTAGGCTCCATTTATAGAAGTAAAAAGATCCTCTGTTTTTAATTTGCCTTTTTAAAGACTTTTGATGCATTTATCAAGTAAAACTTCAGGAATTATTTTTTTCATATTTCTATTTCCTGTAGGCTTTGACCATAATAGGAAATTTATGGAACTTTGTTGAATAGTGTGAAAGTGTTTTTATATAATTACACAACTTCATAGGTAGAATGAAAGAAAATCTGCTCACAGATTTTCCTCACAGGAATAGACAGACTTTAGTAGCCATCTTTTTTATTCTGCTTTCATTACCCTTACTTCAAGCAAAGAAAGTCAGTGTTTATCTGGTCTTTTACCTGTTGAGATTTTGCTTTCAGTTTAGCTGAAGGGCATTTCTTTGAAAAGCAGTATTTCCTATGCTCTAATTTTACATGTGGGGACATTAAGGCTCGCTTCCTTTTGGAAGACATTCTTCCAACATTTCACATGACATGGGGACAGAATTAGAACCTAGATTTGTGGCTCAGCTGGTAAAGAATCCGCCTGCAAAGCAGGAACCCTGGGTTTGATCCCTGGGTTGGGAAGATCCCCTGGAGAAGGGAAAGGCTACCCACTCCGGTATTCTGGCCTGGAAAATTCCATGGACTGTATAGTCCATGGCGGAGAAGGCAATGGCACCCCACTCCAATACTCTTGCCTGGAAAATCCCACGGACAGAGGAGCCTGGTGGGCTGCAGTCCATGGGGTCACGAAGAGTCGGACACGATTGAGCGACTTCACTTTCACTTTTCTTTCATGCATTGGAGAAGGAAATGGCAACCCACTCCAGTGTTCTTGCCTGGAGAATCCCGGGGACGGGGGAGCCTGGTGCACTGCCATCTATGGGGTCGCACAGAGTCGGACACGACTAAAGTGACTTAGCAGCAGTAGCAGCAGCATAGTCCATGGGGTCACAAAGAGTCAGACACGACTGAGCAAATTTCACTTTGACTTCACTTTCATACCATTACATTGTGATTTTCCAGTTTGTTTCTTTATCTATCATGAACCCATTTTTCCAAGAATCTAATTTTGCATACTAAGTCCCTCCTCTCAAGAAGTTCCTGTTCATAGTTATATATCTGATTGCAAATTAGTTCGCATTAAGAACATGACAGTAATGCAGTTTATAAAGTTATTATTTAATCTCAGTAATCTTTAAAATATATTTCTAGACTTAAAGATTCAACATGAAAATATGTAACTCCACCTGCCTCCCAGAACATAATTTTCCTCATATGGTAAAGAGAACAAAATGTAACTGTTAGTTTTCTCACCCTAAACATCAGAAGAATCAAAGTTAAGAAGAGTCTCATCAACTCTAATAGCATGACTTTCTAATTGTCTTGGATTAAGGATCTGACTTGTTACTTTTATGCTTTCTACAGTCACCACATGGAATAGAAGGCATTAACAATCAACTTCTTGGTTGTATTAAAACACAGTAGATTAAAGATTAAGTGAAATATTTAGTCTGTGAATTGGTAAGATATTTTTTAAAAACTATATATTTCATATAGTACAGTTTAAGCAAGACAAAATTTGTCTTTTTCAAACATTTTCTTTTCAAAAACAATTTCTGATTTGAAAAGTTTACATGTGTGTGTGCTCAGTCACTCGCTCATGTCCAACTCTTTGTGACCCTATGGACTGTAGCCCTCTAGGTTCCTCTTTCCATGGGATTTTCTAGGCAAGAATACTGGAATGTGTTGTTATTTCCTCTTCCAGGGGATCTTCCTGACCTAAGGAGCAAACTCATGTCTCCTGCATTGGCAGGCAGATTCTTTACCACTGAGCCACCTGGGAAGCCCCAGGAAGTTTATTTTGGCGTGAAAGAGGGGATATGCTCTACCAGAAGTTAATTTCTAAAGATAGTACATTCTCTTCTGTATTTTCTCTTGTTCAGCATGATTTAATTTTCATACTTTAATTTTTCCCCTTTTTTGTTGCTTAGCTTCCTTATAATTCCCTTTTGTATGGTTCCATGAAGAAATCAATTTTATTTCTTTACTTTTTACTCGACAAATATTGAATACCTACTTTGTGCCAGTAACTTGAAATTCCAAAGTAGTCTTATCAAATTTCTAATTAAAATCTTACAACTGAATTTTGCTTCAAGAAAGTAGCTGTTGCTTAGAAAGAGCTGAAGAGAGACTGAGCAGACGAAAAACTATATGTGGTCTCAGATTAGATCCTACAACAAGAGAATGAGATAATATTTCTGGGACAGCTAGTGAACTTTGAACAGGATTTCAGGTTAACAAGTTAGGTAACAGTTCTGTATCAATGTTCATTTCCTGACTTTGATGACTGTACCGAAGTTATGTAACGTGAGCTGGATAAAAGATACATAGTATATAATATTTCTTTGGGCTACTTTTCAAAATGAAAATATTTTTTAAAAACATAAAAAAATGCAAAATGAAGATGGAAGTTGACCTCCATCTTCAACTAAATTTTTAGGTAAGATGTATAGATTATAAAACCTTATCTCAAAATTCTTGTAGGTGGCTAGTTTTCAGAAAGTAGAAATACTATATATCACATCTGATATTATCTTGTACATTCTAACATTTGTTGAATCTTTCACTCATTCATAAATCCATCTCTTCAGCTATCAATCCATTGATTTATCCATTCAACCATCTATCCATTTATTAGGTAAGATTTTTATTGAAGCTGTGCCACATTTAAAGACCTAAGATCCGAACAAGAGAGAAAACACTTCCTCTGGCCTTAAGGAGCTTACTTTATAAGAGAGAAGGCTATCTGTGATGGGTAGCATAATATGATAAATGTTGAATTTAGTATATCAGTAAAATCCAGGATAAATAGAGATGGGATCTTAGTAAATCATTCATAGGGATGATAGAGCAAAATTGATTTTGTTCTTAGGAGATTTCTGCATGAGGGAGGATATGAAGGTCCTTCTAAATGAGAGCCTGAGCACACTTTTCACAATGGTGTGACTGGTAATTGTCTTTCAGAATATAAGAACAGCCTTAACCAAGGCATGTGAGAGGTCTTGGTATGCTGTGGTCGAAGAATTGGGTCACAGGCTGGTAGAGAATGAATGAGGCTGAACAAGGAGACAGCCAGTAGATTGATAAGGGACTTGAAAGCCAGGCTAAAGAATTTTGATATTATCATCTTGGCATTTGAAAATTATCTATAACTTTGAATTAAGAGAGTCATGTGAATAAAGTTAAAATGTTAGAGTTTTTTGGAATTAGCATGGAGGATGTTTGTTGAATGAATTAATTTTTTTTTAAAGTTCTAGAGTTGTTTCTCTCTATATCTCTTTATAAATATTTTGTTTAAAATATTTACTCTTTAATTAGAAAACTAAAATTGGATAAATGTGACTTAGTTATTAGGATTAAATCATTAAAATAAAAATTTAATAATAGTTAATTTTTATTTAGTATTTACTCTGCACTGAGCAGTTTTATGGGCTGTATATAAATTAGCTCATGTAGTATTGAACTGAGTACTTCATTAGCTGAATTTTATAGATAAAGAAACTGAGGCACAGAAAGGTGAAGTAAGTTACCAATAATCAGACATTTACTGAGTAATAGGGCTGGATTATAAACCTGAATATTCTTTCTCAAAACCCATATTTCAGAAAGGAAACTCTGACTACATTTTTAAAAATTTTAAGGTATACAACTATTTCTTTTTTTTATTATGATTATAGACCCTATTATTACAAATTACTTTCTCAGTAGTGTAGATTCTGTGATTACTAGTTGCCAACCAAGCTACCTGTCCATATGTCCACAAAGAAGAGAAGGTAATGGAGAAGGAAATGGCAACGCACTCCAGTACTCTTGCCTGGAGAATCCATGGACGGAGGAGCCTGGCAGGCTACAGTCCATGGGGTCGCAAAGAGTGGGACACGACAGATACCAAAGGATGTATTTTAAGTGTGTATTTTAATAAACACACTTAGGTATAGAGAGAGAGTATGTGCCAGACTCACATGAGACGTACTCTCTCTCTATACCTAAGTGTTTATTAAAATACAGAGCTGTGATTCCCCAATTTTAATGTTAGGGGCTTCTTAAAATGTAGATTCCTAGGCCTCAGCATCCCTCCCTAGACATCCTGGTTCAATTAGAAGATCTAAAATGTATGTGTAGGAAACCGGAATACATTTTATGAAGCATTCGTAGAGACTTGTGAACAAGGTACTCAGATCTAGAGTAACTGTATGTTTTGAGTTGGCTGAATAGTCTCAGTTTATGTCTTCTCTATAAAACTGTAAATACTACTTCCACTCTCAAAATTATCCTTATTTAGAAAATAAATTATATTCATCCCATATTGTTTTTAATTTAATTTTTAATTTTTAATTTTACAATATTGTATTAGTTTTGCGAAATATCGAAATGAATCCGCCACAGGTATACCCACGTTCCCCATCGTGAACCCTCCTCCCACCTCCCTCCCCTACCCTCCCTCTGGGTCGTCCCAGTGCACCAGCCCCAAGCATCCAGTATCGTGCATCGAACCTGGACTGGCGACTCGTTTCATACATGATATTATACATGTTTCAATGCTATTCTCCCAAATCTCCCCACCCTCTCCCTCTCCCACAGAGTCCATAAGACTGATCTATACATCCCATATTTTTATAAGCAATGTATTGTTTTAGAGCCTTTAACTGTGTACATACTGTTTTCTCTGGAAATGTGACATCTGGCTCATCTAAAGAAAATGGGAAGTAATTTTTAAGTCCTTTTGTACTGTTAAGGAAAAGGCATCTGCACTAAAAATGACATTTTTTCCTAAATAAGGGTATCATGCATGCCATCCCACCTTCTCACCAGAGCAACCAAATGAACTCAGAAGACCTTAATGAAATAGTCACAGTACTTCCCAACTCAGAATCACCTTTGTTGTAAGACAACCTCTTGTGATAGTAGAGGGCCAGTGAGAGTGAGAAATACATACCTGGGAGCCTCTTTGGCTCACAGCCTCTGCAAGGACAGAACAAACAACGATAAGTCACAATAGGACAGGCAGATTCCAGAATCAGAATCTTAGAGTTAAATGATCCTCAGAGACCTTCTAATATTATAACTGCCTTATTTAGGATGAAGAACTAAGGCCCAGAGAAGGGCAGAAAGCTTCTCCAGGACACACAGCTTCTTAACTACTCAGCTGAACTAGGGGCCAGAGGCCAGGTTACAAACGACCAATACAAAGCTCTTTTCACTACATTTGCTATTTATGATCTGTGTGGCTTTTATTAATTATATTCACTTCTTTAATGTCTACCTTAAAACCAGGCTTTAACTTAAGAAAGGAAGGCAAAAATATATGTCAAAGTGGCATATATTTAACCAGAAAGAAGTTGAAAATTCCAAAATCTAGAAGCCATTAGATTAAAGGATAATCAAGACAATTGGCCAACAAAGAGTTAATATAACAATAAAATACAAAATAATTTGGAGAGCATTGAAAACAATCATATAATTTACCCCTATTTCCCCTACAGTATCTACCATGAACTAAGGGATTTCTATATTTCAAGCACTATATTAAATCTTACATATATTAAGTCATACTAATAGTTCTGTTTTAAATCTAAGGAAATTGAAACCTGGGGCAAATAACTCGTCTGAGGGCATGTACCTTGTAAATGGCAGAGCCAGAAAGCAAGCCCAGGTCTTAGATTCTAAAGACAATGTACATAACCACAACCTTTTATTGAAACAAGTCTTAGAGCACATAAGGGTCACAACTCTATTTTCACATGATGAGCAGTAGCCAGAGAAAAGGAGTAGGTTGCTCAATATTAAAGAAGAAGATAGTAGAACAATGAAGATTAGAGGCCAAATATTAAAATCCTACACTTGGGCTCTTCCACTCATTCCCTCTCTCTTTTCTTTGCTTACCTGGAGGCTAATTAAGAATGCCTCAGTTTTCAGTAAGATGGAAGCATCTCAGGAACATTTCAGTAGTTGAAGCTCTTTAGATAAGAATTTCTTGAAGGTGACTTTATGTGAGAATTTCTATTATAATTTCAAAATAAGCTGTTTCATTGAAGAATGAAACTTATTTATAATCTTATGCTCTTAATTATGATTTGCTAGTTTGTAGCTCGGAGAAGGCAATGGCACCCCACTCTAGTACTGTTGCCCAGAAAATCCCATGGATGGAGGAGCCTGGTAGGCTGCAGTCCATGGGGTCGCTAAGAGTCAGACATGACTGAGCGACTTCACTTTCACTTTCCACTTTCATGCATTGAAGGAGGAAATGGAAACCCACTCCAGTGTTCTTGCCTGGAGAATCCCATGGATGGAGAAGCCTGGTGGGCTGCAGTCCATGGGGTCGCACAGAGTCGGACACGACTGAAGCGACTTAGCAGCAGCAGTTTGTAACTGGCCTGTAACTTCTATTTTTTCTTTTTTTCCCCCTTGACCTCACCGCTTGGCTTGTGGGATATTAGTTCCCTGACCAGGGATTACACCCAGGCCCTTGGCAGTGAGAGCACAGAACCCTAACCACTGGCCTTCCAGGAATTCCTGGACGGGAACTTATAGATTAGGCATTTGAGGGGCATTTGGTCTAGGACAGGCCATCTCATCCTATGAATTATAACACTGTTTTTGCGAGTAGATGACACTATCTCTTACATAGTATTATAGTGATAATTCAAGTTGCTAATTTTGTAAGTTTCCTCTAAATAGTATTATGAGCGGTCACCATCATTAACCGTCCTTATCACCATCATCATCATCACCATAAACAATAACGTCACATTGTGACTGCTAACATTGACCAGAATTCCATTTTGTGTGTGAATATATATATATATATATATTACTCACCTGCCAAGATGAACAAATAGGCCACGCTGATTAGAAGCATAAGGGTGCCTGATGACTTCATGATCAATGAATCTGCCAAGTCTGCAGGGACTGTGTTAACAAGAGTTCACCGCTGTGGATGTTCTACAGGCTGTATTTATAAGTAGATCCATATCCATGCTTCTGAGTACCTACACATTTGGCAGCCAGCCAGATTCTCCACCCTGATTATATAATCTATGTCCCCAGTGATTAGAGACATCAGAAACCAAAGCTTATTTCCTGCCTTTTTCAGACAGGAACAATGGTCTGAAATGTTTAGGCAGAATAAAAATGAATTATATGTATTACACCCAAAATTTGCTCTCATCAGCATTCAGTAATAGTTGTGATCAAGTAATTTTCTAGCAATTTACATATTTCAACCTGCTCCCAGCAGATCCTTGGAACAAGAAAGCTTCCATCAAGCAGTAACCTGTGTAATTTGTGCACAATGTTAATAATGCTTGGTGTCACAACTACTAGGAAAATAAAAATGCTAATGTGAGGGATTTTAAGGTCAAGGAATTTATTGAATTAGGAGAGCATACTCCTAATGATCGTTGAGTTTAAAAACCCTTGATATTCCCTATGAATGCGAATTAGGGGCTATTTTCTTCAACCCCTTGCTTTTAGGCAAAACATACATGATGATTCTTACTTAACATTTTTATTTTAACAAGTATTTGACAGATGGATTTTAGTAATTGAGCATAAATACCATTCACAATTCTCTTGCTTCTCTCAAATACACCAAGTACTCTTCACCTTATGGCTCCTGCTCTTATTACTCATTATTTCCTCCAAATGGAAGACTCCTGGCCAAGAGCCTTAAATAGCTAGTTTCTTTGTTTTTTTGTTTTTAAGAAATATCAGTTCAAATACTACCTGCTCAGTGAAGATTTCCCTGTCAATTCAAAATATCTCCATCTAAACTCAGATCAGTGTGCTTTATTGCTTTCATAATGCTTTTCAACATCTAAAATTATCTTTCTTACATAATTATTTACTTGTATATTTCCCAACTACCATATATATACAATCATATTGACAAATACACACACATGCTAGGATATAAACTCATGGATCTTTTTTCTCTCTAGTGTCTCCACACATAGAACAATGGCTTCTACACAGAAGCATATAAACATCTTGCTGATTTTAGAAATGCTATATAGTAAAAATTGCTTCTTTCACTCTAACATAATAATTGAACACCAATTATTGCAAGTATTACTAAATGCTGAAAATGAAGTGACAACAAAGAGTCATACAGCTACATTCATCATTCTTTTCTCAAACACTTGCTGGGTGAAACCTACTGGTTCCAGGAACTTTGATCCTAGAAATTTAAAGATGAGTATGAGCAACTGAACTGAACTGAATAGAAGTTCACAACCAAAACAAGAAGAAAGCAACCTGACTAAAGTTACAGACAGATACGAGGGGAGCTCAGAAGAGAGCACATTCCTCTGAGTAGGGCGAAGAAGGCATGGCAGAGAGGAGGTGGTCATGACCAGGCTTCCTAGAGTTATTAGAAAATCAGAGACACATAAAGTGATAGTCATTATTTCAAGAATAAGAAATCATATGGAAAAAAAAATAAGAGCTAAGGTATATGTTTAGAAATGAGAGCAATGGTTAGACTTAACGCAGACCTTAAGATAACAGATTTCACACAGACTATTCTAAGGATTGTCACATTTCTTGGAGTCTTTTAAGCTCTCTGGATCTGTGAGCTTCTTGTGTCATCAAATTTAGAAGTTATGTATTCAAATACACATTTTTATTCCATCATCACCCTTCTCCCAAGCTTCTTGAAGTTGTCCCCAAACTCATTAATCCTCTCTTCAGTACTTTTTTTTTTCCCCCCTCTGTATTTTGTTTTTGTTCATTTCCAGTGCTATATCCAATGTGGAAACAATGGAAGCAGTGAGAGACTTTATTTTGGGGGGCTCCAAAATCACTGCAAATGGTGACTGCAGCCATGAAATTAAGACGCTTACTCCTTGGAGGAAAAGCTATGACCAACCTAGACAGCATATTAAAAAGCAGAGACATTACTTTGCCAACAAAGGTCTGTTTAGTCAAGGCTACGGTTTTTCCAGTAGTCATGTACGGATGTGAGAGTTGGATTATAAAGAAAGCTGAGCACAGAAGAATTGATGCTTTTGAACTGTGGTGTTGGTGAAGACTCTTGAGAGTCCCTTGGACTGCAAGGAGATCCAACCAGTGCATCCTAAAGGAGATCAGTCCTGAATATTCATTGGAAGGATTGATGCTGAAGCTCAAACTCTAATACTCTGGCCACCTGATGTGAAGAACTGACTCATTGGAAAAGACCCTGACGCTGGGAAAGATTGAAGACAGGAGGAGAAGGGGATGACAGAGGATGAAATGGTTGGATGGCATCACTGGCTTGGTGTACATGAGTTTGAGTAAGCTCTGGGAGTTGGTGATGGACAGGGAGACGTGGTGTGCTGCGGTCCATGGGGTCACAAAGAGTTGGACGTAACTGAGCGACTGAACTGATCAAGTTCAGTTTACTAATTTCTTCTGCAGTAGCTAACCTGCTGTTAATATCACATGGTGTTATTTTTCTTCTCAAACATTTCACTTTTTCAATACACTGTTTCTTTATATCTATATATTTATATATCCAGATACACCTTCCATCTGTTTACTTCATGTGCTCTATTTTTCTCCTACCTTCTTGAACATAAGGGATAACTAATTTAATGATCATCTATCAATTATATAATATGTGTCATTGCTGGATCTCTTTATTATGATTGATACTTTTCCAGAAAATGTACTGACAAACCAATGAAAACACGTATGTACCAAAATCACAGATATCTGTATCTAATACAGATAGGGTTGATGGTGAGGACTATGGTTGTCAAGGCCCCCAGTGAAGAGATAACCTTTGAGCTAGAGAACCAAAGATAGAAATTCATGAAAAAGAATGTTTATTCCCTTTTGCCATCTTTTTGTAATACATGGTCTTCTGGCTTACACATTTCTATCAAACAGAACTTCCCTTGTAGTGTGTCTCTGCAGTATGATATTTCTGACCCGGGCAGCATGGTTCTACAGTTTCTTTCATACCAGGTATATAAAGAGCTAATTAGCAGTAGACACAATCTCTTCCCAGATTCTATAATTTGGGGAACAAAAAACTTGGGTTCCTGAGAGCGATGGAGAGGAAATGGTACATGGGGACATGTTTATGAAATTGTGCCAGTTTCAGTTACATAAAAGAGTATGATGGTTTTCAGGAAGTCCCACAAATTAGCTTATAGTTATGACATCTGTAGGAGGGACTCAGTGCCTCTTTAGACTCAGTAAGAAAGTATTTAATGATGTCTGCTTACACTGTCTATAAAACAGTTTTCAAAGCATTGCACATCTAGCAAGATTATTACCACAACATGAGTGAGATTTTATTGGATGAGCAAATAGTTTTTTGTGTAATGGGAACTTAAGGATATTTATTAAGTCAAATTATTCTTATGAAAATTAAAATAATACAGGTAACTGCCATTGTTGTGCTGACCTGACAATGGCATGGTTCCCTTCTCCCACTACTGCTTTCCTTTCTCAGGAGGTCATCTTACACACTTCTTTCTTACATCCTTTTTCAGTACTGTATTATTAACTTTAGTCACCATGCTGTACAATAGGGCTCCACCACTGATTCATCTTATAATTGAAAGCTTGTACCCATTCTCCACCCACCCAACCCTAGGCAACCACCACTCTTCTCTCTGGTTCTGTGAGTTTGACCTTTTAGATTCCTTGAGTTTAAGTGAGATTGTGCAATATTTATCAACCTTTTAGATTCCTTGAGTTTAAGTGAGATTGTGCAATATTTATTTATGCACTATAGTTAAGCATAATGTTCATTCATCTTGTCACAAATGGCAGAATTTTTTTCTTTATTTTTTTGGATGTATAATATTCAATTGCATATATTGTTGGAGTAATTAAACAAGGAAGCCATTAGACTGAGGTGGCTCTAATGCCTTGGTAGCTACCTAGTAAGCAAACCCAAACTAAGCCAGAATCAATGCACTCGAATCCAAGAAAACAAAACTTAAGAACAACTAATCACTAACTGTCAGCTTGGCTTTCTCAAATAAGACAACCACTTAATCCATGGCTAATCAAATAATTTCTTTGTTTTTACTTCCACATCATCTCTTTACCTTTCCCCTAGCTTGTCAGCAGAGTACTCCTAAACACTTTCAGTTTGGTATCTGCTGAGTTGAATGGATGTTTGCCTAAATAAACTCTTGTAGATTTTAATGTGTCTCAGTTTATTTTTTGACACTATATACCAAAATTTCTTTATCCATTCATCTATCTATGGCCACTTAGATTGCTTCCATAACTTGGCTATTGTGAAAAGCTGCAGTGAACATGGGAATACAGATAGCTCCTGAGATCCTAATTCATTTCCTTAGAATATATACACAGAAGTGGGGTGGCTGAACAACATGGTAGTTCTATTTTAAATTTTTTGATGAATTTCCTTGCTATTTTCCATAATGGTTGTACCACTTTATAATCTCACTGACAATGTACGCAAGTTTCTATTTTTGCCAATACTTGTTTCTTTATTAAATTTTTTAACTTTATATTGGACTATAGTTGATTTACAGTTTGTGTTAGTTTCAGGTGTATAGCAAAGTTATTCAGTTATACATATACAGATGGTCTTTTTCAAGTTCTTTTCCCATTTAGGTTATTACAGAATATTGAGCATAGTTCCCTGTGCTATACAGTAGGTCTGTTGATTATCTATTTTAAATACAGATATGTATTTATATGCATATGTATCAATCCCAAAATCCCAATTTATTCAATATATCTATATGTATGTATATATATTTATGTATATATGTGTCAATCCTAAATTCCCAATTTATCACTCCCCCCCCCACCCTTCCCCTTTGGTAACCATATATTTGTCTAGGGCTGTGAGTCTATTTCCGTCTTGTAAATAAGTTCATTTGTATCTTTTTTCTTTAGATTCCCCATATGAATGATACTATATGATATTTATCTTACTCTCTCCAATTTACTTCACTTATTATGATAATCTCCAAGTCCATCCATGTTGCTGTAAATGGATTATTTCATTGTTTTTAATGGCTGAGTAATATTCTACTGTATATATGTATACCACATCTTCTTTATCCGTTCATCTGTTGATGGACATTTAAGTTGTTTCTATGTTTTGGCTATTGTGATTTTCATTTCTCTAATAATTGCAATATTGAACATGTTTTCCTGTGCTTCATGGCCATCTATATGTCTTCTTTGGAGAAATGTTGATTTAGGTCTTTTGCCCACTTTTTTAAATTTAATTTTATTTTTTTTAATATTGAGCCATGTGACCTGTTTCTAAATTTTGGAGATTAATCCCTTTTGGTGGAATCATTTGCTAATATTTACTCCCATTATGTGGGTTGTATTTTTGTTTTGTTTATGGTTTCCTTTGTTGTGCAGAAGTGTCTGAATTTAATTAGGTTCCATTTGCTTCAGTTCAGTTCAGTAGCTCAGTCCTTTCCAACTCTTTGTGACCCCATGAACCACAGCATGACAGGCCTCCTTGTCCAACACCAACTCCCAGAGTTTACTCAAACTAATGTCCATTGAGTTGGTGATGCCATCCAACCATCTCATCCTGTGTCATCCCCTTCTCCTGCCCTCAATCTTTCCTGGCATCAGGGTCTTTTCCAATGAGTCAGCTCTTCGCATCAGGTGGCCTAAGTATTGGAGTTTCAGCTTCAACATCAGTCCTTCCAATGGACACCGAGGACTGATCTTTGTTGGCAAAGAATTGTCTCTGCTTTTTAATATGCTGTCTAGGTTGCTCATAACTTTTCTTCCAAGGAGTAAGCATCTTTTAATTTCATGGCTGCAATTACCATCTGCAGTGATTTTGGAACCCCAAAAAACAAAGTCAGCCACTATATTTTAATAGTTTCCACTGTTTCCCCATCTATTTGCCATGAAGTGATGGGACCAGATGCATGATCTTAGTTTTCTGAATGTTGAGCTTTAAGCCAACTTTTTCACTCTCCTCTTTCACTTTCATCAAGAATCTCTTTAGTTCCTCTTCACTTTCTGGCATAAGGGTGGTGTCATCTGTGTATCTGAGGTTATTGATATTTCTCCCGGCAATCTTGATTCCAGCTTGTCTTCCTCCAGCCCAGTGTTTCTCATGATGTACTCTGCATATAAGTTAAATAAGAAGGGTGACAATATACAGCCTTGACGTACTCCTTTTCCTATTTGGAACCAGTCTGTTGTTCCATGTCCAGTTCTACCTGTTGCTTCCTGACCTGCATACAGGTTCCTCAAGAGGCAAGTAATGTGGTCTGGTATTCCCATCTCTTTCAGAATTTTCCACAGTTTATTGTGATCCACACAAAGGCTTTGGCATAGTCAGTAAAGCAGAAATAGATGTTTTTCTGGAACTCTCTTGCTTTTTTGATGATCCAGTGGATGTCGGCAATTTGATCTCTGGTTCCTCTGCCTTTTCTAAAACCAGCTTGAACATCAGGAAGTTCACGGTTCACGTATTGCTGAAGCCTGGCTTGGAGAATTTTGAGGATTACTTTACTAGCATGTGAGATGAGTGCAATTGTGTGGTAGTTTGAACATTCTTTGACATTGCCTTTCCTTGGGATTGGAATGAAAACTGACATTTTCCAGTCCTGTGGCCACTGCTGAGTTTTCCAAATTGGCTGGCATATTGAGTGCAGCACTTTAACAGCATCATCTTTCAGGATTTGAAATAGCTCAACTGGAATTCCATCACCTCCACTAGCTTTGTTCGCAGTGATGCTTCCTAAGGCCCACTTGACTTCACATTCCAGGATGTCTGAGTCTAGGTGAATGAACACACCATCATGATTCTCTGGGTTGTGAAGATCTTTTTTGTACTGTTATTCTGTGTATTCTTGCCACCTCTTCTTAATATCTTCTGCTTCTGTTCGGTCCATACCATTTCTGTCCTTTATCGAGCCCATCTTTGCATGAAATGTTCCCTTGGTATCTCTAATTCTTGAAGAGATCTCTAGTCTTTCCCATTCTTTTGTTTTCCTCTATTGCTTTGCACTGATTGCTGAGGAAGGCTCTCTTATCTCTCCTTGCTATTTTTTGGAACTCTGCATTCAAATGGGTATATCTTTCCTTTTCTCCTTTGCTTTTCACTTCTCTTCTTTTCAAAGCTATTTGTAAGGCCTCCTCAGGCAGCCATTTTGATTTTTTGCATTTCTTTTCTTGGAGATGGTCTTGATCCCTGCCTCCTGTACAGTGTCACAAACCTCCATCCATAGGTCATCAGGCACTCTATCAGATCTAGTGCCTTAAATCTATTTCTCACTTCCACTGTATAATCATAAGGGATTTGATTTAGGTCATATCTGAATTGTGTAGTGGTTTTCCCTATTTTCTTCAGTTTAAGTGTGAATTTGGCAACAAGGAGTTCATGATCTGAGCCACAGTCAGCTCCCAGTCTTGTTTTTGCTGACTGTATAGAGTTTCTTCATCTTTGGCTGCAAAGAATATGATCAGTCTGATTTTGGTGTTGGCCATCTGGTGATATCCATGTGTACAGTCTTCTCTTGTGTTGTTGGAAGAGGGTGTTTGCTATGACCAGCGCGTTCTCTTGGCAAAACTCTCTTAGCCTTTGCCCTACTTCCTTCTGTACTCCATTTGCTTATTTTTGTTTTATTTCCATTGCTTTAGGAGATGGGTCAAAAAAGATACTGCTGTCATTTATGTCAAAGAGTGTTATTCCCTGTTGAATTTTTCATAATGGTCACCCTAAAGATGTGAAGTGATAGCTTACTGTGGTTTTGATTTGCGTTTTGAAGATAGTAATGTTGAGCACCTTTTTGTGTACCTGTTGGCCATTTGTATGTCTTCCTTGGTGAAATGTCTGTTCATTCCTCTACCCATTATTTTTAAAATTTATTTTAAATGGAGACGAATTGCTTTACAATATTGTATTGATTTCTGCCATGTATCAGTATGAATTAATCATAGATATACGTGTGTCTCTTCCCTCTTAAACCTCCCTCCTGCCCCTCTAAGTTGTCACAGAGCACCAGGATGAGCCTCCTGCATCTTAAAGCAAATTTCCACTGGCTCTTTATTTTGCATATGCTCTACCCATTATTTAATCTGATTTGTTTTACGCTATATGAGTTCCTTATGTATTTTAGATATTAACCTCATATCAGATACAAAGTTTACAAATATTTTCTCCCATTCTATAGATTGCTTTTTCATTTTTGTTAACCTTTTTCTTTTTTTCTGTGATGTAGTCCTACTTGTTTAGTTTTGCCTTTGTTGCTTGTGCTTATGGTGTCATATCCAAAATATCATTGTCAAGGCCAGTGTCAAAGATATTTGTCTCTCTCTTTCTTTTTAAGGAGTTTTAAAACTTTGGGTACTGTTTTTAAATCTTTAATTCATGTCAGCTTGATTTTGTTTATCGTATTAGAATGGTGTCCAATTTCATTTTTTGCATGAGTATATACAGTTTTTTCAGTAACTTCTATTGAAGAGACTATTCTTTATCATTGTGTATTCTTGGTGTCTTTGTTGAAGGTCAGTTTACTGTATATATGTGAGTTCTGTTCTGTTGGTCTGACTACTATAGCTTAATAAAACTTGAAATCAGGTAGTGTGTTGTCTATAGCTTTATTTTTTCTAAAGATTGATTTAACCCTTCAGGGTCTTTTGTGGGTCCATATAAATCTGAGGATTTTTCTATTTCTATAAAAAAATGTCATTGGAATTTTTATAGAGATTGCATTGAATCTGTAGAATAATTTGGGTAGTATGGACTTTTTAACAATATTAATTCTTCCAATCCATGAATACAGGATATCTTTCCAGTTATTTGTGTCTTCTTCAATTTCTTTCATTAGGTTTTAATAAGAGGTAAAGAGGGTTATTATTCAGTGATAAAAGTGTCGATTCATCAACAGGATATAGCAATTCTAAACATATATGCACTCAACATGGGAACATCTAAATATATAAAGCAAATATTAACAGAACTGGAAGGAGAAATAGTGCAATAATAGGAGAGGACTTCATTATCCTATTTTCAGCAAAATGTCATCCAGATAGAAAATCAGTAAGGAAACATTTGATTTGAATTAAACTGTAGATCAGATTGACCTAAGAGATAGAGCGGATGAAACAGAATGTTCCATCCAATAGCAGAAGCATATGAATTCTTCTCAAGTACACAGAGAACATTCTCCAGCTTAGATCATAGGCCACGAGACAAGTCTTAACAAACTTATAAAAGTTGAAATCATATCAAACATCGTTTCTAATCACAATAGCACTGAACTGGAAATCAGTAGGAAAAAGACTGAAAAATTCACAAACATGTGGAAGTTAAATAACGCTTTTCTAAAAACAAAACCAGTGGGTCAAAGGAAAGATGAAAAGAGGGGGAAAGCCTGAGTCAAATGGAAACGGAAACAATATACCCAAACTTATAGAGTTGATGTATTATGTACATTCCTTTAGTATGCATGTCTTATCAAATCTAAAGTGTAGCTGTAGTGAGACAAACTGACCTGCCTTTTTTCTTGTTCAGTTCAGTCACTCAGTCATGTCCGACTCTTTGTAACCCAAGGACTGCAGCATGCCAGGCCTCCCTGTCCATCACCAACTCCCAGAGCTTACTCAAACTCATTTCCATTGAGTCGGTGATGCCATCCAACCATCTCATCCTCTGTCGTCTCCTTCTCCTCCCGCCTTCAATCTTTCCCAGCATCAGGGTCTTTTCAAATGAGTCAGCTCTTTGCATCAGGTGACCAGAGTATTGGAGTTTCAGCTTCAATATCAGTCCTTCCAATGAAAATTCAGGACTGATTTCCTTTAGGATGGACTGGTTGGATCTCCTTGCAGTCCAAGGGACTCTCAAGAGTCTTCTCCAACACCACAGTTCAAAAGCATCAATTCTTCTGTGCTCAGCTTTCTTTATAGTCCAACTCTCACATCCATACACGGCTACTGGAAAAACCATAGCCTTGACTAAACAGACCTTTGTTGGCAAAGTAATGTCTCTGCTTTTTGATACGCTGTCTAGGTTGGTCATGACTTTCCTTCCAAGGAGTCAGCATCTTTTAATTTCATGGCTGTAGTCACCATCTACAGTGATTTTGGAGCCCCCCCAAATAAAGTCTGCCACTGTTTCCATTGTTTCCCCATCTATTTGCCATGAAGTAATGGGACTGGATGCCATGATCTTAGTTTTCTGAATGTTGAGCTTTAAGCTAACATTTTCACTCTCCTCTTTCACTTTTATCAAGAGGTTCTTTAGTTCTTTTTCACTTTCTGCCATAAGGGTGGTATCATCTGCATATCTAAGGTTATTGGTATTTCTCCCAGCAATCTTGATTCCAGCTTGTGCTTCATCCAGCCCAGTGTTTCTTATGATGTACCCTGCATAGAAGTTAAAAAAGCAGGGTGACAATCTTTTCAAACTAAAGAAAGAAAAAAGTTTTTTCAGCTTATTTTCCTTTATGTCAAACTGCCAAACTGTAATGAACAAAAATTCTGTAAAGTCGCAGATACCAGCACTGAGAAAGTAAAAACGAAAGTTATAGAGACACAGAAAATATTTCACTAAATGCCTGTTTTATGGTTAGTAGCTTCTTTGAACTGGGACTTCTCAGGCAGAGCTGTAGACCATCACAAATTTAACATAATTGTTCACATATTGGGCTTCCCTGCTGGCTCAGATGTTAAAAAATCTGCCTGCAATGCGGGAGACCCAGGTTCAATCCTGGGTTGGGAAGATCCCCTGAAGAAGGATGGCAACCCACTCCAGTATTCTTGCCTAGAGAATCCCATAGATGGAGGAGACTGGAGGGCCACAGTCCATGGGGTCGCAAAGAGTTGGACACGTTCACATGTTATGAATTATGGTAGATGCATGTCACCCTCTTTATGTAAGCCTTTTGAATTATGAATATTTCTATTTTTGATGTCTCCAAGTACATTTGACAACACCTCTAATTGAACACGTATATCCAAGTCACTCAAATTACTATGCTTACGTGAAGGGTAGTTTATGAGCATGAGGTTGGCACAACCATATTGAGTAAATCCAGATTTTGAAACTCACTGGCTGTAGGATCATGGCCTAATCATCTCTCTCTACTAAAGGCTTCTCTTTTATAAAATGGGACTATAACTTCACAGCTGTTACTAACTTTAAATGTGATAATGATTGTGTGCTTATCACAGTGAAGATGGTTAATAGTAAGTAGTTGATTACCCTTATTAGTGGTGAATTATTTCAGTCTTTATCTTAGTTACTTTTTTCTCTGGCCTTTTCTTCCCTTTTGATCCTCTTTTTATCTTAGAGTTCATGTTTCTGAGTTTGTGTGTCTACGTCGAGAAACCTTTACATTGGCACAGAAAAGCCCCTATACCTGCCTCCTTCACTTAAGCCTAATTGTTGACAAAGAATGTCATATTTGCAGGGAATTTCACTTCAAAAAACCAGTAAGAAGAGAAAAGCTGAGGACGTGACTTGGCAACAGTTGGCATGGAAAAAGAAAAAAAAAACTTGCCTTAGGACAGTTAGTGGTTATGTTTATTATGATCCAGTTTTGACAAAGTTTCCATTTTTATTTGAAAGTATAATGATAGATATGGTTGTTCAGATCAAATGAATTGGTTTTTTATGCTTTGAAGAGTACAAACTATACTTGAAACATTGTGTTCTTTCCTGGATCACAACAATGAGGAACATAAACAGAATTATTATGAGTATTTGCTCCTGTTGGCAGAATGTCTGTGTTTTAAAAGATCACTAAAAAAAAAAAAAAAAAAAAAAACAGAAAAGTTTTAAACATAACAGCAATGTTAAAATAATTTTACAATGAACCCACCTTCTAGATTGAACCGTCAGTATTCACTACACTTGTTTCATCCTATATGGATCCGTTTATTCATTAATCCACCTTTAATGGAATTCAAAGTAAATTGCAGATATCCGTACCCTTTGCTCTAAGAACTTCACTATGTATATTATAGCTAAGACTGCAGTGCATGTTTATACTTTTTGTTTTGATATACAATTTGCAAACTGTGATATGCATAAATCTTTAGTGTGTATTCACTAGGCTTTAAAAAATATATGCATCACCGAACCCAGACTCCTATAGAGTGTTTGTTTTTATATATGTGACTTCCTTCTTCTAAGAAACATTATTGACTGGTCTCCTCTGGTTTGCTTTTTATTTTTTTAATCTAAATTTATTTATTTTAATTGGAGGCTAATTACTTTACAATATTGTATTGGTTCTGCCTTTTTACATGCTTCCCTTTCATACCCAAAGAATAGCTCAGAACTAGATGAGATACGGTATTTTGCTCACTTATTCACTTATGGCACTGGAAATAAGCCTGGAAATAACTAATAGCCTTAAGATGTAGATAAGAATTTTGTATGAGGAATAAAGGGCAGGCAGAGTGACAGAAGAAGGCACAAGAGGCTTTTTAGGCAGGAGACGGTGAAGTGGTGGAAATGTAATTTTTATGTGGACAGCCAACAGGAGTCTCACCTGGCTGGAGGGGACGGTTCTAACAGGGGAAAGAAGGAGTGAGCTATGTGGAAAGGTAGTACTTCCAAAAATGTGCACTGATTCAGTTATCAAAATACAGATAGCACTCTACATGTTGACATTAGAATAGCTAAATAACTTCAGAGATTAGAAACCAAAGAGGGCTTAATTTCTGTAATGAGCAGGGAACTTAGTATATGGATAAAAGTGACAGAAAAGAAAACCGTGTGTATTTTCAAAAATGGTAAATGAATAGAAGATAGTCATTTTTTAAAATTTATTTATTTTAATTGGAGGATAATTACTTTATTGTGATGGTTTTTGCCATACATCAATATGAATCCGCCACAGGAATTCATGTGTCCCCTGCATCCTGAACCTCCCTCCCACCTCCCACCCCACCCTATCCTTCCAGGTTGTCACAGAGCATGGGCTTTGGGTGCCCTACTTTGTACATCAAACTCGCACTGTTTATCTGTTTTACATATGATAGTGTATATGTCTCAATGCTATTCTCTCGATTCATCCCACCCTCTCCTTCTTCCACTGAGTCCAGTCTGTTCTTTACGTCCGTGTCTCCTTTGTGGCCCTGCACATAGGATCATTGTACCATCTTTCTAGATTCCATATGTGTGTTAATATATGGTATTTTCTTTCTCTTTCTGACTTTCTTCACTCTGTATAATAGGCCCTAGGTTCATCCACCTCATTAGAACTGCCTCAAATGTGTTCCTTTTTATAGCTGAGTAATATTCACTTGTGGATATATACCACAACTTCTTTATCCATTCATCTGCCAGTGGACATCTAGGTTGCTTCCACGTTTTAGTTATTGTAAATAGTGCAGCAGTGAACACTGAGGTACATTTGCAGGTGTCTTTTGCAGTTATGGTTTCCTCAGAGTATATGCCCAGGAGTGGGATTGCTGGGTCATATGATAGTTTTATTCCTAGTGTTTTTTAGGGAACCTCTATAGGCATTTTTAAAACTGTGTAAATACTGAGAAAAAGAGCAAAGATGCCCTGACCATGGTTTATAAAGTTAGTATAATGCTGAAATTGATGACAGAACATCAAAGTAGAAGCTACTGCTGTCAGTCTTCACAGTACACTTAGGAGGTAAGGACTAGTATCATCATTTTACAGATGAGTAAACCACAACCTCATTTGAAAAGACCCTGATGCTGGGAAAGATTGAAGGCAGGAGGAAAAGGGGATGGCAGAGGATGAGATGGTTGGATGGCATCACCAACTCAATGGACATGAGTTTGAGTAAACACTGGGAATTGGTGATGGACAAGGAGGCCTGTTGTGCTGTGGTCCATGGGGTCACAAAGGGTTGGACACGACTGAGCAACTGAACTGAACTGAAACCACAATGCAAATAAGCCAGATGACTTGTTCAAAAGCACATAGCTTATGTCAGAGTCATGACTCATATTGTGGTCTGTATGATTAAAAGAGTCCCCCTCTTACAATGGCCTTACTCTAATTTTGTATTATGTGGGTTTTCCCCCTTCCGCAAGGGGAATAATCTTTACCCATTATTGTTTAGTCCCTAAGTTGTGTCCAAATCTTTGCAACTCCCTGGACTGCAGAACACCAGCCTCCCCTATCCTCCACTGTCTCCCAGAGTTTGTCAAACTCATGTCCATTGAGGCGATGATGCTTTCTCATCTTCTGCTGTCCCCTTCTCCCGCCTTCAATCTTTCCTAGCATCAGGGTCTTTTCTAATGAGTTGGCTCATCGCATCAGCTGGCTAAAGTATTGGAGCTTCAGCATCTGTCTTTCCAGTGAATTTTCAGTGTTGATTTCCTTTAGAATTGACTGATCTCCTCTGTCCCAGCAACTCTCAAGAATCTTCCCCAGCATCACAATTCAAAAGCTCCAATTCTTCGGCACTCAGCCTTCTGTAAGGTCCAACTCTCACATCCATACGTAACTACTGGAAAAACCATAGCTTTGGTTGTACTAACCTTTGTCAGGAAAGTAATGTCTCTGCTTTTGAATATGCTCTCTAGGTTTGTCATAGCTTTTCTTCCAAAGAGCAAACATCTTTTATTTTCATGGCTATAGTTCACAATGATTTTGGAGCCCAAGAAAATAAAAGTTGTCACTGTTTTCACTTTTTCCCTTTGTCTTTGCTGTGAAGTGATGGAACTAGATGCCTTGGCCATAGCTTTTTGAATATTGAGTTTCAAGCTAGCTTTTTCCTCTATAACCCTCATCAAGTGGTCCTTTAGATCTTCTTCACTTCCTGCCATTAGAGTAGTATCATCTGAGATTGTTGATACTTCTCCTGGCAATCTTGATTCCAGCTTGTGATTCATCCAACCTGGTATTTCACATGATGGACTCTGCATAGAAGTTATATAAGCTGGGTGGCAATATACAGCTTTGTCATACCCCTTTCCCAATTTTGAACCAGTCAGTTGTTCAATTGTTGCTTGTTGACTCACTTGCAGGTTTCTCAGGAAACAGGTAAGCTGGTCTGATACTCCATATCTTCCAGAATTTTCCACAGTTTGTTGTGATCCACACAGTCAAAGGCTTTATTGTAGTCAGTGAAACAAAAGTAGATATTTTTTCTGTAATTTCCTTGCTTTTCCCATGATCCAACGAATGTTGGCAATTTGATCTCTGGTTCCTCTGGCTCTTCTAAACCCAGTGTGTACATCTGAAAGTTCTTGGTTCATGTACTGTTGAAGCCTAACTTGAAAGTTTTGAACATAACCTTACTAATGTGGGAGATAAGCACAATTGTACAGTAGTTTGAACATTCTTTGGGATTGCCCTTCTTTGGGATTGGAATGAAAACTGACCTTTTCTATTCCTGTGGCCACTGCAGAGTTTTCCAAATTTTCTAACGTATTTAGTGCAGCACTTAATAGCATCATTTTTAAGGATTTTAAATAGCTCTCCATTTGCTTTGTTCATAGTAATGCTTCCTAAGGCCCACTTGACCTCACACTCCAGGGTGTCCAGCTCTAGGTGAGTGACCATACCACCATGGTTATCCAGATCTTTAAGACCTATTTTGTATAGTTCTTCTGTGTATTCTTGCCACCTCTTCTTAATCTCTTCTGTTTCTTTTAGGTCCTTACCATTTCTGTCCTTCATCATGCCCATCCTTGCATGACATATTCCCTTGATATCTCCAATTTTCTTGAAGAGATCTGTAGTCTTTCCTATTCTATTGTTTTCCTCTGTTTCTTTGCATTGTTCATTTAAGAAGGCGTTCTTATTTCTTCTTGCTATTCTCTGGAACTCTGCGTTCAGTTGAGTATATCTTTCCCTTTCTCCCTTGCCTTTTGCTCTTTTCTTTACTTAGCTATTTGTAAAGCCTCCTCAGACAATCACTTTGCCTTCTGGCATTTCTTTTTCTTTGGGATGGTTTTGGTCACTGCCTGGGTTGGGAAGATGAAGATCTCCTGGAGTAGGAAATGGAAACCCACTCCTGTATTCTTGCCTGGAAAATTCCATGGACAGAGGAGTCTGGCGGGCTACAGTCCACGGGGTCTCAAAGCATCTGACACAACTGAGCCACTAAGCACACAGCACAGCATCTTTATTCATGGAAGAGTACAAATCCCACATTTGACAAGAGTATAAGGTGTTTCTTTTTCCTAATTTTTCCTCAACCTAATTCATGCCCCGCCCCCCACAACCAGGCTCTTTACCTAAACATCAGATGCATCCCCCATTTTGGTTAGACCTTCTTCAATTATATACATGAAGAGTAACATCTATGTGCATAAGATATAATTGAGATTTTACAAACAGAAAAAAATGGTCTTAATGTTTTTAGTTAACATACTTTTATACATAAGAATACAAGAAAAAAATCCGTCTGCCAGAAAACATTTCCTGAGTACCTACTGTGACTCAGGCTCTGTTCTCCATGCTTGGAATACAGTTATAAATGGGGATGATAAAGGAAAAAAAAATCTTGATTACAAAACTACATAGAGAAAACATTGACTATAAAGTCATGATTTAGGCTTAGCCTCTCTGACCGTATCACCAGAAATTTGCCCTCATATTCATCCCTCTTCAGTCACTGTTGCTTGCTTGCTGAACCTCGAACAAATCAGGTGTCCTTCAGACTAAAGGACTGTGTTCTAGCTTTTCCTTTTGCTGTTCCACAAGATACTTGTTTGGCCAACTCCCTCATCTCCATTTCTTCTAGTTAGAACTCTTCTAATCATCTGACTTAGTATTGCAATTGGCTACTGTCTCTGCTTAAGTACTACTATATTATTTATTTACTTATTATGATTATTTTTTGTCTGTTACCTCTTCCTGTGATATAAGCTTCATCAAGATAGGGGTTTTTTGTTTGTTTGTCTGTATGTTTTTTCCTTTCTTATCCCTATCCATAACTATATTTCAAGTATGGAGACCAGAAAGAGCCTCCTTCAGAGTAGGCACCCAGTAAATATTTGCTGGCAGAGGGATGATCATCTAGTAAATATATCTAGATCGGTCTTCTGTGTGAGTTCACCCAGGACGATGTTATCTGTAAATACATGCTATATTGAATTAGAGTACTCAAAGGGTAGGTTTTCAGCACTTCCAATTGGATGGCTCAGAATGAGATATTTATATATCTAGCTTGTCTTCCTGGGATTGAGCCAGCTATGTGGAGACGGAACTGGTTATCAAAAGAGCTATGTTTTAACCTTGGCTTTTCTACTAACTGGAGCTTTTTTCTTTGGCAGTATAAGTAAGCTTTCTCTGGGCCTTTAGATTTCTCACATTTCATCCAACTCTCTCATTCCATGATTAACATCAGTTAATTTCATTCCTTTACACAGTTTTAGAGACTTTGCATCTATTCATTATTTATTGAACATATATTCACTTCTTTCTTCTAGATCCTTTGATGTTGCTGGGAAGCCAAATAAAGTAGGTCTTTATGAAGTATCTATTATGTAATAATATAATTCATCATTCCCTAGAGATAAGAAAACTATGGTCCAGAGAGGATAAATGTTTTATTTTTATATAAAATATTTTTCCTGAAATTAGGAAGAAAATGTAATTTGTGATCTAAGACTTAAATCATAGATACTGTAAAATAATTATAGACATATGATCATCTCAGTAAAAATTCCTTCATGATTTACACTGATATTCCACGAATAAAGAGAAAGAAGGACATGGATGTATCTATGGCTGATTCTTGTTGATGTTTGACAGAAAACAACAAAATTCTGTAAAGCAATTATCCAATTAAAAAATGAAGTGGAAAAAACAAAAGAGGAGGGAGGGGGTTTTCCTAGGTTCCCATGGTGACCACTGCATGGTTGATTTCCATCAGAAAAACAGGTCTTTTTATCCAAGTTTATGCCAGGTCAGTATTCTATATTGTATCTGTAGGTTTTGTTTTATTTTTTTGGTGACAGATTATAAAAAGAAAAAAAAAAACAGTGATTTTACAGAATTTACTTTATTGACAAGCGAATCAAGAAAAATGTATATGGAACATCCTAAGCTCAAGGTAGAGTAGAAGGTGTGTCTTTATAAATTGAAGGGATTCGCTAGAGAAAAGTAAAGTAAAAGCAGAGGCAAGTAAAGAAATACGAGAGAGCTGGCAAGTCAGCTCTCTGATTCAGCATTTTCAGCATTCTGGTTCTGCTTCAGCATTTTCCACGGTGCTTTAGGTTGATTTTCCCACCACTTTTCCTACAAAAAAGAAAGACAAATATATGCTCAGTGCAGTATCATTACTATCCATCACAGAGGTTGGAAAAAGGTTTAACTGTCATAGAATCAATTGATTCACAGGTATCCATGTCTATGATTAGGTTTTAGTTAAATGCACTTGGAGGTAACATCTCGCCTCATTGCAGAAAGTATGAATCTTAAACTTCAGAGTTTTACTAAGGTTTAGACCTTTCAGTTTTAACTGTTCATTATCTGAGAGTAAATATGTATACAGATGTAAAAATTGAGATATAATTGCAAAGAGACTATACTGTCATAGTTCTAACCTGATAGAAGATGTAAGAGGTTCAACCAAATATTCAGGCCTTTGACATTTTTTAGCAGACATGTTTTCAGGCCCTCTGAGTAATGTGGGCCCATTAAATCAAATCTCACCTTACCCTACTGCCCTTCTCCTGGGAAAATGTTGATATTGATATGTCAGATATATAGAAATATAGGCACATGTGTATTATCTATAGATTCAATATTTATTAATATCATTCTACATGCTTAGCCCTGTTATTGATAGGGATTTATATATTCCCTGTGCCTAGGAATTTTATGGGTTAATTAAGGAAAGTTAAGGAATTCATAGAAGAAACTCTAATACAAGAAAATGATGAGAGTGGTAGAAGACACTAGAAAGTGTGATCATTTTTATCTTGCTTAAATCCCCTGGCTTTTAGAGCAGTCAGTTAATCAAAAGATTGATTAATTGATGGAATAAATATTTATTAAATATAAAATACATTTCATCGGGAATCTAATAGTCAACTAAAATAATATAGACTAAAATCTATAGCACTTGTTCTGTTTTTTATAAACATGTAAACTCAATACATATTTTTCTTTGGTAGAATCTTCCTAATATAATTGGTAAAATTTGTATAGTCTGGGTAATAAAGGATAATCCTCTCTGTTGTTTATTGAAAGGCTGTTTTCATCAGAATGAATGGAACTTATTGTCTACAAAATATTATTTTTATAAAATAAATATCAGAAAATAATTTGGATAATATTTTTATCGATAAAATTTCTCCTAAGTTTTTCATGTTTCTGATTTTGAGGAAATTTTTAACTTGACTACACTTCTAAAACTTTCTTCCATCTTTTCCAAAATTATAATAACAACAAACATAATTGTATGAAAATGATTGAAATTTTAATTAGAAATAAA
This sequence comes from Bos mutus, assembly GCF_027580195.1. Classification (NCBI taxonomy): domain Eukaryota; kingdom Metazoa; phylum Chordata; class Mammalia; order Artiodactyla; family Bovidae; genus Bos; species Bos mutus. Next base: position 99,215,053 of record NC_091623.1, on the reverse strand, counting down.
TGAAAAACTAAGAAAATGTATCAAAATGCTTAAAGACATAAAAATTTTTTTAAGTTACCTGAGTCAAAAATACTAACAAAGTGAAATACCTGAGATCATCTTTTTAGATAATTTAGAAACCTTCAGATAACTTTGGCGGGGGCTTGTTTTTGTTTCATTTGTTTTCAACTCATTTGCCTGAAGCTTATTACTTCAGTTTCTATGGATGGGTATGAGTAGAACTCTCTAGAATATCTCCAGGACAGTGTCATAATCTTATTCTGGAAGTTTGTGTTTGCAAGGTAGATTTGATGAATATGATACTTACATCACTGCCTTACAGAAGGCACATTTATTGCCATATGTCTGGCCATCAGAACCACAGTGGGGATTAGATTCCCGAGTACAGTAGACCTTGGGGTCCTTGAACTCACCACAGTCAACCTGGCAAAGTAAACGCAGTGACATTGATATTAGTGCATTCTGTCTAAGGGACTGTCCCTCAGATAAGTTGTGGACAGTAAACTTAAAATTATACATATTATTGTACATAGTTGTGGTGTAAAGTTTTCTAAGTAAAAATCACTTTCTTTTTCTAACTAGAATGTATTAAACATAATTAAGATTTTTTTCTTTAAAGAACACATGTCTATAGTCACTGTATTCAGGGGTATGTTAATGATATAAGGCAGGTGCTTATTTCTTACAGGAGGAGTGAGACAAATGCTATGGGTATGGTTTTATCCTCCAATGCTAATTTGTACCAATTGAGAGTAGTTTTGGGTCTTTAAATGGGGGGAAAAAAAACTGTATTGGGATTCCTTGGTTGTCCAGTGGTTAGGGCTCCACATTTCCCCTGCAGCAGATACAGGTTCGATTCCTGGTCTGGGAACTAAGATCTTACATGCTGTATGCCGCAGATGAAAAAACAAGAAAATTTGTATTAGTGTAACTACAAAAGCATTCCTCCTGAATTGCTTTAAAGATATGAATGGTCACTGCAAGACGCTCCCAGGTGTTATTTGATAACTGGTCAGTTTTCCCTGGCTGCTATATCAGTTTATTATCTCTTGAAAACAAAATTCTAATATCTTTACATTAACTTACTCTGTCCCAGAATCTGTAGAATTTGAACTTTTGTGCCTACTACAATAACTGAGTAATGACTGCCCTAAACTGTTCTGTTTTGAAGGATTCTGAGGTTGCATCTAGCCTTGGTGAGAAAACACACTGTGACCAATTAATGATTATCATCATGGGCTCTAGAGACGGAATGATTATGCTACTAAGGTATCTCCTTAGTTATAGTGATATCTTGGAATTAGTCTGGAGTTTTAAGATTCTTTTCAATTCACTCTCAATTGAGTCAGTATTTGGTGTGCAGATAACATTTGAGCCATTTTATTCCAGAGAACAGGCAATATGCAGTAGGTAAAACTGAACTCCTTCAGATGGCAGCTGTGTGGAATGAAGTGACATTTAAACACGAATAGAGGGACCATATTTTACCCCATCATAGTTTTATTAAGATAATACTATCTTATGTTTATCAGTTGCTTCATAATCTCCAAACTGTCCCCACATGGATCAACTCCATCGTCTCACAGTAACGCAGAGATTCACATTGAACAATATAAAATGTATTAGCCAATTTACAGACATGAATATTGATCCTTAGGAAATTAAGTGGCTTACCAGTGCCATACAACCAGAAGCACTGAGACCGGTGCTTGAACATACTTTTCATGGCTGACCCAGAATTTCTGGCAATATACAGTTGTTGATTTCCAACAAATCTTCATTGAGAGAAATAAAGACCAACTGTCATGATATACCTTGACCTTGCTTATAGTCAGGCCATGTAGACTTTATTAGAGTAACTTCTTAGTGGACTGTATGGGCACAGGTAAGATGAATCATTTGTTTAAAGTATTAGCAAACCATTATATACTGACAAAGCCCCCTGAAACTTTGCATGAGGAGGTGCCCAGCAAAAAAGCCATACAACTGAGTTGTAAAAATATTATTACATATATCAGGTTTAAGGTATCCAACTCTTGAATATAACTTTTTGTTGAAATTTGGCATCTTGTACTGTTAAGATTGTGTAGTATGATCCTAACCAGTGATTTTCTTAGGGCTGGGTCAGACAGAAGATACCCAGGCTTCTTATTGTCCTACATATAGGCCCACTTTCTCCTCTGCTCTTACAGATAACTCCATCTTCTCATACCACTTTCAGGACAGTAATCTTTTCTTTAGGTCTCCAAATAGAAAATAAAAGCTGGAAAATCTTTAGGATATTATAAACCACAGAATGTGTGTGTGTGTTACTCACTCAGTCATGTCTGACTCTCTGTGACTACGTGGACTGTAACCCTCTAGGCTTCTCTGTCCATTGGGTTTTCCAAGCAAGAACACTGGAGTGGATTGCCATTTCCTTCTCCAGGGAACTTCCTGACCCAGGGATCGAACCTGCCGCATTGCAGGCTGATTCTTTACTGTCTGAGCCACCAGGGAAACCATAGAATGTTAAAAACAACAACAACAACAACAAAAAACCAATGTATTTTGTATTTATGTCACTAAAGTACACATTTGCAGTTATGTGCGTGAGTCAAGAAAATTCTTTAAACCACAGAATCATCATGTTTTCTTTTATTTCACATAGAGCTAATGGGTAACTAGTATTTAGAGAACACAGGGCTTGGTGCTGGTGATATAAGAAGGAAGAAGTTATAAATATATCAGTAAGCTCACCATCTTATCTGCATTAGGGAATCAGAGAAGGGCAGGTAATTACAGCACCGTGTGTCATAAAGGCCACAATGGGACAAATACAGGCAATGTGGAAACTGAGAAAAAGGGCATCTCAGTCAGAGATAGGTGTCTCCCTACAGGTTCTAAGTGTTTTCATCGTCAACTTCTTTGCTGTAAACATCTTTGCCACAGACACTTTCATGGATAGCTAATTGACTATAAAGCAATTTTTCCATAAAAGATAAAATTACCAAAAATAAAAGAGAGACATTAATGAGAATATAATGAAATTTATTTTTCATAGCAAAATTAAAAAAACTTTATTGCAAAATATAGCATATTTGAATGTATTTAACGTGTGCAGATTCATGGCCATATTGCACAAATACCTAATTTAATTTTATGGGTTGTACCTAAGCAGGTGCCTTCAACATCTTTCATTCATAGTATTGTACCTTTTTCTGCTACTTTGTTTCCTCATTTGGCTTCACAGTTTTTTACTAAAATTTCTGCCTTCATTAAGAGTGGTATTGTTTTCCAAATACTAGGATACACATTTGTAACTATTTGTTTTACTTTGTAAAGCTTTTACACTGTTGTTTGTTCCTGCTGCTGCTGCTGCTAAGTTGCTTCAGTCCTGTCCGACTCTGTGAGACCCCATAGACGGCAGCCCACCAGGCTCCCCCGTCCCTGGGATTCTCCAGGCAAGAACACTGAGTGGGTTGCCATTTCTTTCTCCAATGCATGAAAGTGGAAAGTGAAAGTGAAGTCGCTCAGTCGTATCCGACTCTTAGCGACCCCATGGACTGCAGCCTACCAGGCTTCTCCATCCATGGGATTTTCCAGGCAAGAGTTACTGGAGTGGGGTGCCATTTTCCTGGTGTAGTGCTAAATAAGTATTACCACCATATTTTCTGTCAAGCCCATATGTGAAGTTTTTATTAGCCATTATTTTAAAACTGCCAGGGTGCGCCTCACTATCCAGACCATTATAAGGGCCAAGATGTATATAATATAAAAATGGGAATACTGTATCAATGGAGAAATGAAACCAAACGGTCAACCAGTGAAAGCTGAAATACCAACCCAAGCCATCAACCGGTTTATCTTTTATGGCAAAATTGCCTTGCAGCTAACTAGTTACACAAGGGCTGAAACCCCTGTGGCAAAGATGTTTGCAACAAAGCGGCATATGGGGAAGATGCCAGATGTGGCCTCTCAGGTCAGGTAAGGAAAAGAAAAAAAAAGTCTCTTACTTGAAAGAGACGCCTCCTTAAGCCACCTTTCCTTGGCATCCAACCCTGTGATCTTGTGTTGCAGCCTCCTTTGTCCTTCAGAAAGCAACATGGAAGTGGCACTTGGGGAGATTCTTTGCTTTGAGAATTTCCAGATCCCTCCTCCCTCCCCAAACCCACCTGACCCTTCCATCACCCCTGGAAATAGGACTAGGAACAGCAAAGGATTTCAGTGAATAAAACCAAATCAACTAACTGGTATATTACCAAGCCTCCTTAAATTAACATAGGTACACGAATCTACATACTTGTAAATTGCAGTGGCTTCCCGTGATCCCTGAAGGTATCTCAGGAATCAAGTTATAGAACTTTTTCTGCCACTTGCCATTGGGCAGTTGTGTTATCTTGGACAAAGTACTCAACATCTGTGCCTCAATTTTCTTAACCAAATTTTTAAAAACAAATAAAAACCCAAAATACAGTTGCCATGCCTCATTCCCAGGGTTTTTATGACAATCAAATGTAGTCACCTTAAGAGTTGTAGAAAGTCAGTGTGGAATATTTGAAATAGTCCTGAAGGAGTAGTGTAGAAAATAAGCCTCTCATTGTAGGCCTGCACTAACTGTATCTCTCATCACATTCCGAAAGGCTCTAACTCATAAAGAATGCTAAGTGTCATGAGACTAGAAAATCCCTAAGGATGCTCCAGCTTTGATAATCCAAATTGTAGCTGTGACTTCTTACGGTGGAATAGCTTAGTAAAGCTAGGTCCTTAGTTCTTCAGTTTGGTGGGAGAAATAACAACTATTGTTCAAATGCTTCCTCCTTCATGTCTAAAGGATACTCTTCACTCACTTGTGAAAAAATGTAGCATGGTGACTAGGGACAGAAAAGAACCACCCTCAGAGAATTCCAGAGATTTGTTTTTTTTTTTCAGTCACTCAGTTGTGTCTGCCTCTTTGCGACCCTATGGACTGCAACACACCAGGCTTCCCTATCCTTCACCATCTCCTGGAGCTTACTCAAATTCATGTCCATTGAGTCGGTGATGCCATCCAACTATCTCGTCCTCTGTTGTCCCCTTCTCCTCCTGCCTTCAATCTTTCCCAGCATCAGGGTCTTTTCCAGTGAGCCAGCTGTTCACATCAGGTGGCCAAAGGCTCAGAATGTGGTCTTTGCAGAATGCCTTTACAGAGCCAGCCAGAAATCCCTGCTCTGAGGCAGAGAGCCAGGCTGGTTGTTGTTATTGTTCAGTCACTGTCATGTCTGACTCTGCGACCCCATAGCATGCCAGGCTCCTCTGTCTTCCACTATCTCCTGGAGTTGGCGAAAATTCGTCTCCATTGAGTCAATGATACTATCTAACCATCTCATCCTCTGCTTTCCTGTTTTCCTTTTTCCTTCAATCTTTCCCAACTTTAGGGTCTTTTCAAGTGAGTCGGTTCTTTGCATCAGTATTGGAGCTTCAGCAACAGTTCTTCCAATGAGTATTCGGGGTTTATTTCCTTTTGAATTGACTGTTGTGATCTCCTTGCAGTCCAAGAGACTCTGAAGAGTCTTCTCCAGCACCACAATTCAAAAGTGTCAGTTTTTCAGCACTCTGCCTTCTTTATAGTTTTGACTATACCGACCTTTGTCAGCAATGTGATGCCTCTGCTTTTTAACATGGTATCTAGGTTTGTCATAGCTTTCTTTCCAAGGAGCAAGCATCTTTTAATTTCATGGCTGTAGTCACCATCTGCAGTGATTTTGGAGTCTAAGAAAATAAAATCTGTCACTGCTTCCCCTTTTTTCCCTTCTATTTGCCATGAAGTTGATGGGACTGGATGCCATGATCTTAGTTTTTGGAATGTTGAGTTTCAATATTTTAATTCTTAAAAAAATTCAGTGAAAATTTGCAGACGCACACACTCCCTTAGGATGTAAGACTTCATTTCTTCTCTTTACTGAAAAATACTACCTTTGTGGGTAAATTAACCCCTTTCTTTCCCAGCTCCCTTAATACCAGTTTCCCTAACACCTCTCTAACTTGACTTCTACTTCCCCTGTTTTAATAGTGCTTCCACACAACCAAAGTGAAAGTGAAAGTGAAGTCACTCAGTCGTTTCTGACTCTTTGTGACCCCATGGACTGTAGCCTACAAAACTGCTCTCTAAATGACATCTTTCAGGACCCATTGGATATTTATAAAATGCTCATGACTTCTTTATATGTGCTATTCTTGACTACCCCCACCTTTAAAACTCCTTTCTGATTCATATATGTCAGTACCCCCAGTTTTCTAGCTATTTATTCTCTTTTTTTATTATCTTTTCTAGCTTCCTCCTGGGTACTAATTGTATACATTTTCAAGAAAACTTTATATATTTGATTTTCCCTGAGAACATGTATTTCCCCAGATGATACTAATGAGTCCTAGACTTTTTTTCTTGTCTTCAAAATTTCAATGTCTAGGGAGAAAATAATAGCAAATGAAGCAACAGACAAACAACTAATCTCAAAAATATAAAAGGAACTCCTACAGCTCAATTCCAGAAAATATAAATGACCCAATCAAAAAATGGGCCAAAGAACTAAATAGACATTTCTCCAAAGAAGACATACAGATGGCTAACAAACACATGAAAATATGCTCAACATCACTCATTATCAGAGAAATGCAAATCAAAACTACTATGAGGTACCATTTCACACCAGTCAGAATGGTTGCTATCCAAAAGTCTACAAGCAATAAATGCTGGAGAGGGTGTGGAGAAAAGGGAACCCTCTTACACTGTTGGTGGGAATGCAAACTAGTACAGCCCCTATGGAGAAGAGTGTGGAGATTCCTTTAAAAAACTGGAAATAGAACTGCCTTATGATCCAGCAATCCCACTGCTGGGCATACACACTGAGGAAACCAGAATTGAAAGAGACACATGTACCCCAATGTTCATCGCAGCACTGTTTATAATAGCCAGGACATGGAAGCAACCTAGATGTCCATCAGCAGGTGAATGGATAAGAAAGCTGTGGTACATATACACAATGGAGTATTACTCAGCCGTTAAAAAGAATACGTTTGAATCAGTTCTAATGAAGTGGATGAAACTGGAGCCTATTATACAGCGTGAAGTAAGCCAGAAAGAAAAACACCAATACAGTATACTAACACATATATATGGAATTTAGAAAGATGGTAACAATAACCCTGTATACGAGACAGCAAAAGAGACACTGATGTATAGAACAGTCTTCTGGACTCTGTGGGAGAGCGAGAGGGTGGGATGATTTGGGAGAATGGCATTGAAACATGTATAATATCATATATGAAACAAGTCGCCAGTCCAGGTTCGATGCACGATACTGGATGCTTGGGGCTGGTGCACTGGGATGACCTAGAGGGATGGTATGGGGAGGGAGGAGGGAGGAGGGTTCAGGATGGGGAACACATGTATACCTGTGGCAGATTCATTTCGATATATGGCAAAACCAATACAATATTGTAAAGTTAAATAAAATTTTATAAAAAAAACAAAATTTCAATGTCTAGTTTCTACTTGTCAGAAATATACAAGATACCTTTAGTCAACAGTTTGATTCATACTTAATATTCATTTATGTCCAAAATAGAACTCTTTATTTTTCCCTCTAAACGAGTTTTGCATTCTAATTTTTCCACTCTCCATCACTGCTGCTGCTGCTGCTAAGTCACTTCAATTGTGTCCCACTCTTTGCAACCCCATAGACAGCAGCCCACCAGGCTCCCCCGTCCCTGGGATTCTCCAGGCAAGAACACTGGAGTGGGTTGCCATTTCCTTCTCCAATGCATGAGAGTGAAAAGTGAAAGTGAATTTGCTCAGTTGTGTCTGACCCTCAGCAACCCCACGGACTGCAGCCTTCCAGGCTCCTCTGTCCATGGGATTTTCCAGGCAAGAGTACTGGAGTGGGGTGCCATTGCCTTCTCCACTCCGTCAGAGCACCATTCTTCAAATCTGTCAACCTACCCTCAGATTAAAACATCATCATTTCTATCCCTCAGGGATAGAAAGGGAACAAGTGTTCCCTTTCATGTATTTCTTTATCTTAAGCCTCTTCACTAATTTCAGATTTACTATCTATAGCCATCCTCAGCATTTCTGACCTGAAGCTTATATAATGAATTCTGCTCTCTTTGCCTCCATTTCCTTCAAGTTTCCAAATCCCTTCAACACACAGAGACAAGTTGTCTTACTTGAAACTACTCTTTCCATTACTTCTTTAGGATATAAGGCTAGTGAACACTATTCTGTATTTGTTCGATAATTACACTGCTCAAAGCACTTTCCCATAAAGTGCATAATTGCTTTCTGTTGCTGGTTAGAGGTAGCATGGCGCTATGGAAATATCCTGAAATGATGACCACACAGCTTTACTGCTATTGGTAAACTTGAGTCAGTGAGGTCCTCTTTCTGAGGCCTTGGTTTTCCTCTGTAGCTAAGTTGTTGAGGTTGACTAACATCTCCAAATTGTATTAATGTTTAAGTATTCTGTCAGTATAATAGTTATAAGTGATTTCAAGGTTGTTAGGAAGCATGAACAACACCATTTTCTAGTCAAGAGCATTGTTTTACTAACTGTATTAAAATTTGCCATGTGTTTATCTTAAAATACAACAAAACTAAATTTAGGTATTCCTAAGACTATCATAAAAGAAAACATTTGCCTATCATTGTTTTTGAGGGATTTGTTAATCCCAGTCATAAATATTCATTTAAACATGTCTTTAAGTATACGGTTCCCAAATACACAGCCTGATAGAGAAAATAAGAAAAATTAAAGATAGTGTAGGAAGTGATTCTAATAAAAATTTATCCAGGTTAAATGGACTATCTGTATTCTGTGATTATGACTTTCAAGCATTTGTTATTAATATTATACTACAATTTCTGAAATGAAGGGTGGTGATGATAAATAATAGCTTTATCTTTGTTATTTTTATTTTACTATTTATGTTTTTTAATGTTCTTACTTGGGAAATTAAAGATTTGGTAGCATAGTAGTCATTTACATTTATGGGGAAATTTTTACAGGACCATGAATTCCAAAAGTCTTAGAACATACTTTTTGTTTAGCTCAAAAAATATTTTTGAAAGAATGAGAAACTTTTACAGATCTATAATTAAGACTGCTAGCTATAATCTTCCATAAGATGCTTCATAATGAAAGACTTCTTTGCAAGGAAAGAATGAGTTGGGTGTTGGAAAAAAACTGTTCTTCCTTTGTCTTGGCTGGATCAAAGTTAGGCAGACAACCTCCTAAGGTTAGCGTCAACTTCTTCTGCCTGGCTTTGGGACTGTCACCCCCTTTCCAGACTTGCAGAAGAGAGTGTAGCATTGATGTCATCCAAAAGGTGACAACTTCTTTGCCATTTATATTTGAATGGAAGAGAGACAGCAGTCTTGGTAAGGCATGTTTAGTTCACACTGATTCAGATACCTCAGGCCAGAAGGGCTTTAGCGATCACTGAATCCAAGTCTTCATTTTAGGGATGTGGAAACAAAGGCAATGAGAAGGGAAAGAGACATCCTTCAAATTACACAGGCAGTAAATATTCAAACTGGGACTCATCTGTATTGTCTCCAACATACTGGAGCACTCCAAAATCAGTGCATTCCAGTGCTACATTCCTAGAATATAGATCCAAAGCCTCCTATCTGGGATTATTATTCAGTAAGTCTGGCCTAGTCTCTGAGGATCTACATGTTGAGTGAACATCCCCAGGGATCCTAAAGCAAGCAGAATATAAGACGTAGGCTCATCTAAAGGAATAGAATCAGTAGAATATTTTAAATGAACATTAGAAACCACTAAAAATCTGTGAAACATTAAAGATCTGGGAAATAAGAGCCCAAAGATGGGAAGTAACTTTTGTGTTAATGAGAAAACCAGGATTAAAGTCTATATTGTAAAAACCTATGTGTAATGGTCTTAATCATATACCTACCTAATAAGGTATAAAATATATTGGCTGGATCTTATGTCTTATTATTGTTTGCTTCTTTTGATATATAATATAGACTGTACTAACATAACTATTTAAATATAAGAAGAAATCAACTTTAAGATGTACAATTATGTATATCAGTATAAACACACATATGCACACACAAGTGTGCATGCGCGCACACACACACACACACACACACACACAGGCAGGCAGTTGTAAGGTGTCATTCACTGCAAGATACATCCCAATGTCTGAGATACTAAAATTTGGGAGGAAAATGTCTTACACGATGTAGTAGATATATTAAAGTTGGAAAATGTTTTTCAGCTTCTTTGCCAACTCCTGATTAGTTGGCAGTAGTGTCTGGAAACTTGATGCCCAGGGTTCTTGGGCACAGCAAGGCAAACAACAACCAGTGCCAAGGTCAAGTATCACTGTTCACTATGGACATACGGGTGTGATTGGCAGGGCACATACCTCTTGTTTGTGTTGTCTATTTCATAGCTAGGACAAAAAAACTAGTAAAAAGTTGGTGGATTAATTTGTAACGTACCAGTCCAAACAATAAAGATAATTTGTGCCCTTTCCACTTTTTAACCCAAATTGTATTTAAATTTGATTGAACCAGTCTGTGTCTACTCACTGCAGAACACTACACAAATTGTCTACTCTTGGTTGCCTTCTAAAAAGAAAATAATAATCTCTCTTCTAACTCTTTCAGAAGATCGTTATTAATCAATAACTAATCCTTTCATAGTTTATGTAACTACACATAGTTTACCACATGATCCCACATAGTTTATGTAATTTAAATCTGATTCTGTGAGGTAAATGGTAATATCCCTTTTCAGTAGGTGTGGAAATTGTAGCTCAGAAAAGCTGAGTAACTTGCCCAAGATTACACAATGGAATCAGTGAAAGAGCATGAGTGTTACCACAAATTCATTCTCTTTTTATTTATATTCATTTAATTTTAACAAAATCTGAGAGTGGGTGTCTAGGCCCTTTTAAACTGAAACCAGTATTCTCATAAAGAGATTGTAGTTAGAAAACTAAGAACTTCTGTTGTTTTCTGCATCTGTCCTGCTTGTCCATTTCTTTGCTCTTTTACCCATAGACAGACCTCATTGGTCAGGGAGTACCAGCTAAGAGCCACCCACCCAGGTCAGAAGAATAAATAAAATTATATACACCGACCTGAGCTCCTTGACCGAAGACACCTGGGGAAAAAAAAAAAAAAAAAGAAAAAAAAGCATGAAATCCAAACACTGTAATTTTTGAATGTGCAAAAAAGTGGGATTTATAATATTAGGTAATCCCAAAGCCTAAAATGATACTTGTACTTGGTTCTTGGTTATCTCAATAAGTCATGGTTTGGTTACTTTACATTTTTATACCTGTTGTCCTCTTAGGGAACAGTAGAAACTTGGAAAGTGATGTGTGGATATGGACCATGATGGTGTAATATTTCTGGGAGGTTGGGGTGGAGTGAGAAAAATAGTTTAAGCATCTGGAGATTCATCTTACTGTCTTGGCTCCGTCACTCATTTACTGTGGAAATGATTTATCATCTCTGGCCTCACTTTGGAGAAGTTGGGTTGGAAAGTTGACTCTAACTCTGCCATTCCCAAGTTTACTGCTTCTGGTCCCTCCCCAAAGCATTTGTGTCGGGAAATTGAAGGTAGGGATTGGATTTGCTGTCTGTTCTTTGAGCCTGAAATTGTTCTTATGCCTTCTGTGTTCAGCTTTAAAACCTCAGCTCAAATTTAGACTGGCAAGAACAAACTTATTTTCTATGACTCATTTTTCCTGCTACATCTCTCTATATTCCTGAAAGATCGTATTTCAAAAGTACAATCTTGCTTCTCTCTCTTTCCTTCCATCTTTATGATTAAATATGTGATTTTAGGTTGTGACTAATTAGCACAGTGGTTTAAAAATGCTATAATAATAAAAGTCTTAGGTTCAGTCCTGGTATGAGCTGCTGAATTTTGATCTCTGGCCTGGTCTGTAGAACTCCTAATACTAGCAGTACCCCCTTACATATAAGTCCACAGCCACCTCAAAGGCAGGAAGGGTGGCAAGTATTTATGGGAAGACAACTGGAAATACCTCAAAGTACATTCTCTGTTAATGGGGATAAGGAGAGAATAAAGCTTTTAAATTTGAAAGAAAGTTAGTGATGAACTACTGTAGTGATTACCAACCACGTTGAAATGATATGACTGATTATTAAATATATAGACTCCCAGGACAACCACTTGAAAAATTCCATTATATGAGACCAAATAGGGTCTGGAAGTCCATAGTTTTTGTTAACTACTCCCAAATAATTGTTTTGACCAGGGAGGGCTCACTGTTAAAATTTTCAGCCATTTTTCCACTGTACAAATCACCGTCTTACATGTAGGAAATGTCAAAGTGGAAGTTGCTGCTGCTGCTAAGTCTGACTGAGCCAAACTAGTACTTTTATTTTTAAAATTTAGTGATGGCAATATTAATAGACATTTTTCAAACACTTACTATGTTCCATTATGTTAAACGTTTTATGTACGTTTTCTCATTTAACTCCCCAGGGCTAGTCCTTTTATATCCACATTTTACAGATGAGGAAAATGAGACTCAGAAAGGTGACACAGCTACAAAATGGAAATGCCAGAACTGAAATTCATTCCTCTTGGTCTCAACATTAAGGCTCCTGGGCACTGTGCCTTCCCAAATGTCATCATGCCTATCAGGGACCTTGTTCTGGTATTAGTATTTGTTCGTATTAGTCACCCAGATCCAATTAGCCTTTGTAAAAAGAAAAAATAAATTATTAATTATTTAGACAGTCTTTGCAAGTAGATTTTAATATAGTCAAATCTGTTTGTACACCATTTCAGCACTTGACTGATCCACTTACTTGAGTTACTTGGCTTTACTAGTCAGAATTACTTCATAATATTACAGAAACCCTTTATTCATTTTTTTATGATTCTGAATATATTTGCTTATGAAAATATTATCAGCTCCCTGTGAACAATGACTTCTTCATCTGCTCAATTTCATTGAAAAACTGTTGTTTTTACACATTTGGGCATCTACAGTCTCTGATAGCAGCCAAATTCAACTACTTTTATCACAGAAAATGATACACCAGATCTGCAGATTCCTAGGACTCAGTCTCAAGTCCAGCATTCTAAGAATGAAAGACTCTCTCAGAGAACTGACCTATTTCTTTAGTTGACACAGGCTAGTGGTGGATGTGATGAACCTAGGTTTTGTGTCCAGAGACTCTAGTGTGTATTTTGTCCACTACAAAGGCACAGAGTAGAATAATAAAGAAAGAAAAAAATAGATGCAGTGGCCTTGTTCATTCACATGGATGATGGTATGATGAAAGGCATCAGACTGAAGTACAGTTGTCCTTTGAATAATCAGAATTGGTAGAATATATGACTGCTGCTCATTAATGTGGCCAAAGATACTCCCCTACTTCAAGAGTTGTTTAGTTCACCAATAACATATGTTTATGAATTCTAAGGTTCGATGATTTTTTTCTGAAGGATTCTCTGAGTTTCCTGTTTTCTGCTTGTTTCAGTTTCAGTTATTTGAGTCCTAATTATAAGAATAATGAGAACTGAAAAGCTTAGCTTTGTCTTGGAAAGCCAAGCTAATATTTAAAATAGTTATCAATTCTCCATACTGTTCCTTTGGAACAGACACCTGTGACGTCTAGAAGACCTAGATTCAAATTCCAAATTCTGCTTACTAGTTCAGTTCAGTCGCTCAGTCTTGTCTGACTCTTTGCGACGCCATGAACCATGGTATGACAGGCTTCCCTGTCCATCACTGACTCCTGGAGCTTGCTCAAACTCAGTTACAAGTCCTTAAAATTTTCTTAACTGTTTTGTGCTACAGTTTTCTTATATATGGAATGTGTCTATGAATACCTTGTTATGTGTGTTGCAGATAATGCATAAAAGCCCTGAGTACCTGCCTAGAATATAGTGTATGCTCAACAGATGAAAGTTATTTCTATCATTATTACCATCACCCATTTTCATTATTGCAGTCATTATGATAATCTCTCAGAATTGATATTTTGTATTAAAATTATTAGGATTTTGAAATATGGTGGACAAATATACTTGTTGTTTCCAGTTCAATGTAAGTATTGGATTTTAACTTTAAGGAAAAAAAAAAAAAACTCACCTGAGAAAAAGCAGAAAAGAGCCAGGGAGAGGAGCAGAAAGACACCTGATGTTTTCATGGTGCCAGTTAGCTCACTCAGATCAAGGCTGCTTTGTCCAGCTCAGGTTCTCTTTCAAGACACTTCCGAGAGCTCTGAAACACACACTGAGACATATATATAGACATGATAAAGGGAACTGGGATCTCCACCTTCTTTATAAACTCACATTCTGAAACCATCTGCAGTCCTATATAAGCATTTATTGGAACCTGTCACCAATTCAAAGAAATGCTTCATGCTCCCCATCAATCTTAAAAATTAGAACAATTATATGAGTCGTACCTTAGATCTTACCCTTAGATCTTACCTTAGATCTTATTAATAGAGGATGTCATTTTCCACCAGTAATCTGTGTTTTCCTAGCCTTCAATACATCCTCCCTACCCTTCCCTTTAAGGTTTCACTGTATGAAAGGGATGACTCACTGGTGGAGCCCCACTTGATGCTGTGTCTCTTTCAGACAGGTCCTGCATGTCTGTGATCCCAATGAGTCACCACCACCAGGGAATGGAATCTCGGGTGTAACTTGGCTTTTCAGACTCCACATCATCCAAGATGTACCTAAAAGAGGTGGGTCATCTACATAGTCACCAGAGCTGCATGAGAAAAATTATTTTCCAGGCTGAAATACAACTGTTATTTGAAAAAAATCTTAATGTGAGTCCAATGCCAGTGATTTTCAGTTGATTCAGAATGAGCAGGGAGTAATGTGTGTGTTTTATTTGTAAAGGATATTTTAATAGTTACTATATTGAGGAATATTTGAAATTAGAAATATTTAATATTTCTTTTTTTTAAAAGTAAACTGGTGCAGGCTTCTTTTAATTTCATGGCTGCGGTCACTGTCCTCAGTGATTTTGGAGCCCGAGAAAATAGTCTGTCCACTGTTTCCATTGTTTCCCGTCTATGTGCCATGACATGATGGGACCAGATGCCAAGATCTTAGTTTTCTGAATATTGAGTTTTAAGCCAGCTTTTTCACTCCTCTTTCACCTTCATCAGGAGGATCTTTAATTCTTCTTTGCTTTCTGCCATTAAAATGGTATCATCTGCGTATGTAAAGTTATTGATATTTCTCCTGGCAATCTTCATTCAGCCTGGCATTTTTGCATGATGTACTCTGTATAAGTTAAATAAACAGGGTGACAGTATAGAACCTTGATGTACTCCTTTCCCAATTTTAAAGCAGTCCATTATTACATGTCTGGTTCTAACTGTTGCTTCTTGACCAGTAAACAAGTTTCTGAGAAGGCAGGTAAGGTAGTTTGTTATTGTAGTCTCTTTCAGAATTTTCCAGTTTGTTATGATCCACACAGTCAAAGGCTTTAGCGTCATCAATGAAGCAGATTTTTTTTTTTTTAATTCCCTTGCTTGTTCTGTGATCCAGTGGATGTTGGCAATTTGATCTCTGGTTCCTCTGTCTGTTCTAAATCCAGCTTGTACATCTGGAAGTTCTCAGTTCACATACTGTTAAAGCCTAGCTTGAAGGATTTTGAGCATTACTTTGCTAGCATGTTAAATTAATGCAAATGTGTGGTAGTTTGAGCATTCTTTGGCATTGCCCTTCTTTGGGATTGGAATGAAAAATGACCAGTGACCACTGCTGAGTTTTCCAAATTTGCTGGCATATCGAGTGCAGCACTTTAACATCATCATCTTTTAGGATTTGAAATAGCTTAGCTAGAATTCCGTCACTTCTACTGGCTTTGTCCATAGTAAGGCTTCCTAAGGCCCACTTGACTTCACACTCCAGGTTGTCTGGCTCTAGGTGAGTGGTCACACCATTGTGGTTATCCAGATCATTAAGACTTTTTTTTTTTTTATAATTCTTCTGTGTATTCTTGCCATGTCTTCTTAATATCTTCTGCTTCTGTTAGGTCCATACTGTTTCTGTCCTTTATTAAGCCCATCTTTGCATGAAATGTTCCCTTGGTATCTCTTAATTTTCTTGAAGAAAATTTCTTCTAAGGTGTTCTTGCCCATAGTAGTATATATAATGGTCATCTGAATTAAATTGTCCCATTCCCATCCATTTTAGTTCCCTGATTCCTAAAATGTTGATGTTCACTCTTGCCATCTCCTGTTTGATCACATCCAATTTTCCTTGATTCATGGACCTAACTTTCCATTTTCCTTTCCATTTACCTCTACAATATATACAATAAAATATATACCTCTTCCAAAATAAGCTCTCCATAGTTTCTCATTTATTTCCATCACATTCCTATTTTCCTGCCTTAACTCATGATATTGCCTTTGCCTGGGATTTCTTTTCTTTAATCACATGTCTAAATTCTATATATCAGACAATGGCAAGTCCAGATTACTGTATTCTTCATAGAACATTTCTTAATCTTCTAAGGAATGTATCCTAAACTAGTACCATGAAGATCAATTCTGGCTTGTTTATGTGTTTTATTTGACCCACACAATGTTTTTTAAATGTCTTAATAATAGTCCACAGTGGTAAAGAATCCGCCTGTCAAGCAGGAGACATGAGAGACGCTAATTCAGTATTTGGGTTGGGAAGATCCTCTGGAGCAGGAAATGGTGACACAGTCCAGTATTCTTGCCTGGGAGATCCCATGGACAGAGGAGTGTGGTGGGCTACAGTCCGCATGGTCACAACAAGTTGGACATGACTGAGCACCACCACAAGAATAACAGTCTTGTTATTAAATATTCAAAAATATTTACATTTTGAATATTTAACAGGAAATAAAAATAAACCACAAGTTTTTATGTTTTGTTTTGTTTTGTTTTGTTTTAGTATTTGAGGCCTTCATTGTATGGCAAAAGTCAGCTAAAATTTAGTGCTAACTGCCTCATTCAAATGTGTCCTTTACTTGTTGCTGACACTAGAAGGCATTTGAGTTTGAGAATGTCACTGTCTCACACTAATAATACTTAATTCTTCATAATTCTCATGACCTGTGTCTCTGCTTTTCTTGTGAAACTGTTCTACTTTGTAAAATTATGCCCTTCAAACATCTCCTGACTAGATGTTCCTTGTGAACAGAATCTATATCTAATTAATCTTTTTTATTTAAATTTTGGTCTTGTGTTCAGCAATTCCACATTTATTCAGAAAACAAATGTTTTTTAAAAATAATTTGCACTATGCATTAATCACAGGTCATTAATTATCATTCTAGCCAACATTTTTCAAAATCTGTCTTCTTAGTTTTACACATGTAGATATTTGCTCATGTCTCGTTTTCTAGCTTTCCTTTCATTTCTTTGATTTCCTGTAGCTATATTTCAATAGGACTGTAATCTCACTTATAAACCCCTTTATCCTTAACAGCTTCCTAGTGAGACAGAAGGAATACATTCTAATACTCACTGACCCTTATTAAGGAGGACATAGTTAACCACATCTTTCAGAGTCAAATTTTGCAATTTGTACGTTTTTGAGTGGCAGTTTTCTCTCTTTGGTTCATGTAAATTGCACCATTGATCATCTCTGACCCACCGCCCATACTCCCTTCGTTCCTGTTTCACTATGGTCAAGGCTATCTATATTTATTTATATTGCTTTAGCCACAGTGGAAATCAAAGTAAATCATAAATTATACTTTTCTATAAAAATTCTTTTGGAAGTTAGCTGATGTTATAACTCTTAAAAGAAAATTCATTCAGAGATTTTTCTATTCTTAATTTTCTTTCTTTTTTGTTTTTGTATATTTCTACTGAATTCATTTTTAAGTTTTCATTTGTATATGTATTTTTATATTAAGCTTCCTCAAGTCTCTTAGTTTTAAATTTAAGTGTTACAGCTTAGCATTAATTTAGGTAAGATCCAAAAAGATATTATTATAGTATAGGTTTAGGAGTACTTTGAAAGGATGCCATTATCCTTATGTGTCAAAAAAAAAAAAGAATTTTCTTCTCTTATTTGACCTAGTAACTAGATTGGTAGATCTAAGGTATATAGTAGACACATCGATTGAACATCAGCAAGGAATTAGATGTCTTTCCTGCTATAATTGTGAAAGGATAAAGATACAGGAGTAGACCTCTGTGACTGTTTGAACAACTGAACAAGAAGGTAACGATCATTGAACTAACATACCTAGGAGGAATAAATGGAGAAGGCACTGGCGACCCACTCCAGTACTCTTGCCTGGAAACTCCCATGGATGCAGGAGCCTGGTGGGCTGCAGTCCATGGGGTCGCACAGAGTCGCACACGACTGGCATGACAGCAGCAGCAGCAGCAGGAGGACGAAGAAAATACTGTCACAGCTGTTAATTTTGTAACTGCCTTAAAGGAAAATGTAGGGTGCATGCTCTAAATATGAAGTCACATCTCCGCCATCCTCTCCTTTTCAGGTTTATTTTCTTGACTTACGTAGAGAGTATTCCATCTTTCATTTCGGCCAGCCATCATTCCCCATATGAGAGACCTGCTTGATTCCTAACATAAAATCCCACCTTCAGTGGTTTCATCAAATTTATCAATAAAAGAGTTCAAGGTAATAGGGTTGAATTCTATTCCTGGAGTCGTTCTTTTCTTAGAATTTTTAGAAATTTGTTGCAAAGAGGTTGGTACTGAATTGCTATGTTACATTATTTACTATTTATTGTTTGGTAGCTTTGCCCACAATGTGAGATTATAATGATCTGGAGGGCAAGACGAGGGTTTAATCTTTCTTTTCTTCTAAATTTTCCTGTTGATATGTTTCGAATGAAAGAATTCAAACTGTTTTTGTATTTATTTACATATTTTTACTTATTTGTCTTATTGTCACCTTATCTAAACTGCCTCATGATTTTCTATATCATTATTGAGTTTTGAGGCTTTTGAATGGTTTCTATAGATTTATCTGGCTTTGCTTCCTTTAGCTTCTCATATCAATTTGCATGTCTTCAATTTAGCACTTAGAGTATTATCTTTATACTCAAGGAGCTCACAATTTAGCAAGTTAAATATAGATGGTACAATTCAAATATAGCATTCTAGAAAATATATTCTCAGGCTGTGAGTGCATAAAGATCCAATTAAAATAATAATTTTTAAGATTATATCTATCATACATCTTTTCTAATGATAGAAGAAGAAGTTAGAGAAGTTCTCAAAAAATATACTTGCACAACTGAATCTTGGAGGATAAATAAGAGTTCTGTAGCAAAATAACACTGGATGCTGAAGGAGGAGGGCACATAGGTATAGATAAAAGTGAGCTGAAATCTATGAGAAATAGACATGAATATGTGAAGACCATCAACTGTCTGAACACAAAATCGTTCAGTAGGTGGAAGCATAGGATACCTGCTAAGGATACTTGCAAAGGAGCCTGAGAATAGGCCAGCACGCAAAAGTCTCTGGAGTGTCATGCTGTTTACGGGTCAGTGTGACTCAGCTAGCTCTGAATTGGATGGCAATAAAAATTCTTGCTGGCATATGGATTTTCCTACCATCCTAAATTGAAACATTTATTCACTCTCTGGAAAATGTGATGGAAGGCAAGCTAGGGTAAATTGCATATTGGTAACAATGGGGAAAAGGGAATAGTTTCAGCTCCACTCAGTGTCTGACTTTGCCTGTTCCCTTTGAAGCTTAATTATAGCCATTAGTGGAAGCCTCTTAAATTGCTAACACACTGTACAATATGGGGAGAAAGTTTGCCAAAGTCTTTTAAAATCATGAGAAAGCAGTATTTCACAGATCAAGTGATTTAGTTCGAACAAGTCAGTATTATGTTTGCCCTGAACTCTAGAGAAAAGCCTCTGCAAGAATTTTTAAGTTCAATGATACCATTATTTCTGCTATACAGATCTCTCCCATATCTGTCAACTCCGGTCTAGACAAATTACCCCAGGGAAACAGCAACTGGGAGTGCCTCCCCATTGCTTACAAAGCTTAGCCAGTAGAGTTTAAGAACTTTGGCTTAGGGATCATTCTGTGAACTGGCATACCTTCTGTCTCAATTTCATCTCCTGGTTTCCTTTGCAAACACCAGAAGCACATACCACTAGACTCTGAGTAATCTGTATTTTCTGTTCCTCTACTTTTGTCCATTAATATTTTTTCTCAAACAATTGTTGCTATCTCTATCAGAATCTGATTTAATAGCCTATCTGAAATGTTTTCCCCAGTTGCTCAAGAAGGAATCACTCCCTTTCTTCAGACTTATAAAAAACATAATGCTTTACCTTTTCTTTTTTTTGGCTACACCATGCAGCATGAGAGATCTTAGTTCCCCGACTAGGAATTGAATCTGGGCCCTCTGCAGTAGAAGTATGAAGTCCTAACCACTTGACTACCAGGGAATTCCCTATAAATTTTTTTATGTAGAATAATCTCAGTTAATATAAAAATTACCCCAAATGCATTATGACTTACACAGGAGGAAGTCTATTTTTTTTTTTTCCCAGTTCTGTAAAGTTCAGGTCATTATCCCTGATTTACAGGCAGCTTTTCTCCAACCTGTGATGAAGAGACCCAGTCTCCTTTCATTTCTGGCTGCAACACATGGCTCAGGTTTGCTGTGTCCATTTTCATCAGGGTAATGGGAAGAAGAGTATCATTATGTGAAGGAGTCACACAGGATTTTTTACTAACTTGGCTTAAAAGTAAAACACAACACACTCATTATTGCTGAGAACTAGTCACACAGTTACAGTTAATGGAATTTGGGTTAGAAAACTCAGTTCCCCCATCTTGGGAGGCTCGGGGAGAGGCTTTAAATCAAAATAGGAAAAATGTTACAAGAAGTTGGGGGAAAGGGGACTTTTTAAAAAATTATTGATGAAAAGTTTAGGAAACATGGAAAGTAGGGAAAATGCCATCTAACAAACTGATAGATCTTGCTAAGGAGATTTCTAGGTTAAGTGTTGAAAATATCAACTGATTTCATCCTAAGGTACATAAAAAATAGAGCTGAGCTAAAGAAGGAATTGTTCATTTTTCAGCTCCTCTAGAGGGAATATAAAACCTAGGGCTTTCTGGATTTTAAACAGTAGTTGTCTTTCATCCTGAGTCTCTCTCAGAAGGAGACTCAGGACAAAAATAAAAGCGTGGTTGCTGCCAGCAAAACATCACAGGGTATATACAAGTATGAAACTATCAAACCCTCTTAAACCTCAGATAGTTTTCAGATGATCCTTCGTAAGACCATTGTACTAGTCAGTAAACTTTCTAAGGATCTTAAGGATATATCTCATCAACTCTTGAAACAATGAAGCCCCTACATGGCATTGTCTAACAGTCATTATACAGCAGGGGGCTTCCCAGGTGGCTCTAGTGATAAAGAACCTGCCTGCCAGTGCAGGAGACATAAGAGATGCATGTTCAATCCCTGGGTCAGGAAGATCCCCTGGAGGAGGGCATGGCAACCCACTCTAGTATTCTTGCCTAGAGAATCGCATGGACAGAGGAGCCTGGAGGGCTACAGTCTATAGGGCCACAAAGTTGGGCACAACTGAAGCCACTTAGCACGCATGCATGCAACTATACAAGAGCAAAGGTTGAGAAGGGCTTCTTCTGATTAGGTTTGAAGTGTGCCTTTTGTCCAGTAAAGTGTAATGCAAAATGGTATGTAAAGAACCTAAACTGTTTTTTGAAGAAACTCAGCAAGCCTACATTAAAAGGCACAGACAGTTAAAAAAAAAAATAGGCCTTGTTTTGTGAAATATGATACAAAATATTTATGGGAAGAAAGTAGGTTAAGAAAATTAGCTGTAAACCCAGGCCATTTTTTTGTGGGGGATTTTCTAGTGGAGGGGAGGTGACTCAGAGGGAATAACCAAGAGACCAGAGGACAAAACCTAAAACAACAGAAAATTGCTCCCAGGTAGCGTTGTGGGGCCTTTATCAAAGAATTAGCCTGGCTATTAGAGATTTATGATGAAGGAAGTGGCAAGATTAAAATTCTGTTTAGATAGAATGATTCTTGCTGAATGTGTTATGTTGATGTATAATGTTAATGCATATGGAAGGAGAGGTAGGATGGTAATTAGAAGATTATTGTGATAATTCAAGTTAAACAAGACAGTGACAGCCTGAGAATTAACAAGTGGAGGTGATGAAAAGTGCTTTAGGATATATTTTGAAGATAGAGCCAAAAGAATTTGCTGATGGACCACATGTTGGGTGTGAGAAAAAGAGTGGAGTTAAGAATGATTATAAGGTTTTTTGGCTTAGCAACTGGAAAAACTGGAGTTGATATTTTATGAGTTGGGGAGCAATGAGAAAGAAATAATTGTTGAGGGGGAAGAATGTTAAGACTCAGTTTGGTACAGAATAATTTATTATTCTGATTAGATATTCAAATAAAAATGAGGAGTGAGCTGTTGTGTACAAGAATCTAGATTTTTGAAAAGAAATGTGTATGTACCTGTGCACGCTCTGTCAGTTCAGTTCAGTCGCTCAGTCATGTCCGACTCTTTGCCACCCCATGAATCACAGCACGCCAGGCCTCCCTGTCCATCACCAACTCCCGGAGTTCACTCAAAGTCATGTCCATCGAGTCGGTGATGCCATCCAGCCTCTCATCCTCTGTCGTCCCCTTCTCCTCCTGCCCCCAATCCCTCCCATCATCAGGGTCTTTTCCAATGAGTCAGCTCTTCACATAAGGTGGCCATAGTATTGGAGTTTCAGCCTCAGCATCAGTCAGCTGTGTCTAACTCTTTGTGACCCCTTGGACTATAGCCTGCCGGGCTCCTTGGCCCATGGAATTTTCCAGACAAGAATTACTGGAGCAGGTTGCCATTTCCTTTGCTAGGGGATCTTCCTGACCCAGGGGTTGAACTTGTGTCTCTCGCATCTCCTTCAGGGGGTTCTTTACCAGCTGAACCACCAGGGAAGCCCAGAGGATAGAGATCACCAAGAGAATAAGTATAGATAAAATCCAAATTTGGTCCAAGGCTGAAACACTGCAGCACTCTAGTATGTTATGATCAGTTGATGAATAGGAATTTGCAGAGACTAAGATGAAATGTCCAAGAGAAAGTTGTGTTGGGAACCTAACAGGGGAGAAAACATATATGAAATGTTGTTGATTTGTAAAATGAAATGAGAATTAAAACCATTGGCTTTTGCAGCGTAGAGGTATCTCTGGTCTTGATGCTAACAGTTTTATTGTTGTCATGAGAGTAGACGTTGGAGCAGGAAATGGCAACCCACTCCAGTATTCTTGCCTGGAGAATCCCATGGACAGAAGAACCTGGTGGGCTACAGTCCATGGGGTTGCAAAGAGTCATACATGACTAAAGCAACTTAGCACACACACACAGTAGACTTAGGGAAAATAGAAGGGAGTAAACTGGAGTCAGTCTCTGTAGTCTACCCTTTAGAGATATTTTGCTCTAATAGGAAGAAGTTAATGAAGAAAAATTAAGGAAAATGAGTCCAGGAATTATTTCTTTTCCTTTTTTTTTCTCTTTATCTGTATATAGAATAGGAAGTATATAAACTATTGGAAAAGGTCCAGAAGAAAGAGTAAATTGATAAAAATTGATTTTATCAGTATACTGATAAAATTGCTAAAATAATATTATTGGGAAGACAACAGTGGAGGAGATAGTGTACATAGATGGAGGAACTGGTCTTTTTTTAACAAAAATTTTTATTTGCTATATACAGCATGATGACTTGATATGAATATAGAGCAAAATGATTGCTATGTTCAAGCTAATTAATACAGTTAACACATAGTTAACATTTTTTTTAAAGATGAGAGCACCTGAAATCTATTTTATTAGCAAATTTCCAGTGTTCAGTATGGTATTATTAACTGTAGACATCATACTGTTCTTAATTTCTAGACTTATTCATCCTACATAATTGCAGTGTTGTGCTCTTTGACCAATATCTCTGCATTTTCCCCACCTCCCTAGCCCTATAACTGCCTTTCTATTCTCTGAATCTATGTATTTAACATTTGTACATTTCACATATAAGGGTGATCATACAGTATATATCTTTCTGTGTTGGGTTATTTCACTTAGCATAATATTCTCCAGGTTCATTCCTGTGGTTGCACATGACAAGATTTCCTTTTTAAGGCTGAATAATATTCCATTGTATGCATATATATGTGTGTGTGTGTATCATACAGTATATATCTTTCTGTGTTGGGTTATTTCACTTAGCATAATATTCTCCAGGTTCATTCCTGTTGTTGCAAATGACAAGATTTCCTTTTTAAGGCTGAATAATATTCCATTGTATGCATATATATGTGTGTGTGTGTATATATATTCTACAATTTCTTTATCCACTCATCTTTCAATGAACACTTGGATGGTTTCCATATCTTGACCACTATGAATAAAGCTGCAATGAATGTGGTAGGTATAGATAACTCTTTGAGGTGCTGGTTTCATTTCCTTTGGGTATACATTCAGAAAAGGGACTGATGGATCATATGGTAGTTCTGTTTTTAGTTTTTTGAGGAACTTCAGTACATTTTTCAGTAATGGTTATACCAGTTTGCATTTCCACCAACAGTGTACACATCTTCACCAACACTTACCATCTTTTTTAGATAGTCATCATAACAGGAGAAATAAGTTGATATCTCATTGTATTTCTACATTTACATGATGAGAAGGGGTGGTCTTTTAATTATTTTCTTAAATGTTTTATTGAGGCAAAATTGACCTATAATAAACCACACACATATAAAGTGTGCAATTTGATATTTTGACATTTGTATATATGCATAAAATCAAGCATCATGATAATAAATGTACCCTATATCATCCCCAAAGTTTCTTCATGTCTTACCAACCCTAGATATTGATATGTTTTCTCTGGCTATAAATTAGTTAGCAGTTTCTTTTTTTTTAAGAAATGACATAAATGGAATCATATGAGCTGTGTTCTTTCGGGGAGCAGATCTGCCCCTTTGATTTCCAAATGTATGTTTTTGGTTGGCTTATTTACTATCTGTATATATTCTTTTTTGTGTTGATTCAAATCTTCTGCCCATTTATATTTGGTTGTTTGTTTCCTTGTTATTAAGTTTCAAGAGTTTTATATGTGTTAAATTCCATTCTTTCATCAGATACATGCATTGTAAATATTTTCTCTAGTTTGTCTTATCTTTCTTGAGTTTTTTAAAAAGATTTCAATTTTCATGAAGCCCATGTTACAAATAGTTATTTTATGGATAATGCTTTTGGTGTTGTGTCTAAAATTTTTAGCTAACCCAAAGTCACAAAATATTTTCTTCTAAAATTTTTTATACTTTTAGAGTTTAGTTCTTGGATCCGTTTTGAATTAGCATTTGTATATGATGTAGGCTGTGGGTTGTGGAGAAGGCAATGGCACCCCACTCCAGTACTCTTGCCTGGAAAATCCCATGGATGGAGGAGCCTGGTGGGCTGCAGACCATGGGGTCGTGAAGAGTCAGACACGACTGAGCGACTTCAGTTTCACTTTTCCCATTCATGCATTGGAGAAGGAAATGGCAACCCACTCCCGTGTTCTTGCCTGGAGAATCCCAGGGACGAGGGAGCCTGGTGGGCTACCGTCTATGGGGTCGCACCGAGTCGGACACGACTAAAGCGACTTAGCAGCAGCAGCAGTGGGTTGAAGTTCATTGTTTTTGCTTAATGCATCCAATCATTCTAGCCCCATTGTTGAAGATTATGATTCTCCACTGAATTGCCTTTGCATCTTTGTAAAAAAAAAAAAAAAAAGTTACCTATATGCGTATGACTCTATTTTTGAATTCTCTATTCTGTTCCTCTTATCTGCTTGTCTCTTCTTACTTTAACCACACTGTCTCAATTATTGTAACTTTATAATAGTTCTTGAAGCCAATTAGCTTTCAAATGTTCTTTTCAATACTGTTTTGACTTTTCTGGGACTTTTATGTTTTTCTCAAGAAATTGTTTTTTCAATGAATAGCACATGAAAACTGTTAATCACATTTTCCTAATAGTTCCTATTTTGATTCTGTAGAAATGGTATTATTTTTCATTTAAATGGCTGATTATTTTCTCTTAGTATATTGAAATAGAATTTATTCTGTATTTTGTTCTTATATCCTCTAACCTTGCTTAAACTCATTAGTTCTAATAGCTTGTTTTATAGATTCCATTATTTCCTACTAGGTGATTGTGTTGTCTGCTAATAAAGACAATTTTTTCTTTTTCTTTTTGTATTTTCAAATTTTCTTTTCTGTTTTTTTAATTTAAATTTTGTAGTGGGGTATAGAGAATTAACAAACAATGTTGTGATGGTTTCAGGTGTACAGCGAAGGGACTCAGCTATATGTTATTAGTTACTTTCCTATCTGGATGTTTTATTCTTTTCTCTCCTTTCTTTTGGCTGTTTTTTTACCTTATTATACTGACTAGAATCTCCAATACTATATTGAGTCAAAGTGTTGAGAGCTGAAACCCTTGTTTTGTTTCTGTTTTTAGGGGGGAAACATTAGGTTTCTCATAATTTAAGTATGATGTTAGCTATAGATTTTTCACACATGCCCTTTATCTGATTAGGGAAATTTCATTCCATACTGAGTTTGCAAAGAGTTTTTATTTCATCCAGAAATATGTATTACTAAATTTGCTAATATTTTATGGAAAATATCCATATATTGATTTTTTTCTTATAATATCTTTGATACATGGGTAATTCTGGCCTCCATAAAATGAGTTAGAAAGTGGTCTTTCCTCTTCTTTTTTGCAGAAGACAGTGTGTATATTTGGATTAAGTCTTCGTTAAATGTTTAGTAGTATTTATCTTTGATCCATCTGGGCCTGGAAGTTTCTTTACTGAAAAAAATTTTAACTAGATAGAACTATTTACATTATTTGCTTCTTTTGGAGTGAGTTTAATAATATGTGACTTCCAATACATGGTCTATTTCATATAAGCTCTTGCATTCATGTGCATGGAGTACATTCATCATATTTTCTTATTATCCAACTAGTATCTGTTAATTTCCGCCACTGTTTCTGATACTGGTTATTTTTTACTCCCCTTTTGCCCCCAACATCCCCCTCCACCCTTTTTATTGGCAACTATTTTAAAGAAATGGCTATGGTTTCACTGATTTTTATTTGTTGTTTTTCTTCTTTCAGTTTCACTGATTTTTGCCCTATCTTTATTATTCCCTTCCTTCTACTTGCATTTGATTTTATTTACTTTTCTGTTTCCTGTTTCTTTAAATGGGAAACCTAGGTTATTGATTGATATATTTCTTTACTTAAACCATTAAATGGTATACCTTTCCCTCTAAGAATTACTTTAGATTCAACCCATAGATTTTGATAGATTGTGTTCATATTTCATTCTGTTAAAAACAGTTTAGTTCTTCTTCTATAACTCATGGGTTATTTAGAAACCATATGCTGTTCAAACTTCAAATAATCAGGGATTTGCGGGCTATTTTTCAGCTATAGACTTATAATTTAATTTCTTCTAGAGTGAGTTTAATAATTTGTGAAACAAGTCATACATTGTATGATTTCTGCTCTGTTAAATTTTTTAAGATTAGTTTTTTTAACTGTTTTATTTATTTATTTTTAATATAAATTTATTTATTTTAATTGGAGGCTAATTACTTTACAATATTGTATTGGTTTTGCTATATATTGACATGAATCCACCACAGGTGTACATGTGTTCCCCATCCTGAACGCCCCTCCCACCTCCCTCCCCATACCATCCCTCTGGGTCATCACAGTGCACCAGCCCTGAGCATCCCGTATCATGCATTGAACCTGGACTGGCGATTTGTTTCACATATGATAATATACATGTTTCAATGCCATTCTCCCAAATCATCCTACCCTTGCCCTCTCCCACAGAGTCCAAAAGACTGTTCTCTACATCTGTGTCTCTTTTGCTGTCTCACAGGGTTATCATTACCACCTTTCTAAATTCCACATATATGTGTTATTATACTGTACAGGTGTTTTTCTTTTATATCCCATGATATGGTCTATCTTGGTGAATGTTTATATGCAATTGAAAAAATTGATATAATCTGCTATTGTTCAGTAAGTGCTCTATAAAGATCAGTTATGACAGTTTGTCGTGTTGTTCAGGTCTTCTATATTTAAAAAAAATTTTATTGGAATATAGTTGCTTTACAGTGTTTTGTTTTTGCCATATCACAGAGTAAATCAGCTGTATGTATACATATATCCCCTTTTTTATGATGGCCATTTAGGTCATCACAGAGCACTGAGTAGAGTTCCCTGTGCTATATAGTAGGTATTGGAGTTTCAGCTTCAGCAGAGTATTGGAGTTTCAGCTTTCAGCCAGAGTATTGGAGTTTCAGCTTCAGCATCAGTCTTTCCAATGAATATTCAGGACTGATTTCCTTTAGGATTGACTGGCTTCATCTCCTTGCAGTTCAAGGGACTCTGAGGAGTCTTCACACCACAGACAGCAAAAGCACCAATTCTTTGACACTCAGCCTTCTTTATGGTGTAACTCTCACATCCATATATGACTATTGGAAAAACCATAGCTTTGACTATATGGGCCTTTGTTGGCAAAGTAATGTCTATGCTTTTTAATATGCTGTCTACGTTGGTCATAGCTTTTCTTCCAAGTAGTAAGTGTCTTTTAATTTCATGGCTGCAGTCACTGTCCTCAGTGATGTTGGAGCCCAAGAAAATTAAGACTGTCACTGTTTCCACTGTTTCCAGTTTCCCGTCTATTTGCCATAAAGTGATGGGACCAGATGCCATGATCTTTGTTTTTTGAATGTTGAGTTTTGAGCCAGCTTTTTCACTCTCCTCTTTCACCTTCATCAAGAGGCTCTTTAGTTCCTCTTCGCTTTCTGCCATAAGGGTGGTATCATCTGCATATCTGAGGTTATTGATATTTCTCCCAGAAATCTTTGATTCCAGATTGTGCTTCATCTGAGGTCCTGGTGGCTCAGATGGTAAAGAGTCTGCCTGCAGTGCAGGAGACCCAGGTTCAACCCCTGGGTCGGGAAGATCCCCTGGAGAAGTAAATGGCAATCCACTCCAGTATTCTTGTCTGGAGAATCCCACAGATGGAGGAGTGTGGCAGTCTACAGTCCATGGGGTCGCAAAGAGTCGAACATGACTGACTGACTTCATCTGCTTTCTATAGGAGCCCCAAGTAATTTTGGCAGTGGGGAACAAGTTGATTGACTCTGTAGTAGATATTACTCTTCTTTGTAAACTAAATGCTCAAATAACATTTAGATTCCCTGATGGCTCAGATGGTAAAGTGTCTGCCTGCACTGTGGGAGACCTGGGTTCAATTCCTGGGTCAGGAAGATCCCCTGGAGGAGGAAATGGCAACCCACTCCAGTATTCTTGCTTGGAAAATCCCATGGATGGAGGAGCCTGGTAGGCTAGAGTCCATGGTGTCACAAAGAGTTGGACACAACTGAGTGACTTCTTTTTCTTTCTTTGTGCTTCATCCAGCCCAGCATTTTGCATGATGTACTCTTCATATAAATCAAATAAGCAATGGTGAATGGAATTGTTTCCTTAATTTCTCTTTCTGTTTTCTCGAATGCAAGGGATTTCTCTGTGTTAATTTTATATCCTGTAACTTTACTATGTTCATTGATTAGCTCTAATATTTTTCTAGTGGTGTCTTTAGGGTTTCATATGTAGAGGATCATGTCATCGGCAAACAGTGAGAGTTTTACTTCTTCTTTTCCAGTCTGGATTCCACTTATTTCTTTTTCTTCTCTGATTACTGTGGCTAAAACTTCCAAAACTATGTTGAATAGTAGTGGTGAGAGTGGGCACCCTTGTCTTGTTCCTAACTTTAGGGGAAATGCTTTCGATTTTTCACCATTGAAGATAATGTTTGTTATGGGTTTATCATATATGGCTTTCATTATGTTGAGATATGTTGAACAAGTGGAATCAAAATGTCATAATTTTTTAGTTAGGAAAAAAATCACGAGTTTTATAAAATATATATTGTACATATATATGTATATAAAGCTTTTCTACTACGCTTGATAAAGACGAGAAAAAACATCAAGAAAAATGAAGAGATGGGGAAACTGGAGAACATAAACTAAATGAAATGGGAGCACTGAGTATGAAAGAGAAAAAGTGAAACAAGCTAGGTAAAAGCAAAAGATTATCATATATTTCAGTTGTTTTTAAACATGACTGCTAAAAAAAATATGACTGCTCATTAGGAACATATCTGGAGCTGTGAAGAAAAAAAGCAATACTTGCGCATTTGTATTATTCAAAAAATTTCAAGATAATTCTGATATGCATGTGGATTTTAAAAAGTGATTACAAGTTTTTCTATTAGATCTTAGTTTTGGTGATATCAAGTTCAAGTTCAGTCGCTCAGTTGTGTCCAACTCTTTGCGACCCCACGAATTGCAGCACGCCAGGCCTCCCTGTCCATCACCAACTCCCGGAGTTCACTCAGACTCACATCCATCGAGTCAGTGATGCCATCCAGCCATCTCATCCTCTGTCGTCCCCTTCTCCTCCTGCCTCCAATCCCTCCCAGCATCAGAGTCTTTTCCAATGACTCAACTCTTCACATGAGGTGGCCAAAATACTGGAGTTTCAGCTTTAGCATCATTCCTTCCAAAGAAATCCCAGGACTGATCTCCTTCAGAATGGACTGGTTGGATCTCCTTGCAGTCCAAGGGACTCTCAAAAGTCTTCTCCAACACCACAGTTCAAAAGCATCAATTCTTTGGCACTCAGCCTTCTTTACAGTCCAAATCTCACATCCATACATGACCACAGGAAAAACCATAGCCTTGACTAGACAGACCTTTGTTGGCAAAGTAATGTCTCTGCTTTTAAATATGCTATCTAGGTTGGTCATAACTTTCCTTCCAAGGAGTAAGCGTCTTTTAATTTCATGGCTGCAGTCACCATCTGCAGTGATTTTGGTTTGGTGATATAGAGTTCTATTATTTTTCTGTTGACCAGTCATGATACAATGGTATTGAGTAATAGTTACATAATCACAGTAGTAAAAGATGTGTATCACTTTCCACATTCAGTAGTCAGACAAAAAATAAAAGATAATTACAATTGCAAGTCATAATGAGAACATGATTAACTTAACAATATAAAATAATTGATATAATTTGGTTGGGGAGGGAGGGTCACGAAGAGTGATGTGATATGTTAAAGTGCATATATGCACATGTTTCATACACCCAGCTAGTCTGTGTCTTTTGGTTGTTGTGTTTAATCTGTTTACGTTTAAAGTAATTATTCAAGCTGGTTTTAGAAAAGGCAGAGGAACCAGAGATCAAATTGCCAACATCCACTGGATCATCAAAAAAGCAAGATAGTTCCAGAAAAATATCTATTTCTGCTTTATTGACTATGCCAAAGCCTTTGACTGTGTGGATCACAACAAACTGTGGAATATTCTGAAAGAGATGGGAATACCAGACCACTTGGCCTGCCTCTTGAGAAATCTGTGTGCAGGAAGCAACAGTTAGAACTGGACATGAAACAACAGACTGGTTCCAGATAAAGAAAGGATTACGTCAAGGCTGTTTATTGTCACCCTGCTTATTTAACTTATATGCAGAGTACATCATGGGAAAAGCTGGGCTGGATGAAGCACAAACTGGAGTCCAGATTGCTTGGAGAAATATCAATAACCTCAGATATGCAGATGACACCACCCTTATGGCAGAAAGTGAGGAAGAACTAAAGAGCCTCTTGATGAAAGTGAAAGAAGAAAGTGAAAAGTTGGCTTAAAGCTCAACATTCAGAAAACGAAGATCATGGCATCTGGTCCCATCACTTCATGACAAATAGATGGGGAAACAGTGGAAACAGTGATAGACTTTATTTTGGGGGGCTCCAAAATCACTGTAGAAGGTGACTGCAGCCATGAAATTAAAAGACACTTACTCCTTGGAAGGAAAGTTTTGACCAATCTAGACAGCATATTGAAAAGCAGAGACATTACTTTGCCAACAAAGGTCTGTCTAGTCAAGGCTATGGTTTTTCCAGTGGTCATGTATGGATGTGAGAGTTGGACTATAAAGAAAGCTGAGGGCCGAAGAATTGATGCTTTTGAACTGTGGTGTTGGAGAAGACTCTTGAGAGTCCCTTGGACTGCAAGGAGATCCAACCAGTCCATCCTAAAGGAGATCAGTCCTGGGTGTTCTTTGGAAGGACTGATGGTGAAACTGAAACTCCAGTACTTTGGCCACCTGATGCAAAGAACTGACTCATTGGAATAGACCTTGATGCTGGGAAAGACTGAAGGTGGGAGGAGAATGGGATGACAGAGCATGAGATGGTTGGATGGCATCACCAATGCAATGGACATGAGTTTGGGTAAATTCCGGGAGTTGGTGATGGACAGCGAGGCCTGGTGTGCTGCAGTACATAGGGTCACAAAGAGTCAGACTCGACTGAATGACTGAACTGAACTGATGATCCTAGCATAATTTTCTTAATTGTTTTGGGTTTATTTTCTGTAAGTAAATAAACTTACAGAAAATAAACTTTAAACTTTATTTTTCCTTCTCTTGTGTTTCCTGCCTAGAGAAGTTCCTTTAGCATTTGTTGTAAAGCTGGTTTGGTAGAGCTGAATTCTCTTAATTTTTGCTTGTCTGGAAAACTTGATTTCTCCATCAAATCTGAAGGAGAGTCTTGCCAGCTAGAGTATTCTTGGTTGTAGGTTCTTCCTTTTTATCACTTTAAATATATCATACCATTCTCTTCTGGCTGGTAGAATTTCCATTGAGAAATCAGCTGATAGCCTGATGGGAGTTACCTGGTGTGTTATTTGTCATTTTTCCCTTGTTACTTTTACTATTTTATCTCTGTCTTTAATTTTTCTGTTTGGTGGGTGTCTTGGTGCATTTCTCCTTGGGTGTATTCTTCCTGGGACTCTCTGCTTCCTGGACTTGGTTGACTATTTCCTTTCCCATGTTCAGGAAGTTTTCAGCTAATAACTCTTCAAATATTTCCTCAGGTCCTTTCTCTCTCTCTCCTCCTTCTGGGACCCCTATAATGTGAATAGATCCCAGATGTCTCTTAGGCTGTATTCATTTCTTTTCACTCTTTTTTCTGTATTCTGTTCTGTGGCAGTGATTTTCACCATTCTGTCCTCCAGGTCATTTATCCATTCCTCTGCCTGTTATTCAGCTATTGATTCCTTCTAGTAGTAGTATTCATCTCTGTCTGTTTGTTCTTTAGTTCTTGTAGGTCTTTGGTAAACATTTCTTGCATCTTCTCAGTCTTTGCCTCCATTCTTTTCCTGAGATCCTGGATCATCTTCACTATCATTATTATGAATTCTTTTTCTGGAAAGTTGCCTATCTCCACTTCATTTAATTGCTTTTCTGGGATTTTATCTTGTCCCTTCATCTGTGACGTAACTTGCTGCTTTTTCCTCGTGGTTAACTTACTGGATGCTTGGGGCTAGTGCACTGGGATGACCCAGAGGGATGGTATGGGGAGGGAGGAGGGAGGAGGGTTCAGGATGGGGAACACATGTATACCTGTGGTGGATTCATATTTGGCAAAACTAATACAATTATGTAAAGTTTAAAAATAAAATAAAATTTGAAAAAAAAAAGGTTTTTGTTTTAGCAGTGGTATGACTGTGCTTCTTGCTTCTTCTGTCTGCCCTCTGATGAATGAGGCTAAGAGCTTGTGTAAGCTTCCTGATGGGAGGAACTGGCAATGGGAAAAACTGGGTCTTGCTCTGGTGCTCAGGGCCTTGCTCAGTAAAGCTTTAATACAATTATCTGCTGATGGGTGGGTTTGCACTTCCTCCCTGTTGCTTGGCCT
This sequence comes from Bos mutus, assembly GCF_027580195.1. Taxonomy (NCBI): domain Eukaryota; kingdom Metazoa; phylum Chordata; class Mammalia; order Artiodactyla; family Bovidae; genus Bos; species Bos mutus. The sequence continues at coordinate 99,181,159 of NC_091623.1, read as the reverse complement.
TAGGCTACCCAGCCTTGGGGTCTACAGGCTCTATGGTAAGGTTGATGGAGAACTCCAAGGGGGTTTACACCAAGGGGGACCTTTCAGTGCCCCTGTCCCTATGGTGAGCCCCTGCCAACCTGTGCCTCCACAGAAGGTCCTCCAAAATTAGCAGGTAATTTTGGTTCTGTCTCCTGTGGAGTCACTGCTCCTCTCCTCTGAGTCTCAGTTCAGTTCAGTTCAGTTGCTCAGTCATGTCCGACTCTTTGCGACCCCATGAATTGCAGCATGCCAGGCCTCCATGTCCATCACCAACTCCCGGAGTTCACTCAAACTCATGTTCATCAAGTCGGTGATGCCATCCAGCCATCGCATCCTCTGTCATCCCCTTCTCCTCCTGCCCCCAATCCCTCCCAGCATCAGAGTCTTTTCCAATGAATCAACTCTTCGCATGAGGTGGCCAAAGTACTGGAGTTTCAGCTTTAGCATCAGTCCTTCCAAAGAAATCCCAGGGCTGATCTCCTTTAGGATGGACTGGTTGGATCTCCTTGCAGTCCAAGGGACTCTCAAGAGTCTTCTCCAACACCACAGTTCAAAAGCATCACTTCTTCGGCACTCAGCTTTCTTCACAGTCCAACTCACATCCATACATGACTAGTGGAAAAACCATAGCCTTGACTAGATGGACCTTTGTTGACAAAGTAATGTCTCTGCTTTTGAATATGCTATCTAGGTTGGTCATAACTTTCCTTCCAAGGAGTAAGCATATCTCTGAGTCTAGGTACATGCAAAATTTTGTTTATGCCCTCCAAGACTGTAGTCTCTGTTTCCCACAGTCATCTGTAAGGCCTATAATCAAATCCTGCTGGCCCTCAAGGCCAGATTCCATGAGGATTACCAGTCCCTTGTCAGATCCCTAAGCTGGGAAGGCTCATTGGGGTTCAGAATCTTCACAATAGTGCAAGAATTTCTTTGGTATTATTGTTCTCCAGTCTGTGGATCACCCCTCCAGTGGGTGTGGAATTTGATTTTATTGTGATTGTGCCCCTCTTACCATCTCGCTGTGGCTTTGTCTTAGTCTTTGGATCTGGGATATATTTTTTGGTGGGTTCAAGCATCCTCCTGTCGATGGCTGTTCAATAGCTAGTTGCAGTTTTGGTGTTCTTGCTGGAGGAGATGAGCACACGTCCTTCTAATCTGCCATCTTGGACCAGAAGCCCTTGACTTTTTTGAAAAAATCTGTTTACTAGCTTATTTGAGTGATTACTTTCCAATTTTGATTTTTCTATAGATTCTTCTTTTCTATTTAGAGAAGACCTTTTGATATTTATTTTATTAATAGAATTGACATAGTATTGTATTCTTTTAGGTTTTGCTTGTCTTGGAAATTCTTTATTTCTCCATCTTTTCTGAATGATAATCTTGCTGGGTAGAGTATCCTAGGTTGCAGATTTTTCTCTTTTAGTACCTTGACTATATCTCACCACTCCCTTCTGACCTTCATAATCTTATAGGGATTCCGTTGTAATTAACTTTGTTTTTCACTTTGTAGCCTTTAGAATCCTCTTTGTTTTTAACTTTTGCTATTTTTATTATAGGATGTCTTGTGTAGATCTGTTTGGGTTTATCTTGCTTGGGACTCTCTATGCTTCCTGTATATGGATATCTGTTTCCTTCTTTAGGTTTGGAAAGCTTGGGGCCATAATTTCTTCAAACACATTTTCAACCCCCTCTTCTCCTCCTAGAATCCCTATTCTGCATAGATTGGCACACTTTAAATTATCCCATAGGTCTCTTACATTGCTTTCATTTCTTTTTTTTATTTGACTTTATGTCTTCTGTTCTGATTGATAATTTCCATTATTCTGTCTTGTGTGTGTGTGTGTGTGCACGTGCGTGCTTCAGTCATGTCCGAATCTTTGGAACTTCATGGACTGTTGCCTGCCTAGGCTTCTCTGTTCATGGGACTCTCCAGGAAAGAATACTGGAGTGGTTGCCACGTTCTCCTTCAGAGGATCTTCCTGACCCAGGGATCAAACCTGCGCCTCCTGCATTGCAGGTGTATTCTTTACCCACTGAGCCACCTGGGAAGCCCATTCTATCTTGCAAATCACTTATTTATTCTTCTGCATTATTCAGTCTGCTGTTCTTTGCATTTAGCTCAGCTACTATCTCTGAGAATGAACACTGTAATTTTTCTTGGTTCCTTTTTATAGTAATCTGCATTTCTATCATTAATCCTTAATTCCTTCAGTATTTTCATTATCTCCTCTTTGACCTCAGTGTCTGTTAGGGAAGTTCTTTTAGGGAACTATATTCTTTTAGGGAAGTTCTCTTGATATTTTAATTGGGAGTGGTTCCTCTTCTTCATTTTACTTACATATCTCTTGCTGTATGAGTTTGAGAGGAACTATTATCTCCTGTGGTCTTGGAGGGCTATTCTTATTTAGGAGCATTTCTGTGTAGATTTAATATTTTTTAATGCAAGGACTCCTTTTAGTGTGGGTGCCTACCACCTCTTTCCTCTGTGTCTGCTGGCTGTTATCCCCTTGATAGGAGATGTGACTGGTGTGGTGCTGACAAGACCCTGCACAGGATATCTAGCAGGGCCTCCTCTTTGTTCTGTGGTTGTCACTGCCCTGTCAGGGGCTGGGTCTATTCCCTAGCTGTTGGAGTAGAGGCTCCCAGATCTGTTTCTGAGCTGCATTTCTTAGCTGTGGTGTGAGGTAGGTGGGATTGGAGTACTCCCACTGGGAAATGAGCCACTGAGTATTCCTCTGCCAGATCTGTTCACTTTTGAGCGTGCTCTGTGGTGAAACCTGTCATGCATGGTTCAGGCTCACAAAGTACTGTTGGCACTGCCATTGGCCCTTGCCTCAACCATGGGAGTGCCAGCATTTGGCCCTGGTGTCCCTAAGGCATTGTTTCACAAGGCCACCAGTGCAGATCCACTGAAGGCCGGTCCCAGGACTGTGGTAGTCATGCATGTGAACCCACTGTGGCCCACAGCTGCTAAAGCCAGCTCCGTACCAGCTACTGGAGCACCTGTTGTCCACTTGGATGTCTTGCAGGTGCTGCATTTACAGAGCCAGTGGTGGAGCTGTAAATCTGAGGCTTACATAGTCACAGAGAGACATTTTGGCCTTGCTTCCTAGATTGTGCAACCCCTTGGACTCAGCCATGGTTTTAGCCCTGCCTTTGTGCTTGGGCAACCAACCGGCATTTGCTCCCAGAACACACCAAGGTGACATCTGGGATGTGGGAGCCTGCTGAAGTGGGAGCGCTTAAGGCAGTGGCTGGGGCTTGCTGTCCCATGGAGGCAGGGCTGACATGTGGAGAAAGAAGCTGCTAAGGCAGCCCCACCTTGCTTTTTGCACGCCACTTTACAGTGGTGCTTTGCTTCTATGGCAGTCAGGTGCTGTTTCCACCCAGACTCCTGGTTGCAGACATACCACACTCCAGCCCCTTCAGGCTGTCTTCACACAGCCAACAGCAGTCCTCCCTGGGTCTGTCCTCTCAACCCCAATTTCAGCACCCAGACCCCACCTGTACCAGCAGATGCATGTCTCAGGCTCGGGTGTGCAGGGCAGTGGCATGACTGTGTATGTCTCTCTGTGTTCTACCTGTCATAAACTAGTTGTAGTGCTCTCTGAGCTTCTGAAGCTCTCTTTCTGTCCTGGCTGATCTCCCTGCGGGTGAGGGGTCTTCCTGAGATGCAGGGAGCTTTCTTCTTTTTAAGCTTCCTCCCAGACGTTCAGGTCTTGTCCTGCTTCCTGTCTCTCTCTCTCTCTTTTTTTTTCATTCATCCTTCCTGGTTACATGGAGCTCTTCCTTGTCCTTTCAAGTGTTTGAGATCTGCTAGTGTTCAGTAGGTGTTCTGTAAGAATTGTTCCATTTGTAGATGTATTTTTTGATGTATTTGTGAGAGGAGGTGAGTTCCATGTCCTTCTAGTCCAGCATCCTGACTGGAGCTCTGTATTATCATCATTTGAAGTGGTGAGAAGTATGTAGCTGATTGAGCATTAGTAACTTGCCACTAAATCACATTATTGGTATGCGATGCATTGGCCATGAAGTGAAGAAGTGAAGTCACTCAGTCGTGTCTGACTTTTTGCGACCCTGTAGACTGTAGCCTACCAGGCTCCTCTGTCCATGGGATTTTCCAAGCAAGAGTACTAGAGTGGGTTGCCATTTCCTTCTCCAGGGGATCTTCCCTATCCAGGGTTTGAACCCAGGTCTCCCGCATTGTAGACAGACGCTTTACTGTCTGAGCCACTAAGGAAGTCCAGGTCTCATCAAAGTTGTTGATTTAAACAGCAGTGTTTTACTGCCACCTTATGGGCAAATAAGGTGCCACCAGAGCTTCTCCGGTGGCTCAGAGGTTAAAGCGTCTGCCTGCAATATGGGAGACCTGGGTTTGATCCCTACGTCCGGAAGATTCCCCTGGAGAAGGAAATGGCAACCCACTCCAGTATTCTTGCCTGGAGAATCCCATGGACGGAGGAGCCTGGTGAGCTGCAGACCATGGGGTCGCAAAGAGTTGGACACGTCTGAGCGACTTCACTTTATGGGCAAATAGAGTTTGTTAACAAAGTCCTCCAAGTTGGGTATACAGTGCCTTTAGCAGATGAAAAAAGTGTCTTATAAGTCATACTAAGATGTTTGTATTATAACTCACAAAAATAGTGCTTTTTAAAACAGGTCATGTTTAAATCATTATAAAATAGAGGCAGGACTATGGATAGGAGAACAGGATGGAGGCTGAGGTAATAGTTATAAGAATATAAAAGTAACTCATGAAACATTTTGAATACTTGGACTAAATATATGCATTTAGTTTATGGGTTTAATTTATACTTAAGATGAAATAAGGACTAAACAAATTATATATTGAAACTGAGTTCAAGTGAGAAAGGACTTGAGTAGTAACATTAACTTTCAGTGACTCGAAGCATATGGAATATCACTTTTAGAAAGAAAAAAATAGCACTTATATTAGATAGATTGATTTTAAAAATTCTGAGCCAGTGAAATTAAGATGTTAGTATATGATACCAAGAAAATGGATACAGTCTCATGGTATGAATATGTGAGCAATAATTATATTGGCAATGGAGATCATCAAACAGAGGAAGTGGGGATAGGTGAGAAGATAGCAAGGATGACCAACAATTAGAGGATAAAAAATAAGGGAACCATATAGAAGAAGGTCAAAATTCAAAACACTTTCCAGAGAGGGCAAGCAAAATAACACAGACAGTGGTTGTCAATGCAAGGAAGACCCTTTCATGTTGACAATAGTAGAGTATTTATGGAAATCATCATCTTTTAGGGCTTACCCTGAAAGGAAGGAAGTCTTATATTTAGATAAATACGCTGAGCTTCTTTAATTTTTTTTGAAAATGTCTACTATCAAATGACAGAAAAAAATACTATTATGGAAGTTTTTTTTGCTGTTGTATGTAGCAAATTTAAGTAAATGTATTATTTACTGGGGTGTGGGGGGAATTGTATTATTGCAGAGGACAAACTTATGCTTCAGGGTCCTTAGAAAAAGTAAAATAATGACATTGTATTCTAGGCTTTAGAAGGTTTCCGATTAAAACATGAAGATAAAAACAAACCTGACTTCTACTTTCAGATAATATAGAGTAAGAGAAACCAGTTATACTGTCTACCTGAAAAGACAAAAAATTAGACAAAATATATGAAACAACGACACTGTCTAGTCAGGCAAAGAAGAGTGCTGAAACTTGGGAGATAGGAAACAAATACGGCAAGCCCTGTGGTTGGCCTTGGTTTCTGCCCTGTGAGAGATCTTAGGGAGAGGAAAGAGGGACTCTGATAGGGCAGGTGGGTTACCTGAATTGGGAAGATAGAGCAGAGAGGAGAGAGACCAGATTGGCTGTAGCTTGTGGGACCACAGCCCTGGAGAGTCGGACAGAAAGCACATCAGATTACTGATGTGTGCTTGTGTGTGAGGAAACTACCCAGGGCTAAGAAATAACTGCCAGAGAGGATTAGTGATATCAGAGCCTGGTCTCATTCAGGGCTGGTAATGGTGCTTGTTCCTATTGGCCAGACCAGAAAGCCTTATAATCCACCGTGCCTCGAGTAGAGTCCTCCACAGTGTCTTGCCTCAGTAATGAGAAGTAATTAGCCCACTTAATGAATACTGCACTGACCCATCTAACTCTAAAAAGCAAAATTTCAGAGGATCTTAGTATTTCCAAGCAACTGAGCTATATCTCATACAAAGCTCAATAATAATTCTAAAAATACCAAAGTGTTCAGAACCAAGCAATGTAAAATTCATAATATCTAGTATCCTAAAATATTACCTATAACAAGAAGAGAAGTAGCCAACTCAAAATGGACACAGATAATAGAATTAGAAGATAAAGTCATAAAAACAGTTATTGTAACTGCACACCAGATATTTTAAAAGTTATAAACATGGAAGATATAAATCAAACTTGTAGAGATAAAAATTAAAATGAGATAAAAAAATTAAAATGAGATGAAAAAAATTAAAATGAGATGAAAAAGCTACTGAATGGCATTAATTGCAGATCAATGACTACAGAAGAAAAGATTTATGAACATGAAATCAAAGCAATAATGTTGGGAAATAATCCTACCTGGAGTTCTTGGTGTTCCTGTATAGCCCAGGAGTCAGAGCAGTGGACACTGATACTCTGTAAAGGTAGAGACTCTCCTATTTTTCCCAGAGCTGTTTGCTTTTCCTATTTTAAAGATGACAGGCCTAAGGTGATTGCTTCCTTTTTACTGGATCCACGTGTCCCCATCTAATCAGCATGGTAGTTAAGGTCAGAGAGCCAACAGAACATATAAATAATCTGATAATAATCTTATAGGATGTTCAGAATCAAAAGCGATACTGTTTCCCAGGCCAATAGGGAGCGAGCTGCTGAGGGAAAGAGAGTGTATATTAGTCTTTTTTTCTGTATTAAGTGTGTATGTGTGTCTGTGTGAAAGAGAGAGAGGCAGATAGAGAGAGAAAAAGGATTGAACCCAAAGAACAATGTCCCCATATGTTTCAGAGGTTAAAATGTGTCAAGAGAACTTAAGAAAAAGACCAATGATCTTTTTCTTAAGATCAAAGACCAATGAACTTAAGAAAAGACCAATGGATACTATTAATGTAGACCTCCTTCTATGAAGAAAAGAGAGGGGTGGTGAAATTGTAGGGCCCTGTCTACCTAAGCCAGACATGCATGAATGACTCTGCTTCAAGGCTGAGTCTGAAAGTGAGATTGTTTAATATGGAAAGGAGGTAACAGGAATGGCCATGACGAGCACAACACCCCATATTTCCTATTAATTTTTTTTAATGCCAAAGGAATATGGAAGAAATTTCTGTTGTGTTCTTGGGAAACAACCAGGAGCCTTCACATAGATTACTCCATGGTTTACAGTATCAGAGATCTGATTAAGCTCTGTTTGTTATTGACCTTTGGCTCAAATGTTCATTGTGTTCTACTTCTGAGACTTGAGACACAGATCTGGCCCCCAAGTTAAGTGAGACTTTCAGTAATGTTTGTTTATTAGGGCGAATATGAAAGGCAATGAATCAATGAGGGGAGAATTCTAAAGAAGGACTCTAACTACCTGATATAAGCTCAGTGGGGCAGTTTTCTGTCACTAAGAACACATGCAAGGAGGGGTGAGGTGGAGGAGAAGGATTTTCTCAATGGAAAGAAAATGAAAGTTCTTCTTTTCACTTCCAAGTCCACTCAGCTCACATTGTCCATCATGTAGAAATCTAATTTTCCCCTGAGATTTCCTAAAGAAAGAATCAGAATAAGTATTTTATTAATATAATTTTCAGAACTACAAAAATACTTGTAAAATTATATGTCACCCTTATTTTATATGTGAGGAAACTAAAAGCATAAAGGATATTGACTATAGACAAAATCCAGGTTATTGGATTCCCTACTCTGTTATCTTCCCATCATGCTAGATGCCACTGAAGATATTATGCCCTATACTATAATCTCTCTGAAAATAAGTTATTTAATCAGGCCTGAGCTTGTAATATATGAGGCATATCAGTCTTCAACTTATTCTATCAATACTCTTACACTTTGGCTGAATTCCTCATGGCCTAGAGTTTACATATTCCTGCCGTTGCCCTTTGTGAAAATTGCAAAATTATTATTGAATAGAGGCCTCCAGTCTCATGCCATGGGAAGAGTTTTTCTCCATGAAAACTGGACTGTCTTATACAGAGATCAATTCTGAAGCCCCACGTTTTATGAGAACTCAGAGTCTAATCACTGATAATCATGTCCCATAAATCCAAAGACTAAACACTGACTCTTTACCAAAGGACCCAAACTTTATGGTCACCTTATCCTAGCTCAGAATTTCAGACACATGAGGTTGAAGATATCTGAAAGAAGGAAACTACAACTTATCTTAAAACCAAAGAATTTCAAGGACTCAAAGGGATATTTGAAGCTTCAAGTGAGAATAAATCTATCAGTTGGTTTATGGGAATGTGAGGGCTGAGAGAAGAGCCCAGCAAACACTCCTGAGTACAGTGAGTCTGCTTTCTACTCAAGTGTGCTTTGTGTTACCACGTGTTCTCCTGAATAGGGGCTGATTATTATCTGAGCATACTGGAGCAAATTCCTGGCTTCATAGCTGTTGTACTTTGTAGAAGAGGTTGATAGTAATTGCCTTGGACTAAGCTTTTTTGTTGTTCTTTTCTCCCAGTAGTACTCACATACTCTCAACACACAAGATGCATGGGTTGTCATAGGTTATCAAATTGTTGCCACAGATAGGTTGATATAAACCAGGGCAGGGATTCACTGTTCCCTGGAACCAACTGAAGTCTACTTTCTTATATGGACATTTCACCTGAAATTGAGTTGAAAAGAATGATACAATTAGAATCACACTCATAGAGACCTCTGGACTTTACTAGGAAAATTCAAACGTGGGATCATAACCCAGTCTGACAGCAGCTCTCCAGCTCCACTTTCGCAAAGCATGTGGACAAACCAGGTATGTCCTTTCAGCTAACAATGCAATGCCCTCCTTGTCAGGATCTCCTGAAAGGAACAGAGAAAGGACGCCTGCTGTGTTCTACTGGGAAACGAAAGTGTGTGTAAACAGGACAGATTTGGGAAATTTAGCTTCTCAGTTCAGTTCAGTTGCTCAGGCATGTCCGACTCTTTGCAACCCAATGGACTGCAGCATGCCAGGCTTCCCTGTCCATTACCAACTTCTGCAGCTTGCTCAAACTCATGTCCTTCGAATTGGTGATGCCACCCAACCATCTCATCCTGTCATCCCTTCTCCTTTTGCCTTCAATCTTGCCTAGTATCAGGGTCTTTTCTAATGAGTCAGTTCTTCATATCAGGTGCCCAAAGTATTGGAGTTTCAGCTTTAGCATCAGTCCTTCCAATGAATATTCAGGACTGATTTCCTTTAGGATGGACTGGTTTGATCTCCTTGCAGTCCAAGGGACTCTCAAGAGTCTTCTCCAACACCACAGTTCAAAAGCATCAGTTCTTTGGTACTCAGCTTTCTTTATGGTGCAGCTCTCACATCCATACATGACTACTAGAAAAACCATAGCCTTGACAAGACAGACCTTTGTTGACAAAGTAATGTCTCTGCTTTTTAATATGCTATCTAGGTTGGTCATAACTTTCCTTCCAAGAAGCAAGTGTCTTTTAATTTCATGACTGCAGTCACCATCTGCAGTGATTTTGGAGCCCCCCAAAATAAAGTCTGTCACTGTTTCCACTGTTTTCCCATCTATTTGCCATGAAGTGATGGGACCAGATGCCATGATCTTAGTTTTCTGAATGTTGAGTTTAAAGCCAACTTTTTCACTCTTCTCTTTCACTTTCATCAAGAGGCTTTTTAGTTCTTCTTTGCTTTCTGTCATAAGTGTGGTGTCATCTGCATATCTGAGGTTATTGATATTTCTCCCAGAAATCTTGATTCCAGCTTGTGTTTCTTCCAGCCCAGCATTTCTCATGATGTACTCTGCATACAAGTTAAGTAAGCAGGGTGACAATATACAGCCTTGACGTACTCTTTTTCCAATTTGGAACCAGTCTGTTGTTCCATGTCTGGTTCTAACTGTTGCTTCTTGACCTGCATACAGAATCCTGTCATTAAGCTCTTTTAATTGCATTTCGCTGCACATAAAGAATTTCTTCTTATTATGGGCTGAAAGACCCTATGTGATCTGTCACCTCCTGACTTTTCCAACCTTGCTTTATACCACCTTGCTCTTTGCTATTCCCCTGTTTTTTTGCTTCAAATGCTCCACAGCCCCTCCATCTCAGAGTCTTGTGGTTTGTCACAACCACCCCATCAAATGTATTCTCTTTTTCCTTGAACCTAAACTGATTCTAGGGCTTCCCAGGTGGCTCATTGGTAAGGAATTTGCCCACAAATTCAGGAGATGCAGGTTAGATCCCTGGGTTGGGAAGATCCCTCGGAGAAGGAAATGGCAACCCACTCCAGTATTCTTACCTGGGGAAATCCCATCAACAAAGGAGCCTGGTAGGCTACAGTCCATGGGGTTGCAAAGAGTCAGACACAACCAAACAAGAACATGAGTTATTCTACCTTCAGAGCTCAGGTTATGACCTACTTTCTCAGAGATATTTCTCAAAATACAATTCCAACTTTCCATTCTCTTTAATACCTCTAATCAGTGTACAATAAAGCATTTGTATAATTATTTGACTAACTGCACACCGCAAAGAACTGTAAGTCCATAACAGTTAAGTCTGTGTCTGATTAGACTAACCTTTATGTGAGCAGCACATATATTGGCACTTAATCATTGCCCTTAAATATGTGCAAAGTGAATAAGATATAAAATAGTTCAAACAGAATGAATATAATCAAATAATAGCAAGAGTAGCTAGTACCATCTGTAAATACAGCTTTTTTTTTCCTCTTTACAGTAGGATGTATATATTCCTCCTGTTTTAAAGAGAATATGAGCCTGTTCATGGAGAGCGGACTGTGCATTCATCTGTTGTGCGATGTAGCCGCTCCTTCACTCTGTTCCAACCTCACAAGTCTCCAATGACTCAAGTAGGTAAATGCTCCTCACTGCTTTCTGCCTGGGTGACTCCTTTTCTCCGTCACATCTGATATCCCCATGCCCAAGAAGCCTTCACTGATCACATTGTGGACTGTAGTATCTCTACTTTCAGTAGATATTCTCTGTTGTACCATCCTATTTTATTTACAAAATTTACTACAAATAACAGTCCCTCTCTTTCTGTTTTCTAGCTATTTGTAAACTTCATGAGGGAAGGGAATATGTCTTTTTTTCCCTCAGTATTGTATCCTAGGGCACAGCACAGATGATAAATATTTCTTAAAGAAACTAAGAAAGAATGAGTAAGTTTATTTTTGTTTGTAAATTGATGGACAAGTGAAGGACTATTCTTACTGGCAACCTTCAGAAGAGGAAAACTCTAAGACTGAACTCTGTGAGACTAAAGTGTAATCCTGGACTGATTCTACAGATTCTTTGGCTGGAGTTATAGCCCCTGACAGGTTCAGCACTCTGGGTCCCCTGAAGGCTAATGAATGAATGTGAATGAATGTGAAGTCGCTCAGTCATGTCCAACTCTTTGCGACCCCATGGACTGTAGCCTACCAGGGTCCTCTATCCATGGGATTTTCCAGGCAATAGTACTGGAGTGGATTGCCATTTCCTTCTCTAAGGGATCTTTCCAACCCAGGGATCGAACCTGGGTCTCCTGCATTGTAGACAAACACTTTACCGTCTGAGCCACCAGGGAAGTCCCCCCTGAAGGCTAAGCTGCCCTCAAAGCATCTTTGGCACCAGTCAACTCATGAATCGGAGAAGGCAATGGCACCCCACTCCAGTACTCTTGCCTGGAAAATCCTATGGACAGAGGAGCCTGGTGGGCTGCAGTCCATGGGGTCACGAAGAGTTGGACACGACTGAACGACTTCACTTTCACACATTGGAGAAGGAAATGGCAACCCACTCCAGTGTTCTTGCCTGGAGAATCCCAGGGACAGGGGAACCTGGTGGGCTGCCGTCTGTGGGGTTGCACAGAGTCGGACATGACTGAAGTGACTTAGCAGCAGCAGCAGCAGCAACTCATGAATGCATTTTTTTTAAGAAGTAAAATTTAAAATTTACTAGTGAGGCTAAAGCTTCAAGTGAAAAAGCTTGTAAAATGAAGGAGTACAGGAACACTAATCCACACCAAAAAAACAAAACAATCTTTCATTTCTCCATTTCCCCCATTTATTAAACATTTATTTTACCTCACAGTATATTCAGTACTCAGAAGCATAGCTGAAAATGAAAAAGGTACCTCCATTACTTTGCCCTCATACAAGTTGGAAACAGAATCTGAGGCTCTGTTCAGAGATAGGCTGTTCCTTCACATATCCTCAGTCTATATCTCAGAGTTGGCGTTTGCCATTCACACTCCTCTAGGCATTCTCTGCAACTTATAGGGCAGTTAGGAGCATACTCTTAATCAAACTGCAATCCCCTCCAGAGAAGAAACCAAGCAGTGCTCAAATCTGTGGGCATGTAAGAACCTGCCATGCCCCCTGGCAACTGCCAGTGTCCACAAGCATTTTCCAGGCACTGTGGAGGGTTCCGTGGTGTACCCGTGACCAAGTCTCAGCTTGGGTCCTGGTTGGGATTACTCTCCTATGGGCTCCTCTACCTACAGCATGCCTGCCCCTTTCATGTGTCTGAACCTTGAAGAACATCACTTGCCTCAGTAAAGTTCTAAGTAATTCCAAACAAAACTCAGATTAGAGTTTCGTTCCTAGGGAATTTGAAGGAAGATTACCTTAATATTTCCATGTGGTAGCCACCAGCGTGGAGGGCCTGAAACCATAACACATGAAAATAGTTACAGAATCTAGTGTCTCATAAGTCATATAGCCTTAATCTGTTGACAGAATGTAGTTCTAATGTAGTACCAAGAAAGCGTGCAACAATGAAAACATTGTTTCATTTATACATATATTCATTCATTTTCTTAAAATGTGGGATAACTCTTTTACTCCTGGTAGATAATCAGCAGAGGACTCTACAGATGCATCACTACCAGTTAGTGTACCAGCTAATTGCTTTGATTAACTAATTAGCGGGGCTTGAGAAGATTCAGAGCTGACAGCCAGTATATGAAAGAAATCAAGAAATGCTAGAAAAATTTTTATAATTATTTATGTTTAATTGATTGATTGCTTTACAATATTGGTTTGATTTCTGTCATACATCAACATGAATAAACCATAGGTATACATATGTCCCCTCTCTCTTGAATCTCCCTCCCATCTCCCACCCTTCCCCACCCCTCTAGATTATTACAGAGTCCCAGTTTGAGTTCCCCGAGTTGCACAGCAAATCTCCATTGGCTGTCTATTTACATATGGTAATGCATATACTCCCATGCTACTCTCTCCATTCACCTCACCCTCTCCTTATGCTCCCCTGCCCTTGTCCATAAGTCTGTTCTCTATGTCTGCATCTCCATTACTGCCCTGCAAATAGGCTCATCAGTACCATCTGTATAGATTCCATAATGTATTATGTGTTAATGTATGATATTTGCTTTTCTCTTTCTGACTTATTTCACTCTCTCTAATAGGCTCTGGGTTCATCACATCATTAGAACTGACTCAAATGCATTTCTTTTAATGACTGAGTAGTATTCTGTTGTGTGTGTGTGTGTGTGTGTACCACAGCTTCTTTATCCATTCGTCTGTCAAGGGACATGTAGAACATGGATTCCTTCCATGTTCTAGCTGTTGTAAATAATAGTGCTACAGTGAACATTGAGGTGCATTTGTCTTTTTCAATTTTTTTTTTTTTGTCTTTTTCAATTTTGGTTTCCTCAGGGTATATGCCTAGAAGTGTTGTTGCTGGGTTGTATGATGATTTTATGCCTAGTTTTTTTTTTTTTTTTTATAAAGAATCTCCATACTGTCTTCTATAGTGACTGTATCAATTCACATTCCCACCAGCAGTGCAAGAATGTTCCCTTTTTGCCACATCCTCTCCAGTACTTGTTCTTTGTGGATTTTTTGATGATGGCCATTCTGACCGATGTGAGGTGATATCTCACTGTAGTTTTGATTTGTATTTCTCTAATAATGAGTGATGTTGAGCATCTCATGTGTTTATTAGCCATCTCTGTGTCTTCTTTGGAGAAATGTCTGTTTAGGTTTTTTGCCACTTTTTGATTGGGTTGTTTGTTTTTCTGGCATTGTATGAACTGCTTGTATATTTTGGAAGTTATCCTTTGTCAGTTGTTTCATTTGCTATTATTTTCTCCCATTCTGAGAGCTATCTTTTCACCTTGCTTATAGTTTCCTTTGCTGTGCAAAAGCTTATAAGTTTAACTAGGTCCCACTTCTTTATCTTTGTTTTTATTTTCTTTGTTTTATTTCAGGAGGTGGGTCATAAAGAACCTTGCTATGATTTATATCATACAGTGTTCTGCCTATATTTTCCTCTAAGAGTTTTTTAGTTTCTGGTCTTATGTTTAGGTCTTTAATCCATTTCAAGTTTATCTTTGTGTATGGTATTAGGAAATTTCAAGAAATGCTGGAATTTTAAAGAGATCTTTTAACCCCTTCCCATTATCTTATGAATTGCCCAAGAATTCATGACAGATATGGGAAAAAACTAAGCTCTTCAATCCTTGAAGCCAGATTTCCCTACATGACTTCTCTAAAAAGGACACAAAAGATAATTACCCACTCAAATATATGGCAAAAATTTTTTTAAAGTTATGAATTTTTGTGGTGCACTGTGGTGCAGGCTTATTGCCAGTCACTTTCATGTGTTACTTCACCCAGTCACACACACACATCATCCCCGTGAGTTAGGTCTCATAATTTGCATTAACAGGTGGAAAAGTTAAGGCCCCTGCCCTTTGACCCAGGGCCTTTTTTTTTTTTAATCACACTTCATTGTATCTTTCTCCATAGATACAGATACATAAACATAGTAAAATGAAACACTTAAATAAAAATGTAAGTAAGAATTTCAAAGCATTCTCTTTCAGATTATAATGTCAGAACCCAGCAATCAACCTTATTACATCCCTGCCCAAAACAGCTGCCTTACTCACTAGAAGGTAACGCCAAATATATTGGGATAAAGAACAGTTGTGAGCAGAGTACTTCAAAGGGTATGGCCATTTGCCCTCCTGGCATGTCCTCAAAGTGATGCTCTGAGATGTTGTTTCACGATGGTGTTACCTTTTGATGCAGTCACCAAAGAAGGGGTTACCAGGATATTGAGACCACTTTTGAAGTGAATATTCATCTCCAGTCTACCCATTGCATGCTAATTCCCCAAGGACAAATGCTCAGGAAAAGTTAAACTTTGACTAGTCATAAATAAATATAGAGCTCTCAGTGACAGATCTGTGACTACTTAGAAGTAAATGAGAGGATACTGTTTGGGAATAATTGTATTATTTTAGTATGGAGATATTTTAAGTGTATTGAACAGGCATCTTACCTGATGATTCTCTCTCTCTCTCTCTTTTTTTTTTGTTGTTGTTTGAGAGGATACAAAGAAAATGATGAGGCTGCTAGAGCCTTCTAGAAAAAAGAGCTTCTTAATAGAGGAAGCAGATCTGTACGCAGTCATAAAGCTGAGATTGTCTCTTGGGATTAAGACAGAGATTTGTAATACAGCAAATCCAGGCCTACTTGGCTGTGCTGAGAATCTTCTGGCTTGGAAAGCTAAACTCTCTTGGAGCATTCTGAGAGAGTGCATAGGGAGAAAAAAAGAATTATTCCCATAGGAATAAAAGCTATTTTCCTCCATACACAGAAAGGGAGAATGCAGTGAGCAAATCCTCCCTTGGGGTTGCCTGTCTTGAAGCAGCCTTTCCAACCCTAGAGAATGGTGTGTGGCGGTTCCAGGGTTGACTAAGGACCACACTGAACTCTCCCCATCTTCCTAATTCTGCAAAAGTGAGCTAGTCCTCCCTACTGTCCCAGAGGCCTTAATCTCTGCTTTGTAGCATATGCTGATTATGTAATTTACATAAACTCTTTGCCTTTACGTTATGGTATGATATTTGTTATCAAATATCCTGAAATGTCTCTGAAATACTCTACTCTCAAGGATGGCTGAAGGCTCTTGGCACTGTGTCCAGAGCTGTCTACTTGGCCTGCTTCTGAGTCAGTCTGTGACTCCATGTTTTGCCTAAGTGGACCCCCATCTCTTCCTGACGTCTTCCCTGGCTTCCTTCAGGAGAGGAGCTTCAACAGTGGAAGACCCAGGTGCACTAGAACACAACGCCCACTCTCCCTACAGCGTGTACCCAGGTTGACATACCTCAGAAAGGAAGAGACATGTAATGTGCTCCTTTGTGGCTGATGCCGCTCCTTTAAGGAACATATGTTAGAGCCTCGAGAGGGGGATAGCATAGCTATGTAGGAGAGAGAAGGCACTGATGCCTTTTGTGCTGGGCTGAGCAGGCCCTGGGAGGCCAAACACTTAGTGTGAGTTAAAGGCAAACTCAGCAGGAGTTTGGGAAGGTACTGGGAAGGGAGCACTGAGATGTCTATCAGACTTGGCCAAGTGGGAGTCGGGGTTGGGAGGGAGGAGGTGAGAACAGATCACTGACCAGGGTAGCCCTGGGCGGGCAATCCAAAGAGGCAGGAACAGAAGGAACATACCACAGAAAGAAGGAGCATAGCAGAAAAAATATAGGATGTTCCACAGCAATAATTAGCACCTTTGGCCCGAATGAAAAAATGTAGCAACAGCTGAGAAAGAGAGGAGGCTGCAGTGACAGATTAGGTCTGTGGATGCCATTTGCAGTGGGTCCAGCATGTCCTGCAACATTCCAGACCTTTGCAGCTTTGTAACAGGGAAGATACCTTGTCATGGTGGGTTTCCTCCTGCTTTCTGAACTTCTTGCCTTTATGTAATGTTTTGTAAAAAAAAAACAATTCTTCTTATATCAAGGAAATACAAGTTTACTCTAGAAAATTCAGAAAGCAAAAATATTGGAAAAGAAGTAAAAGACAAGAAACCTCAAAACCCATAAATAACTGTGAAACATACACTGCATTGAATTGTATCATTCCAGTTTTGTCAAAAAAAAATATGTATATATGCATACACAGAGATGCACATATATATACATATTCTTGTCATATTTAATCAGATTTTTGTAGTATACATTATTTTCTGCTTTTTTGACTTAGAAATGTCTTGATGTTCAAATACAGTCATATAGAACATGAATTTAGATGCCTTGTATTGTGTTCTGTCACATATATGGATTTTTATTATATTAAAATTTTTCTATAGTTGCTCAACTAGGTTGATTCCAATTTCATTATTATTAGCAATGCTGGAATGAACAAATTTTTACTTACCCAAGTTTATTTGTCTCATTATTTTAATAAAACTTGACAATAAACCTACTGAAAACTTCCAGAAAGGACTTGGGTCACCTAAAATATGAAAAAAGTGGTTTTCATCCAACCTGTAGGCTCTGTTCTTGTAAGTCTAATATGGAACATTTTGGATATACCCTGTCACTTTCCTAAGTAAGTCATTCATCTTGCAGTACACAGAGGTAGAGGCACTCCATTGTTTAGAAAGAATTCTGGACTTAAAAGCTGAAAATCAAGTTACAATATTTTGTCACCGTGAAAACTTAATTTCTCCTCTCTGGACAGAATTTTCTCATTTGCACAATGGGTTAATCAAACCTTCCCTAAGAAACTCTTTGGAGGTTTAAGTGAGCTAACATTTCATCAACTGGAAAACTGCCTGCCTCGGGCTACTGATATAGGCACAGATTCATTGCATTGTATAAATATTCAAGGGTAATAATCAGTGTGAAATTGCTTCCCACCTGAAAATAATAAATAATTGCCATTTTCACCTTTGCTTTGTCACAGATTTTTTTAGGTTTTTGCAAAATGTCTTTCTTATTTTAATGTTAGTTGTTGTTTATTATTTTGTTTACTTGTTTATTTTTAGCTGCACTGGGCCTTGTTGCAATGTGCAGGATTCCCTATAGTTGAGGCACACAGGCTCAGTAGTTGTGGCGCACAGGCTTAGTTGCTCTGCGGCATGTGAAATCTGCCTGGGACCAGGAATCAAACTCAAGTCCCTTGCTTTGGAAGACAGATTCTTAACCACTGGACCACCATGGAAGTCCCATGTCACAGATTTTGTTATTAGTAGAACACCACTGGTTAAATGAGTTCCCACAGGCTTTTGCTGTCTGGGATTCTGGTTTCTCAGGAGTTGTATGGGCATAGTACTTCCCTGGTGGCTCAGCGATAAAGACTCTGCCTGCAAGGCGGGAGACACGGGTTCAGTCCCAGGGTTGGGAAGAACCCCTGGAGAAGGAAATGGCAAACCACTCCACTATATCTATATGCACTCCAGTATCTGTCTTATCTGTCTCATCCTGACAGACAGAATGAAAACCACAATTACAGAAAATTAACCAAACTGATCACTTGGATCACAGCCTTGTCTTAACTCAGTGAAACTTTGAGCCATGCCGTATAGGGCTATCCAAGACGGACGGGGCATGGTGGAGAGTTCTGATAAAACATGGTCCACTGGAGAAGGGAATGTCTAACCACTTCATTATTCTTGCCTTGAGAACCCCATGAAGAGTATGAAAAGGCAAAAATATAGGACACTGAAAGATGAACTCCCCAGGTCAGTAGGTACCCAATATGCTACTGGAGAAGAGTGGAGAAATAGCTCCAGAAGCAATGACGGGGCTCAGCCAAAGCAAAAGCAATACCCAGTTGTGGATATGACTGGTAATGGAAGTAAAGTCCAATGCTGTAAAGAACAGTACTGCATAGGAAGCTGGAAATGTTAAGTCAAAGAATCAAACAGGAGATGGCAAGAGGGAAAATCAGCATTTTAGGAAACAGTGAACTAAAATGGACTGGAATGGGCCAATTTGATTCAAATGACCAATATATCTACTACTGTGGGCAGGAATTCCTTAGAAGAAATGGAGTAGCCCTCATAGTCAACAAAAGAGTCTGAAATACAGCACTTGGATGCAATCTCAAACACCACAGAATGATCTCAGTTCATTTCCAAGGCAAACCATTCAATATCATGGTAATCCAAGTCTATGCCCTGACCAGTAATGCTGAAGAAGCTGAAGTTGAATGGTTTTATGAAGACCTACAAGACCTTCTAGAACTAATACCCCAAAAGATGTCCTTTTAATTATAGGGGAGTGGAATACAAAAGTAGGAAGTCAAGAAACACCTGGAGTAACAGGCAAATTTGGCCTTGGAATACAGAATGAAGCAGGGCAAAGGCCTGCCAAGAGAATCCACTGGTCATTGGTCAAGAGCAAACACCCTCTTCCAACAACAGAAGAGAAGACTTACACATGGATATCACCAGATGGCCAACACCAAAATCAGATTGATTATATTCTTTGCACCCAAAGATGGAGAAGCTCTATACAGTCAGCAAAAAACAAGACTGGAAGCTGACTGTGGCTCAGATCATGAACTCCTTATTGCCAAATTCAGACTTAAATTGAAGAAAGTAGGGAAAATCACTAGACCATTCAGGTATAACCTAAATCAAATCCCTTACAATTATATAGTGGAAGTAAGAAATAGATTTAAGGGATTAGATCTGATAGCCAGAGTGCCTGAAGAACTATGGATGGAGGTTCATGACATTGTACAGGAAGCAGGGATCAGGACCATCCCCAGGAAAAAGAAATGCAAAAAGGCAAAATAGTTGTCTGAGGAGGCCTTACAAACAGCTGCAAAAAGAAGAGAAGTGAAAGGCAAAGGAGAAAGGAAAGATATACCCATTTGAATGCAGAGTTCCAAAGAATAGCAAGGAGAGTTAAGAAAGCCTTCCTCAGTGATCAATGCAAAGAAATAGAGGAAAACAATAGAACAGGAAAGTCTAGAGATCTCTTGAAGAAAATCAGAGATACCAAGGGAACATGTCATGCAAAGATGGTCACAATAAAGGACAGAAATGGTATGGACCAAACAGAAGCAGAAGATATTAAGAAGAGATGTCAAGAATACACAGAAGAACTATACAAAAGAGTTCTTCATGACCCAGATAACCACAATGGTGTGATCACTCACCTAGAGCCAGACATCCTGGAATGCAAAGTCAAGTGGGCCTTAGGAAG
The DNA here is from genome assembly GCF_027580195.1 of Bos mutus. Classification (NCBI taxonomy): domain Eukaryota; kingdom Metazoa; phylum Chordata; class Mammalia; order Artiodactyla; family Bovidae; genus Bos; species Bos mutus. Next base: position 99,160,970 of record NC_091623.1, on the reverse strand, counting down.
CATCACTACAAACAAAGCTAGTGGAGGTGATGGAATTCCAGTTGAACTATTTCAAATCCTAAAAGATGATGCTATGAAAGTCTGGCAGTTAATATGCCAGCAAATTTTGGAAAACTCAGCAGTGGCCACAGGACTGAAAAAGGTCAGTTTTCACTCCAATCCCTAAGAAAGGCAATGCCAAAGAATGCTCAAACTACACAATTGCACTCATCTCACACGCTAGTAAAGTAATGCTCAAAATTCTTCAAGTCAGGCTTCAACAGTATATGAACCGTGAACTTCTGGATGTTCAAGCTAGATTTAGAAAAGGCAGAGGAACCAGAGATCAAATTGCCAATATCTATTGGATCATCAAAAAAGCAAGAGAGTTCCAGAAAAACATCTATTTGTGCTTTATTGACTATGCCAAAGCCTTTGACTGTGTGGATAACAACAAACTGTGTAAAATTCTTAAACAGATGGGAACACCAGACCACCTGACCTGCCTCCTGAGAAATCTGTATGTAGGTCAGGAAGCAACAGTTAGAACTGGACACAGAACAACAAACTGGTTCCGAATCAGGAAAGGAGTATGTCAAGGCTGTATATTGTCACCCTGCTTATTTAACTTATATTCAGAGTACATCATGAGAAATGCTGGGCTGGATGAAATACAAGCTGGAATCAAGATTGCTGGGGGTAATATCAATAACCTCATTATGCAGATGACACCACCCTTATGGCAGAATGCAAAGAAGAACTAAAGAGCCTCTTGATGAAAGTGAAAGAGGAGAGTGAAAACATTGCCTTAAAACACAACATTCAAAAAATTAAGATTGTGGCATCTGGTCCCATCACTTCATGGCAAATAGATGGGTAAACAGGGAAAACAGTGACAGACAATTTTGGGGGGCTCCAAAATTACTGCAGATGGTGACTGCAGCCATGAAATTAAAAGATGCTTGCTCCTTGGAAGAAAAGTTATGAACAACCTAGACAGCATATTAAAAAGCAGAGACATTAATTTGCCAACAAAGGTCTATCTAGTCAAAGCTATGGTTTTTCCAGTAGTCATGTATGGATGTGAGAGTTGGACTGTGAAGAAAGCTGAGTGCCGAAGAATTGATGCTTTTGAACAGTGGTGTTGGAGATGTCTCTTGAGAGTCCCCGCAAAGAGATCCAACCAGTCCATCCTAAAGGAAATCAGTCCTGAATATTTACTGGAAGGACTGATGCTGAAGCTGAAACTCCAATACTTTGGCCACCTAATGCAAAGAACTGACTCATTTGAAAATACCCTGATGCTGGGAAAAATTGAAGGCAGGAGGAGAAGGGGACGACAGAGGATGAGATGGTTGGATGGCCTCACCAACTCAATGGACATGAGTTTGAGTAAACTCCAGGAGTTGGTGATGGACAGGGAGGCCTGGTGTGTTACTGTCCATGGGGTCACAAAGAGTCGGACATGACTGAGCGACTGAACTGATCGAACTGAAGGGAATATTATGCAAAGATGAGCACAATAAAGGACAGAAATGGTATGGACCTATCAGAAGCAGAAGTTATTAAGAAGTAGCAAGAATACACTGAAGAACTATACAAAAAAGATCTTCATGACCCAGATAACTACAATGGTGTGATCACTCACTTAAAGCCAGACATCCCAGAGTGTGATGTCAAGTGGGCCTTAGGAAGCATCATTACGAACAAAGCTGGTGGAGGTGATGGAATTCCAGCTGAACTATTTCAAATCCTAAAAGATGATGCTGTGAAAGTGATGCACTTAATATGCCAGCAAGTCTGGATAACTCAGCAGTGTCCAAAGAAATGGAAAAGGTCCATTTTCATTCTAATCCCCCCCAAAAGCAATGCCAAATAATGCAAACTGCCACACAATTGTACTCATCTTACACACTAGCAAAGTAATGGTGAAAATTCTCCAAGCTAGGCTTCTATAGTACGTGAACTGAGAACTTTCAGATATTTAAGCTAGATCTGGAAAAGGCAGAGAAACCAGAGATCAAATTGCCAACATCTGTTGGATAATAGAAAAAGCAAGAGAATTCCAGAAAAATATCTACTTCTGCCTCATTGACTATGCTAAAGCCTTTGTGTGGAGCACCAGAAACTGTGGAAAAGTCTTCAAGAGAGGGGAATACTGGACCACCTTGCCTACTTCCTGTGAAATCTGTATGCAGGTCAAGAAGCAACAGTTAGAACCAGACGTGGAACACCCTACTGGTTCCCAATTGGGAAAGGAGTACGTCAAGGCTGTATATTGTCACCTTGCTTATTTAAATATATGCAGAGTACTTCGTGCAAAATGCCAAACTGGATGAAGTGTAGGCTGTAATCAAGATTGCCAGGAGAAGTATCAATAATCTCAGATATGCACATGACCCCACCCTTGTGGCAGAAAGCCACAAAGAGTCTCTTGACAAAGTAAAAGAGGAGAGTGAAAAAGGTAGCTTAAAATTCAACATTCAAAAACTAAGATCATGGCATCTGGTCCCATCACTTCATGGCAAATAGATGGGGAAACAGTGGAAACAGTTACAGACTTTATTTTTTGGGGCTCCAAAATCACTGCAGATGGTGCCTGCAGCCATGAAATTTAAAAATGCTTGCTCCTTGGAAGAAAAACTAGGACACACTTAGACAGAATATTCAAAACCAGAGAGAGACATTACTTTGCCAACAAACGTCTGTCTAATCAAAGCTATGGATTTTCCAGTAGTCATGTATAGATGTCAGAGTTGGACTATAAAGAAAGCTGAGTGCTGACGAATTGATGCTTTTGACCTGTGGTATTGATCTTGAGAGTCCCTTGGACATCAAGGAGATCAAACCCATCAACCCTAAAGGAAATCAGTCCTGAATATTCACTGAAAGGACTGATGCTGAAGCTGAAACTCCAATACTTTGGCCACCTGGTGTGAAGAGCCGAGTCATTTGAAAAGACCCTGATGATGGGAAACATTGAAGGCAGGAAGAGAAGGGAATGACAGAGGATGAGATGATTGGATGGCATCATTGACTCAATGCACATGACTTTGAGCAAGCTCCAGGTGTCGGTGATGGATAGGGAAGCCTGATATGATGCAGTGATGAAGTCCAAAGATTCAGATATGACTGAGTGACTGAACTGTACTATATCAGCTTAGAAAGTACAGTAGTGAATAAGAATGGCATCTTCTTTACCCTAATAGAGCTTATAACTTTGCAGGAGAATATTATTAAACAAATAATCACTCCTGGAAGGCAGACTTAAAGAAGAAAATTTAATATTTGAGGTTTCTGAATTTTGCAACATTCCAGTAATAATCATGGCCCCTCAGAGTCTCATCCATATCAACACTGATAAATCAACAATGAATTCCACAATAACACAGGATTATAAGCCATTATACTCCTGTTAAAAAAATAAATCCCACAAATCTAATACATTGACTAGGTAAAAGTGAAGCAAACTTTCCTAGTGAAAGTGAAAGTTGCTCGGTCATGTCCAACTCTTTAAGACCCCATGGATTATACAGTCCATGGAATTCTCCAGGCCAGAATACTGGAATGGGTAGCTGTTCCCTTCTTCAGGGTATCCTCCCACCCCAGGGTTAGACTGCAGTCTCCCGCATTGCAGGTGGATTCTTTACCAGCTGAGCTATATCAGACTGAGAAATCAAACATTAAATTCCACACTAACACAATATTGGAAGCCAATTATACTCCAATTAAAAAATGAATAAATCCTACAAGTCTAATACACTGATTAGGTAAAAGTAAAGTGAACTTTCCTAGTGAAAGTGAAAGTTACTCAGTCGTGTCCAACTCTTTAAGACCCCATGGACTATGCAGTTAAGTAATAAAAGGAACTGGGGTTGCAGTGATATTCTCCTGCCAAGGTATAAGCTCCATTAGGGTAAAGAGATGCCATTCTTTTTCACTGCTGTACTTTCAGTGCCAATACCGTATAGTTCAGTCGCTCAGTTGTATCTGACTCTTTGCAACCCCATGTTAAATAAAAGGAATTGCATGTTTTTACCATGTGACTCTGTTTAATAGATGCAAAAATAAGATAACATAGAAAGGTATACAAACAGTATTTAAACCTAAAGCTCATAGAAGAAAAAGTAAAACATAGGAAAGAAATCAGACTGCAATATTTTTAGCTTTTCCAATGACCACCAAATTCCAGTTGAACTAATATTATGAGTGGACAGTAGGTAAGACTGAGGGATCAAAGAATCCTTAGTCTGTGACTTCTTCACCATCTGTCATACCCATGGTTTACTTCCAGAAGCCACAATTTGGGGCTTTGTCCCTAGATGTCAGGCCCCTTTTCCTAGCTAGGAAATAATTCAATTTGTTTGTTCCAATATCATCTCAAATGAATACTTTAAAAAACTAACTCCTCACTCTGTAGTCCAAAGCAGATTCTTTTTCTTTTTCTTTTTTTCATTGAAGTATAGTTGACTTACAATGTTGTGTTAGTTTCAGGTATACAGCAAAGTGATTCAGTCATATATATATATATATATATATATTAGAATACATAGAATATATATATATATTCTTTTTCAGATTTTTTCCATTATAGATTATTACACAATATTGAATGTAGTTCCCCATGCTATACAGCAGGTCCTTATTTTTTATTTCATATATAGTAGTGTGTATCTGTTAGCCTGAATCTCCTATTTTATCCCTCCCTCCTCCTTCCCTTTTGGTAACAGTAACTTTGTTTTCTACATCTGTCTGTTTCTGTTGTTTTAAATAAGTTCATTTGTATATATTTTTTAAGTTTTCACATATAAGTGATATTATATTGATCTGATACTTACCTTTTACTATCTGACTTGCTTCTTTCAGTATGATAATCTCTAAGTGCATCCATGTGGCTATCAGATCAGATCAGTCGCTCAGTTGTGTCCGACTCTTTGCGACCCCATGAATCGCAGCACGCCAGGCCTCCCTGTCCATCACCAACTCCCGGAGTTCACCCAGACTCACGTCCATCGAGTCAGTGATGCCATCCAGCCATGCGGCTGTAAGTGGTATCGTTTCATTGCTTTCTACTTTAATGTAATGGCTGCACAGTGTTCCTTTGTATGCATGGGCCACACCTTCTTTATTCACTCCTCTGCCAGTGGACATCTAGATTGTTCTCATGTTTGGGCTACTGTGAATAGTGCTACTGTGAACATAGAGGTGCATATGTCATTTTGAATTATAGTTTTTCCAGATGGATGTTCAAAAGTGGGATTGCTAGATCATATGATAGATCTACTTTTAGTTTTTTAAAGAGTCTCCATATTGTTCTCTATAGTGACTGCATCAGTTTGCACCCCCACCAACAGTGTGTGTTGTTGTTTTTTCCACTCCATCTCCAGAGTTTTGAATGATGGCCATTCTGTCTGGTGTGCAGTGTAGAGTTTTTAACGATGGCTATTCTGACTGGTGTGAGGTGACAGCTCATTGTAGTTCTGATTAATTTGTATTTTTCTAATGATTAGCAGTGTTGAGCATCTTTTTATGTGCCTGTTGGCCATCTATATGTCTTATTTGGAGAAATGTCTATTTACGTCTTCTGCCCATATTTTGATTTTGTTGTTTGGGTTTTTTTAATTATTATTAAGCTGTATGAACAGTGTGTATTTTGGAAATTAATCCATTGTCAGTTGCATCATTTGCAAATGTTTTCTTCCATGCTGCAGGTTGTCTTTTCATTTTGTTTGTGCTTTTCTTTGCTGTGCAAAAGCTTTTAAGTTTAATTAGGTCCCATTTGTTTATTTTTGCTTTTAATTCTGTAACTCTAGAAGAAGGGTCCAAAAAAATATTGCTGAGGTTTATGTCAAAGAGTGTTCTGCCTATGTTTTCCTCTATGACTTTTATAATATCCAGTCTTACATTTAGGTCTTTAATCCATTTGGGGTTTATTTTAGTACATAATGTTAGAGAATGTTCTAATTTCATAATTTTACACATAGCTGTCCCATTTTCCCACTTAATGAAGCAGTTGTCTTTTTCCATTGTACATTCTTGCTTCCTTTGTTAAAGATTAATTGACCATATTTGTGTGGCCAAAGCAGATTCTTACTACCTTTAGGGATGTAAAAATCCTTCATAGGATTTAACCTAAGATTCCATGTTCTCCAGTAGGAAAGAAAGTCTCGATTTCCTCTGTCTAAACCATAGAACTGTCACAATCTAGATGAGATCAGATCAGATCAGTCGCTCAGTTGTGTCCGACTCTTTGCGACCCCATGAATCGCAGCACGCCAGGCCTCCCTGTCCATCACCAACTCCTGGAGTTCACTCAGACTCACGCCCATCGAGTCAGTGATGCCATCCAGCCATCTCATCCTCTGTCGTCCCCTTCTCCTCCTGCCCCCAATCCCTCCCAGCATCAGAGTCTTTTCCAATGTATCTTTCCCTTTCTCCTTTGTCTTTGCTTATTTTCTTTTCTCAGCTATTTGTAAGGCCTCCTCAGACAACCACTTCACCTTCTTGCTTTCTTTTTCTTGGGGATGGTTTTGTTCACCACCTTTTGTACAATGTTACAAACCTCTGTCCATAGTTCTTCAGGCACTCTATCAGATGTAATCCCTTGAATCTACTCATCACCTCCACTGTATAATCATAAGGTGTTTGATGCTGGGAAAGATTGAAATTGGGGGAGAAAGGGACAACAGAAGATGAGATGGTTGGATGGCGTCATCGACTCGATGGACATGAGTTTGAGTAAGCTCCAGGAGTTGGTGATGGACAGGGAAGCCTGGGGTGCTGCAGTCCATGGGGTTGCAAAGAGTTGGACATGACTGAATGACTGAACTAAACTGATACCTGAATGGCCTAGTGGTTTTCCCTACTTTCAATAATTTGAGCCTGAATTTTGCAATAAGAAGCTGATGATTTGAGCCACAGTCAGCTCAAGGTCTTGTTTTTGCTGGCTGAATAGAGCTTCTCCAGCTTGGGCAGCAAAGAGTATAATTGATCTGATTTCAGTATTGGCAATCTGGTAATGTCTATGTGTAGAGTCATCTCTTCTGTTGTTGGAAGAGAGTGTTTGCTATGACCAGTGCGTTCTCTTGGCAAAACTCTGTTAACCTGTTCCTGCTTCATTGTGTACTCCAAGGCCAAACTTACCTGTTATTCCAGGTATGTCTTGCGTTTGCATTCCAGTCCCCTGTGGGGACTCTTGCATTCCAGTCTCTGTGATGAAAAGGACATCATTTTTTTGGTGTTAGTGCTAGAAGGTCTTGTGGGTCTTCATAGAACCGTTCAGCTTCAGCTTCTTTGGCATTAGTGGTTGGGGCATAGACTTGGATTACTGTGATGTTGAATGATTTGCCTTTGAAACAAACGGATATCATTCTGTGGTTTTTGAGACTGCACCCTAGTACTGGATTTTGGACTCTTTTTTTGACTATGAGGTCTACTACATTTCTTCTAAGGGATTCTTGCCCACAGTAGTAGATATTATGGTCATCTGAATTACATTTGCCCATTCCCATCCATTTTAGTTCACTGCTTCCTAAAATGTCAATGTTCACTCTTGCCATCTCCTGTTTGATCACATCCAATTTACCTTGATTCATGGACCTATTCCAGGTTCCTATGCAATATTGTTCTTTACAGCATCAGACTTTACTTTCACCACCTGATACATCCACATCTGGGTGTCCTTTCTGCTTTGGCTCAGCCTCTTCATTGCTTCTGTAGCTATATTTCCCCTCTTCTCCAGTAGTGTATTGGACACCTACCAACCTGGGAGACTCATCTTTCAGTGTCTTATCTTTTTGCCTTTTCATATTGTTCATGGGGTTCTCCAGGCAAGAACACTGAAGTGGTTTCCCATTCCCTTCTGCAGTGGACCACATTTTGTCAGGACCTGACTACCAGGGCCATGCCCTTCAGCTGCTTCACTTAGGTGGAAGACATGCCCAGTGTCCTGTTTCTCCCACTGCTGGTCCTCTTGGGACTGTAAAGCTTCACGGGCCACCAGGTGTTGGTCAACATGCGGCCGGGGGTCCAGGGCAAAGGCCCTGCTGCTGGTGTTGGCTGAAGCTGATTGATGTTGGAGGATGCCCAGGGACAGAGGGCTCCCTGGCCTGACTATTGCCACTGGCTTCCCTGGGCCTGATCCGCCTCCCAGGCACCTACAATATGTAGACTTTGTCTTATTGTTGTTTTCAGTTAGGTCAATTGCTTATTATTATAGGGTCAACCCCCATGTACCCACCATCCCAGTCATGACCTAGAATGGCCATCAACCTTTAAGTCTCCTGTGTGTTACTGCCTGAATGTTTGTGTCTGCCCCGGCCCCCCTCACCAGCTCCAAATTCATATGTTGAAGCCTAATCCTCAGTGTGATGGTGTTAGGAGGTAGAACTGTTGGGGGATGGTTAGGTCATGAAGGCACAGCCCTCATGAATGGAATTAGAGGCCTGATGAAACAGAGTCTAGAGATCACCCTTACCCCTTCTACCACGAGAAGACCCAGCAAGAAGACAGTAGCCTGTGAATCTGGAAGTGGGCTCTTGCCTGACGCCAAACCTTCTGTGTCTTAATCTTGGACTTCCCTGTTTCTAGAACTGTGAGAATATAAATTCCTACTGTTTAAGCCACCCAATCTCTGCTATAGACAGTTTCTTAACAATTTTTTGACTTTATGGTGATGTGAAAGCAATACACATTTAGTAGAAGTTTTACTTTTAACTTTTATATTTTCCTGAGCTAGTGATAAGTAGTATAGTATTCTCTTGTGATGCTAGGCAGTGAGCTATAGTGCCTATTCAGCCAGCCAGACGGTCACCAGGGTAAACAGCTTATATGCTGACAACCATTCTGTACCCACACAGCCATTCTGTTTTCCACTTTTGCAGTATTCAGGAAAGTACATGAGATACTCAGTGTTGTTGTTTGGCAATAAATCATGTCTGACTCTGCAGGCCTATGGATTGTAGCCCACCAGGCCTCTCTGTCCATGGGATTTCCCAGACAAGAATACTGGAGTAGGTTGTCATTGCCTTCTCAAAGGGATCTTCCTGACCCAGGGATCGAACCTGCATCTCTTGCATTGGCATGTGGATTCTTAATTTCTGAGCCACCAGGAAAAGGATATTCAATACCTTATTATAAAATAGGCTTTGTGTTATATGACTTTCCCCAACTGTAAGCTAATATAAGTATTCTGAGCACGTTTAAGGTAGGTGAGGCTGGTAGGTAAGGTGTATTTTCAGTGTATGACATTTCCAATTTATGATAGTTTTCCTTGGAAGGAAAGTTATGCCCAACCTAGATAGCATATTCAAAAGCAGAGACATTACTTTGCCAACAAAGGTTCATCTAGTCAAGGCTATGGTTTTTCCTGTGGTCATGTATGGATGTGAGACTTGGACTGTGAAGAAGGCTGAGCGCCGAAGAATTGATGCTTTTGAACTGTGGTGTTGGAGAAGACTCTTGAGAGTCCGTTGGACTGCAAGGAGATCCAACCAGTCCATTCTGAAGGAGATCAGTCCTTGTATTTCTTTGGAAGGAATGATGCTAAAGCTGAAACTCCAGTACTTTGGCCACCTCATGTGAAGAGTTGATTCATTGGAAAAGACTCTAATGCTGGGAGGGATTGGGGGCAGGAGGAGAAGGGGACAACAGAGGATGAGATGCTGGATGGCATCACTGACTCGATGGATGTGAGTCTGAGTGAACTCCAGGAGTTGGTGATGGACAGGGAGGCCTGGCGTGCTGCGATTCATGGGGTCGCAGAGAGTCAGACATGACCGAGCGACTGAACTGAACCCCATGCTAAGTGGAGGGAGATCTGTATTTTGTTATGGCAGCCTGGGCATACTAATATACAAGCTCATTGTGTGATTAAGACTGTCCCCCACCCCATCAGTTCTTGCTGGAATTTTATTAATTCTGAAGTATACTGTTTTTATATTTAGTAATCAGCTCTTTACAAAGTCTGTCTCTTTGACTAGCCTACAAATTCCTTAATGCCATGCAGGCTTCTCTTTGCCTCATTGTATTCCCTCTCCCCACAAGGTCCCCTCTCTAGTGACCTTTCTATATGTGTTGTTAGAAAAGTCACACAAATATTTACAGCATAGCTGGCAAGCGTTTAACCACTCTTTGCTAAAAATACATTGTGCTTTGGAAACATGAACTTATAGGGCATCACTGTGTGCTTATTTGCAGACTCACTATTAAAAAATTCTTTACCAAGTTAAATATTTATCTGTGCACACTGTATTCAACTGAGTACTCTGTGGAGACACAGCCATGAGAAAGTTCTCATATCTCTACTTCCTGAGAGTCCAGCACATAGCCTTATATTTCTCAGGCTTTGTTAGTGACTTCACCATTTAGAGAGAGAGAGAGAGAGTGTGTGTGTGTGTGTGTATTATCTCTTCTCCAACATGAACCATAAGGTACCTTCCTTTGCAGATGCCCACATGTGACTGAGCTCTGTTTAAATGGTGATACCTAAAGTATTATGTTATTCCTAGCCTGTTCTGATTCATTTATAGTGTTAAGGATTCTCACTCTTATCTTTCTGCAAATCTGGATTTTCCACTTTTCATTAGTGTAGCTAAAGGTAATGTAATAGTAATGGTCAGATACACACTTTGATCCATGTTTACTTAAAAAAAATATTTTTTTAATGGGATGCTGAGAGCAGATTCTTTTTTCACCACTCTATGTATAATCTTTTCTAGCTTCCAACTTGAGTGGAAACAGAGGAAATATTTCTGTATGACTTATAGTTTAGGGAAAGGACCATAGATATGAGAAGAACTGCATCTACAGAGATAAGCCTGACAACTTTTTCTGCTGAGAATCTTTTATTGAAGAATTAAGTTCCATATACTTGTCCCCATAGCCATCCTAGAGAAACTGGTTCGCTGCCAAAGGAAACTTGGTGCCCTTGAACATCAGGGAGACTCAGAGCATGGTCCATATTTTACAAAATAAAGTGTGCCACGGCTCTCCCTGCAAGAAAAATAATACTTTTAAAAGGGGAGCTTTGGAAATCTTAAGTTGAAAGTTGCATCATCTTAGATCAAGCCAGCCAGATGAATACATAACATGAAAGCTGAACAATTAATTACCAAGCTTCAGCATGGTGGAAAAAAGGGAACTCAGTGTACCAGTAAAAGCCAGTGTTAGGAGCCAAAAATTCTGTAAGTTTCTCTTTTATCTACCACTGAATAATATTATGATGACAATCAAATGTTTCTTCCCCTAACTTCAATTCTTATTCTTAGGCATTTTCTTTCTCTCTCATTTTCTCTCTTTTTCCTTCCTTTTGTAAAATATTATGATTTTCAGTCAGCCATCTCTTAGGCTTCATAGCAGCATCTGGCTTACATAGCTAAGATGGCTTCTGGTTCTGTGTGAGGGGCTCTTTCTACAAATAAAATACTGAATAAAGCACTTACACAACAGCATTGCAAAATACACATCTGTTGCCATATACTATCCCATCAGATCCACAGTGAGGTAGGTACTCCATGGTGCATATTTCTGAATATGTGGTGCACTCAACCTCCCTCTGTTCAAAAAAAAAAACACCATTAAATCATAGAAAAGAAACTCTTTTAAAGCCTTGAGAGGATCATTAGTTCAGAATCCCACTTGCAGAAAGGTGTATTTTCTGCAGTTTACATAACCTGACCCAACATTGGTGAGAATACCATCACAGCAAGAGATTGCTCAGCCCAAGTTCAAGGCTGCCCTCTCTCTCATTCTCCCGTGTAGCTAATGAACAGAATCCATCCTGTGGCTTATGAATAAAGGAGTATAAATAAAGTTTCTGGAGTCTTCTGGGTAAATAAATTATATTTCAGATTTTCTGTTTAGGCTGGCCAGGTGTGTTACCTGTGACTACTCATAGTCATAGATAATTTGTAGAATAAATACCTTAAAATAGTTGTTCTTGATGAAAGGGAGGAATTGTTGAAACATTTTATATTAAGGATATGTAAAATTTTTGTGTATACTTACGCATTCATTATTATGAAGTTTCCTGAGTTGAGATCCTTTATCCCTGAAAAATAAGATTTTATTGAATCAGTAATTTGATATTTCTTAATCTACAGAGTAAAACATGGTCATATGTCATTCTGTGTTGTCTGACCTGAACTAAGTAGTTCTGGTTAATATTCTTCCCCAGTTAGTTAATATTTGTCATTAACATCTTTGATAAATGATCATTTTGCAAACAAATTAAAATATAAAAAAATAAGATCAACACTAAAAGGAGAGTAGATTGGGCATTTTTAAAATAATCCATGAATACTCAGATGGAAATCAAAGGTATAATAAAGTATGTGGATATTTTTGCAGTTTTAAAAGAAAATATTCACATATCCATATCTGGCACTTATAGTCTGTGTAATTTTGTTATAATCACTTCTCCTTTCTGAGTATTAGATTTCCTCCTTCTAAAAAGATACGAGATAATATAATCAATCCCATCTCAGTGTTTAGTCTCTGGTATTGCATATTCTGAGGGGTTTTATTTGACTAACACTTGCTATTATATTTGACTATGACTTTTCAGAAAGGCTAGAAAAGAAGGAGGAAAATGATTAAAAGGAAGAAAAGCTCCTTTCTTTGAGTATTCACTCTGTGTCAGCTGCTTAGTTAAGATTTGACATGTTTTCTCACAATGAATCCTAAACACTATTATAATTTCTGCTTTGCTGAATACAGAAGTACATAGCAGAATGGGTATTTGTTTGCCTAATGTCAGAGATCTACTAAGTGCAGCCTGGATTTGAATCCAGATGTCTGACACAAAAGTCCACGATTTTAACTGCTAGTTGGAAAGCAGTGAGTTCAAGTTGCTGGAGTGACTGGTAATAATCATTATTGTAAAGTCTCCTAGAAGCTGAGATGTTGTTTATAGTGAGAACTTAATGTGTGGGGATGATGGTGGTGAGGATTCCAACAAATTCCAACTATCCGTTTGTACTTTCATTCTCTTCCCTAGATTTTTCCAGACAATCAGAGAAGCAACATGATTTTCCTCTGGGGTGTGAAGGGTAGATCAAAGTGTTACAATAGTGTCCATGGCTTACAGCCCAAGTAGCAACATCTCTCTTCTGAGTTTCCATTAACTGATAAGAAAGATCATGAAAGTTTGACCAAAAATATGTTTCCTGCCTGAGACCCAGTTTCCTTAAATGTAATTTGGGAATAAAAATGCCTATATGTAACAGCTAATGCCTGAGGGATACCGTGTAATATAATACACATGAGAATTTGGCCGGATAGCAAAGAAATATACATAATATATATCCCTAATATAACTAGTTTTGGGGTTTTTTTAAACAAAACAATGTCCACAGAGTAGTAGAGGAACATGACAAAAGGTAAGATGTCAAACCATGTTTTCAAAAGCCGAGTAGATTTTGGCCAATGTGACTTTTGTGATTGTAAAGCAAAACAAAACTGGGCTCCAAATTGAGTATAATACTTACCTATTTAGGAAACAGTACATACATTCATTACTGTAAGTTTTCATATCTATGCCACATATTGGACTCCATATCTTTGTGCACGCAATCCCGATACCTTTTATGTTGTATTTGGTGCAGTTCACCTGTAATTGGGACAAAATAATACTCTGCATTGTGTTTCTTCAATTCTGTTATCATTCTTATATCTAGATGGTGAAGAGTGAGAAGAGAGTAGGAAGATTCCCTCCTCAGCTTTTCAGCAAACATGTCTAGAAGGCCTTTTGTGGACCAGGTGCTGTGCTGCAAAAATAAATCAGACCTAGAACAGTATTTAAATGAGAATGAGCAGTTTAAGCAAGAAATATTAGTCTCTCTCTCTTTTTTTTTTAGGGTTATAATGACAGTCCAGTAGAATAATGAATGATACTGAGAAAAGTTTAAAATACTACCTAAAAGTAGGAGCTTCCTTGATCTCCTGTTCTCCTTTTGCACAGAGACTCGTTTAAAGAAACACCATTAGAAAAGTAGAGTAGAAACAGTTTTTACCTCCCATGGAATTATTTCAGCCCACTGTGAGTCAATTTAGATACCTTCACCACTCATTTACATATTCACCCTGATTTCATTTTTACAAAGAGCATGCCAAAAAGGTACTCACCTCTATCCCTATTTCTTGATCACCAGAAGAGACTATGATGAGATGCATTTGGAGAGAAGGAATTAGAGAAATAGTAAATTCTACAGTTAGAAATGCAAAGCTGAATTCATTGTTCACAGTAACTAAAACCCATTTCCCAACATCCCTTGCCCAGACCAGACCGAAAAGAGGTCACTTCTTTAGTCAGGCCAGCTAAGGGTGAAGTCAGAGAAATATAATCCTGACCCCCTGACCCCACCAAAAAAAAAAAAATGAGGTTGGGGGCGAGAATCTCTGATCACTGGAGAAGAAACTGTAGAGGAATCCAGGAGATCCTGTGGGCATGCCCAGGGAGAGTTGGACTTAAGGTCTCAGAGTTGCATAGTTGATTTCTAAAAGGGCAAGTCAGAAACCTGAGAGATCTAATGAGGAACTGAGCAGGAACTTCTCAGTCCTTTTCTTCTCAGTCTCTCTTCCTCTTCCTGAAGGTCTGATTTACCCCTACTCTGTTGATCAGACCAATCTAAATAGATGCCTACTAAATTTTCTTTTGACTTTAACATTCTATGAGCTTCCCTTGTAGCTCAGCTGGCAAAGAATCCACCTGCAATGTGGGAGACCTGGGTTTGATCCCTGTGGTTGGGAAGATCCCCTGGAGAAGGAAAAGGCTACCCACTCTAGTATTTCACTTTCACTTAATATTCTATAATTACTGAAGGCCAAATATACTGCAGTTAACATAAGAGAATGAATATTGAAAAGGAATCCTAACTCACCGGGTGGAGTGACAGCCCATGTCATGGCTGCCAGAGCGAGGATGGCAAAAGTAGTGATGCTGTTCATAGTGATGATGAATGAGGGTATTCGAGAGCCGCTGCCCCGAGTCAAGAAGTTCAGAGAGAAACAGACAAAAAGCAGTCTGACAGATGCATGTATATATACACTCAGAGCAGAGACCTACCCTCATTAAAACTGGTCTTTGCAGTGATGATTGGCTGTTAATCCAAGCAAGGTTGTTTCTTTTCATTTGTCAAACAAAGCTTCCTTATTATCTTGAGTTACAGACAATTGGAATAGTTACATCCTGATACCAACTACCAGATGTTTTCCATAATAGTCCTTTGATCACTCAGCAGTTATAATGGCATGGCTATATTTGAGGACAAATAAAGTCATAGGTGAAATGAATAGCAAATGGACTCTTAAATGACACGTAAAGGGATTTTACAGTTATGTGAAATGCAAGAATGTTGAAATAGATCAGAGAAATGCTGAGGACATTTCTTTAAAATGTACTGTAATAGACAACATTAATAGTACCATAAACCTTGCTTTTGTAAGTATGAACACACTTTACAACCTTCTGTGAAGGCTTGTTAAATGATTAACCTTATGAAATGTGAAGACAAGTATTATTGTTATTTTGCAAATAAAATAACAAAATCAGAAAGATTAAGTATATTCTTTTTAGTCACATTCTTAACAGTTAGGAGAGCTGGTCCCTTCCAATTCTAGGCCTACCTATACTTTAAAAAACAAAAAACTACGATATACTACTTTGGTCACTAAAATGGATATTTATAATGAAAACCTATATTCAACATGTTATCTCATGCCTTTTAAGATCATACCATGATATTGTGTATGACCCATTCTCCTGCACCCATATCTATAAATATTCTGTTTATCCACATGACCAGTATTTTTTCAACAACACACACCCAGTGATTTCCAATTATTTAGCATTTTCACCTCTATTATCCCTTGTGCTCTTCACATCAGCTCTCCAGAAGACAGAGTTAATATAAAGGAAAAATTCATTCACAAAGGACAGATTCAGAGATGGAGGAGGTAAGCAAATTCCCCAAAATAGATAGCTATTTTGATCTTCACTGAAACCAGATCTTCCAGTTTCAGATCTTACTATCTTCCAGTAATGATTGTATTTGTTTCTAATTTTTTAAGATATGTTTCTCTCATTCATACTTCCCATTTTCCAATACCACCTCTTTTCTCTCTGAATTCTACAGTTTTAGTTTATTGTAAAAATTTGAATACTTATATTTTACATATATTTCGAGGCTTTATCAACATTTGAAATATGTATACCACAATGAAGTGCAATCCAGAAGGTTTTCTGAATGGGGTAAATGGTCATCTTTCCAGGTTATAGTGAAACACCTGTTTAGAGGGACCGTGTTCTAAGCAGGTAACAGAAATGAGAACAATGACTCACAGAATGTGAGAATTGGTGAGTCCCAGAACAAACATCTGGATCTGTGGTCTTCAGACTTTCTGTTGTTGTTGTTCAGTCACTAAGTTGTGTCCGACTCTTTGCGGCCCCTGGACTGCAGCACACCAGTCTTCCCTGTCCTTCACTATCTCCCAGAGTTTGCTCAAGCTCATGTCCATTGAGGCAGTGATGCCCTCCAGCCATCCCATCTTCTGTCACCCCCTTCTCCTCCTGCCCTCCATCTTTTTCAGCATCTGGATCTTTTCCAGTGAGTTGGCTCTTCGCATCAGGTGGCCAAGGTATTTGAGCTACAGCTTCAGCATCAGTCTTTCCAATGAATATTCAGGACTGATTTCCTTCAGGATTGACTGGTTTGATCTCCTTGCTCTCCTAGGGACTGTCAGGAGTCTTTTCCATCACCACAGTTCAAAAGCATCAATTCTTTGGCGCTCGGTCTTCTTTATGGTCCAACTCTCACATCTGTACATGACTACTGGAAAAATCATAGCTTTGACTGTATGGACCTTTGTTGGCAAAGTGATGTCTCTGCTTTTTAATGTGCTGTCTATGTTTGTCATTTTTTTAATTGTTGTCAAATTTAAAAACGGAACTTTTTCCACACTCAAATGCACTTTTATGAGGCAAATGATAAAGAAGCAGATTTTTTTTTTTTTTAAATCTAAGTTAAATGGAAGCAATATAGGGCTCAAGAGTACTTGCATTTCTACCATGCACTTCAAGGCTCCATGGAAATCAATTTGGAAAAGAAAAGGAAGTGAGGCCCTCAGAGGAAGAGTACCATGATGAGGCCATTCATTGAATTAGATCACCTGATTAGAGTACAGGATTCTTCCTGCTACTTCATATCTTCTCACGTGCACACAGCTCTAAGTCAACATGTCTGGCCTGACTTACTTTCCCAAATAAGATGAGGGAAGATTTGCTACCTGGGTCCTAGACTCAGGTCTCTACTGTTTACTGAGGAGTGCCTTCTGGGCATCCTGTAGGATCTTCCAGGTCAACTTGCTCCCCCAAAACCTTGCTGCTTAATCTCACTTTTAGGCTTCTCTCCAGTTTCACTGTGCTGATAGCTGTCAGTAGTAACCCAACCCAGGAAAATTTAGGAGTCTTCATATCCTGTCTAATTTTCACACCATCTAATCTCTCTACAATTAGGTTTTAATTTGTGTATGTGCTTTCCTCTCCATGAAGTTTTTTTTTTTTTTTTAACTTTGTTTCATTGATTCATTCCTTTAAATCCAGAGTTTAAGAAGAATGACCTATATGTCTACCTCCCATGTTCTTTCTGGAAATCTTCATTAAAAAAAATGAATCTGCTCAACAAACTAATAAGACTCCATTTCTCTTTCTTCCTTTATCTATTCAGTAACTAAGGATTTAAAAATAGTATGTAGAATTACATTAAACTCAACATCCTCGTAATACATTGCCCATATCAAAAAACCCATCAGTAAATCCACACCCATTTCTATTACCAGTTCCTTAACAGGCACAAAGTTTTTGTTTCAAAACTCGTAGGTTGGCTGTGATTCTGAGGTAGCCAGGCCTTGATGCAGACATGCACTGCATGTGAATTCCTAGCAATCCCCAACATGGTTCCATGGAGTAGGTGTCAGTTTTGATCAGTAAATGTAGATACACAATACTGTCTGTCGTTTTCTCTAAATAAAATTACAGAATTCTGAGCTCTTCACTCTGCTTGGATTTGAGTAGATTTAGTCTCATTCATTATTAGAGTTTGTGATGATCTGAAATGCGTAAGCAGTGCATGGGAAATGAGAGCAGGCCCTCTTATCTCTGGACAGGCATGGTTTCTACCTGCATCTCTGCCGTGCATGCCAGCCTTAAATGGCTCCCTTCACTGAGGCAGCTCCCTATTCCATGCCACACAGGAGACAGGGTGATTTTTGACTGAGACTGAAAAACTCCTGAGTCCAGGGTTCAGCAGATACTTTGTATAGGCAGGCACTCAGCAGTCTCTGCCTCTTCAGGAAGCGGCCAGCAGCAGTCTCGGTCAGTGTTAGAACTCAGTCCTTTTGATTTCTCTTGAAAATTTAATTTCTTCTGTTTTTGCATTCCTTTCTAAAGTACTCAAGCCACTAATGTTACCACCCAAATCTTGGCTTTCTCTGCCCTCTGATGCCAAATAAATAACACAGAGACAAAGTCTGGAGGAAATAGAAAGGCTGTTTTGATCCTCAGCTGGCCTAGCGGAGAGAGAACACAGCAGGCTGGTGCCTCAAGAACCGTGGTTCTCCCCCTACCCTACCCCCACCTCCCCACGTGGGGAATCTGAGGAGATCCTGTAGATGGGGCTCCAAGTCTGGGGTAAGTGATAAAGACCAAAGTAGTGAGTCTTGCATATTCATCCTACTGGGCCTACTTTCTGAAATGCAGAAAGCTACAAGGTCTGCTTGTATTCATTGTATTTATTACATTCATTGGAAGGACTGATGCTGAAGCTGAAACTCCAATACTTTGGCCACCTGATGCGAAGAACTGATTCATTTGTAAAGACCCTGATGCTGGGAATGATTGAAGGCAGGAGGAGAAGGGGACAACAGAGGATGAGATGGTTGGATGGCATCACTGATTTAATGGACATGAATCTGAGTAGGCTGTGGGAGTTGGAGATGGACAGGAAAGCTGGGGTTGCAAAGAGGCAGAAAAGACTGAGCGACTGAACTGCTTGACAAGGTCTGCAAAGGGAGTGCCGGGGAGGAAAGCACCAGGTACAGGGTGTAATTTGCATAGAGTTAAGGGGTTGTAGGTCTGAGATGTAATTTACATAGTGTCAAGTTAGTTTTGTAAAATAGACTACAGGTTAGTAACAGTTAAAGTAAAACTTAAAAAAATTTTTTCGATAGGGCAGTCAAGAAAAAAGCATTCTTAGTGAAATTTTCATACTTTGTGTTGGCATTTCCTACTGTGCTTATAATATCTTGTCTTTGTTATATAATATCAATTTTTCAATAACATTTTTACCTCATCCTATGATTTTTCTTCAAGGTTGATCATGAATATTTAATGAGAATATACTATCAGTCACAGTGAAAATAAAGCAGCATTTTACTAAATAATTTTTTCTTTTAAATAAAATAACTAAAAGAAAAAAATAAAACTAGGTGTTATTAACTCTTTCACGCACACTTATGTTTCTTCTTTAGTCTGTTCTTTGTTCCCTTTACTTTCCTCGTTCTCAGGAGAGGAAAAACTCCATTTCTATTTTTGCTGCAACACTAGGAGTAATATTTTACCTATTTTTATGTTTTTGTCCAGGGAATTACTAAGGCAAAAATTCATATCATTTTTTGTAAGTTTTGTCCAAGGAATTACTAAGGCAAAAAATCATATCATTTTTTGCAAGCTTTGTGCTTGATGGTCAAGGAAAGATACAAAGAAAACTAGTTAATAGCTTTTAACTACTGCTTGAGTTGTTGATGCTGTGTTACTATTTCTTGTTTGACATACTGGCATTAAAATGACTATCACGATTCCATTCTCCTTTAGAGTCTTATCTTGTGCTTCTGCTGCTGCTACTGCTAAGTCGCTTCAGTCATGTCCGACTCTGTGCGACCCCATAGATGGCAGCCCACCAGGGTCCCCCGTCCCTGGGATTCTCCAGGCAAGAACACTGGAGTGGGTTGCCATTTCCTTCTCCAATGCATGAAAGTGTAAAGTGAAAGTGAAGTCGCTCAGTCGTATCCGACTCTTTGCGACCCCATGGACTGCAGCCTACCAGGCTCCTCCTTCCATGGGATTTTCCGGGCAAGAGTACTGGAGTGGGGTAAGTGCTAATATGGGGGGTGGGGGGAAGAGCTCTACCAGAAATTCTTCAGTGGGCAATTATAACTGGAGGTTATCCAACTGCCTACACATCTTCTGAGTGCCTGGCACAGCGTCTGGGCAGAGACGGATGTGGCATTTCCTGCTTGATTCATCAATGCCCATCTTGCAACCAGAGGCTGGGCCCTGAGCAAATATCCTTTGCAAGCACAATTGTCAGCAGCTCATTTTAGAGACTTTTGCAATGGAGTTTTGGCAACTTTTTCTCACTTAAAATTTTAGGAGCAGAAAGAATCGAGACGAGAATATACTAGCTGGCAGTTTTCTGTTTCATTACTATTCCAAGGACTTCTTTTGTGTTGTCATTAGAATTTACTTTTCGTTGTTAATTCTGTTACTCTTTGCTAACAAATCTGCATGTGTACTTACCCCATAGATTTGGAATTGAAGTATTCCACAAATGAACAGAAGTGACATTTCTGTAGGTAATAAACAGTTTTCTAGGATCACTGGATATAAACGCCACCCTTTTGTCTGAAAACATAATCACATGGTTAGTTAGTTTCATGAAAAGTGTAGAACTGTGGTTCATGAGGCCAGAGGGAGTGGTGTAAGGGACATGAAATTAAAAACCATTTACTTGAATTTATACCTCATTTACTCCCATCTGGGTAAGCTCAGAAAATCACTTCCTCTCTTTTGGCTTTAGGATTCCTATATATTAAACATGCTGGATAAATCATGGGGTAGTTTTATTCTAGCTCTGTCAATCTAGGAGGTTATCAACCTGAAATAAAATAATTGAGATTTTCTTTATCACTATGTATCATATATTTAGTTGACTAAGAGCAGTTAATTAGTTGAAATTAAGGTTAATTATAACAGTATACTTCATAGCTTTTTTTTTTTTCTGGGCTCCTACTGCTTTTGCATTCCTCTTTAGCTACAACCTTTTCTAATATTTCTAAGAAATACCTCATGAATCTAGCCTTTGTCTAGGGAGGAGATACATTTTACAAGTTCATATTTTCACTTAACTAGCTTGTTTCCAACCATCATTGCCAGCAGTTTTTGAAGAGAAAAGTCCTTGTAGGCATTGACAGTAACTAAGAGGCGTGTTCTAAATTTCCTTTAAAAACTCTAAGCGAGTATAGCTTTACCCAACAACTTTAATAAGTAATAGCTCCAAGTTAAGTATTACAGTATGTATGAACTAGAAAGAAAAGCAAGAATATTAAACCATCTTTTCTTCTCTTAAAGCAGTCACAGTCTGGTGAGAGAGACAGACTTGTAAATAAGCAACTAGGAAACAAGTGACAGCTGGTAATCTGGGTGTAGGGAGAAGAGGTTATGGGAGCATAAGAGAGGAATAACTAATTCACATTCAGAGGGGAAAGAAGTTGTGGAAGGTTTCTAGAAAAAAGCCTCACCTTTAATGAGGTGAAAATAAATTTATCCTAGAGTTTAAAGGAATGAACCTTAAAAGATGGAAGGAAAAAAATCGGAGAAGGACCAGAGGTGAATACAGAGGATATGTTAGGAGGAGAGGACATATATAAATAAATTTCAGGAAATTATTCAAGGGTAGAAGGGAAAAAGGATAATATAAGAGCTGAGACTAAAGAGGTAGACAGAGGCCTTACACGTCAGAGGGAGTTTGGTATTCATCTTGGGGACTAGAGAAATCACTTAAAGGTTTTATGCATAATACTACCAAATTTGGATTTCAGATCAGTACCCTGCAGGGAGATCATGTATAAAGTTGTTACAGTCAGTCATAAGAGGATGATGGCTTAAACGAAAGAGTTAATAAATTTATTGATAAGTGAATAGAGGACAAAAGGGAGTAGGGAACACATTGCCTTGGTTTCAGGTTTGTCTTGTTTTACTGTGTTTTAGTGCACCCTGGCTGCTTAGGAGGAATTTTCCAAAAAACAAAACAAAACATTAAACTGGGGAATTAAGCAGATCTGTGTTTCAAAGAGGTCATTGGAAGATTGTTTTAAAAGAGAGGGCTGTAAAGGATGGCGACGAGCACGTCTGGTAGGCCGTTGAAAAAGTCCACTGAAAAGATAGAAGGTCTAAAATTCATTCAAGAAAAAAAGTTAAAAAGTAAATTGTCTTTAGGCTTGAAAGGTATTTACAAGGACTGTAATAGGACAGAGTGTATAGAACAGCCTGGAGGAAGACAGCACATCATCCCGCAAAATGATCCACAAGAACTACCATCTTGTGAAAAGTCCCTCAAGGATGACCAATGTTTTATTAGATTCTTTTCCCTATGACTCCTTTTCAGATGACCAAGTCTTTCTCTCTGTCCTCCCTTCATGCTTGAAGAGTGACTTATGGTTACATATTATTTATATTGAGCTTTAATTACAATATTGGAAAGAAAAAGGTATTTCTGTGGCAGGATGGTACCAGGGAAAGAATAAGATGCCTTGTTATGCTCGTTACTAAGAGGGAAACAAGTATTATCCATTACTGGTAAAGGTCACAGGGAGTGTAATTTGAGGGTACATTCACTTCATTTACCATAATCCGTGTTATATATGAGACTGGCCTTGGTCAAAGTCAACCAGCAAGGCCACAGAGAGTGTTGGATTGGGGTACAAATGTGAGTCTGATTATATGCTTGTCTCAGTTTTAGGCACATATTAAATGTTTAAATGTCAACATTTGTTACTTTTTATTATTATTTTCATCGAATAAGAAGTGTGGTTTTTATTTAAATGTATAGAAAGGAGCAAAGAGAAGACAACCACTAATAACTTACAAAGAAGGACAAGAGATTCTTTTTTAAAAAAATAGAAATGTAGTTAATTTACAATATCACATTAGTTTTGGGTATATAGCAAAGTGGCTTAGTTATCTATCTACATAGATATATATTTTCAGGTTATTTTTCACTATAGGTTACTGTAAGGCATCGAATATAGTGCCCTGAGCTACAGTAAATCCTTGTTGCTTGTCTATTTTATGTAAAGTGTGTGTGTCTGCGAGTTCAGTTGTTCAGTCGTGTCTGACTCTCTGTGGTAGACTGTAGCCCCCCAGGCTCCTCTTGTCCGTGGAAATTTTCAGGCAAGAATACTGGAGTGGGTTGCCATTTTCCTCCTCCAGGGGATCTTCCCAACCCAGAGACTGAAACCCTGTCTCTTGCATCCCCTGCATTGGCAGGCAGATTCTTTACCACTGTGCCACCTGGGAAAGCCCTTATGTACAGTAGTCCGTATATGTTAATCTCGTATTCCTCATTTATCCCTCCGCCCCTTCCTTTCACCTTTGGTAATTATAACTTTCTTTTCTATGTCTGTGAATCTGTTTCTGCTTTGTATGTAGATTTACTTACATTATTTTTTTAGACCTCACATATAAGTGATATCATATAATACTTCTTTCTTTGTCTGACTTTACTTAGTATGATATTCTCTAGGTCCATTCACGTTGCTGAAAACGGCAGTGTTTCATTCTTTTTGTGGCTGAGTAACATTCCATTTGTGTGTGTGTATATATATATATATATATATATAAACCACATCTTCTTCAACCAATCATCTGTTAATGTATACTTAGGTTGCTTCTATGTCTTGGCCATTATAGTGCAGCTGTGAACGTTGAGGGTGCATGTATCTTTTTGAATTAGCATTTTTGTCTTTTCTGGCTATATACCAAGGAGTGAGATTGCTGAATCATATGGTAGTTCTGTTTTTAGTTTTTAAGGAACCTGCATACTCTGCTCCACAGTGGTTGAGCCAGTTTACATTCCCACCAACAGTTTTCTCCATGTCCTTGCCAACATTTGTTATTTGTATGCTTTTCAATAATAGCCATTCTGGTCAGTGTGAGGTGATAATTCATCCTGATATTGATTTGCATTGGATGGAAATGCAATGTCCATCCTTCCTGATGGACAAGGAGGCCTGGACGGGCTGCAATTCATGGGGTTGCAAAGAGTGGGACATGACTGAGCAACTGAACTGAACTGAATGATTAGTGATGTTGAAAATCTTTTCTTGTGCCTGTTGACCATCTGTGTGTCTTCGATAAAATGTCTGCTTAGATCTTCTGCGCATCTTTTGATTGGGTTTGTTTTTTAATGAGATGTTTGTATATTTTGGAAATTCCTTGTCAGTTACAATGTATCCAAATATATCCTCTTGTTCCCTGGGTGGTCTTTTTATTTTGTTAATATTACCTTCACTGTGCAAAAACGTTTACGTTTAGTTAGGTCCCGTTTGTTTATTTTTTCTTTCTTTTCCTTGGGAGACTGATGTAAGAAAATATTTCTGTGATTTATGTCAGAAAATGTTTTGCCTATGTTCTCCTCTAGGAATTTTATGGTATTATATTTATGTCTTTAAACCATCGTGAGTTTATTTTTGTGTATGGTATGAGGGAGCCTTCTAATGTCATTGATTTACATGTAGCTAAAGAGACCGATTCTTAACCATTACTGAGCTACCCACAGGTCAAACTTGGCCCACCACCTGTTTTTGTAAATACAGTTTTATTGGAACACAGCTGTCCATATGATCTTACATAATGTAAATTCATATATTTCTATAACAGCAGCATTGAGTGGCTGTGACAGGATTGTATGTCTCACAAGGTCTATCTGGCTCTTCAGTGGAAAAGTTTGTTGGCCTGTAGTCTCCACAAGTGCTCTCTGCACTTGTTTCTGAAGCCTTGAGAGAGAGAGAGGGAGACTTCAGGTGAGTTCCTTACAGGAAATATAGGAGTTGGACAGTGATAGTTCTCTGAAAACCCGCATTCTGCAAATGAAATCTGAAATATCAATTATAGAGAAATGCGTCAGTCTGTGGTAGTGACAGGAAGAGATAATACAAATAGTTTGGCTTTCTTAGTTCCATTTCAGGATCATTTGTCACTTCCCGGTTTAGAAGTTTAGGGCTGGTTTGGGGAACCTCAGTGAGATGGGTCTGGTTTTCATTTGCCTCCCATATGGATATCAAGATATAATTCAAGTAGCAACCCAGAAATTAGTTTACTTAATGCAGCTATTTTCTTGTGACCATTTGGACACAGGTGACATTTTATGTTTGCCTCCAGGTTGTGTCTCCAAAATAAACAGCTTTCACACATTCACATCCTTAACGCCAATTCCTGAGCCTCCTTGGTCCCCATTCCATTCCTGACCTCTGCATCCCCACTTCACCCTTGACTTTCACTGGGTCCGTAGGCATTTCTCTATTCCTATGTCTCATCCAGTTCTAGACTACCTTATCCTTCACTTCACAGTATCCCTGAGCCACACTTTCCCTGGTACTCAATATGGTTGTCGAAGGTTGCTCAAGTCTTGAATGTGCGATAACATAGTCTTTTGTGCATGTAACCTTATGACCATAATCATAATAATGATCAAAGCAGTACAAGGAATTTGCTATTTTTATCTCAATAAAATATTCATAATGATATAATAAAGTAACTATTTCTCAAACAATTATATATCTTGGTCAGGAAAATAGTGTTTTGGGATTCCTCAGAAATAACCAGGAAAGAGATACAATCTCATATGTTCTAGAATCTTGAAACCCATTCTGTATATCCTGGAATTACCAAAGAAAATAGCAATGTTGTTTTCTCACTTTTCCCCCCTAAAATGGCTCTGTGTTTTCATGCTTGAAAAATTATATGTAAGCCTTCTTTCTTTTTTCTTAATGATATCATAGGAAAAAAAAATACCTAGGGAATGATTTATCTTCACTTTAGTTAAAAAGGACAAAGATCACAAAATTTTGCTTTAATTGGCTTAGTGGCAACTTATCTAAAAGAAAAAGAACAGCATAATAAATACAAAATTAACTTCCCAAATCCAGGTAAGCCAACTATTCCTGGCATAGCTCTAGAGCTAAGAACAGTTTGAAGCACAATGGGTTCCCCATAGCTTCCTCCATCTACCACCTGAGCCACCAGGGAAGCCCAAGTCCTTGCATCAGGAAGATCCCCTGGAGAAGGGAACGGCAACCCACTCCAATATTCTTGCCTGGAGAATCCGATGGGTGGAGGAGCCTGGCAGGCTGCAGTTCATGGGGTCGCACAGAGTCGGATACGACTGAGTGACACACACTTTTACTTTCCTGCATCTATAGTGTGTTCAGCATCAGCCCAGAATCTGCATGGGGACAATAACTAGGGGCAAGCTGTAGCAAGAGTCTGAGCTTGACAGTGTTTCAGCATCGAGGCGGGAGCTCACACATTGTTCTGTCCCACTCCTGTCTAGCGCTTACTTTCTTTAGTGGTTTTCTCATGTGTTATAAGTCACTAGTAGCTTCCGGCTACATGTAGCTCTTGAGCACTTGAAGTGTGTCTGGTCCAAATTTCAACGTGCTGGAAGTTTAAAATACACACCAATATCAAAGACTTAGTAACAACAAGTTTATATTGATATTATGATTATCATATTATGTATGTATTTTGAAATGATAATAGTTTTGATATATTGGGCTACATAAAATATATTCCCAAAATTTATTTTACCCATTTCTTTTGTAGCTACTAGAAAATTTGAAATTACACATGTAACTACTATTATATTTCTACTAGTCAGTGCTGCTCAGACTTGCATACATTGGTTACTCTTGTTGCATTAGTCTTCCCCCAGACTATGTATGGGTTCAAGGCTCTGATACAGGAAATTATCAAGAGGTAGCATGATTCAGTTCAGTTCAGTTCAGTTGCTCAGTCGTGTCCGACTCTTAGCGACCCCATGAATCGCAGCACGCCAGGCCTCCCTGTCCATCACCAACTCCCGGAGTTCACTCAAACCCCTGTCCATCGAGTCGGTGATGCCATCCAGCCATCTCATCCTCTGTCGTCCCCTTCTCCTCCTGCCCCCAATCCCTCCCAGCATCAGAGTCTTTTCCAATGAGTCAACTCTTTGCATGAGGTGGTCAAAGTACTGGAGTTTCAGCTTCAATGTCAGTCCTTCCAAAGAACACTCAGGACTGATCTCCTTTAGGATGAATGTTCTTGCATGGTTGGATCTCCTTGCATGGTTGGATCTCCTTGCATGGTTACTATGAGAAATTACTAATTTGTGTCACTGGATGAGACCCAAGTAACTGAGATAGTTATGCTATCCATGGAAATACAGAAGATAGATAGAGGAGCTGTAAGGTAACAGTGAAGGTGAGGTTGAGTCATAGCCTAGGAGCCCTTACCTTCTCACCTCTCTTCTAGACATTTCTTCTGAACTCTGAGAGCAACTAGAATTTGAGAAAAGGATTAAAGAAAAAAAAGGATATAGTTAATTTTCTTCAAAAAAAATTTCTGTTATCCAGACAGTGACAAAAAAAATCCCAGAAATGGCATTCTGCTGAGTTTACTTTTATTGAACAAGCAGTTGAACAGACAGCATTGTGATCAGGAGGCTTCCACAGCACAAACTGGTTAAGATGTCTCTGTGCCCTTAGATCACAGAATCTAGGAGGGAAGAGATGGAATAGACTGAAAGTCAATGAGTCCATTCCCCCAACAGTTCTGTATTGTTTTCTATAGTAAATAATATGAGCTCTGAAGAATTCTTTGTATATACAGATGGTGAAGGTAGGTAATTCAGAATTGGGGTATACATTTTCCCTCATGGCTTTTACCAACTTTTGCATCATTTGACCTAGACAAGAAGATGAAGAGGTTAGATGTTAGAAACTCAGAGACATTGTAGAAATGCTGGCTATGCATGTATTATTGTAACATAGTCAAAGAAATCTGTAGATTCCTGCCTTCTGCCAAGAATACAGGATTTCAAATCACTTTCACATTTTATTTAATTGATTCAATGAGTATTTATAGAGTATCTAGTACATTTTACCTATTGAGGTGGATGCAAAAATGACCTCTGCTCTTGATTACTTGTGACCCTCATGATAATGAAAGAAGGAAGGTGTCATTCATATCTTTTCAAAAAGGAAGCAGTTGAGCTTCAGAGAAGTTCACTGACTTGCCAAGGTCTCGCATTTGGTCAGGACTTAAGTCTAATTCCTCTAACAGTTAATGCTTTACTATTATAGTTTTAGGCCATAAGCATTTAAATAGCTGTCTTCGTGCCTGACTCATCCATGCATATTCTTAAAACCAACATTTAAAACATTCAGTCGACATTTAAAGCTTTTAAGTAGTGACTGCATCTTGTCTGCTGGCACTCCCTGGGACACTAGCAGCATTCTTATTACAAACTCAAGCCTCCATTTTAGTTCTCACATGGAGCACATCAGGCTTTCTTTGATTTGGGTTGGCAACTTATGGTCTCGAATCCTTGAAAATCTTTGTCATGGAATTGAGAATAGTCATTTCTTCATCTCAAAATAGTATTGATATTTTTCTTAATATAGGAATTTCCTTCCAGTGTAGCTAATCTTTATTTCGTTCAGATAATGCCTTTTCTAGAGCCCTCGGTTTTCAGAATCTCCTGACAACTAAAGGATGGGGGCAGGTCTACAGTTGACCCAGAACTTAATTCTAATGAACTTGTGGTAAATGGCAGGATTTCTCCCAGGCTGATTTTCTTTAAAATGGGAAAGATAACAATCCCTGCTCTAAATACAGATCTACTATGAGGATGCAAAAGGAAAGAGCACAGGGAACTCTCTAAAGAGTTATATAAATCTTAGAAGTTACCATATAATGAAAAATATTTCTTAGAATATTGGGTTTTCAGTCTGTTTTTCCAGGAAAGTTGTTACTGTCGGGTCTTTTATTCATTCTTGGGATTCTAGACTCTCTTAGAGAATCATCTACTCATGAACTAGGTTCAGGCAATAAGTTTCAACCTCTGGGATTTACACCCATAATAGTTATCAGAGCAATGCTGGGCCATGACCCACCCATACCACCTTGGTGTATCCAAGATCCTTTGTTCGATCAGATAAAACCATAAGTAATATCCATTATATAACTCCAGGGGAAAGAAAACACCCTCATATGAAAGGAAGGAACTTATAAAACGTTTTGATCTTATCTCTGGCAAGATACGTCATTATTTGAATAAAAACATCTTAGTATTATTTTATGGCAAATTCCTCATAAAGTAGTTTTCATCAAGTTGTCTACGTGAGATTGCAGCAAGGCATAGTCTAAGGTGTGGTCTGTAGGACTTGCAGAAAGATTATTTTTACCTTCCTGTTTTGAGATATATGTGACCAGATGTGTTTGTAAGATGGGGAGACAGTATATTCTGGCAATAAAATGAGAAGCAAACCACTAACAGTTTCTATGTAGTAAGATAGCAAACCCCATATAGGGACTAGGGCAAAAGTTTAAAACCTCTCTTTGTACATGTGTAAAGACCCAGAGTAGATAAATGACTTTTTTAACCCAGAAGAAAAAACAGCAAAGGTCTCCTCATTTCATTCCAGTCCCCTGCCTTCCAGCTGCCAGTGTAAAAGCAGAAACATCTAGCTTATAGCTCTTTTATTTTTCCACTTTCCCATATCAGTGCTTACTGAGTAGTTCTTTTGAATATGGTCTCATCTAGTGTTGCTTGATATCCTCAAATGTGGTAGAATCGTTTTTAATTCCACTATTGCCAAAGTGTTATTGCCAAATGCTTAAAAGTATTTACTAAAAATTTTCAGTAACTCAGTGAGAACTTTGGTTTACATATTTATGTGATTTGCCAAAGGTCTCATACATGAAAAACACCAAAACTCTGAACTTATACTTACCTGGTAACAACATTTTTCTCTTATTTGAAACTTCCTAATATTTTTACCCAAGTCAAATATCCTCTTGCTTGAGGAGGAGATTACTCAAATGCCATCACCAGGGACAATGTAAAACTCAATACAGTAGTTCTCTTTACCCCCGAGGTATACATTCCAAGACCCTCAGTGGATGCCTGAGACCATAGATATACTATGTGTAAACTGAATTTCATATATGTTTTTTCCTATACCTACACACCTAAGATAAAGTTTAATTTATAAGTTAGGCATAGTAAGAGATTAACAACAATAAATCTAAAACAGAACATTATGTGAATGTAGTCCCCCCTCTCTCTCTATAAATATCTTATTTTACTGTACCCACCCCTTCTGTGATGATACAATACAATGCTTGTATAATTGAGGTGATGTGAAAGAGGGAGGTTTTGTGACATAGCATTAGGCTATCACTGACTTTCTGAATACATCAGCCAGAGGATCATCTGCTTCAAGCGATCCTGTATCATCAAACTGTGATGGTGTGCATGGCTGGATGTCAGGAACTGATATCCATGGTTAGGAATCTGATAGCAAAAGGTTTTTTTGAGGAAAACTTTTGAAAGGATATTGTAGTTAGAAGTTGTTGCTCTTTCTAACTCAAAGTGTTGCTGCAAAAGTTGCAATCCTTTGGTGATCATATGGGTGACTTTAATGCTGGCTTCCATTCAAGGATTGTACTCGATGCTGCTGCTGCTAAGTCGCTTCAGTCGTGTCTGACTCTGTGCAGGCCCATAGACAGCAGCCCACCATTATATTCCATAATTTTGCCTTAATGTTTGTGCAGCTTGAAACACTGGCAAAGTTTGCTAATGTTTACATTGCTGGTTCTGCTTCAGTTTCTTCTTTGTCTTCCTCTCCCTCTGTGGATGACTCAGTAAGTTCTTCTAGCTCCTCATTCTTGGATACTTGTCAATGGCCTTCAATATGTTATTCCACTTCATCAAGCATGACAGAATATCCTTCTCCATCAACTTGTCTTCTCCTGTGAATGAATTTGCTAACTTCTCCATCAATCCCCAGGAAGCCTTTAAAATAATTCACAACTTCACTCCATTCATTTTTCCAGCAAGCATTTACACTTTCTGGTTCTAATTTATCCATTGTAGCTTTGAGGAATGTTACTGTGTCAGCAATAGTGAGCGATTTCCAGTAGTGTTTTTTGTCCAAATGAAGGTCTGCATCAATTGCTGATCAAATGTAATTAAACACCAGGCAGGTGTATGTGACTTTGACAAATTGAACAATGCTCTGATCAAGGGACTGAAGCAATGAGATTGTATTTAGAGGCAAAAATACAACCTCAGTGTTTTTATTTTCATAGCAGATAGATTCAGGATGTCTAAGGGCATTGTCTTTTATTAGTAGTACTTTAAATCCCAAACTTTCCTCTTCCAAATATGTTTCACTTCTGGGATGGAGCACTGGTGGTACTATTCCATAAATAAGATGACTGTCCCCCACGCTTTCTGATTTTGTTACCAGAACATGGGCAGTTAATATTTGTTCTTCAGAGCAGGTGGGTTATTTGCTCTTCACACTTTGCCGGCCTTAATCCCCTGTGGCATTACTACGTAGTAACAGAGTTAATCTGTCCTTCCCTGCTTTTATGACTTGGTGTCTCCTTT
The DNA here is from genome assembly GCF_027580195.1 of Bos mutus. Classification (NCBI taxonomy): domain Eukaryota; kingdom Metazoa; phylum Chordata; class Mammalia; order Artiodactyla; family Bovidae; genus Bos; species Bos mutus. Next base: position 99,129,501 of record NC_091623.1, on the reverse strand, counting down.
GTGCTTCTGTAAATGCAGGTTCTATTGGATATCTTCTTTCAGAGGAGCCCAGTCTCATTGTAATTGAAGATGTGCTTTGAAGGATAGTCTTTCTCTTTAATCAACCTTTCAACTCTGCTAGAAATGTGGCAGCAGCTTCTTCATGGCAGATGCATCCACTCCACTCATTTTTATATTTTTCAGTCCAGACCTATTCCTGAATCTGTGTAACCATACTTTATTATAGTAAATGGCTTGGTGTCACTAATTTCAGGGGATTCCTTACTGAAATCTCATTATAGTCTTAATGCTTTTTGGCCAAACACCTTGTCACCAGTCAGAACTCATTTGCTGTTCATGTCTTCCATCCAATAAATATAATGCCTTTTCCATCTTAACTAAGCACTTATCACATAATATGTCTTTAACTTTTGCCATTTGAGATGAAGCAGCAAAACTAAAATAAATTTCTTTCTCCTTCTTCACAATTTCATGGATAGAAGATTCATTTTTACAAAAGACCTGAGCAACCTCAGCACATGATTTTTTTCTTTCCTTAATAAGTTGAGAACTTCCACTTTGCACATAAAGGAACTTTTTGGCTTCTCTTTGGCATATACGAATTGCCCGTGTCACTACCCTTGCACTCTAAGGGGCATTATTTAGCAAAATAAGGGTCTCTGGAACAAAAGATGGTAATATCACAAGAGTTCATCTGATAACCTAGATAGCTACTAAGTGACTAGGAGATGGGATGTGCTGGACAAAGGATGATTTACCTCCTGGGTGAGATGGAGCAGGACGGTGCAGGATTTCATCATGCTACTCAGAACAGCAAATGATTTAAAACTTATGAATTATTTATTTTTGGAGTTTCCCATTTAGTATTTGTGAACTTTGGGTAACTAAAACTATGGAAAACAAAACCTCGAATAAGGTGAGATTACCGTAGGGTGTGTCAAAACATCCTTCAGTTCAGTCGCTTAGTCATGTCTAACTCTTTGCGACCCCATGGACTGCAGCACTCCAGGCTTCCCTGTCCATCACCAACTCCCAGAGCTTGCTCAAACTCATTTCCATCGAGTCGGTGGTGCCATCCAACCATCTCATCCTCTTTTCCTTCTGCCTTCAATCTTTCCCAGCATCAGAGTCAGGTGGCCAAAGTCCTGGAGTTTCAGCTTCAGCATCAGTCTTTCCAGTGAATATCCAGGATTGACTTCCTTTAGGATGGACTGGTTGGATCTCCTTGCAGTCCAAGGGACTCTCAAGCATCTTCTCCAGCACCACAGTTCGAAAGTATCAATTCTTCTGTGCTCACTTTTCTTTATGGCCCAACTCTGACATCCATACATGACTACTGGAAAAACCATAGCTTTGACTAGATGGACCTTTGTTGACAAAGTAATGTCTTTGCTTTTTAATATGCTGTCTAGGTTGGTCATAGCTTTTCTTCCAAGGAGCAAGGGTCTTTTAATTTTATGGCTACAGTCACCATCTGCAGTGATTTTGGAGTCCAAGAAAATAAAGGTTGTCACTGTTTCCATTGTTTCCCCATCTATTTGCCATGAAGTGATGGGACCAGATGCCATGATCTTAATTTTCTGAATGTTGAGTTTCAAACCAGATTTTTCACTTTACTCTCTCACTTTCATCAAGAGGCTTTTCAGTTCCTCTTCGCTTTCTGCCATAAGGGTGGTGTCATCTGCATATCTGAGGTTATCAGTATTTCTCCTGGCAATCTTGATTCCAGAAGATTCCAAAGTTGATTCCAGAAACTTCCTTATAGGGACTTAAATGAAAAGGTCAATTTTTCATGTTGGGGAACAGTTTAATGCAAAGTACAAGGATAGAAAGTTTAAGTCTGCTTCTATCCCTGTCTGGCCTCTGTATCATAGTCCACAGAAAATAAAAGCTACTCTAAAGAAGTGTTGGTGACATTATGTACATTGCTCATAAACAGTCTGTTATCAATCCCAGTAAACTATAAACATTTAGAAATGTTAACTACTATATTTTAAATCCCACACATTTCAGTAATTAATTATCTTCACAATGAAGATAATTCTGGGGTTACGTGACCTACTATCATCTCCCTGGCCAGAGAAACATCCATCACTTAATACAAGAGAACAGCAGCCGAACCACCTGGGTCTAAGACTGTGATTCTGAACGCCAGAGTACTCACGTCAAGAGGTGTTGTTTCTTCGATGCTGTTCTCCTCACACCTTCCTTTACTGCGTATGTGTGTATTCGTTTGGCGTATTCTAAAACAGAACAGGAAGTTTCAAAGCTGGGAAAACTCAGCTTTAATGAAAACAAAACAAAATACAATCAAGCATCAATATGAATGACATTTGGGCATCAAATCAAAACTGAAATCAGGGGTAGGAACTGGTATCCATTTCCTAGTAGGCATCATTCAGGTTTATTCTCCCTCTTCTGATTTAGCTCCAGATTTATGCCCCAGGCCTGGATCTGTTTCATCATATGTCATTCTCCTATACACTATATATTCATGGAATTGTTGAATGTTAGAAATAAACATCATCTAACACAAAAGCCATTATTTTATAGATGAGAAAACTGGATCCCAGAGAGGAGTTTGACTTTATTTGATATCTATAATGTGACTTGGGGATTATAAAATAGGACACATTTTACAAAATAAGTTTTACATAAATATATATAAATTATGTATATATGTTATAAAACATAACTATATGGTCATCGTGAATTTTATACTTGGAAAGAATCTTAAGATATATGAATTTTAATGCCTTTCTCATAAGAAATATTATATAGCAAACATCTACTTGTCTGCTTTGGTGATAGGAGACTAACTGTCTATCAGGACAGTTCATCTAGTCTTTGAACATTGCAAAAATTGAAATTTCTTCCCTCTAGCTTCTTCTAAGACCTCAGAAACCAGTAATGTTCCATCTTGCCTGGGACAGCCTAAATCTTCTCTTTATAACATGTGTTCTCAGTTCTTGAGCTAAACAATCCATCTTGAGACATCCTTTATCAGTATTTTTATCATGGGCATTTCTGTAATTTCTAAAGTTCCTTTGAATAAAGTATAACTTATAGGTTTAAACAGTTAATGGAATGTTTGTAGAGCATTGCTTGGATAATTTAGGGCCTGGTATTTACAGTAAAGAGAAATTGAAGGATTTCTGGGAGAGAATAAGACACATGTTGTAACAGATTCATGAATGGTTTTATTCATTTCTTAAATGTTTAAGACATTTAAGAATTAAGATTCCTTAGTTATTAAAACTGTGTGATATCCATAGATGGACTTCAAGAGATTTATGTGCCCACAGATATTCTGCATACAGATTTTTAATGTTTCATCATTCTTTCTTTTGTAGAAAGAGATGACTTTCTCCATATTATCAAAGGAATCTTTGATCCCCTTTTGTTTACCTTTGATATAACAGTATTGTAGTAGACAGAAAAGCAAACTGTATTTAAACCCAAATCAACAAGGTTACAATCCGGTCTGTTCTATTTCCAAAACGTTGTCATTTTAAACAGATTACCTGGACTCTCTGAGCCTCAGATTAACCTTCTGTACAATGAAAATAATACCGCTCTATAGTAAGTAGTGAGGTCAGTGAAACTGAGAATATTAAAGTGTCTTACTTACAGATATAACACATAAAGGACTCATATTCAAGTTTTAGTCTACATATATGAACTGTAGAATGTTTTTTTTTTTCTTTCATGAGTTAGTTGATTTTAAAGAAATAAATGTAAATTCAAATATCTTTCCAGAATTGAAAAGGAGGATATCAGGCCCATCTTCATATTCTGGGTCTTGTTTATGGTATTCTAAGAAGGACAGGATGAACATTCAGGGACTGCATGTTCCTGAGGTGGGATGTGGTAGAAAAGGCAAAATTTGCCACCATGCCCTTTTTTAAAGCTGGTGTAATGCAGGCTGGAAACACGTGGAGAATGAAGGGAAATCTGTGACTAGAAGCTAGTCATAAGGTTATTAGAGATTAGAGCCTGGGCTGACTCTGTACAGCAATGATTCTCAACTTTTTTCTCTTTACATAAAGTATAGCTGATGTTCACACTCCCATGAGTGAACATGGGCTTAGAGAGATTTTCTCTAGTTACGTTGTAACCCCACCACTTTTCCCTTTCTCTTCCACTCAGTAAAGTATATGAACAATTTTATTAAAGGCATACCCATAGATATTCTCTATTTTATGCATGAACAGGATCACTCACATCTGAATTTTAAACTTCTACGATGAGGTGCAGTACCTTGCATTCATATCAGTACTCTACTGTGGGTCAACACTGTCTTCAAGAACCTCTACACTAGAAGATGGACTCGTATACGTACAGATTTTCATGGCAGAGCATGCAGGGATTGTTGTATGTCTGGCCGTCATCACCACAGACAGGCTGTAAATTCTTTGGACAAAGGTAACCCATCCTGGGTAATATTCGGTAGTGTTTGCACATCTCAGAATTCTGAACAAACAAAACATAAAGTAGATTTGCTCAATGGCACTTAAGAGATACGGACTTGGTGAAAACCTCTTGATTTCCTCAATCATGTGTGACTAAACAGTAAAGGAAGTGTAACATAGGTTATACAAACTCATATATTCATTTCCCATCACTGTTAGGTAACCTGGATTTAGTTTCTTTTTTACTAAGGAAGTAGCCAAACCAAGATACAAGGAAGAACAAAGCAATTAGAAAGCAGACATCCTACCAGATAGTGCTGTGCTTTGGAGAAGGCAATGGCACCCCACTCCAATACTTTGCCTGGAAAACCCCATGGACAGAGGAGCCTGGTGGGCTGCTGTCTATGGGGTCACATAGAGTCGGACACGACTGAAGCGACTTAGCAGCAACAGCAGCAGCAGTGCTGTGCTTAGTCACTCAGTCATGTCTGACTCTTTGCAACCTCCTGTACTGTAGCCCGCCAGGCTCCTCTGTCCATGGGGATTCTCCAGGCAAGAATATTGGAGTGGGTTGCCATGCCCTCCTCCAGGGAAATCTTCCCAACCCAGGGGTAGAACCCAGGTCTCCGGGTTTCCCGCATTGCAGGTGGATTCTTTACCATCCGAGCCACCTAGGCACAGATAAACTGAGGTATGGGAGAAAACTCCCATACAGAAAATAATACCTTTTTTTTTTTTGTCCTTTTAAATGAAGACATTGGTTATATACAATCTAGAAAGACTCAAAATAAATGCTAGGTAATCACATGGAGTTTTGAGTTCCAGCTCTGCCACTAACTAAAGTGAGTGATTTACTTGACTTCTTTGAGCCTTAGCTTCTCATCTGAAAAACATGAATAATAATAGCTCTTGCCTCATATTGTTGTTTTAGGGAATCAAATCAGATAATGTAGTTATATGCATACATAATACAGTGTTTGGCACATACTAAGTGCTCAATATATGATAGTTGTTAGTTTCCTAAGGTAAAACATACATAACTTTTTCATGTAGAAAAAGGAACATATTTGTTCTTAGTAGTTTTTTGGAATTGTGAGTTTCATGATGATGATAATAAATTTATTAATCTTAAAGGAAGCAGGAAAAAGGAAAAAACACAGAAATTTTAAAAATAGGATTATGGAAGACAAATTCAGTGGTGTCAAAAATTACATTAAGTATTAGCAGGACTAACTACTCCAGATAAAGAACAGAGACTCTTAGTCTGGAGAAACAAAATGACTCAACTTATAATATTTAAAAGAAGTATACTTTATATTTCAACTAATAGGGTGAACATGAAAGGATGGAAAATAGATATGTACAAACACTCATCACACAAAAGGTGATATATCTATATTAATATCACACAAAGTAGAATTTAGGATAAGAACTAATGTCAGAGATAAAGAAGAGGATTTCTAATTATAAAATAATAGATTCCATAATTAACAATCTCAAACATTTATGTACCTACAGTAGAGTCTTAAGATAATGAGGCAAAATTAGCTGAAAGGAGAAAAAGGCAAATTTATCAAACTTTATGTTTATATTTAACACTTCTTTTTGTCATTAATACCACAGACACAAACATAAAAATATGTATTTGAAAAACAATATAATCAGCTTGACCTCAATGATATTTGTAGATCTCTATATCCAACAACTGCAGACTACACATTCTTCTTAAGTAGACATGAAATTGTTGCCCAAATAGACCACATTCTGGGCCATTAAGCCAGTATTGATAAATTTGAAAACTGAAGTCATAAAATGCAAGTTTTAGGATCACAGTGAAATAATATTAGTAATATATATGATAGCTATGAAGCTACTAGGCATTTAGAAGTTATGCAACATACTTCTAAATAAATTATGACTCTAAAGTAGTCATAATGGAATACAGAAATGTTTTGAACTGAATGATAATGAAAATAAAAAATACTCAGTAGTTAATTCAGTGATTTGAAGGAAAGTTTTAGGTAGATACATAAATAGAAAAAAATCTTAAAATCAATCTAAACCTCCATTTCAAGAAGCTAGCAAATAATAGGCAAAATAAGCTCGAAGAAAATAGAAGAAAATGAATAAATTTATGAAATAGAAAACAGAAGGCCAAATGGTTGTTTGAAAAGATTAATAAATTGATAAACTATTTGCAAAATTGACAAAAGTCAAGAAACACACATTACCAATATTAAAAGTGGTGCCTTATATATAGATATTAAAAGGATAATGTGAAAATGTTATGAATAACTGAATGTCAATAAATTTGACAACTTAATAAATTCCTTGAAAACTAATTTCTGAAACAGACACTGAGTAGATATTTAATAGTAGTATAGTTTTTGCCTGGAGAATCCCAGGGACGGCAGAGCCTGGTGGGCTGCCGTCTCTGGGGTCGCACAGAGTCAGACACGACTGAAGCGACTTAGCAGTAGCAGCATATCTATTGATAATCATTTCAGAGGTGTAAAGAAGTATTTGCTAATTTGTATTCTAAAACAATTCAAACATCTAAAGGGACTGCTTTAGATTGAGGTGAATTCCATGTCAATAATGATATTCAGGGAGAGTTTAAACAAGCACCTTCTGTAAGTCACTGGCAAAGGTAGGACTGAACCAAGTATATCCTTAATGTTTTCCAGGTATCTGCCACTCCAAAGTTGAAAACTACCAAAATAAAGAGTGATAAAGAAGCAACAAGCAGAATTATGCCTTTTTTTCTTACATAGTACATCAACTCTGAACAAATTATCCACCTTCAAAATAGACCTAGGATTCAGCTACTTCTTACGACCTCCACTACTACCACCATAAACCAGCCTCTCTGGTTAGTGCTGGGGCTAACTAGCTGTCCAGCTTTTGCTCTTGCCTTCCTGCAGTGTATTTTCAATACAGCAGGTGCAGTATCCTTTTAAAACATAGATCATGTTACTCCTCTTTTCAAAACCTTCATTCAGACTAGTAGACAACATCCTTTAAATGGTCTACACAACCTTACATAACAGGCCTCCTGTTATTGGAATGATATCTTCCTGTATAACTCCTACTGAGGTCACTCTGTGTCAGCTGTACTGGGCTTCTTGCTGTACTGTAAGCCCTGTCTCAAGTCTTTGCTGTTCCTCTTCCTGGAATGTTCTTCCCTCACTTACATGTATGGAATTAATCTCCCTAGGAGGTGCAAATGGCACCTTCTCAGGGAGCTCTTTTCTGTACAAGATACTTAAAATTGTATCTCAGCATTTACTATGTCATTTTTCTATTGAGTCACATCGCCTGTGATCTATTGTAGAGAGTTCTGTCTATTTTGTTTACGGCTATTGTTCTCATGAGGCTTCTCCGGTGGCTCAGTGGTGAAGAATCCGCCTGCCCGTGCAGGAGCCTCAGGTTCAATCCCTGGGTCAAGAAGATCCTCTAGAGAAGGAAATGGCTACCCCCTCTAGTATTTTTTCCTGGAAATTGCATAGACAGAAGAGCCTGGCGGGCTACAGTCCATGGGTTGCAAAAGAGTGGGACACAACTTAGCGACTAAACCACCAGCACCACCATTTTAATCATACACATAGTAATGCTTGGAAAATAACAAGTGTTCAATAATTATTTGTAGCCTGCATAAATGGTGGCTAAATGACAAACTGAATAAAGAATGTTGTTCTCTTCTCCAAGAGAAAGCTCAGCTCAAAACCAAGTTACACAGGAATAAGCACGATGGGATTTCTGGTCTGCTGGTGATACATTATTTCTTGACCTACGTGTCAATATCACAGATGTGATCACTTTGTAATATTTAGTTGTATACTTATGATAGGTACACTTTTTCTTTATGACTATTATACTGCAGTAAAATGTTAAATAACAGATTTTATTATGATAGCCAAGATACACACCCACAAACACACATAGAAACAATAGGATATTATTCAGACAGGAGAAAGAAGAAAATCCTTCCTTTAATGACAACTTGGATGAACCCTAAGGATGCTATGCTAAGTTAAATAAGTCAGACAAAGAAAGACAAATACTGTACAATAAAGCCAATAGCATAGAGACAGGGAATAGAATGGTGATTACTAGAGGATTGGAGAAAATAAGGAGACATTGGTCATAGGATATAAATTTTTAGATACAATTTATGGCAGTCTAATATATGGTGTGATGATTATAGGCAATCAGTTCAGTCCAGTCGCTCAGTCGTGTCCTATGGACTGCAGCATGCAGGGCCTCCCTGTCAATCATCATCTCCCAGAGTTTACTCAAACTCATGTCCATTGAGTTGGTGATGCCATCAAACCATCTCATCCTCTGTCGTCCCCTTCTCCTCTCACCCTCAATCTTACCCAGCATCAGGGTCTTTTCTAATAAGTCAGCTCTTCACATCAGGTGGCCAAAGTATTGCACTTTCAGCTTCAACATAAGTCCTTCCAACGAACATTCAGGACTGTTTTCCTTTAGGATGGACTGGTTGGATCTCCTTGTAGTCCAAGGGACTCTCAAGATCTTCTCCAACACCACAGTTCAAAAGCATCAATTCTTCGGCGCTCAGCTTTCTTTATAGTCCAACTCTCACATCCATACATGACTCACATCCATACATGACTATGGAAAAACTCACATACATACATGACTATGAAAAAACATGACTATGTTTTTTTTTTTTTAGGAAAGATGAATATTTATTATACAAATATTGAAATCTATACATTCTTAGCTGATGATATATATTTAGTTAAAAAGTCTTTTACTTTGGATATATGCATCATCTCCTTCATTGTGGTGTCTCTGCTTCTCAACTGTATTAATCCATTCTCCAAAGTAGCTTCAGTAATCAACACTGTGAAGAGGATACTCATTTCATCATATTTTGAATAACGTTGTTCCAGTGAAGACTGCACAGTTTCCAGATAACCAGGCCACACAGAAATTCCATTCTCCAGTAATTCATTAAACAGCCCTTGACAAACCTGTCTTAGTTCCACTGTTGGGCCTCGTCCCACATCCAAAGCAGCTTTAATAGGGCCAAGCAAGGGTGAAGTTTAAGCACCTTTCTATGAAGATCTTTCTTTCTTGTAAAGGAGTTCTCTGTTAGCTGGAAAGAATCATAGAGGTAGGCCAGCATGCCTCGGTCTAGATCTCCATTTATAGATAAAACAGAAGGAACCACATTTTTCCGCCCGTCTCGGCCGTGTACTTGAGCCACACTTCCAGGATACATGTGTAAAAGTTCATGATCTCCTAGGTTCCACAGGGTTTCTATTGGCTCCTTTCCCCAGGGGGAATTGTAGTAAAGTCTGTTTCCTTTTCGGCCTGCTTCATCCTGACAATCTCCACTGCTGAAGTCAGATGGACTCATAGCAAACTTTCTCCACCATAGGAGTCGATGATGTAACCAGAAATCAAGCCACTGGCTTGCAGTTCTTGCTGAAGTAAACCATACCAGAGAAGCTTCAGTCTTTTCACCGATTCTTTTAACACCATCAGGTGTCTGCTTAGTATCAGAAACAGGGTGAAAACACGCTCCAATCTGAGCAAGGCCAAAAGGTAGCCTCTTGTTTACCAGATCCAGGTAACTAACCATAGCCTTGACTAGATGGACCTTTGTTGGCAAAGTAATGTCTCTGCTTTTTAATATGCTGTCTAGGCTGGTCATAACTTTTCTTCCAAGGAGTAAGTGCCTTTTTATTTCATGGGTGCAGTCACCATCTGCAGTGATTTGGGAGACTAAAAAAATAAAATCAGCCACTGTTTCCACTGTTTCCCCATCTATTTGCCATGAAGTGATGGGAACAGATACCATGATCTTAGTTTTCTAAATGTTGAACTTTAAGCCAATTTTTTCACTCTCCTCTTTCACTTTCATCAAGAGACTCTTTAGTTCTTCTTCGCTTTCTGTCATAAGGGTGGTGTCATCTGCATATCTGAGGTTATTGATATTTCTCCTGGCAATCTTGATTCCAGCTTGTGCTTCTTCCAGCCCAGCGTTTCTCATGATGTACTCTGTATATAATTTAAATAAGCATGGTGACAATATATAGCCTTGATGTACTTCTTTCCTATTTGGAGCCAGTCTGTTATTCCATGTCCAGTTCTAACTGTTGCTTCCTGACCTGCATACAGATTTCTCGAGAGGCAAGTCAGGTGGTCTGGTATTCCCATCTCTTTCAGAATATTTCCAGTTTATTGTGATCCACACAGTCAAAGGCTTTGGCATAGTCAATAAAGCAGAAGTAGATGTTTTTCTGGAACTCTCTTGCTTTTTCAATGATCCAGGGGATGTTGGCAATTTGATCTCTGGTTCCTCTGCGTTTTCTAAAACAAGCTTGAACATGTGGAAGTTCACAGTTCATGTATTGTTGAAGCCTGGCTTGGAGAATTTTGAGGATTACTTTACTAGCATGTGAGATGAGTGCAATTGTGCAGTAGTTTGAGCATTCTTTGGCATTGCCTTGTTTAGGGATTGGAATGAAATCTGACCTTTTCCAGTCCTGTAGCCACTGCTGAGCTTTCTAAATTTGCTGCCATATTGAGTGTAGCACTTTCACAACATCATCTTTTATGATTTGAAATAGCTCAACTGGAATTCTGTTACCTCCACTAGCTTTGTTCATAGCGATGCTTACTAAGGCCCACTTGACTTCACATTCCAGGACGTCTGCCTCAAGGTGAGTGATCACACCATCATGATTATCTGGGTCGTGAAGATTTTTGTACAGTTCTTCTGTGTATTCTTGCCACCTCTTCTTAATGTCTTCTGCTTCTGTTAGGCCCATACCATTTCTGTCCTTTATTGAGCCCATCTTTGCCTGAAATATTCCCTTGGTATTTCTAATTTTCTTGAAGAGATCTCTAGTCTTTCCCATTCTATGGTTTTCCTCTATTTCTTTGCATTGATCACTGAGGAAGGCTTTCTTATCTCTCCTTGCTATTCTTTGGAACTCTGCATTCAAATGGGTTTATCTTTCCTTTTCTCCTTTCCTTTTTGCTTCTCTTCTTTTCACAGCTTTTGGTAAGGCCTCCTCAGACAGCCATTTTGCTTTTTTGCATTTCTTTTTTTGGGGGGATGATCTTGCTCCCTGTCTCCTGTACAATGTCATGAGCCTCTGTCCATCAGATCTAGTCCCTTAAATCTATTTCTCACTTCCACTGTATAATTGTTAGGGATTTGATTTAGGTTATACCTGAATGGTCTAGTGGTTTTCCCTACTTTCCTCAATTTAAGTCTTAATTTGGCAATAAGGAGTTCATGATCTGAGCCACAGTCAGAGCTCCTGGTCTTGTTTCTGCTGACTGTATAGAGCTTCTCCATCTTTGGCTGCAAAGAATATAATCAATCTGATTTTGGTGTTGACCATCTGGTGATATCCATGTGTAGAGTCTTCTCTTGTATTTTTGGAAGAGGGTGTTTGATATGACCAGTGCTTTCTCTTGGTAGAACTCTATTAGCATTTGTCTGGCTTCATTCTATACTCCAAAGCCAAATTTGCCTGTTACTCCAGGTTTTCTTGACTTCCTACTTTTGCATTCCAGTACCCTATAATGAAAAGGACATCTTTTGGGGTGTTAATTTTAGAAGGTCTTGTAGGTCTTCATAGATCTGTTCAACTTCAGCTTCTTCAGCATTACTGGTTGGGGCATAGACTTGGATTACCATGATATTGAATGGTTTGCCTTGGAAATGAACAGGAAAACTATAGGAAATAGTAATGTGTAATATACTCAGAGTCTGTGAGTAGACTTCAAATATTCTCACCACAAAAAAGAAATGGTAATTATATGAGGTGATGGAGATGTTAGCTAACACTATAGTGGTAATCATTTTGTAATGTCTTATTTTATAATAAGTCTATCAAATCAATATGTTGTACACAAGTTTACATATGTTACAGGTCAACACATATACAGTAAGGGCTTTGCAATGGCTCAGCAGGTAAAGAATCTCCCTGCAATGCAGGACATGTGGGTTTGATCCCTGGGTCAGGAAGATCCCCTAGAGAAGGGAAAGGCTACCCACTCCAGTATTCTGGCCTGGAGAATTCCATGGACAGAGGAGCCTGGCAGACTACAGTCCAAAGGGTCACAAACAGTCGGATACAACTGAGCAATTAAGCACACACACACACATAACACAGTAAAGCTGGGGAGAAAGGAGCAGATTTTGTGGCTAGCACTTCTCCATGCTTAGGGATCCCTAGTTTGATTTACTAGAAATTTGTAATTAGTATTTTGTTAGGGTAACTTATCTGTTATTATACTTGATTTGGGAAAATAATTAGATAAAATTCATGTTTGATACCTTTCTTTCTTCTTTTTTGGGTCATCAGACTAGGTGCTAAAGTCTCCCTTCTAGGGACCAATTTGAGATTGCCCTTTGTGAATGAATATACTTCATGCTCATATCTTCTTCTTTCTACTCCTGACCTTGACAAAGCTCTAAAAAAGCAATCCCAAATAGGGTCAGTGTAAATATGTAAATATAAGTATGTCATTTAACACTTCTTATAAATGTATAATAAGTATAAATATGTTCAGCATAAATTTCAGTTTATTGGGAAAAGGACTAGGTTTGGAGGGGGAGTAGGAAGTGGGTGAGGAGCCTTTCTGGTCTGCTGAAATTATAGGGTTGAGACTCCTAACTACTTATTTGACTGCATGTGCCAGAAGTTACATGCATTGTACACCCACTTTTTAAAATTTCAAAATAAATTCATTTAGAACAAGACTAATAATCTCAAGGAGCACAGAATAATGCACCAGTGAGTAATCTTGAGACTCTTACTAAGCATGAACTGCACGGATTCCTTGGAAGGACTTGAGGCTGTACTGAATCAGTCTTCCTAGGCCTTTACATGAAATGAGGCTTATGGAGGGCAAGGGGCAACAGCGCTGCCTGCCCCCAGAATAGGTGAACTAAGTTAATAAGTAACTTTTTAGAAACAGCAGTTCTTACCAGAGAAGAAATGGAAGACTCTGAGCTGTCTTCCTCTTCAGAAGATCTAAAGTGGGATGGTTTTTCTTCAAGTCTTATCCTGTCCAAAGCTTCTTTTTCACTAGAAAAGAAGACAAAAGTAAATTTGCGTCCACAAAGACTGGCTCCTGTAATTTCTAGTTGGAAGTTAAACATTTCTAATAAAATACGATGGAACCACAGAACATTGAATGAGAAAGTGTCCAGGAAGACATGTTAAGAAAAGCACACAGCTGGGAACTGGCTTGGCACTCCCTTCACTTAACAGATGTGTGATCTTGGACAAGTTGTTTAGAGTATTCCTTTCTCCAGGGGATCTTCGCGACCCAGGGATCAAACCTGGGTCTCCTGCATTGCAGGCGGAGTCGTTACCATCTGAGCCACCAGGGAAGTCCCATAAAAAGATGATAGTTCTGGTAATTCCTTCCTCAAGGAATGTACTATGAGGAGCTAATATATACATATATATATATTATATATATATATAATATATTTAACTATTTTGTTCATAGTGTTTTTTTCAGAACCATCATCATCCATCATGTTCATAGGTCCCCAAATATAGTTGTTCATCAGAATAAACTAGAAACTCTTTCTAAAAAACAAATTCCTTAGCCTTGGAGACTCTAACTTATCTTGAAGGACTAATCTGTGTGTGTGTGTGTGTGTTTAAGACCTCTCTTAAGTGTGATCTAGTTGTAGAACAGATTTGGAATAATTTGTTGTAACTATGATACTGAGGGTTGGAAACTTTTTTTAAGTGACATAGCTAGTAAATATGATTAGAACTTCCATCTGGATTTCCTGTCTTCAAGTCCAACTGTTCTTTCTCCTGTACTGGGTGTTGTCAACTTAAAAGCATTGCATCTAAAGACTTGGTTTAAAGCCTGAATGGATTCATGAGCACATGAGTATTTAATCAACAGTCTCTAAAAATGCAGTCCCCGCAGTAGCTGAAGGGGGTACAGGATCCTATTACTCACAAGATGCTTCTGCACATGTAGCACTTGTTTTTGTATAACTTTCCATCAGCACCAAGCACAGGGTCGTTCTCTCTAGTGCACATGAGCTCATCATTCCTCACATGCTGCCGAAAGTTACTGCACTCATCCTAGAAAATAAGAAAAGGGAAGTGGGCATGGCTTTTTCCCTTTGTGCCTTGGTTACTTTCTTAAACTTGGTTTTAGGAATTCCTCTCTTGGCTCTGGTCTCAGACTCACTGCACTTATCCTGGCAATGGAGGCCAAGGAACGCCCAGACTCTCTAAACTTCCCGTCCTCCGCTTCATTCCGAACCTCTCTGCACTGGTCCTGGAAATACAGGGAAACATAAAACAATACTTGAAAGACCTCCTGGTCTTGCTCGCCCTTTCCATCAATCTTTCCTTTCCTCTACTTTTCACGGGAGATACGCTCTTGACCAGAGGACAATCCCACAGTTGTCTAACTCTATGAATGACATTATCACTGGTGAAAGACTGATTGAAGATGTCTTCTTTGTGATCTTGAAAAGCAAATAGAAAAGGCAGCACCATGCATGTGCACTATTGATTCACTGATGCTCAGAAGACCCTCTGGAGAAAATGGGAAAGGCATCAAGGAGAGACGCTAAAAGAGAGACTTTGAGACTAGTTTATTTTACATAAATTGTTAAAATCAGTGTCAACAAGCAACATGAAGCCTCATTTCACATTTAAAGTGTCAGACATAAGCATGCAGTTAAGGTGGTAAAGAATTTTACCCACTATTTTTCAATCCACAATTCTCCCAAACAGGAGAAACCAAAGCAATAATCAATACACACTGCAGGAGAATTCTCTATAAAATTGAGAAAAAACATTAAACTTCAAAGCCAGGAGATAAATCTTATTAAAACCCAACATGACAATATTGGCAAAATCAATTTTCTTTGAAGCAGAAGATTAGCAACTTTATTATCCAAAAAGTGAAGGGGAAGACAAGAATCTGAGGACGAAAAGTAAAATAGTTATCTTCGTATCTTAAAAAATAACCTTTGCATCATTTGAGGGCTTGGCTCTTGATCTTTCTTCTTCATTCTTTTTTCTTTCTTTAGCTTCTCGCTCACTGAAAAATTTTATGAAAGGGAGAGAGTAGTTTTTCCAGAGTCATTATTGAATTGTTTAACCAAATATTTCTCCAATTCTAAACATTAGAATATCTAACACTGTTTGCTAGTATCTAAAAAATACATAAGATACTTTTTAAACAAATAAGTTCTGATCATTGGGGTTTTCATAAAATATTTGTGACGGTGCTGTCAACTTTCATAAACCCAGTTTCTATACTGTCGTGTAGAGTGATATACATCTGAAGGGTCAGTACATTTTTTCCTAATAGGATTATTTATGACTCTCAGGTAGAGAGTTGCTTCATTTCTCCTTTTTATTTTTTTTACTGAATTACAATAACTCTCCTGTATTGATTGTTCTTTATATTACTATTATGCTTTAAAGTTTATAAACATTTTAAAAATATTATCTCCTTGAATCCCTACAAAAACTCTATTGTGTAGTTATTATTCTCTTTATATACAGGAGGAACTGAGGCTGTGCAGAGTGAACGGGTCTGTCCCATGTCACTTATCTGAGACACTTCCTCTTTGAAGGTCAGTGATGTTGGCATGATACAACAGGGTGTTCTCCTATCCCAGCTGCTCCTGGCATGATTATGCTTCTCATAATATTCAAAATAGAAATTTCTTATGAAAGTGCTTTGGAAACTTACTGTCCTCTTCTAAACTGAGGAGCTATTAGTATAAATTTTTAATGTGTGATGCCAAACACCGTAGTTTTAAATCAAAAGGAACCAATTTCTGGGGAGCAGACACAGCATATCAAACTGATTCATAAACCTCTCTACTCACAAGATGCTCTGACACATAGCACACTTGTTGGCATACGTCTTGCCATATGGGCCTCGAACAGGGTTGTTTTCTTTGGTGCAAATAAGCTTTCCATCTCTCACCATGTTCCGGAATTCATGACACTGATCCTGCCAATAAGAACAACAACAAAAAAGAGATGTTTCTACAACCATCTGATCTTTAAAACAGAAAATATGATCGGTTGGTTATATGTAAACTCATAACCCTTGAGGAGGAAAATTAAAATCTAGAGAAAATAAAATTTTAGAGATAAAATGTATTTTAAAGCAGCGGTGCCCAACCTCTTTGGCACCAGGGACCAGTTTGTGGAAGACGATTTTTCCATGGACTGGGGCTCGGGGGGTGGTTTTGGGATGATTCAAGCACATTACATCTATTGTGCAGTTTATTTCTGTTATTATTACATCAGCTCCACCTCAGATCATCAGGCATTAGATCCCAGAGGCTGGAGACCCATTTTACGGGCACTGTGTTCAGTATCTGCTTAAGAAGTCTGAATCCTCTCCACAGCATCCCTTCAAATACTTGTCAGCCCCAGTGGAATTTCACTGCCACCTAAGGCAGCCTGTGCCATTTTTATACAGTTTCATTGGGTTGATCCCCAAACTTGTTGCACTGCACCTCAACTCATTACTTCACACATTAAAAAGCCCTAGACTGAATTGAAAGACATCCTTTGGCAAGGCGGCATATAAACATCTAAAGTTTTAGCTTTGTTCCTCAAGAACAAATTTTTTTTTAAATTGTTTCAGCAAATCTGTATTATACTCTTAGCATTTTGTTGTGTGTGGTAATGGATTTCTTTTGGTTGTCATTAAAAAGTCTGTAAGATAAGCACACATTATCCCCATTTTACAGATGAGAGGAAAAAAGTTCACAGATAGTAAGTGATTAAAATCAGTGTTGGAACAGAGATCAGAAACCTATTAATAACCAGGCTATAGATTCCTTGCCTTCTTTGCCTTTACATGACAGAAGATAAAGACTCCTGGCACATCTCTAAGAACATGGAGCTAGCTGCCGTCTTTGCTCCTTGCAAAATAAGAACCTTAAAAAGAAGGCAATGGAACTGGGCCCACAGGATTTAACCCCTGTTGAAATTTTTGAACATCCATAGAAGTTTGTCTTAAACATTTTTTTTTAAGCCCAAAGAGTTACAGTATATGAGAAATTATCTTTAAAAATGCTATCAATAACCTAGATTGGAGTTACCTTTCTTTAAATTGTGGTACCATGAATAACTCCAGACCTACTTTTCTTTGTTTAATAGCATTTGATTCTCTGGAACCAAACACCTGATCAACATACGAAATGTCTCATAGCCATCATTTTTAAATTTGCTAGAATTTTGTTTTCCTCTTCCAGGTACCTAAAATGCCGCATACATCTGTGTCTATGGTAGCACCCCTGTGAGGATATTGCAGCCTTTGCTCTTTGGGTGCAAATCTCTAGCTCTTCCATCTGTTATCTGTGGGTAGTTAACTTCTCTGAATTTTTTCCTCAACTGTAAAATTGGACACTACCACCTACTGCATTGATTGTGGGCAGATTTAAATACGATGGTGCATGTACTTTATAAAGCTTATTTTAGTTTGCATTTGTAGATAAGACTGTAGCTTTCTTTTTGCCACAGGCACAAAAAATATCTAGGTATTTTCTATACGTACATATAGGTTTTTTCCTTTTTTGAAATTCTTGAGATAGATATTTTTAAACTTGAAAGAAATTTAACAATCTAGAATACATGTCCAGTAGAGGTCATTTCAAGTTGTACAATAAAGTATTTTCTCAAAGCCATTGATCTACCAAAATATGGGTAACAGATATTCCCAATTTATTTTTCAAAAATGACCATTACTACTAATGTTTCATTTTGCTTAGTCAGCATAAAACTAATGACAAGTTGCCTCTTTAATGGGAAAACTTTCCTGGGGAAATTTCACTGTTTCACTCTTCTCAGTCCATAGCTGGATTAGAAGAGGTTGCACTGTGTCATCGTCTATGTGCTGGTGTTGTAAAACATTGAACCTCATTTTTAAAACCCCAAGTTGAACACAAGATGGCACTAGAGTGCCAAGAATTTACCATCTGGAGCTCCAAGCTTTAGATCCTTTTCTTGTTTATAAATTTGGCATCTATTTGCATAACTGTTTTTAAACTTCAGGGGGGAGATCAAGTTGATAACAATAATTTGACAATTGCCATTGTTCCTATAATGTGTGGTAACTGCATCAGAGTTGCAGTTCAATTCAGTCCTGGTCATGTCCGACTCTTTGCAACCCCATGAATCGCAGCACACCAGGCCTCCCTGTCCATCACCAACTCCCCGAGTTCACCCAAACTCATGTCCATCGAGTTGGTGATGCCATCCAGCCATCTCAAGGACAGTTAAATTCCATGTTATTTCTTTGAATATCTGGTCATGTCTTTCTTGTTTATCATCAAGTTCACAACAACTGGGACAGAGTATGCATTCCATAATATGCATTCTGTTTATTTGTTGAATAAACCAAGCTTGCAACCACTCATCCAAATTTAAGCATAAGCATGCTCAGGTGGCACTAATGGTAAAGAATCCACCTGCCAATACAGGGGATGCAAGAGACATGGGTTTGATTCCTGAGTCGGGAAGATCCCCTGGAGAAGAAAATGGCAAGCCACTCCACTATTTTTGCCTGGGAAATCCCATAGACAAGAGGAGCCTGGAGGGCTGCAGTCCATGAGGTTGCAGAGTCAGGTGTGACAGCAGTTGAGCACAAGATACGTCTGGCATGTATTACCTGTTTTTCCTTGTCCTTTCCGGTTGTGTTCCTCGTGTAGTCCCCCTCTTCCTTCTTTTTTTCAGCTGCTTCCCTTTCCCTTGAAGAGAAAAATGAGAAGAAACGTTTCAACCAAAATGAACAAAGACCTCAGGTATGCTTAAAAAAAAAAAAAGTTGTCTTGAACGGATGAGTGATTAAGACTCAACAATTAAAAGCTCATTTTCGAAAAATACTCACAGCTTTTCCTTACACATAGCACACTTGTTACCATGTGTCTTGCCATCTGAACCCCGTACAGGGTCACTTTCTCGGGTACAAATAAGCTTTCCATTTTTCATTTGACTTCTAAACTCATCGCATACATCCTGAAAAGAAGCAAAAATTATATTGGAGATGGCTATTTTCACATAGTATTTGACTGAGCTTGAAAATTTTGAAGATTTTGACTTAGGAGTTGGGCAGCCACCTAATCTTGCTGTGGGAGGCTCTTTACTGGACCACAGAGGTGTCCAAGTGGTAATTTCTGAAGGTGAATTCCATCTTCAACCTTAATTCCTGCTTGCCATGTAAGGCTACATAGTCCAAAAATGATCACTTGGACACCTCTGTGGTCCAGTGTAGAGCTCCCCACATCAAGGTTAGGTGGCTTTATAACCAGGTCACTTTAGAATGGGAGGATTATGCTGGATTATCTGGGTGGGCCCATTATAATCAAAAAGATTCTTATGAGTGAAACAGGAAGGCAGGCAAACCAGAGTCGGAATGATACAACATTAAAAAAAAAAAAAAAAGGCAAAGAAAAAGATCTTCCCCAGAACCTCCACCAAGGAAAGCAGCCTTTCTCTGACACCTTGACTTTAACACACTAAGACCTGTTTAGGACTTCTGAACTCCAGAAATATATGATGCTGAATCAGGGTTGTTTTAAGCTATTGTTGGTAATAATTTGTTATAGCAGCCAAACCTCATTTTCCCCATCTATAAAATGAGATAGGGAAAATCTTAGTTGACCAGGTTATTGAGATAATTAAATAAACTACTCTTTATAAAAGTGTTTTATAAAGTGTTAGGCTGGAAGATTTCCATTTGGTGTTAAATTTCTGCACCGAACAAGTTATCAGTGATATTCACATTCATGATGACTTCTGAGCTTCTAAGCATAAGATCTTGACTGGCAACAACTGGCATGCTCTTTCCACATTTTTGATAGTCAAGTAATGACTTACAGAAAGACCATTCTTGCCCAAACCTAGTTAATGATTTACCTTTCCTGATGCTGAATCAGTCCCATTTGATCTGTAGACAGATTGCCTGTTTTTTTCCTCTGCTTCTCTTTGCCTAAAAAAGAAGAGTTCAGTAGCCATGTTGTTAACACATATCCAGGTTTGGAAGAGGCCTAAGAGTTTATGTATCCTAATCCACCTTCTTCATAGAGAATCTCTCTGCACCTCTCAGAGATGGACAGTCACCTTGGGTATGAAGAAGCTCCCCACTACAAGATATTCTAGTGAGATCAACTCAGTTAATGTCCAAGTCTCCTTCATATATGTCCAAATTAATCTCCCTGTAGCTTTCATCCTTACTTCACACCCTCAGGAAAGCATGGAACAAGCCTGCTAAATCCATTATCTCTTCCTGATATTAATCCTTCTGATATTTAAAAGCAAGCTTCAGGTCTCCAAGTCCAGCTTCCTCAGTTCTTTCACCTTTTTTTCATAAGTTGTAGTTTTAATTCCTTACCAATTCATCATTCTTGTTCCTAAGCTTCCCTGGTGGCTCAGATGGTAAAGAATCTGCCTGCAATGCAGGAGACCCAAGTTTGATCCCTGGGTTGGCAAGATCTCCTGGAGAAGGAAATGGCAATCCACTCCAGTATTCTTGCCTGAAGAATTCCATGAGCAGAAGAGCCTGGTAGGCTACAGTCCATGGGGTCACAAAGAGTTGGACATGACTGAGTGATTAGTACTAATATTTCAATTTATCTAGGTTACCAGTGGATTCCAAGATAGAAGACAAGTGGTGTAGGAAGTACCTTAGGATTACGGTTTGGGGGGCAGGGGTTTCTTTAATCTTTTACCTTTCTGATAAAATATTTATGCTAGTGGTTCCTAAGTTTTCATGTACATTAAGAATGACCTGTGAGATTTTAAAAATCAGATTCACTGTCAATCCCAACAGTTTTACTGACAGGATCTACCTTGAGATTCAGTAATCTGACTTTTAATAACCCAGGTGATTCTGCTCCAAGATCCAAACAGTACAGAACTCTGGTACATGTATATCTCTTTCAAAGTTTCATTTGGCTTTATGCTTAAAAGAAATGTGTATGAATATATATAACATGAATATATGTGTGTGTGTGTATTTTAGGGAGCTCCCTTTTCATATATAAGAAATAGGTTGTTATATGACTCAGAGAACTCAAACCGGGGCTCGGTTTGAGTTTCATTTCTTTCAAACAACATAGAGGGGTGGGATGGGGAGGGAGGTGGGAGGGATGTTCAAGTGGAAGGGGACATGGGTAAACCTATGGCTGATTGATGTTGATGTTTGGTAGAAACCTATACAATACTGTAAAGCAATTATCCTTCAATTGAAAATAAAAATAGGGAAGTGGTAGTCAGTGTAACCTGAAGATTCAAACAAACATTAAGTCATGGAACCTTAACAAAATATTAGGAAAAAGAGACTAATGATTCAGTCTGGTGGAATTTAATTTACAGTCACGGATCTGATAAAAAATCTCCAGTGGCTTATAGTTCACAGAATTATGATACAAAATAGAGTAGGAATCAGCTGCCCTTGTTTGGGCTCATTGTTCCTTAGGAGATGCAATAGAAGGAGATATTTGAGAATTAACAGAAATTTCATGAAAGAAACTACAGGCAAATGAGAAACAGCCATTAATTCAGGAGGAATATGTGTCTATCTCTTTTAGACAAACAGGTTGAGCAAAGTACTTACAGTATCTCTTTACACATGGTACACTTGTTGTTGTATGATTTGCCATCTGCGTCACGGACAGGATCACTCTCGCGAGTGCAGCTGAGTTTTCCATCTTTCATTTTTTCCCGATACTCAGCACATTGGTCCTGAAAAGGGAAAAGAGAGCAGGCCCCCTGGATGACTTGGTCTGTTGTATGTTTATTAAGTTTCTTAAATAATCTGAGTCAGAAGTTCTTATCTATCTCCTCTTATACAGCATGTAACACCTAGGATTGCTGTCAACAGAAGAGAGGCTGGAATCATCCATATTCTAAGAGGTCAGCTGTCATGGGTAATGTTGCTTTTAAGGTTTTACACAAGGAAATTATAAAGCTGGCTGGAATTTAATCGCATAGACCAAGGGTAAGCAGACTCTAGCCTACAACATTAATCTGTCCTGCTGTCTGTTCTTATATAGGAAGTTTTATATATAAAACTTGAAACACACCTTCACTCATTCATTTAGGTATTATTTATGGCTGATTTCCCATAGACGTGGCAGAGTTGAATAGTTGTAACAGAAACTGTGTAACCTGCAATACCTAAAATATTTGCTATCTGGCCTTTTACAGAAAACAAAAAAAAATTGCTGACCTCTAATGTAGATAGGAGAGAGAAAGAAGTGCTAGGAGAAAGCATAAAATCATGCAAAATGCCAAAGAAGACAGGCTTGAGTAAATTCTAGACAAGATAGACAAAGGGTCTTAACAAGTCTGTACTTGAAAGTAAGAACTCAAACCTCCTATAGGAGAAAATACGTACAAACATAAAAGCCAAAATTTTTCAGAGACAAATACTGGGCCTATGTCAGATCTGGAGGCAAAGAGAGGGTCTTAACATACCCAGGTCATACGACTAAAGACAAGGTGTCTGTGATCTTAGCAATTGTGTTCACATGCCTGAGGAGTGGGCTTGTATGCAACATTGTCATAGTGACATTTAAAACATCTCAGGAAATGTGCCAACACTCGCCTAAGTTACTGTATCCCTATAAGAGTACTGCTAAGTATGAGAAACTATACAGTTGAATGAGATGAAGTGATTTATTCAATGCTTTGCAAGTCTAGGTGGCAAAGGTAGGATCACACCCTAAACTACCTGACTCAAAAACCTATGCTCTTTCACCATATTATCCTGTCTTGGAACAATAGCAAATATACCTCCCAAAAGTGGCTCCAGTCAGAGAGAGCGCATAATGAAAGGAACTAAAGAGCACGTGATGTGGATCATCATTATATTTATGCCACTTCCTCTCCTAGGATCATGTATTGGCTTCAAAGCTAGATGACAGAAAGAGGAGTCAGGAGACTGGGATCAGGTCATCATGTTAATTATTTTCAAGTTCAGAGAAGTCAGAGTGAGCCCTAGAGAAACTAAAAATTGCTTGGATATTACTCTGCAGTCATAAGGGGGAAATCCCCTGTCCTTCCAAGGATGCTCTCCAGCTCAGCACTGTGTACACTCATAGCCTTTGACCACAGGCTCTGCCATGGCCCAGTGCCACTGAGTTGAGCCCACTCTGGTTATGGAACTCAGAGGCAGCTCTGACCTTAGCTTTCCCTCTTCCACCACCACTGGAACCATGGCCCGCAGCATTCCGCTGATCTTCCTCTTTTTTTCTCTTTCTTTCTTCATCTTCTTTCTGGCTGAAAATTAGAAAGTGGGAGGTAGGGAATAATAGATTACAGAAAGTGGAATGCATTTCTATGAGTTTCTCATCCTATGACCATATTAGATTTTTATAGAATCCACCAGCTTTTATTGAATCTGTTACATTGCAGGCCCTATTCTTTGAAAATAGAAAAATGCATTACACGTTGCATCCTTTTGCCTGGAAGACTCTTATTGCAGTAGAAGAAAACCAGCGTTCACGGAACCACAAGCAAGACTTGGTGAGCAATTAATTAGCATTTTGTAAATGCTCCCGTGAATCTCCAGAGGGATTTCTCTCAAACACCTCATATTAAAGAGGTCCCAACATAATTATCTCCTCTACCAAATGTGTTCTTCCTCCTGAATTCTCCTTCAGAAAGGACAAAACACTGGAGCCATCCCTAACTGCTCCCTCTTCTTTAGCTCACATGGCTGTTTACATTGGTTTCACTTTGCTGTGTCTCCCGTGTTGATGTACTCACCTTCTATTCTAGCTCTGTGTTCTAGTTACCTCTTGCTGGATTACTGTAACTCCCTACTACCACCAACAGTATTCTGAATTTTGGTACCTTGCTTTTCTTTTTACTGCTAACATATGAATCTTCCAAAAAGGAACCACATTTATGCCACTTATTCTCCTAGCTGAAAAATTTTAGCAGCTCATCACTATATACAGAATTGGCTTCAAAATCCATGATCTGGCCTTCAAAGCTGGTGAAGTAGATAAGTTCTAATTAAAATGACTTTCTCTTCTATGTACATACTACACCTTGCTTAATTTTAGATTTTACCTATGCTGTTCCCTGTTTTATCCTCATTCCTTCCTGTACTGTTCACATATTATCCAAATTACCAGATCCAGTTTTATCCCTCCATAAAACTTTCTATTAACTCTCCCTTCCTGAACTACCATAACACATTGTATACATCATTTTTCATTTAGCAATTACTCCTTTGTTGCTTTTACAATACATGTAAGGACAGAACCAACACTATATATTATCCTCCCAGCTCTGCCACCCACAGCATGGACTTGATCTGCACACTCACAAGACTGCTTTGCACATGGCACACTTGTTGCCATGGGTCTTGCCGTCTGGGCCACGCACAGGGTCATTTTCTCGAGTGCAGAAAAGATTTCCATTTTGAAGAAGGCTCCGAAATTCACTGCATGCATCCTAAAAGGAGGAGAAAAGGCAAGAGCTTGGGTATTTTCTTGAAAATAACCCTACTGGGTCCCTACTAAGTGTTTCCTGGAGATAAAAAAGGAAAAGGAAAATGACCTATGAATGTTTCTTTCTGGCAGTTGTTTTGTTCAATTCCTACTAAGACCACAGGACTTAAAAAGAGGTTCCTGTTTCTTTTTCCTTGAGATTTAGCTTCCAAGTCCAGACTGAACCTGGCAGTCACACATAAGCAAGAATCTCTTAATAAACTGGGTTCTCAGAGGATTGGACACAGTTCTTAATCAAGACTTCACTGTCTATCTCTATTATATTATAATGCAATAAGAACACTGTATATAGCATAGAATTTTAAAGAATTAAGGTTTAGGTAGAACTTTGAAGTTCACCTGATACTCCCCTTTATGTCACGCCTGCCAATAATTTGTGTAATTTGCACTGTAACACCTGCAGTGATAAGGAGTTCATTACCCTCCAGATAATTCATTCCAGAATTTCTATTAGATCATTCCCACAAATTAGCCATGTGCTACTTAGGAGGATCTTGGAAGGGAACTCTAATCACTCCTATAGGATCCTTATTCATAGCGTTTTATTTTTCTAAGATGTCATTGCAAATAGGATGAGTATGTTCCTTCAAACCAGTAAGCAAAGTCAACATATCTTACTTCCCTCAGAAAAACTGAGGATATTTTTCTTCTTCCACACGGACTCCTTCAAATATCTGGAGAAAATCCTCTTGTCCTTCTCCCATAGCAAAGCACCCCCAGATACTTCAGTCCTTTTGTTCCAGTCTTTTTCAGTCATTTGCACCATTTCTCATTCTGATTTCTTTCCCTTTCCTATAGAATTTAACATAATATTCCAGGTGCGTCCAGACAAACCCAATGTGTTGATGGCTATTTAATATTGTTAGTTAGAATTCTAATCTGTTGCCCTGCGACCTTGGGTGAGGGGTCTTGCCCTCTCTGTGCCTCAACTGCCTCTTCTATAAAATGAAAATAATATAAATTCCACACAGTTAAAATAATAATGCCAATATTAAGTATTCAGTACATGTGCTGAATTGTTATGACAATAATGTGAGATAATATATTTCTACACATATCTACAATGACTGACATCTCGGAAGTACTCAGTAAATTTATGAGGAATTGAGATGGAATAAGCAAATACTTAAGATCATATAATTAATTACTGATGGCAAGTAAGATTGACTTTGTATTTTTTTCTGTTTCTTTTAGTTCAAGTCGAAACTCAGTGAAGACAAGAGTGACTTTTCCTAGCTCTGCTGCAAGGTTCACTGCCAGATTCCCTAACTGGTCATATTTAGCAAAAGAAATATGAGAGGATAGTTTATTGGTAGTAGCTAATGTGAAATCAGAAATCATCTGATGCTAAAGACTAGTCTCTTATTGATGTTGAAAAAAGGAAAGCATATGAGCTAATATTTTAAAAATTCAGATTCTCAATTGTGGGAAATACAGTTGTAAAACAAACCAAATCATTCAGAATTCCAAGTGATATTTCATTAGAGATTATTTTTAACATCAATAGTTTTTGATGGGGGCAAGGAAATGACCACAAACCTGGAAAAATCTACCTGGAGTGAGTCCTTTTGGAACCAAGAAAATATTATTTGGGAATGTTGCTCTAATTTTTGCTCAAATGCTGGCCCCAGAAATAATGAAAGCAAGGGACACTCCTGGTTTGACCAAATGTGTTCATCCAAAGCTCCATGTTGTATGGAGGTAATGCTAGATTTGGTGTCTTGAATTCTGTTGTTCCCATTTTTCAAGTGTGACAAATTTGGAAAAACATAAAGATTCTGAAACCAATATTCTCACTACCTTTGTACACAAGTTCTTCCTGTCTCTGGATTTTAAATCATTTAAAAATAGGGCAATGGAGTAAATTAGAAGTCTGCAGACTATGGCCTGTGAGCAAAAACTGGCCCACCACCTTATTGCATAAATAAAAAGTTACTGGAAAATTTTATTTATGCAAAATAAATGCCCATTTGTTTGCATATTATCCATGGCTGCCTTAGAGCTACAGTAGTAGAGCTGAGTAGTCATGACAGAGACCAAATAGTCGCAACCGAAAATATCTACTGTCTGACTCTTTAAGAAAATTTTATCGAGGCCTGGACTAACTGAACCTGAGTTCTCGCACATAGGCCTTCAGTGATCCCGTGAGTTATTTTTAAAGAGAAACTACAAAGCTTCATTGTGGTATGAAGCTTCCAGCGTAACTACCTTTTCAGCTTCTCTCTTAGCTTTTCTGGATTTAGCTGCTGCTTTTTCTTTTGCTTCTTGCTGGCTGTAAGAGAAAGGCAAGAGGATCAATCCATTCCTAGTACCGTACCTATTATCCTAAAGGGGATCTCTCTAGATAGATATATTCCCTTACTTCTGCACCTCTTATTTTTAGTGTTACCTAAAGACACAGGCAGAAAACTTGCCTGGAAAATCCCATGGATGGAGGGGCCTGGTGGGCTGCCGTCCATGGGGTCACACAGAGTCGGACACTACTGAAGCGACTTAGCAGCAGCAGCAGCAAAGACACAGGCATAGCCAACCAGTAAATACATTTTCACTACTCTGCTTCCTTTGGAAAACAAAGCTGTGGTCCTTCTTCCCAGGAAGCGATGAGGATACTTAAAAAATTGATGCGACGATAGGGTACTTTCAATTTGTTAGCACCCAGTGATTACATCTTTGGGTTATTCATGACAGTATGTATGCAGAACAAAAATGGCCAATCCTTGTATTCCATTAACTCTGGGGGAATTTCCCCTTAGTACATGGTCTCCCCTTAAGAGCAATTCAAGTACCTTTCAGAACACTGAGAACACTATAAAGAAATGCACTAAGTAGACAGCTTTGTAATAGTAAATCCCCAAACTCAGTGAAAAGGTCACCTTCACTGTCTGCCTCAGAGAGGGAGCCTTCAACATGCTCTCTCTCGCCCACCACAGGCCTAGCCTCTCCAGCACTTAGGAGGAACAGTGGCCGCAGCTCTACTCACAAGAAGGCCTCACACATGGAGCAAATGTTGCCGTGGATTTTCCCGTCGGGGCCCTCAATGGGGTCGTTCTCTCTGGTGCACGGAAGTTGTCCATTCCTCATGTAGTTACGATATTCACTGCACAGCTCCTGCCAAATGAGGGAGGAGTTAAGCATCAGGTAATGAAATACTGAACGCTTCCTCCACGTTACCCTTTTGAAAACTAGGATATAATGCCCCAAACATAATGGATGCATCAAGATGATGACACAGAAGGTCAATACTAGACAAGACACTTTTCAGATGCTGAGGTCACACATTTTTGTGGAATATAAGATTACTATCACTTATCTC
This sequence comes from Bos mutus, assembly GCF_027580195.1. Lineage (NCBI taxonomy): Eukaryota > Metazoa > Chordata > Mammalia > Artiodactyla > Bovidae > Bos > Bos mutus. The sequence goes on along the minus strand of NC_091623.1, from coordinate 99,101,234 downwards.
CTTAGAAAACCTTCAACTTAATTCAAATATCATTCTGAAGTAAGCACTGTGAGAGATTAAAAACAGTTATTTATTGTCCCTTTCATAAAGCAGTTTGTGGTTGGCAGAATATTAGCTCCTGACCCGAAATCTATCCAAGTCTTGATATCCAGGACCTGTGAATATGTTGCAGAGCAAAGGCGACTTTGCAGTTGTGAAAAAGTTAAGGACCTAGAGATGGGGATATTATCATGGATTCTCTTAGTGTGCCCAGTGAAGTCACAAGGGTCAAACCTTAAGACTGGACAAGTTAAGACTGCACAGTGAGAAGGAGCTGTGCCTACAGAAGAACAACTAGAGATGCAGTGTTTAAGGATGATGGAAAGAGTCCAAGACCCAAAGCACTTTCATGAAAGGCCTCTAGAAGCTAGAAAAAGCAGAGACAGGCTCTCCTGTAGAGATTTCAGAAAGGAACACAGCTCTGCCAACCCTGTGATTTAGCCCCTTGGGTCCATGTCAGAGTTATAACCTAAACAATCATAAAATCACAAGTTTGTAAGGTTTAAGCCAGTAAGTTTCTGGTAATTTGTCAGAGAAACCATAAAAAAAGTAGTACGTGGGGTCTTTCTCTCCCTTGCCCAGAGAGAATGGGGTGTTCATGCGGCTCCAAGGACCTGAAACAGTTACCTGTGCTGCTTCTCTCTTAACTTTCTCAGTCTCGGCTTTCTCATTTTCTTCCTTGCCAACATTTTTCTTCTCTTCTTCAAGTCTGCTGCAATTAAAAAAAAAAAAAAATACAAACTAAATTCAGTTTTCCATTCTCTTTGGTAATATATTTTAAGAAAGAATGAGAGTTTTCCAGACCAAAAATCAGATTCAGTACAAATTTATCCAATCAAGAGGTGCTAACACTTTGCCCAATAATGCAGATAACTTCGATAGTTAATAATTGCCCTTAAAAATACAAAACTAGTATTTTTTTTTTAATCAGTATGTGACCCTTGGGTGGACTTTTTTCTGTCAGTGACTTCAATCAATGATCTGAAAAAGAGCAACAATTGCCTTGATTTTTCAAAATTGCTATCTAAATAATTACAATTATAATGATGAGACTAAGGATTGCTACAATCCTATGATGGACCCATAATCAAAATAAACCATGTCTAACTATAAAATTAAAAATTTAAATATTATCTTGAATTAAAATTCAATTTTGAATTCAAGTTTTGGAGTATAATAATGATTCAAGTCCAAGAAGATTTCACACCTGATATTTTGAGGGAAATCATAAGCCTAAAATTTTGGCATCCTAGCTATTTTCTACTGACATGTACCATTATCAGAACTGGAAAAATCCTTAGCATATATCACACCTAGTATAGTCATTAATACAGCATTAGCAAATCAAGCATGTGAGAGGAGAGCCCTGATTTCTTGAATCTCAGGCACTGTTTAATCTACTGGCTGCTTCTATCAATCTCTCCTCTAAGGAACTATGTGAATATACTTATATTAGACCAAAACATATGACAGTTAAGAGACAATAACGCTGCACCTCTTTAAACAGATATATTATTTAAGTTTTTTTTTCAGCATTTATTTTAGTGTGGGGCTCACTAGAGGACTGAGAATCTAAGAAGGAGTAGAATCAGAGGTGATAATGATTGCATTTCTATATTGTCCCACACGGTGGAGCTCTGGCCCCACTCAGGAAAACAGGGACCCAGAGGAACATGGATGTTGCTTAAAAAGAAGACAGTTCAGTAAACATCTATTATGTGGCCCTAAGTCTTAAGGCTTTCAATCTTTACAGTAAGTCACTTATACAAATATTTATTTCATATGGTAATAATGCACATGGTAACGCCCCTGAAAAGATAAATACAGTCCATGCTGTTCCATTTCGTGTTCAGGCTATTTTAGAAGTGTTTACACACTGATCCCAGAGACCTCTGTTCAGCTGGTTTTCCCTTAACCAGTATCTGAATATACTCAAGAATCATAAAATGTCAGGGGTGGGAAAAGAACCAAACATATAATCCCACCCAGATCATCCAATTTCTGCTTTTTGTTATGAATGATGGTTGTCAAGTGTTAAAAACAGTTAATCTCACCCAGATCAATCAACAAACTGCTGGTCTCTTTTTGTTACAAATGATGATTGTCAGGTGTAAAAATATATTTGCACTAAATTAAGATTCTCCCTATGCCTTAGGTAGAAGATAGAGAGATAGCTGAATAGAGAATAACATTGTCACTGTGACTCAGTGTTACTTAATGTCTTTTCCATGTGCTTTTAAAATTGTCTAGCATCTAAGTAATAGTCTATATTCTATACATTTATGAAGAAACTGAGACACAGGGCTCATAAATCATGAAGAGATTGAAAGGGAGGGAAGAGCTTAGACACTCACAACAGGCTTGCACACATGGCACACTTGTTTCCATGCATTTTGCCATCCGGGCCACGGACAGGGTCATTCTCCCTGGTGCATATGAGCATTCCGTTCCTCACCTGGTTCCGAAACTCACTGCAGAGTTCCTGGAAAATGAAGAAAATATGCTCTCAGAGAGTGATTTTCTACCCTCTCTACACTTCTGTCTGTTTTGAAGAATAACTAATGCAGAGTAAGAAGGAAAAAGAAAAGTGAATACATATAGCAGTAAATCAAAAGCATTTAAAAAGTTTCTATCATGGACTCAAAATTGTGCTGACTCTATAGTGGATCTGAAAATGTTTAATGTCAGCATCCTCTTGAGGGTGCTTACAACAGAGGTGCAGAGGAAGGCTGATAAAATTGGTGGAGACCAATATAAAATATATATGTTTATGATGTGTCGCACATCACAATCTATAAAAGCTAGGAAACATTAAAGGGGAAGAGACTCAACAGGCCTAGAAGGGGAGGATTCCTAGAAAAACTTAGAATATTACTGGACCTTCATGAGAAAGAAGGAAATCCTGCCATTTACAATTTGGATAAAATGAGTGTATTCTCTCTGACATAAATTACAGCAAGATCTTCTATGACCCACCTCCCAGAGTAATGGAAATAAAAGCAAAAATAAACAAATGGGACCTAATTAAACTTAAAAGCTTTTGCACAATAAAGGAAACTATAAGTGAGGTAAAAAGACAGCCTTCAGAATGGGAGAAATAATAGCAAATGAAGCAACTGACAAAGAATTAATCTCAAAAAATATACAAGCAGCTCATGCAGCTCAATACCAGAAAAATAAACGACCCAATCTAAAAATGGGCCAAAGAACTAAACAGACATTTCTCCAAAGAAGACATGCAGATGGCTAACCAACACATGAAAAGATGCTCAACATCACTCATTATCAGAGAAATGCAAATCAAAACCACAATGAGGTACCATCTCATGACAGTCAGAATGGCTGCTATCAAAAAGTCTACAAACAAATGCTGGAGAGGATATGGAGAAAAAGGAACCCTCTTATACTGAGGGATTACACTTAGTGGGAATGCAAACTAGTACAGCCACTATGGAGAACAGTGTGGAGATTCCTTAAAAAATGAAATAGAACTGCCTTATGACCCAGCAATCCCACTGCTGGGCGTACACACCAAGGAAACTAGAATTTAAAGAGATACGTGTACCCTGATGTTCATTGCAGCACTGTTTGCAATAGCCAGGACATGGAAGCAACCTAGATGTCCATCACAGACGAATGGATAAGAAAATTGTGGTACATATACACAGTGGAATATTACTGTTAATAAGAACACATTTGAATCAGGTCTAATGAGGTGGATGAAACTGGAGCCTATTATACAGAGTGAAGTCAGAAAGAAAAACACCAATACAGTATATTAATGCATATATATATGGAATTTAGAAAGATAGTAACGATGACCTTATACATGAGACAGTAAGAGAGACATAGATATAAAGAACAGACTTTGGACTCTGTGGGAGAAGGCAAGGGTGGGATGATTTGAGAGAATAGCACTGAAACATGTGAAATAGATCACCAGTCCAAGTTTGATGCATGAAACAGGGCATTCAATGCCGGTGCACTGGGACAACCCAGAGGGATGGGATGGGGAGGGGTGTTGTTCAGGATGGGGGACACATAATATACCCGTGGCAGATTCATGTCAATGTATGGCAAAAACCACAATATTGTCAAGTAATTAGTTTCCAATTAAAATAAATAAATAATTTTTTAAATTTTTATAAGTTTAAAAAAATTTTTTAAATCTCCCGCCAATGCAGGAGACATGCGTTCAACCCCTTGTCTGGGAAGATCCCACCTGCCATGGAGCAACTAAGCCCGTATGTCACAACTATGGAGCGGGTGCCGCAGAGCTTGGGAACCATAACACTGAGCCCATATGCTGCAGCTACTGAAGCCCATGTGCCCTAAAGCCTTTGCTTTGCAACAAGAGAAGCCACCGCAACGGGAGCCTGTGCACCACAAGTAGGGAAAAGTCCGAGCAGCAGTGAAGACCCAGCACAGCCCCAAAATTTACAATCAAAATTTTTTAAAAATGAGTTATGAAGCTGAAATAATATAAAATTTAGTAGGCATTATAGTGAATAGCAGTAAGACTGTGTGACAGTGTATTGTCCAACGGTTGGCCTTGACTTCTCTCTACTTTAGTCTCCTTAACTGTCAATTTATTACTATATCAATAAACATCATATATTAGATCAATAAATGTCATATCAGGGAGTCAAAAAAAAAACTTGAATGTATTATGCTAAGTAAAATAAGTCAGAGAAAGACAAATACTATATGGTATCACTTATCTGTAGAATCCCCAAAAGCCAAAATTCACAGACACAGAAAGCAGATGGTGGCTACATGTATGTGTGTGTGTGTGTGTGTGTGTGTGTGAGCAAGAGAAAAAGTGGTCAGAAGTACAAACTTGCAGATACAAGATGAATACATTCTAGTTCATGGTGATTATAGTTAAGAATACTGTATTATATACTTAAAAGTTCCTAAGAGATTCCATATTCTCCATACAGAAAACAGTTGCAATTATATGACATGATGGAACTTTTGCTAATGCTATGGTGACAAACACTTTTCAATTTATAAGTGTCCAGTGTATACACCTTCAATTTACCCAATGTTATAATCCAATTGTATCTCAATAAAGTTGGACATTTTTAAATTAAAATAATGTGCCCAAAAAACAAATATTATGACCCTTCTTTTGTCTTTAAAAGGCTGAAAAAGCAAAGACATTCCTAAGCTTAGAAATACATATCTGAAATAAAAATATGCGGAAAGAAAAATATAGGTATGATACCTAGAGAAACTGACAACTTTCTGGGAGTTTCTTGATAAAGTACAGGGATGGGAGATGCATATTTGAAACAGAAGAATAACAATGGCAATGGAGAGAAGGAAGCTTGTATTAAGACCATTCAAAAAACCTATGAGGATTTAGAAACTCTTCAGACATTATGGATAAAACACTTTCAGTTCTGAATTACTAACAAAAAGATGGTTCCAAGTAACAAAAAATTATTAAGAAAATGAGTCAGTTTAGAGGCAAATTTTTAGGCTGTGTCAACTATCCCCCCAAAAAAAAAACACAATTATTAGAGTTATACTTTGGCAGCTGTTGTTAGGAAATAGAATAAATAAAGGTAAACCTTGTGAGGTTTACCTAAGACTATGTGAGAGTAGATGCAGAGTTTGCTGTGCTACTTGTAAATTGTAAAATTATAAAATAAGGTGAAGTCGATATAAAATAGTCGAAGGATTACTGAATAATCGTAATTGAAGGTGGGAGTACTGGTATTCCTCCATAGCTGGATGATGACAAACAGAAAATATGATAATTTATGTGCACTTTGTTTTGTAAATTAAACTAATGTGAATGATAGGGCTCTTGTATCCTGTTTTTGAAATTAATTAGAGGGAGAACAATTAGACATGCAGTGTTGTCAGCTTTGAAGATGATGGAAAAAGTCCAGGAATCAAGGAACAACAACAGCCTCCAGAAGCTAGAAAAAGCAAAGGACCTTTCATAGAGATTCCAGGAAGGAAGCCAGCCCTATTAGCCCCTTGGGATCCATGCCAGATTATAACCTAAATAATCATAAGATAATACGTGCTGTTTTAAGCTACCCAGTTTGTGGTAATTTGTCAAAGAAACCAATAAAAAAAAAAAAAATAGAACACAGATTTTAGTTTCTTTGGATAAAATACGTAGATGCATCTATATGTTACAATTTTAAAATGGTATAATTGAGAAATAATAGATATTAGAGCTATTACATCTATGGAATAAATGGGGAAATCTTTAAGAAATAGAAAATACTTAATCTGAGTCATGAGAAATGGTCAGAATTTTGACAGCTGGTGGAAATGAACACTCATGACTGAGTAGGAAGAAAGCCGCATAGAAGGCAGAGCTCACTGTATGTACAGTACTAAGGACCTAATGTGTGTAGGGCTGTGCTGTTATTCTTGGGTAGGTTTCTGGGGACTCCATAAACATAATATACATAATGATAACTATATTATTATTTTATAAGTGAGATGAAAATGCATAGATGTTAACTGTCTGACGTTACTGGTAAGGAGATGGAGCCAGTATTGAACCCTGACAGTCTGAGTCCAGAGCCCAGGACTCTAACCACAGTGTTCTTGAGTTCACAGGCTGGAAAGCCAGGAATCAATGCTTGGCATGTCCATGAAGCAACCAGGTGACCAGTACGGCACTGGGTAGAAGAGCAGGAAACTGGGTCTGAGAGGTGACAGAAGTCAGGTTCCATATAGCACTGTCAGTCACTAGAAGGACCTTGGTTCTTACTCTGAGTGAGATGAGAAGCCACTGGGTGGCATAAATAACCTGCCTTACATTTGTAAATAATTAGTCTTTCTTCAAAGTCAGAACCAAAGATGAGAGCAGAAAAAACAGTCAGAAATGAGATCTTCCAAGTTAGATAAAGATAAAGGAAAGGAGTGATGAAGACTGGAAGCACAGCCTTCAGAATATCACACATGGAGGTTGGGGGCAACATCTAAAGAGCATCATAGGCTTCAGAGCCAGAACATGTGGTTCAACTGTTAGCCCCCAAGTTACTGTGCGTGTGTGTGTATGTATCTATACACACATATATAGTCACTAAATATATATTTCCTAACTTGTTATCTAAGCCTCCAGTTCCTTTTTTAAAATAAATACAGATAATAATATATACCTTGAATGGTTACTACAAAGATCAGTTATAAAATTGTTATACAACATGTCATACAGTAGCCACTACATAATTAATAGCCATGACCATCATCATTGTCATCATCCTGTGAGATGTTATAGAATGTAAACTTGAGGCTTAAAGATGCTTTTAAGTAATTTTCTCAAGATCTTACAGAGAATTAACTGGGATTTTGTTTTAAACTAAACATTCTAATACAAAACAATGGGGAGAAAAGTCTAAACTCTACCTCTGTTGGTTTGCATTCAGATACATCTCCCGCGATTACTATAATTCACATGGTCAGTGGAGAAAAGGGTGGTTATCTTCTTAAACGCACAAGCACTAGATCAGATATTAGATAGATAAGCCGAGCAAAGAAGGAATCTTCTTAAGTATGGGGATCCAAATATAGCTCTTCAGTTTGCAGAGTCACTGAGGACAGTGGAAGCAGGAGCCTTGCCCAGAGAAAATGCAATGTTTATGTGGCTCTGATGATGTGAAACAATTACCTGCACTGTTTCTCTCTTAACTTTCGCAGACCTAGCTTTATCCTTTTCTTTCTTGCCATTATTTTTCTTCTCTTCTTCTTCAAGTTTGCTGCAATAAAATACAGAAGATACAAGCTAAATGCAATTTCTCATTCTCTTCAGTAACGTATTTTAAAAAGGAGTAAGAATCTTCCAGACCAAAGGTCAGATTTAGTCTTCAGTACAGATTTATCCAATCAAGATGTACTAATACTTTGCCCAATAATGCAGATAAATTCAGTAGTTTACAATCATCCTTAAAAAAAAATAAACCTAGTATGCTTTTTTATCAGTATGTGAACCTTGGCTGGTATTTTTTTTTTCGGTGACTTCAATCAATGATCTGGGGAAAAAGTCACAGTTGCCTTGATTTTAATTTTTAAAAAATTTTTAAATTGCTTTTTATATCTAAATAATTACCATATTAATGATGAGAGCAAGGGGTGATACCATAGCAGATGAGGGGCTCATATTGGTAATTAATCATGTTTTAATATAGAATTAAAAATTTTAATATTTTTTCATGGAATTAATATTCAAATTGAAACTCAAGTTTTCGAGTATAATAATGATTCAAGTCCAAGAAGATTCAACAACTAACATTTTGAGGTCAGTCATGAGCCTAAAATTCTGACATTCTTGTTATTTTCTACTGACATATATCATATCAGAGCTGGAAAAATGCTTAGCATTTATCACATCTAATATAGTCATCTAATACAGTACTAGCAAATCAAGCCGATAAGGGGAAAACCCTGATTTCTTGAATCTCAGGCACTTTTTATTGACTGCCCCTGTTAATCTTTCCTCTAAGGAACTATGTGAATATACTTAGATTAGACCAAGACATGTGAAAGTTAAGGGGCAATAACTCTGCACTTCTTTAAACAAATATTATTTAAATATTTCTCAGCATTTTATGTGTGAGGCTCACTAGAGGATTGAGAATCTAAAGAGGAGGTGAAGCAGAGGTGGTAATAATCCATGTCTGTATTGTCCTACGCGATGGAGCTCTGGCTCCACTCAGAAAAACAGTGGCCCAAAGACCTGGACATGGCTAAAGAAGAAGACTTTTAGTAAACATCCATCATGGGGCCTGCCTCTTACAGATTTCACTCTCTTACAGTAAGCCACTTATCCGAGTATTTCACCTGCATATGGTAATGCCCCTGAAAAGATAAATGCAATCCATTCTATTCCATTTCTTGTTTAGGCTATTTTAGACATGTTTACACACTGACCCCAGAGACTTCTGTTCAGCTGGTTTTCCCTTAACTGGCATCTGAGTATACTCACAGAATCATAAAATGTCAGGGGTGGGGGACCAAACACTTAATCTCACCCAGATCATCAAACTTCTGGTCTCTTTTTGTTACAAATGATGATTGTCAGGTGTTAAAAACATATGTGCACTAAATTAAGACTCTTCCCATGCATTAGCTAGAAGATAGAGAGATAGCTGAATAGAGAATAACATTGTCACTGTGACTCAGTGTTACTTAATGTCTTTTCCATGTGCTTTAAAATTGTCTAGCATTCAAGTCATGGTCTATATTCTACACATTTATGGAGAAATTGAGACAGGGCTGATAAATTGTAAAGAGAATGAAGGGGAGAGAAGAGCTTAGACACTCACAACAGGCTTGCACACATGGCACACTTGTTTCCATGCATTTTGCCATCCGGGCCACGGACAGGGTCATTCTCCCTGGTGCATATGAGCATTCCGTTCCTCACCTGGTTCCGAAACTCACTGCAGAGTTCCTGGAAAATGAAGAAAATACACTCTCAGAGTGGTTTTCTACCCTTCCTACACTTCTTTCTGTTATGAAGGAGAAGTAATGCAGAGTTAAGGGGAAAAAAAGTGACTACATGGAACAGTAAATCAGTAAGCATTTAAAAGTCTTCTTTCGTGGACTCAGAATTGTTCTGACTGTTTAGTGGATCTGAGAGTGTTTAACGTCAGCATCCTCTTGAGGGTGCTTACAATAGAGGTGCAGAGGAAGGCTGATAAAATTGGTGGAGACCAAAATAAAATATATATGTTTATGATGTGTCACACATCACAGTCTATAAAAGCTAGGAAAGATCAAAGGGGAGGAAATTCAACAGGCCTAGAAGAGGAGGTTTCCTGGAAAAACTGAGAATATTACCAGGTCTTCATGAAAAAGAAGGAAATCCTGCCATTTACAACAATTTGGACAAACTTGAGTGTATTATGCTAAGTAAAGTAAGTCAGAGAAAAACAAGTACTGTATAGTATCACTTATCTGTGGGATCCCCAAAAGCCAAATTCACAGAAACTGAATTAGATGGTGTTTACTGTGTGTGTGTGTGTGTGTGTGTGTGAGAGAGAGAGAGAGAGAAAGTAATCAAAGGATACAATCTTGCAGTTATAAGTTCTAGTTCATGGTGATTATAGTTAACAATACTGCATTATATATGTAAAAGTTCCTAAGAGACTAAATGTTCTCCACACAAAAGACAAATGTAATTATGTGACATGATGGAGTTGTTCACCAAAGCTTTGGTGGCAAGCATTTTCCAATTTATAAGGTACCAAATCAATAAGCTATACACCTTGCCCAATGTTGTAATTCAATTATATCTCAGTAAAGCTGAACATTTTTAAATGAATGTTCCCCCCCCCAAAGAATATTATGAGCCTCCATTTGTCTTTAAAAGGCTGAGAAAGAAGAGAAAAAATATTCTCAAACTAAGAAATAAAGACATATCTGAAATAAAGATCTGGGGAGAGCAAATAGGAAAGTATAATGGCTGGAGAAACTGGTTGACATCTTTCTGAGAGTTACTTGACAGACAGAGTCCAGGGTTGGAGGAGGCATATTTGAAATGAGAAGAATAACAGTGGGAGTGGAGAGAAGGAGGAATGTGTTAAGATCATTCAAAAAGCTTAGAGGATTTTAGAAACTGTTCAGACATTCTGGATAGAACAAATTTTCAATTCTGAATTACTAATATTAATAAAAAGATCATTCCAGGTAACAGAGTTATTGAGAAAATTAGTATAAAGGAAAACTTTTAATTGCTGTTGACTCTGCTCCCCCCCCCACCTTCCAAAATTATTAGGCTTATACTTTTGCAACTCTTGTTAGGAACTAGAATAAAGATAAACTTTCTATAAGACTATTTGACTGTGGTGGTGGAGAAGACTCTTGATAGTCCCTAGGACAACAAGGAGATCCAACCAGTCAGTCCTATAGGAAAGCAATCCTGCATATTCATTGTAAGGACTGATACTGAGGCTGAAGCACCAATACTTTGGCCACCTGATGTGAAGAACTGACTCATTGGAAAAGACCTTGATGCTGGGAAAGATTAAAGGCAGGAGGAGAAGGGGATGACAGAGGTTGAAATGATTGGATGACATCACCAATTCAGTGGACATCGTTTGAGCAAGCTCCGGGAGTTAGTGATGGACAGGGAAGTCTGGTGTAATGCAGTCCATGGTGTCCCAAAGACTTGGACATGACTGAGCGACTGAACTGAACTGAGAGTAATCCAGCATAGTTTGCTCTGCTACTTGTAAAAATGTACAATTATAAAATCATGTGATGTAGATTTAAAATAAAGAGTCAAAGGATTTACTTAATAATCATAATTGAAGGTGGGAATATGAGTATTCATCCATAGCTGGATCCTGACAAAGATCAAATATGATTCAGTTCAGTCACTCAGTCATGTCTGACTCTTTGTGACCCCATGAATTGCAGCATGCCAGGCCTCCCTGTCCATCACCAACTCCTGGAGTTCACCCCAACTCATGTCCATCAAGTTCATGATGCCATCCAGCCATCTCATCCTCTATCGTCCACATCAGGGTCTTTTCCAGTGAGTCAACTCTTCACATCAGGTGGCCAAAGTATTGGAGTTTCAGCTTTAGCATCAGTCCTTCCAAAGAACACTGAGGACTGATCTCCTTTAGAATGGACTGGTTGGATCTCCTTGCAGTCCAAGGGACTCTCAAGAGTCTTCTCCAACACCAAGTTCAAAAGCATCAATTCTTCGGCACTCAGCTTTCTTCAGTCCAATTCTCACATCCATACATGACCACTGGAAAAACCATAGCTTTGACTAGATGGACCTTTGTTGGCAAAGTAATGTCTCTGCTTTTGAATATGCTATCTAGGTTGGTCATAATTTTTCTTCCAAGGAGTAAGCGTCTTTTAATTTCATGGCTGCAGTCACCATCTGCAGTGATTTTGGAGCCCCCAAAAATAAAGTCTGACACTGTTTCCCCATCTATTTGCCATGAAGTGATGGGACCAGATGCCATGATCTTCGTTTTCTGAATGTTGAGCTTTAAGCCAACTTTTTCACTCTTCTCTTTTACTTTCATCAAGAAGCTTTTTAGTTCCTCTTCACTTTCTGCCATAAGGGTGGTATCATCTGCTTATCTGAGGTTATTGATATTTCTCCCAGCAATCTTGAATCCAGCTTGTGCTTTTTCCAGCCCAGCATTTCTCATGATGTACCCTGCATATAAGTTAAATAAGCAGGGTGACAATATACAGCCTTAACACACTCCTTTTCCTATTTGGAACCAGTCTGTTGTTCCATGTCCAGTTCTAACTGTTGCTTCCTGACCTGCATATAGGTTTCTCAAGAGGCAGGTCAGGTGGTCTGGTATTCCCATCTCTTTCAGAATATTCCACAGTTTATTTTGATCCACACAGTCAAAGGCTTTGGCATAGTCAAGAAAGCAGAAATAGATGTTTTTCTGGAACTCTCTTGCTTTTTCCATGATCCAGTGGATGTTGGCAATTTAATCTCTGGTTCCTCTGCCTTTTCTAAAACCAGCTTGAACATCTGGAAGTTCACGGTTCATGTATGGCTGAAGCCTGGCTTGGAGAATTTTGAGCATTACTTTACTAGCGTGTGAGATGAGTGCAACTGTGTGGTAGTTTGAGCATTCTTTGGCATTGCCTTTCTTTGGGATTGGAATGAAAACTGACCTTTTCCATTCCTGTGGCCACTGCTGAGTTTTCCAAATTTGCTGGCATATTGAGTGCAGCACTTTCACAGCATCATCTTCCAGGATTTGAAATAGCTCAACTGGAATTCCAACACCTCCACTAGCTTTTATTATATGTGCACTTTGTTTTGTAAATTGAACTAATGTGGATAGGTGACGTATAGTTCATTTACAATGTTATGTTAGTGTACAGCAAAGTGAATCAATTATATATATATATATATAACATACATTATGTATTTATATAAATATAAAATTATATATATATATATATATATATAAAATACAAAAATCATATTGATTATATTCTTTGCAGCCTAAGATGAAAAGCTCTATACAGTCAGCAAAAACAAGATCGGGAGCTGACTGTGACTCAGATCATGAACTCCTCATTACCAAATTCAGACATAAAATGAAGAAACTAGGGAAAGCCATTGGACCATTCAGGTATGACGTAAATCAAATCCCTTAGAGTGGAAATGACAAATAGATTCAAGGGATTAGAGCCGATAGAATGCCTGAAAAACTATGGATGCAGGTTTGTGACACTGTACAGGAGGCAGGGATCAACACTATCCCCAAGAAAAGGAAATGCAAAAAGGCAAAATGGCTGTCTGAGGAGGCCTTACAAATAGCTGTGAAAAGAAGAGAAGCGAAAGGCTAAGGAGAAAATGAAAGATATATCCATTTGAATGTAGAGTTCCAAAGAATAGCAAGAAGAGATAAGAAAGCCTTCCTCAGTGATCAATGCAAAGAAATAGAGGGAAACAACAGAATGGGAAAGACTAGAAATCTCTTGAAGAAAATTAGAGATATGAAGGGAACATTTCATGCAAAGGTGGGTATGATAAAGGACAGAAATGGTATGGACCTAACAAAAGCAGAAGATATTAAGAAGAGGTGGCAAGAATACACAGAACTAAACAAAAAAGATCTTCATGACCTAGATAATCACAATGGTGTGATCCCTCACCTAGAGCCAGACATCCTGAAATGCAAAGTCAAGTGGGCCTTAGGAAGCATCACTACCAACAAAGCTAACAGAGGTGATGGAATTCCAGCTGAGCTATTACAAATCCTAAAAGATGATGCTGTTAAAGTGCTGCACTCAATATGCCAACAAATTTGGAAAACTCAGCAGTGGCCACAGGATTGGAAAAGGTCAGTTTTCATTCCAATCCTAAAGAAAGGCAATGCCAAAGAATGCTCAAACTACCACACAATTGTTCTCATCTCACACGCTAGCAAAGTAATGCTCAAAATTGTCCAAGCCAGTCTTCAACAGTACATGCACTGTGAACTTCCAGGTGTTCCAGCTGGTTTTAGAAAAGGCAGAGGAATCAGAGATCAAATTGCCAACATCTGTTGGATCATCAAAAAAGCAAGGGAGTTCCAGAAAAACATCTACTTCTGCTTTATTGACTATGCCAAAGTCTTTGACTGTGTGGATCAAAATAAACTGTGGAAAAATTTGAAAGAATGGGAATACCAGACCACTTAACCTGCCTCTTGAGAAATATGTATGCAGGTCAGGAAGCAACAGACTGGTTTCAGGTAGGAAAAGGAGTACATCAGGGCTGTATATTGTCACCCTGCTTATAGGCAGAGTACATCATGTGAAATGCTGGGCTGGATGAAGCACAAGCTGGATTCAAGATTGCCGGGAGAAATATCTATAATATCAGATATGTAGATAACACCACCCTTATGGCAGAAAGCAAAGAACTAAAGAGCCTCTTGATGAAAGTGAAAGAGGAGAGTGAAAAAGTTGGCTTAAAGCTCAACATTCAGAAAACTAAGATCATGACATCTGGAATTATGACATGAGGAAACAGTGGAAACAGTGACAGACTTTATTTTCAGGAGCTCCAAAATCACTGCAGATGGTGACTGCAGCCATGAAATTAAAAGGCACTTGGTCCTTGGAAGAAAAGTTCTGACCAACCTAGACAGCATATTGAAAAGCAGAGGCATTACTTTGCCAACAAAGGTCCATCTAGTCAAAGCTATGGCTTTTCCAGTGGTCATGTATGGATGTGAGAGTTGGACTGTGAAGAAAGCTGAGCGCTGAAGAATTGTTGTTTTTGAACTGTGGTGTTGGAGAAGACTCCTGAGAGTCCCTTGTACTGCAATGATATCAAACCAGTCCATCCTAAAGGAAATCAGTCCTGAATATTCATTGGAGGGACTGACGCTGATGCCGAAACTCCAATGCTTTTGCCACCTGATGCAAAGAACTGACTCATTGGAAAAGACCCGGATGCTGGGACAGATTGAAGGCAGGAGGAGAAGGGGACAAAAGAGGATGAGATGGTTGGATGACATCACTGACTGAATGGACATGAGCTTGAGTAAACTCCAGAAGTTTTTTATGGACAGGGTGGCCTGGTGTGCTGCAGTCCATGAGGTCACAAAGAGTTGGACACGACTGGGTGACCGAATGGAACTGAAATTATATATAGAGAGAGAGTTCCCTGTACTATACAGTAGGTTCCTGTTAGTTATCTATTTTATTTATAAAAGAAAAGAAAGTGAAGTCGCTTAGTCATGTCCAACTCTTTGCGACCCAGTGGACTGTAGCCTCCAGGCTCCTCCATCCATGGGATTTTCTAGGCAAGAGAACTGGAGTAGGTTACCATTTCCTTCTCCAGGGGATCTTCCTGACCCAAGGATCGAACCCAGGTGTCCTCATTGCGTGTAGATGTTTTACCATCTGAGCCACCAGGGAATCCCAGTTTTTATATATAGTAATGTGTATATGTCACTCCCAATCTCTCAGTTTACCGCCCGTCCCAACTTTGCCTCTAGGTAACTTGAAATTTGTTTTCTACATCTGTGACTCTATTTCTGGTTTTTAAATAGGTTTATTTGTACCACCTTTTTTAGATTCCACATACAAGCAATATCATATGGTATTTGTCTTTCTGTGTCCCATAAAAATTAAACAGGGGAGCATTTACGCTAATGAGATACCTAGAGTGTTATTGTAGAGAAATCATGTTAGGGTATAATATAAGAACTTGTGAGAAAATTACCTTTGCATCTTCTCTTTTAGTCTTTGCTTTTGCCCTGTCTTCTTGCTGACTGTAAGAAATAGGATAAAAGAGAAAAGAAATGAATCTTAATATGGTAGATTCTTAACACTCACTGGTTGATCATTCATTGCTTTCATTTTTCTCAAGCAACTCCAATGATCCAGTTATAGTAGGTATCATTTTATTGGGTAATAATTAGAATGATTTATTTCATCTCAAGAGAATGATATTCAAGAAATAATCATTTAATTAACAAGGAAACCTATTTAGCTTCTCAGCAAATAACTTGCAATAGGACTTTCTTACTTGCTGATTCTTTTGCATTTGCAAAAGGTACAAAACTCTTCATTGCAAGTCAAGGTGTTAGTGGCTCAATCATGTCTGACTTTTTGCTACTCAATGGATTGTAGCCCACCAAACATCTCTGTTTATGGAATTCTCCAGGCAGTAATTCTGGAGTGGGTTGCCATTCTCTTCTCCAGGGGATTTTCCAGACCCAGGGATTGAATCTGCCTGGTTGCATGCAGATTCTTTACTGTCTGAGCCACCAGGGAAGTCCCCCTCCAAAAAAAAACTCTTTATAAAGTGGTAATATTTAGCTTCTGGGAGGAGTATAGCATGATGATTAAGAAGAAAGACTCTGCAGCAAAATTGAACAAGAAACACAGAAAGTGTCAACCTATCTGTGTCTTTGTCATCTTTAACTGTGGGAGATAGAGTGGAAGGATAGGAGAAGTAATAAGAATACTTCTCTCATAGGACTGTTGTGAGCATTACATGAGTTGATACATAGCCAAGCAATGAGAATAAGTATCTGGTATATAATAAAGGGATTGATAAAAGTGATCAATATCATCAGCATTATCAGCATTATTGAAAATTAACTCTCCAAGAACAGGCCTATGTTTAAATGAGAGTAACAGCTCTTAGCCATTTTGGAAAAGTGACAGTGTTGCAAACTGAGTTTAATATGCTCAGTCTAGAGCATAATTTGATCTATAATGCAGATAATTCAATCATATAGAGACAAAAACAATTTTTATATGTTACAATCAGCATAAATTCTCATTGATCAAATTAAAACTTAAAAAGTTGAGAACTCTATTTGTATATGCTATTAAAGTGTGCAAGAAATGACTATGGAGGAAAGCATGATTCTTAAGAAAGGCAATAGCCTTTGCTAACATATCCTTAAAATATGAGATAATAAAACTTTAATTGAATAATTTTTACATTGATGGAAGAAACTAACTAAAATAGCTCCAAAATTGTGGAGTTTCTTAAACTTCATTATTTGAAAACTGATCCAAACTTTACTATGATGAGTGTAAATTGTCTGTAAGATTTAACACATTTCCCTTTCATAATGTAGTTAGAGGAAACAGCAGAGATGACCATTAGGTGGCAGTCTTACTTCCTCATCTCTGAAAGATTAATATCAAGAATAGACTGAAATAAGCCTAAATACATGTAAATGTTACTACCAAAACAATGAGAAATCTTATCATTTTCTTCATTTTTCCTGTGCCAAAATTTATATCATCCTCATCTTCTCTGGGCCTTAATTTTTTTTCATCTATAACTTGTGATAATACCAAACCCATTACATACGGTTGCTGTAAAGATTAAATGAGACTGGGCAGCAAAGCCCTCAACAAGTATATGTGGATTATATGCATTCAATAAATGTTGGTTATGATAATTATATGGTCATTGTCATGATTTCCACGTAACAGATTTTTTTAATGTTTCCATGGCTCTCTCACACTATGGGACAAATCTCCTGGGTTATATTGCTCTCAGCTAGGGGAGATGGAATGACTGAGTCCTTTCAGAAATTCTGCGGCTGCTGCCAAGTTGCTTCAGTCATTTCCAACTCTGTGCGACCCCATAAACAGCAGCCCACCAGGCTCCCCCGTCCCTGGGATTCTCTAGGCAAGAACACCGGAGTGGGTTGCCATTTCCTTCTCCAATGCATGAAAGTGTAAAGTGAAAGTGAAGTCGCTCAGTCGTGTCCGACTGTTAGCGACCCCATGGACTGCAGCCTACCAGGCTCCTCTGTCCATGGGATTTTCCAGGCAAGAGTACTGGAGTGGGTTGCCACTGCCTTCTCCTTCAGAAATTCTAGGCATATAGAAAATAGAGTATCCCTTGGGACAAAGAGCAAAAGACTTAAGGAAAATCATTGACTCCGGTTTAAGAGGACATACCACGTTGTCTATTGAGAATAGAGTCATACTTTAGTCCCTATAAATGGGGTATTGAACTCCTGCACAATAAAATCATCATTCCTGAAGCAGTCCTTCTCTAACTATTGCAGAGTTCATCTTCATGTTGTATCCAAATCTGTCTCCCTGTATCTCTCATCAGTTTTAATCCTGTTGCTTGCGGTCACACAGAATGAGTAGAAAGAAAAATAGTGAACCAAAACAAAAAATTCCTAAAATCCGCTGTATACCATAATGATATCAATGTATATAATCTCATGTATTTCCTCTTTCAGTTAATAATCCTTCATAAAACTAAAAGCATTTAGTGTGGTTTTCACAGAGTAGTCTCTGCTCTGAAAAAAAGATCTTTCTGAAATGTCCTGAAATGATTCTGTATTCTTTGCATCACAGAAGTTATCATCTAAAAATTCTCCATTTGTTTTTTAGTTTTGGATTTGTTTTGTTTTTGTTTTTCAGTTCATTTAAATGTGACACAGAAAAAAAGGCTAGCTATGCCTAAGTGGAAAATGTGTTATTCATAATTATTTGAAAACTTCCCTTAGCAGTTCCCTGCCCCCAAGCCTCAGAACCCCTGGGCTCTACTCACAAGAAGGCCTCACACATGGAGCAGGTGTTGCCATGCATCTTCCCATCTGGGCCCTGGACGGGATCGTTCTCTCGAGTACAGAGAAGCTGTCCATTCTTCCTGGATTTGCGGTATTCCCTGCACAGCTCCTGTGAAATCAAGGAGGGAAGTCTGAGCTGTTGAACACAAGTTGGATCAGATTGCAAAAAATCCTGAAGTTTAGACTTTTTTTCTCAAATGGGGTTCAGCAGTTGGTAAATTTTAGAATAACTTTGAGGACACAAGCAATTTTAAATGATGGAATTTATAGACCCTCAACCTAGAAACAGTTATCTATGTACATGTGTGCATGCACACATATAAACAAATACACAAACACAAACTATATTCGTGTTTCATACGGTTTTAGAGAATTTATGGGTGCCCTGAACGCCACCTATGGATCCCAGGTCCATATGCCTCTGACTTGTTGCAGAAGTTCCTCTTACCTCAAAGGAAGGTGTGGTCTCAGTTTGTCTTTTATTTCTTGATTCACCTTCCTTCTTTTTCTTTTCTTTTTCTTCTGCTTGGCTAAAAGAGAGTCATTTAAAGAGAAATGAGTAAGAATTCTAGACTATCCAGATTGAAAGTGATCTAAAGTACTCAAATATTTGATTATTACAGTTGATATAAATTATGAACTAGGTATGCACTGTTGGGCATATTGCTATGTTTGCTAGTGATCTGTCACATGATTTCCGATGATTTCATATCCCACTCCACAAGGGTGTGATCCTTGTTTCAGATCATTTACACTCCCATGGGAACTCAACCAGCAAGTAATACGCAAGAATCATTCTTGGATTCTTACAACATTGTGCTAAAATGTGCCACACACACACACATACAAATGCCATTGACAAGAAACAGACACAATTTAAGAAAGAGAATAAAGCTCCCAAAGAGAGAGAGATGAAGCAGAAAGGACAGAACCCTCCCTCATTTTCCCAGCAGCCGCTCTACTCACAAGAAGGCCTCACACATGGAGCAGGTGTTGCCATGCATCTTCCCATCTGGGCCCTGGACGGGATCGTTCTCTCTGGTGCATGGGAGTTTCCCATTTCTCACAAACTGGCGGTATTCACTGCACACCTCCTGCCAAAATAGAGAAGGTAATCTAGAAATACATTTCATCCCCATTCAAAGCAGAAGTTCAAAGCATCTCCACTGGTAGAAACTAATCTTTTGAATCCAGGACTTTAGTTGTGTTTCTTTCAAATATGAAATTCAACTCAAGGAACAGAACTCATGATTTGCTAAGAGACGGAAACAAACAAGACATCAGAGGATGCATAATAAAAGAGGGAGGCAAGTAAACTCTACTAGACATAGGATGAAACAAGTACACACATACAGGTCCAAGAAAATCTGAGAACCCAAATGTTGGGACCATGAAATCTGATTGTGGAAATCAGGGAAGATGTTTTCTGGGAATTACAATAACTTGAGTGAGACTTTGAAGAGTAAGTAGAATTTTCCTGGTTAAGAAATAGATTGAGAAATATACATTTGAGATTGCTAAAATGAGCTGAGGGGCACATGTTGGAGACTACATGGCATATATAGCAGCATATGAATTTCTGAACAGCAGTACGGAGCCAAATGAGAGCGAAGGAGACTAAAATGCATCCTTCAGTTGACAATGAGTGATTTGTGCATTTTAAGAAGATAAGTATTACGATCTGGTTGATATTTTGAAACTTTAGTCCAGCTGTGTTAGGGAGAATGGCTGGATAAGGAAAAAAAAATTAGAAAAGGAGGATTCGACTTTTATCATTTAAACAAGTTATGATAACTTAGATAGGTCCATGAAAATGAATATTGTAGCATTTCAAAGGTAAAAATCATGTTTTTTCCAGGTGTGCAAGGTATTTTTTAACCCAACTCAGAGGTGAAATTTCAAAAATTCACCTGTAGAAAATACACACCAAGTGTCTCTGAAAACTGAGTAGCAAAAGCTAGTCCAGTCTGTTACATGATAAAAGTAGAGCTAGTACTCATTTTTTTTCCCCAGACTGCAAATAAGTCCTTTTCATTGTACAGAGTTAGTCTCTGAAGCAGCAAGAATTGATCAGTCTGCCATAGCATGCATCTCAATGTCATCTCTAGATTGAAGGGTTAAGGTTTTCTGGGGATTTTTGCAGGGCAGTATGCCAGCATTTAGGTTCTTTGAAGTGTGTTCAAATTATAGTCTACTCACTGCATATGAGGGTGCTTTTCCAGATTCTCTTTTACTTCTTGCTTTTGCTTCAGCCTTTTTCTTTTCTTCAGCTTCTGCTTGGCTGAATGAGGGGGTGGAAAAAGGACAGATCCATAGAACCAAACCCAGGCAATGGCTTCTCCATGTTCCTGCACTGCTAATCTGTCCTCCCTCCTTAGGAAGAAGCAACGTGGCCCCTTTATCACTACATATTAATGAGAAACAGCACACAACAGCCTCCACTGTGGTAAAGTACCATATCTTCTTCATAGTTTCTGCTTAACATTGAGATAAAGATAGCAATACTGGGAGACTTGCTTTCCGAAAATTACCTTTCTTGACCATGCTCAGAAAAGGAACATCATCGGCATTCATCAAGGAGATACCAAAACTACTAGCTTGGTGACATTATACCTGGAGGCTGAAAGTGGCCTTAACAGAGCACACCGACTGGTCCCCTTGTTTCACAGACACAAGGTGAAGTAGTGAGGGCTTTGCTTATAATCTCAGGATATGACCACAACTAACCAAGAGCTTTCATCTCAAGTCTATGTTCAATCTACCACCTCATGTATATCCTAGATTTATTAATTCAATTTATATGTACTGCCTACTCATGACTGTGTTCTCTATAAGGAAATGTAGGATGGATAGAAAAAGATTAATAATTGCCATACCTTGATAAGCCAAATGAGCCTGTTTGTTCTATACAATGGAATTGTATGATATGTACAGTTAATTGATGGTATTTCAACTATACATGGTTGTCAGTCAAAGCAAAAGGTCAAACTAAATGTAGTGAACTACTTAATCTGAACTCAATCAAATAAGCTGAGCCCAATCCCAGATTTTGAAACCAAACTCAATTATAACTTACTGAGAAATGTCACATTATAAAAAGCAACATGTACTGTTATTTTATGAGTTCATGGATGTTTCATGGACAACTTTAATAATCAGTTTCTGCAGTTTATGTGTTAATTTGGGGAAGACTAAATGCCTATAAACTTGTACAACAGGTTCACAATATGAAGCTTCAGCAGTAGGAGAATTTGATATTTGTGTAAATCAGGATGTTCCAGTGCGAAGGAATAGATGTTGGGGGAAACAGACATCTTGGCATAAATAGCTCTAGATATGTACTCCCACCTCTATTATTAACATTCTCTGTGTAACTTCTGTAGCTCCCTCCCCAGTTCTGAAAACAGGCTAGTTCTATTAAATTACTGTAGGATCCTTTTACTCCTCAACATTCTAAAAGTCTATACTCACTAGAAGGCTAGACACATGGAACACAGGTTGCCATGCATTTTCCCATCTGGTCCACGAACAGGGTCGTTTTCTCTGGTACAGAAAAGTACTCCATTCTTGGCACGATCCTGATACTCAATGCACAGTTTCTGAATAATGGAAATCAGACAGTTTAGAGATGGTTCTTTGTTTATAAATGTATGATATTCTTTATAAATGTATGATATTCTTTATCAAAGATGTTAGAAAAGAGGAATTAAGGATCAAAAATAAAACTTTTAGGGTTTAGAATTTTCTAAAATTTGTGATATTTCTCCTTAAAAGATTCATTCACTTAAGTATTCAACAAATGTATTAAGTTAGAGGGATTAAATATGAATGTGATTTGGCCCTTTTATGTTGAATGAAGAGGATAAGGGATTACAATATGAAAAGCTAAGGGATATGACACATGTTTAAATTAAGTGTGCACAATGGCACCCCACTCTGGTACTCTTGCCTGGAAAGTCCCATGGACAGAGGAGCCTGGTAGGCTGCAGTCCATGGGGTCTTGAAGAGTTGGACACGACTGAACGACTTCACTTTCACTTTCATACATTGGAGGAGGAAATGGCAACCCATTCCAGTATTCTTGCCTGGAGAATCCCAGGGACGGCGGAGCCTGGTGGACTGCCGTCTGTGGGGTCTCAGAGTCGCACATGACTCAAGCGACTTAGCAGCAGCAGCATAAAGGAAAGAATGATTCAAGGAAGTTCCCAGAAGAATTTATCATGAGTTGTATCTTTAGAATGTGTCTAGGAAAACAATGTGGCAAAAATGAACCCCAGGAGGAATTATGATATGCAAAGCCAGAGGCCTAAAGGAACAGGTTATTTTCAGATAATCTATCACAGCCATGAGTACAATGCTGCTGCTGCTGCTGCTAAATCACTTTGTCGTGTTCGACCCTACAGACGGCAGCCCACCAGGCTCCGCCGTCCCTGGGATTCTCCGGGCAAGAACACTGGAGTGGGTTGCCATTTCCTTCTCCAATGCATGAAAGTGAAAAGTGAAAGTGAAGTCGCTCAGTCGTGTCCAACTCTTAGCAACCCCATGGACTGCAGCCCACCAGGCTCCTCCATCCATGGGATTTTCCAGGCAAGAGTACTGGAGTGGGGTGCCATTTGGCTAAAGAATTATCAGGACACAAAGAGGAAGGTTTGGGAACTGGTCAAAAGGAGAATTTGAAGATAAGTCAGAAGCAGACCACTCAACTTTGAAAAGACTTCTGCACTTTATTCATTGGAAACAGGAAAACAATATTTATAGCAGAGAAAAATCTAATCAGATTTTTGTTTTAAAAAGTTTGTCCAGTCAGATATGTGGAGGGTTTAGGTGACTAAAGGCTGAAGTTAGGGAAACTATAGAAGACAAGGGAGGGAGGGAGAGGGAAGGAAGGAAAAGAGAAGAAGGAAGAAACTGAAAATGAAACATAAAAGGATAGCTGGGGGGCATTTGATAGCTAAAATCAAAAGGCCTTTGTAACACAGAATTGAAGGGAGAAAGCAACTGAAACTGAGACCTTAACAATAAGAGTTACATGAAGACAGAAGGTGGACTAAGGGAGTGAGCTATTTGAAGTAGAGTTTCTTCATGGAGTGAAATGGCCCAGTATACTTTAAACATTAAATTTCCATAATGCCATTGGTTCATGGATGTTTCGTACTCTGAAAACAACATGGAAGATGAATCTTGAGGATTGAGGAGGATGCTGGCTAGAAGTATAGAGACCAGGCAGGATGCCAATGCATCAGTGCAAAGGAAAGCTGGTAGGTGTCTGAGCTAAGATGGTGAGTGAGTGAGTGAAAGTCACTCGGTCGTGTCCGATTCTTTGCAACCCCATGGGCTATATACAGTCCATGGAATTCTCTAGGCCAGAATATTGGAGCAGGTAGCCATTCCATTCTGGAGTAAAAGACACACACACACACCCCTATAAAAGTCATAACTAAGTTGATCAAACTAATCCTTACCTCAGTATCTCTTTTAGCTTTTTCATTAGCCTTTCTCAAGATTTCATCTGCTTTATTTTTTTCTTCTGAAAATTGCCGTTTGCTGGAGACAGAAATGAAAAGGGGAATAAATATAGATGTTTTGAATCTTTAAGTAGTAAAACAGTCATTTGGATGCAGGTAGAAACAAACAGCTAAGTGTTCCTGAGTTTTAGAACAAACATTTTCAAATCACCCTGAAGCCCTGATTAAATTGAAATCTTTACTATTTTCCCAAAGAACCCCTTTCATTTTGCCTTCAAGTTTGCTGTTTGCCATTTCTTCCCATTGTAGCAATCTTTTTTTTTCTTTTTTTGTCATCTTCTCTTTTAAATCTCCCCCAACTTAAATTCTACCTTCTTTAAGAAGACATCCCATACCTCAGAGTAGAAATGAGTTATACATCTTTTACTGTGTTTTCATATTGGATATTCTTCTCTTATAGGATAGTTTTCATTCTCTTTGGCAGAGAGAGTGTGTGTGCGTGCACACACACATGTGCACATGTACACACACATCCATGTATTGCTGTTAGCCTTAAAAAAGCTTCTTTGTCCATACATTCATCCATTATTTATTCAACATTTGGTTAGTAATTATTTGCTGGCAAGCATTAGATAGCACCCTGGGCATAGAGTACTTTGCAAGATGAGCACATATTCTATCTTCTTAGAACTTACGGACAAGTAGAGCAGAGTGATAGTCGATAGATAGTACTGGAAATAATTATACAAATATAAACTATTAAGATTGTTATGAAACTATTAAATGTTATAAAGATTGAATTTAATCAGTGATTTTAAGAGATCTTATCCAAAGAAGTATAATTTTGATATGAAATACACAGAAGAGACATTAGTTGACCAACAGAAGAACTAGCAGTTCAGAGGAAAGAGCTTATAGAGTTCAAGGATCTGAAAGAAAGTATGATGAGACCTTTCCTGAGCCATCTTTATATATGTCCTAATTTATGTGTTGTGGGATTTGCTCTCTTCCCAGGGCCAGATGTCCAAGATGAAAAGATAGTTAATCTAGTTCACATATGGACATGAATTTTTTTGTGGGCATCCCATCTATTCTGCCACAGTGGGGTAATGTATGTATGTGTGTGCTCAGTTGCTTAGTCACGTCCACCTCTTTTGCGACCCTAAGGACTGTATAGCCCTCCAGGCTGCTCTGTCCATGGAATTTCCCAGGCAAGAATACTGGAGCAGGTTGCCATTTCCTACTGCAGGGGATCTTCCTGACCCAGGGAACAAATCCACATCTCTTGTGTCTCCTGCATTGGCAGGCAGATTCTTTACCACTGCACCACCTGAGCAGCCCTAATGTGGTAATAACTGAAGGAAAATAATCAGTCCTGGTGCCTACTTTTAACTCTCGATCTGTACATAGGTTTGCAAAGAGTGGGACATGACTGAGCACACGCACACTATGACTAGCTCACAAGAAGGCTTACAAAGGTGATGGGAAGAAATGGTAACAAGTATTTTGTGATCCAGTCATCTTACTGGAAACTAGAATCCACTTGTATTAAAAAAGAAATATTAGAGCTTGCTTGTTAGGTGGCATTATGATTTGTAGAGAATATAGCATTGCTCAGATGTTCTCAACAGCAAATCTTCCCATAAACACTGTTCTTATCCCATCATTTTAGTCAATCTTTACTTCACCTTTGAGTCACTCCAAAGAAACCACATCTATACTTACAAAATTTCAGCACACAGGGCACATTTGTTGCCATGTATCCTGCCGTCAGGGCCACGGATAGGGTCACTTTCCCGTGTACAGAAAAGTCTTCCATTCCCCACTTGATTTTCATATTCCTTGCAAAGATCCTTTAAAAAAGACAAGTAATTACATTTAGCACTTTCCTACCCTTTAACCTAGAAAAATGTACATCATGTATTTATTTTCAAAGGATATTATATCCAGAAGGTGTTCATAAACACATATATTAAGGAGAGTTAATGAGAAAATAGAAATTATATTGTCAAATTACTTGGTACTTGTATCTACTGTGTGGTTCATATACTAAAAGGTAAAAGAGCCTAGGAAAGAATCAGGCTGAGGAAATATTTTCTAAGATCAGATAGTTACTGTTAACTTTCAAATCTGTGGAAAAAATAAAAGGTCTGTCATGGGGTTCCAAAAGAATAAGAACATAACAAAACACAGCAGCCAAGACAAAAGAAATGTTGCCAATAAGCAGAATATAGAATCTGTGAGATAAGATATTTAAGAGCTGCTTAATAGAACAAGTCAAGAACAATCTGCATAATCTGCAAGGGAAAAGAAATAAGATGGCATCCAACAGTATGCTTACTCTGTTTTTCACTCTGTGGATCATTTTAATTTACTCTTCCTCATCAGTGCTCATTTCTAACACTGCAGGTGGAAACCTCAGAGAGTGAACCTAATTTTCTTCACTTTTCACTTAGAATTGTGGGCCATCAAGACTAATCTTTATCTTTTCTTGCTGTTCAGTTGCTCAGTCATGTCCAACTATTTGTGACCCCATGGACTACAGCACTCCAGGATTCCCTGTCCTTCACCATCTCCTGGAGTTTGCTCAAGATCATTTCCATTGAGTCAGTGATGAAAACCAACCATCTCATCCTCTGTCATCCCCTTCTACTCCTGCCCTCAATCTTTCCCAGCATCAGGGTCTTTTCCAATGAGTCGGCTCTTCCCATTAGGTGGCCAAAGTATTGGAGCTTCAGCTTCAGCATCAGTCCTTCCAATGAATATTTACAGTTGATTTTCTTTAGGATTGACTGGTTTGATCTCCTTGCAGTCCAAAGGACTCTCAAGAGTCTTCAGCACCACAGTTCGAAGGCATCAATTCTTTGGCACTCAGTCTTTTTTATCATCCACCTCTCATATCCATACATGACTACGGGAAAAAACATAGCTTTGACTAGATGGACCTTTGTAGGCAAAGTAATATCTCTGCTTTTTAATACTCTGTCTAGGTTTGTCATAGCTTTTCTTCCAAGGAGCAAGCATCTTTTAATCTCATGGCTGCAGTCACCGTCTGCAGTGATTTTGGAGCCCAAGGAAATAGTCTGTCACTATTTCCATTGTCTCCCCATCTATTTGCCATGAAGTAATGGGATGGGATGCCATGATCTTTGTTTTTTGAATGCTGAGTTTTAAGCCAGCTTTTTCACTTTCCTCTTTCACTTTCATCAAGAGGTTCTTCAGTTCTTCTTCGCTTTCTGCCATAAGGGTGGTGAAATCTGCATATCTGAGGTTACTGATATTTCTCCCGGCAATCTTGATTCCAGCTTGTGCTCCATCCAGCTTGGCATTTCATATGATGTACTCTGAATATAAGTTAAATAAGCAGGGTGACAACATACAGCCTTGACATACTAAAGGATTACTGGTCCCATTTTGGAACCAGTCTGTTATTCCATGTCTAGTCCTAACTGCTGCTTCTTGATCTGCATACAGATATCTCAGGAGGCAGGTAAGGTGGTCTGGTACTCTCATCTCTTTAAGAATTTTCCACAGTTTGTTGTGATCCACACAGTCAAAGGCTTTAGCATAGTTAATGAAGCAGAAGGAGGTTTTCTTCTGGAATTCGCTTGCTTTTTCTATGATCCAGCAGATGATGGCAATTTTCTAAATCCAGCTTGTATATCTGGAAGTTCTCACGTCACTGTTGAAGCCTAGCTTGAAGGCTTTTGAGCATTACTTTGCTAGCATGTGATATGAGTGCAATTGTGTGACAGTTTGAATATTCTTTGGCATTGTCTTTCTTTGGGAATGAAAACTGACCTTTTCCAGTTCTGTGACTACTGCTGAGTTTTCCAGATTTGCTGGGATACTGAGTGAAGCACTTTCACAGCAACATTTTTAATGGTTTGAAATAGCTCAGCTGGAATTCCATCACCTCTACTATCTTTGTAGTGATGTTTCCTAAGGCCCACTTGACTTCACACTTCAGGATGTCTGGCCCTAGGGGAGTGATCACACTATCATGGTTATCTGGGTTATTAAGATCTTTTTTGTATAGTTCTTCTGTGTATTCTTCCACTCATTCTCAATTTCTTCTGCTTCAATTAGGTGCATACCATTTCTGTCCTTTATTGTGCCCATCTTTGCATGAAATGTTCCCTTGGTAGCTCTAATTTTCTTGAACAGATCTCTAGTCTTTCCTATTCTATTGTTTTTCTATTCTTCTGTTTTTCTATTGTCTTTCCTATTCTATTTTTTTGCATTGTTCACTTAAAAAGGCTTTCTTATCTCTCCTTGCTATTCTCTGGAACTCTGCATTCAGATGGGTATATCTTTCCTTTTCTCCTTTGCCTTTTGCTTCTCTCCTTTTCTTAGCTATTTTTAAGGCCTCCTCAGACAGCCATTTTGCCTTTTGTATTTCTTTTTCTTAGGGGTGGTTTTGATCACCACCTGTACAATGTTATGGACCTCTGTCCATAGTTCTTCAGGCACACTGTCTATCAAATTTAATCCCTTGAATCTATTTGTCACTTCCACTGTATAATTGTAAGGAATTTGATTTAGGTCATATCTGAATGGCCTAACGTTTTCCCTAGTTTCTTCAATTTAAGCCTGAATTTGGCAATAAGGGGTTCATGATCTGAGCCACAGTCAACTCCTGGTCCTGTTTTTGCTGATTGTTTAGAGCTACTCTATCTTTGGTTACAAAAAATATAATCAATCTGACTTAGGTATTGACCATCTGGTGATGTCACAGTGCAGAATCGTCTCTTGCTATTACCAGAGTGTTGTCTTGGCAAAACTCTGTTAGACTTTGTCCTGCATTATTTTGTACTCCAAGACCAAACTTTCCTATTATTCCAGGCATCTCTTGACTTCCTACTTTTGCTTTCCAATCCCTAGGATGAAAAGGACATACATATATATATATATATATATATATTTTTTTTTTTTGGTATTAGTTCTAGAAGGTCTTGTAGGTCTTCATAGAACTGTTTAACTTAAGCTTCTTCAGCATTAGTGGTTGGGGTATATACTTGGATTACTAGGACATTGAATGGTTTGCCTTGGAAATGAACTGAGATCATTCTGTGGTTTCTGAGATTGTACCCAAGTACTGCATTTTGGACTCTTGCTGACTAAGAGGGCTATTCCATATCTTCTAAGGGATTCTTGCCCACAGTAGTTCAGTTCAGTTCAGTTACTCAGTCGTGTCCCACTCTTTGCAACCCCATGAATTGCAGCACGCCAGGCCTCCCTGTCCATCACCAACTCCCGGAGTTCACTCAGATTCACATCTATCGAGTCAGTGATGCCATCCAGCCATCTCATCCTCTGTCGTCCCCTTCTCCTCCTGCCCCCAATCCCTCCCAGCATCAGAGTCTTTTCCAATGAGTCAACTCTTCACATGAGGTGGCCAAAGTACTGGAGTTTCAGCTTTAGCATCATTCCTTCCAAAGAAATCCCAGGGCTGATCTCCTTCAGAATGGACTGGTTGGATCTCCTTGCAGTCCAAGGGACTCTCAAAAGTCTTCTCCAACACCACAGTAGTAGATATATCTATTTAGAAAACCTAAGAAGGTTGCGACTTAATCCCCAAATTTGGAAGAAGTCTATATCCACAAATTTCCTGATTGATGCTTTCAGTATTTTTCAGTATTTTCAGTATTTCTCTCTGTGTTTTCAAAATTCTATTAGATGAGGGCCATAAATGTATACACATAAATATATATGTGTGTGTATATATATGTGTGTACATATATATATATAAAATTCTATTTGGTGAGGGCATATATATATGTATATATGAATAATGATATATATAAGTTATGTTTTGGAATAAATATATATTTTAAACTTTTTATATATTTATAATATATATAATTAAATAAAACTATTTTGGCATATATATGTATATATCGAATCACTATGACGCATACCTGAAACTAATGTGACACCGTATGTTAATTATACTTCAATTAAAAGCCTTATTTAATAAAAGAATGTGATTTGGAGTCAGAAGTGAAATTAAACTGTGGCTCTAACTCACTGGGAAACCATAGCAAAGTCCCCTCACCTTTGAGACTTCAGTCTCACTACCAACACAAAGGAGGTTTTCAGAATAGCTGCTCTTTAGGACCTTTCCTAGATCTAGTATTCTCTAATTTTGAAAAAATAACTCACATTTCACTAGGATACTTTAAAAGAGAATCTAATGAGAAGATACTTGTTTTTGGAGGAGTAATAGGTATGCTCTCAACTTCCTGATTGTAACAATCTAGGAATACAGACACAGAAGACTGTCATCTGATAATCATAGCATAGTAATAAAATTAATGCTCAATGGTTCCCATAAAAGAAACAATGATAATTTCAGTTTATAAGTTATGATTCATCCAAGGAGATTCTAAAGACATACTGTGTGATCAACCCACTGACAGGTTAATCATGGGGTAAATATTGAGCCATCACTCTAATGCAGTCCCATTCAACAAAATCACATCTAATGACCCCATCAAAACAATGACCCCAGCCATTGAGAGTAAAAGAAGGAAAAGTAGCTGAGACAGGATGAAAGACAAGGGAAAAGGAACTGTCTGTTGATGAAGTAATGCAATATTGATCTCACAAGGTGACCCAAAGTGTTAAACTGACATTTAACAACCACCACAAAAGAAGTGTTTTTGCAATCTCAGTGAGTGTTGAACAAAGTATTGATAATTATGAGTGTTCTGTGTTTCTTAAACTCTGAGTGCCCTATTTAGGGTGGGACATTTGATTCATTGAATTGCATTATGAAGTGGAAGTTCAGCGCTTAACTACCAAGAATTGGACCTGCATGTCCCTTTAGGAAAATACAGGCCCTACAATCCACAAAAATAGTATCCTTATATTAGCGCAAAAGAGCACAGGACACAGAATTGGAATCCAACAGGAGGGTGCGATTGAAATCATTTACCCAGCCTCCATATGTTACTAATAAGAAAATTGAGACATGGACAGAAGAGATGAGTTGCTCAGTTTGACACACTCAGAGCAGGACTAAAACTCAAGTGTCCTCACTTTTCAGCAAAAGACTTGGTTGTTGTTTGGTCACTCAGTCATGTCTGACTCTTTGTGACCCCATGGACTGTAGCCTGCTAGGCTCCTCTGTCCATGGGAATTCTCCAGGCAAGAATACTGGAGTAGGTTGGCATTTCCTTCTCCAGGGGACCTTCCCAACACAGGGATTGAACTCATGTCTTCTGCATTGGCAGGTGGCTTTTTTACCACTGAGCCACCAGGGAACCTTATTACCAAAATAACTACCATCATTTTCATTGACAGTAAGGTTTAATAACCTTGGTGATTTAAGAAATCCAGGCTACGTTACCTACAATGAGTATTCAATTAACAAAAAGAATAATTTTTTTATATTAGATTGAAAAGCTAAATCATCAAATAATTTGAAAAATCCTTAATTTTAAAGGTATTTTAAAAACCACAATATCAGTATTTGAAGTTTTTGTTTAATTAGAAGCATGACCTTTATAAATGCAGGCCTCTCTGAACATAATAACCATAATGGAAAAATGAATAACTAACTTGCATTAGTAGGATTATACAAAGACACCAGTGAATATACTGTTTAAAAGACTCTGGAATTGTTTTAAAGTTATTTCTGTCAAATTTATATTATATTGCTTTTTAAACTAACCTAGTCAAAGCAAAAGTAATTTAAGTCAAAGAGAAGACTGGTGGAAATGAAATAGTATTTAATTTGTATAAATTTTGTCTTTTTTTTTTAAGCAAGGACAGAAATTGCACATTTTGAGCTTTAGGTGGGAAAAGCTATTTTAAAGTTGAATCTAATGATTAATATACTAGGAAGATTATTCTAGGAGTAGTATAGCAGGAATTCAACTTGGGGAACTTTAAGGAAAAAAGCTCAATATAATAATGGACAGTGACATTACTGAATTACCTTAAAGGTTCAAATGTAAGTTAATATTTATGTCCACAGGAACTAAATTATGTTGATGAGAAATTTACCTTTTCAGCACTACGTCGAATTCTAGTTTCATTTTCTCGCTTGGCATTTTCTTCAGCTTCTTTTAAGCTGTTAAGAAAACAGTTGATTGATTTATGACTGTATCAGATTTTCAATGTCCAGTTCTGTGCTAAGCAGTTCTATACCCTGTGCTCTAGCTTGCTAAACCCATCCACTTACATGAGACAAGCTTTCCCCTGTCTCAAATGTTTGAGCCAGAAAATTGCCAGAGATAAGGGTGGGTGTGAAACTAACTCACTGACAGTCAATTAGAAGCTTTGTTCTGTAAAACTGGATGGGTGTGGCTACTTGATTGACAAACATAAGACTGTCAGGAAAACTTGCTTTAACAAGCAGAACCAAGAGCTTTAAAACAATCCTGTGACAAGCGTGAAACCGAACTAAGCATCTGAAGTACATGTTGTCAAACACACCCTTATGTATAGCTTTTTATACCTTGTAAAGCATTTGTTTGTCTTCATGTAGAAGCACCCTTGTCACTAAAAAGTTACATTGAACAAAGCTTGGAAATCCTTTCAGATCTATTATATAATTGCAATCTTATCTTAGAAATAGGCATGACTATCTTAGTTCTATGGAGCAAGAAACAAACCAGGAGTCAAGGAGGTCAAATTCTCTTTTTTAGCTAGGGAATGAAAAGAAACACAAAATCACAGAATTAGGGCAGGTTTGAGCACTAAAAGTACATGCCTTGTAGATAAGAAAGTGGAAATGAGGATGATTTCCTGTCTGGAAACCAGTTAGTCTCTGCTTTGTAAACCTGAGAGGACACGCCCTTGAAATCCACAATGTGCTGTGCTTAGTCTGCTCAGTCATGTCTGACTGTTTGCGACCCCATGGACTGTAGCCCATCAGGCTCCTCTATCGATTGGGATTCTCCAGGCAAGAATACTGGAGTGGGTTGCCATGCCCTTCTCCAGGGGATCTTCTCAACCCAGGGATCGAACCCAGGTCTCCTGCATTGCAGGCGGATTCTTTACAGTGTGAGCCACCAGGGATACCCAAGAATACTGGAGTGGATAGCCTATCCCTTCCCCAGGGGATCTTCTTGGCCCAGGAATTGAACCTGGGTCTCCTGCGTTGCAGGCAGATTCTTTACCAGCTGAGTTACCAGGGAAGGCCTGAATTCTACAGTAGCATACTGTGATTTCCAAAGACAGGTGCAAAGTTCTTTAATCTGTTGAGTCTTTCCCTGTCGTGATCTTAAAGATCCAACAATGTAAGCAGAGCATTTAAGGCTTTCTAACACACAGATTAGAGAGTCTGTGCTTTGTTTAACAGCCAGAATATTAAAGACTACCTGGATCTTATTCATATCTGGGGCTCAGTGTTCAGAGTAGCATCAGGCACTGAGAGAAAGATTAACCCAAGAGTTCTTCCCTTTCACAAAGCCCACCCCACCTTTTATACAACTAATACATTTAGGCGCACGACATAATTATTTTCAACTGCCATTTTCAGAAAGAGTATCTACACATGCCTGAATAAAGCAGTGCATGTCAAATTACTTATTTAGATTATTCCAGAAGAGAGCACCTTTTAAATTTTGAAATATTGTGCCTTAAACAACACTATGCATTTAAGTCATTATAATTAAAGAAATTAACAGTCTTGAATTAGATAACTAGTACAACCACTTTATCCACTCCCTTTAAGAAACATTATCAGATAATATGAAATAGAAAGAGAAGACACTGTGGAAGCAGGGACCATTTCACCCTATAAAGATCAAGGATAACATGCTTCAGGAAAAGGACTTTCTTGCTCTGTGGGGTGGTTCTCAGAACAGCAACCAAGTGCATTCTCAACAGACTCACCTGCGAGCCTGCGAGGGGGTGAGGATACTTACAAAAGCTCAGCGCACATTGCACACTTGTTGCCGTGCGTCCTTCCGTCAGGACCAAGAACTGGATCATTTTCCCTCGTGCATCCAAGTCTTCCATCCCTCACATAAGGCCGAAAATCACTACATATATCCTGAAGAACAGAGAAAGGAACGTGACATTTACCATCCTGATGGTAATGCTTACAACACTGCCTTCAGAAATTTTATAGAGCCCAGTGGCCCTCTGCCCAGGACACACTAGCTACCTGGAGCAGTGCCAGTGTGTAGAAGCAGGTCATTAAGTGCTGTGTAATTCACATGGTTAACTATAGAGCTCATTTACTTGTTTATTCATTTGTTAGTAAACGTGGATAGCCTGTGATGTGCTAGAACCAAGTTAGAACACAGTCCTCGCCCTGAACTCGTTCACAATCTACTGGGTGATACAAAGAGACTTTTAAAATACAGTGTGCTGCAGAGAACTGTATTGAGTATCCTATGATAAACCATAATGGAAAAGAATATTAAAAGCAATGTGTGTGTGTATCTGAATCACTTTGGTGTACAGAAGAAAAAACTGATACAACATTGTAAATCAACTGTACTTCAATTTTAAAAAATGAAAAAAATATAGTTTAAATGAATCTGAGGAAAAAAAAAATACAACGTGTTAAATGTCTCGGTGGAGGTAACCTCAGGTGCTGCACTTGCATATTGGAAGGTCACCAGACTTTGACTCGGGAAAATCATCCCACTATAAAAAATCAAGTGTGAGGTGTACGAGGCACTCACTCACTTCCCCTGTTATCACAGGCTCACAGAATTTTAGCATCAAAAGATGGTATGTGGTCCAATTCTCGTTGTAGATATGGAAACACTGGTAAAGTGTGGTTGAGTAATCTGCCTGAGATCCTGACTGTCAGGGACAGGGCTTTCTACTCAGGTTCAGTAGCTGAAGTAGATCCCTTTGTACAACACATGTAGCTTCCTTTCTTTCCCTCCTTCCCTCCTTTTCTTTTCTCTTCTCTTCATAGAAAGCAGAAATAGAGATGAAAGGTCTAACTACCAAAGTAATCCACTCCAGTTTCAGGAGCTATCAGTTGCTTTTCATCTATATAAGCAGTATTCTACTTCAGGTGCAGCAAGAATTCGTTCTTTCCAAACACCTCCATCAAAGAAGGAAGAAGAGAGCATCTTCTTTCTTTTCAAAGTCAGTCCCCCCGTGTTTCCCCCCATTCTGACATTTATCAAAAAAATTGTTGTCATTATTGTTATAACAAAATGTTTTAATTATAGATTTGAAAACGTAGAATATGGTCCTATGCCCTAGTATGCCACATAATACCAAAGATAAAAGTAGCACAGACACAAATGTAAAATACACTTGTGAACCAGAAGATTACACTGAGGAACTCTCCTAGAAGACAATTAAAAAGGAAAAAGAATTTAAACTAGAAAAGAAAATCTTTAAACATAGCCCAATCTTCATGTCGAATGTTTAGGAAGAAGTTAAAAATAGAGAGAAAACAGGATAAGCCATGGCCATATGTGGTATGTTATTCATTTGGTGGTTCATTTATTCCTCAAAACCAATTATATATTTACTAGTCTCTAGGTATTCCACTAGACTATGACCCTAGCATAGCACAAAAGAGAAATGGAATACAAACTCCAAGGGATTTACATTCTAATGGGACAAGATAGCCAGTGAACACAACAACGTTAAGTTATAGTAAGTGCTATGAAATGTAGCGTCCAGACGGTGGCTGTTTTAAATATAGTGTCGAGACAGATCTTTCTGCAAAGGTAACATTTACTGTGAGATGAGATTCATGAGCAGGAGCCAGGCATTAAAGATCCTTGGGAAGAACATTCCAGGCGTGGAGAATTGCAAAGGACTGGGGATAGGAACTAGATTCTCCTGCTTAAGGAGCAGAGGGAAGAGAAGTGTTGCTGGAACATAAGGAAAAAGCAGGAGCATGAAGAAAAGCTGTTGATTTTCTCTCACAAATTATTTCTGGAGAAACTGAAGAAGCAAGGGGATAAGGACCCAAGCAATTAGCTTGGGGCCATCCCTCCTCTGCCCCTTCACCAATGAACTCAACAGCAGATACTAAGTCACAAGTGTCGGCAGGGTGATGGGCAGATGAAAAGCCCAGCTGGGAGGTGGTGAGAACAGGTGCAAGCATTTACTACTCCACCTCCACCTCCTCCTCCAAACTCCAAGGGCTGGTGGATCACAGCCCACAGAGAACACCTCTTCCTGATGCTGACAATTTCTGAGAGCTTACAGGTGGATTCCTGACCTGGTCAAGAGGCAGCAAACTAGAGTTAGCAACGCTGGTTCTAGAACCTTCAGCTCTGGCACTTATCCCTTGTCCTCTCCTGACACTCACCAGGAGAGGCAGAGGCTGAAGCTTGGCCTTGAATATTTTCTAGCTCACTTTAGCAGAAAAAAAATTACTAAAAAAAATTAAAGTTGAAAAATACACAAATATAATAGGATAAGAAAAGTAACTAAGAAGAGAGCAGAAGCAACAATAATAATACTTAATATATAGAATTTAGTCCAAAATGCATCATAGATAACAAAGAAGGACATTACATAAGGGAAGAAAATAATGAGAAAGCATAATAATCATGAGCATATATTCAATAATATAGGTTCTAAATATGTCAAACAATAAGCAATAGAATGTAATCATTACATAAATCAATAACTGATATTAGAGGTTTTAACACACACTTCTCAGAAACTGACATATCAAAGGAAAAAATTAAGATGTTTAAGTTATTAGATTTTAATAGAAAATTACATCCAAGAAACAGAAAATAAACAATTTTTTCAGAACATATAAAACATTTATAAAAGCAGAATATTTATCAGGCCACAAAGTTTTATGAAATTCCAGAGGATCAATGTCAAATGGCCTATGCACTTTAGACATAATTCAATCACATTAAAGGTTAATTTTAAATGGAAAAATTATCGCATATTTGAAAATCAAATAATGTATTACTAAATAACTTTGGGAGGGAGGAAAATTAAGAAATGACTGGCAAAGAATGACACAGGAAAACACTTCAGGAGTAAATCTGAGGTAGATGATTACCGATACCTTCAAATACCCTTGTCATGAAATTTAAAAAAGGAAAATTTAAAGACCAAAGTATTGCTCAGCTCATTGTAAAATGAGCAGCAGAGCAGACATAAATAGGAATGAATGACATAAAGAACAGAAACTACAGAGAAAATTAATATAAAGCTAATGTTGGGCTTCTCTGGTGGCTCAGTAGTAAACTACTAAAGCACAGGTAACCTGGCGCCTGTGTTCAAGAGAAGCCACGCGCTGCAACTGAGGGGTGAGCCCCTGCTCAGCGCAGCTAGAGAAAAGTCCACAGAGCGATGAAGACCCAGCGTAGCCAAAAGCGAATTAATGCTCTTTTAAAAATCTAAGGTTATAGTTTCTAGTACAACTGATGAAAGAGAGGATAACAGTTTAAGGATAGCGACTTAGCACCCATGCACAATGATATTAGAAATAATTGTATCAACATTGAGAAACACAGTTGAAGCATACTGTGAGTATCTGTATGGATATCAAAATGGAGACATGGCTATAAAACTCATATAAAATATCTACACTGGGATAATAAGCAGGAGGAAAGTTGAACAGATGAATAAATATTAACTGATATATTAGTCTCGGAGAAGGCAATGGCACCCCACAGTTGGGAACGACTGAGCGACTTCACTTTCATTTTTCACTTTCATGCATTGGAGAAGGAAATGGCAACCCACTCCAGTGTTCTTGCCTGGAGAATCCCAGGGACGGGGGAGCCTGGTGGGCTGTCGTCTATGGGGTCGCACAGAGTCGGACACGACTGAAGTGACTTAGCAGCAGCAGATATGTTAGTCTAAGATATTCTCTCCCCAGAATGCCCCAGTTCAAATAGCTTTAAAATCCATTTTTCTAAAACTTTGAATTCAAGGAGTATGTACTAGAGGCACAGTTGCTTTTTTTTCTTAGCATATAACAATCTCAGCCTTTTTTATTGGGATGTCAAAACCATTTCACTTAATATAATTATTCATAGGATAGTATCTATATATGCTATGTTTCTATTTGTTTTCAATACACTCTTGTTCTTTTTACTTCTTTATTCGTCTACTACTGCCTTATTTTGGGTTAAATATTACTAGTGTGTCTCTTTTATTCTCATGTTGATTTTATGTATTTATTATACATGTCATTTCTTTTTTTTAATTTATTTTTAATTGGAGGTATACATGTCACTTCTGATTGGTTACTCTGGTGATTATAATAAGCATCCTAACTGATCACAATTTACTACCAATGAATACTTAATTTTAGTAAAATATAGAAACTTTGCCCTAATTGTAGCTCTATTTCCTCTATCCCTTTTTGTACTATAACTATTATATATGTTATATAATATTTGTACACCCAGTAAAACAGCATTATAATCATTGCTGTATGTAATATCTTCAAAAGAAGCTAGGTGAAAATAAGCAACATATATTTATAGAGTATACCATATTTACCATTTCTAGTGCTGTTTATTTCTTTGTATAATTCCAGGTTATCATCTGGTGGTCATTCGTTTTTCTAAAGAACTATATTATTACTTGTAAAATCTGTAGGCAACAAATTCTCTCAGATTTCATTGATATGGGAATATCTTTATTTTGACTTAATTTTACAGGATAATTTTTGTGGATATAGAATATTGGTTAACATTTTTTTTTTCTTTCAGCACTTTGAGCATCTCATTCCATTGCCTTCTGAACCTCATTATTTTAAATGACAAGCCAGTCATCAATTATAACCTGTATATATAATGCATTGTTTTTTCTTTTGCTTCTTTTAAAATTCTTTCTTGATCTCAGCATTTTCATCATGAGGAGCCTAGGTGGTGGTGGAGGTACTGTTTAATCATAAGTCATGTCTGAGTCTTTTGTGACCCCATGGACTGTAGCCGGCCAGGCTCCTCTGTCCATGGAATTTTCCAGTCAAGAATACTGAATTGAGTTGCATTTTCTTCTCCAGGGGATCTTCCCAACCCAGGGATGGAACTCAAATCTGCTGTATAGGCAGGCAGATTATTTACCACTGAGCCACCAGGGAAGCCTGAGCCTAGCTGTAAATCTCCTTTATCCTATTTATAATTTGTTGAAATCCTTGACTATAAAGATTAATTTTTTCATCCAATTTGATACATGAAGTGAAAGTCACTCAGTCGTGTCCAACTCTTTGCAACCCCATGGACTACACAGTCCATGGAATTCTCCAGCCCAGAATACTGGAGTGGGTAGCCTTCCCTTCTCCAGGGGATCTTCCCAACCCAGGAATCAAACCAGTGTCTCCTGCATTGCAGGCAGATTCTTTATCAACTGAGCTCTCAGGGAAGCCCAGTAATTTGATACATTTTAAGCCATTTTTTTCTTCAAATAACTTTTCTATCCAGTCTCCCTCTTTTATTTCTGACATCCCTGTTTCACATGTATTGATATACTTGTCTCAAGGGCTCTGCGACTCTGTACATTTTTGGTCAATATTTTTTTCCTTCTGTACTACTTCTGTTAAACTTTATTAATCTATCTTCAAGTTTCCTAATTTTTTAACATTTGCTTTTATTTATTTATTTGGCCGTGCCCAGTCCCAGCTGGAGCACACAGGATCTTCAATCTTCATTGCAGCATGAGGGATCTTTAGTTGTGGTACGCGCTCCTACTTTCAGCATGAGGATTCTTGGTTGCAGCATACAGACTCTCAGCCACGGCAGGTGGGATGTAGCTCCCAGACCAGGGATTGAATCAGGGCCCCCGGCACTGGAAGCACAGATTCCCAGCCACTGGACCACCAGAGAAGTCTCCTACTAATTCTTTTTTAATGCAGTCTCAGAGCTGCTTCTCCCTAGATCTGCGTAACTTAGCAGCAGGCCAATGATTGGACACAGTTTATGCACAAACTTCTCAAAGCCAGTAAAGTTTTCATCCTCCACAGAAGGACCTATGTATGTATGGGAGAATATTAAAAACTCAGGCTATTTTTATATCTGCCTCAGCATTTGCTTTTCTTGAGGATATTCTTGTGTCTTGTAAGTGCTTGCCCATAGCTTCATGATTGGCCAGGACTTTGAATTGCTTAGTCCCTTTTAGCCTCTGCTGCCCCTTTATGAAGACTTAGCCAGAAATATGCTTACTGCTACAGCCCTAAGATCTTTCTCCTCACTGGAGCAACCAAAAATATCTCTGGATATGACAGTTTCCCACAACTCCAAATTCAATAAACCCCTTTCAACATTGGCGATGCAGTTACTGATCCACAGTCTTCTCTTCTTTGGTAGACCCTTCGTATCAACCAAGCCATGGGGGTGAGATGTGATTATTATTAAGCAAGAGGACCATAGACTCCCATCATTCTTATCCAAAGTTCAACAGTTTTTAAAACATAACTGATTATCAGATTAACATAGGCTGCTGGTCAATTTCTAGAGTGCTAAAGTGGTTATTTTACTCAATTTTGGGTAGCATTATTGTTGTTCCTTGGGGAGGGAATTTGCTGAACTCCTGATTCAGCAATAGTTTGAAGTGCCACCCCTCAGGGTAATTTTACATTGATTCCCAACCACATGAGAATAATTAAAAGGGAAAAGTAGAGACTCATTTCACTTATAAAAATAGCTTCAAATTTTCTAAATATTAACAATGCAAATTCAACAGTGTACTAAAAATGCAATGTGATTAGTATGATTTACTCTGAGAAAATAATGATTTAGCATCAGTGTGGTTATCCAGAAATGTATTATATTAATTGATTGAAAGAGAAAAATTGTAAAATTATTTCAATAGTTGCCAAGAAGGCATGTGATAATGAGTAAAACATATTGAGAAGAATAAAAACAGAAAGGAACTTCTAAACTTATTAAAGTTTACAGAAAAAAAAAAAAACCTATAGTAAACATTATATATAATGGAGAAACTTTATAGATATATAGCATTTAAGATGGGCCGAGAAAGGGCTATCTTAAGGACTTCCCTAGTGCTCAGACAGTAAAAGCGTCTGCCTACAAGTGGGAGACCCAGGTTCGATCCCTGGATCGGGAAGATCCTCTGGAGAAGGAAATGGCAACCCACTCCAGTATTCTTGTCTGGAAAATCCCATGAACGGAGGACCCTGGCAGGCTACAGTCCATGGGGTTGCAAAGAGTCAGACACGACTGAGCAACTTCACAACAAGAAAGGGCAGTTTGAAGTTCATTATCATTGCTACTGTTGAACTACTGTATGAACTCTAGATTATTGCCAATGATGAAAGAAAAAGAAATAAAGTAACAAAATTGAAAAGTTACAGAACTTCTATTATTTACAGATGATGTGATCAGCTTCCAAGAAAAATACAAGAGAATTAACATGTAAAAAATAATAATTAACAAGGTATCATAAAGGTTTTTAATATGAGATCAACTTATAGAAATCAATAGAATTTGTCTATGCCAACAATAATCAGGTATAAATACCATAAATAACAAAAATACCACTCAAAAGAGCAGTAAAATTGCCAATTTTCTAAGTCTTAGCAAAAACATAAAAATACCTGTGGAGAATATTTTTTGGATTTCATAAAGTGAAGTTGCTCAGTCATGTCTGACTCTTTGCAACCCCATGGACTGTAGCCTACCAGGCTCCTCCGTCGATGGGATTCTCCAGGCAAGAATACTGGAGCGGGTTGCCATTTCCTTCTCCAGGGGATCTTCCCAATCCAGGGATCGAACCTGGGTCTCCCGCATTGCAGGCAGACACTTTAACCTCTGAGCCACCAGGGAAGCCACAAAAATTACATGAATTAATGATATGATATTCTATGCCTTTCGCGTAGGCAAGTTACTATTGTAAAAAGTCAATTTTATGCAAATTAATTTATAAATTCTCTGTAGCCTGAACTATCTCGAGTTCCCAAACTCGTTTGATTTTTTAATAAACTTAGTAAATTTCTTTATTTCAAATATTCATGTGGAAAATGTATTTCCTGTGCATAGGTAAGTCAACTTTGAAAAACTGAGAAAGAGGAATTGCATTATTAGTTATTAAAGAAATGAACTAATATGAACAAATAAGGAACTCTGAAACACATACATGTAACCCTACTTAATATACTAGAAAGCTGGCAACCTAAATCAATGAGAAATACTGAATGAATGAAATGATCAATTAAAAAACAAAAGTTTCTACATAGACCAAAGATGTTATGCTTAGAAATTATGCAAGTTCAGAAAACTTGGGTGGTAGGAATGAAAATCATGAAAAGGAGTCAAATTGAAATATTAGTTGGAGGCAAAACCAACAAGTCTTGTTGATGGAATGGATATCAGAATTATAAGGTTAAAGAATGACAGATACACTAATGAAGAATAGATTGATGGTGCAAGAGAGAGGATGTCTGTAGGAGAAACTTTCTTGAACAGGTAGAGCATCTTACTCTGAGAGTAAGAGGCAGGGTTAATTTTTGATGGGAGAAATCTAAACAGAGAGAGTAGATTGTTTTCTTTTATAGTGAGGAGAAAAATAGCAACAATAAAAATGTATAGTTGCATTAATCTATTCACAGACATGTAAAAATCTAGAAGGAAATTACTTTAAGGCACACAGCCAAATATTAACTGCCTTCATTTATAAGTAAATCATTTCCTAGGTAGCAAAATATGTAACCATAAGAACGTTATTGAGAGGTCAAAATTATAATTCAGGCATAAAATGATAACAGAGAAGTATATTGTTTCGATATTCTAGAATTTTCTTAAAGCTCTTATTTTAAAATTCAGCAAATATATGTCTGTGTATGAAAACATATCACTAGTAATGTTTTAAAACAGTAGCATTAAAAATGATATATGTGTGTGTGTGTGTGTGTGTGTGTGTGTGTGGTGTATTTGGGGGATTTTTGTCACTTACTTGTATTTTGAATTTTTTAAAGCACCATTGATATATATGCTTTTCATGAAGAAAAAAGAGGAGGAGGAGGAGAATGGATTTTACATTATAAGCCTCTCTCTAAATGTGACAACGAAAGGCAGATTTGAAAAATCAAGTAAACCTTTCTGACCCTCACAGATTTGGGGAGCATAAAAGCAGCCCCCTTTTCCTCAGAGTTTGTAGTTATTGATCAGTTGCATGGTGACTGTGTCATTGTTGTAAAAGTGAGACCGTTTGAGCCCAGGCAAAGACTTTGGTTGACCAGGTCTATTGTGGAAGCTGAGGTGCTCAGACAGTCCTGAGTAACACTGACAAGGAAGATGTTAGCTTGGTTAGACCAGGGATATTAAGGTAATTTGGGTGTGCCTTCCTTGACTGATCATTTTGGTTATGTGTCAGAGGCATGAGAGGAGGAAGAGAAAGAAGATATTGGAGAAGAAGCTACATAGGAGACCTGGAATAATATGACTAGTTGTCAGAACACCTTGTGATAGCTCCAGCTTCATCAATACCTTATTGTGAGATATTGTAGGCCAGCCAGAGACTTTGCCCAATCAGGGCTTAGAATTTTTATTTTTTTATACAAATAAAAATTTTTGTATCATGGAAAAATTATGTATAAAGGGAAGTGGTTGTGTGTTGGGTTGCATCTGTATAGTTTTTTCATTTTATTTAATTTTTTAAAATTTTACCACAGAACAGTTTTCTCCAACAAATATTAGCCTGAATTCCAATTTGCAAAATAGATATAAACAAGCCAGTCTACTTGAATTAGAGGAAATCTCCAAGTATTAGAAAATATGTTCAGAGGAAAAGAGAAAGGAAATGAGTCACATGCCTGCTAACACATGTTAAACACTGTAGCTGACCTTTTAAATTTAGATTCTCATTTGACCCATGTTCCATATCAAAAGCGAATAAACTGAGACCCAGAGATACATAAATTGTCCAAATTCTGAGACTTGAACTTAGTTCTATAGTCCCATGAAGGCCTTGTTGGAACCGAGACAGGATAGTAGGAATGAGAAATGACCATGCAAGGCAGTCACCACACTGGTTTACTCTTACATCTGTTAGTGCCCAGAATGTTTTCAGAGAGTTGGGTCATGGGTTGGGCCTATGGACAAGCGGTACCACATATTTAGCCCACCCCTGGACTAAGCCCTGTTCCCTCCCTTCTAAGTAGCTGGCTTTACAACAGGTGATGACCTAGTAATAAGGAAATAAACAGATCTGAATAGAGTTGAATGTGATCTCCAAAGCAAGTAAGACAAGTTGACTCAAAACAGTCTCACCTTTCCTGGGGCAGTAGCCCTGGAGGCTCTTGTTAAAAGCCTGTACCTTTTCTGGGATTTTGCTTCTTTTTCCCTGGAAGATAGCAAAGAATAGAATAGCTCAGACATGCTTGCCCAATTTTTAGGACTAACATCATACATGGTAAACTGAATTTTGGCTGTTCTCAGCCCAGTCTAGCTTGTCAGAAATGGAAGTATGTCCAGAATTGACCACAGATACCACAGACTTCTCCTGAGTACTGAAATACATCCATCTTAAATGTATTCCTATTGAAGGCAACAATCTCTATTGTTAACTGCACAGCACACTGCTGCTGCTGCTGCTGCCAAGTCTCTTCAGTCGTGTCCGACTCTGTGCAACCCCACAGACGGCAGCCCACCAGGCTCCTCTGTCCATGGGATTCTCCAGGCAAGAACACTGGAGTGGGTTGCCATTTCCTTCTCCAATGCAGGAAAGTGAAAAGTGAAAGTGAAGTCACTCAGTCGTGTCTGACTCTTAGCGACCCCATGGACTGGAGCCTACCAGGCTCCTCCGTCCATGGGATTTTCCAGGCAAGAGTACTGGAGTGGGGTGCCACTGCCTTCTCTGGCACAACACACTACCCACCATAAATACTGCCAACATCCAGATGGTCACCAGCTCTAAAAGCCATTTGTACTATTTTCAGAAGGCTCTCTTTGAAAGGCTGTATTCACATCAACCCCAAATCTGCTTGCCTGTCTTGGTCTTAGGCTCCAGCCTCTTAAGGACCCACAGAGCACACTGAGCAATTTAAAGAAAACCTTAATGCCTCATGCAGTCT
Source organism: Bos mutus (assembly GCF_027580195.1). Classification (NCBI taxonomy): domain Eukaryota; kingdom Metazoa; phylum Chordata; class Mammalia; order Artiodactyla; family Bovidae; genus Bos; species Bos mutus. Next base: position 99,056,247 of record NC_091623.1, on the reverse strand, counting down.
CCTTCTTTCCAGGTTTCCAAGTTTATCTCAATGTAATTTACATAAGTAACATAATAATTGACTGAGTGACTTCAAAGTGATAAATAACCTGCCTTGCATATTTAAAGGCATTGTATTTTTGTTTTATTTTTCAATAAATTTATTTTACTCATAGTTTCAGTCTCCTATCTAAACATCTTATGTTAACAAGTAGAAAACTCTTTAGTAAGTAATATACCTACTGGTTTACAGTCAGCTTTCAAAAGACTAAGGATTCTTCAGCTTGCCCTGGGAGTCTCCCCTCCCTAAATTTTGCCCTGCCTTCCTTCATCTTCCAAAATGTCTTCATTAGAAGCATATGTGATCAGAGCTTTGTTATCCCAATATTAATAAGTATGTCAGATAAAATCCCTTGACACATTACCAGTTATAATTATCTTCAATGGGTTAGCTTAGTGTTGTCTTGGTACCAGAGTTGAAGTTTTGACGGTCAGAAACTGAGAATGGATTCCCTGTTCAAAAGTAAATTAAGTTTCTTTGATTTGAGGGTTTTCCTTTTCCAACCCAAACTTTTTTTGGGTGTCACTGGAGAGAAGGAAATCAAGTTAGGAAGCATTGCAAAGGTGTCAGTAAACTTCCAGGATATTAATTCTGTGTTGCAGGCAGTTGGAAGCCACAATCGATTCTAGAGTCCTTTCATGCTAGCATAATCCTAGAGGTCTAAAGCCCTACTGGGAGCTCCCAGAGTCAGGCTATATCCTGCTTCTCCTGGTTGGCTATCACATCATTCTCAGGGATACAACAGTGTCAGGTCTTAACAGGCCCAAGAATCATTTTCTCCCAAGGTAAGAAAACTCAACTTGGAACCACATCCTCAAAAGACTATTAAGTACTACATAAGGTACTGATACTGAGTCCTCTGGGATATTTTGAAACACCATAAGTGCTTATTAAAATCTTTGTGGGTGGGAGGCATTTATCCAACTTTACTTGACAAAAGGTATCATCTGCTGAGCATTATTATTTACCAACTGAGATTCAGAAAAATATACGTGACAGAAAATAAAAATATATTGAGTTCACAGAATAGTGGTAATTCAAAACAATTGAAAGAAAGATAAACTTTACTCACAATATCATTTTGCACATAGCACATTTGTTGACAAACATTATTCCATCAGGACTTTGAAAAGATTTTTTATCTTGGGAACAGAACAGTTTTCCATTTTTCATCAATACTCGATATTCACTGCATGTTTCCTTAGGAAAAATATGAAAAAAGTGTTTACAGAAACCTCATCACAGCAAGTTTTACCTTCTAAGAACAGTGTTATTTCATAACCACTACCCTCTTTGTATGGAAGACATTCACTCAACTTGATACAGATAATACAAATAAAAATAATGAATCTGGATTGCCAGTTGGAGATTGAAAATTCATCTAAAAGCATTCATCTAAAACCATTAGCAAAATGGAAAGAACAAGGGACTTGGAGTCAAAAAATCTGAGCCTATATGACAGGGTTCTCATTTATAAGTCCAATAGTCATGGCAAATGAAATTCTCAAAGGCCCACTTATAAGTATACATGCTTCATAAGTTTTGTGTGGATTAAATATCATAAGCATGTAAATCCCTCAAAGAGGGCCTGATACTTTGTAGATATTCAATAATTAGGTTCTCTACCTCACCTCTTCTTCCTGTTTAGTATAGCTGTTGTTGTTGCCACGCTTATTATTGGAATATGCTAAGCTCATACATATAAAAATGTCTAATGTCATAGTTCAATAATAATTGTCATTGAAAGGTATATGTAAAGGTTGCTGAGAAGGTTAGAAAGTGAAGGTAAAAGTGAAGTCGTGTCCAGCTCTTTGCGACCCCTTGGACTGCAGCCTACCAGGCTCCTTGTCCATGGGATTCTCCAGGCAAAAGTACTGGAGTCAGTTGCCATTTCCTTCTCCAGGAGATCTTCCTGACCCAGGGATCGAACCCAGGTCTCCCACATTGCAGGCAGACGCTTTAACCTCTGAGATACTCAATATATTTAATGAAGGCCGGGTATATGACACTCAATTTTTTTCTAGGAGCTTAGTATTAATGGTGCATTTGCACTACCTAGTAAAGCACTGATTTAAAATATTACATTGCCTATTAGTTTAGGAAATTCACTGGTCTATATTTTGTTTTGTTTTGACTTTGAAAAAAGGCTTCAATATCCTCATAACAGAAAACATAAGTAATTAAATCAAGCCTTTGATCCAATGCTGACAAATGCACCTGTTCCAAAGGATTGATTATAGAATTCTACTCAACCTCCTATATCTTTATAGTAATCATTCAGTCAGTCAACAAACACTATGAGGATACTATACTCTTCTAGGTGCCATGGATATAGCAATAAATAAGGCAGAAGGATCCTTGGCCTAAATGGTGTTTACCATCTAATGGACAATGATGTACCTAACCCAGCATCCTATACTTGGGAGGCAGGTGATAGCACTTGCAGAATGAAGAATGATTAATGATGAAGAAGAATACATAATTTCAGAGACCAGCCCTGGGAAATTTTGCTAAGGGTAACCTACTAAGACATCTCTAAGATTATGATCACCAACCAGTGATTTTATCTGAGTAGCACAATAACAATTTATGGCAGCAGACTGACAACTAGGTCTTTTGAGATCCATGTCTGGTCTCTGATTCTGTAGTATTTTATGCTGATGTTGCAAGTTACTGCTTAACTGGCTGGATATAACTGAACCTATAAAGTCCAAATAAAATTCTTGTCATGGAATGAGAGAAGAGCCTGGTGTCTTTGTAATAAATATATATTTCTTGTGAGGCAGGTCTTAAAGAACATACTAGAAACAAAAATTCATGAAGAATGAAGCTTTAAATAGTTTCTATTGGTCAACTCTAAAAGAACATTGTCAACGAAAATAATTCCTGAATTGGATTTCTCCAATATCACAATTAGATAAATTCCTAAATCCGAGAAAGACCCTCTTCTCTTATTTTTTTTCCCACACAAATGGACAACAGAGTCCCAAAAAATAGGTTTAGAAATTTGTTCACAGTTTGTAATCAGTAAAGATGGAATTCAGTGCTATTTTTCTGAGTTATGAGGTTATCCAGTATATTCTCTTGGGCAAGAGGAAAAGTCCATAAAAATTGAAAGAAACAGTTGCATTTTTCTTTGGGAAAAGTGAAATAGCTTCCCAAAGACCATAATAGAGAAGGTTGAAACAGGAACAGGTCTGGACCATCAGGGGTTCTGAGGTGGGGAGATGACTTCCCTGCAACTGTTTACTCATGATGTAATTTCCAGTCTTTGGCTCAATTTTGTTTGTTGCTCTCCGTGTTTTCTCCACTTATTTCAGAAAAACTGGAGCCCTGTAGGGCCAAGCTCTTTCTGTTTTCTTTCACTGGCTGTGATACCCGTCTCATTGTCTTCCATTGTCCCTCCCCAGGCATCCGAATAAACCCCAGGAGCTGGTATCACCCCTGCTCTATGTTAAAGCACCAACACGGTTGATGTGGCTTCGTAATTACCCTTCTGGGATGACAAATGTAAGCATTTAGTAAGGATCCTTGTAGATCACTCTGGTGCTTTTCTGTGCTGCTCTGGCACATGTTTGTAACATTCAACATGTTTTATGGTACTAGAAAGACCTCGAGCTACCAAACTCGGAAAATAAAAAAATCCAGCATTGTAAGGAAGACCAAATCAATAGTTTTCATTTCTGACAAAATATTCAGACTATGATCTGAATTTTTTCCAGATAAATAATCACTTTTCATATTCTTTTTGCTTTTGTCAACATAAGAGGAGGCTAAATTTCTGTTTTTAAAATGCTTTTCAGTGAAATAAGAATTTAACAGTATGAGAAATATCAGTGCAAAATTTGAAGTATGCACTAGAAACTACCACCCATTATCATAGACTCTGAAAAAATAAACATATTTCTTCATGCACAGAGAGATTTACACAATACGCTTTTTTTTGAGTATAAAATATCCAAACAAGCACGCTCTTTGATTATCAAAAATCCAGTCTTTTTTCCTACCCTATCATCCCACTCTACTTATGCAATGGAAGTTTCTGAACCTCTTTAATCAGCAAACTTCAATGAAATAACAGAGACTATAATGGAATTCTCTAGAATATTCCTGTAACAAGTTTCTTTTAAAAAAAGTTAATAAAATACAGCAAGAGTATTTTAATCATGTTTATGAGTTTTGGTGTAGAAAACAATCTTTGTATTATTTTATTCTTCTAATGTTCATGATTTTTGAGAGACGTAAATATCTGCTTCATAACCAGAAATATTTTAAATCTGAAATAATGGCACAGTTGTGCATGCATGTGTGTGTGTGTGTGTATAATTGGCTCTCTCAATGTGGCTTTCAAATATATTAAAAAATATTTAATTTCTATAGAAATTAAACACAGGTGCTTCTGCTCAGTCTGCTGTGAGTTGCAAGTATCTTCATGATTCACTCCCTCTGCATCTTATGCTATCCTTGTTCTAAGGCTATCTTCTCAGAGGAAACTTAGTTGACTATTGAGAAGAACTGATACCATTTCCATCCACAGAAATTCCTATCTTCTATCCTTCTAGCACTAATCATTATTTAATGTACTGTATATTTTGCTAAGTTACTTACTACCTTGTCTGTTTTCTTCCCTTACAAGGTAAACTCCATGATGGCAGGATTCTTTTTTTGTTTTTATATTCCTGGCACCTCAAAACAGGATCTGACATACAAAAAATGCTCAGTAAATATGTACTGAATGAACTATATACACTGAATATATACACGATATAGACAATTCCTTTTTGCATAGTGATCATAAGAAAACTTATTTCAGCTTCCTGTGTGCGTCATGACTTTTTCAGCTATTAAGCTGAACAAGAGTAATTCACTAATGTGTTTGTTTGTGGAATTGTAAAGCATTCCTTTAGTGTGATAGACAACCTCTTGCCAACCTCTGTTATCATTAATGCATTGACGTGTGTGTGTGTGTGATTTATGCCTTGATTCATAAAGACCTGTTTCTGTGTTTTTAACAAAGCTATTAGTGCCCATCAGTATAATATGTCTGTATTATTAATATGAAGGTGTTGGTCACAGAACATTTTTCTTCAGGGATCTTGGAATGAATTCAATGAACAGAAAAAGCAGGACTAACCTGATTTACATCTTCACTGGCAGCATCTGGGACAAAAATACAGAAACCAAAGTTAAGGGAATGTACAACATTTAATAAGTAAAATGAACAATCCACTGAGTGTAGTTTCTTGCTTATTTTAACAACAATATATTTTAAAACCACAAATTGATTTGAACACATTAAAATGCACCATGGCAAGTAAAGTGAGGGCATTGCACCAGCAGTATATACAATAACAAAGACCTCTCATTCATAAAGTGCCAATTTCTTCAAAAAATAATATTCATATACTTTCTGACCCCCTCAAAATATCTAACTTCTTAAAAAATCCTTTCAGAACAAAGTATTGTAGGCTTCTTTTAAAATTATAACACACATATCCAATATATCAATCACAGTTTTAAGGAATAGTGTAGCATAAAGTTTATATCCTATGTACATAAAATTAAATTTTCTGGATTCTGGTAATACTGTCTCCTAGTCACAGCCACAAAATTTAGAGATCTGGTAAATATTATGCCTTGATTCATAAACACCTGTTTCTGTGTTTTTAACAAAGCTATTAGTTCCCATCAGTATAATATGTCTGTATTATTAATATGAAGGTATTGGTCACAGAACATTAAAATTAAAATTACAGACTAATACGCTCTCTCATTAACAGACTATTTTTGGTACCAAGACACTCATTTTAGGAAAGTGGGTATCATTTGTGTATAATAGTCTCCTCACTCTCCATCTCTGAAGTTTCCTTTTAAAATACATAAAACTTCACAGCAAGTTAAGTCTAGGTAATCTGTGTTCCCTTCAAATTCAGATAGCAAAATCAAAAACCTATCATCTCCTGGCACCCAAAGAAGAAAGACCCTTACCATGTAGAAGAAATACTTTCAATTCATTTAGGATTTGAAAACACAAAAATAAAATTTGCTAGAAAGCATGCTGGTTTAAAACCAGATGATTGAATTTGATTTTTTAATGTTTATATATAAGTAGAGTATTAAAGTATACATATTAAGTACATCTAAGTTTTAAATATCTGTTGTCTACATGATTCATATAATTATGTTTCATGCATTTAATATTCTAAATATGTATATATATATAATTCATATCACTATGAACTTATATGTTTGGTGAGGGGAATATGGAGAAGACTCTATTAGCTTTTCAGAATTAATGTTGAATTAATGGAAGAATTTCTGATGGATAAAAATTCAGATTATCTCACACTACATGTCCTTTTTAAAGATACCCTATTTATAAAGTTGCATATGTAATTCTTCAAAACTCTATGTCTGGCAAGATAGTTCAGGGTTTTGTATACACATGCATGTGCGCACGCACGCACAAGCACACACACACACACACACACACACACACACACACTGAGGAGGGAGGAAGGGAGAGAAGTCTCTGCCTAGAGCTTTGGAATGTGTGGCAAGAGGCTTAGATTATAGGCAAATTGCTCACCTTGTATGAGACAAACAGCCAGGGTCAGAAGCATTGGCACTGTGGTTATCTTCATGTTGATGATGATGTAAGTTGGTTACCAGTCTGCTTCTTGCATTGCTCACCAGCTGGTGCTCTAAGACTGAAGCCGTGGAGATGCAGCTCACTTTTATAATATAACTGTGGGTAACACCCACAACAGCCAACACTGCAAAACCAGTTGTTCAAGGTCATGCTAAACTTAATATACCACATCAATTTAGTTTCCATCTTTTAGGATCCTGTCAAGGTGGCAGATTCGCACAAAAGCTATTTCTAAAGTAGTTCTAATGTGTTTTCAAGATACCTGCCCTAGAAGGCAAGAGATTATGTCCAAAACTCAAAGTTTAACACTCCAGAGTCCAATATGAGAACTGAATTTCTCACCAACCCTAGACACATTTCCTCATACACAAATGTGTTTCTAATTCAGCTCCCTTCATAAGTGAGAAGGGAGGGGAAAATAAGGCAGATGGGTTGTCCTACAAGTCAGGTAAAGATTTAAAGACATCTGGAGAAAGCTGCTGCTAGCAAGAGCACCCAGGGTTCCTTTTGCTTCCATCTGCATCTGTCCTAGAGTGTTTCAATTCAGTGTCACAGACTCATATATGTTATAAAATGACCCTAAGGGATAACTATCAAAATTCAAACACTGAAGACTTGGGGAAACAGAAACTAACAGAAAAAGCTATGAGTTTCCCAAAAGCGCACCATTGAGATGGAAGAGAAGACCACAATTTCAACATTTTTTCAACTCCATACGCTTTCACCCACTATACATTAGTAAAGGCAGAAAGATGTGAAATTGAAACTTGTGCATAGCTACTCACATTCTCCACAAAAAAAAAAAAAAAAAGCTTGCACACAGCTACTTTTAAAGTTTTTCAATCTGAAAGACATTTTAAATGTGCAAGCTTTTTCTGTAGCTAGCCAAACATCATAATCATAAACATTAGAGATGCACGATTTAACTTTCCACAGTCCATCACTTTGCAAATTACTGTTTGGAAATTTTCACTTAAATCAGTTTTAGATTAAGTTTACTCCTGTAATACTTCATTATTTAGTTTCCCAAGAAGTAAAGAAGAAACAAAATATCTAAAAGTATAGATAACTTTTCCAGAGAAAGTATCTTCTCCTTAGTTCCTTCTTCCATTCTATAAGCAATGCCTTTTGTCTACTGGTTTATTTTACTCCATTCAATAAAGCACCTGGAGAATTACGCAAAGGTGACTGAAATCAAAGCCAAATGGTTGGATTCTGGTATTCTATACATTTCCAAATCTATAGAAAGGAAATTTTGGATTCAATGGGATCAAAGCCCTTTTAAAGATTGTTTCAGAAAACTGATCTAAGGCTAGCCAATGCTGAGGTCATGTCAATATTCTGAATATACCATCAAAGCCATTGTGTTTCCTTTTCTTTCTTTCATGAAATAATTTCTTTCCTATAAAATATAATCATTGGTCTCAAGGTCTGTGCTGTATTTCTGTATTTCTTTCCAACAGTTTAGTAAAATTAGTAACCATAGAAAGCAAGTTCAGATTGCATTACTATTACAGATTAGAAAATTGATATCTGTCATAGCTTAATGGAAAGAGAATGGGACAGGGAATCAGAAAATTTTTCTATTTCTGTCTTTGCAACTATACAGTGTAATGGAAATGAACATGGTTTTGGCTCATGGTAAACCTGGGTTCAAATCTTGATCATAAGTTACCAGCCATGTTGCCTTGGGCAAATCACTTATTTTCTTTCAGCCTGTTTCCAAATATGTAAAGTAGGGATAGTAAAACTATACTGTACAATTGTTATAAGAGTTAGAGGTAAATCATGTGTGTGTGTGTGTGTGTGTGTGTGTATGTAATGTTCAGGAAAATTCCAAGTACATGTGATAAGCTTTATAGTTGATAGCTGGTCTTGCATTTTCATCTCATTATAATAATGTGGCTTCCTAGGTAATTTCTAAGACTCCAAGAAAAGTCAACATCTCTTAGACGTGGTCCACAATGACAGATTTAAGTTTGCTCAGCATAGAAATAACAATCCCAAAACATTCTGAAGTAAAATCAAAAAGTCAAGATACAAGCTCTCTTTTTCATCCTATCATTGTGTTCTAAACCATGATACCTAAAACAAATCAAAGTATTAGCCATTTAAATTTGCTGAAGCTGTTGCTAGATTTTGGTCATCATTGATTCCTGTAAAAATCATCTTCTGTATAATGACATGCCAATACTAATTTTTTAATCTTCCGTTTATTCTGGTAGAACATATGAAATGTGTCCTAACCATACACTCTTACTGATGGTGTGTGTGTGGGTGTGCGGTCAGTCATGTCCAACTCTTTGCAACCTCATGCACTGTAGCTTTTCAGGCTCCTCTGTCCATGGGATTTCCAGAATACTGGAGTGGGTTGCCATTTCCTTCTCCAGGGCATCTTCCTGACCCAGGGATTGAACCCATGTCTACTGCACTGGCAGGCAGATCCTTTACCACTGAGCCACCAGGGAAGCCCATTATTGATAGTAGGAAAGTTTAATGCCTTAAATTGAATTGGTGACTATGTAATATGCAATGATGAAAATCAAATCTAGCCCAAATGGACAGTCTTCCCAGGAGTGGAAGTGGTGAGAGGGTGTAACAAAGAACTGAAAGATGATTGTGTCTCTAAAGTATCCCAGCTATGAGGAAGGATTGAAGGAGTTAGTTCCCTTCTTACTGGAGAAGAGTTCCTCACGGACACCCAGAACCTTATGAAACGATGCATAAGAGGATTGAAACTCATAACCTCTTCCAGGAGAATAAAATCGCCAAGAGAAGATTCAGCGAGCACTGCAATACCAGAAGCACGTGTCAGCTGGCTCTTGTCATCAGAGCTACTTCTCCACTTCATTTTAGACATGTAAATCCAGAGGTGATTGATCACATACTCTGTTAATCACGTCTTACTTCGAAAACCATAGACTTGAAATTCAAATGAAAGAAACCAAGGTTTTAGAGAGCTGGGTTAATAGAGTACTTTTGTATTAGGTTGTCAGAATACTTTCCTTAAATTCTAAATTTTTTTCCCAGCTCTTTTAGTTTTTCATCAAATATGCACAACCCTTTTCCTTCCCATTAAAAAGGAATGGAGTTAGGTTGCAAAAAGTATAGACTTTACAATTCAACACAGGTATCAAGTGGCCCAGAATCTGAATCCGCATCAAGGATATTGACATGGGGAAGAGACAAGAAAACTATGAAGGAAACAAGACTTTGCAGATCAGCAGTATTACTAAAGACAAAGGTTACTTCTAAAATCCAAAGTTAGCAGATCACTGTTCAGATGGTCTCTTTTTCTATGCTGAGATTTCCTTGATGATCACAACAGTTTAATAACTATAGTCCCTTACAGTTAAACCACCTTCTGCATCTTTCCAAACAATCTGTCTTCCATGAGCTGTCTTGACTTGTTTATTCAATGCTGTGAGGCAGCAGAGCAGGTATCATTATCCTTTCCTTACCTGCCAGAAATGGTGTCATTCATAAACCTCAGAGTAGGAACTAGCCTCAATGGTAGTCCCAGCCTTGCCACTTTCTTATTTTTTACACCCTTCATTGGCAGCGCATAGATTTTCAGGCAGTTCAAGAGAATCTGGATGTTATAGTGCTTTAAACTAGGTACAACATTCTATTGCTAAAGTGGTCCTTTCTATTTATTGCCTGCTCTCGCACATTCATAGATACACACAACCATAAACCCATGATGATAAAAAGAAGCATGCTGTGACCATGATTGACAAAGTATATAACCTAATAGTTCTTAGGACATGAATTAATTTTTTATTTTCTTAATTTTTTGTTTCCTTTCCTAAGATTCTCATGTTTTTCCTGACTAACAAGTCTGAATTCTCCTTTTTTGAAGACACTAACTGGAAAACAGCCTTTACCCCCCTTCTTTTTTTGAAAGTCCTATTAACAGGTATTGAAACCAATTGTGTTTTTTCCGGGGCTCTGAAGAGCTCTGTTACCACAGTCCTTTATGTTTCAGCGCAGAGAAGAATTCAGTGTAAGCAAAGTGATAGATTAAGAAGTGATTTTTTTAGAATAGGATTCTTCTGAAGTTTACAAGTGGGCAAGTGAGAAATGCCATGTTCTGAGAACTTATGGAACTACAGTTTTACAATCAAAGGAAAAGCGGGGAGAGAGAGAAGACCTTCTTTGTCTTTCTTAAGTAGATGTCACGCTTCCATAATTAGCTCCTCCTCCAGGTTGAGCAAGGGAGTTTTCTTGTCCCTACATGGTCAAGCTAGGTGCACAAATTATTATTTTTTATGTGTGCAGAGACCATGTCCTGGAGATCATTAACTTACTGAGCTCACTGGGCAGGATGGGAATCTCATGTCACCACTGTTTTATTGTTTTGGGGTCTGTCTCGTGCATCTTGCATGGTTTATTGCTAAGTAAATCTGCTTTCTTGAGTTATCCATTAACTTATAGGGGGCTCCCATATTTTTTTCTACTTACAATATCTTATAATGAATAATGAAATCACCCAGTCGTGTCCGACTTCTTGAGACCCCATGGACTGTAGTCTACCAGGCTCCTCTGTCCATGGGATTTTCCAGGCAAGGGTACTAGAGTGGGATGCCATTTCCTTCCCAGGGGTTCTTACTAACCCAGGTATTGAACCTGGGTCTCCCACATTGCAGGCAGGTGCTTTACTATCTGAGTCTCTAGGGAAGCCTACAATCCCTTAGTGGGATTATCTATTTAATCACCTCTTTGTATCTTACTCCCTCTATGAGAATTTCTTTTTGTCTGTCTAGAAAGGCTAAGAGACTATAGAGATAAGCATATCATTTTATCTAAGAACAAGATGAGATGGGTGCTGTTTGATCACTAAGCATACAGACCTTACTATTTATAGATATAATTGTTGTTTTTGTTAGATTAGGATTAAGAAAACAGAATGATTCAATACCTAATGTTTGACTGTATTAAGTTTCATGTATTGGTGTAATATTTGGTTCTTAAATACAATATTCAGCTTCTCCTACAGTTGATACTACAGAGACCCCTGTTCCATGACACTATACTATCCATTACCTGGGAATTCTGTATGTTCTGAAGTCTCCTAGGATTTATTCTGACTGTAGAAAACAGGTTTCTGAAGCCAAAGTCCTTTGGGGGAAAATTACAATGACTTAATTCTGAAGTAGCTAGTATACTGAATTTAGGTAAAAGAGTAATGCATATTTTATACTGAAATATTTTATGTGCATACTTACAATGAGAAAATTGTCAAATTTGTAGGTAAAATTAGGAAAATATATTTCAGTTCAGTTCAGTCACTCAGTCATGTCCAACTGTTTGCAACCCCATGAATCACAGCACGCCAGGCCTCCCCGTCCATCACCAACTCCTGGAGTTCACCCAAACTCATGTCCATCGAGTTGGTGATGCCATCCAGCCATCTCATCCTCTGTCGTCCCCTTCTCCTCCTGCCCCCAGTCCCTCCCAGCATCAGGGCCTTTTCCAATGAGTCAACTCTTCTCATGAGGTGGCCAAAGTATTAGAGTTTCAGCTTCAGCATCAGTCCTTCCAATGAACACCCAGGACTGATCTCCTTTAGGATGGACTGGTTAGATCTCCTTGCAGTCCAAGGGACTCTCAAGAGTCTTCTCCAACACCACAGTTCAAAAGCATCAATTCTTCAGCACTCAGCTTTCTTTATTCAATTGTTTGCAAAGAAACAAAATTTGCTATCATTTATCGTGCATCATTTTATGTACCATAATGTACATCATTACATAAGGTACATACATAAAGTACATCATTAAGGTGTACTTACTGACAGGAACAATAATAAAGAGTAAATACCATTTTGTTCTGTTTTTACAGGATGAAAAATAGAGGTTTCAGTTCAGTTCAGTCACTCAGTTGTGTCCAACTCTTTGCAGCCCCATGAACTGCAGCATGCCAGGCCTCCCTGTCCATCACCAACTCCTGGAGTCCAGCCAAACCCATGTCCATTGAGTCGGTGATGCCAACCAACCATCTCATCCTCTGTTGTCCCCTGCCCTCAATCTTTCCCAGCATCAGGGTCTTTTTCAATGAGTCAGATCTTTGCATCAGGTGGCCCAAAAATTGGGGTTTCAGCTTCAGCATCAGTCCTTCCAGTGAACACCCAGGACTGATCTCCTTTAGGATGATGAACTGGTTGAATCTCCTTGCAGTCCAGGGGATTCTCAAGAGTCTTCTCCAACACCACAGTTCAAAAGCATCAATTCTTTGGTGCTCAGCTCTCTTTATAGTCCAACTCATGGTCATCCATGCTTGACCACTAGAAAAACCATAGCCTTGACTAGACGGACCTTTGTTGATGAAGTAATGTCTCTGCTTTTCAATATGCTATCTAGGTTGGTCATAACTTTCCTTCCAAGGAGTAAGTGTCTTTTAATTTCATGGCTGCAATCACCATCTACAGTGATTTTGGAGACCCAAAAAATAAAGTCAGACAGTTTCCACTGTTTCCCCATCTATCTGCCATGAAGTCCTGGGACCGGATGCCATGATCTTAGTTTTCTGAACGTTGAGCTTTAAGCCAACTTTTTCACTCTCCTCTTTCACTTTCATCAAGAGGTTCTTTAGTTCTTCTTCACTATCTGCCATAAGGGTGGTGTCATCTGCATATCTGAGGCTATTGATATTTCTCCCAGCAATCTTGATTCCAGCTTGTGCTTCCTCCAGCCCAGCATTTCTCATGATGTACTCTGCATATATGTTAAATAAAAGTGAAAGTGAAGTCATTCAGTCGTGTTCAACTCTTTGTGACCCCATGGACTGTAGCCTACCAGGCTCTTCCATCCATGGGATTTTCCAGGCAAGAATACTGGAGTGGGTTGCCATTTCCTTCTCCAGATCTTCCTGACCCAGGGATTGAACCTGGGTCTCCCACATTGTAGGCAGACTCTTTACCATCTGAGCCACCAGGGAAGTCCAAGTTAAATAAACAGGGTGATAATATACTGGCTTGACATACTCCTTTTCCTATTTGGAACAAGCCTGCTGTTCCATGTCCAGTTCTAACTGTTGCTTCCTAATCTGCATACAGGTTTCTCAAGAGGCAGGTCAGGTGGTCTGGTATTCCCATCTCTTTCAGAATATTCCACAGTTTATTGCGATCCACACAGTCAAAGGCTTTGGCATCGTCAATAAAGCAGAAATAGATGTTTTTCTGGAACTCTCTTGCTTTTTCGATGATCCGTCAGATGTTGGCAATTTAATCTCTGGTTCCTCTGCCTTTTCTAAAACCAGCTTGAACATCTGGAAGTTCATGGTTCACGTATTGCTTAAGCCTGGCTTGGAGAATTTCAAGGATAGTGAAGTATACTAGCATGTGAGATGAGTGCAATTGTGCAGTAGTTTGAGCATTCTTTGGCATCGCCATTCTTTGGGATTGGGATGAAAACTGACCTTTTCCAGGCCTGTGGCCACTGCTGAGTTTTCCAAAAAACTGCTGGCATATTGACTGCAGGACTTTCACAGTATCATCTTTCAGGATTTGAAATAACTCAACTGGAATTCCATCACCTCCACTAGCTTTGTTCATAGTGATGCTTTCTAAGGCCCATCTGACTTCACATTCCAGGATGTGAATGGCTCTAGGTGAGTGATCACACCATCGTGATTATCTGGGTCATGAAGATCTTTTTTTGTACAGTTCTTCTGTGTATTCTTGCCACCTCTTCTTAATATCTTCTGCTTCTGTTAGGTCCATACCATTTCTGTCCTTTATTGAGCCCATCTTTACATGAAATGTTGCCTTGGTATCTCCAATTTTCTTGAGATCTCTAATCTTTCCCATTCTATTGTTTTCCTCTATTTCTTTGCACTGATTGCTGAGGACGCCTTTCTTATCTCTCCTTTCTATTCTTTGGAACTCTGCATTCAAATGGGTATATCTTTCCTTTTTTCCTTTGCTTTTCACTTCCCTTCTTTTCACAGCTATTTGTAAGGCCTCCTCAGACAGCCATTTTACTTTTTGGCATTTCTTTTTCTGGGGGGATGATCTTGCTCCCTGTCTCCTATACAACGTCATGAACCTCCATCTATAGTTCATCAGGCACTCTGTCTATCAGATCTAGTCCCTTAAACCTATTTCTCTCTTCCACTGTATAGTCATAAAGGATTTGATTTAGGTCATACCTGAATGGTCTAGTTCTTTTCTCCACTTTCTTCAATTTAATTTTTAATTTGGCAATAAGGAGTTCATGATTTGAGCCACAGTCAGCTCCCGGTCTTGTTTTTGCTGACTGTATAGAACTTATCCATCTTTGGCTGCAAAGAATATAATCAATCTGATTTCGGTGTCAACCATCTGGTGATGTGAGGTTTGGTGAGACTCTATTACTTTTCCAAAGTCATATAGGCTGTAAGCAGTGGTTGTTGAAAATGCTAACAGTCAGTACAAATAGAGGCAGTTAAATCCAGAGCCCAAACTCCAAACTACCACCCACTGTAGTGACCATACTATCTACACCTATAACTAACTTATCTCAGACACTCCTTGCAATAGACTGAACTGTGTCCCTCCAAAATTCATATTTTTAAGTCTTAATCAACCCCTAGTATTTCAGAACATGACTGTATTTAAGGAAAAAAATCCTTTCATAAGATGATCATGTTAAAAATGAGGTCATTAGGGTTGAGCCCTAACCCAACTGATTGGTGCCCTTATAAGAAGAAATTTGGACACAGACTTGGGGGATGCCTGTGCACAGGGACTTACCCCAGGCCACATGGTTTGTACGTGGTCAAGATGGAGCTCATGTCTAGGTTTTAAGACTTAAAATTTTGTTCTAAAAGCAGCAAGTTAAATAGTACCAACCATTGTGTCATATCACAATTCTGATTCATTAGACAGAAAAAAGGATTAATAAATTAGAGAATTGTCAAGTATGGGACTAAATTACCAAACTGTAGTTTTAAAAAGTTTTAAATGTAAGTCCAAAGTTAGGTGTTATGGTATTCCAATGGATTCCATAATATTGCCCACATGAATACAACACATAACCACTCAGTTCAGTTCAGTCACTCAGTCGTGTCTGACTCTTTGCGACCCCATGAATTGCAGCACTCCAGGCCTCCCTGTCCATCACCAACTCCCAGAGTTCACTCAAACTCATGTACATCTTGTCAGTGATGCCATCCAGCCATCTCATCCTCTGTTGTCCCCTTCTCCTCCTGCCTCCAATACCTCCCAGCATCAGGGCCTTTTCCAATGAGTCAACTCTTCGCATGAGGTGGACAAAGTATTGGAGTTTCAGCTTTGGCATCAGTCCTTCCAAAGAACACCTAGGACTGATCTCCTTTAGAGTGGACTGGTTGGATCTCCTTGCAGTCCAAGGGACTCTCAAGAGTCTTCTCCAACACCACAGTTCAAAAGCATCAATTCTTCAGCGCTCAGCCTTCTTCACAGTCCAACTCTCACATCCATACATGACCACTGTGGAAAAACCATAGCCTTGGCTAGATGGACATTTGTTGGCAAAGTAATGTCTCTGCTTTTGAATATCCTATATAGGTTGGTCATAACTTTCCTTCCAAGGAGTAAGTGTTTTCTAATTTCATGGCTGCAATCACCAACTGCAGTGATTTTGGAGCCCCCCAAAATAGTCTGCCACTGTTTCCACTGTTTCCCCATCTATTTCCCATGAAGTAATGAGACCAGATGCCATGATCTTAGTTTTCTGAATGTTGAGCTTTATTTTAAGCCAACTTCTTCACTCTCTACTTTCACTTTCATCAAGAGGCTTTTTAGTTCCTCTTCACTTTCTGCCATAAGGGTGGTGTCATCTGCATATCTGAGGTTATTGATATTTCTCCTGGCAATCTTTATTCCAGCTTGTGCTTCTTCCAGCCCAGCTTTCTCATGATGTCCTCTGCATATAAGTTAAATAAGCAGGGTGACGATATACAGCCTTGATGTACTCCTTTTCCTATTTGGAACCAGTCTGTTGTTCCATGTCCAGTTCTAACTGTTGCTTCCTGACCTGCATACAGATTTCTCAAGAGGCAGGTCAGGTGGTCTGGTATTCCCATCTCTTTAAGAATAAATGCCTACATTTATTTGATATCATTTGAGAGCCCAGTGTTGTACTTGTGAATAAAAGATACGGTTTCTAATCTCTAAGAAAATATAGTCTAATTGAAAAAATAGAAATTAATCATACAAATCACTGTTCACCTGAATCTGTGAAAATCTTTTTAAAAGGGTGTCCATTGAGTCAAACTAGCATAAAATAAGATATCTGACCTCTAGAAGGGGGTTCCCTGATGATAATCTCAATTCTAAAAAATAAGCTGGAGTTAAAAAGGTATATAGACTTCATCCATATGAAAAATTCAGTAAATCAAAATGGATCATTCCTTGTAAAAAAATAAACTTATGGTTATTAGAGAGTAAGGGGCAAGGAGGTATAAATTGGGAGAATGAGATCGACCTAAACACACTACTACATATAAAATAGATAACTCATAAGGACCAACTGTATAGAATAGAGAACTCTACTCAATACTCTGTTATGGCCTATCTGGAAAAAGAATCTTAAAAACAAGTGGTTATATGTATATGTATAAATGATTCACTTGGCTGTACACTTAAAATTAACATAACATTGTAAATCAAGTATACTCCAATATTTTTTTGTTTTAAATAATGAATCACTCCTTAAATAATGAAGAAAGCCAACATTGTGCTTTAGTAAATTCTTTTATCTGAATTTTTAGCTTCCACTATATCACTAACAAACACTAAAAATGTTAGCTAACTAACAGTCTTTTGGGGGCAGGAGTTGAGTCTAAAAGTGAATGTAGAAATCACTTTGCATTTAGTGGGGTTTTGTTTCTTTTGAGTGACACCTCCTACATGATGTTAATGCATTGCATCACCAAGTCCTTCCTATAAAACACCTCTATTTAAGAAAGTATTTTCCAGAAAGTAATTTTAATATTTCTGAGCAAGAAGTTGTATGTAGTGAACATTTATCTATATACACAGCCTTGGATTAGCCTACCGTATAAGATAAGATTATTTTTCTTTCACTTCTAGACAGAAAATACTACTTATGCTTCTGAGAAGTATTATAAAAGGGTATAGGAAATTATTTCAGAACTCTATGCACTTACTAGCATTAATAAAGGCATTTACATTATTGTACTTACAGAGCAATTTTGTATAAGATTTTATAATATAATAATAATATTTATAGAATAACACAGTACAATAAGGATGTTGCCAGGTGACTCAGTAGTAAAGAATCCACCTGCCAAGTAGGAAATGTAGGTTCAATGCCTGCATCAGCAAGTTCCCATGGAGGAAGAAATGGCAACCCACTCTGGTATTCTGGCCTGGGAAATCCCATGGACAGAGGAGCCTGGCATGCTACAGCCCATGGGCTCACAAAGAGTCAGACATGACTCAGAGAATAAATAATAACAACAATAGTACAATACCGATTTGTACATAACATGTATATATAGAAATATTTATATACTGTCTATATTTTATATACCTGATCCTCACATTAACTCTTTCAGATAAGCAGATAATGTCTTATTTCCACTCATAGTCAGTAAAACTGAAAATAAGCCCAGTTGAATGATTTCCCTCATGTCTATTAGCCATAAAAGGAATCACTGTCAGAATTCAAGTCTCCTAATATCCATATATATATATATATATTCTGATATATATTTTTATACTCTCCCATGAGGTCTAAACACCAACTCAGTGAGATTAGGATAAGAAAGAAGAAAACATGAAAAGAGTACAAAAGAGAGGCAGGTATTCAGAAAGAAAATAAAGAGAAGGACACCAAGTACACTGAAAGAGAGAAATAATTCAATTTGAACCAATCTTGGTGATGAAGGGCAAATATTAACATGTCAAATGCTTTCCAAATTACAATTTTTAAAGATTTTTTTGATGCGGACCATTTTGAAGGTCTTCATTGTTACAACATTGTTTCTGTTTTATGTTTCTGGGGTTTTTTTTTTGCCACTTGGCATGTGGGATCTTGGCTCTGTGACCAGGGATTGAACCTGCACCCCTACATTGAAAGGTGAAGTCCTAAACCACTGGACCACCAGAGAAGTCCCACAAATTAAAACTTTTAATACATATTCTCATTTGGGCCTCAAGATCAACTTTTGAGCAGGCTGGACCTACATTATTGTTAACATTCTCATTTTAGCAAAACTTACAGATATAGTAACTTTCTCAAAGATACAAACAGTAAGTGCTGAAAGCTGGAGTTCAACAGAAGTCTGTTCAATCAAGATTCCATCGCCTTTTCCCTATGCCCTTAGCCTTTTCTAACACTGTGAAAGATGTTTCAAGGTACAGCTTTCATAATTTCATTAGAAAGGAAATGATGAGAAGGCAAATAAGAAAACTAAATACCTATTTTATTCTCTGAAAAGAGAAACAAAAAATTAATATGTATGCTAAGAGTTGCTAAGTCACTCAGTCATATCCGACTCTTTGGGACCCTATGGACGGTAGCTCACCAAGCTCTTTTGTTCATGGGATTCTCCAGGCAAGAATACTGGAATGGGTTGCCATTTCCTCTTCCAGGAATCTTCCCAACCCACAGATCGAACCTGTGTCCCTTACGTCTCCTGCATTGGCATGCAGGTTCTTTACCACTAGCACCACCCGGGAAGCTCATGCTAAAGGATACACCAGGGGTTTTGTCTTTTATTTTGTTTTAATGATAAGATTTCTGTTTCTGGCCAAGATACAGGAACAAGGAAAGGAGGTTTCCTCCCCCTGAAATAATTTTTTTTAATTAGGATAAAAACTACATTAAACAATAGTTTTCTGATACTGGATATTAGATAATGCAGGTCATGATCCCTGGGAGTGAGAATAAAACCCCAGTTAGATCTACATTGCCACAGTTTACTGTCTATAGTTTCTAGGCTGTTGCATAGAGAAAACACAGATAGAGCACAACAATCTCCCTGAGATGAGGATAGAAAGCTGAGAGTTGGGGAGACCAAGAGAACTAAAATTTATGTGGCATGGTACCAAGAGGAGAGAACTTCAAGGAGAGATTTGTAGCAAATTATCCACCTAGAGTCTTCAAATGAGTGATAATAAATAATTCTACATGAGAAAACTACTCAAGGCTGGGGGAAAAATTCACCCTAAGAAGTAGAGGGAATAATATTCGAGTTTAAACAGGAGAGGAGATGGCTTGTGTTCCCACCAATAAAATGGGGGAAAAAATATGTCATTCGGTTAGAAATCTGAGAAGGTATTTCTCTAGTAGGGGGACAAAATAATCCACAAAAGGCTGTTCTGCTTCTACCTAACAAAGCTTAAAAGCAAGGCTAGAAATTATCTAAGTATTTTCAAGTAACTTTACTATGTTCCAGAACCAACTTCAAGGACATTTAGAGGAAAGAAAAATATGCATCACCTAACAAAGTAAACAGAAAATGACTAGCATACAATCCAAAATTACCACAGACAGACCAAGAAACAGGAAATGGAATTCACGTTAAGAAGGAAAATTCAACCCAAAGAATTGGCTGGACTCATGATCCCAGCAAAGTAATAGGAACCGGAGATACACTTCTGCAGTACTGCAGAACTTACTACACTTCTGTAGTAAGTCAACAAATAAAAACAAACACATAAAATAGATGAAACAATGGTTTTCAAGATACTGAACAGCAGTCTCTTGAAATGGAGACAAGTGACCCATGATAAACAGATAGTAAACAAACAAGGTGAACCTTAAAATTGCCCCGGCTTACTGTCCTTAGAAAATTTACAGGTCACAGAGAATGGAGGAGAAACTCAGGTACAGCCATGCAGACCCTGTGTTAAGGAGACAGCTCAGACTCCAGGAAGGTGAAGTCAGTTGAAATTTATCAAAACTGAATATTGGAGATGAGAGAGCTGATCAGTGGAAACCCTAGAAATATGAATAACCCTTAAGGATTCCACAGAGTACTGATCACCAAACACATATGAGTAACTGCTCAAGATCAAAGAAAGGTCCATCTGAAATGATTAAAGAGAACAGTACCCTATGTTTATACAGGATCAGGACTAGTACCTGTTCCTATCAACCACACTGGAAAAATCTCAAAATTCATAAGGCAACTCAACCCTACTGGACAGAATACTCAAAAGGGCTGTGTCACAGTAGTAGGTGATAATTAGCTCTAGTGTGAATATTTCTCCCCTCTTACCTAACAAATGGTAATAGCAAGACCCAAAAGAATTCACAGTTTTCAATGAACAGAACTGTATCTGAGAACAAAATTTAAAATTATTTACAGAAATAAAAAATCATTCTCTACTCAATAATATAAAACAATGTCTGGTATTCAATAAAAATTACCAAGCATGCTAAAGAAGGAAGAAAATAGTGAGGAGAAAAATCAATCAATTAAAACTAACTCAAAACTGTCACAGATATTGTTATTATCAGACAAGGACAACAAAACAGTTATAACCATGTTCCATATGTTTGAAAATGTAAAGAAGAGACATGGAAGATACAAATCACAAAAAATAAAAATTGGACCTTGGAGTACAAAATTTGAAATATACTACATATGATTAATGGTAAATTGAATGTCATCAAAAAAAATTAATTATAAAAGACATATGATATAAATGATGCAAAATAAAACACAGAGGAAAAAGATAAGAACATCAGTGGTCTGTGGGACAACTAATATAAGAAGACTGATATAAATTTAACTAGAGTTCTCAAAAGTTGGCCTGGGAAAGCAGAAAAAATATTTGAAGTAATAATGGCCCCAAATTTTCCATACTATAAACCAACAGGTCAAGAATCGTAGTGAACTCTAAATATAAGAAATGGAAAGAACCCATACCAAGGCATATCATTAGCAAGTTGCTAAAAAACAGTGAGGAAGTCTTTATAGCAACTACAGGGCCAGAGGGTGGGTATAGAAAGGCTGTTATATATAGAATAACAAAGACTAGGAGAATGACAGTTTTTCTCTTTGGAAATAGCACAAGTAAAAACACAGTGAAGCAACATCTTTAAAGATCTTTAAAGCATGAAAGAAAATACTGTAAATCTAGGACTCTGTGCCCAATAAAAACATCTTTTAAAAATAATGGTGAAAAAAAATGTGAAATAAAGACTTTTTCACATATATAAAAGTTGAAAGAATTCATCCCTTACTGCATACCTTTACTAAAAGAAATGTTAAAGGTAGATTTTCAGGCAAGAGAAAAATACATATCACATGAAAATATGGATCTACACAAAAGAAAGAATATCATTAGAAAGTGTAACTACATGGGGAAATATATGAGAATTTTTCTTATTATTTACAACTCTTTTAAAAACAACTGCTTTAATAATAAAAAACTAAAAATTTATACATGATAATAAATTAACAAAGGAGATGCAATGAAATCATAAAATACTTGATTTATCCAAAAGCAGAAAAAAGGATAAAGGTAGTAAGAAAACAGATGGGACCAATAGGAAACATAAAGATGGCAGACTCAATAATCTATATTTAAATCTATATATTTTATTAAAAATATATATTAAATGTAAATATGTTTTATATAAAATTTCAAGGAAAATCAAACCAGTCAATCCTAAAGGAAATCAACTCTGAATATTCATGGGAAGGACTGTTGCTAAAGCTCCAATACTATGGCCACCTGATGCAAAGAGCCGACTCATTGGAAGAGACCCAGATGCTGGGATGGATTACGGCAGGAGGAGAAGAGGGTGGCAGAGGATGAGATGGTTAGATAGAATCACCAACTCAGTAGACATGAATTTGAACAAACTCCGGGAGATAGTGAAGGACAAGAAAGCCTGGTGTTTCGCAGACCATGGAGTTACAAAGAGTAGGAGACGACTTAGTGACTGAACAACAAAAAGTGTATTAGACATAAAATATGTGTATTATATGTAAGCCTGTAAATTGAAAGACAGATTGTCAAATTAGATGAAAAAGGAAAATCCAGCTATTTGCTGCTTTCAAGAAATGCACTTTAAATATAAAGATGCTGCTGCTGCTGCTAAGTTGCTTCAGTCGTGTCTGACTCTGTGCGACCCCATAGACGGCAGCCCACCAGGCTCCCCCATCCCTGGGATTCTCCAGACAAGAACACTGGAGTGAGTTGCCATTTCTTTCTCCAATGCATGAAAGTGAAAAGTGAAAGTGAAGTCGCTCAGTTGTGCACGACTTTTAGCGACCCCATGGACTGCCGCCTACCAGGCTTCTCCGTCCATGGGATTTTCCAGGCAAGAGTACTGGAGTGGGGCGCCATTGCCTCCTCTGAAATATAAAGATAGAAATAGGTTGAAAGTAAAAAGATGATTAACATTAATCAAAAGAAAGCTTGATTGGCTATATGAATATCAGAAAATGTAGATTTCAGAGCAAAGAATATTACCAGGGATAAGGAGAATCATTTCAAGATGACAAAGAGATCAGTTTACCAAAGACGACTCTCTTACCACTCTTAATGTTTGTACCTAACAAAGGAGACCTAGACTTACAAAAATTACATGAGAGAATATTTCTTATTGTTTCATTAGCTGAAAACTATTCATATGTTTATAAATCATAGTATCTGTTTATAACTCACTTTAAGACAGAATTGTTACCCATTGGCATTTTGAATACTTAGGAAAGTCTTGAAATTCCTTATGATCAAGTAGAAAAAAAAAAATTTACTCCATGTAACCCAAGAGAGTAAAGCTAGAATCTGACCAAAGTTAGAGGCTGTTATGACTCCACTGAAAGGGAAATCTCTCTAGCAATGAAATCTGTCCAGAAATAAAGCAGGTGGTTGTCTTAGAGAGATTGTCTTTTACACCAGAGATGGCAGAAAAACCACAATTAACACTTAGGAGATCACATGCATGGGCTGCTACTATTTGAGCCTGGGTAGAATAAGTGGATTTTAAACTATAAAATTTGAATGCTATATAGAAACCTATGTAGAAATTAACTAGAAACAATGGGGTTGGTATAAGATTAAGAAAGCATTCAACATAGAGATTTGAAATTAAGCATTTTTCTCTTGGATCCTTATATATAAGGATACTAATGCCAACCAAAATTTTAGATCAATATTAATTTGTAGGCATCATGTTGAATTTTATTAATTGAAAGCTTGAAAATCATAGTTGCTGGAAGAATAAAAATATTAAAAAAATTTTTTCTGCATTAAGGAATCTAGCACCCTGGTAAGGAAGCCAATACTTACCTCAGAAATGATTCAACAGAACATAAAATATTAACGTGTCATAAAAGAAGTACAAGTGAAGTGTCCAGGAAAGATACATTATTTCTATCTGGAAGACAGCAGTGGGCCTTGAGGATTAAGAATATTTGAACATGTGGGGATGGTAATGTAACTGATTTTTCAGCAGAATGATGCACACAAAATTCCAGGAGCAAAATAATGTGGGGTCTCTATGAAAGAATATGTAGTACTCCTTTTGACTGTGTTGATATATGAGAAAGGAAAGAGCAGAAAGTAACTTTAGAAGAGTGGGATGCCAGAATGATTAAAATAAACAACAGTGACCATAGAATGCTGGCAAGTGTTTGGAGAAACCAGATCTCTCATATGTTTCTGGTAGGAATGTAAAATGGTGCAGCCGCTCTGGAAAGTAAGTTGGCAGCTGCTTACAAAACTAAACATATACTAATTATACTACCCAGTAATTGCACTCCTGGGCAATTATCCCAGAAAAATGAAAACTTACATCCACACAAAAACCTGCAGTAGCTTTATTTATAATATCTCCAAATTGGAAACAACTACAATGTCCCTCAATAGGTGAATGGTTAAACAAACTTTGGGCTTCCCTTGTAGCTCAGTGATAAAGAATTTGTCTGCCAATGCAAGAGACGCAAATCTGATTCCTGGGTCAGTTGAAAAGATCCCCTGGAGCAGGAAATGGCAACCCACTCCAGTATTCTTGCCTGGGAAATGCCATGGACAGAGGAGCCTGGCAGGCTATAGTCCATGCGATTGCAACAAGTTGGAATACAACTAAAGCAACTGAGCATCTAAACAAATTTTAGTACACTGAGCCATGGAATCCTATTCAGCAATAAAAAGGAATCAATTATGTATACATGTAACTACTTGGATGGATTTCAAGGGCATTATTCTAAGTGAAGGAAGGCTATCTCCAAAATGCATATAATGTAGGTCAATTTATATAACATTCAAAATTACAGACATGGAAAACAGATTGTCAGAGGTGAAGGATGGCTGTTGGAGAGGGAATGGAGTATATGGATGGACTCTACTGAAGTAGCACGAGGGAAATCTTTGTGGTGATGGAAAATCCTATATCCTGATTGATGACACAACTATGCATTCAATAAAATAACATGGAACCACTCAGATACATTTCATCAAAGTAAAATTCCTAGTTTTGCTTTTATACTATAATTATGTAAGATTTCATTATGGGGGACACTGGGTAAAGAATATACAGGACTTCTTCGTATGGTACTATCTTAGCAAAATTCCAAAAAAAAAGGTTTTAAAACATGTAGATTACAAAATCCTTTTTTTCTATAAAGCTAACCATATACTTATCATTGGACTCAGAAATCTCACTTTTAAGTATTTATTCAAAGGAAAATTAAAATATATGTTCACACAAAACTTAGAATATTTATAGCAATTATGTTCATAATCACTGAGAAACAGACATGATCCAAATGTACATCAGTTGGTGAATGGATTAAAAAAAAAACTATTGTACATCCTTACAGTGGATTTTTATTCAAGAATAAAAAGAAATGAACTACTCCACCATGGATGAACATTAAGAACATTATTCTAAGTGAAAGAAACTAGATACAAAATTTCATTCATATGACAGTTTTAAAGTGACAAAATTACAAGGGCAGAAATCAGATCAGTGGCTTCCAGGGGCCATGAACCAAAGGACAGGATACAGAATTGACCACAAAGGTGCACGTGAAAATACTCTGTGGTGAAGTGTGTTACACAAGTGACTGTTAATCGTAACTTATGCAAATATACACCCTAAATTTTGAATTTTGCCTTTATAAATTTCACTTCAATAAACTCAACTTTAGCAAAAAAATTGACATTCAATATCATATATATCTCAAGGAAGACAGAAATGGATTTACATGACAGTCCTAACATTTGTTATCTCTGAGTGAATTACCTATGATTTTTCATATTTCTCTTTCATTTTTCTTGTCTGATAAGTTTTTTGCACAAAGTGGGTATTATCTTTAAGAACAAAAATGCTATTTTTAAAAATTAGTTGAGCATTTTTAGGGCAGGATAGGACACAAAGTCATCCAGCTCTCTTGTTTAGTTTACAGATGAAGATATGAGGATTAAGACAAACAGAATGATTTTTCCTAATTACTTAAATTTAAAGGGTTTACCAGGTGGCTCAATGGTAAAGAATCTGCCTGCCAATGCAGGGGATGAAAGGGATACAGGTTCAATCTCTGGGTCAGGAAGGTCCCCTGGAGAAAGAAATGGCAACCCACTCCATTATTCTTGCCTGGAGAATCCCAAGGACAGAGGAGCCTGGTGGGATACAGTTCATGGGGTCACAAAGCACCATTTGCTAAGACTAACAGAATGATTTTTCCTAATTATTTAAATTTAAAACCACACATCCACAGTACCTTGATCTCCTAAGTGGTATGATCTAACTGCAAATGTCATAATTTATTTTGATAGAGGGGGCAGTTTTCATCCTTCCAGACTCCCGCTTCTTAATGCCAAAGCAAAGTGTTTCAGGATTCCTGGCCGATCTCCCGCAGGTGGATCCCAATACTGTCTGGACAGAGAAGATTAGTTCTCTAACCTGCACCACAGAAGACGAGTAGTTTTTGGAAATGTGTAACTTGCTAGCATATTGATCTCAGCAAACATGATAAGAGAATCATTCACTTTACAGAATTGTTGAGCAGACTGACATGATTTGTGAAAAGGTTAAAACAGCTATTATTATTGGTAGCAGTTCAAGTTATACATGCTGAAGCCTACTTAAGAGTCAATGGAGATATAACTTAGAAATGTTGGCTTTGGAGCAATGCTGCTGCTGCTGCTGTTGCTGCTAAGTTGCTTCAGTTGTGTCCAACTCTGTGCGACTGCATAGACGGTAGCCCACAGGCTCCCTGGTCCCTGGGATTCTCCAGGCAAGAACACTGGAGTGGGTTGCCATTTCCTTCTCCAATGCATGAAAGTGAAGAGTGAAAGTTAAGTCGCTCAGTCATGTTGGATTCTTAGCGACCCCATGGACTGCAGCCTACCAGGTTCCTCCATACATGGGATTTTCCAGGCGAGAGTACTGGAGTGGGGTGCCATTGCCTTCTCCTGGAGCAATGCTATCTGAATTCAAAAACTGACTTTTTGGCTGTGTGACCAGGGACATTTTTCCTAAACTCTCTGTCTCAATTTCTTAACGACTAACCTGAGAAGTGTTATATGATTGCCATGAGGATTACATGAGGTATTTCATGTAAAGTCTTTAGATGGTACCTGGACTATGGAGAGTGCCCAGTGCTATCTGTTGTTAGAAAGATTTTCTCATTAGGCTGCTGACTACATTGAATTAGAGACCACAACTGGGAAATCCACTTCTGGGTCTTTTAAACTGTTGAAATATTTTGTAGGAAGTGCTAAAAACCAGTGCTTAATTTTAGGTGCACACCTAATAGACTCTGCTTCTGTGAAAAGAAGAGAAGTGAAAAGCAAAGGAAAAAAGGAAAGATATAAGCATCTGAATGCAGAGTTCCAAAGAATAGCAAAGAGAGATAAGAAAGCCTTCCTCAGCAATCAATGCAAAGAAATAGAGGAAAACAACAGAATGGGAAAGATTAGAGATCTCTTCAAGAAAATTAGAGATACCAAGGGAACATTTTATGTAAAGATGGGCTCAATCAAGGACAGAAATGGTAGGGACCTAACAGAAGCAGAAGATATTAAGAAGAGGTGGCAAGAATACACAGGAGAACTATACAAAAAAGAGCTTCACAACCCAGATAATCATGATGGTGTGATCACTGACCTAGAGCCAGACATCCTGGAATGTGAGGTCAAGTGGGCCTTAGAAAGCATCATTATGAACAAAGTTAGTGGAGGTGATGGAATTCAAGTTGAGCTATTTCAACCTGAAAGATGATGCTGTGAAAGTGTTGCACTCAATATGCCAGCAAATTTGGAAAATTCAGCAGTGGCCACAGGACTGGAAAAGGTCAGTTTTCATTCCAATCCCAAAGAAAGGCAATGCCAAAGAATGCTCAAACTACTGCACAATTGCACTCATCTCACACACTAGTAAAGTAATGCTCAAAATTCTCCAAGCCAGGCTTCAGTAATATGTGAACCATGAACTCTCAGATGTTCAAGCTGGTTTTAGAAAAGGCAGAGGAGCCAGAGATTAAATTGCCAACATCTGACGGATCATCGAAAAAGCAAGAGAGTTCCAGAAGAATATCTATTTTTGCTTTATTGACTATGCCAAAGCCTTTGACTGTGTGGATCACAATAAACTGTGGAAAATTCTGAAAGAGATGTGAATACCAGAACACCTGACCTGCCTCTTGAGAAACCTGTATGCAGGTCAGGAAGCAACAGTTAGAACTGGACATGAAACAACAGACTGGTTCCAAATAGGAAAAGGAGTACGTCAAGGCTGTATATTGTCACCCTTCTTATTTAACTTCTATGCAGAGTACATCATGAGAAACCCTGGGCTGGAAGAAGCACAAGCTGGAATCAAGATTGCCAGGAGAAATATCAATAATCTCAGATATGCAGATGACACTACCCTTATGGCAGAAAGTGAAGAGTAATTAAAAAGCCTGTTGATGAAAGTGAAAGAGGAGAGTGAAAAAGTTGGCTTAAAGCTCAACATTCAGAAAACGAAGATCATGGCATCTGGTCCCATCACTTCATGGGAAATAGATGGATAAACCGTGGCAGACTTTATTTTGGGGGCTCCAAAATCACTGCAGATGGTGACTGCAGCCATGAAATTAAAAGACGCTTACTCCTTGGAAGGAAAGTTATGACCAACCTAGATAGCATATTTAAAAGCAGAGACATTATTTTGCCAACAAAGGTCCGTCTAGTCAAGGCTATGGTTTTTCCTGTGGTCATGTATGGATGTGAGAGTTGGACTGTGAAGAAAGCTGAGAGCTAAAGAATTGATGCTTTTGAACTGTGGTGTTGGAGAAGACTCTTGAGAGTCCCTTGGACAGCAAGGAGGTCCAAACAGTCCATCCTAAAGGAGATTAGTCCTGGGTGTTCATTGGAAGGACTGATGCTAAAGCTGAAACTCCAATACTTTGGCCACCGTATGCAAAGAGTTGACTCATTGGAAAAGACCCTGATGCTGGAGGGATTGGGGGCAGGAGGAGAAGGGGACGACAGAGGATGAGATGGCTGGATGGCATCACCGACTTGATGGACATGAGTTTGAGTGAACTCCGGGAGTTGGTGATGGACAGGGAAGCCTGGCGTGCTGTGATTCATGGGGTCGCAAAGAGTTGGACAAGACTGAGTGACTGAACTGAACTGAACTAATAGACTCCAGGTGAGGGGAGTTATTTCCTTCTTGGTACCCCTTGCTTTGGACAACTTATTGTACTCCAGCTGGTATAGTTTTGTAAGGAACTGGGTTGCTCTCATGGAACAATAGCCACAAATGCTGGACAGACTGACAGGTCTTCTGAGTCATCAAGAAGCGATACCTTTTCAAATAGTTCAGAAAATCAAACAGCTCACTCTAAGCCCATAAATTTTCAAATACTTCACCTGTTGAAAAGAGAGGAAGTGGCTTATTATTCAGCAGGGAATGAGACTGGAGGGAATGCCTTTTCTTTCTGTTACCAGTCTCTTACGCCTTTAGCTCATTTGCAAGTTCATGAATAAAGTCAAAATAGTGTTTGATATGGAATTAGGAAGCCTTTTAATTCCAGTCCTCACTTTTACCCAAAGTGAGGGAGATTAAATTCCTAAATTACTAATGAGGTGAGGCATACTGGGAAATGAAAAAAGGGAACAAAAAGAAGGTAGACCAATTAAACTGTACTAATGAAGTGTATTGCTTCACAGAGGATATTTAAGATACTGAAAATACTCTGTATAATCCTATAATGGTGGAAATAGGCATTATACATTTTATACATTTGTCCAAACCCATAGAATGTACACTATCAAGAGTGAGCCCTAATACATGTATATATATGGCTGAGTCCCTTTGCTGTCCACCTGAAACTATATTGCAATATAAAATTAAAAGTTTTTTTAAAAAAAATACAAAAGTGAACCTGAATGAAGATATAATTAAACAATATAAAAGGAAGGAATTTCTGAGCTATAAGGTGTTAGGAAGAAGCCAGTCACTCTTCTTGGTGAAGACTGGTATTGTGTGCCTCAGCTCCTGTCTTTATCAGGTATTATATATTCACCTACAAGTCTAGCTCGTCACATTTCAAAATCTCAAACAAGTATGTGAGGTTTGGAGAAGAAGAGAGGGAAGCTCTGACACAATTTTTTTTTTTTTTTTTTTCCCTCTAGATGAATGACTATATGCAATTTTTAAATTAAAGTTAGTCCTTAAAAAATACAATTTGTTGTCATCTGGGCGAGGTTGCATTGTAAGATGCCACTGCTGTGAGGGTGACTGGCTGCGGCACCAGGCCAAATCCATTGTGGGTGTGGAGACATCCAGAATAATAAAGTATCACTCCACCCTGTTGTCTTGTCACCTAATTAACTGGTGTGCTCTGAAAACAACTCTTGGGAGTCAAAATAATCTCTCATCTTTGACTTGTGATGCAATGGGAAAATGGCAGCCTACTTAGGGCGGAAATGAAGAACATCCTCTGACGTTGGTTTTCTGGGAAGGGAGGCAAGAGGAGAGAAATGGGCACTGTAATTCCCATGGAAGTTCACTCTTGATTCCTTGCCCACTTGGCCTAGGCTTCTGAGCTCAGCAGAAGGTGCTTGCATAACCCAAACAGCTTGGCCCCAGGCCTCTTCTCCAGGGGTGGAAAAAATTAATATCATCTTAGGGCCAAATAAATGCCTTTGTCAGAGTTCAGTTTTTCCTTTCATTTCTCATGGAAGTAAACAGTGAGAGTAGATATGAGGTGAATCCTCTCACCAAAGGAAAAAATACTGAAAACCTTTCAGGTCAGATCCTAACAAGAAAACACACAGCCCTCTTGAGTCTCCAGTCTTTGCAAGAGTTCAATACCCAAAGAACTAGGTGTATTGATATATAAATTTATGAATAGTCACAAATGTGTCATAGTCTTTGAGCAGGAATGGGTCATAGTATATTCTACTATATTAAAATATCTTCATTTTATCAGTAAGGGGAAGCCATAGATTCAAGGACAAATAGCTAGAGACTAGGAGAGCTGAAACCTCATTTCACTTCTCCTGACTCCTAGCTTCATGTAATTTTTCCCAATCACAACTTTTTCACTCACTCATTCATTGCCTGATTTGAGGATTGACTATTCAACACCCTGTATGTCAGGGAATAAACTCAGACTCATAATGGGATTTGACTGCTCATTTACATTTTAAATAGTTTTAATTTAAGTAGAGGCAGTTTTGCCCCCCGGGGGACACTTAGCAATGTATGGAGGTGTTTTTGTTTATCACAATTTGGGATATTCTATGGCCCCTATCAGAAAGTGACTGGGAATGCTGTTAAACATTCTGAAAGGCACAACTCTCCCCACCCAAAGAATTATCCAATCTAAAATGCCAATAGAGATGTTCAGAGACTATACTCTAGAGCTATTAACCAGAACTAACTACAAAGCTTCATTGATTATCTTGGTGATTATACAGTTGATTCTAGAACAAGGAATTTGGCTATATTCCACAGGGAGTATAATATACTGATAGAAAAGTCAAGTGATACTTATTTTTGAATGTTTTACAGGATTGGCCAATTTCTTATTTCTGATTTTAAAAATAAAATCCTCCCCTGAGTACAGAATATATGAACAAATCTTAAATCCATCAATAACACATTTTTGAGAGAAAGAACCATTAAAAAACATATAGAATACTGGACATTTTACTTAGGTCTTCTGTTTCCTCCAAGCTTTCCAATCATTACTTTTTCAAAAGCATCTCCAGAGCTGAACTTCTTGTAGATCTAATGTCAAGATCCTTTCCTTCCAAGGATCTTTCATGAGTGACTTTTCACCTTTGATGAAACTTCACCAAGTTACTTACCTAGGGATTCACAGCTGGTCACATACAGAGGTTTATTTGTATTTCTGATCCTTTTCACTGTTAAAGCCATGGTTTACCTTATATTTGCATTCCAAAGGATGCTTTCCTCACTTCCATTCTTTCTGCTTCTTCAGAATTTTCCTAAGTGTTTTCTGTTCTTACTTTGGAGGTGGCAACATTTCTGTCTTTGCTATATGTAATTCAATGTTTAAACAACAGAATTTGTTCAAATATAATCTTGAATATAACGATGCAAGTGAAAAAGTGAAAATGTTAGTCAGTCGTGTCTGACTCACTGCAACCCCATGGACTGCAGTCCGCCTGACTCCTCTGTCCATGGAATTCTCCAGGCAAGAATATTGGAGTGGGTTGCTAGTCCCTTCTCCAGGGAATCTTCTGAATTCAGGGATTCAACCCGGGTCTCCTGCAGGTAAACTGCAGGTAAATTCTTTACTGTCTGAGTCAACAGAGAAGCCTGAATATAACCATAACATACATAATAAATAAAAGTGTTTTGTTTCCAAACAGAGATGGGAGGACTAGTACACTTCACCTAGCCTCCCCCTACATTACAAGTACAGTTGTTCAGTCATTAAGTCCTGTCTAACTCTGCAACCCCATGAACAGCAGCACACCAGGGTTCTTTGTCCTTCACTATCTCCCAGACTTGCTGAAACTCTTATCCATCGAGTCAGTGATGCCATCCAACCATCTCATCCTCTGTTGCTCCCTTCTCCTCTTGTCCACAGTCTTTCCTGGCACCAGAGTCTTTTCCAATGAGTCAGCTCTTCACATCAGGCAGCCAAGTACAAAGATCATAACTTTTCAAATCATTTGTACACATCTAGCATTTAGGATGGGGTACCTGCCAAGACTTATATACTTTATTGATCAAAATGAAAGAAGAAAAAGATATAAACTGTTTGAAAATCACAACAATGTCAAGTGTGTACTTTTCTCCCTATTTTCCTCCTTTATCTCAGTTGCTCAGAGGTATGCTAAATACTCCTGTTATGAAGAACTGTATTTTTCTTCATTGAATGCATGATTCAGATTAGCCATCCCTTCTCTTCATTTTTAAAGATGTCTTCTCATTTCCCATTATATCAAAACTGTTCTTTCACTGTACTTGCTTCAGCAGCACACATAGTGAAACTATTCATTCACTGATTTGCTGAGTCATTACTGAACATCAATTTCAAAGTTGGTGGAAGTTACTGAAGATGAATCAGATACAAGTCTTGCCTTCGAGGATCTTATAATAGGGTAGGCAAGGCGTATGCCCAATGTAGCTCTATTTTGAAATAAAAAGTGTTAATTGCCAAACAATATAATGGCATGGGAATTTAGAATGAAAAATTGTACTATCAGCTGAAATATGAAGAAAAAGTTTATAAGAGACATGAAATCTGGAAAAAAAAAAGCCTTGAGAAATGAAATGAACCTTGAGAAATGGTGTCAACATAGAGATATGTGGGGTAAGACTCAGGATATGTATATCTGGAGGAACAGTGATATCACAGAGTTTAATTTGACTGTAACAAAAGGTGAATGAAATAACAACAAATACAATTAGAAAAGATATTAGGTGCTCACTTCGGCAGCACATATACTAAAATTGGAATGATACAGAGATTAGCATGGCCCCTGTGCAAGGATGACATGCAAATTAGTCAGGAGTTCCATATAAAAAAGCAAGAAAAGGATATTGGGACCACAATGTAAAGGACGCGATACCTGGATCTCAGGACTCATTCAGCTTTATCTCCCATGGCTTCTTCTACCTGATATTTTTTAGTATCAAATATTTTATAGGAAGTCTGAATACCAGATTAATGCTCTATTAAAAGAAACATCTTTGTTACTTATTCTGCTTTAAATATTTGCTGAGTATGGACAACTTTTGGCATGCCAAATTGAAGAGCAATATGATATACCTTTATAAGTTAGGGACTATCATAAATGGAAACTGTTCTCACTTACACATAATCAATAAGGAAATATTATTTTAATACTTGGCCAAAGTTAGAACAAATGACATTTGAAGTGGACTTGAAAAAGATATTTTACTGGAAATGAGCTAAGTTTTATGAGTAATATTTGGAAAAAAAGTAAAATGAAAAATTATCAAAGTTGTTTGAAAATAATATTACAAGCTGTGGTTTTAAAATATATTTAAGAGAAGTGAAAGTCACTCAGTTGTGTCCAAGTCTTTGGGACCCCATGGAGTATACAGTCCACGGAATTTTCCAGGCCAGAATACTGGAGTTGGTCACCTTTCCCTTCCCCAGGGGTTCTTCCCAAACTAGGGTTCAAACCCAGGTCTCCCGCATTGCAGGTAGAGTCTTTACCAGCTGTCACAAGGGAATCCCAAGAATACTGGAGTGGGTAGCCTATCCCTTCTCCACAGGATTTTCCCAACCCAGGAATCAAACCGGGGTCTCCTACATTACAGTCAGATTCTTTACCAACTGAGATCTCTGTATTCTATCTTTACCTCTTTCTATCTATCTATCCCAATATTCAGTCATGATAGCAATTACTGTGGCAAATGCCATAACAGATTGGTGGTGCTAAGAAAAAGTGTTGCCATGTGATAATTTCCCTTAACAATGCTGATTACCATGCCAAACATACCTGCTTTAGGAGAAATGTTGGAACATTGACTAATTACAAGTCATCTGGCCTTGGACAAGTTACATCGTCCTCTCAGAACAAAGATTATTCATTTATGCCACAGAGAGACTAGACCAAATGTCTTCTAATTTCAAATAATAACAATAATAGTAATTTTGTCTTCCATGATGCATTACCTGTCTATGAGGAAACTGCCCTGCCCAATTCATCTGAGGAAAAAGCAGCCCTAGGCCATTTTTTGAGTATGGGACGACAAGGGCACCGACTGGACAAAGTGGACATATGGTCCCAGGGCAGTCAATCCATAGGTTGAGAATACTTGGCTCTGAATAAGAGAGGCAATGGATGCTATTTTAGCTAAATAACCCTCTATTTTAGCTAAATTTTCCTGATGGAATTTGAGTGGTACAATATGGAGAAAATCAAAATACTGACAAACAAAAAAATAAATAAGACATAAAAAAGTAGCTTAAAGCTAGGATAATAGTGAAGTCAGAAGAACTAATGAAGGGCTGCAGAAAGGAAATCTGTTGTTCCCAGAAGTAAAGGCAGGACAGCGGTTCTAAGTATTGCAACAGAACTGTATATCTGTATATCAACAGAACTCTTGAAAAAATATGAAACTCAAAATTGTAAAATTACTAATCACCAAAACATGTCTAGAGCAGTTCAACACACTTGAATTTTACCTTGGTGACTATGCATTGATTGTAATGTAATATCAAAACCTTAAAAAATAAAACTCTGGTACCTCAGCTTTGAAGGTCCCTTAAGTATACTGTCAGTTTTCCTGTTGGATCATTTATTTGAACTGCTTTCAGTCTTCAACCAAAGCCTTTTGAGGGTTCCCCTAGTGTCCTTCTTTCTTCTTTTTTATTCAACTTCAGTAGAAACTACGTAACTTCAGATTCACCCTCTTAAAAAGCTTCAGTGTACTGTACAGTATTAACTATAAGCACAAAGCTGTACAGCTGATCTCTAAGATTTTTCATCTTGCATCCCTAAAGCTCGAAACTGATTAAACAACTGCTTCCCATTTACCCCTCCCCCTAGCCCCTGGAACCCATCCTTCTACTTCCCATTTCAATGAGTTTGACTACTGTGGATAAAGTGGAATCATGGAACATTTGTCCATCTGTGTCTGTCTTGTTTCACTTAGCATAGCATCATCAAGGTTCATCTATGTTGTAGCATGTGATAGGACTTCCTTCTTTTCTGTGGCTGAATAACATCCCATTGTGTGTGTATACCACATTTTCCACCTATTATCCTTCTTTCTTATTGGCACATGTTATCCTCACAATATGTTCCCATTACTAGAGGTAGCTTGGGTAAAACTTCTCCTGACATCTATGTTCTCCTAGAGAACTATGTTTTTCACCTGTCATCTTATTTAATGTTCCCCATGGCAATCCACTCCAGTACTCTTGCCTGGAAAATCCCATGGACGGAGGATCCTGATAGGCTACAGTCTATGGGGTCGCAAAGAGTCGGACACAACTGAGCAACTTCACAAGCAAGCAAGCAATAGACCTATGAATTGTTTTTTCTCCATTATAAAATTAGAAACTAAGGCCAAGAATCTTAACCTAAATCATAAAACTAGAGAGTGGCACAGACTGGATTCAAACCTAGAGACGTGTGACCACAGAGGCCATGCTATTGTGCTGCCTTCCAGATTTGAAACACCAACAGTGGGAACGTAAACGGGTGAAGCCTATGGAGAACAGTATAGAGGTTCTTAAAAAAAACTGAACACAGAGCTACCATATGATCCAGAAATCCCACTCCTAGGGACATACTTGGAGAAGACTGTAATTCAAGAAAATACATGACCCCAATGTTCACAGCATTACTTACAATAGCCAAGACATGGAAACCCAAATGTTCATAACTGAAGGATAGACAAAGGTGTGATTCATATAAACAATGCAATACATACTCTCAAGAATGAAATAATGCCATTTGCAGCAACATGGATGCAACTAGAGATTATTATACCAAGTGCAGTAAGTCAGATAAAGAATGACCATATGATGCCACTTATATGTAGAATCTAAAATATTGTACAAATGAACTTATTTATGAAACAAATAGACCCACAGACATAGAAAGCAAACTTATGGTTACCAAAGGGGATAGGGGGTGGGGAGGGACAAATTAGGAGTCTAAGATTAGCAAATATAAACTACTTTATGTAAAACAGATAAACAATAAGGTCTTACTAGTCCTATAGCACTTGAAACTATATTCAATACCCTGTAATAGACCATAATGGAAAATGATATAAAAATAATATATTTATACATGTATGGAGAAGGCAATGGGAACCCACTCCAGTACTCTTGCCTGGAAAATCCCATGGGCGGAGGAGCCTCATAGGCTCCAGTCCATGGGGTCGCTAAGAGTCGGACACGACTGAGCGACTTCACTTTCACTTTTCACTTTCATGCATTGGAGAAGGAAATGGCAACCCACTCCAGTGTTCTTGCCTGGAGAATCCCAGGGACGGGGGAGCCTGGTAGGCTGCCATCTATGGGGTTGCACAGAGTCTGACACGACTGAGGTGACTTAGCAGCAGCAGCAGCAGCATACATATATAACTGAATTACTTTGCTGTACACCAGAAACTAATACAGTATCATAAATCAACTATATTTTAATCAAAAAAAGATTTTTGACGCCAGCATGTTGTAATCACACACTGATTTGCTGAAAATAATAGCATAATATTTTTCAAAATATTTTCATATCTTTAGTTCATTGAATAATAAAACTGTTTTATGTTCCTATGTGGGAGATAAATGAGAAAGGTAATAACATTCTCATTTTACAGATGAGGAAACCTAATATTCCACCAAATCTAGAGACTGTATAAAGCAAACTAATTCAGAGGACATGACATATGCTTTAGAGCCAACCTTCTCCACATACCAGGTATATTCTATGGCATGTCTTCAGAAGAGGAGAAATAATGACATTGATCTCACAAAATAATGTGAGGATTAAAGTTAAATGAAATCTAGCTCAATAATTGGCAAATAAAAGATGTCCAATAAATGACTGTTCTCTTCCTCTTCCATTCCAGATCCCACCCAATTCTTTTTAAGAATTAAATCACAGTGTCCTTAATAGCCACCAAACTCTCCAAGGTCAAATCATAATGTGAAATGCATGGAGTATGATTCATCATATAGGATTTCCTTAGATTTAAAGAATGTCATTTTATCCAGGACTACTCATGTCTATTTATGTGCACTTGCTAATTTATTTCTACCGCACCTTCTTCTAAAAAGTATTTGAGGCCAACAACTCAAGTTCTAAATCAAATTTCCTGAATATAAACAGGATCCTCTGTCCATGGGATTTCCCAGGCAAGAATACTGGAGTGGGTTGCCATTGCCTTCTCCAAACATAAACATAAGACAGCTTATTCTTTCTGAGGTCTTCCAAGGCAACAATTGCCTACAGAAAAGGAAAGAAGTGCTAAGATACAAAGATCTGAAAGCCACATACATTTAGAAATGAGCACTGATTTCATCTGTGAGATAGTGGAGGAGCCTGACAGGCTACAGTCCATGGGGTTGCAAAGAATCAGACATGACTTAGCAACTGAAAAATAACAACTGATTTCATCATCAAAAACAACTTCATCCTAAAAATCTGCGGTTTCTGAGCCCTAATTTCCACATTGGTGAAATAAGGAACGGGAATTAGCGGATCCTTCATTTTCTTCTCAATTTTATGATGTAACATTGTCATGTGGGAAGAGCATCAATCAGAATTCAAGTGGAGGAGAGTTCCAGCTGGTAAAAAGAGCCTCCCTTCTCCAACTGGCCTCAGAGCACACTCCCTCCTCTGACCTCCTCTAGCATATACATACTGACTTGCTCACCCATTTGACACATTATTTTAATGATTAAGTTATAATTTGCTTTTGTTTTTAAAGCTGTATATCTAACAGAACAAAGTCAATACCTTATACATTTTCATAACCAAAATACCTAATAAAATATCAAATAACAGTGAATACTTGCTGATAAGGGAAACCTTTTTTTCTCCCCAAATTAAAAAATTTAAATTCCTTGAATCTGCTTACAATTATGAATGTTTCCTGGTCCACACAGACAATTTTCTGTCATTTTAATGGTCTCAGACATTGTAACAATAAAACACTTTTACCTTAATTATTATATTTGATGCTTCCAATAATCTTAGATCATGCACAGTTTTGTTTGATCTACATTTTTATAACATTTTATAACCAGGGATGCATGCCAAGTGAAGATCAATAGATAGATTAGGTTTTGGGGTCTAAACCCAACATTACCAGCCATGAAAGCTTCAGAAAATTACTTAAAATTTCTGAGCCATGGTTGAGATTAAAGTATTTCATAGAATTATCATGAGGATTATTTAGAAAATATTTGAAAATTCCTTGGACTTTGTAGGTGCTTAATAAATGATAGCTATTCAGTTCAGTTCAGTCGCTCAGTCGTGTCCGACTCTTTGCGACCCCATGAATCGCAGCACGCCAACCCCTCCCTGTCCATCACCAATTCTCGGAGTTCACTGAGACTCACGTCCATTGAGTCCGTGATGCCATCCAACCATCTCATCCTCTGTCGTTCCCTTCTCCTCTTGCCCCCAATCCCTCCCAGCATCAGAGTCTTTTCCAATGAGTCAACCCTTCGCATGAGGTGGCCAAAGTACTGGAGTTTCAGCTTTAGCATCATTCCTTCCAAAGAAATCCCAGGGCTGATCTCCTTCAGAATGGACTGGTTGGATCTCCTTGCAGTCCAAGGGACTCTCAAGAGTCTTCTCCAACACCACAGCTCAAAAGCATCAATTCTTCGGCGCTCAGCCTTCTTCACAGTCCAACTCTCACATCCATACATGAACACAGGAAAAACCATAGCCTTGACTAGACAGACCTTAGTTGGCAAAGTAATGTCTCTGCTGTCAAATATGCTATCTAGGTTGGTCATAACTTTCCTTCCAAGGAGTAAGCGTCTTTTAATTTCATGGCTGCAGTCACCATCTGCAGTGATTTTGGAGCCCCCCAAAATAAAGTCTGACACTGTTTCTACTGTTTCTCCATCTATTTCCCATGAAGTGATGGGATTGGATGCCATGGTCTTCGTTTCTGAATGTTGAGCTTTAAGCCAACTTTTTCACTCTCCACTTTCACTTTCATCAAGAGGCTTTTTAGTTCCTCTTCACTTTCTGCCATAAGGGTGGTGTCATCTGCATATCTGAGGTTATTGATATTTCTCCTGGCAATCTTGATTCCAGCTTGTGCTTCTTCCAGCCCAGCATTTCTCATGATGTACTCTGCATAGAAGTTAAATAAGCAGGGTGACAATATACAGCCTTGACGTACTCCTTTTCCTATTTGGAACCAGTCTGTTGTTCCATGTCCAGTTCTAACTGTTGCTTCCTGACCTGCATACAGATTTCTCAAGAGGCATGTCAGGTGTTCTGGTATTCCCATCTCTTTCAGAATTTTCCACAGTTTATTTTGATCCACACAGTCAAAGGCTATGGCATAGTCAATAAAGCAGAAATAGATGTTTTTCTGGAACTCTCTTGCTTTTTCCATGATCCAGCGGATGTTGCTATTAGTTCCATTAAAATAAAGGTATTGAAAAAATTAAGGTATTGGGAAGGAAAACATAAAACCATGTTTATTCAGAAATGATGTGATTGTCTACACAGGAAGTTCAAAAGAACCTTAAAAAGATTCCTGGAACTAATAAGCAATCATGACAAGATTCTTCCAAACTTGATCCATAGATTCAATGTAATTCCAATCAAAATTTCAACAAGTTATTTTGTGGATATTGACAAACTGATTCTAAAATTTATATAAAGAGGTAAAAACACAGAATAGTCAATACTCAGTTGAAGACATAAAATAAAGTTAAAAGAATGATGTTACCTGACTTTAAGACTTACAAAGCTACAGTAATCAAGACAATGTGGTATTGGCTAGAAGACATACAGATCAACGAAATAGAATAGAGGGCCCAGAAATACACACACATAAATATAGTCAACTTATCTTTGACAAAAGGAGAAAAAGGCAGTAAAATGAAACAAACATAGTCTTTTAAATATATAATGTTGGAACAAGTGAACATCCACATGCAAAAAATAAATAAATAAGATGGACTTTACACCCTTCACAAAGATTAACTCAATAGAAACATTACCTCAAAATGTAAAATACAAAACTATAAAACTCCTAGAAGACAACACTGGAGAAAACCTAGATAACTTTGGGTACAGTGATGACTTCTTAGACATAACACCAAAGGAATGATCCATGAAAGAAATAATTCATAAGCTGTAGATAATCAAAATTTACCTGAATCTTCCCCTTAATTTTATTGAGATTCTAAAAGCTCTAAAATATTAAGTCCTAATTAAAAATTAAAAAAAAATTCCATCCTCAAAAGTCTTCCAATGACTCCTTCAAGCTTCAAAATATTCCTATTCATCTCTGTTTTGTAAAATTTACATAATTTGGCTATCACTTACTTATTGGAATATATGTGAATCTATGTGAGATCTTGGACTTTGATCACACCTTGGCTTATGAATATATCTGCTATTTCTCTTTTTGTTACTGTATGAAGAGTAAGAATTTTAAGCTAGATACAAATTGAGTTTGAATCCAGGTTCTGCCTCTTCATACCCATGGGACTCTACACATTTCATTTAACCTAGCTTCATCTGTGAAAAGGTGATGGTAATATAAGGATTGCTGATAATACCCATAGTGCTTATAACTCAGGACTTGACATATAGTAGGCACTCACGTAGGGCTTCCTAGGGGGCACTAATGGTAAAGAACCTGCCTGCCAATGCAGGAGACATTAAAGTCACAGATTCAATCCCGGGGTCAAGGAGATCCCCTGAAGGAGGGCATAGAAACCCACTCCAGTATTCTAGCCTGGAGGATCCATGGACTACAGTCCATAGGATCGCAAAGAGTTGGACATGACCAAAGTGACTTAGCATGCACATACAGACACCTACTAGTTGGAAGGATGGTAATACTGAGGATGATGGGTTTTTGACCACTGAGCAGGTTTTCAGAGAGTAGAGAAAGTCTCTCTCTGAATAAAAACTTCAACTAAGTCCTAAGTTAATCAATACTTATTTATTTAGCTTGCATGTATTTTTCCCTAACTACTAGAATACCTGATATCTAAACCCTATATTCTTTCTCATATAGCTCCTGGAGATGGTGAAGGGCAGGGAAGCCTGATGTGCTGCAGTCTATGGGGTTGCACAGTCAGACATGACTGAGTGACTGAAAGACAAAATTCTATCTCATGCTGTTGTCTTTATGTAAATAAAACATTCACTAATCAGATGTTTTGGAGACTGTTGATGGAAGTTAATGATTAGAAGTATGGATTTTGGAAGGATTGTATCTGCCACCAACAAACTGCTTAAAACTTGGCATGTTACTTTATCTCTCCTTGCCTCAGTTTATTTATACATAAATTCTGAATGGTAAAAGGAGTTCTCATAATTAAATTAACACTTACATAAAGTACTTAGAATAGTTCTTGACAATCAAAAGCTCTCAATTTCAGATAGTATTTGCTTATCATTATTATTTCATTTTTACTTCTCTCTTTAATAACCTTCTCCCCAACTCCCTTTCAAAACATTTAGCATTATGTGGTCAAAGAAAGGGTCCTTTAGTACTTAGTGACTTGAAATAGGATTCAATTTGAGTTCACAAAGGTTAAAAGAAAAACACTGACCATGCCAGTAGAGTTTGTGGAAATCAGCAGAATTTATAGAGTTTAGTGTACTAAACTCTGGTAGAAGTGTGAATTGGAAAAGCGTTTCTAAAGAACATTGCAGGGCAATTTAACTTTGTTATGCCAGTGAAATAATAGAGCAAATGCACTAACCTGAACATATAAGATTGGTAATTGCACACCTTTATATACAAGGAAATATCAACTTCAACCTATACCAAAGGAAAATGGTAAATGGTAAAACAAACTATAGAATATTCACAAGTGTGTGCCTCACTCTCCATTACTATAGCCTATCTCAGTAAACATCTCCAGCTTCAATTCAATTTCTCCTAAAGCATACGATTCCTACCTGACTCCTTTCTATATTATCTTTCGGTAAGTAAAGTCACTCAGTTATGTCCAACTCTTTGCGACCCCATGGACTGTTGCCTACCAGGCTCCTCTGTCCATGGGATTTTCCAGGCAAAAGTACTGGAGTGGATTGCCATTTCCTTCTCTAGGGGATCTTTCTGACCCAGGGATCAAACCCGGGTCTCCCACATTGTAGACAGACGCTTAACCATCTGAGCCACCAATTACTTAAGGAGAAGTAACTAAGGAGAGATAAGGAGGGCTGAGCTAAGGAGAGCTACGGACTTTCGGTAAGTCCCACCAATTCTTCTATTACATACTCTACTCAGTCATTACCAACTGAGCTAAGCCATTATCATCTCTCATATGGACTGCTGGTATAGCCTCCTCATCAGTTTCTTTGCTTCCATGCCAATGAAGTTTTCAGAGTAGTCTGAGATGTCTTAAAAATATAAATAAGATCAATTAAAACATCTTCTTAGAGCTTCTGATTATTCCCTATCACACCTCACATGCAGAGATAGATACAGACTTTCAGCTGTGATCTACAATATGCTAGTGAATCTTTTCAATGTCATCCTGTGCTGTTGTTTCTTCTCGTGTACTATATTCCAGTACCATCAACCCTCTTACTGTTTCTCCAACATGCCAAGCTTGTTCCTACCTTAGAATCTTATACCAGCTTACCCTCTGCC
Source organism: Bos mutus (assembly GCF_027580195.1). Classification (NCBI taxonomy): domain Eukaryota; kingdom Metazoa; phylum Chordata; class Mammalia; order Artiodactyla; family Bovidae; genus Bos; species Bos mutus. The sequence goes on along the minus strand of NC_091623.1, from coordinate 99,012,825 downwards.
TAGAAAGTCTCTCCCCTAGATTTGTGAGTAGCTGATTTCTTTACAGGGTCAACTTAAATATTTCTTCTCAGATCTTTCTTCACAACCAAATCTAAAGCAGTCCCTCCACCTATTTCATCCCCATTCCCAGACATTTTCATGATACAGTTTACTGTCTTTGTAGAATAATCATATTTGGAATCCTCTTGCTATTAATCTGTGTGCATTACTTGCTCAGTCATGTCTGACTCGTTGTGACCCCATTGATTGTAGCCCACCAGGCTCCTCTGTCAATGGAATTCTCCAGGCAAGAGTACTTGAGTGGGTTGCCATTCTATTCTCCAGAAAATTTTTCCAACCAGGGATCGAACCCAGGCCTTCTACATTGCAGGAAGATTCTTTACTGTCTGATCACCAGGGAAGCCTGTTTACTTCTTTACTATTTTTCTTTTCCTAGGAAGATCCCCTGGAGAAGAGAATGACAACCCACTCCAGTATTCTTGCCTGGGAATCCCCCATTACAGAGGAGCCTGGTGGGCTACAGGTCCTTGGGATCACAAAAAGTCAGATACGACTGAGTGACTAAGTCCAGTCCAGTTGAAAATAGGCTCTATAAAGCGAGGACATTACCTAAGAGAGAACTCTGGATTATTTCTCAGATTTTACTCCATGAAAAGGTATTTCATGATTATTGTTATTATTATTATCATTATCATCATTATTATTGTTTATTGTCTGACTTAAGAATTTTTACATCGTTTTCACTATTTCAGAGCAAAAAAAGAGCATTTCTTTACATAGATCTCATAAACCATATAGCTTCTCCCACTTATTTTTTCTTACACTCCCGTTTATAAAATAGTAAATCCATTAATTTGGTGCTGACGATTTTTATTTTTCCTTAAATCTTCTCATCACTGTTGTATTTTTATAAATTAGAATATTAATATATTACAATAGGACTTGAAAAATCTTTAAAAACCGTGTCAGTCATTTAACCTATCTTATTTCATATAACTATACTTAACAATCTAAAAAGACAGGAAATATTATGTCTGTGAGTAAGAGATAACATTTGTTGACTAAATGGTAAAGAACCTGCCTGCCAATGCAGGAGACATGAGAGACGTGGGTTCAATCCCTGGGTCAGGAAGATCCCCTGGCGGAGGAACTGGCAACCCACTCTAGTATTCTTGCCTGGAGAATTCCATGCACAGAGGAGCCTGGTGGGCTACAGTCCATAGGGTCTCAAAGAGTCGCGCATGACTGAAGTGACTTAGCACAGAACACTGTTAAATTTGTTCTCCTTATGTTAACCAATCTTCAGAACAACTAACAACACATTCTACAGATCAGGAAGCTAAGAAGCAAATAAATTAAGTTGTCCAATATTTTGCAATTATTGTTAATGGCCATGTCAGAATTCAAACCTAATCCATCTGACTCCATATATTCCTTTAACTTCTATAGTATGTTGATTTTAACTTCTATATTAACTTCTTTATTATATTGCTTAACTTCACTTCTTAACTTTTCTTAACTTCTATATTACTTTCATGTATGAAGAAATTTCCTTAGAGTTTGAGGAATTTGAGAGTACATGGCAGAACAGGATTTGAATGAAAAACATGTACTCTATTAATTTATTAAACTATCCTGTCTATTCCAAAGAGATCTGGTGCCTCAGTCAAGATAATGAAATGTTTCATGATGAGAGATGCTGCCAGAGCCCACTTCTTACCTCCCATTCACTGTTTGCTCATTCTCTATTGAAAGTTTTCTTCCTTGTGGGATTGATTAAAAGTCTTGTGGTTGTCCACTACTCACTGTTACATCCACTTTTATCCCAGCACATGTGAACAAATGGGACTGGCATAGAAAAGAAACTTCAGGGAGAATGTGTGGTCTCAGGAGCTAGGATGGCAGATTTGGCTGAAAAGCACCAGCAATAATAGCTGTCCTGGATGGAGCACTATCTGTATTACAAGCACTCTGAGCACTCAGGGTGCCTCATTTGGATCTTCATAATAATCCTATGAGGTAGCTATAATTATCTCCATTCTGAAGTGAGACAACAGAGTTTAAGACTTACCCAAGGTCACCAATACAGTATACTAATGCCTATATATGGAATTTAGAAAGATGATAACGATAACACTGTATGCGAGACAGCAAAAGAGACACAGATGTATAGAACAGTCTTTTGGACTCTGTGGGAGAGGGAGAGGGTGGGATGATTTGGGAGAATGGCATTGAAACATGTATAATATCATATAAGAAACGAATCACCAGTCCAGGTTCGATTTATGATACTGGTTGCTTGGGGCTGGTGCACTGGGATGACCCAGATGGGGGGTACGGGGAGGGAGGTTGGAGGGGGTTTCAGGATGGGGAACATGTGTACACCCGTGGTGCATTCATGTTGATGTATGGCAAAACCAATACAATATTGTAAAGTAATTAGCCTCCAATTAAAATAAATAAATTTAAATTAAAAAAAAAAAGACTTACCCAAGGTCATGCACAGGGGTAGAAGTGAAACACCAGGATTTGAATATGAGTTTCTCTAATGCCATCGACTACTCTTCAACACTACTCATACGAATTCCTAAACAAAACTAGGAGGGAGCAGAGTACTCTGTACCAGAGTCTTATTTTAAGCCTGTTTATAAATGACTTTTTAAATTGAAATATGGAGAGTACAACTTGTAATTCACACAGGGAGAATGCTGGCTAAGGGAGGGCTCAGAAGTCAATGAGGGCATCCTGAGATAGAACAAAGTTTCTGTCCTTACATAACACAGGTGCATAAAATGCTTCCAGCCTAGACATGCAACATTAATGCTGTCACTGGATTATACGTTCATAGCTGTCATTCCCAATATTATTATGGTATCATGGCAACTGATTCAGGTCAGAATTCCTGCATTTTAATTCTTGCCAAACAGTGGAAAGAATGTCTCACTTATTGTCAGAAGTCAAAAACTCCTTAGAGTTCATCTAGCCCAACCTATTCATTGTATAGATTAAGAAATGGAATCCAACTGACGTTAAAATGTACGGTAGCAACTTGGATGAATCACAAAGACAGTGATTCATCTGTGGGGTGACAGAAGCCAGATACAAAAGATGGGGCCACCATGTAAAATTTTACAAGGAAATTTAAGCCTACTGTTTTTAAACACATGATATACAATTTCTTTAATATAAAGTTCCAGACAGATAAAACAAATATGTAGTGAAAGGAATTCAAATAAGGGTAACATCTGTGACTAGGGGGAAGAGACATTTGCTATTAAGAGGCACGAAGAAACCTTTAAGGCAATAAAAAAATGTCTATACTTTGATCTGAATGATGATTACAAAGATATATATATACATAAAATGCCTCAAAATGTGCACTTAAGATTTGCAAATTTTAGTATATGCAACTTCTATCTAAAAAGAAAATGAAAGAAGAAAATAAATGCCTACATATTAAGACGCTTGTCTTAAGTCTTACATCATCCTAAGATGCTCACTCATCTTCCACTGAATAATACCCAGAGACTATTTCTTCATATATTTAGAATTACATTTAGGATTGTATACAAAAAAAAAATTACTCTGTACCACAGGGAAGAAATTTACTCAAGGTCATATAATAAGGAAAAGACTAGGTTTGGATTTTACATTTCATCTCATAATGGCTTAGAAATGCCTGAAATTAAAAGTTTTTAGTGAAGTCCCTGGCAACACTTTTGGAAAACAGTACATAAAACAAAAGTACTGAGTCTCAAGCTAGATAATTCATATTCAAAGGTCAACTTTACCATAATTTGTACAAATTACACAGTCTTTCACATGACAGGCACTCAATTTATTTTGGGGGAGGATCAGTGTGAAAGGCAAATTTGGAAAACTCAGCAGTGGCCACAGGATTGGAAAAGGTCAGTTTTCATTCCAATCCCAAAGAAAGGCAATGCCAAAGAATGCTCAAACTACTGCACAATTGCACTCATCTCACACACTAGTAAAGTAATGCTCAAAATTCTCCAAACCAGGCTTCAGCAATACGTGAACCATAAACTTCCAGATGTTCAAGCTGGTTTTAGAAAAGGCAAAGGAATCAGAGATCAAATTGCCAACATCTGACGGATCATTGAAAAAGCAAGAGAGTTCCAGAAAAACATCTATTTCTGTTTTATTGACTATGCCAAAGCCTTTGACTGTGTGGATCACAATAAACTGTGGAAAATTCTGAAGGAGATGGGAATACCAGACCACCTCACCTGCCTCTTGAGAAACCTGTATGCAGGTCAGGAAGCAACAGTTAGAACTGGACATGGAACAACAGACTGGTTCCAAATAGGAAAAGGTGTACGTCAAGGCTTTATATTGTCACCCTGCTTATTTAACTTCTATGCAGAGTACATCATGAGAAACGCTGGGCTGGAAGAAGCACAAGCTGGAATCAAGATTGCCAGGAGAAATATCAATAACCTCAGATATGCAGATGACACCACCCTTATGGCAGAAAGTGAGGAAGAACTAAAGAGCCTCTTGATGAAAGTGAAAGAGGAGAGTGAAAAAGTTGGCTTAAAGCTCAACATTCAGAAAACTAAGATTATGACATCTGGTCCCATCATTTCATGGCAAATAGATGGGGAAACAGTGGAAACAGTGGCTGACGTTAGTTTTGGGGGCTCCAAAATCACTGCAGATGGTGATTGCAGCCATGGAATTAAAAGACACTTGCTCCTTGGAAGGAAAGTTATGACCTACCTAGACAGTATATTAAAATGCAGAGACATTACATTGCCAACTAAGGCCCGTCTAGTCAAAGCTATAGTTTTTCCAGTAGTTATGTATGGGTGTGAGAGTTGGACCATAAAGCTGAATGCCGAAGAATTGATGCTTTTGAACTGTGGTGTTGGAGAAGACTCTTGAGAGTCCCTTAGACTGCAAAGAGATCAAACCAGTCCATCCTAAAGATCAGTCCTGAATATTCACTGGAAAGACTGATGCTGAAGCTGAATCTCCACACTTTGGCCACCTGATGGGAAGAGCTGACTCATAAGAAAAGACCCTGATGCTGGGAAAGATTGAAGGCTGGAGGAGAAAGGGGTTATAGAAGTTGATATGGTTGGTTGACATCACCAACTCAATGGACATGAATCTGAGCAAGCTCTGGGAGATGGAGAAGCACAGGGAAGCCTGGTGTGCTGTCGTCCACAAGGTCATAAAGAGTTGGACGCACCTGAGCAACTGAGCAACAACACAGAACTCAATAACCAAGAAAACAAAAATCCAGTTGAAAAATGGGCAGAAAACTTAAATAGCCATTTCTTCAAAGAAGAAATGAAAGTGACCAATAGGCACATGAAAAGATGCTCAACACTGCTAATTATTATAGAAATGCAAGTAAAAACTATAATGAGGTACATGGCACACTGGTCAGAATGACCATTGTTAAAGTCTACGAATAACAAATTCTCGAGTGGTTGTTAAGAAAAGGGAATCATCTTACACTATTGTTAGGTAGCAACTCACTGTTACATCCTTTGTAAGTTGGGGCAGCCACTTGGAAAACACTATGAAGGTTTCTCAAAAAAACTAAAAATGGATATCATGTAATCTAGCGATCCTATTCATGGGCATACATCCAGAAAAAAGCTATAATTAAAATCCTACTCAACCACGAAAAATAATGAAATAATGCCATTTGTAGCAACATGGATGCAACTAGAGATTATTATACTAAGTGAAATAAGTCAGGAAGAGAGAGACAAATACCATTTGATATCATTTACATGTGGAATCTAAAATATGACCCTAATGGACATCCCTATGAAACAAACAGACTCACAAACACAGAGAACAGAACTGTGGTTGCCAAGGGGGAACAGGGGTGGGGTCGGGACGCAGTTTATGGTTGGAGTTAGCAGATGTAACCTGTTATATAAAGAATGGATAAATTAGGTCCTACTGCATAGCCCAGGGAACTATATTCAATATCCTGTGATAAACCTTAATGGAAAAGAATATTAAAGGGAATGTGTGTGTGTGTGTGTGAGTGTGTATAACTGAATTGCTTTGCTATGCAGCAGAAATTAACACAACATTGTATATCAACTGTTCTTCAAAAAATAATTATAGTATAAAGTGAAATCATTTATAATAGAATTTTTAAGAAAATCAAACACTTAGGAATAAGTCTTAAAAAAGTTGTGCAAGATCTCTGAACTAAAAAAAAAAAAAAATTCTGAAAGAAATTGAAGACCCACATAAATGGATAGATATTCTCTGTTCATGGGTCAAAAAACTCAGTATTCAAGATGTTAATTCTCCCTAAATTGGTCTATAACTACAATGTAAACCCATTTTAAAAGGCCAGCTTTGGTTTTAAAAGCCCAGTTTTGCTGGCCTTTTTTTGTAAGGTTTTGAAAATTAATATTCTGATTCCAAAGTTTATCTATAAATTCAAAGGATATAGAACAGCAAGGATAATATTTAAAAGGGAGAATAAATTTGGAAGACTTAAACTACAAGACCTTCCAGAAAGCAACAAACTAAGACAACATGAATTTGATGCAGAGATAGAAAAACAGACCAATGGAAAAGAATACTGAAACCAGAAATATTATATGAACTAATAAGAAAAGCAACCTAACTAGTAAGTGGGCAAAAGCCTTAAATAACACTTCAAAAAAAGGAATATCCAAGAGGCCAATGTGCATATCAAAAGGCACAAAGCATTATAAATAATTAAACACAAAATCACAATAATGTATCACTATCCCTCCACCAAAAGAGCTAAAATTTAGAGGACCGATAATGTCACGTAACGTCATTACCACTGTCACCACTACATCATGTAGTATGCTGAGCAACTTGAACTCTCCTGCATTCCTGGGGGGAGTGTAAATTTGTTCTGCCTCTTTGGAAAACTATTGCCTACCTTGTGATACACCCATTAAACTTTTAGGTGTAAACTCAAGAGAAACAAAGTGTATTTCCACTAAAAGACATGTACAAAATGTACATCAGCTCCTCCCTAAGAGAAAAATCCAAATGCCCATTAACAATAGAGTAAATAAATATATTGCAGTATATTTATACAATATGATATTCATCAATAAATAGCAACATACCTACATCCATTTAAATAAATAAATTTCAAAAACATTACATCTAATGAAAGAAGCCAGACACCAAAGCATGATTATACTATGTGATTTCATTTATATTACGTTCAAAAATAAGCAAAATAATATCATTTAAAAAGATAAAGAAATAGAAACAATAGAAGACAGTAACACCATAGAGAAAGAAAGTGAAAGTGAAGTCGCTCAGTCTTGTCCGACTCTTAGCGACCCCATGAACTGCAGCCTACCAGGCTCCTCTGTCCATGGGATTTTCCAGGCAAGAGTACTGGAGTAGGGTGCCATTGCCTTCTCCATCAGAGTCTTTAGTGCCAATAAAACTGACAACTACAATGGGAAGCAGCGGGAGGGCGGGGGGCAGAGGAAAAGAAAAAAGGAAAAAATCCCAAAGAATCTACAAAACAAGTCAAAACATAAGAATGATAAATGTGTTTCTTGAGTCACTGTTGTCAGAGCCTTTTTCCTCTCTGGGAGTCACAGTCCACCTCAACCTCCCTAGGATGCCCTCCAACACTGTGCTGGTTTCTGGACCTGCCGTAGGGGCAGTTCAGATTCTAATCTGATCCTGTGTGTTCTTGCCTCCAATGTCCACAGCTATCAGAACTAGTGTGCTTTCTTTTGTGGGAGCTCTCAGTTCCTTTTATATATTCCATAGACACAGAGTCTGCCTCGGTGATCATGTGGATTTAATCTGCAGCTTGTACAGCTGGTGGGAAGGTTTTGGGTCTTCTTCCTTAGCCACATTGCCTCTGGGTTTCAATTGTGGTTTTATTTCCACCTCTGCATGTGGGTCCTCCACTGGGATTTGCTCCTGAGGCTGCCCTAGAGGACTTGGGTCTGCCCCTCTGAGGGCCAGGTTTTAAGGTGGTGTAGCTGCTTGGGTAGCAGGGGTTCTGGCAGCACCAGGTACTCAAGGGAAGTTGGCAGCTAGGGCAGCAGGAAATATAGTGCTCTAGAAGTATATGGCAACCAGTATTGGCCAATATGCTCCAGTATTCTTGCCTGGAGAAACCCCCTGACAGAGAAGTCTGGCAGGCCACAGTCCACAGGGTCGCAAAGAGCTGGACATGACTTTAAAGCGTATATTTAAAGCATACGCAGATGCAAGACATTTTTTGCTTATGGCAGCTCTGCCCTAGTGAGGGTTGAGCATGATGGTGGTGCAGCTGCCTGGTTTGTGGGGATCCTGGCAGCACCAAGTGTGCAGGGACACAGACTGCCTCCGCCACAGGAGTTATGGCCCTATCCAAATCTTTCCTTGAGCCTCCTGTAGCTGGAGATCAAGTCTCTTTGGCCAGTCATTCTCCATAGCTCTGCCCATTCAGGCACTTGGAGGGCTCCCTTTCCTGTGGTGCTTCTCTGTTATTTGGCATGTCAGGCACGTACAGGAGCTCCCCTGACTGGGGTCCTACTCTGTAGATCAGCGTGTCAGGCACTTAAAGGGGCACGCTGAGTAGGGTCCTACTCTGTAATTCAGTGCTACAGGCATTTGATGGTCCAGGCTCTCTCTCGTTCAACTACTGATACTGGCGTGTGGGGAGAGGCTACGGTGATGGCTCCATCCCTTACTAGTGACTCAGCAGTATCCTCTTGCTTCCATGGCTGCCTGGCTTTCCTCCACAGGCATTTCCCACCACAATCTCCTCCCTAACATCCCCTCTATCTGTCTCATCTCAGTCAACAACAGCCCTCACCCTGAGATTACTCCACAATCCCTAACACTAGCTCCCAGCCACTGCACCTTCTCAGAGCCCTGCATCCCTGTCAGGGGTATAGCTGCAGCAAGAACAGTCGGATTCTCATTCCATTTAGGCTGCCACAGATCAGCTGTTTCACTCTCAGCTTTAAATGTTCCTCCTCTGACTCAGACAATTGCCCCGATGTGGGGATCAGACCCCTGCTTCAGTTCCCCCACCGACCCAGGGCAGGTCCAGTCCTATTAACACCCCTGTTTTCCTCCCTAGTTCTTTGGTCCTACCGAGTTTTGTATGGCTGGTTCTATATATTCTTTTCTGCTGGTCAGGTACTCCTGTCCGCTCTCAGCTGGTGTTCTGCATGCATTTCTGTGTCTGAAGGTATATTCTTGATGTATCTGTAGAGAGAGATGTACTACACACCCACCTACTCCTCTGCCATCTTTAGATCTTCTACATTTATAGAAAGAAAAGTGAAGTCCCTCAGTCATGTCCGACTCTTTGTGACCCCATGGACTGTAGCCTACCAGGCTCCTCCATCCATGGGATTCTACATGCAAGAATACTGGACTGGGTTGCCATTTCCTTCTCCAGGAAATCTTCCCAACCCAGGGACTGAACCCAGGTCTCCCACATTACAGGCAGATGCTTTACCGTCTGAGCTGCCATTTATAGTCAAATACAAAGGCAGTGGCACCCCACTCCAGTACTCTTGCCTGGAAAATCCCATGGATGGAGGAGCCTGGTAGGCTGCAGTCCATGGGGTCGCAAAGAGTCAGACACAACCGAGGGACTTCACTTTCACTTTTCACCTTCATGCATTGGAGAAGGAAATGGCAACCCACTCCAGTGTTCTTGCCTGGAGAATCCCAGGGATGGGGGAGCCTGGTGGGCTGCCATCTATAGGGTCACACAGAGTCGGACACGACTGAAGTGACTTAGCAGCAGTAGCAGCAGCACAAACTGTTTAGTGTAGCCAACAATGCCCTGCATAATCTCCTTCTTACCTATCTCTTAATTTTCATCATGCTATTCTTACCTGTGTTCACCTGGCTTTGACTGCACTACCTTCCTTGGTGTTTATAAGATATCACGAACTCTGTCCTAACTCAGGGAAGTTGCTCGGGTTAGTTCCTTCACCTTGAAAACTGTTCTGCCTAAGTCATCCCTGACTGACTTCTTATCTCAGCCTTCATGTCTCAAACTAATTGTGGCTATTTTCCCTGAAAACATATCTAAAGTAAAGGCCCTCACTATTTTCTGTCAAAGCACCATTTTAATTTCCTTCATGGCATTTATCATATCTATAACCATTTTGTTAATTTATTATTTGTCCACTGCTTCTCTTCCAATGCATTATATAGTCTACAAAGTCAAAGACCATGCTTTTCTTTTCAACATTATGGCTTCAGCACTTGATACTGTCCCCAGATCATGGGATATGCTCAATAATAATTGCTAAACCATTTGCCTGATAATTCACATTTGAAAAATCTACATTAGTTTCTACTATGTTCTAAGTGCTTGACATAGAGAAAATGATCAATGTAGTTTTTAAGAACAGGCATTCTTATACAGAAGTAGACAAAGGATTACAAAATTGTGTGGGAAATGCCATAAAGAGGCATTGGTAGGAAAAGGACAATTTGGTCTTCCTAAAGGAGGCAAGCTCCAAAATCACTTCAGATGGTGATTGCAGCCATGAAATTAGAAGACGCTTACTCCTTGGAAGGAAAGTTATGACCAACCTAGATAGCATATTCAAAAGCAGAGACATTACTTTGCCAACAAAGGTCCATCTAGTCAAGGCTATGGTTTTTCCAGTGGTCATGTATGGATGTGAGAATTGGTCTGTGAAGAAAGCTGAGCACCGAAAAATTGATGCTTTTGAACTGTGGTTTTGGAGAAGACTCTTGAGAGTCCCTTGGACTGCAAGGAGATCCAACCAGTCCATTTTAAAGGAGATCAGTCCTGGGTGTTCTTTGGAAGGACTGATGCTAAAGCTGAAACTCCAGTTCTTTGGCCACCTCATGGGAAGAGTTGACTCATTGGAAAAGCCCCTGATGCTGGGAGGGATTGGGGGCAGGAGGAGAAGGGGACGACAGAGAATGAGATGGCTGGATGGCATCACCAACTCGATGGACATGAGTCTGAGTGAACTCCGGGAGTTGGTGATGGACAGGGAGGCCTGGCGTGCTGCGATTCATGGGGTCGCAAAGAGTCAGACACGACTGAGTGACTGAACTGAACTGAACTGAAAGGAGGCAAGAAGTCTTCATGGAGAAACTGACATTGGAATTAAATCAGAGGTTCTCAAAAGGTTCCAATTTTGCTCCCAAGGGCATTTGGCAATGTCTAGAGACATTTTAATCATCACAACTGGGGAAGAAGGAGATTGTTGTTGATACCCAGGTGGGTAAAGACCAGGAATCATCCAGCAATGTACATTACAGCAACCCCCAAAGAATGGGTTATCCGGCTCAAAACTTCAAATGGGCCAGGCTTGAGAAATTCTGAATTAGATCTTCAAAAATTAATGAAGATTTCCTACTAGCTAGATGGCGATAACTTTCTGTCTTCCTGAAAATATCTATTCTATACCAGTTGCTATTTATAACCAATTCTAAAATATACATCTATTTATATCACACCAAGTTCATAATTTTTCTGATATTATTACAATATCTACAAATGTATTGAGTAATTATTCCAAGTCAGGGTTTTCATGACAATCTTGTGAGAAAGGTGTTATTGTCCCCATTTTACTGAAAAGGAAACTAAGATTCAAAGAAAATAAATAACCAATAGGGTCTTTATTCTCCTTTTGCCTGGAGAATAAAATCCAAACACCTTGTCATGTCAACTTACTGCTCAATCTGATTCCACCCTTCCTTTCCAGCTTTATTTCCCAATAGTCTTCCCAAGCACAAAAGTTTAATTATGACTAGCAATTACTAATGACAAAATGCTAATTTCCAAAAATAGCTTGGAAAACAACTGGACACTACCCAGCAAAATTGAGAAGACATATACCCTGTGGACAAGCAATGCAAATCCTAGATGTACATCTCAGAGATACTCTTGCACCTCTTCACTAGGAGATGTGTACAAGAATACTCAAATACCATTTCTGGGCAACAGGAGAAAAGAATAGAGGGAAAGAGATAAATCAATACAAAAATCTATCAGTAAGAGACTTAGATAAATGAGTTGTGGCTTATTTATACAATGGGATAATACAGAGCAATTAAATGTTATATGCACAGAAATATACATATCAACATGGACAAAATCTCACAAGTATAATATTAAGAAAAATGCAAGTAGTGTGAATATAAATAGCATATAACAACATTGGTATGCAGTTCAAAACATATAAACACCTAAACAAACTATTCAGATGCCCATATTTAAGAAACAAACCTGTATGTAAAGGTAAGTAAAACAATCACAAACACCACATTCAGAATAGTGGTTATTTTTAAAGGGAAAAGAAGGCCATGAGATCTAGAATCTTCAGTATATTTGGTAATGTGCTACTTCTTAAGATGAAACATGGGTACACAAGTCTTCATTATAGTATTCTTTTCATTCTTTATAGACTGGTCTATGTATACATTATTTATATGTAGGGACTTCCCTGGTGGTCCAGTGGTTAGGGCTCTGCACTTCCACTGCAGGAATCATGGGTTCCATCCCTGATTAAGGAACTAAGATCTCACATGCAAAGTGGCACAGCCAAATAAATAAATAAATAAACTATTATTCGTATGTAGTAAATGTTTTAAACTGATACCATATTTTTTTTAGTTTTTAAAAATCTATTTATTTTTAATTGAAGGATAATTGGTTTACAATATTGTGCTAGTTTCTACCATACATCAACATGAATCAGCTGTAGGTATACATATGTCCCCTCCCTCTTGAACCTCTCTCCCACCTTCCACACCATCCCACCCCTCTAGGGTATTACAGAACCCCAGTTTGAGTTCCCTGAGTCATACAGCAAATTCCCATTGGTTATTTATTTTACATATGTAAACTTATACCATTTTTTAAAATTTTATTTTATTTTTAAACTTTACAATATTGTATTGGTTTTGCCAAATATCGAAATGAATCTGCCACAGGTATACATGTGTTCCCCATCCTGAACCCTCCTCCCTCCTCCCGCCCCATACCATCCCTCTGGGTTGTCCCAGTGCACCAGCCCCAAGCATCCAGTATCGTGCATCGAACCTGGACTGGCGACTCGTTTCATATATGATATTATACGTATTTCAATGCCATTCTCTCAAATCATCCCACCCTCTCCCTCTCCCACAGAGTCCAGAAGACTGTTCTATACATCAGTGTCTCTTCTGCTGTCTCGTATACAGGGTTATTGTTACCATCTTTCTAACTTCCATATATATGCGTTAGTATACTGTATTGGTGTTTTTCTTTCTGGCTACAATAGTAAACAATAGTAAAGTTAAAAAATAAAATAAAAAAATAAAGGGAGAACACACACACACACAAAATAATGTCATCCCAATATCCTAATATGAGACTTTTATCCTAATAAGAGAGTTACTAAGATTTGTACTGTTAAAAAAGAAAAAAAGATGTTTTGGGAAAAGAACCATGAGAAAAGAAAAAAGGATAGATTGGAATGGAGAGTAGGAAAAACAATTTAGAGGCTATGGAAAGAGACAGAAAGATCAGGACTAAGAAAGTAGCTTGATCAAACTAATTAGGCATCTGTTTAATCTCTCCTATCTTTGGTATTATTAAGTATGGATTAGTTACCAAATCCCAGAGCTGCAGATTAACTTGAGATAGAACATGCTCATTTACCAGTAGCATGAAAAATACATGGGGATTTTAAAAGGAGTTATCTTTAAATTTCTAAAAATAAAGTATAATGGCTTTAGAAATTAACCACAATATTTCCCTTTAGCTGAAGATATTCTATGAAATGAAATGAGTCACATTAACAAATTACATAAACTCAGGTCAACAGGATGCCAACTTGACTGTTGAGTTATACCACTCAAAAACTTTATTTGCTGGAAAGAATAAGCACAGTTTCTCAAGATGCTTAAATAATTTCTAGGAAGCTGTTCCTTGATTCCTTGACAGACCTCAGAGTTGAAAGGGTCAAAGACATTCAAAACTGGAAAGGACACTAGAGATGATCTAATTCAACACTTTCCTTGTACTGATGATGAGGCTCAGTGGGGGAGGGGTACTCATCCAAGATTGCAGGACAAGTTATTTGATTCACTCACTAAGGTAAATATTCGCTGAACTCCTACCTTGTGTGAAGTACTGCTTTGGTATCTGAACCAGGAATGGAATCCTGATCTCCAGAACGGCTCTTGTGCAACAATGTGTGCAGCCAAGCTTTAATATCAAATTAATTCATGGGGACCAATTTCGGCTCATACGTCTGTAACTGAGGTCCTTGTCTATCGGTTGTGGGATCCTGGGCCCTTATCTAGACCTACTAAGTCAGAATCTCTCGGGGAAGGGTTATGAAAACTCTATTTATTCATTTCCTAATTCTCACTAATATGAAATTTGAGAAGCACAATCTTGAGGGAATGGAAAGGGAAAAGCAAGGATTTAAATTTTTAATTGAATTTAGAAAGGCAAATGGGCTTCCCTGGTGACTCAGCGGTAAAGCATCTGCCTGCCAATGCAGGAGACAGGGGTTCGATCTCTGGATCAGAAAGATCTCTTGGAGAAATGGCAACCTACTCCAGTATTCTTGCCTGGGAAATCTCATGAATGGAGGACCTGGCGGGCTACAGTTCATAGGGTGACAAAGGAATTGGAAACAACTTAGCGACTAAACAACAACAACAGGAAGGCAAATAGCTAATACATGTCAACATATTCCCAGAAGTAGGAAAGAAACTGATCCTTGAGTCTAGATTTATAACATGTCAGAGTCTCAGAAACTGATTAACCATTTACCAACAAAGTATACGTCACTGTTGTTCTATGCACTTTTACATTTATCTACAATTACCTCTGCTTTTTTCCTATCAGAAGAATATAGTTCAGGATGGTTAAGTGGCTTACAGGAGGTCACAAAGCTAAGAGGCAAGGGCAAATTTTTTTTCCACTACACCACAATTTCCTCACCTGTCAAATATAGGAACTGTACTTGATGAAATTTAAAATTCTCTTGATGATGTATGAAAAATCAGAGAGTGTGTTTCTCTGTATTTTAATTCATTGCAGACTCAATGCCAATGTTTCCTTTAAGGAAGCAGAGGAAAAAATAAAGGCCAAATATCTCTCATCAGACTGAGACCCAGAAACTGCCTTAGAGAAGAATATCCTATGACAGTCCAATATTTGGAACCACCATACTATTCTTACAAATATTGAACTGTGTTGGTTGGTCTCCAATTCCTAACTTCACCATCTGAAACTGAGTCCCGGCCTATCACTATCGAATCCAAGTGGGTGGATAGAGTTCCGGGTTCCAGCTTCTCCAGGTTATTAAATTCCACTGAAGTTAACCAGGTTTAGCTGCTGAACAAGTCTGTGTTATATAGCTGGCAAGTAGCAAAACCATGACCATACCCAAGCTTCCTGATGCAAACACCAAAACACTGTACATTAAACTTCCCTCAAATGCACTTGAGTTAGGGAAAGAACGTGGAAAATAATACTGAAGTACACAGAAATTCGGTTTTGTATTACTATGATTGCTTGAGGCTAAAATGCTACCAGCCTCTTCACCAACACGCACCACTTCTTTGTGCCACATCAGCCCATCTGCTAGAACAATAACCCATTCACTGAATGACACAGCCAAGTTCAATGCTCCAGAACATATGGCCAGGAGATTGAATGAAATTATATAATTGATGGAAGAAGAAAAACAAGGAATGAAGTAACAGTGAAATGCGTAAGATCGCTGGGTGGATCTGGACAGGAATCAGGAAAGGAAAGATTGTGTTCATGGGATTGGAAGAACTGTGGTAAAATAAGGGTAGCCTAGGGTTCCCAAACTAGCTTTGGCTGAGCCAAGTTGACATTTTATGTTTTACCAGAGAAGCAGAAACAAACAACATTGAAGGCGATGATACATATGGAGGCTTCTATCCTACCCTTGCTGGGTTTTTTGGAAAAATTATAAGGAGACAAGAAACCTATGGAAGCCAGTCATTCTGTACCCTTACTTGGAGACACACTCATCTCCATTTAGCTCTTCAGAGAAGCGTGGAACCTTTGAGTAGGAAGGGTCTTAAAGATCATCCTTTGTAACTCCCTCAGGTTACAGATGATGCAACTGATGCACAGAAAGAATAAATGACTTGCCCAAGGTCACGCAGTGAGTCACTATCCAAGCTGGGGCATAAGCACCCATTGTACTCTGCCTTCCTCTTGCGTGCTTAGTCACTTCAGTTGTGTCCCACTCTCTGTGGCTCTATGGACCATGGCTCGCCAGGCTCCTCTGTCCTTGGGATTCTCCAGGCAAGAATACCGGAGTGGGTTGCCATTTCCTTCTCCCTGCCTTCCTCTTAGAAGTTATATAACTGAAGTTTTTCTTGTTATTATTTCACATTTTATTAGTATGGTTCAGAACTTGATCATTTATGAGCTAGACAAAATGAAAGCAAGATACTAAGATGATTTTTGTGTTCTTAGCATTCTGAACATTTTTTTGGCAAGAAGAGGTGGTGAAAATTTTTATATATCCCATTGGCTACAGTAACTATATTTCTATCTTCATTTTATTTAGAGTATAAAATAATGAACTGGTCAACAATTAATCAAATGTAGGATTAGTCTTTAAATTAAAGGTGGGTTAGACCAAATCATTCTAAGATTCCTAGAAGCATTTGAAGCTCTTTGATTCAAAGAGAGTGGAATAAGCCTTGAACTCCGAGTCCAGAAATATCAGTTAAAATTTTAACTCAACCCATTCTACATCCTTAGACAAATTAATCTGAATTTCAGTTCCTTCATTCATATGAAAATATTAATAATCTCTAAGCTTCAGATTTATAAGGAAAATGCAAAATTGGTTTTTAGCCACAGTTTACATTCTATATTATTAATATCAGCCTCTAATTACTGAAATTCCAGGTGCTCTACATGTGTGTCTTTGTATGTATATACATGTATATGTATAGGGAGGCACACATGTATGTACGTCCATGCATGGATGAATGAATGGTGTGTGTGTACGTGTGTATTTATGCACATTTCTAGTTTAGCTGTCTGTGCCCAGTTTGACTCAGCTGTAGCCTGTGACCACAGGAGCACTCCTCCAGGATGTACCATACCTGCCCTAATTTTACTTCCTATGAAAATTCACCTCTTCCCACTTTCTCCTGCCTATATCTGCCAAGGTTCACACGTCTGACATTCGTGCCTTTGCACCTACTATGGGTGGCAAGGCTTAGGATTCTACTTTTTCAATATTCTGACTTGTGATTTATGCTTCAACTTACCTTTAAAAATGAACAGATAAGTTTTCCTTTCGTTTTTATTTATTTTTCCTAGATCTTCCAGTATTTTCTGTAGTAAATATGTGTGCATCTTTCCCTTATGGGATTCAAGGTCCAGTCCTAAATATAAAGCCTGTGAATTAGAAGTCTTTGAACTGAGGATGTGGTTATTTTACTGTCTTTAACTTACAGGCAGACAGGAATAATCAGCTATAATCTTATGGGTGTATACAATGTCTGGCACAAGTTAGGAGTTCAAGTTTTGATGATGTGACATTTTCATGCAGAAGTATTGTCATTGAAAGTCAATTACAAAACTGGCAAACTTTAAAAAGGGGGAAATTCCTCAAATTACTATCTGACTGTGTGGATCACAATAAACTGGAAAATTCTGCAAGATACGGGAATACCAGACCACCTCACCTGCCTCTTGAGAAACCTGTATGCAGGTCAGGAAGCAACAGTTAGAACTGGACATGGAACAACAGACTGGTTCCAAATAGGAAAAGGAGTACGTCAAGGCTGTATATTGTCACCCTGCTTATTTAACTTCTATTCAGAGTACATCATAAGAAACACTGGGCTGGAAGAAGCACAAGCTGGAATCAAGATTGCCAGGAGAAATATCAATAACCTCAGATATGCAGATGACACCACCCTTATGGCAGAAAGTGAGGAAGAACTAAAGAGCCTCTTGATGAAAGTGAAAGAGGAGAGTGAAAAAGTTGGCTTAAAGCTCAACATTCAGAAAACTAAGATCATGGCATCCGGTCCCATCACTTCATGGCAAAGAGATGGGAAACAGTGGGAATAGTGGCTGACTTTATTTTTGGGGGCTCCAAACTCATTGCAGATGGTGATTGCAGCCATGAAGTTAAAAAATACTTACACCTTGGAAGGAAAGTTATGACCAACCTAGACAGCATATTAAAAAGCAGAGACATTACTTTGTCAACAAAGGTCTGTCTAGTCAAGGCTATGGTTTTTCCTGTGTTCATGTATGGATGTGAGAGTTGGACTATAAAGAAAGCTGAGCACCAAAGAATTGATGCTTTTGAACTGTGGTGTTGGAGAAGACTCTTGAGAGTCCCTTCGACTGCAAGGAGATCCAACCAGTCCATTTTAAAGGAGATCAGTCCTGGGTATTCATTGGTAGGACTGATGTTGAAGCTGAAACTCCAATACTTTGGCCACCTGATGGGAAGAACTGACTCATTTAAAAGACCCTGATGCTAGGAAAGATTGAGGGCAGGAGGAGAAGGGGATGAGAGAGGATGAGATGGTTGGATGGTATCACCGACTCAATGGACATGGGTTTGGCTAGACTCTGCGAGTTGGTGATGGACAGGGAGGCCTGGCATGCTGCGTTTCATGGGGTTGCAAAGAGTCAGACACAACTGAGAGACTGAACTGGAACTGGAACTATCTGGAAAGCTGTGGCAAGAAACCAGTCTGGAGATGGGTGGAAATAGAGGGAGCACTGGACAGAGTAAATTATTAGCTTTAGCAATAATGTCATAACAAAAATCACCTTTTCCATATGGACAGTGCTTTTAAATTTATAATGCTCTTTTATTTTCTGTATCTCATTTCATCCTCACAACACTGCTATGGAGCCAAGTCAGTGATATATATTTTCTCCATTTACAAACAAGTATCTAAAGTTCGGGCTTCCCTCATGGTTTAGTGGTAAAGGATCTGCCTGCCAACACAGGAAACATGGGTTTAATACTTGGGTCAGGAAGATCCCCAGAGTAGGATATGGCAACCCACTCCAGTATTCTGGCCTGGGAAATCCCATGGACAGAGGAGCCTGGCAGGCTACAGTCCATGGGGTTGCAAAGAGTTAGATAAGACTTAGTGAATAAACAAGAACAACAAATCTAAAGTTTGGGGAGGTTAAATATATTGTCTGAGGTCTCTTGTATAGGGACTGGAGAAGTTCAGATTACAAGTTAAGGAATTTTTCTGAAACATAAATTTTGTTTCCTAGAACTGAATATCAGTTGCTTCATTAATCTTTTATATTCTCAGAATACATTGTTTTTTAAATTATCAAATAATCTTTTTGGATTGCACAAGTCAGAGATTTTATCTTTAACAATACCCACAATGTCTAATATGAATACTGACTCATTGCATGCATGCTCAGTTGTATCCAACTCTTTGTGGCTCCATGGACTGTAGCCAGCAAGGCTCCTCTGTACATAATATTTCCCAGGAAAGAACACGAGTGGGTTGCCATTTCCTACTCCAGAGGTTCCTGACCCAGAGATCAGACCCATGGATCAAACCTGTGGTTCCCACATTAGCGGCTTGCAAAACCTCAGGAACCCCTTCTCACCCCAGAAACTCAATCCTTTTTTATTGGGAACCATTATGTTAATACAGTTAAGGTCAAGCCTAGGGTTGTCTTAATTACAATATCTTAATCAGAGAGGGAATCATTATTT
This sequence comes from Bos mutus, assembly GCF_027580195.1. NCBI lineage: Eukaryota > Metazoa > Chordata > Mammalia > Artiodactyla > Bovidae > Bos > Bos mutus. Next base: position 98,993,095 of record NC_091623.1, on the reverse strand, counting down.
CACAAAACAGGAAGTCAGAGGTGGAACAGGCTTCAGGACTGGATGACTCAGTAGCAGTTTGTATCATCCTCAGTCAGGGGGTCAACCGGGTGCAGCAGTTCCAGGTATGAAGCCAGAGAAGAAAAAGACCACGCCATCCTCAGGCCTCCTCACAGGGAGAGGAACCTCTTCCAGAAGCCTCTAACAGTTGCTGCCTTGGCTTGCACTGAGTTCAGGCTACTTCTAAGCTAATCACTAATGGCTAGGAAATAGTATAATATTTCTCTCACATCAGTAAGGCCCAGACTAGAGCTGTGCATGAGGTCAGCTTCTCGAGAGACACAGGGCTCTCTGCAGAGATGAGTAGAGAACACAATCAGGATTCTGGTAGGAGGAGCGAGGAACACATGCTGAACAGAAAACAATATTGGTCACTAGAGGCCAATACATGGGCTTATCTCCAGTGTGGAAACAAGGCCTAATTGAAGGAATGTTTAATAGAAGTCCTCAGATTAGATGATAGTTTTTGCTTTACAAATTCAAAGTAATTCAAATATTACTCAGCAAATGGAATATTACTCAGCCATTAAAAGGAAGGAAATTGGGTTATTTATACAGATGTGGATGGACCTAGAGACTGTTATACACAGCAAAGTCAGTGAGAAAGAGAAAAACAAAATACTAATGCATATATGTGGAACCTAGAAAAATGGTAGGGATGAACTTATTTGCAGGACAGCAGTAGAGATCTAGATGTAGAGAACACACGTATGGATGTGCGAGGGAAGGGAAAAGAGGGTGGGATGAATCAGGAGACTGGGACTGATATATATACACTGCTGCTGCTGCTGCTAAGTTGCTTCAGTCGTGTCCGACTCTGTGCGATCCCATAGACAGCAGCCTATACGGCTCCGCTGTCCCTGGATTCTCCAGGCAAGAATACTGTAGTGGGTTGCCATTTCCTTCTCCAATGCATGTATGCATGCTAAACCACTTCAGTCATGTCTGATTCTGTGTGACCCTATGGACAGCAGCCCACCAGGCTCCTCTGTCCACGGGATTCTCCAGGAAAGAACACTGGAGTGGGTTGCCATTTCCTTCTCCAACACATGAAAGTGAAAAGTGAAAGTGAAGTTGCTCAGTCCTGTCTGACTCTTTGCGACCCCATGGACTGCAGCCTACCAGGCTCCTCTGTCCATGGGATTCTCTAGGCAAGAGTACTGGAGTAGTTTGCCATTTCCTTCTCCAATATATATACTACCATATACAAAATAGCTAGCTAGTGGGAACCTGCTGTATAGCACAGGGAACTCAGTTCAGGGCTCTGTGGTGACCTAGATGGGTGAGATGGGGGTGTGGTGTAGAAGGGAGGTCCAAGAGGAAGGGGATATATGTATACATATAGTTGATTCACTTCACTGTACAGTAGAAACCAACAATATTGTAAAGCAACTATACTCCAATTTAAAAAAAATGAAAATCAATACTTCATATTTTAGAGTGACAGTACAATAAATACATTTACATTGTTTACTAACTTGAATGACAGAAAATTATCATTTGTAAGGATGCAAGAATTACAGTAACAGCATGATAGTTTTTGTCATTCATTCACAAAGTTCGTTAATCAATTTAATGAGTTGTCACTGAGCAAGTGCTGCATGCTGCGTAGAGTTCTAGACAGTGAGTTTGTGTGTGTGTGTATGTGTGCGCTCAGTCGTGTCTCTTTGTCACCCCATGGACTGTATCCAGCCAGGTTCCTCTGTCCATGGGATTTTCCCAGCAAGAACATTGGAGTGGGTTGCCATTTCCTCCTCCAAGGGAATCTTCCCAACCCAGTGATCAAACTCATGTCTCCTGGGTCTCCTGTATTGCAGGCAGATTCTTTATCACTGAGCTATCTGATAAGCCCAGTGAGCATACCAACATAAATTCATCAATGGATGTGTGTTAAGGGAGGGGTGGAGGCAGGTGCAAGTTATCACAATGAAGCATTCTTCTTTTTATTCTGTACAAAGTAGGATGGGAAGATGGTTCAATACCCTGGGGTCAAGTATACCCATATATGATGAGAAATAATAAATGTAATTAATAAACATATGCATACTTTGATCTTCGTAGCAGTAAAATGGAGAATCTTTATTATTGAAGCTGTTACATAGACCCTAAGTATTAAGTATGATATTCTACTTGCAAAATGAAATTGCGTAAAGACATAGATAGGTAGCATGACGATTTTCCCCAGTGCAGTTCTAACAAGGCCAGCAGACTGACAGCTAACTAACTATAAGATGTAATTGTTGAAGGTATGACAGCCAGTTGTCTATAAAGAATCGTAATTTCAAAAGACACATGCACTTCTATGTTCACTGCAGCACTATTCACAGTAAGGACATACAAGCAACCTAAATGTCCATCAAAAGCAGAACGGATAAAGACGTGGTACGTATATACAATGGAATATTACTCAGCCATAAAAACGAATGAAACTGGGTCATTTGTAGAGATGTGGATGGACCTAGAGACTGTCATACAGAGTGAAATCAGAAAGAGAAAAATATGATATATTAACATTATACGTGGAGTCTAGAAAAATGGTATAGATGATCTTATTTGCAAAGCAGAAATAGAGACACGGGGAGGTGGGTAGAATAAATTGGGAGACTGGGATTGACACATGAACACTATTGATACTACGTATAAAACAGGTAACTAATGAGAACCGAATTTACAGCTCAGGGAGCCCTACTCAGTGCTCTGTGGTGACCTAAATGGGAAGGAAATCCAGAAAAGAAGGGATGTATGCATATAGACAATTCACTTTGCTCTACAGCAGAAATGTAAACACAACAATGTAAAGTAACTATACTCCAATTAAAAATTAATTTAATAAAAAGAGTAATCCAATCATCTAAAAGTGAAAATCAAAGCTTAGTTTAAAAACTAATAATAAAAAACATGAGCTCATGTTTTAAGTACTTAGACACAATACAAATACAATCTTATTTAATCATCAGAAAACCCCCGAATAGGTATTATTACTATTACTACTACTATTAGTACTATTATTATCACTACCGTTTTACTGATGTGGAAATTGAAACTCAGAGGATGAGTAGTGAAATCTGTCACTACTTCTACCTTTTCCCCTTCTGTTTGCCATGCAATAATGGGGCTGCATGATATGATCTTAGTTTTTTTTTTTTTAATATTTAGTCTTAAGCTGGCTCTTTCACTCTCCTCCTTCACTCTCATCAAGAAGCTCTTTAGTTCCTCTTTGCTTTCTGCCATTAGAGTGGTATAATCCACATACTAACATTGTTGATGTTTCTTCTGCCTATCTTGATTCCAGCTTGTAACTCATCCAGCCAGGTATTTCTCATGATTTGCTCAGTGTATAAGTTAAACAAACAGGGTGACAGCAGACAGCCCTGTCATACTCCTTTCTCAATCTTGAACCAATTAGTTGTTCCATACAGGGTTCTAACTGTTGCTTCTTGACTCACATACAGGTTTCTCAGGAGACAGGTAAGATGGTCTGGTATTCCCATCTCTCTAAGAGCTTTCCATAATGTCACTCCTAATTTCTTTCAGATGGCCACTAAAGTAGCAAGTTAAATAAGTTTCCCCAAATTATTTAAAGTGATAAATAATAAAGAAAGGGCATTAAAATATTTATTTTAACCCTCTTTGATTTTTATAGATGATAAAACCAGGCAGTGAATGGACCCAGTGGAATACTCCTGTGTTACCTACTCCACCTAATGAATGCTTGTGCGTTTAGTCTCTGCTTGCTTAAAGCAGTGCTAGTGCTGCTATAGCCTTGTGTTTTCTACAACAGTAACCTTAGCCTGTGTCCGGGAGCAGGGCAGCATTTTCCAAAGCTTAGGACCCTGTCCTCTAGTCAACTACCAGAATACTGAAATACTGGTCAGGATACTAAAGTGGGTAGCTGTTCCCTTCTCCAGGGGATCTTCCCAACCCAGGGACTGAACCCAGGTTTCCCACGTTGCAGGTGAATTCTTTACCAACTGAGCCACCAAAGAAACCCAAGAATACTGGAGTGGGTAGCCTATCCCTTCTCCAGCAGATCTTTCAGACCCAGGAAAAGTACCAGGATCTACTGCATTGCAGGCAGATTCTTTATCAGCTGAGCTACCAGGGAGGCCCTCTAGTCAACTACAAGAAGATTTATTTGGTTTTAAATAATGTTGAATCACATAAAAGAAAAATAATTTCCTTGTCAATTAAAATAAATGTATTTACTTCAAAGAGAAAGTCTCAGGATGATTCTAATATAGCCTTAGTAACTCTGTGACTTGATAATCTCCCTTTTTAAGAAACTCACAATAAGCAGTTCTGTTTAGTTTTATTGTATTTTTATACTCATGGTCACCTTTTCTTTATGGAAAGTTGCATAAGCTTTGCAAATATCATAGTTATATGAATTTTTCTTTTAAAAAATCAATCAACTGAAAAATATCAAGCAATTAATAGCATAAGTGACATGACAAAAAAAATCATCAAAATGGTATGAGAATGATTTTAAATGATGAAATGGTTCAAGACAGATTCTGGAGTCAAATACACACGGAATTTGAATGCAACTTCTAGAGGTATAAGACGTGGAGTAACATATATTATTTCAGTGATTCACGTTTACTGATGGCAAAATGAGAACATTTGAGGTGCCCACCCATGGTTTGCTGTGAGGACTAACAAAATGATCATTTTCAGGTTCTTACCACACTGCCTGGCTTATGGTGAGTGATCAGCAAGTGCCAACTGCTATTTTATCAGCAATGGCAGCACCACCATCACCTTGACTAAGGAATGTTGATATATTTTATTTTCTAGAATCATAGATTATAAAAACCTAAGGAATTAAAAAAAAACAACTCTAAAATTTATCTAAGTGAACCTTCCCCAAACCCCAACATCTGAGGGTATGGAGAAAAGAGAACCCTCCTACACCGTTGGTGGGAATGTACAATTGTTATAGAGAACAGTATGGAGGGTCCTTAAAACACTAAATTTAGAACTACTGTATGATTCAGCAATTCCATATACCCACTCCTGAACATATATCCAGAGAAAACCATAATTAGAAAAGATATATGCACCCCAATATTCATTGCAGCACTCTTTACAATAGCCAAGACATGCCAACAACCTAAATGTCCATCAACAGAGGAATGGATAAGGAAGATATCAATTCAGTTCAGTCACTCAGTCATGTCCGACTTTTTGTGGCCTTATGGCCTGCAGCATGCCAGGTTTCCCTGTCCAGCACCAACTCCTGGAGCTTACTCAAATTCTCGTCCATCGAGTTGGTGATGCTATCCAACCATCTCATGATCTGTCGTCCCCTTCTCTTCCTGCCTTCAATCTTTCCCACCATCAGGATCTTTTGCAATGACTCAGTTCTTCCCATTAGGTAGCTAAAGTATGGAGTTTCAGCTTCAGCATCAGTCCTTCCAATGAATATTCAGGACTGATTTCGTTTAGGATTGACTGGTTTGATCTTGCAGTCCAAGGGACTCTCAAGAGTCTTCTCTAACACCACAGTTCAAAGCATCAATTCTTTGACACTCAACTTTCTTTATGGTCCAACTCACACATCCATACATGACTACTGGAAAAACCATAACTTTGACTAGATGGACCTTTATTGGCAAAGTAATGTCTCTACTTTATAATATGCTGTCTAGGCCGGTCATAGCTTTTTCTTCCAAGGAGCAAGCATCTTTTAATTTCATGGCTGCAGTCACCATCTGCAGTGAGTTTGGAGCCCACAAAAATAAAGTCTGTCACTGTTTCCATTGTTTCCCCATCTATTTGCCATGAAGTGATGGGACTGGATACCATGATCTTAGTTTTCTGAATGTTGAGTTTTAAGCCAACTTTTTAACTCTCCTCTTTCAGGTTCATCAAGAGGCTCTTTAGTTCTTCTTTGCTTTCTGCCATAAGGCTGCTGTCATCTCCATATCTGAGGTTATTAATATTTCTCCTGGAAATCTTGATTCCAGCTTGTGATTCATCCAGCCCAGCAGTTCACATGATGTACTCTGCATAGAAGTTAAATAAGCAGGGAGAAAATATACAGCCTTGAAGTAGTCCTTTCCCGATTTGGAACCAGTCCATTGTTCCATGTCCAGTTCTAACTGTTGCTTCTTGACCTGCATACATATTTCTTAGGAGGCAGGTAAAGTTGTCTGGTATTCCCATCTCTTTAAGAATTTTCCACAGTTTGTTGTGATCTGCACAGTCAAAGACTTTGGCATAATCAATAAAGCAGAAGTAGATGTTTTTCTTGAACTCTCTTGCTTTCTTGATGATCAAATGGATGTTGGCAATTTGATCTCTGGTTCCTCTGCCTTTTCTAAGTAGCTTAAACATTTGGAAGCTCATGGCTGATGTACCGTTGAAGCCTGGCATGGAGAACTTTGAGCATTACTTTGCTGGCATGTGAGATGAGTACCATTGTGCAGTAGTTTGAACATTCTTTGTTAGTGCCTTTCTTTGGGATTAGAATGAAAACAGACCTTTTCTAGTCCTGTGGCCACTGATGAGTTTTCCAAATTTGCTGGCGTATTGAGTGCAGCACTTTCACAGCATCATCTTTTAGGATTTGAAATAACTCAACTGTAATTCCATCACTTCCACTAGCTTTGTTCATAGTGATACTTCCTAAGGCCCACTTGACTTCGCATTCCAGGATGTCTGGCTCTAGGTGAGTGATCACACCATCGTGGTTATCTGGGTCATGAAGATCTTCTTTGTATAGTTCTCTTCTGTGTATTCTTACCACCTCTTTTTAATATCTTCTGCTTCTGTTAGGTCCATACCATTTCTGTCCTTTATTGTGCCCATCTTTGCATTACATGTTCCCTTGGTGTCTCTAATTTTCTTGAAGAGATCTCTAGTACTCCCCATTCTATTGTGTTCCTCTATTTCTTTGCATTGATCACTGAGCAAGGTTTTCTTATCTCTCCTTGTTATTCTTTGGAACTCTGCATTCAAATGGGTGTATCTTTCCTTTTCTCCTTTGCGTTTAACTTCTCTTATTTTCTCAGCTATTTGTAAGGCCTTGTCAGATGCCATTTGCCTTTTTATTTTAAATTAATTTATCTTTTATTAAAGGATAATTGCTTTACAGAATTTTGTTGCTTTCTGTCAAACGTCAACATGAATCAGCCATAGGTATACATATATCCCCTCCTTTTTGAACCTCCCTCTCCATCCTGCCCCTTTAGGTTGATGCAGAGCCCCTGTTTGAGTTTCCTGAGCCATACAGCAAATTCCCATTGGCTAACTATTTTACATAAACCATTTGCCTTTTTGCATTTCTTTTTCTGGGGATGACCTTGATCACTGTCTCCTGTACAATGTCACAAACCTCCATCCATAGTTCTTTCAGGCATTCTGTCTATCAGATCTAATCCCTTGAATCTATTTGTCACTTCCACTGTATAATAATGGGAGGGATTTGATTTAGGTCATGCCTGAATGGTCTAGTGGTTTTCCCTACTTTCTTAAATTTAAGTCTGAATTTGGCAATAAGGAGTTCATGATCTGAGCCACAGTAAGCTCCCGGTCTTGTTTTTGCTGACTGTATAGAGCTTTTCCATCTTTGGCTGCAAAAAATATAATCCATCTGATTTCAGTATTGACCATCTGGTGATGTCCATGTGTGGAGTCTTCTCTTGTGTTGTTGGAAGAGGGTGTTTGCTATGACCAGTGTGTTCTGTTGACAAAACTCTGTTAGCCTTTGCCCTGCTTTGTTTTGTACTCCAAGGCCAAATTTGCCTGTTACTCCAGGTGTTTCTTGACTTCCTACTTTTGCATTCCAGTCCCCTGTAATGAAAAGGACATCTAGAACTAACATAGTTCTAGAAGGTTTTGTAGGTCTTCACAGACCCATTCAACTTCAGCTTCTTCAGCATTACTGGTTGGGGCATAGACTTGGATTACTGTGATATTGAATGGTTTGCCTTGGAAATGAACAGAGATCATTCTGTCATTTTTAAGATTGCATCCAAGTACTGCATTTCGGACTCTTTTGTTGACTATGATGACTACTCCATTTCTTCTAAGGGATTCTTGCCCACAGTAGTAGATATAAAGATCATCTGACTTAAATTCACCCATTCCAGTCCATTTTAGTTCACTGATTCCTAAAATGTTGATGTTCACTCTTGCCATCTCCTGTTTGACCACTTCCAATTTGCCTTGATTCATGGACCTAACATTCCAGGTCCCAAGGAAGATATGGTACATATATATGCCATAGAATATTACTTAGCCATAAAAAGAATGAAATAATGCCATTTGGAGAAATGTGGATGGACCTAGGGATTGTCTCACCAAGTGAAGTAAGTCAGAGAAAGATATTATACTTCACATATCACTTATATGTGAAATCTAATAAAAATAATATAAGTAAACTTATTTACAAGCTGAAAGAAACTAACAGATCTTGAAACGAAACTTATGGTTACCAAGGAGGAAATGTGAGGAAAGAGATAAATTAGGAGATTGGTATTAACATATACATACTACTATATATAAAATGGATAACTAACAAAGACTTGCTATATATCACAGGGAACTCTACACAATATTCTGTAATTACCTATATGGGAAAATAGTCTAAAAAAGAACGAATATATGTATAAAACTGATTCATCTTGCTGTATACCTAAAACTAACAATACTGTAAATCAACTGTATGCCAATAAAAATTAAAATAAATAAAAATAAAAGCAACATTTTTCCCAGAATAGAATGTCTCCTTTTTCCCTAACCAATATATGATTACAAAAAATAAAATTTGTTTTAAAAATTTAAAAAGCAAACACTAAAAACCTCTAAAATTTATCTACTCTAACCTTCCCCAGACCCCACCCACTGAGGCTTAAGTTTCCTCTAAAGGAGTTTTTAACCTCTATGGTTTATGACTTTTAATAATTTATTTTAAATATTATAATGTCTTTATTCTACTCAAACTAAAATTTAGCATACATGTTAATTATGATGTAGGGAAGTAGTATAAGCAGTACTGACTTTGTCAGTAATAGAAATCACAGCCATTTTCACATGATGGCTCTTGAAATATTTATATTCTTTGGCACTTAGAGATTTAAGATAGTTATTAGAGCATATGGTTATGAGCATATTAAATAGAAGCAAATTTATTACTATATCTCAAATGTGTAGTGTTTTGATAACTCCATTTCAAAATAATTAATTTCCTTATAATCTTATATATTTTGTTATACATTTACAAGCATTCTGAGAGAAAAAAATGTGAGGCATTATCACACTGCCTCAGCTGTCCATAGAACACACAAAAGGTTTAAACACCCCTGCTCTATCACCTAACCAAACAAAAAGTTCCTGTGATCCATTTGCATACCTTGGGAGATTTCCTGGTGAGCTCTTAAAACCATAGACAACAAATTCTATGGAAAAAAAACAGACTACTGTGCTAAAACAAATTTCTGAAAAGGCGTAAACTAATTCTGACACATACCTTGCAAAAGTATTTGATTTACCAGCCAAGAAAAATGCTAATGTAAGTAGCTGACTTTCTGAGATTTAAATCACCTAATGAATAAAGGTAGCAGGATTTCATTCTGTTTTATAGTATACTCTGTCTACAAGGCATTTTCTTATCTACTAAGTCACAATTAATGTTGCTTCACTGTTGCTCACACATTACTTGCCTTGCTAACAAAAAAAGCAGGGTGGGGGGAGCATCAGCTTTCAATCATTTTAACTAATCCATCTTCTCTACAAAAGACATGTAGATAATTACATCAATTTTTTTTTTCAGCAAATGTTTTTATCTCTTTAAAATTACAAGGCACAGGACTTCCTTGGGAGTCCAGTGGCTAAGACTCCATATTCCCAATGCAGGCGGCCTGGACCCAATCCCTGGTCAGGGAACTAGATCCCACATGCTGCAACTAAGAGTTCACACACCAAAAGCAAAGGTCCTGCATGCTGTATCAAAGACCAGGTGCAGCCAAATAAATAAATACATTTTTTTTTTTAAATCAGGAGGCAGTTACCTAATTCATGACGTAAGAAAGGACCAGAGAGTTAGGTTGGTGGTTGAGCAATGTGCAGACCCAAGGCATTCTTGCTTCCCATCTAATACTCTTTCTAGCACTCTGGGCCAGAGAAAAGAATTTGGGAAATGGTAGGTAGACAGAGAAAGAGAGAGAAAAGAACAAGGCAGCTCAGATAGTAAAGAATCCACCTGCAATGTGAGAGACTTGGGTTTGATCCCTGGGTTCGGAAGATCCCCTGAAGGAGGGGATGGCAACCCACCCCAGTATTCTTTGCCTGAGGAATCCCATGGACAGAGGCATCTGGTGGGCTACAGTCCATGGGGTCTCAAAGAGTTGGACACGAGTGAGTGACTAAGCACAGCACAGGTAGAAAGAGAGAGAAAAAGAACAAATTAATAATTTTACCTTTAAAAAGTGTTTCCATAGAATCACTTTTCATGTTCCCTCCAAACACTGTGTAATGTTATCAACCATATTTTGTTAAAGAAACAAGAGACCAAAGAGGTTAAATGGTTTGTTCAACTTCATACAGCCAAAAGGAGCAGACGAGGTTTGAACTCTGGACAGTTAGTTAAGAGGCTGCCTCTGGCCTTAGCTTTGCCCTGACTCAATGCATTCCCTTACAGAGCTGGTGGCACAATCTTTCTAAAGGACAGATCTGACCATGCCACTTTTAGATTCGTTATCTTTCAGAAATGTTTGGGAAAAAATCAAAGGCTTAGAAATCCATCTTGGTCTGGCTATTGCTTACTTCTGCTGTGTAGAGCTAGCTCCACTGGTGTTTGAAAAATGACTGTTAAATACAAGTTTTCAAGTCAGTTTATAAACTGTTGGCAGCTTGATTTTGGCCTTGGTGAGAATTTTTACACCACAAAAACTGGCAAAAGTTACAAATGAATGTTCTTTCTATTTGAGAACAGATTTACCAATACACTGCTGTTCCATAGCACACATCATTTGAACACAGTCTCTTTCTCTTCTTTTCAACCATGCTGAACTAACTTTCATTCCCTAATGTGGTGGTTTGGTTGCTAAGTCGTGTCTGACTCTTGCAACCCCATAGTCTGTAGCCTGCCAGGCTCCTCTGTCCATGGGATTCCCCAGGCAAGAATACTGAAGTGGGTTGTCATTTCCTTCTCCAGGGGATCTTCCCAACTCAGGAATTGAACCTGTGTCTCTTGTGTCTTCTGCATTGCAGGCAAATTCTTTAGCACTGAGCCACTGGAGAAGTAATGAAAAAAAAACATGACTTTCAACTTATCTATATTCAGAGGAGAGATATCAAAAACTGGGAAAATCATTCTCAAAACAAAAGAATTTAAGGGGGGAAAAAAGAGACAAAACTAGGGTCTTTATTTCTGGCTCTAGCCCAAGGATGACAAACACTTATTCAGCTGGCACCTATTACCAAGAGCTTCCAGGTTTGATCTCTGTACCCTTTTCTGCTGAGCCCAGGGGACTCCTCCATGGCAGCATCACTGTCAACAACCAAAGCCAGCGTGAAAAGTGAAACTCATTTGCAAGCTTGGAGGCCGACCACTGCCTTCCTCCCAGAAGCCTTTCTGCCCTACTTTCAAGTATCTCAACAGCCTTCTTTTTGTCTCAAGATTGAAACTTAGAGCAGTGAATAAAGAGCAGGAAGAGGAAGTGAGGAAGCTCTGTGGGAGGGCAAATTTGCAAACAGGAGGGTAGGGAGGGCCTGCCATAATCTGCTCTCACATTCCACCTCCTCCCCTTTCCTTTCTTCCCTGGAGTTTCTTCTGTTTCCTTCTGACTAATTCTCTCGGTGATTGCTCTCCCTCATGCCCATCTCATTCCAGCTTCTCATTCCTTCTCTGTTCCCTTTTCTGACCTTCTGTCTCCCTTTCTCCTCTGCCAACCTCTTTCTTTCCCAACTTCCTCCTTACATTTCCTCCTGCCTTTTAAATTGTTCCATGATCTCTCTCTGAATTTGTTTTCTTCTGTCTCATTCCCCCTCCCTCTCTCAACTAGATTCCAGAAGAATTAACTTTATCTTGAACACTATTTTCCTCCTCTTTCCCTGGTCCTACTTCTCCTTATCCTTCAAATTTTACCTTCTGTATCCTTTACTTCCTGACATACATCACCTTCAATTTTTTTAATTCAAAAAATTTTAGAGCACTTTCCCCCTGAAGAGACCTTTCAAATAAATAGCAAAATGATTTATTTAATCTAAAGGCAATAGCTTAAAAAAAAATTGTATCACATACATAGTAATGAAATCCTACAAATTATTCTGCAGCTGGCTTTATAAATTTGTCATAACATCTAAATGGATAATCTTATCAAACATAGTTCTTTTTAAATTAAAGCCTAGCAAGCAATGACACACACACAAAAATTAATCTTGTCATGTGTTGAACATCTACTATGTATACATTGCTCAATATATTACTCAACTTCTAAAGCCTTTGATTTTTTTCTATCTATCTTTACACATAATCTGATTTCTAAAGATATTTCATGGGAAACGTTTTTAAATGAGCACAGGTTATTAGAGCATGGACACTTTTACTATCTTTTAATGAACCTTGAATATCTGCTGGTCTTGGGTGGAAAAATTATGTGTGACCTTGTAGAGGCCTCTGAGTGACTTTCTTAAAGACTGTCTGTATCTTACCTCTCATCGGTGTAGAAATATAAAAATTTATGCTGAAAAAGAGTGGAATGACCTTTCTTTAAAAACAGAACATAAAAGCATAGGAAAGGCATTCTGCAGAGGATGGAGAACCCTGGTTAACCTCCTTTTAGTAGAGAAGCATCTCCTCAAAGTCTGTCATCCCAGTGGCTGACCAGGTTCAAAAACAAGCTTGGAACTAACATACAAAAGAAATTCAGCAAATCTCTTTAAGAAAATCCCTAATTACCAGACCAGAAAAAATGGAAACATACTACAGACAAATCTCTTATTTTTACCACAAAATTACTACAGAAGAGCAGTTAGGGAATATTAAGTTCAAATCCACCATTATTAAGTTCAAATATTAAGTTCAAATTTACCAGGAGTCACTTGGTTATAATTTAGAATACGAACATTCTTTGGCATTGTCTTTCTTTGGGATTGGTATGAAAATGGACCTTTTCCAGTTCTGTGGCCACTGCTGAGTTTTCCAAATTTGCTGGCATACTGAGTGAAGCACTTTCACAGCATCATCTTTTAGGATTTGAAATAGCTCAGCTGGAATTCCATCACCTCCACTAGCTTTGTTTGTAGTGATCCTTCCTAAGGCCCATTTGACTTCTCATTCCAGGATGTCTGGCTCTAGGTGAGTGATCACACCATTGTGATTATCTGTGTCATAAAGATCTTGTTTGTGTAGTTCTTATGTGCATTCTTGCCATCTCTTCTTAACATTTTCTGCTTCTTTTAGGTTCATACCATTTCTGTCCTTTATTGTGCCCATCTTTGCATGAAATGTTCCCTTGTTATCTCTAATTTTCTTCAAGAGATCTCCAGTGTTTCCCACTCTATTGTTTCCTTCTACTGCTTAGCATTGATCACTGAGGAAGGATTCTTATCTCTCCTTGTTATTCTTTGGAACTCTGCATTCAAATTTATATATCTTTCCTTTTCTCATTTGCCTTTAGCTTCTCTTCTTTTCACAGATATTTGTAAGGCCTCCTGAACAAACATTTGCCTTTATTTTAAATTAATTTATTTTTCACTAAAGGATAATGGCTTTACAGAATTTTTTTGTTTTCTGTCAAACTTCAACATGAATCAGCCATAGGTATACATATATCCCCTCCTTTTTGAACCTCCCTCCCATCTCTCTCCCCATCCAATCCCTCTAGGTTGATACAGAGTCCCTATTTCAGCTTCCTGAGCCATGCAGAAAATTCCCATTGGCTATCTATTTTACATAAACAATTTGCTTTTTTGTATTTCTTTTTTTGGGGATGGTCTTGATCACTGCCTCCTGTACAATGTCACAAACCTCCATTCACAGTTCTTCAGGCATTCTGTCTATCATATCAAATCCCTTGAATCTATTTGTTACTTCCACTGTATAATAATGGAAGGGATTTGATTTAGGTCATGCCTGAACGGTCTATTGGTTTTCCCTACTTTCTTAAATTTAAGTCTGAATTTGGCAATAAGGAGTTCATGATCTGAGCCACAGTAAGCTCCCGGTCTTGTTTTTGCTGACTGTATAGAGCTTCTCCATCTTTGGCTGCAAAGAACATAATCCATCTGATTTCAGTATTGACCATCTGGTGATGTCCATGTGTGGAGTCTTCTCTTGTGTTGTTGGAAAAGGGTGTTTGCTATGACCAGTGCGTTCTCTTGACAAAACTCTGTTAGCCTTTGCCCTGCTTCATTTTGTACCCCAAGGCCAAGGTATCTCTTGATTTCCTACTTTTGCATTCCAGTCCCCTGTAATGAAAAGGACATCTAAAACTAACATAGTTCTAGAAGGTCTTGTAGGTCTTCACAGACCCATTCAACTTCAGCTTCGTCAACATTACTGGTTGGGGCATAGACTTGGATTACCGTGATCCTGAATGGTTTGCCTTGGAAATGGACAGAGATCATTCTGTCGTTTTTGAGATTGCATCCAAGTATTGCATTTTGGACTCTCTTGTTGACTATAAGAGCTACTCCATTTCTTCCAAGGGATTCTTGCCCACAGTAGTAGATACTGAAGTGGTTTGCCATTCCCTTCTCCAGTTTTGTCAATGGGTGAGTTAAATTCACCCATTCCAGTCCATTTTAGTTCACTGATTCCTAAAATGTTGATGTTCACTCTTGCCATCTCCTGTTTGACCACTTCCAATTTGCCTTGATTCATGGACCTAACATTCCAGATTCCTATGCAATATTGTTCTTTACAGCATTGGACTTTACTTCCATCACCAGTCACACATCCACAAAGGGGTGTTGTTTTTGCTTTGGCTCCATCTCTTCATTCTTTCTGGAGTTACTTTTCCACTGTTCTCCAGTAGCTTATTGGGCACCTACCAACCTGGGGAGTTCATCTTTCAGGGTCCTCTCTTTTTGCCTTTTCATACTGTCCATAGGGTTCTCAAGGCAAGAATACTGAAGTGGTTTGCCATTCCCTTCTCCAGTTTTGTCAGAAGTCTTCACCAGGACCCATCCTTCTTGGGTGACACTACATGGCATGGCTCATGGATTCATTGAATTAGACAAGGCTGTGGTCCATGTGATCATTCCAATCCCAAAGAAAGGCAGTGCCAAAGAATGTTCAAACTACCGCACAATTGCACTCATTTCACACACTAGCAAACTAATGCTCAAAATCCTCCAAGCTAGGTTTCAACAGTACATGAACCATGAACTTCCAGTTGTTCAAGCTATTTAGAACCATCTATTTAGAAAAGGCAGAGGAGCCAGAGATCAAATTGCCAGTATTCGCTGGATCATCAAAAAGGTAAGATAGTTCCAGAAAAACATCTATTTCTGCTTCATTGACTAGGCCAAAGCCTCTGACTTTGTGGATCACAATAAACTGTGGAAAATTCTTAAAGAGGTGGGAATACCATACCACCTTACCTGACTCCTGAGAAATCTGTATGCAGGTCAAGAAGCAACAGTTAGAACTGGACATGGAACAACAGACTGGTTCCAAATTAGAAAAGGAGTACTTCAAGGCTGTATATTTTCTCCCTGCTTATTTAACTTCTATGCAGAATACATCATGTGAAATGCTGGGCTGGATGAAACACAAGCTGGAATCAAGATTGCCAGCAGAAATATCAATAACCTCAGATATGCAGATAACACCACCTGATGTCAGAAAGCGAAGAAAAACTAAAGAGCCTCTTGATGAAAGTGAAAGAGAAGAGTGAAAAAGTTGGCTTAAAGCTCAACATTCAGAAAACTAAGAGCATGTTATCCATTTCCATCACTTCATCGCAATAGATGGGGAAACAGTGGAAACAGTGAGAGACTTTATTTTGAGGGGCTCCAAACTCACTGCAGATGGTGACTGCAGCCATGAAATTAAAAGATGCTTGCTCCTTGGAAGAAAAGCTATAACCAAACTAGACAGCATATTAAAAAGCAGAGACATTACATTGCCAATAAAGGTCTGTCTAGTCAAAGCTATGGTTTTTACAGTGGTCATGTATGGATGTGAGAGTGGCCTATAAAGAAAGCTGAGCACTGAAGAATTGATGCTTTTGAACTGTGGTGTTAGAGAAGACTCTTGAGATTCCCTTGGACTGCAAGGAGATCAAACCAGTCAATCCTAAAGGAAGTCAGTCCTGAACAGTCACTGGAAGGACTGATGCTAAAGCAGAAGCTCAAATACTTTGGCCATCTGATGCAAAGAACTGACTTACTGTAAAAGCTCTAATTCTGGAAAAGACTGTAGGCGGGAGGAGAAGGGGATAACAGAGGATGAGATAGTTAGGTGGCATCACCAACTCAATGGACATGAGTTTGAGTAAACTCCAGGAGTTGGTGATGTCAGGGAAGCCTGGTGTGCTGCAGTCCATGGAGTCACAAAGAATTGGACACAACTAAGTGACTGAACTGAATAATATGAACTTTAGAGATAAATAGACTTGAGTTTAAATTGTCATTCTGAAACCCACTAGCTGTGTTTTAAACTAATAAAATTGCGTGCACATTAGATTGCTATACATATTAAATAGATGAAGCTCATAAAGTATGGCAAAATAAAAAGTGTTCAATTCATATTAACTATAAGTTCTTGAGAAGGAAACACCATTTCTTGAAATCACAAACTTGTTCAAAAGCAACATTAAGACCAGATTACAATCAAACTGATTTTCATACCAATGTCTTTCCATCCCCAGAGATCATTAAACTGTGGCCCGTGGGCCAAATCTGCCCTGTTGTTTTGCAAATAAAGTTTTATTGTCACAAAGCCACACTCATTCAGCCAAGTATTGATGATGGTTAATGCTAAAATGGCAGAGCTGAGTAGCTGCAAACCACAGAGCCAAAAGTATTTACTAAAAATCCTTTACAAAAAAAGTGTGTTTAATCTTGTGACTACCGCACAACTTCAAGGCTAGGTCATTTAGGGAAACTAAGTAAGCTTTACTATAACTCTTCCTGTACCCTTGGGGTGTCTTAGATTTATTGGTGAAATCTGACCTTCTCAAGTCTTAGTTTTGGTAGCTTAAAATGAAAAAAAAAAAAAAACAATTTCCATAGCAGGAGCGCTATTTCCTGTAAAGAGTAGACTTCAGATTCAAAAGGATATTCCTAGTTATTCATTCAGATCTTCCAATTCCACTCAATTCTCAAATTTCTACCCTATTTTGCTCTCTACCAATTTGAGAATCACTGACTCAATTAGACATGAGTTTGAGCAAGCTCTGGGAGATGGTGAAGGACAGGGAAGCCTGGCATGCTGCAGTCCACAGAGTTGCAGAGTCAGACACGATTGAGTGATGGAATAAGAATAAATTTGAGAATCTTGCATTTAAAATTGCTAGGCACTCCTCTTTCCCATACAGCTATGTTTCATCAGGGTCAAGGAATGACAGTGCTAAATCTGTCCTTTGCCCTCTGTTTGCCCACAAGAAGAACTGTTGTCCATATAGGGAAAATCTCATCATAGATCCCAAACACAGTGGGTTTTTTTTCCCTTAAACTAAAACTGCCCCCATGATTTACTTTATGTTGCTCAACTATTTACAATTCCAGTAAGACCACAGATTTCAAATTTTACAATAAGGATTGTAGCCTTTACTAATTTTTTTTTTTTTTTTTGGAGGGGGGAGGGGGAGCTGCCCCCTCTGGCTTGTGGGATCTTAATTCCTCAACCAGGGACTGAATCTGGGCCCTGGCAGTGAAAGCAGCAAGTCTTAACCATTGGACCAGCAAAGAATATCTATTAAACTATGTTTAACAGCTTTGCTGGGAGAAAGAAAATCAATGATCACTAGTCAGAGATGAGAACCAAGGATCTTATTTGAGTTCCTCAAGATAGTAAACTTGTAGATTTACTTTAATACACAATTTAAGTATTCATCTGAGACTGCCTTTTTATGAAGAGATGAGAAAAAACTTTAATGGACTCACAAGAAAAGGAGCCCTCATGACCCTGGGAAAGGGAGAGGAAGGTGGACCATGTAACCATGAGCAGCAAAGTCCAGACAGGTACTTGGAAAGGTTGCTGACAATACACATTTGGAAGAAATGGTGACTTTATCTGGATTTTAAAAAAAAATGTGATCTACAGAAGGATTATACTTCAGTTAACTCTTGAACTGCCTGGGTCCACTTATATGTGGATTTTTCCCACTAAGTACGTACTATAAATACTATACAATCTGTGCTTAGTCGCTCAGTTGTGTCTGACTCTTTTAGACCTCACTGACTGTAGCCTGCTAGTCTCCTCTGTCCATGGGATTCTCCAGGCAAGAATACTGGAGTGGGTTGCCATGCCCTCCTCCAAGGGAACACAGTCCGTGTTGGTTGAATCTCCGTATGTAGAAACATGAATACAGATGGCTAATTATAAAGTTATATGTATATACATATATATATATACACACACATATGCACACACAAATGGATTTTCGACTATGCGAAGGGTTGGTATCCCAGCCCCAACACTGTTCAAGGGTTAAGTGTATTTATAAAGGATACCTTTCGTTGCGGCTTTAACCTCCAGGCCCACACCCTTATTATTGACGAAAGGCACTGTCATATATTCTGCAACGCTGATTTCATCTTTGATTCACCAGTCTGCTGATACAGTAACATATTCACATGTATATATTCACTAGGCTATCAGTTTTATAATGATCATATAATTGTTCATCATCCCAGTCAGATCCTTCTCTGACTCCAGAGTTCTCTTAAGGGATCAATCACCAAATCATGAAGCCTTGAGAATCTTTTCTATCTCTGATATCCAGATCCAATCAGTGACCAAATTTTTCTAGGGTTTCCTTCTGAGTTGTTTCTTAAATCTATCCCTTGATTTCTATGACAGCACTCCTGTCCAGACTATCAGTAGTTCTGGTCACATTATTTCTCCTCTATGTACGGTGCCTCTCAATTCTAATCCTGTCAAAATACCACCAAACCAATGTTCCTGAAAACAACTTTGATCCATTATGTCTCTTGTTTAAATACCTTCTATATATTAATAGCTACTTTAAAGTCCAAACTTTTAATCAGGCTTTCAAGTATCCTTTCTAATCCCATTTTTAGGATTTTGATTTCCTCCTTGAGTGCAAGAAGAAATTGACTGAGTTTCACATATCTGTATGTGTCAGGGAAGAAGAAATTTTCCCTTCTAGATTCTGCTGGCTGGCCTAAAAATTAAATTGACATGAGATAGATTAAGAAAGGAAAGATCAAACAAAAGTTGAATATCACGAACATACAGGAGAGACCCAGGAAAAATAGATAGCTAAGCCAAATGGTCAAAGACCCCATCTTCAGCTAAAGACAAAAGAAGAAGTTTGAGACTTCAAAGGGGAGGAAGGTAATTCACACAGTGGTGGAAAAGTGAGTATATGGTAAAAAAAAAAAAAAAAAGGTTTGCTGAGCCATGCAGAGACAATAGGACCCAGAGTATACTCTGACCTCTAGGTCTTCCTGAGTTTCCCCCCACCACACCTAGCTTGTATTCTCTGCAGGTATTTCTGATGATAGCTCTGTTCCTGAAACAGGTGTTTTACCTAAATTCTTTAGTCAGCCAAGGGGGAGATAAAAAGAAAGAATTCCTTAGTCTTCTGTTTCTTAAAAATAATCAGCCTAAATTAATCCCCTTACCAAAGAGATACAACTGGGATTGCAAATTTTGCTCTCCTACAGGGACTTTTGGGGAAGATGGACACAGAAGTGAGAAAAAGCCATCTGCTTTGGGTGCTATTAGATTGTGGTTTTCCTGATAAATATCACAAGTCCTGAGGTTATTTGCTCTGACACCAAACCTTAATTTGCAGTACCTGGAGGTCTGCTGTAGAGGGCACAGAGTAATAGTTTTTCTCTCTTAACTGAGGAAGACAGTTAAAGCTTAGAAGTTATCTTTGAAGCAGTGAATTTGTAAATCTTGTTGCTTCATTTACGAAACATTTTAAATTAATCAAAATTTAAAAATCACTTTGTTGGGACTTCCCTGACAGTCCAGTGGTTAAGACTCCACATTTCCACCACAGGGGTAGGTTGGATCCCTCAGATCCCTCAGTCCATGTGGCATGGCCAAAAGTATATAAATTTTTAAGAAAAATCACTTTCCCAACTGAAAAAAATGCACAGTACAAGAATTGTAGGTTTCAGTTTTATTCAGGAACCTTACTGAGGACAACAGCCTGAGAAAAGAACCTCTCAGTAGCTCTGAGGGAACTGCTCCAAAGAGGCAGGGGAAGAAGATAGTTTATATATGATTTTTTGCTGCAGAATACATGAAGTCAAGCATACTTCTTGATAAAAGAAGTCTGCTGGTTACAAGGAACAGATATCTCGATTATTGATTTTAGTGCTTTTCTATATATGAGAAGATGCAAGAATTCAGGCCTATTAAAATCTTTCTTGAGATATACATTTAACTATCTAAGGGGCCTGTTTTTCCAAAGCACAGAATGCCCTATTCTGTTTTCTGTCTTAAATTCCTTTCAGGGTGCTGTCCATCAGTGACTGCAGTAGCTAATGACTTGAACCTTGTACAACTGGACAATGAGCAGCATTCTTTCTTTTACAACTTTTAAGTAGCCTCTGAAAATACTTGACATATTTTTAAAACATAGTCAAGGCTATAAAAATTTTTTAAGTAAATTTACAAACTTAGTTTCCCTTTTAAGTATTTTAATTGTTTAACAAATGATTTTTAAGTACTAGTGAATTTCATAAATTTATTAAATTTAATGAGCTTAATGATCTTAGATACTGCAATACTGAGAATAATATAACAAAATCTCAACCAGAAGGGATATGTGTTAATCGATTTAGACAAGTTAACCATTTCAAATTTATTTACAAGGTTGTGATTTCAATTAACTAAACATTCTTGTTTATTATAAGTATATGAAATTACAAATACACCCCATTCTTTCAAGATATAATTGGCATATCTAAACACTTCAAATGTATAATTTTATAAATTTGGACATACATATACATATGTAATACCATTGCTACAATCAATGGAACAAATATGTCCACTACCCTCCAATTTTTCCAATATCTCTTTGCAAAGAATTCTCAAAGCTCAACAGTAAGAACAGTATTCCAAGCCAAAATGAAAAATGGGCAAAAGATTTGAATAGATATTGGACCAAAAGAAACAATTAGCACATAAGCACATGGAAAGATGCTTGGCATCTTAGTAATTGGGGTAATGAAAAGTACAACCACAATCAGATACTTACACACCTAACAGAATGACTGTATTTAAAAAGACTGACCATACTGAGTATTGGAGAAGACATGAAGGAATTGGACCTCTCATACACAGTGGCATTGATGCACAGTAGTACTGTAGAATGGAACCCCACTTAAAAAATAATTTGCAGTTTCTTTAGATAATTAAGCTTAGCCCTACTATTTAACTCACCCATTCTGCTCCTACGTTCCCAAGACAAATGAAAGCCTATTTTTATGTAAAGACTTGTACTGAAGTGTTCAAAGCAGTTTTATTTTAATAGCCAAATACTGGGATCAACTCAAGTGTCCAACAGCAGGTGAGTAGACAAACATATAGTATTATATCCACACAACAGACTACTACTCAGTAATAACAACAAAAAAAAAGAAATGAATTATTGGGTTTCCCTGATTCCTCAGATAGTAAAGAATCTGCCTGCAATGTGGGAGACTTGGGTTCAATCCCTGGGTTAGGAAGATCCCCTGGAGGAGGGCATGTCAACCCACTCCAGTATTCTTGCCTGGAGAATCCTCATGGACAGAGGAGCTGGGGGCGGGGCGGGCTATGGTCCATGGGGGTCACAAAGAATCAGACACGACTGAGTGACTAAGAACAGCACACAGTATTCATACAAGCAATTGATACGAGTGAATCTCAAAAGAATCATTCCGAGGGGAAGAAACTAGACTGCATACTGCATGATCTTATTAAAACTCAAGAAAATGCAAACTAATGTACAATGATGAAAGTATCAGTAGTCTGCGGAGGGAGGGAGGAGTGGGAGAGATGAGTTACATGGGTCTTAAAGAACAATTTGAAAGTTATGGAAATGTTCATTGTTTTGATTGAGGTAAAGCTTCGAAGGGTATATGCAAGTGTCAAAACATATCAACTTATATTCTCTTAACTTTGTGCAGATTATTCTGTCAATTATACCTCAGTCAAGTTCTTAAAAATAAAACAATCGATACACTGCCAGTTAAAAAACCTTTAATTTTTATTGTAGAGGACCAAGAAGATCTTTGTTTTTTTGACTGTCAAAGAAAACCTCTAAAAACAGATAAAACTTCAAAAACTATTTATGATTCACATAAAAATCAGAACTTGTCTTACGTATTTGTTACTACCAGTCTTGCTTTTTGGATTATATAGGACCCAAATGTATCAATGGGGATATGGTAGGTGATGCTGCATTGCAAACAGCCCTAATATCTCAGTATCTTTGAACTACAAAAGTTATTTCTTAAAACATCACATGTCCATTGGAGAACAGGGACTTTGCTTATTCTATGACTCAACAACCCAGGCTGCAGAGCGCTCACAGTATTGAATGCTGCCAGGTAATACTCAGGCAGGGTGTTCTGGAGGGAACATGCAATGAAATGTCCAACCAGAAGTGACAAGGCTTCTCTGTACTCATAACTATAGACAGAGAAACTAAGGCATAAGGTCCCACTTAAGTTCAAAGGCTGATTCACACCCAGAGCATGATGGAGCAGGACTGTGAATTTATCATACAACTCAGAAGAGCATGCACTTTTAAATTTGTGAATTGTTTACTTGTGGAATTTCCCATTTAATATTTCTGGACTGCTCTTGAAATAGTTTACAGTAATCCCCATTTATCTGTTATTATAAAGGAGTACTACAAAGAGAAGATAGCCTTCCATTTTCATTTGCTGTGTTTTGTCTACCATTATGTTTTGCTTCATTGTTCAAAAACTAAAATTCTCATTTATTGAGCTGAATGTCAGGTACCTTCAGAGTTATTGTATACTTATGAAGAATCATGCCTCCCTTTTATGTTGGTCACCAGTTTCATTCACCTACCATATCACATTCTTTCCTACCCTTTGCTTTGAGCATACCTCAATTTAACAGTGTCCTATTAACTCAAACTTAGGATTCTCTTCAGAATCCAACATCTACTCTTCACTGCCATCAACAGCACCTTAGTTTACATTCTCGTTCTTCTTGAATCTAGGTCACTTCAATTGTTTTTGTATTGCTTTCTGTGCTCCCAGTATCTGTCCTCCTCATTACACACAGGGTCATCTATTTGACAAGCAAATATTATTGTTTCATTATCTTCTGAGTGAGTAACAAAGAACTGGAAAGGCTTTTAAGTAAGGGAAAGTTCATAATCATCAGGGTCGCATAAATGTTCCTCTAAATCTAGCCCGGCAGACTTTCCCAGCCTCCTCTCACTAGGACAACCAGCACTCTCACACTAGGCTTTTCCCCGACGTAGGAAGTGATCGCAGGCCTCCTTGTCTTTGTGCCATCACCTGTGCTTAGAATGACTCCCTCCCTTCTGTCAGTTTCACAAATTCCTGCTTAACTATTCAAATGTCTTCTTTGATGCCATCTTTGACTTTTTGAGATAGAGACATCACTCCTTTCATGCTCATAAAATTGTGTGTTTTCTTTCACATGATATTAGTCATATGACAACTAGTCACATGTGAGTTTACCTAAGGTCTTCTCTAATAGCATTAGATTCTCAAAGACTTTGCTATGTCCTTCTCATCACCTTACCCAATAAATATGATACCCATGTATATGATATGCAATATATTATATGCATCCAATATATATTATTCACAGTGTTTTACCCAGTGGCTAACAATGAAATGGATGCAAGAAAAATGCACTGTGAATGTGAAGTGGAAAAAATGGGGTCCATGGCATTAATCCAAAAAAGTATCTGAACCATAAATATCTTTATTTCAACACTAGAAAGTAATGGGTACATTCTGTAGGTAATAGATTGGGATTTGGAGTATTTAAGAAATTTAAGTAAGAAAAATACCTACAAGCAACTCCTACAGCTCAATTCCAGAAAAATAAATGACCCAATCAAAAAATGGGCCAAATAACTAAATAGACATTTCTCCAAAGAAGACATACAGATGGCTAACAAACACATGAAAAGGTGCTCAACATCACTCGTTATCAGAGAAATGCAAATCAAAACCACAATGGGGTACCATTTCACGCCAGTCAGAATGGCTGCGATCCAAAAGTCTACAAGCAATAAATGCTGGAGAGGGTGTGGAGAAAAGGGAACCCTCTTACACTGTTGGTGGGAATGCAAACTAGTACAGCCACTATGGAGAACAGTGTGGAGATTCCTTAAAAAACGGGAAATAGAACTGCCTTATGACCCAGCAATCCCACTGCTGGGCATACACACCGAGGAAACCAGAATCGAAAGAGACACATGTACCCCAATGTTCACTGCAGCACTGTTTATAATAGCCAGGACATGGAAGCAACCTAGATGTCCATCAGCAGATGAATGGATAAGAAAGCTGTGGTACATATACACAATGGAGTATTACTCAGCCATTAAAAAGAATACATTTGAATCAGTTCTAATGAGGTGGATGAAACTGGAGCCTATTATACAGAGTGAAGTAAGCCAGAAAGAAAAACAGCAATACAGTATAATAACGCATATATATGGAAGTTAGAAAGATGGTAACAATAACCCTGTATAGGAGACAGCAAAAGAGACACTGATGTATAGAACAGTCTTTTGGACTCTGTGGGAGAGGGAGAGGGTGGGATGATTTGGGAGAATGGCACTGAAACATGTATAATATCGTATACGAAACGAGTCACCAGTCCAGGTTCGATGCACGATACTGGATGCTTGGGGCTGGTGCACTGGGATGACCCAGAGGGACGGTATGGGGAGGGAGGAGGGAGGAGGGTTCAGGATGGGGAACATGTGTATACCTGTGGAGAATTCATGTTGATATATGCAAAACCAATACAATATTGTAAAGTTAAAAAATAAACTAAAATCTAAAAAAGGAAAAAAAAAATAAAAAAAAAAAATAATAATAATAAAAGAGAAAGAAAAATACCTAATTTTATTAATTTTCTTTAGTTTAACTTTGGAAACTTTGCCAAACGTGGGCCAAAGAGGAAGGATCAGGTGGAGACCCAGGTGAAAAGCAATAGGTCATGCCACTTTCAATTGTCATGTAACCATGGAAATGGAAGGACTAGAGACAATGATTATTCAGAAGGTAAATTTAATAGAATTTAATGATTAATTGGATGGTAGAGAATGGCCAGTGGAAAGGTAGGAAAGATTAAATTCTGGCATATGAGAATGAGTAGATGAATATCCATCAACAACACTTTGGGATTAAAAAAAAGAAAGGGCATATTTTAGGGATAAAATCATTATTCATTTTGGAATGGTTTGAATGAGGGATTTCTGAGATAGGCCTAGTTATTAAGCTCAAAACACCAACAAATTACAAGTGCTATACTAGGAATATGAATAGGGGTATTTTTGTTTAAAATGAATTCAATATATGGCAAGAAGCATGCTCCATCAAATTACCTCTGCCACTACTGCTAAGTCACTTCAGTCGTGTCTGACTCTGTGCAACCCCATAGATGGCAGCCCACCAGGCTCCCCCGTCCCTGGGATTCTCCAGGCAAGAACACTGGAGTGGGTTCCCATTTCCTCCAATGCATGAAAGTGAAAAGTGAGAGTGAAGTCGCTCAGTCATGTCTGACTCTTAGCGACCCCATGGACTGCAGCCTACCAGGCTCCTCCATCCATGGGATTTTCCAGGCAAGAGTACTGGAGTGGGGTGCCATTGCCTTCTCCAAATTACCTCTAAAACCATGTAATAAATACTACTAACAGAACAAAGTGTAATAGAAACAAAGGAAGGTAACAATTGCTGCTGCTGCTGCTGCTAAGTCGCTTCAGTTGTGTCCGACTCTGTGCGATCCCGTAGACAGCAGCCCACCAGGCTCACCCGTCCCTGGGATTCTCCAGGCAAGAACACTGGAGTGGGTTGCCATTTCCTTATCCAATGCATGAAAGTGAAAAGTGAAAGCTAAGTCACTCAGTCGTATCCGACCCTCAGCGACCCCATGGACTGCAGCTTACCAGGCTCCTCCATCCATGGGATTTTCCAGGCAAGAGTACTGGAGTGGGGTGCCATTGCCTTCTCCAAGGTAACAATTACATCAAGTAAAATCTGATGAGAACTTCACAGTGTAGGTTAAGTTAAAGCTGGATATGAAAAGTAAATTTATTTTTGTAGGAGACAAGAGGGACCCGGTTCTGCCCCCATGGGACATGCAGTCACTTAGAGTTGGAGATAGGTGACTGAACAGAATTATCAGAATTTTTATACAGCATGGCGTGCTGCAGTCCATGGGGTTGCAAAGAGTAGGACATGACTGGTTGATTAAAAAACAACAATAATCATCAGAATTTATACAGAATTCTGTATACAGAATCATCAGAATTTTATCATTATAATACAATGTAATGAAATATCAATTCTGGTTGGGACAGGAGACATTTTAAAGAAGAAGATCAACAAGAGCAAAAATACTATAAGGGATAATTCTCTATGGCCGTTCATATAGACACTCAGGAAGTAGACATCCAAGTCCTACGTCTGGTATCCACTAGTGAAACTAAACACTAAGAAATGTTCTCCCACCCACAGAGACATTTGGGGAATACAGTGCACTAGGAAACATACAATGTTAGCAACAGAAATTAATCATTAGGTCTCTGCTGAGCTTTCTTCACTTCTGATCCAACTCACTGAAATAGCACAGGCATTTGGTGAGTTATTGCTCTTGACCATGTGATATATCAAAACTCTTTCACTGTAATTGCAATAATTATTCTGTGAAAATTATTTTAATAGGCATCACATTCTCAGGAAGATGCTAGCTGAGCATTACTTAAACATGAAGTCGAGAAAACAATAGTTTTAATCTCATTTATCATGCCTTATGGTAATTTTATACTTTATGATGGGTGATTTCTTATACAAGTGTATTTTGTATTTTAGATCAATACTGTTTTCCCATATTTAATGGGGATCCACCTGCAAAGGGCACTCAAATTTCTCTCCAACTGGAAAATCATGGCACATGTAAAGTCTGTCCAGATTTCCTCTTCTTAGGCTCTAAAATCACTGTGGATGGTGACTCACCATGAAATTAGAAGACGACTGCTTCTTGGGAGGAAAGCTATGACAAACCTGGACGGTGTATTAAAAAACAATGACATCATTTTGCTGACAAAGGTCCACAGAGTCAAGGCTAGGGTCTTTCCAGTAGTCATACAGATGTGAGAGTTGGACCATAAAGAAGGCTGAGCACCAAAGAATTGATGCTTTCAAAGTGCAGTGTTGAAGAAGACTGTTGAGAGTCCCTTGGACTGCAAGGAGATCCAACCAATCTTAAAGGAAATCAATCATGAATATTCATTGGAAGGACTGTTGTTGAAGCTGAAACTCCAATACTTTGGCCACCTGATGCGAAGAACTGACTCATTTGAAAAAACCCTGATGCTGGGAAAGATTGAAGGCAGGAGGAGAAGGGGATGACAGAGGATGAAATGGTTGGATGGCATCACTGATTCAATGGACATGAATTTGGGCAAACTCCGGGAGATAGCGGCGGACAGGGAGGCCTGGCCATGGCTGTGGTCCGTGAGGTCACAAAGAGTTGGAAACAACTTGGCAACTGAATGACAACAGTGCATCCTTTGTCTCATAAAATAAGGGCTGATTGATCATACATGAGGCAATCTACTCAGGTAAGGAAAAAGAAGAAAACTACGACAGGGGCAAGTGGCATGTCTGCCCCTTTAACTTCTTCTATTATGTCAGTGATCACAGAGGGGCAAGCTGTTGGGCTTTCTGCATGTGAAGCCTTTAAATCTCTAAGTCCTGGTCACACAGGTGCTCCTTCAGGCTTATCCTGCACAGGCTCTGGGCCAACCATGGCCCTAGTCAATAAAGTATAAGGCTGGAGGGACTTCTCTTCTTGTCCAGTGGTTAAGCATCCACCTTCCAATGCAAGGGACCAAGTTCGATCCCTGGTTGGGGAACTAAGATCTCAGGTGCAACAGGACAACTAAGCCCAAATGCCACAACCAAGCACAACTACTGAGCCCATCCACTCTAGAGCCTGGGCCCCACAACTAGAGAAGCCACAGAGTGCCCCAGTGAAGGCCCACAGGAGCCATACACACAAAGAGAGAGAGAGAGAGAAAGGGATAAGTATAATGGAGAAGGCAATGGCACCCCACTCCAGTACTCTTGCCTGGAAAGTCCCATGGACGGAGGAGCCTGGTAGTCTGCAGTCTATGGAGTCACAAAGAGTCGGACACGACTGAGCGACTTCACTTTCACTTTTCACTTTCATGCATTGGAAGAAATGGGAACCCACTCCAGTGTTCTTGCCTGGAGAATCCCAGGGACGGGGGAGCCTGGTGGGCTGCCGTCTATGGGGTCGCACAGAGTCGGACACGACTAAAGTGACTTAGCAAATAAGGTATAAGGCTAAGTAGTCACATGAGCCCTCTTGCTTTTCCAACTCTGGCTTCCTCTCTACTGAAACCTAAGATAAAGGATGTTTGAGCCTTCCACTGAGTTTTGCCATTGGTTGTCCCCATGGAACTTAGGGCAGTAACTCCTGCCTTTGAACTTTGCCCAGCTGTTCTATAGAATCAGAAAATTGTACTACATGGTCTTTCAGTCTCTTCTAAGCTGCAACAATTTTAGCAGTTAAGAGTAGATGTCCTAGTGAAAAATAAAGATAACCTGGATTCAAAACTTGACTCTGCTACTTACTGCAAATGTGATGATGGGCAAATTGTTTAAAAGCTAAACAATTTAAACCCTGCTTCACACATCTTTGAGATGAGGATAACAATAGTACCTATTTCATAGGGTTACTATGTAGGTTAAAATACACAATGCATACACAGCTCTTAGCACAGCAGCAGGTGTGTAGTATTTGCTCAATAAATGTTAACCATTATGAATGTTATTTTCTCCAGGGGCTTACCCTCAAGTGTCAATTAATATTGGGTTAGCTCTGTTTTCTGAAGCCACCGAGAAACCTGAGTATAGTTCTACACTCTGTATGGGGCCACAGCCACCTAGACATACCATAGCCCTCTTTTAAATTACCTATAGAACTCTGCTTGATTGTGTGTCTGACGCATTACAGGTGTTTCAAGTCTCAAAATCTCACCTTCCTGTTCTACGCTGTTTCACTGAGAGCATTAGCCTTGATTCTGACATAAGCCCATTATGGATCCATCAGCTGGGCTCCTGGTTATGACTCCGACTACAACTTCAACTTCAAATTAATATTGCCTGTCTGAAAAATTGGATTTTGTACAGAAACAGATTCTGGCAGCCACTTTAGACTGAAAGACCAGGGTTTCATTTCATGTTCCCTGAACCATGCATTCCCATTCAGTCTTTGGCATTTCAGCTCCACGTTTTTTATCCACCCACTTCCCTCTGATGCTGTGCCATCTGCTTTAGCTTACAGCCTTCTCTCTGTGTCATAGGAACCTTCCAATCAGCTCTTATGAGCACTCTCAGTAGAGCCAGACTCATTATCCACTAAATCCCCAAATGTCTATTGTGAAATCCTTTCAAAAGCTACTTTCCTCTGAGAGGTTAGAATTAGCACATATCGTTTCTATATCAGTTCTATAATTAGTAACTTTAAATTCCTGAGACTTCCCAGGAAGAGAAAAACAAATATCATCTATTAATGCATATATATGGAATCTAGAAAGATGGTATTGGAGAACCTATTTGCAGGGCCGCAATGCAGACACAAATATAGAGAACAAACGACTTATGGACATGGAGGGGGAAGGACAGAGAGGATGGGAGAGAGTAACATGGAAATATATACATTACCATGTGTAAAATAGATAGCCAATGTAAATTTGCTGCGTGACTCAGGGAAATCAAACATCTAGGTTGCTCTAACAACCTAGATGGGTGGAATGGGGTGGGAGGTGGGAAGAAAGTTCAAGAGGGAGGGGTCATATGTATACTTATGGCTGATTCATGTTGATGTATGGCAGAAACTAACACAATAATGCAAAGCAATTATCCTCCAATTAAAAATTTTAAAAAGAAAATAAAAATTCCTGACAGTTGCCTTGTTAGTCTTTACAAGTAAACCTCTTACTCATCATCATCAGGCAAAGCATAAAACAAATTGATGTAGCGTGCCTATTCAGAGAAAAACTGACAATAATGATGACAATTACGCTGAAAATTAGTAGGTAATACTTAGCACTTGCTATTTTTCTATCTGCCAAGCTCTATGTCAAGCATCATTCCCTCGTTTTTGTTTAATTCTCAAACAACGCTAGGAGGTAGCTAGCCCATTTTAAGTGTGAAGAAATAAAACAAAAGGCTGATGAGTTTAACTAGTACTCTAGCTAGTGAATACTAGAATTCAAATACTGGTCTGTTTAAAACTAAGCGAAAGGAAGAAAACATATGCACACATACCTAATTCCGACAAAGAAGGTATTGGTAAGAAGTATAAGAGTAGAATTGAAAGAGGTCTGTGGGTATCTAAGGAAGAATGAAGCCTCTTTCTACTTAAGGGGAGAAAGTGGGAATGTATACCTTTGGTATTTGAGCTTGGTTTTGAAGGATGGAGAGAAATAAAATGACTATCAAAGGAAGAAAGAGTATGGAGACAGGAAGTCAAAGAACATATAGAGTGAACATCTTTATTTTTGACTGGAGCAAAGCTTACACATAAATAAGTGATGAAAAATCACTTTTGAAAGAAATACTGATACCAGGATTTTTTTTTTTTTTTAAGTTGCTCAGTCATGTCCGACTCTTTGCGACCCCATGGACTATACAGTCCATGGACTTCTCCAGGCCAGAATAATGGAGTGGGCAGCCTACCTCTTCTCCAGGGGATCTCCCTGACCCAGGAATCGAACTGGGGTCTCCTGCATTGCAGGTGGATTCTTTACCAACTGAACTATCAGAGAAGCCCCAAGACCAGGATGTGGGATACCTTTAATCCTTCATCTTTGTTCTCCATTCCTAATGTCATCCTCTGCCCCTCACCTCAGTTTAGAACCTCATAAGTCTTACCTGAACTATAGAAATAACCTAGCTTGTTGTCTCCCAGCCTACCTTCTCCCCTCTTCAAACTACATCATTCATTCCCTAGTTGAAAACACTCCCTGAAACACAAATATGATAGTGATAATGCATTTCTTTCCATGTAGAACTTTACTCAGAAACCGTGAAGTTCTAAACTGGGGTGAGGGGCAGAGGATGACATTAGGAATGGAGACAAGAACAAAGATGAAAGATGCTCACTTCTAATACTGTATTAAGTGCAAAAGACAGTCTTTAAAAACTTCATAAGCTTCTTGGGAAGCAAGATGTATAAAAACAAAATCAAAATATTTAGAATTTGTCAATAAGTGGTACAAGAATACAGAGGAAGAATATATTAACTAAGGCTGAAACTTCTGGGGAACATTTTTAATAGAAGAGGTTAATTGAACTAAACCAGGGGAACTTTGTCAGTGTCCATAGACCTATTTTATTATCACAGCTGGACAAGGAGAGGCTAGGGACACTGCCAAACATCTTACAAATCATAGGACAGCTTCCGCCAACTCTTTTCCAACAAAACAATTCCCCAGCCAAAACTGTCTATAGTTTTGAGATTTAGAAGGCCCACTTTAAAAGATTGTCAGGAATGTGATAAACATTGACAAAGGTGACCCTGCTTTCTCATTGTAAAATGGAGCCATTAACAGTAATAGTATCTCCTTCATAGGGTTTATGACAAGATTAAATAAGGTGCTGGTTAAGTATTTATCACATGGTAAGTGCTCAATAAATCAATATCATATTTTTTTTTCAAAAATAGGAAACTGAAGGGAAAATAAATGAATTCATAATGAAAAATTTCAGCTCAACTAAAGTCACCATCTCTGCCACCAAGTTTAAAATGTGCAACCTCAGCTCTGACCTCCCTACTAGACTCCCTTCCCACCACATGCCTGCCATTTTCAGTTGACTGTCTCAACATTTTTCCAAACCAAACCTATATAAAACAGAACTCATAATCCCCTTACTAACTCCCTCCATTGTTTGTTGCAAAGACACATTCCCTTAGTCACTGAGTAAAAAAAGACAGTAAGTGTGATTCAGGAAAACTGTTCATGAGTCCCATCTGTTACTAATATGGTGTGTGCTGTGCACTATTAGCAATTCTGTTTCTGTTCTCAGCTTCCACTTTCCAATTGTAAAGTTGAGAATGTTACCTGAGATGATCCAACAGGCTTCTTCCAGAACCAATATTTTACTACTTGTAGTGAGATTTACTTTCTCCCTCTTCCTCTTCACCATATAAGTATTAGCCACTCAGTCATATCCGACTCTTTGCTACCCCATGGACTATAGCCTGCCAGGCTCCTCTGTCCATGGGATTCTCCAGGCACGAATACTGGAGTGGGTAGCCATTCCTTTCTTCAGGGGATCTTCCCGACCCAGGGATCGAAACTGAGTCTCTACCACATAATGCCAACAGTAACGTCAATTCTTTTTCTGGAAATGTCACTCAAACTTGTCCACTCTTCTCTAGCTCCAGTGGAAGCAGACCTAAGCGTGTGTTCAATGGCTTTTAAAAGGAAATATTGCAACAAACTCCCAACCAGGTTCCCCCCTTCCTCCTTTCTTTTCCAATCCATTCTACATGCCACATGCGTCCTCCTTACACATGTGTTTTATATGCCACACCTGCTCCAAATTCTTCAATGACTCCAACTTCATGTTTCATCACTAAAACTCTCCCCCCGGTACCCAAGGCCAGTCCCACCACCCATGATCCTCGTCCATATACTGCTCTCTAACCCAGACATCCTTCTCTCTTCATAAACTCTAACATGACAGATACATTCCTTTCAAGTTTCTCACATTGTCACAAAGCCCTCTGAAATGCCTTTATGCATATCCAGCCCTCCCATGAGTTATTAGAGAAATATTAATGAAAGGCTACTCAGACATAGCAAACATGTATAACATTATAGTGAGGAAAAAAAGACAAGACAAGAAGCTCAACTACAAATTTTAAGCTTATCCATTCCTGTGCTTTCTTGCAGAAAATTCTTGTGCATTTCTTCTCCCTCATGGAGCACCACCTATTCCTGGCGGTCACCATGGAACCTCCTGCTACCAAAGAAGTAGCAGGTGGGCTAGGAAGCCTGTTGTGACAAAACAGAGTGGGCTTCAAATGCAAAAGTGACTCCCATATATGTAGATAGCAAAATTTTAAAGAAAATAACAATAAGCTCAGTTACTTGGAGTTCTATTTAGTTTATACAGCAAATGACTATATGCTAACTCATTTGATCTAGATGGGTACTCTGCAGTCATTAGTAAGAGTTATTTTATAGGTGAATATTTGAGTTCCGACTTGTTAACTGGCTCATCCAAGGAACAAGATCTGGAGTAAAACTATGGTCTCTGGTCCCCAGGGCAGGACTTTTCCTCCTCAACCACTCTCACTGGCCCTGCAGTTCGTAGACCATTTATGTCCACTCAACAGTCAGACCAAGTGTGACTGTCTTCTTGAAGCCTCAGTCCTTCTGACCCACAATCAAAAATAACTAGAGTGAAACAAATGGTACCTCACAAGCCAATAAAATACCTATAACATAGACAATAGATAGGAAAGGGTCACCATAAAAAGAGCTCATAAAATTGATAGGAAAAAAAATGAGAATCCAGTTAACAAATACAATTCATGAAAAAGAATTACAAAGGACTAAACAAATACAAAATAAAACATCAAACACCACTGGTAATCAAAGTGCAAATAAAAAGGGTAACTTTTCTCCATTAAGCTAGTATTCTTTACTATAGAACAAAAGGAAGAGCTGTCAAACTTGCCATCACAGTGGCAATAATGTACATTGCTGGTGGGAGCACAACAAACTGCAAACAGTTCCAAAGAGTGTGCATTACTTTCCACATGTCTCCTCAACCGCATGAAGTGGATACACTGTGATTCCTATATTAGAGATGAGGGAGCTGAGGCACAGAAACTTTAAAAACTTTCCCAGATGCACATTAAATTAATAGGACCCTTCTGATGATTACTTAAATTCTATACAACAAGAAAATTTCAAGTATCAAAATTGGACCTAATATAATAACTTACTGAAAAGATTCATGGACAAAATGTGTTCCAAATAGTGTTAGCATTCAGATTATTCCTGATTTTCCTCATT
The DNA here is from genome assembly GCF_027580195.1 of Bos mutus. NCBI lineage: Eukaryota > Metazoa > Chordata > Mammalia > Artiodactyla > Bovidae > Bos > Bos mutus. The sequence goes on along the minus strand of NC_091623.1, from coordinate 98,958,593 downwards.
GTAATGTGAATGGCAAAATAAAAGGGGGAAAACTTGGAATAGTAAGAGAGAAACTGTTAAATCATTACAGTTTATCTGAGTGACAGACTATCATTCACCTCTCTGAAACAATATTAGTAATAAATTATTGACAGAAGGAAATGTTTTAGAATATTATTGAAAATGTTAAGGGATAAAAACTAATACAAAATCATATATACTGGTTCCAACTTTATTTTGAAAAAGTTGTCGGTATATATTTGAATGCAACTGCAAAGACTGGAATGCCATCCTTGGCTTGGAAAAGAGAAATGTATAACCTATAAATAAGAATATGGTAAATCTCCTTTGTAGGAGCAGCAAAAAATGTTAATAATTTAAGAACACTAGGAAGAATCTTGTTTTTAAAAGAGACTATAATTTATATTCTGAAAGAGATAGGAATACCAGAGCACCTGACCTGCCTCTTGAGAAACCTGTATGCAGGTCAGGAAGCAACAGGTAGAACTGGACATGGAAAAACAGACTGGTTCCAAATAGGAAAAGGAGTACGTCAAGGCTGTATATTGTCACCCTGCTTATTTAACTTCTATGCAGAGTACATCATGAGAAATGCTAGGCTGGAAGAAGCACAAGCTGGAATCAAGATTGCCGGGAGAAATATCAATAACCTCAGATATGCAGATAACACTACCCTTATGGCAGAAAGTGAAGAGGAACTAAAAAGCCTCTTGATGAAAGTGAAAGTGGAGAGTGAAAAAGTTGACTTAAAGCTCAACATTCAGAAAACAAAGATCATGGCATCCGGTCCCATCACTTCATGGGAAATAGCTGGGGAAACAGTGGAAACAGTGTCAGACTTTATTTTGGGGGGCTCCAAAATCACTGCAGATAGTGACTGCAGCCATGAAATTAAAAGACGCTTACTCCTTGGAAGGAAAGTTATGACCAACCTAGATAGCATATTCAAAAGCAGAGACATTACTTTGCCAACAAAGGTCCGTCTAGTCAAGGCTATGGTTTTTCCAGTGGTCATGTATGGATGTGAGAGTTGGACTGTGAAGAAAGCTGAGCACCAAAGAATTGGTGCTTTTGAACTGTGATGTTGGAGAAGACTCTTGAGAGTCCCTGGGACTGCAAGGAGTTCCAACCAGTCTATTCTGAAGGAGATCAGCCCTGGGATTTCTTTGGAAAAAATGATGTTAAAGCTGAAACTCCAGTTCTTTGGCCACCTCATGCGAAGAGTTGACTCATTGGAAAAGACTCTGATGCTGGGAGGGATTGGGGGCAGGAGGAGAAGGGGACGACAGAGGATGAGATGGCTGGATGGCATCACTGACTCGTTGGACGTGAGTCTGAGTGAACTCCGGGAGTTGGTGATGGACAGGGAGGCCTGGCGTGCTGCGATTCATGGGGTCGCAAAGAGTTGGACACGACTGAACGACTGAACTGACTGAACTGATAATTTATATTATTACTGTTGCAAAATAGTTCAGAGTTCACAAATCAGAGGTACCTAAATACTGTGGCATTACACCTAAATCTTTCTGAAATGAATCACATCCATGAAACTTTTTCAGTATTACTTGAATAAAACTAAATCTGAGCTCCCTGGTCAGGCCCCTTGCTCTTCAAGTTTGGCTACTCTCCTTGACCCACTGGGGTTAGGTCCAGCTGACCCTTAGAATCCAGGAAGTCAGACTTAGGTGTTCTGTTGACTCTTTAAAGTGTGAGAGTTCAGTAGAAAGAGCCTCACCCTCTGGTGCACCCAAAGGAAAACCTTCAGCCATGTCCAAACTCTGAGAATCTTCCTTCTTCTCTTGAGCCTCTATGGTCCCCTGAGATTCAAAGTTAGCTACTGTCAACCCTATTTCTCCTCTTTTACTCAAGGCCTGAACATAATCCCCATTCCTCAGAATGATCCTCACTGGGTTTGGAGACTACATTTTACTAATGCTGTACTAATGGAGCCTGGACTGGTTCAGACCCTAAGCACAAGCAATCAAGAACCAGGAAGACCCATCTTCCTAGGATGTGGTTTCTCCTGCCCACCCTCAGGACAAAGGGAGGCTATAAATCTTGGTCCTTATCCACATATCTGTACTTCCACAGCTGAAAAATGGATATAATAATAGGGATTGGGGGCAAGAGGAGAAGGGGACAACAGAGGATGAGATGGCTGGATGGCATCACTGACTCAATGGACATGAGTCTCAGTGAACTCCGGGAGTTGGTGATGGACAGGGAGGCCTGGCATGCTGCGATTCATGGGGTCGCAAAGAGTCGGACACGACTGAGTGACTGATCTGATCTGATCTGATCTTGTTAGACATATGCCATTAACAAGTTTTGAGCACATAGGTGCCAGTTCCATAAAGGGTAACTATTGTTATGTTAATGAGGAGACAATGATGACCAGGAAGAGCTTAATTCCCAGTTGGAGCAAGTACAGAAATTTAGCCAGACTAAACTCTTGGCTGTTTTTATCCATTATTTTATCTTCAGTACCTGTAGTATATATATATATATATAGGGAAGGCACACCGTTGACACTGGACAAATATAGATAATTGAATAAATAAATGGATTTGGCAAATACCTTCCAGCTGCCCAGATTTTAGGTATCTCTGAGGAGCAGTGATCTCTCACATGACTGGGTCGGGAGTGTGGGATGTCTGGGAGGGTGTCCAGGTTTCCTAGCCACGTCCAGACCCTGTATCTAGACGCACTTCTCCACAAGTGGCTTCCTCTTTTCCTAGATCACTATATAACACTAGGCAGAACTATGTGTTCCAGCTAAAACTGAAATTTGTGGCAAACCCTGTCTGAGGTCCCTCCCTTGGTTTGGGCAAAACCAGTTGGCACTATTAGAACAGGAAGTCCAGCAGTGCAGACGCATCCTGCCAGACCCTTGCCAACAGAGGAGAGGTTATGTGAATTGCTCTGACCCAAGAAGCCACTCCCTCTGACAACCATGTGGGAAGTCCTGTAGCCTCTCTGAAAGGGATGAACCTCGATAAACTCCATGAGGCAATAGGCACAGATTCAAGTAATCAAAATCTTAGGTTTGCACAGTGTGCAAAAAGGGATTCCAAAACTACCTTCCCAGGCAACTTCCTTCTTCCCTAGGTTTCACCTGCCCTTCTGTTTCTTAGAATAAGAAGTTCAGTAGCACGGACTGATTCCAGCGCACCTGGACTGGAAATCTCAGAAATTGAATTTCTATTTTCTGATTCCTGGAAGACAAGCAATGCCACCTCTGCAGCATTCCCAGTTACCTACTTTGCCATATTGTTTACCAGTATCATGGAAACAGACCTTATCTGTCAAAAGTCATGTGGCCCATTGGTTTTCAATGGTTAGTCCCTTGAACTGAATATGGAAGAGTCACCTAGGCAGCTTATTAAAAATTCAAAAATTTTGGCCCCAAACCTAGATATTCCAATTCAGTAGACCTTAAATAGGGCCCAGGTACTTCTGTCCTCCCATCCATCCTTCCTGTTTTGTTTGTTTAGTTAAATTAGTCAGAATATTCTGATGCTCAGACAGGGCTGAAAATCACAAATCTTCCAAATTCTAATTTCAGGCCTAACTATTGTATCCTCCCCATGATAGTCACAGCAAATGATGATCAAATCCATGTTTGAGAACTACTAATAATGGGAAGCCTGACTTCTGGAACAAAACCATCTTTTTCTAGTTATCTAACTCATTATATAATTTTACATTTTCAGTCAAGTTTTAACCTTCTTGGGCCCTTGAGAAATAAGTATAATTCCTCTGTTACATCCCAAGTTTCTTTGTTTGACATGGATCTTTGTACAAAGATAAAAGGATTATTTGTAACTCAGTCTTTCTCAAATGATCTACCTGGGGACAGTGCAGCTAGGATGTGTTCCATGAAAAAGTGGTCAAAGAAGTTTGCTGCTTATCAAAGACATAGGCCACATTCAGTGGTAGAAAATACATGCTATACAAGCAGGAGGATGGTGATCCCCTCACACATGCAGGTAGGGATTTTCAGCCTGGATGAAAGAACTTTTAACTGTCATCTCTACACCCTTTAGCACTGATGTCTTTATGAAGAGGATCTAGTAATTCCTTCTTGCTCACAATACTCCCATCCCATTTGAAACCTCAAAGAAAAGGCAGGGAAAACTGAGGATTCTGTGTGTAATTCAACCCTAGTCATCAAGGGTCAGCCCTAGGTCACACCCCATCAGAAGGCTTTGTCAATTAGTCATCATCTTGAGGGAAGGGCCAGGTCTGTCTACTCCCAATATAATTCACTCAGTTCTCATCAATGGCAATAGAAGATTTCACACTTCAATTAGTAAAGGCTCAGCAGATTTCAGATGAAAGAGAATCAGAAGTCAAGGAGGTCCACACCTACCCTTTTCTAGACATGTGGGAAACTGACCTAGTTTTGCTTTGTACCTTGTATAAAGCCTTTGCTGGCAATTAAATAAATTGTTTAAAAATGTGCATATGTTATACCAACCTGTTTCATCAACTGCTACTGTTTTCTCATACATTATTATGGTCCTACAGCAATCACATACATATTTTACATAGCTCTAATCATAGTACACATATAATTTTGTGCTCCTTATTTCCAATATGCTGTACACATTTTTCATATTCTTATGGCATTCCTAATTATCATACAATATATATTCAGGGAATCCACATGAAGTTCCTTAACATTTCCCCAGCTTTGTAATTTGATCTTACTTGAAACATTCACTACGATAGACTGTTAAACATTTTTGTACATAAGAATTTTTCTTGTCTTTAATCCTTTTCTTACTGTGGATTTTTATGAGTGGGATTATCGACCCCATAAGCTTAAACAACTTAAGGCAACTTAATCTTGTATAATGTTATACTAATTTATAATGATGCCAATAAGTATTAGAATTAATGTTTTAAAATATACATTTCATTACAAATTTACCTATATTGCACAATGTATTTTTCTTCTATATATTCATTTGTATATAAAAGCAGTACTTTTATAAAACATTTAGAGACGTATCTCAAGAACTTCTTTTCAAACATCATAGAACATATTCATATGAAAGAAATCCTCTAGCAAGTCTTTACAAATATTTCTCAAAACTGATGAAGAATTTGTATGATTTAAATGAGCCACTGTAGTAGGCAGAATTCTAAGAAGGCCCCCAAGATTCCTGCCCCCTGTTGCACATACCCAGTGAGTGTCCTTGAGTGTGGCAGGTCCTGTGAATATGAGAGCAAACCACCACCAAGCTTACACTAGGTTATAGGACTAAGTAAAGGAATTTTGCAGGTGTCATTAAGGTCTTTGATCTACTAATTCTAAATTAATTAAAAGCAGATAATCCTAAGTAGGCCTGACTTAATCAGGTAAACCCTTAAATGACAGTGTAGCAGGAGGTCAGAGACATAAGGTCAGCACATTTCAAAGCAGGAGCATACACATTCCTGCAGATCCTAAAGGATAATACTGCTGTATTTTAAAGAGGGCTATGTCTCAGACAATGAAACCTGATCACTAGGAGCCGAGAGCCTCAGTTCCACGCTGTAAGGAACTAAATTCTATCAACAACCAATCACTTGGGAGTAACCTAGAGCCGCAGAAGAGATTTAAACATCAACTGACATCCTGATTTTATCCTGGTGAGGTCCTGACCATAGGAACCATCTAACCCATGTCTGGATTCCTAACACACAGAAACTGTGAGATAAAAAATTATGTTATTTTAAATCAACGAGTTGGTGATAATTTGTTACTCAGTGAAAGAAAATTGATACATTAAACACCAAAGGTAAAAAAAAAAAAAAAACCAATAATCAAAAAACCAACCAATAGAAAAATAAAATAAAATAAAATAAAGCATTAACTGCAAATGGGATAATTGGAGCTACTAAATATCCCAAATTAATGTAATATTTTGAATAAATTTAAGTCATGCTGACCAAATTTTTTAAAAAGCAGTTAAAGATAGTCTCATTCTCCAGATTAAACAAAACAAAAAGGTTGCCAATAAGAATGGTCTTTTCCCCTATAAAATTAAGCTTAAAATAGATTTTACATGAGCATAAATAAATAATCTGGTGGTTAACAATGTTTGAAATACTAGGACATAACTAATAGCATAGAAAAAAAAAACTTTCTCCTCACACAAAATTTTAAGTATAAAATCAAAAAAAGAGATGGTGTACTGATAAACAAATAATCAATAAATATAAATAAATTCAAGGAAATAAACAAAAAGGTAACAAATGTCAAATTATGAAAAAGTCATTAAATATAAAGGGTAAATATTCCTGATCAAATGTAAGGAGTCTCCATGTAACTGAAAAGAAATTTAGCAACTGCTTTTAAGAGACATTTCTAACATAAAATTACAAACTAATTATTTAATTAATATGAGATGGATGGATGGCATCATTGACTCAATGGGCATGAGTCCATGCTGGGCTGGATGAAGCACACGTGGAATCAAGACTGATGGGAGACATATCAATAACCTCAGATATGCCGATGACACCACCCTCATGGCACAAAGCAAAGAACTAAAAAGCCTCTTGATGAAAGTGAAAGAAGAGAGTGAAAAAGTTGGCTTAAATCTCAGCATTCAGAAAACTAAGATTATGGCATCTGGTCCCATCACTTCATGGCAAATAGATGGGGAAACAATGGAAACAGTGAGAGACTATTTTGGGGGCTCCAAACTCACTGCAGATGGTGACTACAGCCATGAAATTAAGACACTTGCCCCTTGGAAAAAAAGCTATGACCAACCTAGATAGCATATTAGAAAGCAGAGACGTTATTTTGCCAACAAAGGTCCATCTGGTCAAAGCTATGGTTTTTCCAGTAGTCATGTATGGATGTGAGAGTTGGACTATAAAGAAAGCTGAGTGCTGAAGAATTGATGCTTTTGATGCTTGTTGGAGAAGACTCTTGAGAGTCCCTTGGACTACAAAGAGACCTTGGACTACAAATGAACATGAGTTTGAGCAAGCTCTAGGAATTGGTGATGGTTAGGGAAGTCTGGGGTGCTGCAGTCCATGGGGTTTAAAAGAGTCAGACACAACTGAGCAACTGAACTAACCTGAAACGTTTTTACATCAAATAAATTAGAAGCACATTTAAATTAATCATGACCAACTCCTTAAAAATTAATAGCACTATGAAAGTGAAAGTCACTCAGCCGCAAACCCATGTATGGATTCTCCAGGCCAGAATACTGGAGTGGGTAGCCTTTCCCTTCTCCAGGGGATCTTCCCAACCCAGGGATCAGATCCAGGTCTCCCACATTGCAGGTGGATTCTTTACCAGCTGAGCCACCAGAGAAACCCAAGAATACTGGAGTGGGTAGGCTATCCCTTCTCCAGCGGATCTTCCTGACCCAGGAATCAAACCAGGGTCTCCTGCATTGCAGGTGGATTCTTTGCCAGCTGAGCTACAAGGGAAGCCCCTAACAGCACTAACAAAAAAAAAAAGAAGAAGAAGAAACAAATCATGGAAGCTAATAAAGAAAAGAGCGGTGCATAAACTTTGTACTGGGCTTCCCTCGTAGCTCAGTCAGTAAAGAGTCTGCCTGCAATGCAGAAGACCTGGGTTTGCAGGTCTCCTTTCCTGGGTCGGGAAGATCCCCTGGAGAAGGAAATGGCAACCCACTTCAGTATTCTTGCCTGGAGAATCCCATGGACAGAGGAGCCTGGCAGGCTGCATCTATTGGGTCACAAGAGTTGGACACAACTGAGCACAAACTTTGTACTATGGAAGGGAGTATACATTAGTAAACTGGTCATTTAAAGGAGTATGGGTTTTTAAGCATGGATGACTTTATATCAAAACATCCAAAATGTCAAAAGCAACGCAAAAAGAAAGTTGAACATGCCTAAGAATAATAATAATACAGGAAATATAACAATCAAGGTGATTATCTTTTCTTTTTTTGTTTTATGATAGAGGCAGTAGTCATACTTAGGGACCTTCCTAAATTAATGAAAGGGTCTTTTTGTGTTAAGCCTGTTACATGTTTTATACTTTTCTTAAAACTCTTACTAATATGTACATTTCTTGGTGTGCATACTACAAAATAATTTTCATTATTCCCTGCAGCATGTGTGTGTATACTTGGCACCCAAATAAGGACACTCCAGCATCCTCAGGGTGATACTGGTAAAGCTTCCAGCACTGCACTGAGAGTGCTGGCGTGTCCTCACTTCTCCCATGAAATGTATTTGAGTAGTGGATCACATAGGCTTTTCTAAGGTCAAATATATGTTGTGTGTGTGCATGCTCAGTTGTTCAGTCGCATCTGACTCTTTGTGACTCTATGGACTATAGCCCATCAGGCTCCTCTGTCCATTATGCAGCCATAAAAAAGCTTTCTTCAAGCAAGCTAAGTGTCCATCAACAGGTGAATGTATAAAGAAGTGATGTATATATGCACAATGGAATATTAATCATAAAAAAGAATGAAATAATGCTATTTACAGCAACATGTATGGACCTAGAAATGATCATACTCAGTGAAATAAGACAGAAAAAGACAAATATTACATGATATTGCTTACATGTGAATGATATACTTCCCTGGTGGCTCAGATGGTAAAGCATCTGCCTACAATGTGGGAGACCCGGGTTTGATCCCTGGGTCAGGCGTACATGTGAAAAAAAAAAAAAAAAAAAAAAGATTCAAATGAACTTATTCACAAAATAGAAATAGACTCATAGACACAGAAAACAAACTTATGATTACCAAACAGGATGTGGGGTGGATAAAGTAGGAGTTTGAGATTAAAATATACACAGTACTACATGTAAAACAGATAATCAACAAGAACCTACTATATAGCACAGGGAATTCTACTCAATGTCTTGTAATAAGCTATAATGTAAGTGAATGTTAAAGAAATTATATGTGTGTGTGTATATGTGTGTGTGCGTGTGTGCATAACTGGATCATTTTGCTGTACACCTGAAGCTAACACAACATTGTAAGTCAACTTGTTTCAAAAAAAAAAAAAAAATTTAAAGCTTCCTTCATTTTCCTTTATGTGTGAAAGCCTAATTCAGTATCATAGATCTAGGGCTGGAAGACAAGTTAGATACTGCTTTATTTTTGCTTTTCTTTCTTTTTTATAGACATCCCTAGGGTACAAAATCATAAGGAGCAGAAACTTGGCATGAGAGGCTGAGCCTAGCTACTGAACTCTGAGCTTAATTTCCTCATCTGTAAAATGGGGCTAAAAATACCTTGTTTCTTTGTTTGCTTTGAGATGTAAGAGAAATAACACCTGCATCTGGAATAATATCTGGAAAATTGCACTTTTCTTTTTCTTCAGAGTTTTTAAACAGAGTAATTCTATCCACATACTTTCTCCTCCTTTCTCCCTCCCTCCCTTTCCCTCTCATTCTCCATCTCTTTTTCCCACAATTCACTCTTCATCATATAAAGAATATCACACACTGCTAGGTAATACCTACCTAGCAGCTGCTAAGGGGAAAAAAAAACACAGACCTGGAATATAAGAACCAGGCTTGCAAAATGATTCAGAGCCCTGGATCTGGACTGCTTGCACTGGACTCCTGAACAAGCACTGTGAACTTAGCCAAATTCTGTTAAGTCCTCTGTGTCTGAGATAAAAAATACAAAAAAGAAAAAAATAATAACAGTAGTAGTAGCTCCCTCCTAGAAGCTCACATGTTAGCACTTAGCCGGAGAGTGATGCATATAGTTCATAATGTTCAAAGAGTGTTAGCAATTATTATAGCATAAGTAGTATTTGAGCAGATGTTGAATAAAATATCTATAGCTGTTGGGATTGACATACATCCACCACTGTATATGTATGCTTTAAACACTATAAAATATATAACTAGTAATTACCTACTATATAGTACAGGGAACTCTACTCAATACCCTATAATGACCTACATGAGTAAAGAATCTCAAAAAGAGTAGATATGTGTATATGTATAACTGATGTATATGTATTAAACATATATATGTATAACTGATTCATTTTGCTGTAGAGCAGAAAGTAACACATTGTTTATCAACTATACTCCAATTAAAAACTGTTCTAATGTACACACTCCAGGCTTAAACAGGATGTGACAATAAAATGAAGGCATTCTTCCTTTTCATAACCAATTTATGATGGGATTAATGACCCTCTGTTCAAAAATTATCCCATCTCAAAGGTTCCTCAAATACTTCTGAGATTTTTTCCCCCCCATTCTTGCTATTTATGTGGTTGGGAAATAGATCTTCTAGTTCACCTGCCCTCAGGTCTTTATCAAGCCACCATTCTAAAGTTTCTGTTGCTGGTGACCCTTGGAATTGATTATTTTTTTGGTTACACTGTTGTCCAGGGGAGATCAGCATTACTAGTCTCTTCTGTTATCAATTGGAGAAGGCAGTTTCCCTAAACTGGTCGTCTTTGCTACTTGAAACGTCCCTGAAAAGTAGAACAAAGGTTCTACTTTTTGACTGGAATTTACCGAGGCTTTGTGAATAAGGAAAGGAAGGTAAAATACTGAGGATAACTTTAAAAGGCTCCTTGCATGGTTGGCTCTTCTTTATTTAAGGGTCATTTCCCCAGAGCAACGGGTTCCCAGGTATCTTCCCCCAACACATTTACCTGTATAATCATCATCTTCTCCTCCCCCTTCCTCCTCCTTATTTTTATTCTTTATCAGTACCTGAAGTTATCTTATGTATCTGTTTATCTATTCCCCTGTTTTAGAAAGGGAGTGCTTATTCATTCCTGAGTTCTTGGAACTTAGAATAGGGCATGTCTCATTGTAGGAAAACAACAAACATTAGTCTTAAAAATGGATGAGTGAATGAATGAATGAACAGAACCAGACCTGCCTTAGGGTGCAGCTAATTTTTGTTCATTTTTTAGATATCAACTTGCATATGACTTCTTCAGGCAATGTCCTCCATGACTGACTGGACAAGATAAGTGCTCCCTGTGACACAATTCCTCTGTACTCTTTTATCTAAAGTAATTCATTTTATTGTCTGTCTTCCCTCCTTGAGTTTCAGGTCAAGAATTAGTTCTGTTTCATCCTGTAATGGACTCCCAATTCCTAGACAAATACACCCCATGTAGTTGGTGCTTGACAAATCTTTTCCAAAACATAACTATTAAAAGATCATTCAACTTGATGAAATAATACACAAAATTAGGAAGTAGCCTTTTTGTTTAATGGAAAATACAAAAACTGAAACTATGTGAAGAAATCATTCTATTAATAATACAAAGTTAACCTAACCAGGATTTTACAAATTTCTGGATTTTTTTTTGACTCTTAACATCCCTCACTCATGAGTCATTCTGTTCCCTCCCCCTAGCCCTGTGACTACATATCACAAATTCTTGCAGTGTCATTATACAGAAACTTTCAGAATATCACTCAACAATAAATGCTTCATTTAACCCATAAAGTACTAATACCTGACATTAACAAACCTAATGACTAAGGAAATAGTTTTCCCATGAGTACTTTCACATTATTCTGTAAGGGGTGAAAATTGTAATAGTTGGTGCTCATATTGTTACATTTGGTGTCATCAGACTAGAGCTACATTCAATGTGACATATCTGGGAGTCAACCTGCCTAAGAATTCTCAGTCTTTAGGAATGTGAAGATGGTAGCATATTCCTACCCAGATTTCCATGGCCAAAGCATTAAAACAGTCTCTCAGCTCTTTTCACGCTTAGGCTCTTTTTCTGTTCTATTTTGTTTTCTGTCTTTCATGCTCAGGCTTTAAACACTATTTTCCACATATGTTCACACAACAGCAAAGAACCCAATTTAATTAACAAAAAAAAAATCACAATTTAAACAAAAATTAAATATATACTGACATAAATCATAGCAGGATCCTCTATGACCCACCCCCAGAATATTAGAAATAAAAGCAAAAATAAACAAATGGGACCTAATTAAAATTAAAAGCTTCTGCACAACAAAGGAAACTATAAGCAAGGTGAAAAGACAGCCTTCATAATGGAAGAAAATAATAGCAAATGAAGCAATTGACAAAGAATTAATCTCAAAAATATACAAGCAACTCTTGCAGCTCAATTCCAGAAAAATAAACGACCCAATCAAAAAATGGGCCAAATAACTAAATAGACATTTCTCCAAAGAAGACATACAGATGGCTAACAAACATATGAAAAGGTGCTCATCATCACTCATTATCAGAGACATGCAAATCAAAACCACTATGAGGTACCATCTCACGCCAGTCAGAATGGCTGCGATTCAAAAGTCTACAAGCAATAAATGCTGGAGAGGGTGTGGAGAAAAGGGAACCCTCTTACACTGTTGTTTGGGAATGCAAACTAGTACAGCCACTGTGGAGAACAGTGTGGAGATTCCTTAAAAAACTGGAAATAGAACTGCCTTATGACCCAGCAATCCCACTGCTGGGCATACACACTGAGGAAACCAGAAGGGAAAGAGACACGTGTACCCCAATGTTCATCGCAGCACTGTTTATAATAGCCAGGACATGGAAGCAACCTAGATGTCCATCAGCAGACGAATGGATAAGAAAGCTGTGGTACATATACACAATGGAGTATTACTCAGCTATTAAAAAGAATACATTTGAATCAGTTCTAATGAGGTGGATGAAACTGGAGCCTATTATACAGAGTGAAGTAAGCCAGAAAGAAAAACACCAATACGGTATACTAATGCATATATATGGAATTTAGAAAGATGGTAACGATAACCCTGTATGCGAGACAGCAAAAGAGACACTGATGTATAGAACAGTCTTTTGGACTCCGTGGGAGAGGGAGAGGGTGGGATGATTTGTGAGAATGGCATTGAAACATGTATAATATCATATGTGAAACAAATCGCCAGTCCAGGTTTGATGCAAGATACAGCATGCTCGGGGCTGGTGCACTGGGATGACCCAGGGGGATGGTATGGAGAGGGACGTGGGAGGGGGGTTCAGGATGGGGAACACGTGTACACCCGTGGCAGATTCATGAAGATGTATGGCAAAACCAATACAATATTGTAAAGTAATTAGCCTCCAATTAAAATGAATAAATTTATATTTTAAAACATAATAAATATATAATTATATAAAAACAATATTATACTATCCAATTTGATGGCAAAATCTCTCAGCCTCTGTCCCTGCTTTGGGGAAAAGAATATGCATTTTTTGTACTGCAGTTTCCTCATGTGCAAAATGGATATAGTAATGGCCATCAAGTTCAGAGAATTGTCTTATGGTTTAAGGGAGATAGTAATCATGAAAGCAACAATTATAGCTCCCATTTACGGTCTGCTGCTGCTGCTAAGTCGCTTCAGTCGTGTCCGACTCTGTGCGACCCCATAGACAGCAGCCCACCAGGCTCCGCCGTCCCTGGGATTCTCCAGGCAAGAACACTGGGGTGGGTTGCCATTTCTTTCTTCAGTGCATGAAAGTGAAAAGTGAAAGTGAAGTTGCTCAGTCGTGTCCAACTCTAGCGACCCCATGGACTGCAGCCTACCAGGCTCCTCCGTCCATGGGAGTTTCTAGGTAAAAGTACTGGAGTGGGGTGCCATTGCCTTCTCCAGTGATGTCACAGTGATGGCTTAATCTAATCCTTCCAACCACTCTTGTTAACAGTTATTAATATTATTGTAACTTCATTTTACAGATGCAGAAATTGAGGCATGTAAACGTTACACTGCTTGCCATAGTTCACAAGCTGGCTGTTCATTTTTGAAATGAACATCTTTATCAATCTGTGCCAAACAGAAAAATAAGGCAATCATTTTAGTGAATAGCAAGTTTCTAAATGAGAAACTTCAGGTTCTTAGCTATTAAAGTAGCCCCCAAATTACCAGTTTGCTAAACATTTTAACTCTTACTTCATCAGAGTAAGAAGTGTGTTGTTTTTTACTTTCAGTGTGTACTTTACAGAGAATTTAAGTAATTTGCCCAACTACACACATTTAGTGATGGAACTGGAATTTGAACACTGCTTTGCCTAACGTTAAAGCCACCTCTTGTAACCACAATGTTTTACTGACTCTAAAACCCCTTGACCCTAAAGCGAGTTTGACCAAATGTCCCAACTCTGCCCATGTGTCATTTCTTCTCTACCCTCTTTACTGGATCAAGGACCATCACCTTCCTTGCTTCTCTATTCATATAGCTTAATTCGCTAAGTGATTTTGGAAGAGGCTATCGACAAAATTTAATTCTTTTGTTTTTCCTCATCCATAATTCCCAGACCCACAAGCTTTTTCCATTTCTAGAAGCTAGAGAGGAAAGGGATAGAGAATCAAATCCTGACTCTGATTCTGGAAACTTCCTCCACAGACCAGGGAGGTGCACACTCCAGAAATTATGTTCCCTCCTCACACAAGTGTTCATCTCTGCTCATTTGTCCCATTCCAGGCAAGAGTCTCCATCCTTCCACACGTAAGCACCAAGTGAGTTTTATTCTTAATAACAAGAACAATGATAACAATTAGTATTTATTAGAGTCTTCGGTTTCTCAGTACTTGCTACATGTTTCTTATTCTTTATACTATTTCATTCTCATTGCCACACACTGAAGTAGGTATTACTATCACCATTTTGCAACTGATAAAACTGAAGTTTGTGCAGATTAAGTAATTTTGTCATGAAGCCCGTAAGCTGGAGAATGAACATTGGTTTTTCTGACTCCAAAGCCCTTGTTCTGAACCCTTGCCCCGTATTACATCTGATCCCATCCCATCAAAATATAGTTCATGTTTGAGCATAAATATAGCACCGATGTAGTGCAAACAAGTTCACACATGCATATACAAGAATCATCATATTTATATATTATGCAATTCCACACCTACAGGTATTTTCTCACAGTGTCTTTCAAGTTTCACTTAGCAGCATTGTGACCTAGCAAGTCATATGAATTCTGCAAATAGTATTGCTATTCTGATGCAACTCAGTGGAAGCCTTACTATTATAACAAAATTGTCTGAGGCATTTCACGGACGTGAGTCTGAGTGAACTCCGGGAGTTGATGGACAGGGAAGCCTGGCGTCCTGCGATTCATGGGGTTGCAAAGAGTCGGACACGACTGAGTGACTGAATTGAACTGAACTGAAACATTTTATCTAGTTCTCACTTGGGGTTCATATCAATCATAATATGTGCGATTATCTCATTTTGCAGAAGGTGGTACAGTTTCTGATAATTGGACAATGACCTGAAATTAGAGGCCAGCAGGGGAAAGAGTGGGGAATTTAATCTCAGTCAAACCCTAAAGCCTAGGCTCTTTGCATCACGTGCTTCATGAACTACTTGCTCATCCTATGCTCTCTCTTCACTCTGTAGTCGCTGGTATTGGTCATCTTGTGAAATCAAATATTTCCCTAGATGGAAATCTCCAATCACTTGTATCATTACTACACCAGAATGCTTTTACCCAGGTGGAGTCCTTATTTCTTCCTCTCAGTCTTTTACTTCCCAGTGAAATGCCTGGATACAGTCCAGAGTAAAATGAGTTGAATGGCTTCCTGCTCTGTGATGCTGATTCAGCTAAAGTGGGGTCTGCGTGACTGAAGACAGTTTGTCTCCAAAGGCAGGTCTCTCTATCTTCTGGGTAGCTCCAGGGCTAAGAACCCAACAAACCAGCACTTTGTCTGGGATGGCTTCTGACTTCTACACTAGCACTTTTATTTGTGAACTCTCTTTTCTCAGTGCAGGAGATAGAAAGATAGAAGCCCTCTATCACCTGAAATCCTACATCTATAGTTATTCAATACCCGCACGTTTTCTGATTCCATACACTCATATGAACAGGACATTCAGTAATAACCTAAGATAGGACTTTTTGTGAGCTAATGTTAATTCCAATACAAACTACTAATTATAACCCCATTAAAAAAAAAAAACAAACCTATGATCCCAATCCAGCTCAGAAAAATTTAAAAGTGGAACTCTAAATTATAAATGTGGAATTATAAATAATTCCACAGCATTTCACTGCCAAGGCTGATAAATAAACTAGATTGCATAACCTATTTTTTATATCCCATAGGCCAAACCACCATTATAGCCTGCCTATAATACTGCAATAGCCTTTGAACATTTCTGTGTTTGTAGTCTTGTACCCTTACAGTCTAATCAAAGATCCGCCAATATGTTATTTGATAAAATAAATTATGTTGTCAGTCTCCTTCTTAGCACCATCTTATGATTTCTCTTTAGTCATAGAGTAAGATCTAAACTCCTTATAATGCTGGTTAGATTTTATTCAGAGAACATTCTCAGAGAAAATTCTCTCTTGGAAAATTCAAGACAATCGTCAGTCAGTCTATGAATACCCAGCAGAGAAATTTTTCCCTATAAAATGTTGCAATTCATGGGGAAAACCTGAGAGCAGCAAGAAAAAGAGATCTTTTTAATAAAAAAACAACAGAGAGATAACCACCAAAAGAAAAACTATGCTTCTTATGGGGATCTGAAGTAAAGCATTCAGAATCTATGCTATACTTAGGCTTTTACCAAAAAGCAGGATTATTTAGCTTGAAATAGAGCAATGAAGCTTCACTCAATTTTTATTTAGACTTTTTTCTAAAGATTCTTGGGATTATGGCATCTGTGGAACTGAAATAGAAACTAAAAATCAGTTATTCTAAGACCTTTCATCCATGAATGAAGACAGTAATACCCAAAGAAGAATGAGGTGCCAAGATATTTGACTCCACAAGATAATCAATACCAGCAACTGCAATGTGAAGAAATAGCTTAGGATGAGGAAATAACATGAGTTGGTGTCAGAGCCAGGACTGGAACCCATGACTCCACACTGCCCAGTGCTTTCAAACAATCTGTCATAAAAAATACCAGCTTCTCTTTTCTTTCTTTCCTTTTCTTTTTTTCTTGTTTGTTTTCTATTCATCACAAACCAATGCCTTAAATTAAATGAAACATATACCGCCAGCCCTCCATTTTCATGGGGGATTGATTCTAGGACTCCTCATGAATACTAAAATCTACAGATACTCAAGTCCTTTATCACACATGTGCCAAATATGAGTGCACATTTCTCTACTGGTAGATTTAACAGACATAAAGGCACTCTGTAAGACTGATACACATCTGTTTAAATGCTTGTTCTCAATCCCATACTTATCACATTCAGAACAGCAACAGATTGAGGACCAGCACTGGTCTGAGGACTGCACTTTGAGTAGCAATGCTCTAATGTCATGCCTAACCAGTCACCTTCCAGATCCACAAGATCCTTCTTGGTAGCAAGTTGACATCTGACCTGGATAAATCCTTACAAAGCAGGCTGTTGCCATCTTCAAATGCAATCCTTGTTCTTCAGAAATTAACTTCATCATGAACTCACTTCTTCTGATGAGTTCAGAGAAATCCTGGACCTAGTAGTGACTTCAGACATAGGAAAGAAGGTTCCTCATACTGAGCATTTTAATAACGAAAAAGGCTCAGAATGACCAGTGTTTAAGAATACACTAAGAATTTCTTCAGACATGTATTTCACAAAGAAGAGCACTGAGGAACATATAGTCATTTTTTCCAAAACTGCCCTGTAGCATCATCCTGTTTCTACCAACACTTCTCAATCTGTCTTGTTTCATTTTTTCCATATAACCATTCCCTCTTCAAACTTTATACCTTATTTGTTTTCTATATCCTCTGATAATAGCAATATGTAAGTAAATTCATCAGTTACAATCCTAAGTGCTTTATGCACATTCATTCATTCATTTACTTCTTAGAACTATTGCTATCCTCAACTTTAGAACAACTCTGTGAAGTAAATACTATTATTATCCTCAGTGCAGAGATGGAGCATAGAGAGAAAGTGGGTGGATTCAATTTGAACTTTGTAAGATAGAACACCTGTAAGACACGCATCCATAGATATTCACAAGGCTGCTATACTTAATCATGAAATTCAGGACAGCATTTGAATTAGACATTAGAATCCTCAGTCTGTGGATGCAAACGAGGGTAGTAGACCTGGAGGACATCTTTTAGGATCATTTGCAGAGTTAAAAGGGTGGGGAGGGGCCGAGCTCTAAAGCGCACCAGACACACCATAATCGGTCATTAATGGAGTCACGTAAGTACAGTGACTGGATCTTGTGTAACTGAACTGCTAATGAAAGCATCTCTGTTTATACTGGAAAAGGGGCCCAGATTCCAGTATCTTTTGCCTTCAAAAAAGGGCAGAGACAAATATTAGAACATGTTGGTCAATGACTAAGAAGGCCTGGAAACTATGACTGAAACAGTGTAACTGTGGGAACACCACAGAATGGCATGGAAATCAATAACCACAGGGCAAGCACTCCATCAGTCGGCAGCCTTCTGAAAGATTCTCTTGGGAGGCAATGGGAGACTTGTTCTTTGTGGTTAAAGAAGATGAAATTAGGACATGTGGGTGAAAGCTGCAGAGAAGCCTATTTCAGCTCGCTTAAGGAAGTGTTTCCCATGGCCAGAGCTCTCAAGTGGACCTGGCTGCCTGTCAGCAGCCACTGGCGGATGAAGGCCAGGTTCCAGCTGAGGGTTAGACAGGACGGGTCCCCTCTGTACCCATGGGAACCCTCACAGTCTTCCTCACAGTTGTGAGGAAGGCTGTGAGGATAGAATGGGTATTTTTCCTGGTTGGGCAAGAACTATAGGACAATAGCCGTGTGGTTCTCAGACAACTCTCCTTGACTGTGACGTGGGTTCTATAAAGGCCAACAATAGTGCTCACAGAGCAATGGCTCTTTGATTCCCATCAAGCAGTACTTTAGGTGTCCTCCCAAGTTGGAGGAGGAAGACTCTAGTTTCAAGTCTCTCTTACATCAAGAGAGAATTCACTAAGGGCAGACTCACAGAAATCTCCCATCTGAAACAACCTCAGAGTTCTAGCTGAGTTCACACCACATAGGATCTCCCTTTCAGCACCCCTAACAAATGCCCACCTAGTTCTATTTATACATCTTCCACAATGAGGAGCTTTCTGCTTCACAAGGTAGCCATCCATGGTTCAATAGTTCTCTTTGTTATTTATAAAAATGAAAACAACGGAGGACATTTAGTTGGTTCTCACTATGTGTCCAACTAAGCTGAATACTTTCCATTCATTAAACCATTAGTCCTTGCCACACAGACTTATTAAACAGATGAGGAAATTAAACATCATAATGTGAGGAATATGTTCAAGGCCATGAAAAGTGATAGAGCTAGCTTCAAAGAATATGATTTTCACAAACCACTCACTCATCAATCATTTCAATTGTAACATGTCTGAAAATCGCCTTTACTGTTACACACCAAAACTTTCTCTTTAAATGCTTTTGTTTCAACTTTTTTGAAAAGTTAAATATCTACTTTAACCACTTCTTATATATCTGAAATCATAAAATTGTCTACTAGTTATATATTTCCCTAGTATGTAGTAAAGTAAACTTATAACAAAATTTTTCAAAATGTTAAATCATGTCCTAGATAAAAAAAACTTTCTTAGCACCATTTTGTATATACTGTATTTTGGAAAACATTGCTCAGCGCTACATTATTTCTAATTTTTTAAATACATATTTTGAATCAAAAACTCGATTTTTGCAATTATTTCTCACTGTTGGTATTAACTCTGCCCTGTGAGCCTACAGAGAAAAAGTCTTGGCAATCTTGTCTTTAAGACTGGTTTTCAAGTGTCTGAGAAGACCCTATCTCCCTGAAGTCTTCTCAAGGTTGGTCATTTCCTGTTCCTCCAACTCTTAGAGCTTCTAGGTTCCTCTAGACCCTCTTAGGCTGGTCACTCTTGCTTAAATTACCCTATGCTGTAAAAATAACCACAGTTGTTATTACATAAGGCTATATACAACCCCAGTTGTAAAACTCAGAATCTTTACACATATACCCAGTAGGTGCTTCTGTACTTAGATTCAGATGGAAACAGGGCTGGGGACAGAGCACATAGCTTGCTGGAAAGAACATGGTCCCAGCCCAGACATGGACTGTTTCACAGCTCTGCCCACCCTCTGGCTACCACTGATTTATAGGAGCCTGAGTTTATTTAGTTGAGAAATGAATATAATGTCTTGTTGTGCCAGCCTCTCAGTGTGGTTGAGAGGACAAAATGAGACAGTTGACATGTAAATTGTGTAAACAATAAAGAGTTCCACACATTAGTTATCACTAAAGCAGACCATATGGACTTCCCCAGTGGTGCAGTGGAAGCTGTCCATGCTTCCACCGCAGGGGACAGAGATTTGATCTTGGTCAGGGAACTAAGATCCCAAACACCACAGTGCGGCCATTAAAAGAAAACAATTAGGCTGCATGGCCTAAATACACCATTATTTAATCCTATAAGTGACCTTCGAACCCAGGCTACCTTATAGCTCTTCTAGAAAATATCAACTTAGTGTTGTGGACCACACTTGCTGGTCAAGTAAGTCACATGTGAGGGTTGCTATATTCTAGTCACTGTTCCAGGCCTGGGATACAGTGTTGAGTATAGAAGACAAGTAGGGTGGGTATTCAACTAGACAAACTAATGGTCATACTGATCACTAAGATACTGAAATATTTCCACAACAGTGGGTACATAGACATTTTCTTGAGTCCCGTAATTAACCTGCCCTGCTTATTTACTTCAACCCCTCCCTCTGGACTCCTGGGCCTCCTCAACAACTTAAAGGTCAAGGGGGCCCTCTGGACCCTGTTTCAAGACTTTGGTCAATGTCAATCTTGACTGATTAGTGCCATGTAACACTGGTTGTTAAACATTTGGAATAGCACTCTGGGAAAAGAGATTCCATTCTACTGAGAAGATACAGAGTAAACAGTGAATGAAACAATGCATAAGTCAATAGCAGATTGTGATAAGACTCTAAAGAAACGAGATGATAGTTGGGCTGAAGCAGGGGTGGACCTCAGATAGCGAGATAAGGAAAGGCCTCCTTGCAGAAGTGACATTTTTTTGAGACAGGAATAGGGAAGAAGGAGTGAGAGCCACCCATGCAGAGATCTCGGGGAAGAGCATTGAAGAGAGAGGAAAGAGCATCGAAGGGAAAGGAACGAGTAGGAGCCAAAGCCCTGGGGCAGGAACGGGTTTGGCATGTACAAAGAGGAGAGAGAAGGCCCCTGCGACTGCATCACAATCAGTGTTGTCCAAAGTAGGCCAGTGCAACAGCATGTGAGCGTGGGCAGTCTCTGGCAACAATCTGGGTTTTATTCCAAGTGGGAGGAGCAGTCACTGGATGATTTAAGAACACTGAAATGTGATGATCATATTTACAAATGCCTGGTTCTAAGAAACTCAGAAGACACTGTTTCCTATTGTCTGTTGACTACAACTGCAAAACCTGAGGCTGACGAATGACCTGATAGACGCATACCTGGTAATGATAACAAATTCACCAGCCTAGAGCCTGGGACCAAAATAGGAGGGAAATCAGACACCCAGGAAACCTGCCTTGCAAGGTTGGAAAAACAGGAAATGACCAACCTATAGAAATCTTAATGGGAACATAATCTTCTTAGACACTTAAAAACCAGCCTTGGAGACCAAGCTACCAAACGTTTTCCTTTCTTTTTTAAAGTATAGTTGATTTACAATGTTGCGCTAATTATTACTGTACAGCAAATGATGGCCATCATTAAAAAGTCTACAAACAACAAACGCTGGAGACGGTGTGAAGAAAAGGGAACCCTCCTACACTGTTGGTGGGAATGCAAATTGGTGCAGCCACTATGGAAAACAATACGGTGGTTCCTCAGAAAACTAAAAATAGAATTACCAGTAAAGCAACTATCCTCCAATTAAAAATAAATTTAAAACAATAATAAAAAACAAACAAAAAAATTACCATATGACCCAACAATCCCACTCCTGGGCATACATCCAAAAGAAACTCTAATTCCTATGTTCATAGCAGCACCATTTACAGTGTTCTCAAGACATGGAAACAACCTAGATGTCCACTGACAGATGAATAGACAACAAAGATGTGGTGTGTATGTACAATATTTTCCTTTCAATAGTCTGACTTCCACAACAATCAGGTAAAGTGGTTCAAGGAGAAGTTATCATTTCTTACCATTTTATAAATAAGAAGCACCAGATTCTGCAAAGAAAATTACAACTGTGCTCCACAGAGCCATTGGCAGGGGTTATTTCACTTATTTTACTTACTGAGAAATCAATCAAGAAGATTTACCTGATTTTATACACAATCATCACTGCTGGCTTAGACTAGAATACAGATGCCCTGATTCTCATTATAATATTCCTTATGACGTTGGGGAATAGGAGAATTTTGTAACGTGTTAGTCAACTGAAGAATGACCCAGCCAATTCCCCAAGTACTATTCAGCCCACAGATGTGATGACTATCTGGTCAGGCATTCAGACAACCTGTTTGCTTTATCGAGTGTAGAGAAGGCATACATGCATTCGGTTTGGCATATATACACTTCAGTTAATTTTCATTCTAAATTTTAGAGATGGCTAAAATCTGCCCAGAAAATTATCTGTGATTGAACTATCATCTAGTCAGAAAAAAAAAAGAAAAAAATCTAAGCTTTCTAAAGATGACCCAGAAGATCACAGTAGTATGAGGGAAAGAGGGGTGGATGAGAAAGGAAGAAATGCTTCTTTGTTCCTAAGTAGCCTGTAACTGTGAGTCACTCAGTCATGTCCAACTCTTTGTGACTCCATGGACTGTAGCCTGCTGGGGTTCCTCTGTCCATGGAATTCTCTAGGCAAGAATACTGAAGTGGGTAGCCATTCCCTTCTCCAGGTAGGGGATCTTCCTGACTCAGAGGCTGAACCGAGGGCTCCTGCATTGCAGGTTCTTCACTGTCTAAGCCACCCAGATAACTAGTGGGAAGCTGCGATACCCACAGTTATCCAAAAAGTACAGAATAATAGAGGTATACATCTTACGGTCATTATACACCACTACTGAATAAGAGAATGTCAGAAACATGAGAAAAATCTGTTGTCCACAGAATGGAATGTAATGTCAAGGTGGCCTTTCCCATACTTTTGCAATGACGTTTTCCCTCTGGACCCTCCTCCCTGCTGCATAGTTCCAACTTCATCTCCATTCGGTTCTCTCCCCATAACACTCCTTCACCCACGTCCTTAGCTTACTTTGATATTTTCTCTCTTCCAATAGTCTGTAAAGTCCTCTGCAGGGACCATGTCTCCTTCTCTCCCTAATTCCATAGTGCCAAGCATGGTATATTTCATTGAAAGGACACAGTCCAGTTCAGTTCAGTTGCTCAGTTGTGTCCAACTCTTTGCGACCCCATATGAATTGCAGCACACCAGGCCTCCCTGTCCATCACCAACTCCCAGAGTCTACTCAAACTCACGTCCATCGAGTCAGTGATGCCATCCAGCCGTCTCATCCTCTGTCATCCCCTTCTCCTCCTGCCCCCAATCCCTCCCAGCATTAGGGTCTTTTCCAATGAGTCAACTCTTCACATGAGGTGGCCAAAGTACTGGAGTTTCAGCTTCAGCATCAGTCCTTCCAATGAACACCCAGGACTGATCTCCCTTAGAATGGACTGGTTGGATCTCCTTATTAAATAACACAAAACACAGCCATGACTTCCATTTATGGAATAACATGTACCAGGCATGTAAGTGTTTTACCTAGTTTATTTTTATCCTTTTAGCAATCCATGATGTAGGTGTCTTCAGTATCATTTTACAGAGGAGCAGATAGAAGCTTGAGGAACTTAAACAACTTGCCCAACATCACCTAATGAGTAAGAAGCAGCTCAATTCACTTTTTTTTTTTTGATACAAACTCTAGAGTAACCTACATACTAATCTTGGCTGCCTCTCTGTACTATTTCATTATAAAATTGAAAGGAAAGAGCTGGAATGATGAGACAGAGTCAGACAAGCAGCCACTTGCATTAAGGAAGCTGGACCAGTTGAGCGGCCAGCAGAGTCCACATTCTTACTGTGTACCTGGGTATTAGAGGGTGGGCAGGTATCTGTGGGAAGGAACTCATTTCAGACCTTAAGCTAGTTCCCATCCCCTTTTAATACCAGACAAACAAACTGAAAAGGAGCTGCCCCGTGCTCAGATGTACTGCATGCTAATCCTGTACTCCTTGGGAGAAGAGAAGCAGTAGGAAATGTTTTCTACAAGTCTTTTCCTGGCAGACAGAGAGCTGAGTCAGACAGTCGGCTGAAATTGTGAAAGGGTAGACAGGCAGCTTAACAGAGGGTGGTGCAGGTTTCTTGTTACTTAGCCTTTCCCAGGAGCTGGGGAGCAGGATGCTCGCACCACAGTGAGAGCGGATATTTAGAAAGAGTGGGAGGTGTCCTGGTGAAGGAGAAATATGCCAATTTGGAAATCCAAGGTCTTGAAGTTGTTGAAAAAGCTATTGAAATGACGGCAGCGAATACAATGGGGTGTGGTTTAGTAGAAACGGGCACTAGCCTTGAACTTAGGGAATTGTACCTTTGAATTTCAGTGTTGAAACAAACTTTTTTGAAATGTTAATTAATATGAATTTGTTGCCAGAATTTTGCTTCATTCCTCATTTCTTCCCACATTCAATCAGCTAAGCATTCTCCATCATTGCTGTGGAGATGAAGTGACAGAAGAAAGCAGAAAAAGCAAAGGGAGTTGGTTGCTGGTTTGGAGTTTAGCAACCCACACATTATGCCTCAGCTATAGATGCATGAGGTTTTGAAAGAATATATGATATGGTGATGATATAAATGATAAGAGAAAGTTTACCTTGAAGACAAAAGATGGGTTCCAAAGGCTAAAAACAAAAAGATAAAAGATACTTAGAAGACAGTTGGACAAAGAATGAGAAGAAATAGCCGGAGAGACCTTAAGAACAGCACTGAGTCAACATCCAAAAATGACCAGTGTCCATCTGAGCAGGACCATGTGTAACCAGGGCCCAGGAATAGAAGCTACAGCCTTCAGACATGAAGTCTTACATGCTGCCTGTACTGAGGGGCTATGCTGAGGTCCTTCCTTCGACAGAAGTTAGCATCTAGTACACTGATAATCAAGCACAAGTGAAAGCCACGGATACCCTGGCCCATAAGCTTGTGTGACCCCCATCCAGCATATCCTAGAATTGTCGAGTATTTTTTAAAATGAAACAATTGTATTCAAATTCTCCAAAATTTATACTCAGTATGTTGTTTTCAACATGTTTCATTTTATAAAATGGTTGCATTGTTTCACTTTTCTTTTATAGTTTTCTTTTATACTTTTTCTATACAGTTCTTCAATAGAAGCCAGCGTCCTGAATTGCTCAGTTAGAAGCCCCTGTTTAAATTTCTTCCCAATATCCATGGCCAACCTCTGTCTTATAAATGAAATACTTTTGGTCTTTTGAATCCCTGATAGGGTGAGACTGCATTGTTACCCATAACCACACGGCCTAGTTCAGAATCAATCTTAGCATCCAGTTTTGCATTTCTAATCAAATTTACAATCCACCTTTCAGTTTCTTCTGGAGTTACATTCAGTTTACCTGCCAACATGTTAATGGTGGTACACTGATGGATACAGTGTATTTTGAGACAAAAAATTCAAATATAAAGAGTTCGGCATTTTCAATGAAATCCTCAAGTCACCAAGAAGAAATCATTCACTAGCACTGACTCATATTTCCTCAGCTTTTTCTGAGCTCTACCAAAGTCAAAGTTAACATATAAATATTAAACAAACTCTGTAACTGGGTTTTTATATGTGTAGGATTCCTGTTGAATAATTTTGACCAGATCTTTTATTAATAGTTCCTGCCAGCGTTTTTGAACATCTTTGTTTGCATGACTACTGGTAAAGAATCCACCTGCGATGCAGGAGACCTGGGTTCAATCCCTGGGTTGGGAAGATCCTCTGGAAAAGGGAAAGGCTACCCACTCCAGTATTCTGGCCTGGAGAATTTCATATGCTATACAGTCCACGGGGTCGCAAAGGGTCGGACACAACTGAGTGACTTTCACCTTCACTATGGTCAAAAAGCATAGAATATGTAGATACATAGTATAAAGCACGTTAAGATACTGTGGCTCACAAAGGAAGAGATCAATAATGCTATTATAATCTTTGGGGGTGATTGAAGAAAACAGAGACCAGTGAATGAGCTGTGTTTGCTACTGAAGAGACTGAAGTGGCAAACTCACAGAATTATTATCTATGATCTCTTTTAGCCACATAAGGTCTTACATGGCTGCATCCCAATTCTGCATGAAGACTTCGGAGGCCAGTTTCCCCAGGGTGATCTCAAAGCATTTCTATCCATTGTGGGAACAAACACTCTAAAAAAGTAAAAATATTCTGCTGCTCCAGAGTAATTTCCACCTTTATATTGGAACTTTGCATACCAGCAGAGTGGATCTAAATATAGAATTGTCAAGTCTACATCAGCCTCCTGGGACACTTGTATACCAAAGAAATAGATACTTAGAGGGGTTGGTAGTTTAGAAGAAAAACTCTCCCAATACATGGACTTACCGGGTGGGAATGAAGAAAGTCTCCAGGGATTTCTCCTGTAGCTGACAATCAAAAAAATAGTTTACCCTCTATGATTTTCAGAATAATGATCCCCAGTGACACCTGCATTCTAATCCCTATAATCTGTGGATATGTTGCTTTATATAGCAAAGGAGACTTTGCAGATGTAAGTGAGTTTAGAATTTTAAGACAGAAAGATAACCCTGGAATATCCTGGAGGATCCAATGTAATTATAAGGGTCCTTATAACAAGAAGGTAGGAGTGTCAGAGTCAGAAAGGGAGCTATGTCAATGGAAGGGGAAGTTGGAGTGATGTAGGACTGTGAACCAAAGAATATGGGTATTCTCTACAACCTGAAGGCAAAGAAATGCATGTTCTCCTAGAACCTCCAGAGGGAAGCATCTTGTTAATAACACAGAATCTTGAGCCTTTCTCTAGATCTACGAAATCAGATTATCTGAATTTGGGTCCAGACTTATCTAATTTTTAACACTATTCAGGCTATGCTATATAGTCAGTCTATACTAGCCCACGCACAGCAGGTTGAAAACCACTGGATCTAAACTGACAGATCAGTCTCTGAGACCACTATCACATTCAGAAATGTTAATGTCCTTTACCACATGAACACCAAGTGGTCACTCAGTTTCATAAAAACACTTAAAGGGATCATGATGTCATCACCTCTTGAATAATACAGCTTCCATTTATTGAATATATCCTAAGACAATCAATGTGCTAATATTTTATGCATTATCTCATTTAATCTTAGAGCAACCTTATAAAACAAGTATTGATGATATAAGTCGTGCATGCTAAGTTGCTCGAGTTGTGTCTGATTTTTTGCAACCCTATGGACTATAGCCCACCAGGTTCCTCTGTCCATGGGGTTCTCCAGGCAAGAATACTGGAGTGGGTTACCGTGCCCTCCTCCAGGGGATCTTCCCAACACAGGATTGAACCCTTGTCTCTTGATTCTCCTGCATTGGCTGGTGGGTTCTTTACCACTAGCGCCACCTGGAAAGCCAAGACTAAAAATGATCTAGGAAAGTTAACTGTAACAACATGGAAAGGGCAAAAGAATGGTTAACATGTAACTGGAATTGCTGTTTTTAATGCAACTGGGGAGGAGGAGACAGGATCTCAAACCAGTTGGACTCATTCCTACCAAGGTACCGATGTGAGGCTTCCCTTCCATATCACCTCTCCTCACAGGTGTTCAGAAGGCCTCCTGTCATCTCAGCAGCATCTTAGAATATATCCGGTAAAAAAAAAAAAAAAAAAAAAGTTGTTTCCATACAGGGAAAGTAGAATAGAGCTGAGCAAAGTTTTGGTCCCAAAAAGCTGTAATTCTCAGAGGACACTGACCAGCACTTTGCTAGTGTTTCATTAGGAGGTCTTTACAAAACGTGAAGAGGACAGTATGGCATCGATGACTTATGACAGTGGTTCAAGTGCCTAATGTGATCCCGTGATGTACATTAATGATCTGACTCTCACCTTGTGATAGAGGATGTCTCCCTATCGATAGTTGATGGGCCTTAGTGCCAATTCCACAGCACCCCCTCTCATTCCCTTGGGTACTGTGAGCCCAGACAGGCTAGGCTTCACCAATCTCCTCTCTCAATACCATCTTGCTGCCACATCTTAACTTCTAGCCCATGGGATTTTTATTTGATATTAGGAGGCAGTGCTATGTGACTCCTACTCTATTTCCAAACCAACTGCTTCAGCATATACTTTGTATTCTACTTCCTTCCAGACATTCTGGCTTTTGCTTCTAAAAGCCAGACTCAAAATCCTTTTTCTCAAAGTACTTTCACAGCCTTGAGTTTCTAAATTCTGATAGTATAAACTGGCAGTGGATGTATGAGGTTCAAGGGCATGTAGAAGAGGGGAAAAAAAGAGGGCTCTATATACAATGTTGCAATATACTATTCTGCTCCATAACCGTAATTCCCAGGGTCAAGTAGGCAATAAGTGAAGCCAGTAATTATACCCCTCTCTCTCTAAGGAGTGAGTTACCGTTTCCTTCTCCAAGGGATCTTCCTGACCCAGGGATCAAACCTGGGTCTCCCAAATTGGAGGCAGACGCTTTAACCTCTGAGCCACCAGGGAAGCCCTCTCTCTCTAATGCCAAAGTCTAAATAACATCTAGTTATTCATTGGACATCTCTAACTAGTGAACTCAAGCCTAAATGCCGGCTAACTCTACCCATCAGTCCTAGATGGGTACGAGACAGTTAAAAGTTCCTCCTTTCCCAGGACAATCATTAAGATACCTGAAGATAATTACTCGGGCATCTGAGTCATCACTGAGCTAAGTTACCACCAAGTTCTTTCTACTCTTCTTTACACACATGGGGTTTCTTATTTTTTGTCGTCCTGGACCTACTTTTGAATATGTACAATTACTTCATGTGTCCCTCTTGACTTGTGACTTTCCTAAATAAGTTGTGTCATCACAACTAGGGAAATCCAAAGTCAACTACAGAAATTCTCTGATCTTGTCCCCGACACCACATTCCTAAAGTGAAGGGTAAGTGTACCTTGCAGCATGTGTGCAGATTTCTACTTCATCTGTCTGCCAGATATTTATAAGCTCAGGGAAGACATGTGGGATTAATTTAGGGTGTGCCTCAACTTCTCCCTAGAGCCCAAAGAGCACTCACATGACCAGGGCATACAGAAGTTGATAAGCCCAGGAAAAAGCCTTGTGAATGTATAACACAGCAGTCGATTTAGTGATAAAGAGAATGTGAAGTCAGCACAAGGAAGCCCCTACTTCAGAAACCTCAAGTGGAGAACAGCAAAAGATAAGGTGGGCCTGTTTGCAAAATAATACAGTGAAAGGGGCAGGAGTCTGTAGCTGATCTACCAATAACTTTCTTTGGGACTTTGAACAATCATTTAACACTCTGGATTTTATTCTTCCCATATGTAAAATAATACAGTTAAACTAGAGTGGTTTCTAAAAATATTTGATTATGCACTTCGATCAGAAAACCATTTCTGCTGATGCATATGAAATTATGTCTATTTTGTTTATTTATAAAGATGTGCATTTCATCATAGGGACCAGATGCAAAGGTAAGAAGTCAAGAGTCATGTGGAGTAACAGACAAGTTTGGCCTTAGAGTGAAAAAATGAAGCAGGGCAAAGGTTACCAGAGTTTTGCAAAGAGAACACACTGGTCACAGGAAACACCCTCTTGCAACAACACAAATGATGACTCCACACATGGACATCACCAGATGGTCAATACCAAAATCAGACTGATTATATTCTTTGCAGCCAAAGATGGAGAAGCTCTATACAGTCAGCAAAAACAAGACCAGGAGCTGTGGCTCAGATCTTGGGCTCAAACAAGACTGTGGCTCAGATCATGGGCTCCTTATTGCCAAATTCAGACTTAGATTGAAGAAAGTAAGAAAAAGCACTGGGCCATTCAGGTATGACCTAAATCAAATCTCTTACAATTATACAGTGAAAGTGGAAAAAAAAAAATCAAGGGATTATATCTGATAGAGAGTACCTGGATGGAGGTTCATAACACTGTACAGGAAGCGGTGATAGAAAAACATCCCCAAGAAAAAGAAATGCAAAAAGGCACAATGGTTGTCTGAGGAGGCCTTACAAATAGCTGTGAAAAGAAGAGAAGTTAAAGGCAAAGGAGAAAAGGAAAGATATACCCATCTGAATGCAGAGTTCCAAAGAATAGCAAGGAGAGATAAGAAAGCCTTCCTAAGTGATCAGTGCAAAGACATAGAGGAAAACAATAGAATGGGAAAGACTAGAGATCTCTTCAAGAAAATTAGAGATACCAAGGGAACATTTCATGCAAAGATGGGCACAATAAAGGACAGAAATGGTATGGACGTAAGAGAAGCAGACGGTATTAAGAAGAGGTGGCAAGAATACATAGAAGAACTATACAAAAAAGATCTTCAAGACCCAGGTAGCCACGATGGTGTGATCACTCACCTAAGCCAGATATCCTGGAGTGTGAAGTCATGTGGGCCTTAGGAAACATCACTATGAACAAAGCTAGTGGAGGTGATAGAATTCCAGCTGAGCTATATCAAATCCTACGAGATGATTTTGTTAAAGTGCTACACTTAATATGCCAGCATATTTGGAAAACTCAGCAATGGCCACAGGACTGGAAAATGTCAGTTTTCATTCCAAACCCAAAGAAAGGCAATGCCAAAGAATATTCAAACTACCGCACAATTGCATTCATCTCACAGGCTAGCAAAGTAATGCTCAAAACTCACCAAGAGGCTTCAACAGTAGCTCAGCTGGTAAAGAATCTGCCTGCAATGTGGGAAACCTGGGTTCTATCCCTGGGTTGGGAAGATCCTCTGGAGAAGGGAAAGGCTACCCACTCCAGTATTCTAGCCTGGAGAATTTCATGGACAGAACAGCCTGGCAGGCTGCAGTCCTTGGGGTCACAAAGAGTAGGACATGACTGAGAGACTTTCACTTTCACTTTATTTCAGACTTCAACAAAACTGAGAACTTCCAGATGTTCAAGCTGGATTTAGAAAAGGCAGAGAGACCAGAGATCAAATTGCCAACATCTGTTAGATCATAGAAAAAACAAGGTAATTCCAGAAAAACATCTACTTCTGCTTCTTTGACTACACTAAAGCCTTTGACCGTGTGGATTACAACAAACTGAACAATTCTTAAAGAGATGGGAAAACAAGACCACCTTACCTGCCTCCTGAGAAACCTGTATGCAGGTCAAGAAGCAACAATTAGAACTGGACATTGAACAATGGACTGGTTTCAAACTGGGAAAGGAATACCACAAGGCTGTATATTGTCACCCTGCTATTTACCTTATATGCAGAGTACATCATGTGAAATGCCAGGCAAGATGAAACACAAGCTGGGCACAAGATTGCAGGGACAAATATCAATAACCTCAGATATGCAGATGACACCGCCCTTAAGGCAGAAAGCGAAGAGGAACAAAAGAGCTTCTTGAAGGTCAGAGAGAAGAGTGAAAAAGTGGCTTAAAACTCACCATTCAAAAGACTAAGATCATGGCATCCTATCCCATCACTTCATGACAAATAGATGGATAAACAATGGAAACAGTGACAGACTTTATTTTCTTGGGCTCCAAAATCATTGCAGATGGTGACTGCAGCCATAAAATTAAAAGGCACTTTTGCTCCTTGGAAGAAAAGCTATGACCAACCTAGATAGCATATTAAAAAGCAGAGACATTACTTTGCCAACAAAGGTCTTTTAGTCAAAGCTATGGTTTTTTCAGTAGTCATGTGTGAATATGAGAATTGGGCCATAAAGAAGGCTGAGTACCAATGAATTGATGCTTTTGAACTGTGATGTTGGATAAGACTCTGAGAGTCCCTTGGACTAAAAGGAGATCAAACTAATCAATCCTAAAGGAAATCAACCCTGAATATTCATTGGAAGGACTGATGATGAAGCTGAAGCTCCAATACTTTGGCCACCTGATATGAAGAGACAACTCATTAAAAAAGACCCTGATGCTGAGAAAGAATGAAAGCAGGAGAAGGGGACGACAGGATGAGATGTTTGGATGGCATCACCGATGAGTTTGAGCAAGCTCCAAGAGATAGTGAAGGACAGGGAAGCCTGGCATGCTGCAGTCCGTGGGGTTGCAGAGTCGGACGTGACTGAGCAACTGAACAACAACAAAAAGCCTGCTTTTGTTGTTGTTTAGTCACTAAATCGTGGCCGACTTTTTTGCAGCTCGCCAGACTTTTTTGCAGCTCGCCAGGCTCCTCTGTCCATGGGATTTTCTAGGCAAGAATACTGGAATGGGTTGCCATTTCCTTCTCTAGGGGATCTTCCCAACCCAGGGATCAACCCACATCTCCTGAGTTGACAGGTGTATTCTTTACTGCTGAGCCTGCTGGGAAGCCCAAAGAATATTCAATCCGAATATACTACGTATTGTATAAAGCGTACCATAAAAAGTTTCTAAATAATTAGACTTTTAAATAGCAGTCAAATTTTTAATATATTTTCCTTCATCCCAGTAAGTCATTATGAGCATCTAGAATAGGAATTAGTGAACTTTTTTCTATAAAGAACCAAATAGTAAACAGCATCCTATCTCCACTTCAAGAACAGTTCCGCTTATATTTTGTTTACTTTTTCAAAATGGAAAAGATTGCATGTATCAAAGTGTCCCAGGAAGGAAGAAGGCGGGGGCGGGGAATGGAGGGAAGTAGGAAGGAAGAAAAGGAAGTATCACGTGTTTTTCTAGCAAATGAAATTCTATTACATTCATCTAAAATGGTACTGAATCATCAGCAACACTGGGACTATACCTCAGTTAACCTTAAAATCTAAACATTTGATATCATACTGTATTTTCATTTTTTCTCTTAAGAGTTTCCTGTTTTGTTATTAAGATTCTTTTCTGAAAATGGAAATTGCATTAAAGGAAAGAGACCATGACTATACTTGGGCCTAAAAAACCAGAAGCAAGATCTTTTAGCACCCTCTTGTGTCTATTATTAGTGATGACAGCAAACCTGCTAAGTATTGTTGCTGCTGCTGTTGCTACTGCTAAGTCGCTTCAGTCGTGTCCGACTCTGTGCGCCCCCATTCAGTCCTAAATCACAATCCCATGGACTGTAGCCCACCAGGTTCCTCTGTTCATGGGATTCTCCAGGCAAGAATACTGGAGTGGGTTGCCATTTCGTTTTCCAGAGGATCTTCCTTACCCAGGGATCAAATCTGTATCTCCTGCATTGGCAAGTGGATTCTTTACCAGTGAGCCACCAGGGAAACCGCTGCTAAGTATTAGGGATATGAAACTCCAATACTTTGGCCACTTCATGCGAAGAGTTGACTCATTGGAAAAGACTCTGATGCTGGAAGGGACTGGGGGCAGGAGGAGAAGGGGATGACAGAGGATGAGATGGCTGGATGGCATCACAGACTCGATGGACATGAGTTTGAGTGAACTCCAGGAGTTGGTGATGGACAGGGAGGCCTGGCGTGCTGCAATTCATGGGGTCGCAAAGAGTCAGGCACGACTGAGAGACTGAACTGAATTGAACTGAACAGTCTAAGGCATCAGCCTAAGGCACACAACTTTTATGTGTCAAAAATGTAAAAAATTAATAAATTAACACCTCAATTGGGCTTCCCTGGTAGCTCAACTGGTAAAGAATCTGCTTACAATGCAGGAGACTCTGGTTTGATTCCTGGGTTGGGAAGATCCACTGGAGAAGGTACAGGCTACCCACTCCAGTATTCTTGGGTTTCCCTGGTGGCTCAGCTGGCAGGAGACCTGGGTTCAATCCCTTGGTTGGAAAGATCCCCTAGAGAAGGGAAAGGCTACCCACTCCAGTATTCTGGCTGGATAGTTCCATTTACTGTTTGGTCCATGGGGCCACAAAGAGTTGACACGACTGAGTGAGTTTCACTTCCACTTTCAAAACCCCAATTAAATGGAGTATGGTTTTTTCAGTAGTCATGTATGGATGTGAGAGTTGGACCATAAAGAAAGCTGAGCACCAAAGAATCGATGCTTTTGAACGGTGGTTTTGGAGAAGACTCTTGAGAGTTCCTTGGACTGCAAGGAGATCAAACCAGTCAATCCTAAAGGAAATCAGTCCTGAATATTCATGGAAGGACTGATGCTAAAGCTGAAGCTCCAATATTTTGGCCACCTGATGGGAAGAACTGACTCATTGGAAAAGACCCTGATACTGGGAAAGATTGAAGGCAGGAGGAGAAGGGGACAACAGAGGATGAGATGGTTACATGGCATCACCGACTCGATGGACATAAGTTTGAGCAAACACTGGGAGTAGGTGATGGACAAGGAAGCCTAGCGTACTGCAGTCCATGGGATTACAGAGTTGGACATGACTCAGCGACGGAACTGAACTGAACTGAACTGGGAGACCAGAAGGTGGAGCTCTCATGCCCTGCAACAATAGCAGAGCCTAACAGAAAAGAAAGACTCCTCTTTTTTCCCAGCAACAACTCAGTCAATGAAAATCCATGGACTCTGTTTACTACAACCCTCCCGACCTCCTTTCCCCCTCTATAAAAGAATTTCCCTCTCTTTGCTGTCTGGGGACTTGCATGTGGCTTGCTAGTCATGGATGCAGACCCCAAATTGCAATTCTAATCCCCCATAAACCCATTTTTTGCTGGAGAAATAGCTAGCAGTCTATTTTAGATCAACACTTTGGTGGCACATACAGGAATTTAAAGAAGACCCCCAGTAACTCCAGGGCTGGTGAGAAACAAGTGCAGTACCCATACTAAGCCCACCATGACTCATGGCTTTTCTCCCTGACCCCGGAGTTTAAAGGATGTCTGTCTTGGATCAAAGCTTCCCCCGACTTTTTGCATTTTGAAGTTCCTTTTTAGATCTATCTTCAGGTTTCATCTTTTATAGGAAGGCCCTCTTCTATATGGAAGAGGTCATGGCATTTTGATCTGATTTGAAGCCAGATTGTTCCAGTTGGACTGGTTTGGCCTTTGAGCCATCTTTTTTTTTTTTTTTGGAACAAGGGCTGTTCTATGGGGACTGAGCTGAGAAGCCTTGGGGTAGGTCCCTCTAGGACCAGACTGTTACTTAGAAATGGTTAGTATTAGGCCTACAGGTTGTGAGAGATATTTGAACTGTTTGAGCTATAAGCTGTTTAGGTGTTTTGAAAATTATTCTATTGCCCTAGAGAAAAACTTCTGAGAATCAGACCCCAGTTGTCTAAGTATTTTATAGGCACTCTCCCTTCAGGGATTTGAGCTGATTTTATGTTTAAAAATCATAGTCTTTCCTCATGCATGTTTCTAACTAAATGGACCAACCTAACCAAAGGCAATTTAGAATATATCAGTGACCATTGAGAGGAACTGTTAAAATACCCAAACTTACTTTTCTTTTTTTGTTTGTTTAATATATTTATTTGGTTGTGCTTGGTCTTATTTATGGCACACAGACTTTTCGGTCTTCATGTGGCATGTGGGATCTAGTGCCCTGACCAGGGATCGGAACCCAGCTCCCTTACATTGAGGGTGCAGAGTGTTAGCCACTGGACCACTAGGGAAGCTCCCAAACTTAATTTTCTTAAAACTAAATTGGACTACCATGGCTCTAAAATTTCCCAAACTAAATAGAATGTCTATTTTGATGTGTATATTTTGAGGACTCTGACATTATCAGGAGCCTAAAATTGCCTCTGTCTGCAAAATAAGATTTTAAGATTAACTGATGCAAATAAAGGATTAAAGAAAGTGAAAATGGGTCCAAGAGCTACCGGCGCTTCCTCCTTGGCTCCTTCATCCCTGATGCCACCTCCAGTGCCATCGGCTCTGTCTGCCTCTACTCCTTGTGCCAAGCCCTGCCTCCTTTCTGAGGTTGTATCCCATCCTCCTCCTGTCCTTCTATGCCGCCTACACCTATATACCCTCAGTTCCCCCATACTAATTCTCCCACTAAATTTCCCTTTTTATCAGCAACATGCCTCACTCCCTTTTCCACTGAACTTGTCAGAATATATTGCTTTAAAACTAAGCTTTCAGAGAGATCTGAATAGACCTTTCCCCAAAGAAGACACACAGATGGCCAAAAGGCACATGAAAAGATGTTGAACGTCACTAGTTATTAGAGAAGTATAAATCAAAACTACAATGAGATGTCACCTCACTGGTCAGAATGGCTATCGTCAAAAAATCCACAAACGACAAATGCTGGAGAGGGTGTGGAGAGAAGGGATACCCCCATACTGTTCATGAGAATGTAAATTGGAATAGCCACTATGGAAAACAGCATGGAGGTTTCTTAAAAAATAAAAATAGAGCTACCACGTGATCCTGCAGTCCTGCTCCTGGGCATATATCTGGAGAAAACCATGATCTAAAAGGATACATTTACCCCATGCTCACTGCAGCACTGTTACAATAACCAAGACATGGAAGCAACTGAAATGTCCATCAAGAGATAGATAAAGAAGATATGTTACATATATATAATGGAATATTACTCAGCCGTTAAAAAGAATGAAATAATGCCATTTGTATTACCATGGATGGACCTAGACAGTGTCACACTGAGTGAAGTAAGTCAGACAGAGAAGGAGAAATATCAAATGACATCCCTCATATGTGCAATCTAAAAAGAAATGATACAAATGTACAAAACAGAAAGAGACAAATGGAACCT
Source organism: Bos mutus (assembly GCF_027580195.1). Classification (NCBI taxonomy): domain Eukaryota; kingdom Metazoa; phylum Chordata; class Mammalia; order Artiodactyla; family Bovidae; genus Bos; species Bos mutus. The sequence goes on along the minus strand of NC_091623.1, from coordinate 98,921,900 downwards.
AATTAAACTTAAAAGCTTCTGCATATCAAAGGAAACTATTAGCAAGGTGAAAAGGCAGTCTTCAGAATGAGAGAAAATAATAGCAAATGAAGCAACTGACAAACAACTAATCTCAAAAATATACAAGCAACTCCTACAGCTCAACTCCAGAAAAATAAATGACCCAATCAAAAAATGGGCCAAAGAACTAAATAGACATTTCTCCAAAGAACACATACAGATGGCTAACAAACACATGAAAAAATGCTCAACATCACTCATTATCAGAGAAATGCAAATCAAAACCACTATGAGGTACCATTTCACACCAGTCAGAATGGCTGTGATCCAAAAGTCTACAAATAATAAATGCTGGAGAGGGTGTGGAGAAAAGGGAACCCTCTTACACTGTTGGTGGGAATGCAAACTAGTACAGCCACTGTGGAGAACAGTGTGGAGATTCCTTAAAAAACTGGAAATAGAACTGCCTTATGACCCAGCAATCCCACTGCTGGGCATACACACTGAGGAAACCAGAAGGGAAAGAGACACGTGTACCCCAGTGTTCATCGCAGCACTGTTTATAATAGCCAGGACATGGAAGCAACCTAGATGTCCATCAGCAGACGAATGGATAAGAAAGCTGTGGTACATATACACAATGGAGTATTACTCAGCCATTAAAAAGAATACATTTGAATCAGTTCTAATGAGCTGGATGAAACTGGATCCTATTATACAGAGTGAAGTAAGCCAGAAAGAAAAACACCAATACAGTATACTAACGCATATATATGGAATTTAGAAAGATGGTAACAATAACCCTGTGTACGAGACAGCAAAAGAGACACTGATGTATAGATCAGTCTTATGGACTCTGTGGGAGAGGGAGAGGGTGGGAAGATTTGGGAGAATGGCATTGAAACATGTATAATATCATGTATGAAACGAGTTGCCAATCCAGGTTCGATACACGATACTGGATGCTTGAGGCTGGTGCACTGGGACGACCCAGAGGGAAGGTATGGGGAGGGAGGAGGGAGGAGAGTTCAGGATGGGGAACACATGTATACCTGTGGCGGATTCATTTCGATATTTGGCAAAACTAATACAATATTGTAAAGTTTAAAGATAAAATAAAATTAAAAAAAAAAAAAAAACAGAGACTCACAAAGCTAGAAAACAAACTTATGGTTGCTGGAAGGAAGGGATAGTTAGGGACTTTGGGAAGGTCATGTATACACTGCTATGTTTAAAATAGATAACCAACAAAGACCTGTTGTAAAGCACATGGAACTCAGCTCAATGTGGCAACCTGGATGGGAGAGGAATTTATGGGAGGATGGATACATGTATATGTATGACTGAGTTTCCTCACTGTCCACCTGAAACTACTACAGCATTGTTAATCGACCATACCCCAATACAAAATAAAAACGTTTTTAAAAAATTAAACTTTCCGAGAATCCAGAGGCTAACCCTTAATTTCTCATATTCCCTAGACTGAATCTAAACTATGAGCCACAGTCCAAGATTTTCCCAAAGTAACTGAAGATTCTCACAGATTTGCAGAGGAATTTAACACAATCATTCAAACCTATCAACCTGGTATTTCTGTCTTGCGTCAGCGAGTTTATATGCTTGTCAATGAAAGCCAGCCCAGGACTGGATGAAACTGGGAACACTCTGAAAGGTCTCTAAGAGGACATCTGGGAGACCAGACCACTAGCTTATTATAAGATTAGGCTCAGGCAATAACCGGGTGATTTTATCCAGTAAGTTTTAGGGTTTTTCCAAGTCTATTGATTGAAACAAATTTGGTGTTTGCACATAAAAGTCTGATTAATCTTGTCATGACTATTACAATCAACTTCAGATTATTTTTAAAGAAAAAATTTGGTGTTCCTTCAGACGTCGATTCCACCTAGGTAGCTTTTAACATTGTGTTAAAATGGGTTATTATGGGATGAACCAGAACCTTACCCTTCTAGGAAAAACAACCAGGATGGAATGAGAAATTATGTTCATTCCAGATTTAATTAATCTGCAAATCAGCTCTCATATGGAGAATGAGTCACCTCAAAGGAAGAGAGCTAAAATTCTCTCTTTTTTTGAAGGATTTTTTAAATTGAAATATAGCTTATTTATAATATTGTGTCAGTTTCTTGTGTAAAGTTATTAGGTTATACATATATACTTTTTCACTATAGGTTATTAGAAAATATTAAACATAGTTCCCTGTGCTAAACAGTTGGACTTTGTTTATATCTATTTTATATAGTGTAGTTTATATCTGTTAATTCCAAACTCCTAATTTATCCACCTTGTTTCTCCTTTTGTAATTCTAAATTTGTTCTCTATGTCTGAGGGTCTGCTTCTGTTTTGTAAATAAGTCATTTGTATCATAATTTGGATTCCACTTATCATAATATGGATAAGTGATACCATATGGTACTCCCCTTTCTCTGACTTCACATAATATGATCATCTCTAAGTTCATCCTTGTTGCTGCAAATGGCATTGTCTCATTATTTTTTATGCCTGAGTATATATTCAGAATAATATATATATTCCTATATATATTATATAGGAATACACACACACACCACATTTTATGCATTTATCAGTACAGATACAATTCTTAATCTTCAATTTCAGCATCTTTACCTATGGCTACTTCAGCCCAGCAGGTTGAATTATATGTTCTTAGTTAGGAAGATTACCTGAAGAAGGAAAAGGCAACTCCTTCCAGTATTCTTGCCTGGGAAATCCTATGGACAGAGGAGCGTGGCGGGCTACAGTCCATGGAGTTGTGAAAAGAATCAGACACAATTTAGCAACTAAGCAACAACATAGGCTTTCACTTTAATTACGGGCAAAACTATCAATACTTTAGATAGTACATATGCTTTTGGAGCAGCTCATGGTTTTTTAATATTGTGGAAACACTATATCTTCCTAATTTTCAACAGAAATAAAATTTTAAATGGCCTCGATGTTCAAGAATTATTAAATACTGTATTTTAACCTGCTGCTTTTGCCATTATGAAGATTCCAAGGTGTTCTAAACTTGAGTCTCTGGAAGCTAAAGGAAATCACCTATTTGATGTTTCTGCAAAGAATGCTGCCCTTAAAGGGAACAACAGCAGCCAAACCTCTGCTTGGTACAAACACTATTTTCCCTAGATGATAACTTAGAAAAAATGGCTAGAGAAGCCCAAAAGTTGACCTCAGAAAAGAAATAACCAAGACTGAAAGTCAATAACTTCTGGTTTGATAAAAAGAAAAAGCTCTGGTTTGGACCAAATGACAATTCAGTCCTGCTGGAGACTGAAATTACCACTCCTCCCCCACTCTACATGCATTAAACCGTTGGTCTACTGACAGAATAATAGCATTCATGAATCAGCATTGGTAGGGAAACTGAACAAAGCTGCGAAAAGTGCCTTCCTCACTTGTCCAACTTGTCCAAAAAACAGCCCAAGGAAGCATGCTGGTGCTACTTGCTGTCATGCTAACCTGCCTAATGGACCTTTCATGGTCTGGCAAATGGGTTTCATACACCTTCCCCCATCTCATGGATACAAGTATGTTTTAGTCATGGTCTATATGCTTTCACACTGGACTGAAGCCTTCCCTTGCAAATAGGGAAGGGAATACTGCCTCTTCTGTGGTTAAAATCCTCTTAGAAAAGATTACCCCTACCTGATGAAATCCTCTTCAACTTTATAGTGTTCAAAGAACCCATTTTACAGATCAGGCATTCAACAAGTCTACATCATTCGACTGGTTTTACACTTCCACTATGCTTAATACCCTCAAATCCTTTGGCTTAGTTGAACACACTAATGTCATTATTAAGACTCAGTTGGTAAAATTTGTAAAGACTCTTCAAATACCTTGACCTAAACCTTTGCCATTGGTCCTTTTAAATCTTAGATCCCCCTTTTTTGGAACTCATGAGCTCTCACCCTTGGAGACAGTCACAGGACATGCAAGACAACTGTCCCTGCCTTTTGTGACCCATGATGTAAAAGGAAAGATACTCTACTATTACTAAGGTCTAATTGCTTCTATTAGAAATAATCATGATCTGGTGGAACAGTCTTTTCACAATGTACTCTCAGGAGGTAAAGACCTTAAATATCACACCTTGCAACCTGGAGATTTCATCTATTGGAGAAGACACTTCCAGAAAGACTCTCTTCATCCTCACTGGAAAGGGCCTTGGCAGGTCCTGCTATAACAACCCTCATGCCTCCAAATTCAAGAGAATAGACTCTTGAATTCACACCTTATGAAAGCACTGAAGCCTGACTAGACTTGCATGTCATCTGGTGACCTGAAAGTAAAGATGTCCTTGAATTAAAGCAGACAACGTTTGATGAGACCACTTTCCCAGGTTATTCAGAACAGAACCACTGGAAGTTTGTTACCAAACCTCTGCTGATGACATAATGCTTCAGATGATCTCCAATATCTATGACTTGATAACTTATGGGCTTGAGATAGAAAGTCCCTGAGAGTTCTTCCTCCTACCCCTCCTTGTCACTTGAATGTGACCTCAATAGGTTTCCAATCTTTACACCAACATGAGAAACCATGCCTCAGAAAGGTCCTTCTAGGCATGAGAGAGAAAAAGCGACTGAAAGTGGAAAAGCTGATTTGATCAGTGATGCTTCAGAGAATGATCTTGATCAAAAGGAGAAAAAGTAAGAAAAAATTGAAAGAGACATGTGTATCCCAATGTTCATCACAGCACTTTTTATAATAGCCAGGACATGGAAGCAACCTAGATGTCCATCAGCAGACGAATGGATAAGAAAGCTGTGGTACATATACACAATGGAGTATTACTCAGCCATTAAAAAGAATACATTTGAATCAGTTCTAATGAGCTGGATGAAACTGGAGCCTATTATACAGAGTGAAGTAAGCCAGAAAGAAAAACAGCAATACAGTATACTAACGCATATATATGGAATTTAGAAAGATGGTAAGGATAACCCTGTATGCAAGACAGCAAAAGAGACACAGATGTATAGAACAGTCTTTTGGACTCTGTGGGAGAGGGAGAGGGTGGGATGATTTGGGAGAATGGCATTGAAATATGTATAATATTGTATAAGAAACAAATTTCCAGTCCAGGTTCAATGCATGATACAGGATGCTTGGGGCTGGTGCACTGGGATGACCTAGAGGGATGGTATGGGGAGGGAGGTGGAAGGGGGGTTCAGGATGGGGAACACGTGTATACCCATGGCAGATTCATGTTGATGTATGGCAAAACCAATACAATATTGTAAAGTAATTAGCCTCCAATTAAAATAAATTTAAATTTAAAAATAAATAAAAATATCAATAGGAGACGAGAAGGGGGAGCTCCCATGCCCTTAAGAAGAACAAAATAGGAAGGACCTTTTTCCTGGCAAGGACTGAGCCAATGAAAAGCCATGGGTTTTTTTGTTTAGGATAGGCCTCCCAACTTCTTTCTTTAAAAGAATTTTTTTCCCTTTCTCTTCAAGGACTTGCAGTGGTTCTGGCTATAGACCCTAAATTCCAAGTCTTTCTGATCCCAAATAAACCCATTTTTGCTGGAGAAATCGCTGGAGGTCTGTTTATTTTAGGTCAACAAAGGATACTATTAAGAAAGTGAAAAGACACATACCAAATGAGAGAAAATATTTGCAAATCATACAGTCTATTCATGTTATTGTGATGCTTACATTCTAAAAGTCACTAGTGAAGTGTAAAAGTCACTCAGTTGTGTCCAACTCTTTGGAATCTCGTGGACTGCATAGAATTCTGCCTGGAATTCTCCAGGCCAGAATACTGGAGTGGGTAGCCTTTCCTTCTCCAGGGGATCTTCCCAACCCAGGGATCAAACCCAGATCTCCCACATTGCAGGTGGAATATTTTACCAGCTGAGCCACAAGGGAAGCCCACGAATACTGGAGTGGATAGCCTATCCCTTCTTCAGTGGATCTTCCCGACTCAGGAATCTAACCAAGGTCTCCTGCATTGCAGGCGGATTCTTTACCAACTGAGCTATCGGGGAAGCCCATAAAAGTCACTACAAACAATGAATTAGCAAAAATGAAATATTGCTCCTAGGTATAGACAGATAGATGGATAGAGTTTAAGATGGATACACACACACACACACACACACGTTTTATGTAGTGAGAAGAGACATATACAGAGAGAAGTGATCCCTTCTCTACACACGCACATATATTTGATGTATGTGTATCTTTTCTCTATATTTTTAAAAAGAGAAAACAAAGTTCATAAGAGTTTAGTGACTTGCCTGAGGTAAATTGCAGAGCTGGGAATCAACTGATAAGGGACTATTATCAGAATATATTAAGAACTATTATAACTCAACAAGAAAAAGATAAACACAATTTTTAAAATAAGGTTACGAACTTAAAAACACATTTCTCCAAAGAAGATATACAAATGGCCAACAAGAACATTAAAAAGGAGATCCACATCATTAGTTACAGGGAAATAAGAATCAAAACTTTAAGGAGGTACCTTTTTATACCAACTAGAGTGGCTATAATTTTTTTAAAAAAGAAAATAAGTTTTGGCAAAGATGTAGAAAATTTGAATCTTCACACATTGCTGACAGGAGTATAAAATGGTGCAGCCACTGCAGAAAACACTTGGCAGTTTCCTAAAACATTAAACATAAAATTACCATATGGTCCAGCAATTCCACTCCTAGGATAGATGCAAGAGAATTAAAAACAAGCATTCAAACAAAAGCTGCAGCACTATTCACAATAGCCAAAACGTGGAAACAACTCAAATGCCCATCCATAGATAAGTGGAGAAAGCAAAGTGAGATACCTATACAATGGAAATTATTCAGCCATATAAGGAATGGTATGCTGATCCATGCTACAACATGGATGAATCTCAAAAACCTTTGCTACGTGAAAGTAGATAGATACAAAAGGCCACTATGGTATTATTCCATTTATTTGAAATATTCAGAATGGGTCCATCCATAGAGACAAACAGCAGATTAGTGACTTCCAGGTCCAGGAGTCATGGAGTTGAGGAGTGACCACTTAATGGCTAAAAAGTTTCTTTGGGAGTGATGAAAATACTTTGGAAATAAATAGAGGTGATAGTTTCACTCTATAAGTACTAAATGACATTAAACTGTACAGTTTTAAATGGTTAACTTTATATTACATGAACTTTACCACAGTAAAAAAAAATAATAAATGAACCACCAAAATGTTGGAATTGAAACCAAAAGAAAAATTCCTTCTTTTTCTCAATATTGTAGCATCTGTAACATGTCAGCTCAGAAACAATCAGATGGATATCTACTTCCTGCCAAGTGGATAGAGGAACTGAGAGAAACCTGTTCTAGAGAGAAGTAAAGAATAAAGAAGTATAATCTATAAGCAGGAGCATAAATTCAGGATGGAGAGAGAAGACAGATGATATTTCAGATCCTAGTTTCAGTTCTTTCTTCTGCCTGTGGACTTCTTGAGACATCTTCTGACCCATATGATTAACTTTTTTTTTGTTTTTCTTCAGAGTTTTTCTTCTACCACTTGTAATCAAAAGTGTCCTACCTAATGCACAAATTCAGCTGAAGGATTACTTTTGCCATGAAGCCTACTGTGAACCAGACAAATTACTTCATTTTGAAATTTACTATAGAAATGCTGACTCTTAAGATTTGAAAATACCTTAATGGTTCTTTTTAGTGAGCCACACCCCCTGCACTATCTCTTCCAGTTATCAGAAGACTGCTTAAGAAAGCCAACTCAGGAAGACTTACTATCTCCAAGGAAGATTGTCCCATATTTGGGTAACTGTGATTGCCAACATCCACTGGATCATGGAAAAAGCAAAAGAGTTAAAAAAAAACATCTATTTTTTCTGCTTTATTGACTATGCCAAAGCCTTTGACTGTGTGGATCACAATAAACTGTGGAAAATTCTGAAAGAGATGGGAATACCAGACCACCTGATCTGCCTCTTGAGAAATTTGTATGCAGGTCAGGAAGCAACAGTTGGAACTGGACATGGAACAACAGACTGGTTCCAAATAGGAAAGGGAGTAAGTCAAGGCTGTATATTGTCACCCTGTTTACTTAACTTATATGCAGAGTACATCATGAGAAACGCTGGACTGAAAGAAATACAAGCTGGAATCAAGATTGCCGGAGAAATGTCAATAACCTCAGATATGGCGATGACACCACCCTTATGGCAGAAAGTGAAAAGGAACTAAAAAGCCTCTTGATGAAAGTGAAAGTGGAGAGTGAGAAAGTTGACTTAAAGCTCAACATTCAGAAAACGAAGATCATGGCATCTGGTCCCATCACTTCATGGGAAATAGCTGGGGAAACAATGGAAACAGTGTCAGACTTTATTTTTCTGGGCTCCAAAATCACTGCAGATGGTGATTGCAGCCATGAAATTAAAAGTCACTTACTCCTTGGCAGGAAAGTTATGACCAACCTAGATAGCATATTCAAAAGCAGAGACATGACTTTGGCAACAAAGGTTCGTTTAGTCAAGGCCATGGTTTTTCCTGTGGTCATGTATGGATGTGAGAGTTGGACTGTGAAGAAGGCTGAGCGCCAAAGAATTGATGCTTTTGAACTGTGGTGTTGGAGAAGACTCTTGAGAGTCCCTTGGACTGCAAGGAGATCCAACCAGTCCATTCTGAAGGAGATCAGCCCTGGGTGTTCTTTGGAAGGAATGATGCTAAAGCTGAAACTCCAGTACTTTGGCCACCTCATGCAAAGAGTTGACTCCTTGGAAAAGACTCTGATGCTGGGAGGGATTGGGGGCAAGAGGAGAAGGGGACGACAGAGGATGAGATGGTTGGATGGCATCACTGACTCGATGGACGTGAGTCTGAGTGAACTCTGGGAGTTGGTGATGGACAGAGAGGCCTGGCGTGCTGCGATTCATGGGGTCACAAAGAGTCGGACATGACTGAGCGACTGATCTGATCTGATCTGATTGTTAGAAAATTATTCTGTGTAAATGGGCAGAAATTTGTTCACCCAAAATAAAATAACATTTGGAATCATTTAAAAAAGAGAGAGAGAGAAGGGACGCCTTTTCTTATGACGGGATGCCTTTTCTTATGACAACTATGTAGCAATTTGAAGACAGAGACAATACCTTCACCCTCCTCCTTCCTTTTTTTTCCTTTATGTATAACACACACCCACACCCACACACAGAGAGTCTTCTCTCTGTATATATTATTTCCTTGCCTACCCCTATCACAATATCTTAGAACAGCTAAGATGATATGTTGTAACATCAGACTTGGATTTGATTTCAACTCTGCCTTTCTTGATGTGTAACTCTGGACATATCAGTTACTCAGAGTCCCAGTTCCCTCATCTGTGAAATGAGCATAAAAAGAGTATTCAATACAAAGGGTTGTTGTGAAGAGTAAATGAAACAGTTCAGCATCTGCCACAAGTAGGCATTCAGTAAATGCTATTATTATCATCTTATTAATAATATTAATACTTGCTATTCTGATTGCTCTTATCTAGCAATCTAGCTTTATTTGATAATGTCTTTAAACTGTGGTATACAAGACATGCTTTTTGCAGTTCTGTGATTACTATAACACCAGGTACCATAGGATTGGTAGGATATCTGCTTTTACAGAGTAAACTGACACAAAGTTTAAGTAGCTTGCCCATGTCACCAGTTGATATAAGGCAGAGTAAGACCTTGAATCCAAGAGTTTGGGCCTGGAACACCAGTTATACTAGCATAGCTCATTATTTATCCATAAGGTAATGCTCAGCAATACAGCATGACTTCTTTGGCTACGCTCTCTCAAGGAAAGGACAAGCAATTCAAAATGAGGCCCAATAGTGGGAAGTCAGTATTTTCAAAGGCCATTTTCCCCCAAGTGCAAGACTTTCAGTAAGTTTTTAAGGGCAATAAGTCATGGGGATGTAATGTATAAGGTGACTATAAATAATAATATTGTACTGTATATTTGAAAATTACTAAAAGAGAAAAGTAAAATAAAAAAAAATTAGATTAGATAGGTGGTTTGGTCAGTAATACAAATTTAGGGCACAAGAGAGGCACTTACATGCTTGAAGAAAATATGAAGGAAAAGCTTTCAAGAGTGATAACCAGAAAATAAGCAACCTCTTGCAGCTAACTACCCTATGTCTGTTCTACCACAAATTTCACATCCCCATATCTGCACTGTTAATTCAGGCATTCCCTTGGAGAGATCAAAACAAACCATAATAAATTCAAACTATGTATGTATTAATCCATGTGTTCATTATCTTTTACCCTTCCCTATTGTATTAAAGAAAATTCCACATTATTCTGGGTTTTTTCACTACACTTCAATCACTCCCCAACTTCAAAAGAGATATTCAGCATGCCCCAGTTCTGCTTTGAATCATTTTTTGACATAGAATTTGCAAACGAAAAGAGAGACAAATGGAGAAGTGAAGAGAGAGAAAGGCAAATGTTTCACTCAATTAAGAGCATAAAACATAAAGGCTAAAGGATAAGATTAAAGAAGAAAAACAAAGGGTTACTAAAGCTTAGTTTTGTTTTGCATTTTTATCAAAATGAGCTTCATGGAGGATTGAAGTACCAGCAGCATGCGAAAGAGGTGAAGACTGCGTAGAGCAGGGACAGGGCAGGTCTTCAGGGGGACTGAGTATGAATTACAGCCCTGTTGATGAAGGAAAGTTATGACCAACCTAGATAGCATATTCAAAAGCAGAGACATGACTTTGCCAACAAAGGTTCGTCTAGTCAAGGCTATGGTTTTTCCTGTGGTCATGTATGGATGTGAGAGTTGGACTGTGAAGAAGGCTGAGCGCCGAAGAATTGATGCTTTTGAACTGTGGTGTTGGAGAAGACTCTTGAGAGTCCCTTGGACTGCAAGGAGATCCAACCAGTCCATTCTGAAGGAGATCAGCCCTGGGTGTTCTTTGGAAGGAATGATGCTAAAGCTGAAACTCCAGTTCTTTGGCCACCTCATGCGAAGAGTTGACTCATTGGAAAGGACTCTGATGCTGGGAGGGATTGGGGGCAAGAGGAGAAGGGGACGACAGAGGATGAGATGGCTGGATGGCATCACCAACTCGATGGACGTGAGTCTGAGTGAACTCCGGGAGTTGGTGATGGACAGAGAGGCCTGGCGTGCTGCGATTCATGGGGTTGCAAAGAGTCGGACATGACTGAGCGACTGATCTGATCTGATGTTTGCCAAGAGATTCAAGTAAAGATCGAAACACTTTTTATTACTTTTGGATATTGAACTTGGTTTCTTTGAAGACAAATGCATGGAAAACTTCAGCCTGCTGGAGTCCTCAGGTTTATTCTGGCTAGAGCAAAACTTGTCAGAGTCGTCCACATGCACCCAGCTTGCTGGAATGCACAATTCTAATCCCATTTGCTACTCTCTGCCCCAAAACAGAATTGGTCATAGAAATCATTGTCAAAACACTGATAAACTGGTATGAAGCAAATTATGCTCCCTGGCCACTTTTATGTAAAAACAGAAACCTCTTATACACATGCTGCTCTTTATAGCTTCTTTTTTCATCTAGTTTGAATTTCATTACATTCCTGGAAAGCAAGCAAGGGTCATGACCACTATTTTACAAAATTAAGGAAAGGAGGGCCATAGAAGTTGCATGGCTTTCACAAGGTCACATCATCCGTGCGCAGCAAAACTGGATTTTAATTTTGATCTCTGACTACTGTCAGGAAGCATTTAACAGGAGGCTTCCTGTGTGCTGTTTTGAACCTATCATGAATCCTTCATTCTTTACTAATTCCTGAATATTCAGGAATTAAGAGGAATGGCAAACCTCTCCCAGGGCTGAGGAATGCATGCATTTCCTTCGTTAGTTTTTCCATATGGTGATAAGTAACTATTTACAACCCTCTTCCTTTTTATGAACCATACGGTAAAAATGATTATTTACAACGCTCTCTCTTTGATATGGATTGCCTTATGTTTCCTTGATAATTTGTAAGTCTGGACTTTTGATCTTTATCTTTGCTGAACAAAGCCACCTTGTAAGACAGTATATACACCCACACCATGTTGAGTAAAACACCCTTGTTCCATCAGAGCTTGGGTCCACGTGTCTTTCTTTCTTTCTCTCTCTCTCTCCCTGGCTAATTCTCTGGAGCGTAGAAACCCATCATGCTCACTCTCCTGCCCGGGCTTCTAAGACCCTCTAGAGAAGGTGCACTGTGCCTTCGTGAGCTATGCAAGCCCTGTGTCAAGGGCTTTATTGGTTTTCTGCATAAACCAAGGAATATCAGCCTCTTTCTCTCTCTCTTTCTTATCATCGACTCTGGACCACAAGCTTCCAGTACATTAAAGGACCTCAATAAGTCTACAGAGTTCCATGGGACTTGTCACCATACACCATACTTCTCCACTGTTCAAACGTGCTTCAAATACTATGTAATGGAGACCACTGAGTATTCAGAGGCAAAAACACTTGGCTTGGAGCTTGGAGAACTTGGTTCCAGTCCTTACATTTCTGTAACTTTGGAGAAGACATTTTTCCACTCTGGGCCTATGTTTATGAACTTCTTCATTCAGTTGTATTTTAGAACTCCAATATTCTACATTAGTGATGAAAATAGCTATTTTCACTGAATGCTTATAGAAGGAAGACCCTAATAACAGGTTCATGGATTAATTATCCATTTAATCTTCATAACCTTCCAAGATTTCAGAGAGATTAAAGTAACTTTCCCATACTGGTAGCAGGATCAGGATTTGAACAGAGACATCTGACAGTTTCCTTTATCATGATACAATATAGGTTCAAGATCTCTTGCTGAATTATCAAAATATGTGAGTAATTATAAAAGAGATAGACCACTCTAAATTCATAGGTGGCAGTCTTACTACGGGAACTTTAAGGTTCAAGGCTTGTCTTGCATACCACAAGACAGATAGATCTCTGCACCTGCCTGCCAGCATCTTAAATGTTTATATTGAAGCCTTGAAGAGGGTTCAGTCATGTATCTAGTCCCAACGGTCTTAAGAACTTATCACCCTTTTGAGGCTGTGGCTTGCAAATGGCTCCTGCTATGGGACTGGTGGGAAAAACAGATATTCCAAGGGCAGGGGAGAAGGTGAGGAGCCTCCAATTGCCTGGGTCCACCCCTCAGGTCAACCAGCAGTCGTGTTACCTGGATGATCTCTTCCCCCAGGTTTGGATCTGGGTTTGCCTTCCTCTGAATCTGTATTCTTAAAAACTACACGGCACCACCTATATAAGCAGGACTTTAGTCTTAGCCCTGAGCCTCTGTTTCGAATCTGGACATGTAGAAGAATTTCTTTGAATGTGACCAGAATTTCCTTCTCCATGACCTCAGGACCCTTTTCTCCATGCCCACTACCTATCATTGCTGAATCTCCTGTCAAAATTGCTGGTGCATTACTATCTACTTTCCTTTTCACTGCACTAAACCAGGATCCACTAGCTTATACAGTTTCTATTTATCAGTTTACAGGAAAGGAAACTTTAGGAACTTGATAAGGAATCCTTCTTTTCTTCACATTAAAGGCTTGGGAACTTTATGCAGGAGGGTGTAGGAGGGTGGATAACATCAAAATACCTGTTGACACAAGCTTTGGCCTTTGTTCTGGATTGTGGCCATATTTTTGAAACTCAGAGTCAAGCAAGTGGGACAGGTTTGGGCACTTAATCTATGTCAGTAGGCCCTCTTCAAGCAAAATATAGGACTCCCCAGATCCTTACACTGGGAGAGGAAACCCACCCTTCACTGGGGAAAACTCCACTTCTAAGTGAAACAAGAGCACTAGAGTTCACCTCTGAACTTCATGGCATGAACACATGGTCCTCTCCTCTGTCACAGGCAAGTGGACATTTCCTACACAGCTCAGGTGTAATCCTAGTATTCAGATCATGACAGAGTCACCAGGCTGATCCCACACCTTCTGACAGAGGCAGAAACTGAAGGCCAAAGACTTGCTCAATGTCAGATGACTCCTACCAATGGTGCTCCTAAATCCCTTGCTTTTTTATTAAATTTTGAGGCCTCCATTTGGGAAACCTGATACCCACTGGGAGTTGTCCTGACCAGCAACTTAGGGGAACTCTTAGAAAAATCCTCCTTCCTGCCTGACTTTTCTAAGATAGACCCACAAACTTTAATATTTAGAAATGGCCTTAAAGAACCAGTCTGACATCTCTCCAAATTATTGTGACAGAAAGAGAGAGAGAACAAAGTAAAGAAGGAAGGAAAGAAAGAGAGATGGGGGCAGGAAGGAAAGGAAGGGAGGAGAAGAGAAGGAAAGAAAGGAAAGGAGGAGGAAAGAAAGAAGGCTTTGTCAATAAGTGACAGAAATGCCAGATTATTCCAAGTTGACGAAATGTTTTACTTCGAACTTCTTGAAGCCTTTAATATAGTAAAAGTGTACCATGCTCTCCCAATAGAGAAATAAGCGTGCCAACTTAATTTGTTGCACCTATCTTTTTTATTTTCTCCATGGAGAAGCACACAGTTTGGTGTTCTATGAAGCACATTTCAGGATATGCTAATGTATAGTCCAGTATTCTTCAAATCCCATCCACAATGTTCAGAAAGTTGAAATGACTTAAGGCCTTGTGGTGTGCATTTAAAAGAAAGAGGCATGATGATCCATAAGACATTAAAAAATAGAAAAATCATGACTTATTTAGCTATGTGATTGCAATCCTAAAAGTTAAAGTATTTTTTAAGTCCTGCAGTAAAACATTCTTACAGGGTGTTGGTAGAAAAGAAAAAAAACATCAGGTCTGAAGGGGAAGAGGATGAGGATGAAAACAAGATAATAAAGATAATGTGGAGGATGGAGCTGGCCCACCCAAAGAACATGAGGAAGAGGAAGAGGAAAAGAAAGGAGAATGAGGGCAGATGAATCAAGCTCAGGATTGAGAAAGGGAGCAGGGGAAATAGACCTCATATTTAAAGAAAGAAGAATTTCAATATGCAAATTGTGATGACTATGTTGACAAGGACAGAGGAGAAAACAAAGAAGGTTTTTAAAGGAAGAGAAAATATGAAGGATTAAATAAGAAAGCTGAGTGCCGAAGAATTGATGCTTTTGGACTGTGGTGCTAGAGAAGACTCCTGAGAGTCCCTTGGACTGCAAGGAGATCCAACCAGTCCATCCTAAAGGAAATCAGTCCTGAATATTCATTGGAAGGACTGAGGTTGAAGCTGAAGCTCCAATACTTTGGCCACCTGATGCGAAGAACTGACTCATTGGAAAAGACCCTGATGCTGGGAAAGATAGAAGGCAGGAGGAGAAGGGGACGACAGAGGATGAGGTGGTGGGATGGCATCACTGACCCAATGGACATGAGTTTGAGTAAACTCTGGGAGTTGGTGATGGACAGGGAGGCCTGGCATGCTGCAGTCCATGGGGTTGCAAAGAGTCGGACACGAGTGACTGAACTGAACTGAAAGTAAGGAAAAGATGGCTACATCATTGTAAAAACCACACCCCCTAATGCAAAGAAATGGTCATTACAGTTATTTCTACAGAAAGTAAATAACATGTTACATTTCATAGGAAGAATTTATTTTACTATTTTCACATTGTCATTATTCAAAATAAACTTTACCTATAGTAATCCAAAAGAGCATGGTACTAACATAAAAACAGAAATACAGATCAATGAAGCAGGACAGAAAGTCCAGAAATAAACCCATACACTTATGGTCACTTAATCTATGACAAAGGAAGCAAGAATACACAATAGGAAAAAGTTTCTTCAATAAGTGATGCTGGGAAACTGGATAGCTTTATGTAAAAGAATTAAATCAGAATACACTCTAACACCATACACAAAAATAAACTCAAAATGGATTAAAGACCTAAATGTTAAGACCAGATACTATAAAACTCTTAGAGGAAAACATAGGCAGAACACTCTCTGACATAAATAGCAGCAAGTTCTTTTTTGCTCTACCACCTAGAGTAATGAAAATAAAAACAAGAATAAACAAATGGGACCTAATTAAACTTAAAAGCTTTTGAACAGCAAAGGAAGCCATCAACAAAAAGACAATACACAGAGTGAGAGAAAATATTTGCAAACAAAGCAGCCAACAAAGGATTAATCTCCAAAATATACAAACAGCTTGTACAGCTCAATATAAAAAAAAATCCAATAAAAAATGAGTGAAAAATCTAAACAAACATTTCTTCAAAAAGACATATAGATGCTTTAAAAAACATATGAACGCATACTCAACATCACTAATTATTGGAGAAATACAAATCAAAACTACAAAGAGGTATCACCTCACATAGGTCAGAAAAGGCCATCATTAAAAAATCTACAAACAATAAATGCTGGAGAGGGAGTGGAGGAAAGGAAAACCTCCCACATTGTTGGTGGGAATGTAAACTGGTGCAGCCACTATGGAGAACCGTATGGAGGCTCCTTAAAAACTAAAAATAGAGCTACCATGTGATCCAGCAACCAGTCCATTCTGAAGGAGATCAGTCCTGGGTGTTCTTTGAAAGGAATGATGCTAAAGCTGAAACTCCAGTACTTTGGCCACCTCATGCGAAAAGCTGACTCATTGGAAAAGACCCTGATGCTGGGAGGGATTGGGGGCAGGAGGAGAAGGGGACGACACAGGATGAGATGGCTGGATGGCATCACTGATTCGATGGACATGAGTCTAGGTGAACTCTGGGAGTTGGTGATGGACAGGGAGGCCTGGCATGCTGCGATTCATGGGGTCACGAAGAGTCGGACACGACTGAGTAACTGAACTGAACTGAATTGAACTGATGATCCAGCAATCTCTCTCCTGGGCATATATCCAGAGAAAACCATAATTTGAAAGGATACATGCACCCCAGTGTTCACTACAGCACTATTTACAATCACTAAGACATGGAAGCAACCAAAATGTCCATCAGTAGAGGAATGGATAAAGAAGACATGGTGCATATATACAGTGGAATATTACTCAATCACAAAACAGAATGAAATGGTGCCATTTGCAGAGATGTGGATGGATCTAGAGACTGTCATACAGAGTGAAGTAAGTCGGAAAGAGAAAAACAACACTGTATAATATTGCTTATATGTGGAATCTAAAAAAATGGTTCTAATAAAATTATGTGCAAAACAGAAATAGAGTCACAGAGAACAAACATATGGTTACCAAGGGAGGAAGGTGGGGTGTGAAGCATTAGGAGATTGGAATTGACAGATATACATACACTACTGTGTATAAAATGGATAACTAATGAGAAACTACTATATAGGGAACTCTACTCAGTACTCTGGGATGGCTTATATACTGACATGTATAAAATAGGTAACTAATGAGAACCTACTGTGTAGGGAACTCTTCTCAATTCTCTGTGATGGCCTATATGGGAAAAGAATCCAAAAAAGGGTGGATATATGTATAATTGATTCACTTTGCTTTAGAGTAGAAACTAACACATTGTAAATCAACTACCCTCCAATAAAGTTTTTTAAATAAAAAAATGTTTTATTAATCTGTTGTTATGTGTAGAGAAAATTTTTCATTGATCTCCTTGTCAAATTCCCTGAAAATTTATTCAAAATCTTAATTTTTCTCATTATCTTTAACTTGTTAGTCATTAAGTGAGTGAAGTCGCTCAGTCGTGTCTGACTCTTTTCAACCCTATGGACTGTAGCTTACCAGGCTCCTCCATCCGTGGGATTTTCCAGGCAAGAATACTGGAGTGGGTAGCCATTCCCTTCTCCAGGGGATCTTCCTGACCCAGGAAGATCGAACCCGGGTCTCCCACATTGTAGGCAGACGCTTTACCGTCTGAGCCACAAGGGAAGTCAAAGTGAGGTAACTTAACTAACTGTTAGTCGCTCAGTCATGTCAGACTCTTTGTGATCCCATGGACTGTAGCCCACAAGGCTCCTCCATCCATGGGACTCTCCAGGCAAGAATACTGGAGTGGTTTGCCATTCCCTTCTCCAGGAGATCTTCCTGACCCAGGGATCAAACCCAGGTCTCCTGCATTGCAAGCAGATACTTTACCGTCTGAGCCAACTGGGAAGCTGATAGTCATTATTAGCCATCAACTAAAACATGACTTATTTTACACAAGCTTAATATGATACATTTTTCATAATGTTTTAAACATTTCTTTAATAACAAAATTTACTATAACATGAAAAAGCATCAGATTTTCCTTTTGAATAGAAAGTTGAATATTTTAAAAACTGACCCAGAGATCTCTAGATTGAAAGCTGTTAGGCTTTTGTTTGCTTTTGGGGGGAAGAGTTTTTATTTTTTTTAATTTGTTTATCTGTGTTTAATTGTTTGGTCACATGAGTACATTTGGAAAGTAGAAGTAAAAAATAAAAATTCTATTCAGCAACATAGCACATAGATTTCACATTCTTTGTATGACAGTAGATATATACATACATGGACATATATATACACACATATACATATATACATACATGGGAAGAAGCCCCAGTGGCTCAGCAGTAAAGAATCCACCTGCAATGCAGGAGACACAGGTTCGATCCCCAGATCAGGAAGATCTCCTGGAGAAGGAAATGGCAACCCACTCCAGTATTCTTGCCTGAAAATTCCCATGGACAAAGGAGCCTGGTGGGCTACAGTCCAAGGGATTGCAAAAGAGTCAGACATTACTTAGCGACTAAACATATAAATACACAAAGACATGAGAAGGGTGTGTGTGTGTGTAATGTTAATTTCCTCATCAATCTCTCCTTGAAATGTTGAAGTTATTGCTTTTTGTGCAAGCATGGTCTTTATTGAGGTCTAATTGACAATTCAAGGTTATGTATATATAAGGTGTACAACTTAATGATTTGATAACCAGACACATTGTAAAGTAATCAACACAATCAACCTACATAACATCTCCATCATGTCACATAATTCCCACTGTCTTTGTGTGTGGTGAGAACATTTTAGACCAGTCCTGTCAGCGTATGTCAAGTGTACAATATAGTATTATTAACTATGGGTACAGTGTTGTGCATCAGAGCTCCAGAACTTATCTTGCATAAATGAATCTTTGTATACTTGGGCCAATGTCTCTCCATTTCCCCTTACCAACAACCCCTGGCGACTGCCACTTTATTCTCCGCCTATGTTCATTAAGAATATTTTTTCCTTTAAATGTCATCGTCTGGTTTTGGTATAAGGGTGATGATGGTCTCATATAACGAGTTTGGAAGTAGTCCCTCTTCTTAAATTTCTTAAAAGGAACTTAAGAAGGATTGATATTAATTCTCTTTGAATGTTTGGTAGAATTCAGCCATGAAGCCATTTTGTCCTGGGTTTTTTGTTGTTGTTGTTGGGATGTTTTAGATTACTGATAAAATCATGCTGTTGTTGGTCTGTTCGAGCTTTCTATTTCTTCTTGATTGAATTTGATACATTGAATGTTTCTAGGAATTTATCCACTTCTTCCAGGTTATCCAGCCTGTTGGCTTATAGTCTCTTGTGATCCTTTTTATTTCTGAGGCATCCATTATAATGTCTCTTTTTTCATTCTTGATTTTACTTACTTGAGTCTTCTCTTTTTTTTTTTTTTTAGTCTAGGTAAAGGTTTGTCCATTTTTGTTTCTTTAAAAAAAAAGAATTCTTAGTTTGCTGATTTTTATTCTATATTTCTACATTTTTTCTTTTTTCATTTTTAAATTTTTATTTATTTATTTTTGGCTGTGTTGGGTCTTCATTGCTATGCAGGGTTTTCTCTAATTATGACGAGTGGGGGCTCCTCTCTAATTGTGGTGTGAGGGCTTCTCTTTGCCTCGGCTTCCTCTTGTTGCGGAACATGAGCTCCAGAGCATTCCAGCTCCAACAGTTGTGGCGCACGGGCTCGATAGCTGTGGCTCCCGGGCTCCAGAGTCTCGGCGCAGCAGCTGTGGTGCACAGGCTGAGCTGCTCTGTAGCATGTGAGATCTTCCTGGACCAGGGATTGGCTCCCGGGCTCCGGAGCCTAGGCGCAGCAGTTGCGGCGCACAGGCTGAGTTGCTCTGTGGCATGTGAGATCTTCCTGGACCAGGGATTGAATCCACGTCTCCTGCTGTGGCAAGTGGGTTCTTAACCACTGAGCTGCCAGGGAAGCCCTTGCTTTATTTTTTCTTTTTGCTAACTTTGGTCTTAATTTGCTCTTTTTTTCTGGTTCCTCGAGGTTGAAGTTAGGTCGTTTATTCAAGATCTCTTTCTTTTTACATGTGCGTGTCTATCACTATAAACTCTCAATACCCCTTGTGCTGCATCTCATGCCACTTTCAAAGTAATGAGCCAAAATGACTGTTTGACCACACTCACCACAGAGGATCTCTGTCATCAATTGGATAGAATTAATTCCTTAGAATGGCATTTAGCCTCTCCCTGACCTGAGCCTCTAACCTATATCCTCAAGCTTAATTTTAAATACTTCTCATCCCAGAGCTTCACTGCACCTTAATTCTTCACCATCTCTGAACATACCCCAGAACTTTCCACCTGGTACTTTGCTTGCTGGTTCCTCAGCCAGCAATGCCCCTTTCCCACCTGCTCCCCCTACTCCCAACCACACATCTAAATTATGCCTTTCACTATTAATAATCTTTCAAGTCTCAGGTCAAATGCCACTATCTCCACTCTGAAGGAATGGGAACACTTTGGAGTAAACTGAGAAAAACAGTAACAAAGATGGAGACGGGCTTTAAAACACATGGCTTTTGAGGAAATTTTGAATAAATCAGGATGTTTACCACAAAGGAGAAAATATTTAATGATGAAGGACTGTTGTAAGAAAGTAGATTAAACTCTGCTGCTGCTCAGACCCAAGAGCAAAAATTAGAGCCAACGTTCAGAAACTAGACGAAAACATTTTAGGCCTAAACAATTAAGAAATATCTCACAAGTCAAAGTTGTCAAAAATAAAACAATGGAATAAAATCTATCATTTCTTTAATATATTTTTGTGCCAGTGGCTGTGCCATTTTCTTTCCAAATGTAAACACACCTGAGTCTCTTAAGAAGTCTGAGAGTTAAGTATCAATATTATAATTTCCACTTTACAGATAGGAAAACTGAGGTTTAGAGAGCTTAAGTAACTTGCCCAAGATATCACCGGTAGAACAGCACGCAAACCTATTCCTGTCTGACCTCAGAGCCTGGACTAGAGCAGAACTGTGCAGCCTCCCCAATCCCCAAGTTCCAAGGTTTCTCCATGTCCTCTGCCTCTTATAGAAAAACTGAACTCTCCCATGCCTCCCTAAGTCACAAAAGAGCAGGCTCAAGCAGTTAATGATTGGAGTCATAGATGCAGTATCTGATGCACATTCCTGAGTCATTTCACCAATACGACAGCTGCCACCAGAGCAAAAAAGCTAACTCCATGATGACTAGACTGTAGCTATGACATAAGCTCCTCCATTTTCAGAGCTGGCACAATTCCAAGAATTGCTCTCCAGAAAATGGGATTAACATTATTGCTCACAATAATCTGTATCTTTGTGGCACCCAAAAAACTGTGGCTTGCTCTGCCTTTATATGTAAGCAGGTACCTAAACAACCATCAGCAAAGAGATGTGGCAGACCCTGTCAATGTCTTTCATGCTCAGAATTTGGCCCCTTGAGTTAACATGAAGAAGTTACAGAAGATGGACCTTTGTTCCTAATCTCACAGACATGGAATGATGTTCTAACAGTCAGGATTTGTAAGCAGCTTCTGGCAGGAAAGAATTCTCTGCAGGAGGCCCCTTTTCTCTTGTCACTTTAGCAGAGCTATATTGTAAGTAACCTTAAGCCAGGTACCCTCATCCTCTACTCATCTCTGGCCCAAGCACACCTTCCAGATCTTTTGATCACACAATACCTTGCCTAACCTGTTGGTTCTTTTACAGATCCAAGAAGTGAAAATGAAGAAAAAGTAATTAACAGTTGACCAGATCTCCTCCCTAGCTTTCCCTTCAGTAATCTCAAGAACAAACCATGGGACTGAGAGAGCATCTAAAGAAGGACCACAAGATGACGACGAGCGTGCATGCAGAGGGGGATGGGGGATTAGCGACAGTTCTGATTCCCTATCTCAATAATTAACTGAGAGTACTTCCCTCTTTCCCTTTAAAACCTTTCATGGCTGAGCAGACTCTTGGAAGTTGGTTTTTGGATACAATGAGTCTGCCTTCATCCTAGATTTTCTGGCTTTCTTATTTAAAAGCAACATTTTCCATTTCTACTAATATTTGCCTCTCGGGTATTGATTTTTGAGCTTCTAGCAGCCGGACCTGAGTTCAGAGACAAGCCTATGCCATGGACCAGCCACTGTGTCATCTGAAGAAGCAGTGAACTGCCCGTCTCTAGACGTGTACAAGCAGTCTAGATGCACACCTGGGGGAACAACAGAATGAGGCTCTAAACAGCTGATGAGCTGCATACGACCTTTGAGAATAATCCCAATTCTGATTTTAGCCTTCCCAATCACATGAAACTTATAATTTTAAACAGTTGTATAATATGCAATGATGAGTTCAACAAGACATTTAAAATGAAAGCAGTAGAATTAGCAAGTGCAGAATATGACTTTTCTCTCTCTTTTAGGCCAAGATGATGACTTCATCATATTCTGCTTTATATTAATGTTCTTTACATTTCACGTACTTCTGAAAAGGAGTGGGGCTGCTGACACCTGTGTTTCATGGAGACAGAAACCAGCTCTTAGCAATGCTTCTTCTCATGGAATCTATTTACTTCCTGGATTCTCTCACAGCATGTACTGAGAATTATCACCACAACTCCACTGGCACTCCTGCAAATGATCAAAGGCTTCCTTGATGCTGGATTTATAAAATATCATAATACTTACCTCCCTGAATCTTGGAGCCACAACCAACAGAACAGAACAGTGTCTCCTTCCATTAAGCCTCTCTTCCCTTAGTTTCTGTAGCATCTAAATAGCCTCTTTTCTATTTCTTTCTTTCTGAGGTCGTTTTCTAAATTTCTCCTACAGAGCCTTCTTGCTTTGTGGGGTCCTTACATGATAATATTTCTCAAGTGTCTGTGTAAGTACACTTCTAATTCTATCCACAATCCTTGAAGAAACTCAGCTATTCCCATGGCTTTATTTTTTAGTAATAACTCCGAAATCTATATCTTATGTGAATTCCTACCTCATGAGTAAGGTCAGAGAGGATTGGTTGATAAATGAGCAAATGCAGGAATCAATACATAAGTTTATGAGAAGTAACCAGGTTCCCATATTTCAGACTAGAAACAAGTAAAACACATTCTTTTCACTGGTTTTTCATCAGATAGAACTGAGTTCACATCTAAGCTCTCCCTTTATAAGTAGCATGACGTGAGATTAGTGAATTAAAAGGCCTACACCTTAGTTTGTGTTACATTGTCATTGTTGTTTTTTTTAATAATTTACAAAATGAGGATAATTATACCCATCTTGACCTAGATTTCAGGTAGGGTAATTGTGAGGAATGCATGAGTTCTCACAAGGAAGAGGGCCTTAGGAATAGGAATTAGTCTTACTAAACTATACTGAACTACTCTATCAAGAAAGACACAAAACAGGATGCCAAGCAGGGTGCACAACAGATGTTTTGCTTTGTTTTGTTTACCCCGAGGCTCTGGGTAACTATTGATGGTAGCTGTTCACAGCTCAGGCATAAACGGCTTGGTAAAGGAGGCATACAAAGGATAAAGGGTGGTGGCCAGATCAACTGCAGCACTAGACATCCACAACACATACCTACCTGTAATGCATGGTAATGACTCTGAACGTGAGCCCAGCCCAGACCTCAACCAAAGTGACTGGTCTCAAGACTGAAGGAATACAAAGCAACTAGCGAAATCAAGGGCTTCGCTTGTGGCTCATATGGTAAGGAATCTGCCTGGAATGCAGGAGACTCAGCTTCTATCCCTGGGTTGGGAAGATCCTCTGGAGAAAGAAATGGCAACCCACTCCAGTATTCTTTCCTGGGAAATCCCATGAACAGAGGAGCAGGGCACGCTACAGTCTATGAGGTCACAAAGGGTAGGACACGATTAAGTGATTAACACACACAGAGAAATCAATTCTTCAGGCATCATAGAATGCCAAGACTAGAAGACATTTTATTCTAGTTATTATCGATTCAATTTTTTCCATTGGAAAATATGGAGAAACTTGAGTCCAGAAAGGGGAAAAATAAGTTAAGTTGCATAGCTGGAATACAGATGTAAGCTATCACCCCATTATATATCCTAACCACCCTGACTACCACCACCATGCAGTGCAGGGCTTAGTCACTCAGTTGTGTCCAATTGTTTACCACCACCATAAACAAGGCTAATAATTTGTTCTTTTTCTTTATTTGGATATAATTTACCTACAGTAAAATATTAAGGTTTAATTTGCACAGTTTAAAATCATCTTTTTAACATGATGTTCTGTGAGTTGTACCAAAGAAAAAGCTTTCTAACTACAACCATACTCATAACAGAAAATTTCTATCACCCTGAAAATTCCCTTATATCCACTTATAATAAGCCCTTCTCTCCCTGATCAATGCTTGGCAATCAGAGTTCTGTTTCTTGTTTTTTATAGTTTTGCCATTTTGAAAACATTATATAAATGAAGCTAGCATTATACAATATACTGTTGCGCACATCAGCAGATCGTTCCTACTAGCAATCTTCCTTTACATAGATGTACCATGGTTGGTTTAACCATTCACCGGTTGATAAACACTGGATTCTTTCCAGTTTGGGACTTTTACCAATAAAGCCACTATAAATATCCACGTATATTTTTTGTGTGAATACAAGTATTTATTTCACTTGAGTATACCTAAGAGTGGTATTTTTGGGTCATATGGTTAAGTACATATATTATTTTATAAGAAATTGCTTTCTCATTTTACATTCCCACCAGAAAGCACATTTTGTTTTTTTCTTCATACTGTCTTTGTGTGTGTGTGGATCAGGTTTTTAGTGCTATATCTAAGGAATCTTACTCTTACCAAAGGATGAAAGTATTTTCCTCTATATTTTTTTCTAGAAATTTTGGAGTTTAAGTGTTTTACAGGTAGGTCTAGGACATATTTTGAATTAATTTTCATATTGTACAGGTATAGGTGAAAATTATTATTTCTCTTCCTATTTTTTCTATATTGATGTTCAATTGTTTTAGCATCAAACATTGAAAAGACTATCATTTCTATACTGGATGATCTTTGCATCTTAGTTGATATCAGTTGACCATACAAGTGTGCACATATTTCTCAACCCTATTCTGTTCAATTGATACACCTATCCTTTCTCCAATAAAATATTCTGTTAATTACTGAGCAGTGACTCCATAGATTTTGCTCATTTTTTTCCCCAGAATTCTTTTGGTTATTCAGTTGTTTGCCCTAACATATATATTTTAAAATCACTTTTTCAGTTTCTATACAAAATCACTTTGGGAAGAATTGACATTTTAGCAATAAAAATTCAGTATTTCAATATAAGAACATAGTAAGTGTCTTAATTTATTTTGGTCATTTTAAAATTTCTTTTAACAAAATTGTATAGTTACCAGCATGCATAATACACATATATTTTGTTAGATGTATATATTTTATTTTTTCTGGTGCTATTACAAATGATATATATTTAACTCAATTTCTACTTGTTCTTTGCAAGCACAGACACATGCAATTGATTTTTGTATCTTAGTTTTGCATTCTGCAACCTTGTTAAATGCACTTATCAGTTCTAACAGCATTTTTGTAGATTATTCAGGATTTTCTACATAGACAATCATGTCTTCTATGAATAGAAACAGTTATATATCTTCTTTTCCATCAGTATGCCTTTTAATTCTTTTTCTTGCTGTACTACATGGGTAAGGACCTCCAGCGCAATATCAAAAAGATATAATTACAGAGGATATCTGTGTTTTGTTTCTGATCTAAGAGGGAAACCATTCGTCTTTCAACATTAAACAAGAAGTTAGCTGTGGATATCTTATAGATACCTTTTATCAATTGAGGAATTTCCCTTCTATTCCTGGTTTGCTGAAGTATATATATGTAATAAGTATGGAGGGATTTTCCTGGCAGTCAGTGGTTAGGACACTGTGCTTCCACTGCATGGGGTATAAGTTCGATTCCTGGTCAGGGAACTAAGATCCTGCATGCTAAGTGGCCAAAAATAAATAAATAATGAATAAATATGGAATTTTGTTAGATTATTTTTGTATCAATTAATATGATTACATGATTTTTCTTCTTTACTCTAGTCATATGATAAATTGCATTTATTGATTTTCAATTTCAATAGTTATAAGCCTTACTTACTTGATCTCATAGTACTTTCTTGGGGAGGGATGTTGTGTTCATGCTTATGAGGGATCAGTTCCGTTCAGTTCAGTTGCTCAGTCATGTCCGACTCTTTGCGACCCCATGAATTGCAGCACGCCAGGCCTCCCTGTCCATCACCAACTCCCAGAGTTTACTCAAACTCATGTCCATTGAGTTGGTGATGCCATCCAGCCATCTCATCCTCTGTTGTCCCCTTCTCCTCCTGCCCCCAATCCCTCCCAGAATCAGGGGCTTTTCCAATGAGTCAACTCTTGGAAAATTTTCTCATCCTGTAGTTTCTTTTTCTGATTTTGGTAGCAGGGCAATGTTGGCCTCGTAAAATGAGAGGGCCGACAAGCACAACAAAAAATGATCATTATTATTAGTTATTAAGGAAATTCAAAATCAAAATGAGATACTACTTCACACCTACTAGAATGGCTAGAATAAAAAGAGACATAACAACAAGGGTTGGTTATGACATGGAGAAATGGAAACCCTCTTACCCTGCTAATGAGAATGTAAAATAGTGCAGCTATTTTGGAAGTATCTGGCAGTTCCTCAAAAGATTAAACTCAGAGTTAGCATATGACCCAGCAATTCTATTCCTACCTATGTGTATACTTAAGAGAAATAAAAGCATACATCCATTTAAGCACTTGTATAAGACTATCCATAGCAGCATTATCCATAATAGGCAAATAGTGGAAATGACTCATATTTCTATCAACTGATGAATGAATAAATAAAATTCAGTACATCCATACAGAAGAACATTATTTAGTAATAAAACTTAATTAAGTGTAATACATGCTATAACATGATTGAACCTTGAACACATTACGCTAAGTGAAAGAAGCCAGGTACGAAAGGCCACATATTGTACAATTACATTTATATAAAGTGTTCCTTACAGGCAAATCTATAGAGAACAAGAGCAGATTAATGGAGAGGGATGGATTAGGGAGAAATGAGGAATGACTACTACTGGGTATAGGTTTCTTTGCAGTGGCAATGAAAAAATGGTAAAACTGATTATGACAGCTCCATGAATGCACTAAAAAAATATTGAACTACATACTCTATAAGGTTGAAGTGTATAGTATGTGAATTACGTCTCAGTAAAGCTCTTAAAACAATTAGTGGAGAACTGTTCCCCCTTCTACATTTAAAAAATATATATTTATTTATTTATCTATTTGGCTTCACTGAGTCTTAACTGCATCATACAGGATCTTCAATCTTCATTGAGGTGCAAGGGATTTTAGTTGCAGCATGCAAACTCTTAGTTGTGACGTGGGATTTTGTTCTGTGACCAGTGATTAAACCTGGACCCCTGCATATGGAGCATGGAGTCTTAGCCACAGGACCACCAAGAAGTCCTGTTTTCTGTATTCTGAATAAGTCTTCTATAGATCCACTATTATTTATTCCCTGATAGAATTTACTAGTGAAGTTATCCTGGAGTTTCTTCTATTGGAAACTTTTAAAGTTTGGGTTTCATACTTTAATAAATATATTATTGTTGTTGTTTAGTTGCCAAGTCATATTCGACTTTTTGTGACCCCATGGTCTATAGCCTACCAGGCTCCCATGTCCATGGGATTTCCCAGGCAAGAATACTGGAATGGGTAGCATTTCCTTCTCCAGGGATCTTCCCAACCCAGGAATCAAACCTGTGTCTCCTGCATTGGCAGGTGGATTCTTAACTGCCAAGCCACCAGGGAAGCCCAAATTACATATGACTGGCATAGAAATGTTTAT
This sequence comes from Bos mutus, assembly GCF_027580195.1. Classification (NCBI taxonomy): domain Eukaryota; kingdom Metazoa; phylum Chordata; class Mammalia; order Artiodactyla; family Bovidae; genus Bos; species Bos mutus. Next base: position 98,893,788 of record NC_091623.1, on the reverse strand, counting down.
ACTGTGAATTCAGAGCTAGGGCCTTCATAATTTGGGGGAAATTCATTATTTCCATGTGATTACTTTATGCTTAATTTTTTGTTAACTCCCTTTCATTCCATCCCATATGCCAAAGGCATGATCAAGTACCTCTTTTGGAATGTTGCCTCTATCCTCAACTGTAGCTCTAACTGCTGGAAGAGTCAAAGCCACTAGACTCTTAACTAACTTTCCTTGTTTATACCTGGTCTCTCCATTTGAGCTCTGGTTCTCATTCTACTGGAGTTTCTGAATCACTCTGCCATTGGCTCTAATTTTCCATTTACACATCTAATGAGCATTCACTGGCATGTCTATTTGCTAGTCATGTTGTAGGCAAATGGTATTCAAGGATAAATAAGGCATGACCCACACTTGAGGAAACTGTAGATTAATGAAGGTGTCAGAAATAAAACAATAATCCCTGATTCAAAATAATACATACTACAATAGAACTGTGTACAGTGTGGGCCCATAGCAGAAATGGTGAATTCTGCCATGGATTAGTTCAAAGGTATGACCAAGATATTTTTCTGAAGGATATGATATTTGAAGATGTTTTATTCAAAATTCCTCTTCAAAAATGATTAAAGTAGCATACTCACTCTAAAGGGAAAAATGATGGGGCAAGTGGGGAAAATGTATACATTTTAAAAGTTAACCATCTCCCACTCAAACGCTATTATCCCCAAATAGCCCTCCCAAGAACCAATAGTTGGTTCCATTCTCCTGTCCATCCAAATGTACATACAAACATTGATGGAGATCTTTGAAAGCTACAGTCATCAAGACAGTATGGTACTGGCACAAAAACAGAAATATAGACCAATGGAACAAGATAGGAAGCCCAGAAATAAACCCATGCACCTATGGATACCTTATTTTTGACAAAGGAGGCAAGAATATGCAATGGGACAAAGGCAGTCTCTTCAGTAAGTACTCATGGGAAAACCAGACAGCTACATGTAAAAGAATGAAATTAGAAAAATCCTAACACAATACAGCAAAGAAACTCAAAATGGATTACAGTCCTAAATGTAAGACCAGAAACTGTAAAACTCTTAGAGAAAAACATAGGCAGAAACTTGATGACATACATCACAGCAAGATCCTCTATGACCCACCTCCTAGAGTAATGGAAATAAAAACAAAAATAAACAAGTAGGATCTAATTAAACATAAAAGCTTTCACACAGCAAAGGAAACTATAAACAAGGTGAAAAGACAACCCTCCAAATGGGAGAAAATAATAGCAAATGTAACAACTGACAAAGGATTAACTTCAAAAATATACAAGCAACTCATAAAAACCAATACCAGAAAAACAACCCAATCAAAAGTGGGCAAAAGATCTAGTCAATACATGAAAATATTCTCAACATCACTCATTATTAGAGAAATGCAAATCAAAACTACAATGAGATACCATCTCACACCAGTCAGAATGGCCATCATCAAAAAATCCAAGAGCAATAAATTCTGGAGAGGGTGTAGAGAAAAGGGAACCATCTTGCACTACTGGTGGGAATGTAAATTGATATACCCACTAGTGGAAGTCAGTATGAAGATTCCTTTAAAAACTAAGGAAAAAACCAGCAATCCCACTCCTAGGTATATACCCTAGGAAAACAAAATTGAAAAAGCCACATGTACCCCAACATTCATTGCAGCATTGTTTACAACAGCTAGGACATGTATATTGTCATCCTGCTTATTTAACTTATATGCAGAGTACATCATGAGAAACGCTGGGCTGGATGAAGCACAAGCTGGAATCCAGATTGTCAGCAGAAATATCAATAATCTCAGATATGCAGATGACACCACCCTTATGGCAGAAAGTGAAGAAAAGCTAAAGAGCCTCTTGATGAAAGTGAAAGAGGAGAGTGAAAAAGTTGGCTTAAAGCTCAACATTCAGAAAACTAAGATCATGGCAAACAGTCCCATCACTTCATGGCAAATAGATGGGAAACAGTAAAAACAGTGGCTGACTTTATTTTGGGGGGCTCCAAACTCACTGCAGATGGTGACTGCAGGCATGAAATTAAAAGATGCTTACTCCTTGGAAGAAAAGTTATGACCAACCTAGACAGCATATTAAAAAGCAGAGACATTACTTTGCCAACAAAGGTCCATCTAGTCAAGGCTATGGTTTTTCCAGTAGTCATGTATGGATGTGAGAGTTGGACTATAAAGAAAGCTGAGCACCAAAGAATTGATGCTCTTGAACTGTGGTGTTGGAGAAGACTCTTGACAGTCCCTTGGACAGCAAGGAGATCCAACCAGTCCATCCTAAAGGATCAGTCCTGAGTGTTCATTGGAAGGACTGATGTTGAAGCTGAAACTCCAATACTTTGGCCACCTGATGCAAAGAGCTGACCCATTGGAAAAGACTCTGATGCTGGGAAAGATTGAGGGCAGGAGGAGAAGGGAATGACAGAGAATGGGATAGTTGGATGGCATCACCGACTCAATGGACATGAGTTTGGGTAAACTCCTGGAGTTGGTGATGGACAGGGAGGCCTGGCTTACTGCGGTTCATGGGGTCACAAAGAGTTGGACACGACTGAGTGACTGAAATGAACTGAACTGAAGTTATCTTTAATATTTTTCTAGAAAACAGGTGATGTTTATATCTTTGATTTTAAAAGTTTTATACAAAATTTATTGCCTCAGTCTAGTCCCATCAAGAAAATTATTTTTTACTGTACTAGTAACTCAAATTAGCATCACTCTGATAACTTTTTGATTTAACACTCCATAAGTTTTTACTGAGGATTATTTTTATAAAACTGGTTGGTTCTAACTTAGAATTTTGCTTAAAAGGAAGAGAATATACCTACATTAATTGCCCCTACTGTGCCAAATGGAAGTATTAAGAAAGGTGAGTAGGCAACTTCATAATTACAAGGTTGCTGAGGTGTAGTGTTTGGAGATCTATGGGAAAAAGTGTTGCAGAGAGTTACTCAAGGCAATGTGTAGCCTGAATCCATCCAGGAATGACTGTACCCAATTTTGACATCATGTTATGTGTATACACACATTAGAAAATAAACCAAAGAATGACAGCATATCTTATACTTTTGTAAACCATGTTTTATGGATAACTTCACAGTTTTTCCAACATACTGATAAATTTCAATATTTTTAATACATCAGTGTTAATTGTGAGTTGCCAGAGATAACCTAACCAACTCCCATTATGTTTTGGTACTAAGGGATATACCTTTCAATAAAGTTACTGAAATGCAATAAAAATTAATTAATTTTAAAATATATCAATCAAAAAAAAAAAACCTCCAAAATGGGATCCATTAAACTTATAGTTACACCTGCAGATTTCATATCAGCTGGCATTTGTCAATTAATTCATTGCATCAATTACATGGATAGCCTATAGAGGTCCATGTGACACTGAAGAAACACAACAGCTATGGAGAATGCATGCATCCCTCTCCATCTTCTCTACCACTGCTCTGAGTCCAAACCACCCTCATCTCCTGCCTAGATTATTAAAATAGCTGCCTAGCTGATCTGGTGCAGCCACCTTAGTCCCAATCATCACTTGCCTGATCATTATTAATACTAAGTAGCCTCCTAACAAGCATGTTCCCACTCTATCTCTCCTTAACCCAGTTGATTTTCCACACTGGAGCATGTGAAGTGACATTTTTGAAACCAAATGCTGAACATCTGAGTTTTGATGAAAACCTTCTTATGGCTTCCCAAAGCTCTTAGACACTATATCTTAGTAATAAATAAAGATGACTATTGGCACCCTGAAGGTAATGCATGATCTAGCCTTTGCCTACCTCTTATCTAAAAATACCATCCTCCTTCTTCCCCACACTTTAGTCCTACCAGACCTTTATCTGTTCTCCCAACATACTATGGTCCTTTCTGCCCTAGAGATATTTTAATACTGTTGTTTCAGAGTAGAAATCCTTCCCAACTTCATCGCACTTCACCTACTAAACTATCACTTTTCATGATTTCAGTTCAAGCACTGCTTCCTCAGAGATTCCCTATGCTCCATCACTTGCTCCATCACCCACAATCCTGTCTATAGTTTCCTCTCCTCTACTCTTGAAACTCTTATAGTTTGCAGTTACATGTCACTGTGATTATTTTATTAAATTATCCATTTTCCTCCACTAGGCTGTATTCATGGAGAAGCCAAGAACTTTGCTTTTCTCACCTTTTGAATCTCAGCATTTACTGATTTCAAAAAGGTAGTGCTCATTATACTGCTTTCTGAACAGATTTGTCAAAGAACAAATAACCATTAAAGCCTAAATGACATTCAGTATATTAAAAAAAAAAAAAAAAAAGGTAACCATCTCCCACTCAAACACCATTATCCCCAATCAGCCCTTCCAACAACCAACAGTTGACTCCATTCTCCTGGCCATCCAAATATACATACAAACATAGAAGGAGAAGGGTGTGTGCCCAGTACTCTGCAGCTTGCCCTTCTCATTTTACAATATGTCATTGTATTTATTTTAGAGATATAGATAAAAACCTTTAAAAAGCCACCTGATAGCTCAGAATTTAAGATATTATAATTTCCCTTTTGATGGGCATTCATATTTTATTTTTTCAGCTTTTATAGAATATTGAAATAACCATCCTTATACATATGCACTGATGTTTTTATTTCTTTATAAAAGATTTCCAAAAACTGAGTTGCTAGATCAAAGGATGCTTTTAAACACTATGATGATGGAGGAAAACTCCTGAACTCATTCTACAAGGCCATAATCACCCTGATATCAAAACCAGACAAAGATGCCACAAAAAAAGAAAACTACAGGCTAATATCACTGATGAACATAGAAGCAAAAATCCTTAACAAAATTCTAGCAAATAGAATCCAACAACATATTAAAAATCATACATCATGATCAAGTGGGCTTTATTCCAGGGATGCAATATTCACAAATCAATGTGATATACCATATTAACAAATTTAAAGATAAAAACCATATGATTATTTCAATAGATGCAGAAAAAGCTTTTGACAAAATTAAACACACATTTATGATAAAAACTCTCCAGAAAGGAGGCATAGAAGGAACATACCTGAACATAATAAAAGCCATACATAAAAAGCCCACAGCAAACAGTGTCTTCAATGGAGAAAAATTGAAAGTATTCCTCTAAAATCAGGAACAAGACTGGAAGTCCTAGCCACAGCAATCAGAGAAGAAAAAGAAATAACAAGAATCCAGACTGTAAAGGAAGAAGTAAAACTCTCACTGTTTGCATATGACTTGATCCTCTACATAGAAAACCCTAAAGATGCCATCAGAAAATTACTAGAAAAGGAGTACATCAAGGCTGTATATTGTCACCCTACTTATTTAACTTATATGCAGAGTACATCATGAGAAATGCTGAGCTGGAGGAAGGACAAGCTGGGATCAAGATTCTCAGGAGAAATATCAATAACCTCAGATATGCAGATGACACCACCCTTATGGCAGAAAGTGAAGAGGAACTAAAGGGCCTCTTGATGAAAGTGAAAGAGGAGAGTGAAAAAGTTGGCTTAAAACTCAACATTCAGAAAACTAAGATCATGGCATCCAATCCCATAACTTCATGGCAAATAGATGGGGAAACAGTGGAAACAGTGGCTGACTTTATTTTGGGGGGCTCCAAACTCACTGCAGATGGTGATTTCAGTCATGAAATTAAAAGACTTTTGCTCCTTGGAAGGAAAGTTATGACCAACCTAGACAGCATATGAAAAAGCAGAGACGTTACTTTGCCAACAAAGGTCCATCTAGTCAAGGCTATGGTTTTTCCAGTGGTCATGTATGGATGTGAGAGTTGGACTATTAAGAAAGCTGAGCATGAAAGAATTGATACTCTTGAACTGTGGTATTGGAGAAGTCTCTGAGAGTCCCTTGGACTGCAAGGAGATCAAACCAGTCAATCCTAAAGGAAATCAGTCCTGAATGTTCATTGGAAGGGCTGATGCTGAAGCTGAAACTCCAATACTTTGGCCACCTGATACGAAGAGCTGACTCATTGGAAAACACCCTGATGCTGGGAAAGATTGAGGGCAGGAGGAGAAGGGGATGACAGAGGATAAGATGGTTGGATGGCATCACTGACTCAATGAACATGAGTTTGGGTGGACTCCAGGAGCTGGTGATGGACAGGGAGACCTGGCATGCTGCGGTTCATGAGGTCACAAAGAGTCGGACATGACTGAGCAACTGAACTGAACTGAATCAATAAATATAATAAAGTTGCAGGATATAAAATTGATACACAGAAATCCCTTTCATTCCTACACAGTAACAATAAAAGTCAGGAAGAGAAATTAGGGAAACAATCCCATTTACCATTGCAACAATAACAACAAAAATACTTAGGAATAAATTTACCTAAAGAAACAGAAGACCTGTATACAGAAAAATATAAAACGCTTATGAAAGAAATCAAAGATGACACAGATAGAGAAATATAGCATATTCTTGGATTGGAAGAATCAATATAGTGAAAATGAGTGTGCTACCCAAAGCAATCTATAGATTCAATGCAATCCCTATCAAACTACCAATGGTGTTTTTTCACAGAACTAGAAAAGAATAATATCACAATTTGTATGATCCCGAATAGCCAAAGTAATCTTGAGAAAGAAGAATGGAACTGGAGGAATCAGCCTTCCCAACTTCAGACTATACTACAAAGCTACAGTCAAGACAGTATGGTACTGGCACAAAAAACAGAAATACTGATCAATGGAGCAAAATAGAAACTCCAGAGATAAATCTCTGCACCTATGGACACCGCATCTTTGACAAAGGAGGCAAAAATGTACAGTGGAGAAAAGACAGTCTCTTCAACAAGTGGTGCTGGGAAAACTGATCAACTACATGTAAAAGAATGAAACTAGAACACTTTCTAACACCACACACAAAAAAAATAAGTTCAAAATGGATTAAAGACATAAATGTAACACCAGAAACTATAAAACTCTTAGAGGAAAACATAGGCAGAACACTCTCTGACATAAATCACAGCAAGATCTTCTATGACGCACCTCCCAGAGTAATGGAAATAAAAACAAAATAAACAAATGGGACCTAATTAAACTTGAAAGTTTTTACACAATAAGGAATCTATAAGCAAAGTGTAAAGACAGTCCTCAGAATGGGAGAAAGTAATAGCAAATAAAACAAGTGACAAAGAATTAATTTCCAAGATATACAAGCAGCTGAAGCAGCTCAATACCAGAAAATAAACAACCCAATCAAAAAGTGGGCAAAAGACCTAAATAGACATTTCTCTAAAGAAGACATACAGAGATGGCTAATAAACTCATGAAAAGATGCTCAGCATCACTCATCAGAGAAATGCAAATTAAAACCACAATGAGATATCATTTCATCCTGGTCAGAATGGCCATTATCAAAAAGTCTATAAACAATAAGAGCTGGAGAGGATGTGGAAAAAAGGAAACATTCTTACACTGTTGGTGGCAATGCAAACTGGTATGTCCATGGAGAATAGTGTAGAGATTCCTTAAAACACTTGGAATAGAACTGTCATATGATCTAGAATCCCACTGCTGGACATATACCACAGGAAACCAAAATTGAAAGAGACACATGTACCCCAATATTCATTACAGAACTATTTACAATAGCTAGGGCATGGAAGCAACCTAGATGTCCATCGATTCTAGTGGGGTGGAAGAACCTGGAACCTTTTATACAGAGTGAAGTCAGTCAGAAAGCAAAAGACAAATACTATATATTAATACAAATACATGGAATTTAGAAAGACAGTACCTATGATCCTACATGCAGAGCAGCAAAGGAGACACAGATGTAAAGAACAGACTTTTGGAGTTAGTGGAAGAAGGCAAGGGTGGGATGATTTGAGAAAATAGCATTGAAACATATACATGAAAAAAAAAAAGAGAGAGAAACATATACATGACATACGTAAAATAGATGACCAGTGAAAGTTAGATGCATGAAGCAGGGCACTCAAAGCCAGAGCTCTGGGACAACCCAGAGGGATAAGGTGGGGAGGGAGGTAGGGGTGGAAATATGGGACAAGGGGGACGCATGTATACCTGTGGCCGATTCATGTTGATGCATGGCAAAAACCATCAAGATGTTGTAATTATCCTCCAATTAAAACACATTAATTAATTTTAAAAGAAAACTATGATAGATGTTGTCAAAAAACTTTCAAAATGTAGCAGTTCTCTTATTGGCCCCAATTGACATTGTATTGACAAAAATTAGCTTAGATCTGTATCTCAGTGTACATGAGTAACTTTCTTTAACTTTATTGAAGCATAATTGATGCATAATAAATGGCACATACTTAAAGTATATAGGGACTTCCCTGGCAGTCCAGTGACTAAGACTCCAAGCTTCCAATGCAGGCAATGCGGGTTCAATCCTTGGTCGGGAAACTAAGATCCCACATGCTATGGGGCATCTAAGACCTCATGCTGCAATGAAGAACCCTTCTGCCATGACTAAGACTTGACGCAGCCAAAAATAAATACATATTTTTTAAAAAATACATTTCAACATTCAGTTAGCTCACTTTAATGTTCATTTCTGATATCAACACTCAAGAATTTGAGGGGTCATTCTTGGAAATGCTCTGCTCTGTGCCTTTGCAGATGCCATCCTCCTACCTGAAGTATCTTCTCCATACCTTGCTTGTATAGTGAACACATACACACCCACTTTTCCAGGCTCCACACAAATGGTACCCCCATAACTGCCTCCCTGGGCAATGCTACCACTCCCTGATAGTCTTCTGTTCATACTTCCATCAGCATTTCTCTTATTTAAATTGCAGTTGTTTGGTTACTTGTTTGCCTCCTCAACAAAGGTGAGGTCAGGGACTGGTGTTTGGTGTTTTGTTTTGTTTTTTGTCCCCAGAGTCTTGCAGAGCACCTGGCAAACAGTGCAAGCCCAGGATGTGTCCACTGAACAAGAAATTAATAAATTGATGGGTGGCATGAGGATTGAGTAAGTTACAGGTTATGTGTACAAAGGTGATTAGGGTGATAAAATTACAGCCACTCCTCAGCATATGGATACCATGGGAACGGGAGTTCTTCCTGCAAACATGTGTGTCCCTTCTGGGGCTGGTTTGAAACTTCAGGTAGACTGAACCAACAACAACAGAGGGGCTAACGATTTCCTTATGATGAACACAGGAGTGAAATATGCTCTAGACATGATAATATAGAACTGGGGCTTTTCAGTAACTTCCTCCTTCCATGTATGATTTTAACATCTCACGTACTATCTTTTAATCTTTTCTTTGATTCCCCCTCCATCCTGTCCTTTACTCTCTGATCTGAGATTTAATGTAAGAAAACACTGATGAGGGCCTTTCCAGATAGCATTGTAAGTTTTAGCAAACAAAACTTTAGTATGCCCAGTTAAATTTATTTTTCAGATAACCAAGAACATTTCTTTTAGTGAAGTATGTTCTGTGAAATATTTGGGATATACTTATAGAAATTTCTCACTAGTTCTCTGAAACTCAAATTTAATGATGTAACCTGTATTTAATTCTGAAGCCCTATCTCTAGTTCACTTTCTGCCAAGGATTTAGAGGTACTCTGTACACCTAATTGTTCATACATCAACCTGAGCTAATCAGAGGTGAATGATTCAGGTCAACATGCAGTCTGGAATTTACTGGGGGAAAACAGACAAATCTACACAAACAGGCTGGTGACTGCAGGGCTCCTTGCTTGACTCAGGCTTTTCATCAGTTACAGCACTGAGCGTGTGTCATTGCAAATAATGTAATAGTTAAGAGCACAAACTTTGACAGGGAACTCTACTCAATACCCTGTAAAGACCTATATGTGAAAAATCTAAAACAGAGCAGATATGTGTATATGCATAACTGACTCACTGCTGTACAGCAGAAACTAACACACTGTAAATCAACTATACTCCAATAAAAATTAAGTTTAAAAAAGAACACAAATTTCAAAATCATGTCCTTGAGTTCAGTTCCTTGCTCTGGCACACGCACGATTTGTAATGCGAGGCAAATTACTGAACTTCCCCAAACTTGAGATTCCTTATATAAAATCAGGATAATAATGGCAGAATCTCAATTGCTTTGTCAATATAGTTCATCTAGTTTGATACCTGTCCAGAGTTAACATTAGTCTATTACTATTGTTTTTGTTGTTTTATTATTACTATTATTGCCAATGCTGCTTATATGGCAGTCACACCCTCCTCTGGGACAATCCAAGGTAGAACAGGATAGGAAAACAGGTTTACCATTTATTTTTCACTTAATATATATAAGATACTGTGCTGTTCCCATGTGTGTTTTTCATTCAATCTTCATAACAATCCTGAGAGATATCATTATTCCTCTTTTTAGACACTGAATCCAAGGCGTAAAGAAATTAGGAACTATTCCTAAAGATCACATAGACACACAGCTTGTAAGTGGCAATCTGAAACTCTAACTCAGTTGTCTGATCCAAAAACTCATGCCTTTAGTCACTAACACACACATCAAGATCTCTCTATGAGATTTCCAAAGCAGACTACAAGTATTACCTGAAGAAAGAACTGTGATGACTTTCAGTTATGCATGGAAATGTTCACAAGAACTAAGAATGCCATGTTCCTTGTATTTTCCTATCTTCTTGCTGAACTAGAACAGCATTCTGAAAGAAGGTCCCCATTTCCTCTTCCCAGCTTGGGTGAAACTGTCTTTCATAATTTGTTTCCCCTCTACATAAAGTCGGATTCATTTGCTTATGCCAGTGGAGGGTAAGTCACAACTTCTTAAATGCTTTATATATGGCACATATTAAAGGTTCTTTACAGTTTATCAGGTTAATTCCTTAAGATAGTACAGATAAACAGGCAGGAAATTATGACTCAATTTTACAGATGAATAATCTGAGACTTGAGTGGCGTCCATCACTTGCCATAGTCCCACAGATAATAACTGATAGAACTATTACATGAGTCCATGCTTCTCTTCTGAAAACTATTAACTCATGTATTTAGAACATATTGCTGGTTCTCTTATACCTAAGGCACTATCCTAGAAAACAGTGCTGTCTTAGTGAACAACATAGAACAGATTTTAGCATTTCTTAAAAGAGAGGCATTAAAATAAACAAAAATTAATACTTAAGTGCTAAGAAGGAAGAATATAGAGTGTATAAAAGATTGTAATACATCAAACCTGGAATGATGATCTGTTTCACATATGATAATATACACGTTTCAATGCTATTCTGTCAGATCATCCCACACTCTCCCTCTCCCACAGACTCCAAAAGACTGTTCTGTACATCTGTGTCTCTTTTGGTGTCTCACATACAGGGTTATTGTTACCATCTTTCTAAATTCCATATATATGTGTTAGTATACTGCATTGGTGTTTTTCTTTGTGGCTTACTTCATTCTGTATAATAGGCTCCAGTTTCACCCACGTCATTAGAACTGACTGAAATGTATTCAATGGGGAGGGAGGTGGGAGGGGAGTTCAGGATGGGGAACACATGTAAACCCATGGCTGATTCATGTCAATGTATGGCAGAAACCACTACAATATTTTAAAGTAATTAGCCTCCAATTAAAATAAATAAATTTTAAAATAAATAAATGAAAAGATTGTAATAGAGCAATATGAGTTGAATTAGAGGATCATGAAAGTTTTCACCAAAAAGAAAAGACATTTTAGTTGAAATCTGAAGCTAAAATGAATCAACTAAAAGAAGAGAAGTGATTAGAACACAGCAGAGAAAACAGTGTCAGGCCTGGAGAGTATTCAATCAGGGGTGCTGCAAGGAATAAAAGGCAACTATTCTCACTGACATAAATCACAGCAAGATCTTTTTTGATCTGCCTCCTAAAGTAATAAAAATAAAAACAAATATAAACAAATGGGACCTAATTAAATTTATAAGCTTTTGCACAGCAAAGGAAACCATAAAAATGAAAAGACAAAGAGTAGGAGAAAATATTTGCAAATGAAGCAACAGACAAAGGATTAGTCTTCAAAATATACAAAAAGCTCATGCGGTTTTTTGTATTAAAAAAAAAAAATCAAAAAAATGGGTGGAAGACGGAAAGACATTTCTCTAAAGAAGACATACAGATGGTTAAAAAGTACATGAAAAGATGCTCAGTATCATTAATTATCAGAGAAAGGCAAATCAAAACTACAATGAGGTATCACCTCACACAAATCAAAATATACAAAAAAAATCTACAAACAATAAATACTAGAGTGGGTCTGAAAAAGGGAATCCTCCTGCACTATTGGTGAGAATGTAAACTGGTATAAGCACTATAAGGAAACTATAAATAGAGCTACCATATCATCTGGAAATCCTACTCTTGGGCATAATTCTGGAGAAAATCATAAATCAAAAAGTTACATGCACCCCAATGTTCATCAAAGCATTGGTTCACAATAGACAAGACATGGAAGCAGGCTAAATGATCATCAACAGAGGATGGATAAAGATGTGGTATATATATGCAATGGAGTACTACTAAGCCATTAAAAAGAATGAAATCATGCCATTAGCAGTAACATGGATGTACCTAGAAACTGTCATAATGAGTGAAGTATGTCAAACAGAGAAAGACAAATATGTGGTGTCACATATAGAATCTAATAAAAACGATACAAATGAACTTATTTACAAAAGAGAGTCCAAGATGATGAAAACAAATGTATGGTTACCAAGGAGGGAAAGGGTGGAGGGATAAATTAGGAGATTGGGAATGATATACACACACTACTATATATAAAATGAATAACTAGTTAAGAACCTACTGTGGGCTTTCCTGGTAGCTCAGCTGGTAAAGAATCTGCCTGCAATGCAGGAGGCCTGTTTGACTCCTGGCTCTGGAAGATATCTTCAAGACAGGATAGGCTACCCACTCTAGTATTCTTTCCTGGAGAATACCTGTGGACAGAGAAGTCTGGTGGGCTACAGCCCATAGGGTCAGAAAGAGGCAGATATGACTGAGTGAGCAGCAGTTCCTAAGCAGCTCAGGAACTAAGCACAGAAACCTACTGTATAGCACAGGGAACCCTAATCAGTACTCTGTAATAACCTATATGGTTTAGTTAAGTTCAGTCACTAGTCGTGTCCAACTTTTTGCGACCCCATGGACTGCAGCACACAAGGCCTCCTTGTCCATCGCAACTCCCAGAGTTTACTCAAACTCATGTCCATTGAGTCGGTGATGCCATCCAACCATCTCATCCTGCGTCATCCCCTTACCTTCCAGCCTTCAATCTTTCCAAGCAACTGTCTTTTTAAATGAGTCAGTTCTTCACATCAGGTGGCCAAAGTATTGGAGTTTCAGTTTCAGCATCAGTCCTTCCAATGAATATTCAGGACTGACTTCCTTTAGGGTGGACTGGTTGGATCTCCTTGCAGTCCAAGGGACTCTCAAGAGTCTTCTCCAACACCACAGTTCAAAAGCATCAATTCTTCAGCACTCAGCTTTCTTTATAGTCCAACTCTCACACCCATACATGACTACTGGAAAACCTTAGCTTTGACTAGACCAACACTTGTTGTCAAAGTAATGTCTTTGCTCTTTAATAAGCTGTCTAGGTTGGTCATAACTTTTCTTCCACGGAGCAAGCATCTTTTAATTTCATGGCTGCAGTAATTCTGGAGCCCCCCAAAATAAATTCTGTCTCCTTTTCCATTGTTTTCCCGATCTATTTTCCATGAACTGATGGGACCAGATGTCATGATCTTAGTTTTCTGAATGTTGAGTTTTAAGCCAACTTTCTCAGTCTCCTCTTTTACTTTCCTAAAGAGGCTTTTTAGTTCTTCTTTGCTTTCTGCCATAAGGGTGGTGTCTCTGCATATCTGAGGTTATTGATATTTCTCCCGGAAATCTTGATTCCAGCTTGTGCTTCATCCAGCCTGGCATTTGACATGATGTGCTCTGCATACAAGTTAAATAGGCAGGGTGACAATATACAGCCTTGAAGTACTCATTTCCCAATTTGGAACCAGTCTGTCGTTCCATGTCCAGTTCTAACTGTTGCTTCTTGACCTGCATACAGATTTCTCAAGAGGCAGGTCAGGTGGTCTGGAATTCCCATCTCTTTAACAATTTTTCAGTTTGTTGTGATCAAACAGTCAAAGCCTTTGGCATAGTCAGTAAAGCAGATGTTTTTCTGGAACTCTCTTGTTTTTTTTTGACGATCCAACAGATGTTGGCAATTTGATCTCTGGTTCCTCTGCCTTTTCTAAATCCACCTTGAACATCTGGAAGTTCACAGTTCACATACTGTTGGAGCCTGGCTTGGAGAATTTTGAGCATTACTTTGCTAGCATGTGAGACGAGTACAACTGTGTGGTAGTTTGAGCATTCTTTGGCATTGCATTTCTTTGGGATTGGAATGAAAGCTGACCTTTTCCAGTCCTGTGGCCACTGCTGAGTTTTCTAAATTTGCTGGCATACTGAATGCAGCACTTTTCATGGCATCATCTTTTAGGATTTGAAATAGCTCAGCTGGAATTCCATCACCTCCACTAGCTTTGTTCATAGTGATGCTTCCTAAGGCCCACTTGACTTTGCATTCCAGGATGTCTGGTTCTAGGTGAGCAATCACACTATCGTGATTATCTGGGTCATGAAGATCTCAGTCATGAAGATTATGTATACTTCTTCTGTGTATTCTTGCCACCTCTTCTTAATATTTTCTGCTTCTCTTAGGTCCGTACCATTTCTGTCCTTTATTGTGCCCATCTTTTGCACGAAATGTTGCCTTGGTATCTCTAATTTTCTTCAAGAGATCCCTAGTCTTTCCCATTCTGTTGTTTTCCTCTATTTCTTTGCACTGATCATTGAGGAAGGCTTTCTTATCTCTCCTTGCTATTTTTTGGAACTCTTCATTCAGATAGGTATATCTTTCCTTTTCTCCTTTGCCTTTTGTTTCTCTTTTTTTCTCAGCTATTTGTAAGACCTCCTCAGACAAGCATTGTCCTATTTGCATTTCTTCTTCGTGGGGATGGTTTTGATCACTGCCTCCTGTACAATGTCACAAACCTCCGTCCATAGTTCTTCAGGCACTCTGTCTATCAGATCTAATCCCTTGAATCTATTTGTCACTTCCACTGTATAATCATAAGGGATTTGATTTAGGTCATACCTGAATGGTTGAGTGGTTTTCCCTACTTTCTTTCATTTAAGTCTGAATTTGGCAATAAGGAGTTGATGATCTGAGCCACAGTCAGCTCCCAGTCTTGTTTTTGCTGACTGTATAGAGCTTCTCCACCTTTGGCTGCAAAGAATATAATGAATCTTTTTTCGGTGTTGACCATCTGGTGATGTCCATGTGTAGAGTCTTCTCTTGTGTTGTTGGAAGAGGGTGTTTGTTATGACCAGTGCGCTCTCTTGGCAAAACTCTATTAGTCTTTGCCCTGCTTCATTCCGTATTCCAAGGCCAAATTTGCCTGTTACTCCAGGTATCTCTTGACTTCCTACTTTTGCATTCTAGTCCCCTATAATGAAAAGGACATCTTTTTGGGGTGTTAGTTCTAGAAGGTCTTGTAAGTCTTCATAGAAATGTTCAACTCCAGCTTCTTCAGCATTACTGGTCAGGGCATAGACTTAGATTACTGTGATATTGAATGGTTTGCCTTAGAAATGAACAGAGATCATTCTGTCATTTTTGAGATTGCATCCAATACTGCATTTTGGACTCTCTTGTTGACCACGATGACCACTTCATTTCCTCTAAGGGATTCTTGCCCACAGTAGTAGATATAAAGGTCATCTGAGTTAAAATCACCCATTCCAGTCCATTTTAGTTCACTGATTCCTAAAATGTCAGCGTTCACTCTTGCCATCTCCTGTTTGACCACTTCCAATTTGCCTTGATTCATGGACCTAACATCCCAGGTTCCTATGCAATACAGCATTAGACTTTACTTCCATCACCAGTCACATCCACAACTGGGTATTGTTTTTGCTTTGGCTTGTCTCTTCATTCTTTCTGGAGTTATTTCTCCACTGATCTCCAGTAGCATATTGGGCATCTACCAACCTGGGGAGTTCATCTTTCAGAGTCCTATCTTTTTGCCCTTTCATACTGTTCATGGGGCTCTCAAGGCAAAAATACTGAAGTGATTTGCCATTCTCTTCTCCAGTGGACCATGTTTTGTCAGAACGCTCCACCATGACCCATCTGTCTAGGGTGGCCCTACTCTTAGTTTTCTGTGATTGTGGTTTTCAGTCTGTCTGCCCTCTGATGAAGAAGGATAAGAGACTTACAGAAGCTTCCTGATGGGAGAGACTGACTGAGGGGGAAACTGGGTCTTGTTCTGTTGGGCAGGACTATGCTCAGTAAATTTTTAATCCAATTTTCTGTGGATGAGTGGAGCTGTGTTCCCTCCCTCCCATAGTTGGGGCTAAACTCTGGTGGAGGTAATGAAGATAGTGGTGACCTCCTTCAAAAGGTCCCATGCACGCACTGCCACACTTAGTGTCCCCAACTGAGAGAGTCAATTCCTAGGTAGATTGATAAGAAGTCCAGGGTCCCCAAGGGGAGAGGGGGCTGGGGCTCTCAAAGTGGAGATAGGGGTCTGGAATTCTCAAGGAGGAGAAAAGAACAAACTTTTTTTTTTCCTCTACATTCCTTCAGTTCAGTTCAGTTCATTTCAGTCGCTCAGTCGTGTCCGACTCTTTGCGACCCCATGAACTGCAGCACGCCAGGCCTCCCTGTCCATCACCAACTCCCGGAATTCACTCAAACTCACATCCATCAAGTTGGTGATGCCATCCAGCCTTAGTCTTAGTCAATTACACAACTCAGTTTAAACTCTGTACTAGGGATTATACAAGAACAATGTATCCTGCTATAGGACAGTTTCTCCTTCCTGAAAACCTTATGACTAATCCTGATATCTTGGAATGTATATTATGGGAGTGGGTCTGGTAGGATCTTTCTATTGTGAAATTCTAATCTTGTTATCCTAAAATGTAAACTGTGGGAGTGGGTCTGGTAAAATTTTCACAAACTTGAGATATGCTTTTGATTCAGATGCAAAAATCCTTAACAAAATTCTAGCAATCAGAATCCAACAACACATTAAAAAGATCATACACCATGACCAAGTGGGCTTTATCCCAGGGATGCAAGGATTCTTCAATATCCACAAATCAATCAATGTTATACACCACATTGACAAATTGAAAAACAAAAACCATATGATTATCTCAATAGATGCAGAGAAAGCCTTTGACAAAATTCAACATCCATTTATGATAAGAACTCTCCAGAAAGCAGGAATAGAAGGAACATACCTCAACATAATAAAAGCTATATATGACAAACCCACAGCAAACATTATCCTCAATGGTGAAAAGTTGAAAGCATTTCCTCTAAAGTCAGGAACAAGACAAGGGTGCCCACTTTCACCGTTACTATTCAACATAGTTTTGGAAGTTTTGGCCACAGCAATCAGAGCAGAAAAAGAAATAAAAGGAATCCAAATTGGAAAAGAAGAAGTAAAACTCTCACTGTTTGCAGATGACATGATCCTTTACATAGAAAACCCTAAAGACTCCACCAGAAAATTACTAGAACTAATCAATGATTATAGTAAAGTTGCAGGATATAAAATCAACACACAGAAATCCCTTGCATTCCTATACACTAATAACGAGAAAACTGAAATAGAAATTAAGGAAACAATTCCATTCACCATTGCAATGGAAAAAATAAAATACTTAGGAATATATCTACCTAAAGAAACCAAAGACCTATATATAGAAAACTATAAAACACTGGTGAAAGAAATCAAAGAGGACACTAATAGATGGAGAAATATACCATGTTCATGGATTGGAAGAATCAATATAGTGAAAATGAGTATACTACCCAAAGCAATTTATAGATTCAATGCAATCCCTATCAAGCTACCAACGGTATTCTTCACAGAGCTAGAACAAATAATTTCACAATTTGTATGGAAATACAAAAAACCTCGAATAGCCAAAGCTATCTTGAGAAAGAAGAATGGAACTGGAGGAATCAACCTGCCTGACTTCAGGCTCTATTACAAAGCCACAGTTATCAAGACAGTATGGTACTGGCACAAAGACAGAAATATTGATCAATGGAACAAAATAGAAAGCCCAGAGATAAATCCACACACATGTGGACACCTTATCTTTGACAAAGGAGGCAAGAATATACAATGGATTAAAGACAACCTCTTTAACAAGTGGTGCTGGGAAAACTGGTCAACCACTTGTAAAAGAATGAAACTAGAACACTTTCTAACACCATGCACAAAAATAAACTCAAAATGGATTAAAGATCTCAAAGTAAGACCAGAAACTATAAAACTCCTAGAGGAGAACATAGGCAAAACACTCTCCGACATACATCACAGCAGGATCCTCTATGACCCACCTCCCAGAATATTGGAAATAAAAGCAAAAATAAACAAATGGGACCTAATTAAACTTAAAAGCTTCTGCACAACAAAGGAAACTATTAGCAAGGTGAAAAGGCAGCCTTCAGAATGGGAGAAAATAATAGCAAATGAAGCAACTGACAAACAACTAATCTCAAAAATATACAAGCAACTCCTGCAGCTCAACTCCAGAAAAATAAATGACCCAATCAAAAAATGGGCCAAAGAACTAAATAGACATTTCTCCAAAGAAGACATACAGATGGCTAACAAACACATGAAAAGATGCTCAACATCACTCATTATCAGAGAAATGCAAATCAAAACCACTATGAGGTACCATTTCACGCCAGTCAGAATGGCTGCAATCCATAAGTCTACAAGCAATAAATGCTGGAGAGGGTGTGGAGAAAAGGGAACCCTCTTACACTGTTGGTGGGAATGCAAACTAGTACAGCCACTATGGAGAATAGTGTGGAGATTCCTTAAAAAACTGGAAATAGAACTGCCTTATGATCCAGCAATCCCACTGCTGGGCATACACACTGAGGAAACCAGAAGGGAAAGAGACACATGTACCCCAATGTTCATCGCAGCACTGTTTATAATAGCCAGGACATGGAAGCAACCTAGATGTCCATCAGCAGATGAATGGATAAGAAAGCTGTGGTACATATACACAATGGAGTATTACTCAGCCATTAAAAAGAATACATTTGAATCAGTTCTAATGAGATGGATGAAACTAGAACCTATTATACAGAGTGAAGTAAGCCAGAAAGAAAAACACCAATACAGTATACTAATGCATATATATGGAATTTAGAAAGATGGAAACAATAACCCTGTGTACGAGACAGCAAAAGAGACATCGATGTATAGATCAGTCTTATGGACTCTGTGGGAGAGGGAGAGGGTGGGGAGATTTGGGAAAATAGCATTGAAACATGTATAATATCATGTATGAAACGAGTCGCCAGTCCAGGTTCAATGCACGATACTGGATGCTTGAGGCTGGTGCACTGGGACGACCCAGAGGGAGGGGAGGGGAGGGAGGAGGGTGAAGGGTTCAGGATGGGGAACGCTGGTATACCTGTGGCGGATTCATTTTGATATTTGGCAAAACTAATACAATATTGTAAAGTTTAAAAATAAAATAAAATTTAAAATAAATAAGTAAATAAAAGGTATATAACACCATTGTTTACACTAGTAAGGGGGTACTTGTCGAGAGCCGCATTAGGCATTACTGACAAAATGGAGGCACGGCCCTAAACCCCCTCCCTTTGTTCCGTAGGCACGGACCCAAAATGAAGGAGTTAGGCTTTGTGATTCTGACTTGTTTTTCCCTTTCCTCGGCTGAGTTGACTGAAGAGAATATTAAGGTGCTTATTGTTTTTGAGAGGAGCATAAGAAGGCATAAAGCCTTCTGCAGCTGTGCTCAAAGAGTAATTTATAAAGTTAATCACTGACATTTGTTCAAGGACTTTTATAAAAAAATGTTCCAGGGTGAGCACATAGGCTGCAGCTTGAGGGCATGGGAGGGATTGCTATCCGAAGCCCATTTGTGAGAAAAGTGTTTATGGCAACGGAGTTTGCTGAATTTAGGGCTTAGGAATAATTAAAATAGTTAGAAGCTAAAGATATAAGGATTGCTGTAATGTTAGCATATTCTACTATAGCTTATAGAAATTAGGGACTTTAGAGATACTGTTAGGTAGAAGCCCTTTCTAAGAAATAGTGAGCTTAGGATACTAGGGGCAAACAGAACTTAGAAAGATAAGAAATAAACTGAGGAATGTGGTATGCAGCCCAGACATTAGCATGAGTTACAGTGTATTCACAAGGACACATGAGAAAAAGTAGATAAGAGTATCGCTGAGGAAGGAGCTCCTTTTGAGGGGCAACAATGATTTCTGGAGAAAAATAAATCTGGGTCAATGGGAACTAAAAATACCAAACCTCTGACCTAATGCTTTTGTAAAAGTATAAAAGAGAATCATAAGCTTGAAATAAACAGTCAGTCCAAGAAAACTGAGAGGCTGCCTCAGTTTCTCTCTCGCCGACACCACTCACCTCCTCAGGTTGAATCCCTGGCTGCTGGAGCTGGACTCCGGCAGATACTCTTTCTGCCCCCTTCTGATGTCTATGTCAGAAGCTTTCTCTATCCCTTTTATACTTTAATAAAACTCTATTACACAAAAGCTCTGAACGATCACGCCTCTTCTCTGGCTCCAGATTGAACTCTTCTCCTCCAGAGGCCAAGAATCCCAGCGTCTTTCATGGTTCAGCAACAACCTTTCACGGCCCTGCAGCAGGCCACCACCGACCCACGCCTCCACCAGAGACTCCTGGACATTTCTGGGCAAGTCTGGGTCAGTGTCTTGTGGGGTCACCGCTCCTTTCTCCTGGGTCCTGGTGCACACATGGTTCTGTCTGTGCCCTCCAAGAGTATGTTTCTGCAGTCCTGTGTAAGTTCTGTCAGCTCTATGGTGGGGTTAATGGCGACCTCCCCTAAGAGGGCTTATGCTATACCCAGGTCTGCTGCACCCAGAGCCCCTGCCCCTGCCACAGTCCACTGCCAACCTGTACCTCTGCAGGAGACACTCAAACACAGTTCTGTCTCAGCCTCCATGGGGTCTCTGGATCCTGGTGCACACGGATTTGTTTGAGCCCTCTGAGCATCTCTGGTAGGTATGGGTTTGATTCTAAACACTATTTTGCCCCTCCTACCTTCTTGTTGGGGCTTCTCCTTTGCCCTTGGACGTGGGGTATCTCCTCACAGCCGCTCCAGTGCCACACAGCCACTGCTCCAGCACCACGCAGCCACTGCTCCAGTGCCCACCGTCTTGCTGGGGCATCTTTGCCCTTGGACAGGCTTATATCCTCACAGTTGCTCCAGTGCCGTGCAGCTGCCACTGCAGTGCCACACAACAGTAAGAGAATCTAAAAAAGAGTGGATATGTATGTGTATGATTGATTCGCTTTGCTATATAGTAGAAACTAACACAACACTAAATCAACTATACTCCAACAGAAATGAATTTTTAAAAAATAATAAAAATGAGAGAGAAGAAGCACTATTCTGATCCCGAGGATGGTGCTATTTCTTTGACACCCGACTACCAAGAGCTATTCATTCTTCATTAAATGAGCCACTACATGGAGTATGCAGACTTATCTCCATGCCCCATTTAGCTAATATATCCTTGATAAGCCAGCAGGCCCTATGTTGTAATACCCAGAGCTTTTGCTTGCCTGCACAGCATCCTTGTGGTGAATTAGAAAAACACACCACTCTCTTGGCTGATTAAGCCCTGAGAACTTGAAGCTTGTGCAAAGCAAAAGGAATCGTTAGCCTGCAAATATAGGCACATGTCAGGGTCCATGGCAGGACTAGTTTGAATGTTATTTCCCCACTAGGCTCTTGGAGAGCACAATGCTCAGTCCTAAGCAGTGACCCTGATGGCATAAATCTAACTTGCTGAAATCTCCCTACTAGGAACACAATCTCCAGGTCACAACCCTCTCTATAGGAGAGACTGAACCAGAAGATAGGTTGGAGAGGCCTGAAAGCATCCAAGCAGAGCTTCTTGATGGCTTTCAAGTACTAAAGTGAGAGTAAGAGGACCTAGCCTAGGCCCTGTGACACCAGAAATGCCCATTTCTGTAGCTTGGTTAATTTCATCACTTATTAAAAGGATCCTCTGACATTCACAATGTACAAGTTTTGGTCAACATGTAAGTTTAGGGACCATCCCTAAATCCTTATTCCAGGTAACTGTTTTATTACATCATTCCTCAGAATAAGCAGTATCACCTAGACTCGAACCAAATTGTATCTTCTTGAATGTCTGTATCTGAAAGGAAGGATATTTTACACAACAGCATGTCAAACCCAATACTATCTTTCAATGAGTGCTGTAATTTAATTTTTTTCTCTTTTTTAATGTCTGCTATAGGCCTTGAGTAATAGATATATATATATGTAAATTCTGAAAAAGATAAACTTGCCCTCAAGGAGCCTTCAGTCAATTTGTGGAGATATTTAAGCAGGTGCTTATTAGGTACATAAAAAGAACACTTAGCCATTCCCTGGAGAACCAGAACAACGTTCCCAGGGAAGTGAAGTGAAAGCCGAGACTAATGCCAAGTACTATGCTAGACTCCTTGAGGATTCAAAAGTGAATAAAGTACCCTGCCTTTAAGAGATCTATAGGCTAAAGGAGAAGAGAACTCTTAAAATACTTAGCTCCCAAATAACTAGTCAAGGAGGATATATGGCTGGTGACGGAGCAACTATCTGGAGTGGGATGCAATGGCCATGATGGAGGTTCTGCAGAGGGGGCATTTGAACCTGAGCTTGAGGAATAAGTGGGGACGCAGCAAAGGGAGACAATAGGGATGATAACATATACAGGAAAACAAAGGGCATGAGCACAGCATGTGGGTGTGAATGGGCAAGCCCAGGTGGGGACAGGTCACTAGCTCAGAGCAAGGAAGGAAGCAGAGTGTACAGGGAGGAGAGTAGGCACACCTTGCCAACCGGTTTATTGCTTGTTCTTTGGCACTGGAAAGCAATTCTGCCTGATCCTCACCTAATTGTCAACCCTGGCACAGAAATAACTGCAAAAGAATGATTGCAGTGTCATTTATAAAACACACATTAAAAATACCAAGAGGGTTTTTCTTTTCCTACCTGTAAAACTCTTGGTTTTAAAGACAGGGCAGGGCCCATTAGTATAGATTCAGAAGCAAGCTCTACTGATATATTATGCAACAACCTAAATTCCATAGCAGATGATGTCAGCTATAAATGCCCTATAAATGGAGCAAGACTTCGGATGCATCGGAACAATTTCTCTGCATCAATACCCACTGCTACAAACATGGCTGTCTCAGGGCTTCGGCTGACAATTGTCTGGGGACTGCTTGTCTTAATCCTGACTTGCCAGGCTGGTAAGTACTTTAAGTCTCAGCTCATGCTTTACGCAGTAGTTAGCCATGACTGGAGGAAGTCAGTGGCACTGATCTGGAACATGCAGAGGAATGAAGGGAACTTAGGGCACCGCCGAAAGAGCACTGGACTGGGAGACAGAGGCAGATTTAACAAAAAGCAAGTAGGATTTTTATTCAAGTGTGCTTCAGTTACAGCCTCCATCCTCAGTGAATGTATGAAGTTTAGAAAGATTTTTTTTCTTATATCCTCACATGATATAGTGACACTATTATACCATAAATTCCTTGAAAGCTGGGGGCATTTGTTTTTTGTTTTTTTTAATGACTGTAACTAATAATATTCAAAAGTGAAGAGTCTAGAATAAGACTCCTGGGCCTGGCTCCACCACTAATCAGAAATATGACTCAGAAACACTATTTAACCTCTATGGGCCTCACACTTAAAAGGGAGTATCAGTTGTTAAGTTTCTCATTTAGCTGTCATGAAAATTAAAGATAAAACATACTGTTCCATAATAAACACCAACATTAACCATTATGGATATGTATTATCTCGTTTGATTCTCATAATTCTTTTAAGTAAACATGCACAGTTTTATCATTTCCCTTTTTGCAAGTAAATAAGCCAGGCTTGCAGAGAGAAAGTTACTTGAGCATTGACACAGGCAGAAGTGGCACATCTGGGACTGAAACCCAAGTCTTTAGATTCTTTCTATTATAAAGCATCTACTTCTTTCATGTCTGTTCCAAGCACACAGAGGACCACAGGCAGCAGGCAGAAGTTTCATTAATTAATTTTTGGTCTACAGATGACAATGAGCCCTTAATCTGTCTGTATTCAGAATAACAGGTCAGAAAATACAGACAGTGCTAATTAGTAATAGAACCTTTTGAGCTATTCTAAATATAATTCGGCAGAACTCACAACCTCGGTCACCCACCGTCCACTGGCACAACATGTGGGCAGACACTCCAACAGGGCTATGGCAGAGGTGGCCTCAGAGATTACTGTGTCCATCTGGTTCTCTGGTTTTGGTTTTACTCACTAAGGCGTGTCTGACTCTTTGCAACCCCATGGACTGTAGCCTGCCAGGCTCCTCTGTCCATGGGATTTCCCAGACAAGAATACTGGAATGGGTTGCCATTTCCTTCTCCAGGGAATCTTCCTGACCCAGGAATTGAACCCACGTCTCCTGCATTGCAGGCAGATCTTTACCACCGAGCCACCTGGGAAGCCCACTGAGTCCATCTACCCCTAAGTAATCACTGTGATAAAGCGAAAAGTGAGATTTATATCCTAGAGACCAGTCCCAGGTCTGTCTCTCATGAACACTGAAACTGGTTAAAACAGTTCACTGCTTTAAACCTCAGTTTCCTCATCTGTAGAATAGGATAATTACCAACTTCACCAGGTGAAATGAACATGGTTTTGTAATCACTTTATAAGCTACAAAAACTGTAGAAATATCAGCATTATTGTTTTTCAGAATTTTATGATTATACTAAGAAACACAATCAAGTATTAATGTAAATAAATGCTGCTAAAATATTAAGAAATTTGAAAATTTTGGAAAATAATAAAAACTAAGAAATTTGACATACCAGAAAAAAAATTATCAAAGCCAATAGTTGAATATTTTCTCCTTTCAAATATAATATGGGGGAGCTTTTATTTGGGCTTCCCTAGTGGCTCAGATGGTAAAGAATCTACCTGCAATGCCAGTGACCCATTTTGATCCCTGGTTTGGGATGATCCCCTGGAGAAGGGAATGGCTACCCACTCCAGTAATATATACACATATATATGATATAAAAAGATACATCAAGTATCCTTCCATCTTGACAAGAACACAGTGAAGAAACTGAGAGGCAGAGCAGTTAAACATTGGTGAATTTTTTGTTGAAGACAAGAATCAAACTCAGATATACAGGACTTCAAAACATCACCCACCACACTGTAATAACTCATATACATGATCCAAGGGCAGGGCCAAGGATTTGATCTTCACACACACTCTAAGCCAGGGCTCCTTGTATTTTGAAAACTTGTAACTATTGCTAAGTTACAATAAAAATAATAAAATTAAATTGTTATTCAAGTAGGCAGATAGGAACCAGAGAAAAGAACTCACTTTTCATGGAAGAAACTTCCATCTGCAGCTGGTAAATGTCTCCAGAGAACAACTGCTTGAAGGCAGGATTTCATGTAAGAAACGTGTTCTGTGAAATTTGAAAAAAAAAAAAAATAGATTCTGTGTGACTTTAGCTGAGTCATTTATTTTCTCTGAACATCTGTCTTCTCTTCTATAAAACTGTAATGCTATCACTGAATTGAATAAAGATCAGGAAAGTGATGAATGTACATCCTAGTACCTACACATTACAAATAAGCCTTCTCTTTCCTTCCCCTTCCTGTAATGAAAACAAAGCAATTCTGGTCTCCATGGTTGCCCTGCCCTTTATGTAAGGATCATGTCCATATATGTCCATTTTTGCCTTAACTCTTAGCAGCATATGCTATATACATAATAGTAGGCTCAAAACCTCTTATTGAATGTGAAAACCAACAGCTGAATAAATACTTGGTGGTTGGTATATTGATCTTGTCTTTAGGTCTCAGACTATTGAATCTTTTTTTGTGGCAAAGTAAAAAATAAATGTTTGTAGAATTGAAAGCCATATTTTTTACTAAGAGTCTCTATTTTAGGATATGATACAAATGCAACTCTTCTCGCTAATTGATAGCCTCCACACCAAAAGCTAGTTACATCTCCTTCATTCAGAGTCATGGGGTACTTTGTCTAGAGGATGGGACTTCTTGAGTCAAAATTTGTGATAAGATTGACAGATAAAATACAGGGCTCCCAGTTAAAGTTGAATTTCAGATAAATAGCAATTTTCTATTTTAGTTTATGTATGTTCTAAATATTTCACAGGTCATTCTTATACTAAAAAAATATTGTTTTTTATCTGACATTCAGTTTTAACTGGGCATCTGTGTTTTTGTTTACCAAATCTGCCAGCACTACTTGTGAGGCTACAGTTAAATCAAAAGATAAAGGGTTCTACATCCTGACACCAGGGTCCAAAGGGGAGGCCATTCGTACTTTCTAAATGCTGCTCTTCATTGCTTTTAATCCCCCGAACCTGTTAGACCACTAAGCAAAGCCAAACCCACCAAGGGACCTTGCATGTCACCAACTTCACTTTCTGGATCTTTGGCCTCATTCCAAAAGGCACTTGATTAAATATCAAAAGTAAGAGATCTAGAGCCTGTTGTCCACAGTAAACTAAGTCAGAAACAGAAAAACAAATATCATACATTAACACATACAAATGGAATCTAGAAAAATGGTACTGATGAGCCTACTTGCAGGGCAGGAATAGAGATGCAGAGGTAGAGAACAGGCCTGTGGACACAGCGGGGAGGGAGACAATGGGGTGAACTGAGTGACACTGAAGCGTATACATTACCATATGCAGAATAAATAGCCAATGGGAACTTGCTATGTAACACAAGGAGCTCAATCCAGTGCTTTGTGGTGACATCCAAAGAGGTGGGATGCGGTGGGGGATGGAAGGAACGTTCAAGAGGGAGGGGATATATGTATACTTATGACTGATTTAGGTTGTTGTATGGCGTGAGAGTTGGACTGTGAAGAAAGCTGAGCGCTGTAGAATTGATGTTTTTGAACTGTGGTGTTGAAGACTCTTGAGAGTCCCTTGGACTGCAAGGAGATCTAACCAGTCCATCCTAAAGGAGATCAGTCCTGGATGTTCATTGGAAGGACTGATGCTAAAGCTGAAACTCCAATACTTTGGCCACCTGATGCGAAGAGTTGACTCATTGGAAAAGACCCTGATGCTGGGAGGGATTGAGGGCAGGAGGAGAAGGGGACGACAGAGGATGAGATGGCTGGATGGCATCACTGACTCGATGGACATGAGTTTGAGTAAACTCCAGGAGTTGGTGATGGACAGGGAGCCCTGATGTGCTGTGATTCATGGCGTCGCAAAGAGTCGGACACGACTAAGCGGCTGAACTGAATGGCAGAAACCAACACATTGTAAAACAATTATCCTCCAATTAAAACTGGTTTTTAAAAAGTAAGAGACCAGCAGTTAAAATCACATCTTCTCCTGCTATTTGTAAGATCTTCTGCAAGTCACCCAGTGTTCTCAGATTCTGAGTTCAGTGAGCTAAAATCTGCACAGTCCAAAAAATTGATCAAACTTAATATTACATATAGATGTAAAATCATTATTTACAGAACTATCACATGCTGGGATACAAATGACAGAATTTCTCCTTGTCATCATAATACTTGCCGTCTTATAACACACATGTAGTTAGTTCGTACCTTTTTTTGTCCAAGACTATGCAGTTCATCACAGAGTGCTTTAGAACCCAGGTTTTAGTACCAGACAAACATGGGGCTGAATTCTGATTCTACCACTCCAACACTGTGACTCTGGTCCCCTTCTAGACCTCTCTCAACTTCCATTTCCTTACCTTTAACTTGGGATAATAATGTTGCCTCCCTCATAGGGTTGCTGGGAGAATAAAATGAGACGGTGCACATAGATTGCCTGTCCCAGGATTGCCTGTCCTATGTGCTCAGCAAATGCTACCTATTATTATATCATCCTCCTCATTATCACTTCCAGAGGTCCAGGGATTACATGAGAAAAATACATTAAAACCAAGCATCCTGTATTTCAGTCCCAGCACTGGTGTTTACTAGCTGCTTTCACTCTGAACAACTAACAACTTCTGTGAGCTTTGGTTTTCTCATCAGAAAGAGAAACTGTGTCTACCAAAGGCATCAATATCTGTGGGTCTGTTTGCTTAGGAATAAATGGCATAATGCACATGAAGACAATAGGCAGGCATTAGATGTCCCTAAATATAATTATATGAGGTTACATAATGGGGGGGGTGTTATAAAGGGCCCTAGGATTCCTTACAATGAAAGAAACTTCCTTATCTTTTTGCTGAGAATCAACCCTGAGATTCCGTTTTGTTTTTCAGATGACAAACCAGAGGGCAAGCCAGATGAGCAGCCACACGACTCAGGCAAAAATTCAGAGCCAGCGTTCCCAAAATTCCTAAACATTTTGGGCTCAGACATTATTGAGAATGCGGTGGAGTTCATCCTCCGCTCCATGACGAGGAGCACGTAAGCACTGAGACAAACCTTGCTTTTGTCCAGTTGGCTGTTGGTAATGATCACATTGCATTAAAATGAATGAGAAACAAAATTACATGCATGCCAATGTACTGTTTGTACTCTTTGGGGGTGAGAACATTCCCAAGGAATTTATGAAACAAGGGGATCCATAAAATATGTTTTATTTCATGACCAAGTAGGGGGGAAGAAGAGCATCAGACCAACAGGCAGAAAACTAGGTTCTGGTCTTGACACAGGTGCTACTTACTGGGTGATCTGCACTTAGACTCTCCCTCTCTGTGTGCATCAGTTGGCTGATCTGTAAAGTCAAAGGAATAAAGGACCTACCCAATGCAGACACAGTAATTCTCTGATGAAGGTGGTGGGTAGGGATGTGCTCAGTAGTAAGGGGCATGAGGAGTTCTATCTTTATTTTCTAGTCTGAGTAATTTAGGAGGGTTAGCAAACACAGTAGCTATCTCTCCTCCAAGGCAATCTAGAGAACCTCTCTTAGAAGGGAGGGTTTGCTTTGATCTTGACAGACTGCCTTGTTGGCAAATTGCACAGCCCATAAACTTCCTGTGATTTTCAACCTGCTTCCAAGCTCCTGTGCCCAACTCCTAATACAGCCTACGTAGATTTACATAGCTCTGGTTTCTAAATCTACTTCACCCTGTTCTTCATTCTCCTGACATTAACCTCCCTCAGTTCAGCTCACCAGGGTCTAATTTTTTTTTCCTGAATTTCTAGGTGCTAACCTCTCTGAGACTCTGCTCTCTAATTCTCTCTTCACAACACCCTAAGCAGAGTTTGACAAAGTATAGACCATTACTTACCTGCTTAAGAATCTCCTGGAGAACTTTACAAAATGTGGACCGCTTCATCCCATGTTGTACCTTCCCCGGGCAAAGCTGCAGGTTTGCATTTTAACAACCTTTCAGGTTATTCTAATATTGATTAACCATTGATTGGATGCTCTGAGCTACATGGCTGGGTCTTAAAGGTCCACATCACCTTTAAATTTATATTCACATTTTTGTGTAGATGTGAATCTTTCTATTTTCTAGGGGCAGTGCTTCTGACTTTATAAGATTCTCAAAATAGTCTATAACCAGTGACAGATTAAGGGCCGCTTCTGTATAGAAGTGATCAGGGGCCATTTTGTAATGCCCGATCTGCTTAAATTGACACATTACAATCAGGTGAATAGGCAGGAGTCTGCATACAATCAAGAACAAACTGTTAAAACTTAAAGGTGTTTATTTTGTGTTTTCATTTTTCCTATCATGGTTACTTTTGCAACTGTCGAGTTCCCACGACTGTTCATGTAAACAAGGAAAAAACTGACAAGGAAAAGAATAAGAGCAACACTATTCATCTACAAAGTACAGATTAGACTCCAGTTGAATTCAAATTGTTATAAATCATAACAATAGCAGTGCAAAGAATCAGAACAATAATAATCCCTTTTATTCCTTCCCTGGGGAATTCCCTAGATATATTATAAAATAGCACTTGTGTTCTCTGTTAACTCAAACTCGAGGGATCTTCATTAATGACACAGCAGTCCTTGCTCAAGGCAACACATCTAACTGCCCTCCCTCTGTCCAAGAAAATACCATAAATATGGCAGAGGATGGGGAGTGGGAAGAGACCCTCAACAACTATACCTAAGAACTTAATGTGTGCTTAGGAAAGTAGGGGGAGGACTTGTGAAGGAAACAATCTAGACTATAAGTCTAGAAGTCTCCTCAAAGAAATTGCAGTCCTTATCGTATAAGGTGACATGAGCAGATCTGGTGATAGCTAAGATGTTTAGGTAAATGTCAGTCAACCCTCACAGTGAAGGGTCTAAGGAAAGGAGCTGGCACTGGGCAAGGATGCTTAGGGGAGTGTTTCTGGCAAAAGCAAGATGTGCTTTGGATCTTAAAGGACTCGATGAGATTTGATTAGAAGAGAGAATGACAAGAATGATGGAACTTCATAAAGATAGAAGTTTTGCTTTGTTTACTCCTGTGTATCTGATGCCTACATACCGTGTCAGTCATGTAACAAATGCTGGGTATGTGCTTTCAGGACAGTGAATAGACCAGCTCACTCCCTCCACTTACCCTCTGGGTAAACTTAAGAGCTATATGAACTGCATTCTGGTCACCACTGATCTAAAAATATCCATATTCTTAATTCCCCTGGCCCTTTGAGAAGCCTCCAATTCTTGTGAATTTCACCCTGACCCCCAGGTTTCCATGACACAACATTTTCCTTGTTCTCTCCCTACCACAAGCCTTTCTTTCTTATTCTTTCTATTTGACTTTTCATGCATCTGTCCCTTAAACATCATTGCTACTCAAGGTTCCAAATGTAGAGCCTCCCTGATTTTTCACATCACAGCTTCCACATTAGGAATATTACTTACAGTCTGATGTGTTCCTAATACAGATGTCTATTGCATTCTTTTCCCTGAGCTACAGAATGTAACAATTCATGGGTTGCTACAAAAACCTTATTTAGGTTTTCGTCAATACATCAAATTCACCTGGTCTAAACCCAATCCCATCATCTCACTTACAAATCTGTTCCTCTTCATTTCTTCCTTATCTCAGTAAGTCACATTTCCATCTATTCAGAATCTAGACACTTCAGGTCTTCTTTGATTCTTCCTGTTCATCACCACTTCTATCTAGTTGCTAAATTTTCTAAGTTTTTGTTAGGGCTTCCCAGGTGGCTCAGCAGTAAAGAATTCACCTGCAAATGCAGGAGATGCAGGTTCAACCCCTGGGTCGGGAAGATCCCCTGGAGAAGGAAATGGCAACCCAATCCAGTATTCTTGCCTGGGAAATCCCATGGACAGAGGAGCCTGGTAGGCTATAGTCCATGGGGTTGCAAAGAGTTGGACACAACTTACTGACTAAACAACAAGTTTTTCTTCCTATACCATTCCTTTTCTTCAACTCCAGTGACTCGTAGGGCTAGTTGAGCCCGTCATCATCTCTTTCCAGAGCTCTTCTCATTAGATCTATCATTACTTACACTGTTTCTGTCTCTCCCCACTCCAACCCATCTTCTACCTAGCTACAAATTTGATTCTCTCTCTGCCATGCTTGAAACCCTTTCAGTGAACTTCCATTGCCTGCAAAATCAGAGCAAATGCAACAGCTGATGCTAAAGGGCCTTCCCTGATGCCAATATATCTTTCAGTCAAATCTCTCACTTCTGAAGCCAAACACCTGATGACCCAGTGACAAGTTATTTCTGTTTCAGAACAGATAATGTTCGTTTAAATCTCTAGTTATCTTTGCACATGATTTTCTGTCATCAGTGCCTCACCCTCAAACCCCAGCTCCACTCTGTTCACCTGCTAAGTCTATAATCATTTTGTAAAATCCAGTACAAAGACAAGCTCTGTGAAGATGTCACAGACCCCTACTATTAGAAAATTCAGATATTCAGATGCTGGGATTTCATAACGCCTTTGCTGGAAGGCAAATTCCTGCAAAGGCATTATGAAGGCATATGGCTTTTCTTACCTCACTGTTTTAAATTATTTGTCTCTGAATGCATCTGTTTTCTCCACTAGACAAGAATATCCTCATAGACCGCATTTTTTTCTTTTACCTTCTCAACAGCTACCCCACAGCCAATCCTTAAACAGTATAGAAGCCTCTGGCATTAATTCATGCTTCTGGAGACCTAAGTTTTAGACTCTGCTTTGCAATTTACCAGCCATTTGATTTAAACAGGTTATTTGATCTCTATGAGCTTCAGAGGTCTTTTCATATGTAAAAAGATTAAAAATCATCACTTACCTATTCAACAAATATTTATTAATTCATACTGTATGCCAGGTATTGTTCTTGGTATTGGGGATGTATTATGAAACAAATAGATCAAAATATCTATCTTTATAGAGTTTATATAAGACTAGACACCAAACTAATAGATTTCTTGGCAGAATTAAAGAGAGAATTATGCATGCATGGCTTGTCAAATATGAACTACTGTAGAAATCTTAGATCTTATTATTTTACGACCCAGGAAAACCTGGAGAAGAAGAGTATTGCTCAAATAGTATAAATTAGTGATCTTTTTAACATTCCTGATCAGTCTAAATCATAATTCATTGTTTTCTCTTTATTTTTATTCAAGAGAATTTTTGGAACATGGTGATAAACAAGGAGAACATTCATCAAAGTGACTTTCTCAGGTGATTTTAACTTAAAAACTTACAATCAAAAAATAGTATACTGAACATAGCAAAAAATGTGTGTGTTTTTTTGTGTGTGTTTTTGCTTTGTTCTTGCATTGTTTTTTAAAATAATTTTTAATAGATGCATTTTTATTATCTCAAAGTCACAGACTTAGTAAGATTCTCTTAAGGGAAGAAGCACGATTGTGGGGTGAAACAAGTAAGCACTGAAGTGAGGAGAGCTGGGCTTGTCCCAACTCTGCTTGGAACTCGATTTGTGCGAGATCTGCCTGTGAAAGGAGGAGCTTATATGCACTAAAGTCTAAGGACCCATGAAATCATGCAGTTAGTTACTCATGAGAATAAGATTTACAGAAACTATTTCCAGCAGAAAGAACTAATAAGCTCTCTGATTTATATGAAAACAGTCTGGTTTGTGTTCAGAGATACCTGCTGGTTCCTTATCCAGTTCTCTCTTGAGAATGGATATCGAAATATAAATACAAAAATGTTAGACCTGGAAAAGGAATTATGTAAGTAACTAGCACAAACTAGCTTAGTTTTAGGTTTAGGCATTAAGCTAAGTGCTCTGTATGCGTTACCTAATTTAATTCTAACATTCTCTATGAAAGATAGGTATTGTCATTCTAAAATTTTGTAAATAGGGAAACCAAAGCTCAGGGAGCTTAATTAAGGTGATCTGAATTCAAGCAGCCTGAGTCCATAGTCTGTGCTCCACCACTAAGCAATAGAGCTCACTGGAGAACAGAGAACAGTGACTGAACTGTGTGATTTTAGACATGCCTCGAGGTGTCCATAGAGATAATACACTACCCCTCTGGTTAGTTGAGTTCTATACATCTCTAGGATGCATATTTATATAAGTAGATATACAAATAAACCATCTTTATCCTGTAACATATGCCTCTTTCTTACACAGTCCTTTAACGCTCATTTAACCCATGCCTACTATGTGTCAAATTCTGTCAATGCTACCAAGATAAATAACACTGTCCCATCATTAAGAAGTTTCTAGTTTGGGCTATCACCTAGCACAGTGCGCTCCAGGACTGTGCAGGGAAATGGTCAAGTTCTATGTACAAGTGCCGTGGATATGCCTTGTAGAAAGGATATAAAAAGGAAGACCCGGAGGAAGGAGTGGGCATTAGGAGGGCTTTGCAAATAAGCTGCATTTCCGTATAGTCTCAGATAATGAGCAGAAAGGGGCAAGTTCTCACAAACAAATCTTCTAATAGTCGGACACCTAATTAATCTGAGGTCCTCACAACCTCTGCTTAATTACATTGACACAATTTCCTTATGTTAATAGCCTTACAATTTCACCTCCTAGTGTCCTGCGTCACTTGAAATCATGGGGATTCAAGTCTCCCAATGTCTTAAGTCATTTGACATTTAACACACCTTTCTTATGTTAAAATAAGAATCTGATGAATCTTACTAAGGTTATAAGAGAAGTAAAAGATGGCAAAGCACTTTGCAAATTCTCAATATCTATCTACATTTTTTTAATTAAGAAAAAAGTGTAACCGACACACCAGATGACATGTTTGACTTGCTGAGTCAGAACTTCCTCAGGAGGGAGCTAGAAAAACTAAATTTCATAGGAAATCCTTAAGTAACCAATGAGCAAAACTGCAGATGGGCAAGACACCACTCAGTATCTACACCATTAAGCCTGATGGGAAATGTTTCTTTTAGAATTTAGAGCAAGAGAAAAAATGAGCCTTCCCTAAGGACTGCTTCCTCATTTCTGGTTATAAGATTTATGTAACTTGGTCTATTTCATTTATTTTTCCTGTCTATCCAGAAACTCAAAGAAAAACTGATGACTCAATTTATCCCAGTGTTTAACATACGTGCCTTCTCCCTTCATCCCTGTTACTGATTCTTGCCTCATATATCTTGCATTTTCATTTTTGTTGCTGTTGCTTGTTTTTTCAAATACATATTATAGTTGATTTCATTATAATAAATCATCTCATGTTCTATAGTACAGAGACATAAAAATGTTTGTGTTTTTCCTAGGTCTTAAGCCTTTTCTAGCTGGTAATTGTTTCCCTGTGTCTGCTTTGTTTCTAAGGACACACCTATACGGCTCCAGAATAAGCCAAGGGCAACCAAATCCTGCTTTTCCAGTTCTGTTTCACAAGTCCTCCAGGACAGAGGGCTCAAAGCAGTTCCCAGCGAGTGCTTAGAATTCAGGCCCTGGCTTCAACCAAACACAGCTTATTCTGAACATACTGACTTTGCAATTTTGCTTCTAGAAGTCAAAATAAATATGTCCACTGTGGGTCACAAATCCTAGTTCATTAAGGTTTTTGTTGGTAGAAGTAATTTTTCCAGAAAATGTTTACAGTTTTTAATGATGCAAAAAAAATGAAATATATGAAAATTATTATTATCCAGAATAACTGAAGAACATTTCAAATTAAGAGAACTAAATTTCAGATAATGTAAGTCCAAAGTCTTAATGACAGAAAAAGGATTTGAACCTGACTCCAAAGAACAAGCACTTAATCCCTAAAAACATATGAAATTTCAGAGTTAAAAGTTTCATAAATCCTTTTTGGAAAAGTCTTTCAAAAAATCTGAACCCATGTTGTTGGACTAGTAAACTAAAACCTGACCTTTAAAAAAAAATTAACAAGGTTATTGGTGTTCCACAGTCTTCACTGGGTTTCCCTAGTGGCTCAGCAGTAAAGAATCTACCTGCAACACAGGAGAAACACAGGATCAGGAAGATCACTTGGAAAAGGAAATGGCAACCCACTCCAGTGGGTTGCCTGAAAAAACCCCAGGGACAGAGGAGCCTGGTGAGGTTGCAACAGTCAGACGTGATTTAGCAAGTAAACCACTACTCCCACCAGTCTTTGTTATTCTCATGGACTAGCAGAGTGCCCTTGAAGACACTTGAAAAGAGTGGATGAAAGAATTTTGGCAAGTCTAGTGCAGTCTTTTCATTTCTTCCACAACCTTGTTACACAGATGTGGGTCCTCAGTGGCCACTGGTGTGGTTCTTGCCTACTTGGTCATAAAGGATTGAACCACTGTCAAATCTGACCCAGCTGAGCCAGGAGGATTCTCCCAGAATTATTTAATGGGACAGTGAGACAAGACTGAAACCATAAAGCACAATGACAATTATGGCATTAACTGCACTCTACAGCTCTACAGCATATAGCACTCTAGTCTAGAATAAAAGATCTATGTACTTCTGTCCTGGATCCTGTTCTCCCAAGCATTACTTCAGTGTATTTTCAATAAATCTTTTGTTTGTTTGTCTTCCTTTAAGCCAGGATAGGTGTGCATGCAACACAAAGAAACTCTCATAATGCAGATAGCTAATAAGCAAAGAGTGAATACCTACTAAATACTGAAAAATACATTACTTTCTATCATAAATTTATATAATCCACCTTCTGCATTTTCCAGAGACTTCCAGTTTTTTATTCCCAACTCCATTGACATTTAATAAACATTGTGTAATTTTAAGATGTACAATGTGTTGATTTGATAGACATGTATACTGCAAAATGATTACCATGAAAAGGTTAGTTAACACATTCATGGCCTCACATGGTTACTTTTTTTTTAATTTTATTTTTTAATTTATTTTTTGGCCATGTGCAGCAAGTGGGATCTTAGTTCCCTGACCAGGGATGGACCCCCACACCCACTTCAGTGAAAGTACATTCTTAACCCCTGGACTTCCAGGGAAGTCCATATAGTGAGAACTTTTAAGATCTACTTTCTTAGCAACTTTCAAGTACACAATACAGTATTATTAACTACAGCACCAGGCTGTATATTAGATCCCCAGCTTACTGATATTATAACTGGAAGTTTGTAAACTTTGACCAGCTTCGCCCATTTCTCTCACCGCCTCCTCTGGCCCTGGCAACCACCAATTTACTCTCTACTTGAATGACTTCCCTTTTTTTTTAAGATTTCATATATGCATGAGGCCATACAATATTTGTCTTCCTTTGTGTAAAAAGCTGAGCTTCCCTGATAGCTCAGCTGGTAAAGAATCCACCTGCAATGCAGGAGACCCTAGTTTGATTTCTGGATCAGGAAGATAGGCAAGAGAAGTGAATGGCTACTCACTCCAGTATTCTTGTCTAACTTAGTTCACTTTAGCATAACATCATCACATTTCATCTGGTGGTTTAGCTGCTCAGTCATGTCCAACTCTTGTGACCCCATAGAATGTAGGCCTCCAGGGTCCTCTGTCCATAGTATTTTTCCAGGCAAGAATACTAGAGTGGGCTGCCATTTCCTTCTCCAGGGGATCTTCCCAACCCAGGGATCAAACACAGTTCTCCTGCCCTGCAGGTAACTTCTTTACCAACTGAGGTACTAGGGAAAATTTGCTGCAAATGACAGGATTTCCTTCTTTTCTAAGGTTGAACAATATTACATATATATGTATATATACACACACACCACATCTTCTTTATCCATTCATCCATTGACAGGCATAGGCTGTTTCTAGGTCTTCTTTATTGTAACCAATGTTGCAATGAATATGGAGGTACAGATATTTCTTTGAGATAATGATTTTATTTCCTTTAATATATATCCAGAAGTAGGATTGCTGGATCGTTTGGTAGTTCTGTTTTAATTTTTTTATGGTAGTTCTGTTTTTTATTTTTTAGCCTTTATGACTGCACCAATTTACACCCCCACCAACAGTGCACAAAGGTTCCCTTTTCTCCATATCCTTGCCAGCACTCATTATCTCTTATCTTTGATAATAGCCGTTCTAACAGGTGTGAGGTGATGTCTCATCATGGCCTTGTTTTCTATTTCCCTGATGATTAGCGATGTTGAACACCTTGTCATATATCTGTCAGCCATTTTTATGTCTTCTTTGGGAAAAATGTCTCTTCAGATCCTTTTCCCATTTTTTTAATAAAAAAAAAATGTTTGTTTTTGCTGTTGATCACTATGAGTTCCTTATCTATTTTGGAAGTTAATCCCTTACCAGATATAAGATTTGCAAATATTTTCTCCCATTCAGGGCTTCTGTTGTGGCTCAGCTGGTAAAGAATCTGCCTACAATGTGGGAGACCTGGGTTTGATTCCTGGGTTGGGAAGATCTCCTGGAGAAGGGAAAGGTTACCCACCCCAGTATTCTGGCCTGGAGAATTCCATGGACTGTATAGTCCATGAATTCGCAGAGTTGGACACGACTGAGTGACCTTCACTTTCACTTTTCACTTCTCCCATTCCATAGGTTACCTTTTCATTTTGTTTATCATTTCAAAACTAAGCTAAATTTAAACATCACATCATCTTAAAGTTATCTAAGATTTCTATTATATTCAGCATCTGCCATGTGGACTGCTTCTTCCCAACAAATATGACCCAAGAATCCTCCTTCAGATCTGAGTGCCTAATCTGTGCTAAGGAAATTTACTGTAAGCAAAATGATTGGTGTACTCCCTGTGGGAGAGAGACATGCCCTATCAGAGCTTTTGTCGTTATCTCCATCTGTTCATTGTACAATTTGAAATCCCTCTTTCATGCTGGTAAAATAACAAAACACAACACAACAAAACAAATAACAACAGCAAAAACATAGGCACTGAATCGGTACTGGATTTGGTGCACTGCAAAGAAATACCTAAGACTTCCCTGGTGGCTCAGATGGTAAAGAATCCACCTGCAATGCAGCACACCAGGGTTTGATCCCTGGGTCAGGAAGATCCCCTGGAGAAGGAAATGGCTACCCATTCCAGTACTATTGCCTGGAGAATTCCATGAACAGAGGAGCCTGATGGGCTACAGTCCATGGGGTTGCAAAGAGTTGGACACAACTGAGCAACCAATACACAAGCAAATATCTAAGATCTCCAGCAACCTGTAGAGATTTTGAAATTTCCCAACTGCTCTACAATGCACATTTCCTCTTCCTGCCCTATGTTACCCCTCTTCCCACCCTCCAATAAGACCGCTCTCTGCAGCCAGCAGGAACACTTGTTTTTGTTTTGTTTTCTATTTTTTATTTATTTTTATTTTTTTCAACTGGAGTAAAACTGCTTTACAATATTGTGTTAGTTTCTGATATACAACACGAATCAGCTATATGTATACGTATATCCCCTCTTCTTAAGCCTCCCTCCCACCTCCCCCAAAATTCCACCCCTCTAGCTCATCACAGAGGACTTCCCTGGTGGCTCAGATGGTAAAGAATCTGCTTGCAATGCAGGAGACCAGGTTCTATCCCTGGGTTGGGAAGATCCCCTGGAGAAGGAAATAGCAACCCACTTCAGTATTCTTGCCTGGAGAATCCCCATAGACAGAGGAGCCTGGCAGGCTATAGTGCGTGGGATTGCAAAGAGTTGGACAAGACTGAGCGACTAAGCACACACATGTCATCACAGAGCACTGGGCTGAGCTCCCTGTGCTAGATGGCAGCTTCCCGGTAGCTATCTACTTTGCACACGGTGGGGTATATATGTCAATGCTACTCTCAGTTTGTCCCGCACTCTCCTTCCCTCCGTGTTCCATAAGTCTGTTCTCTACTTCTGCACCCCTATTCCTGCCCTCAAATAGGTTCATGTCTACCAGTTTTCTAGATTCCTTATGTATATGCATTAATGTAAGATATATGTTTACTTCACTCTGTATGACAGATTCTAGGTCCATCCACATCACTTCAAATGACCCAAATTCGAGGAACAACTGTTTTTGAAGATCAAGAATCTCTCATATCTTCACATTTTCTTTTGCTTTGTTATGATCCCTTGACACTATTATCTCACTGTAACCTTATAACTGCAGTACAGTTGGGCCAAGTGTACAACTGAAGTAACCTGGGCCAAGTATTATTTTCTTCACAAGATAGGTGAGGAAACCAAGATTTAGGGAAGCTAATGGATATCATGCCTAAGATACGAGAGCCGATGGTGGCTGAGCGTGAGGCTGGTCCAATCTCCAGCACAGCTCTGCTGCCCTGTGACACCCTGAGGACACAGTTCACAGTATCACTGTGTCCACAATCCCAACATCCCTACCCTGACATCAGCACTTCAGAGAATTTACCTCTTACACTTTACAGCAATGCCATGCAGGAAAAGTACAATAAGGTGTTTATCACTCAGTTGTGTCCGACTGTTTGCAGACCTGTGGACTATAGCCCACGAGGCTTCTCTGTATGGGATTCTCCAGGCAAGCATATTGGAGTGGATTGCCATTCCCTTGTCCAGGGGATCTTCCCAACCCAAGGATTGAATCCAGGTCTCCTGCATTGTAGGCAGATTCTTTACTGTCTGAGCCACCAGGGAAAGAGTACTTCTATTAAAATATTCATATTCTTTAACATCTGAGCCATGCAGAAAGAGCACATCTATTGAAATATTCAAATTCAAATTCTTTACCTTCTGAGCCACATAGAAAGAGTACTTCTATTAAAATATTCTAATTGTATGGATTCCTTCTGCAACTTCTCATCTCATTCTGAACAAAAGCTATTCAGATTGTTTTACAGTGGTGGCTGAGGACCTCCCTGAGTTGCCCAGGTCACATTTCTTCTACTGCCATTCATTCCTTTGCACCTTCCACTCTAGCCATCTGGGATCTCTTTAACACTCCAGGCATGTTCTTTCCTCAGAGCCTTGCATTTACTGTATCCTTTGCCTAAAATGCCCTTCCCCAAGACAGCCACATGGCTTGCTCCCTCAGTTAATTTTCTCTTTGAGATTACCTTCTCAGTGAGATCTTTGTTTGGTATTTTGCTTAAAGTTGCATCTTCTGGCCCACCATTTCTTATCCCTTTAGGCTGCTATATTTTAGTCCATAGCACTCATCTTTTAACACGTGTTAAGAGTTTTATTTATTTTTTTCCCTTTTCTGCACCCTCAATAGACTACAAGCTCTATGAGTCTATACTTTTACTTCTTTTGTTCAATATTCCTGGAAATATATATGAGAAGCAATCAGAACAGCATTTGTTCTATATAAATGTTGTTTATATAAAGCATTCTATATATATATATATATATAATGCTGTCTATATAAAAGGTCAATAAATATTTATTGTGCTCTATATTAAGCAAACCCCTTCATGGATCACTGTCTTGTCATGGCAAAGGGGCTTGCAAAACTCAATGAAGCTACAAGCCATGCTGTGCAGGGCTACCCAAAACAGAAGGGTCATAGTGTAGAGTTCTGACAAAATACAGTCCACTGGAATAGGGAATGGCAAACCACTCCAGTATTCTTGCCATGAGAACACCATGAACAGTATGATAAGGCAAAAAGATATGACACTGCAAGACGAGCCCCCCAAGTCTTAAGGTGTCCACTGTGATACTGGGGAACAGCAGAGGTCAATTACCAATAGCTCCAGAAAGAATGAAGCAGCTGGGCCAAAGCAGAAACAATACTCAGATGGGGATGTGTCTGGTGGTGAAAGTAAAGTCTGATGATATAAAGAACAATATTGCATAGGAACCTGGAAAGTTAGGTCCATGAATCAGGGTAAATTGGGTATGGTCAAGCAGGAGATAGGAAGAGTGGACATCAACATCTTAGAAATCAGTGAACTAAAATGGACCTGAATGGGCGAATTTAATTCAGATGACCATTATATCTACTACTGTAGGCAAGAATCCATTAGAAGAAATGGAGAAGCCCTCATAGTCAATAAAAAAAAAAGTCCAAAATACAGTACTTGGGTGCAATCTCAAAAATGACAGAATGATCACAGTTCATTTCCAAGGCAAACCATTCAACATCACAGTAAACCAAGTCTATGCCCTGGCAAGTTTGGTCTTGGGATACAAAATGAAACAGGGCAAAGGCTAACAGAGTTTTGTCAAGAGAAAACACTGGTCATAGCAAACACCCTTTTCCAACAACACAAGAGATGACTCTACACTGGACATCACTAGATGGTCAATACAGAAATCAGACTGATTATATTCTTTGCAGCTAATGATGGAGAATGTTTATATAATCAGCAAAAGAAAGACGTGAGCTGACTGGCTCAGGTCGTCAGCTCCTTACTGCAAAATTCAGGCTTAAATTTAAGAAAGTAGGGAAAACCAATAGGACGTTCAGGTATGACTTAAATCAAATCCCTTATGATTGTACAGTGGAGGTGACAAATAGATTCAAGGGGTTAGATCTGGAAGACAGAGTACCTGAAGAAATGGTGGACAGAGGTTCATAACATGGTACAGGAGGCAGTGACCAAACCAACTCAAAGAAAAAGAAATGCAACAAGCAAAGTGGTGGTCTGAGGAGACTTTACACATAGCTGAGGAAAGAAGGGAAGCAAAAAGCAAGGAAGAATGGGAAAGATATACCCAACTGAAGGCAGAGTTGCAGAGAATAGCAAGGAAACATAAGAAGGCCTTCTTAAATGAACAGTGCAAAGAAGTAGAGGAAAACAATGGAATGGGAAAGTCTAGAGATCGCTTCAAGAAAATTGGAGATATCAAAGGAACATTACATGCAAAGATGGCCACAATAAAGGACAGAAATGGTAAGGACCTAACAGAAGCAGAAGAGATTAAAAAGACGTGGCAAGAATATACAGAAAAAACTATACAAAAAAAAGGTCATAAGGACCGAGAAAACCACAACGGTGTGGCCATTCACCTAGAGCCTGTCATCCTGAAGTCTGAAGTCAAGCAGGCTTTAGGAAGCATTACTACCAACTAGTAGTTGTCCACTAGTACTACTGCTAGTGGAAGTGATGGACTTCAGAATTTCAAATCCTAAAAGATGATGCTGTTAAAATCCTGCACTCAAAGTGCCAGCAAATTTGTAAAACTCAGCAGTGGTCACAGGACTGGAAAAGGCTAATTTTCATTCCAATCCCAAAGAAGGGCAACGCCAAAGAAGGTACAAACTAGCATACAATTGCACTCTTTTTGCAAGTTAATAAGGTAGCGCTCAAAGTCCTTCAAGCTAGGCTTCAATAGTACGTGAACTGAGAACTTCCAGATGCACAAGCTGGATTTAGAAAAGGCAGAGGAGCCAGAGACAA
This sequence comes from Bos mutus, assembly GCF_027580195.1. Classification (NCBI taxonomy): domain Eukaryota; kingdom Metazoa; phylum Chordata; class Mammalia; order Artiodactyla; family Bovidae; genus Bos; species Bos mutus. Next base: position 98,850,973 of record NC_091623.1, on the reverse strand, counting down.
ATTGCCAACATTTGTTGGATCATAGAGAAAGCAAGGAAATTCCAGAAAAACGTCTACTTTTGCTTCATTGACTACATTAAAGCTTTGGACTGAGCGGTTCACAACAAACTGTGGGAAACTCTTGGAGAGATGAGAATACCAGACCACCTTACCTGTCTCCTGAGAAAGCTGTCTCCTGAAAAACCTATATGTGAGTCAAGAAGCAACAGTTAGAGGCTTACATGGAACAATTGATTGGGTCAAAACTGGGAAAGGAGTACAACAAAGTTATGTATTGTCATCCGATTTATTTAACTTATATGCACAGTATTATGTGAAATGTGGGGGTGGATGAATCACAAGCTGGAATCAAGATAGCCAGGAGAAATATCAACAACCTCAGATATACAGATGATACCATCTAATGGCAGAAAGTGAAGAGGAACTAAAGAGCCTCATGATGAATATAAACAAGGAGAGTGAAAAAGCTGGCTTAAAACTCAACATTCAAAAACCTAGGATCATGGCATTCAGTCCCATCATTTCATGGCAAATAGATGGGGACAAAATGGAAGCACTGACAGATTTTATTTTCTTGGGCTCCAAAATCACTATGAGTGGTGACTACAGCCAAGAAATTAAAAGACACTTGTTTCTTGAAGGGAAAGCTATGACTAACCTAGACAGCACATTAGAAAAGCAAAGATATCACTTTGCCAACAAAAGTCCATATAGTCAAAGCTATGGTTTTTCCAGTAGTCATGTATGGATGTGGGAGTTGGACCATAAAGAAGGCAGAGCACCATAGAATTGATGCTGTCAAATTGTGGTGATGGAGAAGACTCTTGAGAGTCCCTTGGACTTCAAGGAGATCAAGCCAGTCAATCCTAAAGGAAGTCAACCCTGAATATTCATTGGAAGAACTGATGCTGAAGCTGAATCTCCAATACTTTGGCCACCTGCTGCAAAGAGCCAATTCATTAGAAAAGGCTCTGATGCTGGGAAATATTGAAGGCAAAAGGAGAAGAGAGAGTCAGAGGATGAGATGGTCAGGTAGCATCACCAACTCAATGGACATGAATCTGAAAGCTCCAGGAGATAGTGAGGACAAGGAAAACTGGTGTGCTGCAGTCCATGGGGTCTCAAAGAGTTGGACATGACTTAGTGACTGAAGAACAACAACATATTAAGAAAAAAAAATTATACATAAGGACAAGATAGTAAGGATACAAAGTTGGACACTCTGTAATTTTGGCATTCAAGTAGTTCAGGGTCTTGATGCAGAAGTTATGAGCACATAATCAAGTGACCACACTTAGCTTGATCTAACAGAGGCACAGACATGGTAGCACTGGAACCAGGACAGCCATCAGTTCTCATTTGGAAGCCCTGGGAAGACAGAATCTGGACAGATGAGAAAGGATTTGGAGACACAGAGAAAGTGGAGGAAGGGTAATTCAATCACAGATGACAATTTAGACTAAAGCTCAGACTGTGACAATGCTTGACATTCAATGGCAGCTGTTCAAAAGCTACCTGGGTTGGTAAAGGAACGGATATCATTGGGACATCACCCATATGTGGACCTTCAGAAATGATGCTTTTTTTAATCCTCATTGTAAGTGCAAAAATTAGATATTAGTATTCCTTTTTGAAATAATCGGGGCTTCCCTCATAGCTCAGTTGGTAAAGAATCCACCTGCAATGCAGGAGACCCCGGTTCAATTCCTGGGTTGGGAAGATCCCCTGGAGAAGGGATAGGCTACCCACTCCAGTATTTTTGGGCTTCCCTTGTGGCTCAGCCGGTAAAGAATCCACCTGCAATGTGGGAGACCTGGGTTTGATCCCTGGGTTGGGAAGATCCCCTGGAGAAGGGAAAGGCTACGCACTCCAGTATTCTAGCCTGGAGAATTCCATGGACCAGTCGATCAGGTCACAAAGAGTCAGACATGACTGAGTGACTTTCACTTTCACTTTTCACTTGAAATAATCAGTTGAGAACCTGAAAGTTTAAGGAAACTTCCCGAGATCCCTCACATCACCACTGAACTTAAAAAAATTTCTCTGTGAGCCCAAAACCCCTGAGTTTTACTTCAATGCTTTTTTAGTTTGTGATAGGATTTCCTACTGTTGTTGTTGTTTTTGAGAGGGAAGGGAACTTACTATCTGATAGGTGCTAATTGACAAGACACTTTATTCAAAATTCCTCTTCAAAAATGATTAAAGTAGTATATGCGATGGCTCAGCAGTAAAAAAAAAAAAGAACCCACCTGCCAATGCAGGAGACAGGTTTGATCCCTGAGTCAGGAAAATCCTCTGGAGAAGGAAATAGCATCTCACTCTAGGATTCTTGCCTGGAGAATCCGGTGGACAGAGGAGCCTGGGGGCTGGCAAAGAGTTGGACACAACTTTGTGACTAAACAACAACAGTAACTCGCTCACCCTAAGGGAAAAACTAGTTAATCAGTTAACCATCTCCCACTCAGACGCCATTATCCCCACCAGCCCTCCAGCAACCAGTGGAGGGGAACTCCATTCTCTTGTCCATCGTAAAGTACATTCAAACGTAGAGCGAGGTCTGTGTGTGCCCTATGCTCTGCAGCATGTCCTTCTCATTTAACAATATCTCACTGTAGTTACTTTAGATAACTGGATACAAACCTTGAAAAGCTACCTGACAGCTCAAAACTTAAGACACTGTAATTTCCCTATTGCTGGACATTCATGATTCTTTTTTTTTTCTTCATGTTTTTATTTCTTCATAAAAGACTTCCAAAAACTAAGTTGCTAGATGAAAGGACTTTTTAAAAAAAAAACTATTATGCATATTGTCCAAAAAAAAACTTAAAATGTAGCAATTCTCTTACTGTCTCAAATTGACATTGTATTGACAAAAATTAGCTGAGATCTGTATATCTCTCAGTGTATGAATAACTTTCTACAACTTTACTGAAGCATAACTGATATATAAAAAACTGCATATATTTAATGGAGAAGGCAATGGTACCCCACTCCAGTACTCTTGCCTGGAAAATCCCATGGGCGGAGTAGCCTGGTAGGCTGCAGTCCATGGGGTCGCTACGAGTCGGACACGACTGAGTGACTTCACTTTCACTTTTCACTTTCATGCATTGGAGAAGGAAATGGCAACCCACTCCAGTGTTCTTGCCTGGAGAATCCCGGGGACGAGGGAGCCTGGTGAGATCCTGTCTATGGGGTCGCACAGAGTCGGACACAACTGAAGTGACTTAGCAGCAGCAGCAGCATATATTTAAAGTATACAATTTGAAAGTTTTATATATATATATATATATGTATATATGTATATATATATGTGTATATATATATATGGCTCCACAAAACCAACACCACAATCAAGATAATGAAAATATCCATTACCCCCCCATTGATTTTTCTCTTTCTTTTTTTTTTAAATTTAAATTTATTTATTTTAATTGGAGGCCAATTACTTTACAATATTGTATTGGTTTTGCCATATATCAACATGAATCCATTTGTAATTCATTCCTCCCTTTCACTACCCCTTATTCTGGCCACGGTGAACTGCTGATTTGCTTTTTGATACTACAGATTAGCTTACATTTTCTAGAATTATAAGATAGACTTCGGAGTACTTATTTGTTTCTCACCACGTTTTCAGCCATGTCTCAGACACTGAGACGACAATTGACACGCAGTGGGTCTGGTTGGTGTATGTGAGTACTGAGGGACCTTGGAAAAGCCAAACACATGACCAATACACCTCTAGCTCAGGTAATACGTGAGGGAAACCAGGGTACTTCTAGCTTCAGTCCTCTTACCTGCATTCCTCTTACCAACATGGGTGGAGAGTGCAGTGTTCACTTAAAAGCAGACTAATACTAGACTAACCTGAAGGTAGTGTAGTCTCCTATCCTTTCATTAAATGAAATGCCTTCTAAAATATCTAGAAAACAGATCATCTGATGGGTATATATTAATTCATGTTACTCATTTAATCGTAGAATACTTACTGAACATTACTGCGCACCGCTTACTATGCTAGGTACTGGACTCTGCCCTCTTGGAGCTCACAAACAAGTGGGAGAGACAAATAATGATCACCTAATCACACTTAAGTATACAATTATTTTTGAGATACATGCTCCTAAGGGAAGGAACATGATTATATTACAGCCTCTAATAAATGTATCTCACTTGGACAGGGAGGAGGGTTTCCTAAGATAGTTAGACCTGAACTGTTATCCAGGAAAAGAAAAAAGGAAAAAAATGACAAGGAGATAATGAGAAAAAATTCAGCAGAAGCAAATGAAGAGGAAGTACTTGTGAGCAAACAGACAAAAGCCCTGTGTCAGGCATCCTTGGTGCCAGAGGTTCAAGGTGGCTGGGAAACAAGTGAGAGCAGAGAGAAAAGCAAACACTAGGCCTAGAGGACCTCACAGGCAGGGTCAGGATTCCATTCTTAACTTCGAGAACGATGGGAAGCCACCGTTTGAAGCAGTAGAATGAGGGTTTGAAGCAGTAGAATGAGAATGCTCATTGTTGAATTTTGAAAAGATCACTTGGCAGCTGCAAGGATCAGACTGAGGGCTCGAGAGTAAGCTCTTACAAGAGATGAGATACTAGGGTGAAGGAGTATCAGTGCAGATGGAGCCATGTGAGAGGACTCAAGAGAATATTAGGAAGCAAGGTGGACAAGACAAGATATGAGTTGGATATGATGTGTCATGGAAATGGAAGTATCAAAAGTTGTCTGACTAACACAATCTGACTCTCAGTTGTCTGACTAGCACAGTTGGACCTGTGGTGGTGCTACTGATGGAGATGCAGATACTGGATCCAAAACTGCCTGTGACTCTCAGGATACTTGTATATTCAGGAAACTCAACAGAATATTCTTTGGCCAAGATGGATTCTTCATAACCTCGAGTCCCAACTTAAATAACATTTCCAAAGAGAGGACTTCCTTGACCACTCAAAATAAAACAGGGAACCTCTTGTCACTATTACTATTCTTAAAATCCTATTCTATTCTTTCATTGTTCTTATCATAAATTCATAATGATCTATTTACTTGTGTTTACTTACACAGTTTCTGTCTTTCTTCACATTGCAAAATCTGTGGGGCCATGTTCATTTTGTTTTATAATTGTGTGCTCAATTTCTGGCAAAGTTAGTGTAATTTATATTCAATCACCACTTGAATTAAAAATACATATAGGATATAACAAATAACAAACAACCATTACTATAACTATTAGTCATGTTAGTGGTTACTATCATTCAATCAGGAAACAAGTTCTCCTTAGACAGAGACACACACCTAGCTAGTGGCAAAGAATGCACCTTTTTAAAATGCTCAAAATAAAGCCATAGGTAGTTACTAGAAAGGACGATCTAGATCGTTTTCGTCTAGGTGTGTTTCCAAATGAAAAATTTGATACAATAGAAGGTGCTGAAATTTCTTATTAAATATCTTCAATAGATAATATGTAACAAAATGTCTTCTTCGATGTTTCTAAGGACCTATGAGCGCCCCCTACTGCCTTCAATCTGCTTCAACAGCCTGCAAGCTTTTCTTTTCCAAGCTTTATATAAACACAGCAAGTTTTACTTTCTTATCTGTTTGTTTGTATTACTTGACTTAAACACGGAGGCCAGAAATAGAATGTCATATATTGCATCTCCAGACTCTCCAACATATCAAGCCAGTAAAGGAACTTATTGCTTTCTTAGGCAGAACAATTACACCAGAAGCCTTGTCTTGGGTCCCTAATTCATCTTTGGGAATGGATCTTCTCTGACTTAAATAATCTCAGATCTCAGTTGTTCTTTTACATGGAACTTTGTCAGTGGCTATCAAAATTTTAAACACTAAAGAATTCTTGGCATTGCATTTCTACTTCCAAGATTTTTCTGAAAATATAAACAAAAAAATAAATGCAAATATGTAGAACTTTTCAAAGTAACAAAAAACATACTAGAAATGATTTAAATATTCACATTGATGTCAGTTTAGATAAAGTATGGCTTATTCATGTATGCATGTTTCTTTATTTTTTTTGGCCACAGGGCATGTGGGATCCTAGTTCCCCAACAAGGGATCAAACCCATGCCCCCTGCAGTAAAAGCATAGAGTCCTAACCACTGGACCACCAGGGAAATCCTGGTTGCTTTTAAATGTGCCCAAAATGTTTTGAAAACTCATATAAAACTATGAATGGGTTTCTTATAGTTTGTTGGGTTTGTGGAAGAAAGGAATTAAGGTTACATATTCCATCACTTCGTGGTAAACAGAGGGGAAACAGTGATAGACCTTATTTTCTTGGGCTCCAAAATCACTGCAGATGGTGACTGCACCCATGAAATTAAAAGACGCTTGCTCCTTGGAAGAAAAGCGATTACAAACCTAGACAGCATATTAAAAAGCAGAGACATTACTTTACTGACAAAGTCCGTCTAATCAAAGCTATGGTTTTCCCAGTAGTCATGTATGGATGTAAGAGTTGGACCATAAAGAAAGCTGAGCACCAAAGAATTGATGCTTTTGAACTGTGGTGTTGGAGAAGACTTGTGAGAGTCCCTTGGACCGCAAGGAGATCCTACCAGTAAATCCTAAAGGAAATCAGTCCTGAATATTCATTGGAAGGACTAATGCTGAAGCTGAAGTTCTAATATCTTGGCCATCTGATGGGAAGACCTGACTCACTGGAAAAGACCCTGATGCTGAGAAAGATTGAAGGCAGGAGAAGGGGACAACAGGAGATGAGATGGTTTGATGGCATCACTGACTCAATGGACATGAGTTTGAGCAATCTCCAGGAGTTGGTGATGGACAGGGAAGCCGGGTGTGCTGCAGTCCATGGGGTCCCAAACAGTCAGACACAACTGAGTGACTGAACTGAACCGATGTAATTATACACATATGCTGCTGCTGCTGCTGCTGCTGCTGCTGCTAAGTCGGTTCAGTCGTGTCCAACTCTGTGCAACCCCATAGATGGCAGCCAACCAGGCTCCCCTGTCCCTGGGATTCTCCAGGCAAGAACACTGGAGTGGGTTGCCATTTCCTTCTCTAATGCACAAAAGTGAAAAATGAAAGTTAAGTCGCTCAGCCATGTCCAACTCTTTGCGACCCCATGGACTGCAGCCTACCAGACTCCTCCACCCATGGGACTTTCCAGGCAAGAGTACTGCAGTGGGGTGCCATTGCCTTCTCCATACACATATAGATACATGTATATATAATTATACACATGGGTATATAATTATACACACATGTATATACATGTATATACACATGTTACATGTGTATATAATTATATATGCATATGATATATATCATATATAGGTATATAGCTTATATTAATTAAATTGCATATAATATGTATTTCTGTATTCTGATTATCTTCCCAATGTGTGCTAAGTCGCTTCAGTAGTGTCTGATTCTTTGCGACCCCATGGACCATAGCCTGCCAGGCTCCTCTGTCCATGGGATTCTCCAGGCAAGAATACTGGAGTGGGTAGCCATTTCTTTCTCCAGGGGACCTTCATGATCCAGGGATCAAAGCCGGGTCTCCTGAATTGAAGGCAGATTCTTTACCATTTGAGCCACCATGGAAGCCCCATATTCTCTACCAAGTTTCTTGCAAAATGATGCTATAATATAAAAAACAGTGTATTGACATCAATACATACAAATACAAAGCACTTCTATTACCATAAACATTTCTCATGGGATCCTTATATACCACACTCACTTCCCTCTTATTCCTGTCTGCTTCTTAACCCCTGGAACTCAGAAATCTGTTTTCCTTTTCTATTACTTTGTTATTTTGAGAGTGTTTATGTTTATATAATGGACTTACACAGTATTTAGCTTTTGGAGATTGACTTTTTTCATATAATTCACTTTTTTTTTAGCATAATTCTCGGAAGTTTCATCTGGACTGTTGTGTGTATCGATAGTTCCTTCTCTGTTTATTGCTGGTAGTATTCCAATTCTGTAGATAAATATATAGCAGTTTGTTTAACCATTCATCCATTTAATGACAACTGGATAGTTTCTAGGTTTTGATTATTACAAATGAAACTGCCATGAACATTTGTGTACAGGCTTTTGCATAAACATAAATGTTATTTCTTTGGAGAAATGCCTAGGAGTACAATTGCTGGGCTGTATGGTGTAGTTCCATGCTTAGTTTTTAAAGAAACTGTCAAAATATTTTTCAGAGTAGCTGTACCACTTTACATTCACACCAGCAATGTATGAGTGATCCAGTTTTTCTATATGCTGGACAGCATTTGGTGTTGTCACTTTGATAATAAATTTTATCAACTTCTGCCAAATGTTTATCATCAGACTCTGCCTATGTTCCCTCACATAGTCTGTCCTTCATAACTAAGTCCTTCCCTTTGATACACCCCCAGAAAAAAATCCTTCAGACTGCTGTGTTACATTTATTACTTAAAACTTGGTGAAACAGAACTTTTGCCCCAGGCTTCTCCATTTAACACCTTGAATAAAAGCATTATCATCTTTCTTAAATATGTAAAATGCCACAAAGTAGGAGAAATGAACAGCTTATTAATACAACTGATAGGAGAGAACGAAAGGATCAACCCAACAAGATAAAACTTAACAGAAAGAAATCCATCCATTCAAAAAACACAAACCCAACACTGACCACCTACAGACTCTGTACTATGTGCTGAGAATACAGACATAAGTAAAATCAGGTCCCTATCAATCTGATTTCACAGTTGAGAAAGAAGATTTTGATATAAGGATAAAAATGCATGTGTGCTAAGTTGGTTCAGCCATGTCTGACTCTTTGCTACCCTTTGGACTTTAGCTCACCAGTCTCCTCTGTCCATGGGACTCTCCAGGCAAGAATACTGGAGTGGGTTGCCGTGCCCTCCTCCAGGGCATCTTCCTGACCCAGGGACTGAAGCCTCATCTCCTATGTCTCCTGCATTGGCAGGAGGATTCTTTACCACTAGCACCACCTGGGAAGACCAAGTATGAAAATAAGTATGTCTAATCTGTGATTTGAGTATGTTTGTTAGTTTAAAATAGTGTCTGACTATTTTTTTATTCAATCAGCACTAAAAATCTTTCAGTGAGTTTGAAGCTGGAGTGATTTTTCTATTTTAAGAAATCACTTTTCCTTCCGTGTGGCTGATAGATTGGAAAAGATCAGCTTTGGGAATACAGAGAATATTTGGGAGGTTAACAGAGTAGTCAAATGATAAATGACAAGGTTTTGGGGAAAGCAGTAGCAGTAGTGATAATGAAAATGTATATGATAGATATGAAAAAGTCTTATAATTAGCAGGGCTTTGTTACCAATTAGAAAGTAATAAATAACACCAAATCTCATGGTCTTACATCTGCAACATTTTAGTTTTTTCTCATACTGTATGGCCATCTTGGGTTGCGTTTCCAATCACAGCACAGGGGAAAGAGAACTTAGGCCAACTTTTAAAGCTGCCACTTTCAAGTGATCCTGTCCTTTTCATTGACCAAAGCAAGTCATATGACCATGCCTGACTTATTTAGGAAGGGCATATACAATTCTATGAATGGAAGATGCCAAAAATGGGTTAAAATAATGTAAATTACCACATTACTTGACTACTTCCAAGTAATTATCACCTAAGTTTTCTTTCCCCATGTGCCATGATGATCAGAAATGCTCCAAAGACTATTCCATCAGTTCTGGGTCACAGAATTCAGGCAACACAGGGAGAGCTACAGCCAACCCAAGACGGTCATACAGTATGATAAAAAATTAAAATGTTGTGGATGTAAGCCCATGAGATTTGGAATTATTTATTACTACAGCTGGATTTCCCTGGTGGCTCAGCAGTAAAGAACCTGCCTGGAGGGCAGGAGCCACAGGAGAAGCAAGTTCGATCCCTGGATAGGGAAGATCCCCTGGAGGAGGGCATGGCAACCCACTCCATTATTCTTGCCTGGCAATCCCATGGACAGAGGAGTCTGGAGGGCTATAGCCGGTGGGGTCCCAAAGAGTCAGACACCACTGAGGCGACTTAGCAGGCACGCACACACGCATTAGCACAGCTAGGCAACCTAGTCTATTCTTAGTAGATGCAGCTAAAATTAGGCTTCTGAGAAGATAGAATACCTAGAATGATTCCCAAGTTTCTGACCCCATACAACAAGGAAAATAGTGCTATATACTGAGGTAGGGAATTAGAACATCTGTATGTGTTTTAAAAGACAAGAAGTCCATATAAATGTCTTTTGAGCTGAACATTAAAAAACAGTTTCCATTGGAGGTGATTTATAAATAACTAATTTTCTTCTTCTCAAAGGAAAAATATAGGTTGCAGCTATATATTTTAGAGTTCTTTTTAAATTTATTTATTTATAATTGAAGGATAATTGCTTTATAGTATTGAGTTGGTTTCTACCAAACATCAACATGACTCAGCCATAGGTTTGCCCATGTCCCCTCATACTTAACATGGAGATTATATTGACAGCTAGGAAAGTTCAGTGGTTAAGACTCTGCTTCCACTGTAAAGAGCACAGTTTCGATCCCTGGTCAGGGAACAGCCAAAAATAAAATTAAATTAAAAAAATTTTTCAATATGGGGTTAAGGAAGGGTAGGAATCAAGATCCTCTCCAGAGAGAAGATGACAGTTAACATTGTATTAGTCAGGAACCAACCAAGAAACAGAAACTGTTTTAATGCATAGAACAGAAGGAATGTAATGCACAGAATTGACTCAATAGATAAGAGAAGACCTAAAAAAATTAACTAGGTGATGTAAGGCAACCTAGAAACTGATAATAACAGAAAGCCACTATGAACTTCAGCTGGAAAGAAAAAGAAGAGATGGTACAACCAGAGTCCAAGAACTGGCTCACCTGGCAAAAACTAAAACCAAAACAAACTTCTCCAGCAGGAACTGGTGGCTCACACCCAGTACAGACAGTTGACTTCTCTCAAATAGAGAGCGAGAGGAAGCCACACTCTGGTCTTTCCCCTTTTCCCACTACCCATCTCCTGCTTGTGCCTCGAGTCCCTTGAACAGCAAGATCAAACCAGTCAATCTTAAAGGAAATCAATCCTGAATATTCATTGGAAGGACTGATGCTGAAGCTGAAGCTCCAATACTTTGGCAAAGTATATGAAGAACTGACTCACTGGAAAAGACCCTGATGCTGGGAAAGATTGAGGGCAAAAGGGGAAGAGGATGACAGAGGATAGGGTGGTTGGATGGCATCACTGATTCAATGGACATGAGTTTGAGCAAACTCAGGGAGATTGTGAAGGACAGGGAGCCTCTCAGGGAGATTGTGAAGGACAGGGAGCCTCTCAGGGAGATTGTGAAGGACAGGGAGCCTGGCGTGCTGCTATTCATGGGGCTGTGGAGAGTTGGACACAACTTAGCAACTGAACAACAGCAACAACAACGTCAACTTTCATAATTACCTGAGAGATCGACCTGGGAACCACCTGCATGGGTCAGTATCTCATCCCTCAGTGCCCCCACCATGGAGTAGAGCATGGGGAACATGGGGAATGGATTGGAGGGCAAATAGTCCCAGATTTGCACAAGTCCAAGTCTGGAGGCAGACCAGGGCCAACATTCCAGGCGAGAAGAAGCTTGATTTTTCATTAAGGCATAAAATGTGTTAGCAGCAAAGAGATTTAGTTATCTTTTCAGCATGACTGGGGCTGGGGCACATGTGAAGAAAGGAATATTAATGAGACGAGGCATGTAAAATAAGTCCAGATCATGAAAGACCCTATATGCCATGCTAAGGAGCTTGAAATCTGTTTTATCGGTGGTCATATACAGCTAGAATGTTATCTTGGAAAAGATAATTCTGGAGTCATTGTACATGTAGCACTGAGGAAAGGGAAGATATTTTAGAATGATGTAATAGCAACCTAACTTGGTGGTAGTTCTGTGAAGCTATGGGATGGCCTTAATTTAACTACAGACTTAATATAAGCTCACATTCTGCTGATGTAGACTCCCAACCAACGAGCTTTGTAGCACTTTAGTCTTATCAGACAATATGTGGAAATTTCTATTGTATTTCATGTTTTAAAGTTTCTTTATGATACATGACATAAGTCAAAGAAAGACAGACACTGTAGAATATTGCTTATATGTGGGATCTAAAAAAGATGGCCAACTAGTGAATATAACATAAAAGAAGCAGGCTCACAGATACAGAGACCAAACGAATATAGAGATATAGAATATATAGATATAAAGATATAGAATATATAAAGAATAAACCAGTGAGAAGAGGAAAGTGGGGAGGGGCAAGATAGGGATATAAGATAAAGAGATACAAACCACTATGTATAAAATAAGCTACAAGAGTGTATTGTGTACACCCGTACAAATAACTACAAATGGAGTGCAACCTTGGTAAAGTTAAAAAGAAAATAAAAAAGAAAAATAAATAAATAAAAATAAAAACTGTGAATCACTATATTGTATACTTGTAATTTATAATATTGTGCAGCAACTATACTTCAACAAAAATCTTTTAAAATATCTTTAGAAGTAGGGGAATAAGAACACGAGGAGTCTGAAAAATCACCAGATAATAAGAAAAAGGAAAGGGGAAGAATGACTACGCCTTACTGAAAATTCGAGTTGTCTTTACAATGTTAGGTTAGATTCTACTGTACAGCAACTAACACAACATTGTAAAGCAACTATACTCCAATAAAATTAATTTTAATAAATAAAAAATAAAGGTGAAGAATGTTGAAATGAATGTGCAAAAATAAATAAAGTACCATCTTAAAAAAAGAAAAAAGGAAATGTGAGTTGTCTTTATAACAACAGACTGTCTAGAGTTTATAATCCAAGGACAAAACTATCTAACTAGGCCCTTCTGAATAGAGTCCCCCAAACAAAAACAGGACAAACTGAAGTCTTTTCAATGCTTTATTCATTCTTTTCTGGGGCCACTACATTTTAGGATGGAAAGAGTTTCTGCAGGGGAGGGAGGGAGAGCATCATCTCCCTCCCTCCCCACTCTTGCTTTTTCTGCCATCACACCAAATATGAGAGCGCCTCCTGAAAGTCAAAAGGACAATATTAAAAATAAGAGCAGTTTACATGTCATTAGCAGACAGTCAATATCCTATTTCACCACCATTATCCTGACAAGGAAACAAAAGCTCAAGAGTGATTGAGTCCCACCCAGAATCACAGAGCTGGGAAGTAGCACACATTTTACAACCAGAACACAAATCTTTCTCGTTCAAAAATTCCTTCTAGAATTGTGGACACTGCACTTGCCCTGAGATTCCAGGACATGCTGAATGTGTGTGGGTACAGTCCACGACAGGGAAGCACAGGTTCACAAATGAGAACAGGTCGGGTGGGAGTGGGCTGGACAGGGTGGGTAAACCCTGACCTTTGACCAAGTTAGCCCCACAGGCTGTAGTTACCAGTAGTTTCTTCACGGCCTCGGAAGCCTCTGGTGTCAGCTCATTGACACACTTCCTCAGCCCTTCCACAAGGTGCTCAACGGAAATGCCCAGAGTATTCAGAAGAAGCTTCAGTGGGTCCAGGAGTGGGAGAGCATCCAGAGGCACGGGACGAGGCAAACTGTTGATGAGGAAGGCGGTAGCTGCAGAGCAGAAGAAATCCCAAGTGAGAGCTCACCGCCCTCCATTCTATCGGTGGCTCCATCTTGATTTCCCAAAAACTTCTGCTTCGGGACCTCTGCACCTACTGTTCTATCTCTCTAGAACTTTCCTTCACCAGATAGCTACATGTCTTTCTTCTTCACTTATTTGGTCTCTCCTCAAATGTTACATTCTCAGAGATGTATCTAAAATGGCATCACCAGTCACGCTCCTTCTTTATTTTTCTTACCACTACCTAAAATATTAAACCTTTATTTATTTACTTAACCTTCATCCTCTCATTAGAATGTATGCTCCTCGAGAATAAGGACTGAGTTTTATTCACTGCTGTACCCCATGCCTAGAACAGACCCTGGTATACAGTATGAACTCAGTAGATACCAGTGATTGACTGGACAGGGATATACTTTGCATGTGGCTGTCTCCACAGCCCACAAGTTTGAAACCAACGGAAAGATGCTATAATGACCTTCCACTTGGACACATGAATGGACCCAACTGGAGCCCAGGAAACTGCTCCCAACCAATTCAACTCAGTGCTACAAACATAACTGAGTAGGGACTCTAAGTCAGTTGGTGCAGATACACAGATGAATAAAATAAGATACTTGACTCAGAGAACCCATGCAATCTGATGGACAGTAAAGAGCTGTGTATGCCACAGTGCAGCACGTCCTATGCTAACATTATGGACAAAGCTCTATGGAAACACGGAAGAAGTGATGATTAATTCTAATATAGGAGAGTGTTACAGGAATTTTCCCAGAATAGATGTTGCCATAGTTGTGTCTTGAGTCAAATATCATGATGACAGGTAAAGAAGGGGAGCAGCATTTAGAAGAGGAAAATAATTGACCAAGACACCAAGATAATAAGATCAAAGATCATACACAGGATGGTGAGTCTTCTTCAGATTTCCACTTGGATGTGCTAAGCAGGTGAGGCTGCAACCTGAGTGAGGTCAGATTTTCAGACTTGAATGTCATATGAATGAGTCTGAGATTTTTTTTTCCCCTCAAGTGTAATAGGGAACTACCATGGCTATTCTATGGGACAACTGCATTTTATATCTTCAGCAAGATAACTTTCACATAGACAATGTTAGAGAATGGGGGAAATGCATATTATACATATTTTTACAAAATACATGTGCATGTATGTAAATACACAGATGTAGAAGCACATACATGAGAAACACATCTTCCTGCTGGCACTCCCACCCCCCGTACTGCTGGCCAACACTTCAGCCTCCTTTGCAATCCTTTTTGTTTTCTCATTCAAAAAAAAAAAAAAAAAATGGAGCTTGTACACCTATTTTCCCTTCACTTTCTACTGCCTATTTTCCCACCCAAAGTTCTCCTCCAGAAAGGGATATTTATATCCTTCCCACCCATCTTTCTGCTGCCACCTCTCCTCAGGTACCCCTAGACATTAAAGAATGACAAAATAGCCCAAATAGGTGAAGTTACAAATTAGTTCAAAAATTCACAAGTCAAAGTCACCATTGTAGCATGGGTATTACACAGTTTCTCATGATTAATCTCCCTACTTCCTACTTTCAGCACTTTGGTGAGTGTCTTCTCTGTATTTACTTATATATTTCAGAGGGGAGATCCTCAAAGCTTTCTGTTCTCCAAATGAGCAGCAGCCATTATGATGTATTCTGCAGATACACCCAAATGTATCTTCCTGTAGCTAAAATGACTCCCTCCAAAAAGAAAGGATTGGTTGCCATTCTCCTCCAAAAAGCCAGCTTCTATACCCTACCTCGGAGAAGGCAATGGCACCCCACTCCAGTACTTTTGCCTAGAAAATCCCATGGACGGAGGAGCCTGGTAGGCTGCAGTTCATGGGGTCGCTAGAGTCAGACACGACTGAGTGACTTCACTTTCACTTTTCACTTTCATGCAGAAGGAAATGGCAACCCACTCCAGTGTCCTTGCCTGGAGAATCCCAGGGACAGGGGAGCCTGGTTGGCTGCCGTCTATGGGGTTGCACAGAGTTGGACACGACTGAAGCAACTCAGCAGCATACCCTACCTAGAAATGGAACTGTTCACCCTTCACCTCTGTCACAGAGCTCTATCTGTACTTTCATTGTGTATCACAGTGGACCAGTACAATAGTGACTTCTGTAGAAGTCTTCACTCCTCTGCCAGACTATAAGAACCTTGACAGAAATATGCATGTCTGATTCAGGTCTGAATCTCCCAAAGCCTACCCAGTGCCCAACAGATTATAGCCATCTAACAAATACCTGTTGATTGTATGAACATAGAAAAGTAGCTATGTCTCAAGAGAACCAGCATGGCAATCTGATTAGAGATGAGAGCAAGGATGACTCCATATAATTTCAGAAACATGAAAGAATCAAATCTTAATTCAAAATTAAGGGAAATCAATGGTGGCCAGAGTTCAGTAATGAAGTGCATTTGTTGACCCTCAGTGGGAGCTGATTAATTTCCTTGTAGGATACACCAGGGATAACTTGTGTTGGATTAGAGCTTGGAGCTGGGAGCAGGAGGCATCTGAAGTCCCTTCTGACCTTACCAATATCTGTGGCTCTAAAACTCCCTTCACCATATGCCGCCAGGAGCCTCGGCTCACTAGTTGTGCTCCTGTTATCAAGAAAGTAGAGAGAGATCGTGTGTTCCAGGCCACTTACCAGAGTAACTGCAAATGCCGATGGTCACCAGCAGGAACACAGTGACCAGCTTCATGGCGGGTTACCTGTGATATTTACCTGGAGTTTAAAATTAAACTGGAAAACCTAAGGGGTCGGCTGAGCCAGTGGTTCCCCTTGCTGTACCAAGTGTGGCAGTGGCTTCTGCTCGCACACATATTTATATGCCAAGGACTTGGATTTCAGTCATGACCACTTGACTTGCCCCTGGGAAGAACAGCATGAAGGTCATGTTTCCTCTCTAAACAAACTGAAGGCTTTTTCCACTTTCCCTCATGTTCCCATGAGAAACAAAGCCCTAACTTAAAGTACCCTCAAGGCTCTCTAACACCACAAGCTCTTACATGAGACCCGGAGCGGGATAGGGGGCTGTGGTAAGCAAAAAGCTCTAAGAGTCCTTTCCCTGGAAGAACTCTGAAAAGAAAGTTTTGTATCAGGATTAAAAGGATTAAGGCTCTGTTGCTTTCCTCCAGTGTTCTATTTGTTTAAATTTCAGAGAAACACATTACCTGATGAATGCCCCAGTTGACAATTCTGAGGTCCCTTCAGCCCTGAAATAATATAGACTCAGCTTAATGGCATTTAGTAACCATGTTTCTTTGGAATTTACCTCTACCCACCCCAATCCTGTCACATATTTACCATGACAAGATATTTTACCACTTCTAGTGCTTCCCACCTATCTGGGGGGAACACCTAGGGTCAGGCCTTCTCTATGTTCTCATTTAGTTCAGGACCCAAAGTAAAAATGCCTTTTTAAAGACCTGGGATTCAATAGTTACTCTATAGTATTGTTCTCCTCATCTAAAATAGGACATTTAGCAGCTAACAGCAAGACAGTCCCAAAGGGGTGTGACCCTGAGGGAAAAAAAATTTTTTTACAAGATCCCATACGTATAAATAACTTGGGTCACCAAAACATGCATGTCAGAAGCCTTTTAGCAGTCCAGTCCCTTGCAATCATGCAAATGAAATACTTGTTGGCCAGGGGAGGATCCTATCTGTAAGCCCAAGCCCTAGAGCTCCTTGGCGTATCTAGTGCAAGAAAAAGAGAAAGAATGAACCTTGAAAGGGAGAAATAGAGATCAGAGTCCAGGTGGGTCCCAGTCCCAGCTCAGGGCTAGCTAGCCAAATGACGTTGCTGACCTCAGCCACCCCCTCCACTGAGGGGATACTCAGAACCTTCTGAGGAAGATATATCAAAGCATAGTCCACTTTAGATGCCAGGCCAGGAATTGGGGCCCTGCTTGAGGGTATGGTACTATTATGAGGATTTAATATAATTATGTAGACCCAGGATGTAACTGTACCAACCCAAGATTAACACCTAATAAATGTCACCTGTTGTTCATTTCCATACATTGCTGAGTTACAATTGCCATTTCTTTTTCTGCTACTTTATAAACTACACGGAGGAGAGCATGTATTACTGCATATATGGGGTATTACACATACTCAATCCTGCCCCCTCTACTGCTTTCTCTGCCCGAGAAGGCTTCATCTATTCCTGGGGAATTATCCCAAGCCAGAACTCTCACATGGCCAAGGCTGTATGTGGTGAAGTGGTATTGTTCAACAAATAGTTATTAAGCATCTTTGTGCCCAGCACTGTCAGGAACTGAGACTGGAGCAGTTAACAAGGCAAGCTAATTTCCTGCTTTCATGGAACTGACAATGTAATGGGATAAACAAACAATCAACATGTAAACAAATAAAGACTAGTCCTAGGTGCTGTGATGAAGCTAATAGGGTGCACTGATTGTAGAGAAAAAGAGGGTTAGGGGTACAGTCAGACCTGAAAAGAGATTCAGGCTTGGCTACTCCCATGCTTCCTGTGTCCTGAGTCTGTGTATTATTCATGTCTTTTTAGTCCATATTTCTGATGCTTTGACATTCTGGGGCCTTGCTGATCTTGGAGGGACTACCATTCCCAGGGCTAACTAATTCTTAGATAGCAAATGACTCACCTGGGAATGTACTTTCCTAAGCAAACCAGCCAATCTACAGCCCACACTGCCAACCACCTCCTTGGGGAGCCCCGACACTGGGCCACTGTCTGCCTGCTTCAATTACCCCTGAGGCCCAGGCAGGTACCAAACAGCTAGGGACAGTGCCTACACCCCAGACAGAGCCCACTGAAATTATTCAAACTAGCCTGTCCTAAACCTGCTTACCCTGTCTCCCCATCCCTTCCCACAGAAACCAGAGTAAAAGCTCCTGCCCACTCCCCTACCACACCTTCCTGACAAAGCCAGAGCTTCCCATGCACCCTACTGCCCTGGGGTGTGGCATGCCCTTTTTCTGGGGATCTATCTCTGTAACAAACTATCTTTAAAATGGCAGTCATCTCCTGATCTGATGACCTGCATAAATATAAAACACATTCTTCTTTCCCAGGACTAATTTGTAAACATCTCAAAGAACTTTTTCTTGTTCGTGTTTGGATCCTAACACAAAATCTTACACACTTGATAATATTATTAGGAACTACCAATCCGTGCCAGGCCCTACACTTTGCATATGGTATCCACTTCATTCTCATAAAACCCCTGATGATAAACAGTTTTAATCCCATTTAATAAATAAGAAAGTCTGAAGCTGAAAGCAATGAATTAATTGCCAGAGTTACTTAAATATATATAATGTGGCCAGAATTTGAGCCCTTTCTTCTGATTTATATTTCTTCACCTTGAAAAACTTATGGACAGGGAGGCCTAGTGTGCTGCATTTCATGGGGTCGCAGAGAGTCAGACACGACTGAGGAACTGAACTGAACTGAACTGAACTGAATAAGCTTTTCCAGCAAGCACTTGTTAATAAATAATTCATTAGAAGAAATGAAAAGGAAACAAATGTCACAGTGTCTAAATTAATTTGGGGTGTGTTTTTTGAATGAACTTTTGTGGAGATTAAGTTCATAATTGGGAGTGGAAGTTCAGTTAGTCATTCAACAAGCATTTATTGAGCATGTTTGGCTGATGTGCTTCTGTGGTAGATTTTAGAAATACAGCATGACTCCTGCCTCTTCTTGAGTATATTAAAGGAAACTGTTAGAAGCAACTAAGTCCAACAGAATAAAAGCCATATATGACAAACCCACAGCTAACATTATTCTCAATGGTGAAAAGCTGAAAACATTCCCTCCAAGATCAGGAACAAATCTAGGATGTCCACTCTTGACAATTGTATTCAACATAGTTTTGGAAGTCCTAGCTATAGAAATCAGAGAAAAAACTAAAAGGAATTCCAATTAAAAACGAAAAAATAAAATTATCACTGCTTGCAGATGACATGATACTATACATAGAAGATCCTAAAGACACCACCAGAAAAAGTACTAGAGCTTATCAATGAGTTTGATCAAGCTGCAGGATATAAAATTAGGTTGCTTTTCTACACACTAACAACAAAAGGTCAGAAAGAGAAATTAAGGAAACAATCCCACTTACCATTTCACAGAAAAGAATAAAATACCTATGAATAAGTATACCTAAGGAGGCAAAAACAATAAGATGCTGAAGAAAGAAACTGAAGATGACACAAACAGATGGAACGATATACCGTGTCCTTTTTGTCTCTGTGAGAAGAATGATAGTTCTAAAGAAGCCAACCGAATGTAAATTCAAGACACAGATCAGAAAAATAAAAGAATCAGCCCGAGATTTTATCTCAGACTCTTCCTTCTAGGTGAAAAGAGACAGTAACTGGAAAGTCACACTGGAGACATTGAAGTAGAGTTCATTATCTTTTCTTCTGCTTGCTGTAAATCGGATGGTCAAAATGGCTTAAAGCAAAGGCCTAATAGGAAAAGGAGTACGTCAAGGCTGTATATTGTCACCCTGCTTATTTAACTTAATGCAGAGTACATGATGAGAAACGCTGGGCTGGAAGAAGCACAAGCTGGAATCAAGATTACCAAGAGAAATATCAATAACCTCAGATATGCAGATGACATACCACCCTTATGGCAGAAAGTGAAGAGGAACTAAAAAGCCTTTTGATGAAGGTGAAAGAGGAGAGTGAAAAAGTTGGCTTAAAACTCAACATTCAGAAAACAAAGATCATGGCATCTGGTCCCATCACTTCATGACAAACAGATGGGGAAACAGTGGAAACAGTGTTAGACTTTATTTTGGGGGGCTCCAAAATCACTGCAGATGGTGACTGCAGCCATGAAATTAAAAGATGCTTACTCCTCGGAAGAAAAGTTATGACCAACCTAGATACCATATTGAAAAGCAGAGACATGACTTTGCCAACAAAGGTCCGTCTAGTCAAGACTTTGGTTTTTCCAGTGGTCATGTATGGATGTGAGAGTTGGACGGTGAAGAAGGCTGAGCACCAAAGAATTGATGCTTTTGAACTGTGGTGTTGGAGAAGACTCTTGAGAGTCCCTTGGACTGCAAGGAGATCCAACCAGTCCATTCTGAAGGAGATCAGCCCTGAGATTTCTTTGGAAGGAATGATGCTAAGGCTGAAACTCCAGTACTTTGGCCACCTCATGCAAAGAGTTGACTCATTGGAAAAGACTCTGATGCTGGGAGGGATTGGGGGCAGGAGAAGAAGGGGTCGACAGAGGATGAGACGGCTGGATGGCATCACTGACTCGATGGACGTGAGTCTGAGTGAACTCCGGGAGTTGGTGATGGACAAGGAGGCCTGGAGTGCCTAATAGAATATGAGCCCATGAGGGAGAAACACAGGAAATGACCCATACTGCTAAGTCGCCTCAGTCGTGTCCAACTCTGTGGGACCCCATAGACGGCAGCCCACCAGGCTCCCCCGTCCCTGGGATTCTCCAGGCAAGAACACTGGAGTGGGTTGCCATTTCCTTCTCCAATGCATGAAAGTGAAAAGTGAAAGGGAAGTTGCTCAGTCGTGTCCGACCCTCAGCGACCCATGGACTGCAGCCTTCCAGGCTCCTCCATCCATGGGACTTTCCAGGCAAGAGTACTGGAGTGGGGTGCCATTGCCTCTCCAATGACCCATAAATCAAGACCAAATTGAAGTAAAAATCTAGGAAGCCTCAAAAATGTAAAAACTTGAATTTGTCCAGGCTGGAGTTTTCAAAGATGACTTCATGAATTCAAGTGGTTCTTAAATTCAAAGATTTGAATAAGCAGAGAAGATGAGAGCTAAAACTAGAATTTGTAATGTTTTAAGAAACAATTAAGACAAGTAAGTAAATTAAAAAGAAGATGTGTGGGAAAAGTCTCTTCCATCTTTCTTTGCCCAGCACTGTTTGTTCACAGGCCCTGACCATAGCAGATTTCAAACAAATCTTTAGTTTATGACCAAACAGCCCATGGACTGTGTTAGATGAGTTAATGAGAAGGTATGGCTATAAAAAAACTAATTTCTGGTGGCCTGGGACTTGATTTGGCAAGACTTGATCTGTAGTGAGATATTTGGGTTCTTGAGCAGGGCTGAACTTCGTCAGAGGGGTTTATAGTGTAAGGGAAGCAGAAAGGTCTTTCAGTGAAGAGTCTGGGCTCTGATGACCCCATACTCCCAACTGATGGCCCATTCTCACATTCACAGCTAATGTCACCATCTTGTTAGAGGACCAGAATAGCATCTGCTACACCTTCCCTCCAGCAAAGATGTCAACACTCCCAGAGGCAGCTCTCCAGTGCCCAGCAGACATTCTCCATGACTAGATCATGTTCTAAATCCTACCTTTCAACTGCTCTTTATAGGGGAATGACTTTACCGTATCCCCTGGTGATCTTACAGTGATCCACACAGGTAAAGGGTTGAACCATAGCTTATCTGAGTCTTAGGGGAACACCTTGCGATCCTCCTGGAACCCGAGAGGATGGAGGGCTACAGGAGCCATCTCCCACACACCTTCATATCTCTCCTGGGTGGCTGGCATAAGACATTGCCTCCCAGGTTCTACGAGGTGTGGAACTTTCTGCCCTACCTGCCTTGGAACAAGAGCTGCAGAATAATTCAAACCAAACCTCACAGCTGTAGTCTAGAATTAGCTCCCCACAACTGGCCTTGGAGTCATCCAGTCCCTTCCGTTTCATGTTCATCCTTTATTATTATTATTTTTTAAAGATTTCTTTATTTGGCTGTGGTGAGTCTTCACTGCTCCACGAGGGCTTTCTTGTGTGGCAGTGAGCAATGGCTACTCTTTGTTGTGGTGAGCAGACTTCTCTTGCAGGGCATGGGCTCTGGGCACTTGGGCTTCAGTAGCTGTGGCACATGGGCTTAGTTGCTCCTTGGCAGGTGGAATCTTCCCCCAACCAGAGACTGAACCCACGTCTCCTGTATTGCAAGGCAGATTCTTAACCACTGGACAACCGGGGAAGCCCCCACTTTTATCCTTTTTAGTGCATGGGACAAAGATGATAGGGATCTGACACTTTGGGTCTATTCTTCTCTTTTCTGTCAATAAAGTGATAAACTGTCTAAATCTAAGAGTGATTCACTGTACCTTTAGCAACTAAATCAATCAAGCCCTCAGCCCTGCCTTCTCTTGAATATGTGAGTTAACACCCCTCCAAGAAACAGGCAGACTGCACGTTCGCCATGTGGGTGTGACTCACAGAAGAAGATGAAAAGTTCCTGGTGCACTTCGCCAAGTTACAGGTCCCCAACCAGTGCCTCTGCTATAAATCACTTCCCCCTTTCCCAGTGTTTACACTATGCCTTTTGACCAGAAGTACAGGGAGAGAGAGGCCTTTTTACTAACATGAGTGGGCTCCTGGCAAGCCTCAGACAAATGTGCATAGTTGATGTTTGCTCAACAATGTCTCGGGCTTCTTCAAATCTTCCCAGTGCTGAGACTGCTTTTTCGTCCCTTGATTGCCCTTATTCTTCATTTAGTAATTAAGAGCACAGGTCCTGGGGCCAGTTTGCCTGGATTCACATCCTA
The DNA here is from genome assembly GCF_027580195.1 of Bos mutus. Lineage (NCBI taxonomy): Eukaryota > Metazoa > Chordata > Mammalia > Artiodactyla > Bovidae > Bos > Bos mutus. Next base: position 98,827,767 of record NC_091623.1, on the reverse strand, counting down.
GTTCCTCCATTAGGGAAGTTACCTTATCTCTCTGTACCTCAGTTTTATCAACTTACAAAATGAGGCTAACAAAACTGACTTCTTTATAGGACTGTTATGAGCCAGAGAAGGAATAAACACACAAAATGGTTACAAGAAATACTACTGCAGGATGAGCATTCAATATACATCAGATGTTATTATTATTACCACTCTCTCCCTCTCCACTTTTTGTTTTCCAACTTTCTAACCATAACCTCAAACACAGCAGCCACCATTACCAACAAGTTCATGAACACCAACTTCTCAATTATTTAATTTTGAATATTTGGAGATTTTTATTTAAATTTTCTCTTTAAAGAATTCCGTATTTCTTTTGGCTTGCTATATAGAATAAAAGGAGGGGAATGAATAATCACTGTATCCAGGAAACAAAGAATTGAGGTTTTTTTGGCATAAGTTTTTCAATTTGAGACAACTTCATGCTTATAGAAAAGATCTGAGTAGAGTATGAAGAATGCTTTCTGGAACCATTTGAAAGTGAATTATTGATCCGATGCTCCATCACTTAAGGAATACTGGTGCATACTATGAGGATAGACATCCTCCCACTTGAATATAATTAGAAATTAATGTTGATACATTACTACCAACTGGGACTTAGACCTAATTCAAGTTTCACCAACTATCTGAATCCTATCCTTTTGTAGCAAAAATGCAGTTCAGAATCATGTATTACACTTAGTCATTATGTCTTTTTAGTCTTATTCACTCTGGAAGAGTTGCTCCATCTTGCCTTGACTTTCATGACATTTTGCAAGACCACAGCACCCCCCCACACACACACACACCTTTTTTTTTTTTTTTTGTAGACTATTGCTCAATTTGGCTTCATCCAACATTTCCTCATTGCCAGGTTCCGGTTATGCAAGAAGTCAGGCTGTATTGTCAGTGGATCCTATCAGTTTGGCACAGGGTTTATCCTCTACCGTGAGTATTATTCATCGTGATTCCTTGATTAAGGTGAAGTCTGCCGGACTTCTCCATTGTGCTCATTTCACTGTTTAAATAACAAATGTTCTGTGGGAATGTACACTGAAACTCTGTAAATATCCCATTTCCAAGCATACATTCAATTTACTGCTTAAATATCAGAAGCAATTCATGGTTTCCTACCTTACCAAATGGAGTATCAGCCATTACTATAACGTTATATTTGATAACCAAAATGTCTCAAATATTGCCCGTGAAAGCCCCTGCAAGCTGGTCTCTGCCTCTGGTGTGTTCCCATCTTTCTTCATGCATTTGCTTGCTTTTGCTTGCCTTGGTACTACAGGATGATCCAGTGAAAGTCACTCAGTCATGTCCGATTCTTTGCAACATCATGGACTATAGAGTCCATGGAATTCTCCAGGCCAGGATACTGGAGTGGGTAGCCATTCCCTTCTCCAGGGGATCTTCCCAACCCAAGGACAGAACCCAGGTGTCCCGCACTGCAGGTAGATTCCTTACCAGCTGAGCCAAAAGAGAACCCCAAGAATACTGGAGTGGGTAACCTATCCCTTCTCCAGCGGATTTTCCTGACCTACGAATCGAACCTGGGTCCACCTGCATTGCAGATGGACTCTACCAGCTGAACTACCAGGGAATCCCAAGATGATCCAGGCTCATCTTCAATTTTCTCTGCCCCAACCCTGGAATAAACCTTTCTCCAAAAAGTGACCTAGTTCTTTTTAGAAGAAAGGTATTAAAATATTGTGGAATCGTCCTGGGACTAGGTTACTCATGTCAATCAGGATATCCTGCATCAAGGTCCTCCCAGTGGACAGAACCAGAGAATATATGTATACACATGTAGATATACTTAAATGACCTCTTCTCTCTGCAAGGGCTTTGACTGTCTTGCTATTCAGCACCCTCTCAGTGGATGTTCTTCTTACTCGGGCCATGACTCTCCATGCCATGAAGAGTCATGCCATGCATGCCAGGCATGCCATGGCTCTCTCTTAACTTCTCTTAGTTAAATCAGTCCTTCAGTGGAAAAAATTGCTTTGTTCTTATCCTATGTTTGTGCCTCAGTTTGCCAGCTTTGACAGCTTACACTGATGGTGAAACAGAAAAAACAGTTGACTGGGGTCAGAGAATCTTTAATCAATTTCTTTCATTTAATTCCCATAGGAAATCATTTCACCTTTCTGAATATCAGCTCATTCACCTGTAAAGGAAAATCAAATATTAAGCATATATGGTTACGTGGATTAATTGAAATGGTGTATATTCAGGCTCTTGGTTTACAGGTAGGTATCACAATAATGAAAATGAAGGTTATCATTCCATCACATCTAGAAAAAAATTTAGGACTCATTCCTTTATTGACAAAGGAGGGGACTGAGAAATAAGACCAAACTAATTTCAATGATCCTTTTTTTTTTTAACATCAATATGAGCAAAAAGTGTTTTAATCTCAAAAATCATTTCAAACTCCACAGGCTCTGATAATACAGCTATAAAAATATACCGGAATGAGGACTTCCTTGGTGATACAGTAGATAAGAATCCACCAGACAACGCAGGGGACACAGGTTCGTTCCCTGGTCCGGGAAGATTCCACATGCCGTGGAGCAACTCATTCACCACAACTGCTGAGCCTGTGCTCTAGAGCCCAGGAGCCACAACTACTGGGAGCCCCTGTGCAGCAACTACTGAAGTCTCTGCACCCTAGAACCAGCAAAGTACTGAGCCCACGTGCTGCAGCTACTGAAGTCCATGCACCTAGGACCGTGCTCCACAAGAGAAGTCACCACAGTGAGAAGCCGTGCACTGCACGAGAGGGCAGACCCCACTCTCCTCAGCTAGAGGAAGTCTGCATGCAACAACAAGGACCTAGTGCAACCAAAAATAAATGAATATAATGAAACAGTGAGTACATGTCGAAAACAAATGAATTTAATCTTAAAAAATCTACCAGAATTATAAAAATGTGGTATCAAAATCAAAGAAGAAAAAAATTTATTTCATTACTGGTTATTAGTCATAGTCAGGTTATTTCGATCTGAATCTAATACTTGGAAGCAATTTGCAACCTGAACCTATTAGTTATTTAAGGCTGCATAATAGAACGCCTTCACTTTCACTTTTCACTTTCATGCATTGGAGACGGAAATGGCAACCCACTCCAGTGTTCTTGCCTGGAGAATCCCAGGGACGGGGGAGCCTGGTGGGCTGCCGTCTATGGGGTCACACAGAGTCGGACATGACTGAAGTGACTTAGCAGCAGCAATAAATTACTCTAAAACTTAGTGGCTTGAAACAACCACAGTTTACTATTCTCATAATTCTTTGAAGTGACTGTATCCTTCTGCTGTCTGTTTACGAGGCACTGGGATGTCTGGATATACAAAATACTGGCCTTTTGTAGCTGGCTTTGGCCAGCAGCTAGCAGTGGGCTGTCTGCAAGAGGCCTTTGTTGTCCATGAGTGCCAGAAAGTGTATTCCAAGAAAATATAATTACAACTGTAGATGTCCTGATTTGTTGTTGTTTAGTCGCTAAGTCATGTCTGACTCTCTTTTGGCCCCATGGACCACAGCCCGCCAGGCTCCTCTGTCCATGGGATTTCCCAGGTGAGAATACTAGAGTGGGTTGCCATTTCCTTCCAGGAGATCTTCCTGACCCAGAGATTGAGCCCTCATCTCCTGCACTGGCAGGTGGGTTCTTTATCACAGAGCAATCAAAAATGTCATAATGGTTAGCCTCAAAATATACACAGTTTCTTTTACAACAGGGGTCTCCAACCTCCTGGATCTAATGCCTGATAATACGAGGTGGAGCTGATGTAACAACAACAAAATGTACAATAAATGCAATGCATTTGAATCATCCACAAACCATCCCCACCCCTAAGGTCCATGGAAAAATTGTCTTCCATGAAACTGGTCCATGGTACCAACTGGTCCCTGGTTCCTGGGGACCACTGTTTTAAACTACATTCTATTATTCCAGTCAAGCCATAGGACTAGTCCAGATCTGAGCAGAAAGGAAAAACACTAATTCTTGGTGGGAGGAACTGCAAAGAACCCGTATCCATATTAAATTCACAACAAATCCATATTAAGGTGGATGTCCAGGTTTTTGAAAGGTCATATGAGAGACAGTTAATGAATGTAGGAACACCAACCTGGAGATAAGACAAATCAAGGGCACCTTAAGATATTGTTCAAATACTTGGGGACCTATCGCAATGAAGGAAGAATAGACTCGGATGTAAAACAGAATTTAAGAGTTCTTTTGAAATATGATTAGAAATGACAAGATTGTACAGCTTAGTGAATCAGTATTAAAACCCAAAAATAGAGGTGAGCTAATGTCACACTTACTATATAAAGATTCTTATAATAAATAACAGGATAGATCATACCATCTTTATTACCATTTCCAATTCTATTATCATAGATTCCAATAGCTTCCTTAACCTGAATCTTAATTTAAGAAGAAAGCGCTCAAGATTGCAATAAGCCACTTTAAAGTTGGTGAAGCTCCCTCACCACCATTTCTAGGACTCTGTCACAAGCAGAAGTCTTCAACTCAGTATATGCTGATGCACAAATTATTTTTCCCTATAGGTCTCAATTTTTTTAAGGTTTTGACTATCAAATGAGTAAGGCTATAATGATTTAAAGTCAGAACAACTTAATGCCCAATACCAATTTAAACACTTAAAATATTTCTTTTTCGAAATATTTAGAATAGCTCACAATGCCTCACCAATACTTAAAAGAATAACACTATCACAGGTCCTGAGATCTGGGGCTTTCAGGTTGACGAGCTGAATTAGATTATGTCTGATATGCCTCCCTGCTCTAGAAGCCTTTAACTGTACATTTTGTTTCTTCCAGGGAGGAATAACTCCAAACTATGGGAAACCATGAGGGTTTGTGAGATTTGATGTTGAACACAAATTAATTTTCAAAATGGTTCACAAGTGCCCCCTTGTGGCCAGTTCAGAGATGTTCTACAAAACAAAGCAAAACAACAGAAAAGAGGTTTGTGAATACATTTTTTATGCCAGAGTCTGTGCTACAGGGCAGTAATGAATTACACAATTAAAAGGATGGGGGAATTACTGTTTTTGCTTTTTCATTTTATTTTTCAAATGATAAGCTAAAAGAAACTCTAAAACATAGCAGAAGGTTTGGGAACTATTATAGTTGATTTGGGAGAGTGAGTGTTGATTTGAGCAGGCATTTATGTGCGGGAGAGTGGAAAGATGCACAGAGTGATAGCCAAGTAAAAGCAAAGAGACTAATGTCCTTGGAAGCCCTGAGAGCCTCTAGTCCTCAGAGGTTTTCTCAGCGCCTCTAAATATTTAGCAGTGTCGGGGAACACCCTTAGGATCCTTCTGTCATGCCAGAACCTGGATAAATAAACAGGCAGTCTGATAAATAGAAGCTGCATTAATATTCTGTCCTCTCAGCAGTCTCTAGTCTATGGGTCCCAAATCCACGACTTCCAAGATATTGTCATCAGCAACAGTAGAAAGTGTTTACAAAATCTAGAGCTGTTTTCTGATTCCACATATAAGGAGCTTCAAAGTTACTGCTCTGTTCTAACATATAAAAAGCTCGGAAGACTACTAAATCAACAACTACTCTGGGATCCATTAGATACATGAGGGCACAGGGTTAACTGCCCTAAGACTGGAGAGGAAGCCAGGCAATTCCAGGGAGTCACAGCTTACTGGAACAGACTCATGAGGGGAAAACACCTGGCGAGCTAGTGCTGGAGGAGGAGAAACCTGAACTATAACTGACGAAATGGTGGAAGCTCAGCACGCACAATTCTGAGAGCTAAAAACAGCAGAGGGACCAGTCATGGCAGTGGGAAGGGCACAATATCTCCAGAAGCGCAACAAGATTCCCAGGGTAAGTATCAGAAAAATCTCTTAGGCTTCTGTCGGAGGAAGGAAGAAAAGGAATCAATCTGAAATATTAATACATCAGAGTATTGTTGTTCAGTCACTAAGTTGTATCTGACTCTTTGTGTCTGACCTCATGGACTGCAACACACCAGATTTCCCTGTCCTTCACCATCTCCTAGAGTGTGCCCAAACTCATGTCCATTGAGTCAGTGATGCCATCCAACCATCTCATCCTCTGTCGTTCTCTTCCCCTTTTGCCCTCAATCTTTCCCAGCATCAGGGTCTTTGCCAGTGAGTCGGTTCTTCGCGTACTTTGCCAAAGTATTGGAGCTTCAGCTTCCTTCCAATGAATATTCAGGACTGATTTCCTTTAGGATGGACTAGTTGGATCTCCGTGCTGTCCAAGGGACTCCCAAGAGTCTTCTCCAATACCACAGTTCAAAAGCATCAATTCTTTGGTGCTCAGCCTTCTTTATGGTCCAACTCTTACATCCATACATGACTACTGGAAAAACCTACCTTGGACTATACAGACGTTTGACAGCAAAGTGATATCTCAAGTTTTTAATATGCTTTCTAGATTGGTCATAGCTTTTCTTCCAAGGAGTAAGCATCTTTTAATTTCATGTCTGCAGTCTCCATCAGCCATGATTTTGGAACCCAAGAAAATAAAGTGTCACTGTTTTCATTGTTTCCCCATCTATTTGCCATGAAGTGATGGGACTGGATACCATGATCTTAGTCTTCTGAATGTTGAGTTTTAAGCCAGCTTTTTCACTCTCCTCTTTCACTTTCATCAAGAGGTTCTTTATTCTGCTTTGCTTTCTGCCACGAGGGTGGTGTCATCTGCATATCTGAAGTTATTGATATTCCTCCTGGCAATCTTGTTTCCAGCTTGTGATCATATTCCTTTAGATCTTATTCCTTTAGAACTTAGCAACATTGCTCTGAAGTATTCATACTATTTATCTATATTAAAAAGGAGGAACATAAAGCTCAGAGAGATTAAATCTTTTGTCTAAGGTATTAGATGGAAAAGTAAAAGAAGTGTGCTATCTAGGACATTTATTGAGACAATGATTTCTGATACACATGCGTTGTTGCTGAAATTAAGCTTCTATCACGTACTATGAAGAATAAGAGGAAGAAGCAACTCAATCCAGTAGGATATGCGTGGGCAGGAATTCGCCAGTAGAAAAGGGTGTGGGGGGTCATTCTAGGCAGCAAGAACAAAACAAGCAAAAACCTGGAGGTGTTAATAGACTGAATAGGCACTACAGACTGTCTCCACAACTTGAGGGGCTTAAATATCAAAAATAGAAAAGCAACAGAAGCAGTCAACAATACCAACAACATGAGGCAAAAGTCCCTAGGTTTCTCACAAGAGATTGAAAAGTGAACCTGAAAGCTGCTCAGTCGTGTCCGACTCTTTGAGACCCCATGAACTATACAGTCCATGGAATTCTCCAGGCAAGAATACTGGAGTGGGTAGCCTTTCCCTTCTCCAGGGGATCTTCCCAACCCAGGGATTGAACCCAGGCCTCCCACATTGCAGGTGGACTCTTTACCAGCTGAGCCACAAGGGAAGCCCAAGAATACTGGAGTGGGTAGCCTATCCCTTCTCCAGTGGATCGTCCCAACCCAGGAATCGAACCTGGGTCTCCTGCATTGCAGGAGGATTCTTTACCAACTGAGCTCAACCATAATTCATAAGGTTAGACATTTGTGCTATCCTTGTCCCTGCCTCCTATATGCAGCTGATGTGACCATCTTCCCTTGCGAGAACTCGGAGGGTCACTGGGGCAGAGTCCAACACCGCAGGACAGCAACTTCAAGACACTTTTCTCACAATAAGGAATAGTAAGGAAGCCTTGTAATGAAATGGGGAACATACACCGCTAGGCATTAGGAGGTCTTAGTTCAAGGGTGCTATTTCCTAGTGCAGTGAGCTGCCTGACAACAGCTTCTTTAAGTTTTTGGTTTCATGTATATAAAGTGAAATCAATAACAAAACACATTTTGCCTAGTGTTCCATCTTTGGAATTGTTAAATACTGTGAATTAAAGAAAAACTCTAAATAATAAACTAAATTGGGAATATAACTATGGGCCCCCTTTATGCCGTGGAAAACATACAGAGAGAACTAAAAAACAGTGTCAAGAATGTAAATTTTCAATTAAGTAGAAGTTGGCTTAAAACTCAGTCCTGCTTTTTTAACAACAGGATATTTGACTATAAGAGTTTACTAACTTCTCTGACCTTACTTTCCTCATCTATAATAATTCTTTCTACATCACAGATTTACTATGAGAAATGAATTAAATGCAGTATATGAGCAAAGCATTGGACACATACTAGGTACATAACTTATGGTATGCAATATCATACGGACAGTAAGTAGGATAGTGGCTGTCACAGAATAAGTGTTAAAAAGTGTGGTAGAGAAGCTGAATATGAAAAAGATGAGGAGAAGGAGAAGGATTAGAAGGGGATAAAAAGGAATATCAGCAGTAGAGAAAGACACATTCTAAAGCAGGAACATGAAAATACTCTGCAGTTATTACAAGAGAGAGAGTAGAAATTTAAGCTGTGTATGTAGTTGTAGACATTAAGCCTAACTAAACTTTGGCTATTTTTATAGCAGCTTGGAGGATATGTCTGTGTGGCAACTGCTGACCATGGAGAGTTCCACACCTATGTCTGTTATGATGTTTCTTTGGAGAGTCAGGTCTGTCCTTGACATCTTTTCCATGATCACCTACTCAGTGACTTTCTTTCTAGGCTTGGCTGGCAATGGCCTTGTCATCTGGTTCACCCCAGGTCCCCATGTTTTCATAATTCAAAGTGGCAGAGATATAACTAAATCTGAAGAACTAGAACTTTGAAATGGAGCAGAGTCAGAGTCCTGTCAACATTACTGTGATGCTGGGATGGGAATTAGTGGCCCCCAGGCTGGGCAAATGAGGTGCACTGATATGTATGAGAAAGTCTTCATGAGAGTGGGAATTGAGGCCAGACCTAGAGGAATGAGCAAACCCTAGGAACATACAAGTGGGTGAGGGCAGATGGTATGACAGACAAGCAAGTAAGGCAGAAAAAAGTTCCAGCTAGACTATCTCAACAAGCCTCCACAGAAATACCTCCAGAAACTCAAGTACTAATGGGACCCTACATTTAGTCAAATTTGTGCCAGAATGCCTGAACAACTAGAATAATCATATTTGGTAATCACAACACTAGCAGAGTTGATACTAGGGGGACTCTAATATGATAATCACCTCAGGTACGAAATTTTAGGGAGCACCAAAATAATCCAGCTTCAAGATAAATAATACCTTGATGCAATAATTTGTTACAAATCAAAATTAATACAAAAAAGTCCATAATGGGGACTTCCCTGGTGGTGAAGTGGTTAAGAATTTGCCTTTCAAATAGGGGAAAGTGAAAGTGAAGTCGCTCAGTCGTGTCCAACTCTTTGCGACCCCATGGGCTGTAGCCTACCATGCTCCTCTGTCCATGGGATTTTCCAGGCAAGAGTACTGCAGTGGGTTGCCATTTCCTTCTCCAGGGGATCTTCCCGACCCAGGGATCAAACCCAGGTCTCCCGCATTGTAGGCAGATGCTTTACCATCGGCACCACCAGGGAAGTCAGAGGACACAGGTTCAATCTCTCATTGGGCAACTAAGCTTCCACATGCCACCAGGCACCTGAGCCTGGGCGCCGCCAACTGATACCTCCCATGACCCAGTGAAGACCTGTGTGCTGCAACTAAGACCCATGGCAGCCAAATAAATAAATACATATTTTTTAAAAGTCCATAATGAACAAAATACAAAATTTTAGATGAAGATGGGATCAAACTTTGCACTTGATGTTTGACCTTACTCCCTTCACCCTGGCCCTGGTTCTAAACAATAGATTAGCGTTTATTATAAAAGAAAGAGAAAAATAAGCTCATGTGACTCTATATAGTAAATAAGAGCCAAGACTAATTAATTAAAAATATTTTTCAATAAGAGTTGAAAAATAAAAATATTATAAGAGATAACCAGCATTGAAAGGCCATGTGTATTTAAAATGTAAGAGACAGAATTTTAATGGTGACAAAATACATGCTTAATAATATCTTTTGCAAAAGAATCATCGGATAAAGCCAGTGCTGTAAGCCATGACACTGCACTGTGGCAAGCGCTGTGCCAGGGACCAGAGGCAGTGGTCCTTGCTATCAGTAACTCCCCATCTGGTATGCAGATGTCCAACTTTTTGAACACAGAGGGAGAGTAATAGTGGGAATGCCGAAGGGCTAAGGACACAGGGAAGGGGGCACTAAATTCCATCTGGGGAGGCAAGAAAGGTTTCACAGAAGAGGTGTATCTAGGCAAGATATAAAAATTCCCCCCAATGTACATTGCAGCACTATTTACAATAGCCACATGGAAGCAACCTAAATGTCTATCAATAGATGAATGGGTAAAGAAGATGTGGTACATATATACAATGGAATATTATTCATCCATAAAAAGGAATTAAATTGGGTCATTTGTAGTGATGTGGGTGAACCTAGAGTCTGTCATAAAGAGTGAGGTAAGTCAAAAAGAGAAAAACAAATATCATATATTAACTCCCATATATGGAATCTAGAAAAATGATACTGATTAAACTATTTGCAGGGCAGGAATAGAGACAGAGATGGAGAGAACAGACTTGTGGACACAGTGGGGGAAGAAGAGGGGGACAGATTGAAAGAGTAGCTTGACATGTACACGCCACCATGTGCGAAATAGACAGCGAGTGGGAAGCTGTGACATAGAACAAGGAGCCCAGCTCAGTGCTCTGTGAGGCTCTAGAGGGGCGGCATGGAGTGGCAGACAGGAGGGAGGCTCAAGGAGGGGATATATGTATACTTAGAGCTGATTCACTTTGTTGTGCAGCAGAAACGAATACAACATTGTAAAGTGATTATACTCCAATAAAAAATTCCATAGAAACTAAGTTTAAAAATGGGAAGAAGATGGACTCTTTATGAGAGAATTTATGAGAGATTTGAGATTGTTACAAATACTAAGATTTCTAAAATTATAGGAGTTCAAGATTTTGGTAGAGAATAAGAGAGAAAGAGAGCTAGTCAAGGATCAGATTTGATTTTCAAAAATTCATCATGTATACATGGTTTGGATATATGAATATATGTCTTATTTATCCTTTGAGCATTTATTTTTGTAATTAAGAGGAATATAAATAAACACTTTTATTACCTTTATTTCACACCCAAATGATGATATGCATCTCTTTTTCCCTCTACTTGTAGCAATATAACCTAGAAGTTTTTTCTAAATATGCAGCATTTCTCCATTATTCTTTTTTCAGTTGTATGTATTTCCAATATGATAATACATTGATGTTTAATTATTAAGGGCCAGATTTTGAATTTTGAATGTCTTAATAGGAAATTCACATAGTTTTCCTAGAGGAAATAAGGGGCAAGGATTTAGATGTAAATGGTATGATGAGAACCATGTTTGTAGAAAATTGACTCTAGCAACAATGTGACCTGCAGCGGGGTGGGGTGAATTTGTGCTGGTGGTTAGAGAAACCATAAGAATACACAGCACTATAGGAAAAATGTTCATGATTTCTATCTTAGTATTCCTCTGAGTCAGGAATTGGATGATTTGGGAATTGTGCACTCATGAGGCAGTCTGATGTAGAAAGAACTCAGGAAACAGGGCATATGCCTTTTAATCCCTACTCTGCTTCACAGTGGCTGGGTAAACTTTGCCAAGGCATTCTTTCTGAGCAGAGGGTTTTAAATGAAGTCTTCTGTGTTTGATGATCCCAAGTCTCCTTCCAGCTCTAACAGTCTACATATCTACAGTGGTACCTGCCTACCCTGACCCAGCACTCCTTCTGAATTGTTCCTTTGGGATCAAGAAGATTGGAGGTCTCTCAAAAGAGCGAGTGGTGTCTGAGAAGGCAGAGAGCCAAAAGCCACTGAAGCCTTGTGACAAGTAATTGCTGATTTCTAAGTTCCTATCAGCTTTTTTCTAGTTACTTCCTCCAAGATCAGCTGCCCTGCTCAAATCTTCCCCAGTGAGACTTGCTATTTCAGACAGCAAGGCTGACATGCCTATAGGATTTCTAGAAAAAAATTTTCCTAATTCAACAAGAGCAGCTAGGCTAGTCCCTAAACAATCACAGTTGCTCAGAATTCACCAACTACTCAAATTTCCTTGTGGCAATATATACATAACATAAAACTTATCATTTTTAAGTATATAGTTCAGTGGCATTAAGTACACATACACTGCTGGGTAAATATCATAACCATCTGCCGGGGACCAGCCCCGGCTGATCCAGGGTATTCGAAGGAGAGACGGCATAGGCGAGGATCAGGATACGATAGCTTCAATTAGATATTAATTAAAGATATAAAGAGTAATAGAATAAGGATAGCTCAGTAGGAAAATTCAGTGGAGAAAAGAGGCTGAGTAGCTTGGTTTACGCGGGAGACCAATAAAACTTCAAGACAAGAAGTTTGCACCACTTACGTAGGCCGCAGGCGTCCTTCCGTTCTCCCGAAGGAGAGGAGACACTGAGGCCTCCCCGGTCGGATCTTAGAAGCCCAGGCATAATTAGTAAGCATGGTGGGTTCCGCGGCCCAGATGGAGACTCAGCCAGAGTGAGAGAGAGAGCGACATGGGGAGACCAGTATTTCGAGAAACTGATCCCAATTCTTTATTTTCCATGGTCTACTTTTATACACTGAGATGTTATGCAAAAAGTCACGCTGGGGTCAGCAGTCCTGACTTTTATCAAAGTCAGGTGCTTCATACAAATGTATACAGAGGTCTTAGGGGTGTTACATCATCTTCTGGCCAGGGGGCCTGCTGACAATTCTGACCCTCTCCTTGTGACAGTGGTCAGTCAATCAGGACACTTATTTCTCCAGGGCTGATTATTCTCAAAACAGACGCCACCCAAATAAAGTTACATTCCTACAGGGTGAGGGTGTAGTGGGTTTTAGTTAAGGAAAGAATTTACTTAGCCTAAGGTCTAACGTGATTAATATCAAAGGTTAATTCTATATATTCATTAATGTGTGTAAGGGCAGGGGATATGGAGACTTAGCAACAAACATTGGCTCAACAAATGAAAAACCCTTCACCAACACAATTTCTAATTAGCCCATTATACTTATACTAATAGTTTTCTAACTTTTCTAAGGAACCTGTTTTTAGAAGGTTTAAAGCATCTTGTGCCTCTCACGGTTGGGAGGCTGTGAGCAATCACATGTGGCTGGACGAGCCTGTCAGGCAGGCTAGAGAACCTTCAGAGGAGTTTGTAGGTTAAAACACTCTTATCACGCCCAGGAATTATTATAAACTGGAGCTCTAAGTTAACTCCTTCTCCGAAAGAGGTGGTGGGGGACAGCCCCCCGTAAAGTCAGAGATGTAGGTGAGAGCACAAAGTAGTAAAGTAGGCAGGCTCTGGTTATGGGGGTAGACGCTCGAGGAGTTCCAGGGGGACTCCTGAGGCTCGATCCCGCCTTTGCGTATGTCGAGCCTCCTTCCTCATGACCTTTGTCACGGGCAGAGTACCTCACTCTGGCCCCCAACAACCATCCACTCCAGAACTTTTTAATCTTCCCAAATTGAAACTTGTTCCCACGAAGTAATTCCCCAATTGCTCGTCCCCCGACCCAGCCCATTGCAACCACTATGCTACTTCCTGACTCTATGAATTTGACTACTCTAAGTTCAGTTCACTTTAGTGACTCAGTCATGTTCAACTCTTTGCGACCCCATGGACTGCAGCACGCCAGGCTTCCCCGTCCATCACCACCCCCGGAATTTACTCAAACTCATGTTCAACAAGTCAGTAATGCCATCCAACCATCTCATCCTCTGTCAACCCCTTCTCCTCCTGCCTTCAATCTTTCCCAGCATCAGAGTCTTTTCAAATGAGTCAGTTCTTCACATCAGGTGACCAAAGCATTGGAGTTTCACATTCAGCTTCAGTCCTTCCAATGAATATTCAGGACTGATTTCCTTTGGGATGGACTGGCTAGATCTCCTTGCAGTCCAAGGGACTCTCAAGAGTCTTCTCCAGCACCACAGTTCAAAAGCCTCAATTGTTCAGTGCTCACCTTTCTTTATAGTCCAACTCTCACATCCATGCATGACTACTGGAAAAACCATAGCTTTGACTAGATGGATCTTTGTTGGCAAAGTAATACCTCGCTTCTTAATATGCTGTCTAGGTTGATCATGGCTTTTCTTCGAAGGAGCAAGCGTCTTTTAATTTCATGGCTGCAGTCACCATCTGCAGCGATTTTGGAGCCCCCCAAAATAAAGTTTCTCACTGTTTCTATTGTTTCCCCATCTACTTGTTATGAAGTGATGGGACCAGATGCCATGATCTTAGTTTTCTGAATGTTGAGTTTTAAGCCAAATTTTTAACTCTCCTCTTTCACTTTCATCAAGAGGCCCTTTAGTTCTTCTTTGCTTTCTGCCATAAGAGTGATGTCATCTGCGTATCTGAGTATCTGTGTATCTGACACTCTGCTGCTGCTGCTAAGTCACCTCAGTCGTGTCCGACTCTGTGTGACCCCATAGACAGCAGCCCACCAGGCTTCCCCGTCCCTGGGATTCTCCAGGCAAGAACACTGGAGTGGGTTGCCATTTCCTTCTCCAATGCATGAAAGTGAAAAGTGAAAGTAAAGTCGCTCAGTCGTGTCCGCCTCTTAGCGACCCCATGGACTGCAGCCCACCAGGCTCCTCCGTCCATGGGATTTTCCAGGGAAGACTACTGGAGTGGGGTGATCTGACACTCTAGGTTCATGCAAATGGAAAATCATATGCAAATGGCAAATCATATGCAAATCTGACACTCTAGGTTCATGCAAATGGCAAATTCTATGATTCTATGCAAATCATAGAATATCCTTTTGTGACTGGTTTATTTCACTTAGCATAATGCCTTCAAGGTTCATTCATATTTTATCTATGAATTCTAATACATTAGAATTATTAGAATTTCCTTCCTCTTTAAGGCCAAATAATATTCTATTGAATATACATACTACCTTCTGCTTATTCGTTCACTTTTCAATGGACATTTAGGTTCTTTTCATCTTTTTGCTACTGTAAATAATGCTGCTATGATTCACAATACAAATATGTATTAGGTGTATGTACATCTGAGCCCTCACTTTCAGTTCTTTTTCTTTTATTAGAGTATAATTGCTTTACAATGTTGTGTTAGTTTCTGCTGTACAATGAAGTGAAGCAGCCATATGTATACATAAACCAAGCTGGAATCAAGATAGCCAGGAGAAATATTAATAACATTAGGTGTGCAAATGACACCACCCTTATGGCAGAAAGGGAAGGGTAACTAAAGAGCTTCTTGATGAAGGTGAAAGAGGAGAGTGAAAAAGCTGGCTTAAAACTCAGCATTCAAAAAACTAAGATCATGGCATCCAGTCCCATCACTTCATGGCAAATAGATGGAAAAACAATGGAAACAGTGACACACTCTATTTTCTTGGGCTCTGAAATCATGGCAGACAGTGACCACCGACATAAAATTAAAAGATGCTTGCTCCTTGGAAGAAAAGCTATGACAAACCTAGAAAGCATATTAAAAAAGCAGAGACATTATTTTGCTGACCAAAGTCCATATAGTCCAAGCTATGATTTTTCTAGTAGTCATGTACAGATGTAAGAGTTGGACCATAAAGAAGTTTGAGGGCCAAAGAATTGATGCTTTTGAACTGTGGTGTTGGAGAAGACTTGTGAGAGTCCCTTGGACCACAAGGAGATCCTACCAGTAAATCCTAAAGGAAATCAATCCTGAATATTCACCAGAAAGACTGACACTGAAGCTGAAGCTCCAATACTTTGGCCATCTGATGCAGAGCCAACTCATTGGAAAATACTTTGATGCTGGAAAAGATTGAGGGCAGGTGGAGAAAGGGGCGCCAGAGGATGAAATGGTTGGATAGCATCATGGACTCAATGGACATGAGTTTGAGCAAACTCTGGGAGATAGTGAAGGACAAGGAAGCCTGGTGTGCTTCAACTCATGGGGTTCCAAAGAGTCAGACACAACTGAGTGATTAAACAACAATACATATATCCCCTCCCTCTTGAGCCTCTTTCCTACCCCTCATCCCACCCATCTAGGTTACCACAGAGCATTGAGCCGAGCTTCCTGTGCCTTCTTTTGAGTATTACCCAGAAGTAAAATTGTTGTATCATATAGTAATTCTAGGCTTAATTATTTTGAAGAGACTTCACACTGTCTTCCACAGAGCCTGCACCCTTTTACACTTCCATCAGTAATGAGCAAGGGTACCAATCCTTGCACATCCTGGCCAATACTTGTTATTTTATTCCTTTTTAAAAAAAAAAAAATAGCCCTCCCAGTAGGTGTGAAGTCTGAATTTCCTTTTTATCTCTAACTTGTATTCAACACCTCTATTAATAGAACAGAGTAGATGCTCTCAAAGGCCAACACCATCATCACCATCCTCATAATCAGTATCATGGATTAGGTTTTATAGATTACAAAGTACTTTTTGTAAACTATAAAGCATATATATTTGAAACAAATACATAATTTCATGTAAATCCACAAAATATAGGAATTTGGCAAGTATTAATATTTCTATTACACAGAAAAATTTACAGGTTTGAGTTTATTTGAAATGGTCCCAATGTCATGCCATGAGCTGTTAATTAGGATTAGAATCCAGATCATCTGCATCTTACTCTAAATCTTCCCCTGCTACCCACTGAGCCAAACTCAGGGCTCATCATGTGGCTGTTTGATCATCCTCAAATGTGTGAGCTACATAGCTGTAGGTGTTTGATCAGATCTGTCAAATCACAATGATATTCAAGGAGGTACCCACGGCCCTGATCCAGCCTTGTAAATGATTGGATTTATTCCCAACCTCTTCCAGGAAAATCAAAACATTATGAGGTTCCAGATAACTATGAAGATAAATACAATTACATTCTCCTGTCACCTGGTCCCTTGTATCAATAAGCATTGATACAACTGCTTATCAATGGGAGACTCAGATAAAGTCACTTGTATACAACAGCGATTCTGAAAGTATACCTCAGATTAATATCAAGGGCCTCTCCTAGAAACCTGTCAACCAATTCTCTGACTCGCTGTTAAACCCACTGCATTAGAAACTTTGGGGCTATAGCCCAACAACGTGCAGTTTAACAAGCCCTCCAAGGAATTCTGATGTATGTCAGACTTTGAGACAAAGTCTGATGTATGTCAAAATTCTGAGGTATGTCAAAGTTTGAGAACCTCTGATATAGAAGAGAGAACACTTGTCTTAAGATCAAATAGACCATAATGCTAGACAACTCTTGTTAATAATGATGGCTTGGGGCCTGATACTTCATTTTTGCTGCTTTTTATTCTCTAAAATGGGGAAAGTAGAGCCTTGCTGTATTGGTGAGTATTACACGAATAATGTGGGTTACATGAGGACATTTTGTACTTAAATATCTTTTTTTTTTTGCTAAGTCACGTCAGTCGTGTCCAACTCTGTGCGACCCCATGGACTGCAGCCTACCAGGCTCCTCCATCCATGGGATTCTCCAGGCAAGAGTACTGGAGTGGGGTGCCATTGCCTTCTCCGTAAATATCTTTAAGGCAATGTAAGGGTTGTGATTCCGCTGGATAGGCTGACTCTCAGGATGCCTTCCTTGCTGACAGAAGGAAGCTGCCTCTCCCATAGCCCCTATTTGCCAGATAGCCATGAAGTTTACCACAAGGCCCAAATACAGAGGCTCTAATGGGTTTTTCCAGGGACCAAGCACCTAGCTCCAAAGGAGAAAGCTACAAGCTGGATTGAGGATTATGAGCTATGGTATAGCCTGGTATGCTGTAGAAGGCAATGGCAACCCACTCCAGTACTCTTGCCTGGAGAATCCCATGGACAGAGGAGCCTGGTAGGCTGCAGTCCATGGGGTCGCAAAGAGTCGGACACGACTGAAGCGACTTAGCAGCAGCAGCAGCAGCATAGCCTGGTATGTACACAAACACATACACACACACACTGAGCTAGGTCAGAATTTGCATTTTAGAAACAAAAAGTGTTAATGCAAGAAAACGAAGTAGGAGATGGTAGACGCTGAAGCCTAAAGACTGCTTTGAGTCAAGAGGGGTCATGGCAAGGTGAAATCATAAGGAAGCAGAAACTTTGAGAAAGTAAAAGATAGAGAAGTTGCTATCGAGAGGGAATAGAGCAGAGAGGAAGCAAGAATTACCTTAAAGGATGGCAACCTGTGACCCACAAGAGGGGAAAGAGAATCTGACCCCTAAAGCAATTGCAGCTTCTGATAGCTTTCTAGCACCAATTTGAATCTCTTCTAATGAATGACCTTTTCTCTTGAGTGGGTCCCTGTTCCTTTAAAGCCAAAATGCTCAACTCAACACATTTTCTTTATTACCACACTTAGACTGTAGAAAGAAGATCCAGCCTGGCAGGAGGGTAGGAGAGCGTAACTGGATATGACAACCTAGTTACATGATGGGCTATCACAAAGAAAAATAGGGAAACTGGATCATATGTCTCCAAAAGCCTGTGTCAGAACAAATACATGGAAGCTATATGACCCACGACGGCTTAAGAAGGAGGTCTTTTCTAACAACAAAATTTCCTTTTATACTGCTTTTTTTCTTTTTTCTTTTTATTGCTTATTGATTATTTTCATTAACAACTGAGTATATATATTTGTATACTGTTCACTCTATTTCTTACTCTTTTCACTCCTGCTATGTATTTTATTGGAGTGTAATTGATTTACAATGTTGTGTTAGTTTCTGCTATACAAAGAAGTAAATCAGTCATATGTATACATATATCTCCTCCCTTTTGGACCCCCTCCCATCCCATCCCTCTAGGTCATCACAGAGCACCGAACTGAGCTCTCTGGGTTATACCGTAACTTCCTACTTGCTACCTATTTTACACATGGCAGTATATATGTCGACCCTAATCTCCCAGTTCATCCCACTGTCCCCTTTCCCCCACTTCCACACGTCCATTCTCTACATCTGCATCTCTATTCCTTCCCTGCAAATAGGTTCATCTTTACCATTTTTCTATACTCCACATATATGCATTAATATGCAATATTTATTCTTTTCTTTCTGACTTACTTTACTACCTATGACAGACTCCAGGTCCATCCACATCTCTACAAATGACCAAATTTCATTCCTTTTTGTGGCTGAGTAATTGTGTATGTGTACCACATCGTCTTTATCCACTTATCTGTCAACGGACATTTGGTTGCTTCCACGCCCTGGTTATTGTAAATAGTGCTGCAATGAACATTGGGGTACATGTGTCTTTTTGAATTATGGTTTTTCAGGGTATATGCTTTTCTTTTACCAAAGTTTATCATGAGCATGTTTCACAGTTTAAAATTAAAACCTATTTTTTTAAATGTTTTTAAACATTGGGTCTTTCCTGTGAACTTTAGAAAAAAAAAATGTCCTTTGGTAAACAATGTATTAGGGCTTTCCAAGTGGTGCAGTGGTAGAGAATCTGCCCACAGTGCAGGAGACATAGGAGAACTGGGTTCAATCCTTGAGTTAGAGAGGTTCCCTGGAGTAGGAAATGGCAACCCATTCCAGTATTCTTGCCTGGAAAATTCCATGGACAGAGGAGCCTGGTGGGCTACAGTCCATGGGGTCGCAAAGAGTCAGAAACAACTGAGTGATACACATTGTATTAGCAGTCAGTGTTTGTTAAAAGTCTTAATGTACAGTTCACCAGATGACTTACAGGATTTTAAGATTCTTAATTGCCACAATCTCTGTCTGAACTGAATGGACAATGTAGTGTTTCATAACTTCCTTGAGTGCTCAAATTCCAACCTGCAACTCAACATACTGTTCTTTGGCGATTTCCTCTTTGCTGCTGCTACTGCTGCTAAGTCACTTCAGTCGTGTCCAACTCTGTGTGACCCCATAGACAGCAGCCCATCAGGCTCCACCGTCCTTGGGATTCTCCAGGCAAGAACACTGGAGTGGGTTGCTATTTCCTTCTCCAATGCATGAAAGTGAAAAGTGAACGTGAAGCCACTCAGTCGTGTCCGACTCTTAGCGACCCCATGGACTGCAGCCTACCAGGCTCTTCCATCCATGGGATTTTCCAGGCAAGAGTACTGGAGTGGGGTGCCATTGCGTTCTCTGAATTTCCTCTTTAATCCCTTCTAATACAAAAAAGGAATGACTTGCTCACATGTTTAAGGCATAACCTACTTTCCAGAGGCACACAAATATTTCTTCTGCACCAGCTTCTTTAATGGAGTATGTAGGTGTAGAAGAGGGTTTCTAATGTGTGTAAAAACATGATGTGGATTCACTAGGATCTGCTTTTAGCTGCCACTCCTGACAGTGTGGCCTCTAGCATGGCAAGCAGGATTCTTAACCCACATAAACTTAGATTTCTTGTCTGTTAAATGTCTGTTAAACAGGCCCTAGTGTGTTTTAAAATATCAAAGGAGTTTAGCGAACATGGCATAGTTCTTGGTATGTAATGAGTTCTTTTCATTATGTATATCTTTTTATTATTTATCATAGATTTTTATTGCTACTGGTGCTTTCATTAATAATTATTGGTTTTGCTATTACTATTGACTAAAGAAGAGTTACTTTTGGCTTTGAAAGAATTGCCAGTAATGCAAGTTGCCTTTTCAGTCCTTCTACCTACCAAACACACCTATGGAGGCAGACATTTTTAAACTCATTACATGTGATGATTAAATTTTGATAATACCTGAGTCGGCACTTTACCAGCTTCAGAGACCACCAGTGCCTGAGCACCATTCTCCCCTCAACTCTGATAAAGCCCAAATTTAGGGGAGAAGCTAATTAAGAACCAAGGTTAAACACATATAAAGAAACTCCAAAACCTTTCAAGTCTTACATTTCAACAAGGATTTACTGTATAGCACAGGGAACTCTACTCAATACTCTATAATAACCTATATGGGAAAAGAATCTGAAAAAGAGTAGAGATGTGTATAAATAAGACACCTTGCTGTACACCTGAAACTAACACAATACTGTATATCAATTATACTCCAATATAAAATAATTTTTTAATGCAAAAATTTTTTTATTTTTACATTTCTAGGTACATCCTTTCCTCTGCATGTTTCCACAGTTCACAAGGGAAATATTCTGTTGGAAAGAGTCTAAAGCCCCAGAACTTCCCTGGTGGTACAGTGGTTAAGAATACATCTTCCAATTCAGGGGACATGGGTTCAATTCCTGGTTGGGGAACTAAAACCCCACATGATGCAGGGCAACTAAGGTCATATGCTACAATTAGAGAAAGCCTGTGCTTCTCAGTGAAGAGCCCGTGCACTGCAATGAAGATTATATGCAGCCAAAACAAAATAAACAAACAAAATCAGTGGTTAAGGAAACTTATGACTTAATCCGATGTCCCATTCCTCTGTAAAATTATTTTTGTCCTGTGGCCACCCATCCCCTCTCAATATCTCAGGCGGTTCACTATACGTTTGGACAATACTAACTAATGACAAGAAATTTTAAATATTTGCCTAATAATCTGTGTTCTTTTGGAGAAGGAAATGGCAACCCTCTCCAGTGTTCTTGCCTGGAGAATCCCAGGGACGGGGGAGCCTGGTGGGCTGCTGTCTCTGGGGTCTCACAGAGTCAGACACGACTGAAGCGACTTAGTAGCGGCAGCAGCAGCTGTGTTCTTTTACTTACTGCTTCTGTTTCTACCTTCGGGTGCCATAAAGAAAAATGGTTTCCCATTTTACTCAACAACACTTCAGATATATCTTATATCCTTTCATATCTTTCCTTCATATCATATATTTTAAATTCCTAGAGAAGGAAATGGCAACCCACTTCAGTATTCTTGCCTGGGAAATCCCATGGACAGAGGAGCCTGGTGAGCTACAGTCTTGGGATCACAAGAGTCAGACATGACTTAGAGACTAAACCACCATCAGCATCATGTCTTAAGTTATTACTTATTATTCAATTCATTCAGAAAAGAAATTTTACTTATTACCCTACCAGAAGCTGTACTTGGCACTAGGGGAATACAACAGGAAAGAAAATGATGCAGTCCTTAACCTTTTGATACTTATGTTACCATTAAGTGTTTTTTCCAGGTCAAAATTTCTCCTAACAGCTTTTTTTTCAACTGAATAGTGAAAAGCTAACAACGCAACTAAAAAATGAGCAAAGTATCTGAGTAGACATTGTTCCCAAGAAGACATCCAGATGATCAACAGTTGCATGAAAAGGTTCTCAACATTAATAATCATCAGGGAAATGCAAACAAAATCACAATGAGATATGACCTCATACTCGTTAGAATGGCTGTGATCAAAAGGACAAGAGATAACAAGTGTTGGCAAGGACAGGGAAATAAGAGAAGTCTGGTGACTGGTTGGTGGGAATGTAAATTGGTGCAGCCACTATGGAGAACAGTATGGAGATTTTTCAAAAATTGAAAAATAGAACCACCATATGATCCAGCAATCCCACTTCTGGATATATATCCAAAGGAAATGAAAAATTGAATCTTGAGGAGATGTCTATATACCCAAGTTAAATTCCATGTCATTCACAATAGCCAAGACATGGAAACAACCTAAGCACCCATCAATAATAAATGAATGGATATTATCCATGGATAAATAATGGATAGATATTATTCAGCCATGAGCAAGAAGGAAATTCTGCCATTTGTGACAACATAGACACAAATGATGGAAGTTTACTGAACATCTAGATCATTACCAAACAAAATAAGATACTGAAACATTACTGAAAATAGGCTTCTTTTGACAGGAAAACTAAAAATTTCTAGGACTATTAATAATAAATATGTTTGGTGCCACAATGAGACATTTTCTATAAAAAAGCACACGTTTGTAGAAACTATAGATAGTATTTATAAGATTGTCATTCTACAAAATGCTAATACAAAGGGTAGTTTATAGTTGTTTACTTCTTGGTTTTTATTAGAAGTTAAGATTTTTAAAGGTTAAGAATTCTAATTAAAATATGAAATTAAAACTACTAAAAATAGGGAAACATCATTGTATGCAAAAGAAAGAAGGTATAAGGAATAGAAGTGCATTTGTTAAGGGAAGATAATAATATTATACTAAAAAGAGGTTAAAAGAGAGAAAAGGAAGGACTCTGAAGGTGAAGAGAGAATCTGTAGAAGTTTTGTGGAAAAGAAACCCTGAGATAGGAGTTTTACATGTGATCAGAACTGGCATAGCTGGGAATGAATTTTAATATTAAAGGTAAGGTGGTACAAAATTAGAATTTGGTTTTCTCTCTGTTAAGAGGACAAAGTGTTCTTGGACTATTGGGTTTTGTTTTTTTTTTTTTACTTTTTATTGACGTATAGTTGATTTACAATGTTGTCTTAGTGATCCGCTTTTGAGAACAGGTTATAAAATCTGTTTATCTTTTAGGTAATCTTTTGCAACTCTCTGTATGTGCCTTTGAAATCTTTTATTGTCACTAGGCTGAATGAATACGTATTGTTTCACAGTGACCTATGATCCTGTTTGATCAAGTGTTTTATAACCATTTGATATCCGATAAATATCCTTAAATCAAATAAATTAAGTTCTTTTGACCTGTAGCTAACTTTGGCATGCTTCAGAAGGCCCTGGAACATCCCAGACAGATATTAACCTAATTAGGCTTATTTAATACGTTAAATTACATGGGAAACATTGTCAAATCAGTAATATAAATGTTCTAGAAACTATATGGAATTTCTAATAATTGAATATATACTGGTATAATGTTATCAATCATAATTCTAGTTAATATTTCAATAATGTATGTTACCAAAATAACCAAAAGTCTTTGACAATTACATTGTAATCAGGCCTTTAACTGTGACTTTTTGAGTCTCATATCAATTGTAGACAGTTATTCTTTCACTATGATGCTTTTACAAAAAAACCCTCATCTTCAAGAAGAACCATAGAAAGAACTTTTTGACAAGCACAGGTTTCTGATAACTTTCAGATCATACCAATGAACTGAGTAATAAAGAATTCTAATAGAAAACCTGATGACTTCATAAAACTGTTAACAGAAGATCAAGATCAACAAGAATTAGTTACATAGGGCCAAATGATAATTTTTATGACTTTTTTCTTAAAATATTACTGGCTTTAATATTTGTTTTCCAGATACAAGGAAATCTTTCTCCTTAAGCTAATTATGGTTTATAGCAATTTGATAAATTATACCTCTGTGAGCAGAACTAAAACATTTATCTTTTCTCTCTGATTCCTCCAGAATCTAGAAATTCTTAGTGACATTCTTATTTTCATGACAATATAATTATTTGCATAAGTTTAATGAGAATCTGTTTTTCTTGTAACAGGGCATAATTAGAAATTCTGGTCGTATTACCATGACTTTGACTGGAATATCATTTTTGACAATGCACATAGAATCAGATAAGACCAGAAAGCTTTAAAGAACCAAGGTGGACTTTATGTGTGTTAGTTGCTCAGTCGTGTCTGACTCTTTGTGACCCACCAGGCTCCTCTGACCATGAGATTCTCCAGGCAAGAATACTGGAATGGGTTGCCATTCCCTTCTTCAGGGGATCTTCCCTACCCAGGGCTCGAACCCAGGTCTCCTGCATTGCAGTTGTACTCTACTGCCTAACCTTTATGAAGCCATAAAGGCCCTTGGAAAAACAACCTGGTACCTTGCTTACAGGGTTCCCAGAACCTGAGTGATAAATTATGTAATGATTGAAGTAAATAATGAAGGTCACTTTCTGGCAAGTACAGAAACCTCATAATAGTTTGAGAACCCCAAGAAGAGATGAACTGATCACAAATCTGTGGATATTGTAGGTGAAATCTGATGACAAGTCCTTGATATGCTTCTCCATACCTTGAGAGATCTTTTAAATGTTCAGTCTGAAATATCTTATGAAAAGTTCCAGCAAAGTCAATTTAAAAGAGCCTATATTGAGACTTCCATCACAGTCCAGTGGTTAAGACTCTGTCAAAAACAAAACAAAAAGCAAAACACAAACAAAAATGAATAAAAGAGCCTATGTGATCACTTACATATATCATCAGGCCAAGTTTATTAAAAGCTAGAATTATTTTGCAAACAAATGAGTCTTTAATTGGCTATATTTGGTAGAAATGATGGTGGTAATTTAAGAGAGAAAAATTTTACATTTTGTATTTATTCTACGCTTCACTTTCTATTAATAGATGGGTCCTTGTTACTATGTTGCATTATTACAAAGCTTAATTAAAATTTTAAAAGATACCCTAAGCTTCTTCCTGAAGCTTATCACACTAATATATTTTTGAATGAAGATCAGATGCTCCATGACCTGAAACCAGGAGATTACGTGCACTGGAAAAAGCATCACTTAAAGGACTGTCTTCCAACTATTAACAGACAGTTGACTCCTTATCAGGTACTCTTAACTAGCTCATGAGTAACAAAACTGAAGGGAATTAACTCACAAATTCATATTCTTCACTTAAAAAGGACTCCTACATTGGACTGCTCTATGGAGAGAACTGCTGATCTTGAACTCATCTTAATACTCAGAGGAGAAATGACATCAACATCAGCATGAGAAGAAGATGATATTAGAAGGAGACAGCTATCCCAAGATGCCAGACATGACCAGTAATTATTCAGAATGTTTTCTTTATTTCATGGACTTCTGCATATGAATAAAAATGTTTTTCTATCATGAATATAATCCCATGCAAATTTGAGAAATCAATTCAAATGTCAGGTTTGTAGTTAATTACTTACATCCAGTACTTCTGGTTTACCCTGGTGGATTTTTTTTTATTGACAAAGCTCTGATTGGATGACCCTTAGAAAATTTATTTTAGAAGAAAGAAATTGTAGTTTTGTTCAGGCTGCTATTGATATTGCTAAATGGGATTCCCTCATTTGTCCAATCAACCATACTTGCTCTAACCCTGTCCATAAATAATAATTTTTTTTCAAGTTATTCAAGCTCAATCAGAGCAACCAGCTAATTTCAGTCAAAGAGTATAACTAACCAATTATCAGGAGGGACCCACCCTCAGTTATGGGATGGATTTATATGGCTAACATCAAGCTATAGTCAGTTAAGTTTAAGGTTCCCCTATGTTGGGAACAATTCAATCATACTGAGATACCCAGCATAATAAAACTAGAAAACTAGGCTATGTGCCTTATGAAAAATGCCAACATGTTTCCCCTAAAGAGAGAGACTGATATGGAACAAACTGGGTCTGGCAACCAGAAATATACTAGGTCACACCTAATGGAACTCACGGAGAAGGCAATGGCACCCCACTCCAGTACTCCTGCCTGGAAAATCCCAAGGACGGAGGAGCCTGGTAAGGCTGCAGTCCATGGGGTCGTTAAGAGTCGGACACAACTGAGCGACTTCACTTTCACTTTTCACTTTCATGCATTGGAGAAGGAAATGGCAACCCACTCCAGTGTTCTTGCCTGGAGAATCCCAGGGACGGGGGAACCTGGTGGGCTGCCGTCTCTGGGGTCGCACAGAGTCGGACACGACTGAAGCGACTTAGCAGCAGCAATAGCAGCAATGCAACTCAATGGCTTTCAGCATCAATCTGTGGCCCTAGCTTCCTCCAAGATGGAAAGTAAAATATACCCTAGGATTCCTTTTGTCTCAAGGCCACAAAAGTGCCAATTCAGATATAACTCTGGTGTAGTGGTAAAGAATCTGCTTGCCAGTGCAGAGGACACAGGAGATGTGGGTTAGATCCCTAGGTTGGGAAGATCCCCTGGAGAAGGGAATGGCTAACCACTCCAGTATTCTTGCCTGGAGAATGCCATGGACAGAGGAGACTGGTGGGCTACAGTCCATGGGGTCACAAAGAGTCAGACACGACTGAAGTGACTGAATTCATACTGGGAAATATACCATTAAGTCATACCATTGATATGGCCATTTAGCACCTGTTTTTGTGCCTTCGGTAAGATTGGAAGATGTAATTGCCCACGTTGAAGCCTTTACAAAATTCACCCAACAGGCCTTAAATAGTGATCAGGCTATCAGCCTACTGAATTCTGAGGTCACTTTGACAATAAAAGTGGTCTTACAAGATCATACAGCCCTCAATATCCTTCTAGCATCTCAATGAGACACCTGCACCATAATTCAAAGTGAATACTGTGTTTTTACATCAGATGAATCTTCTAATATAAAACATTTTATGACCCATATGAAAAATCAGATTTCTGCTTTAAGTGATCCACTTCCTAATATTGGTCATCTTTTAAAAAATTTGTTTAATTCTGGAAGCTCATGGCTTAAATCCCTACTTATGACCTTATTAATGCTATTAGATACATTACTCATAATCCTATCTATTTTATAAGATTGTCATTTTTTGCATATGTTAACTAAGACTCTGACAAAATTAATGATCACTAAATATCTTAAGGCAATTGATCACATATATAGCTCTGCTACTGCTACTGCTAAGTCGATTCAGTCGTGTCCGACTCTGTGCGACCCCATAGACGGCAGCCCACCAGGCCCCCCATCCCTGGGATTCTCCAGGCAAGAACACTGGAGTGGGTTGCCATTTCCTTCTCCAATGCATGAAAGTGAAAAGTGAAAGTGAAGTCTCTCAGTCGTGTCCGACTCTGTGCAACCCCATGGACTGCAGCCCTCCAGGTTCCTCCGTCCATGGGATTTTCCAGGCAAAAGTACTGGAGTGGGGTGCCATTGCCTTCTCTGATATATAGCTCTACATAAAATTAATTGTACTGGGGACTTCCCCGGGCAGTAGAGTGGTTAAGACTCTGTGTTCTACTGCAGAAAGAAGTTCAATCTCTGGTTAGGAAACTAAGATTCCACATGCCATGTAGTGCAGTGAAAAAGAAAAAGAAAATAAATTCTACGATGTAGCTCTAGATACAGGAAGAAGCAATAAGGAAAACATTTTCTGGATCATATAAACTAGTAAGACATATGATTTTTCCAGTGGTCATGTATGGATGTGAGAGTTGGACTATAAAGAAAACTGAGTGCCGAAGAATTGATGCTTTTGAACTGTGGTGTTGGAGAAGACTCTTGAGAGTCCCTTCGACTGCAAGGAGATCCAACCAGTCCATCCTAAAGGAGACCAGTCCTGGGTGTTCACTGAAAGGACTGATGCTGAAGCTGAAACTCCAGTACTTTGGACACCTGATGCAAAGAGCTGACTCATTGGAAAAGACTCTGATGCTGGGAAAGATTGAGGGCAGGAGGAGAAGGAACAACAGAGGATGAGATGATTGGATGGCATCACCAACTCAATGCATGGGTTTGGGTGGACTCTGGGAGTTGGTGATGGACAGGGAGGCCTGGTGTGCTGCGGTTCATGGGGTCACAAAGAGTCAGACATGACTGAGCGACTGAACTGAAGACATATGATCCAGAGAATTTACAAGTTATTAACAAAGCCTAATCTAGATATAGGGGCTTTCCCAATGGCTCAGCAGGTAAAGAACCTTCCTGCAATGCAGGAGGCACAGGAGATGCAGGTTTGATCCCTGGATCAGGAAGATCCCCTGGAGAAGGAAATGGCAACCTACTCCAGTATTCTTGCCTGAGAAATCCCATGAACAGAGAAGCATGGTAGGCTATGGTCCGTGGGGTCACAAAGAGTTGGATATGACTGAGCATCTGAACACATACACACAATCTAGATATAGTACATGAATAGCCTATTGACAAAATCATCACCTGAACTGGAATGAGCCTTCAGAGTGAAAGTTGTTCAGTTTGTCTGACTTTTTACGATCCCATGGACTGTAGCCTGCGAGTCTCCTCTGCTCATGGGATTCTCCAAGCAAGAATACTGGAGTGGGTAGCTGTTCCCTTCTCCAGGGGATCTTCCAGACCTAGGGATCGAACCCAGGTTTCCTGCAGGCAGATTCTTTATCATATTGTGGAACAAACCAATTATAAAATGTATACCAAACCTTAGTAGAATTTATGACCAAAAGATAACAAGCTCTAAACAAAAAGAACAAAGAATGTCCTCATCATCTCCTTATACAAAGGGGTTTTTCATAACCCACTGCACTCACCGACCAACACTGATTGCACTCTGAGGGGAATTCAGGATGAAAAAACAGGAAGCTTTCTGTGCTTTGGATACAGGGCCCCTAGATACTTAAGATGCATAGCTAAGAAAGAATTTCAATGACCTCAGATTGTTGCATCTTACTGGACATAGAAAGGCACTAAAATCATTAACTGGCGATGTCTGTTTTAATGATTAATAGTAATCCTTTGATGTTCAACTACATTTTTTCCAGCAAAAACTGCTATATTTCCTAGTTCCTCAGAGCTATCTAAGAGCCTGTCTTTCAGGCTATATTTCTCAGTAAGACCCCTGAATAAAACTGAAACTCACAGTCTCACATAGTGCTTTTTTATTTCAGTCAACACTCTCCTATTTAAATACCTTTAATATATCCACATTAAAACACAAACTTTTGACCAGATAGCCAAGTAATATCCTTTCCAATCTGGGCTCTAGGATTTTGTTTTAGTTTTTACTAAAGGATTGTATATGTTCCATTTAAGCAGCAAAACTTGGTGAAAGGTATGTCTCATTCATTTTCACATTCTCTCCATCCTCAGTAGATGTTCAAATGAGGGAAAAGCAAATGTTTGGTAAAGAAACACTTACTGGAACATGCAGAGACAAAGGGACACAAAGAAATTTTAACAAAGACTTTGCTAGGTTTCTCCTCATTTACACACATAATTCCTAGCATAGTTACCTATGGTGAGAGCTCCCTTGCTGAAACGGATCCTCCATCTATATCCTTTAGGCAGTTATCAGAGAGATCAAAGTGTCTTCCTGAGTCTTTTGAGCCTTGAAAATAATCAGCCTAAATTAACTCTCATGTTAAAGAGACACAGTTTGGGGGAGCATATTTTGCTCCCATCAGTTCAGTTCAGTTCAGTTCAGTCGCTCAGCCGTGTCCGACTCTTTGCAACCCCATGAATCGCAGCACGCCAGGCCTCCCTGTCCATCACAAACTCCCGGAGTTCACTCAGACTCACATCCATTGAGTCAGTGATGCCATCCAGCCATCTCATCCTCTGTTATCCCCTTCTCTTCCCCCCAATCCCTCCAAGTATCAGAGTCTTTTCCCATGAGTCAACTCTTCACATGAGGTGGCCAAAGTACTGGAATTTCAGCCTTAGCATCATTCCTTCCAAAGAAATCCCAGGGCTGATCTCCTTCAGAATGGACTGGTTGGATCTCCTTGCAGTCCAAGGGACTCTGCAGAGTCTTCTCCAACACCACAGTTCAAAAGCATCAATTCTTCGGCACTCAGTTTTCTTCACAGTCCAACTCTCACATCCATACATGACCACAGGAAAAACCATAGCTTTGACTAGACGGACCTTTGTTGGCAAAGTAATATCTCTGCTTTTGAATATGCTATCTAGGTTGGTCATAACTTTCCTTCCAAGGAATAAGTGTCTTTTAATTTCATGGCTGCAGTCACCATCTGCAGTGATTTTGGAGCCCCAAAAAATAAAGTCTGATACTGTTTCCACTGTTTCCCCATCTATTTCCCATGAAGTGATGGGACCGGATGCCATGATCTTCATTTTCTGAATGTTGAGCTTTAAGCCAACTTTTTCACTCTCCACTTTCACTTTCATCAAGAGGCTTTTTAGTTCCTCTTCACTTTCTGCCATAAGGGTGGCATCATCTGCATATCCGAGGTTATTGATATTTCTCTTGATTCCAGCTTATGCTTCTTCCAGCCCAGCATTTCTCATGATGTACTCTGCATATAAGTTAAATAAGCAGGTGACAATGTACAGCCTTGATGAACTCCTTTTCCTATTTGGAACCAGTCTGTTGTTCCATGTCCAGTTCTAACTGTTGCTTCCTGACCTGCATACAGGTTCTCAAGAGGCAGGTCAGGTGGTCTGGCATTCCCATCTCTTGAAGAATTTTCCACAGTTTATTGTGATCCACACACACACTATTAAATATTTGTTTGATTTTCTCCTGAAAATCTCTCCTACATGCTATTAAATATCTGTTCGATTTTCTCCTGTAACTTAATTCTCAGACCGGACAGAAGAATTCAAAAGGGCAGAAGTATACACAAACTTATTTACAAAGCAGAAATAGAGACACAGATGTAGAGAACAAATGTATGGAGACCAAGGGGGAAAGGAGGATATGGGATGAATTGGAAGATTGGAATTGACATATATACACTATTGATGCTGTGTATAAAATAAATAACGAATAAGAACCTACTGTATAGCACAGAGAACTCTACTCAATGCTTTGCATGACCTGAATAGGAAGGAAATCCAAACGAGGGGATATATGTGTACATATAGCTGATTGACTTTGCTATATGGTAAAAACTAGCACAACAGTGTAAAGCAACTATATTCCAATAAAAAATTTTTTAATAAAAAACAGAAGAGGAAAAATTTTTACCTCCTCCAACAAAAAGCTTTCTTTTGAATAAGATTAAGGACTCTCCACAGTTTCTATTAACCCATATCACACTCTGAATATGGATGTGCACTTTTCACAACAGTAAAAGAAGCTGTTTTTTTTGACAAGAGGCTAGTCAAGTTTTCCTGTGTAACCAGAGCCTGGTAATACAAGGCATTACTAATAAAAGTTTGAGAAAGGGTACGTGCAATACCTGTCAAGTTTTGTCAAACAACACACTCAAATGGTCACATCCCAGGCAGCCTTAATAATAAGATTGAACTGAAGTTTCCTCCTTCCTCTGTAATCCAAATCTTAAGTGCCTTTCAAGGCTTACCTCAAAAACTTTTTTAATGATGTCTCAAAAAAAAAAAAAAGAAACTCTGGCAAGCATTAATTTCTACACTGTGCTGATCATTCATACGAGCTAATAGCTATCTTATTCAACACAGTTCTTCATTTTCTTCTAACATATCATTTCTGGGTCTAAATCTTATATGACTTTATCTACCCTGAAGATCCATGAATATGGTTTCATAGCAAGTGATTTGTATGTTTTCCAACATAACGACTCAGTCCACGTTTGATTTCAATATGAACACTGCAACGACCAGTTTTGTGCACACTGACATCTCACCTTAGAACAATATTGTGCCTCTCGGTCTTTTGGCCTCAGAATCTTTTCCTTCCTCTAAGGAGCTTAAAAGCCAAGGCAGGAAAGTCCACTCTTCTGGAACCAACTCTTTAGCAATGGGAGTCAGAGTTCCATAGATAAATACTCTGGCTTCTGATTTTATATATGTTCTCCGAGACCTTTCAGTGGGGATTGAGCACCGATTGCCCTCTATGGTAATCAGGCCAATAATGTATCCCTTTTCTACTTTTTTTGTCTTACACATTCAGTTCCTTTCCTCCTGCTTCCACCAAGTAAACTTCTTGTCTTAGAATCTGTATTGTCAGGGGGAGGGGAGGGTTTCGAGGATAGAAGTTTCATTATTTAATTCTTTATCCCTATTTTCTAGCCTAATTCATATCTGTAAGTTGATTAAAACTCACATAAAATTTTCATAAACTTATTTCACTACATTCAAACTAATAATGAGAAGCCAGCCTGCCCATTTTTCAAATGAGAACACAGTGGTTTGTTGCTATTATAAAGATTACAGTATTACTCATTCAACACAGTTTATTCACAGCCTCTCACTATACAGTCAGAGCACTAAGAAAGCACACAGAAAAGTTTTCTAAATCCATGTTTGGGGAGAGGGGCACTGATGAAGAATGGTTTCCCAGAAGAAGCGAAATCTAAACTGAGATGTGGGTGAATTTGGTCCACAAAAGCAGGACAAGTCCTAAAGGACTGATTATGCCATGTTGAGGAATTTTCATTTTATCGTAATTGTGAAAATGGAGTCAATGAAAAATTTTAATTGAGGGAGTTACATTATCATTCTGCTTCCAAGCAAAGAATAGATTAGATGACTTAAAAACTGGCAGGAGAAAAATAATTGATTCTAGGACTGAGGCAGGAAAAATGCAAGGTAGGTTTCAAGCATTTTGTAGTGACTGAAATTAAGTAAATACTCAAAAAAAAGAAAAGAAAAAGAACATGCCCAGGTGGCTCAGTGGTAAAGACTCTGCCTGCCAATGCAGGAGATGCAGGAGATGCAGGTTTGATCCCTGGATAGGAAGATCTTCTGGAGAAGGAAATGGCAACCCACTCCAGTATTCTTGCCTGGGAAATCCCATGGACATAGGAGCCTGGCGGGCTCTAGTCCTGAGGTCGCAAAAAGGTGGACACGACTGAGCATGCAGGCATATACGTAGGGCTATAGGAACCAAGTGGAAATTACTCCCGATGGCAAAGCTGGAAGGGTTTTTGACCCACAAAATAAATTGCATAGTATTGGCTTATTTTAAACATAAATATTCATATTTAAATGAATATTCATTCATGTTCATTCATTAGACTTTGTACTTACTTATGTCAAAATCTAAACTGTTGGGGTTCAGGTGACCAATCACATTGCTTATTTTGAATTAAAGTGACTTAAGAAATGCCCAGTGTAGCAGGGATACGTTGATCCTCCTCTCTGTCTCCCTGAAAGTAGGAAATAAACCTCCCATGTGAAATTTCCCTCTCTGCATCTGAAAACGTAAGGACACCCATATGGCCTTATCACCGGAGACAGAGAATTGGCACCAAACTGCCTGTATAAATAAAACTTGTCACCTCTTTAATTTACTACCCAAAGCCCAGACTCTCTTTAGAAGATTCACTAATTGAGCACCCAAAACCTAAGTTTCTTTGTCTTGTCAATTGCTCATAAATTTATTGTTTCTTTGTTTAAAAAATATAAAAGTTTCTTGCTTTGGCCACATTTTAGGCTCCACTTCTATGAGAACTTCATGCACACAAATTAAACCTGTTTCCTTTTCTCCCGTCTATCAGTCTTCTGTTAAATTTATTACTGGTCCAATCAAAAGAACTCAAGAAGGGTAGAGGGGGAAATTTCTCCCTCCCTGAGAATACTGATATAAATTAATTATTGGACACAAAAACAAACAAATAAGGGAAAAGAGACAAGTATCTCTTGCTGCTGCTGCTGCTGCTAAGTCGCTTCAGTCGTGTCCGACTCTGTGCGACCCCATAGACGGCAGCCCACCAGGTTCCCCCATCCCTGGGATTCTCCAGGCAAGAACACTGGAGTGGGTTACCATTTCCTTCTACAATGCATGAAAGTGAAAGTGAAGTCTCTCAGTCGTGTCCGACTCAGCGACCCCATGGATAGCAGCCTACCAGGCTCCTCCATCCATGGGATTTTCCAGGCCAGAGTACTGGTGTGGGTTGCCATTGCCTTCTCTGTAATAGACTGTTAAAAGGGAGGTAAAACGTAACTTTGTAGTTGAGGAAACTGGCCTACACTACTTGAACCAGGTGACCAAGTTTAACATCATCAGTGGCAAGTCATGTTAACAGCATGTTTCCGTGACATCCGATGAAAAGAGTATCTCATCATCTCTGTGATGTTTTTCCCCAAATCCATAACCCCAGTCTGATCATGAGAAAAACAAAAAACACAAACAAACCTAAATTGAGGGACATGCTAAAAAACACGTGATTAGTACTTTACAAAACTCAGGTATAGGAACAAGGGATATCCCTGAGGAGCCATCTCAGGTCAGAGGAGACTAACGAAACATGACTACTAAATGTGATGTCATATCCTGGATGAGATTCTGGGACCAAAAAAAAACTCGGCAGCAGTGGGAAAAGTAGCAAAATCTGAATAAAATCTGAAGTTCAGTTAATAGAAATATTCCAGTGTTGGTTCCTTAGTTTTGACAAAGCTACCAAGATAATGTAACAATATGGAAAACGAGGTGGGGGGTATACACAGACTCTGTACTATCTTTTCAATATTTCTATAAATCTAAAACTATCCTAAAATAAGAAGTGCACTGGGACGACCCAGAGGGATGGTATGGGGAGGGAGGAGGGAGGAGGGTTCAGGATGGGGAACACATGTATACCTGTGGTGGATTCATTTTGATATTTGGCAAAACTAATACAATTATGTAAAGTTTAAAAATAAAATAAAATTAAAAAAAAAAAAAAGAAGCTCCCTTAAAGAAACAGCAGGATGTATTGAGAACAGTTTAGAGACTCTTTCAATGACTTGATAAGAGTCTGAATTAGAGAGACACTGTGTCAGCAGAGAAGAGAGTCAGGATTTTTAAAGCAGGTTGAACATGACTTGGTAACTGTGTTAGGGAAAAAAGGAATCTGGTGTATAGAGATAGAGGACAGAGAGAACCTTTTTGGTGAGTGGATGAGCCAAGTCATAAATCCAGGTCCTCTGCCCCTTTAAAACCATTAGAAAACCCTAAAGAATCCACCAGAAAATTACTAGAAATAATCAATGACTACAGTAAAGTTGCAGGATATAAAATCAACACACAGAAATCCCTTGCATTCCTATACACTAATAATGAGAAAACAGAAAGAGAAATTAAGGAAACAATTCCATTCACCATTGCAATGGAAAGAATAAAATACTTAGGAATATATCTACCTAAAGAAACTAAAGACCTATATATAGAAAACTATAAAACACTGGTGAAAGAAATCAAAGAGGACACTAATAGATGGAGAAATATACCATGTTCATGGATTGGAAGAATCAATATAGTGAAAATGAGTATACTACCCAAAGCAATTTATAGATTCAACGCAATCCCTATCAAGCTACCAACAGTATTCTTCACAGAGCTAGAACAAATAATTTCACAATTTGTATGGAAATACAAAAACCTCGAATAGCCAAAGCGATCTTGAGAAAGAAGAATGGAACTGGAGGAATCAACCTACCTGACTTCAGGCTCTACTACAAAGCCACAGTTATCAAGACAGTATGGTACTGGCACAAAGACAGAAATATTGATCAATGGAATAAAATAGAAAGCCCAGAGATAAATCCACGCACATATGGACACCTTATCTTCGACAAAGGAGGCAAGAATATACAATGGATTAAAGACAATCTCTTTAACAAATGGTGCTGGGAAATCTGGTCAACCACTTGTAAAAAGAATGAAACTGGACCACTTTCTAACACCATACACAAAAATAAACTCAAAATGGATTAAAGATCTAAACGTAAGACCAGAAACTATAAAACTCCTAGAGGAGAACATAGGCAAAACACTCTCCGACATACATCACAGCAGGATCCTCTATGACCCACCTCCCAGAATATTGGAAATAAAAGCAAAAATAAACAAATGGGACCTAATTAACCTTAAAAGCTTCTGCACATCAAAGGAAACTATTAGCAAGGTGAAAAGACAGCCTTCAGAATGGGAGAAAATAATAGCAAATGAAGCAACCGACAAACAACTAATCTCAAAAATATACAAGCAACTCCTACAGCTCAACTCCAGAAAAATAAACGACCCAATCAAAAAATGGGCCAAAGAACTAAATAGACATTTCTCCAAAAAGACATACAGATGGCTAACAAACACATGAAAAGATGCTCAACATCACTCATTATCAGAGAAATGCAAATCAAAACCACTATGAGGTACCATTTCACACCAGTCAGAATGGCTGCAATCCAAAAGTCTACAAATAATAAATGCTGGAGAGGGTGTGGAGAAAAGGGAACCCTCTTACACTGTTGGTGGGAATGCAAACTAGTACAGCCACTATGGAGAACAGTGTGGAGATTCCTTAAAAACTGGAAATAGAACTGCCTTATGATCCAGCAACCCCACTGCTGGGCATACACACTGAGGAAACCAGAAGGGAAAGAGACACGTGTACCCCAATGTTCATCGCAGCACTGTTTATAATAGCCAAGACATGGAAGCAACCTAGATGTCCATCAGCAGATGAATGGATAAGGAAGCTGTGGTACATATACACAATGGAGTATTACTCAGCCATTAAAAAGAATACATTTGAATCAGTTCTAATGAGGTGGATGAAACTGGAGCCTATTATACAGAGTGAAGTAAGCCAGAAGGAAAACATAAATACAGTATACTAACGCATATATATGGAATTTAGAAACATGGTAACAATAACCTGGTGTACGAGACAGCAAAAGAGACACCGATGTATAGAACAGTCTTATGGAGTCAGTGGGAGAGGGAGAGGGTGGGAAGATTTGGGAGAATGGCAATGAAACATGTAAAATATCATGTAGAAAACGAGTTGCCAGTCCAGGTTCGATGCATGATGCTGGATGCTTGGGGCTGGTGCACTGGGACGGCTCAGAGGGATGGTATGGGGGAGGGAGGAGGGAGGAGGGTTCTGGATGGGGAACACATGTATACCTGTGGCGGATTCATTTTGATATTTGGCAAAACTAATACAATTATGTAAAGTTTAAAAATAAAATAAAATTAGAGAAAAAAAATTAAATAGACTAAAAAAATAAAAAATAAAAAAAATAAAACCATTAGATGCATAGCATATAGTATATAGGAGAGCCCACCTGAACATAGGGCACTAATCCATGCATGGAGCAGAGTGATAGGATGAGACTAGAAAGAAGGATGTGGATAAAAGATGAACTAGGAACATTGCAGTTGATTAGACTGAGTACCATGGATAAATAAGGACCAAAGATGGCTTTCAGCCTAAGATCTGAAATGAGGATGACACTCTCAAGAGAATAAGAAAAGTTTAGAAAAGGAGGACTGACAAGAAAGATTATCATATTTGTTTGGTACAGTGTTTGGCAGAAAGCAAAGAGGAACTAAAAAGACTCTTAATGAAGGTGAAAGAGGAGAGTGAAAAAACTGACTTAAAACTCAATTTAAGAAACAAAGATCATAGCATCCAGTTCCATCACTTCATGGCAAATATATGGGGAAACAATGGAAACAGTGACAGACTTTTTCTTGGGCTCTGAAATCACTGTGGATGGTGACTGGAACCATGAAATTAAAAGACGCTTGCTCCTTGGAAGAAAAGTTATGACAAACCTAGACAGCATATTAAAAAGCAGAGACATCACTTTGCCAACAAAGATCCATATAGTCAAAGCTATGGCTTTTCCAGTAGTCATGCATGGACGTGAGAGTTGGACTATAAAGAAGACTGAGTGCCGAAGAATTGATGCTTTTGAACTGTGGTGCTAGAGAAGACTCTTGAGAGTCCCTTGGACTGCAAGGACATCAAACCAGTCAATCCTAAAGGAAATCAACACTGAATATTCATTGGAAAGACTGATGCTGAAGCTGAAACTCCAATACTTTGGCCACATGATGCAAAGAAGTGAGTCCCTGGAAAAGACTCTGATGCTGGGAAAGATTGAAGGGAGGAGGAGAAGGGGAAGATAGAGGATGAGATGGTTGGATGGTGTCATTGACTCAAAGAACATGAGTCTGAGCAAACTCTGGGAGATAGTGATGGACAGGAAAGCCTGGTGTGTTGCATTCCACGAGATCACAAAGAGTTGAACATGACTAAGTGACTGAACAACAACAAAAGTGTTTGAAAATGATGTCAGGGCATCAATGGAAATTCTCCAGAGTAGAATGAAGCCACATAGAGTCTGGAGACATAAACCATAAATCTAGAGATGTGAGAAAGACTAACAAAAGATCATTTGAATTGGCAAGAATTCATTATTAAAATGCAAGAGGTTAGTTTAACAGAAGTAGAACTAGAAGCCAGAATCTACTCCAATTGTTTTCATTTTCTTCACATTCTCTCTCTTGCTGTGCTTGTTCCACACCCATCTACATTTCCTTATTTGAAATATGGTTAGTCATCTATTGATCTTTCAACCTTAAATATACGCTTCTACCTTTAGCAATGGAATTTTTCTTGGTTTCCTTACACCATAAAACCATTTTGTTTTCTTCCAGTAAACATTTACATGTCTCAACTAGACTGTTTCCTTCTCCCCTATTTGAGCATTTAGTTAATCATTGCTGGAGAGGAATCACTGCCAGGTTGGGAAAGGAGCAAAGCTGCTGAAAATGAGGCTCAGGTCTCTGTCAACAAGGAAAGACAGAAGGGGTAATCTCCAACACTGATGGCTTGCCCCCTTTTTTATATATAATTTTTTATTTGGCTTGGGACACAAGAACCATCCCCCCCCCACCTTTAAAAAAAATTAATGCAAGAGCAGTTCAGAAGTTTCCTATTAATTAGATATACAGTGAAGAAAGATTTTACCAATCAGAGAAAAGAGAAAGGGCAGGAGGTTGATCCCAAATTTATCATAAGCTATAGTGTGTCAGTAGTAGTAATAGTAACCATGTACTAAGCCCTTAGTGCCATGGGCTGAGCCATGAGCTTTACGTGCATCATCTTCTTTATTTCTCATGACAACTCCATGAAGTAGGTGTAAGTCCACAGTCCCTAATTCATAATACCAAACCATGCAGACTTCTGAAAACCAGAAATTTCTGTTGTTTTATTTTGTAACTCATTAAACAGAAAAATCTGTCAAGAGATCATGTAAGGCTATTTATTTTCTTTACATGTTTTGCTGCAGAATTACTAGTGCAGAATTACTAGAATTACTAGTCTAGGAAGTTGCTAAGAGCATAAATCTTTTTTTTTAATTTAAATTTATTTATTTTAATTAGAGGCTAATTACTTTGCAATATTGTATTGGTTTTGCCATACATCAACATGAATCTGCCACGAGTGTACACGTGTTCCCCATCCTGAACCCCCCTCCCGCCTCCCTCGCCATACCATCCCTCTGGGTCATCCCAGTGCACCAGCCCCAAGCATGCTGTATCCTGCATTGAACCTGGACTAGCGATTCATTTCTTATATGATATTATACATGTTTCACTGCCATTCTCCCAAATCATCCCCCCACCTCCCTCTCCCACAGAGTCCAAAAGACTGTTCTCTATATCTGTGTCTCTTTTGCTGTCTCTCATACAGGGTTATCGTTACCATCTTTCTAAATTCCATATATATGCGTTAGTATACTGTATTGGTATTTTTCTTTCTGGCTTACTTCACTCTGTATAATTGGCTCCAGTTTCATCCACCTCATTAGAACTGATTCAAATGTATTCTTTTTAATGGCTGAGTAATACTCCATTGTGTATATGTACCACAGCTTTCTTATCCATTCATCTGCTGATGGACATCTAGGTTGCTTCCATGTCCTGGCTATTATAAACAGTGCTGTGATGAACATTGGGGTACACATGTCTCTTTCCCTTCTGGTTTCCTCAGTGTGTATGCCCAGCAGTGGGATTGCTGGATCATAAGGCAGTTCTATTTCCAGTTTTTTAAGGAATCTCCACACTGTTCTCCATAGTGGCTGTACTAGTTTGCATTCCCACCAACAGTGTAAGAGGGTTCCCTTTTCTCCACACCCTCTCCAGCATTTATTGCTTGTAGACTTTTGGATCTAAGAGCATAAATCTTTAAAAGTTCTATTACAAAGAAAAATATGTGCAACTTTGTCTGGTGACACATGGTAACCAGACTCACTGCAGTGATCATTTTGCAACATATAAAATGTCAAATCACTAAGTTCTACACCTGAAACCAATATAATGTTGTATGCCAATTATACTTCAGTAGAAAAAAATCATCTCGATTGATAACAATACAATAATTTTCCTTTATTACCCCAACGGCAAATACTTATCACTTGCCTTTCATGCATTGAATACAGAAAGGCTCTATAGAGGGTTTATGACATTATTTTCTTGCTACTCTGGTAAATGATTAAAAGAACTAGGAATTTTGAGTTTGCAGAAATTAGTATTTAAGAAATAGACTCACAGATATAGAAAACAAACTTAGGGTTACCAAAGAGGATAGCAGAGTGGAGAGGGGAGAAATAAATTAGGAGTTTGGGATTAAATATATACAAATATTTGCACACTACCATATATAAAATAAACAACAAACTACTGTATAGCACAGGGAACTATACTCAATATCTTGTAAAATGGAGAAGAATCTGAAAGAGAATAAACATTTAAATGTATAACTGAATCACTTTGCTGTCCACCTAAACCTCAGTACTGTAATTTAACTGTCCTTCAATTTAAAAAGAAAAGAGTGTGTAGATTGAGCCTGATAGTTGTCTTCAAAAGTCTATATTTGAAGCACATTATTTCCAATCTTAAGACCCTTTTTGAACTCATGTCTACTTTCAGGAACCTATTCCCTACTCTCTTTAGAGCAAAAGTTCTTCAAATGTATGTCATTCTCTTCATTTCCATTTTCTCACATTCTCTTCACTTTCTAACTTACTTTGAATGTAATTTATATAATCCCTTCTACCAGCACCTAACACATAATAAGTCTGCATAAGTATTTGGTGAATTAAAAAGTACATCAGTTGTAAAACTTCAATGTACTAAGGAAGTGGTGAGGTTGAGGCACTTCCCCATCTGGTTCACCCCACATGAACTGATACACTGAGTGTCAGCTAAAGGACAGGTACAGCAAACTGATCCGGTTTACATACAGTGACTTGCATGCTAAGTCACTTCAGTCATGTCTGACTCTTTGCAACTCTACAGACTGTAACCCACCAGGCTACGCTATCCATGGGGTTCTCCAGGCAAGAATACTGGAGTTGGTTGCCATGCCCTCCTCCAAGGGATCTTCCCGACCTAGGGATCAAACTTGGGTCTCTTAGGTCTCCTGCATTGGCAGGCAGGTTCTTTACCACTAGTGCTATCTGGGAAGCCCCAGTTATACATATACATGTATCTATTCTTTTTTCAGATTCTTTTTCCACATGGGTTATTATAGGACACTGAGTAGAATTCCTTGTGCTGTATAGCAGGTTCTCATGAGTTATCTCTTTTATATATAGTAGTATGTATCCATTAATCCCAAACTTCTAAGTTATCCCTCCCCCTACATTTCCTCTTCAGTAATAGGTTTGTTTTCTAAGTGTGTGAGTAAGTATGTGTGTGAGTGTGTAAGTGCGTGTGTAAGTTTTCTAAGTGTGTAAGTGTGAGGACAGAGTTTTTTTTTAAAGAAACTTTGGAATATCTCATGATGGGGGGTAAGACAGGTAAATTTTGTGTAGCAGAGTAAGTAAGAGTATAACTTTGAGTTGGAAGATAATTAACAAGATTTTAGACATGATTATTAGAATTTAACACATGGAGTGAGAGAAAGGTAACGATCCTCTAGTCCACTGAAGTGGTTAAACATCCTGCAGTAGCATTCCAGATAATTCCCTTTAAAAAGCACAAAGACAAAATGGAACCACCCTGAGGAAGAAAAACTTGAAGCAATATCAAGTGCGAATAGTTGACAGACTGGGTTGGCTCACAGAAGAGGACATTCAAAGTGAACAATAGTCATTATTAACAAACATTTGGAGGATCAGGATGTGGCAAAACAGAACTGACCTGAGGTCAAGCAGTAGGATAAATAGATGGAAATTCCAGAAAAGGTTTCAACTCCATAGAAGAAACTGCCAGTCCCTGTCACCTGAAGTGTTTAAACATTGGCACATGCCCACTGTCAGACAGATGAGATTTAAACATCAGATAAAGAGTTAGAACAGATGATTCGTGTCTTCCCCAATCCCGTGGAGAACATGATTATTCTAGAGAACAGTGACAAACCCTGGAAAGTCATGTTGCGATAGCTAGCTGACATTTAGTTTGCCCTACAACTGTACTGTTACAAAACAGCATTCAGGTTCCCTACTTTTAACTATGAGACTTTTATGATGTGGATCTGCTGATGATGTTAAAACAACCAGTTGATTGGAATTCTGAGGAATATGTGAGCTCAGTACCGTGTTGACACCTATAAAACAAGGGTGCAACCCCACTGCCTTCAACATTCTTTGACACAAAAAAAGAAACCCAAGAAAGAGAAGAATATTTTAACTCCAGTTATATTCTTAGTGGTAACAGATAAAGACCTATTTCAGTGAGACCAAAGTAATTGGAGAAATAGCTCAGGGTGGATTTTCCATGGCCACAGGATGGGCCTGTACAAAGTCACGAAACATTAGGCAATAGGAGAGATAAGAGGGGAAGGCTGCCATCTACTGCCCACCACAGTGGACAAAGGTGTGCATCTGTGAGGGGCAAGCAGGTATTGTAGAGAGAGAAGAACACATTAGATAAAAAATTCAGTATGGTATCTAAGCAAGAACAGACAGAAGATAATAGGGACCAGAAACTTAGCCACAGTGGTTTCTGGGCAATCGTTTGCAACATGGGTGATACGGCATGTGATAGGGGAAAGTGCTGGTTTCAGTAATTGAAAACGATTGATTATCCACAAATCTATGTTAAAAAAGACTGAATCTTGACATCTATCTACATCATCTATAAAAATTAATTACAGTAGACTGTAGAACTTCTAGAATTATATAGAGTATCTTCATAATTTTTCAGCAGGCAAAACTTTCTTAAACAGGAGACTCTCCCCCAAAAAAGAACACTAATGATAAAGGAAAAGATTGCTAAGTTGGAACCTGTTAAGATTAAGGACCTTTGTTCATCAAAAGATATCACTGAAAAGATGAAAATGTAAGCCACTCAATAGAAGAACATATTTGTAATACATGGATCAAAAGGAAACCGAAGCTGAAGGAGTAAAGAAACTTGAGCGGTTGTCAGTGGCAATATTAAATTAGGAACCCAGGCCTCCTAAAGTTTAAGCTAGTGCTAACCATGTCACTATACTCAAATGCTGAAGCAACTGTTTCAAAGTGAAAAGTGGTGGGACATAAAAAAGTGCATTAGGAAGAACAAACAGGAGATTTGAAGTCATTTGTCAGATATACACTGCGTG
This sequence comes from Bos mutus, assembly GCF_027580195.1. Classification (NCBI taxonomy): domain Eukaryota; kingdom Metazoa; phylum Chordata; class Mammalia; order Artiodactyla; family Bovidae; genus Bos; species Bos mutus. Next base: position 98,784,015 of record NC_091623.1, on the reverse strand, counting down.
TGTGCTCAGTCGCTCAGTGTCCAACTCTTTGCAACCCCATGGACTGTAGCCTGCCAGACTCCTCTGTCCATAGAATACTGGAGTGGGTTGCCATTTGCTCCTCCAAGGGATCTTCCCAACCCAGGAATCAAACCCCATTTCCTGCATTGCAGGTGGATGCTTTACCACTGAACCACTGGGGAAGCTCCAGATATATATTATATAAATATACATATGTATACATACACACATAGATATATAAATGTATGTACACATACACACGTGTATATATATCAGTTCAGTCACTCAGTTGTGTCTGACTCTTTGTGACCCCGTGGACTGATGCGTGCCAGGCCTCCCTGTCCAGCACCAACTCCCAGAGCTTGCTCAAACCCATGTCCATCGAGTTGGTGATGCCATCCAGCCATCTCATCCTCTGTTACCCCCTTCTCCTCCTGCCTTCATTCTTTCCCAGCATCAGGGTCTTTCCCAAAGAGTCAGTTCTTTGCATCAGGTGGCCAAAGTATTGGAGCTTCAGCTGCAGCATCAGTCCTTCCAATGAATATTCAGGGTTGATTTCCTTTAGGGTTGACTGGTTTGATCGCCTTGCAGTCCAAGGAACTCTCAAGCGTCTTCAGAACCACAATTCAAAAGCATCAATTTTTTGGTGCTCAGCCTTCCTTATGGTCCAATTCTCACATCCATACATGACTACAGGAAATATGTGTATGTTAGTATTTGATCTCTGTGGTCAGAAACATGATAATTGAAATCTTTGTGCCTTAGTTTCCTTACTTGTAAAATGGAAATAATAATGCTATAGGGTCTTTAAATGATGGAAATAAAGTACCACAGTGCCTGGCATAAAGATTTGAAATTTTTTAGCCACAATGATTATAATTATAGTAATGATGATGATCTAATTTTTTTTAACTATTAAGTGATAGGTTTATGAACTTCTATGAGAGATTAAAGAGGAGGGGGAATCATAACTAATTGAATCAAGGACCATAGATATTTTAGCCAAGCTTTAGAGGATGGGTACAAAATCATTGGTACCTTTTAAGAGAGTAAGCAGTATAAAGAAAAGAAGAGATCATTTAAGAAAAATCAGAAAGGTCCATGAGTTGTGAAAAATGAGATTTAACAGTTAAGATGCAGCTAAGTCAAAGAAGTCTTCAAGTGTCAGGTTAAATATATGAAGCTGAGTCTCTCCAATTTCTGTAATTTTTATACCAGTCAAACCTTGAGAACAGGATGTGAAAATTAACAGGTGCTCAACCAACATCCCCATTCCAGCCAATACTCTCAGCACCCATTACAACAGTTCTTTTAAGGTTTGTCATCGTTCTTTATTCAGGTGCATAATTAGTCCTTGACACAAAGGACAGTAGGTCATAGTACATTTGATTGAGTTCCTGATAATATACTGATGGATATGTACACAGAGAAGTAAAGTGAAGGAGGGACTGACACAAGGCTAGGCCATGTAAACACATTAAATATGACTAACAGTCTAGAACAGTAGCAGAATTGTTCCAACCAGTGCTCATCCCATCCTTTAGGGCACATAGTATTTATTCTAACAGTATTTATTCTGTCAAAACATTGATCATAAGAAGCTTAAATGTTTTACCATTATTCCAATCCATGGAAAAAGAGTGATATTATTACCAGTTAGCAATTATTATTCCAAGGGAGATGAAAGAATATTTTTGCACAATATTTATTTTTCTAGGTTTATTTTTACTCAAACCAAATATCTTATGAAATATATTTTTGTAGTTAAAGAAAATAATTTCCCCAGAGTTCTATCACAGTTGAAACAGCAGTGTTGTAATTAGAGCCAGGTTTGTCTCTTCATGTCCTCTTCGATTTGTGCCTCCAAAGAACCATCTCCTATCATAATTTAGGGCAGTTTCTAACTAGAATTTGACCCAGGTTCTTTTTTTTTTTTTTAATTTAAATTTATTTATTTTAATTAGAGGCTAATTACTTTATAATATTGTATTGGTTTTGCCATACATCAACATGAATCCGCCACGTGAATTAGAAAACAAGATTGAATGGAGTCCATGGGATTTCATTGTAGTAAAATGTTTTTCAAATTGCAAGTCAGGACTGGTGAACTATGAGATAGGACAGAATAAAATGTACCAAGAACCATTGTGTATCATAAGATTATGTTTTATTTCTTAACAGTCTTACTTGTCTATGACATACATGTGTGTGTATGTATATACTAGGCCATAACACAAAATCTGTGTTTTACTTTGGGTCCAGAGTCAAAATGTCTATTAATCAGTGTTTTGGAAAGAGCCTGGGCTTTGGCATCAGATGGTTCTAAATCTGAATGTTTTACTACTGCTATTATTATCTAAAGAGTTTCTGTCCCAGGGCGATCAGGGTTGATGCACTGGATGACCCTGAGGGACGGGATGGGGAGGAAGGTGGGAGGGAGGGTCAAGATGAGGAACACATGTACACCCATGGTAATTCATATGAATGTATGGCAAAAAACACCACAACATTGTAAAGTAATTAGTCTCCAATTAAAATAAATTTTTAAAAAAGAAAAAAAGAGTTCCTGTCCCAAGTCAATCCTCTGTCCTCAGACTACTTGTGAAACCAAAGAAAAATTCCTTTTCTATTAAAATTCAAATATTAACAGCCCCAACCCTTTATGGTGGCTATTGGAAACTTCTTATTAACAATAAAACTAATGTTTAAATTATGATTTGAAATGAACAAAACTTTACTCATTCAGATGATATTTATAAATGCTTAGCCTAAACTCCATGAGAGCAGAAATCATATGGATTTCCTTTGCACTCAAGCCAGACTTTTTAAATAGCAAGGCTCTATGAATATTCAATTATAATAATGGCTGAGCAAATAAAAGACTAAAGAAGCCAGTGAAGGACTACTCTATTGCAGACACTGGAGTAAAAATGAACAAGGCATAAAACTGAGTCTTTAGGAAAATCAGATATATACATGTACTACTCAACTTACGTTTTCAGTAAATATTTATTTAGAACCTACTCTTTTCCAGGTACTTTGCTTGCTACTACAGTAAACAAAACAACAAAATTTGCTCCCTAAAGGTGAAGAGATACTACATAATAATCATAAAAACAGCTATAGAATGGAAGTTAAGTGCTATGCAGGGTATCAGGAAATAATAAAATAACAAAAGTTAATATAGACACAGAAGAGAATTAGGGAATGCTCAGAAAAGCAGCTCCATGAGAAAATGTAGCCTGAATCTGAAGCTTAAAAGCTAGATGCTCCCCCACGCCGCCCCCCTTCAAGAGAGAACAAAGAAAAGACCAATGTAGACTGAGAGACTGAACTAGCAGGAAACTGATGGGAATAAAGTAAGAGATGTAGACAGGAGCCAAGCCATTCACATCAACCTTTCCTAGGATGCTGAACCATGGGGAACTGGAGCACCGCATGATCACGCATACACTCTATAAAGATCACTGAATTATCCTATGGAGGGTAGCTTGGAAGATGAAATAACAGATGTTGTTGGGAAACTACCTGAAAGAAATTTCAGAATGTCAAGGTGGAAATGATTGCATCATCTTAGATAGGACCGTGTAAGGGAATGAGAAGTGTCCAGAATTGAGGTTATTTTGGACACAAAGTCAAGAAGAGACCTTGGAAATGAATTAAGAGTGGAAGATGGCACATCAGGTGAAGGTGGAGGAAGGCATCAAGAAGAACACTTAGGTCTTGACCAAACAACTGGAGGAAAGAGAAGCAATTGGGAGGCTGAAGAGACAAATATCTGTGGTAAATGATTAAAACAGTAGTATAACATTAAATTTGAAGTGTCTATAGGATGTTCAAAATTTTCAGGAAGGCACTTAATATCTGGTATGAAGATCAGAGGAGAGATCTAGCAAAGAGATACATATATGAGAAATATATACAATTTTACATATGCAATTTAAATAAGGTAGATAAATGTGCTCACCTCAGTTCAGTTCAGTTCAGTCACTCAGTCATGTCTGACTGACTGCAGCATGCCAGGCCTCCCTGTCCATCACCAACATCCAGAGCTTACTCAAACTCATGTCCATCAAGCTGGTGATGCCATCCAACCATCTCATCCTCTGTTGTCCCCTTCTCCTCCTGTCTTCAATCTTTTCCAGCATCAGGGTCTTTTCAAAGGAGTAAGTTCTTTGCATCAGGTGGCCAAAGTATTGGAGTTTCAGCTTCAGCATCAGTCTTTCCAATGAATATTCAGGACTGATTTCCTTTAGGATAGACTGATTGGATCTCCTTGTAGTTCAAAGGACTCTCAAGAGTGTTCTCCAACACCACAGTTCAAAAGCATCAATTCTTCAGTGTTCAGCTTTCTTTATAATCCAGCTCTCACATCCATACATGACTACTGAAAAAACTGTACCTTTGACTAGATGGATCTTTGTTGGCAAAGTAATGTGTCTGCTTTTTAATATGCTGTCTAGACTGATCATAGCTTTCCTTTCAAGGAGCAAGCATCTTTTAATTTAATGGCTGCAGTCACCATCTGCAGTGATTTTGGAGCCCCCCAAATAAAGTCTCTCACTGTTTCCTTTGTTTCCCCACGTATTTGCCATGAAATAATTGGACTGGATGCCATGATCTTCGTTTTCTGAATGTTGAGTTTTAAGCCAACTTTTTCACTCTCCTCTTTCACTTTCATCAAGAGGCTCTTTAGTTCTTCTTCACTTTCTGCCATAAGGGTGGTGTCATCTGCATATCTGAGGTTATTGATATTTCTCCTGGCAATCTTGATTCCAGCTTGTGCTTCTTCAAGCTCAGCATTTTTCATGATGTACTCTGTATACAAGTTAAATAAGCAGGGTGACAATATACAGCCTTGACGTACTCCTTTCCCGATTTGGAACCAGTCCATTGTTCCATGTCCAGTTCTAACTGTTGCTTCTTGACCTACATACAGATTCTCAGGAGGCAGGTCAGGTGGTCTGGTATTTCCATCTCTTGAAGCATTTTCCACAGTTTGTTGTGATCCACATAGTCAAAGGCTTTGGTGTAGTCGATAAAGTAGAAATAGATGTTTTTCTGGAACTCTCTTGCTTTTTCAATGATCCAGCGAATGTTGGCAATTTGATCTCTGGTTCCTCTGCCTTTTCTAAAACCAGCTTGAACATCTGGAAGTTCACGGTTCATGTACTGTTGGAGCCTCGCTTGGAGAATTTTGAGCATTACTTTACTAGCATGTGAGATGAGTGCAATTGTGCAGTAATTTGAACATTCTTTGGCATTGCCTTTCTTTGGGATTGGAATGAAAACTGACCTTTTCCATTCCTGTGGCCACTGCTGAGTTTTCCAAATTTGCTGGTATATTGAGTGCAGCACTTTCATAGCATTATCTTTTAGGATTTGAAATAGCTCAACTGGAATTCCCTCACCTCCACTAGCTTTGTTCATAGTGACGCTTCCTAAGGCCCACTTGACTTCACATTCCAGGATGTCTGGCTCTAGGTGAGTGATCACACCATCATGGTTATCTGGGTCATGAAGATCTTTTTTGTATAGTTCTTCTGTGTATTCTTGCCATCTCTTCTTAATATTTTCTGCTTCCTCATGCCACCTCTGCTTAATATCTTCTTTTTCTCCATAACGTTTAGTATAATCTGATATACTTTGTAATTATTTGATTACTTTTTTATTCCCTATCTCTCTCAAACTAAAATGTCATGGAAGCTTCATGAGAACAGTGATCCATCACCATAGATTAGTACAGTTCTTTTTTTTCTTTTGAATACAGTTAACATACATCATTACCTGGGAGGGTTTAAGATTTCACCCTGGTTGGAAGCTGACACGTTATTCTGCCACAGTTAAAGGCAGTCTGACAGAAGACACAGACTCCTGACTCAGAGAAAAGAGATGTAATTACTCAATAGCAATAGCCAGAGTCCCAGTGTTTGCTCTGGTTCCCCAGGCCCAGCCTCCATAGCGTGACACGAAGAGGGCCAAGGAAACATACAGAGAAAGCACAATGTGCTACAAGGGAAGGATGCCCAGCTTTTAAAAATCCCTAAATTTTTTCAAGGGCACTATGCCTGGAAATTCCCTGGTGGTCCAACAGTTAGGACTTGGTGCTCTCACTGCCATGGCCCAGGTTCAATCCCTGCTTGGGGAACTAAGATACCACAAACCATGTGATGCAGATACACAAAAAAAGCATTATACGTGCCTAAACTTTGCCCTAGTGAGAGATACTATCTTATACCCAATGGCAAACAAACCTGTCCTTTACACCAGAGAGAGAGACTATTCTACATTCCAAGGCTATTTCCTGTAGAAACACTCTTGAAAAGATTGTTTGAAACACACGCAGTCGATGTCTCTACCCATAAGACATGCAGAAAGATGAGAAAGAATTGAGAATTATCTCCCCAAACCACAAATCGTTCCAAAATATACACAAGGCATATTTTGGAATGAAAGATCAATTCTTTGAGGTAGGTACTGTTATTATTTCCATCCCCAGGTGAACTACTTGTCCAAGGACATAGAGCTGGTAAGAGTCTCTGGTGAGCCCACTCTACCTTGGAGTACACACACACCTTAGGAAAGAGAGTCCTCCTTACCTCTAACCTGGCCCTCTGTCAGCTACTTTAGGCTTTGTGAATGGGTGGCAGAAAAAGACAGAAAACAGAGAAAGAATTTTAAAAGCTGAAGAAAAAGAAGCAAGAATGGAATTTTTTTAGATATTCATACCTTTTATACACCTAGAATTACAGAGGACAAGAACTTTTGAGTTCACCTTACAGATGAGAAAACCAGAACTTGACCATGGGCTTTCTCTCCATAGTCAGAGGAAGTTAGGGCAAGAACCAAGTAACCACTAGTAATCTCTTCCTGACAGTCTTTACCTTGCACTTTTACCTAGGAAGGCCTAGGGCATTCCTCTCCTACACCTTTCTTACACTGGTGGTGTGCCCCAAACCTGGAGGACAGGCTATACTACGGAGTCAATCAATAACCAAGGAGATCTGTGACGCAGAGCAGGAGGTGGAGACTGGAAGCCCACGCACACTATATGACCCTTCCAGTCCCAGGGTTCCAGAGCGAAGTGTAAGTTCAGTGCAGTTTTCGACTGAGCTCTAGAACCAGCATTTCAGCCATGAAGGTGGCAAGCATCTTTCTCCTCACTGCCTTGGTTCTGATGAGTTTATCTGGTAGGTGTCGTTGCTTATTTTTCTGATTTGAGTAAAACCTTTTTGACTTGTTGCCTTATTGAGCACATTACTTTCAAGACTTAGAGTCTACTCTTGGACAGATCTTTTGGTTCTAGGGAGGTGAAATAAGATCAGTAGATGAGAATTATATATCGAAAGAGGGATTTTAACGTAACACAGGAAAACAATTTTACTAGTGCTCAGACATGAAATTTTTTTTTTCAGGTAATGAAGCTGACTCTTCAAGAGATATGGTAGAAAAATGAAGGGATCATTTCAACATCAAGTACCCTTCTAACTCTGTACATGTTTAAGGTCAATTTACAAATTTTATGTTCTCATGGAATTGTAGAAATAGGTTACAATGGTTTCCAGTTATTCAGTGTACAGGGCAGAGTTTAAGAATTTGACTTTTGACCTACAGAATAATTTTAGAAAAAATATTCTTTTTGAATAGATGGTATGTGTATATCTTCAAACTGTCTTGATAATGCTGAGAGATGATTTGAACCCCCAGAATCGGCATCAGCTTCCTTTTTGTCTTTGGAAATGGATAACGTGTTAAATTTTTTATCAGATCTAGCAAAGAAACTAAATCAACACTTTATGAAAAAAGGAACAATGCTGTTTGTTGTATTTGCTAAATATTTATGGGAGTGGTGGTCCCTTTTCCATTTCTCATGCATATCAATTAATACAGATAGATGCCTGTGTGGCGATCACCTGCTCATTAAATCTTAGACTCAACTAGATTCTAAAATCCAGTGGGATTCTCACCACATCAGGTTCTGACTATTCCAGGGACCTTCTTTTCCAGGCCTGTGAGTGTCTTATGCCTTTTCAAAACATTTAGCTCAGGAAAACTACCTCCTTACCTAGTTGACCTCAGAGATTGTTAATAACAAAATCAAATCTGACCAACATTTCTTCCTTTAGAAGAAGTGACTAATACTATCAAATTAGTCCATCTTCCCTACAATGAGCTCACCCAGAGTCACCAAATCCTACATAAACGTGATGTCATCAAGACCTGCTATTTTCTGGAAAATGCAGCATGACAATTTTAAGTATCTACCTGTAGATTCAAAAAATGTGAATTAAACTAATAGCACAATGCAGTGGACGAAAAGAGGTCTTTGGGAACCAAAGTTTGAGTTGTCAGAAGATTCCACTTTTTTTAGTATCACTTACAAAAGAAGACTTACGTATAAATATAAAAGTTAGTTTTGCATCATAAGACCTGGTAATTGCTAGTGTTAACTGTTTTACTGGTTATAGAAACTCTCCATATCTTTATCTATAAACTTAAGATAGATACTTACATTTCCTACATCAATAAACAAGTTGCTAACTAGAATGTCAGTGAGTATTCAGAAGGTATTTGCTCTGTGCCTGAGACATCTGAAGCAGTAAGTACATCGTTTTTATTTTCAAGGAAACAAGTCAACTTGTCTTAAATATACAAAACTTTTGTCCTAATCAAATTTTTGCTTAATTTTTTTGAGGTTTCAGAAGGCAGGCTGTGAGTGAACAGCAGTGAGATGTCCTTGAGGAAAAAAGATGGAAATAAGAAGGGCTAGGTGGTGAAAGAGGCCAGCAGAGAAGACATAGACTTAAGTGGAAGCAGAAATTTCTGAATGAGAATACATCTGTCCTCTCCCATTCAAGACTCAACTTCACATGTCTGATTTATGTTTTCCAGGTAACAGTGGAGCTAACATCCTGGGAAGAGAGGTAGAGACAATTTTGTAATTTTTTTTACCTCCGGGGCTAGAAGTGTTTGTTCCAACCAAAGCGTAGTCTAACTCACCTTTCAATTTAGCCTCAAGTTAATACAAGGAGTTTGAACACTGGCAAGGCTTAACCTACTAAACATGGGTAGTGATTGTAGTTCCCCACAGGTGCTTATGTTGAGGGATAAATTCTCAGATACACAGGCAATTTCTGTGTAGTCGTATTATGTTTGCTGTAAAGGGGTTTTTATATATAGTGGGGCTATCTTGTAGGACACGAATTTTAAGTGGAGACCAGCAGAAGAAGTGTCCTCTTTTCATTACATTTATACGTAGTGAGAAGGCCAATGACAAACCAAAAGTGCATGAGTAAATAAATTACTACATCTCTGATGTATTATAAAGAAGTTCTGATTCCATTAGCAACTTACCCTAGAGTTTCCGTGGTGGCTCAGTGATAAAGAATCCTCCTACCAGTGCAAGAGACCTGGGTTTGATCCACGGTTGGGGAGGATCCCACAAGCCGCGGAGCAAAAAACATGTTTGCCAAAACCATTGGCAAATGGGTTTCATGCTCTAGAGCCCAGCAACCGCAACTACTGAGCCCTCAAGCTGCCACTCCTGAAGCCCATGGGTCCCTAGACTCATGCTCCGCTACAGGAGAAGCCACTGCAATGAGAAGCCCACACCCGGTAACTAGAGAGTAGCCTGTGCTCACTGCAACTAGACAAAGTCTGTGCAGCAACAAAGACCCAGAGCAGCCAAAAATAAATAAATATTAGAGTCAAGTGGTGAAGAGCTAAAGTTCAGGACCTGGATTGACAGGGTTTAAATCCAGGAACCAGTAATTATTAGGTGTGTGACCTGGGATGATTTACTCCCTTTGTACTTCATTATCCTTACTAGAAGGAAAGTATGATAAAAAAAGTTCATAGGCTAGTTGTGAAGTTTAAATATAATAATACATAAAAAGCATTTTGGACAGTGTCTGCCCTGTGAAAGTCATTTCATAATTACTAGTTCTTACTGATGGTAGAGAAAACAGGCTGTGCAAAAACTCCAAAGGTGGAAGGCACTGCACGTCTTTAAGTGACTTGGATAAGACCAAGGGAATAGGACTACTGTGTGCAAGAAAGAACATGCTTCAAGGTATGGCTGACCTGAGAGAAGCTGGCACTTGTAGTGACTGTAAACTTGAACATTCTCTCACTCACCCTATTCAAACCTCACAACACCACGATGAGACAGGTAGGAAAAAGGACAACATCATTCTTGTTTGGCAAATGAAGTGACTGTGGTTCAGAGACACCAAGAGATTTCCCAATGTCACACAGCCTGTAAGTAGCAGAGGCATTACTTAAAACCAGGTTTTCTGAACACAAATTTTGGATTCTTCCCTTTAGAACACTTAGTATCAGCCTTCCAATCCATTTTTAAGGTGATCAACTCAGGGAGATTTTAGAGACTGTGCTATAAATTCAAAGAATGAAAAATGATGGGAAATGATTCTGTTTCATTCCATTTATAGGCCAAGTGCACAAATGAAGTGAACGGATGTCCCAGGATCTATAACCCTGTCTGTGGGACAGATGGAGTTACTTATTCTAATGAATGCTTGTTATGTATGGAAAATAAGTGAGTACAAGCTTGAATTTCTTTTAAAATATATATTTTAAGCTAGATGTCTTCAGATTTTTATATATCTAAGACTCAGTGAATATGCCAATAACATGAATTTCACCATGTGAAAAACAAAATACCTAGTTTTCCCTCAAATATTCTTGATCTTTTTCTCATTATATATCTGTAAAGATTATATAGAAGTGTGTGTGCATTATGATAGAAGAGTATACATTGTGTCAAGCATTGTGCAAGGTATTTAATATTCATAATGACTCTATGAGGTAAATAATACTAAGCTTATTATGTCCAGGAGAAAATTGAGATTTAGTTAGTTTAAATAATGCTTAGCAATGAGTGACAGATCTGGTACGAAATCCTTGCTCTTTCCATGATAAAGTCAGGTACCAGCCTAAGTACATGTGAGATACAGAAGAAAATCCTCCAGGTTTTGTCTCCCAGTTTGCTTACGCTCAATGCTAACACAGTGGGGTCAGTGGTCGTGTAAGCAAAGTGCTCTGAGAGCACAAAATCAAAAAGAATTAATTATGCCTGCTAGGATTTTGAGAAGTTTGGAGGCTTTCTCTAGGACATTCTAAAGAAAGAGAGAGAAGTATTCCAATATGAAGAAAAAACTGAACAAAAGCCAGAAAGTAAGTAATAATATGGTGCAGTATAAAAGGTGTTTAAGAAATTACCAAGCAATAGAGGAGGTGAATGGCACCCCACTCCAGTACTCTTGCCTGGAAACTCTCATGGATGGAGGAGCCTGGTGGGCTGCAGTCCATGGGGTCGCTGGGAGTTAGACACGACTGAGCGACTTCACTTTCAGTTTTCACTTTCATGCATTGGAGAAGGAAATGGCAACCCACTCCAGTGTTCTTGCCTGGAGAATCCCAGGGACCTGGGAGCCTGGTGGGCTGCCGGCTATGGGGTCGCACAGAGTCGGACACGACTGAAGCGACTTAGCAGCAGCAGCAGCAGCAGAGGAGGTGAAGTGTTTGAATGCTTCTTTCAATTATTTTTTTAAAAAGTCAGTTCTATGATAAAAAAACTCCAAGGTTTTTTAGCAAACGAGATAGTATGGATTTTTTAAAGCTCACAATGTACCCCAAATTCCCTTATACTTAAAAAAAAAACATTCTTTGCAATAGTAATCATCGTATTTACTAAAGTCCTAAAATATGCAAAGGTGAATTATATTGATTAGGTGACCAAAAACATATTTTGATAACACTTTTTTTAATGGATGTGAGAACCAGCCTCAGTGGAGTTTCTGAACTGACTGTAGGTGGCTAGTGATGGGAATCAGACTCACGAGCTCAGAGAAATAAATTTGCCACAGATATTCTGTCTTTGCTACTGAACACTTTCTGCCAAGCATTGTGCTAGTCTCCTCCACTTGTGAATATAACTAAGAGAAAATAGCACAAATAAGGTAATTTCTTGTAACTTGTGACAAATGCCGTTACATGGGTGTTAGCAATGTGCTATAGGAATGAAGGAGAGAGACAGATTGCTTCTTACTGAAAGGGTCAAGAAAGGATTCATGAAAAGGAAGTCATTTAAACAGTGGTCTGTTTTCATAGTATCACAAAAGCCTTCCAGGTTAAATAAAGATGTAGAATGGTCAAACAAAAGAGATTCCGCAAGGAACCTAGAAAATTCTGCTATTTTGGAACTGATGTGGTGTTAAGACTTTGATTTAGGCTCAAATGACTGCATGCACTTCCATCATTCCACTGCTCTAATTCACTGTATCATGAACCCTCTCTTTGATCTGCTTTAAATCATTTCAGAAAATTCTTGGTATTTAACAAGGATTGTGGAAATAGGTTCCCAGGGAGAAATATTTAATATCCTAAAGTTGTAGGCTGAAAACATTAGATTCTCTGCTTTTAAAAAAATCCCACGCTAAAAACTTATAAAAGAAAGTTGAAACCACCTGTTAATTTTCTCAAGGCCTATGCTATTGATGTTAAAGTCAAACATCATATTTCTGTCCAAGGGGAGGGGAAAGCAGTACAACAGCCTTGAGACTTGGGCGACTTCCAAGTGCCAAGATCAAACGGCCTAATATTTAGAGTGAAACACTGGAAAAATATGAGCATAGGGCTGGGACGCCCTGTTTCTTTAGATTTTAAAAATCTATCAGTCCTACCTGCTTTTTCTATTCTTTTAAAAATATGTAAATAAGGGGGCAATATTTGAATGCCCAAAAAAGTACTTTCTATTCCTATATTTCTCTAAGAAAGCAAGAGAGAGAAATGTGGCTTTTTGAAAAGTACCATTTTTTAAAAAATATTTTTAGCTGGAGGATAGTTGTTTCACAATGTTTATACAAGAGTGTGAATCAGCCGTAAGTATACATGTCTCCTCCCTCTTGAACTGCCCCCACCTAGTCCCACCCCTCCAGGCTGTCACAGAGGACTGCGTTGAACTCCCTGTGTTGTTTAGCAACTTTCTATTAGATATCTATTTTACATGTGGTAATATATATGCTTCAATGCTACTCATGTATCATTTTGCTTTTCTTTCTACTGCCCATCAAAACCGCCAAAAAAGTGTTAATATATTGTATGGTTAACTAGATCCAGGTTCTGACCCTAGTTGTTGAGTTTTGCAATGAGTAGAAGAACAAGGGCTTGCATCTCCTTGATCACTGTGCTCCTGGCAGATATATTCAGTAAGAACTTTTTTTCTAATTACTCTGTATCTTCTCAGGCAACCTACACTGGCAAATTCTTTTCTATAAACTAGCATTCTCCTGCAAGAACTTTTTGCAATGACGGAAATGCTGTCCAATATGGAGGCCTCTAGTCATGGCACCAGCACTTAAAACATGGCTACCATAACCAAAAAGCTGGACTTTTAACATTATTAAACTGATTTAAATTTAAGCAGCTATATGAGATCATGTCAGCTGTCATGGACAGCATAGCTATGGAAAATAAGTCCAACCATGGGCTCTGTCTAGATGCTAAATAAAGCAACTATCCTACGAGATAAGGATATGATTTCCCTTTGCAAAATCTCACAGATGGGAATCCCCAGAGTCCTAAGGCAAAGATCCGAAAGTAGCCTGGGCACCTGCTAAGCTGGAAATCTGGTGGCTAGGACAATGACGGCAGCAGGAAAAGCAACAATGGATTAAAGATTAATTCCAAGGCTTTTAATGATGCCCTGCTAGATCTGTCAACTCTATAAGGATGAACATTTTTCCCTTCTGTTGTATTCTCAATATAGGTAGTAGTTCTCAATCAGTATTTGATGACTTAATAAGTGAATGAATATATGAATAAGAGAAACAGAAATGGAAGGAAATCTCAAACCTCTCATTTTAAATAAAGCTGAATTTTTTCCTTGTTTTCCCCCCATAGTCACATTTTCTCAGCAAAGTTTAAACTAATTTTTTTTCCCCCAATCTCTTCTACAGGGAACGTCAGACTCCTGTCCTCATTCAAAAATCTGGGCCTTGCTGAGAACCAAAGTTCTGAAATCCCATAAGTACACTACAATGCATGGCTGGCCTGATTGCTGAATAAAATGCATCTAAATACGTCCTGTTGCTCCTATATGCTTTTTCCTCAAAGGCATGTTTGATTATACCAAGAACGGAGGCTGGAGGCAAACTCAAAATAAACCGAGTTTTACAAAATACAGCAATCCTATAATTTTGGACAGGGTTTCTTTCAGGATGCTTTTCCCTTCCCCATCCTCCTCACATTCTGAGGACTCTGTCTCAGGAAATGTGACTGCAGACATTAAATGACAGGATGCAGTCGATCACAAATATCGTAATCCCATGGGGATTAGACTAGCATTTTAAGAAACAATTGGAAAGCTCTCAGTCCAGAAACATGTTGCCTCACACCATTCACTGACTGAAATAATTTCTTTAGGGTTCCTTGGAATTTAACTGAGCATCTGTTGTACCTGGCACTGGTCTAGGCACAGAGGCATACGATTCTGAAATGCTGCCTGTCCAGTGGAATAGAGTTTAGTCTTAAGATTTTCCATATATCTCACAGTAGATTTGAGGTGAGGCACGACTTTCTCAAAGAGGCTCTAAATCATTGAGGAAACCAAAAGAGTTACATTTTCTCAGCTGTGTGATGGAGGAGCCTTTGCATTCAGCCTTAATTCTCCCCCAGCAGAGGCTATTCCCCACTAGTTACTGAGATGAGTGGCAGTGATGGAGACCTCCCCATTTTCTCTGGCAGCCCGAGGACTCTATCTCTGGCTTGACTTGGAGATTTGCTTTTTTGGGTCTCACGGGTTTGCGCTGAGATGAACAAAGAGGAACTAAGACCTGATTCTGATTTAACTTTTGCCACCAAAGCACTCCCAAGAGATGATCTGCTGTGAAAAATAGGGACTTCAGACCTACAAGACTACAGATGAAATGGTCATGAGGCCTCTGTGTGGTTCACTTTGCTTTACCTATGAGCCACAATAACCCTGTGTAGTTAACCTTATCTCGTGAGTAAACTTAGCAAAGTTAGATAACCTGACTAATATCACCACCAAATAAGGTGGCAAAATTGGGCTTGTAATTCAGGACAGACTCCAAATCTAATGCATTTTAGTCGAAACCACAATCACCCCAGGTAGACTATCCCTTCCTGATTTCTACAGGAACTTTAGGTAACATGCTCACATTAAATGGCATATGTAGAAATAAGAAGTGCCTCAAAAGGAAAAAGATATCTATAATCACAAAAATAGAGAAGGAAAAGCAGTTTGAATTCCTAAGCTCAGACAAAGAAGTAGCCCAGAATGGAGAAGTAGATAGAGGGTAAGATGACCCTGAGATGCATCAGGTTCCCTGATAAATAATGGAGAATTCATCACCCATTGAACCAAGAGTAGCCAATAAAATCTGTCCCACACTTGCAAAACACAGTTGCATGACACTTAAGGTTTAGGTTAATTTCTTGTGATATTCAGAATATACATGGCTTGAGGTTTAAATCTGACCACTAGGGGATGCTGTGGTCTACTAAGTGACTCAGGCAAACACACCTCACAGCTCACCAGGTTAAATTATGGATGCAAGATGGCTTCCAGCATCTTGTCTGTGATGCTAGAGGACATTTGAAGGGCAATGCTAAGCGTAAGGAACTTTGCTCTAGTAAACAGATTTAAACATTGAATGCTAGAAATTGTCACGGTCTGGAGAGAAGAGATTTGAAGATTACAGGCAGAGGCAATAAATAAACCTAGATTGTCTACATTTAATGGTTCTGCTCACTTTCTGACTTGTTAAAAAATAAATTTAGGCAACCCACCTTTCTGTCTGGCCATATTTTTGAGACCTCCAACCTAACTGTTGCTAGGCCAAATTCTTGGGACACAAGACACAGGAGGAAACAGCTGCCCCTGGAAAGAAAGGAAGGGCAACTAATGGCACCTGAAAGCAAATTTATGAGTCACATGATTCAAGGATCTGAAACAGAGGGATTCTGGAGGGCCCTCCTGGGTAGGAATCCTTTCCCTGTCCCATATTTCTCATTTGCAGAAAAAGGGCTTCAGCCTCCTAGGCCTTCCCTGAATTCCAAATAGCACATTCAATCAGGAAAGTAAGAGAATGCAGAAACAAAGGAAGAATGATCAAGAAACTATAATTCAGTGATTTAAGCCGAGTCCTGGTTCCTCCTCAAGGGGTGTTGTTGCTGTTCAGTTGCTAAGTCGTGTCTGTGACCCCGTGGACTGCAGCACGCCAGGCTTCCCTGTCCTTCACTATCTCCTGGAGCTTGCTCAAACTCATGTCCATTGACTTGTTGATGCTATCCAACCATCTCATCACCCACTTCTCCTCTTGCCCTCAATCTTTCCCAGCATCAGGGTCTTTTCCAAGGGATACACTTAATGATATCTTTGAGTTCTTCTGAAGGAACTAAGGCCCACATCGCGTGGAGGATGGTAACTTCAGGCTGAGCACAAAGTTCCCGGAACCACTCTGTTATCTCACCCACCAACCAATCAGAAGAGAATCACACACACTATAGCCCTCACCCCAAATTTTACCTATAAAAATTTCTCCCTAAATGGCATCAGAGAATTGGGGGTTTTGAGCATAAGCCACCTCATGCCTGTTGCTTGGTCCTCCAGTAAGTTTCTGCTCCACACTCTGATGTTTTGGTTGTTTGGCCTCACTGTGCAATGGGGACATGACCTTATCTTCAGTAACAGACTGATTTCTTACAAATGATTTTTTCCTGCCAATCTGGATTTGGAAAGGAAAGGACAAAATGAAACCTACCTTCCTATCTGGAGCAGCCACCACAGATAGAAACAGTGATGAGCCAGCTGACTTTGGTGTCAACTACAAATTGGCGCTTGCCATCTACCTATCTACTGCTGCAAGGATTAAGTTATATGCTGCTACGGGTGCTGACCTTCAACATCCCCTGAAAGGAATTCAGGGTGAAGATCAGAAATGAAGCACTCAATTGCAAGGGTGGGGGATGGCAGGACAGGTCTTTCAGATAGATGATTTCAGGAGCCCAGTTCTTGTATCTCCCCATACCTAGAAAAGCACTAAAATCCTTCATGGTAATGACTGTTCCCTGTAATTAGCAAAGGCTTCACGAGACTAGTAGAAACTTTCTGGAAAAATATGTGCTTGATTGCATGTATTCCCCCTTCACCAAAAATCATGTATATACTGACCATTCCCCCCACCAACTCTTTGGAACAGTTTCTCAGAGCTATCTGAGGTGCTGTTTCCTGGGCTGCAGTTTTCACTCTGCCCCAAATAAAACTGAATTAGCAATTCTCACATCATGCCTTTTTTTTTAAGTCCACGTAACTATTCTTACAGGTTTCCCATGCTGCTAGTGGTAAAAACAAACAAACAAACAAACAAAAACCCATCTGCCAATGCAGGAGACGGACAGGGGTTTGAGATCTGATTCAGGAAGATCCCCTGGGGGGAGGGCATGGCAACTCACTCCAGTATTCTTGCCTGGAGAATCCCATAGACAGAAGAGCCTGGTGGGCTATATAGTCCATAGGATTGCAAAGAGTTGGACATGACTGAAGCAACTTAGCACCACACAAGTATTCTCATCTTTGGCCGGCTCCTGCCAGATTTCCCTGGATCCTCTCTGCAGGTTCTGGAGAGAGTAGTGTGTCCCATTGGCCACCAGGAACTTTAAAGAAGGAAAAAGAATTTTGCTTCTATCCTTTATGGTGAGCGCTGGCTGAGAAAACCCCATTTTCTTCAGGACACATCTTCTCAAAGGCATGTCATACATGGATAAGCTTATCTAGCTTAAAAGTTCTCCACAGTGGCCATTGTAATTCATAATTATCTTTGGGAAGCTTAACTTGCTTGTTCAGCCTTCAAACAAAATTTTACTTGCTGGAGGCCTTACTCTGGACCTAATCCAGCGTAAATTGGACCTGGTCTGATCCTCCACCAGGTCTGGTTTAGGGGTTGGACCAGGTCTGTCACTGGAAACAGTTCTATATCTGTGTCCCATGCCACCCAACTCAGGCCAGTTTGGGGATCCAGGCAGTGGGAAAAAAAAAAATGCTCAAAACGCAAAAAATGCTCAAAGCAGTGAACACTCCTAACACACAATCTATGGATGGAGGATTAGAGGAAACTTACCCACCACCTCCAGAGGCAGTGAGGAAGCAGCAACTCAAGGGACTCCTCAGGTACCTTCGCTGCTGTTGCTCGCTGCCGCTGAGAGCCGTCAAATGTCTCCTTGTTTCTCTGTTCAGTCACCAAACCTGTGTTAAGATAAACTGAGGCATATTAAAAATCCTGTTTGAGCAAAAATGGATTCAAATTGTGCAGCATCCAAATTAGCAGTTAAGAAGGAGCCCCAAGGGTCAGTGCAAAGTGGTATTTGCATTCAGAAAGGACAAGAAGTTACTAGACAAAAAGCAGATTGAGTACTGTAGGGTCACTTTTCTTTAGGGGATGGTGGGGGGTCTATCAGGCAGATTACTTAACTGATGCTGATTAGGCAATTTCTGATCACTAGTTTAAGATTCTATTTCTGGGAATGGAAACTAAAATTAAGTTAATTCAGTTGATGACATGGGTCTTAGCCTAAGAAACTCCATTTGAGGCAGGTTGCCTTATTTTTAACAGACCCATCAGAAAGCATGTGGATTGCTATTTGATTTGCTGTTTCATGTCTGGTTGGTTCAGCAGCTCACGGGGGGAGACTCAAGAAGGAGGAGATATATGTATACATTTGGCTGATTCACAGTTGTCCTATAGCAGAAACTGACACAACATTGTAAAGCAATTATATGCTAATTAAAAAAAGAAATTTACAACTGAAATGTGTTTAGAGGAGAGAGGCTACCATGATAGGGAAGAATTTGCAACTTTGTGCTATGACAGATGGTTGAAAGAATAGGAAACTTTGGTCTGAGGAAAGGCAAACCTTTAGAAATCTGGTGGCTGTTTTCAAACAATTTAAGGGAGAGAGTGTTAACACCATGAAAGCAGAAACTCTCTTCTCAGTGCTGTATTACAGGCTGCAAGACAGTATCTATCATCTAGAAGGTGCCTGATTAATATTCTTTTTCTTACAAACAAATGAATGAAGAAGAGAAATTAACATGCTCTTTTTGGCCCCAAAGGGTAGAATTTAGACTAATTGAGTAGGGATTAAAGGGAGGTTGATTTGCATTCAGTAGAAAATCAAATAGTATAATGGTTAAAATCAAGGACTCTGGGTTAGAGTCCTGGGCTGGAATCTAGTTTTACCACTGTTTAACCATGTGTCCTGGAAAAAGGCAGAGAATTATGTCTCAATTCCTTAATCTCTTATATAGGGTTAAAAATAACAATAACAAGTACCTCTTAGGGCAGTCAGCACAATGCCTACCTTATAGTTAGGTGTTCAAGAAGGATTAACTATTGTTGTTGTTGTTGTTATTCATCTCATAACCCTTTGAGCTCACTAAAGAGGTCTCCTGGTACATGATAGGAGGAGAAACAATTCACTACATCATTAAATTGTTATCTTACAGAAGAGATTCTTTAACTGGATACAAGGTCAGACTAAAATCTCTCTGCTTTTAACTGTAGAAAAATTCCAGAACTATAAACCACACCCCCAAAACAAGAACTCTAGAGTAGTGGCTGGGAATAAGTGTTGCGGAAGGAGAAGGTTTTTTTGGCCCTCAGAAAAGATAAGGTAATAAACCCAACTTCCACTGTTATAACGTTCCCCTTCTCTGGAGAAATAAGGCATGCAGGACGGTTTCCCTTCGTATTTGAAATTTAAAGCTATCAGACAAAAACAGTATACAAAAAAAATTTTTGTCCATTGGAGAAGTAAACTTGTTTGAAATTAAACTTTTTTTGAGTATTTTTTTTATAGTCAATGATTTCTTATAGTTTATGGAGCCTCCTGAAGAATAGGAACATGAAAAACATTGAACATTTTATTTCCATTTCTCTTGCCCAGTTTAGCCCCTAAAAACCTTTGCTTATTCCAACTAAGTTAAAATAAAACGCATTTGCATAATAAAGGAGGCAATTACATAAAAATGTCCTAAGCTCTACACTGCCAACAATTTCCTTTGTTTTCATTCATTATGTAAGCAGTACCTAACTTTAAGCTAAAAATGTGAAAAATGGAGGTAATAAAATGATGTTCATGAAAAAGGAGTAATACAGATTTTTGCTTTTCAACAAATAGACACTCACTGGAAAGCCAACAAACATCAAAAATAAAAATGGCTATTTGGAGATCAGGTCAAAAAACAGTTTGGAGGAGCTCCATTTGTGGCCATGCATTTTTTAAAAAGATGATAATATTATATGTTGCAGGGACAGGGACCCCTTCCAGGGCCCAGAACTGGGCTCTTGTCTAACACTCGGAAATGAATTGTCCAAGGAGACACATGTGCTGACAAAGCAAGAGACTTTATTGGAAAAGGGCACCCGGGTGGAGAGCAGTAGGGGTAAGGGAACCCAGGAGAACAGCTCTGCCACGTGGCTTGCAGTCTTGGGTTTTATGGTGATGGGATTCGTTTCCGGGTTGTCTTTAGCCAATCATTCTGACTCAGTGGGCTGGAGAGAATAGCTGCTGCGCTGGATTCCCCTGTGGGACATCCCTGGTGGCTCAGACGGTAAGGAGTCTGCCTGTAACGCGGGAGACCCTGGTTCAATCCCTGGGTTGGGAAGATCCTCTGGAGAAGGAAATGGCAACCCATTCCAATATTCTCGCCTGGAAAATCCAATGGGTGGAGGAGCCTGGCAGGCTACTGTCCATGGGGGTTGCAGAGTCGGACATGACTGAGTGACTTCACTTCTTCTTTTGACTCAGAGTCCTTCCTGGTGGTACACGCCTTATTCAACCAAGATGGATGCCAGAGAGGATTCTGGGAGGTGGCTGGACATGTGGTGTCTCCTTTTGACGTTTCCTGAACTCTTCCGGTTGATGGTGGCTGATTAGTTCCGTGTTCCTTACTCGGACCGCCTGTCGTAAAACAACGCATGCAAATGGTTACTATGGTGCCTGGCCAGGATGGGAAGTTTCACTCAGTGTGTTTCCCCTAACATTATAGATGACTGTTCTACTTATTGCATGTGTAGTCATGAATAAGGCATGTAAAATAAATTTAATACTATTTGGGGGGCTTTTTATTGTTCCCTGTTGAAGGAAGAAAAAGACTAACAGAAAGTGGCAGATTAGGAATCTAGTTGTGTTGTCAAACAGTTGTGTTAGAAACAGAAAAATAAACACAAAGAAAACAAGCGGGAAAATAAGAAAAATGCATACCTGTGGAAATTAGAGGAGCAAAAAGCAGAGGAAACATGTGTAGTATAAAAACAATAATAATAATAATAAAGATAAGCACCTAAATAGAAAGAGAATGAGAAGCAGAGAGAAAGACAGTGAAAATTTAGGAAGTTTCATAGTGAATGTAATTCTTTAAAGCTATATTCAGAGTAAGTTATTATATTTTGAACTGCTTATGCTAAATATCAGGGCTTTTTAAAACTCTTATTTACTGAGATATATGTGTTTTTCTTTAAACTTACAGCTATATGTTTGAAATAAATTTTTTTGGTTTCTGAAGAACTTTAAAATACTCAAAAAATGGCTGAATAGAAATCAACTTTCAAATCTTAACAATGTAAATTAGCCCTTAATGTCTTGTAAAGTTAATGAAAATTAATAAAGATAACAGGAGCTAACTTGCACTGAGTAATAATCATATGTCCCAGACCCTATGTTAAATGCTTCCCTTGCATTGTCCCATTGAATTCTCACAAGAACCACCCCCAACCCCCCAACCCACCCCCAGAGCCTCATTTTAGGAATGAGAAAACTGAGATTCTCATTCACTCAGGGTTATAACTAGTAAAACTGCAGAGTTCCTTGGCTTATCTGTCATGTTACACTCTATCCATCTCTCACTTATAACTGCTACTGCCTTGATCTATATCAGCATTTATAGCCTTCCCTTCTTTAAAAGTAATTACTCCAGGTTCCCTGAACCTACCATGCTCTCTGGCCTCTGCATTACATCTCTGAATTATCATTATTGCTCAACTCCCCACCACCACCACCACCATTCTATTTCTCTCTCTCTCACACACACATATTATTCCCACACCTCCATCTGTCTCATTTTTTTCTTGGCTTATCAGATGAAGGTATGACCTCTGAGAATTCTTTCTTCATACAACTCTTCTTAAGTGTCCCCTCTTTTTGTTCCTTTTATGTGCTTGCCAATTTCTCAAACATTTTTTCAAGATCTCTGCCACTGCAGAAGCCCTGGTCTCTCCAAAGTCTTCTAACCTTTCCTCTTTTCTTGATTTTCTAGGCATCTAAAGCACTCTCAGGTATTTGAGTCAGGTCAGTAAATCCATTTCATAGCCAAACACACATCTCCTTCCCCAGTGCATGCTCACCAAGAAAATCAGTGGTATCTAGTAGAGGTAAAACGTGAGGACCAACAAAATTTTCCATAGAATTTGGACAATGGAATCCATCCCTAAAACACTCTCTCAAGTCTAACCCCTCTTCTCCATTTCCTCAAATACCACCCTCTCGAAGCCCAGCATTACTGCTGATATGACTGAATATAACTCACTAGGGGCTCTACCTGCCCAAGGTTATTCAGCCTGTCTTCCTTCCAATATATCCTCCTACTCTGTACACTTAATGCAAACATATGTGCTTAGTTGTTTCAGTCGTGTCCTACTCTTTACAATCTCATGGACTGTAGCCCACCAGGCTCCTCTGTCCATGGGATTTTCCTGGCAAGAATACCGGAGTGGGTTGCCATTTCCTCCTCCAGGGAATCTTCCCAACCAAGGGACTGACTGAACTTGTGTCTCCTGCATCTCCTTCATTGGCAGGCAGATTCTTTACCACTGCGCCACCCGGGAACCCTCGCTTCTACACCACAAAATAATTAAAGTAGTCCTTTAATGAAAAAGCTGTAATGGCTACACATTGTCTACTAAAGAAGGTCCCAATTTAGCCTGGTGGTTATAAGCCCTTAATGTCTTTCTGCATTCCTTTTTTATCTGTCACTTTTACCTATTTAATAAACATCACTTAAGATATTGGTTCTCAAATTTTAGACTCAATGAGAATCCCCTGGAGAGTTTCTTTACAATTTCAGTGGCCTAACCTCACCTTGCAGATATTTCAAATCAGTGGAGTTGGGGGTGGATCCCCCAAATTCCTCATTTACCTCAGTTTTTAAGCTTCCCATGAATTTTTTCCTGCTCTCCCAAACTGTTATCTTCCAATTTCCCATAAAAATATGTTGCTTCCTTTCTTATAACCACAGTCAATCTTGAATTATAAGAAAGTGTGCTAATCTTCATGTGTTTGTTGGAGTTTCCTAGGGGGAGTAATTGAGGCCTAAGTATTTCTGTATTCTGTATTACATAAACACAGCACTTTCTCTAATAAATGAAAGTTAATTTATATCAAGAATGTTGTGGTGGCCAACATTTTTAAAGAGTTGGGGTTCCTGCTTTCATATTATATGAAAATTGAGATTTAAAAATTGACGTGTGGAGAAAGACAACTTTTCTTTATCCAATTATGTTCAGTAACTGGAGTCTACAAATTAAACTGATCTATAATGGCACCCCACTCCAGCACTCTTAAGAGTCGGACACGACTTCACTTTCACTTTCACTTTTCACTTGCCTGCATTGGAGAAGGAAATGGCAACCCACTCCAGTGTTCTTGCCTGGAGAATCCCAGGGATGGGGGAGCCTGGTGGGCTGCCGTCTATGGGGTCGCACAGAGTCGGACACGACTGATGCGACTTAGCAGCAGCAGCAGCATAACAGATTGACAGGAGAAAAATGACTGATTCATATCCATATAAAAGCTAACAAAAAAGTCACAAGCTTATTAAATGGTTAAACTTAGAGGTGTATATGCTTAACTTAGTAGGGGAAAAGGAGGAAGAAGAAAAGGGATCTATGGGAAGAACAAAGAGATACAAATGGGTTTTTAGGAGAGCTGCTGTTGCTGCTAAGTCACTTCAGTCGTGTCCGACTCTGTGCGACCCCATAGACGGCAGCCCACCAGGCTCCCCCGTCCCTGGGATTCTCCAGGCAAGGATACTGGAGTGCAAAAGATGAAAAAGTGCGTGATGTTTGTTTATGCTGGTGGGAATGGTCCTTCTCTCTTCTTCAGTGACTTACTTTCATTTACTATAGGTTTACTCTTCTTTCTGTTCCCTGTAGAGCTGCCCCAGAGAGGGAATGACAGCAGTCTTATCTCCCAGAAGTTGCCTGAATCTCTGGATGAGCTGTTGCTTCTGTTCAGTAGATAAAATCCTGCACATTTAGGATGGGAGAAAGGGCCACTATCCATGGAAAAAAGAAAGCCAGACCTTCGGAAGGTAAGACTAAAGGACTGGGGGTTTTATGCCTGCTGCCCTCCTCTCTCTGCTTCCAGTGTAGGAAGCAGTGAGAACAAGGCTTCTTAGGGGTGAGAGGAAAGGAAATTGAAGCACAGGAAGATGGACCTAAGCATCAAGGAGGGTTATCTTCAAGGAAAAGATGATCACTGCTCTCGAGAGTGTCATCCCCAAGCTTGATTTGCCACTTGTTTCACACCAACATTCTCCCAAACCCCTGCCCAGTGTAAATGATGCTCTCATGTCTTGTTCCTGCCTTTACCTATCTTGACCACATTTAGTTCTAGTTCTATTGGAAGACAGTGAAGTGTATCATGCTTACAAATTGTGTCTATGGGAACAAAAGTGGGCATTTTGCACACCTAACTAGGAAGAAGGAGCTGTACTAATTGATAATTTTGGAAAGCGAGACAGAGTTTTCCTCTCAGACATTCAAAAACTCAAAGCCAAAAGTTACTTACCTGATAAAAAGTACTTTCAAGCAAACATCATTGAGAGAGACTGGTATCAATGATGTTAAGTTCTGAAAGAGAGAAGAGGGATAATTTGATTTGTTCTAAGGAATCTGGTGAAATACTCTATTTGAATGTTACTGGAGCAGAAAGAAAATGAAGCTGGGACAGAGCAAAGTCCCCTAACACCCTGCATCTGCTACCTCAAGACAGCATTGGCTGGAAGTCAGTTTCAAGTGGTAGGCAAGGAACTAAAACTTACCACTGTGAGAAAACTCACCACTGTAACAGGACCCTTTTAGCAGTGAGAGATCTGCGCTTTGGTCCCAGGAGAGGAAATTGTGAACTTCCCTAGAAGGGATAGAAGGAGAAAGCAGGAGCAGGTAGCTCTGCCCTCTGCACTCTGATCTGTGTGTCCTTGACAGTCCTGTACTGTCAACACATCTGCACTGAAGTGATGTTCCTCTTAGAACCCAGGATACTGAGGCGGGAAGACCTCGGCTAGGTATGATTCCCAGTGTGGCCCTGACACTTGCCAACGAAGTTGCTGTGTAGTTATCCACCCATCCTTTCAGAACAAAGGGAATTTCAGGGGTCACTTTCAGAGGTCATTCCTTAAAAAGGAAAACAGTGGGTTGTGCATCAGACGGAGACATCTGCCTCTGTATGCCTTGATTTCTGATTGCTACCATTAGTCATCAAATTCCCCACCTAAAATTCCCTTTTAAAAACACAGAGTAGAGATGGTGTATATGTCGGTATCCCCTCTATAATGCATCCATGCCACAGAAGCCACTGAAGTGTGCTCTACGACAACCATTTGAAATTAGTTGTGAGTGAGCAAGGTTTGCAAGAGTAAGTTGTTCCCCTGAGCTGGTAGAGCACATTAAATGTAAAAGAAGGGGGAAAACAGCTATAAGGGACATTGAGGACAAGATCGGTCAAATTGTATAAAGTAAGGAACAGAGTGAAACCAAATCAGGCATTAGAATAGGATTTCCCAGGGCTCAAATTATGCCTATATCATATTAATATTCAAATGATTTTTAGGGCTCCTTTCCCTTCATCCCTGGATTTCCCTGGTGGCTCAGAGGGTAAAGCATCTGCCTGCAATGCAGGAGACCCAGGTTCAATCCCTGGGTTGGGAAGATCCCCTGGAAAAGAAATGGCAACCCACTCCAGTATTCTTGCCTGGAGAGAGTTGGACACGACTGAGCAATTTCACTTCACTTCCCTTCATCCCAGCTAAGGTTTTCGGTTCTCTCTGCCAAGTCTCAGGTAGACCTAGGCCATCACCTGACCCAGCTTCTAAATCTTAATCTTCACCTGTTCATCCTACTGTTCTCGCCTGGTTGTATCTGCTGCCCAGGGCAGGCTCGGTGTAAGTCATGTCCATCAGTCTCCAGAGATCAACTTAATTTAAATGAGCATATCCTTGTTGTTGCAAACAAGAGGGGGTTTTGTTGATGTTTCTGGAAAACTGGGAAGGAGTCATTCTCCTACGAAAGAAGTACTGCCTTTATTTACTCAAAGCCACTGGAAAAAAAAGATTGATGGGCCAAGGTTTGCATTATACCATATGTGTAACACAAAGAGTCTGTATTCAGTGTTGCTATGTCTTGATGTGTTCAGTTCCGTTCAGTTCAGTCACTCAGTCATGTCCGACTCTTTGCGACCCCATGAATTGCAGCACACCAGGCCACCCTGTCCATCACCAACTCCCGGAGTTCACTCAAACTCACGTCCATCGAGTCGGTGATGCCATCCAGCCATCTCATCCTCTGTCGTCCCTTCTCCTCCTGCCCCTAATCCTTCCCAGCATCAGAGTCTTTTCCAATAAGTCAATTCTTCATATCAGGTGGCCAAAGTATTGGAGTTTCAGCTTTAGCATCAGTCCTTCCAAAGAACACCCAGGGCCGATCTCCTTTAGAATGGACTGGTTGGATCTCCTTGCAGTCCAAGGGACTCTCAAAAGTCTTCTCCAATACCACAGTTCAAAAGCATCAATTCTTTGGTGCTCAGCTTTCTTCATAGTCCAACTCTCACATCCATAAATGACCACTGGAAAAACCATAGCCTTGACTAGATGGACCTTTATTGGCAAAGTAATGTCTCTGCTTTTCAATATGCTATCTAGGTTGGTCATAACTTTTCTTCCAAGGAGTAAGCATATTTTAATTTCATGGCTGCAGTCACCATCTGCAGTGATTTTGGAGCACCCCCCCCCAAAAGTCTGACACTGTTTCCCCATCTATTTCCCATGAAGTGATGGGACCAGATGCCATGATCTTCATTTTCTGAATGTTGAGCTTTAAGCCAACTTTTTCACTCTCCTCTTTCAGTTTCATCAAGAGGCTTTTTAGTTCCTCTTCACTTTCAGAGAAGACAATGGCAACCCACTCCAGTACTCTTGCCTGGAAAATCCCATGGATGGAGGAGCCTGGTAGGCTGCAGTCCATGAGGTCACTAAGAGTTGGACACGACTGAGGGACTTCACTTTCACTTTTCACTTTCATGCACTGGAGAAGGAAATGGCAACCCACTCCAGTGTTCTTGCCTGGAGAATCCCAGGGACGGGGGAGTCTGGTGGGCTGCTGTCTATGGGGTCGCACAGAGTCAGACATGACTGAAGTGACTTAGCAGCAGCAGCAGCATACTGATTCGCTGGCCTATAAGACTATTATAAATGCTAATGGGAGATTCAAACTAAAGGGCTTCTTTCCAAAGATTCTTATGGCATTTGCGTATGATTACCCAGATTTTGCAACAAATGTACCCTCATGTTTAATTTGCTCTTGTCATCTCTGCTTACCTTTTCACCTGGGGTTCTCTTCCCAAATGCTTAACTGCAAGGAACCCTTTCCTATTCCAGAGAATATATTTCTAATGTGCTTTATTGCACCATACTTGGGGCATTTCCTTTTATTTTAGACTGGCAGAAAATTACATCAATGCCAATGCAGTGAGGTTTGGGGGCAAGGAGGCTGGAGTTTGGCTGTTTTTAAACTCTCTTACCTAAGTAGGTTCTGCAGAGTGTTTGAACTGTACTTCCTTGAAGAATAATTTTGTTTATTGTAAAATTGGTTAACAATGAAAATTGTTACTAGACCATGTACAGGCTAAGACCATCATTTAGCCATTCAAAATCTCAGGGAGCACTCCTGTCAAGGAGAGCCATAGAGCAAGACCTCAGGAGTCAGAGGGAGGTGACAGAAGGAAGGCTCTCTTTCATTTCCTACCTCTTCTAACTTCTGCTTTACTCATTTGCTATAAATGAAGTGTGCATTTCCTATATTCACTCACTTGTTCTTTGGCATCATTATCTTCACTTCAGTTCAGTCTCTCAGTCGTGTCTGACCCTTTTCGATCCCATGAACTGCAGCACACCAGGCCACCCTGT
This sequence comes from Bos mutus, assembly GCF_027580195.1. Taxonomy (NCBI): domain Eukaryota; kingdom Metazoa; phylum Chordata; class Mammalia; order Artiodactyla; family Bovidae; genus Bos; species Bos mutus. Next base: position 98,755,733 of record NC_091623.1, on the reverse strand, counting down.
CCATCACCAACTTCCCAGAGTTCACTCAGACTCACGTCCATCGAGTCAGCGATGCCATCCAGCCATCTCATCCTCTGTCGTCCCCTTCTCCTCCTGCCCTCAATCCCTCCCAGCATCAGAGTCTTTTCCAATGAGTCAACTCTTCACATGAGGTGGCCAAAGTACTGGAGTTTCAGCTTTAGCATCATTCCTTCCAAAGAAATTCCAGGGCTGATCTCCTTCAGAATGGACTGGTTGGATCTCCTTGCAGTCCAAGGGACTCTCAAGAGTCTTCTCCAATACCACAGTTCAAAAGCATCAATTCTTCAGTGCTCAGCTTTCTTCACAGTCCAACTCTCACATCCATACATGACCACTGGAAAAACCATAGCCTTGACTAGATGGACCTTTGTTGGCAAAGTCATGTCTCTGCTTTTCAATATGCTATCTAGGTTGGTCATAACTTTCCTTCCAAGGAGTAAGCGTTTTTAATTTCATGGCTGCAATCACCATCTGCATTGATTTTGGAGCCCCAAAAAATAAAGTCTGACACTGTTTCCACTGTTTCCCCATCTATTTCCCATGAAGTGATGGGACCGGATGCCATGATTTTTGTTTTCTGAATGTTGAGTTTTAAGCCAACTTTTTCACTCTGCACTTTCACCTTCATCAAAAGGCTTTTTAGTTCCTCTTCACTTTCTGCCATAAGGGAGGTGTCATCTGCATATCTGAGGTTATTGATATTTCTCCCAGAAATCTTGATTCCAGCTTGTGCTTCCTCCAGTCCAGCATTTCTCATGATGTATTCTGCATATAAGTTAAATAAACAGGGTGACAATATACAGCCTTGACATACTCCTTTTCCTCTTTGGAACCAGTCTGTTGTTCCATGTCCAGTTCTAACTGTTGCTTCCTGACCTGCATACAAATTTCTCAAGAGGCAGGTCAGGTGGTCTGGTATTCCATCTCTTTCAGAATTTTCCACAGTTCATTGTGATCCACACAGTCAAAGGCTTTGGCATAGTCAATAAAGCAGAAATAGATGTTTTTCTGGAACTCTCTTGCTTTTTTGATGATCCAGCAGATGTTGGCAATTTGGTCTCTGGTTCCTCTGCCTTTTCTAAAACCAGCTTGAACATCTGGAAGTTCACGGTTCATGTATTGCTGAAGCCTGGCTTGGAGAATTTTGAGCATTACTTTACTAGCGTGTGAGATGAGTGCAATTGTGCAGTAGTTTGAGCATTCTTTGGCATTGCCTTTCTTTGGGATTGGAATGAAAACTGAACTTTTCCAGTCCTGTGGCCACTGCTGAGTTTTCCAAATTTGCTGGCATATTGAGTGCAGCACTTTCACAGCATCATCTCTCAGGATTTGAAATAGCTCAACTGGAATTCCGTCACCTCCACTAGCTTTGTTGGTAGTGATGCTTTCTAAGGCCCACTTGACTTCACATTCCAGGATGTCTGGCTCTAGGTCAGTGGTCACACCATCGTGATTATCTGCGTCGTGAAGATCTTTTTTGTACAGTTCTTCTGTGTATTCTTGCTATCTCTTCTTAATATCTTCTGCTTCTGTTAGGTCCATACCATTTCTGTCCTTTATCGAGCCCATCTTTGCATGAAATGTTCCCTTGGTTATCTCTAATTTTCTTGAAGAGATCTCTAGTCTTTCCCATTCTGTTGTTTTCCTCTATTTCTTTGCATTGATTGCTGAGGAAGGCTTTCTTATCTCTCCTTGCTATTCTTTGGAACTCTGCATTCAAATGGGTATCTTTCCTTTTCTCCTTTGCTTTTCGCTTCTCTTCTTTTCACAGCTATTTGTAAGGCCTCCCCAGACAGCTATTTTGCTTTTTTGCATTTCTTTTCCATGGGGTTGGTCTTGATCCCTGTCTCCTGTATAATGTCACGAACCTCAGTCCATAGTTCATCAGGCACTCTATGTATCAGATCTAGTCCCTTAAATCTATTTCTCACTTCCACTGTATAATCTTAAGATATTTGATTTGGGTCATACCTGAATGGTCAGGTGGTTTTCCCTACTTTCTTCAATTTATGTCTGAATTTGGCAATAAGGAGTTCACGATCTGAGCCACAGTCAGCTCCTGGTCTTGTTTTTGCTGACTCTATAGAGCTTCTCCATCTTTGGCTGCAAAGAATATAATCAATCTGATTTCAGTGTTGACCATCTGGTGATGTCCATGTGTAGAGTCTTCTCTTGTGCTGTTGGAAGACGGTGTTTGCTATGACCAGTGTATTTTCTTGGCAAAACTCTATTAGTCTTTGCCCTGCTTCATTCCGTATTCCAAGGCCAAATTTGCCTGTTACTCCAGGTGTTTCTTGACTTCCTACTTTTGCATTCCAGTCCCCTATAATGAAAAGGACATCTTTTTGGAGTGTTAGTTCTTAAAGGTCTTGTAGGTCTTCATAGAACTGTTCAACTTCAGCTTCTTCAGCGTTACTGGTTGGGGCATAGACTTGGATTACTGTGATATTGAATGGTTTGTCTTGGAAATGAACAGAGATCATTCTGTCGTTTTGAGATTGCATCCAAGTAGTGCATTTCAGACTCTTTTGTTGACCATGATGGCCATTCCATTTCTTCTGAGGGATTCCTGCCCACAGTAGTAAATATAATGGTCATCTGAGTTAAATTTACCCATTCCAGTCCATTTTAGTTCGCTGATTCCTAGAATGTTGATGTTCACTCTTGCCATCTCTTGTTTGACCACTTCCAATTTGCCTTGATTCATGGACCTGACATTCCAGGTTCCTATGCAATATTGCTCTTTACAGCATCAGACCTTGCTTCTATCACCAGTCACATCCACAACTGGGTATTGTTTTTGCTTTGGCTCCATCCCTTCATTCTTTCTGGAGTTATTTCTCCACTGATCTCCAGTAGCATGTTGGGCACCTACTGACCTGGGGAGTTCCTCTTTCAGTATCCTATCATTTTGCCTTTTCATACTGTTCATGGGGTTCTCAAGGCAAGAATACTGAAGTGGTTTGCCATTCCCTTCTCCAGTGGACCACATTCTGTCAGACCTCTCCACCATGACCCGCCCATCTTGGGTGGCCCCACCAGCATGGCTTAATTTCATTGAGTTAGACAAGGCTGTGGTCCTAGTGTGACTAGATTGACTAGTTTTCTGTGAGTATGGTTTCAGTGTGTCTGCCCTCTGATGCCCTCTTACAACACCTACAGTGTTACTTGGGTTTCTCTTACCTTGGACGTGGGCTATCTCTTCACGACTGCTCCAGCAAAGCGCAGCTGCTGCTCCTTACCTTGGACGAGGGGTATCTCTTCACTGCCACCCCTTCTGACCTGGAACATGGAATAGCTCCTGTGGGGCCTCCTGCGCCCGCACAGCCACGGCTCCTTGGAGGTGGGGTTGCTCCTCCCGGCTGCCGCCCCTGACCTCGGACATGGGGTAGTTCTTCTCGGCTGTTCCTGCACCGTTGCAGCCTGGCACTCTTGGCCGCTGCCCCTGAACTCGGACATAGGGTAACTCCTCTTGGCCGCCTCCTCTCGGGCATGGGGTCCTCCCGGCTTCTGCCCCTGACCTCAGACATGGGGTAGCCGCCTGTGCTAAATGTGCTGGTCACAGCCACCCGCGCTTAGGGAACTCAATCAATTAGAGGAAAGAAACACTGAAAGAAAAGGGACAGTTCATTGATATTTTGGAACCTCTTTAATCCAGAACCTTGAGAGGCAAAGAAAAGAGAGCAAGGCAGCTCTTTGAAAGGTGGATTTTGATTTACTTAAGAGGACTGGAGGCAGAGCCCAAGAACACTGTTGTAAACCTCTTGCTGGGACAGTCATTAACTCTGGACTTAAGTATAAAAGACACTTCGAGCAGTTCAGCTCTGAAGACTAAGGAGAAAAAGATAGTCAATAATTGCAACTGATTATAGGGACTCAGCTTGAATTTTAGGTGTACATTGTTTGGTTTGTTTTACATCTCAGTTACCTGACACACTATTACCCCCACCCGCCTCTGCACCCCCCCACCCCCCCACCCCCCCCACACACACAAATTAATGAAGAAATAACTGTAAGATGTGTTCCTTGAAGGAACACTAGAGACGTATCCAGAGAGGGACACAGAGTGAGTGTCTCATTGGACTCAAGTCCCACCATCAGCCTTGATTTCTCAGATAGGCTCTGGGCCCCAAAGACAATGCCTGGGCCATGTGGGGAACTCCAGAGAGGCTTCACAAAGTATCTCCTTTCACTGTCTTTCAATGCCCACCTACACCAAGTCCCTATAACAAAGAAAGGGTCTGAAATAAAACCCAGCCTTCTGGTATACCTGTCTGTGACTCCATACATGCTGGGACTGAGAGCTACAGGAGAAGAGAACAAGTACTGGAGGTGCCTAGGAGACCACATGCCTTCTGATTCTACTTGAGTTGACTTGTTGCCCTTGGGAGCCTGTGATCTACAGTCACTGTTCAGTAGCTGAGGTGCTTATGAGAGACAGTAGAGCAGAGACCATAGAGGGCTCACATACTTCTGGGTACAGGAAAATGAAGATCTCTCTTCAGAATTATTTTTTTTTTTCCTCTGGATCAAAAAGACTATTCTTAGACAATTCTTGGGGAATAAGAAAAGACTGCTTAAAATTGTCATTTGATGGCATCTTCTCATGCTTATCTATGGTCCTCTGCCATGAAACCAAAGAACAGGAAACTTTGAAAAGAGAGAATGCTCCTTCCTTTGGTTCTTTCTTTTTCACTGTGTCCCATGACTTGAACTTGAGTGAGTAGTCTGAAGAAGGTAGAATAGTTTAGGATATACATCTTGAATTTTCATTTCTCCTTATTTCAGCTAATCTTTTCCCATCATGCTGACTGTTAAAGCATCTCCAAGGTTTTCATTGAAAAGACCTTGCATTCATGCTAAGACGTTAGAACTAGCCCACCCAGGAGGAAAGGATAAAATTATTCATGCTCTAAGTGTCCATATGTAACTGAGGAGGCTCTGACTTGCCATGGCCACCCATACCACAGTGGTGACGTCTGAGTGAAAATTTGGCAGATAATGACAACCACAGTGATGGTGCCTGAGGCCCAGGGGTCTGACAGGACAATTTGCCTCCTTTAATTTAGCAGTGGGAAACTTGGATGCATATAGCTTCTTAAAGTATTCTTCACAAATGGTCTCTCGTGCTAAGAACTGATTCATGAAGACTCTCATAGATAGCTCTGATGGGCTTAGAGGAGCCTGTAAGAAGCAAGCCTTTCCCTGCCTCATGACTCTGCCTTTAAGCATGAGTGTAAAGTAGACAAGAATCTCAAGGAATGAGGACATTAGTTGAGGCACAGAATCCTGTTTTGTTTTGTTTTGTTTTGTTTTTCCCTTGAGGGTCTTCTCTATATGTCAGGGCTTAAAATAATGGAGAACAAAACCTGGGAATTCAGGAGGCATAATAGAAGATGCAGTTTAAAGTTTTACTCCTCCTAATTTTGCAACAATGAATTTGTCCCCAAACTCTAGCTATAAAAGCCCACTCCCAGAGTTCCTTTGTGGTCTGTCCAGTGGTTAGAACTCAGCACTTTCACTGCCATGGCCCAGGTTTGATTTCTGATTGGGGAACTAAGATCCCACAAGCTGCATGTGGTGTAGCCAAAAATAACTAAATAACTAATTTTTTTAAAAGCCCACCCCAGTTCTATGGTACTAAACATAAAGCATATCACACAGTTTACTGATCTAAAATTTGATGGTATTCTTCCAGAAGGCAGATTTTTAAAAATAAGTAAATAAACATAGCCTGAAGGTCAAATTTAGAGAGATCTGGTTATGCTCTTGGGTGGGAAAGATGCTCATTATGCAATGTAGGGATCTTACATCTCATTAAGGCTGGAAGAGAGAGGTAGATTGTCTATAAATGTTCTTTCCTGGAGAGGGAGCTCATAATAATTGATTCTCACTGAAGATCCTAACACTAGTGAAAAATTTGCTGAGAATTTTATAGAAACTTCTGACCACAAGAATAAAGCATATAGCTTACTTCCTATGGAATAAAAGTGCCCCCTTTAAGAAAATGACACCAGGAGACATGAACACTCATGAGTCAGCATCCTGCCCACCTAAGAGGCAACATGAAGTTTCCTCTCCAGTGCTGAGTCTCTTATCCTGAAGCATGTCATGAAAGCATCTCCTAGAAAGCTCTGAAGGGTTGAGAGACAAGGGAGCATTGTCTCTCAGCTTCCTTTTCACCCTTCACTACTTTGTTTTGTGTTATTAGGGCTGGGACTATGCAAACTCCACTGCTACTTGGCCAGTAAACTCTGCCAGTAGCCAGTGCCAAAGGGAGACTGGAAGATCGTCATAAGAAGGGACTGGTTCTCTCCCATTTGCACCCTGTGTACTTGAGGTTCCTGTGAGCATCATTGCAGCAATCTGGGAGGAGCAGGGAGGACAGGGGAGAAAGAAAGAAATGAGGGGAAAGATGGGAGGAAAAAGAGAACTTACAGAGAAAAACTTAGACATTATGTTTGTTCATCTAAGTACCATGTATATTTTCTAAAAGCAAGGATAATTTCTTTCACAAGGATTCAATTCTCAAAATCAAGAAATTAACAATGATAAATTCTAATCTATATACTTCATTCAAATATTGCTAATTATCTTCTTAATGTCCTTCATGGCAAGTTGCTTTATTTTGTTTTGATTCCCCAGGACCCAATCCAAGATTCCAAAGCATTTAGTAATCATGTTTTTAGTCTTCTCTAATCTAGAAGATTTTCTCAGTCTTTGTCTTTTATTACCTTGACATTTTTGAAGCATGTAAGCCTCATTTTACAGAAGATCCCTCAATTTGAGTTTTTTCACTTGTTTCCTCAAAGATTAAAATTGCTATAATCCCATGGACCGAGGAGCCTGGTAGGCTGCAGTCCATGACGTCGCTAAGAGTCGGACATGACTGAGCAACTTCACTTTCGCTTTTCACTTTCATGCATTGGAGAAGGAAATGGAAACCCACTCCAGTGTGCTTGCCTGGAGAATCCCAGGGATGGGAGAGCCTGGTGGGCTGCCGTCTATGGGGTCGCACAGAGTCGGACACGACTGAAGCGACTTAGTGGTGGCAGCAGCATCATGTGTCTGGCAGAGATTTCTTGGAAGAGATGTTGTGATCTTTTCAGTTCATCATGTTAAGGAGGCATGTGAGACCTATTTGTCCTGTTCTCAGTGCTGTAATCACTTGGTTAGAGTTATCTACCAACTTTCATCACTATAAAGTTATTATTTTTGTCTTTGTAATTAAAGAGGGACCTTGTGGTGAAACAGTTTGAGGTTCTGTAAATGTCCTCTTCCTCATCAAACTTTTACTCATTACTTTCAGCATCCATTGATGATTCACACCTAAAAATATTGCTATGATGTTGACTAAATGATGGTTTGCCAAGTGATAGGTGATTCCTTTTACAGTTATTAACTGGCATCCTACTATAGAAGGGAACTTTCCCTTCTCCCCTATTTATTCCATTTTATTTATTTGTTTATTCATGATGGCATGGACTCATGGGATTCTAATTTTATTCTGTATATTATATTCCATTACTACAATTATTCATTTTTATGCTGAAACTTTCCCAGATTTTGCTAGTGGGAGTTCTTTCAAGTTGGCTCCTTTGACTTTCTAAGTATCTCCATCATTCTTTGAATACTTCTTTATTCTCAATTAAGAGTAGAAAGGAGTATTGGGGAGATAAGTATAAGACAGGAAGCAAAGCATTCCATGACTGCTGTTTGGCCTGCTCTCAGTGCTAACATTCTTGGCCATGATAGAAGGTGACTGAAAACAGGAATAGGATAAAATAGTTAGCATGAATCTCTGTCCCAGTTGATTCTCCTATAGCAAATTTGTTCACCAAAGTATACATGTGAAAACCAGTCTCAGGCTGTTTAATAACATAAGACATAGGATATACCCATGACTGCCCTACAGTTTAGATGAGGTCCTGACAAAAGGCATAACTAGAAAGATCTTGATCTTGGTGATTAGACTCAACAATTTCTGGGGATGGTCCTGGGAGGAGTGAGAGTCAGTGTTCTTTTTTTTTTTTTTTTTAGGGTTTAGTTGTTTTCACTTTTTTTTTTGTTTGTTTGTTTATTAAATTTTTAAAAGAAAATCCATCCTGAACCCTTCTCCCTCCTCCCTCCCCATACCATCCCTCTGGGTCGTCCCAGTGCACTGGTCCCAAGCATCCAGCATCGTGCATTGAACCTGGACTGGCATCTCGTTTCATACATGACATTTCACATGTTTCAATGCCATTCTCCCAAATCTTGCCACCCTTTCCCTCTCCCACAGAGTCCATAAGCCTGTTCTATACATCAGTGTCTCTTTTGCTGTCTCCTATACAGGGTTATCGTTACCATCTTTCTAAATTCCATATATATGGCGTTAGTATACTGTATTGGTGTTTGTCCTTCTGGCTTACTTCACTCTGTATAATAGGCTCCAGTTTCATCCACCTCATTAGAACTGATTCAAATGTATTCTTTTTAATGGCTGAGTAATACTCCATTGTGTATATGTACCACAGCTTTCTTATCCATTCATCTGCTGATGGACATCTAGGTTGCTTCCATGTCCTGGCTATTATAAACAGTGCTGCGATGAACATTGGGGTACACGTGTCTCTTTCCCTTCCGGTTTCCTCAGTGTGTATGCCCAGCAGTGGGATTGCTGGATCATAAGGCAGTTCTATTTCCAGTTTTTTAAGGAATCTCCACACTGTTCTCCATAGTGGCTGTACTAGTTTGCATTCCCACCAACAGTGTAAGAGGGTTCCCTTTTCTCCACACCCTCTCCAGCATTTATTATTTGTAGACTTTTGGATCGCAGCCATTCTGACTGGTGTGAAATGGTATCTCATAGTGGTTTTGATTTGCATTTCTCTGATACTGAGTGATGTTGAGCATCTTTTCATGTGTTTGTTGGCCATCTGTATGTCTTCTTTGGAGAAATGTCTATTTAGATCTTTGGCCCATTTTTTGATTGGGTCATTTATTTTTCTGGAGTTGAGCTGGAGGAGTTGCTTGTATATTTTTGAGATTAGTTGTTTGTCGGTTGCTTCATTTGCTATTATTTTCTCCCATTCTGAAGGCTGTCTTTTCACCTTGCTAATAGTTTCCTTTGATGTGCAGAAGCTTTTAAGTTTAATTAGGTCCCATTTGTTTATTTTTGCTTTTATTTCCAATATTCTGGGAGGTGGGTCATAGAGGATCCTGCTGTGATGTATGTCAGAGAGTGTTTTGCCTATGTTCTCCTCTAGGAGTTTTATAGTTTCTGGTCTTACTTTGAGATCTTTAATCCATTTTGAGTTTATTTTTGTGTATGGTGTTAGAAAGTGTTCTAGTTTCATTCTTTTACAAGTGGTTGACCAGATTTCCCAGCACCACTTCTTAAAGAGATTGTCTTTAATCCATTGTATATTCTTGGCTCCTTTGTCAAAGATAAGTCCATATGTGCGTGGATTTATCTCTGGGCTTTCTATTTTGTTCCATTGATCTATATTTCTGTCTTTGTACCAGTACCATACTGTCTTGATAACTGTGGATTTGTAATAGAGCCTGAAGTCAGGTAGGTTGATTCCTCCAGTTCCATTCTTCTTTCTCAAGATTGCTTTGGCTATTCGAGGTTTTTGTATTTCCATACAAATTGTGAAATTATTTGTTCTAGCTCTGTGAAGAATACTCTTGGTAGCTTGATAGGGATTGCATTGAATCTATAAATTGCTTTGGGTAGTATACTCATTTTCACTATATTGATTCTTCCAATCCATGAACATGGTATATTTCTCCATCTATTAGTGTCCTCTTTGATTTCTTTCACCAGTGTTTTATAGTTTTCTATATATAGGTCTTTAGTTTCTTTAGGTAGATATATTCCTAAGTATTTTATTCTTTTCGTTGCAATGGTGAATGGAATTGTTTCCTTAATTTCTCTTTCTGTTTTCTCATTATTAGTGTATAGGAATGCAAGGGATTTCTGTGTGTTGATTGTATATCCTGCAACTTTACTATAATCATTGATTAATTCTAGTAATTTTCTGGTGGAGTCTTTAGGGTTTTCTATGTAGAGGATCATGTCATCTGCAAATAGTGAGAGTTTTACTTCTTCTTTTCCAATTTGATTCCTTTTATTTCTTTTTCTGCTCTGATTGCTGTGGCCAAAACTTCCAAAACTATGTTGAATAGTAATGGTGAAAGTGGGCACCCTTGTCTTGTTCCTGACTTTAGAGGAAATGCTTTCAATTTTCACCATTGAGGATAATGTTTGCTGTGGGTTTGTCATATATAGCTTTTATTATGTTGAGGTATGTTCCTTCTATTCCTGCTTTCTGGAGAGTTTTTATCATAAATGGGTGTTGAATTTTGTCAAAGGCTTTCTCTGCATCTATTGAGATAATCATATGGTTTTTGTTTTTCAATTTGTTAATGTGGTGTATTACATTGATTGATTTGTGGATATTGAAGAATCCTTGCATCCCTGGGATAAAGCCCACTTGGTCATGGTGTATGATCTTTTTAATATGTTGTTGGATTCTGATTGCTAGAATTTTGTTTAGGATATTTGCATCTATGTTCATCAGTGATATTGGCCTGTAGTTTTTTTTTTTTGTGGGATCTTTGTCAGGTTTTGGTATTAGGGTGATGGTGGTCTCAATGAATGAGTTTGGAAGTTTACCTTCCTCTGCAATTTTCTGGAAGAGTTTGAGCAGGATAGGTGTTAGCTCTTCTCTAAATTTTTGGTAGAATTCAGCTGTGAAGCTGTCTGGACCTGGGCTTTTGTTTGCTGGAAGATTTTTGATTACAGTTTCAATTTCCGTGCTTGTGATGGGTCTGTTAAGGTTTTCTATTTCTTCCCGGTCGAGTTTTGGAAAGTTGTACTTTTCTAAGAATTTGTCCATTTCTTCCTCGTTGTCCATTTTATTGGCATATAATTGTTGATAATAGTCTCTTATGATCCTTTGTATTTCTGTGTTGTCTGTTGTGATCTCTCCATTTTCGTTTCTAATTTTATTGATTTGATTTTTCTCCTTTGTTTCTTGATGAGTCTGGCTAATGGTTTATCAATTTTATTTATCCTTTCAAAGAACCAGCTTTTGGCTGTGTTGATTTTGCTATGGTCTCTTTTGTTTCTTTTGCATTTATTTCTGCTCTAATTTTTAAGATTTCTTTCCTTCTACTAACCCTGGGGTTCTTCATTTCTTCCTTTTCTAGTTGCTTTAGGTGTAGAGTTAGGTTATTTATTTGACTTTTTCTTGTTTCTTGAGGTGTGCCTGTATTGCTATGAACTTTCCCCTTAGGACTGCTTTTACTGTGTCCCACAGGTTTTGGGTTGTTGTGTTTTTTCATTTTCATTCGTTTCTATGCAAATTTTGATTTCTTTTTGATTTCTTCTGTGATTTGTTGGTTATTCAGCAGGGTGTTGTTCAGCCTCCATATGTTGGAATTTTTAATAGTTTTTCTCCTGTAATTGAGATCTAATCTTACTGCGTTGTGGTCAGAAAAGATGCTTGGGATGATTTCTATTTTTTGAATTTACCAAGGCTAGCTTTATGGCCCAGGATGTGATCTATCCTGGAGAAGGTTCCGTGTGCGCTTGAGAAAAAGGTGAAATTCATTGTTTTGGGATGAAATGTCCTATAGATATCAATTAGGTCTAACTGGTCTATTGTATCGTTTAAAGTTTGTGTTTCCTTGTTAATTTTCTGTTTAGTTGATCTATCCATAGGTGTGAGTGGGGTATTAAAGTCTCCCACTATTATTGTGTTATTGTTAATTTCTCCTTTCATACTTGTTAGCATTTGTCTTACATGCTGCGGTGCTCCCATGTTGGGTGCATATATATTTATAATTGTTATATCTTCTTCTTGGATTGATCCTTTGATCATTATGTAGTGACCTTCTTTGTCTCTTTTCACAGCCTTTGTTTTAAAGTCTATTTTATCTGATATGAGTATTGCTACTCCTGCTTTCTTTTGGTCCCTATTTGCATGGAAAATCTTTTTCCAGCCCTTCACTTTCAGTCTGTATGTGTCCCCTGTTTTGAGGTGGGTCTCCTGTAGACAACATATGTAGGGGTCTTGTTTTTGTATCCATTCAGCCAGTCTTTGTCTTTTGGTTGGGGCATTCAACCCATTTACATTTAAGGTAATTACTGATAAGTATGATCCCGTTGCCATTTACTTTATTGTTTGGGGTTCGAATTTATACACCATTTTTGTGTTTCCTGTCTAGAGAATATCCTTTAGTATTTGTTGAGAGCTGGTTTGGTGGTGCAGAATTCTCTCAGCTTTTGCTTGTCTGAGAAGCTTTTGATTTCTCCTTCATACTTGAATGAAATCCTTGCTGGGTACAATAATCTGGGCTGTAGGTTATTTTCTTTCATCATTTTAAGTATGTCTTGCCATTCCCTCCTGGCTTGAAGAGTTTCTATTGAAAGATCAGCTGTTATCCTTATGGGAATTCCCTTGTGTGTTATTTGTTGTTTTTCCCTTGCTGCTTTTAATATTTGTTCTTTGTGTTTGATCTTTGTTAATTTGATTAATATGTGTCTTGGGGTGTTTTGCCTTGGGTTTATCCTGTTTGGGATTCTCTGGGTTTCTTGGACTTGGGTGATTATTTCCTTCCCCAGTTTAGGGAAGTTTTCAACTATTATCTCCTCAAGTATTTTCTCATGGTCTTTCTTTTTGTCTTCTTCTTCTGGGACCCCTATGATTCGAATGTTGTAGCATTTAATATTGTCCTGGAGGTCTCTGAGATTGTCCTCATTTCTTTTAATTCGTTTTTTCTTTTATTCTCTCTGATTCATTTATTTCTACCATTCTATCTTCTAATTCACTAATCCTATCTTCTGCCTCTGTTATTCTACTGTTTATTTGCCTCCAGAGTGTTTTTAATTTCATTTATTGCATTATTCATTATATATTGACTCTTTTTATTTCTTCTAGGTCCTTGTTAAACCTTTCTTGCATCTTCTCAATCCTTGTCTCCAAGCTATTTATCTGTGATTCCATTTTAATTTCAAGATTTTGGATCAATTTCACTATCATTATTCGGAATTTTTTATCAGGTAGATTCCCTATCTCTTCCTCTTTTGTTTGGTTTGGTGGGCATTTATCCTGTTCCTTTATCTGCTGGCTATTCCTCTGTCTCTTCATCTTGTTTAAACTGCTGAGTTTGGGGTGTCCTTTCTGTATTCTGGCAGTTTGTGGAGTTCTCTTTATTGTGGCTTTTCCTCGCTGTGTGTGGGTTTGTACAGGTGGCTTGTCAAGGTTTCCTGGTTAGGGAAGCTTGTGTCGGTGTTCTGATGGGTGGAGCTGTATTTCTTCTCTTTGTTCAGTCGCGTTGTGGGGAGGGAGGGAGGGATGCTGCAAACAAATAACACTGGCGTGCGCTCGCAGCGCCTCAGCCACACTGGGTCTGCCCCCGCTCACGGCGCGTGTAGCCTCCCTGCCCACACTGCTCGGACTCTAGGTTGTTCTGCCGGGAACAATCTGAGGCTGGCCCTGGGTTGCATGTACCTCCCAGGTCCAAGCCGCTCAGGTTCAGGCACTCGGGTAGTCCTCAGAGGCGCAGACTCAGTTGGGCCTGAGTTTTGTGCTCTTCCCAGGTCCGAGCAGCTCAAGTGATGAGGTGTTTGGCGAGCGCCAATGCTGCAACTTATCGCCTCCCCGCCACTCGGTTATCTGGGTGTAAAACCGGCGCACCTTCTCAGGCAGATGTTAACCGTCCAGACCCCCAAAAAGTTTTAGTTAGCAAAGAAGCCTGCTTACAGTTTTATAGATAATGTCTCTCTGGGGCTGCGATTGCCCCCTTCCGGCTCTGGCTGCCTGTCACCGGAGGGGGAAGGTCTGCAGCCAGCTATCTCTGATCAATTCTTTGTTCCGTGCGCGGGCCTGGCGGTGTCTTAGGTTGGGGCTGACTTTTCGCGTGGTAGATATCCCACAGTCTGGTTTGCTATCCCAAATTATTTCGCTCAGATAGTGCTCAGGGTATTCAGGCCAGATTCTTACTCTAAGCGATGCAGCCCGCGCTGCGCCTCCCTACCCAGCCCCCGCTTGCTAATGGCGCGTGCAGGCATCTGCGCTGCGTCTCCGCTGGGGGAGTTACCGTAGGACTCGCAATGTTCGAGTTTTAATTGTTTATTTATTTTTTCTTCCTGTTATGTTGCCCTCTGTGCTTCCAAAGCTCGGCACAGATTCGGCAGTGAGAAGGTTTCCTGGTGTTTGGAAACTTCTCTCTTTTTAAGACTCCCTTCCCGGGACGGAACTCCGTCCCTCCCTCTTTTGTCTCTTTTTTTGTCTTTTATATTTTTTCCTACCTCCTTTTGAAGAGTTGGATTGCTTTTCTGTGTGCCTGATTTCCTCTTCCGGCATTCAGAAGTTGTTTTGTGGAATTTACTCGACGTTTAAATGCTCTTTTAATGAATTTGTGGGGGAGAAAGTGTTCTCCCCGTCCTACTCCTCCGCCATCTTGGCTCCTGCTCCGAGAGTCAGTGTTCTATTGATGAATTTTTAATCAAACCAAGACTGGAGGAAAAGTGAAGTGAGATGTATTCTAAAGGCCTTTCACTGGAGAACAAAAGTCCAGTGCTAGTTTCCAATTGTAGCTCCTATGCACAGTTACAAAGACTGAGGATTTTGCAGGGACAATCACGGAATCACTCCTCTACTAAGAGGTGAAGGTAGAGGGGAAATGTCCATATTAAAAGGACACTAGCAATGCTGGTGACATGTCACTCAAATATTTGTTAAAGGAAATGAAAAGAAACAATATCAGGATTCCTCTTCACATTTTGGTCTCTCAGACTAGACTCTGAACTAAGAAAAAACCATATCATGTACTTAGAACTGGGCTTTCCTGGTAGCTCAGTGGTAAAGAAACTGCCTGCAGTGCAGGAGACACAGGAGACCTGGCTTGGAATCCTGGGTTGAGAAGATCCCCTGGAGGAGGGCATAGCAACCCACTCCAATATTCTTACCTGCAGAATCCCTGGACAGCAAGCCTGGTGGGCTATAGTCCATAGGGTCGCCAAGAGTCAGAAATGACTGAAGCAACTTAGCATGCATGCATGTACTTAGAATTATTAGTTTCAATCCTCTTCATTTTTTCATCCTCTATTTTATACATGAATGTGTCTGACTTGAAAACAGGGTGCCAAATGGAGGAAAATATGAGGACTGAGGATATTGCTTCATTCAGTTTTGTGGTATATTAGCTAAAGTTTAGACTAAAGAAACCTGGAAATCCCAGGAGATGTTGGTAGCCAAAGTATAAAGCTCCTTTTTCTTTATCTCATACCATCTGCTTCTAAAATCCTATTTATAGAGCCTTACCCACATTGATCTGAGAAACTGAGGCTCAGAGACTAAATTTAATATCTGTTACAAGCTTTGGTTTAAGAGGTAAAAAGGATTGTCATTATCACCTATAAGAGACCAGGACTTTGATTTCGTCTGATTTAGGTCACAGAAGCCACCGTAAGGCCTAAGTGTTCTTTCTGGGCTTGATATCTCATCCTGAGGTTTGGTACATGAAATAAACCTACTCTTGTTCTGTAATATCTGCATTTACCAGTCTCTATATAATGTCAGACCCAGGACATTTTCCAGAGGAAATGAGGACATTGCATGATCCAAAGCACTTGGCTCTTCCTCCTTGACATCCTCACGCTGCCGTGTGTCATCCTTCAGTCACTTAGTTGTGTCCAACTCTTCATGGCACCATGGGCTGCAGCACGCCAGGCTCCACCGCCCTCCACTGTCTCCTAGAGATTGCTCACATTTATGTCTGGTGCTATTGTGTTTTAGAGCCAAAATAGAAATGATGGAGGAAATGGAGGAAATATTAGAGACTCCATCACCTCTGATTCACTTAGGCTCTTTAATCCTACTAATTTTCTTAAAATATGATAGTCAATAGTCACTCCATGTATCAAAAAAAAAAGATCTTCTCTCAATTATGAAAAAAGATCTTCTCTCAAAAATTCAGTTAGTAGGAATTATGAATTCCTACTAATTTTCTTAAAATCAGATAGTCAATAGACATTCCATGTAAAAAAAAAAAAAAAAAGAAAGAAAGAAATCTGAAGAATTACAGAGGAATGTGCATGAAGCACAATATGCAACTTCTCCTTTTGCATTTGTGTGTAAAAATTATTCCTGGTTACAGAGGCTGGGAATCTAGGGACATAATCACAAAGCAATGTGACCTACTCCTCCTGTCTGAGTGTCCAGTTATAGAGTGACTAAAGATTAAAAAAAAAAAAAAAGAAGGCTTGGAAGCTGAGATGTTTGGAGACAGAAAGAATGGACATTTTTTCTCAGTGTTTATTTGCTCCTGATGCAATGACTTGTAAAGCCTCCCCTAGGGCAATAGAGTAGCCTGAAAGTAGAGGTTAAGTTCCATACTCAAGGCATTCTTGTGTATCAGACCTTTCAGGAGATAAGAGGATGATCTAGTAAAAGAACAGTCTTGAATTCTACCACTGATACTCTGCTCTCATATTGAAGGCAAAACACCCCAAACTCTGGATAAGTTCCTGGCCCAGTTTCCCTTACTATAACATAAAATCTAAATCTGCCTGGGGTTGGCATGATGTAAGTGACCCCTAAGGAGACCTCTGTGGTGTAAAATTCATTGACTCTCTGCATTGCCCAGAAGCACAGCTATAACTCTATAGGGAATTGTGGCTACATGGTGTTAAGCTTTCTAAGAGGAGCTTTCTTTTGAAAGGGAGGCTAAAGAAGTAAGGTCCACAGAGTTTATACTTCTATTGAAAAGCAGAGGCATGAAGTCCTTCCCCCAGGCTGGATTTCTCATACTGACTCCGAGCCAGGAAGGCCTCTGCCAGACATTCTAAATAAATCAAGGGAAAGTAGTGAAACAAAATTTCCTCTCTTCTTGTGCCCTTCAGGAAACTCTCTTTTATGAAGACAAACAGTGAGATTAATGGGAATTTGGGGCATGAAAAAAATTACACAAGTCAAAATGTCTGTGTTTTCTACTGCTGCCCTACTCTAATGTGGAGACCGTGACGCATGAAAAGCCAGACAGATGACAGGGTGCAGCATGTGGCTGCACTGCATTTCTGCAGCTCACTCTCAGTTTACCCAACTGAAAAGGGATGTGAGAGATTGGAGAAGGAACCTAAAAATAACTATTTGTTGCATAACCAAATTATCCTGACCTCTGATTTGCCTGGGTGAGTGAATGAGCCCCAACCTACTCACCCTGAAAGGTCACATTCCTGCCAAAAGCTCTCAAAGAGATTATTATATGAGCTCAAGAATTGGTGCCGCAGCCTCTGGTCTTTGCTTCTCAGGACCAGGTCTTCATCAGAGCCCATGAAGATGGAGACCCTGCTGCTTCCAGATGTCCTGCACACATGGTCTGTTAGGCTTCTACCACCCTGCACAGGTCTCTTCTCCTCCACACATAGTGGTTGCCTAAAGATGCCCTGGATCCTTGTCAGGCAGAAATGTTTAGCACCTTTCAAGGTAAGGAAAATTCACTCTCACCTCTACCTTTTAGGGAAGGAAAAAGCTCTTTCCCTTTATACAAAGATTTTTTAGTGAGTTGAGAACAATTCTCTCTGCTTTTCACAAAAGTGTTGTTCAGGCAGGAATACCTGGGCCCCAGTGTGTGAAAGTGTGAGTAGGAGGGATCTTTCAGTTTCCACACAGAGCACATCACCCCCGTGATAGGTCAAGACCGGTTCAAGCACCTGTGCCACGTTCTACCTGGAAACATTGCTGTCATCCATTCTTCTTTTTCATTCTTTATTTCAGTTACTTACCTCTCTGCCATAAATAGAGTTGTAAAATGGGAGGATATTGTGAGAGACAAAGACATTGCATGAAGCGAGAACCCCCAGATTTAACTCTGGGTGTGTTGTGAGTCAGTGGATGAGGCTAAAAAATTATCTGGCAACACCAAGAAATGTTAGGAAGAAAGATATGAAATTCCATTTTTCCAAGTTCAGTTTCAGACCATTGCACCCTTATCCTGTGTGAGGTTTCTCCCATGAACAAGAGATTAATATTCATTCCATCTGTTGATTCGGGTGATACACGGGTTGGCTATTAAGACAGACAAAAAAACTAACCACTAGCTTAGTTTATTCAAGGTCATAAAAATCACTCCTGTGCATAAAATGTGCATCTCAACAGATGCTTCTGCTGACAGCATAATAAAAACTACTCTTTTCCTTTAATTTGTATATTCCCTATAAATATTTAGCTTCTCAAATGCTCTTTGGGCCAGTTTTAGCATATTACAGGGTCTCTGATTTAATAAATAATAAACACATGAAATCACTGATGTGTACATTTTGCATTTGCCTAAGGATCTTGATTTTACCATTATCAAAATTATACTTCAGTAAGAGATAAGAGTTTACAGATTTATTTTAGAGCTTGATTGGGATTTTGTTAAGATCTGAGTAATATATCAGAAGAGAAATAGATGCTGAGAAAAGAGAAGGAATTTGGACTTAGGGCAAAAGAAAAGAGGTTTTAGTAGAGTTAAATAGAGAAAAGCTGTTTTCTTGAACTTTAACTCCCCTCTCTGGGTTTGGTCCTGCCTTAGTTTTGCCATCTCCATTCAGAATCAAACCCATTTGGTTCCCAAAAGGAAAGACCCTTCAGCTTGTCACAGGTGCTAGAGCCAGGGACACATTAAAGAAGAGTACTACGTTGCCAGGGGGGCAGGGGTGCAGGGATCAGGTGTAAGCAATCTCAATGATTTCCTGCAAAATCTCATCCTTGGTGTGGGGAGGAAAAATCCCATGAAACTCAGATTTCTTCACTGTGCATTTCTCTAGCATGGAAGTGTTAGCAAGCTTCAAGTTTCCAATTTCACACTTCAGATCAGCTATAAGAAACAAATCAAAAAGTAATAAGATGTAAACACAAGGTGTAAATATTTAAAGAAAGTTGGCTCATAAATACGTGAGACAGAGCATGAATGCTATAAGTTTCATTTTTACAGACTTTTTCTCCTTTTGGTCCCTCTGCCCCCTGCCCTGTCAGTGGAAAATAAGTACTTGGCCATTTAAGGGATATAAGGAATAGTACGGGGGTCAGGAGGTGGGAAGCATTAGAGAAATTGTCCAAGAATTTGGGGGCTGGGAGGAAAAGATTGGGGCTTTAATAAGAAAGGTTCAGGTGTGGAGGAGGAGATAATATAATAGAACAACTGGGACTTGTAGAGATCTTTCTATCTGTCAGGCACGGGCTAAGGTTTTTACAAACATAATTCATATGACCTTCATTCAGTAAGTCAGTAGGTTCAGTCACTCAGTCATGTCTGACTCTTTGCAACCCCATGAACTGCAGCACTCCAGGCTTCCCTGTCCATTGCCAATTCCTGGAGCTTAGTCAAACTCATGTCCATTGAGTCAGTAATGCTATCCAACCATCTCATCCTCTTTCATCCTCCTTTCCACCTGCCTTCAATCTTTCCCAGCATAAGGGTCTGTTCCAATGAGTCTGTTCTTCCCATCAGGTGGCCCAAATATTGGAGCTTCAGCTTCAGCATCAATCTTTCCAATGAATATTCAGGACTGAGTTCCTTTAGGATTGACAGGTTTGATCTCCTTGCAGTCCAAGGGGCTCTCAAGAGTCTTCTCCAGCACCACAATTCAAAAGCATCAATTCTTTGGCAGTCAGCTTTCTTAATGGGCCAAGTCTCACATCCACACATGACTACTGGAAAAACTATAGCTTTGACTAGACGGACCTTTGTTGGGAAAGTAATGTCTCCGCTTTTTAATGTGCTGTCTGGGTTGGTCATAGTTTTTCTTCCAAGGAGCAAGCCATCTTTCATGGCTGCAGTCACCATCTGCAGTGATTTTGGAGCTGAAGAAACTATTTGAAATAGCTCAACTGGAATTTCATCACCTTCACTAGCTTTGTTCGTACTGATGCTTCCTAAGGCCCACTGGACTTTGCATTCCAGGATGTCTGGCTCTAGGTGAGTGATCACATCATCATGGTTATCTGGTTCTTTAAGATCTTTTTTGTATAGTTCTTCAGTGTATTCTTGCCACCTCTTCTTAATATCTTCTGCTCCTGTTAGATCCATACCATTTCTGTCCTTTATTGTGCCCATCTTCTCATGAAATATTCCCTTGGTATCTTTAATTTTCTTGAAGAGATCTCTAGTTTTTCCTATTCTGTTGTTTTCCTCTATTTCTTTGCATTCAGTAAGCAAGGGCGGTTTTCACCCTGGCTTTGTGTATGAGGCAATGGAACTAAGAGACGATATGATTTCCAGGTCTCATGATTAGAAGGTGTCAGGAAGGAGTCAGCTGTTGTGGAAGAGAATGTAGTTTGGGAGGCTCAGAGTAGAGGAAGGCCATTTCTTATTGGCAATCTGCTTCTCAAGGTTTGAGGATTATCTGAGTTAGAATCGTTGCTTCTTCCAGGCCTCATCTATCCTATTCCAGCTAGACTGCTTCCACTAGAGTTGTCTAAGCTCAGTGATGATTTACCCAACATACCACCTGGTCGTTAACGCCTAATTCTCAAGGACATCAAGCCTGAGGATGGAGGGAGGAGGGACCCCTGGCAGTCAGGCACTCAGAACCCCTTTAAGTTTCCCCACACTTTTTCAGAGCCAGAGCCTTGAGGCCTTTCCCCACCACAGAAGGTAAAAACCAAACCTCTTCCATTTCTTCAAAATGGGGACTTTGTTGTCTACTTAGATGTTATTTGATATTCACCTCTTCTTCAGCCTCAGCTTCCAGAGCATCTGCAAGTCTTTGCAATGCCATCTCTAAAATGTACTTGTTTGATATAGTCCAATTTTCTCCATATCCACTGTGCTGTGCTTGTGCTTGTGGTGTTCTCAGTCACTCAGTCGTGTCTGACTCTGCGACCTCATGGACTGTAGCCCTCCAGGCTCCTCTGCCCATGGGGATTCTCCAGGCAAGAATACTGGAGTGGGTTACCATGCCCTCCTTCAGGTGATCTTCCAAACCCAGGGGTTGAACCCAGGTATCCTGCACTGCAGGCAGATTCTTTACTGTCTGAACCACCAGGAAAGCCCATGAATACTGGATTGGGTAGCCTATTTCTTCTCCAGGGGATCTTTCATACCCAGAAATTGAATCAAGGTTTCCTGCATTGCAGGTGGATTCTTTTCCAGCTGAGTTACCAGGGAAACCCATATCTACTACCACCACTCTAATCTAACTGCTCTCATGTTCAGCCTAGATGACCACAGCATCATAACTACATCCTAACTACACTGTTGCCCAGAAAAATGTCACTTCCCACAGTGCTTCAAACCAAATTTAAAGTCTTCAATGATTCTTTCTTGCATTTAAGAAAAACTCCAATTGCCTGACAGGGGGTAACTGCTGTTACCCCCTGTCAGGCAATGACAGGGGATGCTGCATACATTGGTTCCTCTCTGCCTTTCCAACTTCCCCTCATGGCACATTCCCTCAGGGTCACCATATCCAGCTATGCATGCTTGTGAGTGCTCAGTCATATCCGACTCTTTGCAACCCCATGGACTACAGCCCATCAGACTCCTCTGTCCATGGGATTTCCCCAGCAAGGATACTATAGTAGATTGCCATTTCCTTCTCCATGGGATCTTCCTGGCCCAGGGATTGAACCTGTGTCTTCTGGGTCACCTGCATTGGCAGACAGATTCTTTACCACTGAGCCACCTGGGAAGCCCATCCAACTATGGTGACCATCAAACATATTTCTCCTCTGTGCTTTTCCTCTCGAAAAGAGCTCATCTTTCCATTGGAAACTCTCTTTTCTTAGCTTTTACTGGGCTGGTAGAATCCATACTTCATTTCTAAGTTTAAATGTCATCCCATAGTGAGTTATTCCCACTCTCTACTTCTCCATCCTTATCTTCCCCCAAGTCGTTCATTGCTTCATAGCACTTGTGAAATTTTGCTGTTTGTTTAGTGGTTGGTTTTCTTATTCTTTGGCTGCACCACCTATCGGACTCTTAAGTTCTACCAGAACAGGAACTAAGACTGTTTTGTTCACAGTGGGGTACAGGTACTTATTGTACTACTTGGCTAAAGTCCTCTCAGCGCAGTAAGTAATGACATTTTGAGTTCCTAAGCACTGTAGAAATTCTGACAATTATGGTGCCTCCCATAGTAAAAATTAAAATAAAACTGTACATATACTGAAATGAAACTTGTAAATTTTTTTTTTTATTTTTATTTTTATTGGGGTACTATGCTAGGTACTCACATAGAACAAAAACTGAGTAACATGCTGTGTTCTTTCACACCTCAGGACCAGCATGCACTTCCTTTTGTCTGAAGCCACCTGCCTCCAGTATACTCCACAATTCCTCCAGGAATGTCTTTTCAAGGCTCTCAAACACGTTTATGTTTGGTTATGTTCTCCCTTTATATGCCATCAGAGTTTCTTGTAGTTCTCTTGTTTTAGCCCTCAATATCATTTATTTTTTTAAAAATTTGTAGTCTTTTTTTCTTTTTGGAGCAGAGAAAGGCTTATTACAAGGCCATGCAAGGAGAGAGGTGGCTTAAGCCCTGAAAAGCCTCAATCTCCCTGAAGCATTTTGGCAAAGCATTTTTAATATGTTGGTTGGGGGCAGGGGTTTCAGGGTACTTGATCAGCTTATGCACATTCTTTGAATGACACTACACTTCATGACAAATAGATGGGGAAACAATGGAAACAGTGACAGACTTTATTTTCTTGGGTTCCAAAATCACTGCAAATGGTGACTGCAGCCATGACATTAAAAGATGCTTGCTTCTTAGAAGAAAAGCTATGACAAACCTAGACAGCATATTAAAAAGCAGAGACATTACTTTGCCAACAAAGGTCCATCTAGTCAAAGCTATGGTTTTTCCATGTAGTCATGTATGGATGTGAGAGTTGGACCATAAAGAAAGCTGAGTGCTGAAGAATTGATGCTTTTGAACTGTGGTGCTGGAGAAGACTCTTGAGAGCCCCTTGGACAGTAAGAGGATCCAACCAGTCAATCCTAAAGGAAATCAATCCTGAATATTCATTGGAAGGACTGATGCTGAAGCTGAAACTCCAATACTTTGGCCACCAGATGGGAAGAACTGACTTATTGGAAAAGACCCGGATGCTGGGAAAGACTGAAGGAGGGAGGAAAAGGGGACGACAGAGGGTGAGATGGTTGGATAGCATCACTGACTTGATGGACACAAGTTTGGGTAAGCTCCGGTATTGGTGATGGACAGGGAAGCCTGGCGTGCTGCAGTCCATGGGGTCGCAAAGAGTCAGACATGACTGAGAGACTGAACTGAACCGAACTGAACCCTGAGGCAGCAGAGTGGCATCACAGGGGGTTAACATTATCAGTCCTTAGTCTCCAGGAGGCCTGGGGCTATGTGCTCATGGTCATCAATTAGTTCTTTCATTTGTGTGCGGTTGTGGGGAGGATTCTCATCTGCTAAAACAACTCCTATGGCCAACCACCTTATGGGTGAGTCTACACTGCAGGTGGGTGGCCATAGGAAATTTGCATCCAATACTGTTGTTATTGTCTGCTCAAAATTCTCCAAGCCAGCCTTCAGCAATATGTGAACCGTGAACTTCCTGATGTTCAAGCTGGTTTTAGAAAAGGAAGAGGAACCAGAGATCAAATTGCCAACATCTGCTGGATCATGGAAAAAGCAAGAGAGTTCCAGAAAAACATCTATTTCTGCTTTATTGACTATGCCAAAGCCTTTGACTGTGTGGATCACAATCAACTGTGGGAAATTCTGAAAGAGATGGGAATACCAGACCACCTGACCTGCCTCTTGAGAAATTTGTATGCAGGTCAGGAAGCAACAGTTAGAACTGGACATGGAACAACAGACTGGTTCCAAATAGGAAAAGGAGTTCGTCAAGGCTGTATATTGTCACCCTGCTTATTTAACTTATATGCAGAGTACATCATGAGAAACGCTGGACTGGAAGAAACACAAGCTGGAATCAAGATTGCGGGGAGAAATATCAATAACCTCAGATATGCAGATGATACCACCCTTATGGCACGAAGTGAAGAGGAACTAAAAAGCCTCTTGATGAAAGTGAAAGTGGAGAGTGAAAAAGTTGGCTTAAAGCTCAACATTCAGAAAACGAAGATCATGGCATCCAGTCCCATCACTTCATGGGAAATAGATGGGGAAACAGTGGAAACAGTGTCCGACTTTATTTTTCTGGGCTCCAAAATCACTGCAGATGGTGACTGCAGCCATGACATTACAAGACACTTACTCCTTGGAAGGAAAGTTATGACCAACCTAGATAGCATATTCAAAAGCAGAGACATTACTTTGCCAACAAAGGTCCGTCTAGTCAAGGCTATGGTTTTTCCTGTGGTCATGTATGGATGTGAGAGTTGGACTGTGAAGAAGGCTGAGCGCCAAAGAATTGATGCTTTTGAACTGTGGTGTTGGAGAAGACTCTGGAGAGTCCCTTGGACTGCAAGGAGATCCAACCAGTCCATTCTGAAGGAGATCAGCCCTGGGATTTCTTTGGAAGGAATGATGCTAAAGCTGAAACTCCAGTACTTTGGCCACCTCATGCGACGAGTTGACTCATTGGAAAAGACTCTGATGCTGGGAGGGATTGGGGGCAGGAGGAGAAGGGGACGACAGAGGATGAGATGGCTGGATGGCATCACTGACTCGATGGACGTGAGTCTGAGTGAACTCCAGGAGTTGGTGATGGACAGGGAGGCCTGGCGTGCTGCGATTCATAGGGTCGCAAAGAGTCGGACACGACTGAGAGACTGATCTGATCTGATCTGACCCTGAGGCAGCAGAGTGGCGTCACAGGGGGTTAACATTATCAGTCCTTAGTCTCCAGGAGGCCTGTGGATATGTGCTCATGGTCATCAATTAGTTCTTTCATTTGTGTGTGTGTGTGTGTGTGTGTGGTTGTGGGGAGGATTCACATCTGCTAAACAACTCCTATGGTCTTACTCCTATGGCCATCCACCTTATGGGTGAGTCTACACTGCAGGTGGGTGGCCATAGGAAATTTGCATCCAATACTGTTGTTATTGTCGTTGTTCAGTCGCTTGGTCCTGTCCAGCTCTTCATGACCCCATGGACTGCAGCATGCCAGGTATCCCTGTCCTTCACCGTCTCATGGAATTGGCTCACACTCATGTCCATTGAGTCAGTGATGCCATCCAACCATCTCATCCTCTGTTGTCCCCTTCTCCTCCTTCTTTTAATCTTTCCCAGCATCAGAGTCTTCAGAGAGGAGCTAAAGCAGAGAACATAAAGTTCTTTGAAAAGTGTGCATAGCTGTGTTCTTGGTACGTAGTACATCATTAATGTATCAGTAAATGAATGAATGAGCAGTATTTCTGACCTCAAAATGCTTACAATCAAATAGAAAAGACTAAGAAATATTTGTGGTTCAACATCATTACCTCCCTGTGCACGCATGCTCAGTTGTGTTGGACTCTGTGACCCTTTGGACTACAGCCTACCAGGCTTCTCTGTCCATGGGATTTTTCAGTTAAGACTGAAGTGGGTTGCCATGCACTCCTCCAGGGGATCTTCTTGACCCAGGGATCAAACCCCTGTCTCCTGTGTTTCCTGCATTGCAGGTGGATCCTTTACCCAACATCATTAGCATATTAATAAAGATGTGACAAGGGACTGCAGGAATCTCATTTCTAATGCTAATCTCATGCTAATCCTAGTATCAGTGAAGAGTCCCTGAAGGAGGTGATGGATAAATCTTGAAGGCTGAAGAATTAGGGTAGAGAAGGGACTTTCAGAGGTTATAGGGTGAGCAAAGGCAGAGTGTAGAGTCATCCACAAGGTGGTTGGCCATAGGAGTGAGGAGTTCATGGGAGAGTGCTTCTGATATACTTGCTTGCTGGTGGTGTTGATAAAGGACATGCAGTGAGATCAGAATGATACCTTAATGACCTCAAGAAGATCCTGGATGCTTCTGTTAGGTAGGTAGAATAGGGAAAAGGAGTCCAAAATGGCGGTGGCTAAAAGACAAGGAAGGTCCGAGGACCAGAGTGAAGACTTCAGGCAGAACAAACAGAACAAACAGCACTCCTGGCTAAGCCCAATTTGTATAGGGCAGGCCCAGGTGGAGGAAAAACATATAAAAGGAGGAGCCAAAGCACTTTCTCACGGACTCTCTCCCGCGTGCGTGTGCGCGTGCTCTCTCTCCCTCTCTCTCTCTCTCTCTCCCCCCCCCGCCCCCACGCACTCCTCCACTCTCTTCTCTTTGAGTCTTGGATTCTCCTGCTATCTTCTAAATAAAACGGAGCTGTAACACTGATTTGCCTAAGAGCTGTAACACAGTTTGTCCAAGACCCGAGAGCTGTGATGTGCCGAGGGCTTTAATTTCCGTTGCTCCAAATCTTTGTTGTGACGAGACGAAGAACCGAGGAACATACACTCGCGTGACACTTCCATTTAATGTTCTCTGTAAACACACAATATGCTAAGAATCTCCTACAGAATAGACAGGGAATAAACAGCAGTCACATCTATGATCCCTAGCTTGTTGCCCCTTCTGCCGGGGCGGCGGGAGGGGGTGGAATCAGGACATTGGCCTGTCTCTGAGATAAACATCTCCAGAATGCCTCATAGTCTGCTGGCAGTTGATCTGCACTCATAACGGCAAGTTCTTAGAATAGCCTGGAGTGATCTGAGTGTTCTGTAAACACCTAGAAAAATGTGCTGTGTATAACCATAGTTATTAAAAATTATATTAATAATAATATTAGATAACATTACTTATTTATTACATGCCAAATACATGTTGGCTCTTGGCACACATGAACTTTGATTTTCAAAAGAAACTGAGGCACAGAGAAATTAAGCAAATTGCCCAAGGTCACTCAGAAAAGAATATAGTGAAGTGTGGACTCGGTCCAGGTAGTCTGTCTCCTGAGCTCAAACTTTGCAGCTTCCTCCCATAATGCTGTGGTTTCTCCTGAAAATTTAATGCTGCTTTTGGAGCCAAGACCCACACACGCCATCTACTTTTTCAGACATTCACACCATCTTTTTTCCAGACATAGAATTCAGAGTCAAACTTAGAGAGGTCTAAGGAGAGGTAGACAGTCTGGTCACCTTTAGTACTTCTGGAAAAGATGTTCTTAGAACAAAACAAGTGTTTCCCAAAGACCGCCAGCAATATGCTAGATGACTCTGAATTTGCGTGGGCCAACATTTCCATTTTAATAGATATATACTTTAAAAATATGCATTAGATACACATTATGCTGATATGCATGTATACTAAAAGGATAATTACTGTAATTACTTTTTAATTTTTAGAAATATCAAAAATATTTAACTGGACAAATAATGTTATAATAACTTATTTATCCATAATTCAATGCAGAATTTTGATAGTTCATTTATTTACTGGCTTGTTCATTCAACAAATATTTATTGAGCATATAATATGGGTCAGGTGCTATTCACAAATAAACTAACAAATATCACTGCTATTTCATAGCTAGCATTCTAGTGGGGAGAAACAGATGAAAATTTTAAAACCCAAATAAATAACATAGTATATTAAAAGATGATAGATACCATGGGATAGAACACGGTAACAGAGGAAATGCCAATAGAGAGAAGGAATGAAATTTAAAATTTTTTTGTTTTAACTAAAAATTCTTACAAATGAAGCTGAAATCTCTGTTTTATAAAAATATTGTTTTACATTACATGCCATTCTCTGGGAACATTCTCTTTACTATGCCTAATTTTATTAATGTTCTGCTGAAGCCAGAGACAAATTTTCTTTTAAAGTAAATAAATAACAAATAATTAAAGTTAACAAAAATAAATATCACATAAACATCTAAAGAAAACTATTATTAAATAATGGTAACACTATAGCATGGATACGGCAAAAAAAAAAAAAAAAAGAAGAATACTATTTGAGTGGGCTTCCCTGGTGGCTCAGTGGAAAAGAATCCATTTGCCAGTGCAGTACATGTGTGTTCCATCTCTGGTTTGGGAAGATCCCCTGGAAAATGAAATGGCAACTCACTCCAGTATTCTGGCCTGGGAAAAGTATTCTGGCCTGGGAAATCCATGGACAGAGGAGCCTGGCAGGCTACAGTCCAAGGGGTCTCAAAAGAGTTGGACACAACTAAACAAAAACTGCTTGAGTCATTAAATTACGGACTTATTCAAATAGGGAACACCAAACACGTTTCCCCTCCAATTGACTATATGTTGATAGGAAGAGAGAAAACTAGAGTTACTCACCACACCCAAGTCAGCTCTTGATACTCAAGATGAAATGCTTTCTCACAAGGCCTATGCGGAAGATTTCATCACCTAAACACATCTGAGCTTCTACAGTCTGCAGCTTTTTTCTCTGCTTACTTACATGATCATTTCTGTGGAGACAGCAGATAAAATACAGAGAAGAATAAAAAAGCTAGACTATAACAACCCATTATTTTATGCTATACAACTATACCTACGTGATGCTGATGTCCAAGTGTGTGTAGACTGTGCGATTGTCGAGGCTCTGATGGGAGCAGGATGCCAGCGTTCCCTCGAGGGGAAGGCAATGCCAAGTGTTGAGGATGAGTTGCAAGCCTTTCCTCAACCACCTAATTACCGTCAAGTCAGCTGTTAGAATAAGGCCCTGATATTAAGTGTGAACCCAAGCAGGAAAAAGTCCTCTCCTATTTTAACATTACTTAAGAATGAGCAACAAATCATCATAGCTAACATTTATTGAACATTTACTATGTGCTAGATATGTGCTAATGCTCCACATGCATCACCCTATTGGATTCCCATGACGAGGTTCTATGATGATTTCCATCTCACAGGTGAAGAAACATAGGTTCAGGGAGGTTAATTAACATGTTCCAAATTATATCAAAAGTCAGTCAAGCCCAGATTGTCTGACTGAAATTTGTGCTAATCCTATGTGAATCTGTAAATAACCCTACAGGTTAAGAACAAAGGGTATCTCCAGGGTTCCCTGGTAGCTCAGTGGTAAAGAACCGTTTGCCAGTGCAGGAGACACGGGTTCGATCCCTGATCCGGGAAGATCCCACATGCCATGGAGCAATTAAGCCTGTGTACCACAACTATTGAATCTGTGCTCTAGAGCCTGGGAGCTGCAACCACTGAACGAAGCCTGTGCACCCTAGAGCCCGTGCTCCACAACAAGAGAAGGCACAGCAGTGAGAAGCCCGTGCTTCCCAACTAGAGAGTAGCCCCCACTCACCACAACGAGAGAAAAGCCTACGCAGCCACGTAGATCCAGCACGGCCAAAAAATAAAAACAATTTAAAAAACTTAAAAAAGAGTACCTCTATTCCATGGAGAAGTGGCAGAAAACGTAATGGTTGAGAGAGCAAATGCTAGTGATAGAAGTGTCAGAGTTTTAATTCTGGCTCTGCTGTGCATTAGCCATGTGGATTTGGGAAATTTATTTAACTCTTTTAAGACTTACAACATCCTAACTTGTCACGTTTTAGAGAACTTTGAATCTCTCAGAGCCTTACTGTTTTTGCCCTCGTCGTCACCATAACCATCATCATCAACATCACAGTTATCACACATTGTTTTCTCGCCTTAATTTTTTCCCATTCTGAGATTGTCCTGCTATTCCTTCAATCTCTTGGATCAAGGAGTGGCTACAATGTTCTACCACCACTACTAATAATAGTAATAAGAGTAAACATTTATTGTACGCTTACTACATGCCCAGTGCTTTAGTGCATTATCTCATTCGATCTTTACAAGTACTGCCCGAGATAAATACTAGTGTCATTTATAATTTATAGTTAGAATTCATCTAGAACACAGCACTGCTGCTTTCACGTCCTTTCTACCAACCGACCACCCAGACCACCAGCTGGCGTGGGACCTCCAAAAGGGCATACTTGAAATAGCATGGAATTTCCTGCAGGAAATTGAACACTTCAGGAGTCTGACACTAAAAGGGTTTGGAACTATCCACTGACTGACAGCCGTGGTTGCTCAAGGAATTTCTGTTTCCTCTGTTCTAACTTCCTTTGCCACAGGGGCATGCCAAACACCTCCAGTTCCTCTTAAGAGAGGGAGTTGGAAAAATAGTAAGACCAGTGACTCACTAGAGAAGAACAAGCAGAGAGCAGTGACAAGGAATCAGACTCTTAAACACTGCAAATTCCAGTCACTCGTTTTCCTTGTTAACAATCTTGAGTGCCTTTGAGTAAAAGATGCTATAAAAGACAAACGTATTTGGAGTGATAATAATCTCCTATTACATAATATAACTTTCTCCATATTTGCTATTATTTATTCAATGGCAAATTTAATAACATTTATTGGAAAACCATAGAAAATGAAAAAAACAGTTAAGCTGTCTTGTATGATTCATTCTACATTTCGATTAAATTTAAATTATTCTCTTCCCATGGCTATACACCCTTGCCCCATTTTTAAAAACCTGAAGTCCACGGTAGGAGAGACCAAGAGCATCCCAGAGGGCAGCAGCACGAATTCACTCCCCTCCAGCCCCCGCAACTCCTTTCGCCCATCTCCCCTCCCCCTTAGCCTGGTCGCTTGCCATTGGTGGTTGCCATGACAACCGGCAGCTGCCAGGGCAGGCAGCCTCTACCGCAGCAGGGGTGGGGTTTCGGAGGAGGGGGCAGGAGAGGAGGAGCCAGAGGAGGTGTCTGCTGCAAGTTCCTGGCTGCTTCTGAGCTCACCCCATCCTCCGAGAGGGAGGAGGCCAAGTGGTGATGCTGCTGCTTCTGCCGCTTCGACTGCTGATACTCCAGTGAGGGCTGGAAGGGTGGTTCCTATTAGCACCGTCGCCAACCAGAGAGGGAGGGGAAGAAATCCCGGCAGCCGCTGCTGATGTTGGGTTCGGAGGCTGCATCCGACTCGGTCACAAGGAAAATGGATTCAGTTTGCATCTCTCCTTCCTTTCAACAGCTTCTCCGGATCTCAGCATGGTAAGTAGCAGGGAGCGAGGTTCGCTTCTTGATTTAGCTGACTATTAAATAACCTGTGTATACATTTGTGGCCTTCATTGAACAATGACTCCCTCAGTGATGGGGAGGAAGATGTGGAGACAGTGATGGGGCTGGGAAGAGAGGAAGGTTGCCAGGGAGAGAGAAGTGAGGAGGCATCTGCTTGTGTTTAAAAAAATGTATATATGGTGTTCTGATTTTATCTTGAACTGGCTCAGAATGCAGACTGAGCCACTTGGTTCCTTTCCTTCCAAGCTTAGCAACAGAATCAGGGGGTGGAAAAAGAGCTCCCAAGAAATAGATGTTATTGAAAGGAATCATTTCATTTGCAGCTCTCACATATAGGGTCGGGCCTTCCTTCAAAAACACATTTGGTGCCTCCTAAGCCTGCAGGCCCAATTATAAGGTGATTTTGTTTATTTCCTTCATTGCTAAGAAAAGGTAGCCCCAGAATTTAGCCTTTTATTTCATATTCTGGTGTGCTCTTGCTGAGAAACAATTTGCCAGATAGAATTTCATTTTTAATGTACAGATTTGATTGTGATCACACAAATGGATACCCTGTGGATATGCATATCATCTATACACATGTTACTTAGCATTTATGAAACATATTTATATGCAGAGTGTGCTTTGCAATGATTTTTATGGGTTTTAAATGCCCTTGCATGCTTGGAGATAATTGCATATTTTTGAAACTATGCTTCTGGTTTGTATTATTATTCATTGACTTCATTTGGATTAATGCAAGATTTATTCTTGTTATTGTCCCTTAGTTTCATTGTGACCACTTAGGACAATCTGTATTATAGGCTGCCTTTTTCCTTTATTTTTAATTGGGGTTTGTGGGGGGTGATTTGAGAGCCCCGAATTTACACTGATGGGAAAGGGAGGTGGCTTGTGGTATTATTTTGTGTCCAGCATCTTGCCAAGTGAATGTTGAAAGACATCAGTTTTCTTGAAATTCTACCCCAACCCTTTCATGTTTATGTGTTGTGTCCCAGGAAGCACAGATGAGCTGGAAGGTGAAATGCATTCATTTTATTTACTAGTGCTGCTATTTGCTGTTCATTCCTTCAGTATCCAGGCACCATTTTACAGTTCCCTCAAGTGTTGTATTATGGATCTACTTCTTTGGGTGGTCAAGTAAGAAAGTGGGATGGTTTTGAACATCTAGGTGTTCCCAAGTAACCTAGCCATTTCCAAATTAGCCTGCTTGTACAACGAAATGAAACAAGCGAATGAGCAAAGCTCAGCTTGAGAGTGTGTGGCTTGTAGGCAAAATGGGGGGCTATTGTAGTTTACAAATGCTTAGTGGGATCTGCTTGATATTTTACTGTATCACAGCTTTAAGGCAGCTCAGGATACTAAAGATGCCTGAGATGAGTAAAGTACAAAGCTCCATTACCACCCAGGATAATGGATTTTGTTGAATTAAAGCCAGAAAAATCCTTGCAGGTAAAACTACATTAGTAACATTACATTTAGCATGTGGCCTATTTTTTATCCATCTCCCTCTTCTCTAACAATATCATTGTCAGTGCAAACATTTTTTACAATGTAAAAAAACACTTGTTTTAACCCTGCATTTTATTTTACACACTGCTCGACTTCATTTACAATTTTTACATGCATTTGAATCAGGTTTATAGTTTAATTTCTCTGAGAATAAATGTCCTGTTTGGTTTATATAGTGGAAGGCTCTTCAGCAACTTAATGGGAAGAATAGATTTAATATGCTCATGGCATGTGATATATAGATTCACACCTGCATCAAGTCGTGCTACCGTGGGCCTTATCACAACTACATAAAGTAGAGCAGGGAAAGAGCGGCTGGACTTGTATGTCATAACAAAAATGGCATAACACGCTGCATCCTGAATCTTTAATGATAACTTTTGACTTGTAAGAAAATTTCAGCAAGCTTTAAAAAAAATTAAGACATGTTGTAGTTGACCCTGTTTCATGCAATGAAAACAGTTATCTTGGGCATTGTTTTATTTCCTTTGTTTTGAATTTTCATTGGGATGTGGTTTTATAGGTGAAGTTGGCACAGTTTGAGCAGAAGCAAATCACTGTAAGTCATGGACGGAGCTGTCAGCAGTGTTTCAGCTGTGTGGTCAGACCTCATGGGAACACATGTGTAGATTGGATCCTACAACCTTGGATGATTATATGACCTTTGCTGAGGGCCACAGAAAAGTGAACTATTTTTAGTTTAGTGGGGTCTAGATACAAAATAATTCAAGAATCAATTTGATGTCAGAAAATACAAAATATATGGAACATATATACATGTTATTATTTAAATGTGCTGTTTATTTAGCAAGCAAAGTTAATTACCTTTTTCTCAAATACTGTCTTGAAAATGCCATTCTTGTAATGTTAAATATCTTGACTGGTATTTAAACTTTCATAAAGCTTGCTTTGTTTGGGATAAACACATATTATCTAATTTCTCACTTTGGGATAGGATATTCCTTGTTTCTTCAAGTGGCCTCAGAACATATTTCAGTTTTACATGCATGCTTCAAGTTCCATCGGGGTACTTAGAAAATATCTGGAGAGTCAAAACTGTTTTCTACATTTCTCACGCATTCATAGAAAAATTATTACAATGTTTTTCATAGTGTTGGTACCTAAAATAAAACAGAATTTATCTTGGAAGTTTTAACATAAATCACTCAGTTGGTTTTTACTGGAATAAGTAAACTAGATGTATACTTGGGTGTTACTCTGAGAGGTCAGTTATAATTCCCTGTGTTTGCACATCCCAACTAATATCTTACCACGTGAAAATGTTCTTCCAAACATGATGAAGTAATCAATTGAAAAACAACTGTTTGTAGAGCTCTTATATGACTAGCACAATTTTCATATTCTAGCAATATAGAATTTCCTTACTGGCTATATAAGCTGTGCTGCTGCTAAGTCGCTTCAGTCGTGTCCGACTCTGTGCGACCCCATAGACGGCAGCCCACCAGGCTCCCCCCTCCCTGGGATTCTCCAGGCAAGAACACTGGGGTGGGTTGCCATTTCCTTCTCCAGTGCATGAAAGTGAAAAGTGAAAGTGAAGTCTCTCAGTCGTGTCCGACTCCCAGCAACCCCATGGACTGCAGCCTACCAGGCTCTCCTGTCCATGGGATTTTCCAGGCAAGAGGACTGGAGTGGGGTGCCATTGCCTTCTCCCATATAAGCTGTACACACATGAAATTAGTTAATGATGAAAACAATAGAGTTATAATTAACACCATCATTACACCTGTTCTTAATATACTCTTTTATAATTCTTAAAGACATTTTACATTCTTTATCTGTCATCTTATATCCCCCCAAATTCTATCATGTGAGTACAGGTAGTGCCATAATAATTATTTTACATAAGAGGAAAGAGGCTTGGGCGATTAGGCTTGTTCAGTTTTGGGTTTGGTAAACAGTCTAATTGGGCCCAAATTTTATTTG
The DNA here is from genome assembly GCF_027580195.1 of Bos mutus. NCBI lineage: Eukaryota > Metazoa > Chordata > Mammalia > Artiodactyla > Bovidae > Bos > Bos mutus. Next base: position 98,721,299 of record NC_091623.1, on the reverse strand, counting down.
AATATTTGGGGGGCCATGATATGTTCTTTGGTCACATTGAATTTCCAGATAGACTAAGTGCATTCTTTAGACATCAGCCAAAAAAAAAAAGGGTCGAAACAGAAATTATTTTGGAGAAAACCTGGGAATCACGATATTTCATAAAACATAGAAACATCTGTCTGGGAAAAAATTAGAACTTTGTTGGACTGATGTGGACTTATTTTATGGCTGAGTATTGTTTTTATTTTTAATGACATGCAGTTGAGGGGAGTAACAATTTCTTGCTGTGCTGTGTGTGTGCTTAGTTGCTCAGTCACGTCTGACTCTTTGTGACCCCATGGACTGTAGCCCACCAGGTTCCTCTGTCCACAGGATTTTTCAGGCAAGGATACTGGAGTGTGTTGCCATCTTCCTCCTCCAGGGGATCTTCCTGACCCAGTGACTGAACCTATGTCTCCTGTGTCTCTTGCAGTGCAAGTGGAATGCGATGGCTTTCCCCACTGAGCCATCAAGGAAGTCTTTTTCTGTGCTTAGGACCAAATTAATTTCCTATAGAAATTAATCTGAAGAAACTTAGCTACACCTCCTACCTATATGTCCATGTATCTATGTTAAGCATCTCTCAACCTCCATGTTCTTAAAAATTAAAATGATATTAAATCATAAATAAGTGTACATAAGTTTAACAACCTTATGATATTTTCTGGACATTCATGTTTATGCTTTTCTGAGCCATCAAAAATTAAATACTTTTCTCCAGAATATTCTAATTATTTGCTATCTCCCTTTCTTTGCTACCATTGTAGGGGCGTACTTTGTCTGACTGTTTAGTAATTCAGTGCTGGCCAAAGAACAAAATATGCCATCTGAACTGTCATTCTACAATTGCGAAACATCCTTTATAATTAATTAGCTTGCAGTACAAGTGAGATCTATCATATTAAAGGCATTCTGCTTTAAATCAGTATTCACCAATACAGTTAAATGTCCTTTTAAAGACTTTTTTCCTTACATTTTAAACATAATATCCTCATTGTTAGAATAAAAAAAGATAAGGCAGAAATGTGTAAGAAAATCACCCATAATCTACTATCAAAAAGTAATTACTGTTAGTACTTTGAAATACTTCCTTCTAGATTTTTTTTCTATATGCCATTTCAGGTGGCATATAGATTTTTTTCTATAAACACACTCAGGTATATAATTTCGTAAATGGGGCCATATTCTGAGCACTGTTTTATAATTTTTTTTTTAATTTTAAGTGGCCATCTTTCCATGTTAATGAAATATGCCTCTAGTAAATTTTTAATCTCTGTGTGCATTTATCTTGATGACTCAAGTTATTTTCCTCCACTTTGGGGTCTTCATTCTTTGCTTTTAATACAGGCAGCTCCTACTTCATTTACAGCAGCTGTGCTTCAAGCATTGTTTTTCACGAAATATGAGATCTGTTATTCTGACTTGCCATTGCATCTCACAGTGGATATTAAATTGACCTTGGTCTTCTTTTGTCTGCTGCTAAAGAATAAGTTTTGGGCCCAAGTCAGAGAAATCCCGGTTTGAATTGCTAAGAATTTCACCAGGTGCATGCATTAGCAATAACTACAGAAACAAATATCTCTTCCAGATTTGTGTTACTTTTCCTCAGTATGGTAGGCGCACCCTATAGTCCTAACCTCTGTGACCAACTTAAATCCTTCATAAAAATCATTTAAACAACATACATAGCTATCACCTGACTTAGACTAAACTCAGATGTATTTTTGGCACCTGTATTTTTCTTAAACCTATATACAGTTTTTAAATGAAAGCCCAGTCTTCTGGCTCTTCCCCTTTTAAAATATGAATGGTGGTTGGATTATTATTATACTTTAAGTTTGAGCTTTAAATGTAACTATTGGGGACTTCCCTGGTGGTCCAATGGTTAAGACTTCGCCTTCAAATTCAGGGTGAGGGTTCAGTCTCTGGTCAGGGAGCTAAGATCTCACATGCCTCACAGCCAAAAAACCAACATAAAACAAAAGCAGTATTGAAACAAATTTGATAAAGACTTAAAAAAATGGTCCACATTAAAAAATTTTTTTCTTAAAAAAAGATTAAAAAAATGTAATTCCTTGGAGGGGTTTCCTTTAGTTTATCTTAAATCTCTGCTATTACTGTTGTACCCTCTCTGTTTCCTTTATAGCATTTATCAAAGTTGTAAAGATAGAGCTACAGTGAAACCTAAGTATGAGGAAAAAGTCTTTGTTCCCTTTCTTTGTTTGGCATCGAAATTAAGATCATTTACTTCAGTGCATTAATTCTGGAGTCAACTGCAATTAAAACAGAGATGGAAAACCAAATGTGACTAGGTTTATTTGACAGTGTCTGTTTAGAAAACTATTCACTGGTATTATTTTCAAGAAGGAAATTTTGCTGAGATCATTATGACTCTGAAAAAGCCTTGTGAGCTTGTGCTTCAGAAAAGAGGGTGATATTGTCATCATGCCTTCTGATCCAAACTGGAAATGTTCCCTTGGAAAATGCTACCCAGCATAACCACAGTGAAAATGTAAACCAAGCAAGTGTTTCTCACCCACATCCCTTATCTGGCTCTTCCTTGTGCAGCATTTCATGGAGAGAGATACCTTCTAAAAATAAACATTTCATGGAGAGGTACTTTCCATGAAAGTACTGACCCATATATTTAAGGCCTGTAAACTATTCACAGGTCAGATATACCTAACTTTAGTATATTTTCCAAAACAAAAACTGTTTTTTTTTAATGCAATAATACTAATGAAAACAGCTAGATGGAATATTTTAAACGAGTCCCGTTCTGTAAAATCTAGAGTATTGTGTCATTCTACCAATAAAAGAATAGCAAGCCAATAATTTTATATAAAAGACAATTGTTGTTCAGTCACTCAGTCTGTTGTTAAGTCGCTCAGTCGTGTCCAACTCTTTGCGACCCTATGGACTGCAGCACACCAGGTTTCCCTGTCCTTCACCATCTCCTGGAGCTTGCTCAAACTCATGTCCATTGAGCTGGTAATTTTATATAAAACAGTACCAATCTGGAGAGTTTGTATTAAAAACCAACATTCTGAATTCACATGAGAATCCACATGATGGTAATTCTGCTAGAGGAGACGGAGAGAGGAACTTAGGTGTTTTGAAGATGTTATAGATGCCAGACTTGTATTCTTATGAATTTCTTAGATAATTCAGTTTGTAAAAATGGGAACTCTGGAATTACTGGAGTTTCTTCTCCGTCATCTGCTCCCTCGGGTTACCTAGACCTGGAGGAAGAAATTCCTCCTATTCCACTGGTTAGTCTTTGTCTCCTGCATCTCTTAAGTAGGAATTTGAGTGGTTGTTAACTAACAACAAAGTGAGGACGAAATCTTAATTTCAGAGAGTGTATGATTTTTTTTTGTATTAATGAAGACATTTGAATTATGACTAAGTTTTATTTTAAAAGCACTTCATTTAATAAAGGTATCTATAAAGTTTAGAATTTACAGTATTTTGAGCCAGATGCCTGAGACATAATTAGCAGTCATTAAAAATAAACCATAGCTTTAAAAAAAATGAAGTAAAAAGGACTCCTTATTTGAACTGTGGTGTTGGAGAAGACTCTTGAGAGTCCCTTGGACTGCAAGGAGATCCAACCAGTCCATTCTGAAGGAGATCAGCCCTGGGATTTCTTTGGAAGGAATGATGCTAAAGCTGAAACTCCAGTACTTTGGCCACCTCATGCGACGAGTTGACTCATTGGAAAAGACTGTGATGCTGGGAAGGATTGGGGGCAGGAGGAGAAGGGGACAACAGAGGATGAGATGGCTGGATGGCATCACTGACTCAATGGACGTGAGTCTCAGTGAACTCCAGGAGTTGGTGATGGACAGGGAGGCCTGGTGTGCTGCGATTCATGGGGTTGCAAAGAGTCGGATATGACTGAGTGACTGAACTGAACTGAACTGACCCCTAGTTAATTTTGCATGGAAGGAGCATTTGAGCCAAGGCAATGGCACCCCACTCCAGTACTCTTGCCTGGAAAATCCCATGGACGGAGGAGCCTAGTAGGCTGCAGTCCATGGGGTGGCTAAGAGTCAGACACGACTGAACGACTTCACTTTCACTTTTCACTTTCATGCATTGGAGAAGGAAATGGCAACCCACTCCAGTGTTCTTGCCTGGAGAATCCCAGGGACGGGGGAGCCTGGTGGGCTGCCGTCTATGGGGTCGCACAGAGTCGGACACGACTGAAATGACTTAGCAGCAGTAGCTCTCTTCTTAGCTAGACTGTCCACATTTGAGGCTCCTCAGGGTGCAGTGCCACACTCTGAAACAAGAGAGGAAAATAGCCTGCTACAAGGGAAATTGATTCTTCCACCACTGTGCAACCTTCCGGTTTTTACTCTATGGATTGAAAAGAGCTCAGTCTCAAAAAGCATGCTTAAACATGCCTGATTCACATGAATGCTCTTATCTGGACGGGTGTAGCTACACACATTGTCCAATCTTCTTTTTTTTTAATTTTATTTATTTTTGGTGTGCAGGGTCTTTGCCAGGGGGACATTTTTTCCTAGTTATGAAGAGTAGGGGCTACTCTCTAGTTGCAGTGAGCAGGTTTCTCACTGTGGTGGCTTCTCTTGTGGATGACAGGGTCTAGGGATCGTGTGCTTACGTAGTTGTGGCATGTGGGCTCAGTAGCACAGGCTCAATAGTTGTGGTGCACTGGCTTAGCTGTTCCGTCGCACGTGGGATCTTACCTGACCAGGGATGGAACTTGTGTCTCCTACATTGGCAGGCAGGTTCTTTACCACTGAGCCACCAGAGAAGCCAGTGTCCAGTCTTTTTTAAGTATGGTGTGTGATTTTATATTTTAACATTTTTCACTCTGTTTACATTTTTTGAAATCAAACCTAAATGACTTAGCCAAGACCACCTAATGGTAGTAAAGAGACAAAATTAATATTTCTAGCTCAGTTCAGTTCAGTCACTCAGTCATGTCTGCCTTTTTGCGACCCCATGGACTGCAACACAGGCTTACTTGTCCATCACCAACTCCTGGAGCTTGCTCAAACTCATGTCCGTGGAGGTGGTGATGCCATCCAACCATCTCATTCTCTGTCATCCCCTTCTCCTCCTGCCTTCTATCATTCACAGCATCAGAGTATTTTCCAATGAGTTGGCTCTTCTCATCAGGTAGCCAAAGTATTGGAGTTTCAGCTTCAGCGTCAGTCCCTCCAGTGAATATTCAGGATTGATTTCCTTTAGAACTGACTGGTTTGATCTTCTTGCAGTCCAAGGGCCTCTCAAGAGTCTTCTCCAACATCACAGTTCAAAAGCATCAATTCTTCAGCACTCAGCTTTCTTTGTGGTTCAACTCTCGCAACCATACTAGACTACTGGAAAAACCAAAACTTTGACTATACAGACCTTTGTCAGCAAAGTAATGTCTCTGCTTTTTAATATGCTGTCTAGGTTGGTCATAGCTTTTCTTCCAAGGAGCAAGTGTCTTTTAATTTCATGGCTGAAGTCACCATTTGCAGTGATTTTGGAGCCTCCCAAAATAAAGTCTGTCATTGTTTCCATTGTTTCCCCATCTATTTGCCATGAAATGATGGGACCGGATACATTAATCTTCATTTTATGAATGTTGAGTTTTAACCTGACTTTTTCACTCTTCTCTTTCACTTTCATCAAGAGGCTCTTTACTTCTTTGCATTCTGCCATAAAGGTGGTGTCATCTTCATATCTGAGGTTATTGATATTTCTCCCAGCAATCTTGATTCCAGCTTGTGCTTCATCCAGCCCGGCATTTCGCATAATGCATTCTGCATATAAGTTAAAGAAGCAAGGTGACAATATACAGCCTTGACACACTCCTGTCCCAATTTGGAACCAGTCTGTTGTTACATGCCCAATTCTAACTGTTGCTTTTTGACCCTCATATACATGTCTCAGTAGGCAGGTAGGGTGGTCTGCTAGTCACTGGCCATTTGCTTACTGTACTTCCACGGACATTTGTATGGTTTGAAAACATTAACTGTCCAAATTTATTTTATATCATCCACTTGCTTTGAAACATTGATCTTTGACTGTATGGTCAACTGTAATGTAAGTGGCATTGATCCATTCCTGGTTCACATAGTGCCATCGCTAACCACATTCTTGATGTCCTCAAATGTTGTTTTCCTAACAAGAGGATCTTTATGACAGAGAATAGCTGATGAAATAGTAGAAAAGCATTTTGTTTAGGAGATAGTCATTTTGCAAAAGAGCACTTTCCGTTGGGTCAATCTGAATTTTTTTTCAGACTCGATGCTGACTCAGTTCTGTTCTTTAAAAGAATTGAGGACATCCGTCGTTATCGAGTTTCCTTTATAATTCAAGTAAACCAGTTTATTCCAGCAACAAATGGAATAGTCTTTACCCTCTTAAAACAAAAATATCTAAAATGGTCAGGATATAAAAGTATAAAAAGAAAACTTACTTTTACAACTTACTTTTCAAAATTATCCAGAAAAGAACTAAATTCTTTGAGTACCTACTATGTATTTATTATGGGCTTCCCTGGTATCTCAGATGGTAAAGAATCCACCTGCAATGCAGGAGACCCTGGTTCAATTCCTCAGATTGGAAGATCCCCTGGAGAAGGGATGGGGTACCCACTCAAATATTCTTGGGATTTCTTGGTGGCTCAGATGGCAAAGAATCTATCTGCAATGCGGGAGACCTGGGTTTGATACCTGGGTTGGAGAGATCCCCTGGAGGAGGGCATGGCAACCCATTCCAGTATTCTTGCCTGGAGAATCCCATGGACAGAGGAGCCTGGTGAGTTATAGTCCCTTTGTATAGGAGATGATAAGGACATTCTTTGTTCTTTTTGTTTCAGTTCAGTTCAGTGGCTCAGTCCTGTCTGACTCTTTGTGACCCCATGAACCGCAGCACGCCAGGCCTCCTTGTCCATCACCTACTCCTGAAGTTCACCCAAACCCATGTCCATGGGTCGGTGATGCCATCCAACTATCTCATCCTCTGTCATCCCCTTCTCCTCCTGCCCTCAATCTTTCCCAGCATCAGGGTCTTTTCAAATGAGTCAGCTCTTCTCATCAGGTGGCCAAAGTATTGGAGTTTCAGCTTCAACATCAGTCCTTCCAATGAACACCCAGGACTGATCTCCTTTAGGATGGACTGGTTGGATCTCCTTGTAGCCCAAAGGACTCTCAAGAGTCTTCCCCAACACCACAGTTCAAAAGCATCAGTTCTTCTGTGCTCAGCTTTCTTTATAGTCCAACTCTCACATCCATACATGACTACTGGAAAAACCATAAACTTGACTAGATGGGCCTTTGTTGGCAAAGTAATGACTCTGCTTTTGAATATGCTATCTAGGTTGGTCATAACTCTCCTTCCAAGGAGTAAGTGTCTTTTTATTTCATGGCTGCAGTCACCATCTGCAGTGATTTTGGAGCCCAGAAAAATAAAGTCTGACACTGTTTCCACTGTTTCCCCATCTATTTCCCATGAAGTGATGGGACCAGATGCCATGATCTTAGTTTTCTGAATGTTGGGCTTTAAGCCAACTTATTCACTCTCCTCTTTCACTTTCATCAAGAAGTTCTTTAGTTCTTCTTCACCTTCTGCCATAAGGGTGGTGTCATCTGCATATCTGAGGTTATTGATATTTCTCCCAGCAATCTTGATTCCAGCTTGTGCGTCCTCCAGCCCAGTGTTTCTCATGATGTATTCTGCATAGAAGTTAAATAAGCAGGGTGACAATATACACCCTTGATGTACTCCTTTTCCTGTTTGGAAGCAGTCTGTTGTTCCATGTCCAGTTCTAACTGTTGCTTCCTGACCTGCATACAGGTTTCTCAAGAGGCAGGTCAGGTGGTCTGGTATTCCATCTCTTTCAGAATTTTCCACAGTTGATTGTGATCCACACAGTCAAAGGGTTTGGCATAGTCAGTAAAGCAGAAATAAATGTTTTTCTGGAACTCTCTTGCTTTTTCCATGATCCAGGGGATGTTGACAATTTGATCTCTGATTCCTCTGCCTTTTCTACAACCAGCTTGAACATCTGGAAGTTCACAGTTCATGTATTGCTGAAGCCAGGCTTGGAGAATTTTAAGCATCACTTTACTAGCGTGTGAGATGAGTGCAATTGTGCAGTACTTTAAGCATTCTTTGTCATTGCCTTTCTTTGGGATTGGAATGAAAACTGACTTTTTCCAGTCCTATGGCCACTGCTGAGTTTTCCAAATTTGCTGGCATATTGAGTGCAACACTTTCATAGCATCATCTTTCAGGATTTGAAATAGCTCAACTGGAATTCTATCACCTCCACTAGCTTTGTTCATAGTGATGCTTCCTAAGGCCCACTTGACTTCACATTCCAGGATGTCTGGTTCTAGGTGAGAGATCATTGTGAGAGATAATCTAGGTGAGAGATAATCACCATCATGATTATATGGGTCATGAAGCTCTTTTTTGTACAATTCTTCTGTGTATTCTTGCCACCTCTTCTTAATATCTTCTGCTTCTGTTAGGTCCATACCATTTCTGTCCTTTATTGTTCCCACCTTTACATGAAATGTTCCCTTGGTATCTCTAATTTTCTTGAAGAGATCTCTAGTCTTTCCCATTCTATTGTTTTCCTCTATTTCTTTGCACTAATCTCTGAGGAAGGCTTTCTTATCTCTCCTTGCTATTCTTTGGAACTCTGCATTCAGATGCTTATATCTTTCCTTTTCTCCTTTGCTTTTCACTTCTCTTCTTTTCACAGCTATTTGTAAAGCCTCCTCAGACAGCCATTTTGCTTTTTTGCATATCTTTTTCTTGGGGATGGTCTTGATTCCTGTCTCCTGTACAATGTCACGAACTTCCATCCATAGTTCATCAGGCACTCTATGTATCAGATCTAGTCCCTTAAATCTATTTCTCACTTCCACTGTATAGTCATAAGGTATTTGATTTAGTTCATACCTGAATGGTCTAGTGGTTTTCTCCACTGTCTTCAATTTCAGTCTGAATTTGCTAATAAGAAGTTCATGATCCAAGCCACAGTCAACTCCTGGTCTTGTTTTTGCTGACTGTATAGAGCTTCTCCATCTTTGGCTGCAAAGAATATAATCAATCTGATTTCGGTGTTGACCATCTGGTGATGTCCATGTGTAGAGTCTTCTCTTGTGTTGTTGGAAGAGGGTGTTTGCTATGACCAGTGCGTTCTCTTGTCAGAACTCTGTTATCCTTTGCCCTGCTTCATTTTGTACTCCAAGGCCAAATTTGCCTCTTACTCCAGATGTTTCTTGACTACTTTTGCATTCCAGTCCACTGTAATGAAAAGAACATTTTTTTGGGGTGTAAGTTCTAGAAGGTTCTTGTAGATCTTCATAGAACTGTTCAACTTCAGCTTCTTCAGTGTTACTGGTCAGGGCATAGACTTGGATTACCGTGATATTGAATGGTTTGCCTTGGAAACAAACAGAGATCATTGTGTTGTTTTTGAGATTGCATCCAAGTACTGCATTTTGGACTCTTGTTGACTGTGATGGCTACTCCATTTCTTCTAAGGGATTCCTGCCCACAGTAGTAGATATAATGGTCATCTGAGTTAAATTCACCCATTCCAGTCCATCTTAGTTCACTGATTCCTAGAATGTCAATGTTCACTCTTGTCATCTCCTGTTTGACCACTTCCAATTTGTGTTGATTCATGAACCTATCATTCTAGGTTACTATGCAAAATTGCATAGTAATATATTACTATATTACTACATAATATTGCATAGTAACCTAGAATGATAGGTCCATGAATCAAGCACAATTGCACTCATCTCACACGCTAGTAAAGTAATGCTCAAAATTCTCCAAGCCAGCCTTCAGCAATATGTGAACCGTGAACTTCCTAATGTTCAAGATGGTTTTAGAAAAGGCAGAGGAACCAGAGATCAAATTGCCAACATCCGCTGGATCATGGAAAAAGCAAGAGAGTTCCAGAAAAACATCTATTTCTGCTTTATTGACTATGCCAAAGCCTTTGACTGTGTGGATCACAATCAACTGTGGAAAATTCTGAAAGGGATGGGAATACCAGACCACTTGATCTGCCTCTTGAGAAATTTGTATGCAGGTCAGGAAGCAACAGTTAGAACTGGACATGGAACAACAGACTGGTTCCAAATAGGAAAAGGAGTTCATCAAGGCTGTATATTGTCACCCTGTTTATTTAACTTATATGCAGAGTACATCATGAGAAATGCTGGGCTGGAAGAAACACAATGTGGAATCAAGATTGCTGGGAGAAATATCAATAACCTCAGATATGCAGATGACACCACCCTTATGGCAGAAAGTGAAGAGGAACTAAAAAGCCTCTTGATGAAAGTGAAAGTGGAGAGTGAAAAAGTTGGCTTAAAGCTCAACATTCAGAAAATGAAGATCATGGCATCTGGTCCCATCACTTCATGGGAAATAGATGGGGAAACAGTGGAAACAGTGTCAGACTTTACTTTTTGGGGCTCCAAAATCACTGCAGATGGTGACTGCAGCCATGACATTACAAGACACTTACTCCTTGGAAGGAAAGTTATGACCAACCTAGATAGCATATTCAAAAGCAGAGACATTACTTTGCCAACAAAGGTTCGTCTAGTCAAGGCTATGGTTTTTCCTGTGGTCATGTATGGATGTGAGAGTTGGACTGTGAAGAAGGCTGAGCTCCGAAGAATTGATGCATTTGAACTGTGGTGTTGGAGAAGACTCTTGAGAGTCCGTTGGACTGCAAGGAGATCCAACCAGTCCATTCTGAAGGAGATCAGTCCTTGTATTTCTTTGGAAGGAATGATGCTAAAGCTGAAACTCCAGTACTTTGGCCACCTCATGCGAAGAGTTGACTCATTGGAAAAGACTCTGATGCTGGGAGGGATTGGGGGCAGGAGGAGAAGGGAACGACAGAGGATGAGATGGCTGGATGGCATCACTGACTCAATGGACGTGAGTCTCAGTGAACTCCGGGAGTTGGTGATGGACAGGGTGGCCTGGCGTGCTGAGATTCATGGGGTCACAAAGAGTCAGACACAACTGAGCGACTGATCTGATCTGATGCAATATTGCTCTTTACAGCATCAAACCCTACTTCCATCACCAGTCCCATTCCCAGCTGGGTGTTGTTTTTCCTTTGGCTCCATCCCTTCATTCTTTCTGGAGTTATTTGTCCACTGATCTCTAGTAGCATGTTGGGCACCTACCGTCCTGGGGAGTTCATCTTTCAGTGTCCTATCTTTTTGCCTTTTCATACTGTTCATGGGGTTCTCAAGGCAAGAATACTGAAGTGATTTGCCATTCCCTTCTCCAGTGGACCACATTCTGTCAGATCTCATTGTTAGTTTCATTGAGTTAGACAAGGCTGTGGTCTGTCTTTTTGTTTAGATCTTGTTATCTTTTGGTCATAAATTCTACTAAGGTTTGGTAGACACATAGTGTTTGGTTTGTTCCACAATATGGTAAAAATTCTGCCTGCAATCTGCCTGCAGGAGACCTGGGTTCGATGCCTAGATTGGGAAGATCCCCTGGAGAAAGGAACAGCTACCCACTCCAGTATTCTTGCTTGGAGAATCCCATGAACAGAGGAGACTGGTAGGCTACAAACCATGGGGTCGCAAAGAGTCGGACACAACTGAGCCACTTTCCCTTTCACTATGAAGGCTCATTCCTACTTCAGGTGAGGATTATGTACTAAATCTAGATTGTGTGTGCATGCTCAGGTGCTCCGTCATGTCCAACTCTTTGTGACCCCGTGGACTGTAGCCTGCCAGGCTTCTCTGTCCATGGGATTTCTCAGGCCAAAATACTGGCGTGGGTTGCCACTCCCTTCTCCAGGGGATCTTCTTGACCCAGGAATCAAACCTGCGTCTCCTGCATTGGCAGGCAGATAGATTCTTTACCACTGTGCCAACTTGAGAAGCGGCTTTCATTCCACTACACTAGTTTCATTCCACTAGTTGTTTCCCAGTTAACTTTTGTTTTTGTTCTTTAGAGAAACATCCAGTTTTCATTAATATGGAAGCTGAAATGAGTTTAACCCAGTAGGTGAGCATTTGCTAAAAATGAACTATCTATATGAAATCTAATGCTGTTTATCTGGTTTGGGGGCAGTCACAGTGACATTTCAACCGGACAGTTTGTAGCTTAAAGTGTTTCCTCCCTGCTCCGTCAATTATTTGCTTTATCTCTTACATAATTAGTAAGCAAAGGCATTTTCACAATAACTAATATGTATTTAACACTTTATTTTATAAGTTACAAAGGACTTTTCATGCTTTAAATTTTCACAAGCATGTAAGATAGTAAGAGAAGATAGTATATATTATGTTACATTGTATTATATTATGTTACATTATTTTATGTTATATCATTTATAATCATTGTCAGGATAAAGTTCAGATTGTCTACCTGTGTCCAGCCTAACCTCACCACTGAGAGAAGCTATGAGATGCAAATCCAGATTTCCTTTCTTCAGAATTCTTTTGTTGTATGAGATGTGGCCCCACAGAACCAAAGGATCCATCAGTAATGTGAATCAGAGCCCAAGAACTATGACATGATCTGACCTGCACTCTAAGTCCTAACTCAGGTGCTAAGGAAATATAGGCCACTTGGTTATCCTCACTGGGTCCTTCCTTTCATATATAGTCAGTGGGTGTGTCTCTGTATATGGAAGGAACTTTGGGCAGGGTTTTTAGAGGGATGGGGGATGAAAAGTTTCCACATGTGTATCATTACCATCATCACCAATGCCACAAAAGCCTATTTGAAGGTCCCCAAAATAGAAAGCATTCATAGACTTCCAATTGTTATCCCTGGTCCCTGTCCAAAAGTAAAACTTCTGTTTTTTATAAGGAAAAGGGGCCAAATTTAATAGAATATTAGCACATGTAACACTTAGATGGAATTCATAAATAGCACTGCTGTTTTCAGCACAAGTCTTTGTTTTTGTGAAGTAACCACAGCGGCTTCTAGCTAATTGGCCTGAATTGTTAACACACATGTTGATGAGGATGGTTTTGAATCCTCATAGTATTCAATCCTATCTTTCTTCTCTGAAGATAAATGTTTCATTTGCTAAGCCAAATATAGTGTTTAGCTTAATAAATAGAGGTTATGAGGCACATTAATCTACTTTATGAACAAAATTCAGGTTAAAAAAAAACACTAAGAAATTGCTTTCCAAACACAATTGACTTTAATGTTAGTTGTTGTTGCCTTGTTGGTTTGTGTTTGTTTTATTGCACTTCCTAGATGCCAAGCATTGCCCCAAAGTTGTTGCATGCATACAAAAACACGCTTTGGAGAAGGTAATAGTATCCCTATTTTATTCATCCCTCAACTAAGGTTTATTGATGTAAAGTAATTTAATACTGAAGATTAACTAATAACAGATGGAGCTAGATTCTGAACTCAAGTCTTCCTGACTCCAATGTCATATTACCTAATGAGCTAAACCTCTTCCTTCTTGCAGTGGAAACTCGATTGTGCTCCTGAAAACTAAATAAAGAAAGGCCAAATATATTTTAATGTTATTATTATTGTTAAATATTAATCGAGACCCAATTCTTGCAAAGTAAGGATAGTAACACTCTGTTAAAATTGACACTCGAGAACAAAGTCCACATAACCATAGTTTCTTCAGTGAGGAATGAAAACAAAAGGTTGAATGAACACCAGTCCTAAAACCATTTGGAGTTTTTGTTTTAATAACTCTTAGGAGATCATTTGTGAGTTACGTGTATTTGACAACATAATCTGGGATTCTCTCTTTAAAACAAATACCTGAATAGGTATTAAATATATTTTAATAAAAGAATATTCTCTAGTTTTCCTTTCTACTTTTTTGGAGCAATAAAAACCCCAGAAAACCTTGTATGCTATGTTTTTCACAATTCTGTAAACTGTGAAATTTTCTTTTTCTCTAAAGAGATTCAGAGAGCAGTTTTACAAGAATTTCATTTCTGGAAAAAATCCTCAAATGTGAAAAGGACTGAGCAGTACAAATTCCAGAATTTAATACTATGAAGAGCATATTCCTGTGCTCTTATAGTTTCCACGGTTCTAAATTCATGCAACTTAAAACTTCTTTTGTTTCAGTTTTTTGCTTGTACTGAATAGTTGGAGTTTTGAAAAGAGTAAGTTTGGATGAAAAAAGGTTGAAACCTTGATTTGCCTGTCCCTGTATATAGATGAGATATATTTGATAAATTATTTGTGGCCTTTGCCAACTGTTGAATGTAATGAAACTCTCTAAGCAATATGTTGTAGGAAAAGGTTCAGTGACTTAGGAAAACATGTAAGATACCTCTTTTAAATTAGAAGAAAAAAAGAGTTCAAAAATCAAAAGATGGAATTTAACATCAGTTTTGTGAAAAGAAAAAAAATTCCATAAACATGTATATATTTTGTAAGTGCAAATCAAAATAGTAACAGGAATTAGATTTCGGTAGTAACTTTGGGGCTTCCCAGGAGGCGCTAGTGGTAAAGAGTCTGCCTGCGAATGCAAGAGACATAAAGAGGTGTGGGTTAGATCCCTGGGTTGGGAAGATCCCCTGGAGGTGGGCATGGCAACCCACTCCAGTATTCTTGCCTAGGAAATCTTCTGTGGACAGACGAGCTTAGCAGGCACAGCCCATAGACTTGCAAAAAGTCTGACCACCCAGCTGAATCAACTTAGCACACTAGTAACTGCAGATGGTGATTGCAGCCATGAAATTAAAAGACACTTGCTCCTTAGAAGAAAAGTTATAACCAACCTAGACAGCATATTAAAAAGCAGAGACATTACTTTGTGAACAAAGGTTCGTCTAGTCAAAGCTATGGTCTTTCCAGTAGTCATGTATAGATGTGAGAGTTGGACTATAAAGAAAGCTGAGCGCCGAAGAATTGATGCTTTTGAACTGTGATGTTGAAGACTCTTGAGAATCCCTTAGACTGCAAGGAAACCCAACCAGTCAATCCTAAAGGAAATCAGTCCTGAATATTCATTGGAAGGACTGATGGTGAAGCTGAAACACCAATACTTTGGCCACCTGATGTGAAGAACTGACTCATTTGAAAAGACCCTGATGCTGAGAAAGATTGAGGGCAGGAGGAGAAGGGGACAACAGAGGATGAAATGATTGGATGGCATTACCAACTCGATGGATATGAGTTTGAGTAAGCTCTGGCAGTTAGTGATGGACAGGGAGGCCTGGCGTGCTGCAGTCCATGTGGTCGCAAAGAGCCAGACACGACTGAGCAACTGAACTGAACTTTATGAGAAATTTCTTTGTTGGTTTTTTATGATTTCCAAATTTACTAAAATAAAATTTACTTATTTATCTAGTAAACTGTGGTGAATATTTTTAAAAGAAAAATTTGGTCATCCAAATTTCTAAATCATCCACAAATCCAAATAATTAACTGTCCAGAGTGACTTTACAGGGCTTCTGAAAGATAGAAGTTCTGCTCTCTCGGGATCAGAGGCTCCAAATTGGCTTCTATGGACAACCACAATGACCCTGGTGAGCCAGAGACATAAAGGAAAGGCTGGGAGGATGGGGTCGTTCTGGCTTTCTAAGCACACACTCATACACACACAAACACAGATACCCACTGAATGTCATCCTAAAGTTTTGAGAAAAAGATCCTTTCACAAAATTGTTTGAGAACCCAATGATCTAATTAATATTATGTGTGCCCAAATATCTAATTTCTTTAAAAATTAATTTTTTAAAATTTTCACTTGGATATTCATCATCTTACTTTCATCAGCCTCTAGTGGTTTTAGTTCACAGTGTTTATTTGAATTAGACAAAACTCCAAGCTTAACACCATGTGATTCATTTTCACTGAAGAGCTCAAATAAGGTTTATATGATGAGAGAGCATGCTGCTGCTGCTGCTAAGTCACTTCAGTCATGTCCGACTCTATGTGACCCCATAGAGGGCAGCCCACCAGGCTCCCCCGTCCCTGGGATTCTCCAGGCAAGAACACTGGAGTGGGTTGCCGTTTCCTTCTCCAGTGCATGAAAGTGGAAAGTGAAGTCGCTCAGTCGTGTCCGACTTTGAGTTGTGAAGGGGAGCAGTACTGAATGAGCACCTGTTGTGTGCCCTGTGAGGTTCTGAACACTTTGCAAATATAACACCTCGGCTGTGGGTACTGTTGTACCCCTTTCCTACTCCTGTAGTTGAGGAAACTAAGACAGAAAAATGTTCAACCAGCTAACAAATGATTTTCTGAATGGTTCCTAAGTATTTGTCTTTATACTAGGTATATGGGATAAAGATTGGGTTCTTATTCTCAAAAGGCTTATAAAGTACTTAAGGAGATAGATCTATAAACAAGAGTTATCAGTAAAATAAGAGTTAACAGTTGTAATGGGATGGCTTTCCTATTCAGCCACCAAAGGACATAGCCTCCAAAAAAAAGAAAGGAATACCTTAACCTTTGTCATCAAGATACAGAGTCTTATTTTAACTGAACTGTATTTGATCTTTACTAAAGAAATAAAAACAGAATTTCAAAGACTTTTTAGTGACTATTTCCTGTTGCTTTGTGTTACACCTAGTAATACTTACCTTTGATCATATATTTTAACACTACCTGACCAAACCCATCTAATTGATATCTTAAGCTAACTTAAGATCTTATTTCTTATGTAAGTTACTAACCAGAATTAAAGTTTTCTCTTCATGAAATCATCTGGTTAACCTGTGTAATTAGAAAGTAGGGATGTATTAGAACATTTTGAATTAAAACAGAACTTTAATATACTCTTCAAACCAAATGCAAATGAGTATTCTTTGAATTTACAGCCATAATTTTAATACAAAGGAAAATCATGTTTAAAAATAAATCTGACACCTACGATGTATTCTTCTAATGTATATTTGTGGAGGAGTAAAGAGTGGGGAACATAGAACGATAAGTAAGACTGAATCCCAAACGTACGCAGTAAGCATTTAGGCACTAAAATTATGCTGAGAGACTCAGAGCCTTTATCAGAACATAAGAACATTTGAAACTGGATATCAAACATGTGAAAATCTATACAAGGAAATTGAGAAACATCTGTCAAGGAACATAAATGAAGGAAATGAGTAAATTCATGATGATTAAAGATTGAATTTATTCATCTGAAAGTGGAGGAGAGGCATTGTAACCTGCCTTTTCAAAAGGAATGTCATAGTGACATGGAATATCACTATATATATGGTGACCCCTTTACATGGAATATCTATATATATAGTGATATAGTGCAGACTATGAATTTTTAAAATAAAGCAAAACAAAATCAAATAATCACTTTGCAGCATGAATAATTTGCTGTGTTTTGAATTTTAATATACTAACTTTATCACTTGGGATGTATTAGAAAACAGTGTAAGACTGAGGTAAGAATGACTGTTAAATCCTGAAGAGAAAATTATGAATGGCTTCCTACAGTTTTTTTTCCCCTTTGAACCTTTCCTGGCGTGTGAATATAATGAGGCCACATACATGCACAGTAAGTATTGGAAAACATGTTAGATACATTGATTTCAGCTACAGTCAAGGAACTCTTTCCTGATTATTCTTTCTGTATTTAATACAGAAAAACATCACTGAGAAAGTGAGGGAAAACATAAATCCAGAGGGGAAAGGTAACTGAGTATTTAATGAGAGTATTGATCCTGATCCACCTGTCTTTGGTGTTTTTCCTTCTTTGAGCTGTGATTATCAGTACTCCAACCTCTGTATTAAATAATCTGTAAACTCTCTCTCTCTCTCTATGTAGTCAAATGCCACTGAGGCAGAGACCTATAAGAGCCTAGCAAATCTCTTAAACTTTATTTCTTTTTAAGTAAAAGGAAAGTCTTGGTGCTAGTTTATCTATAAGAATGACCCTTCCAGTTGTAATATGTTTATGACCCTCTGAGTGTCCTTCACATTTGCCATCCATCCTGTGTCGTAATAAATGCTTCCCAAAGTAATAAAACAATATTGGCTTTTTGTTATTTTTCTATTTCACTGTGTATGTGTGTGTATGTGATGTTGCCATTCAGTTTAGCAAAAAGGTCATTAAATACAAGTCATACAAATAAAAAGGCATACAGCATAGTATATGCAGGACTAATTAGATAGTCCAATGAATAAAAGTATTGACTTTACTTTTTCTTGGCTTCAGCCCAGAGTCTGTATCCTCCATAAGTGCTGATGTTCAAGCACAAGGTGAGTAATTGACAGACAGAGGTATTATTAAGAGGTTTCCTAGGTTTTATAAGGGGCTGTATTAGATTATATTCAAGGATTCTTCCCACTCAACATTTTGAACCTATCGAAGTAGACCCTCAGGGCAGGAGCATTCTCTTTCCTACAGAATATTTACTCTTGTGCCTTCAGGAAGTCACTTTCTAGAGTTCCCCTTGGGGAAGCCAGTTTGCCATGTGTGTGATGTTTTAATCAAAGTATGAATGTAGCTGGGACTTCCCAGATGGCGCTAGTGGTAAAGAACATGCCTGCCAATGCAGGAGACATAAGAGACATGGGTTTGATCCCGGGTCGAGAAGATCCCCTGGAAGAGGACATGGCAGCCCACTCCAGTATTTTACCTGGAGTATCCCATGGACAGAGGAGCCTGGCGGACTACAGTCTATAGGGTCGAGAAGAGTCAGACACAACCGAAGCAACTATGACACATGCACACATGGACATAGCTCTGCTTGATCGAAAAACATTAAATGAATGGATGCAGGATTGTCCTTTTCATTCCCTCCCATTTCTCAGAACAGATTTTACTGTTGTATATCAGGTCAGTAGAATTCCTCACAAAATCAGAGAATTCTTTCACTTGAAAAGTACTCTCTTCTTACAGTCTTTGTCTTAATACAAAGTTCACATATCCCAGCTACAATTTTTTTTAGAGTAGGGCTGTGTGCCACAGTGTGAAAACACAAAACTGGGATTCAAAAATCCTGGGTTTAATCTTTGTTCAGCCACCAACCAGCTGTATGACATGAGCAGGCATCCTGTCCATTCTTGATTTTTGTTTTTTCAACTGTGAAAAGAGAAAAAAATATTGCCTCTTATTTTCAGAAGGGTCTTTGCCTTCAGATGTGTAGGCATATTTGCAAGCTGATGAAGGAATTCTCTTTTGAAATCCAGAGTCCTTTTATTTGCCTGTGGTAGTGATTACAGTTATTTATGGACCTGGCTTTTTTTCCCTTTAGCCTCCAAGGAGACAAAGGAAGACAAGGGAAGTGAAGTAAGAAGGGGAGAAAAAGAGGGAGAAATAAAATCTAAGAAAAGGAATAGAATTGCAGATGGCTCCAAAATGCATATTAACATAATATTTAAATTTATAACATACAGCTATAAAAAGTAAAGCTGCATAAAATTGCCTTGACTGGTTGGAATATAGTGAAAATACGGGGAAAGAAATTACAGAAGGCCTGTGCTATAAACATTTTCAACAACATTATAGATAAAAAATTTTAATGATGTGGAAATATATTTAGAGTGTATTTAGTGAAAATCTAGATTTAAAAACACTGTGTTGAAAATATATTCACATATGCATAGGAAAAGAGACATGAAGGAAATATAAAAATGCAAAATGTGTTTAGGTGGTAGAAGTGTAAATGAATTTTATTTGTGAATTTTTGTTGATAAGGTTTCCTAGGTTTTTTTCCAATGAATATGTATTGCTTGGCTAATAAGACAAGAAGCAAACAAAAATAACGTTTTTGTTTTTGTTTTGTGTTCTTTGGTTTTATTTGTTTTGCTTTTCCTAGTTTCCTAGTGTGAAAGCTCCAGTGACAGACTCAGGACCTTTCTCTTTTATTGAGATATGGTTGATTTATAATGTTGTGTTAGTTTCAGGTATACAGCCAAGTGATTCAGTTATGTATGTATATGTATCTGTGTGTGTGTGTGTGTGCATGCTCAGTCGCTCAGGGCCTAGCTATAGTAATGTGTGTGTGCGTGCCAAGTCGCTTCACTCATCTCCAACTCTTTGAGACCCCATGGACTGTAACCCACCAGGCTCCTCTGTCCACGGGATTCTCCAGGCAAGAATACTGGAGTGGGTTGCCATTTCCTCTTCCAGGGATCTTCCCCCTCAGGGATCGAATCTGTGTCTCTTACATCTCCTGCACTGGCAAGTGGGTTCTTTGCCACTAGAGAAGCCTCTTTTATATAGTAGTTTCTATCTGTTAATACGATACTCCTAGTTTATCCCTGCCTCCTGCCTTCCGCTTTTGGTAACCATAAGTTTGTTTTCTGTGTTTTTCAGTATGTTTTTATTTTGTGTATAAATTCATTTGTATTTTTTTGATTCCACATATAAGTGATATAATTATTTACCTTTCTCTGTCTTACTTCACTGAGAGTAATATTCTCTAGGTCCAGCCATGATGCTGCCAATGGCAGTGTTTCTTTTATGGCTAATATTCCATTGTGTGTGTGTGTGTGTATATATATACATATATGCAATATTTTCTTAAGTCAGTCATCTATCAGTGGGCACTTGGGTTGTTTCCATGTCTTGGGTATTGTAAATAGTGCTGCTGTAAACAATCAGATGTATGTATCTTTTTGAATTAGAGTTCATCTTTTCCAGATATAAACCCAGGAATGGGATTGTTATATCATATAATAGTTCTATTTTTAGATTTTTAAGGAACCTCCATAGAGTTCTCCATAGTGGTTGTACCAGTTAACATTCCTACCAACGATACAGGAAGCTTCCCTTTTTCCCACACCTTCTCCAGCATTTATTGTTCGTAGATTTTTTGATGATGGCCATTCTAACCGGCGTGAGGTAATAACTCATTGTAGTTTTGATTTTCGTTCCCAAATAATTCGTGATGTTGAGCATCTTTTCATGTGCCTGTCAGTCATCTGTGTCTTCTTTGGAAAAATGTCTATTAAATCTTCTGCATTGGGTTGTTTGTTTTCTGATATTGTGGCTGTATGAGTTGCACCCCTTGAGTTGCATCATTTCCAAATATTTATCCCGTTACATAGGCTGCTTTTTCATTTTATTTATGATTTCCTTTGCTGTGCAAAAGCTTTTAATTTTAGTTAGGTCCCATTTGTTTATTTTTGTTCTTATTTCTTTTGCCTTGGTGGACTGTTCTAGGAAAATTTGGCCACCTGATGTGAAGAGCTGACTCATTTGAAAAGACCTTGATGCTGGGAAAGATTGAGGGCAGGAGGAGAAAGGGACGACAGAGGATGAGATGGTTGGATGGCATCACCGACTCAATGGACATGGGTTTGGGTAGACTCCGGGAGTTGGTGATGGACAGGGAGGCCTGGCGTGCTGCGGTTCATGGGGTCGCAAACAGTCAGACACGACTGAGTGAGTGAACTGAACTGATGTCAGAGAATGTTTTGCCTGTGTTCTCTTCTAGGAGTTCTAGGGTGTCATGTCTTATATTTAGGTCTTTAAGCCATTTTGAGTTTATTTTTGTATATGATATGAGAGAGTGTTCTAACTTCATTGATTTACATATAACTATCTAGCTAGATGAAGAAACTGTCTTTTCTCCATTATATATTTATAGATTAATTGACCATAAATGTGTGGATTTATTTCTGGGCTCTCTATTCTGTTCCATTGCTCTATATGTCTCTTTTAATGCCAGTCTCACACTGTTTCGATTATTGTAGCTTTATAGTACAATCTGAAGTCTGTAAGGGTTATGCCTGTTATGCCTCCAGCTTTGTCTTCCAGAAAGGACTTTTTAAGTTGCCTCTACCTGAACATTTTAGAAAGTTTCTGATGGGTATTATAATATTATAATCTCATATTCTCATATTCTTTACCACTAAAATAAATTATTTCATTGTTTTCTTTCTTTAAAAAAATGAATTAAAATAATTATCAGTCATAAGTATAGGTAGGAAATGAAAGCCGTAGAATTTAGACAAGCCAAATGAAGACCAGCAATGCTCTCCTGCCAGTTGTTAGCTGTTGCAATACTGAAGGGAAAGTCATAAGATCAGGTTAAGCAAACCGGAGTGATTATAATACCATCACCTAATAGTTGTGCAAATTAATAATGGGGGTCATTTCTTTTTTGGAAAATAGGACCAATTGGTTTTTATTCATGGATCTTTTTCTTAATTTGCAAAATGAATTATAACAAACCAGTACTATTAACTATTAGTATTTATTCAGTAGATACTCATTGTATAATCCTTCTTAGTCATCCTAGCTATATTTTAATGTATCTATTATGAGAATGAATTGCTTTTTACATAAAATGTAGGTCAAGTGAAGGGTTTTATTTGTCACTTTTGCTTAAAAGTGAAAGTGTTAGTCTTTTAGTTGTGTCTGACTCTTTGCGGCCTCATGGACTGTAGCCTGCCAGGCTCCTCTGTTCATGGAATTCTCCAGGCAAGAATACTGGAGGGGTTAGCCATTCCATTCTCCAGGGGATCTTCCCAACCCAGGGATCGAACCCAGGTCTCCCACATTGCAAGCAGATTTTTTACTGTCTGAGCCACCAGAGAAGCCCACTTTTGCTTAATTTTATTCTGTACCCCTACCATTTTATTGTGTCTGCTCGAGCATCCCCTAACCCAGACACCCCCTTTCAACATCTTTCCTCAGTTAGCTTCTCTGTTACTTATCCCAGATACCTAGTATGTAAGACCCAGCAATTTGACGAATCTTTCACTGGCAGAGTAGTTTGGTACTCTCAATTCTCCCTTTGTCTGAATTTCTATCAGACTTGTGATTACTACCACACTGTTTAGTGCATAACTGTTCTCTTTGTTTAAATGTTCTCATTTTGTCTCCATATCTATATTGAAAAGCTCTTGAAGAATTTATAGTCCTCCTCCATTTTCCAGAAGTGGAAGGAAGCCTCTGTTTTATGAGTGCATTCTCTATGCTGTGTACTATGCTGAGTATTTTGCTTGTCATCTCACTTAAGCCTGTTAACTCTTCTGTTAACTTGGTATTAATATCCTCATAAGTCCTGGAAGGAGACTAAACTCCTAGAGGTTGCATACTTTCCTGAGACCACACAGCTGGTTAGTGTCCCAGCTGTCTTAATCTGGGTCTCTAAAGGTTTTCCATTCCACTTTATTGTCTTACTAGTTGATAATATGTCGCTTTCGCATGATAGCTCATTGATCATGTTATTTAATTTTCTACTTTTCCATATTCTTGCTGTGTGTCTGACTTAATTGAGGTAAAATGTCATGGTAGAAACACTAAATAATATCAACTCTTGGTGATTTGCTTTTAAATGCTCTCCCCCTATTCATGCCAAGTCTTTCTTCCTCTCTTGATGTCTTCCCCATTATGATGTTTCCACTCACCAAAACTGCATTAAAAACTTCAAGGTGCCTGATTTCATTGAACTGCTCCTCTAGTCCACAAACAATATTAGAGACATGAATACATGGATTGGCTCTATTCCCTGCAGGAAAGAAGCCACCTTCTCTGTATTTCAGTTTGAGATTCCTCCCCTCCTGTAAATTATTCTCCCAATAGTAGAGTCAGCACACTTGAGACAAAAGGCAATGAAGAGGAAGTAGTGATTCTGAACTTAATTCCCTGCAGTGTCTGTAGGATATTCAAAAGCCTGCAGTTACCTGACCTCTGCAGGAGACAGCAGAAGGGAATATTTACAGAGACAGTGCTGAGTAGGAAAAGGCTCCTTTCAAGTGTGTTAACTTACAGCAAGCTAGGAAAGACAGGCTCAGAGCCTTCCCCAAAGTAACCAGTATGTGCCTGCAGTCTTTTTGTCCCACCATTTTTCTGTTTGTCAGAGAGGCCTGGGTTTTATCTTCTCAATGCAATGTGTAGAACTAAAAAGAGTAGTTTAAAATAGAGCCAACAGAGATGCTATAGGAAACTCTTTGAATGTATCAACCCAGGCTCTTCTGACTCTTTGTCTTTCTAATGAAGTTCTCTCCAGATTTCAGATGGGACTGAAACTGTTATAATCTGGGGCCACACATCCCATATCATAGACAGTCAAGAGAATATTACACATGTATATTGTTCTTTAAAATGGCTGTGCTTTCATTCTCATTGTCTACTGGCAGAAGTTCGAAAGAAAAGAAGTTGTTTCCAGAAAACAGCTTGGCAATTCATACCAAAAGCCTTAAAATGACAGACTGTTTGACCTAGCAATTATGCTATTAGGATTATATCCTAGGGGAAGAATGATTGAATAAAAATCACTGTATCATTCGTCATCAATATGATTTGTACTACTAAAAAATTGGAAACAACCTGCAATGGTCTGCATTGTTTCCCCCACAAATTCATATGTTGAAACCCTAATCCCCATTGTGACTGTATTTGGAGATAGGGCCTTTAAGGAGGTAATTGAGGTTAAATGAGGTCATAAGAGTGTGTCCCCTAATTCGGTATGACTGGTGTCCTTAGAAGAAGAAGAAAAAGGTTATTCCAGGAATGTGCTGGGTCTTACATACTTGTCTGTAAAGCCTATTTTTTCCAATTAACATAGAAGAGAAAAGGCCTTCTAAGGACAAAATGAGAAGGCAGTTATCTGTAAGCCATGAGGAAAGGTCTCACCAGAAACCAGCTTTGCTAGCACCTTGATCTTGGACTGCCAGCCATCAGAACTATGAGAAAATAAAGTTGTGTTGTTTAAGCCACTCAGCCTCTGGTGTTTTGTTATGACACCCCTATCAAACTAATATATAACCTAATCATCCAGTAATAGAAGAAGACTACACAAATTAGAGTACAATCCCAACAATAGAATATGACACAATCATAAAAATAATAATTAATACCTGCTTATTAGGTGGTGCAGTGGTAAAGAATTTGCCTGTCAAGCAGGAGACACAAGAGACATGGGTTTGATCTCTAGGTTGGGAAGATCCCCTGAAGAAGGGAATGACAACCCATTCCAGTATTCTTGCCTGGAAAGTCACATGGACAGTGGAACCTGGTGGGCTATAGTCCAGGGAGTCACAAAGAGTCAGACACAACTGAGCAACTGAGTATACAGGCATATTGATAAAGACTGTTCTCCCAGTATGGTTTTAGTTAGAAAAGGAGGTAACAGGAAAAAAAACAAAAGACAAAAACATAGTATGATACCATTTATATAAAAATGTATTTATCTGTATATGTGTGTCTAGAATTACATGCAACAAACCCTCATATCCTTTCCAGATATGGTTTTCTTCCTCCTTCCCTCTCACCCTCTTTTCCCTCCCTTTTTTCCTCTTTTGCTTGTCTGTAAAGCCCATTTTTTCCAATTAACATGAATAATTTTTAACAATATGTATTCCTATGTACATTTCTATATATGTAACTTAGATATATGTTTTTTATCCCTGTCCATACCAAGTCTTAAAAATGGCTTTTATATGGAATAAATTATGTCCAAGTTGTACAGTTCTTGAGCTCAGCAACTGTCTTATAAATCAAGGCATATAATATCATTAAATAATTATCTTCATCATTCAATCTGTTCCATTATCTTGATTAAAAAATTTCCTTTCTATACCGCTTATCATATTTATTCAGCATTTTTGAGTGTTAAGACATGTAAACTTTTTACCTTTTCTGTTTCTAAAACCTGTATAGTATTAAGTGCTGAGAAAGAAAGATCCAGGTACAGCCACTTAAACAATATAATCCTGAGAAAGTTATCTAACTTTCAAAGTCTCACCTTTCTTCTCTGTTCAGTATATAATAATATATTTCTCTTAAAATTTGTTAAGATGAAGTGAGATAGCATTCAAAACACAGCAGAGAGGTTCAGGGCAAGGATTCTGGTATCAGAGTGCTGGAGTTTGAATCTCAGCTCCCCAACTTTTTAGCTCTATGATTCTGGACAAGAATCTCTCTGTACTGCAGACTCCTCCTATGGGAAAAATGATGCTACCTACATAATAAATATTGAGTATTAGATGTGTTGATATTTATAAAGTTCTTAAAACAGTATGACACATAGTAAAACTACATGGGCATTTATTAACTCTATGAAGAATTAATATAGGGTTATATATAGTATTTACCATCAAAAGCACTGCATTGTCAAAAATAATAGTCCAGGTGTCTTTAATGTATCAAAACAACTGTATATTTGTCAACTCTTTTCTTGCTGTATAACTTTGTGAGGACACCTTGAGTAAAGAGCCTTTTTGAGGATTTGTTACTTTTAAAAATTTCTGTTTATTATGAAAACAGGTATTAAAGGATATAAGAAGAGGAAAATCCACTTAGTATCCTCATTTAACTCTTCAAACACTCCTATTTCCTTCTAACCTGGCTAATATGTATATGAGATTGTAGTTATAATTAGAGTGTTTATTTTTGCCCATGGATCTCATGCATTTCTCAGTGGAAGAGACTCCCTAAACCTGTCAAGGTAAAAGAGGAGCGTGTTAGTTTTGGATCTTATCCCCTCTCACCTGGACACCTGGATATTTTCTTCTGCAGTCATACTCTTTCCTGAATCATCCATTTTTCCCTCTCAGTTCTATTTCTTGCATCTTCAGTTCAGTTCAGTTCAGTTGCTCAGTTGTGTCTGACTCTTTGCAACCCCATGAACTCAGAAAACTAAGATCATGGCATCTGGTCCCATCACTTCATGGGAAATAGGTGGGGAAATAGTGGAAACAATGTCAGACTTTATTTTTTTGGGCTCCAAAATCACTGCAGATGGTGATTGCAGCCATGAAATTAAATGACGCTTACTCCTTGGAAGGAGAGTTATGACCAACCTAGACAGCATATTCAAAAGCAGAGACATTACTTTGCCAACAAAGGTCCATCTAATCAAGGCTATGGTTTTTCCAGTAGTCATGTATGGATGTGAGAGTTGGACTGTGAAGAAAGCTGAGTGCCGAAGAATTAATGCTTTTGAACTGTGGTGTTGGAGAAGACTCTTGAGAGTCCCTTGGACTGCAAGGAGATCCAACCAGTCCATTCTGAAGGAGATCAGCCCTGGGATTTCTTTGGAAGGAATGATGCTAAAGCTGAAACTCCAGTACTTTGGCCACCTCATGCGAAGAGTTGACTCATTGGAAAAGACTCTGATGCTGGGAGGGATTGGGTGCAGGAGGAGAAGGGGACAACAGAGGATGAGATGGCTGGATGGCATCACTGACTCGATGGACGTGAGTCTGAGTGAACTCCGGGAGTTGATGATGGACAGGGAGGCCTGGCGTGCTGCGATTCATGGGGTTGCAAAGAGTCGGACACGACTGAGCGACTGAACTGAACTGAACTGAACTGAAGAGAGAGTAAGGGCTTCCCAGGTAGCTCAGCTGGTAAAGAATCCACCTGCAATTCAGGAGACCCTGTTCAATCCATAGGGAAGTTCCCCATGGAGAAAGGATATGCTACCCACTCCAGTATTCTTGGGTTTCCCCGGTGGCTCAGACAGTAAAGAATTGGCCTGCAATGTGGGATACCTGGGTTTGATCCCTGGGTTGAGAAGATCCCCTGAAGGAGGGCATGACAACCCACTCCAGAATTCTTGCCTAGAGAATCCCCATATACAGAGGAATCTGTATATGGGGCTACAGTCCATGGGGTTGAAATGAGTTGGACACGACTGAGCAACTAAACACACACACACACACACACAGAGTAAAAAAATGTCTCCCTAATGCCCCATCACAGTCTCTGATCTGTTAACAAAGTAAAACCTCAGGCAGAGACTTCATTTGTGAGGAGTTCTCTGCTAGAGAGAAGATGGTGGATAATTTGTATTCTTTGTCCCAATGGCGACTTCCATCCCTTGCTCCTTGGATTCTTCAATTTTGGTAGTAGTGTTATGTGTGAATGGAATGGGTCATACCTGGTGCAATCACTAAGCAGAGCATACAAGCTGACGTTGACCGAGCTCTGCACCAGTCCTTTCCTTCATGCTTCTGCACTGTGATACATAAATTGGCTTGTTTCATGACCGGCAGTTTTAATTCACAGGGATTCTTTTGTTTCCTTTAATCAGATAGCATAAATTATGTGAAAGGCAAGAAGCTAAATATTTATTGAGTGCTTACTGGAAATGTGACAGCATCTAACAGTTTCTTAAACACAAAAAGCACCTGGAATTGTTCATTTTTCTTGACTTCCTTCTTTTATCTCCTACCCTCTGGACTTCTGGTGTTTTGTTTGCTGTTGCTTACCTTGTGTTAACAGATGGCAAACTCTAGAAACAGCAGCTACCAGCTGGGAAGGGTAAAGCACTAACTGTTTAGCTAGACAAGGCCAGTCGGAGGACAAATGTATGCAACCCTGAACTTCTTTGGTGACTTTAGATGACAGAGGGTGTCTGTCTGCCCTTCTTTTCTCTCAGCCTCTCTTCTCCCCTTACCTGTCCCCAGTCTCCATTGAATGGGGAAGAGTTCCCACAAAACAGCTGTCTTCAAGAGATTCATTAGGTCTTATTCGTAAAGCTTTTTCAATTCCTCAAACAAAAAGAAATGTAATACAGCACAGCACAGAAGAACAAGTTTGTGTGTTTTTTTTTTGCTTAGTGTTTTATAACCGTGAGAACTTTTCATGAACAAAGCCTTTCTGAATAGCTGGGAAGGTGGAGTATGTAGTAATTCTAAGGCTAAATAGTTAGACTGTTCTAACCTCTGCATGTACCAGGGTAAGGAGAGAGGGCAAGAGCCTCCTTGTTGGATTCTGTTGACCTTCACTGATAAATTATTTCTCCTATAGAGACAAAATGAATGCAAATTGTCTTTGATAGAGTGCTTTGTTCTAACGCTTTCGTCCCTACCTAGAAATATAAAATGCTTTGAAAAGTAATTCTTTCAAAGCATTGTACTTTCTTTTAGTCCATTACAATTGGAACATTAGTAATCACAGTAACTTCTTTCTTAAAAAACGTTTAAATATTTATGTTGGACCTTTCTTTTTGCACTGATCTGTTTATGATACTTTTATATGAGTTACATGAATATAAGTAAGTTGTGTTCCTTTCTATTAAGGCCCTATAGGATATACACACCTATGTAGATTAAAGTAAATTATCTCAATTATCATTATGGATCCCCAACTGTAATATGTCCAGTTCTCTGATAGCCTGGTACTAGTGAATGCTCTGACCCACTAACCATTAAATACTTATATCTGTAAAAAGGAAAGAGAAGTTACTGTACCTTGGTTAATTTTAAACGATTAACTAAAATTGCAGAGGGACTGGAAAGATTTGTGCTTAGTATCAGGTTAAACCTTGTTCTTAACATTCTTGTGTAACTGTTACTGGTGTTGCTGTTGTGTCTCAGGTCTTCATTTCCTCTCATTTCCATACTTTGCCTGGGTGTAGATGATATCCCCCTTTTTTGTGGTTCCTAAATCTATATTTTCAAGACAAATTTCCATATTCCCAGTTATTTCTTAGAGTTATCAATTTGAACATCCCTAGACCTTTCTCTTATGCTCTACCTTTCACATCAACATCTACTCAATTATTCAAGCCAGAATCCCTAGCATCACCAGTGATACCTCTCCTCGTCCCTTCCATAAATTCATTCTGAAATCATGTTGATATTTCCCTCCACAACGTCATTTTATATCCTTATCTTTTTTGTCCTTACCGCCAGTCCCTGAGCTTGGACCATCATTGTCTTTTGTCTGCATTATTTCAATAATCTGTTAGCAGGTTTTCTAGCGTTTGATTTCTCCAGAGCTGCTTCAAAGCCCCTGAATTTATCTAATGAGCTCATTCTTGGTCATGAATTTTACAATCATCCAAAGAATCCTTGATGTCTATGAAGTAAAGCTTCAACTCTGCAGGCTTAAAATATGGATCCCATTTACAAGTCTTACATCAGAATATTCACAGTTGATCCCTACCTGTACCGTCTATTGCAGCACACATCAATGCAAGTTACCTTTATTCATAATAGACTAATCTCTAACCCTCAAACCAAAGTAGTATATATCTACATCCTTCTTATCCTACCTGGTGATATAGTGTTTAATAGCCCAAGCTTTGGAATAAAATACATATTTTGCTAATGACCAGCTATAAAGCCCTGGATAAATTACTTAACCTTTGTGGGCCTCTATTTCTTAATCTGGAAGATGGTCATTTTTAGATATGTTAGTTCACTAGATTGTTATGAAGAATGGAGTATAAGTCCTAAATACAGTATCTTACTCATAGTACATTTCTTATTCATAGATAATTGCTTGTGTTACCCAGAATGCACCTCGTCTTACACCTGAATTCTGAAACTCCAGCCATCCTTAAAGTTAGAGCTAAGTTGTAACCTTTCCTGTAGAGCATTCCTTGACCTAAACTTCTCCCAGCCCTGCCCACATGAAATCACTATTAGTCATCCTTTTATCTAAGTTCCCAGAGCCTTTTGTAATCCTTCTATTACAGCATGGATCTCAATCTATTATTATTTATTGATCTGTTTCCCCCACTGGAACTGGAGTGCAGGACAATGGCTTATTCATTTTGTATCCTGGGACCTAGCACAGATCCTGGGATATAATAGAACTCAGTAATTTTTTACCAAATTCAATTTATTAAATACTTTCAGCATCGTACTTCCCTCCTTATTACACTTTTTAGTGGTAGTTGTTGCTTAAAATGGAAAAGATAAGCCAGCGATAGCATTTCTAATCTTTTTTTACGAAATTAATTTAAGTTGAAACCACCAATATAATATCCAGTCTCTAAAAAACAGATTTAATAACAAGAAGTGAATATTTTTTTAAAAAGGAAGAATTTGAAATCTTTAAACATCTTACAATCCTAAAACTGTAGGAATTGTTGGCACAGTAAGGTCAGCATGTTGCATCATCGCATTAGAAGGACTACACGAATTCATTAGCCACTCAGACAGTATGATGGGGGGTTTCACTCTAGGCATCAGGCAGATGTTCAAACCTCAGAGAATGGTTACAGTGTTCTAGACACAAAAGGCAAGTGCCTAGCAAAACCCTTAGCCATTGTAAGAAGCATCTTTAACAAAAAGTACGTTTGACTGAACACACAGGGACAGTGTGTTACACCAGATTCACCAGTAACATTTACTAAGGATTAGCTTTTCTCCTCACTAGAAAGGCAGTTAGTACACAGAGAAAAGTATGAGAGGTGCCTGCCAGGATTGGAATCTCTACTGATTGCTCTAGGACAATGTCTTTTTTTTTAATTGAGAGTTTTCACATTTATTTAAAGATGGATTTTTAGCTTCGATTGGAAAGTCAGACCTAGTAATATTGCTTTTTCATAGGACAAGCTTCAGTAGCAGCCAAGAAGCAACTGCCCACTTAAGGAAGGCAGTTATCTTACAGTACTTTTGACTGCTACATCCCATTAGTTGATACCTGCCTCCTCTTTACCCATTTCTATCTGACTCAGATCTGTAGGGCAGGCAGTTGTGCTTTTGATCCCTTGCTCTAAACCTCATCTCCAAATCTGTACAATTGGTATAGCAGCAACTAGCTTGCAGGATTTTTCTAAGGACTAAATAATGTAATTTATGTACAATACCTCACTGAGTTCCTAATGTCATAATAAGTTCACTGTGAATGGTTACTATTTCTTCAGTTCCCTTTCAAACCTTTATTTATGGAGCTTATTCTCCATATCAGTGCTGGGCTGGCCGTGGAGATATAATGGGGTGCAGTGCAGGCATGGCTCCTGCCTTCAGCATGTTTATGGTTTAGTGTCCAGGGGAGTGTCAAGTACCATTCTACTGGCCACATGGGTTTTGTTGTGTTATGCACCAAAGAGGGAAAAGAAGTCATTGGGTTGCTTTGGGAATCACTGCACTGTGACCAAAAAAAAAAAACCAAAACAAAACAGAGAGGCTTTAGAAAAAGGCATTTCAAATTGAACATTTCTAACAGCTCTTCATTCTTACTGTTTCCACAAAGCTGCTCCTCTCTAAGAATTCCCTGTCTCAGTACAGAACTTTGTTTATCTACTCAGTTGCTCAAGGCAAAATGCTAGAAATATTTTGATTCCTCTTTACCTCTCCTCTCCCCCACCATATTGAAAAACTTCAAGATATTGTGCCAGCTCTTCTTGCAAAGCATGCTCTAGTTCACCTGCTGGCATCTGTACTGCTATCAAGCACTCTAGTCCAAGTCACCCTCATCTTTCCATTGGATGACCGCAGAGACTCATGATTAACCCCGCCCCCGCCACCCCCCACCCACCACTTCCCTTCCAGCAAACTCTTTCTACAAAGGGCCAGTTAGTCAGTATTTTAGGTCTTGTGGGCCATATAGTCTGTCACAAGTGCTCAGTTCTGCCCTTGTAGCACAAAAGGAGCCATAGACAATAAGAAGCTTCCCAGGTGGCTCAGAGGTAAAGAATCCACCTGCCAATGCAGGAGACACAGGAGACAAGACTTCAATCACAGGGTCAGGAAGATCCCCTGGAGGAGGAAATGGCAACCCATTCCAGTATTCCTTTGAGAATAATCCAGTGGACAGAGGAGCCTGGCGGGCTACAATCCATGGGGTTGCCAAGTTGGACATGACTAAAGTGACTGAGCACACACATATGCAGAGACAATAATTACATGACTGGGCTTGACTGTGCCCCAATCAAACTTTATTTACAAAACAGAGTGTAGGCTGGTTTGGCCTGTAGATCACTGTAGTTAGATTCACTTAGCTTAAACCCCTAACAGTTGGTCAAAGCTCAAAGAATCCCCAGCTCTCCTGATCATGTTCCACGTGGCCCTCTTGGCTTTCGTCTCCCTCTTTAGCCCAGTCATGCCATCCTTTATTCTGATTTTCAGACACCCTAAGTTGGTTCCTGCCACAGGGCCTTTACACTAATTGCCCTGATATCTGTCCCCGCCATGTTAGTGTGGTCTGACCATAGTTCAGACTCTATCCAAATTATAATGTAAAGTTATCCATTACTCTCTTTTATGATCTTTTCTGTACTTATTATGATCAGAAAATATTTTCTTTATTAATATGGTTAATTGCATATAGTGGTCTATACTTAACTACTCTTTTGAGGCTGAAGGCAGACACTCAGGCTGTTGATTCTCTGCGCTAACCACAGAGCCTCAAAAGTGTTAGCTGCTCAGTTGTGTCCGACTCTTTGCAACCCCATGGACTGTAGCCCATCAGGCCCCTCTGTCCATGGAATTCCCCAGGCAACAGAGCAGATCTCAAAAAATACTTCTGGAAGAAAAGTAAGAAAATGACCAGCCTTGATCAGTTTAAACAACAGTACCACTAAGCCTACAGAGCCTTATCAATCAGTGCTGGCCAAGGTTTTATTCTGCCCTCTTGACCAACAATCCATCAAGCATGGCTGGCCCCAAAAATGGAATTTTAGCATCCCTTTCAACCAGAAAGAATTTAAATTTCAGAAGGGCAATGAGTTAAGTCCATGTAACAAAGAACCCATATCATTGCTAAGTTTATGCTGTTCCTGCAGTGTGGCTGATCTTTGTCTTCCCATGGCCCTTTGCCCATGCTTGATGTTGGCAGGGAGGTACTTAGAGTAGACATCCCTAATAAAAAGATACTTTATAAAACAAGTGTTATGTGGGAGGATGTTAATATTTTTTTCTTTTTGTCTGAAGTATGAAAACCAGGAGATCCAAACTCCATTTCCCAATGGACTCCTTAACTTTACATTTTTGGACTCCAAAGTCCTTTGTCCAATAAGCCATCCTGATTCTTTGTTGGAAAAATATAACTGGATTGTTATGGGAAGGCAGGAAATAATTTAATACAAATATTAGTCAGTGTATTAGTCAGTTCCAGCTGTCCTATTGGAATACCACAGACTAAAAGGCTTAATAGAATGGGAGAGACTAGAGATCTCTTCAAGAAAATCAGAGATACCAAGGGAACATTTCATGCAAAGATGGGCTCAATAAAGGACAGAAATGGTATGGTCCTAACAGAAGCAGAAGCTATTAATAAGAGGTGGCAAGAATACACAGAAGAATAATACAAAAATGATCTTCATGATGGAGATAACCACAATGGTGTGATCACCCACCTAGAGCAAGACATCCTGAAAGAAAATATGAAGTCAAGTGGGCCTTAAGAAGCATCACTACGAACAAAGCTAGTGGAAGTGATGGAATTCCAGCTGAGCTATTTCAAATCCAAAAAAGATGATACTGTGAACTGCTGCACTCAATATGCCAGCAAATTTGGAAAACTCGGCTGTGGCCATAGGACTGAAAAAGGTCAGTTTTCATTCCAATTCCAAAGAAAGGCAATGCCAAAGAATGTTTAAACTACCACATAATCACAGTCATCTCACATGCTAGCAAAGTAATTGCTCAAAATTCTCCAAGCCAGGCTTCAACAGTACGTGAACCATGAACTTCCAGACGTTCAAGCTGGATTTAGAAAAGGCAGAGGAACCAGACATCAAATTGCCAACATCCATTGGATCATCAAAAAAGCAAGAGAGTTCCAGAAAAAAACATCTACTTCTGCTGTATTGACTGTGCCAAAGCCTTTGATCATGTGAATCACACAAACTGTGGAAAATTCTTCAAGAGATGGGAATTCCAGACCACCTGACCTTCCACTTGAGAAATCTGTATGCAGGCCAAAAAGCAACAGTTAGAACTGGACGTGAAACAAAGACTGGTTCCAAATCAGGAAAGGAGTATTGTCAAGGCTGCATATTGTCACCCTGTTTACTTAACTTATATGCAGAATACATCATGCGAAATGCCGGGCTGGATGAAGCACAAGCTGGAATCAAGATTGCCAGGAGAAATATCAATAACCTCAGATATGCAGTGAAGAGGAACTAAAGAGCCTCTTGATAAAAGTGAAAGAGGAAAGTGAAGAAGTTGGCTTAAAGCTCAACATTCAGAAAACAAATATCATAGCATCTGGTCCCATCGCTTCATGGGAAATAGGTGGGGAAACAGTGGAAACAGTGAAAGACTTTACATTTTGAACTCCAAAATCACTGCAGATAGTGACTGCAGTCATGAAATTAAAAGATGCTTGCTCCTTGGAAGATAAGCTATGACCAACCTAAACAGCATATTAAAAAGCAGAGACATTCCTTTGTCGACAAACGTCCATCTAGTCAAAGCTATGTTTTTTTCAGTAGTCATGTATGGATGTGAGAGTTTGATTATAAAGAAAGCTGAGCGCCAAAGAATTGTTGCTTTTGAACTGTGGTGTGGTGTGGACTCTAGAGAGTCCCTTGGACTGCAAAGAGATCTATCCATTCAATCCTAGAGGAAATCAGTCCTGAATATTCATTGGAAGGACTGATGCTGAAGCTGAAGCTCCAGTACTTTGGCTCCCTGACTCATTAGAAAAGACCCTGATGCTGGGAAAGATTGAAGGCAGGAGGAGAAGGGGGTGACAGAGGATGAGACAGTTGGATGGTGTCACCGACTCGATGGACATGAGTTTGAGTAAGCTCCAGGAGTTGCTGAATGACAGGTAATCCTGGCGTGCTGCAGTCCATGGGATTGCAAAGAGTCGGGCATGGCTGAGTGACTGAATTGAACTGAACTGAAGAGGCTTAAATAACAGAAAAATCACTTTCTCATGGTTCTGGAGGCTGGTAGTCCAAAATCAAGGTGCCGGCAGAGTTGAGAACTTTCTCTCTGGCCTGTAAAAGCGTACCTTCTCACTTTGGTCTCCCATCGTCTTTCCTCTGTGCATGTGCATCTGATGTGTCCTCTCCAGATAAGGCCATGAGTCCTATCAGACCAAGGCTCCATTTTTATAATCTAACTTATAATTAGCTGCTCAGTTGGTAAAGAATCCACCTGCAATGCCGGAGACCCCGATTCAACTGCTGGGTGGGGAAAATCCGCTGGAGAGAGGATAGGCTACCCACTCCAGTATTCTTGGGCTTCCCTTGTGGCTCAGCTGATAATCAGCCTGCAATGCAGGAGACCTGGGTTCGATCCCTGGATAGTAGAGATCCCCTGGAGAAGGGAAAGGCTGCCCACTCCAGTATTCTGTCCTGGAGAATTCCATGGACTGTATAGTCCATGGGGTCACAAAGAGCCACACTCGAGCAGCTTTCACAACTCCTTACAAGCTGTATCTCCAATATAGTCACGCTGGGCTTAGAGCTTCAACATATGAATTGAAGAGCACATAATTCAGTCTGTAATAGTCAGGAACCTTCAAGTGCTGCAATTTCATGGATGTAGATTTCTTTTTTGATTAATTGTTAAATATATATATATATATACACACAGTATTTGGTGGAAATCTGAGTAATATATTCCTTGGGACATTTATGTGCTCACTCTATTTTATCAACTGTAATATTTTACACCCAGTCTTAATTTTGCAACTCTTAATATATTAGGCATCCGAATTTCCTAATAAATGAGTTCTACATGTGAAATTCACTCTCTCAGTGAGACTGGAGAATAAAGGAAAACCTTCTCTGTAGGGCGTTTATCACACGTAACAGCACAAAGGCACCAGTGGGGACTTTGTCCCTTGGGTTAAGAATGGAGCTGTTAACCACAAAATGGTCCCCTTTCCTGCTAGTTCTCACATTCTTGGCCCTTTCAGGGCAGTTCTCCCTAAAGAGTTATTTATTTTTTGTTCATTCATCTTTGCTCAAATTTATTTCACAATAATTGGGGTCTTTCTGCAGAAAGATTGTAGATCTGGACAAAAGAAGTTGCTTGAATGATCAAGGAACTATTCTTTAATTTTTTTGACTTTTAAAAATATGGTAAGTTTTTATTTATGAAGCAAACTTTGCCGAGTGCTTACCATGTCTGAGTCACAATGCTAAGCAGCTTTATGAATATTTATATTGAATCCTATAAAAAAAAAACTCTAAGAGGCAGTATTATTCTTGTCTTTTATTTGTATCTGAAGAAACTGAGATTTAGAATGGATAAATAAAATTAACAAAAATGTCAGTAAGCTTGGGTCTTGATTCCAGATCAGCCCAATTTCCAGGATGAGCCTCTTAACTAATGTGAAAGATATTTCTTATTCATTAGCCATTCTTAGAAGAACTGGACTCAAGCCCTTTGTCGTTATAACTCAGTGTCAGTGTATATGCAAAACGTTTTCTATGCAACATTTGATTGTTCATGATCCAGCTTCCAATATGAAATTCAATTCAGTCCAAGATTTATTAGGCATCTACTACTTGGAAGACACTGGTAGGTAAGCAATATGAATGGGACAGAGTTCTGCTTTTCCAGTGATTGACAGGTTGGCAGTGGTGTCTGACAGAAGCACAGCTAACAAAGTGCCCAGTGACATAGAACTAGCTTTTGCTAAGAGAGCTGGAGGAACAGAAGAATAAGATAATAAATTTAGCTAAAAGTAAGGCAAGATACCACCATTTCAGATATGAATCTGGGT
This sequence comes from Bos mutus, assembly GCF_027580195.1. Taxonomy (NCBI): domain Eukaryota; kingdom Metazoa; phylum Chordata; class Mammalia; order Artiodactyla; family Bovidae; genus Bos; species Bos mutus. The sequence continues at coordinate 98,684,005 of NC_091623.1, read as the reverse complement.
TTGAGTCCTAGTTCTGTCACTTATAAGTGGTGTGACTGAGTAAGTTTCTCTAAAGTAGTTTCCTCCTGTATAAAATGAGATAACGGTGGTCCTCAGTTATTACATCTGCTGTGCGGATTAATAAGATAATGCATGGATGGTGTTCAGTACCATACCTGGCACAGAGTAAGTATTCAACAAATATTAGCACATATGGTTGTTGTTGTTATTATTTACCCTCAGGAAAATCACTAAATTGGAAACAAAGACCACTAGTCTACCCTTATTACAGAAAATAAAATTATAGCTTTTAGTTCAGTTCAGTTCAGTTACTCAGTCGTGTCCGACTCTTTGTGACCCCATGAATCGCAGCACGCCAGGCCTCCCTGTCCATCACCAACTCCTGGAGTTCACTCAGACTCACGTCCATCGAGTCAGTGATGCCATCCAGCCATCTCATCCTCTGTTGTCCCCTTCTCCTCCTGCCCCCAATCCTTCCCAGCATCACAGTCTTTTCCAATGAATCAACTCTTCGCATCAGGTGGCCAAAGTACTGGAGTTTCAGCTTTAGCATCAGTCCTTCCAAAGAAATCCCAGGGCTGGTCTCCTTCAGAATGGACTGGTTGGATCTCCTTGCAGTCTAAGGGACTCTCAAGAGTCTTCTCCAACACCACAGTTCAAAAGCATCAATTCTTCGGCGCTCAGCCTTCCTCACAGTCCAACTCTCACATCCATACATGACTAGACGGACCTTTGTTGGCAAAGTAATGTCTCTACTTTTCAATATGCTATCTAGGTTAGAGTTGATAGATTTATGTGTTTGTTCTAGATCTGGCACATATTTGCCCCATAACTTTGGACGTATTTTCAACTTTTCTAAGTCTCAGTTTCTTCATCTCGTAAATGGGAATAATGAGGACATAAACCTTGTAGCATATAGGGAAGTATAATAGTAGCAGCAGCTGATACATTTATTGTAATTACAATGTGCCAGGAATTGTTCTAAGGGTTTTATGTATATTATTTCACATAATCCCTACAATAACTCTGTTAAGTCTTAGCTGTATTATAACTGTGCCCATTTTACATATAATGGTACTGAACACACAGAAGGTAAATATGCTGCTGCTGCTAAGTCACTTTAGTCGTGTCCGACTCTGTGTGACCCCATAGACAGCAGCCCACCAGGCTCCTCTGTCCCTGGGGTTCTCCAGGCAAGAATACTGGAGTGGGTTGCCATGCCCTCCTCCAGGGGATCTGCCCGACTCAGGGATCAAACCCAGGTCTCCCACATTGCAGGCAGATTCTTTACTTTCTGAGCCACCAGGGAAGCCTGTGAATACTGGAGTGGGTAGCCTATCCCTTCTCCAGAGGATCTTCCTGACCCAGGAATCAAGCTGGGGTCTCTTGCATTGCAGGCAGATTCTTTACCAGCTGATCTACCAGGGAATCCCTATACTTGTTCCTATTGTTGTTATTCAGTTGCTCAGTCATGTCTGACTCTTTGCAACCCCATGGAATGCAGTACACCAGGCTTCCCTGTTCTTCACCATCTCCCAGAGCTTGTTCAAATTTATGTCCATCAAGTTGGTGATGCCATTCAACCATCTCATCCTCTGTCGTCCCCTTCTCCTCCTGTCTTCAGTCTTTTCCAGCATCAGAGTCTTTTCTAATGAGTCAGCTCTTTGCATCAGGTGGCCAAAGTATTGGAGTTTCAGCTTCAGCATCAGTTCCCCCATAAATATTCAGGATTGACTTCCTTTAGGATTGACTGGCTTGATCTCCTTGCAGTCCAAGGGACTCTCAAGAGTCTTCTCTGGCACCACAGTTCAAAAGCATCAATCTTTTGGCATTCAGCCATCTTTGTGGTCCACATTTCATATCCATACATGACTACTGAAAAAACCATAGCTTTGACTAGATGGACCTTTTTTGACAAAGTAATGTTTCTGCTTTTTAACATGTTGTCTAGGTTGGTCATAGCTTTTCTTCCAAGGAGCAAACGTCTTTTAATTTCATGGCTGCAGTCACCATCTGCAGTGATTTTGGAGCCTAAAAAAAATAAAGTCTTTCACTGTTTCCATGTTTCCCTATCTATTTGCCATGAAGTGATGGATGCCATGATCTTTGTTTTTTGAATGTTGGGTTTTAAGGCAGCTTTTTCACTCTCCTCTTTCATTTTCATCAAGAGGCTCTTTAGTTCTTCTTCACTTTCTGCCATAAGGGTGGTGTCATCTGCATATCTGAGATCATTGATATTTCTCCCGGAAATCATGTTCTAAGATCTTGCTAAAACAAACCAGTGGACTACCAGGTTACCAGTTATTAAGTTTATGTGAATAGCAGTAGTGCTTAAAATGTATGTAACTGAGAATTTCTGAGTAAGCATCATTTTTAGTAAACCCCAAAGTGTATATTTTTAACTAATGGATGGACAAATCAAGATGTATGTATAAAAATAGAGAAATATATAGAGTTATATAATTGACTGGTTTTCTGGCAGGTATTTAATGCTGCAGTAATGGAATTAGGTAATTCTTGAGTACTTTACATGTTTTGGACTTCATGATAATACTTTGCATATATATATTAAAATTATATACAGTATAAATTTATAAATGATATGTTTATTTAATACATTTATCATATGTTTCCTATATTTATTTGACTTATACATATTTAAATATTTATTAATAGTTTATAAGGTATAAGCACACCTAAACTCTTAGGAGAGCAATGGACTCCAGAAAATTGTTCTGACAGACTAGAGATCTATCTTGTGTTAATTCTACTACTATTTATTTTATCCATGGATACAACTTAGGTCTTCAGGCTTTTTCTAGGGAGGATTAGATGAGGAAATACCTCTATGAAGGACTTGTGAATGGCAGGCTATTAAGCAGTGCTTGGAGCTTGGTGAAACCCTGCATGACTTGGACACTCCAGAGAATCCTGAGAAGGTTATCTCTTCCCTATGGCCGAGTGTGATGCATGCAAAAGTCCATGTCTTTCTAACCCTGTATTTACTTTGGATTTTCTCAGCTTGGATTCTATATTCTCTGAATTTAAAAATTTTATTTTATCTCCCCAGCATTCATCTTTCTATAACCCTCATTTGTCTTTGACACAATAATCAGAAACAATGACTATAAATGCTTGTCTATATTATAAGCACATAACATTTTTTATTACACTATAATTTTATGGATGATGAATCTGAGGCTTAGAAAGTCTCCAAACAAGCAAAAGAAGAAAAATAAATTCACAAAAGTTCAGGTACTAAAGTTTATGACTTGTATCTTGAATTCATAATAATATCACCCCAAGGCTGTTTGTGTTTTTATTTTGGTTTTAAACACAGACCACAGAGTTGGTTCTTTAAGCTCTTCGGAAAACAAAAAATATAGGTCAGAGGAGAGTTTATTGTTTGCAGGCTCAGTAGCAGATGACAAATATAATTATTACCAATAAAAGGGCCACAAAAATCAGACCTAAGAGACAAAACCTCGGTCTGGAGTGATGAGGCAAAAGTGTGTATTCTTGTCCTCCTGGGTGGATGCTAAGAGAATAACATGGCCACAGCAAAGACAGTCACTAATCATTGCAATGATAATGCAAAGACTACAAGCCAAGACTTTGTTAATCTTGGGAGTCTCTGTTAAATTAAGCAAGGGGTGGTTGATCAAGCAGAATCTAACAAAATCCAAAACTTTGGAATGCTAAGAAAGTAGGTCTTGGATTGTCCAAATCATTACAAAACAGTTTTAGTCTTCATTTTCCTGCACTAGTAAATATATCGCTGATGTGCAGCCCTCAGGTCACTGGTCAGTTTGTTAGTGTGCATCTATGTTTGACCCTCCAGGTTTGTCTGCCTGTGCTTTCCATAGACTAGGTTGTTCAGAGAGCACTCAGTGGGTCTATAGTAGGGGCTAAGGGTAGAACTCATTTCCAAAGGAGCCTCACATTTAAACTTTGATGCTGTGTCCTCTTGAGAATCTGTGTGCACAGAGCTACATTGACAGGTTTCAAAAGTGGCCCATCATAAAATCTAAAATTTTTGTCGAATTGCAAGACCTTACAGCCTTTAGTGAGCTATAATTTATTTTATATAATAAATGCTGTGATTATTTTTGTGAGGAACACAGTTATAATACTTTGTATATTTTGCTTTAAAACAGTATTGATAGGTTTAATATATGCAACAACTTTTGAAGAATTGTCTTGGACTTTTTTTTTTTTTTAATACAGCTGGCCTTTGAGAGTCTTTGGTAATTTATTTGTAATCATAGAATGTTTCTCTAGTACACTTTTTTAAAGAATTTTGAAAGTGAAAGTGTTAGTTGCCCAGACGTGTCTGGCTCTTTGTGACCCTGTGAACTATAGCCTATCAGGCTCCTCTGTCCCTGGAGTTCTCCAGGCACGATACTGGAATGGGTAGTCATTCCCTTCTTCAGGGGTCTTCCTGACCCAGGGGTTGAACCCAGGTCTCTTGCATTGCAGGAGGATTCTTTACTATCTGAGCCACCTTAGGTTCTTAATAATGTCATAGAAAAGGTCAAGTTGGAACCTGATGGCTCCTATTGTAGACATAATGTCATCACAAAATATGACTTGACAAGCTAGAGAAGACTTGTTTTCCTTTTCTAAGAGTAATTGGGAAAAATTTCATTAACCATTCTAGGTCCTTGATATCTCCAGCTATCTTTTGGAGACAGGCCAACTGCCTGTATTGGCTTATTTGTTTTTTTTTTTTTTTCTTCTAAAAACAAAAGAGGCAACTTGCAGAGAGAAAGAAAGGAAGAAAGGTGAAAGCAAGGAAGGAAAGAAAGGAAGGAAGAAAGAAAAAAGGAAGGAAGGAAGGAAGCAAGGGAAAAGGGCTAGGCAGTAGAGGGAAGGGATATTAAAGTCAGTCTTTGATTAATCTTTGAAAAAGAAGAGTATACACGTTTGTTCTCTTTTGCAAAGCCGAGTCTTTGGGGAAAAACATCACTATGAGGTTAAAGACTTCAAAGGCCTTCTGCTAACTCTGGAGAATTCGCAAGGAAATTGGAGCCAACTTAGAGGTTAGCTAGACCAAAAACAGAAGAAGGAAAGCACGTCCTATAGACAGCCTCTCTACATTCAGTACGATAATAGGTGCTATAGAACATTCTCAGATAAACACTGAGAGTAGCTTTGGACTGTCCAACGAGGTAGCTCATCCAAGAATTATTTTCTCAGATCATGGAATGACATTAAGGATAATCTACTAATTCTGGTTTGTTTTGCCCAGCTTCAACTCATAAGTGAATAGAAGAGACTTTTAAATTATCTGGGATGTAAGTTTGCTTTGAGATAAAGTCTGATGCCTACATTTTATTGTGAGGAATACACAGATTCCAGTTAGAAAGCTTTCCTCTTCCACATACATACCCACTCAAGTAGTAATATTTGATAAGTGATTTTTGTACTTTGATTAACCAACCTTCTACATGAAAGCTATTTTAAAATTAAGTGGATAATGTAAGTACATCATGCAAAATGCTGGACTGGATGAAGCACAGGCTAGAATCAAAATTGCCAGGAGAAATATCAATAACCTCAGATATGCAGAAGACACTACCCTTACGACAGAAAGCAAAGAGGAACTAAAGAGCTTCTTGGTGAATATGAAAGAGAGTGAAAAAGCTGACTTAAAAGTCAACATACAAAAAACAAAGATCATGGCATCCAGTCCCATCACTTCATGGCATATAGATGGGGAAACAATGGAAACAGTGACAGACTATTTTCTTGGGCTCCAAAACCACTGCAGATGGTGACTGCAACAATGAAATTAAAAGACACTTACTCCATGAAAGAAAAACTATGACAAACCTAGACAGCATATTAAACAGTAGAGACATTACTTTGTCGACAAAGGTCCATCTAGTCAAAGCTATAGTTTTTCCTGTAGTCATGTATGGATGTGAGAGCTGAACCATAAAGAAAGCTGAGTACCAAAGAATTGATGCTTTTAAACTGTGGTGTTGGAGAAGACTCTTGAGAGTCCCTTGGACTGCAAGGAGATTAAACCAGGCATTCCTAAATGAAATCAGTTCTGAGTATTCATTGGGGGGACTGATGCTGAAGATGAATCTCCAATATTTTGGTCACCTGATATGAAGAACTGACTCGTTAGAAAAAACCCTGATGCTGGGCAAGATTGAAGGCAGAAGGAGAAGAGGACAACAGAGGATGAGATGGTTGGATGGCATCACCGACTCAATGGACGTGAGTTTGAGCAAGCTCTCACAGTTGGTGATGGACAGGGAATACTGGTGTACTGCAGTCCATGGGGTTGCAAAGAGTCAAACACAACCGAGCAACTGAACTGAGCTATATTATCTATGTGTGTGAGAGTAATGACAAACACTGATCAGCTCAAATCAGATAACCTTGGCTCCAAGCATGTCCTACCTCCTATAAGCTGTGTGATGCAGAGCAGTCATGTAACCTCTCTGAGCATGTTTCCTTTCATTGCAGGAAGGCTTAATGAGTACTTTCCTTTTAGTGTGGGTATAGAGATTTACAAAATAATCATCCAGTCAGTTAACACAGCAACACATTTATTTGTCACAGCAAGCACTCAATAAAGTGGATTATGATTTTGGTTATTAATTGAAAGTTTTCTCACAAAGGGAAAGCCAAACACTGAGGACCAGGATAATGTGTGGAACTCTAAGAGGGTCAAAACTAGTTCTGTTTAAGGTTTTCAGTGCTGTAAGTCAACAAGCTTTGTAATACACCAACTCTGTGCCAAGTATTGTGCTAAACATTTTTCTAAGCCATTAATATCCGTTGTTGTTGTTCAGTTGCTAAGTCTTGGTGACCCTGTGGACTGCAGCACACCAGCTTCCCCTGTCCTTCACTGTCTCCTGGAGTTTGCTCAGATTCATGTTCATAGAATTGATGATGCTATCTAACCATCTCATCCTCTGCCACCCCCTTCTCCTTCTGCCTTCAGTCTTTCTCAGCATCAGAATCTTTTCCAAGGAGTCAGCTACTTGCATCAGGTTGGCCAAAGTATTGGAGCTTCAGCTTCAGTGTCAGTCCTTCCAGTGAATATTCAGTGTTGGTTTCCTTTAGGATGGACTGGTTGGATCTCCTTGTAGTCTAAGGGACTCTGAAGAGTCTTCTCCAGCACCACAGTTCAAAAGTATCAATTCTTCTCACTCAGTTTTCTTTATGGTCCAACTCTGACATCTATACATGACTACTGGAAAAACCATAGCTTTGACTCAAGGGACCTTTGTCTACAAAGTAATGTCTCTGCTTTTTAATATGCTCTCTAGGTTAGTCATAGCTTTTCTTCCAAGGAGCAAGATTCTTTTAATTTCATGGCTGCAGTCACCATCTGCAGTGATTTTGGAGTCCAAGAAAATAAAGTCTGTCACTGTTTCCAATGTTTGCCCATTTACTTGCCATGAAATAATGGGATCGAATGCCATGATCTTAGTTTTCTGAATGTTGAGTTTTAAGCCAACTCTTTCATTCTCCTCTTTCACTTTCATCAAGAGGCTCTTTAGTTCTTCTTTGCTTTCTGCCATAAGGGTGGTGTCTTCTGCATATCTGAGGTTGTTGATATTTCTGGCAATCTTGATTCCAGCTTGTGCTTCATCCAGCCCAGCATTTTGCATGATGTACTATTAATATAAGTTAAATAAGCAGGGTGACAATATACAGCCTTGATGTACTCCTTTCCCGATTTGGAACCAGTCTGTTGTTCCATGTCCAGTTCTCACTGTTTCTTCTTGACCTGCATATAGTTTTCTCAAGAGACAGGTAAGGTTCTTTGGTATTCCCATCTCTAAAAATTCTCCAAAGTTTGTTGTGATTCATACAGTCTAAGGCTTTAGCATAGTCAAAAGCAGAAGTAGATGTTTTTCTGAAATTCCCTTGCTTTCTTTATGATCCAACAAATGTCAGCTGATCTTTGGTCTTTTTGCCTTTTCGAAACCCACCTTGTACATTTGGAAGTACTCGGTTCAAGTAGTGCTGAAGCCTAGCTTGAAGAATTTTGAGCATTACCTTGCTAGTATGTGAAATGAGTGCAATTGTATGGTAGTTTGAACATTCTTTGGCATTGCCCTTCTTTGGGATTGGAATGAAAACTGACATTTTTCCAGTCCTGTGGCCACTGCTGAGTTTTCCAAATTTGCTGACATACTGAGTTCAACACTTCAACAATGTCATCTTTTAGGATTTGAAATAGCTCAGTTGGAATTCTGTCACTTCCACTAGCTTTGTTTGTAGTAATGCTTCCTACGGCCCACTTGACTTCACACTCCAGGATATCTGACTCTAGGTGAGTGACCACACTATCATGGTTACCCAGGCTGTACTTTAGTAATTAATTTGCTCCTAACACAAAAACAGGGTAGGGATGATTATCAACTCAATAAATTAAAAAGGAAATGCATGGGGTATGGATGGGTAACAGAGTTAAGTACAGGCCATTATTTCTTGATGACCAGCTGGCTGAGCAAACGTAGGGTTGTGCATAGCTGTGTTCCTCACCTGCTGAAAAAGCATTTCCTGAGTGCCACCAATGCACTTTCCTGATAATGCGATGTGAGCAAACCCCATCTCTCCCTCACTTACCCTTCTTTATTTTGTCCTCTTAGTGCTTATCATCACCTGCCATACGGCATACTTGTTTTTGTTTGGTTATTGTCTGTCTTCCGTTTTAAGGCTATAAGTTCCATAAAAGTCAAACTTCAGTGGTTGTTTCCCCTACCCCTGGCACATAGTAAGTTCTCAATCAGTATTTCTTGAATAAATGAAGGAACAAATGAATGAAAACAAACTTGCTGCTCGACACAGAGTAGCTCAAGAATGAGCTGACTTATGAAGACAGCAAGATCTCAAAGGGCATAAGTGCAGGAGGCTAGAGTTCACAAGGGGCTTCTTATTGTGTTTGCCAAAAAGTTTGTTCAGGAGAAAACCTAAATGAAATTTTTGTCAAACTCAATACATACTGCTGAGATAGTAGTTCAGCACTTACTAGCCCTGCTTTTGAGACAGCTTAGGATGTTTCTAATTACCTTAAGGAACATGTTGCAATCCTACCAGAGTCTTGCAAAAAATCCACTAAAATATACAATAGTGTAAAAATACGCATGATACACTTGGCTTGTGGGGAACCAAGAAACAGTTACAGATAAGGCAATATTAAAGTCACAGGCTACAGTTTGATATTGCAGTTTGATAGTGGAAGAGCTGTAGTCTTTTAATATTCTGTGCCTGTGTATGTGTGCGTTCAAATGAAACCTTAATCTGAGCCTTATAATTTGATCATCATTCATGGAATTGTCACCTTGATTGTTATAGTTAGGTGACCTGGAACCACAGCAGAAGTTCATCTTGAGTGTTGTTTCTTTTCAACAGTTTTGCTGATGCTGTCATTCAGGCTCAGGTGTTGATTGTACTGACCATTGATTCTACACCAGTAACGTTAATTCAATACTTAATTACAGCTCACAGGCTTTCCCTGAAGGTAGGAAGAAAACACTTGCATGTGCATTGCTGAAATTATTTTCCTACAGTTAAAATCTAGAGTGAGTACTGCCCACCTCTATCAGTTTTCCATATATGTATTTTCTTTCATGGAGTAACATGTATTATCAAACTCTACAGACGATTGTCAAGTAAAACAAAGATTTCTTAATCTTCTGGTGAAAGAAGTGAGCAAAAGTCCTTGCTTCTAGAAAAAAGGTATATATGTATATTTATAACTTTTACTTTCTTATGTATTAAATTATATGTGTTCATTTTAGAAAATTTATAAAACTAAATAATAAAATTCAGAGGACTAGACACATAATAAGTGCCACTCACAGTTATATTTCCTAAGAAATAGCATTTTGGCAGTCACATGCTGAAGCCGGAAAATGTGTATATATATATATATATATATATATATATATATATATATATGTAATTTTGGCTGCACTGGGTCTTCATTGCCTTCTCTAGTTGTGAGTGTGGCTACACTTCCTTGCAGTGCATGGGCTACTCACTCAATCAATTTACGATTTTATTCCAGTGCTTCTCTTATGAGAAGGAGTCACAGCTCATTCTGGAGACAGTGTTCCTGTTCACCAGCCTTATATGTGACATTTGCTCTTCAGGATGGATTGCAGTCATGCTAACAAGCACTTTATTTTCCACCTGTCATTTATCGAGCACATCCTGAGTTTCATTCACTGAGCTAAGCTCTGGTTGTGGAGACAAAGCCTACTATCACAGCTTTGACTCTAGCCTGTTCATTATGCCATGTGATTCCTGGAAGGTGAGAGAAGACTCTGCAAGACAAGATTTCAAGATTATTATTACCACCCCATACTGCTTCTGAATTGTCCAAAAGTTTTTGGAAATGCAGATGTGTTGAGCATTGGTGGGGAAAGAGTTGGCATTGAAGGGAAGGGTCATTGAAACAAAGCCTGGGTTCTTGCCTGGGAAAGGCTTTCAGTCAACTGAGAGTGGCTTATCCTTTAGGAACAAGACTATGACCAGACCTATTTGTCCCAGCTGCCACGATTAGCTCTGTAACCCCCAGCAAGGTGCAGTCTGGCTTCAGAGCGCTCTGACTATACGTTTACATATGTCATGGTGATCAGTCTTTAATTTCCTCTCTATATCTGAGTGATTAATATGTGTCTTCCATTCTGATTCTATAATTAGGCATTGGATCTTAGTGATACCTTACATTTTATTTGCCCTTATGTGATCTTGTGTAGGAGTATGTGTAAGAACACCTTCTGCATGGCGGCCTTTGGCCAAAGCCAGTATAGCCAGTTAAGAGTGTGACTAAAGAGAAAGCGCCATGTGATTGCATGGATAAGGGTCTAGTGTTCAGGAAATAAGGTTTTCCAGTTGTTTAAAAGAGAGAGAGAGCTATTTATACCCTTAATCAGTTGTACTTTGAACAAGCATGGCTCATGGAACACATTCAAAACACTATATTCTTATTTTCCATTGCGCCCTTTAAAACTTACATTCTAGGCTCTATCTTTCTGTGACTGTGAGTGGAAAATGGGCAGGGCTGTGATTTTTCTGCTCACTGTTATGTAACAGAAAGTCCTGTGATCTCTTTAAATCACACATTCTTATTTTAGAAATTAGACTGTCTAGTCCCAGAGGGTGATCACAACTCTGAACTTGATATGATGGTAGATTTTCTCTGACCAATATTGGAAGCAAGCGTCTTGCAGTGTGTGTGTATGTGTGTGAGATGTGTGGTGGGGTATCTCTGTGGTGGGCTGGGTGTGTGTGTGTGTGTGTGTGTGTGTGTGTGTGTGTGTGTGTGTGTGTGTGTGGTGGGCTGTGTGTATATGTGGTGGGATGTGTGTGGTGGGGTTTAGGTGTATGTGGTGGGGTGAACGTGTGTGTGTGTGGTGGGGGTGTGTGTGCCTGTGTGTGTGGTGGTGTTGGGGATATGTGTGGAGGGAGGTGTCCTTGTCTTTTTCTCGCTCTCCAGGGTGTTTGGAACATTGAGGAAAGGAAGGGCAAGGGAGCATGTGGAAGCTTAAGTTAGTACTGTTTCAAGATGTTTCTCTTTCACTGTGGACTTTCTTTTTTCTTTTTCCTCCACAAGAGAAGAGTTCAAAGCTGTTTCTTGTGGACATTTTATTTTATTTTATTTTTAATTTATTTTATTTTAAAGCGTTCTTCAGAGGCTATTCTGTGGTCCCTGGAGCTGTTACTGTCATGAACCAGGCAGTGTTGCCCCTCTGGCTGGCTACCCATTCATTGCACTGCCAGTTCTCTGGAGGACACTCCAAATGGACTCTCATGGATAAAATCCCATTGCCCCTTCCAGGTGGCACTCTTGGGCATAATGAAACACTCCAAGGCCAGCTTCTTCTCTAATGTGGCTTAAATTTGAGGGTAAACTTACATATTCTTTTATCTACTATTGGAAGGAATACAGTTGCAGGAGGAACTCTTTTTTTCTGTCCCAGTAAAGCAACTTACCAGCCTCTCTGCTGCCTTCCAAATTTCCTTGGAAAGTCAATTTCCAAACTTGACTCCATTGCCTTTGAGAGTCCTGGAGAGCCATATCAGGCCTTCTAGTGGGCACATGAAAGCCCCTCACTAGGTTTCAGTGGTGGGGATGGGTACTCACATCCTTTCCCGTTCGGGAAGGTTAACGAGCAGATGTGACATACCATCCTCTGAAGCCTCTTTTCCAAAATCAGTAAACAAAGCCCTCCTCTTTCCTACCCTCCAACATTTTATATCCTACATTTTGTTTTAAGATACTTGGGTGAAGACCCAAGGACCATGGAACTGGTTCTCAGGACATAACACTGAAAGTGTACTGTATTTTGAACTGTAGCTTTCTTTGGCTTGCAACACCTATTATATCTTCAGCCTTTGTCAATATGTTAACGTTAATGTTCTTCTCCTCATGGTCATCTCGTGATGTTATTAAATCCCAGTAACAGTCATGTGAGGTGGCTGGTATTCTTTTTCTTTTTTTCCATTTTAAAGATTAAAACTTATTAATAGAAAAGTACCTGCCTCAAGGTCACACACCTGGTAAGTGGCAGAACCAGTAATTGATCCGAAGTTTTTCTCACTACAAAGCCAAGCTGTTAATCATCAACTTCATGTTGATTAACACACTTATTATAAATCTAATGGTTCTGTAAAGGAAGTGCTAAAATAGTGTTTTCAGTGCTAAATAATCACCTGACCTATACATTGATTTTCCATACAATGAATTTTCTTATAAAACACTTAACCTAAAATTCTCATCTTCAAGGCATTGCTATTTAAGCCCATCATATTAACATTTTAAAAATTGAGTATGTATGTGTATATATGTATATACATTCCATCACTTGTGTTAACTGAGACGTTTAAGTCACTCAGCTTAATCAAGGAGAATCTTGACTGCCTTTAATGAGAATGTTATTTTCCAGTGGAAGAATGAGCATATTTCATGAGTGGAATCTTAAAACCAAGCAGCAGCTGTTGGAATCAATTCCTGTATAATCTTTAGAAAGCTAAAATTGGAGATCTATCACAGCTTAAATATATTCTTGGTCAGAATGTTTGCCCTAAAGATGACTTACTTTACTTTTGTAAAAGTAGGAGAATTGTGGAAAGAGCTTGTTCAGAGTGACATTTCTCACCTCCGATGGCTTCACTTCTAAATTTGTATCATTACCATCTCCGTTAAGGGAAATTAAAATCTCAGTGCTGTTTATTATTAATAGTAAGTACTTTCTTCTTTATTTCTCCCTATCTCCAGAAAAGAATACTTGAATGTCTTGATCTAAAAATGAAAAGATAAAATGTTACAACCTTCTTTATTTATAGTCCTGATTTATAACACCAGAAGAGCAAACAGCACAAGGAAAAGACTTGGTGATAATCATATGCCTTCTGCTCTATAATTAATTTTATTAGGAGATGTTTTGACATTAAAGTGGGAAGTATTTTTATTTTGCAAAATCAGACAATACTTAAATCTAAGAAATTAAAGTTAAACACAGCATTCCAAATGTCTGTTATTATAATACGTATTTCTGGAAATATTCTGGCTTTTCCCCTAAATCTGTGTTCTTTAGCAGAGATTACTGGGCCTGCCTTCAGGTAATTGGCAAATCTTACCTAAAAGGGCAAATGCTCATCCCAGTAGTAAGAAAGGCAAATTAACACCTGTAAGGTCTTAGAAATCATGTATCTTGTCAATGGGGAAAAAAATGCACGACCTGAAAGTTGAGAATTATGTTTTATTTAATACAGCAGACGAAAGTGCGGATTTAAGGCCAGGGCACAGCATCTCAGATAACTCTGAGAAGCTGCTCCAAAGAGACAAGGGAGGAGCCAGGATATACAGGAGTTTTTATAACAAAGGCAAGGTGGTCCAAACATCAAAATATTATTGTTTACTAAAGAAAGCCAGACACCTCAGTTAAGGCATTTAGCGCTTTTCTGTCTATGGGAAGACCCAGAAGTCTGGGCTCACTGAAGTCACTTCTTTGATATGTGCCTCAGCTGTCTGGGGCCAGTATACAGTGCTTCTCATCTGGAGTCTCCTCAGGGGGCTTCATTGAGGGGTGACTGCTGAGGCTGATGACAAGGGCAGGCAGACTTTTTCTATCCTGCGTTCCCTCAGGGCTCACTGTTGGGGCAGCCATAATGTGACGGCTTGATGGCTGCAACATCCTTTTTTTTACTGATATGGCATGATAGGATGTGATATTTCATTCACAATCTCGTGTGATAATAGTAACTATGGACACCTCAAATCTCCCTCGGGCTCAGTGTCTCTTCTAGTCAACTTCTTTCTTCCCTTGGAACTCAGCTGAGGAATAGTAATTCTCAGCAGATGTATGTGAAGACTTGACCTTGAATGTTTTAAATTGTTGACAGTTACCAGAATCTCTTCAAAATTTTAACACTGAAACAATAGAGGGCTTACATGGATCTCTGTAAAAGATCCATATAAAGACTCAATATCAAAAACCTTTAAAATCTAGGGTTTTGATGAAATGAACTTTAAGATACGCCTTAATAGCTAAATGCTCTTTAAATCAAATGGATTAATCTTCCTAGAATGTTCTTGGTGATAACTGAAACAAAATTTTAATTTTAATTAATCAGGAAATTAAATGAACTAGAAGATCACATCTGTTAAAAATGGTAGATGAGAAGCAGTTTACTATGTTTCTTTCTTAAATCAAGATAAGGAATAGGAGGTGGAAAAAAGCATTAGTTTATAGGAACTGCCTCATTTAATCTGCCCTGAGGCTCAGAGAGAATGACTTGCCCAGAGCGGTAATACGCTGGACTGCAAACTGAGACCAGAACCATCAGACTCTTTACTTCTTAACCAGTGCTCATTCTAGTTCACTGTTGTGACTTTATTTCACACAAGTGGTACCCGAGTTACCAACAACAGTGTTTCCTAGAAAGTATGATAGCTAGAAACATTTAGTACCATGCTTAACGAATGGAATTTTGAGATAGCCAGTTATTATCTAATGCTTATCATTAACAAATATAAGCATTCAATTTGTGAAAATACTTGGGAGATGATTCCTGAAATAATAACAAGCAACACTCGAAGTGGGCTTTAGTGTTTGAAAATTACTTTCATATTCTGTAATCATATGTTATGATTTGAGTTTCTTATTATCCATTTTTTTCAGACAATGGAACTAAGACACTCTTGGTAATTTGACCGTGGTGACATTGTTGGCAGAGCTAGCCTTCAAACTGAGGTCTGGCAGGTGAAAAACACATCGAAATAGATACACCTGAATAGCAAGGATCTCCCGAGAGCCAACACCAGCATATGCAGATCCACGAGAGTCCATTTTCAGAGGACTTCCACTCTGACCCTCTGCACTGAACCTTGAAAAACTGGTAGGAAGTCCGCCTGGGAGAAGGCTGTTTGCTGTTTCTTGTAATAGAGCATTGCCGTCTTGTACAGACGTCTGCAAGGGCCCTCGGGGTACCCCCCAACACCTCATCCTCTTACACAGAGGATAAATCAGACTCTGTTCACGCTCATTAGGAACAGAAAGCAGTTTATTAGCAGTTTGTTATGATCTGCATGTAGTTTGTAAATCTTAACCCCAAATCAATTTCTGTTGTTCTTCTTGGAAAGCAATCTGTTTTGTCAATAACCTTACTTACAAAGATGCTGAAACAGCAACAGCAAATGGAAGGATGGAAAGCATATCAAGAATAAATAGGAAAACAAAAGGGCATGGAGATCAAAATGGAAAATACCAACACAAAAGGATAGTAATTAGAAAAGGCAAGAATAAGGTTGTACGGTAACAGCATAAACATAGAGACAGACTTTCTCCTTTGTTTCTTCCTCCCCTTGTCAGACAGAGTCTAGCATGGACTGCAACAGCAAATTAGTTTTTCTATACAGAGATGCTCTTACAGTCACAGTGAGTGATATTATCATGAGTAAGGTTTTTTCTTTATAATTCACATTTATTCAATAAGCATTACCTGGTAACAACTACCTGTCAAGTACTATGCTCCTCAGTGGGGATGAAGTGATTGATAGCATCTCTCCCCTTAAGAACCTCAGTTTAATGGATTAAAACAAATTCTCGCCTCAACCATGGTTTAATTATGAGTAATCTCTTATCAATTTTAAATTCTGTAAGCATCATAAAGATTTTAATTTTAGATATTTCCTTGAAGGTGCTGGGAAGACAGAAGAATTCAAATGTAATATTGTAAGATCAAATGACAGGATGGTGTTAGGTGTGTCAGAAGTTCATATTATAAAAGAAATATCCTAGCATGAGATTAAGAGCAAATTCAAAGCTCAGGCAGATCTGAGTTTAAATCCCCAGCTTATGAAAAAAAACCAGCTGTGTGACACTGGCGAGCTACTTAACCTATCTAAGCCTTAGTTTCCTTACTCAATAGGACTAGACGGGTGAACACAGTGGGGGAAGGAGAGGGGGCAAATTGAGGGAGCAGCACTGAAACACGAAAATTTACACTGAAAATGTAAAATTTGACATATTTACCATATGTTAAATAGATAGCTAGTGGAAAGTTGTTGTATAACACTGGGAGCTCAACTCTGTACTCTGTGACAACCTAGAGTGGTGGGATGGAGGCGGTAGGAAAGAGGTGCAAGAGAGAGGGGATACATGTGTACTTACGGCTGATTCACGTTGATGTACAGCAAAAACCAAGACAACATTGTAAAGCAATTATCCTTCAATTAAAAAAAAAACACAAGACTGATAGTGTTTACCTCTTCAGCTTTTTGTGAGGATCACTGACACGATGCAAGTAAGATCGTTGGCACCTAGTATATGTTCAATACACAGTTGCTAGTAGCAGTGGTAGCAGCAGTAATAACAGTATCACTCATTATTTTTGAAAAATAACATTAAACCCTATGTTTTCTCCTATATCCACCGTGGAGGCAGATAGGGAGAAACAGCCATATTTAAATTCTAACACACTCTACTTTTTATAAGAAATGGAGCCATCTCTTTTTTCTGTGATGATAATAGCAGCTTAGAATAGAACTCTGGAAGCCCCACAAACACATGGTAAAAGAGAAGGATGTTAAGAACTACACCAGCAAAATAGGGAAGGACATAAAAATGGCAATGATTCCAAATGAAGCCACTAATCTTTTTTATAGTTCTGTTGGGTGTTATGGGAACTACATGGAGTCACATGACCTATTCTCTTAGCTGCATTTAATCAAGCTGTATACAGAGTCAATTAAATGTGCTGAAAATAACATACTAAATATGGACTAGAAAGCTAAGGTGATTGGAATTTGGAGATGCAAATCAAGAGTCTATATTAATCACCTTTCTTAGAACAGCTCAGGGACAAGGAAGGAGGTTGTCCATGCAGAATATCACCTAACTTGCAGCTGCGCAGCAGCATTTAGGTTTTAAAACTCACATATTCCAACATGTTCCAAGATTTTCTGTAGTGATGCTTTGTCTGCACGACACACTGATCCTAATTGAAATGCTGAGTAGTTTGTTTCTCCGAGGTTCAAATTCTTGATACATCTTCTGAATATCAAATACCCAGAATGATATTGCAACACTGGCAGATGTGCAGACAAATGTGTCATGTCAGGTTTCAGCCATGATACCAAGAATGGCTCATTTCAAAACCATCCCAGATGGCTCGAAACAAAGTAGTTTTAAAATTTAGGTGACCTATTTTTCAAAACTATTGTTGTGATTATCTTGAAGCAAAATAATCTAGATAAAAGGATGAGGGAAGCACTGCTGTGTTCTCTGAGGCTTTAACTAGTTAGTTAGTTAACTAGTTAGTTAATTCTAACTCAGAGACTCTTTTTCCTGGGTAAGCATGAGCATAAATTTAAGAGATGATACAAAACCTCTAACATACAGCATGCTATTCAAGGATCTGCTGTTTTCCCAACTCCTGTGAAAACCTCACCCAGAATCCTTCTAAATAAGCCCCAGTAATGTCAGGCCTCAGAAGTGTGTCAGGCCTTCAGAAGGGGAAAGCGGGTATAATTCCTTGTCCAGACCTGGATGCTTTTAGAGTGCTGTTAATAGTTACACCAGAGAGCAGCTATGAAGCAGGTCTGTCTCAGGCAAACTGGAATATTATCATTGCTTCACTCAGAAGTTAAAATTATCTCACATACCCAAAGGACTTCTTTTATCTTTAATGATTTCTTTCCCCCTAAAAATTTCAAGCAATGCCCTTTGCTGCCAAACTAGATCTTTGTGGCTTTATTGACATCTCTCCCCCAGATCATTCAGAATGAAACTGATACAGTTCTTGTTTCTGCATCACATTGCCCTGTGCATCTGGTCTGAAACCTTTACCTTCCTTTCCTGTTCATTCACTTTGTTCCAGTCTAACAAACGCGCCTCTGTTCTTCCCAGCATCTCTCTCTGCTTGCGTTTTCTATTAACTTAAAATGACCTGAAATCACTCAGGCTTGGCCCACAGTTAGGAAAATAAACACAAGCGTATTGGTAGGAAATCACCCAAGCTACCACTCTGCAGAGACCATTTATTGAGCATTTTCTATGTGCCAGGCTCACTGCCAAACACAATGCCATATGTTATACATACATTACTTGTATTAATTTTTGCAACCATATTTTCAGGCAGCTGTTATTATGTTATTATGGCTATTTAATTAATTTATTTTAATATTTATTTATGTATTTGTATGAGGTCTTAGTTGTGGCATGCAGGATGTTTCCTTGCGGCATGTGAGAACTAGTTCCCTGACCAGGGAGCAAACCTGGGCCCCCTGCATTGGGAGAACGGAGTCTTAGCCAGTGGACTACCAGGGAAGCCCCTAAAATGGCTATTTTATAGACAAGAAAGTGAGGCTTAGGGAAGTTAAACAACTTCGACAGTCTTGTAGATGATAAAATGGCCAAACCCATTTCAAACCACATATGTGCATGTGTGCTCAGTCAGTAAATCATGTCCAACTCTTTTGTGACCCCATGGACTGTAGCCTACCAGGTTCCTCTGTTCATGGGATCCTCCAGGCAAGAATACTAGAGTGGGTTGCCATTTCCTCCTTCAGGAGATATTCTCTACCCAGGGATCAAACGCGTGTCTCCATTGTCAGGTGGATTCTTTACCACTAAGCCACCTGGGAAGCCCCCAGCCATGTACAGCTGACCCAAATTCCCCTTCCCTAACCCTTGAAATTGCTGCTTCCTCACTAAGGAAAAATTCTTGTGTTTCTGTCTCTGCTGGGAAGGTTTTTCAGGGAATAAACATTCCACAGAACAAAGCTTTTTATTTGACAGCATCCAGCCCTGCCTTAGCCTTTTGACATTATAACACTTTAGAGGGGTAAACCTTGCTGATTTGGGCGGGGTGGGGGGCGGTTATTGATGATACTTGAGCATATCCTTTTGGTTTCCAAAGTGCTGTCTCAAAACATTCTCTCACTTTATCTTCCTGAAAGTGAGGAGGTAAGCTAGGCAGGATGGAATTAAGACATTATAGATGAGCAAGCAAATGTAGACCTGCTAAATACCTTGTCAAGGTCATGCATCTGTGAGTAAAACTTATGTTGACCAACTCTTAATTCAGGGATACCCTTTGTTATCACGTAGGAGTGCAATTATCTATCTAGACAGTGATTTAAAAAGAAAAACTGCTGATCCAGCTCTTTTACAAATCAGTTTAAAATGCTTCAGTTTGTGAAAACATCATGAAGATAGAGTGGCACCAGAAAATCTTCCTTCTTTATCACTATTTCATGTAGCAGAGCTGAGTTTGAGTTTGAGCTGAGCTTCTTATTACCTGGTTAACTCAAGGGATTTAGGAAATCACCCTGAATCTCATTTCTTCTCATTAAATTCAAATGATGAACCTAATAAGAGTTTTCCAGATGGATTTAAAGCAATGATGCCTATACAGCATATACGCAGTACCAGGCACACAGTAAGGACACAGTACATTAGATAATTTTCTTTTTATTGTTGTTATTGTCACTGAAAAGCAAGAAGGACATTAAAAATACTTGTCTGTAACACCTTGTCTCATTATATTAAGCAGCAGGTGTGGTAACAAATAAGAGGAAGACGGCAAAAATAACATTGCTAGAAAATACATATCTGACATGTTTACAGTGGGCCTTCATTTATGAGCATATGGTACATTAGATGGTAAAAGGAAACTGCCTTGCATTGTAAGTATTCTAGAATTTGTAAAACATGCAAATTGAGGTCAAGTGTCTTGTATTCTCAGGACTTAGCTCAATGCTTGACAAATAGTGTTTTTTAAAAATGTAGAATTATGAATAAAGGGATAGTTTGTTTAATTAACTTCTCATTTGTTTTTTAACCCTATTATCTTCCAACAAGCCTGCTACAAAATCAGGTTTTAATTAAGTATCGTAAAATGGATTGTTCTTTATAATAAATAACATCTTCTATTATTATATGTCAGATCAAATTTGATTGAAGCCCCTTTGGAAAAATGAAAATACCTTCCCACAGGTAGTGGGAAATTATATGATCATTTTAACACAGCATCTCCCAGGTATGTTATGCATCTTCTTTGGGATTTAGACCATTCATCACATGTTTTAAAGAGTTAATGTGAGACAGCCATAGCTCGTGGATAAGATAGAATGAGCACGTTTTAAGCCATGTGCTCTTCTTTTCTGTAATGTCTAATGATGGTTTATACAGACTGCATAATGAATGAGACACAGGCAGAGCTGTAATTGCTAAAAATAACTACAGCAAAGGGTGTAGAAGAGTAATAGAGAATCATCTTGTGAATATTAAGGAGTATCAACTTTTTACTATATTTGAATTAATAATTACCTATTTTATAAAAATTCTCTATGATTGAATACCCAACATTGAGAGAAAACAAATTTTGTTTTATTTTGAAAGCAGTGGCCAAACTTCATCCCATGACACTGCCCAAAATTAATATTAATAATCCAAAGGGGTAGTTTGTAAGAGACCATACTACCTAGAATATATAAAGTCATTGTGTTAAATTCTTCCCCTATTCGGTTGATAATTTTTTTTTTTAAAAATCACACCCATGTTTCCTACTTTTGGAAGAGCTATTTTACATGGTCTCTATATTCCAGTTAGCATATGTGAGAGTCTGCTAATTTGTTCAATTTAATTGTATTTTATTCCCTAAAATGAGATCTTCTGTCGCAAATTAAGTACAGATATGGAACTGTTTTATTTCTTCAAGATTTATGTAAGCTAGAAAGTGGGTATTAAAATCACAGTATTATATGCTGGCTTATAGAATGTTTAGTTAGGATACTCAGTGTCATATAATTCAGTGTATAAAATACACATATTTCTGTATGTGATTATGTGATATGTATATTTTTCTCTATGTATAATATTAAAGTGGCAGTAACATAATGCTGGAGAGGGTTTGGAGAAAAGGGAACCCTTCTACATTGGTGGGAATGTAAACTGGTGCAGCCACTGTGGAAAACAATATGGACATTCTTTAAAAAACTAAAAATAGAGTTGCCATATGATCGAGCAGTCCACTCCTGGGCATGTATCTGGATAAAACTAATTCAAAAAGATACACGTACCCCAGTGTTCATAGCAGCAATACTTAATAATAGCCAAGATGTGGAAGCAACCTAAATGTCCATCAATAGATGAATGGATAAAGAAGTTGAGGTATATACATATATAATGGGATACCACTCAACCATGAAGAACAATGAAATAATGCCATTTGCAGTCACATGGATGGTCCTAGAGATTCCTATACTAAGTGAAATAAGTCAAAACAGAGAAAGGTACTACATGATATCACTTGTATGGAGAATCTAAAATATAATACAAATGAACTGATTTACAAAACAGAGACAGACTGATAGACATAGAAAACAAACTTAGGGATACCAAGGGGGAAGGGAGGTCAGGGAGGGACAAATTAGGAGTTTGGGATTAGCAGATACAAACATCTGTATATAAAAATAAACAGGGTCCACTTTATAGCACAGGGAAGTATAGTCAGGACTTTGTAATAAACCATAATGGAAAAAAGAATATATATATATATATATATATATATGTATTAAATACATCCGAGACACTTTGCTGTACAAAAGAAACTAACACAACATTATAAATCAACTACTTCAGTCAAAAAAAAAACCAAAATGGAAGTAACAAGGCATAAAACCTGAGTAGCTTAGAAAAGTCAACCCTATTGAATTATAAAATTTGTGGAGTGTAAATTCCCACTATTTTCTGTAGATTCAATACTATGCTAGTGATGCATGATTAAATTTTTCAAAATTCAAAATTAGTCACATAATATTCATATTTTTCCTCTCCCAGAAATGCTTTGCTGATGCTGTGTAACTAAGTATGCTAGCACTGTGAAAGTAATGCATTCTCTCCTACAATAACAACATGAAATGAGATTGCAGGGTAAAGAAGAGTACAAATGGAAATGAACCATATTTTCTACTTTTAATATTTCAAAGTAGATAATTCTTTGAGAAAATTAGCTATTGTGGCATTAAAGAACCATAAGTTACAGCTAGATTTATCAGACAAAATGACAAACTTGGTATCTTCAGCATCAGATGATTTTGTTTCTTATTTATTTCACTTCTAATCTAGCCTAAATATTGTCACCATTCTCCTATTACTAAGATGTTACCCTTTCATTAGCTATACTTTGCTGGGGCTGGTAACATACTTAAAAAAAAAAACACCTCAGATCAAATTCTCTTTATTCTATGAGATAAAAAAGAAATAAGAAATTTCCTTCTGTGATATTCTGGAGCTTACTGGTGTAAATCCTCAAGGATTTAGAAATTTGGGAAATCATAAAGAGGAATGTTCCAGGAGCAGCCTCTCCTTACTCAAAGAACCTGCCATATGCAAAGCACATAATCAAAAACAAAGAAAAAAATAAATGAGGGAGAGGTAGGAGAAAAAGGGAGAGAGAAGAGAAGAAAGAGAAAGAAAAAGGTGAGAGAGACAACTAAAGAGAGCAAGGAGGCAACCCCGAAATATGTGGCAGCAAGTTATAACAGCATCCTTGAAAGATTGCACAGATATATTCAGTTCAGTGTGATAACGTCAACAAACAGCAAAATACTAAGATTAGTCATTTGCAGCAAAGT
Source organism: Bos mutus (assembly GCF_027580195.1). NCBI lineage: Eukaryota > Metazoa > Chordata > Mammalia > Artiodactyla > Bovidae > Bos > Bos mutus. The sequence continues at coordinate 98,660,877 of NC_091623.1, read as the reverse complement.
TGGATAGAGAGTAAAAGTAGCAGTTAGCAATAAAATGTTAAGCAATGGAGGACCCTTTAGAAGTCATTTAGTTCATTGGCTTTAAACTATTGCACCTTTACATGATGTTGATTGGGTGGCGCTAGTGATAGGAGAAGGCAATGGCACCCCACTCCAGTACTCTTGCCTGGAAAATCCCATGGACAGAGGAGCCTGGTAGGCCGCAGTCCATGGGGTCGCAAAGAGTCAGACACGACTGAGCGACTTCACTTTCACTTTTCACTTTCATGCATTGGAGAAGGAAATGGCAACCCACTCCAGTGTTCTTGCCTGGAGAATCCCAGGGACGGGGGAGCCTGGTGGGCTGCCATCTATGGGGTTGCACAGAGTCGGACATGACTGAAGCAACTTACCAGTGATAAAGAACTCCCTGCCAATGCAGGAGACGTAAGAGACCTGGATTCTATTCCTGGGTCCGCAAGATCCCCTGGAGGAGGGCATGGTAACCCACTGCAGTATTCTTGCTTGGAGAATCCCATGGACAGAGGAGCCTGGCGGGCTACAGTTCATAGGGTCACAACGAATCAGACACCACAGAAGTGACTTAGCACAGCACATTCTTCAATTTTAAAAAAGAAAGATCTAAAAAAAGGTAGCTTTGAGAGACTTGGCAATCTATGATCATTCTAAATCTGATTTTGTTGATTTGCATATTCAAATAAATGCAGATACTTTCAACGTTTTTTTTAAAAATGATGCACTCTCATATATTTTGGTATTGTAAACTATTTATGAATACCTAGGATAAATAGGACCCATTGAAAGTATGGTAAAACATGATGTTACATAATGACAAATACCTATCATTTGTCATAATACCTCTAGGGGAGGTATTAATCATTTGACAAATACCTCTATGGGAACTCCTTCCTAGAGGTACGAGCCATGGGGAAAAATAAGCAAAGTGACATCCATTTCCTCCCACACTTTAGTATGGAAGAAATAGGATTTAAAAATTGTATCACTATTATTTTTGCCTTGAAGGGGCTATCTTTTACTTGGAGAGGAATATTTTAAAAAGGGAAAAAAAGACTGCCAGTGTGATTTGGTATTTTCCATTTCTCTTTATACTTTAGTCAAATTTTGCTTTGTGCTTTTTTGAGGCTATGTAGATACATACACACAAATGTAGGGTTGTTAAATCTTCCTGGGGAATTTGAATTTTATCATTAAAAATGTACCCTACTCATCTCTAGTAAAATGTATTTTTCTAGTGTGAATATAGCCACCACAACTTTTTCTATTTTGTTTTTATCTTACATAAAATAAATTCACATAAATATACAATTTTTAAAGACTATTTTACTTTCTTATAGATAGGAATCTTTAAATTCACATATGATTTTGGATTTTTTGTTTGTTTGTTTTTCCCAGTGTGCTAATTTTATCTTTTAATTGACATATTTTATTCGTCCAAATTTAATGTTTACTGATATTTGGATTTATATCTCTTCCTTCATTAAATCTTTTGTGTTTGCACCAGGAATTCTGTATTATTTTTTTCCTGCTCTATTTTTAACTTCTTTTGTATTGATAGGAAGTTTTGTGATCATTGACTTTCTTCTTATTAATTTAGAAGTTACAGATTGTTTATTCTGTTCTTTTAGTTCTAATCCTAGTAATTATAACATATTTTTGACTTACCAAAGTCTAATTTTAATCTGTATATCTTATCCTCCTTCTCATCCTTAAAACTGTACTTACTGTTCTTGAATTATAGAATTATATGCTTTTTTGTGAATTATAATTATATAGATTTATCATAAACATATTCATATTTTAAAGTAATCAGTGTTCATTTAGAATTTGCCTAGGCTTTTATCAGTTTTTCTGTTCCTTATTCCTTCTTGTGTCATTTTCATTTTGCCTGTAGAAAACTCTTTGAAATTTTCTTTGGTGGTGGTAGTGGTGTAGTTGCTAAGTGGTGTCCAACTTTTTTTTGCCACTTTATTTTTTTAATTGAAGGATACTTGCTTTACAGAATTTTGTGGTTTTCTCTCATACATCAATAAGAATTAGCCGTAGGTACACCCATGTCCACTCCCTCTCAAACCTCCCTCCCATCTCCTTCCCCATCCCACCCTTCTAGATGATCACAGAGTCCCTGTTTGAGTTCCCTGACTCATACAACAAATTCCCATTGGCTATCTATTTTATATATGGTATTATAAATTTCTATGTTACTTTCTCCATCCATCTCACCCTCTCCCTTCTCCTCTTCCCCTGTGTCCTTAGATCTGCTCTCTATGCCTGTTTCTCCATTGCTGCCCTGAAAATAAATTCATCATGACCATTTTTCTAGATTCCTCACATATGCACCAGTAGATATTTTGAAATCTGGTCCCATCACTTCACAGCAAATAGATGGGGAAACAGTGACAGACTTTATATTTTTGGGCTCCAGAATCACTGCAGATGGTGACTGCAGCCATGAAATTAAAAGACACTTGCTCCTTGGAAGAAAAGTTATGACCAACCTAGACAGCATATTAAAAAGCAGAGACATTACCTTGCCTACAAAGGTCCCATCTAGTCAAAGCTATGATTTTTCCGGTAATCATGTATGGATGTACGAGTTGGACTATAAAGAAAGCTGAGCACCAAAGAATTGATGCTTTTGAACTGTGGTTTTGGAGAAGACTCTTGAGAGTCCCTTGGACTGCAAGGAGATCCAACCAGTGCATCCTAAAGGAAACCGGTCCTGAATATTCATTGGAAGGACTGATGCTGAAGCTGAAACTCCAATACTTTGGCCACCTGATGCGAAGAGCTGACTCATTTGAAAAGACCCTGGTGCTGGGAAAAATTGAAGGCAGGAGGAGAAGGGGATGACAGAGGATGAGATGGCTGGATGGCATCACTGACTCAATGGGCATGAGTTTGAGTAAACTCCTGGAGTTGGTGATAGATAGGGAGGCCTGGCATGCTGTAGTTCATGGGATCACAGAGTCGGACATGACTGAGCGACTGAACTGAACTGATATGATATTTATATTTCTCTTTCTGACTTGCTTCACTCTGTATAATAGGCTTTAGGTTCATTCATGTCCAACTCTTTGCGACCCCATGGCCTGCAGCCCTCCAGGCTCCTCCCTCCATGGGATTTCCCAGGCAAGAATACTGGAGTGGGTTGCCATTTCTTTTTCCAGGAGATCTTCTGGACCTGGGCATCGAACCCATGTCTCCTACATTGCAGGCAGATTCTTTACCATTGAGCCTCCATGGAAGTCTTGAAATTTTTTTTAGTATGCACCAAAAATGTCTTTATTTTACCTTTATTCTTAAAGGATATTTTCAGTGGATACAGTGTTCTCATTTGGCACTCTGCTTCACCTTATTGAAAATATCATTCTACTGTCTTCTGCTTTCCATGCTACTGTTGAGAAGTTAGCTGTCTGGACCACTGTTCCTCCATTTCTCTTTTTTTCCAACAGCTTTTAAGATTTCCTCTTTATCTTTGATTTTTGTTGGTAATTATTGAGTCTGTGGATTGGTATGTTTCAACAGTTCTGGAAAAAACTTAGCCATCATCTCTTTTAATGTTACCTCTGTCCCATTCTGTCTTTTGGATCTTTCCACGACTCTGTTGAATGTGCCCAGACTTTTGCTCAAAATCCTGTGTCTTCTTTTATCTCTTGAGTCATTTTCCATCTTTCGATCTCTCAGTGCTTTTGACCTACCTTTCATTTACTCATTCTCTCTTCTGTTGTACCTAAAATGTTAGTGGGCTTATCCACTGGTTTCTTAATTTTGATTGTTCTTTTTTCAGTTTTAATGCTTTCTAGTTTATTCTTCCCCAGATCTCCTATATCACTTTTTATAATTTCAGGTTGCCTTTCAAAATTTTTAAAATCGATTTTTATCTCCTTGAATTAAGTATGCATAGTTGTTTTACAGCGCCTTTCTAATAATATCACCATATTTGAAGTCTTCATGTGTTTCTGTTGTCTCTTACATATGCTATTTTGTCTCCTAATATGTTTGGTCACCTATGATCGTATGTTGAGCATGGTATTTCAATAATTGTTAATAGAAATTATTTGAGCTTTTGAAGTCAGTTTCCCTTTGCCTTTCCCAAATTCCTGAGGATAATGGCAATTTGGGCTTACCAAATCTGTATTTGGGGTTTGAGATTTTCTAGATCATCCAGATGACTCACAGCCAGCCTGGAGTCTTTGTGAGTACTCAATTGCTTGCATTTCATCTTTTCTTTTAGTGTGCAGCACTCTGAGGTCTCAACCCAAAGCACAGACGGTTTACCTGGACTCCAGATTTTTCCCTCTAGACTTGATAGTATATCAAAAACTCAGTTCAGCCTCTTAGCCATTCTCTCCTGAATCAACAAATATAGTCAGACCAAAAGCCCCAGGGTACTGTATGTTCTTTTCTCTGAGTGCTATTTCTCCTCAGATTTCAGACCACTAATTCTTTTAACTCTTACTTGTTTTTTAATGCTTTTTAAAAATTGGGATTTTCCCCAGCCTTTTAAATTGTGTTTATTGGTTGAGAGTTGGTCAGAATTATCCAGTCTGGCATTAATTAAGTAGAATCTAAAAGGTACTTATAAATTTACCATTTTTCCTATGATTAATTTCCTCAGACACTTCCCATTCTCCCTCTTAAGTCAAAGCTTAAGCAGTAACTCCTTTGAGAAAACAAAGGATTGAAATAGTCTTTGTTATGCTGAGTTCATAAATCCAAGTAATTCTAGTTAGGCAGGACTCCTTTAAGGAATGTGGCTAACAATTTAGGTATGTGTACAAGGAGGGGAGAATAGTGAGAGGAAAGGAAACTGTCAAAACTGGCAATCAAAATACAAAAGGAGTTCCCTGCTCCTTTAAAGCGTTTTAAGTGAATTGATGCATGTAATGCCCCCAGAATAATATATGGTACTCAGTGAACATTCAGTAAAATTTAGCTTATATTGTTTTCCCTAACATTATTGCTGTTTGTTAAAAATATCTCATGTGAAAAATGAAAACCTGATATTAAGGAAGGCTCACATTTGCAAAAAGACATAGTCAACTGTCAAAAAATTAAATGAATGTTAAGCAGTTTTTATTAGTATAATAAAGACATACTAATTCTACAATCTACAGTCCTTGAAGTGAAAACAAATCTGAAATACATAGCCAGGGATATAAAATGCAATAAATTAAATTTATACAGTGGATTGTTAATCTTTAGGATGTGGTTTATCTTTGGGGATTGCCAGTTTTGACAGTTTCCTTTACTCTAACTCTTCTCCCCTTCTTGTTCACATATCTAAATTGTTAGCCACATTCCTGGAAGGAGCCCTGCCTAACTAGAATTACTCAGACTTATGAACTCAGCATAGTAAAGACTATTTATTTCAACCCTTCGCTTTCTCAAAGGAGTTACTGCTTAAGCTTTGACTTAAGAAGGCGAATGGAAAGTGTCTGTGTTTGAAGCTGAAATGTGTGCCCTTCCATTCTTGCTCTTAAACATTCATAGGCATGGCCACTATTGCCATCAGAGGGGAAGCAGTGGGTGCTGGGTGCTGTGTGGTCATGATGTCTAAATTAAGATGGATGAGGGAGCAACTGCGTGAAACACCCAATTCCTAGCTTTCGAATGTCCCATCACCCCCTCCACTAACTGATATTGGCAGAGCAATTTTATAATGTGAGAAAGCCACACAAAGAGAGGAGAAGAAAGCCCTGTGTAAGCATTATTAGTGGAAAGACACTCCAAAATTTTCCTCCCTGCTTGTGTGTTCCTACTGTTTCAGTAGATTTCATAGGATTTTACAAAGGACTCTATGCAAAATATGATCATTTTCACAACAAAATAAAAAAAAAGAAACAGAAATTTATAAAATGATGGATACAAAGGCATTTTCTAGTCAAATCTTGTCATTTAACAACATGTACAAAATGAGACCTAGGGAGCATAATTTTCTTTATTACAAATAAAATTGGCTAAATACCTTTGTCAGGATGGGGCAAACCCGGTGGGACTCTTGATCTGATGAGTAGGTGGAAAACATGGCTTCTGTAGCTGAGTGTGGATTATGGCCAAGAAGGAAAGCCCAGAATAGGAAGAGCAGTTTCAAACATAGGTCTCAAGGTAGGTGTGACGTTAGAGACCTAAAACAAAGCCAAAGGTCAGAACTCAGAAAATTGGATCAGAAAACTGAGTTGCAAGTGCAACATGGCATACATTTTAGAGATCTGAATTATAGATGAAACAAGATTCTTTGTAGGTTCTAACATGGCATAAATAAAGAATGTTCAACTGGTCTACCGTGTAGTAAGAATTTACTGTGTATTACACACTATGATTTATCTCCATTGTTCCAATTAATCTTCTAAAATATTTATGACATCAGTGATAGCACTATTCCATTTTTATCCATGAGGATACTAAGACTTACCAAAAACTAATGTTGTTGTTCAGTTGCTAAGTCATGTCTGACTCTGTGACCCCACTGACTTTAGCACACCAGGCTTCCCTGTCCTTCACTATCTCCAGGAGTTTGCTCAAATTCCTGTCCATTGAGTCAGTGCTGCCATCCAACCACCTCCTCCTTTGTAGCCCCCTTCTCCTCCTGCCCTCAATCTTTCTCAGCATTAGAGTCTTTTCTGATAAGTTGGCTCTTCACATCAGGTGGCCCAAATACTGGAGTTTCAGCTTCAGCATCAGTTCTTCCAATGAACATTTGAGGTTAATTTCCTTTAGGATTGACTGGTTGACTGCCATAAGTATCTCTCTCTTTAAGCTGTCTGCCTTCTCACCAACATGCTGCCCTGGTCCATGTTCTTTAAACATTTGTTTACTCTGCCTGATTGAAAAGTCTGGGAAGGAAAGAAACCTATCCTTTTTATTTACTACTGAGTCTCTACATCTAAGCTCAGTACTCAGAGCAAAATAAATACTTGTTGAGTGAACTAATAAGTGAGTAAATGATAGAATATATATCATTTTATCATCACTCTAGGAACTACATCAGACTAGGAACTACCTCATTATGATTCTAGGAAACTGCAGCTCTGGGTTTGATGTATGCTTCTCCTTATAATAGGCACAGACATCTGTTTCTTAGCAGTAATAGTCATATTCTCTTTTGCCATGAAGCCCGTGTTCTCAAAGTCTCTCTGAAAATAAAAGTAAAAAAAAGATATTTTTAAAGGTAGACCCATGTATGTCTCTGCTGTCACAGCATGTCATTTAATATGTTATCTTTTCAACATTAGGGACTAATTTTCAGAAAGACTTAAGAACATGATTAAGAGTTTTTAAGAAAGAGTATAAAGATTTCTATTCCTCTCTGTTCAGATACATTAATTTGTTACTTAGACATTTACTACTTGAAATGTATCCCTCTAACTGATTCAGAAATCTGCATCAAGATGTAAGATAATAATATTACCTTACATTTGCATAATGTAATTAAGCTTTCAGAGCTGCTTCCCATCACATCTGTCATTTTATTTTATGTTTCTCTTTAGCAGAGCCTTGGTGCATTTTGAATTATTGTGCCATAATAATATATAGCTGAATACCATTAAAACATTGGTATTGAGGGATGAAACAACAGCGTTCGTTTGTACAGCACTTTATAAACTGCTATCACTTATGTTATCTTAATGGACCTCACAACAACCCTAAGAACGAGATAACGTTGGCATCATAATCTTTATTTTACCAGGAAATGGAGCCTCAGAAGTCAATTGACTTGTTTCTGAAGGTCACCCAACTAGTAAATAACAAAACCCAGACTAGATTCTAGGATTTTTGACTTTTAAATGAAATAAACTATTCACAAAATAACACAAATTGTATTTTCTACTTTTCCTTGACACTTCACTGTATGTATAATGCATACCTGTTAGTTTTAGATATTTTCTTTCAATTTTCTTTTGTTGATAGCTAATATATTTAATTGCCAACAAAGGTCTGTCTAGTCAAAGCTATGATTTTTCCAGTAGTCATGTATGGATGTGAGAGTTGGACTATAAAGAAAGTTGAATGCCAAAGAATTGATTCTTTTGAACTGTGGTGTTGGAGAGGACTCTTGAGAGTCTCTTGGACTGCAAGGAGATCAAACCAGTCAATCCTAAATGAAATGAGTCCTGAATATTCACTGGAAGGACTGATGCTGAAGCTGAAACTCCAAAACTTTGGCCACCTGATTGTGAAGAACTGACTCATTTGAAAAGACCCCGATGCCGGGAAAGACTGAAGGCAGGAGGAGAAGGGGATGACAGAGGATGAGATGGTTGGATAGCATTACCCACTCGATGGACATGAGTTTGAGCAAGTTCCAGGAGTTGCTGATGGACAGGGAGGCCTGGCGTGCTGCAGTCAATGGGGTTGCAAAGAGTCAGACATGACTGAGTGACTGAACTGATTTGAAATGAATATATATAATGGAACAAATGATAGTGTGTCACAGCAGAATCTATATATCTCCATAGTGTTTTGGAACACTATTTTTAAAGTAAATATAAATATTTATTTATATTTTTGAAAACTACAAATATGCCAAACAAAAAATCTCTAAGATCCCTTGGAGGCTAACTAAGCCAATTCTGTAACTTAAGGGTGAATAAACTAGGTTCCAAGGAAATTAAATGACTTGCTCAAGATTAAGGAGGTAATTAATAAAAGAGCTCAGAATGGCGCTCGTGTTTCCTGACTCATCTATTCATTTAGTACTTCTTCTGATTTTATTAAGCCTCTGTTATATGCAGTTCACTCTATTAGCTCCTGGAGTATTCAAAGATTTGTAGAATTTAGATTATTTGCAGTCCAATGGAGAGCAGAGGCAGGCATGTTGATAAAGTGCAAAGCAGAGTATGATTTGTTCTTAAGAAAAAAATGCAAACAGGAGAATAAGAAATGAAAGACTAGAATAATATTTTCACCTCCTATTTACTTTTATTGATTTCAGAGTAAGTCATTAATAGGTGACTTGCTCATTTAAGATAGACTACAGAAAATATTTAATTGCATTTTTAAAATATCTTATAATGTGTACTGTATACATCAGTATATAGAACATATTTATGTAGAGATACTTATATAGATCCATGTGCATATGTATAGAAATATTTATATATGTGTAATTGGGCTTCTCTGGTGGCTCAGATGGTAAAGAATCTGCCTGCAATGCAGGAGACCTGGGTTCAGTCCCTGGGTTGGGAAGACCCCCTGGGAGAGGAGGGCATGGCAACCCTCTCTAGTATTCTTTCCTCGAGAATCCCTGTGAAATCCCTGTGAACAGAGGAGCCTGGCGGGCTACAGTCCATGGAGTTGCAAAGAGTCGGACACAACTGAGCAACTAAGCACACCACAGCACAGCAATTGCAGGCGTGTTTGTATATATAATCAAAGCTGTGTACATAAACATTTGAGGGGTTGTTTACATGTACATTTTCTTCTGTGTACAATTTAAATTTTCCTGTCTTATAGAGATAGAATTGACATGTAACATTATATAAGTTTAAGGTGAACAACGTGATTTGATATGTGCATGTATTGCAAAATAATTATCACATTAACTTTAGTCAGATTCCATCACCTCACAGAGTTACAAGTTTTTTCCTTGTGATGAGAACTTTTACGATCTATTCTCTTGGCAGCATCCAAATATGCATTACAGTCTTGTTAACTATAGTCAACACGCTGTATATTGTATTTTATATCTGAAGATCTGTTCCTTTTGGCCACCGTCACCTGTTCTGTCCACCCTCCATCCTCCACGCCCCTCACCACACGCCCCTCATTGTGATCTCTGTTTCTGTGAGTTTGGGTTTTATAGAGTTCCGAAAAGTAAGGTCATAACAGTATTTGTCTTTCTTTTGTCTCTTGTATTTTCAGAGACAAATGTATTTTCGTACACAAATATATACATGCAAGTACATATAACAGTTTCATTATGTATGTCCTTAACATTCTCAGAGAAAAGCTAAAATCATCTCAATGCTCCTAAGATAATTAAATTTTCATAACACAGTCTTAAAATGTCATTTAAACATTGAACAACTCCATGAGTCTAAACTATTTATATCATTCAGTTGGTAGATCTTATTTGCTGCCACAGTTAAGCTCCTCAATTTTTTCAAAATACCTCTTTTTAGATTCAAATATTATTCTTGGACCTTTCTGCATCCATCACCAATACCAACCATTGGCAGTATTTGGAGGCTGATTTTCATAAGGAAGCAAAGTGGGCTATTTTTGGAGTGCTCATGGGCTTCATCACTTTAGAAGAAGCACTGCGTTGCTAAAGAATGCAGTTGTGATCTTAGGCAGTTGCCTGGGTCACCAATCACCAGTCACCTTGGCTACACTCTGCTTTCAAGATACTCACAGTTCAAATCCAGAATCCACAACACCGCGGATGGCCTCTGATGTGGACCTTTGAGGTCACTGCAAATGTTTAATCAGATGTTTCATCGAATGTCCTTTGATTAAGATACAGTTCACTGTATTATGTGACATTGATCTTTTTATGAAAAAAATGTCAGTTGTAAGAAGTATCTGAGTTTCAGCAACATAGTAATGTGAGAGTAGGGGGAGTTCATATTAGAATGGAAGGAACAGGAGTTAAAAGTTTGAATGACAATAAGTTTCAAGAGCAATTTATTCTGCAGATTGGTTACTAAACTGATGATAATTAATCTGTGTGTTGGTAATCATAATTCTGGCTTGTCCCACCTCGCACGTAACTAGCTCTTGGTTAAGTCAGAGTTTTGGAATGAACTGCATATCTGAACCACCTGAGAGCTCACTGAAGATAAGACTCCCCGATCTCACCGGAGAGCTCCTACTTCAGAATTTATAGTGATGGAACCTAACTTCTGAATGTTCAGCCACCCCCAAGAAGACACTCATTCTTTTCAAGTTTTGAGAATCAGTGTCTAAAACCAAGCGTTGAGAGAAATGTGACTCTTTCTTTGGTCCACATTCCTTATTTTATGTTTTATTTATTTATGTTTGTTTCTTTGTTTTATTGTTTTCAAATTGACAGCATCCTTCCATTGTCACTTGAACCCTCGTTTGTTGCTGGGCTCCACTTGCTATTATAGACACACATTTCACCATGTGTACTTAAATGTGTAAAATATTTTCATATTTTTGACTCAATAATTACACACTCCCAAAAATGTCTCCTAAAGGAAATATTTCTTGATATGTGTATAATAATATATGGGCTTCCCAGGTAGCGCCAGGTAAAGAACCTGCCTGCCAATGCGGGAGATATAAGAGATGCAGGGTGGATCTCTGTGTCAGGGAGATCTCCTGGAGGAGGTCATGGTAACCCACTCCAGTATTCTTGCTTGGAAAATCCCATGGACAGAGGAGCCTGTTGGGCTACAGTCCATAGGATCACAAAGAGTTCAACACAACTGATGAGACTTAGCACACATTCATAAAATATATATTTAAATCTCCCTTCTCTCTGACTTAGTGTCTTAGGAAACCTTACTCGGAAATCATCCATAAAAAGCTTAAGCTTTGTTCTGACTTTCCTCAGACCAGTCAATGTAGCCTACATCAGAACAGCCAAAGTTCTGTTCTGTGGGAGCATTTGGTGCAGATAACAGCTCCTTGCCAGCAACATCTTGATCCAATTCCATTTTTCTAAAGCAGACTCTTACTATTTCTCACCTGATTTTCATATCAAACATTGACTCACCACAGATTCAGTATCACAAACCCACTGTTACATATCACATCAACAGGCTGAGTCGAACATTTAAAGGAGAGTGCGTGATGGAGCATGTAAATGTCTGTCTATTTTGGAGTGGAATATGTCACCAGGGAATATGCACCATTGCTAGCCAAACCCTAATAGCTACATATTGCATTTCTATGAGCAACAGCATCATGAAATTGACTGAGAGAATTTCATGGAGCAAAGGAGGGACCCTGTCACTCTGCCTTAATCTAGCATTAATCCAGTCATTCCCAAAGTGTATGGTTAGATGAGACATGCATTGATTTTTTTTTTTTTGTAAGCAATGTATTTACTGTTGTTGTTGTTATTGCTGTTTAGTTGCTAAGTTGTGTTCCATTCTTTTGTGAATCCATGGAATGTAGGCCACCAGGCATGTCTGTCCATGGGGTTTTCCCTGAAAAAATATGGGAGTGGGTTGCCACTTCCTTTTCCAGGGGATCTTCCTGACTCAGAGATCAAACACATATCTGCATTGGTAGGTGGGTTCTTTACTACTGAGCCACCTGAGAAAGCCTGTAGTTATTGTTCAGTTCAGCACAGTTCAGTTGCTCAGTCGTGTTGAACTCTTTGCAACCCCATGGACTGCAGCACGCCTGGCCTCCCTATCCATCAGCAACTCCCAGAGTTTACCCAAACTCATGTCCATTGAATTGGTTATACCATCCAACCATCTCATCCTCTGTTGTTCCCTTCTCCTCCTGCCCTCAATCTTTCCCAGCATCAGGGTCTTTTCCAATGAGTCAGCTCTTCACAACAGGTGGCTAAAGTACTGGACTTTCAGCTTTAGCATCATTCCTTCCAAAGAAATCCCAGGGCTGATCTCCTTCAGAATGGACTGGTTGGATCTCCTTGCAGTCCAAGGGACTCTCAAGAGTCTTCTCCAACACCACAGTTCAAAAGCATCAATTCTTCAGCACTCAGCCTTCTTCACAGTCCAACTCTCACATCCATACATGAACACAGGAAAAATCATAGCCTTGACTAGATGAACCTTTGTTGGCAAAGTAATGTCTCTGCTTTTGAATATGCTATCTAGGTTGGTCATAACTTTCCTTCCAAGGAGTAAGCATATTTTAATTTCATGGCTGCAGTCACCATCTGCAGTGATTTTGGAGCCCAGAAAAATAAAAGTCTGACACTGTTTCCACTGTTTCCCCATCTATTTCCCATGAAGTGATGGGACCGGATGCCATGATCTTCATTTTCTGAATGTTGAGCTTTAAGCCAACTTTTTCACTCTCCACTTTCACTTTCATCAAGAGGTTTTTGAGTTCCTCTTCACTTTCTGCCATAAGGGTGGTGTCATCTGCATATCTGAGATTATTGATATTTCTCCCGGCAATCTTGATTCCAGCTTGTGTTTCTTCCAATCCAGCATTTCTCATGATGTACTCTGCATATAAGTTAAATAAACAGGATGACAATATACAGCCTTGATGTACTCCTTTTCCTATTTGGAAGCAGTCTGTTGTTCCATGTCCAGTTCTAACTGTTGCTTCCTGACCTGCATACAAATTTCTCAAGAGGCAGATCAAGTGGTCTGGTATTCCCATCTCTTTCAGAATTTTTCACAGTTTATTGTGATCCACACAGTCAAAGGCTTTGGCATAGTCAATAAAGCAGAAATAGATGTTTTTCTGGAATGCTCTTGCTTTTTTGATGATCCAGGGGATGTTGGCAGTTTGATCTCTGGTTCCTCTGCCTTTTCTAAAACCGGCTTGAACATCTGGAAGTTCACGGTTCACGTATTACTGAAGCCTGGCTTGGAGAATTTTGAGCATTACTTTACTAGCGTGTGAGATGAGTGCAACTGTGCAGTAGTTTGAGCATTCTTTGGCATTGCCTTTCTTTGGGATTGGAATGAAAACTGAACTTTTCCAGTCCTGTGGCCACTGCTGAGTTTTTCAAATTTGCTGGCATATTGAGTGCAGCACTTTCACAGCGTCATCTTTCAGGATTTGAAATAGCTCAACTGGAAATCCATCACCTCCACTAGCTTTGTTTGTAGTGATGCTTTCTAAGGCCCACTTGACTTCACATTCCAGGATGTCTGGCTCTAGGTCAGTGATCACACCATTGTGATTATCTGGGCCATGAAGATCTTTTTTGTATAGTTCTTCTGTATATTCTTGCCACCTCTTCTTAATATCTTCTGCTTCTGTTAGGTCCCTACCATTTCTGTCCTTTATTGAGCCCATCTTTGCATGAAATATTCCCTTGGTATCTCTAATTTTCTTGAAGAGATCTCTAGTCTTTCCCATTCTGTTGTTTTCCTCTATTTCTTTGCATTGATTGCTGAGGAAGGCTTTCTTATCTCTCTTTGCTATTCTTTGGAACTCTGCATTCAAATGGGTATATCTTTCCTTTTCTCCTTTGCTTTTTGCTTCTCTTCTTTTCACAGCTATTTGTAAGGCCTCCCCAGACAGCCATTTTGCTCTTTTGCATTTCGTCTTCTTGGGGATGGCCTTGATCCCTGTCTCCTGTACAATGTCACGAACCTCCATCCATAGTTCATCAGGCACTCTGGCTATCAGATCTAGTCCCTTAAGTCTATTTCTCACTTCCACTGTATAATCATAAGGGATTTGATTTAGATCATACCTGAATGGTCTAGTGTTTTTCCCCATTTTCTTCAATTTCAGTCTGAATTTGGCAATAAGGAGTTCATGATCTGAGCCACAGTTAGCTTCTGGTCTTGTTTTTGCTGACTGTATATTGTAGCATACACTAAAAACTATTACCAGCATACTACAACTTGGTTTTACTTGGATTGAGGCTAAAATTGTTAGAATTTAAGGGAAAAATGAATTTATTTAAAGAAAAATAATGAAATAATATCATAGTATCCGTGTAGATATAGTGAAAATCATGAGAGAAGAAGAAAATACCTGACATTGGGGAAGCACTGCATTTGTCAATACTAATTTCTTATCTATCAAGGTCAGCCAGCATCGTTTAGAGAATGTGTCCCATTGTGTCGTAAGACTCTATAGCTGGACTGTACTTTCCTGGGACTTAGCACTGTTCATGGGACAGAGGATTAATATAAATTAAATCAGAATGCTTTGTATAAGGACTTTCTAGGTGGTGCTAGTGGTAAAGAACCTGCCTGCCAACGCAGGAGACATAAGAGATGCGGGTTCAATCTCTGGATGAGGAAGATCCCCTAGAGGACAGCATGGCTACCCACTCCCTCCAGTGTTCTTGCCTGGAGAATCTCATGGACGGAGGAGCCAGGCAGGCCACAGTTCATAGGATCACAAAGAGCTGGACATGACTGAAGCAGCTTAGCACTCACACAAGCACACACGCTTTGTATAAACTGTTTCACTTCTTGTATGAAAAACATACACAGGCCCCCAAAGAAGGCCTAGGGGTACAACATATAGGTGAACACGTACATGTAAGCATTCGCAGCAGAATGGATGAAGCACTAATTTCAACCCCTCGCTAACTCATTCTCTGAGTAAATTATTTAAGTAATTGAAGGCTGACTTTTCTCATATGATAAATGAAGAAAAACATTTAGGTAGATTACAGTTTTTTTGATAAATGGTAGGATCTATATAAATTTCCAGTCATACTGCATGGCACATTGTAGGTACTCAATATTATAATTGTTATTATGTTTTTTAAAGAGATTTTATGAAAAAGTTTTATAAATTTTTATTATTTATCAGGTGACTAGAACGTGTTAGGAAAAAATTTGCAAGTATTTCTGATAGAAAATATTAACAGAGACAACACTGGTAGGGGAACAACTGTAAGAAGAGGGGTAACATGGGGGTGACATCATGACTGGATACCTCAGTCAGAGTCCCCAGGTTCCATCCTTGCCAATGCTGACCAAAGAGTTTGCTGCTCAGTTCTTCATTGAAATGTGTTAATGCTTGCCGGCCTTAGAATGATTCCTGATACTCAAGTTTTAAGGAAAATTTAAAAAGCTAGCATCAATTTTGATCTTTTCTTAAATCAGTCAGCTAAGGTCATTCACTTCTGCAAGTCTTTGCTTATTAACATATTTTAAGATTTTTCTTCCAGAGTTACCTTTTATTTGTAAAAGTTGCATGATATTTCACTGTAGATTTTTTCTCATAGATTCTGATATTTAGGTTGTTTCTAGCGTTTTGCTTCTACAAACAAAGCTATAATGATTACCTTCATACAAACATAATTTCACATATGTAAGTACATGTATAGCATAAATTCCTAGAAACAGAATGTCTAAATCAAATGGTGTGTATATTTTCAGTTATTAATTATGTTGCCCTATTGCTCTTCAGAAGGTGCTGGTTTACACCCCTAATACAAACTAGGAGTGTTTCCCCACAGCTGTGTCCAAACAGTACCTTTTAAAAATGTTATCTTCTGACAGGTAAAAAGTGGAATTGTCTTTTTAAATTGCAAGTCCTTAATCATGCGTAAGGTTGAGCTTCTGCTCTCTTCCAGTGCTTTATATCTATCTAACCTAATGACCAACCTCCCAACCACACACTATCCTGAGGTTAGAGTCACATCGTTTCTGCTCTGGAATTGACCGTAGGTTTCACTTAGTCCAGCTCCCTCATTCTACATACCTGAGAGTTGAGGCCCAAAGTGAAGAGGAATCTGCCAAATGTCACATAGTACCTCAAACATGTTCTTACTTACCAAGCGACCACTCATTGTCTCTGAGTCCAATCCTCTCTGAATTCCCTTCTAGATCCAACAATCTACTGTTTACAGTGCAGAAAAGATGTCACATATAGCGAACTCATATAAAACTCTGAGGTTTAAACACAGCTTGAGTAAGACAACCAGTCCATCCTAAAGGAAAGCAGTCCTGAATATTCATTGGAAGGACTGATGCTGAAGCTGAAGCTCCAATACTTTGGCCACCTGATGTAAAGAACTGACTCATTTGAAAAGACCCTGATGCTGAGAAAGATTGAGGGCAGGAGGAGAAGGGGATGACAGAGGATGAGATGGTTGGATGGCATCACCGACTCAATGGACATGAGTTTGAGTAAACTCTGGGAGTTGGTGATGGGCAGGGAGGCCTGGCTTGCTGCAGTCCATGGGGTCGCAAAGAGTCGGACACGACTGAGCAACTGAACTGAACTGAGCAAGATATGTTTTTCTATACATTCACAATGGACTTAGACATTCCAAGGAATCAAGAAATCAGAGGACAATTATCTTTCAGAGCAAAGCATATTTTCTCTTGCAGCACCAATGAGCCAATTTTAAAGAAATTTCACTCTTTCATCTTGGGCATAGCAGATGATGAGATAAAATTATCCCAGCTGATTTGTGTGTATGCAGATGTTTGATGTTTGCCTGTACCTTGCTTTTCACACTCTGTTATGTTGTTAGTGCTATTTTCTCTCTCTGGTTCTGTCCAATAAATGCTGTGTCTTTTGGAGAAGTGAACAAACAGTTCCGGCGGGCCTCTGACTGCCTGCACACACTATACAGTGAGATGATGATGTTTCTTCAGGGAAGCTTCCTAACTCCACCCCAGAACCTTTCTCCAAAGTCAGGGTCATCAGCAATATCAAGCACAGATGATTATTGATAGCCAAAGATGTTTTGAAGTTAAGGAAGCTAAACCTCTGCCAGGCTGCTTTATTGAGAAATGGCCTTGTTAGTTATCATGGAGAATCCAGTTCATTTTCCATGGAGAAGCTAATGAATTATTAACAGATAATTTAATCCCCAGGGAAGAGTGACTCCTTCCTCCCTGCTTGCCTTTCCTCTTTGTTCCACCGCTGATGTTGGAGACTCTTCCTCTTGTCCTCTCTAGCACCAAAAGCTTGAGTAGAGGGGAGGCAAGGAGAGAGGGGGAAAGTACAACCCCATCTCTTATCTGTTTATGGATTTTGGGTCCTCAGTGCTGTACTCGGGGTTTCTCTAGTTGCAGTGATGGGAGTACCACCCTTCATTGCAGTGCTGGGGCTTCTCATTGTGGTGGCTTCTCTTGTGGAGCATGGACTCTATAATGAGGGCTTCAATAGTAGTGGCACACGGGCCCAGTTGACTGCTGGCATGTGGGATCCTCCCAGACAGGGATCAAATCAGTGTTTCTCATTGCTGTGGCTACTTTGTGGAGCAGAGGCTCTAAGGCACCCAGGCTTAGTTGCCCCACAGTATGTGGAATCTTCCATGTCCAGGGATCAAACCGTGTCCCCAGCATTGGCAGGTGGATTCTTAACCACTGGACCACCAGGGAAGCCCCCATCTCTTCTTAAAAGAAGACAATATGGGAGACATGGATTTTAGTAGTAGATATACCATGAACTGACTACAGAACTTAGAGCAAGGCAAAACATTTTCCTAGGTATCTTCTTTATCTCTGAGGTTCTATACTAGCTTGAGATTCTAAGATTGGCTTTTTTTTAATGCCTTGTAAAGCTCCTATTTTATTGCAAATAAGTTCCATTCATTTCAGATTTCGCCAAGTGCAATGGCACCCCACTCCAGTACTCTTGCTTGGAAAATCCCATGGTCGGAGGAACCTGGTAGGCTGCAGTCCATGGGGTCGCTAAGAGTCGGACACGACTGAGCGACTTCACTTTGACTTTTCACTTTCATGCATTGGAAAAGGAAATGGCAACCCACTCCAGTGTTCTTGCCTGAGAATCCCAGGGACGGGGGAGCCTGGTGGGCTGCTGTCTATGGGGTCACACAGAGTTGGACATGACTGAAGTGACTTAGCATAGCATAGCATGCTTTGACAAGCACCAGAAACACAGGTCAGACTGATGTAAGCAGTAAAGGTGATTCATTATGTCGTGCAAATGGAGAATCTGGAGAGAATTCTACACAGGCATGTTGTTGGTGCTGTTTTCTCTGTGTTCTGTCTTGCTGATTCCCAGTATTCTTCCTCTTGAGTTCTACTGCACTCTGATAACTCTTGTGTTGGCAAGGTAGCCACTACCTGACCCAGACCAACATTCCATCAATTCAAGCAAAATAATTCCATCAAAAGTCCTGGAACTGAGTTTTTGTGTTTATCCTAGAATCAGTTGCTGTGGTCAGTTCTGGGTCATGTACCAATATTTTGCCAGGCAAGTAGAACAGTAGAAGGGAAAAGCAATTGACTCTACTGAAATCACATTAACTGGGGCTGAAAGAGGGATGTTTCCTTCAAGGAGATTCCTGTTATCAGAAGACTGTAGAGATGATGAACAAACAAAATGAGTAGGAGTAGGTTTTAGAATCACTAAAGTTTAACTTTTGCTAACAAGAGGATTCTCTCCTTACTTTTCCAGTAGACTGCTTTTCATCTTACTTGGACTAATCATGAGGCTAACAATAAAGAACTGGTATTCTCTTTATCTTTAAAATACTCTGCCTTTATCACTCAACAAGAAAACAGTGTCTGATGGCAAAGTGAATTAACTTGTTCCTCTGCCTTTGGATCCAAGCTTTCTTGTTCAATATAATCCCAGGATATACTTTCCTTACACCCAGGATCATATTCCTTCTCTGTTTTGGCTCTGTTCTTAGAATTGTTTTCATTCATGATGTTGGTCCTTAACATATTTTGTCCCTATGGTTCTTGTAAAACTGCATCCTTACTATAGCCTACAAGGTTCTACATATTCTCACTCCCAGCACCAACTTCTTTCTCTATTTCTTTAGCTACAGTGGGCCCTTCATAATGCCCTAACCAGCTGAATATGTGTAACTGTGCAAGAAGCCTCCATAATTCTGCCTTCCTGCTAGAATGAAGTAGTTCATGACAGGTTCATACTCCCACTGAAAATAACTGGGAAAGCTGGATATGTTACAGAAGTCACATTTTAAAGGCTCTAGAGAGCTGCATAAACAAGGAAGACTAGAGGAACTAAATTCCACAGAGGTGATCTGAAGATCTGCAGCTGCTTTTTGCCCTTGGAAAATTGCTGATTCTTGATTTTGGCTATAGGCTAAGAATCTCGGTTTGGTCCTGATTAGAGCTTTTAGCAGTGACTCAATGAGGAAACACAAGCACACAGCTAAATTTCCTTCTGGCTAAATTCTCAAATGACCATTGTTTCTTCAAATATTACTTCTCCCCAGATTTGTCTATTTTCTCCTCCTAGAGATATCATGTCTCAGACGGTAAAGCATCTGCCTACAATGTGGGAGACCCAGATTCAATCCCTGGGTTGGGAAGATCTCCTGGAGAAGGAAATGACAACCCACTCTAGTATTCTTGTCTAGAAAATCCCATGGACGGAGAAACCTGGTAGGCTAAAGTCCATGGGGTCGCAAAGAGTCGGACACGACTGAGCGACTTCACTTTGCTTTGGAGATACCATGTAATATATACTAGACTTCCTTACTATAGATTCCATATGTCTTAATCTCATATATGTTTTTTCAATCACTTTTTGTTCATACTACTGAGAACTTTCTTCAATTCTACCTTTCAATTTGCTAAATGTTTCTTCATTTGTATTTAACCTGATATTCACCACCAACTTAGTTTTCAGCTATATTCTTTTCTATGGAAAGGTTTGAGTTATTTTTATTTATAAAAGTTCAATTTTGGAACTTCCCTGGTGGTCCAATGGTTAGGAATCAACCTGCCACTGCAGAGGACATGGGTTTGATCGCTGGTCTGGGAAGTTTCCACATGCTGCTGGGCAGCGAAGCCCCTGTGCCACAGCTACTGAGCCCACGCTCTAGAGCGGCTAGCCACAACTACTGAGCCTATGCGCTGCAAGTATTGAAGCCTGTGCCCCCTGGAGCCTATGCTCTCCAACAACGGGAAGCTTGTGAACTGCAACTAGAGAGTAGCTCCCACTTACTGCAACTAGAGAAAGCCTGTGCACAGCAACAAAGACCCAGCACAGCCAATAAAATATTTTTTTTAATAATTTTTTAAGTTAAATTTTGGTTATTTTATAAATCTTATTTATATGGTTATTTTCATTATTTTACAAAAATTTTGTGTTTTTATAACTAGCACTTCATATTCTTAATCCCTTACCTTATTTTAAAGTATTTTTAGCATACATAATTTATGTAATATGCCTGAGAATTTCATCACTTGAATCTTTGTTCTTCTGATTTTGTTGTCTGTGCCTTCTCAGTAAACTTGGAACTTTATTTGGGGTAATTCTTTGAAGTTTATGTTAAAGGTATGTTTCTCCAAAGTGTTTTTGAGTTTGCTTCTCTCTGCTCACTTCTGGTTTTTCACCCAACATGTTTTTATCTAACACAGGTAGTTAAACAGAGATAGTATACATTCAGGCCACACATCCCCATGGAGGATGACATCTGATTCCATCTCAGGGAATTGTTAAGTTGGAAACAGGTGTGTTTGCCTTTGTGTTCTTCTGATAGAACAGGTTGATTTTTAGTTTTCTTTGGAAATTTTACACAGGCACCTTCATAAAGAGTAAGACCTTACTCGTGGCAAACACTAGGGTTTATTTCTGGTCCCCAGTGCCCACATTTTGGCAGATGTTCCTAGGATAAAGCCATCTGTGGTATTTATTTACATTTCTGGCGTCGCATTTTTATTCTATTGTTGGCTGCTGCTATGGTTGATCTGTAAATTTTAGGTAATTTTTATGTGGGTAAAACTTCCAAGAAAACTAGCTCACTGTATGGATGGAAAAGAAATTCTCCTTAATTTCTGTCTATTACCCAAGCCCCTCAGCCCTATTCCCGCCTCATTGTCTTTCTACCTACTCTCTTTAATCATAGTTTTATTCTTAAAAGACTCTTTCTCTAATTGTCTTTTTACCAATGTAGACATCTTCCTAGAATGTGTCTGTCAATTACCTTTCCTTACCCTGGAAATCTCACTACATCTATTGTTCTCCATATCCAGTGTAACTAGATCCTGATTGTGTCTTATTTAACAATTATAATAATTTTCTTAGCAAACCCATTTGTCTTACTAATATACAACTCTGCTCATATCATGCACCTAATCAAACCGTTAGCAAATCCTACTAAATAAGGCCTTTGGCCTAAATTACCTTTCCAGCTTTATTCTCTTTTAATTTCTTTCACCAATACCCAAACTTGATGTGCCTTAGTGTTTTTCCTACCATATGTCTTAGTTGGGTATGTATGTATTATCCGCTGTATTAGATGGGCATCACACCACCATGAACAAAGACAAGAGGGGCAGGCTAGTTACAGCAAAAGATGAGATGAGTAGCAAATAGGTCTTTTACAGCCACATGTTAGATTACACAGATGGTTATAAATGAGGTTTGGGCTAGTTTGCAAAGAGCTTTTAATGCTGAAATGTAGTCATTATTTTGTGGACCACAATGCACCAATGAAAGACCACACTGCATACATTTTTGTATCACCACTTTGCACAGCGCTGTGCAGATGTCACTGGATGTCACACACCAGTGACATCCCCTGAAGCTATGCAGCATGTCAATCTCAATAAACCTCATTTCATGTAGAAACAAGTCTTAAGTATGGCTGGCATTCATTATCTGCTTACTAAGTTTTGTCCAACTTCCACAGGGATTTGTCTTAACATTGTTTTTGTAATTAACTAACCTTTATTGAGATAAGAATAGTTAAGACAGGTAACAGGCTGTATATTGGGAAGATCGCCATACAATAGTGTTTCACAAAAAAAAAAAAAAAAAAATAGTGTTTCACTTTTGTCTCTCCTTTAAAATGGAAGCAAATTAACATAATATTATATTCAGATTTTAGATACTGGATCCATTGTGGCTTTAAACTGTACAGTATAATTATGTATTATTCAGCATAACTTTTCCAGAGAAATAGTTTTGATTTTATATAATTTATGTCTCAAAGTCTAGTAAGTCCTCAATTCCTATAAATTAGTGTGCATTATATGAGTATAAATGAAGAAAAAAATCCCCTGCACTTTCTCTCTCTTTCTTTCCCCTCCCTCTCCCTCTACCCCTACAAAAATAGACCTTCCACTTCTATAACATAGGGGAAGAGAGAAACAAGCCTTGCTTTGCAGGTCAGAAGCTAGGGAGGAGCATACATACCTGGGCCCAGGCCACAGGCGAGGGCTGCTGCATTTGCTGGTGCTGTTTCCATTCGATGATGCATAGGAGGGGTTCCAGTGCCTCTAGCACTCTAGTCTGGAGAGGAAATACAGGAACTGTTGTAGCCAAACTGCAGACTGTAAGA
This sequence comes from Bos mutus, assembly GCF_027580195.1. NCBI lineage: Eukaryota > Metazoa > Chordata > Mammalia > Artiodactyla > Bovidae > Bos > Bos mutus. The sequence continues at coordinate 98,638,007 of NC_091623.1, read as the reverse complement.
AACCATCATAAATTTCACCCACCTTGAATCTAAGGGAAAAAGCCTGCATCCTTGAGAGTCTTCTTCCTTGTGGAGTCTTATCAAGTGGGCATCCTGCTGCTCACTGCTTACAAAATCAATTATTAATACATACTCAAAATGTCAATAGAAAGGAAAGGCACTTTAATCAGAATGTCGGCAATCTGGAGAGATGGTGGATTCAGCGTACCCTAAAAATGCTGAAGATCCTGCTCAGCCATGAAACTTTTAAAGGGAAACAGGGAAATAATCTCAGTTAACCGTTGAGATAGTGTGTCACAGTCATCAGCATCCCTCCATTGCCTGCAGGCTTGTCGACATCTTGTGATATTCCCCTAGGTGTTATCTTGCTCACACAGGTTGCTCACACAGTTTGTTCCAGAGATCACTGAAAGGGAAGCTAAGAAAGACATCTGGTCATCTGTTAATTACTTATTCTTCATACCTACTTCTTTGATCTATGGAAAGAACTGACAAGTTAGGCAGATATTGTGTGATTAAAAGATTTGAGAAGTGTGCTTGGCTGGAGATGAGTAGAGCATGGGAGTGCCTGGTTAAAAGTTAGTTACAATATAGCTTTGCTAAGGTGACAAGCAAAGGAGCTTGTTGCTTAACGTAGTTTCCTGCAAAGTGCTGTGTAGAAATCCCCACTTGTCAGAACATCAATCCATTTACATGGAATTAGTGGCAAGGTCCATCTTCTGTAAATTCTTTACACTGACATAGGGCTCTTTATTTTTGGCTGCGCTGGATCTTTAATGCTGTATGCGGGCTTTCTGTAGTTGCAATGAGTGGCAGCTACTTTCAAGTTGAGGTGTTCAGGCCACTAATTGCGATAGCTGCTCTTGTTGCCAGAGAAGGCAATGGCACCCCACTCCAGTGCTCTTGCCTAGAAAATCCCATGGACAGAGGAGCCTGGTGGGCTGCAGTCCATGGGGTCGCTAAGAGTCGGACACAACTGAGCGACTTCACTTTCACTTTTCATTTTCATGCATTGGAGAAGGAAATGGCAACCCACTCCAGTGTTCTTGCCTGGAGAATCCCGGGGATGGGGGAGCCTGGTGGGCTGCCGTCTGTGGGGTCGCACAGAGTCGGACACGACTGAAGCGACTTAGCAGCAGCAGCAGCAGCTCTTGTTGAGGAGCGTGAGTTCTAGGGCCTGCAGACTTCAGTAGTTGCAGCATGCAGGCTTAGTTACCCTGTGGCATGTGGAGTCTTCCTGGACTGGGGATTGAACTTGTTACCTACATTGGCAGGTGGATTCTTAACCACTGGATCACCAGGGAAGCTCAGAGTGGAAGGTGCTGACATGGGTCTGTGACATCTCTTTACTGACCTTTAGTTGCCCACTTACATTATGGGCAGAGCAAGCTGCAATTATTTTGATACCCACAAAGATATAGATTACTGTGAGCAGTGATCTTAATCCTACTCTCTTGAGGCCAGTTCTTAGAATTGTACTAAGGCAATGGCACCCCACTCCAGGACTCTTGCCTGGAAAATCCCATGGACAGAGGAGCCTGGTGGGCTATATAGTCCGTGGGGTCGCTAAGAGTCAGACAGGACTGAGCGACTTCACTTTCACTTTTCACTTTCATGCATTGGAGAAGGAAATGGCAACCCACTCCAGTGTTCTTGCCTGGAGAATCCCAGGGACGGGGGAGCCTGGTGGCCTGCCGTCTATGGGGTCGCACAGAGTCGGACATGACTGCCGCGACTTCACAGCAGCAGCAGCAGCCATAGAATCAGTACTGCACAAGATGGAGCAGCTTATGTCATGGCAGCATCTGGTCATCATGCAGTTAGCTTTTTGTCTGGCAGTAATTATAGTATTTGTAAAACAACTCAAGAGTGTGCACCAGACGCTGAGTGTCTGTCTCTCTTGTCCTAATCATTAACTGCTTGGTGGGGGCCCTGCAGTGTTCTGCTCATTCCATAAATATTGAGAAAACTTGGCAATTGGTGCCATTTTGCTTTTCTTTATTATTCTCTAAAGCAATTGTATAGGCTTTTCTTTGTTTGAAAGTGAAAGTGAAGTTGCTCAGTCATGTCCGACTCTTTGCAACCCCGTGGACTGTAACCCACCAGGCTCCTCCGTCCATGGGATTCTCCAGGCAAGAATACTGGAGTGGGTTGCCATTTCCTTCTGCACGGGATCTTCCCAACCCAGGGATTGAACCCAGGTCTCCCGCATTGCAGGCAGACACTTTAACCTCTGAGCCACCAGGGAAGCTTTCTTTGTTTAAAGCTTGTGTTAGCATTTGATTTAATTGCATTAGTAGCTGTCTATAAACTGGCAAATTTAGTATAAAAATTATATGTGAGTCCAGAGTGCTGATGTGGAGAAAAGAGAACCCTCGTACACTGTTGATGGGAATGCAAATTGGTGCAGCCACAATGGAGAACAGTATGGAAGTTCTTCAGAAAAACTAAATGTAAAGTTACCATATGATCCTGCAATCTTACTCCTGGGCATATACGCAGACAAAACTATAATTTGAAAAACTACATGCACCTCAGTGTTCATAGCAGCATTATTTTTTTAATTTATTTATTTTTAATTGAAGGATAATTGCTTTTCAGTATTGTATTGGTTTCTACCAAACGTCAACATGAATCAGCCATAGGTTTATCCATGTCCCCTCCCACTTGAACATCCCTCCCACCTCCCTCCTTTTTCCCACCCCTCTAGGTTGTCACCACGCCCCAGTTTGAGTTCCCTGAATCATACAGCAAATTCCCATTGGCTAACTATTTTACATGTCATAATGTATGTTTCCATGTTACTCTCTCCATACATCCCACCCTCTCCTTCCTCCCTGCCAAGGCATGTCCATAAGTCTCTTCTCTATGTCTGTGTCTCCATTGCTGCTCTGCAAATAGGTTCATCAGTACTATCCTTCTGGATTCCACATATATATGTTTGGTTCAGTTCAGTTTAGTCACTCAGTCATGTCCAGCTCTTTGCGACCCCATGGACTGCGGCATGCCAGGCCTCCCTGTCCATCACCAACTCCTGGAGTTTACCCAAACTCATGTCCATTGAGTTGGTGATGCCATCCATCCATCTCATCCTCTGTTGTCTCCTTCTGCTCCTGACCTCAATCTTTCCCAGCATCAGAATCTTTTCAAATGAGTCAGCTCTTTGCATCAGGTGGCCAAAGTATTGGAGTTGCAGCTTCAACATCAGTCCTTCCAATGAACACTCAGGACTGATCTCCTTTAGGATGGACTGGTTGGATCTCCTTGCAGTCCAAGGGACTCTCAAGAGTCTTCTCCAACACCACAGTTCAAAAGCATCAATTCTTCGGTGCTCAGCTTTCTTTATAGTCTAACTCTCATATCCATACATGACCACTGGAAAAACCATAGCCTTGACTAGACGGACCTTTATTGACAAAGTAATGTCTCTGCTTTTTAAATATGCTGTCTAGGTTGGTCATAACTTTCCTTCCAAGGAGTAAGCATATTTTAATTTCATGGCTGCAGTCACCATCTGCAGTGATTTTGGAGCCCCAAAAAACAAAGTCAGCCACTATTTCCACATCTGTTTGCCATGAAGTGATGGGACCAGATGCTGCCTTCTTAGTTTTCTGAATGTTGAGCTTTAAGCCAACTTTGTCACTCTCATCTTTCACTTTCATCAAGAGGCTCTTTAGTTCTTCTTCACTTTCTGCCATAAGCGTGGTGTCATCTGCATATCTGAGATTGTTGATATTTTTCCCGGCAATCTTGATTCCAGCTTGTGCTTCATCCAGCCCAGCGTTTCTCATGGTGTACTCTGCATACAAGTTAAATAAGCAGGGTGACAATATACAGCCTTGACGGAATCCTTTTCCTATTTGGAACCAGTCTGTTGTTCCATGTCCAGTTCTAACTGTTGCTTCCTGACCTGCATACAGGTTTCTCAAGAGGCAGGTCAGGTGGCCTGGTATTCCCATCTCTTTCAGAATTTTCCACAGTTGATTGTGATCCACACAGTCAAAGGCTTTGTCATAGTCAATAAAGCAGAAATAGATGTTTTTCTGGAACTCTCTTGCTTTTTTGATCATCCAGCAGATATTGGCAATTTGATCTCTGGTTCCTCTGCCTTTTCTAAAACCAGCTTGAACATCTGGAAGTTCACGGTTCACATATTGCTGAAGCCTGGCTTGGAGAATTTTGAGTTAGTATACAAATATTTTATTCTATGCCTTCAAGTTAGCCTCTGTTGTAGAACCTTAAAAAATACAACATTTGTCATAATTCAATAAGCTCTGAATATATACTTTTCTCCTCTGACTTACTTCACTCTGTATAATAGGCTCTAGGTTCATCTACCTCATTAGCGCTGACTCAAATGCATTCCTTTTTATCGCTGAGTCATATTCCATTGTCTCCTGCATTGTATATATGTACCTCAGCTTCTTTATCCATTCATCTGTCGATGGACATTTAGATTGCTTTCATGTCCTAGCTATTGTAAATAGAGCTCATGACAGCATTTTTTTACAATAGTCAAGATGTGGAAATAATCTATTAACAGATTAATGAATAAAGATGTGATATATATATGTATATACTGATATATATAGCACATATATACATATATTGATATATATAATACATATATATATATATATATATATACACATGCACACATAATGGAATACTGCTCAACCATAAAAAATTAAATAATGCCATTTGCAGCAGCATGAATGGACCTAGAGATTACTGTACTAAGTGAAATAAACCACATACAGACAAATATCATATGATATTACTTACATGTGGAATCTAAAATATAATAGAAATGAATTTATTTATAAAACAGAAACATACAGATAAAAACTAGTGGTTACCAGTGGAGGGAGGAAAGGGGGGGAGCCAGATAGGGTAGGGGATTAAGATGTATAAACTACTATGTGTAAAATAAATTGTACAGCACGGGGAAATATAACCATTATTTTGCAATAACTTGGCATCTAATCTATAAAAATACTGAATCACTATGTTGTACACCTGAAACTAATATTATTTTGTAATGCAACTATAATTTTTAAAAAGAGTTCTGAGTTAATACTGAACATCAGCTTGGTATGATTCTAAACTTGATCGTGAATACTCATCTTTAGTCTGAATTTGAGAATGAGGGGAGAAAATCCTTCTGGTCCTGTATCTAAGAATGGTCACCTAGTGAAACAAATTGGCTTGCTTGCATATACTTCTGTTTTATTCTGTTAGGCCTTCAAGTTAGCCTCTGTGGTAGAACCTTAAACAAACACAAGCTTTGTCATAATTCAATAAGCTCTGAGTCACATATTCATGTATTATTCCAGTCAGAAGGCCAAAAGGACATAAAATTTGACTTCTATGCCTGTCAAAAGAGTTTAGTTCTCTATATTTTATTTTCTTTTATGTATCAGTTGTTTCCATCTTTACTGTATTTTTTCAAAGTTGAACTCTGACTCTCAGCAACAAAGAAGGATGAATCTGAACAATTTCTAAGAGATAAGAAAGGCTTGAGAAAGATGCAGTCTCAAAAGGAGGTGTAACATGAAGGCACATTCAGGGAGGCAGGAGAGACTAAATTACATGTCAGACTGCAAAAGCTGCAGATAGAAGTCGTCAGCCACAAAGAGGGAGGGGGGAGGATGGCAAACAGTGGCTTTGACAAGCGTGGCGTATCCGTTTTCCAGGCAGTGGTGGGATCTGTAGGAATCTTGTTGAGGTGGCTCCTTTTCCTGTGTGGTCTCTCCTTCCCTCAGGAACTTCTGGCCTGAGGTAATGACTACATGTGATGTAGGCAGCCCACCAAGGAGTTGTTTCTATTTCAGTTGCCCATAATCTGAATGTGATCCCCAAATTAACCACAAAGTCAAGATAGGAAGCACCCTAAAAGAAAGCAAGCTGCTGGCATCCCTCTCAAATGAACTTCATCTTCTCTAGCCAAAATGGAACTTTAAAGGAATTTTTTAAAGCTCAGTATTTTTCCAGTATGGTTTTAGCAACTGCCAGCAGACAACTCAACATTAAATCTGAGATCAAATGAGAGTGATCCTAATTTGACACCAGGAGAAAAGCTAAGTTCTAATGTGGCTATTCTGATTATCAGTTTAAATATATTAAATAATTGGCCATAAAATCCTTTAATAAACTAGTTATTGAAAATGTTGTTAGAAGACAGTATTTCTTTGAGAAGGAATGAACACCACAGATACGCTTGATGGACTTGATTTTGTACTGAAATCTGATTTGTGTGAAATTAATTATAATTCTGAGTCTTTAAACCATTTAAATCATTCTGCTAACCTGAGTTTTTAACAGTCCTTTGAAATTTTGCCTTGACAGGCTAAGACTAAAGTGCAAAAATTTGAACTTAAAAATTACCGTCAAAATAAATTAATGTCTTTAAAAGAATGCAAATAGGGCATATTAATTTTAGTTCCATTTCTTTGACGTTTTATGTCCCTAACCCCCTCACCAAAATAAAAAGATTAATTAAGCTTTCAGCGCTTCTTATTACAAAGAAATGTGTTTGCAAAATCTCTTTGCCATCCCTAACCCCACGCATCATTCACCAGTCTATTTTATTCATTGCTTTTTAATTCTGGAAGATGAATAAGAAAAATGATTTGTAATTTGTAGCTATGACATAAATAGATGAGATTATTTCAGTGACTACTTTCCATGGTCTCATCAACTGTCAGATGTCTAATAGTAATAATAATGCTAAAATGTATTGAGTTTTACTATATGCCAATTACTATTTTATGTTTTTGCATATATTAGCTTATTTCATCTATGCAACAGCCCTTTGAGACAGAAATTAAAAGCTGGGAAGTAGAGGAGTTATGTAATGTGTCCTAGGTCACCCACTAAGTGGTTAGAGCTGGTTATCAAGCTTGGAATCTAACTGCAGAGTTCTTGCCCTTAACCATTATGCAGCATCATTTTCCTGTACTATTTAAGATATATGAGTATGTGATGATGTTTATAAATAGCTAACACTATTTATTCACTAGCTAGGAAAAAATATATATGACTTCTATTTTCATTAAACAAAAATCATCTACCATTTTCAATTGTATACAAAGTTGATGGTACAAATAATTGTTATTGTACTGTTTCATAAGATGGTGAAAGAAAAGCATCCACTCTCTCTAACTTAAAAGAAATCGTTTGTTTTCATTTTTTCACAGTTTTACTGTATTTATCATCAGCGTTGGTGTTGACAGTTTTTCCTGTTATCGTGAACTATTTTGTCAGTCTTATCAGTTCCCACAGACTTTTAAAAAGACAAATGTTGTGAAGCTAACTTGACAAAAGCAAGAAATCAGACCAAGATTGAGAGAGAGAGCAAAATAAGAGAAAGTTAGAGCTTCATTTTGTTTTCAGATGGATGCTTTTTCCGTAGTCCCAGGCCAAAAAACTGCAAGTGCCGTTCTCTCTTCTAGTCGACCCTCAATCCATTCAGCCTTTCATTTAAAAAATATTCATTGTATACTGTGCTGTTTTTATGCTAGTCACTACTGGCTTTTTTTTTTTTCTCACTAGTGATCAAAACCCAACACTATCCATTTTCATAAGGCTTCCATTTTAGTGAGGTATAAATATTGATCAAAAAACAAACAAATATATAACCACAGGCTGTGATATTATTCTGTTTAGAAGAAAATAGCTGATGCTGTGAAAACCTGTACTGGATGAGCCTGGCCTGTTCCAGAAAACCCAAGACTGCTTCTGTTGTAATTTCCTAAGGCAGCCGTGATGACCACAAACTTGGTGGCAAAGATGACAGACATGTATCCCCCTACAGTTCTAGAGGCCAGCAATCGGAAATCAAATTATTAGTAGAGCTGGTTCTTTCTGGAAGCTCTGTCTCTTCCAGCTTCGGGGGGTTTGCTGCCAATACTTGGTGTTCCTTAGCTTGTAGAGGACTCACGCCAGTCTCAGCTTCCATTGTCCAGGCCTTCTCTCCTTTGTATGCATGTGTGTGTTTGTGGGTAAATTTTTCTTTTCTTGAAAAGGACATTAGTCCTTGAATTGGGCTCACCCTAATCCAGCATGACCTCATTGATTACATCTGCAGTGACGCTATTTCATAAGAAAGGTCACAGTCATAGGTACTGGACATTTGGACTTGACCATATCTTTCTTAGGGAGCACAGTTCAACCTACAGCAGCATCCTTGAGTCACATTTGACTTGATATCATTAGACTCTAAAGAATTAGAGAGGACCTTAACAGAGGGAATGGGGGTGTAAGGGCCCTGAGGCAGGAAGGGGCATTGTATTTGGGGAAAAAGAATTCTACTTGAAAGAAGGACACAGAAACAGATACATGTACAGGGGGTTTGAGGGTGACCAGAGCCTCCTTCTGGCCTCTTTTTCTCTCCCTCCTTTGTCACCATCTTCCAGCCCAGTGTCTCACTTAAGAGGCACAGGTGCACACAGGCTCCCACGTGGAGTCCCCTCCCGCAGGTGTGAACAGTACAAGCAGTTCCAGGGCTCCTTCCCCTGCTCCCTCTTGTTCAATCAGTGCTTCTAGTACCCTTGAGCAGAAAGAGGGAAACACTCCCCTCTTCTGGGAGAGGCTGTAGGAGAGAAAGTCTAGGCTTGGGTTGTGATACATGAACACAGAGTTCAGAAGAGGACAACTTAGGTTACATCCCAGCTCTGTAGCACCAACTTCATGCTTCCTAGCCTCAGTGTTGTCATCTGTAAAGTGGGGAGCGTAGTATCTATCTCAGAGTCTCATTGTGAAGTTAAATGAAATAAAGCATGTTCAAGCACTTTGTAAGCTTATAAACTTGTTTAAAAAATGAGGAAGAAGAAGAAGAGACAGAGAGAGAAAGAATGCTTGGCGGTGCCAGGAACAAGGATGATTAAAAATCCTTGGCCTTTTAAGCCTAGCGCAGTTCATGCAAATATCTTCCCAGTGACAGAATGAGCAGGGCTGGAAAAGGGGGGTTTATTAATAGAATTTCCTAATCTGTATACCTTGGAGGAGGTGAGAAGGTTAATAATAACAGTAACATTTAATCTGTGTACAGTGGAGAAAGTGGAGTTTTTTTTTTAAGTTGAAGGATAATTGCTTTACAGAATTTTGTTGTTTTCTGTCAAACCTCAACATGAATCAACCATAGGTATACATATATCCCCTCCCTTGTGAACCTCCCTACCATCTCCCTCCCCATCCCACCCCTCTAGGTTGATACAGAGCCTCATTTGAGTTTCCTGAGCCATACAGCAAATTCCCATTGGCTATTTTACATATGGTAATATAAGTTTCCATGTTACTCTTTCCATACATCTCACCCTCTCCCCATGTCCACAAGTCTGTTCTGTATGTCTGTTTCTCCATTGCTGCCCTGTCAATAAGTTCTTCAGTACCATTCTTCTTGATTCCATGTATATGTGTTAGAATACGATGTTTATCTTTCTCTTTCTGACTCACTTCACTCTGTATTATAGGTCCTAGGTTCATCCATCTCATCAGAACAGACTCAAGTGCGTTCCTTTTTATGGCTGAGTAATGTTCCATTGTGTATATGTACCACAACTTCTTTATCTATTCATCTGTCAATGGACATCTAGGTTGCTTCCATGTTCCAGCTACTGTAAATAGTGCTGCAGTGAATAATGGGATACGTGTGTCTTTTTCAGTTTTGGTTTCCTCAGGGTATATACCTAGGAGGGGGATTGCTGGGTCATGCTGCTGCTGCTAAGTCATTTCAGTCATGTCCTACTCTGTGCGACCCCATAGACGGCAGCCCACCAGGCTCTGGTGGTTTTATTCCTAGTTTTTTAAGGAATCTCCATACCATCTTCCATAGTGGCTATATAGATTTGCCTTCCCTCCAACAGGAAGAATGTTCCCTTTTCCCCACATCCTCTCCAGCATTTATTGTTTGTAGACGTCTTGACGATGGCCATTCTGACCAGTGTGAGGTGATATCTCATTATAGTTTTGACTTGCATTTCTCTAATAATGAGCAATATTGAGCACCTTTTCATGCGTTTGTTAGCCATCTGTATGTCTTCTTTGGAGAAATGTCTGTTTAGATCTTTTTCCCACTTTCTGATTGGGTTGTTTGTTTTCCTGGCATTGAGTTGTATGAGCTGCTTGTATATTTTGGAAATTAATCCTTTGTCAGTTGTTTCATTTGCTATTATTTTCTCCTATTCTGAGGGTTGTCTTTTCACCTTGCTTATAGTTTCCTTTGCTGTGCAAAAGCTTTTAAGTTTAATCAGGTCCCACTTGTTTACTTTTGTTTTTATTTCCATTACTCTAGAAGGTGGGTCATAGAGGATCTTACTTTGATTTAAGTCATCGAGTGTTCTGCCTATGTTTTCCTCTAGGAGTTTTATAGTTTCTGGTCTTATATTTAGGTCTTTAATCCATTTTGAGTTTATCTTTGTGTATGGTGTTAGGGAGTGTTCTAATTTCATTCTTTTACATGTATCTATCCAGTTTTCCCAGCACCACTTATTGAAGAGGCTGTCTTTGCCCCATTGTATATTCTTGCCTCCTTTGTCAAAAATAAAGTAGCCATAGGTGCATGGGTTTATTTTGGGGCTCTCTATCTTGTTCTCCTGGTCTATATTTCTGTTTTTGTGCCAGTGCCATACTGTCTTGATGACTGTAGCTTTGTAGTATAATCTGAAATCAGGAAGGTTGATTCCTCCAGCTCTATTCTTCTTTCTCAAGACTACTTTGGCTGTCGGGGTCTTTTGTGTTTCCATATGAATTGTGAAAACTTTTGTTCTAGTACTGTGAAAAATGCCATTGGTGATTTGATAGGGATCACATTGAATCTGCAGATTATGTTTAGTAGTAGAGTCATTTTCACAATATTGATTCTTTCTACCCAGGAACATAGAATATCTCTCCATGAGTTTATGTCATCTTTTATTTCTTTCATTACTGTCTTGTAATTTTCTATGTATGGTTCTTTTGTCTCCTTAGGTAGGTTTATTCCTAGATATTTAATTCTTTTGGTTGCAATGGCAAATGGGATTGATTCTTTAATTTCTCTTTCTGATTTTTCATTGTTATTGTATAGAAATGCAAGTGATTTCTGTGTATTGATTTTGTATCCTGCAACTTTGCTAAATTCACTGATTAGTTCTAGTAATTTTCTGATACTATCTTTAGAGTTTTCTATGTACAGTATCATGTCATTTGCAAACAGTCAGAGCTTTACTTCTTTTTTTCCATCTGGATTCCTTTTATTTCTTTTTCTTCTCTGAATGCTGTAGGTAGGACTTCCAGAACTATGTTGACTAATAGTGGTTAAAGTGGACACCCTGTCTTGTTTCTGACCTTAGAGGGAATGCTTTCAGTTTTTCATTATTGAGAATAATGTTTGCTGTAGGCTTATCATATATGGCCTTTACTGTGTTGAGATAGGTTCCTTCTATGCCCGTTTTTTTGAAGAGTTTTAATCATAAATGGCTGCTGAATTTTGTCAAAGGCTTTTTCTGCATCTATTGAGATTATCACATGGTTTTTATCTTTCAATGTGTTAATATGGTGTATCACATTGATTGATTTGCATATATTAAAGAAGCCTTGCATCCCTGGAATAAACCCAACTTGATCATGGTGTATGAGCTTTTTGATGTGTTGCTGAATTCTGTTTGCTAAAATTTTGTTGAGGATTTTTGCATCCAGGTTCATCAGTGATATTGGCCTGTAGTTGTCTTTTTGTGTGTTGTCTTTGTCTGGTTTTGGTATCAGGGTGATGGTAGCTTTATAGAATGAGTTTGGAAATATTCCTTCTTCTGCAGTTTTTTTAAAGAGTTTTAGAAGGATAGGCATTAGCTTTTTTCTAGATGTTTGACAGAAGTCTCCTGTGACGCTATTTGGTCCTGGGCTTTTGTTTTTTGGGAGATTCTTGATCACAGCTTCAATTTCAGTACTTGTAATTGGGTTCTTCATAATTTCTATTTCTTCTTGGTTCAGTCTTGGAAGATTAAACTTTTCTAAGAATCTGTCCATTTCTTCCAGGTTATCCATTTTATTGCCATATAGTTGTTCATAATAGTCTCTTATAATCCTTTGTATTTCTGCATTGTCTGTTGTAACCTCTCGTTTTTCATTTCTAATTTTGTTGATTTGATTCTTCTTTTTTTCTTGATGAGTCTAGCTCAAGGTTTGTCAATTCTTTTTATCTTCTCAAAGAACCAGCTTTTAGTTTTATTAATCTCTACTATTGTTTCTTTCATTTCTTTTTCATTTATTTCTTTATGATTTATTTCCTTCTACTAATTTTGGGGGGTTGTTCTTCCTTTTCCAGTTTTTTTAGGTGTAAAGTTAGGTTGTCTATTCGATGCTTTTCTTGTTTCTTGAGGTAGGATTGTATTGCTATAAATTTCCCTCTTAGAACTGCTTTTGCTGCATCCCATAGGTTTTGAGTTGTCATGTTTTCATTGTCATTTGTTTCTAGAAAAGTTTTGATTTCCCTTTTGATTTCTTCAGTAACCTGTTGGTTATTTATAAGTGTGTTGTTTAATCTCCATGTGTTTGTATTTCTTACAGTTTTTTCTTGTAATTGATAACTGGTCTCATGGTGTTGTGGTTGAAGAAGATGCTTGATATGATTTCAATTTTCTTAAATTTACTGAGGTTTGATTTGTGGCACAAGACGTGGTCTATCCTGGAGAATGTTCCATGTGCACTTGAGAAGAAGGTACCTTCTTCTGCATTTGGATGCAATGTCCTGAAGATATCAATGAGATCCATCTCATCTGGTGTATCATTTAAGACTTGTGTTTCCTTATTAATTTTCTGTTTTGATGATCTGTCCATTGGTGTGAGTGGGATATTAAAGTGTCCTACTATTACTGTATTACTGTCAATTTCTCCTTTTATGTCTGTTAGTGTTTGTCTTATGTATTGAGGTGCTCCTCTGTTGGGTGCATAAATATTTACAATTATTATGTCTTCCTCTTGGATTGATCCCTTGATCATGATGTAGTGTCCTCCCTTATCTCTTATAATTTTCTTTAAGATCTATTTTGTCTGATATAAGGATTGCTACTCCAGCTTTCTTTTGCTTCCCAGTTGCATGGAATATATTTTTCCATTCTCTCACTTTTAGCCTATATGTGTTGAGGTCTGAGGTGGGTTTCTTGTAGACAGCATATGTATGGGTCTTGTTTTTGTATCTATTCAGCTAGTCTGTGTCTTTTGGTTGGAGCATTTAATCCATTTACATTTAAATTAATTATTGATATGTATGTTACTATTGCCCTTTTCTTAATTGTTTGGGGTTGATTTTGTAGCTCTTTTTCCTTCTCTTGTATTTCTTGACTATATAAGTCCCTTTAACATTTGTTGTAAAGCTGGTTTGGTGGTACTCACTTCTCTTAACTTTTGCTTTTCTGAAAAGCTTTTGATTTCTCCATCAATTTTGAATGAGATGCTTGCCAGGTATAATGATCTTGGTTATAGATTTTCCCCTTTCAGTACTTTAAATATATCCTGCCATTCCCTTCTGGCCTGCAGAGTTTCTGCTGAACAATCAGCTCTTATGCATATGGGGTTTCCCTTATATGTTACTTGTTGTTTTTCCCTTGCTGCTTTTAATATTTTTCTTTGTGTTTAGTCTTTGTTAGTTTGATTAGTATGTGTCTTGGTGTGTTTCTCCTTGGGTCTATCCTGTATGCGACTCTTTGTGCCTCTTGGACTTGATTGATTATTTCCTTTTCCATGTTGGGGAAATTTTCAGCTATTATCTCTTCAAAAATTTTCTCATACCCTTTCTTTTTCTCTTTTTCTTCTTCTGCTGCTGCTGCTAAATCACTTCAGTCATTTCCGACTCTGTGCAACCCCATAGATGGCAGCCCACCAGGCTCCCCCGTCCCAGGCAAGAACACTGGAGTGGGTTGCTATTTCCTTCTCCAATGCATGAAACTGAAGTCGCTCCATCGTGTCCTTCTCTTAGCGACCCCATGGACTGGGATCCCTATAATATGAATGTTAGTGCATTTGGTATTGTCCCAGAAGTCTCTGAGACTATCCTCAGTTCTTTTCATGCTTTTTACTTTATTCTGCTCTTCAGAATGCCACCATTTTATCTTCCAGCTCACTGATTCATTCTTCTGCTTCAGATATTCTGCTATTGATTCCTTCTAGAGTATTTTTAATTTCAGTAATCGTGTTGTTTGTCTCTTTATGTTTATTCTTTAATTCCTCTAGGTCTTTGTTAACTGATTCTTGCATTTTCTCCATTCTGTTTTCAAGGGTTTTGATCATCTTTACTATCATTATTCTGAATTCTTTTTCAGGTAGTTTGCCTATTTCCTCTTCATTTATTTGGACTTCTGTGTTTCTAGTTTGTTCCTTCATTTGTGTAGTATTTCTCTGCCTTTTCATTTTTTTTTTTTTAACTTATCGTGTTTGAGGTCTCTTTCTCCCAGGCTTCAAGGTTGAATTCTTTCTTTCTTTTGGTTTCTGCCCTCCTAAGATTGGTCCAGTGGTTTGTGTAAGCATCATATAGGGTGAGATTTGTGCTGAGTTTTTGTTTGTTTTTCCTCTGATGGGCAAGGCTGAGTGAGGTGGTAATCCTGTCTGCTGATGATTGAGTTTGTATTTTTGTTTTGTTTATTACTTATATGAGGCATCCTGCACAGGGTGCTACTGGTGGTTGGGTGATGTGGAGTCTTCTCTTGAAGTGTTTTCCTTTGTGTGAGTTCTCACTATTTGATACTCCCTAGGGTTAGTTCTCTGGTGGTCTAGGGTCTTGGAGTCAGTGCTCCCACTCCAAAGGTTCAAGGCTTGATCTCTAGTCAGGAATGAAGATTCAACAAGTAGTTTGTTATGGCATTAAGTGAGATTAAAACAAATATCCAAAAATGAGAAACCAAAGATGAACCCCAAACAAATGGCAGTTACATCAGGCAAATAATAATAAAAATAATAGAATGTACACATATACATATACACCCATAAGCAAAATCAGAACAGTGCAACAAAAATAAAGTACAGTAGATCGACCTGGTGTACAAAGGAAACCAAAAATTACATCTATCAGAACAAAACTAACTAAAGCACAAACTGGAAAACAAAACTAAGCAAGGTGCCAATTGGGGAATAAAGCAATGAAAATAAAACTAACAAATATGTTAAGGGGAAAGGAAAGAAAGAATAGATATGCAAAGTTAAATAAAGATAGATAAAGACTTATATACATTAAAGATTAACTGCAAGGGGGAAAGAACAGTAGGAAAAGCAAACAAAGGAATAAACAAGAGTTAATACTAATCATTTTGATAACTGAGTTTATGTACAGGGGTTTATGGGTAATACTAGTTTTCTCCTATAAAATCTCCCTCAATGCTTACATCTCCTAAACCCCTTTTCAAAATAAAACTCATGTATCAGGGGGTGGGAGCACCTGTAAACACAAACTATCTGCTAGCATGTTGGCAGGAGTGATTTATCATGTTTACGCTTCTTTGGAAGGCTGAGTGGAGTGAAGCACTGGGCCAGAAGATGGTGACAAAGGAGTATGAGAAAAGAGGCCAGAAGGAGGCTTCAGTCACCCTCAACCCCCCAGGAAAATCCTAGGAGACAGGAAAGAAACAGAAGAGATTTTTTTTCACCCAGGATTGACCTGTCCACTCTGAGGGTCTCAGCTTTCCCAGAGACAGATTAAAGCATGTCACTGTCGGAGCTGTCGTCAGGGTGGGGCTTATCACACAGAGGATGACACAGTGTTTCTTGCAATGGCCACACTGCCACACAGCTCTGGAGAATGGCCTGCAGACTAACCCACATTTGAGAGGGGAGGGGTTGAGTGATCTTCCCCAGAGGGTTTGGAGTAAATAATAGGAAGCATGTAGGACACCTTTTTGTTTTTGTTTGTTGTTTTTGTGGGGGTTGGCCAGACCATGTGGCTTGTGGGATTTTAGTTCCCCAACCAGGGATTAAACCCAGGCTCTCAGCAGTGAGAGCACACAGTCCTAAACATTGGATTGCCAAGGAATTCTGTAGGAAGCCCTTTTGATTCCTGAACAAGGTGGAACCCTTCACCCATATCTTTCCAAAATGTATTGTGATTTCATATACATACATGTCCACATAAAGTATGTGTGTGTTTATTAAAAATTACACTTTGTGTTTCCTTCATCTTGCTTTTTTGACTCAATGATACATCTTGAAGTGCAGCTAGTCTCATTGGTCATTATATCTAGGTATGTGTGTTATAACTATTGCATGCATACGAGCTTATAGACTGGATACATTGTTGTTGTTTAGTCACTGAGTCATGTCTGTCTCTTGTGACCCCATAGACTGCAGCACGCCAGTCTCCTCCGTCCTTCACTATCTCCCAGAGTTTGCTCAAATTCATATCCATTGAGTTGGTGATGCTGTCTAACCATCTCACACTCTGCTGCCTTCTTCTCCCGCCTGCAATCTTTCCCAGCATCAGGGTCTTTTCCAATGAGTCAGCTCTTCCCATCAGGTGGCCAAAGTATTAGAGCTTCGATTTAAGCATCAGTCCTTCCAGTGAACATTCAGGGTTGATTTTCTTTAGGATTGACTGGTTTGATCTACTTGCAGTCCAAGGACTCTCAAGAGTCTTTTCCAGCACCACAATTTGAAAGCATTAATTCTTCGGCACTCAGCCTTCTTTGTGATCCAGTCCTTACATCCGTACATGACTACTGGAAGAACCATAGCTTTGACTATGTGGACCTTTGTCAGCCAAGCGAGATCTCTGCTTTTTTATTATGCTATCTAGGTTTGTCATAACTTCCTTTCCAAAGAGCAAGCACCTTTTAATTTCATGGCTGCAGTCACTGTCCACAGTGATTTGGAGCTCAAGAAAATAAAATCTGTCCCTGCTTCCACTTTATAGCTGTGGTGTACTGTCCTCTTAGATTTAAGCTCTCCAAGTGGTGGGGATAGCTGCAGTGCCTAGCACAATGCCTTTCTTAGGGTGTTTTCTCAGTCACTTCAGATTCCTTGCAACCCCATGGACTATAGCTCACCAGGCTCCTCTGTCCATGGAATTTTCCAGGCAAGAATACTGGAGTGAGTTACCATTTCCTTCTCCAGGGGATCTTCCCAGTCCAGTGGGAGCTTAATAAATTTCACAGACAAATAGTATAGTGAACTCTTTAATACTTGAGTCAACCTTATGTGACTTTGCATCTCAGCTTAGCAACTGATTGGTTGTAATTTTGACCAAACACCAATTTAGAAAGGATTAACAGCAGTTTACATCTGGTCCCTCTTACTAACTCTACATTTCCCACCCTGACCTAAATCACCACCATCTTTAAGCTGGATTTTTGCAGAGGCTTCCAAGGCAGTCTCCTTACTATCCCTCTTATGCAAATTCTTCTACTCTAACCACTGGAGTCAGTGAGATGCTAAAACTGAAGCCAGATGAGGGCACCCCTCCCGTCAAATCCTACAGTGGGACCTCACTCTGAGTAAAAGCCCAAGTCGATGTAAAACGGCCTAAAAAGTGCAGTGTGGTTTGCACACACTGCCCTCCCATCAATGCCTGCCCTCAGCTTGGCTGCTGTCCTAATTTGCTTATTCCCTCCAGCCTGGCTGGCCTCCTGCCGTTCCTGGAACTTGGATGTCTGTACCCACTGCAGAGCTCCTGTACTTGCCCAGCACTCCTGGAACACTTCTGCCCAGGCGTCTGAGTGGCTCACCCCGTCCAGTCTTCAGCCAGATAGCACATGCTTGTCTAGGCTTTCTGTTATCTAAAATCAGAACCCGCATGAACACTTCCCATCACCTTCCGTGCTTTTATTGTTTCCCATAAAACTTTGTCATAATCTAGCAGAGTACTTACTTATTATGCTTATTGTGTGCCTCTCCCAACTAATACATTATCTCCATGAGCTGGAGACATATGTCTGTTTTCATTTATTTACTCAGTGCCAAGACCAGTGTTCAGCAGCTATTACGTGTTCAATAGACATTTGTTGAATAAACCAACATTTTAAAAAAGCTCTTACTTGATGCATACATTGCTAAACACTTCACCTGCATTATTCTGTGGACTTTTCACTACCACCCTCCAAGGGAGGCCTGAATGACAGAATGAAGACATGGGCTCTACAGTCAAACATCTTGGAATAAATCTTCCCCCATCAGTACTTGCCAGCTCAGAGCCGAATAAAGGTCAGTCATTCATCTTCACTAAGTCACCGATAGTCCATCTGAATGAATACAAAGGAAATATTACTGATTACTTATCATTGGTTGTTTTTTGTCAGACTGTCTGAAGCAATCAGATCAACATTATAAGAAGTTTTTCAACCACAGCCCCAGATTCAGGCTTCCAGTACCATCTTATTTAATTATCTATCTCATGTGATCATTTAAGACTTAATAGCTATTTTGTGTGCACTGTTTTGCAGGAGTAAAGCACTCCCTTGTCTTACCCTATTTCACACAGGAAAAACGTTAACTGCTAGGTTATAAGCACCCTGAAAAATGGGATTTATCTGTGAAATGCCCTAAGTGACTACTTCAGTCAGGGCTCAGTGCGTTGCTACAATAATGATACACAACCTTGTGTTAAATCTTTTAAATGCTCTGGATAAGAAATGTGTTTGCAACCTTATGCTTTGATTTCTATAGAGCAGGACTTGTTTTTGATTCATCTGAGAATTTTAAAGCTAATAATAGTTATAGAACAGGAAAAAAAAAAAAGATATTCCCTTTCTGATTCTAAAGGAAAGACAAGTGCTGTGTATTAGTTAAAATGAATGTTGTTGAATCAGGCTGACCTGATGTTAAATTCTGTCAGACACATTGTAGGTTCTAGAGAAACAACTGAGTCAATGAATGGCATAGACATACACTTTGTACAGTTGCACAAATTTTCAGTTTTTAATTTCTTCTCTTGTGCAATGGGAAAATTATATCAACATCATGAGTGTGTTTTAGAGAGAGACTATATGTGCAGTGGTTAATACTGTGCTTGACCTGTAGAAAAATTTCAATAGAATTATTGTTAAACAGGTTTTCAGTCTATAGCTTAGCATGTGGAACCCTTCTCCCCAAAATTTAGTGTTTTAATGAGGTGTAAGAATAGAGACAAGCTCAGTAAAGATACAAAAATGAGCCCTTTCAAAATTCTCTTTCTCCTCCATCCTCCCCCTAACTCCAGTTAAGCAATATTCTTGGCATATCTGTAATTCTTACTAAATCTTCTCATATGACATTTATTCAGCTCTTCCTCATTTCTTCAACCACATGACAAATCCTCTGTCATCTTTCCAGACTCTGCTCAGCCATCCCTTCTGTTAGCAGTGCTGGCCCTCCCCAGGGAATTAGATCTCCTTCTCTGTGCTCTGGTAGTGTGTGGCTTGCTTTCTTCCTACAGCACTCATTACATTTTCAAGCCTGCAGTTCATTATCCACATGGCAGTCCCTCCAGTGGGGAGAGTTGTAAGGAGGATTCATAAGTCACAGGTTTGAGGCTGGGCTAGATGACTTGTACACCCACCTCAGAGCATTAAAAATAAAATGCATGTAAATAGCTTAGCACAGTGGCCAGCCTAGTTAAACGGTCAGCAATAATGAGGAGAAAGATAGTTAGTAGTCTTAGTAGTACTCATCTGTCACAGTATGAGGTGAGTAGGTGGATGAACTATAATAATTATCTGTACAAAATCTATGATGACCTAGAATATTATAGGCCAGCACTCCAAGGATTTAAAATATCACAGATTGCTTACCATACAGAGAGGAATACTGTATCTCAGAACCTTCCTTGTGGGTCTGTGTGCAGAAAAACAATTTGCACATTTGAGCTTGCTTTTCCTAACAAAGTTGTATATTGAAATACTTTGAAATGTTAAGTGAGAAATTGTAGCTCCTTTCTGTGCCATGGGGTAGGTAGTAAGCCAAAGAAAATACTGGGAAAAAGTGTGTTTCTCAGATGTAAATTGCTTACACGTGAAATTATCTTGCTTAAATTTCTAAGTACTTAGATACTGTTAATATATGTTGCAGAGTTTAATATGGGGTAAAAATAACATTGTTATTAAGTCAATGATAAATTACACTTCCTCCAATAGTAGTTCATATTTTGGAAGAATAACATTAAGACTTTGTGAGTTTAAAGAGTTCTTCACAAGAAGGGACCCTACATACAGTTTTTTCCCCTTCTGTTTGATTACCATTGTCAGGATTTGCGGAGTGGAAAATTGTGCTGTGACTCTCAGTGCCCAATGGCTGGTTCTCTCTTCAGTGGAGAGGAGAGGCGTTTGAGTCTGAAGCATTTCAGATTTAGAAATGAGATCTCTATGCTTGAATTAATTCCAGCTTTTCATGATGTGTGTTGAAAGCATGACAATGGATTCCAGCTTCACCCCTAGCTTCAGCTGGTTATTTACCCTTGATTTCTCTTTGCTCCACTTTCCTCACTGAATTCTTCTTTTTTTTCCTCAGGAATATTATTTCATTTGGATTATATTAAGTATGCAATAAATATTATATTGTGTAATTTAACATACAACTGATTGTATATTAAAGCAAATAATAATAATAAGAAGAAAAGCCATACTTAAGTTTAAATTAAGACCTCTTACCATGTACCACACAAAGAGAACTATTGCTATTTGAACATCAGTCTCTATGTATGTGTACATCATTACTATTTACTTAAACTATTGCCTTTTGAGCACCTATCTTTATGTATGCGTATGCAAGTGGCTCAGATAGTAAAGAGTCCGCCTGCAATGCAGGAGACCCTGTTCAATCTCTGGGTCAGGAAGATCCCTTGGAGAAGGGAATGGCCACCCACTCCAGTCTTCTTGCCTAGAGAATCCCATGGACAGAGGAGCCTGGCAGGCTACAGTCCATGGGATCGCAAGGAGTCTGATACCACTAAGTGACTAACACTTTCACACAAGTACTATTCACTTAATTTTAAATGTCTTAAATCTTATTTTGTTGAAGTCTATTATTTCTATAAAGTGCTTAGAAATTGTTTTCAAAGAGGTTGTGTAGTAAATTTTAAAGATAGATAAACCAATCAGTAATGAAAAGACGGTACTGCTGTCCTTCAAGTGTGATTTCTCTAAAAACAAACTGGAGTGTTTCTGCTACAGAATCATTACTGGATTTATAGACTTTGGGATATGACTGTCTGTGTTATGTCCTAACTTGCCTTTTTACTACTTATATAATATTATACAATTCATAGTTCTTTTCTGAGACTCTTTTTCCTTTTCTGTAATACTTATAATGTTGTGGTTTAAACAAGAAAATGAGAATCATTAAGCATAATTCCTGGGTTATACCAAGGACCTGAAAATATTAGCTCTTGTTATATTTAAGCACAGGGCTTACCAGGTGGCACTAGTGGTAAAGAGCCCACCTGTCGATGCAGGAAGCATAAGAGATGCGGGTTCAATCCTTGAGTCAGGAAGATCCCCTGGAAGAGGGCATGGCAATCCATTCCAGTATTCTTGCCTGGAGGATCCCATGGACAGAGGAGATTGACAGGCTACTTACTGTCCAGGGGGCTGCAAAGAGTTGGACACAACTGACACGACTTAGCACAGCACACCTGTGTGTCTGGGTGCACATATGATTCCTTTCATTCCAATGAGTTTGTTGATACTGACATTCTTCCAACATCCCATGCACCCAAGGATTGGGTGTCATCTTCAACCTTCCCTTCTCTCTCTCACTGCTTCCCAACAATCAGCACTTGTGGGGACTCTTCAAACATCACAGATCAGCTGGAGAGAAGTGTAGTGGTTTCAGTCCATAAGAAACTTCAGGCTCAAATACATCTTGACCATGTCACCTACCTAGCTCTGTGACTTTGAGTGAGAAGCTTGACCTCCTATCACCTCAATTCTCTCATCTATAAAAAGGAATAATAAACACGTATATCTCATAGTCTTGTTTTAAGTCTGAAATGGAAGGATGCATGTAAAACGCTGCATTGTAAACCACTTTAAAAAGTGAAAGTGTTAGTCACTCAGTTGTGTCCAACTCTTTGCAACCCTATGGACTGTAGCCCTCCAGGCTCCTCTGTCCATGGGATTCTCCAGGCAAGAATATTGGAGTGGGTTGCTGTTCTCTTCTCCAGGGGATCTACCTGACCCAGGGATTGAACTTGGGTGATGATGATGAAAATGATGATGGGGAAGAATTTTTCCCATCTTTCCTTTCTTTGACTAGGAGAGAAAAAGGCACTTCTATTTTTCCATCCTAATCCAAACTTCTTCTCTTTGTATCTGAACATTGATAATGGATCCATATCTGGACCTCTAACCTCTAGTTTCTTTACTTCATTCTGCTTTACATATAATGACAAGATTAATCTTTTTTTAAAAAAAATTGCATCATGCCTCTTCTCTTAAAAATATTTCTCAGATTCTCAGTAAGTTTTTAACAAAATGTAAAATCAGTATCTAGGCAGTCAAGACATCATAATTTACCATCCCTTTGCATTGGTTTGTTCCCCAGGATAAACCTTCCACACCAGATATTGTAGTCTGCAATTTATTCCTTCGCTTGTCCTACCTTTCTGCCTTTTCTTAATCCCTTCTAGTCATCCTTCATGTTCCAGCCTTATCATAAAGCCTTTTCTTCTGGTGAAGTCATTTATTTAATTAGAAATATTTATTCAGAGTCTATTTTGTGCCTGGCCCCACTGTACTAGGCACTGAGATTCAACAAGGAGCCAGACAGACATAGTCCTTGCCCTCGTGCTACCGTCCCTTTGATTCTCCTGCATGTGTGTGTGTGTGTTTCCTCCTTTGGCACATGGCATATGCAGCCTTGTTTGACAGATACAT
Organism: Bos mutus; assembly: GCF_027580195.1. Classification (NCBI taxonomy): domain Eukaryota; kingdom Metazoa; phylum Chordata; class Mammalia; order Artiodactyla; family Bovidae; genus Bos; species Bos mutus. The sequence continues at coordinate 98,615,205 of NC_091623.1, read as the reverse complement.
GTTGTACTATCTTCAATGTTAACACAATAGCTTGCACATGATTATGGTTCAAGAAGTAGTTGCTGATCTGTGATTTTACAGTGATTTACCTATAGCATATGGCTACACATTGGGGCTAGATTGACTAATTTCCATTAGCCAACCTCACTATCTTGCTTCCAAGATCTTACCAATTTTAAAAATATAGTTAAATATTGACCTCAGGAACAGAACTCAAAATAGGAATCTAAATGATAAAAAAAAATCATTTCTATATTCTGTAATTTATTATACTATTGGTACATGATACCATATTATAACATAGGGAAGATATTATAATAGAACTGTACTGTATATCCAATATTTATTATATGCAAACTTTACATGCTTTTACTCAAGTAATATTAGTCTGTATAAATCTTTATACAGAAATTGTCCTCTTTTTAAATAGCAGGTTATTCATTTCTTATCCTATATACAGAAATTTCTGCTCATGTTTGACACTTTGCACATGTGCTTTTATGATAGTTTTTTTAAAATGTGTGGCCTTTGAGAGCAGTCACCAAGGAAACGATAGCATAAGGTATATGTGTTTCACATATGCCTAAAATAGAAAGGCTTGCTCTCAGTTATAAATACATTTTCTCTGAAGCTCACTCCCTCTAGTGATCTGGGTATTTTTCTTTAATTTTACATACCAGTTTTTTTTTTTTTTTTTTAATACTGTACAGATGAAGCAAGTGCCTACTTTAGGCAGAGGTTTCTCTGTCTGACCTTGAAAACTCAGTGATTTCCTGCTAGTTTGATATTTCTCCCCCATGTCCAATGACATTGGTACTCCTCATTCTACAGTAGCTGTAAAATACTTTCAATCCAGAAAGAAAGAACACTGCATTTAAGACTGTATAGCACTGAGTAACTTACTTTGCTGAACTCATCCTTCAAAGTCCTCTAAATCCAGTCATAGTAGTACAATGCAAGATAACTTACTCAGTGCCGAATGAAATTAAACTCGATTTTATTTGAATATGATGAATAGCAGCAAGGGTCATGAAATCTCAGAACACGGCTTAAATGAAAACTTACTTAACTTTATTGTTTACTTAACTGTTACACCAAACTTTTACTTTTGCCTGAAATCAAAACAGTCATTCAGGCGCTTTCACAAAGCAAAATAAATTTTCCATAAGAACTCTTATTATAAATCATCTTCGTTGAAATTGTGAAATATGTTCCTCGTTCTCAGTGTTTTCCTTGGATCTGGGCCAGTGTTAATGAAACTGAGCTTCGTGGTGGTCCTTGTGACAGGTACTGTGAGTGCAAAGATGAATGAGACAGTTTTACCCTCACGTGGGCTCAGTCACCTGAAGAATAACTACGCTATAAATGGATCATGGCCATCGCCTGCTGAATGTTCTTGCACTGTCTGTGTTTACCCCTCTAGTCCGTTTCATTCTCAATTGCCAAAGGACTGTTTGCTGCTCAATCGCTCAGTCGTATCTGACTCTTCGCAACCCCCTGGACTGCAAGCAGGCCAGACTTCCCTGTCCTTCACTATCTCTCAGAGTTTTCTCAAACTCATGTCCACTGAGTCGATGATGCCATCCAAGCATCTCATCCTCTGTCGCTAAAACCAAAATGTGATAAGTCACTCCCTTGTATGAAACTCTGGTGACTACACATTACTGTGGGGATGAAGTCCGAACCCTTTAACATAATCTATACTGTTTTCTACTAACTGTTCCCTGTCAACCTCTCTAAGTTCATCTTTGAAGTTTTCCCATATTTTTCACCAAGATCTTGTCTATGTTTTTCTCCAGAGCATCATTTATATTCTTTTTTACCCCTGGACCTTCCTATTCAGTACTCCCTCTACCTAGAACATGGTTTTTCTTGTACTCTCTTAGCTAGCTGATTCTTTCACATCTTACAGATCTTTGTTACAGATCACTTTTCCTAAATCTTTCCTGATTCCCATCTCTTATTATGTGTGCCGTTATCAGACTGCATGAAATTGCTGATTCCTCCTCTGGGAAGAACAGGGACCCTGTCTCTGCATCCTCCCTCCAGATGTTTCATAAATACTTGTGAATTGATGAATCATTAAATTAAGGGAAGAGTGATGAATGCTATAAGAAGTGTCTTTAAAGTGCAAATAGAAACCCGAGAGGGAGTAATTTATGCCACCCAGGGAATGGTGCAGAGGTGTGAGGGAAAGTGATATGTGATGATCCTGGATCTGACCCCTAAAAGATGAGTAGGATGGAGTTCACCAGAGAGTTGAGGAGGAGAAAGGAAGCCAAACAAGGAACTGTATTAGTGGAGTTTGCAGAGTAGTTTAGTTCTGGAAGGATCCTCCCACCTGCTTTGCCTTAATTTTAGACGTCACTTCTACCAAGCCTTCCTGACAACCCCTCTGAAAGAGGTTACACATCTATTGTATGTGTGCTGAGAATGATTTTACTGCGTTTCAGGGGGTATATTTCTAATATGAAGATTTAAACCTGAGATATAAACAACAAATGCATCAGGAACAATAGGTTTTTGGTTGTATTCAGGTCCGTTCAGTCACTCAGTTGTGTCCGACTCTTTGCTACCCCATGAACTGCAGCACTGCAGGCCTCCCTGTCCATCACCAGCTGCTGGAGTCCACCCAAACCATGTCCATTGAGTCAATGATGCCATCCAACCATCTCATCCTCTGTCGTCCCCTTCTCCTCCTGCCCTCAATCTTTCCCAGCATCAGGGTCTTTTCAAATGAGTCAGCTCTTCGCATCAGATGGCCAAAGTATTGGTTGTATTACATTCTTTCATATGAAAAATTTATGTGTTAACTAAATAATTTGTAGTAATAAAATAATTGCTATTATTATATGCGATAAAGAGGAAGAACAGGAGAGAGAAAAAATAACACAAAGAACCATACAAGCCTGACACCTTGCAGTCCTAAAGATGCTTAGCTGATACTATGTTGAATGCTAGCATTTTAGATTCATTTTCTTCTAATAGATGTATAAAGGGTTAAAATCTTTGGACCCAATAGCCACACCACCACATTCCCTTTATATAGGAAACTAGAACTCCAGGTTTGGACTAACTTAAATAGCAGTCCCCCTTCTTTTAAAAAAACTGTTTATTTTATATTGGACATAGCCAATAAACAATGTTGTGATAGTTTTCAGGTGGAGAGCAAAGGGACTCAGCCATTCATGTACCTCCTCCCATCCAGGCTGCCACATAACAACATTGAGCAGAGTTACCTGTGTGGTACAGTCGGTCCTTGTTGATTATCGTTTTAACTATAGCAGTTCCCCTCCTTTATATTAAATTTCTGTGTTAGGTTCATGAGTGCACAGTTCACGAATGTATTTTCCTACATAAACAAGGGATTGGAGAAGGCAATGGCACCCCAATCCAGTACTCTTGCCTGGAAAATCCCATGGGTGGAGGAGCCTGGTAGGCTGCAGTCCATGGGGTCCTTAAGAGTCAGACACGACTGAGCGACTTCACTTTCACTTTTCATTTTCATGCATTGGATAAGGAAATGGCAACCCACTCCAATGTTCTTGCCTGGAGAATCCCAGGGACGGGGGAGCCTGGTGGGCTGCCGTCTATGGGGTCACACAGAGTCGGACACAACTGAAGCGACTTAGCAGCAGCAGCAGCAGCATGTCTCTGCAGGTCACTGGGAATAGAATCTGTTAGTTTAATTCATCCGTTTTAAACACTAACAACATCTAATTCTAAAACATCATCTTTGGAAAAGAAGTGGGGGAAGGGCTTAGCCAAACCAGCAAGGCTTTGGTGCAGTGGATGTATCAAAGTGTTAATTATGGAGAAGTGTTGCATACACATGAACTCTAGTTAATTTTATATTACAGTTGCTTTTCAAATCATAACTCAGAGGCAACAGCCTTATTGGAAACTCTTAAGATTAATAACAACCTTATTCAGTTTATAGCTTAGGGCAGAACCATCTGCAAAGCCGAGACTCCTGGGAATACTGACCTTGCCAGTGCAGATCTTATTTTGCCAAAAGCATAAGCAAGAATTGCTTTAGTCTTTTCAGGGATCTCTGTGCCTTTCCTGGTCTGTCTCTTTTAGCACAAAGGAATGATAAATTGTTTCTTCTTCCCTTGAAATCTAAGCTGGCTTTTCTTGGATAGTTCAGTCCTGGAAAAAAATGATAACAATGATAATAATTTCTAATCATTTTACACACTTTAGTTTATTTATCCTTGCAAGAGCTCAGTGAGGTAGATATATTTGTGTCCTCATTTTACAGTAACAGAAGTTTAGAGAGTTTAATTTCTCAAGAATAGACATCCAGGAAGTGTGGCTCAAAACCAGTTTGTGTGATTTCAGATCCCAAGCTCCTAACCACCACATCCCACAGTTCTGTTTTGTAAGTGCCCACTGATATGTTCATGCCTTTGCCGTCTCTTGAGCCTACTCACGACCAGAGCGGAAGAATCCAGCCCTTTCTTCAAGTATGTATTATAATAGCTAAGAGGCTCTGGAGACTGACAGATGTGTGTTTGACTTGCAGCTCTGGCATTTCATTAGGTGTGTTAATTTTTCTCAAGTTAATTAACTTCTCTGAGCCTCAGTTTTCTTACCTAAAAAACATAATAAGAATAAATATCTGAAGGGGTTGACTGGGATAAATTCCTGTACCTAAGATGAATGTACCTTAGCCCAGCGCCCGGCCCAGAGGCAGAACTCAGGAAATTAGGTAGCACATTCAGCATCAGCATCATTCAGGCTCAGCTCACCTCCTCTGTTGTCTTCATGCATTTGCAGTCTGCTCTTAGCTACTCCCATAGCATTTGCCAACTGTATCATTCACTGCTTTCTAGAATTTGTTTCCTCTTGACAGATGTTTGCCTCCCCTTACCATCCAGAAGCCACTGGCAGGTGGGAATGAATGATGCTTGCAATTGTTTGCATCTATGAAAAACCAAGAACAGTGCTCCATAAATAGTGGCCATGCCTTCTTGACCACATTTCTGATAAAGACTTTTAGGTATTTTAGGATGTGAGAGAAAATAGAAAATGTAGTTGGACATCATATTGGGATTTCTAGGATATTTTTACTTTCCTGGACAGACTGTGTAACCAGAATTATAACCAAAGAGCAATAGCACAGATTCAACATATTTAAATATCAATGAACTGATTTAATATCAATAAATGTTTCCAATTTCTTGATTTTAATCTTGAAATGTGTGTTTTTAAAATCAACGATGCTCCAAATAGAAATTTTTAAAAATCCATTTTTATTGAAATATAGTTGATTTACAATGTTGTGTTAATTTCTGTTGTACAGCAGAGGGATTCAGTTATACATTATTATTTTCCATTATGGTTTATCACAGGATATTGAATATATTTCCCTGTGCTATAAAGTGGGACCTTGTCATTTATGCATTTTATATACGTGCTCAGTTGCTCAGTCATGTCCGACTCTTTGAGACCTCATGGACTGTAGCCCACCAGGCTCCTCTGTCCATGGAATTTTCCAGGCCAGAATACTGGAGTGGGTTGCCATTTCCTCCTCCATCCATTTTATATATAATAGCTTGCATATGCTAATTCCAAACTCTCAATCCATCTCTCCCTACCCCTCCCCTTGGCAATTACAAATCTGTTCTCTATGTCTGTGAGTCTGTTTTTGTCATTTTAGATCTGATATACAAGTGGTATCATAATGGTATTGGCCTTTCTCTTTCTGACTTACTTTACTTGTGATAATCTCCAGGTCCATCCATGTTGCTGTAATGGCATCATTTCATTCTCTTTATGGCTGAGTAGTATTCCATTGTTTATATGTACTACATCTTCCCTATTCAGCTGAATGGACATTTTAAAATCTGGACATCTTGTTATAAAAAATAGATATTGAGGTTCCCTAGTGGAGAGTGCAGTCCACGGGGTCGCTGAGAGTTGGACACGACTGAACCACTTCACTTTCACTTTTCACTTTCATGCATTGGAGAAGGAAATGGCAACCCACTCCAGTGTTCTTGCCTGGAGAATCCCAGGGACAGGGGAGCCTGGTGGGCTGCCGTCTATGGGGTCGCACAGAGTCGGACACGACTGAAGTGACTTAGCAGCAGCAGCCGCAGCAGTGGAGAGTGAAAAAGTTGGCTTAAAGCTCAACATTCAGAAAACGAAGATCATGGCATCTGGTCCCATCACTTCATGGGAAATAGATGGGGAAACAGTGGAAACAATGTCAGACTTTATTTTTTTAGGCTCCAAAATCACTGCAGATGGTGACTGCAGCCATGAAATTAAAAGTTGCTTACTCCTTGGAAGGAAAGTTATGACCAACCTAGATAGCATAATCAAAAGCAGAGACATTACTTTGCCAACAAAGGTCCGTCTAGTCAAGGCTATGGTTTTTCCAGTGGTCATGTATGGATGTGAGACTTGGACTATAAAAAAGCTGAGTGCTGAAGAATTGATGCTTTTGAACTGTGGTGTTGGAGAAGACTCTTGAGAGTCCCTTGGACTGCAAGGAGATCCAACCAGTCCATTCTGAAGGAGATCAGCCCTGGGATTTCTTTGGAAGGAATGATGCTAAAGCTGAAAGTCCAGTACTTTGGCCACCTCATGCGAAGAGTTGACTCCTTGGAAAAGACTCTGATGCTGGGAGGGATTGGGGGCAAGAGGAGAAGGGGACGACAGAGGATGAGACGGCTGGATGGCATCACTGACTCGATGGACGTGAGTCTGAGTGAACTCCGGGAGTTGGTGATGGACAGAGAGGCCTGGCGTGCTGCGATTCATGGGGTCGCAAAGAGTCGGACACGACTGAGCGACTGAACTGAACTGAACTGAACTGAAACTCTAAAAGACATAAAAAGGCTAAAGCTGGGAGCAGATGATCCCAAGATTATTTCAAATGCAGCACCCCACTTTTACTCTCCAGAAGTGGTACCTGAGGGAAAACCATGGTGAGGGAAGAAAAAGTGTCATCTACTCATATTATTGTCACTCTCCCCCTCTCTGTGGTTTCTCTCTCAGGGGTTTGTACCAATGCCTAAATAAGTCTGTAGAGGATCAAGAATAAGAATGGCTTTTTAATATTTGAGGCCTTCCATAAGTGTGGCACTTGAATTATCATTATTTGTAATATCCCCTGTCATTTTAATTCAAATTAAGCATCTTGAGAAAAGCACCTATTGCCTAGTTTGTTTCCACCACCTTAGCCAGTAGTTGAAAATGAAAACACTCAATAAATGTTACCTCTCCTGCATCATGAGCTGTGTGAGAGCATCTTTTACATTCTTTCATGTAACTGTCAAACAATCCAGTGCCATAGTTATACGTATTCCTGCACCTCTCGCCCCCATTTTGGAGATGAAGGGTATTGAGAACCCGAGAACTAATGATTTATCCAAGATCCACATCTACTAAACACACAGGTGAAATTGAAAATTAAGTCTGTCTGACTCCATAGTCCATACTCTTCCCCAGGAGTTCTCAAAGATGCCTGTGCATCAGAATCACCCAGCAACTACTCTATCAGTATCTCCAGAGTGGAGGTCCAATCACTAAAGCTGTCTTACAGATTTTAATAAAACCAGACCAAAAATTGGGGAAGCTTTACTCTCAAACACTACACTGTATTTCCTCCTCAATAAATGTCTATGGAGTGAATGAATGAATGATGGCCGAAACTCTTCCACTGATAATATATTCCTTCATTAAGATTTGCTCTCAAGCAGTGATCCGTATTTTAAAATGCAACTGCTCATAAGAGCCTGTCTCTAAATTTTCTGATATCTTTATCTAAAACTTGGTTGCAAGGAAACTCAGCCTTGGTGGCTGTGGGAGGTGCCTGATTAATGACAGGATAGGACCAGAGGATAAGCTAAAATTCTCACCTTTAATACCTCCCAGTGATCCCTGGGGTCAGCACTGCCATCAGCAGCTGAAAGCTGGAAACCTAGGGCTCATTTAAAATGCCTTCACATAGTTTGAAGTGGAGAAGCCATCACGCCCTCCTTCCTGATAGATTGGCCCATTGTTGAAAGATACTTCTGTCCCTCCTCCAGGTCTTCTGTTGCATCAGGTGTTATCAATGACAGAGGCTCTGAGGGTGGTCCAGAAACATCCCATGCATCTGCAGAGATGTCTTAGAGCTCTCCCTTATGCTCTGGAGCACACTCCTTTGAGGGGCCGTGTCTCTCTGCATGTGGCAGCCTCTCTAGAAGGTTGACCTCAAACTGCTTAAGCAAAGGCAGCACAAGTCCCCATCAACTGACAGAGGAATAAATAAAATCTAGTTTTAGTTATGCAATGGAATATTATTCAGCAATAAGAAGAAATAAAATATTGATACAGGCTATATTATGGATGACTCTTTTAAAGTAGAAGAAGCCAGTTACTAAAAATAAATCCACATATTTTATGATTCTGCTTACACAAATATCCAGAATAGACAAATCTATAGAGACAAAAAGTAGGTTAATGATTGCCTGGGCTGGGAGAGTTTGGTGGAAATGGGAAATGACTGCTAATAAGTATGGGCTTTCTCTTTGGTATGATAAAAAGTTCTAAAATCAGTTGTAGTATTGGTTGTACAGCCTTGTGAATATGCTAAAAAACAGATGAATTTTATGATATGTGAATTATATCTCATAAAACTGTCCAAAAAGGGGAAGGGAGAGCACAAAGCAACAGAAACATTTTAGTGAAATTACATATGAGAATCACAAGATTTCTAGGCACCCATCACAACTGGAAAAGACTTTGGAAAATTGCCCTCCAATAGAGGGTTATATGGGCTTCCCTGGTAGCTCAGACGGTAAAACGTCTACCTGCAGTGCAGGAGACCTGGATTCGATCCCTGGGCAGGAAGATCCCCTGGAGAAGGAAATGCACCCCACTCCAGTATTCGTGCCTGGAAAATCCCATGGACCGAGGAGCCTGGTGGGCTACAGTCCATGGGGTGGCAAAGAGTCGGACACGACTGAGCGACTTCACTTCACTTCAGAGGGTTATATAGGGCCATACTTATATGAGCTGTTTACAGTAAGGTAGGTGTCTATAAGTTGATCCCATCCTCAACTTCCTTTCATATTTTTTTCTCTCTGAACATGTCTAATTTATTAATCCTATTCTTTTATCTGGCTCTTATGGGACTTAAGTTCACAATAATTTCCAGACTAAAAATGTGTTAAGTCAGGCACATATGTTATATTTTGGGGAAAGGATTGTAAATTAAAATGTAAAATATGGCTGTCGCTTCTCACATTTTTGCTGCAAGCAGTGACAGAGTGCTGGTCCTCGTTATTTACAACAGGAGAGAAGAATGTAATGTTTAAAGGTAGGATGTGGTTCCATCAACATCTCCAGTGTCAGAGTTGCCGCTTCCTTTTTCATCCCCATGGCTGGCCCCATTTAGAACTGCATTATCTGTCGCCTGGACCACTGAAGCAGACTCACTGATTTCCTGCTTCCAGTCTCTCCCTCCTTAGTAACTCATCCTCCATCACACTGCCAGAGTTACCTCTCTAAAATGCAAACATGAGGCAGAGTAGCCCAGGGTAGACACCTTGAGTCTCAGTTTCAAACTGCCTGGATTTGAATTTCAGCCCCACCGGCTATCCACTCAGTCATCCTAGGCAAGTTACTTAATCTTTCTGTGAATAGTTTTATTCCCCACTGCATCTTTAGTGCACATTAGATTTGAGCAGTATTTTAAGTGCTGAATTCAATGATGGGCTTATAGCGATTGGTCAGTATAACTTATTATTATTATTACATTTACATTCACATACTGCCATGTTTCTCTGTTTCTGCATAATGAAATCATTTTAAATTAAATTTAATCATCGATTGTGCAAGAGCCTGTGCAATCTAACCCTGGAGTTTTTCCTCCTAGTTTTATAACCTTCTCTACATACATCAATTGTGTGACTCCAGAGTTTCTCTCAAGCTTCTGCCTCTGTCATTTGAGTATGTTGTTATTGTTTTTTTAGTCGCTTAGTCGTGTCCAACTCTTTGTGACCCCGTGGGCCGTAGCCTGCCAGGCTCCTCTATCCATGGAGTTTTCCAGGCAAGAATACTGGAGTGAGTTGTCACTTCCCCCTCCAGGGGATCTTCCTGACCCAGGAATTGAACCCACATCTCCTGAGGCTCCTGTGTTGTCAGGTGGATTCTTTACAACTGAGCCACCTGGGTAGCCCCCATTTGAGTATCTCCAATTGGAAAAGCCCATTCTTGGCTCAGGGAATCTGGAGGGGTGATCATCTGGCTTCCAAAAGTTGGGACATCTACTGGGCTAAGGCATAGCTGAAGAGGGCTAGCTCTAAAGAGAAGAGTCCCAAGCCCACACAATATACATTCACTCCAACACATACCATGGAGTCGACCACGGTGGAAAGTACTGGAAGACCCATCGCAGTGATGTCTGCAGGTAGCACAATAGTGAGAGGAAATTAAGGATCATTGAGGTCAGAATTCTTGAGGTTATGTTGAAAAGGTTAACAGAGTATGATTTCATTCAGGCACAAGGGAGAGACCCCTCCAACTGATGATGGTAAACAAACTAACCGATAAATCTCAATCACTTTAAGCTTCAAGACAAGACATGTTTGTGGGACGTACCTGTATTTCACTTACCCTTTTAACCTACATAAAGCCATTTTGAAATGGCTCATTCCTTTTAAAGTTGATATATACCTCCACAGCCCTTATAGGCTTCCTTAGCTTTGCTCATCCTTTGGTAGATAGTCCCATTATTAAATTCTCAGTTGAACAGGACTACCTTTTTCTGCTGCAGCTCTAACTAATGGAGCCAATCAACTGTGAGCTCCTCCAGGGCTATATGATATATCTCTGAGCCCTCAGGACTGTTTACTGTAGCAGGTAAATTGTAGATGCTAATAAAGGTTTGTTTGCATTGGGGAAAAAAGAGAAAATGAAAAGCCTATTCTTCATTCAAGACAACAATATGGTTAGGAAGCTTTTCCCAAATGGCTTTTCCCTGTGTTGTGACAGCACTATAAAGGTCTGATAGAAGTTGACTATAAAGTGAGTCATATTTTATAGGTAAAACAAACCAGACTTCCTAGTGGACTGGATAGGGTATATAGAGGATAAAAAAAGAAAGGATGACTTCTAAGCTAAGATCTGTAACAACTGGGCATGTGATTGTGCCATTTATTGATATGGGAAAACTTGGGGAGGATAAGGTTTTTGAGGGACTAGTTAAAAAAAGACATCTGTATTTGTTTGGTTAGGTTTGAGATACCAATAGGATATCCAGGTGGATTTGGTAGAAGGAGTTGAATATATAAGTCTGGGGTTTGGGGAATGGTCAGGGCTATGAATATAACACAGGGGGTCATAAAACCTATAGGTGGGACCAGTAGAGATAACCTGGACAAAGCCTGGGGGACCAGCAACATCTAGAGAACAAACTAGAGGAGATACCTGTTAACTGTATATATGGGAGTTTTCTCACCCAAAACCTGCTTGGAGTTAAGTACTATCTTACTTATCTTTGTGCCTAGTGGTATTTGTCATACAAATTTTCAATAAATGCTTGTTGAATTCATTTCAATTCTAGAAACAAAGAATTGTAACCACTTAGAAGTCTCTCAGCCATAAACTTTAATGATTTTGCAACATTTGCAAAATAAGCATGAAGGAGCACTCCAACATCTAGCCTAGATGTTGGAGTGGTGGACAATATGGTGGACAGTTCCATGACTGCTGGCAACAGACTGATCTAACTTCCTAACCTTTCCCTATCCCCTTTCCCTAGAGACAGTCTCTAAAAGACATGGCCCCAGTGGTCATGGGTGGATGGCAGAAAGCCCAGGATCCCAGCACGGTCCTCAAGGCTGAATAGCAGGGGTCTCAACAGAGCAGCAGCTACTGGAACATATGGATCATCAGTAGGAATTCCGCTTAGTTCTAGAGATACAAAACTCTCAATTTTCTGAAAGGTTGCATGGGAAACTCTCTATCATCTTCTTTATCTAGTCATGATTTTTGCACTGACTTTAACAGTTTAGGATTTATATTTTTCTTACCTCCTTGTTCCTATGACACATTTAAAGATTTGTAAATCAAGAGACATCTTTTTTTTTTTTTTTTTTTTTTTTTGTCTTCTCACTGCTGTTCTGATTGGGTCTACATCATCCTTCACCTTGGAAGTTTAGTGGCCTCCCTTCCTCATTCTCTCCCTACTATGCCACCAGAACAACCACACCAAAGCACTGCTCTGTTAGGGCACCTACCTGCCAAGAGCTTCAATAGCCAGCTTCCTTGTTACCTACTGAGGGAAAAATAATTCCAAAATTCTAAGGATGGCATCCCAGATCATCACATAGGGGACTTCCTTTCACAAAACTGAATTAAATAGCTAATATGTCCAGTCCCTGAGATGCATTCTGAGAAGCAAGTTGTAAATATGAACAACACATTCCTGCCCTCACAAAGCTTACAGACTCATGGAGGTGACCACACTTAAAAAACAGGGATCTGTATTTACCTGGAGTGGGGTGGGTTGGGGTGGGGGCTTCCAGGAGGAACTGACTTACCAGCTAAGACCTGAGGGTTGGTCAGACTAAACTGTGTGGCAGCATGTGAGGCTGAGGACCGTGTGAGGAGGCAGGGCAGAGATGGGGGGAAATGAAAAGTCCTTATGGGAAGAGAGAAAGAATCAGAAAATTAAAAGACACTCTCTATGCCCAGGATATGTGAGTGATGTGGAGGAAGTAAGGCTAGGAGAATGGGCAGGTTCGGGTGTAAAGAGCGCTCTGAGATGTGAAAGATACACTTGTGTATGGACTCATAGGTCTTTGAAGGATTTTAAGCAGGGCACTGACATGACCAGACTAGCCCATTGGGAAGACAGCCCTAAATTCATGTGCCAAGTGGTCGGCAGCCCTTAGGAGGGGGCTCTCGCAGGCAGCTCAGGCTGAGTGCCTGACGGGTACGCGGCCAGGTCTCGGTCGTGGCAGTAACTACTGTCTCTGCCTCCCCAGGGCTTCCAGGGCAGTGGCTGAGGAGACCTTCCCGAGGGGCAACACGCAGTAGCTGCTGAGCCATCGCACCCAGGAGAAGCCGCAGGAACATGGCAGCCCCTGCTTGAGAGGAATTCAACACCAACAGACTCCATTCAGAAAGGAATAATGTCCAAGAAAGGGCGAAATAAGGGCGAGAAGCCCGAGGCGCTCATTGTCGCCCTTCAAGCTGCCAACGAAGACCTCAGGACCAAGCTCACAGACATCCAGATAGAGCTGCATCAGGAGAAGTCCAAGGTGAGTGGGGTTTCCTGAGGCCCGCCTGCCGCCCTGCCTCAGTGGGCTCTTGTCTGCTGGTTGCCAGAGGGGGCAACAACCCCTGCACTTGGGGAGATTCCCTGTGTGTGGCAGAAGGGATTGAGCACAGGATACACACAAAATGAGAAAACCCTGCTCATGAGCTCTGCCTGCCCAGGAAGCCAGATGTAAAAATTGAGAGCATACTCCCCACCACCACCACCTCTGGACAAATGAATAAGCATGTGGCCTTGATGGGTCCCACCCTTGCCTTCTGTAGTCATTCCCCCGAGGCATTTAGAGATATCTTTGTAAAGCATGTCCATCATGTCATTCCACTGCTCAGAACCCTGCAAGGCTGCCCACCTCTCTCAGTCACAGGACTTCCCCCACCACGTCAGGACCTCCCCGCTCCAGCTCTCCATCATCTGACTCATCTCCCACCACTGCTGTCCCCAGATCACTCTGCTCCAGCCTCTTCACTGAACCAGGGGACACACGCCCATCACATTTGGGCCTTTGCCCTTCTTCTTCTCCAGCCAGCGGCATGCTCCTTCCACACTTCCTGCAAGTGTCTTCTCTAGTCAAGCATCTGACTACAATCTCCAAAACAGAGCACTTCCTGGGTCCACACACTCCCTAAAGCCTGCCTTTTCCTGGTTCATCTCAGCGCAGTTTTTGTATTTATATGTTGACTTGTTTAATGCTTCTCTCCCCCAAGTCAAGTGTAATCTCTGTGACAGCAGTCTCACTTACCTCTCTATCAGTGGAGCTTAAATAAATGTCCAGGACTGAAAAGCTCAACATATATTTGTTGAATGAGTAGATGAATGACTGAAATGTGATTTCTATCCTTATACCTTACTATTATCCTGTAGAGCTGGGAGGAGGTTTAAATTAGACACGTACATAAAGGAGTGATGAGGAGTATATGAGAAAATTCATGTCAGATGCTCAGAGAGCTGCCTGGTACATAATAAATTATGAAAAAAAATTCATAGTAATATCCCTTCCATATCTGGTATGCTTGAGTCAGTTGCTAATTAGACTTAGGGAAGTTTCTTTGCTTCTGAGTCTCATCCATTAAGTGAATATGCTAATGCTTCTCTTATTAGAGCGGTATTGATATCAAACAGAGTCATGGACAGGAAATCATTTTGAAATACGTGACAGGCGTAAGACATTTTGCAAAGTAGAGACAATCATGTCAGTGTAAAATTGCCTTAAAGAGATAACTGTGTGCAGTAAGGAAATGTTCTTAATCAAGTCACAAACAACATATATCCTTACTCTTTTTTACTGCCTCTTCTTCCTTGACTTTACCATTACATTTTAATTAGTTCTTTTCTCCCAGATGTATTTCTCCTGGTTTGAACAATAATAAAGCTTGGATTGGCCAAAGCTCCTGGCCCCCTGTCTCAGTTAAGCCTTGACCTTGGATAAGCAGGCCCCAGTGTAAAGTTTATGAAGGGTATTTTTCACTTTCCATAAAGTTAACAAGAAGGTGGTGTCATAAAACAAAACAAAAACAAAGTCAAAAATGTTTGTGTAAGAGTCAGAAAAGCAGAATATTGCCTTTCTGTCTCCCCAGGGACAAATTTTAATTTCTCAGTGTGTCGATCTGTAATTCAGATGACTGAGTCTGTTTCTCCATATCCTTGTCTCTCAAGCATCACTGGAAATTAGAATAACCGGAGGGAACTTATTAAAAATTGAGATCCCTGGGCCCAGAGTCCAAAGATTCTGATAAAGTAGGAGTGATGAGGCTCAGGACTGCAATTCCAGCACACGGTCCAGACAGTCCCCGTGGAGGTGGTTCTTTGACTTTGTGTTAACGAACACTCCACCCCGCAATTCCTTCCAGGTCGACAAGCTATGAACATTTCATTGGTTTTAACTTTCCCTGGGGCAACGTAGCATTTCAAGGGAGGCAGGCTGCTTCAATTGTAGTAACAGCAGGATGACAAACTACCTTCATGGGAAGAAGGCTCTCCGTCTGGGTACTGGGAACCATAACCTGCCCCTGGTTTGCAGAGAGCAAGCTCATGAGATTTTAAAGAGGCGGAGGCCCTGCAGATCCCAACCCTGCCATTTCCCATATGTGCTAGCCTTTTAAAAGGGGTAACTCTTGACTGTGGACAGAGCTGTTTATCTTGCCTGTTTATCCAGGGCTGGGCACTGGTGTCTAAGCCAGCAGTCAGGGGTCATCTCTCTTTCTGACAAGAGACCAGAAGCCAGGCTCTGAAATGAAAGCACTGCCCTTGTCGTCCACCCTCTGCCCCTCCCCCAGACTCCCTCTCCATGACAGTTAATTAGAATCCTAGCACAGGGGCGACAGCAAAGCCTCACCGCCTGTCAGCAGCATTCCCCAAAGAGCAAAGGGAATTTAGAGGGCAAACAAGTCATAAAGCAGTTTTATTAAAATAAATACCAAAGATTGTGTTACCAAAGGCCCAGGCTCTGAGAGAGAGAACATGAACAATGCCGACATGTGAATTCACAGTCTCAGTTTGACTGCAAGGCTAGGATAACAATTTAACCTCAGGGGAAAGGACTAGTTAAAGAGTGGAAACCTTTGGAGTGATGGGATATTATTCATTTTTCCAGAAAGACAAATCATCCCATTGATATTTGCAGAGAATATTGCAGATAGAGCAGGGTCACAAATGCTGGACTCTATTGACTGTTTACCACCTGTCACACATGGTAAAAACTGCGTTTCCTCCTCACATAATCCCAGCTCTTTCCCTTAGCACCTGAGTGACCCTGTGCAGGTTATGAAATACCTGTGTATTCCTTTGTCACATGGGGTAATAGTCGTGTTTACTTCCTAAGTTATGTGTGTGTGTTTTTTGAGCAGATATTATCAGATACGTTGTGTTATAATTCACTTATCACATTTCACCCTCACTACCATTCTCTGAGGTGGGCACCGTCATTATCCACATTTTACAAATGCAGAAACCGAGGCTCAGTGAGATAAAGCAGGTCACTCAGAGCCACATGCTTGTTGGTGACGGGGCTGGGTCTTCAACTCCCCTCCCCTCTCCTCCCACGTCTGTGCTCTTTTTCCAAATGTTTTCCCCAGTCTTACTGAGATGTAATTGATGTACAATATTGTGTTCATTTTATGTTTGCAACATAATGATTTGATATATGTATAAATTGTGAAATGATTGTCACAATAAGTTTAGTCAATAGCCATCACCTCACAGAGTTGCAAAGTTTTTGTTCTTGTGATGGAAGTGAAAGTGACAGACTCTCAGTCGTGTCCGACTCTTTGTGACCCCGTGGACTACACAGTCCATGGAATTCTCCAGGCCAGAATACTGGAGTGGGTAGCCTTTCCCTTCACCAGGGGATCTTCCCAAGCCAGGGATTGAACCCAGGTCTCCCGCTTTGCGGGCAGATTCTTTACCAGCTGAGCCATAAGGGAAGCCCTGAAGATGGAGATACTGGGGATTGAACCCAGGGTCTCGTGCATGGTAAGCATGTGCTCTGCCACTGAGCTATACCCCCAGCTGCTGTGATGAGAACTGTTAAGATATACTCTTTTTGCAATCTTCAAATATTGTTAAGAGGACTGTTAACTGTAATCATCATGCTGTATATTACATCCTCAGAACTTACCGTGTAACTGGAAGTTTGTACCTTTTAACTGCCTTAACCATCTCCTAACCATTCTGCCTCTGGTAACCACCAATCCATTCCCTATATCTATGAGCTCTACTTTTTTTTTTTTTTAATTCCGCATATAAGTGTGATCATACAGTGTTTGTCTTTATCTGGCTTATTTCACTTGGCATAATGTTGCAAATGACAGAATTTCCTTCCTTTCTATGGCTGAATATTTCACTGTGTGTGCATAGGAGGTGATAGATCACATTTTCTGTATCCATTTATTCATCAGTGGGCATTTAGGTTGTTTACATGTTTTGCAGAGCCAGTGCTATACTTAAAACATGTGAATGTCTGGAAAATACTGAAAACCATAGGCAGAGGAAGAGACAATGTCAGAACTTTTCTTTATACTATTATGCAAATTTCAAATGGAGAAATGAAGTGTGTGTGTGTGTGTTGGGGGAGGGGGCGGATATGCCCCTCTCCTTCTCCCATAGATGCCTGCATTTCCACTGCAGGGAAATGAAACTAAAATATTAGACACGGCCAACTTCTGGTGAGTAGAAATTATCTGAAAGATTTGTAATGCACTGATAGGAAAAAACATGGAGATATGTAGGTCATTTTGACTGGACTCTGATCATAGGGGCCAAAAGGATGTAACTATGGGGCCTGTGGTGGAGAGGAAAGAACACAGGTGGGGTCTCTCTGCTGGATGACCCTTCTTGGCCTGCATTTGTGCATCTGTAAAATGAGCAGATTATGGATAACATAAAAGAGCTAAGGTCCTTTCAAAATAGTCGAGATTAGTCAGGAAAGGAATCTGCTCTAGCTCTTCAGGGCCCTTCCCTGATCACCAAGTTACATGACACTGTCCCTTCATTCCATGTACTCTATCTAGCACATCGCCCTGTGGCGCTTTAATCACAGGACTCTGTACTTATGAAGAAAGTGAAAGTCTGAAACTTACGTCTGCAGTTACTTTATTTGCTTGTTTCTTGCCTGCTATGCGTGCTCTAATGAAATCTATGCTTCCATGTCTGCTTCAGGGACCCCTAAGTAAGGGATCCCCAGTGTTCACAGTGCTGCCCGACATGTAGGAGACATGTCCTACTTGTTGAGTGAATTATCATGATTGTTTTTAAAACATTCCCCAAAACCCCATGGCATAAGTACAATATAGTATTGATTGAGGCGGGCCACCCCAGGCTTGGGTGGAGGAAATATTTCCACCAGGTCTGTCTTTCTTGGACCAGCACTGAGCCATTAAGCCATGGTATTTTCCTGTGTGTCTCCTCCGTGGACACTGATCTGCTGCCCGGGGTGTGTAAGCACACCAGGGATTGCTGTGAGATGTGAAATCCACCCACCCAGTTCCCCAGGGTTTCATTCTGTCCCGCAGAGGCAGACTACAGCTACAGTGAAGCCCACAGGCACAGAGGGGATGAAGCAGGAGCAGAGGATAGGCCTCTAAGGGTCAAGTCTGCAGGGTGGCAGGCCTGGGATGCTTGCTTTGGGCAGAGTCAGCTCCAGAAAGGAGTTTCCACCCTTAGAACAGCCCTTTAGACTGCAAAGCAGTCCTCACTGAGAGCCTGGGACAAAGGCAGCATCTGATTACTTTCTGATTTCACTGAGAAAGAACACAAGTTCTATGTAATTCCTTTGCTCCCAGTGACACAGCTAGAGGAGGAGCCAAAACGGGAATTCCCATCTTCTCTAAGGCTGTGGTCAAGGTGGTGCTTTCTTACTCCACTGCCCTCTGTTGCCTCCAGGGTGCTCTCCAAAAACCAGCCAACCTTCTCTCTCCTCAGGCTAGTACTCTAGAGTTTGCAGGTTCAGGGCCCACACTGGGCATCCAGTACTTCTTGCTTTCTGCAAATTTAGTTTTGTTTTCAGGAAACCTAAGTAACTAAAAGCAGCAAATGAAAAGAGAGAAGCTTTTATTACTTCCCCAGGTTGTATAAAATCTCCCTTATGCTGTGTTGTGCTTAGTTGCTCGGTTGTATCCAACTCTTTGCGATCCCATGGATTGCAGCCCGCCAGGCTCCTCTGTCCTTCAGGATTCTCCAGGCAAGAATACTGGAATAGGTTGCCATGCACTCCTACAGGGGATCTTCCCAACCCAGGGATCGAACCCAGGTCTCCCACATTGCATGCGGATCCTACCAACTGAGCCACCATAGAGCCCAAGGATACTGGTGTGGGTAGCCTATCCCTTCTCCAGGGGATCTTCCCAACCCAGGAATCAAACTGGGAACTCCTGCATTGCAGGAGGATTCTTTACCAGCTGAGCTACCAGAGAAGCCCTTATGAGCCCCATTCCTATGGAGGCAGCCTTTCCCTCTTCCCATCTCCTTTTGGAGAATTACTTAGTGCCCATGAAAACCCCTGCCAGCCCTGTGCGTTTAGATCTCTGGCTACATCTGATGCAGATAATCCAAGCTGAACCTTTTCCTGGCTTGTCTTTTCTTGATAACCTCTCAACCCTCCTTACCCTTAATAGGCAAGTCCAATGTTTAATCCTAGATTTCTAAGATCACATTAAAGCTCAAACATCACCCTCTTAACAGAATTTACAGTGGCATTTTTCAAAGGCAAAACTAGAATTAGGACAAAAGAAGAAAATATTATGGGAAGCCTGGGAAGCTAGTCATGAATTTTCTTCCTTCTATCATAGCAGAAGCAGGATTAAATTGTCCTAATGATTTTTTTTTTTTTAACCTCTGGGGTAAAAGGGATATAGGAAGTCTTTTATTCAAATCTCTGTTCAGTGCTCACCCTCTGGCCCTGTCCCACCCTACCCCCTATAACTTCTTTGTATACATTAAGCAGTGTCTTCCAAGTTAAGATGAGATGTCACCAAGAAACTCAGGACATCTTGAGGAAACCCAATTTTATCTTTGAACATCTCTATTAGGAACATAGTTACTAAGGTCTTATAATGTAATAATAGTAGCGCTCATCTTACCACCATAATATGGGTATTTAGGTTTATGTTCTTCCTGGTATTAGTATACATTGCATGATAAAATATTAATGTGCAATAATGCTCATCAAATTAATATTTAATATCTACCATGTATTCAGTTCAGTTCAGTTCAGTCACTCAGTCGTGCCCAACTCTTTGCGACCCCATGAATCGCAGCACGCCTGGCCTCCATGTCCATCACCAACTCCCTGAGTTCACTGAGACTCATGTCCATTGAGTCAGTGATGCCAGCCAGCCATCTTATCCTCTGTCGTCCCCTTCTCGTCCTGCCCCCAATCCCTCCCAGCATCAGAGTCTTTTCCAATGAGTCAACTCTTTGCATGAGGTGGCCAAAGTACTGGACTTTCAGCTTTAGCATCATTCCTTCCAAAGAAATCCCAGGGCTGATCTCCTTCAGAATGGACTGGTTGGATCTCCTTGCAGTCCAAGGGACTCTCAAGAGTCTTCTCCAACACTACAGTTCAAAAGCATCAATTCTTCAGCTCTCAGCTTTCTTCACAGTCCAACTCTCACATCCATACATGACCACTGGAAAAACCATAGCCTTGACTAGACGGACCTTTGTTGGCAAAGTAATTTCTCTGCTTTTGAATATGCTATCTAGGTTGGTCATAATTTTTCTTCCAAGGAGTAAGCATATTAATAATTATTAATTGCCCATGTGTTCTAGCCTATCCAAAGGACTTTGCTGGATTATGGAAGTCAGTCCTTTCAACAATCAAATGAGAAAGATATCGCCAATCCTAGTTAACACATGAGTAAACAGAGGCTGAGTCTGGGGCCCCAGCTTGCCAAAGCTTTCAGAGCAAACTAGGAGATCTGAGATCTACCCTGACCTGGCTCCTGGCCCACCTGGACCCTGATCAGCCTTCTTTATGTTGTGTGTTGATAGGTGTAAAGCCTTTAAAAAAGTGCCTAATTAATACATAGTAAGTTAAGCCCCCGATAAATGCCTACTATTTTTTGTGATGGAGCTGAAATTTTTGTCCATATAACATTTCCACAAGTAAAAATTCATTATCCCTTCAATCAACTAATTAATTTTTACCTTTCAAAATATTATCTTCACATTTTTTCATATTACTCAGAGGTAGTTCTTCATTTTTTAGTATACTCATTTTCATAATTTACATTAAGTTTTTTTTTACATTAAAATATTAAAATCTATTTCTTAGTGGTACAATCTAAGCTATAAATAATTTTCAGAAAATGTTTTTACTACAAAATTTTTATTGGCTCTTTTTTCCTTCCAGATGTCAGTCACATTCTTTGTATCTCCTTCATAGTGAAACTCTTTTCAAGTTAAAAAAAAAAACAAAACACCATACCTAGAAATACTGCCAAAAACGACAGTTTCCATGACAACCAAATAAATAGACATTAAAAAGTGCCAAAAATAATTCAATATCTTTTCTTTTTTTCGAATTCTGTGCTTTCCTTTAAGTGATGGACGAAAATGCCAGTGTGTGTTCCTATTTGTTTTGTCTTCATGCTGGAGTATATTTTCCATACACCTGTATTTTCACTTTTTTTTTTTCTTTTTCATTCATCTCTTCTCCAGTCTACACATAAAAGATTAGTGTTATAACTTGAGAGAAATTACAGAATCACAAACTTGTACAATCTAATACACCTGCAGAGAACTTCACATAAATAATTTCAGATCATGAGTATTTCCTCTTATATCCAATATAATATTACCTTACAGTTTACAGTACTTTACAATTTAAGCTACTTTCCCATTCATTATCTAATTTAATCCTAAAAATATCTCTTTTACAGGTATTTTTTAAAGTGTAATCAAAGATCCTCAGGATAAAGCAACTTTCTTAAAGACAGTTGATGGTGAAATCAAAATACAAACCCAGAATTCATCACCCTTTATCCATTTTTACTACAGCTTTTCATTGTTTTAGGAAGAGCTGCTAAAATTCCCCTAGTAACTCATTACCTATCTGCTCTTATGGTCATGATACTGTTCCAAATGCCTAAGGAACGTAAATACATCCTGCTGAAATTGAAGATGATCAATTTCATCTTCAATTGAAGATGATAATTTCCTATCACTTGAGTTAATTTCCCCAAGGTAAATTAGATGGAAGGTAAATTATCAGAGATTCTAACTCAGTGAAAAATAAGGCCCCTCTTTTCAAAAATTACATTATATAAAAGAAGAATCAGCAAACATTTCTGTGAAGTACAGAATAGTAAATGTTTTAGGTTTTGTGGGCCAGAGAGGTTCTGTGAAACTACTCAGCTTCATTATAGCATGAAAGCAGCCATAGGCAACATGGAAATGGATGGGCCTGGCTGTGTGCCAATAAAACTTTATTCACAAAGGGGGAGGGGGCGGGAAAGATTTGGCTCATGGGGTACTGTTTGCTCACTCATAGTCTAGAAAGTCCTTCAGTTCATGTAAAAAAAAAAATGGAAGTAAGATTTAGGCTGCCATTACTGAACATTGGGAGAAATATCAAACAGAACACAGGCAGACATTATATGTTGGGGGTATTTTTCTTTTATTGTTTTATACAGGGAAGGGATGGATGAGGGCTACCCTGGGTAACAGTGCAAGCCCATGTTCTCTAAAATGTGTGACAGGATATATTATTCCTGCCTCTGGTTACGAGGCCAGCCAGGGAAACATACCGGCTTACATTCTTTAATTTCACACATGTTCTTTGTCTTCTGTGTTGTGCTGACAACCACTGGGTAGACAGATGAACAAGGCTCACTGGCAGCCTTCTAGGAGTTTCCAATTGAGGTGGGGTAGGAGAGGAGATGGTGAGGACAGACAAGTGCGCAAAAAAAAAAAACCAGCATAAAGAAAAATGTGGAAGAGACTGGCAAGGAGGTGTCAGCAAACTGCACTGAGAAGACAAATGCAGGAGAGATGAGCTTGGTCCTGGGTGATCAGGGTGATATGACCAGAGAGGGTAGCATCTAGCTGGGTCAGGAGGAATGAGAGGACCCCAAAAGGAACTGAGTGAAGGGCAGATCAGGAAGAAGAAACTTAGGCAGGCACAGAGGTGTAGAGATTCAGGGTGTGTGCAGAAAATAGAATACTGCCCTATGCCTGAGATGGCGAATGAGGAGTTCAAATGGGGCTGAAAGTCCAACCAAGTCATCTGAGAGCTGAAAGGGGCAGCTGAAGTGTTGGGATTCTATTCCCCAACAGGAAGAAGCCCTGGCACATAGATCATAACAGGATTTTGCTAAGACAATGTCAGCAGCAGTGTGACGAAAGCTCTATTCGTTAAATGAACCTCCAAGAACTCTGAAGTAATGCTATCCAAAAGAAATATAATGCAAGCCACAAATCCAAGCCACATATGTGATTTTAAAACTTCTTGTAACTACAATTTTAAAAAGTAAAAATAAGCCAAATTAATTGTAATAGTATACTTTATTTTACCTAATTTATCCAAAATACTATATATAGTTTTGGACTTTCCTGGCAGTCCATTGTTTAAGACTCCACACTTCCAATGCAGGGAGCATGGGTTTGATCCCTGCTTGAGGAAGATCCCACATGCCACAAGGCCAAAAAACTTCAAAATATTATAGTTTCAACCAATATAAAAATTATTAATGATATATTATTATTTACCTCATACTAAGTCTTAGAAATGGGATGAGTATTTTATACCTGGGGCCAGGCTCAGTTTAGACTTTGCAGTATCACAAGTGCTCGCTGTGGCTAGTGGCCACCATGTGGGATAGCGCTGCTCTAGAATGTATCCGCTAACAGACACTTGGGAGGGGACCTGGGCTGGGCTGGAGGCAAGACCCGAGAATAGTTGTTTGGGGGTGCTTGGCTGTTTATTTCGCCAAATCTCCTTGTGTCCTGAGTCCTTTTAGAATAACCTACATGGGAATAATTGTTGTACCTTTAAAATCAAATATTCATAGAATGCCATGTGGACTTAGAAAATCCTGTTCTAGCTAAAGGTAGGTAAACCATTAAGGTAAGTAAAATCTCAGACACTTTACGTCATAATTACAATTGTTTCAATAAAGAATTTGGATCTTACAATTTTTCAGCTGGAAAGGCTCAGCAATTATTTTACAAAATGGTCTAATTTTACAAATGGCAAAGACTCAGTATCACTCACCTAGATATTACTCCTGGGGCTGCCCAATTTTTCCCTTTTTCTAGGTTACTGCCTGTGTGTATATGTGTGCAAAAGACTGAGACAGAGGAACAAAGACAGGCAGCAGCAATGACAGTAGGAGGAGGACAGTACAGGAGCCTAGTGAGGTTTTTTTAAGTTACAGATACCAGGCCACACTCTTATCTACTAAATCAGGGACAAACTCACAGCCAAATTAAGGCAGTGCTATTGCTTATCTATAAAGACCTGTATTACCATTGGAAATAGTACAAAACACAGGAGAATTTTTTTTTCTCCTTGCAAGTAAAATGATTAGAAGCAATACTTTATTAAATTCCTCAGAGTGTTGACACAGATGGGGGAGAGAGGGAGATAAGAGTGCAGGTAGTGAAGAATGCAGACAGACACCCATGTAGCCGAAATAACAGCCACTGACCTCCTGTAGCAGAGAGGTCCTTGTACTGCAGGGGTTTTTGCTGGTGTGTGTGTATCTGTAAAAATTTGGGGTGGGGGGGTGAAACCAAGTTGCTGTAGTAAGGAAGGTGAAGTTGAGGACATATCAACCATCTTCATTCCTCACTTCCCCTTTAGCAGCAGTTAACTTCTCTTCAAAAAAAAGAAGAAAAAGGGAAATGTTTTATGCTATCACTTTAGGCACCAGTTTTTCAGTCTGATCAAAATGTTGAACTATGGACTGTCCTGGGCGTCCTGGGACATGCACAGTTAACAGTTTAGACCTCACTAGGGATGTGTAGTCTAGAATGATCTCAAGATGATCTATTTTGAACTCCTCACCAAGATGAAAAACATTAGAGCACAATTTCCTAATTTTAATGTGTATGTCAGTTACCTGGGGATAGGTTAAACTGCAGGTTCTCATTCACAGATCTGGGATGGATCCCTGCATTTCTTATAAGCCTCTGGGTGATGCCTGTGCTGCTTGCCTGAAGACCACACAAAATAGTAAAGCCCCAGAACATCAAACATTTGTCTGAACAAAGTATTGGAAGCATCCTTGGGTATTTCCTCCTTTCACATAATGTGAAAGTTAAAGTGGCACAGACTTGTCCGACTCTTTCTGCCCCATGGACTGTACAGTCCATGGAATTCTCCAGGCCAGAATACTGGAGTGGGTAGCCTTTCCCTTCTCCAGGGGATCGTCCCAACCCTGGGATCAAACCCAGGTCTCCCGCATTGCCTGCAAAGTCTTTATCAGCTGAGCCACAGGGGAAGCCCAAGAATACTGGAGTGGGTAGCCTATCCCTTCTCCAAGGGATCTTCCCGACCCAGGAATCAAACCGGGGTCTCCTGCAGTGCAGGCAGATTCTTTACCAACTGAGCTATCATGGAAGCCCTCACATGCTGTCCTCCCTGCATAAAAAGGCCTGTGGTTTTCCGCGGGCACCCTCCCTCCTTCCACTGCGGGCTAGAATTTGAAAAGAGATGAGGCATTAGGAGATCGCAGGGATCTGAGCTGCTAATCATGCCTAGGAGCACATCTTTCTGATGAGGCTCACCTCTCTTCCTCCTTTCGCCTCTCAGGTATCTAAACTCGAGCGAGAGAAGACTCAAGAAGCCAAGAGGATCCGCGAGCTGGAGCAACGCAAGCACACGGTCCTGGTGACGGAACTCAAAGCCAAGCTCCACGAGGAGAAGATGAAGGAGCTGCAGGCCGTGCGGGAGAATCTCATCAAGCAGCATGAGCAGGAAATGGCCCGGACAGTGAAGGTGCGGGATGGCGAGATCCAGAGGCTCAAGTCAGCGCTGTGCGCGCTCCGGGACGGCAGCAGCGACAAAGTAAGGACAGCGCTCACCATCGAGGCCCGTGAGGAGGCCCGGAAACTGTTCGATGCCGAGCGCCTTAAGCTCTTACAGGAGATTGCGGACCTGAAAACGGCCAAGAAGCAGGTGGACGAGGCGCTGAGCAACATGATCCAAGCGGATAAAATCAAGGCTGGGGACCTCAGGAGTGAGCATCAGTCCCACCAGGAAGCCATCTCCAAGATCAAGTGGGAGTCGGAGCGGGATATTCGGAGGCTGGTTAGTAACCCAGGGCAGAACCGTTCTCTTTCCAGGCTTCAGGCAGCCGTGGGGCTTGCTTTTCCAGGTGTTTTTTCGTGAGTGGATTGCTAACAGTGCCCTCCTGTCTCGTGCTGTTCAAAATATAAGATAAGTCGATAGGTAAATAGGTGCGCCCAGGCCAAAATTGGCATTGTAAAAGGTAGAAGATTTTGAAGTCATCTTTCTCATAAAGATTGAATATTTCTAGCCTCACACGTATGGAGAGTTATCTATTTAATGGCTCTTGTTTCCTTGGGTGTATATGAAAATTTTCTGAATGATATACTCTAACAACATCGGCATGTTTTGTAGGCTTTCCATTTATAAAATGTTTTTACAGGGGCGGGGGGATTTTCTTTGGCTTTCAAGGTATCTGAAAATGGCAGCCACTGGGAACATACTGAGGGATTCACGTGTTTTCTCCCCAGGAACCGTGTCTGAAAGCAAGAAGCAGGGCTATAAAACCCCTGGTCATTTTACAAATAGATCTTCTTCCCCAGAGTAAATGGAGGCAATTCAAAATAAGGACCATTATAATTCTTAAATTGGTTGTCATTCCTACCTAGCTTACTTGCTATTACCAATTTCTAAGACTTACTTCAACCCCTACTGAGTTGAAGCTTTTTTTTTAATATGTATGACCAAAAGCCACATCAGTCTTTTCACTATGCTTAAAAGTAAATAGAATTACTGTGTGAAAGCTATAATGTTGCAGATTGACCTTGTCTTAGAAGAAGTGTTTATTTGCATCTGTATTCAGAATGTTTAGCATCAGTTATAGCTGGGTTATATATTATCAAATTATCACCTGTTCAAGTGTACTTTGTGCTTCTCTAAAAATATTTTCTTAGAAAAGAACTTAAAAAACACTTTCCTTCTTGTATCTGTTGATTCTAACCATTTATATTCTGAGAATTCTAATTATGTCCCTTGGACGATATCTCTAGGATTTCAATTTTATGTAAAAAGTGGTTATCAGAGGACATATTAGACAAAATTAAATATGTGATGTTCTTTGTACTGCAATACAGTGTGACTGTAAATGTTGCCTTTGCCAAACTTTGCAATTTTTTTATCCGCAATTCATGGTATTGTATTGGTTGACAATAAAGACCAAACGCAGTGCAGAAATATTGGTCCCTGCCCTGCCTTTGGTTTTTAAAACACCAGTGGCTGTTGAAGAAAGAATCAGGATGTGAACTCTGGAGTCAGCAGGTAGGTAAATGAAAAGGAAGCTTTACATTAAATGTTTTTGTTTGTCAATGGTTTCAATGTAAGTCTACAGATATATCCACCCATCCATGGGTATAATTTTTTTCATAACTTCTTTTCACTGGCACATTGCAGAGACAGACATGCTATCTCTCTGAGTAACAGTGTAAAATCTAGTTTCTCTGAATATTGGTTCAAAAATTCAGTGCAAACAGAAAAACAGGAAACTTTTTCAGTAATGCAGATGTACTTGTCTTCGTTTTTTCCTTCTAATCTTGTTCTTACGCCAACACCCAGTTCCATCTGTGGAACAGAAAGGAAGAGAAATGGGAGTGACCCTGTGTAGAAAATTTCCCCGGGGAATTCTGATATGTACCCTCTCCCTACTTAAGAACCAGGAATTTGGAAGATTTTCAGTATTCTGAAACCAGAGTCCATGATTCTAACCAGTGTGCAACTGAGACTCCTTGACACTAGTTACTTGATAGTCTACAGAAAACCACTTTGAGAAAATGCTGGAAGGATAATCTTGGCATAAGTATAGCACAGTGCCTAATAGCATGGGCCCGAGGGTCATAAGTCTGTATTTTAAATCAGGCTTCATCATTTATTAGCCATATGACCATGATCAAGCTCTTTACCCTTTGGGTCCTCAGTCATCACCTGAGAAGCGATGATAACAGAATTACATAATAGGATTGTTTTAAAATGAGATAAGATATGTAAGACCCTGAATGCATTGAATGTATTAAAAGATCAATAAATTTCAGTTATGATGATGAGAATGATTATATGGGTGTGATGAGGTGATTTCCCAGCAGGTTTATTTATGTAGAGTACATCAAAACCAACTAGGAACATGCAGATCTAGAGCTCTGGTAAACTGTAAATAAACCATGGATAACAGATCTAACAAATGAACATGCTACTTAGATAAGAATAACACTGATAAGAGTAACACTAGACTTGTCTCCTACAAGGAGATAAAAATAAAGACAATGCCTTTACTCCCAAATTAACAGGACAGTGTTTGATTACTTGCCAAGTTATCAGATGATATCCCAGGACCATGACCTCCCCAAAATGATCTAAAATTTAATCATGTGACTTGGAGGCAGTAGCTCACAAATAGTTACATGTGGGGAAATGTGATTGTATAACACAATTTCTGTCCCAAATATGTTCAAAAATGCATTTTGGTCTTAGGAACACAGCAAAGAAATATTTATACAAAGTGATTTGTTATGTGTAAGGAGACATTCTTATAAAGAGGAGAACAGCATAATATTATTTATATTAAATGTGTCTACTTGCCTACTCTATTTCCATTTTTAATATTCTCATAGAATATAATGAAATGAGAAGAAAGGCTTTACCCAAAGGCTATGCTTTCTTCAAAGATTGTTTATAGACAATAATTTCACTAGCCCTCACCCAGGGATGGCAGAAAGTTTTTGATCTGGTGGAAATCTGATCAACGGGTACTAAATACTTTTGGCCTTTAGTTGAGAAGTTTATCTGAGACCATGCTCAGACTTAACAATAAATATATCCCACAGATACAGGTGGGAAAACAGTGGCTAATATTGCTAGGTGTTTTCCATTCCTGTTCTTGTCCCAACCATGATTTTCTGATGGTAGTAATAAAATGGTTGCTAAGAACTAGCTGCTCTGGAAAATGGATAGGAATGAAAGGAGCTATATAATATGAACCATGGAAGGACAAATTCACCACCTGAATGCAAACATACTGGCCTTAGAAAATGATGAGGCTACTAGAAATACTGAAGCTTCTTCAGTTACAAATGAGCTGTTCATTGTTGTTACTGCTTTTTAAAAGGAATTCAAAGATCGTTCCCCCAAATAGGAAGTAACATCACACATTGTCCTGGGAGACATTGTAGTAGAATATTTAGTATCTGTCTTTAATTAACACTAATAATCTGTCTTTGAGTTAACTTTTGCTTTCTATAACCAACCAACCCAGACTATTTCAAACAATATACTGAATCACAGCATCTACACAGGATATACTAGAGAGAAAAAAATTACCCTCCTTGACACCAGTTTTACCTTATTCCTGAATTAAATATACTTGTCGTATTCATGATTCTTTTTTCCTGTTTCAATGAGCAGAAAGAAGTTAAGCTCATACCATTGTGAAGATGCATTTCTTTGCAGCATTGTTAAATAAAATGTCCTGGGTGTCATTTAATTCAGATGGATGAGATCAAAGCCAAGGACAGGATCATCTTTTCTCTGGAAAAGGAACTGGAGACCCAAACAGGCTATGTACAGAAGCTCCAGCTCCAGAAGGAGGCTTTGGATGAACAGCTCTTTCTGGTCAAGGAGGCTGAATGTAACATGAGCAGTCCGAAACGAGAAATACCAGGAAGGGCAGGAGACGGCTCTGAACACTGCAGCAGTCCAGTAAGTCTATTCAAGTTGAAGTTAAAGACTCAGGAGTCATCTTTTATTTAGTACCTAAGTTTTACTTTTCACTTAAGCTCTTTTCCTGTTTACTACAGAGAAATCAATTCTATCTCCTGCTATAAAACCAGGGAGTATCTTGGGAGCAGGGTTTTCTATCCTCATAGACAACAAAATGATCTGAACTGCTATTAGCTGATCACAAGAGAATTACAGATCTTTTAAAATTATTCATAGAATTTTACTAGCCAAATGATACCAGTCCATACATCAGTATTTTAAGAATCATCAATTAGATGAAAATACTTTGTTTCTTGCCAAGACTGGAATTTTCCCTTGTATGAACAATTGAGTTGGAAACTGGTAAAAATGGTTATCATGTACAGGGGTCAAAATGTATAACTGTGTAAAAGACTAAACCATTTGTAACCATCATCTGAAAACTTCAAGTCTGGTTGAGTTTGACACTTATTTTCCTGTATTTTCATCATTTTATATGAGAAATTATTTTTAGAAATTTAGTGATAGAAATCAGCTTGTATATAGTTTACTTTCATATCTTTTATCTCTCAAAGTATTTATCTGCTAAAAAGATAGCAATGTATTATTTAGGAACAAAGATAGATATTTCAAAGTATTGCTAATACTTAGAACTCAGTAATGAATAATTTATGGATATATATCCTAGTAGGTGGGAGAAAGAATACTGAACTAGATTTTAGCAGATGTAAGTTTTAGTTCTATCACTGACACTTACCTGCAGTATAGCAAAATTGTCAAGAGAATATGTTCTGAAGTCATACCCTTTAGTTTAAATTCTGGATCTGCCGTTTGTTGTGTGACTTTAGCAGATCCTTTGACAGCTCAGAGTTCCCTCATCTGTAAAACAGAGGCAATAGTGGTACTCTGCAGAGCTAGTCTGAGGTTAGGAGAAAAGATATGCAAAATGTTAAGCATAGTGTCTGGTGCATAGCATCTAATATATGCTAGTTATTGAGCTACTGATAGAGAACTTGAACAACTTAGACCTCCCTAAATCTTCTCAGTTCTGCAAAATCTTCCAGGATACTATGAATCTAGAGATATAATGTGTGTGGAACTGCTTTGTCAACAGTAGAGCACTATCAACATGTAAGATGATAATGGACATGTAAGTGTGTAATGGTCCTGTGGACTCTAGAGCACAGAATTAATCTATGATTGCTATGTGTGAAGTGATTCCATGTCTGTCACACCAGTGTGGAAGCCAGCTGATCTGGGCAAAATCTACCAGCAAAGTCTGTCCATTAATCTACTGTGTCTCATATATGGAGGTAATGCACTAGCCTTCTGAATCTGACCTTTTTCTCCAAAGGTACGCAGGAATTTGCAGATCCCATCCCTACCTCCTATTCTATACTCTCTTTGGCTAAATGTAATAACAGGACACCTATCTAACCTGTGGGAAGCACTGTGCAGCCATGACATAAGGGATGCTCCTTGAACCTCATGTAATCACAGCATGACCCTTATCTCACAGCTCACGGGTCTCATAAACTGATCCAGCTTTCTACCACTTTCTTTGTCAGGAGTCAGGGCCCCAGGGAGTATGTGCCACATAGAATTCATTTGCAGTTTCAACCAGGCGTGATCTTAAACCCAAGCAGTTAATTTGGGGGTTTGGAATAAGGTAAATATTTACTCTCTTCTGAGTAAGAGGACATTTTACTCTCAACTCATAAGCCAGATGAAAGGAACTAAGCCTATTACTTTTAAGAGCAGTATTCTAAAACTTTGTGAAAAGTTTTATTGAAGAAATTCCCATTTTAATTTTCTCGTGTAGGATTTGCGAAGAAATCAAAAGAGAATAGCTGAGTTGAATGCAACAATAAGAAAATTAGAAGACAGGAATACCTTGCTTGGAGATGAACGAAATGAATTGGTGAGTTCTAAGCAGAATTTTTACAAATTTTATTATTTTTTAGGCATTTTGTTATAGTAGTATGTCCACGTTCATTCGCTCAGTCATGTCCAACTCTTTGCAACCCCATAGCCTATAGCCCACCAGGTTGCTCTGTCCATAGAATTGTCCAGGCAAGAAGTCTGGAGTGGGTTGTCATTTCCTACTCCAGGGGATCTTCCTGACCCAGGGATCAAATCCTTGTCTCCTGCACCGGCAGGTGGATTCTTTACCACTGAGTCACCTGGAAAGCCCCTATAGTGGTATATGTGATGTTATAGTACAGAATAGTAAAGAAAAGTGCACAAATAATAAAGGTACAATTCAATAACTATGCCCAATGTGTAGTACTCATATAACTACTAGCCAGATGAATAAGTGGAAGACTACCAGCATCTCCAAACTTCCCCCTTCTTGAGACCTCTCTCAATCACCATCCTTCTAAAGTTAACCATGGTACTGAATTCTCTTACTATAGATGTCTATCGCCATTTTGTGTGTGTGTGTGTGTGTGTGTAATAAAGTTTTATTAAAGTATAAAGGAGATAGAGAAAGCTTCTGACATAGGCATCAGAAGGGGGCAGAAAGAATACCCACTTGCTAGTGTTAACAATGAAGTTATATAATCCAAAGAATATCTGGAGGTTGTAAAGACCTCATCAGACCTACTCCCGTAATTTACATTTTAAGATAACACTGTCCTCAGGCAAGATACATCCTTGTAAAGACCAGGTCTACTCCCATAATTAACATTTTAAGATAACAGAAGGTTGAATCCAAAGACTGTCCTTAGGCAGGATACATTATTGTTATATAATCCTAAGGAATGTGGAGAAAGAAAAAAAGTTTGTCCTTTCTTCCTCCTTGAGAATTCCAGACCCCTATCTCCTTGGGGACCCCTAGACTCCCTATCAACCTGCCTAGGAACTGACTCTCTCATTCCCCCCTTTTCTTTTAGGAGAATTATGTTGCCTAGGGAAAAGGGGCGTTGTTCTCATTCCATAACTATTTCCGAGCTGACAAGGGGCATTGTCCCCTAAATTGGTGAGGCAACATATTCTCCTAATCCTCATATTGAGGATATCTGATCCAGGGGCCCCAAATAGTAGCTGGAGGAAGCTACAGCAGTAGCAGGAGTTTGAGCAACCATTTGTAACTTAAAAGCTTTCATGCGGCTAGAAACAAATCCAGTTATACAGTTACAGATGCAGGGAGCAAACAGCAAGAACAAAACTATAAGAATTATTGTAATTAAGTTGTTGGCTAACTTTTGGGGACGGCCCTGTTTGTTCCCAGCATATAGAGGCAGTAGATATTAAACGTCCTTTTTCAGGAGTTAGCCATGTAACCTCATCCCATATTTGGTAAACGTCAGGTAAAAAACCATTTTAAAAATGTGTTGTAGGGAATTCCCTGGAGTTCCAATGCTTAGGACTCAGTGCTTTTATGGCCAGGGCCCAATTTCAATCTCTGATCAGGGAACTAAGATACCACAAGCTGTGCAGTGTGTCCAATAACCACCAAAAAAATGTGTTATAAATGGAATCATACAATAATTATCCTTGTGTGTCTGGCTTTTTGCTCAGTGTTACATTGATGAGAGTCATTCATTGTGGTGCATATAGAATTCATTCATGTTCACAACTCTATCCTATTTGAT
Source organism: Bos mutus (assembly GCF_027580195.1). Lineage (NCBI taxonomy): Eukaryota > Metazoa > Chordata > Mammalia > Artiodactyla > Bovidae > Bos > Bos mutus. Next base: position 98,581,910 of record NC_091623.1, on the reverse strand, counting down.
TATATGATTATTATATATTTATTATAAAAGTCTATGGTATATATATATTATTATAAAAATATATGGCACAATATGTATATACAATTATATGTGATGAGTATATGTAAATATTTATTCATCTATTGTTAATGGACATATCTGTTGTTCCATGATAGTTTAAAGTTGTTAATGGTTCTATTACGTCATGTCCTGGTGAGAAAATATATTCATGTCTGGGGGGACTATACCAAGGAGCAGAATTACGGGATCATAGAGTATGCATGCAGTCGATTTCAGCACTTATTACCAAACAGTTTTCCACAGTTGTTATGACAATTAAACTCCCTCAAATAATATATGAATTGCATTTTCTCCTTGTCTTTATAAACATGTAAAGATAATATTATAGATCATTTTAGTCATTTGGTGGGTGTGAGGTATATTCTTATTATAGAATTTTCATATTTATTTTCCGTCTTACTAATGAGTCAGAGTAACTTTCCAAATATCTAGCGGCCTTTTTGATCTCCTGTGTACTTTGCCCTTTGTCTTTTGCCCATTTTCTTTTGTGCTGCTTTCATTTGCTTTTTAGTAGTAGGAATTTTTTACATAATTTTTAGATGTTTATGTTTAAAATAGCCTGTCATATAGTTTACACTTTTTTTGGTGGCTGTTGCTATAATGCGGTTATTTTCAGACTCTAAACAGAAGGGACACATTGTCTTATGTCTTCCCAGTTAAAGCGTGTGCGGGAAACCGAAAAACAATGTAAACCTCTTCTGGAAAGGAATAAGTGCCTCGCCAAGAGAAATGATGAACTGATGGTGTCTTTGCAGCGCATGGAAGAGAAACTAAAAGCCGTTACCAAGGAAAATTCAGAAATGGTATGTATCACACACTCTGCAAAAGTGCAGCTTCCTTGTTTTTATTATGCCACTAACCTGACTTCTTGGTCTTTCCCAGTTTATTTTTAAAATATTATATAGTGCTATCTGTGAAGGTTTAGATTTTTCCCTTATGTAAGCAAGGAAGAACCCATAAGGAAGAAATCAAGAGAAGGCTGCTGGCTCTGAATTTTATGGAGTTTCTAAATTTTGCAGAACGATAGGAGTACTTCCAGGAATCTGCACACTCTCCAAAAGCTCCAAAATAGAGAAGCAGAGTTCCAACCTGTCTCCTCAGCCATGAAAGCCTGATTCCAGGACGAACAACAAGGCCCTACTACAGCACAGGGGCCTGTATTCAATATCCTGTGATATTACAATTATCCTGTGATAAACCAGAATGGAAAAGAATATAAGAAAAGAATGCATATGTATACATATGTATAACTGAGTGACTTTGCTCTACAGAAGAAATTAACACATCATTAATCAAATATAATTCACTAAAATTTTTTAAAAATAAAGTGTTTTAAAAAGAGACCCCCCTTCCAAGAGTTTTACTAATGTTTTCTTTATAGAACAATATAGTAAGTACCCACATCTTCTAAGATCTTGCATAATAACTGGAAATAGATGCCATCATTTGCCTTATATAGAGAGGTGATGTGCTAATGTACTCTGACAAACTTCTAGTCCAGCTGTAGAGATCTTCAGACATTCCCAATGATTTCCACCTACTATAGCAGACAAAATATACGTGAAGATGTTAGTTGGTGTGTGTGTCTATGTATTGAAGCTAGGCAGTTTTCACATTTATCTGGAACCTCATAAAATTTCTACAGACATTTTATATTAACCACTGAAGTTTGGGATTTTTAGTCTCCACCTATACTTTCTTTTTTTTTTTTTTCTCAACTCAGAGAGAAAAAATCACATCCCATCCACCCTTGAAGAAATTAAAATCTCTAAATGACCTCGATCAAGCTAATGAAGAACAAGAGACAGAGTTTCTAAAACTTCAGGTCATTGAGCAACAAAACATTATTGATGAGCTCACAAGGGTAGGTCTTGGTTAATCTGTAAACTCTAAGCTGTTTTCAAGGACGAGTAAGCAAGAAATCAACATACACTAGAAGCACTTAATAATTTTGAATTAGCCCTAAAGGTCCAAGTTCATGTGATCAATATGTAAATAGGTTCAAGAGACTATTCCAAAACTCCTTTATATTCTTTAACTGTTTTCTATCTTTTCAGTTATAATCCTTTGTTAACTAATTTGGTAACTCAAATAATAGCTACAGAGCACATTAAAAGAATTTCCAAATGTATTATATATGAGTAGGTTGATGGCGTGATGTATCTTGTAATTACCTTCTAGTATCAAGATTCTGAGGCTCGGAGATTAAATATTTTGCCTATAATAACAGGACTATAGGCCTCTTATTTCCCAACACCTGATTCAGTGTCTGGTAGTTTAATAAATATTTGTCGCATGAACAGCAATGTCACAATGACATGACAGCTGAAATTCCAGTCCAGATGTTCTGAGGACTTTAGTACCTGCTGAAGTAGGTCAAGCAGTTGTTACTCTCATCTGCATCTGGCTGAGACCTATGTTACGTGAAAGTCACTCAGTCGTGTCCAGCTCTTTGAGACCCCATGGACTATACAGTCCATGGAATTCTTCAGGCTAGAATAGTGAAGTGGGTAGACTTTCCCTTCTCCAGGGGGGTCTTCCCAACCTAGGGATTGAACCCAGGTCTGCCGCATTGCAGGCAGATTCTTTACCAGCTGAGTCACAAGGGAAGTCTGTGTTACCAACAGCTTTGGACTAAGACCTGTATCTGCATTTGGGTTTTCCCCTTTGCCTCTATGTCTTTATTCTGCAAGTGACATCTGTGATCACTCTAACTTCACGACCAAGCCAAGGCTTACAGAGGTGAACTAGTGATGGGAGAACTTCAGACAGTATTCTCCAGAATAGGGTGAACAACTTGATTTACTGCTATTGAGGACAAAAAGGATTATAAATTCTGCTTATAATTATTTATGGTTCACCCTTTAAATGTTTTCTATATTGAGTGTATGTTATAATGCATATGCCACATTAAGGAGAGTCATCTAAGTATAAATTTTTAAAGTTTTGAATATATTGAGATTGGATGATCAAATTATTTTTGTTTATAAAGGTGGGGAAAAATTAATACCACTGGCTTAATCTAGGTTATTTGTTAAACATGCCCTTCAAATTTATATACCCCTCACTTCAGTTCCACATCCTTAATAACTAACTCATAAATCTCACAGATTCACTAGTCTAAGAATTTGCTTGACTTTGAGTATCCTCAGTTTAAACCAAGTTTCTTACAGAATTTTGAGATGTTGAGGCATTTCTACCAGACTTTCAGACAGACATAAGTGTTACTTATTTCTTCCACTTTTGAATTTGTACGATAACCATATGGAATACTTAGAAGGTGAACATCAAATTCCCAGAGTATCTCCTTTCGCAAAAAGAATGAATTAAGAAATCAGTCATTATATCTGGGCTTCCCTGATAGCTCAGTTGGTAAAGAATCCACCTGTAATGCAGGAGACCCCATTCAATTCCTGGTTCAGGAAGATCTGTTGGAGAAGGAATAGGCTAACCACTCCAGTATTCTTGGGTTTCCCTTGTGGCTCAGCTGGTAAAGAATCCACCCGCAATGCGGGAGAACTGGGTTCTTCCTGGGTTGGGAAGATCCTTTAGAGGAAGGCAAGGCTACCCACTCTAGTATTCTAGCCTGGAGGGATCTGAGGAAACTGAAGAATCCTACTTTAGGAGAACAATGAATAGCTATTTTATACTTCATTTCAAGTATAAAACAAAGGATGCCAATTAGGAGCACAGTGTACTTCCTGACTCTGAGGCTCTCAGATCCATACAGATTATCATGAAAAGTTGTAAAATATTCTTCCTTTGAAAATACTTAAGTATCAAATCCAAAGTTGCCAAATTTTACAAAACATAATCTTATTTTAAATAGAAATATGTCATGCCTCAGGGAAAAAACAACTCTGTCTTTCAAAACAAACAAACAAAAAAAACCTATAGGGAAATATGTACCAACTCAAGATCTGAAAAGCCTTTCATCTGTTTTCCAGGACCGGGAAAAGCTCATTCGTAGAAGAAAGCATAGAAGAAGTTCCAAGCCAATTAAGGTAATGAGGAAACTAGGTTATCAGGCTTTGGCCACACACAAGCACAGCCAGAGGAGTGAGGCTTGCCAAGGCATCTTCCTGCAAAGACATGATAAATCAGATGTTCCTGAACTGCAGCAGAGCATGGGGTTTATTTGCCAGAAGAAAATCTTTCCTCTTGACAGTTCTTAGAAGTCCAAAAATGATTGTGTTGTTGAAAAAAATAATTGTGTTGTGGATTTTAAGCTGAAAGTGTTTGCCTTAATACAGGTTTTCTGAGTGAAGAACCCACTAGATTTGATGTAGAAAGGGTTATCTGTTATCTGACAAGGTGGAGAGTCATGCTTCAAGAACATGCAAAACATATGATTTGGTATCTCCCATGAATAATATTAGCATCTGATACCCATCCTATAATTGATTAAATTATATTTTCATTATTCACTTGGGAAATATTATTGATAATGCCAATTCTACTATCTGTATAGCCTCTTAAAATCCACAAAGTTTTGCTATTTAATTTGTCAATTTGTTTGATTTTTTTTAAACAATTGCCTCATTTGATAACGCACATTGAGGTACAAAAAAATGGGGGCTGAAATCTACTACCAGTGAAATGTACAAATGTTTCCTACTTTCTAGAAAGATAGAATGACAAGATGTATCCAAAGCCCAAATACATGTTTATTGTTTTAATCATAAAGTCTTCTAAGAAAATTAATTATAGACTTTGCAAAATATATGTAGTAGATATGAATCACATTATTTATACTTTAAAAATAGTAATTAAGTAAAAATTATAAAGCCACTTAAAATGATGCCATTGAATAATGAAGATATGGGAAAATGTTTATAATATTTAAAAACACAAAAAACAGTTGCCTCATTTGATTTGAATGTGGAATTAGATGATAGGATTTGATAATCCCCTTCTCATAGATACCTGAACTTTCAGAATTTCTTGGTTATAGCTTAAATACCCAACAGAAGAAATCACATAAAATCAGCATGATATAAAATGTAACATAAGAGAGGATCCAAGGTTTTTATGAAGAGAGCCAAATATGAATGAATCTTCCTCCAAAGTATCAAAGTGAAATAACACAGAAGAAGCATTTATTGGAATTATGGTGTTCATGCTTAATATGTTTATTTTATCAAAGAAGCATTGAAGGAGCTGTGTGTTCTCTGTTCATTGCATGTCTGCAGTTGACAGCGTGTTGGTAATGTGCTGACTTTCCCCACTTAGTTCTTCTGGTAAATGTGTACTGTCCCTCCATTAGAGGCCTGTTTTGGACCCATTTATTGGCTATGATGAGGACTCCATGGATTCAGAAACATCATCCATGGCCTCATTTAGAACAGACCGAACACCAGCTACTCCTGATGATGACTTGGATGAGGTAGGTTTTTTTACTTTTCTCATCTTTTCTGATATTGTCACATCTTTCCTTGAAGGGAGGGAAAAAGCATTTCACTTTTTATCTCTTTTATGAAAAGCACATACTCTCATAACAGTGACCAGTTTTGAGATCTTGCCTGGCTTTGTTACCTCTTGGAAAAGAGCTTCACCTATGTTATGTAGCCCTTGTAGAAACTTCTCTGAAGTTCAGCTCTGTAGTTTGAAGACTTTTTCAAGATATATATAATTACTCTTCTAAATTCTTCATCCAGAGAAAGTGTGAACCAAATGACAAGCTTAGAAGAACAAGCTTTTTTTTTCTGATTTGTTTTTATTTATTTATTTTTACTTAAACTTTTTATTTTATATTGGGATATAGCTCATTAATAATGTTGTAATAGTTTTAGGTGGACAGCAAAGGGACTCAGCCATATATATATATATATGTACCTGTTCTCCCCCAAACTCCTCTTCCATCCAGGCAAAGTTCTGTGTGCTATATGGTAGGTCCTTGTTGGTTATCCATTTAAAATAGAGCAGTGTGTCATGAACATCCCAAACTCCATAACTATTCCCTTCCCTCTCCCTTCCCTCCAACAACCATTAGAAGAACAAACTTTTAAATTTAAGTCTAAGACAGTGTTTAGCAAAGTTTGCTTGCTAGGCCACCTTCATCAGAACTATCTAGGGTGTTCAGTTACTGTGAAAGTTCCTGGACCACACAACTCCTGACTTAGGATCTTGAGGGTGGAATCCCTAAACCTCTCTGATGATTGTGTTACATTCTCAAGTTTGAGACCTAAAGCTTTAAAACTATGTTTTGTGATTTACCTGGGGAAGAAGTTGTTAGATATGAATATATTGCAAGGAACTGAGACTAAAATTCTGATTATCATCTCCTCAAATTTGCATCCAAAATCTGGGTATAAGTTTTTTTATCATTTGAGTCCAAAATTTTCTGTAATCCAATCCCAAATGGGCAATAATCAGAAATATATAAATAAGTAAATGCTTCTTTTATTCATAAATACTTAAATATTTCTGCAATTTGCATCTTAAAAGTGTTATAGTGTTTGTGCCTGTAACATCCTTTAAAATTAAGAATAAAATTACATAGAATCCAAAATCATGCAAACTTTTATTTCTCTTTAAACAATTTACATGGACACAGGAAGTGAACGTAACATAATTATTTTTTGGCTTTTTTTTATAACCTCAAGAGTTTGGCAGCTGAAGAATCTGAGCTGAGATTCCGACAATTAACAAAAGAATACCAGGCTCTCCAAAGAGCATATGCCCTCCTGCAGGAGCAGACTGGAGGCATCATTGATGCTGAAAGAGAAGCCAAGGTTAGTGTACATCTGCGAGAGTGCCCTGAATGGGCTTGCAAGAGCCACAGCATAAAAGTACCACAGACATAAAAGTATCAGTAGGATAGCTTTCCTTGTACCCTTCTCTCCAACGCAGCTTTTGAACTGCTTTATCTTTTATGTCAACAAACGTTGGACTAGAGACATTAGAGCCAGCTTAGATCAATGCTTTTGTTCCTTTAAAGACAGTTGAGTGCCTAGTTTTCATTTATGCTATTTGAAACCTTATACTTTCAAAGTTAGACAATGCTGAATTTTTATAATCCTTTTTTTTTTTTTAGTTTCTTGTTTGAAAAAAAAAAAAAAAAACTCATCTTTCAAAAGCAATGGTTAGCCAGTTCCTTTTCTTAGTTCATAAGTGCCCAGCATTACATTGACAGCCTACTGAGAATTATCACTGATAATATCTCACTTAACCCCTGTGCCAGCCCTCTAAGGTAGGTATTTTATAAAAGAGGAATTTGAGGCTCAGAGAGGTTAATTGAATTGCTCAAGATCACACAGCTAATAAATGGAAAACTGTTGATTCCGAGTCATATTTTACTAGGTCAGTTATTTTTTTCCATTATCTTGCAACTGCCTCACATAAATCTATTTTTTTAAAAAAACCACACACAGTACTAATACTTGACATTTACTGAGTCCTTGCTGTATTTCAAGCATTGTTCTGAGTATTTTATACACATTATCTTATATAATCCTAAAACAACTGTATGTTAGATGCTATTATTAACTTCTTTCTAGAGGGGAGGAAATAGTAGCTTAGTAGAAGTTAAATGTAGCTTGGTTATGTTAAAGCCAGGATATGTAGCTTATAGGAAAGCTAGGATACGAACCTTAGAGAAAGCAATGGCACCCCACTCCAGTATTCTTGCCTGGAAAATCCCATGGATGGAGGAGCCTGGTAGGCTGCAGTCCATGAGGTCGCTAAGAGTCGGACACGACTGAGTGACTTCACTTTCGCTTTTCTCTTTCATGCATTGGAGAAGGAAATGGCAACCCACTCCAGTGTTCTTGCCTGGAGAATCCTGGGGACAGTAGCCTGGTGGGCTTCTGTCTGTGGGCTTCCATCTATGGGATCTCACAGAGTCGGACACGACTGAAGCAACTTAGCAGCAGCAGCAGCAGCAGCAGGATACGAACCTAGTCCTCCTGAGTTCAGTCATCACCAGCATGCCATAACTGCCTCATATGCTAGTTTACATGGGTCAAAAATGAATGTGACTATCCAGTGATTTTATCTTACTTCCTTATTAGAAGGTCTACAGTGTACTGAGAAGTGCTGTAGGAACTATGTTAAGTTGGTTAGTGGAAAAGGATAGATATTATAACTATATATGTTTAAATGGTAGCATTCATACATACATACATGCACATACACATACCTAAAAGAGCAAACTTTTTTTTTTTAACCCATGGTGAACTGAAATAAACAGATCAGTAGTCATTAGGAAAGGGGGTGTGTGTGCTTTCATGTCTATGCCCTAATACTGTAAGAGTTGTGGATTCTTCTATCAGTATTTACTACCCATTCTTATGAGCATAGGACTGGTCAATGAAAATAATAGCATATGCCTTGTTTTTTGGAGAGGTGATGATATAGAAACCAGTTCTCCCTTTAGTCTCACTCTCCCATCAAAATACAGGTTTAGAAATGTTTATGGCCATTAGAGTAAGAAAACTTACTATTCTGAGCAAAATAGTCTAAAACAAATCAACATGTGGGAAAAAGAGTAATAAATTCAAAGAAAATAGAAATACAAAAATAGTCAATATAGATGAAAAAGTTATCAGTGAAAACAGAAGACAGTCGTTTCAATACAAGAAATAAATAGGTTAAAGTTAACATAATTATTAGTTAAAATAATTCATTCAAAGTTAAAATAATTCTTAGCAAGCTAAGTTTCAAATTTTTAACCTGATAAAGGTAAATATAATATTTAACAGTTCAAAGAAATATTCTCCTCACAGTGAACAATAAGAAAATAATCCTTACCATCGCTGATTTTGTTCAACTTTGTACCAAAGGACCTATCCAGATCATAAGACAACGAAAAAAAAAATATGTGTATGGCCAGAAAATAAAAACAGATAATAGGATCATATAGAGAGAGAATAGAAGAGAATCTAAAAAATAACTATACTAAATGAAATAAGGTCATTCCATACAAATCAGTGTCCCAAACTGCTGATGTGCATGCATATGCACACACATATCACACACACATCACACACACACATCGCACACACACATACACACACACAAAGCACATGATAGATACATACATAAATAAATACTTACACAGATTTGGATTTAGACTTACATATAAGGCACAAAATTGGCTTTGAAAGGTTTTGGAGAGGCAAACGGGAGAAGACTTTCCAGAAGGGCCCTTGTTCAAAGAAAGAAAGAAATGGAGAGGTTCAAGGCATATTTAGGAAACAAGGAGATCACTAGGCGGTAAGGAGTGGACCCTGCACTGATGAATGGTGGGGAAAGATTGGAAATAGAAGACCAGTTCTCGAATCCCAAACTAAAGTTTGAATTTTAACCTGATGGTAAAGGGAGCCACTGAAAGTTATATGCAGAGAATTTAGAATGTAAAAAGAGATTTTAAAGTTTCTTCAATGGTAGAAAATTATTTTTTCTTCTCTCTCACTTGTTGAGTTCTAATCAGGGAACATGACGGGAAGAAAAAATGTAGAACTACCATTTTACTTACTGAGTTCTGGAATTTTGATTTCGCTAGGCTCAAGAACAACTCCAGGCCGAAGTGCTAAGGTATAAAGCCAAAATAGAAGATCTGGAAGCGACTCTGGCTCAGAAAGGGCAGGTAGGCATTTGGTTGCTCGCACTTCTGCAGATGCAGACGATTCAATCTGACCTTCCACTAGATCACCCTGTGCCCATTCAGGACACGGCTTGGCTCTCCACAGTGATCTTCTCAAACTGTGTCCAAATGTTGAGCTCTCTGTTTCTGTCCCTGGTGTTTTGCTGGCCAGAGTGTGAACCCAGCTACGAGAGCGAATGAGGCTGGGCAAGAGAGAGAATGCCCAAGGAAGAGGAGCACTGCACACTTAGCCTAGAGTGATCATGAACTGCTAAGACCAAGACCCACCCCTCAAGCTGCATTCTTTGCCTCTATGCTACATTGATGGTTCTGCATTTTAATGTTTTCCATCCATATGTATCTAGCCTGTGTGCATTCTGACCCCTTTCACTTTTTGCCTGTGTGGTCACTTCTGAGTCCCCAGAAGGCTGGTCCTGGATTATTCAGACTGAAAAAGATAGGGTTAGCGAGTGACAGTGTAAAGGGGGTTAAATTTTCCTGGCAACTTTGGCCCCAACATCTTAGAATGAGGAGCTGGCTGGGGTGAGTGACATTTACCAGTCGCTGGCAGGCAAACAAACCGGGTGGAGAGAAGACAGCTCTGGCAAAGTGGTTTGACGACACATGCTCTTTCGTGCCACTCTGAAATGCTGACTGCGCGATATTCTTTGTCAAACAGGATTCACACTGGGTAGAAGATAAACAACTTTTCATTAAGAGAAACCAGGAGCTTTTAGAAAAGGTATGTGGGGCGCAACACCCTAATGGGGCAGAGGAGAGACTGATGAGAGATCCAGGAGCAGCAGGGGGTCCTCTCAGGAGTGGCACAGGGGCTAGGGGACGGGGAGGCTTTTCCGGCTGTGCTCCCCTCTGCTGCGTGCCCAACCGCATCTCTGTCACTGCCATCACCATCAGTTGAGTGGCCCGTGGTGTGCATGGCTCTGTGCTGGGCATTGTGCCGACTTGAAAGATGTGATCCCTGAAACCTATTGATTTGTTGCATATATATATACTGTATATTTACTGTACATATATATATAGCCATACGCACACACATCCTATGTGGTTGTCCATCTACAAGAACACTTATGAAAAGGACTGATGATTTTGTACAAGGAAGTGACTCCAAGACATGCTACAGCCTACCATTGACTGGGTTCTCACTGTTAATTTTTTGCCAATCTTGGCTGCTTATTTATGTATTTATTTTATGAAAGAACGTTTCAAAAGATACATCCAAAGCACAAAGGAGCATGTCCCGGAGGTTGTTCAACAAATCAAGTTACAGAGGCATGGTTTTGGCCCAATAGATAGAATTAATTTGGGTTAGCTGAATGTAGGCTTTTGATTTGGGGCAGTGAAATACAACAGAGATCATTTTCCATTCAAACATGGCTTTTCCTTTGGTATTAACATTTGCCTTTAATTACATGAAATGATTACAAAATAATCTTATATTATTCTTGACAAAAAGAGAAAGACCATGTGAGTAAGGGAAGTAATTCTGAAGGGGGACGCAGAGTTATGTAAAAATTATTTTAGAATTGTTTCTACCAATATTCACTGGCCTTGACAAGTAATAAAAATGAACTGCAACACCCTGGTAAGCATGGAAAGGGAAAGACGATGGTTGTCCTTCCTTCCCGCTGGTCGTGTCTCACTTTCTGCATGATGAGAGACAGAGCTGATGTATAGAAGCAGGGTAGGTATTCCAGGATTGAGGATTGGTACTCTCAGAAAGGTTAATGATCCCTGAAAAGAAACTTTATGGACACTGGCCCTAGTTTCTGAATTGCATGCGGCCACCTGTGAACCATTAACATGATGACTGGTGCTACGCACCAGATCCAGGAATTTCCCCAAATATCCCATCTCTGATCTCAATCCAAGGCTCTAGGAAACAGTCGACTTATAAAAACTTTCAAACATTTACTAAACCACAAAAATCTAGTGTAAAAAACTTGGTTGACTACATAAATTAATGTCATATAGTATCTCACCTCCCCCTATATTTATTTTTCTATATCAGGAGGCTAAGTGAAAAGAGAATTTTAGTAGTCTCTGAGATGCCCAGTAGTAAGTGTTATCACACTGTTTATCATCTAAAAAAAATAACTCCCATTATGTCTGTCTGATTTCCTTTAGTCTATAAAGGAAATTTTTGAGCCCAGCCTTCTAAGAGTATAAGAAAACCAAAGCGACAATAAAACTAAACACTCTACTTCAGGTGTTTACACTTGAGAAAGTAAGATTTACTCTAGGTTAAAAAGCCCTTGATTTTTTATTTCCAAATTCAAAATTTTAAACAGTTAGTGTACAGAAAGCCCACTCACACAGCTAATATTGAAGGCAGCGCCAAACCGATTGCAGACCATGGCAGTGTTCTGATGCCTTGTGGACATGGGTTCTGTGTATATATACAGTATATATACAGGGCAAGGCAGCTTTGTACACAACAAAGTGAATGGCATACTTCATCAGGTTATACTAGACACCCTACAGGAAAACCCTATGGGAAAACAGAACGGAGAGGTGTCATTTTGGATTGAGGAGCCAGGGGAAGCCTCTTATGGTAGGAGATGTCATGGAAGTATAGGATTTCCTCACATAGAAAAGGAAATGGGAGAGCCCTTTTCAGGCTGAGATGAGCCGACAGAGCTCCTGGAGTAATCAGAATATAGGGTAGATCTGGGTTTCTAGATCCAAGTGCGTGTAATCACATGTGAGTGAGTGTGTGTATGTATGTAGACATGACAGTGATAACACCTAAATATGATGAGCAGATTATTAAAGTTTTTATTTCCATATTGAGACTTTGGCTTTATTCTGAAGGTAACTAGAATTCAACAAAGTTTTGTGTAGGATCAGAGCTGTCTTATAAAAAATATTTCTTCAGCAACTTGTAACTCCAGAAATAAGAGGTGTCAGTCTCCATTGTTTGCACCATGTAATCTAGTTCTTGGACACTGTCCCTGACCACGTGGGACAGATACGTTTTTCACAGGGTCCCTAGACTTGATCTCAACGAGTGGAGTATCCTCCAGCATTTTCCTTTATGACCCAAACAGTTCAACCAAAGGATAACTAGAAGGAAAGCCAAAGATTTATTTTATTCATATGTACTTGGGATTTTTTCTTCATGATTTAGATGATTTATTCACTGAGTAAATGAATGCTGTCCATGCTTGCTTTGCAAAGTTGTAGATGCTTTTTTGCAATGTCCACCTAACTTGAGGATTTACTTTATTAGATAGAAAAACAAGAGGCAGAAAATCACCGGCTCCAACAGGAACTACAGGATGCCAGAGACCAGAATGAGCTGCTGGAGTTTCGAAACCTAGAACTAGAAGTAAGGAAATGATGATGATGATAAAAATAATCATAACAATTAACATACACTGATCCCACTCTATGTGTGAGGTGCCGAATTAAGCATTTCAGATACATACACTCACTGGACCTCACAGCCACAACCAAGATTTGACTGAGGAGGCAACTGAGGTTAAGTAACTTGTCCAACTCCTGTGACTAGTCAGTGGTGAAACATTGATGCAACTCAGAATTGTCTGCCCAGATACTGTACTTTACAACATGGTTGCCTTTATGAATAAGACTAACGAATAATTTTTAAATAGTCTAAGTAGATTTCAAACTTTGTAAATATTTCATTTCTTTTACATAATCATTTCCATCCTCCATTGAATCCTGACTCAGAAAATTTTCTTTTATATATTTCAAATTAAATTTCAAAATGTACTATATACAAAAGTATTTTATTGTTAGACTCTTGAATTTGTAAGTAAACTTTTTATTCTGTAATGCATTATGCAAAAGGCTAGGAAGCAAGGTAATTTCTTTTAGGAAATACTCTGGTTAACCTAAGTTTCAGAGTCTATATTTTTAAAGTAAAACATAATCAAATCAGATTCTGATTGTATCATGCAGAATCTGGCTTAGGGTCTGGTTGAAGTATGCTGATATGTAAAGGATAAGAAAATTTCCCATTTGATTTCTTTGTTATTTTGCCAGCAATTTTTTCTTGAAGATATTTCACATTAGGTTTGAATAATATCAAACATTAGGTTTGAATAGAGTTTGCAGTTGGTATGCTTCAGTGAAGAAGTCATTTTGGTAGCCCACTTATCTTACTCATCAACCTTAAGTGAACTGAATATGCAAAAGGACCCTGAGCTGCCATAAAGCTTCATGGTCAGAAGAAGATTCTTTGTGACACCTGAAAGCTCTAAATATTCATACAGTTTAAAATGGAACTCTACTTCCCACATTTCCCTGATCAAAAAATTTGCAAACCTGGATGACACGGTGATAAATTCTTCTCCTATAACTCTCCATTGACTAATCAGTTCTTTTCCATTACATTCAAGCATGAACATCTTGAGTTCAATTTCCTATTTTTTATTTTTTTGCCAAATGGCATATTGATAAACTGCTGAATTAGCGTAGAGAACACAGACAACTGGTTTAGTGATTAATCAGTTGTTGCTTTTTTTTTTTTTTCAATTCCTATATATTCTTCACTGTATTTCAAGGAAAGAGAGAGACGATCCCCTCCATTTAATCTGCAAATTCACCCATTCTCAGATGGTGTGAGTGCTCTCCAGATCTACTGTATGAAGGAAGGTGTCAAGGTAGGCAGATGTTTCCTTGTGTGTGTTGTAGACAGTAGACGATCTGGGAACTGGAAAAGGGGAGGTTGCTGGTCACCGTTTGGTCTTTCAGTCACTGGGTGTCATTTTGATACAAACCATGTAGGAACTGAAAATAGTCACATCTGTGGGAGAATTAACAGAATGTACACAAATAAATGTGTGACAGATATATGAACAGTAACAGCAAAAAAAAAAAAAAAAATAGGAAGCAATGATTATTTTAAAAAGAGTGATATAGAATCAAAATATGTGTAAAGATAATTACCCTTGATTATCTAGAGGAAATATTAAATAAATTTCAGTGCTTGAAGAAACATATTTCAAGGATGCCAGATAAAAAGGTATTTGTTGTGCTGTTCTGATGGCTGTGGAATTCATTATCTTGGAATTTCAGTATTAGAAGAAATCTAGAAATCATCTCACCACCGTCTCTTTTGCTGTGAGTGTTTTAGGTAGGATTTCCCTTTTGGGTTTCCCTGGTGGTTCAGACAGTAAAGAATGTGCCTGCAATGCAGGAAACCCAGGTTTGATCCCTGGGTGGGAAGATCCCTCAGAGAAGGGAATGACTACCCACTCCAGTATTCTTGCCTGGGAAATCCCACTGACAGAGGAGCCTGGCAGGCTACAATCCATGGGGGGTCACAAAGAGTCAGACACAACTGAGCAACTGACACACTCCCTTTTGGAAGGCTTTAGGGATTATAACATGCTGTTCACTTAGACATAGTATATAATTTTATTTTTAGTGATATTGGAATACATTTTAAATGTTAAGGTCTAGCGGAAGTGGCTCCGTCTCCTGGAAAATATATTGTCCTTGCATGTGACAAAATCACGTAGCAGCTGTCTGTTCCAGATGTAAGGCTAGGAATCCTCCTGCTCGTGCCTTCTGCATGGCCCCTCCTGCTCCCACTCTGACTGCCAAATATACCTGCTTTAGTTGCCTTCTTTTTACCTCTGAGACTGAGCTAGACTTTTGTATTTCTGTGGATAGGGATCTGATATACTGTTATCTATGGGCTTCCCAGGTGGGGCTAGTAGTAAAGAACCCACCTGCCAATGCAGGAGACTTTAAGAGACTTGGATTTGATCCCTAGGTTGGGAAGATCCCCTGGAGGAGGGCATGGCAACCCACTCCAGTACTCTTGCCTGGAGAATCCATGCACAGAGGAGCCTGGAAGCCTTCTGTCTAAGGGTCGCAAAGAGTCGGACACAACTGAAGTGACTTAGCACACACACACACATGCTGTTATCTGAACATAAGTGAGAGGAGAAAGTGGTACTAATGGAGAAATCGGGTAGAAAATTGTGCTTCCTTGACTTCCATCGTAAACCATTCTCATGTTGTTTAAACTTCTGGCCTTCCTGGGCTACATGAAGATTTGTAAACCAAAGCAGTTTTTTGATTCAACTCTAAATGAGAAGCACTTCACCTGTCTTTTCCTTAGATGTTTTGTTTTTAAATAAATCACAGACAACCTAATCCAACGTATGTAATTTATACCCAACAGCACTTTAAATGGTGCAGTTGCTTCAAACTGACTGGGGTGAAGCGATATAATAAAAATAAGCTGTTTCCCATAAATGGAGTCAATACTAAATACCCCAAAAATGAAACTGCACTATAGTTTTCTATGCAGCTGTCAAAATCTCAAGCAGGTCAGATCCCATGAATTAGAGTGAAATTGGCTGGTTATTTAAATTTATTACTGTTACTTTTCTTTATACTTGAAATCTATCAGAGTTGGAACAAATTTTCAATAATCATGAGAAAAAAATTTACTGAGAAAATTTGGAGTTCTTATATATCCTAGACCCTTTTATATACAGTCTCTTTATCCTCAAATCAGCCTGTGAAGGAGGAATTTATTATCTCCATTTTGCAATGGGCGGAATTGAAAATGCATTGTTAAGTTTTGCCAGGTTCACACAGCTCATAAGAAGCAGAGTGGAAATGTAAAACCAGTTGTGACTGATTGAAAACAGCTCAAGGAGGTACAGGTCTTAAAATGTCCTCTCTCCTTTAAGGTTAGGGCACTGATAGAATGGTTAAGCCACTGTTGCACCTTTGACTTGAATGCAGCTCCTTGATTTTGCAGGATGTGAATATCCCTGATCTCATAAAGCAGCTTGATATCTTGGGTGATAATGGGGTAAGTAATGAATAAAGTGCAGTAGAAATATGAATTTGTCTAAAGAGAAGCAAGAAATACTTGCCAATGCATCATGTGTAAAATAAGAGCAAGTGAAGAGAACTCTACTCGGTAATTTGTAATAACCTAAAAGGGAAAAGAATCTGAAAAAGAATATATATGTGTATAACTAAATCACTGTACTGTGGACCTGAAACTAACACAACATTGTAAATTGACTATACCTGAAACACATACATACTTACATATGTACCTAAATTGAAACAAACTTAAAAAAAAAATGACAAATGAGACTCCAGGTTCGCTTAAGCTTACGCATTCCGGAAGAGAATCAACAATTTATCAGATCACTCAGTTTAAGGATTATAAGGGTCTCTGCAAGGTAGTGGCAGAAGTGGGAACGCAGAAGGTGCTTTTCTTGGGCAGGTTTCAGGTTGGCATGCTGACAACATCAGTGGTGATTAAAGCTAATTACCTTCTAACTGTTGCTGGGAGGCATCCGGCATAAAATTAATCAGTCATGCAGTTGCAAATACTGCTAAATAGTAGGGTTGGTGGCAGACCCATAAAAATGGACCAGGAAACTATAATCCTTTCTCTTTCTGAAACACCTTCCTGACAGGGTCAAGGCATATTAATTCAGTGGGAGGACCATTCATTGAAATACTCAATGAATGACACATGCAGGTTGAAATAGTCATGCTATTTTTTTCCCTTGAAAAATTATCAAAGCAGAGAACAAAATCAATTAAATCATATCAAACTGCTCTGAAGAGATTACTTTTTATTTCATTTTGGTTTCTGCTTTTCTTATGACTGTTAATGAAGTATGTTTACAGTGAAACATAAAATCAAATCAGGACTAGAGAGATATAAAAGCATCACATTTAATGTACTTTTTACAGGTTTTGAATGAACTCTTTGTTAGGAATTATTACTAAATAGAATAGACTGTTTGTGAATGTTCCATGCATCCATATGTGGCAGGCAAGTTAGGTAGTATTTTCTAACAGTGTAAATGTCAAAAGTGTCTTCAGCTTATTTTCTTTCTCTCCCCTTCACCCCGCACAGAATTTAAGAAATGAAGAGCAAGTGGCTATAATTCAGGCCAGCACTGTGCTGTCCCTGGCAGAAAAGGTAATAAATAGTACTAACATTCAAATCATCTCAATGTCTGACTTAAAACCTGGGGTTGAAGGACATTCTCTTTGCCCCTGATTTTGCATTATTGAATACCTAATAAATATTATATTCTTAACCCAGCTAGAATGAGAATAAACAAAATAAGAGTCTACACACTGATTTGGGGTGGGTACTTTGAAGCCTCTTAAAAATATGTGAAAATGCAAAACCTGATTTACATTACTGAAGCCACTGTTTTACCAAGCTGGGAAACCAATAATGAAGAAGTTTTTGTTAAGAGGTGGAAGATTGGAGTAGCGTGGCTCTTTCTACGGGTTTT
The DNA here is from genome assembly GCF_027580195.1 of Bos mutus. NCBI lineage: Eukaryota > Metazoa > Chordata > Mammalia > Artiodactyla > Bovidae > Bos > Bos mutus. The sequence goes on along the minus strand of NC_091623.1, from coordinate 98,563,979 downwards.
TCCTTGGATGTGTACATAACCATTTCCAACTGATTTTGTAACTTGGTGGTGGCTCCCTGCAGCCTCATTCAGAAAACGTTAACTTGGGGACTGTCAGAAGGGCAACCCTGAGCGTTCTCTCGCCCCCTTGTGTTTAAATCTGGTAAATGCAAGGGAGAGAAAAAGGAAAGAGCCAAGTGAAGAAGCCTGGTAATTGGCTGTACTCGGGGTGCCTTGAAAATTGGCACATAGTTAACTGGTGCACACAGCTGGATAAAGTGAGAACTGTCATATAAGTTCCTTGAGATTTTTTTTTTTAATTTCATAAATGCATAAAAATCATGTTGTAAATTAAATGAAACCATGAGCAAGCATTCACCTTGCTCCAATCTAGTTACTCAAACAAAATAATGACATCAAGAAAAAAATGGCAGAGGTAGAAAGATTTCTATAACATAAAAAGATACTTAAGAAATATTGAAACGATCCTTTTTTACATCTTGATTCAAGCAAACCAAGTGTGAAAAAAGCAACATTTTGCTGAAAACTAGGGAAGTTTTAATATGGACCAGGTATCAGATGATAAAAGGAATTAACGTTAAGTTTGCAGTGTGGAAATGGCCTTGTGGTTGTATTCTTTTTTAAGACCTGAAGTGTTTGGAATACATCCTGAAGTATTTCATGGGAAATATCTGGAATTTGTTCTTTAACTCTGTCTACCTATACATATTTCTACCCCTTGGTCCTTTCCACGATTGGTTTTGTCAAGCTTTCCCTTCTTCCCTTTTTTACCTTTGTCTGGCTAAATATTAATCATCAGACCCTCCCATACATGGGGAAGCCTTCCTACTCACCCAAGTCTAGTTAGGTCTTCTTTCTCTGTGTTCCTACAGTGACCTGTGCTTCTGTTACCCTAGATTTTAACAACTATAACACAAACACCTTTTTCCTTTTTATTTTAACTTATGCTGTTGTTCACTAGATTATGAGTTCCATGAGGGCAACTCTGGATTCTGTTTTCCACTCTTTGTTTTCCTGGTTTTCCAGCCCAGCATATTTAGTAAGAGATCAATCAGCATTTACTGAATGAGTGAATTCATGAAGACACTGTTCCAGTGATACAATAATAAAGAAAACACAGTCTTACCACCAGTTCTGCTACATTTATTTGGCAGTGATAGCCAGAGCATTTCATCCAGTTGGGGTTGTAAAGGGCTTTTCTTTATTGAAAGAAAAGTCACTTTAGGACTGCAAAGAAAACTTGGGGAAGTTTCTATGAAAGGCAGAGACTTCTTCATTTGACAGTTCTCTTAAAAACATGATGTACAAGAGAATTTGTTTCTCAATGGTAAGTGGGCAGCAAGCCAGAGGGAGCATTTTAATAAAACTAGGTGGTACACAATTGCAATATGAGGCTGTGTACAAGGAACCCATGACTTTGGACTGAAATTTGTTTCATGAGGGAAGTTCTGCATATGTTGAAGAGCTGAGAGACTAGCATCTCTCCAGTCTCCATGTCTTTTTGTATTTCCCCATGTTCCTTACAGCCAAACAGCTGTTAGTGGTAGCCCTTGTGAATATCAAGGCTTTAATATATAGAAAAATGTTCAGTACACCGCATAATTTATCACAAATAAACCAAGAAAAATAGCGAGTAGTGACGCAAATTTCTAACAGTACAGAAGTACAAAAATGAATGTTAACAAAAAAAAACTAGAATCCTGTTGAGTACCTAGTAGATGCAATACACTGTGAATAGGGCCTTAGGTTAATTACCTTCTTTACTCTTCACATTCTTATTAATCCCATTTCACAGATAAGAAAGTTGAGACTAAGAGTAACCAGGTAATGTTTCAAGCCCACACAGCTGTGAAAAGCTAAGATTGGGATTAGACCCAAGGTAGCTGGGAAAGATTTGAAGGCAGGAGGAGAAGGGGATGACAGAGAATGAGATGGTTAGATGGCATCACCAACTCAATGGACATGAGTTTGAACAAACTCCCGGGAGATGGTAAAGGACAGAGAGGCCGACAGGGAGGCCCAGCAGTTCATGGGGTTGACTGAGCAACAACAAAGTTGATCTCTAGGACCCACACACTTAACTATTTTGCCTGGTTGCCTCCCGGGGGGATAAGCTGTTGGTTAACTTCGTGAAGACCCATTATAATAATTTATTCTCTGAAACCATATATGTGGTAGGCTCACACTATATTATTCGAAGTCTGAATTTATTCAGGGTGTTGATCAGTGCTAATATTAATGCCATCTAATGTTTATGTTCTAATACTTAGAACAATATATTCTAAGTATTAAGAAAGTAAATTCTCTGTGTGATTTAAAATGTGTCTCTACTCAACAAAATGATTCTTCAACCTGTAGCTGTGATCAGTTTCATACACTGAAAAACTGCCATTTCTCCATCTCACCTGTTGTTCTTTCTTTCCTTGTGCTCCCTCCAGTCATGGAGAATTAGACGTACCTTCAGCTTGGAACTTGCCCCTCACTTTTGCCTGGTCATCTCTGACTCATTTTTTACACTTCAGTGCAATGTCACTTCCAAGAAAGCCTCTCATGGCAATCTCCCATGAGGGCAGATTCTGTGTTTCTTATTCACCCTCACATCCCTGGTACCTAGCGCACTGCCTGACACATGGTGGATAACAATGAAGGCATTTGTTGAATGAATAGTGAATTAATGAATGAGGGGAAAATTATAACTTGCTTCTGAGCTAAGAGATAAAATGCACCAAGATAAAATGCATTTAGTAGATAGACTAAGAACTTCAGTTCTGAGTCTACTTTCTGAGATAGCAGAAAAAACAGCAGCTCAGGAGATAGTACCATCTAGACCACATCAAGCAGTCATGTCAAACCCTGTGTCTGCTTCACTCCATAGTGGATCCAGCAAATTGAAGGAGCAGAGGCTGCCCTGCACCAGAAAATGATGGAATTGGAAAGTGACATGGTAAGTAAAGATGAGGTATCATAAAAACAAAGAATAATTGAAATACCCCTCAATTTCAAGCTATGTTCTCTAAAAATGTCACATTGTAATTTTGTAGTATTTCCAAAACTAATGCTGAAGAAAATCCAGTTAGATGTTTTTTTCCTTAGGCTAAATAATTTTTCTACCATATATAATTATAGTAAACATTACAGAAATTATGGGTATGACTTTGGTATTAAAAATCTCCAAGCCATCTCGCTCCCGTTAAGATGGCTGCTACTAAAAACAAAACAAAATGGTAACATACAATGATGAAGATGTGGAGAAATTGGAACCCTATGCAATATTGCTGGGAGTATAAAATGGTACAGCTGCTATGAAAAGCAGTATGCTTAGTGATTGCTCAAAAAATTCAAAATGGAATTACCATGTGACACAGCAACACCACTTCTGGGTATATACCCATAATAATTGAAAGTGGGCTCTTGAAGAAATTTTTGTGTTCAAAAGCAGCATTATTCGCTATAACTTAAACATGGAAGCAACCCAAGTGTCTGTATCAGTGGATGAAGGGATAAGCAAAATGTGGTATATACATCCATGGGATATTATTCAGCCTTTAAAAAGGAAGGACATTCTCCTACATGCTACACCATGACTGAACTTTGAGGACATATGCTAAGTGAAATAAGTCAATCACACAAAGACAGATGCTGTGTGATTCTACTTACATAAGGTACCTGGAGTAGTCTAATTCATAGAAACAGAAGACACAATAATGGTTGTCAGGAACTAAGAGGGAGAAATGGGCACTTGTTTAATAGGTACAGAGTTTCAATTTTGCAGATAAAACGAATCCTGGAGATTGGTCTCATAACCTTGTGAATATACTTAACACTACTGAACTGCACACCAAAATGGTTATGATTATAGACTTTATATTATATGTATTTTGCCACAGTTAACTTTTGTTTAAATCACCCAGCCTGGGAATTGGTCCTTATTAACATAGAGCAACGCATAGAATTTTATAATAGTACCGTCATTACTGCTGTCACTATTACTAAAAAACAGGCAGCGATTCCTGTTAGGTTGGAAGATCTTATAGTAAAAACAACTTGAATTTCTATAGCATGTGACAGCTTGCAAATTTGTAAAATTTGCTGATATTTTACACAGAACTTACATTTTACCAACCAGTTAGGCTCTAAAGTCTAAAGATTTAACAAGCACTGTCTATATTCAAAATACCCTTGAACACTTTAAATACAAAAATTTTAATTAGGCAATCAGATTGTTACAGGCACTGTTCTAGGCACTGGAGCTCAGATGTAATCAGCTGGAAGTCAACAGCAAAACTGCATGCAGACATATGCTCTCTCGAAATCAATGCAGAACTTCTGTGGTGGTGCAGTGGATAAGAATCCCTGCCAATGCAGAGGACCCAGGTTTGATCCCTGGTCCAGGAACACTACACATACTGCTGAGCAAGTAAGCCCATGTGCCACAACTACTGAGCCTGTGCTCTGGAGTCCAAGAGCCGCAGCTGCTGAAGCCCGTGTGCCCTAGAGCCTATGCTCCGCAACAAGAGAAGCCACCTCAATGAGAAGCCCATGTACCACAACGAAGAGTAGCCCCCGCTCACCGCAACTAGAGAAAGTCAAGGTGACCCAGCAACAAAGACCCAGCACACCCAAAAATAAAAAATAAAAACAGGAAAAAAAAAGTTGGTGCAGTCAAGTTTACCTTCAGCATTGGAAGAGACCCTTGTTCCTTGTTAAGCATACAAAGAAAGAATTAACTTGTGCTTAGGGCTATGTTCTGTACAAGGATATATTTTTTAATGCAAATGACAGGATACTTGAAATATGAGAACCACACAGAAACTGAGGACAAGCAAGGTAACATCACTTTACATCTCCTGGATCACCCTGGCTTTATAGCAAGAGCAGACACTCACTCATTAAGTAGCAGTGTGGGAGGAATCGCTCCCACTCTCTGAATTACTATCTAGCTTTGCGTTTGCTAATGATAGTTGAGTTTGAATAAATTAAGTTTCTTATTATACAACTCTGCTCTATTACATTTCATAACATTCTTTTAAAAATATACTATCATAGTATATTTACACAGATATGCTTATCAGTTAGCATCTATAGCATTTATCTTGGAGAAGGCAATAGCAATCCACTCCAGTACTCTTGCCTAGAAAATCCCATAGGCGGAGGAGCCTGGTAGGCTGCAGTCCATAGGGTTGAGAAGAGTTGGAGACGACTGAGCGACTTCCCTTTCCCTTTTCCCTTTCATGCATTGGAGAAGGAAATGGCAAGCCACTCCAGTGTTCTTGCCTGGAGAATCCCAGGGACGGGGAAGCCTGGTGGGCTGCCGTCTATGGAGTCACACAGAGTCAGACACGACTGAAGTGACTTAGCAGCATCAGCAGCATAGCATTTATCTTGTCAAAAATCTATCCTTAGGGACTTCCCTGGCAGTCCATTGTTTAAGACTCTACTTCCACTGCAAGGGTCTCCTGTTCGATCCCTGGTCAGGGAAACAAGATCCTACATGTCACGCAGTGAAGCCATAACAAACAAAAAAAATCTATCCTTAGTGGCATACTCTTAAATTGATATGAAAATTCTTTGAGACATTCCATGTGGATTGTCATTTTATGCTTCTTTCCACTGATTTTTACATCCCCTGTGTGAAATTGTAAAAGTTGAAGTATTTCCCTGAAAGACAAGATCTCTGACCCTACAAAGACTAGTGATTTGTCTTACAGTGGAATTAGAGAAAACGTTAATCAATACAATTTAGATATCACTTTCTTGTTAACTAAGCTGACTCTATCTACTAATGTGGACATTTTTTCTAGGAACAATTCTGCAAAATCAAAGGCTATCTGGAGGAGGAGCTAGACTACAGGAAACAAGCCCTTGACCAAGCATATATGGTAGGTACAAGAGACATTCCAGATACCCTGAGTGTGGATGGTTATATGCTCTGTAGTAAAGCATCCTGTGTAATTTGTCATGTCATGTATGTGAATAGACCGCAACATGCAGCTCGCTTATCCAGTGGTTTCCAGTTCTCATTTTAGACCAAATGTACATCTCTAGCTGTTTGCTGTTATAATACTATTATAATAGTTAATAAATATTTCATTGTAACTCATTTTTCAAACAGTTTAATTATGTTGTTAAATAATATTTAAATGAAAGACAGACTGGACAACAGTGTTGATTACAGAGAAATTTTATTAAATCTGATTGTTGGGGATCCTAATCTAGGGGTAGAATAATAATGTATGTAACATGATACATATTTTCAATTCATTTATTTCTTACAACAACCCTATGAGGTATAGGGAATATTATTATTTCTATATTGCATATGAGAAAATGAAGGCTTAGAGAGAGGAACACCCTGGCCCAGCTTGGAAAGTGAGTAGGTAGTGCTTAGGTTTGACTCCAGACATTGTGGCCATAACTACCAGAATCCAGCCACAGTGAGTAAGGCTATATGGGGGAAATGGGCTGTACCTTTCTCTCTCCTCCAGATTATGCTGACTCAGGAGCACATTTGATCCACTCCCCTGTACCAAATTCATAAAGCATCATTCTTAATGCTGGACTGCAGCTTGGATTTCTTCTCTCTGGGTGGGTACCACCCCACCCCCCACCGTAACACAGTGTAATGACTCAAGACAAAAAGAGGAAACTTAAAAGTTTTTATAATGCTTTCCTGGAAGCAACCTGAATTGCTCTTGGGAAAAGAGTGAAGCACTTAGCCCCTGATGATAACAAAGATGAGTTGGTACTCCCCCTCTAAGTTGAGTAAGAGATTCTGAGTGCTGTGTGATGGGGAAGGGGAGTTGCCCTCTGCTTAGAGAATAAAGAAGGAGGTGATTTTTCCCTCCCTTCCTACCCTTTCAACCTTGCCTCCTCTACCTACACATGATAACCTTAGACCATGTGGGTGTGTCCCAGGACTGAAGACTTTAACTTTTAAAAGGTAAGGCAACCTACTTAGTCCAGGACAGGAGCCTGGAGGACATCCCTTTCCAGGCAATGTCCTTTCACCTCTGTCAGAGTCGAGGGGATAAGATTATAGATTGTGGTAACTGTATCTGAAGCATGTGAAAGAAAAGAAAACTGGGCTGTACAAAGCTGTAGACTCTTCATCTAAAAAAGAAAAGCCTCGAGGAGGCATTTTACAGCTAGCTGCTGCCGCTGCTAAGTCGCTTCAGTCGTGTCCAACTCTGTGCGACCACATAGACAGCAGTCCACCAGGCTCTTCTGTCCCTGGGATTCTCCAGGCAAGAACACCGGAGTGGGTTGCCATTTCCTTCTCCAATCAATGAAAGTGAAAAGTGAAAGTGAGGTCGTTCAGTCATGTCCGACTCTTAGTGGCCCCATGGACTGCAGCCCACCAGGCTCCTCCATCCATGGGATTTTCCAGGCAGGAGTACTGGGGTGGGTCGCCAGTGCCTTCTCCAGCTAGAGCAACTACAAATCTCAGAGTATTAAAAAACAGACCAATTCCAAAGGGTCTTAGGCTCTGTTTCCCAATTTTTAAGAAAAAAATGGAGACGCTAAAGCCATCTTCAGAGGTGTGTCATTTGGAGAGAGGTGGCACTGTGTATGTGAGTGTGGAATACTTCCAATTTCAAGTATTCTAACATGGACCACTTTGCAGTGTTTATTTCTAAATAATATACTGCCACAATAGATATCTCTAAATATCTGTCAAATGAAAGAGAGAACAAATTTATTCTCAGCTACCTTTGAGAATAGAAGGACATACGGTTATAACAAGGTAAGGACTTCCTGAAAAGGAAAAGTATGTGAAATAGACAGGATCCAGAAAAAAGAACAAATTCCCCTCCATCAGGGAAGTTTACATATTGGCTGCTGCTGCTGCTAAGTCACTTCAGTCGTGTCCGACTCTACGACCCCATAGACGGCAGCCCACCAGGCTCCCCCGTCCCTGGGATTCTCCAGGCAAGGACACTGGAGTGGCTTGCCATTTCCTTCTCCAATGCATGAAAGGGAAGAGGGGAAGGGAAGTCACTCAGTCGTGTCTGACTTGTAGCGACCCCATGGACTGCATCCCACCAGGCTCCTCCGTCCATGGGATTTTCCAGGCAAGAGGACTGGAGTGGGGTGCCATTGCCTTCTCCGTACATTTTGGCTAGCTGACCCTTATTGCATCTTATAAAGGGACTCAACAAAAGGATATTTAAGCTGGATAAGCTTTGACATTCATTTTGTTGCTATGGTCATGTGAGAGTAAAATAATATATCCCTCCCCATATACACACGTGTATGTTTATACACCACATGTAAGATACTAAACTCCAAAGTTTTCTATTTTCCAGAGAATCCAGGAACTAGAAGCAACTTTGTACAATGCTCTGCAGCAAGAAACTGTTATTAAATTTGGTGAATTATTAAGTGAAAAGCAGCAGGAGGAGCTGAGGACAGCAGTGGAAAAGTTACGGCGGCAGATGCTGAGGAAGAGCAGAGAGTACGACTGTCAGATTCTTCAGGAGAGAATGGAGCTCTTACAGCAGGCCCATCAGGTGAGGATGGAGTTACTACATCTGTGTTGGATGGTGCTAAGCACATGGGACCTAGTTCTTAGTACAGAGTGTTGATGTGGGTATGAAGAATCCTGAGAGCTAGAAGCTGTTTTCAGAGAGTAAAACAAATAGCTGCTGTTTTATACCTACACTCAGAAACAGGGTGATGAGTTCTTAATGAATTAATCTGAAGAAAATTGGCAGTTCAGAAGCACTGTGTCATGCTACTGTTTTTGCAACAACTTTGCCATGAAATAATACCCTTTGAATTTCATGGAACCTGATCATGTCCCTTTTCCTGGGAAGGGACTCTTCGGGATTTTTTCCAGGACAGAGATCATGCTGTTTTTCACCCCAGTCCATAACCAAACCTGATGGAATCATCAGAAGAGGGTGAAAGGGAACAAGGGCCTTTCTCTTTATTCCCAGAATAAACAGCAGCAGCAACAATAAAGCCTGGAAGCCACCTCTGATTTACTGGCATTTGCTGTAGGTCAGAAACTAAATTAAGGGCTCTCCTTCCATCATTTTATTTAATCCTCACAACAGCCCACAACTGTAAGTATTCTTATTATTACAATGTAAAGAGATCATGGTACTGAAGAAAAAAGTGCTTAAGTCATTGCCCAAGATGACAGATAGCAAGCCACAGAGCAAGAATTACAACCCAGATCAACCTACGTGCAAGGCTAGTGCACATAAACGTTGCACTGTACTGTCCACAGCTTGAGTCACATCATTTATACGACTTTTCTAGACCAGCAAGGCTCAAAATAAACACCCAGTATTAACTTATAGCCAGCATTCTTAATTTCAACTATTTGTTCATATCAGACCTTGGCAGGCAAAGACTAGGGTCCTGGTCAAAAAGCAGATTCTGTAATAATTCCAGAATTGAAAGTTCCAGGCTAGTGTACTTGGTACTCATAAGCTGTAATAAGCAACTGGTATGAAATCCAGATGGGCTATACAAGAGGTGAGAATCATGTGGTCATTAGAGATCAAGGTGAGTAGAAAAGGAACAGGGGTTATTTTATGACACCAGTAAGAACAGTTTATGAGGAACATGACATTTATCACACTTCAGTTGTAGCCAGGAATTTTGTGGATCTTTATAGGCTAATAAATTTCCCAAGTGAACAGGAAACTCTGAAGCCATTTTGTTCCAAAGATAATAAACACGTGCATTGGTTTCTTGAGATTCCATCATAAAGTTTTGGATTTCAACTCTGAAGAGAGTTTTTAAAGCATTTAATAATAGACTCAATAGAATCATTGCTTCTCTAAGGGAATGAACTTATCCTCTAAATAAATATTTCTTTGAATGCAATAGCATTTAATTAATTTCAGCAAAGTGGGAGGTGTGTCATAGAACTGTAGAAGTGTTTATTTTTAAGATGGACAAATAGTTATCTAGATGTATTTATGATTAAAACTTTGTCAATGCTTTTAAGTGTCTCTTCAATCAGCTAAAGTACTTTACTCCCAAAAGAGAAGGTTCCATTTAAGTTAATCTGGTCTGAGCTGTTAGGTGCATTATAATTTTAAGTTTCTGTTGCCTTTTACCAAGGAGAAAAGGAAAGATATATCCATCTGAATGCAGAGTTCTAAAGAATAGCAAGGAGAGATAAGAACGCCTTCCTAAGTGAACAGTGCAAAGAAATAGAGGAAAACAATAGAAGGGGAAAGACTAGAGATTTCTTCAGGAAAATTAGAGATACCAAGGGAACATTTCATGCACAGATGGACACAATAAAGGACAGAAATGGTCTGGACCTAAAGAAGCAGAAGATATCAAGAAGAGGTGGTAAGAATACACAGAAGAACTATACAAAAAAGATCTTGATGACCCAGATAACCACAATGGTGTGATCAGTCACCTAGAGCTAGACATCTTGGAGTGTGAAGTCAAATGGACCTTAGAAAGTATCATCACGAACAAAGCTAGTGGAGGTGATGGAATTCCAGCTGAGCTATTTCAAATCCTAAAAGATGGTGCTGTTAAAGTGGTGCACTCAGTATGCCAACAAATTTGGAAAACTCAGTGGTAGCCACAGGACTGGAAAAGCTCAGTTTTCATTCCGGTCCAAAAGAAGGGTATTGCCAAAGAATGTTCAAACTACTGCACAATTGTACTCATTTCACATGCTAGCAAAGTAATGCTCAAAATCCTCCAAGCTAGGCTTCAATAGTACGTGAACCAAGAACTTCCATAGGTACAAGCTGGATTTAGAAAAGGCAGAAGAAACAGAGATCAAATTGCCAACTTCCATTGGACCGTAGCACTTCCCTGGTGGCTCAGATGGTTAAGACTCTGCCTGCAATGCAGGAGACCCAGGTTCCATCCCTGGGTCGGAAAGATCCTCTGGAGAAGGAAATGGCAACCCACTCCAATATTCTTGCCTGGAAAATTGCATGGACAGAGGAGCAGTCCATGCAGTCTCAAAGAGTTGGACATGACTGAGCAACTTTCACTTTCACTGGATCATAGAAAAGCCAAGAGAATTCCAGGTAGACATCTACTTCTGCTTCATTGACTACACTAAAGCCTTTGACTGTGTAGGTCACCTCAAACTGTGGAAAATTCTTAAAGAAATGGAAGTACCAGACCACCTTACCTGCCTCCTGAGAAACTTGTATGCAGATAAAGAAGCAACAGTTAGAACTGAACATGGAAAAACAGACTGGTTCATAATTGGAAAGGGAGTGCGTCAAGGTTGTATATTGTCATCCTGCTTATTTAACTTATATGCAGAGTACATCATGTGAAATGCCAGACTGGGTGAATCATAAGCTAGAATCAAGATTGCCAAGAGAAATGTCAATAACCTCAGATATACAGATGCCACCACCCTTATGGCAGAAAGTGAAGAGGAACAAAAGAGCCTCTTGATGAAAGTGAAAGAGGAGAGTGAAAAAGCTGGCTTAAAACTCAACATTCAAAAAACAAAGATCATGGCATCTTGTCCCATCACTTCATGGCATATAGATGGGGAAGCAATGGAAACAATGACAGACTTTATTTTCTTGGGCTACAGTATCAGATGGTGTTCAAAGATGGTAATCAAAGTCAGATGGTGACTTCAGCTGTGGAATTGAAAGATGCTTGCTTCTTGGAAGAAAAGCTATTACAAACTTACGGTATTAAAAAGCAGAGACATTACTTTGCTGACAAAGATCTGTATATTCATAGCAGTGGTTTTCCAGTAGTCATGTATGGACCATAGAGAAGGCTGAACACTGAAGAATTGATGCTTTTGAACTGTGTGGTGTTGGAGAAGACTCTTGAGAGACCCTTGGACTGCAAGGAGATCCAACCAGTCAATCCTAAAGGAAATAAGTCCTGAATATTCATTGGAAAGACTGATGCTGAAGCTGAAGCTTCAATACTTAGGCCACCTGATGCAAAGAACTGACTCATTTGAAAAGACCCTGATGCTGGGAAAGATAGAAGGCAGGAGGAGAAGGAGACAACAGTGGACAAAATGTTTGGAAGGCATCACCAACTCAATGAACTTGAGTTAGAGCAAACTCCAGGAGATGGTGAAGCACAGGGAAGCCTGGCATGCTGCAGTCCAGGGGGTCACAAAGAGTCAGACACATCAGAGCAACTGAACAACAACAACAAATTTTTAAGTCTCATAATTTCATTGACATTTTCTGTCTCCCCAACAGATATTCATTAGAATATGCCTTTCCAGTTATTTATTACTCTTTTTTCCCTTTCAATCAGTAGCTTTGATTTGAGAGAGTTATTCCAGCAGACATTGGACAGGATTTGTCATACATAAATTTGCAAGGCAGTCTAAATTATACAACCTATCACTCACCACTTACTAGACATTTCTGTTTGAATGTTTCAAAGTGAACTCATGCGAAACATACCTGAACACGCGTTCTTATCTTTGCTTCTCTCTTCTCTCCCCATCTGCCTGTCTTGTTTAGTGGAACTACCATATCTCAAAGCACTCAGGCTGAAAACGCTGGGGTTTTCTTTGTCCTTCTCACCTTTTCTGATGGTACCTTCTTCCTCAAAAGCTTCCATGATCCCACTTTCCAGTTGAGTCTAGTCATGCAGAAATCTCTAGGTCCTTCAGTAGCTGGCTGCTGCTGCTGCTGCTGCTAAGTCACTTCAGTCGTGTCCGACTCTGTGCGACCCCATAGACGGCAGCCCACCAGGCTCCCCCGTCCCTGGGATTCTCCAGGCAAGAACACTGGAGTGGGTTGCCATTTCTTTCTCCAATGCATGAAAATGAAAAGTGAAAGTGAAGTCGCTCAGTCGTGTCCGACTCTTAGCGACCCCATGGACTGCAGCCTACCAGGCTCCTCCGTCCATGAGATTTTCCAGGCAAGAGTACTGGAGTGGGTTGTCATTGTCTTCTCCGAGGGGGTGGTCAGTAGCTGGCTACCCCTCCCCTAAAAACTGGATTTAAGATGATCTCCAGAGCTTACGTTCCTCTATTTGTGCAGAACTCTTCCTTTACCCTTGAGGCTATGATTTTCCACTTCTAAGCCTTCATTTGCCTGACTACTGACCCCCAAATGCCCTTCAAAGTCGGCTGCATTTATCCAAATGTTCTCATTTTTCTAATCCCAGTGTAAGGTCTATCTCCTGCAGGATGCTCTCCCAGATGAAAACAATGAATCACTTATTACTGGAAAAATATATATATCCCATACCCTTTTATACACTCGTTCAAGACCAGTTACTGAGGGCCTGCCTGTGCTGGGTGCTTGGGAATGTGATGTCGGACAAAGACATAAAGGTCACTTCTCTCACGTGTCCTGCAGGTGAAGAGAGACAGAGTGACAAGGCAAACAAGCACCGGCCAAGGCAGTTTCAGAGAGTGCTCTGAAGACATATGCATGCGTCTCTGTGTGTGTGCTCTGTGTGAGAGAGCGAGCTTGGGAGTAGGATTAACCACTCTAAACTGGCTGGTCTGAAGATGTTGAAATCCCAAAGAGTCAGCCACACAGAGATCTTGGCAAGGTGGCCAGAATTTAGGATCAGCAGGAGCTAAGTCTCTATTGTGGGAATGTTTGGGATATTCAAGGAGCAGAGAGAAGGCCAATATGGCAGGAGGTCGTGGAGCTGAAGAAAGGTGACTGTGAGGTGAATCTGTAGAGGTAAGACAGGGCTAGATCGAGCTGGGCCTGACGAAGTTCGGGTTTTATTCTAAGAGCAACTTGGCTGACTCTACCTTCTTCCTCTTCCTTGCCCCTTAAAACTCAAGGACTGCTGTGATCATTTCACATTCTTTATTTTGTGTGTGTGTGATATTTTTTTGGCTGTGGCACGTGGCATATGGGATCTTAGTTCTTGACCAGGGATCGAACCCACACCCTTTGCATTGGAAGCACAGAATCTTAACCACTGGACTGCCAAGGAAGCCTACCATTTCACGTTCTAAGAGTTTATACTGGCTGCTGTAGATGGGTGTAGGATGCAGAAGATCAGAAGCAGGAAGAGCAGGCAGTAACCTCTCACAGTTCTGATGGGGGACTTGGTATACTTCAGAGCAGTAGAAGGTTTCCTACTTGGTAGAAAAGAGATCTGTTTTGGACTCTACAGGGTTTGCTCTTAGATCAGATGGCAGTCTGGGAAAAGTTGGGAAGGAAAAAGAAATAAAGTCCACAGCACACAATGGAGCAAACCTAACTCATTTAATACATATGTATAGGCAGCTCCTTTGTGCAACTAAGCACTGTACAAGGTATTAGAGATTGGTGATGAAATTATGCTTAGTTTTGCCCTGTTTTCCCTTTCTACATAATCTGTTTTTTCCTGTGTTTTCCATTTTTATCTCCCCATCTGGATGTGATGGTTCTTTGAGATCAGGAACTACGTGACACCTTGCTTGTGTTCTCCATTACATCCAACACAGTCCTGAACATTTAAGCAGGTGCCCAGCAAGCACAGACTTGGAGGCTGAGTAGAGACTACACTAATCTCTCATGCCCATGATTTAATTGATGTACGGCTTGCCTCCACATCCAATAGACTATATCAAGAAAATACTTGCACGCTCAAGGTAGAAATATCTAACAAGTTTATTCTTTCACTGTGTAGCTTTGGAGCATAAGCAGCACTGTGGAAATACATACAAACACACACATCACACACATTTATTTGTCATTCATTGTCACACACATCAGCATTCATTGTCACATAATTTCACAGTCCTTCTAAAAAAACACACCCTCCTCTCCTGCAGAAACCTCACCCCCTTTCGTTTAAAGCAGGATTTCTCAATCTCAGCCTGACTGACATTTTGGGTCTGATGATTCCTCTTGGTGGAAGTTGGCAGGGAGTGATCTGTGTACTGCAGGATATTTAGAGCATTCCTGGCCTCTGCCCCTTAGATGCTGGTTGTCACTGGTGATCACATGTGATTTGAAACTGTCTGGATAATTATTGGTGATGGTTGCACAACTTTGTGAATATACTAAAATCACTTTAACTAACTTAAAAATGTCCAGATATTGCCAAATGTCACCTGGGGTGCAAAATCACCCCTAGTTGAGAACCACTGTTCAGAGAGAGAGGATATAGTTTCCGAGTTCAACTGTTCTTTGTTCCAGCTTACGTTTTTGTCTCCCCACGTTGCGCTGTAAAAACTGGTCTTTCTATGTTATCACATCATTTAGCTTCCATTGTTTTCTTCTTGGACTCCAGTTCTCCATTTTCTAATTATTCCCAAAAGAGGCACTAAATTATAAGCCTACACTGTGTAACCCTATGCTATGAATGTATTCAGTTCAGTTTAGTCGCTCAGTCGTGTCCGACTCCTTGCGACCCCATGAATCACAGCACGAAGGCCTTTAATTTGCCAGAAGGAAATTTGAAAACTTTTATTCACTTACAAATTCAGTTCAGTTCAGTTCAGTTCAGTCGCTCAGTCGTGTCCTACTCTTTGCAACCCCAGGGACTGCAGCACGCCAGGCCTCCCTGTCCATCACCAACTCCCGGAGTTTACTCAAACTCAGGTCCGTTGAGTCAGTGATGCCATCCCATCATCTTATCCTCTGTCATCCCCTTCTCCTCTTGCCCTCAATATTTCCCAGCATCAGGGTCTTTTCCAGTGAGTCAGCTCTTTGCATCATGTGGCCAAAGTATTGGAGTTTGAGCTTCAACATCAGTCCTTCCAATGAAGATTCAGGACTGATCTCCTTTAGGATGAACTGGTTGGATCTCCTTGCAGTCCAAGGGACTCTCAAGAGTCTTCTCCAACACCACAGTTCAAAAGCATCGATTCTTCGGCGCTCAGCTTTTTTATAGTCCAACTCTCACATCCATACATGACCACTGGGAAAACCATAGCCTTGACTAGACAGACCTTTGTTGGCAACGTAAAGTCTCTGCTTTTTAATATGCTGTCTATGTTGGTCATAACTTTTCTTCCAAGGAGTAAGCGTCTTTCTATTTCATGGCTGCAGTCACCATCTGCAGTGATTTTGGGGCCCAAAAATATTAAGTCTGTCACTGTTTCCACTGTTTCCCCATCTATTTGCCATGAAGTGATGGGACCGGATGCCATGATCTTTGTTTTCTGAATATTGAGCTTTAAGCCAACATTTTCATTCTCCTCTGTCACTTTCAAATTAGTGTCTATGTAATGTTGATTTCAAATCTGTGCTATTCAAATTACTGAAATTTTGTTATAGTTTACTGTAATTTCAAAGACATTTCTGAGCATTTTTTATCTTCAGGATTGCTTGTGCTATTCTTGTAATGTTTGTTTTTTCCCCTAAGTTATCAGTTCCTTCTTTGGATTTTTTTTTTTTGAAGTGTAGTCTCTAATTTTGTTTTATGAAAATTGATCAGTTTGGTTTTATGAGAAGATCGTACCCTGAAACAAATTTGAAATAAGGTTGAAAAAAAAGTAGAACAGCAACTAATGGCATTTGTGTGAGCCACTTTTAGCCATTTTTAAATGAGGCAATAAACAATCAAAAACCTTAATCCAAATGGTTTACAACAAAGTGTCTTTCTTTCTCTGTAGCTCTGGGACACACAGCTGTCTCCACAAAGAGGTGACTTTCCCACATCTCATTCCCAACTCATGTTCCACTGGCCAAAACAGGTCTACTGACCAAGCTCAAGGACAGTGGGGTGAGAACCATACCTCTGTCACAGGGAAGAGGTCTGCAGAGATAGATTGACCCAGAGGAAAAAGGATAGCAAATATTTTTAAAATACAGTCAATGACAATCATTTTCAATATGAGTATAGGCAATTTTTGAAATATGCAATAACCCACTGGGTATAGAAAAATGTATACATGACATTTCCAGATGCTAATGTTTTTATGGGAAGTTCTGTGTTTTAGGTTGATGAATGGTCTTGTTTAACTTAACACCGTTTAAAGCATTCGGGTTTTTTCCCCCTTTTTGCAGAGAATTCGTGACTTAGAAGATAAAACAGACATCCAGAAAAGACAGATAAAGGACCTAGAAGAAAAGGTATGTGTGAACGTCAGTGTGTATTTCAATCTTTATTTTTTAGATCAGACAGTAGTCTTGGTTTCATTCGCTGTGTTTTCCTTCTTCTCAGCTATTGTGTGTTGTGTGTAGGCAGGTATAGTTAAGCTCTGCCTGTAGTCAGGCACCAGGGTTCTGGCAAAACATCTGCTTTCAGTTATACATTTTTGTCTTTTGTTTTGATTCCTGTTCTTTTCTGTAAGTGTTTTCTTTCCTCAGTTTTCCCTTTCCCATCTTCACATCTTTTCCAAAAGTTTCTTCTAGTTTTATTACTCTGCTTTCCCCTTCCTTTTTGAAATAATGTGTTCAGAAATTTAGATTGACACATGAAAATTTTGCCGTCATGTCATTTCCCCAGTGGTCCTAAAGAAGAACTGCTTCTTCCTAGTCAGCCAACACTCCTGGGGAGTAAAGATGGCATTTGGAAATGTGTGTGCTCTGGAGGAAGAGAGAGGACTAGCGCAGGGGTGCTGCTTGGCTGCAGTGAGTTTGCCAGTCTTGCATAATTAACACAAAATTGTCCTGCCTCAGATGCCAGGAGCCCCCTGGGCCTGAGAAGGGACACAGCAGAGATGGCAAGAGGCATTCTCTGGAGTTCTGATCTCATTGACTGGAAGTAGCTGCCTGAACCCCTGTGTTGCAAAAAATCATGGTTGTTTTGCAGTATCTTCCATGGGCACCCAAGGAGCAAATAGTAAACCACCCTCCATTTCCAAGATAATGATTCGAATTTGGTTCATCCCAAATTGCTTTCATAGTTGTCCTTCTCAGAGGAAGTTGGTAAGGTCCAGTAGCCAAACAATCAGACCCCTAGATTCTTATGTAGGCTGAGTCTTCATGTATTTATTTAAGCTTGGGTAAGTGACTTTACCCACCATGTGTAAGCTGTATCTACAATATAGGGGTGGTAACACTCTCCCTCATCTCCTCTCATCTGTTCCATGAGGGAAAAAATGAAGTCACTTACATGAAACTTAGGAAACGCTAAGAAAGTATAAGTCAAATTAAAGTATAATTTTTAAAATTTCTAAATGTGGAGTGCATATCTTATGTAAGCTTGTAAGTTTGAATTTTCCTCATTTCTGAACTGTGCTATTTAGTTCTGTGGGATTAAATGAGGCAAAGGCAAAGTGTAATAAGCTAAAAGCTGAGTCTGGTTTCCTACTGTTTGGCAGAAAGACCCAAAGAAGGCAGGGATTATCCACAGTTTCCATGGCTGTCAAAGGACACCACTGATGCCTTCCATTTCCCATGTGTTTGAATGGCTACCCTTGTCCTAGTCACTCAGTCCTGGAGTGGCTCCGGGAGGAAATTGCAGAGAAGACAGCTCTGCCCCAGTAACTTCACTCAGTTCAGTCCCATATAACTTACGGAAAACAGAAAAAGGAATTATTTTTATATCTACTTATGTCGCCACCCTAGCTGAAGTAGGTGAACTTTTCATTCTACAGGTCTGAACTTCCTAAATATTTATAATAGGTTAATGTACTTAACAGAAAATGAGGATTATTTAGCTATTAAATCAGCAAATTCCATATGTAGTACTAAACTAAGCCATTTCAAAGGCAATCCAGTTGGTTTCTGATTAGAGGTTTGAATGAGAGATGAGGTTGTTAAAGCGACTTCTATTCACTTGACCTCAATTCTGCTTATCCACAAGCATAGTAAAAAGGCTAACGATCACTTATGTCAGAGATAGTCTTCATTCTTTCCTGTGGGGTACGTGACCACCCCCTCAGGACACATACAATATTCCTTCTTAGTCCTCAATTCGCACGCACACAGCTAAATTGCTTCCTACATGCTGCTCTTCACTTTTTCCAAGGCACTGCCAAATTCATCATCTCATTTGATTCTCCTGATTATTGAGACAGACACATCAGATATTATGTTCCCTTTTTATACAGATAATGAAAAAATGGCTTGGAGACATTAAACAACTTTACAAAATCATATAATCCATCCATGGCAACTCAAAAGCAGAGGTCAGGTGTCTGACCCTGAGGCCCACAGCCTGCCCACCATGTGGCATAGAATTTAGACTCTTATCATAAATCAAGTGATAAGCATCCCTTATGCCCAGAAAGGTAGCCCTGATACCTGACCATCTCATGGAAATTGTGAAAGCCTTCCATTCCCTCCTTCATCCACTCTCACTACAGGTGACATCCTGTCACTACACATCTTCAAGGAATGGGAAAAAGAAAAGAGAGTGTCTGCTCCTCATTCTATTAGACTGGTCACTAATACATAGCTCTTCAACCATGTTTATAACTTGTTCATGCAATTTTGCCACCATGAAGCAAGAGCCTTGTGAGCAAGCCATTAAAGGAAGTAGGCAAATAATATGCCCAATATGAGACTGCCATACAGGACCTATTCAAAACTATCATGTCCAACAGAATGCTTCTGAAGGGTTATAACAAGCCAAGAGACTTCATGACTCTGTAAGAGTAAATCCCCAAGGAAATCAGTATTTGAGAACACTGATCTGACCTATAAGATTTTATTATACAGTTGGTTTTCTACCAGTGCTACACAAAGCATGTTTTCCATCCAAGTTTTTGCTTCTCTGGTGAAGGTTCTTGGTGGAGAGAGACAGCTCGGACTCTGTTTAACTTCTATGAGTCAAATAAGGAGATATCTATCTCAGAAGCATGACAAGCTGGAACAACAGCATACGTTCACTGTCTGAAGCTATCTCTGATATAGAAGTGTAGTTCATACCAGTGGGAGGACCACATACCCTCACTCACCCAGGACAGACCCAGGTTATGCCTGGTACCCCAATGTAATTACTAATACTGTTCCATTTCCCTCCTAGGAGTGCCCACCGTGGATAAGCAATCCTATGTTTACCCCGCAAAGTAATATTCTTCCTGCTCTGCCATAGTAACCAAATAGTGATAGTGTTGAGTAATAAAGCATACACTTTGATCACTTTTAATTACACTCTCACACATTAAAAATAGAGATAATAACACAAAGCAGAGTAGGACTCGGGAGGTCTAAGCTCTAGGCTTCACAGTACCATCAAATTGTATGCAATTAGTCTGTTGATTAACTGCTCTCTGTTTATTTTCCTCACTTATAAAATTCGGAGCTTAGACCAATTACCTGTAAGACCCTCTCAGAATTCTAAAATGTATCAGTCGATGTTAGCGAAACACCAGTTATTCATTGTATTGCTTTACCAGTGAAGAAATAAAAGGTATGGTTTTTGTAAATAAAAGGTACTTTGTGTGTATGTGAGAAATGATCAGATTTGAGCAATATGGAAAAGCTGAGGTTTTATACAACCTGAATTGCACTACAGAAATTCAGATTTACATAATCCTCTTCTTTTTCTTCTGCAGTTTCTGTTTCTATTCTTGTTCTTCTCTCTTGCCTTTATTCTATGGCCTTGATGTCAAGGTGCCTCTTACAGGTAAGACTCCATTTAATTCTCAAAATGTGCTTCTAAGACTTATTTGATAAGAAGAATGCTAGCATGTTAGTATGCTCATGTTAAAAAAAAACCAAATACATTTGGTATTTAAATGCCAATCTTAAATGCCATAAAATGAGAAATCAATCCAGTCCATTTGGGTGATTATTAAAGAAATGAAGCATGGTGAAAGTCAAGAATCTTTTCCTAGCTAAGTGTCTTGCTTTGGAAAGTCGTGATGTCTGTGAATCTCGGAATTCTCATTGTAGCCTCTCATTACACTCAAAGAGTCACTTCTGTATCTACAAAGTGAAAAAACAGGAGTAGGTTTTCAGTGTCTCCTCCAGCTTGAAAGTTGTGCTCCTATAAATCTAACAAGTTAAAATGACTGATTTTTTTTAACCCTTTCTCCTAGTTCATTTTCATCAGAATTCAGGAAAACAGGATATTTAGGAAAATTGGATCTTGTTTTCAAATAAGATAGCTTTCAATGTCAATGTAGAAAAAAAAAATGAAGACTCACTATTATTATATTATCAAATCCATTTCTTATAAGTGGATGTAAGTAAAAAGAATCTTAGACAGTGATTCCCAATTCTTGTAAAAATAAAGAATTCAAAGCCTTACTACCAGTTTAATGAAACAGATTACCAGACATGGAGATGAGACAGAGGATGAGAGAAGTGGAGAATAAGATTGATCTATATTTTTAAGAAGCTAACCAGATGATTCTAATGTCTACCCAGGTAGAGAAAGCACAAACCTTAACACCATTACTTAAAAATAAAGAAGGGCTACCTGCTGTTCTAAGTCCATTTACCATGGTCTGTGTCTACTTTGGTTATCTTATTAAGTTATATTATGCAAGGACCTTTTCCCACCCCATGTTACTTAACATTCTATAACAAGTTGAAAAATGGAAGAGAGATGCTTTCTGTCTCTGTGGGTATCAGCTTTGTTACCTGGATGTTGAACAGGAAAGCATGACCTGCCCATCAAGTGGTATCCTTATAGGACCAATTCCCTGGCTTTATTCCTTACTCCAAAAGATATTCTTTTAAGACTGAAAATTATCCTTTATCTGACAAGAAGAGTAGTAGCCTTGCAGCGCATAAAAAAGAGCACTTAGTCTCTTAAACTGAATGAGAATATCTAAAGAAAAATGGGCAAGGTTCTCTAGAAAAGGATCAAAATGGCCAGAGCATCAGAAAACAAGCAGTTCCCACCCCCAAATAACAATCAATCAACGAGGCAAATAAAGTTCAGTGAGGCACAAGTACTACATGGGGGTGTAGGGAAGAAAAATCAAACCTCGTAAACTCGTAAATACTAGCTAGAAAAGGAGTAAGTTTGAACATTAATATCAATAATGACTAACAGCTACGTGCTAGATGCTGTTCTAAGTAATAGATACATTAATCCTCACAAACCCCTCTAGCCAGTAGGTATTGCTTTTATTTCTTTTTTTTTTTTTTTTTTTTTTTTTTTTGCAATTGGAGAAACTACAGCATGTGACTTTCCTAGGACCACATAGCTACAGCGGACAGGTGTAGGAGTTCTACCCAGGCAGCCGCATGCCAGAGTCCACTTTTAACCCCGTTGTGCCTCACACATGGAAGAGGGCTTTCTCTCACATTCTGAGCATCACTTACGTGTATATTTATATCAGCATTCAGAGGTGTCTTCTATGATCTGTATACTACTACATAGCTCTTGGGATTTAAAATTGCTGTATGCTCATCCCCCATACCTTTTCCCCATTTTTTTGAGGGATATATAAAATTTGATTTGCTTTTCCTCTAGAGTAGCTCATAATTGACACTTTGGAGTGGTCAAATGAAAAAAATATAATTAATAGTAATTATATAACAAATTCCTGGTACCGTGAATCTGGATAATATAAAATGTATACAGGAAAAAGTCTGAGTAGTTTAACATGTATGGCTTTGAAGTTAAATATACTGTTAAGTTTTAATCCTGCCATATACTAGTGTGTCATGGTAGGTTTAGACCAAAATTAGATTTCCTGTTCCATAAAATGATTGTGACTATATTAACTACATCATGGTATTGTGTTGAAAGAATTAAATAAGATTATGCTTATAAAGAATTTGCCACATTGACTGGCACATGGTTCAGTAATCAGCAACTCTTAGCTATTATTATGAAAAAAAAGTTGGCTATCACTGTACTGAGTTTGCAAATATACAAGTTTGAAAATAAAACCTCTAGTACTGCCAAGTACAATAGTTTAAGAACTAAACCAAAGTGAGTAGTTACCTTTTCATCCCTTCTCTTCAGATAATAATCTGGATTTAAATAATACAAGTGAGTAAGGCATTACTGGCAGCTGATTATTTCTACTTATATGCCCAAAGCAAGTGAGACAGAGGAAGGAGGAAGTAAGGAAGAAAAGGGCTTCACTTATTAGCAGGTAGCAAAAGCATACTGTAAATAACCATACAAATATTTGTCCTATTAATGATTTATATTCTATTCTGTTCTTAAACCAAAGACTAACTTAAATTACATATAAAGATAGCTACCTTAAAATGAAATGACTTATGCTTCTTTCCTTTTAGCAATTACCTAAGTCATTTTTGTCAAGGATGATCTAGAAGCTGTTGCAGGCTCCCAAGAAGGTACTTCACTGAAGGTGCTTTCAGTGGTTGCTGACTAAATAGCTCAGTCCCATGCATTAGACTGGGACTTTTACCTTAAAGGATTCCCTGGTAGCTCAGGTGGTAAAGAATCCACCTGCAGTGCAGGAGACCCCGGTTCGATTTCTGGATCAGGAAGTTCCCCTGGAGAAGGGATAGGCTACCCACTCCAGTATTCTTGGGCTTCCCTGGTAGCTCAGTTGGTAAAGAATTTGCCTGCAATGAGGGAGACCTGGGTTCAATCCCTGGGTTAGGAAGATCCCCTGGAGGAGGGCATGGCAACTCACTGCAGTATTCTTGCCTGGAGAACTCCTTTGGACAGAGGAGCCTGGTGGGCTACAGTCCATGAGGTCGCAAAGAGTCGGACATGACTGAGTGACTAAGCACAGCAAAGGGGAACCCCACATAGTTTCAGGAGATACCATGTGCTTCATGCATTCATTTTTTCCTTTCAGTTTTATTGTGATATAATTGACATACAGCACTGTATAAGTTTAAGGTATATGGTGTAATGATTTGATTTACATACATTGTGAAATAACTACCACAGTAAATTTACTGAAGATCTTCAAAATTAAAGAAATAGAAAGTGTTTTTATTGCAATGAGTATTCTTAGGATTTGCTCTCTTAACAACTTTCATATATAATGTATAATCACATAAATTATATTTGTCGTGTTGTTCATAATATCCGTAGTACTTATTTATCTTATGACTGGTAGTCTGTATAACAGCTTTTGACTACTCATCCAGTGTCCCTTCCCTCTACTCCTCACCTCGGGTAACCACAAATCCAATCTCTTTCTCTATGAGTTTGTTTGATCTTGACACATAATGCTGAGCGTCTTCTGTGCAACAGACAAGGCGGCAGATACTTGGATACTAGAGTCCTAAGTCAGCAGTGACATAACTGTATTTGCTGACTTAGCATGTCATAAACTCAAAGCTCAGCACGTGTACCCCAATGTTCATCGCAGCACTGTTTATAATAGCCAAGACATGGAAGCAACCTAGATGTCCATCAGCAGATGAGTGGATAAGAAAGCTGTGGTACATATACACAATGGAGTGTTACTCAGCCATTAAAAAGAATACATTTGAATCAGTTCTAATGAGGTGGATGAAACTGGAGCCTATTATACAGAGTGAAGTAAGCCAGAAGGAAAAACATAAATACAGTATTCTAACGCATATATATGGAATTTAGAAAGATGGTAACAATAACCCGGTGTATGAGACAGCAAAAGAGACACTGATGTATAGAACAGTCTTATGGACTCTGCGGGAGAGGGAGAGGGTGGGAAGATTTGGGAGAATGGCAATGAAACATGTAAAATATCATGTAGGAAACGAGTTGCCAGTCCAGGTTCGATGCATGATGCTGGATGCTTGGGGCTGGTGCACTGGGACGGCCCAGAGGGATGGTATGGGGAGGGAGGAGGGAGGAGGGTTCGGGATGGGGAACACATGTATACCTGTGGCGGATTCATTTTGATATTTGGCAAAACTAATACAATTATGTAAAGTTTAAAAAATAAAATAAAATTGGAAGAATAAAAATCAAAAAAAAAAAAAAGCTCAGCTCTACAGGGCAACACATTCAAAAGAATCTCTGAGGCTCTGTGATATCCAGAAGTGGCTTCTGAATCAAAGGTGAATTTGTGTTCTCTACAGTTTTAGTTATAGAATACTGACCCTTAACTCACTGAAAACTGCTCATCTATACTGACCTATTAGATAATACTTCAGTTATTCATAATGCCAGTTTGAATAAACCTAGCTTTGCTGTAGAATTCATAGTTCCTTTTACAGATACTCAATTTACAGAAATGTAACATTCTGGGAGATTGCCTATAAGTCCATTTGCTTTTTAAAGCCAACATGATTTTCCTCAAATGATGGGCTTTACTTTAGTTGTGATGGGAAGAAATGGTGCATATGTGCTTTGAAACAGAATTTAAGATTTATTTCTGAGGTTGACTTAGATAATTGCTAAAAGCAAAGAAGCATAAATCACTTCATTTTAAGGTTCAGTTCAGTTCAGTTCAGTTGCCTAGTCATGTCCGACTCTTTGCGACCCCATGAATCGCAGCATGCCAGGCCTCCCTGTCCATCACCAACTCCCGGAGTCCACATTTTAAGGTAGCTATCTTTATGTATAATTTAAGTTAGTCTTTGGTTTAAGAACAGAATATAAATCACATAGGAAAAATATTTGTATGGTTATTTGCAGTATGCTTTTGTTACATACTTATTTTATATAAAATACACTATATGTGTGTATACATATACAGAGAAGAGAGAGATGCACACACCTAATGCATCTTTATACACACTCAGATTAGTTCTCTTCTTTACTGAGGACCATGGGAATACTATAGGGCTGAACTGGTGGCTCAGGCAGTAAAGAATCTGCCTGCAGTTTAGGAGATCTGGGTTCAGTCCCTGGTAGGAAAGATCCCCTGGAGCAAGAAATGGAAGCCCACTCCAGGATTCTTGCCTGGGAAATCCCATGGAGAGAGGAACTTGGGGGCTACCAGTCCATGGGGTTGCAAAGAATCGGCCATGACTGAAGCAACTGAGCATGCGCTCCTTTGTGCCAACACCACCAATCTCTACGCCTTTTTGGCACCTATACCTCCCTCCCACAGTATACTCTCATCCCGATCTCTGTACTTCCTTCCTGCTCACTCTTCTGTGACTTGGTCGCTCTTTCATCTCAGTCTGATCTGGCCTTTGGGAATGAACCAGGTGATTCTGCAAATATGAGTTCCAAATACTTGTGACTTGCACCTGTGGCAGAAATTTCTTTGAATCTCTGATTTGCCTCTGTATGTGAACTGGAAGCATCCTTAAGATACTACATGCCTCCTTTTCCACCACTTTGCATCTTTGTCACCATTTCTGGAGTACCATTAAATTCTGCTACAGAATTAGTATCTTTACTTTATAGATGGGGAAATTAAGCCTTGGAGAAGTTAAATGGCTTTTTCATGGAAATTCTATTTTCTCCATCCATGCCATTCAGACTCTAAAGTTCACGTCCTTATGCAGTAAATGATAAAATGTCCTCTGTGCCATTTTCTGGCTTTTATTAGAGGAGTGGATTATGTCCTAAGCTTCTACCCAAGCGAAAACCCAGATACACGGAATTAAAGAGGGACGGGACTAGAAGTATTGACTGGCACAGTCCAGGGAAATGTCTTTTCAGAGATACTCTGGGACCAAACAGGAAACCTGTGTAGCAAAATTCCCAGGGAATCCTCAGATCAGGACTTGGGGATAGAGACCGTCTGCCATTAAACAATGTTGTTGGAGAGAAAATTTGACATACAAGTGAGTCAGTGAACCTGCTTATAAAGTAATATTTCATGTGAGCAACAAGGACTTCATTTCAGTTCAGTCGCTCAGTCGTGTCCGACTCTTTGCGACCCCATGGGCTGCAACATGCCAGGCTTCCCTGTCCATCACCAACTCCTGGAGCTTGCTCAAATTCATGTCCATTGAGTTGGTGATGCCATCCAACCATCTCATCCTCTGTCATCCCCTTCTCCTCCTGCCTTCAGTCTTTCCCAACAAGGGCTTAATTTCCAAAATATACAGAGCTCATACAACTTAACAGCAATAGCCCCTCAAAAAAGAAATTGAAAATGGGCAGAAGATCTGAATAGACATTTCTGCAAAGAAAATGAATTGCAAATAGGCACTTGAAAAGATGCTTAACATTACTAATTATTAGAGAAATGCAAATCAAAACTACAATGGGGTGCCACCTCATACCTATGAGAATGTCCATCATTAAGAAGTCTACAAATAACAAATTTTGGAAAGGATGTGACAAAGAAGGAACCCTCTTATACTTTTCCTGGAGGAGGAAATGGCAACCCACTCCAATATTCCTTCCAGGAAAGTCCCATGGACAGAGGAGCCTGGCGGGCTGCAGTCCATGGGTTCGCAAAGAGTTGGACACAACTTAGCAACTGAGTATGCATGCATGCCTACACTATTAGTGGGGATTTAAATTGGTACAACCACTATGGAAAACAGTAAAAATATTCCTCTAAAAATAGAGTTGTCATATGATCCAACAATCCCACTCCTGGGCATATATCCAGACAAAATTATAAGTCAAAAAGATATATGAACCCCAGTATTGAGAGCAGCACTATTTACAATAGCCAAGATATGGAAGCAATGTAAATGTCCATCAACAGATGAATGGATAAAGAAGATGTGGTATATATACACAATGGAATATTACTCAACCATCAAAAAGAATGAAATAATGCCATTTGCAGCAACATGGATGGACGTAGAGATTCTCATACTAAGCAAAGTAAGTCAGAAAGAAAAAGACAAATACCATATAATGTCACTTATATGTGGATTCTAAAATACAATGCAAATTAACAAAGCTACAGAACAAAAACAGACTCAGAGAGAGAACAGACTTATGGTTGCCCAAGGGGGTTGGTAATTAGGGGAGGGAAGGAATGGGAGTTTGGGATTAGCAGAGGCAAACTATTATATATAAGATGGGTAAACAACAAGGTCCTACTATATAGCATAGCAAACAATATTTAATATCCTGTAACAAAACATAATGGGAAAGAACATAAAATATGTATGTATATATATTATAGATATACATACACATACATCTGAGTCAGTTTGCTGTACAGAATAAATTAATACAACATTGTAAATCAACTATACTTCAAAAAATTTTTTTAAACTTAAAGTAATATCTTAGTTGAACTTCTGAAGGTGTTGGCTTAGAAAGTCCTAGAGAAAAAGACAATATTGATAATAGCTAATATTTTAGGCCACTTAATATGAGACAAGAATTGTTCATTGTTTTACATGCATTACATTGCAGCAACCCTTGAAATAGATACTTCTGTTCTCTCATTTTAAAGAAAAGCAATTAAGCTTAGAGACTTTCTTTACATAACACACACAAGATTATACTGTTTCAAGAGGTGGTAAAGAATAAAAAATGGGGTTTTTTTAATTAAAAAAAAATAATTTGTGCTTTTTTTTTTCCTGTTTCAGCTATTGACTGAAATGATGATTAAAGAATTTCTCCCTCTGTTTTACAGAGAAACCGAAAACACGGATAAGACCGCAGAAAAGCAAATACTTCTAAACCTTCAAAGATGGCAGAAATGTTTACAGCAGTGAAAGAGAGATCAAAAGCTAAGACCCATCCTGTAGCCAGGACTACACCTGTGTATTTTAAAGCCATTATTCAAGGTTTCTTACTTGACAGTTCCTACATGACCCTGTTGAAAATCTACAATATATGCTGCATTTAACGAAACCTGTATATGTCAAACCAGAAGGAAAGAACTATAGACATATATTGTGTGAAAAAAACGATTCAGCAAGGGAAACAGTTTCAGCAGATCAAGCAAAGATGTGTCTTGGGCATGGAACCAAAGTTACAAAGAAACATTCTACCCCTGCTGTGCAGGGGGGGTCATTTTAATGTAACACCACACCCCATGGAAATACTAGTCCTGAAATAAACATCATTTAAAAAAAAAAATCAAAACAAAAAGATAAGGGGGGTGGGGATCGAAGCACGAGGAATACCTATGAGGAGCTGTTTACAATAAAATGTTTGATTTGAAAAGTCTGGTTTCTTACTACAGGGATTTGCTTTTCTGTCTTTATTATTGTTTAAACCTCAGGAACAGAGACATCTGCAATGTGAGTGAGAAGGAAAACAATGTCCGGTTTTTCTGCAAACAGTGGAGCTTGTGGAATGCATTCCACACATGACAGGTGAGAAGCGGATCACAGTGACCCCAACTAAACTGGCAGCCAGTGTGAAGGATCCAGGCGAATGCAACGTAAGATGCATAAAAGCAGATGCTTCCTTGGCCTTCTGTGGTCCTCCAAGAACAACAAACTGATCTCATTCTTACTGAAAATTAAGAAGATGATGCTCTAGATCACAAGCTCCCTGACTTAGTTCTGTCTAAGAATGACACCGACCATAGGGCCAGAGGCATCTCTGAATCTTTCCATTTCCAAAATACTGGTCTTCAAATGGCTGCTTAAAATTGCCTGCAAATAACATGTGATTTGATACAAATAAAGGCGATAAGTAAACTTCTATCAACAAATGAGTTTTCCACAGAGATGTGACTATTAAGTGAAAATATGATTATTTTTAGAAGTATCCTGATATGCTTAGAGCATTCTGACCTCTTGTCATTTAGACGGACAATTTTTTTTTCCCAGAGATATGACAGCAACAAGGTAGCTCTACTTTTTTATATAAAAGTAACATTGTGTTACTGATAAGGTCATTTTCTACCATAGACAATTAGAAGACTGGTACTTTTCCTAAGTTATGTAATACTGAGTCTTGGATTCAGCTCTGAGAGCAAATAAAAGTTCCTGAAAAGCTAATTTTAGCCTCATTTACTGTAGATAACAAAACAGCCTCAATTTTTCAAATTGTCAAGATTTTATTTACAGGGCTAGCATTCCCATGCATTAAGAATGTGTGTAGGGAGCCAGAAACTCTTTCTATGAAATGCTACACAAGTCTTTCCACACGTGGATTCAGTACCTTACTCTTCAGTTTTGGCGCTGACATTTTTAAAGCCAGAACAGTAACTGAAGAAAGTACAATTAAAGCTACAATGCAGGGGTCCCACTTTTTGTTCTTATATTTACTGCTGACCCAGGTATCTTTGGCCCAGTCACTTAACCTCTCTGTGCCTCAGTTTCCTCATCTGCAAAATGAGGTTAAAATGCTTTTTCATAAGGTTTTTCTTTCTTTTTTGCAATTCTGGAACAAGAGGTGCTTCAAGTAGCACAAAGTGCTTTGTAATTATGATGACTGCTATATCTGACTTTCTAGTGTTGTTGAGAAAAAAAGTCCCCTGTGTAATAAAATAGTGCTTCAGTTTCATTCAATCTAAGCACCGCGGTACTGAAGCTTTCCCATCAATTACTAGCAATAAAGATTGAGCGATCCAGAACCAGGAGCTCTAATCACCTATAGTAAATAGATCATTTCATGCTATTTAACAAGATAGAAGAATGTGTCATTTCAACAATAAGCATCTTCTAGCTCTCCTTACTGCATATGCATGCCATAATACAGAAGTCCTCCCTTATCATAAGAGAGTCAGACATGAAATTAAGGTTTGGAGTGAACTGAGAGTATCACATAATTAGTCTGATGGATATCCCTTTCATTTGGGGGGAGGTATTGTAGATGTCCTACTGGGGATGTACAATATAACCATCCTTCTGCTGGATTCTCGGCTCAACAGGTAGTTTCCATATTAAGTATGCTGAGTATGTTCGCTGTGCAAGCAATGTACAAAAGGGTGCTACCACAGTTTGTGACCCAACACTTTCAAATCTCAGAATGTATGGAAGAGAATAAATTACCCTCCCATATTTTAGATGACTTTTCTCTTCCATTGGCCATCCCAGGGCACATCTGAGAAAATTCATACTCCATCTGCTCCACCAAGCCTACTTCCTTCCTCTTCATCTTGCTTTCCCCACCAAGAAACTTGTAGGTTAAGTTTTATATTCAAGCACTGACTATGGTTTGGGTGATGAGAAATATTTATTCAAATAATGTAGCTTAATCAGGTACCTTATCTGCTATAAATTGGATTGTGTCACATACACAAAGTCATACAAGAGCAATCCCCTGGGATGACCATCTAAGCAGCTTTAGATATGTTTAGGGAAAATGCAAGGGAAAAAAAAAGGAATTTTTTCTTTTTGCTTAAGATCAAGGAGGTTAGTAAGTTTCTCTAAGATTTTAAGCTAAAAGATGGTATTTTTACCATACTTTACTCATGATCTTCAAAATTAACAAATCTTTAAAGCTAAGTATTTTGTTATGCATTTCCACGATTATAAAAATCATCAGCAAAATTGTACATGTATTTTTCAGTCACTTGTGGATCCAAGGAAATAACCCATATCCAGATGAATGCTTCCCTTGCATGTCATGATCAGCAAGAGTAAAAAGAGTGTCTCAGCAGTTGAGAGTTTGACTGTGGCTCTACTTCTTACAGAGATCAGATGATCCCCATTCCAATTTTTAATACCTAATTTCTTCATCTTAGCTATCCTGACATGTTTGGCCAATGAATGAGGAACAATCAGAACAGCATTCTTTAGGGTTCATTTTACTTAACTTTTCCTGAAGTCTTCATCTCTTGGAAAATAAACATAACTGAAAACATTAAAAAATAGTTTGAGATAAAATGAAAGCCCCAATTTAGCATAACTATTCAGAACAGGAGAAGTTTCACAAGAAAAGGAAAATAAATTGAAGACTATATTTGACCATAAAACCAGAAAGCATCAACAGATGCTGAATTGGCTGTCTAATTTTTTTTAACACCACCCAAGTTTTGTTTTAGGTAACACTAGAATTTGCTAAAAATAGCTACAAAATCCCTTTTAACTTATGTCATATAAATGAAATTTTTGCCAATAGTGAAGTTTTAGTGGTAGAAGAATAAATCTTGCTTTGTATTTTAAAAAAAGAAAAAAACAACACTGCTCACATAGGTGGCATGGATCTTCAGGAGGACAGAGATGATGGGTCATCACTGAAGTAGAACAAGTATATTCTCCACTAGTAATAGAACAAATAAAGTTTTGCCAAATGATTTTTGCTACAGTATTTTATTTCAACTTACTCTGGTGATTTTCAGTTTAAAGCTCTGGCCAACTTGTTCTTTTTTGCCTATTGATTGTCAACATTTTTTGTAAGCCCATTGTGTGATTCATGTATTCAGTGTCTTCAACTTAATTCATAAGTTCATTGTTTTAAAATGAAGCATGTCTTTTTAACCTTCCTAGGTTTTCATGGAAGTTACAAAAATAATATTCATCAGTTCTGTGCTGATGCAAAATAACTGGATCTTATGTGTTATATTACATCAAAATAGATGCACAGCATAGACATTTTTAAAAAAATATTTAATTGCATTTTTTGATCTGTCAAAATGGGCAACATAGACATTTTGTTTTTTAAATATTTAATTGTATTTCTTGATCTGTCAAAGAATGGCACAGCATATATATATAGTCATATATATGAATGTGTATATATGTACTTATCTACTATACTGAAATGGCTCAGTATAACTTGAGAGATCAGTTATCAGAGCAAGTCTTGGATGACTGTTTGCCGTGAGTTGGTGCTTCCAGGATGGCCCAATCCTCCCCTTAAGTGGACTCCCACTTTCTAAAAGGAAGAAAGTAGGGCACAAGGTCTTAAGTGCCAAACATTTCCATCCTGTTCAGCTGCCTTGTCATTTCTATATAATATACTGTCTTAAGACTGAGCCGCAGGCATTGTGGCAGGAGGATTCAGACATAATACAAGCTGAAATTCATCCTTTATGATCCCATTTCAGTACTGGGCAGAGCAGATTCACATTCCTTTACTGCCTTTTGTTTGGCAGTTTAGTTCTTTCTGAACACGTCTTTTATTATTGAGAGTTTAAGTCCAATAAACTTCAAGGGGCAATGTGGCAAAAATAGGATTATAATTTGCTATATTCAACCTAGTATATCAAGCTCAAAGGTACAGGTGGTTGGTTGGGTGAAGTTCCCTATTTCTGTCTTTGTAGTTTTGCATTGAGGTCTTTCTTCCCATTCTTATATTTCCATCCTTGTGATATCAAAGTTCTGTAGGCTGAGAGTGCTGTAGATGAACAACTTGGAGTCTAAATTTGCCTACAGTCAAGCCTCCATGAACTCACTATAGTGTGGATGAAGCAGTTTTCCAAAACAAGGTCCCCAGCATCCAGTGATAATAGCAGTCACTTGTATTTGATTGATAAGTCACAAAATGTGCCTATTTTCCCCCATTAACCATAACTTCCCACAATGAGGCAGATCACAATCCAAACACTTTTATAAATATGTGATGTAGATATATACACATATATATTCTGTATATAGTATGATGGTGTGAGTGCTTACAGAATGTGTACTTCTGTCCTAGGATTGAGGAATTGGGAAGGGGTTTTCTGAGGCTGCTGGGCAACATGTTTTTGTTCAGCGTCTGATATCTGTGTTCTTCCCCTCCTTGCTTGTCTCTCCTCCCTTTTCTCCACCTTCTGTCCATTTCTACTATTCTCTGTTTCTGACTGAAGCAAAGAACTACTCATTGGTTTTCCAATTACTCAGACCTGCCAACTAGCCTTCTAATAATGCCAGTGGCCTTCTGGAAAGAACAACAGAATCCAGCACAATCTACAGTATTAACATTAGTCCAAAGTCCCATATTTGTATCAGCTAACAATCTCATTCCAAAAGCGGTTCATGCCCACCTGAACCTTCAAGATCCAATTTTGCAGGGACTCAGTAGGACTTAGGTAGTAGAGTATGGTAGAGCCAGTGCACAGGAATACCTAATTCCCCAGGTATCTACTGTGTTAATACAGCCAGGGGAGTCCATTTCTCAGAGCTTTCACTCAGTCATCTACTTCAGTTGGGATTCTTTCTCTCCATCTCATTAGCATGACTCCATTGATTGTTTCAGTGCTTGTTTATTAATGGAAGAAAAATATAAATTGAGTTTCACCAGAACGATCCTTTGAAGTACACTGAACATGTACATGTACTGTATGTATTACCATAGAGACTGGAACAAACTTATTGTATGTAAAGTTTTATGAATGGTTATTTTATAATTTATGTATTTAATATAGGAATCAATAAGCTCTGGTGTTTTAGTTTATACAAAAATAAAAAAACTGCATTTTTAAAAACTTTACCTTCATTGTCCATACGTTTCATTTTATGTGTGTGTGTGTGTGCGCACGCACGCGCTCAGTCATGTCTTACTCTGCCACTCCATGGACTGTGGCCCACCAGACTGCTCTGTCCATGGAATTTCCCAGGCAAGAATACTGAAGCAAATTGCAATTTCTTTGTCTGGGGGATCTTCCCAACCCAGGGATCCAACTTGCCTCTCTTGCATCTCCCGCATTAGCATGTGGGTTCTTAAACTAGTTTTGAAAAACGAGGTGACAGAAATCAGGGTTATCCCTATAAATGTCAGAGAACAAACTCTATATCAAAGATGGTAAATAGATTTCTTCTCATCTATCCACTCTGAACTTTTTATTGTACCTGCCAAGGGGCACCGTGGTGAGGAGTAAAAGGCAGAATAGGCTCCAGTCCATGGGGTCGCTGAGTCAGACACGACTGAGCGACTTCACTTTCACTTTTTACTTTCACGCACTGGAGAAGGAAATGGCAACCCACTCCAGTGTTCTTGCCTGGAGAATCCCAGGGACGGGGGAGCCTGGTGGGCTGCCGTCTATGGGGTCGCACAGAGCCAGACACGACTGAAGCGACTTAGCAGCAGCAGCAGGAGAGGTTTATGGTCATTAGCATACCTGCTCTGAATACAGTTGGGGGAAGAATCCTGCCAGCTATTTGTCATTCTTATCTAGCTATTACTTCTTTTCCTTTATCAACCTTTTTCTCTATCTTGTAGACCCAATAGACATAACAAGTTAACTAGAGTCTGTTATATGAGCATCCCTCATGTTTACACCCCTGTGTTCTGGTATGAATGGTTGACACTCAAAGAGCTTCAGTTTTCGTGAGAAACAACCCATGCATACATGAAACAAACAATAGTGTACAACAGCTACAGTTCAGTTGCTCAGTCGTGTCTGACTCTTTGTGACCCTATGAACCGCAGCACGCCAGGCCTCCATGTCCATCACTAACTCCTGGAGTTCACTCAGACTCACGTCCATCAAGTCAGTGATGCCATCCAACCATCTCATTCTCTGTCGTCCCCTTCTCCTCCTGCCCTCAATCTTTCCCAGCATCAGGGTCTTTTCAAATGAGTCACCTCTTTGCATCAGGTGGCCAAAGTATTGGAGTTTCAGCTTCAACATCAGTCCTTCCAATGAACACCCAGGACTGATCTCCTTTAGGATGAACTGGTTGGATCTCCTTGCAGTCCAAGAGACTCTCAAGAGTCTTCTCCAACACCACAGCTCAAAAGCATCAATTCTTCGGTGCTCAACTTTCTTTATAGTCCAACTTTCACATCCATACATGACCACTGGAAAAACCTTAGCCTTGACTAGACAGACCTTTTTTGGCAAAGTAGAGTCTCTGCTTTTTAATATGCTGTCT
Source organism: Bos mutus (assembly GCF_027580195.1). NCBI lineage: Eukaryota > Metazoa > Chordata > Mammalia > Artiodactyla > Bovidae > Bos > Bos mutus. The sequence continues at coordinate 98,528,730 of NC_091623.1, read as the reverse complement.
AGGTTGGTCATAACTTTCCTTCCAAGGGGCAAGCGTCTTTTAATTTCATGACTGCAGTCACCATCTGCAGTGATTTTGGAGCCCAGAAAAATAAAGTCAGCCACTGTTTCCACTGTTTCCACTGTTTCCCCATCTATTTGCCATGCAGTGATGGGACCGGGGGCCATGGTCTTAGTTTTCTGAATGTTGAGCTTTAAGCCAACTTTCTCACTCTCCTCTTTCACTTTCATCAGGAGAATGAAAAGTTCTTCTTCACTTTCTGCCATAAGTGTAGTGTCATCTGCATATCTGAGGTTATTGATATTTCTCCTGGCAATCTTGATTCTAGCTTGTGCTTTTTCCAGCCCAGCATTTCTCATTACGTACTCTGCATATAAGTTAAATAATCAGGGTGACAATATACAGCCTTGACGTACTCCCTTTCCTATTTGGAACCAGTCCGTTGTATCATGTCCAGTTCTAACTGTTGCTTCCTGACCTGCATCAGATTTCTCAAGAGGCAGGTCAGGTTGTCTGGTATTCCCAGAATACCAGAAAAGAATTCTGAAGATTCTTTCAGAATTTTCCACAGTTTATTGTGATCCACACAGTCAAAGGCTTTGGCATAGTCAGTAAAGTAGAAATAGATGTTTTTCTGGAACTCTCTAGCTTTTTTGATGATCCAGCAGATGTTGGCAATTTGATCTCTGGTTCCTCTGCCTTTTCTAAAACCAGCTTGAACATCAGGAAGTTCACGATTCACATATTGCTGAAGCCTGGCTTGGAGAGTTTTGAGCATTACTTTACTAGCGTGTGAGATGAGTGCAATTGTGCGGTAGTTTGAGCATTCTTTGGCATTGCCTTTCTTTGGGATTGGAATGAAAACTGACCTTTTCCAGTCCTGTGGCCACTGCTGAGTTTTCCAAATTTCCTGACATATTGAGTGCAGCACTTTCACAGCATCCTCTTTTAGGATTTGAAATAGCTCAACTGGAATCCATCACAAAGTAAAGTATAATTTTATAGGTCACTGTTGAGAACAATTAAAATTAAGATTAGTTTTTAGGGTTTGGCTTGAAAAATCCTTGCTAAGAATGGTTCTCCTTTCAGTTGCAACTTCTTATCTTTAACTGGCAAAAATTGTCACTCATCAGTTCATTACCAAGTCCTGTTATCTGTCCATAGGAACCATCCCCCATGGCATGTCAAATCCCTAAAACAGAGAATAAGACATTACCTCAATCCTCAAGACATCATGTCTACATCACCTGATGAAGACTTACAACTGCCTGAGTCTCTGAGAAAGGTACCAAGCATATCAGCATGTCATGATTCTGTTATTGTTATGAATTCTGTCTAATGTTATAAATGAAAACCTCTGTTTTGATGAACTCCAATTCTGGTATATCACTCAAATATGCTATCCTGTCAACAGCTCAGCTGACTTCTTCTAGCTCAGAATTTGGAAGTACCCCATGTTGGAGTAGGGAATGGCAATTCACTCCAGTATTCCTGCTTGGAAAACTCCATGGACAGAGAAGCCTAGCCAGCTGCCATCCATGGGGGTCACAAAGAGTCAGATACAATTGAGCAACTGAGTTTGCACACACGCAGTGTCTTTTGGAGACATTAATGGGGTAAGGACTCTTCCTACCTAGTGCCAATTGGACAACATCCACTCAATTCTTACAGAGCCCACACACAGAGACTCCTCTTGCGGGCTCAGTCCACACAGCTCTGCCTCTGACCTACAGGTGAGCAGCTGTCATAGGGGTGCAGATGTGTGATAAAGTGTTTACCCACCCCCATGGATAGAGACTTGTGCCCAGCGGCTGATAAAGAATGCTTATTTTACATAAGCTAGTTTGTAATTACATATGGAATGTGAGAGTGGATGATGAAGACTTTTTTACTCACTGAAAATACTCCAAATAAAGATGTGTTTAACAAATGCATTTTTGCATGCAGGTATACATATAAATAGGACATCATTGGCTTTGATCAATAGGCTCTATAACAAAGAGGTATTGGGAATCTGTACCTGTAATTACTGTAAAAATATTGAGAACAAGGGCCACTGCATCTTTATCATCTTCATAAAGCTCCACATGACACTCTTTTTTTAGAATTTAGAAGGAGAAGGAGGAAACATAAACAACAGCCACTTCAGGAACTGGATTCTTCTTCCTTTAAATAATTTACTATGTAAATTACTTTGCCCTGACTGACTAGAAATGAATGAACAAATCTAATATTCAATTATGGAATCATCAATTATTTCTATTTTCTTTTTACTTTATTGATTTTTACTCTTTTGCCTTTAATTTACACTACCTCAAATGTATTTTTGTACAGACACAGGATATAAATGCAATATTTCTTAAATGCACATTAAATATTCTTAGAGCCACTATAGGGAAATATGTAGAAAATATTCAGAACTTGGAAATAAAGCAAAATGATGAGTATTTGTCTTTATAATTTCATTTCAGGATGGTTTCTGTCAGTTGAGAAAAAGTCTTTTGACTCTGGGGAAATGCATCAGTTGATGGCAGCCCAGATGTTTTACAGCCGTGTAAAGTTAGAAGCTAACTTGCAGAAAATTGATAAGGTAAGACTTGTTTTCTTTTCTCTTGATTAAAAAACTCAAAGATTAGGGATCTGCCTTACACGCAAATTGACTACTTTGGTTTCTAGCATCTTATCTTCATTTCTCCATACTTTGCCCCATTCTTCAAATCTTTTTGAATCAGGTCATTCTATTGGTTTCTTTATATAATGAAGTTCATAAAACTTGGACGTGCTCATTAATTTTTATGAGAATGACATTTTTAACAATTTGAAAGGAATGTTTTTCAAAAGCCATCCTAAGGAATATGAGACAAGATATGTTCCTTGTTCTCAGTGGCCTTCTGGTAAAATAAAACAATTAAGTCCAGAAATAACGAAATAGCAACCAACATAGGAGGGTTAAAAGCCTTAGGGGTACCACCATCCACTAAGTATCCTGAATTAATCTTTCATTCCAGATCCGCTCCCTCTCCTAGTTCTCCCAATCAGGGAGAGATGTTAGATGGAGTTATGATAGATTCGTGGGCTTAACTCTCTCCTGCTTTTCCCTCACCCTCCATATCCAATCCTTCGCAGGTTCTATTGATTTTAGCTCTCCCACCTACCTTCTATTCCCCATCACTTCTATTAAGAGCTTCTCATCTGAATGAACCCTTGCAGCAACTTCTTAGCTACATTAACCGCTTCTAGTTGTATCCTCTTTGTGTACACACACCCAACTTGCTTCCAGCTTGATTTTATGTGGCAATCATAGCTGCTTGTTCTCATCTTTGAAATTACTCCTTGCTTTCTCTTGCCTAACCTGGGTTAACTCTCAAATGCCTACGGAACTAAACTCATAACATAAACATGGGATTTGGGACTTGGATAAGACCCTGCAGCCAATACAAGGCTCTTATTTTGCTAACCCAGCTGTAGGAAATAAGACTCAAACTCTCAGCATGGCCACTTATGTCCTGGATATTTTTTCTTCTAACCCTTGAAGTTTCAGCTTAGGTATTATTCTCCTCATTAGTTGGGCACAATATCCTTTGTTTTCCCAAAGCATTCTGCATGTACTCATCCTGTCATTTTACCAGGTAATTATAATTATTTGTTCTGTTCATTCCCACTTATACACCCAATGAAATCTGAGTTATTTGAAAGAGAATATGCATTTCCCAGTTTTCAATCTTCGGCGTCTAATACATTTCCTAATACCTAACCGAATCTCACTAAATTATCTTAATTCTATTGCGTATATATTAGGTGGTGGAGGGAGTTCTTTTTCCATTTTCTTTATTGAAGTGGAGTTGATTTACATTATGTTTCAGGCATATAAGAGACTTAATACTTCATAGATTATAGTCCACTTAAAGTTACTAGGAAATATTTGCTACATTCCCTGTGCTGTACATTACATCCCTGGGTCTTATTTATTTTATACCCAGTAGTCTATTCCTCTAATCCTCTTCCTCTATGTTGCCCCTCCCCCATCTCTTTCCCCACTTGCAACCACTAACTTGTTCTCTGGGAGCCTGTTTCTGTTTTGTTATATTCATTTGTTTTATTTTTTAGAAGAGTATCACTTCCCATTTGGACTGTAAAAGAGGGCTCCATGAGCATGGAAATAGGTAAACTGGGCCATTTTTTGGAAAGTTTTTTTATTGTTGCTGCTGGGTTTTTGTTGGTTGGTTTTGTTATTTCTTCCTTTTGTTACCTTATTTTTTGAACAGTAATTCTGGCCCATAAACCAAACACTCTTCAGAAAACAGGCAAAAGACAAAAACATTCCCTACTCGCTTCCCTTAGCCTCCTGCTGAAGTTCTCTATTCCTCTGTATTCTACTCTCTGCCCACAGGAGGGAAGCATTTGTCTAGAAGTCCAGGGGAAAAGTGTCAGCGCAAAGAAAATCTGAAGTTGATTTTATGGGGCATTTTAACCCTTGGTTGTGTGTTTCTCTTCCACATGTCCATGTGAAAGCAATAATCTAAATATAAATACTGTCTTGTCCGCTCTTCTGACGTGATTTTTTACTATCTTGGCTTTTTTTCAGTCTTTACTTCAGAGAAGCTGAGTTGTTGTATTTCCCTGAGGCAGCAAATTCATTTGCAAACACAAAGGCTCAGGGAAATTTGCGCCCTATTACACAGTCTCCAAATATTCCAGACTTGCTAAGACTCCAGTCGAAAAGGCTCAAGGCAGTTCATCAGATTCCCTTCCTAATTCTCAACTTCCAAAGCAAGTTCTTCCCAGAGCACAGACAAAGGAAGGTATGTTATTGTGTCTAGAGTTGCTGTATGTGAATGCACTTGAATTTTTTTACATAACAGTGTTATATTTAAATGTCTTTGCTACAACATGTCTCCTAAAGGAATTTTTAAAGAAAAAATAGGTATTTATCCTTCAAAAACATTTACCACCCAAAAAGCACAAGAATGGAAAAAAGCAATAATTTCTGATTGTTTGTACAAAACATTGGCTAGATAAGCTTTTATTCCTTTGGTCTGCCATTCTTAACTATATATGGCATTTTATACGTCACTCTACAATTGACAAAAGATCCCTGCTTAGTGCTGGCATCTCCCCAATTCTGCCCGGGCTGCTGTTGGAAAGGATAGTTCGAGACAAGCCAGGTACTTCCATTTTATTTACCGAGGGAAGTAAAGCAGAATCCCAGTTATGTTGGTCTTTTCTCTTTCTGGCCTGCTTTTCTTTCTACTCTGTTATGAGAGATAATATGTGTTTAGAAGACAATGGGCTTCCCTAATGGCTCAGTGGGTAAAGAATCTGCCTACAATCCAGGAGACATAGGAGACACAGGTTCGATGTCTGAGTTGAGAAGATCCCCTGGAGGACGAAATGGCTACCCACTCCAGTATTCTTGCCTGGAGAATTCCATGGACAGAGGAGTCTGGCGGGTTACAGTCGATGGGGTCACAGAGTCAGACATGACTGAGCCGCTAAGCATACACGCCTGTGTTTAGAAGGCAGCCTGAGTCCCAGTCCTAGCTCTGCCAGTCAGTATGTGTCACTGAGTTACTGAAACATTTGAAGCCTTCCTTTCCTTTTTGTAAAATGGTATAAATAAGATAATTTCTCTTGTTGGGGCTGTTGTTAGAACTAAATGATATATGTAGCAGGATTAGTACCAAAAGTTTCAATGTGTGGCTTGAGATAAAAGGACTGGATCAACAGCAGGCTTCATAGGTGACATTTTAATTATTTGTAATGTTTTCAGTTCATTTATAAAAGGATATAGTTCAAAAGGTCAATATAAGACCATAAACCGTGAAAGAACAGTATATGCATCTTACCCTCAGACATCCCTGCCTTCAAAATCTTTCCTGACTCCTGGCACTCTCTAACAAAGCCAAGCAAAAAGTATTCTGCCAGAGCATTGCAATATTATATGGGTAAGCAGGCATTCAGGTAGAGTACTATGCCAAAATCTTACTCCTCAGTTGAGTTCAATTCAGTCGCTCAGTTGTGTCCAACTATTTGTGACCCCATGAATCGCAGCACGCCAGGCCTCCCTGTCCATCACCAACTCCGGGAGTTCACTCAGACTCACATCCATCGAGTCAGTGATGCCATCCAGCCATCTCATCCTCTGCCGTCCCCTTTTCCTCCTGCCCCCAATCCCTCCCAGCATCAGAGTCTTTTCCAGTGAGTCAGCTCTTCGCATGAGGTGGCCAAAGTACTGGAGTTTCAGCTTGAGCATCATTCCTTCCAAAGAAATCCCAGGGCTGATCTCTTTCAGAATGTACTGGTTGGATCTCCTTGCAGTCCAAGGGACTCTCAAGAGTCTTCTCCAACACCACAGTTCCAATGCATCAGTTCTTCGGCGCTCAGCCTTCTTCACAGTCCAACTCTCACACCCATACATGACCACTAGAAAAACCATAGCCTTGACTAGACGGACCTTTGTTGGCAAAGTAATGTCTCTGCTTTTCAATATGCTGTCTAGGTTGGTCATAACTTTTCTTCCAAGGAGTAAGCGTCTTTTAATTTCATGGCTGCAGTCAGCATCTGCAGTGATTTTGGAGCCCCAAAAAATAAAGTCTGACACTGTTTCCCCATCTATTTCCCATGAAATGATGGGACCGGATGCCATGATCTTCGTTTTCTGAATGTTGAGTTTTAAGCCAACTTTTTCACTCTCCTCTTTCACCTTCATCAAGAGGCATTTTAGTTCCTCTTCATTTTCTGCCATAAGTCTAGGGTTAATAGGCTGCAGAGGAGGAGCAAAGACCCGGCAAGGCAAATCCTGGACGTTACTAGGAAGCCTGTGCAGTAACCCTTGCAGTATCCACTAATGACCACAGTGGGTCGCTATAAGGAACCACTGTGTTCTGGGATGCCTCTGACTCGGACTACTGACAATGAAGTTTTCATTTGAGCATTAACTAATTCTTCACCACAATGAGAGTCATTTTTTAAGGCCCAGAAGAGATAAACATTTACTCTTTCATTTGTTTATTCATTTGTTTATTTCTTCATTTTTCAACAAATATTTATTGAACAGTTACCATGTCTCACTCATGCCTGTGTAGGAGAATTGTATGTGAGTGACTTGCCTTTGCCAGAACTAATAAAGAGCAGAGCAAACTGTGGGCCAGATCATCCAGCTCCAAGTTTAGTCAACCTTCCACTTAAAATATGTATAATTAATTCATGTAATTAGTGCATTCTATAATGTATTATGGGAGAAGGCAATGGCACCCCACTCCAGTACTGTTGCCCGGAAAATCCCATGGATGGAGGAGTCTGGTAGGCTGCAGTCCATGGGGTCGCTAAGAGTCAGACACGACTGAGTGACTTCACTTTCACTTTCTACTTTCATGCACTGGAGAAGGAAATGGCAACCCACTCCAGTGTTCTTGCCTGGAGAATCCCAGGGACGGGGGAGCCTGGTGGGCTGCCATCTATGGGGTCGCACAGAGTCAGACACGACTGAAGTGACTTAGCAGCAGCACGGTGCCTGCGTTAGGCTATACATGTTAACAGTCCACACAAGTCTGCTAGGTGAGCAACATACTTAGACAAGGGAAGAGGACAGATTAGCAAAGTTTCGTTTTTGATTCTACTCTTTTTCTGTCTACAAGCAAATATACTAAGGGTACCAGGAAACATAGCCTACTTGTTGACTAATGATGAAATGATATGGCCCTTCATTATATACATAAAAGCTTATGAAGCCACTGTGAAATCTGCAAAGAATCGTTTTGCCTTTTGACCCATTTTCAAGTGGAAAGCAAAGTTCTCTTCCCAGTTCCCATCATCTGCCTCAAGAGAAAGAATTACTGAACTCCCACTGCCTATAGAGAAAAAATGGGACTGGGGGAGTCAAGGCAGTGCTGACCTGCCTGGGACTCCCCACTGCCTGCTGGGTGAGAATGGACAGGGCACTCCAGACCCTTTTTCTATCTCCACTACCCCTTCCACTGCCTGTCTCTCTCACTCCCCTAAATGCTCTCTTGGAGTTAAAAATAAATACATATTCCAGAAAGCCCCTGGGCAAAATGAAAGTGAGTTACCGAGAATGTTCATAATTAAGGTATTAGAATCCATTAACAGAAAATTCTTTTTTTTTTTTTTAAGACTATCTGGCTGCCTAGTCTACAGCCCTGAGGACAAAAGCATCATCAGTGACAAGGAGACGTCCTGCTGGGGAGTAAGATTTTACCGAGACCCAGTTGAGGAGACATATGTGGGGAACTTGGATCGTCTGAGACAAGCTGTCAATGCCAGGCAAGCAGCGATATGCGGTAAGCAGGCTAAAGGAAGAGAGAGTGAGCCTTGGCTTACACTCTTTGCAGATGTCTCTGAGGCAAATGCTTCCACCATGGCTAATTTCAAGCTACCGATGATGAAATGCCTGAATATTTAACAGTTGGCCTTCAGGGGTGGTACGAGCCAGCTCAAGCACATCCTACCCAGTCATTTTGGAAAGATGAGGTCACTTCCTGTCAATTTGTTACCATATGAGTGATGATGTGCCTTTCCAAAGTAGGTACGTGGTCATCCCTATGAAGTGCAGTATGCTCTGTACCCTAACTCCACCCCTATAATAGCAGTGCTCACTGAAGACTAAACAGAATTAATATGGGGAGTCACCACAAATCAGTGCCTGTCAAAACTGGTGAAAGTGGAATCGAGTGTGTAGTTTTTATCGTACCAAAGTCAGTTTCCTGGCTTTGCTATTATACTATAGTCATGAGTTGTTGCCATAGGGAGAAGTTATATGGGGTTCCTATTTTCCCAACTTTGTGTTTATAATTATTTTAAACTATTTATATTTATTTATTGGCTATGCTAGATTTTACTTGCAGCACGTGGAATTTTCAATCTTCATTGCAGCATGCTGCATCTTTAGCTGGGGTTACAAACTCTTAGTTGTAGCATGTGGGATCTAGTTCCGTGACCAGGAATCACACCCAAGCCCCCTGCATTGGAAGCATGGAATCTTAGTCACTGGGCCACCAGGGAAGTCTCTATAATTATTTTAAAATAAAAAGTTTGAGGGGAATCCTCAAAAATATGGGAAAATATATAGATGAGAGTAAAATTTCCCCCAAAATTATACCACACAGAATTATCATCTCATTAGGTGACCATCATCTTAGACATTTTTCTTTGTAAATATTCAGGTGGAAGGAGAAGGGTCGAGGCTATTTTTAGGAAAATAGAGTCCTTTGTGTGTGTCAGTCACTCAGTCATGTCCGACTCTTTGCAACCCCAAAATACCTACTCCAGTATTTTTGCCTGGAGAATTCCATGGACAGAGGAACCTGGCAGACTACAGTAGGTAGCCATTCGCTTCTCCAAGGGATCTTCCCAACCCAGGGATCAAATTCATGTCTCCTATGTCTCCTGGATTGCAGACGATTCTTTACCATCTGAGCCACCAGGGAAGTCCAAAAGCATCCTATGATAGATCCTGTTTTTAAACACATTTGAATAATTCAATTGTATTTGAATGTAACAAAAGAACCTGATGTTAAACTGTAAGGATTAGTGAATTTCAAATACATTTGCTGTGATTATGCACATGTGCATCACACACACACACAATGGAGTATCAGACTTCTTAAATGACCAGGCCGAAGCCTGTGGGGCCATTTCTTTGGCCCTAAAATTAAGGCCCTTAAAATTATGAGTTCATCTATTTCCTGTTACTGAAGATCAAGCAACTAAGAAAGAAAGCCAACGGTTGAGAGAGCCAGCCCACTAAGATTTTAGAACATAATATAAAAACACTGAGCATTAACCTTTCAAAACAGCTTAAAGCCTTGAACCACAGCTGTGCATTCTGAATTTGACTCCCTGCTTCATTTCACACCTAGAGCTTGTGACCTTCAGTACAGTCGCTCAGTCGTGTCTGACTCCTTGTGACCCCATGGACTGCAGCACGCCAGGCTTCCCTGTCCATCACCAACTCCCGGAGTTTGCTCAGACTCATGACCATCGAGTTGGTGATGCCATCCACAGTGATGTGACCTTACTGTCCTCTTTATATCTCTTAAGAGTAGTACAGTATAAATGAAAAATAACAAAAAAAAAGATATTTTGTCAGAGTTCACTGTGAACTTCAATAAAATAATACAGGTCATCTCATATATGGCAAACTTCACAGTTAAGTTCTGCACAGTTTTTACCTCCTTCCAATGTCATAGCAACTCTGTACAACAGTCCGGGCTGATATATTACTCCCATTTTACAAGTGGTGACAGCGAAGCTCACAGAGGTGAGCAGCTTGCCTAAGGTCATAGGGAGTAGGTGGAAGGGCCACAGGGCTCACAGATTCCTGGACTTTCTCCCTTTCTATCATTTGGTAATAGAAGCTTAGTATTACTTTAGAACCTTAAAACCCCCAAATAGTAAATGTAACTTAGTACAGTTTATAATACACACAGAAAATTAAGGCATACCAGAAAACTGAAATATTCACTACTCCCTCAAAGAAAAATATGTCAAACCTATGAAGAGGTGAGTGGGATTTTTTTTTTCAATCACATTAGCAGATTATCCCATCTTACAGAGCAGAATTCAAGGGAATACAACACAGAACAGATAAGGTTTTGTTTTGGATAGAGAAAATAATAATGGATAATATTTTAACATACCATGGCAGTGCTATGTATTATTTGTATTACCTAATGCTCAAACAATCCATTGGGGTAGACAAAATTTTCATTCTGATTTAGCAAAAGAAGAAACTGAAGATTGAAGAGATCAAACAGGTAGAAAGCAACAAAAGATTTGGGATTGGATCCCCTGTTTATCTCATGCAAAACCCTGCTTTTTTAGCTGGAGTGAGGCCATATTATACTCTAGAGAATAGAGGGAGGCCAGAAGAACAAACAAAACCCAAGACCAATTAAAGATACAACTGAAAAAATAATGTTGATCTTTGAGATTGTTGTGTATATATTCTTGGCCTGTTTCTCCTATTCGCTTCTCCCCATAATTCTCCAAAGAAGCCACTGGATATTTCCTCTCCAGATCTAAAGTTACTCTCTAAAAAGTGCCTGGATCTCATTTCGCATAAAGGACAAGTGACTCTTCACGGTTTTAAAAGTCCTTGCTCCTGAAGCTTTAGATCAAGCTTCAGTTAATCCTTTGGAAGCTTAAATTGCTTAATTTTTAGGAACTGGAGTTTGGGGATAGGAAAAAAAAAAAAAACTGCAATTCTAAAATGTATGGCACGCAGTCAGTTGATTTGATAAGAATGCCAAGACAGAATTCCCTGGCGCTCCAGTGGTTAGGACTTTGCACTTTCACTGCCAAGGGACTGGGTTCAATACCTGGTCTAAGGGAACTAAGATCCCACAACAGCACAGCAAAAAGAAAGAAAGAAAGAAAGGAAGAATGCCAAGACAATTAAACAGAGAGGAAATAGCCTTTTTAAAAAATGGTGTGGGGACAACTGGATATCTACATGTAAAAGAATGAATTTGGATTTCTATCTCGCACCATATATAAAAATCAACTCAAATCTTTCATAGTCTTAAGTGTAAGAGCTGAAAGTGTCAACTCTTAAAAGAAAGATGTAAATCTTCATATTCTTGGATTAGGCAATATTTTCTTAGATACGATACCAAAAGCATAAGCAACAAAAGAAAAAAAGAGTGAAACTGGACATCAGTTCAGTTCAGTTCAGTCTCTCAGTTGCGTCCGACTCTGCGACCCCACGAATTGCAGCACGCCAGGCCTCCCTGTCCATCACCAACTCCCGGAGTTCACTGAGACTCACGTCCATCGAGTCAGTGATGCCATCCAGCCATCTCATCCTCTGTCATCCCCTTCTCCTCCTGCCCCACAATCCCTCCCAGCATCAGAGTCTTTTCCAATGAGTCAACTCTTCGCATGAGGTGGCCAAAGTACTGGAGTTTCAGCTTTAGCATCATTCCTTCCAAAGAAATCCCAGGGCTGATCTCCTTCAGAATGGACTGGTTGGATCTCTTTACAATCCAAGGGACTCTCAAGAGTCTTCTCCAACACCACAGTTCAAATGCATCAATTCTTCGGCGCTCAGCTTTCTTCACTGGACATGATCAGAATTAAAAACCATGCTTCAAAAAACAGACTCAAGTGAAAAGATGATCCACAGAATAAGAGAATACTCATAAAAGCATGTATCTGATAAAGGACATGTATCTGAAATATATAAACATGTCTTCAAACCCAGTAGTAAACAGCATATAGCCAATTAACAAGTGAGCAAAGTATCAAAGTCACTCACTGAATGACCTGTGTTGCTGTTGTTTAGTCTCTAAGTTGTGTCTGGCTCTTCTTTGACCCCATGGACTGTAGCCCGCCAGGCTCTTCCATCCATGGGATTTCCCAGGCAAGAACACTGGAGTAGGTTGCCATTTCCTTCTCCAGGGGATCCTCCTGACCCAAGCAGATATGTAAATGGCCAATGAAGCTATGAAAAGATGCTCATCATCATTAGAAATCAAGGAAATGCAAACCACAATGAGATACCAAGTAGGTTGACACTCATCAAAAAGAAAGATAATAATAACTTTAGGCAAGGATGTGAGAGAAACTGGAACCGTTATAAGCTGCTAGTGAGAACATAAAATAGTGCAGCCATTTAACGTCAAATGGTTAAACATACAGTTACCATGTGACCTAGTGATTCTTGCCTTTGGTGTATACCCAAGAGAATTTATAACATATCCACACAGAAACCTGCACACAAATGTTCTTAGTAGCATTGTTAATAGTATCCCCAAAATGGAAAATCCCAAACACCTATCAACTGATAAATGGATAAACAAAACAAAACAATGTATAACCATACATTGGAGCATTGTTTGGCAGTAATGAAGTGATAATGCATGCTACAACTTGGATGGAGCTTGAAAACACTGTGCTAAGTGAAAGATGCAAGTCACAAAGGACCATGTGTTATATTATATTACATTGTAATTATAATACATTGTATTATTCCATTTATATAAAAAGTCCAAAATAGATAAATCTATTGAGGTGATAAATAAATTAGTGTCCTAGGACTGGGAAGAGGTGGAACATCTGAAGGTAATGGCTAAGGAATAAGGAGTCTCTCTTGAGGGTAATAAAAACATTCTAAAATATCCAGTACTGTACTGGATATAGTACTCTGTGAGTAAACTAAGAGCCACTGAATTGTACACTTTAAAAGTGTGAATTACATGGTATGTGAATTATATTCCAATAAGGGTGTTTAAATATAGCAATGCAACTGTAGAAATACAAATCAAGACTATAATGTCACTGCTAACCTATTGGAATTGATAGAATAAAAAATTGTGACAATACCAAATACTAGCAAAGATGTAGAGAAACTGCATCTCTCAGCTCTTGCTGGTAGAAGTGTAAAGTAGTATAGTCAATCTGGAAAATAATTTGGTGCTTTCTTAAAACTATACATGCACTTACCATACAACCTAGCAACAATGCTTCTCAGTGTTAACCCCAGAGCAATGAAAACTTATGTTCAAATGAATCCCATACATGATTGTTCATAGCAGTTCTGTTTGTAACTTAAAAAAACTGAAATAATCAAAATGTCCTTACAAAAAGACAATTTACTTTAAAAGATTATGGCACAACCATATCATAGAATATTACTCAGAATAAAAAGTGATGGACTATTGATACGTGCAACTTGGGTGTATCTCAAGGGCATTGCACTGAATGAAAAGAGCTAGTCTCATGAGGTTACCTATGTGATTCCATTTATACAACATTTTCAAAATGTCAAAATTATAGAGAACAGATTACTGGGTTCCCAGGGGTTAGAAATGATGGAGGGAAGGGAATGGATGTGGCTGTAAAGGGATAGCATGGGGAAAATCTTTGTGGTGATAGAATAGTTCTGTATCTTGAGTCAGGGAGTAGTTATAAATGTAACAAAATGACATAGAATTATGCATACCATGTACCAATATTAGTTTCCTGGTTTTGATATCACATTATCATTAGGGAAGATATAATCATTGGAGAAAATTGGGTGAAGTATACACAGAAACCTCCCTATACTATCTTTGACATGTCTTCAGTTCAGTCGCTCAGTCGTGTCCAATTCCTTGCAACCCCATGGACTGCAGTATGCCAGGCTTCCCTGTCCATCACAAACTCCCAGAGCTTACTCAAACTCATGTCCATTGAGTCGGTGATGCCATCCAACCATCTCATTCTCTGTCATCCCCTTCTCCTCCCACCTCCAATCATTCCCAGCATCAGGGTCTTTTCAAATGAGTCAGTTCTTCGCATCAGGTGGCCAAAGTATTAGAGTTTCAGCCTCAGCATCAGTCCTTCCAATGAATATTCAGGACTGATTTACTTCAGGACTGGTTGGATCTCCTTGCAGTTCAAGGGACTCCCAAGAGTCTTCTCCAACACCACAGTTCAAAAGCATCAATTCTTCAGCGCTCAGCTTTTTTATAGTCCAACTCTCACATCCATACCTGACCACTGGAAAAACCATAGACTTGACTAGATGAACCTTTATTGACAAAGTAATGTCTCTGCTTTTTAATATGCTATCTAGGTTGGTCATAACTTTCCTTCCAAGGAGTAAGCGTCTTTTAATTTCATGGCTGCAATCACCATCTGCAGTGATTTTGAAGCCCCCAAAAATAAAGTCTGTCACTGTTTCCATTGTTTCCCCATCTATTTGCCATTAAGTGATGGGACCAGATGCCATGATCTTAGTTTTCTGAATGTTGAATTTTAAGCCAACTTTTTCACTCTCCTCTTTCACTTTCATTAAGAGGCTCTTTAGTTCCTCTTCACTTTCTGCCATAAGGGTGGTGTCATCTGCATATCTGAGGTTATTGATATTTCTCCCAGCAATCTTGATTCCAGCTTGTGCTTCTTCCAGCCCAGCATTTCTCATGATGTACTCTGCATATAAATTAAATAAGCAGGGTAACAATATACAGCCTTGACATACTCCTTTCCCAATTTGGAACCAGTCAGTTGTTCCATGTCCAGTTTTAACTGTTTCTTCTTGACCTGCATATAGTCCTGTAGATCTGTAATTATTTCAAAATAAGTTAAATACATGTATGTATGTTTCTATCTACCTATCACAATATACATATATACATTGCCATAAACATATATATATATATATTTATCTATTACAATGCACTTGACAGACAGTAACTATTAACTAAGCTATTTCTTGAGGAGATGTGTATAAGTGTACAGGAAATGGAAGAAAATTTATTAAAATTAAGCACAGTATTCCTCACTACTTTCAGACAATGCCCAAGATAAAAAACAGGAGAAATGAGTCATCCTCTGGAGAACTTATAATACCTTATGTTCCTTGTCTACATTGAAAATGTGTGCAAATAAATGATCAACATGCCACATTCCCTAAATTTTGCCAGCTTCTAAATATACATTATAATAGTAAAGCTGTCTAAGTCATGGCTCTGTTCCCCCAATCTGGAGGAAATGCTATGCTTATAAGAGCTATGACTTCATTTCCTTCCAGAGCAAGTTCCCCGCTTTTAGGTTCTTGGACATGTGAAATTCCCTCATCTTTCACTCCATGGGGCAGCTGGTTTCCAGGCTTGGAGTAAGTTCAAATGTTGTGGTTCAGAACATGCCAGCAGCTGCCAGAAGGATCCTAGTTTTTTAGTTCCTTGGCCATTGTGAGAAAGGCTTGTTGGCCAAGGTAATCAGAGACTGATTCCACTTCTCAACACAAACCAGACAGCCAGGGTGGAGGGCTTCCCCTTGGGAGCCAGGCTCAGCTTCTTATCCATACATACTTCTTTCCCAAGGTCTCAGCTGCATGAACCTCATCTCTCACTGCTCACATCCCTCCCCAGCAGGAGTGGAACAAAGCTCTGTGAACTTGGTGGCCACACACAAACATGTGCTCCATCTCTTAGGCTGCCAAGGCCCACCAGGCCAGAATGGACCCAACAAGGATGCCGTCACTACACAGGAAGCCATCTCCAATTATCTTTTTATCTCTAATTACAATCCCTCAAGCCTTCTACCCAATTCTCAAACTTCCTGCTATACTTTGCGTTGTTATGTATGTTTTCTCATCTACTACAAAGTCTCATACCACTCACATCACAGTTCAATTATATTCTATTGTTAACATTATTACTGACAGTCACTGTTTCAAAAAGCTTATTATGTTCTAGGACCTTATATACACTATTTAATTTAGTTATAACAACAACCATCCATGATAGACAATTATTTTCTCAATTTTCTGAACAAACTTAAAACAACATCAGCAACAATTGAGGGCTGCATATTTCCAAAGTCTTTGCTTATCGTGTTGCCACCATAGGTCTCCTTGTGATATGGAAGAACCTGTCTTTCCATGGTCCATGCTATGAAGCTCGGAAAATTAGACAGTTGACCCTGAATGCTGGTAGGTGACTCTTGATCAGTGGCTGTCGTACAGCACACAGGCTTCTGAGCCCATTTCCTCATTCATGAAAATTGAAGATGAAAATAATGCCTGCCTCACTAGACTGTTGTGTGAATTAAAATGAGATAATAGTGTTCATAAACTATCGGTGTAATACCTGACAAAATATGGACCCCGTGACTGTCTCTCAGGTGAATTAAGGAATGAGCCTATAGTAATTAGCATGAATAGGGGAAAACAGAGACTCAAAGTGCCTATGACTAACAGGACTCAAAGTCATATTTGCCTTGTGACACTGGTCAGACACATTTAACTAAAGAAGCCCCATGGCTCTCTCTCAATTCTATTGTCTGTTGCTTTCTGTGGACAGTTAGTGCTATTCAGGCTGTACCAAGCCCTTGGGAGCAATTTACTTTGGTTCTGTAAGCACCAGTGACATCTCTAAGGCAGCTATTCAAAAGCACTGTTTCTTTTTAAGTGAATTATATAATGACTTATAATGTTGTCACAATGGTGTGATCATTCACCTAGAGCCAGACATCCTGGGATGTGAAGTCAAGTGGGCCTTAGGAAGCATCACTATGAACAAAGCTAATGGAGGTGATGGAATACCAGTTGAGCTGTTTCAAATCCTGAAAGATGACGCTGCGAAACTGCTGCACTCAATATGCCAGCAAATTTGGAAAACTCAGCAGTGGCCACAGGACTGGAAAAGGTCAGTTTTCATTCCAATCCCAAAGAAAGGCAATGCCAAAGAAAGCTCAAACAACCACACAACTGCACTCATCTCACACACTAGTAAAGTAATGCTCAAAATTCTCCAAGCCAGGCTTCAGCAATATGTGAACCGTGAACTTCCAGATGTTCAAGCTGGCTTTAGAAAAGGCAGATGAACCAGAAATCAAATTGCCAACATCTGCTGGATCATCAAAAGCAAGAGAGTTCCAGAAAAACATCTATTTCTGCTTTATTGACTATGCCAAAGCCTTTGACTGTGTCAATCACAATAAACTGTGGAAAATTCTGAAAGAGATGGGAATACCAGACCACCTGATCTGCCTCTTGAGAAACCTGTATGCAGGTCAGGAAGCAACAGTTAGAACTGGACATGGAACAACAGACTGGTTCCAAATAGGAAAAGGAGTCCATCAAGGCTGTATATTGTCACCCTGCTTTTTTAACTTATATGCAGAGTGCATCATGAGAAATGCAGGACTGGAAGAAGCACAAGCTGGAATCAAGATTGCCGCGAGAAATATCAATAATCTCAGATATGCAGATGACACCACCCTTATGGAAGAAAGTGAAGAACTAAAGAGCCTCTTGATGAAAGTGAAAGTGGAGAGTGAAAAGGTTGGCTTAAAGCTCAACATTCAGAAAACGAAGATCATGGCATCCAGTCCCATCACTTCATGGCAAATAGATGGGGAAACAGTGGAAACAGTGTCAGACTTTATTTTTCTGGGCTCCAAAATCACTGCAGATGGTGACTGCAGCCATGAAAAGACACTTATTCCTTGGAAGGAAAGGTATAACCAACCTAGACAGCATATTCAAAAGCAGAGACATTACTTTGCCAACAAAGGACCATCTAGTCAAGGCTATGGTTTTTCCAGTGGTCATGTATGGATGTGAGAGTTGGACTATAAAGAAAGCTGAGCACCAAAGAATTGATGCTTTTGAACTGTGGTGTTGGAGAAGACTCTTGGGAGTCCCTTGAACTGCAAGGAGATCCAACCAGTTCATCCTAAAGGAGATCAGTCCTGGGTGTTCATTGGAAGGACTGATGTTGAAGCTGAAACTCCAGTAATTTGGCCACCTGATGGGAAGAGTTGACTCATTGGAAAAGACTCTGATGCTGGGAGGGATTGGGGGCAGGAGGAGAAGGGGATGACAGAGGATGAGATGGCTGGATGGCATCACTGACTCAATGGACGTGAGTCTGAGTGAACTCCGGGAGTTGGTGATGGGCAGGGAGGCCTGGCATGCTGTGGTTCATGGGGTCGCAAAGAGTCGGACACGACTGAGCGACTGAACTGAATGTTGTATTAGTTTCTGGTATACAGCAAAATGCTTCAGCTATCTAGATATAGATATTCTTTTTCTTTTCCATTATGATTATCACAGCATATTTAATATAGTTCCCTGTTCTATACAGTAGGACCTTGTTGTTTATTCATTCTATTTAAAATCGTTTTCATCTACTAATCCCCAAATCCAATCCATCTGTCTCCCCACCCTCTTTGGCAACCACTAGTCTGTTTTCTATGTGAGGAGCCTGTTTTGTGGGTAAGTTCACTTGTGTCATACTTTAGACTCCATATATAAGTGATTTTTCTTTCTCTTTCTAATTTATTTCACTTAATATAATAATCTCTAGGTACATCCATGTTGCTATAAATGGCATTATTTGATTCTTTTTATGGATGAGGAGCCTGGTGGACTATAGTCCATGGGGTCGCTAAGAGTCAGACACGACTGAGCTACTTCACTTTCACTTTTCACTTTCATTCATTGGAGAAGGAAATGGCAAGCCACTCCAGTGTTCTTGCCTGGAGAATCCCAGGGACGGGGGAGCCTGGTGGGCTGCCGTCTATGGGGTCGCACAGAGTCAGACATGACTGAAGCAACTTAGCAGCAGCAGCAGCAACAGTATTTCATTATATGTGCACCACATCTTTTTTATCTATTCATCTGTCAATGGACGTTTAGGTTGTTTTCATGTCTTGGCTATTGTGAATAATGCTGCTATGAACATGTGAGTTCATATATCTTTTAGAATTACAGTTTTGCCCAGGAGTGGGATTGTTGGATCATATCAAAACTCTATTTTTAGTTTTCTGAGGAGCTTCCATACTCTTTTCCATAGTGTCTACACCAACTTACATTCCCACCAACAGTGTAGGAGGGTTCCCTTTTCTCCACACTCTCTCCAGCAGTTTTTTATTTGTATACTTTTTATCTCTCGACATTCTGACCAGTATGAGGTGGTCAGTCAGTCAGTCAGTTCAGCCACTCAGTCATGTCCAACTCTTTGCCACCCCATGAATCACAGCATGCCAGGCCTCCTGCCCATCACCAACTCCCGGAGTTCACTGAGACTCACATCCATCGAGTCAGTGATGCCATCCAGCCATCTCATCCTCTGTTGTCCCCTTCTCCTCCTGCCCCAATCCCTCCCAGCATCAGAGTCTTTTCCAATGAGTCAATTCTTCACATGAGGTGGCCAAAGTACTGGAGTTTCAGCTTTAGCATCATTCCTTCCAAAGAAATCTCAGGGCTGATCTCCTTCAGAATGGACTGGTTGGATCTCCTTGCAGTCCAAGGGACTCTCAAGAGTCTTCTCCAACACCACAGTTCAAAAGCATCGATTCTTTGGCGCTCAGCCTTCTTCACAGTCCAACTCTCACATCCATACATGACCACAGGAAAAACCATAGCCTTGACTAGACGGACCTTTGTTGGCAAAGTAATGTCTCTGCTTTTGAATGTGCTATCTAGGTTGGTCATAACTTTCCTTCCAAGGAGTAAGCGTTTTTTAATTTCATGGCTGCAGTCAGCATCTGCAGTGATTTTGGAGCCCAGAAAAATAAAGTCTGACACTGTTTCCACTGTTTCCCCATCTATTTCCCATGAAGTGATGGGACCGAATGCCATGATCTCATTGTAATTCTGATTTGCACTTCTTTAATGCTAGTGGTACAGAACCCACCTACCAATCAGTGCAGGAGATATAAGAGATGCAGGTTTGATCCCTGGGTGGGGAAGTTTCCCTGGAGGAGGGCATGGCAACCCATTCCAGTATTCTTGCCTGGAGAATCCCATGTACAGAGGAGCCTGGTGGGCTACAGTCCATAGGGTCACAAAGAGTTGGACATGACTGAAGTGATTTAGCATGCAGCGATGATTAGCAATATTGAGCATCTCTTTTTATGCCTGTTGGCCTGCTCTATGTCTTCTTTGGAGAAACATCTACTTAGATCTTCTGCCCATTTTTTGATTGGTTTGTTTGTTTTTTTGTTGTTGAGTTATATGAGTTGTTTGATTATTTTGGAAATAAAGCTCTTGTCAGTGGCATCATTTGCAAATATTTTCTCCCAGGCCGTACGTTCTCTTTTTGTTTTGTTTATGGTTTCCTTTGCTATGCAAAAACTTGTTTTGATTAGGTCCCATTTGTTTATTTTTGTTTTTCTTTCTATTGCCTTAGGAGATGACCTAACAAAACATTGGTACAGTTTATGTCAGAGAATGTTTTGCCAATATTCTCTTTTAGGAGTTTCATGATGTCTTGTCTTATATTTAAGTCTTTAAGCCATTTTGAACTTATTTTTGTGTATGGCGAGAGGGTGTGTTCTAACTTCCTTGATTTATATGTGGCTATCCAGCTTTTACAGTACCTCTTGCTGAACAGACTGTCCTTTCTCTATTGTATAGTCTTCCCTTCTTTGTTGAAGATTTATTGACTCTAAGCGTGTAGGTTTATTGCTAGGCTCTCTATTCTGTTCAGCTGATCTATATATCTGTTTTTGTGCCAATATGATACTGTTTTGATTACTGCAGCTTGAAGTATTGTCTGTTCTTTTTCCTCAGGATTGCTTTGGCAATTCTGGTCACTTATGCTTCCATATAAATTTTATGATTCTTTGTTCTAGTTCTGTGGACAGTGTCATGGGTAATTTGATAATGACTGCATCAAATCTGTAGATTGCTTTGGGTAGTATGGCAATTTTAACAATATTAATTCTTCCAGTCCAAGAGCACCGGATATTTTTCCATCTATTTGAATCACCTTCAGTTTCCTTTATCAATATTTAATAGTTCTCAGCTTATAAGTCTTTCACCTCTTTGGTCAAATTTATTCCTTAGTATTTTTTATGTGATTTTAAAACTTATTTTAAAATTGCTTTTTAAACTTCCCTTTTCTGATATTTCATTGTCAGAGTAAAAAATAAAACCGATTTCTGTATGTTAATCTTGTATCCTGCTACCTTGCTGAATTTATCAGCTCTGGTAGATTTTTAACTAAAACATTGATTATTTATTTACTTGGCCGCACCAGGTCTTAGTCTCGGTACATGAATCTTTGATCTTCATTGCAGCACACAGGAGCTTTAGTTGCAGCATGCTAACTCTTAGTTCTCGCATGTGGAAGTCTAGTTCCCTGACCAGAGATCAAACCCAGCCTCCCTGCTTGGGGAGCGTGGAGTCTTAACCACTGAACCACCAGGGAAGTCCCTCACATAATTTTTGTGTGGAGTCTCTAAAGTTTTCTATGTATAGTATCATGTCATCTGCATACACGGAAAATTTTAACTCTTCTCTTCCAAATTAGATACCTGTTATTTCTTTTACTTGTTTGATTGCTGTGGCTAGGACTTTTAATATTATGTTGAATGCAAGTGGTAAGAGTGGGCATCCTTGTCTTATTACAGATTTTAGTGGGAAGGCTTTCAGCTTTTTCCCATTGACAAAAGCACTGTGTTTCAGAAAGACTCACCCAAAAATGTTGTATCTGAAGATCTCTCTCTCTACTGCTAGGCACAGGGATAACTTCATACAATAGCACAATTCATTTGTACACTGACTCATAGGTGTCAGTTGTAACCAGTGTTTCTATATCGTCAGCTCACCAATCCCGGAACTTTGAGATTTTACCTACTAGTGAAATGGTATGGGGGAGGGGAGTGAGCAGGGGACTGGAGAAACCTCAAAAAGGTATTTTGTAAAATAAAGAAAATTTTAAACCAAAGTATAGAAAGAATTCATCTTCATTTTTTTTAAAATATACAAAATTTTAATAGCATTCACCACAGTGATCTTTTTTTCTTATTCTACTGTATACCCATGAAAATACTGTTGTTGAATCAATGTCAATATATGGAGAGGTTTTTAGGGATGACTTCAGTATATTGTTAAAAATATACTTCATAAACATCCAGAAGCACTGTTACTATTTTCAGTTTACATAAGAAGAAACTAAAGACTACTTAGGGTAAAGAGATTTGCCAAAGACACAGTGTATTAGACTCAGTGGGTGGACTCAGAACCAAAAAGCTCAGAATTAGGACGTTCTCATGATGTAGTGCCAGCAACCTATGAAATGCTAAGTAATTCACAAAATCTTAGTCACAGTAAATTTTAGGCTACAGTTATGTAGCTGTAAATACATAAAAGAAAACTGAAATTTTCATCAGTTATATTTAGTTTTTCTACTCCCCCAAAAAACAAATCATATATATAGATAATCTAAAAATATGGCTACCAATTGATTATAAAACAATATTAATCTCTATATTGCATCAGATCAGATCAGATCAGTCGCTCAGTCATGTCAGACTCTGTGACCCCATGAATCACAGCATGCCAGGCCTCTCTGTCCATCACCAACTCCCGGAGTTCACTGAGACTCACGTCCATCGAGTCAGTGATGCCATCCAGCCATCTCATCCTCTGTTGTCTCCTTCTCCTCCTGCCCCAATCCCTGCCCCCAATCCCTCCCATCTTCAGAGTGTTTTCCAATGAGTCAACTCTTTGCATGAGGTGGCCAAAGTACTGGAGTTTCAGCTTGAGCATCATTGCTTCCAAAGAAATCCCAGGGCTGATCTCCTTCAGAATGGACTGGTTGGATCTCCTTGCAGTCCGAGGGACTCTCAAGAGTCTTCTCCAACACCACAGTTCAAAAACATCAATTCTTCGGGGCTCAGCCTTCTTCACAGTCCAACTCTCACATCCATACATGACCACTGGAAAAACCATAACCTTGACTAGACGAACCTTTGTTGGCAAAGTAATGTCTTTGCTTTTGAATATGCTATCTAGGTTGGTCATAACTTTACTTCCAAGGAGTAAGCATCTTTTAATTTCATGGCTGCAGTCACCATCTGCAGTGATTTTGGAGCCCAGAAAAATAAAGTCTGACACTGTTTCCACTGTTTCTCCATCTATTTCCCATGACGTGATGGGACCGGATGCCATGATCTTCGTTTTCTGAATGTTGAGCTTTAAGCCAAGTTTTTCACTCTCCTCTTTCACTTTCATCAAGAGGCTCTTTAGTTCTTCACTTTCTGCCATCAGGGTGGTGTCATTTGCATATCTGAAGTTATTGATATTTCTCCTGGCAATCTTGATTCCAGCTTGTGTTTCTTCCAGTCCAGCGTTTCTCATGATGTACTTGGCATATAAGTTAAATAAGCAGGGTGACAATATACAGCCTTGATGTACTCCTTTTCCTATTTGGAACCAGTCTGTTGTTCCATATCCAGTTCTAACTGTTGCTTCCTGACCTGCATACACATTTCTCAAGAGGCAGATCAGGTGGTCTGGTATTCCCATCTCTTTCAGAATTTTCCACAGTTTATTGTGATCCACACAGTCAAAGGCTTTGGCATAGTCAATAAAGCAGAAGTAGATGTTTTTCTGGAACTCTCTTGCTTCCTCCATGATCCAGTGGATGTTGGCAATTTGATCTCTGGTTCCTCTGCCTGTTCTAAAACCAGCTTGAACATCAGGAAGTTCACGGTTCACATGTTGCTGAAGCCTGGCTTGGAGAATTTTGAGCATTACTTTACTAGTGTGTGAGATGAGTGCAATTGTGCGGTAGTTTGAGCATTCTTTGGCATTGCCTTTCTTTGGGATTGGAATGAAAACTGACTTTTTCCAGTCCTGTGGCCACTGCTGAGTTTTCCAAATTTGCTGGCATATTGAGTGCAGCACTTTCACAGCATCATCTTTCAGGATTTGGAATAGCTCAACTGGAATTCTATCACCTTCACTAGCTTTGTTTGTAGTGATGCTTTCTAAGGCCTCTTGACTTCCCATTCCAGGATGTCTGGCTCTAGGTCAGTGATCACACCATCGTGATCATCTGGGTCGTGAAGATCTTTTTTGTACAGTTCTTTTGTGTATTCTTGCCATCTCTTCTTAATATCTTCTGTTTCTGTTAGGTCCATACCATTTCTGTCCTTTATCGAGCCCATCTTTGCATGAAATGTTCCTTTGGTATACATATATGCAAATTGAGAGAACATAGCTTCGTCATGCTTTCTTTATGTCTTCCTCCCCTGCCTCTCGTCTTTTCCAGCATCTAACACATACTCCCCTACATTATCAGTGCTACCTAATGCCTTGACCTTTCATATACTCTGCATACTACAGTAGGAAAGTGTTGGGGTAAGTAAAGTTTTTATAAGTTTGTAAATGGTTTTAGAAACAATTTGATAATAAAACATCTTGGAAACTCAGCTAATTAAGAGCCACTCAAAGGTGGCTCAGAGGTTAAAGCGTCTGCCTGGAATGCTGGAGACCTGGGTTCAATCCCTGGGTTGGGAAGATCCCCTGGAGAAAGAAATGGCAACCCACTCCAGTACTCTTGGCTGGAGAATCCCATAGAGGGAGGAGCCTGGTAGGCTACCCTGGAGAAGGAAATGACAACCCACTCCAGTACTGTTGCCTGGAGAATCCCATAGAGGGAGGAGCCTGGTAGGCTACAGTCCATGGGGTTGCAAAGAGTCAGACAGGACTGAGCGACTTCATTTCACTTCACTTCACTTCACAAACTTTGCTACCAGGTCCCAACATCATGATAAGGTATTTCCTCCTGAGATAAGATTGCCTGGTTCAACCTGCTAAGACTTCTCAGCTCATGTCTTCAGATTTACTGCCCTTTAGAGCCACTGTTTTATTTTACTTTTCATTTTGATATATATTTTATTGATTTGACTTTTGCCAATTTAGTAAAGAGCAAAATACTTAGGTTTTTAAATTATGCAGCCTTCCTACCATAGACCTTATCATATTGTTCCCTGTTGCTGCTGCTGCTGCTTAGTCTCTTCAGTCGTGTCCGACTCTGTGCGACCCCATAGACGGCAGCCCACCAGGGTCCCCGGTCCCTGGGATTCTCCAGGCAAGAACGCTGGAGTGGGTTGCCATTTCCTTCTCCAGTGCATGAAAGTGAAAAGTGAAAGCGAAGTCTCTCAGTCGTCTCCAACTCTTAGCGACCCCATGGACTGCAGCCCACCAGGCTCCTCTGTCCATGGGATTTTCCAGGCAAGAATACTGGAGTGGGGTGCCATTGCCTTCTCTGATATTGTTCCCTAAAATTGCACAATTTAGTTCTCAATGCACTCAGCCTGTCTTGGCATTCTTTCTCTAAACCAGCATGCAAGCCTGTGGTTTATCTCCTAAATTATCAAATTTATAGTAAAATGCATATAAATTCTCATTATAGTTTGTAGAGCCTTGGCTTTCTGACATGTAACAATCCATTTTTAAATTTGCTCAAAAATCTATTTAGAAGATATACACTTGCTCAGTATCTAAAATAATACTTCAGCTTGATTAATTGCTGCTTCAATTGGGAAAACATAGGAAAGGAATAGGTTCAAAAGTCAGTAGGTGGGTTTCAAAAAAATTTTTTTAACTTTTTATTTTATATTGGAGTTTAGCTGATTATGGGCTTCCCTGGTGGCTCAGTGGTAAAGAATTCACCTGCCAATGCAGGAAATATGGATTCAGTCCCTCAGTCAAGGCAATCCCCTGGAAAAAGAAATGGCAACCCACTCTGGTATTCTTGCCTGGGAAATCCCATGGACAGAGTAGCCTGGAGGGCTATATAGTCCATGGGGTTGCAAAAGAGTCGAAGATGACTGAGTGACTAAACAACAGCAATAACCAGTTAAGAATGCTGTGATAATTTCAGGTCGACAGCAAAGGGACTCAGCCATATGTATACATGTATCCATTCTCCCCTAAACTTCCCTCCCATCCGGGCTGTCACATAACAGTAAGCAGAGTTCCCTGTGCTATACAGTAGGACCTTGTTGGTTATCCATTTTAAATGTAATAGTGTGTACATCGGAGAAGGCAATGGCAACCCACTCCAGTGTTCTTGCCTGGAGAATCCCAGGGACGGTGGAGCCTGGTGGGCTGCCGTCTATGGGGTCGCACAGAGTCGGACACGACTGAAGCGACTTAGCAGCAGCAGCAGCAGCAGTGTGTACATGTCCACCCCAAACTCCCTAACTCTGCCTTCCCCTCATTCTCCCCCTCTAAGAGCCACTATTTTTGAACAACGCCTAGTGTCACTATCATTGTTGCAAAGAACACTTTTTGATGGACTAGACACTCTGCATGCAAACACTTGAACTGACAGCACACATTTGAGTGAGACAGGTTAACATCATATCCACTCCTGGGAATAATCTGGAGAGCTTCCAAACCAAGTCCCATGGACCGCCACTCTCCAAGGTGTGGTTATATGCACCCTTCTGCTCCCTCACTCCCAAGAACAGTAGCAGCAGTAGAGACAGCAGTACTTCATATTCAAATTAATTTGGCCAGTGCTGAATTATGTTATTTTCATACAGGCCTGGTCAGAGACTGTATCCTAACATTCATTATGAATTTTCAAATACACTGATTTTTTTCAAATATCCGGGAGTTGGTGATGGACAGGGAGGCCTGGCGTGCTGCGATTCATGGGGTCGCAAAGAGTCGGACACGACTGAGCGACTGAACTGAACTGAACTGAACTGACCCATTTTTATAGGATTCAAAGAGGTAACAAAGAAAAAAATTCCTGGACTATTATTTATGGGAAATGTGGTATGGGAAATAAGTTCAAGCATCAATGTGTTAAACTAGTATAGTTTACTTGAAACTTTTCAGATTTGTAAAATATTTCACTAACTGTATACCCTAGAGTGAAAAGATAAATTGCAGATGCCTTTATTCTCCAAATGTCATGACTCCCTGGACTTGGGCCTGAAACATTGTATAATTTTTCCCCTTTCCGGGACCCAAGGCCACCTCCCTCCATAAATCTATCCTTAGCTATAGTTATAAAAGTGAGAGTATAAAAAAAGCACAAAATGTTCCAATAAACATGCTGCATGCAGTATTTCACTTAATTCTCTGGTTAATGCTGTGAAATACCTGTAATAATTGTTCCCATTTACATATGAGGGATCTAAGTCTCGCTAGGTGAAAGCATTTTCGAGATCACTTTTATAATTATTGGAACGGAGGCATACTCTCTGCAGAGCCAGCATCTTTCAACACCTTTCTGTGCTGTGTATGTCCTAGTGCCTAAATTGATTCTTGTAAAAAACCTGCACATGACTCTTTCCATTTCTGCCGCCCCTAGTGCCTTAACAGCATGTGTAAGTGCCTTAAGTAAAAAAGTGCTGTTTTATCAAAAGGATCAAAACATCTGCGGAGGGGCAGAGGGGACTGACTGGCTGTCCCTTCTCAGACAAAGGCTGTGTCCATTTTAGTTCCTTTGTGAGCTTCTCCACACTTGAGGACCCTCGGGGAACACAAAAGACTTGGGAAAAGCAAAGAGCAGTCCAGCTGACTGATAAAAAGCCTTCTCTGTGTCCTGTCTTCTGACTTGGACCCCAGTGAATACCATGTGTTTAAATAATGATGAGAACACAGTAGAAGTGATGAGGTTGCCAAGAGCCCATCCATTCAGCCTCTATTTGGCTAAGGGAAAAACAAAAGAAAAAGAAAGAAGAAAACCTGATGTGGTTATGACATGGTTCATTGAGCTCAGAGTTCTCCAAACTGAAGTTTGAACTGGAATCCCAGGATCCATCAGTTCTAAGGAATAAAGAAGTTGGCAGATGAACAGGACCTGCCTCCTCCAAAACGAAAGTTGGAAGAGACAGCTGGTGAGTACTTAGGAATAACTGTCAGAGCAGCAGACCTCGGTGATACTCCCTTCCTGTTACTGCCTCAGTTGGGGGTGGGGTGGGTAATAGGTGAAGGGTTTTGGATGGCAGAACAAGGGTAAGATACTGACCTATGGTGTCTCTGGATAGAGGTTGGAGGCCTAGCTCTTTCTTGCTCAGATAATGTGCTCTCTCTCTTTTTTTTCCCCCTTTATGGTTGTGCTGGGTCTTTGTTGCTGCACGTGGGCTTTCTCTAGTTGCAGTGAGCAGGAGTGGGGGCTTATTGTGATGGCTGCTCTTGCTGTGGAGGACAGGCTCTAGGCATGCAGGCTTCAGTTGCAGCACGCTGGCTCCATAGTTGCGGCTCACAGGCTACACAGTGTGGGCTCAGCAGCTGTGGTGCACCGGCTTAGTTGCTCTGCGGCATGTGGGATCTTCCCAGACCAGGGATCAAACCTGAGTCCCCTGCACTGGTGGGTGGATTCCCATCCACTGCACCACTAGGGAAGTCCAGATTATGTGCTCTTGATCAGGTTAATAGTACTTCTTTAAGACTTCATTTCCATCACTGGAAGAAGTAGAGAAGAAATAGCCAACAAGTTTTATGAAAATTCAGTAATTGTATACCTAGAGTGGAAATGGAAAACGTTTGCTCCTCATGGAAAGCAGAATGCCCACCATTGAAACTATGCATGATGCATTAATCTCTTCCCACTTCTCCTTTCACCCAAGAGCCCTAAACTCTCCTCCCTATTTTAGCCACATGCCACATAAAATTTTAAAAAGGAGCATGTAGTGCTTAAAATCCAGAACAGCAGATTATGAAAGAAATAGAGATGCTGGTGAAGCCATTATGTTTCGAGCTATCCATGAGGATTAGTCATCCAGGGAAGAAAGGGGGATATTGTTACAACTCATCATGCACCGAAGTTCATAGGTATCCCCATTGTACCCTGAAGCCTGACATCCTAACTTACAGAGGCATCAGCACACCTCCCTGGCCTCCAGCACAGGAACTCAGAACTGCCCATTGAGGAATGGCCACTGAATACTGTTCTTGCAGGTGGAGACTGTTGCGACCCAGACTTCTCAGGGCAGGAATGCTGCAGCCCAGCTAGCAAAACTTCTATCTCATAGTGTTGCCAGTTTCATTTCCCTTCAGCCAATTCTCTGTGTAACCAACAGGAGGCACCAGATGGTGGTATTAAATTTTCCCATTGATTGGAATCCTACACACCTCAAAAACTACACTCACTATCTACATGGTGAGTGTTACCAAACCTCCAGCTACTGGAATATCAATACCCAAGAACCAGTTGGTAGAAAGGAATGTTGCTTTTAATCAGAATGCCACTAATCTGGGGAGATGGACTCAATGTCTCCCAAAAACTGTTTCCCAAGATTCTGCTTGGCCATGAAAGTTTTTAAGGGAAAAAGAGAAGTAATCCTAATTAATCGTTGAGATGGGGGTCAGAATTCTCACTCTTCCCCACTGGGTACAGGCTTGTTGACTTCTTGTGATCTTTATTTTTTTCCACTTTTATTTTTTTTCCTGTTTTTGACTGCACCGTGCAGCATGCAGGACCTTCGTTCCCTGACCAGGGATCGAACTCACACTCCTATCAGTGGAAGCATGTATCTTAGCTGCTGAATTGCCAGGTAAGTCCCTTGTGATCTTTCTTTAGATGCCCTCTTTTTCACACAGTTTGTTTGCAAGATCACTGAAGGGGAAGCTAGAGAAGAGATCTGGCCATCTGTTAATCACTCATTCTTAATTTCTACTTCTTTGATCTGTTGAAAGAACCAATAAGTGGGGCAAGATATTGTATGGTCAAAAAATTTGAAAGGTATGCTAGGGTCAGGAATGCATAGAATATTGCGGCCCCTGATTTAAAAGTTAGCTCCAATGTAGCTTTGCTTAAATTGACAAGAAAAGGGTTTTCCTGCTGAGAGTGATTTCCTGCAAAGACTTGCTTACAAATGTACTCAATAAATGGAACCACCTTTATAAGGTAAGACAACACCAGTGGGGTGAGAAACTTCTTTCCAAAATAGGAAAAACTTATAACCATGTATAGATTATCATCAAGGCAAGGCCAGGATACTATCCTAACAATGCTCAGAAATATCATCTAATCTCTGTCAGCTTTGTCCAGACTTTAATTTTCTTTAAACTCAATCTCCTTAAGCTGATTCCTAATTAACTTGTTACTCTTCAAAATATCTTCTTTGTCAACTTCCTCATTGTTCCCCTAGGGGAGGAAAAGTAATTTTCCCTCTACTCTTTTAGATTCTTGGCTGAGAATTCCTGTAATTGAGGCAAACTGGCAGCAGAAAAACAAAAAAAGTTTGATAGTATGTACGGTTTCCCAGGTGGCTCAGTGGTAAAGAATCTACCTGCCAATGCAGGAAACACAGGAGATGCAGGTTTGATCCCTGGGTTGGGAAGATTCCCTGGAGAAGGAAATGGTAACCTGCTCCCGTATCCTTGCCTAGAGAATCCCACGGACAGAAGAGCCTGGCAGGCTCTAGTCCTCGGGGTCACAGAGTCAGACATGACTGATTGCACACATATACACATCCATGAAAGAAAGATGCTGTGTTGGGTGGGAGGAGGGCACTTATGGAAGGTTTACAGGCAAAGCACAGTAAACAAGGCTATGGTTGTTATGCAGATATAAGTTGATGTCTTCTCCACTAATAAGAATTTCTGCAGATTTGACCATCCTCCTCTTCTGGTACAGAGACATCTTACAAATAGAGATTTCCCTTGTTAATATAAAGGATAACCTCTGTTTGATTTGCAGAGATTCTCCTGTGTCTTCAACTTTTCAAATATAATCAACCCCAAATAATCTATATGCCAAAGAGGAGTATTTTTGTTACCAAGTCCAAGCTCACTCTGCTCACCAAACAATAGACTGATGAATCCGAGCGATGAGGTGTTGAGGCAAGGAAGAAACTTTAATTGGGGATCTGGCAGACTGAGAAGATGGCAGACTAGCATCTCAAAATAACCATCTTATTGGGGTCTGGATGCCAGGGTCTTTTACAGATTAGAGAGAAAGAAGCCATGAGAAACTAAAGTCAAAAGGCAGAATCGAGAGGGAGATGCAGTGAGGAAGTAAAGTGAAAGGGTCTTCATTCAGTCTTGCAAAACATCTCCAAGGGAATGTCCTGTCTTCAGAAGGGGTGTGTGTTCAGTTCAGTTGCTCAGTCATGTCTGACTGTTTGCAACCCCATGGACCGCAGCACGCCAGGCTTCCCTATCCATACCAACTCCTGGAGCTTGCTCGAACTCATGTCCATCGAGTTGGTGATGCCATCCAACCATCTCATCCTCTGTTACCCACTTCTCTTCCTGCCTTCAATCTTTTCTAGCATCAGGGTCTCTTCAAATGAGTTAACTGTTCACATCAGGTGGCCAAAGTATTGGAGATCCAACTTTAGCATCAGTCCTTCCAATGAATATTCAGGACTTATTTCCTTTAGGATGGACAGGTTGGATCTCCTTGCAGTCCAAGGGACTCTCAAGAGTCTTCTCCAACACCACAGTTCAAAAGCATCAATTCTTCAGCACTCAGCTCTTTTATAGTCCAACTCTCATATCCATACATGACTACTGGAAAAAACATAGCCTTGACTAGATGGACCTTTGTTGGCAAAGTAATGTCTCTGCTTTTTAATATGCTGTCTAGGTTTGTTATAGCTTTTCTTCCAAGGAAAGCTTCTATTCACAGGTGGGCAGAGACAAACTACCTTTCCATGAGCTGAACAAAGGCACTTTAGTTTACAGTTAAGCAGAGGGGCAGAGTCCTCCAGGCAAGCCTTTGAGTATCATTATAATAATAAAAGCAAGTCAAAGAAATGGTTTCCAACATGGAGTCAGCCTTGGCTTCCTCCCTGCAACATTTTGAGGTGGCATGTCTTCCTTGCCTTCACTCCATTTTCTTTCCACTGTTGCATTACCTCCCTTCTATATATGTGGATTCTATATGGAAAGTATACCCAAATTATCCTCAAAAAGATTTGAGTCATCTCATATTATTTAAGTGAACCATGATGCCTCCACCAACAGACACACAAACACATACAAAAAAAATTATTGTGAAAAATCATGAGTCAGAGGTGAACAATGACCAGGTCACAACAAAGAAACCAGCCATTTTCTGCCCTCCCCCACTGCTGTGGGTTTACAGAGAAGGATTTGCAGTCCTCACACTAAGAAGCTGGAGAGCATGCTAGGCTCCATGAGAATAAACAAGAAAATAGCAACCAAGGGAATTAGACTTAAGTACCTAAATAATTCAAGTAAAGGATAGCATTTGCTCATTGAGTATTTGAACATGTAAGCACTGGAAATTTTATCTTGGCCCGATTTGATCAATTAAGCTATTTCAGTTCACTCATTTTTGTTTGCCTAACTATAACTATCTGTCCCCAAACTAGGCCCACCCAGGGTGGTATTTCAAGAGAATATAATTCCCCAATTTTGATCTCAGCATGAGGCCCTTCAGAATTTAATCACTGGGGTCCAGAATGAAACAGCACGTAAGAATCCGCTCTTTTAGTTTTCATACAAAGAACTTCCTGGGGCAAAGGCAAGCACCCGACTGACTCAGCCTGCTGTCTTCATCCACTATCGCCCCCACCCTCAAGAAACTAGACCACCAAGCCTTCAAACAGCTCCCAGTAAAGGCAGA
The DNA here is from genome assembly GCF_027580195.1 of Bos mutus. Taxonomy (NCBI): domain Eukaryota; kingdom Metazoa; phylum Chordata; class Mammalia; order Artiodactyla; family Bovidae; genus Bos; species Bos mutus. Next base: position 98,495,917 of record NC_091623.1, on the reverse strand, counting down.
GCAAGTCATTTTCCCCAGGACAGTCATGACTCCCTCTGCCCCTAAACTGGTAAGGGAAGCCACAATGAGTGATTAAGGGTCTGTCCTTGTTTAAAAAGTTATTATCAAGGATTAGCTGGCAATGATATAGCTGGCAAGTTCCTCAGCTGAAAAGAGAAGCAGAGAAGTCTAATTCTATACTCTGTATTTGTATGCCAGTTTAGAAAAATTCAAATTATAATGATTATGCAAGAAAAACACAAGGTCCTACCAGACTCCTAGAAATGAATATGAAGATACAAACTAAAGAAGCCAAGAACTTCCTAAGAAAAGGTATCTGAAGGGGTCCAGAAGGAACGTCTTGAGGGGAAAAGAAGATAAAGCCAGCAGATTAGGTGATGCTGAAAACTCATCCTCTGTGTACCAGTGCCAAATCGAATCTCAGAGACAGAGTTTTGGGTGAAGTAGAAAAGAATAGCTTTATTGCTTTGCCAGGCAGACAGGGATACAGTGGGCTCATGCCCCCCACCCCAAAACTGTGTGTCCCAACTGGGAGAGTTTGGTAAGGAGTTTTATAGAAATGGTTCCAGGATGGGGTTGTTGGTAAGGATCAGGGGTTCTGCAGCGCCTATACTCCTTTAATCTGGTCTCCTGCTGAGCTTCTCGAGGTTATCTAGATTGAAGAATGCTAACATCTTCCATTTGTTGGGGCTTTAGTTCTGTATTGAGCTCAAAGATATTGTAATGTGTATCCCTTGAAGTGGAAATGGCCTCCTTCCCTGGCAGGACCCAGGTTGAGGGTGGGGATTGGTAAACAATGCATATATACAACTGCAGACATACTATGTGCCCACAAAGGAACTTTGGATACACAATACATGTACATATGGGTGTGCATGTTCGTTGCTCGGTCATGTCTGACTCTTTGCAACCCCATGGACTACAGCCCACCAGGCTACTCTGTCCTTGGAATTCTCCAGGCAGGAATACTGGAGCGGGTAGCCATACCCTTCTCCAGGAGATCTTCCTGACCCAGGGACGGAATCCAGGTCTCCTACACTGCAGGCAGATTCTTTACCTTTTGAGCCACCAGGGAAGCCCCATACACTACAGTGGACAGAATATGTTTCCACAAAGGAAACATAACTATGGTTGCCCCTTCCTTCTCCAGGGGATCTTCCCAACCCAGGGATCAAACCTGCATCTCCTGTGTCTCCTGCATTGCAGGCAGATTCTTTACCTGCTAAGCCATTGGGGAGGCCATATAACCAGACATATGTAACTATTCGACATAAGTGTAAACACATATTTTATGCTAAGTGTATTCAGATTTTTATGAACTTTTGTTTATATAAAAGAATTAAAGAAGCTTAGAAACTTACCCACAATCCATAACCAAGCTTTGAAGGCGTGTTTTTGGCTCCTAGATTGAAGTTCTTCCCACCACAACTGTGTGGGCCTCGAAGTGTGGGCCTCAGACCAGACATCAGCATCACCACCAGGGCGTGTGTTAGAAATGCAGACTCTCAAGTCCTACCCCCAGGTCTCCTAAATCAGAATCTATATTTTAACAAGACCCCCAGATGACCTCCAAACGCACTTCCATTTGAGAAGCTGGCATTCCACCATGTCACCTACTTCAACTAGAGGGCATTCATTTCTAGGTATGGCACTACTCTGGATATGAAATAGTTGAGAAAAGTTCTGTATGAAATTTGAAAAAAATCTATGCCGTTTAAGACACCATATGGGATGAAAGAGTAAGCTACAAAGCAGCGTGTATAGAATAATTGCATTTTAAAATCAACTTTATATAAATAAGCATGTATATCTATGCAGAGAATAATGACTGGAAAGATTTAGATGAAAATATTCTCTCTGGTGATGGATTATGGGCAATGTTTTTCTTTTTTTTAAGTTTTCTTTAAGAAATACCTGTTAAGTTTTAAAAGTTAGTTTATGGTAATCTTCACTGAATCTAGACAGCTAAGGGAAGATTAAAGTAAGACATAGAAAAACCATAAACAGGCAAAAAAGAGCCCAATAGACTGTCACTACTGAAGTTTTCTGGGATAAAGCCACCAAGCACAGAGCCTCTCAAGCATTCTCACCTTTTAGCCTCCTGCAACCCCTCCACTCCCTGCCAGAAGGGGCTCATTCTTCTGGCCCCCAGGGGGCAGCCCTGTGTAGGTTTCTCCAAACCCAACCCCCTCCTCACCCCCCACCCCCCATCCCTCTCCAGTGTGAATAATCAGGCGTCATGTTAGCCAAAACTCATCTAAAAGCAGGATATGAAAGATTCTGGGCACATTAACAACAAATACTATAGAGACAGCAAGATAATATTTTACAAATAGAGGCCAAAACCCCAAACAAACAGAGAAGAAACAGAACAGGAACCACTCAACACTGCTCACCCTAGCACCAAAGAATCTCTAGCTATAATGGTATCCTTTTTGTGGAAGGATGGGAAAGTAGAGATGGAAAGCGTAAATACAGCAAAGACACTAGATGCAGGTCACATTGCTTAAGGAAAGGCCGAGTTCTGCTTCCTACTTTTTAACCTTGGGCAAGTCCCTTCATTCCTTTTCCTCTATTTCATGCCCTTGCCAGTTTTCCAATCCCCAGCTTTGAGAACTGAAGGAGTGCTTTGCTAATTGTCAAGTTTACGAATGTGAGAGTTTCCCTGCTGTTTTGGTCTAAGGAAAACCACATTCCAGGGAGTCTCCTCTCCCCTCAGTTGCCTTCTACAACACCATTTCCTTTCTGATACCAGACCTGTGGCTTTTTCACACATCAAGCAATTCTGCAATGCCCCTGGGTGTCCTACAATTTAACTCTATTCTGACACTGTCTACCTGGAGAGAGCATCAGATCCCACAGATTAAGGGCTCAGTCATACAAGACAGTTCCCCCCCTCCTGCCAATGGAAATCTCATGTTCCAGGTTTCCACCTTCTAACCTAGGGGCTTTGAATCTGAGGTTCTTATGATGCCTACCTTGCTTTCAATTTATTAATATTTGGTAGAGCAGTTCTCGGAACTCAGGAAAACATTTGCTCACTAGACTGCCAGTTTATTATAAAAGGATATAGCTCAGGAGCAGCCAGATGGAAGGGATAAATGCACAAGGAAAGTTGTATGGACAGGTCTATGGAGTATTCATGCATTTTCTAGACATACCACTCTCCCACCATCTCCAAGTGTTCATCAACCCATGACCTCATCAGATCTTGCTGTTCTTGAATTTTTGTACATCTTTTACTCTCCAGCACGCCTCCCCTTCCCAGAAGTCAATGGTTAGGACTAAAAGTTCCAATTACTTGATCTTTTTGGTGACCAGCCCCATCCTGAGGTTTTGCTGGGACCTCACTGTATCACCTCATTAACATAAACTCAGGTGTGATTGAAAAGGCTTGTCATGAATAACAAAGAATAATCTTATCACTTAGGAAATTACAAGGATTTGGGGAGCTTTGTGCCAAGAACCCAGGACAAAGATTAGATATATTTCTGATTATACCACACATTTGCCCCACTCAGATCAGATCAGTCGCTCAGTCATGTCCGACTCTGCGACCCCATGAATCGCAGCACGCCAGGCCTCCCTATCCATCACCAACTCCCGGAGTTCACTCAGACTCACGTCCATCGAGTCAGTGATGCCATCCAGCCATCTCATCCTCTGTCGTCCCCTTCTCCTCCTGCCCCCAATCCCTCCCAGCATCAGGGTCTTTTCCAATGAGTCAACTCTTTGCATGAGGTGGCCAAAGTACTGGAGTTTCAGCTTTAGCATCATTCCTTCCAAAGAAATCCCAGGGCTGATCTCCTTCAGAATGGACTGGTTGGATCTCCTTGCAGTCCAAGGGACTCTCAAGAGTCTTCTCCAACACCACAGTTCAAAACCATCAATTCTTCGGCGCTCAGCCTTCTTCACAGTCCAACTCTCACATCCATACATGACCACAGGAAAAACCATAGCCTTGACTAGATGGACCTTTGCTGGCAGAGTAATGTCTCTGCTTTTGAATGTGCTATCTAGGTTGGTCATAACTTTCCTTCCAAGGAGTAAGCGTCTTTTAATTTCATGGCTGCAGTCACCATCTGCAGTGATTTTGAAGCCCAAAAAATAAAGTCTGACACTGTTTCCACTGTTTCTCCATCTATTTCCCATGAAGTGGTGGGACTGGATGCCATGATCTTCGTTTTCTGAATGTTGAGCTTTAAGCCAAGTTTTTCACTCTCCTTTTCACTTTCATCAAGAGGCTTTTGAGTTCCTCTTCACTTTCTGCCATCAGGGTGGTGTCATCTGCATATCTGAGGTTATTGATATTTCTCCCGGCAATCTTGATTCCAGCTTGTGTTTCTTCCAGTCCAGCATTTCTCATGATGTACTCTGCATATAAGTTAAATAAGCAGGGTGACAATATACAGCCTTGACGAACTCCTTTTCCTATTTGGAACCAGTCTGTTGTTCCATGTCCAGTTCGAACTGTTGCTTCCTGACCTGCATACAGGTTTCTCAAGAGGCAGATCAGGTGGTCTGGTATTCCCATCTCTTTCAGAATTTTCCACAGTTTATTGTGATCCACACAGTCAAAGGCTTTGGCATAGTCAATAAAGCAGAAATAGATGTTTTTCTGGAACTCTCTTGCTTTTTCCATGATCCAGCAGATGTTGGCAATTTGATCTCTGGTTCCTCTGCCTGTTCTAAAACCAGCTTGAACATCAGGAAGTTCACGGTTTACATATTGCTGAAGCCTGGCTTGGAGAATTTTGAGCATTACTTTACTAGTGTGTGAGATGAGTGCAATTATGTGGTAGTTTGAGCATTCTTTGGCATTGCCTTTCTTTGGGATTGGAATGAAAACTGACCTTTTCCAGTCCTGTGGCCACTGCTGAGTTTTCCAAATTTGCTGGCATATTGAGTGCAGCACTTTCACAGCATCACTAGATCCATTCTATGCCCTTCTCTGAGCTAGTCTGTGCCTTGAGATGCTGATGTCTTTAGGTTGTATTGTCCAGACTCCCTCACCAACTGGCTTCTGTTGGGTTTGGCCCATGGGAAGCAGCAATAGGATGTGATAAAGGTAGAGGTGAGGGTATTTGCTCCTTCACTCCCACTCCCTTCTTATCAGATACCTGTGTTACTGTTAAGAATCCTCAAGAGCATGTTGTTCAGTCGCTTAGTCATGTCCGACTCTTTGCGACCTCATGGACTCCAGCATGCCAGACTTCCCTGTCCTTCACCAACTCCTGGAGATTGCTTAAACTCATATCCATTGAGTCGGTGAGGCCATCCAGCCATCTTGTCCTCTGTTATCCCTTTCTCCTTCTGCCTTCAATCTTTCCCAGCATTGGGGTCTTTTCCAATGAGTCGGCTCTTCACATCATGTGGCCAGGAGCACAGGGCCATTATCTACTGTGCAGTGCTGAAGGCTAGAAGGCATCCTCAAGATTTTGGTTGTACTAATCATTGAGTAGTAAGTCTTCTTATTCACTTGCTGCCAAACACTGAACATATAAACCTCAGAACTTTAGGGAGCAGTTGGCATAAGTCTAGTTCCCAGACTGTGAGTGACAGTGCTTGGTATCCAAGCAGCTATGGAAAAGAACACCAAATGTGTATGCTTGTCTGCAGATAGGATAAATCACATGTCACGTACAGAAACTTTGTTATTTTCCAAATGTGTGTAAATAGAACTGAAACTAAAACCGTGGAACTCAGATTGGGGCTTGAACCCATGGTCTTTTAGTTGAGATCACACACCTGGTTTCAGGACCTAATGAAGCTCAGGTTATTGCTGTCTTATCATAGAAAGAATTCAGTGAGAGGCAAAGTGATAGCTAAATGGGTTTATTTAGAAGAAAACATACTCCATAGACAGAGTATGAGTCATCTCAGGAGTGAGAGGCCCCAGAATATGGAGTCATTAGTTTTTATGGGGGATATAACCTCATAGGCTAATGAATGTGAGAATTATTCAAATTATTTGGGTGAAGGGGTGGAGATTCCCTGGAATTGGACCACTGCTCACTTTTTGGCCTTTTATGGTTAGCCTGAGAACTCTCTTGGTATATGTCATTTAGATGCTAATTTATTATAATGAGCATATTACCGTGAGGCTCAAGACACACTGAAAGCAGAATATTCAGCCATCTTGGACATAGTTGGTCCTGACCAGTTTTTGTCATGTCCTTTTGAACTGTGGTGTTGGAGAAGACTCTTGAGAGTCCCTTGGACCGCAAGGAGATCCAACCAGTCCATTCCAAAGGAGATCAGCCCTGGGTGTTCTTTGGAAGGACTGATGCTAAAGCTGAAACTCCAATACTTTGGCCACCTCATGTGAAGAGTTGACTCATTGGAAAAGACTCTGATGCTGGGAGGGATTGGGGGCAGGAGGAGAAGGGGACGGCAGAGGATGAGATGGCTGGATGGCATCACCGACTCGATGGACATGAGTCTGAGTGAACTCTGGGAGTTGGTGATGGACAGGGAGGCCTGGCATGCTGCGATTCATGGGGTCGCAAAGAGTCGGACACGACTGAGCTACTGAACTGAACTGAACTGATGATGGTCATGTCATTCTTTTAAAGGTTGTTCCTACCACTTTCCCTCCTGTTTCAGAACCACAACAAAATACAAAACCTTATAAAGGTATGACTGAATTCATAGGGGCTTGAAATCATCACACACTTTCCCAGAGTAATTAAAATTTTAGCTTCTATCATAAAGGACCATTTTCTTTAATATCAAAAATTTGGAAATGATTTTATCTAGACTCACTTTCAGTGAATTCACTCTTTTTATTGTTTTGTTTTTTTATTATTTTAGGTAAATTATTTTCCCTTCTGTCAAATCATTCAATAAAACCTAACTGACATCTTCACATATGTTCAACATTGAAATAAACATCTGGATTCCTTCAGAAAGTGAAAGGACAAGCATCATCTCATGGACCTTATGTTGCAGTGCAGAGATATTCATTAATGAATTTTCACCTAAATAATCATTTAAATTTGTGACAAATGCTGTGAATGAAACTTTGAGGGTGAGAGTGTGATATTAACATATCAAGGGACAGTGCTCAGAGTATCAGGGGTATCCTCCCTAAAGAAGAGACGTTTAAGTTGACACTTCTTCATACTCTTGGAAAAACCCACTTTGCCCCACTTTGCCCTTCACCAAGCCAGTGATCACCCCGTGGGATATCTTCACCAAGTGTATCTGACTATGCAAACTGTGTAATAGCTCCTCAATGAGTATTTATTATTATTATTATTATTGAGGTATAGTTGATGTACAGTATTCTACGTTTCAGGTGTACAATATATTGATTCACAAATTTTAAAGGTTATACTCCATTTATAGTTATTATATAATATTGGCTATATTCCCTGTGTTGTACATATTTATATCCTTTTAGCTTATTTATTTTATTCATAGTAGTTTGTACCTCTTAATCCTCCATCCTTATATGCCCCTCCCCCTTCCTCCTCTCTACTGGTAATCTCTAGTTTGTTCTGTGTATCTGTGGGTCTGTCTGTTTGTGTTTTGTTATATTATTTCATTTGTTTTATATTTTAGATTCTCCATGGAAATGATGTCATAGATTCATTTCTGTTTCTATTTCTCTGTCTTATTTCACCTAACATAATACCCTCTAAGTCCATTTATATTGTTAGAGACGGCAAAATTTCATTATTATGGTTGAGTAATATTCCATTTCATATGTATGCCATGTCTTATTTATCTATTCCTCTGTTGATAAAGTGAGCACTTTAAAATGATCAATATATCACTTTGTACTCATTATAGATGGGCATTCTACTTCTTGCCTTGCATATACTTTGAATATGCTCATTTTAAGATCCCCTCCTGATAGACTATAAAAGAAGATGATCATATAGAAGTTCTTATTGTTGTGCTTTACAACATTTTTTCTTTACTAATGGAAAATTAACCTGGAGGAGATGTTTATCTTAAAAATAGTTCTGGCTTATGTTGAATATGTTAGCCTTTGAAAATCAGGATAGTTTCATCAGATTTTAAGTGTGTATACATCATTTTGATTCAGAATCTGGTTCTGGCACAGGCTATGGATATTGTGATTCTATGAAGTCATCACAGACTGGGAGAAAGGGAGTGCTCACTCTGTTAAATACAGGTAGTCAAAGCTATGAGGTTGGAACTTAATTTTGCACTGGACTTTGAAACATTCTTGAAATCCTCTAATGTTTGAGCAAAAGAAAACTTTTGCATATAAAACTGTCTAGTCCCTGCTATTTTAGAATGGCAGTATCCTTTCTTGTTATTGCTCAAATCACATCACACGTAACAATGAAGCCCCCACACCAGTGAAGCCCTAGCTTGCTAATCTATGAAATTAGGATAATACTAATATTTTCTGTGATTGCTAAGAGGTTTAAGTGAGATATAATTTTAAAATCTGTGATGTTCAGAGTTTAGAATTTAGAATGATAGAAGGTCCCTTTTTGATTTTTACTGCTCACATCCAAAAATCTAGTTAGAGAACACAACCTTACTATGATTCTGAGGAAAAGGGAAAAATTCAGTGGTTTTATCATAAACAACAACAGAAAGAATGTGTTTCTAATTAAGGAGAAAAAATACCTTGACCACCAGCTTCCAAACATCAGCTTCCTGAAAGAAAGTAGAAAAATCCAAATCTAAATAAAAATCTGCAGCTTCTCCAAGACCCACGCTCAGGGCCATATCAACTAGTACTCTGGGAGGGAGTCTTTTTCATCTACCAATGAAACCAGCTTCCCTTTGCAAATCCCCTTTTATAGGCAGAATTCCTTTTCTATTTCCTTGTGGTTTTATTTCACTTTGTGGGCTGTTAGCAATATTCCAGTTTGAGGGAGCAAAAGGGAGAGAGGGGCAAAATTCAGGGTGAGTTCCTCCAAATGTCAGGCTGGGTAGTGCCAAACAGCTGGGCCTGAAACCCAGCACCCAAGGAGGGGCACTGTTGTGGCTGGGAAGGATATGAGCTCAGCCTCATCTGGTTTCTTTTAATGCTCACAGCAAAGGCCCTGAGTTATTGCATTCTTTCTCGATGTCTTACATAAAATCAGATTATTAAGTGCAGAGACAGTCAACTGTTCTCTGTCCTCCTGGCTAGGCTTTTAGCATCACCATAGCAACATCAATAAACAGAGAAGTAAATTAACCTCTGAAGAAGTTCACTGGCTTTACTGTCCAAGTTGCTTTTACTTCCCTGCTTAAGTACACACACACACACACACACGCACACGCACACGCACACGCACATGCATACACACATACACTATTGTTGTTTTTCTGGTTAAATTTATGAGCTTTTTGACCCAATGGTGACAAGACCAAGAATGCAGCTTGGTTTCTATCACCCTTTTGTTTAAAAAAAGCTTCAATCACTCCCCATTGCCTACAGAATTAAGTCTTATTTCTTTGCAGCGAGTGTTCACCATTTTGATCTCTTTCAAAGCCACAGCTCCATCATGTGCTTGTCAATGGCCCTCTTAAACCATTCAAGGAGAACAAAGCCTCATTTCCTTAAAGCCTCTTGCCTGACTTGGCACTTCAGTCCATGCCTCCAAGGCCGTCTTCAAGCCCACCTGCAACATTAAATCCTAAACTTTCCCTCCTCTCTATTTCTACTGCCACCAGCCTGGACCAAGTCATCCCCAGGTCTAACCTGAGTGACATCTGCAGGAGCTTCAGCACTGGCTCAGACCTCCTGCTCCCATCCTGCCTGAACTATTTTTGTTACAGCAGTCAGAATGAGCTTTTAACACATAAATTATATTAGTTCACTCTCCTGCTTAAAACCTTCCAGTGACTTTCCTGGTACAAAGATTAAGTCCAAAGGCCTTACTGGGTGGGCGGTCCTCTGGGTCTTGTGTGACCTGGCCCGAGCCCATGCATCTGACTTCATTGCATAGCCTTCTTCCATCTCTGGCTCTTACTCTGCAGAATCACTGGCTTATTTCCATCATTAAAGCTGCAAGCCCTTCCTCTACTTGTGGGCTTCGCATTTTCTCTTAGTCTCTGATTGTTAAGGGGTAGACACATTCTTATTACAATTCAGATTTTCACTTAAATGTGTTCTCTTTAGGGAATTTAATGATCACTCTGTCCACAGCCATATCCCCAGTCCCACCTAGACACTCTATTGTTATCTTTCGTTTCCTTGGTAATGCTTACCACTCTCATGTTATCTTGCTTATTAATTTGATAAATGAATTTATATATCATTGTGTCTTTCTTTTAGAGTATAAGAAGGGCAGGGACTATTTCTGTTTGCTCACCACAGAATCCCAAGCTCCTAGAAAAGTGTCTGGTGCACAAAAGGCTATCAATAAGTATTTTTTGAATGAATCAACAAATAAACGTCATTTTCAAGACCCAGCCTGCCTATGACCTTTCTTGTGAAACACTTATTACTCATTACCAGAAACCTCTTCCTTCTGTACCTATCTCCTACATGACATTGATCACTTGCTTTCTTTTTTAAAACTTATATTTATATATATTATTCAGTTATTTTCCATTATAGTTTATTATAAGACATTGAACAAAGTTCCTGTGCATATAGTAAATGCTTGTTTCTCTATTTTATACGTAGGGGTAAGTATCGGTTAATCCCATACTCCCAATTTATCCCTCCTCCACCTCTTCCCCTTTGGTAAAAGTGAGTTTATTTTCTGTATTTGTGAGTTTGTTTCTGTTTTGGAAGTAAGTTCATTTGTACTATTATTTAGATCCCACATATAAATGATACCATGATGGTTGTCTTTGTCTGACTTACTTGCCTTAGTTTGATAATCTCTAGATCTGTCCATGCTGCTACAAAGAGCACTTTTTCATTCTTTTTATGGCTGAGTAATATTTAATGTTCCATTTTATATATACACCATATGTTCTTTGTCCATTTATCTGTTAATGGACCCTTAGGCTGTGTCCATGTCTTGCCTACTGTAAATAGTGCTGCTATGAACCAAGCCTCTGTCATTTATGGCAGCAACCTCCATAACATACCTTTATTCTGGATTTTTATCCTCCGTTGCATCAGTGTTCCTTTTTCCTAACTCCTGCTTCCTCAGATCATTTGCAAATAAGCTATCTATAAATAAGTTCTTGCTACAGGCTCTGCTTCAAAGGACCTAAAAAAAAAAAAATTAACTTTTCCCTTAAGAATTTCCTTTTCTTTCAACATTAGTGTTGAAAAAACTGGATACACACAGGCAAAATGTGAAGTTGGACCCTTACCTTATATCACACAGAAATTAACTCAAAATGGATCAAAATCCTGAACATAAGAGCTAAAACTATAACGCCCTTAGAAAAAAACACAGAGGGAAACTTTATGACATTGCTTCTGGTAACAATTTCTTAGTTCAGTTCAGTTCAGTTTAGTCACTAAGTCGTGTCTGACTCTTTGCAACCCCATGAATCGCAGCATGCCAGGCCTCCCTGTCCATCATCAACTCCAGGAGTCCACACATACCCAAATCCATCGAGTCGGGGATGCCATCCAATCATTTCATCCTCTGTCATCCCCTTCTCCTCCTGCCCTCAATCTTTCCCAGCATCAGGGTCTTTTCAAATGAGTCAGCTCTTTGCATCAGGTGGCCAAAGTACTGGAGTTTCAGCTTCAACATCAGTCCTTCCAATGAACACCCAGGACTGAACTCCTTTAGAATGGACTGGTTGGATCTCCTTGCAGTCCAAGGGACTCTCAAGAGTCTTCTCCAACACCACAGCTCAAAAGCATCAATTCTTCAGTGCTCATCTTTCCTTATAGTCCACTCGCACATCCATACATGACCACAGGAAAAATCGTAGCCTTGACTAGACGGACCTTTGTTGGCAAAGTAATGTCTCTGCTTTTCAATATGCTATCTAGGTTGGTCATAACTTTCCTTCCAAGGAGTAAGCATCTTTTAATTTCATGGCTGCAGTCAGCATCTGCAGTGATTTTGGAGCCCCAAAAAATAAAGTCTGACACTGTTTCCACTGTTTCCCCAGCTATTTCCCATGAAGTGACGGGACCAGATGCCATGATCTTCGTTTTCTGAATGTTGAGCTTTAAGCCAACTTTTTCACTCTCCTCTTTCACTTTCATCAAGAGGCTTTTTAGTTCGTCTTCACTTTCTGCCATAAGGGTGGTGTCATCTGCATATCTGAGGTTATTGATATTTCTCCCGGCAATCTTGATTCCAGCTTGTGCTTCTTCCAGCCCAGTGTTCTCACTATGTATTTTGCATATAAGTTAAATAAGCAGGGTGACAATATACAGCCTTGACGAACTCCTTTTCCTATTTGGAACCAGTCTGTTGTTCCATGTCCAGTTCGAACTGTTGCTTCCTGACCTGCATACAGGTTTCTCAAGAGGCAGATCAGGTGGTCTGGTATTCCTATCTCTTTCAGAATTGTCCACAGTTTAATGTGATCCACACAGTCAAAGGCTTTGGCATAGTCAATAAAGCAGAAATTTTTCGATGATCCAGCGGATGTTGGCAATTTGATCTCTGGTTCCTCTGCCTTTTCTAAAACCAGCTTGAACATCTGGAAGTTCACAGTTCACGTATTCTTGAAGCCTGGCTTGGAGAATTTTAAGCATTACTTTACTAGTGTGTGAGCTGAGTGCAATTGTGCGGTAGTTTGAGCATTCTTTGGCATTGTCTTTCTTTGGGATTGGAATGAAAACTGACCTTTTCCAGTCCTGTGGCCACTGCTGAGTTTTCCCAATTTGCTGGCATATTGAGTGCAGCACTTTCACAATATCCTCTTTCAGGATTTGAAATAGCTCAACTGGTGTTCTATCACCTCCACTAGCTTTGTTCATAGTGATGCTTCCTAAGGCCCACTTGACTTCACATTCCAGGATGTCTGGCTCTAGGTGAGTGATCACACCATCATGATTATCTGGGTCATGTAGATCTTTTTTGTACGGTTCTTCTGTGTATTCTTGCCACCTCTTCTTAATATCTTCTGCTTCTGTTAGGTCCCTACCATTTCTGTCCTTTATTGTGCCCATCTTTGGATTAAATGTTCCCTTGGTATCTCTAATTTTCTTCAAGAGATCTCTAGCTTTTCTCATTCTATTGTTTTCCTCTATTGCTTTGCATTGATCACTGAGGAAGTCTTTCTTATCTCTCCTTGCTATTCTTTGGAACTCTGCATTCAAATGGGTATTACTTTCCTTTTCTCCCTTTGCTTTTTGCTACTCTTCTTTTCACAGCTATTTGTAAGTCCTCCTCAGACAGCCATTTTGCTTGTTTGCATTTCTTTTTCTTGGGGATGGTCTTGATTCCTGTTTCCTGTACAATGTCACCAACCTCCATCCATAGTTCATCAGGCACTCTGTCTATCAGATCTAGTCCCTTAAATCTATTTCTCACTTCCACTTTATAGTCATAAGGGATTTGACTTATGTCATATCTGAATGGTCTAGTGGTTTTCACCACTTTCTTCAATTTCAGTCAGAATTTGTAGCTCTTCTCGGCCGCTGCCCCTGCCCTCGGGCACGGGGTAGCTCCTCTCTGCTGCGCTCTGCACCATTGCAGCGGCCAAGGATTTCTTAGAAATAACACCGAAAGCAGAAGCAATGGAAGAAAAAACAGATAAATTGGACTGCAGAAAAATTTTAAACTTTCATGACTTGTAGGAGTCCATCATAGTAAAAAGGCAACCTATGAAATAGGAGGAAATATTTGCAAATCATATATCTGATATGGTATTAATATCCAGAATATGTCAATAATTCCTACAACTCAGCAACAACAAAAACTAAACAATGTGATTCAAAAATGGGCAAAGGACTTGAATAACCATTTGTCCAGAAAAGATATACAAATAGCCAGTAAGTGTATGAAAATATGATCAACATCACTAATCGTTCAGTTCAGTTCAGTCACTCAGTCGTGTCCGACTCTTTGCGACCCCATGAATTGCAGCATGCCAGGCCTCCCTGTCCATCACCAACTCCAGGAGTTCACTCAAACTCACGTCCATCAAGTTGGTGATGGCATCCAGCCATCTCATCCTATGTCGTCCCCTTCTCCTCCTGCCCTCAGTCCCTCCCAGCATCAGAGTCTTTTCCAATGAGTCAACTCTTTGCATCAGGTGGCCAAAGTACTGGAGTTTCAGCTTTAGCATCACTCCTTCCAAAGAACACCCAGGGCTGATCTCCTTCAGAATGGACTGGTTGGATCTCCTTACAGTCCAAGGGACTCTCAAGAGTCTTCTCCAACACCACAGTTCAAAAGCATCAATTCTTCAGTGCTCATCTTTCTTCACAGTCTAACTCTCACATGCATACATGACTACTGGAAAAACCATAGCCTTGACTAGATGAACCTTTGTTGGCAAAGTAATGTCTCTGCTTTTCAATATGCTATCATAACTTTCCTTCCAAGGAATAAGCATCTTTTAATTTCATGGCTACAATCATCATCTGCAGTGATTTTGGAGCCCAAAAAAATAAAGTCTGACACTGTTTCCCCAGCTATTTCCCATGAAGTGCCGGGACCAGATGCCATAATCTTCATTTTCTGAATGCTGAGCTTTAAGCCAACTTTTTCACTCTCCTCTTTCACTTTCATCAAGAGGCTTTTTAGTTCGTCTTCACTTTCTGCCATAAGGGTGGTGTCATCTGCATATCTGAGGTTATTGATATTTCTCCCGGCAATCTTGATTCCAGCTTGTGCTTCTTCCAGCCCAGCATTTCTCATAATGTACTCTGCATATAAGTTAAAAAAGCAGGGTGACAATATACAGCCTTGATGTACTCCTTTTCCTATTTGGAACCAGTCTGTTGTTCCGTGTCCAGTTCTAACTGTTGCTTCCTGACCTGCATGTTAGGGAAATGTAAATAAAATTAAAGCCATAATGACATACCCCTCTAAGACCCATGAGGATGGCTATTACTAAAAAAAGAAAAAAAATCAAACAGAATATGACAAGTGTTATCAAGGATGTTGGAAAATTGGAACCTTTGTTCATTGCTGCTAGAATGAAAAATGATGTGGCCTTATGGAAATCAGTACAGAAGTTCCTCAAAAAACTAAATGTAGAATTAACATGTAATCCAGCCATTTCATTTATGAGTATCTACCAGAAAGAACTGAAAGCCGAATCTCAAACAAGTATTTGTATGCCCGTGTTCATAGCACCATTATTCATAATAGCCAAAAGATGAAAACAACCCAAGTGTCTATTGGCAGATGACTGAATAAGCAAAATGTGGTGTATCTATGCGATGGGACATTATCAAACCTTGAAAAGGAGAGAAATTCTGGCACATGCTACAACACAGACGAATTCTGAAGATGTTATGCTCAGTGAAATAAGCCAATCACAAAAGAACAAGTGCTGTCTGATTCCAATTTTATGATGCACCTAAAGTAGTCAAATCCATAGAGACTGAAAATAGAATGGTGGTTGCCAAGGCCAAAGGCTAGAGAAGGGATGGGAGTTACTGTTTAAGAGGTACAGAGTGTTAGTTTGGGAAGATGAAAAATCCTGGAATTGAATGGTCATGATTGAACAACAATGTGAATGTACTTAGTGCAACTCAACTGTATACATAAACATGGTTAAAATAATAAGATAAAATTTAAAAAACCAAATGAAACCCAAACTCCTTTGCTGCAAATTACAGAGACAGACAGTAGATTATTGGTTGTCTAACACTGCAGGGGGTTGGGGAAAATAGGAAGCAAATATTAATGAATAAAAGCCTTCTTGGGGGGGTGATGAAAATGTTCTAAAATTTATTGGGGTGACGGTTGCACAATTGTGTGAAGTGCTAAAAGCTATAGGGTTATATACTTGAAATGGGTGAACTATGTGATATATATGAATTATATAAATAAGGCTGTTTATATTTTTTAAAAAAGAAATCTCCTTTGCCGATTGACAGCCCCCTTTACTTAGGCATCTAATAATGATCTTGGCTGTCCATCACCTTCCTCCTCATTATATCCAAAAAATCATGTTTCTTTCTTCTTCTCCATCAAAATTAACTATACCCCATTTCCTTTTCATCCTGTTGTCTAACAACTAATATGATATATTTCTATGTTTTTTAAAAGGCCTAATGAGTTCCTATGAATAAATACCTTTGATAAAGAGCCTCTGTATGGATGTGAGAGTTTGACTATGAAGAAGGCTCAGCGCTGAAGAATTGATGCTTTTGAACTGTGGTGTTGGAGAAGACTCTTGAGAGTCCCTTGGACTGCAAGGAGATCCAACCAGTCCATTCTAAAGGAGATCAGACCTGGGATTTCTTTGGAAGGAATGATGCTAAAGCTGAAACTCCAGTACTTTGGCCACCTCATGTGAAGAGTTGACTCATTGGAAAAGACTCTGATGCTGGGAGGGATTGGGGGCAGGAGGAGAAGGGGACGACAGAGGATGAGATGGCTGGATGGCATCACTGACTCAATGGATGTGAGTCTGAGTGAACTCTGGGAGTTGGTGATGGACAGGGAGGCCTGGCGTGCTGCGATTCATGGGGTCGCAAAGAGTCGGACACGACTGAGTGACTGAACTGAACTGAGACTTAAAAGGCTGAATTCATGTGGCAAGCCCGGGAAACCTGGCAGGCCTCGGAGGATATATTTAGAGAGGTGTCCCAGCAAGCACTTTGAAAGCTGCCCATGAGCCCTTCTCTTGTTGCTGCCAAGAGGGGTAGAAACTATCGTCACAGCACTAAGCTTTCACTTTCCAGAAAGGACAAAGAGAGTAGAAAGTGCCAGCAGCCTGAGTCACTGGACTCAACATGACCATAGTGCTCTGGGTTAACGCTGGTCCCCAAAGATAACATCCTGGGGTTCACTGAAGGGCTCAGGATTAGAAAGGGCAATGTGGGTTCTAGGGCAGCTCTGTTCTTTGTCACAGATAAGCCCGACACTAGTTAAAGTGGTAAGGACAGATTTTAGTCAGTAATAGCCTACTGCAGTAGGAAGACTCCAGTGTCAGAAGGAAGGCATGGCAATCCATTCTGGTATCCTTGCCTGGAAAATCCCATGGACAGAGAAATCTGGCGGGCTACAGTCCATGGGGTCACAAAGAGTCCGACATGACAGAGCGACTATCACACACAAAGTGTGGACAAAATTCAGCTTTGGTTTGTACAGAGGAGACTGAGGGTTCTAAAGGGAGGTTGAGGGAATAGGGCAGGTAGTGAGCGGGGGCCCAGTACAGCCAGGGAAATGGAAAATTACAAAAACCAGGAAGGCGGGGTTGGTCCAGATGAAACCCACCTGGTTTGTTAATGACACTGTGTGTAGAAGTGGGGCTCCTCCCCTCCCACAGAGGCTGGGGACAGGGGCCCGGTCTTCAGGTGTTGATGAAACAAACAGTAAATTCTTTTGACAGGCTTACGTTTTCTCAGGCAGTCACTTTAAAGGGGCTAGGGTCATCCTAAGGGTGAAACCTTGAGCTTGTAGAAACAATGTTAGCATGTTGTTCATCTTATTTTTAAGATTTTTTTTTTTTTTTGGATGTGGATCATTTTTGGAATCTTTGCTGAATTTGTTACAATATTGTTTCTGTTTTGTGTTTTGGTTTTTTGGCCACAAGGCATGTGAAATCCTAGCTCCCACATCAGGGACGGAAGGAGCAGCCAATGTAGGACTGTATGTAGGCGCATGAACACCTGTTCATATTATTTTAATACCCATCATTAATATTTGTCCTTACCAACATGTAGTTTAAAATCTTCAAGCTATCCCTTTGTTTTCCATACCTGAAATTTAGTGAGGGGGAGGTCGCGTATTTGAAAGTCAGGAAAGTGTTGCTCGCCACCTGCTTCTTATCTCTCCTGCCCTCTGATAATCTGAGCGAGAGCCATATCTGTAGATAGAAAGTGAAAGTGAAGTCACTCAGTCATGTCCGACTCTTTGTGACCCCATGGACTGTAGGCCTACCAGGCTCCTCCGTCCATAGGATTTTCCAGGCAGGAATACTGGAGTGGGTTGCCATTTCCTTCTCCGGGAGATTTTCCCGACCCAGGGATTGAACCCGGGTCTCCCACATTGTAGGCAGACACTTTACCATCTGCCACCAGGGAAGTCCTCTGTAAATACAGCCATGAGCCAGTGAACTTGGTGTTGAAGAGTAAAAATGGGAATGCAGAAGACAGAAAACGTTTTTAACTGCTTGAAGACAAAAAAAGTAGCTTAAGTGGAATACAATTTGTCAGTTATCCAGCATGCTCCAAAAAGAAAGAATTTTAAAAGATGATAAGAAAATGTCAACTCCCTTTGGGTCAAATCCCATCAACTTTCTCAGCAAAGAACATGGAGTTAGCCACAGAAAAGAAAGAGGGACTTGGGGCTCAAGCATAAACCCCTGCTGCGTACACACACACACACACAGAGTATTTAGTCATACATAAAATGAACAAGGAAGCTTAGACTCTTGTCCAGAGTCCCTTATTGCATGACATCAACCTGTTTGAAATTCCCATTTCCCCAGCTTGTGAAATCACATCCTTCCTACTTTATCTCTTACAGGGAACAATTGCAAAGTTGAGTGCTTTGAACTCAAAGGATTTATAAATAGAAGGCAAGATAAAGGCAAAGTAATACCCTGGGGCCACTGATGCAGGTAGACAGCTCTTCCTTTCCCCTTTTTCCTCTTACTGGTCCATATGAACCTTGATCTCCTGCTTCTGCCCCTTCCCTGGTCCCATTGCATCTGAAGTCACTCAAAACCTATTTCATGCCACATTTCCTCTTGTATGTTTAATCAGAGGACAGGTTTCCTAACATCTCAAAATCACAGAAACTGCGTCTGCTTCCATCATTTAAGCTACTTTTTGTTTCCCTTATTTTGATATAAGAGAGATGACCCAATTCATAGCAAAAGAGAACAGAGTTCCATCTTGCCCAGGGGCAGAGACTGCAAGTCAGTCTCCAGAATCGTATTCTCTTCTTTAGGGTCTGCAGCTAGAAAATGTTTTCCAGGCTGCCTTGTGGTTATGTGTGATTAGCTCATAAAAATCTCCCAGCTCTCATCTTCTTTGCTCTTCTCCTTCTCCTGACTTGATGCTAAAAAAGGACAGCAATCTGAGAAGCCATGTGTTGAAGGTAACAGAGCTATGGAATGGAAAGAATTTGTATCACCCTGAAGAAGAGACACCTATTGAGAGTTTTATATGGGCAAGAAATTAACGTCTTTTTTATTTGAGCCATTATGCATTTTGTGATTTCTTTGTTATAGCAGCTCTTGTCACTTAATACATGCCTTTGTCCACTTAAAGAAAGACTGGTATGAAGAAGCAATGGCTAAGAGTTTGATCAGGTTAATAGACTGCAATGTTAACAAAACACCATAATTATCCATTTGGTCTGGGAAAATAGAGACCCCAAGAGATAGACTAAAAGGCCAAGAAATCAGATCAAAAGAACTAAATAATTCTCCATCCAAAAGAAGAATTTTTAAAAGTTTTCTAGAGCAATCTGAAAAAGTAAAGTAATGGAGAAAAAGCTCAGAAATGCACATATGGGGTTTGACTATATAGATTGAAGAGATGAAAAGAATATACTAAAGAGAGGATAAAACGGAGTAACAAAATGGTGGCAGTGTGAGGACCTGCAGAGAAATTGGCTGGTGATCATTGCTAGTGGCCTGACCGGCAATAGGATTTTAAGAACATGAAAATCTTACATTAATCTTTAAATATTTACTTATTTATTTATTTGGCTGCACCGGTCCTAGTTGTGGCGCACAGGATCTTAGGTCTTCACTGTGGCATGGGAGACTTGTGGCATATGGGCTCTTGTTCCCCACCCAGGAATTGAACCCAGGCCCCCTGGACTGGGAGTGCAGAGTCTTAGACACTAGGCCATCAGGGAAGTCTCTGTATTCAATTTTATATCATTAGCTTTGTTATATGACATAACTCTCTTTGGCTAATATAGTACATTTCCTTGTATCAGGATATTTTGAGACAATCAAGGAAAATCTGTTGAAGGTATGTCTGGGTCATACCCGGCATACAGGAAAATAGACTGAGTAGATAAGAGTGGATTCCTTTTATTTCTTTTTCTTCTCTGATTGCCATGGCTAGGGCTTCCAAAGCTAAGTTGAGTAAGAGTGGTGGGAGTGACTATCCTTCTCTTGTTCCTGATCTTAGAGGAAATAGTTTCAAGTTTTTGCCATTGACTTTGATGTTAACTGTAGGTTTGTCATATATGGGCTTGATTATGTGACATCATTTCCCTCTATGTCCACTTTCTGGAGAGTTTCTTATTTTTTTAAATCATTAATGGGTATTGAATTTTGTCAAAATCTTTTTCTACATCTACTGAGATGATCATACTGTTTTCATTCTTCAGTCTGTTGATGTGGTATATCACACTGATTGGTATACATATGTTGAAGAATTTTGCATCCCTGGGATAAATCCTACTTAATCATGGTGTATAATCCTTTTAATGAATAGCTGAATTCGAATTGTTAGTATTTTGTTGAGGATTGTTGCATGTATGTTCATCAGTGATATTGGCCTGTAATTTTCTTTGTGCATGTGTGTGTGTGTGTGGTATATTTGTCTGGTTTTAGTACCAGGGTGATGGTGCCCTCATTGAATGAGTTTGGGAATATTCTTTCTTCTGCAATTTTTGAAATAGTTTCAGAAGGATAGGCATTAACTCTTCTCTAAATGTTTGATAGAATTGGCCAGTGAAACCATCTAGTCCTGAACTTTTGTTTGCTGGGAATTTTTAAATTACAGATTCCATTTCAGTACTTGTAATTAGTTTGATCTGGAGAAGGCAATGGCAACCCACTCCAGTACTCTTGCCTGGAAAATCCCATGGACAGAGGAGCCTGGTAGGCTACAGTTCATGGGGTCATGAAGAGTCGGACACTACTGAGCGACTTCACTTTCACTTTTCACTTTCATGCATTGGAGAAGGGCAACCCAAGAAATGGCAACCCACTGCAGTGCCAAGAAATGGCAACCCACTCCAGTGTTCTTGCGTGGAGAATCCCAGGGACGGCGGAGCCTGGTGGGCTGCTGTCTATGGAGTTGCACAGAGTCGGAAACAACTGAAGCGACTTAGCAGCAGCAGCAATTGGTCTGATCATATTTTCTATTTCTTCCTGGTTCAGCATTGGGAGATTGTAGTTTTTTTAAGAATTTGACTATTTTTTCTAGGTTGTCCATTTTATTGGCATATAGTTGCTTGTAGGAATCTATAGATTGTAAGAGTGGACTGAAGAGGATTAAAAATTTAGGAGTCATGAGCCTGTCAAAAAAGTGAGAGATCCGGCTGGGAGGTCAAGTAAGATTACAACTGAAAATACAGCATTAGATTTAGCATTATGGAGATTAATGGTGATCATGACAGTTCAGTTCAATCACTCAGTCGTGTCTGACTCTTTGCGACTCCATAGACTGCAGCACGCCAGGCCTCCCTGTCCATCACTAACTCCCGGAGTCTACTCAAATGTATGTCCATTGAGTCAGTGATGTCATCCAACCATCTCATCCTCTGTCGTCCCCTTCTCCTCCACCTTCAATCTTTTACAGCATCAGAGGGTCTTTTCAAATGAGTCAGCTCTTCGCATCAGGTGGCCAAAGTATTGGAGTTTCAGCTTCAGTATCAGTCCTTCTAATGAATACTCAGGACTGATTTCATTTAGGATGGACTAGTTGAATCTCCTTGCAGTCCAAGGGACTCTCAAAAGTCTTCTCCAACACCACAGTTCAAAAGCATCAATTCTTTGGCGCTCAGCTTTCTTCATAGTCCACCTCTCATATCCATACATGACTACTGAAAAAACATAGCTTTGACTAGATGGACCTTTGTTGGCAAAGTAATGTCTCTGCTTTTTAATAAGCTGTCTAGGTTGGTCATAACTTTTCTTCCAAGGAGTAAGGGTCTTTTAATTTCATGGCTGCAATCACCATCTACAGTGACTTTAAAGCCCCCCAAAATTAAGTCTGACACTGTTTCCCCATCTGCTTGCCATGAAGTGATGGGACCAGATGCCATGATCTTAGTTTTCTGAATGTTGAGTTTAAAGCCAACATTTTCACTCTCCTCTTTCACTTTCATCAAGAGGCTCTTTAATTCTTCTTCACTTTCTGCCATAAGGGTTGTGTCATCAGCATCTCTGAGGTTATTGATATTTCTCCTGGGAATCTTGACTCCAGCTTGTGCTTGTGCTTCTTCCAGTCCAGCGTTTCCCATGATGTACTCTGCATATAAGTTAAATAAGCAGGGTGACAGTATACAGCCTTGATGTACTCCTTTCCTGATTTGTAACCAGTCTGTTGTTCCACGTCCAGTTCTAACTGTTGCTTCCTGGCCTGCATACAGATTTCTTAAGAGACAGGTCAAGTGGTCTGGTATTTCCATGTCTTTAACAATTTTCCAGAGTTTGTTGTGATCCCCACAGTCAAAGGCTTTGGCATAGTCAATAAAGCAAAAGTAGATGTTTTTCTGGAACTCTCTTGCTTTTTTGATGATCCAACAGATGTTGACAATTTGACCTCTGGTTCTTCTGCCTTTTCTAAATCCAGCTTGAACATCTGGAAGTTCATGATTCACGTACTGTTGAAGCTGGCTTGGAGAATTTTGAGCATTACTTTACTAGTGTGTGACATGAGTGCAATTGTGCAGTAGTTTGAGCATTCTTTGGTATTTCCTTTCTTTGCAATTGAAATGAAAACTGACCTTTTCCAGTTCTGTGGCCACTGCTGAGTTTTCCAAATTTGCTGGCATATTGAGCACTTTCACAGCATCATCTTTTAGGATTTGAAATCCTTCTCCATCAGAGGGCAGACAGACTGAAAACCATAATCACAGAAAACTAACCAATCTGATCATATGGACCACAGCCTTGTATAACTCAATGAAACTATGAGCCATGGCATAGTTTCATAGTTTCATGTCATCCATAGGGCCACCCAAGATGGATGGGTGATAATGGAGAGTTCTGACAAAATGTGGTCCACTGGAGAAGGGAATGGCAAATCATTTCAGTATTCTTGCCTTGAGCACTCCATGAACACTATGAAAAGGCAAAAAGATAGGACACTGAAAGATGAACTCCCCAGGTTGGTAGATGCCCAGTATGCTACTGGAGATCAGTGGAGAAATAACTCCAGAAAGAATGAAGAGGCAGAGCCAAAGCAAAAACAATGCCCAGTTATGGATGTGACTGGTGATAGAGCAAAGTCCAATGCTGTAAAGACCAATATTGCATAGGAACCTGGAATGTTAGGTCCACAAATCAAGGCAAATTGGAAGTTTTCAAACAGGAGATGGCAAGAGTGAACATCGACATTTTAGGAATCAACGAACTAAAATGGACTGGAATGGGTGAATTTAACTCAGATGACCATTATATCTACTACTGTGGGCAAGTAGTAGAAATGGATCATTTCATCCCTTAGAAGAAATGGAGTACCCATCATAGGCAACAAAAGAGTCTGAAATGCAGTACTTGGATGCAATCTCAAAAACAACAGAATGATCTCTGTTCATTTACAAGGCAAACCATTCAATATCATAGTAATTCAAGTCTATGCCCTGACCAGTAATGCTGAAGAAGCTGAAGTTGAATGGTTCTATGAAGACCTGTAAGACCTTCTAGAACTAACACCCAAGAAAGGTTCTTTTCATTATCGGAGACTGGAATGCAAAAGTAGAAAGTCAAGAAACACCTGGACTAATAGGCAAATTTGGCCTTGGAATACAGAATGAAGCAGGGCAAAGGCTAATAGAATTTTACCAAGAGAACACACTGGTCATAGCAAATGCCCTCTTCCAACAACACAAGAGAAGACTCTACACATGGACATCACTAGATGGTCAAAACTGAAATCAGATTGATTATATTCTTTGCAGCCAAAGATGGAGAAGCTCTATACAGTCAGCAAAAACAAGACTGTGAGCTGAGTGTGGTTCAGATCATGAATTCCTTATTGCAAAATTCAGACTTAAATTGTAGAAAGTAGGGAAAACCACTAGACCATTCAGGTATGACCTAAATCAAATCCCTTACGATTATACAGTGGAAGTGAGAAATAGATTCAAGGGATTAGATCTGATAGACAGAGTGCCTGAAGAACTATGGATGGAGGTTCATGACATTGTACAGGAGACAGGGATCAAGACCTTCCACAAGAAAAAGAAATGCAAAAAAGCAAAATGGCTGTCTGAGGAGGCCTTACAAATAGCTGTGAAAAGAAGAGAAGCAAAAAACAAAGGAGAAAAGGAAAGTAATACCCATTTGAATGCAGAGTTCCAAAAAATAGCAAGGAGAGATAAGAAAGCCTTCCTCAGTGATCAGTGCAAAGAAATAGAGGAAAACAATAGAATGGGAAAGACTAGAGATTTCTTCAAGTAAATTAGAGACACCAAAGGAACATTTCCTGCGAAGATGGGCACAATAAAGGACAGAAATGGTATGGACCTAACAGAAGCAGAAGATATTAAGAAGAGATGGCAAGAATACACAGAACAATACAAAACAGATCTTCATGACCCAGGTAATCAAGATAGTATGATCACTCTCCTAGAGCCAGACATCCTGGAATGTGAAGTCAAGTGGGCCTTAGGAAGCATCACTACGAACAAAGCTAGTGGAGGTTTTGGAATTCCAGTTGAGCTATTTCAAATCCTAAAAGATCATGACAAGAGGAGTTTTAAATGAGTGATCTAGAGGAAAAGATGTAATGGCCAGTTTAAAAGAAACCCTCTACTCTTTCTTTCTTCCTTGTACACGAATACTGTTTCTCACATCAAGAGGAAAGTCTAATACTCCTCTCTGAATTTTTGTGACTTGTTTTGACCAATAGAAGTAATGTTCTGGGAAGTAACAATATACCCAGGCTCATTCAACACTTAATTTGGAATGTTCTCACTTGGGACCCAGTGGCCACAGTGAGGAAACCCAAGTCATATGGAAAGGCTATGTTTAGGTATTCCAGTTCATAGTCCCATTTGATAATCAGGATCAAGTGCCAGCTATGTGAGTAAGGCATTGTAGATGTCCGACCCAGCCAACCTGTTAGATGACTCCAGGCTCAAGCACCATCTGAGTGCAACCATGTTGTAGGTTGGGTTCCCCAGAAAGTAGATTCTGAGACAGATAATTTCCATTAGGGAGTGCCCTGGGGATATATGCTGTGGAATGTTTAGAAGGGAAGAGTGGGAGGCAGGGTTGACAAAGTGAGAAATCAAACTGTTAAGCAGTTCCCTCAGGACCTCAACTGATGCTTTAGGGAGCTCTGAGGATGAGATGATCCCTTGTATCTTTCCCAAGTTGGGATGAAGGGGTGGTGCTTTATAGTCCCTATATTAACCAATCCTTGGGTACAGGCTACTCAAGAAAGGCTGTGAGACCTTGGGTAAGGTGACCCCCCCCCATAAACTGAGGCTTTCCCTGAAAATAAGGTCTTCATTTCTGAAGCAGGATCTGATCAACACATCACAGGGTTCACCACATACTTCATGAAAGGTCTCAAGAGAGCACAAACCAGCTGAGCCCAGTCAACCCACAGAATCACAAGAGGTGACCGTATTTGTTGTTCCAAACAATTTAGGATTTGGGAGTGAGTTTGTTAAGCATTCAGGGATAGGTAGAAGAGAAAGTGGAACACGGACTGACCTTTGGAGAACCTCACTGTTAAAAGGGCAGAAAGAAGAAGAGGAACCAGTAGAAACACAGAGAAGGAGTTACTCAGAAAGCAGGAGATAAAGCAATCTGTGGTGGCAGCCTTGGCCCCACTGACCCTCGTTCATCTCTCCTCCCCTTCTTCTTCAATATGTATGGCAGTGGAATTGACCGCTGCAAGCCTCTTTTCCATGATTCTGATGGAATCATGGAAAACAAATCATGGAGTTTGTTTCTAGCAGAGATTAGTTTATAAAGAGCACTGATGGAAACTTGGAGGGAAGGAGAAGGGAGAAACCAGGGACTTCCTCTCCTTCTCGGGGGTGGTGTCTCTGGTTGTGGCCATACCTGTGTCCTGGCTCCAGCTTTTTCCCAGACAAACCCTCCATGATGCTACCTTCTCCAGGGTCCTGCAAGCTCCTCCTCTACTCTTTGTTCCTCCAGCCAAGGTTGGTTCTGTATTTCTTCTGTTGCCCATCTCTGGTTTTGTCACTTTCTCCTTTTCAGCTCTTTGGTCACCTATGTTATCAAGGCCCTGAATTAAATTCCCTCTTGTCAAATAGTAAGAATAGTTTCTGTTTTCTTGATTAGATCCTGACTTGATTTGATCCTACAAGCCAAGTGAAGAAAGTATGTCAAAATGGAAGGAGTAATTAACTATGCTAAATGCTGCTGAGAGGTCAGCAAGATGAGGGTCAAGAATTGCTTATTAGATTTAACAAAATGGAGGTCAATGGTGACATGACCAGAGTGGTTTCAACAGCGTGGTAGACAAGAAAAAGGTCACTTATGTTCAATCAGGGACCACCTCTGCCGCTTTGGTAGTAGGTCCAGTCCCCCAAAGGATTTATACAGAAAAGACATAGAATAGTTGTGAGGAAATAATCACAGTATCTACTTTTCACCCTCACTGAGAGGAGGCAGAAAGCTAAAGCCACAAGAGGAAATTCATCATTGTGGAAAGAACCCACTATCAAAGTCAGAACTTTCCAGTAAATAAACTCCAAGACTTAAGTTCATGACAGAAATACATGCCAAAGCAAGAAGGTAAAGTCACATGTGGAAATTTCAGAAACTCTGGTTAAAGCACTAGGAGAATTTAGAATTCTTTCAGGGAACAGCGGTTTTCTGCTTTCCAGACCTTATCTTTGGAACTGGACAAACCAATTAACAGTGTATTGTCAGTGAATTTATTGCAGGAAGTTAGTGTAAGCTGATAAAGTGTGTTTATCTGCAATAAACTTTAGAATACAACATTTTTGAGTAGTGATTCCATTTGAGGAAAGCTAATCCAAAGAAATAATCCTAAAAAAGGAAAATGTTTAGGCATAAAGATGAATACTGAGCTAATATTTATTAGAATTGAAAAGTTGGAAACATTG
Organism: Bos mutus; assembly: GCF_027580195.1. NCBI lineage: Eukaryota > Metazoa > Chordata > Mammalia > Artiodactyla > Bovidae > Bos > Bos mutus. The sequence goes on along the minus strand of NC_091623.1, from coordinate 98,468,903 downwards.
TTAATTTAAGAATCTGGGAATATGTAGTTAAATTATAGAGCATCCACTCAGAAGATTACTATGAAAACCATTAAAAGTTACAGTTTTATACACAAAAATACAATTTAATGCTCAGCTTTTAAAATGAAGGATGTGGCATTTATATGCTGAGCATAATTATAACTAAATAGAAGTATTATCAACGTGTGAAAGTAGTGAGACCTTGGGTAATCTTTCTACTTTTCTCTGTTTTCATTGATAATGTATAAATTTTTAATAGTAGAAAAATACATTCTTTAAAAGGAAAAAAAATTTCAGGTGATAGGAGACAAATTATTTCTTATTGGAGAAATTCTGTATTTAGAAGGAGACACAATAGAGATGATTTTTTTTACTCTGAAGATAGGCTATATTTTAGCTAATTAAAGTCTTAATCTGAGTTTCAATTTCTCTAGTTGTTTGTAATTAGCACAATATTTAACTCATGTCAAAGCTACCTCCCTTGCAATCTTTCTTATTCCATTACCGATGTTTTTAATGTCATGTCATGATGCTTGAACTGACAAAATTGGTTATATGCGAATGTCACAGCCAACTGCTGCAAGTTTCTGGGATCCTAATTATATAGATGAAAGCTTGTGTTGCATGCAAATGGATTGAAAACCTTCACAGAGAGGAGTAAGAAAAAAATATGCTGTAATAAAAATATCTTTAACACAGTCTTTAGGAGGAAAAATAGGGGATTGAATCTGAAATGAGTATATGCTGTTCAAATACATTACAAGTTCTCAGTCTCAGATCTCTACAAATCTCCCCATCCAGAACCAACACCCTTTTCAAACCACTCTGTTATTTCAAAACCTAAATGGATAGATTACGTGTTATGCTATCCTTGTATTGTTGGAGAGTACATGCTAACAAAAGATAAGGGAGCTCTCAGACATTAAGCTCAGAAGAATGTCAATGTCAACCAGTACAGTACTTCCAACAAACCCCAAGAACAAAGAAATAGTTGGGATTCCATTGGAAATGAGGAAAATCTGACAGCTTTTTGCTTCTTCTTAAGGTTAACCAAGAAGCATCAACCAACATTATCTGCTCGGCTTTGATCATACCAACAAAACATTCCAGATATCTTATGCAGGCAAAAGCTAGAGGTCTAACCTTCAATTCCCCTTATATTCTCCTTGCATTCCTCAAATTATTCTAAAAGATGAATGAACAGTAGATATGTTGTTTAAGAGATTCTGACCAGGTATATAAATGTTTTCTCTAAAATTTAGTGTTCTTCCTTCCCTCAGGTCAGGCATTATATTTTTTCCTACTCACAGTCGTTCAGATTCCTCTTCACCAATTATAGATTATTAACAAGCCTAATCCATTCAAGTCTTAACATCACCTTGGGTCAGAAACAGGGTGTAGTATAGGTCAATGGGTATAGTGTAGTTTTAAAAGCATAGGCCTTTGGGCCAATGTTCCTAATTCAAATCCTGCCTTTACTGCTTACTAACTGAGTGATTTCATTTCTGCAAAAGGATAACGTTAGTACCTTCCTCCAGGGAGTACCGTGGGACTCAATGAATTAATACACACGAAGTGCTTAGAGTGGCGCTGGGTACATTGTGTGTGCTTCATAAAGCTTTAGCTGTAATTATAATCAGCAACCTTTGTGTCTGGCTTCAGGAAATTCCTTGAAGATGATTATACCCACCCTTCAAGATAATGTGGTAGGACTGATAATTAATCTCTCTAGCTCATTTAAGTGAACATCTGGTAAAGTTTTCATTCCAAACAATGTCAATGGGAATGACTCGGCCAGACCATGACTAAATAAGGCAAACATTCTCTAATTCTCCTGTATTGCTGACCAAAAAGGTTTTCCCCCCTCTGCTTTAAGCCAGAGACAATATTAAGGCATGGTGGTAATTCATTTCATTTTACAGACAAGGGAGTGGTTAAGTTAAATACATGGATTCAAACTACAAATATCTGGGTTAAATATTTTATTTAAGAGCAAACTCTTACAACACCATTTTTATTCTCCAGGAATGTGACCACAAAATCGTGGTTATTTAGTGTGATAATTTCTCTCTTACGGAGAGAAAAGGTGAAGGCTATATAGCTGATTGACAACTGGCAGTCTTCACCGAAGTTGTATGTTGCTCTGTAAAATGTAACACCTTCTTATCACAAAACCCTGATGCCCCAAGGATTCTAAAACTAGCAAAAGACTCCTTATTCCGTAAGAATAATAGAGATGAGGAGATCTTTGCTGTCTTTTGTTAAATCACCACAGTTTAGACAGGGGCTAATTTAAGAGTGAAGCAGAAAGCTGACTTATTTAAGGCCACGTGGCAAGTTTAGGACAAGTCTGGAACTAGAATTAGGTCACTTAACTCCTAGAGCAGTTCTTTTCACATCTTTCCTGTGCTTCCCCGATATCCACTGACCACAATTATGTGTAAGATGGTCTTGGCACCTTGACTTCCAGAGAGATATCAGTGTAGATTTCCTTCTTCTATTGTCTTTTTTGCAAGTTGAAAACAAAATTCCTTTCCATCCTGACTACCTGGACTTCATATATAGCATTTTTTGCTTTTTTAAAAAAAATAATTTTATTGATTTACAGTGTTAATTTATGCTGTACAATAAATTGACTCAATTATACATATATATTCTTTCCCATTCTATGTTTTTTTAAAAATTTTATTGAAGTTGATTTAATACTGTGTTAATTTCTGCTGTGTATTTTGTCTCTTTAAGCTGTTCAGTTCAGTCACTCAGATGTGTCTGACTCTTTGCGACCCCATGGACTGCAGCATGCCAGGCCTTCCTGTCCAAAACCAACTCCCGGAGTTTTTTCAAGCTCATGTCCATTGAGTCGGTAATGTTATCCAACCATCTCATCCTCTGTCATCCCCTTCTCCTCCCACCTTCAATCTTTCCCAGCATTAGGGTCTTTTCAAATGAGTCAGTTCTTTGCATCAGATGGCCAAAGTATTGGAGTTTCAGCTTCAGCTGAAATCCTTCCAATGAATATTCAGGACTGATTTTGTTTAGGATGGACTGGTTGGATCTCCTTGCTGTCCAAGGTTTCTCAAGGGTCTTCTCCAACACCACAGTTCAAACGCATCAATTCTTTGGCGCTCAGCTCTCTTTATAGTCCAACTCTCACATCCATACTTGACGGTAGATGTGCCAAAAAAATCTCATACATTGTACCTGGGAAGGTTCTAACTGTCTATTACTGAAGATGCAAAATGGACCAGGTCCTGGGTTAAATGCTTCATAGGGATGATATGAAGGGATGGTAAGAACCCTATGATAGGGATGATATGAACCGTATAATATAGTTAATATTATTAATAGTCTTTGATAGATGAGGATAGTGAGGCTTAAGTATTAAGTCAATTGCCTAAAGTCAAACAGGAATGAACTATCAGAGTTTAGTCAGACACTGATAATCTTACCCTCAAACCTGTAGGTAAGTTTTTTGTTTTTTGTTTTTTTTTTCAGTTTTGTAACTCTCAGTACCATCCACAGATCTCTCACTGTCTGATCTATTGCTTGCTTTGAAGTTCACATGAATATGCTCTAGATTTGTTGGCTTGATGCTATTTTTTCCAGTATTTTATTTATTTCACAAGAATGTATACAATAGTTAAGTGCCTGTTATTGTTCTAAACAATGTATAGACTGATAGATAGATGTAGATAGATATGAACATATATACCTCACATATATTTCATCTGTATCACAACCCAGTGAGTTTAGTAAAATTAGTAATTAGTAGTCTCATTTTATAGGCAAGGAGACTCAGCCATGTATGTAATTGCCCAAGGTCACACAGCTAAAAAATGACAGACTCTACCATAAAAGTTGCATCATTTAATTTTGTACTTTGTTCTCTTCCTTTATTTCTTTTGTATTAAGAGCATATTTTCAAAAGAAAACTCCATGAGAACTGTTTTGATAGAAGGAAGATTAGAACATCCCAGCTTTTTCCCCAACTCCCATTCCATGATAATCTTTGGGGTACACCAAGGATCAGAATCCAAAAACCACCACTTTAGAATGTGCTTAAATAATTTTTTTCTTCCTCAGTTATTTCACATAGTTGTTACCTGTTCTTAACCCAGAAGAATTTTGTTGCCACAAGCAGTAGCTTGCAGGTGATTATAAAACCATTTAAAAAGTGATCATTATAAGGGCTATGTATGAACATGGCAAGATGACTCTAGTGTAATATTAAGTAGAAGAAAGGAATGAACTACGTGCATTGTGTATAAAGCTATGTAAATTCTATAAAGCTGTGTAAGAAGCTATGGTCTGTATACCTTTGAGTGGCTGTGCTAGAGCAGTGGGATTATGGGTGATTTTTTTCTTTTCAAGATTTCATCTGAGGCTATTCTATTATCTAAATGAAAACATCCCCAACAAAATACCAAAATAAAGAGATATTCCTGAGAAATGACATGTTTTTTAAGCTAAAGTAAAGACTTAGTTGTAGGTGAACAATAAGGATGGTGATTCTTCTCCAGATTATGTTTTGGGGCTATCTGTCTCATAATGGTCTTCTAGCATTTCAGAGGTTATGTTAAAGACATTGTTCTGGAAAATAAGCCAAGAGACTGATACATTGAATTATGTCCTTCCTCTTAAATATAATGTAGCCATTAAACTTATTATTTATGGTGAATATGTTATGATGTAGGAACATGTTCAGGTTTCGTAAAAAGTGATGTAGTACGCATATATAGTATGGCGGTTATAATACAAAGGAATAAATGCAGGAAAAGAAATACATCAGGATATTAAGATTGTTTGAATTGGAGAGAAAGCAGCTGGATCATTTTTCTTCTCTTATTTTTCTGTATTGTTTCAAATATTTTATAATAATCACAAATTACAATGTAGAGCTGGCAACTGCAGCTTTAAGATGAATTAAGAAGGGGAAGTCAAAAGTGGAAGAAGTCAGCATCTTCACTGAGGATTCTGAGAGTAGCAGAAATTGTCCAGTTTCATTTCCCATCTCTCTCCTTCCATGAGGGATGAGAGACCGGAGGGAAATGGAAGATCATTCAGTCTGAATATAGCTTTCAGATTTCTCAAAACTAGATGTGTAGCGGGTGTTTAGTCCCTGGGGTCTTGGACAAAAGTCAGTCTTTAAAAGAGAATGCAACTTAGGAAATTTTAAGACTATAGCTGTCCACCTTCTCATGGAAACTGTTTTTAAGTACAACTCAACTTCAAAGATATTACAAAAACTAGGAAAAGGAAATACTGTATTGATTGCATTTTCCACTTGAGACTAATAGAAACAATTCTATTTACGAGGTTGTAGGATCTCAGAAAATCCCAAACCTGGCTGGTGATCAGAACAACCTTGGAAGCTTTTAAAAATGTTAAGTGACTAGGCTCATAGGAGTCTGTGACTCAGTAGACAAGTGGTAGGGGTTCTCTCTGGTTTGTTTAAGCAAAGACTTGTAACTAGGCCAAAAAAACACACGCCATCTTTGTGTCACCAACCACATTCTGATTCTCTGGGGCATGTTCTGATTTTAGCACTAAACATCCTGCATCCCAGATAACACCTCAGTACTGGGCAAACAGGGCTATTAGGTCATCCTAATCTTTGCAGATTCCTAATCATGACATACACTGGAATCACTTTTAGTCAGGGTGCAAGCACAGAGAAATGAACAGAAAGAATGAAATTTTTGAAATGAACAAGTTATCTTTCTTGGACCATGGAAGTCATAAAAGTGATCACATTAGAAAAAAGAAAAACCACCTAGTTTTTAATCTTCTAACTTCTTGAATATTTCTCCTTTCTAATGAGTATTTTATTTAAGAGACTATGACAGAGATTCTTAGCTGTTGTGCCTCCATTTTAAAATGCAGCTCTTAGGAATAGGCCAAAAGTATGACAATTTTATCCAAAATGTAGGTCCAATCCTTAGCCATCATGGGTAAACATTGACTTTCCAATGGTAAGATAATGAACTCAAACGTTAACTAAATGGCTTCCTTTCAAAGTTTGGACTGGAATTAAATTGTCTGGGTCACTTGTTCTCTGTTGAAGTTGGAACGGGTAGCATAGAAATTCTTGCACTGGGTTACCCTCTTCAGCCTTTGTTCAATAGCAATATAGTAGGAGGTGTGGAATAAGAACTTGAGCATCAACCATGAGAAGAGTGCTGTGCATTATTATTAGAGATTTATTCTATTATGAGGAACACACATGGAACCCTGAGAAATTATACAACTTTAAGCAACCTCTTAAACATGTAATGAAGAGTGACTTTTTGCTCTTTCTGTACCAAATCATAATGTGAAAGCAAAAACTGACCAGTTAGTTTTCAATCATTGTCCCAAATAAAGATATAGTATTTTTCCCAGGAAAAACAAAACACTGTTATTTTTACCTTTCTTAACTCTGTGTTAAGGAGAAAGAAATTAAATGGAAGTGCTAAAAGATATGGTTTCCTAGCAAGTCCTTTTGACATTCATCCCCGATGCAGAATCTTCGAGAAAGCTGGCTTATAAAACTTTAATAGCTTTGGCTCTACTTTCTAAGTGTCTTATTTACTTTAACAACAGGCTTCCTAACCAGGATCACAGAGCAAGGAATCTATTGCTAAATCAGTCTGTCATCTAGCTGGGGCCAAGGAAAATTCAAGAGATGGCCGTGCTTGGGAGAAGCTGAGGTGATCTGTGTGCAATGTGTAGGGGCTTAGCCTACTTGTTCTGGAAGCAAAGTGGTTAGGTTCAAATCCAGGCTTTCCCTCTTACTAGCTCTATAGCCAACAGGCAAGATATTTTAACTTTAAGACTCAGTCCTCATCTGTAAAATGGAGTAAAAAATACTGACCCTGGGAGATTGTGCAGCTTGAATGAGATAAGCAAAGCATGTGTAGCATGGAGTGGGAAGTGCGGCATGTGCTGTATAAGGGCTGGTGGCTGATGGGAAGTGAGGCATGTGCTCTGTAAGGACTGGTGGCTGATGGGAAGTGAGGCATGTGCTCTGTAAGGACTGGTGGCTGGTGGGAAGTGAGGCGTGTCCTCTATAAGGGCTGGTGGCTGATGGGAAGTGAGGCATGTGCTCTGTAAGGACTGGTGGCTGATGGGAAGTGAGGCATGTGCTCTGTAAGGACTGGTGGCTGATGGGAAGTGAGGCATGTGCTCTGTAAGGACTGGTGGCTGGTGGGAAGTGAGGCGTGTCCTCTGTAAGGGCTGGTGGCTGATGGGAAGTGAGGCATGTGCTCTGTAAGGACTGGTGGCTGATGGGAAGTGAGGCATGTGTTCTGTAAGGACTGGTGGCTAATGGGAAGTGAAGAATGTGCTCTATAAGGGCTGGTGGCTGATGGGAAGTGAGGCATGTACTCTGTAAGGTCTGGTGGCTGATGGAATTCTTTCTCCCTCATTCTTTCTGTTCCAACCGCATCGGATAGATTACTTCCCACAATGAACTACATCATTCAGTTTCAACCATAGACCTTCACAGATTCCCTTGAAGCTACAGGAAGCTCTAGACCTTCACCTTACCAAATCTCATCATCCTTCCAGCCTCAGTTATTAGAGAAGACTCACCCACTCACCTAAACCTTAGGCTGGTCATAATATCTTCCTGAACCTTTCTTTTGTCAGGACTGGCACAAAACAGATGGTAATTATTTACTAATATCATTCTCTTTTTTTGGCTGCTCTGAGAGTAACCACAGGCAGGCTTTCTCTAGTTGTGAAGAGTAGGAGCTACTCTCTAGCTGTGGTGCGCGGGCTTCTCACTGCACTTTCTTCTCCTGTTGCTAAGCTCAGGCTCTAGGGTGTGCAGGTTTCAGTAGTTGTAGCACATGGGCTTAGCAGTTCCACAGCATGTGGGATCTTCTCCTGCATTGGCAGGCAGATTCTTAACCACTGGACCACCAGGGAATCTCTCATTCTTATTTAGAAACTTTTTGTCATAAATCAAATAAATGGAATAAAGACAGCTTTACAAAATCATGGACTCTCCCACCTCTTGTTGCACATAACCAGTTTATAGCAAAAGGTATCATATAGCATTTGCCAAACTTCAGTAATTCTTACACTAACAGCATGGCTTTTGCCATATCTCTATAATATCTATACTATTTACCCAGAATTTTCTTGGTTATATTGGTTCACTTTTTGTTCACATTTATTTGTTTTGAGGAAATATTAAATCACAGCCCATAATGAGAAACCAGAATTTGGAAACAACTAGTCTTTCATCAGGAAAAGGTCAGTTTTCATTCCAATCCCAAAGAAAGGCAATGCCAAAGAATGCTCAAACTACCGCACAATTGCACTCATCTCACACACTAGTAAAGTAATGCTCAAAATTCTCCAAGCCAGGCTTCAGCAATACGTGAACCGTGAACTTCCAGATGTTTGGAGCTTAGAACTTAGAACTTTCCAGCTTCTAAGCTGGTTTTAGAAAAGGCAGAGGAACCAAAGATCAAATTGCCAACATCCGCTGGATCATGGAAAAAGCAAGAGAGTTCCAGAAAAACATCTATTTCTGCTTTATTGACTATGCCAAAGCCTTTGACTGTGTGGATCACAAGAAACTGTGGAAAATTCTGAAAGAGATGGGAATACCAGACCACCTGATCTGCCTCTTGAAAAATTTGTATGCAGGTCAGGAAGCAACAGTTAGAACTGGACGTGGAACAACAGACTGGTTCCAAATAGGAAAAGGAGTACATCAAGGCTGTATATTGTCACCCTGCTTATTTAACTTATATGCAGAGTACATCATGAGAAACGCTGGGCTGGAGGAAGCACAAGCTGGAATCAAGATTGCCAGGAGAAATACCAATAACCTCAGATAAGCAGATGACCCCACTCTGATGGCAGAAAGTAAAGAGGAACTAAAAAGCCTCTTGATGAAAGTGAGAGAGGAGAGTGAAAAAGTTGGCTTAAAGCTCAACATTCAGAAAATGAAGATCATGGCATCTGGTCCCATCACTTCATGGGAAATAGCTGGGGAAACAGTGGAAACAGTGTCAGACTTTATTTTTTGGGCTTCAAAACTGCTGCAGATGGTGACTGCAGCCATGAAATTAAAAGATGCTTACTCCTTGGAAGGAAAGTTATGACCAAACTAGATAGCATATTCAGAAGCAGAGACATTACTTTGCCAACAAAGGTTTGTCTAGTCAAGGCTATGATTTTTCCAGTGGTCATGTATGGATGTGAGAGTTGGACTGTGAAGAAAGCTGAGCACCGAAGAATTGATGCTTTTAAACTGTGGTGTTGGAGAAGACTCTTGAGAGTCCCTTGGACTGTAAGGAGATCCAACTAGTCCATTCTGAAGGAGATCCATCCTGGGTGTTCTTTGGAAGGACTGATGCTAAAGCTGAAACTCCAATACTTTGGCCACCTGATGCGAAGAGTTGACTCGTTGGAAAAGACCCTGATGCTGGGAGAGATTGGGGGCAGGAGGAGAAGGGGACAACAGAGGATGAGATGGCTGGATGGCATCACTGACCCGATGGACATGAATTTGAGGGAACTCCGGGAGTTGGTGATGGACAGGGAAGCCTGGCATGCTACAATTTATGGGGTCGCAAAGAGTCGGACACGACTGAGTGAATGAACTGAACTGAACTGAGTCTTTCATCTCATTCCTGTTCCAGGAGACTGAGGCCTGGGGAAGGGCAGGAACTTTCCTGCAGTCTTTTACCAAGTATGTGTCAATGGCTTATCAGTGAAGATTGCTCAGAGTTCACACTTTTAGCCTGCATCCATCCTCTAGAGTAGAGGTGGAGGTAGGTTGGGAGAGGTTAGATCCCAACCTCCAGAATACAATGCCTGATGATCTGAGGTGGAGCTGATGTAATAATAATTGAAATAAAATGCACATAAATGTAATGTGCTTAGATCATTCTAAAACCATCTCCCACCCCCAGTCTGTGAAAACTGTCTTCCACGAAACCGGTCCCCAGTGCCGAAAAGGTTGGGGACTGCTGTTCTAGAGTATTCCACACTGTCTCATATGAGTTTCATTCCAGAAGGTCCTGTGTTGGTTGACACATTTAGAGGGGACTGAGAATAATCTATGCTTATTTTTGATAATTTACAAAGCTAACTAAAGAACACACTGGCTAACATAAAATAATGCCCTAACTCAAAGAAGTAATTTATGTTTCAGAAACCATGACTGGTGATTTCCTTCCTTATCTCTTAAGATCCACTCCAGTAGCTTCTACCTACTTTAGAAAAGAAAGAAAGAAAGTGAAGGCACTCAGTCATGTCCAACTCTTTTGCAACCCCATGAACTGTAGCCTGCCAGGCTCCTCCATCCATGGGATTTTCCAGGCAAGAGTACTGGATTGGGTTGCCTTACCAACAAATAAAAACAATATAATTAGAACAAATTTCATTATTGCAATGACAGTGTTATAATGGAAAAGCTGCTGCTTCTTTATAAAAAGTTTTATTGAGATTAATTCACATTTCATATAATTATACTATTCAATGTTTTTCGTATAGTCACATGGTTATGCAACCATCACTGCAATATAATTATAAAGCAATTTTCCTCCTAAAAGAAACCAGTTTCCACTGCCAAAAAATCCCCATCACCCTTCCTTCCCGCTCCTAGTCCCCTCAGCACTAAGCGATCACTAATCTACCTAACCTTTCTGTCTCCAGGACTTTCCCTGGTGCCACATCATACACTATGTGGTCTTTTGTGACTGGCTTCTTTCACATAGCAGAATGTTTTCAAAGTTAATCATGTTGTTGCTTCTCTCAGTATTCTTTTTTTTTTTTTTTTTTTGCAAAAAGCTCTATTGTTTCCATATTGTCCAAGGCTTGGGAGAGGGCTCCAGGGGAGTTAAAAAACTGCCTAGTGGTTGGAGAGAGAGGTTTCGGGCAGAAGCAATGACATCAGAGGGGCTCCTGAAAAGCCAGTTGGGGGGCTTCCCTAGTAGTCCAATAGTTAAGAACCCACCTTGCAATGCAGGGGACACTAGTTCAACCCCTGGTCCGGAAAGATCCCACAGGCTGTGGAGCAACTAACCCTGTGAGCCACACCTTCTGAGCCTGTGCTCTAGAGCCCACAAGCTGCAACTACTGAACCCATGTGCCTAGAGCCTGTGCTCTGCAACAAGAGGAGCCACCGCAATAAGAAGCCCACACACCAGAACTGGAGAGTGGCCCCCGGGCAGCAACGAAGACCCAGCATAGCCAATAAATAAATAATAATAAATATACACATGTAAAAGCTAGTGGACTTTGAAGGATCACAATTTACTACCAATATTTGTGCTTAAGGATGAGGTTTTAGAAGAGATACTTGCACAGCCCTGCCTGGGGACCAGCCAGCCTGTGGAGATCGGTTATGTGGTCGCCGTCTCCTTGATGAGTTTCACCTCTCCTCTAGGAAGTGGCTCTCCCGGAAGACACAGAGCTGGGGGGACCATGCGGGCAGAACCCATGGGACATGGAGACCCAAAGGGGCCTGCTTCAAGTTCTTCTCCACAATAAAGGTGGCTTCACTAGTGTCCTAGGTTTTACCCCACCCATCTTGAGATGACATCTGCACATCCTAGAAGAGGGCACCACCACCGAGCTGGGTTTGCATTTTTCAAAAGACGCTGGGTGCCCTCACGCTTCTCCTCAGCCAATTTGAGGAAAAAGTGACGTGGTCAAAATAGAAGTCCTGAGAAAGGTAGGTGTAGGAGGCCTGCAGATGCAGGTTGACCAGGTGGCTGACAGAATAATTCTGACAAATTTGAGAGTTCATGGTTGCTCTGGAATAAGGAATGTAAATGTGTTAGTCACTCAGTCATGTCTGACTCTTTGCGACCCCATGAGCTATAAGACTCCTCTGTCCTTGGAATTCTCCAGGCAAGAATACTGGAGTGGGTTGCCATTCCCTTCTCCAGGGGATCTTCCTGACCCAGGAATCGAACCCAGGTCTCCCACATTGTAGGCAGATTCTTTACCATGTGAACTACCAGGGAAGCTGTAGGAGCTGAGCTCGAAAACCAGTGTCAGCTGGTCCTGGATGCGAGGACAGCCGAGTGGCTGATTCAGAAGGTTGAGACTAGAAAAGAGGTTGGGTGGTGGTTGGAGGCTTGGAACCAGAGGCAACCCTGGGTCTGCTCCATCAAAGACTGATGAAGAAAGAGAGAGACCCATGGGACTGCCATGCGCACTGTGGTCCTTTTCTTTTTGTAGCTGGATAATATTCTGTTATATGAATATATACTCATTGGTTGGTGGACTTTTGGGTTTCCCACTTTACGGTTATTACAAAGTACTACAAAGATCTAGGTAAAAGTTTTATGTGGATATATGTGTTTATTGCTCTTGGGTATAGAATCACTGAGTCATGTGGTAATTCTATGTAAAGCTATGGTTTGCCTTCCCCAAACCCTTGACTCTTCCTTTTTGTAACAGTCCTTTCCACCTTCCATTTTGCTGTATAATATCTCCCACCTTGGCTACAGTTTTGGTGGAACTGTCAATCAACTCATCAGGACTGAACTGCCTCCGCCAAGAGGTGAGTTTGTGATCCAAGTTCTGTCAATCAGATGCCCTCTCCCTGGAATTTGATTCTTTGGCAGAGTAACAGTGAGGCTGAAGGGAGAAGGAACTCATTCATCACTGTCTTTTTACTTTCTACTGTCTCTTTCTATCACAGAGCTGTACTCATACTTCAACTTTCTCTTCAAGTATTGAGTTATACTGAATCTTTCCAATAAATCCCCTGATTTTTCTTTCCCTTAAGCAGGTGGGTGGTAGCTTTGTTGTTTGCATCCAACTGTAGCCATATCTTGAATACCTTCTTTGGATAAATAAAAATACATTCCTATTTCTTGCCCCAAACTAGTCTTTCTCTTCATGCTACTTTAGTCAGCTCAAATCTTCCCCCAACCCCAGTCCCTCATCCAAGAGGGAAAGAAAAAACACTCTCTACTATTTGCTCTAATCCCCCAAATGAGGAATTCACACAAGTCCCTGAATTCACCCTGTGTCCCAAAGACAAAAATACATATGCCAACACTGCTAGCAATGGTGTCTTCTTTCTTGGTCATGTTATAATCTGAGGGTTTCACAGCAGGCTGGTCCCTTTTTCTTGTATATAAGAAGGATGCAATTGAAACAAATTAAAGGTTTGTATGCCTTCATCCTGTATTAAACCACAGACCCACAAGAGGGTTCTTCAGATCCAGAGATTAGATTCTGAATGCTTCTTTCCCTCTGTGAAAGACAAAATGTACAGGATAATTAAAGAGATGATTTTATTCAAGCTGTTGCAATAAGGAGAATGTTCATTCATGAGCAGCATCTCAGAGGACAGGACAGGGACCTGTGGTTTACAGAAGGAAGCAGACAAGGAATCTGGAGACAGAGTGGAGGCGGGTCTTAAATGAGTCATCTGGGAAGGTTGTCCTTATGGTTAGCTCTGCCCCAAAACAGCAAAGTGTGAAGGACAATTAGATAAGGTTCAATGTAGTCTTTTCCTTCCATCCCTCTTTCCTTCCCTCCTTCATTCAATCTCCACTTTCTCCCTCCCTCCTTTCCTACCCTCCTTCTTTTTCTTTCCATATTTTTGTTCACTCAGAAAATACGTACGTATCGACTATCTACTTTCATGTTGGGACTAGAGCTCTGGGCTGAAGGTAGAGGATCCTGCTGGCAGGTCCTTGAGAAAGAAAACAGGTGAGCAGGCGCCGTGATCTGCATAGACTGGGGAGGCACTGGGCTCTGAGGCACACTCTTCCTCTTACTGCCTCTCTCTTATCATTCCCCTCCCCGTGTCACCACCCACCCCCGCCTCGGTTTCTGTGTCTTGGATCAAACCCGGGCTCTGTAACAACCTAGAGGTGTGGGATGGGGGTGGGAGGGAGGCTCAAGAGGAGAGGACATAGGTATCTATCTATGGCTGATTCATGTTGATGTCTGCAGAAACCAACATAATATTCTAGAGGAATTATCCTTCAATTAAAAATAATTTTTACAAAATGTTGAGGTTTGAGAGAAAACAACAACATTCTGTAAAGCAATTATCCTTCAATTAAAAAATGAACGAATTATAAGACTTTTCAAATGTAAAAAAAAAACAAAAACAACTTTTTTTCTAGTTGGCACCATTTTTGTACTTCTCCCCAGGTCAAACTAAATACCTTTTTCACCAAGGAATTTTATTCTAGATTTCAAATGAAGTCCATGAAATGGCTTTAATGGCTCCTACCAAGCCCCGAGGAACTCTTTAACAGAAATGATGTACTTTCTTGTACTTTTATGTAAATGGTATCTAAAAGCAGCATTAGGAGAGCCTCCAGTCCCCTCTTCCAACTAGACTGCCTTTCCTAAATGCCTCACATAGAAATTCTAATAGGTTCTCAGAGCTGGACGAATCTCTCCTTCCCTTATTTACATTTAACAACCTGCCTTGTTGAAAGCATTTATGAAGGTCTGCTCTGGTAGTTTGTAAGTCATTTTTTATTCATATGTCTGTCTCCCAAAATGCCTTTTACACCTATCAGTTATAAATCTTCCTGGGTTTGAGGCCCAAGTGTGAAATGAACGTATTAGAGGAAAAGAAAAAAAAACCTGTACTTCAATGGAAAACCACACATTGGCTATAGCACATCCTTCCAATGTTACTTTACTCTGATTCTGTGGGAGTCAAAATTCTGTAAGCTGTAAATAACTGATGAAGTGAAGTAAAGTCACTCAGTCATGTCTGACTCTTTGCGACCCCATGGACTCCAGCCTACCAGGCTTCTTCGTCCATGGGATTTTCCAGGCAAGAGTACTGGAGTGGGTTGCCATTTAGCAAGGTAGAATAATTCTCTCCACAGATGTAGATTCCACCCAGTGGAGGAAGTCCAACTGACTTCCAGCTCCCATTGTGGAAGAGTCCTGTTTCACCCCCATTTCAGGTTCATTTCAATATTCCTGATCTATAAATGTGTCTCTTTTTTTAGTGGTACTTTTAATGCATACTTAGTTTTCTCATTAATGACTTAATAAAACCTCTGACATGTGTTCATCTTTATATCTATAGGAGAGTCATAATTTAACCTCTTTTTGAAAATTATACTTTGCCAAGATTGAGTTGCATTAAATTCCTCAGATCATCAAGGTTCACTGAGCTGATGGGTTCAGGGGAAAGAGAGTGCAGTAGTTAAGAGTACAGGATTTGCAGTGAGACTTCCTGTGTTCAAGCTCTACCCAGATATACCGCTTTTTTCCCCTAAGCCCTCTGACATTAGGCATGCTATTTAACCTCTCGGTGCCTTAGCAGAGATAATAGAATTGATTTTACAGGACTGTTGTAAGGACTACATGAGCTTTTCAGACAATGTGTGGCATATAGTGCGTGCTCAGTCACTTCAGTCATGTTCGACTCTTTGCGACCCTATGGACTGTAGCCTCCCAGGCTCCTCTGTCCATGGGATTCTCCCGGCACGAATACTGGAGTGGGTGGCCATGGCCTCCTCCAGGGGATCTTCCCGACCCAGGGAACAAACCCATGTCTCTTACATCTCCTGCACTGGCAGGCAGGTTCTTCACCACTTTATACCACCTGGGAAGCCCATATATATAGGGCTCAATAAATCCCAGCTATTGTTATTATTATTTAATTAATAAGGAGACTTATAAGTAAATTCTGGGTCCCAGTAAATCTAAGCAGGTTAAAGACAGCAAAATTTTTCCAGTCACATGCCTTAAGTATCCACAGTCACAGCTCCAGGTATAGGAAGATAAGCAGAGGTGACAGCAAGAGGTAGACTGGAACTCATTTGAGCTGTTGTTCTGCCATCTTGTCTCACTTTGCAAATAAAGCATCAAACTGTTAGTCCTGGGATTTCAAAACAAAACCTCTTACTTGACAGACAATAGGCCCTTCCTGTTTCTCTCCTTTAGACCACCTCCCACACTTTCACTCTCCCAGGATTCCTTAACAAATCTCTTCTCAGACTCAAAATAGAAAATGGGCAGAGGCTGCAATTATCAGGGTTATTTTGGTCTCAGGAGACCCATTTTCAAGGTACCAATTTAGAAACCTTTTCTAGCCAATTCCTGCTAATGTATTTTCTGAGACATTTTTGGGTCCTCCATGACCTTACATTTTACCATCTCTCTTTTTGGCCAGAGGATAACAGAGCTCCTTCATGAGTATCTCTGATGGAGTGTCAGGAAGACAAAAGCAAAAAGAAGATGAAGAACCCAGAAACAGTAGGGTAGAGAGGGGAAGTGTCAGATTGAACTGGAAAGCCAGCTTGAGAGAAGCAGTCTTTATATGCACACACATGGCAATTTGTGAACTTCACTCAGGAGGAGGAAATTATATCTCAGGGAAGCAAACACAGTACTTAGGTTGTTGTTGCTCTTTTTATTTTTAGGAGGAAATGTTTTTGTTTGTTTTGTTTTTGAAGCATAGTTTGGCTTGAAACCTGGTTTTCTACTATGTGCTCGCTCATCTGCATAGGTAAAAGATGAAAGCCACAGTTACTTTTTTCTTAAAGTGCCAAGTTTCTTAATTATGAATTCATGGACCCTTAAGCGGTTAAGATAGGTGAACATTCGAAGCATATATGCTTTAATACATTCTTCTGGAAGACTTTTATTAGCTACTTAAAAGGGCTGAAGATTAACCCAAATCGAAGACTTACTGCTTTAGAGGATTTTAAAAGAATGGAATCATTCTATCATTCTTTCCAGTCAGTATGCAATGGGGACATGCACATGAAGAAGAGATTTTAACTTGGTCTTTGTTCCATCTCTGTCAAGGCCCAGCACTTTGCGTTAGTGTAATTCAGGGAGGGAGAGAGGGATTGCAAGAAGCTACAGAGTGTGTAATCATTGCAATTTCACAGACTAGCAAGGGACGACTTTTCAAAATTCTTGTCTCTTCCATGCCATGAAAACAAGAAAGCAAAGTGGGTTCATCTTTCCTTTGCAGAACTAAGCCTTCAAGGTCAACTGGTTAAGTGATGTGACCAAGTTCACTCCAGTAGTAAATAATGTTCTGATTATTTAGAATGTTTGAAGGGGTTTGTTCTCTAATGAGACTGAAAAATCACCACATTAAGGCTATCAGTGACTCATTTCAGAGGTCACGGGGAAGATCTACCCCATGCTCTCAGCACAGCATAAATGGCTGAATTCATTCTCCCAGCTTTCAACCTGCTTCCGAAATGTCCTGAACTGGATAAAGCAGAGGGGCATGGGAGGAGGAGGGGAAAATCCACTGATTGTTCAGCTTCCTTCCTCAGCAGGCAGAACATATTTAAATTTTTTTAATCATGTATTTAGCAAGACTTAACAAAAGAGGCTGCTTTTGACCAACAAATTTCACTTTTAGGAATTGTTTACCTCTGAACAGCTCCATAACATCTCTAGAAGTAGACCCTGACCATCATTAGTTTAAAGAAGTTCTCGAAGTGATTTTATGTGAAGCCAGAACTGAGAATCATTGGTTAGAGTCATAAAACTCTGGATTTTTAAACACCATTTTACAATAAATCACTTCAAACTCAAAGCCTGTTTCCTTATCTGTAAAGTGGGGATATGCAACATATATTATATAGTAGCCTTCAATGAATACGGAAAAAGGGGAAAAAGGAGAGCACACTCTTAAAATTATGTTAATCCTTTTCCATCCTACAATAGGCACTCTCCCCCACAGAGTTATAAAAGTGACAAATGTCTCATTACCATATTCAAATGTAATGAATCTAAAATAACTGGGTTTTTTAAGGTGATTAATTCTGACCAAGCACTTTTTCCCTCTTTGCTGGGTGCATAATAATAATTAATTTACAGTAAGCAGGTGATTCACATTCTACTCACACTCCAGAGATTTCCTGGCTAGAGCTAGTGTGGAAGATCAAGCCATCTTGGCTGTCTGCCTATTCATCCATGGGATTATTCTTTACAACAGACCTAGCCACAGCAAGATGGATGTATGCCCAGTGGACACAGTTGTCCTTATCACCATGCATCTTCTGGGAATGTTCTCCAATCACTGCCACATGTCCTTTGCCTCCTTTTGTAATAATACGAGCAGCCACTTTTGAGTGCTGTCTCTGTGTCAATTTGTGCTAATTATTTTACATATAGTATTGCATTTAACCCTCACAACAGCTTTGTGAATGAAGTATATTATCTCTGTTTTGCAGATGAGGAAACAGGCTTAGAGAGGTTAAAAACCTGCCCATGGGTACAGAGCTAATATTTAACACCTGGCTTGGAATTCAAGTCTGTCTGGCTATTGACCACTACATTAAATTTCTGTTTGGCCTACCCAGATTCTGTCCTTTGTTCTAGCTCAAATCAGAGAACAAATAAGGTATCCATCTCAGAAAACAGCTGCTTTGTAGTTTTATTTCTCTAATAACTGACATTTTTGAGGGCTTCCAGGCACCAGATACTTTTTATGCCTTCTTCTTTCCTTTTAGCTACCTCTTCTAGAGTATCTACATGTATTTAAAAATTTTAATCTAATGACCTTTTTACACATCGACAGTGAGGTACAGGCACTTACACAAGTAGATTATGTTTACTCCCTTTAGTACTCGCACTCTGCTCCTCCCCCTCTGCTCATAGGAAACTGCTTGCAGCTCTAAGTACCAGCTGCACTATCTCTTACTTCTGGTCTTTTGCTTATAATCTTCTTCTGCAGGGTGCTCCTTTAAGTTCATTTTCCTTCTCCTTACTCATTCTTCAGAACTTGGTTTCCCACACCATCTGAACATGGCTTTACCTGGCCCATGTCTCAGCTAATCTACTTGGTAGCACAAAATATATTTATCTCCTCTGTGTTGTTGGGAGTTCCTGTACCACAATGACTGAACTGCATCAGCTGTTCATAGCAAAGGGCTCGCATATGGTAGACCTTTGGGAAAAAAGTTTTGTTTATTAATGGAATTCATTCCAATTTCTGTAATCCATACTAAACCACCTAGGCGGCACCACAGGCCATATTTCAAATCACTGCCTTGCTAGCTTTGAAGAAGGGAACCTAAGCTATTTATAGCAGGAATATGTAGGACTGTTTTACTTGCTCAATCACTTTCTCTTTTCTTTTTTCAGTTAGTTTTTCCTGGGCCATTCTCAGATTTTGCATTTTGATAAATAGTAGCTGAAATCAGCCTGTTGCAGATTTAGAAAGAGGACTAAGGAACAATTAGATTAATTAAATTGATAGTCTCAGTCCAGATTTTTTTGTTTGTTTTTCTTGATACCTGAAACATAATTTCAACTCTTTGGAATTAATGTTAAAATTTAAAGCAAAGTGTTTTGGCTTTAAAAAAACAAATAAAGTGCAAACAGGATGGTGTGGTATAAGGTGCAAGATCTTTTTCCTGATTGTGACACTGTAAGTCTTTGACTCCTGATAGAAGGTCAAAGCACCCTTTAAAAAAAAAAATCTTAGGCCATTCAGTCATGTCAGACTTTTTGTCACCCCATAGACTGTAGGCCACTAGGCTCCTCTGTCCAAGGCATTTGCCAGGCCAGAATACTGGAGTGGGTGGCAATTCCCTTATCCAGGGGATCTTCCCTATCCAGGGATCAAAACCCTTGTCTCCTGCATGGCAGACATATTCTTTACCGCTGAGCCACCAGGGAAGCCCGATCAGTATGAGCTATTGCCATTTAATCTGGGGAATCCTGAGAATTCTGAGGATTTGCTCTTTGAAAGATCAATCAGTTTCAAGCGGCATTCAGGTGTGTGAATGGCCTTTGACAGGACCTATGAGGTGTGGTGCTGAAAGAACAGTTCCTAGGGAAGCTCCTTCACCTACACCAGCACAGATGGGAAAGTGGGATCTGGCACTCTCCAAGTTAGGGAGCATCAGTAATGTGAAGCAGAAAGAGTTTCAGGGACATGGTATTCAGTTAGACATAACAGAGGACACTATTTCTCAGAATGTGCCCTGACTCATAACCACTTGCAGCAGAAATAACTGGAAGATAATGCAGATTTCTTGAATATATTGGGACTCTTGCTTAGCTATTGTCAAGCTAAAATGCTGTACCTACAAGCATTCCCAGAAGTGATGAGAACATATCTTGCTTTACATTCACCAGCCTGAACCCACCGTAGATCACGGGTTGGCAAACTCTTACAGTGAAGGGCCGGAGAGCAAATATTTTCAGTTTTGTGAACTGTGCAGTCTCTGTTGCAGTTTTTCAGCTCTGTAGTTGCAGTGCAAAAGCTACACAACACAGGCTATAGGTAAATAAATGAGTATGACTGTTTTCCAGTAAAACTTTAGACATTGAAAATTGAGTCATATAATTTTCACAGCATAAAATGTTTTCTGATTTTTTTGCTGCTTATTTTTTTATTGAGATTAAAAAATCACATAACATAAAATTCACCATTTTAATCATTTTAAAGTGTATAATTCAGTGTTTTTAGTATATTCACAATGGTGTGCCACCATTACCATTCTTTGAAAACATTCCTTTAAAAAAAAAAATTGAGGTGTAATTGACATACAACATTCTATCAGTTTCAGGTGCACAAGATGTGATATTTGTGTGCATTGCAAAGTGATCATCATAATAGGTCTAGTTACTAATATCCATCATCATATATGGTTACAATTTTTTTTCCTTTTTTTCTTGTATTTTTTTATACTATTTTAAAAATGCAGAAAACTTTTGTGTGTGTGTGTGTGTGTGCCACAGAAAAGTAGGCATTGAGCTTGGATTTGGTCTGTAGACTGTAATTTGCTGACTGCCAGATACATGCCACTAAATTAGCTGTGGTAGTAATTAGAGAAATTATTTTTGGATTTGCAGTTAACTTTCACAACATGTATAGAAGGTAAAACTCCTAAAGCTTTCCCTATGCACTTCCATCATTCCCTTTTAGAGACAGAGGAAGAGAAAGAACTTTCATTTCAACTCAATAGAAAAGGCCCCACAAGGGCATCTCCTGCAGAGGAGCTGGCTGACTTAGCCATGTGCACATAAATTAAGTCCTTAAGTCTCCAACTTTAGACGACTTCTAAGCCTCCTCATGAGGCTTATAAATATCTAAATTTATAAGCATTGAAGTCTTCAGTAATAGGAATAGAGGTCCTAAAAATTATTTTCAGACAGCAATGTGAAGACAGGAGAAATCTGGGCAGAGGGTTTATGCAGAAGTAATTGTGACATCTGAAATCAGTTCCAGGAACTCACGGCTGGCTGCGTGTGTGCGTGTGTGCTCAGTCCTGTCCGACTTCATGGACTGTAGCCCGCCAGGCTCCTCTATCTGTGGGGATTTTTCAGTCAATACTGGAGGGGGTTGCCGTTTCCTCTTCAGGGGATCTTCCCCAGCCAGGGATTTAACCTGTGTCTCCTGCGCCTCCTGCATCGGCAGGCGTATTCTTTTACCACTGAGCCATCTGGGAAGTCCCGTGGCTGGGCTGGTCCACTTTTAAACAGCTTTCCAGAAGGAATAAGAGCATTAGTATAAAATCCTCACCTATTAAAGATTCTGGTGTTTGTCTCTTTGTGGCAAGCAGAATTCTAAAGTGGCCTCCAGTAGTCCTACTACGCTTGTTGTATGTACGCTTCTCTCAGTTCTTTGCTGTGCTGTGCTTAGTCGCTCAGTCATGTCCGACTCTTTGTGACCCCGTGCACTGTAGCCCCCCAGACTCATCTGTCCATGGGGATTCTCCAGGCAAGAATACTGGAGTGCTTTAATCAAATATTAATCTAAGTGCTGCTCTGAAAGGATTTTGCAGATGTAATTAAGGTCATTAATCATTTGATTTTAAGTTAGGAAGCTTATCCTGGGTGGTTGTTGTTATTTAGTTGCTAAGTTGTGTTTGACTCTTTTGAGACCCCATGGACTGTAGCACACCAAGCTCCTCTGTCCATGGGATTTCCCAGGCAAGAATACTAGAGTGGGTTGCCATTTCCTTCTCTAGGGGATCTTCCTAACCCAGGGATCAAACCCACATCTCCTGAATTGGCAGGTGGATTCTTTACCACTGAGCCACCAGGGAAGCCTGGCCTATCCTGGGTGGACCTTACTTAATCAGGTGAGACTTGAAAAACAGTCAGAGACTGAAAGCAGCAGAGATTCTCCTGCTGATCATGAAGCAGTTAACAGCCATGCTGTGAACTGCCTAGGAAGGGGAATCACGTGGCAAGGACATGAAGGTGGCCTCTGGGAGCTGGGACTGGTCTCTGTGTGACAGGAAGCCAGAATAGGGCTGGTGGACTTGCAACTGTAAAGAACTGAATTCTGCCACCAACCAGTGAGTTTGGAAGAGGAGCCCAAGACTGAGATGAGATTTTGGCCTTAATGGACACCTTGAGTTCAGCTTGGTGAGATCTGAGCAGAGGACCCAGCTAAACCTGTCCCCAAATTTCTGAACCTTGAAAACTCTGAGATAACAAATGTGTGTTGTTTATGCTGCTTAATTTGTGGTAATTTGTCATATAGCAACAGAATAATAATACAATGTCATACAGGGAGAATTAAAGGTATATGGGCACCTTTTTTCAGGTGCCCATGTGTGTTATTTACTCTTATATTTCATCCCCCACCCTGCCTCCCAGTGAGACAGAAATCTGCTCATCTCATCAGTTACAGTTCTAAGCTTTTTGCTTTGCTGTTGAATCACTCTTTATTCCCCACAACTATTCTCATCCCTTGACAAAAATGTTTAACTCTCTTCTTAAACACACTGCAGACTCATTTAGAAACTGTCCCTTTCCATGTTGAAAATTTGCCTTTCAGTTCTAAGCCTTTCTCCAAATACGCCTGCACTTCACACTGAGATTTCATGCTGTAACATTCTCTTCGCTTCCCAGACCCGCTCAACGAGGGGTGGGAAATCTCTGTGCTGAGAACTGGAGGAGTTATCCTTGTCATGAGCATTTCAGAGCTTTTCTACAAAAGCATTGAAATCTTCAGTAATAGCAACAGAGGTCCTAAAAATTATTTTCAGATAGCAATGTGAAGACAGGAGAAGTCTGGGCAGAGGGTTTATGCAGAAGTAATTGTGACATCCGAAGTCAGTTTCAGGCTGACTTGCATGCACGTGTGCTCAGTCATGTCCGACTCTTTGGATGTAGCCTGACAGGCTCCTCTGTGGGATTTTTCAGGCGATACTGGAGTGGGTTGCCATTTCTTCTTCCAGAGGATCTTCCGGACCCAGGGATTTAACTGGTATCTCCTGTACCTCCTCCATTGGCAGGCAGATTCTTTTGCCTCTGAGCCACCTGGGAAGCCCAGTGGCTGGCTAGGTAAGATTAATACTGCAAAGCAAGTCAGACCCAGCGCATAATTATTTTCCTAATCAAAAAATTTCTTGCGTCTCATTCAGGGACCCCACATTCAAACCCTGTTCAGTCCTCCTGGCCTTACCCATTACCACCCTGCAAGCCCTGTGCTCTCCAGCCAAGTGGGACTGCTCACTGTTTCCCCCATCTCTCCCTCTGCCAGAAGTGACCTCACCCATCTTTCTCTGTCAAAACCCCCCTCACCCTTTGTGACTTGCGGTTTGCTTTTCAGAAGGCTTTTGCTGATCTGTAGCTCTCTTTCCCTCTTGTTGACACTTCTTACAATCTAAGCAGCATTATATTTGAAGACTTGTCTTATCTCTTGCATTATAAACTCCTGCAACACCTTGAATATTCCCTGGCACAAAATGAGTACTCAATAAATATGTAATGAGTTGAATTGATTAAACAGACTGCTTCTCTTTTGTCACTCCAGAGAGTTCTCCCCACTTATCTGAGGGAGAGTGGACTTGGCTCAGATATTGTCTCCTCTGCATTTGAATTATTTTAGGACAACAAACAGAACTGGTCTCTGGATTAGAAAAAAAGATGAATAGGCTAATTCAAGAATTCACAGTCTTTTACAAGGACAAGTTCCAAAGTGATTTCTTAGACATTATTCAATGTCTTCAAAGGTTAAAAAAAAAAAATAACAAGCAAGCTTGATTTCTGTATAATCAAGTATTCTGGAACTTGGGAAAGAGTACTTAAAGATCTACAGAAACAGTTATATTTCTAATAAAATTGAGTCTGCCTTCTCCATGAGGAGTTTTCATTTATGCCTTGGTCTAAGTTAAAAACTTCTCAGAATCCAGATGTAAAAAAACACTGGTAAAAATCCAAGTGGGAAAATTAATCATCATTATATGACTTAAGATTATATTCTAATTATTGACTATTAAATTTTTAAATAAGTAGTAGGACTTGATGGCCAATGTCAAAAATTGTATCCATAACAAAGAATAATCCAGCTAACAATATTACATTCTTATTGTATTTTGTTACAAGGGTAATTGCCAAGTTCTACATCCACTGGAATTCCTATCCAAATCTTGAGTCAGTCATATTTTTTTAATTCTAGAATCAATTTTTATTTAAAATTAGACTATAAATAATTTATTAAAGATAAAATTCTTTACTAGGTAATTAATCTACTAATAATATAATTTTTGCATGGTATTTAACCTCAGAGTTTCTTTTGAAAACCTGCCTAAATTTTGTAGTCAATAAATGTATAGTTTTAAGAGTTGTAGTTTAGTCCATCTTGATATACTCTAGTTATTCCTAGAACAAGTCGTCAGTTTTATTGCAAAAGACTGCAATGTGTATTTTTGTAGGTATAATTTTATAGCCCCAAATTCATTCTTTCTGATATATAATACTAATGATTTTATAGTATATTATTCAAGTATTATATAAAAATATTATACTCATCCTGAATACTTTTTAAAATAAATAATGTTACAATTCCTAGTTACCAGCCCACATTAAGAATTATTAAAATAAGTTATTAGTTATCATGTAGTCAATAAGAGTAAATTTTTATATAAGCTCTACTTTATCAATCTCTAAGGAGTCCCTTGGTCTGCAAAGAGATCCAACCTGTCAATCTTAAAGGAAATCAGTCCTGAATATTCACTGGAAGGACTGATGTTGAAACTGAAACTCCAATACTATGGCCACCTGATGCAAAGAATCGACTCATTGGAAAAGACCCTGATGCTGGGAAAGACTGAGGGCAGGAAGAGAAGGGGACGACAGAGGATGGGATGGTTGGATGGCATCACGGACTCAATGGACATGAGTTTGGATAAACTCCGGGAGTTGGTTTTGGACAGGGAGGCCTGGTGTGCTGCAGTTCATGGGGTCGCAAAGAGTTGGATATGACTGAGCAACTGAACCGACTAACTGAAAAACTTCTATCTGTATCTTATTGTTTTTAGTGTATTTTTAAAAATTGTTCATTTTTTTGACTGCACTGGGTCTTTATTGCTGAGTGGGCTTTTCTCCAGCTGTGGTGAGCGGGGACTACTCTGGTTGTGGTGTGTGGTCTCACTGCAGTGGCTTCTCTTGTTGCAGAGCACGGACTCTAGGGCACTTGAGCTTCAGTAGCTGTGGCACATGGGCTCGGTATTTATGGCTCTCAGGCTCCAGAACACAGGCTCAGTAGTTGTGGCACATGGCTGAGCTGCTCTGTGGCATGTGGGGTCGTCCTGGACCAGGGATAAAACCCGTGTCTCCTGGATTGGCAAAAGGAGTCTTAACTGTTGAGCCACCAGGGAAGCCCAGTGTATTTTTATATAAAAAGTTTTACATATACATCTGATTGTATCTTTGGTTTAGTATACCTTTGGAGAGAAATGTCTTAAGAGTTTTAGGATTGAATAGAAGGTAATCTGACTTGGTTTCCCGTAATATATTTTCACTTTGGTTATGACTAAGATTGATTAGTAATTATTAGTTATATACTATATACAGTTCTATCTACAATTAAAAACAAAATTTTCAGATACCATTAA
The DNA here is from genome assembly GCF_027580195.1 of Bos mutus. Taxonomy (NCBI): domain Eukaryota; kingdom Metazoa; phylum Chordata; class Mammalia; order Artiodactyla; family Bovidae; genus Bos; species Bos mutus. The sequence continues at coordinate 98,443,119 of NC_091623.1, read as the reverse complement.
TTCAACATGTGTTTATTGTATATCTGTTGAATCACAGAAATTGGTGCCAGGCACTGAAGGAAATCAAGAGACAACATTTATAGAGAGTAGTTTTAATATCGGAGAAGGAAATGGCAACCCACTCCAGTACTCTTGTCTGGAAAATCCCATGGATGAAGGAGCCTAGTAGGTTACAGTTCATGAGGTCGCAAAGAGTCGGACAGGACTGAGTGACTTCACTTTCACTTTTCACTTTCATGCATTGGAGAAGGAAATGGCAACCCACTCCAGTGTTCTTGCCTGGAGAATCCCAGGGACAGAAGAGCCTGGTGGGCTGCTGTCTATGGGGTTGCACAGAGTTGGACGTGACTGAAGCGACTTAGCAGCAGCAGCAGTTTTAGTATACTACACTTCATTTTTTTTTTTTTCCCCCAACACCACAGATTTTTACTCCCATTTTGTTGAGAAGGGAACATAAGTAGTTTATGCAGTTCTCCCAAATTCAGTAAGCTAGTGGTGGACGGGTTCTGACTTCAGATCCCTCACCTTTCTCAAACATGCCACACTCCACATGAATACTCTGATATTTCTTAATCAGAGATGGAAATGGGGGCTATATAATTCATCTAATTCTCTTTCTACATTTTTATTCATGTTTCAAAGAAAAATCACTATAAAAACTCAAAACATTGAAGGGATCCTGTTTCCTATTGATTCATCTTAATTTTGAAAGAACTGGAAGAATAAAGCATTCTAAGGAACTGCCTAAACAAGGAGTTATTTATTAACAGGAAAAATGAAATGAGACAAAAGCCCTGAGATGTGAAGGCATTGCCAATACACTAATGTTTTCTGAATCTATACATAGATATAAAGTTCTCAATGAAAGAATTATTCATCAATTTTCCATTTTGTTCTCCCATATCTCTTAATATCTGTCATTCATACTCTTGCCTGTCAGCTATTTATGTTGGAGCCAGGATGTTTCCTCGTCTTGTGGAGCCAGCAAATTTCTGTCTGGATGAAAGGAGCTTCTCTTTTTAGATTGTCATTTCTCAGACTACTTTTTTTGTGCTTTACTTCATTTAGGCTCAAGGGAAAACTGAAATAAATTCATTGTTTTACATATTCATCCTACATTTCATGTCTGGGGTCCGTGAACTACTCAAATTATGATAACAATATTTCTAATCAGAGTGAAATGGTTGGTTTTTGAGCCTGTCTCTAACAGAGATAGTATTGATTGATTCAGAAACCCAGTTTTCTGAAGACACACACATTCTGTTAGAGTTTGACTTGTATATATTCTGCCTTGATGCATGAATTATGGTCACCTTTGTTTTAGCAAGAAATCTCTAATGTTACTCTTGCAAGTCTTGGCTTTCTAGGAGAGAGGGGCTTCTGTATATTATCTCTAAGTGGTGGTTATTTTTCAAAGCAAATAATTAAACTGGAACAGTAGTTCATTTAATAAGAAAAAGGTATAAAATTTTTAATTAAAGGATCAGGTTCCAAAAGATAGCAGGCCCTAGGAGAATATGAGAGATTAATATAGGTTAGTGGTTCATTTTCATTTGAAGAAAGAGAGTAAGAACAGGTAAGGGATACACAGGGCGTTTCAACTCTATTATGTTTTATTGCTTAAAATAGATGTCATTAAAATATGATTAAAAGTTCACATTTATAAAGTCTAGGTGGTACATTCACAGGCATGTGTTAAACTACCCTCTGCTTTTCTGTAGTTTTGAAGTTTTCATTGAAAAGGAAAGAAGGGAGGGAGGGAGGGAGGGAAGGAGGGTGAGAGAAACAAATAATTCACTATTGTTATATTTTTCTCTGGAAAAAAGCAAGAGAGAATTATTTTTATTCTAAATAATCAGAGTAAGATTGTTAAATAATGTAAAACCAATGAGATTAATTTGTAAATGAGCAAAAAAAAAAAAAAAAACCAGGAAGAGTAACTGGAAAAACAACAAAATAAGTACCTTTTTTAAAACCTTGGAAAAATATTATGAACATTGTGGCTTCTAAAGAAGTTGGACAGGTTATAAGCTTTGTTTTTTTCTGTTTCATTCTTTAACTCCATTTATGTCTGGCCCTTACTTAGAGATTTTCATTGAGGAGATTAAGTTACACCTGTGAATTTACAACAAGGAAATTAGAGCATTGGAGCATTCAACAATCTGTTTTATCGTCTTAGTCAGCAACTACTTCAACATTTGTCTCCTTCCCACTTAAGGCAAAAGAAACTTCTGTAATTGGGAATGACTTTCAAACATTTGAGAACAGTGGTGTCAAAGAGAGATGCTTTGTGTATGAAATGGGGAAGGGAACCTGAACAACTCCACACTAGGAAGGTGATTATGTCTTGTCTTATTAACTAATCCTTTGGTGGAAAGGATTTGCCTCGAGGACACTTTATAAGTCCTCGTTTCACACCCTGATTGTAATGATTCTTTTTCTCACTCAGCTGTCCAACTGTTGAGATATTTTGCATGAAATGACAATTTGACTCTGATGAGGAGCCTAATTTCCTTTGTTGGTGGTGGTTTTATTTTTTTCCGTTTTTGATAATAAATCTTCATAATATAGAGGTAACAGCTTTATTCAATAATTCTCCATCAGCAATTTTCAACATGCTCAGTAAATATATTTTGATCTAAGATAACATCCTAGACATGCATTTAAAAAATCATAAGCTTTATAACTATAAAAGGCTAATACACTTATAGAGATTTTGAGATTTTAGGAAATACAGGAATGCTTGAAGGAAAAAACTAAAAATTACTCATAATCCTACAACTCATCCTCTATTAATATTTTAATATATTAGTATATATTCTTATAGTTTTCCCCTATACACGTAGATATTCATGAAAGAGCAGAAATTTTTTTCTGTGTACACAATTGGGATTATTAAAATGGCTTTAGCATTGTGCATATGTTTGAAAAATAACCTGTTTGTAGGTTTCTAATGAACACTTTAGTCACCAAATATTGAGCCAAAACTGCTAGTGGCCTGCCAGGAAAATTCTTAGGGTGTGATGGAGGTATGTTGAAAATATTAGTCATTTAAAAATATATATATGAAACATTATTATTGTGTCAATTTTCTCCATAAATCCCTGCAAAACTAAACTTGCAGGACGTGGTCAAGCTCATTATTACAAACTCTGTGTGATAAGTGGAAAGTGAAAGTGTTAGTTGCTCAGTCATGTCCGACTATTTGCGACCCCATGGACTGTAGCCCTCCAGGCCCCTCTGTCCATGGGATTCTCCAGGCGAGAACACTGGAGTGGGTTGCCATTCCCTTCTCCACGGGATCCCTTGACCCAGAGACTGAACTCAGGTTTCCTGCATTGCAAGCAGATTTCTTACTGTCTGAGTCACTATTAATGATATATCTAAATATACTCTGAAAAAATGGGAAACTAATTTTTATTGAGCAAATACTGTGTGTTGGGTAGAGTGCTGAGTATTTTGCAAAGATTGTCTCATTCATATATGACATTTATAGGGTGCAAATGAGGTATTTAAAGTCTGTACCCATAAAGTAGGAAAGAGATAATATAGGTTCAAATTCCTGCAGCTCAAGGAAGGAAAAGACAGAGGGTGGGTTTTGATCAGAGATATTTAAACTCATTGTTGAGTCAAAGTAAACTGCATTAAGTTCTCTGTTTTCTCCTTGTTCTGAGTATGGAGGCACAGCCTTAGTGACTATTAAAATTTTGTCTTCTGTTGGGTAGATTTTTGCTTTATAAGACTAGAGTGCATGACATATATGCACTACCATGTGTAAACCAGATAGCTAGTGGGAACCTGCTGTATAGCACAGGGAGCTCAGCTTCACGCTCTGTGATGACCTAGAGGGGTGGGATGAAGCTGGGGAGGGAGGCTCGAGACAGGATATAGGTATATTTATAGCTGGTTCAGTAGCATGTTGGGCACCTACTGACCTGGGGAGTTCATCTTTCAGTTACCTATCTTTTTGCCTTTTCATACTGTTCATGGGGTTCTCAAGGCAAGAACACCGAAGTGGCTTGCCATTCCCTTCTCCAGTGGACCACATTTTGTCAGAACTCTTCACCATGACCCATTTGTCTTGGGTGGCCCTACACGGCATGGTTCATAGTTTCATTGAGATAGAAAGGCTGTGGTCCATGAGATTAGACTGGTTAGTTTTCTATGATTGTGATTTCTGTCTGTCTGCCGTCTGATGCCCTCTCTCATTGCCTACTGACTTACTGGTATTTCTCCGACCTTGGACGTGGGCTATCTCCTCACGGCCCTGCTCCTGACCTTGGACCTGGAGTATCTCCTCTCGGCCTCTTGCTACTCCAGCACCGCACAGCCACCACTTGCTTCCAGTGCCGCGGAACAACACCCAGTTGTGGATGTGACCAGTGATGGAAGCAAGGTCCGATGCTGTAAAGAGCTATATTGCATAGGAACCTGGAATGTTAGGTCCATGAATCAAGGCAAATTGGACGTGGTCAAACAGGAGATGGCAAGAGTGAACATCGACATTTTAGGAATCAGCGAACTAAAACGGACTGGAATGGGTGAATTTAACTCAGATGACCATTATATCTACAACTGTGGGCAAGAATCCCTTAGAAGAAATGGAGTAGCCATCATAGTCAATAAAAGAGTCTGAAATGCAGTACTTGGATGCAATCTCAAAAACAACAGAATGATCTCTTGTTCATTTCCAAAGCAAACCATTCAATATCATGGTAATCCAAGTCTATGCCCTGACCAGTAATGCTGAAGAAGCTGAAATTGAACGGTTCTATGAAGACCTACAGGACCTTCTAGAACTAACACCCAAGAAAGATGTTCTTTTCATTATAGAGGACTGGAATGCAAAAGTAGGAAGTCAAGAAACACCTGGAATAACAGGCAAATTTGGTCTTGGAGTACAGAATGAAGCCGGGCAAAGGCTAATAAAGTTTTGCCAAGAGAACACACTGATCATGGCAAGCACCCTCTTCCAACAACACAAGAGAAGACTCTACACATGGACATTACCAGATGGTCAACACCGAAATCAGATTGATTATATTCTTTGTAGCCAAAGATGGAGAAGCTCTATGTAGTTAGCAAAATCAAGACAGGGAGCTGACTGTGGCTCAGATCATGAACTCCTTATTGCCAAATTCAGACTTAAAGAAAGTAGGGAAAACCACTAGACCATCCAGGTATGACTTAATCAAATCCCTTATGATTATACAGTGGAAGTGGGAAATACATTTAAGGTACTAGATCTGATAGACAGAGTGCTTGATGAACTATGGATGGAGGTTCGTGACATTGTACAGGAGACAGGGATCAAGACCATCTCCAAGAAAAAGAAATGCAAAAAAGCAAGATGGCTGTCTGAGGAGGCCTTAAAAATAGCTGTGAAAAGAAGAGAAGCAAAAATCAAAGGAGAAAAGGAAAGATATACCCATTTGAATGCAGAGTTCTAAAGAATAGCAAGGAGAGATAAGAAAGCCTTCCTCAGTGATCAGTGCAAAGAAATAGAAGAAAACAATAGAATGGGAAAGACTAGAGATCTCTTCAAGAAAATTAGAGATACCAAGGGAACATTTCATGCAAAGATGGGCTCAATAAAGGACAGAAATGGTATGGACCTAAGAGAAGCAGAAGATATTAAGAAGAGGTGGCAAGAATACACAGAAGAACTGTACAAAAAAGATCTTCATGACCCAGATGATCACGATGGTGTGATGATCACTCACCTAGAGCCAGACATCCTGGAATGTGAAGTCAAGTGGGCCTGAGGAAGCATCACTACGAACAAAGCTAGTGGAGGTGATAGAATATAAGTAGAGCTATTTCAAATCCTGAAAGATGACGCTGTGAAAGTGCTGCACTCAACACACCAGCAAACTTGGAAAACTCAGCAGTGGCCACAGGACTGGAAAAGGTCAGTTTTCATTCCGATCCCAAAGAAAGGCAATGCCAAAGAATGCTCAAACTACGACACAATTGTACTCATCTCACACGCTTGTAAAGTGATGCTTAAAATTCTCCAAGCCAGACTTCAGCAATACGTGAACCATGAACTTCCAGATATTCAAGCTGGTTTTAGAAAAGGCAGAGGAACCAGAGATCAAATTGCCAACATCCACTGGGTCATCAAAAAAGCAAGAGAGTTCCAGAAAAACATCTACTTCTGCTTTATTGACTATGCCAAAGCCTTTGACTGTGTGGATCACAACAAACTGTGGAAAATTCTGAAAGAGATGGGAATACCAGGCCACCTGACCTGCCTCTTGAGAAACCTGTATGCAGGTCAAAGCAACAGTTAGAACTGGACATGGAACAGCAGACTGGTTCCAAATAGGAAAAGGGATCCGTTAAGGTTGTATATTGTCACCCTGCTTATTTAACTTATATGCAGAGTACATCATGAGAAACGCTGGGTTGGATGAAGCACAAGCTGGAATCAAGATTGCCAAGAGAAATATCAATAACCTCAGATATGGAGATGACACCACCCTTATGACAGAAAGTAAAGAACTAAAGAGCTTCTTGATGAAAGTGAAAGAGGAGAGTGAAAAAGTTGGCTTAAAGCTCAACATTCAGAAAACTAAGATCATGCCATCTATCCCATCACTTCATGGCAAATAGATGGGGAAACAGTGGCAGACTTTATTTTGGGGGGCTCCAAAATCACTGCAAATGGTGACCACAGCCATGAAATTAAAAGATGTTTACTCCTTGGAAGGAAAGTTATGACCAACCTAGACAGCATATTAAAAAGCAAAGACATTACTTTGCCAACAAAGGTCCTTCTAGTCAAGGCTATGGTTTTTCCAGTAGTCATGTATGGATGTGAGAGATGGTCTATAAAGAATGCTGAGCACTGAAGAATTGACGCTTTTGAACTGTGGTGTTGGAGAAGACTCTTGAGACTCCCTGAGTCTGCAAGGAGATACAAGAAGTCCATCCTAAAGGAGATCAGTCCTGAGTGTTCATTGGAAGGACTGATATTGAAGCTGAAACTCCAAAACTTTGGCTCCCTGATGCGAAGAACTGACTCATTTGAAAAGACCCTGATGCTGGGAAAGATTGAAGGCAGGAGGAGAAAGGGACGACAGAGAATGAGATGGTTGGATGGCACCACCGACTCAATGGACATGAGTTTGGGTAAACTCCAGGCGTTGGTGATGGACAGGGAGACCTGGCGTGCTGCAGTCCATGGGGTCACAAAGAATTGAACAGGACTGAGCGACTGAACTGAAGTGAACTGATACCTGGTTCATTTTGTTGTTAGGCAGAAACTACCATAATGTTGTAGAGCAATTATACTCCATTAAAAAAATCTGATAACATCATTACAAGTTTAGCAAAAAAGAGAAAAATATGCATAACCTAGACACAATTGTTACAGTTTTTGTTTATCCCTTGTTAATAGTCAACATATTTAATAGTCATAAACATGACATATGACTACTTTTACATCCTGCTTCTTCACTTAACCTGCCATTGTTCACATTTTCCCATATTTGTTGAGAGTTTATGACTTTTTAAAATTGCAGTATAGTATATTTATGGTATTATATTAGTTTCAGTTGTACAACATAGTGATTCAAAATTTTTATAGATTATACTTCATTGTGATTATTATAAAATATTGCCTATATTCCCCATGCTGTCCAATATATACTGAGTTGTGCTTAGTCACTCAGTCATGTTCGACTCTGTGACCCCATGGACTGTAGCCCACCAGGCTCCTCTGTCCATGGAATTCTCCAGGCAAGAATATTGGAGTGGGTTGCCATGCCCACCTCCAGGGGATCTTCCTGACCCAGGGATCAAACCCAGGTTTCCTGCTTTGCAGGTGGATTTTTTACCATCTGAGCCACCAGGGAAGCCCAAGTATCCTGGAGTGGGTAGCCTATCCCTTTTCCAGGGGAAATTCCCCACTCAGTAATCAAGCCGGGGTCCCCTGCATTGCAGGCAGATTCTTTACCAGCTGAGCCACCGGGGAAGCCGATCCAACATATCCTCATAGTTTGTTTCATACATAGCAGTTTGTATCTCTTAACCCCCATCCCTATCTTATCCCACCCCCATCTTTATAAAATGCTCCCTTCCCAAGACAAAACAAACAAAAAAGACTGCAGTGCAGTTTATTTTACATCAAAGATGTCCTGCTACTGCTGCTAAGTCACTCAGTCGTGTCCGACTCTGTGCGACCCCAGAGACGGTAGCCCACCAGGCTCCCCCGTCCCTGGGATTCTCCAGGCAAGAACACTGGAGTGGGTTGCCAGTTCCTTCTCCAATGCATGAAAGTGAAAAGTGAAAGGGAAGTCTCTCAGTCGTGTCCGACTCTTAGCAACCCCATGGACTGCAGCCCACTAGACTTCTCCATCCATGGGATTTTCCAGGCAAGAGTACTGGAGTGGGGTGCCATTGCCTTCTCCACAAAGATGTCCTAGGCAATGCTATATCTGGATTGCTCCTCGAGTGCCATTGCTTACCATCCAGGAGTCTCTGCCTTCTGCTGATCTATAGGTAATAGAAGATGCCGCCGGAATACATTTCCCTGAAGTTATAATCAGATACCCTGTGGCTCACTTCACAGGTCATCTCAATGCAAACTGGCAAGTCATTTACTACAGTTACAGAAAATGCAAATCTGTTCAGGTATGTGACAAGTGGAAAGCTCCATTTTGTTGCTTGGTTAGAGAAATAGCTTGCTGTTTTTATGTGGTTTGGGATAACTTTTTCAGCAGGAAGTGACTTAAGGTGGCCACAGACAGAATGGTTCTCTTATGTTTGTGACTGCCCTAAGTAATGTCTCCTCTACCTCTCTAGGGAGAGATGTGACAAAATCACCGTGTGTTCGTGGGGCTGTGTCCTTTGTTAGCTTGACACTGGTAGGATGTTTCTTTATGTGAATATTTGTCCTGATTAAAGTCAACCTCTGCCCAGAAACAGTTGGATATTGTTTAGATATTATTAGAATAATTTTCTTTGTTAACATCTCACTTTTAGTCTTTCCTTTTATTCTCCCTTTGGATCCTTACATCAGAACTCTGTTGTGGGTGTTTTTTAAGAGCACAGGCCCTGAGTTAGCTGGTGAAGGATTTGAATTCTACCTTGAAGTGCTAGCTGTGATACTTTGGGCAAGAAACTTAACTTGTCCAGGCCTTGTTTTCTCCACCGGTCAAATGAGAATAATCACACGAAATTTATGGGGTTGTTATGAAGGTTAAGGCCATGCATGTGGAGTTCTCAGCACAATGTCTTACTCAAGGAATAAAGTCCTTAATAATCCTGTTAAGTGGGTGAGGCAAATACAAAGAAGAAAGACATCTAGAAGTTAAATAAGATGCTTGGCCAGAGGCCACATAGTTGCAGAACTGGAGTCAGATCAGCCATTCCCATTTCAGTCTTCATTTCAGGACTGCTTGGCTTTCTTAATTAAACACATATGTGTATATGCAGCTGTTGACTCTTAAAGGTGATGTTTCATCAACAAATGTAATTATGGAGCATGTACATTGCAACAGTCATAGTGGTGAGGCAATGTAACTGAGCATATCTACGCCCACACACGGGAAAACAGACAAGCCTGGTCTACCTTCAGAATGTGCTCCTCTCAAAGGAAACCTTGGACTCTTGGCACGTATTTTGCTTCCAGTTACCATTCTGTCATAGCTTGGGCACTTAAGAGCCTCAGCTTCTTCACTAGTAAAATAATGGCACTTGACTCACAGTGCCATTAAGATTAATCAAGACACAATGGAAATCCTTAGGACTGAACTTGTTACAGAATTCCTAATAAATGTTAGCTGGTATCTTTATTGTTGCTGCTGCTGATGGTGAAGGTGCCCCTGGTGTATATAGAAAGTCAGAGAGGGAAGACTTCAAGTCTTTCCTGGCTAGCCAATTAAAAAACTGGCTATCTTACTTTCTTCATAATTCTTGTGACTATCTGACCTAATCTTTCTTACTGTCAGTTCCCTGCGACTAGACTTGTGTTCCACCAGGGAGGGAACCCAGGACAATGCTGGACACATAGCAAGTTTCCTCCTAACAGTCAGAAGATGAATCGATGAAAGGAGGGATGAAAGCAATGGGAAAGGAGAGGAAGGTAACCTATAGGAGCAAAGAGGGAGGGAATGGCCTGTTTTATGGATATTTCACATGAATTTTTTTTATATACATTTCTTTTAAAAAATATTTATTTATATTTGGCTGTGCTGGGTCTTCACTGCTGTGTGCAGGCTTTCTCTAGCTGCAGTGCTCAGGTTTCACATTGCGGTGGCTTCTCTTTTTGCAGAGCACAGCCTCTAGGGTACGCAGCCTTCAGCAGTACAGTAGACAGGCTTAGTTGCCCCGCAGGATGTGGAATCTTCCTGGACCAGAGATCAAACCCGTGACCCCTGCACTGGCAGATAGATTCTTAGCCACTGGGCCACCAGGGAAGTCCCTCACATAAATTTCTAAGTCCAACACCACCAGCATTTGTTAAAAAGGAGCAGCTGCCCAAAGGAAGTCAGTAATTTTGATGGAGTATAGACAGTCTTTAAGGTCCTTTCTCCTCATTGTGGGTTAAGTATAACTGGTGTCAATGTACTTGTCTTTGATTTGAGTTTATGTCAACTTCTATCCTTCAAACCACCAAGGCTGTTACAGGCCTGCCACTGAGATCCCATTTCCCACAATCCCAATTTCCCCCAAATTGATGTTCAGAGTTTCAATTCATGAACTTCAGTGTAGATGCCTTTAAAGATCATGTCTATGCGCACAAAGAAAACTTCCAAATGCTTATGGGCACTAAATGAATTAATACATATATGGGAAACCATTACATTAACGAGTGGCACACAGCAACTGTACCGATGAATGTTCCCTACTGTTGTTTTTAATATTATCATCATCATCCATTCATTCAAAAGAGATTTACGGAGTACCTTAAGTGCCAACAGATGCTCTAGACTCCAGATATTCAAAGGTAGACTAAACAGATCGAATATCTGCCTTCATGGAGCTTATGATGTAGTGGAGAATTCAGAAGATGAAGTTGGGCAGGCCAGTGAATGACTGAGCTACCCAGATGGGTGGTTGCAGTCTATACTCTCAATGGGGACAGGCCCTCATCTGCCTTGTTTAACACTGTCTCTCCAGTACCTTCTGAAGAGCAGAGTGGGCGTGCAGTTCATGTTCGATGACTAAGTAACTGCAAGAGTGAATTTCTAAGAAGGGGTCAGTTGAAAGTGGGCCTTACAGGTTTGGAGCTTAGGCAGGGTGTGCACATGTGGTGTGAGCTCTGAGTTTGTGAACTCTGTGTTCATGGGGCAGTCTGGCATAGAGTGTATGTGGGTGGACATGGAAGAGGCTGCGGATGTGAGACTGTGCATATGCATGAGTAATACCTGCGTGTGTGTCCGCTAATAGAAATGGCAAAGTCTTTGGTTCTCAATTTTGAGGTAAATCTAGACTTGTGTGTGGGGCCAAGTGTAGGGTTCTGACCTCAATAAGTGAGGTATCAGCCAGGAAGTTGTCCGATGAGGACAAAGTATTAAGAGTACTTTGCAAGGCTTGTCTGATCAGTAGTGTAATTGTGTGTGATGCAAATCAAGGGTGGATAGGGACTTCCCTGGTGGGCCAGTGGTTAAGACTCTGGGCTTCCACTGCAAGGGGCATAGGCTCCATCCCTAATCAGGGGAACTAAGATCCCTCATGGCTGGAGGTTCAACCAAAAAACAAACAAAACAAACCCTGACACCTTAAAAAAAAAAAAAAAAGATGTGGTTTTCATCTTTTACCTATTTAGGTAAGCACATAGTAGAAAACCAAACAATTCAAACCAAAACTATACTTCAAAAAAAATCTTTTAAGTGACTTCCTCGGTGGTCCAGTGATTGAGCCTCCACCTTCCAATGCAGTGGGTGCAGGTTTGATCTGTGGCCTGGGAACTAAGATCCCACATGCCAGCAAGTCATGGCCAAAAGTAAATAAACAAATTAAGGGTGGATAAAAAGCAAAATCCAGGGTGAAATATATGAAGTAAGAATAGGTTGAAGGGGGACTTCCCTGATGGTCCAGGGGTTAAGACTTCCCCTTCCAATGTAGGCGGTGCATTTGGATCCCTGGTTGGGGAGCAGTCCACATCAAAGAAAAATTAAAAGAATAAATTGAAGTGTGTGAGTCTGTTACAGGTTTCTTGTGATTGTCAATAAGATGATGTGTCTGTAGAGCTCTGTAAGCCAATAATTCAGGAGTTCATTATGTGAGGGTGCAGGTTTGTGAGGCAGATTCTAGAACCGGGAGCAATTGTGAGACAATTCTAAGATTAGGATGAGACAGAGTCTGGGATTATGGGTAAACAAAGTCTGAGATTGTGAGTCTGGTAAATTTGAGTTTGTGTGTGTGTGTGTTGCTGTAAATCAGGAAGAACTTAGAGTTTATATCAACCCACCTGAGCCAACAAAGTTTCCGTACCTGAGTGGGGCAGAGGCTTGTGTTTGGGAGGCCAACTTGGGAGTGAGTGTGGGTAAAACAGGGTTTGTGCTCACATGAGAGTGAGGCGAGCTCTTGAGTGTCAACCTGGGGGTTGTTGGGCGAGCTGGAACCGTGCCTGTGTGTGTGCGCGCGCGCCAAGTTGGATTTCTCCTTTGGATGGGCGGCGGGGACGCGTGATCGCAGGAGGCCACGTTAGGGTCCCGGCGCGCAGGAGGTGCGGCCGGCTGGGCGGGCGAGGCGGGCGAGCGGAACACGCCGCCGCTCCGGCCCAAGCGCTTCGCTCGCTGACTCGGGGCTCGCAGGGGACTGGCAGGAACCGGAGCAGCACTGCCGCCTCTGGCGCGAAGGCTCAGGCGCCTCCTCCCGCCCCAGTCACTGTGGTTCGGCGCACGCTGCCGGCTGCTGCCCTTTCCGCCTTTGGGGAAGAGAACCCACGGGCCGCTGTCGCGATCCAACCATGGCCTCGGGCCGCAGAGGCTGGGACAGCTCCCATGAAGACGATCTGCCCGTGTACCTGGCCAGGCCGGGCACCACCGACCAGGTCCCGCGGCAGAAGTACGGAGGCATGTTCTGCAACGTGGAGGGCGCCTTCGAGAGCAAGACGCTGGATTTCGATGCCCTGAGCGTGGGGCAGCGCGGCGCGAAGACTCCCCGGAGCAGCCAGGGCAGCGTCCGAGGCTCGGGGAGCCGACCTGGCGCCGAGGGGGATACCCCGCACCGGGGCCAAGGCCGGGAGGAGAGCCGGGAGCCCGCGCCCGCGTCGCCCGCGCCCGCTGGGGTGGAGATCCGGAGCGCCACCGGCAAGGAGGTTTTGCAAAACCTCGGCCCCAAGGACAAGGTAAGGGGGCCCGGGTTTCCTCTCCGCCTGTCCTCGCTCCCTTTGCAGCCCCGGGGCGCCTTGGCCCGGACACAACTTTCTCTCGTTCACTTTGTGGGGGGGATGGAGGACTAGGGGGAGGAAAAGGGCACCCTCCGCCGAGTGCATCGAGACCTTCCAGCCCAAATCTGAATTATTCACGCGCGTCCCCACTGTAGCATCTTTGTGCGCGCGGGACACGGGGTGCGTGGGTCCCCTCCCCTCCCTGCCGCATCCCCGGGCCATCGGTTCTGAGTGGGTGTGTCAGCCCGGCCAGTGCAGGAAGGCTGAGTGACTTCTAGCCCTTCTCTCGGTCTGAGTACCCACCCGCACAATTGTCTTCTTGATCTCCCTTCTGTCTCTAGATTAAATCTCAAGCCAGGTCACCAGGGCAGAGGGCAAACTGGTCCCGGGAAAACGGGGTCATCTCCATAGTACCCGGATGAAAGTACAGGCTGGGCGGTTTCCCCTCTCACTCTTCCAACATTAGCTCTGCTCCTGAAACTTTTCAGTGTGGAGCCACCAGACTAAACACCCGAAACCCCTTGCTTCTCTTCTGCCCTAGGTCGACATTTCACATCTGTGTTTGTTAAGTGTATATTTGTGTAGGTAGCTTGGCGCGAGGCTGGGGAGCCAGGAGGCTGGGGAGCCAGCTGTCTGGGGAAGAGTGGTATTGTATTTTTGAAAATAGGCAAGAGTATTAAGGGCGCATATTAAACTAGTACAGCTGCAAGTTCCCTACTGCTCTGCCATGTGCCAAAGCCAGTTTTTTCTGTGTGTATTTTTTCAGAAACTCATGTCACACTGAGCTTAAGATATGGCACTTAAGATGTGGCACTGAAACTCAGCTTGCCCTCATTTATTTCATAAAAAATCAGGACCATAGTTCAGAAAACTCAGGGCCTGGGCGGGAGGGATTGGAGTATTCAGGAGTTCAAACTGACCCTTTTGAGTTGGGGAACAATAGTAATCAGATACCTCACCCTTGTCTAGATAATGGCTGCAAAATCCAGCCTGCATATATTATATTGGACTAATACGGTTATGAATCATAACCTGAAATGGAAATGTTTGCCTCAGAGCAATTAAAGTTAATGCTAACCCAAGTTTTAGATGTTTTTCCATTAAAATGCAGCGAGCCAGTGAAAGGAGAGAACTCTGTGCTGCTTGATTTTTGGAAGTTTAAAAAAAAATAAACTAAGTTTTAAGAATTGATAACAGGAAAGAAAGTACCAAAATGAGTATGGTTTTAAGGTGCCTTTGGGGAACATCACTGTGTCTTGGAATCACTCATTTAGTTTGTGATTTTCACATCATCCTTAGAATGTGGGATTCCTCTAGGTCCCACTTAAATACCCTTTTAGGAAAAGCTTCTGATCTTTTGGGAAGGGTTTGGCTGATTTTGAAACTGAAGAATGGCCCTAGGGAAAGATTATTGCCTCTTTTCAGATCTGACTTTGATAAGTATTGAAATGTCCCCTTCCTGATTCGAAGGGATGGGAGAGGTGATGGAAAAGGTCGGTAACAATTGCTATGAGTCAGTGCTATTCCCTTTGCTGGAACACCCCTGATGTAAGCCAGATAATATGCCTGGTTTGCAGGATTTAAGAATGGTAACTAGAGAAAGGGAAAATGTTCCTCTTTTAAACCCAACATGTCTTTCTTTTTCTTTCTTTTTGCAAACCCTGTACTTTTGGCTCTTAATTGAAAAATAATAATACAACCAGGATTTGTAGTGCTACGTGCTTATTTCTAAGTTCGGGCTTGCTGTCAGCTTTATCCAGACCATGTTATTATCTCTAATTTAGTTGAATCACACTGATCGAAGAGACATCAGAGGTTATCTACTTCTGAACTTATTTCCTCCAGGATGAAGATAGGGTGTTTGGATTTATCTTTGTGGCTGAAATGCCTGGCACATTGGAGGTGCTGGATAAAAGTTTGATAAAACCCCCATAATGAAGCCATCTCTTTCGCTATGTAGGTACAAAATCATCATCTGGTCTCTGTTTAAATATTGCCATTTTCAGGGAGCTCACTTCTTCACATGAAGCAATTTTGGAGGATTTTACATTAAAAAAAAAGTCCAAGTCTACCTACCTTAGTTTCTACAAACTATTCTTGGTTCTGGGAATATATGAATAACAATGTTTCCTTATGGTGAGATATTTTAATGAGTTTAAGCATGTAGGCTTGTGTATCTGTCAGAAAAGCTGAGATAATGTTGCAGTAACAAACAGTCCTCAAATCCCAGTGGCTTAATCGAACAATAATGGTTTGGTTTTTGCTCCTGCTACTTGTCTATCATGGATCTTCAGGACAGCTGTTAATCATTGCCCTTCAGAGACCTAGACTGATGGAAGTTCCATGTCCTCACATCCAAGGTAGGAAAAGCATGTGGTAAATTGCTCATAGGCTCTTAAACTCCCGCACTGAAGTTATGTATATGACTTATGGCCATATTTCCTGGACCAGAGCAAATCATCAGTTCATGTTCAGCTTCAAAAAAATTGAGAAAGTTAACAGTCTTACTAGGATTCTGTAAACGGAGATTAGAAATATTTGGGAAATAGCTTTAATCTCTCTCCCAGATCTGGGGGTGGATTAGTGGGATGAAAACTGGCTCAACCATTATAAATTATGTGGCCACAGATGTGTAACGTATTCTGCGGGCCTCAGTTTTCCTCTTTTGCAAAATGCAGATAACAGTGACTACTTTGCATATGGTACTCAATACATGTTAATTATTATTACCCTTTGCTTTTACTGCCTTTTATATGTTTTAGGGCAATTAATCACATTCTCCCTAAAATTCTCCTTTTTAGCCTTATTATTCCTAGTTTCTTCAGCTCTCCCTTCTATGAGCCTTTCACCACTTGAATTTCCTTTTCAGATTATATTATTAATATACTTTATAAATATTCTTTCAAAAATATAATGCCCAGAACTGAACACAGTGTTCTACATGGGATATGGCCATGCCCAAGTGCATTAGGCTAGTTACTTTCCCTGATTTATATACAACTTACGATTCTATAGTAAAGATTACACATAATAATCCAGTAATCCATGTCCTGCTGTTGGCGCCATAGTAAATTCTATGTCATTCAAGCCTTCAGAAACTTTTCCACATGAGCTAGGATGTTGTTTTTCAGTTGCTAAGTCATAGCCAACTCTTTGTGACCCCATGGACTACAGCATTCCAGGCTCCTCTGTCCTACTGTCACCTGGAGTTTGCTCAGATACATGTCATTGAGTCAGTGATGCTATCTATCCATCTCATCCTCTGTCAGCCCCTGCTCCTTTTGCCTTCAATCTTTCCCAGCATGAGGGTCTTTTCCTATGAGTCAACTCTTCGCACCAGGTGACCAACCTACTGGAGCTTCAGCTTCAGCATCAGTCCTTCCAACGAATACTCAGGGTTCATTTCCTTTAGGATTGATTGGTTTGATCTCCTTGAAGTCCAGGGTACTCTCAAGAGTCTTCTCCAGCCCACAGTTTGAAAGCATCATCTCTTTGGAGCTCAGGCTTCTTTATTGTCCAACTCTCACATCCGTACATGATTACTGGAAAACCCATAGCTTTGACTATATGAAGCTTTGTCAGCAAAGTGATATCTCTTCTTTTGAACAATGCAATCTAGGTTTGTCATAGCTTTCCTTCCAAGGGGTAAGTGTCCTTTAATTTCATGGCTGTAGTCACTGTTCACAGTGATTTTGGAGCCCAAGAAAAGAAAATTTGTCATTGCTTCCACTTTTCCCCCTTCTATTTGCCATGAAGTGATGGGACTGGATGCCATGATCTTAGTTTTTTGAATGTTGAGTTTCAAGCCATTTTTTTCACTGTCCTCTTTCACCCTCATCAAGAGGCTCTTTAGTTCCTCTATATTTTCTGCCAATAGGGTAGTATTATTTGTATATCTGAAGTTGTAGATATTTCTCCCGGCAATCTTGATTCCAGCTTGTGATTCATCCAGCCAGGCATCTGTCGTGATGTACTCTGCATAGAAGTTAAATAAGCAGGGTGTCAGTGTACAGCTTTGTTGTACTATTTTCCCAATTGTGAATCAGTCCATTGTTCTATGTACAGTTCTAACTGTTGCTTCTTAAAGCCAGGATATCTGCATACTATGTTGCTACAGTTGAACTTAAAACCAAAAGGAAAGAAAAACCCTTTAACTGTAGGATTTTAACTTTTTCCCCTTCTATAATATTCATAACCATTTTAGCTTATTCTTCTACTATCAGGATAATTTTAAAGCTTAGTTCTATAATAAAATATCCCTTGTTCCAGATTTGGACTGTCTATAGATTTGATAATATCTCTTTTTGAACATTTTCTATGTGCCTGACATAGATAGTGGGAAGATCTGCCCTTGCCCTAAATTGTGGTTACATGTCAAGAACAGACACACACACACACACACACACACACCCCACACACAGATCTTCCCACTACATGCACCTTAAAAACCACCTACATCTCCCTGCCAGCCCATTATTCAGTATGCTTGGAGCTCAGTTGCTCAATCTTTGAGAACAGTCTTTGCTACAAAATCCTTATTCTTGCAAGTTAATTCTGCAGCTATCAAAAGAGTTTTTTAAAAAATATCATGATAAAATTAAAATATGCTGTATCTCTAGCATATGTAGTTATTAATTCCCACCTGAAGGAAATCAGTTTGGTTAATAAATGAATACCTTATGAAAGGATTAAATAACAAAAGTGTTTTTCCAGAATAAAAATGTAAAAAAAAAGTCACTGAATTATCCGCCAAATGCCAAGTTCCAGATTTGAGATATCCCTGGGTGTTTCTCTTGCGGTTCTGGACCTATTTGTAAACATTTTGTTAAATTGCATGTTTACATTTTTCTCATGCTAGGCATTCATATTGCCAAAATTCTCCACACAACTTTTTGTTTATAAATTCTGACAGTATAAAAAAGGCAATTCTAAGTGAAAAGAAAATATTTTTTCACCATTTGTCAAGATGGTTTCCACATATGCAGAATTTTCTCTAGCAGTGAAGAAATTACTAAAGGGAGGAGAATTATGATATATGGTCTGCCAAGACCAAATGATTCTGCAAAGACTGTCATCTGTAAAAACAAAGCAATGACATTATGATTACATAGGTCTATTGATAACTCCCTTTTGGGAACTGGGGATCCTTTCTAGTTCCCAGCTTCTCACATGGGCCACTTTTGTGCAAAACGTTTCCTTATGAATTCAGCAGGGCTTTTGGTTCTAGGAGGAGAGAATTTTGAAACTAATGAGATGTGCTTCTTACCTTTTACCATTTGCTTTTTTTTTTTTAAATCCTGGGAGATGGTTTTCAAAATGATTCAGAGAAATTGAAGTCTTTGTCCTTACCCTCCACAAAGGAAGACAGCTGGCAACAGAATTCTAGGTCTCTACTCATCCGCATCCATACTCTGTAATGCAAAGGCATTTGCTGCTCTGACAAACTAAAGTATGCACTCAGGCTGGGGGAAAAAGCTCTTACCTGGCCCTCAGGCCACACTTGAATTTGAAAGTATATTTACTTAGCCAAACCTGGAAGTGTTTGAAACCATTCAGAACTTTAGTTTAGTTTGACAGTAGGCGTTTGAGGATCATAAAAACTGCGCCTTCTAAGTAATGCTATGATTGGCAGAGTTCCCTCAAAGTAATGGTCCCTGGAGACAGGGTTTTGCTGACAATGCTTGTTAGTAATGTTTTAGAAGACCAGAGGACTGTCTGATGCTTTTCTGTTAGTGATTTCTATATCTGATTCTGTCTATGATTAGTTTCCACTGAGCATTATTCCTGCAAATAATGTTCCTGTGAGACAGCGGGTAAAGCTCCCTAGGAAGAGGAAATCTGACTGAGAAGAGTGCCATCCTTGAGTGCAAGTTCAGCCCTCCTTTTGCAGGACGAGGAAGAAGGTCCATTTGGGTGTGTAAGGACATTTTAAAAATTAAACTTTTAGGAAAATGTTAAAATTTATCTCACATGATATTCAAAAAACAGTTTAATTCCATCAAAATTGTGAAATGAGGCAGAAAAAAAAAAGACAACTGGGTAAACCATTACACTTCCTTTAACTATTAGTTTTCTTCAGCTATACAGTTTGGGTAAGTTGTTAAACTTGCTTCCCAGGTGGCTCAGACGGTAAAGTATCTGCTTGCAATGCAGGAGACCTGGGTTTGAGTCCTGGGTCAGGAAGATCCCCTGGAGAAGGGCATGGTAACCCACTCCAGTATTCTTGCCTGGAGAATCCCATGGACAGAGGAGCCTGGTGGGCTACCGTCCATGTGGTCACAAAGAGTTGGACATGACTGAGCGACTAACAGTTAGGCAAGTTACCTCACTTTTCTGAGTTTTAGTTTCGTCCTTTCTAAAATAAAGGGGCCAGACCAGATGGTCTATAACCTTCTCTGATTGTGTACCTTTATGCACAAAATTTTAGAGCATGCTCTCTTTCTGTATGTATATATTATATATACATATATGTGTACACAGATGTGCATATATATAAATTACATATATATACTGTATATAAATCTATTAATATCTTAAGGCATTATTAAATGTAAAACTACATATATATGTTATTGTTGTTGTTTAGTCACTAAGTCGTGTCCAACTCTTTTGTGACCCCATGGATTGTAGCCCACCAGGCTTCTCTGTCCATGGGATTTGCCAGGCAAGAATACTGGAGTGGGTTGCCATTCCCTTCTTGAGAGGATCTTCCCGACCCAGGGACTGAACTTGTGTCTTCTGCTTGGCAGGCCATGCATATATGTAAGTTACATATACAAATAATTTATTAATATCTTATGACATTATTAAATACAAAGAAAAAGTACAAACTGAAAAGGAAATGTTTTCAGAGATACAAGTGCATCCTGATATTTTTTTCTTATACTCTGGTGGCTTGTCTTGCCCACCATTGGGTGAGTGCCTGTAAGTCTGTGATCTTTGGAACAATGCTGTAGCAGTCAGTGGTTCTAATACTCTAGTCATTAGTGAATTAATTGTCAGCCTGAGTTCTTCAGGGACATATCCTCTTTTATGGACTAGTAACTGGAGAAAAGTTCACAGCCCTTGAAGGTTTGTGATGAGGCTGCAAGCCAGGTGCTGGTTAGTGCTCAGTGTACTTTATTATGTGTGGGGTTGGGCCAGTGGGATATGGATAACAAGGGTCACCATAAATATAATGAGAAGTCCCCAGATCTCCCTTTATGCACTAATTTTCTGTTTTCTCATTGATTCAAAAACACTTACTAAGCACTAGTTATGTAGGTGCACAATCAAAAACTAGTATTGGAGGGTCAAAGATGAATGAAATAGATAAACATTAGGAAAACATAAACTGCCTTTCATCATAATCTCCCAGAAAAAATTGCCATTAACAGGAGTATACTTTCTCTATTTCAAAATACAAGTGGGAACATGCAGCATTATCTGTTTCTAAGCAATTTTTTTTTAAACCACTTTTTGAAGCATTTATTAAACTTTATTTCTTTTTTTAGCACGCTTGCTTTTTATTTTTTTATTTTTTTTCTAATTTTATTTTATTTTTAAACTACATAATTGTATTAGTTTTGCCAAATATCAAAATGAATCCGCCACAGGTATACATGTGTTCCCCATCCTGAACCCTCCTCCCTCCTCCCTCCCCATACCATTTCTTTATTTCTGAGAGTAAGTTTAGGTTCATAGCATAATTGGGTGGAAAGTACAGAGATTTCCCATATTTTTCATGCGTAACCTCCTCCATTCTTGCATAACCACCTCCATTACCAGCATCAGAGTTTGTTGCAATTGAGAATCTATTGACACATTCTTATTACTTGAAGTCCATGGTTTACATTAGGGTTCACTCTTGGTGCTGTACATCCTCTGGATTTTGATAAATGTATAATGACATGTATCCATTATTATTATATCATACAGAGTATTTTCACTACCCTAAAAATCCTTCGTGCTGCGTATATTCATCCCTCTCTTTCCTCTAACCCCTGACAACTACATTTTAAAAAACTGTTTCTATAGTTTTGCCTTTTCCAGAACGTCATACAGTTGGAATCATATAATATCCAACATTTTCGGGTTGTTTTATTTTATCCGTAATACGGATTTAAATTTCCTCCATGTCTTTTCATTTTAGCACTGAATATTCCAGTGTCTAGATTTACTACAGTTTACTTATCCATTCACTTACTGAAGGACATCTTGGTTGTGTCCAGGTTTTGGCAGTTAGGATTAAAGCTGTTGTAAACTTTCCAGCTTTTTGTGTGGACATAAATTTTTAATTTGCTTGAGTAAGTTGAGTGTGATTGTTGGATTGTATGATAAGAATATGTTCTGTTTTGTTAAAAAAAAAAATTTCTAAATTGTCTCATAAAGTTTTGTATTCCCACCAGCAATGAATGAGAATTCCTTGTGCTCCACACCTTTGTCAGCATTTGGTATTATCACTATTTTGGGTTTTAGCCATTCTAATAGGTATGTGGGGCTTCCCTAGTAGCTCAGACGGTAAAGTGTCTGCCTGCAATGCAGGAGACCTGGGTTCGATCCCTGGGTCAGGAAGATCCCCTGGAGAAGGAAATGGCATGTAGTAATATCTCATTGTTGCCTTAGCTACAACTGTGTTGCAGCTCCCTAATGACAGAACATGCTGAACATGTTTGTATATGCTTACTTGTCATCTGTATATTCTCTTCTTGTAGGTGTCTGTTCAGGTCTTTTGTCCATTTTTAAATTGGGTTGTTCATTTTATTATTGTTTTAAACATTCTTTTATATTTTGTACAAGGGTCGTTTATCATTTGTGTATCTTACAAGTATTTTCTCCCAGTCTGTGGCTTGTCTTCTGATTGTCTTGTCATTTTGTTGTGTGGAGCAGAAGTTTTAAATTTTTAACCAAGTTCACCTTATTCATTATTTCTTTTGTGAATTGTACCTCTGTTGTATCTAAAAAGTCATTGCCATACCCAAAGGCATTTAGATTTTCTTCTGTCTTCTAGGGATTTAGAGTTTTGCATTTTACATTTAAGTTTGTGATCCATTTTGAACTAAATTTTGTAAAGGGTGTAAGATCTGTGTCTGGATTCACTTTTCTCTTGTGGATGTCCGGTTGTTCCAGCACCATTTGTAGAAAGACTGTCTTTGTTCCATTGTATTCTCTTCACTCCTTTGTCCAAGATCAGTTCAGTTCAGTTCAGTCGCTCAGTCACGTCTGACTCTTTGCAACCCCATGAATCAGCACGCCAGGCCTCCCTGTCCATCACCAACTCCTGGAGTTCACCCAAACTCATGTCCATCCAGTTGGTGACGCCATCCAGCCATCTCATCCTCTGTCGTCCCCTTCTCCTCCTGCCCCCAGTCCCTCCCAGCATCAGAGTCTTTTCCAATGAGTCAACTCTTCGCATGAGGTGGCCAAAGTACTGGAGTTTCAGCTTCAGCATCAGTCCTTCCAATGAACACCCAGGGCTGATCTCCTTCAGAATGGACTGGTTGGATCTCCTTGCAGTCCAAGTGACTCTCAAGAGTCTTCTCAAACACCACAGTTCAAAAGCATCAATTCTTCAGTGCTCAGCTTTCTTCACAGTCCAACTTTCACATCCATACATGACCACAGGAAAAACCATAGCCTTGACTAGATGGACCTTTGTTGGGAAAGTAATATCTCTGCTTTTCAATATGCTGTCTAGGTTGGTCATAACTTTCCTTCCAAGATCAGTTGACTGTATTTATATGGATCTATTTCTTGGCAATACCGCACTGTCTTGATTACTGTAGTTTTATAGTAAGTATAGAAGTTGAATAATATTGGTTCCTTAGTTTCTTATCATCAAATATTCAGATTGTCCATTTCTTCTTGTGTGAGTTTTAGTGGATTGTGTCTTTCAAGGAATGAGTCCATTTCATCTGGGTTATCAAGTTTATGGGCATAGAGTTTTTCATAATACTCCTTTATTATCTTTTTAATGTATATGGAATTTATGATGATATCCCGTTGTTTTTTCAGATATATGTAATTTATACATATAATTTATGTCTTCTCTTTTTTCTTTAACTATCCTGCCTAGATACTTATCAATTGTATTGATTTTTTTGAAAAATCAAGCTTTTGGTTTTAATGTTCTCTGTTGTTTTTTTTGTTTTCAATTGAATGGATTTGTTCTGATTTTTACTTTCTTTTCTTCTGCTTAATTTGGATCTAATTTGTCTTTCTTTTCTAGTTTCCTAAGATGAAAACTTAGACTTGATTTTAGACCTTTATGCCTTTCCAATATATGCATTCAATGTTATACGTTTTCCTCTAAGCACTGCTGTAATTTCATTCCGTGGATTTTGGTATGTTGTGGTTTCACTTTTATTTTCTCAAAATATTTAAAAATTTCTTTTAAGATTTCTTCTTTGCCGCGTGTGTTACTTAGAAGGGCGCTGTTTAATCTCCAAGTATTTGGGGGATATTCTGGCTATCTTTCTCTTATTGATTTGTAGTTTAATTCTACTGTGGTCTGAGAATAAATATTATGTGATTTCTATTATCTTAAATTTAGTTAAAAGTATGTTTTATAGCCCAGAATGTGGTATATCTTGGTGAATGTTTTGTGTGAGCTTGAGGAGAATGTAAAGCCTGTTGTATTTGGATGAAATAGTGTGTAGATATCAGTTATAGCTAGTTAATTGATAGTTCTGTTACATTCAACTATGTCTTTATTGCTTTTCTGCCTACAGGATTTGTCCATTTTCAATGGGGGTATTAAAATCTCTAAGTGTAATAGTGGATTTATCTTTTTCTATTTGAAGTTCTATCAGATTCTGCCTCACATACTTTAATGCTCTGTTTTTAAGTACATATACATTTAGAATTGTTATACCTTCCTGGAGAATTAATCCCTTTATCATTAAATAATACCCTTCTTTATACCTGATGACTCTGTTTCTGATGTTCATTCAGTCTCTTCAAACTGTGGAGTGTGTTTTTTTTTTTTGCTTTTAGTATAGTTTGTTATTTTTTGTTGAAAGCTAGACACATGTACTAGGTAAAAGAAACTCTAGTAAATAGACCCTCACTAATGTGGTAAGATGTGGGTGGAGGGGAAGCATTCTGCAGTGCTATGATTAGGTCTCAGTCTTTTGATGAGCCTGTACCTCTGAAATCTGAACATTAGCAACTTCACAGCCCTTCCCTGTCACCCATTAGGTGGGACAGGATGGCTGGAGGGGACTGGAGTTGTGTACTTTCCTTCTCCCACATGGAAGGCTAGAGGTTCTTAGTATTGGATATTCCCTCCCCCGCATCAGGTAGATTAAGCTCTGATCAAACTACAGCAAGTTAGGCTCTGGTGAAGTAGTTTCTTCTGAAGGCAGGCCTTATTCGGAACAGAATGCTCTGGTATATATAAAAATACTCTTCTCCCAGCAAGAAGCCACAGGGCTTTTTCTCTAATATTCGCTCTGAGGATGAGATAGAACTGTTGGAGGCAACAGTCACAGAACGTTTAGGGTTCTCTGGTAACTGGATAACTGGGTCCCCTGGCATTTTTAACTCTCCAAGTTGACAATGCTGTGCCTCCAGCAATTCATCAATCCCAGTTCAGCTCTTCTTACCTCAGCAGTGTTTCCTCTGGGAGTGTTTGCTCCTGACTTTCTGCTCAGGTGAGGTGTGATTCTGCATTCACCCCTCTGTTTCCTCCAATCTGGGAGGCAGTGGTTTTCTCTGTGTCCTTACCTTTCTGCTGGATCTAAGAACTGGTAAATTTTTTCAGCTTTTTACTTGTTAGGATGAAGTGGCAACTTCTTAGCTCCTTACATGCTGGATCTGAAATTCTAAACTATTTTTTTTTTAATCTAAGTTATTATGGTACCTTTACAGAGCATCAAAGATTTTTCCAAAATATAACTTACAATAGCAATATAGTACTCTACTGTGAGACATCATGTATTTAATCACTTATTCCTTCTAACTGGACCATTTAAATTGATGTTTTTGTTTTCAATTTTGACTTCATTTTTACTTTCCCTTTTTTTGCTGTTGTAAATAAGGAAGTGGTAGACCTTCTTCTAGCTAAATCTTGTTGTATACCCATTTCATTACCATTTGTCTGTGGGAATTTCCTATAAATGGACACTTGTGGTATGGTCATTTTCATGCTGCAGGATTACTGAGCATGGGGTGGTTGCTTCCAGTGTGGAACTTCATGGGCAAGATTCTACAGTGTATAAAGCCAGGAAAGTGTTTTGTGTAAATTGTGTAAGAAAGACAGATACAGTCTAGGCCAAACTGCTCAATAGCAGATGAGATTAAGGGAACACAAAGCCAAGTAAATGTGGACAAAGTAAAAGACATGAGAAGAAGATTTTAAGTCTTAGCTGGAGATAAAAACCAATGAAGAAAGAAATTTTTAAAGGGCAATCTACCAAAATTCTCCTTGGTAGAGAATTTTTCTCTACCAAAGTAGTTCGTACCCTAATCTATAGTAATTTTACTTTTCCTTGAGTTTAGAGTACAAATATGAGCTTCAAGGTATATTCTAATGAAAAGATCATTTATGGAATACTAATTGATGCAAGATGCTGCTGTTTCTAAGCCTCACAATAACTCTACAAAATAGATACCAACAGCTTCATAGTCTGGAAGAGAAACTGAATCTCAGAGAGATGATTTGACTTCCTGTAGTCAAAAAAACTAGAAATGAACAAGTTAGAATTTAAGCTCTTAGGTGATCCAGTTGCTTTTTATATACCACTTTGCTGTTCCCTTATTATATGTTGGCAGTTAAGAGTTAGTACTGAATAGGGCCCAGCACCTAGAACTGGCTTGGTTAAGAGGGTTATCCAAAATAGACTGTCTACTGGTGAGACCTGTGGGAGAGTAAGAGGACTGTACTCCTAGAACCAAAAGAGTTTGGTAGAGTCCAAAAGGTGAACTCAGTGGCTAAAGCTGAAAATATTGGAAGTGAGGTGGCCCTAGAAAGAGACCAGGAGATAGAGCCAGGGAAGGAATGAGTAAACAGGGACTCAGATAGTTATCATGAAATGCTACAAATGCCTAATAGTTATTTTTTTTTAATTTATTTTTTTGAACTGTAGTTTATTTATAATTTCTATTAACTTTGCTATATAGCAAAATGATTCAGTTATACAAAGAAATGAAGTGAAGTGAAGTCGCTCAGTCATGTCCGACTCTTTGTGACCCCATGAACTGTAGCCTACCAGGCTCCTCTGTCCATGGAATTTTCCATGCAAGAATACTGGAGTGGGTTGCCATTTCCTTCTCCAATACATATATACTCTTTTTAATATTATTTTCCATTGGATATTTAATGCAGTTCCCTGAGCTATATAATAGGACCTTGTTTATCCATTTTATATGTAATATTGTAGTTTGCATTTGCAAATCCCAAACTCGCAATCCATGCCTCCCCCACCCCATCTTCCCCTTGGCAACCACAAGTCTGCTCTTTATGTCCCTGTGTCTGCCTCTGTTTCCTAGGTAAGTTCATTTGGGTCGTATTTTAGATTCCACTGTAAGTGATATCATATGGTATTTGTCTTTCTGACTTACTTCACTTAGTATGGAAATCTCTTAAGTCCGTCCATGTTGCTGCAAATGGCATTGTGTCATTCTTTTTGATGGCATATACTGGCAGTAGTGAGTAGTATTTCATTGTGTACATGTACCGCATTTTATTTATCCTTTCATCTGTTGATGGACATTTTAAGTTGTTTCCATGTCTTGGCTGCAGTGAATAGTGCTGCTCTGAACATAAGAGTGCATGCATCTTTTTGAAATACATTTTTGTCTGGGTATACTTCAGGACTCGGAGTATTGGGTCATACGGCAACATTATTTTTTGTTTTTTGAAGAACCTCTATACGGTTTTCCACGGTGGCTGCACCAATTTACATTCCTACCAAAAACATAGGAGGGTTCCTTTTTCTCCATACCTTCTCCAGCATTTGTTATTTATAGACATTTTTAACGATGGCCATTCTGACTGGTGTGAGATGGTGCCTCATTGTAGTTTTGATTTGCATTTCTCTGATAATTAACAATGTTGAGCATCTTTTCATGTGTCTGTTGGCCATCTGGAAGTCTTCTTGGAGAAATATCCATTTAGGTATAATGCCCATTTTTTTATTGGATTGTCTGGGTTTTTTGGTTGAGTTGTGTGAGCGGGTTGTATGTTTTGGAAATTAAGTGCTTGTCAGTCACATCTTTTGCAAATATTTTCTCCCAGTCCATAAGTTGTCTTTTCATTTTGTTTATGATTTCCTTGCTGTACAGAAGTTTATAAGTTTGAATAAGTTTGAATTGGTCACATTTGTTTGCTTTTGCTTTTGTCTTATAATTATTTTCATTGGGTGCTGTGGCTTGCTGGTTGCTTGACCTGGTTTAAAGTTGCTTGCTAAGGGCAGATAGTATTTAAAGGATGGTGGCAGAGACGGAGCTCAGATCCAGGTCTGCAGACTCCAGAGCCCATGCAGCACTATTAAGGACTGTCTCTTTTGAGAGCAGAATCACTTGGTTTATTTCTAAGAAGCTGGACTATATCCATACAGAAAAGCTGCAGTCCTTACATGGAATTGGATGTGGGCGATGGAGGAGCTGTTTTCCTCTGACTATATCCTGTCACTTAGATAGAAATAAATAAAGTGAGGTGGAAAGTTGTGTGATAAATGGATACTGAGAATGAAAAAAATACTGTTGGTGAATGGTGGTATCTCACACAATTGGTAGGCAGGGAAAACCTCTCCAGAGGTGTAGTTTTCTCCTACACACCACCAAGGGAGAGTCAGGAAGCCAGTGAGATTACAAGTGGGGAGCAGGGAGTGGGAAATAGGTGGAAGTGATTTGAAATGAAGACAATATCTGGCAATTCTTGTTTTCAGCTAAGTGTCTGAGAATAAAAGGATGAGGTGTCACTGAATTGTCTATAATAAGAGTTTGTAAACTTTATCTGTAAAGGTCCAGGTATTAATAGGAAATATTTTAGGCCTTTCAGGCTATAAGGTATCTGTCCTGGCTACTAAACTCTATACAGCAAAGCCGTCCATAGACAGTGTGTAAATGAATGGATGTGGCTGTGTATCAATAAATCCTTAGTTGCAAAATCAGGTGGTGTGCTGGATTAGACCCAAGAGCAATAGTTTGTCAATCCCTGATCTTGAGTACAATAAAAGGGACATAGGTGTGTGTGTGTGTGTGTGTGCTGGAATGGCAGAATGAGTAATGGCAATTTGTCAATATGAAAAGATTTAGAAATTTGAAAGAAGTATAGGAACTATACAAGATAATCTAAAAGGCTCAAAAACACCTGTCCACCTTTCAAGATGTCTGAGATTGAGGGAGGATATTAAAAATAAATGTGTATCAGACCATAAAGAGGAAAACAGTGCAAGCAATTTTAAAAAACATTTTATTTACTTAGCTACTTATTTCTGGCTGCACTGGGTCTTCATGGTTGTCTGCAGACTTTATCTAGCTGTGGTGCTCCAGCTTCTCTCTGTGGTGGTTTTTCTTGTTGTAGAGCACAGACTGTAGCCATGCTGGCTTTAGCAGTTTGTGTGTGGGCTTAGCTGCCCCATGGCATGTGTGGACTTAGTTCCTGGGTCAGGGATTGAACCTGCATTGGCAGGTGGATTCTTAACTGCTGGGCCACCAGGGAAGTCCCAATGCAAGCTATGTTAGAGAATGAAATATGAAGTGGAGGCAAGGCTTTGTAAAGAACAGACAAGAAAAGGAGGTGGGGGGTGGCGGTAAAGAGGATGACCTGGAAATGAGAGTGAGGAAGAAAGAAAGGAAGTCTGAGCGATTAGGAGGAGGAGGAGGTCAAGCTTTGCTGGGGTGCTCGAAATAGGAGAGGTGCGAGGCAGCAAACAGCCTGGAGCTGCAGAGCTGAGCGGGGCTGGTGGAAAAGACTTCTTGGCAATTGTGAACAGAACTCAGCAGTACTAAGTGAACAGGGAGGAGGCTAGACTCACTCACTCTTTTGTAAAATTTTCTTCTGCCTACTTGAACCAGTTCAAAAAGAACCACCCTCCTACTCTTAAGACATGTCAACAGATTGAAAATAAGGAGCTTTGGGAGTGGACATAGTGGCTCACCCAATAGTGTCTTTAGGAATTTTCAGGGAAAGTGTCCTTGGGTGAGTGTTTATTACCTCTTGGAAGATGTGTGCTCACCGTTCAGGAAACCTGACTTTGGGGTCAGCCGCAGCCGATTACGCAGGAGGCCTGCTGGCAGAGTCAGTGGTTTTCCACTCACTCCTTCCTTCATTGATTCTCTCATCCATCTGTGCGTCCAACAGATATTTATTGAGAGTCCACCATGAGCCTCTTCCGGATCACCAGCAGTCAGGGATCTGTCAGGCACTTGAAGGGACTGTGTGGAAGAGGTGATGGCAACTTTAAAAATGAGTGTTCTGAAGCAGGGAGCAGGTCAGAGGAAGGGAGGGCAGGAAATGGATATTAGCAAAAAGAGTTTTCCATCGCTAGACAAATTCATCCAACTAGACTGTGGAATCTCAGAACTAGAAGTTTCAAAGATCATTTTGTCTCTTTCACTTTAGAAACAGGAAAATTGAGACCTCAAGAGGGGAATAAGGATAAAAAATAAGATTTAATGAGTGCTTATATGCCAGGCACCATTTTTTTTAAACAGTGGTAAAATATGACATAAAATGTATCATTTTTAAACATTTTCAGTATATTTCAGTCATAGTAAGTACATTTACAAGGTTGTACAGTTATTGCCACTCTCTACTTCCATAGCTTTTCCATCACCCCAAAAGGAAACTCTCCACCCATTAATTAGTCACTCCCCATTCCCCTCTCCCTCCAGCCCTTCAGTTCAGTTCAGTTCAGTTCAGTCCCTCAGTCGTGTCCGACTCTTTGCAACCCCATGAATCGCAGCACGCCAGGCCTCCCTGTCCATCACCAACTCCCAGAATTCACTCAAACTCACGTCCATCAAGTCGGTGATGCCATCCAACCATCTCATCCTCTGTCGTCCCCTTCTCCTCCTGCTCCCAATCCCTCCCAGCATCAGAGTCTTTTCCAATGAGTCAACTCTTCGCATGAGGTGGCCAAAGTACTGCAGTTTCAGCTTTAGCATCATTCCTTCCAAAGAACACCCAGGGCTGGTCTCCTTTAGAATGGACTGGTTGGATCTCCTTGCAGTCCAAGGGACTCTCAAGAGTCTTCTCCAACACCACAGTTCAAAAGCATCAATTCTTTGGCGCTCAGCTTTCTTCACAGTCCAACTCTCACATCCATACATGACCACAGGAAAAACCATAGCCTTGACTAGACGGACCTTTGTTGGCAAAGTAATGTCTCCGCTTTTCAATATGCTGTCTAGGTTGGTCATAACTTTTCTTCCAAGGAGTAAGCATCTTTTAATTGATTGCCCTTGGCAATCACTGATCAGCTTTCTGTCTCTATAGATTTATCTGTAATGGACATTGCATATAAATGGAATCGTACAATATGAGGCCCTTTTGTGCCTGGCTTCTTTCAATTAGCATAATGTTTTCAGGGTTCATCCATGTTGTAGCACCCATCAGTAGTTCATACCTTTTTTATTTTACCTTTTTCCAACTCTGATGTCCAGAGTGGTCTTTTTCTACCTTCTCCCTCTTGCCTTTACTCTGTAATACTTAAAAATCTAGTAACTGCATATTTTTAAAAGTAACACTCAATGTGTGAACTTTACAAACGAACCACCCCACTTTATTCCTTTCTGTGGCAGGATAACGTTCCATTTTCAGTTCAGCTCAGTCTCTCAGTCATGTCCGACTCTTTGCGAACCCATGGACTACAGCATGCCACGCCTCCCTGTCCATCACCAACTCCTGAAGTTTACTCAGACTCGTGTCCATTTAGTCAGTGATGCTATCCAACCATCTCATCCTGTGTCGTCCCCTTCTCCTCCCACCTTCAATCTTTCCCAGCATCAGGGTCTTTTCAAATGAGTCGGTTCATCGCATCAGGTGGCCAAAGTATTGGAGTTTCAGCTTCAGCATCATTCCTTCCAATGAATATTCAGGACGATTTTGTTTCGGATGAACTGGTTGGATCTCCTTGCAGTCCAAGGGACTCTCAAGAGTTTTCTCCAACACCACAGTTCAAAAGCATCAATTCTCTAGCACTCAGCTTTCTTTATAGTCCAATACTCACATCCATACACGACTACTGGAAAAACCATAGCTTTGATTAGATGGACCTTTGTTGGCAAATCCATTTATCATGTGTTTTTTTCCATCTACCTGTTGATGAACATTTGGGATGTTACTTCTTTTTTGGCTGTTGTGAATGGTGCTGTGCCAGGCACTTTTAAAAGAATTTTACATTTCTTAATTCTGTTTACAAAAACCCTGGAGAGTATTACACAGATTTTATAAATGAGAAAAAAGAGATTAGGTCACATGTTCAAGTCACACACTTAGAAGAAGGGGGCTGATAGGGTGGAGCCAAGACCCAAATTTCCTATTTCCCTAGGTAGTGCTCTTTCCACTCTGCCCACTAGCTCAGCTCTGTGAGGGCAAGACCTGCCACTTGCTCCTGACTGCTCTTCCTTAATTCCTCCACAGTCACATGTGCTCAGTGTATTTGCTGTAAACCAGGTGAACTGAACCTCTCTAATGAGTAACATATAGGAAGCAAAGGAAGAGATGGGGCTTCCATGGTGGCTCAGTGGTAAAGAATCCGCCTGCCAGTGCAAGAGATGCAAGTTCGATTCCTGGGTTGGCAGTGTCCCCTGGAGGAGGAAATGGCAACCCACTCCAGTATTCTTTTTTTTTTTTTTTTCACTCCAGTATTCTTGCCAGAAGATTCCCATGGACTGAGAAGCCTGGTGGGCTACAGCCCATGGGGTCACAAAAGAGTCGGATACAACTTAGCAACTAAACAACAACAACAAAGGAATGACTAGAGATTATTTATAGGAAGTTACTTTTTATTTTAACATTAAATGTGTAGAACATCTGATTCAATAGCAGGATACTGTAAATTATTTATGGCCTATTCATAGGACAAAATACTATGGAGCCATTAAGAACAATGCTATGGAAGCACAGTGGGTGAGAAAGTGTTCCTGGGTTAGTTAGGCCCACCGCCCTCTAAAGGAAGCCACCAGCAACAACTCAAGTAGGAAAACAGGTTTACAGAGGTTCAATAGTCTGCATGAACGAAGACAGCTTGCAAGGCCAGAATTCTGTCTATATCCCCAAACCCACACTGTCAGCCACAATAAAAAAATTAAACAGAAATTTAACAAAATCTTAGCATTGAGATAACTTGTGTTTTCTTCTATTTCTTCAGAACATTTTTCACATTTTTTTTTTATCTTTTGGCTACACCACACGGATCTCAGCTCCCTAACCAGGGATCAAGCCCATGCTCCCTGTGGTAGAAACAGAGTCTTAACCCACTAGACAGCCAGAGAAGTCCCAAGAACATTTTTTCACATTTTTTTTTTTTACAGTGAACTTGCATTGCTTTTGAAATTGAGTAAAAGCATTGCATTTTCTCTCACAAAGAGAAGAATCCTGCTTAAATGAACTTCAAAATGTAGTTGAAAAAAAAGAGGAAATCTCTCATGGGGGAAAATATGGGCCACAAGGAAAGTAAGGAACAGTGCTGGCAAGAAACCCTCCATGGAGGTCTGGTTGTAGGGTTGCTTTATCGTCTCAACATTTGGGAACCATTAATGGGTGCTGAC
The DNA here is from genome assembly GCF_027580195.1 of Bos mutus. Lineage (NCBI taxonomy): Eukaryota > Metazoa > Chordata > Mammalia > Artiodactyla > Bovidae > Bos > Bos mutus. Next base: position 98,410,070 of record NC_091623.1, on the reverse strand, counting down.
CACCCCTTTCCTTAAATAAGCATTTTTATTTCCCAGTTCCTTGCAAAGCTCTTCTGATGATTTGAGAGAGTAGTTAACAAACCACACCAAATCAGATGCAGTTGTAGCCTGGCAGAAATTGGACATGTTCAGTTACTTAAGTTACATGCTTCAGTTCTCTAACCTATCTAAAATTTTACCTTGCTCTCACTTTTTTTTTTTTTTTTTTTTTAGAATTTTTTTCTTAATGATGAAAACTTTGAAGATCTACTCTTAGTAATTTTCAAGCATACAGTATAGCATTATTAGCTATAGTTACCATGCTATATACTACCTCCCGTGACTTACTTATTTTATAACTAGAAGTTTGTACCTTTTGACTCCCTTCACCCAGCTTGCCCTCCCCTGCCTGTGGCAACAACCACATGTATCTATGAGGTTTTTTGTTTTTGTTTGTTTTGGTTTTTTTTTGAGTCCACATATAAGTGAGACTCTCATTTCTGGTTGTTGCCAGTGAGCACTGGCTTGGGGCCTGATTTTTATCTTCTCTGTGTCATCCCCACCAGGGGTCTGAGAAATAACCCTTCTTCACATTATTAGTATAAGAACAATACTAGTTTGTTATTGTTTCTTACTGTGGGTAGGAACCACATTACGAAAAACAAGTCATTGTCGCTAAGGACTTAGGTTGTTGATATTTAATTCCAGATTTCCCCTTTCAAGTCCTGTCTCCTCATTCAATCAGCAGTGATGTGGCTCCACAATAGCTGTAATATTGTCATAATTTCCATAGAAACCGTCGGTAAAGCTGCAAACACAGGATTACACCCTCGCTGCAGGCTGAGGCAGGAAGGCCAGATGGGCTCTGAAGGGGAAAAGGCCCTCAGTGGGACATAAATCACTAGGTGCGGGGGGGTGGGAGTGGTGAGGGGATGGGGGCGGGGTGGGGAGGAGGTGGGAGTTGGGAGGGGATCGGGTGGGGAGGGGAGGAAGCCACTTCAGGAGAAAACCTCTATTGGTGCAATCTTTGCCACAGGGTAAAATTCCCAAATGAAGTGGCCAGCCGTGCAGGCTCCTGTCCAAGGCCAGTGTCTGGGCTTGGTTATTTGTTTGGACCCAGATGCTAAGGAAGCTGGAGACAGATTTCTTCCTGTGTGGGCTGCTGAATTCCTTGGTCTTCAGCCACAGACAGACAGACAGACATCAGTTCCTGGTCAGCTCCTGTGTATATGAAGATAGGGACAGAAGTAACATGTCATCCCTATGTGCCAAGCTGGACTGTTCACATGAATATCTCTTTGGACCTTCACAGCATCTCTGAGGGGAGGATATTATTATTGTTTCCATTTTTCAGGTGAGGTAACTGGGTTACTCTCACTCCCTCTCCTTCAGATCTCAGCTTCATCTTGAGTGTTTCCAGGACCTTTTTCTGGGCCCTCAAAGCCAGATGAGGTGTACCTGTGTACTCACCAGTGTACCTCTATTGGATACTTATCATTCTTGTTTTAGAAATTCTTATTTACCTCTTTCCACTAGCCTGGAACCCACTGACGGCAATACCTTTGCACAGCAGTTAACGCATAGTTACATATTTTTGAATGAATGAATAAGAACTGGTAACTTAATCAAAAATTTATCTTTTTCACAGTTGTATTCTTGGCAGTTAACACAATCCCTGGTATATAATAAGTGAAAGTCGCTCAGTTGTGCCTGACTCTGTCCATGGAATTCTCTAGCCCAGAATACTAGAATGGGTAGCCTTTCCCTTCTCTGGGGGATCTTCCCAACCCAGGAATTGAACCCAGGTCTCCCACATTGCAGGTGGATTCTTTACCAGCTGAGCCACAAGGGAAGCCTGGTATATAATAAACCCTCATTAAATACTTATGTGAAATAGTGAATAAATGAACATCAGCTAATTCATCACACAGTGTCTCAGGGAGTCATGCCAGGCTATTCCAACTTTTGCACTGTTTCATGAGCTGGTAGGAGAGGTCATTTTCATGTTTGGCCAGGCAACTCGGAGTGCATGACTTCTTGGTAATGGATCCAGGGGATCTTCTCAATCCAGGGACCGAACCCAGGTCTCCTACACTGGAGGCAGATTTGGCCAAATCACTTGGCCTTTGTGGGCCTTAGTTTTTCTGTTTTTAAATAAAATTTTAGTTGAGTTAAATATGAGTTTTTCTCAGAGTGTACTTCTTCTTAAAAAAAAAGTCACAAGCAATCTTATCATCACCCCAGTAAAAGTGGAGCTGCTTAGATAGAGGCTCCTCCAACTTTCCTTTCATGCGTCTCACCTCCACTCTTGATATCCTCTGAGAAAGCTCAGTGGACACTAGGTCTCTGGTAAACACAGCTGGGGACCCACAAGAATAGCTTGTATTTAGAGCCCCTCTGCTTCTAAAGTTCAAGAATTCTAGAAATATGGGCTCTGAGCCCCACAGAAACTGTATGTAGCCAGTCCTAGGCTGATGGTATGTGCCACCTGTCTTTACCAATAGGTTTTGTGCTGGTCAGGACTGGATGTGGGATTTGGGGGGTCTTGATTCTGATTTTTGCACCCATAACCACCACTTCCCCAAAGGGTATTATCATTGAGCAAGTTATTTCATGTCTCTGAACCATTTTCCTTAACTATAGATTGGGACAAATATTCCATCATGATTGGGTTTTATGAGACACAGAGTGATAACTACCACTCACTGTGTAATAACTAAATAAATAGTATATTTTGTTGGGAGCAGCTATATCACTGCATGTTCGTGCTGGCTCTGCCCCAAAGGCAAGGCTCTGAACACCCTCGGATCATTTCTCATGGCTATGTTTTCAAGGAGCAAGCTTGAGAGATGAGGTAACGTTTCCCCCAGACAAAGAGTTGTCTTACTTCAGCTTCCTATAAAAGTAGCGAATCCCCCAAACACAGAATTCCCGCATAACACAACCCGCTGTGAGTATAGGCATCCACAATGGGCTCTTGGTATCACCCCTGTGAGACTTGGGGTGTAAGCTCTCCATGAAAACTGATGTAAAACTGTCTAATGCTATTGTCATGAGTAATAACACCCTTTGTCTTTGACCCAGGAATCTCCTGTCTTCTACCAACATGCAGTAAATAGTAACAAGTTAGCTTATTAGGCTGTAAGCAGGATAAAATCTCAGACTCTACACATTGCTTGGCACACATTAATGTCATATATATATATATATGACATTAATTAAATATCATAATAGCCACAGGCAGTAGGTAGTTCGAGTAACCATATTTCACAGATAACAAAAGTTAGTTTCAGAACAAAGTTCAGAAACTTTCCAGAGATCATGCAGCTATTATATGGCAGAACCAAGATATTAAACTAATATCTATCCTACTCCAAAGTTATACCTTTGATTATATTTTCTTCCTAAAGCACGTGAAGTAATGGCTAGGAAATCCCTTCCAAACTCTAAAGCATTATGCACACATGTTATTGTTATTAATGAAAATATAATTATGATGTGAGCTCTAGGAAATTGACTCATGTCAACACATTTGTATTGATTGTCTGCTATGGCCCTAGCTCCCCACGGCAGACAGAGCTGCCTATTTAAACTTCTTTGGAGAACCTGGGCTGCGTAATCTTCATGCTACTGGCTATGTGACGTTGGACAGATAGTTGACATCTTTGTATCAGTCCAGACTCAGTTATAGAAATAGATACCATAATCGGTACTTTGGAGAGAAGGAATTTAATCCAGAGAACTAAGGATATACATGTTGGAAGCTGCCAGAACAAAAAGGAACATGGCAGTTACTTCAGAGATAACTAGAGGAAATACCAGCCATCCAAGGTGGAGGGAACAAAGAGATGGGGCTGCCAGAATTGGCGTGGGGTTGGGGTGGTGTACTTAGAGGGGCTGCCCTGCAAGATTGGCTCTCAGAGTTCTGAGGAGAGAGCGCCACCTGGCTGCTCCCGCTGCCCTTGAGTGAAGTGAGTGAAGTCGCTCAGTCGTGTCCGACTCTTTGCGACCCCATGAACTGTAGCCTACCAGGCTCCTCAGTCCATGGGATTTTCCAGGCCAGAATACTGGAGTGGGCTGCCCTGCAAGATTGGCTCTCAGAGTTCTGAGGAGAGAGCTCCACCTGGCTGCTCCCGCTGCCCTTGAGAGGGTGTGGCAAAACAGACTACTGTATATAAAATAGACAAGGACCTACTGCCTAGCACAGGGAACTCTATTCAGTATCTAGTAATAACTTATAATGGAAAAGAATCTGAAAAAAAGTATGTGTAATGGAATCACTTTGCTGTACGCCTGAACTGTGAGTCAACTGTACTTCAGTAAAACACCTAAATGAACAAACACTGGGAGTGGGAGAGTGGAGACAGGCTGGAGGCTGGAGATGACTGCAGCTGCAGGAGCAGGGGAGCACGGAAGAAGCTCTGTTTCCCTTTCTTTGGCTTTCTCTTCTCCATTGTCTGCCTTCTACTTGCTGAATAGGAAAGCAGCTGGTTAAGGGTCCCAGGTGATGTAGCTTGCAGGCTTCCGGCTGCATAGGGATTAGCAAGCAAGCATGCAAGGTGGAAGGATGGACGTGGGGCTGAGAAGCGGTAGACATGTAACAGACACAATTGCTTCCCCTCGTGCCCTCCCTGTAAAATGGGGATAATATCTATCTCATTATATTCTTTTGGAGGATTAAATGAAATAATCCCATTGCTTGAGACTGATTGCAAGTGCCCAGTAAATGTAAGCAATTATTACTCTTATGTTAAGCTTGCTTTCTGAATAATCTGCCACCTTTGTCTGAGTTGGGGGAGGAGGGGGGAGCTTGGGTGTTGTGCTTGCTTCAGGAATTATCAGGCCAGCTGGGAAGCTGGTTTTGCTAAGCCCCATGTGGAGAACAGGCTTCAGGACACAGCACTCACCCTCAAGAGTCAAAATGGGAACCCTCTCCCCAGAGATCTTTAATTATCTGGTTGTCGGGATGGTGTTGATAGATGAAATGCCTGTCTGAGATGGACTCTGTGGTTGCTCTGATGTGGGATTCTCAGTTTACTTCATTTGTCATCCTGCTTCCTCTCTTTCCCAACATAAAGGCCCCCTAGCCTTTCACTTCCCTCTCTTGCAATTCTCTTTTCACAGAAGATAAAATGTCCTTGGCAAAGTCAGCCAGATTTGCATTAACACCCAGCTCCTCAATGCTTCCTTCTAGAGCACCCTCTCCAAGTATACAGCCAGCTTCAGTTAGCCTGATAATTCAGGATGTAGATGGTCAAGTAGAAACAACAGAAGTTCACATCCCTACACCATGTTTTATTAACTCTGTGACCTTAGGCAAATCACCTCTCTGAGCCTTGGTTTCCTCATCTGTAAAATGAGCATGGGAATTGTATATGTATCATAGGGTTTCTCGGAAAATCAAGGACCCTAATTCATGTAAAACCCTAAACCCAGCGTGCCTCACATTTTGTAAACCCTCGATATACAGTAACTATTATGACTGCCTATCTGCACTATGTTTTCCTTTTTTGAATTCCTGAAATAGAGTTGAAGGTATTAATTTATTTAATCCACAGATGTTTATTGGTCATCTGTGCAAGTAATTGGTGAGCCCAAAATGAGCAAGAAGCAAACCCGACTTGGTGAAAACAGAACAGAATTCCGGCATTTAAGGTGCTAATGGTTTGGGAAGTGGTGGGAAGGGGATTGGTCACATGCACAAACACACTGGTGATATGGTGGGTGTGATCAGTGTTACAGTAGGGGTTGGCACAAGGGGCCACAGGGGCTACCAGACAGAGAGGAGACTGAAACAGGACCTGAGGGATAGGGAAGCCTTTCCATGGCCCAAGCATGCATTTGTGTTAGCCTGGCAAAGTGTGCATGTATGTTATGGTCATGGACATTTATGCTGGTGTGTGTCTGTGTGTTGAGACGGGATGGGAGGTGGGGAGAACAAGGGTGTTTCCAAGCTGGGGATCTGTAAAAGAGAAAGCATGGCATGCTGAAGAATATGGAAATATACATGGAAATCTATCTATCTATGTGGAAATCCTGTAGATGGTGAGGGCATACACTGGGCAGAAGTCAATATCAGAGAGGTCGGCCAGAGCCAAGTTATGCAGAGCTTTACAGAGCATGTGCAGGCCACAAGCTTCTGGACCCGTCTTGCATCCTCTCGGCTACCTCCTTCTTTCCAAAGGTGCCATGTGTCTCAGACCACACTTCGTAATCTTATGGCCTTTGTCTAACCAATACTCAACTGTCTCCTAAGACAGCCCTGACTTTGTTGAGGAAGGCGGTGTGCCCAGCTTGAAAAACTCCATTTTCAAGCTTCCCTTATAGAGGGAAATAAGCATAGCTAAATGCCGGTCTTCACTGACACTGATGCGTACAGCCTGGAGGTACAATGACCACAAAAAGTCAGAGTGTGTATTGATAAGATCTGTAACCCACTTCTAAAAGATCAGTAATAACAAACACTTGAAGCTTTGAGAGATGTGTTATCTTATGCAGTGGCTAACTCAGGATAAACCCTTTACTGAAAAACTTTTTTGTAAGAGCAATAATTAAAGAGAGAGTGCAAAATGGTAGGACACAAGAGACATGAATTCTGGTCCCAGCTCTAAAAAGTCTAATTGTAATTCTGAATCAGCAATTAGCTATCAAATCATACAGTTCTCTGGGAAAGTGGAAACCAAGTCTCTCAGTCAGTTCAGTTCAGTTCAGTTCAGTTGCTCAGTTGTGTTCAACTCTTTGCGACCTCGTGAATCGCAGCACGCCAGGCCTCCCTGTCCATCACCAACTCCCAGAGTTCACTCAAACTCATATCCATCGAGTTGGTGATGCCATCCAGCCATTTCATCCTCTGTTGTCCCCTTCTCCTCCTGCCCCCAATCCCTCCCAGCATCAGAGTCTCTACCGTAGTACTATTAAGATCAAATGAAATATTGTAATAGTAATGACACTAGGTAATAGTCATTGAGTTTTTCATGTATTCCAGGCAGTATTTTAAGCATTTGACATGTATCATTTCACTTAAAACACAAAACATTATAATAATCTATGAGTGCTACCATTTTATAGACACACGAAATGAAACAGAGAGACTAAATCACTCTGACAAAGTCAATCTCTGCCATCTGACTCCAGAGCCCAAGATTACATTCTTAAGACTAATCGAATCATGTAGTAGAGATTTTGCAAAGCTGTATACTACATCCAAATTGCAGAAGGAAACGGCAACCCACTCCAGTGTTCTTGCCTGGAGAATCCCAGGGATGGGGGAGCCTGGTAGGCTACAGTTCATGGGGTCGCACAGAGTTGGACACGACTGAAGCGACTTAGTAGCAGCAGCATACTACATCCAAAGGGAAAGATTGTTGTCATTTTCACGTGTGACTTGCATGGGCCACTGAGAATCGGAACAAATAAAATATGCTAAAACATTCACCTTGTTAACGATGCCAGGGTTCAGTCTTTCAGAATCTGATATAGTTTCAGATCTCGAGTTCTTTTGTAGTCATCTTTCTTTCTCTCTGCTTGCCTTTAGCATCTTTGACTTTGAGTTCTGTGATTTTAATAAAGATTTTTCATCTCTGAATTCCACATATTTTTGAATTTGAGGATTCATATCTTTTATGAAACATGAACAGTTCTGGAAATGTCTTAGTCATTACCTATGGAGAATAACCTCTCTCTATTTCTATCTGAAATGCCTATTAATTACGATGAACCATCTCGCTGATGTCTCAGTTTCTTAACCTCTCTGTTGTATTTTCCATTTCTTTTCATTCTTCACCACAATTAGTTATTTGATCGTATTTACATTCCAGCTCACAAACTTTCTCTACAGAAACTTTCTTAATCTGCTTGATAACTGTCTATTAAGTATTTCATTTCACTGGCTATTTATTTCCAAAAGATATTTTCCCTTCCCCCTTTTTAAAATTTGCATTTTCTGTTTTGATAGTGTCCAATTCTGTTCCTGTACTTAAATGTTGTTTTTACTGGGGATTTCATCAATTTGAATACACTGATTTTATTGTATCTGACTATTTTATTATATGAAGTTTTCAATTTTCTACTGTACTTGCTGTATCGGCTAAATCTTGCTCACGATATGTTATTTTCTTACATGTTTTGCAATTTCTAATTGTGAATTCATGTTAGGTAATATTTTTCTGAAAGAGTCTAATGAACCTGGATCCAGCGTATCTCTTTTTGAGTGGTTTTGCTTTTGCCAGGTACCCCAGTGCTTTCTTTGCCATGATCATTTTTAAAGTTAATATTCCATTTTAAGAATTCCTTCTGGTTTAAAGTAAAATCTAAACTGGTGTGAATATCTTCTCACTGACAAATTCTGAGGAGACTCACCCATAATACCCCATCAAGAGCATGGGCCAAGGTGAAAGAGCTCCATATCATCATCCTTCATTAATAAGATTTTCCTTTTTTGTTTTTTTCATGGAAGGACCAAAACATATGTGTGTGGGGGGTGTCCGTTCTAATCACTCTGTCTTTGGTGAGGACCAAATGGCCTCATTTTTTGTCCTCCCAGAGCTTTAAAACCCAGATCCTTGGTTACCAAGATGCGCAACTTCCCATAAGGCAGCCAAGTGCCAGCTCTCCTTCTCCTTACTTCTGTTTTCAGTTCCCCTGTTTCTGCTCCTAACTATGCATTGATATTTTGTGTTGGAAAGGTTAGACCATCTAATTTGCCATACTGCTGTCCTCATCATTATAAACATCAATTGTTTTGTAGTCATAGAAATTGTTCTCTGATTGGACCCTTGATAACACAAAGTTTAGGTTAATTCTAATAAAATCAATTTGTTTCTTTCTTTGTTAGGTGATCGAAGGACTAATTAGCATTATGGAGTAATTTTCTGTGCTAGAAATTATAGACTAGTTCATATACTTTATTTAATTTTGCATCTTAAAATGGGATTTATGACCATTTGTATATTTATGACCATAGCTATATCAATTTCAGTCTAGGTCCACCACTTACTTGCTACGTGAGTTTGGTCAAGTTACATATGTTCATTCTACCTGTTTTGTCATTGTAAAGAGGGCCGTGCTAATAGTATCAATCCCACCAGGCTGTTATGGGAATTATGCAATAGATATAAAGCATTTAGGAAAGGTCTTGGGTGCATCGCATTTAACAGTTGTACTTCTTATCATTATCATTACTGTCTGTAGATGCAGTATAGTCATCATACATTCGTTTCTGAGGATGTGTACATTGGTGCTACTTTCTGTCCATACTACTTTGTATACATGCTTTTAATCCAAGTAAATTAACTTTAGATTTTTTTTCACTATAATTTTCCTGTCTAAAACCTTTAGGAGTGTTTTCAAGAGTTTGAGTCATCCTTCTCATTATAACATGTTAAGACAGTCCTTGATGTGGGATTTCTTCTGTAGTTTCTAATTACTTAGATATTTCCACCCTTCCAAAGGAAGCTTTTACTTATTTTTAAATTGAGCTTATATTTATAAACTAGCTCTGAGGCTCCGCTTTCATCTGTTTGTTCCAGGTGTTCTTTCCGTTCCCCTGAATGATTTTCCATTATGAGCAATTTGGTCTGTGATTTAGATCTTTGTGTCAGGTCTATGTATCAGTGACAGTGATGAGCGATATACCCATGTTAATTTTCTGGTCTTGGCTGTACTTCTGTTAATAAGATATGACCATTGACAAAAGCTGAGTCGAGTGTTCAAAGAGCTCTCTGTGCCATTTTCGCAACTTCCTGTGAACCTATAATCATTTCAAAATAAAAAGTGAAAAAAACTGTGTTTCAAAAGGAAAGTCAAAATGAGTTTTAAAGAAGATATCTAGGGATTTCCCTGGCGGTCCAGTTGTTAGGATTCCTCACTTCCAGTGCAGGGGGTGCTGATTTGATCCCTGGTCAGGGAATTTAGATTCCACCCGCTACACAGTTGTGGAATTTAGGTTATACATGCTACACAGTTGATTATGATGTGTATAATTCTATGCAGTTTTATTCCATGCATCTTCATATAAGCATCATGGTGCAAAATACAGAATTGTTTCATCACTACAAAGGACTCCCACATGCTACCAACTTTATTGTCTGCCTACCTCGTCCCTGTCCCCTGGCAACTACTGATCTGTTTTCCATCTCTATAGTTTTGTTTTGTTGAAGGTGTTATATAAGTGGGATTGTTATAGTATGTTACCTTGTGAATTATTTTTTGTTTATTAAGTGCTATTCCCTTAAGATCCATCCTAGTTTTTCACCTTTTATCTATAATTTGACCCTTTCTATTGATGGAGTGGTATTGCATCATGCAAATACATCAGACTTTATTTTTCCACTCCCCTAGTGAAGGAGATTTGGGCTGTTTCCACTTCCTGGCAATTAGAAATAGGACTACTATGAACATTCCTATACAACTTTTCATGTGAAAGTAAGTTTTCATTTTTGGATAAATGCCCCAAAGTGCAATTGCTGAGGAGAATGGTTGATACATATTTAGTCTTTTTTAAAAAATTGAAATGTAGCTGACATACATTTATGTTGATATATATTTAGTCTTATAGGAAACAGCCCAGTTATTTTCTGAAGTAACTGTACATTCCTTAACCAACAATGTAAAAGAGAACTGCTATTTTTGATACAATGATATTTTCTCCTTTAAGAAATCTCTGAAAATCCAGATTTTAAAAAATAAAGGACCTGTCTGGCAATGAAAACATTCTCCACTTAGATTGTGGTGATGTTTGTATAGCTCTGAATATACTAAAAATCCCACCGAATTGGGTACTTAAATGGTGAACTTTATGGCTTGTGAGTTAAAGCTCAATAAAGATGGTAAAAAAGTAAAACGATATTACAAGAAGGGATCTAATTATATTACCAAAAAAACTCATTCCTTCATTAAATCTCTAGTATTAAGAATTGACCATGTGGCAGGCATTACATGGAATGCTTAACAAGTATACACATCAACTCCTGACTTGTCTACTGACAGCTAGCATGTCATTTAACCATTCTCAACATCTGCATCCTTTTCTGTAGTAAAATTACCTTCCTTTGTGAGGATTAAATGAAATAATGCATATAAAGCCATTTAGAATGCTGTCTGCATAGTATCATCATTCTCATATTAAATTCATGAAAAGACATTTTCATCTTAGCAGTTCATGACAGTCTGGTAACAGTATTATGAGAAAAAAGAGCCATGTGTATTAATAAAAGATTACATTTTTTCCATTGTATATACAGGAGGACAAAGGAAGCAGCTGGTGTTTACTGATCACCTACTCTTCACCAGGGACTGTGTTTATGAGCCACTCTTCTGCGCCTTTAATACAAACATTGCCCCACTTGGGAGGAGTAGTATCTCCATGTAATGGAAGAGGAAACAAATTTTAAAAGCTTAAGAAAACTTTCCAGTTTCGTAAAGCAAGTTTCTGGTGTAACTGAGGTAGCGAACCAGGTCTGTGCCCCAAGCTCATGTTTTCCTACTTTTCATGGATGAAAGGAATTACTGTAAATTAGACTTTTCTCCAAACACTGCTATTAACTTAGGGTATGTAGTCCTTGAGCATTTCTTTCCTCTTTATTCAGAAACTAAAACTCCGCATAAATTGTTGGTTGTTGGGGTCTCAGATATTTTTAACATTTTTAATTTGGACAAAATTTGTATATCCTTATGGGAGTTCAGAAAAAGTACCAAGGTTTTGTTCATTTTTGGATTTCCAATTGTTTGGAGCTTGAATCCAGAGTTAAACTGCAAAAAACAGAAGTGCTGGTGGGAAAGCCCATGGCCAGAAGTGCTCGGGAAGAAGTGAAGAGAGAGATCCTGGAGACTGGAAAAAGGCAAAGCGCCCCCTGCCAAACTGAATTAAAAAATGAAACAAAAACAAAAACAGAATCCCACACCAGGAAGAAAAGAAAATTGTTTGCAATAGTATGACAGCGAAGCCGTTTCTCAAGTTTATTCACCCATGGATTAGTCTTGAGTTCCTTCTCTTTCTTCTGTAAATTCCTTTGTCTTCAGAAGCTGCCAAGTGTTGTAATGGAAGCAAAGACAGGACTCTAATGTCAGCCAATTTATTGAGGAAAGACAACAAAGAGAAGCTGTTTCTTTGTAGTGAGCCTCAATTTATACCACCCATTCCTCAGGTTTATGGAGGAACTTGGCTGCAGTTTTCTGCTGAAAAGAAACAACAAGTGCTTGCAATTCCACTTGGAAAACTTAGATCTTCCTGATTTCTGGATCAACACGGGGCAAAAATCCCAGTGAGCACTTGCATCAATGTGAGACAGAAGATCTTTGGTTAGGAACCCGCTAATTGATTTTCAGGGCTCTAAGTGCCTGGTTTTGTGTGGTGGCATGTTATAACTTATCTTATTTTCCATTATTGTATTTACTGTGAGCAGGAGAAATGAGGTCTGGTTCTCATATGATTCAAAAAACCAAACCAAACAGTCTTGGATTGGGTTAGGAAGTTCTCCGAACCATGAGAAATGACCTCAAAAGTGGCCAAAAAACCCAACAAGAATGAAAAATGGCATGCTGTAATTTCCAGGAGGATACTGGAGAGATCGGCTTCAGACGCATTTTATTTTGCATTGTTATTAATGGCTTGGAAAGAGGATGTAAACCTATTATGGCAATTATAGCTGCAGATGAGGGTAAATAGGATGGTGTTAGAGACACTAGTGAGGAAGAGACATAGTACAGAGCAACCTAGAGAGATTAGAAATATGGACAGGAAATGAACAAATGAGATCAGCCTGGAAAAGTAGAAACATGCATCTGGAGAAATACATAATTTGAAAAACAGAGAGGTACTTAAAGGAAGGGTCATACTTGGAAAGCAACAATGGTAAATGAGCTTTGGAGCGGATATCAATTTGGGATATGTTTGTAACATAATGGAAAAATAATACGAAGGCCTGGTGTTCAGATAGCCTTTTGGAGTGCTTTCTTTAAAAAAAAAAGGGGGGGCATTTCCATTATCTCATTTGATCATCAGCCCAAAGAAGTTGGAAGAAATAATTCATTCTCCATTAAAGAGATAAAGAGAGGTTAAGTGAGTTGCTTAAAGTCAAGCAATTTGTTCATAAAATAGACTTGGCTAAAAGATGGATATCTTGACTTGTTGTTGTTGTATTTTTTCTCTTTTCATGACAACACCTTGTTATTATATCTTAGAGCTCAGAATAGTCATTGTCTCTGTCTTAGCATTTACCCATCTCTTTCTGATATTGTACATGATTTAATTTCATCTGAGACTGAGCTTAATGTTACTAAAGCTTTAGACAGGGCATGAACCCCACCTCCCCACACCCCTACCTGTCTTTCCAGGATGAAGTGCTGCAGTGTGGGATGGACGATGGATCTCTGGCTTAGGAGTCAGAATCCTACACTAACAGTGTAGGTTTCCAGGTGGGCAAACCGTGTGCCTTCTTTACCTGTGTGTATTTTACCGGTAGGACTGAGTGGGTTGATTGCGTCTGTAGTCTCATGGAATTGATCTCTTTGAAGATCTGAAAAAACTGAAAAAAGAATGAAACTGGTGCAAGTGGACAAAGACAGAGAAGCCTGAGAGGTGGCGGGAGAGGGGCAGCGATCTCGACATAGATGCCTGTGATGTGTGGACTGTGGGCAGTTGTTAGCATATGGCAAGCAGGCAAATTTACATTTTCAAGGATTGTCGTTGCAAAACCTTCCTCAGGCTCCTCTCTCGTGCTCTTGTTAGTTCTTCTCTTAAAGCTGACTGTCATTTTCTTTTCTTTGGTAATGCAGTGTGAGTTTTGGGGCACCCTCATCTGCCCCTTTTTGTGGATGGCAGGTAGCAATCACTTACCTTTCTGGGTTCTGCCAAGGTCATGATGGCCTCTACACACATGGGTGGGCTCCTTACAGCCAAGGAGCTGATTCCTTCATCCCATCTCCTTACTTGATTAGCCTGTAGGGTAATACATGGTTCAAACTGAGCCAGCTCCTTCAGGTTGGGAATCAGAACCAAGAGAAACGCCTTTGATTCTCTCAGTGTGATTAGAACAAAGAAATATGGAGTGACTGAATGTTTAGAGAAGTGTGGCTGATGTTAACGGTGAATGTCTGTGAGGCCTCAGAAGGGAAAGGAGGTGCTTGCTGACAGATCCTGATTCTAGTCTGGCTGCTTACACTGAATCTTTTTAATACAGTCTCTCCTCCTGCCCGGCCACCACCACCACTTTAAAAAATTGTTTTATTGAGATTTGCTGTAACTTTTCAACAAGATGTTTTCACTAAGAGTCAACCAAATTGACACTTGTGGTTTGTGTATGTGTGTGCATGGGTCCATGTATGTATATATGTATGTTGGTATATATCCATCCAAGGTGACATTTAACAAGTGTCTCATGAGTGCCTTTATGTGCTAGGCACTGTGCTGGCACCAGAACACAGTAATGAATAAACAGAGCCTGACCCTCAAGGATCATGAGGAAGATGGAGAACAAAGCAGATAATCGTCACACACCCTATAAGCACGGAGCTGCAAGCTGGCAGAGACTCAGGGGAGCACCAGGGGTCACTGGATAGGGGTCAGGGGAACCTTTCTGGAGAAGATAGGGCCTGAGTTGATCTTAAAGGGTTATTTGAAGATTCCCAGTTTAAGAAGGGGATGATTGTTTCAGGCAGAAAGTATGACATGGGCCAGCACTTGTAGACAGCCACATGATGTGAGAGGAACCCCTGGTTCTTAGAGTGATGGGAACATAAAGTACAATCAGGACTGAAGAATGATGAAGCCCAGAGATGAGCACAAAGGCCAAGGATGGGAAGTTTTGTCCATCATGTTTGGAATCTTAGACTTTAACCTGAGAGGACTTGCGAATGATTGGAGGCTTCCATACAAGTAAGTAAAGAGAGGACATTTAGGTGAGACCAGAATGGTCACCTCAGCCTCTGACTGAGGCTGATCAAGCAGAGGGAGCAGACAGTGCAGAAGCACCCAGGGCTAAGACTCAGGTTTCTGGTTAAAGACTAGGTGAAGTGAGGTATCACTAGCTAGGTTACAAAGCACTGGAGAAAGTGCAGAAGGTTCTGGAACCTACTTGAGACATGAGTGTTTCAGTTTCCCTGGGAATCAGATCATAAGACAAGATTAGCCTGCAGAAAGGTTTCTATGGGATGCCCTTGAGATCAACAATAGTGGATGGGAAAGACAAGAAGGGAAGGAAGCATAATTGAGTAGAGGGAAAATGCAGCATCAACAGAAACCAGAGCTGACCCTGCCAGGAGGTCTAGAAAGAGGATGAACCTTCAGCTCTCAGTCAAGTTGGGCTCAGAGGACCAGGCCTCAACTTCTCATCTGTGTCCTTGGATGTCGGCCACGCCCAAGGCTGTGTCATCTTGGGCAAGGTGGACCGCCTTAGGTGAAGCAACATACAAAAGTGGCTGACGAGTGAGAACCTCTGCTGGTGGCACCTATGTGGCTGGGATCATAAGCCCTTTCCTGCTGAAGAGGGATCTGGGTGGTGGACCGCAGGGCCCACTGCAGGGGTGTGGAGGTTCTGGTGGCTTCTCAGGTAGAGACACCCCTTTTGCTTTTGGATGTTAGAGCTTGAAGCCAAGAGAGGAGGTCTGGCTGGAGAGAAGACTGGGAGGCACTGTAATATCAGTGATGAGAATGCTTGACCTTTTGGGGGTCATATGCACCCTTTTGAGAATCTGAAGAAAACCAGAGACTCACCCTCTCCTGGAAAAAAATGTGCCAAAATATATACCCACAGAATTTTTTGGCTTTCTTTGAGTCTGTTTCTGTCTTGTATATAAGTTTCATTTGTGTCATTTCTTTTTATATTCTGCATGTAAGGGATGTCATGTGATATTTCTCCTTCTCTGTCTGACTTACTTCACTCAGTATGACACACTCTAGGTTTTTGGCTTTCCTTGGACTGGGTTCACTCAATAACACTCTCTACCCTGAGCAACATCATGCAGTATTTTAATTAATCAGATCAATCAATCCAGTTTCTTGGAGCATTCGGAGAATATCAGATACTGTCCCTTTATTTCACATAAAATGAAAGTGTTAATTGCTCAGTCATGTTCAACTCTTAGCAACCCCATGGACTATAGGTTGCCAGGCTCCTCTGTCCATGGAATATTGGAGTGGATAGCCATTAC
This sequence comes from Bos mutus, assembly GCF_027580195.1. Taxonomy (NCBI): domain Eukaryota; kingdom Metazoa; phylum Chordata; class Mammalia; order Artiodactyla; family Bovidae; genus Bos; species Bos mutus. The sequence continues at coordinate 98,393,945 of NC_091623.1, read as the reverse complement.
CTTCTCCAAGGAATCTTCCCAACCCAGGGATTGAACCCAGGTCTCCTGCATTGCAGGCAAGCTCTTAACCATCTGAGCCACCAGGAAAGCCCATTTTACATAATCCTCATACCATATAGTTAACCATATTGCCCCATTTTACAGAGGCAGAAACTGAGTTTAAATAAACTTATCTGGAGGCACCATTGTTAGCAGGCACCGCAGAGCTTAGAATTGCAGTCTATGTCACTAGCATTGTTGGACTCCATTTCTGAGCTCCAGAGTTGGCTTTCTGTACATGCCTGGGGACCAGTCATTAGGTTTATGGACAGACACTACACTCCAGCAGCTGTCAGGGTCCAGAAACCTGCATTACTGAGAAGGAGAATCTACCACTGGCATCAGGCAGATGGCTCCAGAGTGCAGGGGTGGTTGGCACTGGCTAAGACTCCCAGGGTGATGTTAGCTTGAAGGTGGTCCAAGGTCATAGGAGTTTGGCAAGGGAGGGGGACCAGCCATTCCCTCACTCTGTCCCTAGTGGTGGGCAATTGGCTGCCTCAGATGTTTTTCTCTTGTATTGACGTTGTGATGGAAAATAGCCCACATTATGGTCTCAAGTTCACTGGCTAGTTACTTTCTATGTTACATGAAAAAAAAAAAAATGCCATAGAGGTGTCATTAGTTCTGCCCTTACTTCTAAGAGCCTTTACCGTCTTTTTATACTAATCAATGAGAAGTCATTTAGCAAGACCATAGCAAATCAGTCATCACAAAGTGAATGAGTCAAACTGGCCTTCTGTGGCAAACATATTGGGTTGGCCAAAAAGTTCATTTAGGTTTTTGTGTTACATTGAGTGGGAAAACCTGAACTAACCTTTATCTGAGTAGGATCTTTTACAGCAAACTTTGTGATAAAGTAGTTTCCTATAAGAACCTTTCATAGTCCCAAGGTTTTAAGTGAGGAGACCTTGCATTAAAACATTAGAAAAGCTTGAGGATTTAGAGAGAAACTCAACTTGATGCTGATAAAATAGACACTATACATTCACCTTAAATTTTATTCTAAATGTATAAAATATTCAGTAATCTTTTCTCTTAAAGCTACCCCATGAGTGATTTGCAGAACTCCTGCTTAGAAAAAGAAAATGGCCCTAATTTTAACTTTAATTTTAATCAAATTCAAGGCTATGTGGGTGTTTATGTACTTGTTTTCCACAGTGGCATTAGCTTAAAACCCTCATTACCACAGATCCATTGTCCCACTGTCCAGCATCTCATTATACATTACTTTCCCTCTTGCTATAGAGAATCCCCATCAAATCTATAAGTAGGTAAGTGTCAATAACAAAATGTCTTTATCCATCTTGTCAGCAATACTTTAGGGTTTTTGAAGGTCACTGGAAATTATTTGTGGCTTTGAAATCATGAAAACAGGGCTTGGTTACATTTAAAAATATATATTAATTAATTATGCATACCTTGGAAGATGCTCAGTATATAGTACTGTAAGTCCAGACAGTCCTTATCTGTTTTGGTTATGATTACAGCAAAGAAGCAAGAATCGAATTTGGCTGGGGCCCAGGGTAATCAGTTCTCCATTTTTATCCACTCACCAATATAGGGACTCCAAAACCTGTTCTTTTAATCATTCTGTGCCACCATGATGACATACACCAGCAACTGCTTTTTAATGAATCAACTCATCTTTTTGGACCTGTTCTTTCATGGTTGTGTCAGCCTATCCGCTCAGCTCTTCTACTGACCCATTTCACAGATGAGGCAAACTTAGAAGATGTTCAGACTCATTCCAAAGTCAACTAATTGGAAATGAATTTGGAAAATCTAAGTTTTTCCTCTATTTCACTCTCTGGCTCTCACCTCTTATGTTTACGATCTCCAATAAAAAAATGAGTGCCTGGACCTTAAAAAGTGTCGAGGCACTCTGCCTGGGGCCAGGTCAGCATTTGTCCGGAGTCAGAAATCCAGGATTTCACTTGGGATCAGTGCACACAGGTGACCAGTCCAAGAAAGAAGTGCTCATTCGTTGACATACCAGTGACATGCGAGAGGAGCCTGTTTTCCACTCCACTGTTACTTTGGGGATTTGCTCAGAGAAACCTGTGACTGCACGGTTGGGCATATGTCTCTACCATTCCTATTTCTCTGAAAAGATAGGAATCCAGAGGTTGTTGAGGCCCTAGAGCATTTGCTACAGCCAAGTACAGGAAACCGGAGGGGAAAAAAACCCCACAAAAGACATGCAGCCAAAGTCCCTTCCTGGAGACGGGTGGGAAACCTGGAAAATGAAAGCTGGGGTTCCAGCCTTGCACTTGGGGGTTGGCTTGCTCTTTTGAGCTTCCGTCCAAGAGTGAGTCTCACATCCCTCATCTCGGGGTGAGCTGTTGTGCTGGGCCCGGAGAGATCTAAATTCAATCACATATGTTTCCATTCAGCCCAGAGGTGAAACTGATTGCTCGTAACCAGAGATCCTGCAGCATCAGCCCAGGCTCTCAAACTGACTTTTAGCAGAGGGTCAGGGAGTTCCAGGACTCAAGTCTTGTGGCTTAGGGCCCCCATGGGGGTAGAGTGAGGGTGTGTGGGGAGGAGGTGTTTCCCTGGAGATAATTCATTGCTCTCAGTCCTGAACAAGCATCTAACTCTGCTTTGGGAAAGAACAGCCTTCACCTTTGAGACCAGAGTCCCCATTCCTTAATGCCTAAATAACTCAGTCTCCAAGTGTCCTGATATCAGAAATTCAAGTGACTCTGAGCCAGGAAGGTGGTATAAAAATATGGAAGCCAACTCTACGTGAAGGATGAGGAAGCAGCAGACATTATAGCTGATTGGGGGAATATTCTTTCCCTACATGTGAACGGGTTCCATTCCAAGAGCACGTTCGTGAGTTCAGTTTGTTCATAAGTCCAACAAAGTTAGCTTAGATACCCAACTAACACAATTGTCTATATAGTACTGTAGTGTAATAGGTTTATAATACTTTTCACACAAATATTGCATAAAAAATAAACACAAAAAATAAAACATTTTAAATCTTATGCTATTAGTACCTTGATAATGAAAGACAGGGGAACTTGGTGTGCTGCAGTCCATGGAGTCAGTAAGAGTCAGATGGGACTTAACAACTCAACAACAACAATAGTACCTTGACAAGCATAGTAGTACAGTACAACAGCTGATGCTTCCTAGCAGTACCGGCTACATCACTGCAGCTTTCATGCTTGCTTCCAGATATCCTGGTCTTGAAATAAAGATACTACTCTACTCTCTACAGTTGTTATTGCTTAGTTGCTGAGTCGTGTCTGACTCTTTTGCAACCCCGCAGGTTGTAGCCCACCAGGCTCCTCTGTCAATGGGGATTTTCCCAGGCAAGAATATTGGAGAGGGTTGCCATTTCCTTCTCCAGGGGATCTTCCCAACCCAGGGACCAAACCCATGGTTCCCGCATGGGCAGGTGGATTCCTTACCACTGAGCCAGCAGGGAAGCCCACTCTATACAGTACTGTACAGTAAAGTATACAAAAGTAGAACCACTTACAGAGGATGCACGTACGTGACAATGTACGCCAGAGACGTGAAGCAGCACGTGACTGGGTATGCAAACACACGTTCTAACATTGAAAGTTCTTAGGTAGGGGACTTATTGTACATGTTTGTTCCAAAGAGCAGCCTGTCTTCAGCTCTAGTTGATAGGCACCAATGTGTCTATGAGCTCAGAATTGCCAAATGTTCCAATTTTTTTTTACTCTAAGTTTGAATATGAAATCTATACATTTAAAAATATTGGCTAAAATGAAAAAAGTCACTGCACATATTCACTTAATACCAGTCTCACTGCTGCAGGTTGGATTTCCTGGGAACCAGATTCTGAGAAGAATAAAATGTGGGAAGTGTATTAGGGAGTGTACTTAGGCTCAAGATCTGTGGAAGGGAAGGGAAAGGAAGGGATGGGCAGAAGGGGAAGCTCTGATGTGGTCTTGACAAAGACTTCAGTTGACTTGATAGGCATGAAACCAGGATAACCCCTTAGAGTAGTTGCCCTTTTGTATCTGGGAGGCCAGGCCTTTATATGCTTACATTAGCAATCACTGGATCAGGTGCCCTTGTGGGGTGGGTACCCTAGACAAGGACAGTTTCCAGGAAAGGGTTGGAGCACCTGAGCAGGGGGCAAGGGCTGAGTCCTTCAGCCCTGAACTGGGGGCTGGGTTGAGATTCATGTCTATGCAGACTCCTCCTTGCCTTGCTCAGATACTTGCTCTTTGTGTAATTTCTGGAAGCAAAAACTCTAGGATGTGAGTGTGCCTCTTTTCTTGTGGGGTCTCAAGACCTCTTTTCCCACAGCTGGTCTTAGGGCCACACTAATACTCATTAATGTCCTCTCCTAACCATTCTAGATTCTCCTTGAGCATGTACATGCTAAGTCTCTTCAGTCGTGTCTGAATCTTTGTGACCCTATGGTCTGTAGCCCATCAGGCTCCTCTGTCCATGGGATTCTCCAGGCAAAAATACTGCAGTGGGTTGCCATTTCCTACTCCAGGGGATCTTACCAACCCAGGAGTCAAACCCTGGTCTCCTGCATTGTAGGCACATTCTTTACCATCTGAGTTACCAGGGAAGCCCCTGGGAGTGAAAGTAAAAGGGGTCACTCCTGCTTCTTCCCCTAGGTTCTTGGATCCACATGCTCTTCCTTTCAAGACACAGCAGTGTATAAAGGGGATTGATTTACAATGCACAGGACGTCCCGAGGATGGTGCCTTGTCCTTGCAAGCGGTCGTCTCTGAATTGGTGCCTCAGTTGTGCCTTCAGTAGGCCATTCCCCCTCGCTCAGGTTGGCAGCTTCAGGGTGATGGGGTATTTGACATAACTGGTGGATCCTGCAGTCACGTGGCTTTTCTTGCATCTTATTTGTTGTCAAACAAGTCCCTTGATCTGATGTGATTGCTATGTGAATCCTTGCCAGTGTATCAAAATCTCCTTACGTCCTCAGATAGGGTTGACTGAGGCCACAGCAGCAGAAGGGGCACATCCATGTCTAGAATATGTGTTCATTTCTATAAAAATGAATCACTGTTCTTTCCAGTGTGAAAGGGGTCTAAGGTTATCTACATCTGTGTGTATCTTTGAGGGATGGTGCCATCTTGGGGAGGCATCTGTTCCTGGCAGGCATGATGTTTGAGAGCACCAGTAGTGGGATCAACACTGGTGTGTGGACATTCTCTGCATGGCCTCCATCCCTGCCACCGTGTCTTGTCTCCTCCATTCTTGTGCCCACTGTGTGCCAACATTGGGTTGAGGATAGCTGATGTCAGCTAACTGAGACATTTTGTCTGCCTCATTGTTTCATGCCTCTTCTGTGATGGATGCTCTCTGGAGGACATTAAGATACTATATATATATATATATACACACACACACACACGCATATATATCTTCACTCTTTATGCCCACTCCCATAAGTCTCCCATGTGCTTCTAACTAAGGCTACCTTTTCCTTGGTCTTGAATCCTTCCCCTTACCACCTAAGAATGCTTCAACACTCACTCTACATAATCTTGAATCAGTTTTCTTTCCAAAGTGGATGCTTAGGTGTACTGTCTGAAGCTCTGGCCATTTGGGAAAGGATCTCTTCACTGCTGTCTTTCAGCACCACCCCTGAGTGGGACTGTCAGGTGGCCATGGTCAGACATCAGTGTGGTCTACACACTGAGCCAACCCTTCTAGAAATCAGGCTCAGGTGTTCTCCTCCTCCATCAGCTGATCCTAAGGACCATGCTGCTGCTGCTAAGTCACTTCAGTCGTGTCCAACTCTGTGCGACCCCATAGACGGCAGCCCACCAGGCTCCCCCGTCCCTGGGATTCTCCAGGCAAGAACACTGGAGTGGGTTGCCATTTCCTTCTCCACTGCATGAGTGAAAAGTGAAAGTGAAGTCGCTCAGTCGTGTCCAACTCTTAGTGACTCCATGGACTGCAGCCTACCAGGCTCCTCCATCCATGGGATTTTCCAGGCAAGAGTACTGGAGTGGGGTGCCATTGCCTTCTCCACCTAAGGACCATAGGTGTGTAACAAAAGTACTGGAGCAGCAGTAGTGAATAACGTGGGAGACAGGGCCACTTGCTCAGATAGTTTACTTGTGCCCTTTAGCCCTTCTCACAGTCATTTGCTGCTTGGCCAATTGCTGCTTAGCCAACTTAATCTTATGACTTGGCGGTTCTGATAGAACCCAGCTCATGGTGGATATTTCTGACCGCATGACCACTTCTTGACCCAGGTCAAGTCTTCTGTCTCTACCAAGGTCCAGTAACATTCAAGGACCTATTTTTCAAATACTGCATAATTCTCTTACCCCAGAGCCCTAAGAGTTCTTACCTGTGAACTCCTGTTGGAAGTGCATAACCTTCATGGGGTGACTTTTCCCAGCACGAACACCTCCAGTGCAGTAGAATGTATTGGGGCATATGGCTAAAGGGGCAGGGCCATTTGTATTGCATCCTGGACCTTCTGTGTAGCCCTTTCCTATTCTAGGTGCCGCTCAGAGCTGACAGCCTTTGATGTATATGTGCTGTCAAAGTGTCTCCAGGTATGGATTAAGTTGTGTTTAAAACCTGAAGAGACCACCCAGGCTTTGGAGAAAGCCAGAGGCCTGCAGAATCATCCTCCACTGAGGAAATCAACAAGAATGTCCATCCGGGAAGAAGTAGGTTTGGTGGCTCATTGGTAAAGAATACACCTGAATGCAGGAGAAGCAGGTTTGGTCCCTGGGTCGGGAAGATCCCCTGGAGGAGGAAATGACAACCCACTCCAGTATTCTTGCCTGGAGAATCCCGTGGACAGGGGAGCCTGGCGGGTACAGTTCATGGGGTTGCACAGAGTTGGACATGACCGAGCAACTACAGGTTTGCACACCATCACAGCTTTGCACACCTTGCTCATGTTAATAGAAGTTTGAGTTGGAATAAGCCCCTGAGAATACTTTTCTTTGGCTATCACTTTTTTTTTTCTTTTTTTGGCTTATGTGTTTCAAGGATAGGATTGTTTGTCAGGTTATTTCTGTGTATTTAATATGTAAACATCTAATAATAGCAGGTGAATCATCGCTTTGATTTTCATTCTGTGACACTGGAAGTACATGACTAAGGTTTCCTTTGTTTGAAATGTAGGTAAAATTAATGGACCCAGATGACTTAATGGGCAGTTCTGAGATTAAATGTTTATTCGCATTAGAATAGCCTGTATATTTCACAAAAGCCTTGTGTGTGGCTTTTGCCCCTTGACAACTCTTCTCTGTTTTGTGACTATGTTTTTCTTCATCCTTCAAATCAGGACCAGGGAGAATATTTACCCATAATTATATAGCAAAATATAAATGTCTTTTTAAAAAGTAGAATTTTTCAATAGTCAAAACTGTATAAATTACCAAGCACTTATTTTACATATTTGGGGGATTAAAGGGAAGACAGAATATTCTTGACTCCCCCCCCCATTCAATTAATTTCCCCTCATTGATTCTACTCTTCCAAGCCTTATAGCAGAGTTGGAGACTACAAAGATAAATAAGACGTAGTCCCTGACACAAATGAGTTCAGCAAATAGTAACCAGAACATTAAAAAATAATGGTAGGAATGTTATTGTTGTGCTTAAGTTGCTCAGTTGTGTCCGACTCTTTGCAACCCCAAGGACTGTAGCCCACCAGGCTCCTCCATCCATGGAATTCTCCAGGCAAGAATACTGGAGTGGGTTGCCATGCCCTCCTCCAGGGAATCATCCCAACCCAGGGATTGAACCCAGGTCTCCCACACTGCAGCTGGATTCTTTACCATCTGAGCCATCAGGGAAACCAGCTGCCATCTAATTAATTTAGTTTGTGCTAAGAGCTTTGCATGAATAATCTTATTTAATCTTCAATATATCTACTGTCCTTTGCCCACCCCACCCCCCATACTTGTGCCCTGCTTTCTCTCACAACCAGCTTAGATCCCATGCTTTACCCTCAATTCCCTGAGTTTCCTTCTCCCTTCTCAGCACTCATCTAGCAAAACCCTGGTGAAATTCCACAGGCTGCCTGCTGCAAGACTGCATGTATACAGCTGTACATGACTAAAGGCATACTTCTTGGTCTCTCTTGAAATTTATGGTTGCTACCTGGGACGGGAGAGATCCTTAGTCCTGTCAGGGAATCATACCGTATTTCTGTAGTCCCTTTATTCTCCTACAAACTGATTTTATCCCAGCTCCTCACCCCTCTTAATTTTCAGTACCTTTTCTCCCAGACTGTCTTGGCTGATGGCAGAGAAAACAGACACAGTCAGAAGAGAACTGCTGTAAACCCCCTCCATGAAATTTACCTAGCTGCCCATCTCTGCGCCAGTGTACTCTAACCCTCTGGTTACTGGTGGGGGGAACAGTCTTTGCTCTTGAGTAAGGGCACGCCCTCCATCTGAACACTAGATGTCACCTGTGCTGTCCCATTTCTCTCCCGCATCGTGAAGTGACCCCTTCTTTCTGAATCAGCCCCACTGACATTAAACCCTGCTGGGCTATTTCCTTCATAATGGATTCTACTTTCTCTAGTTACTGCTCTGTATCCTTGTCCCTGTTTACAAAATATCCCTTGCAAGTGTTGCTTATATTTGGGATTTCCCATTTACAGTTTGATTTTTCTCTTGGAAATGCTCTAATCAGATTTTTTTTTTTAAGACTAGTCTTCATTTGTTCTTTTTTTATTTATTTTTATTTTTTTGGGGGTGCTACATTAGGTCTTCGTTGTGGCTCACAGGATCTTCCCTGTGGCTAGCGGGCTCTCCAGTCGTGGTGCTCGCTCAGTATTTGCAGACTTAATTGCCCTGCAGCATGTGGGATATTAGTTCCCAGACCAGGGATCGAATAGCATCCTCTGCATTGGAAGGCAGATTCTTAGTTACTGGACCACTAGGGAAATTCTTCCAATCAGATTTCATGCCCACAGCTTCATTAAGACTGCTATAGTGGATGCACAGTAAGTATTACCTGAGTAATTTACTACTTGCTCACACACACACACACACGTAAAACACTGTAAGATGGACATGAAGATACTCTGTAGGTGTTCTGGACAAGGCCCTTGGTGATTTCACGCAGTGATGAATTCTCAGCTCCCCTCGGTGCTTGACCTTTCAACAGCACGTGAACACTTCTTCTTATTTGAAATAATTTTTATTTCTTGACCTTCACAGCACTGTACTCTCATGGTGTCCAGGCTGTCTCATTGACCTCTGCCCCTGCTGGTTCTTCTGTTAGCCCCAGGATGCTGACTTACCTCAGAGCTCCATTTCTGCTCATGTCCTTGGCCAGCTCATCCAGAGTCGTTACTTTAAATAATACTCAGAGGTTAACCGCTCCCAAATTTGTATCTCTTCCCTTCGATTTCTGATTTCGAATATCAGCCTGCCTGCTCCCCATCTCACTTAGGTGTTGAATAGGAATGTCACACGCATATTCCTGACTCTCCTTCCCAACCCCATTTCTCCTACAATCCCCCTCATCTTTCCAGTAGCCCAGCCAATACATTTAGTATAATCTTTGATTCCTCTTTTCCTCATACCCAGTCAAATCCAGCAGCAAATGTCATTGGCTTTACCTTGAACTATATCTAATACCTGACCATTTGTCACTGCTTCCACTGTTACCATTTGTTCTAAGAGACCAGACCACCATCTCACCTGACCTTCTGATGTGGAAAATTCCAGCCTATCCTCAAGACAATGGAATGACTTTCACTTCCCCATCCCTATCTTATTTTCCCAGTGTACTTGCTACCATTTTAAACACTATGCTTTTTTGAAAAACACTATATAATTTTATATTCTTGATTTATCCCTTCCCTAGGATGGAAGCTTCACTGGGGCATTTTGTCTATTTTATTCAAATATTTGTATCCCTAGTGCCTGGAGACCCATAATAGGTACTCAATAAATATTAGTTGAATGAATTAATAAATCATCACAAAAATACTATGTGGTAGGTCATAAGATGCTCATTTAGAGATGAGGTAACCAAGACTCAGAAGGTTGAAATAATTTGCTGAAGATCACAGAAATAGGAACTGGATGACTTGGAATATGGACTGAGGTTCCTCTATTTCCAAGTCCAGATCTTTAAGCAGTATAACTTCCTGGGTTCTAGTCCATAGTTTTCTTATGAATTCAGTATCAAATTTTTACAAAGAAATTCTTTAAATTAACATAAGGCTTTTGATCTTGTCTTATGCTTTGAATGGCAACTCATTTCAAAGTCACAGCTCTCTAATCACTGTTCAGGTACCAAATCTATTTTATAGTCATTCCTTGGCCCATGTATTGCCTTGGATTTAGCAAAATGATTCCTCACCGTCTTGAATTCAGTTGCTCTGAAATCTAGAATCAGGAAACCCTAAGAAGGCTTAGAGGAACAAAAATAGATCTTCTTAAATGCCCTTTAAGGACATTTTAATAACAGGACACTCTAAGAACTTTAAGAACAAGAACGTTCTTCTTCTATCTATTTACTCTTTCTTCAGACACAATTTGAAACATTTTTACATTCACTTACCTAAGAATTATTGAGCAATTTCTGTGGGCATGGCCCTATTTCATACACTCAGGACCCAGCGGTAAATGAAACACACACATTCCTTGCCCTCAGGGAGTTTACATTCTAGTGACAAGAGGGAAGATAATAATTAACATATCATGTGATCAAAAGTGCTGTGAAGATAAATAAAGCATAGAAAGGGACTAACAGGTGGCACATGGTATTCTGTTGAATAAGGGTATAAAATAAACTCCCTGAGATCCAGGATATTATTATTATCTTTTTAAAAAAATGTTTATTTGGCTACATCAGGTCTTAATTGTGGTACACAGACTCTCAGGTTGTGGTGTGGGCTCCAGAGAACACAGGCTCAGCAGTTGTGCATGGGCTTAGTGCTCCAAGCACGTGGGACCTTAGTTTCCGGACCAGGGATTGAACTGGTGGCTCCTGCATTGCAAGGCAGACTCTTAACCATTGGGCCACCAGGGAATACTTATCATCATCAGTATTATTATTCATATCTGTAGCACTAGATCCTAGGAAAATAAGTAGTATACACAGGATAAATGCTGAATATTGTGAGAATGAACGAATGCATAACCATGAAGAAGAGAGCCCAGTTAGAAGGATCCTGCGGTAGCTCAGGTGGTAGCTGGTGGAGCCTAAACACAGAGGGAAGCTTTGTAGATTTAGAGAAGAAATCATAGTGTGTACATATGTAATAAACCCAAGACTATTTCCAACCTTAAAGTTGGACGTGAACTGCAAATTGAATTGTACTGAGGAAGAGAAGTCAAGGTTTGGACAATGCCAATCAGGCTTTGGCCCGAGCAATAAGAATAAAGTAGCCTTGACTGAGGTGTGGAAATCTATGGATGTGGTAAGTTTGGTGGCCAAAGTTAAGTTTCTTTGGGACCATAAATTAAGTCGCTCTGCATCTCCCTCTCATTCTCTAATAGTTTCCTGAGATATCTAAAGCCAAATACTGCTGTGTATCCAAGGAAAACCATTCAGAGTCATTCTACTGTGGAAAAGAGCAAAAATCCATGCTGGTTCCACCCCTCACTCTCTTGGCCAGACACAGAGGCATCTTGTGTTGATCGCTGCCTTTCTTCTTACTCCTTGAATAAGAAGGGCACAGCCAACAACGGCTTTTCCTTTCAAACTCATCTCAGACACTTGATTTTGATTTAAAAAAGAGAAAGATGATTGAAGGGGATGAAAGAGGGGAAAAAATAGGGTTTGTTGTACATTTCTGCTCATGGCAACAGCTTGAACTGATTAGCTGGTTATTATGCATTCTTGTGCATGGCTTTTCACAGCAGTCTGATCCAGAGAAACATCTCAAGTCCTTTTCTGCATGGCTTCTTGCAGGCAAACCTGACCTCAAAGAGATTAACCAAGCCTTGTAATTTGAAAAAACAGACACACCCAAAATCATCAAGTGATCAAAAATATGGTATAAATAAATATATTTATCAGAGAGTGTTCTGGATTCTAATGATGGTAACAGGAGATAATTAGCATGCAAGAAAGGAAAAAAAAAACCTGACAAACCCACTAAATTTAAAAAAAAGAAGAAGGCAGTGGCATTTCTTTAGGATTGTAAATGTCCCCTATATATATATATATATATATATATATATATATTTTTTTTTTTTTTTTTTGCGTTTCCTAAGAAGAACTTGCAAGATCCCTTTAAACAAGTTTAGGGCAGTAAAATCAATGGGAAAGATTCAGACCTTTGCAGGGTTTGCATAGTATGCAGTTAATTCTCTTTTTACTCTGTTCTAAATATAATCCTGCTCATTTGCATGCCAATCCCCAGAATGCTTTGTAATTTCACAACTCTTGGCTAGTGGTCTCAGCACTTATGCTTTCAGAACAAAGCAAAATGTTTAGGGCGTGTCTTTGGCTTTAGTCTTTTTTTCTTTTTTTTTCCCCGTGCTTTGCAAAGAGTACAGAGAGGTGACCTTTTCTTGGCATTCATGCTGCAAGCCAAAGGATCACAGAAATAAAGTGGAGAATGCTGTGGACTTTTCCTGTGAAGACTGCATTCAGTCTAGTTACCCATGAATAACCAGCCACTTGGATTAACTCACTCGAGTGAGTTTCAGGGGGGTTTGGCCTGCCCTTTAATTATGTGACCAGGCTGGTTCATTTTAGGTTTAGGGAAAGCCTAAATCGGAGCATTCTGTACCCTCATTCTGCCGATGCTTTATGTAGCTTCTTTATTGCAAAGGAAGCCTTTAACTTAATGAAAAGATGTCACAAAGTGTGGTTGGTGGCCTGCCTTATAGAAATGTGAATTCAAGTTCCCTAACACAGACCTAGTCATGCTCAATGATAATCTGCGGAATTTCTGTGGAGGGGGGGAGGGTTAGGATTCATAAGGGGGTGAAGTGATCATAAGAGACTTGAAAAGGGGGGCTTTATGATTTTTGCACAGCAAGCCATTGTTGTTGTTGTTATTCAAATAGTGTATTTGGGTGTGTCTTTTTTTTTTTCCAGGAGAGTTTAGAAAGCTCCCCCATCAGGCCATCCCTCAGCCCCCCTGCCTATTTCCTCCAAACATGCCTTCCTTGGCCTTTTAATTGAAGCACATAGCAAAATAAGAATATATTCCAGCACCGAAAGATCGTATCTTTTGCTCCTAATAGCACACTTACCTTTGTCTCTCAGCCCTGCCTAAAGTAAACTCGGGATTGTGACCAGCACACATCGGACCGCTCACAAAAACCACGGCTGCGCAGTAACGCGCCAGGGCTTTTGCCTTCTCACTACAGGTGTTTTCTGCTCCTTGCTCACGGAGCAGCGTTACTGCTGTTTCATCGATTCTGAGAGCCAGACAGTGGAATTCCTTTAAAGCACAGTATTTCGAGAATTATGTTTACAATACAGAGAACAGCTTTTGGTAGCCGACACGGGGCCCCCTCGCAACCTTCCGAGAGTGAGGGTTACTTCGCATTTTTTGATTCCCATTTTCATGGTCTCGGGATAGCAGCGGCTGGCCAGGCTGCACAAAGTCGGCGCGGTTCTCGGCTTTCTAAGGGGATCGCGCCGGGTGTTTATACACTCGGTGACCAGCAGAGGCGGCGCCCGGCCTCCGCGTTAACAAAGGCGGCGGCTGCGGCATTCAGCCCGCAGGGTGGCGGAGGAGGGCGGGTGCCCGAAGAGAAGCCCGGAGCCGTCTTCTTTCTGAAACGAGGGTCGGGAAGGTGGGAAATCGGAACAGAGTCAGGTCGGAGGCGTGGGCTTGGTCCGCGGGGACGAGAGGGCGACGCTGGTGCTTCTCTGCCGACACTGGGGACTGCAGTATCCCCGCCCCGAACAGTCCCTCGCGCCCCCTGGTGGCGGTGGAGCAGGCTGACTGCTGCACTCGCAAGTCACCAAAAAGGAAGAAAAAGAAAAAGAAAAAGTGGGTGAGGCAGATGCAAAGAGGAAAATCAATAGGGATAAGAGAGTAGAGGGAGGAGTCGCGGATCAGCCATTCTTGTCTTACGGGGTTCCAGCTGGTACCGCAAAAAAAAAAAAAAAAAGCCAGGGCGTGAACGCGAGTGAGGAGGGTGTGTGTGTGTGTGTGTGTATGTGGAGCGGGGGGGAGGTCGGGGGTGAAAGGGGGACCAGAGAGATTTACTATTGTCTCTGGCAGCCGCCACGGGAGCCGGGGAGGGGGGCGGAGGCGAGAGGAGGCGGCGGCCGCGGCCAGCGCACCATTCGCTCCACCTGATCTCGGGGCGCTGTGCGCTGAGGAAGACGCGGGCGAGCAGGAGCAGAAGGAGGAGGGAGGCAGGCAGCTGCTGCAGCCACCGCCGCCGCCACCATGTCCTACCAAGGCAAGAAGAACATCCCGCGCATCACGGTGAGTCGGACACCACTCCGGCTCGCTCGCTCGCTCGCTCGTTCTCGGCTGCTCTGCAGGGGCTTGGATCCTGCCGGCTTCCCCGGCCAGTCCCCAGGGAGGGACCGCGACCAGGGGTCCGAGGGGGTGGAGAGCGGCGGTCAGTCCAGCCGGCGCGGCAGGGCGCCACCCAGACGGAGCGACCCTGGGGTTTGGGGAAAACCAAACAAAGAGGAAACCCAAACAGTGACAGTGGCGTGGAGAACTTTGGGTTATTTATCTTCCTTTCCCACCGCTCGGTAGTTCCCAAATAACAGGCCCTCCGTCGACCCCCGTGCCACCTGGGTCGTCCGTGTGAGCTGCCCCAGGCGAGACGTGATTTTTTTGGTAGAAGGTTCCTTCTTGGCGGGGTGGAGCATGGAGAAATGACACCTTTACCCAGAGGTCTTGGTTAGCCCGACCGCTCCCATCTCTGAGCTCCAGCCCCGTGGCTCTGATGGGGTGCCTGACCATCCGTCCTCACCTTGGCCACTGCTTGCTTGTATTAACCCCAGTGCGTATCTCGGTGCGTCATACTTGGGGACTGGACAGCTAACGTGGCTGTAGTGAGAATAACCAACTTTTTTTTTTTTGGCTCTTGGTGCATTTGCATTTTTTCCTGTAATTACTCCCCTTTACCCCAAGAAAAGGCTGAGTTTTTAGAGCACATTTTAGTTTGCGGTGGCAGGCGCGTGCTGTGTGCATGCCGCGTCCAACTGCCATTGTGTGCAGAGCCGAGCCCTTGCGGCCAGCGGGTGTCAGACGCGCTGGGCAAGCCCCTAGGGCGGGGTGGAGCGGGGATGTGCCATAACCAGGTAGAGAAGCCTCATTTTCGTTGGCGTCCAGCAAGCAGCTCTCGGAGCAAAAATACCGCGCCGGGTCTGGGATTTCTCCAGAATGCGCTGAAATGACGCCCCCCCCTGGAAAGGACACACGACAGGCTGGAATGGACAGTTTTAAAAAAGGGCAAGACAAAAGCAACAGAAAACCCACTGACATTTGTTAGTTGAGCACGAAGCAGTGCGGTTGTGCTTTGTCTGTAGCGAGTGAGGTGTGTGTGTGTGTGTGTGTGTAGTGTGCAGTAAGGGAACGTGTGGCTACTCCATCTTTGCAAGACGAACAAAGGAAGTGATGAGCTGGCCCCTGGGAGGCTCTGCAGCTGCCCTAGGGCAGTGATGTACCGGCTTCTGTAGTTCATTTGCCCCATCCACTCGGTTTTGCTGTGGGCACGAGTCTGTTTGCACTTGTTCCCGTTAGGCTTGGAACAACCTGATTGCCGTCCAGGACCTTCCCCTCTGCAGGCAGGAGGAAGCTCTTCTTGCTTTTAGTGCACTTTATTGTCAGGTGGTTTATTTCTCTTGCAGTATCCTAGCTTTTCAAGCATCTGAGCTTCACTGGACACACATGCGCCACACCCCTACCTGCTGCCCACCTGGTCCCAGGGGAGGAACACTCTCCAGGGGGACAGAGTTGGGATGGGTAGGGATTCTCTCGCCAGGTAGAGGCACTGGGCTTAAGCCCATCCTCCTTGACCACTACCTGATAGCGTTGACTTCACATTATTATAAAAACATAGTGAGTCTTTTACAATTCACAGTATTTTCTCGGTGCCAATTGGCTTTGCAAAAAACTGTGGTGATACTTTTTTTAAGCTGATTGGGACAAAAGCACAATTTTTCTACTTATTTCTCTAACTCTGGAGAGATGAACCACCGCTCTCATGCTATGACATGTGACAGCTATGCTGTAAATCTGCCACTTGCTGTATATCCAGTATGCACTTGCCATTTCTGTTTGGGATAAGCAGAGAACAGATTATTTTTTTCTTCCCAGTCTGACGGCAGTGGTTCTTCTTAGATTCAGCCTGTGCCCTGGTATTGAGGGCCACACCCATTCTTCTAGGTATCACTTAAGCCACCTTTAAGGAAAGATACCGACGTTTAGCCCATAGGGTAATAGCCTTACAAGCCCCTGTAATTGTGTTGGTGCCCCAATCCCAGGGCCCGGTTTGCAGGGGCTCCCTTTTGTTCCCGCTTGGATGCTCTTCCCTGGGGCGCATCCTTCATTTTCAGTGTGGCTTCCATCCTTTCTCTGCTCGTGGGGCGTGGCGCTGCATAGCAGCCTCCACTACCAAACCCGGGCTGTGCCTACGGCAACTGAACGGCAATTTCTTCAAGCCAGCCTGCCTTGCATTCATTGTTGAGAGGGTTGTGGGGTGGGGAGAGGCAAAAGGGCAAGACTGGAAGGGGCTTTTGATCTTTGGGGGAAATAATGCATTTGTCAATTTTTCTCATGCTTTGTGTTTGTATTTCTTAGAACATGGATTCTATTTTAGAAGAAAACGTAATTCTTGTACTCTTGCATGTCCAAAGAAGAGTATGGTTATGTACATATTACCAGAGGCTAACTAGATATAGGTAAAAACATAAAAATATGGACATAGGTCTATATATTCACAGAAAATATGATTAAAGATCTAAATATAACATATATCCCCTGCTGTCAAGTCTAGTCCAAATTTTAAATGGTAAGATTGTGGAATTTGACTTAATTTCCTATCCTCTATATTCCTTTCTGTGCAGACTGCCCCACCCAGTAGCTAAAATGTCCCTGTAATCTGAGACCGATGGGGGCAGTCTTTCTTGCCAAGCACCTCTGCTTCGACAGGCACCACCCTCTGCCACAATTTGGGGGACACAGGAAGGTTTTGTTTGTTTGCTTGTTTTCTGTTTTTCCTTTCCTTCTTGCTGCCCTCCTGAGAGGAAAGCATTGCTACTACCCTGTGTTTATCGGTTTCCTGGAAGGGGTTATTTCTCTGTCGCGGGTATAATTGGCTGGGGCTTTCCCTGGGAGTAGCTCCAGCCCCAGATCTCATTGTTCTTCTCAGGTCATCCTCCTGCGTGACCTGCATGTGCTTATCCCAACACTAGCCCTTGCTTCTAAATGTCAGAGACAGCAGTTTGGGTGGTCCCGCCAGTCAGAGCAGGGACCTGGTATTGTCATCCACCTCTGTCTCTGTCTTACACAGTTCCTGGCATACAGATGCCTAATGAGAACTGGTTAAATCAATACATGAATTAAAAATTGCTCCTACCAAGAACAGCTCATACCTACTGAGTGTTTCTTTGGTTTCAGATATTGTACCTTACATGCATTGTTTCATTTAATCCCTCAAATCAACACTGTCTGAGAGGTACTATTGTTATCTCTGTTTTATAGATTTTTTTTCCTCTGCCCAGGGTCAGAGATATACCAAGTATTCTGGGCAGGACTCAAACCTCCACACCTGACTGAAATCAAAGTGCCTCACCGCCACACTGGTCTTGGTGGCTCCACCCCGACCATCATTCTGAGAAGGTGACAGTGGGACAATGGTTTAGATCCTATAACGTGGTCTCTCTTATTCTTTACATTGAATAAATGTAAACTTGAGAGATGGTATCTGACTGTCTTGACTCTGCAGGTAGAAAGTTTGCTAGTTACACTCTGTTTTCTTCTGAGAGAGGCTGCAGCTTGAAGCTGGCAACAAGAGTGAGTGGAGATCTAACACTTAAGCTCCAGTGCTTTCCAGGTATTCTCTTATCGGAGTCTCTGCAAAAACCCACTTTACAGTTAAGGAGATTGAGACCTAGAGAGAGGAAGTCAGTTATCCAGAGTCACACACAGAGGATAGGAGGCAATGCCGGAAATCAAACACAGGTCTTGTCTGACCTCACAGCCTCAACTGCCTGCCTCGTAGAGGCACCTGCAGTGGGGATTTTGAAAGGTGTGGATTAAGAGCTCCAGAATTCCCTCTAGGAGACAAATCGCCGAGAAGTGCCTTTTTGCAAATACTAACTGAATTTCTGTTAATACAACCTTGCAGCTAATGCATTTCTGCTGCATTGGAGATTGGGGTATATGTGTGTGGCGTTTGAGAATTGCTGGAAGGCACACACTCTGGAGCATGACTTGGAAGGTTTGGCCTCTAGGTTGTATAATCAGGGCCCTGTGATCTCATTTGAAGGGTGTCATTGTGAGTGTCATGGGAATTTTTCATTTGGGAGGGGAAGCGAAGGAGCTGTGTGAACTGAAGGAATACCCAGGTCTCTGTAGTGCTTGAGCTGGGGGCCTTAGGCTAGACTACAACCCAGGGAAGGGGCCAGTGAAACCCCATCCCTGGATCTGTTTCTGCCTTTTGCTTCAGGAAGTGTCACTTTGGATTGGGAGAAAATATTAGGAGATGCAGGATAAGAGTTTGGGAGACCA
This sequence comes from Bos mutus, assembly GCF_027580195.1. NCBI lineage: Eukaryota > Metazoa > Chordata > Mammalia > Artiodactyla > Bovidae > Bos > Bos mutus. The sequence goes on along the minus strand of NC_091623.1, from coordinate 98,375,276 downwards.
AAAGAAGAGATGTCCCCCCAAACCAGCTTGATCCATGTAAGGTGTATTGGAAGGGAAGTTCCAGAGAAAAGACAGGAAAAGTATCAAAGACTTAGAAATGGGAAGCATCTTAAATATCTGATCATGAAAATCAAGCCCTGCCTGGGTTGTTCATTTGTTACTTTATTTTTTGTACAGGTTTGTGGTGACTTGGAGCCAGGATATTCTTCTTCCTCAAACACTAGTGAAATGCCTCAGGTGGATAAAGAGAGCTCTGACTATGAGTAGCTATGACTGAGCCAGCTGGGCACTTGGGGGAATTCTGGAGAAATAGATTTTCTGAGAGGATTCAAGTCTATGTAGTCAAACTGTCAATTTACAAATAAAAATCCTCCCTTCTTATCTCACTGGGCTCTTGAAAGGCTCAGATGAAGGAATGACTGTGGACAATGGTCTCTAAACCCCAGATGTATTCAAGCTGGGAAACATTTATTTTAAAGTCTTAACTACTTTGAAATGGGGAAATTAATAAAGGAAGATTGACAAAGGTCTAGCTTATTAAGAGACTACTTTAGGAATCAATGTTTCAATAAAAGTTTTCAAAAACAAATGAAAATCAGCACAATGTTTTAAGCAAAGTGTGTTTTCTGGTTTAGTTATGTTATGGTGTTTCTCAGAATTATGCTTACCTTTCATTTCTGACAAGCTACTCGAGGCTATTAGACTGCCTTTGGACTTTGATACGGAGATTCTCTGTTAACCTAAAGAAAGGGCATTTTCCTTATTTAGGATGAACTATATTGCTTTCAGTCCTAATCAGCTTCTAGCCTACACAGACACAGGTTATGGATACCCTTTCTAGCAATTTCTTCACAACTCCCAGTTGAATGGCTTTTTCTCTGTCCTTTCTCCTTAATTAGGGAAAAAGTAGTAAAATTGAGATAGAACTGAAAAAGTCTTCATGTCCTAAAGGGCTCTCTCTTCTTTACCCATTGACATATTTCCTAGAACTGTTTGTCTGCTTACTATATTTGAAAAAAATTACAAAATTCTTACAACAGTAGGAATGTCTCCCTGGGAGGTAAATGCGCCTCTCTTTGATTAAATCATTGCTTGTAATCATAAACGAAGTGGAAATGTAAATATGCCATCTCCTCTAGGGACAGATGATAATCGAAGGACTGGCCTTTCCCTGGTCACTCCCTCCTCAAGTCAGTGCTGTTTAACTGTTCTCCCATTTTCTGTAGCCAGAGGGAAACCAATGAGAATGGCCTGGACAACCCAGAGGAAGAGGTTCCTCTGTTTTCAGACTCTTCTACTGTGAAATCCCCTTTTCATCAAATTCAATATGTGTCTATTTCATATATATTCATTGTGAAATAGATGATGATACATATGTAATACACCAGAAGATAGTTTGGTAGAATAGGATGAGCCCTTCAACTTGGCCTCTTCTTTGGCTCTAGTCTGTACGTGGAGTCTAGTACAAAAACTACTTCTCTGGGGGAACATTTCTCCTGTTAACTAGATTATAGGGGACTTAGTGCTTGGACTAAGCCTAGTGGAGCTATTATATATTTATCATTACCATTTATTGAGAGCCTTAGCACAAGTGACATGGATTATCTCATTTGACTCACAACAGCTCCTATAGCTCTAATGGTTAACCATCATTCTGTGTTCTGGATAGAGCCTCTGAGAGATTAAGTAACTTGACCAAAGTGACACAGCCACAAAAGCAAGATTCTGGGATTGATCCCTCCAGGGATGGGTTAGTTCACAGGCGGGAAAGCCGTAATTCCGTATTCACGGATGACTGTCCCCACCCCCTTGCCACCAGCTAGCCACACCTGTTAGCTCACTAACGGGGGCCAAAGTTCACAGAGTGGAAGGGGTGGGGATGGTCAGGCCAAGACCTCTCATATCACCGTTGGAACAACTGAGTCCACGTCCCCCTAGAAGTGATTCGTGCATTGCTCTGCCCGCTGTCTGAGTTAGCTTCTGGCTTTCCCCCAGGAGCATGTGTGAGTGTAGGGTGGAATCTATCTTGCGTAAGTACAGATCTGGGCCCAAGGTTCCTTCTCACTGTCTGTCCCTGTCCTCTTCCCAGACATAGAAGGAGCCAGGCTCTCTGTTCTCCTTCAGCAGGGCCAGGAACATAGCACACGCCCTGCACTCTAAGCCAGATGGGGAGCTCTGCTTAGGAATGGTCCGGGAACGTAGGGGACATCTGGAATTCAAGGGCACAGTTCCCTTGGCTAAGTTAGTCTTTTTTTCTGTGGAAGGGCTGGGAAGTGAGCTTTCAAAGATAAAATAAGATTTGATTTTTTAAGAGAGGGGTTCCTCTGATGGGTGGAGCAGAGGAACCCTTTTGTTTGGTGGCGCAGGAAAAGGCAGGAAGCCCCTGATGAAGTGTTGGCACATTGTGGTCCGGGCTGCCCTTACCTCTGATTTCTCTGTGACTCTGGGAAAACCTTATTATCCCCCTCAGACTCTGCGTCAGTCAGATGAGGGTATCGAACTAGATGGTCCTTGAGTCCCTGCCAGTGCAGATGACCCTGTGAGCCTTTATTTTGTCTTCTGCTTTCTCCTGAGATTATGGCCATCCATCTATGCTGTGTTCTAAATTGGAAGAGGGGAGTCCTGATCCCTTCCCAGAAGGGAAGAGAAAGCAGTGAGAAAGTGAATGAGGGCGGTAGTCGTTGGCTTAAATTTAGTGGGAGCAGCCAACATCTGTGTTGGGTAGAAGGGTCTCTGGTTGCTTTTTCTCCTTAAAACCTTAGCCTGTTCTCATTCAGAGAGTGAACTTGGTTAATAGACTGCGTGCAAGAGAGCAATGGAATGATGATGACTGATAGGTCCTTTCCTTAGAAGAGCTTTAGTATTCATTCCAATGAGTATTATTAAGATGATACCATGATTCATTTGCTGGCATGTATGGTGTCTCTTCTGGATAAGGCTGCCATTGATAAGGGCACAAAGGCGCCAGTTGCCCCAAAACTAGACTGGTCAGATAAACAAGCAAACCAACAGGGAACAGCTCCCAGTCTATAGATGCTCTGCAAGCTCTTTTCACTTGCTGCTGCCAATATCTGAAATGAGGTGGCTCCCGTCCAGTGGAAATAGCCTCGTGCCCAAAGGCCAAATAATGTCGTGGATGCTCCTTCGGGTAGGGGTGGGTTTTAGTTTCATTGTCACTGAATTTCTATCACTTTTCCTTTGGCTGGCACATTTTAAGCCCTCTGTAAACATTTATTGAATGAGTGGGTACATTTATTTAACATTTACTTTGCAGGAATAATGTCAAGTGAGCAGATGATCAGAACATGTGTGCATTTGTGCTTCTACATCATCTTCTCTTTCACTGACAACTTTGTAGAATATTAACTTTTATTTATCTGTTGGCTGCATTGACACGTGGGGTCTTCGTTGCAGCATTAGAGATCTTTTTGTTGCATTGCACGGGCTTCTCTCCAGTTGTGGTTTGTGAGCTTAGTTGTCCTGAGGCATGTAGGCTCTTAATTCCGTAACCAGGGATTGAATCTGCAGCCCTTGCATTGGAAGGTGGATTCTTAACCACTGGACCACCAGGGAAGTCCCTTTTCACTTCCTTATATTTCTGTTATTAGCTTTTATTCCTAAAATTCATTTTTGGTTTGAGGGGTGGGGACAGTTAAAACACATTTTTCTGAGCTTATCTCTGGCTGTAAGTCATACAATCGATAGTCTCAATGATCTAAGTGTAATTATAATCATTAGATCCTTTAAAGGGGAGCATCTATAAGGGAAGGTAGAAGAGGAGAATTAAAGTATATTCATATAATCTAAAATACTGCATTTGAAGTACCATGTGTATAAAGATGTGTCATATATAGTTAATCAGGTATGATAATACCTTTTCCTTTTTTGAATGAATATTTTGCCCATGATCATCTTTTTGCTTAGCAATGTGATGCTTGTCACAGGAGCATCTGAAAATAATAAGAATTAGCATTTATTTATCCTGTATTACGGCTTCCCTGGTGGCTCAGCGGTAAAGACTCTGCCTCTTATGCAGGTGCCTCGGGTTGGATCCCTGGGTTGGGAAGATCTGGAGAATGAAAAGGCAACCCGCAACCCACTCCAGTATTCTTGCCTGGGGAATGTCCATGGGGCAGCAAGAGTTGGACATAACTTAGCGAGTAAACTAACATCACCTTATTCTGTATTAAGTCCTTTTTATTTCTTATCTCATGCAATTGTCAAAACCACTCAGTTAGGTAGATGGCTTTCCAACTAGATCTTCCCATTTTATTGGGAGGAAACTTTGAGAGATCAGGCAATTGGCCTACGATCACAGAAGCCTTTCAGTGGTGGAACCAAAATTCATACTGACTCAGAACCACAGTCTTAACCCCATTCTACAGTGCTGCCTTAAATTCTGCCTTCTTTTATCTTCTTGTACCTATGGGGTCATGACACATCTGTCCAAATTGGAGTTAGTTACCGAAGGCATGCTTAAGTCCTTCTCCACACCTCTTTCCTGAGGGGCAGATTATGAAAGATCGGAAGCACAGTCAGTTGGTCCCCTTCTCTGCATAGGTTTGGGTGCCAGAGCCCTGTCTGGTTCCCTAAGCTCCCCCGCCTTCCCCTCGGAGCAGCCTCGCTTCCAGGCTTGTTAGGAGGAGCTCCCAACGGTTGTGCTTAAACACAGCCAGCTTTCCAGGGAGGTGCCCGCCACACTCAGCACTCAAGGCTGTTGTGCATTGAATTAGCAAAGGATACCCATGAGGGCGCTCTTCATCAGGTGGACTTGAATGCCTCCTTCTCATGCTGTGTATGCTGCGGCCCCCCACCCCAGCTTCTTTAATAAATCCTAAGCAAGATTCCACCGAAGTGTTGACTTAATGGGGCTCTGTAAAACTCAGAGAATCAGGAGATCCTACGAGAATGTTTCAGTCTAGTCTCCCCTTACAGATGAGGAAACTAAAACCCAAGTCTCAATTTGAGACTGAATTAGAGCTTTTTCTACTCTCTGGTTTACTGTAGGGCACTAAAATTTACAAAATGAGTAGGTTCCCCCCCCCGAGTTGTGTCCAAAAAAACCATGATGTTTTTAGAAAAATTTACCAAAAAAAAAAAATGAGGACAATAAAAATAAGTGAAATTATAAAGTTTGAATATACCCATTTAAAGTGTTTTCTTCATACTGTATATACTGTTTATTAAAATAGTACAGCACCTTATTCATCCTATTTTATGCCCTGCTTTTCATTCTGTAGTGTATTATGACATGACATCTTTCCATGTTTTAAATATTGTTTTATGCCATAATTTTATTCTTTTTTTAAAATTGAAGTATAATTGTGTTATAATGTGTTAATTTCTGCTGTACGGCAAAGTGATTCAGTTATACATAGGAGTATGCATGTATATATATCTCTTTTTAATATTCTTTTCCTTCATAGTTGATCACTGGCTACTGAATACAGTTTCCTGCGCTGTACCATAGGACCTTGTTCTTAATCCGTCCTATATATAGTAGTTTGCATCTGCGAATCCCAAACTCCTAATCTCTCCCTCCCCCCACTTCTCCTCCCCCTCCGCCTTGTCAACCACAAGTTTGTTCTCTGTGTCTGTGAGTCTGTTACTGTTTGTAAATAGGTTCGTTTGTGTCATATTTTAGATTCCACGTATAAGCATATGGTATTTGTCTTTCTCTTCCTGACTTACTTCACTAAATCCATCCATGCTGCTGCAGATGGCATAATTTCTTTCTTCCTATGGTTGCGTAATATTTCATCGTATGTATGTACCACATCTTCTATACCCATTCATCTGTCCGTGGACATTTAGCCTGTTCACGTGTCTTGGTTACTGTGATCAGTGCCGCTATGAACACTGGGGCTGCGTGTATCTTCTTGAATTACAGTTTTGTCCAAATATATGCCTGAGAATGGGATTGCTGCGTCATATGGTAACTCTGTTTTTACATAACATAATTTCAAATATCTTCATATTGTTCCCAGTGCTTCAGTCAGTTCTGTTTTGTTTGAATTTTCGATTGTTTCCGAGACCTTGTATTCAACAGCAAGAAATGAAACGGTGGCCGTGTTTTCAGTTGCTGCTTTTTAGCGGAAGTCAGAAGTTGCCCCATGCTAAGTTGAGTACCTTGCCCACATTTGCTCAGCTTGTGTTAGATTCTGATTTGAGTCCCAGTATGTTTGAGGTTAGTCTTATATTCTTCTCATCTCTCTACTTGATCCAGCAGTTTTGCCATTTTCAGGGGGAAAACTACTGCCCCTCTCTATTTTCTCCTGCTCTCCCCATGAGCACGTGTTTGTCCCTTCACCACCACCGTGCTTACCTCCCTGTCTTGCTGAGGCTGCTGACATCTGTAGAGATACACCGTGTCTCAGGACCAAAAGCTACGCAGCTGGAGAGGAAGTATGCCTGTTCTCCTCTCCCCTCCTTCTCCTTAATGGCTTAACCTATGAGCTTGGAAGCTGGTTTTAATTTTACATTTTCTGTGTATACGTGTGTTTATTTTTAAAAAATTTCCCCACTTAATTCTTTCAAGGAGAACTTTATTTGAAATTATACTCTCTTTCCCCCCCAAGCCAATCTGTGTCCCATGTCTTGATGCGATTACTTTGTTTGGGGAGATTGATAAATTCAGAGTGGAGTTTCTGGTTTATCCAACCAAGTTGGTTTAAATTATGGCCTTAGAAAGGGCTTGCAACAACCTAAAACATTTTAGAACAGTTGAATGTAATCCTCTTCTGCTTCTAGAAAAATCCATCCTAGATTTATTCCACAAAGAAGGTATGTTTTTGTTTTGTTGTGTTGTCATTCCAGTTATTTCATTGCATGCTCTATCTCAGATTCTTTGCTGTGAGAAATCAACTTAGCATTGGTTGGTTAAGGCCAGGAAGAGAAATAAGAAATGCATTATTCCAACCCTCTTATTTTAAGGATTAAGAAAATGTGGACCAAAGAGGGAAGATAACTTGCCAGAGGTCATGCAGAGAAATAGTTTTTGAAAACATGAGGCAAAGGACTCATTTCCTTTGCTCTGGTTCAGTTCTTTTCTTACATTTTTTTTTAGGGGTAAAATGTGAAGGGTGTGTTATGAGCAGATTTGTATCCACTTGAAATTCATGTGTTAAAATTCTGACCCCCTAGTACCTCAAAATGTGACTGTGCCTGGAGATAGGGTCTTTAAAAGAATAATTAAGTGAAATGAATTCATCAGAGTGGGCTCTGATCTGGTGTGATGGGTGTCTTACAAGAACAGATTAGGACATGGACACCCAGAGAAGGACACAGGGAGGAGAAACTGGGCAAGCTGAGGAGGGTGGCCTCAGAAGGAAGTAACCCTGCTGACACCTTGACCTTGGACTTGGAGCCTGCAGAACTGTGAGAAAATAAACGTGTGTTGTTTAAGACAACCAGTCTGTGGCACTTTGCTGTGGCAGCAGCAAACTAGTATGGAGGGAAGTTAAGAACAATGACATTTAAAATTCAAAATTTCAGATTTGTAAAGCTCTTAGTGAACAGGAAGGGGAAACCCAGGTAATTAGTTTTTTAAGGAAATAATGCCATGCCAAAGCCTGTACTAACTTGATTTTCAATCATAATTTTATATATGGCATCTCATTTCATGCTATAACATGCCTAAAGCTATATATAGCTCCACCTTATAGATGAGGAAACTGAGGCTCAGACATTTAATTTATCTAAATGTATGTATTTATTGACTAAGTGGTGAAGGTTCGTCCAAATTCATCTCCTTGCCTGACTTTAAAACCTTCATCCATTACACTGAAGTTGACCTGAGCTATTTAGTAACCATTGTTAGGAAGTTGCTTAAAGATAGGAAGGGAAAATTTTCAGTCACCTGGAATCCACTTGATCGATTGATCAGGAAATATTTGGCTGTTGATTTTAGGATAAAAATGGAGATCAGGGAAATTTTAAGATAACATATTTGAGTATCTCTTCCCAGTTTGTTCACATGTCAAAATGAAACCACATTCTCCACATAATGAAAAATTCATGTTCACAGTGATGGACCCTAGGCCCTAAAGAAATCTGACCCATCAGAAGAGAATCAGTTACCCATGCTGGGTCATATTTGCTAAGGCAGGAAAGCAGACCCATACATACATCTGTAACACAAGGGGGCATAGAAACAGTCTATGCCAGAGTTTTGCCACTGCATATTTTACTTTTATTTTATTTTTATTATTTACTTACTTATTTTGGTGTGGCACTTAGGGTCCTAGCTCCCCAGCCAGGAATCAAACCTGCATCCCCTGCAGTGGAAGTGTGGAGTCTTAACCACTGGTCCGCCAGGTCTTATTGCTGAAAAAAGACCTGATAAATGTGTAATCAACCAAAAAAATCAAATGAACTTGAGCTGCTGGTAAAATCTTTTGTTAGGATATGGGAAATAGAAGATGCTTTAACTACTGAACATTGACAACTCTATTACAGCAGTGTCGTCCCTGTTTTAAGGTAGTGTGGTCTATCATTCTTAAACATATAGGTTAAACTTATTTTCATGTCCCCCTGGCAACTCCAATGGGTTAAGAATCTGTCTGCAATGTGGGAGACCTGGGTTCGATCCCTGATGGAGAAGATCCCCTGGAGAAGGGAATGGCAATGCACTCCCGTATTCTTGCCTTGGAGAATCCTATGGCCAGAGGAGCCTGGCGGGCTATAGTCCATGGGGTCGCAAAAAGTTGGACATGACTGAGTGACTAACACTTTCAAACTTACTTGGACTTTATCAGTAAGAATATACAAGCAAGTTGAGAGGTGCCTGGGCTTTGCTTACAACAGATCCTGGGGACAAGGCCCAGCCCAGCTATATACCTGCTGTGTAACTTATTGGGCTCTATCTTTCGAAGAGACTCTTGATCCAGCCACATTTTTTCATCCCTGCCACCACCACCTTGCTAGAGCTTCCATCACCTTACTGCAGGAGCCTTCCACTGGTCTCAGTGCCCCCATGTTGCTAGCCATCAGGTCATTTCTTCATGCATGAGTGAAGTGATCCTTTAACTTGTAAATCAGATCAAGTCACTCCCCAGGTCAAAAATTTGTTTTGGAGACTTCCCTGGTGGTCCAGTGGTTAAGAATTTGACTTCCAGTGCAGGGGACATGGGTTCAATTCCTGGTCAGGGAATTAAGATCCCCTGTGCCTCAGGGCAACTAAGCCCACGTAACACAGGGAAGACCCAACGTAGCCAAAACAAACTCTGTTGCACTTGGAATAGCACCCCGACGACAGTGCTCAAGGTTCCACGTGGCCTGGCCCCTACTATCTCCACTGCCTCTGGAGTATTGGCATCAGACATCTTCCCTTCTCTCTCTCTCTCTCACCTAACATGTGCAGCTCAGAGCTCCTTCACTCTCTGCACCCTTGGAGATGGGAACAGTCTTTTCTAGGAGTCTTTATTTGTGAAGCTCAGTTCTGCAGACAGCTTCTTAGATGTGCCTTTTCTTGAAAACCTAGTCAGAAGCAGTCCCAGACCATTCCAACCCTCCACCACCCCTCACCTTCTTTCTAAATGTCACTTATCACTGTTGAAATTACACTACTTAGTAGCTGACTTAATCTTTGCTGTTTCAACTGCTACAGTTGTAAGGTCAGGGATTTAATTTTGGTCACTCATGTGTCCCTAGTACTGTGAATGGGAGGCATTTACAAACATTACACGAGGAATGAATAGATAAATAAATGAATGAATGGAAAGGCACACTGTTCCTTTACCTTAAACACATGTGCTTTTCCTCAGTAAGCAGTCTGGGGAGGACAGGTGTCCAGAAAATAGGGTTATCAGAAGACAACTATGTCTGTGAATCTGTTTCTATTTTTATATAGATGCATTTGTATTATTTTTTAGGTTCTATAAGTGATATCATCTAATATTTATCTTTCTCTGACTTATTTCACTAAGCATAATATTTTCTAGGTCCATCCATGTTGCTGCAAATGACAATATTTCCATTCCTTTAAGGTTGAATAATATTCCATTGCATAAATGTAGCGCATCTTTAAAAAAACTTCTATTGTGTATAGTTGCGTGTTATATTGTTTTCTGCTGTGTAGCAAGTGAATCACTTATGCTGCATGCCCAAAACTAACTCAATATTTTGAATCAATTATACTTCAATTAAAAAATCAAAAATTAAAAAAAAAAGACAACTAAACTATCTGTCTCGTGGTCTAATCTCAAGTGAATGAAGTGATCAATGAAAGATGAAAAGACTTGGGATAATGGACACAAGTCCTAACACATAGATGAAAACCTGCTGCTTCTGAGATGACTTGTAAAGACTCGCAGAAGTTATAACTTATGCTATTTTTTAGACACAATTTAATACATGTCACAATGTACATCTTATTCTATTATGCAGAAGATATCTGCAACTGTAAACCTCAGCAGCCCAAGCATTTTTGGAAACATTCCTGAGCAGAGACATGTCATAAAAGAATGGATTAGTGTGGAACTATTCCAAAGAAGGCTGTCCTCTGGTGTTAGAATCACAGAATGTGAGCTAGTGACCACTGGGAAAAGAAGCTTGTAACTCATGGCTTTGCAGGTAGGGATGAAGTCGGTGGGCCCCCAGGCACAGAGAATCAGTTCCTATAATGTCAGCATGGCATTTCCAAATAGAAAGCAGTCTTGAGTATATTCCAGGAGGTACCTTTTGGGTAAGCCTTGGATCTACCTTGAAGGTGAAGAATCCTTTTCTTATTAACTGCCTACTCATTTTATTTTCGAGTTCTGGTTGTTTTCAAGTGGTGCCTCAATTGTATTTATTTCAAAGTTTCATTTCATTCAGGGTCTTCCTGATCTCTTGAAGTCCTTGTTTTCAGGAGTGTCTGCAGTTTTCTCTGTCAATAGAACTCAGAGAAGTTTGGGGCTTAAAAAATAGTCAGAGTCAAAAATAGTGCTTAACCACCTATTGATCAAATGAAAGCAGAGCTGTGGGTTTGCAGGTTCCTAGGCAGTCAGAAGGCGTGACCCAGAGAGTCAGTCATCATCATTGTCATCTTCTTTTGTCAAGAAAAGAGCCAGAAAAAAGAGAAAATGCCTCATCCCCCTTGTTTCCCATACTTCTTAGGAAGTGTATTTGGGTTCTGATAGGAAGGTAGTTAAGACATATATGTTAACTAAAAAGAGGTGGAAAGTCAGGCTACTTTTCAAAGATAGAGACAAAAGTGGGTAGTCATCCAGCTGAGAGACATTGACCTGAGATCTGAGTTCATCTTTTAAAGAAACATGCATTTCTTGAGCACCTACCATGCACTGGGATTTGGGCTAGACCTTAGTCCTTTGGGACAGATATCATTCCCCTCATTTTACAGCCAGGGCTGTGAGTCCAAAGCTCTTCTCATTTCATCATTCATTGAGCTGCCCTGGCACTGACTCACCACCTGGACTTCACGACGGAGCAAACTGGGAGCACCTCGGGTCTTTGAAACAGCTCCTCCCTCCCACACTCTCTCTCCAAGGGCCCTTTCCATGGCAGCGTGGTGCGAGCTACAACACGGTAGCTGTACATTCTTGACACATCCGCCACTGGCCAGTTTTAGGAGGCTGCAGAAGCCATTGGTTGTGTGCTTGCAACCGCAGTCACCAGGCAGCCCCCGCCAATTTTAGAAGTACAGGGTGAGACTTGGAGGAGAACCCCCGTAGCCTCCACAAATAGATGGGGAACAATTGCCTGTCATTTGCAGGTGCTGCTCACACATTCCAAGGCCCAAGCATGATTGCTCCTCTTGGAATTGCATTTTGGCTGGCTTTCAGCTTTACTGAAAGAGTTTTTTGTTTCTGAGCAGCAATAGGGTGGGGATTCACTAGGCTTCCCTGTCAGTCCAAAGACCCAGTTAAAGCCGGCTGCCAGATGCCCATGATCAAAGTGGAGAGAGAACTGCTTCTAAAAGAGGGAAGTAGGTCCCATTCAGCGGACAGCAGCCCCAAGAGGCGAAGTGCTTTGCTCAGAGTCGCAGAGCTGGGGCCAGAATCCAGGTCCTGACTCCCATTTCAGGAGCCTGGACTATCCTTCATTCCCATTCAGTTGGTATAGCCATCTTAGTGTGGAGTTAACGCAATTCCAGCCATCAGCTTCTGACCAGTCTCTTAAATCTCAGGTCCTTTTCCCTACCTATGTGCTGTGTGACTGACAGCACCTCAGAATTATTCTTCATGTTCTTGCACCCCAACTTCATGACTCTCCTTTCAATTCTCCATGTTTATTAATGGCTTCTTTCTGACCAGCTTGCCTTGACATGTCATTCGCCTTTGGCACATCACTTCCTATTTGTCTGTCTGTCTGTCTATCAAAATGTAGTTAATTTACAATGTTGTGTTAGTTGCAGGTGTCAGCAAAGTGATTCAGACACACCCGCATATATATATACACACATACATAGATATCATTTTTCAGATTATTTTCCATTATAGTTTATTACAAGATTTGAGTATAGTTCCCTGTGTTCTCCATTAAGACCTTGTTGTTTATCTATTGTATATATAGTAATTTGTATCTGCTAATCCCAAACTCCTGTTTATCTCTCGCCCACCCCTTTCTCCTTTGGTAACAATAAGCTTGTTCTCTATGTCTGTGAGTCTGTATCTGTTTTGTAAATAAGTTCGCTTATGTCATTTTTTTAGATTCCACATGTGAGTGATACCATATGGTATTTGTCTTTCTCTGCCTTTACTTCACTTAGTATGACAGTCTCTGGGTCCATCCATGTTGTTGTAAATGGCATTATCTCATTCTTTTTGATAACTGAATATTGTTCCATTGTGTGTGTATATATATACACCACATCTTCTTTATCCATTCATCTGTCACTGGGCATTTAGGTTGCTTCCTAGATAGTGTAAATAGTGTCACATCACTTTCTATTACCCTTCCTTGCTAAGCAGGTTCCAGCTTTTCTCCGAAGTGTATCGTATGTGTTCTAATCCATGCTCTTCCTGTCACCTGGAGCACAGCAAACTCCTTGTTCTCTTTTGTATAATTTTCTGCATTAAATCACTTTTGAAAGTTATAAAATGACATATGTTTTCTGCAACTAGTGAAATAATGTATAAATAGAGGAAAAAGAGAAAAAAAAGTTTCTCTACCTCTGCCCTTTGACTCCCTGTCTCTTGCCATTCCTAATGTCGATGATTTGATATGCATCCCTCCAGACCTTTCTGCTGCTCACATGGAAACATAATAAACATATTTACATGTAGTATATTTGTTTGCTTTTGCAAGAACAGTATCGTATTTGACACATTGAAATGTACTTATGTTTGATATTGCTTCAGTTCAGGATTAAATTTAACCTGTTTAAAAGTCTCTGCATCATAATCCGCAGTGTGGCTGTGTTCAGTTTATTAAATCGTGTCCCATGGCTGGCCGTTCAGGGACTGGACTCGATGTTTTCTTTCTGCCTCTCCAGCTGCCATCTCCAGGATTTTCTGTATTGCTCCGTGCCCTGGACCTGTCTGGGCTGCATCAGTAGGTCCTTTGCCCTTGGGCTCGGGTTTGGATTTAGTTCACGTGGTGCCACTCAGTGTTGAGGGAGGGTGGATGGTGAAGTCAGGGTATTTCGCCCTGACTCCATGCTCCTGGGTGACTGTGGAGTGGTGGTGTGCCCCTGCTGCAGGGCACATCTCCTGGCAGCGCCCTCTCCGTATACCTGCCCCCACTTTGACTCTGGTGATCACTCCTCTGGCCTCGTTGGGCCTGGGGATGGTGTGACTCCCTGTTGTTGGTGGGCCCTGGGGGCTGCCCATCCATTTAATCTCCCTAAAGCCTGCCCATGCCTTGTTAAATAATCCCTTTGTTAAATGCTCTTTAATAATCTACTCTGAGTCTTCCTTCTGTGTCCTGGCATCCTGAGCAATAAAGATCTTCCTTTTTTTCCCCACTGACATTTGCTATTACTTTCTAACTAGTTCCTTCCTTTATCTCGAGCATGTTCATTCTGTCAGGTTTTCTTTCAAACTCTGGGGTTGTATTTCACTCATTTTCTCAAACTCCTTCCTGAGCTCTCCAGGACCCATGGGATAAAGGTGAAACCCAAAGCCAGTCGTCGTTTGCATCTCCCGCTTCCAGGATACGAAGTATGAGGGACGCCACCCATTTCTACAGCTTCCTCCCTGAAATGCATGTCTTGCATTGATAGATTTGGTCTCACGGTGACTGGTTCTGTGACACCAGACCCTGTGCCTTCCTCCCCCCGCCCCAAGATGCCGTGTGTTCATCAGCTCAGTGGGGAGAAGAACAGATAATTCATTTCATGGAGGAGTAATTGAACAAAATGTACATAAAGCTTGTAAGAGTTTCTGGCATGTTGGAACTTTTCAGTAAATGCTGGTTATGAATTACTCTTCACTCACTCTGATCAGAATTACTGCCCTTCTGCACATCTAATGCAACATCTTCACAGCCAGTAGTCACACAAGTGTACATTTCAGGAATGAATTATTAAAACTGCTTATCCCTAGAATCAAGGCCTGGTTGAAATTTCAGGCCCTCTTCCCTGATGAACGAAGCATTTGGCTCTCACACAGGCTGTTGGGCTAAGGGGACATAGTCTGCTGTTTGAACGTAGCTAGACTCCAATTTCCTAGTCTGATTATGAGTATGGAGCTTTCCTCCATAGCTCGTGGATTTGAGGCCTCAAAAACAATGCCGCACAAATGAAACAAACAGAAAAAAACCCAAATAGCAAACAAAACACAAAACTCTCATATAAATCCAGACCAAAGTTGGCCAGGAATTAAGTCTCTTAAACTATGGACTTTTTGTCAGTCTCTGTTCTACTTTACACTTGTCCTGAGCAATACAATGTGTTTCTCAGGTGCTTTATATCTAATAGTAGTAGCAACCAACATTTGTACTGCCATTTAGATTTGCCTTTAATTGGACATGTCCATAATCAGAGCAATAAAATAGAGGTGGTAGCACAATAGAGAAATTAGTAGAAATATTTGCGATGCCTGCCACTCATGGAGCCTTTTCTATAAGTGCCCAACACTACATCATCATATTTAATTCTCACAGTAGCCCTGGGAGGTAGGCAGTTACCTGTATTTTACAAATAAACAAATGGACCTTTCACTCAACCAGAGACGCTGAGGCCCAGAGATGGATCCATTGAGTCACTTGCCTAAAATCACACAGTGAGTCAGTAGCAGAGATGCCAACACAGCTTTGGCTTCCAGACTCCCTTGGTCACTGCTGCACTTCTGGATGGCTCTGAGAACTGCGATTAGGGCTGGTTTCCATCCAGACGGCAGCCTTTCCATTTTCCTCTCCCCTAAGCCCAGCTGAGGATGTACCACGTTTTTTTCTTGTGCCCAGATTTGGTACATCCTATTTTCTGATGAGGCATGCTTGTCCTCACTCTAGATTTACTCCACCCTGCCCTCTCCCTCCTCCTCCCTAACCTTTTGACCCGGTGAGCCTGCCTAATCCCCAGTACTCTCCTCCCTCTGCTCTGCTGCCCGGGATCTGGGACATCCCTGTGACTCTGCTTCAGACGCTGCTCTTACTTCTGACAAAGCAACGCATGGCGACCCATACAGGTCCTTGTTTCAAGAGCAGGGAGGGTGGTCCTGCAGTTACATTACGTCATTTTAGATGATTCTGAAAGAGGGCATTCGATAACGTTGAACCACATAGAAAGAAATTTTGTCTCCTTTCAGGTGAAGGAAAAAGTCTTCAGGTAGTGGTGAATTGTCTTGAACACCCTCCCTGCCCCCCCAACACTGGGTAATCTACCTTTTAACAGAGGTAGCAGATCTGAGGCCCATCCTTCAGAATCCTTTTGAGGACGGCAGAATGTAGCCAAAATTTCATGAGGTTTTTATTGTGTTCATTCCTGGGTTTACTGTCTATTTTTGGTAAGTGATACTAGCTTAGAATTTATGGGAGTGAGACAGTGTTTACTTTAAAAATACATTTATTTCAGGATAATATTAAGTAAATAACAGTACAGTTTGTACCAGGATCTGTCCAGTGTCTTGGAAATACACAGTGAGGACTGAGGTTTGGGCTTCACAAGCCCAGCTGACCTTCCTGCTTGAGGATAGGATGACTTTGTGGCTCCTTCTGTTCATCGCTGGGTCATCTCTCCCCTTGTCATCCATCCTCTGGTTCCTGGCCAGGTTTTCCACTTGTGCTTATCCGTGTTTGGGACCCTGTTCAAGATTGGGAGAGCGTTATCGGGGGCTGGGATTAAGATGCCATCCACAGTTCATTCCACCACTCCAGTCTGACCCAGGCAGCCACGTCACTTGTCTGGCCCTTTGATAACCATGTCTTCAAATGGTGAACATGGAGTTGTAGGGGGAGTAATGCACACAGCTGGCTTTGGTGTTCTGGTTCAGAAGACGGGGCCGCCACCTTGCCCTGGTTAATCCTGCCCTTGGCCACTGCTTCCTCCACCTTATGGTTGGCCCTCCAGGGCCAAATCGAGCCCTTTAAAGAAAGTGGAAACAGTGCTTGCTGTTCGTTACACATTATATATAGTGGGCTATGTTCTGAGGGGAATGTCCCCTGTTAGCTTCCATTGTGCACACTTAGTCATAAGTATATTTGGGTGATGAGAGAAAGGAGGTATTCCTTTTTCTTTTTTTTGGCAATGCCATGTGGCATGTGGGATCTTGGTCCCCTGACCTGGGGTTGAACCCATGTCCCCTGCCTTGGAATCGCAGAGTCTTAACCCCTGGACCACCAGTGATGTCCTGGAGGAATGTTCTTGAGATTCACCTGTAGCAGTTCAGAGTTCTGAAATAGCCAGCCCTGTACATCTGCCCCCGGCTTCAATAAAGACTCAGAGCCAAGAGGCTGCATTGCCCTCCAGGAAGTCTTCTTTTCTCCCTGACCTCACTCTCTCTCTCTGTCTCCATGGCATGTTTGTCACTGAGGGGCCTGGAAACTGATCCATGCTTTGGGCAGGGAGAGCGAGTTTGGGGGCTGGTTTCAGACCTCGCCACCCATTCCGCATTCTTGAAGGAGGAGGGCATGTAGATTGTTATCTGCTCACGGAGCCTTATTTCCAAAGGAAGAATGACCTGGACGGGCCGTGGGAACCTGCCCTTTGTGGGTGGGTGTAAACAGAGAAGTTTTGGCTGACCTTGGCTGCTGGTGGCAGGAGCTGAGAACAGTTGCTGGGGGTTGGCTGGGGACTGGCGTCTCTGGAATTCCCTTTATGGAAAGGCCTGTTAGATTTTGATGAACAGAGTGTTGGTTCAGTTCTTCTAGAGTGTTTGTGAGAGGGGCACTGTACGGCAGCCATTATGATTGGAAGAAAGAATAACCATAATAGTAACTCCGATGTACTAAGATCCATACATTCCCAAGCAGAGACTCACCATCATCCTAACCAGCACCCTCAGAGAAAGTGATAATTGTCCCCCATTTCACAGATGAGGTAACTGAAGCCTAGAGAGGTGAAGTCACTCATCCAAACACAGGTAGTGTTTCTTTGAGAAGTCAAACTCCTCACCCAAGGTTGCATATTCAACAGCAGAGATGGGTTGAGAAGGCTGCTCTCCTGGGAGCCTTGTCAGTACCTTTTTCTGAATCCCACAGTGAGTCAACCAGGACTGTCTTAGAAAGCCTTTACTCCGTCTTTAAATGATGCTGCTTTAGGAAAGAAAAGCAACAAGATTTCATCTGTGTAGTCTATCCATCTTGTTTATTCTTAAGAATGGGAGTGTTTTTAGGGAGTCAAATCTAATTATACAGATGGGATTTTATTTTAAATAACCACCTGTGCCTTCATCTGGACTTAAAAGGATCTTGAGTCCCCACTGAGGGTCGGAGTCTGTGCTTTGTGATTTGAACACAGGTAATAAAAGATTTGACTGTAGAAGATTCCATCTCCAGTTTATATCCTCTTTTTTTTTTTTGTCCTTCCTCGGATTAGAGTTTTTGTTCTGAGCTGCTGGAATGTCTGCAGAGCAGAGAACAGATGTGTCCTGAGTACTGTCCCGGGGCTGACTTTATTGCCTGGGAAGAAATCCATGGAGGGCTCTGGTTTCTCTGGGAAACATATTCATATTAGCTCAGATGGAGGTGGTAATTTAAGTCCTTCAAGTTGAATACTAGGTGAGGAATACTGAAATGGGAGCAGGCATCCCCAGCCAGCTTGAGTTCAAGATTCTGTCCTTGCATTCGCTAGTCTAGTTGGAATCATAGCCATTGTTAACAGCATTTGCTTGTGGGTTTTCTTTCTCCCCCTTCCTCCCTCTGCACCTCTGTCTTTTCTCACTCCTTTCCTTCTTCTTTTTTCTCTCTGTCTCTCTTCTCTCCCATTTTCTCACAAACTCTTAATTTTTTATAGTTGATTTCTCTGATCATTATCATACTCTAGTGAAGGAAAAAAAAAGTTGGACTTTATCAAATGTCAAGGGCCTCTGCTATCCTGGATAGTAAATCAGGTCTCTCTGTAAAATGCATTAATTGGGAGATTGGGATTGACATATACACACTATTGATACTGTGTATAATCATATAGATAATGGCTTCCCTGGTAGCTCAGCTGGTAAAGAATCTGCCTGCAATGCAGGAGCCCACAGTTTGATTCCTGGGTTGAGAAGTTCCCCTGGAGAAGGGATAGGCTACCCATTCCAGTATTCTTGGGCTTCCCTGGTGGCTTAGACAGTAAAGAATCTGCCTGCAGTGTGGGAGACCTGGGTTCGATCCCTGGGTTGGAAGATCCCCCGGAGAAGGGCATGGCAACCCACTCCAGTATTCTTGCCTGGAGAATCCCATGGACAGAGGAGCCTGGCAGGCTACAGTCCATGGGGTCGCAAAGAGCTGGATACTACTGAGCGACTAAGCACAGTACATAATATAGGTGACTAATGAGAACCTACTATATAGCCCAGGGAACTCTACTCGGTGCCCTGTGGTAACCTGAATGGAATAAAATCCAAAAAAGAGAGGATATATGTATATGTATGGTTGATTTACTTTGCTGTATAGCGGAAACTAATACAACATTGTAAAGCAACTATACACCAAAAATTTTTTTGAAAAACACACAAACACCATTAGGCCATAAGGAGCAGGTCTGATGCACTGACTTTACAAGGAGTGGTTTACAAGTGATTGGATTCCTGAAGTTTCCTACCACAAAGAAAGCATTCCTGCACTGGACTTGTCATATTCAGTATCAGAAAGAGCCACCTGGCATAAGGTTTACGGATTATTGGTGCAGTAGCCTCAGGTGGAAAGCAGTCAGGAGCCAAGAGATGGAAGACCTGGATTTGCTTTCAGCTGCAACTAATCAACTCTGTCACTTGGAGAAAGTCATCTCTCTCTCTCTGTAGATCTTCCATTTAGAAAATGGGAACAATAGTCCCTCCCCCGTAAGTTTCTTAATTCAAAGCATTTTACTAAAATTTAAAGTACTGTAAATAATGAGTAGAATAAACGGAACTAGTATTTATAGGTATTTACTACGTGTTAGCATGTTAGATATTTTATATATACATGTACACACACACACTTTTTCCCCTTCATCCCCCTTATTGCATTCTGGCCGCCACCCTGTGAGGTGAGCCTGGTGTTATTAATACTACCACTGTGAGCTAATAAAACTGGGGTGCTGAGAGGTTACGTCCTAACTCAAGATCACAGTCCTGGTTAGGTAGTCAGCCTGATTCTCCCAGTACTGGGAGAACCCCGCAGAGCCCAAGCTTGGTGGCTGGCACACCTGGAACCTGGCTGGGCTCTAAGAGTGGGCTGCATTGAGTCCTGGTGGCCGTGCAGCGCCTGAGGCAGCCACAGTCCTTGGTGGTTCAGTCTCTAATTAGCTTCATATTGGGTTCCAAACCCCCTCCAGGTTATTCCCATGTGCTCAGGAAGTGCCATCATTCCTTATAGGTGTTAATGCATGAGAAACATTGGTTGGCTCACGCCTACCAATGCAGGAGACATAAAAGATGCAGGTTCGATCCCTAGATCAGGAAGATCCCCTGGAGGAGGGTTTGGCAACCCACTCCAGTATTCTTGCCTGGAGAACCCCATGGACAGAGGAGCCTGGTGGGCTACAGTCCATAGGGTCACATAGAGTCAGACACAACTGAAGTGACTTAGCACACACTCACGCATGCATTAACCACTTTAATAAAAGTTTGGGGGACAAGCTGAGGCCCCCAGGAATAGCATTTGCTTGAGCTCTGTGAGTTGTGGTTTTGATACTTCTGCTCTCCATGATAAAAAACAAATAATAATACTGTACTAAATAGAGCAGGGGTTTTATTATCCCCATATCTGAAACCTGTGCAAGGCCCCCACTTCATCTTTGTGCTCATTTAGATTTTTGATGATTGGGTCAAAATTATTTCAATAGCATTTGAACAGTTTTGAATGATGCCATCTCAGTGATATTAATTCCACTTGAGTCACCTCTTCTTATCCCTCTGATGTACAAGGTGCCTGGGATAGCTTTTACCCCCTTGTTGAGATTTGATGCTTACTGAAAGAAGTGATGATCCCCAGTGGCTCAGGACTGGATGTCCCCAGGCAGGAGATGGTCATATTTCATGACAGGGCTTAGTACAGGCAGAGTAGCTGGCTCCTTTCCCCCAACCAGCTTATTTCAGCTCTTTGCTAGAAAGATAAAGAATATCAGAAAAGTACTGAGCTGTTAGAGGGAACTCTTAAAGTTACCAAGATTATTGTTGGTGTGAAGCTCCTGCTGGAGAAGCTTCTGTCACCTTCACAGACACACAAACTGTGTCTGGGGTGTGACTTGGTACTGGGCTGGCTGATGGCTGCCTAAGAGCCTTTTATAGAGCTTATCAAATACAGATTTGTTGGCCCAGAGCAGGACCTGGAAATCTATATTTTTATAATGTGCACCCTCGTTTGGAAAGCACAGTCGTAGGAGTGTCTCGTATAATTTTGCAATTACTGTTATTTTAGATAACAATAGCCTTCAGTTAAAATGTTTTTCCTTAAAAGCCCAATTTTCTGACCATTTCACATAATTTTCTGACTCAGATGGCCTTTCTATTCTTCTGATATAATACACCCTCCTATGTCCCACCCTTCATCCATTTATTTGACCAGCGTTTAACAGCTGTCTAAGACGGGTCCCAGCTGTCTAAGATAGGGTCATAAAGAGTCAGACACGACTTAATGACTGAACAACAAGAGATGGGCCTCAGGAAATGAGCAAAAAAGATCAAAAGACACATAGTTCTAAGCCCACAGGAGCCTGTGGTGTAGCCAGGAGACCATTAAATAGTAAACCAATTCTTGTGGAATAATATCATTGTTTCAGCTACAGTGGGAACACCTAAAATTTGCTGGAAAGTCAGGTAATACATCCTGGGGTAAAAACCCTTTGAGGCTTAACAAAAGAGAGGATGGTTATCAATGGCAGGTGACCATAGGAGATGGCAGAGAGAATGGCTCTGCAAAGGCTTAGTGGCCAGAGAGCCATAGGTGTCAAGAACTACACATTCTTTGATTTGCCACCATATGTGTAGAGCTGGTGGTAAAGAGTCTGCCTGCCAATTTGGGGGGCACCAGAGATGAGGGTTTGATCCCTGGGGCAGGAAGATCCCCAGGAGGAGGGCATGGGAACCCACTCCAGTATTCTTGCCTAGAGAACCCCGGAGCCTGGCAGGGTACAATCCATGGGGTCACAAAGAGCTGGACATGACTGAGTGACTAACACACACACACACACACACATTGGTAAAACACGTGATAGAAACGAGGGTGGACGTGCTGACAGAGGGCAGCTCACTAGGGGCTTGGAGACGGTGTGTGGTGGGAGTTTGTACTTGACCTCATTAGTGCATTTTCTTTGCCATGTATGTAAGTTTTTTCTCAACATCTCATTGATGTGTATCTTTTTTAAAAAAATCCTTCCCCCGACGGTACAGCATGATGAAATTGCTTCTTCTCACGCAATACCTTGGAAGCAGGAGAGACAGCAATAATTGGCTACGTCCCCAGTGGAGCCCTAGCTTCAATTCTCATCTTCTGGCCCTGTTCACAGTCTTTGATTTCGGAAGCCAGAAGTCAGCCTGTTTGTGGGGCGTCCTTCTCCATAAAGCCTAGGTCCCTTTTGAAAGCCCTGTCTCACCAGTGTCATCTCATGTCCTCATCAGGTCCCTCCTTGATCCCTGAGTTCCCTCCACACTGATCTATTTCAGGTTTTCAAAGAAACACAACTTTTCTCCCACCACGGGGCCTTTGCACACATGGTTCTTTCTGTCTGTAGTTCTCCTCCATTCCTAGCCTCTGTTTTAAAAAGCCCTGTTCCGTGCTGTGCTAAGTCACTTCAGTTGTGTCCGACTCTGTGTGACCCTATGGACTGTGACCAGCCAGGCTCCTCTATCCATGAGATTCCCCAAGAATACTGGAGTGGGTGACCATTCGCTTCTCCAGGGAATCTTCCCCACCCACGGATCCAACTGGTGTCTCTTAGGTCTAACCTGCAGTGGCAGGTGGGTTCTTTACCACTGGCACCACTTGGGAAGCCCCAAAAATGGGGACGGGGTGACGGCAAAGGTGGTCAAAAAAAAGCCCTATTCCCCTTTATTTGTGACGCTTGACATAATTTGACATTGTTTTACTTATTCTGGTGACTTTATTGCCGGACTTCTGCTTTAAGTTCCATCAAGCCAGGGACCTGGTGTGGCTCATTCCCTGCCACATCCTTACCACCTATTTAATAAAAAAAGGTTAGATAGCTGTTTGCTGAGTGAGTGGATGTGTGAACGATGATTGGATGAGTGGATGGATGGGTGGGTGTAGTTGAACTCTGTATGTTGAATTCGTAACAAACTACAGCCCACCATTGTTTTTCAGGCTCCTAAGAATTCTCTTCTCCCGCATGAACCCAGCAAAGCTATGTCCATCCTTCACGCTGTGCTCTAAGCTCCATTCATTTAATGGAATCTGTGATCTCTAAAGCTCACGGTGATCTGTTTCTCTCCTGACTTAGACATAAAATATATGTTTGTGTTTTGTTAATTACCTTGGAATGTCTGTGCTTTGTTTCCAGTTGGATCACTTACCCAGCTTTCATTTAGTTATGACTTTTAAAAAAGACTTTTCTCATAAGAAAAGCAATAAAGAAATATATTTCAGAGAATGTGAGAAATACTGAGCGTAGTATACTCAGTATACTGTGTGTACTGAGTTCATATATGAATCCCGCATAATTTCTCCTCCTTGGGTTATACATTCCACAATTTGTGTGCATATGTGTGCACGTATAAGCCTCCCGAATTTTAAACATAACATGATCCCCCTGTCATAAAGACTTTTCAAGGCTATTTCATTGTGTGCCTGACCCTAAGTTCCGTTTTCGAGACTTACTATTCAGTGCCAACAGAACACCAGACGGGACGCTAGACACCGAGGTAAGTGTTATCCTACTTAATGTTATTTAGTGCTTTCTGGAGAAAGATAATATAAAGAGTAGCTGCATTTCTAAGTGGCTGTGATAGGTTGCAGAAGAAAGAAGTGAAAGAATAATTTGAGTTATGGTTAAACAAGAAAGATTGGATCCCCAAGAGACACAGCCACTCAAATACTGAGTGCCCTGAACTCACAGGCGTCTTAAGACAGTGGTTCCTGCTAAACCTCTGAAACAAGGACTTGGGAGAACCTTGAGAGACCACTCTTCTCTGAAATCTAGCTGTAAGAATAACTCCTGTTTTCCTTCTTTTCTAGAGCGACCGTCTTCTGATCAAGGGAGGCAGAATCGTCAACGATGATCAATCCTTTTATGCTGATATTTACATGGAAGATGGCTTAATAAAGTATGTATATAGGACCCTTCGCTTTATCTGTTGAACTTTCTTCGCTAGAGACTCAGAAAGAAACTTGCTTCTTTTGCTTAGTAGACCAGTGCTTCTGTGTATTTCATTTCTCCTCTTTAAAAATGAATCTTTCATTTAGCCCTTCAGTCTGGATAATCCCTTTAAAATTGGATTTTAAACTAGCCGTAGTTCACTTGGATTGCATGAATGGGTGACAAATCTGAATTCAGTCACCCAAATGATGCTACAGGCCCCTTTGGGCAAGCTGCATTGGTGGGTGCTCTATGTGTTGTGAAGAAGTGGGTGATGTGACCATTGTCCTTAAGATCGTTGAACAACTCCACAAATTACAGTACCCTAAAAATAGAAGGCCCAGTATAATAGGTCTAGTCCCTTCTTTAGGGGCTCTTCCTGACCTAGGGATTGAACCCAGGTCTCCTGCATGCAGGCAGATTCTTTATCTGAGCTACCAGGGAAGCCCCACAATAAGTACCAAAGGAATTCAGGTAAAAATAAGTAATTTAGAAGTGCACGAATGGAGAAATCCCTTCAGAGGAAGGTTGTGAGGTGGAGAGGGCATTTAAACGGAACCTTGACTTAGGAAGGACTTGGTTGGGCAGTGCACAGATAGGACAAACGTTTCAGGCCAGGTTTCCCAGTAGACACTTCAGGGATATGTAATTACTTTACAGAATGGTTTGCCATTGGATGCCTGAAAGCAGCATAGCCAGATAACCTTTATGTGCAACTTCCTTACATAGTGATCTTTTAAAAAGGATTTGACCTATACATAGCCTTTCATCACATAAAGCAGGCTGCTTCCCCACACTGATAAGACATAGTTTAGAACTAGTGTATCCAGCCCACCAAATGAGCCATCCCTGGCCTCATACAGTTTTATTTTTATATTATTCAGCTTCGTTGGCTAGCTTTAAGATTCTGGTTATAGATCGCTTACTTATCTTTGAGAACTTAGCTTAGATAAAACTTTCTGTGGGTGGACATTCCTTACCAGCCCCTAAATCTAGGAGCTCTGATGAGTTTTTTTTAAGATTTTTTTTTTTTTTTTAATGTGGACCATTTTTAAAAGTCTGTATTGAATTTGTTATGGTATTACTTCTGTTTTATGTTTTGGTTTTTTGGCTCTGAGGCATGTGGATCTCAGCTCCCCAATGACGGATTAAACCCACACCACCTGCATTGGAAGGCAAAAAACCAGGGAAGTCCCTTGATAAGTTTTTAAAATACCCCATGCTTTTATCAATCATAGCAATTCTGACACTATTAGGCCCCCTTGAGGGCAAGCACCATATTAGGTTCTTCAGTGTATCTACAGCACTTAACCCAGTACTTGATACATAGAGACTTTTGTAAGAGCTGCCTTTTATTGAGTATATATCATAGTGTGTGCCAGGCATTAGAGTAAATGCTTTACAAGTCTCATCTCATTTAATCTGCCAGCAATTCTATGAAGTAGGTACTCTTATTACCCTCTTTTTCAGAGGAGGATAGAGAAGAAAGAGGAACAGAGAGAGTAACTTGCTAAAGATCAACATATTAATTCATTGAATGAATGAACAAATGCAAGAATGAAGATGTTCACACTTTGTGGCTTTTCTGATTTGCATATGTTTTCATAATAGAAGTAGGAAAAATGGTGTTATTAGGCAAGTCAACTGACGTAAAAAATACTTTCTTCAAGATATAAGCCACAATTAATTTTATATTTTTCTCTTACTAAAAAATTATTCGTGTAGTCTGCTCTCTTTGGAGCAAATGTGTTCCCTCATTTAGACATTTTCAGAGTTAGAAAAAAAAATGCAGTGCCTCATGCTTCTTCATTCCAGAGCTCATTAACTGATCATGGGACTTTTTGTGGTTGGCCCTTAAACACAGGCCCTGAATCCTTTGTGCAGTGATTCAGGCATCTACTACCACAGGTGAATATATAAACTGAATCTTCTTTGCTTTCACTATTAAAATAGACCGGAAGGCCACTTGCCAAGGACGTTATAGAAGGAATTTAACCATCCAACGTGTGTGTTGGTGGTGGAGAGAACAGTGTATAAACATGATTTTCATCTAATCCTATAATTTGATATATCTTCGGCAACTTTCTTAACCCAGAGAACTTTGAAACAGAAATAATTCCTTTCAGTTTTTACAGAGTTGTGTGCCTGTGAGGGTTGATGGAGTGCCTGCTGTGTGCAAAGCAGCTGTCTCAGGCCATGGACCTGTACTGTGTCACATGCCATGGTAGAGTCATTGGAAACCAAATCAACTCTCTTCCCCCAGGGACCTGACAGTCTTTTAGGGGAAATGATATGTCTGTTCATACAAAGCACATGACTTTACCCAATAATATCAATGTGTGTGTGTGTCCCCAGTCACCCAGTCATATCCAATTCTTTATGACCCCATGGACCGTAGCCCGCCAGGCTCCTCTGTCCATGGGATTTCCCAGGCAAGAATACTAGAGTGGTTTGCCATTTCCTCCTCCAGGGAATCTTCCCAATTCAGGGATGGAACCCACATCTCCTGCATTGGCAGGCGGATTCTTACCACTGAGCTACCAGAGAGGCCCAATAATATCAATATCATGCATTAAATTAGTAGAGTAGATGAGATTCAGAGGAACAAGAGGACTGTGTGAGATTATAACATTATAGTTATAATGTTATAACTTTATAACAGCTGATATTTATTAAATTTTTAAGTGCTTTACAGGGTTCTATGGACTTAACACAAATTAACATTTAATCTATACAATAGACCTATGAAGAAGGCTTTTTTAAAATTACATCTTACAAATGTAGGAATTGAGACATGGTGAGGTTAAGTTACTTGGCCTAAATCATAAAGTGAGCATTAGCAGAGCCACAATTGTGAAGCCAGGGGAACCCACATGCAGGGCAGAGCCACACTCTTCAGTACTATACCTGGCTGTCAGTAGAAACTTGACCAAGGAGGGGAGATGGAAGCTAAGCCTTCAAGGATTATTATGACCTTGATTGACTCAGTGGAGAAAAGTGGGGGAAAGCATTTCTCTTTGGGACTAGGTATTATACCAGTTGTCAAAAATGGGTGGAAACGTGCCTACATAGACACCCCCAAAAGAGGCAACTCTTCCCGCTCTTGGTTCTCAATTCCCTCAGAGGTGAATCAGTAAGGGAGGGAAATGGGAACACTTGCCAGTATCTGGACTAGAATGGAATTACCATCAAGGCTGCATTTTTTCCACAGTGTGTTTTGAATTGTGGTAACTCTGGAATGGCCCAGTGGTGATGTGGTAAGGGTGAAATCTTAGGGACGTCGGAAAGCTTAATTTTAGTTGTAGAACTTACATTTTGTCAAACCAGTGGAAGACTTCTTACTGCCCCAAGAGAATGTCTTTCTTGGCTGGGCATAAACAAAAGCAGAAAGTGTTCATGCCACTGGCAGCGGGTCCATGTGTCTGCAAGGTAGGAGATGGTTCATAATAATGTAGATCCTCATGAGTCTTGAGTCTGCCTGGAATTAACTGGATGTTTATATCAAGGATGTGAACTGCACGTTTTTGGTCTATGAGGTTACGTTGTGCTAAGGGTAGTTGTATTTGTCACATGTCTTGTATAGTGTGCACTTGGCCTGCTCATTGGCTTCCTCCCCACCCCAGTTTGCCCCTCTCTGCCTCCCTGAGATGCTCTGAAGCTTCTTGGGTGAAGCTGTGTCTGGTGGAGGTGATCACAGTCCACTTCCTTGGCTTGAAGCTTCTCCTGAGCTGCTGACCACACAGAAGCAGCTGGTGTAAGCATTTGCATCTTTGGCTTCCTCTGCCATTGGTTGTGATTGATAGATGAGCTATCAGGGAAGGATGGACTTGGGAGTGGGAATGGACTTGGGAATGCCCTACACATATTCCATTTGTCATTAGGAGCACAGACGAACCCATTTAGACAGCAGAGTTCATGCACCTGTTCTTTAAAATGATTCTTTACCACCTCCTTCAATCTCTTCTAACAGTTCATTATTTTACAGCTGTTCAATCTTTCTGCAAATGTTCTTCCTGACCCTTGAATAAAGAGCTAAATGAAAATAATAACACTGGGGTTCCCTGGTAGCTCAGCTAGTAAAGAATCTACCTGCAATGCAGGAGGCCCTGGTTTGATTGCTGGGTCGGAAGATCTCCTAGAGAAGGGATAGGCTACCCACTCCAGTATTCTTGGGCTTTCTTGTGGCTCAGATGGTAAAGAATCTGCCTGCAATGTGGGAGACCTGGGTGTGATCCCTGGGTTGAGAAGATCCCCTGGAGGAGGGCATGGCAGTCCACTCCAGTATTCTTGCCTGGAGAATCCCCATGGACAGAGAAGCCTGGTGTGCTGCAGTACTTGGTGTTGCAAAGAGTTAGACACGACTGAGTGACTAAGCACACACAATAAAAACATTTATTAAAATATTCATTACACAGCCTATAGTCCAGCCACAGTCAAACCCAGGACACATGGTCTCACCAAACACCATACTGGATTGTTTTATGTCTATAAAAATTGCTTTCTGGATGGAGCTAGAGATTATCATACTAAGTGAAGTAAGTCAGACAGAGAAAGACAAGTACCATATGATATCACTTGTATGGGGACTCTAAAAAATGATTCAAACGAACTTATTTACAGAACAGAATCTGACTCATGGACAGAAAACAAACTTATGGTTACCAAAGGGGAAAGAGGGGAAGGGATAAATTAGGAATTGGGGTTAACAGATACGTACTACTATGTATAAAGTAGAAAAACAACAAGGTCCTGCTGGTTAACACATATTCATTGTCTTATAATAAAAAATGTTTTATTATTTGTTTCTAGATTGCTAAGCTGGTGAATCACTTGGAAAGACTACTTTGATAAACATAGGTTACAACTTTTAAAATCCTTATAATACCATGTTTGTCTTGGAAGTCCTTCTTTTAAATTGCTGGTTGTTTCCCTATCTCACCAGGCAAATTGGAGACAATCTGATCGTCCCTGGAGGAGTGAAGACCATCGAGGCCAATGGGAAGATGGTGATCCCTGGAGGCATTGATGTCCACACTCACTTCCAGATGCCATACAAAGGCATGACCACAGTGGATGACTTCTTCCAAGGGACCAAGGCTGCCTTAGCGGGGGGCACCACCATGATCAGTAAGTCCCACAAATTTACACACTCTTGGAAAGCGTGCTAGGGGTCCTAAGAAGTGAGTTTAACTAATGTGTTAACCGCAGTGCTCTCTGGTGGTAACTCATATACTTACCCTCAATTCAGTGAATAGACTTTCTGCCTGGCGAGACCTGAGAAAAGCTGGTAATAGAGAGGACACTGGCAGCTCTTTATGTAACAGCATAAAGAGACGCAGGAGGCTCATCACCTTGAAAGCAGCATACTCTCTGTCTGCCTTAGAGCAGGGGCTGAGTATGCCATGGGTGGGGAATTAGCACTTAGCATCTCTGGGCCAGACCCTGGGGAAAGTGGACTTGAAAAGCTGTGGACCTTGGGCAAAAGGTGATCGCAGAACTTCCCGCTTGGGTGTGAGGCAGGAGGGGCAGAGGGTATGAGCAGAGCAGTGCAAACACGGCTGAGAAGTATCCCAGAGAGAATGACAGTGTGACAGGCGGTTCTTGAGAACTTAGGAGGCTTCAGTGGTGGTTCGTGTCATTTGGTCTGTGCTGTATTGTGACCAATTCATAGCTCTAAGATTGGGCAAGCCAGGGAGTTGTTTCCCTTACTTTGTTTTTCTGGTGACTTTTGCAATTCCAAAGAAACCTAGGAAGTTGCATGCCATTGGATTACTGAAGAGATAGCATTCCAGGGCACTCGTTCCTGTCCCAAAGAAGTTCCAGTGAACTGGCCCCAGCCCAGCCCTGGCCCCCAGCTTGGTCAGCAAGAGCACTGTTACCACCCAAGAAATATACATCCACCCAAGAAATCAGAATAGCCTGAGTCGTAGACTTAATCACTGTCTTTTGCTTCCTTTCTACGGGAGCAGTAGTAGGGTTCAGCTTCAGCTAGGGGTGTGGAAACCCAGGAAAATGGCATCAGGGCCATAAAAGGTGCATTTCTGGGAGCCTGAAGCCTTTGTCCAGCCAGGGGAAAGAAGCCAGCCGAGTTCTCAGCAGCTGCCTGCCTACAAAGGCTCTGGTGCAGGTCCAGACACAATAACACAGCTCCAGGCCTCTGCTTTCAGATAAGTGCACTTGGGCTGCCTGTGCTAGAAGGCTGAGGAAATGAGTGATCTTGGCCTGGCTTTCTGCCATCTGGCTGGGGAGCTGGACCTGTTCAAAGTCCTAGACATATGCATTAGGCTTGGGCTTCTGCATTAGGCAGGGAGCAGGAGAGTCAGAGCTCCACATGAAAAGAGAGGAAAGCATGTGAGAATCACACAAGTGTCTGTGTCCTTTCTAGATAATTAAACACCCTAAGTATGCAAAACACACACACACACACAAAAAAAAACACATAAATCTCACCTCATTGTCAGTTTGGCTGTATTAGTTTTTCTGTTTAAGAAAAATAGGTTCACTAGTTAATATGTCATGGATGTCTTTCCATTCATTTATTTTTATTCTACTGAATTTTAAACAGACTTACGACATCCATTTTATGAAGGTATCATGATTTATGTATTTAACTAAGCTTCTCTACTGTAAAACTTTGTTTCCAGCTTTTCACTTGCATAAATATGTGAGTAGTGGCAAATATCCTGAGGACCCAGATTTTGTGTTCAGGGATATTTATCTCCTGAAGGATAATTTTTAGGCACAGGAATAAGTGTTGAGTTTAAGGTATGAAAAACGTCAAGGATTTTGAAACACATTTCGAAATTGTTCTTAGGAAAGTTGTTCCAGTTCACACTTTCTCTCAACTGACATGGGGAGCAATTAAAGTGTAACGTTTGTCTGACCCTTACCAGTGTTACTGGTGTAAATGTTATTCTTTTTAAAAACATCGTCCACTATGGCAGGTACTGCAAGAGTAGGTTTGGGCCTCAGAGAAACTGCATTCTTTTTATTTATTTGTTTATTTAGCTTAGTTAGGCATTTGGTACCTTCCTTGCGGCACACGGACTCTACTGGTGGCTCGTGGGCTCACTGTTGCAGTGTGCGGGCTTAGTTGCTCTATGGCGTATGGGATCTTAGTTCCCCAACCAAGAATCAAACCCGTGTCCCCTGCATTGAGAGATGGATTCTTAACCCACTGGACCACCAGGGAAGTCCCAGAAACCATATCTTTGATGAGAAGTTTGCATGAAAATAAGATCTGCGGGCTAAGCATCAGGTTCACTTACCTGACACCAGCTCTTTCCTATAGCAGTAGGCGTGAAAATGTCACTGTCCAGTGGCCTGACATAACTCTAAAGACCCTCCTTCTGGCCTTAGAGGGAAGGAGTCCAACTTTGATCACCAGCAGTAACTCCCAGTTACTGGCAATAATGGCACATAGTAGGAGCTCATCAGTTGATAGCTAACATTTACCAAGCACTTACTCTGTGCCAGGCATCATGTGAAGCCCTTTCCATGCTTTTTCCCATTTAATCTCTTCACAGACTTAGAGGGAAGGGAGTGGTATCCCCGTCCCCCACTCCACATAGAAGGGTGAGAAAACCAAAGTTTAGAGAAGCTAGTCATTTGCCCAGGATCACATAGCTAAGTAATGGTTGAATCATCAGCAACCACCATTGAAACCACCCAGGACCCCTTTCTGAGGTTAACCCTATGCTCAAGAGATAGAGACTGTGCCGTTGTAGCTAAGCAAACAGGACAGACCTGTACAGAGGGGACCAAAGGCTGTGTTGGTGAGCCGCCCACATTGGGCCTCTCTTGTCCAGTTGACCATGTGGTGCCTGAGCCTGAGTCCAGCCTGACGGAGGCTTATGAGAAGTGGCGGGAGTGGGCCGATGGCAAGAGCTGCTGCGACTACTCCTTACATGTGGACATCACCCACTGGAACGACAGCGTCAAGCAGGAGGTGCAGGGCCTCATCAAGGACAAAGGTGAGTGTGGACACACCCTCCTCCCTTCCCCCTTGTCTGTCTTTCTCATGCTCTCCACTCACTAGGTTGCAGGGAACCTTGAGCGTGAATACTGGATGGAGTGGTACCTCTGTGAACCAGGCACTTTATGCCATCCTACTTATTCCTTACAGGATCCCCGTGAGATAGGAATCCTTATCCAGATGGAGAACCTGGGGTTCAGAATAAGTAGCCCAGGATCATAGAGCTAGTAAGCAGTAGATCTCCCCAAAGTCCATTCTCTGAATCCCCATGTAATACTGCCCATTGTACAGATGGAGAAACTGAGATCAGGAGAGGTCACAGGTTGTACATATGCGCTTAGAAACTGAGAAATTTTTAATGTCTATCATTTTTAGTCCGAATATCCAAACGTTACTTTTATACAACAAGAGCATCCTCAGAAAAGGCTAAGACATTTCTGGGAAGAAAGATGTGTTCATAGAAGCTTAAATCATGTGTGTGTGTGTGTGTTCATGTCCTCCCCGTGAGTACATGATGTAGGCTCCCACTGTCTTTTTACACTCTTCTGTGTTCTGCTGGTCAGCTGTTTCACACATGCACCAGCCCCCGTACGTGCACACAGACGTGCATTTTACTGGGCATCCTAAGCGGGCCTGGAGGACCTGCAGGAGCAGGAGGAATGGCCTCTGCTGAATAGCCAGGGCAGAAGGAGGCAGACCCGTGCAGAGAGATAGGATAAATGCCACAAGATGCAGAAGATTGTCATAACAGTAATGGTATAAGACTAATTATAATACATCTTAGTGCTAAGTCCTCGTACTATGATACTGGTACTAATACTAATATTATAAAAAATGCTAATTTTATAATACAGTTCTCAGCGAGCAGTCTGGATGCAAAGGCCAGGAGTGCAGTGGAAGGCAGTGTGCTGGGGTGAGGGGAAGGAATTACCTCTCAAGGAAGGAGCTCTCCATCCACTTCCCTCTCCCACCCTCAAACTCTGCCCAGTCCTAGCTGATTCAGAGGGTGAGGTTAACCTCTTGCCACTCTTGTGTCTCCTTCCACACCATGCATCTCAACTAGGGTAGAAAAGTGAATGGATTTGATACTACCGAGGCTTGTGAGAAGGGTCGTGTTGGGAAAACTGCCCTGAGTTGCACTCCTCTGGGTGGGGAAGTTCTCAGATTATAGTCTGCTTTTGGCCTGGAGCACTGTGGGCTGAAGTGACCCTCATGGTTGAAGACCAAAGTTACTCTCCTTTCCTCAGAATGAGTCTATTCCCCAGTCCTACCTATTTCTGTAAAATAATCTATGAATAGTGTATTTGGAGGGAGAAATTAAATGGCTCTTTCCTTTTTACCCTGATGACTTAGGTATGTAAGCCCAGGTTGAACCTTGATTTTTGCACATTAGTTCTGTTAATTCCCTGGGGATTGGCTCTAGATCTCAGTTCTGTCTCAGACCCAACACCCTGCCCAGCCCTGGTAGAGAGCTGACATTCACAAAGAGCAAAATCAACTGATCCCAGGAGGTCACATATGCCAGTGCTAAGAGCTCTGCATGTGTTATCTCATTTAAAGTTTCCAACCACCTTATGAAGCAGGATGGTGCTTCATAATAATGGAAATTATTTTTCCATTTTACAGACAAGGAAACCGAGGCTCAAGAGGTTAGAATGTGGCGTCACTCCTAGTGAGTGTACACAACTGGTGTGCTGCAGTGATTCTCAACACTATGCTGCCCTGAGCAGTGTTCAGGCTTGTTGACCCTCTGGTCTGGGAACAGTGTAGGGGGAGGCAGAAAAGAGGTGCAGAAGAAGAGACCAGACTGCTATGACATCATAGGAATTGTCAGAGTAGAGGACATAGAGAAGTGCTCTTGGAGGATGGGATGTGTCCACTCTGCACAGGGTGGGGGCCTGTGGTGCTCTCAAGGCAGGAACCATAGGATGCAACAAGATGATGACCACGTTGTCCTCCTGTCTACCCCTCCCCTCCTCTCTTGCAGGGGTGAACTCCTTCATGGTTTACATGGCCTACAAGGACTGGTATCAAGTGTCCAACACGGAGGTAACAACCCACTATGTGTGGTTTGGGGTCTCTGGATGGGTTTCCTGTCGTGGCTGGTGACCTTGGCTATTGGCACGTGAGTCACTGTGGTTCGTGTAGGAGAACGCTGGGCAAGACATCTTCTTGAAGTCCTCACCATCCATGCTACGTTTGCAGTAAGGTAGCAGGCAGGGTGCCAGGGGCAAGGGAGCTAGAATTTCCACTGGGAGCAACTTTCTTAAAAGGACAAGAGGAAGGGTGTGTCTAAATCTCCATCTACCCAACAAATTCTACACCTCTCAGGAGTTCAGGGGAAGTATAAGTGCTCAGTCTTGCAGGATAAAGGAGGGCCATCTGCTCTTTGGGCTCATCATACCAGCTTGCCTTTGACGTTCTTCCTATGAAATGCATGGGGTGTGCTTGTTTTAGACAAACCTTAACTTCTCAGAAGAAATACAAAACATGAATTCCTATACTTCCCAGCAGGGAGATGAAGAGTGGTCTGCCCTGAGAGGCTAAGAGATAGAGATTTCAGCTTTTGAGTTCGCTTCTGGCTGGCTGCAGTGCCTGTAGAGAGTGTTAAGAAGGATTTTGAAGCACTATCTGAACTTAGTGGGAAATAATTCCATTTAAAGTGTGTGCATGAGACAGTGGGGTTAGTATCACTTTGTTAGGTGTTCTCCCTGTCTGCCTAGGAGACATGACAGGTTTTCCTTCCATAGACAGTTTCCTAAAGTTCCTTTGGACTAGCTCTCCTCTTTGGTCTCTTTGGTGATGCATGTTTTAGTCTGTGTGTCTGCCGTTAGTCTGTATGTCTGCCCCGGTCACTTATTTCCTTTAGTTGATCCCATTTATTTTATTATTTTAATTATTTACTTATTTTGGCTGCACTGGCTCTTAGCTGTGGCATGTGGGATCTAGTTCCCTGACCGGGGATGGAAGTCAGGTCCTCTTCATCGGGAGTGTGGAGGCTTACCCACTGGACCACCAGGGAGGTCCCAACCCCATTTATTTTAGCTCCCACTCTAGTCACGGGCCTGTGCACACGGTTAACTAAAAGCGTGGTGTCCTGTGAAGGTGACAAAGCCTCATTTCTGTTTCAGCTGTATGAGATCTTCACGTGTCTGGGAGAGCTGGGGGCCATCGCCCAGGTGCACGCTGAGAACGGGGACATCATTGCCCAGGTAACAAGGCGCGGCTCCTCAGGAGAGCATCTACCTCCCATTTATTTTCTCATTTCTTCAGTGTTGCCGGAGCTCTCAAGCTCTAAACCCTCCTAAGCACTGTGCTAAAAACAGAACCTGCCCTCAAGGACCTCACAGTCTAGGAGGAGGAAGTATGACAGCAAATAGACAAGCAAGGGAGGAAGTATCAATCGAAGATGTTAATAAAGTGTCTGGAACCAAGGCAGACTTCTGGCAGAGGAGGTTCTCACATTGGGCCGTTTGGTGAGAGAGCATCGCTTATTCTGTTTTGAAAGTGAGTCCGAGCTACATGACACGCTCTGTCCTAAAGAAAAACTCTTAAGACAGCGTTTCTCAGAAGCCGGAAATCTGATCCAGGACTGCGTAACTCTTGGCCTTAGATAATGAAGAATTCGTGTCTTGTGGGGATCAGATGTCCCACTGGTTTCCTAGAAATCATATTGAGCAACCCGAGGAAAGAGTGATGAAAGCAAGACCCCAAGGCCCAAACTGATCGTTTGTAAGGAAGTAGAAAGCACTTCTGTCTCCATCTCCTGGGGTGCTTAATGGGCTCAATGCACAGATGTATCTTCGCCAGGGTTCTGTTTATCTCAGAAGTGTTCAGGGTTGGCTTCCGCTGGGAGGAGGCGGCCAGCAAGGAGTGCCAGCTCTCTCAGTCCATTTGATAACATTAACAGCAAGAGTGCTTTATTCATTCTTCCTGAGAGTGTTCCCGAGTACTCTGTGCCAGGCACTAGGCTCTAGAGGGAGTTAGCACAGAGGCAGGCCAGCATTCTTGAGTGCTCGGGCTGTGCTGTAGAGGTTGTCCAGGACGTGGCAAACGTGGTCAGGAGAGGTGTGGGGGCACACTGAGACCCACCCTCATCTCAGCTTCTGCCACAGGTCCCATTGGACAGCACTCACTGCTGTGTGTCGGGCCCTGGTCAGGGCTCTTGTGTGTTCCCATCCAGGTCTTCACCCAACCCTTTCAAGATGGCACCAGCCTCCCCCTGCTTCTATAGATGAGAACACTGAGGCTCTGAAGGGTGAGGTCACCGGCCCAGGGACCACAGCTAGTAACTGAGAGAACTTAGTCTTAGCCTCTCAGAGGGTATGCCTCTGTGGGCATCTCTACCCAGAGATGGAGAGAAGGCGCCCCTCCACCCATCCAGTTGCAGGCTCCTGAAGAGACCAGCACCCGAGCTGTGCAGGCTGCAGCTGTCAGGCTTTCAGACTCAGTGTTGTCTCTCCAGGGGAGGAGGTGAGCTCAGCATGCAGTTTCCACTCCTTTATGACCAACGAGGCTAATTAGTTGGGCCCCTGACAGCCTTCTCCCATGCCCCCCACACACCCAGATAATGAAGTCACTTTCCAAGGAGGCTCCAAATGCCTTGCTCCCGTGGGAGGCATCCCAGAGGTGTTGGGCCTGTCACTTCTCTCCTCCCCATCCTCCAAGGTTTCAGGGGAGTGGCCAGATGCCCCAGCCTTCCCTCCAGATCCCTCGCAGCCAGACTCCCTGCTTCTTCATGCTTGACTCTGTGGAGGCAGACAGGCTCCAACTCTCAGCCCCTTTCCAGCTTTCTTTGTGGCTTCTGAGCACAGAAGTGGCTCTGGTGTTCTCCACCCACACCCTTCCCCCACCTTGGGCAGATCTGTTCTCCTCAGGAAAAGAATAAGGGCATTTTTTTTCCCCCATTGGAATGAGTTTCTCATGTGTGTTTATTAAATTCAGCTCGAGATGAAAGATTTTATCACCTTGTTTAAATGGAGGCAGCTGCTGTGCTCAGAGCTTCTTGCTGCACTTTATGCAAAGTGACTAATGAGCGAGAAGAAATATTTCCTATGCGTACCAATAAGAGACATTTTCAAAAGTTTCAATAGCATCTTTAGCCAATCATCCAACAAATACCTACTGAATGCCTACTATGTGCCAAGCCTTGGAGAGGGAAGGTGAAAAAGACAGGGTCCCTTTCTTCATGGAGCAGCCGAAACTGGGATGTAATTATAGCAGTGATCAGTACCTCAAAGAGCCCACACTTCCCCCACTCACATCAGGTGGCATCCATGGGCCTTTACAGGCTATTCTTAACCATCAGGCTGTAGGGACCCCATGGTTTTGGGAATAGGTCATCCCAATGAGAAGAGTGCTCTAGAATCAACTGTGGAGCTCAAAGAATGATCTCTGGGATTCTCTGAGCTCCAGAGATCCTGAGTGGGGAGGTCCAGGTAGAAGTCGGTCAAGTGTATCCTGGAAAAATTGGCTTGGTGATGGGAGTGCTCAGAGAGCATTGCTCGAGTACGTTTCATCCCGTGCATTGTCCTAACACTTTTGGACAAGGTAGGAGTGAGGGTGTTGTGTGAGACAGAAGATCCTTAGTTGAGCATCTCATCCCTTGCGTGGCTTCACGAAACAGTTCAGAGTCAAAACCCACCAGAGTTGGGAAGAAGAAATTGTATTCAGTCCAAGCTTTGATGGGAAGGAAGAATGAAAAGTGGAGGTGCTCTGCTGGCAGTGTCAGCCTCTGACCTTTTGTCAAATTCTGTAGAGCTGGAAGCAGTGACCATTTTACTTCTCTTGGTTGCTTATAGTAAATGCATCTTACTTCCTCCAACTTCCTAAAATATTTAAGTGAATAAAAACATAAAAAAACAAAAAGTGTTCTTTTCCAGTGAGAAGGAATCCCTTCCTTTCTAAGCATCTCATAGTTTCTGGATGAGATACAGCCTTGTTCAGCTCACTCCTTCCTTTATCTCCTGTGTCACCAGCACGAGGTTCCTAGGAACTGGCCTCCGTGCTTGACCATGAATGTCTGCAAAAATGCAGCTCTGCTGCGGAGGACTGGTGCCAGCTCCAATTAACCTAGCCATCTGCTTCTTCCAGAAAGCCAGCCAAGTCTGAGGAATTTAGCCATCAGTGACAAGGGGTAGAGAGATCCACACCCTAGTTAAATAGAATTTGCCCAAAAGGCTAAGTCAGGTAATGCTGTACTTAGAGGCATTATTTTGTCTGGTTAAATGCTGAATCTGCTTATTCTAACCATCCATTTGAAGCATGAGAGTCTGAGGGGCTTATTCAAATGCAGAATCTTAGATTCTACCTTGTATATTCTGATTGGGGAGGCCTGGGTAGAGCAGACGTCTGCACTTTTACAAAAGCAGCTCAGGCGGTGGGTGGACCATCTTTAGGTTAGACTATTCCAGCATCACTTTTTCAAGCCTCAGTTCAGTTCAGTCGCTCAGTTGTGTCCGACTCTTTGTGACCCCGTGGACTGCAGCGCACCAGCATTCCCTGTCCATCACCAGCTCCCAGAGCTTGCTTAAACTCATGTCCATTGAGTTGGTGATGCCATCCAACCATCTCATCCTTCGTTGTTCCCTTTGCCTCCCATCTTCCATCTTTCCCAGCATCAGGGTCTTTTCCAGTGAGGCAATTCTTCCCATCATGTGGCCAGAGTATTACAGTTTCAGCTTCAGCATCAGTCCTTCCAGTGAATATTCAGGACTGATTTCCTTTAGGATAGACCGGTTTGATTTCCTTATAATCCAAAGGACTCTCAAGAGTCTTCTCCAACACTACAGTTCAAAGGCATCAATTCTTAAGCACTCAGCTTTCTTTATAGTTCAACTCTCACATCCATACATGACTACTGGAAAAACCACAGCTTTGACTAGATGGACCTTTGTTGGCAAAGTAATGTCTCTGCTTTTTAATATGCTTTCTAGGTTGGTCATAGCTTTTCTTCCAAGGAGTAAGCGTCTTTTAATTTCATGGCTGCAGTCACCATCTGCAGTGATTTTGGAGCTTCCCAAAATAAAGTCTGTTGCTGTTTCCATTGTTTCCCCCATCTATTTGCCATGAAGTGATGGGACCAGATGCCATGATCTTAGTTTTCTGACTGTTGAGTTTTAACTCTACTTTTTCTCTCCTTTCACTCTCATGAAGAGGCTCTTTAGTTCTTCGCTTCCTCCCGTAAGTGTGGTGTCATCTACGTATCTGAGGTTATTGATATTTCTCCCAGCAATCTTGATTCCAGCTTGTGCTTCATCCAGTCCATCATTTCTCCTGATGTACTCTGCATATAAGTTAAATAAGCAGGGTGACAATATACAGCCTTGACATACTCCTTTTCCTATTTTGAACCAGTCTGTTGTTCCATGTCCAGTTCTAACTATTGCTTCCTGACCTGCATACAGATTTCTCAAGAGGCAGGTCAGGTGGTCTGGTATCCCCATCTCTTTCAGAATTTTTCCACAGTTTGTTGTGGTCCACATAGTCAAAGGCTTTGGCACAGTCAATAAAGCAGAAATAGATGTTTTTCTGGAACTGTCTTGCTTTTTCAATGATCCAACAGATGTCGGCAGTTTGATCTCTGGTTCCTCTGCCTTTTCTAAATCCAGCTTGAACATCTGGAAGTTCACGGTCACGTACTGTTGAAGCCTGACTTGGAGAATTTTGAGCATTCCTTTGCTAGCATGTGAGATAAATGCAATTCTGCAGTAGTTCGAGCATTCTTTGGCATTGCCTTTCTTTGGGATTGGAATGAAAACTGACCTTCTGCAGTCCTGTGGCCATTGCTGAGTTTTCCAAATATGCTGGCATATTGAGTGCAGCACTTTCACAGCATCCTCTTTTAAGATTTGAAATAGCTCTACTGGGATTCCATCACCTCCACTAGCTTTGTTAGTAGTGATGCTTCCTAAGGCCCACTTGACTTCTCACTCAAGGATGTCTGGTTCTAGGTGAGTAATCACATTATCGTGGTTATCTGGGTCATGAAGATCTTTTTTGTATAGTTCTTCCATGTATTCCTGCCATCTCTTCTTAATATCTTCTGCTTCTTTTAGGTCCATACCATTTCTGCCCTTTATTGTGCTCATCTTCACATGAAATATTCCCTTGGTATCTCTAATTTTCTTGAAGAGATCTCTAGTCTTTCCCATTCTATTGTTTTCCTCTGTTTCTTTGCATTGATCCCTGAGGAAGGCTTTCTTATCTCTCCTTGCTATTCTTTGGAACTCTGCATTCAAATGGGTTTATCTTTCTTTTTCTCCTTTGCCTTTTGCTTCTTTTCTTTTCACAAATGCTTGTAAGGACTCTTCAGACAACCATTTTGCCTTTTTGCATTTCTTATTTCTTGGAGATGGTCTTGATCACTGCCTCCTGTACAATGTCACGAACCTCCGTCCATAGTTCATCAGGCACTCTATTAGAGCTAATCCGTTGAATCTATTTCTGACTTCCACTGTGTAATCATAAGGGATTTGATTAAGTCATACTGGAATGGTCTAGTGGTTTTCCCTACTTTCTTCAATTTAAGTCTGAATGTGGCAATAAGGAGTTCATGATCTGAGCCACAGTCAGCTCCCAGTCTTGTTTTAGCTGGCTGTATAGAGCTTCTCCATCTTTGGCTGCAAAGAATATAATCAATCTGATTTCAGTGTTGACCATCTGGTGATGTCCATGTGTAAAGTCTCCTCTTGTGTTGTTGGAAGAGGGTGTGTGCTATGACCAGTGTGTTCTTTTGGCAGAACTCTGTTAGCCTTTGCCCTGTTTCATTCTGTAATCCCAAGGCCAAATTTGCCTGTTATTCTTGACTTCCTACTTTTGCATTCCAATCCCCTATAATGAAAAGGAATCTTTTTTGGGTGTTAGTTCTAGAAGGTATTGTTGGTCTTCATAGAACAGTTCAACTTCAGCTTCTTCAGCATTACTGGTCGGGGCATAGACTTGAACTACTGTGATATTGAATGGTTTGCCTTGGGAACGAACAGAGATCATTCTGTTGTTTTTGAGATCACATCCAAGTACTGCCTTTTGGACTCTTGTTGACTATGATGGCTACTCCATTTCCTCTCAGGGACTCTTGCCCACAGAAGTAGATATGATGGTCATCTGAGTTAAATTCGCCCATTCCAGTCCATTTTAGTTAGCTGATTCCTAAAATGTCGATGTTCACTCTTGCCATCTCCTGTTTGACTACTTCCAAATTGCCTTGATCCATGGACCTAACATTCTAGGTTCCTATGCAATATTGCTCTTTACAGCATCGGACTTTACTTCCATCACCAGTCACATTCACAACTGGGTATTGTTTTTGCTTTGGCTCCGTCTCTTTATTCTTTCTGGAGTTAGTTTTCCACTGATCTCCAGTAGCATATTGGGCACCTACTGACCTGGGGAGTTCATCCTTCAGTGTCCTATCTTTTTGCCTTTTCATTACTGTTTCAGGCCTCAGTTGAGCTCATATAAAAATTGTTCTCTATTCTTTTCTCATTCTAGGAGCAAACCCGGATGTTGGAAATGGGGATAACTGGCCCAGAAGGCCATGTACTGAGCAGACCAGAGGAGGTAATTTTCAGGAGCATGGGGGGTTGAGGGGGGAGGGAGAGAAGTAGGAGCAATGGAGGCTCTATTTTATTTTTTAGCAGCGTCTTCCAGGAGACTCCTGTTATCACAGCAGCCTGGTTTAAGGCCTACTGCCCGTTTTATTTTAATTTTTTTAAAACTTTATTTTATATTGGAGTATAGCTGATTAACAACATTGTGATAGTATCAGATGGCAGGAAAGGGACTCAGCCATACATGTACATGTATCCATTCTGCCCCAAACTCCCCCGAGTCCATGCTGCCATGCAACATTGAGTGGAGTTCCCTGTGCTGTATGGTAGGACCGTGTTAGCCATTTTAAATGTCCTGCTGCCCATTTTATATTGTAATGTTTGCATCTAGCTCCCCCTCCCTCAGCACACACACATAAGGTGTGTGAACAAACTTTTTTGAAAGGTACTGGGACTCTGTGAAGTCCCAGCACCTGCACAATATCAGCCATATTGATAGTGGGCTGAGTGGGTTTTTCATAGGCATGATACCTGTTGATTTGTATATGGTGATAAGGACATCCAGGTACACGTTTCCCACATGTAAGATGCATGCTGATTAGCATCACTGCTTAAAAGCGGAAGAGTGAATGAATGGTTACTAGTGGCTGATGGACATGTCTGGGCTGTCAGCAACTTCAGTGGCTGGCACAGGCCCAGAGCTGGGAACTGGCTGCCCGTATGCCTGAGAGCACATTGGCTTTCAGAGACTAGCCTGGCACCTGGAGGGAATTCCAGGCCCTCTGTGTCAGTGAAGTGAACCCTTTCCTGTTCTATCATTCCAAGCCCGGCATCCTGCAACAGGTCGGAGATGGATAAAGAAATAGTGGTACATATATACAATGGAATATTACTCAGTCATTAAAAAAGAAGGAATTTGAGTGAGTTCTAGTGAGGTGGATGACTCTAGAGCCTGTTCTACAGAGTGAAGTAAGTCAGAAAGAGAAAGACAAATATCATATATTAATCACATATTACTATGCAGGTTCTAGAAAAATGGTATTGATGAACCTATTTTCAGGGAAGGAATGGAGATGCAGAGGTAGAGAACGAACTTGTGGACACGGCGGGAAGGAGAGGGTGGGGCAAATGGAAAACGTAGCATCGACGTATGCACACCATCGTGTGTAAAGTAGATAGCTGGGGAGAAGTTGCTGTATAACACTGGGAGCCCAGCCTGGCATTCTGCGATGGCCTTGAGGGGTGGGATGGGGGGAGGAGAAGGAGGGGATATATATATAGTTATGGCTGATTCACGTTGTACAGCAGAAAGGCACACAACATTATAAAGCAATTTTATTTCAATTAAAAAAATTTTTTAAGACAGATAGGAGAAGGTACCACAACCAAAAATCACAATATTCCTATTGTTCATCTCTGTTAGGATCTTTTTAGAGAAAGAAAATGTAGCACACATAGAGAAAAGTATTCCTGACCTAAAGGTGCAATGGATTTTCCCAAACTGAACACACACAGTCACACAACTACCACCCAGCTGGAGAAACAGAACATTATCAGCACCCTAGAAACTCCATGTTTTTAATGCTGTTTTTGTTGTCGGTTGAAATAATGTGTAATTTTGTGATCAAGGCTTTGGTCAAAGTGTTCCTGAAAAGTCTGTCTCCTGCATACCAAGTCCCTTCTCTGGGGTACTTGCTTGTAGCTAGTGTTACGCTCATTGCATGTAACAGAGATAAATGTTGTCCTTTCCCCAGTCTGAGTACTGGCTATTACTCTTATGTAAAGAAGCTCAAGAGAGATAAAACCATTGGTCATCATGCTCAAAGGACTGGAAAACACCCAGTGTGAGCAGGCCAGGGTGATCAGCAGTTTGTGCAGCTTTTCTTAAATGCTGGTCACTGTGGAGAGGTGCTGGCAAGACAGAGTCCTACAGCAGCAGCCAGGGGATTTCTGAGCAAAGTCTATTTTTGTTCCTTGGTTTGTTTTTCCAACCCCCCCCTCCCCATCCCACCGTTCCTCCCTGTTCCTGTCTCCTTTTTAGTAAAAAGCCTCTCAGCCACAGATCTCCACAACCCTGGAAGCCCTTGTGGGTGAAGCTGGAGGGTGATGTAACCTTCCAAAGATAGTCGTGTTGTCAAGGTGCTGAAAACCCTGCAGTGCTCGGGGTGGCGGGGGTGGGTGGGGAGCGAATGAGATCAAAAAGGCTGGGGCCGTGGTCATGGGGGACCTGGAGTGGTCAGCATAGGCATGAAGAAGGAGGCCTAGGCATGTGAGGAGCATCCGCTCTTGAGTTCGGAGCACACCTGGAGAGCATCTTGAGTGATGCTGTTCAGAGAGCTGAAGCCAAAGCTCAGAGATAGCTCCTGTGATGTCTGGATGCTTTAGGAAGGTGGCCACAGTCACTTGTGCTCTGGGCTCTGGGATCTTGATCTTGCCACATGGAACAGAAAGCAGCCTGGAGGAGGCTAGCTGGACCAGCCAAGTGCTTAGAGTCGGTTTGCTAAGCCGCACCCACCAAGGGCAGTGACTGGTTTGCATTATAAAAACATTAGGCATCTATCTGCAAGCTATTTTGATATTTTAAAAAGTGTTGGGCTGCATGGCTAACCAGAGTTTCATATTTATCCAAAAAGAAACTGTTGCCGATTGAAAGGGAGAATGCCAGCATGTCTGCCTTGGGCTGAATTGGACTAATTCAGGTTTTCGCAGTAACGCAGGCTCTCTCCCTCTGGTCAGAAGCTGTCATCAGCCATACAGCCAAATAGCCAGTCTTCAGGGAACACTTGCCTTGTTCCAGGATTGGGCTCATTGCCTTACAAGGATGAACTATTTTAGTCCTCTCAGTAGCTCTGTATGTCAGGTCCTATTATTATCCCCACTTCACAGAGGAGGAAACTGAGCCTTTGGGAGGTTGTGTAACATTCCTGAAGTTACCCAGCTTCTAAATGGCAGACTCAGGACTTGGACCCAACTCATGAGAAGAGGCCAAGCTC
Organism: Bos mutus; assembly: GCF_027580195.1. Taxonomy (NCBI): domain Eukaryota; kingdom Metazoa; phylum Chordata; class Mammalia; order Artiodactyla; family Bovidae; genus Bos; species Bos mutus. The sequence goes on along the minus strand of NC_091623.1, from coordinate 98,330,939 downwards.
TAAGGTCCTGCTTTGTTAATAGAACAGGGGAAGATTCATTATTTCGTACTTATTACAGTCAATTGTGTTGGTTGGCATGTTCAGAACATGACTTATACATTAGGGTGGGCTGGAGGAGATCAGTAATAAAAGAAATCTTGGAGTTGAGAAGCCTGGGGATGATTAGTATAAGAAACACCTGCAAGAACTGACCCATTGCTGACCATCCAGGAAAGGGTTTAATACCTAGTAGCCTTCACTGGCAGAGAAGGCGATGGCACCCCACTCCAGTACTCTTGCCTGGAAAATCCCATGGACGGAGGAGCCTGGTAGGCTGCAGTCCATGGGGTCGCTACGAGTCGGACAGGACTGAGCGACTTCACTTTCACTTTTCACTTTCATGCATTGGAGAAGGAAATGGCAACCACTCCAGTGTTCTTGCCTGCAGAATCCCAGGGATGGCGGAGCCTGGTGGGCTGCCGTCTTTGGGGTCGCACAGAGTCGGACATGACTGAAGTGACTTAGCAGCAGCAGCAGCAGCCGCCTTCACTGGGGGCTTCCCAGGTGGTGCTGGTGGTAAAGAACCCACCTGCCAATGCAGGAGATGTAAGAGATGTGGGTTTGATCCCTGGGTCGAGAAGATCCCCTGGAGGAGGGCATGGCAACCCACTCCAGTATTCTTGCCTGGAGAGAATTCCTTGGACAGAGGAGCCCGGCAGGCTACAATCCATAGGGTTGCAAAGAATTGGACATGACTGAAGCAGCTTAGCATGCACACAGGCAGCCTTCACCGGTTATTTATACATACTGCTGTTGGGGTTATGTTTTGCCCAGGGATTCTGTCCTGGGCAGATTGGGGAGCAAAGGCTTCCATTATGTGTGGCCCTTGTGATAATCACAGGGAGAGGAGAGAAGAGGCTACTCTGGCCAGGCACTGCTCTCACCTAACAATCCCTTACTTACACACCCTCCTGATCTCCACTTCCCAGGAGAGGGGTGGGGTCTGAGATGCCCGGTGAAGGGAGAGTTGGAAGCCACAGATCTGAGGTTTGGATCCAGGGTGTGGAGCTCCAGGTCCTCAAGGCTTGTAACCTCTGTTTGGCACTGCATTCTCAGTCTGTGGAGGCCGGGGGTGGTGCTTGGAGACAGTCCTGTTCCTTTGGCCCAGGGATTGTTTCTTGCAGCTGGAAGCTGAGGCTGTGTTCCGCGCCATCACCATTGCTAGCCAAACCAACTGTCCTCTCTACATCACGAAGGTCATGAGCAAGAGTGCAGCCGACCTCATCTCGCAAGCCAGGAAAAAAGGTGATTTGGGCTCCAGAGATCTCAGAACCTCTAAAGAGCTGTGTGACTCCTTCCTCCCAGCTGTCCTGTATCAGCAGTGCCTGTTTGGCTCATCGCCCTGCTCTCTGGGAAGCCCCTCATCCTTGTTAGTCTGTTGGATCCTTTCTGCATCCTGTGTGGATGGCAGGATCTCTGGGTTTCTTCTACTTGGCAGATGAGTAAACTGAGGCTCAGGAAGGGTAAGTGGTCTGCCCAAGATGATACAGCTTGAATCTGTTCTTTGGAGAGTTGGTACATCTTTTTTCTCCCCGTGATCTTTCACTGTCAGTTCATATTATCTGAACTTTATAAATGGACATATTGGTCAGGATTATATCGAGTGCAGCAGTCAGAATCCCAGCCAAACGGACTTAAACAATTTTTGGCTGAAGGTGTTTTAGCCGTGGCTGGATCAAGGGATTTAAACAATACTATTATGGCTCTTTCATTCTTACACCTTTCTGGACTCTGCCTTCTTCTCTTTTGGCTTTATCTTCAGTATGAACAGTGATAAGAATTAATGCTAAAAGCTGCTGTTGTCCTCCACAGTTGGTGGGGGCATGATGAAGGAGTGGAGAATGTCTTTTCCAACAGCTCAAGCCAAAGTCCCCAGAAAGACTGCCATTGCCTTGGCTTGGGGCGTGGGTTCATCTCTGAACCGGTATCTGCTCCTGAGATGGTGTAATTGGCCAGGGTTGAGGGGAGGAAGTGCAGGGGTTCCCACCCCCTGAGCCATGCAGGTCAGCACAGGTTATTTCAGAGCAGGCGTTGAATGGGTCTGCATAGGATATCCAGCTACGGTATGGCTGTCGTGACCCCAAGCTCTGTAATCAAGACCTTCTGATGTCTGCTTCCTTCCTCCATGGCTGCTAACTTCGCTTCCTGTGCTCACCTTGTGCCAAGCTCAAGTTTATCTTCATTTCAAAGCCTGGTTTCTTGCTCCCTGTTGTCCTCGGTGGCACCATAATGGGCCCACTAGTGAACAGAGTGAGTTGAGACCTAGGGGCCATAGGGGTTTGTGTTTAGTTGCAAGGGAGGATTTCCTAGGCCCGGCTATACGATCATGCCCACGTGTGCCGGTCGGGAGACCCACGATGAGAGTCGATGAGTGACTAATTTCCCAAACTCAGAACTGGCCTGTGAAACTCCACACGTGAGTGTCTGAGGGGGATAAAAATAGTCCCAGCTGACTGGCGGCTGAGTGTGTGGCTGCCCGGCCTTCCGGCAGAGGAGACCCTTTTCTTCTGGGAGGGGAAGCTTCCTAATTGCCCTGACAGCCTTTCTAGCTACCTGATTCTGGGTCACCGCCTGCCTTACCCTGCTCACAGGAAGCCTGCTGGTTCTCTCTTGGCTTCTAAGTGTCTCCATATGATACGGCGTGGCTGCTCCGCTGGGTATGAGTCATCGGGACAGAACCAGGAGAGCAGGAGAGCAGTCCAGTGCTCCTTACCCAGCCTTCAAAAAGGGAAAAAAAGGAAAAAGGAGAAGGGATCCCTGGTAGTGGGGACTACTGTGCTTCCAATGCAGGGGGAATAAGTTCTATCCCTGGTTGGGGAACTAAGATCCCACCTGCCATGGAGCCAAAAAAAGAAAGGAAAAGAAAAGTTCACGGAGGACACCCCTACACCTCTCCCCCTGGCCATCTACCATCCTCACCCTCTTGTGCCTTCTGCTGGTGGCTACATCCAGCCTGGGACCCATTCTTGGATGACCTGGGGGCTTCAAAGACAGGGTGTTTCAATTGTATGCTGAGTCTTGTTTTAAATTTCATGTAGAAAAATTTTCCACCCTTAGCCTTTTGAATCATGACTCTAGCAAGGAGAATTAGTACAGCTTGGTCTCTAAGGTGGAAGGAAGGCATCACTTTAGTGATGAAAGACTGGCTGCTGAGATTGAAGCCAATAAACATGTCGTGAACTGTCATCCTCAGGGAAAGTCAGGAGCATTCAGAGCGAGAAGACAGAGTATGGTGGGATTCATTCTTCCCTCTGGACCAGAGAAGTTTAAGTCCTAGGGTATTTAATCCCCAAGTGCTCTGTGGCATGTCTGCCTGGCTGCTCAGAATCAACATTAGGAATTTCAGTTTAGTGAGGGCCAACGCTATGCCTTGCACTGAGAGAACTACTATTGTCATGTAGAACTCACGAAGGACCCTGAGAATTTGGCATTTGTTGTCGCCATTTTTCCAGTGAGGAAATTGAAGCCCATCTCGTCCAGAATCTCCCAGCTGGGAGAGGTAGACTCCAAAGCCAGTTGTAGTAAATTACAATCTTCCGTCTAAAGACAGTCCAAAGGGAGAGGCGTCCACATTTAAGTTTTTATTTCTCATAATTGTATTTGAGTGCTTGCTTTTCATTTCTTCATTTCTTTGTTGCTTTAGTTCAGTAAATATTTTTGGAGAGCCCTTGAAATTCTCATTGGTCCTGTGTGGATCCTTCTCACTACCATCCCAAGGAGCAGGACTATCTTGTAGGAATCATTGCTGTTGCTTCCTTATTTTGCACGTGGCAGACAATGCAAGTCAATCATGAGTGTTCTCTAGTGAGACCAGAGCATATTTAGAATTCTTCCCAATACAGGCAACCAAAACCGTTTGATTGGAGCTGAAGCAAGGCAAAACCTGTAGTCTTGGCCATAGAGCCTTCTTAGATGTCCATCTTGTGGGGAACCTGACTGTGGAAGACGGAGGACCAAACTTAAAGAAGCTGAGGGCTGTACCAGCATCTTTAGCCCAAGAATCTGGCACAAAGACACTTGGTACCAACCCACCCTCTATGAGATGGCATTTGCCTTCTGTATTACCATCCCTTCTTTAAGAAGCTCAGCTTAGGTCAGTATGTGTTCCAATATCCTTCCTCCTGTCTTCCGGTTTGGGCATTTCAGCCCCACATTTCCAAAAACAGGGTCCTAGAAGCCAGCCTCATCTTTGCTGTGTCCCAGCTTGTTGGGTGTCTTTGAGCAAATTCCCTTGTTGCCATAGGTTAAGGAGTAACAAACATGATGGAAAAAGATCATGAGGCCTGTCATCCATGGGAATGGGTTTTACTTGGTGGAGCCAAAGCGTGTCCATGCAGCAGCAGAATCTAGCAGTTCCCAGTGATGTGGGCACATATGGGGCTTTGGACTCTACAGTGGAAAGGAGTATGAGGCGTAAAGAAATCACTTTTCCATAGTATCTCCCAAGTGCCAGACACTCTGTGTATGCCAAACCCTTCATTTTCACAAAGCTGGGGAGTAGACATTGTCTTATGTCATCAATTCCAGGACCGATTTATTCCACATTTTCACATTTCTGAAATGGGGATGAATCTTATAGTTAATGTATATATTTTTTCTTTTGCTTCAAATTTTAATTTACCTGAAAATTTGAAAAGAAATGCTGCATCTTGTGGGGCTTCCCAGGTGGCTCAATGGTAAAGAATCTGCCTGCCAATGCAGGAGACATGGGTTCAATTCCTGGGTCAGAAAGATTTCCCTGGAGAAGGAAATGGCAGTCCATTCCAGTTTTCTTGCCTGGAAAATCCCATTGACAGAGGGGCCTGGTGGGCTACAGTCCATGGGGTCACCAAGAGTCGGACACGACTGAGCCATTGAGCATGAATGCATGCTGCATCTTGCAACTAGTGGCTTCTACCAAATACAAAATTGTTCCCATTTAGAAGATAGAAAAGCAAAGGCTTAGAAAAGCTGGGAATGTGCACTTGAACCCCGCCTGCCTGACTTCAGAGCAACATCTTTGAGAATGCTGAGTAGGGGCCATGATTATCTAAGCCTGTCCCAGGGCAGCACATACATTATGCAGACCTATTGCCTCTCACCCTCCCCTTCCAGGAAACGTGGTCTTTGGTGAGCCCATCACTGCCAGCCTGGGCACGGATGGGACCCATTACTGGAGCAAGAACTGGGCCAAGGCGGCTGCGTTTGTGACATCCCCACCTCTGAGTCCTGACCCGACCACTCCAGACTACATCAACTCCTTGCTGGCCAGGTTGGTGCAAAATGACAAGGAGTGGGTGTTGCGTGGAGACGTCTTGGGGCCAATGGAATGAGGACCAGGGCCACCCATCCATCAGCTAGACTAGAGTCTGCCTTGAGAAAAGCAAATCAGGAATTCCCCTGCAGTGCTGAGCACAGACAATGGGCTCTCCACCATTGTATTTTAAAAGATACTCCAGTAAAAGGTACTTTAGTAATGGTAACATTGTATGCCAAGCACTAGGGTGAGATTACATATGTGATCTCATTGTTCCTTACAACAAACATCACCCTGAGTGAGGAACTATCAGCACTGTTTTACAGATTGAGGAATTGAAGGTCCAGGAGACAAAAACTCACTTCCCTAGTTTTAACAGCTGGTCATGAGGACCACAGAACCAAAATTATAGGGAGACTCGTTTGCTGCTGCCCGCTATGGATAAGTCCCATCACTTGTCTGGGTCCCTTTTTTACTGTTACATAAGAAATGATCTAATCCACTCCCCATTTTCCAGATGGGGTAACTGAGTCTCAGGGAGTAGAAAAAATCACCTAAGTTCACAGTTGGCAAGAGGGAGGGGAAGGATTCCAAACTCAATGCACAGCACTCCACATCCTTACCCTAGACCCTTGTTTCTGGGCCCCTGGGGAGCCTCTAGTCTCCTTGTTCACGTGGATCTCTTTCCTCGGCCAGTGGAGACCTGCAGCTCTCCGGGAGTGCCCACTGCACCTTCAGCACTGCCCAGAAAGCCATCGGGAAGGACAACTTCACCGCCATTCCCGAGGGCACCAACGGTGTGGAGGAGCGCATGTCTGTCATCTGGGACAAGGCTGTGGTGAGGATGGAGGTCCCAGGAGGGCAGCTGAGGCCAGATCAGAATGTCCTGCTCCTTGCTCCTCTTCACCCCTGGGGGCGCTGGGTGTGCAGATGAGGCCTCATACCTGCCCAGGTATCTCTGGAACCAGGTGGTCCGTGAATGTCCGTTCTAGAGTGATGAGTCCCGAGGGCTGGGTTCTGAGGAGGCCTCCTAGATTGTGAAGGACTACGAATCAGGTGGTGCTAGTGGTAAAGAATACACCTGTCAACGCAGGAGACGTAAGAGATGTGGGTTCGATCCCTGGGTTGGGAAGATCCCCTGGAGAACAGCCTGGCAACCCACTCCAGTACTCTCACCTGGAGAATCCCATGGACAGAGGAGCCTGGCGAGCTACAGTCCATAGGGTCGCAAAGAGTCAGAGAGGACTGAAGCAACTTAGCATCCATGCACATGAACCAGAAACACACCCTTCATCTGATGGTGTGAATAAAGATTGGCTATAATCCTTTGACATGATAGGCGAGGGGTCTATGACCAAGACTCAAGTCAGTTGCTCACCAAGGACGCCCTGCACTGGGCTGTGTGGTCATCCAGACTGTACAGGTAATTGTCAGAGTCTTCTGGCAAAGTGGTGTGCTTTTACTTTCCTTGTTCACATCACAGAAGCTGACAAAAAACATAGCCATGCAAATGAAGTCACTTCCTAAGATGTGACTAACCTTTATAAAACTCATTATTAAGTTGATCACTTCCCTCTGTTTTATTTAAAACATCCTAGACACTCATTTCAGAGCCAAATAAAATACACATCTGCACCATGTAATCCAAGTTTCCTTTTTTTTCCCCCTCTTGGTTCTCAGGAAGGTCAAAACTAGATTTTAAACTAAATTCTTATTTCCTTACCCAAGATTTTTGTTTTGAAAAGGGGCAAAGTATAAATATTTTCGTCTCTTCTCATATAAACTTAGGTTTTTTCATCTTCTCTTACATTGTTATGTATTTATGAGTGTCTGTGTATATATATTTATTTTGGCACAATCTGGAACTGCTAAAAGGTAATACATATCTTAAAATTACTCACATGATACCTGCTGAATAAAGAACACTTGGAAACCACAGAAAAGTTCACACATAAAACAAAAATCACTCAGAATTCCACAACCCAGGGATAATCATTGTTTTCATTTGGGCAAGATTCCTCCATATTTATTGGGTGCCTATGCAAATAGAAATATCTAAAATATGGGCTCACAGTTACATTTGCTTTTACTTTGAAATCTCTATAATCCCTTTTGGAGTTAGAAGGGATAAATAAGTAAGTAAATGTATGTACATATCTGGAAAAAACATGCATACTTCCAGAGCAGTAAATTCCATCCTAAGCCATGCAGCCATGCGTTTGTCCATTTTGTCTGGGTGATCCTGACAGCCCAGAGCTAGAGCTGATTCTGTAGCTCACTGGGTGGACTTCTGTGCTCACTACTTCTGAAGCCCCTCTTTGTATTTCTGGGCCTAAGCCTACCCAGTGAGCTACAGAATCACTGGAAGGACTGATGTTGAAGCTGAAACTCTTAATACTTTGGCCACCTGATATGAAGAGCTGACTCATTTGAAAAGACCCTGATGCTGGGAAAGATTGAGGGCAGGAGGAGAAGGGAATGACAGAACATGAGATGGTTAGATGGCATCACTGACTCAAGGGACACGAGTTTGAGTAAACTCTGGGAATTGGTGATGGACAGGGAGCCCTGGCTTGCTGCAGTCCTTGGGGTCGCAAAGAGTCGGACACGACTGAGTGACTAAACTGAACTGAACTGTGGTCACCCTGCCCTGAACTCAGAAGCCCTGGAGGGACCATTTTGTGTGTGTGTATTTTTACAGGCCATGGGGAAAATGGATGAAAACCAGTTTGTGGCCGTGACAAGCACAAATGCTGCCAAGATTTTCAATCTGTATCCTCGCAAGGGAAGAATATCCGTGGGCTCTGACAGTGACCTGGTGATCTGGGATCCAGATGCTGTCAAGATCGTCTCTGCCAAGAACCACCAGTCGGTACGGCCTGAGTGGGTGGGCATGGAGCAGAGTGGGGAACATGGGTGGGGAACAGGGACAGGAGAGATGTGAGTTTGTGGTGAGCCAGGGTAATCGGGCGAGGATGTGTTGCAATAACCAATCATCCTGAATTCCCAGGGATATAAAACCTCAGCAGTTTATTTCTCACTTCTGCTTTGCAAAATGAGTGGGCAGAGAAGAGGGCTCTGCCCATTACAGTCACTCAGGGCAGGGGCCTGTTAAAGGCACCCTCTCTACCTGCGCTATATGACCTCTGAGCCCGGGGGCTGGGACGTGGCCCTGAAAGCTTTCCCAGGACGTCACTTCCTCTCCCCCAGCACTGGCCAAAGCCAGGCCTATGGGCATATCTCACTCCAGGAGGGCCAGCAGTGCAACGATACCTGGTGCCCAGAAGGAGAAAGCACAAGAAAAAATCAGTCAACAGCTCTGATAACTTCCTCATGAGGAATTTCATGTGAAAGATAGTAGTTAAAGCCTAGTACCCTTTTGGCTCAGTGGATAAGACTCCTCTTGCAATGCAGAAGATGTGGGTTTGATCCCTGGGTCGGGAAGACTCCCCTGGAGAAGGAAATGGCAACCCACTCCAGTATTCTTGCCTGGAGAATCCCATGGACAGAGGAGCCTGGTGGGCTACAGTCCATGGAGTCACAAGAGACAGATGTGACATACCACGACCACCTGACAGATCGGGGCATAAAAATGTTTGTTAGGAAAATGTGTTTTCAAGCACTTATGTTTTTGGCACTGTGTTTTTAATTTGTTGAATTTTTGTAACACTCTTGTCCAGGTGGCGCTCTTATTATCCCCACTTTTTAGATAAGGAAGGAGAGATGCAGAGAGATTAAATAATGCAGCAAGTAAATGTGAAGCTAGGGTTCAAACTCAGATAATTTGACTCCAAACCGATATCCTTAACCACTTTGCAACACTGCCTTGCTCTTACTGAATAAATGAGGAAGGTAGGGGAAAAGCCCATTTTGGGTGGTAGTGGCCATTGCTTAAACATTGTGTCAAATCACATTATTGAATTTTGAGCTAGCAGAGACATAAGGGTTGTATAACCCATCCACCCAGTACAAGACAGCATATACACCATTGCTGCCAGTTACTCACCTTGTCTTTGAACACTGCCAGTGACAAAAATTTTCTTCCATGTGAGGACCCTACAAAAGATGGGATGCTTCTCTTCACCAGGAAGCCCACTCTTAGCAAGCATCTGTCTCCCGAGGTCTCTGCCCACTGAAAGGTTGCAGACAGTTTGTAAGCTGTTCCCAGCTTACCTGTTGAATCAGTTCCTAGGGATGCTAAAGGCGGGATCCCAAGCCCAGGAGAACTGTGTTTCTCTTTCTCTCCCCACTGTACCCATAACCAAGGCTTCGCCCCTCACCCCTGTCTCTAGGCTGCAGAGTACAACATCTTTGAAGGCATGGAGCTGCGTGGGGCTCCTCTGGTGGTCATCTGCCAGGGCAAGATCATGCTGGAAGATGGCAACCTGCACGTGACCCAGGGGGCTGGCCGCTTCATCCCCTGCAGCCCCTTCTCGGACTATGTCTACAAGCGCATTAAAGCCCGGAGGAAGGTGAGAAGCAGGTGGAGCCCAGAGGTGGGGGAAAAGGGCTCTGTGACCCATTCAGCACACGTGTAGGAACCACTAGATGGGGAGGGGTCTGTGTGCTCTGCTGCTGGTAAGTCGCGTCAGTCGTGTCCGACTCTGTGGGACCCCAAAGACGGCAGCCCACCAGGCTTCCCGTCCGTGGGATTCTCCAGGCAAGAACACTGGAATGGGTTGCCATTTCCTTCTCCAATGTATGAAAGTGAAAAGTGAAAGTGAAGTCGCTCAGTCATGTCCGACTCTTAGCAACCCCATGGACTGCAGCCTACCAGGCCCTGCCATCCATGGGATTTTCCTGGCAAGAGTACTGGAGTGGGGTGCCATCACCTTCTCCGCTGTGTGCTCTAGATCCTCCCAAAGAGATTCACAGCAAAGGTCTCTTCCCAAAGGACAATTGCACAGATTTAATGGCCTGAAATCCATTTTATAAAAGGGGGTTTCAAAAACTTTCTTAGCTAAAGAAAGCTTTTTTCCAACAATTTCTCATCTTTAGAGTGCTTTTTCTCAAAGTAGTGTTGAAATATTTTAATAATTCAAAATAATTCTGTATATATTTTTAAGAAATAATTTACTCTTTAAGGCTTACAACAAGAACCAGCAGACCACGCCCACCGCTCCGTGTCTTGTATCCCATCTTGTATCTACCTGGTTCGAACCATCCATCGGGGCAAATGTTTATAACTCTTTTAGCAAGTTCTGTAGTTCAAATAAAATCTTACTTATGCCCCTGATTTCACAGATAAATAGTAGGTGGACACACACACAATAAGTAGGCAGATACATTCACGTGTACATGTTTATGTATATGTCTACCTGCCCCCCTACCTCCCTACACATTACAGACAGGGTAGCTCTGGCTGATGGAGGGATGAGGCTCAGAACTCTGTTCGGCTCCCTCTCCTATCCCTGCACCATCCTCTAGGTCTCCTCCCTGTAGGGAAGCCTTAGGGCTCTGGGATTGTGAAATTTGAGCCCTAGTCCTGACGACCTTGCCTTATAAAAGGGATAAAGTCATCTGTGCACACAGTTTGGTTTGGGGGCGGGGGGAAGATGGTGTGGGGGGAGGAGGCAGGGGGTGCACTTTGTCAATCAGTGTGGGCCAGGCTGGACCCAAACTCACTTCCATGCCTGGACCCATGCAGGGGTCTTCAACTACCTGCAGAGCACATGGCCTGGGAAACTGGCTCTGAGAGGGAGGTTGGGTGTTGCTTTTGGTTCACAGCTTGTGACAGTGTGAACAAAGCAGGACAGGACAGGGATGCCAGAATGCAGTTATAACCAAGGCCTCAGCTGGACCGGTCTTGAAAGGGATCTGGGCCTTATAATCACTCTCTCTGCTTCCTCACCCTCCCACCCCAGCCCCAGGCAGAGGGTGAGGCTTTGGGCCAAGTGGCTCTCTTCATTTGAGGGCAGTTCTTGGGTGCGAGTCCAGTGAGACCTTCCTGTTGCCAGCACCCCCAGCAGCTGGCAGAACGTGGGGTGGGGCCTGGGGATAGGAAGTGAGTGCCTTCGTGATATCATTAGAGAGAAGCTCCCAGAAACTCGGTATGTCAGTGTCCCGCCTGACTCCTAGACGCCAGTGAGTACAGTAAGTGGTCATCTAGCCTTGTGTGGACGTTTGCAGCACCAGGGGCCTCCCCATCTCATGGGGCATCTGGCCAGCCTTGTCTATGAGAACCAATTTCTTTTTTTCCTGTTTTTGTTTTTACATGTAATGTTTTATTGGAAGGTGAACTGATAATCCAACCAGTTATAAAAGCAAAAGCAGAAGATTCTAGAATTATGATGGAGATATAAGCAAATATTGAAATAAATTAATCAGAATTCTGAGGATCCAGCTACTTTTGTGCAGATAGCCCAGTATGATCTTAGTTGTCCAGTTATTGAGCTCAGATTTGGGGAGTTCCTTCTAGTTTCAGACCCAGAGTTACTGAGGCAGTCACTGAGTAGAAGCCACAGAGAATCCATTTTGTCCAGAGCCCCACGGATGGCAGCAGCCTTATCCGTAGCCTCCATAGGAGCCTGCTGGGCTCAAGTCTGCCTCCCTGAAGCTCACTTCTGCTCCAGGCACCTGCAGAAAATGAGCTGAACCCACCTCTGAGCATCTCTGTGTTCCCAAAGTCATCTGCCCTTCATTCTAAATATCCCTGCAGCCTTCCGCTATTCATTAATGATAGTGCTCTAAGTCCCCTTCCCATCCTTCTCTATGAGTGGTCGTTTTGAAGGTAGGTAACATGGAGTAGAATTCTACAGTCCATTTCTGGCCTAACAGAAAAGAGAAAGACACTCAGAAATCCTATATGTCAGCTTTGTATCTCCATGAATGTGACTTTGCCTCTGGACCCCAAGAAATGTTGATGAAAATCAGTTATTGGTCGAGGTTTTGAAGGAGTCCAGATGTAGTCATCCTCTTACCTGAATCCTGAGCGTCTGCAGATTTGATGAGCTTTGTCTCTGCACCTGTGCCTGAGTCACTGCTGGAGGAGAGGGGCGGCTCTGTGTGACTTCCTGGGAGTCTTACAATGGGCCGTCCTGTGCTGTCAGGCTCTCTGGTGGCCTGTCCTCGTTGCCTCGCCTCTGGCCAATGATAAGAAATAGGTGAAGGTTGCATGCTGGCTGTTATGCTGCCTTGGGTGGTCTTGCAGTGTTTGCATAATAGACTGTGAGTGCCTTTGAGGGAGGCACTCTGTTTCCTGTGAAACCATGAGCCCTCGTCACACCATGCCTGGCACAGAGCCTGCAGTTGGGTGGTGTTGCTGGTGGGCTCCACGGTCCCAGGGCAAGCGCACAGCCACAGCCAGAGGCCAGTGGGTCAGACCCCGTAAGCTGCTGCTTCTGATCTGTGCTGAGGAGCATGAGGATGAAGCCCCCACGGGGACACATCCCTGCCAGCAAGGACCTCGTCTCAAACTGCTACCCTTCCCACCCAGTCTGCTCTGCCACCCAGGTGGTTCTTCTATTCATTAATGTTCGCACTGTCGGTTTCCTCTGCTGAGAACTCTGCCATCGGTCCGCCACTCTGCCTCCCCAGCCTCCTCCCTTTAAGGTCCCACACAAGCACCTTTGAACCTTTAGCTAGAACCTTTAGCTAGAAGCGGCCTTCACCCGCCACCTCCATGGTCTCTATCACAACACCCACTTTGTTTTATACTGCTTCTCTTTTCCTTAAAATAACCTTTTAATTTTTCCCGTTTCACTGAGATATCATTGACATGCAGCACAAACATAAGTTTGAGGTGTACAGCATAATGATTTGACTTACGTGGAATGATTCACACAATAAGTTTAGTGAACACCATCATCTCATAGATACAAAGGAATAGAAAAAACATTTTCCTCTCTTAGGATTTACATTCTTAACAACTTTCATTTTTAATGGACAGCAGTGTTAAATACCTTTATCATGTTGTACACTGCATCCCTAGTATTGAAAAATAATATGATTATTTTCTAGCTCTCACTACACACATTTGATTCACTGCCTCATCTGTGCTACCTGGTACAGACCCTTGGCTGTTGAGAGACTAAAGGGTGCCTTCTCTCTCTGCTGCAGATGGCGGACCTGCACGCTGTGCCAAGGGGCATGTACGATGGGCGGTGTTCGACCTGACCACTACGCCCAAGGCGAGCACCCCCGCCGGCTCCACCCGGGGCTCTCCCACGCGGCCCAACCCGCCGGTGAGGAACCTGCATCAGTCTGGATTTAGCCTGTCAGGTGAGTCGGGACAAGCTGATGGTTTGCTGAGCCAAAGAGAAGTCCTGGCGGGAAAGGAAGCCAAGGTTCAGCTAGATGGAACATCAGGATTGAAAGATGACCAGTTCTGCTTAGAGATCACACCTGCTGGGGGCGGGGCGAGGGCGGGGCGAGGGCGGGGCCGGACGGCATGGTTTCCTAATGAACTGCGTATGACTTTCTGCCTTAGATTGGGTGAGCTCCGCAGTATATTTTCTTTCCATTGCCCAGGTTAATAGATAATTTTTATGCTCAAATTGCAATAGCTTCTTCCAGCCTAGGATTTTATTTATCTTCTCCCTTTCCTTGTCATAATAATAATGCTAGCCACAGCTACGAACATTTACCATGGCTTAGCTATATCATGAATCTTTAAGAACTCTCTGATGTTCTTAGAAAATGTTCAACTGCTCCATAACCATAGTGCAGATAACCAGTAAGTGTAGATTTGCATCTCTCTGATGAAAACTTTGAAGTGAGGTAAGTGAGATAATAAGAAGAGAAAGACACATGTAAAGGGACAATAATTGTGTGGGGAAGAAGTGCGAGAAATGGGAAAACAGGGAGGAAAAGATAAAAGGGGGCAGAGGGGAGGAAGAGGGAGGAAAAATGCTAAAACTTGAGGCGACAGTATCAGAGATCACATATGCTAGTTGCCTGAAATTTTTCTGTGTTTTTGCCATGTTTCATTGCTCCCTGACTACTGTCATGCCTAAGCTTTTTTTTTTTTTTTTTTTTTTTTTGTGGCTACTTTCTGAAAAGGAGTGCATATTTCATTTTAGCTGTATCCCCAGGTCAGACCATCACCACTCCAAGAACAGGCAAGTTGCCTGATCTCGCACAGCCTCAGTCACCTCTTCTGTAAAATGGGGTAATAATAGTACCCCCTTCCAGGATCGTGATGAGGACTGAATGAGATGATCTGAGAAGCACTTCAGAGTTGCTTATCACAGTGCCACATGAGCAGCTGTTTTTCATATCACTTCCGTTGTTCTTTTTATTGTCATTGTTATGATGCAGAGGGTCTGATGAAATCCAATAAGAATCTGGCTTCTCCTGCAAAGGGTTGTTTTCAGGAGAATGGGTACGGAAAGTCTGGACTACCTGACAGACTGAAATGGAAGTTTCTTGGGAGATGAGGAGGGCATTTACTATCTTATGCTCTTCAAATTAATCCATTTTCTCTCTTGTCCACACCCCCACCTCCCTTTATTCCCTGGGAATTTCTTGTCACCTGCAGGCACCCAAGTGGATGAGGGGGTCCGCTCGGCCAGCAAGCGCATCGTAGCGCCCCCTGGAGGGCGTTCTAACATCACATCCCTGAGTTAAGCGACCCCTCCCCCAAAGAGAGGGGCAGAAGCAAGAAGAGATTCTTTTGAAGCCAAAATGGTACACCAATATTTAAGAAGGAAAGCGAATCCAAACAGTTTCGATCTAAAGAATCAATAAGCCTCAAGCCTTATGTTTCTCCAATGTTAACGCTCGCTTGCCTAGCTTTACGAATATTGCTTTGATTTCTGTTGATGCATAGCCTGGATTTGTTTGACGCCCCTCCCCCCATTTACATGCATGCAATTGGGCCGCTAAGGCAAAGCGTCTGCTATATAGTGTTGAGAGCGTGTGTAGTGCTGCATCTTACGACAAGGGGACAGACAAGTGGGGACGGCAGGAAAATGAACAAAAGGGACGCCGGTTATTTGGGGTGAGTGGGTGGTGGGAACCCAGAGCAAGGCGGAGGGCTCAGAGGGGCTGGGGTAGGGTGTGGACGGGGGAGGCGGGTGGGTGAGCATAGGGGGTCTTGTGTATTGTGTTGATGAAGTATGTTAATTTCCACGAAAGATGGCCGCTCGGGGCAGCTGGTACTCCACCACGGGCCCCTGGGGTCCACAGACCAGGAAGGCGATCTTCGGGTTCGGGACTCTGTCATGTCCTCTCCTAGTAGATTTTAGCCCTTGGAACATTTTATTAAAACACCAAAACCCAACCATTGCTTCCACCTTTTTGGTCATGCCAGTGTTTGGTCGGGCCTCTTTCTCAGTGTTGCTTTCAAATTCTTCTCTTTCCTGGGTTGGGAACTAGGAGGAGAGAGAAGCAATGACCTTTCTCTTCCTCTTGCCCTCCCTGCCTCTTTGGTGCTCTTAAAAGGCAGCAGCTGGGAGGACAGCGCCGGCCGGGGCGGGGAGGGCTGCCGCACTTAAATAACACCTCCCTCTAAACACCTGGCGATCACCTCTCAAGCTCATTAAATGGAGACAAGCAAGAGGCTTCTCAAGTTAGGCCTGGAGCTGAGGTGGACTTCTCTTGCCAGGGGTGAGTGATTCTCTTGCTCTCCTAAGATCCAGGCACATCTTTTATTGAATATGATTTTTTTTGGTTATTGTTGGAAGTTTGTTTTCTTAGGTGTTCCCTAGCTTTTATTACTAACAGAGAATCTCGGCTCATAAGGGAGGCAGCAGAGTTGTGAGAAAGGCAGTCTGAAGCAAAAGGATCACGTTCTCTTGCCGCGGTTGTTTGTCAATTCTGAACCATCTCTTGCCATTTCCCTTAGCATACCCTGTGGGGGAACTTTTTGTTTCAGTACCAGAGTCTCCCAGTGAGTTTCCACGTGACATGACACGTAAAAGAAATTCGCCTAGTGTTAGCATTTGCCTTGTCGGTCAGACCTGAATGTCCAATTCCCTATCGTTCCACTTATGAAAATTCAGTTTTGGAGCAAGTTCCGTGATCCCACTGAGGTCCATATTGCAGGGAAAACATATTCAACCCGGTATCAGACTTCGGTGCTTAGGGGCTCCAGCTGGTAGGTCCTGAAACCCTGTGAACTAAGTACTTTCAAGGAAAGAGCAAACACCTTTCAAGTGCTTAGGAGAAGCCATTATCTCTGCAGGTTTTAGTAAGTTGAAGACCAGAGAAGAGGGGGTACATGGCTAAAAAGGAGTTTGGAAATAGCCAAGGAAGAGGATTTCCCTAGCAATGTACTTTTCTGTTCTAATCATGAAAAAGATTATTTCCTTTCATAAAAGGAGTCTTGCTGTTTTTAAGGCTTTTTTCATGGTGCCTTTATCTTAAGAGAAATTTAAGCGAAGGGGAGGTTGCAGCTCTAGATTTATATACTCAGAGATTTGGGGGCCTTTGGTAGAACTCAGAATGACAGTTTTGCAGGCAGAGGGAGCTAGTCAGATCAGAAGCTTTCATATATACCTCATTGGCTGGGCTGTGCTTTAAGGTACATTGCAGTACCAGCCACAACCACCAGATGGAGGAAAAGACACATAAATGACTAGTCCAGGCATCCTCTTGTGTGCAGTCTGCTGCTCTTATCTAATCCCTGAGTCCTGTTCAGCCTCCCCACGACCTCTATGTGCTTTGAAAAATAAATCTTTCATGGCCAAATTGGCTGCGTTTAGCACTTCTGAATGAAACACTGAGCCAAAACTTTATATTCTGCACAATTTTTTTTTTTTTTTTTTTTTTTTTTTTTTTTTGCTGAAGGAACAACCCCTATATGCATTCATGATGGGCAACTTAACTGAGGAAGTCTCCCTGTCTTCACTTACTATTAGTAACTTTCCAAGCACAGAAATTTCTGAGAATTCCAAGAAAACTCCCAGTATATTGTTGACATTGAGTTCTGGTTCTTTGTTACTTAAGGTAAAATTTGTATTCGAATATGCCCTGATCCATGAGACCCATCAAAGAGCTCTGTCCAAAGGGTTTAGGAAGAGAACATGATGGTGAGCCACAGCCCTCTCAGGATTCGCTGGCATCTCATCTGAGGGTGGGAGGGTATACTGGGTCTTCCGTCTCCTCCAAGCTTTCTTTGGCTGTCTCATCTCTTGGCCTGGCCCCTCTCTAAGAGGGGATGGCAGTTATCTGGTCTTCTCTCTGGGATGGCCGCCATCTTTAGTAACTGAGAAGGTATTAGATAAATCAGCTACCCCCCCTAGAGATATTTCCTCTAAGTTTTCTAAAGAGAGCAGGGCTGTAGTTATCCCAAACGTGCATTTCTTCAAAGTCCAGTCATCCTCTGGCCTTTTCCTTTGTGACTCCATACAAAGAGTCATGTTCTGCCCCAAAGGCGTCCATTCCAAGCCTGGACTTGGGCTCCCCCGTGAGAAATCTTCCCAACAGCTTCTTGGCCCAAGCTTCCCAGACCTCCTCCCCTGGAACCTCCAGCTCGAGTCCCCGTGTACACGTGGGCTGTCCCAGGCAGCCAGCATCCCTTGTAAGTTCCCTCTTTGGAAATGGTGTGTGGGTGTTCAGTTCTGTGTCTGGTGACTATGAACAGACAGTGACTCTCCCTGTGACCTGTGGTAGCTGTGAAGCAGCTCTGGAACGCCTAGAGCTGTTTGCTTTGAACCGTGAAGAAAACTGTGTTTTGAGTTTAGCTGAGATTAAGGGAAAAAAAAAAAAGTTCATCAAGTGACTGTTAATGTAAACCTGGTTATTAAAATAACTCTGAAACCACAGCCGTCGTTGTCCAGCCTTCTTCCTTCTGTGTCGTTCCTGTCCACCTGAAGTGTGACAACTGCTTAAGAGAACAGAAGCAGTTAGTAAGAGGGACATGTAATCCTTACCCTGAGAAAATCTGAAGTTTCTCTTTTCAGTTGCACATGAATTTTTGTTCTGGCCACAGAGGTAAATGACTATTATTGAAATGTTGGGGAATAACTAAAATTTTTAATGGGTCATCAAATTCAGCAATAATATAAAGGCATTGTCAACTGGGATAAGCCTAGTTGAGTTCAAAACAGATCCTGAAAGGTTTGTTTTATTCTGTTTTGTTTTTTTGCCATTCCCTTAAAGCATTTCCTCTACTTCTAAAAGCCTGGACTTTGAGAAAAACTAAGCATGTGCCAAAGTATATTCTTTAGCAGACTGTTCCTAAGGAATCTTATGTGTATACTATAATAATTGGAGACATTTAAAGCATATGTTGTCAAGTTAAAGGCTCAGAAATTTTATATATTTCAAAAGTTACTGAACTCATGGTTCTGAACCCTTCTGTATCACATTGTATTCCACCAGACCTGTTACACTAAACCCTTTTTTGGGGGAACAGTCCTGGATCCAATTAGAACTTGTGTAAGACATTTTTAATTGCAAATCTTAGATGCCTATTAAGAAAACTTTTTGGAAAAGATTTTTTAAAGTCTAGTATAACTGAAAACTTCAGGGATAGATTTGGGTAGACTGAAGCATAGCTGCATCTAGAACATTCTTTCTCTCCATCTCTTAGCTCTGTTTGCCTTTAGGAAGTGCTTCATTCTTAGGAAAGCTCATTCCACTTGGGAGCAAAACTGGCCATCAGCACCTCCAAGTTTGCACTTTACTTGATTAGCGATTTCTGGGGTGCAGGAGTGGGGTGGAGAGGCTCCTTGGATAGTTCCTGGCCAAGGAGGCTGATTTTGATTGGTCCGGCTTGGTCACATACTCCATTGTAGTTGGCATGGTGTGCGAGATCCTGGGATTGGCCACATCTGGTAACACACGGTCTCCGGAGCCACCCGAACCACATGGACTCTCAGTAACTCGAAGAAAATCAGTTTGTGATTTCAGAAGAGGGGGGCATGGAGTCTAGGAAAGAAAGGAGGTAGCCGCGGTACCATTCTCAAGCTGCGGGGCACAGTACCTGTGTGTAGACTGGGGTAGGTGGGGCAGGGGATCAGGGAATGGTAGTTCCTGGTGAATTTTGTGTGTGATGAACACCCCACCTTGGTTTGGCAGAGCAGTGTCTTCAGGACGAGCTCAGAGTGATGATAACTTTTAACACAGAAGCTCAGAAACCACATCAGAAGTTCCTCTGTGCATATAAGGGGTTATTAAGTGTGACGTGCAAGGCTTCATGGTTAACAAGCTTTTGCCCACAATCCTGTTTTGCGGGTTGAACTCAAGACGGGTGAAACACCTCTCCCTGCTCATGATCGTGGCAGAATAGAGCTCTCCTTAGGATTAGCCTAGGTGTCAAGAGCAGAGTTAGTGCTTAAAATGAGCTCAGCCTGCAGGGTTCTAAAGGGGATGAAGTAGGTTTTTTTTTTTTTTTAAAGTTAGTGCAGTTCACACATTGACTTTCACACCTCTGCATGCTGGAGCTATTAGGGCTGAGTCACATCAGCCAGGTGGGGAATGAGAACCCTGACTAGGAAAAACAAGGTCCCTCTGGCTTGAAAGAACTTTCTGGTATCAACTTTACTACCATCAGGTTCTCACAGTCAGTTCAGTCACTCAGTCGTGTCCAACTCTTTGCAACCCCATGAATCACAGCACGTCAGGCCTCCCTGTCCATCACCAACTCCCAGAGTTCACTTCAAACTCATGTGCATTGAGTCAGTGATGCCATCCAGCCATCTCATCCTCTGTCGTCCCCTTCTCCTCCTGCCCCCAATCCCTCCCAGCATCAGGGTCTTTTCCAGTGAGTCAGCTCTTCGCATGAGGTGGCCAAAGTATTGGAGTTTCAGCTTCAGCATTAGTCCTTCCAATGAACACCCAGGACTGATCTCCTTTAGAATGGACTGGTTGGAGGAGGAAGGAAATGAGCAGGAAATGGAATGAAGGGGCCACAGCAGCCTGCAGAAATGAGGTCGCGTCCTTAGGACAGGCATTCCTCAGAATGGAAAGAACTCTAGATCCTGCCCTGTGCTCAGCAGACACCGAGAAGGTGACAGGATGCTTCCCAAGACCTGGACAACAAAGCCCACAAGACTTAACAAGATCCTGTCCCAGGAGCCAGCTAGCCTGTGGCTGCTAGGCTGTTGTAAGTCAGAGAGATGACTGGAAGACCCCTTGATCCTCCCCGAGGCAGAAGTTGCTTCTAGCTGCAAGAGTTCAGAGCTGTTGGTTACCTTCCCATCCTGGGTTCTGGGCTTGGAACATCCACCTGCTGCTTGGAAATGAGCATAGGACAGGACAAAGATATTGATGGGTAGGAAGACATAGTGCTGAAAAAATAGGTGCATGAACTGTCCACAGCCTTAAGATCATAGTGAAAGGCAAAATCCAGAGTCCTGGGCTGTGCTTCCTTAGGTAACTGCAGGAGGGGTCAGGTTCTCAGTTTCTACACACGTGGATCAGCTGGATTGTGCTGCATCTCATAGTTGTAGGACATCATCTCTAACATTCCATGGTTCTGAAACACCATCTCTAATACCTCCTTGTCTCTGGTGAAGGACATTCCTCACAGCAGGAATGGAAATGAAACAGGTGACTTTGGGAACCCACAACCCTACCCCTCAGGGAAACAATTACACACACACAGCTGACAAAGAAAGGGCAGTGGCTTCCAGTGTACAGAAGACATTTTAATACATAGAGGCACACTAACGGTACGTATGCTACAGCTCAACAGAAGCACAGGTTTCCCAGCCAAGGTTACCCATTCACAACAGCACAGTTTGTAAACTGGGTTTGGATTTTTAACAATGTTAAATATCAGACACACTGAGATTGTAAGAAATGGTGATCACAGGCAGAGTCTCTAGGAAACAGGGATTTGTGTCGACAGAATGCAGGGACAACTGGATACTAAAACAATTCACTCTTTCATGCCTTTTCATTGAGCCCTTGAAGAATTATAAGCCTTAGCATTACTGCGTTAGCGAAAAGCAGCACCACTGGCCCCTGCTAGCTGTGTCACTCGCTCTTTCTCCCTAGTTTATTTATTCATCCATCCGGGCTAGAAAAGCTATGATGATATAAAGTCTAGTTGTTTCTGGTTAAAACTTAACTATCAGAAGCAGACTAATTGCCAGTTAATTAAATTACCCTCATTAACAGAGCAGTGTTCTGTGTTCTTTGACATTGATTTCTGCCCTAGCAGTGCCCTCAGGTAAGACCAGTGCTGCCCTTGGGGAATGAGCCATTAGCAAAGCATTTCCCTCCGTGGGGTTCAGGTCAAGGACAGGGTCACAGAGCCGCCCCACCCACCCACTTGTGGTCCCTGTGCTTGCGCTGGGGTGGGTGGGCCCCTCTGCAGTGCCAGTGTGTTAGAACAGGACTTGCAAACCTGCTCAGACTTTTCAGACGTTCCACACAGGTAAGGGAGCTGTGAGGGAAAATACGATGCCAGAAATGCCAGACAAAAGGATTTAAGAGTCACCCTATTTTTTGTAATTTAAAAAAAAAAATTCTTAGCCCTGAGCCTTGGGTGTCATAAACCTAGATATGTTTCACCCAGTAGGGTAGTCAGTTTTAGCCCAGGTTATGGATGAAACCCAAGGATCTGATTTCAACAACTGTCAGTCATGGTAAGGACTTAGGAATCCTTTTGTATTTGGGGAAACTTTTGTCCTAGCACTCAGAATATCCAGTGGAGTCTCTTGGGATCAGTTTTCTACACTGATAGATGCAGTGCATTTTATTTTCTAACTTTAACTGCCTTGTGGCTCCTTAGCCTGGTGAGGACTGGAGGTCTTACCTTAACCTCTCTCAGGCTGTGCCCTCTAGTCATTGGATCCAAGGTTCCTGAAAGCCCACAAAGGTGCTGCAGGCACAGAAGAAGGTCACTGGAAGTAAAAACTAGATATTCACCTGACAGAATACCTAGTTGTATTGAGTTCCTATCCCAATATTAACTGAGTAGACATGAAATGGCACAAATTATTAACTCTCATCCCAGTGGAGACCCTGCTAATCCCATTGCCCTTGGGTGAATCTTTCCCAAAGTCTCTCCATTGGGATGATAACAGACAAGGTCAGAGAAAGAGGGGGAACCAGGTGACTGGAGAGATGAGTCCACGCACATCAGGGCTTGAGTCCAGACAAATGAAAGATGGAAGTTGATAAACATGCACGTGGCCCCTGACACTCCTGGTGACCAATGAGAAGCAGAATCTGGTCACCTCCTTACAGATTTGGTCAACCCCCTCCTTGGGAAACTGAGCCGTAATTTCTATATGGGAGAAAAACTAGCACAGACAGATGATGTGGGGGAAATGTAGAGAAAAGGAATCGAACAGAACATAGGATCTGGCTTTTAATTCTTAACAGAAATGTGGTTACTCTTAGAGCAGAGGTTTTCAAGGCCAGAAGTTCTGGGCCTATTAGCTCAGTGCGGAGAAAACCATCATTGTTGAGTTTACAGTTCAGCACTGCTTTTCTTCTCATGCTGAGTTGCCCAGAGTGACCTCCCTTCTGGAAGTCCTATGTAGCAGTGTCTGCTACTTCTGCTTGTTTCCACCTATCTGGTCTCCCCTGTTGACCACTTACTGCCACCTTGATGCGCCCCATTCGCTCCATAAGGAAGGACAAGGTTCTGATGATCTGAATGGCTTAAGAGTTACAACAGTCCCCCACCAGCCCTGTTTACTATTCACCCAGCAGCATCTGGGAGTTGCCAAAAAACAGTTCTTCTGCAAAGATCTTCTGTGTATCTGGAGAGTAGAGTTACATCTTAACTTAGGCGAGTTAAACTTTGTATTTGGCAGATAAAGAAAATATTGCAGATAGGCGATTTGGCCTGCCATTCTTTGCAGTAAGCACAAGCAGGTATTGCTGTTCCCTTAGTCAGTTTCCATGATCTTAGACCTCTCAGATATGTGGGCATTCCACAGTTTGAAGTGTGAGTCTAGTCTACCAAGCCATGAATAATCTGTTCAATATTTTAGTGCATCTGGTATTAGCTTAAAATGAGACCCAAAAAAGTGAATCAAAGATGACTCGTTTCATTAGTGAAGAGCCTGAATGATATTGGGCTTCTCTAAGAAAACATACTCACCGAATGTTGCTACTGCTGCTGCTGCTAAGTCGCTTCAGTCGTGTCCGACTCTGTGCGACCCTAGAGATGGCAGCCCACCAGCCTCCCCCGTCCCTGGGATTCTCCAGGCAAGAACACTGGAGTGGGTTGCCATTTCCTTCTCCAATGCATGAAAGTGAAAAGTGAAAGTGAAGTCGCTCAGTCGTGTCTGACTCTTCACGACCCCATGGACTGCAGCCCACCAGGCTCCTCCGTCCATGGGATTTGCCGGGCAAGAGTACTGGAGTGGCTTGCCATTGCCTTCTCCGTACCGTATGTTAATGTATATTAAAGGGATTTGTCCAAGGGTAAATTTTACTATCTTCCAAATTCACCTCACATTCTAACTTAGACTATAACTCCCGTGTAAGATACAACATCAGTGTACTATAAGTTGGACGTGTTTTCAATGTGACAATGTTCCTTTCTAATCCTGTCTGGACCCAGGTCTCTGATAGTCTTAAGAGGTAGCAGTTCTCAAGGAACATGCTTCTAGAAGAAGGCCAGTGGTGTGCTAAATATTTCAGAACTGGCTTGCTGGGAGGGGGAAAAAAGCCCTATTTGTAGCATCTGCCAGTTTCCATGGTGTAAATATTTCCACCATCACCAATTTCAACTTCTCAATGTCACATCACTGAACAGGGCATTGGGGCATTTATGCCTAGCAGCTCTTACTAGCTGATACAAGCTGGCATACTGTTCAAGTCCAGCACACCACTGGAGGGCCCTCATCAGTATGTGTTACTTTTTACCTGGTCCCACTCATTTCTTCCTGAATGCTTTCCTTACTCCTATTCAGTTGGGTTTGAGGATTCTGGCTTCCTTATGAAGTTTTCTAGCTCTCAATGGCTTCACTCCATCAGCCACCGATGTCCATTTGTCACAGTGTAATTAGGAGTGGAAAAATAAATCTACATCCAAATATTCCTTTTAAAGTAAAAATAGAGGCTATTAAGAGTAACAGGATGGTGGCAGTAGAAAGGCAGCGTCGAGCTCATCTAGTATTAACTTCTCGTTTTAGATGAACAAACTGAAGCAGAGAAAGGGATTCAGTGACTTACTCAAGGCCACACAGTTATCTGTGAAACTAGTTCCCAGGAACCCAGGGACTCCTCCCTGTGCTGTGCTGCCTCCTTCCCAAGGCATTCATTCACATTTTCTAAGGTGTGTGAGGTGTGGAGAAGTGAGAATTATTGTCAGCTCTTCCTGACGTGGAAATGTCCCAAGAAGATGATGAGGACTTCACAGGTTGCTATTCTGACCATCCTCTCCTTCTGGGTCTTTGGTTTGTTCCAAGGCTTGATTTGCTTGTCTTTTATTAAAGTCCCTTTTGACTCTTAAAAGGAAAATATAAAGTAGGTTTATTCATTGAAGTGAGAAATAAAAGATTTAAACTTTTGAAATGATAGCATGAAGCTGAACAATTTATAAAGAAGCATGAATCGGGTAATCTTCTTAAAAATATCATTGATTTTAAATGTTGAAGTTCCCATTCTTCTGCTTGTCCCATCAACAGATGGGTGTTGATGGGACAGGCAGAATTAGCTCATGCTAAGCTAATTTACCTATTATAATTTTTGAAATCTCTTACAAGAAAAAAAGATTTATGAAATTTCTAGATTTTCTATTATGGGTATGCATCATTTTTTAATTAGAATAAAAAAATGTTTAAAAATATATCGAGGCATTGCAAGTCAAATATGACTGAAACAGTCCATCATTTGCTGAGCTGCTGTTCTTCCAGGAGTTACTTACTTTTCTCTGTTGAAAATTATGAACTCCTTTTGGACAGATTCAAGGTGCTCTTGAAGAAGGCATGTCTTCCCGGTGAACATTGGGGAAAAAATAGAGACATAGTTAGTACACAAATGGAGAGTCTCAAATAGCCAATAACTTACTGAGTGTCTGTTTAACTGAGTGGCCCAAATCAATGAAGACCAATGTGTCCTCAAAATAGATGCTATCTGAAAATTTGTAGCCAGAGTGAGACCACAATCAGATTAGCAGAGGAGCAAATAGGAAAGAAAGAGAATAAAGTACAGCAACTCTCTGCTCCCCACAATGAGGCAGCAAGGACGAGAAGACCTGGGTTACGGTTTATGAGCTTGGTGTCTTTCAGCCTTTTTGCACAAGAAACCATGGCTTCAAGACAGGTGGGTTCAAGTCTGTAATAAAATCCTTCCAAAAAACTTCTGATGAAAAATGTTCTTCTCAAAGGAAAAAATATTTTTGTTTTTAAATCTAAGAATTAGAAAATACTAAGTCCTCAAGTACTGGAGTTTTTTTTTTTTTCCTTTCCTGAACAAATATTTAAGTGTTAGAAGAATAAACTATAAAAAGGAGAGTAGCTCACATATATGCATTAATATATGATATTTGTTTTTCCCTTTCTGACTTGCTTCACTCTGACAGTCTCTAGGTCCATCCACGTCTCTACAAATGACCCAGTTTCATTCCTTGTTATGGCTGAGTAAGAGTCCACTGTGTATATGTACAACATCTTCAATCTATCCATACATACAGCAGAAACTAACAACATTGTAAAGCAATTATATCCTAATAAAAAATAAATAAATTATATGCTTTCAAAAAAAAAAAAGGAGAGGAAATTTCAGAGAAGTGCCAAAGGAAGCAAAAGAAAGGAGAGAAAGAAGACTCTCTTACACCTCCCTCTTATCCTCAAACTGGGGGATTTGTGACCCTGAGGGTTTCAGTATCAGTCATGGGGAATCCTGTGATCTGATAGAGCTCCTTGAGTAAGATTTGGGAAAAAATATTTTAACATTAAAATATTATATCAAAGTATATAAATAAATGTTTAACATATTTATATATACTTTATATATATATTTATACACATACATGTTTCTACATTTATGTATTTACATTTTACAGACAATATATGTACAATATAAACATAAGTAAATATATAAGCAAAAGTTATACAAAATTTAACATGAAGAATATTTAAAATGTTAACATTTTAAAATATTTTAACATTAAAAATCAAGATTATAATCAAATAAAATGTAGAAATTTACTCATTTTTTTCCTCTGTCATATATCTCTGTTTTCTTCTAAAAAAGATGTGAAATGCACACTCAGAGATGAATTTGTGATACAGCATTGCACATGTCTTGAGTCCCAACCCTGGCCCTAAGGGCTCATGTGCAACATGTTCTCTTTCCTCAGCTTTAACTGGAAAAACTTAAGAAGGGCAGCTACATGGACAAGTCAAAATGATAAACCAGAAAGAGTATGAGGGAAAGGAGTGGGGAGCAACCAGAATGGAGGAATGAATGGGTCTTAGGTGACTGGGAAGAAAACTGCTGGTTAAAAATCCTGGGATGCGCTTCTTCAGGATAAGAGAGCAAACAGTGATTAGACTAATGTAAGTACAAATGGCATCAGAAATATCTGAAGGGTTTAGAGCAGGTGGAAATCTCCGGAGGCAGAAAAAGAGGATTTAGGTCATGAGCTTCCATGGCAGACAGACTGGCGTGCATCAGTCTTTTTGCATCTTTACTTTAAAGAGGTTGGTGAGCAGGGAGGGTCAGTGGAGAACATCCATGAAGCAAAGAAACAATAGAGCATCTACCATGAGCATGAGCAGAGGCATATACCGTGAGCCATGGAAGAGAATGAGGTGAGAAGTCAGGAAGCAGAGTGGAAAAATGAAACATAACAACAGCTAACTTTTTTTTTTCCCTTAGGGTTAGCACTTTTAATTTTTTTGTTTCTGTTTTTAAATTTTTTATTTTATATTGGACTATAGTTGATTTACAATGTGTTAGTTTCAGGTATACGACAAAGTGATTCAGTTATGTATACATACAGCTATTCTTTTTTCAAACTCTTTTCCCATTTAGGGTATTACAGAATATTGAGCAGAGTTCCCTGTGCTATACAGTAGGTCCTTGTTAGTTATCTAGTTTAAACATAGTAGTGTGTACACGTCAGTCCTAAACTCCCAGTTTATCCCTCTCCCATCCCCTTACCTTTCCCCTTTGGCAACCATAAGTTTGTTTTCTAGGTCTGTGAGTCTATCTCTGTTTTGTAAATAAGTTCATTTGTATAATTTTTTTTTAGATTCCACATGTAAGTGGTGTTATTTGATATTTATTCTTCTCTAACTTACTTCACTTAGTATGATAATCTCCAGGTCCATCCATGTTGCTGTAAATGGCATTACTTCACTCTTTTTAATGGCTGAGTAATATTCCATTGTATATATGTACCACATCTTTAACAGTGGCTACCATTTTGGCAGACATGTGCTAATTGACTCAGAACAGTCTATGAAGTAGATACCAATACTAAAACTCCATTTTACAAATGATGAAACTGAGACATAGGGAGAAAAGGAAAACAATAGTGCTTTTACACTAATCAGCCTAATTCTACAACTGTAGGTTGTAACCTTGACTGCGTACCCGAATCACCCAAGTAACTTTAAAAAATTCCAATGCCCTGCCACACCTCGAGATTCAGATGAATGAATAAACTAGCATGATGATAATGTAGTGAGCTGCTAAGATTGGTCCTCACATTTTAAAATACTTGAGTAGAATAAAGTGCTACTTTGAGATTTATCATCTTTCTGATCTTTCTTTGGGGGAAGACTGCTCATTGTTTTGAATCACAATCCTTTTTGTTTTCAAACTGATGCTGTAACATTAGGAGAAACTAGAGCCAAATGGTGGCACAGGCAGCTCCAAACTGCCACCCCTCACAAGAAAAAAAAAAGGCAGAAACTGTCAGGGCCCACACTGTCAAAACTCTGGAAAGCAATCAGAGGTTTATAGCAACCAAATGCCAAATCAAGAAAAAAGCAACTTAAAAATGGTCCTGGTGTTTAAGGAAATCTCTATCAAAATGTTAGCTGAACACAAGCCAAAATAAGAAAGACTGCAGTGATGATGCATGACAAGGGATAGTCTTTGCAAAAACTGTTTGTAAAAGTCACTCAGAAGTACAAGGGTAGCCTTCAACAATCAAAAACCAGCAGATCCTAGAGGAGGGAGGAGAGAGTCTGATTTATGGAGTTACCACATTATAATTTTCAAATGTCATTTTTTCGACAATAAATCACAAAGTATAAATGTTGGAGAGGGTGTGGAGAAAAGGGAACCCTCTTACACTGTTGGTGGGAATGCAAACTAGTACAGCCACTATGGAGAACAGTGTGGGGATTCCTTAAAAAACTGGAAACAGAACTGCCTTATGATCCAGCAATCCCACTGCTGGGCATACACACTGAGGAAACCGGAAGGGAAAGAGACACGTGTACCCCAATGTTCATCGCAGCACTGTTTATAATAGCCAGGACATGGAAGCAACCTAGATGTCCATCAGCAGATGAATGGATAAGAAAGCTGTGGTACATATACACAATGGAGTATTACTCAGCCATTAAGAAGAATTCATTTGAATCAGTTCTAATGAGGTGGATGAAACTGGAGCCTATTATACAGAGTGAAGTAAGCCAGAAGGAAAAACACCAATACAGTATACTAACGCATATATATGGAATTTAGAAAGATAATAACAATAACCCTGTGTACAAGACAGCAAAAGAGACACTGATGTATGGAACAGTCTTATGGACTCTGTGGGAGAGGGAGAGGGTGGGAAGATTTGGGAGAATGGCATTGAAACATGTATAATATCATGTATGAAACGAGATGCCAGTCCAGGTTCAATGCACGATACTGGATGCTTGGGGCTAGTGCACTGGGACGACCCAGAGGGATTGTATGGGGAGGGAGGAGGGAGGAGGGTTCAGGATGGGGAGCACATGTATACCTGTGATGGATTCATTTTGATATTTGGCAAAACTAATACAATTATGTAAAGTTTAAAATAAAAATAAAATTAAAAAAAAAAAAAAATAAAAATAAACAGGTAAGTATGACCCACTCGAAGAAACCAAATAAATTGACATAAGTCATCCCTGAGGAAGCCCAAATATTGGACTTACTTGATAGACTTTAAAACAACTCCGTTAAATATGCCTGGGCTTCCCAGGTGGCGCTGGTGGTAAAGAATCTGCCTGCCAATGCAGGAGATGGAAGACACGTGGGTTTGATCCCGGGGTCAGGAAGACCCACTGGAGTAGGAAATGGCAATCCACTTCAGTATCTTTTTCCAGAAAATCCCATGGACAGAGGATCCTGGCAGGCTACAGTCCATGGGGCTGCAAAGAGCTAGACACGACTGAATGACTGAGCCCATAAATATGTTCAAAGAGTCTAAGGAAACCACGTAATAGGCTACAAGACAGATCTCAATAAATTTAAAAAGATAAACATCATACAAAATTTTCCCTAGCCACAATGAAGTGAAGCTAGAAATCAATAATAGAAGGAAAACTGAAAAATCCACAAATATGTGGAAATTAAACAACACATTCTTAAGCAACCTGTGTGTCAAAAAATAAACCACAAGAATTAGGAAATACTTTGAGATGAATGAAAACAAAAATACAACATGCCAAAAAGTATGGGATGCAGAAGAAATAAATAACAACTTTATACTTTGAGGAACTAGAAAAAGAAGGGCAAACTAAACACAAAGCAGAAAGAAGGAAACAATAAAGATTAGAGCAGAGATAAATGAAATAGAATAGAAAGACAATAGAATCAATGACATCGAAAGTTGGTTCTTTGAAAAGATATCAAAACTGAGAAATGTTTAGTCACAATGATAAAGGAAAAAAAGAGAAAAAAATGCACATAACTAAAATCATAAACGAAAGTGGAGACATTACTTCCAACCTTACAGAAATAAGAATACTGTGAATAACTGTACACCTACAAATTAGAACATCTAGATGAAATGGACAAACTCTTAGAAACACAAATTACCTAATCTGACTCAAGAAGAAATAAAATCTCAGCAGATATTTCACAAGAGTAATCTACAAGTGAGAATAATCAAAAATTTTACAACAAAGAAAAGTCCAAGGCCAGATGGTTTCAAAGGTAAATTCTAAATATTTAAAGAAGAATTAACACCAGCCTTTCTCAAATTCTTCCAAAAATACAAGACAAGGAAAGGTTTTATAACTTATTCTATGAGGCCAGCATCACTCTGATACAAAAATAAAGACATTATTAGGGAAAAAATGACAAACTAATATCCCCTATGAACATAGATGCAAAATCTTAAACAACATACAGGAAATAGTCCAATAGCATATTAAAAAATTACACATTGTGACCAAGTATGATTTACTGCTGGAGTGCAAAAATGGTTTAACATAAAAAATGCAGTCAATGTAATACCTCACAGTAATTGAAAACACACACACACACCCCACACACACCCCCCACACACACATGATGTCTCAACTGACCCAGAAAAGGCATTTGAAAAAATCAAAACCCTTCATGATAAAAACACTCAGAAAACTAGGAATAGAACTGAACTTCCTCACCATAAGTAAAGGCATTGGCAAAAACCCCACAGATAGCATAATACTCAATGGTAAAAGGCTAAAGTCTTTCCTCTTAAGATCAGAAAAAGAACAAAGATACCTGCTTTCACTGTTGCTATTCAACATTGTATTGGAACTTCTAACCAGAGCAACCAGACAGGAAAAAACAATAAAGGAATCCAAACTGGAAAGGAAGAACTAAAAGTATCTCAATATACAGATGACATAATCCTATATATTCACATAGAAAACTACAGAGAATCCATCAAGAAGCTACTAGAGCTCATAAATGAGTTCAGTTGCAGTATACAAATTAATACAGAAAAATCACTTCTGTTTCTACACACCAGTAATCATCTAGGAGGAAATTAAGAAAAAATTCTATGTCTCCAAAAGCATAAAAGACCTAGGAATAAGTTTAACCAAGGAGGTGAAAGATTTATACTCTGATAAGTACAAACATTGCTGAAACCAATTAAAGAAAGACCAGTGGTTTGGGGAGTATTGAAAAATTTTGGATAGACAGTGGTAGTGGGTACACAATATTGCAAATGAATTTAATAAATTGTACACTTAATAGTTAAAATGGAAAATTATGCTATACATGTTTTACCATAATAAAAAGGTTAGAAACAAGACAAGCAAAAAGACTGTAAAGAGAATGTAAAGGCCTCTCTTTATCATGAGCAAAGCCACCTCTTAGCAAATGATTCTGAGATTGACATGATACTTTGGAAAAAGAAGAAAGTGCTTTTTCTTCTTAGCATTAGGAAATGTCAGAGGTTCTGTACTGTGGGTGAGTGGCCATACCCTTTCCCATGGGAGATGTGGGAGTTTGCCCCTGCGATCGGGTGGCTGGGCACAGGTTAGGTCTAGGATAAGAGGGGATCACAGGAAGATGTCCTGTGGATGGAGCTTGACCTTGTAATTCTAAGAACAGCAATGACCAGTCTTCACGGTTCATTTTTAGGTTTTTGTTCTTTTAATGTGTTGATCAAACACTGGTTGAGCCTCTACTATATTACATGCACTCTTGGGGTACCATGAAGACAATGTGGGTAAGACCGACACCTGGTCTTTGCACAGGAGAAGGCTTATTTTAGTGGGACAGAAAAAGACACACAAATAAGCATAAATAAAATGTTTATAAACTATGGGTTCAATCCATGGGTTGGGAAGATCCCGTGGAGGAGGGCATGGCAACCCACTCCAATATTCTTGCCTGGAGAATCCCATGGACAGAGGAGTCTGGCCTCCTCCTCCCCAGAGGAGTCCATGCGGTTGCAAGAGTCGGACACGACTGAATGACTAAGCACACAAGCACAAGGTCATAAAGGAGTTAAAAACAGGGGCTGAGAAAGAGGGTACCTCACCTTTGATTAGGAGGCATTTGGGGTATAAACAGGGGAGGAAGCCCTCTAAGTGAAGGTCCAAGAGGAGAACATTCCAGAAAACGGAAGAGCAAGGGCCAGACACTAGCAGGGCCTATGCATCTTGAGGGTTTTAAGTGAGGTCAAGAATGGCATAGTACAAGAATGGGGAGGAAGGTAGACAGATCATACAGAGCAGGGAAGGTATGGCAAGAAGTTACTCACAAATTGCTGTTATCTCTAAAACTTGAAAAAACATAATTAAGGTGATGTCTCGTTCTTGGCTACATTTGGAGGTCTGTTAACAGAGGAGCCTACACAGGCAGCTCTCTGGGGGAAAAGGAAGGAGCCAGCCAGGAGAAGCCAGTTGGTTATGATATGAAGAGCAACAGATCATTAGGAGGAAGATGGGTAAAGTGAAAAGCAACAAGCAAGATGGGTTTGTGGTACAGCGAAGCATTCCTTGGAGAGCCCTAGAAAACACTTAAAGATGGGAATCCGCTCAGAGGGCAGTTCTGCGGACAAACAGGATGTGGACTTGGGTTAACTGACCATTAAAGGGTACAGTATGCCCTGAGGACTAGAGAAATTAGGAACATTGAGAATAGTTGCTTGTTTGCAGAGCCATTTTAACCACAGGATTATGCAATCTCTGAGAAGGGGGCTGTCAGTGAATGCAGGAATTATATCTTATTCATATCCCTTTCCAGTGTTTAGCACAGAATGCAGCGGATAATAAGGATTCAATAAAAATAGCCTAAGCAAATGGATACAGAGGGATGGAAGAATGGATGACCATTAGTTGAGTGTGTAGGGAGATGGGTGGATGATTGAGTGGATGAATGGATGATCATTATTGTTGTTTAGTTGGTAAATTCTGTCTGACTCTTTGGTGACCCTGCAGAGTATAGCCCACCAGGCTCCTCTGTCCACGAGATTTCCAGGCAAAAATATTGGAGTGGGTTGTCATTTCCTTCTACAAAGGATCTTCCCATTGGCAGGTGGATTCTTTACCATTGAGCCATCAGGGAAGCCCATGGATGATCATTAGAGGCAAGGTGAATATTTAATGCTTCACCGTCATTATTATACACAAAACCTTACTGTGTAAAATCCTACTGAGCCCCTGTAAGTTACTTTTCTGAAATCTGACCTCTAAACTCTGACATAGGATAATGTGCATGCATGCATGCTCAGTCGCTTCAGTCGTGTCCGACTCTGTGCGACCCTAGAGACGGCAGCCCACCAGCCTCCCCGTCCCTGGGATTCTCCAGGCAAGAACACTGGAGTGGGTTGCCATTGCCTTCTCCAGTGCATGAAAAGTGAAAAGTGAAAGTGAAGTAGCTCAGTCGTGTCTGACTCTTCGAGACCCCATGGACTGCAGCCTACCAGGCTCCTCCGCCCATGGGATTTTCCAGGCAAGAGTACTGGAGTGGGTGCCATTGCCTTCTCCGTAGGATAATGTAGTTAGTTACAAAATTAATTTGATTCAGCCTGAAATCCAGCAATAATGCTCAACCATATAATTCCATCTTTTCTGTGACTGAATACTCCCTACTTGTGCTAGCCCTGACATTAGGAGATTCTGCTTCTAGCAAAGACCAGATACGGCCCTCTAGAATTGGCTGCTCCCAGTGATTCCTCAAAAGAATGGGGCCCAAAACAGCTGGAACACAGCTTAGTGACTAAACAACTTTTCCCATCATTTTAAGGATGGTAACCTGACCTAGGCTTCGCCAATTAGATTCCCTTCCAGGAGGTCACAAAATTTGAATTGAGAGTTAGGAGAAGACACTAAGGGAATCAAGTTAATTGCAGAGGCCTGGGTAGGACATTCAGACGTAAAAGATTGGTGCTGGGATGCCCAGGGCTTCCCTTTCAGACGCTGGGGTGTTCAGCTCCTTCTCACAGTCACAAAGCTGCCAGTTCCTGCGGGAAGCTCACCCACCGGAAGCTTTCCAACCAATGGCAGCAGTCGTAAAGAATCCCACGACCCTGAGGGTGAGGGGACTGCTTACCTGAGAGGAGTCGCATTTCCTCGTCTCCTTCTCCTTCTTGGCCAGACGCTTCTTTTTCTTGTGCAGAGGCTTGGACTCCAGGATCATTTCTTCGAGTTCAAAGGTGGGGTCACAGTTCAGCCTGCCTTTCTGCAAGGAAGACAGGTTGACTGATTGCTTACATTTCTGTATCCTTCTGAAAATAGGCCAGACTGAATAAGGAGATTACAACTCAGTCCTGCAGGAACAGTCCAAGAATAACCAGCTGGGATTTCCACCCAAAGTTTTAGGTACTTTATCGCCAGCCTTGTTTTTCATGTTCTGTTTGTATTTTGTTTATTTTTCTAAATTCCCAAGGAGCCTTCCAGGAGTTAGAAAGAAAATCCTATTATAATTATTTTTCTAAAGTTTGCCTTCTGGGGCTATGTTTCTCAAAGTAGGTTCAGTGGTGGATCAGAATGACCCTAAGTTGATTCCTAGTTCCCCAACCAGACTTCCAGAATCAGTGTTTCTGAACACCGGGCCAGGAAATTGCATGTGTAACAAGCTCCCCAGATGATTCAGATTCACAATTAAATCAGAGAAGCACACACACAAGGTCTGTGGAGGCAGCGCTGATGGGGTGGCGCATGAAAGAACAGAAAGGTGCCTAGATCTCCAAGGCCGCGTGTGTCAGCCAAGAGTGCAAGCTGTCCCCGCTGGACCCCGAGGAGCGGCCAGGTAGGACCCCACCTCCTGTTGCTCCAGAAGGTAGCATTCCCCCATCCCAGAATTCCTCCCCATTGCCTTCTGGTGCCTCTTGCTTTGTACCCCACCCACCCATCTGCTGTTTGTACATGAAGGATCACACCCCCACATGCCCATCGCAGGTGTCTGGCCTGGGCTTAAGAGCAGAAAACTCCGAATTGTTTCTGCAGGCTCCCTTAAGAGACGATTATTCTGCCAATCTGCCTACAACTGAGTGTGTAGAATCAGGCTGTGGGGAGAGAGGGATTAGAGGTCTCACTTGGCTCCTTGGCTGGAGCTCAGTAGACTGCAGGAAGCCACAGATGTTTTTTGGCTAGGTACATCTGGTGGGACTTATTTCCCTTTGCTTATTAGTCATTGAGAATATGGTTCCCAGTGTAGAACTACCAGTGAAAGTGAAGTCGCTCAGTCATGTAAGACTCTTTGTGACCCCATGGACTGTAGCCTACCAGGCTCCTCTGTCCATGGGATTTTTCCAGGCAAGGGTACTGGAGTGGGCTGCCATTTTCTTCTCCAGGGGACTTCCCAGCCCAGGGATCAAACCCGGGTCTCCTGCATTGCAGGCAGATGTGTTACCATCTGAGTCACCAGGGAAGTCCAAACTACCAGAGGAAGAGGAATGAATGGTAAAAACAAATATCCAACCTAAACAGCTTTCAATCCTCTGACTCACAGAACTCCTTGGATACACATTCCTACATCTTTGGAATCAGAGAAAATGTTTTAAATTGGCAGATTCCTGGAAAAGACTATCTGTAGGATTAGGACTTGTTTCCACTAAAAAGTAAGCCACAAAAAAGTAGTTAGGAGCTAGAACTCCCAGCACTGATCTAGACCGGAATCCCAGCTTAGCCACCTGCTAGCTGTGTGGCCTTTGTCAGCCAGCTTAACCTGTGTGTGCCTTGGTTTTCTCATCTGTAAAACAGGAACGTTGACTGTCTTACAACACTGGTGTGGCTATCTGATGAGACCAGGTATATATCTGGCACACAGAAAAATATGCAATGAATGAGAGTTATTAAGGGTTTATTAGGATTGACTTACATTAGGAACAAATCCTGGAATGAGCCTCTTCTGCAGAACTGCATCCCAGTTCATATCATTCATATATGGGAAGTTTTGAATATCAGACAAATGGGAAAATCTGTGGTCCGGATTCAGTTCAAGTAGCTGCCAAGGGAATACAAACACCAAGATCAGGAACAAGGTCACTTGGGGAGCAAAAAATCATAAAGATTCCCTATAAACATTTTTAGGAATAGGGTTGATGGAAACAAGCAGTGTTTTCCTTCCTTAGTCCCATAAACAAATAATATAGATAATAATGAATGGTCAGAATGAATTGTAAGCTGGTCATGTGGTGAGTGAAAACAGCTTGTCCTCCGGAGTCAAACATGTTTGATTCCTGATTCCATGACTGATTAATCATAGGCAAGTTTGTTCTCTAAACCTCAGTTTACCCATCTGTAAAAAAGGGATAATAACCTATTTCGTTAGGTTTAGCTATGGCTAAACATGGCCATGTTCAAATAAGGCCATGTTTAAAGTGACTAAGAAATCTGTTCTTCTTGAGTGGAAAAATGTACATTGGATTTAACACATGAAATTCATTTCACACTAAAAATTTTAGCAATGTTTATAACTAATCAATATATACTGGGACTGACACAGATAAGATGTCATTAAGATTACTGCAACAGTTCTGGGTTTTGTGAACTGAAATTAAAGATTTTGTTTCCTCATCCGAAGCACCCTAGAACCAATATCATTATAGTCCTGTTGTTCGGATGGGAAGGAGCAGTTCCATTTGAGAAGAGACCTGAAGGTGATCACTGTGGGTCATCAGGGTGCAATTCTGGGGTGAGAAGGCTGTCTTGGAGCTAGGGAAAATTTGCTTATGGAAAATGACCTCTGCCCCTATTCTTTATTTTTGACATCGCCAACAGCAGTATCCCTATTGGAAAACAGAACACGACCCAGAGACAAGAGACATAGGTTTTGAAGTCTTAGTCCACAAAGCTCTTTTCCTTGACCAGCTACAACCTGTGCAGTTTTCTCTCTTCAGAAAAAAGGCAAGTTCATCCTCTTGGGCTCTTCATTTTTCTTTTACATAATACACATGATTGAGATTCTGCCTCAATTATCCTTAATCTTCCTGGTGAACATGGGTATGTTAAAAAATCTGATGAAAATCATTGGACCTCATTAGTTCAAATTCCAAATTTTACCACTTGTCAGGCTGTGTGTTAGGTGCTGAAGACACCATGGTGAACAAGTCAGATGTGGTCCTTCCCTCATGCAGCTTGACAGCAATGGTATTAACTGAAGAGTCACGCATGCGCAATGTGTAATTTCAAATTGTGAAAAATATGATGAAGGAAAGTTCATGCTTGTGTGAGCTGACAATAGAGGGAGGCTCCCTGAAGAAGGGAGATTTGAGCTGAGATCTAAAGCTGTGTTTCTCAAACTATGCAGAAGGGCTAGATATTTCTCTTTGGTTTAATTTCCAACCTACTGAAACCAATATGTGGTGTTATTGTGTGTGGCTAGTACGGAACTCTACACCAGGTACAACTGGTGATTTGAGCTTGACATCACCACATAGGCTGGCACACATGTGCTTTGAGGCATCAGCAGTATCAAACTGCTATACAAAACTGCTATACTGCTATATCAAGACTGCTATACAAGTTTTTTTTAATACTTCTCTCAATTTCTATGTTTTGTTATAGACTTGGTGGGGAGTAATTAATGTACTTGGACCACTTATTGAATCACATTGAGTAGTAATAATTTAAAGGAGGGAGCTAGGAGAACTGAGGATGTGAGCAGTGTTCTAGGCAGGGAGACTAGCCCATGCAAAGGCCTATGGGAGACTGGTATACGAGGGTGGGGTTGGGGACGGGAAAGAGAAGGGAAAAGGAAGCACAAAGCGGTTTGTGTGTCATCATAAGGGGGACAAAAGTCCAAAATAAGACTCAAGGGGTAGTTAGAACCTTTACACTATACAAATTATTTTGATCTTTATCCTAAGAACAGTAGGAAAACAATGACCTGTGCTTTGAATAGGTCCCTGTGGGGCAGAGCAGAGAACAGAATGGAGTGTGTTTAAAAGTGTGCAGGGCAAACAAAACTTGATGGCAGTAGGACTGTGAAGAAGATAGGGGAGAGGGAGAGAAGCGTCAGGTTCAAAAGGTATTTAAAAGGTCAGATAACAGAACGTGGTGATGGACTGGATATGAGGATGATGAGTGATGTCTGGTTCTGCCTTGTATAAGTGGGTGGATGGAGAGGCCAGTGACTGAGCGAGGGAACACTGGACAAAGTCCAGGAAATACCGAGTTCAAGAATTCCATTCGAGGCACATGGAATTTGAAATGTCTTTTGAGACATTCAAGAGGACATGTGCATTGCCTTATTAATGAAGCCAGGTATTTGAAATCTGTTAGCTGCAAAACCCACTCCAGAAATGTATATTATTATGACGGCCTCCAGTATCATAACCATTTTTTTGTTTTGATGTAGACTGTTTTTTTTAATTCTTCATTGAATTTGTTACAATATTGCTTTTGTTCTTTATGTTTTGGTTTTTTGGTGGTAAGGCATATGGGATCTTAGTTCCCTGGCCAAAGCTTGAACTCCCAACCCCTGCATTGGAAGGCAAAGTCTTAACAACACTGGACGTTTGCATTCCCACCAACAGTGTAAGAGGGTTCCCTTTTCTCCACTAGTACAGCCACTATGGAGAACAGTGTGGAGATTCCTTAAAAAACTGGAAATAGAACTGCCATACGACCCAGCAATCCCACTGCTGGGCATATACACCGAGGAAACTAGAATTGAAAGACCCGTGTACCCCAATGTTCATCGCAGCACTGTTTATAATAGCTAGGACATGGAAGCAACCTAGATGTCCATCAGCCGACAAATGGATAAGAAAGCTGTGGAACATATACACAATGGAGTATTACTCAGTCATTAAAAAGAATACATTTGAATCAGTTCTAATGAGGTGGATGAAACTGGAGCCTATTATACAGAGTGAAGTAAGCCAGAAAGAAAAACACCAATATAGTCTACTAATGCATATATATGGAATTTAGAAAGATGGTAACAAAGAGAGACAGCATGTATGAGAGACAGCAAAAGAGACACAGATGTATAGAACAGTCTTTTGGACTCTGTGGGAGAGGGCCAGGGTGGGATGATTTGGGAGAATGGCATTGAAACATGTATATTATCATATATGAAGCCAATCGCCAGTCCAGGTTTGATGCGTGACACAGGATGCTCGGGGCTGGTGCACTGGGATGACCCAGAGGGATGGTATGGGGAGGGACGTGGGAGGCGGTTTCAGGATGGGGAACACGTGTACACCTATGGTGGATTCATGTCAATGTATAGCAAAACCAATACAATACTGTAAAGTAATTAGCCTCCAATTTAAATAAATAAATGTATATTAAAAAAAACAACAACACTGGGCGTCCAGGGAAGCCCCTGTAACTTACATTTCAAACCAGATCACCTGCTTCTTTTTATTACTTTTGTCGTGCATTCATCCTTCTTACCTTTTTAAGAAGGGATACCATCTCCTGTGACCAGGCAGAAGGGTAAGTCACTAGCGCTGTCTCAAACATGTGTGCAATTTCCTTGCTGGAAGTACTGGAGCGAATATGATATGGTCTCTTAAAAGAGAGAAGTGAGAGTCTTCATTTTTATAGGGTAAAAGGAAAAACATTGCTTTGTAAATGTTCCCAAGCTAAATTTTCAACCAATAAAGTATCAATAGGATTTTCTAATCCCCTCCAGCTGATTGTTTTGTTGCCATATGCAGATACAGTACATGATTGCCACATTTCCTGCTTTTTAAAAAGATACAGAAAGACTACAGTTTCTCAGGAAACCCCCAAGTTCTTAAAAGCTGGTAATCCCTCTGGGTAAAAGAAACTTTTTTGTGAGCTAAATCCACCTCTGAGATGTCAATTTGGAGCTGTCTTATACGGTTAACTTAGAGAAGTATTTCCCTAAAATACTGAACAGTGTGTAGTGTTAGTTGCCCAGTCATGTCAGACTCTGTGACCCTGTGGACTGTAGCCTGCCCGGCTCCTCTGTCCGTGGAATTCACCAGGCAAGAATACTGGAGTGGGTTGTCATTCCCTTTTCCTGGGGATTGTCCCAACCCAGGGATCAAACCTGGGTCTTCTGCGTTGCAGGAGGGTTCTTTACCGTCTGAGCCACCAGAGAAGCCCAGTGCTCAGTAAATAGAAGTTTTCAAAATTATTACTTAAGTGCTGATTATAAAGAGATTCAGAGTTTTACACCTCTTTTTACTTGTTTGAATCATAAGGACAAAGTTCAAGTTGGAAGGTTACACAGAAGACTTCAACACCCGCTCCAAATGCAATGAGCCGCTAGTTCTGTGTAGTTGGGTGGAGAATTTTATGATGAGGCAAAAGTATTTTTAGTTTCAAGAGAGCCAGACTCTGCTATAATTTTAACTTGGAGGAAAGAAATCAAAGTAATTTGTTAGTAATTTTCACAGATGTCCACTAGAGGGCAGCCTTTACCAATGCTGATTTCTGTTTCATAAAGGATTTGCCCTGGGATTCTCTATGTGAAGGGAGCTACTTAAAGCTAGCTGCTGCTGGTGCTAAGTCGCTTCAGTCGCGTCCGACTCAGTGCGACCCCATAGAAGGCAGCCCACCAGGCTCCTCTGTCCCTGGGATTCTCCAGGCAAGAATACTGGAGTGGGTTGCCATTTCCTTCTCCAATGCATGCATGCATGCTAAGTTGCTGCAGTCGTGTCCGACTCTGTGCGACCCTATGGAGAGCAGCCCACCAGGCTCCTCCATCCACAGGATTCTCTAGGCAAGAATACTGGAATGGGTTGCCATTTCCATACCATATTCGCATTTTTTGCCCTTGGGACACAGCACCTAGCAAGTGCTCATTATATGCTTGTTGAATGAATAAAATTTTCACATTAGATTAACCAACAATAGGACGGTGACTATGGCTATGTACATTTATCATGTGCCTGGTTCTTTCAAGGCACAATGACCATGGACTGATAAATTGGGAGAAATGAAAGAGTTTAATTTTTTTCCTTGTTGATATCTGTATTTGAGGTATATGAAGTATATGAAGGTCATATAATGTAATTAAATGTTTGAGCTTTGAAGGCAAAAGGATTTGAGCGCTAAACTGAATCAGTCAATTTTAGTTTCGATTCCTTCTTCTGTAAAATGAGCCACCTTAGAGGATTGTTGGGAAAATTAAATGACATGATACATGTAAAGTTCTCAACAGAGTGACTGATATATATTAGACACAATACAGGAGAGAGATTATTATTATTGAAACAAAGGTAAAAAGAATGGTGGATATATTGAGTTGGACAAAAGGTTCATTCAGGTTTTTCCAAACAATCTCACAGAAAAACCTGAGTGAACTTTTTGGCCAACCCAATAAATGTAGATAATGAATAGGAAGATGAGTCATCAAGAAAGGTGATGTGAAGGAAGTCTTAATTCTAAACATGCCATGTCAACACCTGTTACCCAGGGAACCAGGAAGTGCTAGGTTGGACTCCCTAAAAGGGAGCTTGGCCAAACTTTATTTTTTATGTGAGGTTTAAAAACACCTGCCACATACTTTCTTCCCTCAGGACTGAATAAATGACCATAATTAATTCATCTGCTTCAGTAATGACAGAGTGGAAATAACCCTTGGAACTCAATACCAGAAAAAGTGTGCCTTATCAACATCATCAATGTTCATTGACTGTTTGCAAGCCAGGGGCACTGTGGGTCACTACCTGTGATCCACTGCAAGTTTACCATTAGAGCTAGGGCAGGTTGACACACTCAAGCTTCCGGGGTTATATGTGTGTGTATATATTTTTCTTTTTTTAATTTTCTTCTTCAGTCCACTTATATTTCTAAACCTAATTCTGAGACATCTAAATACACAAAATGCTTTGATAAACTAATAAATTAACTGAGAATGCTATAAGCAAATGGTTTAAGATTATGCTGCATTTTTTCTTTTATTTTAGAAAGCCATAGGGCTGAATTCAATATATATATTTTTAAATCCTCATGGTCTGTCCACTTGTTCCAAATAGTCCAATTGCCTTTGTCTTATACAATAACCTATTTTTCTAGTTCTAAATTTTAAAATCCACATTAAACCATCAACAACCAGAACTGTATATTTATTCACTTATCAAATGTTGAATGAATGCCTGTAATGTTCCAGCACCTCTGTTGGGCACTGGGGATACAATGAAGACAGGACAGATGGTATTTCTACACTGGTAGAGCCTACAGTCTACTCAGTGAAGCCATGAATAATTACAGAGACTATACAGATATACATACATATTCACAGAGAAATCAATGGGATACAGTGATATAAAGAAAAATTACAGTGTACAATTACAGGATCTAGCAGACAATTCTAGGGTAGCATATAAATTAAGAATGAGAATATAAAGAACAAACAAGATGGAAAAGGTAAAATGTTACATGGGAAAAAGTGTTGTGATTCTAGTCTTATTTCAGGAGTACAAAAGCAAAAGAGCTTCAGCCAAGGATGTACAATTAGTGCAAAACAACGTATGTCCCTATCATAAGCTAATACTACGGGTATTATAAGACTAGAGAAGATGTGGACCTTGCCTTCACAATGTGAGTTGGGATGCAGAGAGATGACAAAGCACCTTAAGGACTAAGGGACCCGTTCATCAAGACCATGGTCAGGCTCTTACACTACAGGGATGTTTCAGACACATTCCCCTTTGAAGCATATGAAAGTGAAATGCGCTCCGTCATGTCCAGCTCTTTGCAACCCTGTGGACTATACAGTCCATGGAATTCTCTAGGCCAGAATACTGGAGTGGGTAGACTTTTACATACTTCTCCAGGGGATTGTCCCAACACAGGGATTGAACCCAGGTTTCTCACATTGCAGGTGGATTCTTTACTGTCCAAGCCACCAGGGAAGCCCTCGAAGCATGTATTTTTCTGTAAATCACAATTTGTCCATGTGGAGGGAATGACTGTTTAGCACCTTTCATCTGTGG
This sequence comes from Bos mutus, assembly GCF_027580195.1. NCBI lineage: Eukaryota > Metazoa > Chordata > Mammalia > Artiodactyla > Bovidae > Bos > Bos mutus. The sequence goes on along the minus strand of NC_091623.1, from coordinate 98,288,055 downwards.
TTTATTTGTGTTGCTAGTTGTAATTAAATGTTGCTATTTCATTTCTTTGAGTTGGCTATATTTTGAAACATAATTACATATAGCCTCCTTGGTGATTCTCTCCAAGAATATGTCAGAATTGATTTGTATTGACGTATTCCCCCATACATTCAACAAACATTTGTCAGGTACCTATTTACAGCTAAATACTGTGGATAATACTAAACTATATAAAACATTGGCTTCACCTTTAATAAATCTATACTCTAATAATATAGAAGAGATTGAAAACATAAAAATTGATATAGCTAGAAAAATTTACAAGGGCAATACATTTGTGAAATGGCTTTAATCCTAAAACAGAAAATAGATTTAGGTGTTCTGATATAGAGAGTTCTACATTTCATCTTAAGTGAAAAGAGTCTCAACAGAAAGGTTAAAGCATAATTTTATTTTTACTGAAACAACAATAACAATGTGTATATGCATGTATGTAAAAATAGACTATCCTTAGAAAAGCAGAAAAGGTTTGGAAGTGAATACACTCTGAAAGATGAGATTTGGAAGGTCAAAGGAGGGTTTTAATTCCTTAACTGAGACTTTGCTTATTAGAGGATGTGGTTGACTTCTACCTTTATTTTTCTGCTTTTGTATATTTGTTCAATAATTTTAAATTCAGAAGGGTTATAAGAGAGTAGTGAAATTGCTCAGTGGTGTCCAACTCTTTGCATAGCCTGTCAGACTCCTCTCTCCACGAAATTCTCCAGGCAAGAATACTGGAGTGGGTTGCCATTTCCTTCTCCAGGAGATCTTCCCAACCCAGGTATCAAACACTGCAGGGTCTCCCATACTGCAGGCAGACTCTTTACCATTTGAGCCACCAGGGAATATCCATATAAAAGAGAGAGAGAGTACATAAATATTTGGAAGATACACAGATCACTTTAGCTAGAGAGAGCAGAGAAAATTGCTTCAGAGAAGGAGCTGTGTTGTCAAGGTCCCTAAAGAATGGGTAGGATCTGATATGAAAAGACCTGGAGAAAGGCTTTTCCTGCAAAAGAAATTTGAGACAGTCCAAGTCTGTCCTTTGTTAGAAATGAACAACCTACATTAAATATAAGGATTCTGAAAAGCTCTACAGTTTAGACACCTCCTGAACTTTATTCAAACTTAATTTAGCGATTTCCAAACTTATTCAAAGAGTTATTTAAAAAAAAAACCAGGGTTTATCTTAGGAAATCTCTTTATAGGCAAAGGAATGAGAGGAAGACCTTTGAGGGATGCCTCGAGAGATGAGGAAATCCAAAGAGGCTGAAGTAAGTTTGCAAAGAGTCAGCATTGTTCATACTGAAGCAAAATCTGAAAAGTTAACCTGGTACTAAAGAGCAAAGTGTGACCAGCTAAGGTGTCTCAAGAGTGTGGGGAGGAGGGGAGGGTTGCTAAGGCAGATGAAGGGTATATGCGTGTGAGGAATTAGGGAGCAACATTTTTTCTTCACTATGAAAAGTGAGATTTGTGCTTTACAAAAGAGACTCTGCATTGCCATGTTCGTTGCAGCATTATTCACAGCAGCCAAGACACCAAAACAACCTAAATGTCCACTAACAGATTAATAAAGATATGTGTATATGTAGTATATATATATATATATTTATACACACACACACACACATATATATATATATTTATATGGGGCTTCCCAAGTGCGGCAAGTGGTAAAGAACTCGCCTGCTAATGCGGGAGACACAGCATACACAGGTTCAATCCTTGTGTCAGGAAGATCCCCTGGAGTAGGAAATGGCAACCTGTTTCAGGTTTCATTCTTGCCTGAAAAATTCCATGGACAGAGGAGCCTGGCAGGCTATGGTCCATGAGGCCACAAAGAGTTGGACACGACTAAGTACACATATTTACACATAATATTCATTGTATGTATGTTCAGTCACTCAATCATGTCTGACTCTTTGCAACCATTTAGACTGTAGCCCACCAGGCTCCTCTGTCCATGGGTCTCTCCAGGCAAGAATACTGCAGTGGGTTGCCCTTCCTTCTCTAGGGGATCTTCCCAACCCAGGGATTGAACCCATGTCTCCTGCATTGCAGAAGATATGGATATATTATAAAAGAATAATGGAGCATTACATATGAAATACATATTCACATACAATATATATGAGTAATGGAATATTATTCAGCCATAAGAAAAAAGGAAATCCTGATGTTTGTAACAACATAGATAGACCTTGTGTCCAATATGCAAAGTGAAATAAGTCAGACAGAGAAGACAAATACTGCATGATATCATTTATATGGGATCTTTGGGGGGAAAAGTCAGGCTTATAGAAACAGTAGAACAGTATAGTTGCCAAGGGTTGAGGGTGGGGAAAATAGGGAGAGGCTGGTAAACGCATACACACTTTTAGTTACGAGCTGAATAAGGAAAAAGAAAAGGGGGCACAGAAGATGAGATGGCTAGCATCACCAACTCAGTGGACATGGATTTGAGCAAACTCTAGGAGACAGCGGAGGGCAGAGGAGCCTGGTGTGCTGAGGAGCCTGGTGTGCTGCAGTCCATAGCGTTGCAGAGTCAGACACGACTTAGGGACTGAACAACAAGCACAACAAATACAAGTGTAATGTTCATATAGCTGATAACATATATGTAGATACAAATTCAGCAACCTAACAGTCACTTTCTTTCACCTTTCTTAAGCAAAAGAAGAAAAGAAAATTGAAACTAATGCTGTTAATACATTCTCTGCTGCTGCTGCTGCTGCTGCTAAGTCGCTTCAGTCGTGTCCGACTCTGTGCGACCGCATAGATGGCAGCCCACCAGGCTCCCCCGTCCCTGGGATTCTCCAGGCAAGAACACTGGAGTGGGTTGCCATTTCCTTCTCCAATGCATGAAAGTGAAAGGTGAAAGTGAAGTCACTCAGTCGTGTCCGACTCTTAGCGACCCCATGGACTGCAGCCTACCAGGCTCCACCGTCCATGGGATTTTCCAGGCAAGAGTACTGGAGTGGGGTGCCATTGCCTTCTCCATTACATTCCCAGTTACATCCAATCACAGGGAACTACCGGGAGGTACAACAATATGGGAGGGAGAAAAAAATCTCTTCTTAGCAAAATTAGGCATTTTCTGAGTTTAAGAAATGTTACTTTTAAAAGGAAACTACTCTAATTTGCCACAGAGCCCAGAACCGAGAGCCAAATGAAAGACAGAAATCCAACAAGACAGGGCTTGAATTGTGTTGGATTAATAATTCACACTCCCTTTGGGGAAGTGTGTCTGAATCAAAGCCCTAGACTGTAACTGCAAAATGATTTTCTTTAAACAAACAAATATATTTATACAAGATAGGGCATGAGGTGTATTGATTTTCCCTCTCTGGGAGTTAATAATTTCCCTATAATTCATTTAATTTTATCTGCATAATTTAATGTCAACTCACATTCTTGGTCCCATATGTAGAAGAGTGAATTAATTATGGGCAGAAACCCCAAGGGGTGCAACCAGCATCACATGGCAGAGTTGATTTCATCTCTGAAACAAACGACTTGATTTTTAGCCAAAAAAAAAATTCAATCCTTTCACTGTAAAAATGAAACTTACTGGAAGAGTAATCAAAGATAAATGTAATTCTACTGTACCCGGCCTCTCAGCAGCTCATATGCTGTCACTCCCAGTGACCACCAGTCAACAGCAAAGGAATAGCCTGCTTCTCTTCTGGAGTTAAACATCTCAGGTGCTGAAAAACACAGAAGAGTTAAGTTAGTTTTACTCCGATTGAATTGTGCGTGTTCAGTCATGTCTGACTCTTTGAAACCCTGTGGACTGTAGCCTGCCTGGCTACTCTGTCCATAGGATTCTCCAGGCAAAAATATTGGAATGGGTTGCCATTTTCTCCTCCAGGGCATCTTCCTAATCCAGGGATCGAACCCGCATCTCCTGTATGGGCAGGCGGATTCTTTACCACTGAGCCACCTGGGAAGCCTGCTTTGCTCCCTGAGGACATTAACAAATCTATCTTCAAACATGTTCCTTCAAAGGCAAATTACCAGGGAACAGGGTATAAACACTTTTAGGGTGTTTATCATCCATTGCTAGATTGCTCTCTGTAGGCAAATTTTCTAATTTTATAGTCTTTCTCATTCATCACCAACACACACAAGCATTCACAGGCCTTAACGGACAAATTCTTCCTTGACTTAGAACATGTGCCTATTAAAAACTGGATCTCATCAGGCCTCAAATGTCTGGCTGACTCTGTAAGCAGAAGGCTGAGAAGATGTTACTTCATTGTCTTGGTTTGGAAGGGTTGTAGTCAGGACATAAATTTGTATTACTGTGCCAAACAATGTTCAGAATTTGGCTCCAACTGCAGGCGATTGGTTTTCCAGTTTGGAGTCATCTGGAAGAGGCAAGAGTAGCATTTGCAGCCTGATACTGGGGATAAAGGAGAGGAGAAAGGCGGGGCACTCAGAGTGGTATAGTTTTACATCAGTCGTGGGGCACTGACTCTTTGTTCCATAATTCTTCCTTTTTTTTTTCAAATTGAAGTATAGTTGAATTACAATGTTGTGTTAATTACTTCTGTACAGCAAAGCAACTCAGTCATATACATATATATATATACATTTTTATATTCTTTTCCATTATGATTTATCACATGATACTGAATATAATTCCCTGTGCTGCACAGCAGGACCTTGTTGTCTGTGCTGGGCTTAGTTGCTTCAGTCGTGCCCTACTCTTTCAACCTCCGGGACTGTAGCCCGCCAAGCTCCTCTGTCCATGGACATTCTCCAGGCAAGGATACTGGAGTGGGCGGCCATGTCCTCCTCCAGGGGATCTTCCCAGCCCAGGGATCGAACCCAGGTGTCCTGTAGTGCAGGCGGATTCTTTACCGTCTGAGCCACTAGGGAAGCCCAAGAAACTGGACTGGGTAACCTATCCCTTCTCCAGGGGTACTTCCTGACTCGGGAATTGAACTGGGGTCTCCTGCATTGTAGTTAGATTCTTTACCAGCAGAGCTACCAGTTGTTTATCCAGTCTATATTTACCAGTTTGCATATGATGATCTCAAACTCCCAATCCATTCCCCTTACCACATGTCCCCCTTGGCGACTATCAGTCTATTCTCTATGTCCCTGATTTTGTTCCTCTTTCATAGATAGGTGTGAAAGAGTGTCATATAGTAGATTCCACATATAAGTGATATCATATGGTATTTGTCTTTCTGACTTCATCTAGTGTGATAATCTCTGGGTCCATTCATGTTGCTGCAAATGGCATTATTTCATTCTTTTTAATGGCTGAGTAATATTCCAGTGTATATGTGGACCTCATCTTCATCTGCTTCCATGTCTTGGCTATTGTGAATAGTGCTGCCATGAACACAGGGGTGCACTTATCTTTTTGAATTAGTTTTCTCTGGATATATGCCCAGGAGTGGGATTGCTGGATCACATGGGAATTCTACTGTTAGTTTTTAAAGAGATCTCCATACTGTTTTCCATAGTGGCCACACTAATTTACATTCCCACCAACGGTGTAGGAGGGTTCCCCTCTCTCCACACCCTCTCAGCATTTGCTATTGGTAGACTTGTTAATGATGGCCATCCAGATGGGTGTGAAGTGGTACCTCATTGTAGTTTTGATCTCCATTTCTCTAACAATTCTTTCAATTGACTCCAGTGGAAGGCAGAACCTGTCAATCTTATTCCAGTGGATATCTCCAGGTACATGTTCTCTAACACACTGAGAACCTTCTACCCATTTTTCCAAGAATAGACCTAACTTCTGAAGGATGGAGTGGGGAGAACGATGTAGAAAGCAAGGATAGGTCTCTTCTCTGCTTGCTTGTCCAGTACTCAATCTGCCATTTAGAGTCACTTAATAGAAACTTGCTAAATGAATGAACAATACTGAATCAATCAGTCAATCAAGCACTGTTTACAAACTTTAGCTGTGAAAGCAGGCTGTCTGGGCTCAAAATCTGCCTTCACCACTTACCGTGACCTTAACTGAGTTAGTGGGCTGAGCGTCAGAATCATCAGCAAGGATCATGAGAAGGCAGTTCTTACAGAGGTGAGAAACTAAATGAGATAATGGCTGCCAAAATCTCAGCACAGTGTCTGGTACCTGGGAAGTTCTCAAAAAATTAGATACTCTTCAAGAGGGACAAACATCTGTAACACTGGAAATTTTAGCTAGCCAAAAGCTGCACACTTGACCCGAGCTTCCGGTAGTAGGTTGCAAGTTCTGGACAAAGGAAATTGGTGTGATGTAGGAAATGCTCATGGGTTTGCCCTGCCTGGTGCACTCAATTTCAAGTAAAATTCTGTGGGCAATATCCAATTAGAGATGAACGATGTTGACATCCCAATGCCAGGACTGATCTTGACTGTAAAAGCCCCTAGCAGGACTAAGTAGGCTTCATCCCCTGGTGAATTCACCTTTCATGCATCACTGCATTCTTTCTTCGAGTCACAGCTCCCCACAAAGGTTGGCAGATAATGGTCCTGACCCCACAGTGCCCCCACAGACTGGATGCGGTGGACTATAACTCTGCCCTCCCTTATCATTATCTCATAGCAAGTCATCAGATGTGGTCCCACCAGGTGACAGGTGATAGACATCTCAGAGAAGCTGCAGAGAACTTTGAGACATAAACAGACCGTTGTGCTAAGAAAACATCTAACAGAATAAACATCTATAAAAGCTGTGTATTCTCTTGTCTTGGACCACCCTTGAAGTTTTTATGAGTAGAATCCTCTCCTACATACGCTGTATTCCAGCATGAAGACATTTGAATATGCATTTATTCATTCAATAAATATTCACAGTAGGCTAGGAATTGAGGAATTTGGGAAGAACGTTAAGAAAAAAGGGCAACGTACAAAAGCATGTTGTTGCTCAGTCGTGTCCAACTCTTTGCGACCCCATGGACCATAGCCCTCCAGGCCCCTCTGTCCATAGGATTTTCCAGGTAAGAATACTGGAGTGGGTTGCCATTGCCTTCTCCACAAAAGCATGCTGCTGCTGCTGCTAAGTCGCTTCAGTTGTGTCCAACTCTGTGCGACCCCATAGATGGCAGCCCATCAGGCTCCCCCGGCCCTGGGATTCTCCAGGCAAGAACACTAGAGTGGGTTGCCATTTCCTTCTCCAATGCATGAAAGTGAAAAGTGAAAGTGAAGTCGCTCAGTCGTGTCTGACTCTAGCAACCCCATGGACTGCAGCCTACCAGGCTCCTCCGCCCATGGGATTTTCTAGGCAAAAGTACCGGACTGGGGTGCCATTGCCTTCTCCGCCACAAAAGCATAATGGATAGGTAATTCTTTGAACCCCCACAGTGCTGAAAAGCCAGAGCAGGGAGACGCTGAGGGCTTCCATCAAATGTTCCATCTCTGAGGTGACACAAATAGAGGTGGCGAAGGACTGTTTCCTTCAAAAAAAACATCGAGTATTTTGTTTGTTTTTTTTAAATATTTCCATATCTCCATTCATAAAAGTAAATAAAACTTAAAAGAAGAATTTAATGAGCAGTTATAACCAAATGGCCATGTAACCTTACAACATAGAATCTTGACCCCATCACTGGGTCCTGTCCTGTTACAAACAGATAAGTAACCACTATCCCAAATTTCTGTTGGTAATTTTATTCTTGCCTTTCTACATAGATTGACTCTGTTTATGCATTTCTAAGCAACATCTTAGTTTTCCCTATTTTAGAAACATATATGTTATATAGATGTTATGTTTGTATGTCTATATAAGAGATGTGTGTATAACATGTATGTATAAATAACATGAGTATGTGTGTTTTGTGTGTGTGTTAAATCTTACTCCTTGTTTTCTTTGGTGTCTTGCTCTTCTTGTTCAACATTATGTGTATAAAACTTCTCCAACTTGCTGCACATAGTTTGTTCACATTCAAAGCTATACAAATACAGTGTAATTTACCTGTTTCCTACTGTTAATAGCCATCTAGGTTGTTTTCAATTGGGGCTATTTTGAACAAGGCTCTCATGAATATTCCTGCATATGTAAGATTCTTCTAAGTCCATCTATCTTTAGGTTACATTTCTGGGAGGGGAAATGCTGGGGATGGGCTGCTCATCTTCACACATACTAGATAGCATCAAACTGTTTTCCACGGTGGTTGTACCAATTAACATTCTTACCAGCCACGCATGAGACTTCACTTTGCTCAACCTCCTTATCCACACTTGGCATTAACTAACCTTGTGACATTTTCCAATCAATTGAGTACATAATGGTTTTCCCTTGTGGTTTAAATTGGCATTCTCCTGATTACTAATAAGCTTGTCCACATTTTAATACATTTATTAGCTATCTGGATTTCCATTATTTGGTTTGCTTTTCAGATTTTAAAGCAACTGGACAGTAGATTCTGGTCAGAACATGAAGAAAGGGTCCAAAACTAATATATAAATTTAGTGCAAAAATAAATAAATAAAAATAAATAAATTTAGTGCAACAGAAATAATTCATGGGATTTATGAAAATGATTCTAAATTTCCTCTGTAAAATATGTGAACAATAAAGGTTTTCTGAAAAAAGGATAAAGGGACTTGCATCTGTTAAACTGTATTATAAAGCTATAATAATTAAGATTTATTGATAAAAGTCACAGAATGTAGATGCTAGTACATAAAAATACTTAGTTTATGATGCACATGAATATTTTAATTGGTTAAGCTCTAGGTGATCCTGATTATATTCACACAGACCTAGGGAGGGGAGAAGGAAGGATTGGAGTGATTGGAAAGAGCATGCAGGTAGAAGATGATGAATTCAAAAAAGCAAAACTTCCTTGTTGGGTGAAGGTACTTAAGAACTGGCAGATGGTCCATATTCTTTTTGCCAGAGCTGAGGACCTGATGCATAATATGTTTAGCATTTTACGTTAGAACATATTGTATATTCCTATGAACTTCATTCAGTATTTCATCCTAGTTTTCTTTCTTTTTAGAATTTGTTTCTTTCTGGTTCATTGCTAATTATCAAAAACACTTTAAAAAGAGTGCTGGTGAATATCTGTTAGGTAGATTTTACCAAATTATTGGGAACATAACTTTCAAAAAAAGAAAGCAGACATCCACCTCTGATATCTCTTAGAAAGATTCCCATCCAAAAATCAAAGGCAAGAACAACTTCTGGATGAAGATATAAGTGCTGACAGATATTCATTTTTAAAAATAAAACTAGAAATATTTCTGAGAGCTTAAGCTTGGCCTACCTCATTTGGCTTACAACCATTTAAGAATCATACATACATATGTTTTAAAGTCTCTCTATCTTTCTTTTAGGGAGAAGCTTGAATTTCTAAAGTCAAAAAGAGCTGGCTTTAAATGTAGGCTTTTTCAATTATTAGCCATGTGATCTTGAGCAAATTATTTCTTGTTCTCCTCATTGTAAAATGGTGATAATTACAGTTTGCCTCACAGGGTTGTTGAGAAAAATAAATGAGTCAATGAATGCAAAGCACTTAACACATTGTCTGATCCCTACAAGGCTTTCAATAAATATTGGTAATTGTTAATTATAAGGATGAGGGTAGAGAGGGCAGAGAAACTTGACTGGATTCCAATTTCTTAGCTCTATGTGGTGAAAAAGACTGGAAATGCCAATTTTGAGGAGAATCAAATTATATGGGCATTGTATTTAAAATCACTGGGGAGAGAAAAGAAAGATCATCTTCCTTTACTCCTCTCACCATGGAAACCAGGCCTGGAAAACCCAGATGCACATTTTCTGATTTGGCTTCAAGAAAATAGCCCTTAATATGGAAACCCAGGAAACCTGGGGAATAAACTCAGACCAGCAGGCTTGGAGATTCCTCTTTATCATTTGAGTACTGTGGATTTGGGGCAGAAAATAGACTGTATTGTATGTGTCCATTATTTTAAAAGTGACAAAGGGGACTTAATACCCCTGAAGATAATTGGAAGCCAGGAAATTTGCAGGTTTTCAAACATCACATAAAATCAGGCTCATTTTCCCCTACAGATGACTTGTTTTTCCTCTCTTTAGTTCTGCAAGTAAGACAATGAAATATTGAAAGAAGGTGGCAATGCTCTTGCCTTTAATTTCAAGTTCAAATATTTTGCCTGCAAACTGCTCATGGGATTATAGCGATGATACACCTAAAACCAAAATTATAATGGGAAGGTACTTTGTGAACTTACATCCTTATGCAGGAGTATGTAAATCGTGGTTATAGTAATACTTAAATCATTTATTACCATCCCACTTATTGCTGTACCTTCTCTATGTGATTCTTTTTTTTTTTTAAACTCTTCTCACTAAAAGGTAAGCCCCAAGGGTTGGAGACCTTGTCTGTTTTGCTCCCTACAAGATCACCAGCACCTAAAAACAGAGGTAATGAGTAGGTATTTATTGAATGAACTATTAATATTCTTCATCAGGAAGTAGGTAGAAACTGTCCTTAATAACTCATAAGCTAACGTTCTTTACAGGTAGTCTGTGGCACCCTCCTGAATCAAGATCAGACTGGATGCTTGCTAAAAGGAGATTCCTGAGGTTCACCTCAGACCTGTGAAATCAGAAGCTCTCCAGGTAAAGTCCGAGAGGGACTTGTCATTCCTAGCTGCAAGGCCCTACAGATGACTGGACCTCCAGTACACGGTGTCCACAGGAATGGAAAACAAAGCTTTGCTCTTAGTGGCCATGGCAGCTCAGGGGACCCGTACCCATGTAAGGCTTGGTGCCGGCCACAGTGGTGATCCGCATCTCCCCGGGCAGCATTGTGGCAATGTTGAAGTCTGTGATGTGCACATGCCCTGCGAGAGAAGACAGCCACAGAGAATGTTAGGAGCTTACTTTGTACATTCTTTTTTTTCTCTCTCTTTAAAAAAAATGTTTTTTTTTTTTTTTTTTAATATTGGAGTATAATTGCTTTACAAAGTTACACTAGTTTCTGCTGTACAACAAACTGATACTAACCTTTTCATATCATGATCTATCTCCTGGAGGGGGGGTGGTTTAAGACCATACTTATTGGCCTTGCGGACAGAAAAATTGTGCTTTTACTGCCTGTAGGCAATTAAAAATGGCATATAAGAATTTTATAAACTAATGAACAATATATGCCATTTGCAATTGGGTACCAAAGAATGCTCAAACTACCACGCAACTGCACTCATCTCACATGCTAGTAAAGTAATGCTCAAAATTCTCCAAGCCAGGCTTCAGCAATATGTGAACCATGAACTTTCAGATGTTCAAGCTGGTTTTAGAAAAGGCAGAGGAACCAGAGATCAAATTGCCAACATCCACTGGATCATCGAAAAAGCAAGAGAGTTCCAGAAAAATATCTATTTCTGCTTTATTGACTATGCCAAAACCTTTGACTCTGTGGATCACAATACACTGTGGAAAATTCTGAAAGAGATGGGAATATCAGACCACCTGACCTGCCTCTTCAGAAACCTATATGCAGGTCAGGAAGCAACAGTTAGAACTGGACATGGACCAACAGACTGGTTCCAAATAGGAAAAGGAGTTCGTCAAGGCTGTATATTGTCACCCTGCTTATTTAACTTCTATGCAGAGTACATCATGAGAAATGCTGGGCTGGAAGAAGCACAAGCTGGAATCAAGATTGCCGGGAGAAATATCAATCACCTCAGATATGCAGATGACACCACCCTTATGGCAGAAAGTGAAGAGGAACTCAAAAGCCTCTTGATGAAAGTGAAAGAGGAGAGTGAAAAAGTTGGCTTAAAGCTCAACAAGAAAAACAGCAATACAGTATACTAATGCATATATATGGAATTTAGAAAGATGGTAACAATAACCCTGTATGCGAGACAGCAAAAGAGACACAGATGTATAGAACAGTCTTTTGGACTCTGTGGGAAAGATAGAGGGTGGGATGATTTGGGAGAATGGCATTGAAACATGTGTAATATCATATAAGAAACAAATTGGCAGTCTGGGTTCGATGCAGGATACAAGATGCTTGGGGTTGGTGCACTGGGATGACCCAGAGGGATGATATGGGGAGGGAGGTGGGAGGGGGATTCAGGATTGGGAACACGTGTACACGTGTACATCATGTTGATGTATGGCAAAACCAATACAATATTGTAAAGTAATTAGCCTCCAATTAAAATAAATAAATTTAAATTAAAAACAAAAAGGCTCAACATTCAGAAAACTAAGATCATGGCATGTGGTCCCATCACTTCGTGGCAGATAGATGGGGAAACAGTGGAAACAGTGTCAGGCTTTGTTTTTCTTGGCTCCAAAATCACTGCAGATGGTGACTGCAGCCATGAAATTAAAAGACGCTTACTCCTTGGAAGGAAAGTTATGACCAACCTAGAAAGCACATTCAAAAGCAGAGACATTACTTTGCCAACAAAGGTCCGTCTAGTCAAGGCTATGGTTTTTCCAGTAGTCATGTATGGATGTGAGAGTTGGACTGTGAAGAAAGCTGAGTGCCAAGAATTGATGCTTTTGAACTGTGGTGTTGGAGAAGAGTCTTGAGAGTCCCTTGGACTGCAAGGAGATCCAACCAGTCCATTCTAAAAGATATCAGTCCTGGGTGTTCTTTGGAAGGAATGATGCTAAAGCTGAAACTCCAGTACTTTGGCAAAGAGTTGACTCATTGGAAAAGACTCTGATGCTGGGAGGGATTAGGGGCAGGAGGAGAAGGGGATGACAGAGGATCGGATGGCTGGATGGCATCACTGACTTGATGGACGTTAGTCTGAGTAAACTCCGGGAGTTGGTGATGGACAGTGAGGCCTGGCGTGCTGCGATTCATGGGGTCGCAAAGAGTCGGACACGACTGAGTGACTGAACTGAACTGAACAGACAGTAAAAGCTCACTTATTCTATCCTCAAGGCCAATAAGACCTTAAACCATCAACTCTTCAGGAGCCAGGTCATGCTATGAAAAGGTTAGTGCCGGTTGTAAATTTGTAGTTCAACCTCAAAAAGTTTTAACCTTGGTCTTTAAGAGCTCACACTCTGGTAAGTTCTACTTGGGCAATTTTTGTCTATTGGCATCATTTTAAGTTGGTACAGAATGTGAGTATCAAGAGATGGACAGATAAGAACTATTCAAAATATCAAATTTCCAAGCATCTCTTATGGAATCTTTTAAAGAGACAAACATTAATACAAAGAGAACATGACTGTGGATAAACATATTAATCGATATTTCTTTGCCAAGAAAGAGTTCTTTTCTCTCCTTGTTTTTCTGAAATATCATTAGTAGTTTTTTGTCTGATAGTTCAGATTGTCCCCCAGTGATCACAAATAAAATAATATATCTAGGGAAAGTAAGGGAGAAAAGTCAAGTTCTACTTTTAAAGAGGCTGTTTAAAGAGCCCTAAACTGGGAGCTAGGTGAGTTGGGTCCTGCCTTGAATTCTGCCCCTAAGACTTTGTAAACTTGAGGTTGCTTTCCTGTGCTGAATGTAAGTTTTTTTTTTTTTTTTTTTAAAAAAAAGGAACGGTTAGACTTGATGCTGTCTAGGGTCTCTCCCCACTCCAGTATTCTTGCCTGGAGAATCCCAGGGACAGGGGAGCCTGGTGGGCTGCCGTCTATGGGGTCGCACAGAGTCGGACACGACTGAAGCAACTTAGCAGCAGCAGCAGGGTCTCTCTGCAGCCTTAATACTCATGGCAATACTGTGTGGGTCTAACACTCAAGTTCAGCAGACAGCAATCCCTACAGAGTGTATTAGTGTCCTTGTGCTCACAGCCAGGAGTAGGAAAGGGCATTACCAGCCATTCAGGCAGACAAGCTCATTGTGTTGGTTGGCACGAATGTCGTATGCTTTGAGAGGATCTTGGAAGTGTTGGCATTTCCATTTGCATGCTTCTGTGATTGTGATGAGATGTGGTGGTAACTGGAAGGGGTGCCATGGATTGTTCTTCCACATCCCACAGACCCCACTCCCCCTGCCGACTTCACTGTCTGCTCCCCAATAGCATCCAGCCCACTCTTAATGATAAATCTTGGTCTTTATCACCAGGGTTTTGTTTGATGCAAAAAAAGTGTTTTGTTTTTATCTGATGACATCTTAATAAAGTAACAGTAGCTGAAAGTGAAGGCATTCTTACATAAATGGTTTCAAGAGACGATTTCAAGAGCTTGCACTATCGTAATATAGGTTATTTCAGTATTTTCTTTCTCTGTTTCTCCCTCATGTTCAAAGCACTGGCTCCTTGGTTCACAAGGTTTGATACAAAATAGGGGAGTCTGGAGACTTAGTGGTTAAGAGCTTGTTTTCTGGAGTCCGATTGCCTGACTTTAAGTCTCAGCTCTACCACTGATTAGCTGTACTACCTCAAAAAGGTGACTGATTCTGACTGTAAAGTTGGGATGATAATAGTGGTCTTCTCATGAGGTTGTTGGGAAGATCAAATGAAATAATGCTGTGGAAGACTTAACAGCATTTCACAGGAAGTATGTATCATCCAATTGTTGCTATTTGTCATGATCATATGCTCTGGCATCATTTTGCAAAACACACATGCCTGGACTTCTCTCTCCTAAGACCCCATTGCAGTGGGATGGGTGGGAGAGCCAGGTATCCAGGTTAAAAATAGTACCAAGAAATTCCACAGGTGATTCAGATGGGCAGCCAGGCATGGGATCCTTGACTTTAGCCTGAGTAGGTGTTCTAAGCCGACTCAATCCTGAGACTGACTATGCTCATGTAGAAGTATTGGATTGGCCAAAGAGTTTGTTCAAGCTTTTCCATATGCGGGTACGGAAAAACCCGAATGAACTTTTTGGCTAACCCAGCAGAAGCTAGAGGATGCTTGAGAACCAAATGGTTCTAAAAGTGTGTGGTCCCCAGACCAGTAGCGTCAGGAACGTGATAGGGATGCAGCCTCCTGGGCCCTGCCCCCACCTACTGAATCAGGAACTCTGAGGGTGGAAGCCCTGTGTTTAAACAAGCTCCCCAGATGATTCTGACACCCAGTGCATTTTGAGATCATGCTTTTAAAAGAAGACCTGGCTTAGTAGAAAATCTTAACCACAGTTAGTACTCATTATATTTCTTTTGAATGTGGTTAAAAGAGTGTTAATTTTATCATATAAGTAGTATTTGAATTTGTATGATTAATTGCAATTTTCAAAAGGTTTTCATACCCTTTGGGCTAGTGAAGTCATCCCTATTTCAGAGAAGAGCTGTTTGTGGCTAAGTTCTCAGTATTCAGAAGTAGCAGAGCTACTTAGGATCAGTAGCAGAACCTAGGATCTATCATGGTCTAGGACTCCTTTGCTGAGTTATGAATTGTCCAAAGACTTTTTGCACCGTATTGTAAGACCAAGATCTGAAGAAACTCAAAACACTGACTTCTGATTGGTTCAGGGTTCTCTCACCAGGATGCATAGTAAACGATTGGGAGGAATCATCTGAGGGCCAACATCTACTAGAAACTGCACCCTAGTGCCCTCAAGCTGAACGAGGAAAGCAGAGCCTCACGGAGCCTATGCACCAGCCCGACATCTCAGCTCCAGGCCCAGGATGCTGCTGTACTTCCCTTGGCTCACCTTGGGGACTTTTCTGCCAAGTTCCCCTCTGTGCTGTGGAAATGAATCTGAGTTCTGGCTCACAGAGGAAGCTCTGGTTGCCCTACTAACGGAGGGACATAGAAATTGCTTTGGAGTGAGGGACCCCTCTGGCTTTCCCCATAAGTCCTGGTCCCGAGGGAGCCTTAGATCAGAGTTTCTCAACTTGGAACTGACTGAGAACTTGGACCTGATTATCTGTGTGGTGAAGGGCTGTCCTGTGCATGGTGGAATGCTTACTTGCATCCTTGGCCTCTATCCACCAGATGCCAAAAGCACTTCCCACCCCTGGCTGATATACTGACCATCAAAAATGTCTGCAGACATTGTCTCACCTCTGCAGGGAGAGACAGCAGAACAAAAGCATCCAGTTAGAAACACTGCTTTACTGTGAAGTTTTCAAGTACAAGGCCCAGAACTTCCTGATTGAGCACCCTAGGGAGCCATCTGCCTGTTCTTTTCAGCTCTGTACCTAGAGGCACAGAATCACATTAAAAGTTGGAGCTCACAGTATTGAGTCACTGGATTGAGTCATCACTGCAGTCATTATTTATACTCTTTCTTACTGTGCATGTGTCCAGCCTGAGGATGTTTCTCAACACAGCCCTCAAGGACACCATAACCAATTGGTTGGCATGGCTCCTAGCTTTCAAAAATTTCCCTAACTCAAAAATGGTGCCACAGTTTTCTAGGATTCTTGTTAAAAATTTATATCCTTAGACACTAGCTGAGATTTATAAACCTGATTATCTGGGGCTAAGGTACAGTGTCCTACTGTGTGTGTGGGGGGGTATGTGTGTGTGTGTGTGTGGTATATGTGTGTGTGTCTGTTTGTATATAAAAATGCTACACACTTGATTTTTAGGTACATTTTGGGACTCTGCAAAGAAGAAGCTATTAAAGTATCAGGCTCGGTTCTTCCTCACACTCCTAAACTGAGTTTTTGCCTTTCTCTGTTCCCTGTGACAAAGGGAGGATATCAAGAAACCTAAATTATAGATAATGTGGTAATTGTCATTCTCTCAGATATACCAGGGAGACATTATTCTTCCTTTGTAGGCAGCACTTATTTCCTGAATAATTTAGAAAAAAAAATACAAGAATTTAGACACTATTGAACTGATAGAATTGGATGAAGTACTTAAGTTGGTAGGATATGGAAACCATATATCAGAACAGTTGGTTATGAGCCATCCAAGAGTTAATGCCATCTCAGGCTCTGAACTAGTGAGTGAGCCATTTAAGTAGGACAGTGTGATCTAAATTAAAAAAAAAAATTAAGTCAAATTCCGATGTATAAGGAATGTTCATTCACACTGGTAGAAGGACTCTCCATTTACAAAAGGATTTGGTTCCTTTAAATATCGGTCTTTTCTGATGAACATGAACCAGTATGACTTAGTAAGAGTAATACAAAGTTTCTCCCTGTTACTGATGGTACTGAATTTAAATATAAGCCACATGGTGTAATACACAGCTCACTTGGAGAAATGGGAATAGCAGGTGTATCAGAGAGGAGCAGTTATCCTTGCAATTGCTAAATCCCCATGCAAGAGGCATACATGAGCCACCAGGAATTTCATGTCAGGGTATTGGGTTGGCCAACAATGCCTGAAAGCTAGGTTTTTCAAAACCTGAAAAAAAAGACAGTAAATTTTTCAAAACCTGAAAAAAAAAGACAGTAAATAACCTCAAAAAATTATTTTTTCCAGAAGAGATCCCTAGGACAATGCTTAGAGAATGACCCTCAATCTTGTGTGTTTGCATCTCTCTCTCATTCACATACCCAGTCCTTCCCAAGACAGTGTTTCTCTAATTGACTGCAATGATTCTCCAGTTGAGTTTAGGATGGGGGTAAAATACAGAAAAGCTCCTCTTAGGTCACTGTTCAAACCCCAAAGTTTAAGAGTGAAAAGTATCTTTGTAAATAGTACACCAGGTAACAGGTGTAGACAGGGAACCAGGCAGCATGGGCTGCTGGCTTGCAGTCCCTAAGCAGCGGAGCCACAGTCCAGCCAATAATAAAATGCCCTGAAAAAGTGGGTGTTAGCCTCCTACATGCATGACGGAAAGGCAGAACAGGCCATTGAAAGTACAGTTACCTGAGAATTAAGGGTCAGACAAAATTGTTTAAACACAAGACCTAAGAAGTAGATGTGTACAATATTTGGTATATCCCTTTTGGAATCAAAATATCAATAATTCTTTAGTAAAGTCAAGTAAGGATCCAGCTTTTAGTGACTCTGTACCACCTGGGAAACCTTATCTACAATATCACTCAATTAATTTTTCCTGAGGGTAGTCTCTAAGGGTGTTTACACTTGAAGATTAATTTATTCCTGGATCTTTCTCCTCATCTACAATCACCAAGTTGATAAGAAAATGAGAAAGAGAAAGACTTTGAATGAGAGCTGGATGACCTCATGGTAGAAATAAGATGAGGTCACACTGGAGATCCAAGTCTGAAATGTTCTCCAAATGGAAGGTGACTTTTGGAAAGGTTTTGGTTGATAGGATCAATGTCTCCTTTCAGGATCCTGACAAATATTCAAGCAATACACTGGGCACAGAGGCAAGCAGCTGAGAAAGAAGTGGGGACAGAACCCCAAACCAGGCTCTGTGTGACCAGTGCTCACCTTCCCAAGACTGTGTTGGGCACACAGGGCACCTTTTTCTATCATGTTGTGTAGAGGTGGCCTCTAGCGGCTGGGGTTGTGAAGAGGACAGCTGTGAAGCTCCACAGAGTTTATTCACACCAGCATGAGGGGGATCCTGCTTCCTACTGAAGGCAGAGATAGCTGGTGTTTTCATGAAAGTCACCTTCATGCTGTCTCACCAGTGCCCACATTTCTGAGTTTCAGAGAATCTGTTCCCAAATGTCAGAAGCAGTAAAGGGAAGGAAGAAATAAGGCGTTGGAAGAAAGTGGAAAAAATCTTTTTAGACAGTCCATAAATAAATAATGATGCTGAGCTTTGAAATTAGAGGTCATACAGAAAAGCATTTCTTGGCACTCAGAGCACACGTGGCAAACCAGATTTTAAATGGAATTAGGTAAATAAATAATGAACCATGGATAGTCTGTGGAGTTTCAGCCCCACTTGTAAATCCCTTTTGTAAAAGTCAGATGAATACAGAGCTTTGCAGATTTAGGACTCCCTCACCCAGCAGCTCTCTGAAAATTTAACAAGGATCTTATTGCCTCTGTAACATTTATAACATGCAGGCTGTGTGTTCTACAACTCTGTACTGATGTACCAATAAATCCAAATGCCCATTAAAATAATATTAGGAGGAGATTATACACATTTAATCACTGTTGGTCAAAGCTTTTTCTACAGGACATCTTCAATCAGTGTTTCTTGAACTTCAGGTGTTCATTTTTCACCTTCATGGTCACTGCCTTATCCCTCTGGGTACCACATAGACCCTTACCTACTCTATAGGTTTCTTTAAATGGACTGATTTTTTGTTAACTAAAAATGGTTGAACAGAAAACTTAGTATCTCTTATATAAATGTAAAAATTTGCCCTGATGAGAAGAAAAGCCTAAAAGCAGACAAAATGAGAATAAAATAATGTCATGAATCTCTGCTGCTGCTAAGTCACTTCAGTCGTGTCCGACTCTGTGCGACCCCATAGACGGCAGCCCACCAGGCTCCCCCATCCCTGGGATTCTCCAGGCAAGAACACTGGAGTGGGTTGCCATTTCCTTCTCCAATGCATGAAAGTGAAAAGTGAAAGTGAAGTCGCTCAGTCGTGTCCAACTCTCAGCGACCCCATGGACTGCAGCCTACCAGGCTCCTCTGTCCATGGGATTTTTCAGGCAAGAGTACTGGAGTGGGGTGCCACTGCCTTCTCCGAATGAATCTCCAAGTAGATATTATTGCCTGCTGAATGCTCTATACTTGAGGTCTCTTCTGTCTTTATGGGAAAAAAAGGAAGATAATTTCTATGGAGATATTAAGGCAAACTAGCACACCCACTCCAGTGTTCCTGCCTGGAGAATCCCAGGGATGGGGGAGCCTGGTGGGCTGCCATCTATGGGGTTGCACAGAGTCAGACACGACTGAAATGACTTAGCAGCAGCAGCAGCAGCACCCCCAAACTGGGGTGGTTTTCTTGAAGAAATAGGTAGAAATGGAAGAAAACTGAAAAGAGAACAACTTTTTCCTTATGTAAATTCAGGCTATTTATGGGTGTACTAGTGCAGTAGTCCCCAACCTTTTTGGCACCAGGGACCAGCTTCATGGAAGACAGTTTTTCCATGGATCAGAGCGGGAGGTGATGGGGAGTAGCGGGGCAGTAATGTTTAGATAGTAATGCAAGTGATGGAAATTGATGGGGAGCAGCAGATGAACCTTAACTAGCTGGCCAACCTCTCACCTCCTGCTTTGCAGCCTGGTTCCTAAAAGGCTGCGGACGGCTATTGGGCACCCCTGTACTAGTGTTCTATGCCACTGCGATAAGTAATAAAGTTCCCCCATATGGTCCATCCCACCATTAAATAGAGTTTGTACAAACAATGCAACTGAACCAAGCAAAACACTTTTTCCATGTATAGTACTCCTCTGCTGGGGATAATCAATTTGTTGCACATGTGTATCAAGTGGTTGATTGCAAACAAATCATTTACTTACCATGTTCATCAAGCAAAATATTGTCAGGTTTCATATCCCTAGGGGAGGAAAAAGAAAAGAGAAAGTAGCTCATAATAAAGCAGAATTATAGAGTCAGACCAGACTGAGCAACTGAGCAACAACAACACAGGATAAAGGTCAAAATTCTCAAGAATGGTGGCTAGGGTTGAATCAAGGTACTAGCCCTTCATCACAGTCTCACTGAATCCTCACAGTGAACTGAGATGATAACCAGTAATACCCCCAATTTCTAGACCAGAAACCTGAGGCTTAAAGAAGTTAAGTCACTTAATCCAAGGTCACAGAGCTAGTAAACAGAAGGACTGGGCTCTGAACCTGGGTCTTTTTCATTCCAAAGCTCTCAGACCCTTGAGTTCTATAGTGGGTTATAGCCGAGCATGTAAGTATTGCTCCACAGATCATACGGCATTTATGTCGTCATAAGGCAGCAGTACTAATCATCACTGCTGTCTGTGTAACTCTAGAGCTACACAGATGAAGTGAGTTTAAAGACCATGAGAAACAAAATGGTCTATGATGTGATTATACTTTTTTTTTTTTAGAGAAATAATGGTTTGTTCATACTCTCTACCCCTTAGGTCTTAACAAAACATAAATTAATGGGTAGTAAGTCCTGACTGAGATGAAGCAGAGAGACACACTATGAAACTTCAGATTCCTGAATATAGATTGATGAAGATGCTAATGTTATAATGCCTCTGATCTCTTCTAGTTTTTCACAAACCAAGAAAGAGGGATCCTATGTAACTCAAAAAATACCCCAGGCAGAACCTTTTCCATTACATTTTCAAAACTGCGATTATACTTTCAACTTGCAGAGATTAGAATCTTTCTTAGGATGCTAATGCCTCTAGTGACTCAAAAAGTCTTATTCCCAGGGTTGGTAATTAAAGGATTTGGACCAGTCTTCCATGCACTGATAAATTCCTTAAATCCACAGAAAGGAATACAACCCACCCTCATCCAATGGAGTAGTTTTATGGTAGATACTCAGAAGTTTGATGGTAAATACTTAGAGGATTGATCTGTAGAATTTTAAAAGTCCTCAAGAAACAAATATTACTGTAAGCAGGGTCCTCAATGAGAGCACTGCTCTGCAGTTCATAACAGCCCTCCGTCTTCCACACCCCTGCTTTCACTCCCTTCCCTAACAAACCATTAAAGCCCTTCAACCCAAATTCACAGAAGTCATTAGGGAAGAAATTCTGCAACAGGTTTGGGATTACATTTTTCAGCCTAGTCAAAAGGCTTTTATGTTATTAGAATAAGGTGACCTGAGCCTTTGACAGACCAAGATTGTCAGAGTCCCCTTTTCTTGACACTATTAATGAATAACAAGCCTCTTACCTACAGAGAGAACCAAGTATGTGCCCCAGCCAACAGGCAGGTACATGGGTACTTTCATAAGGTTTAAATATCTTCTCATTTAGTTCATTAGTTTCCTAAAATTTGTTCTGGATTCATAAGTGATCATTTGTGGCTGTGGCAAATTTTTCTCTTGTTCAGGGTACAATTTATTAGAAACACAGAGCAGGAGGGGGTTTCAAATTGGATGTTTCTCTGGCTAAAGTCTCAATATTTCAGACCCCATCCCGTCCCCTCTGATGGATTTCATTTCAGAAATTATCAAGTCTAAACGCATTCATATAAAATAAAGGCCCTCTTAGTCTGACTCCTGGGCGACAGCCACGTGCAGTACATGGAGTCTCCTAAATGCTCCCCCCATCCCTTCACCTTCTGTTGTTCCTTTGTGCGAATCAGAGCCTTGACCTGCTACACCCAGAAAATGCAGATTCATCTCTCACCACATAGCTCAGATGCCACTTCCTGCAGGGAGCCTTTCCTGATTTTCCATTTCTGAGTCAGTGGCCCCTCCGACATGCTCTGCATGGTATACTTCTTCCATCATAACATTGATCACACTTCTATTAATTTTTTTCTCCAATTGGATCATGAACTCCTTGATGGCAGGGGCAGCTTCTTGATTAATATATGAACCAGGATATACAAGAGCACTATAGGGCACCATCAAACACTCTGCAGCTTAAAGCTCAAGGTGAACCAGGCATTAGGCTCTTGCCACCTCTTTGAGACTGGCATCAGCGAGCATCAGGTAGTGTTTACCAGATGAGGAGGAGGCTCTGAGGAACCCTGCCAGGAAGGGAGAGGCAGGATGAACATAATGATTTCGTGGTCTGAATTTATGAGAGTTTGCTGGGAGGAATGAACTGCTATGGGTTTGTCACTTTATGGGCCTTCTATTAAATTTCTAGGCATCATTAAAAAAAAATTGTTATAGCCACGCTTTGTTATATACACTACTTTCCTCAGAAACTAGCTTAAAGAACAGCACAAAGATCAGAGAGGTCATATTTTAAAGGTGGTATGTCCTACTTCAATCTGATGTTCATTTACTCATCAAATATTTGTCTACTTTGATAAGTCACTGTGTTAGAATATGGGAAATAGATACATGAGATCTAGTTGCCCCAGGAACGGAGAGGGTAAGAAAGGTTCATGAGGAACCTTGTCAAAGGGATTCGAAGTGGTAAAGAGGTATGTTTACTACTAACTTTAGAGAAAGGATATTTTCTCATATCCTTTCTCTGTAGAAATGGGAAAGTAGACTTTTAACAGAAAAATAAAGTATATAAGCAGAGATTCTGAGTACACAGGTTTTCTCAAAAGTGATGAAATAACCTCTAAATCACTAAGGGTGAAGAGCAGTGTGATAAGACTGTTTATTCATGTAGCAGGAGAAAGGAAATGAAAATAAACCCAGGTGCTGTATTAAAATTTCTTCTAGAACAAGGTGAGATTTTCTAGTTCAGAAATGCAGCACCACCTTTTATCTTTTTCATCTTTTCCAATAATCCTGAATGGTTTCCTTCATTTAAGGCAATCTATAAGATGGTTTAACTGGGTAATTACCAAAACTGGCTATTCCTAAAGTTACCCAGGCAAGCTGAAAATATGCACCCTGATTATTTCTTCACTCCCATGTCCTTGATCATTCTTCTGCCATCACTAGAGCCTACCCCCTGTGCAGCATGACCTGTCTCATATACCTTTTATTGCCAACCCTGACATTCTAGACTAATAATAAATGAAATTTTCTGCCTGATGTTCCCATCTGTATGTTTAGCAGCCATGATAAATATAAATATATGTCCTAAAGAGACCCTTTGATATCCATCACATCCAACACAAACACCAAAACCCTCTTATCCCCAAGGCCCTTAGCCCAGTATACCATACCATTCTCCCATTATAAAAACAAAAACCTTGGGAGATCATTATTATTTCTTCTCTTTCTCTTAACTCATAATACCAGCCCCTCAGCAGCCTTGATAACTTGACCTATAAAATACAGTTATCTAAGACACTATGATGGTTCTTCAAAAAAAAAATAATAAACATGAAATTAATACTCGATCCAGTAATTCTGTTTCTGGGTATATACCCCAAAGAAGTGAAAGCAGGTATTTGAACAGATATTTGTAAAAAATAAAATAAAATGCTGATGTTCTCGAACATGGATGAACCTTGAAGACATTATGCTAAGTGAAATATGCAGGGCACAAAAGAGCAATTATTGTATGATTCCTCTTATAGGAAATCCTTAGATTGAACAGTCAAATTCACAGAGACAGAGAACTGAATAATGGTTCCCAAGGACTGAGGGAAAGAAGGATGGATGATTTATTGTTTAATGTTTATAGAGTTTCAGTTTGAGATGAAAAAGTTCTGGAGATGGACAGTGGTGATGGTGGCATAACAGTGTAAATGTACCTAATGTATTTTTTCACTTAAATACGGTTACAATGATAAATTTTATGTGATGTATATTTTACTACAGTGAAATATACACACACACACACACACACACACACAAGAATCACCATCTTCAGAACCAGCACCATCATCTTTTAGTGGAAATTTGTAATAGTGCTTTGTTTCTGCTTCTCCTCTTGTTCCTTGACAATCCATTATCCACACAGCACCCAGGGTGGGGGTTTTCATTACACACACCTTCCCTGCCTAAAGTCCTCGACTGGCTCCTAACCCACATGGGATAAAATCTGAACCATTTACCCCTGGCCTTATATGACCTGCAGATGCTCTAGTCCTGCAGAACCCTGAGCTACATCTCATAGCATCCTCTCCCTGCCACACACCATGTTCCAGCCACACTGGTCTTCTGGTCTCCTTCAAACATTGCCCCCTCTACCTACAATCCTGTCCCCCTGCATGGCTTGTTTCTTCTTGTCATTCAGATCTCAGCTAAAATATCACATCCTCCAAGATGTTTCCTGACAACTCATCTCCATCTTCATCTCTTCCCCTCCATCTTCTTTTCAGTACAACACTATCATTATGTATTTTTTCTTATTTGTTCATTATTTGTTTCCCCCCCACCCCTCTGAATGTAATTTCTCAGAGAAAGGACATCTTTTCTGTACTGTACTGTTCAGTGCTGTAGCTTCCAAGCTCATCAAAGTGCCCAGAATAAAGTTAGTGCTTGAATAAATATTTGTCAGAAAAATGAGTGCATCTGATCCCTTGGCATCTCCAACTTCTGGAATAATAAGCCACGTCTTTCTTTTTCTTCTAAGAAGATAAAAACAAAAGCAAACAAAAACAAAGGAACAATAACTACAACAGCAACAAAAGACCCTCCATCTATGCCCGTCTTAGTTGCTCAGTCATGTCTGACTCTGTGCGACTCCTTGGACTGTAGCCCGCCAGCCTCCTCTGTCTATGAAATTCTCCAGGCAAGAATATTGGTTTCCTCTTCCATCTATGCCAGATGCGCTGTATTTGCTGTTGGCAACTAAAAAACCAGTCATTTGGGGAGTGCTGAAGTGCGCTGAAGTGCTGAAGGAACACACACATTCTGTAGAAAGTTCTCATTGCATCTTGACTTGATGAAACAGAAAAGGCCAGGTCCAGCTGAATCAGCTGATTCCTACTGTGGGGACTATAAACAGAAGAGTGGAAATGCAGTGCTCCCTATGGCAGGGTTCAAAGTGGAACTGATACGTCTGCTGTTCTCACTTGAATGACTTTAACAACACATTAGCAGGACTTAATAGGCTAATTACATCCCTTCACTGAGCCTACCCTGGAATCAAGTTGCTCACCCTGCAATATGACATGGGGTATTGTGAGAAGACAGAAGAGGAAAATCTGTGTATCCAAACCAAACTCAACTCCTTCAGTGTCCCACAGCTTTCTGAAAGGTTCATGGTTTGGGTTTAAATCTTCGTTACATAATGTTCTCTTAGATTGGGTACTCTCCAAGTTCTTGAGAGAGGAAAGTATTATATGTATAATATTTTATTTATATATATTTATATAATATCATACAATATTGTATTTGTTGTGCCTGTAATATATTAATTATGGTGTTTCATGAAGGCTATTGGTCACATAAATAGACCCATATTAAGAAAAGAGATAGGAATACCAGACCACCTGATCTGCCTCTTGAGAAATTTATATGCAGATCAGGAAGCAACAGTTAGAACTGGACATGGAACAACAGACTGATTCCAAATAGGAAAAGGAGTATGTCAAGGCTGTATATTGTCACTCTGTTTATTTAACTTATATGCAGAGTACATCATGAGAAATGCTGGACTGGAAGAAACACAAGCTGGAATCAAGATTGCCGGGAGAAATATCAATAACCTCAGATATGCAGATGACACCACCCTTATGGCAGAAAGTGAAGAGGAACTCAAAAGCCTCTTGATGAAAGTGAAACTGGAGAGTGAAAAAGTTGGCTTAAAGCTCAACATTCAGAAAACGAAGATCATGGCATCCAGTCCCATCACTTCATGGGAAATAGATGGGGAAACAGTGGAAACAGTGTCAGGCTTTATTTTTCTTGGCTCCAAAATCACTGCAGATGGTGATTGCAGCCATGAAATTAAAAGATGCTTGCTCCTTGGAAGGAAAGTTATGACCAACCTAGATAGCATATTTAAAAGCAGAGACATTACTTTGCCAACAAAGGTTCGTCTAGTCAAGGCTATGGTTTTTCCTGTGGTCATGTATGGATGTGAGAGTTGGACTGTGAAGAAGGCTGAGTGCCAAAGAATTGATGCTTTTGAATTGTGATGTTGGAGAAGACTCTTGAGAGTCCCTTGGACTGCAAGGAGATCCAACCAGTCCATTCTAAAGGAGACCAGCCCTGGGATTTCTTTGAAAGGAATGATGCTAAAGCTGAAACTCCAGTACTTTGGCCACCTCATGTGAAGAGTTGACTCATTGGAAAAGACTCTGATGCTGGGAGGGATTGGGGGCAAGAGGAGAAGGGGATGGCAGAGGATGAGATGGCTGGATGGCATCCCTGACTCGATGGACATGAGTCTGAGTGAACTCCGGGAGTTGCTGATGGACAGGGAGGCCTGGCGTGCTGCGATTCATGGGGTCGCAAAGAGTCAGACATGACTGAGCGACTGATCTGATCTGATCTGATCTGAAGAAAAGAGAGGGGTGGGGGTATGAGAGTGTTATGGGAAATTGTGAGCAAAATTACATAATTTAGAGCAGAAGGCAGAAGTGAAAAGCTCCCAGGATTGGATTATTAAAAACCAATTATCATCTTCCAACTTTCTGACCAACTGGTTGCTTCAACTGAGAAATAATTGACATATACTTATTTCAGATGACTAATTCTTTTTGTTGTTCAATTCTAGCCTTTCCCACAGTTTGTTCAAGGGAATATTAGTTACAGAAGCCATTACAAGGAAATGAAGTAAAGGGACTGAAGGCTTTCAGACTGTGCTGGTAAAGGGCTTCCACACCCAAGGGGAAAGATTGATTAGTAATGCCTGCTTGGCCACAGGAAGAGGTGTTTGAGGCTAGTCCGTAATAATGTTTCAAACTGATGTACTTCCCATGAGTTATGAGAGTGGTTAGAGTTAATATTTATTGTTCATGCTGCAGCAGGCACATGGCAGGCACTTGAGAGACAACACTGATCTTACAACAATAATATCCATAACTTAGATATTATACCCATTTTTGCAAATGAAGAAGGGGGAGTTCAGAGATGGCTCAAGATTAAAAGTAAGACAGAACTGGAATTATAATCAAAGATTGAGAGGTGCAATCTTAGTTTATATTACAAATATTCACATCTTACTCCCTTTCAGCAGAGAATGTCCTAACATACCCAGGGTCTGAGGTGTTGTTAAAATTGGTCTGCATCAAGTTTAATTTTTTTCATAATTTCTATTATATGTATATGATAGATTTGCACCCTACTCTATAATATTAATATATCCATATCTCTTTTAATATAAAAATAAAATTCTATCTTTCTTGTTCTGGATAAATCTATTGTTTAAGGAAGATGAATCCCCAACAGTACAATAGTACAGACACTCCAGTTCGAGAAGTATGGCCATGTACCACCATCCCAGAAACTTGGGATTTTTAACCACTTTGTAGTCTTTGAAGGCAGAATGTTTAGATGACAAGGCTTCCTGCCTTACAGTTTGCATTAGTCAGCAGTGCTCTTTATTACCAATGTTTTCTTTAATTTGGACTCACATAGCTAGAATCTTAAGTAACATGTATGCATTCTGCACCCAAGGAGGCAAGAACACAGAGTAACTGTCACTCAGCCACAGAGACTAGCCTGAACTCAGGTCTCCTGGGTCTTCCACTCAAACCCAGGAAATCTTAAGTAAGGAAATGTACTAGTTAGAGGAAGGAAAAGAGTCTACAAATAAGAGGAACCAGAAAGGAACAAGATCAGTTGTGGTCCATTGTTGATAACAAATAAAGTCTGTCATCTGAATGCTGGGGGAGGCACATAAGCAGAACCTAAGAGACCCCTGTAGGGTCAGGAGTTAGCACTTTAGCTGCTGGATCAAGGGAGTTTGTGGGTGAGAGGATAGAAGACAGGACAAGCTCAGGCAGCAGCTCCCTATCAACAACTACACTGAAATACAAGAATTTTAGTAGTTTTATAATGGGTATGGCTGTACCAGTATACAGACTAAATATGAGTCATGTATATGGTATATGGTATTGTACTATGTAATCGTGTATGTATGTGTGTGTGTGTGTATAGAATAAAGTTGGTAACAGTCCCAATCACAAATTGTTCTATCCATCTATCCATCATCAGGCATTACTAGGTTTATTTGGGAAGCAGTAGAACCTAGATGTTGAGAATGTGTGCTCTGGAGTCAGATGACCCAGTTTCAAATCTCAGCTGAAAATTTGCTAGTTCTGGGACCTTGGGCAAGTTATAACTTTTTACAATGTACATTATGATTGCCTTCGTAACATGCATTCTTCATTCTCTTAATCATTTCAGTTCATTTGTGTATTTAACCTCTCTGCCACACACACACATATACTGTAGTCCCTTTGTTTTGGGGAAATCTATCCCATGCTTGACTTCAGGAGACAGTTCTATGACTCAGGGCTAAGCTACTGAGAGTTATGCCACTTCACAGTCCTGGTTATTGGTTCAGGAGTGGGCTGTAACCCTATTTAAGCCACTGAGCAGGCAGAAGAGTTATGCTATAGGCCTCTGAGGAAGAAACATCTTTGCTGTTCTGGAGAAAGCTTCCAGAAGGTGTGTGATTCATCGAATTTAAAGGAGTTAGCATGGAGTCCAAGGCTGAGGTGTTGGATCAAGATAGCCTACGAGTCTGGCCTTCATCTGG
The DNA here is from genome assembly GCF_027580195.1 of Bos mutus. Classification (NCBI taxonomy): domain Eukaryota; kingdom Metazoa; phylum Chordata; class Mammalia; order Artiodactyla; family Bovidae; genus Bos; species Bos mutus. The sequence continues at coordinate 98,259,132 of NC_091623.1, read as the reverse complement.
ACTTTGAAGTGTCATAAGATAGTAAATCCCCTTCATTGTTTAGTCTCATGTGAATTAGCTTTCTACTGAGACTAGAAACATGTTTGCAGTAAGCTTCTGAGACTCAGCTCTCCTGAATCTGTAAATTGAGGACAGTAATAGTGTCTGCTTTATAGAGCCATTGTGAAGCTTTAGTGAGATGGCACATGCAAAACTTTTAGTTTAGTATCTGACAAATAGTAATTGTTCAACTAACTTTCAGAAAACATTGAACAAATAATTGGGAAGTATTAATGTAGCAAGGGCCAGATAGTAAGAAACTAATGTTTAACTGATGCAAAAAGCCAACTCATTGGAAAAGACCCTGATGCTTTCAAGCTGAAAGATGAAAGCAAAAGGAGAGGGGGCAGCGGAGGATGAGATGGTTGGATGGCATCACTGATGCGATGCACATGAATTGAGCAAACTCTGGGAGATGGTCAAGGACAGGGGAGCCTGGAGTGCTGCAGTCCAAGAGGTCACGAAGAGTCAGATGTAACTTCATGACTGAACAACAACAAATATCTTCTTACTTTTATCATCAATGAAAACGCTATTTTTAAAAAAGTGCTAACTGAGGAGATCAAACTAGTCAGTCCTAAAGGAAATCAATCCTGACTTCACTGGAAGGACTGATGCTGAAGCTGAAGCTCTAATACTTTGGCCACTGATACGAAGAGCTGACTCATTAGAAAAGACCCTGATGCTGGGAAAGATCGAAGGCGGGAGGAGAAGGAGACGACAGAGGTTAAGATGGTTGGATGGCATCACCGACTCAATGGACATGAGTTTGAGCAAGCTCTGGGAGATGGTGAAGGACAGGGAAGCCTGGCGTGCTGCAGTCCATGGGATGGCATAGAGTCGGACACGACTGAGCCACTGAACAACAACCACCACCAGCCTAATAGCTAGAACACATGATTTCTTGTCTTAGCCTTGTCTCTGATTTGCTTTGTGACCTTCATATCACTTGCTTCTCTGGGCCACAGTTTTAACATCTGTTCCGGGGTTGACAAACTATGGCCTGTGGCCGAAATGTAGCACATCATGAGTTTTTTGTATGGTTATAAGCTATAAAGGGACTTTACATTTCTAAATGATTGGAAAATCAAAGATGAATGCCATTTTATGACACAAAGAATCATGTGAAATTCAGATTTCAGTATCTGAAGGTTTTATTGCACCACAATCAGGTTCTATGCTTCCATGTTATCTGTGGCTGCCTCCACTCTTCAGTGGCAGAGTTGATGGGTTGGGACCGACTGCGCAGCCTATAAAGTGTAAAACATTCTCTATCTAGCCTTTTATAGAAAAAGTACGCTGATCCCTTCCCTACAGAGGGAGCAAGTTGAACTAATAATCTCCAGGCTCTTTCCTGCCTTGATATCGAGAATAGCTAGTGAGGCCCATTCTCTATCATTTGCATTTTTATTGTCTTATTACCCACTATCAATGCCCTATCCTTATCTCCAAACTGATAACAAATTCAAGTAAGTCTCCTTTAAAAACCGGCTCTGTATATTCACTAAGGCACAAATAAGAAATAACCTTGAACTAGAGCACTTACTTGAACACGGTAAGAGGACCTGCCCTCGGCTCAGCTCTCCTGTGGCTTTTTCTACCTCTCTGTCCCCTTTCTCACGTATTCTGACCACAGAGGACTCTGTTCTACTACAGGATGTAACAAACTTCCACCTTAGAGCTCAAATGCCACCTACTGGCGAGGCTTCTTCCAGCATGATGCTAAAGTCACCCAGTATCCCCAAACCTGTATGCTTTTCCTTAGATCTTTATTTCCCATACCGCATTCAACAAACACTGAACCTAACATGGTCATTTGTATCTCTGTTCTTTGTTTATGTTTCTGTATTACATTTTTTGTCCATCTCCTCAACCAAACTATAAGCTCTGAGGGGACAGAAACCATGATTCTATGCTTCAAAAACTCTTCACACTGAGTAAAGTCAGACAGACAAGATAAGTATCACATGATATCACTTATAGGTGGAATCTAAAACAAATACAGGTGAACTTACTGACAAAACAGAAACAGATTCACATATAAAGAGTCTGTCTATACTTAGACTCTAAAGTGGAAGTCTGTTACATCCTGGAGCAGAACAGAGGCCTTTGTGATTAGAACATATGAGAAAGGGGAGAGAGTGGTTGAAGCAGCAGCAAGAGAGCTGAGCAGAGGCCAGGTCAGTCTTACCAAACTTATGGTTACAATAGGGAAAAGAGGAAGGGATAAATTGGGAGCTTGGGATTAATATATACACACAACTATATATAGAATAGATAACCAACAAGGACCTACTGTATAGCATAGGGAACTATATACAATATCTTCTAATAATCAATAATGGAAAAGAATCTGAGAAAGAATATATATGTATAAATACCTGAATCACTTTGCTGTACACCTAAAACTAATGCAACATCACTGTAAATCAACTATACTTCAATAAAATGTCAACAACAATACACATGTGAATAAACAAATAACATAGTTAATGAATTAAAAAAACTCCATTCAAGAGCTGTTTGCCTGGCGTGAATAAGTCATCAATACTATGTGTTAAATGACTAACCCTGAAAGAATGATGCTTTTAGCTTTGGGCTAAAATGTATGCTAGGCAAAGTAAAATTTAATTTGGACCAAGGCATGGGTTGCATATTAACAAAACTCAACCTTAGAGAAACTTAAAAGCTTGGCACAGGCAAGTTAAATGTTGACCTGTAAACAAGCAGTTCTTGGACTTTTTCACATGGCTTTTCACAAATGAGTGCCCTCGTATGAGAAACACAGTTTCAAAGCACCTTTCAGAACTGCCTGGCAGGCAGCACAAAACAGGCAGAGTCTCCTGTTTTCACAATGTGTAACTGATGCTCATTCATTATTCGGTAGCTCGGGAGCAGGTGCTGAACAGAACACATCAACCTAATACCCTCATTACCACACTACCGTTTTGTTTTTGAGGCTCAAGGAGCCCTTCTGCTGTGGGAGTTAGGAAGCAAAGACTTGCAGAAGGCTTGTAAACTCCTGAAAAGAAGATTCACCAAAACAAAAAGGAAGGGCATTTTCTTAACCAGGCCACAGAAAATGGCAGCCAGAAGCCAAACTATCATCCCACTGCCGTGAACAAAATATTATCAACATACCGAGAGGAAGAAAGGCAACATCACACAGAGCAGGAGTAATACAGGAATCAGACAATCTGTAATTATTTTTAGACTTTTAATTTTCTCATATACTGGACGTGCTGCTTTGGTAAATCAGAAAAGGTTGAACTTCATCTAGAGATATTTAAGTGCAAAACAAAACCCCATGGGCTAGAGACACGTTATTAAAAAGCCAGAGATATCCGAAATATCTCTCATGAAATCAGAAATACGGAAGTAAGCAGAGATAGTCTCTGGGCAACGTAAAATAGGTTACCATATACGAAAGCTAATGAATTTGACTTATCGAATTTCCCTCTTAGGTTACTGCACTTTTATAAACAGTTCTAACAAGTTTTGTTATCTGGTCTCCCATCCCATAATATATTTGGAGCAGCAGGAGGGAAGCAGAAGCTTCTCTGAGTAGCATGTGCTAGAGAAGCAAAGGTTGACACTTTAGCCTCTAAGGAAACTGTAAAAACACACTGTATTCGTTTGCTAGGGCTGCTGTAACAAAGCACTGCAAAATAGGTGGCTTAAGAAAAAACAAATATATTGTCTCATGGTTCTGGAGGCTGGAAGTCTGAAATCAAGGTGTCATCAGGTCCTCCTCCTTCTGAAACCTGTACATGAGGGAACTTCCTCACTTCTTCTTGGCTTGTGTTGGTTTGTTGGCAATCTTTAACCTTCCTGGGCTTATAGACATATCATTCCCGTCCTTCATCTTCACATGGAGTTCTCCCTGTGCCTCTTCACATCATCTTCCTTTTCTGTGTGTGTCTATCTCTATGTCCACATTTCCCCTTTTGATAACACAAGTTACATTAGGGTCCACCCTCAGGAACTCGTTTTTACTTGATTATCTCTGTGCTTATGTACTCAGTCACTCAGTCATGTCTGACTCTTTGTGACTCCCTGGACTGTAGGCCACCAGGCTTCTCTGTCCATGGGATTTCCCAGGCAAGAATACTGGAGTAGGTTGCCATTTCCTCTTCCAGGAGATCTTCCTGACCAAGGGGTTCTAACCCACATCTCTTGCATCTTCTGCATTGGCAGGCAGATTCTTTACCACTGAGCCACCTGGGAAGATAAAGACCCTATTTCCTAATAAGGTCACCTGCTGAGGTACTGGGGATTAGGACTTCAACATACCTTTTGTGTGTGTGTTGGTGGGCAGGGGGAGGGACACACAACTCAACCCATAACACGTACCAACTAAAAATACGTGTCTAAACTAATGTTAGTTGCTATTGGATGGGAAATGAAAGTCGCTCAGTCCTGTCTGACCTTGCGACCCCATGGACTATACAGTCCATGGAATTCTCCAGGCCAGAATACTGCAGTGGGTAGCTTTTCCCTTCTCAGGGGATCTGCCTAACCCAGGGATCGAACCTAGGTCTCCCACACTGCAGGCAGATTATTTACCAGCTGAGCCACAAGAGAAGCCTAGGAATTCTTGAGTGGGTAAACTATCTCTTCTCCAGCAGATCTTCCCAGCCCAGGAATCGAACTGGGGTCTCCTGCATTGCAGGCAGATTCTTTACCCACTGAGCTATCGGGGAAGCCCTGCTATTGGCTAAATAGCACTAAATAGCTCATCTGATTTTGAAGAGGTCTATCATGTTTATAAGAATGAAACTAAAAGAGCCTATACTAAGATCAAGGCCTTTGAATCAGATAATCCTATGTTTGAATCTGGCTTTAGTATACCAACTGCATGGTACTGGGCAAGGCACTTAACCCTGTCATGGTACTGCTGACTATCAGGGTGTGCAAAATGCTAGTTAGCACAGTGCCTAGTTCTTGATACATACACAGTGAATGATAGCTCTTCTTAAGCCATTAAGAAAATGAGACATGTCATTGCAGTATAAATTAAATGGTGAGCAGAGAGTAGTAACAGAGAAGGCAATGGCACCCCACTCCAGTACTCTTGCCTGGAAAATCCCATGGACAGAGAAGCCTGGTAGGCTGCAGTCCATGGGGTCGCTAAGAGTCGGACATGACTGAGTGACTTCACTTTCACTTTTCACTTTCATGCATTGGAGAAGGAAATGGCAACCCACTCCAGTGTTCTTGCCTGGAGAATCCCAGGGATGGCGGGGCCTGGTGGGGTGCCATCGATGGGGTCTCACAGAGTCAGACACAACTGAAGCGACTTAGCAGCAGCAGCAGAGTAGTAAACATCCTTAGGAATTAGAAAAGCCTCTCTCCAGATGACTCATTCCCACAGGCTTCAGAAAGCTGGGGTGTCACTGTGCTGGTAAGTTCACTCATCAGAAGCTCATCTGTAACTCAGTGATCATTGACTAAAATGATTAGCTGCAGAAAGATGTTATTTTTCCTACGAATGATTATCCCTAGGAATAAAATGTGACTTCCAAGATGCTGCAGTGTGTATAAGTCAGACAAAAAGGTGAAACCTCAGCCTTGAAGGTCTCTGCCAATGAAAACAAAGAATTCTGGTTCACAACTGAATTGCAAAAAGGTCTTGATTATTCTTTTTTTAATTAATTAATTTTTTAATTGAAGGATAATTGCTTTACAGAATTGTGTTGGTTTCTGCCAAACATCAACATGAATCAGCCATAGGTATACATATTTCCACTCCCTCTTGAACATCCCTCCCACCTCCCTCCCCATGCCACCCCTCTAGGTTGTTACAGAGCCTCAGTTTCAGTTCCCTGCATCATACATCAAATTCCCATTGGCTATCTGTTTTACATATGGTAATGTAAGTTTCCATATTACTCTTTCCATACATCACACTCTCTCCTTCCTCCCCCTCTCCCTGTGTCCATAAATCTGTTCTCTATGTCTGTGTCTCCATTGTTGCCCTGCAAATAATTTCATCAGTAGGTCTTGATTATTAAATGTGCTAAAAGGTGATTATCTCACTTCACTGTCATATGCTGTTTGGACAGTTCATTTTGGTCATGGGGCCTTCTTGGGGAGAAGTGGGTGTGCAGTAGAGAGCTGCAAATCAAGGAAGTTATACTTTGAAGAGCATCATCCTATCAGGGCTGAGAGGAAATCATCCTAGACTCTTAGATATGAAAGAACCATTCCTGTTCATTTGGTCAGACCTCCTTATCACCTCCTTGACAGAGATGTTCAAGGCTGTGTTTAAGGTTATAGCCTGGAAGAGGGCATGGCAACCCACTCCTGTATTCTTGCCTGGAGAATCCATGGACAGAGGAGTCAGGTGGGCTACAGTCCATGCGGTTGCAAAGAGTCGGACACAACTGAACGACTTTCCATTTCACTTTAAGTTCATAGAGGGTATTGATGTTAGAGTCTGGTGTAAGACAACTTCATTAGAGGAAGTGTGATGGACAGACTTTTGGTGTTTCCCACAGTCCCCACCTCCTGGTGTTCATGTCTTATATCATCCTCACCCTTAAGTGTGGGCTAATTGTATGGCTTGCTTCTAACGGACATTGTACGGCAAAAAGTGATGGGGTCTTGCTCTTCTGATTGTGTTATGTTACATAGTTTAATTCAATAAAATGGACTCTGTCTTGCTAGCAGACTCACTCTAGAGTCTTGGTCTCCTCACTGAATTTGAAGAAACAGCCTGAGTCCTACAGGTTACACAAGGCAATGAATTCTGCCAACATCCTGACTGAACGTGGAAGTGGACCCTTGCCCAGTCCACCTCAAGAAGAGAACCCAGTTCCAATCAGCCCCTTGATTATAGCCTTTTCAAGAACCCAACTCAGATGTTCCCCAACTCCTGACTCAAAGAAACTGTGAGATAATCAATGTGCATTATTTTAAGTTCCTATGTCTGTGGTGTTTTGTTGCACAGAATAAAAACTAACACAGCATGGAAGAAAGGCAGCACAGAGCCACACACTGTGGACACACAATAGGAATGTGTGGAATAAATTAAAACGATGCTCCAGGAATTCTATGGTGGTTCAGTGGTTAGGGCTTCAAGTTTTCACTGTCGAGGGTGCAGGTTCGTTCCCTGATCAGGAAACTAAGACCCTGCAAGCCTATGTCCAAAAAAGCCAAACAAACAATGATACTGAAGACAACTTCATCTACAGAAACCTTTACTTTCCATGTCCACCCAAAGATCACATGTATATTCTGTCCTCATTGATTTGTTTAGTCACTGACTTATTCAGTAACTGCTCTGGATTAGACTACATGCTGGAGATTAGAACAGGAGTGAGGAGTAGAGCTTCAGTTTAGGAGGGAGAGACCACTTTTTGTGAAGAATATTGTGAGCCAGGGGCTACCAGTAGAAGTATGATCAAGACCACGGTGAAGATGTGCTGAGTGTGAGTGATGTGTGTGTGACTCAGCATACACATATAACTGCTTGTTTTCTCTGCAGTGAATGCTAAACAATTTGGTATGCATACCAGAATGCCACCGTTCTGGTATGACTGTTGAAATGTTTACTTGACTCCCTTTCATTCTGTATTATCAGCTCTGATGACAGCGAAGTCTCTGTCGTTTCTACATTGAAGGTCAGTCCAGAGAATTGTTGTCTGGAAAACAGATACTCAAGAAACAATTCTTGAATGAATATTTATGATAGAAACTTTATCCCTAAGTTTCCCCTCTCCCCCCAGTCAAGATGCTGATTTCTAGAAGAATAATATAAACTTCTGGTAAGTAGCTACTTCAGTCCAGGACAGGGCATGCAAAAACTAATTCCTTTGTGTATCTATGGAAATTCCAAGGTTTCTATGATTACAGCAAAGAAGATAAAGGTGATGAATAAAAATAACATCCTATTCTTTTTTTTTATAATCATGAATTTTCTTTCTTTCCTACTTCAACATATCTATAATCAGTTGGAGATGAACTTTCGCAACACGTCCTGTTGTACTGCAGTCATTGACATCAAGGGCCTAACTAGATTTTTTTTGCATTCCGATAGGAATTTAGAAATCAGTGAGTTATAACTTTATTAGAGTGAGATAATTCTTAGAAAGAGGAAAAAACGAACATCTGCTCAAATGGTATTTTGACCCAACATGACTCTTACTATTTAACTGTCCCAAACGATTCATCTTATTAGCTTAAATTCGTGATTGCATTTTAAACAGCTGACAAGGGAGGGAATACAAATTTGTCTTTGCACTGTAAAAATTACTTTCTGTTACTTTATTCACTGGAGAGACTGTGGCAATCAACAAACTAAAGAGTACTATCCCATAGGAAGGATTGTAATGAGTTTAATGTTGCTTATTTTTAAAAATAAAAGCAAATAATGACTGTGTCCATGTTGTTAAAATCTTCATTCACTGATTTAATGTAAGTAAAGGGGAATATTGAAGGAAGAAATGGCTGTCATTTGGAAACTAGAGCTGATTTTTCAAACTCTAGTTTGAAAATGGAAAAATGTTTGACTTCTTGACTAAAAAATAAGTCTAACTAGTCTAACTGCACAATTCAAAATGAATGGTGACTATGCAGTCCTGTGTCCTTTACAACTAGAGAGAAAAAAGACTCTAAAAATGAGAAAAATGAGCTAAGTATTCTACATATTTAGGAAACAACAAAAAGTCAAGTCTGTGAATTTTAAAAAGTCTACAAGCAAGATAAAACAAAACCCCATTTATGTTTCACTTAGAATTTAGGCAGAAATAAGATTTATGGTGTTTAAAAAAATAAGCTAGACATTGCTGGCAGGAAAAATTAAAGACAGAACTCATTCTATGTTAGCAGAGAGAGAAATGAATACTTTCATTCAGAATACAGTTCCCTTTCCATGGATTAAACTCTCCTTCCTGGTTTTAACCTCCCTGAGCTCTCAAGAAGCCTTTATCATTACCCCAAATCATCTTCTCACTGAAATACTCGTCATTCTCATACACTTAGCATCGAGTTTTGGGCTCCTCTGTCATCCGTTGGTTCTGTATGTGTCCATCTCACTTGTGCAGCCAGACAGCGCAGATCTCTGAAGGCAGGTGGCCATGCCTCACCCTGTACCACGCCCTCCTCAGGGCAACAACTGTGCTGAACATCAGGCGTGGAGAGAGGCTAAGAGCCTTGCATATCCTTCATGTGACGCCTCACCTACATATTAGCCAAGTTATTTTCTGAACTGGAGTTCCATTAGCTGTAAAATGGGGACAATCACACCATCAACCTCTTGGATTTGTGGCAGATGGAAGGAAATAATTCACAAGTACTTAGCAGAGCGCTTGGTACCCAGAAGCCCACAGTCACGACAGCCTATCACCACAGCTGCTCCATCCACAGTTACTGGCCACCACAGATAATTTGGAATCTTTGACCCAGTCCAGAGACAAAATGTTGTTGTGAAATTAGTAAGTCACATATATTTTTAAATTCTTTATTTTATATTGTAATATAGCCAGGTAACAAAGTTATGATCATTTCAGGTGGACAGCAAAGGGACTTAGCTATACGTGTATATGTGTCCATTTTCCCTCAAACTCCCCTCCATCCAGGCTGCCACATAACATTGAGCAGAGTTCCCTGTGCTGCACAGTAGAACCTTGTTGGTTATCCATTTTAAATATAGCACTGTGTACATGTCGATCCCAAACTCCCTAACTATCCCTCCCCGCATTTCTATTTTCCTGGCAACCTATAAGTTCACTCTCTGAGTCTGTTTCTGTTTTATAGACAAGTTCATTTAAATCATTGCTTTTTAGATTCCATGTATAAGGGATGGCATACAATATTTTTCCTCTGTCTGACTTATTTCACTCAGAATGACAATCTCTAGGTCCATACATATTGCTGAGAGTGGCATTATTTCATTTTTTAATGGCTGAGTAATATTCTATTGTGTATATGTACCATATCTTATTTATCCATTCCTTTGTTAATGGACATTTAGGTTGCTTCCATGTCTTGGCCATTGAAAACAGTGCCACAATGAACATTAGGGTGCATGATCCTTTGGGACCATGTTTTTCTCTGGGTATATGCCCAGGAGTGGGATTGCAGGGTCATATAGCTTTATTTTTACTTTTCTAAGGAACCTCCATACTGTTCGCCATAGTGACTATACCAAATTACACTCCTACCAACAGTGTAGGAGGGTTCCCTTCTCTCCACACCCTCTTCAGCATTTATTGTTTGTGGATTTTTTGATGATGGCCATTTAGACTGGTGTGAGGTGATATCTCATTGTAGTTTTGATTTGCATTTCTCTAATAGAGTATCTTTTCATGGGCCTTTCGGCCATCTGTATGTGGAAGTCACGTATTTTATATCTGCCCCTTTAAGCAGATGATCTTTTCTTGACTGGGGAATCTACTGTATTTTCTTAATTTTTATTAATGCCTTGGAACTCAAGATGTGTCTTCCAATCTAATCCTCTAAGTAGCTGAAAGATGTTTTGTTATCTTTGATTCTATCAAATACATCATGCATTTTACAGATTCTTTGAAGGCAGAGATTTAGAAATAGAATTAGAGTACTCAGAAGCCTCCATTTCTTTTTCTATGTTGCTCGTCATGCTTTTAACTCTGCCCTGGGAGTCCCAGCTTCAGAGTGCACTATTATCCTCTAAATGCCGCAGACAAAGGGACACTGTTTATTTCACCATGTACATGATTTTTTTTTAACCCATTTGAAACCACTTCAAATGGAAATCAATTCACATTGATATCTAGTACTCGGAAGGCAGAAAGCTCTGGTAATTAGAGCTCTCTCACAGTTAAACCTATTTGGTCCCTACTGTCTTGAAAAGCCCTAAAGAGGTTGGTATATGTCCTGGTTTTTCCAAAACATGTATGAGTTTTGCCTGTTGTCCCAGCATAATTATTAACACCAACTCCTTTCATTCTCAGGAGTACCCTGATTGGATGATAAATTATATGATTACCCAACATGAAGGCCAACAAATGTCTGAAATTTATGGCTTTAATTTCTTCTATTTTAATTTTGTCTTTGTTATCTGTAAACCTGGGCTTTTATGCAATCAATCATCCGTGTGGCTCAGGCAGTGGTCATTCCTTCAGATTTTGCTGAACACTGGTTATACGGTGAGAAGCATACCACACATGGCCGTGTCACTGAGTTTACAATTTAGTAGAACAAACAGATATTGGGTGACTATATAGTGAAAACATCACAATGCCTCAGGAGAGGTACAAGATGCGATTACCTTTAAAACATAACACTTGGGGACACAAGGTAGGACACATCAGCAGTTGAAATACATCTGGATTGTTTTTGATCCCAAGAGGATGCCATCTTACTTTAACCCTGTATTCATAATGTCCTTGTGTCCACCTTCCATTAATATGCCATGGTGAGGAGATAGTTCAGTACAAAGAGGCCCTCTGAAGACAGGCTCTAAGTAATAATAATGGTGAGTCTGTAAAAGGCAAGAAGCGGAAACTTAATCCTTGATTTCTTATTTAAGTGACAAAACCATGACAGCAAAAGCAAATAAGGGAGAGAAAGACAGAACAAAGCTGCTTGGTATGGTTAAGTTTCTTGAGGGTGAAAATTGTGTCACATATTCGGTTTTGTTTTTCTCCTGAATTCTTCTCAGAACATGGTTCTAAGCACATGGCAAAAAGGCTCAGAGTATCTTGTGATGACTGAGAAAATGAAACTCAAAGAAGGCAAAGAACTCAGATTCAAACAGGAGGGAGACAGTGAAAAGGTGCCCCTGTGGGGACTTCCCGTGGTCCCTGACTCCTGCCAGAGATCTGCCATGTCAGCACCCAAAACAGACTGTGGGTTGGCAATATAGGGGAGGATGAGTGAGCATGAAGGCTCTGAGAGGGATTCTATGCCTACAAATATGAAAAGTTTCTCCTAGGAAGGAACTGGGTGATGGCTACCAAAAAGCCAGTGTGGGAGAAAGATCTCTTGTCAACAGGATTCCCAGTTATTGAGAAAAACACCAGGTGTGTAAATTTTACTTCAGAGATCGTACATGATTAATCGGTCTGCTTTCCATTTATCCACTGCCTGAAGAGCACATTTTCAATACAAATGGGCCCTTCCAAAGATAGAAAATTAAATAATAATTATGTTAAGTGCCAAGACCAAAAAAAAAAAAAGGATTGGTCTATGGTACTTTCACAGAGAGTCTATAAATTATGACGCTACATCTTTAATCAAGGATCTGTACTAGTTCTAACAAACTCTAGATGTTAACTCATGGTGGGAAAATAGTCTATCTGGCCAAATGTTTAATAAATGAGACATAAAAACTCAGCAGATTCTTCAAGGATTCGAGATGACAGTGGCAGAGTCACATGTGTTGATTGTTCACTTAATGATGTTTAATGTATTATGGTATATATTTCATATATGTAATAAATACAGATTAGTATAGCAGACAGAGCTCTGATGTTAGGATCAGAGAGATCTAGGTTTGAATCTGGCAACGTTGTTTGTCAGGATTTCTCCTTGGTGAATCTATGAGCCACATTTTTCTCATCTGAAGAATGGGAGTACTGTAATGAAAAGTGGAGTCCTCTAAGTTTTGAGAATAGAATAGGATAATATATGAAAGTACCTTGCAGCGCCTGGCATATGGAAACCCAGGTAAACAGTAGCTGCTTTGATGGTGATTAGGTTCAAAATTCTTAAAAAGAACCTAGATGATAATTTAATGTCTCCAAATCACAAAATCTCAGATTTAATACTGGTCTAACTACAACTGCTCTGCTCATTTATCATTTATTATAGAGATCAAGTGAGATACTATACAGGAAATTGCCATCAAAACTACCAACTCCTTTATAAATATCAAGTATTATCCTTTTCTCTCTATTGTCTGTTTGGGTTTATAGCTACTTGTGTTATTTGTTTGTCTTTGACACAAATGCCCCAGGTGAAAGAGATACATTGCTTTTGCTGACTTGTCTGCAGCACACCCACACCAGGGACTCACTATAGGGTGGATGATGGAAGTTATGACTCAAATTTTCTCTCCAAAGAATTTTCTTCCTACCCATTCTATGTCTTTCTCTTTATGCACTTTCTTCATTTAATATTTATTAAGCCCCAATATGTCATTTTTCCTTCTCTTTGTCTAGGCTTAGTTATAAACAGCACCAATACTCATTAACTCTGGTCTTGTTGTTTACTAATGGTGACCTTGGGGAAATTAAGTTCAATGTACTCAGTATTACTTTTATTCGAAAACTGGGGACATCTACCTCCAGTATTGCTATACGAATTAAGTAAGAGTTAGATGTCACGTTCCATAAGGACCTGTTGAATGCAGCAGGTTGCACATCCGCTCCTATGCATTCAGCCCAAGGCTGCCCCTTGGACTTGACTGACCTGTGAATGATGCGCTGGCTCTGCAGGTAGTCCAAGGCCATGGCCAGCTCACAGATGAAGAGCTTCACAGTGTCTTCCTGGAAGCGGACATTCTGCTGCAGGTGGTAACGCAGGTCCCCGCCCAGCAGAAGGTCCACCACCATGAACATGTCTTCCTCATCTTGGAAGGAATACCTGGAAAGGAATTAGAAATGCAAGTGGGTTAAATACATTTACACACTGAAGAGGCCTAGAGGCAAAGGACATCTTATAGACCTGAGCCAAGCTTTCCTGAGCTAAGAATCCAGGCTATGGGAGTACTGGTCTATTACTTGTTCTAGGTCCTCAGTTTCTGCATGTGTCAAATGCAAATAATAAGATCTTCCACATTTGATTATAGTAAAGACTAACTATGATGTGTGTAACAGTTTTTTTTTGGTGGTGGTATGGCTTCCCTGGTGGCTCAGAAGGTAAAGAATCTGCCTGCAATGCTGGAGACCTGGGTTCAATCCCTGGGTTGGGAAGATCCCCTGGAGAAGGGAACGGCTACCCACTCCAGTATTCTTGCCTGGAGAATTCTGTGGACAGAGGAGCCTGGTGGGCTACAATCTATGATCACAAAGAGTCAGACACGAATGAACAACTAACACTTTACTTTTAACTAAAGACTAAATATGATGAGTGTAACATTAAAAAAAATTATGTTTAATTGCAGGATAATTGCTTTACAATGTTGTGTTAGTTTCTGCAGTACAACAACACAAATCAGCCATAAATATAAATATATCCCCTCCCTCTTAAACCTTCTTCCCACTCTGCCCTTCTAGGTTGTCACAGAGCATTGAGCTGAGCTCCCTGTGTTATACAGCACCTTCCTACTAGCTGTTTTATTAATACATTTGGTAATATATATGTTTCAATGCTACAATGAGTATAATATTTAATGTTATTCCTGGCATACAATAAACACCCATTAACCGTAAGTCTACAGAGCTATAAAGCTCAGAAAATGAAGAAAACCCCATTTATTCACCTGTTATTAACAATCATATCTTGAACACATTGCTACAGAAGGTCCATAAAACACGAGTCATGAGGCCTCCTTGAACCATCTCATGCTTATTTTTCCACATTAACAACTTCATTACTTAACATTATAACAAATCATAAACCACACTCATGATAAGAAAAAAGATATAAAGAGAGCCATTAAGAAGTAAGTGTACAGGAAAGGGAAGTAAGTCACTCAGTCCTGGGGATGAGCAGTGACAGGAAAGCTTCTCAACACAGGAGACACCAGAGTTAAATTTTGAAGGATGGTGACAATAATAAGTACAAAATAAAGCCAACATGGCTGTTGTTTCCATTAGATGGCTTCTCTGGGGCAGGCAGAGAAGGCAATGGCACCCTACTCAAGTACTCTTGCCTGGAAAATCCCATGGATGGAGGAGCCTGGTAGGCTGAAGTCCATGGGGTCGCTAACAGTCGGACATGACTGAGTGACTTCACTTTCACTTTTCACTTTTATGAATTGAGAAGGAAATGGCAACCCACTCCAGTGTTCTTGCCTGGAGAATCCCAGGGACGGGGAGCCTGGTGGGCTGCCGTCTATGGGGTCGCACAAAGTTGGACACGACTGAAGCGACTTAGCAGCAGCAGCAGTGGGGCAGGCTCTAAAAGCACTCTACACATGATGTGTCATTGACTCCACAATGCTGCTCTTATGCTCCCATTTTACAGAGGAGGAAATCAAGGCCCAGAGAAGTTTAAGTAATTTACATGAGATAAAACACCCAATAGGTGGTAGCAGTGAAGGGGTTTCTAGGTCCAAAAATAAGATTTGAAAGAGGAGAACAGCCTGGATTAAGCAGGGACATGGGACAGAACACAGCGCAAGGAGGGAAAGGAGAAGAGTGTGGGTTTGTTGGAACGATGTGTGATGGAGAAGCTGGAGAAGAAGGCAGAGAGCAGATCCCGACAGGAGCTTGTTCACGAGTCTGTGCATGCTGGAGAGACACTGGAGAGGGTTAAGCAAGACACATGATCAGACTTGAAGGAGCAAGAGCTGGAGGGATGGGAAGAGGAAATGAGACACAGGTGAGCAGGATTGGCCTCTGCTTGTTTGCAAAGAACCTCCTGTACCAATGCATTCCAACTGCTCTGATTTGTTTTGTTTTCCTCAAAGCACAGACATGATTTCTAGTCACAAAAAGCCCTCTGTATCAACACTATTGTGACATGTTTCTTTTGACATCATGTCACAGAGATCACATTTTAAAGTTTTATTTGAATCACAGAATTAAGAGACTGCAAAGCAGTGCCCAGGGATGCAAACCAATGCCGAGGGACAAATTCTTTGCTTAGGAAACAAATGTAGACTATCAATGATGGAAGAAGTGTACTGAGTACATTTTCTTCTTTAGAATGATCATTGTGCTACAGGAAGAGGAGACTTTCAAACAAAAGAAAAATGAGCAATTCAATGAAGCATTAATCTAAGGGAGTAACATTCTAATGAAAACTAGGTTCTCAGAGTTCACTTGTTAAACAAATAAAATCTGTATACCACTGAAGACTGGGGTGGGGAGGGATTAAGATAGAAGCACAGGAAGTGCTTGGTAACAATGTGAGAAGTGTAGGAAGTGTTATTCTTCAGCTTCATGCAAGGACTGGCTGGGTATCTCTGCCACAAGTTTAATGGGCACCAGGATAGGTGCCTGGACCTGGGAGATTTGGTTCACAATCCTCCCAGCTGCACCACTACACGTTATATCTATTGTGTTTTACAGGTTTTCAGGAAGTAAGGATGTGCTAATTATATGCAATCCTGCCTGAGACCTATTTGCACCTTAGGCTATCCTCGGCTAATAGAAACAATGATGGCTCATGGCATGTGAGCAGGGTCTTACTGGGATAGCTGGCAAATGAGGTAGGTGAGGACTGGATACCAAAAGGAGAGAGAAGAGAGCGCTAACCACGAGCATCACTGGATGCCCCTGAAAACAACGTAGGCAGAGTGGGGTCACATACTGGTTGTGTTCAGCTCCCTGCTGGAGGCAGGATGGAGGTCCCCAAACTGGTCACAGACCAGAAAACTCCTCTCCCATTACTTCATTTAACTTTAAGTGGGGGACAAAGGTCTTATTAAATTCACCCTGAGGGAACAAACATTTTTTACTGTAACTTGGGCGAAGCTATTTTTATCCAAAAATAAGGACTGATAAAGGTGCCGACTGTGGCAAGTTCACAACAGTGTTGGATCAAGCAGGGGACGATTAATCAAAGAAAGAAGCAGCCCAGGTGAGAAGCACCATGCTTCCCTTGCTCAGCAAGATTTTAAATTTATTTAATCATGGAGCCAGGTGTGGCTGTTAAAAATCCTCTTTCCCCTTTCACACATCAGATCTGAGGCCTTCTATCATAGATCCTATACTCTCAGAGGGAGAGAAGATAAGTATTTTATTTCCAGAACTATATTCAGTAAAATATGTGAGCATAATGCAGTTTGGTAATAACTAGGATATGAAGGTTCATATCATAATCTGATTTTTTTTTGCGGCATAAAAGAGTAAGAGCTTCCCTGTACCTTGGCCATTTATTCCATAGTCTCAGAGATGCATTTTTCATTACTTTTAAAATAATGCTGTATCATGGCTTATTTATTTCTCAGTTGACAGCTCCAAAATTAGCAAGTCTGGTCCCCATGCATGTGAAATGCATTGTAAAGTCTGCTCGCTAAGAGAGGAGATAAGTGACAAAGGACTACCACCCTACCCCACCCAACCCCACCATATTGCGGTAAACTACTCACAGCTCTCTGTATCATGTTGAAATTCTCCAGTCCATTCTACACACCATGGTTATCTTTTTACAAGGTGAGTTTTATGTTCTCCAGCCTCAGGAATCCCCTTCATCTCTTTCCATGGTCTGCAGGACCCTATGTGATCTGGCCCTGTTTACTTCCCCAGACTTATCTTGAAGATCTTTTCCTTCCATTCCTCAACTAGTAGTTCATGCCCCTCTAGCCTTAGGAGACTGTGCTGTGGTGTGGCCTTGCCTGGCCTTGTGGTGTGGTCTCAGCCCAAGGGACACTTCTCACAGAGACATTTCTAATACTCCATATGAAATCAGGTCTCCTATTATACACAATGCCATATTCTTGTGCACACAACTTTTCGTAATTTGAAAGTATTTCCCTTCATTCTTTTGGATTAACTGCTTTCATTTCCACTATGCCATCAACCAAATCAGTCACTCACCTGCTTGGAACTGGAGCTTTGGAAAGAACTATGGAGTTGGCCAAAAAGTTCATTCAGGTTTTTCCATAAGCTGTCATGACAAACCTGAATACCCTTTTTGGCCAACTCAATAAAATATTTTCCAATGGAATGTTTTTTAAATTGTGAGTCATAATCCATTAATGGTTGTGAAGTCAGTTTGGTTGGTTTTAACAAGCACTTAAAAAAAAATAAAATAGACTGAATAACATAAATGCTATTAACATGTAAGACTATAAAGATTGTTTGTGCATATAATGTGTGTCTCTCTGAGTATATCTCCTGGGTTGTGATGAAAAATATTTCTTCCTGTGGGTGACAGAGAAAAAACCCTAAAAACTATGATATTAGGGGAACCTGCTATTTGTTCCAGAGCTATGGTGTCAAATCTGCATTGAGAGTTTAGCTGAGCAAGGGACAGTTCTGATGTCTCCATCTAGCAAAGCATGGGAAATGCAGGACAAATATCAGTTATTACTTTTAAAAGTTCTCAGCTTTGTAGAAAAAGAAACTGATTCATCAAAGATGGAATCCATTTAGAAACACACAGATAGAAAATACAAATGGAAAATGCATAGGCTTTAGGCAGGCCTAGGTTTAAATATCAAATGTGACTTTAGAGCAAGTTCCTTAAAGGAAACTGAAACTCAGAGAGGATATTTGTACATAAAAAGCAAATTAGATATAACATTTGTAAAGTAATTAGCACAAAGTGTGGCACATAGCATGCTGGTAAGGAACTTGGCTCTGGGGTTAGACTGCTTGTGCTCAAATCCCCTTTTAAGGGGAGTTCTGCCTTTTAAGGTTTTTAAAACTGGATGCAGCAAGTTATATAAGTCGTCAGCATGTCCATCTATACCGGTACATACTTCACAGGGCTGTTGGCAAGAGTAAGTGCAGGAAATACACATAAATTGCTTAAAACAGTACCTGGAAGTACCTTGAAGGTAGATATTATAATTACCTTCGTTTTTCCACCTATGAATGTAAGATAGCTCTGGTATTAAGCAGATTAACTTATTTTATGCAGTTTCCTATTATTTTACATAAAATGATTATATGAAGATATTTATTGACTGGTTTATAGCTGATTTACAATATTGTGTTAGTTTCAGGTCTACAGCAAAGATTTTCAGTTATATATATATATATGTAGTCAAAATCACTCAGTTGTGTCTGACTCTTTTCGACCCCATGGACTATATAGCTGGTCAGGCTCCTCTGTGCATGGAATTTTCCAGGTCAGAATACTGGAATGGGTAGGCGTTCCCTTCTCCAGGGATCTTCCCAACCCAGGGGTTGAACCCAGGTCTCCCACATTGCAGGCAGATTTTTTACTGCCTGAGTCACCAGGGAAGCCCATATATATAGATATATATCTATATTCTTTTTTGATCCTTTAAGATATTGAATATAGGTCCCTCTGCTACAAATCCTTATTGTTTATCTATTTCACATATTGTAGTATGCATCTGTTAATGCTATACTCACAATTTATCCCTCCCCTGCCTTCCTTTGGTAACCACAAGTTTATTTTCTATGCCTGTGAGTCCGTTTCTGTTTTGTAAATAAGTTCATTTGTACTACTTTTTAGATTCCACATGTAAGTGATATAATATTTGTCTTTCTCTGTCTGATTTCATTTCGTATGATAAACTGTAGGTCCATCCACATTGCTGCAAATGGCATTATTGCGTTCTTTTTCATGGCTGAGTAATATGCATTGCATGTGTGTGTATATATATATATATATATATATACCACAACTTCTTTATCCATTCATCTGTTGGTGAACACTTAGGTTGCTTCTGTGTCTTGGTTATTATAAATAGTGCCACTAGGAACATTGGGGGTATGTGTATCTGTTTGAATTAGCACTTTTGTCTTCTCTGGGTATATGCCCAGAATTGGCATTGCTGGATCATATGGCAACTCCATTTTTAGTTTTTGAAGGAACCTCCGTACTATTTCCCATGGTGGCTGCACCAATTTACATTCCCACCAACAGTGTAGGAGGGTGCCCTTTTATGAATATATGTGTCATCAATGGTATAATCAACATGATTCCCATTAATTGAGCTCTTATTATGTTCTGATACCATGCTAGTTACTTTATGTATTATTGTATTTAATTGTTACTATAAACTCCAATACTTTGGCCACCTCATACGAAGAGTTGACTCATTGGAAAAGACTCTGATGCTGGGAGGGATTGGAGGCAGGAGGAGAAGGGGACGACAGAGGATGAGATGGCTGGATGGCATCCCTGACTCGATGGACGTGAGTCTGAGTGAACTCCGGGAGTTGGTGATGGACAGGGAGGCCTGGCGTACTGCGATTCATGGGGTCACAAAGAGTCGGACACAACTGAACAACTGAACTGAACCAAACCGAGTATTGGGTTGGCCAAAATTTTGTTTAGGTTTTTCCGTAAGATATTATAGACAAACTCAAATGAACTTTTTGGTCATCTCAATATTATTCATGAATTTGCCATGACAACACTGAAAACCTAATATTCATAAAAATCAGATTTCAACAGTTTATAAATAATTATGCCCAGTTGTTTAGGGTGTGTGTGTGTTTGTGTTTGAACTGAAATGCCACAGCATGCACAACAAGCTGAAAGAAAGGTTAATCGCTAGGGTACCATGGGAACTAAATTGAGAAAAGAATCTAAATTCGCTTTGGTATCATTTAAGAGGGAGAGAATTTACACACCTCCTGTGTCACAGTGAGAAGACTTTGATCAAGGCTTGATGCGAGCCACTGACAGTGAGAATGTGGAGAAATGGGCACTTTCACGTGCTCGGGGGGAAGGCAGTTTGGTAAGAGTGCTTTTGAGGACAATTTGGAAACACCTCTTGAAAAACACATGGTATTTGACCCTATAATTTCACTGCTGGAAAATTTCACCATAGACACATTTGAAAAATTACACCAAGATGTAAGGATACACAGGACATTATATAAAATAAAAAACAATTTGCATGCCCATTAATAGGGAAGCATATGAATAAATTATAGTATATTCATGTTACTGATTATACAGCAACTTTTCAAAAATGAGGCAAATCTATATTCTGATAGGAAATGATTTTCAAAAGATACCGTGATGGGAAGATACATTACATGGATGCTTAGTGTATATACAAGTATATAGTGAAAAAAAAGGCTATACAAACACAACCATAAAAGGAAAAGCAACACTTTACATACATATGCTGGTATATGCATAAAATCTTTTTGAAAATAAGGTAACCAGTTATCTAAGTAGTAAGATTATGCCATTTTATTTTTATATTTAGAAGGCCTAATAAACTCAACAAAAATATTTCTACCTTGATATGCCTGATATATTCTGTCTTCTTGCAACCAGAAGTAAATAAGCCCCAGAAATCTAGTACACAGTATAGTGAATATAGAAAATAGTATTGTATTATAATCAATAAACTTGCTAAGAGATTAGAACTTAGTGATTTCAATCACTGAAAAAGGAGATCATTACATGACATGACAGAAGTGCTGATTATCACAACAGCAACCATATTACAATACATAAATGTGTCAAGCTAACATGCTGTACACTTAATATTGCACAATGTTAGATGTCAAATATTTTTCAATTAAAAAAAGAAAAAATCATTTATGTTATCTTGGCTCATCAGGAAAGGAACTAACACAGACCTGTCAGCTTCTAATCTATACTAATGATCTAGAAGTTTTCGTCAAATACTCAGTGTTCACAAATCACTGATTATTGTATAAATGTCTGCTTTTAGAAAGGATCTTTTATAGAATATTTGGGTTCTTAAAATGGATTCAGACAAGGTCCATACTTTGTCTTTGGTTTATGTGCCTTTGAAACCTGTTTTTATTCTAAAGCTTTCTTATCCAAACTCTTCTATTCTTTTATTCCTAGTAATTTTTTATTGAAGAAATTAAATCATTTTTCCTGAAACAGTAGCAAAGTCTGATTTTTGCTGTTCGCATTTCTGGCATGTCTTTCTCTGTTTCACAGCTCTGTATTTTGCAAAAATTGGTTATTAGATCTTAAGGTTTGCCAGATTCAGGTTTGACTGGGCAGGGTTGCTGGGTGGGGCGAGGCAAGACTACTCCACAGGTGGAGGTGTGTACTTTGATTAGGAGGTATATACTTAATAAGTCTATCTTCTCAAGGTGTTATCAATCACTAATCACCTGAAGGCCTAGATCCAAAGATTCCTTAGAGTTTGTAATATTCGAGTCCTATCATTTCTCCTTTTTATTTTAGCTAGAGTACTTTTATAAAGAGAGGTAGGCTTTCATCAGTTATTTGGTTACTTAAGGTATGGTTCATATAGGAAAGGTAAAACAAATGCTGAGGTCTTTATCACTTTTCAAAATGATTTTTTAGTTTCTTAGCATCCTCCCAAAGCAATCAGTAAGTTTTTTTAAATCATAATGAAATCATGGGTGTGATGTTATCTTATCACTCTTACTGATATCTGTTTTTTGGCCTTTGGAACATAGCCAAGTTGCATCACGTGTTATTTTGAAATAACCCTCATAGGTTTTGATAGCTATAAATCTATCAGAAGACTTTCTGATATGAAAAGGTATTCATGGTGATCTTGTACATTTACTCCTCCAGACTGAATGACAGAAGTGTTTGCTGCAATTGGGTTGTCATTGCTACTAGGTCTTTTCAATGGGCAGAGCTAGGAATAGATATAAATACTTGATATAAGTATGCTATGCTATGCTAAGTCGCTTCAGTCATGTCCGACTCTGTGTGACCCCATAGACGGCAGCCCACCAGGCTCCCCCGTCCCTGGGATTCTCCAGGCAAGAACACTGGAGTGGGTTGCCATTTCCTTCTCCAATGCATGAAAGTGAAAAGTGAAAGTGAAGTCGTTCAGTCGTGTCCGACTCTTAGTGACCCCATGGACTGCAGCCTACCAGGCTCCTCCGTCCATATGTTTTATATATATATATATATATATACACACACATACACACTTCTCAGGTAGCACAAGTGATAAAAAAAAAAAACCTACCTGCCAATGCAGAAAACCTAAGAGACCTGGGTTCGATCCCTGGGTTGGGAAGGTCCCCCTAGAGGAGGGCATGGCAACCCACTCCAATATGCTTCCCTGGAGAATCCCAGGGACAGAGGAGCCTGGTGGGCTACGTCCATAGGCTCACAAAGAGCTGGACATGACTGAAGAGACTTAGCATGCATGCATGCATAATATATATATGTTTACACAAAAATAATTGAAGGTAAATGTGCCATAAATTTATAGTGACATTTTCCGTTTATATTCAAGACTATAGCAACTCTTAATCTCATCAGTATTATAGCAGTAACTCCCTTCTTCCTTACTGAAAATCCTGATTCTCAAAGATTTTGACATCTCTCAAGGTTTTAACATATTACCCACCATGCTGTTCGCTTTATCCCATAATATATGTAAAACATTTTCAGAATAGCAATATCAACATTACCTTCAACAATACCATTACTGAAAACACTTTAAGCAATTGCTATTCTTTTTTGTCATTACAGCATAATTACACTAAAAATCACTGAAAGTCACTTGAAATAGTACATTTCTGTGTGATTATACGGCAAAACCAGATAGAGGCTTGGGTTCGTTTCAATATGCATTCCATTTGAGGGGATTGTTTTTAAAATTTCGTTTTGTTTTATAGTTATATAAAATATTTATGTATTTTATGAAGTCAAAGTCAAGTCTGCAAAGCCAGGTATATTGAGAAAAAGTCAATATACCTCTCCATTTTAATACCTCCATTCATCTATTAATAACTTCTAAAAATATTTTTTGATTGTGGTAAAATACATATAGCATAAGATTTACCATATTAACCACTTCAAGTGTATAATTCAGTGACATTAAATACATTCACAATGTTGTGTAATCATCACCATGACCTATTTCCAGAACTTTCTCTTCACCCTGAACAAGAATTCTACCCATTAAAATAATACATTGCAATTCTCCCTCTCCTAATCCCTGGTAACCTCTGTTTCTACGTGTATGTATTTGTCTATTTTAGGTACCTCACGTAAGTGAAATTTTGTATCAGGCTTATTTCACTTAGCATAATGTTTTCAAGGTTTATTCATGCAGTATCTATCAGAATTTCATCCCTTTTTAGGCTGAATAATATCCTGCTGTATGCATATACCACAATTTGATTTTCCATTCATCTGTTGACAAACATTTGGGTTGTTTCTACCTTTTGAGGACTGTGGAAAGTGCCGCTATGAATATTGGTGTACAAGTCCTTGTCCCTTTCAAATATTTTAGCATATTCTTAGGATGGGAACCACTAGATTGCATGGTACTTCTATGTTTAGCTTTTTAAGAAGTGAAAGTGATAGTTGCTCAGTGTGCCTGACTCCTTGTGACTCTATGGACCGTAGCCCGCCAGGCTCCTCTGTCCATGGGATTCTCAAGGCAAGAATACTGGAACGGGTACCCAGTCGCTTCTCCAGGGCATCTTCCTGACCCAGGAATTGAACTCCTGTCTCCTGCATTACAGTCAGATTCTTTACCATCTGAGCTAGCAAGGAAGCCCTTTTTAAGGACCTGCCAAACCCCTTTTCACAGTGACTTCAACATTACATTCCCATCAGCAACGCACACTGGTTCTAATTACTTCTTATCTTGCCAACACTTTGTACATTCCAATTTTTAAGTAGTAGCCATTCTAATTAGTGTGAAGTGGTATATCATTGTGGTTTTGATTTGCATCTCCCTAATGCCTAGTGATGTTGAACATCTTTTCATGTGCATATCTTCTTTGTCAAAATATCTATTTTATTCTAACCTTCTGTCCATTTTCCAACTGTTTTCTTTCTTTTTATTACTGAGTTGTAAGAATCCTTTACATATTTTAGATGCAAGTCCCTTATCAGATATATGATTTGCAAATATTTTTCCCACTTTTAACTTTCTTGATGATGTCTTTGAACAACAAAAGTTTTAAATTTTGATGGTGTCCAACTTATCTATATTTTTCTTTTATTAGTTGTGCTTTTGGTGTCATATGTAAAAAACTATTGCCTAGTCCAAGATAACAAAGATCTACTCCAATTTTTTAGAATAATAGTTTTTATGGTTTTAGTTCTTTAGGTCTATTACCTATTTTGAGTTCATTTTTGTTAGTGTGAAGTAGGGGTTCTTTGCATTTGAATATCGCATTGTCCCAGCACCATTTGTTGAAAAGACTGTTTACCCATTGAATTTTCTTGGGTAAAAATTTATCAATTTCATTGATAAATGAAGGGCTTGTTTTTAGACTCTCAACTCAGTTTTATGTTTATCATTATGCGCCTTCTACACTGTCTTGATTACTGCAGCTTTGGATTAAGTTTTGAAATCATGTGGGAGCCCTCCAACTTTGTTCTTTTGAGACTGTTTTAGCTATTCCTTTGAGTTTCTTGAGTTTCAGACCCCTTGAAGTTGTATATGAGTTTTAAATCAGCTTGCTGTTCCCGCACCCCCCCCCGCCCCCCCGCAAAAGAATCTAGCTGAGATTTTGATAGGGATATAGATAGAATCTGTAGGTCACTTTGAGGTCACACCGCTTTTTCCACTTAAAGGTATATTCTAGCCAAAGACCTTAATAGTATATAGAGATACTTCTCATTCCCTTTCTCAGCTGTGTAGTGCCGAATTTTATGGATGTTACTTGTTTATTCAACCTGTTTCCTACTGAAGGACATTCGGGTTGTTTCCAGACTTTTGCTATTACTGATACAATAGTGAAAAACTTTTTGCATCTTGCTTTTTGTATTTTGGCCAGAACCACTTTGGGGTAGATTTCTAGAAGTGGGTTTACTAAGATAAAGCTTATTAAAACAAAGGGTAAAGGAATATGTAATTTTAGACTCTGAATTGCCAAATTTATATCTATAAAGGGTGTATAATTTTTAATTCCCACAAAGAATTTCTGAGAGTACCTATTCCCCACATTCCCTTTCTAGAATATGTTGTCCAGTTTTCCTCTTCAGGAAAATCCAGCAGTAGAGTTAAGAAGATTTGCAATTTATAAAATGCTTTTTCTCTGTCTCATAAGTAGCCTTACAATATTCTCCAAGAAAAAAACACCTTAAATGCCTTCATCAAAAACACATAGATGACCTCATCCACTCTTGTGTATCTTATATGTACAGTATCGGTTCAGTTCAGTCGCTCAGTCGTGTCTGACTCTTTGCGACCCCATGAATCACAGCATGCCAGGCCTCCCTGTCCATGACCAACTCCCAGAGTCTACCCAAACCCATGTGCATCGAGTCAGTGATGCCATCCAGCCATCTCATCCTCTGTTGTCCCCTTCTCCTCCTGCCCCAAATCCCTCCTAGCAACAGGGTCTTTTCCAATGAGTCCACTCTTTGCATGAGGTGGCCAAAGTATTGGAATTTCAGCCTCAGCATCATTCCTTCCAATGGACACCTAGGACTGATCCTTTAGGATGGACTGGTTGGATCTCCTTGCAGTCCAAGGGACTCTCAAGAGTCTTCTCCAACACCACAATTCAAAAGCATCAATTCTTCGGTGCTCAGCTTTCTTCACAGTCCAACTCTCACATCCATACATGACCACTGGAAAAATCATAGCCTTGACTAGATGGACCTTTGTTGGCAAAGTAATATCTCTGCTTTTGAATATGCTATGTAGGTTGGTCATAACTTTCCTTCCAAGGAGTAAGCGTCTTTTAATTTCATGGCTGCAATCACCATCTGCAGTGATTTGGGAGCCCCAAAACATAAAGTCTGACACTGTTTTCATTGTTTCCCCATCTATTTCCCATGAAGTGATGGAACCAGATGCCATGATCTTAGTCTTCCGAATGTTGAGCTTTAAGCCAACTTTCTCACTCTCCTCTTTCACTTTCATCAAGAGGGTCTTTAGTTCCTCTTCACTTTCTGCCATAAGGGTGGTGTCATCTGCATATCTGAGGTTATTGATATTTCTCCTGGCAATCTTGATTCCAGCTTGTGCTTCTTCCAGCCCAGCATTTCTCATGATGTACTCTGCATATAAGTTAAATAAGTAGGGTGACAATATACAGCCTTAACGGACTCCTTTTCCTATTTGGAACCAGTCTGTTGTTCCATGTCCAGTTCTAACTGTTGCTTCCTGACCTGCATATAGGTTTATCAAGAGGAGGTTTGTGACATTGTACAGGAAACAGAGACCAGGACCATCCCCATGGAACAGAAATGCAAAAAAGCAAAATGGCTGTCTGAGGAGGCCTTACAAATAGCTGTGAAAAGAAGAGAAGCGAAAAGCAAAGGAGAAAAGGAGATATAAGCATCTGAATGCAGAGTTCCAAAAAATAGCAAGGAAAGATAAGAAAGCCTTTCTCAGTGATCAATGCAAAGAAATAGAGGAAAACAACAGAATGGGAAAGACTAGAGATCTCTTCAAGAAAATTAGAGATACCAAGGGAACATTTCATGCAAAAATGGGCTCAAGAAAGGACAGAAATGGTACAGACCTAACAAAAGCAGAAGATATTAAGAAGAGGTGGCAAGAATACACAGAACTGTACAAAAAAGATCTTCATGACCCAGATAATCATGATGGTGTGATCACTCACCTAGAGCCAGACATCCTGGAATGGGAAGTCAAGTGGGCCTTAGAAAGCATCACTATGAACAAAGCTAGTGGAGGTGATGGAATTCCAGTTGAGCTATTTCAAATCCTGAAAGATGATGCTGTGAAAGTACTGCACTCAATATGCCAGCAAGTTTGGGAAACTCAGCAGTGGCCATAGGACTGGAAAAGGTCAGTTTTCATTCCAATCCCAAAGAAAGGCAATGCCAAAGAATGCTCAAACTACTGCACAATTGCACTCATCTCACATGCTAGTAAAGTAATGCTCAAAATTCTCCAAGCCAGGCTTCAGCAATACATGAACCGTGAACTTCCAGATGTTCAAGCTTATTTTAGAAATGGCAGAGGAACCAGAGATCAACTTGCCAACAGCTGCTGGATCATCGAAAAAGCAAGAGAGTTCCAGGAAAACATCTATTTCAGCTTTATTGACTATGTACAGTATATCCAGGTTCAAAATGCACATATCTAGGGACTTCCTTGGAGAAGGCAATGGCAACCCACTCCAGTACTCTTGCCTGGCAAATCCCATGGACAGAGGAGCCTGGTAGGCTGCAGTCCATGGGGTCGCTAGGAGTAGGACAGACTTCACTTTCACTTTCAATTTTCACCTTCATGCATTGGAGAAGGAAATGGAACCCACTCCAGTATTCTTGCCTGGAGAATTCCAGGGACAGAGGAGCCTGGTGGGCTGCCATTTATGGGGTCTCATAGAGTCGGACACGACTGAAGCGACTTAGCAGCAGCAGCAGCAGGGACTTCCTGGTGGTCCAGTGGTTAAGACTCTGCCTCCCAATGCAGGGTGCATGTATTCAATCCCTATTGGGGAACTATGGTTCCATATGCTGCAGGGTATGGCCAAAAATTAGAAAAAAATAACATATATCTAAAATTCATAAACATGGAAAATTTAGAATTTACATAGATCTTTTTGGAAGTGCATAGAATAAATGTGAAGACTACCATGTAATAGTTATGATAAATGTTCATTAAAACTTCTTTTTTCACCAGAGGAAACTTTTATGTACATCTCAGGAGACATAGCTTTACTCCCCGGTGGCTCAGATGGTAAAGAATCCACCTGCAATGCGGGAGACCTGGGTTCAATCCCTGGGTTGGGAAGATCCCCTGGAGGAGGGCATAGCAACCAACTCCAATATTATTGCCTAGAGAATCCCCATGGACAGAGGAGCCTGGCGGGCTATAGTCCATAGGGTTGCAAAGAGTCAGACACGACTGAGTGACTAAGCACAGCATAGCACAGGAGACATAAAGACTCAGATTTCATTTATCCTCTACTTTAGTCTTTTCTAACCTCTTCTCACCAAATATAAATAAGATGTTAGTCCTCTTTGTACTTTCAGAGCACCCAGTCATTTCTCTGTTATAGAACACTCCAGAAACCTAGCTAAAGATGCTTTGTATTGTATTGTAACCATTGTTTTTTTGTTGTTGTTGTTTTTTGACCCGAGTTCCTCATTTGAACACTTTGAGGAATTTATGCTTCCTCATTCTATCCATCAGCAACCTCAGCATCCAAATAGCTTGGTACATGATGAACACCTGTTTATTTAATGACCATTTTACACCTAATTATTATATGTTTATTATACAAGGTGCTGAGGCTAAAAGAGTAAATCAAGGATCCTGGTTTCCTTCTTCTTAAATCTAATCATCTACACAACAAATATTTGCACAAGTATCTAGTTATAAAACATGATAAGGGCTATGAAGGAAAAGTGTAGGATATTGTGCTAGAAACTAACAGAAGGACCTGACTTTGATTGCAGGGCCTCATAAAAACCTCAGAGATAGTAATACACATACTTACTTGCCTGATTCAAACCATAAACTATAGCCTCCGAGAAAATGAACCAAAATCCATAATTTACACAATGACAGAGATTGTGGATGAATTTTAAACACCACACCTAAGACACTGCAGATATTTTCCTGACATTGTGATATAGTAGCTGATTTTCCTCCAGCTCTGCCCTCTCTCTGGACAGAGCTTTAAATGCTATTCTGTGATCCATCAGCTTATCTGGACAGGCTCTGGAGATGTTATTTATGAAGTTTCTCTGGGGAAAATATGACTATTATTATCTTCTACATAATCTCCTGAGATAGTACCTCAGAGATTACTCTAGCCAGTAAACAAGCAAAGGGGAAAAACAACATCTCACTGCCCCTGCCATGTAAAAGGAAAAGCCAAGACCCATGCTCAGATGATAATGAGGAACCATTAAATTATATTCTTACCCATAGAATTTTTCAGGGGTCTGGAGAAAATATATCAGAAGTTACCACTTTTTGTGCTTCGGGAGAATTGTAGACTGCCTGCAGACAGACACTCTAAGTGGGATGAATTCAGGTCACTGATGGGTCACCAATTACCACCTGTGATTCAAAAAGTGGCTGGACAGGCCCTGACAGGGCTGAGAGGGTTCCAGGATATGCTGAGTCATGTATTTTGATTGATTTCTCCAGTGGATGAAGTGGAGAGAGAAAAGGTTCATCCGGCACCTGCTATTGTCTATTCCTTTGCCTCTTTGGCCAGAATAGCAATTTATGTCCTTACTGACCTAGCTGTCCCTGTCTCAAAATTCCAGGGCCAGGAGAGGACAACCCAGCCCTGCTACGAAATACAGAATCCTTACTTTGTCCTCCATGCCCTTCCCGTTTTTAATGCGTCCCATTTCCCTTCACCTGACTAGTGTTTACAGTCAAACTAGACCAACATTCAGAAATGTTTTGATCTCATGAGGCTTTCCATCCATCTCCAGTTCTGATATCCAGCATTTGGAACTCTATCAGGGAAGCAGGAGCAGGCATACTTTTTTTTCCTTCTTCTTTTTTTAATGTCAAATTGGAATATATCAAGTTACAAATGGTGATTTGGTTTCACTAACACATTATAACTCATCATGTTAAAAGACTCTTGAAAATTTTTTTAATTGATTTTGTAGTTCGTGCAATTTGTTAAACTTCAATTCTAGAGTTTTGAAAGTAATGATATATGTATAAGTAACATTAAAATAAAATATAGGTTAACACTGTCTTAAAGAATTTGGGAGTGGGATTTAGAATCTAGACTTGGCATGACTTTCAGGTTTTGTAGTTTGGCAAGGAATCAAACCTCTCATCTTCAATTTACTCATCTTTATAAGAGGACAAATACTATTTTTAATGTATAGGAACTAGTATTTGAAAATACATGAGATCATACATGTAATATTTCAGCATAACACCTCAAAAATAAACTCTCAAAAATATGAACTGTCTTCAGTTCAGTTGCTCAGTTGTGTCTGACTCTTTGTGACCCCATGGACTGCAGCACGCCAGGCTTCCCTATCTATCACCAACTCCTGGAGCTTTCTCAAACTCATGTCCATGGAGTCAGTGATGCCATCCATTTATCTCATTCTCTATTGTCCCCTTCTCCTCCTGCTTTCAATCTTTCCTAGCATCAGGGTCTTTTCCAACAAGTCAGTTCTTCTCATCAGGTGGCCAAAGTATTGCAGTTTCAGCTTCAGCATCAGTTCTTCCAGTGAATATTCAGTTGATTTCCTTTAGGATTGACTGGTTTAATCTCCTTGCAGTCCAAGGGACTCTCAAGAGTCTTCTCCAACACTACAGTTCAAAAGCATCAATTCTTCAGTGCTCAGCTTTCTTTATAGTCCAACTCTCACATTCATACATGACTACTGGAAAAACCATAGCTTTGACTAGACAGACCTTTGTTGACAAAGTTATGTCTCTGCTTTTTAATGTGCTGTCTAGGTTGTATGAAAAGTATAAAAAGCAAAAAGATATGAACTGTCTTAGGTTTCATGTATGTATGATTTCCTCAAGTTTCCTCCAAGAGTCTATTTATTGAGTCTACCTCCTCAAAATACATTTTTCAATTCATTAAATTCTGTCATAGTGAGGATACCTTTCCCAACTAAACTTAAACACACCTATATGTTTTAAAACAGCAGCAAAAAAACAACAAATATCCATTAAGCGAACTCTAAGGAGAAAAACAAACAGTGCTGATTGGATTCACTGTACATTTATAACCACAAGTCTGAAATAGATATTTAGAAAGTCCTAATTCTCTATTAGGAGAAGGAAATGGCAACCCACTCCAGTGTTCTTGCCTGGAGAATCCCATGGACGAAGAAGCCTGGTACGCTGCAGTCCATGGGGTCGCACAGAGTCGGACACGACTGAAGTGACTTAGCAGCAGCAGCAGCAATTCTCTATTAATTTCACACTTTCAGTCACTTAGCAGCTTTTCTCCTCAAATCCTATCTTGGGCCCATTCTTCATTCTCAGTTGATAACTCATATGTCACAGAGGCAGTGGCATGAGAAATAATTCATCTGTCCAACAACAAACCCACCACATTAGAAATACCTAGTTACATACTGCTTTTCACTGTTCTTGTGCGAGGAAAGAAGAGCCCTGGTTTCTCCCTAAGGCCAGTGCACTTACCTGTTCCCTGAACCACATCTATCTCTTTACCTTCCACAGCTCGCTTTGGCTATCTTCCCCTTTCTATCCTACGTTACCAGGTCCTTTCTCTAGATTGGCTCATATTCTGCATTTAAACTTGTTTATGCACATTAAAAAAAACATAATATACATAATAAAAGAAATGTTGATATATAAAAATAAACATAAATAGATATTTTAAAATGTGTACTGGTGTCTAGTGATATATACAAAGGGATAATAGAACATGACCAACCAGGGTTTACTGTAATAGGACATGAACAACTAAAGTTTATTTTGATAGGACATGACCTACTAGGGTTTATTTTAGGATCAAGGTTATTTTAAGATTTGAAGATTAATTAATTTACTTCGCCACATGATAGAAATGATCTTGATAAAACAAAAACACATTTGACAAAATTTAATACTCATTCATGATAAAAAAAAAAAAAAACATAGCAAATTAGGACTGGAAGCAAACTTTATTGTGATAATGAAAGAAAGAAAGTGAAGTGTGACCTCATGGACTATACAGTCCATGGAATTCCCTAGACCAGAATACTGGAATGGGTACCCTTTCCCTTCTCCAGGAGATCTTCCCAACCCAGGGATCGAACCCAGGTCTCCCACATTGCAGGTGGATTCTTCACCACTGAGCCACAAGGGAAGCCCATTGTGATAATGGATATCTACAAATCCATGGTTATCATATGAAATCTTGAAATCCTGAAAACCTTCCCTGTGAAATCAGGACAAACACATAAGGATGTACACTATACTCTGCATTTTTCTCAATACAAATGCAATGGGCAAGAAAGTAAAAGGTAAGAAGGTTGGAAAGGAAGAACTAAAACTGTCATTGTTAGTTAATGACATAATTATAAACTTTGAAGATCCAAAAGAATCAATAGGCCTACTGGTAGAATGAATAAGAGAATTTAACAAGGTCACTGGACACAAAGTCAATATTGAAAGTCAATTGTATTTTGGTAAACAAGCAACAAACAACTAGAAAATTTAATTTTGATAATTACTGTTTGTAGTCATGTAAAAAACATTAAATCCCTGAAGTAGGAAATAGCAATCCGCTCTAGTATTCTTGCCTGGAAGATTCCATGGATAACGGAGCCTGGCTGGCTGCAATCCCTGGAGTCACCGAGTCGGACATGACCGAGTGACTGAGCACGCACACAAAACACATCAAATACCTAGAAATAAATTTAAAGACAAGTATGCTAGAACTCTACACTAAAAACTGAAACTAAAAATAGAAATTAAGGGTTATCTTAATTATAGATATATGTCTGTGTGTATTTGATAAACTGGAAGGTTTAATAGTTTAAATATATGTTCATTCTCCCTGAACTAATCCACAAATTCAATGTAACCCAATATAAATACCAGCAGCTTTAAAATACAAATTGAAAAGCCAACATAGAATTGGAAAGGGCCAACCATAATCAAGTTAATCAAGAATAAGAATTATGTTACTGAATTCTTTTACCAGTCTGAAGCTATAGTACTTAGAGTGGTGTGAAAAATATGTCAAGGTACACAAACAGATCAATAAAACAAAGCCTAGAAACCCACACATATGTGATGACTTGACTAATAACAAATGTGTCACTATGATGCAGGAAGGAAAGTGAAAAAGCTTCAATAAATGATGTAGGGTTAATTAGATAACCACATGGGAAAAAATGAATCTTGATCCTGGGTTACAGATCTAAGTATAAAAGCTAAAACAACAAAGCTTCTAGGAAACGAGATATTTTCACATTGGTATGGGCAAAGATTTCCTAAATATGATACAGAAAGCACTGCCTATAAAGGAAAAGACTGATAAATCATACCATATTTAAATTCAAGTTTTAATGTTTATTTACAAAAACATCATTATGGAATGAAAAGATAAGTCACAGATTGGGCAAATAATTTACATCCTCAATAAGACTTACTTACAGAATATGTCCAACCCTGGTGGCTCAGCGATAAAAGAATTGCCTGCATCACAGGAGACATGGGTGGATCCCAGAGTTGGGAAGATGCCCTGGAGCAGGAAATGGCAACCCACTCCAGTATTCTTGTCTGGGAAATTCCATGTACAGAGGAGTTTGGTGGGCTACAGTTCTGGGGTCTCAAAGAGCTGGACACGACTTAGCACCTAAACTGCCAACCACAGAATATATAAATAACTTCTATAGATCAATGAGAAAAAGAGGCAAAAAACCATAGAAAGATGGAGAAAAAACTCAAGCACTTAAAAAAATGGGGTTCCCAATGGCCAGTAAGCATATAAAAATGTGCCCAAACTCTAGGTCACTAGGAAAATTCAATCTAAAACCAACTTGAATTCTTACATCTTGCTGATGTGAATATAAATTGGTACTTCTTTGGAAATCTGCCAGGTAAACATACATAAATCTTAGGATCCAGTGATTTGATTTCTAGGTTTATGCCCCCCAATATGAGTACTTTTGTTTACCAAAAGATACAAACAAGCATGCTAATAGCAGAACTATTTGTAAAAGTTTCAAACTGGAAACAACCCAAACATCCATCAACAATAAAATAGATAAACACTACTATATACTATATATAAAATAGATAAACAGCAAGGACCTACTGTATAACATAGGGAACTATACTCAATAATTTGTAATAACACATATACACAGGAATCACTGTGATGTACACCTGAAATTAACACACTGAATCAACTACACTTCAATTTTTAAACATTGTTTTGCATAATAAAAAAATTTTTAAGATGTACAGATAAATCATGGTATATTCACACAATGGACTATAATAGAGAAGTGACAACATACTTGCTACTTGTGACAACATGGGTTAATCTCAAAACACAACAAAACCAATTTGTACTCCACCCTCCAAAAAGAAAATTACACAGTGCCATGTTCTCATCAAGTTACTCCCTTCAGTCTTTTGTCTAAACTTTTGACGTTGGCTCTTATCAAGGTCACACTATGCATATCTTCCCAAGTCAGTGGGCAATTGTTTCCTCATTCCTGACTTCTCTGCAGCACTTGAAATGGTTTATACACCTTCTTTTCTGAAGTACTTAGTGTCCTTGACTCTGGATTGCCACAGTCTGCTGATTTATTCCTCACTTGTTGGCTAGGTTTTTGGCAATTGCTTCTTTTCTAGTTCCCTGAGTCTTTCTCCTCTATCAGAACTATTAAATGATCTAGGTCTTGAATCCTCAGCCCTTTTCTTCTATCTAATTACTCTCCAGTGGTGCTTTCTTCAAATCCCTGGTGTAAGTAGCACCTATAAGCCAATGATTCCCATGTTAGTATTTTGTGGGACTTTTCCTTGGAGTCTGGATTTCTTTTCTGAGCTTCAGACTCATCATCTATTCAACAGCTCTATCTGGGTACCTAAGACGCAGCTCAAAACTAACACAGGGAAGAGAGAGTTCTTTATTTTGACAATGAACCTGTTCCTCCTCAGATCTCCCTCTTCAGTGAATGACATTATTATTTATCAAGTGCTCAGGCAGACAGTCTAGGAGTCATTATTTATTTCACTCTTTCTTCTTGCCAAGGGGTAGGCACGTTTTCTGAGCAAGGCCAGTTGGATTCCCTCCCAGGATTCTGAACCTTGAGTAGGTGACGCAAGGTTAGAAAATTGGCTACAGCTGACTCATCCCAGCTGAGACAGCCTGTCCGTTAGTTCCTGCCATCTAGAGTCCCAGAGCTGCCTCTGTCCCTCACCCTCCTGAGACCTACTTCTTCAAGCTTTACTTCTGATAACTATGTAAGCTACCCCATATCCTTCCAATGAATCTCTCTTGAACTTAGATTTTCTAATATCTCCGTGTGTTGATTGTAACTAAGGACTCCTTTTTAATACTGAGGAGTAAATGAATGAGTGAATGTTTGCATTATAAAGACCTAGTTTCTCGGCCATTAGTCAGCCAACAACTATATGGAACAATTATTATGTGTTGGCCACACAATAACACTGTTTTTTGCTAAGTTCATCTTCAGGAACTACTCCATTCTTCCACACCTACCCGAGTTCATCAGGGCCAAATCTAAGGAAAATTTCTTCCTATGACAACACTGGATAATTCAGGATTATCTCCCCTTTACAGGGCCCTTAATTTAATCATCTCTCTTCCTAACTTAACAAAGCTGACAGTGGTTAAAGTAATTAGGAGACATTTTAGTCAGTTATATCGTATTGCAATAGGAAAAGAGTCCAGTGTGAACTGAACTCAACTTTGATTTGTTTAAGAGGGAACAGGGAGGATCGTGAGCTGGGGCTCAAAAGAGTCAGAAAGGTGAAAACCTACAAAAACTGGGAAGGTGGAGTTGGTCCATGTGAAACGCATCTGGTTTGTTAAATGATGCTACGTAGGGAAGTTGGGCTCCTCCCTTCCCGCAGAGGCTCAGAGAAGGAGCGCTAGCTTGAGGGGTTGGTGGGGGAACAAAGAGTAAGTTTTCACGGCATACTTGAGTTTTCTCAGCAAAGCATTTTAGGGGGCTGGGGTCATTCTAGGATGAGGCTTTGAGCTGTTAGAAACAATGCCAGTGTTTAGTTGAAGTTTTTAGAGGGCAAGGTTGAGGCCTAGCTGAGAAAAGGGCTTAGAGGAGCCTGGCTAGAGAGCTAGATCAGGAGAGAACCATCACCACCAGGTGGGCCCAGTGTAATCACAAGCATCCTTAGAAGATGGAAGAGGAAGGCGGAAAGTCAGAGGGTTGAAGATGGAAACAGCGGCCATGAACCAAGGCTCACAGGAAGCTTCAGGACGCTGGAAAAGTAAGGAAAACAAATTTTCTGATAGGGCCTCCAGAAGGAGGCCGACAGCTTGGATTTTAGCTCAGTTAAGACTGAGTTTGCACTTCTAACCTCCAAAATTGTAAGATAATACATTTGTGTGTTTTTTAATTTATATTCTTTTACATTTATATTTTTGTATTTATGAAATATAAAAATTTATATTCTTTAATGAGGGAAAATTCATTTATAGTGAATGCACAAATATTAAGTGTAAAATATAATGAACTTTGACAAATATATATTCTCATATGAGCAACACCACAGTAAAGATAATAGAACCTCTCAATCACTCACTTTTCTACTACTTCTAGTTAATCTAGTAATCTAGTTAATACTACCTTCTAGTTAATCTCTACATTCCATAGGTAATTGTTGTTCTGATTAGTTTTGTCTGTTTGTGAACTTTCAGTGCAAATAACTGTGCAGGGCAAAAGAAAAATAATGTTTCATTATACTATGAAAATAGCTTTAACCTCAAATTCTTCGATTCATGTTGTTTTAAACCACTAAGTTTGTGGTAATTTGGTGTTGTTTTTGTGTGGTAATTTGTTAAAGCATAACTCACTGACTCGATGGACGTGAGTCTGAGTGAACTCCGGGAGTTGGTGATGGACAGGGAGGCCTGGCGTGCTGCGATTCATGGGGTCTCAAAGAGTCGGACACGACTGAGCAACTGAACTGAAATATAACTATAGTTATAAAGATAACTATTACAATTACTTCTGAGAGATGACATATGGGTATTTATTATTTTCATTAGAACTTTCTGTATTTTATACCAAAACATTTATTTTATAGTCAAAGAAACTGAGTTAAGTTTTTAGAACAAAAGACTTTGTAATGCCCAAGCCAGCTCATGTTCAGGCACATTTGTCCACCTGAGAAATTTTAGAATCATTTCTGGCCATGGGGGAAGGGAGTCATTTCATTTCTGGGAGGGGCCTCAGAGTTGTTTGTTTAAAGCTGTTGTTAAACATTTACTGTGTCTGAGATGCTTTATATACATGTTCTTACTCATAAGTAGTACCTTCTGCTATGGAGATTGCTGTCATTCCCGATTATAGATGAAGAAACCAAGCAAAACACAAAATGTAAATTGCTTCATTTACATAGTTAGCAAGTGGTGAGACGGATTCAAACTCCGGTCCCTCTGACCTCAGGGCCAACAAAGAACCTGGAACAGGCACGACAATATGGGGCTGTTAGTGAGTGCGGGAGAGGTGGCAGAGGCGTGATGGGAAAAGAGCGAGGAAACACAGGAGGCAGAAGCCTAGTCCCGCTGCTAATTCACTTTGGCCGTTCATTCATTTGCTGATGCAACAGAGATTTATTCAGCCCTTCCTGTGAGGTGGCCACCATTACTGTAAGGAGCAGGAGAGTGAACAGTGGACAGACCTGCCTTATGGAGTTTGTATTCTTGTGGGGTGTGGAGAATGAGCGACAAAATCAATCGAATTTCCTTACATATTTTGTAAGAGTCTCCCAAGATGTCTGTAGGGGACGGGAGAGTTCAGCAGGAAGAGCAGGGGCTTTGAAGTCCGGATTCCTGGGTTTGAGTCCTGGCTGTGAGACTCTGGGGAATGGCTTAACCTCTCTCAGCCTCCGTTTCTCTGGGTGTAAAATGGGAAAAATAATATTTATCCACATAGGTTGCTGGGATGAATACATAACATCATATCTGTAAAACCCAAAGTAATAGGAGCTATTATGTTGATGCCAGGACTCTGAAGGCCACTCTGCGTTCTCAGGGTCTCTGATCTGTGACGGGTGCCAGGGCTCTGAGTCACACAGGATGGAGTCTGGTTCCAGGGAACCCATTCATGAGGCTGTGTTGAGCCATCTCCCAGGGCTCCCTTTTCGCACTCCCAGGACAAATGGTCCTTTTCACTTAATACAGACAATCTCCTCTCCTCATTTCCTGAAACCACATGCGGACCCTTGGGAGTTCACAGGAACAGGAGAGCCAGGCTAGGAGAGCAGAGGGAGCAGCTGTGTGCAGCTGCAGGCTTAATTCCAATTAACAAAAGCCACCTGGGGATCTGCTGTGCTGGGCAGGTCTGGGGCGATTGGTTCTCGGGTATGGGTTGCCAAGGCTTTGTTAGAGGCCCCTGGGGAGGGGCTCAAGGGAAGAATGTATTTGCTTTTCTTGGATACCAGCCCTGAATGGCAGCCTTCACTTTCTAACATAACCTTTATCTGATGACCGTGTTCTGGGTGGGGCCAACTCTTTGGAGGCTGGGGAGGTTGGATTTTAATTCATCAGGTTCTTCCACTCTTAACACTGCTGCTCCCGGATTAGTGACCTTCCTCCCCTGAAACCCATATGTGCACGCAGACCGCCCATGCACTTCTCACAGTTGATATATTCATTGCCTCCTGATTAATAGCAGCCTCTCATAGTTATTGGTAATGTGTGGGTGAGCAAGTCTCTCTGCTTGTGCTCACCACTGCATCTCCACAGTATGGATTTGTGTTACAATGAGGGTCCCCGGAGTGAGCAAATACAAGATGCCCATTTAAAAACTTACTCATTATCTGAATTTCTATTTTAGTTAAAAATGTCCTGTGTGATACTTGGGACATATACCAAAAGGTACTGGTTATTTATCAGAAATTCAAATCT
The DNA here is from genome assembly GCF_027580195.1 of Bos mutus. NCBI lineage: Eukaryota > Metazoa > Chordata > Mammalia > Artiodactyla > Bovidae > Bos > Bos mutus. The sequence continues at coordinate 98,219,887 of NC_091623.1, read as the reverse complement.
AATTGTGCATCCTGGATTGTGTCTGGCAACCCTAATTATGAATTGTGGTGCTCAGGAAATCTATACATGAAAGAAGGAATGAATGGGACCCATGCATCATCAAATACAGACATTTTACTGGAAGTGCACACTGTTAGGAGTGGTCATTTCAAGGTGATAGGATTATTGGAGAGTTTTCATTTTTCACTGTGTTCTTCTGTTTTTCAAGTTGCCATGAGCGGAAACATTTTCAAAGGTAATATGTGTATATGTTTATATTAGTATATTCATAAGCCAACTTCTTAACATTAGTGTAAAGCCTCCTTGTGTTTTCTTTCATCCCGAAAACCAGAATTTTCTGAACATCCCCAGAGGACAAGGACATTTTGAGCATCCATGAGAAGATTATTATAAGTAGTATTGACAGGCCTACAGAGCATATCAGCAAAACAGACTACATAAATGGGTACAGAGGAGTTTTTTAAAGAAAATATTGCTGTAATTTTATCATATGATGCTTCTTAAGAAAACCAGCTCCTGAAGTTCTGGGGATGTAAAGCTCAGTCTAGTTAAACCAGGACATAAAAATCTTGATTAAATTGTATATAACACACTGGAGATATTTTTTTCTTTGATTCACAAAATAAATGTGGAAAAAACAAAAGCATAAGCTTTTATAGGGAATGAGTTGGCATGTGAGTGCCACCATACAGACAACCTGCCCTGATGCTGTGGGGCCAAGTACCCTTCAAAGTTGTCTTTTGGGGTCCACGCTGGCTGTTGGTGATGGGCACGTTCAGAATGCTATAACTTAATGGAGCAAGGAAAGTAAGAACTACCATTTGTAACATACTATGTTCTGGGCAGTGGGCATAGCTCTTGACCACACTTCATTCACAGAAACAACCAAATTGCACACATTAACCCATTCTAACAATGGGACTTAAGAATTTTGAAGTAAGTTACTCATAACCACACCTCCTGAAATATTACAAGGTACTTAAGAGTTGTGCAAAGAGGCACTTATATTCACTATGCTATACTGATTAAGGTATTTATTAGAAGGAATAAAGATGCTTTCTGAAGACTTATCTCAAGGTTTGAAGGACAAAGGGCCGCTCTCTGTTTAGGAATGCCCCTCCCAGTTTCCAGTACTGAATGTGGCACTAGAATCATGGGATAAGGAGTCTCTCCTCTCTTCTATCAGTGTTAGTGGTGCCCCAGGTTCTAACGCAGGATTCAGTGTCAGGGTGAGAAGAAGGGCAGAGTAGAATATATGTCCTGTTATCACATTCACGGAGAAGAGAATGTCGTCTAGAATGACACCAAGTAAGCAAAGCAAAATCTATAACCTTTGGCCAGCTTCAAGTCTTATAACACTCATGTTATTTAAAAAGAGGGGAACTGAGTGAAATCAACTTGGCCTACTCGGCAATGAGAGACAAGCATGAGAGAGTAAAATGCTAAGTGTGTCCTTATGAAGGGTTCCTGCTCTTAAAAGAAGAAAATTAGCTGCTTGAACTTTTGAAAAAGGACAGTGTGACTCTGAACAAAGGGAGGCTCATCATTGTGAAGAGAGAGGAAAAAGGCAATTTGATGATTGTTAAGGATGGGAAAGAAAGAGCTGCATCCATTGAACTCTTTACATGGCAGCATTGTGAATAGGCCAGTCTAAATTACTGATTAAATACACTGAAGCTGTATTTAAATTAACTTCCCTATGTCTGAGAAGTGCATAAACCCTAATAGACCTATTTCCAAGTCACATACAACCATCTTCTTTTCAACTGCAGCACAGAGGCTTTCAGCAAATTGTGTATGAAGTGAGCTGTATTAATCAAAGATGGAGACAGGCTTTTATGCACTGATTCCTCCGGAGAATCTCCCTAAACGCACAGTGACATTTTAATGATTTTTCCATTAGTATTCTCTAACTAAAAAGGGGGGGGGAGTTTTTTTTTCCTTCACTAGTAAGTAAGAACTGCTTGGTATGCATATTTAAATAACAGTCATACTGAAGAACTGGCTCTTAATATAATGGATGCATTAAAATATAGAGGAAAATGAGCCAGCCACATAAAGACCTTGAAGTAATAGATAATGCAAGCCTCTCTGCCATTTTCTAAGCCTTGGATTATGATAATGGCTTTGAGAGCAGATCAGTCATGTAATGTCTAGCTACTGACATAAATTAGCTCCAGTTGTGTTAAAGCTGGTTTGAGGAGAAAGGCAGCACCTATCTTTTTCCAACTCATGGGTGCGTATATGGCTGCTTAAGAAGTAGGCTGCAAGGAAATCAGGTTGCTTGCCCATCACTTTAAGGAGAAGGCGCTTTGTACAAGTCCTAACAATCAACTTCATGTCCACCAGCGATGCCATACTTCACACTCAGAGTCCCTGCCCCACAATTATGGGGAAAAAGATGTAATGAGTGAGAAAACATCTGAACTCATTCCTTGTCAGCCTATTAAATGACAGTGCTTTCAACAGCAGTCCCCAATCTGTTTGGCACCAGGGACCAGTTTGGGGTTGCTTAGTCACTTCTGACTCTTTGTGGCCCTATGGACCGTAGCCCACCAGGCTCCTCTGTTCATGGGATTCTCCAGGCAAGAATACTGGAGTGGGTTGCCATGCCCTCTTCCAGGGGAATCCTCCTGACCCAAGGATCGAACCCAGGTTATCTGCCAGCAAAGAAGCCCAGGAACTGGTTTAGTAGAAGACAATTTTTCCACAGATGGGGGTGGGGGGAAATGGTTTGGGGAAGATTCAAGCATAGTTTGGTTCATGCTCCTATGAGAATCTAATGCCGCTGCTGATCTGTCAGGGGGAGGAGCTCCCAGTAATGTGCGCAATGGGGAGTGGCTATAAATACAGGTGAAGCTCACTCACCTCCTGCTGTGTGGCCCTGTTCCTAACCAGGGGTTGGGGACCCCTGCTTTAAAAGAATACTGACCTCAAGGACAAGGGGATATACAGCAACTGAACAGTATTTATAACAATTTTGTTTCTTTAGAAAAGACAAACCAAGGTGAATGAAAGTCCCACGAAGATCCTAATGAGGGTTTTGCAAATGCACATGTAGAAATCAGGGTGTGTTTATGTAACAGGGTTGGGGTGAAGGCAGGACTGTCCCATTAAATGTCCAGGAAAACCACTCACCACAAATTAACCAGGAAAGGGTGCTCCAGTCCCTGCATGATCTGGAGCTCCTTGAAGACATTCCTCACTTCGTTGCGCTCCACGCACTTCTGTTTGTTCATGTACTTCATCGCATACATCTTCTTGGTATCATTCTTCTGTACGATGCAGACCTAATGGCGCCAGCCGGAGTGAGAACGTGGTTAGGGAGGTGATGGATTGTGGGCATGAGACAGCGCAAGACTGGTGAGCATCGCTTGGAGGCCCTGTCATGTGCAAATTCTCTGATGTTAAAGTTGCCACCTAGCTCTGATTTCTTTTTCCTTCCCCTGTACCAAGTCAATTTCTAAATCTCTCCTTTCTCGAACAAGTTTGCTTGTTTTTGCTTTGGGGGATTTTTAAGACAACATATTGGGCGAAAATAACTTCCTCCATGTCAGGAATCTTCAAATAACAAATGACATTTTTATTCAGATTTTAATGAGTGAAATGGACATGGCTCAATGTTAAGATGAACAATATTGTGCAAAGAACTTCTTTTAGCAACCACAAGTGATATAACCAAAAAGGGCTTGAAGCACTGGGGAAAACACAATGATGTCCATGTTTATAAAATTCTTTAAGAGGTTCATATAATGCCAGATAAAGTCGACAGCAGGTGTTCTAAAATGCAAGTTCAATATGAAATATGAGATATTGTTATGTTTGTCTCCACAAAGAAACTAATCGGGATTTGAATCTGGAAGTTTCTTATAAAAAATTAGACTGAATGTATATGTTTTATGGTAGGTTTTTTATTTATTTATTTTTTTACAGTAGGTCTTTAAAAAAGAAAAAAATATGGTACAACTGGGGAAAACAGAAATCAGCTTCTATCCTTCATGGAAAGATTTAATTCTTACACTGACAAGATAACTGTTACTGAAGATACTGGTACAATTTGAAAATGATTATGAAACCTTACTCTTCCTGTTACCATAGAGAAAGTGTGAAACTCCAGGGAGTAAACTGATTTGTCTTTGAGATAATTCTGAAAGCATACATGTTTGTTATGTAGCTGCCTGTCACATACTTTGTTCAAAGTGTGGTAATACTTTTATAAAAACTCATTATAAAAACACCTCATATTTATTGTAGTCCCAGTAACTCATCTGAACATTCTTGGGCTCTCTGAGCTACATACTCTGCTAGTGGTTAATCATTTTGGTTCTTACCTTCCCGAAACTGCCTTTTCCAATGGCTCGCAAAATTTCAAAGTGGTCAAAGTTGACTGTAAAACAAAAAGAACATCGTGAGTAATTCAGTTGCTCTTTAGTAACTAATGAGTAATATATAAAGATTGAACTAAACTTAAGTACCTTATGTAAACAACATTCTAGACTACTTTAACATGACCATTCATTCATCTGTAGACATTTCTTGAACACTTAATCACAGGGCTTTGTACTAGGGGCTATAGAAATAATAGAGTAGAAATTGAGTCTCTACTTTTCGGAGACTGTGGTCCAGTGAGGGCTCCATAGTGAGACTCTGATGGATTAAATAGTCACTAAATGAATGGACAATTAAAACTCTCACTGAATGTTAAGAAGGACAGATGCCGTGGGGATCTAACTGTGTATAACAGGGGTTTCACGTAGGTGGCCAAAGACCTGGTCCTCTGTGCATACATTGCCACTAAGGGTCTGCACTTTAAAAATCTTCTCCTTGTCTGTTTCTCATTACAACCACTCTTTCATGTGTCAAAATGATTTCAATTTTCCCAAGTAGGAAGCTATTACCCATGTAAGTTTATAGAATGAGTTGATCCCCAAGGCATAAATATCTAACAGAGGAGGATAAATATGAGCATTAAAGTCTATTTTATAAAATTCATTTGAAGTTGAGAAGATCTTTTGCATCCGCCATTTAAATATTCCACCCTGAGGGAATTCCTGGCAGTCCAGTGCTTAGGATTCATTGCTTCCACTGCAGGGGACTCGGGTTTGATCCCTGATTACAGAATTAAGATCCCACATGCCACATGACGTGGACCCCCCGCAAAAAAAAAAATCCCATTTCCACCCCTTAGCTTTAAATGGAGTATAATCTATAAAAATATTAAATCACTATGTTGTATACTTGAAACTAAAACATTTTAAAGCAACTATATGTCAATTAAAAAAAAAAATTTCCTTCCAGGACTCAGAAGCAATAAATATTTAGTTTATGATAGCATGGTCTCTTGGTTCAGTGCTCAAGAAATGCTTGGTGAAGAGAACAAAGCATAGATTCTTCCAGAAAGGTGACAAGCTTTGGTTATGTGCCTTGATGACCTTGAGAAAATGTCCACTATCTTTCCTGGTTTTTGAAATAAGGATTTAGATAAGTTAAATTTCAAATGAGGGCTTTTAAGAATTAAATCAGAAAAAATTGCAAAATACTAAAAGGTTCTATTCTTCTCTTTAAAAGACATGATTTATTGATTTCAAAATTAATCAGATTAGCTCCTTTTGAAGGAAAGACAGATGAGTAACGGAACCACTCATCTTCCAAGCTTTCTCAAGGTTGAAATATTTTTATAATGTGACTTCATAATCATTACTTAACACAAAACTCACTTTATTTCAGCCAAAAAAAGAGCCATTTAATCATGTGAGACAGCATGTCTATCACAAATAATTCTGGATTTAACCTGAAAAAAATGGTATAACTCTGATAAATGACAAACTATTTTTTAATATTTTATTGAATTATAGTCAATAGAGTTAGGCACGACTGAGCGACTTTACTTTCACTTTTCACTTTCATGCATTGGAGAAGGAAATGGCAACCCACTCCAGTATTCTTGCCTGGAGAATCCCAGGGACGGTGGAGTCTGGCGGGCTGCCGTCTGTGGGGTCGCACAGAATCAGACATGACTGAAGCGACTTAGCAGCAGCAGCAGCAAAGTGTCATGTTAATTTCTCCTATACAGCAGTATGATTCAGTTGTGCATCTCTCTATATTTTTCATATTTTTTCTATTATGGTTTATCACATAATACTGAATGTAGTATCCTGTACTGCAGTAGGACCTTGTTGTTTATCCATTTTATATAAAATAGCTTGTATCTGCTAATCCCAAACTCCCAATTCATCCCTCCCACTCCTACTCTTCCCTCTTGGCAACCACAAGTCTGTTCTCTCTGTCTGAATCTGTTTCTCTTTCATAAATATGTTCATTTATATCACTTTTTAAAGATTCTACATAAAAGTGATATCATATGATCGTCTTTGTCTGACTTCACTTAGTCTGATATATAGTCCATCCATGTTTCTGCAGATGGCATCATTTCATTCTTTTTTAAACCTGAGTAATACTCCATCGTATAAGTATACCACATCTTCTTTATCCAGTCCTCTGTCAGTGGACATTTAGATTGTTTCCATGTCTTGACTATTGTAAATAGTGCTGCTATGAACATAAGGTTGCCTATATCTTTTAGAACTATAGTTTTGTCCGGATAAATGCCCAGGCATGGGATTGCTGGATCATATGGCAAATCTGTATTTTGAGGAACCGTTGTACTGTTTTCCATAGAGGCTGCACCAATTTATATTGCCACCAGTAGTGTAAGAGAGTTCCTTTTTTCGCCACACCCTCTCTAGCATTTGTTGTTTATAGCTGTTCAGTCACCAACTTGTGTCCAGTTCTCTGCTACTCCGTGAACCACAGCATGCCAGGCTTCCCTGTTTTTCACTATTTCCCTGAGTTTGCTCAAATTCATGTCCATTGAGTCAGTGATGCCATCCAAACATCTTATAGTCCATCGCCCTCTTCTCCTCTTGCCCTCAGTCTTTCCCAGCATTAGAGTCTTTTCCAGTGAATTAGCCCTTCACATAAATAAACTTTTTAATAATGGCCATTCTGGCTGGTTTTTAGTCTCTCCTTGTAGTTCTGATTTGCATTTGTCTAATAACCAGTCCATTCTGAAGGAGATCAGTCCTGGGTGTTCTTTGGAAGGAATGATGCTAAAGCTGAAACTCCAATACTTTGGCCACCTCATGCGAAGAGTTGACTCATTGGAAAAAACTCTGATGCTGGGAGGGATTGGGGGCAGGAGGAGAAGGGGACGACAGAGGATGGGATGGCTGGATGGCATCACCGACTTGATGGACATGAGTTTGAGTGAACTCCAGGAGTTGGTGATAGACAAGGAGGCCTGGCGTGCTGCGATTCATGGGGTCGCAAAGAGTCGGACACGACTGAGTGACAGAACTGAATAATTAGTGATGATGAGCACCTTGATACGTTCCTATAGGACATTTGTATGTCTTTGTTGGAGAAATGTCTATTAATGTCTTCTGTCCATTTTTTGATTGGGTTGTTTGGTTTTTTTGTTGTTGAGTTGTACAAGCTGTTTGTGTATTTTGGAAATTAAGCCCTTGTCGGTTGCATTGTTTACAAATATTTTCTTCTAGTCTGTAGGCTGTCTTTTTGTTTTGTTTATGGTTTCCTTTGCTGTGCAAAACTTTGTAAGTTTGATTAAGTCCCATTTGCTTATTTTTGCTTTTATTTCTGCTGTCTTGGGAGACTGTCTTAAAACACTGGTACAGTTTATGTCAGAGGATGTTTTCCCTATGTTCTCTTCTAGGAGTTTTACGATGTCTTGTCTTACACTTAAGTCTTTAAGCCTGAATGACAAATTCTGAGTGTTTATTTTCTCATCTGTTAAAAAAAAAAAAAAAAAAAGGACTGATCCTTCTAGACAAGAAAATACCCTTTTATATGGAAAAATGCTAATAAAACTATTTACTTAAGTCATTCACTTGACTATGTTATTTCCCAAACTCCTTGGTTCTGAGTTTATTTGCTACATGAGAAACTCTGTGAGGGCAGAGATTATATGTTGCTTAGTAATCTTTGTTTCACCTTTGTTTTCCTGGCAACTCATGGTAGTAAAAAGCATTAAAAAATCAAATGGGATAGAGTAGATAAGAAAATAACAAAAATGTCTTAAATGTAGTTACAGTAGTATTGACTCTGAAACTTTTGTTTTGGTTTTGCATAATGTATGTAGATGGATATGTACTGTATCAAGAGGTAATTTTTTGTCTATATTTTAATATGACTTGTCAACATAAATTGAAAAACTCTTTTATAAGTTTCCTCTTAAGTTTCAAATTGAAATAACCAATGCAATGATTTCCTGACACTCATTACATGAAGCTGAGTTAGACTTCATGAACTACATAAGTGTTAAAAAAAAAACAAATCAAGATTTATTTGCAAGCCCAAGATTTCACCTCTAGCAAATCTAGTAACTCACAGTGGTTCCTTCATGTGCAGCCTAGCTTAAAATGTTCTGATGATGTTTTGCATCTCCAAGTATTAATATATAGCAGATACCTAGAAGTATGAGCTTCCATTGTGATATTAATCCATTTCATGAACCTTGTCTAAGCCATTTTAAGCTTTAATGAAAATAATAAAGGATTAGATGCTAGGTTACTGATAAATTTCTACTAGCAGAACTGTCAATTAATGTCAGGTTAAGTCCCAGAAAAGTGACAATTTTAAAATTTTAGAGAAACTGCATCTTATTTATGCCTTTATTTCTAGTTAATCAAAGAAAGAACTGACTCCAGTCTGATGCCATAGTGCCTAAAGTCACTTCCCTGAATAATAATACACCCAATAACTGAGAGAAGCCAATAACAGGTTGAAAGCGAATGGAAAATAAGCTCTTATACTATCCATGTAGTTGTCCAACAGCATTACTAATTTGAAGGAAGGCTGATGGAAAAGGCAACCAAGCCTCAAAATTCAGACAAAACGAGAGAGGTGACGTCAGAACTGTGGATTGTATTGTCAACAGAAATCCTATTATAGGCATGTAGGGTTTGCCTTAAAGGAGTATGGGACAGCGTATCCACTGTGTGCTTAAAAGTTTGGTCAACCTGTACAGTATTACCTAACAGATTACAAATGGCCCACAAGCCACAGTGGGCCTGCAACTTGTTTTTGTACCTCCTGTGAGCTACGATTGGTTCTATATTTTTAAAGGATTTTAAAAATAATATTTACAAAAAGTTTGCCAACCCCTGAGATTAAAAACAGTCTCTGGAGACAGAATATCCATGTTCAAATTCCAGCTCCTACACTTAATAGTTGTGCAATCCTGGCAATTTACTTTTATGCTCTGTTTCTTCATCAGTAAAATAGGGATGAAAATAATATATACCTCATAGGGTTTGTAGCAAGATGAAATGAGTACATATGTAAAGTACTTAGAATATGAACTGGAACTAATTACTTTTACTAGTACTACTGCTGCTGCTGCTGCTGCTGCTGCTAAGTCACTTCAGTCGTGTCTGACTCTGTGTGACCCCATAGACAGCAGCCCACCAGGCTCCCCCGTCCCTGGGATTCTCCAGGCAAGAACATTGGAGTGGGTTGCCATTGCCTTCTCCAGTGCATGAAAAGTGAAAAGTGAAAGTGAAGTCGCTCAGTCATGTCTGACTCTTCGCGACCCCATGGACTGCAGCCTACCAGGCTCCTCCATCCATGGGATTTTCCAGGCAAGAGTACTGGAGTGGGGTGCCATTGCCTTCTCCGAGTGGTTGAGAATAGGGAGAGACAAAACCTGGTTCTCATTTACGCTGAGGCTAGGCCAGGGAATGTGGCCTAATGGGAAACCAACAGGCAATAGCAGCTCAACTTCCTACACCTTCTTCCTCTGCTCCAGAGTCTTGCTTTCACATTGGCCTTCTACCCCAGTCTTAGTGACCATCATGTCACTAGAGTATCCTGGAGGTATATCAGGTTAACAGACAAAGTTGAATGGATCCTAATGTTATGATACCACATGTAGTATTTTAAAAACTAAGTATTTTAAAAGGACTTCCTTTAGAGTTTTTCTTTTGAATAGGTGTACATTCTCCACTAATCAACCAGACACAAAGTCTGTATGCATCAGGAACATGTTACATACATTTCCTTTGTATGTCTCATTGTATCCTTGAAATAACCTTATGGTTTTTATAGATAGGCATGCTTAGCCTAGAGATTAAATAATAATTATAACTAGTATAGGCTTCCCTGGCAGCTCAGATGGTAAAGAATCTCCCTGCAATGCAGGAGACCTGGGTTTGATCCCTGGGTTGGGAAGATCCCCTGGAGGAGGGCATGGCAACCCACTCCAGTATTCTTGCCTGGAGAATCCCCGTGGGCAGAGGAGCCTGGCCAGCTACAGTCCATGGGCCTCAAAGAGTCGGACATGACTGCGTAACTAAGCACAGCACAGCATTACTAGTACAGTGAATCACTTATCTTGGGATTAGTTTCACAAGTCAGAAAGTAAGCAAAACCTTGTTTAGTCAAAACTACATATGTAAATTCTCTATGAAGGTACCCCATTTGAAAATCAAGACAGTCTGTTAAAAAGTCCAACCCAGTATTTTTTTTACCTTCTGTGAGCACCCAAGGAAGCTCATGAATTGCATTTAAGGACCATTGAGTGAGAAACAAAAGTTTAAGCACTAAAATCATACTCAGCTCAATGGCAGGTCAAATTTATCAGTCACATGTCCAGTAGGACTAACTGAGGGGACAGCGGTTGACTGTTGCCACAAAGTCACACTCAGTACTTGAGTGGAGGAGTGGACAGAAGCAACTCACCATCATGTAAATTCATATACACCTTTCTGATCCTGGACCCGCACTCTTATCTATGTTTTTATAGTTGTCTTACAGTTATTATTACTGTGTATCCACCCATCCCAGAGGTAGAATGGGGGGAAGCAAGGTGAGACTGCTTTGTGTTTCCTTCTAGAATCACAAGTCGGGCTTTCCCAAGTCTTTTCCTAAACAGAAGTCTACTGATGGTGGCTCCAGGGCTGATACTCTTTATTTCCTTCCTTCTACCTCTTTTCATCTCAACATTCTGGTCTATAAACAGTGTTGAAGGAAAGAAAACAGGAAACACTTTTTAGATTTTGTTATACCACCCTGACATTTGGAATTTGGGAGAAAAACATTCTAGAAAGTAAAGCAGAAAAGCCATTCTTTTTTCTCCTTTTGAGGTAGAAATATTTGGAAAATTTTATTTTTTTCCTTTAAAAGATGCCAGCCTTCATAAGTACCAAATCATGAACATGTGTGAGATTTCTGAGAACCACCCTTCTAGATATTTCTGTGAACCTTTCTATTGATGAGAGAAAAAGGACACCAGCAGTGGAACCTTAGATAAGTTACTGGATTTTTTTTCTAAATCACAAGATCCCCATCTGTAAAACAGAGCTCATTAAACTTGACTCACAGGTGGTTTTGAAGATGAGGTATAATGTCAGAAGTATAATGTCTGGCCCACTGAAAACTAAAAATTACAAATGATAAAAAGTACAGTTATTTAGAGAAAATGAAGTATTCTTCCCTTCCAAAATTTTAGTTCTATTCCTAGAAGGCAATTACTGTTAACCAATTCTTCTGTATCTGTCAAGAGATTTTTTTCCCTGCATACTACATGTATTCTGATAGCAATAGCAAGATAATAGCATTCCTATATGATTGTAGATTATAAGCACTTTCTACATAATTGTTTCTGTCCTTTCATACCATTACATATAGCTCTATATATAATTATTTTAAATAGCTTCTTTGAATTTTCTTGCATAAATATACCATAAAAGATTTAGCCAATTGATGGACTTCCAAAGATGATTTGATTACCTGTTATTACCTGCAATAATCTCACAAACATCCTTGATCAGCTTACGTGCATATGTTGTAGGCTGTCAATAAAAGTAGAACTTCTGGGACAAATATAGAATGGATTTTCCAATTTAAAAGATACTGTAAATAGCTCCTCAAAGATGTTATACCAAATCTCCTTCATTCAGTAATGTGTCCATTACTTAGCTTGTGTTAGCTTGTCCATTGCCCTGCCAACACTGTGATATCAACTGTCCTTGATCTAGCAAATAAAAAAAATTGAATTATTGACTCTTGAAGAACGTGGTGGGGAGCTGGGGTGCCAACCCTGCTCTAAGCAAAACTCTACATGTAATTTATCATTCTGCCCTCCATATCTAAGTTTCCTCCATATTTGAGTTCCATATCTATGGATTCAGTCAAAGGTAGATTGTGTACTATTGTGATATATATTTATTGAAAAAAATCCAAGTATTAGTGGACCACAAATTGTTGTTCAAAGGTCAGCTGTATTTCTCTAATGAGTGAAGTCTCATATCTTCATTTACATTTATTTTTTCAAAGGACTGCCTATTCACATATTTTTCTTCTTTTTAATGAGTTATTATTTTTATTGATTTGCAAGTGAATTTAAAATGCTAAGTATATTAACTTTCTCTCTAGTACATCTCAGGCATATTTTTCTAGGCTGTCCATTTGGCTTTTGACTTTAAAACATTTTTAACAATGTAGAAAACTTAAGTGTTAAATTTATATTTTATAGAGTCCAATTTTATATAGTCAAATGTATTAATCTTTCCCTTTTTGTTCTTCTGGACTTAGATCTTTTTTTAAAAGGCTTTTTTTTTTTTTTTTTTTTGGTTAAAAGCATGTACTTGTATTTTAATAGCTTTTGACATCTTCTAAAATATAACCTTAGAATAAATTATGTTGTATATATTCAAGATATACAGAACAAAAAAGTTTCCAAATTCCAACAATTCTAAAAACTCCTGCTACTACTAAAATAAAAAGTTAAAACAATTGATCATCTCCTTGCATGCTGTCATGACAAAGTGATTGCTAATAACTGGATACTTTTAAGTGCTTTGGGAGAATATCCTCTTGAAGCCAGCCCTCCATATCTTGCTTATGGTGACAGTTTATTTAGTAAACACTCCACTTATATTGCACGATGTTAAGTACCCATGTTATTTGGTCCCAATTGATTCAGCACACACACTGGCTGCTTAAATATGACACTGGGCAGGCTAGAATTCTCTGAAGGCAAAGTCAATTCAAGATGGAAACAGTAATGGCTTAGCTAGTGACATATGTTCCTTCACTCCAGTTGAGAGAGGGTGAGGGGCAGGGGGAAGTGTGTGCGTGCGTGTGTAATCCCTGCCCCTTCCACCCAGTACAGCAGAATAGACACTTAGGTGGAGTTCAGGAGCAGACATCGCTCACTGTACTTGGTCTGTGTTCACTGACAACCAACGTGTGCTGATAGCTTGCACAGCAACAACCAGGCACTGTGCTCTGTGCTGGGGAGAAAGCAAGCCAAGGCTGCCTACTTTCCTGGGGCCAACAGCCTCGTGAGACAACAGAATAATTAATATCTGTTAATATTTAATATTATCTAACAACAAAATAATATGTTACTATCTAGCTAATATCTAACATTTTTGTAAGGATTATCAGGCGTTAGTCTAAGCCTGTTGTATAGATACATTATTTCAATTTCCCATCAATCCAGTGAAATAGTACTACTATTATTGCCCTTTTCTTAAAGCTGAACAAACTGCAGCCTGAAGTAATGACTTTTTCCAAGGCCACAGAGTAAGCATGGGGAGAATGGTGGAGTCCAGAGCTGTCCTCAAATGCTGTTCTCACTGCAGCCCATTACATGTAGGTAACGGTGCCTGAGAAAGAAGGATCTGTGGCCCAGAGTCCGGGAAAACCTTATCTCACCACAGTGCCCATCTTTCTGGCTTCTCCTCTTAAGCAGTATCTCTGTTTCATGGATCCTATCTTAACAACAGTGGTCCCACCAACCATGTGCGTCCCTGGTGTCTGTCACTCATCCTGTCCCCCTCTCCTTGCCAGAAGCCCTGGTCTGGGAGTGGGACTGTGACCTGAGCCATTCCATCTACATCCTTCACATGCAGGGTTTTCTGATCTGGAAATGCACACTTCCTCTGCTATCACAAAGCTTTATGCACAGGAAAAACAGAACTGGCCAAATGGAAACAAACAAACAAAACAGTTCAGGAGGTCCCAGGAAATGAAACCAACACACGGAATAAAGTAGACTCATACAATAAAAAGGGAGCCCTGATAGCATTAAAGTATGCAGCTTCATACCCAGATGGGCCCTATCTCGATTATTCTGGAGGCATCATGATATTCTTCCAGTAATTTTTAAATTTTTAGTTTTTTAGCAAAACTCACTCAAGTTCCAAGTAACACAGCAGCACTGCTGTAGGGAAGAAATCAGTTTTGTCCTGAGAATGCACCAAAACATCATTGGGGAGAGGATTAAGACGTGAGGAAAATGTTACAAGGGACTTCCTCTGTTTCTTCTTATTTTTATCCTTATATTGAATTGGAGTACCAGAAAGATAATCTCCCAGGAAAATGTATGAAACATACACATGAATGACTGCAGTGTAAAGGAAGACATAGGTACTGACAGCCTTGGTGGTGCCACAGGGATTCCCAAATGTGTCCACCCATCAAAATAACAGAAAACACTCTTAAAATGTTTTAAACACTGTTTAAAAATGAGTTTCATGGGCCTCACCTGAATCAAACTCAGGAGGCTAGACTTAAGAATCTGTATTTTAATCTACTCCCTGAGGGATTCTGATAGAACCTGCCTGGAACCAGTCTGCAGGGCTTGATTTATGAACCACTGTTTCATCCACTAAAAGCTATGGAGCTCTAAGGTGGGAGAAATTTTTTCCTACTGTATAAGATAAAAGAGCTGCAAGGAAAGGCAGCATTTCATTCGGGCCTCGCAGAAAAGTAAGAGCTGAACAGGTAACCAAGCAGTAGAGGGCAGGCAGGGATGTACGTACTGAGTGACCCAAACCTAGAGTGAAGAGTCTCTCAGCCAATGTTATTTATCTGATTTCCATGGCCTTAAGCCTCTCCACCTCTGCCCCCGTCCTCAATGAATTTGAAGCTAATTATTAATGGCGTTTTAGAAATAATCAGTAGGCCTCTGTTGCCTGCACTGTGACACATCTTAGGTCAAAGTTGATAATTATAATCATTATGTACATCCATGTATAGGGCTTCCCTGGCGGCACAGTGGTAAAGAGTCTGCCTGCCAATGCAGGAGATGCGGGTTCAGTCCCTGGGTGGGGAAGATCCCCTGGAGAAGAAAATGGCAACCCACTCCAGTCTTGTTGCCTGGAAAATCCCATGGACAGAGGAGCCTGGCGGGCTACAGTCCATGGGGTCACAAAGAGTCAGACACAACTGAGCACACGCACGTGTCTAGGTACTGATCCAGTATTTATGTATATTACCCTAATTGGTCCTTACACTATAAGGCGATCATATTATTGCTCCTTTATGGATGAGTTATAGAGACCCCAAAATGTTAAATCTCCCAGGGGTAGGGTTTGGACTTGAAACTGACTATGTGTGGCTCCAGTGGGTTCTGAGGTTTTAATAGTATAGATGAGTCCTGAAAGTTTTGTAATACATTAGCATGGTTATGAACATGAAACTCTGGGTTTGGGTTTTGACTGCACTGTTTACTAGCTATTAACTTTAAGTTAGTTAACCTCTCTGAGTTTAAATTTTCTTCTCTGTACAACTGATTGCGTTTAGTATCCCTTCTAAGGATATTAGGAAGACTAGATGAAATAAGGCATATCAAAGGTGCTTGTCAAGAGTTTTTTGTTCAAACTCAATAGAGGTATCATCATTACTGTTTTTGCTGTTACTGGATGAGTCACTGAGGTATCAAGCCAATGTTTTCCCCCAGAACATTAGGCAAAATGATACCGGCACATCACAGGACAGATAGTACCAAGAATATACCCTCTCTGAAGGCAGACACTGGGCTCATCCTGTTGACTATGGTATCTATTATCACCTAGAGCCATGTTGGGTAGCACATGCATAATCAATATAATTAATACTTACTAAGTGAAGGAAGTACCATCACCAAAGTTTAACAGAATATATATGGCTTAGGAGGAAATTTTTAAAAGATATGTTTCTTTATTTGACTTCCTAGTGTGTTGTTATTTAAAATAGGTCCCTCCTTACATTATTGTAAATCCACTATGCTTCAATTTAAAAAATTAATTAAAAAAATAAAATGGGTACCTCCTAAGAAATGTCTTAACAACAACCTATTACTAAAAAGCTTCTTCATGAGTAGGCAGTAAAGTCTCCGTTTGAATGTAACAACTTTAGATTTCTCTGTATACGCTGAATTTAGATCTCAAACACCTCAAGAACTGATTTACTCATTCTCTGAGCTCAGAAGTGTCAAGAACCACCATTTTCCACCCCACCAACCTCATAACCAATAACCGCCCTGAAACAAGGACTTGGATGAACATGGCACCAGGAGCTGAAGGATAATTAACAGCAGGAGCCAAAGGATGTTTGCTTTGTCAGTGCTGCATGATCATCAAACAAAGGTAAATGTACCTCACTATGGCAACAGGAAGGTACTCACGCTAAGTTACAGTCTTCCGGATGCCCCATCATGCCTTCCGTATACCTCCCGCTGTCACTTTGCCCGTTGATTTTTAAGAATGCACATTGAACATTTTGTCAAAAAGGGAATAAAAGGACTGAAAATATGAAGCACTGGCTAAAAATAATTCTTTTGGTGGAATTTACCAGTTTTCCATTAATTAGGTGAATGTTTAGTTACCAAAAAAAGCTACTTATACCCTTTTAAGACAGTCATGGCAAGCAGTAAAGAAGTTCAACTCACTCCTCTAGGAGCCACAGCCTTGCTTGCAAGTCAAATCAACCAAAACTCTGAGCATCCCTGTGCCCAGGACTGAGGGAGACACTGATGGGAAGACAAAATGAGCTTGGGACTCAGGGACTCAGGAATGTCCCTTGTCCTAAGGGACATCCTCAGGAAACTGAGCATGACTTGTTCAGTTGTATTTGTGAAAACACGAGACCTGGATAACCAAATGCCCCTGCCTCATTTTTATTTTTCTGTAGTGTGTATATATTTGGAACCCATTCTTTAGTAATCTTTTTGGAATTAAATGAGTATAAATATATATAAGAAAATAAGTATACAAATGAAAGCAATTAACTGTTAAGTGTTTGGTATAGAAAGAGGTTCAGTGAAGCCTCAGAGTGGGGAGTAAAGATTGTGGCATGACAATTTTGTGTCTTGGTTTTCAGTGAAGACGGAATGCTTTAATGAAAGATAAAAAATGATTTGAGTCAGAAAGACTTGCACTGGAATCCTTGCTCTACCATTTACAAGATAAATGGAATTAGGAAATTTACTGGACTTTTCTGAGCTTCAATTTCTTGTTCATAATGAAGAATATCTTTATATAAAACTAATAAACTTTTATCATAAAAATACAAAAAGTAGAAGAAAAATAAAATCATCTAAAGACAACAATGATTGATATCTTGATTAGGTTTTCTTTTAGACACTGTTATTTTTATCAAAGTTATGTATCTATGTCTTTCTACATGGATGCTGCTGCTGCTGCTAAGTCGCTTCAGTCGTGTCCGACCCTGTGCGACCCCAGAGACAGCAGCCCACCAGGCTCCCCTGTCCCTGGGACTCTCCAGGCAAGAACACTGGAGTAGGTTGCCATTTCCTTCTCCAGTGCATGAAAGTGAAAAGTGAAAGTGAAGTCACTCAGTCGAGTCCGACTCTTTGCGACCCCATGGACTACAGCCTACCAGGCTCCTCCGTCCATGGGATTTTCCAGGCAAGAGTACTGGAGTGGGGTGCCATTGCCTTCTCCGTTCTACATGGATAAACAGGTTTAAAAGTCAAAGAGTTCTAAATGGTTTGTTATAAAACACTGATGTTAATCCTGAGATCCACTTGTCTCACTCTCTAATCTCTCCTGGCCAAGAAGCTAACACTCTTACTTCTTGAGGTAATAAATTTAGTAGTTTCTGCCATATAATCTAAATAGGATATATTTTTTGGGTCAGTTTTAGGAATTGCTTAATGAATTTTCAAGATGGCAGGTAGGTATTTAGCTCAATTCCTTGGTCTTTTGACCTTACCCCAACAGGCTCCCATCTTTCTAAGATAAGCTGTATCTGATATAATGATTTCAATTAGATCAGTATTCAATATTTCCATTATTATGAGTATGGAAACAGGATGCACACCTGAGTAATGTAGTAAACCACGATTGGTTTTCCCTTCTTGCACATTTACCTCCACCCCCGGAGTTAATAATTGTCTTGTTTACATTTGCTTGTTTTTCTGTATCCTCTTTACTAATTCAATCTCAAACACTTCTCTAGTGGTCTAAGTACCCTCTAACATGTTCAAGTGCATCAACCACATGATCATCTTCCTGAAAATATCTCTACCAGACCCCTCCAATCTAGACTGTTTATTCTTTTTTGCTTCACAGCTGTCATTCTAGGGCTCCTCATCACCCTCTTCCCTGGGGTTTTCATTCATTGGTTTTCTTTAATGACAGAATCCCTGCTTAGTGCCTGCACTGTCTCCCTCTTGTTGGATTCTCTTATTTCCGTGGAGTGTATCCTATAACAGTTTTCTAAGAAGGGGAATTGCATGGGAGGTAAGTTTTTGAAGTCTTGCATATAGGCAAAATAGTTTATTCTCCTCCCACTCGATTGAGAGTGTGTCTGAGTATTGAATATTAGGCTAGAAATTATTTTCCTTCAAAATTTTGAGGCCTGGCCTGGCCCTCCTTAATTTCTTTTTGTGTTACTGTTAGCTCTAAAGCTATTTTGATGCCAGACCTCTGATGAACAGTTGTCTTCTCTGGACCTTGCAGGATCGTGTATTTGTGATGAATGTTTGAAACTTCATGATTATGTGGGCTTATTTTATTTGTTGTGCTGGGCACTTGATAAATTCATTCAATCTGGAGAAGTTCTGGGCTTTTCTTTTTCCCTTAAATTAGTATAAGACGGTTTCCTCCCTTTATCTTTCTCTCCTTTTGTACCTACTGTTATTTGAAACTAGAATTCTTAGACTGGCTCTTAAATTTTCTTATATTTACCCTTCTGTTTTCTATCTCTGTTTGCTCATTACTATGGGAAATTTCCTTAAATTTGTCATCTAAGCCTTCTTTGGGATTTTCCATTCTTGTTGTAACTTTTCCTCTTACACTAATTTTTGGTCTATGAATGTTGCTCTCTTGTTATCCTATTTTTTCATGAAAAAATTTGTCACAGTCTCGTATGTCTCTGCTAGTTTTCCTTAAGTTGCTTTTTTTTCTGTTCAGGTGTTTTAGTATCTGTCAGTCCTATTAGAAGCCTTTCCCGCTACTAACGCATATATATGGAATTTAGAAAGATGATAACAATAACCCTGTGTACGAGACAGCAAAAGAGACACTGATGTATGGAACAATCTTATGGACTCTGTGGGAGAGGGAGAGGGTGGGAAGATTTGGGAGAATGGCATTGAAACATGTAAAATATCATGTATGAAACGAGAAACCAGTCCAGGTTCAATGCACGATACTGGATGCTTGGGGCTAGTGCACGGGGACGACCCAGAGGGATGGTATGGGGAGGGAGGAGGGAGGAGGGTTCAGGATGGGGAGCACATGTATATCTGTGATGGATTCATTTTGATATTTGGCAAAACTAATACAATTATGTAAAGTTTAAAAATAAAATAAAATTTTAAAAAATAAAAAAAAAAAAAAAAAGAAAATCCTTGGTTTTCTGTTCATTTTTAAGTGGGACAACCTAAACATCTCTCTTAAAGTTCTGAGCATGAGGGTGGAACTTGTTCACAGTAAGTTTGACTCTTAGCAAAGGCTAGGATGCTGAGTTAGAAAACTCTGATGTTGATTAACTTATATCTTCCATCTTGGGTTGATCAAAAGTTCCAGGAAAGACATTCTACCTGGTGTTTGTCTGAGGAGTGAGGCCCCTGGTGTCAGTGTTATCAGAGCCTAATGGGAAAGAGGGCTGAGGGTCTGTGCACACAGCATGCATTCATTTATCTGATTCTTCCTTTCTCCACAAAGCACCGCTGGCCCTCAGTGGGCCGGGTCTTTCCCTCCTCTCCAGAGGGTAAACAACAGTTCGGGGAACAGATAACTAGTTTCTCTCTTTTGACAAAGTGGTAGAAGGACCTGACCAGTGTTTGAATAGATATCTAGGCAATCCTCCTTAATTAGCACCCCCTTTCTTGTCTACTTCTAGAGACAGGTGGCCCTACAGATTCCCAAGGACTGGAGAGAGATGAATGTGTTTCACTCACCATCTCTCCCTGGAAGTCTTGCTTCCATTTTTTCTCATCCTTAAAATAGATACCTTTCTCCTAGGGCTTTGGTGGGAACTAAATTAGATAAAGTATATTCAGTTCAGTTCAGTCACTCAGTGGTGTCCAACTCTTTGCGACCCCATGAATCGCAGCATGCCAGGCCTCCCTGTCCATCACCAACTCCTGGAGTTCACTCAGACTCACATCCATTGAGTCAGTGATGCCATCCAGCCATCCCATCCTCTGTCGTCCCCCTCTCCTCCTGCCCCCAATCCCTCCCAGCATCAGGGTCTTTTCCAATGAGTCAACTCTTCACATGAGGTGGCTAAAGTACTGGAGCTTCAGCTTTAGCATCATTCCTTCCAAAGAAATCCCGGGGCTGATCTCCTTCAGAATGGACTGGTTGGATCTCCTTGCAGTCCAAGGGACTCTCAAGAGTCTTCTCCAACATCACAGTTCAAAAGCATCAATTCTTCGGCGCTCAGCCTTCTTCATAGTCCAACTCTCACATCCATACATGACCACTGGAAAAACCATAGCTTTGACTAGACGGATCTTTGTTGGCAAAGTAATGTCTCTGCTTTTGAATATGCTATCTAGGTTGGTCATAACTTTCCTTCCAAGGAGTAAGTGTCTTTTAATTTCATGGCTGCAGTCACCATCTGCAGTGATTTTGGAGCCCCCAAAAATAAAGTCTGACACTGTTTCCACTGTTTCCCCATCTATTTCCCATGAAGTGATGGGACTGGATGCCATGATCTTCGTTTTCTGAATGTTGAGCTTTAAGCCAACTTTTTCACTCTCCCCTTTCACCTTCATCAAGAGGCTTTTGAGTTCCTCTTCACTTTCTGCCATAAGGATGGTGTCATCTGCATATCTGAGGTTATTGATATTTCTCCCGGCAATCTTGATTCCAGCTTGTGTTTCTTCAAGTCCAACGTTTCTCATGATGTACTCTGTATACAAGTTAAATAAGCAGGGTGACAATATACAGCCTTGACGAACTCCTTTTCCTATTTGGAACCAGTCTGTTGTTCCATGTCCAGTTCTAACTGTTGCTTCCTGACCTGCATACAGATTTCTCAAGAGGCAGGTCAGGTCATCTGGTATTCCCATCTCTTTCAGAATTTTCTACATCAAGAGTATAATAGATGCTCAATAAACAAGAGTTTTTTTTTTTTTTTCCTTTTGGAAATTTAACGGTAGGAATCAGAGATAGCCATCAGTTTATCATATATTTGCTTTGTGACCTTGGCTAGTGTTTTTTAAAACCATTTTTAGACTCATATTTTCATCGAAGTTAGGGATGAAGTTGTACCAGAGTAAGGTAGGCTAGGCCCCTAAACCAATGACTGGTGCCCTTGTAAGAAGACAGAAGTCTGCACACAGACACAGAAGACCACGCAAAGACAGAGTCAGAGATCGTAGTGATGCTGCCACCAGCCAAAGAACTCCTAGAGCTACCAGAAGCTAGAAGAGGCAAGGGAGGAGGCTCCCCTAGGGGATCTATCCAGAGCAGGGCCCCACCAACACCCTGACTTCAGACTCCTCGCCTCCACAACTGAATATCTCCATTGTTTAAAGCTATCCAGTTTGTGATACTTCCTACCAGAGCCCTAAGAAACTAATACAAGAAAACTAATTTGCAGTGTCTAACTCCAACACTAAGCAGGCTACTACTTAACACAGTAGTGCATGCTTTCCACATATCAAAGCATACGAAAAATGGCATGTGTGAGAGGCATTTTTTTTAAAAATGTGATGAAATGTTAAAAGACACAAGAAAGATTGGCTGATTTCTAACTCTAACTGAATATTCCTAGAACTTGAAGAGCACATGAATGTGTAGTGCTACTGTTCATAAAGTGGTTTGAGAAAATTGTCAAGCAGAGCAGAAGAGGAGTTTTTCAAATCCCTGAAGAGAAGGTTCTCGAATTCCTTGGTGTCTCCACTATGCCTGGCTCAGCAGTTGGAGGAGGGAGATGAACAGGAAGCACTTCTGCAGCGTGTTTTCTTTCTCCTTAACTGGATCTGCTGATGATTGAGTATGCTTGATGTCAGCAAATCCTGAACAAGGATAAAATGATAGATCCTGGTCTTCTAAGCACTAGCTCCAGTAAGGATAAGCAAAAGTCTGGCATGTCCGTCAGTGATGTATGGACCGAGGCTTCAGGCCCAGTCCTAACTCTAGCCATTAGCTGACTACAGGGTTCCTTCTGGAAAAATATTCTGAAAGGAATAGAAATCTAACTCTTCACCATCATGTAAAGGTAAACGCAGCCCCATGTGATAAATGCCTATAATGGCTGAACTCTACAAGTCACCTCTGAGCAAGTCCACACCTAGGTATGCCCACCAAAGAATTGACAAGAACTCAAATGGGTGTTTGGGTACCAATATTCATCCAGTATTATCCACCATAGCCCAAAGATGGAAACAACTCACGTGTCCATCGACAGATGGATAAACAGTGGTATATATGTACATTGGAATATTATACAGCTATTAAAAAGGAATGAAATTCTGACACAACATGGGTGAAACTTGAAGACATTACACTAAGTGGAATAATCCAGACTCAAAACAGGAAATACTGTATGATCATACTTAAATGAGGAGCTTTGAAGAGTCACATTCACCAAGAAAGAAAATAGAATACAGATAACCAAGGGCTAGAGGGAGGGAGAGTTGAGGTGTCAATGTTTAAGTACAGAGTTTCTGCTTGGGATGATTAAAAAGTTCTGAATATGGATAGTGGTGATAGTTGCACAAGGATATACTGTGCCACTTAACCATACACTGTTTTAAATTCCAACTTTTATGTAACATTTTTCACAAAAAGTGATAAAAAAAAGTTAGTTTTGAGCAAATGGTACAAAAATCTCCACAACTCATTCAAGTGAACATTTATTTTTAAGTAATATTCATACCTAAGATTAATCCCATATAAATAAACAAACTGCTTTGAATATTATTTCACTATAGTGATGATTTACTATTCCAAAATAAGGAATAATGTTTTTTATCTCCTGCCATACAAATATTTTTTTAGGATTAAAAAATTATCAAACACTAAAAAAAAGCAGTTGTAATCTAAGACAACATCAGTGTATTTTGTCATTTAGGTATGTTTAAAACTGTGAAGTTAAATAAATTATAGGCTGTTCAAGTTATAGAACTGCAGAACCACTAAATTAAACTTTCAAGAAATCAACAAATTTTAAGAAATTATAACACACTATCATGATATAAATGAAAGTGCAGATGCAGAAGCATTTAAAGCATCATCTCAAATACATCAAATGCCTTTTACGCACATGCACAGATAAAAACTACTTAATGGATTCACTTATTTAATAAATTGGGTACTGAAGATATAAAAGTGAATAGAATGGACAAAAATCCCTGTCCTCAAGAAATTTACTTTATGATGAGAAAAACACAATTAACAAAGTAAATAAGTAAATTAAAGTAAGAAATTTAAAGAAAAATATAGTGAGTGAGAAAGAAGAGAGGTGCCAGAATGAAGAATGAGGAGAGTTATGGAAACTCCCCAAGATATTAGCAAGAGTTATCCAGAGGCTGAGATATTGAGGGTGACTTTTTTTCTTCCTGATTTTATTTTCCAGGCTTTCTACAACTCAGATGTACTACTTTTATAATTATAAAACTTGCTTTTAAATACACGTTTCCTAAAAATAGCTGCAATGTAGTTCATCTCATCTACCTTTGTACTAGGATGTTAACCATAGGGAAAGCTGGGGCTACAGTCTTCAGTGGCGATGCGCTGGGGCAAACAAGCAAGCAAGCCAATTCCAGTTACCAATCAGGCACCTACGACTTCAGCAGAAATTCTTTTCCATGTTCAATCAAGCCTTAGTTTAGAACATTTTTCCTGTTATGTTATACCCTGGACAGAAAGTGAAGTTATCAAAGTGGCAATGACTTTATTATTTTATAAAGGTAAACCAAAATTATCCTACGAGCTATCATACAATGAGGTTGATCTAAAAAAAGGCTGAAGAGTGAGTCAGTTAGGATGATTATAGCCGTGAAATAAATTGTGAAAGACGTCGATGCAGGTCATTGAAATTGTCCTTGGAATCGAAATGAATAGAGGAAGACAAGTAAACTCAAGAGTAGCAAGGAACTGTGTAATTTACTCAAGGGAAGAAGAGGTGTTATGTACTGAACCTGTTACATGTTAGCAATAACGTAGTCTGAGGGATACGTGTGGGCTGCAGCAGATGTGAAGGCGAATGCCCCTGTGAAATGAAATGACTCAGCTCTCAGAGAGCAGGATGCACTGCTGGGCCTTTAATTAGTGTCTGACATATTATTACTGAAAAGCAATCCCCTAGGTTTGTTTCAATTTATAAATTCATTCTGGTTGGCCATCATGGGAGGATATCTGTAACTGAAATAAATGAAAGTTATTTTATATCAAGATTCAGGATCTAGCTGTGTGGCTGTCTGATATCGGTCAGTGCTTTAACCTTCAGTGCCTCAGGCCTGTCACGTTTAAACTACAGGCTGATAAGATGATAAAGGGTATTATGGTAGTTGACCCCTGTCATTACTCCTAATGAGAAAGTTACTGGGTGGTAAGTACATCTCCATATCAGTTCACTTCAGTCACTCAGTAGTGTCCGACTCTTTGCAACCCCATGGACTGCAGCACACCAGGCTTCCCTGTCCATCACCAACTCCTGGAGCTTACTCGAACTCATGTCCATTGACTCAGTGATACCATCCAACCATCTTATCCTCTGTCATCCCCTTCTCCTCCTGCCTACAATCCTTCCCAGCATCAGGGTATTTCAAATGAATCAGTATTTTGCATCAGGTGGCCAAAGTATTGGAGTTTCAGTTTCAGCATCAGTCCTTCCAATGAGTATTCAGGACTGATTTCCTTTAGGATGACTGGTTTGATCTCCTTACTGTCCACAGGACTCTCAAGGGTCTTCTCTAATACTCTAATAATTCAAAAGCATCAATTCTTCAGCATTCAGCTTCCTTATAGTCCAGCTCTCATATCCATACATGACTACTGCAAAAACCATAGCTTTGACTAGACGGACCTTTGTTGGCCAAGTGATGTCTCTGCTTTTTAATAATGCTGTCTAGGTTGCTTATAACTTTTCTTCCAAGGAGCAAGCTCTTTTAATTTCATGGCTACAGTCATCATCTGCAGTGATTTTGGAGATCCCCAAAATAAAGTCTCTCACTTGTTTCCCCATATATTTGCCACGAAGTGATGGGACAAGATGCCATGATCTCAGTTTTCTGAATGTTGAGTTGTAAGCCAACTTTTTCACTCTCTTTCACTTTTATCAAGAGGCTCTTTACTTCTTCTTTGCTTTCTGCCATAAGTGTGGTGTCATATGCATATCTGAGGTTATTGATATTTCTCCTGGCAATCTTGATTCCAGCTTGTGCTTCATTCAGCCCAGCGTTTCTCATGATGTACTCTACATATAAGTTAAATAAGCAGGGTGACAATAAACAGCCTTAACATACTCCTTTCCTGATTTGGTACCAGTCTATTGTTCTATGCCCAGTTCTAACCGTTGCTTCCTGACCTGCATACAGATTTCTCAGGAGGCAGGTAAGGTGGTCTGATATTCCCATCTCTTGAAGAATGTTCCACAGTTTATTGTAATCCACACAGTCAAAGGCTTTGGCGTAGTCAATAAAGCAGAAGTAGATGCTTTTCTGGAACTCTCTTGCTTTTTTGACGATCCAGAGGATGTTGGCAATTTGATCTCTGGTTCCTCTGCCTTTTCTAAATCCAGCTTGAACATCTGGAAGTTCATGGTTCACATACTGTTGAAGCCTGACTTGGAGAATTTTGAGCATTACTTTTCTAGCCTGTGAGAAGAGTACAATTGTGTGGTAGTTTGAGCAATCTTTGGCATTGCCTTTCTTTGGAATTGGAATGAAAACAGACCTTTTCCAGTTCTGTGGCCACTGCTGAGTTTTCCAAATTTGCTAGCATATTGAGTGCAACACTTTCACAGCATCATTTTAGGATTTGAAATAGCTCAACTGGAATTCCATAACCTCCACTAGCTTTGTTCATAGTGATGCTTTCTAACTTGACTTCACATTCCAGGATGTCTGGCTCTAGGTGAATGATCACACCATCTTGATTATCTGGGTTATGAAGATCTTTTCTGTACAGTTTTTCTGTGTATTCTTGCCACCTCTTCTAAAATCTTCTGCTTCTGTCAGGTCCATACCATTTTCGTCCTTTATTAAGCCCATCTTTGCATGAAATGTTCCCTTGGTATCTCTAATTTTCTTGAAGAAATCTCTAGTCTTTCCCATTCTATTGTTTTCCTCTATTTCTTTGCACTGATCACTGAGAAAGGCTTTCTTATCTCTCCTCACTATTCTTTGGAACTCTGTATTGGTACATCATTCCTTTTCTCCTTTGCCTTTAGCTTCTCTTTTCACAGTTATTTGTAAGGCCTCCTCAGACAACTATTTTGCCTTTTTGCATTTCTTTTTCTTGGGGATGATCTTGATCACTGCCTCCAGTACAATGTCATGAACCTCCGCCCATAGTTCTTCAGGCACTCTGTCCATCAGATCTAATCCCTTGAAATCTATTTGTCACTTCCACTGTACAATTGTAAGGGATTTGAGTTAGGTCATACCTGAAATGTCTAGTGGTTTTCCCTACTTTCTTCAACTTAAGTCTGAATTTGGCAATAAGGAGTTCATGATCTGAGCCACAGTCAGCTCCCAGTCTTGTTTTTGCTGACAGTATAGAGCTTCTCCATCTTTGGCTGCAAAGAATATAATCAATCTGAATTCGATTGATTGCCATATCACTTGCTTCCAAATCAAACTCCATGACATACTCAGTTTCCAGAGGGGGAAGGTGGAGGTGGATGATTCAAAGTAACAGTGTCCAGCTGACCACCTGCTAAACTGCCAGCCTGGAGCAGTGACTACTACCACATGTCCTACCTGAGTATGTCGTGGGGGTGCCTCACCCCCAGCATCCCCCACATCAGCACCCAAATCTGTTGTAGACAGAGGTAGGAGGGCCCTGGCAACTCACCTAGAAGCCTTCCTAGGGAGGAGGCAGCATGTGAGCCAAGTCTTCAAGCCCCTGGGGGCCTATATCCCATCAGACCTCAGCAAACATAAATTCTAAGCTGAAATTTGTAGGAAATTAGGGACAGCAACTGCAGGCAGTGCAGCCCAAGTGTGGGCCCTTCTGAATGCAAAACCCTGTGCGCCTACACTGCTCCCACATGGATAAAGCCAACTCTGGTCTCATCATTTCACAGGAATTAACCAATAAAAGGGGAAGAAACTATCAACTTAAACTTCTTCTACCATTTCCTCTTTAAAAAAAGATCCTCCCTTAACATCATACTCAGCTTCAGTGCTTGACTCATTTCTCTGCTTCTCTTTAGAGCAAACTTGTTGAAAGGGTTTACTGTACTTGCTTGTGTCTGTGTCCTCCCCTCCCATACATTCCTGACTCCCCAGCCTCTGGCTCTTGCCTCCACATCCCCACTTGAACTGCTTTTGTCAGTGTCACTTATATTCTGCTGATTGCCTAATCCCACTTTGCTGCTGCTACTGCTAAGTCGCTTCAGTCGTGTCCGACTCTGTGCAACCCCATAGACGGAAGCCCACCAGGCTCCCCTGTCCCTGGGATTCTCCAGGCAAGAGTACTGGAGTGGGGTGCCATTGCTTTCTCCAATCCCACTTTACTCAACCCAAATCTCACTTTACTCAACCACCCAGGAACATTCAACACAAGCAACTACTTCCTTCTCCTTGAAAGAGTCTTCTCTTACATTCCAGAACATATGTTTTTCATATCTCACAGGCTGTTCCTTCTCAATTTCCTTTGCTGATTGCTTTCCTCTGCCTGACTTCTAAATACTAGGGTTCTCCTCCTCCTCTCTTTTTCCTTACTCTCCACTCTCCCAAGGCAGACTCATCTGTCTCAGTAAAATTTAAAACCATGTCTTTTATATCTCTAGCCCAGACTTTTCCACTCATCTCAGCTTCCTATTTGATATCAGCATTTTATACACCGTCATTTTATGCACCCAACTGAGAAGTCTTGACTATGCCTAAACATGTCCCCATCCCTCAGCACCCCTTCTCTTGCATCTCAGCAAAATATCACAGCCGTCTACTTGCCTATTGAAGCAAATCCTAGAATTCATTCTTGTATTGTTCTTTCCTCTTAGTCCACATTCAATCTATCAGTAACTCTCAATTATTTTATATTGAAAATACATGTTGAATAAACTCTCAGTTTTCCATATCCCACTAGGTTAGCCCAGGGACCACCAACTTTCACTTCAAATGAATATGATTGTCCCAATTAAAAGAGGCCACCTTTTTTTTTTTTTTCTATTTCAGCCTCTTCAGTGGTATCTACATAGTACTGATTTAAAATTACAATTGTATTTTTGGATTTTACAGATCAGAAAATCCCATCCACCTTAAAAACAGCAAACAAAAACTAGAGAAGAAAAGGAAAACTAACATTGGGTAGCTTTTAGTTTTTATTTGCCAAGTAAGAACATTAAAAATTATGGTGATCATGATAACAGCAGTAATAACTCTTTATGAGCAATTAGTATGTGCTAGGCAGTGTGCTAAACACTTTTTACGGATAATCTTTTTATTCCCACAAAATATATTCAAGGCAGATGCTATTATTAGCAGCCATTTACATGTGAGAAAACTGGAGATCAGAGAGACAAGTCACTTCTCTAAGTTCTCACTGTGAAAAAAAATTGTATTTCCACAATTCTTAAATACTAGACACACACAAGAAAGAAGGTAAATGTAAACTTAAAATTTTTACTAGTATTACCATGTGAGAAACTTACTACATTGCTCTTGTTTTTCTCCTTTCACCACAGACTAAGAAAAATATTATATTTGTTCACAGAGGGTATCTAGAAGCCACTGAATTAACCTGTGGCTTAACTGACACCACAATGTTTAAGGTTGAAGGTCCACTCTAGAACATTTCACTGAAGATCCACTGATAAAAAAAAATCACTTAGCTCCTTCCCTAGTCCTTTATCATCCCAACTGGTTGGCAGCAAATGATTGCCACTAATACATGTGGAGCTTGGCAGGTCCTTTAAGGAAATATTTGAAACTTCTCCAAGAACGCAGCTTTCAAGGCCAGTTGATGGCATTTGCCTGCATAGTCAGTACTTCCCTTTTATGAAACACGGTACCCCAGGGAGTCGGGGCTTTCCTGGCACCAACTACTCATGCCAAGACCAAGCAATGGGCACCAACAGCTTCTTTTTCTGCTGCCTAGACCCCAACTCATGAATTGGTTCAAAAGTCAGAAATACACTGGCTATTTCTTTAGAACAAATCGGGAAGTAGCAGTTGGGGCAGGATGAGGGATCAATAGCCCCGATTGTTGGATGTCTCTCAGTTGACTAAATGCCCCTTGTAGGAAATAAACTCTACTAATGATATTTCAAATGAGTTACATTGAATTGAATCTAGGCTACCAAACAATACATATATTTACAAAAATAATATAATTTATTCTCTAAAATAGTAGATTTATTGGTCCAAGTACTTCTACTGACTCAAACTGATGAAGAAAAACAGAGTCTGTGAAGACTGCCTTTGTTAAGCATCTGTAGAGAACAGATGTCAGTCTTCTTGCCCAATCTTTTAGTGACAGCTCGATGGTTATGAGTGGATATCAGATGAGCCCCTGGCACACATAAATAAATGCCTTCAGGATGCCTTAGGGCAAGGGTTAGTACAACATGGCATGCTGTCATGCCATGGCATGGAGGTCAAATTCCACCCTCTATTTTTATATGGCTCATAAGCTAAAAATGGCTTTCATGTTTTTAAATGTTTGGCAAATCAAAATATTTTGTGACAAGTGAATATGATGTGAAATTCAAATTTCAGTGTCTACAAGTAAAAGTGTTACTGAAATAGAGCCATATTTGTTAGTTTCCCCACTGTCTATGGCTGCCTTCATGGGGCTACAGCAGAGTGAGTCATTGTGACAGAGGCTGAACAGCACAGCATAAAATATTTACTATCTGGCCCACCACAGAAAAAGCATACCAACCCCTACTGTCAACTCTTCTTCAAAATAATGAAAAAACATAGGTAACTCAAGTGTAGAACAAGGTTAATATAACTTATTGTACTGTAAATATGCCTCCAGGAAGGAAATAGTTCAGGAGGAAAAAAAAAAAGCCTCTGCCAGTCTAGTGAATTCAAAATCTATAACCATAGGTTTTTCAGTCCTTTCAACCATATAAATTGTGCTGCGTCCTATTTTAAGAGGAATATAATTCCATCATTGTGTACGTGTGTTTAAAAACGAAATTTCCACAAACGGTCCCAGAGCAATGTATAGTTGAAATCCCTGTATAATTGATAGAACCTGAATTGGTAAAGTCCTGGGTCTCTGTAAGTGAATTTACACTTGTAAGGCCATATGTGCTAAGTCGCTTCAGTCATGTCTGACTCTTTGTGACCATATGGACTGTAGCCCACCTCTGTCCGTGGGATTCTCCAGGCCAGAAAACTGGAGTGGGTTGCCATTTCCTCCTCCAGGGGATCTTCACAGCCCAGGGATCAAACCTGTGTCTCTTATATCTCCTGCACTGGCAGGCAGGGTCTTTACCACTAGCGCCACTTGGGAAGCCCGTATAGCAGAAGTCAGATTCTCTGAAGGCCTTCACTCCCATTCTCATTGAAGTAGTTGCTGAATATTGAAGCTAGCTAACCAATTTAATTTTTCAACCTAGGTTAGTTTCAAGATGAAAAAAACATGTCTGTAGCTTTGGATTGGATAAAAAGTTAGTACAGCATGATTGTTTAACAATGAGTAACTGCTTCAACATACTTTGTTTATAAGACACTCTGAACTAAAATGTTCTTTAAAAACACAAAAGAAGTTATCTCCCAATCTAATTCCCATAGGGACTGGAAGCATCCCACCATTAAACAGAGCTACCCTGTGTTTCACTTATTAACCTCCATAAACATGCATTGTGTTGCCTGAAAAACTTGTAGGCAGGAAACTTTACAGAAGAACATCATCGCTTTTCAGCTGTGGAGATTCTGCAAGCTATTAAATCAGGGAAGGGAGGAAGAAAGGAATAAATGGGAAGAAATTATGTTTCCAATAGAAAGTATTCATGATTATGACCTTTTGCTTCCCAAATTGAGATCCACAGAGAATTATTTGCCACAAGGTATTAAAAGGTTTTCCACAATCTAACTTAATTTTGAAATAAGTTTGAAAATTATCAAAGTACTGAGATTTCAATACTGTTGCACATTTCAGAGCCATTATTATGCTAATAAGCACTGTGACTCTCCACAGGCAGGATGTAAGTTGCCCAAATTTATTTGTGTAGATTCTCCCAAACATGTTTTTCTAACCCACTGCTCAGGAAACATGCAAATTGGAATCACCGCCTCTGTCTTTGATGTCTCTTTTCTTGGCTCTGTCTAGCCTGTTTCTCCCTGACTCTTCTGATACCTTAGCATGGGGGAAATAAAGCTCTCCCAAATTAAAAGTGTTTGTTGCCATAAACCAATGGATCTGAGATTATTTATGACAAATCCTTTAACTAAATGTTAGACTGTCCAAGAAATGGTTTTAAGGAGCCAGTTCTCACTAGGGAAATGTTCATTTTACTTTCCCAACCATTTTAACACAAAATACTAAATAATATCAGACAACATTACTCAAGTTTGAGAGGGGGAAGTCTGAAATTCATTTGCGTACCCCACTGGGACATTAAAATAACAAGGAAGAGTCTGAAAGTCCTTCAGGGCTGGAATGAATTCAGTAACCTCCCATTTCTTTTGGATTGCAAATCTGTGGCCAATTTTTTTGGCCCAACATTTTGAAGGACCCATTGCCTCTGTCCCCAAAGAAGATGTAGGAAAACTGGAAGCAGTCGCACACATCCTAGGAGACAAGTGATGCCAAATGAAAGCGGAACACTGAGTTTGCAGCAAGTCCAAAGAACAATGCAATAATTGAGCTCTCTCTGCAAACTCAGCATCGATGTACTCTTTGTAGAGCCTTTTAAATGTAAGGCCAACTTTTCTCAGCTACAGTCCTCCAGAAGAAAGCTGTCTCTTGGTTTAACTAAACCAACTCCATCACCTCTACATGATTTCTATGTGCTTGGAAACACATACAACTTGCAGTGATTACAAGATCCTCTTCTGTTGCCCAGACCCTGAATTATAACCAAGGCCACTTTCTCCTGTGTTAAAGAATTTCTTTCCCTATGTCAGCCTGAAAACCTCAACAACTGGGCTTTGAAAATGCTAATCTTTTAATAAAACAAGTGAAAAAAAAAAAAGAGAGAGAGGAAATAAAGCAGATATAACAGTTTATAAACATTAATAACAACTACTACCCGTATTTCTTTTCTTTTAGGAAACTTAGAAAGTTTTTCTGTATTATTCCTTATTTCTCATAGTATCCACATGGTAGTTGGTTTTGGGGAAAACTATCACGATGTCTGGTCAAATGGGATTACTTAAACAATCTGCTTTAGACTTAAATCAGGAAAAGTTAATTTATTGATTTTTCAACCCAATGAGTTCATGATTTTGCCTTAAATGAGAATATAATCACCCCAGAGGAGATCAAAGAAAAACCAGATGAGATTATGTTTTTGTGAAGTTAATAATTTGGCTTCTTTTCAGAGGACTTACATAGGTTTTCACAGAATTTATAAGCTCTGCCATCTGGCAATCCAACTCTGTTGACAGAATTGTGAATAGGTCATATTAACTATGGCATCTACACAGTTGCATGTCATCAATGCCGTGTCTTTCCGAAGTAGAAATACTTAAAAGAGTTCGTGCTTAGAGACTCTGATACTGGTAAACAGTGTTTTAACTAGCATTAAGTGGGTAGTTACTTTATATAAGACACCTTGCTGAGTATTTTACCTGCATTAGTTTAGCCTACCCTCACAGTGACCCAATGAAGTATATGTCCAATTTACTTGCATGTTATATATGAAGAAACTGAGCTTACACAGATTTAATAACTTGCACAACAGAAGAATTTTTTTCCAAATTCATTAGCAATTATTTAATTTGGGGGACCATTTTTTATGGTATTTCAAATCCTTTTAGAACGTTTATAATTAGTCAGATTGACTCTGGTGTTTGATGGTTGATCAGGCTATACCTCCTTTGATTTTCCACATAAAAACACATAGATTGCTAGTTTGTGGCACAGCTGAGATTTGAATCTGTGTATGGGTTTTCACTACCAGGGCCCTGGTCTACTATGTCAAGTGGTCTCCCACTACTAAAATGTAGAACATAATTAGGTAGAAGATAGTGTGGTGAGTGGTTCCTCAAAAAATTAAAGAATCATCATGTGATCCAGGAATTCTACTTCTAAAGCATGTACCAATTGAAAACAGGCTTGAACAGATACTTGTACCCCCGTGTTCACAGCAGCATTATTTATAGTATTCAAAAGGTAGAAATAACCCAATGTTCATTGATGAATGAAAGACTAAATGCAAAATGTGTTATCTGCATACAGTGTAGACTATTTTTCAGCCTTAAAAAGGAATGAAATTCTGATACATGCTGCAGTATGGATGAACCTTGACAACTGAAATAAACCAAACACAAAAGGACAAATAATACATGAGTCTACTTTATAAGGTATCTAGAACAGTTAAAGGGCTTCCCTGGTGGCTCACATGGTAAAGAATCCACCTGTGAATGTAGGAGACCCAGATTCCATCCCTGAATCAGGAAGATCCCCTGGAGAAGGAAATGCCAATCCACTCCAGGATTTTTGCCTGGAGAATCCCGTGGACAAGAGGAGATTGGCAGGCTATAGTCCATGGGGTCTCACAGAGTCAGACATGACTGAGTGACTAATATATGCACACAGAACAGTTAAAATCATAGAAACATAAAGTAGAATAGTGGTTGTCAGGGGCTAAGGGGATGAGGGAATGGAGAATTAATGTTTAATGGCTACAAAACTTCAGGAAGATTAAAAAGTTCAGGGGCTTTCCAGGTGGCTCAGGGGTAAAGAATCTGCCTGCAGTATAGGAGCCTAGGGAGACGCAGGTTAGATCCCTGGGTTGGGAAGATCCCTTGGAGGAGGGAATGGCAACCCACTCCAGTATTCTTGCCTGGGAAATCCCGTGGACAGAGGAGCTTGGTGGGCTACAGTCCGTGGGGTCCAGAGATAGATGGTGGTGATGGCTGCCCCTAGCTGTACCCCCTCAATGCCATTGAACTGTACACTTAAAAGTGGGGGAAATGGTACATTTTATTATATATGTTAGAAGGTTAGACACTCAGTCATCTCCAACTCTTTGTGACCCCATGGATTGTAGCCTGCCAGGCTCTGCTGTCCATGGGATTCTCCAGGCAAGAGAATGGGTGGGCACTGGAGTGGATAGCCATTCCTTCTCCAGGATATCTTCCTGACCCAGGGATCAAATCCGGGTCTCCTGCACTGCAGGCAGATTCTTTACCGTCTGAGCCACCAGGGAAGCCCATATATATTATACCACACACACACACACACACACACACACACACACAAAATAATCAGAACTTAGGTTTACCCTAAACCACAAAACAGTAGTATCATGTATGATCTACTTGGTAAGAAATGACTTAACAGTAATTAACTAAGCAAGCCTTCTGCTCTTCCTCAGCAGCTATAAAGCTTATACTTCGTTTTCGCTAAATAAAGATCAACATAAGTAACTAACAGAATGATTCTCTCAAGATCAGTATCAGATGGACCAGCATGAAACAGAAAGTGTCAGGATGAATTCCATCAAGAATAGCTTATCTCAAAGGACATCCACTAACATCTTATTCCTTAATTACCTTTGAAGTAAATCAAAACATTTTTTCCATGAAAAAGAAATCTTGAAATATTACTTGGGAAAATGGGTGCAAATTTTCTTCTCAAATGTATAATGGGAATAGTAAACACTTTTCCATCACATCTTGGGATTCTTTCAGCAATATTTTAAAATAATTATATTGGTTCATTTAAGTGCCCTAGATTCTGGCTCCATTTGATTATTTATATAAAAATACAGAGATCAAATATGATATAGGCATTAATGTTCTTGGATCAGTCAGTGCTTTTTGCCATTGTTTCTTGGTTAGAAGCCTCATAGCAATCAAATAAAAATTTTCCTTGTGCTCAGTCCAGAGCTATGAAAGGAGCCAAATCTACGTTATAGGATTTACTCATTTAAGAAATAACCAGAATGTCATAATTTTTCTTCCCAAAACTCAATGATCTTATAAAAAAATAAATTAATATGGCAATTAAATAACCCTTTTCATAATATACAAACTCATTCTCATCAGAATGTGGAGATACAGGCAACTGGTCATTTCCTACTTTGTCATTATTTGGACTTTTTCTTGTGCTTGAACTATTCTGTTATTACATGAGTGGCTTCCTCACATTTTCCAGGCTTTACCTCAGGTGTTACTTACTCGGGCCAGCTCTGGCCACACCCTATCTGAAGTCTCCTCACCATCACCCTGTCACTCTCCATAAGGTCCTCAGATCCTTCCCTTGGTGGCACTTGAACACTGTCTGAAGTTATCTGGTTTGTGTATTCATTAACTAGTTTCTTGTTTGCCTCCCACCCTTAGAACAAGAGCTCCGCAAAGGCAGGGAAGGGGCATCTTGTACCCTGCTCTGCTCCTCACAGCCGGCAGAGGCGTGGGCTCGTAGCAGATGCATTTGTTTTTCTACTTGTGCTTTACAACTCAGCATGTAAACGGACTCAGAGTCTTGCCCTGGGAAGCGCAGACATACTGTTATGCACAGCTCTTTTCTCTAAGGATGCTACTGTAGGCTCATCTGCTGGGGGCCAGGACAACAAAAGTGGTGACCTAGAGTGTATTGAAAGGAAAGCTACGATAAACCTAGACAGCATATTAAAAAACAAAGACATCACTTTGCTGACAAAGGTCCATATAGTCAAAGCTATGGTTTTTACAGTAGTCATGTGTGGATGTGAGAGTTGGGTCATGAAGAAGGCTGAACTCTGAAGATCAATAATGTGTTGCTAGAGAAAACTCTTGATAGTCCCTTGGACTGCAAGGAGGTCAAACCAGTCAATCCTAAAGGAAATCAACCCTGAATATTCATTGAAAGGACTGATGCTGAAGTTGAAGCTCCAATACTTTGGCCACCTGATGCTAAGAGCCAACTTGTTGGAAAGGACCTTGATGCTGGGAATGATTGAAGGCAGGAGGAGAAGGGGATGGCAGAGGATGAGATGGTTGAACGGCATCACTGACTCAATGGACATGAGTGAGCAAACTCCAGGAGATAGTGAAGGACAGGGAAGCCTGGTGTGTTTCAGTCCATGGGGTTGCAAAGATTTAGACACGGCTGAACAACCACCACCACAGAGGGTGTTAAGAAAGAGCTGCTTGCTCCTTCTGCCTAATTTTACTCCAACCTGGTTTTCCCAGAGCCCCTTAAAGTTACTTTTAAAGTGATACCTGCTTTCTCATTTGCCACAATTCCTTGGGGGAAGTAACTTTCTTGGGCACTCCATGAAATCAAGGGCTGGCTGGATTAAAGAAGATTTAGACCTCTCTATTTTCTCATTATCATGCTATCCTAGTACCTTAAAATGACACATACCCCTAACAAGTAACAAGCATGAAGCTGGCCTGTCTTTCCTCCTCTCTTCTCTGAGGACCAGCATCATGTACAACCTTAGCTATGAATCTGTAGGGACCACAGTGAACCAAACACATGAAACCCAAGTCTTTTTGTCTTCCTATTTTAGACATGGAAAAAATCAAGTAACACCCTCTAGATCCTTGACTTTACAGCTTGAAAGAGTAAAGCAAGGCTACAGATATGAGTAAAATTTTCTTAAGACCATTTTCAAACCATATAATTCCAGGGTTCCTCTGCAGTATTTTGTATAGGTAGTCATGACACATCTCTGAATTGATAATGAACAGCTGGCAACAAAGCATCTTGATCGGCCAGGTATTTGTTTTTTTTAAAGGGTTCAAACAAAAACTCAAAAACTAAGACCAGAGCAGACTTTTATTTGTTCCCCAGCCATGGCAGATAGCTAATTGTCCCCCTTCTTGTATAACAAAACAGAATGCCTTATTTTTAGAAGGTCATGGCCATGCAAGATAACTAACTAAACTTCTCAGTCTCCCTTGTAACTAGGTATGTAAGTGTGAGTGTAAGTGACAAGCAACAGGCAAATCACATCCTTAAAAGGAGTGGGCTTGGTCTCCCCGCTCTCCCCCTTCCCATGGCCGGGATGTGATGTGGTGCTGAGCCAGCCTGAGCAATGAGGGTGGCAGTAACACTCAGGCTATGAAGGGCTAGAAAGAAGCCAGCTTGTCAGACCAGAGTCCCTAACCCTTCAGAGTCACATCTCACCTGGATCACTTATGCCTAGATTGCTAACATGAGAAAGAAAAACACAACCATCTTCTTTAAGTCACTGTTAACTTGTAAGTTTCTGTTTTAGCAAAGTTTCCTTGATGGTTCAGATGCTGTTTCATCATTTTTGCAAAGTGCCTTTAGGATCTCAAAATGATGAACTTCTGGAGTTGAAAAAGAACTTCAAGTTTACTACCCTCTCCTCTCAGTTGATTGATGAGGAAGTTGAAGGTAAACTTCCTGAGCCACACAGGTAGCTGAGAGGAGGACTAGGGCTCAAATCTCCTGAATTTCCATTCATTGTTCATTTCCTTTGTGGTCCAATTAACAGAACTATCTGGAAATGAT
This sequence comes from Bos mutus, assembly GCF_027580195.1. NCBI lineage: Eukaryota > Metazoa > Chordata > Mammalia > Artiodactyla > Bovidae > Bos > Bos mutus. The sequence continues at coordinate 98,181,851 of NC_091623.1, read as the reverse complement.
TCTGGGGGCTTCCTCTGAGGCACCTGGGCAAGTTACTAGCTGGGGTCCAGGGCCACCTTTTCCCCAGACAACCTAACAGCATATGCCTATAAGGCTGCTGTAAAGTTTCACTTTTCTCCAATGAAACTGATTCTTTTTCCTACGACCTAGCATTGTGGAAATTGGCAAGGACCCATAGGAATATGTAAGTTGGAAGCTCAGAAGGCACAAACTTGCCTCACTCCACTCTATAATATTATAAGTATTATTATTCACATGAAATTTGATAATATAAGAAATTTTCTGTACCAGGGGTAGGTTCATCTGTCAAGGGAGCAGCACAGAGAATTATAAATCATTTAGTTTCAAGGTCTTCTATTGAAACCAGGTGCCCACTCACAGCTCCCTTTGGACAAAGGGCATTGGTAGAGTCATGATTAAGAAAGCTGTCCAAGGTCCCATGGAAAGTGGAAGGTAAAATCCAGCTCTTAGCATGCAAGGTTATGCTCAGGCTTATCCTTGCATTTCTACCTTTTTTAAAGGTCTTATTGGGTTGGCAAAGAAGTTCACTCTGGTTTTTTCCTAAGATGCTATGGAAAACCCTGAAGGAACTTTGTGGCCAATTCAGTACATGGCAATTTATTTATGAAGTGAGGAGCTTATATCTGAATTCTGTAAGTTCTATATTTATATACAATTAGTGAACATTTCTCACCATCATCATTTTCATCAAACACTGGTGGTTTGCTTGAAGTGTTGGCTCCCATAGTCGAGTCTACCCAGACGTGGACCTTCCACTTACATTATTCCAACAGAAACATTCATCTTCACTCAAAAGGGGTCTGGAAACCTCAGCTAGGTATCTGGGAGATAAAAAGAAAAGGAATTCTTATGATATGGTGTACTAAAGTGTACCTGATTACAGACAGTAGCTGAAATTAAGTTAATCTGAACCTCTGCAGTAAAATGTTTCATTCTTGAAAATGACAATTTCCGAAATAACAGAGAACATCTAACATCTGGGAGCACCCACTACATGGCCTCATCAGAAGTGGACCTGGACTTATAAAGAGGGAGGAAAGCAAAATATTTTTCTAAGTGTGAAGACAAGTTTAAAAGGAGGTCAGCAGTGCTTTTTTAAAAAAATTACTTTAGGCCATGCTGTGTGGCCTGCAGTGTCTTAATTCCTCCGCCAGGGATTGAACCTGGGCCCCTGTAGTGAAAGTGCTGAGTCCTAACCACTGGACCACCAGGGAATTCCCAGCAGTGCTCTATGTAACACATATAAAAGAAACATTGTATTATGATTTTCTATATCTTTGAGAAAATAGGTTAATTATAAACATTTTTCGATGGGTGATCAAGTTAATTTTCAGTCATAAAAAGACATCCCCTCTTTCCTCTGACCCTGGAAGTTACTATAATATCAAAGGCACAAGTTCTGAGTTTGGGCTTGACCATGCCAGCAAATCGCAGAGTTTCATGGAACATATTTCTTTTCTCCCCTGAACTTGAAGATCATAACAGTCCTCACCTCAAAGACAAATGAAATCACATTTAATTTGTGATAATACTTAATGTATTTTCACAGTACAGGTGCTCAATAATTGTTGGCAGCTAGGAAGCTCGGATAATACGCAAGAGCTAAAAAGCCCTGAAAAGTGTATATTTACAGCTTTGATCATTTTTAACATAATTATAAAAACAACTTTACTTTCCTGGAAACTGGTATGGAAAGCTGACACTGATAATGGCTTTTAAATTGCCCATCTCTCAAGTGGGAGAAACAATGCCTTCTGCAGAAATCACAAGCTTAGATGCCTACAAGAGCCAGAGGGAAATGCAAATGAATGAGCTGGACCAGGGGGAAGATATTACTGCCTGCTGGGACACTGGCGACCTGCGAAATCCAGCCTCCATCAAAAGGATTGTTGCTAAAGTGCAAACACAGGCCCTGGGGCCAGATATTTAGGTCTACCCTGCAAAAGGATAAAAACCTAGATTTTATATAAAACAATATTTAAAAGTTCATATCAGCCATATGACTTGAGCATATCTCATGCATGGGACAAATATGGCTCATCAATTCAGTTCAGTGACTCGGTTGTGTCTGACTCTTTGCGACCCATGGACTTCAGCATGCCTGTCCCTGTCCATCACCAGCTCCTGAACCTGCTCAAGCTCATATCCATTGAGTCGGTGATGCCATCCTACCATCTCATCTTCTGTCATTCCCTTCTCCTCCTGCCTTCAATCTTTCCCAGCATCAGGGTCTTTTCCAACGAGTTGGCTCTCAGCATTAGGTGGCCAAAGTATTGGAGCTTCAGCTTCAGCATCAGTCCTTTCAATGAATATTCAGGACTGATTTCATTTAGGATGGACTGGTTTGATCTCCTTGCAGTCCCAGGTACTTTCAAGAGTCTTCTCCAACATGAGACAATCTGTGTGAGGCAACTAGCACCATGCCTGGCACATAATTTGCAAAGTATTAATATTAGTTATTGCTACTTTTATTAGTGCAATATTTCCTTATCATGTATTATTTTTAATATGCCACCTGTTGATTTCCTCTTGAACTTTTTGCACATGACAGGAATACAAGTTAGAGTCAGAATAGAAAAAAGTGTCCCAAGTGAACCTGGACTAAGGATGAGTAATTGAAAAGGAATTTGAGTAGCCCCTATGCAAATCTAGAAGAAAAGCTCCTTTTCCTATTAGAGGAAATGTAAGTAAAGCCTTCATTTGGAAGTCAGACTCATTAAGGAAATGCTACTTTTCATAATGAAAGCCAACTGCTGGCAAAGTGCCTTCTGGACTTGAAAAAGCAGCATTAAATGGAGAGCAAAGACAGAGTCAGCAATTAGGAAGCAAGAGATTAAATAATATGGGGGAGGGGAGGGAGGGGCAGGAGGTAACAGGTGGTTGGAGGAAGCTCAGAGGGGATGATGGAGATGAGAGAGAGAGAGAGAGAGAGAGAAAGAACTCAACTGTATCTCTGGGCTACAAACAAAGGGTTTGTAATCCCTGAGGAAGAGAGTGAGGAAGAAGTGGGTGGGATACTCTTAGTATTTCCTTGCAGGCTAGGGAGAAGCAATGGAGTGCCCTGTGTGTTTCATTATTGCATTCAGAGTCCAGAATAAGTGGGGAATAGTAAAGGTTGAGCCACAGATGACATCAGAGAGGCTTAGTCCTAAAGAGAACATCAATTTTAAGGAGTTGTGATTATTAATATTGCAGACAGGGGCTATATTCTCTTCAATTTTGTGAGTAAAACCTCAGTACACATAGCTTTCACACCACACTCCAAGCCTGCCACTCTTAGATTTTTCTTCACATCTCAGGCTTTTCTCAAGTAGCCCATCTTCCCACAACACAAAGTGTACTAAGCACTGACCTTGTAACTTGTCAGGTCAGAAACAGAAAGAGGGATATGATCACAATTTGCCATATTTCCGAGTTCTGTTCTGATGTGCAGACAATTTTGTTTACCAAAGATCCAGTGATGTTCTTTAGTGTAGGAAGAAAATATGTAAACAGGGAACCACTCTTGTTTGGGGGATGGGCAGAAGACTTGGCCTATTGGGTTGTAGCTTATCCATTGTGTTTAATACACCCAATCCTGTCTAGAATCGTCTTTCTCTTTTTTCTCCCTTTGTAGATAACCAAACTGGTAACTTTCCCTCATATCCAGAAAGAAATCAACTTTTTCCTAGCAGGCAAATGGAGACACATCTTTTCCATTCCACTGAACAGGGCCCAGAAGAGCTACAGGCCTTTCCTACCAACCCCCACACCCTTTCCTAACCTGATATTAACTCTGCAGTGTTACATAAGCATCATTTTGAGATATCAAGGGGGCAGTCACCACCCATGGAAACGAACATCCTAGACAGAAAATATAAGAGAAACAGCAATGTGTCTCATTAAGGAAATGAAGGAGTTTCTAGATTCCCCCTTGACCTGGCCACTTATCAGATTATTAACTGTAGACAGTGTTTGACCTTTGGCCTACACTTTGGGAGGAGGTCAACAGGTGAGCTGCTCCAAGCAGCTCAGGCTCCCTAGGTAAAGAGGTGTCTTCTGCAGGAAGAACCTATGCTGTGATGCAAAAAAGGTGTAACTTCCGACAGAACCATCTAGTTTTATTCCCACAAGATATGCACAGACATAACTTATTTTGTTTGCATCCGAACAACAAAACTGCTTAAACAGAGGTAAATTTAGAAACACAAGAAAGAAAGAAAATATCCTGAAAAAAATCCAAGTTAACATCACTTGCAGTTAACTATTATTTATAATTCATCAACTTTTGCTTTATCATTTTTATATATTAAAACCTATAGGAAAATAGTTTTTCCACCTCAATCTTCATGCCAAATTCATTCCGCTTCATACTTCCCCCAAACAGCTGCGATTATGAATGTGATTGTATACATTTTACAGACTACTTTCTGTGATTTTACACACACAACGTGTCTTTTAAAATGTCACCTAAGTGACATCAGACAATAGGTATATTTTGCATCTTACTGATCATTACTTGTGCTATCTACAAGTATAATGTAGATTATACATTATACAGCTCTGATTTCTGCTTTTAAGTGCTGCATAGCAGTCCACTGTATGACTCCATGGCACTTGGTATAAAACCATTCCAATTCTTCAGCTTTGGGGCAGGTGTGTGTGGGGGGGCGGCGAGAGCGGGGGGAATTCTGGTGGAGATGAAGCCAGCCATCAAAGGCAGTGTTGGCTTGTTTTGAGGCTGGATAAGAGTAACAAGCAGAAATATTGATACCTCCCACACTTACCCCGCAAATATTTTTTGAAGTCTGTCTGTGTCTCTACCTGAGCCAGAGGCTGGTGGACAAAGTGGAGTACACATTTCTAAGAAGCTAGGAATGGTCCCTATCAGCTTGTGGTGGGTCATCCCGACTGCCTGCTTTTGTCTTTTTTCTCTTTCCTTTCAACTTCCTAGCTTCCCACCAGTGCTCTTAGTATGCAGGTTTATTTAAAAGGAAAAAGATCTAGAGCATCACTCACCTAGCTCCGTTATCCCTTCACGCCTTCGGAGAAGCTCAGACTGGTGCTTCCACCCGGGGAACAGGAGCTAAAAGAGCAACTCTGAGCAAGAGGAGTGAGCGGGGAATGGAACCTACCAGCCTGGGTGCCCCGGCGGCCGGTGTGAGCGCCGGCTGGGCGGAGGCGGGCGGGCACCTGCGGCTGGGCTGCCGAAGGGTCCAAGCGCCAGCCGAGCGCGCAGCTGCTCTGGGAGGGGTGGCTCCAGGGCGGAGGCCAGACGGCGGCCGGGCGGCCCCAGGCGCCCTGCTCCGCGGAAGCGGTCAAGCCGTCTCCTGGGTTCCAAGCTGCGCCGGAGGAAGGCGAGGAGGAGGACAGCGCGGTGGGGAGCTGGCGGCGGGGTTCCGCGGCGACTTGGCACGATCGGGAGCCGCCGGCAGGCAGAGCACGCCTCGACTTCCCGGACCGAGACCCGGTTTCCCTGAAGTGACCCCCTTCCCCGCGCAGGAAGCTCAGGCGGCGCCGGGGAGGAAAGTGGATGTGGGAATGGCAGATTCTTAGACTTCCTAAGGGATGTTACGAAGATCCAAGAGAAGGTTGAGAATTTTATAGATCCTGACCTGCAGGATCGTTTAACGATTCCGGTTTCACAGATTTCCCCGTTTCACAGCTGGGGAAATTGAGACACAGAGAAGGAAAATGCTTGTCCAGTGTAACAGAATTAATGGAGAGAACCTTTTCTAGACCCGGATCTCTTGGCTCCCCGAGGCCCCGTGTTTAACCTCAGTCCCACTCGAAGTTTCTTTGTTCTCTTCCATGGCAGCTCCCTCTATCTCCCCTCTGTAATAATCAACACGCTTGAAATAACTTCTTAACGTTTTCCCTCTGACTCAGGAGTCACACACAGTTAAGCCATTGGAGAATTGACACATAGGTTTCTTTTCTTTCTTTTCTTTTCTTTTTTTGGATTTTGAAGATCCCCTGGAGAAGGGTATGGCAACCCACTCCAGTATTCTTGCCTGGAGAATACCATGGACAGAGGAGACTGGTGGGCTACAGTCCATGGGGTCCTGAAGAGTCAGGCAGGACTGAGTAACTTACACTTTCACTTTTCATAGTTGCTTTACTGTATATAAAATAGATAACTCCTGGCACATAGGTTTCTTACGGAAATGACCAGGGTGTGAGAAGGTGGTCAGTGGTGAGGCAGGGAGACCAGAGGGTGTAGGTCTAGTCTAAGAGTGGGTTGGAAACAGTTTATATTCAAGTCAAGCATTCCCCTGCAATGTGAAAATGCCAGCTCTGTGTTGCCAAAAATTCAGATTTTAAAAGAGAAGCTAGAAATGAGAACTTCTGTGTGAAATCTCCCGTCATTTATAAACATTGGCAAATTTTAAAAATGTTTAAAAACTATGTGGGTCCAACAAAATGTGTCTGTGGCTGAAATGTATTTTTTCAGACTCCACTTTTTAAAATTTGTCTAGATATAAAATTGCACAGAGTTCTGGAACCACCTTGAGGTTCAGTTTAGTTCAGTTCAGTCACTCAGTCATGTCCAAATCTTTGCGACCCCATGGACTGCAGCATGCCAGGCTTCCCTGTCCATCACCAGCTCCCAGAGCTTACTCAAATTCATGTCCATTGAGTCAGTGATGCCATCCAACTATCTCATCCTCTGTTGTCCCCTTCTCCTCCTGCCTGTAATCTTTCCCAGCATCATGTCTTTCCCAATGAGTCAGTTCTTTGCATCAGGTGGCCAGAGAATTGGAGTTTCAGCTTCGGCATCAGTCCTTCCAGTGAGTATTCAGGACTGATCTCCTTGCAGTCCAAGGGACTCTCAAGAGTCTTCTCCAACACCACTCATGGGTACAGTCTATCCTAGGAATGTAAAACTTGACCTAACCTTGAACTTCAACTGGCCTACTCTCTCCTTTGACAGTGGAGGTCCTGAGGAAGGAATTTCCTAAAACCCAAACAGTGAGTTGGAGGCAGAACTCTGTAGAAATTTACTTTATATTGCCAGCTCCTTATGAAAACCTGTTTGAGAGAGGATCATATATGTAGCTGAACATTTAAAGTGGGATTTTGGTCAATTTCCAAAACAGGACAATCCAATTTAGAAAAAAAAAATTTTTTTTAAGAATTTATTTTGGAGGAAGGCATGTTATTTTTAAGGCACAAATCAGACACCTGACTGAAAATACATTGTTTTTACATAACATCTGGTAGTTTCCAAAATACTTTTGATTGTCTTCATGGCATTAGAGGGGCAGTACAGACTTATTGGACCTATATTTTTATCAGCCTCTCTCCACTAGGAGATAACAATATCCATTTTATCACTGAGAAAACTGAGGTTGCAACAAAGTGGGCTGCAACTAGAACGGAAGTCTCTGAAAGCCGATTTTGGTGACAGTTAGTATAATGAGCTTTGGAGTTTCCAGTTTTAGTAAAGGGTGTAAAGCTCACTCCTATCAGCTATGATTGATGGAGGATTAAATGAAATAATATATATAAAGCAGCATAGTATTCTTGCCTGGGGAATCTCATGGACAGAGCAACCTGGTAGGCTACAGTCCGTGGGTTGGAAAGAGTTGGACATGACTGAGCGACCAAGCACAAGGAACGCAGAGTAAGTAGTCAGAAACTGGCCACCTTAAGGCTGTCATTTTAATTAGCAGGCTGCCAGATTCTGCCCCAGTACTTTTCAGATATCTTTTGGCTTCCAGTGTGATGCAGTGGTTGGGACAATCCCTTGGAGTAGGAAATAGCAGCCCACTCCAGTATTCGTGCCTGGAAAATTTCATGGAGAGAGGAGCCTAGGGTGCTACAATCCATGGGGTCCCAAAGAGTTGGACATGACTGAGTACACATGGTTTGTAAATATTTTTTTGTCAGTACAGTAACTTTTTCTTAAAACTACTCATCAGTCCTAATGTATTCAGTCATGTAAAGGCTTGGCATACCCTGGGTTTTATAGAAAAAATATTGATCCTTATTCTTGTATCATATATAGTCTATCAAATGCAGACCTGTTTCAAAGAGCTGATTGTGTTTTAACCTTTTCTTTACTCATTCACTCATATTCTCTTGTCCTTATTCCTATCTTAAAGCTGTTTAAGGAGACTGCCATCAAGCAGTTAGTCGCTAGAGTAGGACACGACTGAGCGACTTCACTTTCACTTTTCCCTTTCATGCATTGAGAAGGAAATGGCAACCCACTCCAGTATTCTTGCCTGGAGAATCCCAGGGACAGGGAAGCCTGATGGGCTGCCGTCTATGGGGTCGCACAGAGTCGAACACGACTGAAGTGACTTAGCAGCAGCAGCAGCAGCAGAGAGACTAACCCAGCCAGATACTTTTATGATCTTTGGAGCCCCCTCGTGGGTAAGAGAATGAAGTGACCAGTAAACCAGTGAGGAAGTCTTGTCCAGACAGATTCCCAGAATTTTTTTGTTTAATGTTTTTTTTTTTTTTTATTGTGGTAAAAGTCACATACTATAAAACACACTGTTTTAACCATATTTAAGTATTCATTTCATCGGCACTAAGTACATTGACATTATTGTACAACTCTCACATCCTCCTTCTCCTTAATTTTTCCTAAACTGAAGCTCTCTCCCCATTAAACATTAAGTCCCCATTCCCTTCCCACCACCCTACCACCCCAGACCCCTGGCATCCTCCAGTATATTTCTGACTTTCTGAATTTGACTATTCTATTCTAGGTACATTGTATAAGTTAGATATCCAGAATTTTAAAAAAAAATGCTTTTTTTGAGTCATGGCTTATAACACAAACACTAATACTGTACCAACCCAACCATGACATTTTTGGCTTGAAGCTGTCCACTGGGTTCTACCACATTGATAATAAAGTGACACTTTTTTTCACCAGTAGGTAAAACCTTATTGCACTCATCTCACACGCTAGTTAAGTAACGCTCAAAATTCTCCAAGTCAGGCTTCAGCATTATGTGAACCGTGAACTTCCAGATGTTCAAGCTGGTTTTAGAAAAGGCAGAGGAACCAGAGATCAAATTGCCAACATCCTCTGGATCGTCAAAAAAGCAAGAGAGTTCCAGAAAAGCATCTCTTTCTGCTTTATTGGCTATGCCAAAGCCTTTGACTGCATGGATCACCACAAACTGTGGAAAATTCTTCAAGAGAGGGGAATACCAAACTACGTGACCTGCCTCTTGAGAAACCTGTATGCAGGTCAGGAAGCAACAGTTAGAACTGGACATGGAACAACAAGACTGGTTCCAAATAGGAAAAGGAGTACGTCAAGGCTGTATATTGTCACCCTGCTTATTTAAGTTATATGCAGAGTACATCATGAGAAATGCTGGACTGGATGAAGTACAAGCTGGAATCAAGATTGCTGGGAGAAATATCAATCACATCAGATATGCAGATGACACCACCCTTATGGCAGAAAGTGAAGAAAAACTAAAAAGCCTCTTGATGAAAGTGAAAGAGGAGAGTGAAAAAGTTAGCTTAAAGCTCAACAGAAATCTAAGAACATGGCATCCGGTCCCATCACTTCATGGGAAATAGATGGGGAAACTGTGGAAACAGTGTCAGACCTTATTTTTCTGGGCTCCAAAATCACTACAGATGGTGACTGCAGCCATGAAATTGAACAATGCTTACTCCTTGAAAGTAAAGTAATGACCAACCTAGACAGCATATGGAAAAGCAGAGACATTACTTTGCCAACAAAGGTCCATCTAGTCAAGGCTATGGTTTTTCCAATGGTCATGTATAGATGTGAGAGTTGGACTATAAAGAAAGCTGAGCACCAAAGAATGGATGCTTTTGAACTGTGGTATTGAAGAAGACTTTTGAGAGTCCCTTGGACTGCAAGGAGATCCAACCAGTCCATCCTAAAGGAGATCAGTCCTGAGTGTTCATTGGAAGGACTGATATTGAAGCTGAAACTCCAATACTTTGGCTACCTGATGAGAAGAGCTAACTCATTGGAAAAGACTCTGATGCTGGGAAAGATTGAAGGCAGGAGGAGAAGGGGACAACAAAGAATGACATGTTTGGATGGCATCACTGACTCGATGGACATGAATTTGGGTAAACTCCGGGAATTAGTGATGGACAGGGAAGCCTGGTGTGTTGTGGTCCACGGGGTCACAAAGAGTCGGACACGACTGAATGACTGAACTAAACTGAAAACCTTATACTGTCCATTCTCTGCCAGTTGTTCCAACTTCATCTAGGGCTAGTCACTCCAGTGATCATGGCTTTCTGTAGCACATGCTGAGCTTGTCCCCACCAGGACACTTGAACGGCTCTTGTTCATACATGGACATGGTTCTGAACTCTTTATCAGTTAGCTCTCAGTTCACCTTTCTCTAATTGAGAGAAACCTTCCCTCAACTTCTTACCTGAAGTTGTTTCCCTGCCACTTTCTCCATTCCCCACCACACTAATTTCTTCCATCTTATCACTTATCATAACCTATAATTAATTTGCTCATGTAAATTCTTTGCTATGTTTTCCCCCATTGAACCCAGGCCCTGCAAGGGAAAGAATAGTATCTGTCTTATCTACTTATCTGCCATTATACATCAAATGCTGAACCAGTTTTTGATAAATAGATAGTATTTAATTATATACTTTTTCATCATTCTTTTTATTAATTTTTCTTAATAAATGCTCATTTAAAAATGTTTATGCTGTACAGTGTTGTGTTGGTTTCTGCCATACAACAGTGTAAATCAGCCCTAAGTATACACATGTCCCCTTCCTCTACAGCCTTCCTCCCACCCCCACCCCTTTCCACCCCTCTAGGTTATCAGAGAGCATCAGGTTGAGCTCCCTGTGTTATAGAGCAACTTCTTAATAGCTATCTATTTTAGATATGGTAATATACATGGTTCAATTCATCATTCTTTTTATTTCTTAGTCCAGGAGGAAAATATAAAAAAGATAGATTACCTGTCAAAGCAGTAACCATTCAGGATGTAAATGGACCTTTCAGTTCAGTTCAGTCACTCAGTTGTGTCCAACTCTTTGTGACCCCATGAACCACAGCACACCAGGCCTCCCTGTCCATCACCAACGCCAGGAGTTCACCCAAACCCATGTCCATTGAGTCAGGGATGCCATCCAACCATCTCATCCTCTGTCGTCCCCTTCTCCTCCTGCCCCTAATCCTTCCCAGCATCAGGGTCTTTTCCAATGAGTCAGCTCTTCGCATCAGGTGGCCAAAGTATTGGAGTTTCAGCTTCAACATCAGTCCCTCCAATGAACACCCAGGACTGATCTCCTTTAGGATGGACTGGTTGGACCTCCTTGCAGTCCAAGGGACTCTCAAGAGTCTTCTCCAACACCATACTTCAAAAGCATCAATTCTTTGGTGCTCAGCTTTCTTTATAGTCCAACTCTCACATCCATACATGACTACTGGAAAAACCATAGCATTGACTAGATGGACCTTTTGGCCATATTTAAAACCGACAAAGACAGTTAAGACATGACAGCTGGACATTAGGATTTTTTGGTTTGGATGGAAGTGTAACCACAACCTGAGATTGATAGGTGTCCAGTGGGGGAGCCCCTGGAGAACACTGGTTACCTCTGGCTGAAGGTGCCAGAAGTTTCTGTAACATTTGATCAGTGTCTTGAAGGATGAATGGAGCATTGTTAGAGGGAGAGCAAGGCATTCCAGATCTGTAGACTGGAGGCATAAAAAGCATAGTTTTATGGGAGACATAGAAAAGATTTAGTGTGACTGGTGAATAAGGAGTAAGTAAGTATAGTGGGAGTAAGAGGGGATGGAAGAAAGTTCTGAAGAACCAAATACACTATGGAAAGGAGCTTGAAGTTTAAACATAATGGCTGTGGGAAGCCCTCAGATGTGTTAGGGAGGAAAATGGACCTCTTTAGAGTTGAATTTTAGTATGATTGCTCTACCCTCTCCCCCTAAGACAAAACTTGATTTTCTTTTGGTCTGATATGCAAATTATTCTGTTACTAAAAGGATAAGTTCTCTCTTGTAACAATAAGAAAATTCTCCTTAGTTTTCAAATAAATCATCAGATCCTAGCATAGTGCTTCAAATTTCAGGAGTTCTCAAATATTTGTTGAATGCAATTTTATGTTCAGTTTTTCCTGGTTTGTCCACTTCTACCAATTTAATCACTTGTAGAAACTCTGTGTAGTAGCCTGAAGTTTTCTTTTAGCTACTATCTTTGCAAAGACCCTCCATTTTATTTCTGAGTTTCATGAAATGAGTGACATTTGTAGTTTCTAAATGGCCTTTACAAATTCTGTTACCTCAAGTTCACAGTTTCTTTTAACAACCCATTCCTGCACGTTTTATCATTTGTGTGCAGTGGGACCAGCATCATGCTAGCAGCTGGAGACACAGAGCTAAGTAGGGCACCCCTGTTCTTGAGGAGCAAGCCCTCGAGTGAGTGAGTGCACAATACATATCTCACTGTCTTCACCACTCTGTCTGTGAGTGTGGCATGGTTTAACAGGTAGAGGGAAACGATAGGATGTAATGGGAACATTTTATATTTATTGTCATAAATAAAAAGATAGACATAGTATCAAATAGTTCCCTCATATGTGCTTACTTGAAAATAAATAACTGAAAAAAGAGAAAGAGAGGGAAGATGGGTGAGTTAAAACACGTAAGAAATAAACAGTCGTGGTGCCTACTGTGCATCCCCATTTGTGGGCTCATTTATTCCACAGCATTCACTGAGGCATGAATAATTTAACTGTCCCCCAGGGAACGTGCACAGGAGAGTGTTGTTGAGAAACAAATTTTGTTAGTGTCTGGCAGATCTGGGTTTGTGTCTTGAGTTCACCATCCAGAGCTTCATGCCCTTGTGCAGTTGTTTAGACTCAGAGTCTTTGTTTCTTGATCTGTGCAATATGGATGCTCGTAGTACATATTCCCAACGAGGATGGCAATGAATAAGTGAGATAATGTACGAAAGCACTTTTTGCCATGCTTAGTGCAGAGAGATACCTAATAATTACATTATTATTATTATTACTACACCAGATCTCTCTCTTTTGTACAAAAAGTGTGAAAGAATGCCCATCTCACTCCACTCTCCTCAGCACTGTTGGTTTGGAAGGATCATTATGGGGAGACCTGGTTACAAAACTGAACGTAATAGATACGTATTCTTAGGAGCTCATCATCTACTCAAACTTCAGGCAAATGAGTGGGCAGTTTCAAGTCTAGGGTCACTGGGACATGGTAACAGAAGTTAGGGTGCTTTGTGAGTACATATAATAAATGAAGTACGTGGTCTAATCTAGGGGTGGCAACAAAGGTGTCACAGGAGTGCGGTCGTCAGGTTCAGTCCTGAAGGTGGAGTACACAGTGGTTGTGCAAAGGGAAGGGGAAGAGAGTGCTTCAGCCCAAGAGAACAGCATGTGCAAAGCTGTGTGGGCAAGAGGGTGGGTTGTGTTCAAGGAAACCAAGGAGCTTCGGTGTGGCCAGGTTGCGAAGGAAGAAACACAGAGAAAACAGCAAGTGCAGTATCCTGCGTGTGACAGAGGTGGCGTGCACTGTGTCACCTCACCTAGTCTGCACGACAAACCCATATATCTGTGCTGCTGTGTTCTGTCTTCAGAAAATGGAAACTCAAACTGTTTCAGCAAGTTTCCCAAACTCCCAGCTCCGGTTTACTACAAAGTCAGCATCCTTCCCACTACACCATAGGCACTATAGGCTTCTTCTCTGTATGGCGTGTGTGTATGTGTGCCTGTGTAGATACCTGTGTGTGACACAATTTTAATCCCTTCTTCTATATCATAAATACAGTAATCAGAAATATAGCCTTAAAGAGAGTGCATGCTCATAAAGTTGTTTTTAAGCCAGAAGATTTCAACCTGGCTTTTCTTTCTTTAAAAATAAGTTTGTTTATTTTTAATTGGAGGACAATTGCTTTACAATATTGTATTGGTTTCTGCCACACATCAACATGAATCAGCCACAGGTATACATATGTTCCTTCGTTTTGAACCTCCCTCCCACCTCCCACACCATCCAACCCCTTCAGCATGACACAAATTCACAATGATGTATTTCAGGTGAATTCCAAGTGTGAAATACACAAATACTTAAAGTTCATATGGTTTCAGTGAAAATCCAAGAAAGGGACTTATTATCCTTCATTACATATCCCTTGTTGTAAGGAGCAAGAAATAAAGATAATGATGATGATAATGAAAGAAAAGAAGAGAAATAGATTAAAACTACTAGTGGGAATTCCCTGGTGGTCCAGTGGTTAAGATTTCACCTTCCAGTACAGGGGGTGTGGATTCAATTCTTGGTAGGGGAACCAAGATCCCACATGCCCCACCCCCCAAAAAACCAAAGCATAAAAGAGAAACAATATTGTAACAAATTCAATAAAGACTTAGAAATGTGGTTCACAGTAAAAAAAATCTTAGAAAAATAAACTAAAACTAATAATAAATATTTATTTATCATTTTTATGTGCCAAGCACTGAACTCAGTACTTTATTTGCATCCTCTCAATGCTACCAAGGCCAATTTTCAGTCGTGAATACTAGGGCTTTAAAAGGTCAGATAGTTGGCCCAGAGTCACAGGACAGAAGCCCAAGTAGTCTGACCTCAAGGTCTGTGCCTTTCACCACTGTAGATGTTTTCTTCTCTGTGTGTGTGTGTGTGTGTGTGTTCAGCCACTAAGCTAAGTCATGTCTAGCTCTGTGACCCTATGGACGATAGCCCACCAGGCTCCTTTGTCCAAGGAATTTGCTAGGCAAGAATACTGGAGTGGGTTGCCATTTCCTTCTCCAGGGGATCTTCCTGACTCAGGGATTGAACCAAGGTCTTTTGCACATCCTGCATTGGCAGGGGGGTTCTTTGATGCTGCACTACCTGGGAATCCTTTCTTCTTCTGTATGACAATCTTAAATATGGATTTAGCATACTGGAGCTCCCTTGTCTCCTGAAACACTGATTGGGTTTAGCTCTGAATCTGTGGAGACATCATCAGCCCCTGCCTCAGATCAGACTTCCCATCTGTGAAATGAAGAAGTTGGACTGAGTTGTTTCTGTGGTCCCTTCTAGTCCTGTTTGTTATTCTGTGATTGTGGAACATGTTCCATGACCTAGCTAGAGTGACCAATGAACACTGCCCAGGACTTCAAGTGTTACTGAGATGTGGAAATTTCAGTCTAGGGAAAACCCGGACTGTTGATCACCTATTACAGTGCCTGCTACTTTGACCTCGCTATTCTGGGCACAAACAGTTTTTGGAGGGTTCTCTGAACTCCTTTGAACTGAGACTACCTGTTTCTTAGATAAGCTCTTGAAGAACTGGAGAGGAGAGTAGATTATTCAGAAGGACAGGGCCTGCTTTCTCCCAGGCATCCTACGCTTGAGTTGTTAGGATAGTTTCACCTTCTTTTCCTTTTACTTCAAAATTGTCGGTTAGTTTGTTTTGCAAATTTGCCTTTGCACTGACTCATTAGGAGTGCACATTGACAAGATTCAGTTCAGTTCAGTTGCTCACTCATGTCAGACTCTTTGCGACCCCATGAACCACACCACACCAGGGCTCCCTGTCCATCACCAACTTCCAGAGTCCACCCAAACCCATGTCCATTTAGTTGGTGATGCCATCCAACCATCTCATCCTCTGTTGTCCCCTTCTCCTCCTGCCCTCAATCTTTCCCAGCATCGGGATCTTTTCAAATGAGTCAGCTCTCCACATCAGGTGGCCAAAGTATTGGAGTTTCAGCTTCAACACCAGTCCTTCCAATGAACACCCAGAACTGATCTCCTTTAGGATGGACTGGTTGGATCTCCTTGCAGTCCAAGGGACTCTCGAGTCTTCTCCAACACCACAGTTCAAAAGCATCAATTCTTTGGTGCTCAACTTTCTTTATACTTCAACTCTCACATCTATACATGACCATTGGAAAAACCATAGCCTTGACTAGATGAACCTTTGTTGGCAAAGTAATGTCTCTGCTTTTTAATATGCTGTCTAGGTTGGTCATAACTTTACTTCCAAGGAGTCAGTTCAGTTCAGTCGCTCAGTCGTGTCCGACTCTTTGCGACCCCATGAATCGCACCACACCAGGCCTCCCTGTCCATCACCAACTCCCGGAGTTCACTCAGACTCACGTCCATCGAGTCAGTGATGCCATCCAGCCATCTCATCCTCTGGCGTCCCCTTATTCCTCTTGCCCCCAATCCCTCCCAGCATCAGAGTCTTTTCTAATGAGTCACCTCTTCGCATGAGGTGGCCAAAGTACTGGAGTTTCAGCTTTAGCATCATTCCTTCCAAAGAAATCCCAGGGGGATCTCCTTCAGAATGGACTGGTTGGATCTCCTTGCAGTCCAAGGGACTCTCAAGAGTCTTCTCCAACACCACAGTTCAAAAGCATCAATTCTTAAGCACTCAACTTTTTTCACAGTCCAACTCTCACATCCATACATGACCACTGGAAAAACCATAGCCTTGACTAGACGAACCTTTGTTGGCAAAGTAATGTCTCTGCTTTTCAATATGCTATCTAGGTTGGTCATAACTTTCCTTCCAAGGACTAAGCGTCTTTTAATTTCATGGCTGCAGTCAACATCTGCAGTGATTTTGGAGCCCAGAAAAATAAAGTTTGACACTGTTTCCACTGTTTCCCCATCTATTTCCCATGAAGTGATGGGACCAGATGCCGTGATCTTCGTTTTCTGAATGTCGAGCTTTAAGCCAACTTTTTCACTCTCCTCTTTCTCTTTCATCAAGAGGATTTTGAGTTACTCTTCACTTTCTGCCATAAGGGTGGTGTCATCTGCATATCTGAGGTTATTGATATTTCTCCCAGCAATCTTGATTCCAGCTTGTGCTTCCTCCAGCCCAGCATTTCTCATGATGTAATCTGCATATAACTTAAATAAGCAAGGTGACAATATACAGCCTTGACGTACTCCTTTTCCTATTTGGAACCAGTCTGTTGTTCCATGTCCACTTCTAACTGTTGCTTCTTGACCTGCATACAGGTTTCTCAAGAGGCAGGTCAGGTATTCTGGTATTCCCGTCTCTTGGAGAATTTTCCACAGTTTATTGTGATCCAGACAAAGGCTTTGACATAGTCAATAAAGCAGAAAGAGATATTTTTCTGGAACTCTCTTGCTTTTTCAATGATCCAGTGAATGTTGGCAATTTGATCTCTGGTTCCTATGCCTTTTCTAAAACCAGCTTGAACATCTGGAAGTTCACGGTTCATGTATTGCTGAAGCCTGGCTTGGAGAATTTTAAGTATCACTTTACTAGCGTGTGAGATGAGTGCAATTGTGCAGTAGTTTGAGCATTCTTTGGCATTGTCTTTCTTTGGAATTGCAGTGAAAACACCTTTTCCAGTCCTGTGGCCACTGCTGAGTTTTCCAAATTTGCTAGCATATTGAATGCAGCACTTTCACAGCATAATCTTTCAGCATTTGAAATAGCTCAACTGGAATTCCATCACCCCCACTAGCTTTAGCCTCTTGATGAAAGTGAAAGTAGAGAGTGAAAAAGTTGGCCTAAAGCTCAACATTCAGAAAACGAAGATCATGGCATCTGGTCCCATCACTTCATGGGAAATAGATGGGGAAACAGTGGAAACAGTGTCAAACTTTATTTTTCTGGGCTCCAAAATCACTGCAGATGTTGACTGCAGCCATGAAATTAAAAGATGCTTACTCCTTGGAAGGAAAGTTATGACCAACCTAGATAGCATATTGAAAAGCAGAGACATTACTTTGCCAACAAAGGTTCGTCTAGTCAAGGCTATGGTTTTTCCAGTGGTCATGTATGGATGTGAGAGTTGGACTGTGAAGAAGGCGGAGCGCCGAAGAATTGATGCTTTTGAACTATGGTGTTGGAGAAGACTCTTGAGAGTCCCTTGGACTGCAAGGAGATCCAACCAGTCCATTCTGAAGGAGATCAGCCTTGGGATTTCTTTGGAAGGAATGATGCTAAAGCTGAAACTCCAGTACTTTGGCCACCTCATGCGAAGAGTTGACTCATTGGAAAAGACTCTGATGCTGGGAGGGATTGGGGGCAAGAGGAATAGGGGACGCCAGAGGATGAGATGGCTGGATGGCATCACTGACTCGATGGACGTGAGTCTGAGTGAACTCCGGGAGTTGGTGATGGACAGGGAGGCCTGGCGTGCTGCGATTCATGGGGTCACAAAGAGTTGGACACGACTGAGCGACTGATCTGATCTGATCTGATCTGATCCACTAGCTTTGTTCGTAGTGATGCTTCCTAAGGCCCACTTGACTTCCCATTCCAAGATGTATGGCTCTAGGTGAGTGATCACACCATTGTGATTATCTGGGTTGTGAAGATCTTTTTTGTACAATTCTTCTGTGTATTCTTTCCACCTTTTCTTAATATCTTCTGCTTCTATTAGGTCCCTATCATTTCTGTCCTTTATCGAGCCCATCTTTGCCTGAAATGTTCTCTTGGTATCTCTAATTTTCTTGATTACAGCACTGCTATTCCATTTGAAGAAGGAAATGGCAACCCACTCCAGTATTTTTGCCTGGAGAATCCCATGGATGGAGGAACCTGGCGGGCTACCATCTATGGGGTCACAAAGAGTTGGGCACGACTGACTAAACAACAACAAACAATTCCATTTGAAATGACCTCCACAGATGAAAGGAAATGGTTATGTACCAACACTAACTCCATTTTATTAAGCACCTGCACTTCAAAAGGCGCTTTGTGTGCACTAAATGAATTTTGACAACAGTGGTTCCAGATAGCTATTATTATCCACACTTTAAGGGCAAAGAACCTAAGACTCAGAGAAGATGAGTAACTTACTGAAATAAACAACTAAATCTAAACTAGAATTTGAACACTGGTCAGAGTCCCTGTTTCTCAGAGTCCCTGTTTTTCCAAATTCAGAGTCTCTGTTTTACCCATGCAAGTGGTGACTTCTGCTGTGCAAAACAGCTACAGTTTCTAGTTTATTTGAATATGGATGCTGCTTATGTTCTTGAAGATTCCAAGTGAACTACATTTAGACATCTGGCTTCTTGCTTTTAAACCCTGACTTTCCTGTACAGAAAACCGGGATCATTTCTTCAACAGTAAAGAAGCAAGTGTCTTAGATACTGCTGTATTTTTCCCCTACTTTGTAAATTCTGTTTCATTAGAACAGAGTTGCATTTCCAGTTCTTGTAAGAGTAAGTAAAGATGTATTTTTATCATTAGAATAAACAGACAGTATCAATGGAAAGTTTAAAAAGTACTGTTTCCATGGACTTAGGTAATTCAGGCAACAAGAAATAACATTTCAATGAATCTCAGCGTTTCAAAGAATTTACTTATTAAACTTCAGTTTTGAATAATATAAATTCCAAAATGTGTCTGTTTAAATCCAGTATATAATACTAGAAAATCCTAACTCTTAAGTATAAAAAAATAGATGAAAATATAATTTTGAAATCTAATCATTAATCAGCATTAGCACTCTTTTTGCAGTATCTAAACAAACAAAATCACAAAATTATGGCAGTGTTGCAAACATTTATTGTATGCTTACTGTGTGAATTTAATCCTCACAAAAGCCTATGGATAAATAAATTTTCCTCTTGTACTAACACAGAATCTAAAGTTCAGCCAGATTAATTTATGTGACTAAGAAATATGAGAGAAAATATTAGAAACCATATTGGAAACTTAGTCAACCTAATATCACTAGGTTGTATTATCTCAGAATTATTTCAGAAATTTCTTTATTTTTTAATTCTTTCTCTGGGATGTTCTATTGTATATATATTGTATTGTAAGCCTAGATAACTCAGACAAGGTTACTTCTTATGACTATAAATTATTCAGTACATTTTAGTGCATCCATTGTTAATCTGATCCCATAATGTATGTGTGTATCTGATTGCAAACACTCTGGCTATTCTTATGCAGCTTAGAATTTGGAAAAAATGTTGAAATATTAATTCCATTTTTCTAACTTTTTTTTGACTATAGCCTCTTTTAAATATGGTCTGTTTTTCCACATTCTACCTCTACTGAAAACCTGTCTTTCTCCCAACCACGAAGAGTTAGATAAACTTTTCAGTGTGGTATTTTTCTTCATTGTAATTTTAACATCTCACTCTCACGAGACACTCAGTATATTTCCTCTGCTGTCCAGTTATTTCCTCCTTATGTGTTATTTGTTTTTTTTTTTTTTGAAGATTTGTTCTTTTTTTTATTTATTTATTTTAAATTTAAATTTATTTTAATTGAGGCTAATTACTTTACAATATTGTATTGGTTTTGCCATACATCAACATGAATCCGCCACGGGTGTACATGTGTTCCCCATCCTGATCTGCCCTCCCACCTCCCTCCCTGTACCATCCCTCTGGTTCATCCCAGTGCACTAGCCCCAAACATTCTGTATCCTTTATTGAACCTGGACTGGCGATTCGTTTCTTATATGATATTATACATGTTTCAATGCCATTCTCCCAAATCATCCCACCCTCTATCTTTCCCACAGAGTCCAAAAGACTGTTCTATACATCTGTGTCTCTTTTGTTCTCTCGCATACAGGGTTATCATTGCCGTCTTTCTAAATTCCATATATATGTGTTAGTATACTGTATTGGTGTTTTTCTTTCTGGCTTACTTATATATATTATATATATATACTCATATATTTTATATACACACACACATATATATATATATACACTCTGTATATATATTATACTCTGTATAATAGGCTCCAGTTTCATCCACCTCATTAGAACTGATTCAAATGTATTCTTTTTAATGGCTGAGTAATACTCCATTGTGTATATGTACCACAGCTTTCTTATGCATTCATCTGCTGATGGACACCTAGGTTGCTTCCATGTCCTGGTTATTATAAACAGTGCTGCGATGAACACTGGGGTACATGTGTCTCTTTCAATTCTGGTTTCCTCGGTATGTATGCCCAGCAGTGGGATTGCTGGGTCATCTTTTCAGGAACAGGAACTGAATGTTATCCAAATGCTAATAAGAGTTAAACTGCAAATTGTATTTCAGCAAATGAGATGTTTCTTTTCTCATATATGGAGAAATGATCAGCTCCAAAATCCTTTAAAAGAAGAAAAATTTTCATTAGTAAAGATTATACAAAGCAATTAGGTTCTGAACTAATAAAATGTTGACTTCTATTTATTTGTTGTCATTCAGTTGCTAAGTCATCTCTGACTCTTTGCAACCCCATGGACTGCAGTGTGCCAGGCTCCTCTGTCCTCCACTATCTCTCAGAGTTTGCTCAAATTCATGTTCATTGAGTTGGTGATGCTATCTAACCATCTTATCCTCTACCATCCCCTTATCCTTTGTCTTTAATCCTTCTCAGCATCAAGTTCTTTTCCAGTGAGTCGGCTTTTCACATCAGGTGGCCAAAGTATTAGAGCTTCAGCATCAGTCCTTCCAATGAATGTTCAAGATTGATTTCTTTTAGGATTGACTGGTTTGATCTTCTTGCTGTCCAAAAGACTCTCAGTCTTTTCCAGCACCAGGATTCTATTCTTCAGTGCTCAGATCTTCTTTATGGTCCAACTCTCACATCTGTTCATGACTACCGAAAAACCATCACTTTGACTGTATGGACCTTTGTTGGCAAAGTGGTATCTCTGCTTTTGAATATGCTGTCTAAGTGTGTCATAGCTTTTATTCTGAGGAGCAAGAGTCTCTTAATTTCATGGCTGCAGTCATCATCCACAGTGATTTTGGAGCCCCTGAAAGTAAAATCTGTCACTGCTTCCACTTTTTTCCCTTCTATTTGCCATGAAGTGATGGGACCGGATTCCATGATCTTAGTTTTTTGAATGTTGAGTTTAAGCCAGCTTTTTCAGTGTCCTCCTTCACCCTCATCAAGAGGCTCTTTAGTTCTTCTTTGCTTTTTGCCACTAGAGTTGTATAATCTGCATATCTGAGGTTGTTTATGTTTCTCCTGGCAGTCTTGTGATTCATCCAGCCTGGCATTTCACATGATGTACTCTGCATTGAAGTTAAATAAGCAGCATGACAACATACAGCCTTGTCTTACTCCTTTCTCAATTTTGAACCAGTCAGTTGTTCCATGTCCAGTTCTGACTATTGCTTCTTGTCCCACATACTTATATTGATAGTTAGTATTAAATAGTTTTCAGTTTGCATAAACCAAAGTTTAATCAGAAGCAAAATTCTACTTAAGCTTGCATGATTTATTGCAGACTCAAACACTTGTAAGCATATCATTAATCAATTAAAAAGGATTATCATATTAATGTGAAATATAAATATCACTGGGCATGCTTTCATTTAGAGTATTTTTCCCAATTCCTCTGCATTCCTATGAGAGAAGAAGGAACTTACTTTAGCTTCTGAATAGCAGATTAAATAGGTTATTTGTTTTATACAACTTAAAAATGTGACTAGTAAATAGTCAACAATTTGAAAAATAGAATGAATTCTGCCAAGACCCCCATAGTGTTCACTGAACTTATTTCTTAGCTGGATTATAAAATATAAATCTCATGTTAAATCTACATTTCAGTGGCCTCTTTTAGAGCACCTAATTTCATGTCAAATTCTCTGTATTCATGTCAAATACCCCAATAAATTCCAGGTATTTTTTATTTTTATGTTTGGTATTCTTTTCTCATGGCAAATTTTTATTGCAAAATAATAAATGTAACAAAAAATTTATAATAAAATTCACCCTTTTAAAGTATGTCATAAGATGACTTTTTGACAAATACATGCAGTCATGTTATGTTGCTTGCTCTTATTTTATCACCTCTGCTGTTAATACCAATTCTTTGACTTGACATTCAACCCACAATGTTCTCATCATACTTTAGTTTACATATTTTTTTTTACAAAGGATCAATTAGTAATTATTTTAGATTTTGTGGGACGTATACTCTCTGATACAACTGCAACTCTGTAGTGTAAAACAGTCATAGACAAAAATGTAAACAAATAACAGTGACTATTTTCCAATGAAACTTTATTTATGAGTACAAATATTAGTTACATACAATTTTACCTTTCACAAAATATGATTATTATTTGATTTTTTGATGATTTAAATGTGTAAAATCCATATTTATATCTCAGGCTATACAAAAACAGGTGATGAGGTGGATTTGATCAATAGGCCTTAGTTGTCCGACCCCTGCTGTAATCTGTTGCTGTTGTTCAGTCACTACGTCATATCGGACTCTTAGTGACCCTGTGGACTAGGCTCCTCTGTCCTCTGCTATCTCCTGGAGTTTACTCAAATTCATGTCCATCGAGTTGGTGATGCTATCTAACCATCTCATCCTTTACTACCCTCTTCTTTTGCCTTCAATCTTTTCCAGTATCAGGGTCTTTTCCAACGAGTTGGCTCTTCAAGTCAGAAGTGGAGTTTCAGCATCAGTCCTTCCAATGAATATTCAGGGTTGATTTCCTTTAGGATGGACTGGTTTGATCTCCTTGCAGTCCAAGAAACTCTCAAGAGTCTTCTCCAACACACAATCTAATGGGTCATAATATCAGAATTCACTGTGAGGTCTAGTAAGCCTCTCATCTAGTGCTTTCTTTCTTAAAATCATATATAAAATGAAACTAAAAACAGTAATGAAATCTAAGTTGTTTAAAAACATTATATGGAATGTCAGAGAATTTGTACTGGTTACCTGTAGTGGCTGTCTGAAGTGCTGTGTTGGGAAGAACTTTGAGGTCCAGTCTTGGTCAAATGAGAGAAAGATCGTGTTGTGAATGATTGATTATGTCTGCCTTGAGTATTACAGTAGAATCACATCAGAGGGATATTTAATGTATGCAAAATTCTCCTGTTTGTGCTCTGCTAAAGAAGAGGGAGGAGAAAAGGTGAGCCAAAAAGATAGAAGTCAAGATTGTGTGAATGAATGGTAGCTTGAGGATGAAGATGAGAACAAATAAATGATCAACTGAAATACCACAAGCTCTTCTGACTGACTTCCACTCAGTGAGTATGTTCCTCTTTGTTTGAGAAGATGGGTAGCAAAGTCTTGTTCTCTCAGTCAGGAATATTCACCATACAGAGACACGCTAGTGTTTAAAATATTTATTTAAAAATTGCAATGTCCCAAATGCAAGCCACTTACATAATCTAGTGTTCAATCAGAAAAATAAAAGAACTATGTTTCAAGAGAGAAAAATTTGGTTGTGTTGGATGTTTTGAAACATGTTTAGATCCAATATAGAACTTTCCCAAATGCAATTTTGACCTGCTGCATTTTTACCTTATGTGATGTACTTACAACCCAACCTTCTTGAAAGATATGTCTCTGCTGTAGATCACAAATTTGACATTCTATCTTAAGCCCAAGATAGCACTGAACATTAAAAACTCAGTTTTTAACTTTCTTGGTATCCTAACCCCCATGGGTAGAAGTGTTTGAAAAACAGTCCAATGCTTAAGGAAGGATGCTGCCTTGTCACACTTAGGAGAAACTGAATCAATTCATCCTACTCTTTTTAAGTTAAGAATGACTTTCTAGAATGGTGTCTTTACTCATGTCTTTACTCATTCTTCTCAGGCTTTTATATCTGGAGTAAATACATAGCAGGGCCAGAGACTATTCTTTACCTTTCCAATAACTTTATTGGGTGATCATAAGTTTACCTTAATCATTCAAGTATCTATACTAACTGTTCACCCTTGCAGCCTTCCTACAGAACAAATGGGATCGGACAAACAGGAGTTCAAGTAGTGATGCTGAACTCCAGCAATATAAGCTCAGGCCCTTGCTCAGGGTCAACCTTGGTCTCTGCCTGATGGGCAGCCCAGGACCACATTGATACCAATTTACATAATCATGAGTCACGGCTGCCATTTTCCCATGCTCAACACTGCTTCTATTATAGGGAAGTTGGTTACAGACAGAAAGGAAACAAACATAGAAAGGGCAAACACAAGCAAGAATTCTAAATATCATTCCTGCTTCCAGTGCAAGGGGTGTGGGTTTGATCTTGGTCAGGGAACTAGGATCCCACATACTGCACAGAGTAGCAAAAAAAAATTATTCCTTTCTTTGTTCTCAATTTATTTATACTTCTGTAAATCCTTTGGAAAGTATAGAAGTGGCATGTTCCAAATACAGACTGAAGTGTTAATCAGAGATTAAAGATACTCGATTTCTATGCATCCTCTGCCTTGTTTGCTGGTTCTATTCAACATCTCTTAACTATGGAATAAAGGAAGTTCTATATGTAGCTCTTTTGGCACAAGGGAGCTATTGAGGATAAATGATATATTCTGCTTCAGTATAATTCATCAGTTAATTATATTACCATGTAAAAATTATGATAATAAACATTATTGCTCCAACCATTATTTGTGGTTTATGACAGATAGGCTTATTTTCCCCCAATTAGTTCTAATTTACCAGCAGAAACCCTTTTTTTCTTACAGACTATAACTATCTGCTAAGTACATTCTTCCAAATGATTGGTTAGGCAAGAACAAAAAACCATGGCCTTTGCTGTATATTAACTAGATAATTGGCACAAATAATCCTTGTATTATAAATAGTTCTCTTTCATCCCAGATGCAACTAGAAAGTCAAAGAGAATAATGTGATAGATGAAGAGAAGGATTCTTTCCATTTTCTGGAGGGAACACAGTGCTGCCAGTGTTCACTTTTTTCCCCTTTCATGAT
Organism: Bos mutus; assembly: GCF_027580195.1. Lineage (NCBI taxonomy): Eukaryota > Metazoa > Chordata > Mammalia > Artiodactyla > Bovidae > Bos > Bos mutus. The sequence continues at coordinate 98,156,161 of NC_091623.1, read as the reverse complement.
TTCCACTGACACAGCCCGATTGTGTGGCCTTGATAATTTTCCAAATATGTGAAAGATCATATTTTGTGTTGATAAAGTGACATGACAGCTCTCTTTTACAAACTTGAAAATTCAGTACTTCCTAATTTTGGGGGAAAGTTAATGCTGTACAGGTCAAATGTCTTTCTAAAATCTTAGTGTTAATGCTTTTTTATTGTGGTAAAAAACACACACTATATGAAACCACCCTCTTAACAAAATTTTAAGTGAAAATACAGTATTGATCAGTGGGAGCACAGTGTACAGTGGCTCTCTAGAACATTTACATCCCCCATGACTGAAACTTGATGCACATTGCATAGCTTCTCTCCACTTTTCCCACTCAGTACATGGCAACCAGTGTTTTATTTTCTGCTTATATGAGTTTAGCTACTTTAGATACTTTATATTAGTGAAATCATGCAATATTTGTTCTCTCTGTCCTTATTTCACTTAACATAATGTCTTTAAAGTTCACTCGTTTTGTAGTATATGACAATTTTTTTATGACTGAATAATATTCCAGGGTGTGCCCTTTCTAAAAATCCATTCATCTGTCAGTGGACATTAAGTTGCATTCATGTCCTGCCTATTTTGTACAATGCTGCAATGTACATGAGAGGGCAAATATCTCCTCAAGATCCTGATTTCAGTTCCTCTGTATGCTGCTGCTGCTGCTAAGTCGCTTCAGTCGTGTCCGACTCTGTGCGACCGCATAGATGGCAGCCCATCAGGCTCCCCCGTCCCTGGGATTCTCCAGGCAAGAACACTGGAGTGGGTTGCCATTTCCTTCTCCAATGCAGGGAAGTGAAAAGTGAAAGTGAAGTCACTCAGTCGTGTCTGACTCTTAGCAACCCCATGGACTGTAGCCCGCCAGGCTCCTCCGTCCTTGGGATTTTCCTGGCAAGAGTACTGGAGGGGGGTGCCATTGCCTTCTCTGTTCCTCTGTATAAATACCCATAAATTGGAATTGTTGAATCATATAAGAATTCTATTTTTAGTTTTTTTGAGGAAACACTGTACTGTTTTCCATAGTGGCTACTCTATTTTATATTGCTATCATTAGTAAGGAATTCCAGTTTTTCCACATCTTTATCAACACAGTATTTTCTGGGTTTAGTCAAGTAGGCCTTAGGAAGCATCACTATGAACAAAGCAAGTGGAGGTGATGGAATTCTAGTTGAGCTATTTCAAATCCGAAAAGATGAGGCTGTTAAACAATGGAAACAGTGAGAGACTTTGTATTTTCTTGGGCTCCAAAATCACTGCAGATGGTGACTGCAACCATGAAATTAAAAGATGCATGCTCCTTGGAAGAAAAGCTTTGACCAACCTAGACAGCATATTAAAAAGCAGAGACATTACTTTGCCAACAAAGGTCCATCTAGTCAAAGCTATGGTTTTTCCAGTAGTCATGTATGGATGTGAGAGTTGGACTATAAAGAAAGCTGAGTGCTGAAGAATTGATACTTTTGATCTGTGGTGTTGGAGAAGACTCTTGAGAGTCCCTTGGACTGCAAGGAGATCCAACCAGTCCATCCTAAAGCAATTCAGTCCTGAATATTCATTGGAAGGACTGAGGCTGAAGCTGAAACTCCATTACTTTGACCACTTGATGTGAAGAACTGACTCATTGGAAAAGACACTGATGCTGGAAAAGATTGAAGGCAGGAGGAGAAGGGGAAGACAGAGAGTGAAATGGATGGCATCGCTGACTCGATGGACATGAGTCTGAGCAAGTTCCGGGAGTTGGTGATGGACAGGGAAACCTGGTGTGCTGCAGTCCATTGGGTCACAAAGAGTCAGACTGGACTGAGTGACTGAACTGACCTGATCCTAACAGGTATGAGGTGCTAACTCATTATGTTTTGTGGTGTGCTCAGTGGTGTCTGACTCTTTGCGACCTGCCAGGCTGCTCTCTCCATGGGATTATCCACGCAAGAATAGGGGAGTGGGTTGCCATTCCCTTCTCTATTGTGGTTTGGATTTGCATTTTTCTGATGTTTAGTGGTATTGGTCCTGGACTTCTCTTTGTTGGGAGATTTTGATTACTGACTCAATACCTTTTTTAGTTATAGGTGTGTTTACATTTTTTATTTCTTTGTGATTCAGTCTTGACAGATTGTGTGTGTCTAGAAATTTATCCAAATCTCCCAGACTATCTAGCTTCTTGATATGTGATTGTTCACCACAGTCTTTTATAATTCTTTTCATTTCTATGGCATCAGTTATCATGTCTCCACTTTTATTTCTGACATTGTTTGAGTCTTCTCTCTTTCTATCTTAGTCTAGCTAAAGATTTGTCCATTTTGTTTATATTAAAAAAAATTAATACAAAGGCTTGCTTACAGCCAGTTTAGTGATCTCAGGTAACAAGGAAAGGGGAGAGGAAGACTTTGAAGCCTGGAGAAGGGAAAAAAGGAAGGGTAACAGAAGGGATTATTAAGCTGGCCTTACTGTAGCCAACTGAGGCTAACCTTGTAGGAACCCTCTGAGGAGCCTATAGCATGTTCCTTGGAATAGCCTACCCGAGGACGGATGAGAAGGGTAGTCACTGCTGCATGTTTCTTTAGGATATTGTAATTCCTAGTAACTTTATCCCACTCTTGACTGTTCCTTAAGAATACAGTCCACATTCTGTATCCCCAGTGTCTACTACAATACTTTGTACATAGAAGGTACTTTATTCATAATACTCACTGAATTAATCAATGAATGCGCTTGCCTCAGTAGTTATTCTGAGCCAAGAAAGGAGCTACTGAAATGCACAGTGTACTTTTAAACTTTCCCTTAAGCAAAGATGATTAATATTAACCTGGAGTCCATTTGAACTGCTAAAATATTAATATCAGGCTGGCCACAGAGTTCTTTTGGATTTTTCTATAAGATGTTACAGAAAAACTTGAATGAACGGTTTGGCTAACCCAATACCACAGACCAGGTGGCTTACAAACAACACACATGTATAGGTCACAGTTCTGAATGCTGGAAGTCCACGATCAGGGTGTCCGGTGAACCTTCTGGTAAGGGTCCTCTTGGTGGTTCTTAGCCTGTACCTCCTCACTGTGTCCTCATGGCAGGAGGGGCTGGAGATCTTTCTGGAACCACTTTGTCATGTGTTAGAGATCCTTCTGGAGCCTCTTTGTCAGGTGCTAATTCCATTCATGAGGGTTATACCTACTAATAACATCACACCAAACATGAGATTTTCAACGTATCAATTTTGTGTGGGACACAAATATTCAGACCACGGCATTAACCTATGTCTCTGAGTAAGTGTTCAACTTATTCTCTGCCCCTTGACCAAGGCTGCTACTGGTAGGGTGGAAGTTTTAATATCCTTCATATTTTTTAAATTTATGAATATTTATCATTATTCTGTAGTTCCTTGTACACACCTACAGATGTAGGCAGACACATAGACAGACACACGTAAAACTTGCTCCAGAGTTAGACTGCCTGGGTTTGAGCCCTGATATATCTAACTGTTGTCTAGATACATCAGACAGCTTTGGGCAAGTTGCTTAACCTCTTTGTTACTTTGAGCCTACACTGAGAAAATGACACTGATTCTAATACCTGCATCATGGGAGAATTATAGGTGATAAACCATGTACCCTACTTTATAAATAGGTACAAGTCCCCCCACATGAGGCATTTTACTGATAGTGTATAGTAATAAAATCAGTTTGGGCCAGGGAAATATATTCTGTGTATCTCTGGCATCATCAGAATACACAGTATCAGGGGCAATGTTGAAAGTTTTTAACAGTTGTCTGGCATGTGCATTGACCAATCAGAGTGGTCACTAGTCACTAACGATCATTATGGCCCTACTGGTATGTTGTTGTTCTTGTTCAGTTGCTAAGTCATGTCCAATCCTCTATGACCCCGTGGGCTGCAGCCTGCCAGATGCATCTGTCATTCACTATCTCCTGGAGTTTGCTCAAACTCACATCCATTGAATCTGTGATGCTATCTAACCATCTTATTATCTGCTGCCCTCTTCTTTTGCTTTCAATCTTTCCCAGCCTCAGGGTCTCTTCCAATGAATCTGCTCTTTGCATCGTGTGGCCAGAATATTGGAGCCTCAGCTTCAGCATCAGTCCTTCCAATGAATATTCAGGGTCAATTTCCTTCAGAATTGACCCGTTGGATCTTGCAGTCCGAGGAACTAGTATGTACATGCCAAATACAAGTGTGCACTGCTCTTAGAACTTTTCCAATGCAGAGGGCTCCTCTGATACTTCCTGACTCACTCACTCCCAATTTGCAGGTTTCCTGCATCCTGGGGTGGTCCAGGACTGTGCTTGAGTCTGTGCAGGCAGAGTCAGATGGGAGATAGGCTGCTGAGAGGTGAGGAGCTTTTGCCTCTGGGCAAGGGTATTGATTGTGGTGAGGAAGAGCCCTCCCATTCAACACTTAGACATTCTTGCTGCAGTTTTAGAAAATCAGGTGTGCTCTGCTGTGGGGGAGGACCTACGTGTCTTTGTCCAAGCACAGCACCAGAGCCACCTGGGTCTCCTTGCCCACTGCCCTCTCTCAGCATCTAAGGGCACCAGCAAGCCCAAACTTCCATCTACCAGTGGTGTAAGAGCCAAGGGTGCAGGCAGCTCTCAGACTGCTGCCGTGTCTGCCTCTGCATTGTTGTGCACTAAAGAGGAAATGTTCACTTTTATTAATCAAAATAGTGACTAGAACAGAAAGCTTACAGCCACCTGGTTTCGGAAGAGGGGTAAAGGTTTATCCACTGCCTCAGTTTATCAAACCAAACAGCTAAACTGTAATTAATTCCCACTCTGTCACTGTGCGATACATGGATGCTTTTGAAAAAGGAAAGAGGCAAACTGGTTTACATGACCTTTTTGCATCACGTAACCTTACAGATTGTCATTCAACACGTAAAAGCTAGAAACATGAACTGACAAGCGTGAATCCCCAAAGACTCCTGGGATCTGTGTCGCTGGATTATTTTTTAAGCTTATTGCATCAAGAGAAGGAATGAACAGTAGTGAAAAGAATAGGCAATTATAAGGGCAGGTTTGGTCTCTGACCTGCTATATTCTAACTGGGAAAATCAGAAAGTTATTGTTCCCATTCTGAGAGCATCTGGTTCTTCATCTGTATCAAGATCTTCCTCGTGGACTGTATAGCCTCACCACTGTGACACTCTTGAACATAGTCATGAAGGGGTTTAATACATCGCAATGTGTTCCCATCCCCACTCCCACTCCTCATGTCCTCTGAGTCAAGTCCTCGATGGACAAAACCTCAAGACTGATTACCTCTGGCTGCCAGCTGTCTTTGGGCACAACCTCTCCTTGTGACAAAGAACAAATGGGGCTGCTAGAGGAATCTGTATTCCAGTTGTCCGAAGAGCACGTCACAATGCCCAAAATGTGGTCAGTAAAGGAGGGTGACTGCAAATCTGGACAGGGGACCTGGGAGATGCAGTTGCAGTTAGATACCCAAATCTGTCTTCCCATGCAAGCAGCTTGTCTATTCTGCAGTATACATGCCCTTTTAGTGCTATCCAGACAGGCTTCCCAGGTGGCACTAGTGGTAAAGAACCTGCCTGCCAAAGGAAGAGACATAAGAGATGCGGGTTCAATACCTGTGTCAGGAAGATCCCCTGGAGAAGGGCATGGCAACCCACTCCAGTATTCTTGCCTGGAGAATTCTCATGGACAGAGGAGCCTGGTGGGATACAGTCCATAGCGTTGCAAAGAGTTGGACACAACTGAAGCAATTTAGCATGTGCACACACACACAAACTTGCTTTAGTTTCTCTGAACAAGTATGTGAATTCTATAAATTAAAGTTCCATCACTGTTTTGAAGCAATAAGAAAAAGATGAGATTAAAAAGTTTATTATCAAGATGTTTGTCAACAAAAGATAGAGGAACTATTAGTACTTTTATACAAAATAATTTTTTTGAATGTGTTAATGCTGAAAATTATGTTTCATTGTTTCACCACATTCTTGAGCAAATAGTTATTTTGTGGATAATGTCTAAGTTGAATTTGAAGGGCTTATCATTCAAAAGTCTAGATCAAACTATTATTTGAAAGTTATACAAATTGAATGTTTAGAATAAACTATAATGTTTTGCACTTTATTTTTATAGTGATATAAAAGTTTCCAAGCACAGACACACTAATATCTCTCAGTTAACTCATGCGTTCTGTATCAGTGTCTTGATTTTCTGTGTTCTGACTTATGGGGTGAGCTTGGAGCTCCTTAGAGAAAATTTATAAGAATATGCTTACACACACAGACTTCTTATTCAAAATACCAGGGAAACTGGAATATTTCAGAATTGAATAAACAGAAAGCAACTTCTACCTACTACTCTAAAAGACATGGTCTCCAATTTCCACATATCAAAGTCTGAACAAATACAACTGCTCCTTTAGTTTATAATCCTTCTAAAACTTTTTGTGGCCAACATGTTCATTGAATTTTTTCTTTCTGTAAATGTGCTTTGTTTTAGCTCTTAAGGCCCTAGAGAGCAGAAGCATGTTTCAGAACTCTAGACAGATGTGTGTATTCTTTGGATGATATAAAAAGTTTAGCACTCTGTGCCATCAGAGCCAAATAATGTACTCTCGCTCTTCTGGGTCTTAGTGAAATAGACAAGAACAACAGGGCAATGTAATCCTTACTCCATTTTTAAATTGAGAGTATTAAAGACACTGAAGGAATAATACTTCACAATGGTTCTGTTCATCCTAGTTCTAGACCATGTACTGACTCCATTCACTTCCCTCTAATTTCATTCTCTCCACCTTCTCTTGTGTAACCTCAGTCTAAGCTACCATCATCTGTTACCTGGACCATGATAATAGACTTCTAACTGGTTTCCCTCTCTTGATTCCTTACAATGTATTCCCCACACAGCAGTCCAATCCTATCACTCTCCCCAGAATGGAATCCTTCAGTGATTTCCAATTGCACTTGGAATAGAATTCAAATTCTATTCAGGTATGACCTAAATCAAACCCCTTACAATTATACAGTGGAAGTGACAAATAGATTCAAGGGATTAGATATGATAGAGTGCCTGAAGAACTATGGATGGAGGTTCATGACATTTTTGTACAGGAGGCAGTGATCAAGACCATCCCCAAGAAAAAGAAATGCAAAAAGGCAAAATGGTTGTCTGAGGAGGCCTTACAAATAGCTGAGAAAAGAAGAAAAGTGAAAGGCAAAGGAGAAAAGGAAAGATATACCCGTTTGAATGCAGAGTTCCAAAGAATAGCAAGGAGAGATAAGAAAGCCTTCCTCAGTGATCAGTGCAAAGAAATAGAGGAAAATAATAGAATGGGAAAGACTAGAGATCAATTCAAGAAAATTAGAATTCCTTAGAATATACCAAGGGAATATTTCATGCAAAGATGGGCACAATATAGGACAGAAATGGTATGGATCTAACAGAAGCAAAAGATATTAAGAGAGGTAGCAAGAATACACAGAAGAACTGTACAGAAAAGATCTTCACGACCCAGATAACCATGATGGTATGATTACTCACCTAGAGCCAGATATCCTGGAATGCGAAGTCAGGTAGGCCTTAGGAAGCAGCACTATGAATAAGCTAGTGGTGGTGATGGAATTCCAGCTGAACTATTTCAAATCCTAAAAGATGATGTTATTAAAGTGCTGAACTTAATATGCTAACAGATTTGGAAAACTCAGCAGTGGCCACAAGACTGGAAAAGGTCAGTTTTCATTCCAATCCCAAAGAAAGGCAATGCCAAAGAATGTGCAAACTACAGCACAATTGCACTTATTTCGCATGCTAGCAAAGTAACGCTCAAAGTTCTCTAAGCCAGGCTTCATTAGTACATGAACTGTGAACTTCCAGATGTTCGAGGTGGATTTAGAAAGGCAGAGCAAACAGAGATCAAATTGCCAACATCCGCTGGATCATTGAAAAAGCAAGAGAGTTCCAGAAAAAAATCTGCTTTATTGACTATGCCAAAGCCTTTGACTGTGTGGATCACAACAAAGCGTTACAAATTCTTCAAGGGATGGGAATACCAGACCACCTGACCTGCCTCCTGAGAAATCTGTATGCAGGTCAAGAGGCAACAATTAGAACTGGACATGGAACAACAGACTGGTTCCAAATCAGGAAAGGAGTATGTCAAGGCTATATATTGTCACCGTGCTTATTTAACTTACATGCAGAGTACATCGAGCAAAATGCCGGCCTGGATGATGCACAACCTAGAATCAAGATTGCCAGGAAAAATATCAATAATCTCAGATATGCAGATGACACTACCCTTATGGTAGAAAGTGAAGAGGAACTAAAGAGCCTCTTGATGAAAGTGAAAGAGGAAAGTGAAAAAGTTGGCTTAAAACTCAACATTCAGAAAGCTGAGATCATGGCATCCAGTCCCATTGCTTCATTGCAAATAGATGGGGGAGCAATGGAAACAGTGACAGACTTTATTTTTTTGGGCTTCAAAATCACTGCTGATGGTGACTGCAACCATGAAATTATTATTTTTTTTCACATATTGTATATATTTATTATAAGAAGTTTTACCATCTTCAGATAAATACCAGTTTTAGCATTATATGCATTTATTATTTTTTTTGTAGAAAGCCACTTTTCTTTTTATTTTTAATATAAATGTATTTATTTTAATTGAAGGCTAATTACTTTACAATATTATATTGGTTTTGCCATACATTGACATGAATCTACCACAGGTATACAAGTGTTCCCCATCCTGAACCCCCTTCCCCACTCCCTCCCCATACCATCCCTCTGGGTCATCCCAGTGCACCAGCCCCAAGCTTCCTGTATCATGCGTCGAGCCTGGACTGGTGTTTTGTTTCACATATGATATTATACATGTTTCAATGCCATTCTCCCAAATTATCCCACCCTCGCCCTCTCCCACAGAGTCCAAAAGACTGTTCTATACATCTGTGTCTCTTTTGCCGTCTCCCATAAAGGGTTATCATTACCATCTTTCTAAATTCCATATATATGCATTAGTACACTGTATTGGTGTTTTTCTTTCTGGCTTACTTCACTCTGTATAATAGGCTTCAGTTTCATCCACCTCATTAGAACTGATTCAAATGTACTCTTTAATGGCTGAGTAATACTCCATTGTGTATATGTACCACAGCTTTCTTATCCATTCATCTGCTGATGGACATCTAGGTTGCTTCCATGTCCTGGCTATTATAAACAGTGCTGCGATGAACATTGGGGTACACGTGTCTCTTTCAATTCTGTGCAACCATGAAATTAAAAGACGCTGGCTCCTTGGAAGAAGCTATGACCAACCCAGACAGCATATTAAAAAGCAGAGACATTAGTTTGCCAACAAAGGTCCATCTAGTCAAAGCTATGGTTTTTCCAGTGGTCATGTATGGATGTGAGAGTTGGACTATAAAGAAAGCTGAGCACCGAAGAATTGGTGCTTTTGAACTGTGGTGTTGGAGAAGACTTGAGAGTCCCTTGGACTGCAAGGAGATCCAACCAGTCCATCCTAAAGGAGATCAGTCCTGAGTGTTCATTGGAAGGACTGATGCTGAGGCTGAAACTCCAATACTTTGGCCACCTCATGCAAAGAGTTGACTTATTGGAAAAGACCCTGATGCTGGGAGGGATTGAGGACAGGAGGAGAAGGGGACGACAGAGGATGAGATGGTTGGATGATATCACCAACTCGATGGACATGAGTTTGAGTAAACTCCAGGAGTTGGTGATGGACAGGGAGGCCTGGTGTGCTGCAGTCCATGGGTGGCAAAGAGTTGGACATGACTGAGTGACTGGACTGAACTGAACTGTAGCTTATTTGATCTGATGTGATCTGACTCATTCACATTATCTTCTCCTGAGTCACCAACTTAATGTGCCTCAGCCACTGTGTAGACTGATCCTTGATTTTTCCCAAGCTCCTTCATCACAGCTCCTACATTTGCTGTGTAGGATCTCTTTGCTCAGATCCTTCACACAGCCAGCAACTTCTTATTCTTCAACTCTTGACTTCCCTAACTAGTGAGAACTTCTATGGCCATCTTGATTAAAGTAGCCTTTCAGTGGAGACTTCATTCTCTGTTTATGGACTAGGTCTGTTAGCATCATGCTTAGCACCCACTCAGGTCTGAATTTATCTTGCTTAACTATTTGTTTCTGTATTTATTTTCCACTTCTCCAATGAAAGATAACTCCTTGAGAGCAGGCAACTTGTCTCCTTTTCCCACCAGTAAAACTTCCAGCCTCTATTAGAATACATGGCAAATAGCAGTTGATCAATTATTATTTGCCAAAAAAAGAATATATGAATGAGTGAAATGTACCATGTCAAATACTCTGAAATAGCTTCAACAGGTTACTGGATCAGAAGTTCCTTCTGAGAAGGTAGAAGGAAAAGGAGTAGAAATTACTAAAATTTATGCCATCAAAATGGTATTTCCTTGTCAGTTGGAAATAAAGCTATCAAGAGAAAGGAGGTAAAGAATTTTTTTTTCACATTTTCTCTCCTAACAGTCAAGCTAGGATTCAAAACTAAAACTGTCTAAGCCTAAAATGCATGGCCTTTTTACTACACAGCATTGGCAATAAGTGGCTAGGTTTCTTTCACTTAAGACATTGTCCACTGGCATAGTGGTTAATATTATTACACAATTTTTGAAACTGTCATTGTCTCAATCAAATATTTATGATGTTTTAGAATCACATTATTTCTTATAAATATTATTTTTATTCCTCTGAAATTATTGCAGGATGCTGATTCTCTAATGAAATAAAGTAATATTTGCAGTAAATTTCCTCTTTTCTGGACCACAAAGACATGCAAAGAGAAGATGAGTTTTTAAAAAGTGCATTTAGTTGGAAATAAGAAACGAATTCTGGGAAACGAATCTAATTACCTGACTGGAAGCAATCCCAGAGTTTTGAAAGTTACTCTTAAAAATAAAAATGTTCTAAGAAATTAAATGGCTGCCTATAAACCACAGTGATTGCACCTCTCATCTCATGAGCGACAGGCTCTGCTGTACAAGAAGTGAATTCTCTCCTCCTAACGAGTAAATTCTCAACTCAGAATCACAGTCAGGTGAGCCATGCAGCCAAGTCTACAAATGAATCCATTTACTCTCTGGGCAATTATATCTGCGTGTTCTACTGTCCACATTATCAGTTATAGTCAGTTCTGTTGTGCTAAGTACAACTACTTACTGTATCATTTTGTTCTCACAGTAATCTGATTTCTCCTATTTAATCAATTATGTAACTGAATCTTAGAAGTGACTTGTCCAAGGTCACACAGCTCATAAGTATTAGAGCTGAAACTCAGTCCCATAGGGTAACATTAGAACCCAAACCCTAAACCATTCCATTATGTTCCATGTTCTTACAATTAAGAATGAAGCTGACTCTTTTTAAGTGAAAAAAAAAAATCTTATCTGGTTTACTTTATTTTTTATTACAATTTTGCTTACTATAAGTGAAAGCATAAATCTACATTTTTTTAATGCTTGATTGCATGCATGCTTAGTTATTCAGTCCTGTCCAACTCTTTGTGACCGCATGGACTGTAGCCTGACAGGCTCCTCTGTCCATGGGATTATCCAGGCAAGAATACTAGAAAGGGTTGCCATTTCCTCCTCCGAGGGATCTTCCAAACCCAGAAATGGAACCCACATCTCCTGCATTGGCAGGCAGATTCTTTACCACTTAGCCACCAGGGAAGTCCCCTATTTTTATGCTTAGAACTTAGATAAAACCATAAAACCAAAATGCAATTGGAAATTAATTATAAAAAAAGAACAGTATTCAAATTAACAGTTTTATGGGGGAAATGAAACTTGCTTTACTGAAACAAAGGTGGGATATATGGTAGTGATTCTGAGGTGGGAATTCTTTTTGACCTGGCATGCCTCCCATACTGTGGGCCATGATGTCTACCACCACTTTTCTTTTCCATTAATAATACCAAGGCACCTTGGTTTTGTGATATTGTTTGTCCTTCCCATGGCTTGAGTTTGACATTAGCATATTGACTCCTCTTTTGTTTTCTCAGTAGCCTGTGACAATTGAAATGGTACAACCAGGTGCCGGGGTAAGCATAAGCACAGGTGTGAATGCAGGCACAAAAACCATGCAGTAATGAAAGTGAAAGTCGCTCGGTCATGTCCAGCTCTTTGCAACCCCATGGACTATACAGTCCATGGAATTCTCCAGGCCAGAATACTGGAGTGGGTAGCCTTTCCCTTCTCCAGGGGTCTCCTGCATTGCAGGTGGATTCTTTACCAACTGAGCTATCAAGGAAGACCTGAGCTATACTTGTACAGTAATCAGTTCAGTCCAGTTGCTCAGTCATGTCTGCCTCTTTGTGACCCCATGGACTGCAGCACACCAGGCTTCCATGTCCAACTCCTGGAGTTTACTCAAACTCATGTCCATTGCGTTGGTGATGTCATCCAACCATCTCATCCTTTGTCATTCCCTTCTCCTCCTGCCTTCAATCTTTCCCAGCATCAGGGTCTTTTCCAATGAGTCAGGACTTCCCATCAGGTGGCCAAAGTATTAGAGTTTCAGATTCAGCATCAGTCCTTCCAATGAATATTCAGGACTGAATTCCTTTAGGATGGACTGGTTGTATCTCCTTGCAGTCCAAGGGACTCTCAAGAGTCTTTCCAACACCACAGTTCAAAAGCATCAATTCTTTGGCACTCAGCTTTCTTTATAGTCCAACTCTCACTTCATACATGACTACTGGAAAAACCATAGCTTTGACTAGATGGACCTTTGTTGGCAAAGTAATATCTTTGCTTTTTAATATGTTGTCTAGGTTGGGCATAACTTTTCTTCCAAAGAGCAAGCATCTTTTAATTTCATGACTGCAGTCACCATCTGCAGTGATTTTGGAACCCCAAAATATAAAGTCTGTCACTGTTTCCATTGTTTCCCCATCTATTTGCCATGAAGCAATGGGATGAGATGCCATGATCTTATATATAGTAATACTTGTGTAGAAAGTATTATACTGTAATACTTGTGTAGAAGTATTATACAGTATTATAAAGTAATGCAGAAGTATTATACAATAAATATTACTTATATAGAACCATTACAGAAGTATTATACAATAATACTTGCATAGAAAGGGGTCATCCAGGTAGTCAAGAAACGCTGGAAGTCAGTGTTTTAGGATAACCAAACTGAACATGAAATTTAAAAAATTTAGAGATGAATGTGAAAACCTGAAAAGTATGTTCCTGAATACCCGCAAGGGTCTGCAGATCCCATTTTGAGTAGCCATGTTTGCAGTTGATCTATTTGAGTTCAAATGATGACATTACCAATTCGCCAACTGTGGAAACTGGGTACAAGTTACTCAATTGTTGAGCTCAGTTTCTCCATCTATAGAATGGAAATAGAAAGAAGGCTGTTTTATATAGTTGTCATGAGTGTTAATGGATACAATGCACAAAAACTGCTCAACTTATATAATAAAGGATAAAAGCTTTGTAAATATTTTCTAGTATTGTTAATATTATAGATAATCAGGGTATAATGAGGAAAGTAGATATGCATACAATGAATAAGACCCAGAGAAAAACTGCTTTGTATCTTTATATGTAGAGTGCACTGTTAGTATAGGTAAGGTAAACTATGCAAATTTGCATAGCTGGTAAGTGATAAGGCTGGGATTTCAACCTGAACAGACTGGTTCTGAGTTGTGCTTTTGAGTTCTTGAAAGAAATTTAAAATTAACAAGTAAAACAGAAGAACATTGGTAAGCAGCAAAGTCAGTCCATCTGATGTTCAGATCCATGCACAAATTACTGTGATCCAGGCCTCCTGTAGCAAATGCCACAAAAGACTGAATTTGAAGAGCCCCATTCAGTCTTGACGCACTTCCCCTCACCCTTCCTGGCAAGTAGAGCTGTTGCTCTGGGGTTCCTCCTGCATTGTACATCATACATTTTAATTTTGTGTAAGTTGTTTTTTAATTGAATGAAAGATTCTTTAAATTTTATAGTTTACAATTTTAAAAAGTTTCTCACATGATTTCATAGTATCCCATAATAATTCTTTTCTTTTCCCATATACTGCTCCCTCCCCAACCCTTTCCCATTGGTAACCACTAATTTGTTCTCTGTATCTGTGAGTCTGCTTATTTTTCATTTTATTCACTATTTTGTTGTATTTTTTTAGATTCCACAGAGAAGTGATATCATACAGTATTTGTCCTTCTCTGACTTACTTCACTTAGCATAAAGTGTTTGAAGTCAATCCATCCATTCTTGCAAATTATAAGATTTCATTCTTTTTTTATGACTATTATTCCATTGTGTGTGCATGCATGTGTACATACACACCACATCTTCTTTATCCATTCTTCTGTTGATGGACATTTAGGTTGCTTCCTTATCTTGGCAATTATAAATAATTCTGCTATGAACATTGGAGTACAGGTATCTTTTTGAATGAATGTTTTTCAGATATATACTCAAGAGTGGAACTGCTGGGCCACATGGTAGTTCTATTTTTTGTTTTTTGAGAAACTTGCGTACTGTTTTCCATGGTTTACATTGTTTACATCGTTTACATTGCACCGGTTTACATTCCCATCCGTGATGTACAAGAGTTTCCTTTTCTCCACAACCTTGTCCAAATATGTTGTTTGTGGGATTTTTTTTGGATAATAGCCATCCTTTCTGACTAGTATTTAAGTATTATGTGATATCTGGTGGTTTTGATTTGCATTTCCCTGATAATTAGCAATGTTGAGCATCTTCTCATGTGCCTGTTGGCCATCTGCATTTATTCTTTTGAAAAATGTCTGTTTAGTTCTGCCCATTTTTTAATCAGGCTTTTTTTTTTTGATGTTGAGTTGTGTGAACAGCTTATATATGTTGCATCATACATTTTAAAAAGAAGAGAGTGGTCCCAAGTCCACACTGACATAAGTCACTTAGTTCTAGCAGGAAAGAGTCAAGGACAGCATCTGATCTTCCCCAACCCCCAGAGAATGTACTTGCTTCTGCACAAAGTTTAAGAAATTCAGTTACTTGTCAGCACTTAAATATCAGATTTTATATAAAAATCCAGGTTTCTTCCATCTGTGGAATAGTAAGAATATCTAGAAATATTGAGCCCATGTTCCCAATGAAGGCAACTGAATGGTGTTTAGCTGCAAAATAGGGACTTGAGTCTTTTTCTTTTTTTGTCTTAGTCTCCTCCCTAAAATAATCTTCTCTTACTATCAGTGGTAGCCTGGTCCCAGGGCACTGATGTGGGAGATGCCTGGAAAGCACTGAGTATGTCTGCTACTACCACTGAGGGTGTGATTTTTGTGGGCGGGCTTAGATGCCCAGTAGTCTCAGAGCCTGAGACTTGGGCAGTGTGGTAATTGGCAAAAAGTGTCCACAAATTTCTCCTAGCCTGCACACACCTGTTTGTAGTGCAGTAAGCCCCTATGTACAAACCTTCAAGTTGGGAACTTTCAAAGATGCCAACTAGCATCTGGTTCCAGCAAGGAACCAGAACCTGTGCCATCAACACCAGACGTGAGTGACATTGCAGCTGGCCCTCCATCTGCTCTTTCTGACTATCTGTCAGCTCTGCCATCTCCCACCTCTCTCCCTCCGTCAGTCAGTAGCTCTTCTTGCCTGTTCACTCCACGCCAGTCCCTGTCTGCCAGCTGTTGTGCTACTGTACTTTCCACGGTACTGTACTGTAAGATTGTTTGGTTTAGTGTTTGTGTTTGTTTTTAATGTATTATTTGTGTGAAAAGTATTATAAACTTATTGCAGTACAGTGCTATACAGCTGATTGTGTTAGTTGGGTACCTAGGCTAACTGTGTTGGACTTATGAACGAATTGGACTTACAAACTTGCTCTCAGAACAGAACTCATTCGTATGTAGGGGACTTACTGAATAACTTTGCCACTTTCCCTCTCTGCCCTGGAAACCGGGGCCTGGGCTTGGCTCTGTGACTTGCTTTGGCAAATGGGCATTGGCAGGGTGTGTTTATGTCTTGGGGTTTGCCCTTGCTGGCTGTTAGGAAACCCTTGCCACCATGTGACAAGCCCAGCGCACCCCCTGGAGGATGTGCGACCACGTGGAGAGATGGGCCTGACCCTGGGAACAAGGTTATCTGAGGAGTGGGTCAGAACTGACCCCCAGATCAGAAGTAAGAAATCACTACTGTGTTAAGGTGGGTTGACTTTTAGACGGCTGACTCACGAGAAGGTGAAGACTTAGAACATCTCCCACGTGACACATACTACAGCATAGACTCTGATGTTCCTGAGGGTCTTCTCAGGAAAGAGAATGAGGCATTCTCTCTCTACACATACGTTTTAAAGCAAGTGACTCCTCTGCTTTAGTTTTTAGTGAAAAAGGATAGCATTAAAATCACTGGTGAGAGGATATTTAAGGTGTTTTTATAATTGGAAAATGAATGTTAAGGTATACACACAGAAAACCAAGGTTAAGGCAATTTAATCAGCTTATAGATGTCAAAGAACATGCAAAGCAATGCACATAATCAAACCATTCTAAGACAATTCCTTGATAATTTTTCTAAAAGATTCTATTAATGTGCATACAAATTTATTCTTTGAAAATATATCAAAATGATAATAAAATCAACAATAAGAAGAATAAATTCTATATTGAGCTCTTAGGTATCCAACACTTTTCTAAGGACTCATGTAACTTTTCTCCTTTAAATACAACACCCTATATGGGAGGTCCTATTGTTACTATTATTGAAAGTATAACTGACTTAAAATATTGTGTTAGTTTCAGGGCAATAGCAAGCCGAGTGCTTTGGTTTTATATATATATATATGTGTGTGTGTGTGTGTGTGTGTATATATTAAATTGTCTACATTAATAACCATTTTCCTTACGATAATAGCCATGAAATCAAAGGGTTTATAGCTATACAGCTGCCCAGAGAGGACTGGAATTTTAACAGAAGTATTTTTGTTTCTCATTTCTTATATTTAATCTGACAGTTTCAAGCTCACTTTTAATTTAATAAAATAACAGGATTGACTGGAGGCATTTTTATTCCAGTCCACCAGAGGGCAGTATGAGGCAGCGTTTGCTTTGGAAGACAAGCGGGCTCCACCTTCATTTCTACTGCAACAGAACAATTTTGTGCTGTGGGCTGTTTTCATTTTAAAATATTTGGAGATGCCCTTAATTTTTAGAACATTGTTCTTTTCCAGCTAAGCACCCTGTGGCTGTGGAAACAGTGCTGGATGAAATAGCTGGGTGCTTCTTTACTTGTGGTCCTGCGTTTGTGATTTTGGGAATCACATAGCTTCCTGGATCAGATTCATTTGTGTCCGTCAGTCAGTCAGTACTCTGTCCTGTCTGACTCTTCTGTGACCCCATGGACTGTAGTCCGCCAGGCTCCTCTGTCCATGAGATTTTTCAGGCAAGAATACTGAAGCAGGTTGCCATTTCCTCCTCCAGGGGATCTTCCTGACACTGGGAGGGAACCTGCGTCTCCTGCATTGGCAGGTGGATTTTTCACCACACCAGTTCTTACATTCGACAATTTCTAATGTAGAAGGTTTTATGAATCTTTTTTTAGCACTGTGCAAACAAGATATGTAAAAAGCGTCCCATTTGTTGTCATTGTTATTAATAAATAGAATTCAGTAGAACTGAGTTTCCACACTACCAGGTTGATGAAAAATGCAATTTGTAATTATTGGGGAGCCCTACAATTCTCATCAACCCCACTTGCCTCGTGAGTTTTACAGAATGTCCAAGGGTCAGGGTGGAGCCTGCTCTTGTGTTTCCTGAGGTCAAACAATGGCTTGGAAAACTTCAGCTCTGTCCGTCTACCTGTTTAGAGCTCTTGGCCTACGTCCGGTCCTGGCCCTCTGTAGAGCTCTGTGGATTCATGCTCTTCTAGACACTCTTTGCACTGGACCCTTCCAGTGCACAGGTGGCGCTAGTGGTAAAGAGCCTGCCTGCCAAAGCAGGAGACATTAGAGATGCCGGTTTGATCCCTGGGTCAGGAAGACCCCCTGGGGGAGGAAATGGCAACCCACTCCAGTATCGTGCCTGGAGAATTCCATGGACAGAGGGCTACAGCCATAGGGTCGCACAGGATTCGACACGACTGAAACGACTGAGCGCACACTCTTTATTGCATCCTTTTTCATCTCCTGTGTTGCTCATTCTGTAAACAGATCTTGCTCCAGGTTCAAGACCCTAAGCCAGATCCGCAGCCCCACAACCCCACAACCCCAGGCCCCCTAGCAGTGATCCATTAAGTGCAACAAAGGTAAGGTCTGTTGTACCAAAATAGCTCTACTGCATACCTTCTCATCAGCAGAGCACAAGGGTTAACCACTGTCCCATCCTCACCAGCATTCCGTCTCCATAGACTTCCATCATTTGCCTTTCTTTTCTGCTGCTTTCCATTGTTTGTTGTTAATTTTAGTAAAAATATATGACATGAAACATACCCTCTTCAACTTCTAAGCATATAGGATATTTTCTTGTGTTTTTATCCTGTATATCCTAATGACTAAGAAAATTGAGCATTTTTAAACAGGTTGCTAGGCTGACACTTTTGCGAGTGGTCTCTTAAAACTCTTGAAAAACTTTAGCCCATGTCTCTGTTGTTGTTGTTGTTGTTGTTTTGCTCTTTTTAAAAATTAATTTGAGTTCTTTACATACCATTTATATTAGACCTTTGTTAAATATATGTGTGATGAGTGTATATTTTAAGTCTATAGGCGATCTTTTCATTTTGTTCATAGTGCCTCCTGATGAAGTTTAATGTGCTAAATCTACCAATTGTGCCCTTTGTATTTTGTTTAAGAAATCCATTCTACGCTGAAAAACTGGCTGGGGTCAAATTTTAATGGACTATTGCTTGCTTAACCTCAAAAAACCTTTCTAAGATCTCTTTTAAAAATCCCCAAATTGAAAATGTCCACTTTAAGGGTATTAGTTGGTTAAATGCCGTTGAAACAACTAGTTTGCTCGTGTGAAAGACAATAATGGCAGATTCCTACTTTACGTGAAAATCAAGGCTAAGGACTTAAAAACCTACAAAAAGAAAAACTTTTAGAAAAATATATAGGAAAAAGAACTTATTTTATTAAAAAGCTTTTCTTTCAAAATTCAGCCCTACTCTATTTTGTCAGAGACCCATTACAGTGACTGCAATGAACAAGTTGTAATGCAGCAGAGATACATCACTGGAGCGGCCAGGCGCATGGCTGTTCACGCATTAGCACCAGATCCTCAAGGGTCTTGACACCAGACCATAAAGTTGGAATTTTATCTGGACGATAAGACAGCTGTTGAGAGGTTTCACATAGGAATTTTACATCAGATTTGCCTTTTAGAAAGATATTTCCAGCAGGAATAAGGCATAGACACTGTAAGAGGGAGAAATAGGATGGCGTAGAAAATGGTGAGAAGGCTGTTGAGTAATCTAGGTGAGAGCGGAGGGGCTTTGAAATGTGGTAGCAGGTGTTGTGATGGATAAAAGAAGCGGTGGATTTGAGAGCATTTAAGGAGACAATTTACTAGGAGCTAGTTAATGGAAATTAGTGTTTTCCTGGTTCCAAGTAAGGTTAATAGGCCACCTAGGAAATACAAAACTGGAAAAAGGCACAGAAGAGAAATCTGAGTACTGTGTGAGGGCTAGTTCTGGAGTGGAGGAAACACACCTGTTTTATTTTCTTCATCTCAAAACTCCTCTTTTAAGGAGATGGAAAAAATGTCTTTCTTTGGTGAGTTCAAAGTTCTTTGACAATAACATTTTCTTACTAAAAAGCACATTATTTGATTTTGATCACATTTTTTATTTTACAAGGAAAAATATAGAGGCTTCCACAGTGGTGCTTTCTGGTGAAAGAAAGGATTCTTGAAATTCACAAAGCAAGATGAAATTTAGAACAAATTGATGGGAGGAAATTATGCCTAATAAATGTTCAGTTGTGAAATACATGTTAGTTATTCACCTGCAGTCCTTGCCTTTTCTGAGTGGAAACACAACTAGGAGCTCATTACTTATGCTAGGAAATGCCTCCCTCCCCCACCACTGCCCACAAAAGCCATAAAATGTTAGTGCTTTAGAAAAATGAGACAGTAATGGGGGTTGAAAGAAGGGAGGGAGGAGATTGCTTTTTAAAACAAATTAGTTGGATGAAATAATACTTGTGACTTCTATAGCAAGGATGAATTGGAGACTATATATGCTAATTTGAATGAAGTTGTCCTAAAAATACTTACCTATGAGAAGGGTATAGAAAGTTTTTTTGCTCCCAATGGCAGTTGGGTTTTTTTTCGTCTTTGTATCCAGAAATTGGCCCCAACTGTTCATGCACACAGTTGTTGTTTTTTTGTCTAATGCAATTTCTTTGCATTTTTTTTCTTTTTATTTTTTTATTGAAGGGTAATTGCCTCACAGAATTTTGTTTTCTTCCAAACCTCAACATGAATCAGCCATCAGTATACATATATCCCCTCCCTCTTGAACCTCCCTCCCATCTCCCTCCCCATCCCACCCCTCTAGGTTGATACAGAGCCCTGGTTTGAGTTTCCTGAGCCATACAGCAAATTCCTATTGGCTATCTATTTTACATATGGTAATATAAGTTTCCATGTTACTCATTCCATATATCTCACCCTCTCCTCCCCTCTCCCCATGTTCATAAGTCTATTCTCTGTCTTTCTCCACTGCTGCCCTTCAGCAATAAATTCTTCAGTACCATTTTTCTAGATTCCATATATGTGCATTAGAATATGTTATTTATCTTTCTCTGACTCACTTCACTCTGTATAATAGGTTCTGGGTTCATCCACCTCATCAGAACTGACTCTAATGTGTTCCTTTTTATAGCTGAGTAATATTCCATTGTGCATATGTACTACAGTTTCTTTATCCATTCATCTGTTGATGGACAGCTAGGTTGCTTCCATGTTCTAGCTATTGTAAATAGTGCTGCAGTGAATAATGGGATACGTGTGTCTTTTTCAATTTTGGTTTCCCAGGGTATATGCCAAGGAGTGGGATTGTTGGTCATATTATGGTTTTATTCCTAGTTTTTAAGGAATCTTCATACCATCTTCCATAGTGGCTGTGATACAGTTTCTTTGTATTTTGTTGTTTGAGGAGAGGTGTGTCCAGGTGCAAGCTTTGCAGAGTTGCAGGTAAGAGTCCCAGGTCTCAGGTCTGTCTCATTTCCACTTGTGATGACGTTAGTACTGTGGTGGACAATGGCTACCCTGGTTTCCCACTTCACATCTGGCTACCATGTCATCAGGACACATTCATCAGCCTGTATTTATTTAAGTCCCCTACTCAGAGGAATGAATGTGCTGCTTGCCTTAAGCCAAAGTTAACAGAAGGAATCACTATGTCCAGGGGACTGTGATGATTTTGATTGACTTTGAGCTATCAGAGTCCACCGTGGAACCTGGAGATAAAGTCAGCTTAGCTTCAAAGTACAGGACTATCTAGGAAAAGGCTGCTGCTGCTGCTGCTAAGTCGCTTCAGTCATGTCCAACTCTGTGCGACCCCATGGACTGCAGCCTACCAGGCTCTGTCCATGGGATTTTCCAGGCAAGAGTACTGGAGTGGGTTGCCATTGCCTTCTCTGAGGAAAAGGCTAGATAATGGAATAATCTTATGAGTTTATGAGTTCTGCTATGAACAGAGAAGAGGGAATGTGTTATTACTCATAGCATTCAAACACCAATGGGAGAGATATGGTATTTTCTAATAGTTTATACTTGATAAAGAAACTTAGCTGAAATATGGGTGCAAATTTGAGTCCTTATACTTTCCAAAGTTCTTTTACACTGAATCTCTTTTGATCTCTGTAAAAGCCATTAAGATTTTCAAGGTAGGCAATAGATTCCCTTTCTTCTGCAGAAGGAGAAACCGAGGAAGGAAGGACTTGGAGGAGAGACTGAATCTTGGTTGTGAATCTGTGAGAGAGAGTGTGACCTAGTGCTTAATGCTTAGGTTTTGAAGTAGGAGACCTCTGGTTGTTTGGGCATGTTCTTAGATCTCTCAGAGACTCAGTTATTTCAGCAGTAAACAGGGATTAAAATATCCACCACTAATGACTATAAGAGGAGAATTAAAAGGGATGATGTAGGTGAAGCATGCACTCTCTGGATGGTTCTGAGGACAGGTGTTGAGAGGTTAAGGGTTCTGGTATGAGATAGGCTGCTGCTGCTGCTGCTAAGTTGCTTCAGTCGTGTCTGACTCTGTGCGACCCCATAGACGGCAGCCCACCAGGCTCTGCCATCCCTGGGATTCTCCAGGCAAGAACACTGGAGTGGGTTGCCATTCCTTTCTCCAATGTATGAAAGTGAAAAGTGAAAGTGAAGTCGCTCAGCCATGTCCGACTCTTAGCGACCCCAAGGACCGCAGCCCACCAGGCTCCTCCGTCCATGGGATTTTCCAGGCAAGAGTACTGGAGTGGGGTGCCATTGCCTTCCCCCATGAGATAGAATATCTGGTTCCAATCCCAACTCCATCATCTACTAGTTTCAGGGCCTTGGCAAGTCACTTACTTCTCTCTGACCTTCAGTTTCTTGATCTACAACACAGGCTGATAAGATAGAATCTTACTAATAGAGTTTCTAGGAAAATGAATTGAGATGATGACTGTAAAGCATTTAACACAGTATTGAGCACCAGGTGAGCATCAACTCAGATTTGGGTGTGATATTTTGATCATATGTTAGCTAGGACCCTCAATACAGGTGGTGTGGATTATCTGAGGTTCCTAGCCTTCATCTGTAATACGACCAACAACTGATCCTATAGCTCCAGAACCCTTTCCTTTACATGACCTGGGATATACCTTTGTTTCTTTGGTAGGAGTCAGTTGGTGCATGGATGCATACAGCATTTTTATTTATTTATTTTTTGACTAGTAGGAACTTTTATTATTTTTTAATAAATTTATTTATTTTAATTGGAGGCTAATTACTTTACAATATTGTATTGGTTTTGCCATACGTCATCATGAATCCACAACGGGTGTACACGTGTTCCCCATCCTGAACCCCACTCCCTCCTCCCTCCCTGTACCATCCCTCTGGGTCATCCCAGTGCACCAACCCCGAGCATCCTGTATCATGCATCGAACCTGGACTGGTGATTCGTTTCACATATGATAATATACATGTTTCAATGCCGTTCTCCCAAATTATCCCACCCTCACCCTCTCCCACAGAGTCCAAAAGACTGTTCTATACATCTGTGTCTCTTTTGCTGTCTTGCATACAGGGTTATCGTTATCATCTTTCTAAATTCCATATATATGCATTAGTATACTGTATTGGTGTGTTTCTTTCTGGCTTACTTCACTCTGTATAATAGGCTCTAGTTTCATCCACCTCATTAAAACTGATTCAAATGTATTCTTTTTAATGGCTGAATAATACTCCATTGTGTATATGTACCACAGCTTTCTTATCCATTCGTCTGCTGATGGATATCTACGTTGCTTCCATGTCCTGGCTATTATAAACAGTGCTGCAATGAACACTGGGGTACATGTGTCTCTTTCAATTCTGGTTTCCTCGGTGTGTATGCCCAGTAGTGGGATTGCTGGGTCATATGGCAGTTCTATTTCCAGTTTTTTAAGGAATCTCCACACTGTTCTCCATAGTGGCTGTACTAGTTTGCATTCCCACCAACAGTGTAAGAGGGTTCCCTTTTCTCCACACCCTCTCCAGCATTTATGGCATGTAGACTT
The DNA here is from genome assembly GCF_027580195.1 of Bos mutus. Lineage (NCBI taxonomy): Eukaryota > Metazoa > Chordata > Mammalia > Artiodactyla > Bovidae > Bos > Bos mutus. Next base: position 98,132,387 of record NC_091623.1, on the reverse strand, counting down.
TTGGATAGCAGCCATTCTGACTGGCATGAAATGGTACCTCATTGTGGTTTTGATTTGCATTTCTCTGATAATGAGTGACGTTGAACATCTTTTCGTGTGTTAGTTAGCCATTTGTATGTCTTCTTTGGAGAAATGTCTGTTTAGTTCTTTGGCACATTTTTTGATTGAGTTGTTTATTTTTCTGGAATTGAGCTTCAGGAGTTGCTTGTATATTTTTGAGATTAATTCTTTGTCCGTTGCTTCGTTTGCTATTGTTTTCTCCCATTCTGAAGGCTGTCTTTTCACCTTGTTTATAGTTTCCTTTGTTGTGCAGAAGCTTTTAGTTTTAATTAGGTCCCATTTGTTTATTTTTGCTTTTATGTCCAATATTCTGGGAGGTGGGTCATAGAGGATCCTGCTGTGATTTATGTCAGAGAGTGTTTTGCCTATGTTCTCCTCTAGGAGTTTTATAGTTTCTGGTCTTATGTTTAGATCTTTAATCCATTTTGAGTTTATTTTTGTGTATGGTGTTAGAGTTCTAGTTTCATTCTTTTACAAGGGGTTGACCAGTTTTCCCAGCACCACTTGCTAAAGAGATTGTCTTTTCTCCATTGTATATTCTTGCCTCCTTTGTCAAAGATAAGGTGTCCATAGGTGCATGGATTTATCTCTGGGCTTTCTATTTTGTTCCATTCATCTATATTTTTGTCTTTGTGCCAGTACCATACTGTCTTGATGACTGTGGTTTTGTAGTAGAGCCTGAAGTCAGGCAGGTTGATTCCTCCAGTTCCATTCTTCTTTCTCAAGATTGCTTTGGCTATTCGAAGTTTTTTGTATTTCCATACAAATTGTGAAATTACTTGTTCTAGCTCTGTGAAAAATACCATTGGTAGCTTGATAGGGTTTGCAGTGAATCTATAGATTACTTTGGGTAGTATACTCATTTTCACTATATTGATTCTTCTGATCCACGAACACGGTATATTTCTCCATCTATTAGTGTCCTCTTTGATTTCTTTCACTAGTGTTTTATAGTTTTCTATATATAGGTCTTTAGTTTCTCTAGGTAGATATATTCCTAAGTATTTTATTCTTTCCGTTGCAATGGTGAATGGAATTGTTTCCTTAATTTCTCTATTTTCTCATTATTAGTGTATAGGAACGCAAGGGATTTCTTTGTGTTGATTTTATATCCTGCAACTTTACTATATTCATTGATTAGCTCTAGTAATTTTCTGGTGGAGTCTTTAGGGTTTTCTATGTAGAGGATCATGTCATCTGCAAACAGTGAGAGTTTTACTTCTTCTTTTCCAATTTGGATTCCTTTTATTTCTTTTTCTGCTCTGACTGCTGTGGCCAAAACTTCCAAAACTATGTTGACTAGTAGTGGTGAAAGTGGGCGCCCTTGTCTTGTTCCTGACTTTAAGGGAAATGATTTCAATTTTTCACCATTGAGGATAATGTTTGCTGTGGGTTTGTCATATATAGCATTTATTACATTGAGGTATGTTCCTTCTATTCCTGCTTTCTGGAGAGTTTTTATCATAAATGGATGTTGAATTTTGTCAAAGGCTTTCTCTGCATCTATTGAGATAATCATATGGCTTTTATTTTTCAATTTGTTAATGTGGTGTATTACATTGATTGATTTGTGGATATTGAAGAATCCTTGCATCCCTGGGATAAAGCCCACTTGGTCATGAAGTATGATCTTTTTAATGTGTTGTTGGATTCTGATTGCTAGAATTTTGTTAAGGATTTTTGCATCTATGTTCATCAGTGATATTGGCCTGTAGTTTTCTTTTTTTGTGGCATCTTTGTCAGGTTTTGGTATTAGGGTGATGGTGGCCTCATAGAATGAGTTTGGAAGTTTGCCTTCCTCTGCAATTTTCTGGAAGAGTTTGAGTAGGATAGGTGTTAGCTCTTCTCTAAATTTTTGGTAGAATTCAGCTGTGAAGCCGTCTGGACCTGGGCTTTTGTTTGCTGGAAGATTTCTGATTAGAGTTTCAATTTCTGTGCTTGTGATGGGTCTGTTAAGATTTTCTATTTCTTCCTGGTCCAGTTTTGAAAAGTTGTACTTTTCTAAGAATTTGTCCATTTCTTCCAAGTTGTCCATTTTATTGGCATAAAATTGCCATATGGCATTTTTATTATTTCTGCTTTATCACAGGCTGGGCTGGGTAGAAAGATATGGGAGCCCTGCACACCCACACCCAGCTTCTGCTCTGAGGAGACGAGGCATCTTCACTGAGGAGGTAAGTTAAAAACAAAGCCCCAAGCAAATCGTGCTTCAATTATATCCATTTCCCAGATTCGAGGGAAGACTGCAGTGCTGTCTTGTCTTTGTGTGAAAAAGAAGCAGAACATTAGATGTGAAAAAGGCATGCTTTGACAGCGATTTCACACTCCAGTGAAAGGCATTAGTTCTTCGCCTAGAACCGAAAAGGCAGAGTGGAGACCGACCATGTGTGTAAAATGTCAGAGAGCACTGCAAGTCAATTGAAGTATTTTAGTGCTTCATATATAGGCCTGTTTCACTTTCTGACATCTGTTTTTAATCTAGAAGCTTACGGAGAAATAGGATATTGTCCTGTTGAAGAGTTATTTTCTCAACTAAGTCAAAATATTTTATGGAGAAGTGTTGTTGTGAAGCATTTTTCTGATTGTTTGACATTTCAGCACAAGTGTATTGATTATCATTTATTATAACTGTGACATTAAACATGTTTATTAATTAACTTTAATAGAGTTGTTATGAGCCAGTTATGCTCACTAGAAAAAATGAAGTAGAAAACACAAATAAAAACAACCATAATCCAGCAAGTGCTTTGGATTCTTGACATTAGTTTGCATTTATGGTTTCATGCATTTTTAAAAAAATCTATGGTGCATATTGTGGGTGTTTATATATATTTCACTCTGTTTCCCTGTAATATATTCAAAACATCTCTCATGATCATATTTTTCTGTCTTTAAACATTTTTAATTCTTATGAAATATTTTGGACACACAAAAAGGTGTAGAGAATGGCAGAACAAATACTAAGTACCTCTAAATACACAAAAAAAATCACAAACAATTCAGTTAAATCTTTTATCACACTGGCAAAGGTAACTGTGCATTGAACTTTGGTGTTTATCATTTTCATAAACTGTATGTTCTTATATGGTACATTTAGGTAGCTTTAATATTTTTAGTACTGTTTCATGTAGTTCAGATTTTCATCTAAGTGGTGTCAGATTGTAATTTTTCTGTAAACTGCCTTTTATATATCCTCTGTGATTTTTTTTATTTTTCAGATTCATCTATGTTGATACTTGTAGCTCTAGTCATTTTTATTTGTATCATATTCCATTTTATAAATATGACACAAGTTATTTGTCCACTCATCAGATGATGGGCATAGTTATGCATGTTCATAGGTATGAATGCAGCTCTATATGCCTAGAAAGGGAATTGAAGGGTATGAATATCCTCAAATTAGTTAGATGTTGTCAAATATTCCCAAAGGGGTTGTATCAGTACATACCCATTAACATGTTAAGCATCCCATTTCTTCAAATCTTCCTCAAGTTTTTAAATATTTTTGCCTATCACACAGGTGTGAAATAGTTTTCCATTGTGCTTTTAATGATTGCTTTTATGATTGTGCATGAGAGTGAACAGATTTCATCTACTTTTTTAATCTGTTTGAGTTTCTTTTATAACATTGGCTTCATATGCCTTATCAATTTTTTAAATTTACTATTTTATAGGTATGTGGAAAATATATGTCTGTGGGAGTGAATACACACACACACACACACACATATATACACATATGCTAATCTTTTATCATATTAACAAAATCGTTAGTTTCTGATATTTGTTGCATATGTTTTTGGTGTCTTTTGATTCACAGAAGCTTTTAATATAGTTGAATTTGTTAATTTTTATTTATGCTTTTTGTGTTTTACTTAAAGAACACTTTCTGTGTCAGAAAGCTGATTTGAGTATTGTCCAGGTTTTAAGGATTTTGCTTTTTACTTTTAGATCCCTACCACACCAAAAGTTGCTTTTTGGTTCAGTATGTAGTAAGTTTTTATCCCCCATATATGTCCCAGCACCATTTGTAGACAGCTTGTCATCTGTGCTCTAATCTTCAACATCTTCTCTGACTTAGATGGCTCCTGCATATGCATGGATCTGGTTCTGAGCTCTCTGTTTTGTTCCATTGGTTAATTTATCTAAATCTACCAATGTGATGTTACCATATTACAATAGCTTTATAATGTCTTTTGATATCGGGTGGTAAAAATCTTCAACTTTAATTTTCTCTAAAGTTCTTGGAGCTATTACTGGACCTTTGCATTACACATTAATTTTAAAATTGACTTGTTACATTCCATGAAAAACATATTAGTATTTTGAGTGGCATGAATTTATAAATTTATTTTGGAAGAATTGACATCTTTACTATGTTAATTCTCAATTATTTCTTCATTTATTTAAATTTATTTAATTTAAAAATGAAGTTTTCTGATTTTTCTGTAGAAACATTGCATATCTTTTGTTAAATCTATTTCTAATATAGTACAATGTACTGCTAAAAATTCATTTGCTAATTTTTATTTGTAGCTAAATGAGAATAAAATAATAAGAATAAAATGCAATTGAACACTCAGTTAACAAAATTAGTTCATGTACTATCTTTTATTTTTAATGTAGATAATCATATTGTATCTAAATAATGAGGGTTTTTATTTCTTTCGTTTAATATGAAGTACTATGAAAGTAGATTTAGAGGCATGTCCTTAAACAAATTAAGACAGTTCCCTTCTATTTTTTCTGTGCTAATTGCTTTATTGTTAGTGGGTGTTGACAAAATTTTATTTAATGCCTGGTTTTGCTCCATCTATTGAGATGAACTGTGTTGTTCTCTTTCAATCTCTTAATATTATGAAATATATTAATTTTCTACTATTAAACTGTTTCTGTATTACTGAAAAAAACATAACTTGGTCACAATAAGACAATAATTTTACATAGTGCTGTGGTTATGTAGTGCTAATATATTCTTAGGATATTTGCATTTACATTCATAAGTTCACCTAATTGTTAATTTTCCTTATTCTCATGGTTCTCAAGTTTACCCTAGTTTCATGAAATGAGTTTGGAAATGTTTGGTTTTTTCCTGTTTTCTGGAAGCCTGATGTTTCTCTGTGTGATTGGTGTAATTTCTTTAATGAGTAAAGTCTCTTCTCATTTTCTGTTGCGTTTAGTGTTAGTTTGATAAGCTATTTTTTCCTAAAAATATGTGCTTCTAAAATTTATGTAAAATTGACTTGTTATGATTTTTAAAGTTTATGCTTTAAATTTAGGCATAGGCTATGTGGGCTCATGGTAACATTATTGTCTGAATTCTTATATTTTGGTTGTTTTTTTGCCTTTATGTTTGAAAGTTGACTGAATATAAAATCTTCAGCTCACATTTACTTTAGTGTCTTACATATGTTACTCCATTGTCTTCTGGTATCAAGCATTGATATTGATACTTCTGATGATGATTTGATTTTTTTTCTTACAGTCACTTTGTCTTTTTGCTTATATACCCCAATATTTTTTTCTTTTTCTTTGAAGTCAATAATTATGGCAAAAATATATCTTGTCCAATAAACAGAGAAAAACATTTGCAAAAATCCAATATCTTCCTCTAATAAATAAAAGAAGCTCAACAAACAAGGAATAAAATAGAACTTCCTCATTCTGATAAAAGGCATCTACAAAAAACTCACAGCTAACATCATGCTTAATGGTGAAAGACTTATTTCTCTCCTCCTAAGATCAGGAACAATAAAAGAATGACAGTTCTCATACTTTCTACCCAACATGGTACTGGGGATTCTACCCAAAACACAAAGGCAAGAAAAATAAATAGAGACATTGAGATTGGAAAGGGAGAAATAAAGCTATTTCTATCTCAGATGAACAACCTTGTATACAGTAGTCCCCCCTTACTCACAGGGGATACATTCTCAGATGCACGGTGGACGTGTGAAACTGTGAATAGTACCAAACCCTATAGACACTGTGTTTTTCCTATATGGAGACACCTATGATGGCTGAATGGCATCACCAACTCGATGGACATGAGTCTGAGTGAACTCCGGGAGTCAGTGATGGACAGGGAGGCCTGGTGTGCTGTGATTCATGGGGTTGCAAAGAGTCGGACACGACTGAGTGACTGAACTGAACTGAATTGACTGATGATTAAGTTTAATTTATAAATTAGGCACATTAAGAGATAAATAATAACAAATCATAAAATAGAACAATTACAACAATACACTGTAAAAAAAAAAAAGAGCTATGGGAATGTGGTCTCTCTCTTGCTCTCTCAAAATATCTTATTGTATAAATTTAATGTATTTTCCATCTTAACTAAATACTTACCATGCACAGGGACTGGTTTGAGTTGTAAAAGCAAAACCAGCATAGACTTCTTTTTATTTCTTCACAATTTTGTGGATAGAATAAGTTTTCTTACTATAGATGTTAGTTCAGTTCAGTTTAGTCGCTCAGTCGTGTCCGACTCCGTGACCCCATGAATGGCAGCACGCCAGGCCTCCCTGTCCATCACCAACTCCCGGAGTTCACTCAGACTCACATCCATCGAGTCAGTGATGCCATCCAGCCATCTCATCCTCTGTCATCCCCTTCTCCTCCTGCCCCCAATCCCTCCCAGCATCAGAGTCTTTTCCAATGAGTCAACTCTTCACATGAGGTGGGCAAAGTATTGGAGTTTCAACTTTAGCATCATTCCCTCCAAAGAAATCCCAGGGCTGATCTTCAGAATGGACTGGTTGGATCTCCTTGTGGTCCAAGGGATTCTCAAGATTATCTTCTCCAACACCACAGTTCAATAGCATCAATTCTTTGGCGCTCAGCTTCTTCACAGTTCAACTCTCACATCCATACATGACCACAGGAGAAACCATAGCCTTGACTAGACGGACATTTGTTGGCAAAGTAATGTCTCTGCTTTTGAATATGCTATCTAGGTTGGTCATAACTTTCCTTCCAAGGAGTAAGTGTCTTTTAATTTCATGGCTGCAGTCACCATCTGCAGTGATTTTGGAGCTCCCCAAAATGAAGTCTGACACTGTTTCCACTGTTTCCCCAGCTATTTCCCATGAAGTGATGGGATCAGATGCCATGATCTTCGTTTTCTGAATGTTGAGCTTTAAGCCAACTTTTTCACTCTCCTCTTTCACTCTCATCAAGAGGCTTTTTAGTTCCTCTTCACTTTCTGCCATAAGGGTGGTGTCATCTGCATATCTGAGGTGATTGATATTTCTCCCAGCAATCTTGATTCCAGCTTGTGTTTCTTTCAGTCCAGCATTTCTCATAATGTACTCTGCATATAAGTTCAATAGGCAGGGTGATAATATACAGGCTTGATGTACTCCTTTTCCTATTTGGAACCAGTCTGTTGTTCCATGTCCAGTTCTAACTGTTGCTTCCTGACCTGCATACAGATTTCTCAAGAAGCAGGTCAAGTGGTCTGGTATTCCCATCTCTTTCAGAATTTTCCACAGTTTATTGTGATCCACACAGTCAAAGGCTTTGGCATAGTCAATAAAGCAGAAATAGATGTTTTTCTGGAACTCTCTTGCTTTTTTGATGATCCAGCAGTTGTGGCAATTTGATCTCCGGTTCCTTTGCCTCTTCTAAAACCAGCTTGAACACCTGGAAGTTCACGGTTCATGTATTGCTGAAGCCTGGCTTGGAGAATTTTGAGCATTACTTTACTAGCATGTGAGATGAGTACTGGAGAAGGAAATGGAAACCTACTTCAGTGTTTTTTCCTGGAGAATCCCAGGGACGGGGGAGCCTGGTGGCTGCTGTCTATGGGATCGCACAGAGTTGGACACGACTGAAGCGACTTAGCAGCAGCAGCAGTAGCAGAGATGAGTGCAATTGTGCGGTAGTTTGAGCATTCTTTGACATTGCTTTTCTTTGGGATTGGAATGAAAACTGACCTTTTCCAGTCCTGTGGCCACTGCTGAGTTTTTCAAATTTGCTGGCATGTCTAGTGCAGCACTTTCACAGCATCATCTTTCAGGATTTGAAATAGCTCAACTGGAATTCCATCACCTCCACTAGCTTTGTTCGTAGTGATGCTTTCTAAGGCCCACTTGACTTCACATTCCAGGATGTCCGGCTGTAGGTGAGTGATCACACCATCGTGATTATCTGGGTTGTGTAGATCTTTTTTGTAGAGTTCTGTGTATTCTTGCCACCTCTTCTTAATATCTTCTGCTTCTGTTAGGTCCATACCATTTCTGTCCTTTATCGAGCCCATCTTTGCATGAAATGTTCCCTTGGTATCTCTAATTTTCTTGAAGAGATCTCTAATCTTTCCCATTCTGTTGTTTTCCTCTATTTCTTTGCATTGATCACTGAGGAAGGCTTTCTTATCTCTTCTTGCTATTCTTTGGAACTCTGCATTCAGATGCTTATATCTTTCCTTTTCTCCTTTGCTTTTCACTTCTCTTCTTTTCACAGCTATTTGTAAGGCCTCCCCAGACAGCCATTTTGCTTTTTCGCATTTCTTTTCCATGGGGATGGTCTTGATCCCTGTCTCCTGCACAATGTCACGGACCTCATTCCATAGCTCGTCAGGCACTCTATCTATCAGATCTAGGCCCTTAAATCTATTCCTCACTTCCACTGTATAATCATAAGGGATTTGATTTAGGTCATACCTGCATGGTCTAATGGTTTTCCCTACTTTCTTCAATTTCAGTCTGAATTTGGCAATAAGGAATTCATGATCTGAGCCACAGTCAGCTCCTGGTCTTGTTTTGGTTGACTGTATAGAGCTTCTCCATCTTTGGCTGCAAAGAATATAATCAATCTGATTTCGGTGTTGACCATCTGGTGATGTCCATGTATAGAGTCTTCTGTTTTGTTGTTGGAAGAGGGTGTTTGCTATGACCAGTGCATTTTCTTGGCAAAACTCTATTAGTCTTTGCCCTGCTTCATTCAGTATTCCAAGGCCAAATTTCCCTGTTACTCCAGGTGTTTCTTGACTTCCTACTTTTGCATTCCAGTCCCCTATAATGAAAAGGACATCTTTTTTGGATGTTAGTTCTAAAAGGTCTTATAGGTCTTCATAGAACCATTCAACTTCAGCTTCTTCAGCATTACTGGTTGGGGCATAGACTTGGATTATTGTGATATTGAATGGTTTGCCTTGGAAACGAACAGAGATTGTTCTGTTGTTTTTGAGATTGCATCCAAGTAGTGCATTTCGAACTCTTTTGTTGACCATGATGGCTACTCCATTTCTTCCAAGGGATTCCTGCCTGCAGTAGTAGATATAATGGTCATCTGAGTTAAATTCACCCATTCTAGTCCGTTTTAGTTCGCTGATTCCTAGAATGTCAACATTCACTCTTGCCATCTCTTGTTTGACCACTTCCAATTTGCCTTGATTCATGGACCTGACATTCCAGGTTCCTATGCAATATTGCTCTTTACAGCATCGGACCTTGCTTCTATCACCAGTCATGTCCACAGCTGGGTATTGTTTTTGCTTTGGCTCCATCCCTTCATTCTTTCTGGAGTTATTTTTCCACTGATTAGTAACTGTATCATAGAATTTTTTTTTCTTAAGTCAAGAACTTTCATCTTTTCACTTAAAGGAAGCACTTTAGAGATTCTCTTTAGCATATATGAATCACCAGCATCATTACTTTTCAGCTTTGAAATCATTATTAAGTAAAATAAGAATTACTTGAACATAAGCACTGGGACACCATAGCCATCTGATAACCAAATGGCTACTAAATGACTAACGAGTGGGATATCCTGGACAAAGACATAATTCATATCCCAGGTGAGATATAGCAGGATGGTGTGAGATTTTATCATACTTCTTAGAATGGTGCACAATTTTAAATTTATGAATTTTTTGTTCCTAGAATTTTCCATTTAATAGTTTTAGATCTTGGTTAATGAACTGAAACCATGAAAAGTGGACTTGTTATTGTTGCAAGGTAAAGAAACAAAAGTAAAATGTTGAAATTATCAACTGCAAGATATATTTTTATTTTAAAGGCATTTGTAACCAGGTATTCTTATCATCAATTTTACCTGTCTCTTGTCTCTACTCTGTTTTCCACTATGCTCATCTTTCTTAGGCATTTCTTTACATGTTGTTGCCCTGTAGTGTTTTTTTTCATTTGTCCTATACTGACTTAACAGCTCCACTGGAAAGAAAGCTTCTCTTTTTCATGTTTCCTGTGAATCATAGGATTTATTTGATTGAACCAGGTGGAACTACTTGGTCATCCATGAACCTAAATGGGACATGTGCTTAGTCCTGCATTGTTTAATATGGACATGGCTGAATAATATTCTGATTGGTCAGACCAAGGTAATATAAAAGAAGTAAGGAAGATGAAGTAAGGAAGAAAAAAGAAGTGTCCTTTTAGCAATCGGTCAGTCAGTTCAGTCGTGTCCGACTCTTTGTGACCCCATGGACAGCACACCAGGCCTCCCTGTCCATCACCAACTCCTGGAGCTTACTCAAACTCATGTCCATTGAGTTGATGATGCCATCCGACCATCTCATCTTCTGTTGTCCCCTTTTCCTGCCTTCAATCTTTCCCAGAATCAGGGTCTTTTCATAGGAGTCAGTTATTTGCATCAGGTGGCCAAAGTATTGGAGTTTCAGCTTCAGCATCAGTATTTCCAGTGAATATTCAGGACTGATTTCCTTTAGGATGGACTGGTTTGATCTCTTTGAAGTCCAAGGGACTCTCAAGAGTCTTCTCCAACACCACAATTTAAAAGTCTCAATTTTTCAGCGCTCAGCTTTTTTATAGTCCAACTCTCACATCCATACGTGACTACTGGAAAAACCATAGCTTTGACTAGATGGACCTTTGTTCACAAAGCAATGTCTCTGCTTTTTAATATGCTGTCTAGGTTGGTCATAACTTTTCTTCCAACTCATTTCTCCCAAGGAGCAAGCGTCTTTTAATTTCATGGCTGCAGTCACCATCTGAAGTGATTTTGGAACCCCCCAAAATAAAGTTTCTCCCTGTTTCCACTGTTTCCCCATCTATTTGCCATGAAGTGATGGGACTAGATGCCATGATCTTAGTTTTCTGAATATTGAGTTTTAAGCCAGCTTTTTCACTCTCTTCTTTCACTTTCATCAAGAGGCTCTTTTAGTTCTTCGCTTTCTTCAATAAGGGTGGCGTCATCTGCATATCTGAGGTTATTGGTATTTCTCCCGGCAATCTTGATTCTAGCTTGTGCTTCATCCAGTACAGCATTTCTCATATGTACTCTGCATATAAGTTAAATAAGCAGGGTGACAATAAACAGCCTTGACATACTCCTTTCCCGATTTGGAACTAGTCTGTTGTTCCATGTCTGGTTCTATCTGTTGCTTCTTGACTTGCATACAGGTGTCTCAGGAGGCAGGTCAGGTGGCCTAGTATTCCCATCTCTTTCAGAATTTTCCACAGTTTGTTGTGATCCACACAGTCAAGGGTTTGGCATAGTCAATAAAGCAGAAGTAGAAGTTTTTCTGAAACTCTCTTGCTTTTTTGATGATCCAGTGGATGTTGGCAATTTGATTTCTGGTTCCTCTGCCTTTTCTAAATCCAGCTTGAACATCTGAAAGTTCACGGTTCATGTATTGTTGAAGCCTGGCTTGGAGAATATTGAGCATTACTTTGCTAGTGTGTGAGATAAATGCAATTGTGCTGTAGTTTAAACATTTTTTGGCATTGCCTTTCTTTGGGATTAACAATGGCAAAGAGAGTTAGCTAATTAAAAGTAACCACTGTCCACAAAAGGATCTCTGCTCATACCATCATTATGTTTTTCCCAGCAGCTTTCTGAGATAGGCAGAAATATCATGTAGTCTTGAGTGATTCCATGGTCTTGAGGATCAGTGAATAAATTGTTCTCAGTCTCCCAAGTGGTAAAATGTGAGGCTTGGACTAGATTTTTTTTTTTTTTTTTAGCAGTAAATTCCAGTTGGCTTGGATAAAAGGCTCCATAAAAATTTTTAAATTCCTGAGTTTGATCTTCTACAGTTGTTTCCTGAACTCTTTGGATAATTACTAGATTCTCAGTTAGTCCAAGATTTCCAGAGACTCTAGTGCTTGAAATTCAATACAGTTTTCACAACTGTGTTAGCTAGAAACTTCAGATATCTGCCATTTTTTATCTCATAATTTATAGCCAGAATGTGAAACTACTAGTTAGTCTTCTACACATCTTTCCTATCTTTGTACTTCGGCCCTAGGAGTTCTCTCTCACTGGGATGTTGCTTTTTTTTATGAGTCTATTACCCCTTTTTGTAGATGCATTGCTGTTTCCTCCTAGAGTCTTTCTTATCTACCCCAGACAGAATTAAATACCTACCCCCATACTCCTCTCTGGAGGCCTCTGGCTTAACATCCACCACTTTCTGTTGACATTTTCTTTCTCCACCAGGCCCTGAGGTAGGTTCTTGTTGGAGGAATTCTAACTTGTTTTTCACTGAACCCCTGGAGTCCATCATAATGCCTCATACATAGTAGGCCCTTCAGTTCAGTCACTCAGTTGTGTCCGACTCTTTGCGACCCCATGAATCGCACCACACCAGGCCTCCCTGTCCATCACCAACTCCCAGAGTTCACCCAAACTCATGTCCATTGAGTCGGTGATGCCATCCAGCCATCTCATCCTCTGTCGTCCCCTTCTCCTCATGCCCCCAATCCCTCCCAGCATCAGAGTCTTTTCCAATGAGTCAACTCTTCGCATGAGGTGGCCAAAGTACTGGAGTTTCAGCTTTAGCATCAGTCCTTCCAATGAACACTGAGGACTGATCTCCTTTAGGATGGACTGGTTGTATCTCCTTGCAGTCCAAGGGACTCTCAAGAATCTTCACCAACACCACAGTTCAAAAGCATCAATTCTTCAGTGCTCAGCTTCCTTCATAGTCCAACTCTCACATCCATACATGACCATTGGAAAAACTATAGCCTTGATTAGATGGACATTTGTTGGCAAAGTAATGCCTCTGCTTTTGAATATGCTATCTAGGTTGGTCATAACTTTCCTTCCAAGGAGTAAGCTTCTTTTAATTTCATGGCTGCAATCACCATCTGCAGTGATTTTGGAGCCCCAAAAAATAAAGTCTGACACTGTTTCCACTATTTCCCCATCTATTTCCCATGAAGTAATGGGACCAGATGCCATGATTTTCGTTTTCTGAATGTTGAGCTTTAAGCCAACTTTTTCACTCTCCTCTTTCACTCTCATCAAGAGGCTTATTAGTTACTCTTCACTTTCTGCCATAAGGGTGGTGTCATCTGCATATCTGAGGTTATTGATATATTTCCCAGCAGTCTTGATTCCAGCTTGTGCTTCTTCCAGCCCAGCGTTTCTCATGATGTACTCTGCATATAAGTTAAATAAGCAGGGTAACAATATACAGCCTTGACATATTCCTTTTCCTTTTTGGAACCAGTCTGTTGTTCCATGTCCAGTTCTAACTGTTGCTTCCTGACCTGCATATAGGCCCTTAGGTACTTAGAAAATATATACTGAATAAATAGAAGACTACTTAAAGAAAATAAGTACTGGGTCAGGAAAATTAGATGATATGAATGTGACATAGAGAAGGGTTGGCCTGGTTAAACAGGTCCCTGGAAAGTTGACTTGTTGGTAAAATCTTGAGAACAGTGATCCAAATAATAAAGGACAAGCAACTAGATGTCACTAGTACTTAAGCTGGAGAAAGAAAGAAAAAAAAATTTTTTTTTAATAATTTTTTTTAACAGTCAAATGGGTTACCCATTTAGAATTTGTCAGGCAGAAAACTATCACTAGAAGCTATTACATTTTCCTCAATAAAAGGTTCACTTATCTTGTAAATAATGACAACCTTTGTTTGAATAGCACTTTAACATTTGAAAAGCTCTCTGGCTCTATAATCTAATTCTGTCATTTGGCAAACATGTCCTGAAACCCTATGAAAGATAGTATGTGAAGCATAGAGGCAAATAAGAATTTTGTCCCTGCCTTCAAGGAGCAAAGGCTATTGATAGAGACAGAGGTAAAGAGTTACAACACATCAGGAAAAAAAGCTTTATTATAGGGGTTGTGTCCTCAGCATATGGCCCTCTCTCAAAGGAGAGGGGAAAGTAGAAGCTTTGCAGTGACGGTATGCTTTGGGAGAGGGGAGTTTGGTAGAAAGACAAAGAAGATGTAAAGGATATTCTAGACAGAGAGAAATGCATCCAGAAAGGCAAAAATTGTTGAAATGATAGGAATGTGTTCATAAAACAATAGAAAATGATTGTGGCTACAAGTTATTTCATATTCCTCTTTTTAAACATTTTTTTTTCTATTCAGAATATTCTCATTTTTTTTCTTTTTTAAAATTTATGTTTTATTTATTAATTTATTTTTGGCCTACTGCACAGCATGTGGGATCTTAGTTCCCCAACTAGGGATCAAACCCACACCCCCTGCATTGGAAGCAGGGGGTCTTAACCACTGGACCACCCGTGAAGCCCCTGATAGTCCTTTTATACCGAGGTGTGGTCCATGTCCCTTCCTCTTGGATCTGGGAAGCCTTGTAATCAATAGAACCCAGAAAAGTGACATGGCCTGGCTTCTGAGGCTAGGTCAGAAAAGGTGATGTGGCTTCCCCCTTTTTGCTGTACTGCCAAGGTACCAAACCCTGGGTTACCATGTAAGATGCCCATCCCCTTGGAGGAGGACTTCCATGCTGAGGAAGCCACGTGTAGGCACTCAGTTGATAGTCCAGCTGAGCTCCCATCAGGCAGCACTACAGTCATCTTGTGAGGGAGCTCTCTTGGACATCCAACCCAGGCGAGTCCTCAGATGTCTACAGCCCCAGCCTACATCTCACTGCATCCACAAGGAAGACCCCAAGCAGGAACTAAGCCCTTTCTGAATTCCTGACCTCCAGAAAATCATGAATAAAATAAAATAATTTTAAGCCACTGCATTTTAGAGCCTAGAGTGGGAGAGACATTCTTATGGGTGAGGACAATAAAATAGGTATTTTTTCTGCCAGGCTAGCAGAACTAGCAGACTGCTCTTTTGGTGATAGCAGTCTGATTTCTGTGGATAACTCTACTGTTCAGTCATGTATTTCAGGCAGGATTGTGCCAGCCAGACCTCTTGTCACCATTTCCCTCCTAGTCACAGTGTCTAGCTGAGGGTTTGGGATCCATCCATGGCAGACTATTGTGGCTTTGCCATGTGACTTGTTAAAATTAGTAAGAAGAAGATGTTCTCTTTCCAGGGAATTACTAAATAAGGACTAGGCAACCCTGAAAACTTCTGGGGGTAACCTTGTCATTGAGTGGGAAGAGCCTAAACAAGAAAAAAGTCACTATGAGAACAGCAAAGCAAAGGATGATGAGAAACAGCTTTTTAATGAGACTGTTCAAGCCTTTAGACCCTGTTGTACCTGATCTGCCCTACGCTTTTTTAGTTTCCTAAGTGAGTAAGTTCTTCTCTGTGGGTAGGCCTATTGGAGAGGTGATTCTGTCACTTGCATCTGAAGATACCTAACTCTTAAGGTATGTAAGATCAAGGTCATGGAGGGCTTTGTATCATAGGCTGGCAAGTTTGCATTTTATTCCTAAGTGATGGAGAGTCATTTAATACTTTTAATCAGGATCAGCATGATGAGATGCGCAGTTTAGCACAATAACCAGCTGCTATACAAGAAAGGATTGATGATGGTGCTGAACTAGGAACAGAGGGATTGGTTAGAAGGACCTGGTATTAGTCTAGTGAGGATATCCTAATGTCTGAACTAATGTAGCTGGTGGAAATGGAGACAGGGAGATATGGGAGGTACTTAAGATATGAAATCAACAGAATTCAGAAATAGATGGGGTCTTGGGGAAAAAGAAGAAACAAGGATGACTTGTAGATTTCTGACTTATATTCACATGGATTGTGTACCATTAAAGAAAGAATGTTAGCTCCGTTTTATGTCTGAGAACGTTGAGACTCAGGGAAGTTAAGTGACCTGCCCAAGGTTGTGTACCTCATAAGAAATGGAGCCAGCCAGATCTTTAGGCTTTAAGATCGCTGCTCCTTGAGTTCAACAGGCCACTTCCTGTGTTGAGGCTGCTATGGGCGTTGCATTCCTAGGAAACAAACAGTGAAGTGGGGTTGCTTGTTTTTCAGCCCATCACAAGGAAGGTGATCTTATTAACGATTTATTTGGGGCCCCTTGCCGGGTCTGTCTCACCACCAAACAAACCCTGCAGTGCCTTTGTAGCATTCAGGCTTCCATGGCTGACTTAACAGTGTTCACAGGAGGTAAAGCAACTCTCGTCCCAGCCTCTCTGCATTCCAATTTCCGAAGCAGATTATAGACACAGAAGCCTCAAGGGAGAGGAAATCTATTCTCCAAGATGGACTATTGATTTGTACTAAAGACCAAAAGGGTGTGACTTTTCAATAGGTACTCAGGAGGAGGAGAAAGGCAAATAGTAAGGGAGTGATTGAGTGGGAGCAAAGGCCTTGTTAAGAAGAAAAATGTGGAAGAAAACTAGATCAATTTGGTTTTAAGGCAGGTATAAAGAGGTTTTGAACTTTCTGGAAAGAGCATCAGAGGAAGAGAGGAAGCAAGCTGAGTGGTGGGTACTGGTTCTTATACTTTTCTTTGCTGCTGGGTGAGAGGGATGGGGGTGCCCTTGGCTCAGTCCATCTCCCTTGAGCTGGGCTTCACACCTGAAGGGGAGGCTGGGTAGCATGATGGTTAAAGTTCAGGCTCTACACTTGAACTTGACATGAATTCACATTCCAGATCTGTAATTCATTAGGTGTATGAACTTAGGCAAGTTGTTGCACATCTCAAAGACTCGTTTTATTCATTTATAATATGAAAATAGCAACCCACTCCAGTACTCTTGCCTGGAAAATTCCATGGACTGAGGAGACTGGTAGGCTACAGTCCATGGGGTCGCAAAGAGTCGGACACGACTGAGCGACTTCACTAATATGTAGATAATAATAGCATAAACCTCAAGGGATCTGCCCAGTATAGTGCCCTTAACCAGAAAATATTATCTCCTTAGGACCTAGAGTAGGGAGAAAAAGAAAAATGGTGCACAAAAAATACTTTTCATGATTCTTTGGCTAATTTTAGCCATTAGTGTTGTGATCTGTTTCTTCATTCCTATGAATCATCTTAATAACTCATGGCTTCCAAGAATTTTGTTTTTATTGTATGGATTCTGATATTAATAATAACATCAGTGATATTAGCATCTTCCTCCTCAGAGGTCAGTCACATGGATCCTCTACGTTGGATCTTGTGTTTGCAATGTGGAGTGGCTGAAATGTTAATGACGGTGTTATCTTTCCCTGTGCCCAAGAAGATTCCATTTGATTCAGTTTGTTTCTACTGGATTCAGTTCAGATGCCACATCAGGTGCCGGGGGCAGAACAAGGTACAAACTACATTTTATGCTACAGGAGCTCCCAGTGCAATGTGATTCCTAGATCTTTAAGTAGTAGGAGGTGATCAAATGCTGTCATTTTATATTGAAAGCTATTTATGCGATTCAGGAGAATAACATGTGATTTTTGGTACATGTCTAGTGTAATGTTTGGTTCTTAGCTTTTGGAAGGAATTTATGATCTGAAGGAGATCTGATAGTATACCACTTCAGAAACCCATTCATGCATTCAGTTGAAATTTCTGGGTCTCATTCATTACCATTTTAAAGACATTTTAATCTATTTTGTCCATATTTAAGGAATAGCTGCTTCTTTAGTCATGTTATATTGTCCAAGCCCTCTACTATCTTGGGGCCACAATAATCTCATCAGTAATACTTTCTACCATCAAGTTTGCTGTGAGTGTCAAAAAAATAACAGCCTGAATATGCTTGGCTGTGTACTTGTTTTGTGGAATCTACACACCTGATGCTTTTGCCTACAGAATTTCCCATTCCCCTCTGTAAGCTTTTATTGATAAATGCAATTAGGATAGGGAAACTTCTGCTAAAATGATCCGTGTGTATTTCATGGATGTTGAGTAGAAGAACAGCCAACATTCATTTGTAGAAAAAATACTCAAGGCTTACAGAGGTTTGACAGCTTGTTCAGCTGTCAAAGGACCTCAGGTGGGTTTTTCTCAGAGGTGCCAGGTAAGATGCACAGTTGTGACCTGGGGGCAGTGGCAGCAGCAGCCACAACAGCCTCCTTCTGGCCTTCACTTTACATGGTGGCTTTTATCAGGGGAGAAAATTGACACCCTGGACTGGAGAGAATGCTGCAAAGGACAGGGCATCTCAAGGAGGGAAGGAAGAAGTTCTGAATGAAGCTGGGAAGTTTCAAATATGATGGTGAGGTCATGAGTCAGGGAAAGGTCACAGTGGGGAGGGTGCTTGTAGATTAGCACAAGGTCTTCGGTTTTGGATCCAGTGAATTTGTGCTGAGATATTCACTCCTTTACCTACATCCTGTTTGACTTCATGCAAGTGTCTTAACTTCTCTAAGCCTGTTTTCTCCAACTCTAAAATGGAAGAATAAGGCCATAGTTAACCATCATTATTAGTATCAAATATGATATGTTTTGTAAAGCACTCACTCAGTCTACTTAGGAGATGTTCAAAAAATCTAGTGATGGTTAAGGCTAGTTATGGTTGTTGCTGCTGCTGCTGCTAAGTTGCTTCAGTCATGTCTGACTCTGTGCAACCCCATTGACAGCAGCCCGCCAGGCTCCCCTGTCCCTGGGATTCTCCAGGCAAGAACACTGGAGTAGGTTGCCATTTCCTTCTCCAATGCATGAAAGTGAAAAGTGAAAGTGAAGTCGCTCAGTTGTGTCCGACTCTTAGCAACCCCATGGACTGCAGCCTACCAGGCTCCTCTGTCCATGGGATTGTCCAGGCAAGAGTACTGGAGTGGGGTGCCATTGCCTTCTCCGAGTTATGGTTCAGTTCAGTTCAGTCGCTCAGTCATGTCCGACTCTTTGTGACCCCATGAATTGCAGCATGCCAGGCCTCCCTGTCCATCACCAACTCCTGGAGTTTACGCAAACTCACATCCATCAGGTCCGTGATGCCATCCAGCCAGCTCATCCTCTGTCAACCCCTTTTCCTCCTGCCCCCAATCCCTCCCAGCATCAGAGTCTTTTCCAATGAGTCAACTCTTCACATGAGGTGGCCAAAGTACTGGAGTTTCAGCTTTAGCATCATTACTTCCAAGGGACACCCAGGACTGATCTCCTTTAGAATGGACTGGTTGGGTCTCCTTGCAGTCCATGGGGCTCTCAAGAGTCTTCTCCAACACCACAGTTCAAAAGCAATCAACTCTTCAGCGCTGAGCTTTCTTCACAGTCCAACTCTCACATCCATACATGACTGCTGGAAAAACCATAGCCTTGACTAGGTGGACCTTTGTTGGCAAAGAAATGTCTTTGCTTTTGAATATGCTATCTAGGTTGGTCATAACTTTCCTTCCAAGGAGTAAGCATCTTTTAATTTCATGGCTGCAGTCACCATCTGCAGTGATTTGGGAGCCCCCCAAAATAAAATCTGACACTGTTTCCCCATCTATTTGCCATGAAGTGATGGGACCGAATGCCATGATCTTAGTTTTCTGAATGTTGAGCTTTAAGCCAACTTTTTCACTCTCCTCTTTCACTTTCATCAAGAGGCTTTTTAGTTCCTCTTCACTTTCTGCCATAAGGGTGGTGTCATCTGCATATCTGAGGTTATTAGTTATGGTTAATTATGGTTAGTGACTTGTTAGATATTGGTAATGACTTTTTATTTTGGAGTAAGCCTCAAGTAAATATATCACCTGTGGAATAAGACTGACTGAGTGTTACCAGATTCAGATGGGTTTATTACATGGCCAAAAATTAGGCAATGTAATAAAACTAGGGAGAGTTTGACAAAGTTTGAAAATCAATTCATTAAATTTTCAAGTTTTTTAACTGAAGTATAGTTGATTTACAATATTGTGTTATCTGGTGTTTTGAAAGCAGAAATTAATTGCAGCCCATCCCCAGTCCTATTTCAGTTTGGAGTCAAGCCCAAGGCTTGAAGTGAGAGATAGAAATAGGCTATTTGGTCCCTAAGATTCAGAGATAGGATAGAGGTCAGAAATATTTGTTGTAAATTAATGGATTAAAAAGACCAACCAGTGTGGACGTGTTTTACTTCTTGAAGCAACTGCCTCCTGATTTGTCTGGAAGGTTCTAAGTTAAGATTCATCATTGGAGGTAAATGGGCAACTGACTGGAGACCCATAATTCTATGCTCACTAAATTTTATGTCCAACTTTCTGTGTAGTGGGTGAGGGCCATTTGCTAAATTTCATTTTTACTAGGCCCTGGATACAACTAGCTGGTTACAGGTCAATGTGTGACCTTGCAGAAGTCACTGAAATTGTCTGTGCTCCCTTTTTCTCACCTGTGAAATGAGGATACTAATAGTACCTTGTTTGTAGCCTATGTGTGAAGATTACGTGGAATCGCTTTATAAAGTGTTTAGACTGATGTTTGGCTTTGAATATGTGCTTAGTAAATATTGGGTCACTTTTATAAGTTACTGTCTCAGAAAGAGAATCAAGCTTTAGAGTAAGCCTGTGTAAAAATCCCCCACTGATTGTGTTGATTATCCGCTTTCTGCTTCCCTGCCAAACATTTAAAATGAAAAGATGTGAGTTGTAGAGGTGAATTGTGTTCACAGTAGCTAGGAGAGGAAAACCTATTGTCAGGGAAAGACTTTCAGGGGGCAGGACTTCACAGTAGGACAAGGAGGATGGAATCCACTGAAAAAATAGAGTTAGGTCAGTGAAGTGGGCCTGTGGGCTGCTCAGTGGGAAAATGATCCCACATTAGATCCGTGTTGGATCACAGAGGTTGTGAAGTCTGCTTTCTGCCCCTTCTCCCTTCTAATGTGTGAAGAGCCATTTGAAACATCCTTCGTATGCTTCATACCTGCCTCTTTTGTTTATTTATTACATAAACTTTATTTTTAACCCAGTTTTTTTTTTTTGCAACATTTGGGTAACTTTATTTTTGAATTCTATAGTGCTTTACAATTTTCAAAAGTTTCACACATATGATTCCATATAATCCCATAAGAACCCTTTTTTCTCCTTACCCCTATAGTGCCCATCCCCCTCCCTCCTCCTTCTGGTAACCACTAGTTTGTTCTCTGTATCTGTGAGCTGCTGCTTTTTTTATTCACTAGTTTATTGTATTTTTTAGATTCCACATATAAGTGGTATCATATAGTATTTGTCTTTCTCTGTCTGATTTATTTCACTTAGTACAGTGGCCTCCAAGTCCATCCATTTTGCTGCAAACAGGAAAAATATATCCTTTTTATGACTGAATAGTATTCCGTTGTGTGTATGAACCACACCTTCTTTATGCATTCACCCGGGATGGACGCTTAGGTTGCTTGTGTACCTTGGCAGTGGTAAATAATGCTGCTATGAACACTGAGGTGCGTGTCTCTTTTCAAGTTACTGGTTTTCATTTTCTTTCAGATATATATAGCCAGAAATGAAATTGCTGGGTCACATGGGTAGTTCTGTTTTCAGGCTTTTGAGAAACCTCTATACTCATTTCCATAGTGGCTGCTTAAATTTACATTCGCACCAACAGTGTACGAGGGTGCCCTTTTCTCCACATCCTCACCAACATCTGTAATTGGTCTTTCTGATGATGGCCATTCTGACAGAAGTGAGGTGATATCTCACTGTGGTTTTGACTTGCATTTTCCTGACCATTAGCAATGCTGAGCATCTTTTCATGTGCCTGTTGGTAAATAAACTTTTTTTTTTTTTTTTTTAAAGAAGAGTTTACAGAATAGATGCCAAGACAGTACAGAGAGTTTCTGTACACCTTTCACTCAGTTTTCCCTACTGGTAACATCTTGCTTTAGCATTGAGCATTTTGCTTTAGCATAGTACCTGGGCCAAAACTTATGAACCCATATTGATACACTGTTACTGACTGAACATCATACTTTATTTGGATTTCATCATTTTCCCCTCATGTCCCTAACTGTCTGCCCCAGGATCCCATTCAGGATACATATTATACTCAATTGTCACATCTCCTTAGGCTCCTCTGGATTATTTCTTAGACTTTCCTACTTTTTGGAGACAATTTTGAGGAGTACTGATCTGGTATTTTACAGGATGGCCCTCTCTCTGAGGGGTTGTCTGGCTGGTTAGACTGGAGTTATGGATATTTTGGAAGAATACCACAGAGGTCACAGAATACTACAGAGCCATTTCATGACATCACATCAAGGGTCCATATGATGAACATGACTTATCACTGTGGATGTTGACCTTGATCGCTGGGCTGAGATAATGTTTATCAAATTCTACACTGAAAGATGATTCATTTCTCCCTTTTGCATACCAAACTCTCTAGAAGTCATTATGTGTAGCTCATGCGTAAGGAATGGGAAAATTACTTTTTGAAATAAGATGGCAATAGTGTCAGTAACAACAACAATATTTGTGAACAGGTTTTAAGGGCTTATCACAGGCCAGTAGCTTTGTTAAAGCCTTCTTCTGTATTAACTCATTTCATCCTCATAGCAGTTATTAGAAACCAAGGCTCTGAATATGGTATGTCTGATATGACCCGGCTACTCATTGCAAAGGCTTCATCTTAAAAGCCAGCCTCTTTGATCAGCTCCCTCCTGCCCACCAGTAGGATTTCTAAATGCTTTGCTGTGGACTGTGCAGTCTGATATATCCTATCTGATGAGTGAAAGAGTCTCTTATATTCTCAATGCTGCTGCTAAGTCGATTCAGTCGTGTCCGACTCTGTGCGACCCCATAGATGGCAGCCCACCAGGCTCCCCTGTCCTTGGGATTCTCCAGGCAAGAACACTGGAGTGGGTTGCCATTTCCTTCCCCAATGCATGAAAGTGAAAAGTGAAAGTGAAGTCGCTCAGTCCTGTCTGACTCTTAGCGACTCCATGGACTGCAGCCTACTAGGCTCCTCCGTCCATGGGATTTTCCAGGCAAGAGTACTGGAGTAGGGTGCCATTGCCTTCTCTGTATATTCTCAATACCTAGGCGTTATTCTTTTCAGGTCCCACTGTAAGTTTGGTATACATCCCTGTCCACTCTCCAGGCCTGTGGTGCCCATGATGTAGCCTCTCAGATATTCCAGGGTGAGCCTGAGCCCTGCCTCTCCCTGGACTCAGCATGTTGTGTGACCTTACCCTTCAGTCACGCTGTTCACAAAGGCTCATCCTTCCATAAGCTTCCAAATTACAACAGCATCATCTTTCATCAGCTTTCATCTTTCTTCTTTCTCTGGTATTCTTTTGCAGTAAGGAATACTTGGCAGCTTTACATTTTGTAAAAAAACAAAAAAACAAAAACTGCCTGTCTTTCATCATGAATGTTTTATTCTATTTAGTTGGGAAATCTCTTGAGAGAAAAGAGCCATTTTCCTAGTGAAAATGTGACAGTGAACATCCTTGGAGACAAATCATTGTGTACAATTAATGATTTTGTGATTAACTTGTGCTTTTCTTCTCTGCTCCCCTCCATTTAATGTGGGTAATCAAGAATCAACCCAGCCTTAACTATTGCAAAGACAGTTGCTCACTGAAGAACAATGATTCCATCTGTCCTGGGTTCAGAATCTTTCAGAGCCTCAAAGAACACATCATCTCAAAAGACCCACAATGTGTTTTTATCAGAAAATCAGAATGGCCGATGAGCATGGAGGTTGCCAGGCACGGAGTGAGTAAACAAAATAGCCTGGGTCCTGGGATCATACCTCTATTCTCAGAGCAGTGAAGCACTCTGTGACTTCAGTGAAGCTGCTTCTCTGTTCCTGCACCTTCAGGTGTGACACCGCATCCCTTCCTGGGAGAGGGGACCAGGATGAATGAAACCAGATTTCCAAGACATTGTGTGGCCCTTTTGTGAGTTAAGTCCTCAGAGGTGAAAGTATCAATTGTTGCCACACTTTCAGTGACGGTTCAGATGGTTCAGAAACAAAAAGCACGCTTTGAAGGTAGGGATAAAAGGGAGGGTGAATCAATAGCTGTAGCTTCCTCTCCAAAAATTGCAGTCTGTTTATTACTATGATTCTGTTTTCATGTCTGACCCAGGTTATTACATTAGGGCAG
Source organism: Bos mutus (assembly GCF_027580195.1). Classification (NCBI taxonomy): domain Eukaryota; kingdom Metazoa; phylum Chordata; class Mammalia; order Artiodactyla; family Bovidae; genus Bos; species Bos mutus. The sequence continues at coordinate 98,108,223 of NC_091623.1, read as the reverse complement.
GATTTATCCTGTATTTCCCAGAAAACTAAGAAGTCTTATAAAAACTGTGGAGCAAAGGCCACAGAGCTCACAGATTCATGCTGGGAAGTCAGAGCTGCCCAGCCAAAACTGCCCTTAATTGCTACAGCTCCAAGAAGTGAAAGCTGCAGTTTCAAGGGAAATTAATGTTTAATGATAAGCCAAGTTCTTGAAAGAGTTCAAGATGCAATAAATACTCCAGGGAGGCAAGTTTATCCCCCTACCCCCCAATTTTTGCTTCCATTTCATTGATATCCACTAAAGCCGGATGAACTGTTTATTTTTTTCTAGAGTCTTCTTTCATTCACAAACTTTGCAATTAGTGGTTGAGAGTCTAACTTTGATCCCCTCTGTTGGTTATTCTACTATGATTTCAGTCTTGGTGAGATGATGTCATTCATGTGTGTGAATGTGCTCCTATAGGTGACTCATTTGTAATGACAGCTGTGTAACACACTAATGACTTCACACTTAGACCACTTGTGTGCTTCACGTGCCTTGACGGTTATTGCATAGTGCTCTGAAAGCCTTAAGAGAAAATGTATATATTCAAGAGAGCCGAGCATTGGAAGTTAGGAAGGAAATGGGAAGAAAGAGAAAAAGCTCCTTTTCAATATAGGGATCAGATTTTGAGTCAACCCCCAAAGGGTTTTAAGACCCAGACTTTGATTTTGTTGTTCAAAAAAGTTGACTTCTTAACTATTTAGTAGTTAATCTCAAATGCTTCTGCCAAGTTCACTTGTTATAAATGGCAAATGTGGAGGAGAAATGACTGACCCAAGGTCTGACAAGTCATCAGACTCCAGACTAGAAAGCCATGGTTTCCCTGGTGGCTGGTGCCATGGGAGCATCTCTGCTCTGGAGCTCCAGGGCTACCTCACTAAATGAAACCATGTCCTTGCCCATCTGTGTGGGAGGCCACCTGGTGAGGCACTTCCAACACACAGAGGATGGACCTGAGTGCAAGAAGGATGGATGTTCAGATCCCAGCTTTGCCACTTTGATAGCAACCTGAGATGCTATCAAATTCTCTGAACTTCTGGTGGATAATGAGGCTAGCCTTGCACAGGCACTGTGAGTGGGCCAGAGTCAAGTGTGACTTATAAAGACAATTATATAGATTAACTCTGGGGCTTTTTCCTTTGGCGAGTGGAGTATGAAATCTGTTAATGAGAGGAAGATATGGATTGCTGGGGCAAAACAAAAGGGCCACTTTAGAGGCTGCAGGGAGTTGGACATGAGGAGAGATGGAGCAGCAGGGAGGGTGTGTGGAGGAAATTTGAAGAGAAGACTGACGTGCTTAGTGGTGGACTTAGTTTAAATTTTGTTGTGTGGAATAGGGTGTCATGCTGTCCTCTGTTCTGTGTGATACCTTCAGTTAAAAAAAAATTCATTACTAAGCTTTTAAAATCAGATGTGTGTGTGTGTATGTATTAGTAAGGAAAGCAGTGATGTTCTGAGATAGGCCAGGGCTCTAGGCGGGCAAGAGGCCGGTGTCAGAACGCAGGAAGTATGCTGCAGCATGTATAACATATGCAGTGACCCTGACACATCATCATGTCACACGCGTGGTCCTGGATCAAGAACTATTCTGTAACTGTAGAGATTCTCTGATTATCATTTAATAGACTCAGATAAACAATAAATCAAATATTCATCACATTTACCAGGTGCCTGGTACTGTGTTAGGCCCAACAGTGGATGTGACTCAGTATATGCTTGCTGTTGTTGTTCTTTAGTCACTAAGTCATGTCTGACTCTGCAAACTCATGGACTGCAGCATGTCAGGCTCCTCTCTCCTCGACTATCTCCTGAAGTTTGCTCAAATGCATGTTCATTGAGTCAGTGATGCCATCCAACCATTTCATCCTCTGTCATCCCTTTTTCCTCCTGCCCTCAATCTTTCCCAGCATCAGGGTCTTTTCCAATGATTCGGCTCTTTGCATCAGGTGGCCAAAGGATTGGAGCTTCAGCTTCAGGATTAGTCCTTCCAATGAATATTCAAGGTTGATTTCCTTTAGGATTGACTGGTTTGATCTCCTTGCAGTCCAAGGAACTCTCAAGAGTCTTCTGCAACACCACAATTCGAAAGCATCCATTTTTCAGCACTCAGCCTTCTTTACAGTCCACCTCTCACATCTGTACATGACTACTGGAAAAACCATAGCTTTGACTATATGGACTATACTATCTGTTTCTATACTGGTCTATCTCTGTAGCCACACTCTTACACACAAACCTAAATTCCCTGATGTAGAGAGGCTTATGCTATAGAGGGGAGGCAATGAAAATCGCATGAGGATGTTGAGATCCCAAGTGTCTCAGACAGACAAGAATTTCTAGTGGCTATTATTTTCGGTTCAATTGGGCAACCTTCTGAAGGCTCCTCATCTCACACAGTAAATTCCTTTCCACAGAATACAAGGCCTATGTGACCTGGCCCTTGGTGACCTTTATCATTTCATCTCCAAGCCCTCTTCACTTCCTCAGCTACCCTGATCTCTTCCTTGTTCTTTTTTTAGGAACAGAAACAGAGGAAGTCCCCTACAGTAAGTTCCCTACATATGAATGAGTTGTGTTTCAGGAGCACATTTGTTAAGTCCAGTGTGTTCGTAAGTCCAACAGTTAGCCTAGGTGCCTAGTTAACACAATGGGTTATATAACACTGTAATAGGTTTATAATACTCTCACACAAATAATACATAAAAAAACAAGCACAAAAAGAAAACATTTTTAGTTTTACAGTATGGTCCCTTGAAAAGTACAGTAGTACAGTCCTGGCATACTGGGGCTGGCATCCAGTGAGCAGGCAAGAAGAGTGACTGACTGGAGAAGGGTGGGGAGGTGGGAGAGCTGAAGAATAGTCGGCAATAGGCGATGGAGGGCAAACTTCAATGTCACTCACACCTGGTGCTGATGGAACGTACGTTTGCATCTGTAAACATTCACAACTTGAAGGTTCATATGTAGGGGATTTACTGTATTACCTCTGCCTCAGGACCTTTGCTCCTGCTGCTCCTTGCTTAGAACATCTTTCCCTCTCTATCCGAAGGGCTTACTCTCTCAGTTCTTTCAAGAATCTACTCATGTGCCATCTTATCAGAGACTCCTTCCTTGACCACTAACTACATCAGCAACCCTCTGCTCCATCACTTGACACCTTACCCTGCAAGTTTTCTTCACAGCTCTTGGCATCACATTATCATCTAAAGCAAGGAAAGAGGAGGGAGGGGGGCAGTTATAAAATTGTTTGGAGGGCAGAGTTTATCCAGAATTCTCCAACAGATTTCCACATTTACTTAAATGGTGAGAAATCTAACTTTATATCCCCTGGTAGATCCTAGCAGCAAGAGTAGCTACAAAAGTAACTGTTTAAGCTTCCCACCTCTCATAGGGCTTCCCAGGTGGTGCTCATGGTAAAAACCCACTTGCCAATGCGGGAGACATAAGAGATGTGGGTTCGATCCCTGGGTCGGGAAGATTCCCTGGAGGAGGGCATGGCAATGCAACTCCAGTATTCTTGCCTGGAGAATCCCATGGATAGAGGAGCCTAGTGGGCTTCAGTTCATAGGGTTTCAAAGAGTCAGACATGACTAAAGGGACTTAGTGCACACATACCTCACATAGGTATGGGTGTTGATTTAAAAAATATACAACGTGAGAGTTAAGTTTTATCTGGGGCAAAATGAAGACTGCAGCCTGAGAGACAGCACCTTGGATAGCTCCGAGAAACTGCTCTAAGAAAGAGAGGGGAAGGTCAGTATATAAAGATTTTGGTGAAGGGGGAGTATATGCAATTAGGCATAAATTTTTCCAGAAGGTTTCTGCTAGTCTCATGACACTTTCTGCTAGTCACAAGGAACAGTCATCACTATGAAAGATTTTAATGTTTATTTTAGATATAAGGAGATATAAGAATTAGGCTCATAAACCAGCTCCTGAAAATATACTATCTGAAGATCTGTCCTGCCAGATTTCCCCGCTGCTTGAGCACAGAGTGCCTCATTCCTGATCTCTACCCTGATCTCCTTTCAGGGGGTTACTGAAAATTAGCAGCTGCAGCAGCACATAATCGAATCCTTGTAGAGCTAGATGGCAAGTGCCCGTGGCAAGTGCCAATTTGTAGTTGACATGAGCAAGGGACAAAGAGGTTTGAAATAAAAGCTGTATTAGATGACCAACTTGTCCATCATGGTCAATACTATTTTTTAGACTACATTTTGCAGATGAAGAAATGGAAGCCTTAGGGTGTGTGGCTTTTCCACAGGCCCGCATACAGTGGTGGCTGAGCCATTTGCTAGTGTGTTCTGCTCTCTGAACCTAGAGTCTGAGGTGTTAACTGCTGTAGCGCCCTATGTCATTTCACCTATGATGACCATTATACAAGTTTGTTCAGTTGAGTTCAGTTCAGTCGCTCAGTCGTGTCCAACTCTTTGAAGTCCCATAGACTGCAGCATGCTAGTCCATCACCAACTCCCAGAGCTTACTCAAACTCATGTCTTTTGAGTCGGTGATGCCTGTCCCCTTCTCTTCCCACCTTCAATCTTTCCCAGCATCAGGGTCTTTTTCATGAATCAGGTCTTTGCATCAGGTGGCCAAAGTATTGGAGTTTCAACTTCAACATCAGTCCTTCCAGCAATTATTCAGGACTTATTTCCTTTAGGATGGACTGGTTGGATCTCCAGGACTCTCAAGAGTCTTCTCCAACACCACAGTTAAAAGTATCAGGTCTTCAGTGCTCAGCTTCATTTATAGTCCAGTTCTCACATCCATACAAGACTACTGGAAAAACCATCGCTTTGACTAGCTGGACCTTCATTGTCAAAGTAATGGCTCTGCTTTTTAATGTGCTGTCTAGGTTGGTCATAACTTTTCTTCCAAGGAGCAAGTGTCTTTTAATTCCATGGCTGAAGTAACCATCTTCAGTGATTTTGGAGCCCACAAAAATAAAGTCTCTCCCTGTTTCCATTGTTTCCCCATCTATTTGCCATGAAGTGATGGGACCAGCTGCCATGATCTAAGTTTTCTGAATGTTGAGTTTTAAGCCAACTTTTTCACTCTTCTCTTTTACTTTCACCAAAAGGCTCTTTACTTCTTCTTTGCTTTCTGCCATAAGTGTGGTGTCATCTGCATATCTGAGGTTATTGGTATTTCTCCCGGCCATCTTGATTCCAGCTTGTGCTTCATCCAGTCCAATATTTCTCATGATGTACTCTATATATAAGTTAAATAAGCAGGGTGACAATATAGAACCTTGACATACTCCTTTCCTGATTTGGAACCAGTCTGTTGTTCCATGTTCAGTTCTAACTGTTGCTTCTTGACCTGCATACAGGTGTCTCAGGAGGACGGTCAGGTGGTCTGGTATTCCCATCTCTTTCAGAATTTTCCACAGTTTGTTGTGATCCACACAATCAAAGGCTTTGGCATAGTCAATAAAGCAGAAGTAGACTTTTTCTGGAACTCTCTCACTTTTTCAGTCATCCAACAGATGTTGGCAATTTGATCTCTGGTTCCTCAGTCAGTTCAGTTCAGTTGCTCAGTCATGTCCAACTCTTTGCGATCCCATGGACTGCAGCATGCCAGGCCTCCCTGTCTATCACCAACTCCTGGAGTTTACTCAAACTCATGTCCATTGAGTCAGTGATGCCATCCAACCATCTCATCCTCTGTTGTCCCCTTCTCCTCCCACCTTCAATCTTTCCCAGCATCATGGTCTCTTTCCAGTGAGTCAGGTCTTTGCTGATATCAGGTGGCCAAGTATTGGAGTTTCAGCTTCAGTATCAGCCCTTCCAATGAACGGTCAGGACTGATTTCCTTTAGGAGGGACTGGTTGGATCTCCTTGCAGTCCACGGGACCCTCAAGAGTCTTCTCCAACACCACAGTTCAAAAGCATCAATTCTTCGGTGCTCAGTTTTCTTTATAGTCCAACTCTCACATCCATATATGACTACTGGAAAAACCACAGCCTTGACTAGATAGACCTTTGTTGACAAAGTAATGTCTCTGCTTTTTAATATGCTGTCTAGGTTGGTCATAACTTTCCTTCCAAGGAGTAAGCATCTTTTAATTTCATGGCTACAGTCACCATCTGCAGTGATTTTGGAGAAGTCATCAAACCTTGATATAACTTCACTGTGCAGTCATTTCCATCTTAAAGGTAGATCCTTAAGAAAAGCATTACATACTGATTTGCTCAGTTTTTCCCTCTCCTGTCCATCCTTCAATAATTTGCTTAAAAGCTGTGAAATATTCAAAAGAGTATAGATGATGAGAGAAACAAATCATAATCCATGATTATTGATGGAGGGAAGGAGGAGAGAGGGTGGGAAGAAGGAAAGAGGGAAGAAGGGAAAGAGAGACAGGTGAGGCCTAAAGGTGATGACTCGTTTTTTTAAATTAATTTTTATAGGAGTATAGTTGCATTACAATGTGTTAGTTTTTACTGTACAGCAAGGAGAATCCGCTATATATATATATACATATATATGTGTATATATGTGTGTGTGTATATATATCCTTCCTTTTTTGAATTTCCTTCCCATTTAGGTCACCACAGAACATTGAGCAGAGTTCCTTGTGCTCTACAGTAGGTTTTCATTAGTTATCTATTTTGTATATCATATCAATAGCATATACATGTCAATCCCAATCTCCTAATTCCTCCTACCTCCCTACCTCCCACCTTTCCCCCTTGGTATCTGTAAATTTGTTTTCTGTGTCCTCACTGAATGAAAATTTCTGCTCATCCAGGGTAATTTGCAAGCCAAAAAGCCAAGAACTCCAAGTCCTCCATTTTGTTAAAAAAAAAAGTAGTTAGTCATATTTCTTTTGTCTCATGCTCTTTTTCACCCAGAGCCTGGCATGAGGCATCAGCTAATTTGTCAGGGCATCTCTACCCCTAGCCCAGTTATATCTGTGGCTAGAATAGGACCAAGCTGCTGTCATTGGATGCTAACTTAGGGGCTGTTTAGATAGAACATCTTTCACTACCCATATATTATCTGAAAGATAGGACTCTAGCCAGGGTTAGGGACAACAGGAATAATAAATAATGAAAAAAACACTGAAGCAAGGGCCATTAAGGCTTGGGTGCCAGCTCTGTCACTGTGACCTAAAATAAAAAGAAGAACATAGAAGAGGACTCTTTCAATCTCTGGGCATGAGTTTCTTCATCTCTAAAATAGGGGAATTAGGAAAAATGATACTGAAGATGCCTTCCATCAGTTAGGGTTGTTTGTTTTCAGGCAAGAGAAACCAATGGAAAACTCAAACAATTGAAGAGAAAGCTCAAGAACCTGTCTTGGAAGGGATGAAAGTGACAGATGTTTTGTGACATACTGATATGCTTTCTATTCCCAGGCTATTTTCAGGATTATGCTTACTGTCTAGCCAGTAAGCATCAGATTGGCCCATGCTAGGTCTTTAAGGCCTCTGGTAAAGAATCCACCTGCAATGCAGGAGACCTAGGTTTGATCCCTGGGTTGGGAAGGTCCCCTGGAGAAGGAAAGGCTACCCACTCCAGTATTCTGGCCTGGAGAATTCCATGGACTGTTTGATCCATAGGAGTGCAAAGAGTCGGACACGACTAAGCGACTTTCACTTTCACTGCAGCGGAAGGACAAGGACCTGCCTGATATTCTCCCAAAATAGTATCAATAGGAAGGAATCATTATTCCAAAAGTTTGTGTTGGCATCTGTACATACTTTCATATGATGTGTGTATATATGAGCATGCATGCATTGAATATCAATGGTTCTTTCAGTTCAGTTCAGTTGCTCAGTCGTGTCCGACTCTTTGTGACCCTGTGAATAGCAGCACTACAGGCCTCCCTGTCCATCACCAACTCCCAGAGTTCAGCCAAACTCATGTCCATCGAGTCAGTGATGCCATCTAGCCATCTCATCTTCTGTCTTCCCCTTCTCCTCCTGCTCCCAATCCCTCCCAGCATCAGAGTCTTTTCCAATGAGTCAATTCTTTGCATGAGGTGGCCAAAGTATTGGAGTTTCAACTTTAGCATCATTCCTTCCAAAGAACACCCAGGACTGATCTCCTTTAGAATGGACTGATTGGATCTCCTCGCAGTCCAAGGGACTCTCAAGAGTCTTCTCCAACACCACAGTTCAAAAGCATCAATTCTTCAGCCCTCAGCTTTCTTCACAGTCCAACTCTCACATCCATACATGACCACTGGAAAAACTATAGCCTTGACTAGACAGACCTTTCTTGGGAAAATAATGTCTCTGCTTTTGAGTATGCTATCTAGGTTGGTCATAACTTTCCTTCCAAGGAGTAAGCATCTTTCAATTTCATAGCTGCAGTCACCATCTGCAGTGATTTTGGAGCCCCCCAAAATCAAGTCTGACACTGTTTCCACTGTTTCACCATCTAATTCCCATGAAGTGATGGGACCGGATGCCATGATCTTCGTTTTCTGAATGTTGAGCTTTAAGCCAACTTTTTCACTCTCCTCTTTCACTTTCATCAAGAGGCTTTTGAGTTCCTGTTCACTTTCTGCCATAAGGGTGGTGTCATCTGCATATCTGAGGTTATTGATATTTCTCCTGGCAATCTTGATTCCAGCTTGTGCTTCTTCCAGCCCAGCGTTTCTCATGATGTACTCTGCATAAAAGTTAAATAAGCAGGGTGACAATATGCAGTCTTGACGTACTCCTTTTCCTATTTGGAACCAGTCTGTTGTTCCATGTCCAGTTCTAACTGTTGCTTCCTGACCTGCATACAGATTTCTCAAGAGGTAGGTCAGGTGGTCTGGTATTCCTATCTCTCTAAGAATTTTCCACAGATTATTGTGATCCATGCAGTCAAAGGCTTTGGCATAGCCATTGAAGCAGAAAGAGATGTTTTTTTGGAACTCTCTTGCTTTTTTGATGATCCAGCGGATGTTGGCAATTTGATCTCTGATTCCTCTGCCTTTTCTAAAATGAGCTTGAACATCTGCAAGTTCACAGTTCACGTACTGCTGAAGCCTGGCTTGGAGAATTTTGAGCATTACTTTATTAGCGTATGAGATGAGTGCAATTGTGCGGTAGTTTGAGCATTCTTTGGCATTGCCTTTCTTTGGGATTGGAATGAAAACTGACCTTTTCCAGTCCTGTGGCCACTGCTGAGTTTTCCAAATTTGCTGGCATATTGAGTACAGCACTTTCACAGCATCATCTTTCAGGATTTGAAATAGCTCAACTGGAATTCCATAACCTCCACTAGCTTTGTTCGTAGTGATGCTTTCTAAGGCCCACTTTTTTAGTACAGCTGTAATCCATGACTTGGAAATGGTGGTGGATTTGGATAGTAGGTAAGGGTCAATTGCGAATCTGTTCATTTATACTGTGAAATTAGCAGCAGGAGGAGGATTAGGCATTGGGCAAACAAAAGCAATAGACAGTCGTGATCCGAGTCTGGCTCCTAGTTGAGCAACTTTGGTTCATCAATAAGAACAAAATTTCCATTTATTGTGCACCTATGATATGCTGGAAATTTTGTGGGATACTCTAAGCCCATTTTTCTTTAATCTTCACAAATTAGGTGTCTGTTGTCCACATTCTTCAGAGAAGCAAATGAGGTTAATTTACATGCACATATCTAGGAGGCATTAATCAGCAAGTCATTTCTTGGCAGCTCTGAAGAGGCTTCCCATGCCCCATTCTTCTTCCAGGAAAGTCCTCTTTTAACTGTTGAAATGTTTTTCTTTAATGTCATATGTTTAGAGTGTCGGGATAGCATTTCTTGGGGGAAATTAATGACATTTTGTCTTCAAGGAATAAAGTCACTGACACAAACTCTAATGCCTCTTTGTCCTCCACCTATTTCTAAAAACCCGCAGTGGCAATATTTGTACTGTCATATTACCATTCCAATTTCCATACCATGTAATTCAATAAAGACAATGATAGCAACTCTGCAAGGCAAGGGATAACTAGAAATTTTATTGTTTAGTCCTGAAGTAAATCTCTATTAACAATGAATTCCAGTTAATTGATGTTCAAATGCAACAGTGCACAGTTCAATTTTGTTTTAATATTGTTTTAATAAATTGTTTTAATGCATATTGTTTTATATTGTTTTAATAAATCACTGAAGTTCTCAGATGCTTTGTCCGTGAGAATAACTTAACATCTGCATCTATACTTGGCAATCCTTGCCCATTGCATTCTGATTGGAAATGTGAAAATTCATTTCCCTTGCCAGTGCAGATCTGTAAAACGTGTCTGTAGGATTCCAGTCTTGGCTAACATCAGCCTCTGTGGATCCTCTTCACTCTTCTTGCAAGTTACGTGGCAGTGTTCTGTGTTGTTTCCAGGGGTCTCAGAAAATAATTTATTGTTTCACCCCCAAGGCTGTGCTGTCTCCATTACTTTCCAGTTTCTTATAGAACAGGATGAGACTGAAAAAGAATGTAATTAAATGTTAAACTCATCAATGATTTTGGCTTGGTGGTGTAGCCCTGCCAAAGAGAAGCTCCTGCCAAACTGAATGACTTATTATTCCTCTGTACCATCATCTCTTTCATCTTGGTCTCTGCTCAAACTTGTTCTCTGCCTGTCATGACTTTCCTCATTTCACTGGAGACCTTGTTAAAACCCAAATTCTTGAACCTGATACGGTAGGTCTAGAATGGAACTGAAGAATTTGCATTTCTAACAAGCTGCTTGGTGATGCTGAGGATCCTGGTCCAAAATCATACATTTGAGTAGCCTTGTTCTTGTATCCATTATGATAAGAATAATTAAAGTGCTTGTGGAAGTCAATTCTGTATTATGATTTTAAGATGAGGATTTAAAAAATGAGATGAACCATTCTCAAGGTGCAGATGAACATGTATGCACACATGCAAATGTGCAATATATCACTTCCTCCTCTGGAGTAATTGCAAGTGAACTACAGACCATACATCAGGAGGAAACATGAAGTTAAAATTGAGTCTGCCTAGAAGGTCTCTCCAGATAAACGGTGACTCTGAGCTTCCATTACGAAGGCTGCATGAGGGGCAGGTGCTGGAGCGTACAACTCTTCCAAAGTGGGACCTTGATATGATATCTCCACTCCCAGGATCCCTAAAGGGCCACAGCTTCAAACTAAGAGGAAACAAGAAATGAACCCAGTGCTCAGGATGGAACAACACTGAATGATAGGAAAACTAGAATACACGAACATTTCCTTGAGACTTCATAACTGTAAGTTCATCCCTGTGTGGTTTTGCAACCGAATCACATTGCCTATAAGATATGAAATTCTTCCAGAGGAAAATTTGATTATGGAAGTCCCAGATTGTTAGTATCCCCAGGTGGTTACAAGAAGAACTGCAGTTTTTCTCTAAGGAATGAAGCCTTGAGTCAAGCTCTCCAAAATTGCTTGAAGTGAATATGCAAGGAATCTGAATTCAGAAGCAGGCACACGCACATAAATGTACCCACATGCAATACACATGGAAATAGACAGCATGGAAAAGAATGAGAAACAATAGTCAGCAAAATAGTACAAAGACCTGTATGATTTTGGAATTACCAATAAAGTAAATAAAGGGACATCCCTGGTGGTCCAGTGTTTAAGAATCCACCTGCCAGTGCAGGGGACATAGGTTCAATCCCTGGTCTGAAAACTAAGATTCTACATGTCTCAGGATGACTAAGCCTATGCGCGACAGCTCCTGAGCCCTTGTGCTGTAACCTACTGAAGCCCGCATATCTAGAGCCCATGGTCCACAGCAAGAGAAGCCACTGCAGTGAGAAGCCTCCATAATGAACTGGAGAGTGGCCCCTGCTTGCTGCAACTAGACAAAGCCGTCATGTAGCAATGAAGGTGCAGCACAGCCAAAATAAATAAACACTTAAAAAAAATTGGAAGACATTTAAAAAAAATGAGGCAAATAAAAAAATAACTCTTTGTAGTATGTTTGAAGAAAAAGTGATTACATGAATCATCATTGTATTTCCCCATTATTTGCAAATAGTAATTTTTCAAACAATATTAGTTGACTGAATGAAAAATACAGATAACTGCTTCTGTAATAGAGATCATCAAAATCCATGGTTTGAACAGTGTTAGAAGACAGTAGTCAGTTATGTTCTCCCAGCAACAATCAGTTGGCATCAAGGAGTCACTTACCCCTAGAAGGTCCTAGGTTAGTAATCCTATACCTTCTCTGAGCCTGGTAGAGCATCTTGTCTCACTCAAAGGGTTAACCTTTCACAAACTTAAATATTTAAGGGAACTTATGAAGTGTCTAGGCTCTTTGTTGGTCCTGGATACACATCTTTTATTCTACAGATATTTAGAATTCTGAAATAAGCTGCTAAGTCACTTGAGAGTAGAACAGGGAACGGGGGGCTGGTTTGGCATATATGAAATCGAAAACTTTGTGATTGTTGAAAATAACACAACATTTTTACCTGAAATTGAATTTAGAGATAAATTAGACTAAAGTCTTTAGACTTGGAATTCATAGACATTTGGGAGCCCATTACTGGGTGGTGGTTGTTCAGTTGCTCAGTTGTGTCTAACTCTTTGCCACCCATGGACTGCAGCACTCCAGGCTTATCTGTCCTTCACTATCTCCTGGAGTTTGCTCAGATTCACGTCCATTGAGTCAGCGATGCCATCCAATCATCTCATCCTCTGTTGTCCCCTTCTCCTCCCGCCTTCAATCTTTCCCAGCATCAGGGTCTTTTCTAATGAGTCAGCTCTTCGCATCAGGTGGCCAAAGTATTGGAGCCTTAGCTTCAGCATCAGTCCTTCCAATTTATATTCAGGGTTGATTTCCTTTAGGATTGACTGGTTGAATCTCCTTGTAGTCCAAGGGACTCTCAAGAGTCTTCTCCAGCATCACAGTTCAAAAACATCAATTCTTCAGTGCTCAACCTTCTTTACGGTCCAACTCTCACATCCGTATATGACTCTTGGAAAAACCATAGCTTTTACTGGGTTTCAGGGGGTCTTTGAACTTATGGATCATAAAATTTGCATTTTTCTGAAGAAGGGATCCACAAACATCATTATATTCTCAAAAGGATTTGTGATCTCAACAAAGAATATAGAAAGATTTTTTCTACGTTTTCCCACTGTCACAATTTCACAGGTACGTCTTTATTCTGAGTGTCAATCATAGCCCAGAAGAAAAGCTTATCCATTCAAAAATTCCATCTTTAGTCAAGGTACCCAAAGAGTGGGTTATGAGTATTTCCAATCATTATCTCTCTCTCAGCAGATGCGAACATCTCTGAAGTTTCTTAGGCTTCCTCAGTAACTTGTTCTGAAACCTACTCATGCTAAATATTTTAAATTTCTTCTTTGCAAGGATATTACTGTACAGATGTAGATTTTCTCCACCGCACTTGGAAGGTTCTACTCCAGACATCCAAACCTGCCCCACAGAAATCCTAAGTCTCCCTTTTCACTTACAAATACACACTTCTTTTGTTGGTATTTGCATGGGGAGCCAAAACAAGGCTTTCACAATTTTTCACAGTTAGTCAAATGACTGTGAAACACAGACTGAGGCTTTTGAGAGTTGAGGATTATCTTTCCCAAAGAGTCATAATCAGTAGGTTTTCCATTAGCATTAGAAATATCTTAAAAGATAAGCAGCTTTCCTGCAGGTCTGTTTGTAAGTGTGGTTTGGTAGAAAGAACACAGACTGGGTCTGCCACTTGCCAGCAATGGGACCTGAGCAAATCACTTAAACTTTCAGTTTCTTATTGTTAAGCAAAATGGAATCACCTTTAAAATGGATTAGGTATGGTTTTGTGCAAACGTAGGCATTGGAAAAGGCCCTTATTGAATACTTGATGAAAAATTGCTTTGCTGCAAAAGATCATACACTATAAAAACTGTGTGGTTTGCTTCCTAAACCATTATAAGTGAAATTGTAGAAACTAAATATGGATGATCCACTGTAGAAGGAAAACTGCTGCTCATCTCATGTAGGCTTGTTGTAAGGGGGGTGAACAAGTTATAATGACTGAGGTTGAGGCGAAGTTTTAGTTACCTATGTTAGCCAAGCTCTATCAGTTACCACTTGTGTGTGTTTGACTCAGTTTTTGAACCTCTCTGGGCATCCCCTTCATGATCTGTAATGTAGGAATAGTAATAGTACCCATCTCATGGGTACTTGTGAGGATCAAATGAGTTACTAAATGTGATGTGTTTAGAACGGTAGAAAGTTCTCTATGTTGAAGCTGAAACTCCAGTACTTTGGCCACCTGTTGAAAAGAACTGACTCATTTGAAAAGACCCTGATGCTGGGAAAGATTGAAGGCACGAGGAGAAGGGGATGACAGAGGATGAGATGGTTGGATGGCATCACCAACCCAATGGACATGAGTTGAGCAAACTGCGGGAGTTGGTGAAGGACAGGGAAGTCTGGCGTGCTGCAGTTCATGGGGTCTCAAAAGAGTCAGACAGGACTGAGCAACTGAACTGAAGTTCTCAGTTGGTACTATTTTTTTGTGACTGTCTACTGAGAAAAAAATAAAAAGCACATCCTGAGAGTTGTGAGTTAAACTTTATTTGGGGCAAACTGAGGACACAGTCTGAGAGACAGCACCTCAGATAACTCTGAGGAACTGCTTTGAAGAGGTAAGGGAAAGGTCAGTGTTATACACGATTTTAGTGAAGGAGGGCATGTGCAGTCAAACATACATTTTGGCAGAAGCTTGCTGTTAGTCACGAGAAGCAGATGTCACTAATAATGATGTTAGTGCTTTTCTAGATATGAGGAGATGTAGGAATTGAGCTCATAAAATCGTCTCCTGAAAATATCTCATATCTAAAGACTTGTTCTTCTGGTTTTTCCCTGAGCACAGACTGCCTCATTCCTGATCTCCTCCCTAAAATCTGGGTGTGTGGAAATCAGTGGCTTCAGTGGCTAGTAATTTAATCCTTGTAGAGGCAGATGGCAAGTGCCCATATTTTCATTGGCATGACTATTATGATTCATGCTCATCGGGCTTATTAGAGGTTTTGAGATTTACAGATAATCAGTGGTATTTTAAAAATTAATTTATATTGAACAACCAGGTTGGTACCCAGCACAGAACAAGTGCTCAGTTCTGATTGAATGAATCCCCTGTTTTGTACAAGGCAGACTCTTGAAAGCTTTGAAGTGAAGTGAAAGTGTTAGTGGCTCAGTTGTGTCCTACTCTTTGCAACCTGATGGTCTGTCCATGAAATTTTGTAGGCAGAAATACTGAAGTGGGTTGTCATTCCTTTCTCCAGGTATCTTCCCAACCCAAGGATCAAACTGAGGTCTCCCGCATTGCAGGTAGATTCTTTACTGTGTGAGCTACCAGCCTTAGGTGGCTTTGAATATCCTGGAGGTTCTGATGGCCCTGGCTCCTCCCCACCCACCCTTTGGCATCTAATCATCTTGCAAAGGGAGGGGGGATATAAGAGTCTTGAAAACTACCAGGGTGACTCTGCTGTCAGCCCTGCCTTCATCAGTGAGAAAGCTTTTGGCAGAATGAAAGAGCACAGCTGCAGGAAACAGAGAAGAGGAACCTGATGCGTGGTCCCAAAGGGGAAAAGGGAAACTATCCCTGAGGTGTCAGCAGCCACAGACCTGGAATGACACATGCTGGCAGACGTGGGCTTGTTCAGGTTTGCTGACAGCAGAAGAGGGCTAGATAGCACGTGCATGCTCAGTTGTGTCCGACTTTTTTTGGATACAGTGAGCTGGTAATACGAGTGGCGATAAGTGCTGGTTGTCACTAATACCATCCTGCTCAGGACATAGGATCTTTACGCATAGTTTGGGAACAGATGGCAATTGTACAGCCTCTCATTGCTGAATGGTTCTCATAGCTCACACCTTGGAGTGACAAGTCCCAGGTTGTTCATTCTACTTACCAGTGAAATAACTTTGGGCAAGTGGATACCTTGTATGAATTTCAGTGTCCCATTCTCCATTGGCTAAGTCACCACCTCCCTTCCCGACTTGGCCCCGTGAGAGCTACATCAGACAGGGGCTGACAGGCGCTTTCCGCACTGTGGAGGGCTAGACCAGTGGTCCTGCTGTGCCCCAAGAGTTGGGCCTTCTCCAGATACCTCTGCCTCTTCATTCAGGGGAAATGCTGGCTAGTGGTTCAACTAAGGAAGACCTACAGCAGTGGTCCCTCAGTTCAGTTCAGTTCAGTTACTCAGTCGTGTCCAGCTCTTTGCAACCCCATGGACTGCAGCACACGAGGCCTCCCCGTCCATCATCAGCTTCTGGAGTGTACTCAAACTCATATCCACTGAGTTGGTGATGCCATCCAACCATCTCATCCTCTGTCATCCCCTTCTTCTCCTGCCTTCAATCTTTCCCAGCATCAGGGTCTTTTCCAATGAGTCAGTTCTTTGCATTAGGTGGCCAAAGTATTGGAGTTTCAGCTTCAGCATCAGTCCTTCCAATGGATATTCAGGACTGATTTCCTATAGGATGGACTGGTTGGATCTCCTTGCAGTCCAAGGGACTCTCAAGAGTCTTCTCCAACACCACAGTTCAAAAGCATCAACTTTTTGGCACTCAGCTTTCTTTATAGCTCAACTCTCACATCCATACATGACTACTGGAAAAACCATAGCCTTAACTAGATGGACCTTTGTTGGCAAAGTAATGTCTCTACATTTTAATATGGTGTCTGGGTTGGTCATAACTTTCCTTCCAAGGAGCAACCATCTTTTAATTTCATGGCTGCAGTCACCATCTATAGTGATTTTGGAGTCTAAAAAAATAAAGTCTGTCACTGTTTCCACTGTTTCACCATCTATTTGCCACAAAGTGATGGGACCAGATGCCGTGATCTTAGTTTTGTGAATGTTGAGCTTTAAGCCAACTTTTTCACTCTTCTCTTTCGTTTTTATCAAGAGGCTCTTCAGTTTTTCTTCACATTCTGCCATAAGGGTGGTGTCATCTGCATATCTGAGATTATTGATATTTCTCCCAGCAATCTTGATCCCAGCTTGTGCCTCATCCAGCCCAGCGTTTCTCATGACGTACTCTGCATAGAAGTTAAATAAGCAGGGTGACAATACACAGACTTGACGTACTCCTTTTCCTATTTGGATCCAGTCTGTTGTCCCATGTCCAGTTCTAACTGTTGCTTCCTGACCTGCATACAGGTTTCTCAAGAGGCAGGTCAGGTGGTCTGATATTCCCATCTCTTGAAGAATTTTCCACAGTTTATTGTGATTCACACAGTCAAAGGCTTTGGCATAGTCAATAAAGCAGAAATAGATGTTTTTCTGGAACTCTCTTCCCTTTTCCATGATCCAGCGGATGTTGGCAATTTGATCTCTGGTTCCTCTGCCTTTTCTAAAACCAGCTTGAACATCTGGAAGTTCACGGTTCACGTATTGTTGAAGCCTGGCTTGGAGAATTTTGAGCATTGCTTTAATAGTGTGTGAGATGAGTACCCTTGTGCGATAGTTTGAGCATTCTTTGCCATTGCCTTTCTTAGGGATTGGAATGAAAATTGACCTTTTCTAGTCCTGTGGCCACTGCTGAATTTTCCAAATTTGCTGGCATATTGAGTGCAGCAGTTTCACAGCATCATCTTTTAGGATTTGAAATAGCTCAACTGGAATTCTATCACGTCCACTAGCTTAGTGCTGCTTCCTAAGGCCCACTTGACTTCACATTCCAGGATGTCTGGCTGTAGGTCAGTGATTACACCATCGTGATTATCTGGGTCATGAAGTTTTTTTTGTACAGTTCTTCTGTGTATTCTTGATACCTCTTCTTGATATCTTCTGCTTCTGTTAGGTCCTTACCATTTCTGTCCTTTATTGAGCCCATCTTTGCATGAAATGTTCCCTTGGTATCTCTAATTTTCTTGAAGAGATCTCTAGTCTTTCCCATTCTGTTGTTTTCCTCTATTTCTTTGCACTGATCACTGAGGAACCCTTTCCTATTTCTCCTTGTTATTCTTTGGAGCTCTGCACTCAAATGGGTGTATCTTTCCTTTTCTCCTTTGCCTTTCGCTTCTCTTCTTTTCACAACTAGGGGTCTCCCTCACAACCCTCTAATTCTGAGAATTTACTCTGTTCTGGGCTGAATGTCTTTACCAGAATCTTTGCAAGCAATGCCAGCCTGACTTTGGGGAGGGGTCATTATTTTCTTTAAAGAATCACTTGGCTGGTCTCAGAATCATATCCTCTTCAACAGGCTCATAGAATGGATCACATTAAAGGATCCATTAAAGGCAAAGGATCACATTAAATCTTGTGCTTTAACAGCAACAGAATCTGATTTATCAACACATTCTGTGTGTCAGGCACCACTTTAGGTACTAAAGATTCAGTGGTTCCTGATTTCATAGGGCTCAGCTTCTCTTTGAAACTCCTTCATCTCAAAGGGGAAGAAACCGGGGCTGGCAGCTCAGAGGCGAAAGTGATCTCGGGTGGCCTCTGCCTGCAGCAGCTAGAAGCAGGATTTCAGTTCCTGGCCAGAGGTTTAGGTCTGGTCATGGTAGTAAATGGAGTGAATCCTAGCCAGTAGACCAACGGTCAGTGACAAGGCCTTGGTTCTTCAGCTTTGCAGAAAAGGAATTCCTAGAGAGGTGGAGATTTGTGAATAAGTAAAGTGTTTATTAGGAAGAAAAAATGAGTACAGTAAGTATGGATAAACCTATGGGCGGGCTCAGAGAGAGTCATGCCCTTGTGGTAACTTGAATCACTTTTATGGGGCATTTCTTCTGGGTTTCCTTGGGCAAATCATCTTGCTTTGCATGGTTCTTGTCTGTATTAGGTATATCTTAGCGACCTCCCGTGTGTGCACATGCATCTCTTAGCCAAGATGGATTCTAGTGAAGAGGCCTATGGGTAGTTGACATTACTTACTATGGGGTGGTGCCCACTCCCTTTCTGACCTCCAAGGAGCCTTTCTGCACATGTGTAGTCAGGGAGGTCTCCTTAACTTTGAGAATGAGGAATATTTGATATTTTATCTCTTATCTGGGCAAGGCCGAGCCTTGTCCATCATCCTGCTTTTATGGAGTTTCTGTCTGCATGAAAGATAGATGGCCTGAACCCATCTATCTTGTGCCTCAAAGGGACTTGGGAGCATCCTGTTTTGATATTATAGCTGAACTGTATCCTCAGCCCAAGGTCTCACTTCTACTCCAGCCTTATTCCCTAAGTATAATCTTATAGACTGAGCAAGTTCTTTTTTTTCCTTCCCTCTGAAGTTACGTGTCAATTCCCAAACTCAAAAGAATATGGGATGCCATGTCTGTAGAGGATCAGGCATCTGTAGGAGGAGAATGGAATCACTATTTTACACTGGGCTTACTTCCCTCTGCATTTTGCTGATGGCATTGTTTTCGCCATGCAGCTTATTAACAAGAGAAAAGATGCCAGGGGCACAGCAAATAAAATTCCTGAAAACTTGCTCAGCCTTAGGGGTGACTCCACAGCCTCTTGGGCCTCCTTCCCCTTTGCTATTTTCAGTTGCATCCCTTGCTCTGGCTTGATGCCATATATTAGAAAATTGCTAGACAGCCAGGGGCTCTGTGAGGTTGCTGGTGCCGATTTTCATGGCAAGGGGCGATTCTGGGCCTGGGAATGCTCCTGCCATTGAAATTAACGAGGTTCCCCAGTGCAGGTATCAAGCCCTCTGTGTCACCCCTCCTGGGGCATCTTCAAAGTCCTTCAGCAAAACATAGAGCAAACAGAAAAAATAAATCCGCATGGGCCATTTTACTCCTTCAATTTTAATTCTTAGCTCTTAATGTTTATTTAGTAGGTATATGTGTTTAGATATCCCAGTTGAAACCATTCCTACATGAAGGACATTTCTCTCGGTAACAGTTAACACCACTGGGTGCTTTCTGTGACCCAGGCACAATAGCCAGCGGCTTACTTGCATTGACTCATTTAATCCTCTTAGACTCCTGTGAGATAAACACCATTAGCCCCATTTTACAGATAAGGAAATGGAGGCCCAAGAGCTTAAACCCATACAGTCCAAGACTGTATGCTCAGTATGTGTCAAGCCTGGGACTGGAACACAGATCTACCAAACTCCAGAGCCCATGTTCTTTTTTCTTAAATTTTTATTGAAATGCATCATTGATTTACAATGTTGTGTTTCAGGTGTACAACAAAGTTACTCAGATATTTTTTTGCAGGTTCTTTTCCATAATAGGTTATTACAAGATATTGAGTTTAGTTCCCTGTGTGATGCAATAGGTCCTTGTCATTTATCTATTTTGTATGTTGTAGTGTGTTATCTGTTAATCCCAAATTCCTAATTTATCCCTCCCCCTCTCTTCCTCTTTGGTAACCATAAGTTTTTCTGTGCTTCTGAGTTTATTTCTTTTTTGTATTTAAGCTCATATAAATTCATTTTAATCAGTTTTTTTTTTTAGATTCCACATATAAGTGATATCATATGATATTTGTCTTTCTCTGTCTTATCTCTAGGTCCATCCACGTTGCCACAAATGGCAGTATTTTGTTCTTCTTTATGGCTGAGTAGTATTCCACTGTATATATGTACATCGTCTTCTTTCTTGGTCATTAAATGGGATTGCCACCCCACAGATTTCTCCTTGGAGGCAGGCAACAAGAACAACAAGGCAGCCTGACACCTTAAGGCAAGGCCTCTTCATGCTGTTTGTGCCTTGTGAGTCAGCTTATTCACTGAGTTTCTATTCCACTCAGTTTCTGGAGTTTAGTTTTTCTAATAGAATGAATATCTAGTACAAGGAAATTGCATTAATTCTTAAGTTATTTCATGAGAAGCCCAAGTTATATTAGTGAAATATAGGCTAAAAATGAGACTACTATAAGAAGAATAATGATATCTCAAAATTCTTTATTTCTTTTTATTTATTTATTTAATTTTTTTATGATTAAAAACTTTTTTTAAATTTAATTTTATTTTTAAACTTTACAAATTGTATTAGTTTTGCTAAATATCAAAATGAATCCACCACAGGTATACATGTGTTCCCCATCCTGAACCCTCCTCCCTCCTCCCTCCCCATACCATCCCTCTGGGTCGTCCCAGTGCACTAGCCCCAGGCATCCAGTATTGTGAATCGAACCTGGACTGGCAACTCGTTTCATACATGATATTATACATGTTTCAATGCCATTCTCCCAAATCTTCCCACCCTCTCCCTCTGCAACAGAGTCCATAAGACTGTTCTATACATCAGTGTCTCTTTTGCTGTCTCATACACAGGGTTATTGTTACCATCTTTCTAAATTCCATATATATGCATTAGTATACTGTATTGGTGTTTTTCTTTCTGGCTTACTTCACTCTGTATAATAGGCTCCAGTTTCATCCACCTCATTAGAACTGATTCAAATGTATTCTTTTTAATGGCTGAGTAATGCTCCATTGTGTATATGTACCACAGCTTTCTTATCCATTCATCTGCTGATGGACATCTAGGTTGCTTCCATGTCCTGGCTATTATAAATAGTGCTACGATGAACATTTGGGTACACGTGTCTCTTT
This sequence comes from Bos mutus, assembly GCF_027580195.1. NCBI lineage: Eukaryota > Metazoa > Chordata > Mammalia > Artiodactyla > Bovidae > Bos > Bos mutus. The sequence goes on along the minus strand of NC_091623.1, from coordinate 98,086,737 downwards.
CCCTTCTGGTTTCCTCAGTGTGTATGCCCAGCAGTGGGATTGCTGGATCATAAGGCAGTTCTATTTCCAGTTTTTTAAGGAATCTCCACACTGTTCTCCATAGCGGCTGTACTAGTTTGCATTCCCACCAACAGTGTAAGAGGGTTCCCTTTTCTCCACACCCTTTCCAGCATTTATTGCTTGTAGACTTTTGGATCGCAGCCATTCTGACTGGTGTGAAATGGTACCTCATAGTGGTTTTGATTTGCATTTCTCTGATAATGAGTGATGTTAAGCATCTTTTCATGTGTTTGTTAGCCATCTCTATGTCTTCTTTGGAGAAATGTCTATTTTGTTCTTTGGCCTATTTTTTGATTGGGTCATTTATTTTTCTGGAGTTGAGCTGTAGGAGTTGCTTGTATATTTTTGAGATTAGTTGTTTGTCAGTTTCTTCATTTGCTATTATTTTCTCCCATTCTGAAGGCTGTCTTTTCACCTTGCTAATAGTTTCCTTTGATGTGCAGAAGCTTTTAAGTTTAATTAGGTCCCATTTGTTTATTTTTGCTTTTATTTCCAATATTCTGGGAGGTGGGTCATAGAGGATCCTGCTGTGATGTATGTCAGAGAGTGTTTTGCGTATGTTCTCCTCTAGGAGTTTTATAGTTTCTGGTCTTATGTTTAGATCTTTAATCCATTTTGAGTTTATTTTTGTGTATGGTGTTAGAAAGTGTTCTAGTTTCATTCTTTTACAAGTGGTTGACCAGATTTCCCAGCACCACTTGTTAAAGAGATTGTCTTTTCTCCATTGTATATTCTTGCCTCCTTTGTCAAAGATAAGGTGTCCATATGTGCGTGGATTTATCTCTGGGCTTTCTATTTTGTTCCACTGATCTATATTTCTGTCTTTGTGCCAGTACCATACTGTCTTGATAACTGTGGCTTTGTAGTAGAGCCTGAAGTCAGGTAGGTTGATTCCTCCAGTTCCATTCTTCTTTCTCAAGATAGCTTTGGCTATTCAAGGTTTTTTGTATTTCCATACAAATTGTGAAATTATTTGTTCTAGCTCTGTGAAGAATACCGTTGGTAGCTTGATAGGGATTGCATTGAATCTATAAATTGCTTTGGGTAGTATACTCATTTTCACTATATTGATTCTTCCAATCCATGAACATGGTATATTTCTCCATCTACTAGTGTCCTCTTTGATTTCTTTCACCAGTGTTTTATAGTTTTCTATGTATAGGTCTTTAGTTTCTCTAGGTAGATATATTCCTAAGTATTTTATTCTTTCCGTTGCGATGGTGAATGGAATTGTTTCCTTAATTTCTCTTTCTGTTTTCTCATTATTAGTGTATAGGAATGCAAAGGATTTCTGTGTGTTGATTTTATATCCTGCAACTTTACTATAATCATTGGTTAGTTCTAGTAATTTTCTAGTGGAGTCTTTAGGGTTTTCTATGTAGAGGATCATGTCATCTGCAAATAGTGAGAGTTTTACTTCTTCTTTTCCAATTTGGATTCCTTTTATTTCTTTTTCTGCTCTGATTGCTGTGGCCAAAACTTCCAAAACTATGTTGAATAGTAATGGTGAAAGTGGGCACCCTTGTCTTGTTCCTGACTTTAGAGGGAATGCTTTCAATTTTTCACCATTGAGGATAATGTTTGCTGTGGGTTTGTCATATATAGCTTTTATTATGTTGAGCTATGTTCCTTCTATTCCTGCTTTCTGGAGAGTTTTTATCATAAATGGATGTTGAATTTTGTCAAAGGCTTTCTCTGCATCTGTTGAGATGATCATATGGCTTTTATTTTTCAATTTGTTAATGTGGTGTATTACACTGATTGATTTGTGGATATTGAAGAATCCTTGCATCCCTGGGATAAAGCCCACTTGGTCATGGTGTATGATCTTTTTAATGCATTGTTGGATTTTGATTGCTAGAATTTTGTTAAAGATTTTTGCATCTATGTTCATCAGTGATATTGGCCTGTGGTTTTTTTTTTTTTGTGGCATCTTTGTCAGGTTTTGGTATTAGGGTGGTGGTGGCCTCATAGAATGAGTTTGGAAGTTTACCTTCCTCTGCAATTTTCTGGAAGAGTTTGAGTAGGACAGGTGTTAGCTCTTCTCTAAATTTTTGGTAGAATTCAGCTGTGAAGCCGTCTGGACCTGGGCTTTTGTTTGCTGGAAGATTTCTGATTAGAGTTTCAATTTCTGTGCTTGTGATGGGTCTGTTAAGATTTTCTATTTCTTCCTGGTTCAGTTTTGGAAAGTTGTACTTTTCTAAGAATTTGTCCATTTCTTCCACGTTGTCCATTTTATTGGCATATAATTGTTGATAGTAGTCTCTTATGATCCTTTGTATTTCTGTGTTGTCTGTTGTGATCTCTCCATTTTCATTTCTAATTTTATTGATTGGATTTTCTCCCTTTGTTTCTTGATGAGTCTGGCTAATGGTTTGTCAATTTTATTTATCCTTTCAAAGAACCAGCTTTTGGCCTTGTTGATTTTTGCTATGGTCTCTTTTGTTTCTTTTGCATTTATTTCTGCCCTAATTTTTAAGATTTCTTTCCTTCTACTAACCCTGGGGTTCTTCATTTCTTCCTTTTAGTTGCTTTAGGTGTAGAGTTAGGTTATTTATTTGACTTTTTTCTTGTTTCTTGAGGTATGCCTGTATTGCTATGAACTTTCCCCTTAGGACTGCTTTTACAGTGTCCAACAGGTTTTGGGTTGTTGTGTTTTCATTTTCATTCATTTCTATGCAAATTTTTATTTCTTTTTTGATTTCTTCTGTGATTTGTTGGTTATTCAGCAGCGTGTTGTTCAGCCTCCATATGTTGGAATTTTTAATAGTTTTTCTCCTGTAATTGAGATCTAATCTTACTGCATTGTGGTCAGAAAAGATGCTTGGAATGATTTCTATTTTTTTGAATTTACCAAGGCTAGATTTATGGCCCAGGATGTGATCTATCCTGGAGAAGGTTCCATGTGCACCTGAGAAAAAGGTGAAATTCATTGTTTTGGGATGAAATGTCCTATAGATATCAATTAGGTCTAACTGGTCTATTGTATCATTTAAAGTTTGTGTTTCCTTGTTAATTTTCTGTTTAGTTGATCTATCCATAGGTGTGAGTGGGGTATTAAAGTCTCCCACCATTATTGTGTTATTGTTAATTTCTCCTTTCATACTTGTTAGTATTTGTCTTAATACTGTGGTGCTCCCGTGTTGGGTGCATATATATTTATAATTGTTATATCTTCTTTTTGGATTGATCCTTTGATCATTATGTAGTGACCATCTTTGTCTCTTTTCACAGCCTTTGTTTAAAGTCTATTTTATCTGATATGAGTATTGCTACTCCTGCTTTCTTTTGGTCCCTATTTGCATGGAAAATCTTTTTCCAGCCCTTCACTTTCAGTCTGTATGTGTCCCCTGTTTTGAGGTGGGTCTCTTGTAGACAACATATGTAGGGGTCTTGTTTTTGTATCCATTCAGCCAGTCTTTGTCTTTTGGTTGGGGCATTCAACCCATTTACGTTTAAGGTATTTACTGATAAGTATGATCCCGTTGCCATTTACTTTATTGTTTTGGGTTTGAATTTATACACCGTTTTTGTGTTCCCCGTCTAGAGAATATCCTTTAGTATTTGTTGGAGAACTGGTTTGGTGGTGCAGAATTCCTCAGCTTTTGCTTGTCTGAAAAGCTTTTGATTTCTCCTTCATACTTGAATGAGATCCTTGCTGGGTACAATAATCTGGGCTGTAGGTTATTTTCTTTCATCACTTTAAGTATGTCTTGCCATTCCCTCCTGGCTTGAAGAGTTTCTATTGAAAGATCAGCTGTTATCCTTATGGGAATTCCCTTGTGTGTTATTTGTTGTTTTTCCCTTGCTGCTTTTAATATTTGTTCTTTGTGTTTGATCTTTGTTAATTTGATTAATATGTGTCTTGGGGTGTTTTGCCTTGGGTTTATCCTGTTTGGGACTCTCTGGGTTTCTTGGACTTGGGTGATTATTTCCTTCCCCGTGTTAGGGAAGTTTTCAAATATTATCTCCTCAAGTATTTTCTCATGGTCTTTCTTTTTGTCTTCTTCTTCTGGGACCCCTATGATTCGAATGTTGTAGCATTTAATATTGTCCTGGAGGTCTCTGAGATTGTCCTCATTTATTTTAATTCATTTTTGTTTTATCCTCTCCGATTCATTTATTTCTACCATTCTATCTTCTAATTCACTAATCCTATCTTCTGCCTCTGTTATTCTACTATTTGTTGCCTCCAGAGTGTTTTTAATTTCATTTATTGCATTATTCATTATATATTGACTCTTTTTTATTTCTTCTAGGCCCTTGTTAAACCTTTCTTGCATCTTCTCAATCCTTGTCTCCAAGCTATTTATCTGTGATTCCATTTTGATTTCAAGATTTTGGATCAATTTCACTATCATTATTCGGAATTCTTTATCAGGTAGATTCCCTATCTCTTCCTCTTTTGTTTGGTTTGGTGGGCATTTATCCTGTTCCTTTATCTGCTGGGTATTCCTCTGTCTCTTCATCTTGTTTAAATTGCTGAGTTTGGGGTGTCCTTTCTGTATTATGGCAGTTTGTGGAGTTCTCTTTATTGTGGCATTTCCTCGCTGTGTGTGGGTTTGTACAGGTGGCTTGTCAAGGTTTCCTGGTTAGGGAAGCTTGTGTTGGTGTTCTGGTGGGTGGAGCTGTATTTCTTTTCTCTGGGGTGCAATGAAGTGTCCAGTAATGAGTTATGGGATGTCTATGGTTTTGGGGTGACTTTGGGCAGCCTGTATCTTGAAGCTCAGGGCTGTGTTCCTTTGTTGCTGGAGAATTTGCTTGGTATGTCTTGCCCTGGAACTTGTTGGCCCTTGTGTGGTGCTTGGTTTCAGTATCGGTATGGAGGCGTTTGATGAGCTCCTGTCAATTAATGTTCCTTGGAGTCAGGAGTTCCCTGGAGTCAGGGTTTGGATTTAAGCCTCCTGCTTCCAGTTATTGGTCTTATTTTTACAGTAGTTTCAAAACTTCTCCTTCTATACAGCACCATTGATAAAACATCTACATTAAAGATGAAAAGTTTCTCTACCGTGAGGGTCACCCAGAGAGGTTCACAGCGTTACATGGAGAAGAGAAGAGGGAGGAGGGAGTTAGAGGTGACCCAAATGAGATGAGGTGGAATCAATAGTGGAGAGAGTGGGCTAGCCAATAATCACTTCCTTATGTGCACTCCACAACTGGACCGCTCAGAGACATTCACGGAGTTATACAGAGAACAGAAGACAGAGGAAGGAGACAGAGGTGGCCAGAAGGATAAAAGGGGGGAATGAAAAGGAGGGAGACAGATCCAGCCAGTAATCAGTTCCCTAAGTGTTCTCCACCGTCTGGAACACACAGAAATTCACAGAGTTGGGTAGAGTAGAGAGGGGTTAGGGAGGAGACACAGGCGACCTGGTGGAGAAAAAGGAGAGTCCAAAGGGAAAGAGAGCAGTTAAGCCAGTAATCTTGTTCCCAAGTGAAAAATGGGTACTGAAGATTGGGTTCTTAAAGGTACAAAATTGGTAACAAATACATAAAAGCAAAAATTAAAAATCTAGAGTAGAGTTTGGAATTTTAAAAATACGATGTTAAAGAAAAAAGAAGGAAAAGAAAGAAAAAATGAACAAAAAAAAACAAACAAGGTTGCGAAAATTATAAAGAAAATATAGGTACAAAATTGATAACTAATACCAAAAAGCAAAAGTTAAAAATCTAGAGTAGAATTTGGAATTTCAAAAATACAATGTTAAAAAAAAGAAGAAGAAAAAGAAAGAGAGAAAAAACAAACAAACAAAAACAAACAATGTCGCAAAAATTATAAAGAAAATACAGGTACAAAATTAATATCAAATACCAAAAAGCATAAATTAAAAATCTAGAGTAGAGTTTGGAATTTCAGATATACAATGTTATATAAAAGAAGAAGAGAAAAAAACAGAGGAAAAAAAAAAGTCATAGAAATTATAAAAAAACTATAGGTACAAAATTGATAACAAATACCAAAAAGCTAAAATTAAAAATCTAGAGTAGAGTTTGGAATTTCAAAAATTCAATGTTAAAGAAAAAAGAAAGAAAAAAAAAAAAAAACAAGGTCAAAAAATTATAAAAAATATATATATGAAGTTTGCTGAAAGAAAAAATAGGCTTTTTTTTTTTTTTTTTGCAAAGTAAGAGGTTATAAAAGTGAAAATTAAAGGGATAATAGAGGACTTAAATTTTTTTAAAAAAATTAAAAAGAAAGAAAGAAAGAAAGAAAGAAAGAATGATCATAAAAATAGTAAAAATATATCGAGGACTTTCACTGGTTTTGTTGTGAGTATTGTGGGTTCAGCTCATTTTTGGCTAGTTCCTTGGTCCGACTTTTATTTCTCAAGATCTATAGGCCCCTTCCTATGTAGTCGGTAGTAACCACAGGGTTTTAATCTATTGCCTGTAGCTTCCAAGGCGGTTCCCTCTGTTATAGCTTCTTCTATTTGCTGGACTCTTCAGTGTCTGGTTTCTGCCCTGACACAAAGGGGACGGTGGAGGACACTTTTTCTTTTTTTTTCTTTTTAGGCTCACTTGTTCAGTCGCGCTGTGGGGAGGGAGGAAGGGATGCTGCAAACAAGTAACACTGGCGTGTGCTCGCAGTGCCTCAGCCACACTGGGTCTGCCCCCACTCACGGCACATAGCCTCCCTGCCCACACTGCTCAGGCTCTAGGTTGTTCCGCCGGGAACCATCTGTGGCCGGCCCTGAGCTGCCTGCACCTCCCAGGTCCAAGCCGCTCAGGTTTCAGGCACTCGGGTAGTCCTCAGAGGCGCAGACTCCGTTGGGCCTGCATTTTGTGCCCTTCCCAGGTCCGAGCAGCTCAGGTGATGAGGTGTTTAGTGAGCGCGATTGCTGCGACTTATCGCCTCCCTGCCGCTCAGTTATCTAGGTGTACAACTGGCGCACCTTCTCAGGGAGATGTTGACCGTCCAGACCCCCAAGAAGTTTTAGTTAGCAAAGAAGCCTGCTTACAGTTTTATAGATAATGTCTCTCTGGGGCTGCAATTGCCCCCTTCCTGCTCTGGCTGCTGTCACCGGAGGGGGAAGGTCTGCAGCCGGCTATCTCTGTTCAGTTCTTTGTTCCGTGCGTGGGCCTGGCGGTGTCTTAGGTTAGGGCTGGCTTTTCGTGTGATAGATATCCCACAGTCTGGTTTGCTAGCCCAGATTATTTCGCTCAGATAGCGCTCAGGGTATTCAGGCCAGGTCCTTACTCTAAGCAATGCAGCCCGCACTGTGCCTCCCTGCCCAGCCTCCGCTTGCTAATGGCGTGTGCAGGCGTCTGCGCTGCTTCTCTGCTGGGGGAGTTACCGTGGGGCTTGCAATCTGTGAGTTTTAATTGTTTGTTTATTTTTTCTCCCTGTTATGTTGCCCTCTGTGCTTCCAAAGCTCAGCACAGATTCAGCAGTAAGAAGGTTTCCTGATGTTTGGAAACTTCTCTCTTTTTAAGACTCCCTTCCCGGGACGGAACTCCATCCCTCCCTCTTTTGTCTCTTTTTTTGTCTTTTATATTTTTTCCTACCTCCTTTCAAAGACTTGGGTTGCTTTTCTGGGTGCCTGATGTCCTCTGCCGGCATTCAGAAGTTGTTTTGTGGCATTTACTCGGCTTTTAAATGCTCTTTTGATGAATTTGTGGGGTAGAAAGTGTTCTCCCCGTCCTACTCCTCCACCATCTTGGCTTCTCCCGCAAAATTCTTTATTTCTTCCAGTTTATCGGAGGGTCACGACCTATATGTGTGTAATCTTCCTAAGAATCCACAGAGGTTGTAAGGGTGGAGTCTAAGGTCGCTTCACTCTGAACCATTAGCTTAGGGTTATGTTTTGCAGGCAGGTAAAAATGAATCCAGTTTTCCTACATGTATGAATCCTGAGTGAGTTATTTAACTTACCTGAGCCTCAGTTTCTTTATCTGTAAGATGGGCATAATAGCCCCTTTTGCCTATATAGCCTAAATAATCCACTGTATTTGGTATCACCCTACCAAATAATAAAATTATGATAGTGGTAATAGTAACAATAATAATACAAAATCAGTAGTTAAGTGTCTTCAAATAACAACAGTAAAAATAATCAATGTCTGGTTGAACATTTGCTAAAATCCAGTCTCTGTACTAAATATATAATTCTGGCAAGGAATTGCTGACTCCAACATGTAAGATAATCATCATAACAACTAACATTTACTAAGCCTCTACATATTTTGGAAGCTGAAAATGATAGGTCTATTTTTTATTTTTCTCTCTCTTTTGTAGACACTTTGAAGAAGCAAAGCACACGTATTCTATGCAACAGGATAAAATCCAGGCATACCTTGCCCCCATCACTCTCTACTCATTTGGTTTTGACACTTATTTAGCTGGTAAGCTTGTTGTGGAGACTCAAAGAGCTTGCATCATAGAACTACTCATGTTTTAACTGTTATTGTAATCATCATAATTTTTATCATAATCTTGAAAAAATGTATATGGAGCAGAAATTCAGATTATTGAATGTTTTCACACCTTCTTTGTCTTTATAGATATAACCTAAGAAAAAAGTAAAATGAAAACCATTAAATCTAGGCAAATGTCATTGTTTAGGTAGTTTTAAATGCCCCAAATATACATCATGTAACTCCCCCTTTTCAGCAGTTAAATCCTTCTTGGCTGAAGCACTTCTGTATTAATGTTCAGCTTCACTCAGACTAAATTTGTTTCCACTGTGAATAGAATTAAATGATGTGAAAATTCTCTCAACTCTATTTTCCTTATTAGTTATATAATAGGAAATTTTTAAAGAGTGAGGACTGGAATTTTTTTACATTTCATTTTGTGCATTTCAAAATTAAACAGAATGAGTATTTGTGCCTCAACTATAAAATTTTAATGGCTCAGAATATTTGTGAAATATTGAAAGCATGTCAGCAGCAACAGGATTTTAAGTTCCATCAAGTCAGCCCTGGAAAAGCCTCTCTTCCCTTTGTCTAGAGGCTGGTACAGTTTTATGTATTCAAAGGAGGCTTGATAAATGTATAAATACAGAGTTTGTAGCTGAAAAACTGAATAAATAAAAGAACTCATCTCAGTACTCAATAATGAGGTCTTAGTACTAGTTGGGCAGAGCTCTAAAAATTCCAAGCTTACTATGATTATTTGTAGAAGCTGTGATTCTTTGTAGGATCATGCTGGTTTATTATAGTTATTGTTAGCAACAAAGAGAGGGCAAGAGCTACCATGTTTGAGCCTCTACTACTGTGCCTGGGGCATGCTAGAAGAGTTATATACATTATCTCGTTTATTCCTCATACACACTCTATGAGGTTGTTATTAGTGCATCCATTTGACAGCTGAGAAAACTAAGGCTTAAAAAGTGTCTTCTGTGGTTATACAGCTGGTCAGGGATAGGGCTGGTATTTTATACCAGGTCCCCCTGATTTTGAAAACATGTTCTTTCCAAGAATAGCACAGCTTTTTGCCTGTGTTGGCTGGACCTTATCTGTGCCGAAGTTGCATTCAGAACTGAAAATCTCTAGGCATGTAGAAAGGCTAAAAATACCCAACTGTTCTACTCTGTGACCTGCCTGGGGACTGCCTTCAGGAATCTCAGCTAGCAATGAATGCCAGAAAATATCATTACAACCCCATCAGTCCCCTGGAACACTCAAGTATGAAGACAGATTTGATCTTGGAAAAGCTCCTTATAGATCTGAATGGAAAGGCATTTAATTTGCAAGCCCAGGCCATGTTACATGAGATCAAAGAGAGAGGGGGTTCCCTGGTGGGTTTGAAGATGCATTAAACACACATGGAGCCAAATTTAGCTCCCTTCCCTTTGTCTTGGTTTATGGGTCAAGGATCAGTGTTGCAGAGTCACATTGTGGAAACTCTACTGAAGGCATAGTCCCTAAATGAGATTTCTGAATTATATGTGTGACCTCCAGTGCCTTCTGCATTTTAATTAGGAAGTTTGGAAGTTAAGACCATTATTTCTTCCTCTGAGCTCCCCTTGCTTCAAGTTAATTAAGTTTGCTGCTCTCCAGATGCTCGGCTCCCAGTGCCCTGAGGAAGGGAGACTGTGTGTGTGAAGGCCCAGAGCTGACAGGAAGTGTCGCCAGATTGTTATGCAGCCGGAGGATGGCCTGGCCTCCTAAGACCTTGCCGTTGTCCCCGCAGCTTGCCACTGAGAAGCTTCTAACTGCCAAGGACACAGAGACAGTAAATCTCTACTCTGGCCTTCCGGAGAATGAGACAGATCACTGAAGGAGGTGTTCCCGCCACATTTCCCTCCAGGAACCATGCAGCTATGGCATGAGTAATAAAGCTGACGTGTGCTGAGTGTTCATCCCGCATCAGGCAGTGTTTGTTCTGTGAAATGACTCAGGAAATTAACTCATTACACCCCTTCAACATTTCTATAAAGTAGACTTCACAATCATCCTCATTGTGTCCTTGAGAAAATGAAGCACAGAGAGGTTAGTACCTTGCCCATGGTAACACAGCTAGTGGAACATCTTTCTGTTAACCCAACCAACTGCCCATCAGTATCCCAAGCTGCAGTACAAGCACACATGGAAATGCAAGCCAGTTCATCTCTCTCATCTCCGTTAGAGGCCTGTCCAAAGTTAACAGAGAAAATCAGCAAAAGCATCCCAGTAAAGAGGCTTCTGTAGTACTCCTTCAAATCTTTTAACTGGTTTCAGAGGCTTACTTAGAACTTTGTGACAGAATCCTGGAGCACTACTATCCAAAAGAAATATATTTCACTTTAAATTATCTAGGAATCACATTTAAAAAAGAGGAAGAAGCAGACATGAATAGTTTTAATCATATATTTTAAACCAGTAGATCCAAAGTCTTACCATTTAAAAGAATATTTTTTTTATTTGGCTGTGTGGGGTACAGCATGTGAGATCATGGATGTGTTGCTGAGCAGTCTTCTCTCATGTTGTGGTGTATGAGTTCCAGAGCACACGGATGCAGTGGTTGCATGGCACATGGACTTATTTGCCCTGTGGCATATGGGATTTTAGTTTCCTGACCAGGGATCCAACCTGTGTCCCCTGCACTGGAAAATGGAGTCTTAACAATTGGACCACCAAGGAATTCCCCCGAATCTTATCATCTTATCATTTTGATATGCATTTCATATTAAAAACTGTTAATGAGGCATTTTATATTCTTATTAATCATCTAAGTCTTTAAAATTCAATGTATTTTACAGCACATCTCAATTCTGACTAGTTGCATTTCAAATGATCAGTAGATAAATGTGGCCAGTGGCTGTCACAGTAGACAGCACAGCTCTGGAAAGTTGCAGGGTGGTGGTGGGGGGCTGGGCAGGGAATAAATCAGGTGTCCATCCTCAAGGAAGCAACAGGACCAGAGGCCAGGAACACAGGGCAGTGGTTACAGTGCAATGTGAAAGTAAAATCATAACACAGGCACATTGACAGGACGTAAGGGGAGCCATAACCCGACCTGTAAAAGGGGAAAAATAGAAAAGTCTTTTGGAGGACGTGTCATTTGAGCTGACTTTCAAATGATGAGTAAGAGTAAACTAAGTAAAGTTAGAGAAAGTGTTTCAGAAAAGAGGGTATGTTTTTGTGCAAAAGTCTGAGAGGGCATGGGCTGCTCAAGGGAACAAAAACAGTTTGAGTGGGATTGGAGATCTGAGGGGAGGCACTGTGGCATGATGACAATGGATAAATGTTTGGATCATAACTCTGTCACTTAGCTGGACAAGTGACTCTACTTCTGTAAACTTAATGTCCTCTTCCGCAAAATGAGAATGATACCATCTACATTAAATATTCTTTTAAAGATTGCAGGAGCTAATACTACAGAGCTACAGTAATCAAAACAGCATAGTATTGGCCCCCAAACAGACATATAGGTTAATAGAACAGAATAGAGGGCCCAGAAATAAACCCACACACCCACAGTCAATCTATGACAAAGGAGGCAGAAATATGCATGGAGAAGAGACAGTCCCTTCAGGAAGTGGTTTTGGGAAAACTGGACAACTGCGTGTAAATCAAAGAAAGTAGAGCCCTCCCTCAGACCATATTAAAACTATAAATGCAAAATGGTTCAAAGACCTAAATACAAGACATGGCACCACAAAACTCCTAGAAAAGAACATGGGTAAGTTGTTCTCGAACATAAACCACAGCAACATTTTCTTAGATCATCTCCCAAAGCAAAAGAAATAAATGCAAAAATAAACAAATGAGGCCTAATCAAACGTAAAAGCTTTTGCACAGCAAAGAGAACCATCACCAAAACAGAAAAGACAACCTTCAGAATGAGAGGAAATATTTGCAAATGATTCAAGTGACAGGGGATTAATACCTAAAACAAACAAATAAGTCATACAACTCAATATTTAAAAACCAAACAATCCAATCAATAAATGGGCAGAAAACCTAAATAGATGTTTCTCCAAAGAAGACATACAGATGGCCCATGGGCACATGGAAAGATACTTAACACTGCTAATCATTAAAGAAATGCAAATCAAAACTGCTAATCATTAAAGAAATGCAAATCAAAACTATGAGGTTTTATCTTACACCCATGAGAATGGCCATCATCAAAAACTCTACAAACAATAAATGCTGGAGAGGTTGTTAAAAGAAGGCAGCCCTCCTACACTGTTGATGGGAATGTAAATTGCTGCAGCCACTGTGGAAAACAGTATGGAGATCCCTTAAAAAACTAGAAATAGAGCTTCCATATGATCCTGCAATCCTACAACTCCACTCTTGGGTACATACCCAGAAAAAATAAAAGCTCTAATTTGAAAAGATTTACATACCCCAGTTTTCATAGTAGCACTGTTTATGATAGCCAGGACATGGAAACAACCCAAATATTCATCAACAAACAGCTAATTTAAGATGTGGTATGTATGTGTGTATAAATATATATATACACAGGATGGACTATTACTCTCCCATCAAGCAATGAAATATTGCCATTTGCAGCACCATAGACGGACCTAGAGAATATTACACTTGGTAAAGTAAGATAGAGAAAGACAAATATTATATGGTATCACTTATATGTGGACTATAAAAAATAATGCAAATAAATCTATACACAAAGCAGAAACAGACTCAGCAGAAGAACTTTTGGTAAAGGGGAGAGGGAATGGGGGAGGGATAAGTTAGCAGCATGGGATTAACATATACAAAGTACTATATATGAAATAGATAAGCAATAAGGATTTACTATATAGCACAGGGGGAGAAGGCAATGGCACCCCACTCCAGTACTCTTGCCTGGAAAATCCCGTGGACGGAGGAGCCTGTTAGGCTGCAATCCATGGGGTTGCTAAGAGTCGGACACGACTGAGCGACTTCACTTTCACTTTTCATGCATTGGAGAAGGAAATGGCATCCCACTCCAGTGTTCTTGCCTGGAGAATCCCAGGGACGGGGGAGCCTGGTGGGCTGCCGTCTGTGGGGTCGCACAGAGTCGGACACGACTCAAGTGACTTAGCATAGCATAGCATAGCATATAGCACAGAAACTATATTCAATAGCTTATAACCTTGGAAAAGAATCTGAAAAAAGTTATATATAACTGAATCACTTTGCTGTACACCTGAACCTAACACAATATTGTAAATCAACTATGTTTCAATTAAAAACAAATAAGTCAAATGGCACTATGACTTTAGAAATGTTGCATGGCCTCTTATGTAGTTAAACATGTTCCTCTAGGGAATGAAAACAGAAATGCGTAAAAGTCTTGTGCTAGAAGTTCTCACAGCCTTAAACTTAATTACCTAAACTGGAAACACCCTGTGGTTAGTCAGTTGGAGAAAAAATAAACTTATATAACTCATACAGTGGAATACCATATAGCAATTAAAAACCAATGATACCTGCAACAGCACAGATGACTCTCAGATACACTATGTTGCATAGAATAAGGCTTATGTAAGAGTACATACTATATAATTCTGTTTATAGAAAATTCTGGACTAGACAATGCTAGTCTAAGGTGGAAAAAATCAGAATAATGGTCACTTGTGGTTGGGAGGTGAGAGTGGCTGCTGATGGAGAAGGGCAAGGGGAAGTATTTTGGGGTGAAGGTCATGTTATCTTGATAGGAATCCAGGTTATAAAGGTGTATGATTTTGTCAAAATTCAAGCAAATGCACAGTTAAGATCTTTGCATTTTATTGCATGTAAAATTTGCTTCAAAAGTAAAATCAGTGAACACATACTGAATTGTAGCTGAAGATATGCATACTAAAGTATTTAGGAAGAAGTGTTCTGATGTCGGCCATGTACTTTAAAATGTGTTTAAAATGAGATGGAGGGATGAATAGTTGGAGGTTAGATAAGTTAAAGCAAATGTAGTGCAGTGTTCATGTTGTATGGGTGGATGTGGGTGTCTACTGTAAAATTCTTTCAACTCTTCTGTTTGAAAATTGTTAAATTATTGGGAAACAAAGCTGTGTTTGAAAACTAGTGATAGCACTACGTGTGTTTGTCCATGGCTTAGTTTTTACAGTATAAAACTGGAGATGTTAACTCTGAGCAAGGAGTATAGAGTACTGACTGCATGTGACCCTGCAAGCTCTGCTATAAACTGACAATAAATGTCTTCTGTTTTATCTCCTAAAGCCACTCAGTACATTTTTACTTCAGGAATTATAGGCTGTAGTAGAATATTTCATACTGAATAGCTCCTTCAAGTCACCTCACCTCCTCTGTCGGCCCTTCTTTCAGTTAGGGATAATAACATACACACTAACTGTATCTTAGGCTTGGTGAAAGTCAAATATGTCTGGGTAAAAAAAGTAAAATACAGCCTATTTTCAGGCAAGAACACTGGAGTGGGTTGCCATTTCCTTCTCCAATGCATGAAAGTGAGAAGTGAAAGTGAAGTCGCTCAGTCATGCCCAACTCTTAGCGACCCCATGGACTGCAGCCTACCAGGCTCCTCCGCCCATGGGATTTTCCAGGCAAGAGTACTGGAGTGGGGTGCCATTGCCTTCTCTGCAGCCATCTCTTGCCTTGGCTAAGTCACTTCAGTCATGTGCGACTCTGTGTGACCCTATAGACGGCAGCCCACCAGGCTCCCCCGTCCCTGGGATTCTCCAGGCAAGAATACTCTAGCCATCCTTTATTTGAGCTCTTGGCTATCTGCTCCTGAGGTAAATTCAGTATGGCCATAGGCAGCCCTGATGGAGGGGAGCGAATGCAATCTTCTCACTTATGATCTCCAAGGAAAGCATTTGCTTATGCAAATTAGCATCCAGTCCTTCAGGTACATCCATTATTCAACAATCATACCTATGGAGATTTTTCCTGGTAAAAGATCATTTAGGAGGAACACTTCTTTGCAAGCTGTTAATCAGTTCATCAGACTGGATGTAAGATATCATGGCAGCCGGTACCTCAGTCCCATGGATTTTTCAAGTGGAGAATTCCAAAGCTTTCTAAGGTTATGAATTTTAAGATTCCCATTTCTTAGCACAGTGCTTAGTACACTAAGCAGTCATTAAATGTTTTCAAAATGAATAAATGGATGGATGAATGTAAGAATTTGTAAGCATCCCAATGAGTAAGAGCATATATTAAAATGAGGTTTCATTTGAGGATGGCCAACTTGACCAGTGAAGAAGAATTCATTACTGTATAAAGAAGCTAAATGATTCTTCTCCTTTAAATGATATTGCCTTAAGGTATCAATTGTACTGAATTAACTTTGCAAGTGCTTACTAATCCATCCATCCATTTTAATTTCACTTTAGGCTTCATAAAGAAATAATATTACTTTTGATTGTAACGTTAAAAAAACAGTTAAAATTTTCCCTTATTTCTACTTCAAAGTCTACAAATTATAATTTTTTACTATACATGGCTTTTAGAAAAAAGCAGTCATTTTTAGTTTAAAAATAGGGCCAAGATTGGTACCTAATGTATACTCTCAGAACAGAAGTTGATTGGTGGCTAGATATAGGGTGGACTCACCTGAGACACCAAGTCTTTTCATATCCTAGGGATTCTGAAATTCCTGGAGTAAATAATACTTCACTCACAAATATCTTTTCAAAAGTTATTGATTGGCTTCTTGCTAATAAACCTCATTTTAATATCTGTTCTTATTCATTGGGATGTTTACAAATTCTTGCACTCATCCATCCATTTAGTTATTCATTTTGCAAACGTTTATTGCTTGCTTGGTATACTAAGCTCTGTGCCATGAAATGGGTTTTTAAAAATGCGTAAGACATTGCTTCTATCCCCAAGGAGTTCCATCGGATAGATGACTCACAAATAGTTAACAACAGTAACATATGAGATTTATAAATTAAATGTGGCCATTTTTTAAAATGTTATAAGGCAACCAAGGAAACAATTTCTAGTCCCACTTTATAAATGGATAACACACAGAGGCCCAGATGTGTGACTTCCCCATAGTCACACAGCTAGTTAAGCTAAAACTGGATGCAGAACTCAGGCCTTTTCTTTGCTAACCCAGGCCTTTTTCTATCAAAGCCTACTTTCTATATTTAGTGATTATGCTTGTTGCTTTAGTTAACTTTGCATATCTACTTGGTGCTTAAAAAAGAAACCAAATTACTTTTTCTTCAAGAAAAAAAAGCTGACTTCCCTAATTGCAAGCTTAACCAAGTACTAGGGTATGTATGCATGGTGCATAGATCATTACTGATTAAAATTTGTAGAAAGAAGCAGCTGATGTAGCTAATTTTTCAGGAAGTAATATGGCAAAATTGAGGGTCCCCTGCCCTGGGTGTTCACACACATGCCTAGAAAAGTAGTCAGTGTGTTTTGATAGAGAAGGGCCCACAGAGTTTCTTGACACATTTGTGAGTTTGTCAACACTTTTATGTGTACATTCTCAGGGTAGAAACCTTCTGGTTTCCTTCTCTAGGAAAGAGCTTGGCAAGCACCATCCTTCAGACTGAATCCAGCCCACCTCAGTTTTTTATAAATAAAGCTTTATTGCAAACAACTATGTCCATTTATTTATAAATCACCTGGCCGCTTTCATTTAAACAGCACAGTTCAGTAGTTATAACAGAATCACATAGCCCACACAGCCTGAATAGTTACTGTCTGGCTCAGTAAAGGAAAAGTTTGTCAAGCCTTGCTCTTGAATAACAAGTGTTTTCAACTTTCACACCCTACAGATGAGTGTAAACTGCCGCATACTTTCTGGAAAGCAGTTTAATCATCTTTATTAGGAAAGTAAAAATGTACATGCTCTTTAATGTAGTAATTCCTCTTCTGTGCCACAGAGCCTGGGTTGAAGTAAAAGGGTGAAGTAATTATTGCTTAGCACGTACTGCCTGCTAGGCATGGGACTAAGCACTTTACAAGCATAATCTCATTTCAGTCTTCCAACTCAATAAAGTAAGTATACCAATAAGAAAACTCAGTTTTCAGGAGTTTAATTTCCCAAGGTCACATCATTAGTAACTTACACAGAGTTATGATACCCCAATTCTAAAGCCAATTGATTTTAAATACCATTCATCACTGTCCTTAAAAAAAATGAAACAGAGAGATATAATGGTTAGCTATTGCTGTGTAACCAGCAAGCCTGTATTTAGTGATATAAACAACCATTTTATCGTGCTAATGATGTTATGATTTGGGAATTTGGGCAGAGTACAGAGGGAATGGCTTATTTTTGCTTTACAGTGGCTTTAGCTAGGTTTCTCAGATTTCTTGAATTGTTTCAGAAGGCTTCAGTGGTAGCATATATCCAGACTCCTGATTCTGACTGTTGGCTTCATTCCTTGGTTTTACTCCCCTTGCTTCTGTTGGGGTTAAAATTTCCAAGATGGCATTGTTCTCATATATAATGCCTGAGTTGGGCTTACAGGAAGAGCTGGGGCTGGCTAAGCATCTCCCTCTTTTCACACAGTCTCTCCTTTGGCTAGCAAGTGCTCCAGGGCAGTTACAGGGTATTCAGGCCTCTTACATGGCTGCTGGGTTCTCCTAAATGGAGTCTTCTCAGAGAAAGAAAGTGGAATGTGCTGATTTCTTAAAAGTTTGTGCTCAGAAACTGGTATAGCATTTCCACTGAATTCTACTAATCAAGGCAGTCATAGAGCCCACCCAGTGAGGGGTATAAAGTCAAAGAATTGACAGTCATATATTTAATCTATTATACATTTTTCAAGAGAAAATGCCTTTTTTGAGGAAACATTGATCATATTGATGCCTTTGGGTGATTCTCAATGTACTTTTGTCTATTAAAAGACTATGAGAATACCCAGAATGAACAAAGCTGCTTCCCAAATATATTTAACCAAAGAACATTTGTATTACAACTGTTAATATCCTACAGCACTCACTTTATGAAATATTTTTCTAAGGAAATACCCTGAAATGGGATAGTTTCATGTACAATGATCTTCTTTGCAGTCTTATTTGTAATAAGTTCATGTTTATACAGCTCTATGTTAAATATCTGATAGTATTCAAGAACTGGCAAGACAAATAATGTTTCTATAATAGGATGTTATAAAGGCATTAAAATTATGTTTACAGAGAGTTTTCCTATCTATATTTACATGGTAAAGTGCTTATGCCAGATTTTCTTTGTTTTAATTGTTCATTTTAAGATAACTATAAACTCATGTGCAGTTATAAGAAATAATACAGCAAGATCCTGTACGTCCTTCACTCAGTTCCCCCAAGGGCCATATCTTGCACACCTGCAGTCCAATATCACAACTGAGAAATTGATATTGATGCAATCCCCTGATCTTATTCAGGTTTTATATGCATGTGTGTGTGTATTTAGTTCTGTGCAATTTATAACATGTTTACTTTCATGTAACCACCACCCCAGTCAAGGTTCTGAGCAGTTCCATCACAAAAGCCCCTCATGCCAGCCTTTTGCAGGCACAGATACCTCTTTGCCCCACTTCTCCTGGCAATCTCTGCTGTGTTTTCCATCTCTATGTAATCTTATCATTTGAAGAATGTTCTGTAAATATATACAATATGTAGTCTTTTAAGATTGGTTTTTATACTCGCGTAATTTTCTTGTGGTTCATCCAAGTTTTGCACATATAAATAGTTCTTCCTTTTTGGTGCTAAGTAGTATTCCATGAAATCCTTCCTCAGAGACCAGTGCGAGGAAATAGAGGAAAACAATAGAATGGGAAAGACTAGAGATCTGTTGAAGAAAATTAGAGATGCCAAGGGAATATTTCATGCAAAGATGGGCTCGATAAAGGGCAGAAATGGTACAGACCTAACAGAAGCAGAAGATATTAAGAAGAGGTGGCAAGAATACACAGAAGAACTATACAAAAAAGATCTTCATGACCCAGATAATCATGATGGTGTGACCACTGACCTAGAGCCAGACATCCTGGAATGTGAAGTCAAGTGGGCCTTAGAAAGCATCACTACAAACAAAGCTAGTGGAGGTGATGGAATTCCAGTGGAGCTATTCCAAATCCTGAAAGATGATGCTGTGAAAGTGTTGCACTCAATATGCCAGCAAATTTGGAAAACTCAGCAGTGGCCACAGGACTGGAAAAGGTCACTTTTCATCCCAATCCCAAAGAAAGGCAATGCCAAAGAATGCTCAAACTACCACACAATTGGACTCATCTCTCACACTAGTAAAGTGATGCTCAAAATTCTCCAAGCCAGGTTTCAGCAATACATGAACTGTGAACTTCCAGATATTCAAGCTGATTTTAGAAAAGGCAGAGGAACCATAGATCAAATTGCCAACATTCGCTGGATCATTGAAAGAGCAAGAGAGTTCCAGAAAAACATCTATTTCTGCTTTATTGACTATGCCAAAGCCTTTGACTGTGTGGATCACAATAAACTGGAAAATTCTTAGAAAGATAGGAATACAAGACTACCTGATGTGTCTCTTGAGAAATCTATATGCAGGTCAGGAAGCAACAGTTAGAACTGGACATGGAACAACAGACTGGTTCCAAATAGGAAAAGAAGTATGTCAAACCTGTATATTGTCACCCTGCTTATTTAACTTATATGCAGAGTACATCATGAGAAATGCTGAGCTGGAAGAAGCACAAGCTGAAATCAAGATTTTCAGGAGAAATATCAATAACCTCAGACATGGAGATAACACCACCCTATGGAAGAAAGTGAAGAAGAACTAAAGAGCCTCTTGATGAAAGTGAAAGAGGAGAGTAAAAAAGTTGGCTTAAAGCTCAACATTCAGAAAACAAAGTTCATGGCATCTGGTCCCATCACTTCATGGCAAATAGATGGAGAAACAGTGGAAACAGTGTCAGACTTTATTTTTTTGGGCTTCAAAATCACTGGAGATGGTGACCACAGCCATGAAATTAAAAGACGCTTACTCCTTGGAAGAAAAGTATGACCAACTTAGACAGCATATTGAAAAGCAGACACATTACTATTTCAACAAAGGTCCATCTAGTCAAGGCTATGGTTTTTCCAGTAGTCATGTATGGATGTGAGAGTTGGACTATAACGAAAGCTGAGAGCCGAAGAATTGATGCTTTTGAACTGTGGTTTTGGAGAAGACTCTTGAGAGTCCCTTGGACTGCAAGGAGATCCAACCAGTCCATCCTAAAGGAGATCAGTCCTGGGTGTTCATTGGAAGGACTGATGCTAAAGCTGAAACTCCAATACTTTGGCCACCTGATGCAGAGCTGACTCATTGGAAAAGACCCTGATGCTGGGAAAGATTGAGGGCAGGAGGAGAAGGGGATGACAGAGGATGAGGTGGTTGGATGGCATCACCGACTCAATGGATATGAATTTGGGTAACTCTGGGAGTTGGTGATGGGCAGTGAAGCCTGATGTGCCACAGTCCCTGGGGTTGCAGAGGCTGACATGACTGAGTGACTGAACTGAAGTATTCCATGATGTGAATGTCCCACTGTTTGTTTGCCTATTGAGTCATTGGAAAACATTGGCATTGTATCCAGCTTTGGGCTTTTACAAATAAAACTGCTATGATCATTTTTATACAGGTTTTTTAAAAATTGAAGTTTAATTGATTTACAATGTTTTATTTCAAGTGTGCAACAAAGTAATTCACACAAACACACACACATACATATATGTGTGTATATATATTCTTTTTGCAATTATTTTCTCTTATAGGTTATTACAAAATATTGACTATAGTTCCCTGTGCTATACACTAGGTCTTTGTTGGGTACCTTTTATATATAGTAGGGTGTATTTTATAATAGGGTATATATTAATCCCAAACTCCTCATTTATCCCTCCCCACCTTTCCCCTTTGGTAACTAGAAGTTTGTTTTCTGTGTTTGTGAATCTATTTCTGTTTTGTATACAAATTCATTTGTATCATCTTTTTAAGATTACATGTATAAGTGATATCACATGATAGTTATCTTTGTCTGGATTGTTTCAGTTCAGTTCAGTTCATTTCATTCGCTCAGTTGTGTCCGACTCTTTGTGACCCCATGAATCACAGCACACCAGGCCTCCCTGTCCATCACCAACTCCCGGAATTCACTCAGACTCATGTCCATCGAGTCAGTGATGCCATCCAGCCATCTCATCCTCTGTCGTCCCCTTCTCCTCCTGCCCCCAATCCCTCCCAGCATCAGAGTCTTTTCCAAGGAGTCAACTCTTCGCATGAGGTGGCCAAAGTACTGGAGTTTCAGCTTTAGCATCATTCCTTCCAAAGAAATCCCAAGGCTGATCTCCTTCAGAATGGACTGGTTGGATCTCCTTGAAGTCCAGGGGACTCTCAAGAGTCTTCTCCAACACCACAGTTCAAAAGCATCAATTCTTCGGTGCTCAGCTTTCTTCACAGTCCAACTCTTAATCTCTAGGTCCATCCAGTGTTGCTGCAAAGGGCATTTTCTTTTGATTTCATGGCTGAGTTGTATTCCATTGTATATATGTGCCACATCTTCATACATTCATTTGTCAGTGGACATTTAGGTTGCTTCTGTGTCATCACTACTGTAAATAATGCTGCAATGAACATTGGAGTACAGGTATCTTTTCAAAGTAGGTTTTTCTCCATATATATACCCAGGAGTGACATTGCAGGATCACGTGGTAGCCCTATTTTTAGTTTTTTAAGAAACTTCCATACTGTTTTCTGTAGTGGCTGTACCAGTTTACATTTCCACCAACAGTGTAGGAGGGTTCCCTTTTCTCCACACCCTCTCCAGCATTTATTGTTTGTAGACTTTTTGATGATGTGCATTCTGGTTTGATCCCTCATTGTGGTTTTTATATGAATATAAGTTTTCATTTCTCTAGTATAAATGCCCAGGAGTGAAGTTGTATGGTTATAATTTTAAGTGCAAAAATCCCCAGCAGAATTGTATTGAAAACTACATAAAAATATATAGTAAAAAACTAGAAATGAATATCTCTAAAATATTAATGGTGGTTACTGCTTGCTGACAGATTTATAAATTTTAAAACCATTTTATATTTCTGTAATTTCTAATTTTTCCTAACAAATATAAATTATTTTTAAATTTAGGGAAAAAAAAAACGTTTTTTGAAAAATAAGAAATGTAAGCATGGGAGGGAAAGGGCTAGAATACTTAAATAACTATTTCTAAATAATGAAATTAGATCATTTTAATCTTCTTTAAAATGTTAAGAATGTTCTGAAATTTGAGCATTTATTACTTTTAAAATTGCGATAATATGGTACATTTTAAATGATGTAATTATTCTTGTTACTGTCTTTAGATCTTAGTCTCTATTTTTCTATAGATCTGTATTTTTAAAGCAATTTTCACAACCTAACACTTTTTAAAATACTTATCTTGTTTCCTACTGCACCTTGAAACTTCTCTTTTGATGGACATCTCATGGTACACATTTACCTTTCCTAAATTCTCTACCTCAAGCCAGAAATAAACCAGATCTCTTGAAAATTAGCTTCAGTTGTTTGGGCCAAGTTTCTGCCCCTTAATATTGGTTACAAAGTTTGAATCTTGCCAAAAACTGTATTGGCATACAATATTTTAGCACAGAGTGATGACCTACATCTAATGGAATTAAGCTAAAAATGAATCAACAGCCAGTAACTTTCTCTGGGTCTTTTTCTGCCATATTTCATTCTCCCAGGTTGCCACCTGTTTCTCTTTTGTAACCAAATAAAATAGATAGGTCATTCTGTTTACCTGGGACCCTATCACCAATCCATTTAGTAACTGATAATAATTTGATAGTTACCTTGAAATAAAAATGCCCCAAATTTTGATGTTCCCATGGCTGAGTTTCTGTAGTTGAGTTTTTATCATACTTACAGAATATTTTACCTATCAGTATTATTTCATTCTGAACCACATCTTTGTTGAATCTTCTGTAATATGCCTTCTCCTCACTTCCAACTTCATGAATTAGATAGAATTCATTCAAGATAATTCTAATTTATATACGTACTGAAAAGTATACTGTACACTGAACACAGGCCATTACTTTCTCTTTAGGGGGGAAAAAAGTTGAGCTCATGAGAATTCTGCCTTTGAAGGAATTTACAGGTATTTATTTATTAATCCTCATTAAAGACTCCTAAACCCATCTTGCCTGTGAGTGTCCAGGAGTCTCCAGCAGAGGTGTGGGTTGGTGGTGGCTGCTGCAGGGTTGGGGGCGTTAAGTGGAGCATGGGCCCCCTTTTTTTTTTTTTAATTTTATTTTTAAACTTTACATAATTGTATTAGTTTTGCCAAATATCAAAATGAATCCACCACAGGTATACATGTGTTCCTCATCCTGAACCCTCCTCCCTCCCCATACCATCCCTCCGGGTCGTCCCAGTGCTCCAGCCCCAAGCATCCAGTATCGTGCATCGAACCTGGACTGTCAACTCGTTTCTTACATGATATTTTACATGTTTCAATGTCATTCTCCCAAATCTTCCTACCCTCTCCCTCTCCCACAGAGTCCATAAGACTGTTCTATACATCAGTGTCTCTTTTGCTGTCTCGTACACTGGGTTATTGTTACCATCTTTCTAAATTCCATATATGTGCATTAGTATACTGTATTGATGTTTTTCCTTCTGGCTTACTTCACTCTGTATAATAGGCTCCAGTTTCATCCACCTCATTAGAACTGATTCAAATGTATTCTTTTTAATGGCTGAGTAATACTCCATTGTGTATATGTACCATAGCTTTCTTATCCATTCATCTGCTGATGGACATCTAGGTTGCTTCCATCTCCTGGCTATTATAAACAGTGCTGCGATGAGCATGGGCCCTTTTGAAGGAGGTTGCCATTATCTTCATTACCACCACCAGAGTTTGGCCTCAGGTCAAACAACAGGGAGGGAACACAGCCCCGCCCATCAGTAGAAAATTAGATTAAAGATTTACTGAACATGGCCCTGCCCATCAGAACAAGACCCAGACTCCCCTTCAGTCAGTCTCTCCCATCAGGAAGCTTCCATAAGCCTCTTATCTTTAGCCATCAGAGGGCAGACAGAATGAAAACCACAGTCACAGAAAACTAATCAAACTGATCACAGGGACCACAGCCTTGTCTAATTCAATGAAACCATCAGCCATGCCATGTAGGGCCACCCAAGACAGTCATGGTGGAGAGTTCTGACAAAACATGGTCCACTGGGGAAAGGAATGACAAACCACTTCAGTATTCTTGCTTTGAGAACCCCATGAACAGTATGAAAAGGCAAAAAGGTAAGACACTGAAGATGAACTCCCTGGGTCGGTAGGTGCCCAATATGCTACTGGAGAACAGTAGAGAAATAACTCCAGAAAAAATGAAGAGATGGAGCCAAAGCAAAAACATCACCCAGTTGTGGATGTGACTGGTGATGGAGGTAATCTAATGCTGTAAATAACAATATTGCATAGGAACCTGGAATGTTAGGTCCATGAATCAAGGTAAATAGGAAGTGGTCAAACAGGAAATGGCAAGAGTGAACATCAACTTTTTAGGAATCAATGAACTAAAATGGACTAGAATAGGTGAATTTAACTCAGGTGACCATTATATCTACTACTGTGGGCAAGAATCCCTTAGAAGAAATGGAGTAGCCATCATAGTCAACAAAAGACTCTGAAATGCAGTACTTGGATGCAATCTCAAAAACAAGAGAATGACCTGTGTTCATTTCCAAGTCAAACCATTCAATATCACAGTAATCCAAGTCTATGCCCCAACCAGTAATGCTGAAGAAGCTGAAGACCTACAAGACCTTCTAGAACCAATACCCAAAAAAGATGTTCTTTTCATTATAGGGGACTGGAATGCAAAAGTAGGAAGTCAAGAAATACCTGGAGTAATAGGCAATTTGGCCTTGGAGTACAGAATGAAGCAGGGCAAAGGCTAATAGAGTTTTGCCAAGAGAATGCACAGGTCATAGCAAACACCCTCTTCCAACAACACAACAGAAGACTCTATACATGGACATCACCAGATGGTCAATACTGAATCAGATTGATTATATTCTTTGCAGCCAAAGATGGAGAAGCTCTATACAATCAGCAAAAACAAGACCGGGAGCTGACTGTGGCTCAGATCATGAACTCCTTATTGCCAAATTCAGTCTTAAATTGAAGAAAATAGGGAAAACCACTAGGCCATTCAGGTATGACCTAAATAAAATCCCTTATGATTATACAGTGGGAGTGGCAAATAGATTCAAGGGATTAGATCTGATAGAGCACCTGAAGAACTATGGACGGAGGTTCCCGACATTGTACAGGAGGCAGTGATCAAGACCATCCCCAAGAAAAAGAAATGCAAAAAGGCAAAATGATTGTCAGAGGAGGCCTTACAAATAACTGAGAAAAGAAGAGAAGCTAAAGGCAAAGGAGAAAAGGAAAGATATACCCATTTGAGTGCAGAGTTCCAAAGAATAGCAAGGAGAGATAAGAAAGGCTTCCTCGGTGATAATGCAAAGAAATAGAGGAAAACAATAGAATGGGAAAGACTAGAGATCTCTTCAAGAAAATTAGAGACACCAAGGGGACATTTCATGCAAAGATGTGCACAAGGAAGGACAGACACAGTATGGACCTACAGAAGCAGAAGATATTAAGAAGAGGGAGCAAGAATATACAGAAGAACTATACAAAAAAGATCTTTATCATGCAGATAACCACGATGGTGTGCTCACTCACCTAGAGCCAGATACTCTGGAATGTGAAGGTAAGTGGGCCTTAGGAAGCATCACTATAAACAAAGCTAGTGGAGGTGATGGAATTCCAGTTGAACTATTTCAAATCTTAAAAGAGGATGCTGTGAAAGTGCTGCACTCGATATGCAAGCATATTTGAAAAACTCAGCAGTGGCCACAGGACTGGAAAAGGTCAGTTTTCATTCCAGTTTCAGAGAAAGGCAATGCCAAAATTGCTCAAACTACTGCACAATTGCATTCATCTCACATGCTAGTCCATGGGGTCACTAAGAGTCAGACACGATTGAGCCACTTCACTTTCACTTTTCACTTTCATGCACTGGAGAAGGAAATAGCAACCCACTCCAGTGTTCTTGCCTGGAGAATCCCAGGGACATGGGAGCCTGGTGGGCTGCCGTCTGTGGGGTCACACAGAGTCGGACATGAGTGATGCAACTTAACAGCAGCAGCAGCACATGCTAGCAAAGTAATGCTCAAAATTCTCCAAGCCAGGCTTCAACAGTATGTGAGCTGTGAACTTCCAGATGTTTAAACTGGATTTAGAAAAGGCTGAGGAACCAGGGATCAAATTGCCAACATCTGTTGGATAATCAAAAAAGCAAGAGAATTCCAGAAAAACATCTACTTCTGTTTATTGACTAGGCAAGCCTTTGACTGTGTGGATCACAACAAACTGGAAAATTCTTAAAGAGATGGGAATACCAGACCATCTTACCTGACTCCTGAGAAATCTGTATGCAGGTCAGGAAGCAACAGTTAGAACTGGACATGGAACAACAGACTGGTTCCAAATAGGAAAAGGAGTACCTCAAGCCTGTATATTATCACCCTGCTTATTTAACTTATATGCAGAGTACATCATGGAAAATGCCAGGCTGGATGAAGTACAAGCTGGAATCAAGATTGCCGGGAGAAATATCAATCACCTCAGATATGCAGATGATACCACCCTTATGGCAGAAAGTGAAGAAGAACTAAAGAGCCTCTGGATAAAAGTGAAAGAGAGTGAAAAGTTGGCTTAAAGCTCAACATTCAGAAAACTAAGATCATAGCATCTGGTCCCATCACTTCATGGCAAGTAGATGGGGAAATAATGGAAACAGTGAGAGAGTTTATTTTGGGGGGCTCCAAAACCACTGAAGATGGTGACTGCAGCCATGAAATTAAAAGACACTTGCTCCTTGGAAGAAAAGTCATGACCAACCTAGACAGCATATTAAAAAACAGAGACATTACTTTGCTGACAAAGGTTCATCTAGTCAAAGCTATGGTTTTTCCAGTAGTCATGTATGGATGTGAGAATTGGAGTATAAAGGAAGCTGAGCACTGAAGAATTGATGCTTTTGAACTGTGGTGTTGGAGAAGACTCTTGAGAGTCCCTTGGACTGCAAGGAGATCCAACCAGTCCATCCTAAAGGAAATCAGTCCTGAATATTCATTGGATATACTGATGCTAAAGGTGAAACTCTAATACTTTAGCCACCTGTTATGAAGAACTGACTCATTTGAAAAGACCCTAATGCTGGAGAAGATTGAAGGTGGAAGGAGAAGGGGATGACAGAGGATGAGATGGTTGGATGGCATCACCGACTCAATGGATATGAATTTGAGTAAGCTCTGGGAGTTGGTGATGGACAGGGAAGCCTAGCATGTTGCAGTCCATGGGGTCAGATACAACTGAGTGACTGAACTGAATGAAACTCATCTCTCCTTTCTAGCTCATGGAAGAGATGAGTAGTGTGGGGAAGGGCCAAGAGAATTAAGTGGCTTCAACAGGGGCACAAGAAAATCAATGATTCTGAGTTTGTGAACCTGAATTGGAAATATCCAATTTCCATGTTCACACTCAGATTGGCTGGTCATTGACGGAAGGTGAAAAAAGGACATGGCCGCATCTTGTACCAATGAAATCTACTTTGAGGAAGCAACACTGAAACTGCTTTAGTTTCTATTTTCATCCTGTAATTGACCCCTTTGCAAAGAAAGCATTATTATTGAACCCTCATTGGGCCAAAAGTGAAAGGTGAAGTTGCTCAGTTGTGTCCGACTCTTTGTGACCCCATGGACTGTAGCCTACCAGGTTCCTCCATCCATGGCATTTTCCAGGCAAGAGTACTGAAGTGGGTTGCCATTTCCTTCTCCAGGGGCCAAAAGTGAAGAGTTGCTCAAAAAGTGAGGTAACTACTTCATCAAGGCAGATTCTGCTACATCAGTTTTCCAACCAGTTTTGTAAGTGGCAGTAGTTCCGTCACATGACTCCAGAGCACAGTAGGAAGTTTCAGGGAATGAAAGCTAAGAATTCAGCCTCATTAAGACATGAATCATTTTTTTTTTTCTCTAGTGTTATTACCAAGAAATAGGCTTCCCTTGTGGCTTAGCTGGTAAAGAATCCGCCTGCAATGTGAGAGATCTTGGTTCGATCCCTGGGTTGGGAAGCTCCCCTGGAGAAGGGAAAGGCTACCCACTCCAGTATTCTGGCCTGGAGAATTCCATGGACTATACTGTCCATAGGGTTCCAAAGAGTTGGACACGACTGAGCAACTTTCACTTCATTACCAGGAAATATTTCAAATAAGGGAGTAAACAGCTAATGCTTATGAAAAGCTTTTAGTTGGCACAAGCTGGAGCTAATCAAACTGATGAATAACTGTATTCCCACATTTCAAGTCCCATGTCAAACATGCGTTCCCAAGAAAGACAGTATTGTCCAAAACACTGTGAATATGTTAGAAACGTCTAATCAGTGGTTTATCCCATCTTTCTTCCTCCCTCCCTCTAGTAAATAATTGTTAATCACTCTGTCATTCACTGTACTGGGCATTATGGCCAAGAGAATGAATAAATACATAATCTAAAGGAAAATCCAGGTGTCACATGGCTCCTGTAAACAGTTTCCTTCTGATTCCAAATTGAATATTGCTTTGAGAATGATTCCTCCCCCATTGTTAGACTTGGTTTCTACTTAGCACCGAGCCAAGGCATGGAACATATGACCTAGATCTAAACCAGTTTGTTTCAGGCAGTGACTGATTCAGTAATAGGCATAAGCCCCATTTAATGCCCATGAGAAGCAATGGCATTATCATGGGACTTTTAATAAAGAACTTCTTTCTCTTTCCATTAGAAGTAAACAAGAGACAAAGGCTGGAGCTGTGGCAGCCATATTGCAAGCAGTGGGACTGAGAATGCAGTAAATATTAAAGATGAGGTCAAGAAACAAAGTAAAATCCCATCCTAGTGACATTATATGAATCTTGAATCAAATGATTTCTATAAAAGAACTATCCCTAAATTGTTCAGGTTTGCGAGCCAAGAGTCAATTTTTTTTCCCCTTTCTGAAGCTTTTTGTGGAGAGGATTGCTAGCATTTAAACAGATTTTTGACTAATATGCATAAGAACAGAGAAAACATATGGCAAGTGCCATAGCAGATGTGTGAGCTAAGTCAAACTGAAGTTCGGGGGACAGAAGGATTACTTCTACCCAGGGCATGAGAGAAAGGGGTAATGTTCTAAGGAGACACCTGCCACCTCTGAATTAATCTAAACATTGTAAGGATGTTGATTTTGAGTGAAACGTTTCCACATTTTTAGAATCTGGCCACAAAGTATCCACAAGCAGAAGGAAAAACAGATAAGGATTTAGGTTGGAAGCCTAATGCATAAAAATCCATCAATCTTAAAACTTATTTTGAGTATCTACTATGGCTTTTTACTGTGTTTAGAGCTAAGGTAGTTACAAAAGACAAGTGAGATCTTTATAAAGGCTTCTCCCCATCCAAAGCTCATTCCTCTTATTCTAAAATTTCTTTTGGGGAAACTTTTTCTTCTATTCCATTGGCTTAGGTGCTTGGATGGGGCAAACTATATATCTGAAGCTCCAAGGTATACATGTAACTGAAACTGGTCCAATGCAGAGTCCCATCTCCTGGGATGTACATAGGAGTGGCTGGAGAAAGGCAGGCTATATTCCTTTGGGCTTGCTACTGTGAGGGTGTGAGCATGGCACTCCCAGCGCTGACGATAAGCCTCCAAGGAAACAGTACAGATGGAAGTAGATCTGAGAGGTCCAGAGAGACTGGACTGGTGGTGTCTTTTGAGCCCCTGGATCCAACTGTACTTGACCTGACTCTGGACTCTGGGCAACATGAACAATTAAATACCTTTAATACAGAATCTTGGTTTATTCAATATCATTTTCATATATTAGTATTTTTGGAATGCCTACCATGCTTATGGTACTAAACACTGACTTCAGAGAGCTTATTAGGTGAGGAGATAAGTCTTACAATGATGAAAGAATTTGAGAACACAATGACGACTGTTTCAGAGAAGTGAAGAGAAGAGAAGTCGCTAAGTCATGTCCGACTCTTTCTGACCCCATGGGCTGTAGCCCACCAGGCTTCTCGGTCCATGGGATTTTCCAGGCATGAATACTGGAGTGGGTTGCCATTTCCTTCTCCAGGGGATCTTTCCGACCCAGGGATCGAACCTAGGTCTCCCACATTGCAGGCAGAAGCTTTAACATCTGAGCCACCAGGGAGGCCCCATTTCAGAGAAAGGAGACATCAATGTGAGTGAAAGGCTTTTGGAAGGAGGTGAGATGTGAGCTGAAATGTGAATTTATGTATAACCCATACTTCATTTTGTCATGAGTATGTTAACAGAACATACTGGGACCTTTTCTTCAGAGCAACATTGACACACATATGTTCAAATAAATTAATATTCCGATTCTCAAACTACTCATTTGGCAGGAAAAATAGCTTCATTTCCATTATAAATAGAAGGGAGTTAACACAAGAAAGAGGAAGGGTGAATAGTAAAAACATTAAAAAAATTTATTGAAATACTGTAGTTGTAGTAATAGAATAGTTTTGATAGCAGTAGTAGAAGTATGGTAGTTGGAAGAGGAGGAGGAAGAGTAATGGTAATTATTGTTCAGTCGCTCAGTTGTGTCCAACTCTTTGTGACCCCATGGCCTGTAGCACATCAGGCTTCCCTGTCCATCACCGTCTCCTTGAGCTCACTCAAACTCATGTCCATCAAGTTGATGATGCCATCCAACCGTCTCATCCTCTGTTATCCCCTTCTCCTCCCACCTTCTATCTTTCCCAGCATCAGGGTCTTTGCAAATAAGTCAGTTCATTTCAGGTGGCCAAAGTATT
This sequence comes from Bos mutus, assembly GCF_027580195.1. Classification (NCBI taxonomy): domain Eukaryota; kingdom Metazoa; phylum Chordata; class Mammalia; order Artiodactyla; family Bovidae; genus Bos; species Bos mutus. Next base: position 98,055,410 of record NC_091623.1, on the reverse strand, counting down.
GGAGTTTCAGCTTCAGCATTAGTCCTTCCAATGAATATTCAGGACTGATTTCCTTTAGGATGGATTGGTTGGATGTCCTTGCAGTCCAAGAGACTCTCAAGAGTCTTCTCCAACACCACAGTTCAAAAGCATCATTTCTTTGGTGCTCAACCTTCTTTATGGTCCAACTCTCACATCCGTACATGACTACTGGAAAAACCATAGCTTTAACTATATGGATTTTTGTTGGCAAAGTAATGGTAATAGTAGTACTAATAATGGTAGTAGTAATATGGTGACAGTGGTGGTAGGAATAATAGTACTAGTTCTTATTCAGTTTTTCACTATATTGTTGCTTTGCTACATGATATGTGTGTGTGTGTGTGTTTCCTTACATAATCCTCACAACAAACCTGAGTGAAAGTTGCTCAGTTGTGTCCGACTCTGCAACCCCATGGATTGTGGCCTGCCAGGCTTTTCTGTCCATGGAATTCTCCAGGCCAGAATACTCGAGTGGGTTGCCATTCCCTTCTCCAGGGGATCTTCCCAACCCAGGGGTTGAACCTAAGTCTCCTGCATTGCAGATGGATTCTTTATCATCTGAGCTACCAAGGAAGCCCCACAAAAGACCTAGGATGAGGCTATCATCATCTTTATTCTATATATGGAACCAAGACTTATAGCCAAGGTTACAGAGCCCAAATTTAAGTCCACATCTATCTAATCACAGAACTTGTGTATTTAACTGCTAGTTATTCATTCCCATTTCTAATCCTTAAGAGTGAATGTCCAGGATTTGTATTGATACTGATAAAGATGCATAGAATATTTCAGGCCTCAACTTCAAACTAGCTGAAATGCCTTCTAAATGCACATCTGAAGCAGCTACTAGACCAGCCACCAGTCACAGTCCTGGGGCCACTGGCAGTAAGTCCTGCAGATGGAAATATGCTAGTGACAAGCTGGGCCATCCTCTTTGAGGAATGGGTTTATATTTTCAGCCTTAATTCCTTCATCTTACTATATGCATTTAATACTACATGAGAATTTTTTATGTAAATGAAGTTCGGGTACAAATGCCAGAGAAACAGTTCATTTTTTTCCCCCCTCTAAATCTGAAGGCTTGCCTGAGTGCAGTTTATGCTTTTTACCTGGTAAGTAAACACTGAGCAGGGAAGCGGTGTTTAGAAAAATCTCTTGCTAAACCATGTTTATATAATATAATTGACTTCCATCTTTTGGACTTTATTTTAGATCTCCTGCTTATTGAGCTTTTCTGATTTCCATGTGTTTTTCAAGTTCTGAGTTCAGTCAGTTCTAGCATGTGACAAGGAAAATCAGAGAGAGTTTATTATTAATCAATTGAATTTGTGATTGCCCAGCCTTCTCAGTGGCTGTCTCTTGAAACCAGTCTTAATCCTATCAGTAATGAGACCTTGCCTGGAGGAGAAAATGGCAGTATTCTTGCCTGGAGAATCCCATGGACGGAGGAGCCTGATAGTCTACACTCCCTGGGGTTGCAAAGAGTTGGACACAACTGGTGACTTAGCACAGCACAGCACAGCACTGAGCCCTTGGTCTGGGATCTGTTTCACTGTAGACTGAGGATGGTGGGGTTTTCATATTGACTGACATACCCTGTTTATCTCTTGTATATTTGCACCACCTCCAGGATGGGGAAAACTTAGCCAATGAGACACCCTGTTTCAAATACAAGGTGTTCAACAGAAGAGAATTCAACAGAAGAGAACATTTCAGGAGATCCAAATACTCTCAGCAGAAGCTGAGGTAGGAAATCTGTTTGGCTCCCCAATTTATGGGCCTGGGATGACCTTAAGCAACATACTCAGCTTCCCTAAGCCTCAGTTTCCATTTCTTCAGAGTGGGGGATACCAGTACCTATCGCTTAGAGTTGCTGTGAGGACTAAATGAAATCATGCTTAGCACATAGTAAGTCATTAATGAAAATTAGTTGCTATCATCATCATTGCGTTTTTAATTGCAAGAGCATGGAGATGTGAATCTTTCAGCTCATCACTTAAGACAAAGATGCTGCCTTTTTGCTTCTGCTTAAGTACCTGAAGGCCAAAGCCAACTGATGACTCAGTTGTGTCCCCAGCAACAAAATCTGGGAGGGCGGGGAAGAGAGAGAGACTGAGGAATGAAAGCTAGAACCACGGGGGCAGGTACCACAGTTGTGTGAACAATTAGAACAACTGGGGCAGCGTGAACAACCACTGGGAAGATGGCCCTGTTTTTTGTAGCCTGTGGAGTGATGTGTCCTTGTCAGTGTTTCCTGTGACAGTCTTAAATTTCCAGAAGGCATCATATTTTTTTTTGAAAGCAGACCAAGTGTAAATAATGAATAAATAAATAAATAGTCCTTTGGGTACCATGCCCAGCAAACAAGTGCTCAGCCAGTATCATTTAATTCTTTTAAAAGACTATTGCTGATGAAGTAGAATAGAAAGGGCCAATATCTTAAACCAATCAGGAAGGTGCTGTAGACTGAATGATGGTTCCCTGCCCTCCCATCCAATTTCATCTGTTGAAGCCTAACCCCCATTGAGATGTATTTGGAGATGGGGCCTTTGAAAGGTAGTTAGGTTTTGAGAAGGTCATAAAGGTGAGGCCCTTGTGATTGGATTAGTGCCCTTGTAAGAAGAGATACCAGAGAGCTTTCACATTCTCCCCATCACATGAAGACACAACCAGAAAGTGGCTATATACAAGCCATGAAAAGGGCTCTCACCAGAATCCAACCATGGTGGCCTCTTGATCTTGGACTTCTAGCCTCCAGAATTATGAAGTGTACATTCCTGTACCTTAAACTGCTCAGTCTATGGTATTTTGTTATGGCAGCCCAGCTTAACTAAGATAGGAGGGTTCTCTGCAGTCACTGAGGACAGATGTGTTCCCTCCCACAGGAGGGTGGGAAGGGGACCTGGGGAATGAGGCGATGCATGGGCTGGAGCAGTGGCTGCCAATCTGGCCCTGCAACAGCCCAGTTTGGGGATGAGGACAAAGACCCTAGAGTGTAAACAAGTTACCCAGTTGCTTCTGATATGTGACCAGTTATGACAGTCACTGATCAAGTACAAAGCATTGTCAGGCTTTGGAGGGAAGCTGACCCAGAGTACAGACTCTGCCAGACTTATGGCCTCAGGCTGTTCATCCATTTCTCTGTAAGACTTAGTTTCTTCATCTTGTAGAAATGGAACAAAAGTACTGCTAATACATATTAGGGCCTGCCACCTTCTGAGTACTGTGTAAGTGTTCACTGTACATTATTTTTCATAGAAAATTTTATTTTTAAAGTGAGACTAAATGCCTTATTGAAAATCCCACAGCTGGTAAATGCAAAGTTAGACACCAGAGCTGTGGTTTCTATGAGAGATTGTTATGTTAATTTTCAAGGACTTCAAGAGACTCATAGCTGACATATAGTATTTGTCCACTAAATTATAGTGGCTGTTATTATCTCTGTTGAATCAGTATCAATTATCTTTGTCACTCTTATTTAGGACAGACCTGGGACTCAAGTCTGGGTTTCAGTACAAGCTGTCATGTAGAGATGTCACCAAGACCAAAGTATTTTGCAGGAAAACAGGTACTTCTGCTTTTTCCCCAGATTGAAATGAACTCTTGCAGAAGATAACAGAGCAGTCCATTAAGGCTTCTGGTTTTGGAATCAGAAGACTATCAGCTAGTAGTTGTGTAATCTGGTCAGGTTACTTAACCTCTCTGTGCCTGCTTCCTCATCTGCAGAGTGGGCTTACATGACAATTTTATGAGTCAACTTGGCTGGGCTAAGGGGTTGCCTGGATTGCTGGTAAACATTATTTCCGAGTGTCTATGAGGGTGGCTCTGAAAGAGAGTCCATTTGAACCAGTGGACTGTGTGAGGAAGATCACCCTTCCCAATGTGGTGGGCTGTTGTGGTCCTTTAATGGACCGGAACCTGGTGATCCAGAGTCAACGATAAGAAAGTGAAAGAGAGAAATAAGCTAGTATTCCCTGGTTTACGCAGAGAACCAATAAAACCCTAGAAGAGGGCTTGCACCGCTCACGAAGGCCCAGGGCGTCCTCTCGAGGAGGTCTTGAAAGCCAGGGCAGGAGAGTGGGTTCGGTGGGTTTCCATGCTCCAGAGAATTAGCTGGAGGGGGGGAGAGAGAGAGAGAGAAACACACGGGAACCCAAGTCTCTGGTGGAGCAAGGGTGATTTAATGATCTTTCTGTGAGTATATATAGGCTGTTATACAAGGAATTTCTTTTGACAATGATAAAGATCAGAAAACCAGATGTACAGCAACAGTTATCAAGGAAACAAGGAATTAACAATGGTTATAAGGTCAGAAGACAATCCATATCTCAAGAAAGCGGGTCATGACTAAGCAGTTTTGTCGTAAGGAGAATGTTTACTGAAGGAAATCCACGCATGCTTTTTATCTCATGACCTCAGTCCTGGGAGCAGCATGCCACTCCACTCGTTACCAGGAACTGATAAGGAACAGAGGATTTACGAGAGACAAAAAACAGCACACAGAAATCCTCCTGTTAAACGTTCCCTGACAATTACCCCTTATTTATTATATTTGTAAAAAGGGTCCTGATCATTTGAGTTTAATCAGTTTTAACAATTTTTGTATGAAGGCAATGGTAAACAACAAATATAGTTATCAAGACAATCACCAAAGTCATAGTTCCAGACCCTATGTTATGAGTTATGTTCTGAAACCATTTGCTTGGGTCTAGCCCAGATAATTGATCAGCTAGTTGTTTAGCTAACGTTTCCAAATTAGTGGAAGAGGGCAAACTTTTAGAAAAGGTTTCAAAGATTTCTTTTTGTAATAATTGTACATTCAGAGAGGCATTATCATGTATGTTTTGTAAATGAAATTTGATTTGTTCCCAGTTGTAGGCACTATGATTGAATTGAACAGGAGTAACACAAAATTGAGTAGAATTCCAATCTCATTTTAGTATCACTTGGTTTTGTACATCTATTAATTGATCTCCAACCCATTTGATGGCTGTTTTTAGTTCCTGTATTTCATCTTGAATATCCTCATCTATCTGAGCCTGAGTGGCTCACATAGTATGAGCATCTTTAGTCCAATTTTGGATAAAATTATGTGTTTGAATTGAGGTTTGTAAAGCAACACCAGTGACGGCAGCAGTGGTGCAAATAGCTATTAATCCCAAAATGTCAAGAATCAGCCATCCAGTGAATCGTTTAGATCACCCGAGCAGTTTAGTAAGTAACCAGGAAGCAAGTCCAGGCATGGGACCTTCTTCCCAGGGCCGCTGGAGATTTATTGGTAACCACAGACTACGTCAAGATTGAAGAATCAAAAGGGATTCCTTTCTTAAGGAAAGAGAAGCATTAAGACAAGTATATAATTTGCAATTTATACAAGTTACAGAACATAAAGTCTTATTGAATTGTAAACTCCCTATAGCTATAATAAAAGGAAGGGGAACATAAGCTTGTATGAAATATGATTGATTATAATGAAAAAAAAAAGGTTATTATGACTACAATTGGTCCCTGTGAAATGTCCAGTCCAAGTTCCAAGTTCTTTGGTGCTAGTAGCTAGTTTTCAGATGTCCCACTGTTCAGGCCCAAATCGTTTATTGAGGACGATTTGAGGGCAAGAAGGTGTCATTTCACTGTCAAGCCAGCCAAGAAGTCCTTTTCATGGAAGTGTCTCACTGAACTGTTGGTAATCTTCTTGAGTAACATAATCACATATAGTACTGTTAATATCATCTGAGCAGTTAGATAACCAGATACCATGGGGTCCCCAATCAACAAAGGTGTGATTAGCCATAAACATTAAATTTTCTGATTTAGCTTGACATCTGTCTCAATAAATAGGAGTATATTTAAAGTCTTTATAAGTAAACCCCTTACATTTTAACTTTTGTTCTTTTCCTAGAGTTTTGGTAGTATTGATATGGTTTTCATAAAAGGACAAGGCAGTAAACAGTTTAAGCAATGTGTGGAAGTTCTTTTTTGGAGGCAGGATGAAAGCCCACATTTGTTGACTAACATTAATACATAATTTTGTTGGGTCCATGCATAAAGGAAGGATTTCATAGCCTAGAGAAATGTTAATTAGTTTTCTTTCTTCCTCAGGATGAGAGGGCTCCTCCAAGCTCCAAGGAGGGGGCATATGTATTGAATCATTGGTGGATATGATTGGTCTTATATCTGTCCATTCTACAACCTACAATAAAAGGGGGGTTAGGTATATAAGCCCAATAAGTGTGATCAATCAAGTCAGCCTGAGCGGGGGAAGCAGAAGCAAGCAAAGCAAGCATAGTGACAATAATATTTTCAGGATCCCGAGGCATTCCCTGTTGAGAAACCAGATTTTCAGCTTGATTAGTAAGGGTTTTTATCTGTCTCCAAGTAGGGAGATCATAAGGTCGATGACATCGAGTGTGGCATTTCTTGGAAATTTTTAAAGCTGCCATGGCTTGTACTGGAAATTTCTCTTCCTGGGGAAGAATGAAAAGGCAGAGGAGGGGCCAGTTTGCTTTTCTGCTTGAACTGAGACATCCAACTTCATCTACCCTCAGACATCAATGCCCCCGGTCCTTGGGCCTTCAGATGCATACTGTCACTTACCCAATGGGCCCCTTGATTCTTAAACCTTCTGATTGAATTACACCACCACCTTTCCTGAGTTTCACCCTTGCAAACAGCAGATTGTGGGACTTCTCGGCCTCCATAACCACGTGAACCAATTCCTACAATAAATCTCCTCTTATCTACATCTCTATACATCCTTTCAGTTCAATTTCTCTGGAGAATCCTGACAGCTTAGTAATGAGTCTCCTCTGAGAGGATGAGTGTAGGAATTAAATAAGATAATTCCTGTAAAACATCCAGCATGGTGCCTGATATATTAAGCACTCAATATGTGGAAGTTATTAATATTTTTTATTATCATTCAGGAAAGGTCTTTGACCTCTTTGGCTGACCCCATCACACAGATGAGAAAATCTTAGACTATGCGCTTTCCAAATTTGCTTTGACTTCTGTTCTAGAAGAGCAGAAAATCTGAAGCGCAATTGGCATGACCTTGAGTTGTACATTATGTCCCCCTGAACTCAGGCAGGATCACATCCAGGAAAGAAAGGGCAGAGTGGGCTCCCTCCTCTCCCACCCAGACAGCTGTCTGTTTCCACTGTCGAGGTCTGATGGGCGTGTGTGGCCTCCCCAGCTACCTACACATCCTGTTGGGCAGGAATGGAACTAGATTCTTACTGTATTTTGTGTAATGGGTCCCGAACACCATCTGACAGTCTCTTGTATGTAGCTGTATTTAAAGATATAGAGGTATACTTCTCAGTGAGCACAAATGTGCACCAGAGATTTTGAAATTAAAGAAATCTGTGGATTGAGCCAGAAAAATAAAAGCTCAAAACCCACAGAACGAGAGGCCCTGAGCTGCCATCATCTGGAGTTTGGGCTTTTCCATCTTTAGCTTTTATAACCAGAAACAGGTCGATTTGTTAATAATTCATTAATAACAGTCATTTATTATATACCTTTATGATAACATAATAAATCATAATTTATTGAGAACTGAACTGATATATATATATGCATATATATATTCTTTTTTAGATTCTTTTATAAGTCATTATGCAATATTGAGTATAGTTCCTTTTGCTAGGTAGTAGGTCCTTGTTGTTTATTTTATATATCAGATCAGATCAGATCAGTCGCTCAGTCGTGTCTGACTCTTTGTGACCCCATGAATCACAGCACACCAGGCCTCCCTGTCCATCACCAACTCCCGGAGTTCACTCAGACTCACGTCCATCGAGTCAGTGATGCCATCTAGCCATCTCATCCTCTGTCATCCCCTTCTCCTCCTGCCCCCAATTCCTCCCAGCATCAGAGTCTTTTCCAATGAGTCAACTCTTCCCATGAGGTGGCCAAAGTACTGGAGTTTCAGCTTTAGCATCATTCCTTCCAAAGAAATCCCAGGGCTGATCTCCTTTAGAATGGACTGGTTGGATCTCCTTGCAGTCCAAGGGACTCTCAAGAGTCTTCTCCAACACCACAGTTCAAAAGCATCAATTCTTTGGCGCTCAGCCTTCTTCACAGTCCAACTCTCACATCCATACATGACCACAGGAAAAACTATAGCCTTGACTAGACAAACCTTTGTTGGCAAAGTAATGTCTCTGCTTTTGAAAATGCTATCTAGGTTGGTCATAGCTTTCCTTCCAAGGAGTAAGCGTCTTTTAATTTCATGGCTGCAGTCACCATCTGTAGTGATTTTGGAGCCCAGAAAAATAAAGTCTGACACAGTTTCCACTGTTTCCCCATCTATTTCCCATGAAGTGGTGGGACCGGATGCCATGATCTTCATTTTCTGAATGTGAGGGTGGATACATTGGGAATTGGGGATATCCCCAATTCCCAATGTATCCACCCTCACCCCTACCCTTTTCCTTTTGGTAACCATAAATTTTTTTTCTATGCCTTTGAGTCTATTTCTGTTTGTGTATAAATTCATTTGTATCATTTTTTCAGACTCCATGTATAAGTGATCACATATCATATTTGTTTTTCTCTGTCTGACTTACTTCCCTTAGTATGATGATCTCTTTGTACATGACTCTTTGATCCTCATCACTCTATGAGTGAGCTGTCATTTTCAGCAGGGAGACCAGGAAACTGAGACTCAGAGACAAAGTAATTTATACTAAGTCACACATGCATGGCAGAGCCTGGAATTCAACACAGGTAGTTTGGCTCAATATCTGTAAAACATGAATCAGTGTTTTTTCAGAAATTTTTCAAATACGTGATTTTAAAAGTATGCTTCATTTTGAAGTGTTATTTCTTATCACATCCAGAGACCCTTTCCCCCCCACTCCTGCAACACCTCTTGGTTATCATGGAAACCAATGAACTGATTGGAGTCAGCTAACTAAAATTTGCTGTATAGAAGCTCTTTGCCCGAACACATCTCTTCCTGCTGAGGAAGGCTACCTGTAGTGCCAGTATCTAAGAAGGTATCATTTCTCTGCATGGGAAAACTAATGGGAGCACTGAGCAATTATCTGGAAAATGCAATCGCTGCCAGCAGGCAATAAGAATAATTTAAACCAATAAACTCTTTTCCCTCAACCGCAAGGCTCAGTGTAGGGTTTTCTTCGCTTGTCTTTTTGTTTTGTTTTCCATTGGCTGAGCTTTCCAAATAATTGTTCCATCTGTCCACTTCACTTTGTCTGAGTAGTCGCAGCCCGAGGGGAGTTAGAAGTCAAACATCAGACATGCAGGGAAAGCTAATGCGTGGGAGGCTGTGGGAAGAGAAATCATTGTCTGTTCTCCTTCCCTGCAGCTGGGCCAGGGATCTGGAAGTAAATTATAAGCACCAGTTGCCCCAGGGAGGAAGCTAGATTTTGGGAAGGGGGGTGGGGGTACTATTTGGAAGACCCCATTGTCAGGAGTGTCAACTACCAGGAAGGAGAGCTCTTAGCAGTGGGGTTAAGGAGAGAGATCATAGCCAAGCCAGAGATGAAAAGTTCAGAGACAGGAAATAACAACCAGAACCCTTGTAACAGCTATTTACTGTACCCTTTACTCTGAGCTGGGCCCTTGGCTGGACACTCTATGTAGAGTATAAACTAAACTGTATTATTTTGATCCTTCCAACAGCTCTGTTTCACAAATAAGCTGAGGCCCAGAGAGGTCAAGTAACTTGCACAAGAACACACAGCTAGTCAATAGCAGAGTCAGGATCTGAACTGAGTTTTAATCGAGAACCCTTGCTCTTACCCACTGCTCCTGGCTGCTGTAACCCAGAGGTGCTAAACAGAGATGGAAGTAGAGTTCTGTAGAGGACAAAAATAAGATTATAAAAGCCTGCTGCTGCTGCTGCTAAGTCGCTTCAGTCGTGTCCGACTCTGCGATCCCATAGACGGCAGCCCACCAGGCTCTACCGTCCCTGGGATTCTCCAGGCAAGAACACTGGAATGGGTTGCCATTTCCTTCTCCAATACAGGAAAGTGAAAAGTGAAAGGGAAGTCGCTCAGTCATGTCCGACTCTTCACGACCCCATGGACTGCAGCCTACCAGGCTCCTCCGTCCATGGGATTTTCCAGGCAAGAGTGCTGGAGTGGGGTGCCATTGCCTTCTCCATTATAAAAACCTAGGTATTCTTTATTTTGCATCAAGATATTTTACATGCATTAGAAATAAAATGCCTAGATATTCTGTAATAACCAATATAGGAAAGGAATCCTGAAAAAAAATGAATATATGTACATGTACAACTGCATCACTATGTCATACACCTGAAACTAACATGGTAAATCAACTAGTCCCTAACAAAAAATTTTAAGATAAATTAAAAAAAAAGAAAGAAAATGCTTAGAAGTAAAAACAGATTAGATTTTCAATTTACAAAGGCACAGAGAGGTTAAGTAACTCAACTGAGGGTACGAAGTCAATAAATAGGTTAGTGGAGGATTTAAATCAGAGTCTCTGAACCCAGTAAAAGACTGTGCTTTTCAGTATATTAGACAGCCTCCCTTCTTTCTTACAATCAACTTCCAGGTAAAGCAAATGAGCTCTTTCTCTTATAAACAGAATATGCTATTTCTCAAGACATTGAACAACAAATCAACGTATGTTTGCAAAAATGCTATGTTAAAGAAGGTTAAAAAGATTTATAAAATTTAACACTTCTCCCAACATCTGACTTGCTAATGTCCACTGTAAATATCCAAGACTGGGAAGTGATAAGCAGAATATCTCTAGTCTGTTTGACTGAGGAACCATTTTTTTCATTGTTCAAGATAAAGCTTGGACAATGGTTGACCAATGTATCCACCACAGGTATGGCTTTGCTCCTGTGCTTTTGCCTCTGTCTAGCAGAATGGAGGCCTTTTAAAACACCAGCACTCACACTCTTTGGTGCCTAATACCATTGGCTGAGCTGCCAATTGCAAATATGGTAAGGGCTCTCCAAATTTCTATCTTAAATACTCTTATGTGACCCATCCCCTGTGGGGTGCAGTGAATCACAAAGAGATCATTCTACACTGATAAAATATGAATAAAAAATAATGACTTCATTTCTTGATGTACCTTATTGAAGATCCCTGAAAGGAAATGTCAGTGCAAAGAAATGCCTCTTAGTAGTGGAATTTTAAGCACAAAGATCTGCTTATGCCTTGAGGAGTGGATTGTAGGATCTTTCTGATACTAAAGTGTAGGCTATGGCATTCTCTCTGAAGATAAAGGTAATATGAGGATAAGAGTTTCAGAGTGATGTTGGAGGTACAGATTGTATGAGTAGGATGTTCTGGTGGGTTGAGTAAGACCATAGAGGAATCCTAGAATAAAATTTCCAATTACCATGGATGGAAAACTTAAAATTAGGCAGCCATATTGCCATTTATAATCAAGAAAATAGATCGACAATATTTATTTTGTGAATACATATATATCTATTATATCTTTTTTTAAGCAATTTTATTCTTGGAGGATAATTGTTTTACAATGTTGTGGTGGTCTCTGCCATACATCAACATAAGTAATAATTATATATATATATATATATATCCGTTCCTTCTTGAGCCTCCCATTCCCACCCCATTCTACCCATTGAGGTTGCCACAGAGCACCAGGCTGGGCCCCCTGTGTTATGTATCAGCTTCCCACTGGTTATCTATCTTACACAAGATAGTGTGTATACGTCAGTGCTACTTTCTCAATTTGTCCTACCCTTCCTTCCCCTACTGTGACGACCAGTCTGTTCTCTATATCTGCATCTCCATTTCTTTTCTATAAATAGGTTCATCAGTACTATTTTTCTAGATTCCATATATATGCATTAATACACAGCGTTTGTTTTTCTCTTTCTGACCTATTTCACTTTGTATAACAGGCTCTAGGTTCATCCATTTCACTACAACTGTTTCAAATTTGTTCCTTTTTATGGCTAAGGAATACTCTATTGTGGGCTTCCCTGTTGACTCAGTGGTAAAGAATCTGCCTTCCAATGCAGGAGATGCAGGTTCAATCCCTGGCTCAGGAAGATTGTCTGGAGGAGGAAATGACAACCCACTCTAGTATTCTTGCCTGGGAAATCCCATGGACAGAGGAGCCTGATGGGCTACAGTCCATGGGGTTGCAAAGAGTCACATACAATTTAGCAACTAAACAACAACAACAACAACATTCCATTGTATATATGTACCAGAACTTCTTTATCTGTTCTTCTGCTGATGGACATCTAGGCTGCTTCCATGTCCTGGCTATTGTAAACAGTGCTGCAGTGAACACTGGGGTACATGTGTCTTTTTGAATTGTGGTTTTCTCAGGGTATATGCCCAGTGGCGGGATTGCTGGTGATGGCGGTGTTGTTCAGTTGCTAAATCATGTCCTACTCTTTGCTAGGTCATATGGTAGTTTTATTTCTAGTTTGTTAAGGAATCTTCATACTGTTCTCTATAGCGGCTAAAACAAATTACATTCCTACCAGCAGTGCAGTAGGGTTCCCTTTTCTCCACATCCCCTCAAGCATTTATTCTTTGTAGTTTTTTTCATGATAGCCATTTTTTATTGAAAGATAGCTGTTTTAGGCATATAGCAATGTGATTCAGTTATATGTATGTATATGTGGCGGTGGTGGTTTAGTCACTAAGTCATGTCCCAACTCTTGTGACTCCATGGACTGTAACCTGCCAGGCTCCTCTATCCATGGGATTCTCCAATCAAGAATACTGGAGTGGGTTGCCATTTCCTTCTCCAGGGGATCTTTCCAACCCAGGGATCAAACACAGGTCTCCTGCATTGCAGGCAGATTCTTTACTGACTGAGCTACAAGGGAAGCCCGTATATGTATATGTATGTGTGTGTATAAATATATGGGCTTCCCTGGTGGCTCAATGGTAAAGCATCCCCCTGCCAATACAGGAGAAAGTGAAAGTGAAAGTGAAAGTGAAGTCACTCAGTCGTGTCCGACTCTTTGCAACCTCATAGACTGTAGCCTACCAGGCTCCTCTGTCCATGGGATTTTCCAGGCAATAGTACTGGAGTGGGTTGCCATTTCCTTCTCCAGGGGATCTTCCCGACCCAGGGCTTGAACCCGGGTCTCCCACATTGTAGACAGACACTTTACCGTCTGAGCCACCAGGGAAGTCCAATACAGGAGAGGCAGGTTCAATCCCTGGGTTGGGGAGATACTCTGGAGAAAGAAATGGCAACCCACTCTAGTATTCTTGCCTGGAGAATTCTTGCATGGAAATTCCATGGACAGAGGAGCCTGGTGGACTATATACACTCCATGGGAGTTGCAAAGAGGCTGACATGACTTAGCAACCGAATAGTCCCCTGTGCTATACAGTAGGACCTTGTTCTTTATCTGTTTCATATATACTAGTTGGTATCTGTTAATCCTTAACTCATAATTTATCTCTTGCCCCTCTTTTCTCTTTGGTCACTATATGTTTGCTTTTGTATGTCTATGAATCTATTTCTGTTTTATAAATGTTCATTTGTATTCTTAGATTCCACATATAAGCAATAAATACATTTTCTTTGTCAGTTCAGTCTCTCAGACATGTCTGACTCTTTGCTACCCCATGGACTGCAGCACACCAGGCTTCCCCGTCCATCACCAACTCCTGAAGCTTGCTCAAACTCACGTCCATGGAGTCGGGGATGCAATCCAACCATCTTATCCTCTGTTGTCCCCTTCTCCTCCCACCTTCAATCTTTCCCAACATCAGGGTCTTTTCAAATGAGTCGGTTCTTCATATCAGATGGACAAAGTATTGGAGTTTCAGCTTCAGCATCAGTCCTTCCAATGAATATTCAGGGCTGATTTCTTTCAGGATTGACTGGTTGGATCTCCTTGCAGTCCAAAGGACTCTCAAGAGTCTTCTCCTACACCACAGTTCAAAAGCATCAATTCTTTGGCGCTCAGCTTTCTTTATATTCCAACTCTTACATCCATACTTGACTACTGGAAAAACCAAGCTTTGACTAGACAGACCTTTTTTGGCAAGGTAATGTCTCTTCTTTTTAATATGCTGTCTGGGTTGGTCATGGCTTTTCTTCCAAGGAGCAAGCGTCTTTTAATTTCATGGCTGCAGTCACCATCTGCAGTGATTTCAAAGCCCCAAAATATAAAGTCTCTCACTGTTTCCCTGTCTATTTGCCATGAAGTAATGGGACCAGATGCCATGATCTTAGTTTTCTGAATGTTGAGTTTTAAGCCAACTTTTTCACTCTCCTCTTTCACTTTCATCAAGAGGCTTTTTAGTTCCTCTTCTCTTTCTGCCATAAGTGTGGTATCATCTGCATATCTGAGGTTATTGATATTTCTCCCAGCAATCTTGATTCCGGCTTATGTTTCATCCAGCCTGGCATTTCGCATGATGTACTCTGCATATTAGTCAAATAAGCAGGGTGACAGTACACAGCTCTGATGTACTCCTTTCCCAATTTGAAACCAGTCCATTTTTCCATGTCAGGTTCTAACTGTTGCTTCTTGACCTGCATATAGATTTCTCAGGAGGCAGGCAAATTTTGTAATTCTAAAATAACATCAGCATTTAATACCCTTGAATTAAATTGGAGGCATGACCTGAATTAAAGGGAAAGAGAAGATGCCAACTCCAGTGGCCTCTGTGTGGGTCATTCCACTGATGTGGCTCTGCTCTCTGACCTGGTCCAGGCAGGCTATGGAAGCAGATTTCAGTTGGCCCAGTTCCTTCCATAGGAGTCATTAGGAAAAATCACTCCTTTGCATTTTTTTCATTCACTCATTCACTAGTAACTGAGTGCCGACTACAAGCCAGGAACTGTGCTAGGTGTACAGTGGAGAGAGTTAGACCTGGTCACTGCTTTCAGGGGACTGCACTCCACGGAAGATGATGGATGTCAGTCCACTTCATGTGTGTGTGCGTGTTAAGTTGCTTCAGTTGTATCTGACTCTTTGTGACCCCATGGACTGTACCCCATGAGGCTCCTCTTTCCATGGGACTCTCCAGGCAAGAATACTGGAGTGGGTTGCCATTCCCTTCTCCAGGGAATCTTTCCTACCCAGCAACTGAACCCAGGTCTCCTGCATTGTCGGCAGATTCTTTACTGCCTGAGCTACCAGGGAAGCCTGGAGTGGGTAGCCATTCCCTTCTCCAGGGGATCTTCCTGACCCAGGGATCGAACCTACTTCACTTATGTCTCCTATATTGGCAGGCGGGTTGTTTACCACTAGCATCACCTAGGAAGTCCAGTCCAGTTCCCACATCATATTAAATAAGGTAGCTTTGGCACAGAGTAAGGAGACATAGTGAAGGAAGGTGATGGTATGTAATGCCTACTTAATATGTAATGGGCATCTGAGGATAACATAGACACAGCACCCCCTAGCCTGCTCCCCCCGTCTCCGCTCACGATGACTCCATTTTCCCAGTCATTTGGGCCAAGTTCATCCTGGCATCACCCTTCACATCTGTCTTTCTTGCATATCCAACATTTGACACTGCTCAATACCTCCACTGCTACCATTCTAGTCTATTTCTTGCTTGGTTATCCCATTAGCCTCCTAACAGAATTCTTCTTTTTTTAAATTTGTTTTTACTCTTGTTTCTTTCTGTACCACAGCCAGGTGCTCCCGTAACTTTTTTTGTTTAGGGTCTGAGGTAAAGTCCTAAGTGTTCAGCCCTAATGGTCTGCCTGCTGCCACACCCTCTTTGTCCCTGTTACCTTCTGCTCCCCTCCTTCTCCTTCAGCAGCCACACTAGTTTCCATAGCGTTCCCAGAACACAAAGCACTTACTCACCCTAGGGATTTTGCAAAGGTTGTTCTCTCTCCCTGGAATGACTTCTCCTTGCTATCTGGTTCACTTACTCATTTTGGTCTGTTCAAATGTCACTTTGTTCAAGGGACTTATCTGACCTTCTTATGTAAACTAATGCCCCGTGTAGATTTGTATGCCCTTTAACCAGCTTCTTTGTGCTTCATAGAACTTGTTGTTGTTGTTCAGTTGCTAAGTCACATTTGACTCTCTGTGACCCCATGGACTGCAGCATGCCAGGCCTCCCTGTCCTTCACTATCTCCTGGAGCTTGCCCAAATTCTTGTCCATTGAATTGGTGGTACCATCCACCCATCTCATCCTCTGCTGCCCTCTTCTCCTTTTGCCTTCAATCTTTCTCAGCATCAAGGTCTTTTCCAATGAGTTGGCTATTCGCATCAGGTGGCCAAAATACTGAAGCTTCAGCTTCAGCATCAGTCCTTCCAATGAGTATTCAGGGTTGAGTCCCTTTAGGATTGACTGCTTTTTCTTTTTTTTTTATTGTCTGTCTTCCCATCTCTCCCATTCGGAGAAGGCAATGGCACCCCACTCCAGTACTCTTGCCTGGAAAATCCCATGGATGGAGGAGCCTGGTGGGCTGCAGTCCATGGGGTTGCTAAGAGTCAGACACGACTGAGTGATTTCACTTCACTTCACTTTCCCATCTCTTAAGTTTTATTGTCTGTCTTCCCATCTCTTCCCATCTCTATAAGTTTCATGAGAACAGCAGCCTTATTTTCCATATCCCCAGAACCCTGGACATAGATGACCTTCAATAAATATTTGTTGAACAGTTTATTAGATGAATAAATGATGTAATGAGAAACTAACCCCCTAGCCATAAGCTTGGGAAAGTGGCCCAATTCCAGTAACATTCAGCTCACTTAGTCTCTCCTGCCATTCTGTGTCCTTCCTACTGTTTATTAATCAGACATCATTTTTTTGCACACAACTGCAAGAGGTTGGCTAGCTCATGCCCCTCAGAGCTTCATTTCCCTCAATAGTTCCTCTCCCTAATGATGATAGTCCTGAGTATAGTCCAGTGGGGTTAGTTCAGCAGGTGAGCCACGTGTGTCTAGTCATCTGGGGACTCTAAGCACCTGATTATTTCAGGAGACCTTCTGTCTCATCCTGGGCTCCAGCCAATGAGTTCTTCCCATGTGAGAGAACTGTGTGACCTAAAAGAAGCATGAGAGGGAGAAAATTTAGATCATCCAAAAGCAAACCACAGCATTTCCTCTTTTATGCCCTTCTTGACTATCACCTTTTGTACTTAGCATGCATGTAGAGTTTTAAGAAAAGTCTGAATTTACTAATTGACCATTACTAATGGATGCTCCATTTACCAAAAGTACCTTGAGGTTCCTCTTTGAGGTTCCTTTTAACCAGCAAGCTTCCCTCATACCTGTAGGCAAGAATTTAGGTCACAGAAATTCCATCTGCCTTTTACAACAGAGACACCTGATGGAGGTGTGATAAGCAGGGAGGCCTGACTTCTGAATCCAGGTTTGTCTTTCTTAGCCACATGCTCTTGGCAAACCTTCACCTCTCTGTGTCTTCGTGTCTTTGCTTGTAATCATTTAATTTATGGGGCTGTTGTGAGGACCCTTTGAGTCCTAGTTCTCTTGGTACCCAGCATAGAACAAAACCTCAACATATAATAGAGAGAGCATCTAATTTGTAAGAGGTTTTCAGTATCTTACTCATGTATTTCCACATGCATGTTCTATTATGCTAGGTTTACGGCTGTTACAAACATCAGTGACGGTTTGTAGCTTCATTTGCAAGGAGCCCATGTTGACGTGATTACCTACTATCAGTGGCTGTCAGGGGCTCCTCCGTGATCCTGGAACACATTTTATTATATTTTTTAAAATATTTCATGGTGGTGGTGGTGGTTTAGTCACTAAGTTGTGTCTGGCTCTTGTGACCCCATGGACTGCAGCCTGTTCAGGCTCCTCTGTCCATGGGATTCTCCAGGCAAGAATACTGGAGTGGGTTGCCATTTCCTTCTCCAGGGGATCTTCCTGACTCAGGAATTGAACCTGGGTCTCCTGCATTGCAGGCAGATTCTTTACTGACTGAGCTATGAGTCTTAGAATAAGAGAATTCAGAATTTGAGTCCTGTGGAAACTCAGAAAATTAAACATTTAGATTTTTTTTTTATGTGATAGAAAGTTAAAACCTCGTGGAGGAGGCGTTAATGAACTTGACTTAGGGCAGTGTTCTCAGTCACGCCTCTCCAAATGGCCTGAAACACATTTTGAATGACCATCCCTTGCAGTATTTTTCATGCCTGCACATTCTGAGATTTGCTTTCTGTTTCTGTTTGCTGTCAGTGAATTATTTTAGCTTCTAACTTTGCAGATCCTAATTGCTTATACTTTTTTTTTTTTTTTTCCCAAGCAAAAAAAGCCTGTGGATAAAGGGAGTGAAGGACAAGGGTACCAAATCCGGCTGTACCTGCTTAGCTGGCTGGATTTCCTTCCTTCCTATTTTGATGCGGCATTGTTTGATTTCCCTGTTTGCAAATGTGCTCATTGCTTCCCATCTTTCCAACCTCTTGATCATTTTCTTCCTTCAGGAGAAAAAAAAAACAGCTACCACCAAAACTTCATTTGCTATACAGTTTAATTGAATTTATGGCAGCTGTCACAAAATAAAACAAAAACCTCACAAATACGAATAGGGCAACTACTAGGATTAGGTAACCTCTGAAGTTTTAAAAGAATTCTTCAAGGCATTTATTTGCAAATTGGACTACATTTGCATATTTCATAAGCACAATGCAAATGTATTATTTATCAGGTGGTCTAGGCATGCCTGTTCAAATGAATGGTTGCAAATTCAACCTTCATTTAAAAAATCCTTGTTATAAATTTATTCCCCCAACTTGCAGGACAAATGGGCTTTTCAACCCTGCCTTTCCTATTTTTTTTCAAAATACTCCAGACTCCACACTAAGAATGACCTTTCTCGGGATTATAGGCCTGTGGATTTGAAAGAATGGCCTCCAGTATATAAAATTACAAGGTAATTTACAATGTCAAAATTGCCCATTCCCACTGAGTTCCATCTATCACAACAATACCCATTCCAAAAATGATCTTGCAAGGCTTTAGGCAGAAGTACAACCTCCTCACACTTAGGCAACTTCGGTTGTGAATGACTCAGGAGTTGGGTGTTTCATGCATTAATAACTTATCTAACCTTCATGGGCAGGCCTGAGAAGAAACTGATTTTGAGCTGGTGCTGGTTCCTGTTGGTCTCAGACCCCATGGGTCAGAGAAAACCACATTTCTCAGTTCCAGGCAAACTAATGAGTGAGTAATCTGCACAGGAGAAAATAAGATTCAATAAAGCAGGTTGTTGTTTGGCTTTTTGCCACTTGTGCTTTATAAAGTCACCATCCATTTTAAGTGAAGCAACTAGGAGAGCTTTTTTTTTTTTTTTAATATGATTGCTGTCTTTGGTGAAAAGTAATTACAGGCAGAAAATGCTGAACATAGAGGAGTATTTGCTAAAGCATCTATCAGGGCTTCATTTTTTGCACGTTTCCCCTCCAAGCACCCCCACCGCCCCCGGATGCTGAAGGCATTTTCATCCTTGTAGAGATGCACAGTGTTCTCTGTATGAAAAGACTGAGACACTGGTTTAGTGACAGAGAGCTGGCCCTATATCCTGACTCCTTTCTGCTTGCCTGTCTTATCATGTATCTGAGCACTGATTTTTATCCTGTGGCAACAGCTTCCACCCTAGGTTTAAAGGGCTTATTCTCCTGCTAGTCTAAATAAATTAAACACTTATTTCCTGACCTTTTAATAAGTGCCAAGAGATGTTTTAGGTTCTAAAGGTGAAAGGATAAATAAGACATAGGTCCTGCCCTTAAATAATTTAGAGTCTATAAACAGATGTAAATAAAGAATTATAATGTAATACTATCTGTACTTTGATACTTGACATTTTGGCTAAAGGTTGAATGCAGTGAGCCAGAAGATGGGTAAAATGTATTGTTCTGAAATGATGTGCCTCTTAAAATCTAAAAATGGCTGGTTTTTCTTGTGGAAGAATTAAAAATGATTGTATAATTATGCAAAGATAACATCCTCTTTCTCCATTTGTGTACTGGGGACTGGATTCAGCTGTAACTGAATCAAGAGTGGCTTCAACATATTAAGTTGGACATTTTTTCTGCCCTGAAAAGCCAGAGGTAGGCCATTGCTGTGTTGGTTCAGTGGCTTAAATATATCAGGGTCAAGGTCTCTGTGGTTCTTTTTCTTTGGAATACCAGGAGACTGTGATAGCTCCTGTCACCACATATTATTTCAGAAAGCACAAAGGGGAACAGTGGGATATGGAGAAATAGTGGCATCTGTATCACAAGACAAAAGATGCTTCCAGATACTCCTAGGAGGAGCAGATGTGAGTCACATGACCATTCCTAGCTGCAAAAGAGTCTATGATTCCAAGCATTTTTGTTTGTTTAAACAAGACAGTGGATAGTAATGAACAAAATCAAGAATCTGTTAGTAAGATATAAAGAAAGGATGGATAATGCATTAGGCAGCCAGGAGTTTCTGACACATCATTTGCCCAAAAGTACAAAGTGAAGGGACAATATGGAAGACAGAATAACCATCTGAGGACATAGAGTCTGCTGCAGGAGCTTGGGTTTGATATGGAAACAATAACCTTATTAGAAGCCAGAACTATATCATAAAATTGTTTTGATTATGTATACAATCTCAAAGTTAATTTCACATGAGCAAAGATTCTGATCATCTATGTGATATGACAAAAAAATATTCATTGTGTCTAGAAATGGTCTTCTATGGTGACTTATATTTCTACTCTCAGGAATCTTGTAAGAACTTTTCAAAGAATCTCTTATAGTGCTATTAGTTATAGATGGTAAGATAGTATCCATCAGCAGATGAATGGATAAGAAAGCTGTGGTACATATACACAATGGAGTATTACTCAGCCATTAAAAAGAATACATTTGAATCAGTTCTAATGAGGTGGATGAAACTGGAGCCTATTATACAGAGTGAAGTAAGCCAGAAGGAAAAACACCAATACAGTATACTAACGCATATATATGGAATTTAGAAAGATGGTAACGATAACCCTGTATACGGGACGGCGGAAGAGACACTGATGTATAGAACAGTCTTATGGACTCTGTGGGAGAGGGAGAGGGTGGGAAGATTTGGGGAAAAAAAAAAAAACACATATAACTTCCAAGCTAATGGAGAGAGATGATAAAGTAATAGAAAATAATCCAAGAAGAAGGAAAGAAGCAAATAAATAACTAAAAAAAAAAAAATTACATTTTCCCCTAAGTGAATTTAAATGAGCTTCTTTGGCTGTTAAACCGTTAATTAAGCTTTTATTTGTATTTGGAGAATATTTGGCATCATTCAGGTAACCTTTCTGTAAATTATGTAGCTTCTGCATTTGTGCTTTTTCTGTTTTAGCTAATGAAGGCCAACATTCATGAATAGTGAGAAAAAAAAAAAAAAAGTAACTCAAGGCTTAGAATAATTGGTTTCTCTGGTTAACACTACCTTTTGCAGGAAACATGGTCTGAAAGAGTGGTATGGATAAATGCACTTGAGGCCACAGGGATGATGGGATACCATGGTGGGAAGCTAGGAACTTCTTAAGGCAAATGAATGTTTTCACTGGATGGAAACATAAACAGGCGAAAAATTCTGAAGATACTCGAAGGCAAAGAGTTATGGAACATAAACATAGCTTAATAGATTTCTACCTTCCTTTCTTCCAGGCCAGATGACCTAGCTGGTGAATGCTGCTGCTGCTGTTGCTGCTAAGTTGCTTCAGTCGTGTCCAACTCTGTGCTACCCCATAGATGGCAGCCCACCAGGCTCCTCCACACATTTAAGGAAGAAATAGTACCAATTACACACAAACTCTTCCAGAAAATTAAAGAGGGGTAATTCCCAACTTATTCTATGAGGTTAGCAGTCTTTGATACCAATTTCTGTCATGTGTATAATTGCAAAAACTATAAACAAAATTTTAGTGATTAAAATCTAACAATATACAGAGATATAGTGCACCATGACCAAATGCAAGCTTACTTTAACATTAAAAATCTGTGTAATTCACCACATAATAAAACATTAAAAGGAAAAAAATATCACCACAATAGATGAAGAAAAAATATTTCACAAAATCTAATATCCCTGATAAAAACTCTCAGCAAACCTGGTAAACAGGTAAATCAATTTGTGAAAAATCTACAATTAATATTATAGTTAATGGTGAAAAACTTAAAGGCTTCCCCTTTCAGTTTAGAAATAAGACAAGCATACCTAATTTCACTGCTTCTGTTAAAATTTTTAGAGGAGGTTTTAGCCAATTGAGCAAGGCAAGAAAAATAAGACATATACATAGCAAATAAGCACCAGAAAAGATACTTATTTAGGAAAGTGAACATTTAATACACAATAAGCTACTAGATTTCCAGTAGAATGGCTAAAATATCTGTCTATACAGTGGGCTGGTGTGGATGTGGGTTAACTGAAATTCTCAGATCTGTTGGTGATAACAATCACTTCAGAAAAAAAAAAATCAATTTAGATTGGCATTTCTTATTATTAAAAACAGTTACACATACCCATAACACTCAACTATTCCATTCCTAGGTATTTACCCAAGAGAAATAAAAGCATATGCAAATACCTATACATGAATGTTTCTAACAGCTTTACTTGTAATAACAAAAAATTGGAAACAGCTCAAATTCAGGTAATGGGTCAGCAAACTGTTCTCTATCCATATTAAGCAATGCTAGTCAGCAATACAAAGGTATGAACTCTTAACACAAAGATGTGGATTAATCTTAATTTCCTGAGTGAAGGAAATCAAAAGAAGAAAAGTACATATAATAGACTTTCATTTATATAAAATTACAGAGGATACACATGAATGAATAGTAACAGTGAACTGATCAGAGGTGCCTGTGATGGGAGGTTGAGGAAGGTGGTGGGTGGTGAGCAAGAGCTGGAAAGAATGATTATAAAGGAGCAGGAGAAATATTCTGAGGGTGTTGGCTGTATATATTATATTGATTTGAGTGATGTTTGAAAGTGGTTCAGTTCAGTTCAGTTGCTCAGTCACGTCCAACTCTTTGCGACTACATGAATCTCAGCACGCCACGCCTCCCTGTCTATCACCAACTCCCAGAGGTCACTCAAACTCATGTTCATCAAGTCAGTGATGCCATCCAGCCATCTCATCCTCAGTCTTCCCCTTCTCCTCCTGCCCCCAATCCCTCCCAGCATCAGGGTCTTTTCCAATGAGTCAACTCTTCGCATGAGGTGGCCAAAGTATTGGAGTTTCAGCTTCAGCATCAGTCCTTCCAATGAACACCCAGGACTGATCTCCTTTAGGATGGACTGGTTGAAATTCCTTGCAGTCCAAGGGACTCTCAAGAGTCTTCTCCAACACCACAGTTCAAAAGCATCAATTCTTCCATGCTCAGCTTTCTTTATAGTCCAACTCTCACATCCATACATGACCACTGGAAAAACCACAGCTTTGACTAGACAGACCTTTGTTGGCAAAGTAATGTCTCTGCTTTTTAATATGCTATCTAGGTTGAAAATGATAGTATATTTCAATACATGTCAAAACCTATCAAATTGTATATTCTACATATGTCCAGTTGAATAAATGTCAAGTTTACCTCCAAAAGCTTTTTTAAAGAATATAAAGGACTACAATAACCATCTATTAAGGTCTTATGATAAATAATAGAAAATCATTACAAAATAATCATTGTGTATAGGGAAAACTTTGAGAAAAATAATGCTTTGATATATGGTACTTTTTAATCCTATTCCCAAATGACATGCTAGGATGCGTTGGGGAAAGAATAGCTGTCTTATCATTTTCTCAATATCTAACACACAAAAATTTACATTCATCTTTTTAAAGTTCTTAGGCACCTCCATTTCCTTTGATTAGTAAACTGGAGTGAGATTTCCAGTCAGGCATATTGCTGTGTTATTACTTCTTTGAGAGTATAAAATTTTTTTCTTTTGTTCAGCAAATAAATTCTTAGGATGTAGAATCAAAAGAAAAATAAAAATGAGCAGCTGCACTGTCTCACCCACAGCCCCAGATTTTGTCCCCCCATCCCTTCCTCACTCATACATCCAGTCATCTTGAGTTCTTCTGGATTCTTCTTTCTTAATGGTCAATATAGCCACTGTCTCTCATCCTCTTGTTCTTCTTCCCATCAGATGGTTTGAAAGTCAGTTTAGCCAATTAACAATTTGCTTGTTGATTAAACTCCTGCAGTGAATAGTTGATGTTCAGTCTCTCAGTCATGTCCAACTCTCTGAGACCCCATGGACTGCAGCAAACCAGACTTCCCTGTCTTCACCATCTCCCAGAGCTTGTTCAAACTATTGTCCATTGAGTCGGTGACGCTATCCAACCATATTGTTCTTGGCTTTCCCCTTCTCCTCCTGCCTTCATCTTTCCCAGCATCAGGGTCTTTTCCAATGAGTCAGCTCCTTGTATCAGGTGGCCAAAGTATTGGAGCCTCAGCCTCAGCATCAGTCCCACCAATGAATATTCAGGATTGATTTCCTTTAGGATTGACTGGTTTGATCTCCTTGAAGTCCAAGGGACTCTCAAGAGTCTTTTCTAACACCACAGTTCAAAAGCATCAATTCTGTGGCACTCAGCTTTCTTTATGGTCCAACTCTCACATCCATACATGACAACTTGAAAAACTATAGCTTTGACTATACAGACCTTTATCAGCAAAGTAATATGATTACTCATCTCTCCTTGCTATTCTTTGGTACTCTGCATTCAGATGGGTATATCTTTCTTTTTCTCTCTTGCTTTTACTTCTCTTCTTTTCTCAGCTATTTGTAAGGCCTCCTCAGACAACCATTTTGCATTTTTGAATTTCTTTTTCTTGGGGATGATTTTGATCACTGCTTTCTGTACAGTGTTACAAACCTCCATCCATAATTCTTCAGGCACTGTGTCAGATCTAATCCCCAGAATCTATTTGTCACTTCCACTGTATAATCGTAAGGCCTCAATGGCCTTACCTCAATGGCCTAGTGATTTTCCCTACTTTCTTCAATTTAAGTCTGAATTTGGGATACAGAGTTCATGATCTGAGCCACAATCAGCTCCCAGTCTTGTTTTTGCTGACTGTATAGAGCTTCTCCATCTTCAGCTTCAGAGAATGTAATCAATCTGACTTCAGTATTGGCCATCTGGTGGTATCCATGTGTAGAGTCTTCTCTTGTGTTGTTGGAAGAGGGTGTTTGCTATGACCAGTGCGTTCTCTTGGCAAAACTCTATTAGACTTTGCCCTGCTTCATTCTGTACTTCAAGGTCAAATTTTCCTGTTACTCCAGCTATCTCTTGACTTCCTTCTTTTGCATTCCAGTCCCCTATGATAAAAAGGACATCTTCTTTTGGTGTTAGTTCTAGAAGGTCTTGTAAGTCTTCATAGAACTGTTCAACTTCAGCTTCTTTGGCATTAGTGATTGGGGCATAGACTTGGATCACTGTGATATTGAATGGTTTGCCTTGGAAACAAGCAGAGATCATTCTGTCATTTTGAGATTGCACCCAAGTACTGTATTTCAGACTCTTGTTGACTATGAGGGTTACTCCATTTCTTCTAATAGATTCTTGCCCATGACAGTAGATATAATGCTTATTTGAATTAAATTCACCATTGGTGATGTTGTGGGTCAGATGGTAAAGTGTCTGTCGACAATGCGGGAGACCCGGGTTCGAGCCCTGGGTTGGGAAGATCCCCTGGAGAAGGAAATGGCAATCCACTCCAGTACTATTGCCTGGAAAATCCCATGGACAGAGGAGCCTGGTAGGCTACAGTCTATGGGGTCACAAAGAGTCGGACACGACTGAGCGACTTCACTTTCACTTTCACCCATTCTGGTCCATTTTAGTTCATTGATTTCTAAAATGTTGATGTTCACTCTTGCCATCTCCTGTTTGACCACTTCCAATTTACCTTGATTCACGGATCTAACATTCCAGGTTCCTATGTGATATTGTTCTTTGCAGCATCGGACTTTACTTTCACCACCAGACACATTCACAACTGGGTGTTTCCACTTTGGCTCAGCCTCTTCATTCCTTCTGGAGCTATTTCTCTGCTCTTCTCCAGTAGCATATTGGGCACCTACTGACCTGGGGAGTTCATCTTTCAGTGCCATATCTTTTTGCCTTTGCAGTGAATTAAACCCAACAAAATCAATCCAATAATGATTTCAGTGTGATATCACCAATGGTTGCTTCAATTCAATGCAAAGGAAAAGTTTGACTTAAAAAATCTAACATATTGAGACTTCCCTGGTGGTCCTGTGGCTAAGACTCTGCACTCCCAATGCAGGGGGCCTTGTTTGATCCCTGTTCTTGGAATTAAGGGCTTCCCAGGTGGTGTAGTGGTAAAGAATCCTCCTGCTAATGCAGGAGACTTGGATTTGATCCCTGAGTCAGGAAGATCCCCTGGAGGAGGAAACAACAATCCATTTCAGTATTCTTACCTGAAAAAATCCTATAGACGGAGGAGCCTGGAGGGCTACAGTCCATGGGGTTGCAAAGAGTCAGACATGACTGAGCCTGCACACATGCATGCAGGGAATTAGATCCCACATGCTGCAATTAGGACTCAGTACAGCCAAATAAATATAAATAAGTAAAAAATTTTAAATTAAAAAACAAAAATATGATAATATTTGTTAATACCTTCACTGTTCTTGTTCATATATTCCTGTTCTTCATGAGCTCGCTGGCAAGTTGGGTACGTAGAAATGACCTATTTTTACTAAACATGGTGCAATTGCTAAAATGGAGCAATATGTAAGATGTTAAGGTAGCAAGTTTTAAATAAAAATAAAAGCCTGTCTTCTATTAGTCTAAGCCTAGGTCTTCTTTTTAAAATTATGGTATAAATATAATAGTGTAGTATAAATAGAATGGCATTGAAACATGTGAAATGTCATGTATGAAACGAGATGCCAGTCCAGGTTCAATGCACGATGCTGGATGCTTGGGGCTGGTGCACTGGGACGACCCAGAGGGATGGTATGGGGAGGGAGGAGGGTTCAGGATGGGTTCTTAAATTTGTAAGGAATATATTAAATTAAAAATAAAATAAAATAAAATGATATAAAAAATAAAACTATAGTATAATATACTTTTTAAAATTTAAAATATAGATGATTTACAATGTTATGTTAATTTCTGCTGTACAGCAAATGACTCAGTAATACACAAATATACATTCTTTTTTATTTTTAACTCTCTCTGATGTGGCAGTCTCTCCTCTTGGAGATCCAGCATCCTAGATAGAAAAGTTTTTATGCTAAGTTATGGCTGTTGTGTTAGCAAGACATACATTCACACTGAGAGCCTTTTTTAAGTCATCATGGTATCCTCATGACAACACACTCAGAATCACACAATTGTAGGCTCTTTCTATGTCATTGAATATACATCTACAGCTGTCTCATAGCCAACTGCAAAATAGATGCTTCTCAAAGAAAATTTTTCTGGGCAAGAATCAAGTCCTTCTCTTGTCTCTGTCTCTTTCTACAGAAGGAAGCATGCTGCTGATGCCAAGCCCCTGAAAATAACTCTTTACAGCAGTCTCCCAATCAACAAGGAGCTTTATTGGCTGCATGTCACACCCTCTGTTCATTGTATTCCTGCAGCCAAGTTGGCACAGAAGAGGCAGCACAAAGGCTGACCCCCAACTCCGAAAGGGCCCTGCTGGGGCAGTGCAAGAAGAGAGCCAGTGCCGGGCAGAGGAGCACTGGCTTCTAGCTCCAACTCTGCTGTGAACTCACTGTGTGTCCCCTCTGGGCCCCAGGATCTTCTGATTTTAATGAGGCAATTGGACCACATGCTCTCCAAGGGCTGACCAAATTCAGAAATCAGCTCTTACATGAACCTAGAAAGAAGACAGGTGCATGCCATCTGTGGGCTCTCCTCCTGGTCTTCCAGTAAGTGATACTCAGAACTTCCTGAGCCATAGTTGTGAGAAGAGAGGAATAAGCATCTTCTGGGATGTGTAGCTATGTGATCTGGTAGAGAATGGCTTATTGACAACATTACCATAGCAACTGGAGTGCCATTTGGTACCAAGGTTCAGGGAAAGGCTCAAGGTGGATAGTTTAAGAGAAACACATTTTCCTTTCTCACCTATGTCAACTTCTTTCTCCCAGCCCATGCACTTTAGAAATTAATATACTTCCCTAAGAACATTCACTAAACCAGACAGGTATCTTACTAAATCATCACCATGAGAGGGAGCCTGGTGGTAAAAGAAAAATCTGGTATCAGAAATAAAACTGTCGTCTTAGAGTACTAGGTCTGCAACAGTACCTTTACTGTATTGTGAGTCCTCTCCCCTCTTGGGGTCTTGCTTCCTAATCTGTCAAATGGAAAGAATCAGACTAGGTACTATCTAAGGTGTCATTCGGTTCAGATATTCTAGCCCGAGGTTTGCAAATTGGTGACATAGAGATCATACTCAATGCACAGATGTGATGTGTTTGCCCTGTGTTAGGTCAGACACACAGTGTTCAAATTTGAATTGATTGACTACATTTAAAAATTTTGAGTTTATGCATAATAATCCAGATTTCCTGCTTCTTCTGAAAATTAAAATCTAGGCAGTCCAGTAACACTGGGCTGAAATCCTCCATGGCAGCGATTAGCTGGTACTGAGTAGCTGCTGCCCACTTTGTACAGGTCCCACCATCCCTGCCATTTCTGAGGTGATCACTGACTCAGGTCATGTATCAACTCTGCTGAGCATCTGACAGCTAGCCAGCCTTTCCCATCCGAATTGATCAAGGCATTTGTGTTTTTAGCTGCTGTCTAGCTCTTTTAGGATAGAGAGGGCATGATCCAAACTCTCTTTACATCACTAATGCCGTCACTGGGCAATGATCTTAGTGGAAGACAGAAACTGGGTCTGAAGACTTCCTTGGATGAGAAAACTGGCAGTAACATTGGCTGCTTTGATCTCTCATGCTAATCAACAGAGCTCATGGGCCTGGGCAACCATATTTGTGGGTGATGGTTGGAAATGTCACTGACATTGGTCACATGATCTCTTGCTCTGTAAGTCTCAGCAAATTAGGAATTCTCTATGACTTGGTCTTTTCACGTGTGAATTAAGTTGATTGACAATAAAGCAAGCTTCTATCTAAAGCTAAAATTTCATGAAGGAAAATGAATACTCATACAAAGGCCCATATTTTTTTTTTAATTGTTGAAGTATAGATTTATAATATGTTGATTTCTGCTATATAGCAAAGTGATTCAGTTACATATATACGTATATATATATGTACATTCTTTTTCTTATTTTTTCCATTATGGTTTAACAGATTATTAAATACAGTTCTCAGTGCTACACAGTAGAAGCTTGTTGTTTATCCATCCTATATATAGTGGTCTGTTTCTGTTATTCCCAAGCTCCCTATCCATCCCTCCCCCTACCGCCGCCCCCTTGGCAACTACCAATCTGTTCTCTGAATAGATAGTTTCATTTGTATCATATTTTAGATTATACATATAAGTGATATCATTTAATAATCTTTCTCATCTGACTTACTTCACTTAGGATGGTAATCTCTAGGTTCATCCATGTTGCTGCAAATGGAAAGGCCCATATTTAAATCTGCCTCTGTATGTGTGTGTTTCAGAGTTATATATGTCTGCTTATTTTAAAGCACTTTTTTTGTGTGATAATAGATGCAGAGTCTATACTTAGAGTCGAAGTATGGAGTTAGACTCACTGGTATAGGACTTGCACCAGAACAAACATCAGGAAGAGCTTTATCTGTAACTGGTATTCCCTAAGAGACAGAAGCAGTCCAGACCCAACAGTAGAATCGGCAGTTTGGAGAGGACTAGCACGAGTCGCAAAGGAAGAGTAGAAACTTATCAAAGAAAGCCTAACATTGAAATCCAAGGCCAGAGCTAGAAACACAAGCTAGAAATCCATGTTGCAGGTGGATTCTTAACCAGCTGAGCTACCAGGGAAGCCCCAGAAATATAAAAAAGGATCAGCAATAGGCCTGTGGGTTGTGGCCTCTCTATACACTAATAAATGCTGTGAAATGCCTTTTGTATTCTCTCCCAGAAGCTAATTTTATAGAGAAATTACAGCCCTGTGTAGTCTTAGAGGAGAGACAGGTATTTTCATTACTGACATCTGGAACTGTATTCTAGCTCAGCTTTCCAAATGAGACTTTAGTTCAAGCTGTGTAGCCTGTCTGGGCCTAAGGACTCTATTAGATGGGCAGGTTGACCAGGACACACTGGGAATATTGGGATTTCATGGGTAGGATGACTTTGGCAAAGAGGGAATACTGGAATTCAGACAGCCAGAGTGGAAATCCCAGCTCAGCCATATCCTAGGCATGGTCTCAGATGAGTTATGAAAACTTCCTGGGTCTCAGGTTCTTCACCTGTAAAGTGGGGTTCTCGTAGTACCCTCCTTGCAGTGAGAGGAGATGTGAGAATGGGCTAATGCATTTAAAGTGTTTAGCGCAGAGTGTACTTCATAGCTACTAACTGAAATTTGCTCAGCTTAAGTTCTTCTTCTTTTTATTAACTAGTGAACATTTTAGGTCCTTCACCAATTATACTATTCTTTATTAAGTTGCTTGACTGTGCTAAGTGCCTTCAAAATGGACAACTCTAAGAGATGGATGCTGTATTATTACTGTCATTTAAAAAATGAAAAACACAGACTCATCATGTCTGGGGACTTGTGTCAGGTCAGAGCCAAACTACAAACTCCAGCTGACTGCAGAGTGTATCCTCTGTGTGATGACCCTGTGCGGCTTCCAGCCAGTGTGCCATCAGTAACAGTGAGAGAAGCAGATGGGCAACAGCGCCGCTCGCAAGTGATCACGTGAGCGAGGGTTTCCATGTAGGAGTCCAGGAAAAGTCTGTCGTGGGTGATGAGGCTGGCTGCTTAGCTCTCTGTGTGTTTTCAAAAGGTCAATTTGGTTTCAATATTTGATTTTTTTTTCTGCTAAAGTAATCATTCTTAAATTGATAGACTCTCCCAAAATTTGATGATGCAATATTCCCCTTAATTGTAAAACCTAGTGGAATTGAAAGGAACATCCGTGCTGTTGCTAAGTATTCTGCCACTGCTGCCATCCAACAATGTTCTGAAAAGGGCCATTTTGACTTGAATAAATGTGTGTGTGTGTGTGTATGTACAAATATATATATAAGTATATGCATTAGTATTGGATACATATTTTGGGGAATTGGAAGTCATAGTAAGTCAGAAAATCTAACCCTATCAAAGGTCCAATTTGAATTTGAAACAGAAATCCCCACCGACCAAAACAGGCACCACATTCGTAAGAACTGAATCCTTAGCCCTGTGTTAGCCACCCCTCACCCCCATCACCAACCCTGTTTCACTTTCTTCTACTCTCCAGTCAGCTCCGACTTTGGCAAGCAGTCAAGAAGGGAACAAGAGAGATGGGAGTTCTCTGAGTATCTGACCCCTTACTGGCCATTCAGCCATGCAAGCTGTGAGACCAGTTAAAAAAAAAAAAAAAAAAAAAAAAAGTTGCCTTTCTTTTCCTCTCTCCCCTCTGACAAACTGCCTCTTTCTCCCTCCACCATCAGGGGGGAAACAATGGCCAGCCTTAGCGTTCCCATGAAAAGGGGCAGTCACCCAGGGTGTGGCCGCAGGCCGGCTGTAACTGCTCCAGGACACTGCCAGGGGCCGAGAAGGGACAGCTAGGGTTGCTCCAGCTCAGACTGGTCCTGGCACAGTCAGATGGAGGAGCCTGAGCTGTGATTTGCTGCAGGACGCCATACTTGCAGACCGGGCATCCTTCTAGGAACCACGAGGTTCTCCTCTCCCCAAGATGATACCTGGTGTGCAAGTCTTCTTTTAGAAGCGCATAGATTACACTCTGTGTTTCTTTCCTTGTTGTTCTCTTCAGGACAACTGGGGGCCCTCACCTAACCCCAAGTGTTTCCTTGTGTTGCTTTCAGGACTTGGGGCACTCACCCAGGACACACTATGGTGCTTCAGCCAGCTGAAAGGCACTGTGGAGATTGGAGCCACAGAAGGTAGGAGAAAGCTCCGGCTCCCCCTTTTCCTTGCCTCCTTGGGGTTTGAGTTGGTTCCAGATCTGAAATGTTCATCTCTGTGTCCATGAATGTAAGTCCCCACACATCCCAGAATAGCATTCTGAGCTAGAAATGGATTTAATCATCTCTTTCTACCCCACCTCCTTTTTTTTTCTGTTGAAGCTTATTTTATTCCCACTAATGAGACAGTGCTGAAACAAACTTTCAGTGAAATTGGTTGGCAGAGAGACAGGCTAAACCAGGCAAGTCTTGTTTCAGGATGGGCTGTTAGTTCTATAGGATAATCAAAGCAAACATTCCAGAGTGGTCAGAGGTTCATCTCATCCTTCCTTTCCACGTTGAAGATGACTTGCCACTGTACCTGAAACACATGGGAAGAAAGAGGAATTCAAATCTGACTTGAATACAAACTGTGGGTACATTGATTCCCAATTTCAGCGTATAATTTCCTTTCTGGCTCTCAGGAGATTATCCTATTCCAGGTTCTTTACCTGGGATAATGCATTCCTTTTCCTCCTCCTGAAGAACTTCCATTTAATTCTCTTCACTTTCCTCCCTTATAAGCCTGAGCTTGGAGACCTTTAAGACTTTCCCATAAGATGTCTGTGTTTCAAAACAGTTTAGTAATAGACAATTGGAAGGAACTAGAATGGCACTTCTGGGTGTTTTAAATCAAGGTTTACCTGTCATGGCAGAAGGCAGTAAGGGTTGCCTGAAGCAGACTATACTGCATGGATGGTAGGTACAGATACCAGGTGTGGTATAAGACAGGTCTAAAACCAGTATCAATGAGTGAGGATGTGAATAGTTGACAGAGTTGAACCTGAATATGGAAACTAACATGCATAAAAGCATGGAAACTTTCGGGTCATTCTATAGCATTTTAATTCTGAGTAAAAAATTGGTTAAATAAAAATTATTTTGAGTAATTTGGAGGATATATTTTATCTGCAATCTTTCTGTAATTCATTTCTAGAAGCACAACATAATTAATGGCAGATATCTTAAAACCAAGCAATTTATGAGTAAAGAGTAAGAAAAAGCACTCTAAGATAAATTTATGACTAAATCTATAGAATTATACTTTTCTATAGCATTTGCTATTTTTCCAATGCACAATCAAATGAAGCTTTACAAACAATTCTTACAAAGCCCTTATGAAGTAGACAGAGCAGGTTTTAGTAGGCCAATTTATGTTCACTAATCAAAAGTATTTGTGTCTTCTATATAGCAGCACTGACCTAAGCACTAGGTAAAAAAGGAAGGGAAAAAATGCCTTATTCCCTAACCTTATGAATCTTAAGAAAACTGAAGTTCAAGTTAATCAGTTGTTTTAAATCTTAGTTTTGATTCCAAATCACATGTGCTTTTTAAATAAGAGAAACTTCCAGGTCTTGGAGATATGACTTAGGGGTTAGATGACCAGGGTGATGCAATGTATTTTAATGAGCTCATATGTAGTATTACTCTAATAAGTGCTTAAAACAAATGAATAAGAATGTAGGTATAGTATTTGCACAGTACTTTGCACTTTGTGAGTACTCAATATTTGTAAGCAATTATTACAAATATTATAATTAGATCATCATTCTAATTTTTCTTTTTTTTTTTTTTTGCTAAGTTGCTTCAGTCATGTCCGACTCTGAGTGACCCCATAGACGGCAGCCCACCAGGCTACCCTATCCCTGGGACTCTCCAGGCAAGAACATTGGAGTGGGTTGTCATTTCCTTCTCCAATGCATGAAAGTGAAAAGTGAAAGGGAAGTCGCTCAGTCATGTCCGACTCTTAGCGACCCCATGGACTGCAGCCTACCAGGCTCCTCCATCCATGGGATTTTCCAGGCAAGAGTACTGGATTGGGGTGCCATTCTAATTTTAACCCTCACCAAAACCTTATAAGTGGTAGATGTTTTTATTCCCACTTAACTTATAAAGATATTCAGTTCAGTTCAGTCACTAAGTCATGTCTGACTCTTTGCGACCCCATGAACTGCAGCATGCCAGACCTCCCTGTCCATCACCAATTCCCAGAGTTCACTCAAACTCATGTCCATGATGCCATCCAGCCATCTCATCCTCTGTTGTCCCCTTCTGCCCCCAGTCCCTCCCAGCACCAGGGTCTTTTCCAATGAGTCAACTCTTCGCATGATGTGGCCAAAGTATTGGAGTTTCAGCTTCAGCATCAGTCCTTCCAATGAATACCCAGGACTGATCTCCTTTAGGTTGGACTGGTTGGATCTCCTTGCAATCCAAGGGACTCTCAAGAGTCTTTTCTAACACCACAATTCAAAAGCATCAATTCTTTGGCACTCAGCTTTCTTCACAGTCCCACTCTCACATCCATACATAACCACTGGAAAAACCATAGCCTTGACTAGACGGACTTTTGCTGGCATAGTAATGTCTCTGCTTTTGAATATGCTATCTAGGTTAGTCATAACTTTCCTTCCAAGGAGTAAGTGTCTTTTAATTTCATGGCTGCAGTCACCATCTGTTGTGATTTTGGAGCCCAGAAAAATAAAGTCTGACACTGTTTCCACTGTTTCCCCGTCTATTTGCCATGAAGTGATGGGACCAGATGCCATGATCTTCGTTTTCTGAATATTGAGCTTTAAGCCAACTTTTTCACTCTCCTCTTTCACTTTCATCAAAAGGCTTTTTAGTTCCTCTTCACTTTCTGCCATAAGGGTGGTGTCATCTGCATATCTGAGGTTATTGATATATCTCCCAGCAATCTTGATTCCAGCTTGTGCTTCCTCCAGCCCAGTGTTTCTCATGATGTACTCTGCATATAAGTTAAATAAGCAGGGTGACAATATACAGCCTTGACATACTCCTTTGCCTGTTTGGAACCAGTCTGTTGTTCCATGTCCAGTTCTAACTGTTGCTTCCTGACCTGCCTATAGGTTTCTCAAGAGGCAGGTCAGGTGGTCTGGTATTCCCATCTCTTTCAGAATTTTCCACAGTTTATTGTGATCCACACAGTCAAAGGCTTTGGCATAGTCAATAAAGCAGAAATAGATGTTTTTCTGGAACTCTCTTGCTTTTTCCATGATCCAGTAGATGTTGGCAATTTGATCTCTGGTTCCTTTACCTTTTCTAAAACCAGCTTGAACATCTGGAAGTTCACAGTTCATTACTGCTGAAACCTGGCTTGGAGAATTTTGAGCATTACTTTACTAGCGTGTAAGATGAGTGCAATTGTGCAGTAGTTTGAGCATTCTTTGGCATTGCCTTTCTTTGGGATATTAAAGCTAAACAAATAAATAATGAATAATGTTTTTGCCAAAGGCTCCCTAGCTAATCAACAGGTGAGCTGGGTTTCAATGCAGTCTGCTGCTGCTAAGTCACTTCAGTCGTGTCCGACTCTGTGCGACCCCATGGATGGCAGCCCATCAGGCTCCCCATCCATGGGATTCTCCAGGCAAGAACACTGGAGTGGGTTGACATTTCCTTCTCCAATGCATGAAAGTGAAAAGTGAAAGTTAAGTCACTCAGTCATGTCTGACTCTTAGCGACCCCATGGACTGCAGCCTACCAGCCTTCTCCATCCATGGGATCTTCCAGGCAAGAGTACTGGAGTTGGGATGCCATTGCCTTCTCCATCAACGCAGTCTAGAGAAGCCCAAACCCAGCTCTTTAAACATTGTTGTGAACACAGAGAATGTCACATAATAGGTTGGAATAAGGCACAGGAATTGGCATTTTTCACATATGCCCTTATAATCATCATGGCAGGTGAACAGAAGATGGGTTTAAATATCTGCTGCTCTTAAGTAAGTATTGTAGCTCACTTGAACTAACTGTTAATTGAGTCATAGAGTCAGAGTCAGAATGACAATCACTCTTAACTTTTGCTTAAAAAAAAAAATCACTCTAAAGTGGTGGAAAAATGGAGAATTGCTCTTTAAGAGGAGAATCAGATTGGACCCTAACATGTCCAACTAATACTACCTCAATGGCAGTTGAATAGTTGTTGAGTGAATTAATGAGTGACCTTCAATTAATAAAAATTAAGGTTCTTAAAAATTAGGTTTTTTACAATTGGACTGCTCTATCCAAGTTGGTTTTCTGCACTGTTCAAAGTCAATAAAAATTATTCAGCTTTTTTATTTTTGCTTAATGAATTTCCTTTTTTAAAAAACTGAGGTATCATTGACTTAGAATATTGTATTAGTTTAAGGTGTACTTAAACTAATCACAGAAAGTGATTCAGTGTTATATACTTTTCTTCAGATTATGTTTCCATTATAGGTTGTTACAAGATATTGAATATAATAGGTTGTTATGAGATATTGAATATAATGTACTATACAGTAAATCTGTGTTGTTTATTTTATGAATGCTAGTTTGTATCTATTTTGTACATAGATTCATTTGTATAATTTTTAGATTCCACATATAAATAATATCATATATTTCCCTCCCACTTTACTTATTTCTATGAATGACTTTTCTGTTCCATTTTTACTGCTTTCTAGCTGGTAATCTTGGCCGAGTCACTTAATGTTCCTGTGCTTAAGTTCCCTTGTCTGCAAAATGAAGATAATAATATAGATATCAATTACGATGGTGTGAGGGCTAGGTGACTATGAAATCTAGGTTGTTATAAGGTGCTCAATCACATTACCTGCTATTACTGTATTATAAAGGCAGGGCTGAGACTAGGTGAACTGACAAAAATACAGATAAATATTTTAATTCAATATTTTTTAAAAACCAAAATTACTGAGAAGAATCCATGATGAACAAAATATCAAAATGTTTAATAAAGAAAGGATCAGTATTACTAATTCATTTTTCCAAGATCAATATGGCTCAGCTTGGCACTGTTACTGCTGATTTAATTAAATGTATATCATGAGTATCAACTAGTAGGCTAGATTTTTATCACATTCCAAATTATTTAGTAGGATATTAGATTATTGATACTTTGGCCACCTGATGCAAAGAACCAACTCATTGGAAAAGACCCTGATGCTGGGAAAGATTGAAGGTGGAAGGAGAAGGGGATGACAGAGGATGAGATGGTTGGATGGCATCACCAACTAGAGGGACAGAAGTTTGAGTAGGCTCTGGGAGTTGGTGATGGACAAGGAAGCCTGGCGTGCTGCAGTCCATGGGGTCACAAAGAGATGGACATGACTGAGTGACTGAACTGAACTATAAATCCAACAATAAATTTAGTGAGCACTCATTAGACCTATTGGAGAAGGTGATGGCAACCCACTCCAGTACTCTTGCCTGGAAAATCCCATGGACGGAGGAGCCTGGTAGGCTGCAGTCCATGGGGTCGCTGCAAGTCAGACACGACTGAGCAGCTTCACTTTCACTTTTCACTTTCATGCGTTGGAGAAGGAAATGGCAACCCATTCCAGTGTTCTTGCCTGGAGAATCCCAGGGATGGGGGAGCCTGGTGGGCTGCCGTCTATGGAGTAGAACAGAGTCAGACACGACTGAAGCAACTCAGCAGCAGCAGCATTAGACCTAAGGCACTACCCCAGAAAGTGAAAGTGTTATAAAGATAAATATAGTCCAAGCTTTCAATGAATGCACCATTTAAGGGGAAACAGGCATTGGTACAGGAGAATAAGGTGTTACATCAACAAATATGATAAGGGCAAGGTGAGCTAAAGACAAAGTGCTTCGACTAAAGACTAAAGTGCTTTGAATACAAGAGACTGAAATCTCTTATATTTGAGGTTACTATTGAAATAGTTCTTATCAGAATTCTGATGAGAGGTAATGTGGCTTTATTAGCAGGGAAAAGTTGTAGATGATGAGAAAGGAAGAGACTCAGTATATATTCTGGGGCAAGAAAGTGGACTTTAAGGGAGAGGTAATGTAGGGAATTAAGAGAGCTCCCACTATGGAGAACAGTGTGGAGATTCCTTAAAAAACTGGAAATAGAACTGCCTTATGATCCAGCAATCCCACTGCTGGGCATACACACTGAGGAAACCAGAAGGGAAAGAGACACGTGTACCCCAATGTTCATCACAGCACTGTTTATAATAGCCAGGACATGGAAGCAACCTAGATGTCCATCAGCAGATGAATGGATAAGAAAGCTGTGGTACATATACACAATGGAGTATTACTCAGCCATTAAAAAGAATACATTTGAATCAGTTCTAATGAGGTGGATGAAACTGGAGCCTATTATACAGAGTGAAGTAAGCCAGAAGGAAAAACATAAATACAGTATACTAACGCATATATATGGAGTTTCGAAAGATGGTAACAATAACCCGGTGTACGAGACAGCAAAAGAGACACTGATGTATAGAACAGTCTTATGGACTCTGTGGGAGAGGGAGAGGGTGGGAAGATTTGGGAGAATGACATTGAAACATGTAAAATATCATGTAAGAAACGAGTTGCCAGTCCAGGTTCGATGCACGATACTGGATGCTTGGGGCTAGTGCACTGGGACGACCCAGAGGGATGGTATGGGGAGGGAGGAGGGAGGAGGGTTCAGGATGGGGAACACATGTATACCTGTGGTGGATTCATTTCGATATTTGGCAAAACTAATACAATTATGTAAAGTTTAAAAATAAAATAAAATTAAAAAAAAAAAAAAAAGAGAGCTCCCAGGTTTTGGCCTTGAGCAATTGGATGGGTTTGTGGGCACAAGTTATTGAGACTGTGAGAAATGTGGAAATGAAGCATGTTTGGGGGTTTCCACCCCTCTCTAATGTTCATGCATCTGTGAAATAAACTAGCAACAGGCAGATCAACAGAAGAAAACACAAACAGATGCATGAACTTTGACTATGTGCATGGAGGCAACCCAGGTAAAAAAGTGAATACTAAAAAAGCAGTGAGAGTTTACCTACCATCTTATTGCCTTATCATACTGTTCATGGGGTTCTCGTGGCAAGAATACTGGAGTGGTTTGCCATTCCCTCCTCCAGTGGACCACGTTTTGTCAAAATGTGACTCCTATGACCCATCATGGGTAGCCCTGTACGGCGTGGCTTATAGCTTCATTGAGTTTGCAAGCCCCTTCGCCACATCAGATCCATGAAGGATCATGGTTTATATACCATCTTAATAGTGAAGGGCAGAGGAGCCTGGCATACTGCACTCCATGGGGTCGCAAAGAGTCAGACACAACTTAGCGACTGAACAACAAATACCATCTTTATTAACAGGGGAAGGGGAAAGGATGTAGGCCTCTTAGAGGAGAATGAATAATCTTTAGGAAAGATGAATGATTTCTTAGAAGAAAAGATGGAAGAGATGAGAGTTTATGACAAAGTT
Source organism: Bos mutus (assembly GCF_027580195.1). Classification (NCBI taxonomy): domain Eukaryota; kingdom Metazoa; phylum Chordata; class Mammalia; order Artiodactyla; family Bovidae; genus Bos; species Bos mutus. The sequence continues at coordinate 98,016,137 of NC_091623.1, read as the reverse complement.
TCTGTGCAGTGGTGTCCCCTAATCTTTTCTCCTGTAACAAGTCCATCTGTGATAAGTCAATCTTCCCTGGTTGACAAGATTCCCATGGAGGGGACTTATAACATGACCATGAGTTCCTTTTGGAGAACCTGTCTTAAGGTAGATAAAGAGAATTCAGAGAAAGTCTCTTCCTACATGTGCTATTTTTCAAATGACTTCAGCTCAAAATAATCAGTAATCAATATATCAGAGTAGCATGCTTTGAGGTTGCATGTCCTAAACTCCTTTCTGGAGAGATATCAAGAGCTTCCTTTTGAGCATAAGTGTGAAATGGTTGTAAGACACTCAGGGGTAGATACTAAGAAGGAAATTGTATGTGAATGTGGCTCTTTGGAGAGAGAATGGGAGATGGAGCTGGGAGGCAGGGTGGCATCAGCAACTAGATGGTATTTGGAACCACGATACCACGTATGTCATACAGATCATTTGACATGCTGTCACCCAACAACTTGTCTGTGACCTGAAGCTTTCCCTCTTGCTGGTGGTTGCTGTCTGAGTGTTGCTCACTTACTTTAGTTCTTGGAAGATTCAGAGTTTCTGATTCCCCACATGCAAGTCTTGTGTGTGACTTGCCTAGGATGCACATTTCATATGTTAATAATACCTGATTTCATCTCATGCAGTTTTATACTACATTATCCTAGGAACACTTTACATGCTGGAAGTTGGCTACACTAGACATGAGACAATTTCTTGAGATTTTGTGTATGAGTCTGTGCGTGAGAAGTCAGGAATATCTGGTGGGATTTCTTGTTTTTTTTTTTCTTAGCTGTCATATATAACCATTTTCTTTCTCCACTACAATTCTAGAATTCTTTTTATTTGTTCCTCATTCTACAGTTCTTTAACACCTGTCAGCATAGGTCATTTCATCTTATTCACAAGAAATAAACGTGGTGTTCTGATTTTGTGCATGGCAATAACCTCCTTTCCTGCCCCTTCCAAAAAAGACATTCGTAGCAGAAAGGATGAGGCAGTCTATTGATTCAGTTGCCTTCAGTTCAGTTCAGTTCAGTTGCTCAATCGTGTCTGACTCTTTGAGACCCCATGAACCACAGCATGCCAGGCCTCCCTGTCCATCACCAACTCCTGGAATTTACCCAAATTCATGTCCATTGAGTCGGTGATACTATCCAACCATCTCATCTTCTGTTGTTCCCTTCGCTTCCTGCCCTCAATCTTTCCCAGCATCAGGGTCTTTTCAAATGAGTCAGCTCTTTGCATCAGGTGGCCAAAGTATTGGAGTTTCACGTTCAACATTAGTCCTTCCAGTGAAAAACCCAGGACTGATCTCCTTTAGGATGGACTGGTTGGAATTCCTTGCAGTCCAAGGGACTCTCAAGAGTCTTCTCCAACACCACAGTTCAAAAGCATCAATTCTTCGGTGCTCAGCTTTCTTTATAGTCCAACTCTCACATCCATACATGACTACTGGAAAAACCACAGCCTTGACTAGATGGACCTATGTTGGCAAAGTAATGTCTCTGCTTTTTAATATGCTGTCTAGGCTGGCTATAACTTTCCTTCCAAGGAGTAAGCATCTTTTAATTTTATGGCTTCAGTCACCATCTATAGTGATTTTGGAGCCCAGAAAAATAAAGTCAGCCACTGTTTCCACTGTTTCCCCATCTATTTGCCATGAAGTGACAGGACCAGATGCCATGATCTTAGTTTTCTGAATGTTGAGCTTTAAGCCAACTTTTTCACTCTCCTCTTTCACTTTCATCAAGAGGCTTTTTAGTTCCTCTTCACTTTCTGCCATAAGGGTGGTATCATCTGCGTATTTGAGGTTATTGATATTTCTCCCGGCAATCTTGATTCCAGCTTGTGCTTCCTCCAGCCCAGCGTTTCTCATGATGTACTCTGCATATAAGTTAAATAAGCAGGGTGACAATATACAGCCTTGACATACTCCTTTGCCTGTTTGGAACCAGTCTGTTGTTCCATGTCCAGTTCTAACTGTTGCTTCCTGACCTGCCTATAGGTTTCTCAAGAGGCAGGTCAGGTGGTCTGGTATTCCCATCTCTTTCAGAATTTTCCACAGTTTATTGTAATCCACACAGTCAAAGGCTTTGGCATAGTCAATAAAGCAGAAATAGTTTTTTTTTTCTGAACTCTCTTGCTTTTTTGATGATCCAGCAGATGTTGGCAATTTGATCTCTGGTTCCTTTGCCTTTCCTAAAACCAGTTTGAACATCTGAAAGTTCATGGTACACATATTGCTGAAGCCTGGCTTGGAGAATTTTGAGCATTATTTTACTAGCGTGTTAGTTGCCTATTGAGAGAAAAATATCAATTTGGCTACCGATGTATGCAATATACTCTAAACTAAAAATTGATGATAACGAGGACTTTTCTAGCAAACAGGACTCCTCTACCTAGAACATCAGCAAGAATGTCAAGAAAAGAATCTTTTCTTTGATGTTTGAGAAATGTGGGGATCATAGGAATGATTTTTCAGGTTCCCTTCAGTCATCATGACTCTCTGCTGTCACCCAGAAAGAAAAAGACTGATTGGGTTATCTCAAAGCAGTGTAAAGACTGTGACCCTCTTGTTTTATGGAAAGAAGTCTGTGATTGACAGATAACCTTTCTAAATGTTTATGCCACATAAACAGCACAGGGTGATCGTTACGTTATCCCACAGATCTTAGCCTAAATGATATAAAATAGAGCCTTTCTGGCCTCGCTCCTCCTACTTCTGGATGTAGGGTGCAGTGGCACCTGTGATAAAAAACCCCTGCTTTGGGGAAGGAGAACTCTTGTTTTTGGACAGGCGCTTTCTGGTTCAACAACCTCAAGCCACCAATATAGGGTTATGAATCAAGCTGTAATTTGAAGTCAGTTATCTTTAACTTTAGGCTGGGTGAAACTACCCAGTTAGTGACCTTAGGTCACTGAATGATTTTCAAACATTATTGTGCATATGAATCACTTGACGTGCATGTGTGCTTGCATGCTCAGTCACGTCTGACTCTGCGAGCCCACGGACTGTAGCCCACCAGGCTCCTCTGTGCATGGGATTCTTCAGGCAAGAATTCTGGAGTGGATTGCCATTTCCTCCTCCCAAGGATCTTGACCCAGGGATCGAACTCGCATCTCCTGCATCGCCAGGCAGATTCTTTACCACTGAGCCACATGGGAAGCCCATGTAAATCACCTGAGAACGGTGTTAAAATGCATATTTTAAGGCCTTACCCTTACCGATTCTGGTTCAGAATGTCTGAGATGACATTAAAAACCTTGCAAATTTCACAGGCATCCCAAATAACTTTACCATAGGTCCTTTCTGGTGGCTCAGATGGTAAAGAATCTGCTTGCAATGCAGGAGACACAGGTTCAATCCCTGCATCAAGGAAGATCCTCTGGAGAAGGGAATGGCTGCCCACTCCAGTATTCTTGACTGAGAAATCCCATGGACAGAGGAGCCTGGCGGGCTACAGTTCATGGGGTTGCAGAGTCAGACACAACTGAGTGACTAACACTAAATTATACAAGAGACACACTGAGAAATTCTATTTGTTCTTTCCTGACATCAGGGGGCTATTGTGAGAGCAGAGCAGATAGCATATGTGAGTGTATTTTGAATGCTTTTTAAAGGAAGTCAGAGTGCCAATAAATACAAGGTTACTGTGCAGCCCAGTTCTCTGCCTCAGGCACTGAAGGAAGTAAGAACCTCTTCTCTGTGAGTCAAAAGGAAGCCCGGAATCTCCTCTCTGCATCCAGTCATCTACAAAGAGATTTCCTACACAACTGTACTTTGTACTGGGCTCCAATCTGCTGGAAGCAAAATTGGTCTGATAGTGAACAAGTTGACATGAGATGAAAGCATTTTTCTCCACTCTGATGGAGGATGTCTTGTTGCAAGAGAGCTGTGGGTTTGCCATGCTCTGAGGGTGCCTTGGTGAGAAATGGACTCGCAGGAAGCTTGCAAGGCTCTGTGGGGGAAGGGAAGCAGATCCTGTGCACAGCACTGAGGTCAGACATCGTGTTGTCTCTGTAAGCATTAGGTAATGAAACCTTTCTGAGCCAAGAAAGAGAAAAATCTCCATGGCTGTCCATTTCACCCCTGCCCAGATGTCAGTCACTTTGAACGTGTTTCCTCAGCAAATATTTATGGAGAACCCACTAATGTCTTCTCCAACACCACAGTTCAAAAACATCAATTCTTCAACACTCAGCTTTCTTTGCAGTCCAACTCTCACATCCATACATGACCACTGGAAAAACCACAGCTTTGACTAGATGGACCTTCGTTGGCAAAGTAATGTCTCTGGTTTTTAACATGCTGCCTAGGTTGGTCATAATTTTTCTTCCAAGGAACAAGCATTTTTTAATTTCATGGCTGCAGTCACCATCTGCAGTGATTTTGGAGCCCCCCAAAATAAAGTCTGTCACTGTTTCCCCATCTATTTGCCATGAAGTGATGTGACCAGATGCCATGATCTCAGTTTTCTGAATGTTGAGTTTTAAGCCAACTTTCTCCCTTTCTTCTTTCACTTTCATCAAGAGGCTCTTTAGTTCTTCTCTTTCTGCCATAAGGGTGATGTTGGAGAAGACTCTTGAGAGTCCCTTGGACTGCAGGGAAATCCAGTCAGTCCATCCTAAAGGAACTCAGTCCTGAATATTCATTGGAAGGACTGATGTTGAAGCTGAAACTCCAACACTTTGGCCACCTGATGTGAAGAACCGACCCATTTGAAAAGACCCTGATGCTGGGAAAGATTGAAGGTGGGAGGAGAAGGGGATGACAGAGGATGAGATGGTTGGATGGCATCACAGACTCAATGGACATGAGTTTGAGTAACTTCCAGGAGTTGATGATGGACAGGGAGGTCTGGCGTGCTGCAGTCCATGGAGTTGCAAAGAGTCGGGCATGACTGAGTGACTGAAATGAACTGAACACCATGTGCTGGGTACCAACTGGGGGAACAAGACACCATTGCTCCCCTCCTGTGAGCCATTTACACCTACTGAGGGATAGCAAAAGTAGTTGTCAATTGCAACCCGGGTGAGTGTGTAATGAACTAGAGAAATAGTAAGCCGCCTAGCTCAACCTACAGTGGAGTGGCAGAGGGTGGCAAGGGAGGGTTGCTATGGTAACTACCAGCCAATCTTAGATCAAAGAAAGGAATAGGAATTAGCCAGCCTTTTTAAACACATAGACCCAAGTTTTATTTAAGTTTTAACTAAGGGGCTTTCCTAGTGGCTCAGACAGTAAAGGATCTGCCTGCAATGCAGGAGACCCAGGTTCAATCCCTGGGTCAGGAAGATCACCTGGAGAAGTGAATGGCTACCCATTCCAGTGTTCTTTCCTGGAGAATTCCATTGTCAGAGGATCCTGGATAGCTACAGTCCATGGAGTCTCAGCCCATTCCTTACCCCCAATCCCTGAAGCTTTGTTAACAAGATCTTGAAAAGTATTGCACAATACTTGGCCACAGTAGAGTAATAACAATGATAGTTCTATTTAATCAGACTTCACTGGGCCAGGTTCTATAATAACTTTTAATACACTATCTCATTTAATTTTTGCCATAACAGTAAGATACAAGGCAACTTAATCTTGTTTTAGAGTGAAGGAAATTGAGACTCTGAAAATTTAATGATCTGGAGCTTCCCTGGTGGCTAAGTGGTAAAGAATCCACGTGCCAAGGCTGGAGACTCAGATTCGATCCCTGGGTCAGGAAGATTCCTTGGAGAAGGAAATGGCAACCCACTCCAGTATTCTTGCCTGAAAATCACATGGACAGAGGAGCCTGGTGGGCTACAGTCCATAGGGTTGCAAAGAGTTCGAGTTGGGCACAACTTAGCAACTAAACAACGACAACAAAAAGTTTAATAACCTACTCCAGTAGCACACCTTTCTGACCTCAGAGTTTGTGCTCTTAACCATGGTGATAGTGCCTCCCTGGAAAATAGCCTGGTACCAAGAAGGGGCTCAGTGACTACCTAATGAACAGGGCCTTCAGCAAATAATAAATATCAACAAAGCAAAAAATATATATATATTCATGGTTACCATTAATACAACACTAATGAATGTTTAGAGGAGAATGAAATAGCTCATTTGAAACACTCATCATTTATATGCATAGCACTTTTCTGCTTTTAACATGTATGAGTTATTTATTTCTTAAAACCCCTGTGGGAGATAACTAGAGTAGGTTTTATAATCTCACATTACAGAGATAAAAGAGATAGTATAGATATTATTGATAGTCGATAGATTATTCCTCATAGAGATGAAAAGATTAAGACAGATAGAAATAAATTTTAAATTGCCCATGGTCTCATAGAGACCAGAAAGCAAACTTTTGAATCCCATACGAGCGATTTTTCCTCTGCTCAATATAGATTGAGCAATATAGATTGCCCAGTATACTCAATATAGATTGATAGCAGCTTTGGGGTTGGGAGCACTGTGTTCTAAGTGCTAACTGTGAATTTAAAACGTGGTTGACAGTCTTGAGAATTCAGGGCACTGGTCACATGGCAGCTCAAAGGAAATTCTTCCCTCAAGATGCTTTTCCCTGCAACAGGAAACTTCATCTCAGAACTTATGGAACAGTGAAAGAGTTATTACCTCCTCTTTAGTTCCAATATACCTACTCAGTACCTTCTGAGTTGTAGGCATTCTAGGCCTTGGAGATTCAGTAGCAGAAGGGATAGACAATGGGTAAAGTAAGTGGAATATAAGCTGTAAAGTTATAAGGGCAATTGTGGAAAGTAAAACAACGGAGGGTCTAGGGATGTGGGTGTTCACTTTTAAATAGGATGATCAAGAAGTCATGCAAAAGGTAACATTTTGGCAATGAGATGAAGAAGGTGAGAGAACAAGTCATGAGGATGTCTGCAGAAGCAAGATCCAGACAGAGGTAATGGTCAGTATAAATGCCCTGGGGGAAAAACTTGTCTGGTATGTTCAAGAACTAGACATGAGGCTTTGTTGTTGTTCAGTCATTCAGTCGTGTCCAACTCTTTGCGACCCCATGGACAGTAGCACGCCAGGCTTCCCTGTCCTTCATCATCTCCCGGAGTTTGCTCAAACTAATATCCATTGAGTATCCATTGATGCTATCCAACCATCTCATCCTCTTTCGCCCTCTTCTCATCCTGCTTTCACTCTTTCCCAGCATCAGGGTCTTTTCCAATGAATCAGTTCTTTGCATCAGGTGGCCAAAGTATTGGAGTTTCAGCTTCAGCATCAGTCCTTCCAATGAATATTCAGGGTTGATTTCCCTTAAGATGGACTGGTTGGATCGCCTTGCAGTCCCAGGAACTCTCAAGAGTCTTCTCCAGCCACCAAAAGTCGAAAGCATCAATTCTTCAGAGTTTAGACTTTATGGTCCAACTCTCACATTCGTACATGACTACTGGAAAAACCATAGCTTTGACTACATGGATCTTTGTCAGCAAAGTGATATCTCTGCTTCTTTAATATTCTGTATATGTTGGTCATAACTTTTCTTCCAAGGAACAAGCGTCTTTTAATTTCATGGCTGCAGTCACCATTGGCAGTGATTTTGGAGTCCAAGAAAATAAACCCTGACACTGTTTCCATTTTTTTCCCCATCTGTTTGCATTAAGTGATGGGACCAGATGCCATGATCTTAGGTTTCTGAATGTTGAGTGTTAAGCCAGCTTTTTCAGTCTCCTCTTTCACTTTCATCAAGAGGCTCTTTAGTGCCTCTTCACTTTCTACCATAAGGGTGGTGTCATCTGCATATCTGAGGTTACTGATATTTCTCCTGGCAATCTTGTTTCCAGCTTGTGCTTCATCCAGCCCAAGAATTTCACATGATGTACTCTGCATATAAGTTAAATAAGCAGAGTGACAATATACAGCCTTGATGTACTGCTTTCCCAATTTGGAACCAGTTTGTTGTTCCATGTCCAGTTCTAGCTGTTGCTTCTTGACTTGCATACAGATTTCTCAAAAGGCAGGTCAGCTGGTCTGGTATTCCCATATCTTGAAGAATTTTCCACAATGTGTTGTGATCCACATAGTCAAAGTGTTTAGAGTAGTGGGGCTGGAGTTGAGTGACCAAAGGGAGAAGTTGTGGGAGGTGGAGACAGAGCTAAGGAAAAGCAGGTGCAAATAGGGGCCTTAGAGACCACTTTAAAGACCGAACTTCTGCTTGAATGAGACAGAGAACTACTAGTCACAAAATCATCATTTAAATAGCAGGTCAATAATAAATGGCAAGGTGCCAAGGTCAGAAGCAAGAGCACATTTGAGCTTAGGTCAGTGTCATAAGTCAGTTTTTCACAAAATAAGCCCTGAGTCAGGTGTCCCCCAGAGTTGATTAATTCCTTGGCTGGAGTACAGCATGCAGGACTCAGATGCTCTCCATCTCCCTGTTTTGCTGCCCTTGGAATGTCAGCTTTGTCCCAAGACAACTGTAGTCATTCAGACAAAACAAATTCTGGTGTAAAGACATTGTTGTGGTTTTTTGTTGTTTTTTTTTAATTCTTTTGCAGTGTTCCTAACAATTTCTTATGATGACCCTTTGGCCTTAGTCTGAGTCATATACCCACTTCTAAACCAACAATAACAAGGAAAATGGGATTAGCCTAGCTGCCCTATGCAGATCAGGCTTGCACAGGAACTTGAAACAGCATGATTATCTCCAAGTAGAATATACTATGATAAAATCTGGGCTTTCCAGCAGGAACCATGTCAACTACAGGAAGCAGAAGCAGACCAATTCTATTGCTGAATGCATGCTAAGTCACTTCAGTCGTGTCTGACTCTGCAATGCCATGAACTATAGCCGGTAAGAATCCTCTGTCTATGGGATTCTCCAGGCAAGAATACTGGATTGGGTTGCCATGCCCTCCTCCAGGGGATCTTCCTGACCCAGGGATCAAACCTGTGTCTCTTATGGCTCCTGCATTGACAGGCGGGTTCTTTACTACCAGTGTCACCACTGGGCAAAGGGTAGAAGTTCATCGGCTAGTTCTTTGTAGAACATTCAGTTCAGTTCAGTCGCTCAGTCATGTCCCACTCTTTGCGACCCCATGGATTGCAGCACACCAGGCCTCCCTGTCCATCACCAACTCCTGGAGTTTAGACACTTTGGGCTTCAGTAAATCCAAAGGCCAAGCTTCCATGGGCTGACTTCCTTAAAGCTGGTATCTGGATGTACGAGACGATAACTTGCCTTTTGTTTTCTTCTTGTGTTACTAATTAAGCAGGCTCAGCATCATGCCAGCTTATTCCCTGTGTTATTTGTCAATGGAATTTAAAAGCTGATAATAAATAATTAAGCACATGGACACTGTGGAGTGGTACCTGGTTTTGTGCTCAAGGTTTCAAGGAAGCATTATGGCTTTTTCTTCAGTGTTTATTTTTGACTTATTAGGTAGAGTTTCTTAAAAAAAAAAAAAAGAAGAAGAATAGTGAAGGTACCTTTATAATAGTATGATTAGGGGGTAAGAATATTGAATTTCACTCAGCTACTTGTTTGGTACATATTGGGTACTAGCTGTTGAAAATAGAGCAGTACTTGAAATAACCAAGGTCTTTTGTGTTATGGAGCTTTCATTGTAGTGAGTGAGAAAGACAACAAATAAAGCAAGCTTTTGGAAGCCCAAGGTAATTTCAGATGGTGACAAGCTATAAAGAATATAAACCGTGATACTGGGGTTGTGGTTGCATGAGGTGATGGGGAACACTACCTCACGTGGTTGTTCTGTGAGGCTTTTTTTTAAGAGATGAGACCCAAATAATGAGCAGAAGCCAGGTTCAAAAGATGTGTTGGACTACTATTTTGACCCAGGGAACAGTAACTGCAAAGGTCCCAAGGCAGAAGCAAACTTAGCATGACCAGAAGGAAGACCAGAATGATGGGAGTGGTGGGTAGGGGAAGGACGAGGTCATGAAGGAAGCAGCAGCAGGTTCAGGCGAGGCCTTGAAATCCATGGCGACTACTTTGTGTCCTTTTCTGGATATTACAGCCATTGGAGGCTTTTAAGTATGGGAGTACCCTGATGTTTTCAGAACTAGTAATAACATGGAGAATTGGTCATTTGACCTTCCAACAAAGCCTAGGCCATTTCACCCCAATGGAGAACTTCAGTAATGTAACTTTCCCTAAAGTTGTATTGAGAAAGTTAAATCTCGTCTCTAAACGCAGACTTTTTTGTCACATGCTTGTTCTGTTTTGCATTCAACCCAGAGGTCTTCATACTCACCTCTCAGACTTCAACGTTACCTGTGATCTGGAGCTCACTGTGGTCTCCTTGCCGAGGACCACAGTAGGAACTAGTAAAATTTAATTTTAGTCAGTGCCTAGAATTTGACTTTCAAGGCCTTGTTGAGATCACTTTAATTGGGGAGTCCACAGAACTAAGGCGTCCTTTGTTTATATATAGCTCAGGGAATGGAGGGATCTATTTTTTTTTCAATTTTACTCTTTACCATGCTGGGCATTTCCGAACTTTTGTCAGCTCTTTCTTTAAGAATCATGATTACTTGTTTTTCAGGAGTGATTCTTCTGATCACGATTTAAAACAACCTTTCCCCACATTATGGCAGAAGTCAGTTCTTGATGTGAGCCTACTCTACACCATTCATCAAATATATCAGGCAATTTCAGTGATGACAGTTCTATGCAAACAGTATTCAAGCAGTAATGATTTCCAAATATTGATACCAAGTGCCCATTTTCTAAGGAAAATGGATGATAATTTTCTACAACTTACCATTCACACATGCGTGAGAATTTACATTCTTCCTTTTTATTAGTCTATGATTGATGTAAAGTGCAGCTTCTCATGGTATGTACCTGAGAGAGAATGTATTTCAATAAGTAATTTACAACTTGCTAAAGATAAGCTGTCTTTACAAAATATTTTTATTTAATAGCACCTTAAACCAATTCATGAAGCTAAAACTGAAAAAGTAATTCACAAACTCTATCTTACCCATGCAAATAAAGAAAAAACAAATAGCAACAGCAAAATACCAATCAGTTTTAACTTTTTAAACATTCACTTCAGTTCAGTTGCTCAGTCGTGTCCGACTCTTTGTGACTCCATGGACTGACTGCAACTCACCAGCTCAGACTCATGTCCATCGAGTCGGTGATGCCATCCAACCATCTCATCCTCTGTCATCCCTTTTCCTAGGGCCTTCAATCTTTCCCAGCATCAGGGTCTTTTCAAATGAGTCGGCTCTTTACATCAGGTGGCCAAAGTATTGGAGTTTCAGCTTTAGCATCAGTCTTTCTGATGAATATCCAGGACTGATTTCCTTTAGGATTGACTGATTTAATCTTGCAGTCCAAGGGACTCTTAAGAGTCTTCTCCAACACCACAGTTCAAAAGCATCAATTCTTCAGCACTCAGCTTTCTTTATAATCCAACTCTCATATCCATACATGACTACTGGAAAAACCACAGCTTTGACTAGATGGACCTTTGTTGACGAAGTAATGTCTCTGCTTTTTAATATGCTGCCTAGGTTGGTCATAACTTTTCTTCCAAGGAGCAAGCACCTTTTACTTTCATGGCTGCAGTCACCATCTGCAGTGATTTTGGAGCCCCCAAAAATAAAGTCTCTCACCATTTCCATTGTTTCCCCATCTATTTGCCATAAAGCAATGGGATGCCATAATCTTAGTTTTCTGAATGTTGAGTTTTAAGTCAACTTTTTCACTCTTCTCTTTCACTTTCATCAAGAGGCTCTGTAGTTCTTCACTTTCTGCCATAAGGGTGATGTCATCTGCATATCTGAAGTTATTTATATTTGTCCCGGAAGTCTTGATTCCAGCTTGTGCTTCATCTAGCCTGGCATTTCATATGATGTACTCTGCATATAAGTTAAATAAGCAGGGTGACAGTATACAGCCTTGATGTACTGCTTTCCCGATTTGGAACCAGTCTGTTGTTCCATGTCTGGTTCTAACTGTTGCTTCGTGACCTGCATACAGATTTCTCAAGAGGCAGGTCACGTAGTCTGGTATGTCCATCTCTTTCAGAATTTTCCACAGTTTATTGTGATCCACACAGTCAAAGGTTCTGGCATAGTCAATAAAGCAGAAGTAGATATTTTTGGGGAATTTTCTTGCTTTTTTGATGATCCAATGGATGTTGGCAATTTGATCTCTGGTTCCTCTGCCTTTTCTAAATCCACCTTGAACATCTGGAAGTTCATAGTTCACGTACTGTTGGGATTTTAAATATTGGGTTGGCCAAAAATTTCATTTGGGTTTTTCTATTAGATCTCACAGAAAAACTCAAGGAAACACAATGATGTCACTAGCACAAACTCAGATGTAACCTTTTCAGCCAACTCAATAGTTGCATTTATTTTCAAATAAAATGATACTCAGTATCCCTAATACAGACTTGAGGAATCAGGAAGAATGGATTTACCAGAGTTAAAATCAGGAACTCTAAGCAGATAGCCTGGATTTGAATCCCAGTGGCACCACAATCTATGTCCCTTTAAATAAGTTATATAAGCTTTTTTGACTGAACTTTACTTTTCTCCTCAGTAAAATGAGGGGGGGGGTGGGGCAGGTAAGTAGTTTTCTCCTTTATAGACTTGTCATGAGCAGTACATCAACCATGTACAGCACAGAACCTGACACCAAGTAATTACTAAGTAAATGTTAGCCATTATGCTAATGAGAGAGCACAGATTATACAAAAATAAAAATAACCTGTCATCCCACCATCCAGATAATTATTTCTTTAATATTTAATATTTGGTAAATTTGATACATTTTTCTCAACATGAATTTAAAATGTTCATCAGTCTCATGTGTTTACTAAAAGGATTACTTACGCATGGGTGCAAACACAAGCCTTATCTTTGGGAAGAGCAATAAAGGTCTATAGAAGATTCTGGACTCAGTTTCTACCTACATGATGCCATCACAGTGGGAAGGCAATTGTAGATAGCCAATTGCCTCCATATTATCAACAAACATGAGCAATTCGTTAATGCTCATTGTGCTGTGCTGTGCTTAGTCACTCAGTGGTGGCCGACTCTTCAGCACCCCATGGATTGTAGCCTGCCAGGCTCCTCTGTCCATGGGGATTCTCCAGACAAGAAAACTGGAGTGGGTTACCATGCCTTCCTCCAGCAGATCTTTCCAGCCCAGGGATCAAACCCAGGTCTCCCGCACTGCAGGTGGATTCTTTACCATCTGAGCCACCAGGGAAGCTGTAATACTTATTACTCCTAATCAAAGTATTACTTGTCCATATTACGTCTGTAAGCTGGAGAAGGCAATGGCACCCCACTCCAGTACTCTTGCCCGGCAAATCCCATGGACAGAGGAGCCTGGTGGGCTGCAGTCCATGGGGTCACTAGGAGTCAGACACAACTGAGCGACTTCCCTTTCACATACCACTTTCATGCATTGGAGAAGGAAATGGCAACCCACTCCAGTGTTCTTGCCTGGAGAATCCCAGGGACGGGGGAGCCTGGTGGGCTGTCGTCTATGGGGTCGCACAGAGTCGGACACGACTGACGTGACTTAGCAGTAGCATGTCTGTGAGCAAATAGGTAACTGTGATTTGAACACTTTGATTCATACCATACTGTAGTATGAAGGGAGGTTGACCGTCACGTCTTATCTCCACACTGTATAGATGGGGGAGCCAGGGTGCAGAAAGAAAACAAAACATAAACAAAGCTACAAGTTTCCTTCTCCACGTTACCCCTGAATGTGTCCACCACTCAGGTTCCCCTGTCACACTGTGGGTTAGATTAGCCCTCTAATCTCCTTTCCAGCTAAAAAATGCCATGAATCTGTGGTCCCTGACATCTGGCCACCAAACATCTGTGAGATAAATGTTTCTGACTCCTCTGTGAGCCAGTTGTTTTCTTTCACCTAGACACTGGAATACTGGCTCCTTGCCTCACAAAGGTGCATAAAGATGGGAAGAAGGAGGGCAGCAGCCCCTCCAAGGGTCTCTGTGGGGTCTTTGGGGTGACAGTCAGATTAATCACATCAGAAGTTTGGCTCAGCACTCTGGATTTAGCTTCTGATGAAGCCCAGGTCCCTCAGCCTCCTCTGAACCTTCCACATAAAACACTGACATGTCCCAACTTCATCTGGACAGAGTGGCCTTCCAGTGGGAAAACAGCTGACTAGAAGTGACTTTCCAGAAACCTAACAAAGGCATTAAGACAGGGGCCATGTCTATTTTGTCTACCTGAAACCGTACTTATCAGAAATGTGATAAATTTTAAGTTGATTAGAAATTGTATCCGGCACCAAGCAACAACAGTTTCCCAGATACTAGGCTCTTGGCCTGTCAAGTACTTTCTAAGATTTGACTTTTTAGTAGACGCAGCTTGCCACAGCAGTAAAGAACACAGGCTTCAGAAATGCATGAGAATGTTTGCATCCCAGTTACTTAGCTCGGAGTACGCATTTAATCTATCTGTGCCTCTGTTTCCTCATCTACGATATAGAGACAAAGAAGCTACTTCAAGGGACCTTGTGAAGATGAAACCAGATAATACATATAAAGTATTCATAATACTGCATGGAATATAGTCAGCATCAATAAATGCTTGCTCTCTCATTATTAAGGCTAATTTAATCATTATACCTGGAGAAAGGCATGGCAACCCACTCCAGTATTCTTGCCTGGAGAATCCCATGGACAAAGGGGCCTGATGGGTCCATAGGGTCACAAAGAGTCGGAATGACTGAAGCAACTTAGCACGCATGCATGCACACAATCATTATACCAACTCTGTGAAGGAGGTATTTCTAATACCCAGATTTTGGCTGAAGAAACTGAGATTCAAAGAGTTTAAGTGAGGCAGTGATTCCTCTAGAACTTGTTAGTGACCAGAAGACCTATGATTTAAACCTAGAAGAGAACAACTCAAGTGAATTAATAATGCTCATGTGTGGTGGTTCAGACAGTAGGCACTGGAGTCAGGAGGCTGAGTCTGAATCTTGGCTTCATCATTTTCAGTTATGTGTCCTTGAGCACTTACTAAGAATAATACATCCTGTATCCCAGAGGCGTTGCCAGACTTAAATGAGATAATGCTTATTATTTGTTAGCTCAGGGACCTGCACTCAGCAGGAGCCCCATAGATGGTCTTCATTTTTTTTGTTATGATCAGCAGTGGCCCTAGTTAACTCCACTTCCTCCAAAAGCCCACCCACACTTTAGAGTCCTCTAAGACTGTCTTCCTGACTTCCCTGAAAACATACTTGCTTTTGTAGTCTCGGTCCTGTGTCATCCTTCCTTCAAAATATCTCAGCTACAGTCTGAAATTTCTTGATCTCTCCCACCCCATTGCCGCAATCCCAGTTTGGGTACCATCTTTCCTTCTCTGGATACTGAAGCACCCTCCTCGGTTTTCTCCATCCTCCTTGTCTTGACCACCTCCAACCTGTTCTTCACCCTGTACCTGCAGTAGTGTTGAACATTTCTTGTGTTCACGCACGTCACTTGACTCCCTAAGTCCTTCAGTGGGCTCCACTGTTCTCAGAATACTTCCAGCCTCACTCATTGTTTTTCCTCATGTCCTGCATGCTCCATATCCCCTCACCTCCAGCATGCCACGCATGCTATCCTCTTTGCCAAAAATGTTGTTCACCTTCTTTTTCCCTGGTGCACCCCTAAGTATCATTCAGATCTCCCCCTGATTTTACTTTTCCCAGTAAGCCTTTCCTAACCCTGAACTCTCAGCTTGATGGCCCTTCTAGGAGGTCCTGAATATGTGTGTGTGCTCAGTCACTCAGTCGTGTCAGACTCTTTGAGACCCCATGGACTGTAGCCCACCAGGCTCCTCTGTCCATAGGATTCTCCAGGCCAGAATATTGGAATGGGTTACCATTTCCTCCTCCAGGGATTCTTCCCGGCTCAGGGATGGAACTCACATCTCCTGTGTCTCCTACATTGGCAGGCAGATTCTTTCCCACTGAGCCAGTGGGGAAGCCTGTTTTATGTCATAGCACTTCCCAAATGCTTTATAATTTTCTTACTCCTTGCATGTCTCCTCTACTAGATCATAACCTCTGTGGAGACACAGCCACGTATACTATGTCTGACTTCACTTTCACTTTTCACTTTCATGCACTGGAGAAGGAAATGGTGACCCACTCCAGTATTTTTGCCTGGAGAATCCCAGGGATGGGGGAGCCTGGTAGGCTGCCGTCTATGGGGTCACACAGAGTCGGACACGACTGAAGTGACTTAGCAGCAGCAGCATACTATATCCACTACCTGTACAAGTTATATAAACAGCCCCAATGCCCAGCACAGGGCCTGGCACACAGTGGTACTGAACAAATATTATTGAATAAATGCATGCATGAAATTGGCAAAGTCCAATAAGACAGAGGAGGCTAAGAAAATTTATCCTAAAAAAAAAAAAAAAGAAAAGAAAATTCATCCTAGTAGCAAGAGTGAGGTTTCTTATTATTAGTTCAATGCCCTGTCAGTCAAATTGGTGGATGGGATTCCTTCAAACTTGAATAATTCATCGCAGAATAGAGATTCCATTTTTCAATGTGCCAGTATCAGTGGCTACCTAAAGACCCATATTAGACCAAATGGCATCAACCATATATTTTGAAACAGTGAAAAAAATTCATGAGTATTTGTTTAATAGGATTTATACACCAGATCTGTGTGAAAATGAGGTGAAGACTGAGACATGAAGAAGTACAGTTAGAGCTCAGTTCTCCTTATTTCTAATCAATGCATTACTTATCCAAATTAAGGAGACCATTACCCCAGACCTGGTCTCTGAAACCATATTGCTGTAAAGCAGTGATTCTCATTGTGGGGGTGGGTTTGGGAGAGGGGGTTGCCCTTCATGGGGATATTCAGCAGTATCTGAAAATAATTTTTTTTTAATTGTCACAATCAAAAAGGTGGGGAAGGCTCGATACTGGCATCTAGTAGATAACGGGTGCTACTAAACCTACAATGCACAGCATAGACCTCCTCCCCCATCCTTCAGGCCCTGCACCCCCAACTTCTCTGCCTCCACCAACAAAGAATTATCCAGCCCCAAATGACAATAGTGCTGAAGCTGAGGAGCCCTGCTGGAAAGCAAAGCTTCTAAGCAGAAACAGAGAGGAACAGAAAAGTGTAAATCTCCACAGATGCAGACAGACTTGTGGGTGAACAGCCCATTTAAAGGCATGAAGTTTGCATTAAAATATAAAATACTCTGCAGGCCAAACAGAGCTCCTCGAAGGCTGCATGTGCAGTGAGGACTCTCTGGGGAAGTCTTGGCTGAATGAACAAGTCTTGGTCCGTGCCTCAAGAGCAACAAGTGGAACATTTTCTCCCCAGTTACCTCCTGAAAGATTTACTATTATGGCCTCTCAGAGTCAAGGAAAACTTGAATTAAAAGTGTTTCCCAGAGAAAGCATTAAGCCTGATCACTCAAATGCCTTTTCTTGCAAAGGGTGGCCTAAAGGTCAGAAAACTGTCTCACCACCAGGTTCATGTTGCCTTAAAATCCTCTAATGTTCTCATCTGACCAAAGGGAAGTAGGGCTGCTGAGTACTGGGGCGTGCGGCCAGAATGGACACTGTTGTCAGAGAAATCCTTATGAAATATGTTGTTGTTATCTTAGCATATTATTGCTTTTCCTACTGTTCATGGTTTAATTAAAGCCCAGAACTGCACAGGAGAAAAGCAGATAAGGCAATTCCTTTTGAGGAACTGGAAACGCATCCTGGATTTACATTGGAATGCTTTCTTTTTACAAAGGCTTTAAGACATTACACAGACTGAATAACTGGGTTGTTCTTTATCCAGCTTGGATAAAGGAGGTTGAAGTCCACTGTTTCCGAATGCAAGCCAGTGAGTTCATAGACCCAGCTTAGAAGCTGGAATCTTTATAAATTTAAAGCACATTTTATAATTCCATTGATTTACAGTAAATAGAGGAAAGAGTAAATTTGAGTTATGAATATATATTAAATTTTTTACTGTGATATTATTTTCATGTTCATAAAGTAGCATTAAGAAATGTCTTACAATAGAATGACTAATAGACAGAAGCACTCATTATTCCTCTGTAATTCCTGAGGTTCCTTGTCTTCAAACTATTGCTCTAATTATTGCTGCCTATCAGAATGTTCTTACCACTCACATCTCCACAGATTCAGCTTCTCCCCTTCCTTTAAAGGCTATCTCAAATGCCACTACCTCCAGGAAGTCTTCTTGGAATCTGACTCCATGTCCCAATTAGGTATGAGAGTTTCCTGTTGCTGCTGCTGCTGCGTCTCTTCAGTTGTGTCCGACTGTTTTGCACTTTACCTGTTACTGTATTGTGGCCTTTCTGTAATTTTTAATATATTTGTATTTTTCATATCTTTATGCTCTGTTTCTTATTCACCGCTCCCCCCCCACCCCACTTTGCCTGCCAGTGCAGGAGACATAGAGACTTGGGTTCAATCCCTGGATCAGGAAGACTCCCTGGAGGAGGAAATGGCTACCCACTCTAGTATTCTTGCCTGGAAAATCCCACAGACAGCCTGGCAGGCACAGTCCATGGGGTCGCAGAGTCTAACATGACTCATGCAGCTTAGCACGCACACACTTCTACAGTCTTTGGCACTGTGTCTTAGAAATAGTAAACCTTCGGTGCATATTGGCTCTCTGGGGTCAGTGATAGGTAGATGCACAGATTTGGTTAGATGCCCCGACATGATCATGCTAGTCATTAGCGAACCCTTTCTTTCAAATAGGTCAGAAGTAAACTTGAATGCTGCTGCTGCTGCTAAGTCACTTTAGTCATGTCCGACTCCATGGGACCCCATAGATAGCAGCCCACCGGGCTCCACCATCCCTGGGATTCTCCAGGCAAGAACACTGAAGTGGGTTGCCATTTCCTTCTCCAGTGCATGAAAGTGAAAAGTGAAAGTGAAGTCGCTCAGTCATGTCCGACTCTTCATGACCCCGTGGACTGCAGCCCACCAGGCTCCTCTGTCCATGGGATTTTCCAGGCAAGAGTACTGGAGTGGAGTGCCATTGCCTTCTCCGAGTAAACTTGACTAGCCCTGATCAAATGTTCACAAGTTCCAAATAAGTAGACACAGAAGTTTAGTCTGATTCTAGGTGTTCTGTCCTACATCAGACCACACAGGAGAGAAATGTCAAGATCATAGAGTCCAGGTAGCAGCATGGCACCAACACAGCATGGGGGTAGGAGTGAAAAGTCCGCACTGGAATCTTAACTCTTCTACCTGCTTGTACTTGGCAAATTACTTAGCATCTCTGTGCAAATTTCCTCATGTGTAAACAGATAAAAACATTTACTTTATTGTAATTTTTAAGATTAAATGAGATCTTCTAGGTATAGCGGTTAGCAGAGTGGCTGAACCTAGTAAGAACTCAGATTTGGTTGTTTTGTAATTACGATTCTTATCCTCATCTATTAAAATCGTCATGTTTCTATGGTTTATAATTTATATATGGGCTTCCCTGGTGGCTTAGTGGTAGAGAATCCTCCTGCAATGCAGGAGATGTGGGTTGGATCCCTGGGTTAGGAAGATCCCCTAGAGGAGGAGATGACAGTCATGGCAATCCTCTCCAGTATTCTCGCCTGGGAAATTCCATGGACAGAGGAGCCTGGAGTGCTACAGTCCATGAGATCACAAAAGAATTGGACACAACTGAGTGGCTGAACACACATGCATATGTGCATATATATATTTATATATAGAGAGAGAGAGAGAGCATGTGAGAGAGAGCGCAAATCTTTATATATCTTTATTTCATGCACCTATCCATCAATGACCCCCAAACAATGCCAAGGACTATGGTGGTGGGGGGGTGGGAGCGATGGATAAGGCACAGAGTGTAAAGCTGAGTAGGGAGGTAAGAAATAAACAAGCTGGCTACTTGCTCCAATGTCTCTTGATAAATTGGGAGAAGTTACTTATCTATTTTTGTAGGTACTGTAAGAATTAAAATAAAAAATTTAGTGGGAAATGCACTTGGTTTTATTATGCTTTTCATTTGACAGTCTTTTCAATGAGAGCCAAAATCTTCTGTTCTAAGTGACTACATTTTGTCTCTTTCTTTGCTGCATGCTAGCAGCTGCTCTAAATTGAGCCCGTCCTCCATCTCCGGAATCCTCTTTAGTCTTATCTGTGGTTGCCCACCTCTCACTTGCTTTAGTCATTTGCCAAGACAGCTGGCTCAGCAAACGATCCAGACTGCCAATCAGAAAAGCGGATCAGGTCTCCACTGACTTCTCAGCTAGGTCTGGGGGGATGCCACAATGATGGAGAGAGTGCACCCTGTGTCCCCACCAAACTTAGAGTAATGCAGTGAGTCAAACACTATATAATTTATTACTTTATTTTTTGGAGCATATATTGTATTTTTATCTATTTTTTTCAATTGTCATATAGTTGATTTTGTTTCTTTAATCAAAAACTTCAACCATTAAATTAAAGAACAAATTGCTCTGAAGGTAAATTGGAGGCTTCAGAGGGGAAGAGAGGACCGAAACCCTTCTTGGCCAGCACCTTATCTTTCAGTCTCAGCTGAAAATGTCACCTCCTCAGAGAAGCCTTCCATGACCATTCAAGCAATCAGCCACTCTACTGCATCCCCCAATTTATTTTACACAGTCTATGTTTTAAAAAATGAAGTATAATTGACAAATAACATTAGTTGTAGGTGTATGTATTAATAGTTCTGTTCAGTTCAGTTTAGTCGCTCAGGTGTGTCCAGCTCTTTGCAACCACATGAACTGCAGCACATCAGGCCTCCCTGTCCGTCACCAACTCCCAGAGTCTGCTCAAACTCATGTTCATTGAATTGGTGATGCCATTCCACCATCTCATCCTCTGTTGTCCCCTTCTCCTCCCGTCCTCAATCTTTTCCAACATCAGGGACTTTTCAAATGAGTCAGCTCTTCGCAACAGGTGGCCAAAGTATTGGAGTCTCAGTTTCAACATCAGTCCTTCCAATGAATATTCAGGACTGATTTCCTTTAGGATGGACTGGTTAGATCTCCTTGCAGTTCAAGAGACTCTCACGAGTCTTCTCCAACACAACAGTTCAAAAGCATCAATTCTTTGGCGCTCAGCTTTCTTTATAGTCCAACTCTCACATATGTACATGACTTCTGGAAAAACCATAGCTTTGACCAGATGGACCTTTGTTAGCAAAGTAATGTCTCTGCTTTTTAATATGCTGTCTAGGTTGGCATAACTTTCCTTCCAAGGAGTAAGCGTCTTTTAATTTCATGGCTGCAATCACCATCTGCAGTGATTTTGGAGCCCCCAAAATAAAGTCAGCCACTGTTTCCACTGTTTCCCCATCTATTTGCCATGAAGTGATGGAACCAGATGCCATAATCTTAGTTTTCTGAATGTTGAGCTTTAAGCCAACTTTTTCAGTCTCCTCTTTCACTTTCATCAAGAGGCTTTTTAGTTCCTCTTCACTTTCTTCCATAAGGGTGGTGTCATCTGCATATCTGAGGTTATTGATATTTCTCCTAGCAATCTTGACTCCAGCTTGTGCTTCCTCCAGCCCAGTGTTTCTCCTGATGTTTTCTGCATATAAGTTAAATAAGCAGGGTGACAATATACAGCCTTGACGGACTCCTTTTCCTATTTGGAACCAGTCTGTTGTTCCATGTCCAGTTCTAACCTTTGGTTCCTGACCTGCATACAGATTTCTCAAGAGGCAGGTCAGGTGGTCTAGTATTCCCATCTCTTTCAGAATTTTCCACAGTTTATTGTGATTCACACAGTCAAAGGCTTTGGCATAGTAAATAAAGCAGAAATAGATGTTTTTCTGGAACTCTCTTGCTTTTTTGATGATCCAACGGATGTTGGCAATTCGATCTCTGATTCCTCTGCCTTTTCTAAAACCAGCTTGAACATCTGAAGTTCATGGTTCACCTATTGTTGAAGCCTGGCTTGGAGAATTTTGAGCATTACTTTACTAGTGTGTGAGATGAGTGCAATTGTGCGGTAGTTTGAGCATTCTTTGGCATTGCCTTTCTTTGGGATTGGAATGAAAACTGACCTTTTCCAGTGCTGTGGCCACTGCTGAGTTTTCCAAATTTGCTGGCATATTGAGTGCAGCACTTTCACGGCATCATCTTTCAGGATTTGAAATAGCTCAACTGGAATTCCATCACCTCCACTAGCTTTGTTTGTAGTGATGCTTTCTAAGGCCCACTTGACTTCCCATTCCAGGATGTCTGGCTCTAGGTGAGTGATCACACCATCGTGATTATCTGAGTCGTGAGAATTTTTTGGGTATATTTCTTCTGTGTATTCTTGCCACCTCTTCTTAATATCTTCTGCTTCTGTTAGATCCATACCATTTCTGTCCTTTATTGAGCCCATCTTTGCATGAAATGTTCCCTTGGTATTTCTAATTGTCTTGAAGAGATCTCTAGTCTTTCCTGTTCCATTGTTTTCCTCTCTTGCTTTGTGCTCACTGAGGAAGGCTTTCTTATCTCTCCTTGCTATTCTTCGGAACTCTGCTCTCTTAGTTACTTTCAAATATGCAATAGTTTTATTATCTATAGTCACCATACTTTGGTTCTTTATGACTTACTTATTTTTTAACTAGAATTCTGTGCTTTTGATCTCTTTCAACTCATTTTGCCTCGCCCTGCCTCTGGGGGTGGGGATTTTTTGCTGGTGTTTTTTAGATTCTATGTATAAGAAGTGAGACCATGGTCCTTATCTTTTTCTGTCTGACTTAGTTCACTTAGCGTAATGCTGTCAAGTTCCATGCAAGTAGTCACAAATGGTACAATATCCTTCTTTTTAGGGATGAATAATACTCCATTGAGTGTGTGTGTGTGTGTGTGTGTTTACAAAACACATCTTCTTTATCCATTCATCTGCCAGTGGACACTTAGGTTGTCTCAACATCTCGGCTATTGTAAATAGTGCTGCACTGAACATGGGGGTGTGTATGTCTTTTTGAGTTAGCAGTTTCATTTTCTTTGGATAAATACCTAGAAGTGGAATTGCTGGATTACTATTCTTCTTTTCACCGTCTGAAATAACCTTGTTGATCTAATGTTTACTTGTTTATTGTCTCTCTCCTTCTTCTAAAATATAAACTCAATGAGCTAAACCTTAATACATTATTCACTGCTGCATCTCCAACATTTAGAGGTGTGCCTAGAATTTAATAGCTGCTAAAAATATTACCTTGTATCAGTGGATGAATGAACTAACCAAAAAGAGGTTCCTCTTCCTTGCAGATCAGAATGTACCAGGTTATAAAATTCAGACACTGACTGGAGAGAGTGGGGAGGATGATGGCAGTTATGTCAGAATTCCCCGTGTTTGGTTCAACTCAATTCAGTCCTGCACATATTTCTTGAATTCCTATTATGGGCCAGTCAGTGAACTTCATAGTTAGGATTCAGCAAAGAAAAGTCAAAGTCCTACCCTCCTCTCACTTAGAGCCTGGCAAGGGAGATAGACACTTCATAGCAATTATAGAAGTAGTTGAATAGCTTTTACTTTGGACCAGGTAGAATTCTAAGCACTTTCATGAGTTACCTCATTTTATCCTCACCATAGCTCTTTATGTTAGGAGCAATGATGATACTCAAAGAAGAAAGCAGGTATTTTTATCTGTCTACTGACTTCTTAGCACCATGTACAATGCCTGGCATATATAGATGCTGGACAAATAGGATCAGTAATACATGCATGTTTTTAAAGGGGAGGCTGGTATTTGAGAGCCAGTAGCAGATGGATTTGACCCTGAGGCATTAAGAAACCTCTCTCTAATGTGATATTTAAAGACTTGATGAATGAATAGGAATTTGCTCTGCTTTGACTTGAGAGTAAAAACCTGGGCAAACTTAGCCTGACTGATCTTAAATAAGCTAATTTCCTCTCTTACCTAGCCCCACCCAGAATTTAATTTTCTTAGCAAAATCAAAGACCATGATAAAGCAACTTTCCCAAAGGAGGTTGTAAAAACATGCTAAAAGAGACTGATCAGGGTAGCTTTCCCATAGGAGTTGGGCTTCAGTGAGAGAAGGCGACAGAACTGGCACTAATGGGAATAGATTGCTTAGAGACCCCCAGCTCCACTGACCCCAAGGCAAAATTTCCAGTTGGGACTTTGCAGGACAAAGTTGCTTGTTGAGCTCCCATGAGTTCAGTTTAAAGAAAGCTTGGAACAGCCTGATCCATAGTACAGCACTCAACAGTCTCCCACTTTTTTTTTTTTTTTTTTTTTTCGGCCATTTGATGTCGGAACCTGGCATTTGGAAGTCATCTGGGGCATTTGTTGTCCCTGGGCCAGACTCCAGGCCCTTCTTGCATGGCACCTAAAATGGGTCACCTTTATCTTTCCCTCCTTCTAGGCTTCTCATTTCCCTTTCTCTCTGCTCATGGGCCCTCCCTTCAGGCACCTCTCCCACTGCCTTGGAGCCCCCCTTCACCATAGAAAGATTCCATCCTCTCCTGGCAGCTGTGCTCTGATCTGTGATGACATGAGGCACATCAGAGTCTAGTTGAACTTATGGAATAAATGACTGCTAACTCTTTATTTTCTGGGTTTCCAGTAAGATCATTTCCTTTTAATGGGAACCTTTCATAAATAATACCTAATGCAAATTATGGATCTCTTTATGGGCAAATACCATATTATCATCATTCCTCATACTAGGTTGCTGACCACACTTGGACAAAATATCAGAGATGGAAGCCAGTCTGTCCTTTGCCAGTGGACTAGACACTCAGAATGTAAAGATCAACATGGTAGGTTGACCAAAACTGCCTGGCACTGGGTGGCCTTGGATGACCCTGGATAAACCTGTGTGGCTCTAAGTGACTCTGGGTGGCACTGGGTGACCTTGAGTGATGTGAGGTGACCCTGGGAGATTCTGGATGAACTTGAGTGGCCTGGGTGATCCTGAATGACCTTGAAAAAAAGCATGGATCTTTAACGTTGACCTTTGGGGCTCCATAATCCCAAATAAACTTTTCAGAACCTCTACCTGCTGTCACCTCTATAATGCTGTATATGATAGTTTATTAGTTCTTTTTTCTGGAAAACATACTCCATTAGAGCAAGGATGATGTCTTATATCCTGTATCCCCATCACTCAGTCTGATGACTGATATAAAGTCGAGTAGAACTAATTGTTGGGCAAAAGTGATATGACAAATAATTTATGAGAATGATGTTTGAAAAACTTGAGCTGTTACCCTGACCCTTCAAGTCAAAGCATGAAATGAAATACCTTACTCCAGAGGTTCTCAAATTTTAAATAAGAATCACATGGACTGATAAATACTCCTTGCCTATCCTCAGAGAGTCTGAATCAATAGGCTTGAGAGCTACTGTGATCTTCACAAGATCATCAAGTGATTGTGATGCAGAAACACTGGGTCTCCTGGTTTGGCGGGGCATGGGGATCAGGGTCTGTTTGTCTTTGGATAAATTATTATATCCTCTCAGCCTGTTTTTTCTTCCATAAAATGGAGTTGTTCAGAGAATCAAAGGGAGAAAGACACAAAAGCACATTGAATAGTTCGAATAGTGCAGTACAAACCACCCACCTGGGAATCACCTTTCCGAGGAAACTTCAAATCTGGTTTTCCTGTTCCTTGTCCATTCTGCAGATGGGTATGTAGGGTCCCTAGGCCTGGCACTAAATCAGTCATTTTAAACTGGGACTGGAGAAGACATTTATAGCTGAGGTTATGAGGTACTGACTGGTTGCGAGTGCCTTGTGTCCAGTTAATGTTCATTCTTTATTTAGTTCTTTAAGGATAATTATGGGCAGCACCGTCAGTGAGTATTTTTTCACCCAGGAAGTACTTATTGAAGGTCTACCAGTGACTCCGAAGGTATTTACTAAATGCCTACTGTGTATATCTAAGACTGAAATATGCAAAGTTGAAGCATGTCTCTTCATGCATTCCATAATCTTTTTTTTTTTTTTCATAATCTCTTTGCTTAAATAATATATTCCAGTTTTATGATGGACTCAAATTCACTTCATTTGTGGAGGGAACTCCACAAAAATTATAAAATATCCTTCAGAAGCTTTCTCCCATATATGTGGATTCATTCACTCATTCATTAGCTTATTCATTCAACTAATACTGATTGAGTACCTACTTCATTCAGACAATGGGTGAGGCAGTAAGAGTACAAAGATGAATTAGACATTGATATCTCCCCTGAGAAATTTACAGTTTCATTGTTTAGATAAGACAGGTAAGTAAATGCCATAAGATACTGTGATTAAGGGCTGATATTACTGTTATAGACAATAGCAATTACACTTATGAAGCACTTACAAAATTCTAGGCACTGTGTTTAACCCTTCTATAAGCCTTCCTACTTAGCCCTCATGCTATCCTGTAACATTCTATTATTATTCTATTACTATCCTTATTAGCTTTGTAATGAGACTTGCTATTGTTGTTTAGTTGCTCAGTCGTGTCTGACTCCTTGTGACTCCATGGACTACGGTACACCAGGCTTCCCTGTCCCTCACTATCTCCCACAGTTTGCTCAAACTCATGTCCATTGAGTCAATGATGCCATCCAACCATCTCATCCTGTGTCACCCCCTTCTCCTCCTGCCCTTAATCTTTCCCAGCATCAGGGTCCATTCCAGTGAGTCAGCTCTTCGCATCAGGTGGCCAAAGTACTGGAGCTTCAGCTTCAGCATCAGTCCTTCCAATGAATATTCAGGGTTAATTTCCATCAGGATTGACTGGTTGGATCTCCTTGCCATCTAAGAGACTCTCAAGAGTCTTAGAGACGTTAAGTATGTTGCCCAGGATCACACAGTAAGTCAATATAAAAGACTGGCTTAAGCCCAAGTGGTGTAATGGCAGCACACTCTCTTAACCACACCCACTCTTTCATTACTCTGACAGTGTTTGTGGCCGTAGGAGCTCAGAGAAAGCTGACGAGAGCAGTAAGAACAGCCTTGGCAGTGACAGTTTGGCAAGTGTCTATAATAAACAGGGTGCATCACATGCTTATCATCTCCTTTCATTCAAGAAAGTGGGAGGAAAACCTTGTTGTTCCCATTTTATGGATGCAGAAACTGAGGCTAACAAGTGTTAAAGCTGTGTTTATATCTTCCCAGCCAATAAGTGCATGCACTGGGATTCAAACTCAGGTCAGGTTGGTCCCAAAGCCTCCTTCCATTTGACTCATTACTGATCAGGGATTAGATGTTCTGTATCTATCAGGAAGATGCCTCCGGATTTGCTCATCTGTTGTGGGTTTGAGATTATCTACACAACTAATCCATACCATTTAGGCATTGTCTAAACAGCACCTTATTTGGGATGGCCCAACCTTGCCAGGTCTCTAGGTCTAAGGAAGTGATCGATAACATGATTATCAAAGGGTTAATGTTCCATCCTCAGCAGTAGTTTGTCATCATGCTGCAGTGGTCCAGAAACCAGGGCGAGAGCATGTTGGTGGAAGAGCGAACTTACATCCTGGCCTGCACTGGCTCTATAATTACTTACAGCTCTAAGTCTTTGCTCTTGTGGGCAGACCAGCACATTTCTCCAATGCTAAATTAAATATTTTCATACAGAGGAGAGCCCATAAAGGCTCAAAAATTATCCTATCAGATTTCAAGGCAAACTTTTATATTAAATCTTATTTTTAAAATTTTCACTCAGTGGAATACTGGTTTTCCTTTATGGGCCATTTAAATCATTTCCTGTGCCTCTGAATACAGCACAGAAAATATTCCCCTGTTTCTCTTAATCATACTCAATAGTGTATTTGACCGAACTTATAAATCCCAATGATGATGTCTTGTGCTTACCTTCCAGCAGTAAGATTTCCAAAATTATTACTATTTCCTGGGTTGTAACCAAACCAACTCCCAAATCTAAATCATTTGTTTTGGCAATTGGTCCTTTCCTTTAATATTCTCTATCTCTCTGTCTCTGCAATCTCAGTGAAAGTTTTGGTAAAGTTGTGTAATCCTTGCATCAACTTCCTCGTTCCAGATTTTCGTATGCCATCAGAGCACACGGGCTGGTGAAAGGCCATTTCCCTTGGGTTTAGCCTCTATTCTTGTGTTGTGGCTTTAAATTTGTACAGCAAATAACTCAGAACCAAGTTACTGCCTCGGCGTGAGTGCTGGCAGGAAAAAACAGCCCTAGTGGAGCACAGAATCTGTCTGTGTTAGCCCTCTGTCACCGGCTACTCAACCCAGCTTTTGGCTTCACCTAAATGATAAATGGTCCTATTGTCTGGGTTTTGTATTAAAAAACTAGAACTCAATCTAGATTAAGCAAGGACAGAGACCCATTTCATTGCACTGTACTTTAATATTCCTGAGACCCATGGCTTTACGGGTGGCTCCTTTTAACAGTCATCTCTCTCCAGGGAGGAACACTATGCTGTCTTTGTTTCATCTGATCTTTCAGCTAAATAAGAGATGGTCACTTATCCTCACGCCTCCCATATCCTGCTGGATTTCTCTTGCTAAGAGAAACTGACCACACGGGAAAAGAGAGAGGTTTCAGGCAGGGCATTTCAGCGTGTGTTTACAGGCAAGACTGACTTACTCAGCAAATCCTGCTTGGAGGAGCTGCAGCCAATGAAGAGGCTATATCGCGGCTTGCTTAGGGGCTTCTGAGTTTGAGCTGCATGCAGAAATGTAAGGCAGTGCTCCCTGGCGCTGATGGCAACATGGGACCCAGCTTCAGTTATTCCTCAGGCTCCCCAGCTCTGCAACACGGGGAGAGAGCCTCCATAAACATGTGGGTGATGTAGCCAGCTTTAAAGGCCGAGAGAATCCTGATGGATTCAGGAGACTGTTTTTTTATTTAGATTTTTTTTTCTTTTGCCTTCTTTTTTGGAAGATGAAATGCTTCTCTCGTTACCTGCCTTACATCTTCAGACCTCCGAACACCATCCTCTCTTCCAGCTGCCACACGGAAGGTACAGACCAGAGAGGGAGAGTGTCTGGGTGGGTGGGAAAAAGTGGGCTGGTGTCTGACTTCCCACAGGCTCTACCGAGACTGCCTTCTGCAGCTCCTAGAAGACTCTCGTGCCTGGCAAAAGCGTCTATCTCACAGACTCAGATCTGCTTCTAAAATCAGTCTGTTTTCTACGAGGAAAGTCTTTTCTGAAGAGCAGGATAACAATTGCAAAGGTGGTCTCAGCACTGATGCAGCTGAGTAGAAAATAATTTAGAAATGTTTTGCCAATTCTCCTTGTTCTCTTTCACATGCAAACAAGTAACTGGAACTAACGTTAAGGGGAAAACAAATTGCTGTAGGTGCCGCCACATACATTTATCCAAGCTCTCTTGTTTTGTCACTGTCCTTTTAATAACTTGGTGTATGCCCAAGAAAGCAATTAGCAAAATAGAATGGGCTTATTACTGTATGACGATGGAGCATCGGTTGGTTGTTGGGTTGATTTGCTCAGAGTCTGTACTTGGGGTGCAGGGCAGGAAGATCGCAGCCGAGTTTCAGTGCTTGCTGGCAATGTGGTCTGTGGGGTCCTAAGTTGATGCCTTAAGGCAAGGGTGAGCTGAGTCTTGTACAAACAGTTCCTGGTCCTTTGGGGGACCTTCTCTGCACCCTCTAACCTAGCGTGCTATGCCTACGTCAGGGGGACTTTCTACGTGCACGTGTGCAATGCCTTGTAAACATACTGGCAATTCCCCGTCAACTAAGCACTGCAGCTTTCAACATTTCTAGAGTCAGTAGCTGGTCTTGCATCTTCTCTGTGTGATTTGCCTGTTTCTTTTGATCTGATACATCCTAGGAAAAGAGCAATTTCAAGAAAAGTCAGTGTTTTCAGCTGTTTTCAGCCAGTCAACAGACTGGCTGTTTTCAGCTGTAGGTGTTGTCCTACAAGCAGTCCTTGATAGAGG
The DNA here is from genome assembly GCF_027580195.1 of Bos mutus. Lineage (NCBI taxonomy): Eukaryota > Metazoa > Chordata > Mammalia > Artiodactyla > Bovidae > Bos > Bos mutus. The sequence continues at coordinate 97,986,250 of NC_091623.1, read as the reverse complement.
GTTAAGGTTGGTGAGGAACAACAACTCTGCCTCAGGTCTAGACACACTCTTCTGGAAGTGAGCCGGTAAGCAGCCTGTTCTGAAAACCCATCCTCGTTTCTCATCCTCACAGGAAGAGCCTTGGACTAGGGGCTGTGTATTTAAAATAAGAGAAGTGTGTATTATACCATAAAGATGCTTTTTAATCAGTATTCTCAGGAAATAGGAGTAGAAGTTTGGAACTGAAACTGAGGGTAGTATTTTCCATAGGCATTGATAATTCATAGATTTTTGGTTTTAATTTGCATATTTACTTTAAAATGTTATTGGTGGCTAAAGGAGATGGCCCACTAAGAAGTCTCTCTTCCCTCATAGAAACGTAGCAAGTCCCTATATATACTGGGGATAGACAAAGAGTAGCATGGATAGAAATCTCCATGAGGGGAACTTTCCAAACACAGAAGACTTAAACTCATATAGGAAGCTGCCTCAGTGATTTCTGATTGGTGCCCTGCCTCTCCTCCCAGCTTAAACTTTGAGAACTCCAACACTTTGTCTATTCAGTTGGTGTTTTGTTTATGAATCAGACTAAAGACCGTACCTTGGGCAGACAGAACACCACCACCATGAGAACTTTCTTGAACTGTTTTTTATGTCAAATTTAACTGATTAATTCCATCAAAATGGAAACCTCATTTTATTCATGTCAAAGCAAACAATCTCTGAATCACCAGCTATCATCAGATTTAAGTGTGCGTATGGGGGTGGGGAGAAAGACTATAAATTTCTTGTAAACGTATTAAAGATGATGGTCAAAGGGAATAGCCTCTGCCAAACATTAAAATCATGAATAAGGCTCTGGGGCAGAGTAGAAAAGGCAGGAGTTAAATATCAAGAGGCCAAAGACAAGTCCCTTAATTGCTTTATGCCCAGTTTCATCTCTAGAATGGAACTAAAGAGACCTACTTCCAGGATATTGGACTTGCCAGGTAGATCAGTGGTAAAGAATCCACCTGCCAATTCAGAAGACATGGGTTCAATCCCTGGATTGGGAAGATCCCCTGGAGAAAGAAATGGCAACCCGCTCCAATATTCTTATCTTAGCAATCCCATGGACAGAGGAGCCTGGCAGGCTGTAGTCCCCAGGGTTGCAAAAGAGTTGGACACAACTTAGCAACTAAACAACAACAGCTACCAGGATGTTAAAAATTAAGTGTGATAATTAAAGTTATTCATAAAACTTACTACATGATAAATGCCCTCCATTTTTTAGTCCTACACCCTATGTGCCTTCTTAGATATTCAAGTCTCTGTTATCATACTCTCTCAAGCAATAAAGTGGTTTCCCCCAAAGCATCACAGTGTCACTAGAAACTTGTTACACTTATTTAGAGTTTGAGGAGAAAAAGATGTCAGAATGAATCTGAGTTTATGTTTCTACATTGTTAGCAATCCTGTTACTCTATAGTCTATTCTGACTGGGAACATTTATTTAATTGAAAAAGACAGTAATGATTAACTTGTGTCTATCCCTGTGAAAGTCAAATAAATCCAGACAATCCCCTTAAGAGTAATTCTAGAACAACATTAAGAGCATTAACAATACCTGGGCTGCTTCAGGGATGGAACCATCCTACTGAGACGATTAGTATTATCCTCCCAGCTTTGCCTTGACTTTGTTCTCTCAACATAGGAAGATCCTGGGCAGAGTCCTAGCTCTACCACTTGCCAAGTGGGTGATGTTGGGTAGTTCCTTTACCTCTCTTAGCCTGTTGTTTAGTTGCTAAGACATGTCTGGCTCTTTTGCAACCCCATGGACTACAGCCTGCCAAGCTTCTCTGTCCATGGGATTTCCCAGGCAACAATACTGGAGTGGGTTGCCATTTCCTTCTCCAGGGGATCTTCCTGACCCAGGGATCAAGCCTGCATCTCCTGCATTGGCAGGCAGGTTCTTTACCACTGAGCCCCGGGAAGTGCTTTCTCTTATCCTAAGTTCCCTCGTTTGTAAAACATGCAAGGAAATACATTCAGAATGCCACATACAGTGTGATGATAACGGTAGCCAGCCTATACTTCTGTTTACTGCATCCAAGGCGTTACCTAAACACATTATATACAGCAACACATTGCAGATAGGGTAAATCTATAATATGTAGTCGATAAATGTTAGTTCCTTTTTCCTTCACTTTCTCATTCTCATCCCTCAAGCCTGTTTTTCATCCATCATATAGAGAGTTGGTCCATATATTGAAGTCAAAATTCTTTTTTGAAACATGATTCCACCCCACCACCTCAAACACAAACACACTTGCACTTAACCTGTCGATGACCTCCCCAGGCCTTTAGGTCCTGCATATTCTGACTCCTGCCTGACTTTCCTGAGTGACCCCAAACACGCCTTCTTGTCGGCTCTCCAGCCATAAGCTGTCTGTCTCCATATTCTCCCTCTGACCACAGATTTGGGGGATGGTTCTCTCTCCCCTCTGCCCCATTCTTTAATTCAAGCCGTCGATTCTCAACTGAAGCTGAGAAGCCATTCTTGACCCTCAGCTGATCTTAGCTCTTTTTAAAAAATGTATTTACTTATTTGGCTCTGCTGGGTGTTAGTGGCAGCATGTGGGATCCTCGATCATCACTGAAGCATGTGGATCTAGTTCCCTGACCAGGGACTGTACCCAGGCCCCCTGCATTGGGAGTGTGGAGTCTTAGCCACTGGACCGCCAGAGAAGTCTCCGATCATAGCTCTTAAAGAACTGGGTTTCTTTCCTTCAGAGCACCTATCCTAGCTTACCATTATGAATAGACTGATACAACCGATTTGTTAGTATCTGTTTCCTTACTGGATTGAAAGCGTCAAGAGCAAGACTCTTATGTAATTCTGCTCTCTGTTTTAACCTCATCACTAGAACAATACCAAGTACATAATAGGTGCTCAATTTTTATTGAAGAAGATTACAAATACCAATACTGTTGTATAGATAAATCTTAAAAATATGTGGACAATATTCTGCAAAACATTACCTTTTATGTGAATGCTGGATTGGGGAACATCCAGCATTGCTGGATTGGGGAGTTGTTTAAAACACTGTGGATTGGGGCGTTTTTGGTGGCCATATTTGAGGGATCAGCTTTTATTACCATATTCTAGTAATACTGTAACTTGAAATAAGAAGACAGATCCAGAAAAAAAGGACAACTAAATAGAGCTGATACAAGAGTACAGGTAGGGTTTTGAGAAGGCAATTGGATGGTATTCCCTTCTCTGTGAATCCATCAAGTGAGCACATAACTCCCTCCTCCTGATAGGGAAGGATTCATACAGCAGAATGGTTTCAGGAGCAGAGGAACAAAATTCCAATTCCAATCAAAAGGAAATCATTCCAGACAGGACAGAGGGGCATAGGAGACCCACAGAATAAGAGAGCCAGGAAGGTATGAGGAAACTTGCCTAATATTCTCCAGTGGACCTGATTTGGTACCTGACATGAAGAGCTTTTATTTGGATTATCTTACAAATTGGTGCAGATGCTTTCTTTATCCAAAGGGTGATGTGCTGAGCCAGAGATGGTATCCTTTCCCTGAGTTGCCTGGTCATCATTTCATGCTGCAAACCCCATCCATCCTTTAAAACTCAGTTTGAGTCACATCTTTCTAGGAAGACTTCCTCAACAAGTCCGAAGACAGAAGTGTTTTTATGAGTCATATAAACCACAATAACAATGAGAAGAGGAAATTAGAGAGAAGCAGCCATAGCACCACAAAGCCTGTGGATCTTTGGCTGTGTGCTGGGGGCCATGGCTGTATAATCACACTGGCCCCTCACACAACCTCTTGTGTTAGACGCCATCATCTCCATTTTACAGATAAGGACACTGATGCTCACCACCTCGCCCAGAGCCTTAGTTAGGAAAGTGGCAGAGCCAAGACTCAGGTCCAAACAATCTGAATCAAAACTCGGTGCTCTTCAGGGAACTCTGCTCAATGTTATGTGGCAGCCTGAATGGGAAGGGAGTTTGTGGGGAGCAGGGCAATGGATACAGGTATATGTATGGTTGAGTCACTCTGCTGAGTACCTGAAACTGTCACAACAGTATTAATCGATTATGAAAGTATTAGTTGCTCAGTTGTGTCCGATTCTTTGTGACTCCACAAACTGTAGCCTAGCAGGCTCCTCATTCCATGGAATTCTCCAGGCAAGAATATTGGAGTGGGTTACCATTCCCTTCTCCAGGGGATCTTCCTGACCCAAGGATCGAACCCAGTTCTCCTGCATTGGCAGGCAAATTCTTTACAGTCTGAGCCACCAGGCAAGCTATTTGGCTATACTTCAATACAAAATAAAAAGTTTAAGTAATAGTAATAAAACCCTAGTAGGAGAAGGAAATGGCAACCCACTCCAGTGTTCTTGCCTGGAGAATCCCAGGGACGGGGGAGCCTGGTGGGCTGCTGTCTGTGGGGTTGCACAGAGTCAGACATGACCGAAGCGACTTAGCAGCAGCAGCAGCCATATATCACATGGGATTGTGTGGGTCTGGTGACTCTTTGGTCTCTTTCTCTAGGCAGTTTGATCCTTGAAGGCTGGTAGTTAATAAATTACTGTTGAACAAGACAAAACAAAAACTCAGTGCTCTTGCCCCTTATATTGCATATTTCCTCCTGAAGATCTGTATGAGAATAGCCTTCAGGCTATATTGAAGCAGTCTAAGTCTGCATCTACCTTCTGCTAGCCAGGAGCAGCTTGGGCACAGGAACCCTGCCCTAGTTGTCCTCGGTCTCTGCAACCCGGTCAGTACAGAGCTGGACTGAGTAGATGCTCAAGAAATCCTACTAGAATGAAGGACTGAATGACAGAGTGAGTGAACGAACTTACCTGTCTTCTTTCAATAATGCTCCTTCAAGACGAAGAAGGTTCTTTTCTCTTTTTGACTTTTTAAAAATTGGAGTATACTTGCTTTCCAATGTTATGTTAGTTTCCGCTATGCAACGAGGTGAACCAGCTGTGTGTATGCATATATCCCCTCACTCTTGGACCTCCCACCCATCCCCCATCCCACCACTCTAGGCCATCACAGAGCACCGAGCTGAGCTCCCTGTTCTGCAAAGTTCTTGCAGCAGAATATCTTCCAATGATACCCAAAAGCAGGACTGCTGGAAGTACACACACACACAGAGGAAAAATACACATTTTTTCCCCAAACTCTTTACTTTTAGAAGTAAACCAAGCAGTGTTCTCTACTTTCTAGGCACAGTTCCACTGTGTGTGTATATGGATGTAGGTACAGTTACCTGTATGTATTCCTCACAACAATCCTATGAAGTAGGTACAGTTACGATCCCTGTGTGTTAAACATAGGGAAACCAGAGCACAGAGAAGTTAGGTATCTTGTCCAAGATCACACAGCTATTAAGTGCAAGAGCTAGGATTAGAATCCACGCAGTTCAGTTCCAAAGTACCTGCCAAGAAAGGATTTTGCTCTATTTTGTGCCTTTTTACATGTTTATAGAATTCTTACATGTATTTGGAATTCTTGTCTCAGCCCCTTTCACATATTTAAAACCAGCCCACTCTTTGGGTCCACATCAAACCCGCTTCCACCTACAGCGTTCCCTGACTACTCATTTTCTCATTGTTACAAATATGCAACTACATTGAAAATCTTTCCCAAGTGCACATTGTGATTCTCTGTAAGACAGAAATAATATTCCACCACATGAAGGGGTTATTAGAAGGATTAAGTGAGACAGAACCTTACATTGTTTGACTCTGCTTTGCATTTCAAGTTTGTTTTCCATTTTCACGTGCAGCAGATGAACGGTCCCTGCTTTCATCTCCAGCCGGTCCTCCCCTGTGTGAATCCCACCCCTGACCCCCACGCAAGCCCCTCACCCCTGCACTCAGCCCCTCTCCCTCTGCTCTAAGTCCTTCCTCTCTACAGGATCCCGTGGGGCAGTCCACAGACGTGCTGTAAATCATCTCACTTAAAGTAATCATCTCCTGATCCTGTATCCCCCTCAGCTGCTGCCTCATTCCCCACTCCCCTTTCCAGAAAAAAAAAAAAAAAAAAAGCCTTGAAAGGGTCCTCCACATGGTCACCATGTCTTTCCCTCCAGTTTGCTCTTTCCATCCCGCCACCGAAACAGCTCTCTTGAGGGTCACCAGTGACCCTCTCATTCATGAATCCTGTCATCCTCTGCTGCAGCTTGCACTAGTTTTGACCCACGCAGTCACTGCTTCCTTCTTGAGAGAGTTTCTTGTCTTGGCCTCAAGGCCACACTTTCTCTCTGTTTCCCTCTCCCTCACTGGCTAGTCCTTCTCTGACTCCCCAGCTAGTTCCTCATCATCTTCCCAACCTATAAATATTGGGGCCCGGGGCTCAGTCTTCTTCTTAATCTATACTTGCTCCTAGGTGATCTCATGGTCTGAAATCTCTTCTATTCAGTTTATATTTCTAGCTCCAACTTCTCCCTAAAATACAGATTTGTATGTCTATCCGCCTACCTAGTATTTCCACTCATATGCACAACAGAGATCTCAAAACAGAACTCCTGATTTCCTCTCAAGAAAAACCTCTTTGTTCAGCATTTTTCTTCAGCTCACTAAATGAGAATTTCGTTCTTCTAGTTACTCAAGTCAAGCACTTTGAAATTGTCTTTTATTTCCTTCTGTCTCATATCCTTCTAATTCTACAATAAATCCTCGGACTTAAACTCCTAAAACTTACCCAGAATCTGAACACATCTTATTATGTCCATCACTCAAATGTTTCTTTATCAGAAGCATTTATTGGCCTTCCTGTCTAAAATAGGGACTTCCTGGGTAGCTCAAACGGTAAAGAATCTGCCTGCAATGTGAGAGATCTGGGTTCAATCCCTGGGTTGGGAAGATCCCTGGGAGAAGGACATGGCAACCCATTCCACTCTTCTTGCCTGGAGAATTCCATGGACAGAGGAGCCTGATTGGCTCCCGTCCACGGAGTCACAAAGAGTCGGACACGACTGAGTCTCACTCCAATGTTAATAGCAGCATTATTAACAGTTGCCAAGATATGGAAGAAATCTAAGCATCCATCAACAGATCAGTGGATAAAGATGTGGTATGTATATACACAATTGAATATTACTCAGCCATAAAAAGGAGTGAAATCTTGTTATTTGCAACAACATGAATGAACTTGGAGGGTATTATGCTAAGTGAAATAAGTCAGACAGAGAAAGATAAATATTGTATGATATCAGGACATATGTAGAATCCAAAAAAGAAAAAAATACAACTAAGTAGTGAAAATATAAAAGAAACAGACTCACAGGTATAGAGAACAAACTAGTGATTATCAGTGGGGAAAGGAAAGAGGGCAGGGGCAAGATAGGGGTATAAAATTAAGAGGTACAAGCTGTTATGTATAAAATAAGCCACAGGATATATTGTACAATACACCGTGCTGTGCTTAGTCACTCAGTTGTGTCCAAATCTTTGCAACACCATGGATGTAGCCCACCATGCTCCTCTGTCCATGGGAATTTTCCAGGCAAGAATATGTGAGTGGGTTGCCATACTGTCCTCCAGGGGATCTTTCCAACCCAGGGATCAAACCCAGGTCTCCCACATTGCAGGCAGAGTCTTTACTGTCTGAACCACTAGGGAAGCCCAATATTTTATAATAGCTATAAATGGAGTATAATCTTTAAAAGTTGTGAATCACTATATTGTCTACCTGTAACTTTTGTGCATCAACTGTACTTCAATTAAAAAAAAAGAAAAATAAGATTACAATATTGCCAAATGGGAAAAAAAATTCTCACATACACACATATACACAAATACATACTCCCTCAGTGACTTGTACCCTGCTTTACTTTTCCTCCATGGCACTTACCTTGACCTGACATGTTATATATCCATTTATTTATTTGTCGCCAGTCTTTCTGTGCTCTAGAATATAAACTACATGAAAGCAGAGACATTCTCTGTTTTGTTCGTTTCTATGTCTCCAGTACTTAGAACAGTTTCTAGCACGTAGCAAGCATGGCAAAGATGCTTATTGATTGAATGAATATGAATCACCATTTATATGAAATTTTAGTGAGATCTGAAGCCAGATGAACCTGAGTTCCAATCTCAGATTGATAATTACTTGCTGTGACCTTCAGTTACTTCCCTGATATATTTCCTTTTCTAATAATATGTCAAAGTATTATCATGAAGGTGAAAAAAATTATTGATAACACCCCTAGCATAAGGCCTGTGAACATTCAGGGACTTGGACTTATTATTTTTTTGTATCCCCACTGCGTTTACCACAGCTGTTACGTAGAGCCATTACGGTTCCATGTTGATTGAATTTTTTGCCTATCTGCATAGCTAGCATTGATTGTGGGTTTGTTATGTGCCAGACCTTGCATTAAATACTTTATAGTTACTTCCTCCCATAAATCTCACAAAAACATCACAAGTATTGATGAATGTTATCACTTTACAGATAAGGGAATGAGGCATTGAATTGTATAGTAGTACTCACTCAAAAACCACACAGCTAATATGTGGTAGATGAGGGTTCACATCCAAACTGCCTGACTCCAGCATCCAGGCTCTTAGCTGCTCCCTACTACTGCCTACAATATTCAGGCATTGTTCTCAGCACATGGAAACTGAAAAAAGAGAAAAGATTCATTCCTCTTTTAAGAAACTATGGTCCACCAGGAGAAAGGCACGGGCACTCAGCTCTAACAGTATGTTTTAACCCTGGCCGTGTATGAGAATCAGCTGTGGAAGGGCACAGGGCTGTCTCCGCCCCATTCTCCATGGAAATTGGCCCCAGGAATCCTGGTTTTTAAGATCCCTCAGGTGAATCTTAGGAGTAATCAGAGGCTAGAAGCTGAGTCTGTGATAAGCAGCGGCCATGACTGACGAATATCTTCAGAGCTCCAGGGAAGAGCTCTGAGAGAAAGCGATTGATCAGTTGTGGATCCCTTTGAAATGACAGACTAAAATCCTGCTGCTGACAAGAGGTTGCTTTTGGTCAAGATGTCTGGCAGAGAAGTGCCTGTCCTGAAAAGATTCAAGGTCAGTGCTGTCCTCTTAAACATTCAGTGAACCTCTATTGTGCATTTGTCTGCTTCACAGTAGCTATGAATTTGCTTCCTGATGTTTTATTCAAGTACTGGCTAAACTATCTACCTAATATAGAGAAAATCACTCAAGTTTTGTTATCTATCAAAAGGGGGATAAAAATGATTCACATACCAAATGTGCATTTGTTCAGCAAATGTGGTCATTCATACAAAGCGAGTAATGTGTTTCCAGGTGCAAATGGAGGGTTAGCTGTTGTTTTTATTAACTGGATTCATATTAGGGAAGCGCCTGGAAATCAGCTCCTGCCCTGTGCATTTTGACATGACGTGGTGGTGGAAAATATTCTGGCCCAGCAGTCTGGACTGGGTTCAAGTTCTCTTCTGACATTGGTGTCTCGGGAAAACGGCTAATCCTCCTGTGCCTCGTCAAACAATGATATAGCACCAGTAAAACTTGGTGGCATTGGTGTGAAATTGAGGGGTGCTTTGTGAAGTACTTGTCTTGAATCTTTGACTATTAAATCATCTTTCTGGGAGTGGTAACCCTATTTCAGGAATTTCTAATAAAAATCCATAAGGAATTCAACAGCGGGTAAGAAACAAGAAGGACAGAAAATAATGTTTAAGTAGAAGCCAATAAGGCTCCAGGTACTCTGCATGTATTACTATCACCTGGAGATAATCCTGCCTGATCGTATCCACACTTTGTAGGTGAAGATACTGATGGAGGACCGATAAGATGAAATACTGGGTTGACCAAAAAGTTTGTGTTCAGGTTTTTCCATGACAGCTTACAGAAAAATTCAAACGGACTTTCTGGCCAACCCAATATTTAGTTGGAAAGAGTTTGGCTTTGGAATCTGATAAACCAGAGTTCCAAACATGACTTCAAGTTATGTATCCTCTGAGTGTCTGTTTTTTCTACTGTGAAATGAAAGTAAATGATGCCTCCTTTTCATATTTATTAAAAGGCTAAAGACATTGAACGGCATGTGCCTGGTCACCGCTTAATATACTGTCTCTGCACTTGCTGTGATGGACTGTTTGTCCAGGTCTCACCAGTGAGTCTGGTTGCAGATCCTGAATTCCTTGCATTTCATCCCACTCCCATCAAAAAGCTTCCATTTGTTTTCTTTCTTTGATTCTTTCAACCTCCATCACCTTTCCCAGTGCTTGCCTGTAATATACATTGGTCAGTGTTGTTCTGAATTGTGTTTCTGAATTCATTATTTGTCTCTGGTAGTTGTGCCTCAAGGCAGTGCCTACATTTGGACTCAATTTTAGAAATCTAATAGAGAAATCAACAGTGGTGAAATCATCGTTATTAGAGAGTCTGGCCCATTAGTTTTCTGAGTCATTGTTTCTTCACTGGCAGACTGAGCTGGGAGGAGAGATAGGCTGAGATGGCCAAGGGCTTTGCCTTTGCAAGTGTCTGTAACAGCCCAGTCAGTAAGAAAAGCAAAGAGGAGGCAAAATAATTCAAAGATGTGCATGAAAGCCCTATCTGAATTATATACATGGGAATGTCACTTAACTTGAATATGTTTGGAGCAAATTCATTAGTCAGGGAACCTCCTTGCAAGAGAAGTTATTAATGTATTTATTCACTTATTTTAAAAATACAAAGAACACCTCCATCCTTAATGTCAAATATTGGCTAGGCAGTGGGTTCTCTGGTGGTAAAAATAGATATGGCTCAAACCCTGTTGGAAGAAAAACAAATCAAATGAACATAAATTGTGGCAAATGCTGCAATGCAGAGGACATGGAGTCAGGACAGGGCCTCAGAGGGGTTTGTAATGCACAGGGCGGTCAGGGTACTTTCCTTGGAGAAGTGTCAGAGCTGAGATCTGGTGAATGAGTAAAACTTAAGGAGGCAGGATAAGACAGAGAATCTTCCATGAAAGATCTTGTCATGGGTCATGGTGAACGTGAGGTCCTGAAGGAAGGCCAGTGAGGCTGGAGCACAGAGGCCAAGAAGGAGTTTGGAGGAGATTGAGGCTATGAATGCTATGACTCTATGTGTCTCTGTGGTGTGGCTGATGGAACTGGTCTTGATCCAAAGACCAACTGGAAATTATGAAAGTATATGAACTTGGGGAAAGAAGCCTGACCGTATCTGTAGCATGAAAGACTCTTCTGACTGCTGTGACAATAGAGAGGCTAAGAGGGCCTGGACATATTTTAAAAAGTTGGCCGCTCAGATGTGTGGTTGCTTTCCTAGAAGCAGTCCTTATGGTTGCAGTGCAGTAGACTTCTATTAATAGATAGTTCTTTGTACTCCCCAAATTCCTCAAGGTGCATTTGTGTATTATTAAAACAGTCTTACAAACACAGAAACCTGGCCATTGTCTTGCATTCAGACAAGGCAATTGTTATTCTAGATGAGCAATGGCAGGAACACACCAGGCTGTGTTTCAAAGAGGCAGTAAACACTATGAGCACTGAAAAATAGAGTGTGTTCACTCTTCCAGATACAGCATTGCAAAGCACAATATTTAGAAAGAAGAGAAAGGCCGTCTTAGGATAAAACCATTAAAAATGTCATCATATCTTGTTTGTTCGACAAGAAATAGCTGCTACATCCAAGCCTCTGGAGAGAATGGTACATATGCTCAGCTGTGTATCTTTATTTATAAACAGCAAGGTGGCCCTCTCAGGGGACTGCTAGCCAAAGGTCACTCTTTTAGGAGCAAAGGTTAGGAAGCCACATCCTACCTTAATTATAAACTCATCCTCTCATAGACCTGTAACCCAGATAGCATGTTTAAGCATGCAGTGGGAGCCCAAAACATCCTGCAGGAGCCAAGCAGGTAGCAATTACCAGAAATACATGACATTGGTATCATGTTGTGTGTACAGTATGTTCCAGCCCTGACTAAAGGCAACACAAGCTAGATAGACACCCCCCACCCAACAACAAAAAAAAAACTGAGAAAGGAAAGCAAATCCAAACCATGCTCCCAGGCCTTTAGGCCACCTGTTTCCATCCCACAGAAAAACGTTATAGAATTTTCATTTGGGAGATGACCTCTGATTCAGGGACCTTTGCAGGGTCCATGAACCACCTCACAAAATTCCTGGTAAGATAGTGGTGAAGAGCTAGCTTTCCGCCCAAGTAGGCCATTCAACTTCAGGACAGTGCTGACCATGCCTCCATCTTCAAGTTGCACTGAAATCTATTTCTTAGAACCATCAAAACAATTCTACATGTGCACAAAAATGCTTTGCATTCCCCTCTACAAGTTAAAGATCGTCATTCTCTCTTACTGGACTGTTCTCCCAATCCTACAATCCTTTTTCTCACTTCTTTTAAGGCTTTGTACAGATGTCATCCTTCAAATAGGCCTTCCTACCTACCTTCTCTGAAAGGACACACCTCCCTAGCACTTAACCTTGGTTTTACATCATATATTTTCTCACTGCTTCCCATGTTAGATGTTTGTATTTGTTTATCATTGTTTCCCCTCGCTAGACCATAAACTCTATGAGAGAGCAGGTACTTTGAGCCTTTGCTGCCCACTGTACCTGGTACATAGAACGTGCTTTCGTGCTCAGTCACTAAGTCAGGTCCAGCTCTTTGCGACCTCATGGACTGTAGCCCACCAGGCTCCTCTGTCCATGGAATTCTCCAGCCAAGAAGACTGAAGTGGGTTGCTGTTTCCTTCTCCAGGGGATCTTTCCAACCCAGTCTCCTGCACTGGCAGGTGGATTCTCTACCAATAAGTCACCTGAGAAGCCCATACTTAGCACATAGCAGGTGAGATAAATGTTGGTGTAAAAATATGATGATTCTTCATGGTTGGCAGCAAGAGTAGGCAAGTGGAGTGACCTGTGTTATGTTTGCCTTTCTTCTTCTAGGACAGTGGTCCCCAAAGTCTAGCCCACATAAGATTAGAGTGCTTAGTTTAAAATGCAGATTTGGGGGCTCCCACACTCTCTGCTGAAATTCTGAATCAGTGAAGCCAGAGTGGAGCCCAAGAACTTCCATTTTTAAGCTCCACTCTAGCATCTGTTGAGGAAGGAACCCCAAGTGCAGTAATTCAAGAGGCACTGTCCTAGGTTAACAGAGAGTAAAGAAAATAAAAGCAACACGGCTAAATGTTGCATGGTTTCCTTCCTCCCTCCCTCCATATCTAGCCCAAGATGTGGAAACTGTAGAGACAGCGTCAGAGAGCAGTGTTGCTCAAGAGAAGGGGGTTAGGTGAACCCATTTGTAAACACCCTGATTCTAAATCTCAGTTGGGAGATGGCATGATTGCAGACCTGCCAAAGATGGGTGCACTTGGGTGAACTTAGAAGCAAAGGGTTAACAATCATTTCCTCCCCTACCTGAACACAGAGTATTTTTCTGAATGGCTGCTGCAGCCTGTGAGTGGGGCAGGGCATCACCTTGGTCCTGACAATTTGCATCAAACCAGATGCATAGCCAGAGCTGGAAGAGACAAGGCAACCATGTTCAGAGCCCCGCCCTCCACCATGCAGAGAGATGAAGTGAACCGTCCAAGAGCACACAGCTAATTAGTGTCTGGGGCTTCCCAGGTGGCTCAGCAGTAAAGAATCCGCCTGCCAATGCAGGAGATGTGGGTTTGGTCTCTGGATTGGGAAGATCCCTTGGAGTAAGAAACAGCAACCCATTCTAGTATCCTGGCCTGGGAGATCCCATGGACAGAGGAGCCTGGCAGGCTATAGTCCATGGGGTTGCAAAGAGTTGGACATGATTTAGCAACTAAACAGCAACAACAATTAGTATCACAGAGAGAAGAGAGAAAGTCGCTCAGTCGTGTCCAACTCTTTGCGACCTCTTGGACTATACGATCCACGGAATTCTCCAGGCCAGAATACTGGAGTGAGTAGCCTTTCCCTTCTCCAGGAGATCTTCCAAACCCAGGGATTGAACCCAGGTTTCCTGCATTGCAGGCAGATTCCCACAGCTGGGGCTGAAAGCCAGCCCATGGTTTCACTGCAGTGTTTCGGCCTCAGTACTCCTTTGTTACTGGTTTGACAATAACAAATTCCTGACAATCCTGTGGATACTTTAGGATGATAGGCTGGCCTGAGTAGAGAATCTGTGTGGAAGAGAGGCAGGGAAAGCCCTCCAGGGTACCCTGTAAAGACTTTCCTTCCTTTCCCACATCAGGCTTGGGTCCTGATAAGCCCTCAAGAGAAAACCAGTTTTGAGGTAATTTTAAATAACTGAGTGAGGTATGTGTAATGATATTACTATTTTACAGGTTTTTTAAAATAAAAGGAAGCTTATTTTTCTTTGAAATTGGCCCTATATACACACAGAATCAGCTGAAAAGACTATTATCTGATATTAAACTTTCGGGAATTTTCTTGTAAGTGCTATCTTCCCTGCTTTGTGTACCTAATAACGTGTCTTGGACCAGAGTATGGAACACCGGTTTCTCCATAATCACACCTCTCCAGTGCCGCTGAGCGATGGGCTGAACTTGATGGTGTAGAGCTGAGGGCTGGGGTTTTGGGGCAGTCAGATATTGCCCAAACAAATTCTGCTCCAACATCTCCTGCTCCAATCTCAGACATGCCACTGCGCCAGCCTGCATTTTTCTCTTCCCTGTCTAACTGCCTGATGTGAAGCTTGCTGTGCATGCTGGGAACAGCCTCCTTCAAATTCACTTCATTTGCACTCATTTCCAGTCTTCTGTTTGGAAATTGTATTTTTGGCTCCATTTCAGGTCAAGTCAAAGTGAGATGATAAATGGAAACGATCCTCTGGGTGAAGCACTGGCCAAGGCTTTAGTTATAATTTTCTATTGATCCTCAGACATGCTCTGGGCATCACACAAAATTATTATTTTTTTTGATACAGCACTATCAGATATAGGCTTCCCAGTGGCACAGTTGTAAAGAATCCACAGGTCAATGCAGAAGATGCAAGAGCTCAGTTTCCATCCCTGAGTCAGGAATATTCCCTGGAGCAAGAAATGGCAACCCGCTCAAGTATTCTTGCCTGGAAAATTCCATGGACAGAGGAGCCTGGTAGACTCAGTCCTTGGGATCAGGGAGAGTCGGACATGATGGAGCACACGCACACATCAGATATTGGTGCAGACCTCAGTGAACTGATTAAAGTCTGAAGATCCAGGGATACCCAACCTTCATTTAAAGAACCACTTCCCTAGCCAGATGTGGTTTTGATATCTGAAAGAAGAAAGGCATCTTCCACTCTGTATATTTAACTCCTTAAAAGGTTGACTATGTGGATTACAACAAACTGTGGAAAATTCTTCAAGAGATGGGAATACCAGACCACCTGATCTGCCTCTTGAGAAATCTGTATGCAGGTCAGGAAGCAACAGTTAGCAACACGGAACAGACTGGTTCCAAATAGGAAAAGGAGTACGTCAAGGCTGTATATTGTCATCCTGCTTATTTAACTTATATGCAGAGTACATCATGAGAAACGCTGGGCTGGAGGAAGCACAGGCTGGAATCAAGATTGCTGGGAGAAATATCAATAACCTCAGATATGCAGATGACACCACTCTTATGGCAGAAAGTGAAGAAGAACTAAAGAGCCTCTGGATGAAAGTGAAAAAGTTGGCTTAAAGTGCAACATTCAGAAAACTAAGATCATGGCATCCGGTCCCATCACTTCATGGCAAATAGATGGGGAAACAGTGGAAACAGTGTCAGACTTTATTTTTTGAGTCTTCCAAAATCACTCCAGATGGTGACTGCAGCCATGAAATAAACAGATGCTTACTCCTTGGAAGGAAAGTTATGACCAACCTAGATAACATATTCAAAAGCAGAGACATTACTTTGCCAACAAAGGCCCATCTAGTCAAGACTATGGTTTTTCCAGTAGCCATGTTTGGATGTGAGAGTTGGACTATAAAGAAAGCTGAGCACTGAAGAATTGATGCTTTTGAACTGTGGTGTTGGAGAAGACTCTTGAGAGTTCCTTGGACTGCAAGGAGATCCAACCAGTCCATCCTAAAGGAGATCAGTCCTGAGTGTTCATTGGAAGGACTGATGCTAAAGCTGAAACTCCAATACTTTGGCCACCTGATGCAAAGAGCTGACTCATTTGAAAAGACCCTGATGCTGGGAAAGATTGAAGGTGGGAGGAGAAGGCGACAACAGAAGATGAGATGGTTGGATAGCATCACTGACTCAATGGACATGAGTTTGAGTAAACTCCAGGAGTTGGTGATGGACAGGAAAGCCTGGTGTGCTGCATGGGGTTGCAACAAGTTGGACACGACTGAGTGACTGAACTGAAGTGAAAAGGTGGCCTCCCAAAGCTTCTAACTTAACAGGTAAATAACTGAAGTAAGATACATTCCAGGAAACGTGCCTGGGACTTAGCAGGGACTCAGTAAACGTTGGCTTCATTGTGGTATTCCACCTGCCTTTCTCTACAGACACAACCAAGTGTTGGCTCATTTACTGGTCCTTGTATTAAATGTTTCTTGTGCACCTATAATTTGTTTGGCATGGTTCTAGACACTGAATGTGTGTGTTTTCAGTCACTCAGTCATGTCTGATTCTTTGTGACTCCATGGACATCAGGCTCCTCTGACAATGGGATTTCCCAGGCAAGAGTAATGGAGTGGGTTGTCTTTTCCTCCTCCAGGGAATCTTCCCAACCCAGGAACTGAACCCAAATCTCCTGTGACTCCTGCATTGGCAGGCAGATCTTTCACCACCGAGCCACGGGAGAAGCCCTAGACACTGAACATCTAGGAGTATAAAGATAGTTAGATCCCTGCTCTCATGGCCTTAAGTTCTCTAGAGGAGACAGGTGATAAACCATCACAACCATTCGATCTCAAGTAAGAAAGGAGCCAAAACAAGACCAAAATAAGGAGATTCAGGTAACATTTAAAGTGATGTCCTTGCATATTATCTAACTGTAGAAATACCCTCCAAATTGGTCTTCTGGCAAATAAGTTTCATACCTGGTGGCCTTGGCAGCCTTCAGAGCATTCACAGCTCCTTTTGGGTGCTTATTGGACAGTATTTCTCAGGTCTCTGAAAACACCTCTCCTTTCCTACCTGGTACACAGAATGGTGGGCAGGTTGTCAGTAGCATGCTCTTCCATAAAAGTAATGCCCTCTGGGAGCTGAGGCTGCAGGTCCCAGGGAAAGTGTAAATTCATCATATGTTTTTAAAGCCTCTGTGAGGCACCAGGCAGGGTTCCGTCTCTAAGGAAATTTAAGGAAGGAAGCAAAGCAGCTGCTATACCCCTAACCTTGTGGTGCTTACATTCTGGTTGGGGAAAAAGATGACCACAAGTAGACATCAATATCCAGGAACTTACAAATAGTCATCAGGGCTGGGAAGAAATTAAAAGCAGGATAAAGAGAATAGCGAGTGACTCAGGAATGGTGGCCTGCTAGGCATAGGGTGGACAGGAAGAAATATGTTTGAGCTGAGGCCTGTCTGATAAGAAGGAGCCAGCCATGCAAGGAGCCCAGGGAAGAGCTTTGGAGGTAGAGGTACCTACAAATACAAAGACTGGAAGGCTGAAATAAATTGGCAGTCTTGCTGGAATATTGTATTCTTTTGTAGTAGACTTGATAGCTTTGTTTAAACATAATCTTCTCATATATTCATTATACACTTCAAAGAAGCAGAGTATACTAGTAGTTTAAAAACCTTGGATTCTAGAGACACTGTGCTTAAATTCTACAATGGAGTAACTTAATAATTTACCCTTAGAGTCAGACTGCCTGGTTCCACCGCTAGATTTTTCCATCCACTAGCTGAGAGACTTCTGGAAGCTTACTTAATCTTTCCGTGCCTTGTTTGCCATCAAAAGGTGATGTTGTGTGCCTGTTGATGATGAGTGCCTGTTGCATGGGAATCTTTTGGTAATAAATTAAGGTAAACATACAGTACTTACCAACACAGGGCAAGTGCTCAAAGTATGTTAGCTATGGTAAACCCTCCATTCTTTTCTCCAGGAGTGCATTTTCTTGATCACTTTTGCTGTTCTTTTTATCCTACCGATCACTCATTGAATAGATTTCTGAACGATCAAGTGGAAAATAATTTCCCCAAATCTTCAAGACTTGGACACCATTATGGAACTGGATAAATGCAAAGCTCTATGTTTAATTTCTTCAAAATGTATATATTTAGTGCTTCATCTTATGGTTCTTTGAAATACCTCATGTTTATGAAAATAATTAGCTATTAAATGATGAAAAAAAAGTTGTTACAAGATAACAGCTATATTTATTCAACACATCCTTGTTGCTTATCTATTTTATACATGTTGTTAAGTTGCTAAGTCGTGTCCGACTCTTTGCAACCCCACAGACTATAGGCTGCCAGGGTCCTCTGTCCATGGGATTGTTCAGGCAGGAGTACTGGGGTGGGTTGCCATGGGTTCCTCCTCCAGGGTATCTTCCTGATCCAGGGATTGAACATGCATCTCCTGCATTGGCAGGCAGATTCTTTGCCACTGAGCCACCTGGGAAGCATTTTATACATAGTAGTTTGTGTTTCCTAATTCCATACCCCTAATTTTACTCAGATGGTAAAGAATCTCCCTGCAATGCAGGAGACCTGGGTTCAATCCCTGGGTTGGGTAGATCCCCTGGAGGAGAGCATGGCAACCCACCCCAGTATTCTTGCCCGGAGAATCCCCATGGAAGGAGGAGCCTGTTAGGATTCCTACAACCTATGGGATTGCAAAAAGTCGGACATGACTGAGCAACTAAGCACAGCACAATTTAATTACCCCTCCTCCCATCTCTCTCCCCACCTTTGGTAATCATTAGTTTGTTTTTTATATTTGTGAGTCTGCTTCTTCCAACTGTGTATAAATCTACAACTATCTCAAAGTTAAAACTTAATCTTAAAAATTAGAGAAAAAAGACTTGGGCATCATTGATATTCTTAAATAGTTTTCAGTGTAATTTCCTAGAGGTGGACCTCATGACAACCTCATTAAGTTCATTCTAGGTCCTGGACCATGTTTTCCTCAGGGGAGATAGTTGGGAATACTATATATCAATAGTATTTGTCCATAATTCTTTTTCTCATTTCCCTGCATTTTCATAGCATTTATTACCACCAGTCAATTATCCATGGTTTTATTATTATGCTTAACCTACAAGAAGAGAACCTCTAAGAGAACTAAGCCTTGTTTGCCTTGTTGAAGGCAAACATCCCCAGTCCTCTAATAATGTTACAACAGTAGAGCTCAGTAACAGCTTGTTGACTGAACTGATATCTACATACCCCTAGAAAAAGTACTAGGGTTGCTAATGGGTTGAGGACCCTTGCTTCTAAAAACATCCAATGTATTTCATGCAGTCAGAGCTGCCAGCTTCTCAGTGACCCAGGAGAGCAATGATTCACAGGGAGGATCTGATCCAATAAATACAAAATATTACACTCATTTATTATTCATTTATTCATGCAACAAATACTTATTAGGTCCTGACTTCATGCCAGGATGTTGGTACACAATGGTGAATAGAAAAAACATGGTCCCTGCCCTCAGGAGATTAGAGTCTTGTAATTAATCAAACTAGTTATTATAAAAAGCATCTTATCACCCGATTTGGCAATATCATCTTTTCATATGAAACTGAAGATTAGAACCTACAGAAGAAAATAAAACCTTCTGGCAATGTGCCAGTGAGTGGGCAGTCAGGAAATGCTATTCTTGGCCTGACTCATTCCTCTTCACATCGCTCCTGGGGGACTGGTTGTTTTCAGGGCTGTCTCCAGATGGCACACGTGTACATTTCCCCATGGCACACCACAGTTCCTCTCTCACCCTACACACACGTGCAAACACACGCCACCCAGTATGAAATGCTCATCAGCACCAAAAACCCATCCTGAGGAACCTGAAATAAAATTCAAAGTGGCACAAGAGCATAAGCATTTGCCAGTCTGAATACCTCTTTACAGCATGTAATATCACACCCTCGATTTGCCAGCTGCCTGTTGGTAAGACAAACTGGATCGTGCAGAGGAAAACTTTCTTTTAGCAAGGAGGCAAAGGCAAATATTGCACAAGGAAATCTCGGAGAATTTGCTGTTTGTTGGCAGAGAATCCAAGTCCATATATATAATCTCCAAGTCAAGGGTGAGACACCATCCTACTTACTTTCTATCCCCAAGTTACTGACTTGGAGCTCAGTTTTCCTTAGATCATGATGTCAGGAGTCACTCTGTCTTGAGTCTTGTCTGCTTTTTTTTCTTTTTATTGAAGTATAGTTTGACTTAGCATGTCATGTTAGTTTCAGGTGTAGAGCACAGTGTTTCAGTTATATATCTCTCTCTATATGTATGTATATATAAATGTATGTATATATTGTATATGTGTGTGTGTGTGTACTTAGTTGCTCAGTTGTGTCCAACTCTTTGTGACTTCACAGACTGTAGCCCGCCAGGCCCCTCTGTCCATGGGATTCTCCAAGCAAGAATACTGGAGTGGGTTGCTATGCCCTCCTCCAGAGGATCTTCCCAACCCAGGGATTGAATCCTCCTGCAATGCAGGCATATTCTTTACCGTCTGAGTCACCATATGTATATATATGTGTGTGTGTGTACATACATATACATGAATATATATATTCTTTTTCAGGTTCTTTTCCCTCTTAGGTTATCACAAAGTATTGAGTAGAGGTCCTTGTGCTCTACAGTAAGTCCTTGTTGGTTATCTACCATATATACAGTAGTGTGTCTCTGTTATCCCAACCTCCCTCTCATCTGCTATTAACACTGTGGTGAGCCTGTGGTTTTGCCTCATCCATAGACCATTTATCCCACAGCTTCCTTTGTTGTGATTTAACTGTTTCATTCATACAATTATATTTTCCCCAAAAAAAGCTGTAGATTCCTTGAAGAGTTGCATGTAAGTATGTTTGGACTCTCAGGTTAGATAGTCTGGGTTCACATGACCCTTCTGCATGCTAACCTCACTAACATATAGTTTGCTCATCTGTAAAGCTATGTTTATAACAGTATCTTTCTCAAAGGCTTAATATAAAGTTAAATAGGCTAATTCACAGAAAGTGCTGAGCAAAATTCCCGACACGTTTAATTTGCTTAATATTTGCTAA
This sequence comes from Bos mutus, assembly GCF_027580195.1. Lineage (NCBI taxonomy): Eukaryota > Metazoa > Chordata > Mammalia > Artiodactyla > Bovidae > Bos > Bos mutus. Next base: position 97,965,136 of record NC_091623.1, on the reverse strand, counting down.
GTATTTCTTTAATATTTTGCACCCCCACCACTGGCTGATCTAGACACAAAGGAAGCCACCACTGAAACGTCATTGATTTGAAAAACAACCTTCCTAACAGTATGATTGTGTAACTATATTTAATGGATTTCACATCAAGGCTGATTATCCATATACAAAAAGATAATCACATTTTATACCTCAAGATGTTAATATAGAAAATTAAAATTCTAAGAAAGTTTGTTGAATAGAAGCAACCATTTTAAAAAATACTTTTTTAAAACAATTTTTAAAAACAATTTAAAAAAATCACATTGCAAATGCTTTAACACAATTCTACCTTTGTGATGCCAAATAACCAGATAGAAAATTAATTAAAATTTTAGTCAATTATCTAGACATCTAAACTCTCCTTTTCCATTAGTTTTCACCAAGACATTTACAGTTGCATAGAGACAGGCTATGGGTCCATGTGGTCTCCTATCGTCCTAAGATTTTCCTCAACAATTTTTCTCTCTTCATAGTCTCTTCTACTTCAAACCGTACACTTCTTGGTGGTATTTAAATGCATTTCTATGTTGCATGTAATTTTGCTTCTGGGTAACAGAATGAATTGGCCAAGCTAAGTCCCAAGGTTAATTGACTGAGCAAAGTCAGCCTTTCTGATTTTCTTGAACTCAAAACCTTGAGAGTCCACTAATTAGACAGTTGTTCTAATAGAACAGGAAAAAATTCACAGTCAGTAATCTGACTTTGGTTTGTCTTTCCTTCTGGGGAAAATGCTAAATTAGCTGAGTTCAGAGTTTGCTGTCAAAGTTTTATTTGGTCGCCATGATACAAATTTCTCTGTCTATCCTATTATCACTGATAACCGAAAGGCTTCTTGGGTGGGGCGAGTCAAAGTGATGCAAATTCCTCCTCATCCTACGTGATTCCTCAGTTCTGAGGTTCACTTGAGAAAGTCAAATGGAATATTGGTTAGCTTTGTGGCCTTGAGAAAATAATTGAAATATCACAAACTTCAGAGTTATGAAGTATGGACTGTATAACAGGATCTAATGTGGAGGACTGGTGTAATAAATAAATGAGATAATTGACCATATTGTCTGGCATGAATAAGAGACTGAAAAGTGAAAGTAAAGTCGCTTAGGTGTGTCTGACTCTTTGCAACCCCATGAACTGTAGCCCGCCAGGTTCCTCCATCCATGCGGATTCTCCAGGCAAGAAAACTGGAGTGGGTCACCATTTCCTTCTCCAGGGGATTGAGACTAATAAATGTTAAATCATTTTAGTTCCATAAGGAAAGAATATAGGTAGGGAAAAATTATGGATTTTAAGCTTATTCGGGAGTTGGTGATGGACAGGGAGGCCTGGCATGCTGCAATTCATGGGGTCGCAAAGAGTTGGACACGACTGAGCAACTGAACTGAACTGAAGCTTATTCTGTTTTTTTCTTTTTAAGTAAAGAAAGAATAAACGAGCAACAATGGTGGGAATTACCTGGCAGGTCAGTGGTTAGGGTTTGGTGCTTTCACTGCCGGAGCCCAGATTCAGTTCCTGGTTGGGGAACTAATCCCACAAGCCACACTGTATGGGGGTGGGGGGTGCAAAAAAACAACAAGCAAACAAAAAAACAACTATAGAGCAACAATGGTGTGAGAGACAGCTTCTCCATTTCATTCATCCATCTGTGTATTCCACAAAAAGTGGTGAGTATCTATTGTATGTCATATTATTTTTAGATGTTGGGGAGATGGTAGGGAGTAAGATAATCAAAAGAAAACACATCAACAAATAAGATAACTTCAGTTGGTTAAAAGAACTGTGAAGAAAATAATACATGACAATGTCATAATGAAAAATTATGTGTCCATAGATGGGATGGTCAGGGAAGCTCCAGACTTGAAGGGTGTGAGGTCATCAGTAACACAAAGACTAGGTAACAGGATCCTCCAGACAAAGGGTAAAAGGGACCTCAGGCATCAATGAGCTTGCTTTGTTAACATAAAAGGAAGCAGGGCAATATGGCCAGAGCTCAGTTAGCAAGTTGGTTTTATTTTTAATTGTAGTAGGAAGCTTGGGTGGTTTAAATCAGGACAGGGACATAGTATTTTATGTTTTTCTAAATGCCACTTTGGCTTCTGTGTAGAGAATCAGTTCAGTTCAGTCGCTCAGTCGTGTCCGATTCTTTGTGACCCCCATGGACTACAGCACGTTAGGTTTCCCTGTCCATCACCAACTCCAGGAGCTTACTCACACTCATGTCCTTTGAGTCAGTGATCGCCTTCAATCTTTGCCAGCATCAGTCTTTTCCAAGGGGTCAGTTTTTTGTATCAGGTGGCCAAAGTATTATAGTTTCAGCTTCAGCATCAGTCCTTCCAATGAATATTCAGGGTTGATTTCCGTTAGGATTGACTGGTTGGATCTCCTTGCAGTCCAAGGGACTCTCAAGAGTCTTCTCCAACACCACAGTTCAAAAGCATCGATTCTTTGGTGCTCAACTATCTTTATAGTCCAACTCTCACATACATACATAACTACTAGAAAAACCATAGCTTTGACTAGATGGACCTATGTTGGCAACGTAATGTCTCTGCTTTTTAGTAGGCTGTCTAGGTTGGTCATATCTTTTCTTTCAAGGAGCAAGTGTCTTTTAATTTAATGGCTGCAGTCACTATCTGCAGTGATTTTGGAGCCCCCAAAAATAGTCTCTCACTGTTTCCATTGTTTCCCCATCTATTTGCCATGAAGTGATGGGACTGGATGCCATGATGTTAGTTTTCTGAATGTTGAGCTTTAAGCCAACTTTTTCACTCTCCTCTTTCTCTTTCATCAAGAGACTCTTCTTCACTTTCTGCCATAAGGGTGGTGTCATCTGCATATCTGAGATTATTGATATTTCTCCCGGCAATCTTGATTCCAGCTTGTGCTTCTTCCAGCCCAGTGTTTCTCATGATGTACTCTGCTTAAAGTTAAATAAACAAGGTGACAATACACAGCCTTGATGTACTCCTTTCCCAATTTGGAACCAGTCTGTTGTTCCATATCTAGTTCTAACGTTGTTTCTTTACCTGCATACTGATTTCTCAGGAATCAGGTCAGGTGGTCTGGTATTCCCATCTCTTTCAGAATTTTCCACACTTTGTGGTGATCCACACAGTCAAAGACTTTGTCATGGTCAATAAAGCAGAAGTAGATGATTTTCTAGAACTCTCTTGCTTTTTTGATGATCCACCAGATGTTGGCAATTTGATCTCTGGTTCCTCTGCCTTTTCTAAATCCAGCTGGAATATCTGAAAGTTCATGATTCACATACTGTTGAAGCCTGGCTTGGAGAATTTTGAGCATTACTTTGCTAGCACGCAGAGAATAGAGGGAGTCTATCAGTGTTGATGGGAAAAAGAGGAGAGGCTTGGACAAGGAGGCAGCAGAGGTGATAGAGAATGGTTTTGGGTAAATTATTTTGGAGGCAGAATCAATAGGATTGTTAATGGATTGGACAAGGAAGTGTAGGGTCAATAGAGGGATGTGAGTGACATCCCCATAATGAAGGCTGACTTTGTATGTAGGATTACATTTTACAAAGAATGAGGATGAGACCTCAAACCATCCATATCCCTCCCAACTCTACTCCAGCCAAAAGTCATCTCAGAAAAGAAAGTTGAGTCTTCTCACATTTGTTCCACAAATAATCACTCAGTTTCCTTTACTGTGTTCTGGAATAAGTTATGGGTAGTGGTCAAACAGTAGGAAGCAAAAAAGACATACTTCTGTTCTAATGGAAGTTACATTCTAATGGTATGAAATAGAGTATAAATTATAAATAATGAAAAATCAGACACCTTTGGTCCCTACTGATAAAAATAAGAGCAGAATGGCATATTAGTAGTTGGTGGGTTGCTATATTAGAATATTTGTTAAGGAGGGCCTGTGTAAACAGTTTTTTCAAGCAAATTGACTTTGAGTTATGTATTAAACAGCTTCCCTAATAGCTCAGTTGGTAAAGAATCCACCTGCAATGAAGGAGATCTGGGTTTGATCCCTGGGTCGGGAAGATCCCCTGGAGAAGGAAATGGCAACCCACTCCAGCACTCTTGCCTGGAGAATTCCATGAACGGAGGAGCCTGGTGGGCTACAGTCCATGGGATCACAAAGAGTCAGACATGACTGTGTGACTAACTTTCACTTTTCACTTTATGTATTAAACATCTCTCAGGGACATCAAATAGGTCATTATTAGATGTCTGTGTCTAGAATATCAGGACGAGAACAGTTAGAAGTAGAGGTGGTATTTAAAGCTATGGGCCTGGGTTATCATTAAAATAAAAAAGAGAATAGGAGGAGGCCCAAGACCAAGCTCTTGGAATTCTCCAGTATTTATAGGGTACATATGAATCAACACAGATTGGAGCATCCAGACTTACAGCAGTAAAATCAAGGGACAGTGGCATTAGAACCATATATGCTGAACCTTCTCCCCCATCTTCCTCCACTAGCCTTTTATCCTCAGGGAATTTCAGATAATGATGACTTATTTAACACATATAATGGGATTTGGGTAGGGCCCAGCATTGAGACCCTGCTTCTCATTAATGTAGGGTGGTACACACTCAATCAGAATTCATCTGGCCCAAGTGTAGATGAGTAATTGTTTTGCTGTTGGAGGAAAGACAAGGCCTTGCATTGTGGAAACTCTGACATCAATCTGATCTTCCTTCTTTTAAGCTCATAGGCTTTTGAATCAGTGAGCTCTCCAAGGCTGGCAGAGAGGTATCTGATATACAAACAATAGTTAATTACTTCAGCCAGGCAACATAATGGGTTCTTTTCTAGGGGAACACAAACAACAAGAGAAAGCTTCTCAGAACACTACAGCTCTACAGAACTAGTCAATGTCGCACTTCTTGAAACAGCAGGCAGATGCCACAGGATAACCAGGAAGATAGCTTGGTGGAGGTTGGGAGGTACCAGGGAGAAGAAAGGTAAATTCTGGGGCCATGTCATAACAATATATGAAAGTCTTAAGCTAAGAAAATTAAAAACTTCAACAACTCAAATTAAGAACTCAATCAGTGTATTTAAGAGCTGCAGTAGAGAAGATTACTGACCAGGAAAGCAGGTCGATAAAATATATCCAGACTGAAACAATAGAGTAAAAAATAGAAATAAGAAAAGAGCCTAAAAGTTACACAGAACATAGTAAATAGGTCTAACTTTATATCAAAAGTCCAAGAAAAAGATGAAGAGAGGTAACACGCAAAATCAATACTTGAGAAGACTTGCTGAAATTTTTCTAAAAGTGATGAAAATCACTGGGCTACAATTAAACAATTGTTGTGAATGCCACTTGAGATAAAATCATTAGATCTATCATAGTATTACTGTTAAAAATTAAAAACAAAGGAAATCTTAAAAACAGGGACAAAATCATGTTACCATTAAGCAATTGCACAGCTGAGTTTTCAATAAAAATTATGACATCCACAAGACAATGGCATGACAGTTTTAAAAATACTGAAAGAAAATGTCACTAGTCTAGAATTCTAGGGCTTCCTTGGTGGCTCTGCAATAAAGAATCCTCCTGCCGATGCAGGAGATGCGAGTTCGATCCCTGGGTCAGGAAGATCCCGTTGGAGAAGGAAATGGCAACCCACTCCAGGATTCTTGCCTGGAAAATCCCATGGACGGAGAAGCCTGGCGCGCTATAGTCCATAGGGTTGCAAGAGTCAGACAAGACTTAGTGATTAAACAACAGCTAGAATTCTATATCCTCTGAAAATATCCTTCAAATATAAAGGCAGAATAAAGACGCTTTCAAGTAAATAAAATCTGGGATTATTTATTACAAGCAGACATGTGTGTGTGTGTATGTGTATTTTAATGAAAAATATATGGGCATCAACCCAGATCACACAGAAATCTGGGCAGAGCTAGGCATGACCGCTAGTGATACCAATTGTCAAGCTGTGGTCCCTCCCACTGTGGTACAGGTGTAGCTACCTGACACTGCTCTGTTAACCACCTCTGCTAGTTCCAGGTTGGCAAGGCCCAACCAGGAGTCACTGTCAGGATGTTATAGAGATCATCTTTGGGAACTGGTGTAAAAGTCACATCCTCAAAGTCTTTAAAGTGGCAGCCCAAATGGGAGACCCTTTTCATCAAACCAGCTTCTCTTATGGCAGTGGGATCATATTCCACTCCTTTTCATTTCTGTCCTCATGAGAGTGGGGCTCCCATGATAGCTGCAGAGTAGACATTTTTCCTTAGGATGGAGTGCACTTGTGTCTGGAGGGGATGTAAGTGGTTGCTCCTCAGGGACATGATGGGCAGCATGGGACATAGACAAGTGAGAGCCAGGCAGACATGCATTTTAAAATTCAGAAATGAATGAAAATCAGTGAGAAGTATTGACTATTGATGAAAAATTTTAAATGATAGCTTTATGTGTAGTTTAAAATACAGGTGAAAATAACATAAAGGAAGAAGGGAGAGATGAATAGAGTAAGGTATTCAAAATGTTTAGGGCTTTAGGTTTGGGGAAAGAAGAGTAAAATTGTTAGCACAAATTACATATATTCTAATAATTATTAGGTAAATATAATTTCTAGTGTAACCACTATTTTAAAAGAATAAAATAATCCAAAAGTAACCAACTGAGAGAAGAGAAAATTTTAAAGTTAAAAAAACAGATATCCAAAAGAAGGCAAAAAAGGAGGGGAGAAAAATATAAAACAAGTGGGGCAAGTAAAATAAAAATAAACATGTGTTCAATTAATTACAGTAATTATAAATGGGCTAAAATCTCCTAAAAAGCAAAGGTTCTCAGACTGAATTTTAAAAATCTATACTGTATATATAATAAAATCTCTTAGCAACTATATGTGGAAGAGAGCATTTTAACATGATGAAGGGTACTACAAAAATCTTATACCAAAGTCCATACTTAATGGGGAAATGGTGAAAGTGTGCTTACTGGCCATTTTTTAATGGCCAATCTTTTTAATTTTAGCCATTCTAATAGATGTATAGTGGTATCTATCGTGAATTTAATTTGCATTTCTCTAATACCTAGTCCATTCTAAAGGAGATGGTCCTGGGTGTTCTTTGGAAGGACTGATGCTAAAGCTGAAACTCCAGTACTTTGGCCACCTCATGCAAAGAGTTGACTCATTGGAAAAGACTCTGATGCTGGGAGGGACTGGGGGCAAGAGGAGAAGGGGACGACAGAGGATGAGATGGCTGGATGGCATCACTGACTCAATGGACATGAGTCTGAGTGAACTCTGGGAGTTGATGGACAGGGAGGCCTGACGTCCTGCAATTCATGGGGTTGCAAAAAGTCGGACACAACTGAGCGACTGAACTGAACTGAATACCTAATGAGGGGCTTCCCAGTTGGCTCAGTGGTAAAGAATCCACCTGCTGACACAGGAGATGCAAGTTTGATCCCTGGGTGGGGAAGATCCCCTGGAGGAGGAAATGGCAACCCACTCCAGTAATCTCGCTTGGAGAAACCCATGGACAGAGGAGCCTGACAGGCTACAGTCCGTGGGGTCGCAAAGAGTCGGACACAACTGAGCATTCGTGCAGTAACTAATGAAGCTGGACAATTTTGCATGTTCATGTTCTTATTTTTTATCTGTATTTCTTCTTTGAAGTACCTGTTAACATCTTTTGCCTATTTTTCATTAGGTCGTTTGTTTTCCTACAATTGAGTTTTTAGTTCTTTATACTAGTTACAAGTCATTTATCAGATACATGATTTGCAAATATTTTCTCATAGCCTATGGGTTTCCTTTTTTCTCTCTTCATTTGTTTTAATTACTTTTAGCATATTATCTCCTCTGTTGATTTATTATCTATACCTCTTTTTTTTTTTTTGTGGTTGCTCTAGAATTTGTAGTATAAATCTAATTTATAACAGTCTGAGTATTATACTAAACTATAATAAATGTATAATATATACAGCATTATTCCTTTGCACTTGTGATCTTTATGCTACTATTTCCACATAGAAAATATGTGTACATATATACAATATATGTACATACGATGAAACACAATTCATTGTTACTCTATTTTGTTTAATAAGTTAGATATTTGGTCAAGTAAGTCATTTTTTTAAAAAAAATTATAAAATGAGAAAAGTCTTTTATAGTTATGCAGCTCTGAAAAACCCTTGGCCAAATTAATGGAAGCCCTAGAGAAGACAATGGCACCCCACTCCAGTACTCTTGCCTGGAAAATCCCATGGATGGAGGAGCCTGGTAGGCTGCAGTCCATGGGGTCACTAAGAGTCCGACACGACTGAGCGACTTCACTTTCACTTTTCACTTTCATGCATTGGAGAAGGAGATGGCAACCCACTCCAGTGTTCTTGCCTGGAGAATCCCAGGGACGGGGGAGCCTGTTGGGCTGCCATCTATGGGGTCGCACAGAGTCGGACGCAACTGAAGCGACTTAGCAGCAGCAGCAGCAGAGCAAAGATGGTCAGGAATGGACAGCTCTAATACCCATGCATCATTCGTTTCATTGCTTTGGAGCATCCTAGGGAGAATATAGCCTTGATGTTGATGCTTTGGTGAATCCTGAAAGGGTGGCAGCTGGAAGATTCGGTTAACAACACTCCTCATAGCACATAGTCCCTGAAGGAAGATCCGAACAGAGCACTCCCATGGCTGTCATACAGAATAATTGAACTCGGGAATTCCTAGCCTGGGAATTGGAGGAAGGATTATCTAGGGACATATGTAAAACAATGACTAAGTGATTATTTACATTGGACAGTGGAAAGGCTAGGTATTCAGGTCACATATGAGAACATTTCTTTGACTATTTGTTAAGGCATGGGCCACTTTGCTGTATTTTGGTGATATACCCTATATTTAAAACACTGTGATTTCAAACTATAACCTTTCAGACTAATGGATATTAAAAAGCAAAGTAAAAATACTTAGCTTGTATTAGCTCTCATTTCTCAATGTTTTCATAGTTACATCATTTTATTCACTGTGAAAGCTAAAAATCTTCCTTCTCTCCCACCCCCATGCTAGTCATAGATACCTTTATGCATATATCTCATTCTAAAAATATTTATTGAGCACCTAATATACTACAAGCATTGCCTTATGAACTTTCTCTTATTTTGACTACTAACAGTATCAACAAATAATTTACATTGAATCTTTTTTACTTAACTTGCTTTCCTTGACCTCAGCAGATCACATTTGTATTTTTAAACAGCTACTGTTGTGAATAGCTTTGATTGTTGAACAGCAGTTATTTAAATATTTATGGTCAATCTGTTCCAAAACAATATTGAAAGCAGCAGTGCACAGTTTAAGAAATACATAAAAATCAATGGGGCAAATTTATGTATCAGAAGATCTACATTTCTAACTATGTGCCAGATTTTCCATTTATAATTCTTGCAAATGAAACACTTCGGGTAGTCATAAATACTAACCTCTCTGAACCTTTCTCAGTGAATTATGGTCTTGCAGTAATAAACAGAGAGTAGGGTTTGATTTGTAGGCTGAACTATACAAAGCAAGAACTCAATGCTAATGCCTTTGATCATTCTTGTTCATTTTAACTGGCCAAGAGGGAGATGGCAAGAAGTCTTTGATAACATTATCACCTTCTGTTCTAATTGTGCCTAGTGTCTGTCTTGACACATTTTCTGCACAGTAGCTGTCCCTAACTTTGTGTTTGGCATGGAGAGGACATTGTTAAATATTGTTTATAAATTTGATAGTCTAAAGTCAGCATTGCTGCTGCTGCTAAGTCGCCTCAGTCGTGTCCGACTCTGTACAACCCCATAGATAGTAGCCCACCAGGCTCCCCCGTCCCTGGGATTCTCCAGGCAAGAATACTGGAGTGGGTTGCCATTTCCTTCTCCAATGCATGAAAGTGAAAAGTGAAAGTGAAGTTGCTCAGTCGTGTCCGACTCCCAGCAACCCCATGGACTGCAGCCTATGAGGCTCCCCCGTCCATGGGATTTTCCAGGCAAGAGTACTGGAGTGGGGTGCCATTGCCTTCTCTGTGTCAGCACTGAATGCTGCTTAATTCATCCTGGACCTTGGTTCCCCTGCAAAAGGTCCCATGAGAAGCCCAGCCTAATACGACATCGATTCCTGTACTGCTGGTCCCAAATGATTTAGTTAACTAAGCTCTTTCTTTTTTTATTATCTTTTCAACATTTACTCTAGGAACTATATTTACTGTAGTTTCTAGAATCTAGATACATGAGATTTTCTATTTAGAAGGGTCTTTAGGGATAATATAATCCAGGGATAAAAAACATAATTTAGTTTCTCATCTTAATAGGAAGTGATAAATGATGTCTTAAAGGGGACTTAAGGCAGGAGCACCAGATATTGGGACTTCGAAACTGAGTCCAACTATACATCCTGACAGGTGGCCATGAACCTTGGCTCAGACGCTTCTAAGGCAGCAATACAGTGCTTTTCAAAGTGGCTCATGTTGTTACTAAATGATAGAAGTCCTAGTTAATTAGCTGAAATCTTCATGTCTACAGCTTACGCACTTTGAGTTCTGCTTTTTTGGAGTCACACAAAAATCAGTATACTCTTTTATTCTATGTGGTAGTACTTTATATATTTGACACAATTTTTCTGAGCTCTTTTTCTGTCAGTCTCCAGTTTTCAGCATCTTTGACATTTGTATTTATGATGCTGAAAGTTTTCCAACAGAAGTTCTGAAATAACTGCAAGGTGTCTGTGTGTGTGCATGTGTGTGTGTGTGTCCTAGATTATAATTCTTTCAGGCCTGGAAGACTTCCTCACATGAAAAGCAACACGGTTCTGTTTTGACTATGTTCTAATTCATCCTGGGCTTTAATTCCCTCTTAAAGACATTGGTGCTACCTTTCCAGTTTGAAGATCGTTCCCCTTGATAGGATAGATAAGCAATGGAAATGCTAGATGCTTCTCCTCTCACTGTCATCCATTAACATTACATCATCTTTTCCAAGCAGCAGGCTTAACCTTTTCTTGTTTTTCTCCTTGCTCCAAATCTAATTTAAAATGCCTCTGCCAAATCTAAGAAACCTTTCAGTCCTTATCTTATTTTGCATGGAAGCTGTGTTGGACACTGTTGATCCATCCCCCCTTCCTTAAAACCTTTACTCCTTTGACATTAGCAATTTATTTTCATTTGATTCTCCTCTTCTTTTTCTCGATGTTTTCCTAATTTACTTCCCCTGTGGCCTCCTCCTCCTCTGCTTTATCTGCTGTGTTTACCAGGATTCTGGTCTCTACATAAACTCTACACTTGAGTGAGTTTCTACACTCTCATGTTTAACCACCCTGTATCCTGATATGGATGAGATGGTTGGATAGCATCATTGACTCAATGGACATGAGTTTGAGCAAGCTCCAGGAATTGGTGATGGACAGGGAAGCCTGGTGTGCTGCAATCCGTGGGGTCACAAAGAATCGGACACTACTGAACTGAACTGAACTGATCCTGATGACAGTGAAACCTTATCTTCAGCTCAGATTCCTTCCCTGTTGAGGACTCTGAGTACTGGTGTTCCAGTTTGAATGGAAACTAACTTGTCATCATCTTCCCATGTGCCCAGCCCCTCCTTCGCTTCTTCTCATCAAAATCCTTTCTTGGTGATTGGCATTCCCTTCTGCACAGTCATCCAAACAGAACCCCAAGCTCCTCTTTTCTCCCATCTAGTTCATTACCATATCCTATTGATTTTGTTGCCGTTAGTTCTTTTTTTAAATTAATTTTTATTGGAATATAGTAGCTTTACAATGTTGTGTTAGTTTCTATTCCAGCAAAGTGAATCAGCCATACATATATACTTATACTCCCTCATTTCTGGATTTCCTTCCCATTTAGGTCACCACAGATCATGCCTACAGTTCTTGATTTCATCTCTCCACCTCTTACCGTATTTCCCTGGTTAGCATTTCATTTTTATAGCTTGGAGCTGTTTAGTAGTCTCCAGACCTGCTTTTGTATTGTTGCTATTTGTTTGTTTGTTGCTTTGATTCTGGTGTTCCTCCGGTCTAGCTGCTACACATAGCCAGAGGAATCTATAAAACAAAAATATGATCATATCCCTACTCCATGTAAACTTCTTCAGGTCTCCCCTTTCCCTGCAGAATTGCGCTTAGGATATACTATGACTTGCCTACAACTCTCTCTCCAAATTCATATTTTCATGTTCTTCGCTCTGGAACAGAAGCTGCAGTCACACCACAATGCTTGTAATATCCAGCGTGTATCATGCTGTTTCAAATCTTCTTGCCTTCGCTTATGCCATGTCTTTTGCCTAGATAAAATGCCTGTTCTGCTCTTGTTCTTTTGACTGATTTTCACTCATCTCAAATAGTTTAGCTCAGATATCACCTCCTCTAGGAAATATTTCCCAAGCAACACATAAGGGCTGAATATGCTCCGATGTTCCCATAACACCCTGGGCTTGCTTTCATTCAATCACTTACTGTGTGTATTGACTCTCCAGGGAATCTGTATATAGTGCTCTCTCCTCAGTGCAGGGACCGTGTCTTGTTGAATTTTAGTTTTGTTCCTTGACTTTCTTCCCTGACCTTACATTTCCTTGGGACTATTTTATAATGATTTAGGTTGATATTTTCGTACGTAATGAATTCCTCTTGTACACTTGGAAACAATTTAAAAAACCTAATGTTAGCAGTTTTCATATTCTATGCTAACAATATCTGAGAACTAAAAGTCAGATAGGAATGGATTTACTTGCTAGAAGATGATTGCCAAAAAAAAAAAAGCTCTTATCTTTTTAGCAAGTATCTTTAACTTAGAGGAAAAACTCTTGGTCTTAATTCTCCAATTTACTCAGTAAAAATTTACTGTGTATCTAGATATATATAGAAGTAAATTAGATATTTATCTAATTTCAAAAAGCTTACAGCTTAGCAGGAAAATAACATACATCAAGGAAGAAATTATATTGGTGATAATACTGTAATAGCTAACGTTTATTGAGATCAGACTTATGTCTATTATCTTGTTTAACTTCATAGTCATATTGTAAGTAACCTACCATCCTCATTATCGGAGAACCCAGACTTAGAGAATTAGTAATACACTCAAGGTCACACTTTTAGATTCGTGGGTTCTTTACCACTAGAGCCACCTGGGAAATCAAAACCCTTAACCCTGTGCTGTATTCTCTGCAATACTATGGTATGTTATGAAGGTGAGTCAGCTAACAGTAAGACTCAGAGAAAAGCGAACCAGATGGCTTCCTGCTGGAGGGATCAGAGAAGGCTCCATGAAGGAGATGGCATTTGATCTAGGCCAGTCATGTTGAAATGTGGTTAAAAGTTAGACCTTCAGAGAGGCAAGGAAAGGACACTCCAGCCAGGGCATATAGCTTCAGTACAGGCATGGAGGTAGATATGTGTAGCACGTGTGCTCAGTCGCTTCAGTCATGGCCAGCTCTTTGCAGCCGTGTGGACTGTAGCCCGCCAGGCTCTTCTGTCCATGGAATTTTCCAGGCAAAGATACTGGAGTGGATTGCTGTGCCCCCTTCCAGGGGAATCTTCCCGACCCAGGGATCGAACCCGGGTCTCCTGCATTGCAGGCAGATTCTCTACCGCTGAGCCACCAGGGATACATAATGTAAAGCAAGGGAGATTGGTTTGGATGAAGTGGGTGCGGGGGTGGGGGGGGAACTAGAACACAAATTGAAATATTTGTAGGTCATTCTATCTTACTGAGTCATATGAATTTCCTTCTAGAGTCGCAGAAAACCGAGAATTTTAGAACAGGGCAATGATATATGAAGATTAATCCCACCAAAGCCTATGAAATTGATGAGAGAAAACAAACTGTGTTCTGTGCAGGGGCAACATTAGTGAACCAAACAAAAATCCCTGCTCTCACGGAAGTCTTCTCATTGTAGGAGACAGATGATTAACAAGTAAACAACACACACACACACACACATTCATATGAACTCATATATATACATGAATGCTTTGTTAATTATATTATATGTGGGCTTCCCTGGTGGTAGTGGTAAAGAATCTGCCTTCCAATGCAGGAGATGCAAGAGACATGGGTTCAATCCCTGGGTCAGGAAGATCCCCTGGAGAAGGGAATGGCAACCCACTCTAGTATTTTTGCCTGGAATATTCCATGGATGGAGGAGCCTGGTGGACTATAGTCCATGGGGTTGCAAAGAGTTGTACACAACTGAGCACATACACACACACACACACACACACACACACACATACATATATAGTATTCTATATTATATACACACACACTGTGTGTCTCTGTTATGAGATGATACATTTTATTTTATATATGTAATATATATTATATGTATAATAATATATACATATATATTTACAAGGCACGTGTCTGTTAGAAGGTGATAAATGTTATGGATGAAAACTAAGCAAGGGAAGAAGAGAGAAAGTTCCTGGATAGGAATAAGAGGGCATTTACAATTTCGTATAGGATGGTGGTTAAAGGGCTTACTGAGAAGGTGACATATGGACAAAAGCATAAAGCAGATGAGAAAATGAGCCATGTGGAAATTTGAGTAAGAGTATTCGAGGCTGTGAGCATGGTGATCATTCATATTTAAAGTACAGCAAAGGATGCTCTGGTTTCTCCTAAGATTATATAGATCTTCTGCCTTTTACTAAAGACAGTGAAGAGGCCAAGGGGCTGGGGTGGACTGGGGAGGGGACAGTGGTAGAAAGAGTGTGCTGAGAGGTTACATGGGTAAGGAGCGCTGCGAGGACTTCAGCTTTTTCTGTGAGTGAAATGGAAGCCACTGAAGGGTGCTGAGTCAAGGTGTGGCCTGGTCAGACTTGGTTTGTAAAGGAGAATTCTGGTCCTTGATGGAGAATCTCTGTATGGACGAGAGCCATACGTGGGGACTGAGGCAGGAGGTTATTCCAGCGTGAAGGATGGTGCCAGCTGTGGAGCTGGAGGGTGGTCGCAGATGTGCTGACCAGTTACACGTGGCATGAGTTAGAAAGGCACCGAGAATGACTCCAATAGTCCCTGTTCTCAGCAATGACTCCTGAATGTGTTTGTCTTGCGGGGTTTGTGTTGGTATAGGTACACTTTTTATATGCTATGTTTTTAGCCCTTTCATTTTAGGCCACAAAATTGGAATTTCCTTTTGACAAATAAAGGATATCCCTACAAAGTGTGTGCTTATGAAGAAATACATAGCATACTGCTTTTGATTGAGACTTTATAAAGTGTTTTCTCATCTCATTTTCTACTGACAACATTTCTGTATGAGGATGCCCATAGTTGCACTAAAAATCCATTAAATTACCTCCAGGTAAAATATCTTGAACCAAAAAAGTACATAAACAAGCTTCAGAAAGTTAAGGAATAATTGCTTTAATAATAATTTCGTACTTGGGATAGTTGGTAAATTGGTAGCTATGTCTATATATGCCAAATATCTGGATATAACCTATAAAAATGATCTGTATGATATTAAAATTGGTTGGAACCATGTAGAGCTGTACCTTTAGAAGTTCAGATATTCTAAAATATTTGGTGCAGCTTGCATGTCCTAAAAATTTGAGTTTTTTCCACTATTCAACTATATGTCTGAGTAGGATATAGAAACTTCTACCAACTTTAATTTTTTTCCCCCTTATTATTCTTCCTCTTTCCGTTTTCTTTTAAAAAAAATTTATGTGTATGTATAAATGATTCGCTGTGCTGTACAGTGGAAAGTAACACGCCATTATAAACCAATTATATGCAACTAAGGATTAAAAATAAATAGAAAAGAAATTTGACTGCATCATCCTTAGCCGCAGCATGTAGGCTCTAACTGCCTGATCACGGATCAAACCCAGACCCCCTACATTGGGAGCATGAAGTCTTAGTAGATCACCAGAGAAGTCCCCTTCTTTCCCTTTCAAAACATATAT
The DNA here is from genome assembly GCF_027580195.1 of Bos mutus. NCBI lineage: Eukaryota > Metazoa > Chordata > Mammalia > Artiodactyla > Bovidae > Bos > Bos mutus. The sequence goes on along the minus strand of NC_091623.1, from coordinate 97,949,213 downwards.
AAACTTTCTAAGGTCCAAGTTAAGTATTGGAAATTCAAAGCAAATAAGATATATCTACCTTGAAGGAAATATTACTTAGGAATCTTTCTTAACCTCTTTTATAAAAGAATTCAAAGTGTTTTAAAGGAGTACATAAGCAAAAAAAAAATACGTAAATGACTGAAATGACTGATAAGCAAAAAGTTAAAAAGGTAAGACTAAAGAGCAAAGTTAGAAAAATAACATGAAGCCAGAAATAGTATCAATATAACAAGAATGCAAATCAAAACATTCTATAAAATGTTCACTGGGAGTTTTCTCCTAACCAGGGAAAAAGAGAAAACAGGACAGGATTCATTGCTATCAACAAGATTAAAGCTCACCTGGAGAATCCCATGGACAGAGGAGCCTGGTAGGCTGCAGTCCGTGGGATCGCTAAGAGTCGGACACAACTGAGCGACTTCCCTTTCACTTTTCACTTTCATGCATTGGAGAAGGAAATGGCAACCCACTCCAGGGTTCTTGCCTGGAGAATCCCAGGGACGGGGGAGCCTGGTGGGCTGCTGTCTATGGGGGTCACACAGAGTCGGACACGACTGAAGCGACTTTGCAGCAGCAGCAGCAGTTGCTTAAAAGAAGTACATTTTTTCCTGGTCCTCAACCAGGCAGACAATTTCCCCAGTGGGTAACAAGGCACACTGCAGGTTTTTTATAAAAATTTTCTGACAGTAACATAGCAATGGGTTCTTACAATATTTCTTAATTCAGGGAGATTGTATGTGGAAGCATAGAACAATAATGAGGCCCAAACAGTGTGAGAAAAAAACACATCCCCTTATGTTCTGAGGCATGAATACTGTTTACCTTGAGAATTGAGTGGCAAAAAAAAAAAAGTCAAGTTCAATTCCCTGAATAGAACTTAGAGTTCTGTTATTTTGATTGTTGGTTAACATTTGACAGTTAACCAAAGCAACTCTGACAACCAGCTGAACAGAGACTAGAATTGATTGCCCCCCATAGAGGATAAACAGCTTATGGAGGACAGTGGGACAGAATGGAAACCCCTGAGATTTCCGAGGTGTGCTTGGATGGGATGAGAGTAACAAATCACAGGGGCATGGCGTGGGTGACACTGAGTCTGACCTCAAGGGCTGGATATTATTTTCTTTGTTTAGTTTTTATTTTTGTACAATTTTTAAAGATTACTTTCCATTTATGGTTATTACAGAATATTGGCCATATTGTGCATGTTGTATAGTACGACCTTGAGCCCATCTTACACTCAATAGTCTGTACCTTTAATCCCTTACCTCTGCATTGCCCCTCTTTGCTTCCTGTCCCCAGTGGTAACCACTAGCTTGTTCTCCATAGCTGTGAGTTTGCTGCTGCTGTGTTACATTCAATAGTTTGTTATATTTTTCAGATTTCACAGATAAGTGAAATCATACAGTATTTGTCTTTCTCTGCCTGACTGATTTCACTAGCATAATGCCCTCCAAGTTCATCCATATGGCTGCAAACGGCAATATTTAGTCCTTTTATGGCTGAGTAGTATTCCATTGTGTGTGAGTGTGTGCTTGTATGCCACACTTTCTTTAAGGATGGATATGATTTTGATATGAGAGGAGAGGCCATTCCAGGCAGATGAGTTTAGGAAGGGAGTTAGTTTACATAGGATGTTTACAAACAGTAGAAACTCCTATTTGGTGAGGACAAATCGTCAGTCACAGCAAGCATGAGGCTGAAAAGACAGTAGAGACTCCAGCGTAAAGGTACCTTGAATAGATGCGGAGGAGTCTGAGTTTCCTCCTCGGAAAACCTCTCCTTTGACTTCCCTAGGCTCTCTAAAGAAACAAGAGTCCTGCCCCCAAATCTGTACATTGGGAACCTTCATATATTACAGAATTCAACAGGTATTTACTGCATTTACAAAAACTGTGATTTCCATCTTGGGAGCCAATGATGGTCTCCTTTCTCTACAAATATTTGTGTCGTAAAACATGAATGGGTGGATTCTTGGACTCTCTGGGAAGTACCAGCCATTTATTTTTATTTTTTTATTATTGTTCAGTCACTCTGCTGCTGCTGCTGCTAAGTCGCTTCAGTCGTGTTCGACTCTGTGCCACCCCATAGACGGCAGCCTACCAGGCTCCCCTGTCCCCGGGATTCTCCAGGCAAAAACACTGGAGTGGGTTGCCATTTCCCTCTCCAATGCATGAAAGTGAAAAGTGAAAGGGAAGTCGCTCAGTCGTGTCCGACTCTAGCGACCCCATGGACTGCAGCCCACCAGGCTCCTCCATCCATGGGATTTTCCAGGCAAAAGTACTGGAGTAGGGTGCCATTGCCTTCTCGTCACTCAGTTGTGTCCAACTCTTTGAAACCCCATGGACTGCAGCACACCAGGCTTCCCTGTCCATCACCATCTCCCAGAGCTTGCTCAAACTCATGTCCATTGAGTCAATGATGAGAGGATGTCCATCTCATCCTCTGTCATCCCCGTCTTCTGCCTTCAGTCATTCCCAGCATCAGGGTCTTTTCCAATGACTCAACTCTTCACGTCAAGTGACCAAAGTATTGGAGCTTCAGCATCAGTCCTTCCAATGAATATTTCTTTAGGATTGACTGGTTTGATCTCCTTGCAGTCCAAGGGATTCTCAAGAGTCTTCTCCAATACTACAGTTCAAAAGCATCAATTCTTCACAGCTCAGCCTTCTTTATGGTCCAACTCTCATACCCATGCATGACTACTGAAAAAACCATAACTTTGACTATACAGACCTTTGTTGGCATAGTAATGTCTGTGTATTGATGTTCACTGGTACTAAAGTAATGCTCAAAATTCTCCAAGCCAGGCTTCAGCGGTACACGAACCGTGAACTTCCAGATGTTCAAGCTGGTTTTAGAAAAGGCAGAGGAACCAGAGATCAAATTGCCAACATCCACTGGATCATCGAAAAAGCAAATGAGTTCCAGAAAAACATCTATTTCTGCTTTGTTGACTATGCCAAAGCCTTTGACTGTGTGGATCACAATAAACTGTGGGAAATTCTGAAAGAGATGGGAATACCAGACCACCTGACCTGCCTCTTGAGAAACCTATATGCAGGTCAGGAAGAAACAGTTAGAACTGGACATGGAATAACAGACTGGTTCCAAATAGGAAAAGGAGTACATCAAGGCTGTATATTGTCACCCTGTTTATTTAACTTATATGCAGAGTACATCACGAGAAACACTGGGCTGGAAGAAGCACAAGCTGGAATCAAGATTGCCAGGAGAAATATCAATAACCTCATATATGCAGATGACACCACCCTTATGGCAGAAAGTGAAGAGGAACTAAAAAGCCTCTTGATGAAAGTGAAAGAGGAGAGTGAAAAAGTTGGTTTAAAACTCAACTCAACATTCAGAAAACTAAGATCATGGCATCTGGTCCCATCACTTCATGGGAAATAGATGGGGAAACAGTGGAAACAGTGTCAGACTTTATTTTGGGGGGGCTCCAAAATCACTGCAGATGGTGATTGCAGCCATGAAATTAAGAGACACTTACTCCCTGGAAGGAAACTTATGACCAACCTAGATAGCATATTTAAAAGCAGAGACATTACTTTGCCAACAAAGGTCCGTCTAGTCAAGGCTATGGTTTTTCCTGTGGTCGTGTATGGATGTGAGAGTTGGACTGTGAAGAAAGCTGAGCACCGAAGAATTGATGCTTTTGAACTGTGGTGTTGGAGAAGACTCTTGAGAGTCCCTTGGACTGCAAGGAGATCCAACCAGTCCATCCTAAAGGAGATCAGTCCTGGATGTCCATTGGAAGGACTGATGCTGAAGCTGAAGCTCCAATACTTTGGCCACCTCATGCCAAGAGTTGACTCATTGGAAAAGACACTGATCCTGGGAGGGATTGGGGGCTGGAGGAGAAGGGGACAACAGAGGATGAGATGCCTGGATGGCATCACTGACTCAATGGACGTGAGTCTGAGTTGGTGATAGACAGAGAGGCCTGGAGTGCTGCGATTCATGGGGTTGCAAAGAGTTAGACACAACTGAGCAACTGAACTGAACTAAAATAATGATTATCAGTCCAAAAGACTTGTCTTGCTCTTTCTAAAGACTTTCATTTAAGATGCTGCATTTCATGTTTCTAACCTTACACACTGCATCTTTGGAATAAAGGTAATGCAAATCCACAAGGGACAAAGTGGAAAATCATGAACAAGTTATATGACTTGATAAACTACATGAAGCCTTGGGGGAGGTGGGGGGGAAGGTTTATTCTCAGGTCTCAAAGAAGTCAGAGTAAACCTAATCAGAAGGGAAACTTCAGAGATGACAGAAACAAGAGGTATTTGCTGATGACACTGATGGCTTACAGTATTCAGCCCACACTCTGTGCTTTATGTGTGTTATCTCAATCAGTTACTATAAACCTATATGATCAGTATTATTATCGTGATTTCATGGCTAAGGAAAAACAAAGGCCCAGAGAGGTTTAGCAATTTCCCTAACGTTACACAACTTGTAAACGGCAGAGCACTTGAACATAGCAGCTTGTCTCCAGAATGCCTTCTCTTTAGCACCACCCCTCTTGCCTATCTGTTTAAGGAAATGTTAGAGCTAGAAGGGTCTTTGAAGTCATAGAGCTCAGTGATTATCTGCCAGTGGCCCTTGGCCTGGTGGGATTAGTGTCAAGTGAATTCACCTTTAGGTCCAAAATGTCATAGGGCTTCAAAAACACTCAGTAATCAAATGAATTATATTTTAATAAAATATTTTTTAAAAATCAAAATAATGCAAAAACATATGAATAAAATATCAAAATTTAAATATAGGATCTCTGTCCACAATAAACAGTGGATCCTTCTGGAGTTCTTTCTCTGTTAATGGCACCTCAGCCCGGCTCCTGAAGCAGTATCATATCACCTGGGAGGGTGTTAGTAATTCACATCCCCAGGTGCCACCCTAGGCCTTTCAGTCACACACTTTCGAGTGCAGGAACAGCTATCCGTGTTTGAACTAGGCCCCCAGATGACGCTGATGTGAGTTCAAGTTTGAGAACCACTGGTCTATTCCAATGCCTTCATTGGACAGGTTGGAGAAAGTTGCCTGTTAGAGGCAGAGCTTGTGACTTCTCAAGTTTAGGGCCCTTTCTAGCCTACTGTGTTGCTTCCCCTTCCCTTGATTGGGTATGGTTGGTCACTTCTTAATCTGTTCTATGTTATTTGCCAGGATTTCTGTATGTTTCTTTTTAGTAGGCAAATCAATTTGCAACTGAAGATCATAGCGTTCTCTGTTGATGATGACACACAATCAGATAGAAAAGGAGCCACATAAGGCCCTCTGGGAGATGGTTTAGAACAGTGGTTGTTAACCATGGTGGCAAATTAGAAGCAGCCTAGGAGCTTGGGAAAATACCTCAGACCTCACTCAACCAAGTCAGCCAGAATCTCTGGGGATAGGGCTTGAATACTAGTATTTTTTTCTACGTGACTGTAATGTACATTCAGGCTTGAGAACCACTGGGTTGGCAAATGTGAGAGGAGCCAAGTCTGGTCTAAGGTGATGTTTACTGTCTGTTCACTAGTCATACAGTGGACATCATCCTCACCATCTTCCTTGTCGCCATCCGCTACACACCTCCACTCCAGAATCCCGTCCACATTAATGCACTTCTTGCTCCTCAGTTCATCCACTTCTCCGTCCCAGTCGCCATCATTTGGGAACAAGCCATCATCGTCTCTGCCCTCCGAAGAGTACTTTCTGCCTGCCCTCAGGCACTTCTTCAATCTGTGCTTCACCCTGGAAGCACAAAAATCATTTTAAAACAATAGTCTGACTGTATAAGTTGCTTGCTCCCCAACTTTAAAATTTCTCATGGCCTTTCCTTGCTCTCAGGATAAGAGAGCCTTCTGAACTCATCTGCCACAGTCCTGGGGGCGCTCAGCCAGCCCACCTCATCCATTCTTGCCTAGAAGTTTGCCATACTCTTGCTACATGCTGTTCCCTCTGCCAGGAATGCTCTTTCCCATCTTATTTGCCTTGTGAACCACTGAACATTTAGATTTCAACTGTGGTTTTACATCTCAGGGAAACCATCTTGATTTCTCTGAGGAGGGAAAATCCTCCTGTCATAATTTTTGTAATTATGGTTTTCCCTAAAGAACAGGAGAGGGGGGCTGAAATTCACCTGGGACAAGCCCTGTCATCAGTTCTTAGAGCACCCGCTGCTTCTTATTCATAACATAAATAACAGTTGCAATTTTATGTTTATTCATGTGGCCATTCGAATCACATATTTACCCTGCAATAGAATTTGTGAGGACAGGGACCTTGTCTTCTTCGGTGTACCGCTGAGTCCACAGCAGCTAGGTAGTCCTGGGAACACATCAGGTGCTCAATAAATATTTGCTTATAGAATGAATAGGTGAGCACCTAGCAACTATGGCAGCCTGCAATGAGTCATTTCATGGACTCAATGAATTGCATAGGCAAGGTCTCAGAACCAGAGACTAATTTTTAATCTAGGTTCTGATCCTTTCAAGCCCTGTTACCTGTGAAAAGGCCTTTGACTTCTTGACATCAGTCTTTTTCTGCAAAGTGTCAGGGGGCTTCTAACTAGGCTTAGTTGTGTCTTTCAGGGTCAGAGGGTGATGGGGATAGAGAATGGGAAAGACAGAAGGAGCAACTGGAATGAACTCTCTTTTCATCTATTTCTGGGTAACATTTCTTTTGAAGACAAAGTTTCTTTCTAAAAGAAAAAATAGTTCCCAAACCACTGTGCTAGAAGGTGCCCACAAGCCCATCTGGCTGACATTTCTGTGACAAGAAGTCTTGACTCACACATAGTTATGAGAAGACTGAACAGCTGCTGCATTCAGGTTTCTGGTTTTCTAGAAGGCTGCAAATGGGCAGGCAAATCCAGGTGGGCTTTTATTTTCAGGGAAAAAAAAAAACAAACCTGGCATAGTCCAGTGCAGCTGCCTAAGCAAAGCACAGTGATAGGCATAAAGGCTGAGTCACTCCCACTTCCTCAGTTGGCAGTTTAACAGGCTGCCCAGATTGCTGGGTTCAATGCATGGTGTTTACCGAGAACACATCCCTAGACAGGTGGCTCAGCGTCAGAGATGCAAAGTGCAAAGGCAACGCGAACACTTGCATTTTCATGTCACTCACCTCGATCCTGTAAGGGCCTCTCTGCCATGAAGATCCCCTCCCCTTTCTCTGTCCTGGGTCTTTAGGGAAAAATAGAATCACAACAAAAACAAATTTTCTTTTTGTATTAATTAAAATGCCTGTCCTAGGAATATGATAGAATTTCCCAGAGGCCTTTGAATCGGGTATGCAATATGAAGGGGGAATTAAACCTATTTTCTGCAGTAATGGGCCTTGCCTGGAGCCCTGAGGGCCAAGGGAGGAGGGGAGGAACAGGGGCGTGGCTGGGAGGCTGTGGCAGGAGACAGAGATCTGTATCCCTCCCCCTTCCCTAGAGTACAACCCAATTATCTTCTTACATTTGGGGTTTGTATTTAGATTGCATTTAAATCAAAGGTTATAGAGCTTTTAAAAAAGAAAAAGAATAGGTCTTGAAACCCACACATTTAGATGATGGAAATAAAAACTCAGCACTTACTTGCCTTAATTACCTGAATTTTTTAGACTTAAGCCTCCTGGGTAATTTCTTTCTTTGTCCATAGAGATGTTGCTAGGTTTCGCTAAAGCGTCTACTTAATTCACAAAAATTAAATTCCAGCCATTCTAAATTTTTACCACTGTATATTTCTGGGTCTGCCTTTAGCTCACAATAATGCAGCAAGGCATAGTGATGCCTTTTTCTTCTTTCTCTCCGTCTTTCAATTTATCTGTTCTCCAACATTGGCAGGTGCCAGAATTTCCTGCAAGCTTGTCACATCAAGGCTAGCTGGGCCCACCCCACAGTTTCTGATTCTGTAGGTTGGGAAGAGCCCAAGAATTGGCATTTCTAATGAGCTTCTAGGTGAAGCTGGTGCTCCTGGGCTTCCCAGGTGGCGCTAGTGGCAAAGGACCTGCCTGACGATGCAAGAGACTTAAGAGACCTGAGTTCGATCCTTGGTCAGAAAGATCCCCTGGAAGAGGGCATGGCAACCCACTCCAGTATTCTTGCCTGGAGAATCCCATGAACAGAGGCGCCTGGCGGGCTACAGTCCACGAGGTCGCAGAGAGTTGGGCATCACTGAAGTGACTTAACATGCATGCATGCTGGTACTCCAACTCCAGGATCTACCCAAGGAGAGCCTCATTTTAATTCAAAAGGGTCCTGGAAGGATCAGGGTGTGTGAAGCCCAGGTGCAAGGCCACCTGTGTGCTGGTGTCCAGCTTGCTCAGTCTTATGCCCCATGGCACATCTGCAGAGCTGGATGCCTTGAGCAGATGGTGGTTGATGCCCTCACTTTGCTGAGTCATCTGTGGTGCTGCTGGTCAACACAAGTGCTTTCACCAGGAACCAGAATAGGGAGTAGCTCCAGGAAAGGATCTGAGAATCAGAAAAGCGCCTCTGGAAACAAGTTCACCCCTTCCTTTCCAGATCTGCCTCTCTGGCTGCTGCTTGAAATCCTGCTATTAGTATTAAGTTTCTTAGTGAGGCCCTGTGCCTTGTGTAACTACCAGTATCTAGCAAGACCATGAAGATGCCCTGAAAGCTTAACCCCTGAGTATGTTTGGTCCTGGTGGAGGATGTAAATTGGAAAAATATAGAGCTTTGGAGGTGGATTCAATCCTGGGTTTCAGACTTCCAATTTTAAAAGGTGAAGTGGAAGTTCAAAGAGGTTATTTTCCTTAAGTCCCAAAGCCAGGCTGTGGAAAGCCAGGCTGGGGATGGGGGGCGGGGTGGGAGTTGTTTCTGCCAAAAGAGGGCAGGCTTGGATGGGGAGCAAGTTGGGGGACCTAGGAGGGTCTAGGAGCATGAAGGCTTCTGGGAAAGTAGAGTGAGGGGAGGAGGGGGTGGGGTGGGCTGGAGAGTGCAGCTTACTTGAGTTTCCTCTTTCTTAATGATACCATCAAACCGGCCCCAAACTGGAAATGTGGGTCAACGTGGACTTGGTTTTCAACATCCTCATGAGTTACAATGTCTTACCAGCAGTCTCCTCCTTTTCATTACCTCTCCTACTGCTGGAGTCCAGGCCCTCTGTGTCCCTAGAGCCTCTTTTGTCATTGCTGTTCAGTTGCTAAGTCATTTCTGACTCTTTGCGACCCCATGGACTGCAGCATGCCAGGCTTCCCTGTCCTTCACTCTCTCTTAGAGTTTGCTCAAACTCCTCATATCCATTGCATCAGTGATGCCATCCAACCATCTCATCCTCTGTTGTCTTCTTCTCCTTTTGCCTTCAATCATTCCCAGCATCAGGGTCCTTTCCAATAAGTCGGAAAAGACTTATTGGAGCATCATCTTCAGCATTAGTCCTTCCAATGACTATCCACAGTTGATTTCCTTTAGGATTGACTTGTTTGACCTCTTTGGTGTCCAAGGGACTCTCCAGGGTCTTCTCCAGTACCACAATTTGAAAGCATCAGTTCTTCAGTGCTCAGCTTTCTTTATGGTCCAACTCTCACATCTGTACATGACTACTGGAAAAACCATAGCTTTGACTAGACAGACCTTTTTCACAAAGTGATGGCTCTGCTTTTCCACTGTCTAGTTTTGTCACAGCTTTCCTTCCAAGAAGCAATTGTCTTTTAATTTAATGGCTGCAGCCACCATCTGCAGTGATTTTGGAGCCCTAGAAAAGAAAATCTGTCAGTGCTTCTACTTTCCCCCCATCTATTTGCCATGAAGTGATGGGACCAGATGCCATTAGCTTTTTGAATGTCAAGTTTTAAGCCAACACTGAGCCTCCTAATTCATCTTTATTCTAGTCCTGAAATCACACTTCTATACAGTCACCAGAGCTCTCTTTGAGCAAACCTTGCTACCACTTGGGGGGTCTTCAGTAGCTTCCTGAAGCCAACAGGTATCAATCCATTTTCTTAATATAGCACTCAAGTTGTTGCGTTCTCTGAACTCAATCTCATTTTCACTCTGGTGTCCTTACATACTCTTCATGTAAACTCTGTCCCAGTCACACTATATGACCTAGAGCTCCCTGAACATACTCTATACTTCCACACTCTGTTTGTGCTTAAGTTAATTCCTGCAACTGTGTCTTCCTACAGCCCAAATGCTCCTCCTCATTTAAGGTCATGCTCAAACTCTCCTCTGAGAAGGTTTCCCCAGTCTACCAATTAGACCTGGCTTCCCTGATGGCTCAGCAGTTAAAGCATCTGCCTGGAATGCGGGAGACCTGGGTTCAATCCCTGGATCGGGAAGGTCCCCTGAAGAAGGAAATGGCAACCCACTCTAGTATTTTTGCCTGGAGAATCCCATGGAGGGAGGAGCCTGGTAGGCTACAGTCCATGGGGTCTCAAAGAGTCAGACACGACTGAGTGACTTCGCTTTCTCCCTCTACGATGATCTGGTAGCATTTTTGTTTGCAAATCTCTCATGGGCCTAGCTGAACTCTATCCAGTGTGAGGATTTCCTTAAGAAATCCTACTATCCTACTATCCTAGGTTCTGAAAATAGTTGAAAGTAGGAGAGTTTGTTTACCCTGTTCCCAGGATTTTGATGACTCAACACTTAACCAAAATTGTCCTTATGGGTTTTCATTTTTATCATGATGACAGGGCTGAAATTTGAATCGGGTCTCCAGAGCAGACTGAAACACGACATATTTCACAAACAATACTGGTGACTTTATAAGCATAGGATTGTTCTCTCCATCCAACAATAACAAATTATTCGTGCTGTGTCTCAAAAGTCCAGAGGAGGGAATCTTGCCCTCTGGTGCCCCTGCCTATCCTGGGTTATGCTCATGATCCCAACATCTCCCTAGTCTGACCTTATATCTATCATCTTGAGTGTGCTTTCTCTTCCAGTCTTGTGGAGCTCACAGTCTTGCTCACTAGAATGGACACTGCATTAGTATTTTTCTCTGAGTCCCCAGAAGATGATCCCTGACATGTAGTAGCTACTCAGGAAATGGGCAGTTGAACTTGTGGAAAGGCAGGTGGGTAGACACCAGAGACATCCTTTATTTCCTTTCCACTTCTCGGCAGAGTGCCACCATTTGCCTCAGCAAACTGAGAAGTGTCTACATTATCTCTGAATTCAACACATTCTGCCTTAAAAAATCCTTTTTCAGAGTACTGAATCCATCAGTCATTATATCCACACTTAAAATGCCTGCTTCCTTGTGGTCCCAGCCTCAGCAGAGTATGTGGCTTTTTCTATGGAGGATCATCTATTCCTTCATTCCATGGATAATGATGACATTACTATGTGTTAAAAACAGGGCCAAGTACTGGGGATTCAATAACATAAAAGGCATGCATTCCTCCTATTTAGAGATAATACGAATACTGATCACCATGGAAGCATACTGATGAGAAGTAGAACCTAGTGTGAAGATTCAGAAAGGCCTGTCTGAAGAAGTGACACATAAGTGGGGATGGGAAGAGTGTGTAGGAGAAGCCAGCAGGAGACAGATAATAGGTTCTGTTCAGAGGGAACAGGATTGTGGAAACCTCAGACATAAGAGAGTATGGTAACTTAAATCACTGAGGCATCATTGCCTCTGGGAATTCTCCCCTGGTCCCCCTAATCTTGAAATGGAGGCCCCTCCTATATGTTCCCAAGCATCACCACATCCATCAACACAGCCCTTATGACTTTGTATTGTGTGGGTGTCTAGTTACTAAATTATCTATTAACTATTTATTAAATTATATATTTACTTGTTGATCTTTCCCACTAAGTAATGAAATCCACAAGAATAAGCATTATGTCTGTCTTGACCATTACTGCATCTCTTGCAGTTGGTACAGTGCTGGGTATGTGACGTCTTGAAGGAAATGCCCTACACATAGCCTTATCATTCAACATTGCTGTGTGTGCTTGCCTGCCTGCCAAGCATCCACGCCTTATGTATGGGCAGAGGAGGCCCTGCTAAAAGAGAGCTACAGATGTCAGGCAATGAACGCCCCCAGGAGCAGCCGCCGCCAAGGACTGTGAGGGTCAAGGGATAAATACTACAGCAGTTCTCTTGCTTCTTACGTGGGAGAGCTCTGAGGGGTACGCCCTACAGCAGGATTGCACTCCAGTGACCTCAGCACTAAACTGCTTGATAAAGCATCCTTTATTGGCTGCCTTCCCTTCTCTTCTCACTCCCTTCCTGATGTTTCCTGGGCTCCCCTCCCAATTAAACCACTCACAGTCAGATCCTTGGCTCGGGGTCAGCTTCCAGAGGAACCCAAACTAAGATGGTCCTTACTAACTAGGTGGCTCCTGTCTCAGCTGCTTATTTGCTTTATTAAGCAAGTTATTATTTCCCTGAGCCTTTACCCTTGTCCCCCTCTCCCCCGCCTCCTCTGCAAAATGCCCTCCCTCCTTCACCAGGTTGTTGCGTGGCTCCAGGGATACAAGGTGCATGAAGAGCCTGCTTGAACTGTGTTGTGCCTTGTTCCATGCCCATCTAAGGAGCTGGGGCACAGCAGAGGAAGAGTTAAATGTCTGGAAAAAGATTTTCTGATTGCCTATCTTGACCTCAAGAACCCCAAATCGGCACTAGTTATTCCTGAAGTGGGTCCATACCCAGAGGGAAAACACAGTGCTTTTAATGAGAGGTAATTTCCTGCAGGTCACACATAGCTCTGGGGCCTGTTCCTGCCTCCTGGCTTAAATCGCAACTCTCTCGAATCCATTGAAACTGGCTACAAACCATTCTAGCGTTCTCACAGAGGGAGCCAGAATTTGGTTTCTGTGTGTCCCACATTCACCTTAAACTGTGGATATTTTCAGTTAAAGTGACAGAGTTGACAAAGACATTAATGGGAACAGTGACGAGAGTAGGGGTCATTTTTTAACCCTGCTAGGAGCTAGAAGTTGCACATTTATTACTAACCTAAAGACTCCAAGTAGTGCTATAATGTAATTGTTATCACCATTTTGCAAATCAGGACACTGAGGCTCAGAGAAGCTGAACTGCTGCTCAGGATGAGACAGTGGCAACTTAGAGAATTCAGCTCAGGTACTAAATCCCGCTCTCCATGTAATCCTTATTAGAAATTCCATCATAAGAAGAGAAAATTGAGGAGTTCAGTATAGGCAGAGCTACCATAGGTTTTTGTGGCCTTACCACAAAGTAACATCATCTAGCATAGAACACATGCCAGCAAAGGTTGAATGAGAGCCTAGACTCCCACCTCTAAGAGTCTGTAAGGAAGAAGTGCAACATCTCCATGCAGGTGAGGTCAGAGAAGTCCAAATGGGAATCCAGAACTTTCATCCCACCAGGTGGTAATGAGCCCCTGGGCACTATAGGACCAGCGAGGCCCCCATGAGGCACCTGGGAGCCCACCTCTCCCTGGCAGTGATGAAACATTCCCCCTCCTCCCTAACTAGAAGTGTCTCGTAGGATGCCCAGCAAAGAGTCGGGACTTCCACCACCACCCATCAGAAACAAGGCCAGACCCTCCCTCCACCCCAAACTGACATCACTGAAGGAAAGCAGTAACAAAGAACTCCTACCCCTCTCATCCAGGGAGGTATTAGCGAGGCCTGCTAAGGAGTCAGAACCTCCCCTTCCCACCCCTACTCCTAGTCTTCCCTCTCAGCTGTCGATGTAGGCAAGTGACAAAGCCAGACGTTTACCCCCAGATGACAGTTGCAAAGCTACACGCCTCTCACTTCCCCTTCCGACAGAACTTTAGGCTTAATCTATCTAAACTGTATTAAATAGTCCAAACAAACAGAAGATAGAAATTATCAAAGTCCCTATTGCAGTAAACACAACAAAAACTATAAGAAATGGTGAACTGGGAGAAAATGTTTACTTTGCATTACAGAAAAAGTGCTCATTTCTCATATACATTGATGTCAAAAAGAACTCCACAGAAAACTGGGCAAAATAATAACATAGTTTCAGAAAACACAGGTAGGTTCTTACACATGAACAGATGCTCACTCTCATAAGGCAAATGATAACTACAATTTCACTAAGGTTTCTCTTTTTTTTTTTTTTTTTTAAACTTTACAATATTGTGTTAGTTTTGCCAAATATCTAAATAAATCCGCCACAGGTATACATGTGTTCCCCATCCTGAACCCTCTTGGACTTGACTTAGTGACTCAAATCCAAAGACTAGAGTATGGAAAATAGAAAAAATAAAGTAACATTATAGTGCAGAGATTTGACAGACAATACCAAAACTAGATGTAAGATTATTATCCTATTAGTAAAAAAGGATTATTAACCTATAAGAAAATAATCCTTTAAGAAAAAAATATCAGACAAACCTGAATTAAGGAATAGTCTACAAAATACCAACTAGTTCCTCAAAATTGTCAAAGTCATGAAGGAAAACAAGGGAAGATTGAGTAACTGTCAGCGATCAGAAGAGAGAGGCACGATGACTAATGCAGTGTGTCCTCCTGGATGGAATTATGGGGAAAGGGGACTTCAGTAGAAAAAGTGGTGAAATCCAAATAAAACCTTGGGTTTTACTAACAGCAGTATGTGTGTGCACTGTCACTTAAGACATGTCCAACTCCTTCGAGCCCAGTTTTCTGAATGTTGAGCTTTAAGCCAACTTTTTCACTCTCCTCTTTCATCAAGAGGATCTTCAGTTCCTCTTCACTTTCTGCCATAAGGGTGGTGTCATCTGGATATCTGAGGTGATTGATATTTCTCCCGGCAATCTTGATTCCAGCCTGTGCTTCCTCCAGCCCAGTGTTTCTCATGATGTACTCTGCATATAAGTTAGATAAGCAGGGTGACAATATACAGCCTTGACGTACTCCTTTTCCTATTTGGAACCCGTCTGTCATTCCATGTCTGGTTCTAACTTGTTTCTTGACCTGCATACAGATTTCTCAAGAGGCAGGTCAGGTGGTCTGGTATTCCCATCTCTTTCAGAATTTTCCACAGTTCACTGTGATCCACACAGTCAAAGGCTTTGGCATAGTCGATAAAGCAAAAGTAGATGTTTTTCTGGAACTCTCTTCCTTTTTCAATGATACTATGGATGTTGGCAATTTGCTCTCTTGTTCCTCTGCCTTTTCTAAAACCAGCTTGAACATCTGGAAGTTCACAGTTCACGTATTGTTGAAGCCTGGCTTGGAGAATTTTAAGCATTACTTTACTAGCACGTGAGATGAGTCTAATTGTGCTGTAGTTTGAGCATTCTTTGGCATTGCCTTTCTTTGGGATTGGAATGAAAATCGACCTTTTCCAGTCCTGTGGCCATTGCTGCGTTTTCCAAATTTGCTGGCATATTGAGTGCAGCACTTTCACAGCATCATCTTTCAGGATTTGAAATAGCTCAACTGGAATTCCATCACCTCCACTAGCTTTGTTCATAGTGATGCTTTCTAAGGCCCACTTGACTTCCCATTCCAGGATGTCTGGCTCTAGGTGAGTGATCACACCACCATGATTATCTGGGTCGTGAGGATCTTTTTTGTATAGTTCTGTGTATTCTTGTCACCTCTTCTTAATATCTTCTGCTTCTGTTAGGTCCATACCATTTCTGTCTTTTATTGAGTGTATCTTTGCATGAAATGTTCCCTATGTACATTAAAAAAAATCTCAAAGCGTAGACAGAGAACTAGAAAACACCTGCTTCCAGAAAAGAACACTGGAGTAGCCAGAACTGAAAGAGATGTCTTCCTGGACACCTGGACACTTTTTAGTATATTTTGAATTTTGAAAGATGTAGGTATCTTACCTACCATATTTCCCCTAAGATGCCATCAATTGGAAAATTCAGCATTCTCGCATGTACAGCTAAGAACAAAAAGCTGCCATTTACCTGTAAAACCTAAAACCCCACTGATTATAAGAGAAATCCTGATTTCAAGATGTACATTTATTGCTTTAGAAGCAATAAATATACAATTTTCAATGTGCATGTTAGAAGCAATAAAACATGCCTTCAAAATAAAATGTTAAAAATATTTTCAAGAAATATCCATTTGTTTTTATATGTGTAGAAACTGTCTGAAGGAATGTGTGCCAAACAGTTCCAGCAATTATTGCTAGGTAGTAGAATAGGGGCAATTTTTATTTTCTTCTCTGTATCCTCTGTATTTTCTAAACCTTCTACAAGGATAAAGCATTACTTTTATGATCAGAAAAGTATGTTAGTAAATGCAGTGCGAGCCTAAGTTTTAAAGGGGCAACTTCAGTCACCTTGTTTGTGGTGAGAACGTTTTTAACAAGTTGACGTTGTTAGTGATAAACCCCCCATCTCCACGCCCTACCTAACAGTCTCCTTTGAAATTTCCTCCTCCTGTCACTTAATGGTGATTTCCCCAGCTTGTCATCCTCCTCTTCTCTCCTTAGTCTGTTTTGACACAAAACCAGCTGTGTTACAGTTCAGGGTGTAGGCTGTGATGCCAGATGGACCTGTTGTGAATCTGAACTCTGCTTCTTACTGGACAACCACTCCCAGCCTTGGTTTTTTCATCCGCAAAATGGGGATGATACCTAAGAGAGTGGTTGTAATAATTAAGAGTGGGTGTGTATACAGTGGGCGCTGGCAGAGTAAATGACCTATCAACTCTAGTTATGCTGACTTGTCCCTGGATCATCTCCACACACAGGGTGTTGGTTATAATCTGTTTGCTGATGACTCCCAGATTTATTTTTCAGCCCAGACCTGTGTCCTGAGCTTCAGGCCTCAGGCTTTCTGGATATCTCCTCTTGGACATCACACATGTACAACCTATCTAAAACTGAACTCATTAGCACTCAAGCCAACGATCTGCTTTTCCTTCATTTTCTTCTACTTCCAGTCATCTCCTGGTTTGCTCTGGTGAGACACCTCATTCTTGACTTCATTTTGCTTGACAACACCCCAACCACCACGTCACACACACACACACACACACACACACAGAATCAATTAATCACTTTGTCCAACAGGTACAAACTTCTTCTCCATCCCCATTGCCATGTAGGCAACCTTCACCTCCCTCTTAGATTGTGGCAGCATCTTCTGGGCTTCCCTCCATCCTATCTCTTTCCCACACTTCAGGCAGAATGATCTTCCCAATGAGAAATCTAATCCAGGTATCCTTGTCTATGCTGTTGTCATTCAGTCACTAAGTTGTGTCCAACTCTTTGCGACACGAACTACAACATGCCGGGCTCCCCTGTCCTTCACTGTCTCTTGGAGTTTGCTCAAGCTCACGTCCATTGAGTTGGTGATGTTATCCAACTATCTCACCCTCTGTCCCCTCCTCCTCCTGCCCTCTAGCATCAGGGTCTTTTCCAGTGAGTCGGTTCTTCGCATCAGATGGCCAGGGTATTGGAGCTTCAGCTTCAGCATCAGTCCTTCCAATTTATATTCGGGGTTGATTTCCTTTAGGATTGACTGGTTTGACCTCCTTGTTGTCCAAGGGACCCTCAAGAGTCTATGTAAGCTGTCAGTGAGTTCCCACTAATCTTAGAACAAGCTCTTTTTATATGGTTATACATCCTGTCTCTGTATTCATTCTTTCCCCCAATCTTATTTCATGTCACTGACACTTGATGCCAGCCATAATGAACTACTGTATATTTCTAAAGGGATCTGTTGTCTGGTTTCACTCAAGACCTTTGCACAGGTTGCTTCCTCTAACTGGAACCCACTCTTTGTACAGCTAATGCTTGCTTTCCATTAGGCCTCAGATTAGATGACTTTGTCTCAGAAAGCGTCTCCCAAACCCAATTCTCGACTGGTTTTGCCTTCCAGATGCTCCCAGCGTACCTGTACTTCTCATAAAGTATTTTGCTATCTTTGCTTGTTTTTCCTCAACTCACCTTGACACTTCTTTTTCTAATTTTATTTTAATACAGTTTTTAAAAGGTTACTTTCCATTTAAAGCTATTGCAAAATATTGGCTATATTTCCATATTGTATGATACATTCTTGAGTCTTTCATACATCTAAAAATTTGTACCTTCCACTCCCTCACTCCTAAATTCCATTCCCCGCAACTGGTAATCACTACTTTGTTCTCCGTGAGTCTGATAGAGCAGTATTTTACATTGGAGTATAGTTGATTTACAATATCATGTTAGTTTCAGGTATACAGCAAACTGATTTAGTCATGTACACACATCTATTCTTTTTCAGGTTTTTCCCTTTCTAGGTTATTACAGACTATTTAGCAGAGTTCCCTGTGCTATACAGCACAAGTAATTCAAAGTGTACAGGTGTACAGCAAAGTAATTCAGTTATACATACATATCTATTCTTTTTCAAATTCTTTTCCCATTTAGGTTATTACAGAATATTGAGTAGAGTTCTTTGTGTTACACAGTAGGTCCTTGTTGGTTATCTGTTTTAAATATAGCACTGTGTATTATGTCAATCCCAAACTCCCAGTGTATCCTTGGCCAGCCCCATCCTTTCCCCCTGATAACCATAAGGTTCATTCTCTAATGAATGAGTTTGGTGAATCTGTTTCTATTTTGCAGATAAGTTCATTTGTATCATTTTTTTAGATTCTGCATATAAGTGCTATCATATGATATTTATCCTTCTGTGTCTGATTTACTTCACTTAGTATGACAATCTACAGGTCATCCATGTTGCTGCAAATGGCATTATTTCATTCGTTTTAACGGTTGAGTAATATTCTGTTGTATATATGTACCACATCTTCTTTATCCATTCTTCTGTCAGTGAACATCTAGGTTGCTTCTGTGTGTTGATTATAGTAAATAATGCTGCAGTGAACATTAGGGTGTATGATTCTTTTCAAATCATGGTTTTCTCTGGATATATGCCCAGGAGTAGGATTGTGGGATCATACACAATGATCAATGGGAAGCTGTACTTTGTTTTTTAAGAAACCTCCAAGCTGTTCTCCACAGTGGCTGTACTAATGGGCATGTATTCCCACCAAGAGTGAAAGAAGATTCCCTTTTCTCCACACCCTCTTCAGCATTTGTTCCTAGTCGTTTTGATGATGGCTGTTGTGACTGGTGTGAGGTAACCCACTAGTATTCTTGCCTGGGAAATCCCATGGACAGAGGAGTCTGGTGGGCTACTGTCCATGGGGTCACAAAAGAGTCAGATACAACTTAGAGACTAAACAACAACGTTACCTCATTGCAGTTTTGATTCACATTTCTCTAACAATTAGGGATGTCAAGCATTCTTCCATGTGCTCTTCGGCTATCTGTATGTCTTCTTTGGAGAAATGTCTATTTAAAATCTGCCCATTTCTTGATTGAGGTTTTTTAGTTTGGGTATAGAACTGCATGAGCCATTTGTTTATTTTGGAGATTAATTTGCTGTCAGTCCCTTGGTTTGCAAATATTTCTCCCATTCTACAGATTGTTTTTTCCCATTCTGTTTATGGTTTCCTTTGCTGTGCAAAAGCTTTTAAGTTTAATTAGGTCCCATTTGTTTGTTTTCATTTTTATTTTTATTACTCTAGCAGGTAGATTAAAAAAGATACTGCCCTGAATTATGTCAGAGTATTCTGCCCATATTTTCCCCTAAGAGTTCTATAGTATCTGATCTTACATTTAGGTCTTTAATCCATTTTGAGTTTATTTTTGTATAGGGTGTTAGAGAATATTCTAATTTGGACTTATTTTCACATGAAAGTGGCAAGGGCTACAAAGCAGAACTTGGATTATTAGTTTTGTTGGTTGTCTAGACTCACCACTATGTCCACCTCCCTCTGATGCTCCCAGCACTGTTACCAAGCCACACTTGGTTCTGCTCTCGCTCACGTGCAGTAATGCCAGTCTCCTGACACTTGGTTGTGGTGAAGGAAAGTGCAGTATTTATTGCTGGGTGCCAAGCAAGGAGTCCGGACAGCTAGTGCTTAAAAGGCCCAAACTCCCCAAAGGCTTTCAGGGAAAGGTTTTCAAGGACAAGGTGAGGAAGGGGGGTTGTGGGATGTGTGATCAGCTCACGGACATTTTTCTGATCAGTTGGTGATGAGGTAATCAGGAGTCAACATCATCAATCTTCTGGGGTCTACATGTCTGTGAATAGCATATAGTTAGCTTCTTCCACCTGGTGGGGGTTTCAGCTCACAGACATGTTATCTATAGCCCTTGAAGAGAAATTAAAGATCCTTGACTTAATGACTAAACTGTTATTATTTTGTCCTATTTGGATGCTTTCCTTTGCTTCTGCATTGTCTCACTTCTCTAATTAAATGTATTGTTTGCCTACAGTTTGTATATAAACGAAAGACAGGTGAAAGACGTCAGTGGGTTGGGGGGTGGGCGGGGGCTGTTTCTGTTATAGGAAGGCCCTGTAGGGTCCTGCTTGGTTACACAGACACTGACTTGATGCTTAGTAAACATTTACTGAAAATGTATGAATATATACAAAAGATGAATGAACGAACATCAGGAAGCCTACAGTTTCCCTGAGCCTTCTGACCATCTGTTGCTTTGGAAGAAAGGTTCAAGGTGCCTGACTTGACAGCCATGGACCGTCTTGGCACTGTCCTTGGGGTGTTGCCTGAATCTCTTTGCCCTGGTCTGGTGAACCAGGATCGACAATTCAATAAGCTGAGGCTCAAGTTTCTCAAAGTGCCCGTGGGTGCCCCCTAAATACCTTTTCATTAGCGTGTAATTGGTAGAGTTGTCCTAGATTCGGGCCTTGGTTGCATTCCTTAGTGGTGAAGGCCACTTACATAAGCTGAGTGGGCTGTCTTTGAGACATATCCAGGGCTTGCAGGGGAAATTTTCCTTCTCTCCATCGTTTGTTTGCTTGCTGCAGTGAAGATATTTTTGGATTTTGGCTGAGTCGGTCTCTCTTTTTGGCCTGTGTACCCTTAGGGAATTGCTGCTCCTACAGATGGAAACTAATTGAAGAGTAACTGTAGGCCAGGTTTGGAAACAGGAAGAGGAAGAGAGCTGCAGGGTGCCCTGGCCTGTCCCCCTCCCCCTGCCCCCCGCCCCGTACTACGCCAGGGTCCCACCCCCAGGTCTATTAGGACTTGAGCATAATTTCTGAGCTGAAGCTTTCCAGGTAGTGCTCTCCTGAGGGAGATGCCCTGAGGTTCTCTGCAGCCGAGTGAATGCAGCAGGATGGGTCCCCTAGAAAGACCGCCGGTGCAGAGGAGTGGATCCTAGGATCAAGACAGGGCTCTGGCTTAGAACCTGGATAACAATAGGGAGGTTATTTAACCTCTCTGCAACTCAATTTCCTCATTTGTAAAATGGGAATAATATCACTGTAACCCTATTTTGCAGGATTGTTTAAGGATTAGATCATTTGAATCCTGCCTGACCCATAATAAAATCTCAATAAATCTCATCTAGTCATTATATTTGAAATAGAGATGCAAGGAGTATCTTTGGATGAATAAAGACCTGGCTACAGGAAAAGCAAGCTTGAGATTTCGTTTGGCAGCAAGGCTTTTTTCCATCATTTAACCAAAACTCAGATCTGGCTTTCCAGGACAAAATTAAAAGCCCTGTTTATCCATATATTTAACAGAAGGCAGTGTGTTGCAGTGAAAAGAGCAGAACATTGAGAATTAGACAAGACCTGGGTTTTAAATGGGACCTGAGTAACTTTGGGAAAATGACTTTGTTTCTATAAGACTCAGCTTTCAAATCTGTAACATGGGTAAAATGATAGTACAGTTTACAAAGGAGAGAGGATTAAATAAGATACAATATTATAATGCTGGTCAAAGAGATGTTATGATTACTGATGCTATGATTATTAACTGAGAAAATCACTTGTAGGCCCTAGAAATTTCTGATTCCACGTGAGTGGTGACATGAACTCGCCCCCCGGCAAGGTGATTGTATAGATTTAATGAGACCATCTATGTGCAGAGCTTTGACCTGTGCCTGGCAAATAAAGATGTATATCCATAAGCAGGAATGCTGTGACTATTAGCTTTATTATTGCTATTTTTTTTTATTCTGCTATTCTATAGACAACAAAATTTCTGAGCACCGCTTTTGTGCCAGTCTCTGTGTTTGGTATGAGGGATAAATGAAGGAATACAGCCTTGTATCCAGGAGACTTCCACTACAAAGTTGTGGGGGAGAAAAGTGGGGGTGGGAAACAGAAATAAATAGGAAACAAAAGAGTAAGATGAGTGATGGGGGTGGGGTTACTTTAGTCCATGGTGTCAGAGGAGACTGCGCTTTGGCTCAGGTCACATGACCAACGCTAGCCTTAGCAAAATAAAACAGTTTCATGTCTTTGTGTCAGTTTGACAACTGCCTGAAGATAAAGGGGAGACTACAAAAGCAGGGATCCCCGTATCGCTCCATATCCAGAGCTCTAAATTACAAAGCTGGGACCAGTGTGGATGAAGTGGACAGAAGAGTGTCTTCCTTAGGTGACCAGGTGACCTGACGTAACCTCTGCTGATTTCCTTGCCTGCATGTGGCCTGTCCATCCACCAGGTGGCAGTGTTCAATAATGAACGACCACAGCATTATTTAAAGAGGGCCTCTGGCCTGCATGAATATTGCAGGCTGCCTAATGAACATTTGCTATGAGCACTAATTACAGTTATCCTTTCTATGGCTGTGCAGGATTCCTGGTCTTGGTACTGTGACAGTTTTCTTCTGGCTCTCCTTTTTTTCTTTTATGGGTGAAATAAGCAGATAATGTTTTTAAACGATATAACCGAGTTTGCACATGCCCAGGTGCTGTTCCAAGAGCTTTACAAAAATTACGATGTTGCATTGTTGCACCAGCTTTGTAGTGAGTCAAATTATTCCTACTTTATACATGAATAATCTGAGGACCAGAGACTAGCAGCCTGCCTTGAGATACTCAGCTAATACATGACAGTGGTGGGTTCAAACCCAGGTTTGTCTGATGTCAAAGTCTCACTATTACCCATCGCACTATCTTGCTCTGTATTTTAAGAATAATGATTATTACTAAGATAAGTATCATTAAAACAAAACAAATTGTCTCCCATGTTAAGGTGTCATATTCTCATCCATATCATGTTGTTTAGTTGTTCAGTCCTGTCTGACTCTTTACAACTCCATGGACTGTAGCCTGCCAGGCTCCCCTGTCCATGGAATTTTCCAGGCAAGAGTACTGGAATAGGTTGCCATTTCCTTCTCCAGGGGATCTTCCCAATCCAGGAATCAAGCCCATGTCTCCTGCACTGGCAGGCAGATTCTTTACCGCTGAGCTACTTAGGAAGCCCCAGCCATACATACTAGCATTAATACTATCAAATGGAGGATTTATGTAGTGCCCACCTAGGAATGGCTGGGAGCTGGAGTGAAGGGAGTGGGATTAGAAACACTTTTGAACTTGGGGCAGTGGCAGACAAATATCCAGAGGACACAGGTTTGGTTTGGTTTGGTTTTACTATGACTGATAGTTCTCACAAAATATCTTAGAGTGAAAGGCAATTTTACTTCTAAGATGAAGAATGTAAATCACGGAGAGGTAAAGCTGCTGCTCAAGGTCATACAGAGCTTCACTAGGACCTCTCTGGACATTCTAGGGACTTTCTCATTGTCCTGGAAACTGACTGATCAGCAAAAGCCTCAAAGCTCTAGAAAAGTAAATGATCATGTAATTCCATTACTTTCTGCAATCTACTAGCAGATGGAGGCAAATTAATATTTATATATTTAAGATTTCTATAGCTTGAAAAGGATCATTATCATTTTGTCTCTGGGTGACTGAATGAGATTAAGGAGATATAAATACATAGTTTATCATGATATTTTGGTTTGTGGTCACAAATTCCATGTGTTTAGGTGATAATATGTTGGAACTGGAAGGAAGTTAAAGACAATCTGGTACAAAACTTTTATTTTACAGATAGAGAAACTAAGGCCCAGAAAGGAGTGAGTCACAGTCACTCAACTAGCTGATAACAGAATCAGGCCTAGATTCTCCAAAGGGATCCCTCCACTAACTCCCTTTAAAGCACAATTTCAAACTGAAATTCATACCAGAAGCCTGTCCAGAGTGGGTCTTTGTGAGCCGCATGATGAAAAAAGGCCCTAAGATCAAATATATCTGAGAAGCATCAAATTTAAAAAAATAAATTTTAACAGGACTTGTCAGAATCCTTCATGTATTAACATTTACCAGGAATCTCCAAGAGGGAATCAGAATATTCAGTTTGCTGAGCCAAAAATATTTGATCTCAACTTGTTTTTTCACTACCACATCTAATACAAGCTCACACAACACTGTTTAATAGAACATAAATGGGAAATAATGAATTTATCTCTGTTCCCTGAAGTATTTAGTCATGGAACCCCATGTTTAGGAGTGTCTCCTAGAATGCATGTTTTGGAAGCACACTTAGGAACTGCTTCACAGAGCTATGGACAAAACAACATTGTCTTGGAGTCCCATGTACAACTAGCTTAGAATCAGCCTTTGGAAGGCTCACCTGCCTAGAGGAGATCAGGTCTCATCAGAGGAGACGCAGCCTCAGTTCAGTTCAGTCGTTCAGTCATGTCCAACTCTTTGCGGCATGCCAGGCCTCCCTATCCATCACCAACTCCCAAAGTTTACTCAAATTCATGTCCATTGAGTCAGTGATGCCATCCAACCATCTCATTCTTTGTCTCAAAAAAGGGCAATTATCCATCGTAGTGAAACCTCCATCTTTGTGAAACCTTCCAAATGAGATCCAAAAGTTCAAGCAGTTTTTCAGTCTTCTTTCTTTGGAGTATAAGTCTTTATTCACTATTTTGGAAGTTAGCAAAGATAGTAAACTTTGAGTATAAACAGTTAGGGAGCTAGGGTCATTAGAGCTGAAATTTGGGGACTATTATCACTCAACTAGCTGATAACAGAATCAGGCCTAGATTCAAATCCACATAAATGGATTTGAACTCAGGCAGTGTGATGTGTCAGTGGTGTGACTTCAGGCAAATTCCTTCATTGACCTTCAGACTCTTTACAAGGGGGATAATGGCATTATGGAAAAAATTGGGATAGTAGTATTACCTATGGGAAAAGATGGAGAAAAAATAGAGGGTACCAAATTTGTGCAAAACAATTGGTTTAAGCCACTTGGAGGGAAAAAAAAAAATGGAGCCCCAACTAACCAGATTTGCTCAGCTGACTGCATAGTTAAAGAATAAGAAAATCCAAGTGTGAGTGGAGAACTAACCTGGCAGAGGAGGCAGTGAGCCTGTGAGAGGTGAGCAGGGAGCAGGTAGGAGCCGGGGAGAGAAGGAACACCCCACTCCCCACTGCACAGATCCCCACTTCCTGTGGCACTGAGGAGAGACTCGAGCACAGCATCTGGGAGACATTTTCACGTGATATCAGCCCAAGTTTAACCCCACTGAACCTCCATAAAAACCTCCATAAAAACTCACACACATCAATTGTTTATGCTGACTTTTATTTGAAGGTAACTGATACCAGGTTATAATTACCACAGAGGGTTTTAGAAAGACTCCCAGGAAATACCCCTTGGTAGGGAGCTCTGCAAAGAGCCTGGGGTTTAGCTCACTTTATCCAACATGTTCTGAAATAACAGAACAGCCCCAGTCCAATCTGTACACATTTAATGTTTTCTCATTAAATTGCATCATCTTCTCAAAGATGAGTCAGCACAGTGAAGGGAACCAGCTGTGGCCTGCTGGTCAGAGGCCTGTGTGCTCCATCAGCTTTGCCAAGGAAGTCTGAGGGCCACAGGCCAGTGGCATAGTCCCCTGGGCCTTGAATCACTTACTTGTAAACCAGAGTGAACAGACATGGTGATTTGCGAGGCATTGTACACACACACACAGAGTTTGCACTCAGAGAAGCCTGAGTTCCAGTCCCAGCTCTGCCACTATTAAGCTGTGTGGCTTCTGGCAGATTCCTTACTATCTGTGTAATGAGCGTGATCAGAGTCAGGACAGGTTATACTTGTAATTCTGAAATGGTATTTCTGATTGGGCCTTTCTCCCCCCCTCCCCCTCCCTCCCTCTGCCCATCCCTCTCTGTCCCTCTGTGCTAGATCCTCCTCTTCCTCACGTAAAAAACACAGGGAAGCATTGGAAGCAGAGTGAGGATTTTGGAGAAGTGTTGGACCCTGGACTGACCCAAAATATAAGCATAATGCTCTTCACACCTCTAGTGCTCCTGAAATTCAGAACACAAATGTAAAGAAAGGCCCCCAAATGCACAGGTTTATAGAACAAGTTCAAAAAGACCTGGAATGGGGGTGGGGCTTGGGGGTGAGGTGATTGACTCTTTCCTTTCTCCTTCAAGCACAGAGATGGCTGTTTAAGCACATGAATCCCAGACTAGCTGAATAAGCTTTGCCAGGCTTCTTTTTTTTCTGAAATACCTTAGATGATGACTTCATAATACAGTCAGTGCTCTAGGGACACACCTAGAGGTATTATCCGCCTATCAGAGGGTAGGGTGGAAAGTCTCTGTAGGTAACTGGACCCAATTATAATTTCCTGTCTATAAAATAAACTTTCAGTGGGTTAATATTCTTTTTTATTTCTAATTTGAAGATAGTTGCTTTACAGTGTTGTGTCTGTTTCTGCCATACAACATGAATTAGACATATGTGTGTGTATCTCCTCCCTCTTGAGCATCCCTAATATTCTAAATATAATAGAAAAAGCATCATCAAACAGGAGTATCAGCAGAAGACATGAAAATGCAATTCATAAAAGAATAAATGCCTAGTAATCACGGGAAAAGGTGTTCAAGCTCACCACTAATCAAAAAATTGAAATCAGGTGATGCTGATTTCCACCTGTCAGGTAAAAGTTAGAACAAATGATAATACCTAAAGCAGGTAAAGATGGTGTACAATGGACACTTTTGGTCAATTGTTTAAAAATAGGAATGTTTTGAAGACAATACCATGCTTTATTGTTTTTATTTTTTGACTGTGCCATGTGGCATGCAGGATGTTATCTCCCCAACCAGAGATCAGACCTGTCCCTGCCATGGAAGCACCAAGTCTTAACCCCTGGACAGCCAAGGAAGATGCCACATTGATACCATCCTTTGAGAGGGCAGTTAGGTGGTATGCAGCACATGTAGCAAGATTTAAATGTGCATACTATTTGGTTTCACAGTTACACTTCTTGAATTTTAAGTAAATAATCGCAGAAATGTAAGAAAATTTAGCTACATGTGTGTTCATCACAGCCTGCCTTTTTCATAAACTTTCTGGTTGTTGTGAATAATTCTAATGTCTATGAAGAGGAGATTGATAAAATTATGGTATATCCACAGAATGGAATATTCTTCAGGCTTTAGAAATCACAATGTAAAGCATAGCTACAGAATACTATGTAGAAGAAAGCAAATTACCCGACTAATATTTCTTTAAAAGACAACAATAATAGCAAAACAGTAATACCAATAGCTTTATGTACATTTTAGGACAAAAGTTGGGACAAGAGTTAAAAATGTTGTGCCTGGTTGACCTGGTTGGTGGAATGAAGAATAATTTTTGCTTAAATTATTTTTCTGTATTGTGTAAATTTTTATAATGAGCATAACTTGCTTTTACAGTCAGAAAATATCAAAATGCCAGAAAACAGAAAAAAGCTTGGAGGCTGGGGTATAGTATAGGCAGAATCACATATAGCAAGCAAAGACTTGCAGCTTCAACAGGCTAGAAATAAAACCTGTTGTTTCTAGCTTGACAAATTGAAAGTTTGTCTTCCTCAAATGTGTGAAAACTTATCACCTGGGATTTAGGGCTGATGCTCTGCTTGAATGTTGAGCTGAGCTCTTAATCTAATTTGTTTAGGTTCATCTGTACAGCCTGGTCCTTTTACATTGAGGTCTGGTGGCTTTTCATTCTAATTGCTATTCCTCTCTCTCCTGCCCTGTTGAGATTCTGAGGGATTTTCATTCACCAGAGCATGTGTTTGTCTTTTTTCCCAGTGCTGCTACAGGTGTAGGGTGAGATAATAGATCAGACAGATGGAACACCCTTGGGAGCAGGGGCCTTGGATCATCCTGGCTAGTCTCACTAGGGCCAAGGGAGGCAGAGGAGGAGCTTAGGAGAGGGACTTATAGACAGTCGGTCTAGAACTGAGCTAGAAATAGGATGACCACTATTGATAAATCTTAACACAACTGTTTGCAACATTATCTAACAAATCCATACCTATAAAGGGTTCGGGAAGAGGGGTCACAACTTTTCCAATCAACTAAAATGGCTCATGATGTTTCCCTGCTTAAAACCTATCGATGACCTCTCTGCAGCTTTTGGAGTCGGGTTGACAGTCCTTAGCTTAAGAGCTGTGATCTGGCTCCTGAGGACGCCCTGAGTTCTGTCTCTCACTGTGGCCACCCCTCTGCATCTAGTCTTCCTTGTCTTCTGTATGTCAGCTGGTTCACATTTCTATGTGTCCCAGACAAATCTAAAAAGGCTTTCAGAGGCCTGTCATCGGCATCGCAACTCAAGCTGCTCTCGTGCATGTTTCTGTTCCTCCATTTCCATTCTCCCCATGCCCCTCCTTACGTGGCTCATGTCTGCAAATTCTTCAGTTTTTAATAACCACCTTCAAGGATCTTTCCATTGTCTTCTGTGCCCCAATCCTTGGCTGATTCAGGCCCTGTCCCCCACTCCCTGCCTCGCCTCCTCCATACTGTCTATCCATTCACACATGCATTCATAAGTTTTTGTGTTCTCACCTTCCTTCGGGCACTGGGTTAGGGACTGGGTGGAGACAAAGCAGAATGAGGCAGAGATCTTGTCCTCGTGGAGTTCCCAAATCTGTCAAAGCATTTGATACACCTTAGTACTTGGAGAAGGCAATGGCACCCCACTCCAGTACTCTTGCCTGGAAAGTCCCATGGGTGGAGGAGCCTGGTGGGCTGCAGTCCATGGGGCCGCTAAGAGTCAGACATGACTGAGCAACTTCAATTTCACTTTTCACTTTCATGCATTGGAGAAGGAAATGGCAACCCACTCCAGTGTTCTTGCCTGGAGAATCCCAGGGATGCGGGAGCCTGGTGGGCTGCCGTCTCTGGGGTCACACAGAGTCAGACACGACTGAGGTGACTTAGCAGCAGCAGTACTTGAATAGATCATTACTATAATCACTGGTTTCCTTTTGTGTCTCTTCCACCAAACTGGAAGCTTCTCAAAGTCAGGAATCATGGCTCAGTCCACTTTGATTCTCCAGTCCCAGAAGCTACAGGAATCCAGTGACCATATGTAAATCACTGAGCAATGGAATGAATAAAGTAATGCCAATAAGACATGTTAGGTAGGCAAGTTTTGACCATGTATTGCAAAATTTAGTTTCCAGTGATTATATTTGGAAGCAAAGATCTGACACTTAAAATGTCTAGATTCTTACGGTACTTTCCCTCTGAACTAAAACACAAACCTAGATAACTCAGTATATTTTTCTAACTGATAAAACATCTTACTAATGTTCGATATAATTAGATAGAGACTACTAGGTAAGAACAAAATACAAAATTGGGGCCATTGTAAATAGATATCACCTGCTGTTTTGAATAATTTGATCCCACCTCCAACCACTTATGAACCGGATGATCTTGGGTGTATGGTTAAATTTCTCCATGTCGTGGTTTTCTGATCTCTAAAATGAGGACAACAGAACCCACCACAGAAGGTTGTTGTGAGGTTGAAATAAGCTAGTGTGTTGAACTAGCTCACAAAAGGTGAGGTATAAAGCTGATAGTGGTGATGTAGCACTTTGTTTGAAACAAAGGGACAAGGCAGTATCCCATACTGATTAATACTGTGGCCTCTGGAGGCAGACAATGCGGTGTTTGTATCCTGGTTCTGCCTTTAATTACCTGTGATTCAGGAGAAGTTACTTAACCTCTCTGAACCATAGTGTTCTCTTCTAAATGGGGTTTAATAATAGCTATATCACAGAATTCTTCTTAAAAGAAAATCACGAGTATAAAGATTTAGGACAATGGGGGGCACGTGGCAAGTGATGAATAAATGTTATTTTAACTAGTCATGATAATGAAATTGTAAGGATGGTTACAGAAGTAAGCTGGCTAACATTGCACCTGTAGATTCCTTATCGCTCCTTAGATGGAAAATATGACACCCCCGGAAAGTACCCATGTAGGAAGATCAACTAGGTGATGTTACTTTCAAAACGGAAATAAAAACATCTCTCTGAGGCTAAAGTCTTTGAAATGAACATGAAGGTTCAATTGAACAGAGTGAAGGACTGGCAAAGACCCAGCTAAGGGTGAGAGACAGTGAAAAGTGAGGGTTCTCTTGGGAAATGAAAGCTGTGCTCTGGGTAGATGGTGTCTGGAGTTTGAAAGACCGAGGTCATCAGGAGATCTGTGGCTAATGGTGGCAGCTTGGTCTTATGTCTGAAGCACTCTTTAATATTGGTTATTTGATTAATATCTTGGCACCATTTGGAGAAAGACAGACAATGAATAAGATGTTTGATCATCCCCCAGGTCAACTTCAACTTCTCCAATTATTTGACCCTTTCTCCAAGCAGTCAACACAGCGGGGTGTAACTGCAGTCTGTCTTTAGCATCCTTTGTGTTCCTTATCAAGAGATGTGTACGTCTATGAGACTGACAACTAGTGAACATGGAGTACAGTCCTTGCATTTCTCTTCCTCTAGCCCAACCACCAGCCCACTAGTCTTTGTCCAAATTAGAAACAAGCACTCTTTCTTCAAGATACTTTGTTGACACATGTCAGAAAATCATTGCAATAAGTACACAAAATTGTGATGGCTATAATGTGATTGATGCCCCCAAGGGTGATCAGCATGTAACCTACATGATGCCATGTGCCAACTGCCTCTGTCTTCTCTCATTGCCCCCAACTTTATCTTCAACAATCATGCTTCAGAAGATGTGTCTGTCTGCTTCCCATTAACCAGCCTCTGCTGAACTTTTACTTCTCTCTCAAGACTCAACTTAAACACACACTGTGAGGAAGCCATCCCTAACACCCTTCCCTACTCTGCAGTAAGTACAGTCCTTTCGCTCCCTCTCCTCACTCCTTGAATTTATCAGCTGTGTTGCAGTGATTTGTTTATATGACTGACTCCCATTCTAAACTCTGGGCTTCTAGAGAAAGGACCCCTGAGATACACGTGGAAAGGCAGATTCCTGAGCCTGACTCCTCATCTCCTGAATCACAATTGCTGGGCATAGAATCTAGAAAACTGCATTTCCAAATAAGACTTATCTGGGCAGGTTTGTTGTTGTTCATTCACTCAGTTGTGTCCAACTCTGCGTGACTCCATGGATTGCAGTGTGCCAGGATTCCCTGTCCTTCACTATCTCCCAGAGTTTTCTCAGACTCATGTTCATTGAGTTGATGATGCCATCCAACCATCTCATCCTCTGTCGCCCTCTTCTCCTCCAGCCCTCAATTTTTCCCAGCATCAGGGTCTTTTCCAATGAGTCACCTCTTCACATCAAGTGGCCAAAGTATTGGAGCTTCAGCATCAGTCCTTCCAATGAATATTCAGGACTGATTTTCTTTAGGATTGACTGGTTTGATCTCCTTGCTGTCAAAGGACTCTCAAGAGTCTTCTCCAATACCACAATTCAAAAGCATCAATTCTTTGGTGCTCAGCCTTCTTTATGGTCCAACTCTCATATCCATACATGACTACTGGAAAAATTGTAGCTTTGACTATATGGACCTTTGTCAGCAAAGTAATGTCTCTGCTTTTTAATATGCTGTCTAGGTTTGTCATAGCGTTTCTTCCATGGAGCAAGCAACTTTTAATTTCAGAGTTACAGTCACCGTCCACAGGGCAGCTTAAGTCCTATCAATTTTTTTTTTTTTTTTGCAAGCTTGATTTTTTTTTTACCCAGTATTTTTATTTTGGGGAATCTCCTCAGGTTGATACATTTAGTATTACTTCTTTTTTATATTCACTTTCATTGCTCTACAGTATTCTATGACTTAATGAAGTCCTATCAATTTTGAAACTCACTTCTCTAGAGAGCATGGCACGTATTTGGACAACGAGATATCTGGTATTGTGTTTCACTTGAAGAAAATATTGACTATTCATGTTTTCCCATTAAGGAATGTTTCTGAGTCCCAAAATGTGTTAGAAACCCTATGATATATGCATACATGTCTATATTGTCTTCTGGAAATAGATTAACTCTTGCATCTGTGAACTGGGGTGTGTGTGTGTGTTTGGCATGGATGGAGTTAATGAGAGGAATGTAGAGCTGAGTTTGAAGTAGTTATTTAAAAAAATAATCATGATGACCATATAGTGGGTTATTTTAAAAACTTGCTGACTGAGTTGGACATATTTTTCTTTCTAAGATCAAAAGACTAATCTTTGGTCAAATAAAGGTTGATAAAATCATGAGCAAGTTCTTTGGGGAGTGACCAGGGCAATTAGTTTTCTGTGATGACAGCTCCACATAGCTGCAGATCAGATAGGAAAATGAAGACTGCAAGAATTCAGGCAGAAGTTTTTCCATGTGAATAGAGTGTATAGGAGATGAAATTTTAATACAAAAAAATTTTGAACAGTAAATATATGGAACTTCAGTACCATATAATTGTGGGTTTTTAAGTTAATTAAATCTTTTTGCAAATCCCAAAGAGCGCATGTCATTTGCCTTTGTTCTGTAGTCTAACAACTTTCTTAATGGAGAACCCATTTTTCCACAACTCCCTAGAAAAGTGACTATTGTCGATTATCACC
This sequence comes from Bos mutus, assembly GCF_027580195.1. Lineage (NCBI taxonomy): Eukaryota > Metazoa > Chordata > Mammalia > Artiodactyla > Bovidae > Bos > Bos mutus. The sequence goes on along the minus strand of NC_091623.1, from coordinate 97,916,547 downwards.
TAACAAGAAATCAGATTCAGGGACTGATTCCATAACTACTTATGTGTGGAAGTAAATCAGGGCCCCTGCACTGTGAAAGCAAACTCCTTTGTTCCAATTCATCTTGTCCTGAGATTTTTAAAAGAATATTTTTCTCAAGAATTACTTAAGCATTGGTTGAATGGCTTTATTTCTACAGGTCTAGCACTGAAAGGGGATGGAAATACTCTATAAGATACTTAAGGCATTTACAATTTATCTGAGGACAGAAGAACTCATGACATTATTAGAGAACAATTTAAAACTTCCTGCCCCTGAGTTCTGTGCTCTAGTGACTTGCTACTCAAAAAGTGATCCACGGACCAGCACCACAGGTATCATCTGGCTCTTGTTAGGAATGCAGACCCTCAGGCCCAAATCCAGACCTACTGAATCAGCCTCTGCCATGTAACAAGATTCCTAAACAATTTTTATGCACATTAAAGACACTTTACCAGTGGATTCTTAAACTAGCATTAAGCTGGATGCATAAGAATTACCTGGGGGGACTTTTCATTATTCCCATTCCTAGTCTCCAACCCTAATATATTTTAATGTGACGAGTGAGAATGTGAACTCTTGGGGAAGACTGCTGCTAAGTCGCTTCAGTTGTGTCAGACTCTGTGCGACCCCATAGATGGCAGCCCACCAGGCTCCCCAGTCCCTGGGATTCTCCAGGCAAGAACACTGGAGTGGGTTGCCATTTCCTTCTCCAAGGCATGAAAGTGAAAAGTGAAAGTGAAGTCGCTCAGTCGTGTCTGACTCTTAGTGACCCCATGGACTGCAGCCTACCAGGCTCCTCCATCCATGGGATTTTCCAGGCAAGAATACTGGAGTGGGGTCTTGGGGAAGACTGCTGAGATTTAAATTATGCTTTTTCCTTTCACTAGATGCATTAAAAGCTTTCCTGGTGGCTAAGTAGTAAAGAATCCACCTCCCAATGCAAGAGTCATGGGTTCAATCCCCAGGTCGGGAAGATACCCTGGAGAAGGAAATGGCAACCTGCTCCAGTATTCTTGCCTGGGAAATCCCATGGACAGGCCTGGTGGGCTACACCCCATGGGGTTGCAAAGGGTTGGATACGACTTAGCTACTTAACAACAATAAGACGTGTTAACAGGCAAAGGATCCAACCTGACTGGGTCTGTTATCTCATCAACAAAACAGGGAAGTGATACCTATTTGGCAGGACTGTTGGAAGTATAAGGTATCTGTCCTGGTTGTTGGAATATAGAAAGCAATTGAAGAAATGCTTGCTATTTCTTATTCTGAGGGTCAGTAACTTTTGGCAACCACTGCGCTGCGGCAGCGTACTTGGTTTCTTTCACTGATCAGATCATAGGGCTTGTTGGGCCAGAGCTGAGTGAAGGAAATGCTCAGTAATTCTATCACCACCACACCCTCAACATGTAGACACATGTAGGCACTGGGCAAGTGTGCTTCTCTGCGAATCTGGTCTGTTTTTCATTTCATAAGTTTTCCAGAGGTCCAACAGATGTACTGTCTTAAAATCTGGTTCAGGCATCTTATCAACCTTGATTATTTCACATTAGCAGGGCAATATTTTTACTGAAGTGTCCTTAAACACTTGGGGCTGCTGGAGAATTGAGACCCAGAAAAATAACCTTCCAGAAGGAGTGAGGTATTCAGAAGGGGGAGAGAAATTGTCCCTATTTAGTTCCTCAAGTTGAAAAACAAAAATTTCTCTAAGTAAAACCAAACTATGTTATCATTTTTTAAAGAATTTTTATTGGAGTCTGGTTTATTTACAATGTTGTGTTAGTTTCAGGTGAAGATCCGAGTCTGTTATACGTGTATATATCTCCACTCTTTTCTAGGTTCTTTTCCCATATAGGTGCTTATAGAGTATTAAGTAAAGTTCCCTATGCTATACTGTACATCCTTATCAGTTACCTATTTTTATAACTATTTTATATACACACTATTGTGTGTCAGTCCCAATCTCCCAACGTATTCCTCCCCACTCTTACCCCCTAGTAACCACGTTTGTTTTCTACATCTGTAACTCTGTTTTGTAGGTAAGTTTGTTTGTAGGATTTTCTTTTTAGATTCTACATATAAGTGATATCATATGACATTGGACTTACTTCACTCAGTATGACAATCTTTAGGTACATTCATGTTGCTGTAAATGGCATTTCATTCTCTTTTATGGCCAAGTAATATCTCATTGTATATATGTACTACATCTTCTTTATCATTTCCTCTGTTGATGGACATTTAGGTTGCTATGTAATCTTTTCATCTTCAGGACATGCTGATGTAACATGTACTTATAGGGAAAAGAAAGCTGCATGTACATATCTTCAGTCAATCTCAGCAATTCCAATTAGCAGAGTATTCACACCCCAACGTGAAATACCGGAGACCTCAGTTCTTCCTTAGTAGCTGACCAAACTAGACACTGTTTAGAAGATATTCTGCAGGTCTCTTTTAATACATCTCTATCTTTTCTCTATCTTTCAAAGTCTTGTTAGAATACCCACGTTTATCTTCAGATGGATGCATTCGTCCCGAAGAGTCTTTCACTGGACACACCTTCAGAAACTGTTGCCATTTAACCCTGTTTTTAAGAGTTAAATGGAAATTAAAACTACTGCATAGGAATACTGTAAAGTTAATAAAGATAGTGTTTACTGAAGGGCTCAGTGCAATGTTTAATACAGATTCAGCGCTCCATAAAGGGTGACCGTTGTGCCAGAATTACTCTTGTGCTAGGTGGACTTCATTTCCTTCTGGCAATTCATCAAATTCAGTTTTGTATCATTTTATAACACTTCGTGATTTAAATGGCAAATACTTCTAAAGGGAAAGTCGCTCAGTCATGTCTGACTCATTTCACTCCGTGGACTATATACAGTCCATGGAATTCTCCAGGCCAGAATACTAGAGTGGGTAGTCTTTCCCTTCTCTAGGGGATCTTCCCTCCAGGGAAGTTTACCTCCAGGGATCGAACCCAGGTCTCCCACATTGCAGGAGGGTTCTTTACCAGCTGAGCTACCCGAGAGTTCTCTATTAACACCTCTGAATTCATTTTTGCCTTTCCCTCATGTAAATGATGTCAAGTTCCCCTTCAGTTCAAAGGAAAATGCTTATTCCATGGGAACAAGTGGAAACTCGATTGAGCTCCATGCTTGCAGCCAGCTACTTCCACTGTTTCCTGGATAGAACCATACCCAGAATGCCTTAGTAACAGTTTTGCAAGTGATTTGAAATATCATATTTCATACCTATCATAAATTGCAAGTGTATTTTCACATTGATGTAAATGTCCATATATATATTTTTAATGCAACAGCTATAGGTCATGCAAATGAAGGCTGTAAATACTTGATCAGAAGCCACATGGCAGATTTATTCCTTATCAGCAGTTTTATTCAGATGTGGATCTATGAGCATTTATTATATTTTATAAATTATAACTCAGTGATCTGTTTTGATTAGTGGGAAAGTATGCAACTTGGTACCAGTTATTTGGCTTTTTCTTATAAAGCCAGGGCTTCCAAATAGTGTTTATTATTTTTTGTAGATTTCATTTAAGCTCTAATATGAGTTTTTTAATCTTTGTGACTGTCACCCCAGACTGACCGTGATACTAGGCCTCTACCCTCTCACTTATTATCTTCTAGTTCCTATTCATTTGTTAACTTCATGGCAAGTGGATAACCAGCCAGGCTGGCCATTTTCAAAAGATTGTGACTCACACACATAACAGCTAAAACTTGTCACTTACTCTCACTCTTTCACACTCTCCCCTCACCTTGGTCATAATCTACCACCAGTCTAGACATCACTGACTGCTTGTAACATTGTACCTTATAGAGCTCTTTAGCTGCAAGCAACAGAAACCAACTCTGGCTAGCTTTTGCAAAATGGGAAATTGTTGGCAAAACATGAGTTGAGTAGCTCAGCCAATTGAAAGTCTAGCTGAGAAAGGGCAGGAACTGGGGCAGCTCAGGCTGTCTAGGTATCTAATTGACTGTCTCATCTGGAAGCTATTCAGAATGGATCAGTCACAACCTTATTGTTTACTGTCCTTGCATTGCTCAGCTCAAGGTCTGAAGTCTTAAGTGAGAAAACCTAATTAGCTTGGATCACAAGCAAGGCACCTTGACTGACAGTTTCACTGAGATCATTGGCAGTGGTAGAGAAGAGATGATGTTACCAGTCGAATGAATGGGTAAATGGCTGGAGGCAAAAAGTCACCACAATCACTTTATGCTGTCATTTATCTGGTTTATTATAAATGATGATTATAGAAAATATAGCCATGCAAAAGAAAAATAAAAAATAAAAAGACAGTAAAAGAAGGGAGAGTTGTTCTCCTCCCTCCATGGAAAGATAATAAAAATAATGATAATATTTTCAGCTTATTCAGGTAGACAGGATTTTATCTATAGAACTTTTGAATTAGAAAATCACTAAATATAGTAAATTGCAGTGATGCTCCAACACAGGGGTGAACCAGCTGTATTAAGTCACCAGCGGGCTTTTAAAATTAGACAGTTGAGTCCCAAAGTCTCAAAAATAGTGTGGTATTTAAATCTGAGGTTTATCTCCAGAAGTAAATAAGTAATTTTGAAGGACTGTCATTCTGGTGAATGGAGACCTCGGATAGACGGCCATTCACCTGGACCTCACTGTCAGGAAAAATCTCAAATGTAGACGATCAATGTTATCTCTACATGAGGTTGTATGATTTACTGTGTAAGCAACTTGAGACCACTGGGCTCAAAGTAAAAAATAATAATAATAATAATTATAACATATTTGGGACCAGTGGGACAAGAGTCAGGCTCTGAGGTCTGTCTTTGACAGTGACACCAGGAAAGCTATTCTTGACGCACAGTTGTCCTGCTTGTGTTAAAGGCTAGCAGACTCCTAATCATCTGTAAGAACCCAGCACACGCATCACCTCTGCCATGCAGCCTTCCTTGACCTATCCAGGCAAATGTTACCTTCCTTTCTTCTGTTCCAGAAATCACTCATGGAGATCTGTCAAAAATCCAGATACATGACGCCAGACCTGGTGTCTCAAAAGTTCTAGGAATAAAGCTCAAGATACTGTGTTTTTAGTAGACTCTTTAGATGATCCTTATGTGCAGTCATGTCAAGAAACATCACTCCTATTGCCGTAGTTTGTATATATACTTCTCTTATCACACATTAACTCAATTATAATTAGTTATTTACCTTTCAGAGTTCATCTACTAAGTCATGAGCTCCTTGAAGGCAAGGATGTTATCTTAATCAGTTTTGAATCCTAGAACCTAGCATAATTTTCTCTCAATAGATGTTTTTGTGCCAAATGAATGAATATGAGCAAATTTCAAAACTGCCAAATTTTCTTTAAAGTCTCATGATTTCTCATAGTGAGATATGAATTTAAGAAGATAAAGGTTTAAGGATTAAGTTACTTCTTGCCCTTTTCTACCAAATATAAGCCTTCTTCTCATAGTTATATTTGTATTTTTGAGTACCTATTTTATGCCAGATATTATTAGACACCAGAAATATAACAATAAATAATTATTAAATACTAGAAATACAACATAATACACTGTTTATTGAAAATTTATCATGTTCCAGATAGTTTTATTAAGTACTTCACCCTGATTAACTCATTTAATCCTCACTGTAGCCTATGATATAGGTATTAATAGTACCCCTAATTTTACAGATGGGGAAACTGGCAAAGAGACAGTAGGTAATGCACTTAAGTCACATACCCTAGGAAGTAACTGAGCCAATGTTTGAATTCAGGCAGTATGGATCCAAAGACAGCCTCTGAGCCTGACAATGCCTGCTCTGAATGATCAATAGAGTTCTGTCCCTGACCTTAAGGAACTGAAAGCTTTATGGGAGAGACAGTCTCCAAAATATTCTAATAAAGTGTTAAAATTTTACAGAGAGAAAATGGTTATGAGAACATCATTCAGGAAGTTTTCAATGTTGCCTTTAAAGGTAGTGGGGGAAAACTGTGCTTAAAGATCTCATTGAGAGAATAAATTTGGGTTGAATCATAAAAGATGATTAGAATCTGGCCAAAGGTGTGGCCTCATGAGAACATGTGGTGCATGTGGAGAGGTTTAGTGTACCCACAGTGTTTCTAAAGAAGGAAATGATAGGTGGTGACGTGCAAAGGTTCAGCGGTGGGAGATAAGACTGGAGAGGTGTGTGTAGCCTTTGACCTCCTATAGAAAGTCTGACCCAAACTGAGTTAAGTGCCAAGAGACTGCATTGCCTCATTGAACAGAGTCAGGATAGGGCTGACCTTGAGCATTCGGGACTAAGACTTGATACCCTATGCGAGGCATCCAGTGTCTCTCCTGGGCTTCTGGCTGTTGGCTCCATTCTCTGACTACAGCTCAAAGACTCAGTCATCTCATGCTCCAAACACCAAGCTCAGCAACTGAGAGAGTGTTTCCACTCTCTTTTGTTGTTGTCCACATCTCCAACAGTTGCAGAAAACCCACAGAAATCAATGTCATTGACCCCGATGGACCAGATTTGAGTCACATGCTGGCCCCTGCCGTCCTTGACCCAGTCACCAGAGGGTGGAAAGCACAGACTGGCTTAGCCTTAGTCACATGCTCTGCCTGTGGAAGTCGCGAAGAAGTCACAGAGCACACAGGAAGAGGGTAGAGAAGAGCCATACCCCAAAGCAGAACTGGGTATTGTGGCCACAAGAAAAGGGAATGAATGCCGGGTGAAAATATACCAAATGTCCACTAGAGTCAAAGCTCAGTTTCCTAGAGGCCTTAAATGTTGTCTGTAAACTTACCGAGGCTACTTTGCATCATATTATGGAGTATTTTTCTCACTCTCAAGTGCTGAGGTTTGTCTGGTCACCAGCCATGCAGAGAGCTCTGTGTTGTTCTTTGCAGCTCAAACTGAGTTGAAAAGCAAGTTTCTGACTCTCCTTCAGTTGTGAGCATGTTCAACACAGAACAAGAGGCAGGCTCACTAACCATGCTTTGGATCTCAAGAGAAAGCTTCTCAGGCTCCCTTTGCTGAGTGTTTGCCAAAGTTGCCTAAATAGACCACCCCACCCCCAGCCACCCACCCAGTCCGCATCCTATTGGCAGCTGCTTCCAAGGGGAGGTGCTTGTGACAGCAATTGTTTAGATACAAACAACCCTTCTGTAATGGCCAGGCCTCCTCTGGCATGAATTGAGCGCTTACAGTAGTGAAGCCATGTTTTATTTATGCTATTTCCTCAAGACCTCTGGTTAACTTCCCTATTTGCAATGCAAATCAGACACAGAAAAGGTTTTACAAATTCTACATACAGTTCTCCATACATCCACATTCAGTGACAAATTGTAATCTCTTAGCCTAGCAGTTCAAGTGTGATTTCAGATAATAAAAATACTCAACACGTACAGTTCTAGCTCACGCTAATAGACTCACAGTCATCTAAGATGCTGGGACTGAGCATCAGACTTGGGGATCAGAAATATAATACCATTCATTACACTGTCTTTTGAAGGGACATCTTTCAGTGGGATATACTGATTTACACCTAGAAGGAAGGAATACACCCAGTACTCAGAAGGGATGAACTGATTACTATAAATTCAAGCATCACTTAGCTTGTGAGTTCTTGCTGGTGTTCTAATAGACTCCAAGCAAAATAATTCAGAGCCATTTTATTTTTTTTTTAATTTTATATTGGAGTATAGTTGATGTATAATAGTGTGTTAGTTTGAGGTTTACCGCAAAGTGATTATTATACATATACATAAATCTATTATATTTCAGATTTTTTTTCTATAAAGGTTATTTCAGAATAGTGAGTAAAGTGCCCTGTGCTATACAGTAAGTCCTTGTTGATTATCTATCTTATATATAGTAGAGCCACTTTTGAAGGAGTGGAAAGACTTGTCTCTACATCTGGTACCACCTACAACTTGAATGCTTAAGTTTGCACTGGGGGAGTTGTGGTATACTACTAGCTAATTCTCTACTCTTTTGTGTAAAGCTGTTGCTTAAGTGGCTACAGGAAATGGAACATGAGGTTAAAGAGGGTTTAGATGAATTACTTTATAGAATCCTCATGAATAATGACTGAATTGGTTCAAAAAATACATGATGGATTAGAATCAACAGCCCAAATGTAAGAAATCCCACTCAGCCTTCTGGTCACCCTTCATTTACTGCATTATCCCAACGTTTGTCTTTTGGATGGTAAGCGTTGCTAACAGCTGATGATTTACTGGCCGTGAGACAGTGTCCCATAGTAACACCTTGTCATTCAAAAGATCTGACATACGTATATGTTATTGCCCTGTCTAGCCCTCAACTCATTATTAGAAACATTTCTTCCTCCTTACTATCAGCACTATTGTTTTTCAAATTAGATTGCCTCACATGATAATTTTCTGCCTTCAAAAATTAGACTCATGTGGGCATCATATGATACCATGTTATCCATGATGACAAGGCTGAAAATGCCTGCCCTACTGTCCTGTAAACTTTCAGGAAAAATAAGTTGCTACTTTTGTTTCCCATCACTCTTCTAGTGGGTGCATCCTGGAAACACAGTCCTTAAAAGCAGCAGCAGCTGCTGCTGCTCCAGCAGCACACTTCAGCTGCTTAGAACTGAAGGCCTCTGGGTTGCAGTGGAGAGCAAGGTAATCGATACATTGGGCTTAGATGTACCTAAACCGCTATTATAATTCAGGCCATGAATTCTGGCCTAATTCTGGGGAATTAGCTGCTTTCCAAGATAGAAATCTGTTTGGCAGAAAAGAAATGTTTGTTTTGAAATGAAATCCATTTGGTTAATAATTAACCACCCTGTTTTCGATTGCTTTCCCTAATTCTGTAAATAAGATTTCCTGCATGGCCTTTCCCAGTGATAAAAAGTAGATTGACCATCTGAGAAAAGGATCCTAAGAATATAGCATGTCCCCCTTTCCCTGTTGGTGGTAGTTGCATCTGAGGTTTTCTGGCTGTTTTTCCTACTGAATTAATCAGACAATACAGCATGCAGTCAACACGAGAGTGGGCATTCATCAGGAGATGGAGAGATTCAGCGTGGGTCACTAAGGTGCCATATGTTGACCTAATTTGAAAAGAAACTCTGCAAACTGTAGCCGACGTACATTAGAAGTCAGGCTGTCTATCTGGGTAATTGGGTTTTTATAAATCCTAAGTTGCCCGTTAGAACATTTCTGTCAGAGAGTTGAAGCAGCAAGTTACACAAAGGCACATGTGGTTAAATGACAGAAACTCATCTAATCGCCAATTTGCAGAACCTTTTAAATGAAAGCAAAATAGTAGGCTCCTCTGAGAACCCATAGCAGACATTTGGTTTTTCTCCTCCTCATTCAAATGCCCCATTTTCTTCAAAGTATTTCTTTACCCTCTAAATAATTTTTTTTAATGTTGACTACCAAAGGTTGGGGGGGTGGTGGGGAGAAGGGAAGGGAAGTAAGGTTTGAAATAACTTTTACTGATAAAATCAGCTTATTCAGGCTATCAGCTTGGAATAAATAGCTCTTCTACCGCCTACTCAGACTTTTCGCTTATGTGAATGTTCTTCTTTTTTTTTTTTTTTTGCCTTAAATCACAGGACACAATTCTGCTTTTTCAGGAGATGCATTGAGTTTCAATCAGCTATATAAAAACTCAACCAAATGAAATCTAGTGCAGGTCAATTGCTGTAATAATGTGGGAAGACTAAGAATCCAGCTTTATTTAATGTTATGGTTTCTTTAAACCTTCCAAATAATTTGAGTTTCTCTGGGTTGTGTAATTTAATAATGAAAAGAAAATAAGATTGTAACATCTACCTTCTCTCTCTCTCTCTCTGCTCTGATCTACAGCTTGAAAATCTCTTTTCAATTCCTTCCCTTCAATTAATGAAATAGTTTCCCACCCCACTCCCACTCCCATCCTGCCTGGAGACACCATTGCCATGGTTACCTGGATACCTCTTCTCAAAGAATATATGTAGTAGCAATTCGGCAATTTAAACATCTGAGTGTGTTGCACTAAGGAACAGTAATAAGACCATTATGAAACTGCTTGTGATGAGAGTACCACTGATGTTACAGTCTGAGATTAAAACTTCAATTTGTATTCATTTACTCACTTAAAGACATGAGGCTGATCTCAACAGCTAAGGAGCAAGTCACTGACATGAAATGCCATCCACCTGAGATGAGGCACTGGGACTGCCTCTTCTTGAACACATGTAGATGCCAAGAGAACAGACAGAATCACCAGCTAACCCAATGGAAAGTTAACAGTAAAAGACCAGTGTGAAGAATCACGTATTTTTTAAAATTCTTATTCATTAATTTTGGCCGTGCTGGGCCTTCACTGCTGCGTGGGCCTTTCTCTAGTTGTGGCGAGTATGTGGCTACTCTCTCATTGCAGAGCACAGGCTCTAGGTGGACAGGCTTCAGGAGATGCAGAACTTGGGCTCAGGCGTTGTGGCATTCAGGCTCAGTAGCTGTGCACACCGGCTTAGTTGCTCTGAGGCATGTGGAATTTTCCATGACCAGGGATCAAACCTGTGTCTCTTGCATTGGCAGGCAAATTCTTTGCCATTGAGCCACCAGGGAATCCCCAAGACCTGTATTTTGAGAGCAAATATTCTTTAATAGTGAATCCACGTGTGTCCAGAGGAAGAGAGGTCCAGGAAGGTTGTCTTCATTTTATTTAAAAACATTGTTTTGATGAGCTTGATTTGGGAGCTCTCATATGGGTCCCTACAGATTTTCTTTGGGAAAAAACAAACATCCCCCTAGTTTCAGCTGTTTTGCCACCAAAATTTACAGTGCCTCTCTGAACCATGAGTCTGAAACTCTAGCTTGTTACAAAGAGTTTGGGAGATGATTTGCAAGTAATCGTCACTAGTTGTGATAATTAAAAAGACTTGATTTTGCCAATATTATAATTTAGAGAAAACAAATTAGAATGAATTAAAGATTAACTCTATAATTTTATATTCTTACAGTTTCATGGGCTATTTTGAGTAGGAGAGAAAGGGAGTTTGTTATAGCAAGAGTACTGAGAAATTTAATTATCCATGATATTAAAGCTAAAAATACTGCTTATTACTCTGTGTTCAATATCATGTTCATAATTGCTTCTTGAAAATGCCTTTTCTTTCTATGAATTAGTATAGGTTCTAACTAAATAAATCTGATTCCTTCGGGAAGGGGAACAGGAAGCATACTGTATTTCCCCATTCACATTCCCTAAAATACACGGAAGAACTATTAAAAAAAGATCTTCATGACCCAGATAACCATGACGGTGTGATCACTCACTTAGAGCCAGACATCCCAGACTGCAAAGTCAAGTGGGCCTTAGGAAGCATCACTATGAACAAAGCTAGTGGAGGTGATGGAATTCCAATTGAGCTATTTCAAATCCTAAAAGATGATGCTGTGAAGTGCTGCACTCAATATGCCAGCAAATTTGGAAAACTCAGCAGTGGCCACAGGACTGGAAAAGATCAGTTTTCATTCCAATCCCAAAGAAAGGCAATGCCAAAGACTGTTCAAACTACTGCACAATTTCACTCATCTCACATGCTAGCAAATTAGTAATGCTCAAAGTTCTCCAAGCCAGGCTTCAACAATATGTGAACCGTGAACTTCCAGATGTTCAAGCTGGATTTAGAAAAGGCAGAGGAACCAGACATCAAATTGCCAACATCTGCTGGATCATCGAAAAAGCAAGAGACTTCCAGAAAAATATCTACTTCTGTTTTATTGTCTGTGCCAAAGCCTTTGACTGTGTGGATCACAAAAAACTGAAAAATTCTGAAAGAGATGGGAATACCAGACCACCTTACCTGCCTCCTGAGAAATCTGTATGCAGGTTAAGAAGCAACAGTTAGAACTGGACATGGAACAACAGACTGGTTCCAAATCGGGAAAGGAGAACATCAAGGCTGTATATTGTCACCCTGCTTATTTAACTTATATGCAGAGTACATCATGAGAAATGCTGGGCTGGATGAAGCACAAGCTGGAATCAGGATTACTGGGAGAAACATCAAAAGCCTCAGATATGCAGATGACACCACCCTTATGACAGAAAGAGAAGAAGAACTAAAAAGCCTCTTGATGAAAGTGAAAGAGGAGAGTGAAAATAGCTGGCTTAAAGCTCAACATTCAGAAAACTAAGATCATGGCATCCGGTCCCATCACTTCATGGCAAATAGATGGGGAAACAATGGAAAGAGTGACAGACTTTATTTTGGGGGCTCCAAAATCACTGCAGATGGTGACTGCAGCCATGAAATTAAAAGACGCAGTCTCCTTGGAAGAAAAGCTATGACAAACCTAGACAGCATATTAAAAAGCAGAGACATTACTTTCCCAACAAAGGTCTGTCTAGTCAAGGCTATGGTTTTTCCAGTAGTCATGTATGGATGTGAGAGTTGGATCATAAGGAAAGCTGAGTGGTAAAGAACTGATGCTTTTGAACTGTGGTATTGGAGAAGACTCTTGAGAGTCCCTTGGACTGCAAGGAGATCCAACCAGTCAATCCTCAAGGAAATGAGTCCAGAATATTCATTAAAAGGACTGATGCTGAAGCTGAAACTCCAATACTTTGGCCACCTGATATGAAGAACTGACTCATTTGTAAAGACCCTGATGCTGGGAACAATTGAAGGTGGGAGGAGAAGGGGATGACAGAGGATGAGATGGTTGGATGGTATCACTGACTCAATGGACATGAGTTTGAGCAAGCCCCGGGAGCTGGTGATGGACAGAGAGGCCTAGTGTGCTGCAGTCCATGGAGTTGCAAAGAGTCGGACATGACTGAGCAACTGCACTGAAAATACAAATTTTTAGAGTAAATTAAATATCAAAGCAAAGAAATGAAACTCTACTCTGTTGGAATCTCTGCATGGCAATGTTACCATAAACACTTATACACACACACACAACCTGAATGTTCAAAGTTTAAATATTAAAATATCAAATTGTGAAAACAATAGAGAAAATATAGATTCATATTTGATACCCGAGAATAAAGAAGAATTGTGGTTTAGAATTCTGGAAAGGAGAACATATTTATAAATATTCATAAATTTAAAGTTTAAACTCATGTATCTCATTTATACTTATCAACAGGGCAAAGGAAATGGGAAAAATTAGAACTCTTACATACTATTGGTGAAAGTAAATGTTGGTATATCCTTTCAGGAGGATAATTTAGTAATATGAATAAATACATTTGTATTTATAAGGATTGATCCTAAAGAGATAGTTGTACAAGTGGAATGAGAGAGATGCGTGGGATGGGGGCAGTGGGTGAGGAGAGAGGAAAGGTATATCATAGCATCATTTATTGTATTTTGCATGGAATGGCTGACATCTTTAACTGCTGCTGTCCTTCAGCTTAACTCATTTCTGATGCTAAAGAAAGAAAACATTTAGGGTGGAATTGATGAAGATAGTAGGGTTAGGAGGACATGGAACTCACATCCCCCCATGAACACATCAAAAATACATTCACATGTGGAATTCTCATTGATAGCTAACTGGAAACCGGCAAATTTCTCCTGTGCAACCAAGGCTGTAAGAAAGGTCCACATCTTAAAGGAATCAGATACGAACAGAAGAGAAGTAAGCAATCATGTCAAAACCTGTGCCCTTGGGAGTGGACTCAGAGGAGAAGGGAGATTACATGAGTAGACATCCATCCTGGGGGGTAGGCAGTTCAAGCCACATATGCTGTTCTCAGTCATGTCTGACTCTCTGCAACCCCATGGACTATAGCCCTGCCAGGCTCCTCTGACCATGGGGAATCTCCAGGCAAGAATACTGGAGTGGGTTGCTATGCCCTCCTCCAGGCATCTTCCCAACTCAGGGATCGAACCCAGGTCTCCCGCATTGCAGGCAGATTCATTTCCGTCTCAGCCACAGGGGGGCCACATATAGGGCACCCCGGTCCTGGAGTTCAACACAGGTTGGGTGAGCCCCCTTGGCTGGTTGGAGGGCCACTGTGACTAACAAGAAAGTTATGGAAAGCCTGGACTCATGAGGAGTCTGCAAGTACTGGCTTACTCCAGAGACACGACAGCCAGGGCAAACTGAGGACCACTCCAGTGGTCACCCAGTTTCCCACGAATACCCCAGTGTATGCCCCAGCCTAAACTGAGCAAATTTTCCAGCCCACTCTTAACATTACCTTGCATTTCTGCACCAGAGCTCAAACACCACAACCCAGGAGAGAGCTCAGCCATGGGCTGCAGAAATGACTCAGCTGGAGTAGTACCTGAGTGCAGTAGGGTGACCATTACTGCCTACCATTAAGCAGGCAGTGTATCGGATGTGGTCCTGATAGCTCACAGCAGCAGGACCACTACAGCCTGCAGCACGAAACACACAGAGAGCCCACGTTGCGTGGCTCCACAGCAGGACAGGGTTGGCAGAGGCTGTGGGAAGTGATTGGCCATAAGCGACAAAGGAGACACCGATGTAGCGGGGGCTGCCACAGCTGGTCCTAGAAAAGGCAGTGCCTCAGAGGCAGCCAAGACCTCTGTCCATGGCTGGCCCACCACAGCCCATTCCCCATCATGAGCTGAGAGCCTGCACAGGTCCTTCGTGCTCCAGCACTGTTCCCCTCTGGAGCAAGGGTGCTGATGTTGGGAGAGCACACACTTAAAGGGAACAGTCAGCTCAGACCCCACCCTTGGAGCTTCTGCTCCATCAACTTGGGACTGCCCACACACAACACCCCCCCCCACGCCCCGCAACAGAAGGCACTGGAGCAGAGGGGGAAACCCTGCCTCATGCCTGCCCTAGTCTAGCCTGGGGATCCAGCTCCAGCCCCTTCATCTCCATCCAGCCCCATCTCCCACCAAGGTTACTTGTTTTCTGTTTTTTTTTTTAATAGTTCTTCTCTGTTCCTTTCTTCTTCGAGTTTCATCCCTTGTGGTTTGATGAGCTTCTATAGTAGCATGCTTATAGTCCTTTCCTCTACTTTAGGGGAAATTCCATTTCCTCTACAGATGTAGTAAGAAGATACACTGGTTCATCATGTCACACATGGAAGAGCAAACCCCACTATTAACAGTTCTGCATCCAGTATACTAATCTGGAATTGAATTCACAGTACTTAGAAAAAAGAAGTGAAAATGGCTACTTCTTAGACGTTACACAGATGACACAAATGCTGAGGTGGTTCTGAACACATCCCAGGTAACAGAAGCATGGTTTTCCAAAGCTTCTCAAAGGCTCCTTCTTCTGTGAGCCAGGATAAACATCATGAAGCACGTAGAGAGCTCTCTCACTGATGGAGAGAGATCTTCGAAGGATTACAGGCTTGTGTATCATAATTTTCATTTCTTTCCTCAGCCATATTAAACATGACAGTAACAATGAGCTAAAGGGAAAATGGGTCCCAAGTGTTCTGGCATCTTTTCAGTATCGAAGGTCAACCACATAGCAGTGAGCCAGAATGCACTGTGAACAGACATATGGCATTTGTTTGGGAGAGGAGAGGGTGGGAGGATGAGTGTCCCGTTTTCCAGCTGCCTTCTAAAGTCAGCCTGGATGTCTGTAAAATCTTACTGCATCTTATGTAGCCTCCTAATCATTGTCTAAGTGCCCTTGGATAATCTTAAGAACCAAGAAGACACAACTCTAGGAAACATGTTCCTCCTGTCCATGCTGGGTCTCTGGCAAAGTAAAGTGGAGGGTTTAATTGCATCAGGAGTGAATAAATGCTCCAATCTGGGACTAAAGTCCAAACACAAGGGCAAACGAACCAAGAGACAAGGCATAGCTCTATGGTAAGATTATAGCTTATGGAAAATACAACACTGAAGTCACTCAATATTTTTAGAGTTAACTGTGTTCTGATGCTATTTAAATAAAACTATACCTATCAGTGTGCTCTTATATTAATCAACTGAGTACAGCCAATTCTATGTACATAAAGACCATGTATATGTACTTCAAAAGGTTTGGAAGGTAGGGGAAAGACTAAGTATCAGTCAAGAACTTGTGCCGTTTTAAATGAGAGAAACCCAGCTCCAACAAGCATATCTTAAAACAGGAAAGGAGTTCTGTTGGAAAATTAAGGCGTAGAGGTGCCATTCTGTGTGTAAGGACTCATTAAATGCGTCTGTCCATCACTCTGCTCCCTTTAGCTCCAGTTCTCCTTGGGAGGTGGCATTGTTTTCCCTCCTCCTAGTGGGCTACACGTGGCCAGAACAGGTAAGATTTAGCTCTGGGACTTGGGTTCCCATGGCTTAAAATCCAAGATGAAAACGAAGAGAGAAATTCTCCTTCTTCAGTATCCATACATAATTCCAGAGAAGTTCTCTGGCTGTTGGGCTTGGGTAGAGTGCCCATACCCGAGTCTGTTATCCTGGCCAGGTAGAAGAGGTATTCTGGTCAGCCAGGTCTAGATCAGCAGCCAGGAGGAAAGGGTTCTGTGATTGGCCAGACTATTAAGACAAGTTAGTGTAGAAACAGTAAGTTTCTCCAGAGAAGTGAGGGTACTGTTATCCAGAAGAAGAATAAAGTGATGCAAGGAAGATAAATAGCAAATGCCTTCTAGAATACCCCAACATTACCCCAACACTGTCCCCTCTTCCCTTGACATAGGCTTCCATGTTATTTGAAATCTTTGTTGTATTCTTTTGTCCAACAGTATACAAAAGAAATATAGATGATTGATAGAGAGATGTATTACATATGAAGCAAAACTTGCAGAGCTGACAAGTGAAATGACAAACCCAAGCCTATAAACAAATAAAAATTGATCACAAAATAAAACTTTTATATGAACTGAGCTTTAAATTAAGGAAGAGTTAGATATATAATGTTTGAAAGCATAAAGAACAGCTTATTTTTAAAGCAAGCTATAAATAAATATAAAGCTATATTGAAACAATATATCAAAAGGCAACTCCTGAGGTTTGGGAAAAAAATATACAAGTAGAATTCATAGCTACAGACTTGCCTTTCAAGCAGAAATTCTATGGTCATTAAAAAGTGTCTCTTGTTTACTTGGAGAAGACTAGGTCACTACAGAAATAGATGGAGTCCAATATAGCACTTCATCCATAAAGGGGGGTATAAGCCAAGGCTTTATCCATCAAACAATGACCTCATCTGTAAAAAATTACAAGTGACTTGCAAAAAAACAAAAAAAAATTGTGAGTTTGTAGCAGGTGTAGTACTTAAGAGACAGAACCAAAGGATTTTCCATTTTGCCCATGGTAAAAATTGAGGCCTCATCTTGACTTCTGATCTTTACCCTCCCTTCCCATTTGTAGGACCACGAACTTGCCTTGCTCTAGCTCAGGGTCTCATATTTTGCCGATGACATGGCAAAGTTGGAGTTCCCAGACCTCTTGCAGAGTTGCGGTCTACAGTATTAATTTTCTCATCTTAGGTGTCAGCTTTTGAGGGGAAAACCCCAGGTGAGGACGTTGTATTTCTGACTAGGAATCAAAGAGCCTCTTAACCAGGGCTTCAATTGGAACTAGCCCAGCCAGGCTCATTTAGGAAATGAGAAAGATTCAGGAGCCTACTCAGTAGAAAATGAAGTTTCTATGTCAAGGTGGTTAATGTTCCATTATCCACATCTATGTATCTACTTAAAAGTCTGCCCGAGTAATGTTTGGTTTTCCAGTTTTTGAGCAGTTAGAAGATAGAGAAAAGTAAAGATCAGCCAAACAACCCCTGTAAACATTTTGACATGTGTCATCCAAGACTTTATTCCTATGTAAATATTAAATGTAAATGTACTTTCACAGCAATAATTTTGTTTTAAGCAAGTAATACAAATTACCTGATTTTTTTAAACTTAATGTATTAGAAAGATGTTTCACCATTTAAATATATTCTGTCACTTTAATTATAGAATTCTAACATCAAATATATGTTTTATGTAGATATATATAGTGAAGAGTTCATGTTTTCCATTATTTATATAAACTATTTATAATAAATAAATATTTAAAATAAAATAATAAATATTTATAATAAAATATAAAATATTTCTTATATTTTAATATTATGTAGCACTAATATCACATATACATGTAATATCACATATCACATCATGTATAAATGAAGATTTTAGATTATTTCTTCATTTCTTGTGACTGTAAGTAATTCTTTGATAACATCCTTATAAACTGCTATGTTTATTTCCTTTGATTCAATTCCTAGAGATACAATTGCTAAGTTAAAAGTGTTTCCAGAATCTTTAGGGTTTGAATTGTTAGACAAAGTGTCACCCAGAAAGGTAGAAAAGTTTCATTCATTTTTAGAATTTCTGACTTTTTGAAGTGGATGGGCGCAGTATGATCACCATATTATCTTCTCTTTAAAGGCACACTTTTTTTTTCATATTTAAGCATATCTGAAATCAGATTGCATCTTGCACTAGTGACACAACATGGTGTTATAGTTTATGTTGCAGTGGGTTTTTTTCTTTCTTAGTGGCACAGAAGTGACAGCATAGCCATGCGTCAGGGGCATCTTAGATTCAGTGAAATACGGCGTTCAGTCTAAGCAGTTTTAAGTTTGGGGCCGGCTTTCTTGCCACCCACCAAGCTTCTGGGACCAGTTGCCCTTGCTAACTACTTCGAGTGTGCTCAAAGTATGTAAATTCCATTCAACTTTCATTCCAGTCGCTGTGCATATGGCTCAGGGAATACAAAGACGAGCATGACAGTGCTGAGAAAAACTTAATTAGGAAGGTCACTGCATAAAAACCGTATAATGGATTTTACCTCCAAACCTTTGTGGAATGAGACAGGATATAAATAAATAAAAACACGAGCTACACAGAAGCCAAAGAGACATGAATTTTAGGGCATCTCTTCCATGTGCTGACTTTATGGACGCAGATAACAAAAGAGCTCTTCTGAGCATTTCCTTGGAACCATCCTCTTCCTGAAGATGGAAATGCTGCTCAGTCTCACTCACGGGGTTTCTCCTTTGCTCACAGTCTGACCTGGCCACACCTGCTCAGCCCTCAGAACTCCTTGCAGAGACCACCTCCCTGGGGACATTACTCTGGCTGCATCTCTTTCTTCCTCTGTCCCTGCCTTCTGTCAGTGTTGCTTTCACAGTACTTATACACTCAGCACCACACATCATAGTAACCTACTTAGACACTACAAGGAATGGGGGACTGGTGTAACCTGGCATTCAAAAGCAAGAGTCTTGAGGTAAGATGACTTCAGCTCAATGCCGGCTCTGACCGTGTAACCTAGCCATTTGGGGGCAAGTTACTAGGAACCACTCTTAAATCTCTATCTTCCCTGCAAATTGAAGTCGATATTGCCTGTTTCAAAGGGTTGTTCAGAGGGTCAACTCTAACAAAACCTATGAAGCCTTTAGCACAGGTACTGGCCATTGGAAGACATTGAGAAAAGCATTAACTTACTGGCTATCTATTTCCCTTGGCTGACCATGGTCCCAGTTACCTGGCATGGAGTAAATTCTCAATACTAGTGGTTTACAGTGCTTCTACAGAAACACCAAGCCCACAGCCGTAGGGGCTAAAAGAAATGAGATAATAGCCTTTTCTTTTCGGCTCAAAAGAGCTTTTTTTTTGGCTTGGTCAGCGAGTGCCTTCCTACTATCTATCAGTCTGTTGAGAGAGGTTTTGTTTGTTTGAGCCTAGTGATGTGAAAAGCAATGGATAGGGCTGTAAGAATCTCAATAGACCCATCTTTCTTTTAGAAACCATTCAAAATAATAACTGTCTGGCTTGTCTTATTTTTTTCCCTACTTACCAGGAATCTTAAAGTGATAACGAAAAGAAGCCATTTCATGTATGAGGAATACTTGAATGCGGTCATTAGGTTTATTTCATTTACTTCCTGTGTCCACTCAGCAGGGGGTGTGATGGTAGTCTGAGGATCTTATTAAATAGCAGGAATGATCAGGACAATGAGTGTTATCGTGGGTGGACACAATACCTACAGTGATGTTCAATCAACGGACTTCATGCTTATTTTGGGAAAGCGTTGCTCTCTTGGAACTAAAGACTAACTTTTTATAAAGAATAAGTAACTGAGTCATATCAAGAAGTTACCCCACGCCAAAATGTCAGCACATCTTAGCCTCGCTGATGCCTAAGATGATGATAATAGTGCTTACTTTCTCTGAGAGATTATTCCTTGAAGAAGTGCCATTGTACTTGACCATCATAAAGCAAACAGCTGGAGCTCTCATTTATTGACTACTGTCACCTGCCAGATAGAGACATGTTCCATCACTTAATTTTCCAAGGAGTCCTATGAAGTAGGTATTATATCCCTGTTAAATGGATGAGGAGGCTTAGAAGGGACGTAACTCATTGAAGGTACTGGGAAAGGTCAGCACTGTGGATCCAGCCCAGCTCTATCTGATCCTAAGCCTGTGCAGACCTCAGAAGTCAGGACTCAATCCTCATGACTCTAAGATTTGCTTAGTCTTCTAACCAGGTTTTCTACCCTCCTCTTCCTGATTTTACATCTAATGCGTACCAGACTTCTCTTAGTTCCTCCAACATACCATTTTTTCCCCTCCTCTCCTTCCCCTCTTTTTTCAATCCTTCTTTACCTGGCTCACACTTTGGGGCCTCAGCTGAAATGCCACTTCCTCAGAGAATTAATTTCCTGACAGTTAAGCATCATCCTCAGATATTGTTGGGTCAGCCCCTAAGTGCTGCCAAAGCTACCTGCCCTTCACCCATGTTAGCACGACTCATACCGTGCAGTTATGTCTGGTGAAATTGTTTGCATCCTTCATTAGACTGCAAGAAGCACAAGAACCGGGCTTCCCTGGTGGCTCAGATGGTAAAGACTGTGCCTCAGTGTGGCAGACCAAGGTTTGATCCCTGGGTCAGGAAGATCCCCTGGAGAAGGGAGAGGCTACCCACTCCAGTGTTCTTGCCAGGAGAACTCCATGGACAGAGTTGGACATGACTGAGCAACTTTGAGAGAGAGATGGGGCACAGGAACGGGTGTAAGTCTGTCTGATTTATGTTACAGCATCTCTGCATCTAGTGGAGTTCAACACATACTAGTAGAACAAAAGAATAAAAGCATGAACGAATTGATGGTAGCTGGTAGAATGGGAATGCATTGTGGTAGGGAAGTGATGACTTCCCATCTGTTTTTCTACATGAAAGCCAAGTCCTGCCTTTCCATCATTCCATATCCAGGCCAGCCCTGCCTGTTTACGAACATTACCAGTTAGTGAGGTGGTTCACCTGAACAACACCTCTGACTCCTAAAAAAAAAAAAAATGTTCTCTTCTCCAATTTCTCTTTCAGCTTTGATGAAATAAGATCCAAGTTTCAAATATTTCATTTTAGAAGTTGAGCTACAGTGAAACCCAGACAAGTTGTAGGTGTACAACCTTGTTTGAGGCCCCAAATCACCCCTGGTCACCCCCCTCCCCACGTACACACTCTTTTCCCACCTCACTTGTGAAAGGTTACTTCTTCTAATTCCTCATGGGTTCTGTTTTTCACAATAAGCCACACGCTCCTAGTTTACATGTGTTTCATTTTGCTTGTATTTGGATGCTTGGAAATCTGCCTGAAGTAGAAATTTCAGAACAAAACAAAGCAACCACTAATACCATCACTAGTACAGTTGATAATAAGGGTTTTTCCTTTCATTTTCCCCCAAGAAAAAAGCACCGTAGCCAAAGTGCTTATCTGATAGAAAATGAAAAAAAAAATCCTCTCAAATAATCATAAAAAGCCTTTTGATTTAAGAGAAATAATTAAGGTGAGGTTTGACCTGCTCACTAATCAGAGGATTGGGTTCCCAGAACAGAGTCTTTGTGCTCGTCTACTTAACCAAAGAGAGACTCGGGCATTCATCCAGAGTACTCCTCAAGGATCTAATATGTTAATTGAAAAAAAAATCTTAGGAAGTAACTTTACAAGCAAACAATTCATCCAATTGGAAACACATGAGATTACCTTCCAATCCCTTTTACTTGAAATCTGAGCTGTGGAAAGGTATTTTTTTTTAATCAGAATTTTTCAAAGAACAAACTGAATGTGTTATAATTCCAAGGTAGAATACAATTAGCTTTAATTAAAACAGTACACGATATAATTCGCACATGGGCATTTTAACATGCTTAATGCTGTTACAGGTAAGGAAGCACCATTTCCTAAGCTGTCCTTCCAGATTCTCAAGGTCATTTTCAAACCTTCACAGTGGTAATATCTCTGGTGGATTTAGCTTTCTCTGCCTGGCTCCCTCCTCAAGTGACTCTCATGCACTTCAGCAGGAAGTATCTCTTGGCATGTACTGGGTGGTTAGTTTTCCTTTTCTCACCGCTCTGTGATCTTCTTTATCATAAGCATGAATGTGATGCTCCGAAAGAAGACCTCAGATGGGAGGAAAGGATGTAACCAGCTAGACCTCTAGACTTTTTGAAAAATATTTATTTGTTTATTTGGCCATGCTGGGTCTTGGTTGCAGCACACAGGATCCTTTTAGCTGTGACATGCAGGATCTTTAGTTACGGCATGCAACTCTTAGTTTCAGCATGTGGGATCTAGTTCCTTGACCAGGGATTGAGTAAGAGCCCCCTGCATTGGGAGCACAGATTCTGAGTCACTGGACCGCCAGCAAAATCCTTGGACTTCTAGACTTTTCATCTCTTCCTAGCATCTATTGTCCAAAGATTTGACATCTTAGATAATTGAACTGATCCCGTAAAACCAGGATGGAACATTGAGAGGCAGACTGATCAACTGATAAGCTCTAAAACACAAAAGGATTTGAATTCGAGAATCCTGATTTCCTGGAGATGATTGAGAAATAATATAAGAAAAACAGAAATGGAAGGACATGGTGTGACTAGTTCCTGAATGAATGGGTGGAGCTAGTCCAAACAACTCAGTACAGACACACAAAGGAAGGTCCAAAGAGCTTGGAACTCTGCTGATGCCTTGTGAAGAATGGCAGGAAATACACTGGATTGCCGTTAATAACCTGCTCAGTTTATAGAAAAGAACTGAGATGAATCCGTTGACACCTTGTGGAAAACACAGAATGCACACACGTATGCACACCTATGAATAAATGCATACACACAGGCGTAAACACAAACACACAAGTTCTCTTCTAGATGATAGATTACATTAATGATTTAAAGAAGTAACTTCTTTACTAGTCATTAAGATAATTAAGACCTGCTTCTCGTTTATAGTCAAATTTCAGTTATTCATGACAAAACAAGCTAAGGTGGGAAGAATGAAAACCTACAGAGAATTCTTAAACCTCACACCTTGGACAGTTTCTTTCTACCATCCACCCAGGCTTTTCCCAAACCTGCTAATGAGGAGCTAAAACTGGCCTCAACTTTCTCCTCTAAGCCTACCCCCTACTAGAGCTACTAAGAATAATGAGATGCCTCAAAAGCCAAGAACCTTAAAAAGGTGGAAGATGACATCTGGGTAAATCCCTGTAAGGCCAACAACCCCTGAATCTTGGAATTGGTGCCATATGGTACCCCTGACTGGGCTGAGATCAGTCAAGAAAATGCTGCTTTAGAAAGAATAAATGATAGAGAGTATTTTTTTTTAACTTTCATTGGAGTATAGTTGCTTTACAATGTTGTGTTGGTTTCTGCTGCACAGCAAAGTGAGTCAGCTGTGCATATCCATATATGCCCTCCTTTTTGTATTTCCTTCCCATTTAAGTCACCACAGAGCACTGAGTAGAATTCCCTGTGATATATAGTAGGTTCTCACTAGTTATCTATTTTATACATAGTATCAATCATGTTTTGTTTGAGCCCTCTGAGCTTCTCTGGCGGGTATGGGGTTTGATTCAAAATGCAATTTTGCCCCTCCTACCATCTTCTGGGGCTTCTCGTTTGCCCTTGGACGTGGCGTCCTTGGACGTGGCGTATCTTTTTTTGAAGGGATCCAGCATTCTCCTGTCAATGGTTGCTCAGTAGCAAGCTGCAACTTTGGAGTTCTTGCAGGAGAAGATAAGTGCATGTCCTTCTACTCCAGCATCTGTGATATCGTACAAAAGTCTGCTGAAGCATCAGGTGTGCCTTCTCAGGGTCCAGATGGAACGAGCTGCCTACAAAGGGCAGGCCCGAGGGCCCTAGTGGGAAGTTCTTCAGATGCTGTCTTTCGGGCAATAATGTATATGTGTCAATAATGTATACATGTCAATCCTAATCTCCCAGTTCATCCCACCCCCCCCCTTTCCTCCTTGGTTTCCATATGTTTGTTCTCTACATCTGTGGCTCTATTTCTTCTTTGTAGATAAGATCATCTATACCAACTTTTTCAGATTCCACATATATGCATTGATATACGATATTTGTTTTTCTCCTTCTGACTTACTTCACTCTGTATGAGAGTATTTTTGAATATTTCCAAGGAGGCCTGCTGTGAGCAAGCATTCTTGTTAAGAAATTTTATCTGAAGCTACAAGGTCAGCCATCCTCTCACTTTGCTTTCCCATTGTGGAGCAGAAGAATAAAAACCAGGTCCGTTCTACATTCAGAAGCATTAAGATGGGGAACAAAGGCATGCCCACACAAAACAATGTCATCACACTGTCACTTACCCGTGTGTTATTGCACAAGGCTCTGGTTTGAGTTACAGAGATATCACTTTCTTCTCCTTTCAACTGTTGTTACTGAGAAGAGCACTAAAAATAATTATCCTTGGCACAAAAGGAACAAAATTTTCAGGCTAGTTTGACAAAGTCAAATGAACGCCAGTGAAAATTTATATTCACTGGCCATGTGCATAGGGTTTTACATCTGGAAAAGAAGTTAATTATGGTATTGTGAGTAATTGAGCTTCTCCAAGGTAAGTGTGTGGCGTTTGCTGAGCATTTTCCTCGATGTTTAGTTGGACCCAGGAGATGTGTCTCCATCCTCCAAGAAGAGAGAGATGGAAAAAGAATACACAAGAGAATTTTTGGACTCGTGTCAACTGAGAAAAGTGAGTGTAGGCTTTGACAAGGATGAGAGCGTTAGGGTCAGGGGAGAACACAGTGTCATTAAGACTCAGGTATGGACCTTTTCTCTTGAATTTCTATTTCCTTTTCTTTTATCCTCTGAGTTGATTATATTCATATCCACCTTAACACCACTGCCCTTTTTAATGAGTAGTTGAGAAGAGCACGGGTCACCACCCTTACCTGGAAACCTATTCAAAACAGTCTGGTCAATTCCTCCTGAATCCCAGGAATGAGAGTTGCATCTCCCTTCCTCTCCAGACCACTGGGTCATTGTTAGAATCCCTCTAGAACCACTCTCCTTCCCCTCCTCCCCTCAGAAAGGACTATAAGTTGAGAGGTCATCCCCCAAATAAAGGCCCAGAAGTGTTGGTGCTATTTAAAACAGTGGAGACACTATCTCTCTCCTATATTCCCCATGATCAGCCACATGGATGTTTCATCTAATCCTGACCAAGCCAAGCTCATGTCTGCCTTTACACCTCTGCCCTTGTTATTCCCTCTGCTGTGATGCTACCTCCAGAAAAATGGTGGCTTGGCACTGGGTCCTGAACTGTTTAACTCTCAGTGCAAGCTGCCCCTCTTCTGAAAAGGCTTTTGGACTACCCAACCTAAAGCAGCCCTCCATTCTTCTGCATCACATTACCCTGGTTTACTTTCTTCATACTCCCGTCATTATTAGAAAACGTTCATTCACTAGTTCTCCTGTCTCTTTCCTCTAGAACATCAGTACCATAGCAACAAGAGCCAATTTCTACTTTTGTATCTCCAGCATCTAAGATAATATCTGGCAGAATGCAGGCATTCAAATGGTTGTGTAGTTTAAAAACTTGTTGTTGTTCAGTTGCTAAGTAGTGTCCAGCTCTTTGTGACCTGGTGAATTGCAGCATGCCAGGCTTCCCTGTCCTTCACTATCTCTGTGAATTTGCTCAAACTCATGTCTATTGAATCAGTGAGGCCATCCAACCAGCTCATCTTCTGTCACCCCCTTCTCCTTTTACCCTCAATCTTACTTGTGGGAAGGCTTATTATTCTAGACACTACCATATTATCTTATTTCATCTTCACCCAAAAATGTGATATAGCTATCATCCCCATTTAAAGGTAAAAGAACTATGGCTTAGAAACACAAAGAATTCTTATAAATGATGAAGCCAAACTACAAACTCAGGTGTCTGTCTTCAGAGCCCACACTCATAACTGCTATTCATTTTACTTATGCATGGTAATATAGAAACCTTTTTTGGAAGTTTGAGATTATGTCAAAAAAAATAAGTTTTTATTGGACAATTCTAAATAAAATTAATTTTTATTGAACTTAATTCTAATAAAGTTTTTATGGAACTTAATTCTAAAAAAAACTAAGTTTTTATTGAAAATTCTAATTTCACATTAAGGCACTTGGAAGTTGCCACTCCACCATAGCAATAAAAACAGAGCTGAACAGACTGAAAAATCAACAACTCTTCTTAGATCTGTAAGAGAAGAGAGGGTACAGGGGAAACTGCTGTCCCTAAGATTGGAGAGACAGACGAATACCAGGAATCTTGGCTCACGAGAACTGCTTTGAGAACCAGTGCCAGGGTAGAAGGGGCTCCCAGGTGGCTCAGTGGTAAAGAATCCACCTGCCAGTACAGGAGTCATGGGAGACATGGGTTCAATCCCTGGGTCAGGAGGATTCCTTGGGGAAGGAAATGGCAATCCACTTTGGTATTCTTGCCTGGGAAATCCCATGGGCAGAGAAACCTACCGGGCTACAGTCTAAGGGGTCAAAAAGAGTTGGATACAACTGAGAGGCTAAGCACGCATGCCAGGGTACAAAAATCTGAACTTTAATGATAAATTGCTGGAAGTTCAGTGTGGATAGCTCTGAGAGTTAAAAACACCAAGGGAACCCTGTCACAGAAGAGTCCACAATTTTGTGACATTTACCTCCAAGAGGTCAACTAAGTAAGTTCTCACAGTAAATTTTCAGAGAAAAGTTCCCTGCACTTCTAACAGGAAAATGGGAAAAGGAACCTTCTATTCTTTTTAACAAGGCTTACCCTCAGGAGGAACTATTAAACATACCCTAACATATTGGGGTTTTATCAGAGCCTAACAGGCATGGAGGAAGGGAAATACCCAATTCTCCCAACTCTGACTTTTCACATGGGAGAAGTTTCCACCCAACCCCAGCCCACTCTAGCTATTCTGTCCCAGTGAAGGGGAGATTAAAAAGTGAGGAAAACATATGAAGTTCACAGTCCAGAGGCTGCTGCTAAGTCACTTTAGTCATGTCCGACTCTGTGTGACCCCATAGACAGCAGCCCACCAGGCTCCCCCGTCCCTGGGATTCTCCAGGCAAGAACACTGGAGTGGGTTGCCATTGCCTTCTCCAGAGGCATAGCCTGATTAAAAGACAGAGACCTAATCATAGGACACTAAAGTATGTCCCCATTCCTCCCATCTTTCCATTACATAGTAAAGGTCCCTTTATAGCAGTTCCTTTCACCCGGTACATTATGCCCAGCTACCAAGAAAAAATTGCAGGATGTAGTAAAAGGCCAAAAAAAAAATTGAAGAAGCGGAGCAAGCACCAGAACCAGATATGGCAGAGATGTTGAAATGATCAGACTGGGAATTTAGAACAACTATGATTAATATGCTAAGAGTGATAATGGATAAAGTAGACAGCATGCAAGAACAGATGGGCAATGTAAGCAGAGAGACGGAAATTCTAAGAAAGAATCAAAAAGAAATGATAAAAATAAACACTATAATAGAAATTAAGAATGTTTTTGATGGTCTTAGGAAACTGGATACAGCTATGGAAAGATCTCTGTGTTAAAGGACAAGTTGATAGAACCCTTGACAGTTACAAGCAAAGACAACAAAGACTGAAAAAAAAAAAAACGAATATTCAAGGATTTTGGAACAACTATGAAAGGTATAACATACACATGTGTGATGGAAATAATGAAAGAAGAGGCAAGAGAGAAAGGAACAGAAGAACTATTGGAAACAATAATGATTAAGAACTTCCCCAAATTAGTGTCAGACACCAAACCACAAATCCAGGAAGCCTAGAGAATGACAAGGAAGATAAATGCCAAAAACCCTACACCTAGGCACATAATTTTTCATACTATGGAAAATTCAAGATAAAGTAATCCTGAAGGAAGCCAGAGATAAATAAAGTTAAGCCCATTTTTTGCCTGCAAGATTTCTCAGAACCTTTAATATGCTGATGTATCCCAGGACTTGCCAAGATATGAGGATTATAATATCCTGTTTAATTTTTTTAATCACTGACTCTTCTTTTCATGCAAGTTCTCTAGACATTTCTTTTAACTGTTTTACTCCTAGAGTTTTTTGGGGGAACTGTTCTCACTTTCTGTCCTTATCTTCAAGAACACCTACCTATATCAGAACCGTGGATCCACCACTGATTCATTCATTCAACACATTTTTTAGATACCTATTATGTACCAGGCACTTATCTATAAAGTGTGAAATAATGTATCAATGAACAAAACAAAAAGCCCTGCCCTTTTTGCATTACATTCTAGAGAGGGGGAAAGACAGATTATAAACAATAAGGATAATAAGTAAATTCTATCACACAGTGGATGGAAAGAACTCTAGGGAAAGAAACAAGAATGTAGAAAGAGGTGAGACGGGTGTGGAAGAAAGACAAGAAGGAAGAGTGAGGGAGCAGCGGATGGGAAGGAAAGGTTTGCAGTGTGAAACAGGGTGATCAGGGTGGGCTTCATTGAGGAGGTAGCATTTGAGCTGAACTTTGGAGGTGAGAGAATGTCACAGGGACATCCAAGGTATAAGCATTTTGGAAAGAGGAAACTGCAAATGCAAAGTATTCAAAAAGCCAGTATAGTGTTTTCAAGAAGCATCAAGGAGGCCAGCAGGCCTCAAAAGGAGGAAGAGGCTGTATAATAAAAGATGAGATCAGTGAATATAAGCTCATACTGTGTGGGCTTTACTGGTGGCTCAGGTGTTAAAGAATCTGCCTATAGTACAGGAGACCCAGGTTTGATCCCTGTGTTGGGAAGACCTTTGTAAGTCATTAAAAAGCCTTTTGTCCTAAGTGAAATGGGAGCCACTGGGATATTTTGGACAGAAGAGTGGCACAATCAGCCTTAATTTTGAAGAGCATCCTTCTGGCTACTATGTTGGATATTGAATACCTAGGGTCATCGGTCACTCTGAATCACTATGTTGGGTATAGAACATAAAAAAGTCAAATTTATAAGTAGTCAAGTCAGTTGCAACAATCCTGTGAGAGATGTATCTCAGACCAGGATGGTAGCAGTGCCAGAGGTAAGGCGGCAGAGTGTTCTGATTTATTTTTGAAGGCAGAGCCAATAGGATTTCCTGATGGTGTGAGAAAGAATGAGAAGAACCAAGGATGGCTCTTAAGTTTTTTGTTGTGAGCATCTGTGGGAATAAATTGAATGTCAATCAAGATGGACAAATCCTAGCAGGATGAAGGTGATTTTAGGTGGGAAATCTGAAGTTGAGTTTTCGGCATGGTCACTTGGAGATGTCCGTAAGTCTTCTAAGTGGAGATGATGTATAGGTAGTTGGAGTTTGGGAGAGATCTAGTCTAAAAATATAAGTTTGAGAAGGGCCAACAAGTGGATTGGATTTAAAATCATGATATCTTAACACACTGTTAATCAACTATACTCCAATATAAAATAAAAAGTTTTAAAAAATCTTGAGAATATAAGAAATCATCAAGGAAGTAAGTGCAGAAGCTAGAGGAAAAACTGAACCAAACGAGCTAAGCCTGAGATCCAAATAGAAAAGGATACCAAATCCAGTCTTGCCTTGTGAGTGAAAGCAGAACAGGTAGCTGAAGAATTACAAACTTTAGCTTTGGGAACTTAAAGTTACAACTAAGCAACCTCATCTCCTGAACCATCTGAGTGCTTGAAGAGTTCTGCCTAGAGTTCTGCTTGAGGAGGATTCTGAGGCCATGTCTGGGCTTAGGGAGAAAGAAAATTGCAATTGATTAGTGATGTCTGCTGAAGTTGTGGAGCATTGAGTGACAGCAAATAAGGCAGTATCAGATAACTGTCAGTCTTTGCCTAAAGGAAAGACCATGGGACTAAGAATAGATCAAGTGGTGTTTGGAGAGTTTACTGAATGTTGCAAGTCAGTTTGTGGGGTTTATAGCAATAGCAGTATATAACTTATTGCTGAAATTATCTTAAATATTTAAGAAAGATTTTATTGCTCTTGAGCCATTAGCATTTATTGGGCCTAAGTGTGTGAAACAGGATCCATAAAAGAAGAAGAGAGAAAAAGAAAATCTGTAATAAGCAGGATGATCTATATGATTTGTAGACTCAAGACACAAGTGTACAAAGTCAAAACCCAAGGGAGAGTTGGACATTTGGCTGTGGTTCTGTGAGGAAGCTGGGCAAATCCTCTCTCTAAAAAGCAATCAAAATGCTGGAAAATTTAACAAATACAACCATTTAATGCTTTGGAAATCAACCAAAGACATACAACAATCTGAGAAGTGTCCATGCTTTAAAAACCACTGAACTTCACATGGAAAGAGTAGAAATCTATGAGGTTCTGACCCTATGGCTTCTTTCATCAGCCTCACCCCAGCTTGTTGCTTCTGCCAAAGTAAAGAATCCATGATGAACAGGAGCTTCTCTGCCAAAGTTGAGGAGACTCACCCAATTTGGAAAGGTGGGCAATATGCACACTCAGCAAAGCTGTCCGTAGAAATTATAATCTCAGGGGTGGGTCAGTGGAGAAGATCACAAGCTCCCCCAGCCTGAGGTTGTACTTGTGGGCAGGAACAGCATATTCCTGGCTGAGGCTGTGGATACTGAAGATGGCACAAGCCCTTCACACACTTCTGGTTAATCCTAGGCCTGAATGTGCAAGCATAGAAGACTTGAAAGAGTCCAGCAGAAATTAAAACCCACAGAGGCTTGAAAACTGCCTGGACTTTAAGTGTGCTTCCCTACCCACAGATACAACAGCAAAGGATGGACACCTTTAGGGTTTGAGCACAGTTGATGTGCAACCATTAGTTGAGGACTAAGCTCTATAGACACAGAAGCAACTTCTGCAAACCAGGTTTAAAAAATAAAATGAGGCATCTATATTTAAACCAACAACAAAAACAGCCTCAACCTAGCAGAGGCATTAGTGACCACAGAGGAAACATTATTTCACAGATTTAGTTCAGGCAAGTTACTAGACAAATAAAAGCAGCAACAACAATCTCCGAGGGAAAAAGTACCAGAATTCAGAATAGCTGTAATATATTATCCAGAATGTTCTACTTTTAAGAGAAAATATGAGACATGCCAATAAATAAAGTGTGGTCTGTACTCAGGAAAAAAATGTCAGTTCATAGAAATTTTCTCTCAATGTTAGCAGATATTGGCAGACAAAATCTTCAAAGCAATTACTGCAAATATGTTTCAAGAACCAAAGGAAACCATGTTTAAAGAATTAAAGGAAAGTATGGCAACAATAGATGAACAAGTAGAGATTCTTAATAAGGATACAGAAAATATTTTTAAAGTACCAAGTGGAAATTCTGTAGCTGAAGAGTACAATAACTGTAAAAATTCACTAAAGGGGCTCAACAGCAGGTTTGAGAGAGGAGATCAGTGAACTGCAAATCAATAGAAATTACCCAACCTGAAGAATAGAGAAAAAAGACT
Source organism: Bos mutus (assembly GCF_027580195.1). Classification (NCBI taxonomy): domain Eukaryota; kingdom Metazoa; phylum Chordata; class Mammalia; order Artiodactyla; family Bovidae; genus Bos; species Bos mutus. Next base: position 97,884,855 of record NC_091623.1, on the reverse strand, counting down.
GAAGTTAAATATACAGAGCTTCAGAAACCTGTACCTTGAAAGATCAAGCGCAGCAACATCTGCCAACAGGAAATCTAACAGGGAGAAAAGAGGAGACAGAAAGATTATTTGAACAAATAATGGCCATAAACTTCCAAATTTGATTTTTTAAAAGTGTTACTCTACACATCTGAGTTCAACAAAAGCCCCAATTGATAAATACAGACAGATCCACATCTTGGCATATTATAGTCAAGTTGTTGTAGCCTAAACCAACAAAAAGTCATGAAAGCAGCAAGAGAACAGCCACTCATCACATATAGGCAAGCACCAATACAATTGGAGGCCAGAAGGCAGTAGAATGACATATGCAGAGGGCATCCAAAAAGATGCCAGCAAACAAATATAGTTGACAAAAATTCCTCTTCAAAAATGAAGGCAAAATAAAGACATTCCCAGATACACAGTGACTGAATAAATTTGTTGCTAAGCAGATCTGTCTTGTAAGATATACTGAAGAAAGGAAGTCCTTCAGGAAAAGATGTCAGAAAGTAACTTAAATCCACAGGAAAAATAAAGAGCATAATAAGTATGTGGTTTAGTATAAAAGATTCCATGATATACTTTTACTCATCTTTCCCCAACTTCTTTAAAAGACATAAGATTGAATGAAACAACAATATCCACACGGTATTGTTGCCTTTATAACACATTGATTTAATAGATACAACACAAAGAACATAAGAGGAAATGGAATGATATTGGAGAAAAGTTACTGTATGTTTCAGAATCAAATTAGTATTAATATAAGGAAGGCTGTGGTAAATTAGAATGCATATTGCAATCCCACTAAAAAAATAACCCCCCCAAATGTAGTAAATCCAATGTAAGAACTGCAATGCCACACTGAAATATTTGTTCAACACCAAGGCAGTCAAAGAGGAGCAGATAATCAAAAACCATAGACACATAGATAGTCACAGGCAGATCTTGAACAAAATTTCTATTCTTTTTGCCCTTGTGTGATTTTAATGTGTGTTTGCTCAGTTGTGTTCAACTCTTTGTGACCCCATGGACTGTAGCCCACCAGAAATTCTGTCCATGGAATTTTCCAGGCAAAAATACTGTAGTAGGTTGCCGTTTCCTTCTCAAGGAGATCTTCCCAACCCAAGGATCGAACCTGCATCTCTTGTGTCTCCTGCATCGGCAGGCAGCTTTTTAGTAAAGGAAACTTAAGATACATCGACCAGTAAATCAATACAGTATCAGATCAATACAGCAAGCAGGATGGCCTACCCAATTTGTGAATTAAGGTTGAAATGAAAATTCAGGGGTCCCTTGTTCAAAAAGTATTAAAAATACCAAGATAGAGACAGCAGATTATTATATAGATTACCAAAGGGCCTTTGTGAGTAAAGGGCCCTGCATGAGTTTGCAAGTTACTCACCCATGAAGCTGACTCTAATAGTAAGAGGTTACCATATCCTATTTTCTCACTCTTCTGATAAACCTCCTTTGGAGATTCACTTCCTCCTGTTGTGGTCTTCTCTGTCGTCTTCCGCTTTTCCATCCTTATATCCAAATTCCCCTGCATTTGGGAGAGACTCCTTTGCAACTAGATATCTAAGAGATGAGATGCAAGCTGTCACATTAATCTGAGGCAGCTGTGATTCCACTTTGCTACAGATGGCTTTGCATTAAAACCTGTAATTCCTTTATTTGCACTGATTTTATATTTTCAAGTGCAATTGTGTGCAAAGGCAGCATGGGGGTCTCAGAAAGGAACATCATTCTCTAAGTAACTGATATTTACTAAGCCATTTGGAAATGTTTAATGTATATGAAACGCAAGCAGCGTCTTTGTGGAATCATGCTGGAATGAACGGATCTGCTTGTTAGGGTAGACATTACTTCTTGGTCCAGTTGCGCAGTGATCTCATCATGTCTTCATAATTAGGCTTTATGACTACCATTGAAAGCCTTGACTGGAATGCAGTTCACTAGTGCAGACACATTTGAGGGCACTCTATGAGATTATAGATCTCAATCATGCAAGCCGATCCTGCTCCGGCTTTGACAGGTAAAATCAGCCTGTTTACAGTTTGTGTTAAGCTGCAGTCTTCTATGGTCCTTCAGACCATCGTCATACTTGCTGTCCTGAAAAAAAAGTAAGTGAATTTTATGATAAGCATAAAGCAAACAAAGTGGTTACCCATATACAATGTGAATCTTTTTGTTTCAATTCAGAAAAAAACTAGCTCAAAACAGATTTAGTCACGAGAGAGGAAGAGAGAGTTCAAACTTCCATGTAGCTGAAAAATGTGGAAAGAGTCCAAGCTTTGGAGCAAGGCTTGATTAAGTAGTTCCGCTATGTCATTAAAAGCAATTTCTTTCCATTTTTCTTCTTGATCCTCTGTGGTATCTTCCTTAGTCCCGAGGTTGAATTTCTAGCTCCAGGATGATTTGCCTACCTCCTGAATCTCTTTTTACATAAATGTTGAGCAGAGGGAGAGAGAGAATTTCTTTCCTGGGAGCCCTCTGAGCCATGAAGCAGTTTCCAGTAGCTCCAGCAAACATCTCCTTGTTTCTCACTGGCTTAAACTGTCTTCTATCTTGACCTAATCACCATGGCAAGACCAGTGAGGGGTGCCAATTAGCTTAAACCCATCAGAGTTCCACACTGGGGTTGACTGGGGAGTGCTTCCTCCAAACACATGGGCCACATGTTAGAAATGCTGTTACCGGTTTGAGGGACAGCTTTGTGCGCTGAGAGGGTTAAACCACCGAAAGCCCACTGCCCCCACCAGTGGGAAACACTGACTATTGTGAAGTCAGTGGCCCCCAGGTCTTGAGCTGGTGACGTGATGCCACGTGACTACAGAGCCCAGGATGATGAAGAGAGCTGGGTGGAGGTGCCGAGAACACTGGGCTGCCTCCTACCATCTAGCTTGCAGTCCAACATGTGAGTAACACCAATACAAATGAAAAGCCATCGAAGGTACCCCATTGTGAATATCATCCTGACAGACACTGAACTCAGAGGTAGAGTCCTGGAGAGGTGTTTATTTTCTGATGTAAAAGAGGTAAGGGGAGCTTTTGTTGACATTTTTGGATATCCGGTACTAATAATAATGCTTAATGCCATGCACACCTGGGAAAAATACACAAGCGAGAACTGCAAAGATTTAACCTTAACTGCCAAGGGGAGGCAGGAATGAGTTGATAGTAAGATATTCATGTACTCCACTGCCATAGATCCATGTCTACTGTGTACTTGACCCTGACCTAGGTGCTGCATATTAGCACAAAGACAGTTTAGCATAGTGTTTCAGAACACAGGATTTGGAGTCTTTCAGACCTAGAAATGAATCCCAGCTCTGTCACTCAGCCTCTCTGAGCCTCAGTTGCCTCATGCATGTAAGGTGAAGAAGTACTTACTGCAGGCTGTTATTGTGAATATTAAAGGACGAAAATTAAGTAGAAGTTAAAGCACTCACTCAAGTGACATATTACTCACAACTGTTATCAGTAGTAGAAGTAGTTGTCGCTCTTGTTGTACTTTGTGGTTGTTGGTGGTGGCTGAATCATGTCCAACCCTTTGCTACCCAATGGACTGCACCACACCAAGCTCCTCTGTCCCTCACTATCTCCCAGAGTTTGCTCAGATTCATGTCCATTGAGTCAGTGATGCTATCTAACCATCTCACCCTCTGCTGCCCCCTTCTCCTCTTGTCCTCAGTCTTCCCCAGCATCAGGGTCTTTTCCAGTGAGTCAGCTCTCCGAATCAGTTGGCCAAGGTATTGGAGCTTCTGCTTCAGCCTCAGTCTTCCAGTAAATATTGTTGTACTTAAAAGACTAGTAAGATATGGTTTCTATTCTTTAGATGCCTGTCTAGGAGAGGAGATATGAAATGTGAAGTGAATGAATGTCAGAAAAGACAGAGTGATCAAATGACATAGAAGTTTGCAGGAAGATGAAATTTCTCCTCTGTACTTGGAGCCAAGAAGCCTGATAGGCATTTTCCATGCAGAAGCTAATGGGATCACATTTAATATTAGGTAACATCTTTGGGATCTTTTCTCTTATGTCGTTTAAAGGAACCAAATCTAAAGTGTCAGTACAAAGGCTGTAAGAGAAAGCTACGTGAGTAACGTTGACACTTGCCTAAGAGTTCATTCTCTCGAGAGAGGGTGAATTGCCAGATGTCTCTCCCCTGCTCTGCTTTGCCTCACATGGAAACAGGATAGCTATGGTCCGTCCTCATGGCTAAAGGAGTAGCTGCTTGATTCATGGCTTAGTTGGGGCTATTCGATTATACTCCCAAAGGCATTTGATAATCTGTTTAACTGAGCACAGTCGTTTGTCTTGTTTGCTGACTACTTAGCAGATGGATTTGTGATTTTGGTAATTACCATATGAACGTTAATAAGACATGATATCTTTTATTAATTAGTACTGCATGGGGTTTGTTTTTCAAAATAGCAAAAACTATATGACTTACAAATATTAATGAGTCACAAGTATTCATTTGGCAAGATTAGCATTTAGAGGTTGTTCATTATAGAATGGTTTTCCTCTCTTGAATTTTTTATTCAAGAACAAAGACCAGAGCCATTGCACTGTACTCTGCATCTGAGAAAAGGCTAATTTGGTCTGCTCAGCCAGAAACTGTTTAATTTAGAAAAGTGCTCATTTACACATTTTCCCTTTTAATTCTCTCCAAAGGGGTTTTTGGTGTTCAGAGTATGAACCATTTTCAGAGAATCTAAGTTATGCCTGAAGAATAATTTTCTAATAGAATTAAATGAGATTTGGATTTGTTTTTCAAAAGTAGATGAGTATTGCTGATGTATTCACTCCCCCCTCAACACACACACACACATACACTCACTCACACACACACACACGCTCACATGCTCATGTGCACAGCATTATCAGACACAATGGTGTGCCAGAGAGTGGGAATAGATTGGTAGAAGTTTCGTCCTGCTCTGCAGCGCTTTGCTCTCAGCCCTGTGGCCAGCCTCTTCCCTGCATATATATATACACATACACACACCAGCAAGTGATCGTGAAAAGCCATTTCCTAGTGCGGGCTGGCAGTCATGCAGTGATGTAGCAAAGAACAGCATCTCTTCTGGGGTAACCCAGTCAGAAAGTATTTCTGAACAAAGCAGTCAGGTGGCGGGTTGTCCCTGCCCTTCCTGCAGAAGTCTTTTAATGACTCATAGAAGGGTACCATTTCCTGTCAAGATGCAGACGCCTGTGGCGCTTTGAGCCACCTCCACGTGCTGTTGCTGACAGCTTCCCCAAACTCTTCATGAACACCCACCATGTGCCTCACACTGCAGTGAGCCTGGCAGAGGCTTTCTAGGAGTAGGCTGCCTGTGCAATGAGGGGCTTACAGCTAGCCCATGCTGCTGATTATCGCAAGAGCACGAGAAGCCCACTAGCTTTTGCAGAAGACTTAAGTTAGCGAAGAGACTCAAAGGAGCTCGTCTTTTTGTCCAACTACCTTTTTTTTTTTTTTGTCCAACTACCTTTTTAGGAAATCAATCCTAATAATTACTATAACTTTCCTTGATTAAGTGCCACACATTATGCTAAGAATTTTACACACATTTTCTTATTTACTCCTCACAAAAAAACCTAGTAATTATGTTTATAAACCCATTTTATAGATGAACAAATCCACGATGAAGGTATCAAGGAGCTTCTCAGAGGTCACATAGGCATGAAGTGGTAGAGCTGTGTCAGTACTGCTGCCATTTACAAACTGGTCTACCAACTTTGAAACTCAATGTTCAATTCAATGGCTGTTTTTTTTCTTACTACTAGCCACAAAATTGAAATCTCAGCTTTTTTCATCTTTTGAGTTGCTCTTCTGATAGAATCTACAGATTAAACATTGGACTTTTAACCTGACTACATAGTAAGAATCTGGAGATATTGGTTGGCTGTCCATGGAGATGTCTTTATAAATTGTGTCCAGTTGGGGCAGGTAAATCTTTAAGCAACACACCCTTAAAAGTGTGTATGAACGTGATTGACTGCCGCCCCCCAGAAGTGAGCATCATTGTGGGAGAAGGTGTAGATGCTGCCGCGTGTCTCAGCTGGGTGGTCTGGTGCTCGGGCTCTGTGTTGCCTGGGCAACCTTTCTCAGAATGTGAGACACTCGCTTTCTCTTCTTTCATGTTGATCTGTGAGAAGGACTAAAAGTTATAGGTTGCCTGTTATCTGCCACTACCTAGGTGAAAGACGAAAGCAGCATTTGAAGAAATCACACCTCATACCCAGGGTGCAAAAAGATGAAAAATTCATCTAGCCTTTCTCATGGAGCTCTGGAATCAGATGGAAGAAAGATCATCTCTCTGAATCCCAGCAGCTTTTTCTACTCCATTTCTTCTCTAAGAGAAGTATTTTATAATAATTGTCTTTATTTTTTTCTGTTAAATTTCTGAGGAAATTTTGAAAAGACAATGCTATAGAATGATCATGACATGGGCTTTTGAGAATCAGTCTTGGACTCAAGCCTTAGCTTTTCCAGTTGGCAACTGTGTATCTTTTGGCAAGTTATTTAACCCCTCTTAACCTGTTTCCTCACCTATGAAATGGAAATGCTCATATATAGATTATGTAGATACTAGTTGATTTCCCTTCGTATATTCAAGATCTACTCATGTGGTAGGCATTCAGCTGAATGGTAAATACTGTGAGTAAGAAGTTGTGGTTGGGGATTCCCTGGTGGTCTAGTGGTTAGGATTCTGTGCTTCCACTGCAAGGGCATGGGTTCAATTCATGGTTGGGGAACTAAGATGCTGCAAGGCACATAGTGCAGCTTAAAAAGAAAAAAAAAGCAATGGTGCCTGCCAGCCTTCACAAACCTTAAATCTGGCAGGAAAGGTACATATGTAACTAGTCACTTCTTGTTTTATAACTCCAAACCTGTAGTCCTAGTGACTCCATAACTAGGACTACAGGTATAGAATTATGAAATAAGAAATAGAATGAATCATGGAACAAACAACCCAACCTCGTTTAGTTGGAATGAGAGACAGTCTCCTCCAAGAAAAGATATTTAAAATGTGAGAGAAAGTTGGAGTTAGCCAAGTGAAGAGTGAAAGAAATGTGTTTGCAAGGAACATATTTAAAGTAAGTGAAAGTAGCTCAGTCACATCTGACTCTTTGTGACCCTATGGACTATACAGTCCATGGGATTCTCCAGGCCAGAATACTGGAGTGGGTAGCCTTTCCCTTCTCCAGGGGATCTTCCCAACCCAGGGATTGAACCCAGGTCTCCCACATTGCAGGCAGATTCTTTTCCAGCTGAGCCACCAGGGAAGCCCAAGAACACTGGAGTGGGTAGCCTTATCCTTTCTCCAGTGGATTTAAAGTACTGGAGTGGGTAGCCTATCCCTTCTCCAGTGGATCTCCCCGACTCAGGAATTGCACAGGGGTCTTCTGCATTGCTGGTGGATTCGTTACGAGTTGAGCTACCAGGGAGGCCCTATATTTAAAGGCTCATAGGCAAAAGAGAGCACTAAACATGGGAAAAACCAAGTGTTTAAGTGCCAATGAGACCAGACCACTCAAGTGAGGTGCGGAGTGGTACAAGCTGAGGCTGAGAGAGAGGCAAAAGTTGATGGAGTCTTAGGGTCTCATAAACTATGTTAAGACATATGGACTTAATTTAAAGGTGATGGGAAGTCCTCCAGGGGTTTAAATGGAAGTGACATGTGAAGGAATTTTAAGGACTGAATCAAACAATATACTCAATATAGCACAGGGAACTATATTCAATATCCTGTGATAAACCAGAATGGAAAAGATTATGAAAAATATATATACACACACACACATATATAACTGAATCACTTTGCTGTACAGCAGAAGTTAACACAACATTGTAAATCAATAATACTTCAATAAAATAAATGTAAAAAGTAATCTACCCAAAGGCTCAGACTAGTGCTACTCTGAAGCCACCTCTTAATAAATGGTGGGTGCTGTCCTCGTTATCACCTTCTTTGCCTTCTCCCTTCTTCATACTATTACCAACTCCAGTTAAAAGGGGAAAGTCCTGCCATGTACTATAGGAGGAGGCTTAAAGTTGTCTGTTATGGACAAACATGTGAATTCTGAAGGGCAGGTAAAATCATTCTCAGCAACACCCAGAAGAGGTGGGAAGCCCAAAGGCAAAATTCTCTTCTTGTCTGCTCGTCGTCCTGTATCTCTGCTCCTCTGCCTTGCTCCCTTCTCGGTGAATTCATATGCTTCTTAAGCAATGAAGTCATCATTCTTTTTGGCAGTTCTGTCATTTTCATATGGTTTCTTTGCTGCCGTCCAGATAGAAAAATGCAGGTGGACCAGATTATATTTTTCCAAGAAAAGGCAAGGGGCTGTGGGTGGGCAGGCAGGGGGTACATTCTCACGCATGAAGTATGAGAGAGCACCTGTGGAAACCTCAGGTCAGTTGCAAAACAACACGGATCCATACATGCTTGAGATGAATAAGTGTTGTTTTAACTGAAGAGAGACGTCACACTGCTTGGGACTTTGCTGTTAAATGAAGGCTTTGTGTCTTCAGATAGCAAGTATAATGACAGGACTTGGTGAAAGGTGAGGGAAGAAGAACTTAACAGCTCTAAGTTCATTAGACTGTTTATTTTCCTTGCCCTCTGGTCTTGCCACATCGAAGATATGAAGGAAGATTGGGCTAAAGGATTGAGATGGTTGAAGTTGGCAGTCGCTGTGGTGTTAGAATATGGATGTGGAACCAGGAGATAAATTAGTCATCTATTTCTAATCCTCCTGCTTATAAAAGAATGTGAAGGGACCCCGTGGAGTAGGTTCTGAAAGCAACTCTGCCATGAATTGTGTGTCCTTGGGAATAATTTTGAGCCTCTTTATAAATAAGAATCCTTACCTGTAAAATGCATTTTTAATTGCATGCAGAATATCTGATAGATATCAGTGTGCAGGACAGTTTGTTTTGTTTTGACTCTGAGGAATGTTGTACAAGGGATGACCCTGCTCTGAGGCACCTACAGGCACTTGGTGAGAAAAACTACATATATCCTCCGGGAGAACACACAACAAGGATCAAAGAGTGGCAACAGAAAACAGCAACACTGTTACTGAGGCAAATGAAGGAGTCAGCTTAGCTGTGGAACATGGGCTTATAATCAGGCGAATCTGGCTTAGAATACTGGCTCTGTCACGTACTAACTATGTGCATTCATTCATTCATTCATGTTTTAGGTGCCATTCACATGCCTGATATTGGTTTGGGCTGTGTGGGTATAACAGCAACCAGAACACAGAAAGAACACAGGGAAGCAACTTGCTTTATTTCCCTGTCATTCTCTGCCTAGTGTAACCATCTGATTAGCCACATATATGATGAGACCAGAGAGAAAGAATGTTCTCTGAGTGGTCCAAAAAAAAAAATAGGGAACATCTGGTTAGAGTTTCCTTTTTAATTCTTCTGGGTTGGAAAGAATTTAAATGACTCAAACACCTTTTAAAAATATTAACCCTTTGCATCTTTTGGTTGTGGATATTGTGGTGTTTATAACAGATATTTGAGTGCCAACTATGGGCCAGATGTTGTATGAAACAGTTCAAAGTGAATAAACTTGTTCCAGTGGAAAATATAACTGACCCTAAAGTGAAAGTCCTGTGTTTGCGAGTCCAGCTTTAAAAGCAGATTCCCTGATAGCTCAGTTGGTAAAGGATCCACCTGCAATGCAGGAGACCCCAGTTCAATTCCTGGGTTTGGAGGATCCACTGGAGAAGGGATAGGCTACCCACTTCAGTATTCTTGGGCTTCCCTGGTGATTCAGCTGGAAAAGAATGTGCCTGCAACGAGGGAGACCTGGGTTAGATCCCTGGGTTGGGAAGATCCCCGGAGAAGGAAATGGCTACCCACTCCAGTATTCTGGTCTGGAGAATTTCATGGACTGTATAGTCTGTGGGGTTGCAAAGAATTGAACATGACTGAGTGACTCACTTTCCTTTCACTTCCCCACCACCCCTCAAAGGGCGAGAGGTGTTCGAGGAAGGGAGGTATCTGTTTTCTTAGAAGAGTTTCATTGCAAAAATGGATGAAGAGAGAGAGAGCAGTAACAGTGTTACGGTTACTGGGGGTTTCCTTTGCTTTTGTTTTAGTTAATAATTTGAAAATATCCTATACTATTTACTCAACAGGAAGGACATGATCTTTATTCTTTGCCAGTGTCTTTATCCACTGGTGTTTCATCCTTAACTTAGGGCCAATCTCGGAGAAGGCAATGGCACCCCACTCCAGTACTCTTGCCTGGAAAATCCCATGGATGGAGGAGCCTGGTAGGCTGCAGTCCACAGGGTCGCTAAGAGTCGGGCACGACTGAGTGACTTCACTTTCACTTTTCACGTTCATGCATTGGAGAAGGAAATGGCAACCCACTCCATTGTTCTTGCCTGGAGAATCCCAGGGACAGAGGAGCCTAGAGGGCTGCCATCTATGGGTTCACACAGAGTCGGACATGCCTGAAGTGACTTAGCAGCAGCAGCAGCAGGGCCAAGCTGGCCAACAACAGTTTTTGTTTGCAACAGCATCTGACCCCATTTGGATGTCTTACCCCAGTTTGTTCCCACATCTGAAGTGCTTCATTTAGTAGATTGTCACTTTGCTGACAAAGGTCCGTATAGTCAAAGCTATGGTTTTTCCAGTAGTCACGTATAGATGTGAGAGTTGGATCATAAAGGAGAGTGAGCACTGAAGAATTGGTGCTTTTGAACTGTGGTGCTAGAGAAGACTCTTGAGAGTCCCTTGGACAGCAAGGAGATCAAACTAGTCAATCCTAAAGGAAATCAACCCTGACTAAACTCCAATCATTAGGCCACCTGATGCAAAGTGCTGATTCATTAGAAAAGACATGGATGCTGGGAGAGTTTGAGGGCAAGAAGAAAACGACAGAGAATGAGATTGGATGGCATCATCGACTCAAGGGACATGAGTTTGAGCACACTCTAGGATGGTGAAAGACAGGGAAGCCTGGCATACTGCAGTCCATGGGGTCGCAAAGAGTTGAACATGACTGAGTGACTGAAGAACAATAGCATCCTGAGCTCAAATTTAGAGATTATTATGAACACTTCCTAAAGATGGAGATTGCCAGATATGGGAAATTGTGCCAGGAAAAGATACAAATCATTAACTTTGGGATATGACCTTTATACAGGTAATGATGAGGTACCAGGATGCAGTCCAGTGGGACAGCTGTGTACACTGCCACCACCCTAACCACTGCTTCCCAAAGGACCCTGTGGATAGTCTCCCCTGAGTCCAGGTTACAACAAGCTTGATGAATGCAAACCACGTGGCTCCTTTAGCATTTCATCTTGCTCATGACTGAAGGCCCTCTTTAGAGGAAAGAGAAAATATACTGCAATCGATCTTTTAAAGTATTGTAACATTCCAAGTGTCAATATTGGTTTGAAATGATTGCATCATTTTCTGAAATAATGATTTGTATGAGGCATGTCACGAATTATAATTAATGTACATATGCATTGAAGTCCACTTGCAAAGAAACCCACTTTTCTCTCTCAAACATTGGAAATTAAATATTTATACTTGTTGTGATTTCATATATACATAGTTAATATTGCCTCTCAAAGCCACCTGCTCTGCATCATATGTCATTTTCTTTGTTGATTCTTCATAACCCATATATTTGGAGTTGGGTGAGGCCAACTGAAAATCTTACCAGAGATTATACATACACACACACACACACACACACAGTGGAAAGCTCTAGTTGGATCCATTTCAGTAAAACATAGGAAATAAATGGGTTATCGATAGTCTCATTGCTTTAAAGGATATCTTCTTACAGTCTAATTCATTAAAGGATTTAAGAGTTTACCTTTTAGTCCTTGAGTTTGAATTACTGAGTGGTGGTGGTGGTTGTTCAGTCACTAAGTCATATCCGACTCTTTGTGATCCCTTGGACTGCAACACACCAGGCTTCCCTGTCCTTCACTGTCCCCCAGAGTTTGCTCAATTTCTGTCCATTGAGTCAGTGATGCCATCCAACCATTTCATCCTCTTGTCATCCCCTTCTCCTGCCTTCAATCTTTCCCAGCATCAGGGTCCTTCCAGTGAGTTGTTTCTTCACATCAAGTGGCTGAAATATTGAAGCTTCAGCTTCAGCATCAGTTCTTCCAATGAATATTCAGGGTTGATTTCCTTCAGGATTGACTGGTTTAATCTCCTTGCTGTCCAAGGGACTCTCAGAGTCTTCTCCAGCTACCATAATTCAAAAGCTTCAGTTCTTGGGTGCTCAGCCTTCTCTATGGTACAATCTCACAACTGTACTCCTAGACTGCTAGGAAAATCATATCTTTGACCATATGGACCTTTGTTGGCAAAGTGATGTTTCGCTTTTTTATTTATTTATTTATTTATTGAAGGATAATTCCTTCACAGAATTTTGTTGTTTTCTGTCAAACCTCACCATCAATCAGCCATCTGTATAAATATATCCGCTCCCTCTAGAACCTCCCTCCCATCTCCCTCCCCATCCCACCCATCTAGGTTGATACAGAGCCCCTGTTTGAGTTTCCTGAGACATACAGCAAATTCCTGTTAGCTATCTATTTTACATATGATAATGTAAATTTCCATGTTACTTTCTCCATACATTTCACCCTCTCCTCCCCTTTCCCCATGTCCATAATTCTGTTCTCCATGTCTGTTTCTCCATTGCTGCCCTGCAAATAAATTCTTTGGTACCATCTTTCTAGATTCCATATATATGCATTAGTATACAATATTTATCTTTCTCTTTCTGACTTGCTGACTTACTTCATTCTGTATAATAGGTTCTAGGTTCACCTGCCTCATCAGAACTGACTCAAATATGTTCCTTTTTATGGCTGAGTAATATTCCATTGTGTATATGGACCACAGCTTCTTTATCCATTCATCTGTTGATGCACAGCTATTTTGCTTCCATGTTCTAGCTATTGTAAATAGTGTTGCAATGAACACTTGGGTACATGTGTTTTTTTCAGCTTTGGTTTCCTCAGGGTATATGCCTCATAGTGGGATTGCTGGGTCATATGGTGTTTTTCCCCCAGTTTTTAAAGGAATCTTCATACCATCTTCCACAGTGGCTCTATCAGTTTACATTCTCACCAACAGTGCAAGAGGGTTCCCTTTTCCCCCCACATCCTCTCCAGCATTTATTGCTTGTAGACTTTTTGATGATGGCCATTCTGACTAGTGTGAGGTGATATCTCATTGTAGTTTGGATTTACATTTCTCTAATAACAAACGGCATTGAGCATTTTTTCAAGTGATTGTTAGCTATCTGTATGTCTTCTTTGGAGAACTGTCTGTTTAGGCCTTTTCTCCACTTTTTGATTGGGTTGTTTTTCTGGTATAGAGTTGTACATTTGCTGTCTGGGTTTGTCATAGCTTTCCTTCCAAGGAGGAAGCGTCTTTGAATTTCATGGCTGTAGTCCCTGTCGGCAGTACTTTTGGGGCCCAAGAAAAGAAAATCTGTCACTGTTTCCACTTTTTCCCCTTCTATTTGCCGTGAAGTACTGAGTGGTATTTGAAATTATATCTATTGTATTTACTGGAGAGTATGAACAGGTTCCTCAATTCTCCATGTCTCAATATAGTTCCACCTTTTCAAATAGAGATAATCATATAATTCATGGACAATGCCCTGTGGGGTCTTTGGATAAAGGTAAATTAGAGATTTGAAAGGTTGAAGGGATTGTTTTAAGGTGACAAATTTAGAAAAATCCTTGAAATCCTTGAAATTCAGAAAATAGAGAGGCCTTGGATGAGAAAGAGTTTCAGTCTCCTTGGAAACATACTGGCCTCTATTTCTTTCCATTCTAACTAAGCTAAGATCTCCCTTCAGTGTTTCTGCTGTGGATGTAGGGCTGGCTTGAAATCTGGGGCTAAAATGACCAATCACTCAAATCAGACAATAAGCCCTAGGGATTTCCCCTCTCTTTCTCAAACACAATATGTTCTTTTCTTTCACTTGCTGACTGTGCTGGGTCTTCACTGCTGTGTGCCTTTCTCTAGTTGCGTGCTGCATGGACCTCTCATTGCAGTGGCTTCTCTCATTGCTGAGTACAGGATCTAGGGCACCTGGTCCTCAGTGTTCGGTGGCCCATGGGCTCAGCTGCCCCACTGCATGTGGGATCTTCCCAGACCAGGAATTGAACCCGTGTGCCCTGCATCGGGCAGGCTCTCATTCACTGTACCACCAGGGAAGTCCAAATGCGACGTATTCTTTGTGAAGAATGTCTTTTCCAAAGCATCAGTCCTTCTTCCCTTCTGCCTTGTCTATCCTCCTGAGTAATAACAAGAACAAACATTTAGGTAGCATTGTTTTTGTTTTAAGTACTTGGCTCTCGCTATGCTCTGAAATCACAGTAAATAGACACTTCCAGTCAAATATAAACTTAGTCTGGCTTCTAATTCTAAACGTCTTACCCTCAGAGCAGACAGTCGCCTCAGGACCACTGCATTTCCATAATGGCCTGAAATGAAACACTAGGCAGATATCTGCTACAATTCTGGGCACAGGGCAGTTTTAGCAACCTTCCCTGTATAGTGCTTGAAAGTTTCTTGGATATAAGTTCAGTTCAGTCGCTCAGTCATGTCCGACTCTTTGTGACCCCATGAATCGCAGCGCGCCATCCTGTCCATCACCAACTCCAGGAGCCCACCCAGACCCACGTCCATTGAGTCAGTGATGCCATCCAGCCATCTCATCCTCTGTCATCCCCTTCTCCTCCTGCCCCTAATCCCTCCTAGCATCAGAGTCTTTTCCAATGAGTCAGCTCTTCACATGAGGTGGCCAAAGTACGGGAGTTTCAGCTTTAGCATCATTCCTTCCAAAGAACACCTAGGACTGATCTCCTTCAGAATGGACTGGTTGGATCTCCTCGCAGTCCAAGGGACTCGCAAGAGTCTTCTCCAATACCACAGTTCAAAAGTATCAATTCTTCGACGCTCAGCTTTCTTCACAGTCCAACTCTCACATCCAATCATGACCACTGGAAAACCATAGCCTTGACTAGACAGACCTTTGTTGGCAAAGTAACGTCTCTGCTTTTGAATATGCTATCTAGGTTGGTCATAACTTTCCTTCCAAGGAGTAAGCGTCTTTTAATTTCATGGCTGCAGTCACCATCTGCGGTGACTTTGGAGCCCCCAGAAATAAAGTCTGACACTGTTTCCACTGTTTCCCCATCTATTTCCCATGAAGTGATGGGACCAGATACCATGATCTTCGTTTTCTGAATGCTGAGCTTTAAGCCAACTTTTTCACTCTCCTCTTTCACCTTCATCAAGAGGCTTTTTCGTTCCTCTTCACTTTCTGCCATAAGGGTGGTGTCATCTGCATATCTGAGATTATTGATATTTCTCCCAGCAATCTTGATTCCCGCTTGTGCTTCTTCCAGTCCAGCGTTTCTCATGATGTACTCTGCATAGAAGTTAAATAAGCAGGGTGGCAATAAACAGCCTTGACGTACTCCTTTTCCTATTTGGAACCAGTCTGTTGTTCCATGTCCAGTTCTAACTGTTGCTTCCTGACCTGCATACAAATTTCTCAAGAGGCAGGTCAGGTGGTCTGGTATTCCCAACTCTTTCAGAATTTTCCACAGTTTATTGTGATCCACACAGTCAAAGGTTTTTGCATAGTCAATAAAGCAGAAATAGATGTTTTTCTGGAACTCTCTTGCTTTTTCAATGATCCAGTGGATGTTGGCAATTTGACCTCTGTTTCCTCTGCCTTTTCTAAAACCAGCTTGAACATCTGGAAGTTCACAGTTCACATATTGCTGAAGCCTGGCTTGGAGAATTTTGAGCATTAGTAGCGTGTGAGATGAGTGCAATTGTGTGTTAGTTTGAGCATTCTTTGGCATTGCCTTTCTTTGGGATTGGAATGAAAACTGACCTTTTCCAGTCCTGTGGCCACTGCTGAGTTTTCCAAATTTGCTGGCATATTGAGTGCAGCACTTTCACAGTGTCATCTTTCAGGATTTGAAATAGTTCAACTGGAATTCCATCACCTCCACTAGCTTTGTTGGTAGTGATGCTTTCTAAGGCCCACTTGACTTCACATTCCAGGATGTCTGGCCCTAGGTGAGTGATCACCATCGTGATTATCTGGGTCGTGAAGATCTTTTTTGTGCACTTCTTCTGTGTATTCTTGCCACCTCTTCTTAATATCTTCTGCTTCTTGGATATAGATAGGATTTAAACATACCAGTAGGATACACAGGTTTGATCCCTGGGTTGGGAAAATCCAACCCAGGGAACCCACTCCAGTATTCTTGCCTGGAGAATGCCATGGACAAAGGGTCCTGGTGGGCTACAGTCCATGGGTCCCAAAGTCAGGCACAAGTGAGCATGCACACATGTCTTAAATCTGAATGCTATGCCTGATTCATCTCCCTCTCTGCAGAGAGAACCTAAGTGCAGAGAGGGTACCTTTATTCACTGTGTTAACCCAGCCAAGCTTGATGTGCTACCCATTCTCAACAAGTACTTATGAACTAAGAAATATACAAAGAAGGTGGCTGCATGTAGAAGAAAATAGGATGGAGGTGTGGCCATGTAGAGAAAAGAGTCATTTGCCCTTTTATGAGGAAAAATAAGTAGGAAGAACTGTTGATACAAAAGACAGTGGTCTCCCACATGAGGTAGTGCCTGCCCTGTGCCTGGCTTAGGATACCCCTGTCAAAGATGGAGCAGTTGCAATATGATGGTTTGTTTTTGGTTTTTAGGGTTAATCTGTTTATTTTTTTTTCTTGGATTATAATTGCTTTACAATGTTGTGTTAGTTTCTGCTGTACTATGAAGTGAGTCAGTTATATGTACACACATATCACCTCCCTCTTGGATCTCCTTCCCACCCCCCTCCTATTCTCACCCCTCTAGATCATCACAGAGCGTCAAGTTGAGCTCCCTGTGCTGTACAGCAGCTTCCCACTAGCTATCTATTTTATACATGGTAGTGTATATATGGAGAAGACGATGACACCCCACTCCAGTACTCTCGCCTGGAAAATCCCATGGATGAAGGAGCCTGGTTGGCTACAGTTCATGGGGTCGCTAAGAGTTGGACACGACTGAGCGACTTCACTTTCACTTTTCACTTTCATGCATTAGAGACGGAAATGGCAACCCACTCCAGTATTCTTGCCTGGAGAATCCCAGGGACGGGGGAGCCTGGTGGGCTGCCATCTATGGGGTCACACAGAGCTGGACACTACTGAAGCGATTTAGCAGCAGCAGCAGCAGCAGCAGTGTATAAATGTCAGTCCTAACCTCCTAATTCATCTCACCCTCCATTTCCTCCCTGTGTCCACATGTTCATTCTCTATGTCTGCATCTCTATTCCTGCCCTGAAAATAGGTTCATCTGTACCTCAATATTCATTACAGCTCATTTTCAATAGCCAGGACATGGAAACAACCGAAATATCCAACAACAGATAAATTGATAAAAAAGATGTGGTATGTATATGTAGTGGAATATTCAGTTCAGTTCACTCAGTCGTGTCCGACTCTGCGACCCCGTGAACCACAGCACGCCATGCCTCCCTGTCCATCACCAACTCCCGGAGTTCACCCAAAACCATGTCCATCGAGTCGGTGATGCCATCCAACCATCTTATCCTCTGTCGTCCCCTTCTCCTCCCACCCCCTATCTTTCCCAGCATCAGGGTCTTTTCAAATGAGTCAGCTCTTCGCATCAGGTGGCCAAAGTATTGGAGCTTCAGTTTCAACATCAGTCCTTCCAATGAACACCCGGGACTGATCTCCTTTAGGATGCACTGGTTGGATCTCCTTGCAGCCCAAGGGACTCTCAAGAGTCTTCTCCAACAACACAGTTCAAAAGCATCAATTCTTTGGCGCTCAGCTTTCTCTATAGTCCAACTCTCACATCCATACATGACCACTGGAAAAACCATAGCCTTGACTAGATGGACCTTTGTTGGCAAAGTAATGTCTCTGCTTTTGAATATGCTATCTAGGTTGGTCATAACTTTCCTTCCAAAGAGTAAGTGTCTTTTAATTTCATGGCTTCAATCATCATCTGCAGTGATTTTGGAGCCCAGAAAAACAAAGTCAGCTACTGTTTCCACTGTTTCCCCATCTATTTGCCATGAAGTGATGGGACCAGATACCATGATTTTAGTTTTCTGAATGTTGAGCTTTAAGCCAACTTTTTCACGTTCCTCTTTCACCTTCATCAAGAGGCTTTTTAGTTTCTCTTCATTTTCTGCCATAAGGGTGGTGTCATCTGCATATCTGAAGTTATTGATATTTCTCCCGGCAATCTTGATTCCAGCTTGTACTTCTTCCAGCCCAGCGTTTCTCATGATGTACTCTGCATAGAAGTTAAATAAACAGGGTGACAATAACAGCCTTGACGTACTCCTTTTCCTATTTGGAACCAGTCTGTTGTTCCATGTCCAGTTCTAACTGTTGCTTCCTGACCTGCATATAGGTTTCTCAAGAGGCAGGTCAGGTGGTCTGGTGTTCCTATCTTTCAGAATTTTCCACAGTTTATATTATGTAGTCATAAAAAGGAATGAAATTGAGTCATTTGAAGAGATGTGGATGGACCTAGAGTCTTTTTCATACAAAGTGAAGTAAGTCAGAAAGATAAAATCAAATATTAACACATATATGTGGAATCTAGAAAAATGGTACAGATGAACCTATGTCCAAGGCAGGAATAGAGATTATTTTTGTATCATTCATTAAGCAGTTACTTATGGTATACCCAGTGATTATGTTACTGTGATGAGGATAAATTGTTGAGCAAGGCATAAAGATCACTGCCTTCTTGCAGTTTAGCATCTAGTGGAAGAGAGAGAGAAGAAACGTGGAGGGGTAGGATGGGGTAAGAGGTGGGAAGGAGGTTCAAGAGGGAGGGGACCTCTGTATACCTATGGCTGATTCATGCAGATATATGGCAGAAATAAATATGATATTGTAAAGCAATAAATATATATAAATATATATATAACTATATTTTTATATATTTATTTATATATATATTTATATATGATGTATATTTTTATATATAAATATATATTTATATTTTTTATTTATTGATTTATATTTATTATATAAAGCAAATATAAACCAATTAAAAATTAATTACAATGTTAGAGATTATCCCCTATCCTAAGATAATTTTGGTGTTAAAATGTCTTTACATTTTTTTCAGTAATCAAATCAATAATCAAACAAATAAATACCAGCTATGATTTATTTTAATGGTGAAAGAAGTATCTGACAGAGCTGATCTAGACCCTAAGGAAACAATGACTGAAGTGTGATATGAAGGATGAAGCAGAGATAACTGTGTGAACGGGGGGTGGAAAAGCATTTTTGACAGGGAACAGCCTATGCCAAGGTCCTATGGTAGGCAGAGGGATATTAAGCATGACACGTTCAAGAGCCCAAAGGAAGACCCATGTGTTTAAACAGCAGAGATTTTCAGAAAGAGTATTAGAAAATACTTTTAGAAAGAAATATAGGGACCAGAACATACTTCTCTGTGGGGACATGTTAATGATTTTATACTTTATTTTTAAAAGACCATAAGAAACCATTGAAAAGCAGGAGGTAACACAATCAGATTGCATGATACAACATAATTGTTTTAATCAGCTTGTGTTGCCATAATAAAATACAATAGGCTAGATGGGATAAACTTATTTCCCACAGTTCTGGAGGCTAAAAGTCTAAGACCAGGAGCTGGCATGATGGATTCTGGTGAAAGCCCTCTTTCTGGCTTGCAGACAGCCACCGTCTCACTGTATCCTCACACGACGGGACAGAGCGAGCGCCAATCTCTTCCTCCTCTATGGCACTAATCCCATCATGGGAGGCCTACTCTCATGAACTCACCTAATACCACCACACTGGGAGTTGGGGTTTCAATGTGTATGAATTGGGAAGGGGCACATACGACATTTGATTAATAACAACATATTATGAATAGTAACATCATTGAACATTCACTGAGTGCTTGCTGTATGCCAGGCAGTGTGCTAAGGGCTTTATGTGAATTATTTCATTTCATCCTTTTAGCACAGGGGTCCTGCCTCCAGGATCTAATGTTGGATGATCTGAGGTGAAGCTGATATAATAATAATAATAGAAATAAAGTACATAATAAATGCAATGTACCTGAATCATCCTGAAACTCTTCCCCCCAACCTGGTTCACAGAAAAATTATCTTCCATGAAACTGGTCCCTGGTGCCAAAAAGACTGGGGACTGCTGCTAGAAAATAAGGCACTTGATGTTTCAAGCTCAGGGCTAACATTGGAGTGAAGCGAGCTACAAGCTTACAATGTAAAAGTTCAGAAGGATGTACTTACTGACAGGGTCGTCGGGTCACAACTCTGACAGTAAATACCTCCTTCAGTTTTGCACCCTGGGAGCCTCATTTGTCCCACTCTATCTAGAAACTAGGTTGAATCAACTTGTTCTGGATTATTTCCCTGTTTGTAAATGATCAAACTAGGTTTTGAACCCAGTGCTAGAGAATTCCTAAAATTCTTTTCTATCTGTAAAATTTTGTGGGTTTTCCCCCCAGTTTTATTCAGATGTAATTGACATACATCACTGTATAAGTTTAAGGTGTACAGCATGATGGTTTGATTTACATGTGTTGGGATAGTATTACCACAATAGGTTCTGTTAATAATCATCTTCTCATACAAATACAATTAAAAGATGAAAAGAAAAAAGTTAATTTAAAAAAAAGAATTTCAAATGAACATTCAGCTGCCCTCCTCATTGCTGGGTTCCCATAAAAATGAAATTATTTTCGATGAAAAATTAAATTTCATATTAGACTTCAAATTGTAAATAGCCAGACTGAGCGGCAATGAATTCAGAGGAAGAAAACTGATAAAATAGAGGATTCAGGCCGTGAAATGGACTATCTCAACATTATATGAGAGATGAGAAAGAATGAGTCAAATATTTAAAAAGTAAACAGGTTTTTCCCATTAATTTTAAGCCAACAGACTGAAAATTAAATCTTCTTTCTGCAATTAGATAAATGGTTGTCAATCAGATAGGAAACTGCTAAAGAAATTAGCCGTGAGGTAGTCCTTAATCTGTTTTCTGTGTGTGTGTGTTGGCGGGGGGTGGGGACGGGCGGTGGTAGAAATGTAATCTGTTATCAGCACAGGTATGATTGAATTATTAATAATATTGTGCAAGGCCACCTAGAAACCAGAGCTTGGGGACTCTTAAATCTATTCTAATTGAAACAGAGAATCAGCAGACTGGAAAAGACCCTGACTCTTCTCAAGATATGTCACAGTATGTGACACGGAGGACACGTGGGGCTAGCCACACAGTGGCAGCTGCAGGCTGACCTTTTGGCAAATTTAATCTGCAAATGGGTCCCTGGTTAAGAGAGTTAATGCCTTCTATTATTAAGGAGGCTTCCTTCTGTATTTTGGAAAGCCTGGTTAAACTATTTCATGCCAAGGTATTATGCAGATTGTCTAACTAACAGGAAGATTATGGATGCAAATAAATTTTAAAATGAAAGGTTTTGCTGACCTCTTAAGAGGATAATAATACATGCATAATTGTGAAGAAAATGCTCGCTCACAGATCATCAGGATAAGAAAAGGGTCATGTTGTCCTTCCTTGAAGTAGATTGAGGTTAGAATGGAAATCCAGGGACACCCAGAAACTAATGAACTAAATTCAAGAAGTGCTCAAGCTAATACTGTTACTCCCTCTTTCCTGTGGCTTTAATGGGGGAAGGGAATCATAGTCTAGGAGAATGGATGGAGGGGGTCCCCATGGGACCTTGAGTAAGTCACTTAATCTCTCAGTGTAAATTTCTACTGTGGGAATAGTTGGTGGTTAGAAACAGCTGGGGTCACTGACCCTGCTTCTTTCTGTGATGTCCCGCTGCCCTCTCTTAGCCCCAAGGGAACTCTTCTCCCACTTTTATCAATACTTCTCCATCTGCTTTTTCTTTGGTGACTGTCTCCAGGGACTGATCTCAAGGTCCTGAAGTAAACCTTGGAGGTTAGGAGCATGCATTTTACATCGAAGGGAACCTGACATTGAATCCCAGGTCTAGCATTTACTTGTGTGTGTCCCTGGACAAATTCCTCCATCCCCTAGGTTATCAGCCTCTTCCCTAGAACGTAGGAACAATCATATGAACCTTACAGAGCAAGAGTCTTCTAAACTCTCTCAGTTCACAGAGCTCTGATTGTGTCTCATTGATGCCAAAAGAAATACCAACAATTCTTTTATTAAGTAATTAGGTTAGAATAACTTAATACATATTTATGTACAAAGAATTTAGTAGCATTTTAAAAAATAGATGTATATATGAATAACAATTTTTTATTTAACTTTTCAGTAATCACAGCTTCTTGCTAATGGGATGTGTGCATCTGTTAATTGCAGCACAGTTTCTTGAGCCTTTGGAATCACATTTGCCCTTACACATTCATTTCCCCACCATACTTGCATTTAATCACAGCAGCTGCTAAAAACCAAGCTTTGGAAAGATGTGACAGGTAGCACAATTTAATGTTGAAACTGTGATCTACCTCAAGCTAATAATTTTCCTGGTGCCTGACA
This sequence comes from Bos mutus, assembly GCF_027580195.1. Lineage (NCBI taxonomy): Eukaryota > Metazoa > Chordata > Mammalia > Artiodactyla > Bovidae > Bos > Bos mutus. The sequence continues at coordinate 97,862,196 of NC_091623.1, read as the reverse complement.
TACGTGTTTCTCTCTCAAATCTGCCACAGCACCCCTGTGGATTTGCTGTGATGCCCCGGGGTACCTTGTGTCACCTGATACTGTGGTTTTAGGAACCGTATTGATTGATTTTTGGATGAGAAATGTGGGAGTGGTATATCAAGAACTTGACTTTGAACTTGTTTATAAAATAGTACCTGCTGTGCTGCTTTACATATTTCTAAGGTCATTGTTTATAAGGAAGGGGAAACGTTGTTTTCCTCCTAGGGAATTCAGTGCTGCCAAACACTGATCAGCCAGTTTGAATGCCTAACCAAGTGCTACCTACTGTGGGAGTGAAATATGTTCCCAGGAACCTCACAATTAGGTTGGAGAGGTAGGGCAAACACGTATGAAACTAAAGGAAACAATTCACCAGTTCTAAGTAATGAAATAGTACAGGATTTCAAAGGCATAAATGATGAAAGTGACTTGGGAGACAGAAGGAGCTGAGAGGGGTCTTGACAGACCAGCATTCAGTTTGGGCCAGGGAGGAGGGGCCCTCCCAAAGAAGGGAACTGGGCAGTCATGGAGCTGGTGTTTACCACTCTGCAGCCCGTGAGAGAATGCTCTCACCCACCTTGCCCTCAGCACCTTCTCCAGCTTCATGAGGACCAGACAACACATGGATGCTCTTGTCAGTTTGGCTCCTCTGTAATGACACGAACTCCACAAGCGTTCTTTATCTGCTATGTGAAAATTTCTATGATGAGAACGTAAGCTAACCTTTGGCAACACTAGTACAGGGAATATTCATGTTGACTTAGGTCCAGGAGAAAGCCCTGTTTGAGCTGGGTCTTCAGGAAAGGGCACGAAGATGGCTTGCTGTATGTGCCACAGCAGTCCACCAACTCACTGCTACCCCAAAATGCAGATTTATTTCTTGATTTTACCTTCTACTTCAGCGAATGGCAGCTGTTGCTTTGCCAATGTATAATCCAATGACTTTCAGATTTGTGCTGATGATCTAGTATGTGAACATTCAGTTTCACACACACCCCTCCCTCCTTCACCTTCCCCCTTCTCTATCAGAAAAGCATCCCTTATCCATCCTCTGTCCTCAGGGACTCAGCTGAGAAGTATCTCACATTTCTGATCTTCTGTTCTGGACTTTATCCCTGTAACATCCACTTCCAGGTAGAACTCATCTTGCTCTAGGTCCAGGGTAACTTACTTCTCCCCCATCAGGGCTAATACATCTTGTCACCATGATTTTGCCTTTTCTACAGTGTCACAATGGTGGAATCAATACAACATTAACATTTTGTTTCCGACTTACTTCTCTTACTGCACTGATTTTGAGACATCATCTATGTTGCATTTATCAGTAGTGAGGTCCTTTTAATTGATGTAGATGAGAGCAGTATTCACCATTTGGTGGACACTTGGGTTGTTCCAGTTTGGGACTTTGTATTTTAATGTTCATAACAATTTTAAGGTGTTATGAACATTAAAATACAAATATCTGTGTGGATGGATAGATGTTTCTACTTCTACCAAATAAATATCTAGGAATATATGGAATGGTGTGTGTTTAACTTTATAGGAACCTACTAAGTAGTTTCTAAAGTAATAGCATTTTGCATTCCCACCAGCTAGTTATGTATGAGAGTTCCAATTGCTCTACACACTCACCAATGATATGGTTAGTCTTAGCAACTCTAGTAGATGGGCAGTGCTTTCATTGTGGTTTTAATTTGCATTTCTCCAATGACTAGTAGTGTTGAATGTATTTTCTCCCACTTACTTGCTTTTTGTATATTTTCTTTGGTGAAGCAACTTCATATATTTTGTCCCTATTTTTGTCAGGTTGTCTTTATATTATTGAGTCGTAAGATTTGTTTTCAATATGGTAGATACACGTTCTTTATCAGTTATGTTTAGTTTATATTTTCTCACAGTCTGGCCATGGGAATGATTTTTTTGATGTGGTCCCTGGTGTTAATGTTAATATTTGCTCCTGCTGGACACGGCCTTGCAGTGAGCCCTGGTTCATTGTGCATGTGTGCATTTTCACTCCTGGCACCTTGGGTCCACCAGTGTGTTCATAATACTTCTGCTTATCTCTCAGGGACCTGTAGGAACTAGCCGTCTTTTTTACCCTACGCTGAGGTTGCAAGATTCTGAGCAGATGCAGTCAGCTGGTTGACGTGAATAGTTGTTATATCTGTCACTGGGCACCACATTGATTAGACATGAGCTTTCTCCATCTCACAGCAGCTCACAGCCCCTCTGGGCCATAGTTTAGAACTTGAGGCACAAGTTCCCACTGTTGTCTGAGATTTCCCACAACACGTCTGCATTTCCTATCACTCATCGTCTGTCCTAGGACTGGGCTTAATGAGCCTTATCCAAGACACGGGACATCCAAGTACTGGACTTGCCCTTCTCATCTTTCTGCTTTCTGCCTCTTGGTCAGACTTTGGTCGCCTTTAGTAATAATGCCCTTATGCAATCAATTTGAATCCTTCCCTTTTTTTCTTCCTCATAGAATTAATGCCAAGTTTTCAGTCTTCCAGGCATTGGTGCTAAGTATTTAAAGCCAAGCTTTTGATTTTCAAAAATCTTTTTTGTTCTCATCTCAGGCACCAGATTCTAAGGTTAATGTCCCTGCTATAAGTTTTATAAAAATCCGATTAAAAACTAACAAAGAATATTTACATTTTAGTCTTTCTGGTTTTATCTTCTTTCTAAATTGTATGTACAAAGAAGGCTACTTCTTCTGATCAAATGGTAAGTTTGAGAAAGACTGAGAGTTACCTCTTAATTCTACAAAATATTACCCTACTGCAGTTGGCTTTTGGTGGGGTCGGGGGTAGAAGTCTCTGGGAGAACAGTCTATGTATAGACAAGAATATCACTAATAACTCAGAGACAGGAAGCCAGAGCATATTTGAAAAATAACAATAAAAGTAATTGTTACATTAATCATGATATTGGCAGAATCTACCATTTATTGTGGGTGTACAGTTTGCCAATTCTGGCTCAAGCGCTTTCTTATAAAGTTTGTAATTATTATCCCGATTTTCCTATTGAGAAGACTGAGAATTCTGATGCAACTTAACCTTTCCTGAGGTCAGAAAATATATCTCCAGGATTTTAAACTCCAGGTCAATCTGACTTTACAGCATATACTCTTAACGATTAGAACAGGGGTTCCCAGACTATTTGATGACTTCTATACCACCTTAAAAATTATTGAGGACCCAAAGAACTTTGATTTATGTATGGAATATCTGTTTATATTTACTTTAGTGTGTTCGTTGCTCAGTCATGTCCGAATGTTTATGACTCCACGAACTGTAGCCTGCCAGGCTCCAGACTACACATGGAATCACCAGATGGTCAATACTGAAATCAGATGGATTATACTCTTTGCAGCCAAAGATGGAAGCTCTATTCAGTCAGCAAAAACAAGACCAGGAGCTGACTGTGGCTCAGATCATGAACATTTATTGCCAAATTCAGACTTAAATTGAAGAAAGTAGGGAAAACCACTAGACTATTCAGGTATGACCTAAATCAAATCCCTTATGATTATACAGTGAAAGTGACACATATCTTCAAGGGATTAGATCTGATAGACAGAGTGCCTGAAGAACTATGGATGGAGGTTCGTGACATTGTACAGGAGACAGGGATCAAGACCATCCCCAAGGGGAAGAAATGCAAAAAGGCAAAATGGTTGTCTGAGGAGGCCTTACAAATAGCTGAGAAAGGAAGAGAAATGAAAGGCAAAGGAGAAATGGAAAGATATATTCATCTGAATGTAGAGTTCAAAAGAATAGCATGGAGAGATAGGAAAGCCTTCCTCAGTGATCAGTAAAAGAAATAGAAGAAAACACTAGAATGGGAAAGACTAGAGATCTCTTCAAGAAAATTAGAGATACCAAGGGAACATTTCATGCACAGATGGACTCAATAAAGAACAGAAATGGTATGGACCTAACAGAAGCAGAAGATATTAAGAAGTGGCAAGAATACACAGAACTACACAAAAAGAAGAGCTTCATGACCCAGATAACCATGATGGTGTGATCACTCACCTAGAGCCAGACATCCTGGAATGGGAAGTCAAGTGCGCCTTAGGAAGCATCACTACGAACAAAGCTAGTGGAGGTAATGGAATTCCAGTTGATCTATTTCAAATCCTGGAAGATGATGCTGTGAAAGTGATGCACTCAATATGTCAGCAAATTTGGAAAACTCAGCAGTGGCCACAGGACTGGAAAAGGTCAGTTTTCATTCCAATCTCAAAGAAAGGGAATGCCAAAGAATGTTCAAACTACCACACAATTGCATTCATCTCACATGTTAGCAAAATAATGCTCAAAATTCTCCAAGCTAGGCTTCAACAGTATGTGAACCATGAACTTCCAGATGTTCAAGCTGGATTTAGAAAAGGCAGAGGAACCAGAGGTCAAATTGCCAACAACCGCTGGATCGTGGAAAAAGCAAGAGAGTTCCAAAAAAACATCTCTTTCTGCTTTATTGACTACGCCAAAGCCTTTGACTGTGTGGATCACAGCAAATTGTGGAAAATTCTTCAAGAGATGAGAATGCCAGACCACCTGACCTGCTACCTGAGAAATCTATATGCAGGTCAATAAGCAACAGTTAGAACTGGACATGGAACAACAGACTGGTTCCAAATCGGGAAAGGAGTACGTCAAGGCTGTTATTGTCACCCTGCTTATTTAACTTATATGCAGAGTACATCATGAGAAACCCTGGGCTGAATAAAGCACAAGCTGGAATCAAGATTGCTGGGAGAAATATCAATAACCTCAGATATGCAGATGAAACCACCCTTATGGCAGAAAGTGAAGAGGAATTAAAGAGCCTCTTGATGAGAGTGAAAGAGGAGAGAGGAAAAAGTTGGCTTAAAACTCAACATTCAGAAAACTAAGATCATGGCATCCGGTCCCATCACTTCATGGGAAATAGATGGGGAAACAATGGAAACAGTGACAGACTTTATTTTGGAGGGCTCCAAAATCACTACAGATGGTGACTGCAGCCATGAAATTGAAAGACGCTTGCTCCTTGAAAGAAAAGCTATGACCAACCTGGACAGCATATTAAAAAGCAGAGACATTACTTTGCCAACAAAGGTCCATCTTGTCAAAGATATGGTTTTTCCAGTAGTCATGTATGGATGTGAGAGTTGGTCCATAAAGAAAGCTGAGTGATGAAGAATTAATGCTTTTGAACTGTGGTATTGGAGAAGACTCTTGAGAGTCCCTTGGACTGCAAGGAGATCCAAGTAGTCCATCCTAAAGGAAATCAGTACTGAATATTCATTGGAAGGACTGATGCTGAAGCTGAAACTCCAATACTTTGGCCACCTGATGTGGAGACCTGACTCATTTGAAAAGACCCTGATTCTGGGAAAGACTGACGGCAGGAGGAGAAGGGGACAACAGAGGATGAAATGGTTGGATGGCATCACCGATTTGATGGACATGAGTTTGGGTAAGCTCCAGGAGTTGATGATGGACAGAGAAGACTGGTGTGCTGCAGTCCATGGGGTTGCAAAGAGTCAGACACAACTGAGCTACTGAACTGAACTGAAGGCTCCTCTATCCACGTAATTCTACAGGCAAGAACACTGGAGTGGGTTGCCATGCCTTTCTCTAGGGGATTGTCCCAACCCAGGTCTTCTGCACTGCAGGTAGGGTCTTTACCATTTGAGCTACTTGGGATTAGAAATTAAAACATAGACTTTATAAACAGTCATTAATTTCTTTAAAAATAATCTATTACATGTTAACATCAATAATATGTTTTGTGAAAAATGAATATTTTCATGCAAATTAGTAAGAGTAGCATTGCTTTATATTTTTTGTAACTCTTTAATGTCTGTCTGACTCAGTAGAAGACAGCTAGATTCTCATATTTGCTTCTGTGTTTTCTGTTGTGAATTCACACATCCCATAGCCTCTGGAAAACCCCACTGTATACTCATGAGAAAACAAGAGTCAAAAGGCAAAAAACACCTAACTAATATGAAAGTAGTTTTGTTCTGTGTATCCCCTCAAGGGTCTTCAGAGATGCCTAGAGGTGCTCAGAACACAACTTGAGAATTACTACGTTAGGATCATTATAAATATATTGATTCATTGTAGCAAATATTTATCATGTGTAGAGAAGAAGTGGACTGTCAACTGGCAAGTATAGAGTTGAACCAGTATGGAGCTGAATCATGTGGATAGTGTTAAGGGATGTGATTGTCCTGAAAGTATTTAGAAACCATAGACAGCTTTTAGTTGAGAGTTTCTTGTGGGTGAAATCAATCTGTCAATAAAAGGGGTATGATGGATTGGAAAGAGGATAGAGAAATGGCAATCAGTTAAGAACACTCCAAAGAAACCATGTACCATCGTATATCCAGAGCCAGACTTCTCAGAATTTTGTGAAAAATAAATGTGTTGATTTACAGAAAAAGCATAGAACAAAGCCTATTCCATGGTAAGCACTGTCTGTATTATAAGTTTTTGTCATAGTTTTGTTATTGTTGTGCTGTTGCTGTAACTATTAATATTAAATCAGCAGTAATAAAAACTTGAACAAGGCAAAATTGGAGAAACAGTTTGCAATAAAGTTCAGAAATTTAGCTGCTGATTGGCTTTGGGGGTGAGAAAATTGAAAATGTGAAAAGAATGATATGTTGCCATTTGACTAGTATAAGGACGAAGGAAGTATTTTGACAAAGAATTGATTCTCAGTAAATATTTGAAAGGATGTGAGGACGTGGTGAAGAAGCAGAAGAAGTGGAGCTTTTGAGGGCAAGGAAGGTGATTTCTGAGCCTTGTGATTTTGAGATGCCTGTGGTCCTTAAATGCATGAGGTCCTTAAAGTAGATAAAACCCAGGACCATATATCAATTCATATATATCAATTCATGTTCCTTCTGTGCTTTAATTTCTTCAGAGGTTTTCCATTACACCTTAGGTTTTATTCTAATTTCTTATGATAGCCTAATATGTAATGATTCTACTTGCCTTTCCAGTGTCATCTTGGGCCATCCTTGTTTTCCATTATTTTGGCCCAATATTGCAGTTTCTTGAACCCTCCGAGCTGGTTCCTAATTTTGGGATATTTGAACTGTGTCCCCTTTCTTGTAGTGCTCCAGCCATCACACCCACCTTTCACATAGCTGCATCCTTTGAATTCACTAAATGTTAACCTCCTTGAGAGCCCTTGTCTGAGGATTCTCCCCAAGTCTCCCACCCCTTCTTTCTTTTCTTTCCCTGAATCCTGTTCATTATTTTCATAGACTGAATGTTTCATGAGGACAGAGACTTTCTATTTCATTCCTCCTTGTTGACTCAGCTCCTAGGGAAAGTCCTCAGATATAAGGTCTATCTGTTTCATGAATAAGTAAATGGGATCCAGGAGACAGGCTGAAATCAAAAGAGAGCATTAAAATGTAGAGGAGTCTGTGCTTTAGTTTGAATTTATTTGTACTGATATATTAAGTTAGCACCAATAAGCTGGTGACATTTAATGGGAGCTGCTTGATCATGTTTGACTTCAAAATTAGATGTGCCTCAATTTAGGAAATCTCTTTAATCATATTTACCCATGTTGTCAAGTGGAACACTGAGCTTTAAAAGTTGCCAAGGTAGAACAAGAACATAGTGCTCCTTTACAAACGGCAAAAGCCTTCCCCCTTACCCCAGGTCCCAGTGGTGGATGACCCCACACTGTAACTCATTCCGCTTGTAAGCTGCCTTTGTGTGTTCAGAGGCCCAGTGATTCGCTCCATAAGAATGGCAGATTGCTCAAGTACATTTTCTGACTCTGCCACTTACTCATTGGGTTGATCTATCAGTAATTCTCATCTTTGAATGGTGAAAATAAGTCTTCTAAATGTTGATATTTCCAGTAAAGCATCTAGCAAAAGAATAGCATAGCAAAATAAACATTAGGTTCTCTTGCTATTTAGCCACTTCATTGAAAATATAGAATTTTTGTTTGAAAATCTTTCTGTCTTGGAATTTCAAAGTTATTGTTTCACTGTTTTTTAGGGACCGGTGTTGCTGAAGAGTAAATTCCAGTGACAGTCTTAAAGTTACTGCCAAATAGATGGTCTGTGTTTTCTTCCAGGGAACTTTTAGGAACTTCTCTTTATCCTTGATATTCTGAAAATTCACAATGATTGCATAGCTGTGGGTCTTCCTAAGACAATGTGGACACCCAGTTCCTTTCGATCCTGAAGACATGGGTTCTTTGATTCTTTAGTGATGATATATATTCTTCAAATATTTCCTTAATAATTTCTTTCTTTTTGATATCCTAATTATCTCCTTGTGGTACTTCTATTAGTTAGGTGTTGGGCTTCATAAAATAATTTCCCAATTCTATTATCTTTTAATAATTTCTGTCTTTATATTTTTGTCCCTTTTTGCTTCAGCTTTATTGAGATATAATTGACAAAAACTATGTATTTAATATGTGATGTGATTTTTTACACATCGCATATTTGCTTTACAATATTGTGCTAGTTTCTGCTGTACAACAATGTGAATCAGCTACAAGTATGCATATATCCCTTCCTTCTTGAGACTCCCTCTCACTCCTCCCACCTGGCCCCTCTAGGTCATCGCAGACAGCTGAGCTGAGCTCCCTCTGTTACATAGCAGCTTCCTCCTAGCTATCTGTTTTACATATGGTGGTGTATATATGTCAATGCTACTCTCTCAGTTTGATATTTTTATATATGTGTATATTGTGAAATGATTGCCACAAACTACTTAGCATATGTATCACCTCACATAGCTACTGTGCATGGTGAGAACACTTAATATGTATTCTCTTAGTAAATTTCAAATGTACAATATGTTGTTATTAACTATAGCCACTATGTTCTACATTGGGTCTCCAGGATGAATTCATCTTATAACTGAAAGTTCTTACCCTTTGATCAATTTCTCACCATTGCTCTGATTCTCCAGCTTCTGGTGACTACTATTCTACACTCTGTTATTATGAGTTCAATTTTATTTTTTTTTAGATTCCTCATACAAGTGAGATCATGCAGTATATATTTTTTGGTGTCTGACTTATTTCTTATAGAAAAGTATTCCCTAGTTTCATCCATGTTGTTGCAAATGGCATGATTTCCATTCTAAGGCTGAATAATATTCCATTATATATCTTATTTTTTAAGGAACAGTATATAAAGTTGTCACTCAGTATCCAAGGGAAATTGGTTCCAGGACCATCCCCCATCACCCTCACCCCGTGGATACCTAAAATCCCTTATATAAAATGGCATAGTATTTGCATATAACCTACACTCAAATTCCTGTATACTTTAAACTATCTCTAGCTTGCTTACAATACTTAATAAAATGTGAAAACCATATAAGTACAATATAAGTGTTAAGTAAATAGTTGCTGGCACAATGCAAACTCAAGTTTTGCTTTTTATTTATGTATTATTTTTGGTTGTGCTGGGTCTACGTTGCTTTTGCATGGGCTTTCTCTAGTTATGGCGAGTAGTGGCTACTCTCTGTTGCTATGTGCAGGCTTTTCATTGCAGTGGCTTGTTGCAGAGCACAGGCCCTAGGCACATAGCCTTTAGTAGTTGAAGCTTGCAGGCTTAGTTGCGCCATGGCATATAGACTGTTTCAGGACCAGGGATCGATCCATGTTGCCTGTGTTGACAGGCAGATTCTTATCCACTGCACCATCAGGAAAGTCCAGTTTTGCTTTTTTAGAACTTTCTGAAAAACTCACTCTAATGCCTTTAAATCTTGGAATATTCAGTCTTATTTAATGTGTAGGTGTATAATGTTCTGAGTAATAGAAAAATGAATCACCAAAAAAAAAAAAAATCCCACAGAAATGGATTTTTAAAAATTTTAAACAAAAAGCCTAAAGATTTCTTTATAGTTTCATAAGTTTCACAAGACACTTTAAACTGAACAGATTTTTTGAGAGAATTATTCCAGTGACTGTTGAGGTGTTCTTTTCAAAGAATGATGGGGATTATATTAATAGCTCTTCATATTTTTTACAGTTTGTATATATCAATATTTACATGAATGGAAATTTCCAAAGGAAAATATAAGTGGAACTATGATGGAGCTGTTGATTAACAGTCAAGTCAAGCTGGATTTGAACCCCAGGCCTGCCCCATTCTGCTTGCTCTAAAATAATTAACATCTCTGAGCCTAGTTGCCTCACCAATAAGTGATACTAATATTATCTCCTTCATGGGGTGGTCATGAGTGAGAGAGATAATGTGTACATAAAGAACTGAGGACAATGCCTGGTTTTGGTAAAAACTCATCAAATGGCTTCAGATTTGATTTTGAGGTAAACAGCTTTTACAGTCTCATTGCTTACCAACTTCTTTAAAGTAAGGGGGAAAAGGGTACTTATTCATAGACTCTATGAAGGTTGTGTAACCCTACTCACCTTCAGATTAACTCTCTTTAATGTTTCTTTCTGTCCCTCTGGTGTTTTTTTTTTTTTTTTGGTCTACATTTATTCTATTTACTCAGCCTTCAGAGGATTACAAAACTGAGTCAGGCCACCATCTAGTCAATACCATTTAGCCCCAGTGAATGGACAAGCAGTAATGACTCCTTCAGACTGTTTGTTTTGCCATTTTAATAATTACTTATTGAAGAATCACTGGCTAATCTCTGACATGACAGGTTTTGATGTCTCCCAATTATAGGCGCATTATGTAATCTGTGAATTAGAGCTATTGTCCTATCCTGTTGTAGAGATAGACTTTGCAGATCCTTATTTGCTTAATACAGTTAAGTCCAAGAGCCAAGAAGATGGGGGTTCTTGTAATAATATTTATATTCATTTCAAGGAAAGCTATCAACATATTACAAGGTGGCATGGATATATGCAAATATTGCTAAATTTGTAGGAATGAATTTATTTAATTCAAGCATACTAGCTAACAGCTATTTACAAGCTTGGGAATGAAAATCAGTTCTAATCTTTCATTTGATAAACAACTCTTATTTATTGAGCCCTACTGTATACACAGTGCTGAAATGAGCCAACTAACTGCTGATGAGACAGAGTTTTTAATTCATGTATTTAACAAAATGTATTTACTTTAGGCACTGTACTTTAGGCACTAGGGTTACAAATAGTGAATGAAAAACAGACATGACTTTGTCCTTTGGAGTTTACTGTCTACTGAAGGAAACCACTGGTAAATGAACAGTCACAGACATAAACATAGAGCTACATTTTGATAAGAATGATACAGGAAAGATGCCCAGAGCTGGAAGAGTAACATCGAGAGGGGCTGACTTTGCACTGACAAGCATCTTTCCCTGCTGAAAGGATAGTTAATCTGAAACGTGAAGGATAAGGAAGCAGCCTCTGGGTGGAAGAGGAAGGGGCATTCCAGGCAGATGCCAAGGCCCTACAGTTGAGTGTGTGCTTTCGGGGAGTTGAAAGGACAATGTATTTTGACCTAGAGGACAAAGAGAAGTGGATGTGTGTGATAAAGCTCTCAGTTCCTTCTCTTGTAATATCCCAAGCTGCCTTTCTAGTTTGGCTTTCATTCACCCCTTTATTCATTCAGGAATTCAACAAATGAATGTCATTATCCTGTGGCAGGCACAGTGTTAGGTATGGATACAACAGTGAATACATCCACAGACTCTGGTCCCAAAGATGTCACAGGAAAAGAGAAAAGGATGCCCGGGTGCTATGGGGTCACAGAGGGAAAGCTTTCATCTTGGCCATGAATTACCAGGATGAGGATGAGAAGAAAGAGAATTTCAAGCCAAAGAAAACATATGTACACAGGTTCAGAGGCAAAGGAAAGCTTGGCAAGGCAAGAAACCTTGAGAACTCATGGAGGCTTCCAGAGTAGATTGTGAAGGTCTGATTGGATGAAATGAAGGGAAAAGAAGCAGGCAGTAACCAGTCCTTAAAGGGTCCTTTAGGCTGTATTGAGGATCTTAGATTTTTTCCCCCTGATAGTCACAGGGAGCCACTCAAGAAATTTAAGCAGGGAATTGGTATGACCACATCTGTACTTTAAAATGATCATATTCATGTCAACATGGAGCATGGATGATTGGCTAAGAAGCTACTGCAGAGACATTGCTGAGGGAAAATAATGGCCCAAGTTAAACTAGTAGCAGAGTGAATCAGTAAATGGGGACAGGCTTTGTGGCCATTAGGAAGGGGAAGTTTATAGGACCTGGCATCTGACTAGATGTACAATAGAAGGAAAAGTGTTAAAAATGTCTTTGGTTAAGGATGGTTTCTGTTTTGGGCAGCTATGTGGACAGTGGGCACCACTCAAAAGATAGAAAACACAGAAAAAAGAGTTTCTTAATCTCTGTGTTTCTTGATCTGTAAAGTAGACATTATTTTAATCATCTTGTAGGGTTGCCTGTACTACACTAAGAACTAAATCCCTGGCACAGAGATGTTCAATTAATAGCAGCAATTATTTCTATGGACAAAGTTGCATAGAAGCAGTTAGCCACTGGTAATAGGAGACAAAGTGGTTACCAAGTATGTCAATGAAGACATGGCAGGGCTATTGGGCCAAGCTTGAAATGATGAGTAACGAATTCCCACGGCATAAATGGAGGGATGGGTGACAGGAAACATTCTTGGGAGAGATCATAACAGGCACAGAGCTCAAAGTTCTTCAAGAAACTTAGAAATGGCCCACTGTTCCTGGAGCATAGGAGTTGTGGAGGAGACAGCAGGCAATGAGCTAGAAATCTAGGGCTTCTGAAAGCTCTATAAACCAAGATGAATAGTCTGTCATCTACCCCAGTGTTTGCCGAAGTTTTTCTGCAGAATATAAATTTCCTGTAGAATGTTAATAGGGTCAAATTAATATGGAAAATTCTGGTTTAAACAAAATTAACTTTATTGCCTTTTTAATACTGTTCATATATAGCACCACTGATTTAATGGACATGAACTTGGGCAAACTGGGGGAGATAGTGAGGGACAGGGAGGCCCGGCATGCTACAGTCCATGGGGTCGCAAAGAGTCAGACATGACTTAGTGACTGAACAACAACAAAACTTTATTGCAAGATTTCTCAGAGCTTTTTTTCCCCATATTTTCAAAAGACAATTAAATTCATTTCATAATTCAGGTATAGGCTTCATTTTTGAATTAATTTTCATATTAATTTTGTACTACATTAGGTATTTGTAAAATCATTTTTGTTTTCTCATCTATGTATTTTATATAAATTCACCTCTTATTGACAGTTTTATGTGTAATATGCTGCTGTGGTGGGTTTTTAAAAAATTTTTTAACTGGAGGATAATTTCTTTACAATGTTGTGTTGGTTTTCTGGTATATAATGTGAGTCAGCCATAAGTTTACATATATCTGCTCCATGTTGAACCTCCCTCCCACCTCGCATCTCTGAGTTTTTTGATGGGCATTGCAAATCCAACAAAAGGATCTATCATTTTATTTTTTCTCAAATTCCATATGTCTTTTCCTGGAACATTGGTACCTCAGAAAACACTAACACCATTGAGTTTAGAAAACTTTCCTCCAGGCAATGGGAAACCACTCAAGGATTTAAAGCAGGCAAGAGAGAACCAGATCTCTCAGTTATAAAGATCGTGCTTACTTAGTGAGGAGGATGGATTGGGAGGGTACTGAAAGCTTGATGGTCTTGAGAGTTCGAAAGAAAGACTAAGACCTCAAATTCATACATGTCAAAGATGGCGCAGCAGTGGAAGGGGCTTGTACATGCAGTAGCACACACATGCCCATGTGTGTTTTAATAATATATTGGGACACTCAATGTAAATGCTGCTCATAGTTTGTAGACACTAAGGAAAGTCTTCATCAAAAAGTATGAAGCACTTTATCGATATGAGAAATCACTATTTCAAGGATCTTATCTATTGCTGATAGCTTTTGATCCTTCTTCAACCCATCACTTTCAAAACCAGTGTCCCCAACTAAATATCAGAGAAGTCAAGAGACTTGCCCAGACCTCCAGTTCAGTTCAGTCGCTCAGTCATGTCTGACTCTTTGCGACCCCATGGACTGTAGCATGCCAGGCTTCCCTGTCCATCACCGACTCCCGGAGTTCACCCAAACCCATGTCCATTGAGTCAGTGATGCCATCCAACCATCTCATCCTCTGTTGTTCCCTTCTTCTCTTACCTTCAATCTTTCCCAACATCAGGGTCTTTTCTAATGAGTCAGCCCTTCTCATCAGGTGGCCAAAGTATTACAGCTTCAGCATCAGTCCTTCCAGTGAATATTCAGGATTGATTTCCTTTAGGATGGACTGGTTGGATCTCCTTGCAGTCCAAGGGACTCTCAAGAGTCTTCTCCAACACCATAGTTCAAAAGCATCAATTCTTCAGCACTCAGCTTTCTTTATGGGCCAGCTCTCACATCCATACATGACTACTGGAAAAACCATAGATTTGACTAGATAGACCTTTGTTGGCAATGTGATGTCTCTGCTTTTTAATATGCTGTCTAGGTTAGTCATAGCTTTTCTTCTGAGGAGCAAGCATCTTTTAGTTTCATGGCTGTCATCATCCGCAGTGATTTTGGAGCCCAAGAAAATAAAGGCTGTTTCCACTGTTTCCCCATCTATTTGCCATGAAGTGATGGGACCAGGTGCCATGATCTTCATTTTTTGAATGCTGACTTTTAAGTTCCTCTTTACTTTCTGCCATAAGGGTGATATCATCTGCATATCTGAGGTTATTGATATTTCTCCTGGCAATCTTGATTCCAGCTTCCAGTTTCAACCAGCCTGGGGTTTTGCATGATGTACTCTGCATGTAAGTTAAATAAGCAGGGTGACAATATACAGCCTTGATATACCCCTTTCCCGATTTGGAACCAGTCCATTGTTCTGTGTTCAGTTCTAACTGTTGCTTCTTGACCTGCACATAGATTTCTCAGGAGGCAGGTCAGGTGGTCTGGTATTCCCATTTCTTTAAGAATTTTTCACAGTGTGTTGTGATCCACACAGTCAAAGGCTTTGGCATACTCAAGAAAGCAGAAATAGATGTTTTTCTGGAATTCTCTTTCTTTTTCAATGATCCAACAGATGTTGGCAATTTGATCTCTGATTCAAATCACACACTACCTGTCTGCTGTGAGATTAGCACTAGCCTTTTTAGGTTCTGGATAGGATTCACATTTCAGTTGCAGAGGTCAATGCTAAAAATTTATGTGCCCATAAGAGACTAATGAAGTATTGATTAACCACGATGTAAGAATTTAGAGTTATTCACCTGGGCGAGAATGGACTCAGCATGTAAGATGGACAAATGACATACTTGATCAAGCTCTAAGCAGAACTACCTACATAATTTGTGAGGCTTGATCCAACATAAAATCATGGGGCCTTCTATTCAAAGAGTATAAGGAATTTCAAGACTAACAGTAGAGCTTTAATGCATATAAGTGACATATATAGAGCCAGAGACAAGCAAACTTAATCCTCAGTTCAGTTCAGTCACTCGGTCGTGTCTGACTCTTTGCAACCCCATGAATCGCAGCACGCCAGGCCTCCCTGTCCATCACCAACTCCCGGAGTTCACTCAGACTCACGTCCATCGAGTCAGTGATGCCATCCAGCCATCTCATCCTCTGTCGTCCCCTTCTCCTCCTGCCCCCAATCCCTCCCAGCATCAGAGTCTTTTCAATGAGTCAACTCTTCGCATGAGGTGGCCAAGGTACTGGAGTTTCAGCTTTAGAATCATTCCTTCCAAAGAAATCCCAGGGCTGATCTCTTTCAGAAAGGACTGGTTGGATCCCCTTGCAGTCCAAGGGACTCTCAAGAGTCTTCTCCAACACCACAGTTCAAAAGCATCAATTCTTCGGTGCTCAGCCTTCTTCACAGTCCAACTCTCACATCCATACATGACCACTGGAAAAACCATAGCCTTGACTAGATGGACCTTTGCTGGCAAAGTAATGTCGCTGCTTTTGAATATGCTATCTAGATTGGTCATAACTTTCCTTCCAAGGAGTAAGCATCTTTTAAATTCATGGCTGCAGTCACCATCTGCAGTGATTTTGGAGCCCCCAAAAATAAAGTCTGACACTGTTTCCACTGTTTCCCCATCTATTTCCCATGAAGTGATGGGACCGGATGCCATGATCTTCGTTTTCTGAATGTTGAGCTTTAAGCCAACTTTTTCACTCTCCACTTTCACTTTCATCAATTTTGAGACTTAATCCTAGCTCTTCTAATTTCAAGTCCAGGACTCTTTTCATTATATCTTACATGCTTAGTCATTCAGCCATTTTGACTCTTTGCAACTCTTTGAACTGTAGCCTACCAGGCTTCTCTGTCCATGGGATTTTTCAGGCAAGAACACTGGAGTAAGTTGCCTTTTCCTCCTCCAGGGGATCTTCCCAACCCAGGGATTGAATCCACAGGGATTGAGTCTCCTGTGTGTCTTGCATTGCAGGTGGATTCTTTACCCACTGAGCTACTGTGGAAGCCCTCTAAACTAAGACTTGAGCTAAATTTAATGAATATTTAGAATGTTCCTAAGTTGAAAAAAAAAAGCAAAATATTTTTAGTTAGGAGGAAAAAGTGGAAGAGAAGACACAGAGGTAGATATATGCATGACATGGCCAATAGACTAGGAAGTGTCCATCTGCTAAAGGCCGGCATCTCTCCATGAGTCCTCCCAACCTTCAAGGCAGGGCCAGCCCCATGGTGCAGTGACATGTCCAGTGTATGTCATTTCTATGTATTAAAACTCTGCTGTTAGTCTTGAAATTCCTTATACTCCTTGAATAGAGGGCCCCATGCTTTTATGTTGGCTCAGGATTCACAAATTATATAGCTAGGCCTGCTTCAGAGCTCAATCAAGTGTGTCTTTTGTCCATCGTACATGTTGTCGCCCAGGTGAGTACCTCTAAATTCTTACATTGTGGTTAATCCACACTTGATTAGTCTCTTATGGGCACATAAATTTTAGCATTGACCTCTGAAACTTGGATGTGAGTCTCTTTCCAACAACTAAAAAGACTGGTGCTAATCACACAGCAGACAAGTAGTACATGATTGATGTTGAATGGATCTATGCCTCCATCATGAGCCACTGACATGAACAGTTTCACATTTGCTTGTAATGAAACCATGTCTTTGAGTTAACTTTTAAAAAAGGAGGTTCGGGGGACAAGAAGCACATTTGGCAAAGCAATTCAAGAATGAGAACCAGAAAAGTGAATAAATCTGGTGTGAATGTAGACATCAGAGCATCTAATAATGACAGTCTGCAGTGCCTCCTAACAACAGCTAACATTGTTTAGCTTTGTTTAACATCATTATGTGCCAGGGACTGTTTTAAAATATTTTGTATATAAGAACTCATTTAATATTTACAACAACCCTATGAAGTAGATACTATTATTGGTATTTTGCAAATGAAATTGAAGAAGAGAGAAATTAAGTAAGTTGCCCAAGATTACAGTGCTAGGAAATAACAGAACCAAGATTTGAACTCAAGCTGTCTGGAACTCAAAAGCCCCACCTTCAACCCTTCTCCTTTTATACTTGACTGACCCATCTGAGAAAGGAGTCTCCCATCTGGCCTTGCATCATTGCTATTAAGTACTATGTGTGTGATAGTTATTATTAGTCTCCCTATAAAAATATATGTGATTTGTGGATCAGGAAGATACCCTGGAGAAGGAAATGGTAACCCACTCCAGTATTCTTACCTGGAGAATCCCATGGACAGAGAAGCCTGGGAGGCTACAGTCCACGGGGCCGCAAGAGTTGGACATGACTTAGCAACTAAACCACCACCACCGATCCGTGAATCACATATATGTGATTCATATATGTGGGGAGTAGTATCTGTGTAATTCTGAACTTGCATTCAACTTAGGGCCTTCTTTGTTCCTAGGTCTTTTTTCCTCCTTTTTCTGTCCATGAAATAGATGTAATGAATCAGCAGTTGGAAGCAGGAAGTGCTCTAAACTATGATTTCTTCTGAGGAGAGAATTCAAAATCTTCATTAAATTCTCAGAAATGACCTGTGACCCCCAACATGTTAAAGTCACTGCCCAGGGCCTTATGCTACTTTTCAGATGTTAATTCATAAACTTTGATTATCATACTTTGTTTATCCTTGTAGTGCTATAGAAGCCAAGTGGAAATTACAGAGGTCTCTGTTTGAAGGATGTTTAATACAATTGTTGATATTTTCATTCTGTATGATACACATAAATATTTATTGAGTTTTAAAATATATTCAAACTTGCTTCCAAGTTCAAGGTCCAAGTAGTGCTTGAATTCAGCTCTTATAATTTGTCTTTCTAGTATAGTGATGGCCAGGGTGTTATCCTTATTTGCATAGCACTTTGAACTTATCAAAATGTTTTCCCATGTAATAAGCTAAGATTACTGTGATATGTCCTATAGCTTCCAAAGGTGCCTATACTTAGAAACTTCATTCCAAAGAAGGAGAATAAGGCAGAATGTGGTGGTGTAGGAAGAAGAAAATTAGTGATGATACTCAGTGAGTTGAAAGGCTTTCTTCCCTGACATCTGCAGCCTTGGATTGGGGTTGGGGGTGGGCAGTGATAAGGTCCATCTGTAGCTCTTCCCTGACCCATCTCAGGGGAGAGAAAATGGGAGCTGAAGAAGATAAAGAGAAGCAAGGAGCTTGCTTATTTCAATTATATCCAGGGTTGGACCCTGGGACTTTTTTCCCTTCCAGTTTTATTGTGATATAATTGACATACAGCACTATGTAAGTTTAAGGTGTATAGCACAATGATTTAACATACTGTGGAATGATTTTCTCAATGAGTTTAGTGATTAGCCACCATCTCATATAGATGCCAAATTAAAGAAATAGAAAAAAAATTGCATAATGAGAACTCTTGGGATTTACTCTGTTAACTACTTTCATATGTGATGTACCGCAGGGTTAATTACATTGATCACGTTGTTCATTGTATCTCTGCATGCATGCGTGCTCAGTGGCTTCAGTCGTGTCTGACTTTTTGAAACCCAGTGGACCATAGCCCACCAGGCTCCTCTGTCCATGGGGTTTTCCCAAAAAGAATACTGGAGTGGGTTACCATGCCCTCCTCCAGGGGATCATCCCAACCCAGGGATCCAACCCACGTCTCCTGCATCTCCTGCATTGCAGATGAATTCTTTACCTCTGAGCCACTGGGGAAGCCATTATATCTCCAGTACTTACTTATATTATAAATGAGAATTTCTTTTTGACTACCTTCATCCAACTCCCTTACTCCTCACCTCTGGTAACCACAATCTGATCTTTTTATATAAGTTTATTTGTGTGATTTTTTTTGTATTTGAAATATAATCGTTCCTATAACATTGTTACTTCCTGAGGTTATGCGACATAGTAATTTTTTCTATACATTTCAAAATGATCACAAGTCTAGTTATGATCTGTCACCACACAATGTGACAAATTACTTTTTGAGCATATTCTCCACTCTGTATATTCCATACTTACAACTCATTTATCTTGCAACTAAAGCTTGTACCTCTTTAATCTCTTTCATTTATTTCCTCCCTCCCCCCGTCTCCCTCCTCTGTTAACTACTTATTCTCTGAATCTATAAGCCTCTTTCTGTTTTGTTACATTTGTTCATTTGCTTTGGGGTTTTTTTTTTAGATTCCATGTATGCGTGAAATCATATGGTATTTGTCTTTCTCTGTCAGACTTATTTCACTAAAGATGATATTCTCTGGGTCTATCTATATTGTTACAAATGGCAAGATGTCATTCTTTTTAAGATTGGATAATATTCTACTGTGTGTGTGTGTGTGTGTGTATACCATGTCTTTATCCATTCATCTGTTGATGGGCACTTGGGTTGTTTCTATATCTTGGCTGTTGTAAACAACACTGCAATGGAAATAGAGGTATGTACCTGTTTTCTAACTAGTGTTTTAATTTTCTTTGGATATATACCAAGGCGTGGAATTGCTGAATCATATGATAGTTCTCCTCTTAATTTTGTTAAGGAATTCCCACAGTTTTCCACAATGGCTGCTTCAGTTTATGTTTTCACCAACATAAGAGGGTTCCCTTTTCTCTATATTCCTGTGACTTTTAAAAGAGAGTCATAATTTCTCCCCTTAATATTGACCTTAAAGTATTGAGGAGTTAAGGTCGACTTAATTGTCCAATAACTTTCAATTTGGCCTCTTAAGAAACAGTAGTGTCTCCTGAAACAGAAGCTGGGGAGTCATTGTTGAGGGTATGTGTGGGATTCAGGAACCCAGTTCCGTGCGCCTTGTCTGCCAACCAGGTGAACCGGGCAAGTTTGTTCTTTTCTGTAGGCTTTAGTTTCTTCATTACCAAACTTACGGGCTGGTACTAATGATCTCCCATTCACCTTTTGTTTGTTTGCTTCTTGACCATGTGGCTTGTGGGGGTTTAGTTCCCTGACTTGGGACTGTGTAGTTCCCAGACTAGGAGTTGAACTCGGACTCTCCACAGTGACAGCACGGAGTTCTTACTACTGGACCACTTGGGAATTCCCTAAGCTACTGTTTACCATGAACCTTGTTGAGTATGTGTTTGGTATGACCTGGAGTTACCTAATTTTTTTGGCACATGCACAAATTTATTTTTATAAAGTTGGGGTCCTAATGCATATACTGTATTATACTCTGAGTTCTGCAAATAAGGAGTTAGCTAATTTGCAAAGTTTAAGGGCAGAGTTCCCAAGACTGTCCTCACTTCTGACATCAACTGCAAATTTGAGGGGTTTCCCAAAACTACCCTCAGTTTCAATAATTCACTAGGTCTCAGAGAACTCACAGAAAGCTATTGTATTTGTGGTTGTAGTTGATTACATGGAAAGGACACAGATTAAAATCAGCCAAAGAAAGAGATACATTAGGGCAGTTGGGGAGGGTCCCAAACTTCCAGTTTCCATTGTTCTCAGGACACATTACCCTCCTGGCATAGATGTATAGCAATATGAATAAAGTATTGATACTCAAGAAAGCTTACATAAGCCTGGTGTTCAGAGTGTTTATTGAAGCTCCATTATATAATAGACGTGATTCATTGATTGCCCACGTTGTTTGAACTTTGTCTGCAGCTTGACCCAAATTCCCCCACACTAAATCACATGGTCTTTCTGCCTTGGTTAGTTCTCACCATAGAGCTGTTGGAGGGAGCATCTCCCACTCGAGACAAAGACACTATTATCACGTCCAACACAGATTATCTCCCAGAAGCCTAGGGCAAAAGCCAGGCCTCTCTTTGGGCAAGGAAAAATTCTTTAGTATTCCAGAATCCTAGATTTATTGTTTATTAATACCCCACACACAGTTTGGTACATTTTTAAGCAAATATACCTTGACTGCTTCATTATTTCTCAAGGTACCTAAGAGTAACCAGCATATGCCAGGCACTGCTCTAGGGCCAGACAGAGTGCAGGGAATAAACACATCTCGGTCTCCCCAGAAGTTATGTTCTCATGTAATAACCAAAGCCAAATAAATACACTGTCAGGTAGCAATATGGGAATAAGGAGTGCTGGGAGGGATGGCTTCTATTTTATTTAATACAGAACAATCAAGAAAGGCATCTTAGAAAAATCCATTCTGGCGTGACACCCAAGTGAGGTGAAGCTCTGAGCTAGGCTGCTGATGGAAGGAAGGCACTCAATCCAGTGAGAACAAGCATTTGCAGAGGACCTGGGGTGGCGCTGCTCTTCCTGGTGTGTGTGGCAAACGATTATGTCTATGTGTGGGGTAGAGGGAAGAAATGGGGTTGAGACAAGAGCTGGTAGCTGCAGGTGAGAAGTGAAAAAAGAAAAAGGATAAAGCTCCAGCGAGAGCCAAACCTTTCCAGCATTTTAAGAAAGTTTTACCCTGAATGTGTAGGAAGCCAATAAAGAACTTGGAGCAGAAAAGTGACAAAGTGATTTGCATTTAAAAGGCCCATTCTGCCTGCTGCACTAAAACTATTCTGTAGGAGGGGGAAGTAGGGATCACACACTCATTAGAGTCTATTGAGACCATCATGATGAGATGCGATGGTAGTTGGAGCGTGGTAGTAGCCATGGAGGTGGTGAGGAGTGGCTGGAGGCTGGGTGCATTTTGAAGTTAAGAGTTGGCAGGATTTGCTGATGGACTGGAAGGATGTGGAGAATGAAAGAGGAATCAAGGAACAGGCCGTGGAGCTGGTCTGGTGGGGGCAGATTTAGGGATTGGGCTGCCTGGTAGATATCAGGGAAATATCAGGTCAGCTGTTGGTGTCATTAGCCTGGGAGTCAGTGGAGAGGTCCATGCTCGATATTTATGAGATTTTACCATCGAGGGAGTGGCAAGCTAAGAGACTGGATGAGGTCATCTTGGATGGGATTGTGGATAGAGAAATCTGAGAACTTTGAACTCGAGGGTGCCTGGAAAGGTCAAGGCAAGCAGTGAGGAGGAGCAGCAGGTGACCCGGAGGAGTGTGCATTGAGGATGAATCAGGAAAGGCTGATACCTGGGAATCAGTGAAGAAAGTGTGTTTAGGAAGGAAGAAGTGTTCAGACATACACACAAAACTGTTTGCATGCAAATGTTAAAGGCCATGGGGTTAGGTTAGTCTTCAGAAATCACGCCACTCATCACATGACCACACAGTTCCACTCTCTGATCCAATCCAAAAGACTCTAATTTAAATTCTCAGCTGGATTCCCATAACTGCACCTTTACATTTCTCCACCTTTAATGACCATAATAGAGGCCAGATACCTAGCTGTGAAAATTCCTTTTTTAGTAGTAACATCTGGTTATGCGGCTGCTTCTACTGGCTGCCGTTGAAGCCATAGGTGTTGAGCTAAACATTTGGCCTATTTGGATGGTAATTATATGCTGACTGAATTACATCTTTCTTGCTATTTGTTATGTATTGTTTTATAATGTCATTTTAGTGCTTTTAAAATCTTGATCTTTTATCATTCTGTTAATTCAGCTTACTAGGTTTAGGGGGAAATGCAGATTGGGTTCCAACTTACTATTACATATATATAGAGAGAGAGAGAAAGAGAGAGAGAGGAGAAGGCAATGGCACCCCACTCCAGTACTGTTGCCCGGAAAATCCCATGGACAGAGGAGCCTGGTAGGCTGCAATCCATGGGGTCGCTAAGAGTCAGACACGACTGAGCGACTTCACTTTCACTTTCCACTTTCATGCATTGAAAAAGGAAATGACAACCCACTCCAGTGTTCTTGCCTGGAGAATCCCATGGATGGAGAAGCCTGGTAGGCTGCAGTCCATGGGGTCGCACAGAGTCGGACACAACTGAAGTGACTTAGCAGTAGCAGCATATATATATATAGAGAGAGAGAGAGAGAGAGAGAGGGGTATATATGGGGTTGCAAAGAGTCAGAGACAATTGAGCGACTAAGCACAGCACAGCGTGTATATATGTGGGTGTGTCTATGTATTTTTTCTTTTATTTTTTAAAAAAGTTTTGCCTGAGCCACTCAACTTATGGGATTTCAGTTCCCTGACCAGGGATCAAACCTGGGCCCTTGGCAGTGAGAGCTCAGAGTCCTAACCACAGGATTTCTAGGAAATTCCCTATATATATTTTCATACTTAGTTTGTATTACTTTAAATAGTTGTGAGGTTCATCAGTTTAAAGTTACTTAGTTTGGTTTTAGTTCCCCACAGTCTAGTTCAAGTCCTTGGTAGATTAAAATTTTTCCTTTGAAATAATGTGATAAAACTCATTTTGTGAGTCTACAAACAATAAATGCTGGAGAGGGTGTGGAGAAACGGGAACCCTGTTACACTGTTGGTGGGAATGCAAACTGGTACAGCTGCTATGGAGAACAGTGTGGAGATTCCTTAAAAAACTGGGACTAGAACTGCCATATGACCCAGCAATCCCACTACTGGGCATACACACCAAGGAAACCAGAATTCAAAGAAACACATGTTCCCCAATGTTCACTGCAGCACTATTTACAATAGCTAGGACACGGAAGCAACTTAGATGCCCATCGGCAGATGAATGGAAAAGGAAGTTGTGGCACATATACAGAATGGACTACTACTCAGCTATAAAAAGGAATGCATTTTAATCAGTTGTAATGAGGTGGATGAACCTAGAGCCTGTTATACAAAGTGAATTAAGTCAGAAAGATAAAGATATATACAGTATAAAATATACTATATATTAACACATATATGTGAAATATAGAAGGATGGTACCAACGATCCTACATACAGGGCAGCAAAGGAGACATAGACATAAAGAACAGACTTCTGGACTCAGTGGGAGAAGAGCGTGGAATGATTTGAGAGAATAGCACTGAAACATATACATTACCATATGTTGAATGGATGACCAGTGCTAGTTCAGTGCACAAAGCAGGGGACCCAGGGCCAGTGCCCTGTGACAACCCAGAGGGATGGGTGGGGAGATAGGTGGGAGAAGGGGTTCAGGATGGAGGGACACATGTATACCTATGGCCGGCTAATGTTGATGTATGGCAAAAGCCATCACAATATTGTAAGGTAATTATTCTCCAATTAAAATAAATAAATTTAAAAACACTCATTTTGTGAATGGAATAATACTTTTGGAGTAGTTCCTTCATACTTGTGCTATAACCACAAGGAATGTGTGGTTATTGAGCCCTAGAAATATCGTATTTTGGAGAGGTGCTGTCAGTTGTAAAATGCACACCAGGTTTCAAAGACTTATAAAAAGGGGGTAAATATATTGTTAATTTTTCTGTATTCTATATATGCTGAAATTAATGTTTTTGGTATATTGGATTAAATTATATTCCCCAAATTTTAAACATTATTAAAATTAATTTCATCTGTTTCTTTTCACTTGTTAGTGTGGCAACTTGAAAATTTACAATTATTAATGTAGCTTGTATTGTATTTCTTTTGGGTAGAACTGTTCTATGTATTTGGTAGCATATATATTTACATCAGTGTCTCTCATTTTTCTGGTGTGTACAAAATGATTTTTTATTTTTTTCAATACAAAGTTTCATCCTAAAAAGTATTTCATAGCCTTATAAATTTTAAAAATTTTCTTACTCTAAAAACGATTGTGTTCTAAATTTTCTTTGACAAGAATATGAACCACAAAGAAAGCCACACTTGACCACTCTCAAGCATTTTCATGTATTCCTTTTGTGATACACACATTTTTTCCAAAAAAGGGGATCAGTCAGTATACATTGGTTTTTGACTTTTTCAAACAACATGACATGAACATCTATCCTTGTCATTATATACTTTTAAATTTTTCTGCACTAATAATAACCTGAGGGATATACCATACTCCTAGAGGTAATAATGGTTTATGACAGCAGTAGTTTTTTAAATCTTTAATAACAGTTTTGTTGAAATACTTTTTTTTCTCTTCTAGTTTTATTGACATACAGCCTTGTATAAGTTTCAGGTGTACCGCATGATTTGACTGACATCATGAAATGATGATCACAGTAAGTTTAGTGAACATTCATCTCATATAGATACAAAAAGAAATAGAAAAACATTTTCTCTTGTAATGAGGATTTACTCTTTTAACTTTCATATGTAACATGTGCATTGTTTGTGTGCTCAGCTGTGTCTGACTTTTTACGACCCCACAGACCGTAGCCTACCTGCCAGGCTCCTCTGTCCGTGGAATTTTCCAGGTAAGAATACTGGAGCAGGTTGCCATTTCCTCCTCCTCCTCTTCCCAACCCAGGGATCAAGCCCATGTCTCTTGCGTCTCCTACGTCTCCTGCATTGGCAGGCAGATTGTTTAATAAAGCAGTGTTAATTATATTTATTGTATTTTACTCTACATCTCTGCTGCTGCTGCTAAGTCACCTCAGTCGTGTCCGACTCTGTGCGACCCCATAGACGGCAGCCCACCAGGCTTCCCCGTCCCTGGGATTCTTCAGGCAAGAACACTGGAGTGGGTTGCCATTTCCTTCTCCAATGTAGGAAAATGAAAAGTGAAAGTGAAGTCGCTCAGTCATGTCCGGCCCTTAGTGACCTTGTGGACTGCAGCCCACCAGGCTCCTCCATCCATGGGATTTTCCAGGCAAGAGTACTGGAGTGGGGTGCCATCGCCTTCTCCGACTCTACATCTCTAGTTTACCTTATATCTGGAACTTTGTACCTTTTGAAGCATCTTTTTAAAGTATTCAATTCAGTAATTTTTAGTCTATTCAAAGTTGTGCAGCTATTGTCCTTAAGTAATTTTAGAATATTTTCATTATTCTAAAAAGAAATCCCAAACACACAAGTAGTCACTCTTATTCCCCCATCCCAGCCCCTGGCAACTAATCTACTCTGTCCCTATGGATTTGCCCATTGCCCATCTCCCATAAATGGAATCACACAGTGTGTGGTGTTTTGTGACTGGCTTCTTTTATTTAGCATAATGTCTTCAAGGCCCATCCATGTTGTAAGATGTATTAGTACTTCATCACTTTTTACAGCTAAATAGTAATTATTTATATAAATATATCACATTTTATTCATCCATTTATCAGTTGGTGAATATGTGGGTTGTTTCTACTTTGGGGATATTATGAATAATGCTGTTATGAATACTCATCCACAAGTTTTGGTATGAATATGTGTTTTCAATTCTCTTGGGTGTATAACTAGAAGTGAAATTGCTGGGTCATATGGTAACTCTGTTTAACATTTTGAGGAACTGCCAAACTATTTGCGATTGCACCATTATACAATCCCACAAACAGTGTGTGAGGGTTCCAATTTTGCCACCTCCTCACCAACACAATAGTAGTGATTTTCAACTGAGAGGCTATTCATTCTTAAGAGGTACAGATCAGCCTCCAGGGGTGGGTGGGTTGGGAAAAGACCTCCAAGTTTCTGTGGTGACCTCAACCCACCCAACACACACGCACAGCCAGGCTCCTATTTGTTTGACTTTGGGTACGTTATTTATCTTGACTGCTGCTGCTAAGTTGCTTCAGTCGTGTCCAACTCTGTGTGACCCCATAGATGGCAGCCCACCAGGCTCCCCCGTCCCTGGGATTCTCCAGGCAAGAACACTGGAGTGGCTTGCCATTTCCTTCTCCAATGTGTGAAAATGAAAAGTGAAAGGGAAGTCGCTCAGTCGTGTCCGACTCTAGCGACCCCATGGACTGCAGCCCACCAGGCTCCTCCATCCATGGAATTTTCCAGGCAAGAGTACTGGAGTGGGGTGCCATACTAGCCACAGTTAAATGGAGATAACTTACCTTATAGGGGCAGTTGTTAGAATTAAATAAGATAATGCTAGTGAAACCCTTTGCACAGTGCCCAGTATATAATACATGCTCAATAAACATTAGGTGTTAATATTATATCAACGGCTCAATAATTCCCACTATACATACACACCATAATTTGCCTAGACAATTTTATTGTTGGCACTTAGGCTTGTTTTCAGTTTTTCATGATTATAAACAGTGCTCTGAGAAATATCCTTATGGCTAAATTTTTGCCCTATAGCCATGATTATTTTCTTAGGATAAATTCCGTAATGTGTTATTGCTTGGTGCATTTTAAAGAAATTTGAAGATATTTCCCAATGTATTTTTTGTTTGTTTGTTTAAATTATCCTGAACTATTTCTTTGAGACATGTCATCAGGTACTAGACAATATACCACTTTAGGTTTGCTAAACTGGTTTCAGAAATCCTTACTTTGCACCTAACAAATATAACACAAATACAAACCTACAAGACAGTCCAAGTCTAACTTTTAAACGACTGAATGAGAAAAGGCTCTCAGATCTGGACTCTTGAATTTTTGTACCTTTTCTGTCATTGCTTCAATATCCTAACTAGACAAGTGCAATCAGTGAAATTAGGCACACTGGATGTTTTTGTTTTGCACTGACGTGAGACACAGGCAAAAATAAAGTGACAATAGAGCATAAACAGCAGAAAATAGCTATTCATTGAGAGTGAGCACGTACCTCACTTTGCTTACACCGTCAGATCTAGGAACTTTGCAGGGGTCCTCACTCACAAATCCGTCAGGGCAATTTCATAACCAGCCTAGAGGGGCTCAAACAGAGGCATCGGGTTTCCTCTGATGGATATGGAAATACTTTATGGTAAAGGTAGGATTTTTAAGAGTTATTTGATCAGATGGTGAAATGTTCTGAAATTTGACAGTTTGGGAGATTGAGTGTTGAGGAACTGAAAGGAACTTTGTATAGATTAACACATGTAAGTAGAAAGATGTATCAACAATTCATGTGTTTCAACTGGCTATAGTAGTAAATGTTTACAAATCTGTTCTCTGCCACCCCTGCCCCAAAGCCAAAGCACTGATTTATATAGGTGTTTTTTTTTTTAATTTCTATGATATAAATATCCCACCATGGCAGATTTCAGATTTTAAGCTACCAACATGATGTCACTCGAAGCAGAGCTGGATAAAAAGATGTGTGTAATCAACACAATCAGCTCTCAACAGCCAGCACCTCCCAGCTTCTGCATACAACTGTTTATTTTCATAAGTTTCTGTCCTTTGATAACTGAGGGAACATGGTACTCAGTGAAATCCATTAAGAATATCCAGAATCTAGAATTAATACATTTTGAGAACAAGATGTTTTGTTTTCTTCTCCTAGGTTAAACGCCAATGCTAAAGGCTCACTCATGTGGTATTTATTACATGCTGTAACACGCACAAAAAGGAATGGCAAACCTTGCTAGAAACTCAAGAGATCATCCTCTGGGCGGTTGTGGCAAACCATCTCAGAGAAACAGTTGTGCATTTGGGGCTCAATGATCTAGAGAGGGATTCCACAGGATTCCCTGATAGACAAACTTGATTAGGCCTGCACTTACATATGTGAAAATCAAGAAAGCATAATTCTAATTCCTTCCCTTTGCACAGGACTTCCTGGCTTATAAAGGGCTTTTTATAAGACAGCAAGGGTCACAAAGAGCCGGACACGACTGAGCGACTGAACTGAACTGAATTGAAGGATCTCCTATTTCTGGTGACTAGGGCTCATTAAGACAGATTGCTAGGCGGTTAAACTCAGGTTTCTAGGTCACTTGTGTCCATACATCTGACTGACTAGTAGTGCATCTCTCCAATTCTCTGCAGACAGAGACCCCAATGAGCCACTACCAGAAGGCCAAAGGGACATTTTAGTGAGGCCTGGCTATGGGCCAAGCTTGTATTAAGCACTTTCCTTACACAGTCTCTGAAGCCACTCAACAACCCTATGAAGTGGTTCCTATTATTTTCTTTCAATGTTGCAAATACAAAGGCTCAGAGATGTTGAATTACTTGCCAAAGGTCATGAAATTCATAAATGCCTGAGCTGAGACAGAAAACCAGGACTATCTGACACCTGAAGCCTGTATTAAGAATCTCTAGACTGGTTTATGACAAAGATTTTAATGAAATTGTAGATATTTAATGTGCTAATTAGATAGCATGACCTACAAAGGGTTTCCAACACAGGCAATGCTAACCTAACTGGGCTGGGGGTATGTGAGAGTGTTGAGGGAGGGGGGAACATATGAAAGATGATGAAAAAAAGAATGTTTTCCTGTGCTGTCATGATGCATTGTGTAACTTAAGAGGGCTGTGTATCTGTAACTGGCCTTTTCTGTGTACAGCACAAGCCTGAATTTGGTCAGCCTTTCAGACTGTTCTCTGCTGCCACTTCTGCAGCCTGTGGCCCCCCTTTCCATAAACCGTAAATTAGATACTAAGTTCCATGACAGCAGAGAGGACAATACATTTTCAGCACTGATGTTGCTGAAACTCTAGACCTATCCCAGTGGCCGACATGGTAGGCGCTTAAATATTTGTTCTATATTGACAGTGATGATGATAGTAAATACTCAACAAGTCATAGCAGTATATTCTTTCCAAGTATTATCTCATTTAATCATCACAGAAACTCCATTAAGTAGTATTATTTTTCTTTCTAATTTATAGATTAAAAAAACATAGGTTGAGAAATCTTGCAACTTTGCTCAAGGACATAATAATAAATGGCAGAAAATCAGTTTTGCTTGATAGCAGAGGCTTGGCACTTAATGTTATACTCTAGTCTGTTAATTTATAATGCACTGTTGTATTTCTAAGAAAGCTCATATTTCTAAAATCAGATGATAGAATGTCAGTTCTGTGAAAGAAAGGAACTCTGTTCTAACTGTATCGCAGTACCTACAAAAATTCTTGTCATATATTAAGTGCTCAGTAAGTATTTTCAGTGCATATGCATACAGGAATGGGTAGGACAATTGTTTCCAATAGGAATAGGCATTACAATCTATAAATTTACTCACAACACATTTTCTTGTTGGCCAAGGATTTTAAAAAGTAGAGCTTTAAAACCTAAATATCACTGAACAAATTCAGTAATTTACTCATTCATTAGTAATGGCCACCCACTCCAGTATTTTTGCCTGGAAAATCCCATGGACGGAGGAGCCTGGTAGACTACAGTTCATGGGGTTGCAAAGAGTCGGACACGACTGAGTGACTTCACTTTTACTATCTCCATTCAGTAAATATAATTGAGCATCTACTAAGTGCTGAAGAAAACTGAGCGCTGAAGAATTGATGCTTTTGAACTGTCGTGTTGGAGAAGACTCTTGAGAGTCCCTTGGACTGCAAGGAGATGCAACCAGTCCATCCTAAAGATCAGTCCTGGGTGTTCATTGGAAGGACTGATGCTGAAGCTGAAACTCCAATACTTTGGCCACCTGATGCGAAGAATGGACTCATTTGAAAAGACCTCGATGCTGGGAAAGATTGAGGGCAGGAGGAGAAGGGGACGACAGAGGATGAGATGGTTGGATGGCATCACTGACTCGATGGACATGGGTTTGGATAGACTCTGGGAGTTGGTGATGGACAGGGAGGCCTGACATGCTGTGGTTCATGGGGTTGCAAAGAGTCGGACACTACTGAGTGACTGAACTGAACTGAAGTGCTAGACACTTAATAGCAGAGATATAGTGGAATGGTTGACAATTATAAGTAAACAACTATTACAAAATGCAAATGTTCCATGAACAAGAAGGAAAAAAAAAGATGTACAGACAAAAAATTCCAAAGGAAGGGACTATGGGGAGGACAGGGAATGCCTCAGTAAAGTAGGGACAGGTCAGCTTCAGTGCTGAAGAATGCCAGGAACACAAGGAAGGGGAATAGGAAATGAATGGCATGGGCAAATGCCAGAAGGTTTTAGGAAGAACTTGACAAGTTGGAGGAACAGAAGGAGGTCAGTGAGTCTTCTGAGAAATGGTCTGTGTAGTGCTCTTACAACCACTGGCTTGCACAGGGCTTCCTTCACTCCCTGACCTCCTTTATTGCACGTTGTTGTGTTAAAGAACAAAGCCAACAGGTGTATTTTTCTTGGTTTTGGTTGGAGGGGCTAGTTCCCCACTGTCCATAGTAGAAAAGAATGGTTCACAAAATAGAAATCTTGGAGTCTTCTTAATCTACTTAATGGATAGCCATCTAATTTGCCTCTCCACAACTTATGTCTTAGGAAAAAACTTGTCTATACTGTTGAATAAAATAAATGCAAGAAGGAATTTTGCAGAAAACAGGAAAGGAAAAATTTAGTAAACCCAGAGGCTTGATCTCTGGCAGGGACACTTCTGCCATTGGTTACAGTGGAAAATTTCTCAGGCACAGCCTGGCTAACAAACCTGGGCCTTCCTGGTTGATCTTGTAACTCTGTTCCAATATAGCCCACCTCCTGGGAAGATATGGGAAAGAATAGCTTCCCTGGTGACTCAGATAGTAAATAATTTGCCTGCAATGTGGGAGACCTGGGTTCAATCCTTTGGGTCATGAAGATCCCCTGCAGAAGGGAATGGCTACCCACTCCAGTATTCTTACCTGAAGAATTCTATGAACTGAGGAGCCTGGCAGACTACAGTCCATGTGGTCACAAAGAGTCGGACACAACTGAGCAACTAACACTTTCACTTTTCATCTCAAATACTACTCCAAGGTCTCTAGTGGCAACTAAAGGTCATTTCAACTCAAAGCAAGATGTCCTCTCACCAATTTAAGATAAATTTAGCTTTTCCCCTCTTCCCCCTCCCCCTACCCCCTTATGCCAATCTGCAAGAGAAGCTGGACTGAATAACTACAGATGAGCTGACCACTGGAGTCTTGGTGATGGATACGACTCATAACATGAAAGAACCAGCCATGGCAACTGGCACTGAAGTGGATTACATCAATTTGTACATCAGTCTTCATCTCTTCCTGGAATTTCATATGTGAATTTGGCACACACAGTCAAAGAAGTAGGGAAGACTTAATCACCAGATGAGAATTAAATGGAATCTTTTGTAAGCTGAATATTATATATCAAAGAATATTTCTTCTATCTTTTCCCAGAGATAAGCAGTTGGTTTCGGGAGATGAGGACCTTGCCATTTTCTACCTGCCAGAAGAATGTTTTCTTCATGGAAGTCTAATGGCAATTCCCAACCTCAGTTAAGGACTTGTTTTCCCGTTTTTTTTTTTTTTTGAACTTCAAATACTTTCTAAATTGTGTTAGCCGAAGCATTGTATGTATATAATTAACTCAGATCCCTCTGGGCTCATCCAGCTAAACTTGTGGAGCTTAACTGAGCAAAACATTCGCTGATGTCTCTCCCCTGCAGTGACGCTCACTGAAATGAATACCTTCTACAAGAGGAAATCAGGGACATTTCTTGTCCAAATTGACTTTCTAGTGATTTGGGTTGCTTCAGAAATGATTGTTGTTTCATAACAGTAATGATCTCATTTTCTTTCAAATATGAAATCTGCGATTTGGCAGTTCAGGAAAAATTGGGGGCGGGGCAGGCTTCTGTATTTTCTTCCTAGGTGAAGTAGGAAGACAGGCCACTTTTTGGTATTCATTGGATCTTTGAAATTCCTCCTGGGAAACAGTGGCGCTCTGGGGGCACAGGGCTCCAATGTACCTTTCACTGGGAGAGCAAATTCAGCGGTTCCTGCAATGCTGTGTCTTAGCAAGCAAAACCCACCCGAGGGGCTGGAGCAGTTTGACCAAAACTAAGTGCAAAGGGTTAGGGAATATGGACTTTTTCAGAGCATGTTGACTAGATTCATAATTCGACCCTCTTCCTCCCTCTGCTAGTATAGACACCCCCAGTTAAAAGTTATTTTTTACTCTCTTTGAAAGGGAGAAGTCAGGTGTGATCCGCAGAAAAGTTCTGGCCTCTGATTCCCCATTTATTCCTAACGCAGAGAAGGGCTTAAGCTAGCCTCTGAGCCATTCTCTGCTTTCTGGGTGAGGCTTCAAACCCCAGGCCTCACCCTTGACCTTCATCCAGAGACCATATGCTTGATAGAAGGGTGAGCAAAAGAGGCCGAGATGTAGACTTCCTGTTTGCTCAAGGGAACCTTCTCTTTGCTATCCTGGAACACAGGTGTCTGAAGAAAGGCGGTGAGCTAGGGGACTCTGGGTGCTGGAGTAAACGCCGCCCTGAGCTGCGTGGCGCTGGGCGGGGAGGGAGTTCGGAAGAGCGCGTTTAGGCTTTTCACGTCAACCTGCGGAGCTGGATGCTCGCTGCCCAGGTGCGGGTTGGCGGCTGCGTGTGCCCCACTGCAGCAGAGAGCAGCCGCAGCCTCTGCCTCGGCTACCACCGCTGCTGGGGAAAGAGTCCTGGGGCTGCTGACGCGGTTGGGAGGAGCCTCGCCTTTAATGCACCAGCCGCCTCCAGCCTCCTGCAGCAGCAGCAGCAGCAGCAGCAGCAGCTGCTAGTGCGCGCGTGTGGGTGTGAGGGTGAGTGCGCTGGCGCCGGCCGCCTAGCGCCCTGCCCAGCTCCCCGCCGGCTGCCGAGCCCCCGCCAGCCGGAGCAGCCCTCCCGTGGGACCAGCACCGTCCTCCGGGCCGGGCCAGCCTGAACCCTGCCCCTGCCATCTCGCCACTGCAGCTCGGGTCCAGAAAGGCACCATTTTGTCGCGGCTGCCCGCTCTCCCAGGGGGGAGGAGGGATCTTTTTTTGCATTTCGGAGCGGCTGCCAATGAGGGGAACCTGTTGGGCATCTCCCCAGCCCCGCTTGTGAGCGCCTCCCGGGGCGGCGGGCGGGACCAGACCCCTCGGGGCACGGCGCATCTTGGCACCCCAGAGGCGGAGGCGGCGGAGGCAGGCGCAGCATCCTCGCTGGGAATTGGAGCTGGAGTGAGCGCACCGCGGGAGGAGCCGCCGCAGCCTCGGAGATCCCGGGCGGAGGAGGTGACAGCTCCATTGCCGGGTTTTTATTTTTTTTCTCTCTCCGCCTCCCCCGTCTCCTCCTCAGGCTCGGACCATGGTGCAGTCCCACTGGCTCCCCTGCCCCCCTCTCCTGTGAGACTGGCTGCGGGGAGGGAACATGGATACTTGTCTGCCGGCTTCTGGTTCCCACGCAAGTAAGCCTGCTGTCAATGGAGGAGGACATTGATACCCGCAAAATCAACAACAGTTTCCTGCGCGACCACAGCTATGCGACCGAAGGTAACGCCAGCCCCACCGCATTCCGCCGCTGGGGCCGGGCGCAAGTTGCGGATCGCTGAGCTCCGCGGGCGGCAGGGCGCGTAGCGGCGCAGACTCCTCCGGGCCCCGGGGCTGGGGCGGGGGCTCGGCCCGCAGGGGCAGCTGCCCCGGCGCCCCACATCCATCCGGGCTCGGCGAGGAGAGCTGGGTGTTCAGCAGCAGGTGGACCCGGCGCCCACGGGAGTTAAAATGGCCCTCGGGGATGAGGTTTTTCAGGGTGGGGCTCCTGGCTGGAAAAATGACTCCCGCTCCCAAAAGCAGATGACCCTTCTCTGAATATATATGCAGGGGTCGGTGGAGTGGGGGATAGGTAAGAAAGAAGAGGGCCCAAGAGGACCGTGGGTCCTCCTCTCCCTGAGCGGAATGATGTGTCTCTCAGTGGCTGCAAGGGAGGGCATGGTTTCATTTCCTGCCCGTTAATCTCCCCGGCCGGGTTACCTGCTTAGACAATCAAAAGCCCAAAAGGCCCGTTCATAAAGGGCGACCCTCTCTCCCCTTGGAAGTGCATTAGCAAGATATAAAAAGGTGGCTCGGGAAACAGTGTTGGGGCGGCGAGTGAATGAGTCTGACACGTGGGGCGAGCAATGCGATCAGTGGGGCCTTTAAAAATCACCATTATGAATTCTGCAGCAGTAGTTTCTGCTGAATCAACAGCCAGCAGAAAGCAAGAGGGTTCAGTAAGCTGAGCTTTGCCAAGAGGTGAAATTGTCGTCTCTCTCTCTCTCCCTTTCTCTCTCTCACCGTTTCCCCCAGCTTGTTCTGACATTAGCCTGAGTGAGGTACAGGCAGAAAAGGAAAGTCAGCAGGTGGAATCTCATTTGCCTTTTGTGTGGGAATAGAGAGTGGGGGCATTTCCAAATACCAAAACTTTTGCATTTTTGCTTTCATTTTCTACCTGTCGGCCTTTATCCTTAAGTACTCCTGTACAGTGTTGCATCGTCACATTGTAATTCCCACGTGAAAAAATGTGTGTGAAAGGGTTTTAGGAACATGTAGCAAGATATGTTCATTTCAGATGATTCCTATTATTCCTGGATGCTAAAATTTCTGTCACATTTAATCACATCAAAACTACTAAAGAAATGTGGATGGGGGTGCTAAAGAGTTCAAGTTCTGAAAAGAAAAAGACACACAATTTAGGGGTAAAGGTGGCATCTTCTATAAACATCCCTGAAAGTTTCAGATAGAATGTTCAGCGTTTTTGAAAACATATGCTTTATTCGTCATCATCATTGGAGAGCATCACACCTAATATGTCCATGGTTCTAGACAAATCAAGCAGAGCTGTATGACCTCTGGCCTTCAGGAGCTTAGAGGTAGCTTTTAAGATGTTCAGCTTGTCCCTGCCCCATATCAAGCACCATGCTTACTGAGTCTTTTTACTTGCCTGGTGACAACATGATTGTTACATGTTCTTCCCCGGTCTTAGTGCTTTGTCACGGATTCACCAGGTAGCATATGATCAGCTCTGGGTCTGAGCATAGCATCGAAAGAGAAGTTGGTTTTGGGTCCATTGTCTTTGGGGGCACACTTTTTTTTTGTTTGTTTGAGACAACAAAGACAGAGGGTTGCCTTCATGTTTTCTTCTGTATTGCCTTATGCCTCCAAGTGCAGGCAAAGGAAACTTACTGAGCTAGGAAGATGGGAAAATTGAGGTCATGTGTGTAGGAGTATCATCTGTAAAATGAAGAAATGAGTTAAACATGGCATTCTTCATTGCTTTCAGGGCCTTAGATAGACCTAATCTTTGTTCCTCTTTGATGCCATTTTGGTAGACTCTGATTGCAGATAAAATATCTGGGTTCATATATTCTAAAATGAGGTAGAGTTTATAGCAAAGAATTTACTAAAATCGTTCCAAATCAGCCTCCTTGGATCACTCTCCCCACACCAACCCCCGTGCCACTACATTCAAAACTAAATAAACCACAGTACATTTTCAAGGGTTTTTTTTTTTTTTTAACCTGAGCTTGGTGTATGTTCTTGCCTGGAGGATCCCAGGGACCGGGGAGCCTGATGGGAGCCTGATGGGCTCTGTCTATAGGGTCGCACAGAGTTGGACACGACTGACGTGACTTAGCAGCAGCAGCAGCAGTGAAAGTCTGGAAAGAAAAAAAATAGTTCTTAGACAATGTAAGTTGTCTTTTCACATGCAATTCCCAATTGCATTTTATTCATCAGAAGAGAATCCTTCCTCTTCTGATGAATACCTCAAAAGTGCTAGTACACCTTGAAGGAACACCGCCAGATCAAAATCCTTGTTAAAATCCTCTGCATTTGGGACTTGCCCCAAAGTTCTCTTCCCCTTTTTTAACTGAAACCCACCTTCTGGGGAATTAGTTTCTAGGTCCTTCTTCAGACTTTGCTTTTCCTTTTGTTTTCTTTGATATTTCTGCATTTTCCTGTCTTGCCCAGTTATGTCAGCTTTCTTTTTTCCTGCAAAATTTCCTTTGCATTTATGTCTGAATTTTTCTTCCCTTTGCTCGGATCATTCCACACTGCAGTATTCTATTTAAAGCTGAAAGGTTTTTGCTGTGTAGTTAGTGTGAAGGACTCCAAGCTCAATTTGCATTATAAGTGGTAGCTGCAGGCAAGTTCATCCAGCTAAGAGCAATGCAAATACTAAAGGACACTTTTCCCAAGCTTTTCTGTCTTTCTTTCTCTCTTTCTCTCTGTGGGAAAAGAATGCATGATGTGCATTTATTTAAAACATTTCTTATAACTTTTCTTTTGTTCTGAGTATGAAGTTACCACCTTCACCTCCCTTTTCCTTTTTCTCCCTTTTTAAAAGTTGCTATCTTTGAGCATCTCTCTTTTCCAAGCACTGTAAGTACTGAGCTTTTTGTAAGTATCATTTCAATATGTCCACACCCGGTTAGGTGGATCTTGTGATTTCCATTTTTAATAAGAAAACTGAGCAACTGAGGCCCAGAGATGACACTAATTAGTCAAGGTCACACAGTCAGGATAAAATTTGTCTTCCGACTCTAGACAGTCTGACGTGCTCATCTATTAGAAAATTCTGCACAGCTTCATTTTTCTTTAACTATTAGCTCCTGTTATGAGGAAGATCACAGTGGTTTATCTCTGTATGTAAATAGTGTTCCCTTCTGAGGGAAAATTCTTTGCAGGGATCATTTGAAAATGTCCATATAGGGTTATACATGAGGAAAAGCATCAGTAGGGTTGGCTTTTATCTTTTTGACTTGTTAGAACCAACTAAAACTCCCTCTCCAATAGCACAATCAGAGTTTTCTAGATTAATACTTCTATTCTCATGGGGCAGAATAAATATTCTACATAGGAGGAGTTCACAAGAATGGCAATCTGGTTAGAAGAGAAAGTCAGATAATTTGTTGTTTAACTATTCTTTTCTCAATTTCCTTAGCCATAGAATGGGAATAACAGCAGAACCTACGCCACAGGGGAAAAAAATTTATAGTCCATGGGGTCGCAAAGAGTTGTGCGCGACTTAGAGACTTTCACTTTCACTTTCAATGCAGGAAAAGCACTCAAGACAGTGCCTAATACAAAGCCAGACCCTGATAGATGCCCTCAGTAATTATAGCTGTTGTTATTTTAACTTAAATTGCATTTGTATTGCAAGCACAATGTTTTTCCTTGCATTGTTGTTGATTTGGAGTGATCTTGAGGGAAGTAGAAATAGGTGAGATGTCCCTAAAACCCCCCACAGTCTCTTCTTGGCTTATCCACTAGCCGTAGATAGCCTCTTAGCAATTTGCCTTAATGTATTGGGTTGGCTGAAAAGTTCATTCGGGTTTTTCCATACTATGTTACAGAAATAACTTGCTGGTTATATTCTGGCAGCAAGTTCTGTCTTCCCCTGCTGCTGCTAAGTCACTTCAGTTGTGTGCGACTCTGTGCGACCCCATAGACAGCAGCCCTTAGAGGCCTTTAAAAACCCATACTTCTTGTACATATTTTTAAAAGAAGAGCAAATGCACTTAGTCTATGTATAGTTATTATATTAATATGATATCATTGTTATTATGTAACTGTTGATGCTTTCTGACTTTAATTCCTTCAACAACTATTAATTGACTTTCTGCAGAAGTGATCCTGCATACTCCAGTATGTTGTGTCTGTTCTCATGAACTTGAAATCTGGTGGAAGAGGTAGACATTAAACAAACAATTTTCCAAAGAATTATGTAGCTTCCAATTGTGATAAGTGATATTCAGGAAATGCACAAGAAAAGCACAGGAAAAGCCTTGAGATGATTTGTAAAGGAGAAAGGTAAATATAATTTAGATTGAGGCTCAGGGACTGGCTCAGACAAAGTTTAAGCTGAAAACCAAGGGATAAGTCAGGAATGAACAGGAGCTGGAGACATTTCAGGTAAAAGGGACAGTAGGTCCCAAGTGCAGAGTTATAAAACAGTCTGACAGACTCAAAGAATGAGAAGATGCCGAGGACTGAGTGCAGGGAACAAGAGGAAGAGGGCTGAAAATGAGACTGAAGCCTGTAGTTTACTTTGAAATGGACCAAACCAACAAAGAATAATATTAGGGGAGAGGAATGGATAAATAGACAAGCAGATGATACAACAAATATAAAATGTTAATGGTAGAATCCAGGTGGTCAGTCAGTGGATATCCACTGTAATTTTTTTTTCAACTTTGCTATCTGTTCAAAAATGTTCATAATGTTACAGAAAAGAAACTGGAGAGGTATTTAGGGATTAGGTCACGTTGAACCTTGTTGACCATAAGGAGTTTGGACCTTATCCAAAGATGGATCGAAAACCATTAAAGGATTTTGATCAGGGGGGAAATATGATCAGGTTAGTTTTTTCAAAGCTCAGGCTTGCTGCTGTGCAGGGTGGGGCCAGAGGGCTTGCTAGGAAGTGAACAGGAGTGAAAGCGGGAAGATAAATAGGAGGCCATAGCTGTTCTGTAGGATGGTAGCACGAGTAGCGATGGAGAGAATTCTGTAGATTTGAGATACATTGTAGAAGAATGGATCAGGCTGACTTGGCGTGATAGACTAAGTGGAGATGGAGAAATGATGGAGATGGTGTCAAGGAAGACTTGCCATGAGGATAGATGCATGATGGGGCTGTTCACTGAGACTGGAAAAAAGACTTTGGAAATTGATGAGGTGTGTGAGTCATCTAGCCTCATATTGAGACTATCAAGTAAGCTTTGTATATCTGGTTCTGAAGCTCAGAAGAAAGATCTGGACTAGATACATAATTTGGGGTGTTGTGGGTGTATTAAAGGCACTTAAAAGTATGTGAACAGTTGAGATGCCTAGGAGAAGAGCCTTCCAGGGCATATTGAGCCCTATGGGTGAAAAATTTCAAGGAAACTGATCTTGTCTCCATATAAAGAAATTATAACAGAAAAGAGTACCTTGGTATAAGCGTAATTAACCACACACTTAAATTATTCAAATAACCCTGTATGGCCATTTCTCAGAAATGTGATAGAATAAGGAGAGACCAATCTTGGGTGAGTTGAGTTCAGAGGGTCTCCAAACGCGAGCTCTGTGTGATCTGTGAAATGTTACAGCTTTTCAGGGGCACAAGAATCAAAGTAAGAAAGTAAAGGCCCCTGCTTCCTCCTCTCTCCTCATCCATCCCATGCACCTTCAAGAAAAGAGGGAAGCTATAATGAATAAAACTAGGAAGAAACATGAAAATGACTTTTCATAAGAAGCTAATGAAAAGGCATCAGAAAAGTAAAAAGAGGTGTTGTCATGATAGAGAGCTGCCTTGTATTAATAGTTCCTTAAGTTGCTTTGGTATTTTTATGCAAATGCAAGATCAGAATAGTATTTCCAATGCATATGGATGAATGTTTGAGTTCTCTGCTATTCTCAGAAAAATCTGAAATGGAAGGTGGGAAGAAGCTGCCTTACAGTATTATAAATGACCTTTCCGGGGATAGGAAATGTTCCGCTACTAAACGAAATAACCAGAGTGCATTGAAAATCACTAGCAAGTATTCATTATTAGCATTCAGGTCTCCAGGGGCTATCCCAAGCCCTTTATGAGGGCTGGTCAGAAACGTACCAATAAACCTGGGGTGAATAATATTAGGCCAGTCCTGTCAAAATACTGGTAATGCTCGATGAAAAGAGCACAGCTGTAGACTGACACTCCTAAATTCTAGCATTTGCATTTATGAAGAAACTAAGGGTCCAGTTTAGATGCTTAGGCGAGGGAAGAGAACGAAGGTTTCTTCAATTCTGTCTGTATTCCAGTCATTTTCGTAGATGTTTCTCATGTGTTTACTCACTTCATCACCTTCAGCAACTCTGAGAGAATGCTTGCATTAGATGCATTTTTCAGGATAAGAAATTGCAAGGTTTGGAGAAGCAAAGAAACTTAGGTATAAGGTCGCATACTTGTAAGTGGCAGAACCAGATTGGAATTAGTGACTGCCTGGATCTAGGCAAGAGTTCTTTGCCCATCCCTGCTGTCCCTTGTTTGAAATTTAGGGGGAAAATGCTGGCTGTGTTCAACATTCTGCATACATCCCCATGGTGGCCATTCAGTGCTACTCAGTTCAGCTGGTCAATCTCTTCCCAGTAAGGCAGTGCATGTGTCTGGGCCTTCCTCTTTTTCCCACAGGGAGGGAGCTGAATTCCCCTCGCTGATGCCAGAATCCTTAGCTAACTTACTCCTGTAAGTTTATTTTCCTCTATTTATAATAAGGGCTTCCCAGGTGACACAGTGATAAAGAGTCACCCGGCCAATGCAGGCAGGAGATGTGGGTTCAACCCTGGGTCAAGAAGATCCCCTGGAGAAGGAAATGGCACCCCACTCCAGTACTCTTGCCTATAAAATCCCATGGACGGAGGAGCCTGGTGGACTGTAGTCCGTGGGGTCTCAAAGAGTCAGACACGACTGAGCGACTTCACATTCACTTTTCATTCTCATGCATTGGAGAAGGAAATGGCAACCCACTCCAGTGTTCTTGCCTGGAGAATCCCAGGGACAGAGGAGCCTGGTAGGCTGCCATTTCTGGGGTTGCACAGAGTTGGACACGACTGAAGTGACTTAGCAGCAGCAGCAGCAGCCAGTATTCTTGCCTGGAAGATCGCTTGGACTGAGGAGCCTGGCGGGCTATAGTCTTTGGCATCGCAAAGAGTTGGACACAACTGAGCACACTCACACATGTGTATAATAAGAAAAGAAAGAAAATATGAAATTGAGCAATCAAATTATGAAATTTACCTAGCTTTTATAGCCCTCTCCATGTTCCTCCACCTGGCACACTCACAGTGAAGTTTCCACTGAACCATCCAGGCATCTCTTCTCCAGAGCTGATAGCAACTCATGTAGTTGCCTGGAGTGAAAGGAGTGGACCAGAGCCAGCTGTATGATGGCTAATGTCCTTTTGCATTGAAGTGAAGTGTGGGGTGTCAAAGGACTCGTGTTGGCCAGAGTAACACTCCAGTGGTTCTCTACCCATCTCCCATTAAAAAGATGAATTTGCTTTCACCAGACTTCATTTCTACCATCCAATTTCCTTCTGTTGCCTTTCCAGTAGAACTCTGGAATAAAGCTAAAAATCAGCTCTGACCTGACAAACCAATCCTGACATAATCATCCCACTGGAAGCACAGATTCTTTTTACAAGACCACTAGGAGTTTTGTCGTAAATAATCCAGGAACCCTTGAATTCTTATGTTCCAAGTTCACTATGGAAAGAGAGGGGAATGATGATGATAGGATGTGAATGTGTGAAATCCATGGACAACTAATTAGTATTAATGGTTTCTTTGGAGAAAGGATCGTTGTGGGTAATGGAAAAGGGTGGGCATGTAGAGGGTTAAGTCAGACTGTCATTTCTATGCTGTAGAGAAGAGAGGCCTGATTGATTCCAGCAAATGTGAAGAAATGAAGGGGTGAGAAGATGCATGGAGTCCCAGGGTATGGAGGGGCCTCTGCAGGCAGGATTTTAACATGAGAAAGATGAGGTCTGCCAGAAGGAGTGTGCCGAAGAGTACCATACCTATGAGGCCATGTATTCTGGGTGTACTTGACACTGGGTTACTGACAGCCTCCTCCATCATGCATAGCTGACTTCAGTGCTGAGAATCTATTAAGTCATGAACCTGAAGTAGTCACAGAATGGCAGGTCACCTCCTCTGCTTAATGCTCGGGACTCAGCTCTGTGACCCTCAACAGATGCACAAGGGTGCTGAGTATGGAAAAGCTGTAAACGGTTCTAATGGGGGATATTGCCGCAAAATGCTGAGTGCTCCCAGGTGGTCTGAAAGGAAAAACCTGGACCCCTAAGTACAAAATATCACCAGGAAGTATTTTACCAAAGAGGAGAAGAGCTGAACAAGAAACTTGAGGAGAACAGCATTTGCTCATGTAACTTTGCAGAAGTCAAGTCGGGGCCAAGGACACCCAAGTTAGGAGGACCATTGGTTCACGACAGCTGTACTGCTGTCGTTCATGTTCCTCTCTGCCTTGATGTCTGTATTTATAAAGCAAATAATGCAGAAATGCCTTCTTACTTGAAAAGATTCAAGCATTATGGAAGGAGATAAAAACAAAGCGTGAATCACCATCCATCCCTGCACCCACCCACTTCCTTGTCCAGAGTTACCATTGTCAATAGTTGCTGAGCTTCCTCATAGCCAACTTCATATACATTTTCATACATTTAAATATCCAGGTGCAGATACACATAGAGGGAAAGACTGTTTTTTCATGTAACTGAATGCCTACTGTTTGTTTTGTTTACGCTTTGTTTTTTTTCCCATTCAGTGATGTATCTGAAAGACCTTTCTGTGTCAGGACACCTACATCTGCCTTGCTCTTTTTAATGGCTGCCTAGTGCTCCATGGTATGACTATACCATAGTTTATTTAGTAGTTCCCTTGTGGCCAGATGGAA
Source organism: Bos mutus (assembly GCF_027580195.1). Taxonomy (NCBI): domain Eukaryota; kingdom Metazoa; phylum Chordata; class Mammalia; order Artiodactyla; family Bovidae; genus Bos; species Bos mutus. Next base: position 97,818,788 of record NC_091623.1, on the reverse strand, counting down.
AATTGCTTCCAGTTTTTTATATTATAGAAGATACTGGAGTGATTATTCATATATATGTGTGTGTGTATATATATGTTCTTGTTGATGTTCTCCTTCCTGATTTTATCATCTTTCAAAGCCAAGATATTGGTTCTCATTTCTTAGCAAAATAGCAAGAAGGAATCTCTGGTCCTTCATTTATTCTCTCAGTGACCTTGGATAAATCATTTAACCTCATGAACTTGAACTTCTTAATATAAGAAATATCTGGCATTCCTGGAGAAGGCAATGGCATCCCACTCCAGTACTCTTGCCTGGAAAATCCCATCGACGGAGGAGCCTGGTAGGCTACAATCCATGGGATCACTAAGAGTTGGACACGACTGAGCGCCTTCACTTTCACTTTTCACTTTCATGCGTTGGGGAAGGACATGGCACCCCACTCCAGTGTTCTTGCCTGGAGAATCCCAGAGACAGAGGAGCCTGGTGGGCTGCTGTCTATGGGGTCGCACAGAGTTGGACATGACTGAAGCGACTTAGCAGCAGCAGCATGTATATGTGCATAGTATGTGTATTCTGAAACCACTGTGGATTTGAGTGTTCAGATAAGATAATGTTGATGACTGGCAGTCGTGGAGGACCTGCTTTGTGCCACAAATAAACTTGAGATGTAAAATATCTTTCTTGTTGATACTGTCCTTATACCCCTTTAAGTGAAAAGTTGAAACAAAGTGAGATTACTTGTCCAAGGTCACCCAAGAGTGGGTGGCAGAACAGAAGTCACTTCCAGGTCTGTCAGTGTAGTACATGGACACACATGTTTTGAAAAAAAGGCATGATATTGATACAGGAAAAAATTGTTCATTATTCTAAAGAAATTCTCCTCTGAATCACTACCGATACAAATGGTCTAATTTTTATCAAGAATTTGAAAATGAACAGAGGAAAAATAAGGCAATGCAGTCTTTATTGTTAGGCAGTAGTTTGGAATGCCCATGAGAAGACCTGCATGTTATTCTCAGTCCTGCCACCATAATTAGGTACTTTTATTCTCTTGGCTTCCATTTCCTAATCTACTAAAATGAGGTTGAAGATGGGGGAGGGAAGGCGAGCTATCCGTGGATTTTTGTGGCTCTAAGTTTCCGTGGTGCCCTATGCCTGTATTTGTGATCACCTGGCTCTGTTTTGTGTGTTATGACATTGCGCTTGGGGGTGAGCCTGGGAGACACAGACGTAAGCTTAAAATGTATGCACTGATGGGTCAGACCATCCTCCTGGCAAGAAGGCTGTGGTGCAGCCAAGAGTGGAGACAGAATGAGAAGCATCTCTTTGCCAAAAGCTGCTGCAGATGGAGGAGCCAGCCTGTCTGGGCGGCCCATGACTTTGAGAGGAGCCATTTGGCAAAGTTATTGGCATGAGCTGCCTTGCAGCACGAATGCTGGAGACCGTCCTGGGCTGGAGTGAATCAGGGATGCAGCAAAGGTGGCTGGTGGAACAAATAACCATCTGGTGAGCAGGGCACTGCTCATCTTGCCGCACCGACAGGCAAGAGCAAGTGCCAGTTGGTGAGGCTGAGCTCTCAGTGACATGATCTGACAGGCACAATAGGCTGTCTCCCTCGCTATTGTGTGCTCCATGGAGGAGGTTGTAAATCCCAAGCAAACTTGGTTCTCTCAGAAACCAGGAAGCCCCAGTTTCTTCTACTGTTATAAAGAAAGAAAGAAAATTCCTCAAAATTATTTATCGCATTTCTTGCCAGCTGCTATGGTGGTGGTGATGGGGGTGTGGTGATATAGAAATTTTTGCTCTCGAGCACCGCTCCATCCATTTAAGCAGATGATGCTCTGTCCTTCTCAAAAGGTACTTAATCATATAAGGACCCAGACTGGGCAAGTCTGCACTACATTTGCCTCTCTTGAGACAGTGGAATCAGAGCCCGCCTGGCTCTAGACCCCCCTCCTGCAACACCAGTTCTGAGGCCTTGGAACAAACCCTCCATCTCTGAATTTTTTCTTACCTGTAAAATATGGCACAGGCTGAGGCAACATACCCCCTATTAGCATGATATCTTTTTAAACATTTTATTTATTTATCTATTTTTGGTTGTGCTGGGTCTTAATTGCTGCTCAGGATTTCTCTTGTTGGATGAGTGGAGGATACTCTCTAGTTAATGGTGTGTGGGCTTCTCTTGTTGCGGAGCACAGGCTTTAGGGCACACAGGCTTCGGTAGTTGTAACACGAGGGCTCAGTAGTTACAGTTCCCGGGCTCTAGGGCACAGGCTCAGTAGTTGTGGCACATGTGGGCTTAGTTGCTCTGTGGTATGTGGCTTCCTCCCAGATCAGGGATTGAACCTGTGTCTCCTGCATTGGCAGGTAGATTCTTTATCGCTGGAGCCAGCAGGGAAGTCCCTAACATGTTATTGTTTATACGTGAGCACAGAATACATACAAAAGAATCCCTCTCCATGCATTTGGAACCAGTAGTTGATGGTAAATTGGAAAAGTTAAGGCAGAGAATCATAAAAATGATATACCTATTATATTTACTTATTTATTTACTTGAGGTTTAGCTGATTTACAATGTTGTGTTAGTTTCAGTTGTAAAGTGATTCTGATATATATTCTTTTTCAGATTCTTTCTCTTGTAGATATTACTAAATATCATGTATAGTTCCTGATACACCTATTTTAAGCAGCATTGCCTAATTTTGATGAAAAGCTTCTTGAAGAATCAAGGCTTAATCTTTGAGTATGGGTGGGACTGCTGACTGGGGCACATATTCTTCTGGCACAAACCACACCCACAATGACAAAGACCACGTGTGAGTTTGGTTTCCTTGAGATTGAGTGAGAGTATAGACCCCTGAGAAGCAATCTGAAGTACAGATCCTTCTAGGTTTTCACAAATGTCCCCCATATTTTATCTTTCCCACATTTAATTGACAATTCTTGATCATCTTTTGAAAGCATTCAACTTAGTTTTCATGTCAGACAGTCATCACTGTCCATGATATTCAGTTAAATAACCAGTACAACTGACATCAAGGGATTTGGGAACCAATACAACTGACTTTCAGTAGACATGCAGCTCAAACAAAAGAAGTGGAAGTGAGCCAGTGGACCAGAGATGAGCCTAATAAATTAGCTGTGAACGTAGAACATGATGGAGACACATTTTACAGAGGGAATTGAAAGCAGTTTTTCATCTGATGAGTCATCTTCTTAGAGGTCTATTAAAAGAGCTTCTGTTGTAGAGCCATCATATACTGAGTGCTCACAGTGCACCAGGAATTAAGAGCTCTGTTTATACTATATATGATGAACTATATATTATGTGTATATGTATATGTTGTGTACTACATTGGTGTGTATACATAGGATAATGGTTGTGTGTGTCGGGGTGGGGGAGTGTACCGTTTAATCCTAACAACAATCCTCAGCTGTATTAAGGTTAATTCAGTTAAGGCTGAATTAGGTGAGACTTTTAGGTCTTATTCACCACTGTCTCTTATCCATCTCCTAGTCCAACATCTGGCAAATGGCACTCATTACATGTTTATTAAGCAAATGAGGGAATATATGATGAAACTTAGAGAAGTTGTGTAAGCTGCCTAGCATCAATCAGCAGCCTCAGGACTTTGAATGCACATGTCTCTGACCCAAAAATGTATGTTCTTAAGAACAAATTTAGTTCTGTTATAATGATTTCTTTTTCACAAAGCTCTTGGACATCTACTTTGGATCCCATATTTCCTTAAGAATAACCTAATAGGATACAAATCTGGGATTATCTCCACTTTACACAAGTATGTAGATGCTTGAGAATAGGGTCAGTAGCTTGTCCTGTAAAGGGCCAGATAGTATTTTTGTCTTTCCTGACCATATAGTCTACTCAACTCTGTCACTTCAGCATGTGGACATGGCTGCATTCTAGCATTCTATTTATAAAATCAGGTAGTGGCCCATGGACTGCAGTTTGCTGACTCCTGTTCAAAAAACTGTTTGGAACCCAATAAAGTTTTAAAAACTGTTGATCTTTCAAGTGAGTGACTGTGGTAAGTGCTACAAGATGCTTACCTGAACAGGAATGGTTCAGTGGGAAAGGTGGGGTCTTGGTGGGATGCCGACAGGTGGAGAACAGTGGCAGAGGCATTCCTAATGGAGGGTAGAGTGTGTTCTTAGGAGGCAAAAGCAAGCAAGGAAAATACTATATTCCTGAGCAAAAGAGCTGGAGACTATAGATACAGCAGACTGTCCGTTAGAACCCGCCTATATCCCACATGTCTTCCGGGTAGGATCCCTGTAACTGCTCACTCAGTGGTCACTTTAAACATGCTTATTATATACAAGGCACCATGCTAAAAAAAAAAGAAAAAACCCAGGTATGTAATTAGAAAACAAAAACCTGATGCAGACTGTGTTCTCATAGAACGTGTGTTCTATTGGAAAGATACACATTATACACAAATGTAAGAACATGAATATAAATCTTGTTAAATGCTATGTAGGAAAAGAATAGAGGCTGTGAGAGAACAAAATATGTGCTCACTGATGGAAACTGGGACTATAAAGAAAAGTGTAAGAAAAGAAAGTCGAATTTACCTCTAGCCTCAAACATAATCATATAAACATTTTTTGATGTATTTTCTTCCAGGCTGTGCATGTGTGTGTGAGAGAGAGAGGAGAGAGAGATGGATGGATGAATAAAGGAATTATGAAAAATGTATCATATCTGTTTTTGTTTTGTTTTGGTCCCACACACAATACTGTGAGCATTCTTCTGTAACATCCCATAGTTAAACTATAATTTTGCCAATCACCCAATGCTGAACATTCAGATGATTTCCAGTATTTTGATGTAATATTTGTGTGATAAATGATTGGATGTATCTAAATCATCTCTCCGGTTAGTGTCTTAGGACAAATGTCTACATCAAGATTGCTGGGTTAAATGGTACAAACAAGTATCTAGATCATATTAATCAATTGCTTTCTTAAAATACTGTACCAAGGAGCACCTTTGTAATTGCTTTGGCTCTTTCCCACTTTTTCTAGTCTGTTTTTCCTCTGCTTCACCTTGTCACACATTTTCAAAGTGTTCAAGCTCATCCTAGAGAACATACATGGGATGAAAATCAGGAGAAAAAGAAGTCATAAAGACAGAATCGTGGAGCTTTATCTTGAACCTGTTGCCCTTATCCTCCCCAAAAGCCTGGTGCTTTCTTCCTTACTAGTGGGAAAGCAAGCTCAGTGCTCAGCCTCTGGTATTAAACACATGGGTGAGTAGCTTGTCCTCTGGGATTTAGTTGCCCACCTATATTAAATCAAATTACTTTCCTGGTTCCAGGGCATCGGTTGTAGATAAGTATGTGGAACCTGGTGACCCAGAAATGTTAATTTTCCTCAAATTGGTGAGAAGGTAGTTTCCAAGAGTGATTGACCCACCATGACAACCAGTATGGCTGTTTAATGAACTAGCCTCTTGTGAGGTTCAAATCTGATATTTCTGAAAGCTATGTTAACTTTTTCTTGTTAATACTATATGTGGTCAAATGTAATTTGAACCCCAATAAATCTGAGAAAACTAGACTCCATTATTGGTTCAAGATTTCCAGACATCCCCAAATTGGGAAAATGATTGTATGGCAATGAAAAGTAAAAATATAAATTACCACTGGGATTGCATTTTTGGTGAGTGATTTTGGCCCCTCTAACAACCTTTGAACAATGCAGAGGTTAATTAGGTATAATTTATAGTCATCCCTCCATACTCCCGGTTCGTCTGCATCCAGATTTAGCCAGCCACAGACTGTGTGGTACTCAAGTATTTTACTATTTTAAAAATATCCATGTTTAAGTGGACCTGGGTACTTCAAACTACATGTTGTTCCAGAGTCAGCCCTGTATTGGCTTTCTGGATTTCACCAGCCTTTGGGGATTACAGTTGGAGTCAGTCTGAAGTCTCAGTTCTTTTTGACTTGAATATTTGTGGCATTTTTCTCCCTTTGAACTATCTGGAGGTATTGTTGTAAGAATACGAAGTTCTTTCACTTTTTATTTACAATTTTATGAAGTATTAAAAAATGAGACACAGTTTGTGACCTAAGTGTCTAATAAATAGACTTTAAAAGATACATGGCTGGCTGACTGGCTGGCTGGGTGGCTGGATGAACGAACAGATGGACAGTTGAATGGATAAAGATTTGTGTGGTTAGTAGGTGAGTTGAATGGGTAAAGATTTGTGTGGTTAGGAGGCAATCCAGCTGCTTCCTCAGAAGACTAAAAGTATTAAAACAGTTTCTAGAAGCATCAAGTTTCAGTGATGATTTGAGATGGTAATATTAAAATCTACCTTTCATTTCTTTTCTCTGCTGGCTGTGAAGCCAGCACAGGTGGGATGGAGTGAGAGTGTTGATTGGGGCAGTGCAAATGCATGGGAACAAGCTTCCAGGAATTCATCAGTGGTGCTAGTTTAAAAGAAAAAGATATGACACAGGGGAGAAGAACTGCCCTGGGAACCTGAGCTTAACAGGAGATACTGGGACAGTTTAGTGCCTCCAACTGATGTCTCTTGCAGTGATTAATATCTGATCCCATTCCAGATCTGTCAGATTAGCCTGGGTGAAACTAACATACTATGCTTTGGAAGTTAGAACCCTCTAGTCACTTCATAGGATGTAAGAGGAAAGTTTTGGGCACAGTTCCATTTTGGGTACAAAGTGTATTTCCTTATAGGTTCCCTGACCTGTTGCAGGGTCAGAGATCAAAACCCTACTAAGGTCTCCCCAGGACCTGAAGAACTCTGTGCACTGTAGTGAAAAATCAAGAGGAGTCTGATTATCATACTGGGCTGCTGCTGCCAACATGCTTACTCAGTCCCTACGCTTCCTCAGCACAATTTGAGATGGAAATTTTCCGGTCAGAATTTTTCCTATAAGTCTAAGAAACTTGGATTTGAGCCCATTGCACAGGCCAGGGTTTTTTTTTTTTCCCCCTTTTTCCAGTTACTTGACAAGCAGGTTGCCTTTGAGTAGCTCATATGGATGCCTTGATCTAGACATTGGCACATGCTGAAAAGGCAAAACACATCTTTCTCCTTTTGTTTGAACTTTAAGAAGATTGGTCTGCTCACCATTTTCTCCTGTGCTTTTAAGGCTTCCTGTTTCCTGCCTGTCCCTTTGTCTACCTGAGTCTCTCCTAACGGCTCTTCAAGCCACACAGGCTGGCTTGTGTGGGGTCCTCAACCACCCCAGCCCTTCCTGCTTCCCTGTCCCTCTAAGTCACTTTCCCAGGACCTACGTGACCTGCCTCCAGCCCACATTTTCCAATGACATTTCCCCTGAATTATTTGAATGGCTTAATCATAACAACAGTCTTAGATGTATAGCCTTATCCCCATTTCATAAATGAGAAAACTGAGGTCCAAGTACAGACAGCCTGTCAGGAAGAGGCAGTCCTGAATTTTGTCTTCCCAACTGAAAAGAAATTCTGAGAACACGGTTGTCACATCTTTACTCCTTTAGTTTATGTTACAGAGGACAGTGTAGTGCTTGGTGTACAGGTGTTTAGTGCCTGGCTTTTAACCTGAATCTGAGTTGGAGAATAAATTGATTATGTCTCCATGGTTAGGACAGCAGTCAATAACATATTCTTTATGTGGGAGTTTGAACTTGGGGCTCCCTGTTAGCATGTTGAAGCCGGTTTCTCCTACTTCTTCTAGGGTTTAGATAATAGGGCCGACGTCAAAAGTTGTGCTGTATATTTCTGCAGTCACTTGGAAATTGTACCAGCTCATTAAGAGCACGGCTCATTATTTATTCGTTCATCCATCCATTTGTTAATGTGTTTGTTCATTTTACTCTTTAACCATTCAGCAAGTATTGATTGAGCAACTGAAATGTCATTCATACCATATGAGTTGGCATATGATAGCATCCAAATGAAAATGTATATAAAGCGTTATTAATATCGATTATGAAGGGGAGGGGAGAAGTGAGCAAAAAAAAAAAAAAAGACAATTTAAAAAAGTTCACCACATTGATGATAGGACAAGTATATAAGTGTAATTCCTCCCATATAAATTTCTTTGTGAACTGTGAGAGTTCAGTGAACAGAATAGTTATCAAAATACCAATGATGGTTATGTATGGCTAATGGAACTTTTATTTTTACTATTTATCTTGTCTAATGTATGACAGTTTTCAATACTTATATGCATTGTTTACACACTAAAAATTATAAAGCTGTCATTGTGAAAAATAATTCATAGAGTGTCTATTATGTGCGAGGACTAAGTCTCTGGCTATCAATGTACTAAATATTCACCCAAGTTCTAACTATTTTCTTGGAAGTCCCATTTGTAACTCTTCAAATGAAAATTGATTTGAAGAGTAGTGAAAAGTGGACACTCTCCAATTCTGTAACAAGAATTCCATTAAAGTTCTCTTACCTGTAAGTTCAAGTGAAAGGGCTTTGGGAATGAACTTGGCTCTTAGGTTTAGAGCTCCTTTGGTCTTGGGTCTTGGCTTAAACAGTAAGGGTAAGACGATACTTGTGAGCTCAACCTATCATTTCATAAGGGGCCTGGAGAAGGGTCTTGGAGGAATCAGTGAAAATCAATTGCAATGATGGAAAAGTCATCGAAGAAAAAATGTCTTAAATCCTGTGGGTTGGAGCCAGCGCCTCTGTACATAAAGGGTCTCACCGTCTGTGTTTATTGACACAGAACGTACTTTTAATTACCCTGAAGGAATTTCTGGCATGTTTTGCCTAAGCCAGTCTTAAAATCTTTAATCAGTAGTTTCATGACAACCAGGCCCACTGGCAATGGGGGCACCTGGGGGCAGCTGGTCAAGGGTAGTGTATTGCAGAGTGGCTATTAGTGACAGAGCAAAAGTATGCTTTATCAGAGAGACAGAAGCAGGAAAATGAGATGGCCTTGACTTTGAAAAGTTTGGCATGTCTTGTGTCTGAGAAGCCTGGGTTTCCTTCCCAGTTATTGACCATGATCTAAGCAACCTCCATAACCTCTATTTTTTGTATATTGAGGGTAAGCTTTGGTAAGATGATATAAGCCAGAGTTTGAGCGACTAATCAAGCCATCAGCTTTATTGCTTAACAACTAGTGACTTGAGAAAAAAAAAAATGAATTTACCTTCCAAATACAGGCCCAGGGAAAATGTAGACTTTTTTGTGTTAATCACAAAATATTTTAAGAAAAGTGCTATAATAGGAAAAGCAGGATGATGGTGTCACATCATAAAGCCATCTTAATCCATCAAATAACTTGAGGGGAAGCCATAGCCCAAGGTGCATGTGAAGGCACCAAAGACATTGTTTCCTTGATTTTTATCTCTTTGTTCTTGAATCCCTTAGTTGAATCCTCTCAACAAGATGTAAAAGCAATCAGTAGTACTAAATACTGTCTTTTATTCATCTCTCCGGGTTTAACTCCAGATGAGATTTCTCTTTTTCTCCCTACATAGAAATGCCCTTTTCCCTGTCTCTTGTCACAGCTGTCCTAATCAATCCGCATATAGGCTAAGTTTTACTTTTTGATGTAGATGGCAAAGGTGAATAACTTGGCACCTTGAAACCTGAATAGGAATCTAAAGGTGTCTTTGGCACAACATATTGAGCCCCCACTTGTGGAGCTACCAAGAGTGTTTCTGTCCTATTTAGTGACATAATGGCTCGCTGATAATCCTTTTTGCTTGCACAGAAAGGTTTCTCAGTCTATTTCATAGGAACATTCACTGAATGCCAAGGGAATTGCCAAGCTTATAGAGAAGTGAGGCCATTGGAAATGAATCCCTTTTAACCATCAAAACAACTGGGCAGATAGTTCCATGGATGTCCTTGGTGTACCAAGACTAATTATCAGTTTTAAACAGTCCCCTTTCCTCCTACCTTTCAAACTAGTCTTCCAGTAAACCAACTTGGCTAACCAGGTTGTTATGTCAGTGGCCAAATTTTAGGCAAGGAAGGAGTTACTGAAATAATAACCCCTCTTATATTTCTGATGGGATTTTATATTTCTGCAAAGTATTTTCTCAACTCTTACCTATGTGGCACAAATTTGGAGAGCAGGTTTTATTTTGTCTCATCTTCTCAGTGAGAAAACAGACCCAGTGGATTTCATCAACTTGTCCATGATCGTGTGGCTGGTTTGTAGTGGAGACATGACTGAGGTCCAGAGATTCTGATTCTGAAAACAGAGCTCTTTCCCATGAGATTAGAATACTTAAATAAATCAAGCTTCATTGAACTCTTAAGTAGATGAAATCTTGCAATCTGGGGAAAGGGTGTTCATTTTGTAAGACATTGGCCACCTTCATCCTTAGCATGGGGTTTTTGGGTAGAGCAACATGGCATATTACCCTTTGATTGTTGGTCTTGGCTGTGGGGTTTCTCATTCCTAAGGTTATTCATTGTTACTATTGCCACATGGGCAGGTTTGGGCCACACTCCTGGCCAGTGGTGCAAGCCTCAAAGAGGTTAGGGTTTGGTGATTATAAAGATGTGGCACAGTCCGTGGACTTCATTCTATTTCAAGTCTGAATATAGCACTCAAACATCTAACTCACAAATAGCTGCCATATGGGACAAATAAGAAAATAGGTAAGAAAGACAATGAATTCATCACTACTGAAACCATCCTTATCCCCTGGAAACATAATCCAAGGACAGGGAAGTTAGATTTACTGAGTGGTCTTTACATGCTAAGTACCTATTTTGCTTCCTTTACATTTAATTCTGTGAGCAGTGTATTCTTTATTAAGAAGCTGGGCTCAATAGTTAAATCCTCTAAGTACCCATAAAATAACGACATGAACGTGGGCAAACTCCACGAGATGGTGAGGGACAAGGGAGCCTGGGGTGCTGCCATCCATGGGATTGCCAAGAGTCGAACATGACTTGGAGACTGAACAACAACAATGCAATCACAACAATAAGAGTAACCACCTTCTAAGGCTGTTTAAGGATCAAGTGAGATAGTGTTTGTACAACGGTTAGTTCAGTACCTGACATAGATTGAACATTCATTAAATGGTTGCTTGGTTGTCTTTAGTATTTCTGGAAGCCTTAAATGATCCTAAGTGTTATTTGCCCTGGGCCAAACATTCCTTCTGCCCTCCAAGTCCCTAGAATTCAGAATTATACTAAAAAGTATACTCAAAAGATTAAGAGCCCTGACTCTGAAAAACACTGAATTTGTCTCTGGACTCCATCCCTCACTAATTCTATGACCTTGGGCAAGTTATTGAACCCCTCTCAGCCCAGATGTCTCCTCCTTCAGTTCTCAGTTCAGTTCAGTTCAGTTGCTCAGTTGTGTCCAGCTCTTTGTGACCCCATGAATCGCAGCACGCCAGGCCTCCCTGTTCATCACCAACTCCCAGAGTTTACCCAAACTCATGTCTATCGAGTTGGTGATGCCATCCAGCCATCTCAACCTCTGTCGTCCCCTTATCCTCCTGCCCCCAATCCCTCCCATCATCAGGATGAGTCAACCCTTCTCATGAGGTGGTCAAAGTATTGGAGTTTCAGCTTCAGCATCAATCCTTTCAACGAACACCCAGGATTGATCTTCAGAATGGACTGGTTGGATCTCCTTGCAGTCCAAGGGACTCTCAAGAGTCTTCTCCAACACCACAGTTCAAAAGCATCAATTCTTCGGCGCTCAGCTTTCTTCACAGTCCAACTCTCACATCCATACATGACCACTGAAAAACCATAGCCTTGACTAGACAGACTTTTGTTGGCAAAGTAATGTCTCTGCTTTTTAACATACTATCTAGGTTGATCATAACTTTCCTTCCATGGAGTAAGAATGAGGCTAACAATGCTTAACTTCTTAAGGTCCCTGTGAGTATTAAATATGTGTTACAGTGTATATAATGTGCTCAGGACAGTGCCAAATATGTAGCATGTAATAAAGACTAAATCATGTTAGGTTGTCTTTTCACTAATATTACTTCAGTTACCTAACTGTCCTAAAGCAAAATCATTGCTGTCAAATGACGGTTGTTTTGATTACAAAACAGAAACAGGTTAATAACCCAACCTTAACCTTTGATCTAGTATCAGTTCTGGCTAGTGGTGATTGGTCTCTTTTAAATAATAAATATAAGCTCATAAAATAATAAATGGAATCTTATGAAAGACTTAGCCAACTGCTTGTCTCTTCTAAATATGAGATAAAACATTAAGAAATGAAAATTCATTATCTACTTTAGATACCATCAATAGGATAGTTTTTAAAGGAAATAGCTTTGAGATACTAAAAAATTAATAATAGATTAGTTATAAGCCTCTTTCTATATTAGTGGCATCTTGAAGCTTTCTATTAAGACTTAATTTTGTTAGTTTTGAAAAAACCTTCTTTATTTTTAGTACTTCTTATTTTGCCTGATTCATAGATTTTGCTAGAGTATAATCTTATAACTCTGAACACTTCAAGAGAAAGAGCGCCTCCTCTCATCAGTGAGATGACTTCTGTTTCTGAGCGCATCTAACTGCTTTTAAGTTGTTCTGTGTATCAGAGTGGCCTCTCTTTTTCACCATTGCTCCTAGCCCCACAATATGAAACCTTACCTCAAAAGCTTAGTCCTGGGCACATGATCCCTCTTTAACTATATGAGGCTAGCTCTCCTAACCACAAACTTCCTCAAAACTCCCTAGATGCCATATGACTGTTGTTTTCTACTCTTATGTTAGTAGAATCACTTGACGTGTTCCTTAAACACAAATTTCTGGGCTCCCCCCAGAGTTTCCAATGTAATAGATCTGGGATGGGGCCTAAACATTTGCTTTCTAAGGATTTCCCAGGAGGTGCTGTTGCTGGTGGTTCACGGCAACGTTTTGATAACCACTCCTCCCCAAAACCCAAAGGCAGCGCGCTTCATGTTAAGGAGGCTGAAGCCCAGAGAGGTTTTGTAGTGCTGGTGGTGTCCCTTCAATAGCCTGGATTTTGACAGGCCAAGAGCAACCTCACAAAATGAGACTAGAAGGGGGGACCTGGGGAGTCTGTAATGCACCTGTGTATGTTAACAAACATTGTCACTTCACTGCCTCCTGGAGTCTGGATCTGAACCCCATATTTGTCACAGGACCCAAGGGAGAACCCAAGACAGAGAATAGTGGCACAATAATGAAGCATGAATTATCCAGATGAAATCACCTATGGAAACAAAGGTATTAGTATTATTATTTATACCTACTCTTCTTAATAAAATAGCCATATGGAAGTGTCAGACAGTTGCCATTGCTTAAAAGTTGTGCTGTGGGACTCAAATCCATTAATTCACATTCAGAAAGCAAAGTGTAGATAGGAAGCATCGTTGAATTTACTATTTTATAGTAGAACTAAGAATGTGTTTTGATGAGATGTGTTGGTATCTGGCAAAGACAAATAATAATTAGCCAAGAAATGACCAGAAAGGGATTAGATAAGATAAGAATAGACCCTGCTTTAGAGATGCTAGAGATGTATGTCAAGTAGGCTAGTGAACCAGATGAAGAAAAGAGTTGGGGTCAGCAGACAAAGACAATGTGGGCTTCTTAATTTGTGTATGATAAAGAATGAAGCATCTTACTCAATGGGTAATTTTGAATTAGAAAGCAGATCTAGAAATCACTATGTGGGAAAGACAGTATCTTCCAACCTGTATTAAATATTTGGAATCCCTTTTATTATAACCCCTAAATAGTCCCACCGGATTTGGAGGACATAGCGTGAGGACTTTTGCTGGCTTGTTTTTGTTTCTTGAAACTGTTCAGGGAGACCCTTTAGCTTTATAGCCTTGACATGTGGCTGCATTTTGGGGGCCCTGGAAAATAAAATTTAGTACAAAAGAACTATTTTTATTTAAGAAAAAAGAATCATCAGAGATTTTCCCTTGAAGTGGAGTTTGTAACAGATGTAGGTAAGAACTCTGAGACAGAGTGAAGAGGAAGACAGAAGAGTCCCTTTTGAGAAAAAGAATGGGGAAAGAAGAGTTTCCAAATAAATATTTGTTATAGGCAAATGAAGCAGAAAAGGTGGTCAGTGACTTAGTAGGAGAAGAAAGCAAATTGTATATTTATGTGTATATATATATGTTTATGCATATTCTCCATCAGTCTATAAATAAGGATGTGTCAGGCATTGGTGTCCCAAGGAAATTAAACAACCTTAGCTTTATACATTGATATAAACTTCATAAAAGTTAAATTCCTTAATGTGTTTTCTTAAAATAAGATAATAAGAGAGCAGGGTTTGTTTTTAAATAATACCTTGAGGGTATTTGTGATGTGAGGTAGAGTTCAGCTCTTTCATTGTTCTAGAAAAATTTACACTTTTCTGTCTGACTTATTTTAATAACAGGTATATTTCAGTATGGGGCTTCCCTGGTGGATCAGAGGACAAAGCGTCTGCCTGCAATGCAGGAGACCCCGGTTTGATCCCTGGGTTGGGAAGATCCCCTGGAGAAAGAAATGGCAACCCACTCCAGTATTCGCATATTCCATTGTAATTTCAATGTGTGTTTTTATCATTCCTACCAACCAAATCACGTTTTCAGTGCATTCTAATACAGTATTGATTGGAGTGAGGGCTGAGTTTTATTTGGTTTCTCCTCAGTGATAGTCCTTTAATGAGATAAGATTAGATGAACTTTGAATAGATTTCCCCGAAGCTTCCAGCTTTTATGCCTTCTTTACCTCCTCTGAGAAGGAGGGGAGGGAAGGACTGAAGTATTTGGTTGTTTGGTCATGTTTTTGGGTCTGTATCATGTTAGACTCAAAATTTCCAAGAGCACTAAAGCTGCAAGTGAGAAAGCCATGGTTCAGAGTGAAGATTAAGTGTTTGTTTGGAGGGAAAATTGCAAGGATGAATACTGGCTTTTTACCATATCTCGTCAAGTCCACATATTGCTGAAAAGCACTTTCAAAGTAAGAAGACTGTGCCCTTTCAAAATGCGAAGGGGTTAAGGTTCATAAATAAGCATAAGGTATGAAATGAATGTGTATGTGTGTATTAACATAACGTAAGTGCCATGCAAGGCATTATTTTCACAAGTTAAGCTACTTTCTTCAGAAATGGACTCTGTTAGAATTTGGTTAAGACTGCCTTGAGTTTTCAATGACAGGTTAAAATTTTGTAATAGCAGTATAGGGCCTGAAGTCATGTGTTGCAATCTTTGATTGTCTTATTTCTCTTTGTGCTCCAAAGAGAAATAAGACTTTAAGATGTAGCAGCAGATTGGCATGAAGGGAGTCTGCCATTCATCCCTTCCTTTACTCAGCATGTACTGAGCATTTACTGTGTGTTGTGCTTTGTACTGGGGATGCAGAAGTATAGCACCTAGACTCTTCTGTTAAAGGAACTCATGTCCTCATGGGGGACACAGACAGGACAACAGGTGGTTATTATGTAGTCTGAGAAGTTCTGTGATGGGGGGAAGACAAGGCACTGTGACATGATGGAGGAGGGCTCATGAAGAAGCAGATGGCTAACCTGGGACCTGATGGATGAGGAGGAGGAAGGTGAAGGGAAGAGGGATGAAGTGCTCCATGTAGAGATGATGGTATGGGTCAGAAGATAAAGGGGTTAGTCCTACCTGACTTAGTAGTTTGTTGACTTCAGAAAAAAGTCCATCTTGGAGATTTAGTTTCCTTATCTTCCTGTGGATACTGGGGTTGGGGGAGGGGGCAGGTGGTAGTGATAATGGTTCTAGCAAAGATGGTGGCCCTGATTGGTAGGGGGAGGAAAAAGGAGATGAACAATAGCCATTCACATTTCCTGAGCACTTATTAGGCGCCATGTTTAAGCATACTAAAGAATTTCTATACATTAATTACCAACTTGAGTTTTATAATCTCTAGATAAGGTGAAAGTGAAGTTGCTCAGTTGTGTCTGACTTTTTGTGACCCCACAGACTGTAGCCTTCCAGGCTCCTCAGTCATGGGATTTTCCAGGCAGGAATACTGGAGTGGGTTGCCATTTCCTTTTCCAGGGGATCTTCCCTAGATAAGGTAGGCATCCTTATTATCTCTGTTTTACAGGTGAGAAAAGTGAAGTTTAGAAAGGCTATGTGACTTGCTTAAGGTCATCCTGCTAGTAAGTGGAAAAGCCAGGATTTGAAAACAGAAGTTGACTCTAGAGTCTGCATTTTCTACTATTAGTATGTTGTTCATAATCTAACTTTTTCACAGGGATGATATAGAAATGAGTGCAGCAGTTTATTTCAGAGAGATTTTTAAACAGCATGGAACTCTGTGCTGCATTGTACATGTTGAGCTGAGCATGAGTCCTGAGCTTGGTAGCTAACCTAGAATAAAAAGTAAAAATAGTTTTAGCCATATGTGGGCTTCAGTTACTTGTCTTGTTAGCAGCCCCTTTTAATTCCATGGATTCAGCACATTAGTAGTCAAAAGTGGCATTCCCTAGGGGATATTTTTTGAAGCAACTGAACATTAGATGAGCTGGACCATGGATTTGCTCCCAGATGATAACTGTTATGTTAGAAAGTCCTCAAACATTTCTGAGATCGTTAATTTCTGTTACTCACTCCATGTGCCTCTATGACTGCTTGGCACGAAGTGAAATGGAGGCTTGGCAGTTCTCCAGTTCTTTTCAAGGTCTCGGCTTCTCATAGGGATAATTCAGAGCCCCAAATGTATTCTAAAAAAAAAAAAAAACCTCTGGACTACCTGGTTGACATAAAAACACACACACACACATACACACACACACATATGTGTATATATGTGTGTGTGTGTGTGTGTATATATATATATATTTAAAGTCACTTGGTCATGTCTGACTCTTTGCAACCCCATGGACTACACAATCCATGGAATTCTCCAAGCCAGAATACTAGAATACTGGGGTGGGTAGCCTTTGCCTTCTCCAGGGGATCTTCACAACCCAGGGATCAAAGCCAGGTGTCCCACATTGTAGACAGATTCTTTACCAGCTGAGTCACCAGGGAAACCTGTATATATATATATATGAGAATATGTGTGTATAAACATATACATATACACACATATTCTCATACACCTATGAGAATATATATATATTCTCAACCTTGCCTCTACTTTTTTGCCAGATAGACTCTCTTCCTGTCACTTCAATGTCTGACAGCCATTGTGTTGTTGTGAACTTAGGACTGTCTGCACTAGTGACACAGAAGCAGGCCCATGTTGCTGGCCAATGCATTAGCCACCATTGGGAATAATTGAGAAAGTTCAGAGAGAGGCAGTTGTAAGCTCTTTGGGCACAGAGAGCATGCCTCCACTCTAAAGGGAATGGCTGGTTGTAATCTACACTAGGGAGATCTGCAGTGAACTAAAATCATGAATTCTGCATCATAGTTGAATTCCAGAGGCTAATTGTTAGTTTAAGTCCTGCTTGAGGCCCCAGTAGTGGGAGGGTGGGGTTCCTTTTGGAAGCTTGATTGAGCTAAGGTGAAAGGTGAGGCTATAATTCAGATATACTAGTGAAATGCAAACAGTTTCATGTATTAATGGTCACTAATGACCTGTAATCAAGCTATGATTTGTTAGGTTAAAGATGCAATTAGTTTATTTGTTCAGGGGTGTAAATGGAAGAATTTATCAATCTGCTGATTGTTCTTCTCCATTGGAAACGGTGGACAGGAGCATAGTCTGGAGCTGTGGGACCTCGGGGTGCCACTCTCGGTTGCTGAGATTCTCCCAGCTCCAGCCCCTCTTAGATCTACCATCTTTGTCAAATGGGATGAAGAGAGTACTCTTCTGGCACCCTCTCTCTGTGACTTTTCCTCTTGCTAAGCAAGCCCCTGCAGTAGTAATTTTTCTCTTTTTGGCTCTGCTCTGGTCCTAAGCTTCTACTAGCTGATTTTCTCGAAGTAGTACTATTTGTTCAAACATGTAACGCATAAATATTGAGAGCCAGTTATGTTCCAAACACTGCCCTAAGCCTTAAGGTTTGTAATGATTTTCAAGAGAGTCTTGTCTCAACCTTTGCAAAATTTACAATCTCTCTGTAGGTATCTTTAAAATTTTCTGTGACAGTAACTACTCCCTGCAGTGCTTATCACCAAAACCCCTCAGTGAAAACTCTCTTGGTATGAAACAGATGCTCTGTTGAGATAGGCATCTTTGAGAACAAGGCACTTTGATCTTTTGGGGGTACATCAAAATTGGCACTAGAGATTTTAAGGGATTAGAATGACTCCTTAGAAAAGATAGACCTGGTATCTTCCCTAGTCTTTCATTTAACCCAAGGAAGTAAATACATATAAATCCTTATGGGAGACCATGACATTAAAATGTAAAATCCTTTCATCCTTAATCAGGTGAAAACACTGTGTTCCACTTGACGTGCAACCACAGAGCAACAATGATGCAGGTTATCCTGGCGAGGCACTGGCTCACTTGAGAGCATGCTGAGGCAGTGGGAATGATCACGCTCCCATAGCACATGACTTCTTTTTAATTTTTATTGCAGTATAGTTGCTTTACAATGCTGTGTTAGTTTCTACCATACAGCAAATCAGTCAGTCATACATATACGTATAGCCCCTCCTTTTGTATTTTCCTCCTACTCAGGTCACCACAGTGCTTGCAGTAGAGTTCCCTGTGCTGCACGATATGTTCTCATTCGTTTTCGATTTTATACATAGTATCAATAGTGTATATGTGTGAATTCCAATGTCCCAATTCATCCCACCTCCCTTTTCCCCTTTGTATCCATGCATTTGTTCTCTATGTCTCTATTTCTGCTTTGCAAAAAGGATTATCTATACCATTTTCTAGATTCCACATATATCCATTAATATATGTTATTTGTTTTTCTGTTCGTGACTTACTTCACTGAGTATGACACTGTCTAGGTCCATCCCCGTCTCTACAAATGATCCAGTTTCACTCCTTTATGTGGCTGAGTAATAGTCCATTGTATATATGGACCACATCTTCTTTTATCCATTCCTCTGTTGATGGACATTTAGGTTGTTTCCATGTCCTGGCTGTTGTGAATAGTGCTCATGTGAGCATTGGGCCATAGCACATGACTTCTTTGCTCATCAAAACTAATCACATTCACTTGCAATTTACTCATCCCAAAGGACTATCAATCTCCTCCCCTCAAAGGTGCGAACTTGTGTCTCTCACTCAGCATTTATCCTAGAATCTAAAACAGTGCCTGACGTACAATGAGTATGCTCAGTAAATATTTGTTGAATAAAATCCAGACACAATGATGAGAGCTTAAAAGTTAGTAGTAGCATTTGTGATTTTGTGAAATAAAGCAAAATTACTTGATAACAATGATCTTAATAATTAGTACTAGTAAAGCATTAGCACGCCATAGCTGACCTCTTTGGCATAAGATTATTTTTCACATCCCCTTTATGTTCACTTCCACATAATACCTATTTCAGTGTACTAATGACATATTTGATAAAAGGAATTTCCTATATCTTTGGCCTAGCAGTGACATTTCTTACACTCATCACAAGGGTGACCAACCACATTTCTGATGTGAAATGACATATCCTTCAGAATCCAAAGAGGAGCTTTAATGTTCAGGGAAGTCTTGGCAATAGATACGTGGATTGTGTGGTCATTTCTCCCTTGATTTATCCAGTAGATGTTTTGGGAGGCACTTGTATGCCTGGCATGGGGTTAGGTGCCAGGAATGTGAAGTAACAAGGCCATCTGATGAAATCTGTTAACAACAGACTAACAAAGATAAATGTACAACTGTGACAAGCACTGCAGAGGAAGAGTTTGTGGTGCTAGAAGAGTGACCTGGACAGGGTAGGCATCTCAGCTGAAGAGGTGAATGGGCTAGATCCCAAAGCCTTAGTAGGAGTTAGCTGTGTTGAAGAGCAGAGACAAAGATGTATTAACATGTGCGGTAGTAGCAGCAAAAGGAATGTGCGTTCAGAGAGGTAAAAGGGGACCCCTATGGCAAGGTGGGCATTGGACGGAAGCCTGATCTTGCAGGACCTAGAGGGCATGTGAGGCCTTTATTGCTTTTTATCCCAGGAGTCAAGCAGAATGTTAAAATGTAGGGAAGATGGGGAGCTGTCACCAAATTTGTTTTTCAAAAAGATCATTCTGGCTGCATTGTAAGGGACAGAATGGAAACGATCTGGAATAGATTTACAGAGACAGGTGATTTTGTCATATGAAACTGACACAGAATCTACATAATGTATCCCATGTTAGGCAGTCCCCAATATAAAGCAAGTACCCTTCCAAGAGATTGGAGATGAGCTCCCCCAAGGTATAATATAGACCTCTTCAAGTCTCCTCTGTGTCAGTGCACACGCTCACCCAGATATAAATTAGCATCATGGATGCAGAGTGTCACATTAGCACCCGGTTTCCCATTCAGCTGATGTATCACTTGAGCATCCTTCCTTTGTACTTTCCCCTTCGCCTTCAAAGGCTGTTCTCAGGTCTTATTTTCCTTCCCAGAAATATGAGATTGGTTTTATGCTGTTGCTGTTAGAGTCATCCCCCACTTAGGGTCTAATCCGCTGGAGCTTTGTGCCTGTTTGTCAGGAACTTCGAGCATATATTAAGACATTATACAGGGAGGAAGCTCTATTTTGACAATGATTATGCCTATTATCTCTTTTAATATATGTAAATTGCTGTGGAGAAACAAACCATTTTATGCCACTTGAATCCTTTTCAGGGAAGTCTGAATCCTTTTTGTGTAGCTTAGATGTATTACTATCATTTTCCCTTCATGGAGTTGAATAAACACACTTAAATCAGACCTTTGTTAGTGTACCCTCTTGTACTGTTGCCCTAATAAATTGTTGTGAGTTTAGTCTTTGAAATCCATATTTGGTGACATTTGCAAATTCCTCTGTAGTCACTTCCAGAATTGAAATTATTGGGTCAACTCAGCAGTCAGTCAACATGAGTGTTATAGGTGCCAACTGTTTTGGGGATATAGCCATGAATAAAGAATACTACTACCTTTAAGAAGCTTGTAGTCATTGCCTACTGTTGTCCTGGAATTTATAGAGAAGCAAGGGCAGAAGGTTAGAGTGATGCATGTGGTAATGAATTAGAGTTGGAGATATCAGAAAGAACTCCTATTTAACTTTATATAGATACAAGTAGGGGCTTCCCGGGAACTTAGCTGGTAAAGAATCTGCCTGCTATGCAGGAGACCCTGGTTCGATTCCTGGGTTGGGAAATTCCCCTGGAGAAGGGATAGGCTACCCACTCTAGTATTCTTGGGCTTCCCTGGTGGCTCAGATGGTAAACAATCTGCCTGCAATGTGGGAGATGTGGATTTGATCCCTGGGTTGACAAGATCCCCTGGAGGAGGGCATGGCAACCCACTCCAGTATTCTTGCCTGGAGAATCCCATGGACAGAGGATCGCAAAGAGAGAGCACAGATACACATGATTGCATAAGAAAATAGTTATAATTATGTGAACATATATGGATTTGCATACCTACCTATATTTCTTTCTGTATCAATGGGGAGAGCCTAAAAGAAATGACACCCCTGTAGCAAGAGGCACAGCTGGCACCCAGATCTTGATTTCTGAAACCATTCTCCAATAAAAGGAACAGGAATCCTACGAGAAATATCTGACTTAGGGACTGGAAAAGGAAATAGATGAGATGTCAGAGTCTCTTAGTGCCAAAATGGAAGGAAGTGCTCAAAAAGGAAAAAAAAAAACAACCTACATTGATGAGAATATGTCAACAGGAGCCGACTGGAGGAGTTCCCAATGGCTCAAGTGGAATAATTATAGAAAAAATAGACTAGTATTGGACTATATTGCAAAGTATAAAATAAATGTCCATGAATCCATACTGATATAAAGAAAGAATTAAATACATGAGCAAATGGAAGAGAAGAGAAAAATCTCCCCTGCAGAATGCCAAATAAATTATATAGATGACTCATACTCAAGGGCATAATTCCCCATTTCTTAAGTGTGGACCACACATAGTCTTCTCTCTACAGAGTGAAGTTTAGGAAGGTGGGGAATGAGGACAGGAAGCTAACTTTACAGAGGAGAAATCTGACAAATTTTACTTCAGCTAGTGATCAAAGTCTGCTGAAACAGTCATAAACTATGTTAATAGGATGTGATGAAAATGGCACTTAACCTCTGTGATCTTCTGTGAGGAGAAAAACATGAGACAAATTCCAGTAGAGGGGCAATATACAGTATCCTCGATCATATTCTTCAAAACCGTGAAGGTCACCAAAAGGCAAGGAAAGTCTGAGAAACTGTCACAAAAAGAGCCGAAGAAATCATGACAGCTAAATGTAACAGTATCCTAGAAGGGATCCTGGAGCAGAAAAAGGACATTAGGTAAAAACTGAGAAAATAGGAATTAAGCTATGGACTTGAGTTAATAGTAATATATCCATACTGGTGTATTAATTATAACAAATGTCCTATACTAACATAAGATGTTCATAATAGGGAAAACTCTGCAAGAGGTATATGGGAATTCTCTGTGCTATTTGTTTAATTTTTCTGTCAATATAAAACTTTTTAAAAATTAAAGAAAAAGAAGCTTGTAGTTTAGTGAGGGAATCCACTAAGCTGATGGGCAGTTGTAATGTGGTATGATGAAGGAGGACGTATAGAGTGATGGGGAAAAACAGTGGGGCATCTTACTGGTCCTTCAAATCCTGACTTGACCATTTTAGGCAGTTTACTCAACCGTCTGATCTCATTTCCTCATCTCTAAAATGGTGATATGGGGACCTCCCTGGTGGACCAGTGGTTAAGACTCCACGCTTCCACAGCAGGGAGTGCAGGTTCAATCCCTGGTCAGGGAACTAAGATCCCACATTCTGTGCTGCTTAGCCAAAGAAATAAAGAAAGAAAGAACTCCACTACAACATTTGTAGCATGTAACAAATTTTAAATAAATAAATAAATGATAAAACCTTCCGTGAGTCAATAACAGACTTCAAAGGCAAACTACAGGAGCTCCAACTCCCAGCTGTAGAGCTAGATGATTTACTCAATCTATCTGGGCTTTAGTTCCTTATCAGTCAATAGGATAATAATAGTACCTACCTCAGAGAATTGTCCTGAGGTCTGGGATAATACCTGTGAAATACTTAGAACCAGTTTTGGCATACTGTACTAGATAAATATAGGCTTCTACGGCTGCTGTCAACTCAAGGATTTATGGTGAAGACTCTAGAGTAATCGTGGAGAGTGCCTCGCACATGCCTGCCATGTCATAAACCCTCTAGTGGTGGTGGTGGTGATGAGGGGGGTGAGGGTGAGGGTGAGGATGGGAAGGAAAAGGTGCTGGTGGCCAGGAGAACGCCCTTGCCTTGAATCCTACACACCAGACACAGTGGTTTTCCTTGACTCTAAACTGAGAACAGGATAGGAGTTGAACTGACACAAGGAAGGTGAAGGATATGGGCTACAACAGCAAGAACAAAAGTCCAAAAGCCAAAGGAAGCAGGGCACCTTTAGAGAACTTTACAGGGTTGAGAATGGCTGGAGTGTGGACTCTTAAGGAGGCAGAAAGAGGAGGGTTAAAGTGGAGCTAGCATTATGTCAGGAACTGAAGGCTAGGTTAAGGATTTAGGATCCATTTGCGTGCTGCGATTCATGGGGTCGTAAAGAGTGGGACACGACTGAGCGACTGAACTGAACTGAACTATCCTTGGGTGAACATAAAGTATGTACTCTTAGGCTCACTCTGGCTATTGTTGGGAAAAAATAGGTTGGAGGTAGATCATTTAGGAAGCTATTTCAGTTCTACAAGTGAGATGTCATGATAGGGACTCTGGAAGTAGAGTTTAAAGAATTTGAAGTCCAACAGGAGAAGATCCTGCCAACAGGTTGTTAGTGTGTGGGAAGGAGCGACAAAGAGCCAAGGAGACCAGAGAAGAGACAGAGTTTTATTTGCGGACATTTTGGAATATTTTAATATACTTTTGAAATTGTTATCTCATGGTCATGATAATTCTGTAAAATAGATGAACTGAGCAGAACCACTTCCAAATCAGAGAAGAATACAGAGGCTTTGAGAAAGTAAGAATCACGTGGTTAGTTGTGGCCCAAAGGACAATGAGATTATACCTTTTAACTTGTACCTTTTTTCTCTCTTGTGAGAGAACACCACTGACTTTTCTGGTCTTATAGTCCATTACGAAGCCCCCCACCACCCCCACCCCTTTTAGGAATGGATAGAGTAGAATCTGAGCTCCTTGGGACCCCATTTCCCTTGGGACTATTTAAAACCTAATCTCCTATACTCCAGTACTTCTGAGGGCAGGGGGACAGTTTCACAATCTCTTATGATAAAGTAGTTTGATTGCAAGCCCCTAGGTTTATAAATAACTAGGTTTATGTACATAAATAACTAGGTTTATGTACTTCGCCGAGAATAATGTTCAGTACACTACCAAGTGTCATCAAATAGCTAATAAAAATAATGGAATCAAGACCCAACTTGGTCATTATTCATAGCTGACACCTGGATAATTTTTAAGCATTAGGACAAAAAAGTCTGCATTTAAAAATTATTTTAACTGAATTTGCCAATTGAGAGTCCAGGAGCCAGACTTTCTAAGAGTCAGTACTTGGTTGTAGGACAATTGGGAAATGCAAACAGTGCATTTAACCTGGGCTTTTCTTTTCCTTTTGGGAGGGAAAAGGAAGCAGAGTCAGTTGGAAAGAACAGTTCTTTTAAAAATGCTGCAATGATACTTTAACCATGTATCTTTTACCCAGGCATAGTTAATGCTGCCTTTTGGATGAGATGAACCCCAAGTAGAATTGGTACTAGTGAATAATTAAAGAGCAGCGAGAGGACTACACACATTCTGTTAGAGAAGATGTTGCTGCCTCTAACTTCTGCTTTGAGTTTTGATGCATTTGATTTTTATGTTATAGGGAGTATAGAAGACCTTGAAAAATCCTCTCTCATCTTTAAAAATCTCAGCTCAAATTCCGTATTTCCCCCAAAGTCTCCTTGACTATGTCATCTCTTCTGAACCCCAGTATCAGGGATTCTAATTCGTAATGCTTATAAAATAGCATATTGGCCACTATTATTTAATGCATATCTGCCTTGTTTCTATTTCTGGTTGTAGCCTCCTTGAGGGTAGACTTTATATCTTTCCCTCTAGAGGGATAGATGCATCAGGTCAGGGACACATCTGGTTCTTTTATGACTTTAGTTTCATCACAGTGTCTCACATGTTATAGACAATCAATGAATAATTTTGAATGAGCAGTTCTAATATTTCAGCATCATTTATAGCTCTGATTTTTATGCTACATATACCATACTGGTGATTGAAAAGGCAATTTACTTTTCATTTTTAATTAGAGGATAATTACAGTATTGTGATGCTTTCTCCCATACATCGACATGAGTCAGCCATAGGTATACGTTTGTCCTTTACCCCATCCCACCCCTCTAGGTTGCCACAGAGCACTGGCTTTGGGTTTCCTGTGCCACACGGAAGACCCCCACTGGCTATCTATTTTACGTATGGTAATATATATGTTTCAGTGCTATTGCATAAAACCAAGTTGGAGTCAAAGTAGGACCATTGGAAGTGATAGAATCTGAGACTGATCTTTGAACTCTGGTTGTTGTGGACCTGCCAAAAAACATGGGGTATTTGCGGACTGTCTAGGTTTTATGAAACTCTCTGTTGGTTTTATTTTTAGTTAAATCCTTAGAACAGTACTTTTAAACCTCCAGTTGACTGAATGAGAGATTACTTTGGTTATTCTAAAGACAGAGAAAACAAACTAAGATTTGTCACATTACCTAAGCACTGGTCTGTGTAATGTTACATATGTTATCTCATGTAATTGTCAAAAGAACCCTGCAAAGAGGCATGTATTTTCTTCTATTAGCTGTAAAAAGAGTTTCAGAGAGGTAACTAACTTACTTGGACTTTAAGTTCTGTGAGAGCCAAGTATCTGGTACAGAGGTATCATTCAGCTAAATGTTTGTTGAATTAAATTTATCCAAAGTCCTTGATGGGCAACAGTGGGCCAAGCCTGAATTTGAACCCAAAGCTGTTGGTCCTTAAAGCCCATCTTCTTTCCACTACTGTTTCTCCTCTAAGGAAAATTCCTTGTAGAGAAAACACAGAACCAACAATATTAGCTTTTCGTTTTTGCTCTTAGCTTTTTCTGCTCAAGCTACATAAAACTTGAGTTTTCAACATTTGGCCCCAAATATCATTTTCCTCTGTGCTGTTTGCCCAGAGATGATGCTAAAGATAAACTTGACTTCCTGGCAACAACTCAGCCAGGAACTGAGAACTGTTAGAACAAACTCTTCCTGATACCCTAAGGGAACAAAAATAAACATTTGGAAAAAATAAAGTTGCCAAAATGGTAACACTCTTTGCATTTTAGACTCTGTCTCCTCCTCCCTACCCCCAGGGTAGGGTGGGCTAGTCGCCATCCAGACACAGCCAAAAAGCAGCAAGTTAGAACTTTATCTTGTTTTATTGTTCTGCTTTGCAATTTTATTTTTAACAGAATTCTGGCTCTCCCAAGTCACTGATGACTACTCCATGTGGTCAGCAGATTTAAAAGTCTTTTCCTAAACTATAGTTTAAAAAAAAAGAGAGAGAGATTAAGTTTTTTAAATCGTATTGGGGTATAATTGATTTACAGGGCTGTGTTCGTTTCAGGTGTACAGCAAAGTGAATGTTTTATGTGTGTGAAACTGTCAGTTGCTCAGTTGTTTCCAACTCTTTGTGACCCCATAGACTGTATGCCCACCAGGCTCCTCTGTCCATAGGATTTCCCAGGCAAGAGTACTGGAGTGGGGTGCCATTTCTTCCTCCAGGGGATCTTCCCAACCCAGGAATTGAACCCACATGTCTTATGTCCCCTGCATTGGCAGGCGGATTCTTTATTGCCAGTGCCACCTGGGAAGCCAGTATTAGTTATCTATTCCAATCTATCCCTCCCCTGCTTCCCATGATAACCATGTTTGTTTCCTACATCTGCAAGTCTATTTCTGTTTTGTAAATCAGTTCATTTGCACCATTTGTTTAGATTCCATATATAAGCAATATCATATGGCATTTGTCTTTTTCTGTCTGACCAACTTCACCCAGTATGCCAGTCTCTGTGTCCATCCATGTTGCTGTAAATGGCATTCTTTCTTTCTTTTTTATGCCCGAGTAATATTCCATTGTGTATATGTACCACATATTCTCTATCTACGCCTCAGTTGATGGACATTTAGGTGGCTCCCATGTCTTGGCTACTGTAAATAGTGCTACAGTGAACATTGGGATGCATGTATCTCTTCGTTATGGTTTTCTGTAGATATATGCCCAGGACTGAGATTGTTGGATCAATTGGTAGTTATATATTTAGTTTTGTAAGAAATCTCCATACTGTTCTTCATAATGGTTGTACCAATTTACAATTCCTAACAGTAAAGGAAGGTTCCCTTTTCTCCACACTCTCTCTAGCATTTATTGTTTGTAGATTTTTTTGAAGATGGCTATTCTAACTGATAGGAGGTGTGATACCTCACAGTAGTTTTGATGTGCTTGATATTAAGTTATTTTTCAATTTAGTCTCATTGGTTTATTTATTTGGTTGCACTAGGTCTCACTTGTGGCACACAGCTGCACCTTCAGTTGCAGCACATGGGGTCCAGTTCCCTGACCAGGCCCTGTGCATTGGGAGCATAGAGTCCTAGACACTGGGCCACCCGGGAAGCCCTGATAATAAGTTTTATAGGGGCAAATTCTAATTCTTACACTTACCTCCCAGCTGATACAAATACATGATTTTTAACTTTTTAGAAAGTGCATCTGCATTTTAGGACTCAATCTGAATCTGTGCTTCTTTTAATTCAAGTGCTACATAAATAATGCTTGCCACCCCTACCAGCATCAAAAATAAGAGGCAAGTGATAATCTGACTGAAGAAGAGTTTTGTGTAGAGCACAATGAGAGCTCGCTCCTAATTAGAAGCTATACAAAGGGAGACTGGTGGTCTCTGTGTGGAACAGTCTTCTGGTACTCAGCCATCAAGGAGTGGAAGAGACAGGCTGGGGACATGGTCCTTTTACAGGGAGGATGTTGTTCAGTTGCTAAGTCATGTCTGACTGTTTGCAACACCATGGACTGCAGCATGCCAGGCTTCCCTGTCCTTCAGCATTTCCCTGAGTTTGCTCAAGCTCATGTCCATTGAGTCAGTGATGCCATCCAACCATCTCATCCTCTGTCACCCCCTTCTCCTCTTGGGAGAATAGAGATCCCCTTTGAAGAGGTGATAAGAGGGTAGAGTGAGGAAGATTGAGTTAACCTCTCATGCCTCTTCTGACCAGGATTTCGTTAATTCTCACTCCCCAAAATGCCCTTTGCCCTTGGAAGCTAGGAATTTGTTTTTGTTGATTATTTCAAGGAAATCTTATCAGGAGAGACAGTGGTGGCCCAAAGTATAGTATATAAGGATTTGTTTAAGATTTGTTAAATAAGCTAGTATATGTTAGTCATAAACGTGTTAATGTAACACATGCACAAACACACACGCGCGAACTATAGGGAAGGGGTAAAGGGCAGATGCTTTGCATATCTTAGGTCCTGTTCCCACCCTCACTTTAAGCTGTAATCTACCCCCATCTTCCTGCCCGTATCGTCTCCCTCCTATTCCATCGGCCCATTCCTCTCTCTCCCTCCCTTCTTCCTAGCTCTGTGATCTTGTAAAATCATTTAATTACTCTGTGCTTTAGCTTCCTGTCCTATAAAATGGAAGATATATGTGGCTCCTTGCAAATTCATTGTGTTAGAGAGAATTAATGCAAAATACCAACACGGTTCTGGCAAGTGGGAGACAGCTGTTTTTATTTTTCTTTCATGCATTTTATTCAGCAGGTAAAGACTTTAACACCAGAATGGATATATGCTAGGCTCACTTTTAGGGATACAAACATAGAACCACCAAAGGGCTCATAAAATACTGAGAAAGACATTCTTTTACTGCAGGTTGAAACTAGGGAGCGAACTTAGCCCAGAACTCAGTTCAAATACCCAGATTCCTCATTACTCAACATCTGTGATTCCTCTATTCTGGAGGCAGTTGTTCCCTGTTTTTGAATTTCCTAGAGGTACGCTATCCAAAAAGGTCACCACCCATGTGGCTACTGTGTACTTGAAATGTAGTTATTTCATTTGAGGTGTGCTCTTAAGTGTCAAGGGCTTCCCTTGTGGCTCAGCTGGTAAAGAATCCCCCTGCAAAGGTGGGTGACCTGGGTTTGATCCCTGGGTTGGGAAGATCCCCTGGAGAAGGGAAAGGCTACCCACTCCAATATGCTGGCCTGGAGAATTCCATGGACTCGCAAAGAATCAGACACGACTGAGTGACGTTCACTTTCACTTTCTAAGTGTCAAGTACACATAAGACTTCAAAGACTTAGTTCAGTATATAACATTAATAACATTTTAACATTCAGTTCAGTTCAGTTCAGTTCAGTCGCTCATTTGTGTCCAACTCTTTGTAACCCCATGAATCACAGCACGCCAGGCCTCCCTGTCCATCACCAATTCCCGGAGTTCACCCAAACTCATGTCCATCAAGTCAGTGATGCCATCCAGCCATCTCATCCTCTGTCGTCCCCTTCTCCTCCTGCCCCCAATCCCTCCCAGCATCAGAGTCTTTTCCAATAAGTCAGCTCTTCGCATGAGGTGGCCAAAGTATTGGAGTTTCAGCTTTAGCATCATTCCTTCCAAAGAACACCCAGGACTGATCTCCTTTAGAATGGACTGGTTGGATCTCCTTGCAGTCCAAGGGACTCTCAAGTCTTCTCCAACACCACAGTTCAAAAGCATCAATTCTTTGGTGCTCAGCTTTCTTCACAGTCCAACTCTCACATCCATACATTACCACTTGGTTGCATGTAAAAATTATATTTTTAATACATTTGTTAAATAAAATATAAATTATAAAATTAAAGATAATATTCTGTTTTTTTTTTTTTTTAAGTTTTAGTGTACTTACTAGAAAATTTGAAACCACATATGTGGCTCATATTTTCTTTCTTTTGAACATGCTGTCCTCGAGCTTCACTGTGGCACTTCATGGTCACACAGTTTTCTTCTTCCATCTGCCATCTAACATATTGGTCATATGGATTATTTTTGCTTCTAAATTATAAACTCCTCTAGGACACTACCATTATTATTGATACTGCCATTTGTTGTCATAGCACCTAACATCCAGACTTCAATACATATTTGTTGATGGATGAATGGATGCATGGATGGATACATGGGCAGGAGCTATATTCTGAAGCCTGTGAGCTTCAGAGGAACATAGACTCTTAATGTGTTTTATGTAGAAGACAAGTTCAGTTGCTGCAAATTGTCAAAAAGTCAGCTGATCTCATGAAAAGAGTATTGTACCAATTATTCAGTAAAGATCTGAGCACAAGGCTGATCAATATGTCCTCAGACTACCTCTGGGTTTGCAGCTAGCTCTGTGACCTTGAGCAATGACTTGTCGCTAGAAGGAACAGTTCTCAGAACTGCATACATGTTTGTGCTTTGCATATGATAGATATGCGGCTGCCACTCATTTAGCAAACCGCAGAACCTATAAGACACCTTCTACCCTGAGAGGTCCAGAAGTCAAAAGAACAGCAGTTACTAAGGATTCATCTCAGGAAAGTAAGCAAATAGCATTCCTCCAGGAGCTAAACAGAATCAGCTCAACTATACAAAATATGACTTGAGTCCAGTTAGCTTGAATTTGGAACAGGGTCGCTTCATTCTGACTCAGTACCTTAAGCCAAGGAAATCAGAAAATAAACACAATTCTTGCATGGTTTCCAATACAATAATCTTGACAAAATACCCTTGTGTAGGAGACCTGCCCATGCATTGCTGTCATATAGCCATAGAGGGGACTTTCTTTTTTATGTTTTTTAAAATTTATTTTTTTGAAATATAGTGGATTTTCAATGCTATGTTAATTTCTGCTGCACAGCAAAATGATTCAATTATGCATCTTTTTCATGTTCTTTTCCATTGTTTATCACAGGATATTGAATATAGTTCCCTGTGCTGTACAGTAGGACCTTATTTTTAAAAATCTATTCTCTATATAATAGCTCACATCTGTTAATCCCAGACTCCCAGTCTGTTCCTACCCTATCCCTTTCTCCTTGACAACCACAAAAATCTGTATCTATGTCTGTGAGTCTTTTGTAAATAAATTCCTTTGTGTCATATTTTAGCTTTCATGTAAAAGTGATATGATATGGTGTTTTTCTTTCTGACTTCACTTAGTATGATAATCTCTAGGTCCATTCATATTGCTGCATATGACATTATTTTATTCTTTTTTATGACTAAGTAATATTCCATTGCATATATGTACCTAGTCTTCTTTATCCATTCATCTGATGATGGGCATTTAAGTTGTTTCCATGTATTGCTGTTGTGAATACTGCTGCTATGAACAGGGGTGCATGTATCTTTTTGAATTAGTGTTCTCTGTTATATGCCCAGGAGTGGGATTACTGGATCATATGGCAACTCTATTTTTATTTTTTTGAGGAACTTCCATACTGTTTGGAACTTTTTTTTTATCACATTATCAGAGACATTCCCCAGTGAAGAACCTTACGAAGTTTGTGGTGAACCACAGCCAAAATACACATTGTAAGAGATTTCACAGGGGTTTGTACTCCAGGTAGTGGGGGGATGTGTGTGTGATGAGGGTGGGGAATGAGTTAGAATTTTTTTCATGCATTTGAGAATTCATCAACTGGTATATCGACTACGGTATGTTTGTTGGCAGTTGAATGGGCAGAGAGTTTGGGGCAGAATTCCTTGTAGACCTAATAGTGAATTTTCTGCCACAATTTGAAAACTAATAAGGATAATGAAAATAATAGATACTGTTTATTATGTATTAGACATATTGTTGAGTATTAAATATGAATCCATTCAGTTCAGTCGCTCAGTTGTGTCCAACTCTTTGCGACCCCATGAACGGCAGCACACCAGGCCTCCCTGTCCACCACCAACTCCCGGAGTCCACCCAAACCCATATCCATTGAGTCAGTGATGCCATCCAACCATCTTATCCTCTGTCATCCCCTTTTCCTCCTGCCCTCAATCTTTCCCAGTATCAGGGTCTTTTCCAATGAGTCAGCTCTTCCCATCAGGTGGCCAAAGTATTGGAGTTTCAGCTTCAACATTAGTCCTTCCAATGAACACCCAGGACTGATCTCCTTTAGGATGGACTGGTTAGATCTCCTTGCAGTCCAAGGGACTCTCAAGAGTCTTCTCCAACACCACAGTTAAAAAGCATCAATTCTTCAGCACTCAGCTTTCTTTATAGTCCAACTCTCACATCCATACATGACCACTGGAAAAATCATAGATAGCCTTGACTAGATGGACCTTTGCTGACAAAGTAATGTCTCTGCTTTTTAATATGCTGTCTAGGTTGGTCATAACTTTCCTTCCAAGGAGTAAGCGTCTTTTAATTTCACGGCTGCAATCACCATCTGCAGTGATTTTGGAGCCCAGAAAAATAAATATGAATGATTGCATTTGTATATCAATTAGATTGGTGGTGTGATCATCACCTTATTACCAGGCTCAGGAAGGTTTTATATCTTAACCAAAAGTCACACAACTTACCACTGGTGGAGCTGAGACCCTAACCCAGATCATTAGGCTGTAATGATTATAACATACAGGGTATCTTTGAAGAATTAGCAGCATCTGTTTTCCTTACAACAAAACAGTTTCTGGTTAACCTTAAGAGGAGGGGATATTCTTGTCACCCTTTAACACAAATGATGAATCTGCTACTGGTTATCTGTACCATGCAGCCTCAGGTAGAGAGGAAGCAGGAAGCATGGTATGGTGGAGGATACCAGGAAGCTACTTCTGGGCCTGTTTAAAGACTGTAGACTGTGAAGGCTGGAATACACTGAGTTGTAAGGTTTTGTACAGCGTTCTAGTTCTCTACGTCTTGGAAAATTGAGGAAAAGGAGGGATGTGAAACAGTGGTCATTCCACTCCACATTCACAATGGAGAGCCGACAAACCAAAGAGGAACATCTTTTCTAGCACTGAACCTCCGTCGTGAGGTTGCTGAAGTGGGCTTGGTGTTGAAGTGGTGGGCAAGAAGCTCTTCTGAACAGTCTCTGCAATTTCTCTGTGACTTGGCCACCTTTCACAGTCTACAGTTTATTTCTTGAAGGAATATTTTAGTATTATTTTCTTCTCAAATATAATATATGAAAAAATCATATAATGCTAAATTGTATTATTGTTAGCCATGAACATTTTCCCCCTAGACTGTAACTATAAATGGGTTAATAGGTCCTTAAAATATTTTGAGATCATCTTTTATTCTGGTTTTTGAAATCCAGTTTTAGAACATAAAACAAAACTTGACCTTTCTGAAAAATCATAAACCTTTATTATTTTTCATTTGGAGAAAGCAATCAGCATTACTTACAGCTCTGAGTATTGAAAATGAAACCTGATAACAAGGATGTTAGGTGAGTTGACACAAGTGAAATATTTATAGCTAAACCGAAACAGAAACTGTTTGAAATCATTCCAGTCATCAAGAAAGGTATGTAAAGCAGGGTGAAGACTTTCAGCTCTTTATTCAGATAGAATAATCCTAATTCTAGTTCTGCCACTAATTAGCTGTAACCTTAATCAAATCACCATTCTGTCAAAATGTCAATGCCATCATCTGTATAAAGCATGAATAACAACAATGGGACTCACCTCCATAGAGTTATTATGCAAATAAAATGGATTATCTGTGTAAAACACTTAAGACCTTGCCCCGTTCATTGCACAGCCTCAGTAAATGTTAGCTACTCCTCTTATTAGAAGACAAGTAATTTACCATGTTTAACAAGTATCCTTTTTTAAAATTCTAAATATCATAAGATTATATTTTACCAAGGAGATCATTAGACAATAGATTAATGTCACCAAAAAGTAGTAAGAGCATTTCACCAGGTCTGTTTTAGAGCCACATTAGCTA
This sequence comes from Bos mutus, assembly GCF_027580195.1. Classification (NCBI taxonomy): domain Eukaryota; kingdom Metazoa; phylum Chordata; class Mammalia; order Artiodactyla; family Bovidae; genus Bos; species Bos mutus. The sequence continues at coordinate 97,784,786 of NC_091623.1, read as the reverse complement.
AAACTCTAGGATGTGGCTAGAAAGGGCAGTCATTCCTTAAAGAGAGAAACTGACTCACATAATGAGTCATCTCTAATTTCCCTACAGTATTATGTGAAAAATAAATACAGTTCTGCATCTTGAATGTTATTTGGTTCTTTGGATGTCGACTATTGATTGTTAAGAGATGAGGGGATCGATAATAATAAATGTTTGAAGTTGTCAGCTGTGCCGCTGTGGGGAGGATGGGAAGAGAGAGAGGGTGAGGGAGAGACAGAGAGATGGAGACAGACACACAGCTTGCCTGACAGACCACTCAGTGGTCCATCTCATTACTTCCCAGTCACCAGGGCTTAATGTGAAAATGCCTTGGAGGATGGGAGAGCTGTTTCAACACGTCATCCCCACAGTAAGTAAGATATCAAGGTTTCATAACCGTTGAATGCCCTGCCTTGTCACGTTGAAGGCAGAGCCTGGGTAGAAAATGCTGTATTTCCATTGCCAGCATCCAAACAGCCAGAGGGAGTTTGGTGTGATGATACAGACAGGTTTTGTTTCAAGGCAGCCTAAGATCTTGGCTTATTCAGACCCTTACATATGCTCTTGCTATGACTGATGAAACGCTTAAAGATGACAATGAAATTAAGAGCTAGTTAGTATTTTCCATGAGAAGGAAAGAAGCACAGCAAAAATCTCCTTGCCACCTAGGAATGCAGGTAAAAAAATTCCTTTTGTGGAATGTGCCAGTTGAAGCTCTGCATGCCGAACTCATGCATAAGGGGTCCTTTTTGATGATGAACTTGATACATTGGCATTGAAAGCATTTGAAAGCAAGAAGCTAATGTGGCAGATTCAGAAATGAGAATGCTAGAAACAAAGTAAGCAAAAGCAGCCTGTGGGTTATCTGCTGAAAGTAGAAATGTTTTACCTCTGGTATTAACAGGAGTATGACAACATGGACGAATCTATGTCCCCTGTCAAGTTGGCAGAGAGTATATGATGCATTCACCTCAATTGCTTTATGAAATGATAGTATGATAACATGTCACCTAATGACCTTAGAGGTAATAAATATTAAAGCTGGTAAACAGATGAGACCACTGGTTAATTATAATATGTGATACATGCAGCCTGGCTAACCAAGTTGGAAGAAGAGTGAACTAATATTTGTTAAGATTCAGACATCACACTTGTCCTTTATGTACATTATTGCTTTTAAGTGTTGCATCAGCCTTATTGAGTAGATATGCTTATGATGAAGGACTCATAATAGCTAATTTTCAGGCAGGAGATAGCCTGTGTCAGATAGTGTGTTAAGTGTGTGACATAAATTATCTAATTTAGTTGTGACATTCCTATAAAGTATGGGAGGCTACTCACAATTAGCTCTATATTTACATTTAGAGCTATATTTAGCTCTATATTTACGTTTACTCTATATTTAGCTATATATTTACAGTTGAGTAAACTGAGGAATATTGATCAAATACTCCCAGTCAGCATTCAAACTCAGATCTTTCTAACTTTAAGAAAGAAGCTCTGTGCATGTTGTTGCTCTTCAGTCACTAACTCGTGTCCAACTTGTTGCGACCCCATGATCTGCAGCACAGCAGGCTTCCCTGTCCTTCACTATCTCCCAGAGTTTGCTCAAACTCATGTCCACTGAGTCAGTGATGGCATCCAAACATCTCATCCTCTATCATTCCCCTCTCCTCCCGCCTTCAGTCTTTCCCAGCGTCAGGGTCTTTTCCAATGAGGTGGCTTTTCGCTTCAGGTGGCTGAAGAATTGGAGCTTCAGCTTAAGCATCAGTCCTTCCAATGAATATTCTGTGTTGATTTCCTTTGGGATTGACTGGCTTGATCTCCTTGCTGTCCAAGGGACTCTCAAGAGTCTTCTCCTACCCCACAGTTCGAAGGCATCAAATTTTTGGTGCTCAGCCTTTTTTATTGTCCCCCTCTCACATCCATACATGACTACTGGAAAAACCACAGCTTTGACCATATAGACCTTTGTAGGCAAAGTGGTATCTCTCCTTTTTAACACACTGTCTAGTTTTATCATAGGTTTTCTTCCAAGGAGCAAGTGTCTTAATTTCATGGCTGCAGTCACCATCCAGACTGATTTTGGAGCCCAAGAAAATAAAGTCTGTCACTGTTTCCATTGTTTCCCCATCTATTTGCTGTGAAGTGATGAGACCATATACCATGATCTTACTAGCTTTTTGAACATTGAGTTTTAAGCCAGCTTTTTCACTCTCTTCTTTTACCTTCATTAAGAGGCCCCTTAATTCCTCTTCACTTTCTGCCATAAGGGTGGTGTCATCTGTGTGTCTGAGGTTATTGATATTTCTCCCAGAAATCTTGATTCCAACTTGTACTTCATCCAGCCTGGCATTTCACATGATGTACTCTGCATTTAAGTTAAATAAGCAGGGTGACAACATACAGCCTTGATATACTCCTTTCCCAATTTTAAACTAGTCCATTGTGCCATGTCTGGTTCTAACTGTTGCTTCTTGACCTGCATACAGGTTTCTCAGGAGGCAGGTCAGGTGGTCTGATATTCCCATCTCTTTAAGAATTTTCCACAGTTTGTTATGATCTACACAGTCAAAGGCTTTAGCATAGTCAGTGAAGCAGAAGTAGATATTTTTCTGGTATTCTCTAGCTTTTTCTATGATCCAGTGGATGTTGTCAGTTTGATCTCTGGTTCCTCTGCCTTTTCTAAATCCAGCTTGTACATCTGGAAGTTCTCGGTTCACCTACTGTTGAAGCCTAGTGTGAAGGATTTCAAGCATTAATTTGCTAGCATGTGAAATGAGTGCAATTGTGTAGTAGTTTTGAACATTCTTTGGCATTGCCCTTCCTAGGGACTGGAATGAAAGCTGAGCTTTTCCAGTCCCATGGTCCCTGCTGAGTTTTCCAAATTTGCTGGCATATTGAATGCAGCACTTTAACAGCGTCATCTTAAGAAAGAAAAAGAAGAGGAAGTATCTATTGAGTATTGACTGTGTAGCAGGCACTAGACTATATGTTTTGCACAGAAGATCTTGTATATCCTCGTGATCATACTGTACCTAAATTGTGGCTGAGAAAATAGAGGCTTAAGTTAAGAACCTGCCCAGTTTTATACAACTAGTAAGATGTAGACAAAGACTGTGAACTCATTGAAAATGACTCTGGTCATTAATAGTTAGTAGTTTAGTGTGCCTAAATAGTAAATAATTTAGTGCCTAAACTATTAACCAAATTGCTGTAATAAAAATAGATAGTCATAATTTAGGACTACTACTTCCCTCTAATGTAAGGACAGTTACAGGAGTAAATGTGAGTTCATCGGTCAGAACCTGGATTCTTTGGACAGTCTGAGACATCCTGGATTCCTTACCCACCTGTTTGAAACTGTCACCTTTCCCTCTTTTGTCTAGGTCAGTTTTATTTGCTTTACTTTCAGAACTCTTTATATGATATCTCTATGAAATAGGTTACAGGTACTTACACAATCCACTAACTTCCCTGGAATTTCCTTAATGTGTGAGAGCAGAGAGTGTCCATCTCAGCCCCAGCATCTTAGCTGAGGCTGTACCTCTTGCATTTAGCTGTGCTTGGCTTCGCACAATGTGATTCTACCCATGTTGTAACCAAATGAGAAGATATGCTAAATAATACCTGGCCTATTTTTTAATGATGATGTTTTGCATTGCATACATGCATTCCCATTCATCCCCATTCATATTTCTATGCTTAAAAAAAATAGAACTCATTTTGTGGACCTTACAAAGGTACCCCCACCAAGATATTTTAGTCATTCAGTTTTGTTCTGAATCACATATTAAAAAGTAGTTTTCCTTGTATCACATATTGAAGAATAGTTTTCTATTTATCACCTATAATATCAGAAGTTATTATATATTTCTAAAACAGACAAAAAATTAGCATTATAAAACTTAGTCCCCAAAGAAGCATAACCTGATGTTAAACTTGGTAGCTGTGTCTCTCTTGTTTTGCAGTATGTTTTTCTTTCTCTCATTAGACTAAAAATGAACTGAGACCATAATCATGTTAAATCACATTAAACAGGCTTATTTTCCTTTAGTGTTTTCTTTCTATAAGGAAATGTCTAATGTGTTATTCAATCCATTTGTTTTCCCTTTTTCTCTGTGTCAGAGAACATATTTCTGATTAAGACTGTCCAGTATCAGAGTTTATTTTTTTCCTTAATTAATTGCCAAAGTGTTTCATTCCTGATTTTCTGTATCAGGATTTCATTTTACTAAGTCCTCTGGATGTTTTTAACTTTGTAACCTACGTAAGGAGTTACGTGAACAACAGAAACAGTGATAAATCAAATGTAATTTAGAACCAGAGTTGAGAATTCCAAAGGAAAATTTTTTTTCCATAGAGAGTTTGGCTTGCAATGAAACAGAAGTGTCATGTTTTTAGTGTTGTCTGTTTTGTGTTGGAAAAAAATAGATCATCTTTTTGTCCATACAGTCACCCTGTGGTATTATCTCCATCTGGCTGTCTCTACAGCCCTGGGCCTCTTAGCTCTGAGTAAGTGTGTACCAGCAGCTATTAATAGCTGAATTCTACAACAGTCTGCTGTCACAGATGGAATCTGAGCTTCTAAAGACTAAGACCATAAAAACTCATTACAAAGAAAGGGGTACATTCTTTGGCACTTAATGCAATTAAGCTATCTATAAATAATGAGCATTTTTAAAGGCATATACCAAGCCCTGATTCTGGTTTGAGGATTTGATCATTGATTTGGTCCTTGATACATAAGTTTCTCCTTTATGATGATAGTAATAACTGAAATTCTGTATGTAAAATTGCAAGAGAATCCCTTGTTTTAGAGAAAAGTAATATTTAACTTGGGCTTCCCTGGTGGCTTAGATGGTAAAGAATCCGCCTGCAGTGTGTGAGACCTGAGTTTGATTCCTAGGTTGGGAAGATCCCCTGGAGGAGGGCATAGCAACCTACTCCAGTATTCTTGCCTGGAGAATCCCATGAACAGCAGAGCCTGGTGGGCTACAGTCCATAGGGTCACAAAGAGTCAGACACAACTGAAGTGACTTACCACAAAGGCATCTTTACAAGACCAACTTCCATTGGAAAAGACCCTGATGCTGGAAAAGATTGAGGGCAGGAGGAGAAGGGGACAACAGAGGATGAGATAGTTGCATGGCATCACCAACTCAATGGATATGAGTTTGAGCAAGCTCCCAGAGTTGGTAATGGACAGGGAAGCCTGGTGTGCTGCAGTCCATGGGGTCACAGAATTGGACATGACTGAGTGACTGAACTGAATATTTAACTTGAGGGAAATACAGGATTACTATAATAAATATTGCATTAATATAATAGAAAATTCCATCATAGCAAATAAAAGGGTGTGAGTAAAAACCTTTGAACTAAAGAATCATAGACTCCACGGAAGTATACGCATGTCCACGTAGGAGAGGTTGCTTCTTAACCATCTTGTACTCTGTCCATTGCAGGGGCCAGGATAACCATGAAAAAAAGTGTCTTTGACTGTTTCTCTCTCTCCCTAATCATGTTCCCCCTCCCCTCAGTATATCTATGGATACTCCCAACTGTTTTCCCCCTAACCAAGACAGAGTTTGCTCCCTCTAAAGGAACTGTCTTAGTGTTTCTGGTTAAGAGTATAGGAAGAAGATGGAAAAGGGGATTAAAATCTATTTCTGGACCCTCTTTCTCTGTGATCCCCTTGCTTCTCCAGTATTTACCAAGAGAATTAAAGGATTTATTAAATCAGATTAACTGCTTTTGTCATCTGTTCTATACACAGTAATATCAGTGATGCAGTGAGACTAGGAAAAAGAAAACCCAGTGCTTCTTTATCAATCTTTATCAATACTTACTACATAAATGAAAGGGAGAAATTTTCTCATTAGGTTAGAATGTAGGTTTTATGAAGGTGGAACCATACTGGTTTTGTTCATTTCTCTGTCTCCAGTATTTACTACAGTAAATATTATTGAGTAAATGCATAAATATATCAAGTTAGGGCAGCTTGCATGCTCTTGAAAAATAAATTAGGAATAAAATAAAATAAATAAATAAAAATAGGAATAAATTCCTATTCAGTTCTGTGGTGAAATATAATTTCTCAATATTTTCTTGATATGAAATATTTAGAAAATAATATATTCTAAGTGCCCTTTCCCTTTTATTTCCATTTAAGTTTTTTTTTTTTTAATTTTTTTAAATTTTATTTTATTTTTAAACTTTACATAATTGTATTAGTAAGTTTTTATAACCCATGCTACCTTTTTGGATATGTAAGGATAGAATTTCCAAATACAAATTTCCTATGGTCCTTTGGAAGGGATTCTCCCGTCAAATTACATAAATTCATTTAGGAACACAGTTAATCCACAGTTAATTCAAATCCAAATTTGAAATTTTCTACCAATAGCTGTTGGGGTAGGGATGAGGGTGTGGGCTTTCAGTGTAGAGGAATACTCTCTGTCAATTCAGTTGGCTCATTTATTCTTTCCTTCATTTATTCCAACTATTACATAATCCCCTATGATGGGTGTAGCATAAGGGGTACAGTAGTGAGTATGAAAAAAAAAAAAAAAAGCCGTGACTTCAAGGATCTAATGAGGATCCATGAGAGGATGGGGAGAAAGCAGGATATCAACAATCAATTTCAATGGTAGAAACTCTCAAATTTTAGTTCAACTAGTTATTGAGCACCTCCTATGAATCAGTCTCTAGTAATGTTAAAGAAATAAGGTATAAACGTATTAATAATCATATATCATTTGCTAATATATGTTAAATATCTATGTAGGAAAATGGAGGTATATACTAGGATAATACAGGATTAGCTGAGAAATGTATGGTTAGAAGTGACAGGAATGAAGAGAAAGTTTAAATTACCTTGACTAGAAGCCATCTGTGAATATTCATAGAGAAAGAATATAATCTGGGTCTTTAAGAATGGAAAGGATTTAGATGGAGGTGGAATTGCACAAGAAATGCAATTTTAAAATAGTGTAATTGTTAACATTGCTAAGTTTTGAGTTGTAATAGAAAAAAACAAAAATTACACCAAATGTGCTTTATTTGAATCCCTTTGTATTGCAGCGAAATAACTTCTAAGTGGTTTAGAGGTACTGAACTGGTCCTTTGTAAGTCAGTGCACATGTAATTCCAGGAGTCTCTTCCCCTTCTCACTTGTTGCATCATGTGATTTGGGAATCTACCTTGGATTAGAACTCATAAGGCAAAGATTACAGCAAATTTCCTTTTATCTCTCTACTCCCAATAAGACTTGTTTTCATTATCACCTCTAATGTGCTAGATAATGTGATCTCAGAAGTTCTTCTCTGGCATAAGGAACCAAAAGAATTTTGGCCAGCTTCTAGGTTAACCAAGGTCCAAGAACCCATTCAGATATAGAGGGCTATGGACATGATGGTGAAGAGAAGGAAGCTTTTGATTCAAAATAATATGGTTTCAAACTTTGGCTATACCACTCTATTGCTTTGGACAGGTTATTTAATCACTCTTAGATCAGTTATTTTATTACAAAATGAGTGTTCAGATTAAATTCACTTCAGTTCAGTCGCTAGGTCATGTCCGACTCTTTGCAACCCCATGAATCACAGCACGCCAATCCTCCCTGTCCATCACCAGCTCCCAGAGTTCACTCAAACCCATATCCATCGAGTCAGTGATGCCATCCAGCCATTTCATCCTCTGTTGTCCCCTTCTCCTCCTGCCCCCAATCCTTCCCAGCATTAGGGTCTTTTCCAATGAGTCAACTCTTCGCATGATGTGGCCAAAGTATTGGAGTTTCAGCTTCAGCATCAGTCCTTCTAATGAACACACAGGACTGATTTCCTTTAGGATGGACTGGTTGGATCTTCTTGCTGTCCAAGGGACTCTCAAGAGTCTTCTCCAACACCACAGTTCAAAAGCATCAATTCTTCGGCACTCAGCTTTCTTCACAGTCCAACTCTCACATCCATACATGACTACTGGAAAAACTATAGCCTTGACTAGATGGACCTTTGTTGGCAAAGTAATATCTCTGTTTTTAAATATGCTATCCAGGTTGGTCATAACTTTCCTTCCAAGGAGTAAGCATCTTTTAATTTCATGGCTGCAATCACCATCTGCAGTGATTTTGGAGCCCAAAAAAATAAAGTCTGACACTGTTTAATTAGATAATGTATATATACATAGCATGCTGACTGGAGCATTGTTAAAATGAATTGACAAGTACTGAAAGGAAGAGATAATGAATCTGGAGATGACTAAGCATTTGGATCCTAATTTTAAGTGCTTTACTCAAAACATTGAGTAATGTTCAGTTCCATTTCCAGCGTTGTTTACCTTCTTCTGGTTGGTCTCTCCTTGCCTCTGTAGACTCCTCAGGCATGAAATCTAAAAATAATTATTTTAATTGTTGTGAATTCCACATGCCTGTTGGGAATTAGAAAGCCAACAAAAACTTTCACTGTGAATGAATATTTCACTGTCAAGAATATTTTAATATGTGATGCTAAAAAAGTCGGTATAATAAATGCTTACAATTTTATAGCTCATTAGTTTTCAAAGCACTTTAAAATATAATATTGTACTTGACCCTCCTAAAATGTTAGTAATTGGGTGGCATTTGCTTCTTTTTACACATAAGGAAACTAAGGCACAGAGAATAACTTAACTCAGTCAACCAAATTACCCAACTAGTAAGTGGTAGAGCCTAAATTGGAATCCAAATATTCAACAAGTCCATGAGTATTTTCATGACTCTTGAGCTTACAGTCCATTTAGAGATATAGAACAGTTATAAAGAATAATGCAAGCAAATGCAAATTAATATTTCTCATTACAGTTAATATCTAAAAGTACAAAGAGTAAAAATGAGAGATTTTAGTGAGATAGCATAATCAAAGCTGTCCAGGAAATTCGAGTATGATGAAAGTCTTCTTTCTCCCCCCCCCCCCAAGTAAACACGGAGATGTGGGTCGCAGTACTATTAAGATACCGTGTCATTTCTGAATATGTGTCTCTCGAGGAACCTAAGAGGAAAGAGCTGCTTTTTCAGCACCATGGACAGCACAGCAACTCTCTGAAGGGTTGTTCCATATACAGCATGAACAAAGTCCTGTCTGTTTGATAGCATCAGCTCTCTGAAGCCCAGGGGAGCTGACCTGACCTTGTAATGTTCACTCAGTGGGGAACATAAATTTAAAATAGCAGTGGAGTTGCATTAAATGCTTATTCAGGAGGTTTCATTAGTGTCAATAAGTATGACACATTTGAAATTATTGATTTTTGTATTTTTCTCAATTTAGAACTAGGAAAGGCTCAATTAATTACTGTGAAGTGCCTTTATACAACCTTCTTTCTATGTCTGTTCAAGCCTATTTAAATAATTGCCAGTCTATCACAGTTGAGTTTCATAAATCTACTTTTTTAGTATATGCACTTCCTCCCTCTTTTACCCAGTGCTTTCTCCCTAACTCAACTATTCAATGTATGGCTAGCCCTCCTCTGTGATGATAAAAGCCAAATGGAAATCTATAGATGCTAATCCTGTAGCTATTGAAGAATTAGCCCTGGGGGGTCAAAGGGCTGACTCATACATTAAGAAGAGTAGAACAGGGCTGCTATGCAAGCAATATCTGCCTTCATTGACCATAAGACCAGAGAGATGGTTGTGAGAACATAAACTGAGGCAGCCTGAGCTGGGGGCACCAATTTGGACACCTTCCTGTGATTTTTTTCCATGTCATGAATCTCTATCTGAGTTTTAAGGCTGGGAGGAGGGCAGGGAGGCGGAGACTGACTCTGTGTTCCTTTTGTAATAGAAATAACCTCACATTCAGTAAGCTTCTCAATTTTCAGTTATCATATTTGACATGATTACATATATCCAATCAAAATCCTGCTTTCTGTAATTTTCTGTGGTATCTGATAAAGAGGAATTTGTGATTCAGCTATTTAAAAATGAAGAAGAGGAAAATCAAATTCATTGAGAGAGAGCTTGCAGTTTGTGCCTGGACTCACTTTGCATGTACATCAATCACTGAAGACCTAGAAAGAAATGGATTCCCAACCCTAACCTTTCAGATGGTACTTACTTACTTGTTGTTTAGTCACTAACTTGTATCTGACTCTTTTGTGACCCCATGAACTGTATGTAGCCCACAAGGCTCCTCTGTCCATGGGATTTCCCAGGCAAGAGTACTGGAGTGGGTTGCCTTTTCCTTCTCCAGAGGATCTTCCCAACCCAGGGATCAAAGCCACATCTCCTGCATTGGTAGGCAAGTTCTTTACCACCTAGGACACCCCAGCTTACTTGTTAGCAAGGATCATTACAGTATAAATTTGAGTCATTTTCCAACTTTGCTCTCTAAAGTTAACCGGAAACAAAACAATAGGGACTTCTGCTTTGCTAGGTTTTACAGAGTCACTCTGCTAAATTACAGGTCTTGTTACTGTTTCATGTTATTGGGAGAAAAATTCAGAAGGATAAAGAGAAGAACTACTTCATCCTTCTGCTTGAGAAGAATGTGTATTTGTCATGGATAGTTGAATCAGTTTCCAGAATTTTTCATTTTAAAGTAAATTGATCATTATGACATTGCAAATGAAATTTCTAGATCATCTTAAAGTTAATCATAGAAATTAAATTATTATACTTTAAAGATCCCTTCTTCCCCTCTTGATGCACATTTTTCTCTTTGTGTGGTATATCTTCTAAGTTAACTCTCTGGCAACAGAGCAAGTTCACCAAAAGCAGTGACATGCAGACTGTCAGATAAAATCTCCAGATTGAAACCAGAGCTCCAGGGGGCTGAGCTCCAAGCTGGAGAAGAAACATGTGTGACCTTTTGGTTCAAATGGAAGGAGTGTCTCTAAATAGTTCTCTTTGCCAAAAAACTCAGCTTTCCTTGGTTATAAATAAAAACAAGAGTCCTTTGTTCTCAAAGATGTGAAAATGATGTTCCGTATTACCTCACTTCTTCCCATGAGTTCTAATTTTGAGGACTGTATTGCTTTTAGGTTCAAGGATATTCTATCAGTCTAGACTGCTAATGCATAGAACAATTTACCTTGGTGTTTTACTGATGCTTATTCATTCATCCATTTCACAAATATGTTCTGAATACCTACTATGTCCCAGGAACTATTCTAGGTGCTAGAAGTAGAGCAGTGAGCAAGATCAACAAGGTATATCTCTGTTTCCATGGACATTATAGTCTCATGAAGGAAAAGATCCAAAGAGCAAATAAGAATTTACAGGATGATAAATGATAGGAAGAGACTAGAGCAAGTACATGTTATAATAGAGAGTATGGGCAGTTGGGAGCCACCATTAAATGGAATAGAGAGGGGAGTTCTAGACACTGAAGACCTAAATAACAAAAAGGTACCAAAAGGGGGGAAATCTCGGGAATGAGGACTCTCAGAGAAAACAGCAAATGCTTGGAGGCAGTAATGATGCTGGAGAGTGTAAAGAACAGAGACAGTGGACTTGGACATAAAGAATAAGTGGAAGGATAGAGTGACAGGGATGGTAGGAGGTTACAGACCACATAGCAGGTTAGAGACCATGACACAAAGGGTGGTTATATTCTGAGGGCACTGTAAAGTTTGAGGAGGGCTTAAAAGTAAGCAGGGGATGACGTGATTGGATTTATGCTTTCCAAAAGAGCTCTTTCAAATCTGCATTCTTATTTGCAAGGCTCTGCTCTAAATTGGGGAGCCAGTCCTTTTTCTGGCATCTTACTGACTTGTTATTTTACTAATTTCTTTTCTTATAAAATAAGCATATTTTAACAAGGAACTAGCACAGTGCAAATGACTAGATAGCTATGCTATTTTTAGATGGATTCGTTTTCTTAAATGTGAGTCATTGTTTTACATGTAATAGGACATTTGAAAGCTGAGTTCTTGTCTCAGCAGGGCCACTAATTTACTGTGTCCTGAGCCAAGTTCCTTATGTTCTCAATCTATATTTCCCCTTGGTATTAAAGGAGAAGATTAATACCTTTTTGCTTGCCTTGCATAACTCCTGGGGAGCTCTGGTCTGAAAGTATGCTTAGTTAGTTAGTTCAGTCACTCAGTCGTGGCCGACTCATTGCGACCCCATGAACCACAGCACGCCGGGCCTCCCTGTCCATCACCTACTCCCAGAATTCACCCAAACCCATATCCATTGAGTCAGTGATGCCATCCAACCATCTCATCCTCTGTCGTCCCCTGCTCCTCCCACCCCCAATATGCTTATTATAAAATTGAAGGAACTGAAAACTACATCCATTCATGCAATTGAACATTTGTTGGGTACAGAGAATCTGAATAGTTTTAATAATAATGGTTGTCTTTGCATTACATCTTGCCTATGTGCTAGGTAATATGTACTTTTTCATTTACTTTTGATTCCAACCATGACCTCTGTTTCTGAAGTGAGAAACTGGGATTTGGAGAGTTCACTTTCCCAAGCTAGTAAGAGATGGCCGAGATTTTATCCCACCTCTCCTTTCTCTCATGTTGTGCTGTTAAATTCTGCTCATTTCAGGACTCCAGTGCCTGGTAGGGAATCAAGGCTAACAAAACTTGTTGGTACATTGGGATCTGACAGCCTGGAATGGGGAGGGAACAAGTTCAGCTGATTTCATGGACGAGGGGTGCTTTGAATTTGATGTGGAAGGATAAGTAAGAACTTCCAGGGACATTAATGAGTGGTATGATGGTGAAGCAAGGACATCTTAGGAGGAAAATAGCCCAAACAGAGGTCTTGAAATGGGAGAGAGATATGGAGTAGGGAATGGGAGGCAGGTTGGTGTGACTTGATAATGTATTCTGTTGGATCTGTGGATGTGTGTGTGTTGTCTGTGGATTTTTTTTTTTGGTGTTGAGAGTGTGTATTTGTGTGTGGTTTTTGTCTGTGGAGTGTTTGTGTGTGTGCGTGTGCTTAGAGCTGATGGGAGGGCAGGATGTGCCTGGAAATGCCACTGTCAAGACAGGGGAATGACAAGTTGGGTGGCCTATTTGGAGGCTAGTGCACAAATCCAGGTGAGAGATGGCGTGGGCCAGAATTAAGACAGTATGGAGGAGTAGGCTTATTAGGGCAGTATTTTAAAGACAGAATCAGTAGGGCTTCTCTCTATGTCAAGATATTGCTGAGAAAGTGACCCAAGACTCTAGTTGTTAGTGGTGTATGTAGATGGAGTCCTAGGAAATTAAATGAGGAAAGAGTAGGTAGAAGGAGTTTTGGAGGGAAGATGAGATGGGAACAAATTTGGGACTCTCTGGTTTGGAGCAGTCCGACATCCACACGGAGACACCAGTATAGGGGTGGATTTGGAAATCAGGTCCAAAGCTTAGAGAGGTATGGCCTAGAGAAGAGCTATGGGAGGAAAGGTCCCCACACAGGATGGCCTTTCTCATATAATATTGGTGTACTCTTGTGATTGCATTTCTCTCTTAGATAGCATTTAAAACTCCCACTGAACATCAGAGATTCTCTGATGTTTTTGTCCCCCTTAGAAAACAGTCATCTACAAATGAGCGTCCGTGGCAATTGTTTTTATTCTTAGGCTGGCTGTTGCATTCTACTGAGCATATTTTTAAGGATGTGTTGTTGTGTGCTCCGTTGCTCAGTCATGTCCGACTCTTCACAACCCTTTGGACTGTAGCCCACCAGGCTCCTCTGTCCATGGATTTTTCATACAAGAATACTGGAGTGGGTTGCCATTTCCTCCTCCAGTGGATCTTCCTGCCTGAGGGAATGTGTCTTCTACATTGCGGCCGGATTCTTTACCATTGAACCATTGATATGTCCCTTATTTCCTCAAAGTAAACTCATTTTAACACTTTCTGAAGAGGGGATTTTTGCAGAAACTAATGCCTTTGGCCGGCTATTTGTTATGTAAATGAATATTGAAACACTCTGGTCAATAACATTCGAGTAACACAAGACATGTTAATATATCTCTAGTCAATGAGTAGTTAATATACATTTATCTGAGAAAAGCATAGAAAGGTAAATCTTATGGGAGAGAGTTACAAGCATTCCAAAGTTAACTAGAGCTGGTTTTTAACTAGTACATTTTCTGGAATTATCCTTTGTCTCCCTGTTCTATTAGTTGAGACAATGGCCAGTTGACACTACTGGAATCTCCAAGTTCAAAGACAGGTGTTGTGTTACAATCCATTTAGTTTCTGCTTTCCTGCAATTGTGTCTCTGTCAGTATATGCACATCCCAACCCAGTGTTTTCTTTACTTTAGATTTATTTCTTAAGACTCTGCCCTTCCTTATGTTTTTAATCTTTTGCAGAGAATCTTATTGTGACAAAGGAGAACTCTCCACATAGCCCACTGAGAAACTGTTGGTGGAGATAAAATGTCTTTATCTGACAAAGCAGAAGAAACAGGAAAGCAAAAGCCTGATGGTGAAAGTGATGAATCAGCTCAGATTTACAGATTTCTTGGCCTCAAAATAGTTCATTTTTAAAATATATTATTCAGAGCAAGGCCTGAGCAAAAGAAAGAATTAGAGCTGATTTCCAGCTGGAGATTTTGTGCAGGAGAAGAAAGCCTACATTGATTTGTACGCATAACTGACCTTGGTAGGAGTGTTTGATTTTCAAATGAAGAGAAGGCCATCTGTTGGTTCTTGGGGCTAGGGGGAAGAGGAGGAATAATCACTCTTTACAGCATGCTGTGCTTTATTCCTATTCAGAAACTTGTGAAGGCCTGGTCTTAATTCATCTTCAGATATTATCCTTATTTACAAGGAAGTCAGAACTTGAAGATTACATGTTGGCTCAAGGTCACCCAAGTCTATTTCACATGAAATAGACTAAAACTCACATCTCCCAATTTCCAGGCCAGCATCCTTTCCATTGACTACCAGTTAAACAATGGAAAACTCTTTACATTTCTTATTCTGTGATCTTTCTCTCATTTATAAAGTAGAAATAATGAAACTACTTCATTGGGGCATTGAAAAAATGAAATATAAGGTGCATGAGAGTCATATCCGCACATTGTTGATGTTCAAAATATGTGAGTTCCTTGAAACAATGGGGCTGATATTGATGCTTCTCTAAGATATTGTCAGTAAAAATGTAATGGTTTATAAATTTTGGATATCTCTCAATATGAGATAAGGGTGAGGAGAAAATAATCCATCAACCAAGTGGAAGGAACAGAGACTAAATTAGAAATAGTATGAATATCTCCATGATTTTTTTTAGCAGAAATGGATATCCTTGGAATTCAATTCATTCATTCATTCAAAACAATCTATTGAATATCATATGCATATTGAAATTCCTAACTGACTCTGCCTGTCGTGTTTATGAATGGCATTACTTTAGATGGTGTTTTTGGAGGCCAAAGCCATGAACTGAATTAATCCTTTAAAACTGATACCAAAATAAGTAATTATTAGGAAATGGGTGACAGAGACATTTGACTGTTGGTCAAAGAGATAAAATCAAACTTCATAGAGAGGTGCACACAGAGCTTTCAGTATACACCAAATTGTTAGTGATTGCCTGGTAGGAATGAACTTGGGGATAGAGGGAGATTCTTATTTACATGTTTTCATAAAGTGTTTAAAGGGCTTCCCAGGTGGTGCAGTGGTAAAGAATCTGCCTACTACCAATGCAAGAGACCCAGGAAACTCAGGTTCAATCCCTGGTTTGGGAAGATCCCCTGGAGTAGGAAATGGCAACCCACTCCAGTATTCTTGCCTGGAAGATTCCGTGGACAGAGGAGTCTGGTGGGCTACAGTCCATGGGGTCACAAAGAGACACGACTGAGTGACTAAACAACATGCTTTTAATTAGCTGGTAGAATTTCCAAGTGATTGGGAAAACATACAGCACATCTTTTGACATTCCTGAGAACGCATGCCTATAGTGTTTACAAGATGTTTTACCATAAGCCAATATTACTTGAGTAATTAAAAACTCTAGTTGGAGACTTTCAAGCAACAAAAAAGGACCTTTTCAAATCATATTTCATTATCCAAATAAAAAGGGGGAAGGAAGATAGCCCTCTATCTTCAGTGGTGACCAGGATACACAGCAGTACTTATGTCAGAGGATGTCCAGGTCAGATGGTGAAGAAAAATGTGTGTTAGGCTTCCTGGTTAATGACACTGGGAATGATTATCTTGGGAAAGAGGACTTGTGCAGGACAAGTACCTCAAGTGTCATTCTGATTGAGATTTTAGGATGACTCCCAGCTGGGAGGAGGAGCCAGAACAGCAAGATCTTGACAGTCTAGATTGATGGGCCAAATCTAGTAATAACACAAATCGTATGGGGATCAATGCCAATATCTTCCCTGAAGTCTATAAAGCCACCTGCATGCACGCAGGGAGGGGAGTAGTTCTTTAAGAGCAGCTTATCAGAACAAGCCTCCAGGGTCTTAGTTAGCTCTAAGAGTGAGCCAAAAGAATGCTGTGGCTGCGAAGAAAAGGGATATGGTGTTTGGCAGCATGAACAGAAATCTAGTGTCTAGTTTAATTCTTAGCCAGTGGTATGCATCAAAATCACCTGAGAGTCTTTTTCCAATTCTTTTTCCAAATCTGAGCAGTCCTCACCCTTCAATCTGATTATATTCCAGTTAGGGGGAGGAGGAGGGACTAAACCATGTAAATTTCAGAAATGCTGCTCCCATATAGGCCTCTGATTTTGAAACATTGGCCTATATCAAGGCATTGGCCCCCTTGGACTTCTCAATGTCAAAGGATTTGCAATCTGAAATGTTTAATTAATTTCTGAAAAAATACTTAAAAAAATAGTAACCTGTTTTTATGACTGTAATTTCAGGACAATAGTTTTCATACCAGTTTGCAATCTTACTCAAATGGGTTTTAAATGAAATAGAGGAGTAAAATTAGGATCAGTAGGGTATGCAATGTTTTTTCATGTGACTTCCTTATTTAATATTCAAATATGAACACTTTTACCTGTTCATCAGCATGACTTTTAATAGGTACATAAACCATCCGTTATAGAGGTACCAAGCTTTACCAGTTTCCTCTTGTTGGACATTCGGATCTTTTCTGAACTTTTTCACTATTATTATAACACTGTGCATGCTTGCGTGAACCAACACTTTGAAGAGGAATATTGACACAGGGCAGTGAACAGGATGGCAGGAGTTTCATAATCTTGACACAAGGAGCAGCCGAAAGAACTTTAATCTGGAGAAGATTTTGTGGACTTGGAGGAGGTGGTAAATATATTCAAATATTTGCAGGGAAATCAAACCGAAAAAGAAGTCGGTATGTTTTGCCAGCCTCAAAGGGACAGTTAACAAAAATTGCCAGGAAACAGCTTTCAGGGGAAGGTAATGAATTTTCAAGTGATTAAGTTTTGAAGGTCCTGCTTGCCCCATCCTTAGGGATGCTGGAGGCAGGGTGAGTTAGCATTTGTAAAGGAAGTAACTGAGGAAACTCGAATTTCTGATGGCTGGAGGAAGGGAATTGCAGTCCCACAGTCCTGTAGCAGGAGCTACAATCCAGCAGTAAATGGGTTTGAGCTGATGGACTCTTCTAAAACAATTTGAATTCAAATGTCTTTGGGCAAAACATTCACTCCCCAGTTTATTTTACATGCATGGAATCCTGTTTTATTTTACCTGCCTGGGCTCCTGAAAGCTTTTAAATTGATGAGCTCTTAGTAGACGTTGTTCAAATCCTTTGATGCTGTGCATGTCATTCATTCATTCAGATGCTTACTGAACATCTCTATTGTCTGCTCAGTTGCTTGATGTGTCCGAGCCCATGAACTGTAGCTTGCCAGGCTCCTCTATCCATGTAATTTTCCAGGCAAGAATATTGGAGTGGGTTGCCATTCCCTTCTCTGGGGGATCTTCCCCACTGAGGGATTGAACCCATGTCTCTTGCATCTCCTGCCCTGGCAGGCGGGTTCTTTACTGCTAAGCCACCTGGGAAGCCCTGGTGGAAGTAGATGGAGCATCTACTGTGTGCTAGTGTGTGAGACGCTAGATGAAGAAATAAACTTGACAACTTCTGTGCCTTCAAGAGTTCTGTAGGAATAGGGTGGTGTCAAATGAATGGAGATTGGAAAAAATAGATATGGAAATTCAACTCTGGAAGGTCTAATCTGGACCTGTGTTTGCTACTAACAGTAAGGTGTATTTGACTTGCCAAAAAGGAGCATTTATAACCGAGTTCTCAAGGAAGGTAAGGGAGCTTCTTGGAGGCACCACCCATCCCCTGCTCCCAGCAGGTTGGTGGAAGCAGAGGCAGCTGGCACATCCCTCAGGGCTGCGATGAAGGAGATCCTGGTCCTGGGAGAGGAGTAGTACCATTGGCTTTGTATCCCCTTTCTCCCTTGGTGATGAATCATTCTTGGATTCCATGTAGAGGAGCTTTGAGAGGAAGCAGGCGAGATTTTTTAAAAAAACTGTTAAGTCAGAAAACTAACATTGTTTAAAAAGGGACAGAAGAATGTGGAGTTGTTCTTAGCTGTCTCCTTTTCCTTTGGTATTTATTTCATGAGGGTTTTTGTTTTCTTTTTACCCCCATTTTGTTGCCCTTAATCTATTTGAAAGCATCTGTTGAATGCATATGGATTTCTCAGGCAGCTAAGTCTGTAAAGAATCCACCTGCAATGTAGGGACTGCCTGCAGTACAGGAGACCTGGGTTCAATCCCTGGGTCAGGAAAATCCTCTGGAGAAGGAATGGGCAACCCACTCCAGTATTCTTGCCTGGGAAATCCCTTGGACAGAGCTATAGTCCACGGGTTCATAAGAGTTGGATATGATTTAGGGACTAAAACCATCACCACCACCACACTGAGTGCATACTTTGTACTAGACTCTGTGGTAAGTACTCTGTGTACAGTAGTCCATTCATCCTCATGATAATGAGCAGTCCCTTTTGTAGATGGAGGAATCCAAGAATCAGAGAGTCCATATTCAGCAGGTGCTGGAGTCCTGCCTCGGTCACTGCTCTGGAATCGCCTTCTCCTCCTGCCTCTAGTCATGATTGGCTCCTTTCTCTGTCATTTCCACTCCTGTCCTGTCTGAACTCTTGCCATCTTGCCAGGACTCTTCCATCTCACTCTCTCCGCTCTGTCCCGCTTATTCCTGGGTTGTGCTCTTCTTGCCATTTGTCTAGGTGCCCTTTGTCCCACCATTGATCCTTCCTGCTGGTTAAACAAGCCCCCTTATCTTTTGATTAGTTTACTGTTGGAGAGCCAAACACATTCAGGCAGCAGATTTTCTAATAACCAGAGTAGCAGCAGAGCAGAGCAGTGGAAAATGGAAGGTTTTGATTGTGTATCAGAAGGTGGAGTTTCAGGAAGGCAATGCTATATTGCTGCTAAAAAATTATCTTCCTCTGTGACCCATTTCAACTCACTGAGGACTCTAGCATCTCCCAGTGCTTGGTTGGATTTGTTCCTGTGGAACAGAGCTACCTGTGTATTCTTGCCTTAAGTATGGCTGCCACTGACTTCAACAAAAAAAGCATCTTATTCTTGGAGTGACAACCTACTTTGTACAAAGTTCTAGGAAGCTGTGCTTAAAGAAGCTGCTTCTGAGGTTGGCAGTGACGTATTTCCCATTTGTGAATAATATAACCCTACTCCCCAATTCTCAATACGGAATATGAATTGGTATATGTATTCCATGTGCATGCTACTATATAGTACACACACATACACATGTGCATGCAATAACTGCAATATACTAGAGTTTATTTAACCTCAGAAGAGCCCTGTGAAATTAGTGCTGTTCTCATTAGTTCAGTTCAGAGAAGATAACTTACCCAACCATAAACAGCTAAGTGTTAGAACCAGGGCTCCTCAATTCTGCTGGACTCCAGGATTTTCACCTCTGGGTCATCCCATCAGTCCTTTGTGAGATTCTCCAAGCAAGAATAGTGGAGTAGGTTGCCATGCCCTCCTCCAGGGAATCATCCTGACCCAGGGATCGAACCCGAGTCTCCTGCATCTCCTGCATTGGCAGGCAGATTCTTTGCCACTGAGCCACCTGGGTAGTTTTATACCTTTTCAAGCCCTTTCACAACTGTTTGGATTTTATGCTCACTCAGTGAGGTCAGAGAGCCAGGTTTTAATTTCCTTTAATTTGAGCTAAAAGGCAAAGCCTTCTGCAAAGTTAATCATCAGGTTTGGAAATAATGAATGCTAAATGATAGGTAATGAGACTTGGCAAGCATCACAGAGCTAACTAGATAGTAATAGAAACCTCAAGTTCACCCAGATCTCCTAAATCCCAGTTTATTGCAGCATGTGAAGAGAACATGAATCTGGGCTCCTGATCTCTTGGGTTAAATAGACGAGATGTCTCTCACCTTCACCAGTGACTGGGAAAGTGAAGTTTCTCAGTCATGTCTGACTCCCAGAGACCCCATGGACTGCAGCCTACCAGGCTCCTCCATCCGTGGGATTTTCCAGGCAAGAGTACTGGAGTGGGGTGCCATTGCCTTCTCCAAGTGACTGGGAATTCATTTAGCAAATATTCACAGAATTATTATTGCATTGTTTCAGGAATTGTGCCAGGCCTTAGCAAGGCAGTGATGGTCATTGAATGTATCTGCATTCATAGGGCTTAAAGTCTAACTGGGAAATCATTAGACAAGTCATTGCTATAAAGTTGAATGTACATTGAGGGAGCAAATTGCAGGAGAATGAAAGCTGTGTTTAAGATTCGAGAAAATGCTAAAGGGGAGCCACATGGAGATAGTGGTAGGGGACAAGGTTTTCAAGGCAGAGGAAGTGTTTAGAGCAGAGAGATGAGCCCAAGAGAGCATGTAATATGGACCAATAGAGAGAGAAGAGTCATAGAGATTTGAAGTTGGCAACTGAGAAATTGTGTCAGTATGACAATCTAGTGGAAACCCAGAGCACCCAGAAGTTTGCTGAAGGTGCAAATCCTGCCTTCAGCATTCACAAACTGTGTGACTTTGGATGAGTTTCTTAATCTCTCTGAATTTCCTAATTTGTAAAGGGAAATGTTAATACAAGTTTTGCAAGGTGAATCATCAGGCTTGCAAATAATGAATGCAAAGCACCCCACCCAGTGATGGCAAAAGGCACCACCACTCAGCAGCTGCCCAAACCTGCACCTGGGGAGTCATCTCTGATTCCTCATTTTTTTCTTCATCTTACCTCCCAACACAAAACAGGTCAGCTAGCAAGTACTTTTGTTTCAGAATGGGAAACCCCTTGTCTAACACTCAGAAATGAATTGTCCAAGGAGACACACATGCTGATAAAGCAAGAGATTTTGTTGGGAAGAGGCACCTGGGTAGAGAGCAGGAGGGTAAGGGAACCCAGGAGAACTGCTCTGCCATGTGAGTTGCAGTCTTGGGTTTTTATGGTGATGGGATTAGTTTCTGGGTTGTGTCTTCCCGGTCATTCAGACTCAGGGTCCTTCCTGGTGGTGCATGCATTGCTCAGCCAAGATGGATGCCAATGAGGACGATTCTGGAAGGTGATAGGACACGTGGCTCCTTTTGACCTTCCCCAAATTCTTCTGGTTGATAGTGGCTTGATAGTTCTGTGTTCCTTACCAGGACTTCCTGTCATAAAATAACTCATGTGAATGGTTACTGTTCTTCACAGCTCAGCAGAATGATGGTTGAAAAACAAAAAGTCCGTGTCATTGGGCTGCTTCAAGCCAACCAATCACTTCCCCTTGCTCTTAGTAGAAAATCTAAATTTCTTAAGTCTAGCCCCACAGTCGGGCCACCTCTGCAGGATGGCCTCATCTCCCAGCCTGTCTCACTGAGCTCAGCCCACACTGGCTGTCTGCTTCATCTCTCACCTTTCAGCCAACAGGGATAGGCCACCTCCTCAGAGAGGGTCTTCATTGACCACTATCTAAACACACCTCTCATATAAATTTCTACCCGACTACCATATTTCTTTCATTCCCAGCCGTTGTTAAAATTCATCATTAAACATTTATTTGGGTGCTTACTAGAGTACTTGTCTGGTTCACTTGCTAGCTTGAGAACTTTGTGAGACTAGACTGTTCTGTTAGGGACTCAGCAATTCATAGCACATGTCCAACACAAGATAGGCATTTGATCAATATTTGCTAAATTAGAAAAATGAAAGTGGAGCTCTCAATAAATAATAGCTATTCGTATTCATACATACCTTTCAGGGAGACTGTTGTACTGTGTCTGGTTAGGAGCATTTGGAAACGATTGTCTTCTGTTCCCATCATTTGCCTCATTTTCCAAAGTAGAAAGACTGGCAACCCAGGGGATGGTTTTACACCTCACAGAGGAGAAGATCATTGGGATCACTGGAAAGCTCTGTCCCAGAGCTCCTCAACTTTGGATCCATACACAATTTGCAGGCAAATTCTTGACATTTTTTTTTGCTGCAGCTCCAGGACATTTATCACTGGAGAAGTGGGTACTTATACACACTCCTGTGTTAGCAGCTGGCATTTCTGCCTGGAGGATTTTACATTTACAAGGTAATAATAAAAGTGGCATTAGAACCTACGGATGGTCTGTCCCATAGAGATAAATGTTGATTGCAAACTCCAACACGGAAGTGGGATTGACTAGAAGTGTTATGGGGTAATTTAAGGCCCAGTAGCGGATGTCCCTGGAGATGCCTTGGCCAGTCAGTTCTATTTTATTTCAGGGAGGAAATAAAACTCTGCCTGATTGGACTTTTTGTTCCCCTGATAGAAACGATTCGTTGTCACAATGAATCATAAAGGCCAAGGCTACAAGGCTGGCAGTGCACACTGAAGCCTGACTCCCCCTCTTGTGGATGTGGTCTTTGAACATGAAATCAGGGTCAAGTCTTAGGGCTTGCGTCTTGTTGGATAAACAAGGTCTCTTAGTTCTTCCCCATGCAGCCTTTTACCCCATAGTGGAAGGATGCAGAGATGAGTTTTCTAAGAGTGTACATTTGAGAGTAGAGCATTCAGGACTCAGAAGTAATGAGTAAGGGGCAAGGTCAGTGATAGAGTAGTAACATTCAGCAATTTGATTCTCCAAACAACATTATCTAATAAAACTTGCTCTGATGATGGGAATACTCTAATTCTGTGCTGTCCAGTATGGCAGCCACTAGGCACGTGTGCGTACTGCCCATTTGAAATGTTGCTAATGCAGTGAGGAGCTGAGATTTTAATTTAAACTTGAATAGTCATGCGTGGCTACTGATGACCACATCAGACAACACAGCTCTAAAATACTGTATAATTAAAAGAAAGGCAGCAAGAATAATATGCAGGACACAAAGGTTGAGTGGGGATACCTAGGGAAAGGTGCCACAGGAGTTATGACCATGTGGCTGGGGAGGGCGTGTCCTATGGTGATCAAACACGTGCACCCTGGTATGAGACAGATCTGGGTTCAAATCCCAAGTTCAACTAAATTCCAGCTGTATAATCCTATGCTAGTCAACTTCTCCAAGATTGATGTTTCTCATCTGGAAAATAAGGATAAAAATAGAAGCTACTCCCCAGAGGTGCTGTCAGTTCAGTTCAGTTGCTCAGTTGTTTCCGGCTCTTTGTGACCCCATGGACTGCAGTACACTAGGCCTCCCTGTCCTTCACCAACTCCCGGAGTTTACCCAAACTCATGCCCATCCAGTCGGTGATGCCATCCAACCATCTCATCCTCTGTCGTCCCCTTCTCCTTCTGCCCCCAATCCCTCCCAGCATCAGGGTCTTTTCCAATGAGTCAACTCTTCGCATGAGGTGGCCAAAGTATTGGCGTTTCAGCTTCAGCATCAGTCCTTCCAATGAACACCCAGGACTGATCTCCTTTAGGATGGACTGGTTGGATCTCCTTGCAGTCCAAGGGACTCTCAAGAATCTTCTCCAACACCACAGTTCAAAAGCATAAATTATTCAGCGCTCAGCTTTCTTCACAGTCCAACTCTCACATCCATACATGACCACTGGAAAAACCATAGCCTTGACTAGACGGACCTTTGTTGGCAAAGTGATGTCTCTGCTTTTTAATATGCTGTCTAGGTTGGTCATAACTTTCCTTCCAAGGAGTAAGCATCTTTTAATTTCATGGCTGCAATCACCATCTGCAGTGATTTTGGAGCCCAAAAAAATAAAGTCTGACACTGTTTCCACTGTTTCCCCATCTATCTCCCATGAAGTGATGGGACCAGATGCCATGATCTTAGTTTTCTGAATGTTGAGCTTTAAGCCAACTTTTTCACTAATACTGGTACAAGTTGTATCTTAGCAAACTTGGTCTAGTATCTTTTCATGTGAAATATGATCTTTGTGTACCTAAACACAGATCTAGATAGCAGCGTTGGCAAACTTTGTGACCAAAGGGATAGGGGAGGAATTGGGAGAAATGACTGGACTTGTTTAACTGTGTAGAAGTATATATAGAAACAACAAAATATGCCATGTCTCCTTGGCCATCGATAGCAGGTTCTGCAGCATCTCATGAGGTGACTGTTCTGTAAAAGGCTAAGGCACTGGACCATATATAGTAAGATTATAGAATAACCAAGCTCTATGGCATCCTGAGGACCAGTGATTGTCAGGCTTTCATGCGCAGATTACCTGGGAGGCTTGTTAGGTGCAGGTCTAATTCCATGGATCTGGGAGGGGACAGAGGTTCAGCCTTTCTCCCAGGCCCCCAGGTGTTGCAGAAGCTGTTGGCCCTGGGTCCGCACATAAAGTATTAAGATTATTGGAGCACTTAGAGTCCAGGACTTAAGACCAATACCCTATATTTCTGATGAGGAAATGGAGACCCAGAAGGGAAGGTTTTAAGGTCATAGGACAGTGAGCAGCAGAACCAAGACTAAACTCTCCTAACATGTGGGCGGCTCCAGTGTCAAGTGCTCTTCTGCCCTTCCCCGGTCGGCTGAAGTCTCTTGTATTACATGATACTCAGCAGTTTGCAAATGTCCTTCAGTCTTATACTTCCTTTTCCACTTGTCAGCCAAGGATAATAAAGGATGAAGATTACTCCCACCCCTTACCCCCACTCTTCCAGCTAGTGACTACTAGTTGAGATGGAGCTAACATTCAGATGTCCCCGCTCTTACCCCAGGGCTCCTTCCATTGTACCAGTGCCCCTCTGTCACCCCATTCTCCGTTGTAAGGGGGCTCCAGGCTGGATGTGATGAGGGCTGACACCCTAAGTCTTTTCGGGGACTTAGTGGCTCATCTCTAAGCCCTCTTGGGCTTCCCTCATAGCTCAGCTGGTAAAGAATCTGCCTGTGGTACAAGAGACCTAGGTTCAATCTCTGGGTCCAGAAGATCCCCTGGAGAAGGAAATGACAACCCACTCCAGTACCCTTGCCTGGAAAATCCCAGGGACAGAGGAGCCTGGTGGGCTGAAGTCCATAGGGTCGCAAAGAGTTGGGTACAACTGAGCGACTAACACTTCACTTCACTTCACTTCAGTGGCTCATCTGCATTTAGGATGTTTTTGTTGTTGTTTAGTCACTGAGTTGTACCTGACTCTTTGCAACCCCTTGGACTGCAGCACGCCAGGCTTCCCTGTCCTCCACTATCTCCCAGAGTTTGCTCAGATTCATGTCTACTGAGTCCGTGATACCATGTAACCATCTCATCCTCTGTCACCCTCCTGCTTTTTCCTTCCATCTTTCCCAGCATCAGGATCCTGGAGAAGGAAATGGCAACCCACTCTAGTAGTCTTGCCTGGAGAACCCCATGGATAGTATGAAAAGGCATTTAGGATAGCACACAGCAAAAATGAAGGCGTAGAAAGGGTCAAGTCTCTTCTTTCTCTTTCTTCATCACTAAACAACAGGATTCTAGAGCAGTTACCACCACGTGAGCAGGAGTGGTGTGTCTAAAGCCTGTACACAAGCCATTTCCAGGAGTCATAGATTTTATCCCAAGGGAGCCTAAAATGAAAGGCAGCTCTGAGTGGGAAAGGTGGAAACAAAGCACCAAAGTGTCAGCACCAAAGAGTAAACGTTTCCTTGGTAGGCAGGAACTGCAGTTTCTTAACACACCTGGATGACAGGGATTGCAACTTAGAACAGTTATTATCATTGTTACTGACTCTGAGTGACCTTAGATAAAGGCGTGTGGGTGTGTGTGTACCCACAGCCCAGGCGTACACATGCCCACTTACCTCCCTGCTTTCCCGTATGTCCAATGGCATACCCAGTTCACATTATCATCCACCTCATTTCACACTTGTGTTGTTAGGAAGAGTTAAGTGGCACCTGAAGTTCTCCTAGAGAATTCTGCAAGATTTGGCCTTTATCTCCCTATTATCTCTTTATCTGATTTGGCGCCCATGGTAGGGTCAGTTTTCTAGGTCTTTGCCATCATATGATTTGGATTCTAAGAGATAAAGGTCAATTCAGATGTGTTGAGCTATTGATAATTGAATGGATTTGTGGCCTCTGCCTATCAGGTCTGGGTCACAGATGGAGCCATGTATTTTGGACTCCCAACTTGGGTGAGATGGCAAATATCCCTGAGACACATCCCCTCATGCATAATCTCAATTTGTTGGGATGCTTTGTGAAATAGTAAGGTATCCTTAAATAAAATACCACTTTCAAACCAATCCATTTTTTTTGGCTGAGGCATCGTTTAGACATATCTGATTTACCATGTTCCATTGCTATCAATGAATTCTTTCTAAAGGTTAATACTAATACAGATCTGATTGGATAGGAGGGCTTTAGCTCATCAAAAACAAGTATATTAGATAATGTCACCACTCCATCTTCTACCCCAGTATCTTCATGGATAAATGGGAAAGATCTGCTTTCCATTTTCAGAACAATTGATTTTTTACTGCAATTAGAGAATGAAGAACTAGACGAGGCGAGATTCTTTTCCCTCTTTAAAAATCAGCACTCAAGGATCCCAGCTGTTCTGTTGGCTTTCTCCAGTTCCAGGGCTGGGGGCAAATGTTCTTGAGTCAGCATGCCATCTTTGCTGTGTAAAGCGTACATCTGCAGTATTATAGCAAAGTCTCCAGGTGACCTCGTGCTCAAATAACTCAAGAGTCTCCAAATGGTTTCCCGGTCTTTAACCTTCCATCTAATAAGAGCTGCAGATCTTTCTGAGCACAGTTTGACCTGCATTCTATTGATCTAATCATTTGGCTAATCACTCTCTGCAATTAAATCCCTCTCCTTGCAATAAAGTTAATCTCTTCTCAGCCCATAACATCCGACCCCCACAGCTTAAGGGAAGAGAATTGCTGTTGTTTATGTTACCATCTTGGGACCCCACTAGCTTTATCCTGAAGGCCAAAGCAACTCTTGGAGCTGGAGAAGTTGCCCCCTCTTCAAATCAATGTTAGAACTCCTTTCACTTCTAGTTACAAAGCCCTCACTAGGCTGCCTCCCTCGTTCCTCCTCCAGAGCCCAGCACGGAGTGTACACCACTGAACAGTATGCTTTTCCTCAAGCAAGCAGCTTTTGTTTGTTGTCAAGGCCATAAGCCCACACTTTGCCATCACTCTGTTGGCCCCCTTTTCTTCCAGTTTGAAGAGTTTACTATTCAGTATGTAATCAGTTTCAGAAAGTCTCCAATCTCTGCCCTACCTGTATCGCAATCTTTCTAAGGGACTTCTTGCTGCTTCTAAACAGAACCTGATCTTATCTTTCCAAGCAACATTCATTCAGTTGTTCACTTGACAAAAATATGTATTGAAACGAAAATCGCATAGTTTATAAGTAGCAGGCTTCAACACAGGGGTGCCAGACGTAGGCATTCATATTCCTTACCATGACCCCAGGCTGACAAGGCTAAGCCTTCCTTTTATTTTCAGGAGCTATGTATATCCCAGGGTTTTGAGAAACTTAATTTGCTAGCTCTGTTCATGATGACTCAAGTTGTATGACTTACCTAGAATATAACATTTTTCAAACATTTATTCTATTGTGGTTTTCTTCCCTTACTATTCAGTGAATATTTCTCTTCACATAGAGAATTTTTATTAAATGCCTAATTAAAACTGGTTGGATTCTCACTTATAAGTGTTCTCAGTTCTGAATTTAAATTTAATGATGTGTTGAAATATTAATGACCTTTATCTTTTAAAGTGTCTCAGTTGTGCTAAAGTTAACAAATGGGGCTGATAAAAAGCCAGCCCTGTCTTGGAACATTCTTCTGCACAAGGCTTTTGCTTGGGCTTGCATTGTTCTAATGGTGGGTTGTACACAGCACTGACAAATACACAGTGTAGGAAAATTTGGCATCACAAATTACCTGGGGATTTGGTCTGCTAATAAATACTTTAAAAATGCTCTAACTCAGGCTAAGTAATAATAGCTGTAAAGCATTTAGAGGAATTGACAGAGTTAGGCATGTGCTCTATGGGGTAAACATTTGGACCATACAAAGGGAGCGATAAGCTAGGTTCGTGTATCCCCCCTTTCATGGCATAAACATTCCTTATGGTTCTGGTTTTACTCCTGGAGCATCTTATTAATGTTGGTTGTGAGAACAGGAGTAAATTTATCTGAGGCTTAATTCTAATAGTAGTATTGGACTCCTTCCAGTTCCCTAGAAGTCCTTTGGGTTCCAATCTCTTGCATAACTCAAGTTATGGTGCTGAGCCTTGGGGCATAGCTTGAAGATTTGGTGTCTTTTTTTATGAGAATGTCCTTTGCAGAAACACCTTGATCCATCCTTGTCCCACCCCTGCCATTATTTGGAGCATCCAAGCTGAGGGACAATTGTTTACCAAGCTGCCAACAAAACCCTACTTGTGGGAAATCCCACGTCTCATCTGGCAAAATAACTTGGACCGTATGTTCAGGTCCCAAAGCTTGGGAATTTTCTGGGCAAGTTCTTTTGTGCCTATTTGCATCACCTGGGGATATTGAAATTCCAAACGCAAGTTCATTTTCACATAACTCATTATCCTCCCTTGAATTTGGTACTTAATGTGAACTTTGGTAGCAGATGGACCGAGAGAGAGATCATATCCAGGAGCACTTACTAATTCTTTTGTGCTCACAAATACATACAGATAGTGATAATTTGCACTCAAATGAAACTTGGAGAGCCAGGCAGTGCCCTCAGGTATTCATTTGCCACCACCCCCTGTTGAGTTCTTGGGTAGAATTTAATTATCCAACAACTTTGGGAGTAGCTATGCCAGATGTTAGGTGCTGACCTCGACACTTCAAATAGAAGGATCTGGTACATTCCAGAGAGAGCAGTTTAGGGAAGTGGGACTCTGAATAGGACTGAAAAAGGAGAATGAGACTGGGGATGAGAAATTTGGGGTGAGTTCCTGGAGCCAGATGTTACTCTATAAGCCCCAAGAACCACTAGGCACTTGTGAGTGTCATTTGGGAAGGTCTGGGAGCACCCCACCCCCAGCCCCTGGCCTCTGTTAGACAAAGAATCTCATCATTTAGAATGAGTTGAGGACTAGCTTTTGTCTGTGTACAATAAAATCAAAAGTACCCAGTTAATTTGAATGATAGACACACTGAGCTGCTCCTCTCTCACACTCCAGTGTGGTTAAGTGGGTGCCCCTTGAAGCACTTACTAATCTTCAAATTTGGGCTTACCATGGAGGAAGTTATTATTGCAATTATACTTTGCTATTTGTAAAATATATTAATAGTATTATGAGAATAGCTAGCATTGATAAGATGTGGAAGCACTGTGCTAAGCACCTGTACATCCCTTTCATTTTCATAACAACCTTATGAAATAGGTAATTATAAATTTCCCATTTTATGGATGGGTGACTGAATCTCAGGTTTGGAACATGACTGCCTGAGATCCTGAAGCTAGTAAGAGGCAGAGGCAGACAGCTTAACTCCAAGGCCCATGCCTTTCCCCACCATCTGATGGCCCTGTGCCAATCTCTACTCCAAGAGTTAATAGAGGGGCTCTACTAGGTGCCCTGTGTCATCTACATCTTGTCCAACCACAGCTGATTGGACTAGAAGAGAAAGACTGACAACACAGCAACCAATCAGTAGGCTGGCTATGACTTCTGATGTAACCTAATAGCAAAAATAAATAAATAAATAAATGTTGAGGTTATCAGATCCCTTCTCTTGGGAATTTAGACCAAAACATACCACCGGTGTATTTAACTTTGAAAGTTTAAGAGGAAATGAAACCAAGAAGTCAAGTTGGGGTTTTGAAGTAATATGACAGCAGTGAATAGGAGTAAGTAAAGAAATTCATTTGGTGGCGAGAATACCAGAGAGGAGCCTTGAGAAAGGTAAAAGGTAGCCAGTGGCTAGGGATGCCCTCAACCTTGATGTTTTCCTGGTTTTGGTTTGTGGGGCTCCTTGTAGTATATAGTTGTAAAGCGAGATGGTTTATGTAAATCATCCAGTAGAATGCTGATGCATAGTTAAATAATCAGGTCAGCACTATTATTATATTTATTGTTAGTGAAATTTTCACATAATTTATCTCTTATTCAGAATATTCAAAACTTCCTCTTATTCCCAGTTTACCAAGGTGTGTACAGGTATGGTTATGAAAAGCTATATTCTTTCTTTCATCTTTGAACTGAATTCTTTAATTGTTATAATTTATAATTCAAATTTCATCTTATGATTATCTTAGTTTTCTTTCGGATCGATTCCACACCCACTAATGAACTAGCATGTTGAGCAATGGGGAGCTATTCCCATAATCTGTTTTCCTCCAATCCCTCTTCAACTGCTAATGAGAAGTACCATGGAGACATCAGCCATTAGTATACATGGGCTGGTATAAATCATGGACCATGGATCATTGAGCATCTTTGTTGTAAAACAAATGGCCTGTGGTCAGTTAATCATACAAAGAAACATCTCCAGGGCCTCCTGGCTTTATTCATAACCCCTAAATCCGTTTGCAGTTTTATAAACAGAACATCTGTTAAAATATGCAGAAATTACAGTGATAGTCATTAACAGAGAGCTATAGAGCTTTGGCAGAGTTTTTTTTTTAAGCTTTTGATGGTAATCTCTGTGATTCATGCTTCATTCACATTCTTGCTATATCTCTTTTGTTCCCCTCTGTTCTTTTGGGTTACAGCACTTTTAACCCAGGACTGAAAAGTAGACATGTGTTGTCCCAGGCTAGGTTGGCACCGTGCCATTCTGCAGCATGACTGTAGCCCAGAAATGCTCCCTTGCAAAATCATGTATTTCGGGTATGCAATATGCCTAGTCTTAAGCAGCCAGAAGGTGAGAAACCCTAATTGGTTTCACACTTCTTTTATTGACCTTGGACTCTTGCAGTACTGGCATTTAACCAAAAGTAAATAGAGCTCCCCACCACCACCACCCCAATCTCATTCTCTCAAACTCTCTCTGGGTTGAAATTTTCACTGTGTTCACATTTAAATTAGCCTGGTGCAAGTCACCTCTAAGACGAAGACCAGGAAAAGTATGGTCATTGCCAAGTAACAAGATTTGATATGAGAATCTAGCTTGGCCCCCTCCTTGTTAAGTGAAGAAATTTTTATTCTACCTAAGAACTGCAGAGTTAGATAAACTGTCTATAGCCTTGGCTTTTTTTCCATCTGCCATGAATAGAAATCAGCAGACATTCCCTACAGAAATTGAAAAGTCACCTCTGAGCGTTCAGTGTGTCCATCACCTATCCTTTTCTATACGAGGTTTTATAAAGTCTCAGGCAGAATCACTCTAGTTTTCACCCTAATAGATCTTTCTAAACGGGCCCACAAGGGAAAAAGACAATACAATGAAGTGGAAAAGAGAGCAAACTCTGGAGTCAAACAGACCTGAACCTGAATCCCAGATTGGCCAGTTGTTAGCTCACTGTCTGCCCCAGAGAAAGTGAACTCTGTGTCCTGCTGCATTTCCCCATCTAGAATATTAATGCCTTCCTCATAAAGTTATGGGGAGGGTTCTAAGAGGAAACCCTGAGCAAAGCACCTAGCCACGTGTCTGACACATTGGTAAGTGCTCAGTGAATCTTAGATCCTAATTGTTGTTACTTTTTGTATTTTTTCTTAGTACTTATACATGATTAGCTGTGCCAATGGCACCCCACTCCAGTACTCTCGCCTGGAAAATCCCATGGACAGAGGAGCCTGGTGGGCTGCAGTCCATGGGGTTGCTAAAGAGTTGGACACGACTGAACGACTTCACTTTCACTTTTCACTTTCATGCATTGGAGAAGGAAATGGCAACCCACTCCAGTGTACTTGCCTGGAGAATCTCAGGGATGGGGGAGCCTTGGTGGGCTGCCATCTATGGGGTCACACAGAGTCGGACACGACTGAAGAGACTTGGCAGCAGCAGCAGGTGTTGATTTTAACATTAGTAGGACTTTGTTTTTCAATACTGATACAATTTAAAAAGGGAAAGTTGTTCAGTCCTGTCAGACTCTTTGTGACCCCATGCATAGACTATATAGTCCATGGGATTTCCCAGGCAAAAATACTGGAGTGAGTAGCCTGTCCCTTCTCCAGAGGATCTTCCCAACCCAGGGATCAAACCCAGGTCTCCCACACTGCAGGCAGATTGTTTTCCAGCTGAGCCACAAGGCATTCATTTGTCCCAGAATATCTCCTGAGCACCTGCTCCGGCAGTACTCTGCGGTGTTGTATGGCATGGGAACGTGGATCCTCTGGCGTATGTTTTATGTATAATTTTTGTTTATTTATTTATTTTTGGTTGCACTGGGTCGTCTTTGCTGCACACAGGCTTCCTCTAGCTGCGGCAAGCTGGGGCTATTCTCTAGTTGTGGTCTGTGGGCTTCTTGCTGCGCTGGCTTCTAGGTGCATGGCTTCAGTAGTTGTAGCATGTGGGCTCTAGGGTGCGGGCTCAGTAGTTGTCGGGAATGGGCTCAGTTGCCCCTTGGCATGTGGCATCTTCCCAGATCAGGGATCAAACCCATGTCCCCTGCATTGGCAAGTGGATTCTTATCCTCTGTACCAGGGAAGTCCGTTCTCTGGCATATCTTTATCAATCAGAAACTCATGGATATGAATCGGCATAGAACGTGTTATAGGGAAGATCCAAACCAAGGATTGTGGAACTTGAGGATCAGAGGAATAAATTACCCCTGGGAAGCCCTTCACTGGGCAAGGTCAGGGAAGCCAGGGTTTGAGAGACTTGACAAATCTCCCCCATGACATGTTGGGGAAAAGGGAGGTTAAGTCTCACTGGAAGATGAAAAACAGGTGAAATGAGGTGACAGAGTGGAAGAAGTTGGGATAACACAGGAAAGGCATGGGCCAGTTATCGTTCTGGGGGAATCAAAAAGGATTGAAGGGTAAAAGCCAATTAGAGAATCAAAACCGGACTCGGCAAGCCCCTGAAGACACAGGGGGTTAAAACAGAAAGCTCTTGAGACGGAAACTAAAAATAAGACAAATGCCTGTCAGGAAGGGAGTGGTTACGAAGGGTGACTCTGAGAGAAGATTAATGGCATGCGCGTTCCTTTCGCAGCCGCCCTGAGACAGGCTCTGGTTTTCTCCCATACCCATGGCATTTCCGGGCACCTGTGGCTGTGCGATTCCCTACCAATCTGTGAGCTCCAGTGGCTCAACCCAGGCATCTTTAGGCAGCAATGCTCTAAACTTTCAAAAGGAAAATTGCAGTTGTGCGTTGGAGTCTGCAGTGCCAATTAAAGTGTCAGGCTTTGAAGCAAACAAATACAGATAACAAAGAAGGGGATAATGTGTTAAAATTAGGTTCTCAGGAGTCCCCCCATTA
The DNA here is from genome assembly GCF_027580195.1 of Bos mutus. NCBI lineage: Eukaryota > Metazoa > Chordata > Mammalia > Artiodactyla > Bovidae > Bos > Bos mutus. Next base: position 97,751,122 of record NC_091623.1, on the reverse strand, counting down.
ATTTAGAGCTCACGAGACATTTGCTGCGTGTTTGATAAATACCATTTGATGACAGGAACAGGCTGGTAGTGGGAGATGCCCAGCAGACAGTTCTCTTTCAGCACATGGTTACAAATATATCTTGTTATATCATACTCAGCACAGAGGCAGCATCTTTCAGCTTTACAGCTCTTATGGCCATTAATCCCTCCAGGGGCCAGAAAGACAGGGGTTATTGTCCTCCTGCTAAAAATAGAGACAAGAAACAAAGCAAAGAGGGCTGGTTTTAAACATCAGGACAGCGAGTTCAATATGCATGGATCCCCCCTATATAATGTTCAGTACACACAAAGCTACAGGATAATTAAATCAACTGTGTAAATACCCAGAGGTGGTTAGTGGGGTAGCTTGTGGAAATGAAAAAATTAGCAATAGTGGCATGGATATTTTAAATAGCAATTATTTGCTTTATGTGATGACAAGAATCCACAGATGGTGCATCAAGTTATAAGCATCCTGAAAGCCTTTAAAGCATCATTGTGTTCACATTACGAATGAAAGCCCATGGGGATGTACATCAGAGCCCTTTATTCTGTTGACTGTAATAGACAGTGCTTGTTATTGCATGATCATGGTGGATCATCCCCGTGCTGTTGGGACACAGCAAGGATGTCAGGAGCTAACAATACATCAACTCCCAAAATTTTCAGAAGAGTTGAGCTGATTTCCTACTTACACCTTGAAAGGGGGATTTCCTCCAGTATGGACACGTGGACCAGTGACATCAGACTGATTCTTCCCCTTGCCAGTGGTTCCATTTCAAGTCACTGTCTTCTCAGGAGACCAGGAAAAGACCTTGAATAATGGCAGTAAGCACAGGTATATGGACTTACCAAGATTCGATGGTCCAAGTCAAAGCTTGGGCTTTCTGGCCAGATTTAGACAAAGAATGCCTTCTGGCAATGGTAGCCACCAACAGGCACTTGCTAAACTTGGTCCGTTTTATTTTCTACCCTTGTTTGTATACGGGACTGCCCAAATTGTATATTTACTCATTCTTCAGCAAATCTTAATTAAGCATCGGCTATGGGCCAGGTCCTTTGCTGCTCTTTTGTTAGAGAAATAGTGTCTCCTGTGGGTTATTGTCACTTTGACTTCAGGGATCTTATTTTCTTGTTTCCCCCTGCTTGTGTTTGGCACATAGGGAGCCTTCCAGGAGTGTAAATGGAAAGAAAGAGAAGTATCTGCCATTTGTAGCTACCAAGGCAGTCAGATGCCAGGGAAGTGGCTTTCTTGTCTGCTCATCACCCATACCTGTTCCTTAATAAAAACTGCATTGCCCGTGGTGAAGGCAGATGGGTAATTTCAAGTTCTGCTCATGCCATGCTTTTATAATCATTTGACTGCCAGGCAGTTATGTATATAGACTTGGAAGCATGGGAGCAGATCACCTGAATGCCCTCCTTTAACTAGTACATGTGGACCTATCATGGAGATGCTTTTTTTTTCATTTCATTTCCCTAAGATGATGCCACTGCATTTTGAAACCCTCTTCAGATGTCAGATCCCTGCAGGGCCACTCTCATGTGGGTGTTCTCATCCCATGGTGTAGCACCATTTGAGTCAGCAGCAACAACCACCGAGGGAATGGCTGCAGTGGGAGAGGTGAAGCAGAAATGCTTACTAGGCAGGAACTGGGCAGCTGCGTGCAGTACTGAAATGCAAAGTGGCCAAAAGTAGGGCTCGCCTGTGTGCATGTGTATACCCAGAGCATGTGTGTTGATAAAAAATGATAATCACCAATGATGGCAGAGCATTTATGGTGTTCCAGACACTACTACACTAGGAATTTTATGTATGCTGTCCCATCTAATCTTCCTAAGAATCCTTATAGGTATTTTCCCTAGCCACATTTATGGATGAAGAATATATCAGTTTCTTATCAATACTCAAGGCCATGAAACTAAAAGTCCATGATCTTCATCACTATACTATATTGCTATACAAATATTTAATACAACAGGATTAAAAGATTGAATTGTTGATGGACAGTTGGATAGGAATGGGAAATTATTCCTTCTTGCCTCCATGTTTTCATTTATACAAAAATATGGAGGGGAGATAGAGGCAGAAATTACTGTCAGTTGTCTTGATTTTCCTGCTTTAGAAATTAGTTCAAATCCATTTCATAGCCTCCCAATGAAATTAATAAATTGGATGAGTCAGTGGCTCTGAAAAAAATCTGAAATTAAAATTAAACTCCACTATATTAATATGGTGATTATTCACATCCCTAAAATAGAGACAATTTGTAAGGACTGTTTTCCAAACCCTAAGTAGAAACAGAAAGCAATATGATGTGCAAACATTTGGCAATGGCATTTGGTATTGGAGGAAATCATTTGTGCAATTACCTTTAGAGTCTGACCAAATTGGGAACAAATATTAGCTATTTTCCTCATGTTTTTCTGGGCTTACTCAACTGCTGAGTTATTGGAATTACGTACATTTCTGAGAAGCTCTGTACTTGTCTATTTAATGAAAACTAAAAAGGAGGTGGACATTCACACTAACCCACTCTGCTTACAGCTCTGCTTTAGCATTTTTAAAATAAAGGGTAGTCACTTATTAGCTTAACTTAAATGCTATTACACTTTGATTGCAACTGGCACTGGGTGAAGGTATCCAACTAAACTTGGGTCGCTGCTAACAAGCGTAGGAGATAAATTTCTCACTTATCTCGTCTTCTCAATGAGCATTTAGTAAAAATCCACCATTTGCTGTGCAAAGTTCAAGCACCAATTTTATTTACTAATACAAATAAATAAAGAGTAAGATTCAGAAAACGAAGATCATGGCATCTGGTCCCATCACTTCATGGGAAATAGATGGGGAAACAGTGGAAACAATGTCACACTTTATTTTTCTGGCCTCCAAAATCACTGCAGATGGTGACTGCAGTCATGAAATTAAAAGACGCTTACTCCTCAGAAGGAAAGTTATGACCAACCTAGATAGCATATTCAAAAGCAGAGACATTACTTTGCCAAAAAAGGTCCGTCTAGTCAAGGCTATGGTTTTTCCAGTGGTCATGTATGGATGTGAGAGTTGGACTGTGAAGAAAGCTGAGTGCTGAAGAATTGATGCTTTTGAACTGTGGTGTTGGAGAAGACTCTTGAGAGTCCCTTGGACTGCAAGGAGATCCAACCAGTCCATTCTGAAGGAGATCAGCCCTGGGATTTCTTTGGAGGGAATGATGCTAAAGTTGAAACTCCAATACTTTGGCCACCTCATGCGAAGAGTTGACTCATTGGAAAAGACTCTGATGCTGGGAGGGATTGGGAGCAGGAGGAGAAGGGGATGACAGAGGATGAGATAGCTGGATGGCATCACCAATCTGATGGACGTGAGTTTGAGTGAACTCCAGGAGTTGGTGATGGACAGGGAGGCCTGACGTGCTGCAATTCATGGGGTCGCAAAGACTCGGACACGACCGAGTGACTGAACTGAACTGAAGATTAATTTTAGTTCAAGCAAGGAGTTGCTTTGGGCTGGCCAGGGCTCAGCGGTAAAGAAACTGCCAGTGCAGGAGATTCAGGTTTGATCCCTGGGTTGGGAAGATCCCCTGGAGAAGGAAAATGGCAAGCCACTCCAGTATTCTTGCCTGGGAAATGGCATGGATGGAGGAGCCCGGCAGGCTATAGTCATTGGGTTTGCAAAGAGTCATATACGACTGAATGACTAAACAACAACTGGGAGTTGCTTGCTAGTTAGCAAAAGAAGACTAACAATTTTTATGAAGAATATCAAATTGTTTCTCTAAGCTAAGCTGTAGTCCTTAGCTATATACAGATATCTTCCTTTTGCCCCAGTCCCATTTGTGGAGCTAAGTTGAATTAAAGTCCAATTCTAATGGTCCTTTTGGGGGGAAAGCTAAAGGACAGAGGTAAACCAAAGTAGATTTCCTATGGCAGTGCTTCTTAAGTAGGTGTTGAGAATTTCCTGAGACACATATCAAAATGCTATTCCCAAGCTCTGTTCAGTGTCTATTAAATCAGCATCTAGGATGGTCGTCTAGAAACCTGCATCTTTTAGCAGGATCCAAGTGAAGCTGATATACACTTAGTCTGGGGACCACTGAGCAAACAGATTTTCCTGTGTTTGGATACAACAACTTCAGCTCTTGCCTTTGGTCTTGGCACTGTGTTGTAGCCCAGTCTAGCTCCAGGGGCAGAAAACCTAATTATTTTAGCTTATTGGCCATTCTTAGGTCCTGTACACTGTTTTTATCACTAATCCTAAACATCTATCAGTCAACTAAACAATTCCATTTGGGAACAGGCGGCAATATTGAGTAATGGTTGGGAGCACAGACTCTGGACCTGGACTTCCTGGGTTTCAGTCCCAGCTTGACAGCATACACGTTTATACACAGTGTATTCTTGGCCAAGTGGCTGTGTGATCTTAATTCCTGTAAGCTTTGATTTCTTCATTTGCTATAATATGAGGAGAGTAATAATTACTGAATTTATAAGGTTATCATGGGTATTAAATGAGTGGATTAATTTAATGAATTAAGACCTTAAATCCTCTCTTCTCATCTACAATTACTCTCTTCATTATTTCATTTCACTTTGTGACTTGAAACACTGTTTAAATGCTAACTACTCCCAAGTTCAGATCTTTAGTTCATTCCTCTCTCCTGAACTCCAGACATACATCCAGCTTCTCCAGGTCTCCAAAGAAGACCTGCTTTCATGTTCAGTAAAACATCGCAGACTTCAAACTGTGAGATGCTGATCATTTCCTGAACAATCTTTTTCTACCTGCAGCTTTCTCTGTTGATAGCCACTGTATTCTTCTAAGTTTCTCAAACCAGAAACCTTGGGGTCATCATTGACTCACATCCCACATGTAATGCATCAGGAAATCCTATTAGCTCTTTCAAATCTATTCGAAACCCAATCTCTTTTTCACCATTTCTACTGCTACCCTGCTGATCCAAGCTACTATTTCACAGGCATCATTGCAACAATACCTTGCTTCCACCTTTTCCTCTGAGCCCCAAATCTCTTCTCTATACAGTAGCCAGACTGATTCTTGTAAGAATTTAGGTTTGATCATGTCACTCCTCTGTTCAAAATCTTCAGTGACTCTCCATCTTGCTCAGTGAGAACGGGTCCTTATGGTGGGACTTCAGTTTCCCCTCTGAGTTCACTTTTGTTGCTTTCTCCCTTCTCCACAGTCTTCTTGCTGCTACTTGAATTCACCCATCCCCAGGGCCCTAAATCTTGCTGTTTTCTCTGCCTGAACTGCTCTTCTCCCTGATATCTGTACAGCCAATGTCTTCACTTCCTCAAGTCTTGATTCAAGTATTGTCCTTTCAGTGAAGCCTATATTGACTTGTTGTTCAGTTAACTCAGTCATGTCCTACTCTTTGGGACCCCATGGACTGCAGCACATCAGGCTTCCCTGTCCTTTACTATCTCCTGGAGTTTGCTCATATCCATTGAGTCAACAATGCCATCCTACCATCTCATCCTCTGTTGCCCCCATCTCCTCCTGCCCTCAATCTTTCCCAGCATCAGAGTCTTTTCTGGTGAGTCACCTCTTTGCATCAGGTGGCCAGATTATTGGAGCTTCAGCTTCAACATCAGTCCTTCCAATGAATATTCAAGACTGATTTCCTTTAGGATTGACTGGATCTCCTTGCAGTCCAGGAGACTGTTAAGAGTATTCTCCAGCACTGCAGTTCAAAAGCATCTATTCTTTGGTTCTCAGCCTTCTTTCTTATATATATATTTTTTCTTTCTATATTGACTAATTATTTGAAGTTGAAATCCCCTTCCACCTTTGGCTTTCCTGATCTGCCTTAACTGATCCTATTTTTTTTTCTCATAACAATCTTCTAATATACAATATACTTTATCATGTTACCATTGTTATTGTTTATTATATATCCCCCCACACTAAAATCTGTGCTTTAAAAAAAAAATTGTTGTTTATGCTGTAACCTCCAATGTCCTTGAACAGTACCTGGCATATAATAAGTGTTCAGATATTTCTTGAGTGGATGAATACATGAGCAATTTGGAGTTGACTTAGAATATAATTTAGCTTCTCACATATTTCTGTATTGGCTCTTGAGCTGTTTGACATTTTTTGTCACTCTGTTGGTCAGAAATCTTTTGGTTGAAGGGCTGAAAAAATCCTTCTGAAATTTTGCTTAATCAAGATTGGCACACACAAATTTAGAAGTTTTAAAAAAAATAGCTTCAGGTAAGGCTTGATCCAGAGCTCAGCTAATTTCTAATGCTAATTTGTCTGCTCTGCTTTTTGTGTAGACCCAGCAGTGGTTCCAGGCTCTCCATTTGTGGTAGAAAATTGGCTGTCAGAGTACAAGGCTTCACATCACCTTAAATCCTTAGGAAATATCTCCTTACATATCATTAGCTCTGTTTGGATTCTGTACCACCATCCCTATGTCTATTCCCTGTACTCAGTGAGATGGAATACCTATTGGACATAAGCCAAACTGGGTCTAACTCTCATGCTACACGAGCACAAGAAAGGAAAAAGAACTGATTGTTGACAGAAGAAGGAGAGAATGGTTGTTGTGGAAATGTTGCAGGAAGGGGGACCCTTTCCAAGGCCCAAAACTGGGCTCTTGTCTAACATTCAGAAATGAATTGTCCGAGGAGACGCATGTGCTGACAAAGTAGGAGATTTATTGGGAAAGGACACCTGGGTGGAGAGCAGTAGGGTAAGGGAACCCAGGAGAACTGCTCTGCCACGTGGCTTGCAGTCTTGGGTTTTATGGTGATGGGATTAGTTTCCAGGTTGTCTTTAGCCAATCATTCTGACTCAGAGTCCTTTCTGGTGGTGCAGGCCTTGTTCAGCCAATATGGATGCCAGAGAGAAGGATTCTGGGAGGTGGTCGGATATGTGGTGTCTCCTTTTGACCTTTCCCAAACTCTTTTGGTTGGTGGTGGCTTACTAGTTCCGTGTTCCTTAGCAGGACCTCCTGTTGTAAAACAACTGATGCAAATGGTTACTGTGGTGCCTGGCCAGGGTGGGCGGTTTAAGTCAGTGTGCTTCCCCTGACAGAAACAGCCAATGGTATGGTATAGTGAGTTCATGCTTATTAAGTAAAATATGATAGCATAAGGTTTGGGGGATTCAAGCCAAAATAACATATGGAAGAACTGATGGATTTCATCATTCATTCAAGAAGTGGAATAGCATCTGCAAAAGCACAGAGGTATTAAAATGTTTGACATGTTTGGAGAGCTGTGAGGGGTTGGCGTCAGGAAGGGAAAGTAATATGTTGGAATCTTCTCAGTGTAGCAACAAAAGTCTGGACCTAACCTTCATTGGTTCAAGTTTGGGTTATATATATCTATTTAGGCCCAACCCACTCATTATCGAGAAGGGGATAGACTATGCCAATTAGCAGTTCAGGCCTTAAAGATACACACACACCACACACAGCAGCTTAGACTGAGATAAAGGAAAATTAATATTTTCTTAAGAGAAGAGAGGAGAATTGATGCTGAAAAGGCACCAGAAGCAGAAAAAGACCTGTAAATCATCTCAGAATAGGCCAATGAACCAAGATATATTGTATGGACATAATTTTAAAGTTATATGACATCATGTGCGGTGGTGATAATGTGAGATACAGTGTGAAAATTGTAGAATTCCTGCCACTTTTCTTCAAGGCCTGTGAGATTTCACTCCAACAGTACTTTTCCCTTTGCTGTTCTGCTTGTGGATCTAATCAGGAAATTGAGGATTAAAATTTGAAGTCCTGACCCTTCTCCTAGTGTCCATTTTATTCAGCCCTAAAGCAATATTCTACATCCTGCTTCTCTTCAGTGCCAAGTGAACAGTCATAACCTAGTCCTTTATTCTTTCGGGCATTGGCCACATCTTTGGAGAAGAAAACGTGGCTGTCTGATCCAAGGTGTTATTGGGGGGAATATTCGGACAGGGCTCAGTGCAGAGGTGCCTGTGGGTTAAAACAGACTCTCCGTGCTTGTTGCACATTGCGTGCTCATCCCCCTTTGCACGCTGATCTCTGTTGCCTTGCTGGCGTAATTAAGCCCTCCCAGTGCTGCTGCCCCAGATTCTAGTCCATGGGTATGGAGAGCCACCCTCACCCGTGCCAGCCCCCAGCATGTTCCCTTGTTAAATTATGCATATGCTAATGAAGTGTGAAAATCAGCCAAATAACAACTCTTTCTAATCACTTAAGGTCCCAAGAGTAAAGGGGCTTTTTTTTTTTTCCTGTTCTCTTTATTTTGGGGTGGTTGTTATGATTTGCAAGCCAATCCAAAGCACAATTCTCTGGGTGTTTCTCCTCTCCTGGTTTCTTTCCACAGAAATGAGGGTAATTGGCAATCTCACTTCTACCTCGAGTGAGGAGAGTCTTCTGGAAAATCAGTGACCCACTGTGCCCTTTTCATTTACATCTAGGGCTGGATAATCCCTAGTTTTACATTCATACACAGAGCAGTCCCCAAGGGCAATTAACTAGACTACATTATTTCCTGCCCCCTGGAGGGCCAGTGTTTTGAGAACATCCCCCCAGAGATGGTGCATGCCAAGGCCCTTGTGTTGTGATTACATTTTACTTTTGCATCTTTCAGTCACGTCTCTGAGCCTTGTCAAGTCCATCCACCACCCTTGCAGACCTAGTAACTTTGTCTGGTAATCTGGGCCTTGCCTGCGTCTCTGATCATCTTCTATACTCTCCTCCCGGTCACTTGCCTAGTACCTCACTTGCTTTGGTCCATTTGTATGCAGCTCTCCCTCTTCTTAGAAAGCTTTATCCACAGATCTCCTTATAGTGACTTCCCATCCTTCTGGTCTCAGCTCAGTTGTCACCGCTCATTCATCAAGGCCAATCCTGACCACATAGTTAATGTTGAATCCCATCTATCATTATATCATTTCATATGATACGTTTAAAGCCCTCCTTACTGATTTTGCCCCATCCCTTAGGTTTATTGCCTCTTTCTCCTGTGGGCAGGAGAAGTTGACTGTCTCCTTTGCTGCCACATCACCAGGCCCCAGCACATGCCTGGCACACACAGTCAGTGTCTTTGCATAAATCATTAGTGTTTTTTATCTTTGGACAGTTTCTCATGGCTGTTTTACCCTAGACTATTTGCTCCTCCAAGGAAGGGGCTTTGTTGTGTTTATATTTGTTTTCCACATCGACCACGTGTGCTAGGTATGCTTATAATACAGACGGTTACTTGACTCCAAAACCACTGATGACAGTGACTGTTTTACTGGAAGTTTTATGGAGAGACTTGTGGGAGGGCTGCATCACACAGCCTGCTGCCTCTTTGCTCTGTCCCGTGACTTACCCACTTGCCCCCAAGTTTCGGGTATTTTTTCCTTCCTCTTCACCCTCACATCCCCTCTGAAATTCTCTTTTCCCTTCCTTTGTCCTGAGAAAATCAGCTGTTGCCCTCAGCTTCCACCCTACACAGCAAAACAGAAGTCTCCTAGTGATCTGAACAGTGGCCACCTTTTGTTCCTCAAGCCCGCTCCTTGGGGACCTGAGCTCACGGCAACATATTTGAGTGAATAAATCACGGCAGAGATGTTATCTTGGTCCTGAGTCCTTTTTTCATTTTATTCATTTATTCAGCAAACATTAATGTTTTAGCCAAGTGCTGGGGGTACAACAGTAAGCGAGATGGATTTCCTGATGCTAAGGTCTCCTGATGCTAAGTTTCTCAGGGAGAAACTCAGGAGGATGAACGAATGCCATGGTTTGTGGGAGCTTAACCCCCAGAGCAGAGAGACTTGCTTCTGTTATTGCAGGGCATCTCGTTGTAAAGCAAAGGACTGTCTTTCAAGAAAATCCTTCACCACAGATTTTAAAGGGCTTGATACTATGCATCAAATGGACAATTAATGAGAACTTACCGTATAGCACAGGGAACTCTACTCAGTGCTCTGCGGTAACCTAAATGGAAAGATAATCTAAAAAAGAGTGGATATATGTGTATGTATAGCCAATTCACTTTGCTGTCACCTGAAATTAGCACAACATTGTAAAGCAACTATACTCCAATAAACAAATAAGTTAATTGACTAAAGGGCTTAGCTACCCTGGTGGCTCAGATGGTAAAGAATCTGCTTGCAGTACAGGAGACCCAGGTTTGATCCCTGAGTCAGGAAGCTCCCCTGGAGAAGGAAATGGCAACCGACTCCAGTACTCTTGCCTGGAGAATCCCATGGACAGAGGATCCTGGTGGGTTATAGTCCACAGGGCCACCAAGTGTCAGACACGACTGAGTGACTAACACTTCACTTTTCCAAGTTACCTAATGCTAATTATCTGCCCAAATTCCACCTCCCTACTTTGGAGAACAATGATTTGTTTTAACAGGGATGAACTAAAGAGAAAAAATGGTTAATGTATGGAGTTTACCATCACCTGTGAAAGTTGAAGCTGAACTGTATTTTTTAAAGTTTCAGAGGCGTTTTTTTTCTTTTTTCCTCCAAGACACAAAATCTAGCTAGACTCAGAGGAAGCCAGCATGTAGCTGAACTGCAGGAGAAAGCTGGAGGCAACTCCAGAGATGTTGACACAAGAGCCTGGAGGGAAGAGAGACCAATTCCCATCAGCAGCTGGAAAAGCAGCTTTCCACCAAGTCTGCTCGGTTTTAACGCTGCCTCCTAGAGCAGAGATGGCAAAGAGAGTTAGCCCCTCTGCGCCTGACCACAGTGGCTCGAGGAAGAAAGAGATGTGATGCTTAGATCAGAGATAATTTGTGTTTTTGAAGCAGAATGTTATTACCAGTCAAGGTTTGAACTTTAAGAAGGAAAAATACGGGGATTGGAAACTAGTGGCCCATAAGCTGAACTCTGCCTAAAGATGGCATTCATTGGCGAGTATAGGTTTGGCCCACTGTTTAAATATTTTAAATAAGTTGCCAACATTTAAAAATCAGGTGATTTTTAAAGGCGTGTGTGTACATGCTAAGTTGCCTTAGTAGTATCCGACTCTTTGTGACCCTGTGGACTGTAGCCCACCAGGCTCCTCTGTCCTTGGGATTCTTCAGGCAGGGATATTTACTTATTTATTCATTTGGCTGCTCCAGGTCTTAGTTGTAGCATGTGGGACCTAGCTCCCTGACCAGGGATTGAACCTGGGCCCCTGCAATGGGAGCTCAGAGCGTTAGCCACTGGACCACCAGGGAAGTCCCCAAATCAGATGATTTCATAATATCCATATTTCCATCTTTCCTCGAAAACTCAGATCCCCTGGCCACAGTGAGCACATAGACCCTTCATGGCCACAACTAGCAGAGTGGGCCGGGTGACACTCCTGCTGAGACCCCTGGCTGCCACAGTGCCTCCCCAGCCTGCTCTATTCACAGAAATTAGTTGTCAGGCATCTGAGTCTACAACCCCCAGCACAGGCCGTGGGAAGGAAAATAACTGAGTAGTCATAAGCACTGTTTTTATTTGTTTGATTTTTGACAGACCTGAAATTCAAACCTAGATCTGCTACTAAAGAGCCCGCTGACCTTGGACAAATATGCTTCAGTGTCTTCATCTGCAAAAGGGGGTTTGTTAGAAGAAGTACTTCATAATGTTGCAAGGCGTGAACAAGATAAACCCTACAAAGCATTAGGCATTGGACTGGGATTAGAAGAAGCTATAAAGTAAATAATGTGTCTTCATTAGCTTGGTCATAAAGAAAAGTTTGCTGAGATGGTTGAATTAAAGGGAACTGTAGAGGTCCCACCCTTTTACTGCTTTCAGGAGTCTTTTCACTTGCTCTGAAGACTGATCTGTAAGGAGAAGGAACCTGATAGGTTACATTATACGCAAATGTGTCTTCATTTTTTTTCCTCTGCCGGTTTGAGGGGCTACATGAAGAGATAGGGCATCAAATCAAATCATCCCTCTTTGAATAACACTGAGAATGAGTCAAGGAATAAAACAGATTATTTAAAAAAAAAAAAAACAACAAAAAAAAACGGGAAAGAGTTGTAAACTAACTCAGAGAACACAGAGGGCAATATAAATATCTTCAATTGCCTGTAAGTAACCTGGCCCCCAGAGCAGCTCATGGATGGTTACGTGGTTGTCAGTAGCTCCCTGGGTGCCCTGAGTGATATAGCAGCCAGGGGTTTCAGGAAAGGGGGGTGTCTATCTTATCAGGATACGGGATGCACAGGAAGGGGCCGACTTCCTGATGGGTACCTGGCTGACTATCTCCGGGAGCACTTAACTTGACAGTCTGGGTGAACCACAGTAATGCGTTTGAAGCAGTGTTCGCTGAAGCGTGTGCCTCAGAGGAGCGGAAAGAAAGGGACAGAGAGTGGGGGCTGTTCTGGAGCCATCCTGCAACTCAGAAATGGCCCTGCTGAGGAACTTCTTCTCAAGAGTATTGTGTACACTCTGGGTTCTCTTTGCTTCTCTGTTTGTAATCCAAACTTTTGTCCAGTGCTGAAACTTCATAATTCTGACTTGTTAGTATGTCTAAGACTGAACTCATCAAGTCAGTGACGCTCTGTAAAGTTAAGGTATGGGAACCTTCTTTTGTGAGGTGGTGATAATTACCGCAATAGAAAAATAAATGATGTTTTAGTATCTGTTTGGCCGCCATTCTTCTTAGGAACTAAAATTTGGGGGAAAATAAATTGCATTGATATATTTGTCAGTCTGATCTAGTACTTTTAGTAGTAAATTTAAGACCAACATATAGTCACATTGTATGTATTTAGAATTCCAGTTCTGAATTGATGTTCTTTCTGATCTGCCTTTGCCAGAAGTTATGATACTTATTATGATGTGAACAGGACAGATAAGACTGTGGTGGAGGAAATGTTCCATTCTCCCAAGGTGGTGTCTTTTTTATATATTTTTTTATTAGAGAATAGTTACAGTATTGTGATGGTTTTTGCCGGACATCAACATGTATCGGCATTAGGTATACATATGTCCCCTCCCTCTTGAACCCCCCAGCCTCAGAATGGCATCTTGAATCAACTGTACACCAGGGTTACTAGTGCTAATATGTTTCTTACTTGATTGAAATAGATCTGGAAGAATTTTCACTCATACCTGTTTTTCAGGGTGACATGGAAATATCCTTGACATAACAGTATTGACTATATTTCTTATACAGATACATCAAAACTCATTCTGTTAGGAGATCAAGATTATACTTGTCCCACTCTTAGTTTTAGTTACTGAGATTCCGTATGGAATTCCAGAGAGGTAGGCAGGTAGTTTGATAAATAGATCAGCCTTTATTGAGAAAACCTTCTTTACACATAGCTCCATAATACAGACAAAACTGGAAGTTGGATGAAACTTTAGGGAGAAATTAGATGGGAACATTCCATTTTCTTATTTTCATTTAAAAAAAAGAAAGGCTAAATTTTTAACCAGCCTGTTGTTCTTCTCTTGGGAGGTTTTGAGGTATCTTCATCAACTTTCACCGTTACTGAACATCATCCTCATTTGTAGGCCAAGTTCTGTAGGTCTAGGATTATCTGCTGAATCAAACACACAAAGACACACAGAAAAAGAGGCACATACACACCCCTATCTTATTTCTCCCTGATATCCTCCTGATGTAGGAAGTTACCCATCTGGTTCACTAAGGCAGAAACTCAGCTTCTTGCTGCTTCTGCCCACCAGCCAGATAATGACAGAATTCCTGCAGAGCCCTTGGATGGCGTTGCCACTTAGTGGTTAACATCCTTGGTCCTGAGAGGCTTTGTCTCCTATTCGCAGAAAATCATTACAGGGACTTGTGCGTCTGTTTTTCTGCACTTGTGTGTCCAGTGACAGTTGCAAAGAAAGGCACCTACATTCAAGAAATTTCTTTTGTGTTAGATGAGTGTTTCTAAAACTATTTATAGCCATTGACATTAATTAAGACTACTGTGGTTTTCACTAACTAGAAGAATTATGTGGACTGTAGAAAATAGGAAGAAATGCAGGAAAGCATAAATGGAAAAAAATTTTAATTATTTATGCTATTTAATCAACAGTTGAAGAGAAAATGATAGGTTAGGAACACAGGATTCCTAAAGCAACGAGAAGTACATTCTGTGAACATTTTGGTGGAGATGTTTTTCCCTTTATTCCACACATATGTCTTTTTGTTTCCCCATCTATTTGTCATGAAGTGATGGGACCAGGCGCCATGATCTTAGTTTTTTGAATGTTGAGCAGGGAGGCCGGGCATGCTGCAGTCCACGGGTCGCAAAGAGTCGGAAACGACTGACCAACTGAACTGAAGTCTTTTTGAACTTTTTATTTTATATTAGCCAATTAACAATGTTGTGATAGTTTCAGGCAGACAACAGAGGGATTCAGCCATACATATACATGTATCCATCTCCCCCGACTCCCTTCCCTTCCAGGCTGCCACATAACATTGAGCAGAGTTCCCAGCACTGGACAGTGTGTCCTTGTTGGTTATCCATATTCAGTATAGCAGTGTGTGCGTGTCCATCCCAACCCCCCAACTATTCCCTCCCCCACTCTCCCCCACCCAACAACTATAAGTTCCTTCTTTAAGTCTGCCTACACATACCTTTTCAACAAAATGAGGGCTTATACTGTAGTACACTCCTTATACAGAGCCCAGGATACTTCCAGTAGTAGCATCTGAAAATCTTCATCCTTGTTGGTTATTCAGTGCAACCTGAGTCATAACTTAAACCTGGAGATGAGACTGTGGCCGTGACTGCATCTGTCGTAAAAAACGATCACAAATATGTCATTGTCATCTTCTATCATATGGCTTTTTTATGCATAATAATCTGCTTTATAAGTGTACCTTGTTTTATTTAATCTAGCTTCTATTCATAGACACTTGGCTGTTTCATTTCTCGATATCTTAATAATATTTACTATACCTTCATAAATGTGTATTTGGGGGAAACTTCCTAAAAAGTCACTTTAAGTCAGAATATATGACAGCAGTTTGGAAGAATATTTTCTGTATTGATAAATCATCCTGTATCCATGTATCTATCCACACTTAACCCTCCTTTGTCTCTCTTGATCTCTTTCTTTCTCCTCCCCCTGCCTTTTCCCTCTCCCCCCAACTCTTTCCCTCACCATCACACACACACACACACACACACACACACACACACACACACACACCCATCTCTCTTTGGTTAAATCAAGCACTTGATGTAGTGAAATAACCAAGGGGTGTTCAGAAACCAAGGTGGTCACCATATCTGAAGCACAGATTGGAAAACTATGAGCCAACTCTATTAAAAAAAAATGGGCAAGAAAGAAAACAACTATTCTCGTGTTAGAGGATCTCATGCCTTTTGTTATTGATACAGTGTGTTCTGTACAGTGAGTGAAAATCAAGAGAAAGCAGAAAATCTGTTACGAATCAGGAGTCGGGCAGTCATTGATAAGTAGACTGAAGTATTGATTACTGTGAGCATCTCTCTTGACTCTAACTTTGTAAGTCGGGGAGAGATCATGGGTGTAACACAGAGGTGGGGAAACTTCTGCATCCTGAGCATCCTAGATTAATACTGAAACTGGGACAGTCTAAATGGAAAGGGGTTCAGAATGGCATCTTTATTTTGATTTGAAGCATCAGTGTCAAGACTTTCAATATCCTTATCTCTAGTTCTGTGGCAGTGGATGGGGAAAAATCTGGATTGGTCCAAAATCCCCTTTATTCACAGCATCTTCCTTCTCACTTTGTTTGAATCTCAATTGGCTTAGATCTGGTGCAAATGAACTCTTTTCATAAAGTATCACATTAGGGCAGCACTGCCTCTAGGAAAAGTTATGATCGTTTGAAAGGGAAACTTATTTTTCCACTGGTAATAATTAAGCACTCGATACTTCTTGTTTAAAACTTTTGCCTTGTTTTCCATTTCAGATCTGTTATGTTCTGTTTTCAGGGAAAATGCCTTGCCTTGGGGTTATGTGGAGCCAGGTACGCAGATAAAATATGAAATGCTTGCTTGCGCATCCATTTTCCAAATATCCAGATGTTTGTGTTCATGCAGACTAAATATCCAGGTGGTCCAGTGACTGCACACATTCAAATAGCTGGCATTAGACAGGCAACTGTAATGCCCAAGTTTTCTTCTTTAAGCACGTAACTCAGAGACATATTTTCACGTCTGTTCATGGTAAGTTAAGAATGAAAACAGAGAGAGAATACTATAGTGGCCAGGAGCAAAGTTTTAGACTTAGACCTGGGTTGGCGTACTGACACTACCATTATTAGCTGTGCAGCTTGAGGACGAGTTTACTTAATGTGTCTGTTTTCATTTCCTCACTTGTAACATGGGGATAATAATATATAAACGTGATGCTGCTGCTGCATGTTTGAGGAAGTAATTCCATTTAAAGAGCTGAGCATAGTCCAGAGCCAATAGTAAGTGTTCTGTCAGTAGTATTAACAGTTTTCATCAGCAGCAGCTGGGACGTGGATGAGAATTGGGAGGAAGGTGACTTGGCACCAAAGACTCTAGCCTTATGAAGCCATAGATATTCCTATTCTTCCATGCGATTCAATCAACATATGTATTGTCTTAGCCATTTTAAATGAGATAAGATATACACGATTGAGTGAATGGATGAATGAATGAAATGGACAACAACAATGCACTACTGTGTTCTGGATAGTATTTGATGTAGACTCAGGGAACAGAGTTTTAATGGATCAGCACCTGGGTAAGAATGTCTCACCAGAGAGAATGCTAGCAGCAAAAGGCACAGTGATTAATTATCTTTTTATTTCATGCCTTCAACAGGCATCTGAGATTCTGTTCTGACCAGGCACTAGAGCAAAGCATGGGGTGTTTGGAGGGAAAAGGAACAATCTCAGTAGGCTGTAGCCTAGAGTGGGAAAAGGAATATGCCGAAGATAAAGTTCAGTTCAGTCACTCAGTCGTGTCTGACTCTTTGCAACCCTGTGGACTACAGCACACCAGGCTTCCCTGTCCATCATCAACTCCTGGAGCTTCCTCAAACTCATGTCCAAGTTGGTGATGCCATCCAACCATCTCATTCTTTGTCATCCCCTTCTCCCACCTTCAACCTTTCCCAGCATCAGGGTCTTTTCCAATGAGTCAGTTCTTCGCATCACATGGCTAAAGGATTGGAGCTTCAACTTCAGCATCAGTCCTTCAGGACTGATTCCAATGAATATTCAGAAAGATAAAATTAGAAAATGTTATACTTAGCATTTGGGTCTTTTTCTGGCAAGTTGAGGGAGTCACTTTTGCTATAGGACAGTCTGAACCACTGCAGCATTGCATCCCGAGCACCCTAGGGTCTGGCAGTAGGCAGTCAGCATACATTGGTTCTCAATTTTAGAAACACAAGAGTCTCATTTTTAATTTTTATTTTTCTGACTGTATAAATTGTGTGCATGTTTTCAATAATTTTCAATATCCCACAATCAAGTCATTGATTTATTCATGCTTTAGATACTTTTTTAAACATGTTCTCTTTCCCAGATTTTATGCTAGGCACTGATCCCAGAGATAATTAAGACTTGTTTGTTTCCCCCACAGCTCTACCAAGTGTTCCGCACATAATAGGTTCAAAATAAATGGTAGTTCTGTATTAAAAGAACAAGTGTTTTACTGTAGGAGAAAAAAAAATCTACCTCCCTATTATATCATTCTTGGCAATTATGTTTCCAAAACGATTGGATTGAGCCAGTCTATAGAATACAAGAAAGCCACTTAATTTCGTGTCCAGTCTTTCCAATTAAAACAGAAACTAAAATGTGTTCCCTGAAACTCAGCAGCACACCTTCATTCTCAGCTTTGTCCAGAATGTGTACTATTAATGTAGGAGATGATGCTGTCTATTCAAGACGTTGGACTGAGCAGAAGGAGGGAGGCACACACCTGCCTTATGCAGAGCCTATGACTTTCCAGCAGCAGCAACCAAAACTCTTCATTTCAGCCTAGCTAATTATGTAGGACAACCTGCACCTTAAATTGAAACTGGGGATGAGGCTATGACCAAGCGTGTGCCTGTGATGTTTATGAGCTGTAAGGTCATCGCAGAAAACAGCAAGGAACATAGTTGTAATAGACTGTTGGCCTCTAAGGAAATTAATAATTAAATTTTATCTTCTCCCCGGCATGCTTCAGTACCACCACTATGGGTCTTTAGACCTGGGGAAACTACACCTCGGTAATAACTGGCCTTATCATCAGGCTGGCAGTCATTTAATATGCTGCTTTGTCTGACACCAGTCGTGAACTGCAGTGTGGGATGTCAAGGTTTTTGCAAATGCCAATCTCATGCCTCATTGTACCTTGGGCCCAGGGTTCAGATCTCACGATAGGAAATAAAGAATCCACAGCGGGCTGAGTAATCCATTTCTCTGGAAATGAGTTGTAGGCGCAGTCCTGTTTCCAGCAGCCAGCCCATTCAGTCTCCAGTGTTATCTCCAGCAGAGCTAACATCACTCTCAAAAGACCAAAGCAGGAGAAATTCAAGTGTCACTGTGTGGACACCATCTAGATGGAGTGCTATTTTTCAGTCTTTGGCTTATGGTGCTGACTTGACAAGAAAAATCAGAGCCGAAATGTCATTTCCAACTACTTTTCTTTGAGTGATTTCCCAGACGGCTTGGCTCAGCCCACGAATCAAATGGCATTTTCCTTGCTGTTGGTAAGCGCTTACTGTGTCAACCAGCTGTGTTCCTCCTGCCCCACACTGGATGCCCTGTGTTAAATGTGTTCTGATCAGCTGGCGGCTATTCCAGGGACCCACACAGCAGATTGGAGTCCAGCTCTGGTTTTCCATAGATGGGCAGTCCTGCCCCACTAATGGGGATTTAAGCACCTTCCTTTCAGGCAAGACAGCAGGTCGAGAATATAAGGCACAGATGTGTATGATTAGATTTAGAGTTTTCCAAATTGTTGCTTAAACACCTTCTGTGGCCCAGCTCTCTATTTTGATGACTGGGCCATTTGCCCCTGGTTTAGACACTTGAGACACTCACCCCACCTCCTCCCTTCACTTCTCTTTGTTATAGAAAATTCAGGAGAGAAAAGACCTAGGAGGAGTGAAAATTTAACTTGAGAGATCTTGACTGAATGCCATCAGTAAGATCAAGAATGAATAAAACAGTCTCTAAAAGGAAGAAAACGAAGTGACAGGGCTGACAACAGCCTTGACAATTTTCACTCAAATGGCCTCCAAGTAGGCTGCGATATTTGAGGTTAGCATCATATGTGGATATCACATTTGTGTCTTTATCATGACCTTCCTAATCATGTCATGTCCCCTCACTGGGAAGACTCTGATGCAGACAGTTGGGGGTAGGAGAACTTTTATTTTCTACATTGCAATTTCGTTGAGAAATCTGGCCCCCTAAAATCTATTCTGGAATTTTAAAACTATTTTAAGATGATGTACTTTATGAAACCTTGATAAGCTCTTTGGACACTTTGGGAAGGAGATGGATAAAAAATAGTATTTTCAGTGAATTTATCACTAAACCAGGATAGAAATTGTTATTAGTAATGCTGGATGGAACGCAACGAGTTGCTACAGCTTAAGGAAGAAAGAAATGTACCAATTGTATACAATTCTTATAGGAACGTACTCTTTTTAACTTTTTTTTTTTTTTTTTTTTACACTAGATCCTTATTGGTTATCCATTTTATTTTTTATTTTTTTCTATTCTTCCAATTTTATTTTATTTTTAAACTTTACATAATTGTATTAGTTTTTGCCAAATATCAAAATGAATCCGCCACAGGTATACATGTGTTCCCCATCCCGAACCCCTCCTCTCCTCCTCCCTCCCCATACCATCCCTCTGGGCCGTCCCAGTGCACCAGCCCCAAGCATCCAGCATCATGCATCGAACCTGGACTGGCAACTCGTTTCCTACATGATATTTTACATGTTTCATTGCCATTCTCCCAAATCTTCCCACCCTCTCCCTCTCCCACAGAGTCCATAAGACTGTTCTATACATCAGTGTCTCTTTTGCTGTCTCGCACATCGGGTTATTGTTACCATCTTTCTAAATTCCATATATGTGCGTTAGTATACTGTATTTATGTTTTTCCTTCTGGCTTACTTCACTCTGTATAATAGGCTCCAGTTTCATCCACCTCATTAGAACTGATTCAAATGTATTCTTTTTAATGGCTGAGTAATACTCCATTGTGTATATGTACCACAGCTTTCTTATCCATTCATCTGCTGATGGACATCTAGGTTGCTTCCATGTCCTGGCTATTATAAACAGTGCTGCGATGAACATTGGGGTACACGTGTCTCTTTCCTTCTGGTTTTTCCTCAGTGTGTATGCCCAGCAGTGGGGTTGCTGGATCATAAGGCAGTTCTATTTCCAGTTTTTTAAGGAGTCTCCACACTGTTCTCCATAGTGGCTGTACTAGTTTGCATTCCCACCAACAGTGTAAGAGAGTTCCCTTTTCTCCACACCCTCTCCAGCATTTATTATTTGTAGACTTTTGGATCGCAGCCATTCTGACTGGTGTGAAATGGTACCTCATAGTGGTTTTGATTTGCATTTCTCTGATAATGAGTGATGTTGAGCATCTTTTCATGTGTTTGTTAGCCATCTGTATGTCTTTTTGGAGAAATGTCTATTTAGTTCTTTGGCCCATTTTTTGATTGGGTCGTTTATTTTTCTGGAGTTGAGCTGTAGGAGTTGCTTGTATATTTTTGAGATTAGTTGTTTGTCGGTTGCTTCATTTGCTATTATTTTCTCCCATTCTGAAGGCTGTCTTTTCACCTTGCTAATAGTTTCCTTTGATGTGCAGAAGCTTTTAAGGTTAATTAGGTCCCATTTGTTTATTTTTGCTTTTATTTCCAATATTCTGGGAGGTGGGTCATAGAGGATCCTGCTGTGATGTATGTCGGAGAGTGTTTTGCCTATGTTCTCCTCTAGGAGTTTTATAGTTTCATATATATTTTAACTTAATTTTTATTGGAGTTTCATTGCTTTACAATATTGTGTTAGTTTTAGCGCCAGCAAAACGAATCAGCCATACATGTATCCCCTCTTTTGGACTTCCTTCCCATTCAGGTCACCACAGTGCTTTAAGCAGAGTTCCCTGTGCTATACAGTATGTCCTCACTAGTTATCTATTTATATAGTACCAATAGTGTCTCTGTGGCAATCCCAAGCTCCCAATTCCTCCCCCCCACCCCTCACTTTCCCCCTTGGCATCCATATATTTGTTGTCTATGTCTCTCTTTCTGCTTTGCAAATAAAATCATCTATATCATTTTTCTAGATTCCACAGGCATGCGTTAATACACAATGTTTGTTTTTCTCTTTCTGACTTACTTCACTCTGTCTGACAGTATCTAGGTCCATCCACATCTCTACAAATGACCCAGCTTCACTCCTTTTCATGGCTGAGCGATATTCCACTTCATATATGTAGCTTAGACTTAAAAGTGGCAGGCAGTTTGGACCCTTATCTTGTCCAGCATTCTGCCACTTGTGTGATTCCTTCTAGGATCGCCCTGCTGAGTGATCCTCCAATGTTCTATGAATAGCCTCAGCCCTCGAAAGTTGGAGCCCTCATATTCCTTCTCCAGGGAATCTTCCTGACCCAGGGATCGACACTGCTGGGCACTGGCAGGCAGGTTCGCTACTACTGAGCCTCCAGGGAAGCTCAGGCTGTTTCTCCCTCTTGGCTATTGTGATTAACCCTATGTGAACATTGGTGTACAAGTAGCTGAGTTCCTGCTTTCAATTCCTTTGGATATACACACCTAGTGGGGGAATTGCCAAGTCATATATTTATGTGGGTATATAGTTTCCCCAACGCCACTGTTGAAGAGACTGTCTGCTCCATTGTGCGTGCTTGGCGTCTTTATATGTGTGTGGGTTTGGCTCTGGGCTGTCTATTCTGCTCCATTTGTCTACATGTCTGTCCCTGTGCCAGTATCACACTGTGTACTATAGCTTTGTATAATATTTTGGAATTGTGATGCTTCCAACTTTGTTATTCTTTCTTAAGAGAGCTTTGGCTATGCTGGGTCTTTTGTGATTCCATATAAATATGGGGATTGTTTTTTCTGTTTATTTAAAAATCCCACTGGAATTTTGATGAGGACAGCATTGACTCTGTAGATCTCTTTGGGTTCTGTGGAGGTTTTAATAATACTGCCTGCCAGTCCATGAATGTAAAATGTCTTTCTACTCGTTTGTGTCTTCTTTAATTTCTTTTATCAGTGTTGCATAATTTTTGAGTACTAGTCTTTCACCTCCTTGATTAGGTCTTTTCCTAAGTATGTTTTTTTAATACTATAATAAAAAGGATTGTTTTCTTAATTTCTCTTTTGGATTGTTCACTGCTGGTATATAGAAATATAGTTGATTTTTGTGTTTTGATTTTACATCTTGCAACATTGCTAAATTTGTTTATTAGCTATAATAGATTTTTTTTTAGATTTCTTTAGGTAGAAGATCATATCATCTGTGGATACTTCGCCTCCTTGTTTTCTGATCTGGATATATTTTCTTTTTCTTTCCCAATTGTTCTAGCTAGAACTATGTTGAATAGAAGTAGTGAATGGGCATTCTTGTCTTGTTCTAGTCATAGAGGAAAAGCTTTCAAACTTTCCCCATTGAGTGTGATATAAGCTGTGGGATTTTCATAAAACTTGAACAGTCCATATGAATCTTTGAATCAATTTTTAAATTTCTACCCAAAAATGCCACCAGTAGAGTGTTCATAGCAATTGCACTGAACTTGTATATGAATTTGGGTTATGTATACCAACCACATTTGGTAGTGTTAGCATCTTAACAGTATTGTGTTGACTATAGAACATTGACTGTCTTCCCATTGATTTTTGGTCTTTAATTTCTTTCAGCAAAATTTAGTTTTAAGTGTGCAGTCTTATATCTCCTTGGTTAAATCTATTTCTAAATGTTTTATCCTTTTTATGCTATCAATAGAATTATTTTCTGAATTTCCTTTTTGGATTGCTTATTGCTAATATAGAGGGGAAAAAACCTGATTTTTGTGCATTGATTTTGTATAGTGCAACTTTGCTGAATTTATTTATTAGCTATAACAGATTTTTTTCCCTGAATTCCTTAGGGTTTTTTAAGATCAAGTCACCCACAGATGGAGATAGTTTTACTTCCAATTTACATTCCAAATTGAATAGTTTTTTTTTTTCTTACCTAATTGTTCTAGCTATAACTTTTAATGCCATGTCAAATAAAATGACAAAGCAGATATCTTTGTCTTATTTCTGATCTTAGGGGAGAAGCTTTTAGTCTTTCACTAGTGAGTATGATATTTGTTGTCGTTGTTCAGACGCTCAGTCATCTCCGACTCTTTGTGACCCCATCGGCTGCAGCATGCCAGGCTTCCCTGTCCTTCACCATCTTCCAGAGCTTGCTCAAACTCATGTCCATTGAGTTGGTGATGCCATCCAACCATCTCATCCTCTGTCATCCCCTTCTCCTCCTGCCTTCAGTCCTGCAGGAGTATGATATTAGTTAAGGATTTTTCATAAATGACCTTTTTTGAGTTCAGAAAGTTTTATAACTTCTATTCCTAATTTTGAAGAAGGAAATGGCAACCCACTCCAGTATTCTTGCCTAGAAAATCCCATGGACAGAGGAGGCTGCTGGGCTGCTGTCCATGGGTCGCACAGAGTCGGCCACAACTGAAGTGACTTAGCATGCATGCCTGCATTGGAGGAGGAAATGGCAACCCATCCAGTATTCTTGCCTGGAGAATCCCAGGGACAGAGGAGCCTGGTGGGCTGCTGTCTATGGGATTGCACAGAGTTGGACATGACTGAAGCGACCTAGCAGCAGCAGCATTCCTAATTTATTGAGTCTTTTTTTTTTTTTTTTTTTTTATCATGAAAAGGTGTTGGATTTTGTCAAATGCTGAGATGATCATGTGTTTTTTCCTTCATTCTATTAATTTGATGTGTAGTGTATTGATTGATTTTCAGGCCCTGAACCACTCTTGAAATCCTAGAATAAATCCCACTTGGTCAGGGTGTTTAATCTTGTAATAGACCGCTGAATTCTTTCCCTAGTATATTGTTGAGGATTTTTGTGTCAATATTCATAAGAAATATTGGTCTATAGTTTTCTTGTAATATCTTTGTCTGGCTTTGGTTACCATAGTAATGCTGGCCTCATAAAATTAGTAAGGAAGCGTACCCTCCTCTTCAGTGTTTTTGAAAGGCTTTGAGAAGGATTGGTATTAATTCTTCTTTAAATGTTTGGTAGAATTCACGATGATTACATCTAGCCCTGGGCTTTTCTTCATTTCATTACTAGTTCAGTCTCTTTGTATGTGTCTATTCATATTTTCTTTCTTCTTGAGTCAGTTTTGGTAATTTGTGTGTTATCTAGGAATTTGTCCAGTTCATCTGGGTTATCCAGCTTTTGATGTATAGTTGTTCATAGCAGTCTCTTATAATCTTTTGTATTCCTGTAAGATTGGTAGTAATGTTAATGTACTCATTTTTTAAAATATATATATTTGCCATCATTAGGGTGTTTTCTCCTGATTTTTACTAAAAACTGGATCCAAGAAGCTTTTGCTGCTTTGTCCTGGATCTGACTCTGCATTTCTTTTACTCAGTTTAAGATAAATTTAAAAGGTACTAGTGGTAGTGATAATAATAGCATCAATAATAGCTGTTGTTGTTTGTTATTTAGTCACTAAGTCATGTCCGACTCTTTGCCACCCCATGAACTGTAGCCCACCAGGCTCTTCCGTCCACGGGATTTCCCAGGCAAGAATACTAGAATGGGTTGCCATTTCCTTCTCCAGGGGATCTTCCCGACCCAGGAATCGAACCTTTGTCTCCTGCTTGGCAGGTGGACTCTTTACCACTGAGTCACCTGGGAAGCCCCATGCTTTCCATGTGCCAGGTACCGCGTGTGAAACAGTTCACAGACATCAGCTTACTTAACTCTGATAAAAATCCATGGGATAGCTATTACCATCCTATTCTCTCTGTTTTTAGGAAAACTAAAACACAGTGTAGTTCAGTCATTCACCAAATTAGAATATCAAAGATCTCAGAGAATGAAAAACAGAGAAATTTCATCTTGCTTGGATTAGTCCAATACTTAGGAGTCCATAAAATTCACCAAACCTACAAAATGGACATTTTCTCTCATGTTTTGCCTATAAGTACTAAGATATTTTTTGTTTTTGTGGCTGACATTACCCATTAGCACAGATGTCCTGGGTGGGGGAAAAGGGGAATGTGGAAGAATGAAGTATTTGTAAGAAGAGATGATCTTTGAGGATGGCCTGTCACTAAGTGCTAGGGAAACAGATAATCTGGATAACTCATATTAAAACAAAAGCTCAACGGCAAATAAAAATGGCCTCTGTGGTTAAGATATTTCAGGCAAAGCCGAATCACTGGAGAGACAATTTTCACTAATATAGCTGTTTAGTTGCTTTATTTTTTATATACAGAACAAAACTTAGAGACCACCCAAATGTAGAGCAAACTGAAAGGATATAAAAGAAAGAAGGGATAGACTTTGATTGCCTTTGGGCTCTGCGTGTCATTCAGTCCACTTACTCTGTATTCTTCAGACAGCATTTATTTTAGTAGGTAGGCCATAATTTGTGATTTTGGTGGGTGTACTAATATAAAGGAGAATGTACTCTGTTTCCCTGGTCAGCCAGACACTGAACAAGGAAATGCAGAAGTGGAGACCCTTTCCACTGATTTAATTCAATGCTGGATCGTGTAAACCACAGTCTGAAAGAAGAGCATGAAGACTGGTTCTGCTTTGTGCAGATTTTTTTGAAAAGATGAAATGAGAAGTTCAGGGAGAAAAGATACCACCTTCCCAGAAGTATACCAGATATATTAATCATGGAACATCCAAAAAGAGTTCCTGCAACACAAATGATCGGACCCATGAGGGTCAGTTCCCATAACCCATTGCGTTTTCCAGGTCACTGTCCATCAGCCGGATAATACTGTATAATCCCTTATGCTGATTTAAAATTCCATCAGAGGGAAGTAATGTGTTTCTGTTCTGGAGGTTTGCTATGGTAAATGCATTACTAGATTAACTTTATCTTCACTATTACAGGGGTCTTTTAGGTGCTAATACAATTTTAAAATAAAACAAAAACTCTTCTATTTGAAAATGTGCTATTCACATCTGAACTCATTTGTGATGTTTATTGAGTACTATTTGACATCTGAAAAGCTCATATCATGTCCTTTACAGGCAGAGGAGCCTTCACAATAAAAGAAGTAGACAGTCAAACCTTTAAATGATATGGGATCAGTCTAGTATTGGGCCCAAATGAGGTTTCATCCTTACTCCTTTGTGTATTCTAATTTTCTGATAATGAGCAAGGTTGGCTGTTCTTAAGCTTTGTTGCCACAGACATCTTGCATCAAAAGAAATCTCACATGTGGGTATGAATAAATAAAGTAAGTGAAGGTGCCAGTTGAAGAAGGAAGAAGACTGTCTCACTCGTCTTCTCTATATAGGCCTGGAGGGGTTCCAAGGAGGACTTTGCAAGGTAGTTTTCTGGCTCCATTATTGAAAAGCATTCCATTGAAAGGAATTCAAATGCGTAAATGCATTCCTATAATAATAATGAAAACAACACAGAAGGATAGAGACCAAACAGTTACTATTCCTACCTTCAGCCTCCACTCCCCTGACCAGAGGTCACTACTGTGAGCAATTTTGTGGGTATCATTATGTCTTTTTTTCTGTATTGAGAAATGATAAATATATGTATTGCTAATTAATGTATAGTTTTAGGATTTTAAAATATACATTCTGTGTGCATTTAAGTTCCATAAGAGTCTTTGTCTGTGTTGTTCATTAGTTTATCTAGTGTCTAGAACAGAGCTTGACACATAGTCAAAGTGTTAGTCACTTAGTCGTGTCTGACTCTTTGTGACCCCATGGACTATAACCTACCAGTCTCCCAGGTCCATGGGATTCTCCAGGAAGAACTCTGGAGTGGGTTGCCATTTCCTTCTCCAGGGGATCTTCCTTCTCCAGGGATCAAACCTGGTCTCCCACATTGCAGGCAGATTCTTTATCTTCTGAGCCACCAGGGAAGCCCAAACATATAAACCATTAATAAATGTTTGCTGGGTTAGGGACTGAATTATTCCACAACTTGCATTTTGTGTTCAGCAATAGGTCTTAGAGTTCTTTCTTAGTACATTTAGAGCCATCTTATCCTTTTTAAAGATTGCATTGTATTTTATAGTATGGATGTTCCAGAATTCAACACCTTTCCTACAGGTATATTTCTAGTTGTTTCTAACTTTCTACTATAAGCACGGCTCCAGTGAATGACTCTCGATGACTCTTTGCCATCTGTCATGTACAGGTACAAGTGCATAGTATCTTTGAAGAGGGGGTTCTGGTTTAAAGGATGTACACATTCTGATTTCCTTTAGGTTGATCCCTAGATTTCTTTCTCTTCTACCAAATGACAACAGAGAAGAACTGATTTGGTAGAAAATTGATCATTTGCCACTACTTTGTTGATATTTAAGTTTGTAACCTCTGCTATAAATCATCTACAGGGCAATCCCTTCTATTTAAACCACATGGACCTTTCCCCAGATTTATATTTGACTTAATTTTAGCTAAATCCAAGTATGCTTCAGGTCAACAGGTTCTCATGTAATTGACCTGACAGTTATTGACAGCACAAGATAAGTCTTTAAAAAAAAATTAGTAGCACCTGTTCACAATGAATTTATTGTGTTTAGTGATCAGAAGCTGAGACCTTATCATCTGTCTCCAGGTTGTCAAGCCACTTATCATGGCCTTTGAAATTTCTGTATTGGTGCTGAGTGATGAATGAACGTCAAAAAGGTGTTTTCCTGCTTTTTCAGTCATCTTGGCTATTGACGATGGCCAGACCACGGGATTAGGCCTGTCTCTAGAATTCTGGCACTGGGAGCTTGAGGTCTAAGATAGGAGAATATTTTTGAATGTTCTCCTCCATCTGATGCTATCTCAGAATAATTCAGCTGGAGTGAAATCTCAGTACAATTTCTATTTATTTGTATTATCGTTTCCACAAAGGGAAAGCTGTCTGTGGCTTTCACAATGCAGAGAGCCTTGTGGAGCTTGGCTGGCCCACCATGCGTAAGTAGACTCTGATTTTGATTAATAAAGAATGTCTCCGTCCATATGGGGCTTTGCCTTCTTGTGTGGAGGTAAACAAACAAGTCACTCCCTGTAGGCTGACCTTTCTGGAGAGCTGCAAGTCCCCTGTACGACTGCTCCTGCCTCACTGAGCTAGTTCCTGCCCCCCAAATACATTCTGCTCTCTGAGTCCCGCTTGTGCTGTCACCGCTTCCTGACACCAGGCCCCATGCATTCTCAGGTCACCGCTCAAATGACACCTCCTCTGTGTTTATACCCTCCGGTCCACACAGCAGGTTTACTTGCTTCTTCTAGTCTGGCCCGTGGCCCTTGGCATTTTTCTCTGTAATGGTACACTGTAGGAAATTTGGAAATATAAAGAAACACAGAAGGAGGAAAATTAAATTGCCTGTTACCACACCACCTAGGAACTTCTATTAATTTTTTGGTATGCACCTTTCCAATATACTTGTTTCTATGTTCAATATATTAAATATATTTCTATACAAAGATATATATTTCAATGTATTTGTATACAGATATAAATATATAGTGTACATACTATATTAGGGCTTTCTTTGGCTCAGGGGTAAAGAAATCCACTTGCCAATACAGGAGACACGGGTTCGATCCCTGGGTTGAGAAGATTCCCTGGGGAAGAAAATGGCAACCCACTCCAGTATTCTTGCCTGGAGAATTCCATGGACAGAGAAGCCTGGCAGGCTACAGTCCATGGGGTCGCAAAGAGTCAGACATGACTTAGTGACTAAAAAACAACACCAACATACTGTATAAAACTATGTTTATATATCATTAACAGTGTAATGCAACTACTTAACAATATATTATGAACAATTTCATATGTCATAAATGTTTTCAGTATTTTATCTGATGCTTAGGATAATTAAAAAATTATTCTCCATACTTATACATCTAAGTTGCTCCTGAGTTTTTTTTACTATAATTCATAATGCTATGGTAAATGTCCTTTTGATAAATCTGTGTATACATACTTGATTATTTTCACAGAGTTAACTTTTACAACCGGTATAACAAAGTCAGAAGACAAGTGCATATGTATTTCTAATGATTTTGATGAGTTTTACTAGGTTTTATTGTAACACCTGCCAGAATGAAAGTCATGTATGTACCTATTTTTCAATCTCACTTACCTGTAATTTCTTTCAGAACAAGAACTTGCTCGTGTTTGTGTTTATATTGTCTGAAATAGTGCCTGACCTATAAGAGATGTAAAGGAATATTAAATAATTGAATGGAGAGAAAAGAGAAAAATTGGTGGCATGTGGCTCATGGCACTTGAAGTTTATCCATAAACTAATCCATATCCTATTTAAAGCAATATTACGCAAGGTGTGTTCCGTGTCAGGAAATAGTAATTAACTTCCGTTATGGTCCTGGACTACAATTCTCCTATCCACACAGTGAGTCTAGTAAGGGAGTTAGACAATACAGGTTAAATAAGCAAAGAAGAAATAATTAAAGTTTGTGATAAACACACAGGAAATAAACAGGATACTATCATAGAATAGTGCAAACTTTAGCCTGTATCAGCATCCCCTGGAGGCTTGTTAATACACAGATAGCTGCCTCTCTTTTCCATCCGAATTCCTGATTCAGCAGGTCTGGGGCAGGGCACAGGAGCTTGTGTTTTTGACGGGTACCCCACTCCAGTACTCTTGCCTGGAAAATCCCATGGATGGAGGAGCCTGGTAGGCTGCAGTCCATGGGGTCGCTAGGAGTCGAACATAACTGAGCGACTTCACTTTCACTTTTCACTTTCATGCATTGGAGAAGGAAATGGCAACCCACTCCAGTGTTCTTGCCTGGAGAATCCCAGGGACAGGGGAGCCTGGTGGGCTGTCGTCTCTGGGGTCACACAGAGTTGGACATGACTGAAGTGACTTAGCAGCAGCAGGTGGCTACAAAAGCTTTGTCTAAAGAGAAGATAGCTAAAATGAGATCTGAAGGATGGGGAGGGAGAGGCATATAAAGTCTCAGAAACAGTATTTCAGGCTGAAGCAAGAGCATATGTCCAGAAACAGGAAAGGCTTCCCTCATTTAGGAGCTGGGAGGAGGCCACTGGGGCTGGAAGGTACTGAGGAAGAGAATGATGAAAGCTGATGTCAGAGGGGCTGGTTTTAGCACCAGATGATGTTGAGCTTAGAGACCATGGGGGAAGGTTGAATTTCACCTTAACACAGTGAAACACCAGCAAGGATTCTAAGCAGAGAAGGAAGGAGCTGTCATTCATACTTTAAGGAGATCACTATCTGTTGAGAGAAGAAAGGATGGAAAGTTAGCAGGAATAGCATGAAGAGGTCAGATTTGGAGACCATGATCATGGACTTGGGTGAGAGATGAGGTTGACCTGACCTAGGGAGTGACGTTGGAGATGGTAAGAAGGAAGGAATGAAGCTCTGTTTCAGCCCCCCAAAATGTTTGTGGCTACCACAAATTTGGAACCAATTTTTAACTGCTAGATCTTTCAGAGCCTCTGAAATGGAAATGTTCATTGTGACTCCTAGGGAGATATTTTTCCCCAGAGCTGCTCAAGCAGTTAAATGTCTGTCATTGGGCAACCTAGAGGGGTGGGATGGGGTGAGAGGTGAGAGGGAGTTTCAAGAGGAAGGAGACATATGTAAACCTAGGGCTGACTCATGTTAATGTATGGCAGAAACCAACACAATGTTGTAAAGCTATTATCCTCCAATTAAAATTTTTTAAATGTCATTGGGAGTTGATTGCTGAAGCTTCTGCCATTTCAGAGGCTCTGGCCCTCTGTTGGCCTCAGTAGCAGAGTCATCCTGTCCAGTAGGAAGACTCACTCTTCATTCACATTCCACCTAAGCTACAGAGTAGGGCAGTGGGCAGTCATCAGTCTCCTAGCTAAGGGTGGAGATGGTCTTGGGAGCACAGTGCCATGGACTGTGCCTATAGATTAGATGACTATAGAGTCTGTGCATTCTTTGGATTCCTTGAACAGGTAAGAATAGGGGTGTATGTGAATCCAGTTTTGAGGATATGAGACCCTTTCATGCATATGGCTATTTTGTGACTGCCTCCTCAATTTAATCTTTTAGTGGAATCTCGACATATGCAAGGAGGAACTCAGGAATGCTACCTGAGACATTTTGTGCTATTACTGTTTCTGCTAAGCTCTTCGTGGGCGCCACAGGGCAGGGGAGAGGGATGGGAGCTTTCACCAGATGAGAATTGCTTCACAACTTACCGTGTGTGTGTGTGTGTGTGTGACTTTGAGCACTGAACCCCTCTGAGCTTCAACTTTGTCATTCAAAACTGGAAATAATAGTATTCACCTCATGAAGTGCTTCTGGAAATCCACAAAGTCATTCAGATAAAGATTTTAACACAATATTGGCTATAATAATAGTTGCTACTATTATTAGAGGAAATTATGTGTTTTCCATCTCAGTTTTGATCAGATGTTAGCTTGTCTGTCTCCAGCTGCCTAAAACCTCAGACCACTGTCACACCTCTTCCCCACCTTTGTTCACAGTTCTTCCTTCATGGGATGGTCTTTTACACCAAGTGATATGTCTGAAAAATGGTCATTCCTCTAGACACATATTAATTTAGAGAAATTTCCTCTTGTGTTTTTTCCAAGGCATCTTATTTAAAAGTGGAATGAATTTTCTTCTTTGGGACTGGAACTTATTTCTTTATCATCAGCAAAATATCTCAAAGACAACTGAATATTTGATAGAGCAACTTTTCATGAGCTGGTAGAATTAGCAAAGACATCCTCTGCATTTAAGCGAGGCACAAATTTCAGGATGTAAAATGGATGCTTTACAGGAGACTCCATTGGTTCACTCTTTTCTTCCTCAGTATTAGTAACTTAACAACCATTTTCTTTTAAAAGAACATCTTAAAATAATTTTTTAATCACCAGACTGTGACAAGTGGAGACTCTGAAAAGATGTGCCCCAAACAGGTGGTCTAGACAACTTTCTCAAGGTGACTCTCTGCTGGACTTGTACGTTACAACATAAGAAATGGTGTGTGTCAGGGTGACTTAATTAGGTGACTTAATTAAAGTCCTTCTGATGTCTATTTGGGAGAACTAATGAGTTTCTTTTATCAAATTTATTCCAAGCACTTCCTGAGATGCAAAATCTGAATTAACTAACTTCTCTATAAATCTGATGAGGAAACCAAGTTCTAAAAATAACATGTGCAGTGCTGGAAGGATCTGGATGAAAGCATAAAAGCCAGCTGAGTGGATGTCAAGAAAGAATGTCTGATCTTGATGTTTTCAAGCTTGGCTCAATCGAAACACTTCTGCAACTTAGAGTAGTACAGGTGTCCTCAATAATAAGTCAGATGCCAACATGAAGGGTTGGATTCACTTCACATTATGGAAAGTGTATGTTGTTCCCTCCATGTTCTGGGTACTGCTCTTTGAATACAGGAGTCACCTTGAAATTCAGAGGAATAAAGAATAGAGAGTAAACCTTATTTCTCTTATGCTGTTACACCTCCTTGATGAAGTTTTTTTTTTTTTTTTTTTTTAACCAGAATGGTAGCAATTCTGAAAATTATCCAGTACTACGTGGGACACACACAATGGCTAGACATGGGTTTCCTGTGCTCAGTCTCACTAAAAATGTATTTAAAGGCTTTCAGAAATCATATCAAAACTGTATTTTAACTTATAAATGGAGACATTAACGGGCCTACTGTGGTTATTATTTACAACTGTGAGTCTGAGTGACCTTTTTGAAATTAATATTCAATTTTCTACAACATATAAAAAATCCTTACCTAGTTGGAACTTTAAAAGACTATAAATTTGCTAAAGTAGTATATCTGACACTTTTGATAAAATCTGCTTATTCCTTCTGAAACCTCTGTTTCCAGCTATGCATTTTCTACCAAGAGTTAAATTGTTGGCCTTATTAGCTCTTCGTACTTCTGAGAAGAATAAAATTCTTAATTGTGTTTCAATGAAATATGTAGCTAATTTTTTATTCATACTTGTAACTATTGATGGTTTACACACACACATATAAATCATTCTTTGTGGGGTTTTCTCTCTTTCTTTAGAGATGGAAATCTAATCCGTTAAAAAGTAAAATCCAACTGGGAAAATTTTAAAGACATTTAATGACTTTATTTAATGACTCAAAAATCGGGCAACATCCTATCTAGCAGATAGAAGAAACTCCAAAGAGGTATACAAAATGGAAGGCTATTATAGGCAGAAGAGGACAGGACAAGAAAATAGTAGATTATTTCTTCTTTGGAGGACAGAAAGGGTCTATCAGGCAGATTACCTCACTGGTGTTGACCAGGAAATTCCAGACTGACCAGTTAAGATTATATTCCTGGGAGAGGTGGAAACTGCAGTTAGTTTAGGTATTGTCTTGGTTTGGTGACATGAGCTTAGCATTAAGTGACTCCATAGGGGGCCTGTTGGCTATTTTTAAACAATTTGCTCCTTTTGATCAGACTGTCAGCTTAACTGAGAGATGTCATAAAAAATTAAGGCATTAGCGCCCTTCTCAGCTACTTCTCTGTAGTTCTCACAACTTTACTGATCCTCTGTGTGATATTCACAGGTCATGGTGTTGCAGAAAGGGGGACCCCTTCCAGGGCCCGAAACTGGGCTCTTGTCTAACACTCGGAAATGAATTGTCCAAGGAGACACATGTGTGACAAAGAAAGAGATTTTATTGGGAAAGGGCACCCAGGTGGAGAGCAGTAGGATAAGGGAACCCAGGAGAACTGCTCTGCCGCGTGGCTTGCAGTCTCGGGTTTTATGGTGATGGATTAGTTTTTGGGTTGTCTTTGGCCAATCATTCTAATTCAGAGTCTTTCCTGGTGGCGCACACATCATCCAGCCAAGATGGATGCTAGTGAGAGGGATTCTGGGAAGTGGACAGACACGCAGTGTCTCCTTTTGACCTTTCCCGAACTCTTCCGGTTGGTGGTGGTGGCTTATTAGTTCCCTATTCCTTATCATGATCTCCTGTCATAAAACAACTCATGCAAATTGTTACTTTGGTGCCTGGCCAGGGTGGGCGGTTTCAATCAGTGTGCCTCCCCTAACAATGGTATTTGGGTTTTCTTTTATTTGGCTGACAATCTCTCTGGAATTCATAGGTCATGACTTTTAGGGTCACACTTCTTTAGTAGATAATTTTCTTCATCCCTTTTCGGCATTGAAGTCATAAAGAGATCATTTTCTTGGTGGTTAGCAGCTATGAAGATGCATTTAAAGCTTTTGAGAGAATACAGCCTGCCAGGGAGATGACTATTTGTTGTTCAGTCGCTCAGTCAGAACTCTTGCAACACCATGGACTGCAGCCCACCAGGCTTCCCTGTTCTTCACCATCTCCCAGAGCCTGCTCAAACTCATGTCCATTTAGTTCGTGATGCCATCCAACCATTACATCCTCTGTTGTCCTCTTCTCCTCCTGCCTCAGTCTTTCCCAGCAGTCAGGGAAATGACTATGCCTATTATTAAGTAGACTTCCCTGGTGGCTCAGACGGTAAAGCGTCTGCCTGCAATGCGGGAAACCCAGGTTCAATCCCTGGGTTGGGAAGATCCTCTGGAGAAGGAAATGGCAGCCCATTCCAGTATTCTTGCCTGGGAAAATTTCATGGACCAAGGAGCCTGGTAGTTTGCAGTCCATGGGGTTGCAAAGAGTCAGACATGACTGAGCGACTTCACTTTATTATTAAGTAGGCTAATTCCCAGTGTTTGGAGTGTACTTCACAGATGTGGTTCCCAAGACCCAACCCAATCTAAAATAAGTTAAAGAACTCACTGCAGGAGTCACCTTCTCAAGCCAAGTTGAACTGAGTTTCAGCTTCCTCACAAGTGTTAATCCAAGAGCGTCAGGGGGTGTTGGTTGCAGCACAGACACCTCCTAGCTCAGCTAAAAGATAATCAAGGGCTGTCCTATTATTGAGATCAAGTTTGGCTGGAGTGCCTAGGGATTTTCACTGGACGGCTATTGCTTTAGCAGCACATTTTGCAGTATCTTTAAGAGTTAAAGAGAGGTTCCTGATCATAGTTTCAAGGACATTTACTCCTGGCTTAGCAAGTAGGAACCTGCCAAAAAAAAAAAAAAAAAAGTAAATCCTGAATCATGAAAGCTTCCTGGTAGGTTCTTTCTAACTCAGTGATGCAAATTCAGGAAAGTTGACCAGTGGGGTGTCTCAGTTTGCTTGTGAAGATTTATGGACACAGGTAACCGAAGAGGCATTGCCTGGTTACGTACTAGCCATCTAGGCATTCATAAGCCCAAGGAGAATGAATGATAAACAGTACAGACAAGGGTAATTCCCATCAGGGCACAAACCTCTCCCATTAACGTGGCACTGTTAATACACAGTTCAGACTTTTTGATGACAAATGTACCGGTCTGAAAGGTAGATTTCAGACCCCCCTTGTCAATGGCCTAGGAGATGTACTTGATGACGTTATCTTTCTAGGTCAATACCAGAGTACCGAAGAGAAAGGGAAGAAAAAAAAAATTTAGCCCCAAAGTATGAAGTTTCTGACCCATCTTCTTGGGGGAAGCAGTCTACCTTGATGTTAGCTACTTATCTCCCTAGTCAGTTACATTTGGAGATCTCCAACATTTCCATAGGTCCCAGGGCCAGGTGGAGCCTTCTTCAACTGTGAGATGTGCCCCCTGTGAGATGAAACTTCAGTTCAAGTCCCTGAAGTCTGCCATTTAGGCAGTGAGGAAGATGGGTTATAATTTCTTCCAAGGAGATTCAAGGGCAGTCTTTGTTCTCAGTGATTCTAAATAAGAAAGATGGGAGAAAATTGGGAACATTAGTTTGGAGAGTCAAAGAGATATTTAAGAAAACTAGAAGAGTTTGGGATCTGGTTCAATTTAGAAGCATATGTAGCAAAACCTTAAAGACAGTTAACAAGACTAGAATCTAATACCTACAAAAGTACAGACATAATTTTCCTGTGTACAATTGCCTCCATTTTCTTTCAAAGATAATCACAATAAAACAAATTTGTTTGCATTAAACCTTCCCTGGTTATTTATGTAAGTTCAACAAGAATAGTGATTGACCACCTAAGCTTTGGCCACATCTGAGTCTGTGCATGTCTCTCTCAAATATGACATAACAGTCAAATTGTTGGTAAAAAAGTGTTGCTAGTTATATTCTGTAACAAGGAGAACTGATTCTATTTGAACTTAACTAAATAACTACATTGTTGTGTTAGACTACTCAAGCATTTTTGAATTATGGAGGAATCAGATAAGGAGAAAAACACAGATGTTTTATCTTTGTTTACAAAAATATGCTTTACCAAATTGCTTCACAACATGGTTGAAGAAAAAAGATTTCCTTAAATCTGGAAAAACAAAACATTAAGGAATGTTTCAATGTTTCAAACAAAAAGACATTAAAAAATTGTAATCCTCCTCCTCAGCGCATTTGGTCCCATGTAATTAATGCTTGTTTTATTTGAATCCAGTTTTTCCATTAGCTATGGAAGTTCTTACGCATTTCAGTTTTATGATCTTAAAGTTATCAGAAACTTGTATTTGTCAAAGTCTTTTCCATGACTCTCCTTGAAGACTGAAATACTTTTTCAGGAAGTTTTGCAAAGGCAACAGAGTAAAACAATAACTGTAAGTCACAAAAGACGTCAAAAATGGTTGAAGAGCTGATGAGCATTCATTACAATGCAATTGACGAGGGACTTGGGGTATTTCTGTGACATATTTTCAGAAAGTAACTAGAATTGTGATTGATAACATTAGATTTCCAGGAATTTCACACAATTTCTGCAACAGTTATATCATCTACCTATACAAATACATCACAATGAAGGTTTAATATTCTTATTTGACAGCGCTTCCCAGACTCTTAATATATCCAGTAAACCTAATTGGTTTAACATCTCTCTTTTTATAAGGAGAGGAAACAAATCTTTTGTCATTTTCAGGAGGCCCTTTGGAATATCCCAAAATGAGTTCTAAGTCAAAAAGACTATTTAGAATTTGATTTGGGAAAGTTTGTCAAAAATAGCAAAAGATTTTAAAACATTTGGTCAAATAGGATCATAAGTCACTGTGAAATAGTACTTATTCATTTGACTGTGATGACAACTAAAGACGTCACAGGCAATTACAGAAAGTTAAAAAGTTGTACAATTTCTTATTAAGAGGAAGCCAGTAATATAATAAAACTTGTCCTTTCAGCAGATGACAGAAAATCTACCTAAGTACATTATTGACATTAAAGCTTATTTTTGAAACTCATATAACGAATTCATTCAATCTCATCCAGCTTGACCTCACATAAAATTCTTTTCCCAAGGTTCCTTTTCCACAAACTTTTTATCCTTTTATTTTCTATTTCCCATACTGAAATAAACAGTCTCATTTTAGGACAGAATTGCTTTTTTTTCCTCAATAAAATTATATTTCTATTCTTTGTACTCTCATTTACCAAAAACACACACACTACTTTCTTTGCATATGGAGATGTTCGCCATATTATTTGTATTAACTTTAATTATGTATTATGTATACATATTTGTATGTATCCACTATTTAAATAAAATATTTTATACATTATATATAAAATAATTTTATAAGTTTTAATTAAATATATTAGAATTTTTGATCATAAAAAACCTTAATTTTTAGTGAAAATAAAGAAGTAATCAGTTGCTAACTGTCTTTTACATTAGCATTCTATGGCTTGATACATTTGTAAACATTTTTATAATTTCTAGAAACATGCTTTCTCACAGTAAATTTTTTCAATGTGGCACAAGATCATATTTACTAAGAGAATCAGGTATCTTTAGTTTCTTATTTTTAGGAGGCAAAAAATAAACTTGTGTTCAGTAATTAGTGTTTCAACATATTATCTTATTTAGAAATGATCTAAATCTTTAATGACTATCCATTATTTAATTTTAATGATGAAGCATTCAAATTGGCCACCTGATGCAAAGAGCCAATTCATTAGATGCTGGGAAAGATTGAGGACAGGAGGAGAAGTGGGTGACAGAGAATGAGATGATGGGATAGCCTCATTGACTCAGTGGACATGAGTTTGAGCAGACTTTGGGAGATAGTGAAGGACAGGGAAGCCTAGAGTGCTGCAGTCCATGGGGTCACAAAGAGTCAGATGTGACTTTGAGTGACTGAACAACAATAATTTAATTTAACTAACAAAACCTTAATGTCTCGAGTTACCAAAAATATTTGAGGAAGCCATTTTGCAAGTTCACCTAAAAACTTCTATCCTGTTTACATCTATTAATTCACATATTCTCAGGGAAAATTTTTAGACTACCTACAAAAGCTTCTTGTGATATTAGACAAAGTCAGCTGTCATCCCCATCTGCTCACAGATTTCAACAGATATGTAGTTATCTGACCAATAACCCAAGTAGAATAAAGTTGTACATCTGAATTATTTTTAATGCTCTTAATTCTGAAGACATACCTACTTTAATCAATAAACCTAAACGAGCTTTCATTTACCACAAATTATCTCATGTCACATACATCTGAAAATCGTTGGATTTGGTTTCTGTTATATTTCTGAATTTTCAGTTCAGTTCAGTCACTCAATCATGTCCCACTCTTTGCAACCCCATGAATTGCAGCACGCCAGGCCTCCCTGTCCATCACCAACTCCAGGAGTTCACCCAAACTCATGTCCATCCAGTCGGTGATGCCATCCAGCCATCTCATCCTCTGTCGTCCCCTTCTCCTCCTGCCCACAATCCCTCCCAGCATCTGAGTCTTTTCCAATGAGTCAACTCTTCACACGAGGTGGCCAAAGTATTGGTGTTTCAGCTTCAGCATCAGTCCTTCCAATGAACACCCAGGACTGATCTCCTTTAGGATGGACTGGTTGGATCTCCTTGCAGTCCAAGGGACTCTCAAGAGTCTTCTCCAACACCACAGTTCAAAAGCATCAATTCTTTGGTGCTCAGCTTTCTTCACAGTCCAACTCTCACATCCATACATGACCACTGGAATAACCATAGCCTTGACTAGACGGACCTTTGTTGGCAAAGTAATGTCTCTGCTTTTGAATATGCTATCTAGGTTGGTCATAACTTTCCTTCCAAGGAGTAAGCATCTTTTAATTTCAGGAATCCTTAATTCACATAAGTGCTTAATTTTATTCAAACCAATTAAATGGAATTCTTTTTACAAATTATTTTGGTAATGTTATCCAGAGGTAGAAAATACCATACATCTATAGCATATATACTTCTTGTTTGTTGTTTAGTTGCTAAGTCATGTCTGACTCCTTTGCAACCCCATGGACTGTAGCCCACCAGGCTCCTCTGTCCACAGGATTTCCCAGGCAAGAATAGTGGAGCAGGTTGCCATTTCCTTCCCCAGGGATCAAACCTATATCTCCTACATTGCCAGGCAGATTCTTTACCACTGAGCCACCGGGGAGTCCATATATATAAACACACATAAATATATAGACAGATGCAAAAAAAGACCTTATACCTCATGTTTTAAAGTGACTGCCATGAATCAGGTACAATAATACAAAATTCACTAGTTATAAAGAAGTCCTAATCTTAATTATTTTCTATATATGAAATAAGATTACCTGCTCCAATGGGTAAAGTTTTTTTTTTTTTTTTACTAATATTAGTAAAAAGACATTTATAAAATTTTTTATTCACCAAAGTTTTAAAAGACCTTTCTCCCCTTTTTGTTTTTTTGTTTCTGATGTGAATTACCTCTCCAAAGTTGGCATTTTAAAGAAATGACCTATATAAGAAGTCCTGGAGCATTTCTGGTTTGGTGAAAGATTTGTAAGATAAGGACAGTTGCTTTTAATTCCCTGAGGAATTGGGTTGCAACTTAAATGACGTCATAGGTTGATCTACCCATAAATTGTTTTACAAGGGTTTTAGAAGGTTTTTATTTTCTCTTTCCCTCTGGGAACATAGTTTTATTTTAGCTTAGGGGAGGGTGACTAAAAATAAATTTCTATCAGGCTCTGAATATCAGCTTCCAATCTGGCCAGTGTCTGACTACAGAGCTACCTAAAAATTCTTTTAAATATCTTCTCCGCCTTCAATGGGTACAAAACAGTGAATATTTCTGGCAGTTTGAACAACCTCGTGGACTTGAGAGGCATCCCCAAAGAGTGCAAAGGATTTTTTTATCTCTCTCTTTATTGGATACTATGCACAGAGATACAGGAGAACTGACTCTGATATGAATTTTCAACACAAGCTGGCTTTGGCCGGGTTTTCCAGGATCCCATGTGCAGGCTCCAAGTGGGATTTAAAGTAGAGGGTGTAACTCTATAAACCAGAATTTGGCAATGTTTATGATTATTATTATTAATTTTACAATAATAAAATTGGAAAAGACCCTGATGCTGGGAAAGATTGAGGGCAGGAGGAGAAGCAGGCGATAGAGGATGAGATGGTTGGATGGCATCATTGACTCAATGGACATGAGTTTGAGTAAACTCTGGGAGATAGTGAAAGACAGGGAAGCCTGGCATGCTGCAGTCCTTGGGGTCTCGAAGGGTCGAACATGACTGAGTGACTGAACAACAACAGTTAATTTTAGTTTCCCTTAGTTGTTTAATGAAATAATATAGCAGTTAACCAGAAAATTTCTTGGAGTCTCATCAGTTCTGAGAGGTGCCCTGAGCCCTCCTTTGGGGCACGTATGAGGGGATCTGAGTTAATGATGAAAAATTCACATAAAATTTTTGGGGACAACCTTTTTTCCAGTGCTTCAGTTGACTTTAAATGCGACATTGACCCCTAGGGCAGCTTTTTGGCGCTGGACCCCTAGGAGGATGTAATGGGTGAGTTCTAGGTACTGTTTTAAGTGATAAGCCTTGGAGCTGTTGTACTGTGAGAGCAATAGCTTAGTGGGTTTTGTTTATAATTTTACTCCAAAGTCCTTTCACAGTGCTCACTATGGTCATAAGTTCAGTTGAACTGGTGATGTCCAGTTTTTTCCATTGGTCCCGTAATCTCAGGAGAGAGTCCCTTTACAAATAGGGCATCCAAGACAGGTTGAGGGACCTTATCTGTTATATGAAACCCAGAATGCCTTAGAAAGAGAGCTTCCAGATGAACTTGAAAATCAGATTCATCTCTCTCTTGAATAACAGACCGATTTGCATGGGCAGGGAAGACTAGGAATGACTCTTAAAAGATCAGTTGTTATTTTTTTTTAGCTTTTTTTGGTCCATGAGGGGACCATGTGGAAGACTAACTTCTTCAAGTACGCCCTTGAGGTTTTGCCATTCATTTTCCTTCATCCAGTTTGGAGCTTCACTAGGCCCACCAGCATGTGCCAGGGCTGACAAAGATCCGGCAGCCTCATCCTCTGGCCCACTATAACAGCTCTAAATGATTCAGCATCTTTTGGGAATCCTCCCTGGGTTTAGGAGATTCTTTAATTATGACTGTTAGTTCAGTCTTTGACCAAGGAGTGAAGGGTACTAAGGAGGACTGCCTATAACCTGGGGTGGTTTGACTTTAAAAGGTAGCTGTTTAATAATCTCTTCAAAATGGAGAGGCAGTTGAGATAGAGAAGGAGTTGATGAGCACTCAGCTAAAGGAGGATGGAGAGGAGTGGTAGGAGCCTTGTCAGCTTTGCTGACTTCTGTTCAGGTACCTCTCGTGTCTTCAGTTTTTCATGAGCCTTTTGCAGTGCATCTTTCAGTGAAGTTATTTTGGAATCTTAAAGCCTTTTGGAAGCTTCTGCATACCAATTGAAACAGGTATCCCATTCTGTTCGGTTAGTTTGGGAACCTTTGCTTTCCAGTCACTTAAAAATGAATGATCTTGTCTAATTGAAATGTTCCACATAATGGGCATGGTAATGAGGTTGTTTTTATTAAGATTTTGCCATTTTTGTAGATAACTACAGTTCCTGGGACTACAGTTCTTAGACATGAAATAAACACATGTGCTGGTATCTTTTGCTCTTCTTTAGAATGTAAGAATCCTATTATTATTATTTTAGATAAGACTTCGGGTCTCTCATAGGCAAGTGAATGCCTAAAAGGGATGTGCTACTGGGCTGGGGACTGTGGGGTATTTTATAGTGTATCTCATTGCACAGATGTTTCTTTGATGTTGACAAGTGACCTGGTATCACTCTAACTCGTTCCTTGAGCAACTTATCCTGACACAGGAGTCTTACAATTAGGTGGTGAGTGCTCTGGCAGCTTTAAATGCTCCATCCATACCTCCCAATTTTGCTGCTGTTTATCTTCTGAGATCCCTATCAGCAATACTCTTTATCTACATAAAACAGGATAACGAACACGCACCTTAACATCAGTTCAGTTCAGTTCAGTCGCTCAGTCATGTCCAACTCTTTGCGACCCCATGAATTGCAGCAGGCCAGGCCTCCCTGTCCATCACCAACTCCCAGAGTTCACTCAAACTCACATCCACTGAGTCAGTGATGCTGTCCAGCCATCTCATCCTCTGTCATCCACTTCTCCTCCTGCCCCCAATCCCTCCCAGCATCAGAGTCTTCCCCAGTAAGTCAACTCTTCGCACGAGGTGGCCAAAGTATTGAAGTTTCAGCTTTAGCATCAGTCCTTCGGTAAAGTGTCTGCCTACAATGCAGGAGACCCGGGTTCGATTCCTGAATCGGGAAGATCACCTGGAGAAGGAAATGGCAATCCACTCCAGCACACTTGCCTGGAAAATCCCATGGACAGAGGAGCCTGATAGGCTACAGTTCATGGAGTCACAAAGAGTCAGACGTGACTGATCGACTTCACTTTCACTTTCCAAAGAACACCCAGGACTGATCTCCTTTAGAATGGACTGGTTGGATCTCCTTGCAGTCCAAGGGACTCTCAACAGTCTTATCCAACACCATAGTTCAAAAGCATCAGTTCTTCAGTGCTCAGCTTTCTTCACTGTCCAACTCTCACATCCATACATGACTACTGGAAAAACCGATGGACATGAGTCTCAGTGAACTCCGGGAGTTGGTGATGGACAGGGAGGCCTGGCGTGCTGCAATTCATGGAGCCACAAAGAGTCGGACACGACTGAGCAACTGATCTGATCTGACTAGATGGACCTTTGTTGGCAAAGTAATGTCTCTGCTTTTGAATATGCTGTCTAGGTTGGTCATAACTTTCCTTCCAAGGAGTAAGTGTCTTTTAATTTCACGGCTGCAGTCACCACCTGCAGTGATTTTGGAGCCCCAAAAAATAAAGTCTGACACTGTTTCCACTGTTTCCCCATCTATTTCCCATGAAGTGATGGGACCAGATACCATGAAATTCGTTTTCTGAATGCTGAGCTTTAAGCCAACTTTTTCACTCTCCTCTTTCACTTTCATCAAGAGGCTCTTTAGTTCCTCTTCACTTTCTGCCGTAAGAGTGATGTCATCTGCATATCTGAGGTTATTGATATTTCTCCCGGC
The DNA here is from genome assembly GCF_027580195.1 of Bos mutus. Lineage (NCBI taxonomy): Eukaryota > Metazoa > Chordata > Mammalia > Artiodactyla > Bovidae > Bos > Bos mutus. Next base: position 97,707,541 of record NC_091623.1, on the reverse strand, counting down.
AATCTTGATTCCAGCTTGTGCTTCTTCCAGTCCAGCGTTTCTCATGATGTACTCTGCATAGAAGTTAAATAAGCAGGGTAACAATATACAGCCTTGACGTACTCCTTTTCCTATTTGGAACCAGTCTGTTGTTCCATGTCCAGCTCTAACTGTTGCTTCTTGACCAGCATACAGGTTTCTCAAGAGGCAGGTCAGGTGGTCTGGTATTCCCATCTCTTTCAGAATTTTCCACAGTTTATTGTGATCCACACAAAGGCTTTGGCATCGTCAATAAAGCAGAAATAGATCTTTTTCTGGAACTCTCTTGCTTTTTTGATGATCCAGTGGATGTTGGCAATTTGATCTCTGGTTCCTCTGCCTTTTCTAAAACCAGCTTGAACATCTGGAATTTCATGGTTCATGTATTGCTGAAGCCTGGCTTGGAGAATTTTGAGCATTACTTTACTAGCGTGTAAGATGAGCGCAATTGTGCAGTAGTTTGAGCACCGTAACAAAGAGATGTTACTGTGGACTGGTTGGTAGAGGGCCTTGTGTGCACCACCAACAGTTCCCAACATGGAACAATTTTAGGGGGAGAATCAAACCAGTAAACCCCAAAGAATGGGGGCTTTAGACTGATTCCAAACAAATGGGAAACTGCAGCAGTTTTCACCGTGGAATCTGGGGACAGAACCAAAGACTGGATTTACAGTCAAATAGGGAACTGTGAACTGAACCAAGGGCTAGAGGCTTGGCTTCCAGTTGAAGCCACCTGCTGACTCAAGCTAACCTGCCCTGGACTGAAAAGCCAATTAGACTGGGAGCTCAGTGCAGAGAACAGAGCTCAGAACCGATGACCTTTGGAAACAGGGAGAAAGAGAACTCAAAGGGTTCAAAGGGCACCATGTTTTTCCTTGTCCCAAAGTCAGCAAAAGTATGCTTAAAAAGATCTCATTGCTGCCACCAAATCTATTAAAAGGCAAAATTCATCTAAGTGAATTTTAAAGAGGTTATTGGCTTTACTTAGTGATTCATGAATTGGGCGGCATCCGCTCTAGTAGACAGAGAGGAGCATCTGTACAAAATAGAAGGCTGTGATGAGCAGAAGAGGGGCAGAGACAAGGAAGGCAGATGACCTCATCTTTCTTTGGGGGATGGAAGGGATGTATCAAACAGAGCACCTCTCTAGTGCTGTGAGCAGGAGATTCCAGGCTGACTGGTTGGGATCACATTCCTGGAGGAGGGTAAAAACTACAATCGGTTAGGTACTAAGTTTCCAGTTTGTTGAGCTGTATTTAGCATAAGTGACTCCATTTTGGGCCTGTGGTCTGTTTAACAATATAGACATCTTTCTGCTGGCACAAGTGATCAGCTCTTGAAATTAGAGGGACTTTAGTTGTCTTAAACCAAAGAGCTGGAACCTATGACTACAACAAAGTGAAGATGCCTAATAGAGGGTGATGAACTCAATCTTGCAGAAGCAGCTGAAGTGGACAAATACATGGTCAAGGAACAGGGACTCTGGGGGAACAGGAAATGTGAGAGACGAAAGAGGCCTGTGTGAAACAGTTTATCCATTAGGGAATGATTAAGTGTGCAGAAGTCATCCTTGGTTGTATGACTGACCTCAGACATCCACAAGAGGCTATGGACTTGTTTGGGTTGGAAAAGAATGAAGAAATACACCTTAAACACTCGTGACATAGTAGCTCATCCTGTCCACCCTGAAGCCAGTAATGTGTCTCAATGCCAATCCATCCCTTCTGCAGTCAGTTCAGTTCAATCACTCAGTTGTGTCTGACTCTTTGTGACCCCATGGACTGCAGCATGCCAGGCCTCCCTGTCCATCACCAACTCCCGGAGTTTATCCACACTCATGTCCATTGAGTCAGTGATGCCATCCAGCCATCTCATCCTCTGTCATCCCCTTCTCCTCCTGCCCTCAATCTTACCAGCATCGGGTCTTTTCAAATGAGTCAGCTGTTCATATCAGGTGACCAAAGTACTGGAATTTCAGCTTCAGCATCAGTCCTTCCAGTGAACACCCAGCACTGATCTTCTTTAGGATGGACTGGTTGGATCTCCTTGCAGTCCAAAGGACTCTCAAGAGTCTTCTCCAACACCACAGTTCACAAGCATCAATTCTTTTGCGCTCAGCTTTTTTTATAGAAATAAATTTCATCCCTTCTTAAAGACTCATATATTCTCAGGGAACATTCCGTCAAAAGGGGGCCCACAAGGCTTCCATGTCCTTCTCCTGCTCATGGCCCCAGCCTTAGGTCCCTGCATCCCATACACTCCATGGTATTCCAGGCCTGTCTGTCTTCAGGGCTGCTTCATTAATCTGGGAGGCCTGGTCCACCTTTCTTCATGAGGCTGACCTCCTTTATTTTATTTTTGTAAGCTTTGAAATTTATTTATTTATTTTTGACTGTGATGGTCAAAAGTCTTGTTGCCACGTGGACTTTTCTATAGTCTCTTTATTTTGATGGGCAGGAGCTGCTCTCCAGTTGTGGACAGGCTTCTCATTATAGTGGCTTCTCTTCTTGCTGCGCACAGGTGGGCTTCCGTAGTTGCAGCTCCCAGGCTCTAGAGCACAGGCTCAATAGTTCTGGCTCATGGGCTTAATTGCTCCATGGCCTGTGGGATCTTCCCAGACCAGGGATCAAACCTATGTCTCTTGCACTGGCAGGTAGATTCTTTACCACTGAGCCACCAGGGAATCCCCAAGGCTGACTTCCTTGTTACTTGTGTAACTTCTGTCTTCTGCATATTGAGCTAGTTGCTTGTCTCAGTTCCTCCTGTCACCTTGTACATTCTCTCTTCTATGAAGTCTCTCCTAAGAGTTATATTAAAATGATTCATGTTCTTGTAGAGAAGGACCCTAGTCTTATTCACCTTTGGGTTCCTAGCTCTTAACAGAGTCTGTCGCACATGGTGGTAGGTGTTTAGTTAGTATTCTTTGCACAAAACTATGGAAACCTATGTTACAGCATTTACTTGGGTGGCTAATAAATCATGTTCACTGCCTTTGGCCTCTTTGGCCTTGCTCACTTCCTTACGAGCAACAGAAAAGCTGGTTAATAAGCTACCATTTATTGAACACTGTTCGAGAGCCAGGCTGTGTCTGGTCACTTTACAGGCATTGATGTCCACTGACTTGCCAAACAACCTTAACTGTGTTAGTGCTTATGCTTTCCAGATGAGATAACTAAGGCTCAAAGAGGGTGAGGAAATTCTGAAGGATCCACGGTGGACAGTCAAACAAGCTGTGTTCTTGCCACCCCTCCACCCTGGGAAGCTGTCACTGTGTGTGTCCCTGTTTGTAACAGCACTTTTCTCTCCCATGCCCTGGAGCCATTTCCATTTCCTCCTTCGTGTTTACTTATAAGACTCTGAGCAGATCATGGAGCAAAAGCACTTGGATGTTAGTGACAAGGACATGATTGCACAGTTGAAGGCTGATGTTTTAAGTGTGCATTCGGTTCAGGTTGTATTGATTTTTCCCTCTCCACTTTGTTATGGCCAAGTGCTCCGGGCAGAAATCTAACACAACAGGCTCAGAAAACTGTTCCTGGGGTCAGGAGGGTCACAGGTTTCTCTGCACTGATGTGTGGGAACATTAGCCAAATGACAGAGGCTCAGCCAGAAGACTTTAAGTGACTACAGTTGGATGCTTAGAAATTTATTTATTTTTGGCTGTGTTGGTATATTCTACTCAGATGACTTAGTACCTGCTAGCCTGAGACAGGGCAGACCTCAACTTCGTCTCGTTTGCTCCAGGACAGTAATACTAGTCAGTCAGGCTTTCTGTGAACACAGAGCCTTTGTTTAAAAACATTTTTTGTTAATTTTTTTAGAATTGTTTGTTTACAGTGTTGTGTTAGTTTCTGCTGTACAGCAAAGTGAATCTGTTATATGTATGCATATATTCACTCTTTTCAAAATTTCCTTCCCATTTAGATCACCATAAAGCACTGAGTGGAGTTCCATGCACTATACAATAGATTCTCATTAGTTATCAGTTTTATCCATAGTAGTGAATATGTCAATCCCAATCTCCCAGTTCGTCCTACCACCGCCCGCGCCTTGGTATCCATATGTTTGTTCTCTACATCTGTGACTCTGTTTCTATTTTGCAGATGAGTTCATCTTGACCACAACACCTTTACTGCATTGTAACCTCTTGTCCACGTGTTTCTCATCCCACCTCTGAGTTTCTTAAGCACAAGGATTAGATCTCATGCACCTGTTCATTCATTCAAGTCACAACTATTAAGAACATACTGTGCTTCACTTCTGTGCTTGACTCTGGATAGATAGGGATGGATAGAATAGATTAGAACAGAACTCTGTCCAAAAAGAGTTTCAGATCAGATGAGTCACTCAGTCGTGTCCGACTCTTTGCGACCCCATGAATTGCAGCACGCCAGGCCTCCCTGTCCATCACCAACTCCCGGAGTTCACTGAGACTCAAGTCCATCGAGTCAGTGATGCCATCCAGCCATCTCATCCTCTGTCATCCCCTTCTCCTCCTGCCCCCAATCCCTCCCAGCATCTGAGTCTTTTCCAATGAGTCAACTCTTTTCGCATGAGGTGGCCAAAGTACTGGAGTTTCAGCTTCAGCATCATTCCTTCCAAAGAAATCCCAGGGTTGATCTCCTTCAGAATAGACCGGTTGGATCTCCTTGCAGTCCAAGGGACTCTCAAGAGTCTTCTCCAACACCACAGTTCAAAAGCATCAATTCTTCGGCGCTCAGCCTTCATCACAGTCCAACTCTCACATCCATACATGACCACAGGAAAAACCATAGCCTTGACTAGACGAAACTTTGTTGGCAAAGTAATGTCTGTGCTTTTGAATATGCTATCTAGGTTGGTCATAACTTTCCTTCCAAGGAGTAAGTGTCTTTTAATTTCATGGCTGCAGTCACCATCTGTAGTGATTTTGGAGCCCAGAAAAATAAAGTCTGACACTGTTTCCACTGTTTCCCCATCTATTTCCCATGAAGTGGTGGGACCAGATACCATGATCTTCGTTTTCTAAATGTTGAGCCTTAAGCCAACTTTTTCACTCTCCACTTTCACTTTCATCAAGAGGCTTTTGAGTTCCTCTACACTTTCTGCCATAAGGGTGGTGTTATCTGCATATCTGAGGTTAAACGTCTAAGAAACAACTACTAGAAACTGTTATGAGAACTCTTAGGTATTTTATTCATTTTTGTAGCCCAGAATCTTAACTTAGCACCTGAAATAGCAAGAGTGCTGATTATTTCTTGAGTCCTATTTATGTGCCTGGCACAAGGCTAAGTACATTATATTCATGATCTTATTTAATTCCCACAGCTCTTCATATAGAGCTGTCACTACTATTATTGTCCTCATGTAATAGGTGGGAAGTGTGAAGCATCCAGGAAATGTTTGAGCAAATTCAGAAATAGTTATACACTTGAGCCCGTATTGTTGATTTGTATTGTCTCTTCTTAAAAATCTCTCATCTGGAAGATTATCCAATATCCTTCAGTAAACCATTCTTGTATTTTAGCCAACATCATTAACTTTTTTCTCTTTAGCATTTTATTCATTCAAGAAATTCTACCAGTCCCAAGAGCATGTCATATGAAATCATAGCGTCCCATTATGTTTAAGTGGCCATTTGGAGTTGGAGCTGTTTAAGAAGAGCCATCAGTCTAAGGTGGCTTTAGACTAGAAGGTTTAAGCCCTAAGATAAATGGAAAATGTAGTGCTTGTCACTTCCTCCTCAGCTTCTTTTCTGCCGTACAGGTCCTACAGAGAACTCAGAGAAGTTTGCTATCTCACGGATATCTTAGATCAGTGATCCTCACCATTTTATCCACCATCAAGCCAGAGAACTACTACTATTAGCCATCATACATTGACCATTCACTACCCACCAGGCATTGTTCTAGGGGCTTTCCATACATTTTCTCATTACTGTAATTATTTTCCTCATTTTCTAGATACGAAAACTGAGATTCAAAAAGAGACTGGACATAGTCCAAATCTGCATAGTCTGCAGAGCCCAAACTCACAAGTGTGTGTGTGTGTGTGTGTGCTCTCTTGTTTAGTTGTGTCTGACTCTTTGAGGCTCTATGGACTGTAGCCCACCAGGCTCTCCAGTCCATGGGATTTCCCAGGCAAGAATACTAGATTGGATTGCCATTTCCTTGTCCAAGATATCTTCCTGACCTAGGGATCCAACCCACATCTCCTGTGTCTCCTGCATTGGCAGATGGATTCTTTACCACTGAGCCGCCCGGGAAGCCCTCCAGACTCACAACACTACCCTCTAGTTATTTCTATCAATACCCATTGCAGACTTCAATAGTAATTTTTCAAGTATGTGTCTTAAGGGTGAGGGGAGTAGAGTTTAGAAAGCCCCCTCCAAGTAGTTCTAATATATTTCCCACCCACAAAATCACAACCAAGCATATAGACCAGATGTATCTCAAGTCCTGAAGGGTCTGCTGACCTCTCCAGCCCCTTGGTCTCTTCTTTCCTTAAACCCAGATCATATTTAGATTAAAATTTTTAATGGCAATTCACCAAGTAGTCTCTTTTTTTGACACAAAGAATAATGACTTTATTTGGAAAGCTGGCAGACAGGAAGATGGCAGACTCATGTCTCAAAATAACCATCTTTCATGTACTGTTTTACAGTAGCCTGTTAGCTTTCACTTGGGTATGTTGTCTGTCCTTTCCAGCTAAGCCAGAATTTACTTGAGGGCAGTGTTCATGTCATCTGTAGAGCAGCTGCATAATGCATGGTGGAGCACACAAGCACTTAATAGGTGCCACTCATTTGCTTCAAAAGGGACAGGATAGCTTATTGGGCTCTGGAGGCAACTAAACCCAATTTTCCACTTCCTATGAGTAGCTGAGACCCAGTGAAAAAAATATGTGAAGTCCATATACTTTATTTGTGAAATACGATTAGAACAATACCTCATAGGTTTATTGGGAATATTAAGAGGGTTCGTACACAGCACTTGATGTAGTTCCTGGCACTTAATAAGCACTCAATAAATAGGAATTAGTAATTCCTATTACTAATTATAATTACTAAGTATTCCATTCCTACAGAATAGCTGAATTCCTTGGGTGTTTGCTATTTGTTCCATGCTGGGCTAAATGCTTTGTTTGCAATTATCTCATTTAATTTTTTTGTTGTATATAGAAAAGGTTTGTCTGCTTCAGTGAGACATACCTTTCCTGTTACCCCAAAGTTATTTAAGAATATTGGCTGCTCTCACTGTCTACAAAGGCAAGTTGCAGGCTGCCAGGCACAACTATGCTATCGCAACACACTATTGGTAATCCTTAGCCTTCTCATAATCATTAACTGCTAACAACAGCTAAACCAAATGTTTTGCTTTTTTATATAAATTACAGTGGATTCAGATCATTGTGATACTCTCCCTCCCTCTCAATTCTGTCCCTATGCCCTCTCTCTCAAGTTAAAGAAGAAAGGAAAAATGAGTCATTAATCAGAGCATCTCACATGGACACTTCATCCTTGTATGTTGCTGTACAAAACAGAATGAGGGCCGCTGGTCCAGGCTCTGTGTGGTATCAAATCTTTTAGGACCTAGGGACACTTGTAGGGCAAACAGAGAGAAGCCGTTTCATTCACTGTGTTCCAGACCAGGAAGAACGGTAAGTTCTTCAATGCACGAGTCTGTGTACTTTACAGAGAAGTTACAACAGGTTGTGTTGCCCTGTTTTGTTTTGCCCTTTCAATTTGGTGCTAAATAACAAGCTAGGAGATTTCTGACCACACTACAGAAAGTATGCTTTGGTGATTGATAAAGGAATTCTGCACAGCACAGAGTTTTCAGGGCAGTGAAACTACCCTGGATACTACCGTGGGGAGATACATCATTCTCCACTTTTCCACACCCACCAAGTGGACCCTAATGTAAACCATGAACGCTGGTCGGTGGTGATGTGTTGATGCAGGTTCATCCACTGTAACACTGTACCACCACTCTAGTGAGGGATGTTGATAATTGAGAAGCCAATGTGAGGGGGACATGGACGGGCAGGAGAGAGGAGGGAACTCTCTGTTCCTTCTGTTCAATTTTTCTGTGACCCTAAAACTGTTACAAAACTGCTCAAAAAGATAAAGTCTATTAAAAACAAAAACAGGAATCCAGTCTTGTTAAACAAACATGAGCATCTGTTATGTGCCAGACTATGGGATAAATTTGGGGGGGGGGAACACTAAAATAATTAATTTTGCATAAATTGCACATCTTTGGTGAGAAAAATGAGTGCATATCCTTAGTAAACTGAAGTCTGGGAAGAGAGATAAGTGAGAATACAATCTCTATAATGTCCAATGAGGGTTCTGTGAAGATGCTTACAGTAGAATAGAAGGGAGATGGGATGCATCTAATTGGACCTGGAAGGTAAAGTAAGGGAGGCTTCCTGAGGTAGGTGATAGCCAAGCAGAGTCTTGTAGGATGAATAAGAACTTTCCAAGCCCACAGAGATAAAGGTGGAGACAATTCTTTGATAGCATAGAACAGATGTAATTCTCTTGCTTACTGCCTGACTCTAAATATGTTGCAGAGATGACTTTAAACTCAGTTTTAGTTTTCTGCAGTGGATAATTCTTTTCTCCTGGAGTGTAATGAGATTGGCTTAATTAATGTTTGTAAAGTTTTCTGTAGTCTTTGGGTTAAAGGTGAAGTAGAATGGAGACATCTATTACTTATTATCATAGCTTCACCAGCATCTGATCACATAAGGAAAAAATCCCTGGAAGGTCATTTCTAAGAAGCAGTATTAATCTGGTGGCTATTAAGCCTTATGTAACTTACTGGAACAATGAAATAGCGAGGGAAAACAAAATGACATCAACATGAAGATAATAATGAACTTAAATCATAAGCCTTATTGCCTTACTGCAGCTGCTGAGGATGAGACAAGCTGGAAGTATCTAAACTTAACTCCGCCACTGCCTGGAAGCTTCTAATTAAAAGTTTTCAAATAAAATCAATAAGTTTTGACATAAAGGAGCAGATGGCTTAAGAGAGAGAACTGAAAGACTGCAATAGGAAAGCAGTGGGCTTTCACTCCACTGGAAAAAACATTCCAAGTAGGAGAAAACAGGAACCAAAGTGGACCAATTTAGGATGCTGGAAAGGCAGGATTAGGCCCTGTTCCGTCATAAATATAACTGTGAAATTTTAGTTCATGGCACTGCTAAACCCGGCTGTTGCCAGAATCCAGACAGGTGAAACAGGAATGATATTCTCTGTCTCCCACAAAGGGATGTTGGTCCATTCCCTGGAGTGGTTTTGTTCATTCTTCCTTCTTTCATTCACCACTGGTTTATCGAGCACCCATGAAGTGCTGGTACTTTGCTGGGGAACAAAAATCAGACAAGATTTTGTGCCTCTCAAAGAACCAACTTAGTGAAGACCTCATTTGTTGGCTAACTAAATACAGCAAATGAAAATAATTAAACATTGTTCAGTACTGTGCAAACATTTGATGTTATTTGACAGTATTGATGATAGTACCATACTTGTATCTTATGAATTTTATAAAATACCCTCATGTGCATTATAGTTGTACTTCCCTGGTGGCTTAGATGATAAAAAAAAAAATCTGCCTGCAATGCAGGAAACCTCGGTTGGATCCCTGGGTTGGGAAGATCCCCTGGAGAAGGGAATGGCATTATAATTAATCCTTCTGACAGATGTCTGAGGTAGATGTTGGCAACTTGCAACCCAGAGGAAACTGAAATTCACAGGATGTGAATTCTTGCCCAGAATCATGAAGCCAGTTAATGACAGAGCTGAGACTTGAACCCAGCTCTTCTGAAACTAGTTGGCATGTTCTTTTGCTGCTGTGGGTTAACCTTTGGGACAGTCATTTGGAATTTCAATCGTGTGACCATTGTAAAGCTCTGATCCAAAGAGAATGCTTGTATGAGCAACTCTCAGCAATGCTAACATCTCAGATGTGTGTATTGAGAGGTGCGGGTGGCCCACCAGGCAGAAATAGGGCGTAAACAGAACACTGATGTGGGCAAAATGAATCTAGGAATAGTATCACTATGTGAGGTCTTTGTCTGAACTTGCTGATGCAGCAGGCACTGGGAGCTCCATGTCCTTCCTGGGTCATTTTCATTTGGATATCAGCCTGCCTGTGTTTACTCAGCTTCAGTTCAAGGCGTGGAGAGGTTCCCTTTGACCTCAGTGCCTTGTGGAAAATGGAAGTCAGGCTCTATGGGTTTCCTTGGCCTTCAGAAGCCAAGGCGAGGTCAAGGCAATGAGTTCCACTTGGGTGCAGACAAGTCATGGTTACTTCTGGACCCTCCTTGCCGTTGGGTTCCACAGAGTAGTTTTTAAGTGCCCTGTAACTTGGAATAAAAGAGATACGCAAATGCTCCCTCTCCCAGATTTCACCTGTTTGCAGATTTCCAAGATCCGTATATAAATTTGGGACACTGCAAGGGAAGATATATTAATATATGGCCTCTTTGCAAGATATACATCAATTAGCGATGCTCTCTGGGTTTTCCAGACACCTCTGCATGTCTAAAAGCAACGCCCTCTTCAAGGTCACCTCAGATGGTGCCCCCTTCTCTGCTTATCCACATCTTACCCCTGACACCACTGACACTTTGTACTTTTCTGCTGGCAGGTGTCTCTTCAGTTATTATGTTCCTGCTCTAGTCACCCCATTTCCCAATCCTCAGCCCACATGAAAGCCAATACTCTATTCAAATATATGTGTATGGGCGTATAATAGATATTTATCCATGGTACAATTACATATGTTAAATTTTTACTGAATGCCATATATTTAAATAATCTCTTTGAAACCATGTTACCTCTCTGCCTCACACCCTCTGTGGCTTCCCTTTCCATGCAGAACAAAACCATAACACTTGGCCATGGCCAGAACACACCCAGCCCATCTCTCTGCCATGGTCCATCAGCCCTTGAACCTGCCCAGCTCCTTCCTCCTTCATGGTTCTCATTTATCTATTCCCTCCACTGAGACTGTTTTTCCTCCAATGTTTTGAAACTCTGGGTCTCACATTCAAAAATCAAATAGTACCTGTGCTCACTCATCCTCTAACTCAATTCCCCATTCATAACCCTTCTACCACTTCATTCACTTTTAATTTTGTTTGGATCTGACTGATCCACCAGAAATGCACGTCTCCTAAGAGACCCTTCTGATACATCCTCAGAGCTGGGCACTGTGCCCAGCAGACAGCCTCTTAGTCACACCTGGAATGAATGAAGGATGTGTCTTGTGACCCACCCACCCTAAAGTGCAGCTCGTTGTATGTAACAGTAACAGCAGCAATGGTTACCAAGTGTTGGTGATGCACCAGACGCTCTTCTAGCATCCTGTGTGAATTCATCCATGTATTTCTCATGAAAATCTATGATGTTTGTGGCATTAACACCAGCCCCACTTTTCAGATGAGAAAACTGAGAAGTTTGGTGATTTGAAATATTTAACAAAGAAGCAATTTGCTCAAGACTGTGCATCTAGAAAATGGCCGAGCCAGGATTCAAGCCAAGGTTCTGAAGTTCCTGCATTTACTTTCTCACCTTCCTATCTTCCTGTAGCAGAGAGTCACATATACATTTGAGTTCATTGAAAGAAACTAGACACATGCTGTGGTGTGGGGAAGTTAACCAGTCTCACACCTGCTACAGTGTACTCTTCCCCAGCCTGGTGAGTCTAGAGCATGGCATCATCATTTCTTTAGTGTGTTCCTTTGAAAGGAAAACCCGAGTAATCTCTGCAGATGCTGGGTTTGAAAGAATCATTGTCCCTCATCAGAAAGCATAATTAAGAGCCTCTCTGCCTGTTAAATGAGGCAGTGAATACTAACACATTTTGTAAGAGTATAAAATGCTCTATAAATGTTAGTTATTGTTATTCCCGAGCTCCATGGGACAGCGGCTTATGTTGCAGAACTGCGGGTTCAGAATCCTTCAGAAGTAGTAAATTTACCCAGTAGTCAAGGAAAGGAAATGCCTCTGGTTTATTTCCTTCCATCATCCCGAAAACTAAATAGAAATTCATTCTTCTCCTGTGTTTCCAAAATCCAGGGTCAGAGATATGCAAATTTAAATATGCAGGCTGCTTTTAAATGATACATGAAAGGGATTTTTGAAATGAATGTGCTGTGATTGAATTTCTGGTCAGTCACCCAGAAGGCATTTTGCACTAAGCTCTGGACCCAATTCCACTGAAAATGCATGAAACTTTGGTGCCTGCAGCCAGTCTAGCCCCAGACGGAGATCAGGGTCCTTGCCACAGAACTTCCATTAAACGATGCAGACCCCCAGGCTCAAAGTTGAAAAACAAATTAGCACAAGCCTAAAAGAAATCCAGTACAAAGTTACTTTAAAAATACCTTTTCCATAACCTTAGCCTGACGACGTAAACTCTTTGATTTCAAGCTGCTTGATAAGAACAATGTGCATTAATATATAACTTAGTTTTTTCAACGGAGGCACCTTTGTCAGTTTCAAAAGAATTTGGCTATTCTTTGGGAGTAAGAATATTGTGAATACCAATAGATAAGAAACATGGATAAAATAAATCACTTATTGTGTGTGACTTAGACTGAGGTGATTTGTAAGAGTAACTGACAGGAGTTGGCTTTCTTAAGTATGGTTGGAGAGCTCTGCTAATCACCTTGTTTATTATTAAACAAATTTGCTAAGCAACCTTCTTTCTTGGAGATGATCAAAGGTAAGCTTCAGCCTTATATGACTTACCATGAAATTCTCAAGTAGTGGAATTTTAAATTACATTTCCTTCCTTTAACTGAAAAGTATGCCAGTAATACATGTACAGGGTCTTGTGCAGCAAAAATACAGAAGGTGAAGCTAATTTCACCTTAACTGTCCCAATCCCACTCTTCAGGGGATTAGTGCCGCTTTGGAGCATATCCTTCCAGACCTTCCTCTATACATTTGTCTCTATGTATTAAATTTTTTTAAATTAATGTTTATATAGATGGTATACTAGTTATTGGTTGCTGTCACAACACTCAGCGGTTTGAAATAATGTACTTTTCATAGCTAAAACCTTTAGTATTCTAAGAGTGAGGAATGCATGGATGTCTGTACTGGGGGTGGGAGGAGTTCACTTACGATCTCTCATGAAGTTGTAGTCAGGACATAAGCCAGGACTGCAGTCATCTGAAGGCGGGACTGGAGCTGGAGGATCTGCTTCCCTGATGGCTCACTCATGGCTGTTGGCTGGAGGCCTCAGTCCATCATCGGCTGCTGGCCGAAGACTGCTACCTGGGAATACTGCAGGGCTCCTTTAGTGTTCTTATAAGAGGGTAGCTGGCTTCCTCTAGAGCAAGTGATGAGAGAGAGAGAGAGAGAGCAGAAGATATCAAGGAGGAAGCCACAATGCCTTTTTCTGAACTAGTCTTGAAAGTGACACATTGTCATTTCTGCCATGTTCTATTCATGAGAAATGAGTCACTACGTCTGGCCCACATACAAGGGGAGGTCAATCAGGTTCCACTTGCTACAAGAAGAGAATCAAATTTTAATAGTTTCTGGACATATTTTTAAACCACCACATATGTCGTACAGCACATAGGATTCTATAGTTTGCTCTTGTCATTCAGTAATCTGTTTTATGATGGACATATTATTTTATGTGCTATTTTGTTATGTATTGGTTTATTCTTTTAACTACTGCATACTGTTCCCTTCTTTATTTAATCATTCTCCTCTTGCTAGATGCACCTTGAACTTAATCTCAGATTTTCATAGAAAACACAGCGGAGGGGGTGCTTGCTGATGCCTGTTTAGCACATGTGCCAGGATTTCTCTAGTTAAAATGCACTGAAGTGGAATTGCTGAGTTGAAGGATTTTACCATAACAGTTAGTATCAAATTGCCCTCTAAAGTGGCTATTCTTATTTTCAACCGTTTGTTCATTCCCCACCCAGACGCTTGGGAGGACTTGTGGTAGAACTAACGTTATCAGGTAAAATATCAGGTAAAATACCTTAGGGACCTTGGAGATAATTTTGACCCTTTTCAAGTTTAGACTTGTGAGGGGCATGAGAATTATCCCTTTTGACACCCACTTTGCTCATGATTACAGCTTTTCTGCTTCAACTCTGCTTGATATAAGCAAAAATCCCAGAGCCCATACCTCAGGGGACAGGGAGACTTAACTGTTGTTTACAAAGTGCTCACAGGTTTTCAGGTACAAGGTGCCCCTGGAGAGCCTGGTTGATTAGTGTTCATTCAAAACCACTTCCTATATTCTGGTAGCAGCTGAGAAATCACATGCACCAATCTAGCTTGTAGATTTGAATGCAAAAGAAATGCCATTTCAGTAGCAACTATTCCTGGACTCTGGCTGAGCTTTCCTATTGCAAGTTACTGATGCATAAAATCACTGAATCTTCTGGGCCCTCCCACCATATAACTTATGCTTACTTTAAAGTTAACAACCATACTGACTTCCTACCATTTAAATTGTCCAGTGTCCTTGGCTGGCAAGAATCATTAACAGCAGCTACCAACAATTTAACAGCTTAACTTCACAAAAGGGCTTGGCCTGATTGATTTCTGTTTATTTACTGTGCCGTCCCTCATTAGAATGGTTGGTTGGCCTGATCCAAAATAGTGTGCCATTGAGACAACCATCATTCACTCATTCAACATATATTTATTACACCCCTTCTGTGTGTAAGGTACTGTGTTGTTTGATGTTTATGTGTGGGAAGAGTAAGGGTAATCAATCACATATTGATCCCCTCAAGAGTTTGAAATCTGATGATAATTATTACTAGTTGTTTAGTGTTTCTTGTATATCAGGCACTGTACTAAGCACTTTATAAACATCAATACCTTTCACCCTTAGCAGTCCTGTTGAAGTAGGTGGTGGTTGTTCAGTTGCTCAGTCGCGTCCAACTCTTTGCCACCCCATGGATTGCAGCGCACCAGGCTTCCCTGTCCATCACCAACTCCCAGAGCTTACTCAAACTCATGTCCATTGAGTTGGTGATGCTATCTCATCCTCTGTCGTCTCCTTTTCCTCCTGCCTTCAGTCTTTCCTAGCATCAGTGTCATTTCCAGGGAGTCAGTTCTTTGCATCACGTGGCCAGAATACTGGAGCTACAGCTTCAGCATCAGTCCTTCCAATGAGTATTCAGGGTTGATTTCCTTTAGGAGTGACTGTAGGTTTAAGTAGGTGTTGTTGCCATTTTGCACATGTGTCATGATAAATGCAGAACCCTAGTTTTGTCATGAAGCAGCTGCTCATCTTTATCTATGTTCCTAACCCAGCTGAGCCCCAGTACCTGAGAAGACTGGAGAAGTTCAGCTTTTGCCAAAATGTTTACTCTCACAAGAAGCACCATGGAAACCAGGATCTACAATTTGAGCATATACCCTGCTCAGAGATCCCTGAGGCCCACGGGGATTTCTCCTGTGGATCTCAGCTCAGAGCTGCCTGCCCTGTGCTTACCTGACAAGAATGGATCCCCAGATCCCATGCTGTCAGAGCTCTGGGAACCTTCCCTTCTGAATTCTTAGCACAGGGGAAGCGCATGTGTGTAAGAGTATTTACTGCACTCCACCAGAGTGCTGTAAACTCCATGGGGAGCTTTGTACTTTTTGTGCTCAATTCTGCTTTCTCAGACTCTGGCACAGAGTTTGGACCAAATAATCAATATTATTTCATTGATTAACTGATGGCTTTAGTCAAGGTTCTGAAAAGAACCACACTAAGGAAACTGCAGCCTTTTTTAACTTGTCTCACACCATCCAAGCCTCATTCAACAAACATTTATCAACCATGTCCCATCATCTAGGCTCTGAATTAGGTACTGAGGATGTAGCCAGGTAGACATGGTCCTTATTCTATTGGGGTTTGCATTGCAGTCAGGAAATCCAGATGATCAATTGTTGAAATAAAAGGATAAAGAGAATTTCATATATATGGTTAGTCCTGAGAAAAAAATTAAACTCAGAACTCTCAATTGAATCAGGGGTGGTCAGGAAAGATGCTCCAAAAAGGGGACATTGGCATGAGGTGGAAATCATGATGAGGAGCCAGCCTTGTGAAGTTGTAGGCACAGAATGGTCCCTGTGTCAGTAAATGTACTTGATCAGGACAAAACCCTGAGTGTCATCCTTGACTCCTTCCCCTTGCATACCTGTCTCTTCAATCTCCAGAGCATTTCAGATTGGCCAGCTTCTCCTTGCCCTCATCGCTACTGCACTGGTCCAAGCCGCCTCCCTCTCGCACCTGGACTGTTGTGATGACCTACCAACAGGATTATCTGTCTCCATGTCTCTACCCACTGTCTGCTCTCTGTAAGTCAGATCACGTCACTGCCCCTCTCAAATCCTTCAATGCCTTCTCCTTACATTGAGGGCCTGTGTGAACCAAGCCCTCAGAATTTCATAGATGGGGCCTCCTCTCCAACCTCAGTTCCTGCTGCCCTCATGCTCCACACACTCTACCCTCCACGCTGCTCCCCGAGTGGGCCAGATGTGTTCCCACTCGGGCTCTTTATACTTGTGGTTTCTTATTGCTGGGAAACTCTTCCCCCTATGCTTCTATTGTCTGCTCCATTGATTCATTCAAGTTCTGTTCAAATATTAACCAGAAGCCTTCCCAACTCTCTATTGAAAATGGTAACATTATTTCCTATACCTTAACGTTGTCTAATTTTTCTTCATAGAACTCCTCACATCAACCACATGTTATATGTCTGTCTCTCCTATTGGAATGTAAAGCCAATGAGGGTGGGAACTGAGTCAGCTTTATTCACTGCTGTGTTACCAGTATCTGGAATTGTGGTCCTAAATCAATATTTCTTGGATGGATGGATATAGATAGATGGATGAGTGAATGGACGAATGGGTAGGTGATTGGGTGGATGGATGACAAAACACAAGAACATGAATCTTTATATATTGGAAAAGCAGAAAAAAGGCAGGAATGGGGAGACAGAAGAAGAGGCTGTAGAGGCAGGCTGAGGTCAGATTATACCCCTGTAAGTGATTTTAAGAAATTCAGAATTACTCTAAGAGGCTGGAGAAACTGTCACCTCTAGAAAGCTTTTGCTTTGTAATTCCTCTAAGAAGTGACATGATATTTGGAGAATCCTTGGATTATATGACCTCTTATGTATTACTTTCTCTGATACCCAGAAACAAAGCTTTGCCCTGTGCTTTGATCCTATCAATGTTTTCTAGAGATACTATGGATTAAACAGCACATATTGAATTAGCTACTTTGAGTTACTGTATAAATGTACTTCACTGGGAAGTCATCTCTGACCTCCCAAAACAGAGTTAAGGGTCCTGCCACTTGCCACTGCAGCTCCAACTGGCACCAGAGCATGCGGTACTGCTTTGCAGTGTTTGTTTCTCTGTTACTTCCATTGGATTGTAAACTTCTTGAGACTGGAGAGGCTTTCTTTTTGGCTCCTTCAGCCCAGAAACGACAGAGAGTTGGCTGGTATCTGGATCCAGTCCATCAAGGTGTGTGTTTTACCTGTTTCATTTTATGTTATGATAGCTGCCAACATTTTAGATTTTTAAAAAATTGATTTCTGGCTTCCGTTGAAATTTTATAAGACGTGAAAATGCTGTGTCCATGGTCTCAACAACTAGAGAAATTAAGTAGCTGCCTGTTCCTAGGCAGCATGTTTTCTCCTGCAAGCCACAGTCCCCACCACTCTCTATTACTGGTGAAAGCATCTTGTCATTTAGCAGATGATTGAGTTTTTGTTTTGTTGTAGTCAAGAAATATAATTCTGTATTCAGTTTGCCATCAAAGAAGGCTACATGTTGTTAAACATGGTACTTAAAGCCCCTTTTGGAAAGTTAAGTTTATGATACTAGTCCCAAAATAAACAAGTGTTGTTATTTGGTGTTTAAAAGCATAGGCCTTCCCTGCCCACTTGACATAGAAAAGGTATTAATTTTCTCCAAATTGGTATACAGACTCAATATAATTCCTAATAAAATCTTACCAAGATTTTTTGTAGATGTAGACAAGATTATTCCAAAATTTATATGAAAAGTCAGAGGAACCATAATAGCTAAAATGACTTTTAAAAGAATAATAAAATAGAAATCAATATATTTAATAATAATGATGACCATATAGTAGTAACAGAGGGATAGATTTACAGATCTGTGGAACATAATAAAGACTCCAGAAACAGACCCATGCAAATATGCCCAACTGGTTTTTTACTTGTAGTTTAATGAAGGAAAGAAAGTCTTTTCTTCACATGGTTCTGGAGCAACTGCATCTATAGACAAAACATGAACCTCAATCTAAGTCTCACAGTGTACACAAAAAGTAACTCCAAATGGATCAAAGTCTTAAGTTTATGAACTTAAACTTATAAACTTTTAGAGAGAAAAAAAAAAATCTTTAGGATCTAGGTTAGGTAAAAATGTCTTATACTTGACACAAAACATGATCCATAAAAGGAAAATTAGATAAGTTGAACTTGATCACAGTAAAAACCGCTTGCTCTGCAGGGGGGGGCGGGGCGGCGGGGGGACCCAGTTAAGAAGATGAAATGTCAGGCTAAAGACTGGGACAAAATATTTACAAACTATCAATACATAGCAGACAAAAAACAGTTTTTAAAGTATATAAAGAGCCTAAAATTCAGTATAAAAAAGATAATAATCCTAGAAAGCAGGCAAAAAAAGTGAAGAGATGTTTCACCAAAGAGGATATTTAGATGGCAAATAGACACTTCAAAAAGTGTTCAATATCATTGAGGAAATGCTAATTAATACTGTACAATAAGGTATCTATCACAGTGGCTAAAATAAAAAGTTGTGACAACACCAAATGCTGGTGAAGATGCAGAAAAACTTGATCTGTCATATATTTTTTGGTGGGAAAGTAAAATAGTATACCCCTTCTGCTAAACCATTTTGCAGTTTTTTTAAAAACTAAACATAATCCAGAAACTGCACTCCTTACATTTATCTTAGAAAAATAAAAATTTACATTCACACAAGAAGCTGCACACAACCTGTACACAGTGTTTATAGCAGCATTCCTCATAGTTGCCCCAAACCTGAAAACACCCTGGATGTCCTCTAGCGGATGAGTGGTTATAGAAACTGTGTTGCTGTTGTTCAGTCTCCAAGTCGTGTGTGACCCTTTGCAACCACACATAAGTTGAAAGAAATCATATTTTATTTCATCTTAACTACAGTTGCTTGTAATGACAAATGTGCCCCTGTTGGACTCAACACAGCTTCTCAAACTCTGAAATCACCCTGGACACTGCCAGCTTCACTTTCTGTTTTACCTTGTTTTCGACACAGTACTTGTTTTGATTACATTAATAGCCAAAATCCAGCTTTGCAAAGATACTGTGTTATTAAAGGAAATAAACCGCACACGAATGCTAAAATGTGAGTTCCCTTGTGCTAGTTCTCACAGATCCAATAGATGGTGATTGTTGCTGTTTTTCTCTCAAAACTTAAAACACCCTCCAGCACATGTGTGAGTTTGCTGAAATACCATGGGGCACTTGACGCAAACTGGGAGCTGCTGGTATAATGGTTTACTTTGGCCTCTTCCAAAGCAGAATGCAGTAGACCCAAACCAACTGCTTCCTTCCTGGGACCTTCCCATTTGCAATGAGCCACCTGCTCCCGGACATACCTGTGTCCCCAAGATGATCTCACAGTCAAACCACCCACCTTTAGGGAGCAAGAGTCATTTTCTGTGACTCAGCCAAGGCAGAGAAGATGTTTAGGAATGGATGCTGAGGCTCATTCCAAAGATAGTATGCAATTTGGGAAACTCCTCTTCTCCCAAAATTAAGTTCCACAATAAGCACCTAGAAGGTGACAAGCACAGTCCTAGTTACTAGGGTCACAAAAGTGAGTTAGGCCTTGTCCCCAAGCCCTTGAGTAATGGTTCTTCCACAGATGACAGACAGCAATGATGTTATGGAAAAGCTCTGAAGTCTACAGACCCTAATTTAAGCCCAGACTCTACCAACTTATTAGTTTGGCCTTCCTGAGCCTTAGTTTCCATGTCTGTAAAACAGGAGTTAAAGTGTCTGCATAGCACTTTTTATCTCACAGGATCTAATGAGATAAATATTTGGAAACTCAGAACCTGATGGCCAGCATACAGCAAACATCTATTAATATGTTTCTCATCTTTTTATTAATAATCACTAATTGCCAACCAAGGTGACTTTGTCCAAGGGTGAAAGGGAATCCAAAGAACAAGATGTATTTCTCATGCTTCTCAGAAGAGATGGGCATATCAGGAGATGGGGGAGAGGAAGGAAATCCCTGAAGGTTTTGTAATGTCAGTGAGAAGCTGAAGAGCAGAGTTACACTGGCCTGGAAGCTTCAATCTCCTCTCCCTTCTTTAGGCAGAGAATAAGTGCTTGAGAGCTAAATTGATCTGTTCATCCCCTGTTCCTTTTTTTTTTTCTCTTAAATACATCCCTTAAAAGTGATGAACTTTCTTCCCCCTGATTCTGGCTGTCACTCAGGGACTGTTTTACCCAGCATGTGCCACATATGACATTTTTTCCCCCTCCTAGCCCAAAAATCATTTCAAAGTCAGACTTAATATTTCTTCACAGATGTTATGTCATCCTAGGCACCAGTGATCAATGTTGCAGAGTTGAGGTGGATATGGTGGGGATCTCTCTCCAAGAAAGTGAGATGATGTGGGAGACCATAAAGCAGCTGTTAATTTCCCTCAAAGTGAGGAGGATTATGCTCAGTGGTGGAAAGCTGTTCTCTGGGTCCCCAGCCTAATTGTCTCGATTAGCACGCTGCACGGCCATCACAGGTGTAGCACATAATAGCTCTAGAAGGTTTTCATAGCCAGGCCAATTAAAATCTGTCATGGCGCCAGGAACTAACAGTGTGTGCGCCGTAATGCCAAAAGTCAAAATGAGTTCTCTAAATAATAATTGCTTGCGTTTTGGGGACAGTTTATGGTTTTCAGCACATTTACACTTCCTTAATCTCATGTGCTCCTCTTGCGGAGGGCAAGCAGTTTAGGTGGGGAAACCAAAGTTGAGAGAGATTTAGTGATTATAGGTTTATTATTTATTACTATTATAGATTTAGTGATATAGTGATTATATTAATATTATTTTAGGACCCCAGTTACTGTGCCAAATTGCTCTTGATATTAAGTCCTTCAAGAATTCCCTCTAGTCCATATGGCAGTAACTAACATCTATATATTACTTAACAGCTTACAAAATGCTATTGTATTTATGTTTTTGTTAGGTCTTCCATAATATACTGGCAACCCACTCAGTATTCTTGCCGGGAGAATCCCATGGACAGAGGAGCCTGGCGGGCTACAGTTCTTAGGGTTGCAAAGAGATGGACATGACTGAGCATGCACCATGATATAGTGTTACAAATCAGTCTTCATTATCCCATTTTTATGTACAAAACTCAAAACCTTAGAATATTTGTTGAAATTCTGCCTCTCATTTTTTTAAAAAAAATTTATTTTACTAAAGTATAATTGCTTCACAATATTGTGTTGGTTCCTGGTGTACAACAATGTGCATCAGCTATAAGTATACATATATCCCCTCCCTCTTGAACCTCCTTTCCACCCCCACCCCATCCCACCCAGGTCATCACAGAGTACCAAGCTGAGCTCTCTGTGCTATGTAGCAGCTTCCCACTAGATATCTGTTTTATGCATGGTAGTGTATATATGTCAATGGTATGTCTCATTTTAGAGTCAAGGAAGCTGGGGTTTCAGTGAAGTTATATCACCTAAGCGTAGACAGCTACCAAGTGGTGGGACTAGGATAAGAACCCAGGCCTGCTGATTCTGATCCAGCATTCTCTGCTGCCTTCCCTGCATGCCCCCCTCTCTTTTTCTCTCTCCTGAGAGGTGCATTTTAGTCTTGGGATCCACTAAGAAAGTGAACTGACACTGCTATGAAAACACAGGTGTCTCCTGTTGAAAGACGGAAGGGCTTTGGGGCCGTGATTTATTTTCCTAGTGACTTAGGAATGGGTAGTTTATATTTTAAACTGAACATAAACTTGACCCCTGGTCTCTTAACCACCTGATCTCTGTGGTGCTGAGCATGTTTGGTGAAGGGACTTGTGTTGGTTTACTGGCCACCCGCCCGAGGCCGGTGGTGCATTTCAAGGGCCCACGGGGCTGTGAATGTGCATGAAGGCAGGATAAATGTCTTCACAGGCACAGCAGGCTCAGAAGTTGAAAGACAGCCTGCCTAAGGGAAAAATGAGCTCTAAGCTGTTCTCCATCAGAATCCCCCAAAATCTCTTGCAGTAAAATGTTTTGTTCTTTGTTTCTTAGAGATGAAAAATGAGGAGGAGCCCCTTCTGGGCACTCCTGATGATTTTTTAGGTTAAGGCTGAGCCCCTGAGGACAAATGATTGCCTGGCTAGCGTCCTAGGGCTGATGAACCACAGGGTGGTTCCCTGGTGACACGTGTGAGGACAGGAATGGAATTTCACATTTCTCACTGCTGGAAGGGCAATGCTTTCCACCCGTTGTTCACTCTGAAAGCTCTCTTCAGTCCCAGCCTGTGAGTTCTCCCTGGAGGAAGGCAGGGAACAAATTCTGCATTCCCTGTGGTGCAGGGACTTCAAAGTCTAAGGGCCAGGTTCCTTTCTCCTGCAGAGCCAAAAATGATGATTTCCTCAAGAGTAAATGGTTGCCCTTGCCTCTTTGGCTGCAGTATATCTGCGTCTGCTCTGCCATTCCATCAAAATCTGGGGTGCAGCTCAGGGAGCCAAGTTGACAACATCTCAACACAAATGGCTTCTTTTATATTTGAAAGAAAGAATTGGAACTGGAGGTGGGAGAAAATGTAGTAACAGCCTACATTTTTTTCATATTTTTAAATACGAATTTAAAAAGAACAGGTATCTATTTAGATAAATACATATTTATTTATAGATGAGTATGTATAACCATATATAGATTTAAATTTTTTTGCCCCTTTTATAAAGATGTTTCAGAGCATGGTACGAATAAATCTACACTTGACTTAGCTTAATGCAGTGGCATTGATTTCTGCCTGCTAAACCATGATTCTCTCTCAGTGGGGGAGGATCAATAAGACCAGGGAGGCCCACTTCTGCATGTCATCAGTCTTGGCTTTAATCTTGGCAGTCCTGGTTACAGACCACTCAGTCTGGAGGCATACTGATTGGCAGTGATATTTTCTCGGTGATTTTGTGATCATATTTGGGGCGTGTTTTAGTTTCTGACTCAGTGTATGGTTCCTATTCCTCTGGGCTTTATAGTCTGGTACGTGTTTTCTCCCTTATACTGCAAAAGATCTATTGGAGGAAAGCTTGGGGAAAATTGATTTCACAGAGAGAAGAATTGAGATAATTTTTAAACAGAATCAGAAAAGAAAAAAAATAACTGTAAATATAGTATCTTAATGCTTGCTGCTGCTGCTAAGTCACTTCAGTTGTGTCTGACTCTGTGCGACCCCATAGACGGCAGCCAACCAGGCTCCCCTGTCCCTGGGATTCTCCAGGCAAGAACACTGGAGTGGGTTGCCATTTCCTTCTCCAATGCATGAAAGTAAAAAGTGAAAGTGAAGTCACTCAGTCGTGTCCGACTCTTAGCGACCCCATGGACTGCAGCCTACCAGGCTCCTTCATCCATGGGATTTTCCAGGCAAGAGTACTGGAGTGGGGTGCCATTGCCTTCTCTGATCTTAATGCTTAAAGGATTTAAATTGGAATAGATTTGAGGAAGGGGACACTGTGTCCAATAAAAATGCCATCAGAGTCACTGGGCTTAATACTAATTCCCTCTCATTAGGCATAAAGGAGCTACCTTATATTTTCTTTCTCTTGAAAAGGGCATCTCACATGTGTCACATTCAGGGAGAGCTCTAAATGTGATGCCTGCTAGTAACCTTATATGATAGTTGACAGATTTTCAACAAAGTCACATATGTACTGAATGTGTAGATCCTATATCATTTCCCAAGTCCTTTCAGCCCAGCATTCATTGAAAAGCCTATTAGGATGGACAGTTGGTGGTTTAAAAAAAAGGGCGGGGGGAGAAGAAAAACAATTCTTTCCCTACCCATCCAGCCATTCATTTCCTACCAATTAATAATTCACACCCATCTTGCAAGCCAAAGACTGTTGAAGTGTGTTAAGAGATAAACAGAATGCTAAGCATAGAACCTGGTTTGTGTATTACTGTTTTAGTTTCCTAGAGCTGCTCTAACAAAGTACCATGAATTGTGCCTTAAACAACAGAAATGTATTGTCTCCCAGTTCTGGAGGCTAGAAGTCTGAAATCAAGGATCAGTAAGGTTGGTTCCCTCAAAGTCTGTGATGGAGAAACTGTTCCATGCCTTTTTCCTAGATTCTGGTGGTTCCTGGCAATCTTTGGTGTCCTTTGACCTACAGATGGATCACCCTGATCTCTGCCATCATGTTCATATGACTTTCTGTGTGTGTGTATGTCTCTGTATCCCAATTTCTCCTTTTTATAAGGACACCAGTCATCTTGGATTAAGGTCCCCCATGACTTCATCGTAACTAACTGCATCTTCAGTGACCCTATTTCCAAATAAAGTCACATTCTGAGATATTGGGGGTGGGTGGGGTGGGCAGGGGCAGGGCTTCAGTGTAAATGTTGTTGTTGTTGTTGTTCAGTCACCCAGTCGTCTCCACCTCTTTGTGACCCCACAGACTGCAGCACGCCAGGCCTTCCTGTCCTTCACCATCTCCCTGAGTTTGCCCAAGTTCACCTTCATTGCATTGCATTGGTGACGCTGTCCAGCCATCTCATCATCTGACGCCCTCTTCATCTTTCCTCAGTCTTTCCCAGCATCAGAGATTTTGCCAGTGAGTCGTCTGTTCACATCAGATGACCAAAATACTGGAGCTTCGGCATCATTCCTTCAGGTTAATATTCAGGGTTGATCTCCCTTAATATTGACTGGTTTGATCTTCTTGCTGTCCAAGGGACTTTCGGGAGTCTTCTCCAGCACCACAGTTTGAAGGCATCAATTCTTTGTCATTTTGCCTTCTTTACGGTCCAGCTCTCACATCTATACGTGACCACTGGGAATTTTAGGGTGACATGATTCAACCCATGAGCTTCCCTGGTGGCTCAGTGGTAAAGAACTTGCCTGCCAATGCAGGAGATGTGGCTTTGATCCCTGGGTTGGGGAGATCTCCTGGAGAAGGAAGTGGCAACCCACTCCAATATCCTTGCATGGGAAATCCCATAGACAGAGGAGCCTGGAGGGCTACAGCCCATGAGGTTGCAGAAGAATTGGACACAACTGAAAGACTAAACAACAAATTCAACCCATAACAGTTACTGTCATTTAGTTTTATGTTTTAATTATGTGTGTGCTCAGTCACTCACTTGTGTCCAACTCTTTGTGGCCCAGTGGATTATAGCCTGCCAGGCTTCTTTGTCCATGGGATTTTTCAGGCAACAGTACTGGAGTACTTTGTCCGTGGGATTTTTCAGGCAACCCAGAGTAGGGTTGCCATTTCCTCCTCCAGGGGATCTTCCCGACCCAGGGATTAGACCTGTGTCTTGCATCTCTTGCATTGGCAGGTTGATTCTTAACCACTAGCACCACCTGGGATAGCTTTTCTTGATTTTTTTCTTCGTTATGATCTACCCTATTTATACTACATATTCAAATTTCAAAGAACAAAATTAAGAAATTAGAATATTGTTGCATAGTGTGTGAGTATCTTCAAGCAGCACTGGCTGAAAAGTTAGAGAAGATATCCAGGACATCAGAGCATTCATGGTCCTAGTAGAGGGATCAGGAGAGTCTGTAAGCCCAGTCCGACAAAGCAGGAAAGCAAGCCATTCATTACTCCCAAAGCCATCCAATGTTGGCAGTCTCTCCAGCCTTAAGATCCTGGTATCCTCTCATAGTAAGCAGACAGGCAGCAGCCTGCCCAACCTCAACAGATGGTGTGGAGTCCCTTGTGCCATTGGCATCATGCGTCCTTTAGATTTATTAAAACGCTCTCAAAAAAAAAAGAAAAGAAAGAAAAAAAAAAAAAAAGGAATACCCTTTGGGGCCATAAAGTCCCAAATCTAGCAATTTCCTGCTGTATCACAGCAAAGTACCTTCCCCCCAGCCCTGCCCCTCTGGCTGTTGTTGAGATGGTTAACCAGTAATTCCTGAAAACAATTCTCTTCTGACACATGCACAGCATTTTCCTTTGTAAGAACGTGAAGGCTTGATGCCTCCAGAGCCCATTACATAGACAGATTGGCCCCTGAGATAATTACAAGAAGATAGTCTAATGGGCTCGATTAAGGCAATCCCATTACCTTGGTGAAGAATCACCAGTGAGGTGCAAACCCAGAGGAAGTCTTCCCCATCACAAAAAATATAGTTACTTTCTTACCTAGAAACAGAAAGAGCATTCAGTCCACATGTTTATATTTGGAAACTAGGTTGCTATCGATCTGACAAGCAGGATTGTGGAAGGAGAATATTTTTACTCCATTCTATTTCAGAAGAATTTAGGATGACATACAAGGGTGGATCAAATATGACATGACTGAATAAATCAAAAATTAGGTGACCTAAAATTGTGGTCTCTCAGTATTGGGAGCCAACTCTCCAGGGAAGGCAGCCTTGCCAGCTCTAGAAATGGTTGATGGATGGTTACCCAGCCCTTCCTGACCTAACAGGACCCTGAGAGCCCTGAGGGTGCCTCACCTCCACCTGAAAGAGGCAGTCCCTGGCCTTGATATGACCCCCAGCTGCTGACTCCAAGCCAGCCTCGAGACAGGCGAGAGAGTGAAACATGCATGGGTATCTGAAAGAAAGCAGGCCATCTTCTGGGATATCATGCCTGGTTTCACCCCACGCTCCCCAGATGAGGGGATTTCTGGGATATAATATGAGACTCTCAGCTTATAATTTACATGGGGTCCCTTCCCTTGCCACCACCATCTCCAACTTCAGATTATATTAATAAGTACATTTTTAAAAAATGTATATGGAAGGTATTTTGAAAGGTGAAAAAAAAAACCAAAACATTAAATCACTAAAGGAACGTTAAGAGGGAGTATTATGCTCTTCTCTGTCTATGCCCTCTTCGTGTCTGGGACGTACATATTAATACATGTAGAAGAAAGGCCACCTGCTAGTTTGGAACCTTCCTTCCTGAGTGCCTCTTCAACAACCAAGTCTTTTCAAAACCCCTGTGGTGAGCATAGGACTTACCTGAGGAGTTTTGTAAATTGCAGGTTCCCAAGTCCTATTCCTAAAGAGTCTGATTCAGTAGAACTGGAGCCAGGCCTGGGAATCTGCATTTTAATGTATTCTTCTAGTGATTATGAGCTTCATGGCCAATGAAACATAATGTGAGATGTGCTACGCTGTCCTATGGCCTTCCCTGGTAGCTCAGCTGGTGAAGAATCTGCCTATGATGAGGCAGACCTGGGTTCGATTCCTGGGTCAGGAAGATCCCCTGGAGAAGGGATAGGCTACCCACTCCAGTAATCTTGGGCTTCCCTGGTGGCTCAGCTGGTAAAGAATCTGCCTGCAATGTGGGAGACCTGGGTTTGATCCCTGGGTTGGGAAGATCCCCTGAAGAAGAGAAAGGCTACGCACTCCAGTATTCTGGTCTGGAGAATCCCATGGACGGCATGACTGACCAACTTTCACTTACATGCTTTCCTGTGGTTTTCTGTCTTTTAAAGCAGTAATTTTTGCATTCCTGATATGTAATGCTTGTAAAGCTAAACATGTTCATTATTTTTTAAATTAGATAATATGAGTAAAAATCATCAATTTTCCACTATCAAGACAGAATTATCATGACTAGTTTCACGAATACCAGAACTTTTTTCTGTTTATATGTGTTTGTGTGTGTACGTAATTTCTATCATTTAAAAATATTAAGTTTGCTGACGCAGATTTGTGAAAGAAAAGGGGAAGGAAGTGGCTCCTGCACAATATTTTTCTTTCAGTAATAATAATAATAATAATAATAAAGTGATTACCATTTTTCCCCTTGGGTTCTGTGACTCTAAGGACCCTATGTTTACCATGACTTCTTTCAGCAATGCTTTCACAATTCCTTATAGCTCTACTCAAACCATTTTTCTTTAGGGCCTAGGTAGCTATGAATTGCCAACTTAGAAGACATGAGGGAAATTGATACACTTTCTTCAAGGTTCCTTTTTAACATATTCATTTATTTATTGGCTGCATCAGGTCTTAGTTGCAACAATTGGCATCGTTCATTGCAGCTCATGGTCTCAGTTGCCCTGCCACAGATGGGATCTTAATTCTGCAGCCAGGGATGGAATCCAGGTCTCCTGAGTTGGAAGGTGAATTCTTAACCACTGGACCACTGGAGAAGTCCCTCTTCAAGGTTCTTTTCCCTTTTCTTGCAAACATTGTCTTCCTACTATAGAACTGTCCTCTTTTACCACCTCTCCATCTTCACTTGGAAATGTATATGTACCAGTTCATTTTTCTACATTTTGTGCTAACTGTCCTTTGATGTTTCACCTCTGAGAGGTCTTCCCTAGCTAGAGAGAGCTTTGAGTATCTGATGAAAATTATAATCCCTCATTCCTGAAAAATTTTATATATTTACACCCATAGTTTTATATATAATTTCAAGAGGTCCAAGGAATCTAATTTAAGAACCCCTCTGATAATACATCCTCAACAGGCTGAGTCCCTCAGACCTACCAAGGAGTACCAGAGATGTTACTCATGAAAATATGTATTCAGCCTCAGCTATCCTGGAGACACAGAGAGAAAGAAGTAGGAACTCTGTCTTAAGGCTCTCTGGATACTGGTAGAGGCAGATATAAAAACAGTGACCATAGAATATGAGAAGCACTGTGATAAAACACAGCAAGGGCTACAATAAAATGCTCTTAAAACAGTTCTCACTTCTCCCCTTAAAACCTTTAGTGTTGCCTCTTCCTATTTTCCATGAAGACCCTCATCATAAATCTCAAGCTTACTTCACCAGGATCATCTGGACATGGCTCTTTCTTTTGCCCAGCCCTGGCATGTCATGCTCCTATCATATTAAAGTCTCGTCTGACCCTCAAACATGCCATGCTCTATGGATCTTCTTACAAGATGTTCCTTCTGCCTGGCAGGAAGGGACACTTCCTTCCCCATCCTTGGCCCTTTGGTCAGACTGACCTTCATTTGTCCTCTACCACTAGACCTAGGATGCTTTCCCCAGGGAGCTTCCCCTGTTCCACCAAGTTCAAGTTAGATGCTCCCCCTAAGTGCTACTAGGGCACTCTGTACTTACCTTCATTCTTATCACACTGTATTACAATTACCTCCTCATATATCTGTGTCATTGACCAGACACTGACACAAGGACAGGGACTATCTTGCTCATAGTTCTAGTGTTACAGCTAATGTATAATAGTTAATAAATATTTGAATTAATTTACCAATTAATTTAATTCTTAAACCTCAACAGAATTAGTTTTAAGCTTTCTAGTGTAAGTCAGAATGGAGAGCCCTCCTACCTTTGTATTCTCTGAGAAATGTGATCCATAATTAGAACTTTAGCAACATCTGATCAAGCTGCTCTTTGCCTGTAAGGAATCTGGCTCTCAGTTACTTGGCACACACAGAAACAGGGACAGAGCTGAGGCCAGTTAATTAAGAGATGTTCACCTGTCACTTGCCTAGCACTCTGCAAAATACTTCGGGGAGTCACAGATGTATGCGTTGCCTCCTTCAAGAACTTGTTGTTGGAAACACAGGAGTTCCCCATATGGAATCTAGGTAGTATATAATTTACTGCTAAATTATATAGTAGAGATTATATGATGACATTTATAGCCACACTTACAGCAGAAAGTGAAGAACTAAAGACCCTCTTGATGAAAGTGAAAGAGGAGAGTGAAGAAGTTGGCTTAAAACTCAACATTCAGAAAACTAAGATCATGGCATCTGGTCCCATCACTTCATGGCAAATAGATGGGTAAACAGTGGAAACAGTGACAGACTTTATTTTTTGGGGGGCTACAAAATCACTGCAGATGGTGACTGCAGCCATGAAATTAAAAGATGCTTGCTCTTTGGAAGAAAAGTTATGACCAACCTAGACAGCATATTAAAAAGCAGAGACATTACTTTGCCAACAAGTCTAGTCAAAGCTTTGGTTTTCCCAGTAGTCATGTATGGATGTGAGAGTTGGACTATAAAAAAAGCTGAGCACCGAAGATTTGATGCTTTTGAACTGTGGTGTTGGAGAAGACTCTTGAGAGTCCCTTGGGCTGCAAGGAGATCCAATCAGTCTATTCTAAAGGAGATCAGTCCTGGGTGTTCATTGGAAGGACTGATGTTGAAGCTGAAGCTCCAATACTTGGCCACCTGGTGTGAAGAGCCGAGTCATTTGAAAAGACCCTGATGCTGGGAAAGATTGAAGGCAGGAGGAGAAGGGGACAGAGGATGAGATGGTTGGATGGTATCACTGACTCAATGGACGTGAGTTTGAGTAAACTCTGGGAGTTGGTGATAGACAAGGAAGCCTGGCGTGCTGCAGTCCATGGAGTCACAAAGAGTTGGACACAACTGATCGACTGAACTGAACTGAACTGATAGCCACTTCTAGCTCATCTGTGAATCAAAGGTTTTTAATAGTGTTACTGACCCCAGATCCAGCTTCTTGCTGCTCAAAGCCAGTAGAGAGACAAGGTTGATTTTGGATGCTGGCAACTAGAGGTGGTGGGAGATGCCTGTCCAGAGGTCGACTCCCCCGCTACCCCAATGACAATCAGTGGGCAAGAGCTTTTTTAGACAGAGGGAGGGGGCTACATGCAGAAAGAGTACAGTCAGCTCTGACAGTCACCCTGAAATTGGTTATCTGAAGTCTGGCCAGCATCATCTTGCTTGTTTTAAGTAGAATAAATCTTCAGTTCTAGAGTCACTTGGTTTCTATTACTTGAAGCTAGTTCTTGGAATTGTGGTAGCTTATGTCATGGCTACAGTCTAGTCATCATGTCGTTAACTTCTTCCACCTGGTGGGCGTTTCAATCTGTATAAGACAGCTCACAGGATATGGCTCAGAATATCATCTATAGCCCATGAGAAGGAACTAAAGGTCCTTGGCTATGCTTACTGACTAAACTATTATTATTGGGTCTCCTTTGATAGTTTTCCTTTGTTTCTGCATGTTCGCACTTCTCTGATTAAACTTGCTCTTTGGCTAAAGTTTTTCCACAGGCAGAAGGCGGGCAGAGGACATGGGAGGACAAGGACCATAGAGTTCTGCTCCATTTCAACAGCACTTCACTCAACTAAACTCTCTTGTAGCTTGAGAGTGGGGATCATGTGTTAATGATCTCAGGTTGAGCATAGTCCCATGGTCTGAGTTGGTACCTGACAACTATTTGTTGAACCAAATGCAGTCAAAAGAGAGGAAGACATCAATAAATATGACATCTGGGTAAAGAGTTGCTATTAGTTATTTGATTAGGATGAAAGATTTGTATATTTAACAACACTGGGGAATCCTGAACATTGCACTAGGGGCTATGACAGACACACTAGAATTAAAATGGTGTTAATGAAAGAATACAAGCTTCAGGATCTGGCATTCCTGATTCAAATCCCAGCTCTTCTGTAGGCTTGCTGAGTAACCTGCCATTCATTTCATAGGTAATTGTTAAATCATGTTGTAGGCAAGGCAATATGCTAGATGTTAAAGAGGTAAAATTAAATATTCCCCACAAATGTGGGCTCTTCAACCCCTTCCTCAGTTTCATTACCTGTAGTGTGAGTCCAGCAATATTTTCTTGGCAAGCCACTGGGAGAATTCCGTATGATATATAGGAAAATGCTCAGTACACTCTTGACATGTCGTAGATGCTTCGTAAAAAATGCCACTAGAAAGCACAGTTCCTGTAATCTAGTCAGGACAAGTCAGTGAAAATTCAAGATCCAGCTAGAGCTCACTGTCAGCATGGTGGCCCTACCAGCTGTGGAGCACATGAAATGTGGCTAGTCTAAATTGAGAGGTGCTGTAAGTGTAAAATATGAACCAGGGTTTGAAGACGTAGGATGTAAAAAGGAAAATAACTCACTAATAATTTTTTTTTGCTCATTATGTGTTGAAAGTATAATATTTTTAATGAATTGGGTTAAGTAAAATGCATTAATTTTCCCTGTTTCTGTTTTAAATTTCTTGTTGCTCTAAAAAATTTGAAATTACATATGGCTCACATTACTTCTTTTGGGAAGTACTGCACTAAAGAATTCAGAGAAGGCAATGGCACCCCACTCCAGTACTCTTGCCTGGAAAATTCCATGGACGGATGATCCTGGTGGGCTGCAGTCCATGGGGTCGCAAAGAGTCAGACATGTCTGAGTGACTTCACTTACACCTTTTCACTTTCATGCATTGGAGAAGGAAATGGCAACCCACTCCAGTGCTCTTGCCTGGAGAATCCCAGGGACGGTGGAGCCTGGTGGGCTGCCATCTATGGGGTCGCACAGAGTCGGACATGACTGAAACGACTTAGCAACAGCAGCAGCACTAAAGAATAGAAGTTACTGGTTTTGGAAAGAACTAATTAGAGATGCTATTGACCCAGAGACATGTCCCACAGAGTAGGGATGGAGCAGGGATGAAAACTGCGAGAGATCGTAGAGCTGCGATCCTGATTTCATACTCTCATGATGGTATTGGCAGTAGTTACCACATGGCACCAGAACATTTTCATTCACTTTAATTCTTCTTCCACTTATGAAATGTATCTGTGTGTCTACCTGGGAAAGGGGACGATGCCAGGGGGTAGGGGAAAGCACACAAGGAGGTCCTTTCTTCTCACAATGGCTGTTGGTGTTGAGCTCCTTTGGAAGAAGTGTGAAAGCAGGTTGGGCTTTAGACGGAGTTAGGATGTTAGCATCTTTCTTCCCTACATGATCTTGGGCAAGTTACTTAACTTTGCTGAGCTTCCGTTTACTCGTTTAGAAAATGATGATGTCAAAGGTAAATGCATTAGTCTGCTCAGGCTGCCTTAATGAATACCATAGACTGAGTGGCTCTAACAACAGGGATGTGTTTTTCACAGCTCAGCAGACCAGAAGGCCAAGATCAAGGTGCCTACTGATCCACTTCCCCTGCGAGGACTCCCTCCCTGGCTTGTATAGTAGAAAGCCACCTTCTCATGGTGTCCCCAACAGCAGAGAGAAAGAGAGAAAGCAAGCTCTTTGGTTTTTCTAGGTCACTAACCCCATGATGCAGGCCTCACCCTCATGACCTCATCGAGCCTCATTACTCCCAAAGGCCTCATCTCCACATGCCATCTCCTTGTGGCCTGGGACTTTAGCATATGAAATTGGGCATTCAGTCCATAACAGTAACTACATCATTAGACTTTTGAGTGAATTCAGAAGCTTGTGCATACTAAGAATGTGGTATGGTATAAATTTTGGTCAACTGTTAGATTGTCACCATAGCGTCTATTTTTTTTGCCTGGCATGTATATCATATTTGATGTTCAATAAATATATGTCAGATGAGTTATATAATTCATCAACCAATCAAGGAATGACTATTTCAATTCCTGAAACACCTGGGTTATCAGGTAGGATCCAGCTTCTCGTGCCCTCTAGATCACATCCCTGAATGTGGATATGAGGACAGCCTCAGCTGCTGAGAATAGGCCATGCTGACAATCAAATTCTCTTGCTTTGACATTTGTGTCTGTCAAAGTTGGCTCCACCCTCAGGCCACTCCTTAGCCGCCCAGCAATGCCCTTGGTTTTATTTCCCTAATCCTGTTTTTTTTTTTTTTTACCCAGTATACTCAACCATGAGACTCCTTTTCTCCCATCCAATTTAATAATATAAAACCTGCCCTGATTTAGAATCTCTTTGGCAGCTAATCGAACCTTGAAGCATTCTATTAGCTCTCTGTATTTGCACTAAGCCCAAACTGACGCATCTGGGATTATTATGTAATAACTTGGGCTCATTTCTGGTCAGTATATACCATCCCTTTTTATTCTGTAAATCCCCTCAGGGCTTTCTTTCTGTTTGCAAGGGGTGAGAGAAGGGGTTATAAGGGCTGTGGTTAGGGGCTTTGGGGTAGGGGCAATGTTTGCTATGAGTTATTATCCCGCACTTATCAGTATTAAACTGGATTTGACAACTCATAGCCTAGGATTTAAATGATCTAAATCTTTCTTCATTTGGCAGCCTGGTTTCCCCATTATTTATTGTGGGACCCAATTCATTATCATCGGCATACTCAGAGGCTTGCCCTGTGATGCCTTCACAGTCAAATGATTTATACAAATAATAAAAAAGATGGGGGTTCCTAGCAATGAGATCCAAAGCAATTTTTTTCTCCCTTTCCCCTCATCTGGTTCGGTTCATCTTTCACACATTAACCCTTAGCCCTCTTCTTCTCCTAGGAAATTCATCCTCAGCCTCCTTCTGGGCCTGAGAAGGAAAGGCTTTTGACAGGGATGGGGAAGTGATGAGAGCTGTGGTACAATTCCAGTGTAAGGAGTATCAGGTCTTTCTGTAGGTGGCACCATGCAAACCCTTCCCATACATGGCAGGATTTCGGTTGTCACAGCAGCCCTTTGAGCTAGGCATTGGTTTTATCCCAGCTTTTGCCTCTTGGTCTCCCTAGGATAGGTGGAGTGAGAGGAAGAAGGTACGGGGGCAGGGATCAGGGCTGGGGATATGCCTCTAGTATCTCCAGAGGGAATATTGCTACCAGTGGTGTAGTGTGGTAGTTAAGAATGTGAGCTCTGACATCCAACAAACCAAACCGGCTCTTTTGCCTACTAACTGTGGAGCGGTGAGCAAGTAACCATTCTGTGCCTCAGTCGCCTCTTCTGTAAAGTGATAATAAAGTACCCACGTAGGGGATCGTGAGGACTGAATGAGATGTCACAGAGAGGACTCTGAATTCATTTGTCCATCTGTGAAAAGTGTGTAATAGTACCTAACTCATTTTGCCTTCACAACAAGGCTATGAGGTAATATGTATAAAACACTTCAAGCAACACCTGGAAATACATGTTATAAAGGTTAGTTGTTGTTATTCCTGCTACTGTGATGACTATGCTACAACTACCATCACCACCACTATTATTACCGTTATTGTTGTCATGATTCAGAGCAAAATTCAACAGAGAAGGTGGATACTATCCAACCACTGTGTTGCCAAGACCTTGAGGTAGGTTGCTGGTTGGCAGAATTTAACCGTCCACGATAGTGACCGTGGCCTGTACTACTGTAAGAAAAGCGACATGCGTGTGTGTTTTACTTTCCCTGCCCTGTATCTACCCATGCCCTTCTCAAGCTCAGTGCCCACTCCATGCCTTTCTCAGGCTTGCCTGGGGAGGTTTGGTCTAAAGCTCCAGCCCAAGCTGGAAAGAACAGCCTTCACTCAGAAACTCAGTATCCTGTCCTCTTTATTCTCTAGTCTCAAGCTTTAGTAAGCATACGTATTAGGTCATATGCTTTTTGCCAAAAACCAAGTATTGATGGATAGGCTATAGAAATCTTACTCACTTATTTAAAATATGGGGCAAGGGTACCTCTTTTGGGAGCATCTGCTGCATTGAAACAAGACACAGTTCCCCCCTCCTCCAATTTCATATCTTGTGAAAAAAATTTCTGTTGACATTGATCTTAGGGTAACCCTTAGCAATACCATAAATGCTTTTTTTTTTTTTTTATTAAACCAGCCCTGTGCTTTGGAAATCCAATAAGTTTTATGCTGCCCCTTACAACTTGCTTCAAATGTGCTACTTGAATGTTTTCTAGTTGATTTGAGTCTCAGTTGCAAAACTGCACCCCCATGGATGTACATTTGTAAGGAAGTGATGCCAAGAGTTCACAGTGGCCTGAAAGTCCAGACTTGGTCCAGAATTTCTCTTCTACCAGCCTATACCAGCCTATACCTAGAGCCAAGAGTAATGCTGAGTGCTCCAAAATATTTTTGCAGTGTGTGTATGGCAAGAATTTATAGGCAGTGGATAGCACTATTTTCAACACAACTCTTCTTATGCTGAAAGCAGTGATAGCAGAAAATTGGCTTTAGAATCTGTCTTCTCAGCTAACTGTGTGGTCTTGAGCCCTAAATCTCGAGTTCCCCAGCTGTAAATGTGTGTAGAACCTCATAGAACCATTTGAGGATTAAATTTTTAAAAAATAACATTTAGACTGTGTAGCCCCCTTCCTGACACTAAGCGCTCCAAAAAGTGTTAGCTATCAATATTTTCTCTTTCATTGGTTTGCATATTCCTAACTTTGTACCTTCCATAAATTTTATTGATGTCATCTTTGTTGATGATTTTGCTGTGAAAGTGATAGTCTTATTCATGCTGTTACTGTTCATGGTAGCAATCATAAATTTTACCTTTGCTGATTTATGAAGCCTTTTCCATTTCTCCTTATATTTCTGCAAGTTTGCCCTTTCTTCCTAATTTTGAGGCCGCTGTCACTGTGGAAATTCCAAATGATTCCTCCTTTCTATTTCTGTCGGTCCTGCCGTTTCCATCACCTGTCACTTAGTTTTCACTTGCTCTGCAGAGGAATGGGAGTTGCTGTGAGCTTGGAGCTGAAAGCCTGAGGCATGAGACAGAATATTACCATTTAGCAGTGCTGTAGAAGTTGTATGAAGCAGGGCTCTGCAAACATTTTTCTGAGTGTGTGTTTGTTAGAAATTCTTTTTTCTCTTACGGTCAAGAAGGTGTGATTGCATTTCTGATTCTCATACTCAGACCAGTGTTGAGTGGCTTACCTCTGACCTTTCCCCATAACTGAGCAACAGAATAATGAATGATGATTCCAGCTGCCTTCTTCCCTCCCAGGGTAACGAATGAGTCAGCATCAGGGACTTTGCCAGGAGGCCTGAGTCATAAATATCCCTGCAGTCCATCAAAAAGCTCCACAAAAGGCTGTTTTTAAACAGTAAATGAGGAAAGAATCCTTGGCCTTTGTCTTAAATCATCAAGTCAGTGGGAGATATTTATGATTCTAACTTTGGGGTCAAAGCAAAAAGCAAGAGCCAATCACAGAGATAAGAGAAATGAGTTTGAACCCATTGTGAGATGATAAACTTCTCATAGAGGAGAGATGAAAAAAAATTCAATGAACATACCCTCTCTGCCCCCAAATTCCTGTCAGTCATGTCACGTTCTTTCCCTATCTTTCTCGACTTTATTAAAGACTTATCAGATGCCAGGCCTGGTGCTGGTTCCTTTATTTGCATTATCTCACTGCTTTCTCACAATCAGTCTATGAAAGAGAGATTTTCTTCACTGTTTTATAGAAGAGGAAATTGGGAATGAGAGTGACCTTGGACCCCAGAGCCTTTGGACTGCAGAACCCTCCCTCTTAATTACTCAGTTACATTGTATACAAGGCCAGGAAAAATGAAGATGGATCGAAAAATATACAGAAATGCAAGACAGTCCTCTCTGCTACACAAAATACTAATTACCTAACAACAGATATAGGATGGTGTAGTTAAAGTCTTGGAAAAATAATTTTAATTTTCAGTTCAGTACTATAAACAGAGAGCCCTTAAACAGATACCCTAAGACCCTAAAAAGTCCAAGCCATAGACTGTATTCCTGGGGATGCACCAAACACCAGGGACCCAGCGGTACTGCAGATTTGGCAGACATTTGAAATGCCAAGAATTGTGGTCAATGTATATATTTGAAATGCCCCATTTTTGTCTTCATCCATCCTAGCTTACTTGAAGTGCAGTCTGCCATCAGGGATGACTTTGTGATATGGATAATACTTTATTTATGAGAAGATTAGCAAAATATGATTGTTGGGTTCGCTAATAAAGAGGATATTGGAAAAGGAGCCAGCTGGCATGCCACACATGTAGCTCCGGCAGGGAGACACATCTAATCTGTGTTTTGCTCTCCAAACTCACACCTTGGAGGCCCCTGAACTCCCCACCCCCCCACCCACTCCCACCCCGGCCCTTCCCACTGAGCCCCTGGAAGGCCTCATCAGTAGCTTCTGAAAATGCAGAGAATATCTCTGTCTACATTTCCTGGCCAGACTTCCCATGGCTATTCAGACTGCTGTTTCTAATGATTAAAGGATAGTCTTACCCAAATGTTGGAGCATTACTGTGTCCAGATGACAAGGGCAGGAGAGCCAAGTCAACCGACAGGATCTGGAGTTGAGCAGACCCACAGAGAGAGGTTGGCTCTGTGATCTTGGGGGTGCAAGGAACACAGTTTCTGAGCACCATTCTCTCCTCCAGGAGAAAACACACACACACACACAATTTAGTTTTCACTGCTTAATAAGTTTTAAGTTATTAATAAAATTTTAAGACATTTCATTTGTAGGAATCATACTATGGGATGAGTAGTGCTGGCAATTAATCCTTTTTTGTCTCCTTTCCTAATTCTGAGCTCTACTAGGTAACACTGAGTTGATGTTGTCTGTCTTCCTTGTTCTGTTCTATGTATCGAAACTCACAGGCACTCAGTCATTGGACAGTCAGTCCCTTATAGAAACCTCTTGATACAACCTGAGGCAGTCCTGCCATTTTATGTGTCTCAGTAAGAGGGACTTGTAAGTGCCTCCGTCTGGATTTTTATACAGCTCTCTGTGTATCCTAAGGGTGGCCTATGGGCACTTACAAACACCATGGACTCGGGGCAATTTACACAGCAGAGGAGACTCTGGGACATCTTATGGAGGGCAATTCTTGCCAGTAAGACATTGTGAACCTGAAGTTTGAACCTCCATCATTGTTAAAATATTGACCCAAGGACCAGGCAGCACAGGTTTGAATCTTGGCCCCACTACTACCTGGCTTTAGAATGTTAGGCAAGTTACTTCACCTGTCAAAGCCTCAATTTCTATGGTAAATGAAAGTAATAGCACCAACGCACAGACTCATGTGAGGACCGAGTGAGTTCATGCATGTATATTGCTTAAAAGAGTGCCTAACACGTTGTTCAGTACCTGTTAGTTGCTGGTGGTTTTGTCAGCAATGGGAGGTGTCAGGACAGTACCCTAATCCTAACCCTAACCATATTCAGCCACACCCCCTTCTGCAGGATCCGAGAAACCCTTTTGACCTCTCAGCTTCCTGGAGGCAAAAATTCTTGTGCTCAACTCTTTGTCCCCAGCAGCCCCAGGACAGTTCCTGATTTAGCATAGAGGCTTCATACTGAATCCTTGGCTGAAATTGACTAAAAGCCAGTTTTCTTCTGGTTATGTGGTGCCTAATGAGGATTGACTCTAGGCTCTGCAGGTGGGTATGTCATAGTGGAGAAGGAAACTCCACCAGATGGTCCCACTCTTTGCCCCTCTTCTCCCAAACAAATTCTTCCCTTTAATCCTCAACTGCTTCAAGACAGGAACAGAGCAAGACTCCAGACATTAGAGACTGTGAAAACCAGAAGCTGTTTTTAATTTTTTACTTCCATACGCTTCCCTCTCCATCCATCGTATCAGCTCATGACGTTTCCCAAGGGACACCTCAGAGCGTCCAGGTTACTCTATCATAATTTTCTTGTTATAATCTTCGGTCCTTTATGTGCTATGCTGGGCTCAAAGGCAACTGTGAATGGGAAAGACACAGGCCCTGCGCTTGTAGGGTCCAGTGAAGAAGATGGACAAGTGGGTGGTATTTGTGTGTTCAGTTCTGTGTCAGGAAATTCAGAGTGCCATGGGAGTGTTAGGAGAGTACCTTGACTATTTAAAAGTAAGGAAGACTATTTAGGTTTAGTAGAAAGCAAGACCCTCCGTAATAAAACATGGAGTAGCGATAGTGTTATGAGTTTCAAGATAGCTTTGTTCTATATGATATTTTCTGTGCTGAGAAGAGCATGGTACATGAACAATCAGGTTATTTCTTATAACTCCGTGTTTTATGGTAAGCTTATGCCACCTTCAACATATGGAGGAATTAAGATTATTTCTTCCCAAGGCAGGTTTCCTAACATTTAGATACACGAATGCATATCCTCGCTTCCAGACACCTGCATCCATTTCTCTGTGGCTGGCTCTTTCTTCCTCTGAAATGTTTTTTTATTTTCTTTCTGACAGTCTCGTGGCAGAAAGATAGAGTTTCTTCATGCTGTGTTTTTACTTTCCATTTTCCTGATAAAACTGTATCACTGCAGAGGAAATCAAATCTAATCTTCAATATATTTAGCATGAAAGCAATAAAAAGCATTAATTCACTCCAGAAAGAGCAAAATGCAGTCGGGTACTCAAAGGAAGAATCACCATGGAAACTGTTTTCTTGAGATTCTGTACTCTCCAGGCTCCGGGCATGACTAAGTGAAGAAAGGAAGGCAAAGAGAAGGAAGGAAACATCCTGCCCTTTCTGTTGTCACTAAAATGCTGCAGAGGAATTGGCATGAATTATTGATTGCATGAATAGAAGTGTATATGAATTAGAATTATTAAAATGTTGTCTTTTAAATGAGTATGTAGGAACACACTGAGAACTTGTTCCTCACTGTTCTCCTTTCTGTGCTGTCAAAATCCTGTTGAACAATCAAAGAGCCATCATAAGGTCAAAAGTTTGCAGAGAAGCATCAGGAATTATGGTGATTAAAGAATCATGTGAACTAGCACTAAAGCAGAGTGCTTTTGTATAGAACTCCCAGAATCACTTGCTTTTGTATACCACTTCAAGATCGTTATAGTTTCAGAATTTTTTTCAAAGACATTAAATATGTAAAGATCAGAGGCCAGCTCTTGCTTTGGGGACTGTGTTAATGGGATGTGATGGAATTTCCCTAAGGAATTTCTCATGGATTAAATTCTTTCTGTGTTTATGGGTACATGTATATATCTCACAGTGAACCAACTCTTCTTGCGTTCTTTTTACCAGCTCATAGGTTTTTTTCA
This sequence comes from Bos mutus, assembly GCF_027580195.1. Classification (NCBI taxonomy): domain Eukaryota; kingdom Metazoa; phylum Chordata; class Mammalia; order Artiodactyla; family Bovidae; genus Bos; species Bos mutus. Next base: position 97,666,641 of record NC_091623.1, on the reverse strand, counting down.
CTGAACCTTCTCATCTGTTTTTAATAGCTCTGATAATAATATCTACCAGGTGTTAAATGATTCCTGTGAGTCACTCACTGTGCTGAATCCTTTTTGTAATAATATTAAGAGCATTGACATTTATTTGGATAATTGTGTTTCATTTAGCAAAATGGCTAATTCAATAGATAGTCACTAATAAAATAAGTAATTATGTTCCTATATAATTCTCAGGACAGCCCTGTGAGAAAGTCCCCATTTTACAGATGAAAAAAACTGAGTTTTGGTGATGACAGTTGTTCACACTGCCTCACAGAACCAGTGAGTTACAAAACGTGGATCTGGAACCCCATATGAACACTAAATCAATGGTTTTGAGAGCAGTACTAGGTTTTCATCCTGAAGGACATAAACAGCCTGTCTTTTTCATCTCTGTACAAACCCATAGCTGCCAAGGGACTTACACAGGTAAGCCCTCATTGTGTTTATAACAAACATATATTTAGAATCTATCATTGTGCCAGGCATCATATTAAATATACAACTTGAAAATAAGTTTCTGCTTTCAGTGAGCTTATAGTTTTCAGGAAGTGTTGGCATGAATGAATGAACCAGACAAAATAGTTAAGGGTTCAGGGAAAAGAGAGGTTAGTGACATTGTAGAGGATGGATTCTTCCTGGTCTTTCTAGGATGGGAGAATCTTCCAGAAGGTAAAAGAGAAAGAAAGAGAAATGAACATGAGGGTAAGACGGTGTGATAAGCATGGAGGTGGGAATGCGTGAGAAGAGTCCGAGGACCTGTGAGAAGACCAGGGCATGTGATTTAGAACAGTGAGTTTGAACAAGTAAGTTGACAGGTGGGCCAGTTAGTGAAGAACCCTGAACTCTGGGGTCAGTAGGTCCAGATTTTATCCTGTCCATACATGTGAGCTTTCAAAGCACCTTTTTGTTTATACTGATGTATCAGTTTGAGTAAGTGTATTATCTTCTCATGCTCATCTTGATGACTTCTTACATATCTGTATATGCAAGTCATCATTCCCCAGATCAAAGTATAGGATATTTTTAGGACTACATGTCCCCTCCTACTTAAATCCTCTGCATCACCCAAGATTATCACTATTCTGACTTGTACGTGAGTGTTCAAAGGGAAGTGATAAAAAGGCAAATGCCATGATGAAAGTTTACATGGACATTTAATGACTTCTAGGATGGAGCGTGAAGTATGGAGGTGAGAGATTTCAAAGCAGGAGACCAGCTAAGAAATGTCACAAGATTCAGATTCCCTCTGTCCATCCATAGAGTTATATTTGTATTGAGCACCTGATGTGTGACAGCCCCTACACTGAAGATACAGTAGTAACCAACATACACTCCCTCGAAGAGGAGACTGACAAATAGGCAGTTACTTTACATTATGGTTAAGTGCTGAAATAGGAAACAGAGCTGCTCTTAAAATGGGCACATAAGCCAGAACAGGAAAGTCAAGGAAGGCTTCCTGGAAGGAGAGATGTCCAACCTGAGATCTGAGGACTGAAGAGGGGTTGGCCAGACCAAGGAAAAGATTGAGATGGAAATATTCCAAGCAGAAAGGGAGCATGTACAAAGGCCCAAAGAAGACAGATGGTGTGGCCTTGTTGATGTAGAGGCCTGAGCAAGAGAAGCATGGAAAGAAATGAGAAAGTTTTCAAATTCAAGAAATAACCAGCCTTAGCAAACATTATAACAGAGGAGCCATGTCAAGCTAGTTTTTTTTTTTTAAACATCGGGATATGACTGTGGCAACCTGGTTGTGCAACAGTCTGCATCCATGGTTCAGGAAATATCAGATGTTCAGTGTGGCTGGCGTTTTCACTGTCATTTTTACTGTAAACAGCCCACCTAGTTTCAGTCACTTCTGTTTGATCTTGAACCAGACAAACCAGTTAGGCAATGAGATTTCCATCTTTCACCTCCCTCTTTTAGATGAAGCTCTTTTCTTGTTGTCTGTACATTCTTTACCTCCTCTTTTCTGGGTTGGTTTGGGCTGTGCAAAGCCTCCAGGCCACCCCTCTTTCCTAACTTGTCCAACATGCTTCCCAGTGCAGCTTTGAGAGGAGCGACTGAGTTCACATGAGCCGTTCTCTCTCGTTCATCAGCAGGTAACTCAGTAAACAGAAGAGGCCTTTGTTAGCCATGCAGACCTGAGTGAAGTCCTAGCCCTGTTACAAATTTTCCTTGTGACCTTGATAAGCAAATGCCTCTGGGCTTCAGCTTCCTTGTATGAGCTGTGAGTGGTGAATATAGAATCTAATGCATCAGATCTCTGGGAGAGTGCCTGACACAGAAAAGGTCTTTTATGATATTATCCAGAGGTAGCAAATCAAAGTGGTTAAGAGTAAAGACTCTCCAAGGAGACTGCCTGTGATAGGAGGCTCTGCCAAAGGCTAGCTGAATCCTGGGTAAGTCACTAAAGATCTCAGTGCCTCAATACTCCCATCTGTAAAATGGGGATGATCACAGTGACACCCACCTCAAAGTGAGGGTTAAGTGAGGCTTCACGTGGAGTCTGGTGTGTGTGTATGTGTGTGTGTGTGTTTATATCCTTTATTAACAGTGATCATATTGATGTTAATAATTATAATTTTTGTGTAGTATTTGGCTATATATGTGAGAAGAGCAGTGCTTGCCTACCTCATAAGGGCGGCTGCCAAGAGCAGCTAATGAAAGGGCACACATGGCCCTGTGCCAGGTACACAGTGGGCCCCTGATAATGTTTGTTGAATGAATGAGAGCAAAGTGCTTCTCTATAAATGTTGTCTATAAATGTTTCATCGTAATGATCAGTGGGAGCTTCCACACAGAAGGAAGTGCCAAAGAGGTTCGTGGGGTGGCAGCCTGGGTTCAAGCCTGGTGGATTCTGATTACATTGAACAAAAAACAGATTCGGATCAGTCTGTTTGGTGCCATTGAATCTGTGCCAATGAACAGCAAAATGTGATTTCATGTTGGTGGAGTGCCAGGCGCAGACTTACAAAGCAGAGTGAACCCTGCCGATTTCCAGCACCCTCTCTCTCCCCACCACCGTGGGCCTTTCTTACCTCTGAAAGAGCTTCCGAATGTTTCACAAAATCAGGTCCCAGATGTTGGAAAGACTTTTGCCGACAAGGTAATCAATCCATTTGGTGGCCAGATGCTGTCTGAGAATTTTCCTACTACAACATTGTGAGGCTCTAAATTCATTAGAAACGTAAATTAATTAAATCTAATCAATGCTGGGTGATGCAGAAGATTAAACAGTGAAAAACAAATACATTTCCAACTGGGTCATATTGGATGCAGAGAAAACACTCCACTTCGGTGGTGAAAGTCAGGTTAACCCTTTGATGATATTCTAAAAAATAAAAAAACCTTGGCCAAATCTGAGGTCCCAGGTGAGGCAGTGGTTCTTCCCAAATAAGACTGCCATAGTGAGGTCATTGATTCTTCAAGAGACAAATTGTCTTTTTCTATGACTTAGTAGGTGTCTGGAGTGGTTGTATTTATTAATAACGCTGTAATATGAATAAAAATCTCCACCATTCCCTAATCATGACAGGCTTCTGAAGATAGGTCCTACAAAAGACTTTGTATAATGCATAAAGCAGTAGTTCGCAAAAGCATCATGTAATCAGATAAATTGGGAAACAGAGTAAAGCATCTTCCTTTATTCTACACAAGAATAAATTACCTGAGTTCAAGATTCTTGTTTATCAATGCTGAGTCCCGAACATCTAGAATGGTGCCTGCTGCTGTCACTTCAGTCCTGTCCGACTCTGCGTGACCCCATAGACGGCAGCCACCAGGCTCCCCCATCCCTGGGATTCTCCAGGCAAGAACACTGGAGTGGGTTGCCATTTCCTTCTCCAATGCAGGAAAGTGAAAAGTGAAAGTGAAGTTGCTCAGTCGTGTCCGAGTCTTAGCGACCCTATGGACTGCAGCCTACCAGTCTCCTCCGTCCATGGGATTTTCCAGGCAAGAGTACTGCAGTGGGGTGCCATTGCCTTCTCCATGAACAATGCCTGGTATGTAGGAAATATCTATTGTTGTTGTTCAGTCACTCAGTTGTGTTCGGCTCTTTGTGACCCCATGGACTGCAGCATGCCAGGCTTCCCTGTCCTTCACCATCTCCCGGAGCTTGCTCAAACTCATATCCATCGAGTTGGTGATACCATTCACCTATCTCATTCTCTATCATCCCCTTCTCCTCCTGCCTTCAATCTTTCCCAGCATCAGGGTCTTTTCCAATGAGTCAGCTCTTTGCATCAGGTGGCCAAAGTATTGGAGCTTCAGCATCAATCCTTCCAATGAATATTCAGGACTGATTTCCTTTAGGATTGACTGGTTTGATCTTTGAAGTCCAGGAGACTCTCAAGAGTCTTCTCCAGCACCACAGTTCAAAAGCATCAGTTCTTCAGCGCTCAGCCTTCTTTATAGTCCAACTCTCACATCTTGGATGAACTTCTTTCTTACAGGATTTCTGAGTCTAATTTCCCCAGATGAGTCCATGAGATAGCAGTTAATGTCTGAGCTGTTTCCCAAAAGGGTTTGATTTTTTTTCACCCAAGGAGCAGAATCTTACAGCACTGCTAGCCCATAGGATATAACTTAGAAAATTACGTTCTTAAGCATTGTTATATGATACCCCTGTCTTTTGTCCTATGTCCTCCACCTTCAGTTGAAATGGAACTAGAAAAGATTCAGCATGAGTATGTTGTGAATTTATGAGGTCAGCTTCTGGGTGGCTTCATCCAAGGATGTGCTTATTGGCTCAGTGAAGAGGTCAGTCTTTAGTTGTGGAATTAACACACTTGTATTTGCCAGTGCAGACAAATGGCCTGAGGCTGTGTGGATAGAGAGGTTTCTGCCTTAGGTGCAGTCTTGTGGGGGTATTCAATTGTAGAGGATGACAGTGAACAGTCAAGGCCAACAGCTGCTGAACAGTTGCCTACAGAGGCCAAGTCACATCAAAAGTGAAAGCAGGGGCTTCTCAAGTGGCGCAGTGGTCAAGAATCCACCTGCCAGTGCAGGAGATGTGGGTTGGATCCCTAGGTTGGGAAGATTCCTGGAGAAGGAAATAGCAACCCACTCCAGTGTTCCTGCCTGGAAAGTCCCATGGACAGAGGAGCCTGGTGGACTACAGTCCATCCATGGGGGTCACAAAAAGAGACATGACTTAGGGACTAAACAAAAACGACGACAGGGGAAAACCTCAGGAACATAGGTGGGAGCTGACATTTGGCCTCGAGGTTAGGGGTACACTAGGGAGGGGTGGGAGATAAGGCAAATTCAAAGCTTTGTGCCCTTCTAAAGGGGACAGGCACTTCCCAGGTCAAGCCAAGAGTGTAGAGATACCAGCCTAATGGTGCCAATCTTTTTATTTTCCTATGGAAACTGAAAGTCTTCAGTTTTATATATGAAACTCACAATTTTGAAATGGATAACTCACTCAAAAAATTGGAAAACTGTGTGGGTTAACCTTGCAGTGCTGAATAAAGCAGCTCTACTTGGGCAGCCAGTGTAACTGGTGTCATCTGTCCTTTGATGTGGAACTGTGGGGCCTTGCTCTGCCTTCCCTGGGATTCAAGGGAGGGACCATTTGGATAAATCACAACAAAGGCTCCTATTTACTGAGCATCTATTAATACATTGTGCTAGGCATCATCTACTAAGGTCCTTACCTTTCTTATCTCATTGAATCCTCATAACTCACCTCAAGAGTAGTGCCAATATTATACTTGGTTTCAAGATAAGGAAAATGAGGTTCAGAGGATTCAAATAACTTGTCCAAAGTCTTGCCTAGAAAGTCCCATGGACAGTGGAGGCTGGCAGACTACTGTCTGCCCATGGGGTCACAAAGAGTCAGACACAACTGAGCAAATGAACACACAAAGCTATAAGTGGCAACCCTGAATGGTATCCCCTGGACATTTAAAGTGAGGCTGTCAGCCATTCATTCTGTTAAATACTTTTAGGTAAAGTCTTATTCTAACCCTTATTTAGTGTTTATGTATGTCAGTCACCCACTCTAAATTTGCATAAATATACTCATTTAATCCTCTATTATTTATTGACTATGCCAAAGCCTTTGACTGTGTGGATCACAATAAACTGTGGAAAATTCTGAAAGAGATGGGAATGCCAGACCACCTGACCTGCCTCTTGAGAAACCTGTATGCAGGTCAGGAAGCAACAGTTAGAACTGGACATGGAACAATACACTGGTTCCAAATAGGAAAAGGAGTACGTCAAGGCTGTGTATTGTCACCCTGCTTATTTAACTTATATGCAGAGTACATCATGAGAAACGCTGGGCTGGAAGAAGCACAAGCTGGAATCAAGATTGCCGGGAGAAATATCAATAACCTCAGATATGCAGATGACACCACCCTTATGGCAGAAAGTGAAGAGGAACTCAAAAGCCTCTTGATGAAAGTGAAAGTGGAGAGTGAAAAAGTTGGCTTAAAACTCAACATTCAGAAAACTAAGATGATGGCATCTGGTCCCATCACTTCATGGGAAATAGATGGGGAAACAGTGGAAACAGTGTCAGCCTTTATTTTTGGGGGCTCCAAAATCACTGCAGATGGTGACTGCAGCCATGAAGTTAAAAGACACTTACTCTTTGGAAGAAAATTATGACCAACCTAGAGCAGAGACATTACTTTGCCAACAAAGGTCCATCGAGTCAAGGCTCTGGTTTTTCCAGTAGTCATGTATGGATGTGAGAGTTGGACTGTGAAGAAAGCTGAGTGCCAAGAATTGATGCTTTTGAACTGTGGTGTTGGAGAAGACTCTTGAGAATCCCTTGGACTGCAAGGAGATCCAACCAGTCCATTCTGAAGGAGATCAGCCCTGGGATTTCTTTGGAAGGAATGATGCTAAAGCTGAAACTCCAGTACTTTGGCCACCTCATGTGAAGAGTTGACTCATTGGAAAAGACTCAGATGCTGGGAGGGATTGGGGACAGGAGGAGAAGGGGACGACAGAGGATGAGATGGCTGGATGGCATCACTGACTCGATGGACGTGAGTCTGAGTGAACTCCGGGAGTTGGTGATGGACAGGGAGGCCTGGCGTGCTGCGATTCATGGAGTCGCAAAGAGTCGGACACGACTGGGCGACTGAACTGAACTGAATCCTTAGTATAATATAATTTCCATTTTACAGATGAGGTGATGGGGAGAAAGGTTAAGAAATATACTCAAAATTAACCAGCTAGTGAGTAGTGAAGCTAGAATGTAAACTGGCATTGCAAGACTGCAATTGACCACATTCTAGAATTATTTCTCCAAACAACGCCCTAGATAAGGCATATAGCAGGTACCCAGCAAAGAGTTTTCCGTTGATACCAAATCTCATTTTCAGTCATGTAAACTCTGGGGATGCTGAGCCTAATGGTGTGGTTGTCGGCACCTCTAGAGAGCCACAACTTCAGCTGCTGTTCTGGGTTACTTGCTGGCACCTGTCACTCACACTAACTGCAGGTGTGCAGAGCAAAGGCTAGAAGCTGGCTCAGCTGCTAATGAACTGTCTAATCCAGAAATTCCTTCTCAGCAGCTGAGCAGTCCAATTCATACTGCATGTCTGACTGAAGTAGCTCACTGGGCCAGATTCCTTGGCCTATAAGCGTCTTCCCGCCCAGTCTCTGGTGCTCCGTTGCCTTTCTTCCTGAAACTGGAAAGGGTGGAGACTGGTTTAGACAAGGGCCAGAATTTGAGACTCAGAAGGGTGTGTATACATTTTACAGTGCATGTGTTTTCATGTATGTGGTCTGCTAAGGGGAATGAGAAGGATGAGGCAGACATTGGTTTTAAGAAGAATGAGGCAGATTGAACTGGTTTTTACATTTTCATAATCATACAGGCCTGCTACACCCAGTTCATCTAAAACCAAAAGTGTGTGTGTGAGAGAGAGAGAGAACAGTATCAGAAAAAGGATATGAACCCACGTGATCAGGCAATAACTATTAACAAATACTCTAGACATTTATACTTTGAATGAACAGTTACTGTGTGTCCACCACGTGTCAAACGTTGGACTGTGGTCAAGGAGTACCAAAGTGAAAAGAATTGGCTATGATCCCTGCCCTGGTGAGTTTTATAGTCTTTTAGAGGAGAAGGCCATTAACAATAAACACCCAGATATATATTGATGAATTCTGAAAGATACTTTAAAGGGAAGGAATAGAGTCCTACAAAGGGCAGTGTCGAGTGACTTCAGGCTGTAGAATGAATGTAGGCTGTCTGAAAAGGCCTCCCTCAGGAAGTGGTGTCTAAGCTGAAATTTTTTAAATGATTAGCTGTTATTCAAGGAAAAGGGGGAGGGACAGTAGTTTAGGGAAAAAAGAGAGCAGCATGTTTATAGACCCCTGAAGTGGAGAAGAACATGGCAGTTATGAGATTCTGAAAGCAAACTGGTGGGGCCAGAGTGTATTGAGGCTGGAAGGTCAGGGACATGATTAAAGGTGCAGTGTGAGAGGTGGGGAAAGCATTTCTTTAGTAATAAATTAGCAAAAGGCATTTATCCCAAGGCTTCCTCAAAGTGGCTGCTGGTACATTTTACTTTGATTTAATTTCCACTGAAGACTCAGGCAGTAGGTATATTTGAGATTGTGGCCAGTGCTGAGTCTGCCCCTTTAGTGTTTAATGGTCTTATTCCTTCTATTGCCTGATAAAGTATTGACATTTTATGTCTTCCTATGGACTTTAGCGGAAATAATCAATGCTTCAAAATCAAGGCCAACAAACTTGCTAAGGTGTGTGCTAGAAAGGAATTTTGCTAGTGCAGTTAATAGTCATTGACTTTTTCATGCCCTAGGCTTTTCCATACCTCCAAAGGCAATAACTTTGGTTGTTGGAATCAGTACTTGACATATTCCCAAAAGCAGAATCGTTAGAGATGTGGCAATATGATCCTATTCCCATTCCTCTCCCATCTGCTATGCTTGGAGGGATTGCTCCTGACAATGGCCATGGTACTCGACTTCTCGAGTACTGATTTTATTTTAGGGATGTCTCAGGCTGTGTGTCTATGGTAATGAAACATTAAAAAAAATAATAAGCTGTAGATGAAAATGGAACACGTGTAACTTTTAAATTTATATGCATTACGTGGGCCAATAACCAATTGTTCCTACAAGAATCCTAAATCTCCAAGCGTGGACCATTTATGTCATGTTTGCTATGCACGGAATGAGATCTTAGATATTGATAGTATTGATAAAAATGCTCTCTGTTAAGAAACATAATCCTGTCTTCAGGGAACTTATAATCTAGTTAAGGAGACCATATATACACACACAGGATAGAAAATGAGTCACACAGCATAAGAAGGTGCAATCTAGGTTAGTCAAGTTTTAAATGGAAACTATCCTTCTTTAGCTTCTAAAGAGACTAATTTCAACTGGATCCTGAAAGGATGGGGAAAGAGGGTGATTTTTCTAGGTGAAATTTATTGGTAGAGTCAAAGATGAGTGTAATAGGAAGCCTGCCTTTAGTTAACTCATTTCAGTAAGGAGAATTGAGCAAGGAGATATGAGAATATCACAGATAGCATGTGAAAAATATAAAGAGTTGCAGGGAGTGTGAGGAGGAAGGGGTATTTTCCCAATCCAAGGATATCATGAAAAGTTTTAGGGGGTAGGTGGCATTTGAACTGGCCTTGAAGGTTTCATGTATTCAATTTTCCTTCAGGCTCTCAATTAGAATTCTGTGCAAAACTTATAAATGCCAGTCCCTAGGCAAGGGCTGCAGACTAAAGTAGTGAGTAAGATCCTGCCCTCAAGGGGTGTACTGTCTAGGAGACTAAGAAGTCAGCAGGTGCACATGATGGAAAGGACATCTCAGGGAAATGAAATAGCATGACAGGTGGTCAACAAAGACCGTTTTACTTGGGGAGCCTGGAGAGTTAAACTTTGCTCAAGTGTCATCTTGTGACAAGGAATACAAAAGATATGATGGAAAGGTAGGTTGATGCCAGAAGAGCCGCTATCCATAATAAGAAATGCAGCCTGTAATTATATATGGAAGATTTGGAGAAGATTAGAAAAAAAAAAAGATAAGATAGACAAAAGGGAATGGGGACAAAAAATACCTATGGTCCAGGGGTGAAAGTGAAAGTCGCTCAGTCATGTCTGACTCTTTGCAACCCCATAGACTATACAGTTCATGGAATTCTCCAGGCCAGAATACTGGAGTGGGTAGCTGGTCCCTTCTCCAGGGGATCTTTCCAACCCAGGGATCAAATTCATGTTGTCTGCTTGGCAGGCCGATTCTTTCCCAATGAGTCACCTGGGAAGCCCAGATGTATAGGGGAACTCTGCTCAATTTTATGTGGCAGCCTGGATGGGCAAGGGGTTTGGGGGAGAATGGATACATGTATATGTATGGCTGAGTCCCTTTGCTGTCCACCTGAAATTATCACAACATTGTTAATCACCTGTATTGCAATACAAAATTAAAACTTAAAAAAAAAAAAAAAAAAAGGTGGGTATGGGGAAGAAAAGGAAGGGAGATCCAAGAGGCAGGTTAAGAACTTGGAACTAGAGTAGGGTTCCAATCCCTGCCCCTCTAACCATCAGCCTTCCAAACTTGAGAACGCTGTTTAACTTCTCTGGGCTGCCATTGCCCCTTAGATGAAGATACTGAAATCACGGAGTTGGAGTGACAACTAAATGACATGATATAAAACATAAAACACAGATCCTAGCAAAGGAAGTGTTTAATAAGTGAGGATGATAATATCAATTTAGGAAGAGACATACATTAAGGGGCTTGTGCCATACCTGGCATGCAATCAGCCAACTAATGGCAACCCACTCCAGTACTCTTGCCTGGAAAATCCCATGGACGGAGAAGCCTGGTAGGCTACAGTCAGTGAGGTCGCAAAGCGTTGGACATGTGATTTGTAGCAAAGAGTTGCTCATGACTGAGCGACTTCTCTTTCTTTCTTTTCTTAAAGAAAAACTGTAATTTTCTAAACTCTGCAATACTGGTATTTTTCTGAGACTGAAATATCTTGAGGCCAGGTCAGTAGCCAGTTCATTTCAGTGAGTCTCCTGCATGACATTTGCATTCCACTCCCTGTAGTCACTGTGATAAAGGAATGTGCAGTCAAAGAGTTTTCCATTAAAGACTGACTTCCTGGAAGGGAGATCTACAAATCACTTGGAAAGTTTCTGGCACCATCACCTGGGTCTGGCCATTTACAAAGTGTCTATAAATCTTCCATGGGGCAGGATGAGAGTGTGGGGTGTTTTTTATTCCCCCCTGACAGACTTGTTTCTTTCTATAAGATATTAGGAGTAATGGATAAAGTTACCCAAGAAAGGCCATAAGGAGGTCAGGCTACCCACCCACGCGGAAGTGATCTTGTAGTTGTCGCATCATTTTAAAGTGAATACAGGTGAGCAGTCTTCTGCCTGGTAGGCAAATAGGAGCTAATGGACCTTGAGTTGTGTAGCAAAAGGAATAAAATACTTTCTGCTCTCTGCTTTCTTTCTTTTTTTCCTTTTTCAAAAGAAAAAAGGAGAGGAAAGAGGGAAGGATGGAAAGGGCGTAGGGAAAGAAAAGAGGAAAAATTGGAAGAAGAAGAGGGAAGGACAGAAGAACCAAAAAGAAAATCAAGAAATTGTTTTCCTTTCATGGTGATCACGTGATCTGAGATGATTTATGGGAGAAGCTCATACAATTCTAAATGTTTTGAGAATCCTCTGAAACCCTGTATGAACGTAGAGTTTCAATCCATTTGTCTTCCTCTCCATGTTTTGGCTCTGGGTATGAATTGAACTCATACAGGTTTTATTTCAGCTGTTAGCGGTAGACTAGTCCTAGTTTCTGGTTTGTTCTTCATACATTCATTTGCTAACTCATTCAGCAATTCTACCCTCTTCATCTCTTTACCATTCATTTCCCCTGGCTGTTGAAATAATGTTCTCACTGGCATATACACATGCTGTTGTTTTGATGATCAGACAAGAACACTTTCTTGACCCAACTGCCCATCATCTTCCACAACATTTTCTGTTGTCCTGCAAAACTCCTTGAAAGAGTTGTCCACAATCACTGTCTCATTCCTCTCCTCCTGTTCCTCTGAAACCCACTGCAGTTGCTTCACCCCCACTATACCCTAGAAACTATACTTGCCAAGGTCAAAAGTGACTTCTGTGATTCAGATCCAAAGGTCAGCTGAAGCCGTTTACCTTGCCCATCAGCTGGGTTTGACATTATTGACAGCTCTTCCCTCCACACTTCACTTGGCATCCAGAATACTAAGCTTTCTTGGTTTTCCTCCTACCTCACCAGCTGCTCCTTGTCTTTTTACCTGATTCGTCCTCTTCTCCCAATTTTTTTTAGCTGTTGGAGTGCCCTTAGGTTTAGTTGTTGGTCCTCTTCTCTGCTTTTACTCCCCTCACTCCTGGAGATCTCATCCAGTCTCATGGCCTGAAAAATACCATCTGAAAGGCTAATAACTCCCAACTTTCTATCACCAACTCAGACCCCTTTCCTGAACTCTAAACCCTTATTTCCAATTATCTACTCAGTATCTTCAGTTATATACTGCACATGTCTGAAACTAAATGTCTACTCTTCCCATAAGATGGTTGCTTCACCCACAAACTTCTAATCTCAGTGATGGCAATCCACCCTGCCAGTTGGTGAAAGTGGAAACCTTGAAACCAACCTTGATTCTGCTCCTTCATATGCCTATCCGATCCAGCAGCAATTCCTACTAGGTCGGCTCTCAATATACATCCGCAGCGTGACCACTTCTCCCCACCTTCACTACCAACACCTTGGTCTGAGCTGCTGTCATCTCACCTGGATTATCACCTGGATTACACTCCCTGACTCCACCTCTGCCCTCTACAGTCTGTTCTCAGCACTACAGCCAGATTGGTACTTGTGAAATATCAGACGATGTTGCTTCTCTATTCTGTACCTCCCAACTGCCTTCCATTTCATTTTTTATCACTTTTTTTTAAATCAGAGTGAAATGTACATAACACAAAATTTACCATTTTAACTACAGTTGAGCCTTGAACAGCTGCAGGGATTAGAGGCACCAACCCTCTGTGCAGTCGAAAATCTGGGTATAATTTATGGTCAGTCCTCCGTATCCATGGTCCCTCTGTATCTGTGGATTCAAACAACTGTGGACCATGCAGCACTGTAGTATTTACTCCTGAAAAAAATTCATGTATAAGTGAATCTGTGCAGTTTAAACCCATGTGGTTCAAGGTTCAACTGTATTTTTAAGTGTAGGTTAGTGGTATTAGGTACATTGACATTGTTATACTCATCTCACTTTCAGCAAAAGCCAAAGTGCTTGCTGTGGTCTGCAAGACTCTACATTATCTGAACCTCTTGTGTCTATTTGCTTGTTTTTCCCCGTTGGCACTGTCCTAGCCACACTAGTCCTCTGACACATGTGTGTTCCTTTCTTCTCACCATCTCTTGCCTCTGTCTAGAGTGCATTTCCTAAGATACCTACATGGTCATCTCCCTCTCCTCCTCCAAATCTGCTTAGGGAGGCCTGTGGAAACCACCCTATTTAAAATCTAAGCCTCTGTCTTATCTCAAGTAATCTTAATTCCCCTTACTCAGCTATATTTGCTTCCCATAATACATAACATATGATGCAATTTGTTATGTTTCTTGATTATTATCTTTTCTCCACAAGTGGAATGAAGTTCTATAAGGACAGATATTTTTATCTATTTGATTAATTGATGTATATCCAACCTAGAATAGTACTTGACACATAGTAGGCGTGCTCGGTGAAGATTTGCTGAGTGAATGAATAGAATGATGAATGAGTCTATCAGTGTTTAGTCTTTTCTGAGCTTTCTATGTTTTGTAGTATTCATTGGTATCTAAACTGCTACATGAACATGAAATTGAATATAATGGATTTTCTACATATCCAGTTTTCAGTGGACAGAAAAAAGCAGTAAGGATGTACTATAATGCTTTTGCCTAATGAATATTTATTCAAGATTGGGTCATGCTGATGAGAAAAATCAGCACGTTTATTTATTCTGTCTTTTACTATTTGCCTACTAGGTGTAAAGTACTCTATTCAGTCTTTAAAACAGGGACATTATCCAAAAGAGAGTAACATTTTATTCTAATTTTCAAAATACTGCAACTCCTAGCCAGAAAGAGAGGAAGGGTGGGGAAGAGGAATAGAGAGGAAAGAGATGGAGATGGAAAGAGAAATACTGATTCACAAAATTGTAAATAGCACATTTGGTTCTGAGACTTTCCATTATCTTTGCTGAGATTATTGAAAAACCATCATAATATACTACCTTAGGAACTGTTAGTAGCATCTTTATTTTGCTTGACATAGAAATGTCATACTTTAGAAGGAAAAATCTGAAAACATTTTTTATTCTTTTCTTTAAACTTACCTAGAATTTAACAAAGGGACATAGTGCATTTAGTGTTAATTTTGCCCTTTGGAGAAATACAAGAGATTTTTCTGAATGCAGAACTATGGATGGGATGTGAGTTATCTTAAGTTCCGGTAGTGACTTTATATTGCCCTCTAGACCAAAGCCATCAATAGGATTGTTATTCTGTTGCTCAAAAACTTCATTATAGGGTCTTTGAACAACCTATTCTCCAACATTATTTTGCTGTATCCCAATTTAGCACTACCTCCTAGTCTGCTAGGTAGAAAGCTCCTTGAAGGCAAAAACCAGGTATGTATTGTTAGCATATCCCTGGCACCCAACCCACTGATGTGCACATAATAGGTGTTCATTAGAGTCCTTGCATCTCAGACCTAGTTGCTCAAAATTCACTTGCTACTCCATGCCCTCTCCCAACTAACACCCTATCCCAGAACCCTCTGTTCACCAACCCATCCACTCTCTTCTCTTCTTACGATTTATAGAAACCTGCCAATGCTACAGACACTTTGTAGGACAAAACCTCTTCTTTACTGATCAATCCATCTTGTTCTAAAGTTGTACAATACTCACTGTTCCAAATAAGAGCTTCCCCTTGCCTCACACTCCTTAAAAATGTTTCTTACATTCATCCAGCATAAATATTTTGCTCACTGATACTTTGTTTGGGGTTATCCATCTTCTATGTGTTGGTCCACTTCGACATTGGCTCTTCTGGCTCTCATTCAATGATCAATTAAAGGGAAAAATTAAGAAGCATCTATTATATACTAAGACACTAAGCTAGGCACTGGGCTTCCTGGTGATGAACAAATTCCTTATGGAGTTTATATTTTAGAGCCCGGGAAAGGCATTTAAAATGGTTCTGTTACCATTGTGATAAATGGTAATGGTACGTAGTGATAACTGATAGAGCAGAAGTACAGGGAGCTAGGAGGCTGCATCCCACAGGGACTTGTCTAGGTTTGGGGAGAAGTCATGCAAGGCGTCCCTTAAAAAGTGACATTAGAGCCAACTCACAAATTCCTTTAGCTCCCACAAGGCAGGTACCATGTCTTTCTGAGTTCAGAGAATCTGGCACAACAAAATTTTTGGTGCCAAACATGCCAAGAGACTCCAATGCCTGCCCAGGAGCTCCTGTTCCCCCACAAATGTGATGGGCTTTCTCATCTTGGGCCTGGGGTCCCACTGACTTTGAGGTCAGTGCTAGATGATCCCATATTGTATACATAATAGATCTGAATGATTGACAGAATTTGTATCACCTGAGCACTTAATTACTCCTCTGCTTTCTGAAAGAGTAGGTGACAGATGGTAGACACCTTTCCAGCAGATTCCACTGTAAACCACACAGGCTTGAAGGCAAGTCTGGACTGCTACCGATCTCCCACTGGCTTTCTCTGTACTTAGAGGACTTACAGTTTTTCAAATTCCTTTGCCCTTTAGCCAAGTTTTGTTCCACCACCAGAAAAGTCTCTCTTCTCAGTTTCTGTGTTCCTGGAACTTGTTTTGAATGAAAGGCAATCTCCATGAACCCACATGTCCTGGGTTGTCTCAGACCTGGTTAGTGCTAGGGATTTGGTCAGTGTGGGGAAGCTGTGTGCATTTTAATGGGAACAGCATGACATTCATTACTCACCTGCTTCCTACCATCTGGATTTTCACAGCTCAGCAAGCATAGTGGGCTTACTACACATTAGCTGGGAGAAACTTGGCTCCAACAGAGGATATGGCTAAGTCCATTTGAAGTCATAATTTTATGATGGACACCATGATAAATTGCAGGGGGAGGCATTCTATCCCAGTAAACTGATTTCATATTTGAATGGTCAAAAATTAATGCACCATTTGCTACACAGGGAAAGAGGGAAAAAACAAACACTTCAATATTGGAAACTAAGTATGTAGGAAGGAAAATTGGTTGTATGATAGAGGGAAATGAAAATGTGAATGTGAGAGTTTGTGCCTGGAGGTGGCAGGACAAGAGATCATTTTTTCCAATTCAATGCACATTAATAATCTGGCCCTGTACACAATGCTATGGGAAAAACAAAGATGGAAAGCCATGTCTATTAGTAAGCATTCAGATGCACATAGCAAAAAGTCTATCTTGCAGTGGCTTAAACTGCTAGGTATCTTTTGTTTAACAAGTCCAGACTTAGGCTCTCCCTATGGTAGGCTTTTGCAGTTAAGTGATGTCACTGGGGACATTGTCCCTTTCTTCCATCTGTCATACTCAGACTCTTGGCTTGGCCTTAGACTTAGTACCTCGTGGTCACGTGATGGCTGCCACAGCTCCACATATGGCTACATAGAACCACATCCAATGTAGTATTATACAAGGAGTATGTCAATGCAGCCAGAAGGCTTCCCATCACTTGCTTGCTTCTTTTTATCCTGGGAAGAAAAATTTTTCCCAGATTTTTTGCCTCCCTGCCCCGCAAGAGACTTTTCTATGTGCCCTATTGGCCAAATTTGGGTCACATGGCCATCCCTAGCCAGAGGAGAGGCTGAGAAGCAATTGCATTTTCAGCCTCTACAGTGGGACAAGCAAGGAAGAAAGGCAGTGAAGAGGAGCAGCCAAACAAGAGTATCAGCCATAGCGCACTCTCTGCCCTTCATGAGCTTGGTCTTCACAGGTCTGACATTTAAACTGTGCCCCTTTTCCAGCACTGTGCTTGTGGTTAAATAGGAAGCACCAGTTGTGATAAAGTCTGGGGAACTGGGGCTGTTAGACCCTTCTACTTGTATTCTTTCCTAGAAGAGGATTACCAGTGCCAGACTGCAGTTTAAACCAGTATACACAGAATTAATTATATCCAAATGAAAGGGAATAGATCCAGTAGCTGAAATCCAGACACCAGTTAGGTGACAAAGGAATCAACTCTGGATCCAACAGAATGTGTATATTCTATATACTAGGTCAGTATAGCAAGCATGTGACATGTACAGCCTTTTTACTTGCCAATGCCCATGACAGACTTGACCAATGGATCACAACACTCTCCCACCAAGCCCAGCTATGACCTCAGTCTTTCTCAATGGGCAGCTTCTGCCAGTAGATCAAAATTGGTGAGCAAGATTAGATGCATTTGTTATCACTTCTCAGCACTTGCTACTTACTACTATTGTCACTAGGACCGTGCTAAAGGAAAATGACAAGTAATGTCAAGTTAAGAAGTTAATGCTACTGAACCAAGGACTCAGATGGCGTCCCAATTAAAGGCAAAGGGGCATTTGAGTCGGAGGGCAGAAAACCTCATGCATAAACCTAGTTTGTGATATAGGTTAATAAAGATACATTGATGAATTGAGCTTCCCAGTACTCTAAAAACAAAATTATAAATAGTGATAATATCTAAGCAATAAGATGAAAAAATAAAATCTGACTCCACCTAGCTAGAAAATGATCATTGACTAGAAATTGAATGGAGCCATGTGTGTAGAGACCAGTAGCATTAAGCCTCTGTATTTATACACACTCCTTTGGAAGCCCTCATTTCACTCCCATAATCTTATTCCTTTTTGAAAAATTGTTCACTATAGAGAGGCAATATGAAGGAACTTCTTAGGAGGAGGGTGATTAAACTGTTTTGTCTCATGACAGTGATAGTGGATACACATCTACATGAATTTATCCAAACTCATAAAACTATATGCTGCAAAAAGTAAATTTTATTATATGGGAATTAAAAAGCAAATTTTTAAAAAGTCACTGAGGTGAATGTTAAAATCTTGTATTCAACTTGAAAGTCAATTAAAATTGCTTAAAAGTTAAAAATTGTTCAAGTATTTATGATTAAGGTAAAAAAAAATTAGAAAATACTGAAAAATTAGAAGGCTATAAAAGAGTAAATTTAAACATCTGTGTCCTACCCCCAAACAATATCATTTTGTACTTTCTGATAGACTTTTTCCTATGATTATTTGTGTGTATATAAGAGTTGATTGCTCTCTTTGGGGGATATGTCATGTTATATGCTAATCATCATTTGATATTAATGGAAGTATATACTACTTTGTGTATGTGCACAGTTGCTCAGTCGTGTCTGACTCTGTGACCCCATGGACTGTAGCCCACCAGGTTCCTCTGTCCATGGGATTTCCCAGGCAAGAATACTGGAGTGGGTTGCCATTTCCTTCTCCAGGGGATCTTCCCCACCCAGGGATCAAACATGAGTCTCTTGTGGCTTCTTCATTGGCAGTGGGATTCTTTACCACCAAGCCACGAGGGAAGCCCATATATTACTTTACCAGTTTTGAAAAAAATACATTTTAAAATGTAAATACTTTACAAAATTGAGATCATTTTAGGCATAGTATTTTATTACCTGACTTTTTAAAATTTTACATTAACATCTTTTCAATGTAACCATTTTGAACACAATCCCAGTAGTAGAGCAGTTCTTAGTCTTCTTTGACCAAAACCAGACTTCCTTTCCCCCTGCCATTTTGATGTGAAATATATTCCAGTGTACTATTTCAGTTATCCATAGAAAACCTATTCCAAGAAAATGGATGCTGACTTTGGACTGTGAACCAGAACCCAAGGAGGAGTCCACAGTGTTGTGAAGATGGAAGGAGTTGTTTTAATGCCCACTGGGGAGTCTAAGAATCCTGTTTAATTTAATGATCCACAAAGTCAGGGCCAATCTAACTGGAAACCCCTGTGCGCATGACAAAGGCTCTACAAGTACCCTCACTGCAGGAGCCACTGCAATTAACCCCAGCATTTCAGCCTTGAAGAGCGCCCCCAATCCTTCTCCATGCAGATTTGCTGGCAGCTACTGCCATATTGCCCCATTGTCATCAGCTGGGAAACCCGTTTCCCATTCTTGCTGGTATCTTTGCCCTGGCAGAAGAAACAGCAGACTCTGCTAGAACGACCTCCTTGTCAGGAAGAAAGCCAAATATTGCTCGCCCAGCACTAGTCCACTGATACAAGTACCGTATATGACCTTACCGTATTATCTCCAGATGTTTCCAAGACGAAAGATAAAACATGTCATGGGCTCTGAAGGCTAAATTGTATTACATTCTTATTTTAACCCCTGTGATGGATGCTGAGAGGTCAGTGCTAGTGATGTGGTCAGTAAGATCTTGTCCTATCAGAGGACTTGGGTTTAGGTCCTAAGTCTACACTGAGCATCATTTCATCAAAATACTCACCCTGCTATTGAACTATGCAGCGCCTAATAATTGTAGTCAGCCCTGGCATTGCATAGACTCCAGCCTAGCGTGGTACCTGGGGAGTCTACAGCATGAGCAAGAGGATCAATCCTTCCTTCTCTTCAACTTCACAATCACGTGCATATAAATGCCAAGTCAGCTTCTATTATTCAGGTAAATGGAAATTTTATGTGTGAACTTGTTAGTCTGGAACCTTTGAAGGATGGTGAGATTGATTTTAAAAATGAAAAACTCGATTTGAACAGTGCCTATTGAGCTAGAAATGGGGTTACCAGGCCACCATCTTGTGGAAATTAAATCAGCACGAACAGATGTGGAGCAGGGCAAACGTCATACTTCCCAGGGCTTCCTTAAAAAAAAATCATGTTAACTACACTTGACCTCTATAACTGCTTTTGGCTTCTGCTTTTTGTTTTTAGTCAAAAACATGCACTTCATTCACGTCTTTATAGAACAGAGAGAAAAATGCTCAAGTGTATAACTTTTTGCATAATAACGTGACTCAGCTGCACCCTTAAGAAAGTGAGTTGCGGTGACTACTTATGATTTAAAGGCAAAACGTCCTCTAATCAAACTTGATGAATTGAACTTTAGTTGAACTTGATGAACTGACTTCTGTTGACCAAGATTTCACAAGACCTTATTGTCTCTGAGTTTGCTGGTTTATTGTTATTGCCATATCCTCTTTCTGTACTCAACAGAAGTCATGTTGTCTTGAGCAGTGTGTGTTTTCTAATTTACACTGCTCTACCTAGAGCATGTTGCAAGCACAAGAGCATTGTATCCAAAGTTTCCCTCTCTTGAAATTGGAATGTGGGGTGATTCATGAGTTTTGCATCAATTATTAAACAGTCATAGATGAAGATACGCAAAAGATGAATAGGGCAGTAAAATACTCTGGTTACACCTATTAGCTTAGCCATGATAAATGAGTCAGGAAACACGAAAGTTCAAAACAGGTATTAACTTGAGTTGCCGTGGCATATGTTTTGAAGGGAAGAAGACAATACCCAGATATAAACAGCCTAGTATACAGACCAGCTCCCTGGCAGAGTTAAAAGCAAGGTAAGGACTTGGCAAAAGACTAAGGGATTTCAGCATCCTGCCATGCCAATCAGTCTTTCTCTGATAAGTTTCTCAAGGGAGACATAGCACAATGATAACACTTGGAAAACAGAGGAGGCATTTATATACCTCCTTATATATATATCAGGGGACAAACCTGATTGCCCATAGTGCGGAGTTCTAATAATACTGCCTTGGATCACATGGCTTAGACTTGAGTTTGAATCCCACCTTGATTTGACCCATATGCATCTTAGAGAGTGAAGACGTTTTCACAGAATCCAGGCAAAAAGACAACCTGCATGTCATCCTTGGGAGACTGAGTTTTGTTTCCCTTGGAGTGACATTTTCTTAGAAACTGAGCCAGAGACCAACCTTAGAAAAAGTTACTTACCTCTCCCTTCCAATACTCAGTGTCACCAAAAGGGAAGACTCATCTCTTAGTTCAATACACTGGCCCTAGAACCCATGTAGAACTCCAACGTCTGTGTTCATGTTGCTGGTGAGAGGAAGGGCTTCAGATGCCCTTAGGCAGAATATTGGGGCTTTCCTGGTGGTTCAGTGGGTAAAGAATCCACCTGCAATGCAGGAGATGTGGATTCGATTCCTGGCTTGGGAAACTCTCCTGAAGAAAGAATATGGCAACCCACTCCAGTATTGCCTAGAGAATCCCATGGACAGAGGAGCCTGGTGGGCTACCGTCCATGGGGTTGAAAAGAGTCAGACACAGTTGAAGTGATTTAACACACACACCCATACACGCAAGCAGAATCTTAGCCCTGAAGACATAAGCACAGCACTAAGTCCCAAGCCGGGGCTCCCCATCACCCTCTCATTACTCCCTGCTTCTCTTTCCCTCCGGGAGGTATCTGGCTCATTTTTTAGTGCCTGACAGAAGCCTGGAAGTGAAAAGAAACAGCAGTGTCTGTTTTAGCTTCTCCCCAAAGCCAGGAAGCTTGGTGAATAACCTCTTTGCTAGCCACTCACTGAAAAGCCAGAGCAGCCACTAACGTGAGAAGTCTCCTAACACTAGAGTGTTTCTCAACCAGGGCATTCTGAGGCAACTGGAAACATTAAACAGGCTTCATATCCCCTCTGTACATGAGAGTGCTTTGCTAAGACATGCAAACTCTTAACAAAGGAAAGTGATCGATCATTCACTCAAGGTGACTGGCTTCCCAGCCTTGCTGGGCTCACCTGCTCCTCCTCGGGCTCTTGTTCTAAAAACGGGTCTTCTAAACTTACATCAGGGACTGAATAGCCATGCAGTTTATTTTGTGTTTCCTTAAGGTAGTGTTCATTTGGAGGGCTCTTCTTGAGTGAATGGATGGGATGTCCAGTTGAGATTGTCAATAAGGAATGGAGTGGCCTTTTCTGGAAGGAGCACTCTAGAGATTAGAAGTCAGAAGCAGGTGACCCACAAACCATTTTAATCTGATAGACAAGCAATAAATGCTGGAGAGGGTGTGGAGAAAAGGGAACTCTCTTACACTGTTGGTGGGAATGCAAACTAGTACAGCCACTATGGAGAACAGTGTGGAGATTCCTTAAAAAACTGGAAATAGAACTGCCTTATGATCCAGCAATCCCACTGCTGGGCATACACACTGAGGAAACCACAAGGGAAAGAGACACATGTACCCCAATGTTCATTGCAGCACTGTTTATAATAGCCAGGACATGGAAGCAACCTAGATGCCCATCAGCAGATGAATGGATAAGAAAGCTGTGGTACATATACACAATGGAGTATTACTCAGCCATTAAAAAGAATACATTTGAATCAGTTCTAATGAGATGGATGAAACTGGAACCTATTATACATAGTGAAGTAAGCCAGAAAGAAAAACACCAATACAGTATACTAACGCATATATATGGAATTTAGAAAGATGGTAACAATAACCCTGTGTATGAGACTGCAAAAGAGACACCGATGTATAGATCAGTCTTATGGACTCTGTGGGAGAGGGAGAGGGTGGGAGATTTGGGAGAATAGCATTGAAACATGTATAATATCATGTATGAAACGAGTCGCCAGTCCAGGTTCGATGCATGATGCTGGATGCTTGGGGCTGGTGCACTGGGACGACCCAGAGGGAGGGTAGTGGAGGGAGGAGGAGGAGGGTTCAGGATGGGGAACGTGGGTATACCTGTGGCGGATTCATTTCGATATTTGGCAAAACTAATACAATATTGTAAAGTTTAAAAATAAAATAAAATTTAAAAAAATAAATAAAATTCATAATCAAAAAAAATAATAATCTGATAGACAGGATTATATATATTTTTTTAATGTCATGGCACTCAAAAAAAATCATTTGTTGCCAATATATAAAACTGAAGAGATTTTCATGTAAAGCTCAGGGTTTCCAGCTTCTTTAAAAAAAAAATATGACATCCCGTATTTGTGGAATCTAAAAAGAAATTATACAAATGAACTTATTTACAAAACAGAAACAGATTCACTGACTTAGAGAACAAACTTATGGTTACCAAGGGGTGGAAATGAGGGGAAGGGGTGTTAGGGAGTTTGGGATGGACATGTACACACTGCTATATTTTCAATGGATAACCAACAAAGACCTACTGTATAGGACAAGGGACTCTGCTCAGTGTTATGCGGCAGCCTGGATGGCAAGGGAGTGTGGGGGAGAATGGATACATGTATACGTATGACTGATTTCCTTTTCTGTGCACCTGAAACTCTCACAACGTTGTTAAACAACTATACTCCAATATAAAATAAAAGGTTTTTTTTAAAAAATCAGAATATCTGGCAACACAGGTAATATTTTATAGTCACAGTTGGCTTGAGCCAAGTAGCCACTTGTCTTTTAAGAGCAGATGCAAGCTTCCTACTTCACCTGATTTCCTTCACTCCCCATTCCCTCGTGGCCCTGTAGGATTTGAACCTGCTACCACGGGGGTCAGTCATCTAAGACGCCAGAACAGAAATCATGAATTATTCTTTTAAATGCGCCTGGCTTGAAAGTGATTATAGGTTATCCCTTATTCTTTTTTCTTCTGCACAAAGAATGACCATTCAAAACATTTTCATGTATGGAAAAGGACAGTTAGAAGCAAAGTGGAGAATTTCACACTACTTACCTGAATCAATCAGGCATATAAAGAAAATCCTGAAATGATGATATTAAAGTAAAATTTGAGATTTGAGTTATTCAGGGGTAATTGCCTTAGTTTTCCAGCTCACTGTTTCCCCTTCGCTTTCCTTACATGGACACAATCTTCAGAATGTACCTCTGTCAAAGGCCACAGTCATAATTCCCCCGCCTCCTTTTTTATTTTTTTTAACTCATTTGCACTCTGGGTAGTGATTGTTGGAGCCCTGTGGGGGAATAATTGCAGAGGAATTAACCTCTGACATTTTTCTAAAAATAGCCCTAATAAATCCAATCATAGGTAATTTACCTGTCCATGTTCCTCCAGGGATAACCAGTATTGAAGAAAGGCTTGGCAGGCTGGCATTCCTTCAGCAATTATCTGTGATCTGAGTTCCTGGCGCCTGTGTATTTTCTCTGTTTAGAGATATACAGTACAAATTTCCCTCTCCGCTCTGACCTCGTGACCCTGTTTTCTCAGCACCTTTCTCCTTGCAGTAAAGCCCTGCTCTTCCAGAAGGGTGTGGTGGGCTTACCAGAAAAGGGGGAGCATTTCCAGGGTTCCTTCTTGAATTTCCAACTCCTGGAGTTTCCCTGATAGTTTCTTTGAGTTGTGTCCCTTCATTTTTGATGTCTGAGCTTCAAGCATCTCAACCCTGCTCATCAGCCTTCAGTCCTCGTTTAGATTCCACAGCTGAACCCCATTTGGGGAAGTTTCTTGGTGTAGAAGAAAGGGGGATGCAGAAGGCCATGGGTGGGAAAAGAGTCTGTGGTTGGTAGAAATTATCAAAGAAAATTGCCATTTCCCTGAGCCATAAGGAAATTCATTTTCTATTGCCCAAAACAAAAGAATCTGAATGTGCTTTTTCCTTTTGTTCTGTCCAGTTGTTCCTAGAGACCACAGTGCAGTGTGGGCATCTAGGAAATTTACTTCCCCAAGTGCCACTTCTAGTGGCACTTCAAATACAGGACATAAAATCCTTGTAAATTCCACTGCAGAGACAAAGCCCTAAGCCCTTAAATGCACAGAAAAGTACGTCTATTATCTATCGTTTGCAAGTAAGTGTGCAGTTACTTAAATTGCCTTTGTCTTCTTCTTTTCAGCTGACATTATCTCTACGGTAGAATTCAACCACACGGGAGAATTACTAGCGACAGGGGACAAGGGGGGTCGGGTTGTAATATTTCAACGAGAGCAGGAGGTAAGTGGCAGTGAATGCAAAATGCCCATTTTCTCTTCTTTTTAAAGGAGGCCTCCCACTGTTTCTTAATCCTCATGTGTCGCCCTTAACCTTACTGCTTGGCTTGCAAACTAAAAACTGCCAAAAAGTCATTAACATCAACAGTTGCACAGGCTCACAAAGCACCTGGAATTAGAGCCTTTTCTGGACAAGGTCTTCCTTTCCAATCCTGGGTACTGCACATTCAAAACGACCTCACTTCTCTGGATCTGCAAAATTCCACAGGCGCTTGTAGAGTGTAACACCTCCTTTCTCAGTAGGGTTAACTCTCTTGGATATAGAAATTCAGGGACTCCTAACACAATACCTGGGATAAAAGATATAGCCCTTCCCCAACAGATGTGAAAAGGATAACTTGGGTCAGAAAAGAAAATGTAGCTCCCTCTACCAAAGCGAGTGAAATCCCAGAAAATGACATCTGAGCAAAGAACATGGCTCACACTTTAATATGTGCATGCATGCTAAGTCACTTCAGTCATGTCCAACTCTTTGTGACCCCATAGACTGTAGCCCACCATGCTTGTCTGTCCATGGGATTCTCCAGGCAAGAATACTGGAATGGGTTGCCATGCCCTCCTCAAGGGGATCTTCCTGACCCAGGGATCAAACCCACATCTTTTATATCTCCCGCATTGGCAGATGGGTTCTTTACCACTAGCACCGCCTGGGAAGGTGACACTTTACTATGGATGACATGAAGTTCCCTGCAGCTGAATCCTCTATGCCTTCCAAGCAGGAGCCATTAACTCCCAGTGAATCTCTAAAAGCCCATTTCTTCCTGAGACTTGGGTTCCACTAGGAATCGCTTCTCTTTTTCATATAAATTGAGTTTTTTTGGGGTGTCTGCTTCTGCTCCATCAGAACAGAATTATGGCCCAATTTGATTTCCTTGGCCTCCCCTGGCATGGTCCTGAAGCTTACAGCAGGCCAGTCTGTGTTCAAGTGACTCTCCCATCTGCTACTGCCTGCCTCGGAGATTCACCCGGTGCTGCGTAGTGGGAGGCCGCCCGTGTGGGAGGGAGGCTTCACAAGAGACTTCCCTAGCAATTTAAAGCCTGCTTTGTGCCTCAAAGCCATTTGTGTTCCATCTCCCCTCCAAAAAGGGAAGTCTCATTTAGAGGTGATATATTTGGTAATTGCACATTATTTGCAATTAATTTCTATAAGGGCATGGTAATCCCTTGGGGTTCTATATGAATTCAAGTGTTCAGCATTAATTCAGGCACCCAGCCTATTCCATTGGCCCTGGAAACACGAAAATGTGGTTGGCAAGTAGAAACTAATAGCTCTTCGTGACCTGGAATTTTTCCTGCTTTTCTGGAGCTGCCTACTGCTAATTGGTCTGGCACATATTCCACACACTTGACAGTCTGATTTGGATGGTAGCAAATCACGGCTCTTAAAAATTTATTGTTCAGGTGGGCTAGCTCTTTCTGCAGTAAACAGGACAGGAGCAAGTATGTCAACCTCTAAAGTCCTTTTAAAATTGATTTTTACACCTTCTTCTTCCATTTTTTTTAATCCAGTTAGGTTCATAGTCATGATAAAGAGAAACCAGAGGAGCTGTTTAGCATAAATTACCCAAGGCAGCATGTTGCCAGTAATATTCCATTCCGTGTTTCCCATTAGCTATTTATAAGTTTCACCTATTTTAATTTACTGAAATATTTGGGAAGCCTGATTCATTAGTAGAATGGAGGGGGACACATTTTCCAAAGGCGAGTGGTTTTGTTCAATAAGGGAAAAATGTTGAGGATAATAACATGCAGTTCACCGTTGAGTTATGTGGCAAGGCTTGGGGTTGAATGAACACTGAGCTTGAGAAACACAGACATGTGGCAACATCTAAGTCAGATCTCCTCTCAGCTCCTGTGGGTGACTCCTGTATATGAATGCTCAAGTGACACTGTCCTGGAGAATTTGCTCAAAGAACCTCAATGCCCTCATGAGTACATTTAACACGGGAGCATCAGTACCATCACCTATCAGTAAATTGAGGCTTGGGTTTGAATGTCCAGTATCCACCCAGAAATAGTTTTTTTTCTTTTTTTTTAAATTTAAGCCTTTAATTAAGAGTCATGCATTTATGACAAATGCCTAATAAGACCTGGATTTGAATTTGTGCACACTATTTTCTCAAGCCTGAATCTTCAGGCTCTTGGTCACAAGATCCTAAAATGCAAACCTGCCCTCCATTTCCCCTTCTTTCCTTTCTCTCTCTCACACCCTCTTTTCCTCCTGTCCACCTTTCTTCTTTCTCTTGTCCCTTTCTCCACACCCCCTCCCCTTCATGTTCTGTTCTCTCACCATTTATTTAGTTCCTGCTGTGTGCACTTTGCATAATCGATGCTAAGGGAAAGCCAGTTAAAGTCTCATAGTTCTCCCAATGATCTGCATGTCTTCTCTATCTTAATGTCTGTTTTTTTACTCATGATGGGAAAAGGAGAGGGAGAGATCTGATCCTAATAAGCTGTGTGTCACTTTAATATCTCTGAGCCTGTTTGGCCCATTTCCCTGCCCTGGGCACCTCTCAGAGATTCTGGGAAGATCTGATGAGTTATAAAAGGCCAGTGAGGAGTGCAGATGCTACAGTTCTGTGTTCTTTGTAAAGGATTGATATGCATCTATATGGACATCAGCATCGGATGACTCACTCCTAAGGGCGTCTAAGACATCCATTAGACAGAAAATATTATAATATCTATTGATTTTAAAATCATGTTGTTGGGACTTGCCTGGTGGTCCACTGGTTAAGACTCCATGCTTCCACTGCAGAGGGTGTGAGTTCGATTCCTGGCCTAGGAAGTTCTGCATGCCATGTAACACAGTCACCTAAAAAAAAACTCGTGTCCTACTTCAACTTGCATTTCTACATATATTTTATGATGTACACCCTATGTCCATGCAGCAGTTTGTGTATATAATTTATAAATAAAAGTATGTAAATATTGGAGGTGCCAGTATTTACCACCAGGGGTGCACAATCAAATGGCATGAGGCCACTGAGCTAAAGAGGAACCTGTGGTCAGCATAGTCCTGCCCTCAGCCCACTCGGACATGGTCTGCCTGTCCCACCTCTCATGATCCTGCTCAAAAAAAGAAGGGACTGGTGAATTTTCAGTTGGTTTACGTGATTTAATCTTTGGTGTGTGTGTTTTTTCCCTTCTTACAGAGTAAAAACCAGGTTCATCGTAGGGGTGAATACAATGTTTACAGCACATTCCAGAGCCATGAACCCGAGTTCGATTACCTGAAAAGTTTAGAAATAGAAGAAAAAATCAATAAAATAAGATGGCTCCCTCAGCAGAATGCAGCCTACTTCCTTCTGTCTACTAATGGTATGTGAAGGTGACTTACCTTGTTTGGTGTTTTCAGAGATATAGTCAGCAAACTATATATTTCAATCTCTCTTAGCCTCCATTTTCCTTTTCACCTTGCAGGCTGTTGAAAAACGTAGAAATCATACTTGCAAGATGCTTAGCAGAATGCCTGACTGAGAATAGAAACTCAGTAAATTGTACTTACTCTTTTTTAAAAAATAACAAATTTATGACCGAATTCTGTGAGACTTGTTATCTGTAGTTTTTGACAAATGCAGATTATTTCCAGGTGTTTTTGGAATGTGACTTCCTGTCTTAAGATTCACCGAATGTTATTGTGGGAACACGTTTCAGGAAACAAAACATGCTGTCCCTATATGTTTGGCACACTCGATGGAAGTTATTAATCCCTGAATATATATGGGAGTTTGGAAAGCAGATGTCTTTGACACAAGCAAGCTCTCTACTAGGAACGTAGGTCAAGAAGAGAGGAAGGAAAGTAGAGAAAGTGAAAGTCACTCAGTCGTGTCCAACTCTTTGAGACTCCATGGACTATAGTCCGCAAGACTCCTCTCTCCATAGAATTCTCCAGGCAAGAATACTGGGGTTGGTAGCCATTCCCTTCTCCAGGGAATCTTCCCAACCCAGGGATGCCATCAAAAAAATGGATCAAGTAATAATGGTTTCTTCTCTTCTTCCCTCCACACTTTTCTTACATCATTTATTGGTTTGGGGAGGAATTGATATAAATGGATCAGAGAGACAGGATTTTAGGGGTTGCATAGAGAACTCAATTCTATACTAATCTTTAAGCCTTTATACAGTGGAATTACCAACTCTAAAGGTTTTTAATATCCTACTTGAAAGAAGCCATCTATGCTCAAAACAATTCAGAATAAAATCAAATACAAAAGGGTGCTAATTGAATAGCATAACAAGAGGATTAGTACACATAAATTAAACACCCTCTGCCAAACAAATAAGCTGGAGAGAGGCTTATTTCATCATCCTCTGTGTGAGTCTTTGAGGAGTATACATTTAAGCATAAATCAAGAAACATTGGGTTTGCTTTTTGCCTATCTCCAGCACTTATTAAGAAAGGGTAATGCTCATATGTCAAGATAAAACATAATGCAGACTGTGTATATACAATGATCAAGCCTATATTAACATTTTTAAAGACTGGAATGAAACACACTGAAAGATTTTTCATGAGTAATCTTATGCATTATGAGTGACTTGTCAATTTGTTACTTTTACTGTTTTCATTTTCTAAGTTCTTACAATTTTTATTTTAATATTATGGTAAAAGAGGGAAAGTTTTTAATGTATATGAATCCCCCAAATCCCTCAAATGTAAGAAGCCAGTGTATAAATCTATAAAGTAATGGTTCTGAAATAGCCGGCGTAGGGTTATTCAAGCATAGCTTATCTCAACATGACCAGATCTGCACTCATCTGTTCCTCCAGATTCCAAGTAATTTAATTCTTCCTCATAACTGTATTTATTGTTTTGTTTACATTTTTGTGTTAGTTGTTCAGTTGTGTCCAACTCTTTGGGACCCCATGGACTGTAGTCCACCAGGCTCCTCTGTCTGTGGGATTCTCCACGCAGAAGTACTGGAGTGGGTTGTCATTCCCTTCTCCAGGAGATCTTCTGATCTTAATATCCCAAAAGTGAATGTGTTTCAAGTTCTTCTCTTTTAGTTTTGTGTAAGCTTTACTCAAACGCTCAATAGACTCAACACAACTTAGAATGGAAGAAACTTCTGATGATTTTGACTTAATTACTTCAGGCAGAGAAAAAGTATCTGATTATCTTCTCTAGGCTAGCTTTGTATTGTGAAATTTAGCCTATTGATTATTATAATAAAAGTTAAAGACGTAAAAGGCATATTAACTACTTTGTGGGGGGATGGGGAAGAAACCAGTGAAATGCAATGAAGATTAATTATATAGCATCATGTTCTGTTAATTGAGTTTTTAAATAGTTTTTTGATTAACAAGGATATTATCTTCCCATTTGGGATGCTATTTCATATGCCACCAGCATCTCAAAATGATTCTTAGAAGACAAATCCCCATGCTCATATGTGATTTTCTTTTTTATACTAATATTGAGGTTGAGAATTCCCCTTAAGCCAAATAGGTTAACATGCAGAAATTAATGGAAGACAATCGGAATTACTGTACAAAAGAGAAAATGAAGATAGATGATAAGATTGTGCTTAAAGGTGCCACAAGTAATGATAAACTACTCAGAGAGCCAGCCGAAAGGAAGAAAAAGCCATTACTCACGGTATCAGCCACATGTTTCTCAGACTTTTTTATCCACAAAGCTTCAAGATACTGAGTCAAGAAAAACTGTGATAATAAAGTCAAGAATGACTCCAGGCATCCTAACCATGGGGAATTGAATTGAATTCACCATCAATTATCTTGAAAAAAAATTGTGCTTATCTCATTATAGCTGGGTACAGTTTTTAATCTTCTGCTAGAATACAGTCCCAGCTTTACAGTTTTTAATGAAAAATAAAACCAACATTCAGTTGTGAAGCTAGACCTTAAAATTATTTACCAGCTGAAGACACATTTACTTTACTGAGATGTCTCCTTCTATCATAATACCTATGATCAGATGAAAATGTATACTAAACTTGCTTTTCATGCTATGAAAGTAATAATTGTTCACTGTAAAAAATTTAGAAAATTCAGAGAAGCAGAGTGAAGATAAGGAAAGTATTCCTATATAGAGAGAACCACTATTAATGGCTTTTTAAAAGGAATAGCAAAGTGACATGGATAAATCTGTTTCTTACCAAAAGTGAGACATATTGTATAACTTTGCAACCAGATTTTTAATTTAATAATATAACACTTAGTAACAGGAATACCTTTGTAATTGTGAAGTATTTCTCCTAAAATACTGTAACATTTTCAATGACTGAATAGTATTCCATTGTATGACTTTTCTATAGTTTATTAATGTCTCCCATTCCTAGACCTTTAACTAATTCTCAGTTATACATTATGTGGAGATAGATGTTGGTATAAATAGATAAATGACTGGGGGAAAGGCATAGTATAAGCTGTGTATAGTATGTTACATTTATTAAAAACAGTTATGTAATTCCACATCCAATAATATATATAATATAAGGATATACACAAAATTTTCATAATAGTTGTTTTTGTCTAGTGGAATCGAGAAAGTTTTATTTTATTTTTTTACTTTTATATTCATTTTCTACAATTCTATGTACCAGTTTTACAATAAAATGAGAAATATAAATCTATGTATGTGATATTATTATAGGTTTGTACCCCTCTTCAAAAAATGCATAGAAAAATACTGTGACTGTATTATTAACTGAATTGTAAACTGTTGATAATGGTGGTTAATGATGGTGGTCCTGGACTCCAGGGATTTTAAGAATTTTTATTCTTTATGTTTTACCTCTAATTTCTGTCTTTCTCAGTATAGTAATTTATCATTCATAATAAGAAAAATATGAGAATTGTCTTGCCATTAGAATAGAATACATTCCAAAGCCAAGCAATAGAAAATAATTGGTACTAGGATTCACTGATTCGGGTTCCTCTAAGCTCTAGGAGAAGGCAATGGCAACCCACTCCAGTACTCTTGACTGGAAAATCCCATGGATGGAGGAGCCTGGTAGGCTGCAGTCCGTGGGGTCTCGAAGAGTGGAACATGACTGAGCGACTTCACTTTCACTTTTCACTTTCATGCATTGGAGAAGGAAATGGAAACCCACTCCAGTGTTCTTGCGTGGAGAATCCCAGGGACGGGGGAGCCTGGTGGGCTGCTGTCTACGGGGTCGCACAGAGTCAGACACGACTGACGTGACTTAGCAGCAGTAGCAGCAAGCTCTAGTAGCTAATCTACTCTGATCTCTGATTAGTAGTTAATCAAGTGACTATATAAATATGTCCCAAGTTTCATTTTCCCACCTTAAAAAGCAGGTCATTATGCAGTCTGTATTCGGGAAGGGGAGGACCAGAAGAGCATTGAATAGAAAGTTCTAAATTCAACCCAGCATCTAGGAGAGGCTTCTTTGCCTTCTGTCCTAGTACAAGCTGGGCTGAAAGCACAGATCGTACCCTTAGCAGACTTGACAGGAGTACCAGTAGACACAACCAGCCTGCGTGATGCTCACATGTTAGGAAGCGGGGGCCCTTCTCTGTTAGAATAGCCAGATTATGGCAGGAAGCCCACTTCACCATGCGGTTGGTGCTCTTCAGACTGCTGAGGACAGGGCACTTGCAGAGGGAAGATGGAGGAGGGAGGTGAGGAGCAGAGAAACTAGGGAATCCTAACACAGGCAGGGGAAAGGGGCGGCTTTCCTCCCCTCTGCAGAGCCTTGCGGAGAGGAAATAGGATGTGCTGATGTCATCATGGGATGCAGCTCATGCTATCAGCAACATCTTATTATTGCAGAATGGTTGCCCAGTTTCCTCATGCCAACAATAGCCGCCATCTGTGAGCCATTATTAGTCGCTCAGTCATGTCCGACTCTTAGCGACCCCATGGATTGCAGCCCACCAGGCTCCTCCATCCATGGGATTTTCCAGGCAAGAGTACTGGAGTGGGGTGCCATTGCCTTCTCCATTAGAAACCCAACACTGGGTTAAACTCTCTACATGCAGTCTTCCATTTAATCCTCAAAGAGTCCCATGAGAAAGACATTTGCTTTCCCCAGTTTACAAATAAAGAAACTGAGGCATAGAGAAGTTAAGTATCTCTGTCTGTAAGATTGGACTATTAGGGACATACTTATACTAAAAAAATTACTCCTGTTTCTGCAATTCAAACTGAACTGGCTGTTCGGCCCCTTTCCCTGCCCTGTCTGCTACTCTCATTTGCGTGTCACTCCAAGACCAGTTAGGCACCTACTGCGTGGGGACCCCAGTCCCTGGCCACAGGGTGGCTGGAGTTGGAGTGGGAATGTGGCCCAAGGTTGTCTGCTTTCAAAGCCACCCTGTGCAAGCACAGAGCAAGACACAGAGGAGGCGATGGAGTCCCTGCCATCTGCCATCATGGAGAAAAATGAGAATAGATAGCGAACGCAGCATCTGATAAGGAAGGCCTACAAAGGCATGCAGTCACAGGCATGATCTATTTGACCCAAATCTGTTTCCTTAAAAAATGGATTAACACATGCACACTACTATATATTAAATGGGTAGCAAACAAGGACCTACTGTACAGCACAGGAAACTATACTCAACATTTTGTAATAACCTATGAGGGAAGAGAATCTGTAAAAGAATATATATATATATGACTAAATCACTGTGCTGTACACCTGAAACTAACACAACATTGTAAGTCAACTCTACTTAAAAAAAAAAAAAGAATGGAAGGCCTGCAAATAGGGCGTGCCACCTCCAGCTCCCCTGAGACCCCAGCACTTTCACTCATTCCCCTGGCACTGACTACCTCCCATGAGCATTCAAGTCCTCACCTCTGTTTCATTTGCTATAGAGAATGACAGGGGTCAGGAAGTGGTGTAAAGTCCTGGGACAGTATAAAGGTGAGAAAAGTCACTTCCAGCAGGGGACTCAGAAGAGAGACTGCAAGAGGAAAGCATTCAGATGAATCTCCTTCTCATGTTACTTCCCTGAGTACTGCTAGCAAGATGCACTGTATACATGAGATGCATTCATTCATCCACCGCAGTATTTGTTGAACATCCAAGATGGTTGGATGGCATCACCAGCTTAATGGACACGAGTTTGAGCAAACTCCGGGAGATAGTGAAGGACAGGGAAGCCTGGCGTGCTGCAGTCTATAGGGTTGCAGAGTCAGACATAACTGAGCAACTGAATGACAACCGTCATAGGTGCTTGAAGGTGTACTTAGGAACACGAAAGACTGAATCCCTATCTTCGATGATTTTATGTTCTAGTGAGGAAGGCAGGATAACGAAGTTGCTAGGTAGTAAAGTGTACTCTGAAGAAAAATAAACTAGGAAGAGGGGATGGAGAATGGTGAGGGAAACATCTTTCTGTAGGTTAATTAGGAAAGGCTCCTCTGAAGTTGGGACATAAACAGAGCAAAGTGAAGGAACAAATCTTGTGAAAAGAGGGTAAAGGGCTTTCCTGGCAGAAGGCACAGCTAGTGCAAAAGCTAGTGCAAAAGGCAGGAGTAGGGTTAGCCCATACAGGGAGCTGTAAGGAAGCCAGGTGGCAGAAATACAAGAGGTGGCAGGGAGTAGGGTGGACAGTGAGGCCATACAGCGTGAGGCCCTAGGGTGCAGGTCATGGAGGGCCTTTTGGGTCATGCTAGGGACAGTGTTAGTGAGGGGGGATGCAATCATTGGACTTACGTCTCAGGGTTATTGTGAACACTGAATAAATTCTCCATGGCAAGTGCGAACATGGTTATATCTTTAATTCTATACATGTTGTGGCTACTCTTATTCAAGGTTCAGGGCATATTTTTATTGAATGAACCCAATTAATGTGTAAGCTATAGCTTTAACAGTCCATTGTCAGGGAAGCCATTTCGCTTAGCACAATAAATGGATTTCTTTGGAAGCATGAACTCTGCCCTCAAAGACCTTGAGACGTGCACACTGTAGTCCTTGACGTGAGCCAGCTTCCATAGCAGTCCCGTCCACTGACCTCCACTTTTCCCTACCCCACCACCCCTACCCCATCCTGCAAAAAAAAAAAAAAAAAACAATAGACTTCTTTATGAGCTTACTCTCACTGTCATTGTGGTTTGCTCCACAGATAAAACTGTGAAGCTGTGGAAAGTCAGCGAGCGTGATAAGAGGCCAGAAGGCTACAATCTGAAAGATGAGGAGGGCCGGCTGCGAGATCCTGCCACCATCACCACCTTGCGGGTGAGCACAGCTGTATTTCGGTTTCCTTGGCAACCAGGGTCAGGGGAAGGGTCAGGGGAAGTCTGGCCACACACTGGCTGCTATTGAAGGTTACGAGCCTCAGGGGTGAGGGAGGGAGATCAGGCAGGAGCCCAGGCTACATGAGTCTCTGGTGGCAGATGAAGGAGCAAGAAGGCACCATACTGTGATGACTATAAGGCCACACATTTCCTTTTGTCACCAAGGCCTTGCCCACAGGACCTCAGCCTGTTCCCTTCATCAAAAGCGTCTTGAGCATCTTCAAGGTACAGGGATGGGACTACTCATATGGGAAGTTGGAATCTTGTGATGCAGGACATGAACTTTTAAATCAAACAGGCACAGGCCTGGATTTGAATTCTGCCACATACATAGTCACGTTCCTTTTTCAATTTTTGTTTAATTTTTATTGGAGTATAATTGACTTACAATGTTGTGTTAGCTTCAAGTGTACAGCAAAGTGAATCTGTTATACATATATCCATCCTTTTTTTAGATTCTTTGCTCATATAGCCCATTGCAGAGTATTAAGTAGCATTTCCTGTCACATTCTCTTTCTGGACTTCAGTCATGCAAGTTATTTTTCGTCTCTCTGTCTGTAAAACAGTGAGCCTAGTGCCTCACCGTGTGTGGACTTCTAAGGCTAAAATGCAGTATGGATGGAAAGCCCTTACTCCATGGCTGGTACTCCAGAAATGATCTCTATTCTTAGTCTAGGTAGCTTCCTCCCTGCCATTCAGATGTGCACAGTCTGGTAAGAAGAGAGGATGTGTAGGACTAGTATGTAAATATTTATAACACTACACAGAGTGAGATAAATGCAGTGAGAGTCAGAGCTGCAGTTTGATCAAAGGAGAAAGAAGTTATGTTTGGTTCTGGGATACCAGGATAGGTCTGGCAGGGAAATGGTGTTAGAAACGGATTTCTAAAAGCTGACTTTTAAAGGATAGCCCTTTAGATAAAGAGTAAAATGATTTAGGACTGGGTGATGACTAGTTTTGGAGTGCTCAATGTGAATGTTATAGCAGGCAGGTTTTGAGACCAGCCCTGGCTCCAGGCAACTTCCTGAATTGGGTAAAATATGTGCTTTCAGATGCCAGCAGCTGTACTAAAGACCAAAACCTAGGAAAAGAGATGTAGAAGTTGTTGTTTAGTAGCTAATTCATGTCCAACTCTTTTTGCAACTCCATGGACTGTAGACTGCCAGGCTCCTCTGCCCATGGAATTTTCCAGGGAAGAATACTGGAGTGGGTTGCCATTCCCTTCTCCAGGGGATCTTCGCGACCCAAGGGTCAAAGCCATGTCTCCTGCATTGGCACACAGATTCTTTACCAATGATCCACATAGGAAGCCCAGACACAGAAGTACTTGTGGGAAAAAGAGGTTGTTTCCCTGTGTTTAGAGACAGATGTGGGAACTGAATGATCACTGAGTTCCATGATTATCTGGCTTGTTGGTTTGTTCATTCATTCATTCACTTGCTCATCTGTTATTCAGCAGATGCTTTTTGAGCACAGACTCTTTGCTGCCTGTAGACCTGGGCTGTTGCATGTGTATGCAGTAGTGGTTGATACCTGCTCTTCCATTGAGCTTCTTCTGGGCCAACAAACATTGGTGGGCCAGAAACATTCTGGGCCAACAAACTGTTTCCTCCTGTCTGCCTGTGCCTTCAACATGGAGAATGGCCATGGACATCCACCTTATCAGACTGGGTCAATGCTCTAACTGCTCAGAGGTTTTGGAGACCCAAAGGCAGAGTAGTGAAGAGTATGAACATTGAGTTGGTCTGTCCTGAGATAGAATTCTGGCTCCATTCCTCTCTGGCTGGGGCCTTGGACACATGACTTAAGCACCTCGTGCCTGCCATATCGTATCTGCACAACAGGGATGAGGGATGATCACTACTTCCTGGGATTGTTGTGAGGATTCAGTATTGATGGTTTAGTATTGCTCTCATCAGCAGCATTTTCATGGGCTCCAAAATCACTGCAGATGGTGACTGCAGCCATGAAATTAAAAGACGCTTGCTCCTTGGAAGGAAGGTTATGACCAACCTAGACAGCATATTAAAAAGCAGAGACATTACTTTGCCAACAAAGGTCCATCTAGTCAAGGCTATGGTTTTTCCAGTGGTCATGTATGGATATGAGAGTTGGACTGTAAAGAAAGCTGAGAGCTGAAGAATTGATGCTTTTGAACTGTGGTGTTGTAAAAGACTCATGAGAGTCCTTTGGACTGCAAGGAGATCTAACCAGTCCATCCTAAAGGAGATCAATCCTGGGTGTTCTTTAGAGGGACTGATGTTGAAGCTGAAACTCCAATACTTTGGCCACCTGATGCGGAGAGCTGACTCATTTGAAAAGACCCTGATGCTGGGAAAGATTGAGGGCAGGAGGAGAAGGGGACAATAGAGGATGAGATGGTTGGATGGCATCACTGACTCAATGGACATGGGTTTGGGTGGACTCTGGGAGTTGGTGATGGACAGGGAGGCCTGGTGTACTGCAATTCATGGGGTCGCAAAGAGTCGAACATGACTGGGCGACTGAACTGAACTGATTACCTCCTAGTGATAGTAGGTCGTCTACATGTTTGAGAAAATTCCTATTTTCCTTTTCGTATAATTTTTATACTGTTGTCATCACTGCTTAAGGTATTGACTGATGTTTACTAAGTGGCAAGCACAGTGCTGGTGATACAGAAAGAGTAAGACAGCATTTCACCCCTCAGGACTTTGCAGTCCTATGCGGGAAATGGATCAGGGGGCCACTGGGGAGTTTATAATGTGAACTTCTGCCCAGATGTTACCTTGCCCTTGTTCACTTTGTGGATGGAGTTTCTCAGGTGCCACCTCCAGGCTCCACTATGGATTCCAGCTATCCATGCATCCAGTGAGATTTCATACATCTGTTTAGCCTCTAGGAGAATTCCATTCGCATGATAAAGAGGAGAGAATGACTCTGTAAATTTCACTTGCACAGAGATTGTCCCCAGAATGACACAGCAATGTTATAAAGTGGATTTATACATATCAAACGTGGAATGAGACCCTGACAGGTGGCTGGGACTTAGAAAACCCCAGTTCTGGTTCTTGTGTCTTATTAACTCTCTGTGGGCCGGTGAACTACCCTGGGCCAATGAATCACATTTCTTCTCTCCACACTTAGTTTCTAAGCTACTGAACAGAGGACTGCACAACGGCAGTGGTCTTGCAACCATTATAAATGGAGCCAGTTATAAATGGAGATTCCCAGGACTCAGTCCCAGTGATCCTCTGCAGCAAATTGAGGGGTCCAGAGGGATTAGTATTTTTATCATGAGCCCCTGGTGATTGAGACAAAGGGATCTGTTATCCCTGGACTTTTAGCATCTTTAAGGCTCTTCCAGGCTTTAGTTTTTTATGAGCCTCTGTTACTTTTCGATCATCTCAACAGTTAATATACCAATTCACGAAATGCATTCATTATCATATTGTAAAACTCTCGTCTACCTTCCTAGGCTTTCCAGTATCCTCATTTCAGTGTAAATATCCACACTCCGGCATTCTTTCAGTGCAAACACTGAAAAGGCCAGCCTTCTTTCTCTCTGATTCCAGTGGTAGAAGAAGAAACACCAGGCAACCCTGAAAACCATTGTTTCAGAACAGTGACTCCAAACAGAGAATAAGCTGATGTGATATTAATCAGACCATAATTTACTAACATGCTCTGCTCTTGAAATTTTCATTGCCAGCAATTGTGGCTTTTTTTCCCCTTCCCTGTCCTGTGATTACCTCTCGTTCACTTTCATAGTTTCCAGTTCTACGTGGATTTTGAGAGTGAGAATATTTAATAATACCCGACAGCTAATTAATCCTCACTGAGTAATGAACCTGCTATGTTTCAGTGCTGGGAGGCTCAGCTTTTCAAAGTACGAGTGTGGTTTTTTTTTTTTTCCTTTTTTCACGCAAGATAACCTTTCAAATCCACTCACTCATTACCCACAGAGACTATGAGAAGCACTTCTATGAACCCTGTATCTCCTACTAAGTATTATAACATTCAAAGTAATAATCATGATGAGAGTTTAATAATAATACCTTATAAGCTGTAAAATACCATTTTTATCACAAATTGTTTACCTACCTAATTCCCTGATTCGTCTTCAGACCAGTCAGTGGGGAAGGCAGGACTGGTATTTGGCAGGTGGAGATGCTGGGAGCTAGTATTTCTTGTGCACTGACCGTATGCCATGTTGTACACTGTATCTGCATTGGCTACTTCATGGGGTACAGTTCACTGTTAAATTCCGCTGGACCTGTGAGCTTCACAGAGTTTCAGTAAGACGTCCAAGACCAGGCAAGGCTAAGCATCAAACCCTGATCTACAGGGCTCTGAACCCTTCAACCTGATGTTGCCTCAGAGAGGGAAATGACTTACCCAGTGTCTGTCACCCAGGTACTTCCAAGCTGGGACTAAAGATCAGGAGCTATGACTCTTCAACTTGGACACGGACACTGGGCCTTTAAGTGGTTTGCTTAATAATCAGTGCTGTTATTGTGTGTGTGTGTCTCTCTCTCCCTTTCTCCTCTCTCATCCGCACATG
This sequence comes from Bos mutus, assembly GCF_027580195.1. Taxonomy (NCBI): domain Eukaryota; kingdom Metazoa; phylum Chordata; class Mammalia; order Artiodactyla; family Bovidae; genus Bos; species Bos mutus. Next base: position 97,626,814 of record NC_091623.1, on the reverse strand, counting down.
CACACACATTTCCAGACCTCTGACCTCACCTTGAGGTCTTACATAGTTCTAGTTAGCAGGAGTCTCCATGCCCTTCTTTTCAACTTCCCAAAGCCCACAGCTAGGAGGCCCTTTCTTGGCAACAGAAACTCACAGTTGAAGTAATTTAATTAGCCCAGGAGGGGAGCTGGGCGGTGAGAAATCACACTTAGCGCATGTGTCCGTGCAGAATGAACCTGGAGTTATTATTTCCCTCATTAGGCTCAGCTGCTGAGGAAACTCAGGCCAGGTGGAAATGTGCTTTTGAACCAGTTATGATATAAATATTAAGTCTGGAAGGTGTGGGCTCCCAACCTGTGACTTGCCATAACCAGCCCCCTGCAAAATGAAGGGGATGTAAGGAACTCATGCTTTCTAATGGATATTCCTTATAGCTAATAATAATAATAATAATAGCCACATTCATTGTGTGCTTATTACAGGCCAGATGGTGGATCATATATCCTTGTATCATCTTGTCCTAACAGCGACTCTCTCAGTAGGTTCTGTTATCCTTTCTGGATCATCCAGAGCCTCACTCCTTCATTTCTCTGCTCAAGTGCCACCTTCTCAGAGAAACTGTCCTAGAATTCTGTAAGAAAAACAGCACACTCACATCTTCCCATTCACTCTCAGTATTCTTACCCTGCCCCTTTTTTCTTTGTTTCTTCTTATAATTCTCTCTTATGGTGAATATTATAATATTATGTTAACTTCTGGAGGCTGGGTAGAGTTTAGATAAGCACAGTAGCACTGAAGTTCTTGTAGCCTATGAGAAGGTTTCAGTGTTGAGCCCTAGAAAGCAGACAGAAGACCCATGGGTGTGGAAATACTACTTCAAAAAGTAAGGGGTAAAACAGCAAGGTCCTACTATATAATAGCACAGGGAGCTGTACTCAGTATCCTCTGAAAAACCATGATGGAAAAGAATACAAAAAAATGTATAGTATGTATAACTGAATCACCTTGCTGCACAGCAGAAACCAACACATAGTAAATTAGCTGTGCATCAATAAAGATAAACAAGTGCCTTAATAGAATAAATGTTTTTAAAAAAGGAGTCTGCAGTGCATATATCTTTTTGAATTACAGTTTTGTATGGATATGTGCCCAGGACTGGGATTGCAGAATCATATAGCATTTCTATTTTTAGTTCTGTAAGGAACCTCCATTCTGTCTTCTATAGGTGGCTGTACCAATTTACATTCCCACCAAAACCACTGCCCCTTTAGTCTTAGCGTTTTTCCTGGCCAGGTGTATCATTTGTCCACTGTGGGCCTCCCCTCCCACTTCCCTAAAACGTAGGCTCCGTGAAAGCAGGAACCACGCGTCTTCTCTCCTGTAGCTCAGGCACGTGCTGGGTACTCAGTAAATGTTTGCTCAAAATCTCAAGGATAGAAAGTGGCGGCGCTGGGATTTGAACCTAGTCCATCTGACCCCAAATCTGATGCTTTTCATTATGATTCCCTACAGCTGCATCCTAAGAAAATACTAATTCATGGTTTCAGAGCAGGGGGATTTCATTATTTGGGACTCTTGAAATTCTTTGGCAAAGCTTTCTTAATGTATGAGCTACATTTTGGGGGAAGTGAAGGGCAAGGGTGATGGCTGCAAAGGCTTTTCTGCCGAAAGGTGAGCATACAATAGATGCGCTATTTTTTAGAATAAAAGTTAATTATATCATGTTTTTACACATGTGCCTTCTGCTCGTGACTAGTTCTGTCAGTTCAGCATGCACACATTCTTTAATTTTTTATTGAATATATCTGATTTACAATGTTGTATTAGTTACTGCTGAACAACAAAGTGATTCAGTTATATATACGTTCTTTTTTCTATATTCTTTCCCATTATGGTCTATCATAGGATATTGAGTATAGTTCTCTGTGCTATACAATAGGACCTTGCTGTTTATCCATTCCATAAATAAAATCTTATATCTGCTAACCCACCTCCCACTGCAGCTGTCTCCCAAACCTCTACCCTTAGCAACCACCAATCCATTCTCTACGTCATTTCTTTTTCATAGATAGGTTCATATGTGTCATATTTTAGATTCTATACGTAAGTGATATCATGTGGTATTCATCTTTCTCTTTCTGATTTACTTCACATAGTCTCTAGATACATCCATGTTGCTGCAAATGGCATTATTTTGTTCTTTTTCATGACTAATATTCTATTCCATCCATACCTCGTATAAGTGGAGTCAAACAATATCTGTCTGCACTTACTGTATATTTATGCTTTTGAACTGTGGTGTTGGAGAAGACTCTTGAGAGTCCCTTGGACTGCAAGGAGATCCAACCAGTCCATTCTAAAGGAGATCAGTCCTGGTTGTTCTTTGGAAGGACTGATGCTAAAGCTGAAACTCCAGTACTTTGGCCACCTCATGTGAAGAGTTGATTCCTTGGAAAAGACACTGATGCTGGGAGGGATTGGGGGCAGGAGGAGAAGGGGACGACAGAGGATGAGATGACTGGATGGCATCACTGATTTGATGGACGTGAGTCTGGGTGAACTCTGGGAGTTGGTGATGGACAGGGAAGCCTGGCGTGCTGCAATTCATGGCGTCGCAAAGAGTCGGACACAACTGAGTGACTGAAATGAACTGAACTGAACTGTATATTGAAATACATTTTTAAGGTTAATTTAATATTTGTCCTACAGATAGTACCTTTTTTCCCCCTGTGCTTAACAGTAGGTTCTCATTAATTATCTATTTTATATACAGTGTATGTATGTCAATCCCAATCTTCTAATTTATCAATCTCCTTTCCCTATCAAATGTCCATGTGTTTGTTCTCTGTGTCTATGTCTCTATTTCTTTTGCCAATAGGTTTATCTGTACTATTTTTTCTAGATTCCAATATATGTGTTAACACATGATATTTATTTTTCTGACTTACTTCACTCTATATAACATTCTCTAGGTCCCTCTATGGCTCTGCAAATGACACAATTTATTCCTTTTTATGGCTGAGTAATATTCCATTGTGTGTGTGTATACCATTGTGTGTACATGTTATATTCCATTGTGTATATGCTGCTGCTGCTGCTAAGTCACTTCAGTCGTGTCCGACTCTATGCAACCCTATAGACGGCGGCCCACCAGGCTCCTCTGTCCCTGGGATTCTCCAGACTAGAATACTGGAGTGGGTTGCCATTTCCTTCTCCCTTTGTGTATATATATATATATATATATATATATATATATATCTTCTTTATTCGTTCCTCTGTTGATGGATACTTAGGTTGCTTCCATGCCCTGGCTATTATAAATAGCACTTCAGCGAACACTGGGGTGCATGTGTCTTTTGAATTATGGTTTTCTCCGGGTATATGCCCAGACATGGGCTTCCTGGGTCATATGGTAGTCCTATTTTTAGTTTTTTACTGGACCTCCATAATGTTTTCCATAAGTGTTATATCAATTTACGTTCCCACCAACAGTGTAAGAGGGTTCTCTTTTCTCCACCTCCTCTTCAGCATTTATTATTTGTAGATTTTTTGATGATGGCCTTTCTGACCTATGTGGGATAGTACCTCATTATAGTTGTCATTTTCATTTCTCTAATAATTAAAGACATTGAGCATCTTTTTATGTGCCTATTGGCCATCCATATTTCTTCTTGAGAGAAATGTCTATTTCGGTCTTCTGTCCATTTTTGGATTGGGTTGTTTGATTTTTTGTTGTTGAGCTGTATGAGCTGTTTGTATATTTTGGAAATTAAGCCCTGGTCAGTTCCATCATTTGCAAATATTTTGTCCCTTTCTGTAAGTTTGTCTTTTTGTTTTGTTTATGGTTTCCTTTGCTATGTAAAAGCTTGTATATATATGCTTAATTTGGTCCCATTTATTTTTGTTTTTGTTGCCTCGAGAGACTGACCTCAGAAAACATTGGTATGATTTATGCCAAAGATGCCAAAGAATGTTTTGCCTGTGATCTCTTCTAGGAGTTTTATGGTGTCATGTCTTTAAGCCATTTTGAGTTTATTTTTGTGTATGGCAAGAGGGTGTATTCTAACTTTATGTATTCTAACTTTATTGATTTACATGCAGCTGTCCAGCTCTTGTCTGGAAAATCCCATGGACAGAGGAGCCTGGTAGGCTGCAGTCCATGGGGTCGCTAAGTCGAAGACTGAGCGACTTCGCTTTCACTTTTCACTTTCATACATTGGAGAAGGAAATGGCAACCCACTCCAGTGTTCTTGCCTGGAGAATCCCAGGGAAGGTGGAGCCTGATGGGCTGTCGTCTTTGGGGTCGCACAGAGTCGGACACGACTGAAGCGACTTAGCAGCAGTAGCAGCAGTCCAGCTTTCCCTATACCACTTGCTAAAGAAAGGACACACACATTTGTGTGACTTTACTGGACTAACATTTTCCACCTGAAATGACCTTGATGTTTGCACATCCCATTGGTAGCAATTTAGACACCCTCCTGGCCATAGTCTAAGGCACCATGGCAAATAGACGTGGGGATTCACCAGCTCTGAATTCTGAATCTTCAGGATTATTGCTAATAGGTCATGGGATTCGACAGGTTGGCTAAACACACTTTTTTCCCAAAAGTGATCATTTTGGTGAAGCAACTAGTTAAACTGCCTGGTCTGCTTTTTAGGGAAATGATTAAACAAACCACTGGTTTAAGCTTACTAATAAAAGCAGCTGCGTTGATTCAGCCCTTACTAGTGATAGACTCTGCATTGAGCAGTTTTATGTACATTTTACAGTTTGTTCATCATCACAGTCCTGTGGCTTATGCATCATGCCCATTTTATAGATGTGTAAAGAGGAGATCAGGGAGATAAGCATCGGCCTCATAGATGATAAGTGGCAAAGCCCAGAAAAGAGCCCAGGTCTGTCTGATCCCATGGCTCCTGCCCAATCACCATCATACAGAACTATTTATTGCGTGGTTCTTGATCTAGACGACAGTGAGAATAATAACATCGACACGTAGGACTTTTCATCTTGTTATCCTACTTATTGAGTGCCTACTATGCACCAGGCACTGTATGAAGTACGTACTACAAAGTGGGTCTTACAAAGATGAGTGAAGCACGCTGCCATCCACGGGCAAGGAGGGGAGCATTACAGATGGCTACAACCTGAAATCACTTCAAGCAGTGGATTTCAAAGCACAGTGCCCCTCAGTCACTTGTATATATATTTTAGAACACGGTCACTGGCCTCAGCACTAGGAATTCTGGTTACAAAGGTCTGAAAGGGAAAGGGAGAAAGGGAAGTTGCTCAGTCATGTCCAACTCTTCGCGACCCCATGGACTGCAGCCTACCAGGCTCCTCCGTCCTTGGGATTTTCCAGGCAAGAGTACTGGAGTGGGGTGCCATCACCTTCTCCGATAAATGAGTCTACCTATTTGTAAAAATGTGACTGATGAAAACAGTGCAATCACTAGGTTATCACACTGTGCGAGTTCAGTTGTCAAGATGGAGCCACTCAAAGGACAAAGGTCTGAGTCGTACCCAATGTTGTTACTGACCAGCTCCCTCCTAGAAACCACCCCCAGGGGATTCTGATACAGGTGATCCCTGGGTCAGACTTTGAGAAACACCAAATCAGGTAAGCATCCAGAGAAAAGCACAGGAGATCACCATGGTCGTTCAGAGGAAGAACAGAGGGGTAAGACTAGGAAAGAGTTTGCAGGATGCGTCTTTCATGCTGGGCAGTGAGCAGGCAGTGGCGGGAAACGGTAATCATTTAATGCTCCAAGGATCTTGGGAGTCAAGCAGGACATGCACTGTTAGTTCCCTGTTTCTGATAACCTGGATATGATTATCTCCACAAGAAAAGAGGAAGAACTGGGAGGCTCTGGGAGGCAGAACTGAGGATCAGATGCATTCTGTCTAGACACAACCTCTGTGCTCTCTTGCTGCCCCTGTGATAACTGTGGTGATGCTCACTCTGGGAGAATGGGTAATCCCAGGCCCATGGCGGGGCAAATTATTGGTTGAGGCAGGATCACCATCAGCACCTTAGGTTTTCATTTTGGGCTTACACTTTGACAACAGAGGCTTCTTAGGACACAGATACAGTCTTCCCCTACCCATTTTTAATTTTTATAGACTTCACTTTGTGGTTTGTTGCTGCTCTGGGGGCTTTAGAGCCAACCCTTTTACAGTTTCAGCCTTCCTTTCCTTATATTTGTTGCAAGTAACAATGAAGTATTTAGCTACTGCAGTGCACAATCAATCAAGGCTGTTCCATATTCACAGGCTCACAATGGCACCCGGACGGCCCCTGGATTAGATTAACTTTGTGAATGTGTCACTCTGGGGTGGGTAATTTCTCAACCTCCGCTCATCCTCCCTCCTGTCTCCGTGGGGGGATATTGCAATCCCCCATTGATTGACTGCCCTGCAAGTGGATGCTGGCATGTGATGTGTGTAACTCAGCGGGATGCACATACTCTGTGTTTATGAAAATAAATAATCATTTCTGTTATCGTTATTGATTGCCATCATTATCTGATTCTGTCGGTCTGTATCATGGGGTTTCATTTATGGGATCAGAAAGCACTCCACAGGAATCTCAGGCACTACCCTCCCCACCAAGCGTTGGTATTTTGACACATTTGCCTTTTGGGGGTGATGGTTGTAGATGTCCCTGTCCTGTTCTTTGGCTAATATTCAGTGAGACAAAGGAACTACTTCCACTGAAATAACAATAAGAGCAGCAGGCACTTGTTAACATTTGCTCTCTTCCAGAGATGCTCCTTTGGCTACTTTAATCTTCAAGGTAAACCTGTAATGTAAGTACTAAAATAGGCTTCCCGGGTGGCTCACATCTGCCTGCAATGCAGAGACATAGGTTCAATCCCTGGGTCAGGAAGGTACCCTGGAGAAAGAAATGGCAACCTACTCCGATATTCTTGCCAGGAAAATCCCATGGACAGAGGAGCCTGGAGGGCTACAGTCCATGGGGTCGCAAAAGAGTTGGACACAACTGAGCATGCATACATGCATGTAGGTACTAAAATAAACCTCATTTCAGAGATGTGGGACCCAAAGCCAGATTGGTTAAATATCCTGCCTGAGGTCAGACACTAGTTAATAGTACTTGGACTTGAATTCATGTCTGTATGATTCTAAAAATCCATTCTACTATTCTGCCTCTTGTGCAAAATAGAATGCCTGATATATTCATCTGAATAGTTGATATAAACCAAAATATGAGTAAACAGAGGCTAGAAAAAAAAAACAGTGAAGTAGATGGTAGAAGTTGCTAGAACCTTGGGCACAGGTGAGGTTTCTGTTTTGTTGTGGGGAGGAGGGATTTGGAGCAGAAAGGATGCATGGGTTTAGACCGTGGTTCATCCAATCTGGGTGATCATCAGATTCTAAGAATGTCTTAAATCATCCCCAGCTGGCCAATTCAGAATCTCCAAGCACAGGGCCAAGAGATTTACCCATAGTTCTCGGCTATATTCCAGGCAGTTCTGAATATCTGCTAGGCTTGAGGACCATTGGCATAATGACTGATGAGGAGAACTCCAAAGGTCTCTGATTTGATTTTGTAAGTTCTTTCTTTGCCTGCTTCCCTCTTCCTACCTCAAGGTTCTATACAGAATAATCTGAGGGCAGCACTGTTATCCAGTGTGATTGGTTGCCTTTACAAGCAGTGAATGATTTAGTATGAGTTTCTTCTACAAGCCAGGCTCATTTTAGCCTCCTGCTAGGCACAGGCAAGCCCCATCTCATTGCAGCCCGATAGCAGTCCTATGGGCTTCAATACTGTTTTCATCCCCATTTTACAGACATGTAGATTTGATTCAGAAAGCTGAAGCTACTTGCCCATGGGCTACAGCTACTAAGAGGCAGAGTCACATACTGCAACCAGGTGCAGTATGACTCCAGAGTCTGTGATCTTTAACAGCACGTTACAGAACCTCCAAGAAAGGGCTCAAGCTCTGACCACATCTCAGCCAACATCTGTGAAATAGAACGCGTCTTGCATTCTCCTCACAGAGGTCATGCTCTAAACTAGAGTAACGTGTTGATGGTACTGACAGGATGCCTTACTATCACCGATGCTCAGTATATGTCATTACCTTTCTCCTTTCCTTTCCCATCTTGTCATTCATTTGGACACCAGGAGTTTCCAGAAAGTCTGATGAATATTTTGGAAAAATTCAAAGCAGCATTATGTTTTGATAAGAGCAAATCCAGCCATCCCTTCTGCTTTATTTTGAACGTGTGTTTGCACTGAGCCTCCGAAACTGCCTTAGATTCAGAGTATTTTCACTGGCAATAAAATATTTTCTTTCATCTCAAAGTGACCTTTGTTATGCTGCATTTACCACGTAGTAATTAGATTCAAGATAAACGTAAATATAAGCACAATCCTATACCTGGCTTAAGATCAACTTTTCTTTGTCCCTTGCTCCCAACCCCTTTGGAAGGCATCTGTGGCTTCTCAAATGTGATAGAAACTATTAACAGCAAATGACAGTCCCCACAGATACACTCCATGACAGCGGGAAGCTTAAAAGTCCACTAGTATCGGAAGAAGAAAAGGATCATATTAGAGAAGGAAATCTCAATGTTTCTGTGGTCTCTGACCACAGTTTCTGTGGTCCCTGGTGGCACTGAGCCACCAGGGAAGGTCTGAATTTTGGAGACATGGCCAGAACAGGGCAGGCTGCCAATCTTTTCCAGGCTTTGCGAGCCAGGATCTTATCATTATGTCAAACCTAATTCACACTGACCCAGATGGATTTTTCTCAAAAAAGAAATCATTAGAATAATTTTCTTCATCTTTTCCTTTAAAGAGTTCTCTGTATACTTTTAAAGTCAATGGAAAATCCAAGACATAGTTGGATGATTTGAGGATGGCAAGTATCTACATTTTCTGCATCTTTCTGATGGAATTATCTGAATTATGAGTGTCATGGGAAAGACCTTGTCCCCAGACCAGGTCCTGGCTCTCCAATATGAGCTCACTGTTGGCTGGAGTGACAGGTGTGAGGTCCAGCCCCTGAAACAACACGTGTGTGCATGTGTGTGAGTGTAGGCGTGCATTCAGCACTAGTATGAAGGAGCTCGTTGTTCAGGAAACCTTAGAATGTTAACATAGCCTAGAGCTAATGTGTAGTATTTTTCAATTAGACATTTAAATAGAGATCAAAATATGAGCCTAGGTTCCTTTTGCTCCCAAGTTATGCAAAGAACTCATTTGCAATCACAAGAAGAATTTTAGGGCCTCTGGTCATTACATGTAAAAGTGTTCTAGAAAATGATTAACACAAATGGATTTGGAACCAAATTCAGTAGAAAATGCAAACACTTTGATCTTAGGACATTGCAAACCAGACTTCAACTGATGCACTGATTTTAAATGCCTGTCCTTATCAGAGAAAAAGCTTTTAAGTATTTTCTAGAGATGAGAGTATAGAGGAAGATACTTTCTTTTCTTTGGTGCATAAAAGTAAGAAACCGGTTGGAGAAAATATTTTATAAGTGTGGCTTTATGTTAAAGGAGATTGTTATCAATGGAAAAAAGATTAAATTCTCTGGTTTCCTTAGAATGATTGAGCCAGAAGGGAAGGAATTTCAACCAAAAAGATGTTAGAATTGTGTGTATTTGAGTGGAGGAGAGTAGATCACACTTTTGTAATTTTTTGTTTACCAGATTATCAGTTGAGTTCATATTCTTTACCAGAAATAATGTTAAAAGCAGTGGAAAAAGCAAACATACAAGCATACATGCTCACAAATGTTTATTGCTGAAGAATATCTGGGAAATCCTAGTTTAAATACATTTAAACAAATTTATTTACTTTGCAGTTTCTCAAGACCTTTAATATATGAATATATCAAAGTCGAAGAAAGAGATCATATGTGCATTATTTACCACCAAACCTATTTGACCATGAAAAACCCTTTTCTCAATTCATGGGATTACCGTTCTTTTTAACAGTCTACTCAAAATGTGGTCGTTGGCCCAGTGCCGGTCCACAACAGGATAAAGAGCTTGTACCCGCATATGACTCATTCATGTCATTAATCCAGTGTGTAGTTCAGCTGACACTTTTATTTCCCATAGCAAGACTTTCACAATGGATGAAGCAGGGCCCTGACTCTGGCTTGAGCTCCTTATCTTGTCATAGACTATTAGCAACCAGTTCAGGGATCTGTTGTTTTGAGTAGTACAGGGACAGACCTCACTTTGGGAGATGCTGGCCAAAAGAATTGGGTCAGGGAACAGTGATCAGCTTGGCAGCATTTCCACTCTCATTTTCCTACCATCCAGTCTCAGAATCCCATGATGGAGAAAGAGCCTTAACAGAATCTCCCTCTTGACATACAAGTTCATTAACATTATTTTTTTTCAAACTTGAAACTTTTTATTTGGTACTGGGGTATAGTCAAGGGCATCAGAGGATGAGACAGCTGGATGGCATCACCGATGCAATGAACATGAACTTGGGCAAACTCCGGGAGATGCTGAGGGACAGGGAGGACTGGCATGCTGCAGTCCATGGAGTCACGGTGGAACACGACTGGGCTACTGGACAACAACATAGCCGATTACCTATATTGTGGTGGTTTCAGGTGAACAGCAAAGTGACTCAGCCATATGTTTTCATGTATCCATTCTCCCCACAAACCCCACTCCCATCCAGGCTGGCACGTAACATTGAGTGTATATGACCTTTCCATAATGCCTAACTATCCCTTCCCCCCGGCAAGCGTAAGTTCCTTTTCTAAGTCTGTGAGTCTTTTTCTGTTCTGTAACAAGTTCATTAACTGAGCACTTTCTAGTGCCTAACACAGTTCCAGGCACTCTGCATACTTCCTCATTTAATCTTTCCCTTAATCCTATCAGCTGAAAGCTATTATGGCCATTTCACAGGTGAAGAAACTGTACTCTATATAGAGGAAGTGACTTGTGCAGGATTGTTCACTAGCAAGTGGCAGAACCAGAGTTTACCCCTGACTATCTGACTGCAGACCCTCCACTCCGAACCACCATGTTATCTGGCCTCCCAGTAGCAATGGCTCTTAATGGTCGCAGTCAATGTGGACCTTATCCTATCATCAGGACTTCTTGAAAGAGAAATGACTCTTCAGCCAATCTAAAAACCATCACTGTTCACAAATGTCTCCTTCTGTATAATCTATCATCTATCTAATGTGCATTTGTTTTAAAAAGGCTCCATATACATAGTCCTGTGTTGTCCCTGCCCTCCCACGGGTCTTATAATCCAGTGAGGAATTAGCTGGCTATAAGCTTCTGTTTGAAAATAGTAACAGCATCAATCTTGTGTCCTCGTGCCTGACGTCACAGTCTGTCCTGTGGTGTATTTAAACACTGCCTGAACCCCTTCTCACCATTTTCTCTTCTGCCCTGTGATCCCTCTTCCTCTGATTATTTTCAGCAGTTGAGAATTATGCAACTTCAACTAAAATCAGGGCATTGTTCAATGCCAAAACATCCAGACACGAGGTGAAAACTTCATCCAGTTATCCTGCTCTTTCCATTCCAAGCATGCAGATGTTTAGAAACATCTGAAAGCTCAATTAAAAAAAAAAAAAGAAATTCTTTGTTTTCCAAATGCAAAGAGCATCTGAGAAAAGCATCCTGAGGGGGGATAACATAAATATCTATCAGTGCAGACAAGAGAGCACAAGCTGTCAGCTTAGATGCTGAGGCAGAAATGACAGAATGAAGCCACACTCAGCTACCATGATTCGTTTCCGTAGTAAAGTCATCTCTGCATGTGAACTTGCAGATGGCTGATGAGATGGGCCTTTCCCTACTTGATCGTGAAATCAGTTAAGAACATGGGTGCTACCTCAGTCTCTTACTTATTCATTTTTTCACTAATTCCACAGGTATTTATTGAATGTCATAGACCCTGGCATTACGGCAATGAACATGAATGGCAAGTTCCTACTCATGACCTCATGCCCCCTCAGTCTCTGTTGGTGGAAAGGGCATGAACCAGATACCCTTAATATAAAACTGACCCTGGGTGGGGGGCTGCAGTGGAGAGGTGGCAGGTGCATGGGAGAGCAGAGGATGGCAGAATTGCCCATTCATGAGCACAGAGAATAATTTCCTGAGCAACTAACAACAGAGCCAAAGCAGGAGGTAGGTAAGGAGAGAAGTGGGAAGAACCTTCCTGGCAGAGGCTGGAATGCCATGGGCAAAGGCTTTGAGGTGGGAAGTTGCACCAGAGAATGGGGGATGGGATGAAGGCCAGAGTGGCTGGAAGGCTGAACACAGGAGATATGTGGTCCCTGCCAGATGCAGGTGACCAGGCAGCCAGATTGTGGCCGGACCATCATAGGCTTTGCTATATGCTCTTTCTCCCCAAAGCAGTGCAAACCCTTTATTCTTGGCTCCAGTCATTTTTTGAAATACCTCTTCTGTGCTCAAATGCCTAAATATTCAGCACCCAAGTCAGGATGTACACCAAAGTACAAAAGTTGCCAGTACAGCCTAGAAGGTTCCTGGCGGATATGACGAGTTTAAATTCCGGAAGCCAGTGGCGTTCTGTCCGTGTCGTCCTGTTGCCCCCTAGCCCTTGGCTGTCACTGTTTTGATCTGTGTCAGTGCATGACCTCCATGGAGCTCCTCCAGTGTCAGAGCGTCCTCTCTCTAGGATGAACCCTCCCCTGAATGACTGAATTGTTTGGCAGGTCACAGAACCTGACAGCTCCCTATTACACAAAGGAAGAGATAAGCTTCCGATTAGTCCTGGGGCTGGAGGAAGCCAAGATCGAGTGCACCTGTCAGAACTACTTACAACATATAAATCATTACCTCAATTTTCCATGCAAGAATGGGGCCAGAGAAAAAGAAGGCAGGGACTGAGGTTGGGAAGCAGTGCAGAACCACATCAAAGAGCTCTCGCTTGGCTCCAAAGCAGGATTCGCTCTGCTGTCCATGCGGAGAGAACGGGGCACCAGGCCCAGAAAGACCACAGAGATAAATGCCCACTGGCTCCAAGAAGGGACATGTTGTTTCTCTGCCTTTTCTGAATGGCACTAATCTAGCTTTTCTATCACTAATCTAGCAATGCAGCCACGAAAGCTCCCACGGGCTCCAAAGGGGAGTGTGTTCGGTACTGCACTTGCTCTCTGCATGATCCTAGATTTTCCTATTGTGTGATCGCTGTAGTCATCATTGCTATTGTTGCCATTTTTCTTTCTCTCATTCACTACACAGAAATCTCTGAGAGCCAATGGCCAACAGTGGCTAACCTGCTTTCCCATTATCCAGGATATTGGGGTATTTCTAGGGACAAAAAAACCATAAAACTGAGAAAAGATTGAATGAAGGAGAGGAAATCAGAAGATGTTCAGTAAAGATTTTTATGTTGAAACTGGTGGGTCAGTGACCAAATCTTCACTGCATTTCACGTCCATAAAATACCAAGTAGCTAGCAAAGCATGAGAGCCTGCAAGATTCCAGTTGAAGAAGCCCCAGCAGGGAGTAAGTTCAGACTACTAACTTAGCCATAGACCTCACGAAACATTCTTGTGTTTCATCTGGGCTACTCTAGTCAGAGTGAAGAGAACTCTGGGGAGCCACTTCATTCATTCTTCAGGATAGACAGAGTTAAGTCTGATTCCCAGAGCTTTGGAAACGGACTTCGGTCAGGCACTTGCATGCAAAGGGAACCAGATGTTTGTCCAGCCTAGATATTCCTGCCGCCAGTGATGGAGGAGCCTGCCTTCTTTTCCACCCTTCCTATAGTTTAAAGAGAAGCATATCTTCAGAATTACAACATAGCCTGAAATGGGTTTGTAACCAGTTAAAATTCCCTAGGACCTGGGAGAGAAATGCAGTATATTTTATGTTAGCAAACCCAAAATATGAGTCAAGACATGGGGGCTGAAGAAACAAGTCACATGGGTACTTTAAAATAAAATCACCTGTTTGCTCAGAAGGTGTGAGCAAAATGTCCTCATTGCTGGGAGAAATGTAAGTCCAACTTATTTCTGTTTATCCTCTGGTAGGGGAGGGAAACCCACAGTGGGAACCATTCTGGGAGAGTCTTGTGTAGGGATTAACAGACTTCAGAAGAACAGCTCTGGATTCAAATCCCACCTCTGTGTTTTTGTGACTTTGGACTTTGTAGTTAAGCTCTCAAAATATCAATTTTATCATCAGTCAAGTACTTGCATCATAAGACATGTTATCAGAAAAAAAAAAATAGTACCATAGTATCCAGCTTTTCATACTGACCATTCCATAATAGGTAACTAGCTCCAGGGTTGGGATCAGGAATTCTCAGAACAGAGAGACAACTGGTAGACCCCAGCTGCTGCTTCTGGATAGAAGTTCTGAGATAGGTGAGAGGGAAGAGACTTCTAACTTGATCCTACAGCCAGAGTCGATTTGACTAAGACATAGAAACCCTAATGTTTAAGACTCTTTAGTGAATGACACATCCCTGGCCAAAAGGAAATTCCCATTAAAGACTCTTAATGAAACTCTGTAAGCAAAGATTAGGAGATAATGGAAAATAAATCATCAATTTGAATCTCTCTGGATAAATTGAAGTTAAGTGTGTTCCCACCTTGCCATACCTATTTTCTAAGGACCAGTGAGCTTTCAGGTTGTCAGTGGGCTAAGGAGTGTTACATGCCTTAGTAGTAACTCTTTGTAGTGAAGAAGCTGCAGCCATGTCTCAGGTGTGTGGCCTCAGGGATAGTGGCATCATGAGCTGATGGAAAAGTTGTTAAGAGTTGACCCAGGACTCTGGTTGTGAATCTTCCTTTAGATTCTCTGCCTCACCCTCCAACCATCAGTCAATCAAAAATGAAGAATTTTCTGCCTAAGGTCAAAGGGTCCATTATCAGATGTTAGACCTTCTGTCTTTATTTTCTGTTAAGCAATAAGGAGAAACATTCCAAGTAGATCACTTTTCCTTAAATAAAAACAACCCAAAAAAGTTCTCTTGATATTTTCTCCTTTGTCTTGATCACTTGAAAAATAAAAAAGAAAATTTCTATTTTCCTCTTTCAGCACAAGCTCATTACCAACCTGTTTAACATTTGCACATTCAAATACAACATTGAACACCAAAATTGACTTTCCAGAAATTTCTCCCTTAATTGGTCTGTTCTTTTATAGAAAGCATTCTGCCAGCATCTGTGGTGAGATAAATTCTGGAAAAAACAATGTGCCAGGCCAAATTATCAGGTAGAATTAGATTGCTCTCTATTTCTGTTTGATAACAGCACTGTGCCTTTGCATAATTTTTTCTGATTATCAAAAGGGAAAGAGCCGTAACTCAGGCAGATGAGCTTTATTGGCATCAGTCCCTTCTGGGGAAGAAGAAAAAAAAATGTATGAGGAGAAGCATTTGCAAGTGTCGTGTATGTTGAGAGATTGAAATTCCAAATAGTCTGTAAACTTAGCTTGCCTAAATCTGCAACCTTAAAAAATGAAAATGCCTCCCTATATTTGGTGTTGTTGCTCAAGAGCTGGGTTTGTCTCACTTTCTATAATTCAAGACAAAAGAAATTGCATGCCTAGAAATATATATGGAGTATAATGTCATTTTAAATGAAAGAATTCTCATAGAGGAAAATAAATAGTTGGGGAAAATCTTGAGTCAGACTCCTACAAAGACATGGAAATTAACAAGAAGTTAAATGAACTCCACAAACTGAAGAGCTGCATACACTGCTTACACAGGAAGGGAGCTTTGTCCTCCACCTTTACTTGTTTACATGCTGAACCCTAGTATATTCTGTTTTCCCTAGCTGCCCTTTATCCTCTCAGTTTCTACCAGTGATTTCCGCTGTCAAGAGAGATGATGTAACTTTCATCTGTAATGTTTGGATGGAATCTGCTTACTTTCTGTGCCTTTCAAAGCATCCCCCACTCCAGCAGTGTCCTGGTTGAGAAGCTATTCCCTTGGGTTCGATTTTAGACTCTCCTCCTCTTTCTGGGAGAGTCTACAGAAATCCGTTGCGCCCACTCCCTGAACAAATCCAGGTCTTCTCTGACTCTACCATTATTAGATTTAGAAATATTCAGTCCTAAGTTTCCTGTACTCCAAACAGCTTCAGATATCTGTCATTATCAAGGGCCACTGGTATCATTTGATCCTTGTTCAGCATCAAATCCAGTGCTTCAAAACAAACAAACAAACAAAAATCAATGCTTTGCCTTTTGAGGACTTGAAGACAAGAATCATACTCCATAATCTTCCCCTGGGAAATTTACATCTCTTGCCTCTTTGGACGTCTCCCATTGTGAAAACTGCAGCAAATAATTCTCCTCCTTTATGTCTTTCTTTCTGGCACATTCTTACTTGTCAATCAATAAATTACCCCCTGCCAAGCTCCAGCAGCCTGGCTTCCTTCTTTACCACTTACATTCTTCTTTTGTGTTTAGAAAAGAGCTCATTATTTTTCTCTTGACCTCCAGTGAAATCGTGTCTTTATTCTCTCCCTTTGTTTTGCTTATCATTTAACTTAATTCTCAGTCCAGCAGTGCTCATCTGCACCTGCCTCAGTTCTCTTCATTTTCCCCTTTAATAACCAGAAGTTAATGAGACTACCATTAGAGTCATGTGTTCCTTTTCTGATCACCCCAGGATAGGGAAATGGGATTTAAATAGCAGTAGCAGGTCATGCTATAAAGGAAAGGCCACAGTAAGGATCTCAGCTCGTCAGAGAGGTAGTTTTCTGCTCTCTGGGATGGATGGGGCTTCTGGTCAGAGCTGTGCCTCCATTTTCTCATCTGAGAAATGAAGTTAACCATCACTTACCATCCCTGCCTTGTATGGTGGCTGTGAGGATTAGAGAAGATGCATCCCGCCATGTGCTCAATGCGGTAGCATACAGCAAGCTCTCTAGAAGCACAACATACTATTATGATTATAGGAAGCCAGCGTAAAAGACACAGTCCCACACTTTTTTAGGTTTGGAAGCTGCAGCCATACATAGGTAAGAGAGATGGAGTCAGTGACCAATCAAGGGTCCCAGCTGTCTAGAGTGGGTCCCCCTTATTTGCAGGGGATACATTCCAAGAACTCCTGGTGGATGGCTGAAACCACAGATAGTACAGAGCCCTGAATATACCTTGGGTTTTCCTCTACTATGTTTTTTACTGTGCATACATACCTACAATAAAGTTTAATTTATAAATCAGGCACAGAAAGAGGATATCTGAACTGCCAGCACTACTACCCTTGTGCATTGGGGCTATTACTAAGAAAAGTAAGGCTTCCTTGAATATAAGCCCTGCTATACCTTGACAGTCAGTGTGATAACCAAGAGGACTGCTAAGTGACTCACGAGCAGGATGTGGACAAGGGGGTGATCCACGTCCACTAGATTTCATCGTGCTACTCAGAACAATGGGCAATTTAAAACTTATAAATTGCTTATTTCTGGGATTTTCCATTTAATATTTTTGGGTGTAGTTGACTGTAAATCATGGGAACCACAGAAAGCAAAACCATGGATGGCGGGGGGCACTACTCCATTTGTTTATGCAAATAACTGTGTGAAAAGGCACCTGAAATAGCATTGAACCACCCAAGAACAGAGACTATCTTATCTGTTATCCTATTCCCAAGACCCAGAACTGTGTTTTACACAAAGTAGTGAAAGTGTTATTCATGGCCTACTCTTTGTGACCCCATGGACTGCATGCTCCTCTGTCCATGGAATTCTCCAGGCAAGAATACTGGAGTGGATAGCCTTTCCCTTCTCCAGGGGATCTTCCCAACCTAGGAATCGAACCTGGGTCTCCAGCATTGCAGGTGGATTCTTTACTGTTTGAGCCATCAGGGAAGCCCAGATATTTGTTATCCTATTCCCAAGACTCAGAATTGTGCTTTACACAAAGTAGGTTACCTATAAATACTTGAAATCAGCATGTATTAATCACCTAACAATTCAGAAAACTAAGATCATAGCATCTGGTCCCATCACTTCATGGCAAATAGATGGGGAAACAGTGGAAACAGTGTCAGCCTTTATTTTTGGGGGCTCCAAAATCACTGCAGATGGTGACTGCAGCCATGAAATTAAAAGATGCTTATTCCTTGGAAGGAAAGTTATAACCAACCTAGATAGCATATTCAAAAGCAGAGACATTACTTTGCCAACAAAAGTCCGTCTAGTCAAGGCTATGGTTTTTCCAGTAGTCATGTATGGATGTGAGAGTTGGACTGTGAAGAAGGCTGAGCGCCGAAGAATTGATGCTTTTGAACTGTGGTGTTGGAGAAGACTCTTGAGAGTCCCTTGGCCTGCAAGGAGATCCAACCAGTCCATTCTGAAGGAGATCAGCCCTGGGATTTCCTTGGAAAGAATGATGCTAAAGCTGATACTCCAGTACTTTGGCCACCTCATGTGAAGAGTTGACTCATTGGAAAAGACCCTGATGCTGGGAGGGATTGGGGGCAAGAGGAGAAGGGGACGACAGAGGATGAGATAGCTGGATGGCATCACTGACTCAATGGACGTGAGTTTGAGTGAACTCCAGGAGTTGGTGATGGACAGGGAGGCCTGGCGTGCTGCGGTTCACGGTGTCTCAAAGAGTCAGACACAACTAAGCGACTGAACATGTCCCAGGTACTGTGATGGTCACTTTCAAAGATTACTGTGTTCCCTAAAGTCTGGGCTATTTGCTCTTGGTACAAGACCCAGCTTTAAGTAATATTAAATCACATAGCTGAAGTTTTTCTCTTTTCTGTTCTTTTTAAAATTGCTCATTACATGAAGCCCAAAGTCTTACTTTGAGTTAATATTGTTTTAACCCATCTAGTAACACTTTTTTTTTTAAGATTTTTTTGATATGGAACATTTTCATAGTCTTTATTAAATTTGTTACAATATGGCTTCTGTTTCATGTTTTGGTTTTTTGGCCATGAGGCATGTGGGATCTTAGCTCCCCAAGCAGGAATCAAACCTGTACCCCTGCACTGGAAGACAAAAAGTCTCAACCATGCCAGGGAAGTCCCTAGTAACACTTATAAATCTAAGTTTTTTTAAAACCAATAATTGGCCTTGAGCTCTAAGTCTTTCGAGGTGACCATATCTGGCTAGAATTTAAGAACATTTTTTTTCTTGTATTTATTTTTATAACATTGTTTTGGGCTTTTTTGGTAGTTCTTGGAAAACTAGCTTTTTGTGTATTGCTGTGATGTGAAGTTCCCTATCAAAATTAATAGAGTTTGCTAAAAAGCAGATTCATTTAAAGAAAATATTAAGTTATTTACTTTTATTATTTATAGTCTGGGTAAATAGGTAACGTAAAAAATTTTTTTTGAAGAGGATGCTAAAGAAGAACTGAAGTTTGACAAGCCCTGGTCTGCAAGCATTTGGGAACTTTTTAAAAATCAAGATATTCAAACCCAACTGAGCTCAGATCTCAAAGTGTAGATCTGGGAAATCTGTATTTTCTTTTTCTCTTTAATAGCTCTCAGGTGGTTCTGATGAAAAAGCAGTTTAGGACTCTCTGAGAAAGTATCCAATTTTCTTTATGTAAAAAAGCTTTTTAATTCAGTCAACAAATGTTTGTTGAGTGTCTACTGTGTATCATGACCTTTGCATTGGGTGCTGTCAATAAAATGGGAAACGACATGGAGGAGGTTGGCCTCACCACTGTGAAGCTTACGTTCTAGTGGAAACTCATAAATAGTGCTCCCTGAATTTCTGCCTGCTTAAGAATGTTGCTTCTGTGCTAAATCACAACCTGAAGGGATATAAACTCATTGTAACTTTGTGGACACTGTTTGGTTCTGTCTGTGATGTGGAGTTTACTGCAGCGAGAAGTCTGAAACCAGCCTTATTTTTACCTCTTATAAATATGACTCATTTTTAAAGCTCTGCATAACCTGTACATCTTCTTTATACATGAAGTGAGATAACTTCATCAGAATATGCCTTGATATTAGCTTTCTATCATTTTCTGTCGGTATACTATACCCTTTCAATCTTTTCTGTCTTGGATTTAAGTTTTTGTCTCACTCATTTTTCTAAAACATGTTTTAAGTATTTTTTCCTACTCGCTACTTTTGATCTCTTCATGACCAGCAATAATACATACCCTGGATTCTCTCTCTTTTCTGTATATATCATCTGCTTTGATGACTGATTTTCACCTCAGCACCTTTTCACTTTGTTTGGTGTCATTTGCTCATGCTTATAAACCATGTGAAAGCGAAAGTGGAGAGTGAAAAAGTTGGCTTAAAGCTCAACATTCAGAAAACAAAGATCACGGCATCCGGTCCCACCACTTCATGGGAAATAGATGGGGAAACAGTGGAAACAGTGTCAGACTTTATTTTTCTGGGCTCCAAAATCACTACAGATGGTGACTGCAGCCATGAAATTAAAAGACGCTTACTCCTTGGAAGGAAAGTTATGACCAACCTAGATAGCATATTCAAAAGCAGAGACATTACTTTGCCAACAAAGGTTCGTCTAGTCAAGGCTATGGTTTTTCCTGTGGTCATGTATGGATGTGAGAGTCAGACTGTGAAGAAGGCTGAGTGCCGAAGAATTGATGCTTTTGAACTGTGATGTTGGAGAAGACTCTTGAGAGTCCCTTGGACTGCAAGGGGATCCAACTAGTCCATTCTGAAGGAGATCAGCCCTGGGATTTCTTTGGAAGGAATGATGCTAAGGCTGAAGCTCCGGTACTTTAGCCACCTCATGCAAAGAGTTGACTCATTGGAAAAGACTCTGATGCTGGGAGGGATTGGGGGCAGGAGGAGAAGGGGACAACAGAGGATGAGATAGCTGGATGGCATCACTGACTCGATGGACCTGAGTCTCAGTGAACTCCGGGAGTTGGTGATGGACAGGGAGGCCTGGCGTGCTGCGATTCATGGGGTTGCAAAGAGTCGGACACAACTGAGCGACTGATCTCTGATCTGATAAACCATGTTGATAACTATGTTTATCAGATTTTTCTGTTTCATTGTCCTTCAAAGCAGCTGCCATCTCTGTAACTGTTTTATTCTGTCATTTCCCTCCTAAGTTTGGTTAGATTGTTTCTTGCCTGTATTCAGCATACTATGTAAAAAAGCATTTCAGTTTTTTCTCCTACCTTCACTCACTCTCTTCCCCCTCACATTTCACAGTCTGAAAACCACATTGCACTTAGTATGATACTTTTCAATTGTAGGTTAGATCATTCGTTACTGTTAAGAGCCTAAGATATTTTCCCTTATTGCCTAGAATGCACACCAAA
This sequence comes from Bos mutus, assembly GCF_027580195.1. Taxonomy (NCBI): domain Eukaryota; kingdom Metazoa; phylum Chordata; class Mammalia; order Artiodactyla; family Bovidae; genus Bos; species Bos mutus. The sequence continues at coordinate 97,605,596 of NC_091623.1, read as the reverse complement.
GTCCTTCTCGGTACTCACAAGTCCCTGTAATTGATCCCTGCCTACAAATTATTTGAGTTTCTTGGGTTATTTGACCCTTTGTTTGTCTTCTCAATTTGTGAGGTGCTTTTGGAAAAAGATGATTCCAGAGGCGTAGGCTACCAATAGTGCCTTGCATCTAGTAAGTGCTCAACAAACATTGCTTCAAAATAGTCACGTTAATTCTTTCAAGTGTCAAAATATCTTACTATAAAGTTAGACCTTGACAAAGGAAAATGGAAGATCCCCAGGATAATCCAAGGACCCAGGATAATCCAAGGAAGAGTCTGAAAAGTATCAAGATTTTTAGATGCCCTGATGGGGTAGAAAAAGTATGAACTATGAATCCAGATTGTGTTTAATCCTGCCTCTGCTGATCCTAACTGAGTGACCTCGTGACTTGCTATGTCATTTAACTTCACTGAGCCTCAGTTCTTTAACTCTTTGTAAAATATTGAGCAGATGATGAGGAATTTTTTGTGAAGTTTACCGGAAATAATGGTACACAGGAAATAGTAGAGATTTGAAAAAGGATCAGTCAGTAAAGGGGACAGTTTTGCACAGGCTAGATTCTAAAGTCATCCCATAAAAATATCTTTTAAAAATCCCTTAAATTACCCACATGGTATAGTGTACATAGTTTTTTATAAACTCTGTAAAAACTAATGTATGCATATATATGCATAATATATAAAGAATAATGCACAATCTAAAGTGAAAAGTGAACGTGTTAGTCACTTGGTCATGTCCAGCTCTTAGTGATCCCATGGACTATAGCCTACCAGGCTCCTCTGGCAGTGGAATTTCCCAGGCAGAACACTAGAGTGGGGAGCCATTCCCTTCTCCAGGGGAATCTTCCTGTCCCAGGGATCAAACCCGGATCTCCCGCATTGCAGACAGATTCTTTACTGTCTGAGCCACCAGGGAAGTACAGGCTAAAGCTATAACTAAAATGTGGAAGGCCATTTATGAAAAATAGACTTCTTTAGACCTTAGTAACTCATTCAACACATCAAGGCGCTGGAAGATGAGATCCACAAAGACAATCTGAGCAGACCTACTGCCCACATCTCATACTTACTCGGGTGCCATTGAATGGAGTGCAGCTGCAGTAGTCAACATTATTTAAATGTGTTTCTTTCTTTTTTCTGACTTATGCTAAGCATATATGTTTGAATCTACCTATTAATGCATATGCGGTGCCATTCAGGATACAGTTATTTCTAGATGAAGGGCAAAATAAGTTCTTAGCAGAATGTGAGATAGGTGGAAGTCAGGGAGAGTAATTTGATGTTCAACCACAGTGACTTTTCAATGAAATGCATATTTGTCCTCGTTTCCCTCTGCATGATTAGTTTCCCCTTCCTTTTCACTGCGAGCCTCAGAGCTTTATGGCTTTTAAAGAGGTCCTCTGCTTTGCCTATTTGAGAAAATAATTCATATTTCTCCCTTCAGGAAGGGAAAAAAAATTAATGGAGCTTATAATCCTATGAGTCAGCCTCACATGCTGTAAGCTCCACCCCGTCACCCCATCGTTATATTGGCTTACATTTCACAAAACCAGGGGGCAAAGAAGAGGTCAACAATGAGTACGGAAATGGAGGACACCCTTGAAAACTTGAGGGGAGCAGAAAGGATGTAGAGTTCTAAAAGGACAAAGCACGGTGCTAGCGCACGTGGAGAGAAAATTCAAGCATTCATGTGCAGGATGTGGAAAGACAAAGTGAATGCGTGAAAAAGATCCCCGGGTCTTAGTGAATAATAACATAAAAGCGTCAGTTAAAACTAGACCGGGCATACGTCATCCAAAATAGTACATTGTTCCAGAAGAAGTAATTACCAAATCTTATTTAGTTCAGGATATACTCTTATTCTAATACAGTTTAATGATCTAATCTAAAAAGCTAATCATGTGATTGCTGTGTAAGATTGACAGACACATGGGGGAAATTATAAGAGGGAGTTGAAGCAATGTATTTATTGCTTGAAGCAGATTGAAAGGCAATCGTAGCAGCATTCCAAACAAAATACGATTTCTATCCAGGGAATAGTGACCAGTTGCGCTTTATTCTCTTTGAACAAGAGATTGCTAGAAGTCAGTCTGGATTATTAGCACTAGGAACTCAAGTTGGGAAATGATTCCAAGAAGCCTGTCAAAATTGTGCCAATTGGAAGAAGGAAGCTAGAATTTTGAACTCTTAAAAAAAAAAAAAAAAAGTTTCAGCACCTAAAAAAAAAAAAAAAAAATATATATATATATATATATATATCAGAATTATTCTCCACTGGATTGTGTGCATACATGGCAGGGGGAATGAGAGTTCTGGAGCCATCTGGATTGAGGAAGACTTTGTAAGGGGGAGTAGGTGAAAGTGGGGTGAATAAGGGGAGCAGAGCATTGTAGGAAAAAGGTATGCAGGTGATTCTGAATGCAGGATGTTCAAGGGCAGGGGTGAGACCACTTGGAAGGTTCTGACTATATGTTTCATTCTTCCTACTATATTTTCTGCCCTGTCGGTTCCCTGCTCTCTTTTTTTCAGAATTCACTGGCAACACTTATTTCCTTTTTTTTAATTGGAATATAATTTCTTTACAATGTTATGTTAGCTTCTGCTGTGCAATGAGGTGAATCAGCCATATGCATACTTACATTCCCTCCATCTTCAGACCCCTCTAGGTCATCACAGAGTGGGGAACTGAGCTTCCAGTGCTTATAGCAGCTACCCACTAGCTAGCTATTTTACGCATGGTAGTGCACTATAGTAGCACTGTCTACTACAGTGTGGCGTAAGTCAGGGCTAGAGTGAAAGTGTGGTGGAGTCAGGGCTAGAGTGACTCACTGAAGGCCATGTTCAGACTGGTAAACAGACAGAGTTAACTTTTATTGGCAAAGAGAGAGAGGCAGGGCTGACACAAAGAGAGAAGCAGTTTAAGAAACCAGGACACCCCTACGAGAGACAGACACAGAGACAAAAAGACAGGTCAAGTTCCCCAGACCCCTAACAGCAGGCTAAGCCCCTGTTGCATTTCACATACTCCGTTTTCAGTCCTGTTCAACTGCAAGATCTTTCTGTCCCACAATACTCCTTTTTTGTTTTGTTTTTTAGTTTTTTTTTTTTTTTTAAGTAAATTTGAGAAGGTTTCTGTTTCTTGGCATCTAAACAGTCCAGACTAGAACAGAACGCCTCGCAACCGCCTCCCAGCTTTCTTCTCTCTTCCCTCGCTCCCATCTCTGGAGGCTCGCCATCCTTTTTTCTTTAGTCCTGTGTGCAGCTGCTTTTCTCAGATACTCTTTTCTCTTCCTTGTCCCATCTCCTCTGTTCTTGGCCCATTCCTGCTCTGTCTCCTTGGAACTAGCAAACCTCCTTCTGAGTTCTCTCTTCCCCCACCCACTTCCTGTAACAATTTTATTTGCCAGGATCATTACCTTTCAAATTCAGCCCCACCTCTCTGAAACGGAGGATTTAAGGTCCTCCCACCCTCCAGCCAGACATCAGGACACTGCCATTGTCCTCTCCATATACCCAGTGTGCTCACCCATCTTCTAGCCCATCATCTGCATGATGCAGAAAAATCCCATTTTCCAGAATTCACCATTCATTAGACTCCTCCCACCACCTCCCACATTTACATAGGTACTCTTTCATATCCCTGTAATTCACTTTTAAGAAAAAGAGATAAATCCTAGGGATAGAATTGAGGTAATCACATTCAAAGTAGTAGAGAACATTTGACTTGACCTTAGCTTATTTGAAAGAAGATCTATGAATTTTAGTTGACACTGCAATATGGACTGTTACCGAGATAAATCAATTAAGTTGTTGAGGTAGAAAGCATAAGTCTGGTCTAAAAGAACGCAGGTCCCTCTGTGTTCTGAACTCTGGTAGACTGTGTTCAGCATGGCAAAGCATCAGTAGGGGTGACGCAGGCATGACCACTGGTGGGTAATAAAGATTGGAGGCTAAGTCTTGGTGTCATTAAATAGACAGTGGGGTGCACTGAGGTCTGTGCTCAAATATCTGGAGAGCTTTTGCGTAGAGGAAGAGGTAGACTGGCTGTCTGTCAACCCAGGGAACTAACAAGTGGACAGTTAAGGAAAGTGGATCTAAATTCAAAGCCATGCTCATTGGGAGCTGCTTATACTTTTTTAGGAGGAGTCCAGTGCAGGCTGAAGAATCCTGAGAATCCTCCCTGGCTGGACATTGGAGGCAAAGATCTCTCTTCTTTTTCTTTTCTATTACAAAACTAATGCAGGATTATAGCGTCAACTCAAACAATCCTATACCGTGGGCCCACATGTTAAGGTAACTCACATTACTAGTTTGGCGTGTATCCAGCCACACCATTTTTTGTATGTCCACACAAACATATATTATCAACCTTAATAGATGGATATGATTTTGTTTGTTTTTACAAATTCGAGATGATACTTATACACTCTGCTCAGTAATATAAACATCCCTCCTGGTCATTCATCTTCTGTGAAGTAGCTGTCAATATTCTAAAGCCTGGGTATACTATAACTAATTAAACCAGTCCCCTATTCACTGACAGTCACCTGTTTCCAGATTTTGTTACAATGTAATTATAACTAACAGAGCTGCAGTGAATGGTCTCAAGCATTTATCATCATAAACCAATGTCTAGTTTTTATAGGATAGTTTCCATTAAGGCAAGTTTTGCTAAGTTGAAAGATATGTGCATTGCTGCTGCTGCTAAGTCACTTCAGTCGTGTCCGACTCTGTGCGACCCCATAGACAGCAGCCCACCAGGCTTCCCCATCCCTGGGATTCTCCAGGCAAGAACACTGGAGTGGGTTGCCATTTCCTTCTCCAATGCATTATTGTATTTTAATAGCTACTTTTTCCCGTTGCATTCATATTCCCACCAGCAAATGCCCATTTCCTCTTACTATCTCCAGGATAGATGTTATCAGTCATTTTGCATATCTCAGTAGGGACTCTACTGAGAAGGGAGTGTAGGATAGTGGCTCAGGATAAGGATGCTCTTGGTCAGAATACCCAAGTACCCATCTGAGCTCCAACAAGCACTAGTGTGTGACTTTAAGGTAAGACACATTATTGCTTTGTGTCTTAGTTACCCTTACTTGCAGAAAGAGGTATAATATGAATTCCTACCTCAGAAAATTATCTTGAATATTAAATGAATTAATGGTTAAAAAAAAATTTAAAACAGTAGCTGGCATAGAATAAAATTTTATAAGATTGAATGATTAATGAGATTGATCTTCTTTGTGTAAGATTAAAGATTTAAAAATCTTAACTTGCATCTTCTTGACTACTAATAAGGTTGGGCATATTTTTATATATTTCTTGGTCATTTGCTTCTAGCTTTTTCTAAATTTTCTGTCCATATCCTTTGCCCATAATTTTTTCCTGAGTTGTCTTTTTATCAACTGAGGGAACATTTTCTATATATTATGAATAGTGACTCTTTTCTATCCTTTTTCCCTTCTATAAACTATTTTTATCCATTTATTAAAATCAGGATGTTTTAAGTTAATATTAAAAACCTCATATGGAACTATAAAAATAATTCTAAACTCATATAATCTCATACTCCAACCACTGTTAAGAGTTCTTTGTATGGACTCTTCCATTTACCCCTCCAATTCATTGGCTCTTAGCCTTGGCTCTACATATTGATCACTTGTTGTTTAGTAGCTCAGTCATGTCCAACTCTTTGCAACCCCATGGACTGCAGCACGCCAGGGATCCATGTCCTTCACCATCTCCTGGAGCTTGCTCAAACTTATGTCCATTGAGTCAGTGATGTCATCCAGCCATCTCATCCTCTGTCGTCCCCTTCACCTCCTGCCTTCAATCTTTCCCAGCATCAGAATCTTTTCCAATGGGTCAGTTCTTTGCCATCAGGTGGCCAAAGTATTGGAGCTACAGCCTCAGCATCAGTCCCTCCAATGAATATTCAGGATTGATTTCCTTTAGGATTGACTGGTTTGATCTCCTTGCCGTCCAAGGGACTCTCAAGAGTCTTCTCTAACACCACAGTTCAGAAGCATCAATTGTTCAGCACTCAGCTTTCTTTAATGGTCCAACACTCACATCCAAACACTACTGGAAAAAACCATAGCTTTGACTGTATGGACCTTTGTCAGCAAAGTAATGTCTCTGCTTTTTAATATGCTGTCTAGGTTTGTCATAGCTTTTCTTCTAAGGAGCAAATGTCTTTTCGTTTCATGTCTGCAGTCACCATCTGATTTTGGAGCCCAAGAAAATAGGCTGTCACTGTTTCCTTTGTTTCTCCATCTATTTGCCTTGACGTGATGGGACCAGAATTGATGCTTTTGAACTGTGGTATTACAGAAGACTCTTGAGAGTCCCTGCGAGGGGACTGCGAGGAGATCAAACAAGTCAATCCTAAAGGAAATAAATCCTGAATATTCATGGGAGGGACTGATGCTGAGATGGAAGCTCCAATACTTTGGCCACCTGATGTGAAGAACTGACTCATTGGAAAAGACCCTGATCCTGGGAAAAATGGAAGGCGGGAGGAGAAGGGCATGACAGAGGATGAGATGGCCAGATGGCATCACTGACTTGATGGACATGAGTTTGAGCAAGCTCCGGGAGTTGGTGATGGACAGGGAAGCCTGGCATGCTGCTGTCCATGGGGTAGTAGAGAGCTGGACACAACTGAGCATCTGAACTGAACTGATGGGACCAGAGGCCATGATCATTGTTTTTTGAATGTTGAGTTTTAAGCCAAGTTTTTCACTCTTCTCTTTCACCTTCAAGAGGCTCTTTAGTTCATCTTTGCTTTCTGCCATAAGGGTAGTATCATCTGCATATCTGAGGTTATTGATATTTCTCCCAGCAATCTTGATTCCAGCCTGTAATTTCACATGATGTACTCCACATATAAGTTAAATAAGCAGAGTGACAATATACAACCTTATCATACTCCTTTCCCAATTTTGAACCAGTCCATTGTTGCGTGTCCAGTTCTAACTATTGCTTCTTGGCCTGCATACAGGTTTCTCAGGAGGCATGTGAGGTGGTCTGGTATTCCCAACTCTTTAATGAATTTTCAACATTTTGTTGTGATCCACACAAAGGCTTTAGAATAGTCAATGAAGCAGACGTAGATGTTTTTCTGGAATTCTCTTGCTTTTCCTATGATTCAACGGATGTTGGCAATTTGATCTCTGGTTCCTCTGCCTTTCCTAAATCCAGCTTGAACATCTGAAAGTTCTCGGTTCATGTACTGTTGAAGCCTAGCTTGAAGAATTTTGAGCATTACTTTGCTAGTATGTGAAATGAGTGCCATTGTGTGGTAATTTGAACATTCTTTGGCGTTGCCCTTCTTTAGGATTAGAATGAAAACTGACCTTTTCCAATCCTGTGGCCACTGCTGAGTTTTCTAAATTTGCTGGCATATTGAATGCAGCACTTTCACAGCATCATCTTTTAGGATTTGAAATAGCTCAGCTGGAATTCCATCACCTCCACTATCTTTGTTTGTAGTGATGCTTCCTAAGGCCCACTTGACTTCACACTCCAAGATGTCTGGTTGAGGTGAGTGGTCACAGGGGCTTTCAAAAAGCTAGTACTTGGATTCCACCCTCCAGGCATTCTGACTTAACAACAGTCTTCCCACCACCACCACCCAGTGGAGGGCCCCAGGCATCAGTTTTTAATAAGAAGTCTCATTTGATTCTAAGGTACACCCGGGGATGGGAACCAGACAATGCAATCCTGAAAAGTCACTTTGTTTCTGAATCAGAATATCACTGGTAACCACTACTGCCATCTGTTGGTGGGAGGCAGAACTGACAGTTTAGTTGCATGCATCTGATAGCTTTGTTTATACTTATGAAAGGCTGCATTTCAGAGCTCTTAGAGATTCATCTTTGTATACACACACACCTTTTTCGTGTAATGACTTCTCAGGTAACTTCCAGCTCTAAGATTCTTAAAGTTTATATCAAATTTATACTTACCTTCTTCGATCTGAGTAAGCCACAGTAATAAATGACAGAATATAGTGTGACCCTCCTGAGGTCTTCTTGATCCTTGATTATCAAAGATTCAGTGATACGTATCCCAGTTGTTAATAGGAGAAAGTATATGGGAAGAGTTCAGAAATACTTCCATCAACAGCAGTTAAAAAAAACAAAAACAAAAACAATTGCTGTGATTAATCCTAACCAAACTAACCAAAAATTAAACCACTGCCTCTTCTCATCCCATCCCCTTCCCCACCTATAAATGTTAACTGAAATTTTCCTCTCCTGTGATATTTTAAGATGTCTCCTTTTTTCCTGTGGAATTGCACAATGTGAAACATCAAGGGAAATAACAGGAAAGGCAATGCACAGGGAAGCACACTTTGAGAAACAGCAATGTTGGCAGAAAATGGAAGTGTCTGGGAGAAAAAAAAATAAGATAAAACTGGCAGAATTACAGGCTGCTGCATGGGCTGGTAATTAGATACTGAGTTTATCTTCTGAGCAAAAGATATTTTCCCTCTCTTTTTTTGTAGAGAGGCCAAAAGAAGTCAAAGACACTGCGAGCATGAAATTGTTAGTCTGCTATAAAAATCATCTTTGATGCATTGAGTTTAAAAAATATGTATTAATTCCCCAGGCATGTTTTATGAGTTGTGTGTTATTCTTGTAGTTGGCAATAAGGCATAAGCCTTTGAGAGATAGATCCTTCATATATATGTGTGTGTGTGTGTATGTGTGTGTGTGTGTGTGTATATGTGTGTGTATATATATATATGGACTTTTTAAACCAGAACATATTTATGAACTGAAACTTTTTTCTGCTGATTGTGGAAGTTAATATTGAGTTTCTTTTATCCACCCTTGATTTAGACTCTTTCCAGAAATATTTTCTTAAAAACTGGATTTCTCAGTCTCAGAACTGTTAACATTTTGGTCCAGATAATTCTTTGCTGCTAGAAGCTGACCTGTACATTGTAGGACTTTTAACATCACCCTTGGCCTCTACTCAATAGCATACGCCCCATTCTGACAATCAAAACTATCTCCAGACAGTGTCAGATGGCAATTTGGCCTCCAGTGAAGAACCATTTATATAGAGAATGCTTATGGCTCCGTTATTGGGGGGGTGACCTGTCTCTTCTTCAAAACACAGTTCACCTAATTCCCCAATCTAAATTAGAGCCCCTGTTCCTTTTAATGAAAGAACATTTTTGCCTCTCTTGAAGCAATGCACATCTTTCTATAGCATCCTGGGCAGTTTGTGACAATGTGTCTACCTGAGACACTAACTCCTTTCTTCCCTATTAGACTTTAAGTGCCACAACCAACCTGCTTTTGTTCACCTGATACCCGTACCACACAAAGCAGTGATTGGCACTTAATAAATGTATGTCAAATGAAAGAATATAATTCTCAGGTATTTAAGACCCTGAAGCACAAAGCCTGATTTGCTCCAAAGGGGTTTTTCCTCTCAGGCTTATTTCAATCCATATGACAAAGCCAGTAAAAGAAGAACTCAGGGACATATTGAGGCTGTTGAAGGGTGTGATCTGGGAAATCTAAAAATTATATTATTTGGATAGGATTCCCTGGGGGTTTGGCGGGGTGGTGTTGAGTGGCAGCTTCATTCTGGAAACAACAGCTCTGATATGTCGTTATAAACCAGAGCCAACCTCTCACTTCTGCTTTATGAACTCCATCCACCATTGATCCATGGAGGAAACAGGTTTTTCTATTTATTTTTTTTTTAACCAGGGTGAGGCTTAATGCTCCATTAATTCTCTGAGAGAAAATGTCCCAGGACCCAGAGAGATGTTCCTAGGGAGGGTGGACCTTGCTACATACAGACTGCACAACAGGCCTTTAAATGCTTCTTTTCATGTTCTTTAAAAAATGGAATTAAGATGCATATTTTTTAAGATGAAAAATGACTGGCATTCTTCCCACTGAAAATGGGAAGTAATTTAATTTGTGAGTGGTTTATTTTATTTGACAGTCTTTGTACGTACTCGATTTGGTTTGTTACACCAAATTACCCTTTGATAATGGGTACACAGAATGCCAGACTCTGCCCCCCAGGTTGGTTTGATAATTGGATGAACAACCATATTGTTCAAGGTTTTCATGACAATGTGGACAGAAGCTATTAGGAAAACTCCTAACCAGAAAAGCCTTCCGCTTTTTTTTTCCACCAACAAAGTTAATTGCTACCCAGTGACCAGTTATCCCACTAGCCACTTCTCCTGAGCCACGCTGAGTTCTCTAATCATGACTGAATTCCCTGGGTGGATAAAAGGGATGTCTACACTCTGAAGCCAATAGAAGAAGTCAGAAAATCTTCCCTAGGCAATCTCTCAGGATGGACCATTTTTTTTATACAACTGGAAGTTCATGGGAAGGATTCTAGTAATAACGATCATAGTGGCTGTAGCCAGACTGCCAACAAGGGTAATGCCACCCCCTAGTATTTGTATGACCTTGAGCAAGTTTCACCACTTCCTTTGCTTCAAGATCCATACCTGTAAAGTGGGATGAATATTAGTACTTACCTCTTAAGATCACAGTAAGGATTCAATAACATAGTGTGCATAAAGTGCTTAGCACAGTTTGGCGAAAAGTAAGCTCTCCAGAAATGTCTCTTTGGTAGATGGTATGTATCAGGCCCTGGGCTAAGTTTTCTTGGCAAAGCTATAGAGGAATGCTGTCTGTAACATTATGGAAGAGAGCCTTGACATGGGGAAAGGTGAAGTAAGAAGCCCAGGGCCACGGGGCTGGTAAATAGCCCAACCAGGATTCAAGGCCAGGTCGACCTGACTCTGAAAACTCTCTAACACCATATAACTTCAAATTTTGTGCTTCTGTACCACCTCGAAGAATTTTGAATAACCACATACCTTCTTGAGCATCTTTCAGTAGGCAGCTAAGCACTTCCATCATAATGTTAAGTACGTAACAGAGGATGTGGCTTCAGAAGTATTTTGAACATAGGCAGTTTAAAATAAAACTGTTATATCACCTTTTTAATGTGTGAAATTTAAACACCATTGTAACTAGATACCCATCAATATCCATTAAAAGAATAAGGAATAAAGTTCTTTAAAAGTCATAACTTTACATTGTTCCTTTTTCTTCTTTAATTTTGTGTTTTCACTGCAACTTCCTCCAAATAAATGTTGAAAACTCTTTTTGATCATTTCTGTAACAAAAATAGGTTTTTCCCTCCCCCTGAATGTATAACTATAAGGCTTCAAAGTTCTCTTCTGGATTTAATTATCTCTAAAATTATTAATGAGACACAATTGACCAAAACAGCACAAAACACAATTCTGATTTTATTAGAATTTCATATTATAAGTTTTGAGATTTTAATTTTATTATAATCATTTTTTAATAAATCTTGTTAGAAATTCATATGATAATGAGCTGGATGATGGGATCATTTGTGGGGCTTTGATTAAAGATGTCATCTGTCCCTCCCTGAAGTGTTTTATACCATGGATAACACATCCCAGTAAGATTCAGGATGGGGAAGGTTTATCTTTCTTTTCCAAAGATGAGAATGAGAACCTCGACTGTGGTTATATCCTGACATAATTTGATTTTAGGAAGGAAAGTATATTGTTTGTTGTCGTTCAGTTGCTAAGTTGTATCTGACTCTTTTTGACCCCATGGCCCGTAGCCCACCAGGTTCCTGTCCATGGGGATTTCCAGGCAAGAATACTGGAGTGGGTCGCCATTTCCTTTTCCAGGGGATCTTCCTGGCCCAGGGACTGAACCCAGGTCTCCTGCATTGGTAGTCAGATTCTTCACCACTAAGTCATGGTTTCCTTTAGAACTATTTCATAAAGTTCTCAGGAAGTCATCACATTCTCCTGTTTGAAGACAGCTCCTCTGCACTGCTTAGCTGGGTAGCTTTGAACCAGGGATATTTATAGCAGGACCCAATGGCTCTCCCATCTTCAAGATGACTCACTCCCTTTTCCTTGACTATGAAGTCTGAGTGCTTTTTAACTGTTGGCTTTATCCCAAACTTACAGTAATTGTCTTTGGAGAATCACAGAAGATACTTCTTGAAGGAAGTCCAGGAAAGGCATGATGGCAAACGTGAAGTGAGGCTGAAATCTGGAACTTTCTACCCTTTCCTCCAGCTTTACCATTTATTGCTTCTAGATGGAATGGTGTAGTCAGCCCAGATGCCACGAGTCCTTAAACCTGTGGTCCCAGAGCACCGGGGTCAGGGCTCCCTGCACCAAGGAAAAGGTAGCCAGCTCCCATCTCTTGCTTGTCTAGATCAAACAAACATGGTTTTAGCTTCCCAAAAGAGCTGGTTATGAAAAGAAGGAGTGGGTAGGGGGTTGTGTATTCTCTGCCCCCACTAAGCTTCATAAGAATACTCTGTGATGACTGTCCAGCATATAGTAAATGGTTAATAAATGTTTTGGGAAGGTTTTATCTGGGGCCAGCATGTGGTCATGACATTGCTATGTGAACTTCCTAACTGATGACACAGAGCCCCCCTACCCCCTGGCCTGAATATATCCTATCTTTCTCAATATAATCTGTTATTGGGGAGGGTGGGAAGCATCTGTTGAATATTGACAAGGAAATACAAGCAAACATGGATGTAAGTTGGTAGCAATTTTTTCAAAAGGCCCAGTCATGTCAATTATGTTGATTGTACTTAGTATCCAAGGGTATTCACATTTGTCTGCTGAACTCAGTCAGATTCAACCCAGAGTTACCGAACAGCTGGAATCCGTGCACATCCTTGAACCAATGGACTCCTCTCTCTCTCCCTTCTCCATGGCTCCAACTTTTCTTCTGTTCTTAAGCTCCTCTCCAGCCATCTCTTCTCTCTCAGGCTCTTGCCTTGAATCTTTCAACTTATGGAGGCTCTGGAGGTTGCCATGGTGAGCACAGCTGTGGTTTTTTTCTCTGTCAAGAGCCCTCACCTCTAGCCCCTCCCCGACTGTGCATTTTCACAGATGTCATGTAAAGTGCGGGGCCTCGGGGGCTTCCAGGACTCTGTTCCCCTTTTGCCATGTGTCTCCGAAGGGGCCTTTGTGACCTGCTGACACCCACTTAGGTGCCACAGAAGACTGTGATGCATCACCACCATGGTCACCGAATAAACCAAATGACAGTGACATTCATTTTGTTAGTAAATGGATTTTGAGAGGTGAAAGATGGTCTTGTGTTTCCCAAGAGCAGAGGCAGGAAAGATAATGAGAAAGAGGTGAAGGGAGGAAGACTGAAGATGGGTAGAGAGAAACAGAATGTGGGGAGAAAGAAGGGAGAGAGAGCAACGAGGAAGGGATTTCTTAACAGGAAGGGGTCAGTATTGGGCAGCTAGTGATCTTCCTATCCCCACAATCACACCTGTGACCCAGCCCTGACTTCTGATCTTCCATCTCCTGCCACTGTCCTTCCCTGCTCACTCCTCTCCAGCCACAGAGGCCCTTCCCTGTTCCTTCTATCCTCTGAGCGCTTTCCAACCTCAGGGCCTTTACACTTGCTGTTTGCTCTGCCTGGAGTGCTCTTCTCTAGGGCGCCGCGTGGCTGCTGACCTCCCTACATTCGGCTCTCAGCTCAAATAGCCGCCCCCAAGGGAGGCCTTCCATCCCCACTCCACTCTCATCAGTTCTCCATCCCCTCACCAAGCTCAGGTTTCTCTTCATGTCTGATGTGGAGGAAGACTTTATTTTGCATTTTGAATGAAGACAAAATCATTTCCCCCTCCTATGCCCAGAAACCCACGGGATCACACTCTTCACCTCGTACTTTCCTCCCTCCCGTCTGCACCCTGCACATGCTGGTCTCTCCAACTGAAGCACTGCTCCCTCTCCTCCCCGTCCCCCACTTTCACCTGGTGGATTCCCACAAACCCATCACCTCCCACTCACTCAGCAGTCATCTCCTTTCTGAGGTCTCCCTTGAGCTCCCCAAGCAGATACAAGCCCGTTTAGCTGACACTGCCCTGGGCAGTGCCTGCTGACCTCCATTCCAGTCCAGACGCCCTACACTGAAATGTCCGTGTACTCACTTGTCTCTCCCACACACCCCATCGTGCCCCTCCAGGCCCAGAGGACAGAGCGGCCAAGGACTTAGACTCCAGAGTCAAGGAGTTCCAGGCCTGAGTATGAGCTGTGTGACAATACAAATTACTTAAACTCTCTGGTCATTGCCTCGTCTGTGCAGCAGAGATCATATTCACTGAGCTAAATCATAGGCTACTGATGAGGGTTCACTGATGAACTGCTTAAGAGCAGTAAGCTACGTCAGAGGATGGTGAGTGGAGGGTGTGCCATGTGAGTTGGGGTAGGGGTAGGGACACAGAAGACCTCTCTCAAGGGGTGATCATTGAACAGAGCCGTGAGTGATGTGGGGAAAGGAGCCCCAGGGCACTCTGGGGTTCTCCACATCCCACTAATATCCCAGCTGACATAGATGTCTATAAGCCTTGTGGCAGGCTAGACTCTGAGGCTGCTCTCTTGGTCTGTGAAACTTTATTTGGTGGATACTCTAACACAGTACCGGTTGTCTTGACAACCAGGCTGGGTTGTTTATGCTTTGCAATCATGCTCAGGGCAATGAGCTGAAACTGAATCAGAGTCAGGGAGGAGTATGGGGTGCCTAGGGAGGGACAAGGATTCCAGCAGCACAGTCCTTGGCCGCCTGCGGCCTCCAAGGGCCAAGGCTGGCCCCGTTCTCATTCGCAAGCCTACTGAAGCACCAGCCTTGTCTCGGGGGGTCTCTCCCCATGGCCACTGCCGAGATAGTGCAGAAAAGAGGGTGTGAACCACCAGTTGAAGGTCCTGGCTTGATCCTGGAGTTTGTCGGGTCCTGTGGAGAATAGCTCAGGCACCTGGTATCGGGACAGAGGAAGCAATCGGATGAGTGGCAGAAAGCCGGGTTGTGCTGGCAACCCCCACGGGGCCACCATGGACATGGCACATCACCTCGGGGGTTCCTGACTTCCTCATCTGCAGAATTCAGGAACTGTCTGTGGTGGTTGGTCTCAAACTTTCCTTATCCATAATTACTTAAGCAAGATGTGAGGATCCTAACATTTTACCAAGAATGATGAAGGTCGTAAGGCCTAGACACCACAGCCTCCCACTGTGCCCCCCAACACACACATATACATGTGACAGCCTTGAAAGAGACTCCAGGGGTCCTTCCAAGATTCAGTGTTTCATGAGTCAGTGTCACATCCATATGGCACAGAGTCCTTCCATACTGTTAGCCTGAACCACATGAAATTACTGAGATGTGACGATTTTTGACTTGCAGAAGTGGCATCTTCGTATTTCTTCCCAAGCATTTCTTTTGCAGCAGTGGTTCTCTGGGCTCACTCAGGAACTACATTGTTCCAGTTCAGCTCCACTCCTTCCTCTCTCTGTGTGACATCAGACAGGATTTTCACCTACCCCATAAAATGGCAAACAAGGAATCTTCCTCGTGAGGTCGGCTACTGAGAGGGCTGAAGGGCAGGGGTGCTCTAACTCAGTGACTGCCAGTACAGGAAACCCTCCCTGATCTTACAGGGAAGACCCAAATGATTGCCCATGGGCTGAACTCAGGGAACCGTATCCCACTCTTCTCCCCTCCTGGCCCTAGAAAGAGCATGTGTCCGGAGCAGATAGGAAACACAGTCCCAACAGGGTTTCCTAACTGGTCATCCTGTCCAGTTGGTAAGCTTGAACCACCTTACCTCCTCCTTCCTCCTTTGACACGGTGTCCCTAGGCAGTGGACAGCCTTGACCTGGGTGTGGGGAGGGTGCTGGAATATCACGAGTGATGTTTGTCGCCTGGCTAATCTGGGCAGAGCGTTAGCGCTCCCTCCCCCAGATACCTACCCAGAGCTTCCCCATTAGTGCTACATCATGGAGTGTGTCAGCCTGAATTAGCAGGCAGGCCTGTCACATGAAGCTGAAGCTCTGAGCTGGCAGCTCCCACTTGGTAATGCCTGTTGATCCTAGCTGTCATGTTCCCTCCCCGCATCGCCACAGCCACAGGAAGCCTGTGCAGACAGTGAGGGTAATGAAGGAGGCCCAGGGAAGAGTTTAGGTAGAGCCCCTGGAAGTCCTCACAGATTCCATTGCTTCCCTGGCCCTGGGGAACTTGCTTTCAGTGCCACTACCTCAGGGAGGTGAGTGGGAGTAGGGGAGTACAGAGCTCAAAAGCTCTGGGTAGGGAATTCCTCTGTGACAAACCTCAAAGCAGAGCATGTATCTATGAAAGCATGTGGAGTAGACACCCTATTCAAATGCCATGAACACCTCCAACCCCAAACTGAGATTTCTAGAGGCAGCTTAACCGCAGAATTCTACCACTACCATTATTACTACCCATAATTCTATCAATTCCATAAATTCTATGGGCCCTGTACTCATGTCCCTTACAGAGCAGTTATCACTTCCTATCATGTATAGTATCTGAGTGTGGTGTGATACAGTGGGAAAAGCACTAGCTTTGCAGTCAGATAGACTCTGTAATCATATTCAGACTATGCCTCCTACAGCTGGGCGATTCTGGGCCACTGACTTAGCTTCTCTGAGCCTGAGTTTTCTCTTTATCATAGTACTTTGTACTACTGCTCTCTGTCTCACAGAGTCGTCAAAAGAATCTCCTAGGTAGGTGTGAAGGATGATTGACACAATCAGTGCCCAATAAATATTGTCTATTTATTGGGAAATTTTATTTTGTTTGTTTACTTACTGGGAAAACTTGTTTGTTTATTGGGAGAGTTTCTAAGGCACTTTTCTTACCCATTACAAAGCCTTAACTCAGACATACCTTTAACTGGTGTTCAGTAGTATCAATATATCACCTTCCTTTTCAAAGTTCTACTTCATTCATCCTCTATAATTTGTTCTCCCCACTACATCAGGAATGATCTCACTGAAACTTTGATCCTTATCATATCAAAATCATTGAAAAATCTTTTGATTTCTTCCCATATCTCTTGGGCTGGTGGGCTACAGTCCATGGGATCACAAAGAGTTGGACACGACTGACTAACACTTTCACTTTTCACTTTCATTTCTCTTAGGGTGGTGGCAAAAATCTCTTTTGGGGCCTGCCTCTTACCGACCCTGTCACTTCATCTCCCACTGTGGTTCTCATCACTCTCTGTCTCAACTACACTGACTAATTGATATTTAATTCTTGCGTTACCCTCACCATAGGACTTCTGCACGTGCTCTTTCCGCTGACTGGAGCATTCTTCCTTCCCCTCCTGGCCTAGTAAATCTCTTCTCATCCTTTAAGTCATCCAATTCATACTTCCTCAGCAAAACCTCTCCAGACCTCCATGACCACGTTAAATCCTTCTTTGTGCTATTTCCTCTCCTTCTGGGTGCTTACTACATTTTATTATGAGATGATTTCGTACCTGCCTTCACCACCTGGGCCAGCCAGATGAAGGCAGGTGTCTGGTTTGGCTCCCCAGTTGAATGTCCCCCCCACCCCTCTACACCAGGACCTTGTACAGAGCTCAAGAAAATGTTGTTGAAAGGGTGAATAGGAGGTTGAACTGAAGGGCAAATCATCTCAACAGATCCCAACCACCCTTCATGATAAGTAGGGCATAGTGGATATTTCAGATCGTATAACCAGAGCCCAGAAGGGGCAAGATAATTGTGCAAGATCACACAGCCTGTCAGTGAGGGGCGAATCTGTGGTCAGAACCAGCTCTCTTAGTTTTTGCCTTCCCTGGGCCTCTGCTATAGAACCATCATCCACAACAAGGTAAAGGGCTTGTGAAGACTTTGCCTTCCATCCCACTCCTGGCTTTTAGAGGATCCCTGGTTCTTCCTACATCCACATCTCAAGCTTCTCTGATTTCCAGGATATCCAGTGCCACATTTGTATAGGATTCTATGTTTCTTCTCAGTTCTTCATTCAACTTTTTTTTTTTAAGATTTTTGTGATGTGGACCATTTTTAAAGTCTTTTTTGAATTTGTTACAATATTGCCTCTGTTTTATGTTTTGGTTTTTTGGGGTCACGAGGCATGTGAAATCTTAGCCCCCCAACCAGGGATCGAACCTGTACCCCCTGCATTAGAAGGCGAAGCCTTAATCACTGGACCACCAGGAAAGGCCCTTGTATGCAAAACTATTTAACTGTCTGATTCTTTGACCCATAAGGAGATAACAATTGTTCACTATTCTCATTCATTCAACAAATACTAAGTATCCTTTATATATCAGTAAGATGACCATATAATTTATTGTCCAAATGAGGACAGTTTTGACATAACAGTGTACACTGCCTTGTTGATATACAGGTTAAACCAAGATCTTCCCAGATAAAACAATGGGTTCCCTATATTTTAATGACTGATTTTGGGCTACTAGAATTGGGTGATTATATGCTTTCCCAAAATTCTTTTAAAAAGATTAAAGATAGAACTAGGACGGGGCCTAGGCTCCCAAAGCCATGAAGACTAAATTCTAATCTCAGTTAAACTAGACATTTCTAAAAATTTCTACAACTTCCTTTTAAAAATAGATTTCATGTTTTAAAAAACAAACAATCTGAAACAACATCTCTGGCAGCTGTTCCCCTGAGAGGAGGCCACTTGAAAAAAATCTTAGAGTCTATAAAGGATGATATTGCCCATCAGGGCTAAGGGATGGTGACATTTTTAAAAAAGAATGAAACTAAAAGGCACCAAAGGGAATAGAAACAGCGTGTAATTGATCAGTCTCTTTCTCTAGCTTAGATCTCCTTTGATGTGATGTGGTTGTGATTTTGTGTGTGATAATGAAGGATATAAACACACACACTCTTTCCTAATGAAGAGCTGTGGTTCTGAAGCAATTTGTTTCTCTTGCATCCCAGGTACCTGTCCTGAGACCCATGGACCTGATGGTGGAGGCCACCCCGCGAAGAGTATTTGCCAACGCGCACACATATCATATCAACTCTATATCAGTCAACAGCGACTATGAAACCTACATGTCAGCTGATGACCTGAGAATTAACCTATGGAACTTTGAAATAACCAATCAGAGTTTTAGTATCCTTTCTTTGGGGCCAATAACCAGTTGGCTTGAATCAAGACTATTCAGGTATGAGCAAGCTTGGGAGGAAATGGAATAGAAAGGGGCAATCCCTATCGAAGACTTAGCACTTGTGGAGAACTCTTCCCTTTTAAATTATATTGGCATCTGTGACACTCTCATCCAAAGTTAGGGAGGTATTGAATTGCAAGTAGTGAACCAGGACTACCTTTGGGTTAGAACACTGAATCACTTCCTTTATGCCGAAGCATTTGTGTGTCATGAATTAGAACTTTATCAGCTATAAGGCCAGACCCTAGAGTTCAGCGTAAGGCTCCTTCCTCTTGTTGATGGATTCACAAATGGCCTGTATCTACATTATGGACCACAGTTACACAGGAGATGGTTTTCATTGTATTATAATAATGAAAGTAATAGTGGATTTGTTGAATTCCAGGCACTGCGCTGAGAACCTAACATATTGAATCTCATTTTGAAAAGTGCACATATCATAATTGTCCAGCTTGATGAATTTTCACAGGCAGAGGACTCCTGTATAAGTAACAGCTAAATCAGAAAATCAAACTTTATTAGCAATGCTCATGTCCCCATCATACTTCTTCAGTCTCTTCCTGCCAAAAGTATATTTCATATAACAACCCCATGTTGAAATTATTATTATCTTCTGTTTAGGTCAAATTTAGAGAAATCAAGACAACTGCTGAATGAGTAGATGACCCAGCATTCTCATCCTACTATGTTGACCCTATATTTAATATTAAAATCAGTCATTTATTCAGCACCTATCATGTGGTCCATCCCACCACAGACCTGACTCTTCACTTGAATTCCCAATCTTAATGATTTCACCACCCAGGCAGCTGAGTAACTGACGTAAGAGTCAATATTGATCCTTTCTCCCAGTTACCAGCCTGTCCACCCCCCACCCCAATTTGTCCGTGAGCCCTGCCTTTGCTTCCCCTAAAATGTATCTCAAATCAACTCATCTCTCTCCATCTCCACTCCTGCCAGCCCACACTAGTACCAGCCATGGTTCTTTCACCTTTGTGACTGCAATAATCTGCTCTCTGGTTTCTGTTCCTTCTCGCTGTCCTACATGATACATGCCCCACATAATAGAGTGGGCCTTTCAACATGTAATTCATATATCATTCCTCCCAGGACTAAACCACACTGGTAGTTTCCTTTTGAACTTAGCAAAAGGTCCAAGTTCTTAATCTTGGACTGTAAGATTTCACATGATCATGTCCCTGCCTCCCTCTTGCTATCCTGTCATACTACTGTCCTCTAGGTCACTGTTCTTCAGCCACCTAACCTCCTATCTGTTCCTCGGTAATGCTTGTTCCTCCTTCCATTCTCTGCATTTGTTGTTCCCTCTTCCTGGAATACTTTGCCCCTAGAGTCCCCAGGGCTGACTTTTTACATTTCATCATATAGACTTCAATCTCCTGTCACCTCCTCACAGGCACTTCCACTAACTCCCAAGTAACCCCCAATAACCTTCCATCCCCATTAACTTCATAACAAGGGTCACTATTTGTAATTGTTTGTTTTTTTTTTAATTTGTGTATTTCGGGTTTCCCTGTCTTTGAATGTGAATTTTATAAGAGAAGGAACTTTGTATGATCCATTCCTGTATCCCAGTACCTAGAATATTCTGACATACAGAAAGTACCATTGGATTGGGCATGTCAAGTTTGAAATACTAGTAGGTCACTAAAGTGGAGATGATCCATTAGATAATTGATAATGAAATAGAATCTGGCAATTTCACCATAAGAGTGTATTAATTATAGTAAAGCTCTGAATGTTCTGATATGAAATAGAGTCCATAATGGCTCAAGCATATGAAAGATTATTTCTCTTGTACAGTCTGATATTGCTGATCTCCATCAGCAAGCAGCCTCCCTCAATCAGTGATTCAGAGATTCAGGTTCTTTCCATCTTATGGTTCCCCAGTGTCACCATGCCTTATCTGCATCTGTACAGCAAAAGAGGAAGATGGTGTAGGACCACACAAAGGAGACTCCTATGAGCCAGGTTCTAAGTTAGCATGCATCCCATTAGCTAGAACTCAATCACATGAGCACCTCTAACTGTGAGGCAGGCTGGGAAATGTGGTATAGCTGTTGCACATAAATAAAAAGACCTGGTTTAAGTGCTCAGTCACCAGGTAACCACCACAGAAGGGTCTCCCAAGGCTTTTCAGGGAAGGCAGCTATAAGCCAGTGGTGGGGGTTATGGAGACTGAGAACTGACCATTAAGACCACGATTGACATCTTTTGTTGATCACAGAGCAGATGGGACATATTGTCTGAGCCTAGGAGAATCTGCCCACAGATTTTGCCTGGAAGTGCAGCTGCTAACAGACGAGTGTGGGTGGTGGTTCCCTGTCTGCCTTGACATCTATTCCAAGAGCCAGAAATCTGTTCAGGCTCAGCTGCTGTCACTCTGAGCTTCTGCTGCCCCAGTCTAGGTGACATGTTTTCCGAAGTTTGCCTCTAGGGCTTCAAGAGGGAGCGAAGTTTCTTTAGGCACTTTAGGAGACAGATGCCTTGGGGAGAAAACAAAGGGGAAGTATTAATAGCACAGTTGAGGTTATATTCCGCAGATGTGTGACAGCCTGCCAGATGCTGGCATACAAATGAGCCCATGCCATTCACCCTTAAAACAGCCATATGTAAAATAATCATTGTCATCATGAGAATGATGATAACTGATATCTATATAGTTATTTTCATCCAAACCGCCCTGAGCACTGAGCAGACTATACAAACTGGGACCCTTTAGCTTGTTGTCTCTGAAGTGCAGCCGCCTCTGGGGTAGGAAGCAGCCATCTTTCAAAGCAGCCTTGGAAAAGCACCAACCCCCAGACAGGTCTTCTTAAATCAGATGTTGTTTAGTGTCATTTCCATGGTGCTTCTTATCCACTGAAAGAGGCAGAAGAAACATGGTTCTGGATAGAAAAGTGTGGGATTCCCAAAGTATGGGATGAGTAACCCTGACATGGGAGGCAAGCTGCTTCTAAATACTATATGGATGTTCTTTGTTTTCATAATTGTGTATTTATGACAATGAATATTATAAAACGCAACTGTCATATCCTATGATATCACAGATACTGAAAAATCCATTTAAATTATGTGGTGCGTATATGTAACGAAAAGTACTAGTAGCCATTAAGGCAAGTAGTGTTGCAATATGGTTTTTTAAAGTCATAGCTTCCAATGACTAGCATTTGGTGTGACATTGGCATTGTGCTTGAGAACACAGTCTTTGGAGTCCAACAAGCCTCAAGTTCTCACCCAGCTCTACTACTTGCTGGCTGTGTAAGCTTTAACATGGCTCCTAACTTAGCCAAATCCCTACATCACGATCTATAGAGAAGAGCTCTGTCAAAGAGGATTGTTTGAATTTTGTAAAAGGTGTTTATAAACATGCACATATACTCATACATATGCGTATATATGTGTACATATACGCTTAGGGCAGTACCTTGCTAAGTAAATGATCAGTGAACAGGGACCGCCACAATCATAATTATCTTAATAATTATTTAGTTATATTTATTTTTTACTGTATTGGGTCTTTGTTGCTGCACTCAGGCTTTCTCTAGTTGTGGCAAGTGGGGATTCTTCCGTTGTGCCACATGGGCTTCTCCTCTTGCAGAGCGTGGGCTCTAGGCACATGGGCCGCAGTAGTTGTGGCTCATGGACTTCTGAGCACTGACTCAGTAGTCATGGAGCATGGGCTTAGTTGCCTTATGGCGTGTGGAATCTTCCCGGACCAAGGATCAAATCTGTGTCCCCTGTTTTGGCAGGTCACGTTCTTAACCACAGGACCACCAGGGAAGTCTACAGTCAAAATTATTGTTGAAAGTAAAAGGAAACTAGAAAAGTTGAGTGGTAGAAGGGTAGACTATATTCTGTTGAATTTATTATCTGGGTCTTCTCAGTTCTAGACACCCCCTTCAGTTCTGCTGTTTGCTGTTCTTTGCAAGATGTTGCTCATTATACCCCAGTTACCAGATATCTGCAAGGTCTCTGAGGTCCAGGCCTCATGTTTAGCACCATACCAGAGGGAGACATTCCTAGCCTTATGGCACCTGGCCTTGTATCCTCTTCCTTCCATCCATAGTCAGCCTGTCCCTGTTTTGTGTAACAGGTTCTAGCATAACATGGTCAGACTTTGGCCTTAAGGGGTTAACTACACCAGGACAATAACAACTCATTTCTAGATTAGTGGTTTTCTAGGGCAAAAGGCAGCCCTGACTTTTCAATAAAGGAGGGATGTTTCTTAATTATGAAAAGTATGATCTACCTAGGATCCTTTGAACTCTGTTCTCAGTTCTAAGAAGGAGTTGACTCTGGGCTCCTACCTAGTCCATTTTTGAACCTATTAAATAAATCCATATCAAGTAAAAGTGATACAGCCCTCCACAACTATATACTGAGACCTAGTTTGTGCTAGGCACTGCATTAAGCCATGGGGATACAAGAATAAAAAGAAACAAATTTTCTGCCTTTAGAATGACATTAATCAAATAATCACACTAATGAATATATAATTACAAACTGAAGTAAATCCTGCAAAGAAAGGAAATATGGTTTGGTGAATGCATTTTTAAAAACCTGATGTAGACTAGGGAATAAAAGAAGGCTCTGCTGAGGAACTTATTGTTGAGTTGAGATTTGTAAGAAGATGAGCGTGAGCTAACTTGGTAAAGATCAGTCCATCGTGTACAAAGGTCCTGTGTAAGAGGGAGCATGATGTGTTGGTGGAACTCAAGGAGGTCCAGAGAGTGAAGTAAAATTGTAAGCAAGGCTGGAAACCTGAGCAAAGGACATACCTTGTGTAACCCCAGTCTCTAGACATGAGACAGAGGATTTCTCTGGGAGAAACCAACTGGATTCCAGGGTGCTCCATCTCTGAATTGGTCTTTATCACCCCTCTGCATCAGCCTCACTTGTCAACTGAGCAGAGGTCCTTTTGGATTTTGGTTCCCTGATCATAACCACAACTTCTGGCTTCTAGTTTCTGTAACTCCCTAGTACCATGGACAGCAGCCTTTCTTTTACCCCAATAGAATTTTTCTGGGCAGGCTTTGAGGGAAGCTAATGGCACCCCACTCCAGTACTCTTGCCTGGAAAATCCCATGGACGGAGGAGCCTGGTGGGCTGCAGTCCATGAGGTCGCTGAGTCAGACACGACTGAGCGACTTCACTTTCACTTTTCACTTTCATGCACTGGAGAAGGAAATGGCAACCCACTCCAGTGTTCTTGCCTGGAGAATCCCAGGGACAGGGGAGCCTGGTGGGCTGCCGTCTGTGGCGTTGCACAGAGTCGGACACAACTGAAGTGACTTAGCAGCAGCATGGGGCTTCCCAAATTTCTCTCCCTTGCTGCTGTTGCGGCTTTATCCCATGGCTTAATGCAGTGCCTAGCACCAACTAGGTGCTCAGTGTATTGTTGCTAAGGACTGTATCTTTACTTTTACTTGATATGGATTTATTTAACAAGTTGCATAATGGACTAGGTAGGAGCCCAGGGTCAGCTCCTTCTTAGTCCTGTCCACAACTGCACATATCAATCTTAGTCTGACATTTAGTGTCAAAGCAGAGCATCCCTTCCCATGACGCATCCAGCACATTGGCATGTGTGTGCCAGAGCAACCCCTTCCTTGCCATATTAAGTGCCACCTTGGTGGATTTTCCCAGGCCTGGTGCCTTGCTTGTGTGGTTGCTGACCCTCTGCGTCTGAAACCAGATCTAGGGCTTTGGGGGACTGAGGATTCCTCTGCCCTTTGAGCCTCATGTTATCAGGAGAAAGGTTGAGAAAGCAACTCTGCAGACTTCTTCTGGGGCTCCTTGAACTTCCTTGGAGTTGTGTCACTTAGTATTTGGGAAGGCAGACTCTGGAGTCAGATTCACTGGATTGAATCCAGCTTCCTCTCCTAAAAGCTGTGACCTTGCAAGTGTTTTAACATTTCTCTGGCCTTCAATTTCCTCATCAGTTAATGGGGATAATAGAAGGTTATTGTGAGGTTTAAATGAGGTAGTCATTAAAGTACTTAGCTGAGTGCCTGGCACAAAGTGAAGACTATAAACAGTAGCTTTTATTGTTGGGGGCATATTTCAAGTCCCCTATTCTTCTTACCCTGGATCCCATTCTTGTTGCTTGGATCCCATTCTCTCCTAAGAAAAGCACAGGTTAAATGATCCACAACCCAGGTGGTGCAGTGCTAAAGAATCTGCCTGCCAGTGCAGGAGACATAAGAAATTGGGTTCGATCCCTGGGCTGGGAAAATCCCCTGGAGGAGGAAATGGAAACCCACTCCGGTATTCTTGCCTGAGAACCCCATAGACAGAGGAGCCTGGTGGGCTACAGTCCATGGAGTTGCAAAGAGTTGGACACAACTGAGCAACTGAGCACGCATACATCCAGGCCTGGTATCTTGGCCTGTTGACCTACTGTGAGTTTTCTGCATCATTAAAAAAAAAAAAAAAAAAAACCTTGCCTAAAGAAGGCTGCTAAGTCACTAGAATAAATTAAAGTAAAACCCAGAAACATTTAAAGATTTTTATTTTATTGGAATATAGTTGATTTACAGTGTTGTGTTAGCTTCTGCTGTACAGCAAAGTGAATCAGTTATACATATACATGTATCTAGTCTTTTTAGATTCCATTCACATATAGGTAATTACAGAGTGTTGAGTAGAGTTCTCTGTAGATAGCTAATGAGGACTCATCAACATTTACTGGGCACTTTTGGTGTGCACTGGAGATGCCAAGATGAATAAAAAATCCGTCCCTGATATCATGGTCCTTGTCATCTAGAGGGAGGATGAATTCAACCAGAAGCAAAACCAGTAGGAGAGGGTATATGTGGGTGTGTAGCGAGAGACAGACAGATTGGCATATTACAGTGAATTAGCCTGACCAACCCAAAGTCTGTAAGGCCAGCAGTCAGGCACAGAAAGACCACAAGAAGCTGGAACACAGAGGCAGGAACACCACAGGCCACGTTCACATATGGCCATCAAGAGAGAAGTTGTGGTCTCGGCATCTGTTGGGATCTCTTCCTCAAGGAAGACCTAAACCTTGGTTTAAATGCCTTCCAACAGACCAGTTGAGGCCCACCCAGGATAACCTCCCTTATGATTCAATTAAAGTCAACTGACTGGGGCCTTTAACCAGGTCTGCAGAGTCCATTATAACAGCATGTAGATCACTGTTGGACTGAACACTGGGAAAACCTGCGTGTGTACAGAGAGGCTGCTTTCTCTCTTTTGTCCCTCAATTCACCCGAGAGAATGAACCTTGTTACCCCACCACAACCAGAAACATTTTAGAAATGTTGAGCTTCACCAAGTTAGCATTTCACAAAGCTTCCAAAGTGAGCATGTGGACCGAGGGAGACAGACGTGTAACCATACTAGGGAGGATGAGACTGACAGTCTTTTTGGGGTGGGGGAGGGGGTTGCCTCTATGAAGTAGCAGGTGGATTACATCATCTCCTATAGTTTTCTTCCTTTTTTTGTTGATAAATTCACAAGTTCAAAGGCATTTAAAATGAGGGTTAGGTAGTAACTGGCCACAGGATTTGAGATTAAAATCTAGGCCTGTTTGTTGTTTAGTTGCTAAGTCATGTCCAACTCTTTGCAACCCTATGGGTATAACCTGCCAGGCTCCTCTGTCCATGGGATTTCCCAGGCAAGAACACTGGAGTGGGTTGCCATTTTCTTCTCCAGGGCATCTTCCCAACCCAGGGATTGAACATGCCTCTCCTGCATTGGCAGGTGGATTCTTTACCACTGAGTCACCAGTGAAGCTCCAAATCTAGGCCTATCTCACTCTTATATTCGAGGAAAATGCCCTCTATCACAGTATCTTAAGTGTATTCCTAGAGGTATGGTCAAGGTGCTATGGATACATGGGTAGGAAGGATCATGAAAGAAGGGCTAGAACATTTCATACAGAAAGTAACACGTGGATTGGCCTTTGAAGGAAGTATTGAGTATTTTCTAATGGAGAAATTTCAAGCTCTGTGTCACATGAATAGGCAAGGGGCTGTGGTTATGGGACTTTCAAGTACCCCCCACCCACAGTTGTAAAGGACATCTTATCCCATGTCTTTCACAGCTCAACATGTGTCCAAAAGCACCGCCTAGGGCACCATGTGTCTCTTTGTCAGTCCTCTCACAGTGAGCCTAGCAACTGGCAAAGCCCTCCATGAATATTTGCACATTGGCTTTTTTTAAGCTCTTAAGAGAGGAAGATCCCTCGGAGTCCTCTCTGGAGATTTTCAGTGTGTTGCCATCAAGCAGCAAGTCCTTTCTGCTGACAAGATCTGGATGGCTTGTAATCACTGCTTTCTATCCAAAGATTAAATTCAGACTTTGGAATAAAGATTTCAGATAAACTTTTGCTCCCTAAAACAGAATCCAGCTCTAATATGCCCAGTTTTCAAGGCTATTCTCCACTTTCAGTACTGGCAGACTTGTGCTATCTGAAAAGCCTCGACTGCTTTTGAACTTGGGTGTCTTACCCAGGTAAATCTAGAGTCCAGCCTCCTGCTGGGCTCTGCTACCAGTAGTTGGCTTAGAAAGAAAGGAGAGGGAAAAAATCTTAGTATCAGCAAAATTAGCAGAGATAAAGACAGAAGCATATGAGAAAATCTTCAAAAACTCACAAACCTAATGCATATAAAAGTTATCTTTGGAAAAAAAGACATGTTTTCTTTGAAAGTTTGGATTATTCAATCCACTGCAAAAACATTTAATAAATAACTTATTCTCCACTGTTTTATTTGATCATCAAAATTTCTCAGACTAACAGAGTTAACAGAATGATACCCACTCAAAGACAAAGAAATTGAAATCCTGAGAGAGAGAAAATGACTTTCCCATATCTTGGAGCAAAATAGAGGTGGAAACAAAATGAATTCTAATCTTTTGACCCCACTTGTTACAATTGCAGTATTTATCACAATATTGTCTTCAGCTTTACCCAGAGATGCGGTTCCTGATTTCTCAACTGTCTCATAGATGGTTCTAAGCCAAGGAAACTACTTTACTCACTGTTTGTTTTCTTGATTTAATAATATGGATTCATTGTAGATATTATAAAATGACCTATAATCTCACCACCTAATTTTGTGTATATACAAGGAATTTACATCACAATTTTAATGCTGATTAATTCCACAGTAGGGCTCAGAAAAATAAAGAAAATTTTTTAAATTCTTAATTTATCTAGAAAGTCTTATTCTGTTCAATCTAGGGTCATACACAAACACACACACACACACACACACACATGTGCACACATACACACTGCCCATTCACACATATGTACTTTCTCTCTTCCCTGTTTTGTCTATTTAACAGTTATTACTACCTAATAAACTATATATTCTATTTATTTATCTAGCTTGTTTAGTAACCATGTTCCCTTCTAGAAAATAGGATCCATGGTTCAGGGGATTTTTTGATCTGCTGTGGTCACAGCTATAGCTCCTGTGCCTGGAATCTATCCCTGGCAGATTCTTTGTGAATATTTATGAAATACATGAAGGAACAAATGGATGAACCCAAGCTAGCATTATTAAAGGATAACATAATACTAACCTTAAATATATAACCCCTGTGATATATAACTATATTTTCTTCCATTCTGTTCTCTCTCTTCTCTCATTCTTTTTATATGGCTATGATCAGACTGTATATATTTTATATCTAACTTACCTCAGCTAAAATTATACATATGCATAATAAGCATTAAAAAAATCTTATCTTTTTCAATCTTAAAATAGTGCAACTTCACTAAAAGAAAATGTAGAAATGAAAAAACTGATAATTGAAAAGAAATTCATAGACCCACCCCAGTAGAACTATCAATGACATTTGGTAGTTTTGCCTTTTAGGCCATCAGTTTCAGAGTATAAATTTTAAATGGCATTATGGTCACACTACAGATAGAATTTTTCCTGCAAGTTGTTTAACAGACCTGGCATTTCACTGCATAAACAATTTAATGATATCAACCAGAATTTACTCAATCATTTCCCTGTTTCTGTATATTAAGGTTGTTGTCAGTCTTTCTCCTTTATAATGTTTCTATAGACATTTTTATGGAAAACTTTTCCAAATTTGGGATCAAGGAAATGACTCTTGAATGGTCCCCATCTCCCCTTGAGCATCCTGCCATAACCCTCTTCATCTCCTTACCCCACCGCGGATGTAATTTATGGCCTTGGCTTTTTATTTGTTTGAAGCTGATCCCTTAAGAGGTGACCTCCTAGCGTCTTCAATTATTATTTTAAATGATGCCTTAGGCCATTGCCTGGCACAACAGTGCCCTCACCTTCCCACCTCCTGCCTTCCAAGCGTAGAGCTCAGCTGCCAAACTGGCTGTGCCCCTTCCCGTCCCCAGCACTGCCTCCAGTCCCAGCAGAGAGGCATATTAACCCCTTTTGTTAGCAGAGGTAATTTGCCTGGGCTCAGCATTAATAAGGAATGCCATAAGCAGTTGGGGTCAGGATGAACAGATCTGTCAAGCCCCAGGGTTAATTTAATAGCAATCTGTTGGCTGTCTGCCTTGTATATTAGCCTTGAATCCATTGCTCTGTTTTGCCTTTGCTGTTTAGTTCTTTGGGACAACAGGGAAATAATTTGGATACAGAGCTCTAAAAGATGAGGAAGAGAAAATTGACTGTCAACATGCATCATTCCATTTCCAAGATAATACAGGGAGCCAGGCGTTACTCCCTTCCGTTCTCCTTCCCTCCCAGCATGAAGGGCACAACCGCACATGCTGGAGGTGTGTGTTTCCCTTGAGAGCTGTGTAAGGAAAAAGACTGAGTTTACAGAGAATGCATGTAAAATATGCTGTCTTGTCATCCCCACACACCATTGAATTTTTGGAAACTAGACTCCTCCTAAATGTTTTTAGAACTCAGAAAATCCTCCATCAGTTAATAATTCAAGAAATCCTTTACCGTGTTTCTGTCTCAACTTACATTTCCTTAAAAAAAAAAATCACATCAGAGAACACAAAAATCCTAGGTCAGATGCTGGGTCCGAATTCTGGTTCTGAAAAATATAGCACCCAGAGTGGTGGGTGAATTGAACGAGCACCAGTTGCAAGCAGAATCCCTCTCAGATAAGACAGGGGAGTTTCAAAAGAGCCAGAATTACATTGCTGGGAAAGGCCGGCTCTGTGGGGGCCATTCATCAGTGCAGGAGGATGGCATGTGGTCAGGAACCAGGCTCTAGAGTCAAACAAACCTGGGTTCAGATCCCAGCTCCACCCGCTACCATCATATAACATTAAGTAATGTACCTCAGCCACTGTTTCCTCTGCTTGAAAACGGGTCTATTAATAATATTAGCATCATAAGGATGAGGTGAAGATCAAATGAGACAGTGCGTGGCACTTGATGAACATTGGCAACTGCTTTTTATTTTCGTATTATCTTTCTTGTTGTCCTTATCATCACAATTACTAAAAAGAGGATTGGAGTCATGGCTTTTCTCCTGAACCCCAGAAATTCAGACCCAGAGAAGCACTCTATTTAGTCACCAGGAAGATGCCTGGGTGTGAGGGACGGTGGGCAGGCTTGGAGGTCCAGGATGGATGGCGGGGAAGGAGAGAGGAAGGGTCCAGAGGCGGCAGCCTAAGCAAATTCAGTTCTCATGGTGTTCTTGAAGGTGGAGGATGCTCCTGGTTTCATATATATGTTTAAGCACTTCGTTTTCACACGTTCTAACTTGTGAGCTTTATTTTTAGGTGAGAAAAAAAGTAACCATAGATGTAGCACCTCCCCCTCCCACACAGCCAAGATCCTTTCCAGTTAGCTTGTTTTTAGAGCTGTACTGGTAGAGGTTGAGAAAGCTAACACCAGATTTTCTTGCCCTATTTTGGGAAAAGAAAAACATGCTCACTGGCACAGTGGAGTATGGAGGCTCTTTCTGGAGGGAAATGAAATCTGACAACAGCTGAACACTAACCTCTGCTCACCCCACCCTGTATTGTGGCCACAAAGCCAAGGGCATGCATGGGTCAGGGGGCTGGGGAGAACCCCAGAGCTGCAGCTTGGGGCCTTCTTCTGGGGGGAAACAGGCTCCTGTTCCCCAGCACGTAATGCTAACTGTGATAATATTTATAACACTGGGAGCAGTTGAGAAGGTAGTATTT
The DNA here is from genome assembly GCF_027580195.1 of Bos mutus. Classification (NCBI taxonomy): domain Eukaryota; kingdom Metazoa; phylum Chordata; class Mammalia; order Artiodactyla; family Bovidae; genus Bos; species Bos mutus. Next base: position 97,574,357 of record NC_091623.1, on the reverse strand, counting down.
TATGAGTCCAGGGGACCTACATTCTCCAGAGACATAAGTAATATCTGTATCTGGGTTGCTGAGGGAAATTGTAGCAAAATGTAATGTTAGTTCAATTTCAAGCTAATTTTAGAAAGAACCCAACAGGATTTATAAGAGATAATTGAAGGAGAAAGAGGCACAACCAGATACACAGCCATTATTGCATCAAACTACATGCCAGAGCATGTGTGATGTTTGCTAATAGACGACTACTTTGTTAGTGCTAATATGACTAAAAATATCAGTGCATTTACTCATTACTCTTTTAAACTCTAAGGAGGAGATTAGGCCACCAACCTTACAAAAAAACATAGACTTTTATCCATCCCAGTCAAACAGAACTGTCTGTCTGAAGTTATTGCTTGTTGATTCAATGCAGTGTTTTCCAAAATGTGATTCGTCAGTTCCTGGCACACCCATAAATGTGTTCATTTTAATTATTAAATGCGTTTATTTCAGGTGTGTTATTTAAAATGTAACTAGCTTATTAAACTGATGATTTCATGAATATTGGATTCCTGATTACGAGGCTGAGTAAAGAAAAAAGTAAGTCGATTTAAGTTCACCCATAGAAACAAATGTTAAGTTGAAAAATGCTACCCGGTAAACAGGTGGGGTGAAATCACAAATGTGGTTCAACAGTGAGAATCATTTTGGTTCATAGCATCCACATCAAGAGACCTCTTCCTATGCAGGTTCTCAGACAGCAAGCCCTCAGGCACCTCCCAACCTGTACCCAGGTCCTCCACACTCTCAGTAGGGATGTGAATGGATCAGCACAAACTCACTCCCACTAAAGGTGTTTGTTTCTATTAGGTCACCATCACATTGATAGATGAAAGGCCAAATGTTTCATTTCAATACACAAGGATATGTTCCTTAAAAATAGAGGTATGATGATTCTTCATCAAAAAGGAAAATACTCAGGACAAAAAAAGGGAAACTATGATAAAACTAAGGGTATATTACAAGGGAGGCCAAAACTATCCTGCTGTACAATTGGATGGCTTCTTTTTAATATTTGAACTCCTACACAAGCTCTAAAGCAAATCACAGTTTATGGAGATTTGAGATCCTGTATATCTTCAGTAAGAGAAATTTTGCATAATTACTAAAAAGTGCAAATCTTGCACCTGGGATAAAATCCTACCACTGCCACTCTTTAGCCATGTGACTTGGGGCACGTTACTTACATACTCTGAGACTCTGTTTCTGCCCTTTAAAAAACAGGGATAAGTAAAGTGTTGATTAGAGAGCTGTTATAAGGATTAAATGAAAGAAAGCACACGATGTGCTTTGCACAGCAATTGACCTTTAGTCAGTGCTCAATAAATGGTAGCAGCTGTTGTTATTATAATTTCATTGACATTATTTTTTTTATTTTATTGCAGTAAAATTATTTTACAATTTTGTGTTAGTCTCTGCTGTCCAATGAAGTAAATCAGCTATAAGTATACATATATCCCACCCCAGCCAGGTCATCACAGAGCTCCAAGCTGAGCTCCCTGTGTTATAAGGCAGCTTCCCACTAGCTGTCTGTTTTACACATGGGGTGTATATATGTCAGTGCTTCTCTCCCAGTTTGTCCCACCCTCCCATGCCCTCCCTGCGTCCACAAGTCCATTCTGTACATTTGTGTCTCTATTCCTGACCTGCTACTAGGCTCATCAGTACTATTCTTCTAGATTCCACATATATACATTAGTATATGGTGTTTCTTTTTCTTTTTGTGACTTACTTAACTCTGTATGACAGCTCTAAGTTCATCCACATCTCTACAAATGATCTAATTTCTTTCCCTTTTATGACTGAATACTATTCCACTGTACATGTATACCAAATCTTCTTTATCCACTCATCTGTCATCAAACATTTAGGTTGCTTCCATGTCCTGGCTATTGTAAATAGTGCTGCAGTGAATGTTGGGGTATACATGTCCTTTTAAATTATGATTTTCTCAGGGTATACGCCCAGTAGTGGGATTGCTGGGTCATACGGTAGTTCTGATTGAGTTTTTTAAGGAACCTCCATAGTGCCTATCTCAATTTACATTCCCACCCAACAGTGCAGGAAGGTTCCCTTCTCTCCACACCCTCTCTAAAGATCCGAGGGGTTTTGTGGGAAAAGATTCACAGTCTGTCCTAGATACAATGCATCAGCCCAGGAGTTTGGTTAAAATTTCAAATATATCAATTATTTAGTTGTGATGGGACTGGTTTCTTAACCACTGTTGTAAAATGAGAAATGAAAGCCCTTGCAGCCTGGCACAGTTTAGCCTGACTGCGTGAGCAGGTAACTTTAATGTGGATGGAGCATCTACATGTTACAGGGGATGGAACCCTGATTAGGGCCTTGGGAGACCTGAGGTCTAGTTCTGCCTTTGGCCGCTGAACATCCCTGGCCTCATCTGCGTGGGTCCAGTGATAGCTGCCTGTCTGCCAGAGTCCTGATGAGGATCCTCCGTGTGTGCTCAGTGCTGACCTGTTCCTCTAGATAAAGCGACGATTCTTAGTCCCCGCTGAGGCACCCCTCCCCGTGGTCCCTTCCTTGACTCGTCTGTGCCAGATATCGTGGACATCAAGCCAGCCAACATGGAGGAGCTCACAGAGGTGATCACGGCGGCTGAGTTCCACCCCCACCACTGCAACACCTTCGTGTACAGCAGCAGCAAAGGGACAATCCGGCTGTGTGACATGCGGGCGTCGGCGCTGTGTGACCGGCACACCAAGTGTGAGTAGCCAGCCGCCCCGGGGCTGATGGAGTGGGTGCGCCACTGGCCCCTGACATGCAGAAGGAGAAGCGGGAGGGCCTGGGGGGGTTGCTGTCCTTCCCCACCTCAGACACACCAGGAGTAAGAAAACTACACATGTGTTGTCCTGACTCGGGAGTCAGCTCCAAGTCTGGTGTTTGAGTAAAGAGAAAACCTCATGTCGAGTCCCACCAACACTGGCTTTGGGCCATGGAATACAGAGGTGAATCAGACATGAGTCCTGTCATCGTCACATGGTGATATGGTCTGAATTATGTTTTAAGATCCCTCTTGCGGCTCTGGGGAAAATGAACCTGAGGACGAGAAGCAGGGTTGAGAAGACCAGTTAGGAGAGGGTTGTGATATCAGGCAGGAGACTTGGGTGGCCTGGACAAGGGCAGGGTGTAGAAGTGGAGAGGAATGGGTGGGTTCTGGACGGATCTTGGCAGTAGAATGAGCTGGTCTTGCTGGACAGTGGGGGAGCCTGCGAATACACAGGAATTGAGAATCGCACCTGGGGACGGTGACTAAGTTCATGCTTTAGTGTGTATTTGGAAGTTGTTGAGAGTAGAGCTTAAGAGTTCTCATTGTAAAGAAATTGCAACTCTGCATGGTGATGGATGCTAGCTGAATGTAAATATTTGCACTGCTCTTGCCTGGCAAATCCCATGGACGGAGGAGTCTGGTAGGCTGCAGTCCATGGGGTCTCGAAGAGTCGGACACAACTGAGCGACTTCCCTTTCACTTTTCTCTTTCATCCATTGGAGAAGGAAATGGCAACCCACTCCAGTGTTCTTGCCTGGAGAATCCCAGGGACGGGGAATCGTGGTGGGCTGCCATCTATGGGGTCACACAGAGTCAGACACAACTGAAGTGACTTAGCAGCAACAGCATACATATATCAAGTCATTAAGTTGCATGAAACTAATATACTGTTATATGTCAATTATATCTCAATTTAAAAAAAAAAGTAGCAGCTGAGGGGCAGGGATTATTAGCTTCATGGAGAGGGTGAGGCTTTGAGAAGCAGCACCCTAGAAGGCGTAGTGGTTCTACTGGGCACTCAGGAGGGCTTCAGAGAGGCGGGTGGGGTCGAGCCCCCACAGGCCTAGGGGTCACGCTGGAGTTTTCATGGTGTTGATGGTGCAGAGCAGCTCCAAACTCATGGAGGCTGAGTGGTTGGCGGCCAAAGGCTAAGACCGATGTAAGCAAGTGAAGCAAGAGCCAGGTGTAGTGGACAGGACGGACCTGGGGCTAGTGGAGAGGTTTTCTAGAAAACAAAACGCTTCCTGGAGTAAAGGTGCCTGGAGGGCAGCCGTCATCTGTACCCAGGGTCAGGCTAAACAACGTGCAGCTTCCAAGATCCTCAGGAGCCACAGGATCTGTGTGTCTGGCCAGCACCGTCTTCCGGGGCCACTCTGCCACTGCAGCTTGCCGTGAAGAATGGGGAAGGAAGCCCTCTTTCCCCCACAGCCCCAGTTTTTTCATTTTAATTCCTAGTGACGTGAGCGAAGTGATGATCATCTGTATGAGATGTGCCTGGGAGTGGGGTGACTATCTAGATCATTTTGATCATGTCCATGTACTCCTTTGCTGTGAGGAATATTGCCCAGGGCAGCTGGTCTGACTAGTGTGGTGGGATGTAGATTGTGTGGATCCTGGAGTCATACAGACCCAGGTCAGAGCCAGGCTAATCTCTTATTAGCCATCTGACTTTGTCCAACTTTCCCTTACCTTTCCGAGCCTGTTTTCTCATATGAAAAATGGGTAAGATAATATCATCCACTTCATGGGTTTGTTGCAGGGCTTAGAAGAGATAATCATTAAGAATTGTTAACGAGATGTGTCATACTAAGTGTATTTTATGCTTCTGGAAGATTTTGATTCAGATGCTCCACACGTCCAGTACTCAATAGTTGTGTGTAGCTACTCTATTGGACGGTGCTGACTTAAGACTGACCTAAGACACTCCCTTCATTGCAGAAGGTTCTCTTGAAGACTACTGATCTGTAGTACTGGCTCCCTGAGGACATGGACTTGTTCTGTTTTGGTCACTGTTGTTTCCCCAGCACCTAAAATAGTACCTGGCTCGTGATAGAAGCTTTATCAATGTTTGTTAGTGTCTGTGCTGATATTGATCTTTGAGCCAGTAAGGGAGACTGATATGGCTGGTACATAAAGAATGACTTGGACAAGGAACAGGTGAAGTTCAAGAGGAATGCAAGAGCCTGATCATAATGGCCATGATAATGGACTTAAATTTTGTTTCAAACTCAATGAACTGCCACTAAAGTCACCAGAGGACTAATCTGACTACAATTATTTTTTTGGAGAAGTTGCTTAAACTGAAGAAGAAGGATGGATGTTGGGTTCTGTCTGGGAGAACAAAGGGACACAAGGAAAGAGGTTAGGAATATCCTGTAAGGAACACAAGGATTTCTTAACAATGCATTGTTAAATTAAGGGCACAGGATTCTTTCTTTGGTGGAGGCAGCTGTCCTGTGCATTGTAGAATGCTTTTTAGCATACCTGGTCTTTTCACACTAGATACAAGCAGCAAAGGCCAGTTGTGACAACTAAAAATGACTCCAGACATTGTGAAATATCCTGGGGTGAAAATTGCTTCTAGCTGAGAACCGCAGATCTAGACTAAAATTTATTGGCAGGTCTTCAACATGATCTTCTTGTATCTGTGATCTGTCCATTACTTAAAAGCATTCTGAAGGGTACAATGGAAAGGTAAGACATCTCCCAACACTCAAGCAACGTCAAGTTTGGCTGATGGGGAAAGATGTACCCGGGACACCCAAATGAGTGGTGGAGACAAGTAGGGGTGTGGACATTCGTAGGGGCATGGGACACTGGAAGGAGACCTCAAAGTGGGGAGGCAGAGGTTGAGGAGTCATGTTGAAGCACAAGTAGGATTTGGTTAGGTAAGAAATAGAGAGAAGGGTGTTTTTGGCCATGCACACAAGGGCATGGCTTTCAGGGCAAAAACCTGAAGTTAGGAAGTGATGTAGCACCTTTAAAGAGTCTTAGCAAGAAGTGTTGGGCTGGGTTAAAGAGGAATATGGAGAAAATGAGGTCAAATAGGTATGAAGGTTTATATCAAGTCAGTGGTTGAATATCAGAGTCAAAAGTTTATGCCTTCATTCATTCATTCATTCATTCACTGAGTACCTGCTCTATACCCAGAGTCTGGCTCCTCTGATAGCTAGTCCTTCTTAAACTTCTGCACCAGGTACTCTCAGAGCCATGCCATGAACCTTGCTGCTGTGAAGGAAGGGCAGTGAAAAGCAATTCAGCCTCTCTGATGTGCTCCGGATGGCCTGGCCTCTCAGCAAAAGCAAAACGCCACACACCTGGCAGAGGCCCAGCACCTGAGGGGACATGCTGACCACAGACGGTTTTCTTTGAAGTCTTATTTTTCCATCTTAAAATTTCACATGGGTTTTACATTTTATTCCCATAAAATGACTACTTTCCACTTAATTTAATATTTACATTTCTACCCATCCCCAAATTTCAAACAAAATTATCATTTCCAAAAGATGCAACATTTATCTATGGCTTCCTATACTACTTCGTGCACCCCCATATCCTCTTCCTCCTCCTCCCTGACCTCCAAGGATACATATGTGTGCCCCAGTTTGAGAAGCACAGTTCCTAGTATGTGAAGAGCAATTGGAGATCAGTTGGTTGGAGAACAGAGTCATAGAATTTATATTTTATGGAAGATTAACACAGTGGTGGTGGGAAGAAACAGGAGAATTAGAAGGTTGTGCTTTTGTCTCAATACAGTGGAAATTCATAACACAGATAAGGATGGTAGCTATGGAACTAGAAGAGAAAGAAAAGGGAAAAATAAACATTTTCTTTTAAAACAACTGTGGGGATGTAAAGCAACATTAGAGATTAGCATTCATCACACATGGATATTACTTATTCAATATCCTTCCCCTCTAGAGGAAGACATGAACTGAATCTATTGGGTTGACCAAATAATTCATTCAGACTTTTTCATAAGATGTTACAGAAAACCCCAAGTGAACTTTTTAGCTATCCCAATATTTTGCTCACATTGTATCACAAAGGACTGACATACAAACAGGTGCTCAGTAAATATTGAGTCCATAAATAAATTTACGCCTGAGGGTTGAAATAAATGACATGTGGCTTGAGGACTCATAAGAAGCCATATGGAAAGAGAGTGAGGGGGTGAGGACCAGTCTGGGACATGGTCCCAACTGTGTGGGAGGTGACATGAGTCGTCTAACTGGGCTTGAAGGGCCACCGACCCAAAGTGGGTGGCAGAGACGGCACGAGAAACCAGGTGTGCTCACAGCCCAGTGTGGCAGACACCAGCCTGGGCTCTGGAGTCAGACATATGCACACAAGGGCTGGATAGTGAGGAGGAAGATGCCTAGAAGGCTCAATGAACTGTGAACTCAAGACGGAAAAAGGATAAGGCCTTAGAAAGTTCCAGAATTAGAATGGCTTAGAGCAGAAGCGTCAGAATCAGAACTCAGCTCTGACACTCAGCACCTGCGTGACCCCCCAAATCAAGTTATTGAATCCCTCTGAATCTCAAGCTCCTCCTTTGAACATAGAGATAATAAAGATTGTCTCACAGGGCTGGTTATTCATGAGGAGTAACTGTCATTGTGTGTCGAAGAGCCAAGCCCTGAGTCAGGCACATGGAAGTCAGCAAATGTCAGCAGCAGCAAATGTCAGGAGTAACCACAGTTACTCCTCCTGTGCGTGCATGCTAAGTCACTTCAGCTGTGTCCGACTCTTTGTGACACCACGGACTGCAGCCCACCAGGCTCTTCTGTCCATGGGATTCTCCAGGCAAGAATACTGGAGTGGGTTGCCATGTCCTTCTCCAGGTACTCCTTCTGAGTGTCCCTGATTTGAGGCTGGCGGCTATAGGGAGGTCAAAACTCCAACCCTCCTTCCAGATATGTAAGCCCCGTTATTCATTTATTTAACTAGTATTTGTTGACCACAAACTATATGTGAGGTACTGTACCTGACTCTGGGACACAGTGATGAGCAAAGCCGGGTCTGCTTTCTTCCTTCTTGGAGCTCAAGGTCAGTATTGGTGAGGGTCTGCAGAGAAACGGAGCCAGTAGGAAACATATATCTTTTATACGTATATATGTATAATATATATACACATACATACACATGCATATATGTGTATATGCATGTATTACATGTGTGTATATAAATATGAAATAATTGTTAGAAGTATTTGGGTCATGCAGTTAGGGAGACCAACAGGTCCCAAGACCTGCAGTGTGCCTGCAGGAGACCCAGGAGAGCTGATGAAGTACTTTTAACGCAAAGGCCGGCAGGCTTGTGGTCCAAGAAGAGCCAATGTTCCAGTTCAACAGCAAAGGCAGGGAAAAATTGATGTCCATGCTGGAAGGAGTCAGGCAGCAGAATTTTCTCTTACTGGAGGGAGGGTCAGCTTTTTTTTCTATTCAGATCTTCAGCTGATGGAATAAGGCCCACACCCATTAGGAAGGACAATCTGCTTTACCCAGACTATTAATTTAAATGTTAAATTCACTCAAAAACAACCCTCCAAAAACTGCAGGATTATGTCTGACCAAATATCTGGCCACCCCATTGCATAAGATGAACCATCACACTGTCTGAGGAGGGAAGATGCATTCATCAGAGAATCCCAGATAGATATGACAGCATGACTGCAATAAGTGGTATGAAAACAGAGGCTTGTGGTGCTGGGTGGGGATTATACAAGGATCTTATAACCCAAGGCAGTGACCTCTGAGCTTCTGCCTAAAGACAGAGAAGCTCCTTGAGGAAGATATTGGGGAGAATCCTTGAGCCCACACATCCAGGTGTCCCTGGAGGCTGCTCCTCCCTACAGTCTGGGTTGCACGCAGCCCTGGAGAAGCAGAACCCAGTGGACAGTCCCTAGGGAGGCCAGGAACCAGCCGGCCATTTGCAGACCCCTGCCACGTCCTTGCCTCCCCGCGCCCCATCCCGACACCAACAGCACTTGGAATTGCCAGCCGCCAGCCTCCTAATCTAATTAAGGAGCGAACGAAATTCATTTTCTTGACTCAGTCCAAAGTGCCGACCTTCCTCGGTGAGCATCTCCCTTTGTTTGGCTGCTGCAGTGGCGGCCCCAGCTCCCGCCAGCTGGGAAAACAAGTTCAATCTGACCTCGCGCCTGACATTTCATATTGATTTTCTCCATCCTCCTCCAACACCAGCCTTCCGCAGACCATGGTTCAGCCCGGGTGTGCAAACGGAATTGAGACAGTTCATCAGAGTTCAAAATGAAAAGCAACATTGGCTTTCGGAGATGAGCTCTGAGAAGGAGGGTATTTAATAACCGTCGGTGTTTAATCAAAATGCCGAGGAGATTCGTGCTATCAGAGCTGCATATATTAATTTCCATATGTCCCTCACTCTGCATACTCAGCAGGGGTTGGAAAGGATGATTCTCTTCCTCATCTCTCAATTTTTTTTTCCATCGCTCCTGGCAGTAGTGACAAGGGTTGTGTTTGCAGTTTGAGATTCTAATGCCTGAAACAATAGGGTGCTGATGGCAGCAGCAGTGGCTGAGCTGAATTTTGCTTTTCCCTGTTAATGTGTGAGTATTGGGAGTTGGGGCTTCCCTGGTGGCTCAGTGGTAAAGAGTTCACCTTCTAATGTAGGAGACATAGGTTAGATTCCTGAGTCAGGAGGATCTCCTGAAGGAGGAAATGTCAACCCACTCCAGTATTGCTTAGAGAATCCCATGGACAGAGAAGCCTGGCAGGCTACAGTCCATGGGGTTGCAAAGAGTCAGACACTTAGCAACTAAACAACAACAATTAGGAGTTGAGTGAAAAAACTGGCGGGATGTGGTGAATGACAACCATGGAAAGGAGAGAGACATTAAATTTAATCTCCCTTCCAAGCCCCACGGGAATCTGGTCCCTGCCCACCTTTCCATCCTCAGTCCCTTGTAGTCTGACCACAGTGGCCTGCTTTCTGCACCTTCAGCACAGCCAGCCCTTTCCTGCCTCAGGCCCTCTGCACAGCCTCTCCCCTGCCTGAAATGCCCTCCCACCATGCCCGCCCTTGTCTGGACTACTTTCATTTTTTAGGTCTCTGGGGAAATACCTCTCAAAGATGACTTCTCTGTGTCCCCATCTTCACTCTATTTCTACTACATCACCCTACTTTATTTCCTTACATATTTCTTTGTTCTCAGCTATAGACATTTTTCTTCCTCTGTCTCCCTGACTAGAATGTAGACTTCATAAAGGGATGTGTGCGTGCTATGTCACTTCAGTCCTGTCCGACTCCGTGCAACCCCATGGACTGTAGCCCACAGGCTCCTCTGTCCACAGGATCCTCCAAGCAAGAATACTGGAGTGGGTTGCCACACCCTCCTCCAAGGGATCTTCCCGACCAAGGGACCAAACTCGCATCTCATTACATCTCTTGCATTGGCAGGCAGGTTCTTTACCGCTAGCACCACCTGGGAAGCCCCCATAAAGGCAGGAACTTTATTTCTTTGACCAACCACTGCATTACTAATACTTAGCATAATGCCCAGCTATAAGTGAGGCTTCACTGAGCAACTGTGGTGGAAAGGCAGGCTGGTGGGAAAAGGCAGTTGAAAGAAGGGGTTTTCAGTTATAAGAGTTGTTATAACAAAGTACCATGGGCTGGGCGACTTAAAAAACAAAATGTAATTGTCTCCCTGTTCTGGAGGCTAGAAGTCCTGGACCAAGACATCACCAGGATTGGCTTCCTCTGAACATGGAGAAAGGATCTCTTCCAGGGCTCTCCCCTTGGCTTGTTACTGACCATTCTTTCCCTGTGTCTTCATGTCATCTTCTCTCTGCATGTGTCTGGGTCCCAAACTGTCCTTCTTATAAGGACACTAGTCATACTGGATTAGGGTCAACCCTCATGACCTCATTTTTTTTTTTTTATTTTTTTTTAAATTTTTTTTTTTAATTTTATTTTATTTTTAAACTTTACATAATTGTATTAGTTTTGCCAAATATCAAAATGAATCTGCCACAGGCATACATGTGACCTCATTTTTTAAATTTAATTACAGCTTTAAAGATCCTACCTCCAAATATGGTTGTATTCTGAAGCACTGAGGATTAGGACTTCAATGTAAGAATTTGGGGGAGAGGGTACACAAGTTGGCCCTCTGAAAATAATCCAGAGCACAGTCCCTGGGGCTGACAGATCCAGGGGTGGGTCCCGGGCTTGTTTGCCACAGGCAGCCTGAGCAGGTTGCCAACGCCGATCCTAAAGGTGGTGAGGGTGGAAAGTGGGCAGGGAGCTGGGGCACTTGGTGCAGCCCCAACCGTCATGAGCACACAGTGCCTGTGGCTCTTATTGAATGAGGTGGGGCCCAGAGGACAGGGGCAATAAAACCTGTACGTGAAGCTGCCACACCTCCCCAGGTGTTTTATGGTGATGATGTCTGGGTACTTTCATGTGGTGTGGAAGCATAATTTCTCTCTGAATAAAGGGGACTTGAATTGATTTTCCTGGAGGAGGGCATGGCAACCCACTCCAGTATTCTGGCCTGGAGAATCCCATGGACAGAGCAGCCTGGTGTGGGCTACAGTCCATGGGTCTCAAAGAGTTGGACACGACTGAAGCGACTTAGCATGCATGCAGGCAGGAACTGATTTTAAAGGTGATGAGGTGCTAAGAAGTCTGTTTCCTACTCAAAAATCATGCATAAGCATCCTGAGTAAGCAGAGTTTGTTTTAACAGCATATAAGAAAAGCAAAAGCTTAGGTGTATGGGATTGCCAGATACACACCATTGAATATAAAGTAGATTAAAAAAAAATAAAGCAAGAACCTAAGGTATAGCACAGGGAACTGTATTTCATATCCTGTAATAATCTATAACAGAAAAGAATATGAAATATATATATATAACTAAATCACTTTGCTCTACACCTGAAACTAACACAATATTGTAAATCAACTCTACTTCAATTTAAATAAGTTATTTTAAGAAAACTAGCAACTGGAATCCTCAAATGGGAGTGGGAATTGAGAAAGGGGTTCCATGAAGGGCCATAGAGATGTGACTTGCCAACGACCTTTGGACACAGTTAAAGATGGAGCATGCGGGGAAATGCTTATGATAAATGTTAAAGCAGGATGCAGGGTTACAAACCCATCCTGAATTCAGCAGTGTGAAGATAAGGACAAGGGGGTGTTCATGAAAGGGATGATGTCAGGGCACTGAAATGCAGGCAGTTTTCCTATTTTCCAGATTCTCCTCAACGTTGCAGTTTTACTTCTTTAATTGGAAGAAGTTTGGTGGCTAACCAGAGAGCCTGCTGGGTGCCTCAGCTCCAAGATGGACAAAAGGGATTCCCTCCACACACACCCTGGACAGCACCTGTTTTAGGTCCTTAGGATGGGCAAGGCAGTGTGGAACCTAGGATGAAGTCTCCTGTCTTAGTCCATTCAAGCAGCTGTAATTGAATACCACAGGTTGGGTGGCTTAAACAAAGACATCTGTCATTTGGTTCTGGATGCTAAGAAGTCCAGGATAAGGCACCAACAGATTCAGTGTGGGGTGCAGACCTGCTTCTTGGTCCACAGATGGCCATCTTCTTGCTGGGTCCTTGCACAGCAGAAGGATGTGCGGGTACCTTGGAGTCTCTTTCTCATAAGGGCACTAATCACATTCATGAGAACTCCACCCTCATGATGTAATCACCTCCCCAACCCCTCTTCAGATACCATCACACTGGGCGTTACATTTCAGTGTAAGAATTTCTTTTTGGGCGGGGCCAGTGCTGCGCCTGATCTTAGTTGTGGCATGAGAGATCTTCACTGCAGCATGTGGGCTCTTAGTTTTGGAATGTGGGATCCAGTTCCCTGACCAGGGATTGCACCTGGGCCCCCGGTATCAGGAGTGCAGGGTCTTAGCCAGTGGACCACCAGGGAAGTCCCTCAGCATATGAATTTAAAGAGACACCGTCACTCATCCTATAGCATTGCCTAGAAGCACAGCCCAGATCATGTCAGCTTCGTGTCTTCTCTTCTGTCAAACTAAACTGAGAGTAAACTCACAGATAGGGCCAAATCAGGGGAGGAAAATCAAAGTGGTATTCACTGTCGGTCTACATCCATGACCTAAAACAGGTTACTTAACCTGTGTCTATATTTGCTCACCTATAACATATGACTAGTAGCAGCACTTACCTTATTATGGGGCTTATGAGGATTAAATGAGAAGACACCGTGAAGCCTTAGAACAATGCCTGGCCCATGAAAGAGCTCCATGTTAGTTATGGTTGCAAAGGTGATGCTGTCTTATTTCCCTTCCACATGTGTCGACTAAGAGCAGGAATGGGGTGGGAAGTAGCCATGGTCATTATGTAATCATGTCAGCAGCCTTAATCACAGCTAACTTCTGTGGTATTTACAATATTAAGAGAGTAAGCCAAGGTCCTGACAACCCTATGGGGGCCAGATGATTATTAGTCACATTTTATAGATGAGGAAACTAGCTAAGAGAGGAAATGATACTCTTATGGCCACCAGAGAACAAGTGACAACTGGGGTTTGATCCAGACGCACACCTCTTAACCAGGACTCTAGAAATCACTTATTCAGCTAATATTTATTCAACACCTTCTCATGCCTGCCTTCAGGAAGCTTTCATTCTAGCAGAAGATATACAAGTACACAAATGAGTGAGGTATTAATAATTTCTGACATTGAAAAAAGCTTTAAGAAAATTAAAGGACTAAAGAGTTGCTGGTGCAATGCTATTTCCCTGGGGTGGTGAGGGAAAGTCTTGAAATTGAGACCTGAATTATCAAAAGGAGCCAAACAGAGAACACCAGAATAGGAAGACCCTGACACAGGAACAACCATGTGTGAATACCCAGAAGGGGAAAGACCTGAACTTGAAGACTGATGTGCTGGGGACCGGTGTGGAGGGTGAGGCTGAAAATGTACGCTGGACCAGAGCAGGGGGAGCCTCATGGGGAGACCAGAGTGCTGGATTTCATTCTAGGTGTGACCGAAGCTAATAGACAGCTCTAAGCAGGGAAGTGAATACTCAGTTTATGGTCTTAAAAGAATTCTGAAAAAAGATTGGCAAGCCTAGAAGCACTGAGCCCAGTTAGGAGGCTCACACCATGATCCAGAAAGAAATGATAGTTGCTGTGACAGGTGATAGGGGTAGGGATGGGGTGATGCGTGGATACACACAGAATCTACTGAGGCGGTCAGGCTGAGAGGACTTGCTGAGAGGCTGAAAGTGGAGAGGTGACAGAAAGGGAGGATCCTGAGAAAACTTGGGTTTTGGCTGGAGCTGCCAAAGGTATAGTGGTAACATACCCTGATGAGACAGGAAGGAACAGGTTTGACGTGCAAAGACCAAGGGTTCTGTTTTGGATATGTCCAGATTGAGATGCCTGTGATACACCCAGTTAGAGAAGTCTGATAATAGTTGGATACCTGAGTATCTGGAAGTTAGGGAAGAGGTCTGGGCTGGAGGATAGAAATGTAGGAGTCATGAGTATCCCGTGGTCTTTAAAGCCATGTAGGAAAGAGGTGTAGATGCAGAGGAGCAGAGAGTCCAGGATGGAGGCCAAGCACTTACCAGTGGGGTCGGGGGAGAAGCAGGCAGCCTCTTATAAGAGACTGAGGATGAGCTGCTAGGGAGGTAAGAGAAAAACCAAAGAGCAGAGTTGGACGGAGGGAGTGGTAGGCATAGAAGCCAAGAGAAGAGAATGATTTAGAAAGATGCTGGGATCAATTGCATCAGATGCTTCTGAGAGGTCAAGAAAGGTGAGAGCAGAGAAGTGAGTATACAATTTGGTCTCGTGGAAATCTCTGGACATTAACTAGTTAATTAAAGTCAAAGCAGCTAGCAGACTGCCTGGCACATAGAAGGTTCTCAGTGCACATCTGCTGGACGAAATCAATGGCTGTGTGAGCACCAGGCTCAGTGTCTGATGACACAGGACAGGTTCCTTGGTTGCATCTTAATTCTGTCTTCATTTGGCCAGACCTGCCCCACTCATTACCTGCCCTAGAGGTCCCATCCTGTTGTCAGGGAGTGGCTTGTGCTGGGGACTTGCAGGAGGGGAGGCTGGCCTCACAGGGTCTTGAAGGCCAGAGTGAGGAGCCAGGGCTCCTCTAAGCAGTGGTGATGGGCAATCCTACAGCATCTGTCCTCCTGTATTGGTTCTACTGGTCACTCTGCTTCCCAACGTCATTCTATCCTTGCCCAGGGCCCTTCCACACTGGCAAATAGGCAGCTCGAGACATGGCCGCAGAAATTCCCTCCATCAGATAAAATCAAGATGGGCTGGGTGTCTGGGGGTAGTCTGCAGCAACCCTGCCATGCACTTAAATCTGCCCATCACAGGCCTGGTGTGCACACAGTCTGACTTTTCCATGCTGTGGGCAAAAGGTAGAAGCACTTTAAGTACTTTACGTCATCATTGGAAAAACAACTTGGTTTTCAGTGTGAAAGGGGCAAAGTTGGATGCCTAACCTAACAATCTAAATCAGAAATTCCATTTTCCCCACCAAAGATGCGTCTAGTGGTAGGGGCTGAATATTAGCTTTGAGCCCTTCTGTAGTTCAATTAAGTCTCAGAGCAACCAAAGCAGATCGATTTTTAGTAACTCCAGATTACAGATGAAGCACAGAGAGGTAAAGAAACTTACCCCACAGCCTGGATGGGAGGGGGGTTTGGGAGAGAATGGATACATGTGTATGTATGGCTGAATCCCTTCGCTATTCACCTGAAACTATCAAAAAGTGTTCAAAAAAGAAAGAAAGAAACTTGCTCCAGATCACAGTGAAAGACCCAAGATTTGAGCCCACGTCTGTCTGCTTCCCAAATTCTTTTCCTGGGTATATTTGACAGCAGAAGAGTGTGATCTTTTTCTAACATCCAGAAGGACAATTTCACAGAATTCCATTTTATACAGTTCCCATGGGTTGGATTCCTCAACACAGCAATTTCCGATGGCAGCATAACTCTGCCTTTACGCAGAACATGAAATCCACTGTCTCATTTATCACCTTCATCTACGAACTTAATTGCCAAGTCCTGGCTGTATAGGCCACTGGATCCCTTAATAAACCTATGGCTCATTCCCTGATCTCTGATGGAATGTGTCCAAAGGCATCAGCCCTGGCTACAGCTGCAATGCATCATCAAACCTCTGAGGTTTGACACAGCTTCTGAAAGGGGTTCAGTATTGATTGGGGGCATAATTAACAGTGTCTATTTCAGGGGAGTTTGGTTAGGTTAAAACAACAAAACCCTTTATTAAAATGATTTTGCCTGATGACAGGATTACAAACACACATAGACACCCACCCACCCCCCTCCTGGAGAAAAGCCAGAGCCTTGCTCCAAGCTGCAGAATTCACTGAACCCCGCCCCCCAATCCACCATCTACCCCATTCAAGCTTAGCAGCAATTAGCAGCAGAGCAGGCAAGGCCCAGGCCTCGCAGTAAAAATAGAATCCCTCCCCTCTTCCTCATTTCCATTTTTGATTAATTTAACCAGTTCTGTCAATTAGTCATCCTGGAGACTCCAGTTGAGTGGATTTTCCTAAGAAAGGGAAAGCTTATTAATTTTGGAGGCAAGTGTCATTCATTAGCAGTTAACACTGTCCCAGGCCCTGCCCTCTCCCCCTCGAGGGGTCTTGGCTAGATAGGCAGAGGAGGCTGACACTGGCTCCAGCACGCGGCTGCAGCCCCAGAGACACACAGGACAGGAAAGCTTGGCCTCGAGGTTAGATGTGACTGTGGCTGCTCTGTGCTTGGCGTGTCTCAAGGGCACTTGCCTATCATCCTTGTTCGTGACAAGCCATCGGTGACAAAGCAGTCACAGACACTGGGTGAGCATTCTCAACGTGAGGTTTGAGAGAACCCCTGTCAAGGGACTACCTGGAGAAATTTTCCCCAGGGAGGGCCACTGGCCAGACAGAGCCTGGGGAGGGATCTGAGCAGAGCCGGATGGGTCTTGAAATAGCCCGTCTCTTCCTGCCAGTCGTCGATGTTCAGTCACTAAGTCGTATCTGACTCTTTTCGACCCCATGGACTGCAGCACGCCAACCATCTCATCCTCTGTCACCCCCTTCTCCTCCTGCCTTCAGTCTTTCCCAGCATAAGGGACCTTTCCAATGAGTCGGCCCTTCACATCAGTTGGCCAACGTATTGGAGCTTCAGCTTCAGTATCAGTCCTTCCAATGAATATTCAGGGTTGATTTCCTTTAGGATGGACTGGTGTGATCTCCTTGAAGTCCCAAGAGACTCTCAAGAGTCTTCTTGAGACTATCCCACCAGAGAGGATATCAAAGTTCACCTTTCCTCCTTGTATTTAGTTTCCTGTAGCTGCTGTACTATAGTTCTGTGTGTCAGAAGTCTGACACAGATCTCATTGGCTGAAATCCAGGTGCTGCGAGGGCTGTGTTCCCTTCTGAAGGCTCTAGGGGACAATGTTTCTTTACCTTTTCCACCTTTTTGAGGCCATCTGCACTCCTTGGCTTATGGTCCCTTTCTCCATCTGAAAGCCAGCAACAGGGGAACACATCCTTCTTATGTCTTGTCACTCTGACTCTCCTCTCCCACCTCCCTCTTCCACTTACAAGGACCATTGCCATTACACTGGGCCCACACAGGTAATCCAGGCCAATCTCTTTATTTTAAGGTCAGCTGATGAGCAACTTTGATTCCATCTACAGTCTTAATTCCCCTTTACCAAGAAAGGGAACATATTCATGGGTTCTGGAGATTAGGACATGGACACATTTGAAGAGTCATTATTCTGCTACCATACTCTTCAAGGTCACCAAGTAGCCTAAGTGCCCTCCATCAGAGCATGTGATATGACAGGTTGAAATTACCTGTTTCCATTTCTGTCTGTCCCTCCATATTATAGTTCCTCCATAATGGCTAAGGCTTTTTATTTTTCCTTGAACACTTTACTTAGTGGAGCTACTAAGTAAATGCTTGCAGGACAACTAGAGTAGCACCCAGAGCTTCTCTTTACACAAATGAAGAGGTTCACTCCAAAGAGTGGCTGACCCCATCCGGGTTCACGCATTTCTAGTTTTGGGAATGCTTTGGAATTTGTAGACAATTAAAGGGAAGAGGGGTCTACAAAATGACGGTAATCAGTAAATGATTGCCATTTATTTAATATCTATTAAATCTATTATCATTTATTTAATATCTATTGTTGCTACTGTGTGCCAGGGGCACTAAGTAAATATGGTCCCTCCTGCCCGCATGGCACTCTATCCAGGTACAGTAAGAGAGACAACAAACACAGAGGTGAGTAAGATAACACAAGATTTGGTGAAAGTGTTTCTGGAGAAACCGCAGCAGCAGATGCAGAGGCTGTGAATCTGTGCTGTGCTTGGCAGGTCAACGGGTGGAAGGAAAACCAATCTGGCTGCCAATAGTATCATGAGAAGGATCAGGATGAGGGGAAATGGAAGGAGGAGGCTGGTGGCTCAGATCACGGGAGCACTCTCCACTCAGGGCAATCACTTCCAACACCCCTGGGTCCTCAAACCTGTTGGATTCTATGCAAAAGGCTTGGTAGTTAGGCAACATAGCCCTGTAGGCAAAGGTAAAGAATTTGGCTTTTATTTTATTTAAGAAGGAAAATTTGGTAGGGTTTTGTTTTAAGGAATAACATGTAACATTATTCGGTTCAGTTCAGTCGCTCAGTCATGCCTGACTCTTTGCAACCCCATGGACTGCAGCACGCCAGGCCTCCCTGTCCATCACCAACTCCCGGAGTTCACTCAGACTCACGTCCATCAAGTCAGTGATGCCATCCAGCCATCTCATCCTCTGTCGTCCCCTTCTCCTCCTGCCTTCAATCTTTTCCAGCATCGGGGTCTTTTCAAATGAGTCAGTTCTTCACATCAGGTGGCCAAAGTACTGGAATTTCAACTTCAACATCAGTCCTTCCAATGAATAGTCAGGACTGATTTCCTTTAGGATGGACTGGTTAGATCTCCTTGCAGTCCAAGGGACTCTAAAGAGTCTTCTGCAACACCACAGTTCAAAAGCATCAGTTCTTCAGTGCTCAGCTTTCTCTATAGTCCAACTCTCACATCCATATGTGACTACTGGAAAAACCATAGCCTCGACTCGACGGAACTTTGTTGGCAAAGTAATGTCTTGGCTTTTTAATATGCTGTCTAGGTTGGTCATAACTTTTCTTCCAAGGAGTAAGTGTCGTTTAATTTCATGGCTTCAGTCACCATCTGCAGCGATTTTGGAGCCCCAAAGAATAAAGTCTGTCACTGTTTCCCCATCTATTTGCCATGAAGTGATGGGACTGGATGCCATGATCTTAGTTTTCTGAATGTTGAGCTTTAAGCCAACTTTTTCACTCTCCTTTTCACTTTCATCAAGAGGCTTTTTAGTTCCTCTTCACTTTCTGCCATAAGGGTGGTGTCATCTGCATATCTGAGGTTACTGATATTTCTCCCAGCAATCTTGATTCCAGCTTGTGCTTCTTCCAGCCCAGTGTTTCTCATGATGTAGTCTGCATATAAGTTAAATAAGCAGGGTGACAGTATACAGCCTTGACATACTCCTTTCCCTATTTGGAACCAGTCTGTTGTTCCATGTCCAGTTCTAACTGCTGCTTCCTGACCTGCATATAGGTTTCTCAAGAGGCAGGTCAGGTGGTCTGGTATTCCCATCTCTTTAAGAATTTTCCACAGTTTGTGGTGATCCACACAGTTATATTTGGAAATATATCACTCTGTGGCTATGAAAAGAAGGAAGCATCAGAAGGAAGAGTGGGTGTTGGGAGAAGAGTTAGAAAGCCATCAAAATGGTCTAGGCAAGAGGTGACAGTGGCTTAGACTAGATTAGGCTGATTTGGGCTACATTTTGAATGTGAAGTTATCAGGAGTTTGTTTTTTTGTTTTTGTTTTTTTGGATTATACTTGATTCCAGACGGTAAAGAATCTGCCTGCAATATGGGAGACCTGGGTTTGATCCCTGGGTTGGGAAGATCCCCTGGAGGAGGGCATGGCAACTCACTCCAGTATTCTTGCCTGGAGAATCCCATGGAGTAAGGAGCCTGGTGGGCTACAGTCCACAAGGTCGCAGAGTTGGCCATGACTGAGTGACTAACACTTTGACTTTTCATAGTTGATTTACAGTGTTGCATTAGTTTCAGGTATACAGGAGAGTGACTCAATTATACATATAGACATATCTATTCTTTTTCAAATTCTTTTACCATTTAGGTTGTTGGATAATATGAGCAGAGTTCCCTGTGCTGTACAGTAGGTCCTTGTTGAAAGTGAAAGTCACTCAGTCATGTCCAACTCTTTGCAACCCCATGGAATAGTCCACGGAATTCTCCAGACAAAATACTAGGACGGGTACCATTCCCTTCTCCAGGGGATCTTTCCAACCCAGGAATTGATGGGGTCTCCTGCATTCAGGCAGAATCTTTACCAGCTGGGCTACCAGGGAAGCCCAGGTCCCTGTTGGTTATCCATTTTAAATGCAGTAGTGTGTATATGTCAGTCCCAAACTCCAGTGAATCCCTCCCCCATTCCCTTCCCTCCTGATAACCATAAATTCATCTCTAAGTCTATGAGTCTGTTTCTATTTTGTAAATAAGTTTTTTTGTATCATTCTTTTTGATTCTGCATATAAGTGCTATCATCTGATATTTGCCTTCCTCTGACTTTCTTCACTTAGTATGATAATCTCCAGGTTCAAGACTCAAAAAAAAAAAAAAAAACTAGACATGGAAGGTGAGGTTGAGGGAAAAATCTTGGATGATGCCAGCACATGCCTCGATGAAGGGCAGTGAATGAGGTGGCAAAGACTAGGGGAGGGATAGTATGGGGTGGAAACACAAATTCCATGGACTGGAGACTCACATGAAAAAGCAAAGCATAAAATGTTTACCTTTTACTGTTTGGGCTTCCCTGTGGCTGAGATGATAAAGAATCTGCCTGCAATGCAGGAGACCCAGGTTTGATTCCTGGGTTGGGAAGATCCCCTGGAGGAAGGCATGGCAACCCACTCCAGTATTCCTGCCTGGAGAATCTCATGGACAGAGGAGCCTGACTGGCTACAGTCCATGGAGTCGCAAAGAGTCAGACACGACTGACCAACATTTTCACTATTTTTCACTCTATTTTTTTTTTAACTGTTTAGCACTTTACCATTTACAAAACCCTTCTCATCTGTTATCTTTTTGTTTATTTATTGGCTGCACCATGCAGCATGTACAATCTTAGTTTCCCAACCAGGGATCAAACCCACACCCCCTGCAATTGAAGGGTACAGTCTTAACCACTGGACCTCCAGGGGAGCCCCTCATCTGTTATCTTAATTGATCTTCATAAAACCCTTTGAGTTCAGAGTCTTTCTTCCTTTCTACAGCTTGAGAAAATCAAGCCCCAGAAAAGATGAATCTAATACACTGACAAAGATCATGGTTTACCATGGGTTTATTTCTTGCTTCATGTAATGAATTCAGCCACCTTCAGTGCTTGGCCAGCACTGGAGGATACAGAAGGGAAGGGGGGACTCTCTCGTGTGTAATTGACACATGTTTAAGTATATCAGCTAATTTAAGCCCCCCGTGCAGTTCACATAATTCTATTTTGACAGCTCTGTAGGTGGCATCGATAACTGAGTTGTGAGATCAGCTGTCCAGTCAAGCAGCTTTCCGCCCCATCCGTGCAGGTCCCTTTATCTGCTAAATTACTCAAGGCACCTGCTGGCCTGCCATCATCATCAAGCACAGCCCGGAGGCAGCAGAGGGCAGGGGAATGCTCCTCCCTAGGGGGCTTATAATGATACTTGCTTTTATCTTCTCTTATATCTTTAACCTGAACATTAGGATTTAAATAGGATTTATCTCTTGGATGGTCATCCTTAATCCTGGGGTCAACTAGCTCATCTTGAAATTTTGGTGTCATTCAAAAACCCCTATAATGTAGGGAAATTGAAGAGTTACATCTAAGATAACTGGGATCATCAAGCTTAGGAAAAAGATGGAGAGATCAAACAAAGCAAGGAATGGGTCAGTAAGTGTGAGCAAGGTTTTGTGCTAAGCACAGTGGGATAGACAGCCTCGTACGATGCAGGTACTGCTCCAGTGTGCTTATCATGGTGGGATAAGAGGATGTGAAATTATGGGAGGTTTCTAATAGAAAGTTCATTTAAAAATTGAATTTGAAATTTAGGTTCCCGACATTAAAGACAGAAAATAATGTTTACTAATGCTGACCAAATAATGTTTACTCTGAACACGGTGTCAGATGTTAAAATGAACTGTAATGTCAAACATCATCCTCAAGGTATCCTAGATGTTCCCCCAAAGTCCTGACATGTAGCATTTTTCAGTCACTGTTTACTGAGAACCTTCTCTATTCAAAATTCAGAACCTTCTCTATTCAGGGCAAAAAACTACAAATCTGTGTTACTACAAAACATGGTCACTAGCCCCAAGAAAGGTTATTAAGAAGTAGAAGCATTTTGAGGATAGGGCCCAATGTATCATGGCTACTAAAGCATAGTAAATGAATGGATGGATGAACAAATGAATGAATTAGACATCTTTATAAAGGATCTAATATTAGATAAAATGTGATATGTGTTCTTTTCTTAAACCATATGTAAATAAAGGTATTGAATGTTAGCTTTTTTCACAAAAGTGAAAATCCTCTTTATATTTCTTTTAGTTAGGTTAGTGAAAACAGATACTAGCATAGGTCTTTCATAAAAGCAAAGGGGCATAAGATGAACATTTGAAATGCAGGAGATCCCCTGCATGCTGTCATGGCCAGTAGTGTTGGTTCTAGGGTCAGATAAACCCAGTGCAGGTATCTTGAACTTCTTGGACTTGAACTTAACCTTTCTCTCTAAGCTTCAGAGTCTCCCTCTATAAAATGAGGACAATAACAGAGCCTGCATAATTGAGTTGTGAGGACTCAATGAGATAATGCCTGGCCCACAGTAAGCAGTCAGTGTTTGTTTATAAATTTTTTATTCTTATCACAATAATCCAGGAGTGCAGAGATACAGATGAGAAAGTGCAGACTCAAAAAAGCAAGTAATTTATGTGTAATGTGTAATGTGTAATTTACGTCAATGACTGAGTCAAGGGTGGAGCCTAGATTTAAGCCCGGGGTTGAAGCCCAGTGTACAGCCCGGGGTTGAAGCTGTGGATAATGTCTAGAAAGCCTTCCCGGAGAAGGCAATGGCACCCCACTCCAGTACTCTTGCCTGGAAAATCCAATGGATGGAGGAGCCTGGAAGGCTGCAGTCCATGGGGTCGCTGAGGGTTGGACATGACTGAGCAACTTCCCTTTCACTTTTCACTTTCATGCATTGGAGAAGGAAATGGCAACCCACTCCAGTGTTCTTGCCTGGAGAATCCCAGGAATGGGGGAGCCTGGTGGGCTGCCGTCTATGGGGTCGCACAGAGTTGGACACAACTGAAGTGACTTAGCAGCAGCAGCAGCAGCAGAAAGCCTTCCCATTATTGCCCCCCTGGGCCAGAGTGGGAGGAAGCTGGGTAGGCCAGGTAGCTGGAGAGCAGAAAACAGCACAGGCATCTCACCAGTGGAGTCTGGCTTCCAGGAAATCAGCACACTATGGTGCCCTTGTTTTCTGAGCCACCTACTTAGGGTGACCCAGTAGGCATGGCATGAGTCACAGTGGGGATGAAGAGATCTCTTACTCTTCAGCCAAATTAAAAATGAAAACTGGGCCCAGACAGTCCCTCCTCCCCTTGTCCTAGTCATTAAGCATTAAAGTGCTTGCTAAGGGATAAAGCCTTTATTCGCTGCAGTGATTGCAAAATGTGTCTTCTCTCTGCATCCAAAAGCAGAGGCTTCCAGGTCCCAGAGGTCTCAAAGTGGTGATGGTACGTCTGGAGCCAGGGGGAGGGCCTAGCAGGTGATAAGGTGCTCAACAAAGTTGATGACTCTTCTGTACATCACCAATGGTGCATGATGTTAGGTCCATTAAGAGACATCTCTGCTCTGATTAATTCTCTGTGGTCAGTGAGAACACACAGCCAATGAAGTCCAAATCAGAGGTTTAAGCCTTAGACCAATTCAGTTCATTTTACTAGGACCATGCCCTCTGAGGTGGGACAGGGGGCTCCCTATGTCTGTGAGCACCAGACAGGGGTACACTCTCTACACATTGAACTGGAGGAGAAATGATGCAGAATAGGGGAACAGTAGGGTCCAGTTATTGGAGAAGGCAATGGCACCCCACTCCAGTACTCTTGCCTGGAAAATCCCATGTATGGAGGAGCCTGTAGGCTGCAGTCCACAGGGTTGCTAAGAGTCAGACATGACTGAGCGACTTCACTTTCACTTTTCACTTTCATGCATTGGAGAAGGAAATGGCAACCCACTGCAGTATTCTTGCCTGGAGAATCCCAGGGACGGGGAGCCTGGTGGGCTGCCATCTCTGGGGTCCAGCTATAGGACCAGTACTGGGTTTACATCCTAGCTCTGCCTCTTCCTGGCCTGGGACAAAGATAGATGGCTCTCTGATGTATCATGACTACTAAAGCATACTAAATGAATGAATGAATGAGACATGTTTATAAAAGATCTCACATCTGCTAAAATGTAAAGCAGGCAGGTTGTGAGAATGGAATGGACTATCACACATAGTTAGCACAGTGTCTGGATGGGAGGCAATGACTCCATCTACTTGAAGACAGTAGCTCTGACCTCTCCATGTATGCAAGTTCCAGGTGCATTCAGGCACAACACTGACTGTTAGTAAGTCAAGAGCAGTGTTTTCCTGTCGAAAGCCAGCGCTGAGAACACAGAGGCAGAGCATGGGGGAGACAATGAGGCAGCGAGCAGCCCCCACCAGCATCCCTCCATGCTGTGTGCTTGGGCCGTCCCGCTCTGCAAGGATATGACTGTCAGCAGGGAGCTGCTCCTCTCTCCCTTTCCGTGTTTACGCCTCTCATTGCAGTGATTATGTAGACAGCCTGGAAAATGGGGGCATCTTGGGAGTGCAGCCCTGGGCTCACGGTGCCATGACAACCAGCTTTCCAGCGATCACCCCTAATAAGGGCCACACACTCTCGGTGCCTGCCACCTGGGCAGGGGTTCCCCGGGGAGTCTGGGCTTCTCTCGGAGCAGCTGCACGCAGTTTCTTGTTGGAAACAAATTATGAGAGAGAGAAAAAGCAGGGAGGTGAGAAGTTTAACCTGTGATGTATTGAGTGCACCTAGGGGCCTGCGTCATGTTGCTGAAGCCCACTGGCTATAGGAACACATAAATCCACAGTAGGAGACGTACAGCCCCATGAACCCTTTTGTCACCTCCCCCTGCCCCCCGATAAAGAGAGGGCTATCACAGAGTGAAAGACCAAATACGTGGGCTTGTAAAGCTGGGCCTCGCTGCTACCACATTTCTTCATTAGGCTCCTGTCAAGACACCCACTGCCAGCTCATCATCTTGTCTGGACTGGAGCCGCCCTTTCCTGCTGCCAGCTGGCGACAAGATGCTCAGAGCCCTCCTTCAATAAGTATCTCTCCAGAATGATGTTTCTCCCAAAGACACCCGCCCCACCGGGCTAATAAATGATTAATCCTCACAAAGGGAGGACAGTCAGGCTCCACACGAATAAACTTGCCTGTGGATGGGAGGCCCAGTTCAGCTTTTAGATTGTCAGGTGAGCCCTCTCCCAGACAGGTCCTCACTTCCCCTGTCTTTAGATCACAGATTCCAGCTGAGGCTTCTTCAGGAGAAAGATCTAATCCCAGAGCAAACAAGCAGGGAGCACGTGGTCCTGTGTCCCAGTCTCTCCACGCCTCTGTTTCCTGAGCTGTGCAATGAAGCTCATTCAGGTGGGGAGCATGTGCTGTAGTTACCACTAGGGCTGCCTTTCTGTGGATCCCATTCCCTGAACTAGGATGACTTACTTGTGAATTCTGAATATCTATATATTATATAAAGATTTATTTTAAATATATATATATATATATATTCAGAATTTACAAGTAATGACATGACTGACCAACTAAGCACAGAACAGTAATAATAGGGAAAAGTATGGAAAGTGGCCACATTATCCAGTGAGAGGAAGGAAAGGGTGTGGTGGTGGTCAAGGAAGGCTTCCTGGAAGAGACAGTGAGCCCTGATGGTTGAAGAGGAGTCAGAGAAACAGAGGAGCAGAAATAGAATGGTATTCTGGACTGGTTTTAGCCCCCCAATATTTATGTTGATAGATTAACCCCCAATGTCACAGTTATGAGGCAATAGGACCTTTAGGAGATAATGTGGTCATGCAGGCAGAGCCCTCATGAATAAAACATGTGTGTCCATGGGGACACAACAAGAAAATGACCCTCTGCACCTCAGAGCCGGGCCCTCACCGAAATGTGACCATACTGGCACTCTGCTCTCAGATTTCCAACCTGTAGAACTATGTATTTCTGTTGTCTGTAAGCTACCCAGTCCATGGTATTCTGTAATAGCAGACAGAACTAAGACAGGAAGGGAAAGAGCATGGATCAAGCTCTAGCACATGCTAAGTGCTCCGTAAACATCAGCCATCATTAATAAAGCATGCAAACCAGAGGTCACAAACTGCAGCCCACAGGGCTTACAGGTGACTTCTGTTTAACTGCATCCTAAAAATTCTCAATTAGTCGTTAAAAATGAAGCATCAGAGTTCCAGGGAAAAATTTAGACTTTGAAATGAGATGAACAGGCTACGCCAGACCAACACTTCTGGGTGGTCACAGTCAGCTGGAGCTGAGTGGACACTCCAGTTTGCACAGTCCCTAGCACCCCCTAGCACTCCCTGGTGTGCACCCAGGCATGCTTCGTCTCCTTCACCACCCGATTGGCACCTGGAGAAAGGAGTTCTCTGACCCCAGCAGAAATGACAAATAGGCCAGTCAGGCTGCCATGGAGAGTTTGAGCCAGTGAGAACTGGGCAGTAACACTGGAGTGCTGATCTAGGGCCTGATACGAAGGGCCTTGCATGCCAGGCCCAGTGGGTGGGACTGCTGGCTACTCATGGGGCGTCACTGTAAGTGACATTGCTTTGGGAAGAGTTCTCGTGGGCACAGCAGGGTCACACGCAACCTCATGTTCTGCTGCTAAATCCTGATGGTCCGTGAGCTGCTTGACTTGCTCTGCTTTGCAGTCACCGTGTTCAAGTCTTTCTGGATGGTGTCAGCCCATGCAGGCAGCAACCAGGATGCTGGGAGGAGATGGTGGCTGAGCTGTGACGAACCCAGCCCAGCCTGCTCTGGTCTGCCTTCTGGGCCAGCTGGAGAGGAGCAGCTGCTGAAAGGGAGCAGTCTCTTCAGGGACCTGCAGGCAGAGCCAGCAGCCGCTGGGGCCCAGAAAAGTAAGAGCAGCTGCCCAGAGTCAGTGGGGAGAGCTCATAAACTGTATCTCCCCCTTTATGGGGGCTTCCCTGGTGGCTCGGACGGTAAAGAATCTGCCTGCAATGCAGGAGACCTGGGTTTGATCCTTGGGTTGGGAAGATCCCCTAGAGAAGGAAATGGCAACCCACTCCAGTATGGACTGTCTGGGGAAAGAGGAGTATTAATTTCCTGTTATTACTACATTAAATGACCACACACTTAGTAAACACAGTGACTTGAAACAGTAGAAAGTTATCATCTTACAGTTCCAGAGGTCAGAAGTCCACAGTGTTTATCTTGCTGGGTCTGCAGGGTGGGCTCCTGCTTGGAACTTCTGTGCAGGGGTTGGTGGGGGGAGTGGCGGGAGGTGTCTGCTTCTTGCCTTTTCGAGATTCTGGAGGCAGCCCACTTTCCTGGGCTCCTGGCCCCTTCCCTCCATCTTCCAAGCCAGCAATGGCTGAGTCCCTCTCACACTGCATCCTCTGACACAGCCTCTCCTGCCTCCTCCTCCTCCATACAAAGGGATGCTTGTCATTACACTGGGTACAGCCAGATGATGCAGCTCCAACATAATTGCCCCCATTTTAAAGTCAAGTACTCAACAACCTAATTCCCCTCTGGCATGTAACACAGTCACAGGTTCTGGGGATTAGGATATAGACATCTTTGAAGGGTGGGTGAAAATTAGCAGCTTTTTTTCCTTTAGGTAAAAACAAAAAGCACCCCCCGTCCCTGGCACAAGTAAATGGGCCCACTCCTTGTTGAAGGAAGTGCCAAAGAGCACAAGATCTTTTCCATCCAGCTTACTCTTGTGACCCCAACACCTATCAGAGCACCTCACACCTACCAGTCAGTCAAAATATGTCAGTTGAAGAGTACGTGACACTAGTATTTGTCGCCTTCTGATCATGTGTCAGGCACTGAGCTAGGTGGATTCTGACAACCATGCAAAAACAGGAACAGATGTCTGCATACTGAAAGTATTGAAACTGAATCTTGGTACAAAAACTTGACAAAGACAATCCAGCCTGTAAATGGTGGAGCATGGGTTCCAACCAGATGTCGGCTCCAAAGACTACTGACATCTCCTGTACCAGCAGAGAGACATTCCTTAGTAAGTCTTAGCAAATCTTCCTAAGCAATGATCTCATCTTCCAGCCTTCCCACACAAGCAATCTGTGCTGCTAGTCCCAGGCTCCCATTGTCCCTCAGATATATGTATCACCCAGGCACGAACTCATGCTGGTTCCCCTGTCTAGCACAGGAAGCACCCCTACAACCCCAAAATGTATTCATCGAGAGTAGGCAAGCTCTGGTCTGCAGGTCATGTCTGACCTACCTCCTGCCTTGGCACAACGCCAGCAAAGAATAAGGTTTTTACATTTTTTTTTAATGATTGAGCAAAAAATCAAAAAAGAAGACTGTTTCATGACACATGAAAATTAGATGACATTGAGATTCCAGTGTCCATAAGTAGAGCTTCATTGGAATAGACGCTCATCTGTTTACATATTCTCTCTGCTGCTTTCATGCCACAGAGGCAGGACTGAGCAGTTGCAACAGGGACCAGAGGGCCCTCCAAGCCTAAAATACGTGCTACCTGGCCCTTGACAGGAAAAGTCTGCCAACCTCTGATCTATCTAGAGCTGACTAGTCATTCAAGGTTCAGCTCCCTGTTAAGTCTTACCCAGTCAGAGCAGCCAAGATCGCACCACCCCAGATTGTCTCATCATTTCTGCCCACCTGAGAATTTTAGGTCCATTTTTTTCTATCTAGAAAAAAATGTTTTGACTCATTATATCTTCACTTTGAATAATGATTTATTTTTCAATATTTATTTATTTATTTGGCTGCCTCAGGTCTTAGTGGCAGCACGTGGGATCTTTCATTGCAGCGTAGGGACTCTCTAGCTCTGGTGCGTGGGCTCTGTAGTTGCAGCACATGGACTGAGTTGGTCCACAGCGTGTGGGACTTTAGCTCCCCGACCAGGGATCGAACCTGTGTACCCTGCATTGCAAAGCAGATCTTTAACCACTGGACCACCAGGGAAGTCTCCAAATGATTATTTATTAAAAGAGATGACATTTATGAATTATAATACATGCAGAAATATCATGGAAACAGTTACACAAAGTCAGAGACCACAGTTCTCTCCTAGATGAACTGTTCCTGCTCCATCATGCTATGCATTGTGTTGCTACAGTCTTCACTGTTAAACAATCATCTGTAGGATTAGTGAAGGTCTGTATGAAAAACAAACTGTAAAAGTAGAGCCCACTGGGCTTGGTCATTTCCCAGTTCAGAATCCGCTGAGTCTTCATCGGATCCAAGCTCCAGTCTCCAGCTCATGTCTGGAGACTATGTCATTATGCCCACGGTAGTACAATAGCCACTAATTAAATCTTAAACTTCTCTCGCTGTCCTTAGCTGGATAAAGGCGAGCATTATTGGTCCATGGGCATTCTTACCCACCGTGGGAAAACTGTTGGCCATTTTTCTCGCTGGACAAAATTATTCAATGTGTCTTCTGTATAGTAAAGATTACTGGCTGCATCTCAATCAGTGAGCCTTTCCTCTCCAGGGGCAAAACTGGGGCCTGCACATACCTCTGAAGGAAAATTGCCATCTGCCTTACTCTGTAGGAAGATTGCCAGTTGTATCCCCATTGTGGGGAAACTGTCGGCCGTGTCTCCAAACGGAAAAGCCTGCCAGCTGTGCTTCTGCACAGAAGAAATGTCAGCAGAAGTCGGCGATTTAAAACCCTGTGCGTGATTCTGAGTCTGTTCTTTTTCACCCTCCTCCCCAGTTTCCTTTACTCTCTCTCTCCTGTGCCTGAGTCATCAGAATGGGGGTGGGGTGGGGAGGGGCTGACAGTGTTCAGCACCAAATGAGAGGTGCGTATACTGAGGAAGGTATGTATCAACTGATGGTCCAGAGACAAGCTGTTGTGTATCAAAGGCCCAGATAGAAGACCTAGAAATCGATTTAACAACCAGTAGCTCTTAAGATCTGGTTCCAGTGGAAAAGCACATCAGGCTTCCGGACTCATTGCACAGCAGGCTTGCATTAAGCAGCACCACTTCTGCACTGCTGCTGCCTCCTGTGTTATTGTGGGTACAAGCCCTGTGCTAGGCGCTTGACGTGAAAGATCTCATCTGACCCTCAACCACACTAGAGGGTATATATTCCTCTTATATCTATTTGACAGATAAGGAAAATGAAGCTTGGAAAGATCAAGCCACTTGTCCAAAGCTTCATAACATAAGCAACAGAGCTGAATTTCCACCCAGACCCGCTAAGCTTGGAGCTGCCTGTGTGCTCAGCCCCCACACTACGGGATAGAGGCGTGGGGCCCCCTCCTGACCCTCCATCGTGGGCGTGAGTTCCTGTGCAGTGTCCAGTGTGAGGTCCAGAAGGAGGAGCCGGCCCAGGATCAGCCTTTACCTGTGGTCTCCCTCCATTCTTTCTTCTGCTGTCCCCAGACTGCTCCCAGCACACAGCATGCCTCCTTTCTCCTTTTGCCCCACTTATCATAAATGTAGTTTTAGGTTTCTCCAAAGTCAGCAGTTTCCTTCTTAACTCTTCCCCTCTCTGATCTGTGGTTTTGACTCTTTCCCATGATTCCAGTATCTTATTCAGGTGGCCAGTCATCTGAACAGCCCTGGGCCAGGCACCATGAAGGATAACATCATGGTGCTTTCTGGCTCCATGGAGAGGTATACACGTTAGAACACAAAACACTGTCTGTACCAGACACCTAATATAGCCTATAGGATTTGAAAGGAAGTGTCAGTGCTTTTTAAGAAAAATTTTATTGGAGCAAAGTTGCTCTACAATGTTGCATTAGTTTCTGCTGTACAGCAAAGTGAATCATCTATGTTGTTCAGTCTCTAAGTCATATCCAACTCTTTGGGACCCCATGGACTGCAGCACACCAGGCTTCCCTGTCTTACTCTCTCCTGGAGTTTGCTCAAACACATGTCATTGAGTTGATGATGCCATCCAACCATCTCATCCTCTGTTGTCCCCTTCTCCTCCTGCCCTCAATCTTTCCCAGCATCGGGGTCTTTTCCAATGAGTCAGCTCCTCATATCAGGGGGCCATAGTATTGGAACTTTAGCTTCAGCATCAGTTCTTCCAACGAATATTCAAGGTTGATTTCCTTTAGGGTTTAATACATACATCCCCTCATTTTTGGATTTCTTTCCCATTTAGGTCACCACATAGCACTGAGTAGGGTTCCCTGAGCTATACAGTAGGTTCTCATTAGCTACCTATTTTATACCTAGTATCAATAGTGTGTGTGTGTGTGTGTGTATCAATCCCAATCTCCCAATTCATCCCACCCCTCCCTTTTCCCCCTTGCCATCCATCTGTTTGTTCTCTACATCTGAGTCTCTATTTCTATTTTGTAAATAAGATCATCTATATACCATTTTTCTAGATTCCACCAATGCACATTAATGTATGATATTTGTGCTTCTCTTTCTGACTTTCTTCATTCTGTATGACAGTCTCCAGATCCATCCACATCTCTACAAATGACCCAATTTCATTCCTTTTTATGGCTGAGTAATATTCCACTGTGTATATGTACCTCATCTTCTTTATTCATTTCTCTGTTGACTGTAGCATGATAACCCAAAGTAGATTCTGAGGAGGTCTGTTCTGGAGAGATATTGGGTTGCAAGTCATTTTTCAAGAAAAATGGGGGCAGGGAGGTGGTTTGATTCAATAAGATTTGAAAGCAGGATTAAAGCAGCGGTTTTCAACCAGGGGCAATCATGGCCTTGGGATTTGGCAATCTTTGGAGCCGTGTTACTCTCTCCATACATCCCTTCCTCTCCTTCCTCCCCTCTCCCTGTGTCCATAAGTCTGTTCTCTATGTCTGTGTCTCCATTGCTGCCCTGGAAATAGATTCATCAGTACCATCTTTCTAATCCATATAAATGTGTGAGTATGTAATGTTCATTTTTCTCTTTCTTACTGACTTCACTCTGTATAATAGGCTCTAGGTTCATCTGCCTCATTAGAACTGACTCCAATGTGTTCCTTTTTATGGCAGAGTAATATTCCATTGTATATGATGTACCACAGCTTCTTTATCCATTCATCTGTCGATGGACAGCTAGGTTGCCTCCATATCCTAGCTATTGTAAATAGTGCTGCAGTGAATGCTGGGGTACATGTGTCTTTTTCAATTTTGCTTTCCTCAGGGTATATGCCTAGGAGTGGGACTGCTGGGCCATAGGGATGCTGGGAGGGATTGGGGGCAGGAGGAGAAGGGGACAACAGAGGATGAGATGGCTGGATGGCATCACCGACTCGATGGACGTGAGTTTGAGTGAACCCTGGGAATTGGTATTGGACAGGGAGGCCTGGCGTGCTGCGATTCATGGGGTCGCAAAGAGTCGGGCACGACTGAGTGACTGAACTGAACTGATGGTGGTTTTATTCCTAGTTTTTTGAGGAATCTCCATACTGTTTTCCATAGTGGCTATATCAATATATCAACATACATTCCCACCAACAGTGCAAGAGGGTTCCCTTTTCTCCACACCCTCTCCAGCATTTATTGTAGATTTTTTTATGATGGCCATCCTGACCCATGTGAGGTGATATCTCATTGTAGTTTTGATTTGCATTTCTCTAATCTTGAGAGTCCCTTGGACTGCAAGAAGATCCAACCAGTCCATTCTAAAGGAGATCGGTCCTGGGTGTTCTTTGGAGGGAATGATGCTAAAGGTGAAACTTCAGTACTTTGGCCACCTCACGAGAAGAGTTGACTCATTGGAAAAGAAAGACTGATGCTGGGAGGGATTGGGGGCAGGAGGAGAAGGGGACGACAGAGGATGAGATGGCTGGATGGCATCACCGACTTGATGGACATGAGTTTGAGTGAACTCCGGGAGTTGGTGATGGACAGGGAGGCCTGGCGTGCTGCAGTTCATGGGGTCGCAAAGAGTCGGACATGACTGAGTGACTGAACTGAACTGAAGGGCCTGAAACATAATAAGCTTCCCATAAACAGTAATTATTAATAGCATTGAATATCATTGCTGAATGAATGGAAGAAATTCATGGAGCTAATATTAAGACTTGGATAAGCATAGACATGTAATGAACTGCAGTGCTGTGCAGGTAGGCATGTTATGTATATCCTGGTCTCTGCATTCTACATGAATATGTGATGCGTTGATTAAACATTATCTTTTTTCATTTCACCTCCACCTTCTGGGGCTGTCACTTTAAGGCTTTACAATGCTGCCACACTGGCCTTCCAATATGCCTAACATTTGGAGAACATATTCCTAGGTATAACCTTGTAATACTCTTTTACATATTTACATCATTTAAATAGCCCCCAGGTTCTGTAGTCTTCAGTCCAAAATTCTCAAAAGAGTCTTTTTTTATCGAAGTGTAGTTAACTTACAATGTGGTGTTAATTTTAGGTGTACAACAAAGTGAATCAGTTATACATATATATTATTTTTCTATTCTTTTCCATTATAGTTTATTACAGGATAATGAATATAGTTCCCTGTGCTTGTTGCTTATCTATTTTCTATTTAGTAGTTTGTATCTGCTAATCCCAGACTCCTAATTTAATCCTCCCTCCAGGCTTCTCTCTCTCTCTGGTAGTCGCTCAGTCGTGTCTGATTCTTTGTGACCCCATGGACTATAGCCTGCCACGGCTACAGTCTTCTCTGTCCATGGAATTCTCCAGGCAAGAATACTGAAATAGGTAGCCATTCCCTCTTCCAGGGGATCTTCCTGACCCAGGGACTGAACCCAGGTCTCCTGCATTGCAGGCAGATTATTTACTGCCTGAACCTCCAGGGAAGCCCCCCAAGAGGCTTAGTAAGTGAAATATGATCGGCTAATACAGAATCAGTGCATGCTTTTCATGATAAAAATATCAGCAGCTGATATTTACTGAGGACCTGCTATGTGTCAAGCAACATGCATGCCTATTCTACAGCTGGGAAAATGGAATCTCAGAGTAGAAAAGAAAATGTGAGCAGCTGATAAGTGACAGAGGCAGGAATTGACTACCATGAGTGTGCAGTTTTGCCAAGTCCTTCCCATTTACCCACTCTAGCTGTCCAGATGCACTGGGTAGGGCATGACCAAGCCTCAGGGCCATCATTCCTCTCTCTGTGGGGATGTTTGTATGGAGCATGCCTGGAGTTTCTAAGTCCCTGGTCCTACTGAGATTACCTTGCAGAGAAACTAAGGTGAAAATCTAGTATCCAACTATGAGGACACCAGTCAGAGTCCAGGGGCCTTGTTAGTGCTTACCAAGAGGTAAGGGCACAGACTGAGACATTGGGTCAGAAATGGTATCGAGTTCATGTTTTTCTGTTTCAATGAGTTTTTTAATTCTCAAGTTCAATTCTGATTGATCAGGTTTTTTCTGTTGTTGCTGTGAAAATTAATATTTTGGTTTGGCTCATGGTATAATTCAGCAAGGTTTGGAAGACAATTCATTAGATTATATTAGATTTTCTACAAAGAATTTGGGTTAATTTTTTATTTTATATTGGGGTATAATTGATGAACAAAGTTGTGTTAGTTTCAGGTGTACAACAAAGTGATTCAGTTATACATATATGTATAGCTAGTCTTTTCACATTTAGATTATTACAGATATTGAGCAGAGTTTCCTGTGTCATACAGCAGGTCTTTGTTGGTCATCTCTTTTAAATATAGTAGTCTATATATACGTCAGTCCCAAACTCTCAATGTATTCGTCACTCCCTTCCCCTTTGGTAACCCATAAGTTTGTTTTCAAAGTCTGTGAGTCTGTTCCAGTTTTGTAAATAAATGCACTTGTGTCATTTTTTTGGATTCTGAATGTAAATGATATCACATGATATTTGTCTTTCTCTGACTTACCTCACTTAGTATGATAATCTTCAGGCCCATCCATGTTGCTGCATATGGCATTTCATTCTTTTTAATGGCTGAGTAATATGCGATTATATATATGTACATCATTATGCATTCATCTGTTGGTGGACATGTAGGTTACTTCTGTGTCTTGGCTATGTAAACAGTGCTTTTTTGTGGTATCTTTGCTCTTGGTATCACGGTGATGGTGGCCTCGTAGAACGAGCTTGGGAGTGTTCCTTCCTGTACAGTTTTTGGGAAGAGTTTCAGAAGGATATGGTGTTAACTCTTCTCTAAGTGTATAATAAAATTCACCTGTGAAGCCATCTGTTCCTGGACTTTTATTGGGAATTTTTTAATCACAAGTTCAATTTCAGTACTTGTGATTGGTCTGTCCATATTTTCTATTTCTTCCTGGTTCAGTCTTGGGAGATTGTACCTTTCTAAGAATTTGTCCATTTTATTGGATTTGGTTGCTCGTAGTAGTTTCTTATGATCCTTTGTATTTCTGTAGTGTCCATTGTAACTTTTCTTTTTTAAGGAAAATTGCTTTACAATACTGTGTTGGTTTCTGCCATACATCAACATGAATCAGCCTCAGGTATACCTATGTCCCATCCCATCTCACCCCCATTGTAACTTTTTATTTCTAATTTTACTGATTTGAGCCCTCTCTGTTTTTCTTAATGAGTCTGGCTAAAGGTTTATAGAGTTTATTTATCTTTCCAAAGAATTAGCTTTTAGTTTCATTGATCTTTTCTATTTTTTTCATCTATTTCATTTATTTCTGCTCTAATCTTTATGGTTTCTTTCCTTCTACTAACTGGGTTTTGTTCCTCTTTCTCTAGTTGCCTTAGGTGTAAGGTTATGTTGTTTGAGATTTTTTTTGTTTCCTGAAGTAAGACAATATTGCTATAAACTTCGCTCTTAGACATTTTTTATTTTGTATTGGAGTATAACCAGTTAACAACAAACAATGTGATGGCTTCAGTGAACAGTGAAGAGACTTCGCCATACATATACATGTATCCATTCTCCCCCAGACCCCCTCCCATCCAGGTTGCACATAACATTGAGCAGAGTTCCCTGTGCTGTAAGCAGGTCCTTGTTGGTTATCAGTTTTAAACATAGCAGTGTGTACATGTCCATCCCCAATCCCCTAACTATCCTTTCCCTCCAGCCTTAACCCGCCCCCTGCCCCCAGCAGCCCCAGCTCGCCTGTTAGAACTGCTGCTGTGTTCGGGATCCTCGTGCTTTCATTTTCATCTGTCTCTAGGTATCTGTTTACTTCTTCTTTGCCTTCTTCAGTGACCCACTGGTTGTTTAGTAGCATATTGCTTAGCCTCCTTGTGTTTGCGGCTGTTTTACTGCAGTTTTTTTTCTTATAGTTGATTTCTAGGCATTTAGCATTGTGGTTGGAACAATGCTTGATATGATCTCAATTTTCTTAAATTTACCAAGGTTCCCCCTCTGGTTGCCAGACCCCAAGGCTGGGGAGCCTGTCATGGGGCCCAGAGCTTTCCATCCTGTGGCAGAACTTCTGTAGTATAATGATTCTCCAGTTTGTGGGTCGTCCACCCAGACGACCTTATCGTGATTTCACTCCTCCTACCATCTCATAATGGCTGCTGCTGTGGATTTAGAATATCTTTTTGGTAGGTTCCAGCATCTTTTTTGTTGATGGTTGTGATTTTGGTGTTTTCATAAGAAGAGGTGAGATTACATCCCTCCACTCCACTATCCTGTCTCCACCTCTAGATTTTCTACAAAGAATTTGTTTTTGTTTTTTTATTTTATTTTTAAACTTTAGATAATTGTATTAGTTTTGCCAAATATCAAAATGAATCCGCCACAGGTATACATGTGTTAATTTGATAGCCACTCTGTAAGAGCATTGAATGGGCAGGAAGAGAAACTCCTGGGGGACGAGTTACTCAGTAACCTGCAGGTTGATGTTTTGTTTAGCCTAAAACTGTGATAGAAGCACTTATCAAGCCGAACCATACTCAACTACCATTATGGTAGGTCAAAAATAATTAAATGTAGGTAAATATGTATAGCTCAATGTCATGCAAGCTAACCACTTATAAGGCAAAGATTTTGTTAAATTATCTAGCTTTGGTTCCAATCAAGCAAAAAAAATTGTTTAATTTTTTATTGAAGGATAAATTGCTTCACAGAATTTTGCTGTTTTCTGTCAAAACGCAACATGAATCAGCCACAGGTATACATATATCCCCTCCCTTCTGAACCTCCCTCCCATCTCCCTCCCCATCCCACCCCTCCTGGTTGATACAGAGCCCCTGTTTGAGTTTCCTGAGCCATACAGCAAATTCCCGTTGGCTATTTATTTTACATATGGTAATGTAAGTTTCCATGTTACTCTTTCCATACATCTCACCCTCTCCTCCCCTCTCCCCATGTCCATAAGTCTATTCTCAGTTTCTCCACTGCTGCCCTGTAAATATTCTTTAGTACCATTTTTCTTAATTCTATATATATGCATTAGAATACAATATTTATCTTTCTCTGACTCACCTCACTCTGTGAAGGTTCTAGGTTCATCCACCTCATTAGAATGGACTCAAATGTGTTCCTTTTTATTGCTGAGTAATATTCCATTGTGTATATATACAACTTCTTCATTCCTCTGTCGATGGACATATAGGTTGCTTCCTGCTTCCATGTCTAGCTGTTGTAAATAGTGCTGCAATGAACAATGGGATACATGTGTCTTTTTCAATTTTGGTTTCCTCAGGGTATATACCTAGGAGTGGGATTGCTGGGTCATGTGGTGGTTTTATTCCTAGTTTTTTAAGGAATCTCCATACCATCTTCCATAGTGGCTATATCAATTTACATTCCACCAACAGTGCAAGAGGGTTCCCTTTTCTCCACATCCTCTCCAGTATTTATTGTTTGTAGAGTTTTTGATGATGGCCATTCTAACAGGTGTGAGGTGATATCTCATTGTAGTTTTGATTTGCATTTCTCTTAATAATGAGCGAATTGAGCATCTTTTCATGTGTTTGTTAGCCATCTGTATGTCTTCTTTGGAGAAATGTCTATTTAGGTCTTTTCACCTACTTTTTGATTGGGTTGTTTGTCTTTCTGATATTGACTTGGTCGAGCTGCTTTTATATTTTGGAAATTAATCCTTTGTCAGTTGTTTCATTTGCTATTATTTTCTCCTATTCTGAAGGTTGTCTTTTCACCTTGCTTATAGTTTCCTTTGCTGTGCAAAAGCTTTTACGTTTAATCAGGTCCCACTTGTTTACTTTTGTTTCTATTTCCATTACTCTAGGAGGTGGGTCATAGAGGATCTTGCTTTGATTTATATCATCAAGTGTTCTGCCTATGTTTTCCTCTAAGAGTTTTATAGTTTCTGGTGTTACATTTGTGTATGGTGTTAGGAAGCATTATAAATTCATTCTTTACATGTAGCTCTCCAGTTTTCCCAGAACCATTTATTGAAGAAGCTGTCTTTGCCCCATTGTATATTCTTGCCCACTTTGTCAAAAACAAGGTACCCATGCAGTGCATGGGTTTATTTCTTGGCGTTCTATCTTGTTCCATTGGTCTATATTTCTGTTTTTGTGCCAGTACCATACTGTCTTGATGACTGTAGCTTTGTAGTATAACCTGAAGTCAGGAAGGTTGATTCCTCCAGCTCCATTCTTCTTTCTCAAGACTGCTTTGCGATTCAGGGTCTTTTGTGTTTCATATGAATTGTGAAATTTTTTGTTCTAGTTCTGTGAAAAATGCCATTGGTGATTCAATAGGGATCACACTGAATCTGTAGATTGCATTTGGTAGTATAGTCATTTTCACAATATTGATTCTTCCTACCCAGGAACATGGAATCTCTCTCCATCTGTTTATGTTGTCTTTCTTTCATTAGTGTCTCATAATTTTCTGTGTACAGTTCTTTTGTCTCCTTAGTGAAGTTTATTCCGAGATACTTAATACTTTTTGTTGCAGTGGTGAATGGGATTGATTCCTTAATTTCTCTTTCTGATTTTTTATCGTTAGTAAATAGAAATGCAAGTGATTTCTGTGTATTGATTTTATATCCTGCAACTTAAGCAACAAATGTTTATTGAACATTTATGTGCAAAACCCTCAGTACAAAGATAAAACACAAAATTCTGCCTTCAAGCAGCTCACATCCTAGGTGAGATAAGCTGTGGATTGTTAAATACTAATGTGAAAAATGATGCTTTCTTTGGGAGAGAACCCAAGCAAATGGTAAGTGAACGGGCCAGACCAAGTGTGGTAGGACTTCAGAGAAAAGATCATTTGGTCTAAAATAATATGTAAGTAAAAGATGAGGCATATGAATCAAGCAGAATATGACACAATTGAAGGAACCATCAGGACATAAAAATGGGAAATATCCAGAGGTATGGTGTACATCCAGTTTGAACTAGAGAAGTTCAAAAAAAGGTTAGAAAGATGAATTACGGCAGCTTAATAAGCTGCAGTGTCTTTTATTCCTGTAAGTGCTTTCTTTATTCCCGTAAGTGAAAGTCAGCTGAATCTATGGGAAAAGCAGTGCAGCAACTGGATACCAGAGCAAATAGAAAACACAGACAAAAGACATTGTAGCCAGAGTTTACCTATGAGACTGAGGCTCAGGAAAGTTAAATAACTTGCCCAAGGTCACACAGCTAGACAATGGTAGTCTGACCTTAAGCTTAAGGCAGTCTGGCAGCAAAGTCCCACTATTAAACATCATGATCCAAGAGAGGTGAATACATATGTTCACATGAAAACTTGTACATGAATATTCATAGCAGCATTATATGGTATATAATATATAGTATAAAATATATGTATAGTATGATTCCATTCATGTAAAATTTTTAGAATAGGCAATTTCATAAAACAAGAAAATAGTGTTTGCCTAGGGCTGCAGAAATTAGGGAACGGGAGTAAGTGCTAATGGGTATGAAGTAGTTCAGGGTTTTTTGTGGGGGGAGGAGATGATGCAAATGTCCTAAATTTAGGCTTTGTTGATGATTGCATGGTTGGTGGTATTATCTTTAATATAATCACATAAACTGTAAAATTTAGATGAGTAAATTCTATGGTATATGAATTACATCTCAAAAAAGTAGAAAAAAAAATTTTAAGCATCTAAGAAGACTATATTTTGGTATGTAGCAATGTATACCATTGCTGGTATCACAATGATACCAGCGACCATGGGGAAATGTGAAACAGAGTTTGTGCAGTCAGCTCTGTGAACAGAACAAGTCCCGTGAGAGTCCTTCCATGAGAAACATGATATAGAAACCAGTGACAGTTTGTTCTACTGCCAGGGAGCTGACAGGTCTGCGCGCCCGATTCCAACCCTAAGTTAGATGGTTGCCTTTCTAGCTGGCCCAAACACGTTCACATCAGTTAATAAGGAGGTACTAAATTTGTTCTCTTTTGCTTTTTGTTCTGCAGTTTTTGAAGAGCCAGAAGATCCAAGCAACAGGTCATTTTTCTCTGAAATTATCTCTTCAATTTCGGATGTGAAGTTCAGCCACAGTGGGAGGTATATCATGACCAGAGACTATCTGACCGTCAAAGTCTGGGATCTCAACATGGAAAACCGCCCCATCGAGACTTACCAGGTACAGACCCCCACCCACCCACACGTACACTGGGCACTTGAGGGTTCCGAGTCAGCCTCTGCCTGCAGGGGCTTACAATGTAGAGCAAAAGACACAGTGAGCCACTTCAATATCCAGAAATAGCTGGTAGGCAGGTCAGTGTAAGTTTGGATAGATCTAACCTAAATGAGGGAAAAGGCATGGCACCCCACTCCAGTACTCTTGCCTGGCGAATCCCAGGGATGGGGGAGCCTGGTGGGCTGCAGTCCATGGGGTTGCACAGAGTCGGACACGACTGAAGCGACTTAGCAGCAACCTAAAGGAAAGGTCAGAACTACCCTGAGGCCCTAGGGATTACAGGCTGGGAAGAGGGAATGGATCTGGCAAGAGAAGTTGGAGAAAAGTGCTGGTAAAATGGGTGAGAAACTGAGAGGTGTCCTGGAAGCCAACTGGAGAAACCATCTCAAGGAGGAAGTCACCAACTGCTGAACGGTGTTGTTGAGTCAAGAGAGGACTGAAAAAGGGCCACTGGATTTAGTGACATGGAAATTGTCAGGTGACAGAGTGAAGCCGTAGGAATAAATGTCTGATTGGAGTGGGTTCAAGAGAGATCATAAATGGAGGATGTGAATGTAGTGAAATTTGGAAAGAGATTTTGCAGAGAAATCAGGTAGTAGCTGGAAGAGGATGCAGGATTGAGGAAGGCATCATAGTTTGTTTTAGGGTGATAGAAAGAAGCCAGTAAAGAGTGGACTAACTGAAGCAGTCAGCTTCTCAAGGGAACATACTCCGTTGCAGAATTAGATATAGATGAGATGGACCATTCATCCATCAAAGGAAAGAGAGAAGAGTAAAACCAGCTACAGATGCAGATTTGTGATGGGAACATACAGATGGTTTCTGCTTCTATTTTCCAGTCAAATAAGAAGCAAGATCATTAGCTGAGTGAGAAAGGAAAGTGTAAAATATTCCTCTAAAAGAGCAAATTGACTAGGGCACTATGGTAGGGTTGCAATGGGATCCACTTATTTGTATATTTTAAGTAAGACAAATCTGTGTGTATGTTTCTTTCCAGCCACATGAGCCTGCTTGGTTCAGGTAAGGAAGGGCAGAAAGTTAGATTTAACCGGTGGTGGGCTTTTACCAAGTAACTACAAGGTAAGGAGGGAAAAAGCCAAGTTTGTTGAAGGTATTGATTAAAGGAGTGATTGGAATGAGGGGCCACTGAATCTAAGGTAGGTTAGAAGGAAAATGAAGAACTGATAGAACCAAGACACTAAGGGCTTGAATTAAAATGCTAGGAGTCAGCAATAGAGTGATATTTATTAGACAAATACAGTTAGTGATGACAAGGCTCATAAAATGACCACAAAAGCAAAGGACAAAACTCATTGAAAAGAATGAGGCTAAGAGTCCAGAGTGAATTTCTAAGAATGATGGCGGGAATAGTGATGGAAGAGAGATTGAGGCACTAGAGTGGCTTCCAAGCACGAGGCAGAGGGACTGTTAAGAAGGATGGGGAGCAGGAAGTAGTGTTTGATGGCATGATTTTGAAGGAGCTGAGGCACAAATGATGGTCCAGAGGAACACAGAGCCCACTCACCTTGGCACAGGAAAGCAGAAGTCCAGCTGCCACATGAGAGGCCTCGAGAGAAGCAGGAAATGTTCAGAGAGGAGGTTGAGGACACTGAGGACTCTGATGGCTGACTGTGATGCTGCAAAAGGTTTGGGGGCCAGAACTGCAGAGGAGGTGGAGGTAGCCTGGTTAACCCCTGTGGTTTACCTTGTGGTTCAGATAGCATCCCCTCTGAGCTGGCAGTCTTACTCTCCCCTAACCCTTGCCCTCAGGCTCCTGCTAACGGCCCAACCATTTGGTATTAAGTGTGGGAACTAGAAGCTAGGAGAGTGTTGCTGACAGAGGTGTGGGCTGCTGGAGAGCCCCAGCTAGAGAAGAGTGGATTAGGCACCGTGGGGGAGCAATTGGTACTTTAATTTTTTATTACACCACATTCATTACCAGGATCATAGTAAGTAAAGAAAAGAATACTTGTATAGAGATAGGTTTTAAGCATAACTAGTAAAGTAAGAATTAAAAACTGAACTGTTAAAACTATGTTTTAATTATTCCTAAGTAAGCATTGGGGCTTCCCTATTAGCTCAGTTGGTAGAGAATCTGCCTGCAATGCAGGAGACCCGGGTTCGATTCCTGGGTCAGGAAGATCCCTTGGAGAGGGGAAAGGCTACCCACTCCAGTATTCTGGCCTGGAGAATTCCAGGGACTGTATAGTCCATGGGGTCGCAAAGAATCCGACACGACTGAGCGACTTTCACTTCTGAGTAAGCATTACCCTGGAGATGAGCTTGACTTTCTCAATGGATCTGAAACTGACTTTTCTTCCAAAATGAAAGCTTCATTTTTGTGGCTGCTTTTTCAACAGCAGATTTCTCAGCTAATCTATGGTACTTTTATTTTAGACAAAGACTTAACAACAAAGCTAGCTAGCTGTGCCGTAAAGTGATTAGCATTTTAAACTCATGGTTCTCAAACTACATTTAGCAAGTGGTAAGCTTAGAAATCTTTGTAGAAATCTTTGTAGAATACTAAGAAATAGAACCCATGTATGGAAATTAATGCAAAAATTTATTTTAGATGGTGTATTTGAAAGCAATCTAGTTAAGTTTATATACCATATCAAAGGTGGTAATACACTATATCAGAAATGGTAAACAGACTCCTTAAGTGAGTGTCTGGAACACGATTAAAAGAGATTTTAAGGTCAGCAGGCTCCACAAGTACATGATGTGA
Source organism: Bos mutus (assembly GCF_027580195.1). Taxonomy (NCBI): domain Eukaryota; kingdom Metazoa; phylum Chordata; class Mammalia; order Artiodactyla; family Bovidae; genus Bos; species Bos mutus. The sequence continues at coordinate 97,530,852 of NC_091623.1, read as the reverse complement.
GAATCTCTGTGTTGGGAGACTCGGCCTAGTGTCAAGAAGGCCATACCCAAGCTCACTGGAACAGAGCGAAGAAACAGTATTTGGAACATGCAGAGAAAAGCATCAGATAGGATGAGTCTTAAGGTAAGGCATCCACGTGAGTGCGAGTGCACTGAGAGGGAGAAACAGTTGGCTAAGCAGGTTTCCACGGTACAGGCTTCTCGGAGATGTTTCTTGTGTCTGTGTCTTACCTTTTTCTCTCCTTTGATGGTGAACAGTTGATGTGAAAAAGAAACGTTAGGCAGAGAACAACAGAATATATATGGAGCATACCTTCATAGTCCATAATCTTCTCCTGTAGATGTCCTCACCTGGAGGTAGTCAGGAGCTCCCAGAGGGTAGAGGCTGGAAAGTGAAAATAAGTGTTCAGACTAGGTTTTCCCTTTGAATCTTTCCTGACTTTTAAGGTTTGGAGAACCTTTGTGCTGGGAGACTCTATTGGTTTGTTCTTCTGTTTCAGGGATTGACAAACTGTTCCTATAAAAGGTTGTCTTTTAAGTCCTAGAGTTCTTGGTGAGGTGATTCCTGCAATAAGAGGCCCACAATTTCAAAGTGCACATGCTTTGTTTGATAATTATCACTCACCTGTAGGGTTTCTGTAAGACAAGGCCAAAGGCGAATGGTCAGGGGACAGGCTGAGCAGGACCTCAAATGGCACACCGCTGCCCAATTTATAACCCTTAATGCTCTGCCCCCTTTAATCCTAATTATTTAAGGCGCTATTTGGTACTTCCCCTACCAAAAACAAATTTGGGGTGCTTACGATAAAATAAAATAATATTCTAGTCCTCTCTTATAATTTTATAATTCCTTGATCACTGCAGAACTCTGAGAAGCCTGCATGATATAAACCTGCTTAACCAAGTGTTTCTCCCTGCTCAGAACACTCATGGGTATGCCTTACCTTAAAAGTGCTCTGTACAGCTGGTAGGAATGTAAACTCTTACAGCCACTGTAGAGAATAGTATAGAAGTTCATTGCAAAACTAAAAAGAGAGTTACCATATGACTGAACAATCCCATTCCTGGGCATACATCTAGAGAAAATCATAACTTGAAAAGATACATGCACCCCCACATAGAACTACTTACAATAGCTAAGACATAGAGGCAGCCTAACTATCCATCACCTGTTGCTGATGAATGGATAAGGAAGGTGTGGGGTGTGTGTATATATATACACACATACATACCATCATATATATGCACAGGGATATTACTCAGCCATTTGCAGCAACATGGATGTTCCTAATATTATCATAGTAAGTAAAGCAAGCCAGAGAAAGACAAATATTGTATGTTATCACTTATATGGGGATTTTTAAAAAATGATAGAAATAATTTATACACAAAACAGCAATAGTCCCACAGATGTAGAAAACAAATTTATGGTTACAAAATGGGGAAAGGGGAGATAAATTTGGAGTCTGGGATGAACATAAATACACTGCTGCTGCTAAGTCGCTTCAGTCGTGTCCGACTCTGTGCGACCCCATGGACTGCAGCCTACCAGGCTCCCCCGTCCCTGGGATTCTCCAGGCAAGAACACTGGAGTGGGTTGCCATTTCCTTCTCCAATGCAGGAAAGTGGAAAGTGAAAGGGAAGTCGCTCAGTCGTGTCCGACTCTTAGCGACCCCATGGACTGCAGCCTACCAGGCTCCTCCATCCATGGGATTTTTCAGGCAAGAGTACTGGAGTGGGTTGCCATTGCCTTCTCCGATAAACACACTAATATATAAATAAAATAGATAATCAAGAAGGTCCTACTGAATAGCACAGGAAACTATATTCAATATTATACAATAACCTGTATAGGAAAAGAATCTAAAAAACAATACATAATGTATATGTATAACTGAATCACTGTGCTGTACACCTGAAATTAGCACAACATTGTAAATCAACTCTAATATAAAATCAAAATTTTTTTTTTAAATTGTAAGGACTGGTCTTATGGGAAGGAACCCTGTCATCAATTACTAGCACCTCGCCTGAGCAGGGAGATACACAAGGGATAGTTCTAGGTGTCTTCATACATCTATCGGTTGATCTCAAGCATGTTTCCAGGAAGAAGAAGCTGTAGCCTTAGGTATTAATATAATGAACCACTTTCACATTTTCCTATAGAATAGGGGTTGACAAACTGAGACCTGTGGGCCAAATCCAGCCCCGCATCTGTTTTTTGAAAAGCAGTTTTATTGAAACAGCACACCTGGTCATTTACCGATTGTCTACGGTTGCCTACAAGGGCAGAGTCAGGTCATTGTGACAGAGACTATATGGCTCACAAAGCCTAAAATATTTATTGTCTGACCCTTTACAGGAAAAGTTTGCCAACCCCTGAAATAGAAGAACAAACCAATAGAGTCTAACCTTGCCAGGCCTAGAGTGGTCTATCAGCTATACACAGCAGGCTCCACAAGTACGTGAAGGGAGAACCTCTGTGTTGGGAGACAGCCTAGTGTTAAGAGGGCCATACCCAAGCTCACAGGAGCAGAGCAAAGACGCAGTATTTGGAACATGGAGAGAAGCATCTAATACGACAGGCTTTAAGTTCCCTCTTACTCTGCTCTCCACATGCTTCTTGTGTCTGAGTCTTACCTTTTTCTCTCCTCTGATGGTGAATAGTCAGTGTTCTTTGCTGAAGATTTCTTTTTATGACAGAATATATATATGCAGCATACCTTCATACTTAATGATCTTCTCCTGTAGACGTCCTCACTTGGAATTAGTCAGGAGCTCCCAGAATATAGATGCTTGAAGGAGAAAATAAAGGCTCAGACTGTGCTGTTCCTTCCCATCTTTTGTCTTTTAACACTTAGTCATAGAGTTCTTGGTGATGTGGTTCCTGCAATAATAATAATAGTGATAACAGGCCCACACGTCCACTCACCTGTAGTGTTTCTGTTAAAAAAAAAAAAAAAGAGCCAAAGGGGAATGGTTAGGGGTCAAGAATGGTTCACAAAAAAAGGCACAGGCTAAGCCAGATCTTAAAAGGCACACTACTGCCCAATTTATAACCTTACTGCTCTACATCCTTCAATCCTAATTATCTTTGGGGCAGTATTTGGCTCTCCCCCTACTAAAAACAGATATTTGGGGTGCTTATATTAAAATAAAATAATATTCTATTCCCCTCTTATAATTTATAATTCCTTGATCATTGCAGAACTCTTGAGAAGTCTGCTTAGCCAAGCATTTCTCCCTGCTCAGAACACTAGTTACGTATGCCTTTGCTATAGAAGTGCTCTGAACAGTTGGTGGGAATGCAAATGAGTACAGCCACTGTGGTGAGCAGTATGGAAGTTCCTTAAAAATATGAAAAGATAGTTACCATATAACCCTGCAGTCCCACTCCTGGGCATACATCTGGAGAAAATCATGATTTGAAAAAACACATGCACCCCACGGTTCCTAGCACTGTTTACAATAGACAAGACATGAAGGCAAACTAAACGTCCATCTTGAGTCACTGATGAAGGATAAAGAACATGTGGTGTGTGTGTATACACACACAATGGAATACTACTCCAGCCACTTGCAGTATGTTTAGACATAGAGAAATGAAATAAGCCAGAGAAAGGTTAACATGATGATATTTTTAACAAGGATTCAAAAAAATGATATAAATGAACTCATATACAAAAGAGAAATAGACCCACAGACATAGAAAACAAATTTATGGTTACCAAATGAGAAAGGGAGGGGATAAATTTGGAGTTTGGGTTTAACATATACACACTGCTATATATGTATATAAAATAACCAAGAAGTTCCTACTGAATAGCACAGGGGACTATATTCAATATTATATAATAACCTATATGGGAAAAGAATCTGAAAAAGATAGATACATGTATGTATGTAACTGAATCACTCTGCTGTACACCTGAAACTAACACAACATTGTAAATCAACTATAAAACATTTTATAAATTTTATACTCCAAAATAAAATAAAAATGAAAATGAAAAAGATTATAAGGACTGCTCCAGCGTGTAGGAATTCTGTCATTAACTACTAGCACCTTCCCTGAGCAGGGAGACATACAGGTGATACTCCTAGGTCTCTTCATACATCCCCATCAGCTCATCTCAAGCATGTTTCCAGGAATACGAAGCTGTAGCATTAAGCATGATGACCTAGTTTCATCTTTTTCTATGAACAGGGGTTGACCAACTATGACCTGTGGGCCAAATCCAGCCTCCTATATTTTATAAAAGCAGTTTCATTGAATCAGCCACACCTGATCATTTAACCACTGTCTGTAGCTGCCTTCATCCTACAATGGCAGAGTTGGGTCACTGTGACATTATGGCTCACAGATCCTAAAATATTTACTGTCTGACCTTTCACAGGAAAAGTTTGTCAACCCCTGAAGTAGAACGAACCAATAGAGTCTAATCTTGCCAGGCCTACAGTGGTCTGTCAGTCATACAACGGCAGGCTCCACAAGTCCATGATGTGAGCACATCTGAGTTGGGAGACTCAGCCTAGTGTCAAGGGGGCCACACCCAAGCTCATAGAACAGAGCACAGAAGTAATATTTGAAATATGAAGAGAGAAGTAGCTAATAGGATGCGTCTTAAGTTCTTTCTTGCTCTGCTCTCTAGATGTTTCTTGAGTCTGTGTCTTACCCTTTTCTTTCCTCTGATGGCAAAAACCCAATCTTCTTTACTTAAGCTTTTTCCTACAATAGAATAGAATAGAATATGCATCATACCTTCATAGTCGATCTTTTCCTATAGATGTCCTCACTTGAAGGCAGTCAGGAGCTTCCAGAATGTAGGTGCTGGGAGGAGAAAATAAGGGCTCAGACTAGGTTTTCCCTTTGAGTCCTTCCTAACTGTTGTCTTTTATAGAGTTCTTGGTAATGTTCCTGCAATAAGAGGCCCACATTTTCAAAGTGCACATGCTTTGTTTGATACTTATCACTTACCTGTGATGTTCCTGTAAGACAAATTTCATAGGTGAATGGTCAGTAATGGTTCATAAAGAAGGGGACAGGCTGAGCCAGACCTTAAATGGCATACCACTGCCCCATTCTTAACCCTGAATGCTCTTCCCCTTCAATCCTAATTATCTTCAAGGCACTATTTGGTACTCCCCCTACTGAAAACAGAAATTTGGGGTGACTATACTGAAATAAAATAACATTCTATTCCCCTCTTATAATTTTATAATTCCTTGATCATTGCAGAACTCTGAGAAGCCTACCTCATAGAAATCTGCTTAACCAGGTGTTTCCAAAACCTGTTCTCTCCCTGCTCACAACACTCACAAGTATGCCTTCCCTTAAAAGTGCTCCTTTCAGTCGGTGGGAATGTAAATTGGTACAGCCACTATGAAGAACAGTATGGAGTTTCCTTAAAAAACTAAAAACAGCGCAGAAACAATATTTGGAACATGAAGAGAGAAGCATCAAATAGGACAGGCCTTAAGTTCTTTCTTACTCTGCTCTCTAGATGCTGCTTCTTATGTCTGTGTCTTACCTTTTTCTCTCCTCTGATGGTGAACAGTTGATCTTCTTTGCCTGAGTTTTTTTTTTTTTTTTCTACAACAGAATATATATGCAGCATACCTTCATAGCCAATGATCTTGTCCTGTAGATCTTGTCCTCACTTGAAGGCAGTCAAGAGCTCCCAGAATGTAGGTGCTGGGAGGAGAAAATAAGGGCTCAGACCAGGGTTTTCCTTTGAGTCCTTCCTGACTTTTGTCTTTTGAGACTTAGTTATAGAGTTTTTGGTAATGTGGTCCCTGCGATAAGGGGCCCACATTTTCAAAGCACACATGGATTGATACTTACCACTCACCTGTGGTGTTTCTAAGACAAATGCCAAAGGGGAATGGTCAGCAATGGATCATAAAGAAGGGGACAGGCTGAGATAGATCTTAAAAGAAACACCACTGCCCAAATGATAACCCTCATTGCTCTGCCCTCTTCAATCCTACTTATCTTCATTGCACTATTTGGTACTCCCACTACCAAAAATATAAATTTGGGGTGAATATACTGAATTAATATTCTATTCCCCTCTTATAATTTTATAATTCCTTGATTATTGCAGAACTTTAAGAAGCCTGCATTACAGAAACCTGCTTAACCAAGTGTTTCTCCCTGCTCAGCACACTCACATGTATGCCTTCCCTTAAAAGTGCTCCTTTCCGTCGGTAGGAATGTAAACTGGTACAGCCACCGTGGAAGTTCCTTAAAAAACTAAAAAGACTGTTACCACGTGATCCAGCTATCCCATTCCCATGCATATATCCAGAGAAAACCATAATTTGAAAAGATATATGCACTGCAGTAGTCATAGCAGCACTATTTACAGCAGCCAAAACATGGAAGCAACCTATATGTCCATCACCTGTCACTGATAAATGGATAAGGAAGACTTGGTGTGTGTGTGTGTGCATACACACACAATGGAATTAATACTCAGCTGTAAAAAAAAGAATGAAATATTGCCATTTGCAGCAACATGGATGCATGCAGAGATTATCATACTAAATAAGCCAGAGTTAGACAAATATCATATGATATTTATATGGAGGTTCTAAAAGAAAATTATACAAGTGAACTTTCACATACAAAACAAATAATCCTACAGACATAGAAAACAATTTTGGTTACTGGAGAAAGGGTGGGAAGGATAAATTAAGAGTTTGGGACTGATACATACATACTACTTTATATGTGGGAGAAGGCAATGGCAACCCACTCCAGTACTCTTGCCTAGGAAATCCCATGGACAGAGGAGCCTGGTAGGCCACAGTCCATGGGGTCGCGAAGAGTCGGACACGACTGAGTGACTTCACTTTCACTTTCTATGAAAGAGATAACCAACATGAATCTACTGTATAGCACAGGGAACTATACTCAATATTATGTAATAATCTCTAAGGGAAAAGAATCTGATAAAAAGTAGATATGTATGTATACAAAATGGGAAAGGGGGGAATATTAAATAAATATATAAATTGGAGTTTGGGATTAACATATACACACTGCTATATATAAAACAGACAATGAAGAAGGTCCTACTGAATAGCACAGGGGATTATATTCAGTATTATGTACAAACCTGTATGGGAAAAGAGTCTGAAAGAGAATAGATATATGTGTAACTGAATCACTTTGCTTTATACCTTAAACTAACACAACATTGTTAATCAACTATACTCTAATGTAAATAAAAATAAAATTTAAACAAATTTTAAGGACTGGTCCAGTGTTTAGGAATTCTGTCAACTATTTGTGCCTCCCCTGAGCAGGCAGACATACAGGTGATACTTCTAGGTCTCTTAATATATCTATCAGCTGATCTCAAGCATGCTTCCAAGAAGAAGAAGCTGCAGACTTAAGTATAATGAGCTCTTTTCACATTCTCCTATAGAACAGGAGTTGACAAACCTGTGGGCCAAATCTAGCCCCGCATCTGTTTTTGGAAAAACAGTTTCATTGAATCAGTCACACCTGGTTATTTACCTATTGCCTACAGTTGCCTACATGCTACAAGGGCAGAGTTGGGTCATTGTGACAGAGACCTATGGTTCACAAAGCCTAAAATATTTATTGTCTGACCCTTCACAGAAAAAGTTCATCAACCCCTGAAATAGAAGAACGAAACAACAGAGTTTAATCTTGCCAGGCTAGAGTGGTCTATCAGCTATACACAGCAGGCTCCGCAAGTACATGATGTAAGAATCTCTGTGTTGGGAGACTCAGCCTAGTGTTAAGAGGGCCATACCCAAGCTCATAGGAACAGAGCAAAGAAACAATATTTGGAACATGAAGAGAAAAGCATCTAATAGGATGAGTCTTAAGTTCCCTCTTACTTTGCTGTCTAGATGCTTCTTGTGTCTGTCCTACCTTTTTCTCTCCTCTGATGGTGAACCGTCGATGTTCTCTGCTTAAGATTTCTCTTTACAACAGAAGATCATATATATATATATGGCTTCCCTTGTGGCTCAGTTGGTAAAGAATCCGCCTGCAATGCAGGAGACCTGGGTTCGATCCCTGGGTTGGGAAGATCCCCTGGAGAAGGGAAAGGCTACCCACTCCAATATCCTCTCCTGGAGAATTCCTTGGATTATACAGTCCATAGGGTCACAAAGAGTCGGACCTGAGTGACTTTCACTTTCATATATATATATGTATGTATATACGCAGCATACCTTCATAGTTATTGATCTTCTCCTGTAGATGTCCTCACCTGGAGTTGCCAGAAGTTCCCCGGAACATAGATGCTGAGAGGAGAAAATAAGGGCTCAAACTAGGTTCTCTCCTTGAATCCTTCCTGACTTTTAGTTATAGAGTTCTTGGTAATGTGGTTTCTCCACTAAGGGGCCCACACTTCCAAAGCACGCACGTTTTGATATTTCTCACTCACCTGTGGTGTTTCTATAAGACAAAATTCCAGATGAACGGAATTTTGAAAGAAATATTGATATAAAGAAAAAGATTGGTGTGTATATATACACACCATATAAATAAAAATTGGTGTGTATATATACATGTGGTGGTGGTTTAGTCACTTAAGTCGTGTCCGACTCTAACACCACCATAGACTGTAGCCCACTAGGCTCCTCTGTCCATGGGATTTCCCAGGAGAGAATACTAGAATGAGCTGCCCTTTCCTTCTCCAGAGTATCTTCCCTGTTCAGGGATCGAACCCACAGACCTGCCTCCCCTGCACTGGCAGGCAGATTCATATACATATTCAGCCAAAAAAAGAATGAAATAATGCCGTTTGCAATGACATGAATGGACCTAGAGATTATCATACTAAGCGAAGTAAGTCAGAGAAAGGTAAATATCGTGTATCACTTATATGTTGGCTCTACAAAAAAATAGTACAAATGAACTTATATATGAATCAGAAATAGACACACAGACATAGAAAACAAATTTATAGTTACCAAAGGGGAAAAGGCAGGGGGGATAAATTAGGAGTTTGGGATTGACATATTTACACTACTCTATATAGAAGAGAAAAGATACAACCAAAAAAGTCCCACTATACAGCACAGGGAACTATACTCAATATTTTATGTAATGACCTAGAAGGGAAAACAATCTGAATAAAAATACACCTGAAATTAACACAACACTGTAACTCAACTAAAACTTCAATTAAAAGATACTCAATTAAAATGGTACCTTCAATTAAAAGGTACTCAAAAAAATAAAGTTTGAGGAAATATTGGGGAAAAAAAGTGCCCCATAACAGATAAAAGGAAGGAGTAGGGGGAGATAAGATTTAAAAAAGGATCTATTTTGCTCATCTCTTTCCTCCAAAAGGTAGGCAATCTGGAATATGAGGATAACACATGTGGCTTCCTTTGCCTACTGGATTAATTCCAGCTTGCCATTATTCCCCTTCAGAAGCCCACTCCTCTTCCTTGTCTCCCTCTGTTACACAGATCTTGGAAGCAAGTCAATGATAAAGTCAAGAAAAGGCAAGAATTAGGCTTGCTGTCTAGAAAATAGATCAATTCTTGAGGTCAGTATCTTCCAACCATCAGAAGAAAAGTACGAACCCCAGTGGATGTCCTTACCTCCTCCATCCCTCTCTTCCAAGGAAATAGTCTGCTAACTGGGGAGAAAGGGAATTATAGTCAAGACTTACAGTCAAGGGTTAGGCAAACTATGACCAGAAGTTGCCACCTGTATTTGTAAATAAAGTCTTATTGGAACACAACTCTTAACTCATTCATTTGTGTATCATGGCTACTTTCGCATTACAAAGGTACAGTTGGATAGTTGTAACTGAGGCTACATGACCCACAAAGTATAAATATTTATAATTTGGCCCTTTTCAGAAAAAGTTTGTGAGGATCTAGCATCAGCCCTTTGTCCTGGGACTCTTCTGCTTTACCTAAAGATTCTTCACAATAAATAGAGAACTTCAACAAGCAGAAATGGCCCTACAAACAAAATGGCCTTCCCTATCAGATCTGAGACACTCCTAATATGCACAAGAGGTGGTAGGAGAGGAAGGGAGGACAGTGAGTGGAGAGGAAGGGAAGACAGTGAGTTAATTTATAGCAGAATTCCGAAGCTTAGGACACAAGCCTCCCTTATTCTCCCCATCTAACAAAGCCATAAGCCCAGCTGCCAATGGATTCACTTGTCACCATAACCCTGAAGCAGATACCCTGAAAAGGACCAGAGTTATTTGGGAACACGAGCGTAAGGGTGAAGGAAGTTAATTTGCAGAGTTAGAAATCCTTACCCTGTCCAAATAACTCAGAGAGCTTTTCAAATACCCCAGACATCTAATGGAACATGGAGTGAATCTGACCTCATTCCTCTGCCCAAGGCTAAGCACAAGCTGAGCCTCTGAGCTCAGCATCTGCCAGAACCCTGGCGCAAGGGAGGAGAGGGGCCCAGGCTGAAGGAAAAGAGATCATGAACCATCAGTCTTCATCTAAACCAAGTCAAACTGTGCTTTCCATAACACCTTTCTGCCTTCACCCCATTCTGTCTGCCTCTTGGCCTGACTTCAGTTCATCATCACAGCTGTCCAGGACTGAGACTCTATGTGAGGCGAGGCCAATGAGGCAGAGCGAGTGGGAGGCAGATTGCTAGAGCAGGCAGGAGCAGGTGCTCCAGAACCCAGACCCCTGGTTCACTTCCCATTCTGTCATTTCCTTTGCTGTGTGATCTTGGACACATGATGTCCTACCCTGCAGTTCATGCTCCATTAAAGTGAAGAGAATGACAGTACCTACAACCTAAGATAATATTAGAGATGAGATGAGATTTTATGGATAAACAGCCCGGCTAATAATAACAAGCTGGCATGTTACGTATGCCTAATGTCATTACCACTCCCCACAACGGATCTCAGGAAGAACTGAAAATGGCACCCAGATTACTATGCTCCAAGCCTCAGTCATCTGCCTACTTGCCATCTTCACCTGAGTTGCTGAATGCAGCTGGAGAGAAACACCCAACCATGCTGACCAGACTCACTTGAAATTCATATCTGGGTGGCTAACAAACATGTGAAAAGATGCTCAACACCACTCATTATCAGAGAAATGCAAATCAAACCCACAATGAGGTACCATCTCACACCGGTCAGAATGGCTGCTATCAAAATGTCTACAAACAATGCTGGAGAGGATGCAAAGAGAAAAACCCTCTTACACTGTTGGTGGGAATACAAACTAGTACAGCCACTATGAAGAACAGTGTGGAGATTTCTTAAAAAACTGGAAATAGAACTGCCATACGACCCAGCAATCCCACTGCTGGGCATACACACTGAGGAAACCAGAATTGAAAGAGACACGTGTACCCCAATGTTCATCACAGCACTGTTTATAATAGCCAGGACATGGAAGCAACCTAGATGTCCATCAGCAGACGAATGGATAAGAAAGCTGTGGTACATATACACAATGGAATATTACTCAGCTATTAAAAAGAATACATTTGAATCAGTTCTAATAAGGTGGATGAAACTGGAGCCTATTATACAGAGCGAAGTAAGTCAGAAAGAAAAACACCAATACAGTATATTAACGCATATATGTGGAATTTAGAAAGATGGTAATGATGACCCTGTATGTGAGACAGCAAAAGAGACACAGATGTAAAGAACAGACTTTTGGACTCTGTGGGAGAAGGTGAGGGTGGGATGATTTAAGAGAATAGCACTGAAACATGTATATTAACATATGTGAAATAGATCACCAGTCCGGGTTCAATGCATGAGACAGGGTGCTCAGGGCTGGTGCACAGAGATGACCCTGAAGGATGGGATGGGGAGGGAGGTGGGAGGGAGGTTCAGGATGGAGAACACATGTACACCCATGGCTGATTCATACGAATGTATGGCAAAACCCACCACAATATTGTAAAGTAATTAGCCTCCAATTAAAATAAAAAATAAATAAATAAAATTCACATCTGGGGACTTCCTTAGTGGTCCAGCAGCTATGATTTTGCACTCCCAATGCAGGAGGCTGGGGTTCAATCCCTAGTCAGGGAGCTAGATCATGCCACAACTAAGAATTTGCACACCCCAACTAAAGATCCCGAGTGCCACAACAAAGGTCGGCATACATAAATAAAATGTTTTTAAAAATTCACATTCAACAACTTCAAGCAGCCCTCAGTGCCTTCCAGGAGCCGAGCACTGTTGCCAACCACCTCCCCGCCCCTGGCCTTTTTCACGCTCAGCTGATAACCTTGCTTCTTATTTCACTGAAAAATAGAACCAGGAGAGGATTGCCACACAATCCAGGGCTGCACTGTGCACACCAGCGTCTGCTGGGTGTTCTCCCCTTGCACACACATCTCCAAATTATCCAACCCCGAAGGGAGCATGGCCACTCCATCCTCCCGCTTGCTCGAAAGCACGGTTCAGGAGCCATCTCTGACTCCAGTTTTCCTCCACACTTGACAGTGGCTCCATCCGCAAGTCCTATCAACTGTCCTTCCAAACTCGTCAAGGCTCTGGCCACCTCCCACCACTGCTCACCTTGGTCCAAACCATCATCTGTCAAGCAGGTTACACCCAACCTCCCTGTCTCTGGCCCTGCAGGGCTTACACTCTGTCACAATGCAGCAGGCGCAGCACCCTGCCCATGGCGTCTGCTCACATCACTCAGAGTAAGGGGCCTACGGGAACTGGTTGGCACACGCCGAGGCCCCCCACTCTACTCCTTGCTACCCTCTACCCCACTGCCTCCAGGCCTTTACATTAGCTGTTCTCAATGCTTAGTAGCTCAGTGGTAAAGAAACTGCCTGCAATGCGGGAGACCTGGGTTCAAGCCTTGGGTTGGGAAGATCCCCTGGAAAAGGACATGGCAACCCACTCCAGTATTTTTGCCTGGAGAATTCCAGGGACAGAGGAGCCTGGTTACAGTCCATGGGATCACAAAGAATTGGACACGACGGTGACTAACACTTTTTTTTTTTTTTTTAATTTAAACTGGAGCCGATTATACAGAGTGAAGCCAGAAAGAAAAACACCAATACAGTATACTAACGCATATATATGGAATTTAGAAAGATGGTAACGATAACCCTGTATGCGAGACAGCAAAAGAGACACAGATGTATAGAACAGTCTTTTGGACTAACACTTTCATTTATGCTTGGAAAGCCTTTCCCCAGATACCACTGAGATGCACTCATTTTCTCCAGGTTCCTGCTCCAATGTCGCCTTCTCAGGTGAACCTGACTACTCGCCCTATATAAATAATCCCCCAGAGCTCCCACTACCCTTTTTCCACTTTTTTTTTTGTTCTCATTTTATCACCATCTAAAATATCTTACACTTGTTGCACAGCAGAAACACAACATAATTGCTGTAAAGCAATTATATTCCAGTTAACAAATAAAATTTAAAAATCAAAAAAAGAAAAATATCTTATGTATTTACTTGGCTACACAGTCTCTTCCCCAATACTGGGAGGAAAGCACCCCAAGGGTATTCTGTCCATGGCTCTATCCCAAGCATAGAGCTGGCATTCAACAAATATTTGTTGAATAAAAGGCTGAATGAATGGTGTTGTCTAAATGGGCTAAGAGACTTCCCTGGTGGTCCAGTGGTGAAGACTCTGCACTTCCACTGCAGGGAGTGTGGGTTCGATCCCTAGTTGGGGAACTAAGATCTCACATGCCACACTGCACGGCAAAAAATAAAAAGTTTTTTAAAAGATACTGACCAAAAGTAAATAATAAATAGGCTTAGAAAATGGGAATCCCCTGCTTACTGGGCCCTGTTCTATGCTACTATCTATGTAAGCGAGTTTGTTTAATCCACATGTGCCATGTAAACAGCTCACCAAACCATCTTAAAGTCCCAAGGCTGAGAAGGGCCGTGCCTGTGCTAAGACCCAGAACTATCTGAGTCAAGCCACATTTACACTGGAAGAATGAACAGCTCCCATCCAAAGAAGAGCTCACAGAGGAATCATTTTTTAAAATATTAATAATTAACACCCTCTTAATGTGTTTTCCCTGCCCCTCCAGGTTCACGACTACCTCCGCAGCAAGCTGTGCTCCCTCTACGAAAATGACTGCATTTTTGATAAATTTGAGTGTGTGTGGAATGGGTCAGACAGGTAAGAAAGGTCTGATGGCTGGGAGCCTTCCACGGGGGGCCCTCTCCTTGCACCGGCCCTGGGCCGTGGATCCTAAGGGGGTGCAACCAAAGAGCCATCAGAATCGGCCCTGAGGCCTGGCAGGGCTGCACCGGTGGCCAGCGGGTGACCTCGAGGTCAAGTGTGGCAAGGAACAGGCGATGGGTGAGACCCTGGACTCCTCTTTCAGAACTGGCTCAGGTGACCCTTTAACCTCACAAAAATCCTACCTTATACAGGCAAGACCCTCCCAGAGCTGGGTCCATATACCTAAAATGAAGCTCCCCTGGCAAATTTTAAGGATGAACTATTCCAATGACTTTAAAGTGTGCTGTCTGGATGGGAAATTACCCCTCGAGGCTGCCCGCAGAGACTGGCCTAAGGCCTGGTGGTCATGAACTGAATTCTCATCAGCCTCGTTTATTCTGTGCCCTCAAAGAGATTTATGACTATTAGAGGCCTTTGGTTTCAACAGTACTTCCTATTACCTCCCCGCAGTTTCTTTTTGGCTTGATAAATAGATGCTGCTGTGATTTCCAGGAGAAGCCAGCACAGGCTACCAGGGGCTGTTCCTTAGTGAAGGCAGCACCAGCAGTCATACTGAAAAGCAGGGAAATTCTATCACTGCAAAACATTCAGAGGCGAGCTTCTAGTGAGCACAGGCTCTACCTCTCTGACCCCTGTTGGGTTTTTTGGGCCAGTGATCCAAAACCAGCCTTCCACTCAGCAGGCCTAGCAGGAGTCTACCACCACATGGTAGACGACCCAGATCACACCACCCAGTTGGTGGAGGGCAGAGGGCCCAGAGCAAAGCAACTGTTACTTAGTTGAACAAAGGCCCTCAGGGGAAAAGTACCTATCCCTGCCCTGTTATTTTATTTTCGTTTCCATTGGTAATTTATTCATTTATTCAATGTTCATTATGAATAGATTTTTTAAAATATTTGTGGTTATTTTTGTTCAAGTTCCCCTTCTATCTTAACCAAGATTCAAAACCTATACTTACTAGGTACTTTCACACATCATGATTTTTTAATCCTGACCACAATCCATCAAGATTGCTTTCACTGTCCCCATTTTACAGCTGAGGAAACTGAGGCTCAGCCAGATACTAGTTCAGGAGCTTGGGCAGATCACTGTAAGTAGTAGAGACAAGAGGAAGAATTTAAATCCTAAAATGAACATTCTTTCCACCACATTACAGTTTCTTTCCATAACCGAGAAAATGTTATTTTTGGTCCAGATAAGGTTGAAATTACTTTTTTACTTTTTTCCAAAAAAGACTTTCTCCTACGGTTTAAAAACAAGTCGGGTGGTGGTAATGGAAGCAGAGGTCAGTGCGTGGGAAGCAATAAGGCCAAATGGCTTAATGCTTATGCCCCGGAGTCTGGCAGATGTGGGCTAGAGGACCAGCTTGGCTACTTACTGGCTGTGTGACACCATACACGCATTCACTTTTCTTCCTGTGTAAATCCCTTAGCATGGAATGATGGAAAAGGAAATGAGGCTAGGGGTAAAGCACTCAGCACCCCCACGTGATGAGATAATAATTGCTCACCCTATGATACGGCTAAGTCACTTCAGTCGTGTCCGACTCTGTGCGACCCCATGGACAGCAGCCCACCAGGCTCCCCCATCCCTGGGATTCTCCAGGCAAGAACACTGGAGTGGGTTGCCATTTCCTTCTCCAATGCATGAAAGTGAAAAGTGAAAGTGAAGTCGCTCAGTCGTGTCCGACTCTTAGCGACCCCATGGACTGCAGCCTACCAGGCTCCTCCATCCATGGGATTTTCCAGGCAAGAGGACTGGAGTGGGGTGCCATTGCCTTCTCCACACCCTATGATAGATACACGCATTTCATGGCATCAGTTTCCCAGGCCAGGGTAACAAAATCTAGCCCTTGATTAATTTCCGGGACAACTAACAAATACCCAAAACTCAGCCCCCTGGCCATGGCTCAGTCTCATCAGTTTTCCTTCACCTTCCTCTAACCCAAGACAACGGAGATACAGTGTTCTCCCATCCTAACCAGCCAGTCGGAGCCTCACCCACAAATAAGGCCAAGCCCACCTCTCTGGGGTCAGCCATAAGAGGGTGCTGCTTGAGGGACATTGTTTCCCTTGGCCTGTCACCTGTCCAAACTGTCACCATTAAGTAGAGTTGGTCCATGGCTTCTGAGAGGCTCTTGGCACCCCCTGCTCTCTTCATCAATGAGAGATACTCCTGAGAACGGATAGCTCTTGTAGGAAGGTAGGAAATCATCTGTAAGTTCACTACAAAGGCTTATTTCCTCATCCTACACCCTTTTAAAAATTCTAATTTTTGTTTACTCCCTCCCAAGACCATGATGAGATCCACTTTTTAGATAAGTTTTCAGAAAAGGCAGAATTTCTATCTAGTTCATAGCAGGAGGAAGACACGATGTCAGCATCCCTCAGTGCTGATGCGAGAAAGCCTTATCAGTCGGGCAGCACAGTCACTCCTAAGACCGCCATGCTCTAAATGAACAAGATACAAGGACGGCTATTTACAGCGTTCCTACTCGCGTGACTTGACTGCAGCCTCAGAATCCTGATGTGAAGGAGGTGGGCTGGGATCATTAAAACCACTAGACTGACTTATGGAACAAAATAACCTAAAGGAATCTATTGATAAATAACAAGGAGGGCTATCATCACCCTTCACCCAGCCCAAGAGCTTGTTTGTCTAAGTGCTTCTAAAGTCAATGGTCACACTACAAAGCCTGTTGCAGTTTTTGGTCTCTTAGCTGTAGAAAGCCTATGTTTATGACACTCAGTCACTCCCTGTTTCCTCTCTGCCTTGCAGTGTCATCATGACAGGCTCCTACAACAACTTCTTCAGGATGTTTGACCGAAACACCAAACGCGATGTTACCCTTGAGGCCTCGAGGGAAAACAGCAAACCCCGAGCTATCCTAAAACCACGCAAAGTGTGCGTGGGGGGCAAGCGGAGAAAAGATGAGATCAGTGTCGACAGTCTGGACTTTAGCAAAAAGATCTTGCATACAGCTTGGCATCCTTCAGAAAATATTATAGCAGTGGCGGCTACAAATAACCTATATATATTCCAGGACAAGGTTAACTAGGAGGACAAGTTATTACCTAATAATCTCACATACTGAATACTAGTCAAACACGTTTTTAAATGTTTCTTTGGGTGTTCATTTGATGCCTCGACTTTATTTTCCCTCTGCAGGAGACAATTGGAATAGAAGTCCATGGAGTCCAACCTTCCCACATCCCCAGTTCTAAGAAACTTTTGTCAAACCCAGTAGGTTCTGGGACACTTCTGTTTAGAATCGAGAGCTGCCAGCTAACAGTAATTCTTCCATAGTTGACTTGAATTTCTGATGCTTTTATTGCCCCGTTTTCTCTGGTGGGTCCAGTGTTTTGTTTCTAGGTGTCTGCTGAGATAAAATGAGGTTGTCTGTAGTATTTAAAGAGAAAAGAGATAAGTTTTTTTTAATTAAGCAATTCCATTTGATTGAAAAAAAAATTCAACGAAAAATAAACACTGTTTACTCTTAGAGAAATTCTCCTTGTTTTGTGACAAATCAGAACCAGTCAGCACTCCCCTGCCCCCACAGCACTTTTTTTTTTTTTTTTTTTTTTTTCATTTTCTTTTTCATGATTTCACTTGAGCCAGAGATTTATTTCACGAGGCTGCGAAGAGGATGCAGAATGGGAAGGGGAAAGGACCACATCAACAGTGCTACATTCTTTTTTGTAAGCGCCATAGAAACAGCCTGAGAATTTGGCCAGGAAACCCCGTGAATGCTTCAGGGGACATCAAGAGAACACTTCGCTTCTCAGAGTTAGCTTGGCAGGGCCCTGTGGGGCCACATTCCATCTGTCGCTTTGTTACTCTTGCTTTTTGTCATTTTAAATGGCTCCATATAATCCTCTACTTACACGTTCCTTGGCTTTTTCACTTCACCGTTTTCCAGCTTAGTTATTCCCTTGACTTCTAAAGGCCGAGTCCTTGTTGTTTATGATCTGGCTTCTAAATGCAGCAGTAAGCTGAGGGCTGGGGCACCTCCCTGAGAAAATGTGTCTCCCAAAGCAGCCCCCGCCCCCTTTCCTGGGTTTTCTAACCCAAAGTAACACTCCATCTATCTCCACTACAGCGAGAACAAAAACAGCCAATGGAAAACGCTGCTCTGTAAAGGCTATTCAAGTGCTTCTGACCCACCATAAGTTTACCATCCAAAACAACAGACCAGAGGGCTCTTCTACAGAAATGGAATATGGAGGAATCAAGAAGCTTTGACATCAAACTGAGGTCTGCTTGAAACTGTAGAGGCTGGTTCATACCCCGCCCCTCCCGCCCCCTGCCATTGAGGATTCAGACATGTAACTTCCAGAAGTTTCTCTGCGGTGCACCTCTGGGAAAGAGACTAAATTAATTCAAAAGACAGAGAAATTTGAGGCTTAGGGAGGAAGTGGGAGGTACTCCAAGCCGGGCCTGGGCTCCGTGTCTCCATTCCTGTCACCATGACTCATCTCCCCTGACTTGCATTTAGTGACTAGGAAATGGCTTGAGATGAGGATTTTCCTTTTAAAGAGAAATTTTCTTTCGCTTTGTATATTTATTAGAAGTCCCAACTTTCAAGTGTAATTTGTTTTGGAAGAGAGAAAAATAGTGAAAAGAACCATCTTTCAATGCTAACCTATTACCCACTTAATAACAGCTTTTTGGCAAGGAAATAACTATCTACTTAAGTGAACACTTTTGCAAGATGCAGCTCAATTTCAGAAACATTAAAATATGAAAAAGTACATCTCAAAACTGGGGGAGCATGTGGATGAAGACATGCCTTTTTTCCTCCATGTTTATCTTTCCTGCAATAAAAGTCCTGGTGGAAACTCTCTGGGCAGGATTCCTGGCCTGATGGGGGCCAGGTTCTTGGAGGAGATCCAAGAAAGCCACAGAAACTTCTCCAACTCACAGAGAATCATGGTATCAGGACAGACAGAAGGACCAGCAGGCTCCTGTCCTGAGCTGACCATCAACTTCCTCACAGCCTTTTCTCTGCTTCCTTGAGACTCAGCCCCTCTATCTGCACCAGCTGACAGGATGAATCATTGTTCCTCAAAATTTAGCATCGACCTACCTATATACTGTTACTCATTTCACACTTAAGTCACCTTTTCTAAAAACAAGACATAGCCTCCTCCCAACAAAGAATGTTCATGAAATGTCAGCTTTAATGTTTTGTTCTAACACTAAAAGAATCACATAACCATTAATGAAACAAACATGTACCCATTCACCACCTACAGGCAATTTGTGAACCCCAGGATGCATGTTTACCAAACTTGGGGAACACTGAGTTCTGATGCTGCAGAACACTGAAGCTTTTGGAGGCATTAGAGACTTGCAATGGTCAGTAGTCCACAAATTGGGAGTCGAGCTTGCTTCTCAGAACACATGCATGAACAATTCTGGTCATGGCTTTAAGGGGTTCACAGGCCCACCTACAACCTATCTGTGGCCTTTACCTCAAAGCTCTTACACTAACACAATGCCTTCAGCTAAACAGATGTACACTTTGAGATCTGCAGAGTGGGAGGAATTTGCAGAAGACATCAATGCTAAGAACAGAGGGCCACCATCTTCCCCGTTGCCCCAAATAAAGGAGCCACCAGAGCCAACATCCTCAACTCGCATGTGGAAACAGGAGGGGAAGGTCCTAGAGACCAGGCCTCAGCAGCAACGCCCACCACCATGCTTTAGCAGTGACCTGCTCTGTGCCGGTTATGGAGCCAGGTATTTACACTTGCCATTTTCTTCCACCCCAGTGCTGGTGATCTTCTTGGCTGATGGTGCCTAGAAGTCAGTCCCCTTTCCAGCTGACACTCAGAGTTACCTGGAAGCTGACTTACCACTTTTTCAACAGCTTCTTGGGCTCTCAGATCCCTGCCCTGAAGCAATAGTCTGTTCCTGCGGCAACAGTCCATTCCTGATATTTTAACAAGCAGTTAAACAAGCAGACATCCACACTTTCACTTCCAGAGGAAGAAGATGAGTTTGAACAAAACAAAGAAGGAAGACACAAGGCAGCCTGCAGCAATGGGGTGTCCACAGGTGAACGGGCAGTAGGAACCCCCGTGCTTCCTAACTCCTTAATGTCTGGCTTCGGCCTTCAGTCTTCTATCGGGTACTAGGGGGGCAGGGGAGTATCTCTCACCCTCTCATGGGCCTCGTAATTAACTCAACATGCATTAGGCAACCAGCACATGGAAGGTGAAACAGTTGTCAGTGAAAGGAACAAAGGTGGAACTACGATTCTTTTAGCTCAGTGACCCGATGAAGCAAGTCAGCTGTCTCACATATATTTCTTTTGAACCTGCAGGGCCCATTATAATAAAAGTTAGACCCTCAATTCTTCATCACCAACAATGTGGGAGACCATTTCCCTTCCTTCAAACCTACAGAGCAACTACCCAAAGCTTCCCTCTGAACCCCCAACCCTGCGCCCCATTCTTTCATCAGCCCCTCTGCTGGCTCATCCAAGAGTCAGGAAGGCCCTAGACTGAAGACTCCTAGGCTGGCGTCCACAGCCTGAATGAAGGAGACCTTCCTAATTTGTCTTCTTCCATGATGGCCGTGTGCAGATGAGGATGGTGTGTTTTAACACTACCCTCAAAGACACAGCAGCCCCTGGTTCACCCCTGGGAAACAGTCACACGCTGTGCCTCTTGTCACACCTTAACTGTGCTCTTGCCCCTGCATTTCTAAGTCAAGTCTCGGGAGCCACTTTCCATGGGAATGACTCGCCTGGTCAATGGAAAGAACGTGGATCGAGGGGACAGGAAATGCAGATCCTGCTCCTGGCTCTGTGGAGTAACTAAGTACCCTGGGCAAGTCATTCAGTGCCTGCATCAGTCACATCACCTGTAAAACAGTCAGAAAGCCATCAGCCCTCGCTCATGGAATGATGATGAGGGACACAAGAAACTCATTTGTTTATAACTGCTTTGATAAGCTTAAAGCCCCACAGAATAGTAACAGCAACAATATTCCCTGAGGACATATGACTGATTTCTCCTCATCTCCTTCTCTGAACCCCATGAGATCCGTGCCAGCGTTATTTCCATTTTTGCCACTGAGGAAATAGACTCAGGTTTTCAATGTAGCACATAGCCAGTAAGTGGTAGAACCAGGTCTCCAACTCAAGGTTTCATACTCTGAAGCCAGAGTTTTTAAAATATGTTTCTTATATATAAGGGTAGCTAACACTTACCGAATGTTTGCTATGGGCCAGCTTGGTTCTACAAATTTCCCAAGTATTAATTCATTTACCTCCAAAACTCTAGACACAGATACATTATTGTTCCCATTTTACAGATAAGGGAACAAAGAGGTGATATAACTCAACTAGGTCTGTACAGTTCACAAGTGCCAAAGCCAGACATTTGGTCAGCGCTCTTATCCTCTCTCCCCATCTCATGTGTGTGTGTGTGTGTGTGTGTGTGTAAAAAGAGAGAGAATATATACATATATATAGAGAGAGATGGAAGTTACAAATTAGAAAACAAGTTCCAGTAACATCCTGTAAGTTCATCAGGGTTAAATATTTATTGAGCTCCTGGTATGTATCAGCCCTAGGCACGGGGCTGGGGTTCCTGACGTGTGTAAGCCATGGGTCACCGCCGTCCCAGAGATGACAGCCATGTGTATTGGGGACATACTTACAATGTATACAGTGCAGAAATGATACAGAGAAGGAAATGGTTAACTCATGAGGACTGGTAGTTAAGAAAAAGTTCCTTGGAATAAGTGACACCTAAGCAGAGCTCTAACGCAGTTTTCTCAACAACGAACAAAACACATGGACGTCCCTGGTGGTCCTGGGGTTAAGACTCTGCATTTCCACTGCAGGGGGCATGGGTTCAGTACCTGGTTGGGAAAGTTTCAGATGCCACATGGTGCAGCCAAAAAAAAAACAAATTTCTGAGAGAACAACATATATGAGTTATTGAAGCAAGAATAGATTTGGCATGGGAGCATGAAATCAATATTTCTCTGCTGCTGCTACTGCTAAGTCGCTTCAGTCGTGTCCAACTCTATGCAACCCCATAGACGGCAGTCCACCAGGCTCCCCCATCCCTGGGACTCTCCAGACAAAAACACTGGAGTGGGTTGCCATTTCCTTCTCCAACACATGAAAGTGAAAAGTGAAAGTGAAGTTGCTCAGTCGTGTCCAACTCTGTGCAACCCCATGGACTGCAGCCTACCAGGCTCCTCCATCCATGGGATTTTCCAGGCAAGAGTACTGGAGTGGGGTGCCATCGCCTTCTCCGCAATATTTCTCTACTACTATTAAAATACATTTTCAATTTTCCAAAACTGACCTACCCCTTATTTCTTTCATTCATCCAATAATAAATATTTATTAAATTCCCATGTCTAAGGACTGTTTAAATGTAAAAATAGATGGAAGGAAGGAATAAAAGGAAACCAATGATTATGAGCACTTAAGTAGCAGGTGCTGGGCAAGGCACTTTTTTAAGTCCTTACAATCACTTGATGGGTAAATACATTATTCCATTTTTCTAGTTGATGAACAGACTCAAAACTGACACAATCAAGTTTTATCTAGACCTGCCCTGACCCTGATCCTGTACTTCTTTCAAGGGAATGCATAGCTATCTTGTCTTGTTTTTTTCCACTAGTGAGGATATTCACAAACCATCTCTCTGCAACCAAACATTGCCTGACAGCTAACCAGGAAAACAAATTTCCTCTGTCATCAAAGCAGAGAGTGAGGTCAAGTGGCTCCCAGGGGTCTCCAACCCCTGACCCTGACCTTATTATTACTGTTTAACCATCCTCCCAATTTAGACCTTCCACGCCCCACTGGTTAAACTTCTGGTGGCAGAACTAAGGTGATCTGTGTCTCCGCCAATTCCTGCCTCAGATGCTGTCAAAAGCAGTGATCACTGTGGGATCAGAAACAGGAGTTTGGTGATTCTTTCCAGATTCCTAGTCCACTCCCTACCCTGTCAAGCTTGATCTCTTGGATAGACAGACTGTTCTCCACCAGAGCCCCTCCTGCCATCTCAGAACTCCCAGTTGCAATCCTAATCACTTGGCTTGCTGTACTCGGTTTGAGTTGAGGAGAGCATTTCTCCTGAAGTCATCCTTGTGTGGGAACCCTGAGACCACAATAAAGTGGGACCATCCACAAGTCCTGGGATTCCTGCTGTGGTTAGCTAGGGAGACATATCTCCCAATCAAGACATTAAATTCTCGTGGAGGTCAAAGGGAATCCCAGGAAGGCTGGAGCAGAAGTGAGGGGAGAAGACTACCTCGATGGCAAAGATAAAAAGCAGTACTGGGGCAGTCTGTAAGCAGTCTCTCAGCTGGGTGATTTTCATGCATTCAGTCCTCAATAAACAGTTAAAAGACTGGTCATGCCAAGCCCTGTGCTAGAGTGGTCTTAGGGAAGGAGTCATGAGAGTCCCTGTCTTCATAGGGCTTACGGGGTCATGGAAGAAGCAAGCAAGCTCCCAGGCAATGATAGCAGTAGAAGATCAAGAAGGTTAAGAGCCCAGGGTCTGGAACTTCCCTGGTGATCCAGTGGTTAAAAATCCACCTGCCAGTGAAGGGGATGTGGGTTCAATATCCCCGGTCCAGGAGGATCCCACATGATACAGGGCAACTAAGCCTGGTGCCACAACTACTGAGCCTACACATCACAACTTTACTGAAGCCACCGAGCCTAGAGGCCATGCTCTACACAAGAGAAGCCGCTGTAATAAGAAGCCCACATACCACAACGAAGAACAGCCTCCGCTTGCTGCAACTAGAGAAAGCCGTGCACAGCAATGAAGACCCAGTACAACCAAAAACAAATAAATAAAATTTTGTAAAAAAAAAATTTTAAAGGGCCCAGGATGCTTGCCTGGGTTGAAATCTAAACTTCAACACTTAAAAGCTGAATGACCTTACTGATAAAATAAAGGTAAAAATGGCCCCGTCTCATCAAATAGATGTGAAGATTCCTAGCCAACAAAGAGTCGACACACGTTTCTTGCTCGTGTTCTCCTAGTACTATACAATGGCACGTATATGCCCTCCTTGGAGAAGGCAATGGCACCCCACTCCAATACTCTTGCCTGGAAAATCCCATGGACGGAGGGGCCTGGTGGGCTGAAGTCCATGGGGTCGCTAGGAGTCAGACAGGACTGAGCGACTTCACTTTCACTTTTCACTTTCATGCATTGGAGATGGAAATGGCAACCCACTCCAGTGTTCTTGCCTGGAGAATCCCAGGGATGGGGGAGCCTGGTGGGCTGCCATCTATGGGGTCGCACAGAGTCGGACACGACTGAAGCGACTTAGCAGCAGCAGTAGCAGCGTGCCCTCCTAGGAGAATACAAAGGAACACCACCTCACCCAAACCACAAGTTCCCCAGAGGAGGTGATGGCTACAGTAAGCCTGAAAGATAAGTGGGGAATGAGTTATCCAGGGGATGAGAGAAGAAAAGAGTGCTCCAGGTATCAAGATGGTCTAGGTAAAGGCAGAGGAGCATGGTGTACTGAAGGAACTTACAATATTCTGGTATGACTGACCAGTAAAAAACAAGAATGTAGACCAACAGAAGTAAGAAGACATGAGGTCAAGGGACAGCAATGCATGATATGAGAAACAGCAATGCAAGGCCTTAGGGAGGTTTACATATCACTGGAGGGTACTCCAATAGCTAGACTATGATCTGCTTAACTGAGGAATCATAGTTCCACAACACAGCAAATATGAATGGTCCGGGCACAGGGAGTATACAGAAGAACTCAGCTCAAGTGTCAGCTCCTTGGAGAGGACTTTCTTGACACCCTAACTTCCATGAGAACCAAGGTATTCTTTATTCTCCCCTTCTGGTGTCCCCAAAGCATTGAGAAGGGCCAGGCTCAATAATGCGTTTGTGCGTGCTCAGTCAATTGTGTCCAACTTTTTGTGACCCCATGGACTGTAGCCCGCCAAGCTCCTCTGTCCATGGGATTCTCCAGAAAAGAATACTACAGTGGGTTGCCAGGCCCTCCTCCAGGGGATCCTCCCGACCCAGGGATCAAATCCACGTCTCCTGCATTGGCAGGTGGGTTCTTTACCACTAGCACCACCGAAGCCCTCTGGTATTCTCCCCCTCTGGTATCTCTATAGCATTGAGAAGGGTCTGGCACAGGGTAAGTGCTCATTAAATAGTAGTTGAATGAGTGAATGAACAAACAAGTGAGAAAGACAGGCACAGCCTCTGCCCTCAGGAAGCTTACAAGCTGAGCACAGTCCCATGGGAGTTTAAGTGAAGGGAAGTTTGGTATAGGTCATCATAAGACTGCTCAGATGAGTCAAGGAATGAAAAAGAAAAAATGGAAAGCCAGTGAGCCAAGATGTGTTCAGAGCAAGTGACGGAGCTCAGATAGCAGCCTTAGTTAATAAAGCACATGTGTGCCTGCCTGATGCATTACCCTTCCAGCCGCAGTGAGCCTTCAGGGGCCTCGCAAAGCATACAAAAAGGTTGACAGCTTACAATCAATACCGTGTTCACCGACGCAGGAAGCGACATTATCACATCCAGGATATCACCCCCACATCCCAGCTCAAGCACTAAATATTCCCCATAACAAGGCTACGGGAAGTGACAGGAGCTATTACTTTTAACCCTTCCACACGGAAGCAAGAGGTGAGGCGAACCTTTCCCTGGATGTGCTTAAAGGAAGGCAAGCCAGTTCCCCCAGAGAAACTGCTCAGAGCTGAGCCCACGCTTAATACAGCAAGACAGGGATGGGGAAGATTGGCATTTTCATTTGCCTGGGTGTCCACAATATAGAAGGGGAGGTTCTGTGGGCAACTGAGAGGCACAACAATAAATTAGAAGGGTTGGCAGGATGTGTGAGGTGTGAATGCTAGATTCATTCGCATGCCCAAGTCACTCTAATAAAAAAACAACTTGACTGCCACCCACCACCCCCGGCCCAGATGGCTTTCTTATTTCACCTTTTTTGACTGTGGCATAATTGAAAGTCATATTTCATCTAGGCCAGTGATTTCCAATGCCAAGTGCAGGTGGCTTATGAACAGTCAGCCCAATTTCATCAAAGAGCACAGCAAACAATTGCATGTTAAACAGCAGGGGAAGGGGAGGCGGGTCATGCCACACATGCCCAGCCCCCACACAGTTCTGCCCTCAGGTCCAATGCGGCCTGCTTCCTTAGCCTATGGGGGGACTCAAACAGGAAGAAGGCTGGGGCTAGGACAACCAGGGTTGTTTTCTTAGTTCCGAGGTGCATTTATTTAACGGCAGCCTCCATTTTCCAGCCCCTCATTTCCTCTCTGACAAGTTGAAGGATATGGCTCTTAGTTTTCATATTCTTTTTGAAAAGGCAGAAAGGTCAATTAGTTATATTTGAAATGGTTCTTAAAAAGAATCAGCTGAAACTCAAAGATGGCTATATTCATTGAAGATGCGACAAACATCATAAAAGATTATGAAGTGTCATCGTGGAACAAGAAAGCTCAATTCAAAAGCTAAAACTTTCCAAAGTACAGAAAGAATACCACTTCAGGAAGGGAACATGGTTCAAAGCAGCTCTTCCCTTTGACCAGCACAGGAACAGTTAAGGAACTCCATCGGTGTCAGATGATGCTCCGAGAGGGGCATTGCGGACGCTCCTGCGGGAGCAGTGATTACAGCTTTTTCCTCTTCTCCAGCATTAAACACATGATGGATTTTTCTTAACATCACACACACACAAACATGCACACAGCCTCAACATCCCACTAACAGACTCCCCGCTCTTGTAGCATCATCTCTGAATTTGTGATCCTTCCTTTAGGAATGGTGGATGCTTCCCGGCTGATTAAGGACACAGACTGGAAACAAAGGCTGTAAATTTGCTTTATTGTATTTTATATCAGGACCGGAGATCCATTTACAGATGAAAACCCCACTGGCCTGGTTGATAATAAACTTATATGACTTCACATAAGACTGTAACAACTCCTTTTTCCACCTGCTCATGATATTGCTTACTTTGGGTGGATTAAGTGTCCTGGTGATGAACAATAATTGAACATTATTGGTTGTGGAGACATTACAATTGACTGAGGCACTTTCACAACTAGAGGAGTTATGCCAGCTGCCCAAGGTTACACAGCCACTCCAAAACCAACACTGAAACCAGGTCTTTGGAATCTCTAAGATTGGCCTTATTTCATGGTTATTTTTCATTTTTTCCATGTGTCTAAAAGCAGTGGGTCAACTCAAACCTAGATTGAAGGTCTTGGTAAGATATTTAATTTCTACTCAAGGAGCATTTCAGCATTTCTGCCTGCAGTACCAAAGACCGTTTCCCCAGTGGTGCTCCGAAGACTGCCTCATACCCAAGTTCCCTGGTGTCCAGGTTGGCACAGATTCGTACAGATAGATGCACTGCATTTATTCACCATGTTACGCGTTGCTTATCTATAAGAGTAAATGTATCATGCTGCATAGCAGAAACACATTTTAAATCAATTATTTCCAAAAATGTTTTGAAGATTAAATGCTATAAATTATTCACACCTGACCATGAGCTGCAGAATAAGCAATGTAGGTAATCAAGGCATGATTTCTGTCCTCAAGGAATACAGTCTAACAGAAAATGAAATTCCAACAGGTGACTTCAATATAACACGGCTAAAGTAATGCCAGAGATGTGTGTAAGTGATTAGGGGTGTACAGAGTTAAAGAATATGATCTCCTGGAGATGAAATGAAGTTCAACCCTAGAGGAGGTCAGGGAAACCAGGTGACCAGAGACATGAGCAAAGGCACAAGGCTGAGAAGCCCCACCTGTCTCTGAGAACTACTGTTAGGTTGATTTTGCTACAGACTCTTGCCCAGAACTGCCTGGAGTGCTTATGAGAGAGCAAGGCCCAGACTGCAGAAGGCCATTTAGAGAACTTAGATGTCCATAGCAGCCAATGGAGTACTCCTAGAAGATTGATTTTAAGAAGAAAATGAACATGGTTGGAATTTACATTTCCAAAGATCCCTCTGGCAGCTGAGTAAATGACATATCTGAAGTAGACAAGATTGACAATAGGAAGCTGTTGCAGTGATCCAGGAAAGCAATGATGAGGGCCTAAATTAGAGATGGAGAAAACATTGAAAAGCTGGGATCAACATAACGTAGAGATTGACTTGATGAGAGCAAAGACAGAAGTTAAAGATGCCCAGGTGGATAGCTAAGGTGATCAGAAATGGCATGACCAGAGTTGGAGACTAAAGGAACAGGAGAGAAGGGTTTAGGGGGAGGAAAAGAGAAAGATGAAGAGTGTAATTTGGGACACAGTGAGCTCAAGGAGCTACTGGGACAGCCAAGTGAAGGGAGAATCCCAGCAGACATCAAGATAAAAAGATCTGTGGCCAAAATGTCATTGATAAGACGGAGAGGTAGTCACTAGCATGTCCTGGCCTTTATGGAGAGGATGACATAGGGAGAAAGTAGAGAGAGACTACGTTGGCTGAGGAGAGGGTCCTGGGGAGCAGCATGTTGAGGAACAGACAGAGGAGGGCAGCCACCCAAGCAATAAAGGAAGCAATGAAGTCATGAGAAAACTGGGGACAAAGGATATCATGGAGATAAGGGAGTAGAGCTCCCCCATTGAAAAATGTACTTCCTAGAAATCTATGTTAAAAAAACACAAACAACCTAATGTCCATTGATGGATGAATGTATAAAAAAGATGTGGTCACATGGAAATATCAAATGGAATATTAATCAGTCGTAAAAGGGAACGAAACTGGGTCATTTGTAGAGATGTAGATGGACTTAGAGTCTGTCATACAGAGTGAAGTAAGTCAGAAAGAGGAAAACAAATATCATATATTAATACATATATATGGAATCTAGAAAAATGGTATAGATGACCCTATTTCAGGGCAGGAAAAGAGATGCAGACATAGGGAACAGACTTACGGACACAGTGGGGAAAGGAGAGGGTGGGACAGGTTGAGAGAGCAGCACTGACGTATAACACCACCGTGTGCGAAATATGTAGCTAGCGGGAACCTGCACTATAGCACAGGGACCGCAGCTCCGTGCTCCGCGATGACCTAGAGGGGTGGCACGGGGGTGCGGGGGGAGGCTCACCAGGGAGGGGATGTGTTCACATAAAGCTCACTCACTCTGTTGCACAGCAGAAAATGAACATAACATTTTAAAGCAACTATACTCTAACTAAAAAAAAAAAAAAATAGAAATTCAGCAAAAGAGTGGGTAATGGACTTGAAGGCAATTCACGTATAATATCCAGAAAAATTAATGAACATAAGAAACGTGCCCCACTTAGTAATCAGGAAAATGTCGGTAGTGTGAACGGCCACCAAATGGCTGCAAGTAGAAGGGCTGACACTAACAAGCATTGGCAAAGCTTTGGCACAACTGACACGCTCACACACTGCGGGTGAGATTATCGATCCACCACTTTGAAAAACAACTGTGGCACTATCTACTAACATCGGAGATATTCACACCCAGTGACCCAGCAACACATTCTAAGTACACACCCAGCTAATTTATGCACATATACAGCAAGAGGCAAGATCATAGCAACACTATTTGTAAATGTAGAACCCAAATGACAACCAATAGAACAAAACTGTATGTTCCTCTCGAAGTATGGAATTCTATCAAAAATAAGTGAACTACAACTTTAGCCAACATGGATGAATTTTACAAATAGTAGGTTAAGTAAAAGAAATCAAACAAAAAATAATTTCTTCATGAATACAATTATATACAATTCAAAAGCAATTTTATAGATTCACAAACAGGCAAGACTGAACTATAATGTTTATGATGCATACTTAGGTAGTAAAACCATAAAGAAAAACAAGGAAGTGGTTATTATAGAATTAAGGACAATGGTTATCTTTGTACAAAAGGTGTGACTAGGAAGAAGCATTCAGAGAACTTTTGAAAAGCTGTATGTGTGTGCTCAGTCATTCAGTTGTGTCCGACTCTGCAATGCCATGGACTGCAACCCACCAGGCTCCTCTGTCCATGGAATTTTCCAGGCAAAAAATATACCAGAGTGGATTGCCATTTCCTCCTCTAGGGGATCTTCCCAACCCAGGGAGTGAACCTGTGTCTCCTACAGTTTCTGCATTTCAAGTGGATTCTTTACCACTGAGTCACCTAGGAGGCTCTTCTGAAAAACTGACACAAAACTAATTTACCATTCTAAAGGATTCCCTTTATAATAATTCACTGTTTTCCACTTGTGCTTTTCAGTTTTCTGTGTACTATGTTTCACAAAGATTTTTTTAAAGCTAAGAGAAGTACTCAAACCCTTTGACTACATGACAGTGTTACATGTTGGGGAAAATAGTCCTGACTGCATGCCAAGAGCCCCACAGGGCATCACTGAATCACAACACAGGACAGCATGTTTACAATGATAACCATAAGTTATCAAGAAAATACTAAGTTCATTCTGTATGTGCTGCTGGACAAGGCAAGGAAGCATGAAATACATAAAAAACAAAGGCGAGTTACAGAGGTTGCAGCAGCTATAGCTGAAAGAACACGAGTGTTCAACCTAGGAGTTGAGTGCGAATTCAAATTCTCTCCCTTCCTTCCAGGACTGTTCCTCATCCTTCTGTCTTCAATGATCTTTTTCTTAACTCTCCTGAGAAAGAACAGCCACTGTTACTGTCCAGCTTCTAGTGGGGAATAAGCATATCATCAAGAAACTGGGTGGAAATATCACCTTCTCAAGATATCTGGCTGCATTGCTGGACTGTTTCCGTCCAATATTTGCATTTGCCTTATTAAACAGCAAAATGATCTAAACAGAGCATTATTAATGCAGCCAACGTTTGTTTTCACTACCCAGACTTCTGCCCTCTTACAAAAAAATCTCTAGATATCTCTTAGGATAGGGCCTCTCAGGTGGCTCAGGGGTAAAGAATCTGCCTGCCAAGGCAGGAAGCACAGGAGACGTGGATTAAATCCCTGGGTCGAGAAGATTCCCAGGAGGAGGAAATGGCAACCCACTCCAGTATTCTTGTCTGGAGAATCCCATGGACAGAGGAGCCTAGAGGGCTACAGTCCATGGGGTTGGAGTCGGATATAGCTGAGCACAATCTTAGAGTAGACCACTTTCTCCCAGCACCTGGCCACATACCTTGAATGAAGCTGACCTCACTCTTAGCTCCAAGGATGGAGCATGATATCCGGGCCAAGCCAATGAGCCTTGGCCACTATTCATAACAGATGACCTAAGTCAGGCCAATCAGGGCCAGCAAGGGTGAATTCTTGGACTTAGTTTGAACAATGAGAGAACTGAACATGTTCTTTCTTGATGAATATGAACAGAAAGGGGTTAGAAACAGGAATAGCTACAGCCATCTCGCCACCATGTAAGCCCGAGAATGGTAAAATCCAGTAGAGTAGGAGTCAGTCAACTCTCCCTATAAAGGGCCAGATAGAAATATTTTAGGCTTTGCAAGCTGTACTGTCTGTGTTGTAACTGCTCAACTGTGCCTTTGCAGCATGAAAACATAAATAAACGAGGGTGGCTGTGTCCCAATAAAGCTTTATTTACAAGAATGAGTGGAGGTGGAATTTGGCTTGTAGGCCAGAGTTCTCCAACCCATGTTTTAATGCACAGGTTCTAAAAACTAGAAATATCACATAGACGTGAATCCTGACTCTCTTATTTGCATAGTCCTGAACAAGTGATGGCCTGGTGTGCAGCGATTCATGGGGTCGCAAAGAGTCGGACACGACTGAGCGACTGATCTGATCTGAACAAGTGACTTCATCTCACCATACCTCACTTGCCTCATCTGTAAATGGAAGTACCTACCTCCTAAGCAGTGACTGCAGCCATGAAATTAAAAGAGGTTTGCTTCTTGGAAGAAAAGCTACGACAAACCTACACAGTGTATTAAAAAGCGATATCACTGGGCTAACAAAAGTCCATATAGTCAAAGCTCTGGTTTTTCCAGTGGCCATGTACAGATGTGAGAGTTGGACTATAAAGAAGGCTGAGCACTGAAGAATTGATGCTTTTGAATTGCGGTGATGGAGAAGACTCCTGAGAGTTCCTTGGACAGCAAGGATATCAAACCAGTCAATCCTAAAGGAAATCAACCCTGAATATTCATAGGAAGGACTAACGTGGAAGCTGAAGCTCCAATACCTTGGCCACTGGATGCAATCAGCCAACTCACTGGAAAAGACCCTGATGCTGGGAAAGATCAAAGGCAGGAGGAGAAGGGGGCAACGGAGGGTGACATGGTTGGATGGCATCATCCACTCAATGGACAGGAGTTTGAGCAAACTCTGGGAGATGGTGAAGGACAAGGAAGCCTGGCATGCTGAAGTCCATGGGGTTGCAAAGAACTGGACGTGACTAAGTAATGGAACAATAACAACAACCTCGTTGACTCAAGAGGATTAAATGAATTAGTGTCAAGTGCTTAAAACAGTGCCTGGCACACTGAAGTGCTGTGTGTACTCCCTGCTATCACTTTAATCATCATAGTCTCTATCAAAGGTGCCAAGAAAAAGAAACCGGGCTTGTATCACTGGAGCCCAAGATCCAAATGGACCCATGTTCTTAGCCCAGGCTATTTAGTTGCATGAGGTAATAAATTCCGTTTTTGCTTAAAACAGTTTGAACTGGTTTTTCATCTTATAACTGAAATTACTCCAACGGAATAAATGAATGAACCCCAGATAAAAATGACAACAACCTGACAACGGTGATGCAACCTTGCATCACAGACATCACCAATCGAACACAGCATTTTCTCTCACTAAGCTCAGACAGGGCCTAAGACAGGGCTGTGAACTGAATTATATCCCACCCCCTTCATACGGTGAAGCCCAGTGTAATGGTATTTGGAGATGCGGCCTTTGGGAGGCCATTAGGATTAGTTGAGGTCAGGAGTGTGGGGTCCTTAGGATGGAATTAGCATCTTTATGAGAAGAAATATTACGGGGCTTTCTTCCTCTCTTTCTCTCCACCTGCTCACACTAAAGAAAGGACATACGACAGCACAGTGGGATGACAGCCATCTACAAACCTAAGAGAGGGTTTGCACCCGTCACTGACCCCACTGGCACCTCAGACTGCCGGTCCCCAGGAGGAGAAGCAAACGCCTATTGTTTAAGCCACCGGGTCTATGGTGTTTTGTCGCAGCAGCCCTAGTTGATTAAGACAGACATGTTTTCCCCTCAAAACAAGACCTAAGCAGTCTCTCTCAATCAATCAAAGTCAGTACGTGAAATGAAACCTCTTTATCCCTGCTTTAAGTCATGAATTCTAGGGGCTGATCCCGAGTAATATTAATGAGCTTTGTAAATTGTCTCTTTAGCATATGCTTGTGAGAGCAAGAAATTTGCACAAAGTGCTATATACATTTTGAGATGTGTAATCTCCATCTATAACTTCTCATTTATGAGTCTTTATTCCATTTCAAACCCATATACTTTAAACTACCTGCAAAAAACAACAACAACAACAACTTGAAATCATCCTATCCTTCTCTTTTCACCAGGCACCTTTTCTCTTAGAACATTCAATAAATGCTGTTTGCATGAATGAGGTCAGCAAAGGCTTGTAAAGAACAAGTTTCTCCTCTTACCTAGGAAGTGATAAAATTAATATACTTGAAAATGTAGTGTCTCACTGATGAATGTAATGTCCTTAATCTATAGTAGAAAAAACAATCACATAATTGATTTGTTTTATAGTCATAGAAAGAGGGGATCTTGAATTTAAAATGCAAATGAGCCAAGAACCTGGATATTTTTCTTTTAATTAGCTATTGCTAACAACATTCCATGGGAGAAGGCAATGGCACCCCACTCCAGGACTCTTGCCTGGAAAATCCCATGGACAGAGGAGCCTGGTAGGCTGCAGTTCATGGGGTCACTAAGAGTCAGACACGACTGAGCGGCTTCACTTTCACTTTTCACTTTCATGCATTGGAGAAGGAAATGGCAACCCACTCCAGTGTTCTTGCCTGGAGATGGGGAATCTCAGAGATGGGGGAGCCTGGTGGGCTGCCATCTATGGGGTCATACAGAGTCAGACACGACTGAAGCGCTTTGCAGCAGCAGCAATATTCCATACTTCCCAAATCCTTAGCTCACAAGGTGGGAATACCATTGCCACCTCCCTGAAAACCTATTCAGACACATTTCATCTTCTCAAATCAATAGAAATACCATATGTTCATTAAGAAAAGGATTCCTGGTAATGCTACAGCAATTTATGAACTGTGCAGAGCAGAGGTTCTCAAACATGAATCTGCGTCAAAATTACCCTGAGAGCTCATTAAAACCCACACTGCAGACGTTCCAATTCAGTAGGTCTCGGGTAGTGCCTGGGAATCTGGATTTTTAACTAGTTCCCAAGTGATGTGATGCTTAGCTACAAGTGAAATATTTGTGTTAGTTTTCTACACCAGGCAATAAATTATCACAAACTTAGGACCTTTGCAAAACACAAGCATATTCTCTCACTGTTTCTCTAGGTCAGGAGTCTGGCCATGAGTTAGCTGGGCTTTCTGCCCAGAGCCTCCAAGGTGCCAGAGCTGGGGTATCTGTCCATTACTACAAGGGTGTTGACAGAACTCATTTCCTTGTACCTGTGGAAGTCATGGAAGCTGTCTCATCAAGGCCAGCAGGAGGGTTTCTCTCACACTCTCAAACTCTTCTGCCCTCAGGAAGACAGGGTCCCGTTTAAGGACTCACCTGATTAGGTCAGGCTCACCCAGGTTGGTTGATTTCTCTTTGGATGAACTCAAAGTCAACTGATGAGTAACCCCATCTCAGGAGTGCTATCCCATCTATTCACAGGTTCCACCCACACTTGAAATGAGAGGATTATACCAGGGGGAAGGTAAGGAGTATACACCAAGAACTCCAGAATCACAGAGGCCATCCCAGAATTCTGCCTACCCCAACCTCTATCACAGTACCTAACCTCACAATATTGAATTATAAATTTGCCTATCTGTCCCCTTATTGAAAAGTACCATTTTATATCAATGCCCTCAACACCAAACACTGAGTGCCAAAAGACATTCCATAAACACCAGATAGCCGAACTAACTGATGAATGCTATACTACTACCTCCTAGTGAAG
This sequence comes from Bos mutus, assembly GCF_027580195.1. NCBI lineage: Eukaryota > Metazoa > Chordata > Mammalia > Artiodactyla > Bovidae > Bos > Bos mutus. The sequence goes on along the minus strand of NC_091623.1, from coordinate 97,495,531 downwards.
ACCTTTTCTTCCCTACTTACTTTAACTTGAAAGCTTCTGGAAAAAGTGACACATGTGATTATGTGTAATATATTGGACAAAAGAACTGAGGAAGGAAGCAATCATAATCCTAAGCAAAATTCTATTGACGTGTGCACAATTCTGGCTTCAGAGGGTAACACACTTCACATAACAGATATTTAAACATTAACTAGGTTTCAACTGCAGAGAAGGCAATGGCAACCCACTCCAGTACTCCTGCCTGGAAAATCCCATGGATGGAGGGGCCTGGTGGGCTGCAGTCCATGGGGTCGCTAGAAGTCAGACACGACTGAGCGACTTCACTTTCACTTTTCACTTTCATGCACTGGAGAAGGAAATGGCAACCCACTCCAGTGTTCTTGCCTGGAGAATCCCAGGGACGGGGGAGCCTGGTGGGTCGCCATCTATGGGGTCGCACAGAGTCGGACACGACTGAAGTGACTTAGCAGCAGCAGCAGCAGGTTTCAACTGAGATCGCTGAAAGATTTGACATATATGCTTTGAAGCTTCATCTTGTGCTTGACCATAGTACTTCAGCTTATAACTGTTGTCATGCAAACAGCCTAAATGTCCCTCAACAGATGAATGGATAAAGAGGATGTGGTACATGTATACAGTTAATATATGTATTATGAATATATGTATTCAGCCATAAAAACAGCCTAAATGTCCCTCAACAGATGAATGGATAAAGAGGATGTGGTACATGTATACAGTTAATATATGTATTATGAATATATGTATTCAGCCATAAAAAAAAAAAATGCAATGACATGGATGCAATTATAGGTTATCATACTAAGTGAAGTAATTCAGAAAGAGAAAGAAAAATACCACGTGATATCACATATATGTGGAATCTAAAATCTGACACAAACGAACCTATCTAGAATCAGACACGACTGGGCGACTTCACTTTCACTTTTCAGTTTCATGCACTGGAGAAGGAAATGGCACCCCACTCCAGTGTTCTTGCCTGGAGAGTCCCAGGGACGGGGGAGCCTGGTGGGCTGGCGTCTATGGGGTCGCACAGAGTTGGACACGATTGAAGCGACTTAGCAGCAGCAGCAGCCTAAAACAGAGAATCACAGATGTAGGTGAGAGACTGCCAGTTGCCAAGGGGAAGGGGAGGTGGTAAAGGGATGGCTTGGGATTCAGGGATTACCAGATGGAAACTAGCATTTATAGAATGGATAAACAACAAGGTTGTACTGTATAGCATGGGAACTAGATTCAGTATACTGTGATAAACCACAATGGAAAGTATGGAAAGGAATTTTGTGTGTGTGTGTGTGTATAACCAAGTCACTTTGCTGTACAGCAATAATTAATACAACACTGTAAATCAACCATACTTCCATTTAAAACAATAAAATATAACTGTCATTACTGTTTATATTGACCATTTGAGCACTGACTATACACCAGGCGTCATGCTAGATGGTTTGAAAGCAAACATTCTCCTATAATGTCCCATGAAGAGTACAGATTATCTCTCTTTTTCACTACTTTACCAGTGTCAACCCAGTGTCTGGCCACTTGAAGGCTCTCAGTAAAACCGCTGTCAAATGAGTGACCAAAAACCCTTGGAAGAAGTTATTATGCCCATTTCAAAGATGAGGAAACATGCTGAGAAATGAGGTATCTTGCCTAAAGACACACAGAGACAGGATTCAAACCCAACTGCTTCACTCCAAAGTCCACACCCGTCAATACTTGTCTGTAATACTTCACTTCTCATCTGTGGAATTCCCACATCACAGTAAATTTTGGCAGTTTAAAAATGGGACTTAAATTGGCCTAAGTCTCTTAAACCAGCTTCCCTGGTGGCTCAGACAGTAAAGAATCTGCCTGCAGTGCAGGGGATCCAGGTTTGATCCCTGGGTTGGGAAGAGCCCCTAGAGAAGGGTATGGTAACCCACTTCAATATTCTTGCCTGGAGAATTCCATGGACAAAGGAGACTGGTGGGCTACAGTCCACAGGGTTGCAAAGAGTCGGACACAACTGAGCAACTAACACTTTCCCTTTTCACTTAAACCAAAGTCTTTTTTTTTGTGTACCAGTCCTGGTTCTTACAGGGATCTGCCTGTCAAGCAAACCTGTTTTAAGAGAGGAAGATGAGAAAGAGAACCACCTGTTATAACCAAGGTCTACACTCCTGTAAGTTTATATCACACACTTTCTTAGGTAATGTAAGGAAGAGCACTGACAAACATTTAGGATTTAATCTGCATGTCTTCCCTAGATGCTAATGGTTTTTGAAGTCCTCATCATCCTTGAAAGACCTTGACCTTTGCTTGACTAAACCCCAAGTGGACATTTCAAATCCTTCCCATGAAATAGAAAATTAACCCACAAAACATTGTGTGGGAAAGACACAAGGGCTTTAAGAGTTAGTGCCATCTGGGAAGTTGGATGCTCAAAAAATATTGGGATATAGAAACAGAAGTAGGCTGGCAGGAAGTGTAAACACAATGGTGTGTGTGTGTGTGTGTGTGTGTGTGTGTATGCGCGTGCGCACGTGCTAAGTCACTTCAGTCATGTCCGACTCTGTGCAACCCTATGGACTGTAGCCCACCGGGTTCCTCTGTCCATAGGATTCTGCAGACAACTGGAGGGGGTTGCCATGCCCTCCTCCAGACAATCTTCTTGACTCAGGGATCGAACCTGCATCTCTTATGTCTCCTAAATTATCAGGCAGGTAACTTCCCTAAAGGCTCTTGTGAGGACTATCATGAAACAGGCTTATGACTTTTCTTCTCTGAGCTCAGTCACAGGTTTAGAGTCACCTCCCAGAGTCCCTGGCAACCAAGCAACCAAAAACTTCTGATGACATGAATAGAAGAGAAATAGAAATCAATAGTGCTAGAGACCTCCCTTGTGGACACATTCTAGGGAATCCTTGGGCTCACACCTTGACTGTGTTCCCACCCACATGGCCACACTCCAGGCTGCCACGGTTTCACCCTGTGCTGCCACCTAGTGGCCATAGCTGCACAGACCAAAGTGTTGTGCAAGACCCTTAAACCAAAGTCTGACACACAGACCCCGGGGGGATGGCACCCCTGATTCTGTGCAGTGATTTTGTTCTAGTTTCCTGCAGAGGGGTGCAAACTTGACAGCTGAGGGAGGTGCTCTACAGTTTCAGTGTGAAATACAGCCATGCCTGCCCACTAGCTCTTTGTTAACAGTCCATGAGAAATTATGTACAGAAATTGAAAGTAAGCATTTAGAAACTCTTATAGTGGGGGAACTAAGATCCTACATGCCGCAAGACAACTAAGCCTTGCACCAGCAACTAGAGAAGCCCACACGACACAAGAAGATCCTGTGTGCTGCAATCAAGACCCAACACAGCCAAATAAATATTAAATTCTTACAGAACTTTGACAGAGTAATTTTAGGACTATGGAATCAAACAATCAAAATCTGAGTATATTTTATTTTGGCATAAATAAGCTTTATTGTATTTTGGCAGAGTTTGGGGAACACTGGATTTCAGAGAATCAACGATCGATCTGCAGACATTTAAAGAAGAGGCAAAGGCAGATGTTTGTGAAGGGGTCCTTGATATCAGTTCATTCCTGAGACTTGATTACCCCCATGTCATTAGGGGCTTCTTAAGTGGCTCCAGTGGTAAAGAATCACCTACACAAGACACGGGTTCAATCCCTGGGTTGGGAGGATCCCCTGGAGAAGGAAATGACTACCCACCCCATTATTCTTGCCTGGAAAATTCCATGGACAGAGGAGCCTGGCGGGCTGCAGTCCATGGGGTTGCAAAGAGTTGGACACGACTGAGCAACTGAGCATGCATGCACATGTCATTAGATTCAAAAAACATTCCTAAATCCTTGTGATGAACATTCCTTTTCTGCTGAAACTTGTTCATGCAATTTTATGGGCCTTGAAACTGAAGTCCTAGTAAATACATTCTCATCAATCCCGGGGGAGGAAAAAAGCCCTACTGGTCTTTATCCTGGTTTCCTGAGAACGTCTCCTAACCTGAGACTCCATCAAAGCAATTCAGAACAATCACTCTTTCATTCTCATCCTTGACTAGACCATTAATTCTAAAATAAAATGGTTGTTTATGTAGGAATCATGGAAAAGAGAAGGAAAATGGCTGAGACAGAAGAGCATTAGTCAATAAACATGTACAGAGAGTCTACTAGGTGCTCTCATTTAGTGAACAGGTGTGAGCAGGTATATGCAGGTTGCCATATGTAACTCAGGTCATAATGGGAGGAGAGTGCTGACACGTCAACAAACAAGATTATTTCAGAGAATGATACATACAAAGAAGGAAATTACATATGACAGGAAAAACAGACCAGCCCCTCAAAACCACCAGCTAAGACAAAGAGAAAGATGAAGTAGAGAAGAAAGGCCAATAATTATAAAAAATATCATTTATTAAAAACTCTATGCCAGGCCTGCTAAATACTTTAAGTACCCTCACAACAACCCTAGGAAATGCTGTTGTCATCCCCATTTTACAGATGGGGGGAATGTTCAGAGAGATCCCCTAACATGCCCAAGATAACAATTGGGAAGACATGAAGGCAGGGTATGAAATTAAATATTTTATCCCAAAGCCTATACGATTAACCACCCATGGAGAGCAACAGAACAAAAAGGTGAGCCTCAGCAACATGACTATTTTATTTATTTTTATTTTTTGATCACTCAGGTCAGGCTCAAACACTCTTGCTTCTTAGGAAAAAAAGGACCATGAAATCCCTTCACATACATATTCCCTTCTGAAAGCCAAATGCAAAGGCCTCCTGTTCTGTGAGGCTGGTGGTTATCAGTAGAAACCAACAGTAGCCAAGTACTTTGGGCCACAAAAAAAGCTTTTTTTAATTAAATGAAGTATAGTTTGTTTATAACGTCATGTTTGCTTCAGGTGTACAGCAGAGTGATTCATTTATATATACGTTATATATGTATATATATATTTATACACACATATATTCATTTATACATATATATTTATATAAAAATTTATATAAACTATACACCTGAAAAAAGCTTTTATGTGGCCCAAAGTACTTGGTTATTGTTGGTAACATAAAAGCTATTTTTGCAGAAAGCATCTCACAAAGCAGAACAGGAAATAAAGTTGGATCTTATGACACTATTTCTCCAAGCAGTGGCAAGAAATGGCTGTAAGATGTCTCTTCAAATCCATCAAATGTACAAATGGCATGAACTTAAGTTGAACAGCGATTCAGTGAATCATTGAACATCTGGACTGGATTTCCAACAGCCAGAAGAGCCTGGGGCTCAGGTCTTTGCTTATAGATCACAAACCCCCTCCACCATTTAAGCCATGTCCTTCCTCTCTCCAGGGCGTACCTCTCTCCCTCTCACTCTTTTTCTCTTGATAGGTTAATGCATGTGTTTTCTAATAACAGTTTCGGGTGACTGAAGTCGTCCATCTTCTGGACCTTATTGGTAGGCAGATTTTGAATATAGGCCCCATAATCAGCTCCAGGCAGATCCCCTGACATCCAGGCAATGAGCGAAGATGAACGCAAGAAAGCTGGGTGCCTTCAGGTATGGAAAAGATTTATGGGATGGTGGCTCTACTGCAATAAAAAAAATCCATTCCAACTTTAGAAGTCTAGAATTTGCTGCAATCTAAGATAATTTTTATTGGATTTACCTGCATGATGCTTATTAAATGTATACTAAGGCAATTTTTAAAATATATTTTATTATTTTAAAATTAACTTGGTAATTAACTTGGTCGCTCAGTTGTGTCCAACTCTTTGAGACCCCATGGACTATATACAGTCCATGGAACTCTTCAGGCCAGAATATTGGAGCGGGTAGCCTTTCTCTTCTCCAGGGGATCTTCCCAATCCAGGGATCCAACCCAGGTCTCCCACATTGCAGGCAGATCCTTTACCAGCTGAGCCCAAAGGGAAGCCCTTAGTAAAATTAGCTCTCTGCAAACACCATGTGCTATTCATCTAAGAGTTATAGTTGACCAGATATCACTAATAATAATATTAAGTGCTCAACAAACATTATTTTTGTCAGATCCCACCAGACTAAGTGTTACTACAGCCCTATGGCATAGAGAGTATTATCCCCACTTTAAGGAAAAATTAAATTCAAGCTTAGAAAGTGTTTACCAAGGATACCTCAGGTGAAAGTGAAAGGAGCTCAGTCACATCTGACTCTCTGCAACTCCATGGACTGTATAGTTATCCAGGCCAGCATATTGGAGTGGTAGTCATTCCCTGCTGCAGGGATCTTCCCAGCCCAGGGATTAAACCCAGGTCTCCCACACTGTAGGCAGATTCTTTACCAGCTGAGCCACCAGGGAAGCCCACTTCAGGTATGATTCAAATCTAAACTCAGGAGACAGGATCAAGAGTAGGAACACGGTGGGAAGACCTGAGTTCCTCGTCCCCCATTGAACACATCAAAACCACAACTACATATAGAGCAGTTCTTACAGAGAATGACCTGAAGACGAGCAGAATAGCTCTTGACCACCACGGCTATAAAGAAAGAACCACATGGAGTCTGGTAGGAGTGGAGGAGAAGCAATCAAGCCCCTAGTGGGTGACCCAGAAGAGGAGAAGAGTATCAGAGGCTCAGGGATCTTCCATAAGGAGCAAGGGTTTGACCCCCAGACTAGGCACCCCAGCCCTGGGGTCCGGCACTGGAAGGATGAGCCCCCTGGGCTGAACTGAAAATCAGTGAGGCTTACTTTAAGGCTTTAAGAAACCAAGACTTTGCTCTTGAAGATCATGCACAGACTTGCTTGCTACCAATCTTAGCACAGAGGTAGCAGATTAAAAACTGCCCGCTGCTCTCATCAGCTTACCAAGACTGCCCCAGAGCACTGCCCTCTCTCCAATCCCCACTAGGCTCTTGCTTCAGAGAGGGGCTCCATGATATATTGAAAGTGTTGAAAGGAAAATATCTATAATCGAGGATACTCTACCAGGAAGATTATCATTTAGAATGAAAGAAAAAAATAAAGAATTTCTCATGCAAGCAAAAACTAAAAGTTCACTAATAATATACCTATCCTAAAATGTTAAAGACTTCTCTTAAGGGGAAAAGAAAAGGCTACAACAAGAAGTAAGAATACATAAGAAAGAAAAAAATCACACTAGCAAAGGCAAATATATAATAAAAGTAGTGGATCAACCACTTAAATAAGCTAGTATAAAGATTAAAGGACAAAAATATTGTAAAAATTAATTATAACCACAACAAACAAGTGATGGGATAAACATGAAGATGTAAAATATGACATCAAAAACCCAAAATGTGGGAGAAGGGAGTAAGAAATAATGTATATTTTTTTAGAATGTGTTTGGACTTAAATGATTGCCAGTTTAAAACAAGTGGATATAGTTACAGGTCAGGAAGATGTCCTGGAGAAAGAAATGGCAACCCACTCCAGTATTCTTGCCTGGGAAATCCCATGAACATAGGAGCTTGGTGGGCTACAGTTCATGGGGGTGCAAAAGAGTCAGACATGACTTAGTGACTAAACAAACAGCATATATGAACCCCATGGTAATCTCAAATTAAAAACATAAGAAATACACAAAAACCAGTAGGAAAGGAATACAAGCATACTGTTAAAGAAAATCACCAAATCACAAAGGGAGAAACCAAAAGAAGAATAAAAGAACAGAGACGAGATACAAAAACAACTGAAAAACAAGTAACAAAATGCCAGTAAGTACATAACTATAAATAATCACTTTTTTGTCACTGGACTAAATGCTCCAAGTAAAACATAAAGGGTATAGCTGATTGGGTAAAAAAAAAAAAAAAAAACAAGCAGACTCATTTATATACTGCTTACAGGAAACTCATTTCAAAGCAAAGATATACAGACTAAAAGTGAGAGGATAGAAAAAGATACTTCATGAAAACAGACACTACAAGAAAGCAGGGGTAATATTAATAGCACTCATATTAGACAAAATACACAAAGAAGGGCACTCTGTACATAAGGGGATCAATACAAGAAGAGGTTTAATATGCTCCCAAAATTGGGGCACCTAAATACATAAAGCAAATACTGAGAGACTAGGGAGAAATTGAAAATGATGTAATAATAGTAGGGGATTATAATACCCCACTTACATCAATGGACAGATCATTCAGACAAAAAATCAACACGGAAGCAGTAGTGCAACAATAGATCAGATGCACCTTAACAGACAGCTACAGGACATTCCATCTAAGAACAGCAGAACACAAATTCTTTTTAAGTTCACATGAAATATTCTCCATGCTAGACCACCTGCTAGGCGGCAAAACATAGCCTCACAAAACACAGCAAAATATGCTTCAACAAATTTAAGAGGACAGAAACTATATCAAGCATTTTTTTTCTGACCACAGTGGTTTGAAACTAGAAACTAATTACAGGAAGAAAAATAGGAAAAACTCAAACATGTGAAGACTAAACAACAGGCTACTCAAAAAACAATGGGTAAATGAAGAAATCAGAGGAGAAATCGGAAAATATTTCAAAACAAATGAAAGCACAACTTCTCAAAATCTGTGTGATGCAGCAGAAGCAGTTCTAAGAGGGAAGTTCTAAGGCCTACCTCAAAAAAATTAGAAAAATTTCAGATAAACAACCTAACCTATCCTCTAAAGGAATTAGAAAAGGAAGAACAAACAAAGCCCAAAGTCAGCAGAAGGAAGGAAGTAATAAAGATCAGAGGGCAAATAGAGACTTTTTTAAAAAGAGAAAAGATCAATGAAACTAAGAGATGTTTTTTCAAAAAGATAAACAAAATTGAAAAAACTTTAGCCAAACTCATTGAAAAAAAGAGAATTAAATAAAAGAAACTAGAAGTGAAGGAGGAGAAATTACAACTAATATCACAGAAATACAAACAATTATAAGAGAACAATATAAACAGAGGAAAACAATAGAATGGAAAGATTACATACCTCTTTAAGAAAATTGGAAATACCAAGGAAACATTTCATGCAAAAATAAGCACAATAAAGGACAAAACCCAGCAAGGACCTAACAGAAGCAGAAGAGATTAAGAAAATGTGGCAAGAATACACAGAAGAACTGTACAAAAAAACTTTTAATGACCCAGATAACCATGATTCTGTGTTCAATCTCCTAGAGCCAGACATTCTGGAATGTGAAGTCAAGTGGAATTTAGGAAGTATTACTACGAACAAAGCTAGTGGAGGTGATGGAATTCCAGTTGAGCTATTTCAAATCCTAAAAGATGATGCTGTGAAAGTGCTGCACTCACTATGCCAGCAAATTTGGAAAACTCAGCAGTGGCCACAAGACTGGAAAAGGTCAGTTTTCATTCCAATCCCAAAGAAAGGCAATGCCAAAGAATGTTCAAATTACTGTAGAATTGCACTCATTTCACATGCCAGCAAGATTATGCTCAAAATCCTTCAAGCTGGCTTTGGCTGTACATGAACTGAGAACTTCCAGATATACAAACTGAATTTAGAAAAGGCAGAGAAATCAGAGATCAAATTGCCAACATTCGCTGGATCATAGAAAAAACAAGGGAATTTTTTTTTTAAAAAATCTAATTCTGCTTCATTGACTATGCTAAACGCTTTGACTGTGGATCACAACAAACTGTGGATATTCTTAATGAGGTAGGAATACCAGACCACATTACCTGCCTCCTGAGAAGCCTGTATGCAGGACAAGAAGCAGCAATTAGAACTGGACATGGAACAATAGACTGGTTCAAAATTGGGAAAGGAGTATGCTGCTGCTAAGTCACTTCAGTCGTGTCCAACTCTGTGTGACCCCATCGACGGCAGCCCACCAGGCTCCACCGTCCCTGGGATTTTCCAGGCAAGAACACTGGAATGGGTTGCCATTTCCTTCTCCAATGCATGAAAATCAAAAGTGAAAGTGAAGTGGCTGAGTCGTGTCCGACTCTTTTCGACCCCATGGACTGCAGCCTACCAGGCTCCTCCGTCCATGGGATTTTCCAGGCAAGAGTACTGGAGTTGGGTGCCATTGCCTTCTCCGGGGAAAGGAGTATGCAAGGCTGTATATTGTCACTCTGCTTATTTAACTTATATGCAGAGTACATCATGTGAAATGCTGGGCTAGATGAAGCACAAGCTGGAATCAAGATTACTGGGAGAAATATCATCCACCTCAGATATGCAGATAACACCTCTTTAATGGCAGAAAGTGAAGAGGAACTAAAGAGCCTCTTGATGAAGGTGAAAGAGGAGAATGAAAAAGCTGGCTTAAAACTCAATATTTAAAAAACTAAGATCACGGCATCCAGTCCTACCACTTCATGTTAAATAGATGGGGAAAATGTGGAAACAGTGTCAGATTTCATTTTCTTGGGCTCCAAAATCAATGCAGACAGTGTCTGCAGCCATGAAGTTAAGACGCTTGCTTCTTGGAAGAATAGCTTGGACAAACCTAGAATGGTATATTAAAAAACAGAGATATCACTTTGCTGACAAAGGTCTGTATAGTCAAAGCTAGAGTTTTTCCAGTAGTCATGTATGGATTTGAGAGTTGGACCAAAAAGAAGGCTGAGCACTGAAGAATTGATGCTTTCCAACTGTGGTTCTGGAGAAGACTCTTGAGAGTCCCTTGGACAGCAAGGACATCAAACCAGTCGATCCTAAAGGAAATCAACCCTGAATATTCATTGGAAGGACTGGTGCTGAAGCTCCAATACTTTGGCCACCTGACATCAAGAGCTGACTCCTTAGAAAAGACTCTGATTCTGGGAAAGACTGAGGGCAAGAGGAGAAGGGAGCAACAGAGGATGAAATGGTTGGATGGCATCACTGACTCAATGGACATTAGTTTGATCAAACTCTGGGAGATAGTGAAGGACAGGGAAGCCTGGCATGCTGCAGTCCATGGGGTTGGACTCCACGCAAAGAGTTGGACAAAACTTAGAGACTGAACAACAATAAACAGTTACACATAACAAATTGGACAACCTAGAACAAATGGATAAATCCTAAAAATATACACTCTTTCAAGACTGAATTAGGAAGAAATGGAAAATCTGAAGAGACCAATTACTAGTAATCGAAGAACTGCCATCAACAACAGAGAAAGTCCTGGACTGGACAACTTCATAGGAGAATTTTACTAAACATTTAAAGAAGAGTTAATACCTTTACAAACTACTTCAAGAAAATCAAACTTCCAAACTCATTCTACGAGCCCAGTATTATCTTGATTCCAAAACCAGACAGACATTTTTAAAAAAGAAAATTATAGGCCAATACCCCTGATAAACATAGATACAGAAATACTCAACAAAAGATTAGCAAATCACATTCAACAAAACATAAAAAGGATCATATACCAGGAACAAGTAGGATTTGTTCCTGAAATAAGTGTGATTTATTTCAGGGATGCAAAGGTGGGTCAATATTCATAAATCAAACAATGTGATGTACCACTTTAACAAAACATTAAAATCACACAATCTTATCAATGCAGAAAACGCATTTAATAAAATCAGAGATTTTCCTGGTGGTACAGTGACTAAACTCTGTGCTCCCAATGCAGGCAGCCCAGCTTCAATCTCTGGTCAGGGAACTAGATCCCATATGCCACAACTAAAATTTGCATGCCTCAACTAAATCCCACAGTTCAGTTCAGTCGCAAGTCATTTCCCACTCTTTGTGGACACCCATGAATTGCAGCACGCCGGGCCTCCCTGTCCATCACCAACTCCCAGAGTTCACTCAAACTCATGTCCATCGAGTTGGTGATGCCATCCAGCCATCTCATCCTCTGTCGTCCCCTTCTCCTCCTGCCCCCAATCCCTCCCAGCATCAGGGTCTTTTCAAATGAGTCAACTCTTCACATGAGGTGTCCAAAGTACTGGAGTTTCAGCCTCAGCATCAGTCCTTCCAATGAACACTCAGGACTGATATCCTTTAGGATGGACTGGTTGGATCTCCTTGCAGTCCAAGGGACTCTCAAGAGTCTTCTCCAACACCACAGTTCAAAAGCATCAATTCTTCAGTGCTCAGCTTTCTTTATAGTCCAACTCTCACATCCATACATGACTACTGGAAAAAGCATAGCCTTGACTAGATGGACCTTTGTTGGCAAAGTACTGTGTCTGCTTTTTAATATGCTGTCTAGGTTGGTTATAACTTTCCTTCCAAGGAGTAAGCGTCTTTTAATTTCATGGCTGCAGTCACCATCTGCAGTGATTTTGGAGCCCACAAGCCACAACTAAAGATTCCATATGCTGCAACTAAGACCTGATGCAGCTAAATAAATAAATAAAAACCTTTTAAGTTAACATTTAATCATGATAAGAACTCATAGAAAGGGGGATATAAAGGGAACATACCTCAACAGAGTAAAGGCTATATATGATATACCCACAAGAAACATACTAAGATCAGAAACAAAATAAAAACACCCATTCTCACCACTTTTATTCAACATGGTATTGGAACTTCTGGGCACAGCAATTGGACAAGAAAAAGAAATAAAAAGAATCCAAATTGGAAAGGAAGAAAAACAACTGTCACTGTCTGCATGTCACATGATACTATACAGAGAAAATCCTACCCAGAAGTCACCAAAAACTATTAGAGTCTGCTTATCCATGAATTGCAGATTGTAAAGCTGCAGGATACAAAAGTAATGTAAATAAATTTGTTGTATTTCTATACACTAATAATGAACCATTGGAAAGAGAAATCAAGAAAATAATGTACAATTGTATCAAAAAGAGTAAAACACCTAGGAATAATTTTAATCAAGGAGGTAAAAGATCTAAACTCTGAAAACTATGAGACACTGAGTAAAGAAATTGAAGATGATATAAATAAATGGAAATATATTGCATGCTCATGGATTAGAAGAATTAAAATTGTTAAAATGTCCATACTACCCAAAGCAATCTAGATTTAATGCAATCCATGTCCAAATACCCATGACATTTCTCATAGACCTAGAATAACATTAAAATGTGTATGGAACCACAAAAAAACAAACAGCCAAAGCAACCGTGACAGAAAAGAGTTGCAAATCAAAACTACAATGGGGTACCACCTTACACCACTCAGAACAGCCATCATTCTAAAAATTTACAAATAACAAATGCTAGAGAGAGTGTGGAGAAAAAGGAACCCTCCTATATTGTTGGTAGGAATGTAAATTGGTACAGCCACTATGGAAAAGAGCATGGAGGTTCCTCAAAACACTAAAAATGGAGTTGCCATATGACCAGCAATCCCATTCCTGGGCATATATTCAGATCAAACTATAATTCAAAAATATACATGCATCTTTTTGTTAAACTATTCACAATAGTATGTGGCACTATTCACAATAGTCAAGACATGAAAAAAACCTAAAGGCCCACTGACAGATGAATGAATAAAGATGTAGAATATATATATACACACACACACATAATGGAATACTACTCAGCCATAAAAAAGAATGCAATAATGCCATTTGCAGCAACAAGGATGGATCTAGAGATTATCCCACTAAGTGAAGTAAGAGAAGAAAAGAGAAGGAAAATACCGAATGATATCACTTACACGTGAAATCTAAAATGTGACATAAATGAACTTACCTACGAAATAGAAACAGACTCACAGACACAGAGTTGTGGTTGCCGAGGAGGAGAGGGTAAGGGAGGGAGGAACTGGGAGTTTGTGACTAGCAGAGGCAAACTATTAAAGAATGGATAAATAACACAGTCCTACTGTATAGCACACTGAACTATGTTCAATATCCTGTGATAAACCATAATGAAAAGAATATGATACATGTATAGATGAATCACTTTGCCATACAGCAGAAATTAACATGACATCGTAAATCAATGATGCTTCAATAAAATAAAGTTAAGGAAAGAAAAAGAACGAAGTTGAAGGTATCACACGCCCTGACTTCAGACTATACTACAAAGCTACAGTAATCAAAACAGTATGTACTAGCACCCAAAACAGACAAACACAACAAAACAGAATAGAAAGCCCAGAAGTAAACCCATGCACATATGGCCAATTAATCTATGACAAAGGAGGCAAGACCATACAATAAGAAAGGACAGTCTCTTTAATAAGTGGTGCTGGCATATCTGGACAACTTGCAAATAAAAGAATGAAATTACAACATTTTTTCACATCATATACAAAAATAAATTCAAAATGAATTAAATCTAAATGTAAGACAAGAAACCATAAAATTCCTATAAGAAAAAATAGGTGTGTGTTATTTGACACTGGTCTTAGCCATATTTCTTTGGATCTCCTTGGGAAAGGGAAAAAACAAAAATAAACGAAGGGGACCCAACTTAAAAAGGGGATCAACTTAAAGGCTTTTGCAAAGTGAAAGGAACTGTCAATGAAATGAAAAGACAACCTACTGAATGGGAGAAGATATGTCTTATAAGGGGTTCTTATCCAAAATATGTAAAGAAATTATATAATTCAACATCAAAAACACAAATAATCTGACTTTAAAATGGGCAGAGAACCTGAATAGGCATTTTTCCAAAGAAGATATACAGATGGCCAACAGGCACATGAAAAGATGCTCAACATCACTAACCAGGGAACCACAAAATCCACAGTGAGATATCACCTCAGATATGTCAGAATGGCCATTATCAGAAAAGTCTACAAATAACAAGTGTTAGTGAGGATGTGGAGAAAAGAGAACCCTTGTGCACTGTTGATGTGAATGTAAATGAGTGCAGTCACTAAGGAGAACAGCATGGAGTTTCCTTAAAACATTAAAAATGGAACTATCATAAGACCCAGTAATTATACTCTTGGGTACTTATCCAAAGAAAACAAAAACACTAATTCAAAAAGATGCAGGCACCTCAATGTTCACAGCAGCATCATTTATGATTGCCAAGATATGGAAGCAACTTAAGTGCTGACAGATGAATGGATGATGTGATACACACACACAATGGAATATCGCTCAGTCATAAAATTTTGCCACCTCCAACAATATGGACAGACCTAGAGTGTGTTATACTTAATGAAACAATTTTGACAGAGAAAGACAAATACCGTATGTTCTCACTTACGTGTGGCACCTAAAAAATAACAAACAAATCTAACAAAACAGAAACAGGCTCACAGAGAACAAACTAGTGGTTACTGGCTGGGAAAAGGGTGATGGGAGGGGCAAGGTACAGGAAGGGAACGAAGAGGTACAGACCACTGTTGTTATTGTTTAGTCATTAAGTTGTGTCCGACCCTTTGCAACCCATGGACTGTGGTCCTCTGTCCAGGGGATTTCCTAGGCAAGAATACTGGAGTAGGTTGCCATTTCCTTCTCCAGGGGAGCTTCCCAATCTAGGAACTGAACCAGAATCTTCTGCTTGGCAGGCGAATTCTTTACCTCTGAGCCACCTGTGAATACTATTAGGTATAATAAGAAGTTACAAGGATATAATGTAAAGCACAAGGAACATAACCAATATTTTATAATAACCTTATATGGGATATAGACTATAAAAATTTTGAAATGCTATCTTGTACATCTGAAACTAATATAGTAATTGAACTATACTTCAATTTAAAAAAAAAAAAGGAATGATAAGCAAATAGAATTACTACATCAGATAAAAGAAAAGCAGCGGGTGCAGTAGCTTCCTAAATCACCTGACATGGAGATGGGCATCTAGGGTACTGAGCAAGAAAGTTCAAATCTAGTCCTTAGGCACTCAGGAGTAAGTAGCTCCATGAGCTTGACCTATCAGCTTGACCCTGTGCTTCTGGTTCTAGTTAAGGGTCAGATAAAATACCAAGGGATCACAGGGACCAGGAGGAAGGCTATACTACTAACACAAAGCTCTGCTCTGAAGCAGCCCTGTATGATTCTGTCCAGAAACACGGGGTAGGATCATGCTGTCATGGGCCATTTGTGCGCCCTTCTGGATACACCCTACTCCTTGACTTTTGGCCCAAGTTCTAATCTGGACAATCTGTCATCTGCTGCCTGCCTATATATTAATAGTTTCCTCTCTGGCCTTCAGTATATTTATTGGTAGAATGGTAATCTCTGATTATCTTGTATTCATGGAGTGATACGGATATGAAAGGATTTTGGAAAATGTAGTAAGTTAAATAGAGTGGGGCAGAGGCAATGACTTCTTCCCAATTTGGCCATTCCTGCTTCAGAGCCATTCTCCCAGGTCCCAGCTTCCAACTCTATCCCAACCTTTTGATCAATCTTTGCCTACCAAGGGGCAAAACTACATGTTATCCCAAGGAACAGGGACGACTACTAGACTCCATTTCCTCTCTTTACCAATTCCTCTGACCATTCTTCAACCTAGAAACTGGGACCACTTTCATGACTGGTGGAGATTACTGACTGGTCACAAAAGGAGTGGCATGTACACTTCATAGAGGGCATTTCCATTATGAATGGGGTGATGCACTCAGCAGTGTGACATAACTGCTGGATCAGGTCTGAGTTTCCACCAGTTACTGATTTTCACAGGATGAGTATGCACAGAGTGCCAATTGAAAGAAACACAAGAAAACTACCTGCAATTTCCTCCTCTCAATTCCAGCCTCCATCTCCTCTTCCTGCTCATTCTTGCTCTCACTGTCCAACTCACCTTCCTCCCCTGTATCCTCCATCTTTTTGCCCTTGGCCTCCTCCCCGGCACTATGCTCCTCTCTCAGTTTTGAGCCCCACCTGTTTCCCTCCTCTGACTAGTGTCATCCCTTCCTGTCACCCTACCTTAAGGACTTCCATGCCCGGCTCTTCCCTTGTTCCCTGCAGACCATCCACTTGCCACCCTGTTCGTCTTGGCCCATTGTCTCTTTACTCCTTTGTTCTTGCCCCTACTCCTCCTCCGACCCCTTCTAGTCCTTTGGACTCTGATTCTCACTAATACTCCAGCTACCCCCAAGCTGGTAATTCACAAGTATCATCCTGAAGAGATGGGTTCCCTACAAGGGGACTAATCTGGTGAAGTTCAATCAGGAATTAGATTGTGGATTCCCTGGTGGACATAGGGAATTCAAGATGACGGCCAAACAACATTCAGCATAAAGGTAAGCTCAGTTCCTTACAGGACCTCCTCCATCCTCATTATCTTACTCCTATCCCTAGTTTGCCTTCATCTTCATCTTGTCACTTCTCTTCAGATGCCGGAGACATCTTCAACAAACTCCTTTCTTCTGTTTCTTTCCTCTCCTGCCTGATCACCAAGTCTGCACAATCTGTACATCTCCAATTGGCTTCTCCATGAAACTTGGTCTGTGGCCACAAAGCAAATAGTGAGACCAGTGACAGAGAAGGTAGAGAAGAGGGAGGAGTAGAAAGCATCTTACCTTATCTCTAGGTGGGTAAGTTCTATTGATCTACCTTGGGTTAAAGTGAGCCCAAGCATGGGTGACCCCTGAAAACTCACATATGGGGCACAAGGTCCCTACTCCAGAGAGATGAGAACTCAAGGGATTTTGGTCTGGTTCTTCCAAGACTCCCATTTATTTTCTGTATCCTAGAGTTCTAGAACCTTGCCAGGGACTTTCCACCCCTGAGAAGAGGAAGGACCCTCCACTGTGTTCTCAGCAAAGAGGTAAAGCTTGAGCCTCTTTCTCAGTCAGCTGATCATACCCCAGAATGTGGAAGGTAGCAGAGACTGGAAGGCAAGGACAGGTCCACATCCTACCTAGAAGATAGCATCAGATGAACATGTATTATTTTTTAAGTGCTCTCTTCAAACTGATATATGATTCAATATAATCTCAATCAAAATCTTTACAGATATTTTGGGGGAACTTGGCAAGTAATTTATATGGAAAGGCAATAAACCGATAATAGCCAAGATTCTCCTAAGAACTAGTAGGAACAACTTCCCTACCAGATATCAGGACTCACTGTGAAAATTATAGTAGTTAAGATAGTGTTAAGTTATTAACATGGCTGGTTCTTTGCAGTCTCCCAACATAGCAAGTCATTCCTAAATCTAAAATTATACTAGTTAAGCCAGTGTCTACTGGTGTAAGCATAGACAAATAGACAGATGGCATAGAACAGAGTCCAGAAACAGATTCACACATGTGTGGATATTGAAGACAGAAGTTTCATGGGGTTAGGGCTATCTTTTCAATAAATTGGTTCTGAGTCAGTTGGATATTCATATTAAAAAAATTAAGCTAGGTTACTACCTTGCACTACACACAAAAATTTCAGAGAGAACATGGATATAAATGTGAAAAGGTAAAAACAGTAAGTCTTTTAGAACTGCTCTGGTCATGCTTGGCTATTAAGCACTTGAGATGTGCTACTACACGTAAAATTCACACTAAATAGTAAGAAAAAGACAATAAAATATCAATTTTCATACTGAAATGCTGAAATGGAAATAATCTAAATATACTGGTTAAACTAAACATTTTAAAATTGTTCAGTTGCTAAGTGGCATCTGGCTCTTTTAAGTACATATCCAGACCCTTCAAACTCCTTCCACTAGATTGTCCAGACATCTATTTCATGAAACTGTCATCAACAGCTACTTGGCAGAAATAAAATATTTTTCAAAATCACTCTAAAATCCACAGCAGCCTTGTATTCTCCAAGACGGGAAAAGAAGTGAGTTTTCCCTGTGGCTAAAAGGCTCTACAAACCATGGAGGGTTCTAATCCATCTCGCACAAGTCACTTACAAAGCCTTGACGTTCTCAACAGCCATCCCCTACTTTATCTCTTGTTCCCTCGCCCATGCCACCTTACATGTGAATTATTTCACCTCTCTGAGACACAAGGCCTCATCTGACATGGGCTTCCCTGGTGGCTCAGAGGTTAAAGCGTCTGCCTGGAATGCGGGAGACCCGGGTTGAGTAGCTGTTATAAGGATTAAGTGAGATCATATACATAAAAACTTAGAACATGATAAGTCAATAAACTGGGGTACTGGGGTCCAAGAAAGGAAAGGAATTTATTTTTTACTGAGTATTTATTTGTAGTATTTAAATTTTTACCATGCAGACGTACTAATTTTTTTAACTGTTGAAGGTTATTAAAATCAATGGTCCAGCTCGAGTCTCTCTGCCTGGATGAAGCAGAGAGACCAGGCCCTGGTGGTCTCACTTCCAAGCTTGCAGAGCCTTGGACGCTCCCTGTTCTCCTCTCCTGCTGCCTTGACCGACTGACCACCTATGGATCTCACAGTTACCTCCTCAGGATTACAACTCATAAAAGCATAGCCCCAAATTAGGATGCCATATGGAAAATACTATGACAGAGGTCCACAAATTTTGAAATGTGGTTCCTGGCAAGCTGAGTAGATTTGGATTTAAACTGTTGACCCCTCAAGCTCAAAATTTGACAGATGCTCTAAGGCTTTACAAAGCAGAAAATAAATGGTGTTTTTCGAGATATCTGGTTCCTTTACCTTCCTTATGGGCCACTAACCACAAGGGCACTGGGGCAACCCTCTCCCCACTCTAACTATTAGCTCAGAATACATCCCTGAAGTGACAAGAGAGCTACTAGCTTAGTAACAGTAAGATGCACAAGAATTCAAGCTTGAAATCTGGAGGTGGGGGTGGGGAAACATTCCCCCATTGACACGGCATCTTTTGGTGGTAGAGTAATCAGAATGAACACAAATCCTTTTCCTGGATTATCATCCTCTGTCTTGCTGCAACCTAGGGGCGAGTGCTAGTGGTAAAGAATCCACCTGCAATACAGGAGTCGCAAGAGACAAAGGTTCAATTCCTGGGTTGGGAAGATCTCCTGGAGGAGGAAATGGCAACCCACTCCAGTATTCCTGCATGGAGAATCCCATGGACAGAGGAGCTTGGTGGGCTCCATGGAGTCGCAAAGAGTCGGACACAACTGGGCCCGCCCACCCACCCACTGGATACAATCAAGCAGTGGTTGCTAACCAAGTTCTTTTTCATACTTCTCCTTCTGCTACCACATGACAGACAACCTCCACGGGAAGTCTTCCTAGACCATCAGAAAGTGACATCCAACCTGCCAGATTTTTTTCTACCTAAAAAGCTTGTCTGTTTCTCTCTCAAACTATGCTGTGAGTTTTTCTTTTTTTTTTTTTCTTCTGCTGCACCACATGACTTATGGGATCTTAGTTTCTCAACCATGGATTGAACCCGGCGCCACACAGTGAAAGAACTGAGTTCTAATCACTGGGCAGTCAAGGAATTTCTTCCTTTATTTTTAAAGGTGAAAATGTCTTTTTCCCATTTTCATAGCTTTATATCTTAGTTTTCAACTCCATCTAAACTCTCTCCCACCACCAATCACACTCTCTCTGGCTGATCGAGCTGACCAACTTCTCCAGGCCCACATGCGGGATGTACAGGAAAGGTGCAAGATGAAGTCCACTTCACTTAGGTCTTCTCGGCTGACATCCAACAGTTAACCTACATGGGCAGATGATGCCGTCTTGTCTGCAAAAACCCCTGGAGTCCCACGGCATTCTGTTTCCCCAAAAGCCCCTGCTGTTCAGAGTTGCTGAGAATCTTCATGTCTTAGGAAAACCGAAAAACTCCAGGTGTTGCTGGGGCAGAGCGGATGTAGAGATTGGGGCAGGGGGGCAGTGGGCAGTGGGCTGGGGAGGAAAGAGCCTCTTAATTGTCTCTTATGGTTGCTGTAATCTCTGCTACTGGGAATTGAAACTGAGTCCCTTACAACTGAGTTCTCTGCTGAGTTTATGATTAAACTCTCTGTCCAAAACTTTCTTCCCTTCCTTGTCCCACCTGATTCCCTCAGGACTGAGGAGTATCTAAGGAAAGGAAGAGGGACTGAAATCAAGCAGGATCTTGTGAAGTATCCCCAGCGGCAAGACCTCTCTTGTTTGTCCGGAAAAAAGGCTTTAGTCTCCTAGGTGTTTCCTGAGTTCCAAAGAGCAGATTCAAGCGGTTACTAATTAGAGAAGCGATGGAACACAAAAACAAAGAAGCAGTTAAGCAGGATAGCTTGCACAATAGTACAGCGATAAAAGAGAGCCCCAGTTCCTTCTCAAGGGATATATATGTAACAACCTGACATATATTTCTGAGTTTTATTGCAGAAACTAAGACCCCAACCCAGGTGGAAGATGGTGACTATCTGCTGACCCTAAGCACATAGACCCCAGACTAGCTGAACTAGAAGATGGATGATGACGATTCCCAAAACAGCACCCTGTTACCTCACCACCAACCAATCAGAACAAAGTCCAGGAGCTGCAACCCTCACCCCAAATGCTGCCTTTAAAAATCCTTCTCTGAAAGCCACTGGGTAGTTGAGGTCTTTTGAGCACAAGCCTCCTGTTCATTATCCTTGCCTGAAGTGAAATGTTAGTCGCTCAGTCATGTCCAACTGTTTGTGACCCCATAGACTGTAGCCCAACAGGTTTTTCTGTCCATGGAATTCTCCAGGCAACAATACTGGAGTGGGTTGCCATGCATCTCTCCAGGGTATTTTCCCACCCCAGGGACTGAACCAAGGTCTCCTGCATTGCAGGCAGATTGTCTACCATCTGAGCTCCAAGGGAAATCTTATCCTTGCTTCAGTTCGGTTTAGTTCAGTTGCTTAGTCGTGTCTGACTCTTTGTGACCCCATGGACTGCAGCATGCCAGGCCTCCCTGTCCATCACCAACTCCTGGAGTTTACTCAAACTCATGTCCATTGAGTCATTGATGCCATCCAACCATCTCATCTTCTGTCATCCCCTTCTCCTCCTGCCTTCAATCTTTGCCACCATCAGGGTCTTTTCAAATGAGTCAGTTCTTCACATCAGGTGGCCAAAGTATTGGAGTTTCAGCTTCACCATCAGTCCTTCCAAGGAATATTCAGGATTGATTTCCTTTAGGATGGACTGATTGGATCTCCTCGCAGTCCAAGGGACTCTCAAGAGTCTTCTCCAACATCACAGTTCAAAAGCATCAATTCTTCAGCACTCAGCTTTCTTTACAGTCCAACTGTCACATCCATACATGACTACTGGAAAAACCATAGCCTTGACTAGATGGACCTTTGTGGGCAAAGCTTTTTAATATGCTGTCTAGGTTGGTCTTAACTTTTTGTGCAAGGAGTAAGCATCTTTTAATTTCATGACTGCAGTCACCATCTGCAGTGATTTTGGAGCCCAAAAAAATAAAGGCTGACACTGTTTCCACTGTTTCCCCATCTATTTCCCATGAAGTGATGGGACCAGATGTCATGATCTTCGTTTTCTGAATGTTGAGCTTTAAGCCAACATTTTCACTCTCCTTTTTCACTTTCATCAAGAGGCTCTTTAATTCTTCTTCGCTTTCTGCCTTAAGGGTGGTGTCATTTGCGTATCTAAGGTTATTGATATTTCTCCCAGCAGTCTTGATTCCAGCTTGCCCTTCATCCAGCCCAGCATTTCTCATGATGTACTCTGCATATAAGTTAAACAAGCAGGGTGACAACATACAGCCTTGACATACTCCTTTCCCGATTTGGAACCAGTCTGTTGCTCCATGTCCAGTTCTAACTGTTGCTTCCTGACCTGCATACAGATTTCTCGGGAGGCAGGTAAGGTGGTCTGGTATTCCCATCTCTTTCAGAATTTTCCACAGTTTGTTGTGATCCACACAGTCAAAGGCTTTGGCATAGTCAATAAAGCAGAAATAGATGTTTTTCTGGAACTCTCTTGCTTTTTGGCAATTTGATCTCTGGTTCCTCTGCCTTTTATAAAACCAGCTTGATCTGAAAGTTCACGGTTCCGGTATTGCTGAAGCCTGACTTGGAGAATTTTGAGTAGTAAATTCACTACTAGTAAAGTGTGTGAGATGAGTGCAATTGTGCAGTAGTTTGAGCATTCTTTGGCATTGCCTTTATTTGGGATTGGAACGAAAACTGACCTTTTCCAGTCCTGTGACCACTGCTGAGTTTTCCAAATTTGCTGGCATATTGAGTGCAGCACTTTCACAGCATCCTCTTTTAGGATTTGAAATAGCTCAATTGGAATTCCATCACCTCCACTAGCTTTGTTCATAGTGATGCTTCCTAAGGCCCACTTGACTTTACATTCCAGGATGTTTGGCTCTAGGTGAGTGATCACACCATCATGATTATATGGGTCATGAAGATCTTTTTGTATAGTTCTCCCATGTCCCTGCAAATAGATGCTGTATATCCCCTTCTTCACCACAACCCAGCAAAGATGGACTTTGCTACATGGTGGGTAAGCCAACTCAAGTTTGGTCCAGTAACAGAACTGTGTCAAGAAATCAACCCTCAGTTTGAAATGTGGGCTCCTTTGGCTAAAATAGGATTTCCCAAGGACATTCTAAAGAACACACATTCTACAGGATGTTAGTAAAGCTGATAGACAAAAGCTTCTCCAGTTAAGGCCAGTGGAGAACGCTATAATAAAAAGGGACTGGCAGATTTCTTCATTACAGGACTCATCAGAGCCTTTATTGGGCAAACAGTCTGTGCACCTACAAGGAGGAGATCTGATATGCAACATTTCTTGGCTATTGGACCACGAAGTCTTTCTTTGAGCAAATCATTGCATGGTTACTATTCTGCAGAACACCCTCAGAAATGTGCCACCACATGAAATCTCTGCAAGGGTCCTCTTCACAAGTATTCCTGTCTGGTTACACCAAGGGATTAGCAGAAATACTCTCTAAAGTCCTCACCACCCCTCTGATTCCATGACCAGCTGAAGATGACAAAATATCAGAACCCACTACTTCCTGTTTCATTTTAACTGGTTCAGGACTTCTTTGTTCAATTCAATACAAACAAGAGAAAAAAAAAAAAAAAAGGCAGTAACAACCAGCTAGGTTACTTTTGCTCTGAGCAGTATCTGCCAGGTCCCCTGTAGGGTTTCCTAAAATCTTCCTATGTGCTCCAGAAAGCAGGTTTCCCATTTCACAGACACAGAAAGTAGGCCTGGCATGTGTTAAGTAGCTTGCTCTAGCTCACACAACCAAAGGTGGCAGAGATGAAAGCTCCTGAACAGTGTGTGTGATGCAGAACCATCTCGTGATCAGTGGGAGACAAGTCCCTCAGGAAAGTTCTGAGGACAAAGGGGAGAGGATGCTCTTCCTAGAAGTGGCACAAGAAATATTAGCGTAAGCTTGGCTTCCCGAAGTCTGCCCATATGGCATACGGGGACTAGCACAGGTCTGGGTGCTCGGAAGGCTAGCAATATAAAGCTCCGAATAATGTCACCCTCTGCCTAAGGATATTCAGTCCTCAGAACAGAGCACACACAGAAAAGGAGAAAGCCAAGGGAGAGAGACAGCAGGGACAGGAGACCGAGGCCCATAGAATCACAGCACCAGTAAGAACATCCCCAAGGCAGGGAAAAGCTGACACATTTCATGACCCAAATCTGCCATTTTTTCCCTAGATTGCAGGGTAGCCAAAGCTTACAAAATACCTAGGAGCATCCTCTCTTTCCTCCCTCCACGCTGGCCCACATTCAATCCCTTGGTAGACTCTCTCAGGGCACAGGAGCTAGCCCTGAATCCCAAAGCGCTCAGAACTGCTCCTGAGCCCGGTCATCTATTGACACCTTTCCACTGGTACAGTCCCAGTCCAAGCCACCACATCTCAGCTTCTCAACCACAGAGCCTCTACCTGTTCTTCCCACTCCTGTTCCTCCACCACAACTCATTCTACACAAGCTAAAGCGACCTCCCTGCCTGAACTACGAACCAAAATATGTCATGCACCTGCTGGAAATTGTCCCGTTGCACAAGAATACAAGCCAAACTGCTTATTCTTGCCTCCCAAGTTCTGCTTATCCCTCGGATCATCTCAGACCACACTTTCCTGTCACACTGTCCTTTCTAAAACAACCTCATCTCCTTCCCACCTCAGACTCAAACTTGCAGCTCCCTTTGCCTAGAACACTCTTCCTGGAGATCTTCACATAAATGGCTCCCTCTTGCCTTTCAGGTGATGGCTTCATTATCACCTCCTCAAAAGCTCTTTCTCTGACCTCACACCACACTCCACTCTGCATCATGTCCCCCTGCGTTATTACCTTCCAAGTGCCTGTTACACCTGAATTTGCTGGTATATCTGCTGTGGACTCATTTTTGGTCAATCAGGCTTGAATATAAGCTTGAAGAGAGGAGGACCTTTCCTCTTGTTCAAAACTCTTGCTCCATGGCCCATAGTAGTAGCTCAGGAAGCAGTCACTCTGTGAATGGATAGATAAATAGTGCCTGTGTTGGTGTTTCTCTGAGGGAATGAATTAGGGGAGTCACGTCTACTGGTGGGAAGGAAGCTGGGGACCAGCTCTCCAGTAGAAGACACTACTGCACAGAAGACATCTAAGCTTCTCCCCAGAACCTTCAGAGACTCTGAACAACAACTCGGTGGCCCTCCCACAAAGTGTGTCATAAAGTACCAGTAGCTCCATAAGGTTGAGGGACTCGGAATTATGTGATCTAGGTTACCTAATTTAATCTTCACAACCACCCACTGGAACTGGCAGGATCCCTAAACTCACAAGATGAGGAAATGCAAGTTTGGAAAGGCTGAGTCACTGCCTGGTGGTCAAGTCCTTATACTCCTACACTCTCTCTGTCAACAATTCTGTATGCTGGGTTGAGTTATATTTATTCTGTGGCATTTGCCATCTTCTCAGACACCCATTTTTGGTATCATCTAGTGCTGGGGAAAAAAAAGCTTCCTTGAGTCAACTGAGAGAAAATGGCATTTTTTAGACAGCCAACTCGAGGTGATGGCAGAATTTAAAGGAAACTTAGGAGCATTGTGTCCACAGATGTATCAGCTCTTTTTCACCTCTGGAAGGCTGAGTCTCTGCCTGGTAGAACATAAGACAGGAGAAAAAATATTTCTGAAAGAAAGTCTGAGACTCCAGCCTTCCAACGAGACCACCACTGGGGAGCTGGCACTGAATTCCAGCACAGTCACTGGCTAGGGTTGGAATTTATAACCTCTGGTTTTCCTGGCTCCTCTTAATGTGATTTTTCCCTGCAATGATATCTCTGAGTGATGAATAATTGACATAATATTCAACACGTATGAAGATTGATGTGATCCCAAGGCTATCAATCTACCCATTTTAATGCTTCCTTTGCTCACATCCCTGATGGGCCCAGAGATGAATGGGGGAGGGGAGGTTCTGCAAAGTCTGAGGGTGAAGGTGGTAGAACAGCCTCCAAGTACAGAGTCCCCCAGATTGTGTGGGGGTGGGGAGAAGAATCTGGACTCTGCAGTGCTTTGTTAGGACTCCCTGGGGAGCCACTAGTCAGGCTGAGAGGCAGACCCCAGTGATGAATAGTCTTCTCGGGCCTTTATTTCTTGGTGTCTTTTCTGTTCTCAGTCATAAGATGACTGGGAAAGAATATAGATGCAGGAACATGCACACACAGATAAATACACCCAGAAAGAGCTACATAGGTAGACACATAGATACATGCACACACACCGGATACATATACCAGAGATACACACACACAAAATCTGCTTAGTTTTCAGACAGCCTGCTAGGGTGCTCCCTGTTCAGGTTTAAAAAAATCAGAAAATAAATGACTGCAGGGTGAAGTTTGTCTTAAAAATCAAAAAGATAGAATCTTCCAAATTTAGGAAACCTAGTATTTTCAATAAATCTTGTTTGAATATGGATAAATTCTTTCAAACTAGATTTTGAGAAATATTCGGAGGCTCCTTTGAATTCTCAAGAATGATGGGATCAATTCAAGGACAAACATATGCTGTAATTTTAAGTTTCTCAGCTTGCTTTTGTGAATGGGGTCTTGTTTAACCTATCTGTTTAACAGTGATAGTAATAAAAGTCTTCCTAGCAGTGAGACCAATATGTATGAACACAAGATGTTGAAGTTACTGGTAACAATAATTATTCTGTTCTATAAACTTTATTTAACATTTCTAGCATCTCTATATGGAGAAGGCTATGGCACCCCACTCCAGTACTCTTGCCTGGAAAATCCCATGGACGGAGGAGCCTGGTGGGCTGCGGTCCATGGGGTCACATAGAGTTGGACACGAATGAGTGATTTCACTTTCACTTTTCACTTTCCTGCGTTGGAGAAGGAAATGGCAACCCACTCCAGTGTTCTTGCCTGGAGAATCCCAGGAATAGGGGAGCCTGGTGGGCTTCTGTCTATGCAGTCTCACAGAGTCAGACACGACTGAAGCGACTTAGCAGCAGAAGCAGCATCTCTATAAAATCCATTTCCCCAAGTGGCCCAAAGCACTCTAACCATATGTTTTAACTACAATTTTGCCACTTGGCAATCCATGGTCTGAACTTCTCAATTAGTCTCAAGGTGATCTGATAATTTAAAATAACAGTGAATATGATCTAGAGTCATCTGATACAATTACAAAATATTAAGAACCTCAGAAAAAAATGACAGATATTAACTGAATTCTTATTCATGCCAGACATTCTACATATAACTTTTCATTCATTAGCTCATGTAATCCTCACACCATGCCATAAAACGCACTGTTAACCCTATATACAGATGAAAAAAGTAAGGTAAAGAAAGATTCAACTGTCCTGTACTAGGTGAGTGGCAGAATAAAGTTTGGATCTTGCTCCCCATCCTCAAATTCTGACATAAAGCCCATGCTCTTAACAACTATTAAGCCCAGGCTCATAACATTATTGTGTTATTTTTCAGTGGCCAAAACTCAAACACATTGTTTTGGGGGAAATGGTGGAAGGAAATCATTTGGAAGCTTATGCATTCTAACATATGCCCCTCAAAAAGTTGCAATCATTTTTCATATTTACTATGGTTTCTGAAGTCATAAAAATGACACCTTCCATCCTAATAATTCCAAGTGATCATCAACCAACAGAATATAAACTACCCTTACTCCTCAGGAAGATTAGAACAATTCAGGGCATTTGCCACCAATGAGCTTCAGGTAATCTATGAAGCCCCTCCTAAAGTGAAAGTCAAATTTATCTGTATCCACGTGCATTTTTCTGGGATAAAAGCCCACAGTTTTGACTCATTTTGCAAAGAGCTACAGGACCACTACTTGAGAAACAGTATTTAGATACTGCATGCTTTCCTTGGCAGGAAAGCTATGGCAAACCTAGACAGTGTGTTAAAAAGCAAAGACATCACTTTACCTTCAAAGGTCTGTATAGTCAAGGCTATTGTCTTTCCAATAATCACACCTGTTTGTGAGATGGACCATAAAAAAGGCAGAGCGCCAAAGAAGTGATGCTTTCAAATTGTGGTGCTGGAGAAGACTTTTCAGAGTCCTTTGGACAGCAAGGAGATCAAACTAGTCGATCTTAAAGGAAATCAACCATGAATACTCATTGGAAGGATAGAGGCTGAAGCTACAATACTTTGGCCACCTGATGGGAACAGCCAACTCATTGAAAAAGACCCTAATACTGGAAAAGACTGAAGGCAGAAGAACAGGGTGACAGAGGATGAGATGGTTGGATGGCACCACCGATTCAATGGACACGAACCTGGGCAAACTCCGGGAGATGGTGAGGAACAGGAAAGCTTGGCGTGCTGCATTCTGTAGGGTTGCAAAGAGACAGACATGACTTGGGGACTGAACAACAACCACCGTACCAAAAGAATAACACCTAGAAATTCCATCTTCCTCAAAGGTGCCCACCAATAAAATACCAACATTTCAAGGAATTAAAAAGGAAATTCTATTAAAGACATAGGATTTGGAACTTTGCTAATAACTGAATACCCTTATTCATATAAAGCATAACTCTTCTTGACTCCTATCAAGCAGTATTTGAGACAGCCTTAGGAAGGAAGAGATTCTTCTGAGTCACTTTTGGCCTTAGGCAGTCTTGTTGGCATTGTACCAACACTTAGCTTTCCCTAATTTAATTCAGATGACCCTTATATCTACCACTGTGGGCAAGAATCCCTTAGAAGAAATGGAGTAGCCCACACAGTTAACAAAAGAATCTTGAAATGCAGTACTTGGGTGCAATCTCAAAGACAACAGAATGACCTCAATTCATTTCCAAGGCAAACCATTCAACATCACAGTAACCCAAGTCTATGCCCCAACTACTAATGCTGAAGAAGATGAAGTTAAATGGTTCTATGAACACCTATAAGACCTTCTAGAACTAACATTGAAAAACTACATCCTTTTCACCATAGGGGATTGGAATGCAAAAGTAGGAAGTCAGGAGACACCTGTTCTAACAGGCAAATTTGGTCTTGGAGTACAAAATGAATCAAGGCAAAGGCTAACAGAGTTTTGTCAAGAGAACACACTGGTCATAGCAAACACCCTTTTCCAGCAGTGTAAGAGATGACTCTACACTTGGACATAACCAAATGGTCAATACCAAAACCAGATTAATTACATTCTTTGCAGCTGAAGATGAAGAAGCTCTATACAGTTAGCAAAAATAAGACCTGGAGCTGACGGTGGCTCAGATCATGAACTCCTTATTACAAAATTCAGGCTTAACTTGAAGAAACTAGGGAAAACCACAAATCAAATCCCTTATGATTATACAGTGGAGGTGACAAATAGTTCAAAGGGTTAGATACAGTATACAGAGTGCCTGAAGAACTATGGATGGAGGCTTGTAACACTGTACAGGAGGCAGTGATCAAAGCCATTCCAAAGAAAAAAGAAATGTAAGAAGGCAAAGTGGTTGTCTGGGGAGGCTTTACAAATAGCTGAGGAAAGAGGAGAAGCAAAAAAAGCAAGAGAGAAAGGGAAAGATACCCATTTGAATGTAGAGTTCCAGAGAATAGCAAGGAGAGATAAGAAGACCTTAAGTGTACAATGCAAAGAAGTAAACAGTAGAATGGGAAAGACTAGAGATCGCTTCAAGAAAACAGCTATCAAGGGAACATTTCATACAAGGATGGGCATGATAAAGGACAGAAATGGTAAGGACCTAACAGAAGCAGAACAGATTAAAAAGAAGAGGCAAGATTATACAGAAGAACTATGCAAAAAAGTTCTTAATGACCCAGATAGCCACAATGCTGTGGTCATTCACCTAGAGCCAGACATTCTGGCATGTGAAGTCAAGTGGGCCTTTTAGGAAGCATTACTGAGAACAAAGCTAGTGGAGGTGATGGAATCACAGCTGGGCTTTTTAAAATCCTAAAAGGTAATGCTGTTAAAGTGCTGTATACAACAAGTTAGCAAATTTGGAAAACTCAGCACCAGCCACAGAACTGGAAAAGGTCAGTTTTCATTCAATCCCAAAGAAGGTCAATGCCAAAGAATGTTAAATGAAAAAAGCTGAGTATTGAACAGTATGCTTTGTATGTTTCTCTTACTTTTGTTTGTTTTGCTTTGGGGGTTTTATATTTAGCTTGGTTTTCTTTCATTTAAAAAAAAATTTCTAATTGGAGGATAACTGCGTTATAATGTTGTGCTGGTTTCTGCCATACAACACTGTGAATCAGCCATAAGTGTACATATGTCCCTTCTCTTTTGAATCTACCTCCCACCCCAATCCGATTCCACTCCTCTCAGTTGTTAAAGAGCACCAGGCTGAGCTTCCTGTGTTATACAGCAACTTCCCACTGGCTATCTATTTTACATAAGGCAATGGATATGTTTTGATGCTACTCTCGCAATTCACCCCACCGTCTCCTCCCTGACTATGTCCACAAATCTGTTCTCTGCATCTACTTCTCTATTCCTGCCCTGCAAATAGCTTCAGCAGCACCATTTTCCTAGACTCCACATATTTGCATTATTAGATAATATTTGCTTTTCACTTTGACTTACTTCACTCTGCGTAACAGGCTCAAGGTTCATCTACCTTACTAGAACTAACTCAAATCCATTCCTTTTTATGACAGAGTAATATTCCACTGTGTGTGTGTGTGTGTACCACAACTTCTTTATTCATTCATCTGTAGATGGACATCTAGGTTACTTCTATGTCCTAGCTATTACAAATACTGCTGCAATGAATACTAGGGTACATGAATCTTTTTCAATTATGGTTTTCTCAGGGTATATGCCTAGTAGCTGGAGAAGGAAATGGCAACCCACTCCAGTACTCTTGCCCGGAAAATCCCATGGATGGAAGAGCTTCACAGGCTGCAGTCCATGGGGTCGCAAAGAGTCGGACATGACTGGGCGACTTCACTCACTATGCCTAGTAGTGGGATTGCTAGGTAATATGGTATTTTTATTCCTAGTTTTTCAAGAAAACTCCATACTGTTCTCCACAGTGATTGTATCGATTTACATTCCCACCAGTTGTGCACCAGTTGTGAGGGCTCCCTTTTCTCCATATCCTCTCCAGCATTTATTGTTTGTAGATTTTTTTTGCTGATCTGACTGGTATGAAGTGATAACTCATTGTAGTAAGTTTGGTTTTAAAGAAGAAGAGAACAAGGTGTTAACAAGAGAAAATAAACATACTTGCTTGTTTTCATACTAATTTCACATAAGAAACTAACACTTGCTGTTTCCCGGGAGGAGGAAAGGGCAAGAGAGAGGCACTCAACTGTTCAGCTTTGTAACTCTTGAATTTGAAATCACATAAAGGTATAATTTTTTAAAATACTTTCAAGACAACTTAAAGTATAATAAGCCTTCACCTTCATTTTCTATGAATTCAGCATTTTTATTGTCCTTAACTGAAATATATGTATAAATAGCTTCTTCCTAAAGCCAATCATAGAAAGTTCAAGCATATGAATCGTCATACCAACTTCTTACAGCTTAGAGAACTCTATTAATTATTCCAAGACATTTAGAAAATATTACTGCCTTTAGTTGCAACTGTGGCAATGTATATTTACAATAACTTTGTTTCTATGCTGCATGACAGTATGATCCTTTTGAAGACAGTTTAAATTGCAATGAGCTATCCACATTTAATTTTAGATTTACTTTGGTGCTACCAAAAAAACTCTCTAAGGTGATAATTGGTGGACAGAGTCCACCAATTCTAAGTCTATGAATTCTAATTTTGAATTTGAACAATCAAAGACAATCTCTGACCTGTCACTACTTATTCCTCTGCCTGGTAAATTTCTTTGATATGAACTCAGAAAGCATCTTAACTTCAAATGTGTTAAAATGAAGGGCAGGGAGGAAAAGAACACAAACACCCACAAGCATGGCTAAATTTTAAAAGACAATACTAGGTGTGGGCAAGAATGCAGAGCAGTTGGAACCATCGCATACTTTTTTTTTAATTTAGAAATTTATTCTGTTTAATCCACAAGTTTTATATAGCTTTAGTTTAAAAAAAAAACAGAAACAAAAACAAAACAAAATCACATACTTCTGATACAAATGTAAAATGGTACAATCACTTTTGAAAACAGTTTGTTAGTTTCCTACAGTATGACCCATAAGTTTCACTCCTATATTCCTAAGAGAAGTAAGTGCATTTGTCCACAGTAATACATCTACATGTCCAGAGCATCCTGGTAGCTCAGTTGTAAAGAATATACCTGCAATGCAAAAGATGTGGGCTTAGTCAGAAGAGCTCCTAGAAAAGGAAATTGCAACACACTTCAGTATACTTGCTTGGGAAATCCCACGGACAGAGGAACATGGCGGGCTATAGTCCATGGTGTTGCAAAAAGAGTCAGATGCAACTTAGTGACTAAACAACAAAATGAAAATGATCTAAGTATTCCTTATCAGGAGAATGATGAACTGTGGTGTATCCATACCATCAAATACTTCTCAGCAGTCAGGGTGGACTACTACAAACAACTTAGACAAATGTCAAAAACATTATGCTGAATGAAAGAAATCAGTCACCAAAAAGAGAAATGAACACCAAATGATCTCATCTATAAGAAATTCAAAACCAGCCCAAATAATCTTCAGTGATAGAAAGTCTAATAGTGATTGCCTCTGGTGAGAAGGAAGGGTTGCCTGAAACAGGGAACAAGAGAAGATTCAAAGTGGTAGAAAACTACCGTATCTTAATCTGGGTGATGGCTACACATGTGCATGTATTGTCAAAACTCATCAAGTTACACATTTAAGAACTGTGCATGACTCCAGATAAACTATTCATTAAGTATTGTTAGCATTAAAATGGTAATAAATCTACAGTTGAGAAAATGTGTTACACAGTTTTGTTTGTGAATACGTAATACCCAAAAATGAGATTGAAACAGAAACCTGTGCAATCCTAAAAGCAATAAGTAGGAACTCAGTAAAGGCAAATCCCATCTCAGGACTAAATTGACTGCCTTCACCCTGGCAATTTGCTCTCTTTTCCATCTTGTGGAGCAGCTGGAACAGATTACTGGATTTGTCTTTAGAACTTAATCTTTGAGAATCTGACTCAAGCAATGAACTAAAACTCTGGGGAAATGACTACAAATATATTATTTTTGCATAGGATCCCAGGGGGATGAAAATGATCTGAAGACCATCCATAGAAGCCAGGGTAGGTACCCCTGAAGAGATGTTTTCTCAGACTCTTTGTTCTAACATTGGAGGTTCTTTATTTTCTAAACCAAACCAATGGCCTCTAAAATGCAAATTGGTACATTGACGTATGGAAATATTTATTGTTTTAATCAAAAAAATAAGTACTTATACTGTACTAATATTTAACCTATGCTTAATCAGTAATAGACATATACTTTATAAATATATATAAGATTTCCTACTCAAAATTTTGTATGCAAGCATGCTAAGTTGCTTCAGTTGTGTCCGACTCTATGTGATCCCATGGACTGTAGCCCTCCAGGCTCCTCTGTCCATGGGACTGTCTAGGCAAGAATACTAGAGTGGGTTGCCATGCCCTCCTCCAGAGCATCTTCCCGATCTAGGGATTGAACCTGCATCTCCTGCATCACAGGCCAATTCTTTACTGCTGAGCCACCAGAGAAGCCCACTCAAAATTCTGTAAAAAGAGATATGTGACCTAAAAAGTGCAGAGCCCTCTCTTCTCTTTTAGACCTTCAAATTTCATAAAATTTGCCCACCTACCCCCAAAATGGAGACCCACATGTTTTGGGGGCTTGGATTTTTTACCTTTTTGCATTAAAAAAAGGAAGAATGATTTCCCAACTTTACCATAATTTATAAAAGAAAGACAATAAATGGTAGGAAGGACATAGTCTCAGGAATTTTTTAATCCTTTAAGACAGAATAAATTCAGCTTTTTAAATAACTCAATACATTATCTTGATTTTTTTCAAACTTCACTGGAAAAAGAAAAACGCTGCAAAGCAGTTCTAGTGCATAGTCTTAAATGCTTGTTTCCCTGAAATCTCAATTCTGTTTTAATTTGCCTCCAACAAGCTTGCATATGAGAAGAGAAAGAGTTCAGACATTTTTTTTTTAAACGTACAACATCGATGCCCTTGTAGAAGAAGAAGAGGAGGAGGAAGAGATACAGTTCCATTCTCACTTGCATTTCTGGCGGCACCCAGCCTCTCAGCATTAACCTGAGGGCTAGAGCCAGGAAAAGGAAGCCTAGAGGGAAATAAATACAAAGAATACATAGCCTTCAGAGGCAAAATAAGTTTTTTTTTTTTTTAAAGAGCAATATCAACAACCATCTACTGTCAACATGTCCTACGCTATCTCATATTGGTGTGATCTTACTATGTCTTTTGACAACTAACTAAAACTCTGCATAAGTAGAGTTTATGTAGAGAAAAAGACACTCAAAGAGGTTATTTATCAGATATCATCCAGGTAGTTAGAGAAAGAGACTTGAAACCAGGTCTGCCCAATATCAAAGTCCATCCTCGAACTCAGAAACAGGTCCTGTGAGATAAAGCGACTGCCAAGGTCATAGATAGAGCTCTGGCGTAAACCCTGGGTTCAAATCCTACTATTCCTCCCCAGGTACCTTCAGCAACTGTCCCTCTGAATCCCCAATTTTTTCCCCTATTAAATAGGGTTATTACTGCCTATATCCAAAAGTTACCTTGAGGATTAAATGACATAAATAAATATGTAAATAAAGTTCGGAGTACAGTAATTGACACATCCCAGGAGTTTGACAAGTGCCGGTCTGAAGTTCCCCTGCCTTGGCTGGATCAGCATGGTGCTATTTTCCCGGAAGTCTCCACTCAGTCCCAGCCCTTCACACCCAGAGCTCTGCAGAACTCATTCCAAAGGGAAATGCACATGCCCCACTGCTCTAGTGGGACCCAAGGCAGGCACTCACCACTGCAAGTCTATCCTTCACTGGCTCCCGGTAATGAATCCTGCTTTTAACTAGCCTGATGCAGCCAGGCCTCCTATTCCCAAGCTGAAGCCCATTAGCATACACAGCCCCATTTACTGATAAATGCATGTAATTTGTTTCTAGTGTGTCACTGTTCTATCGCTGCTTCCTGTCTTGGGGCTCAAGTGATAAAGTTTTATGCAGTTATGGGGGTTTTTTTCCCCCTTTTAATTGGAGCTTTCGATTTCAAGAGATTAAAAAAATAGTGTTTAATTTAAAATCACCCACGGGTTTGCAATCCTTTGGTGCATTAAAAGAGGGGAAAGAGTGATGAACAAAAAGGGGAGAGGGAATCGAATAGATCAACTGAGTAAAGAAAATCAAGGCTGCCCTTCTTGTGTTAAGGGGAGAAAACACCTAGTCATGTGTCTTTTCTGAGGAAAAGGCCCTTCCATTCTTTTTCTCAGAAGCTGTGACCCCATCTAACAGACCAGGCAAGCAGAGGTAAGGGTCCTTTTAACCAGCCAATGGACAGAACGATTCTGGTATCCGATGTCTGTGGGATAGAGTTCCAGCCCTGCCACACACCCATGACCTTGGTCAAGTTATTTACCTTATATGAGTTTCAGTCTCCTCTCCTGTAACATAGGGAGAACAGCAGCACTGGATTCAGAGATGTGACAGGGCACTTGGTTGAAAGCAAGAACAGTGTACCGGGGGACTTTCCTGGTGGTCCAGTGGTAAAGAATCCACCTTCCAATGTAAGAGATGTGAAGTCGATCCCTGATCGGGGTACTAAGATCCCACATGCCGCAGGGCGACTAGACCCACGTGCTGCACCTACGAAGCCCACATGCTCTGGAGTTCACAATGAAAACCCAGAGCAGCCAATTTTTTTTTTTTTAAGTGTGCGTGCTGGAATTCACAGACATCAAGATGGGCACCATGCAGGAGCTGTAGGACCCCCAAGCTCTCTGACCACTGGGCAGTACCTTGTCTAGAACGCTGCCATGGCAGGACAGGCTCCCATCCCGTCTCTGCCCTCATAACTCTCGGCTCAGACTCACATTCAAAGAATCCAGCAGGAGTGTCTGAGGGCTGGCCTGTCTGCGGGAGGCAGGGAGAGGGAACATGAGGCATCCGTGGAGTTGGGGCCCTGTCTGGACCCGCCTCCCACAAGGGAGAGTCACATGAAGACATGCACAAGCATGACTCCCCCTCCCCACCCCCGGGGAGAAATGCCTACAACAGGATGATTGTGGAGAATAAATGAGAAAACACACAGAGAGCCCTTAGCAACTTACTAGAACCTAGCAGATGGCCAATAAATGGCAGCTATTATTATTGCTGTAATTAGCATTATTTTCAGCGACTACCACTCTGGCTGCTGGGGGGATCCATGCAGATGATAGAAATAGACTCATTTTAGATGAATTCATGATGAGAGTCATGGGGACAGGGTGGAACTATAGGCAATTCAACATAGAGGCCAGTGCCTCTGACACCTGAGAACATCAAGTCTACTCGTGAACTACCCTTGATATCACTGTCAGCCTGGTCACCTCCTCACCCAGGGACCACCGTCTGCTCTGCAGCTGAACTGACCCCGGGATGCCAGGGCCTCCCTTGCATTTTCCAGGTTTTACCACACCACACACAGGCTTCTTAGCTCCGCACAGGAGGGTTTTTCCATTTTAATGACTTGCCTCAACTCGCATGTGTAGGAGAAGAGGGATCTGAGGTCCTCCTGGGGTTCAAGAGCAGGCTCCGACAACCTTGTCATCTAAAAAAGGGCAGGGGCATGTTTATGCACTGTTTGCCTCAAAAACATGGGTAAAGTCTAAAGATTAGCCCAGTGTAACTATGCAGAAAATGAAGCTTGACATGGCAATTAATTCTTTGCATTCCTCTGCTGTCTACGACAGGGATTTTTTTTTTTTTTTTATGGTCCAAGTTCTCAGCACAGATTCAAGTTCTATTAGTCAGTGGCTTAGAGCTAAAATTAAAAGTGAAATACCACCTTGGAAGCTGTGGTCCTGAAGTCATTCTGATATTGCAGAGGAAGAGAACTGTTCTCTTAAATATGTATGGTCTGAATTGCCTCTGACAGTCCTAAACTGACCCTGTATTGCTTTGTCTTTTCTCACAGCCAGGGTATATGATGGTATGTACATGATAAAGCGGAGGCCTTGAAAGGCTAGCAGAGTTTTTTAAAATTAAAAAGAAAAGAATTTGTATAACTGAATCACTTAGCTGTACACCTGAAATTAACACAACATTGTAACATTGTAAGTCAATCATATTAAAAAAAATTTTTTTTTAACAGAAAAGAAAGAAACCTATTTAGTATTGGGTAAATTTTAGTGAAGTTAAAAGAAAATCTAGCATTGAGTGTAAGTTCACACTCCAGACCATGCCAAATCTTTCACTCATCCTAATAGAAAGTTGTAATCCAAGTTGTGAGAGTGATAAGGCTAAATGACGGTAATCAATGAAAATTCAGTTAGAAGTTAATATACTAGGTAGGAGAAGGCAATGGCACCCCACTCCAGTACTCTTGCCTGGAAAATCCCATGGACGGAGGAGCCTGGTAGGCAGTCCATGGGGTCGCTAAGAGTCGGACACGACTGAGTGACTTCACTTTCACTTTTCACTTCCATGCATTGGAGAAGGAAATGGCAACCCACTCCAGTGTTCTTGCCTGGAGAATCCCAGGGTCAGGGGAGCCTGGTGGGCTGCCGTCTATGGGGTCGCACAGAGTCGGACACGACTAAAATGACTTAGCAGCAGCAGCAGCCATTCCTTCATCTGAACAATCTCAACACAAGGCCTACTGTCTGCCAGGAACCATGCTGTGTCTGGGGCTGCAGGGCAGAAATAGTGGCAGTCAGGGACCTTGGGAATTCCCAGGCTAAGCTAGTGATTGTACAAAGAAACACAAAGTAATAAAAGTTGCCAGGACTATCAGAGACATACTCTCTCCAGGTAAAAATTGCAAGCTTCTCAGGACTTCCCTGGTGGTCCAGTGGCTAAGACTCCCAGATCCCAGTGCAGGGGGCCCAAGTTCAATCCCTGGTCAGGGAACTAGATTCCTCAACTAAGAGTCCATATGCCGCAACTAATGAACATCCTCCCATATATTGCAACTAAAGATCCTGTACTCGGCAACTAAAACCCAGCACAGCCAAATCAAACAAACAAATAAATATTGAAGAAAAGGAAAAAAAAAAAAAAACCACTGAAGGCTTCTCTGAGGAAATGTGGCCAAGCTGAGACCCAAAAGATGTGAGTTGGTACCAAGGTGAAGAGTGGATGGGGGTAGGTGGAGAGGAGGGTATTTTGTCAGGCAGTCATCCAACTTGCCTTTATCCTCAGCCCTCCCATGGAAATTCAAAGGTCCCTGATCATCATCATTAATAGGCTGGGAAGTATATTCCCTAGACCTGGCGTGCCAACAACCGAAGGACAAAATTCTCAAATTGAACGTTTGTGAACAAGGCAATGAGTATTACACAAGTGAGAGTAAGGTCTGGTTGATTCCTGCCCTCCATAGTGCCCGATTTAGTTTTGAAGACAATTCTGTAAGTAGTTAAGAAAAACATATAGGCTGTTCAATGCAACAACCTACATAAAAGAAGGCGAAGTCTTCCATTCATTCAGCAAATATTTATTTAGCAATTATTATGGACTCAACACTGTGTGGGAAACTAAAATGACTAAGACTCATTATCTGGGTCAGGAAAATAGGATTCACCACACACCTATCAGTTTGGCCAAAATCCAGAACACTGACACCACCAGATGCTGAAGAGGATGTGGAGAGACAGGAGCACTGTTAGAGGGGATGCAGAATGCTACAGCCACTTGGAAGAGCTTCCCAGGAAGACAGTTCCTTACAAAACTATGATCCAGTAATCATGCACCTTGGTATTCACCCAGAGGAGCTGAAAACTTGTATCCATACAAAATCCACATGGATGTTTATAGCTGCTTCACTCGGCTGCCAACATTTGAAAGCAACCAAGATATCCTTCAGTAGGTGAATGGATAAACTGCTGTTTATTCAGACAATGAAATACTATTTGGCACTAAAAAGAATGAGTTACCAGGCCATAAAAAGATGTGGAGAAATCTTACATGCATATTAGGAAGTGAAAGAAGTCAGCCTGGCAAGGCTACCTCTTTGAAAATCAAACTATAGGGACTTCTCTAGTGGTCCAGTGGTTAAGACTTCCAGTGCAGGGAACCTGGGTTTGATTCCTGGTCAGGGAACTAGATCCCACTTGTCACACCACAACTAAATATCCAACATTCCACAACCAAGACCCAGCACAGCCAAATAAATTAAAAATGAAAGAAAATCATACTATATAATTCTAACTACTTAAAAAAGGCAGAGCTCTGGGAAAAAAAGCAAAATTATTGAGACAATAACACACAATAGTGGTTGCAGGGGAGACAGGGTGTGTGAGAGCACAGTGGGCTTTTAGGGCGGTAAAGCTACTCTGTAGGATATAAAGATGGATACATGGCATTACACATTTGTCCAACCCCATAGAACACACAGTACCAAGAGTGAACCCTAAAGTAAACTGTAGGCTTCAAGTGATTATTATGTCAACAGAGGTTCATCTCGGTGAAAATTCTACCATTCTGGTAAGTGACATTAATAAGGGGGGAGGTTATGCACATGTGGGGACAGAAGGTATACAGGAAATCTCTGCACCTTTCTCTAAGGGTTGCTATAAACTTAAAACAGCTCTAAAACAAAGTCTTTAGAAAAAGAAAGAGAGGGCTTTTGTTGCATCTTCAGGAGGAGTAGAAATTGAACTGGTGGGAAAATGAAGACATGTAAGCCCAAGGAGATGTAATGGAGGGATGAATAAAGTCAAAGAAAAGGGACTAAATGTCCACTTTCATTGTAACCGAAGAGTTGGTCAACTTCTGTTCACTGTGTACCCAGGGCAGGAAACAGTAACTGACCTCCATTCTACTCTTCGTAGCTTGTAAGATCTTACCTTCCAGGAAACCACTCCTGATAAGCTAAAATATGAAACTTATCCACCAAAACTGTGGCACCATTTACAAAACCAGGGGAGAGAAGAGAGGGAGCTGAGCTTGGAGGGAAATTAAAAAGGCTAATTGAATATGTTGGTAAAGATGTGTCTAGGTGCAAACTACTAATATTCAGCAAGACCTATTAATCTGGGAATCAGCCGCAGAAAGTTGTTTCAAGATCAATACGCACTCTCTTGAGCCCTCTCTGCTAGCTGCTGCTGCTGCTGCAAGTCGCTTCAGTCGTGTCCAACTCTGTGCAACCCCATAGACAGCAGCCCATCAGGCTCCCTCGTCTCTGGGATTCTCCAGGCAAGAACACTGGAGTGGGTTGCCATTTCCTTCTCCAATGCATGAAAGTGAAAATTGAAAGTGAAGTCACTCAGTTGTGTCCAACTCTTAGTGACCCCATGGACTGCAGCCTACCAGGCTCCTCCATCCATGGAATTTTCCAGGCAAGAGTACTGGGGTGGGGTGCCATTGCCTTCTCCACCTCTCTGCTAGAGAAAACCACAAATCCAGGCTATTTTGGATAGGTATGAATAAGCTCTTCATTTAAGAGGTTACAGAATTGATCATGGAGACCATGTAGCAAATTGTGTGACTGCAGAAGCGTGCTAATGGACTGGATTGGGGTTTTTCAAACTATTCATACCATTTCTGTTAGTGAGTGTATAAGAGGTGGTAAGGGACATACTAGAAACTAACGAAGACTTTGTCCTTGAAAGAGGAAAAGAGAATTGAAAGAAAGTACACCTGTGTGAGTGAAATGCTACCTATATCAGGCTTCAGTGCTACCAAAACCCCATCTATTGGACCATGTAAGTTTCACAGTTTTGATATATTGGACAATGCATAAATTGGCTAAAATTTATCAAGCCTGTACCAGTCATCATTTTTAAAGCATTATGCTCCAAACAACTCTACCTTATATATGAGAAAAAAATGGGACATGAGGTTAAGAAATTTCCCTGAGTCATACTACCAGGAAATCATAGAGCTGGTATTCAAACCCAGTCAACCTAGCTCCAGAGGCCATCCCCTAACTAGAACACTGTTCTGGCTGGCCAGAGACTGAAGCATCTCTGTAGAGTGACAGTGTGGGAAAACTGACCTGACTGGTTGCTGAAGCTGTCAAGGGATGAGAAGACAGTCTCTGGAAATGCGGAGTTTTGATGGATGGTATATACCCATTGTTTTAAGAACATATAGAATAGCGTTTAACTAGTGGAGAAAGATAAGCTGGGGCCTCCGTGGGTGAGAACACGACACGATTACGCATTTTCAAAGAACATTAATTGAATATAGCATGTGTGTGCTCAGTTGCTAAGTCCTGTCCAATTGTGTGACCCCATGGGTTGTAGCCCACCAGGCTCCTCTGTCCATGGGATTTTCCAGGCAAGAATACTGGAGTGGGTTGCCACTCCATTCTCCAGGAGATCTTCCCCACCTAGAGATCAAACCCACATCTCTTGCATCTCCTGCATTGGCAGGTGGATTCTTTACCACTGAACCAGCTGGGAACTAAACACAAATTCAAGATTGATTTATATGTGATATATACAAAATCAATTACACAATTATATATATGTGTGTGTGTGTGTATATATATGAGAGAGAAAGAGAGGTCTAAGGTAATGTTTATTTACTGACTGGAGTTCAGTGCAGGAGGCAAAAACCATTCTAATATGTTAAGAACAATGAGATTTAAATCAGAGATAAGATGCAACATCAGTGGAAGAATTAACTGAATGGTATTAATATTAAAAGGCTGCCTCTAGGTTCCTGTGGGAGTCGTGAGGACTGTCACGAAGTCTTTTCAGCTCTCCACATTCTAGGCACACTTCCTAACCCCTTTGTGATTAGGTGGGACTTGACTAGTTATGACCATTGGTTTTTTGTGTGACATGTATTGCTTCTAGGTCAGAGCATCTAACTGCCAGCACGATTTCCCTACACCTTGCCACCCCTCCACACGTACCCAGCGAAGGAGGGGTTGATGTCTGCTGCATCAGTGTGAATCCTAGTGTGAGGCAACATGAGGCACAGCCCTTCAGCAATCCACACCTGGCACATTACAGAAACGAAAGAAATTGATTGTAAAAAGAAAACACTCCAGATTTCACAGGTGTTTGTTACCCCAGCAGAACCTCGCCTATGCTGACTGGAATGGGTTCTGATTTCAAGATTATAACCTCCACAGCCACAATCCAGAGGGCAGGGACTATTACTGCCAGGGAGATGTCAGGCTATTGCTGTTTCCATAGCTACCGCCAATGCTGAAGCCATAGCTTCTCCAGATGGTGAAGCTAAATAAACTGTGACTGTGAAGTCCAGCTACTGCCAGCATGCACATATATCAGCAGCACAGAAGTCTCAGGGGAAAAAACAAAGAGTGGTCTTTGCCTCCCTTCTGCCTTCAAAACCTCCAGCGCATCTCCTTATCAAAGCTTAAACCTCATCCGGTATGCTAGTGGCCAAAGAGTCAGGAGAAGGTGGTTCTTACCTTCCAGCCTCTACGACAGAGGGGTATGGGGACACAGAAGGTTACGCAAACAGACGCTGAGTGCCAGAACTCAGTATCTCGCACAAATTCTCAGTGTGCTCCAGGGACCCTCTGTCTCAGAACCGTGGGGGTGCATACCAGCAAATGTCAAACATATATGGTCAGAATCTCAGGAAATCTGGGCATCTGCATTTCGACAGAGCCCCAGGAATCCTTTGATACACACTAAAGGTTGAGATCCTCTGGACTATAGCAAAAGGAACTTACCTATAAAAGTGATGGTGAGGCTGGGCGGGTGGAGGCGGGGGTGGAGGGCGGAGAGAAAGAGTCAAAACAAAATGACTCCTACACAAAAAAATTGTTTTGCTATTTTAATGGTCCCCTATAAGGCTCATGTTTCTTGCATAGTTTTAAATCATATTACATTTGCAAATCATAAAGGTTATATTTAGACTTCATAGAAAATAAAACCCAACTCCTTCATTTTAGAAACGAAGAAAATGAAGCACAGACAGGTTAAGAATTTTCCTTAAGGTGAAATATTTTTAGTCAGAGAACTCTGTGGACCAAAGACATGACTGAAAACCAAATAAATCAGATTTGACCTCAGAAGACAAGTCTATTTAGCAGCCACCTGAGCATTACCCACAGATCTCAGTAACCCTTAATGTAGAAGTTATAAATGGGCAGCACTCAAGCCACAACTGTACTCTTTTACTGTCCACTGTGTATTCTTTTAACACTTGAGCTCACATCTACAATTCAGGAAATTTCATGTAAAAATCTATGTATCTGGCCGCTGACAATTAGGTCCTCTGGGAAGCAGGTGCCAATCCCCTCTATCTTTGTTACAATTTCCACCCCCTCCTTACTGTCTCCAGGAATTTCATGCTGAGGGTCAATGGCCATTATTACCGTGCTTGAAATAGATTTCCTTTCTCACTGCAAAGAAAGATTTCTGAAGCAGAAACAGACTGCCAGACATCGACAACAGATTTGTGGCTGCCAAGGGAACAAGGGGTAGGGGATGGACAGGATTGGGAAGTTGGGACCAACAGACAAACTATTATATATAGAATGGATGGACAGCACGGTTCTATTGTACACCACAGGGTATACAATATATATTCAATATTCTGTAACAAACCACAGTGGAAAAGAATATGAAAAAGAATATATATCCATAAAAAAGAGGAAAAGATTTCTCAAAACTATATGTTGATTAAAACCACAGAAACAAATATAGACCAGTGAGGCTGTGTGAGTTCTTAGACCTTCCCATTTCATTCATTTTTGTTGCCAGCCTCACCACTGTCCCCTCCCCACCCCAACAACCCTTCATCCATGACAATTTGCTCCTCTGTCCTTAGAGCATCTGGTAGCATTCAGGTCCTGAGGACAGGACTGAGGCATAAGGTCTGAACTCCAATTGAAGGGGGCCCCCACCT
This sequence comes from Bos mutus, assembly GCF_027580195.1. Classification (NCBI taxonomy): domain Eukaryota; kingdom Metazoa; phylum Chordata; class Mammalia; order Artiodactyla; family Bovidae; genus Bos; species Bos mutus. Next base: position 97,451,405 of record NC_091623.1, on the reverse strand, counting down.
GGCCACCTGCAAAACAGCACCCTAGAGAGCTCTATTTTCTCATTCTGGCACATGCAGGGCAGTCAAAGCACTTCTCCATACTGGATACCACTGCGCTGTGTGTTTGAGGTAATTAGCTTGGCTCTAAAATTAGCAGTTAAATAAATGTTAATGAACAGCTGTTCCCAATAAACAGGATAAATTGAAATTAATAATTGTTGTATTCATTTAACAAATGAATTACCCACATTTTAAGTACACCGACATCACACGTGTGATCTCCCGCCAAGCCCAGCCAGTCTAAGAAAATGCATTTAGTGGTGAAACAGGGCAAACTGGGAGCTGAGCCAGGCAGACACCGTGCCACCCGGTCTGACAATACCAAGTAAATATGTGACTGCTTTGCTTGTTTTTACTTTGAAAGGTAAAAATACAAGATAGATTTAATTGCTTGTGGATCTTTAAAAGAACCCAGCTGTGTTATGTCCTGAGGTAGGGTTAAAAAGAAAAATGCTAGAAACATGGAGTTCTTGGGCAGTGAGAACGGCGTGAGCTTTCGAGGGACAGATTTGGCTCAGTTGCCTCAGTTTCCCTACCTGCATAATGGAAACACCAGTTTTCTCATGGGATGGTGGTGAGCTTCTCATGAGATCATATGTAAGTCAAGCAATTAGCACAATGTGTGCCGCATAGCAGTTGCTTATGTTAATTTATATACATATTCATTTCCCTCTATTTCATAAGGGAAAAAGCAGATTCCAAAAAGGACCAACTCACAAGTACACTAAGCATAGATCTGGAGGACTTCTCCGGTGGTCCAGTGGCGAAGACTGTGCTCCCAATGCAGGGGGTCCAGGTTTGATACCTGGGAAGAGAACTAGATCCCACGTGCCGCAACAAAGATCTTGCATGCTGTAACTGAGACCCAGCACAGCCAAATAAATATATAATGAATTTCTAAAATACAAACACTGATCCACCAGAGCCCTAGCTTTCATAGTTCACAAAAGGCCATGTATTGTCCAGGGTGCTATTCCAGGCAGGGATGCAGCATGACAAGGGTTCTGCCTGGTGGAGCTCCCACCCTGGCTCATGATGCTTGAGAATGTCCAGGGAGTGACCTGCAGGACCAGAGGTCAGAAGAGAGGGTTGGGTGGCTCCCACTGGGACCACAGGAACAAGTGAGGGAGTTCCTCCCTGACAGGACACTAAAACCAACTTCTGGAGAACCGAAGGCTGCCAGGAGAAGGGCTCCAAGAAGAGTATTCCAGAGGAAAGAGAAAGTGTCAAGATGTTGAAGTGAGAAAGTGTTCTGGTATATTCCAGCAAGAAGATCAGATTGGTTAGAGCACTGGTTATAGTGACGCTTTCACTTCTAAAAGATCACTCCGAGGCTTCCCTGGGGGCTCAGCGGTAAGAAATCCGCCTGCCAATGCAGGAGCCACGGGTTCAATCCATGATCTGAGAAGATTCCACATGCCATGGAGCACAACATGCCTGTGCTCCCACAACTACCGAGCCAGCACTCCAGAGCCCTGGAGCAGCAGCTACTGAAGGCTGTGTGTGCTAGAGCCCACACTCTGCAACAAGAGAAGCCACAGCCATGAGGAGCCTGCACCACACTAGAGAGCAGTCCCCTCTAGCCACAACTAGAGAAAGCCTGCACAGCACCAAAGACTTGGCACAGCCAAAAATAATGAAATTATTTTTTTAATATTTTAAAAAAGATCACACTGCGTGCCACATGGGACAAAGGCAGAAGAAGGGAGATGAGAAGAAGGATCTGGAAGGCAGTGACTTCAACTAGGGTTTGCCATAAATTGCCCAGCCTACCTCTTCCCATGTAAAGTCATCCTCCCCACCCCAGAAACCCCCACAGCACATCATGTTCATGATGAAACACAAGTTTGTGACTGACAGAAGGGTTACAGCAAAAACCAGCAGAGTCCTATACAATCTCTCTCCAGCTTGGAGCTGGGCCTTGAAGGTAATACCAAGGCTGCACATAAGACCTTGCTGCTGCTGCTGCTAAGTCGCTTCAGTCATGTCCGACTCTGTGCGACCCCATAGATGGCAGCCCACCAGGCTCCCCTGTCCCTGGGATTCTCCAGGCAAGAACACTGGAGTGGCTTGCCATTTCCTTCTCCAATGCATGAAAGTGAAAAGTGAAAGGGAAGTCGCTCAGTCGTGTCCGACCCTCAGCGACCCCACGGACTGCAGCCTACCAGGCTCCTCCGCCCATGGGATTTTCCAGGCAAGAGTACTGGAGTGGGGTGCCATTGCCTTCTCCAAGACCTTGCTAAGACTTCTCTATTCACTCCCTTGTCTGTTTCCCCACGCCCAACGTCCACACCACTCATTATCAGAGTGGAAGGACTCAATAACCATTACACGTTCAAAATATTAATCTACCATAGACATATGTAATATTTCAGAATGTTTAATAGATCTTAGCCTGATCTGAATCTCAACTCTACCACTTTCTACGTGGTCAATTTACTGAACCTTCTTTATGTGTCAGGAGAAAGTCAATAATGGGAAGACCTCTGGACATAGCATGTCAAGTTTATACCCAGTGCTCAGTCAATGTCAGCTCTCAGTAATAGGCTCCCAATACACAAAGGTCTTCTCTCTGATTGACATAAATCCTGTCCCACTGATGGCTAACATGTGCTGTAAAATGAGACAATTCCATTCAAAATGAGAAACAAAGTTGGTGGTAAAATTACAGAATAGACTGGATGTTTTAAGTTTTAAATAAAAACAAATTTAGGGATCAAATCAGTGGAAAACTCATTAGTCTCAGCAGACAACTCTATGGATCCAGTATAAACTGCTCAAAACTTTACAGCAGAAGAACATGAATACAGGCAAAGTTATGTAAGACAGAACCCTCATCCACTGATGGAAAGGGTATAAAGCCAGAGAGCCAGTTCAGAGGTGAATTTGGCCAAATCTTATCCATTTTTGAATGTGTACAAGCTTCAACTGACCAGTTTAATTCTCAAATATCTCTTCTAGAACATGACACTTGCTATGCTCTGAAGGTTTAAGTCCCCCTAAAATTCACTTTGATGCTGGGAAAGATTAAAGGCAGGAGAAAGAGACAACAGAGGATGAGATGGTTGGATGGCATCACTGACTCAAAGAATATGAGTTTGAGCACGCTCTGGGAGTTGGTGATGGACAAGGAAGCCCAGCATGATCCAGTTCATGGGGTCACAAAGAGTCAGACACAACTGAGCGACTGAACTGAACTGAAAATTCACTTTGGAATCCCAACATTCAATGTGATGGTCTTAGGTGGTGGGCCTTTGGGGGTGATTAGGTCATGATGGTGGAGTCCCCCTGAATGGAATTAGTGCCCTTATATCAGAGACCCACAGAGCTCCCTAGCCCCTTCTAGCTGGTGAGGACATAGCAAGAAGTCATCAGTCAGAAAAACCTGGAGGAAGGCCCTCACCTGGCCATGCTGGAACCCATATCTTGGACTTCTAGTCCCCAGAACTGCAAGAGATACATTTCTGTGGTAACACCACCCAGCCTCTGGTATTTTGTTATAGCAACCTGAACAAACTAAGGTAACACCCAAGTGTGCCTTAAAAATACTATATAAAGGTATTCATGACACTACTGTTTGTAATAGCAAACAGCTGGAATGATTATCATGGAGATATAGCTTAAAAATCACAGTATTTTTACAATACAGAATACTATGCATGAGTGAGTGAAATGCAGTAGAATTCTACTGGGTTGGCCAAAAAATTTGTTTGGGTTTTCCCCATAAGAGCTTACAGAAAAACCCAAACTAACTTTTTGGCCAACCCAGTATGTACTAACATGCTAAGATCTCTAAAACATACTGTATGGGGTGGGGGTGGGGGGGGGGAGTTGAAGTTGAAATATTGCACGTGGGGTACAATATGTAAAAATAATGCTATGCACTTGCCAGCAAATTTGGAAAACTCAGCGATGGCCACAGGACTGGAAAAGGTCAGTTTTCAGCCCAATATCAAAGAAGGGGAATGCCAAAGAATGTTCAAACTACCACACAATTGTGCTTATTTCACAGGCTAGCAAGGTAATGCTTAAAATTCTTCAACCTAGACTTCAACAGTACATGAGCCGAGAACTTCCAGACGTACAAGGTCTATTTAGAAAGGGCAGAGGAACCAGAGATCAAATCACCAACATCTGCTGGATCATAGAAAAAGCAAGATAATTCCAGAAAAATATCTACTTCTGCTTCACTGACTACACTAAAGCCTTTGACTGTGTGGATCACAACAAAATGTGGAAAATTTTTAAGAGATGGGACTACCAGACCACTTTACCCTCCTCCTGAGAAAAGTTTAAGCAGGTCAAGAACCAACAGTTAGACTGAACCAACAAAGTTCAGTCCAGTCGCTCAGGCATGTCCAACTCTTTGCGGCCCCATGAACCGAAGCACTCTAGGCTCCCTGTCCATCACCAACTCCCGGAGTTTACCCAAACTCACGTCCATTGAGTCAGTGATGCCATCCAGCCATCTCATCCTCTGTCGTCCCCTTCTCCTCCTGCCCTCAATCTTTCCCAGCATCAGGGTCTTTTCAAATGAGTCAGCTCTTTGCATTAGATGGCCAAAGTACTAGAGTTTCAGCTTCAACCTCAGTCCTTCCAATGAACACCCAGGACTGATCGAATCTCCTTGCAGTCCAAGGGACTCTCAAGAGTCTTCTCCAACACCACAGTTCAAAAGCATCAATTCTTCAGTGCTCTGCTTTCTTTATAGTCCAACTCTCACATCCATACATGACTACTGGAAAAACAATAGCCTTGCCTAGACAGACGTTTGTTGACAAAGTAATGTCTCTGCTTTTTAATATGCTGTCTAGGTTGATCACAACTTTCCTTACAAGGAGTGCTGCTGCTAAGTCACTAAGTTGTGTCCGACTCTGTGCAACCCCATAGACGGCAGCCCACCAGGCTCCCCCGTCCCTGGGATTCTCCAGGCAAGAACACTGGAGTGGCTTGCCATTTCCTTCTCCAATGCATGAAAGTGAAAAGAAAGTGAAGTTGCTCAGTCGTGTCCGACTCTTAGCGACCCCATGGACTGCAGCCTACCAGGCTCCTCCGTCCATGGGATTTTCCAGGCAAGAGTACTGGAGTGGGTTGCCATTGCCTTCTCCGTTCCAAGGAGTAAGTGTCTTTTAATTTCATGACTGCAGTCACCATCTGCAGTGATTTTGGAGCCTAAAAAATAAAGCCAGCCACTGTTTCCGCTGTTTGCCCATCTATTTGCCATGAAGTGATAGGACCGGATGCCATGATCTTAGTTTTCTGAATGTTGAGCTTTAAGCCAACTTTTTCACTCTCCTCTTTCACTTTCATCAAGCGGCTCTTTAGTTCTTCTTCACTTTCTGCCATAAGGTTGGTGTCATCTGCATATCTGAGGTTATTGATATTTTTCCCGGCCATCTTGATTCCAGCTTGTGCTTCTTCCAGCCCAGCGCTTCTCATGATCCACTTCGCATATAAGTTAAATAAGCAGGGTGACAATATACAGCCTTGACGTACTCCTTTTCCTATTTGGAACCAGTCCGTTGTTCCATGTCCAGTTCTAACTATTGCTTCCTGACCTGCATATAGGTTTCTCAAGAGGCAGGTCAGGTGGTCTAGTATTCCCATCTCTTGAAGAATTTTCCACAGTTTGAATTTGTGATCCACAAATTCAAAGGCTTTGGCATAGTCAATAAAGCAGAAATAGATATTTTTCTGGAACTCTCTTGCTTTTTTGATGATCCAGCAGATGTTGGCAATTTGACCTCTGGTTCCTCTGCCTTCACTAAGAACTGTTTCAAATCTGGGAAAAGATTATATCAAGGCTGTATGGGATTGTCACCCTGCTTTTGTCACCCTGCTTATTTAACTTATATGCAGAGTACCTTATGCAAAATGCCGGGCTGGATGAATCACAAGCTGGAATCAAAATTGCTGGGAGAAATAAACAACCTCAGATATGCAGATGATACTACCCTAATCACAGAAAGCAAAGAGGAACTAAAGAGCCTCCTGATAAAGGTGAAAGAGGAGAGTGAAAGAGATAGCTTAACACTCAAAAAACTAAGATCATGGTATCTGGTCCCATCACTTCATGACAAACAAAAGGAGGAAAAGTGGAAACAGTGGCAGATTTTATTTTCTTGGGCTCCAAAATCCCTGTGGACAATGACTACAGCCATGAAATTAAATGATGCTTGGTCCTAGAAGATAAGCTATGACAAACCTAGACAGTGTATTAAAAAGCAGAAACATCACTTTGCCAACAAATGTCCGTCTAGTCAAAGTATGATTTTTTTCAGTAGTCATGTACAGATGTAAAAGTTGAACCATAAAAAAAAGCCAAGCACCCAAGAATTGATGCTTTCAAACTGTGGTGCTGGAAAATTCTCTTGAGAATCCCTTGGACAGCAAGGAGATCAAACCAGTCAATCTTAAAGGAAATCAACCCTGAACATTCTTTGGAAGAACTAATGCTGAAGCTCTAATACTTTGGCTACCTGATGTGAAGAGCCGATTCATTGGAAAAGACCCTGATGCTGGAGAAGACTAGGGGCAGGAGGAGAAGGGGGAGACCGAAGATGAGATGGTTGCATGCCGTCACCAACTCAAGGGACATGAGTTTGAGCAGATTTGGGGAGATAGTGAAAGACAGGGAAGCCTGGCATGCTGCAGCCAAGGGGGTCGCAAAGAGTCGGACATGACTTAGTGACTAAACAGTAACAACTTTTATATACACATATTTGCATGGCAGAGATTGCTAGCTGCCTAACCCACTTGCTATTTAATAATAGAACTATGATCTTGGCTTCCCCAGTGGTTCAGCAGTAAAGAATCTGCCTCTAATGCAGCAGATGCAGGTTTAATCCCTGAATTGGGACTATCCCCTGGAAAAGCATATGGCAACCCACTCCAGTTTCTTGCCTGAAAAATCCCATGGACAGAGGAGCCTAGCGGACTATAGTCCAAAGGGTTGCAAAGAGTCCATCATGACTCAGTGATTGACTGTACACACAAAACAATGAATTCAGCCAAAAGACTACAATTCCCAGAACCTCTTGCAGCTAACCACAGTATTATTACTGAATTCTAGTCAACAAGATGTACTCAGAAGTGAACGCACATAAGACATCCTTCCTTCCATGTCTGGTCCAGGATGTGGATAGAATGGTTGGCACTGTGCCACCATCTTGGACCAGGAGGTGACCTTGAGGGTGGAGATGATGGACGGAAGATTGCAATCTGGTGCCCAGATCCATGACCAAATCCTGGAGCCAGTATGCCAGCCCTGAATGCCTGCCTCCAGACTTGCCATATGGAAGAAAGAAATTTCTAATTCATTTAAGCTATTTTTATTTGTGGTTACCCTATCTTAAGCAGGCAAATCTAATCCTACGTGACACAGTAGGCAAATCCAATTAGTCTGCAAAGATAAATAATTTCAATGATCATCTCTGGGGAAAGGAAGTGAGGAGTGCAGTCACAGAGAGAAAGTCCAGGGAAAATAGAGCTCTCTCATATTTGGTTCTTTAGAAGTCATTCATGTATTTGTGCATCTAAAAACTGATTCTAAAATAAAAGGGAGGGACTTCCCTGGTAGTCCAGTGGTTAAGAATCTGCCTTCAAATGCAGGGAATGTGGGTTTCAACCCCTGGTCAGGGAACTAAGATCCCACATGCCCAGGAGCAACTAAGCCTGTGCCATAATTACTGAACCACCACAGCCAAAACAATAAATAGGAAACATTCATGTTAAGAAGAGAGTCTGATGAAGCAGCAGCTAGCAGGGCTCAGGGCTCAGATGCCCCAGAGCTGCTTTACCATGCGGGCCCACTGCAATCACAGAAGGGTTGGGCCATCATAGCAACCACACTCCCATAGAACTCTTACCTGGACTGCAGCTGGGCACCCCCACCAGAGACATTTCACCTGTGGACTGACCATCAGAAACTATCCAGCAGGCAATACGCCTGGTTCCCTCCCAATAAAAATGAATCCCAGCCAAGATATTCAGGGGCTTCTGTAATTGTTGAGTCATCAGACTCCAACAAGAGTTAGGTTAGAAGACTTGTATTGTCAGAAAACTGTTTTATCTTTCAAGATCAGTTTTTCTAAGTCAGGAGGAGACATGGGGATGTAATAGAGATGATGCTGTTTCGCATTCTCCCATGTGATGAATGACACCATACAGTTCCATCCATGTCAGCAAAGAGCCCAGGATAAAAGCATGACTTAAAGTTCTGCTGGTCCCCCAACAGAGAAACGGGAAACTAATTAGCCAGGGGTAGGAGGACATCAGAGAAGGCAAAGACACCCCACTCCAGTACTCTTGCCTGGAAAATCCCATGGATGGAGGAGGCTGGTGGGCTACAGTCCATGGGGTCGCTAAGAGTCGGACATGACTGAGCGACTTCACTTTCACTTTCATGCATTGGAGAAGGAAATGGCAACCCATTCCAGTGTTCTAGCCTTGAGAATCCCAGGGACGGGGGAGCCTGGTGGGCTGCCGTCTATGAGGTCGAACAGAGTCGTACACGACTGAAGCGACTTAGCAGCAGCAGTAGCAGCAGGAGGACATGGGGCACATCACTCAGATTTCAAGTCCATATTCAATTCACATTCACCAGCATCACATTTTTACCAAGATGAGCAAGAACTCCCAGATAGATCAAAACAGAGCAAAACTGGAGAGCAACAATAGATGTGTCCTCATGTACTCCCAGACTTGGCCAAACCCCAACTCTGAATAGCTCAACCATCAGCTTAGTGAAGTAAAGTGAAGCCTGCCCTGGGCAGGTGGGTATCACTCTACATCAGCATGGTGGTGGTGGTTTAGTCACTAAGTGTCCGACTCTTGCAACCCCATTGTCTGTAGCCTGCTAGGCTCCTCTGTCCATGAGATTCTCTAGGCAAGAATACTGGAGTGGGTTGCCGTTTCCTTCTCCAGGGGATATTCCTGACCCAGGGCTCGAACCTGGGTCTCCTGCATTGCAGGCAGATTCTTTACCAACTGAGCTACAAGAGAAGCCCCCACATCAGCATCCTTCACTTCAAATAAGCCTTTGGCCAGCCCCAGCAATTCTGCTGTTTAGAGTAACAGGTCTTCAGTTCAGTTACTCAGTTGTGTCCGACTCTTTGCAATCACGAGGACTGCAGCACGCCAGGCTTCCCTATCCTTCACTATCTCCCAGAGTTTGATCAAACTAATGTCCATTGAGTCAGTGATGCCATCCAACCATTTCATTCTCTGTCATTCCCTTCTCCTCCCATCTTCAATCTTTCCCAGCATCAGGGTCTGTCTTTGCATCATCAAGTCGGTTCTTCGTATCAGATGGCCAAAGCACTGGAGTTTCAGCTTCAGCATCAGTCCTTCCAATGAATATTCAGGTCTGATCCCCTTTAGGATGGACTGGTTGGATCTCCTTGCAGTTCAAGGGACTCTCAAGAGTCTTCTCCAACACCACAGTTCAAAAGCATCAATTCTTCGGTGCTCAGGTTTCTTCACAGTCCAACTCTCACATCCATACATGACCACTGGAAAAACCATAGCCTTGACTAGATGGACTTTTGTTGGCAAAGTAATGTCTCTGGTTTTTAATATGCTATCTAGGTTGGTCATAACTTTCCAAGGAATAAGCGTCTTTTAATTTCATAGCTGCAATCACCATCTGCAGTGATTTTGGAGCCCCAAAAAATAAAGGCTGACACTGTTTCCACTGTTTCCCCATCCATTTGCCATGAAGTGATGGGACCAGATGCCATGATCTTAAGTATTCTGAATGTTGAGCTTTAAGCCAACTTTTTCACTCTCCTCTTTCACTTTCATCAAGGGGCTCTTTAGTTCCTCTTTGCCATAAGGGTGATGTCATCTGCATATCTGAGGTTATTAATATTTCTCCCAGCAATCTTGACTCCAGCTTGTGCTTCATCCAGCCCAGCATTTCTCATGATGTACTCTGCATGTAAGTTAAATAAGCAGGGTGACAATATACAGCCTTGACGTACTCCTTTCCCGATTTGGAACCAATCTGTTGTTCCATGTCCAGTTCTAACTGTTGCTTCCTGACCTGCATATAGGTTTCTCAAGAGGCAGGTCAGGTGGTCTGGTATTCCCATCTCTTTCAGAATTTTCCAGTTTATTGTGATCCACAAATTCAAAGGCTTTGGCATAGTCAATAAAGCAGAAATATATGTTTTTCTGGAATTCTCTTGCTTTTTCGATGATCCAGCAGATGTTGGCAATTTGATCTCTGGTTCCTCTGCCTTTTCTAAATCCAGCTTGAACATCTGGAAGTTCACAGTTCCCGTATTGCTTGGAGAATTTTAAGCATTACTTCACTAGCATGTGAGATGAGTGCAATTGTGCGGTAGTTTGAGCATTCTTTGGCATTGCCTTTCTTTGGGATTGGAATGAAAACTGACCTTTTCCAGTCCTGTGGCCACTGCTGAGTTTTCCAAATTTGCTGGCATACTGAGTGCAGCACTTTCACAGCATCATCTTTCAGGATTTGGAATAGCTCAACTAGAATTCTATTACCTCCACTAGCTTTGTTCGTAGTGATGCTTTCTAAGGCCCACTTGACTTCACATTCCAGGATGTCTGGTTCTAGGAGAGTGATCACACCATTGTGATTATCTCAGTCGTGAAGATCTTTTTTGTACAGTTCTTCTGTGTATTCTTGCCACCTCTTCTTAATATCTTCTGCTTCTGTTAGGTCCCTACCATTTCTGTCCTTTATCAAGCCCATCTTTGCATGAAATATTCCCTTAGTATCTCTAATTTTCTTGAAGAAATCTCTCGTCTTTCCCATTCTGTTGTTTTCCTCTATTTCTTTGCATTGATCGCTGAGGAAGGCTTTCTTATCCCTCCTTGCTATTCTTTGGAACTCTGCATTCAGATGCTTATACCTTTCCTTTTCTCCTTTGCTTGTTCATAGATCCCACGAAAAAACAGAGTTTGAAATTCAACTGTTAGAATCACCTATTTTTTTTTAAATTTATTTATTTTTGGCTCTGTTGGATCTTCATTGCTGTTCATGGGCTTTCTCTAGCTGCGGAGAGCAGGGTCCACTCTTGAGCTGCAGAGCACATTATCTAGGCCCACGGGGTTCAGTAGTTGCTGCATGTGGGCTTGGTTACTCTGCGACGTGTGGGATCTTCCTGGACCAGGGACCGAACCTGTGTCCCCTGCATTGGCAGGCAGATTCTTTACCAATGGACTACCAGGGAAGCCCCATCACCCATGTATTTTTACTTGCAAAAATAAATTCTGAAGGCAGATAGTCTTTCAGATATGTAACGACCAAGTAGTCTGTATCTGTTAGCTGTCTTGGTCCTTTCAGGCTGCTATAACAAAATCCCACATACTGGGCGGCTTACAGAAATATTTTTCTCCCAATTCTGGAGGCTGCAAGTCTAAGATCAGGTGCCAGCATGGCCAAGTGAGGATCATAAACTCATTCTGTCTTGACATGGCAGAAGGGGCTAGGGAGCTCTGTGGGTTTTCCTTGAGAAGGCCACTAATTCCATGCTTGAAGCCTCAGCCCTCATGACCTAATCACCTCCTAAAGGCTCCACTTCCTAACACCATCACCTTGGGGGTTAGGATTTCAACATATGAATTTTGGAGGGATAAACATATAGACCATAGCACTAGCCAATATTCATATGTGGCAATTTTAACTAAAATTAAATAAAATGAACTGGACTTCCCTGGTGGTCCAGAGGTTAAGAATCTGCCTGACAACGCAGGGGAGACAGGTTCAATCCCTGGTCTAGGAAGATTCCATATGCCATAGGGCAACTAAGCCCATGAGCCCTAACTACTGGAGCCCACGCTCCCTAAAGCCCATGCTCTGCAACAAGAGAAGTCACTACAATAAGAAGCCCAGGAACCACAGCTAGAGAGAGCCCGTGTGCAGTCAGACAGATGCAGTACAGCCGAAAATAAATAAAGTTTTAAATATAAAAAACTAAATTAACTATCCAGTTCCTCAGTTGCACCAACCACATTTCATACTGGACAGTCCAGAGAGACCATTTCCATCATCTTACAAAGGGCTATTGGACCTTGCTGATCCAAAGTACTGGAAGCAGGGAGAGGGATATGAGGTTGCAGTTCTGTTTGATTTTCTTTGTAAATAGATCATTTGGATTTAATTAAAAAAGATCAGTCAACTTATGGTCTGTGTACAAATTTGGTGAATGATATTCTTCAACAAACATGTTAACAAATGCCATTTTACTTACATGTAAAAGCAGTTTCAAAGTTACCGGTCTACAATCCTAGGAAGGTAACTATTCAACCCAAACACTGAATATTACCAGAAAGTTCTTGGCACTCCACTTTTCTTTTTGCTTGCACCTCGTGACATGTGGGATCTAGTTCCCTGACCAGGGATTGGACCCATGCCCCCTGTGTTGGAAACACAGTCTTAACTACTGGGCCACCATGGAAGTCCCCTAAGTGAACAATCAGAAGTGCAGCTTTATATTAAGAAGATAATCAGAGAGACTTAACTCAAATTTGATGTTTCTCAGTTTGCCGATATTCTCTATCCTTTTCCTTTAGGTCACTAAATAGAAAGATAGAGAATAACCCTAACTTGAAACTCCTGTGTCTACACCACCTCGACTTCGTGCTTCTCATCCCGTTCCAAGGAACTTGTTGCATATAGTTTTAACTGCAACTTTAAGCAAAACTCTCTTGGGGGGTTTAAAATAGCTTTGTTTCAAAGCCGTGAGGGGAAGGAAACATGGCAATTACAAGGCCAGGGTGGCAGGAATGCAAAGAGGAGGAGATGGTTGAGATAAAACGGGAGAAATAGTCCTGGAGAGGTCTATCTTTAATCTAAGGAGCAGTTGGAGGGCCCTGGAGGATTATAAGAGTACAAGGAAGAATGTGGAAGCAGGAAAAAGTTAATCAAATTTGAGTTTTCAAAAGATGACTCTGGTTGCCTGCTGAGGAAAATTATGAAGAACAGTGTGGGAGGATGCGGGAGAAAATGCAGACAGAGCTCTCAGGAGACTAACACAGTGGAAGGCAGGCTGTGAGGCACCAGCCAGAGGGTCACTCCATCTCCCATGTTAAAAATAAGACACCATCCTGACAAATACAGAAGTAGTTATAAGGAAACAAGGCAGAGTGTTTAGAAGTTCAACAATCCCACAAAATCTGGATTGTAATACTTAATTTATTATTTGAAGGAGAATGCTTGCTTAACAAGCAAGCCAACTCCTATCAGAATTCCATAACAAAAATGTATTATTCACCTTGAAATTTTATTTTTTTTTCACCTTGAAATTTTAATCCCAGTGGAAACAGCACGACTTTCCCCTAAAATATTAAACCCAGTCTACTTTTATTGTCTATACTCTACTCTTCCCTCTTTTAAAGAAATAATATGGAAATAACCTTTAGAAAAAGAGAAGAATAAGTCTGGGCCATGTATTGATATAATCCTGAGATTCTTGGCAGACCACAGGCCAAGTTCAGCCCACTAATATGGTTTTTTTTTTTTTGGCCTGAATGATGCTTTAAAAGAAATTAAACTATCTTTTTAAGTCAGAAAATTTTAGGGAGAAACCTGGAATGCTTTTTTCTCCTGAAAAATCAGAACTGGCAACATGCGGGCTTTCTTTCACAAAACAACCATCAGCTAGAACTAACTGCAAGCTCGTTTTTTCAGACCTGGAACCCCTCTCCAGCTCATGAACATCACCACCGTCATCATCTAGGTATCTGAGTTCACACAGGCTATACACCTCCTTGGCATTAGCATCAGCAACTGTCTCTCGCCCTCTCCTGACCATTCCATGCAACTGCACTAAACTGCCAAGTTATTCCAGCCTGTTGATCGTCTGCAAATAGGTCAGCCACTCAAAAACCAAAATTCTTTATCAATACCAAAACAAAAATTCCTCATCTCCTCCCAGCATCAGATGATATGTATTTAAGAAATGCAAACTGGGTTTTGTTTTCATAGACCATCATTTGAAAAGTGCACAAGAATGTCAAACACAAATCTCATTATAGTATAATTTGTGAATGGAATTCAGAATTACTTCACTTACATAACAAAGCTTTAATTTTTTCCCCAAAAACAGCATATTAAGTCATTTTCCACCACGTTCCTCAATATGATTAAGGCACGATTAACTTCATCCTGAAGTTTCTGTGAGCTACACTGAATTTAGCCATCCCAAAGACTGTGAATTCTTGTCATGACATGGTGCTCACAGCAGCCGTCACAGGGGTCAAGACAAAACAAGGGGCTCTTAGTCACTGAGCTACTGCCAAGTGCAACACTCCAAGCAGGGAAAGCTGCTGCCTGACAGGGTAGCCCCGATCTGTATGCAGATTCTATAACCAACTCCAACCTGATGTGGGCTTCCCTGGTGGCCCAGGTGGTGAAGAATTCGCCTGCAATGCAGGAGACCTGGGTTGGAAAGATTCCCTGGAGGAGGGCATGGCAACCCACTTCAGTATTCTTGCCTAGAGAATCCCCATGGACAGAGAAGCCTGGCGGGTTACAGTCCATGGGGTCACAAAGAGTCGGACACGACTGAGCAACTAAGCACATACAGCATACCAACCTGATGCACTTAACAGCTCTATTTTAAAAGTCATATATTCAACTAAAGAGATTTCTGCTATATTTTTACCATTATTCTCTTCTCTCTAAAGATAAAATGTGACGAGAGAGCAATGCTTTGATCACACCCTGTAAGTTAATCACCAATTTCCAACTTGCAGCAGCAATAGCCAAAGAATACAGAATGTTAAAACAAATATTTTTCTGCACTGAACTGGAAGTCTAGGGGTAATTGCCAAGTGTCTCTAATCAAAAACTCCTGTGGAAATATGACAAAACCCACAGGTGTGTAAGACCCATCCAAATTAGCAAAAATGGAGAATTATAAATCTTGCAGAAATTCTGTTTAATGCATTCCAAGTTTATCATGGGGTCCGAGCAGAGCTCTGCTCTATAAAGCACTTAATTAATGTAGAAGAATAAATACTTCAACTACATGTATTTGCTTGTAATGAGCGTACTTTCATCTCTTAAATTTCCAGTTTCCTGGGATTCCCTGAGACCCTAACAGGGGATCTACAAGATCAAAACTAATTTTTAGTAATACTAAAATATTATGTGCCTTTTTCACTCTCATTCGCTCCTGAGTATACAGGAGTTTTCTAGAGGCCACAAGTTGAGTGATACTTTCACAGACCAAATGCAAAAGCAGACAGGAGAATCCAGTTTCATTCTATTAAGCCAGGCTTTAAGGAAATTTGCAAAAATATGGAAAAACACCACTCTTATCACTAATTTTTCATTTTTTATTGTGACCATGCCACAGCGCTTACAGGATCTCAGTTCCCCAACTGGGGACTGAAGCCAGGCCCCGGCAATGAAAGCCCAGAATCCTAACAGGTAGGCCATCAAGGAACTGTATTTTTTTTGTTTTATAAAATATATTTATTTCTTATAAAACTATTGCTTAACGTTAACATGTACTGGGTTGATTACCATTTCTTTTAAATGAATTAATATTGTAAAATTTTCTTACATGGAATGCTATCAAAATCAAGAAGTTTAGGTAGGAATTTCCCTAACTATGCAGTTTACAAGAAACAGAAATGGATGAATGAGAGCACTGAAATGTGCAATAATAATAAAAGAGAAAAATAAATCATAAAAAAAGATAAACATTTTTTTTGCTCTGCCCAGGTATCAAACCTGTTCCCCTGTGGAAGCACAGAGTCTTAACCACTGGACCATCAAGGAAGTCCCCTCAAAAAAATATTTTAAAATTTTCTCAGCTTTAGTTTCTAATAAGGTCAATATCAATAGATATAATCACATAAACAAAAAGCTCTATGGCATTCTCAATAATTTTTAAAAGATAAAGAGGTCCTCTCAGACCAAAAAGTCTGAGAACCACTGTTTTAAACACCAGTTCTCCTGCTGCTTCCTAGATGAAGCAAATGCTCAGAAAACTGAGTCATTAAGAATGTGAGAGTTGAACCATAAAGAAGGCAGAGCACCAATGAATTGATGCTTTTGAATTGTGGAGTTAGAGAAGACTCGAGAGTCCCATGGACAGCAAGGTGATCAAACCAGTCAATCCTAAAGGAAATCAGTCCAGAATATTCACTGGAAGGACTGATGCTGAAGCTGAAACTCCAATGCTTTGGCCACCTGATGCAAAGAGCCAACTCACTGGAAAAGACCTTAATGCTGGGAAAGATTGAAGGCAGGAGAAGGGGATGGGGACGACAGAGGATGAGGTGGTTGGATGATCACCGACTCAACGGACACAAGTTTGAGCAAACTCTAAGAGATAGTGTATGAAGGGGAGCCTGGCATGCTGCAGTCCATGGGTTGCAAAGAGTTGGACATGACTTAGTGACTGAACAAAAACAGAAAACTGGTTTTACCCTAAATAATCCTTTTTACATCACTAATGAAAAGCTGGGGTCAGATGTTCAGAGTTTGGTCCTGAACGCCCTAGCAGGCCCAGCACCCACCTCCACTCCCCAAATCTACAACCTTCAGTTTTTCAACTGAGGAATACCATTCTATCCCACTTGCTAAAGACCATGCTTTAGAGTGATCATAACAATCACAACCCATCAGGTTTTAAGATTTGATGAGCCTTCCCCCATCCCATTCACAAATTAGTAACAAGTGTCAGTAACAGCACCGGGGGTAGGGTGGGCCCTCATTAATCCTTAGTGGTGATGGTGGTGATGTTGCTGGTGACGGTTGCCTGACAATAATCCTATGAGGGACGTACTGGTTATATTCCCCATTTACAGATAAGGAAACTGAGGCACAGAAATGTCACCTGCTCAAGTTCACACAGGTAATAAGTGGCAGAGCTGGGAATCCAACCCAATTCTACCTACATCTCAAGTCCATGGGCCAAACACCTGCCTCGCTGTACACCAGAGGTTCTCATGCTTCACCATGCGGATGAGTCATCTCAAGTCCCTGTTAAATGCAGACTCCGATACGAGAGTTTGGGGTGGGACCTGGGATTCTGCATTTCTAACGGGTTCAAAAGCAGTACCCAAGCAACTGGACCTCAAGCCACAATTTAGAAGACTGTATACCTCCTCTCATGGGCATCTGGTACCATTTTTTATTTCTGTGTTCATTTTCCTCGTGTACACTCAAATATGCTTATGCTAAAGTAATTTTCATCCATGTCCCATTCAACAATAGTCCCTAAACTTCATTCAACTTTTATTTTGTATGTTAGTCACTGATGCCTGCAAATTACTTTTATTTTTTTATTGAAGTATAGTTGATTCACAATGGTGTGTTAGTTTCAGGTGTATAAAGTGACTGTTTTATGTATACATATTATATATATAATATATATAAATCTTTTTCAGATTCTTTCTCCTATAGGTTATTATAAAATATTGAGTATAGTTCCCTGCGCTATACAGCAGGTCCTTGTTGGTGTATCTGCTAATCCTAAACTCCTAGTTTATCCCCCCTCCCGTTCCCCTTTGGTAGCCATAAGTTTGTTTTCTATGCCTTGAGTCTATTTCTATTTTGTAAATAAGTTCATTTATATCATTTTTTAAAAATTCCACATATAAATGATATCGTCACTGAGTATGATAATCTCTAGGTCCATCCCTGTTGCTACAAATGGGGACAAAAAAACAACTACCTTTAGAACAAATAAATGCACTCCTTTCTTCATCAACTGACAGTGTTTTGAGCTGTCCACAGAGGGCAGTGTCTGCCCATCAGTGGTTCAGGTTAGGCAGCAAGCTTGGTAGAGCTGTGGAATTGAGTGATTACATGAATGTATTGAAAACAAATGGGAAAATGAAAAATTAAATTGCAGAAGCATAAAAAAGCATAAGTCCCAAATATAACACCATTGATACAGCAATAGCCATAATTAAGTATGCCAAAATGAAATAAAGAGGAAAACAATTTGGCCTTAGTAGAAGCTTTATGACAATCAACTGTGTTTGTTTATGAAAGACAAGAGAACTAAGAACTTGTCTGATGCCAAGAAATAGATCAAGTATTATTGCTAAAGCCAAGTTATTATTAGGTATTTTATAATATTTATTAATTGTACCTTGAACAGAGTTCAGCCTCATCTTCCCCATGGTCACCTCCTCACACACACTTCTGGAAAAAAAGTCTTTTAAGCAATGGTATTGCACATAGCACACAGAAAAAAAGACTGGATTCATGTATGATGGAATCTAGGAGGATCCCCTGGAGAAAGCAATGGCAACCCACTCCAGTGTTCTTGCCTGGAGAATCCCAGGAACAGGGGAGCCTGGTGGGCTGCAGTCCATGGGGTCACTAAGAGTCAGACACGACTGAGCGACTTCATTTTCACTTTTCACTTTCATGCATTGGAGAAGGCAATGGCAACCCACTCCAGTGTTCTTGCCTGGAGAATCCCAGGGATGGGGGAGCCTGGTGGGCTGCTCTCTATGGAGTCGCACAGAGTCAGACATGACTAAAGTGACTTAGCAGCAGCAGCAGCAGATCTCACTTGAAATCAAAAACACATATGTCATTTATTTGTAAATCTGTAAAGACATCTATGGAAAGGTGTTCACCAAACCATTGAGTTACTTTCACATGAAGCAGGCTACTGTTGAGAGGGGACTCCAATGAGGAAATATCTAGGTTCTGGTCCATATGAAGGTAGAAATAACCACCTCATATGAGAAAGAGAGATGGTGCTTATTAACATTTGCTCCATTCACCAGGAACTCCTTTGACAACTCATTACCTACTATTAAAGTTATCAGAAAGAAAGCCTATTTTGGAGACAGGTTGGTGCCCTGGCGCACAAATGCTAACGTCAGACTACCTGGCTTCAGTTTCAGGCCTCTCACTCACTAGCCACGTAATTTTTGAATCCATTACTCCTTGAAATGGAATGCTTACCCTAGTCAGAATGGCCACCATCAAAAAATATACAAACAATAAATGCTGGAGAGGGTGTGGAGAAAAGGGAAGCCTCTTGTACTGTGGGTGGGAACGCAAATTGACATAGAAAACAGTATGGAGATTCCTTAAAAAACTAGGAATAAAATTACCATATGACCCAACAATCCTACTACTGGGCATATACCCTGAGGAAACCATAAGTGAAAAAGACACATGGACCCCAAAGTTCATCACAGCACTATTTACAATAGCAAGGACATGGAGCAACCTAGCTGTCCACTGACAGATGAATGGATAAAGAAACTGTGGTACATATACACAATGGAATATTACTCTGCCATAAAAAGAGTGCATTTGACTCAGTTCTAATAAGGTAGATACATCTAGAGCCTTTTATACAGAGTAAAGTAAGTCAGAAAGACAAATATGTATTAACACATACATCATGGGAAATAGAGGGGGAAACAGTGGAAACGGTGTCAGAATTTATTTTTTTGGGCTCCAAAATCACTGCAGATGGTGACTGCAGCCATGAAATTGAAAGACTCTTACTCCTTGGAAGAAAAGTTATGACCAACCTAGATAGCATATTGAAAAGCAGAGACATTACTTTGCCAACAAAGGTCCGTCTAGTCAAGGCTATGGTATTTCCAGTGGTCATGTATGGATGTGAGAGTTGGACTGTGAAGAAAGCTGAGCACCAAAGAATTGATGCTTTTGAACTGTGGTGTTGGAGAAGACTCTTGAGAGTCCCTTGGACTGCAAGGAGATCAGCCCTGGGATTTCTTTGGAAGGAATGATGTCAAAGCTGAAACTCCAGTACTTTGGCCACCTCATGCGAAGAGCTGACTCATTGGAAAAGACTCTGATGCTGGGAGGGATGGGGGCAGGAGGAGAAGGGGACGAAAGAGGATGAGATGGCTGGATGGCATCACTGACTCAATGGACGTGAGTCTGAGTGAACTCCGGGAGTTGGTGATGGACAGGGAGGCCTGGCGTGCTGTGATTCATGGGGTCGCAAAGAGTCGGACACGACTGAGCGACTGAACTGAACTGATAGAATCTAGAAAGCTGGTACTGATGACCAGGTATTGATGAGCCTGTTTGCAGGGCAGCATTGGAGACGCAGACATAGAGTACAGACTTATGGACACAGTGGGGGAAGGACAGAGTGGGATGAATTGAGAAAGCAGCACTGAAACATGCCTATTACCATATGTAAAACAGACAGCCCGTGGGCATTGGCTGTATGACTCAGGGAGTTCAAACCAGTGCTCTGTGACAACCTAGAGGGGTCGGGTGGGGTGAGAGGGAGGTTCAAGAGGGAGGGGATAGAAGTATACCTATGGCTAATTCATGTCGATATATGGCAGAAACCAACATGATTCTGTAAAGCAATTATCCTTCAATTGAAAATAATTTTTAAAAAGAAAAAACAAATTAAAAATAATAAAATACTGCAGGGAAAAAAAAAAAAGATTGGGTGAGATGAGACCTTGAAACAGATGCTATAAAGAACTCAAAGACCCAAGCTGATTCAGTTATCCAGGAGGTCCCTGTACCCACACAACACAGGAAATACACACTTTGGTAGCAAGATTGAAAGCCAATTCACTGATCTCTACAGTCCACAGAGTTGCAGAGAGTCAGACTCGACTGAAGCAACTGAGCACAGCACACACAGCCTAGCACACTGATCTCCAGTGTTGTTTGGGATTTATGCACAAGGATAGCTCTTTCTGAAAAAAAAAATAAAATAAAAAAAGGCTGGTTCTGGGTGAAGAATCTACCCAAGGATGTTGGAAGAACTTGACTTGTATCAGTAACATGAGATCTAAGGATGCCCCTTTTCCCCCAGTTGTACTCTCTTCTGCACAAACACAAAAGAGAATGTTCAACTACCATTTTAAAGATGCAGATCAGGTAATGACAGACAGTGGCAGATGAGATGATATGAAAAGAAAAGGCAAATTAGCAATAGCATCCAGCAGGATCCTTTCAAAATTGTATATGTGTGTACCAGAGGACATAAGCGTATAGTTATATCACATTTCTGTTTAAGAGTGATAAAGGCCTTTCTTTCCCACCAAAAATATGTGTGTGTGTGTAGAAAATGTATTTGAAAATATGTATATAGAGATACCTGGGAAGTATCATAGTTCACCTTTCTATGCAGCATTCCCTCAGAACCCCAGGAACACTCCTGCCTCTGAGCTTTTAAACTCTTTTCTAGACTCTGTCAGTGACTTACATCTCCTAGCGCAGGATCCCCAACCTCCAGGCAGAGGACCTCCTATCAGATCAGCAGTAACATTAAAGAAGAAATAAAGTGAACAATAAATGTGATGGGCTTGAGTCATCCCCAAACCATCCCCCGCCCACTCTCGGTCCGTGGAAAAACTGTCTTTCACAAAATCAGTCCCTGGTGCCAAAAAGGCTGGGGACCACTGCCCTGGAGTTTCAGGGAGGCACCCCAAGGGCCACAGCAGTAAATGAGGGGAGGGCCTCAGAAAACAGGACCATGATTCCACCCAACACTTGCTTCACACAGGACAGCGTTTTTTGGTTTTTTTCTGTCATGTGGCTTGGCTTGTGGGATCTTAGTTCCCTGACCAGGAATTGAACCCAGGACCTCAGCAGTGAGAGTACAGAGTTCTAACACTGGGCCACCAAGCAAGTCCCAGGGCAGCTCTCCCTTCGTCACCGTTATTGAGCTTCTGCCTACGATTTCACCTGAAAAGTTGTTTTCCACAGCTAAAGTAAACACGAACATCACTGGCCATAACATTAACTTGGTACTTTCTTTACATTTCCAATGATACAGTCTTATGTAGCATTACAGGAAATGGCAACCCACTCCAGTATTCTTGCCTGGAAAATTCCATGGACAGAGGAGCCTGGTGGGCTATAGTGCATGGTGTCTTGAGGAGTCAGACACAACTGAGCGACTAAGCACACTAACATTACAGATGGTCTTTTCACCAAAGTGCATGCTGTTCCCCGAGAGCTGTTTCAAACCCTGGACAGGACCTTCCTATTTCCTTGATTCTCCCACAATTTCTAGACCATCTTTTCACAGCTTCTTGTTGAATGACTGAAGAGTTCTTCTACTAGGACATCCATCTTTAGGGGAAACTGTCAGCTAACCAGCTCCCCAGGCAGTTTTATCAAAGACAGTAACCATTTTTCTAGACTCCATATATATGCTTAGAATACAATATTTATCTTACTCTTTCTGACTTATTTCACTCTGTATAATAGGTTCTAGGTTCATCCACCTCATTAGAACTGACTCAAATGCGTTCTGTTTTATGGCTGAGTAATATTCCATTGTGTATATTTGGCTGAGTAATATGCCATTGTGTATATGGACCACAACTTCTTTATCCATTCATCTGTCAGTGGACATCTGGGTTGCTTCCATGTCTAGCTATTGTAAATAGCACTGCAATGAACAATGGGATGCATGTGTTTTTTTCAATTTTGGTTTCCTCAGGGTATATGCCTAGGAGTGGGATTGCTGGGTCATATGGTGGTTTTATTCCTAGTTTTTTAAGAAATCTCCATACTGTCTTCCAGAATTTATTTACATGTCAGCAATGGAGAAACTGACATAGAGAATAGACTTACAGATGGGGGAGAGAAGAGGAGAGGGCGAGGTACATGGAAAGAGTAACATGGAAACTTACATTACCATGTATAAAATAGATAGCCAATGGGAATTTGCTGTACGACTCAGGAAACTCACAGGGGCTCTGTGTCAACCAAGAGGGGTGGGATGAGGAGGAAGATGGGAGGGAGGTTCAGAAAGGAGGTGATATATATATATACCTATGGCTGATTCAAGTTTGACAGAAAACAACAAAATTCTGTAAGGCAATTATCCTTCAATTAAAAAATAAATAAAATTTAAAAAAAAGACAGGACTCAGTGGTCTACAAATTTCTACTGACTCTGCCCAAGACACCTGAAATCCTGTTTTACTATTATCTTCCACCACAAAGACACATTCTTTACAGGAGCATTTTCTGAAGAAGCTTTCAACCACCATTCTTCAAATGACATTTGATACCAAGAAATTGTCAAATATAGTATTATGCTCAAAAGTAAAGTAACTGCATGGGCCTGGGCTAAACTGAAACATCAGGTATTGGAAGAATAAAGACTGGGCTGTCCAATATAGAAACCATTAGTCGCACATGATTATTTCTATCATTTAAATCACATGAAATGTAAAATTCAGTCCCTCAGTTGCTCTAACATTTCAAGTGCTCAACAGCCAGATGTGGCTGGCAGCTCCCACACTGGATAGCACAGATACAGAACATGCCCATCGTCACACAAAGTTCTATCGGGTAACACTGATATGAAGGCCACCAAGTTTATTGTTTCATAAAGTGCTCTGAAGAACACTAGCTTGGTAAGATGCTATGCATGCTAAGTCACTTCAGTCGTGTCCAATTCCTTGTGACCCTATGGACTGTGTAGCCCACCAGGCACCTCTGTCCATAGGATTCTCCAGGCAAAAGTTCTGGAGTGGGTTGCCATGCCCTTCTCCAGGGAATCTTCCCTACCCAGGGATTGAATCTGTGTCTCTTACATCTCCTGCATTGGCAGGCAGATCCTTCACCTCTAGAGCCACCTGTAAAGCCAAGATGCTATGATTTGGGCTAGATTAATATGAAAATGTCTGTATCCTAAACCCCCTGCTTTCCATATTAAAGCATTAATATAATGACTCTCCAAGACTCATGCTCTAGCATCACATAGATCTGAGTTTGAATCCCAGCGCTGCCACTTATTAGCAGTGTAAGTTTGAATAAGTCACTTAACTTTGAACTTCAGTTTATTTGATAAATGGAAACAGAACTCCTTTTTGTATTGTCATGAGAATGAAATGAGATAATCAACATAAAATTTAGCAAAGTGCTTCAGAGATACTAAAGTCTCAAAAATGGAAGCTTTGGTTACCATTTTTAAAGTGCAGAGAAATTCTGTTTAATTCTGTTTAGTCCAGCACGTCCCAAATGTACTACCACCAAACTTTTTTAGAATACATGGAACTGACAATAATAGCTTTCCAAAAGATGCCTATGCCCTAACCCCAGAAACCTATGACTATTCACCTTACATGACCAAAGGAACTTTGCAGATATGATTAAGGTAAGGATTTGGAGATGGAGAGACTATCATGGATTATTCACTGGGTACGATGTAATCACAAAAGGTCTTTCATATAAGAAGGAGGCAGAAGGGATAGAAGCCAGAGGAGGAGATGTGACGAAGCAGAAGTTACAGAGAGAGAGGTAAAGATGAAAAGGAGCAGGACCCTATGGTCCTTGTCCCCCATGTCCTCCATCTGCCTTTTGTCTGTGGAGAAACTTTAGCCAAAGAGCAAGTTTAATTAGAGAAGTGAGAAACTGCCTAAACAAAGGTAAACAGTCCAACAAGACTAAATAATATCAGCTGAGTCATTAACTACAGTTAAGGACATTTATTTCCTGCTCAAGGGCAATAAATAATATTCTGGGCCATATCTTGTGAGCTGTCTTGCAGATGCTGAAACCCCCCATCAGGTGGAAGATGTTAACTACATAATGACCAACCTTGCCTCTTTATTGGCTTTTGAGTGGGGAGCAGCTGGACCCCAATTTTGGTTGAAAAGATGCTATGCTGCTGGCTTAGCAGATGAAGGGGCCAGGAGTCAAGAAATGTGAGCAGCCTCTAGACGCCGGAAAAGACAAAGAAATGGATTCTCCCCTAAATCCTCCAGAAGAAATGCAGCCTGCTGACACCTTGATTTTAGGACTTTGGGTCTGTAAGATGATTTGGGTGGCTTTCAGCTGCTATAAATTCATGATGATTTATTACAGAAGCAACAAGAAACTAATACAGAACACCTGAAAACATCTCTCAGCATACTGATTTATGTTCCACTGCGAGCTTGATCTGGTGGAAGAGTTGGAAGCAGAATCAGGAATCCAGGGTCTCTCTTAATCCAGCAACTAACAAGTTCTGAAACTACTAGCAGTCAAAAGCCTCTGGGATGCTTTAGTGTCTTCTATACAAAATAATGACAATATCACCTGTTCTACCTAATTTTTAAAATGTTTATGAAGGTAAAATTTATAGACATCACAGGAAGCACTCAAACTTGCAAAGTTCAATTTTTCAACTACTGAACAAGGCAGGGAAATAATGCACAACTAAATAAATAAATAAAAAGCAAGGTGGAAAAGTTTTAAACTTTTAGAAGAATTTCCTAAACTTTCAACAAGGATTTGCAATGAGGGACTGAAAAGTATAAAAAAAAAAAAAAAAAAGCTTTTTTTTAATGCACTCAGCAGAATAGCTGATTGACAAACATTTTGTACCCAGGTTGAAACATTTGAAATCAAACTCTAATCCTCCTTCCCCTTCATCCAAACACCTTTTCTTTCCAAGATATGGAGTATGATATTTCATTAGAGGATTTTTTTAAATTAAGAAAAATGTTTTCCTCCTCAAAGTAAACATGCAGGCCAAAACCTACAGACTGCCTCTTCCATTTTAAAAAGGAGGGCAGAGTCTGGGACTCTGGGATGGCAGTGTACTCTCTTTTCCAATGGGCCCCAGGAACCTGAGATAGCATGGGATCTCTGAACACTGCATGTTCCATGCCCAGCCCATCTAGTCCTGGGATGTCTGAAATGTGCACGATGATGCAACTCTACCTGCTGGATTCGGTAGTCATGGAAACAGCTCTAGCTGGTGCTGAAGACAGCATCACACCCACAGTAGCCACTCAGCATGGACAAGAACGTGAAAGAGTAAAATAACAAAACCACTGAATTGAGCGTTCACTGGGTGACGTGTGCATGCATGTGTGCTAAGGGCATGTGAGCTCTATCTCTATAAAGCTTTTTTTTTAAAGGAATATGAAAAAATTCACTGTACAAGGTGGATGTGGCAATAAAATTTTGGTTTTTTTTTTTAACAACTAGACCTTCCTCTAAATAATGGGATGTGTCATTTAGTAAGAACCCACAGCAAACTGTACCCTACAAAAACAAAATAGCTGTAGCCAGGAATGCGTTCATTGCATTCAAAGCATGATTTTAACCATTCTGTACCCATATGTATGTGTTAGTCCTTTACTTGCTGTTCTCCTAGGACTATGGCCTCTACAAAAAGCAAGTGAAGATTGTCATCTTCACTGCTTGTGAAATCAATCCCTGAGACAGTTCTCCCTAGGGTCATTTTGGACAATCAGAGCCTCTCATTACAAGAAAAATCAGAGCTTCAGGACTTCCCTGGTGGTCCAGTGGCTAAGACTCCACATGCCCAGTGCAGGGGGCCCAGGTTTGATTCCTGATCAGGACCTAGATCCCACATACTGCAACTAAGACCCAGCACAGCCAAACAAATAAAATATTTTTTTTTAAATCAGAGCTGCAATTATAATTTCCATTCTAACAATGTAAAAAGCAAACAAAGTCTTGCAAAGAAAAAAAACAACAGATAAAAGGAAATACATCATCATATAAACCACCGCTGTGTTTTACAAGACTGGAAATTTGGTTTCTAGAAAAGAAAGTTTAAGTTCTCCATCAGCTGATACATTACAGCTACCTCCTATGTTCTTACAATCCTCGTGCTTTCCAAAGAGGCTTCCCATCTACATCTTCAAATTTTACCCTCCATAAAGTCAAAGCACAAGTTATTAACAAAGGGAAAAAAACACAGCAGGAAGAAGTCCGAAACAGTATGTAGAACAAAAAATAAGAGACTCCTGAATCCCGGTTGCTGCCCAGCTACCGAGAAACCAAGTGACCTAGAACAGGTCACTTACACTTTACTGAGCATCTGCCTCCCCGTCTGGAAAACTGTGACACAGACAATCCAAAAGGGTCCCTGGCAGATCCAACAGTCTCCCTTTGTGGGGAAGGGTTCAGATCGCCTGACTCCCAGTCTGTGGAAGTTAAGATACACAGGATGGCCATCAAGTCTGGAAACATGTGCCAACACACAACAAACGGTTACTACAACGGAATATTAATCAGCCATAAAAAGGAATGAAATTGAGTCAGTTGTAGTGAGGCAGATATACCTAGAGTCTGTCATACAGAGTGAAGTCAGAAAGAGAAAACCAAATATATTAATGCATATATGTGGAATCTAGAAAAATGGTACTGAGGAACCTATTTGCAGGGCAGGAATAGAGACAGATGCAGAGAACAGACAAGTGGTCGTGGGGAGGGTGAGATGAACTGGGAGATTGGGACTGACATATGTACACCATTATGTGTAAAACACACAGCCAAGGGAAATCTGCTGTGTAGCCAGGGAGCCCAGCTCAGAGCTCTGTGATGATCTAAAAGGGTGGGATGGAATGGGATGGGGGTGCTGGGAGGGAGGTGATTCATGTTGCTGTACAGCAGAAATCAACACGACATTGTAAAGCAATTATACTCCAATAAAATAAACGGTTATTGATGTTAAATAAGATAAGTTGAAGACCTACGTTTCCAGACTTGGTGCCCGTTTTGTAACTAACAGCACAATCCATCTGCTTCCGCCATCTTCCCCACGGTGGACTTAAGAGCCACTTAACCAACAGCAGAAACAAGAGGGACGGGGGAGGTGCCGGCTTGTCGGAGCGGTAGCTCAGACCTAGCCAGACCTACCCAGCACTCACGTTAGAGATGGAAGGTCACGCAGCTTTGCACCCGCAGTCTGGAACAACACTCCAAGATGCCAGACGAGAAGTAATGGGACACGCCACTCAGGAAACTCCACGGCAAAGGATGCTTCACAAAAACCAGGAACTGTGATCCAGAAAGGAGCACTGTGAGCGGACCGGAAAGAGGACGCTTCAGCAAGCAAGGCTGTCCTCAAAGAAGGAACCACCAACCGGTTTACTGACCTTGAGAGTGGGAGCGCGGGTGGCAAAGACACTGTAGACCCGAGGGCTGAGCTCCCTACTGCTGGCAGAGACGGAACTGAACGCTGTCTAACAAGCCAACCAAAAGCAGCTGGTCAAACCGCCCCGTGTGCCCCACTCTGCTCCTCCCAGAGCTTCCGTGCAACATCCAGGGCCTGACAGCCCACAGGTGGAAGGAGGTTATTCTCAGACCCCGCAAGCCAGCCACGTTCACCTCTCTGATGAGAAGCAGCTGTTCTCTGGCATTTGCTCCTCAGCCAGTATCTCGTAGCACTCTCTCCGCAACTTCTCCTTTGTCCATCTCTCCGACTACCTGGTAGCTCCTGGAGAAAATGGGACTCTTCTACCACAGTGGGTTCCCGGAGGCTGGCGTTCGGTTTGGCCCAGGGAAAGTGGCTCAGCAAATATTCACTGAAAGAAAAATAGGTGGAGACTGGGTTAGCGCCAGGTGGGCCAGGCACCTGCCTGCTTGAGGCCTTGCAGACAAGCGCTTCCAGGGGTGGGAGTGAAGGTGGGGGTGGGGGGACCCAGAGAGCAAGAGGGAACCCAGCGATACCCTCTGCCCCTTCTCTCTCCACCTAGGGATCTAGAACCCCGACTTCTCTTCCAGGACTCATGGAACAGCGCCCCTCCAGAACGCAAGAGGCTAGGGCCTTCAGTTCCCTCCTAGGACCAAGGGAACCACACTCTAATTCCACACCTCACACCTGCTTCATATAAGGTCCAAGCTCCGATCCTAGGCCCTCAGCTTCTCTCCTGAACCCAAGCATCATGCAGGTTTCCAACTCCCACTCAAGACGATGGGGCCCAACGTACCTGTCCCCTCGCCAGGACTGAGGGATCCGAGGGCCAGCTCCCTCTCTACTCAGGGATCCCCTATACCCAGCACCTCTCTTGGACTCAGGAACCGGAAGCACCCCACTTCCTCTTAGACCCAGGGTATTCGAGGTCCCCAACTTGCCACTAGAGACCCAGGTACATCAGTCCCAGCTCCATCCTAAACTCATGATTCCAGGTCCCCAGAAAAGAAGAAAAGAATACACGAGCTTTATATTCCCAGTGCACAAGGGCTCAAAACATGCTTGTTGAAGTGACCTATAGTCCATTATTTGGGCCTTAGAATATTGGCCTTGGTTGGATCAGTTTCACAACTGTAGTGTTTAGAGAACAGTTAGTACCCAGAACGTTCTTAGTGGGGCAGAATAGCAGCATACAGCTTACCAATACTCACTCTGGAAGCCCGACTCTGGGGTCAGACCCATGGGGGTCTCTGTCCCAACTCCCTCATCTAGTAGCTGTGCAACCTACATTCACATGGGGGTGTTTGTGGCTGTTCAGTTGCTAAGTCACTTCTGACTCTGAGAACTCATGAACTATAGCTCGCCAGGCTCCTCTGTCTATGGTATTCTCCAGGCAAGAATACTGGATTGGGTTGCTATTTCCTTCTCCAGGGAACCTTCTGACCCAGAGATCAAGCCCACATCTCTTGCATTGGCAGGCGGATTCTTTACCCCTGAATTACCAGGAAAGCCTCATAGGCCAGTTATTCACCTCTTTATGCCCCAAGGTCATCACCTGTAAGAAGGAGAAAATGATAGTATTTTAGGAACTGTTGTGAAGATTTGGGGCATAGAATGCTTAGCACAATGATGGGCACTGAGGACTCACTCAAAAAAATGGATGTTTTTATTATTCCCCCTTCCCTGGATGGAACTGAGCTATAGGATAAACTTTACCTGCTCCTAGTAAGAGCTCACGGAGAAGGCAATGGCACCCCACTCCAGTACTCTTGCCTGGAAAATCCCATGGACGGAGGAGCCTGGAAGGCTGCAGTCCATGGGGTCGCTAAGAGTCAGAGACGACTGAGCGACTTCCCTTTCACTTTTCACTTTCATGCATTGGAGAAGGAAATGGCAAGCCACTCCAGTGTTCTTGCCTGGAGAATCCCAGGGACGGGGGAGCCTGGTGGGCTGCTGTCTATGGGGTCGCACAGAGTCGGACACGACTGAGGTGACTTAGCAGCACAGCATCAGCAAGAGCTCACACCTAGTTCTGTTTTTATCAGGAGCCACTTAAAATCTTAGCCACCAGTTTGCTTTGCCTTGGTTCTTTTGAGCTGGCTGAGGTCCCTTGTAAATTAAAAATTTTAAAAGAAATGGGGCGTGTCTATGGCTCAAATTTATCTTTTTTATTACCGTTTCTCAATTTCCAAGGGTTATCTCTTGGCATCATCACTGCGGGTGTTGTCCCTGTTAGGAGAAGGAAGTGTAGACTGGAACCCAACTGAGGTCCTTGTTGGGGGTGGCTGCCCTGTTGCTGGTTTCTCAGCAGGAGTGTGGAAACAGAGGGAGAAGGCTCCAATGAAAGCCCATTTCCAAGCTGGGGAAGCCAAGCCTCAAGGTTCTGAATCCCAGCATTCTGGGGTTCCCT
The DNA here is from genome assembly GCF_027580195.1 of Bos mutus. NCBI lineage: Eukaryota > Metazoa > Chordata > Mammalia > Artiodactyla > Bovidae > Bos > Bos mutus. The sequence continues at coordinate 97,421,088 of NC_091623.1, read as the reverse complement.
TCTCCCCACAGCCCTTTCCCACCTAGTACTGCCCTTTGGTTTGGTCCTGCCAGATCACAGTCTCTCCCTGGCTCCACATAATATACTTTAATCACAGTCTCAGAATGGGATATTCCCTCTTACTGGAGGTCACTCAGCATTCTAAGAGCTATGACATCTGCTCTTTACCTTTCCTCCATACCAAATAACTCATGTTAAAAAAAGGTTTCATTGAGGTATGATTTACATACCATAAAATTCACTCATTTTGTGTACAATTCAAGGTTTTCAGTACATTGTTACAGAGTTGTATAACCACCCCCCACAATCCCAACTGAGTACATTTTTCTTACCTCCAAAAGATGCTTTGTGCCCATTTGCAGTCACTCCCATTTCCCACCCGTAGCTCCAGGCAACCACTGTTCTACTTTCCATCTCTATAGATTTGCCTTTTCTGGACATTTCATATAAATGGAATCTCACAATACGTCATTGTCTCTGGCTTCTTTCAGTTGGCATAGTATTTGTGAGGTTCTTACACGTGGCAGCATGTATTCCTTTATATTGCTAAATACTAGTCTATTGTGTGAATACAGCCATTTCTTTATCCATTCACCAACCGGTGGAGAGCTGTTTCCAGTATTTTGGGGTGGGGGTGGTGGGTTGTTTTCACTTTTCGTCCCAAATACTCTAAGTATTTTTACTGTACTTCTCCATCCATCTCATCCAAATCATTTCTCTCCAAGATCCCTTCTATCAAATAAGAAAGGGGGGCTTCCCTGGTGGCTCAGATGGTAAAGAATCTGCCTGCAATGCAGGAGACCTGGGTTTGATCCCTGGATCAGGAAGATCCCCTGGAGAAGGGAATATCTACCCACTCCAGTATTCTTGCCTGGAGAATGCCACAGAGTAGCCTGCAGGCTACAGTCCAAGGAGTCACAAAGAGTCAGACACAACTGAGTGACTAACACTTATACTTTCACATACTAGGCAACTTCCAAAAATAAATAAAAATAAGGAAACTTGGCAAATGTCCACCAGGCATACAATTGAATACTGTATTAAAAAAAATTTTTTTTAACTATATGCTATGAAGAAAGATCAAAATAACTTGAATTCATGATATAAATAAGAAAAATGCATAGGATGTAATTCTTCTTTTAGGTTGGCTAAGTTACACTTATCCTCTCAATGGAAATGATGTTAAAACAAAAAGTGGATATAAGGCACATACTGCTACATATTATATTTGTGTAGTGTCTAGATGCACAAGTGCTGGTATATCAGAAGATAAACAGAAGCTTGGGTTGGGTGATGAGTATTGCCAAAGGAAAGAATTCCTTTTTGCCATAAGCACATAGTCTCATTTTGATTTTTATATCTAATGATAATCCAGAAAGAAAACTCAAAATTTTCTGAAAACCAATCCTCAATTGGTTCGGAAAACAATATATATGTTTATGTGTCTATATATATGCATATAAGCGTGTGTGTGTGTGCAGAGAGGGCACGAGCACAAACGTGAAAAACTGTTGACAGCTGGAAAATCAGAATGATAATTCTTTGTACTATTTTTGCATTTTTCCCTATAAGTTTGCAATTATTTCAAAATAAAAAGTTAGAATCAAATTTCCATGCTGTTAAAGCCTTCTCAAACTCATTTAGCTTTTTGTTTTCTGTATCTTCAGGAGCCTGACCATCTCAAGTTTATAAGCCATAATGCAAAGTAGTATATGCTTTCTGGTCCTGAGCTCATCTCTTCCACGTACATCAAGTAGAACTAGCTCTGTTGTAGCCTGTAATTCACAAGACATTCATTTGCTCTAAGTAGTACTCAGGGTGTTTCTCTGCACACCCTGCCCCCAACCATTTGCCTTCCCATATGATGGTGTGGGCCTCTTCACTCCCAAAAATGGTGCTACCGAGACTTGATATATCACTGTCCACAGCACTAACTAGAGATTACTGTGAGTTGCTGGGACAAGACGTTTACCTCCACTGTTTCATAGACACAACTACTTCCTAGAGGGAAAGGAAAACAGAAAAGATAATCAAGAACCACTGACAGCTTTCCTGATATCCATATGTTTTTATTGAGTCAATACTTGTTGAGTTCTGGGATTTCAGGGAGTTTGTTTTTGTTTTTGTTTTTGTTTAGGGAGATTTTAAATGTCATCCTTAATTTCCAGAGAAAAACTAGTGAAAGCAGAGTTAAAACCAGAACCTAGAGGTCCGATTCTGAGCTCAGCACACTTTCCACCATATGACACTAAGCATTTCTGACTCAGCACAGAGTAGACCTCAAAATCCTTTCAATTCCACAAACTCTTCTCCATGAACAATTCCAGCTCCTCTGACCTCCTCCAGAGTATCTTTCCACTGCCTATTATAAAATTTCAAGACTGGTTCTAGAATCATTTTTTTTTATTTTCCCAACTTTAAAATGTCATTTTCTTTAAAATCTCTTACATGCCTTCTGCAAATAAATTATTTTTCTTTTATTTCATTTGTCTTCATAAATCCTTTAGGAATTCTAAAAGAAAATCTAATTCAACATTTGGTTGGTTTAATCACCATCACTGGTTTAAAAGTCTTCTTAGTAAGTAAACTCATTTTAATGCACTGTTCTAAAATCACCTCTAAAAAATTCACAATAGACTAAACTTAGAGTAATCCATAATTAGACTTTTTAATAGGACTTCTTACCAGCAGCTTTTTTTTTTTTTTCCCATTATCCAGTTCTGCGCATTTGATCTCAGCCAGGTGTTGATAAGGCTGAAGTGGTGGTGCTGTTTAGTCGCTAAGTCGTGTCCGGCCATGGACAATAGCCTCCAGGCTCCTCTGTTCATTGAAATTTTCCAGGCAAGAATACTGGAGCAGGTTGCTGTTTCTTTCTCCAGAGGATCTTCTGACTCAGGGACTGAACCCATGTCTCCTGCATTGGCAGATGGATTCTTTACCCGAAGTGGTGGTGAGGTTTGGGTAAAAGAAGAGGAAGCTCATTCCTGCAGCCGAAAGGGGAAGCACCAGTTCTTCCTTGAACAGTGTGGTCCCAGACTCACATCATAACATCCCTGGGAAACCTGATAGAAATGCAAGTTTGGGGGCCCTACCCCAGACCTGCTGGATCAAGCCGTGCAGGTGATTAAAGAAGTGGGTTACTCATTTGTGGTGTTGACTGTATTACAGATGGGGGTCTAGATTTAAAATCAGCTAGTTGAAAATAATTACCTTGACTGTCTCTAGCGACCCCCCAGGAACATAACCCACTTACATGTATGTTCTCATTTATCATTGATGGGTCTATCGGGGAGTTTTTCACTCCGCTGGGCTGACAATGTTATTAGACTTGCTAATGAGCAGCAACCATGAGCTCCTGCTGCTTGTCACTCAATGCAGTCAAGGACTAGCACACACAGCAAAGAGCTTAGCAGTCAACCTTTTTCACAGTCTGCTCTCAGGGAATAAAGCAAGGGGAGGGCCCAGAGGTGTCATTGGACACTGATGATGACGTATGTATTTCCTACACCAAAGAGCCAAGGCAGACAGACAAAAAGAAGCTAACTTTTGCACGTAGGCGCTAGATGGAAGGGGGTGCACTGACAGCTGCCTGGCAGACTCCAACTCCAACACCATGAACGTGTCCTTTGCTCACCTCCACTTTGCCGGCGGGTACCTGCCCTCAGACTCCAAGGACTGGAGGACAGTAGTCCCAGCTCTCCTGGTGGCTGTCTGCCTGGTGGGTTTCGTGGGGAATCTGTGTGTCATTGGCATCCTCCTCCACAGTGCTTGGAAAGGAAAGCCATCCATGATCCACTCCCTGATTCTCAACCTCAGCCTGGCTGATCTCTCTCTCCTGCTGTTTTCTGCACCTGTCCGAGCTACAGCATACTCCAGAGGTGTTTGGGATCTGGGCTGGTTTGTCTGCAAGTCCTCTGACTGGTTCATCCACACGTGCATGGCAGCCAAGAGCCTGACGATCGTTGCAGTAGCCAAGGTATGCTTCATGTATGCATGTGACCCAGCCAAACCAGTAAGTATCCACAACTGCACCATCTGGTCAGTGCTGGTGGCCATTTGGGCTGTGGCAAGCCTGCTACCCCTGCCAGAATGGTTCTTCACCACCACCAGGCATCATGCAGGTGTGGAAATGTGCCTCGTGGATGTGCCCGCTGTGGCGAGAGAGTTCACGTCAACGTTTGGTAAGCTCTACCCGCTGCTGGCATTTTGCCTCCCGTTACTCTCTGCCAGCTTTTATTTCTGGAGAGCTTATGGCCAATGTCAGAAACGAGGAACTAAAACTCAAAATCTTAGAAACCAGATGCGTTCAAAGCAACTCACAGTGATGCTGCTGAGCATTGCCATCACCTCTGCTATCCTGTGGCTCCCTGAGTGGATAGCCTGGCTGTGGATTTGGCATCTGAAGGCTGGAGGCCCAGCCCCACCACAGGGTTTTATAGCCCTGTCTCAAGTCCTCATGTTTTCCATCTCTTCAGCAAATCCTCTCATTTTTCTAGTGATGTCAGAGGAGTTCAAGGAAGGCTTGAAAGGCATATGGAAATGGATGATAACCAAAAAACATCCACCTGCTTCAGAGTCTCAGGAGACACCAGCTGGTAACTCCCAGGTCCTTCGTGACAGTATTCCATCTCTGGAATCCCCACCATCTATGTCAGAGAAAGAGAAAACTGGCTCTCCTTCCGTCAGCAAAGAGAAAGCCGAGAAGGCAGAGATTCCCATCCTCCCTGATGTCGAGCAGTTTTGGCATGACAGAGACACAGTCCCTTGTGTAGAGGACAATGACCCTATCCCCTGGGAACACGAAGATCAAGAGACAGGAGACTGTGATAAATAGTTCCAAAGCAAAATAGTGTTTACTGTATTTATTTATAATGCTTATGAGTACCACTGACATTGCCATATGAAACATAGTAGAATACCATTAGGAATTACAAAAATGCTTTGCAGTCTGCATTTGCAAAATGTACAATTTGGTTAAGCAGGACATCATATTAGAGTAACTATGTTATCATCTGGCTGTCAAAGATTTAACTGCTGTATTTAAGATGCTTCTGTCAGAAGTGATTGATTAGAAAGGCCAGCTCTTTTTTCACTTGTCCACAGGGGCTGTTTCCCTGGGTAGTCTGTAGGGCCAGCTGTGTACTGGCTGGAGTAAAGCTTATCTGTCAGAGGCTCAGTCTCCTTCCTTTTAGTTTCTTCCTGAACCTGCTAATTCTAACTTTACCTATCAAACCTTATTTCACATAACCAGAGTTCAAAATTTACTTCTAAATTTAACATGTAAATTTTAATGTTATCTTCATTTGCTTTAGAAATGTTAATTTACTTGATGAAAATCCATAATTTTCATGACTGCGTGTTGCAGAATAAGGAACATCCTTATTCTGATCCTGAGCTAATTTCAAACCATGGCTTATTTTACAGGCAAAGTCTAAGTAAATTCAGACTTTGCCTCATGCAAAAATCTGCTTCACTGATCTTTTTAAAGCACCTCAGTGAGTTTCCAGTTTCTAAGTCTGGGGATTTTAGCAGTTAACACTGAACTTAAGCAGTAAAACTAAATTTTGTGTTTCCAAATATATTATCAGTATAATTTGAGTAACAAGCATTAACCATTAAATGTATTGCATGATGACACAAACCCAATAAAACAATTATGATACATGTCTTCCCCTATTAAATATAAAAATGATATTTATCCATGATTTTTGGCTACTCTGTAATGGAATTCTGGGATATTTTCACTGAGTTCTCTCTGGAGAAAACAAAACTACATTTAGGCTAAGCAATGGAGAAACTATAAAAACATGCTGTGGATGGAATTTTTTAATGTACAGTCTGTGTCTTTGTTTATTCTTTATAAATGGTCATAATTTACTTTTATAGACAGGGCTTTTTGCCTTGGTTCATACATTTCATTTTAAGGCTCACAAAAGCACATTAAACTACAACAAACACAGGTATCTAAAATACTGTCTTGTGAGGCAATAGTTATATAATAGAATTACCTTCAAAACTGTGATGAACTATCTCAATTAAAGACTTGTGATCATTATCTATAGTAAATGGAGGATGTACGCTTTCACTATTTCAACTTGTAAACAAATAAACACATTATGTTTTGCTTCAGATAGTTTTGGACTTAAGCTTTGTCTTGAATGCTGCTTTCAAAATTATCATTTAGCACACGGGGGCTTTACAGGAAGGTGAGAACTTAACACTGGCACAGGTATCAGAGAGCAAGGAATCATGTATCCTTAAAAAGTTTGCTGGTAAGCACCAAATCAAAATGAAGATACTGAAACACAATGTAACTACAATAAACACAATTTAACAAGAACCTAATGGGGGCGTGTGTATGTGGTAAATTATGAGTTTAGGTATAACATACACACATTACTAATAAAAAGATAAACAAGGACTTACTGTATAGCATAGGGAATTATCCTTGTTATCTTGTAATAACCTACAGGGAAAAGAACCTGAAAAAGAATAGATATGTGTGTGTGTGTGTATATATATATACATATATATATATAAAACTGAATCACTGTGTTGTAACCTGACACTAACCTGATACTCCAAATCAATTAAAAAAAAAAAAAAAACACCTAATATACAAAGTCTTGACCTGCCCCCTTAAAGAAATCTGCCTAGAAAAGTTTGATTTATACCCTATGTGATAAGTTAATTCCAAGTATTTTACAGCAAAAGTAGGAAACTAAAATAGGTATCACCAAATCATTTTCTTCACAGTTTTCTACAGTGAGAAACAGAGCGTATTGAGCAGGCACACAATACTATGTGGATTTCAGAGTAACAAAATAAATATTCTAGAAAACTTTACCTTTGTAAGTCACTCTTAGTTCTATAATAGTTGTTTCTTTTGTCACACAGTTTCAGTTTCACTTCAGACTTCAGAGTCACTCAAATAGATTTATGTAAAAATCCCATCAACTACCAATTTTATAGGTTAAAATAGTAGATAATCCATTCTGGGTTTATACACACAGAAAGAGAAGTCACTCAGTCGTGTCCAACTCTTTGTGACCCCACGGACTATAGCCTACCGTGCTTCTACATCCATGGGATTTTCCAGGCAAGAGTACTGGAGTGGGTTGCCATTTCCTTCTCCAGGGGATCTTCCTGACCCAGGGATTGAACCCAGGTCTCCTGCATTGCAGACAGAAGCTTTACCATCTGAGCCACCAGGGAAGCCAACTCTACATATAGAGTCCACATAATTTCTGTGGCGCTTAATATATTTAAGCTAAGCACTATATCACAGGGATGTGACTGTGTTTTTGTATGTGTGTGATGCGTGTCTGGGTCTGTATGCATATAAAACATATCTATTGCCGTCCCTTTTTAAGGTTTTGTCACCACTGTAGAAGGTGTGAGATAACAGGGAAAATAAATTATCCTATTAACATATATTTTTTCTTAAACACTTTATTTATGGTGGTGATTCAAACTAGAAATCTATGAAGGAATGAAATAGAGATCTTTCTAAACTGGAGAGGTAAAGCCAGAAAGAGTAACCAGGAATCAAAGTTAAGTTTCATGGTATGATGCACTCAACACACTGAAAGGAATCCAAAAAGGCATTCATCAATATGTTAATATAAAAGATGAGAACAAGAAAACAGACAAAAATCAGCATCTTCTTGCTATGAAGCAATATGATATTGCTAAGAGACTGAGCACCAAAATGGTTCTTTACAAATTTCTTCCCTTTTATGGTACAAGTAATTTATTATATTCAAGCCTTTTAAAATGACGTGATACTCAAGATTCAAACCTTCTTTGCGCCAAATTGCATTTGCTGCTGCTTTTAAGAACAGGTTTAAAAGAAGTATTTATACATTATATAACAATAATCATATACAATCCACATATATAAAAAGGGTTGGTTTATTGTAGTTCAAATACATAAACTGAACATTCAAACATCTTAAAATTAAACTTTAGAAACAAAAAATTAACATTCAAATAGGAGTATAGTTTACAAGGAACATCCAAGAAAGGTAATTTGTTGTCTAATCCAGAATATTGATAAAGATCACTTAATGGTGAATAAAATGTGTTTAACCAGCAGTCCTAGTCTGGCCAACATGTTAGTTACGACTGTGGCTCCATACCTGAGAAGAAATTACTAAATAAATCTTCTCTTAGGCTAAACAACAAGACTTGGCCTATAATTCAAAGGGGATAATCAAAGCACATAAGTGAACAAATGAAACTAAAGTATTCTTTAGAGACAAAGGTCAAAGTATGTCCATTATAATAATCTTAGCCTCTGGAAGATAAGAATTCAATTTTCAGTGTTTTTTTCTTTTACCCGCTTTAAAAAACAAAATCAAAACAAAACAAACCCTAACTTAGGTTTTTTTTTTTTTTGGGAATCTGTGGTATTTGCATCTTGCAAGTTCAAACCACAAATGCTCTTACGTCTTGCATGTATTGTAACACTGCTAGAAAGAACATCACCAAAAGTCACTGACTTCCACATCTCATAAAAGGATGATTTTTTAGCTTCAAGATTTTAGATTTACTAGAGACAGCCTATATTTGAGTATGTAAGTCAGTCATGCCATACAAAGAAAAGCATAAATATTTCCAAAGTGTTCTCTGTTCAGAAACTGTTCACGGATGCTTCTCCTTCTGCTCATCAGATGGTTCTGCAATAGTCTGACTAATGCACATACACGTAAAAACCTGAAAACTGGCTCATGCAAGCGTTTTGAATGAACAGACACCCTGTGGAAGAGTATTCCAAATTATTTTGTTGATCGTCTTGTGGGCTCTGACGCTGTGGGAGGTGGGGGTGGACCCCGGCGATCCAGGTCATCCACATACGCCACAATCAGTTTACGCCTCTCCTCTGGCACACAGTCTAGTACTAGATACCGCTTGTCGTTCTGCAAAATTTTTTCTACGTCTTTCAGGTGCTGGTCAGATTCCTGGATTAGCTTTTTGGATCTGAAATAAGAAAAGAAGTTCAAGAATTACTTACTGCTGTTCATAGGTCTTTCAGAAATGAACTGGAAATGTCCATCTAGTTCCTAATTGTGTTTCCATTTTTTTTTTTTAAAGAAAAATTTCACTGCAGTGGTCACCTTTGTAAGTCGCCTCAGCAAAGACTCCAAGGAGTGAAAGGGCCTCAGAAGCTGAATTACCCTCCCACCCCTGCTGGTGGTCCCTCCAGATCAGGGCTGAGGGTGGGTGGGTAACCTTGCCCGTGCTGTACCTGTTCTGTGGATGAACAGAGGACTTCAGTCTGCGGGGCTGCCAATCCCAGCATCTTTCACAAGCTTTTTCACTTTCACATCTTTCACTAAATTAACTACAAAAATGTAGAAAGAAGTCTTACTTCACATCTAATTTAAAAGCCCAAGCTGATGCAAAACATTAAGGATCCTGACCAAAAAATCCAATGACAAAATCCTAAAAACCACACCCTCAGCACTATCTATCCTCCCGTGCATACCCTTCATTAAGATGTTTCAAATTTTTCTCTTATAAGAAAAGTTGGAGCATGAAACAAAAGTTTCCTGCACACTGACTGCTAAGCGATATAAAACTGTTTTCCCGATGACAACTTGTTAGGGAGTGGGGAACTATTGGGGATGTTACAGCAAAATCTTGTTTTAAAGTGCTGATTTTATAATTTTGAAGTTTTAATTTAAAAGTATCCAGCAAACTGCTTTCATCTGAGAAAAAATGCATTTGCTGAGTTTAAATAGGATGATTTCAAGCTTTAGAATGAACACACTAAATATTTAGTCTTCAGAGGAGGAAAGATAATTGACAGTGAAAGATTTTTTTTTTTAAGTCTCTTCATGAAATACAATTTTTATGTATTTGAAAATACTTCTGAAAAAGCAGTGAAGTAAAAACAAAAGAGTGTTTAAAAAATAGATGGGTGGGTAACGCAAAATAAGAATTAACATCTGGGCCCTTTCTTAAAAAAAAAAAAAAAAAAAAAAAGGTAAATATGGGCTGTATTCAGCCTTTGAGAAAAGTTGGCTTCTTCTTATTCCTAAAAATTAACAATGTCACCATGTGTGTGAATGCAAAGTATGCTTGGCCATCAGAGTAGGACTAGTAAAGACAATGACTGGCGATATGAAACATTTCATTGCACATACCTATATGTTATAAATTTGGTCTCTTTCAAAAGTGTCCTGAAGTCAGCTTTGGCTGTGATGTATTTGTCTCTGATGTATTCTTCAAACTCTCTTTGTTTTTTCTGCAAAAAGACAGTAAGATTAGGGGGAAAATTCCACTAATTCCAGAATTATGATCAATTATTTATTAAACTAATGACCGATAAGTCACAACATAAAATAATTCAAAAGCAGTAAGACACATTTCTGTTCATGCAACATTCATTAAAAGTAAAATCTTCAGTGTACACTTTAAAGGTAAAAAGCAAGAATAAGAAACCATATATTAGTAGCAGCTAACGTATGGTTTATGTTATAATCATATATTGGGGGCTTGCTACATGCTACACTGTGCTGAGGCTTTTATAAAATATCTCCTTTACCCTTCATCACAACTTCAGGTGGTAGACACTCTTAAAAATACAGAAATTAAGAGTTAAATGTACATTCCTAAAGACTGTATATCTTCAAGCACAAAAATAATGTGGCATAATTTATAAAGTAATACTCAGAACTTTAGTAAGCTCAACTGAGCATTTAGCTCAGTAAGAGAGCTTAGTAAGGGACCAGCAAAGACACGCAGGAACTCCGAGCTTTAAAAAGGTATGATTAATTCTAAACAATCAGAAAAGTTAAAGAAACTGACTGCATGGATCTCTCAGCTATCTGTCTACCATACTTTTCCAATCATGTATATTTTGTGGTCCATACATCTAAAATTTAATGGAGTAGGAGGGGGAAGAATATTAGATCATGGGCTTTTTGAACTCTAGACCTAAAGAAACCAACCAGGACGGATAATAATGGGAAGAAGGAAAATATGAACACCGAGGGACAAAATGGACGGGAATAAGCTACACTTTCCTTGACATCATTCACTAATTCAGACTCCTGGTGAGTTATTTTCCTACAGCGGAGTCAGAGTGTACCAGAAGAGGGCTTCTACAAGGTTCACACAGCTGAGGTTCCCCTAAGTTTCTGGGACATTAAGAACTAGAGATCATGTTACGTTTTTCTGCTAGCGTGGTTGTAAGAGTTAAGCACTTTTGGTAGCCTAGCACCAATTGCCAGCCTGAATATATCTAGTGGGACCTGACTATACAATAAATAAAAACTACAGCTTCATTAAATCTTTTAGAAGATCCCCAAACACAGGTTTAAACCCAAGGATCAGGTTTAAACTCAAGGATTAAAATTTTAAAGTTCCTCTTGTGTTGTCTTGCTAATGATATCATACAAGAAAGAAAATATAAACTTAAAACTCAAGATTTATTTCTCATACATCTAAACATTATTCACTTAAAACCATCAACTTTATTTTAGTCAAGATACTAGTGCTGCTGATTAAGCACCCAATTAGTATTTATAAACTGAAAGTAAATCTCAAGACAAAATTTTCTTACCCTGTCACTGGAGGAGAATTTAATGCACCGAGGATCTTCCTTAATGATTTTTTTAACTTCTTTCCACGTGGATGTTAAGGTAATCTTTGAAAGACAAGTGAATAAAAAAACAGAACTGACTTTTCTTGAGGGGTGGTACTGCAGCACATGCATACATCATATCACACAATGATCTGCAATCTCTCGTTAGGCCCAAGTGTAATGGGACCAGTGAGGGAGAGGGAGGCAGCTTTAATGCAATTTCTGTTGGCTTGCCACAAGTTATTTTCATGGCCATACTGTCAAGGTGACCTATGACAATTAACTGCAAACCCTGTATCTGCATGGGCAATATCATAACTTCTAAAGAAACCACCACCAAAAAAGAGATCAAATAGGAGCAAAACCTGCAGAGAGCACAAACTGCCAAACAAGGGGACTAAGGTACCAAACTGAAAATAGAGCAAAGGAAGGGATCTATTAAATCTATCATCAGGAAGCATCAATGTTCACACACAGATAAGAACATCTGGAATTACTAAGGGAGGACATATGAACTTGGCACTGGGAATACAAAATAAAAATGAAGTAAGTTCTAAATAGTAAGAGTACCATTTTACTTAAAAAACTCAGAGAAGAGCCATAAAACCCATGAACTTCAGTAATAGTTCTAAAGACAATGACATTAAAAATCACATCAGTGTTTTACTTATAGGAATTATTAACAAAGATTCATCCAGATTAGAGCAGAAAAGTAGAAGACTCTTACTGCAGAAGTTTCATCCAAAAGTTGCCTAAAGTGCTCCCTCTTCTTTTTGGTAAGTGCTTCAATGTGTTCATTAAAAAGCTTCTCTTTCTCCTCTCTTTCCAACAAGGATCCAGATTCCCAGCGGTGATCTTTCCGTAGAGTTCTCCGAGTATCAGACCAGGACACATCTGAAGAACGTACCTAAAAACAGAGAATGCTATCTATCACCCAAGACAAACTTATTTTTTAATATTTCATCAATAAAAGACTCATTTATTTTGTTTAGGAACAATACACTTAATAAAAAAAGCTTCTGATGACTCCGTCTTAGCCAAACAGTAACTGAAAATCTACTTCTTTAAAACCAGAAATCTCATCTCCTAGAGCACATCTAATCTATATAGTATGGGCTGAGAGGTAAGAAGGATAAAGAGAAGTTATCTCCCATAAACCATGGTCCCTAAGAACTTTAAGTTCCTAGGTACTTTACTGAAGATCTTACCAACTTCTAGTAGTAGAAATGGATATAAATAAGAGAGGAAATAGACTGTCTTACAGCATAAGCAGCTCACCAGACCAAAGGAAAAAAAGATTTCTTAAGGTCAAATTGGGACTTAACTATATCCTGGAAGTGACACTTGCACATAAAGCAGAAATGAACATCATTAAGAAGATAAGAGAACAGACAACGTGATAGCTCTGGCTGGGTCAGCAACCAGCAGAAAGGCATGCTTCATGGATAGCAACGGCATTACAAGTTAAGTCACACTGCTGCCAACGCTAAGAAATACTGGATGCTGAAAAGACAAAAAAAAGTAATAAAGAAGAAAGACATAAAAACATTTATTTACCAAAAAAAACAAGTACCTAAAAACATGTCAAGTGAACACTGAGCTTGGCACTGGGAATACAAAATGAAAAAGAACTGCCAGGAGTAGCAAGGACCTTCACTCTCTTCAAGCAACAGGGAGAGTGACAAGAATCAGATGTGCCTTTTACAAAGATTTCTGTGATTGCAATAAAGAGGATGAATCTGGGGGAAGCAGAGGCAGGGAGAGAAAACAGTAAACAACTGTAACTGCGCAGGAAACAGAAAGGTCACTGAAAACCGACCAGCAGAAGCAAGGGAAGAAATCAGAGAAAGCAACAGGAGTGATGAGAGGAGCCTTGTTAAAACAAATAGTAGGAGAGACAGTGACAAGGAGGAAAAAGCAAGCAGAACAGCAGGGTGGCCTGAGGGCATTCACTGTAGGGACAAAAAACCCTACATATCTGAACAACCTGGGTAATACAGGAGGATTTTTTTTTAAGTCCCATGCAAGTGTATGATGATTTAAGATGACTTCATCAAGGACAATTTTTTAAACGCTCTGAGACTAAAAGATTATGAAATTTTACAAATACAAAACATCAAACTTCTGAAAATATTAAATAACTAGGATTTCCTATTCTATTGGTGTTAATATCAAGTACTCAATTTTAAAATACTTTATAGGTAACTTACTAAATTACAACTCTGAGTCAATTTAAAGAATATTCAAATGTCCACTAATGAGGTAATATAAAAGATTTCTAATACCCAATATTTTACAGAAAAAAGCAAAACAGTAATATATACCATATCAGACAGAAGAGCCTTGAAATTCTGGATAGCTTCTTCTCGTTTGTGCTGTTCTCTCTCTCGATCTATTTCTTTTGTTTGTTCTGAACGAGCCTTCTGAACCTCTCTCTCTCGTTCTCGAAGGCTTGCCTCAATGCGGGCTTGCCTTTCAAGCTCCTTTTCTTTTTCTGAGTCTAAATTCTGTAAAAGTGAAATTACCATCTCCATTAACATATGACCCCACAGAATAACTAGTTTGCCAAATATAAGGTTTCAAACCTAGTTTTTACCAAGAATATACCTAAACACTTGTTCCAAAATTAATTACTAAAGGTTCTATTAGGAACACCAACAAGAAAATTCTAAACCCTGAAGAAGTAGCAAATACCTTTATAATGCAATTAACAATTTTACTATTCCATGGTTACCATAAAAGTAAACACAGTGGTTACCTTGGCTATTTTTTCAATGTACTGTTTGAAGAGGTCTTCTCTCATGGATGAACTATCCACTGCTTTGTAACGTGGATCACTTTCTACTTTGTCTTTTACTTTGCTCCATCGAGACTGACTGTCCAAGTGATGATTAGATAGTAGTTCAAAGAAATCCGACTTAATCTATATTTCAAAACAGGTGTAAGGTGGGAGGAAAACAATATGCCATGAGAAATTCTTCATAAAGATTTACAACTAGAACAAAGCTCACTGACCTTAAAGATGAGAATAATTTAATACATTTAAAGTGAAATTTTAGTTAAAAAAAAAAAGTATCAGAACTGCTCTTCTATGAAATTAAAATTCAGGCTTATGAACAAATGGCAAAAATACTTCAACATCAATATGGTAAGAATATTTTTAAAAGTACATTAATACAACTGTTAAAATTAATAGAGGAATTTGCAAACAGCTGCACCCAAACAGCAAGCCTTATTACAAATCTGAAACTTACTGTCAAAAGTGTAAAAACAAAAAATAAACTTTTATATTTTGCTTTTAAAAAAGAGCAATGTTTTTACCTTTATATGTATAAGAAAACTATATAATTTCTATAATTAGTCATTTCTAAAACAAAAAACCTATATTCAGATTTCTTGCAGTTTTTAGCCATTAAACATGTATGCCTTCACCAGAATATGTGTCAATGAAATTATGTTCTTAACAAATTAAGTACCAAATTAGTAACATTATACTAAAGATATTATATATCAATCCTTTAGTGTCAACATGTGCAATACTTAGAAAGCCTCTTCCAACTTGTATTTTTTATTTTTTAATACGAGAAGAAGAAAATAAACAAGCATTTGTTTCTATGCACTTTGAGGATCCATTTTAAAATTCAGTCTCATTTAGGTTATTGTGTATCGTTACCAGCAAAGACATCTGAGGTAGCTAAACTCATTTCAGCAGAGGATTCTGACCACGTCAAGATCCTCTCTTCCCCGTAGGGATTAAATATGCTGTCTCCCCATCTGAACAAAGGAATGAGAAATTAGGAATGGAAACAGAATTTCTGTGGGGGCACAAAATAAAATGAATCATTCCTTAGGTCTATTTCAACCCTCACTTCTCCCTGTAACTTCGTTTCTCCTAAAAGAGGATTAAAAGGGAGGTGGATGTCCTCTTTGGCAAACACTTGTAAGGTTATAAGAAACAGAGCTTCTGTATTAGAGAATTTTCTAAAAGATAAGAACTATTCAGTGAATTTCTCCACTCATGGAACTCTGATCTTGACTTTGTTTTAATAAGAAACAACTCATAAACCCAGGATTTCTAGATAGCAACTTGATGTAATAGCAATGTAACAATTTTTCTGTTCATTTATCTACTTTGTATATGACACAATGAACACTAAATTCCCAGAAGGCAAAATTTATGTTAATAAAATAGCTAAGCTGCATCAAATAAGAATCCTTCTAAACTATAAAATGTCAATTATCATTAGCAACAATTCAAGACCCTATTGTCCCTATTTTCCTCTCTCTAAAAATGAAAGCATCTTACCAACTAAGCTGTTAAGTTAAGGGAGAAATAGTCTCCTCAGTCAAGTGCACTGTAACAAAAATTGTTTAGCAGGTAATTTGAAAGAGAGGGAAGAGAGAAAAATGCCAACTTTACAAAAGGATTAACCCCATTATATGCAACTTCAAATCTGCTGTGCCCAAAAATAAATTATTTGAAATACTAATAAAATTGATTAAAATAATAATAATAAAATTATTATCAAACAAACAAAAACGCAAGGGTAGCTACTCTGGTAAACAAAACCACCCAGTACAAGTTTTAGGGGCATTTCTTAAATAAAACTACCCATGAAAGCTACATGAAAATGATGACTGCACTCTAGTCTGAAAATCCCAATTAAAGAGAAAAAAAGTATTTCACCAAAAGTCAGTATCATTCATGAGTTTTGACTCAGCAAGTAAATTACCTTTCAATTACTACTATTCAGCTATTGACTCAATTATCTGTTACAAAGCCAGTTAGAACAAAGAAATTCCAATGTATCAGTTTACTATTCAATCATACACAGTTAAAATGCAATTAAAAAATGTACTTCAGGACTTCGCTGGTGGTCCAGTGGTAAGGAATCCTCCTGCTAATGCAAGGAATATGGGTTTGATCCCAGGCCTGGGAAGATTCCACACGATGTGGGACAAGGAAGCCTGCGAGGAGCAACTGTCAATCCCATGTACCCTAGAGCCTTTGCTCTGCAAGAGAAACCACTGCAACAAAAAGCCCACGTGCCACAACTAGAGTAGCCCTCACTTGCTGAGTCTAGAGAAAGCCCGCGTGCAGCAACAAAGATTCAGCACAGACAAAAGTAAATAAATACTAAAAAAGATTTTTAATGTACTGCCAATATACTTCATAAGAATATACAGCAGCAGTCATGAAGAGATAAAACTTCATTAGCCAGATACTTCTCAAATTAGAATATAATACATTTAAACCTCTACTTTCAATACCTAGTTAGTAATTGACTTTGCATTCTTTAAATTGGCTAAGAAAAGTTTCACTTTAGTAATTTCCTATTTTTCCCCCAAAGGGAAAAAGGCTAAACCTTTAGAGAATTCAAATTTTACAATCAAAAGAAAACAAAGCTGAATAATTGTTTATTTAGATGTTTTTGCTAAGTCGCGTCAGTCGTGTCCGACTCTGTGCAACCCCATAGACGGCAGCCCACCAGGCCCCACCGACCCTGGGATTCTCCAGGCAAGAACACTGGAGTGGGTTGCCATTTCCTTCCCCAATGCATGAAAGTGAAAAGTGAAACTGAAATTGCTCAGTCGTGTCCAACTCTTAGCGACCCCTTGGACTGCAGCCTACCAGGCTCCTCCATCCATGGGATTTTCCAAGCAAGAGTACTGGAGTGGGGTGCCATCACCTTCTCCAGATGTAATGTTTATTTAATGTCTTATTTTAATTAACACATTCTGGACACAACTCTCACTACTTTATAAGAAAAAAGATCCCCCCCTCTCCAAAAGTAATGTACCAGAACCACATAAGGCTAAAAGCACCACACAAGTGTAACGAAGTGTTGCTTATTGTGTGTCCAACTCTGTGCGATCCCATGGACTGCAGCCCGCCAGGTTCCTCTGTTCATGGAATTCTCCAGGCAAGAATACTGGAGTGGATAGTCATTCCCTTCTCCAGGAAATCTTCCCAACCCAGGGACTGAACCCAAGTCTCCTGCACTACAGGCAGATTCTTTACCATCTGAGCCACCAGGGAGATGCCAATTCTTTCCTCATCAGAGAATTACATTATCAGTAACTGAACAGCTGTCAGACCAAACCGACTGACAGGCCACACAGCACAAAACTGTAAAGTCTATTCACTTGTTATAAAACAATACATTAAATAGCTATCAAAAAACATGCTTAGAGAAAGAGTATCAGTTATAAATGCAAAAACATTCAATTTGTTTAAAAGCAATCATATGATATCAGGAAGTTCTTACTAAAAGTCAATTGTAGCAAACAATTCATTGACATGATTCTAATTCAACAGACAAAATGCTTAAGTAAAACTCAATCTTCCTCTGAGAAGCACCATCATTTACTCCCAAAAAAGTTAATAGTGAAATGATTCTGGAAAAATCTACCATGAAGCATAATAAATCACATAATCAGGAAATTTCAATTATTTCTGACAAAAGTTATTTCACTTAATACTGTTGTTATTGTTCAATTAAAGAGGCTTCTTTTCTACAAGAGTGGTATTTCCACAACAACATTTCTTAATAGAATTTGAAATATTTTAACTCTCTGGAATAAGAGGCAATTTTAAATGTCAAGAATAATAAAGCTTCAGAGGCTCTTTTTCTCCATTCAAAAGCACACAGTGTCACTGAGGAGAGGCTGCATGTTTTGATGGTTCACGCACCACTGGTGCCACCTCCCTACTAGTGTGCCTCCCCAGTGGTGTGCTCCTCTTCATTTGTGACACCGCTATCAAATGACATTTGGAATTCATTAATCTTTAATAGCTGACCTTTAATTCTGATAAGCAATAATTCATATGTAAGGTATGTTTACTAAAAGATTAGAAAGTCACTAAAATGCTATCTTTTAGAGGGCAAAAAAAATATAAAGATGCTTTTTGAAAAATTTAAATGTTACTGCCTATGAAGAACCTTGAAATGTTAGCAGGCAAGCACCAGTGAACGGCCTAATAACCAGTTCTGGATTTAATGGGCATCTTAGAATTAATAAAATACAAAGGAAATCTATGCAGTTTAGTGACATTACTAACTGTGCATTATGGAAGCAGTGAAACACACACATATAAACAACTGTAAAAGTTAACTTTAAAAGCTAGACAGTAAATATGGATCTTGTTATTGGGTTGGCCAAAAAGTTTGTTTGGGTTTTTCCATACATACAATGCTACAGAAAAACCAGATGAACCTTTTAGCCAACTTAATATTTATGCCCATGAATGAGATTAGAAACAGCACCAGGTTAGTCCCTTCCCATTCATACTCCCATTAACCACACCACTGGAACTAAAAACCTTCTTACCTTCTCACCTCTCGTCTTCGAATCTTCTTTCTCTTTCTTCCTTGCAGCTGCCACAAATTCATTAAACAAGGCTTCTCGATCTTTCATCTTTTCAATTGCTTTAAATCTTGAATCTTTAGCATGCTTGGCTGCAAATTCACTAAATGTAACTCTGCAACAAAATGGCAAGTGTGCTAACTTTGGTAGAGCTATTTCTACTTAAAGAAAGGAACAGATGATATCATCTTCCCAATAAGAGTATGTGCCAACAAGACAATGAGTCCCAACACCTACCAACAGAAAGGAGTAAAAGGGCTAAAGAGTGAAAACGTGGTTAGAGATTTGTATTACTATCAGCATGATGTTAGGGGGACAGACATCGGAGAGCAAAAAATCTGTGTATTTCAAGAAACATCAGAGTTCATTTAGTTCCACTCTAAGATGAGACTGAGTAACTCTTCCTGAATTAGCTCTCCCTCCAAAAGCAACTATAAAACCAGACAAAATATATGAGGCAATTGATTTCAAGTACTGGACAACAGGTAGAGTAAAACTGTAAGAAGCCCCATGGCCCTCTGCCTCAGGACAATTTCCCAAAATGCAAACAGCTAGAGTCCAAAAAGAGTACAGTGATCCGCACGAGCTAGAAGTAGCAAAGATCAGAGTTGGGGGTGCTAAAAAAAATGGCAGAGGAAGAAGCTGTAGAAAGAAGGTACCCCAGAAAAATACCATTTAGAAATTCCCCATGAGTAAGTAGACAGCCAAGACCAAGCTATAAAACAGCAGAAAAACTACTCTGTGTACCAAACTGCTACATACTTAAGAGCAAAAAAGAGACACTAGACACTAAGAAGTGCTGGAAAAAGAACAATATGAAGACAACAAAACCCACAAAAGATCCACAGGGAGACAAAGCTGGAAGTTTGACAAAAACAATTCCCACTTTCTGAGATTGACAGTAACAGCATAAAATCAAACCTAAAAGTAAAGTGATCAGCCTGTAACTGAACTGCCTGCTAAAACAAGAATCCACACTCTTGAGAGGAAGGTAACAGTCTCTACCTATTATTCCAAAATTTTCAATATTCAATTAAAACTCACAATACATACAAAGAAACGTGATTCACAGGAGGGGGGGAAACTTTAAGCAACAGAAAGAAACCCAAGATACACAGATGTTGTTTGAGGTATAGACAAATCTTTTAAACTACTATAATTATATTGGAAGAATTAAATAAAAATATGTTCGAAGAATTTAAAACATGATCTTAATGGATGAACAATTATGTAGCTTCAGCAGAGATATGGAAAATCAAGTCTATGAGGGACAATGAAACTAAGTATTAAAGAAGTTTTTCCATGAATAAAAGAAGCATTTCTAAAGCTTTCATGTATTTGGATATGTTTCAATATCTGAAGCTTTTCACCTTATTATATATAGTAAGAATTCAAATGCTCCCCATGTTTAGCTTATTTTTGGAGGTGAAAAATAAAACTTACTTTTCCCTTTAAAAACTATCTATATCAATACAAAAATAAAACACTTTATCTCATGTATTAAAACAAAGATTAAGTCCAATAAATCTATTTTCTTAGGTACCCTACTTTATAATTTTAAGACAAAGTATTACTATGATTAAAGAACAAACTTCTTAAAAATGTAAAATCAATGAAGTGAGAATTCAATTATTTAATACATATTTCTACTACTTAAAATAGGTTTAAAAAAAAAGGTAGTAAATTTTTTTTTTATCAGAACAGACTAAAATGAAGTTTTAGCATTAGATTCCATAAAGATGTTTTCATATGACTCATCTTTTAACTCCAAAAATGCTATTGCAAAGGATTTATAATAGCATTTTGCTACATACTTTATAACAAACATGGCATAAAAGTTCTTTACAGAAAAGAGTTAGGTGGATAGTTTTTGGTGATAATGGATGAGAAAGAGTAATAATGACTCAAAGTTAACCATAGGAAGTACACCTGAAATTTCCAACAAAAAAGAAAAAAGACATAGAAAAAAAAGGCACTAAAGTTAGGTAATTCTTCCCAGTCATTCCTTCCCTTGGAATAAACTCCAGTGCTTTAGAGTTCTGTGCTTGTGGTCTTTTCCCAATTCAAAGGAAGTCTATGGATGGTATTTTCTCAACTTTAGTAAGTTTTTCCTCTTTGTTTCCTACTTACTAAAATGGGTCCTAATCTCTATGCCAGTGTCAAATGCATCAATTTAGCAATACAGCCCAATGCCCCAAGTGCTAAGACTTCAAGTTCTGTGCCTGATGGCTTTACTTTCTGATATAACCTGCATAGTAAAAATCACTCAAACAATTTTATCTGCCCCAAAACAATATTAGTAGGGTACTGTGATACAGCAAGATTTAACTTTTCAAATCTACAACAGAGAAATCTCATTGGAGTCTCAATTATTCCCAGATCCATAAAGGGTTTTTATGGATATATTCTGCTGAATCATTTGGAAGTAACCTGTAGACATCATGAAATTCCATCAATAAATATTTCAGCATGCATCTCCTGAGAGTAAATCCTTTTTCTACCATAATTACAATATCCAAGAAAATTACTAATCTCTAATATGTAATACCACTTCAACTACCTTCCAAAAAATATTTTATAACAGTCACAACTACACGGACCCATGAATTTCTACTCTTTTGATTAAGAAAAAAGCCCAAGATCTCCTGGAGAGTCTGAAACTCTATTACCCTTAAACAGTACCATTTAACCCAGAGATTCCATGATTCTACCCCATAGTTCAGAAATTCTCCATATTCTGGGATATTCATAGCAATTTAAAATACTGGAATCTAGTTGAAATTCCACATCCACTCAGTCAAGTGACCTAATGTGTATAAAGCTTACTTTCGTTATTTCTAAAATAGATAGGATATGAGGACCTAAATCATATTGGCTGTTTTGAAGATTTAACGTGGTAATAATACACACATACATATGCAAGTTACTTTAACAGCATATATGCATAAGTTCATATATCTAAAATATCCAATAATTGATGATGGTATTATAATCCTAAGCACATAAGTTTAAAATGTCTCCTTTTCTTCAGCCATCATATATATTCAATATATATTAACAATCAATTAAAAGTGTTGAACAATCATCAACACATTTAGAAATTTTTAAAATGATCCTACATTATTTCAATTCAATCAAAATAATGTCCCTGCTCTGCAATTTATTATGTGTAAATCTTTAAGAAGACAGTAGATTTTTAATCATTTACTAGTTTCAGAGAAAGAAACTTATTCTCAAAGAGAATCTTTTAAAACAAGGTACTTTCTTCAAAACCAGTGCCTCAGGAACCAGTACCAGGAATCCTCCAAAGAAAATGTATTAAGAAAGAAGATTCTTGGAAAGCCAGAAATCAATAATCAAACAAGAAGCTTTTCATGTCCCCAAATACAAAAGATATATATATATATTTTAACTGATCTAGGAGAAAATACATACATGCTTTGATATTTGACAGTAATAAACCATATACCTCGGATTAAATTTTGCTTCCTCCATCATTTTTTTGAAATCCTCCTTGGCTTGCATTATTTTGTTTTTCTTTTCCCTGCGTTCTTCCTCTGCCCTGGTCTTTACATACTGATCAAATACCTATTACAAAAAAAACACAAATTGATGTCAGTCTTTCATATTGGTACTCTAAATACCAAACTATAGAATCTATGGAAAAAAAATGCTATGTCAATATCTGTCCCCAAATAGGAAAAATATATTAATTACAGGTAACTCAATTATATGCCAATGATCTATAGCAAATCTCAACTTTAAAGCTTCAATTGACAGAATTATACAACCATACAAGTCTTGTGTTTAGGCTTCCAGAATTAAAAAGTTAAAAGCCCTTTTCCCTGTCTACAAACTGAGTACAGGTTTATTTTTAAAATTTTAAGCAATATAAACAGTTAAAGAGAAATCACAGTCTTCACAAATCCCTTTTAGAAAAAACATTAACAATATGGATGGAATCTACACTGGAATTTTATTTCTGTGCTTCTCTTTAAGATATAATTATTTTCACCAAAATATAATCATGCATACATATATATATGTATGTATATACATAGAATACATATATTCTATGTATTTTTCTCCATTTAATAATGTACAGTCAAGATTATGAACTGAACATACATATCTATTTCCTGCTTTCTTGAAACAATAAAATGACGATAGAGGATCTCCTTTTTAAAGTTACAAATCAATAAGAACAGAGAAATGGGGGAAAAGAAACAGCAACTCTGGGAACTTGGAAAGCATATGGAAGAAAAAAAGAAAAGCACATAGAGAGGCAATAAAGGATTTGGCAGACAAGAGAAAGCTGACTCTAAACCAGCAGTCAGGAAACCAAGAAACCAGTTTTTAAAATCAGAGACTCCTTCACTAGCTCAAGAATTGACAGCACCAGACACCCATGAAGTAAGGACACAGTACAGCTATAACAAAGATTTTGAAAAAGCAGTTTAATCACTAGATCCCCCTTGCCAACTTTATGTATCTGGGGCACTTTTGAAACTCAGTAAAAGGCAAGGAGTGATTTTAGAAAGCAAGGGTTAGCAAATCACAATCTGTTGGCCAAATCTGGCCTGCTGCCTGTTTCTATACAGCCCAAGAAGAGTTCTGATATTTTTAAAGGTGGGGGAAAAATTGAAAACTTAATTACACATAAAATTAAATGAAATTCAAATTTCAGTGTCTACTCATTCCTTTACATAAATCTACAGGTGTTCTCACATTACAACAGCAGAGTTACCAATTATGACAGAGACCACATAGCCCACAAAACCTAAAGTATTTATTATCTAATCCTTTGTTAAAATTTTGCTGACCCTTCCTCTAAAAGGCAAAATCGTCTCTGGACTGCGAGAACATAAATTAGGATTGAGGCGTACTAGATTGAGAAAACATACGTTATCAAGACACAGTCCTTATCCAGGATCTCACCAGCTTAAAAATGACCTGCTCTAGAGGATCTCAATAAACCAGCTGAAATCATCCCACAGAAAGGCAGTTTTCAACCTCAGCACTGACCAGACCATGTTCAGAAGCATCCCTGGCCAACAGATGCCAGCAGCCCTCCCTCACTGGGGCAAACTAAGATGTCCTCCAGTGTAAAAAAAACCCTGGTTGAGAACCACTGTTCTACAGTAAAGCCAAAACTCATAAGAGCCCACCCAGATGCTAAGAGAGCCCAAAGAGCATTTTAGTGCCTTGTTCTTAAACATTAGCAGTCAGGGTCTACAAAGACATCTAAGCAAACTCTCAAACATGAAAGTCCCCAGGTTGTGGTAGGAAAAGACAGATGGTAAAATAATTTTAGATGAGAGTTCTGAGTGCTACTGAGAGTAATGAAGGCAAAGAGGTTAATCAGAAGGCATCTGGGCAAGTATCTGAACATAAATGATTTAGTAAGCTATGCAAACACCTGGGGGAAGAACACTCCAGGAAGAGGGACTAGTAAGCATCAGAATATTCCAGTACTGGCCAAGGCATATCAGTGTCAGTGAATAAATGAACATAAGAGTCTTGAGAAGTATGCAGATATGAGTATATAGAGAATCTTACAGCCATGAAAATTTTATTCTAACTAAAACAGTAAGCAGTGCACATTTTTCAAGCAACAGAATACTGCCTTAATTTGTCATTTAAATTTTAAGATTAGTCTGGCTGCTGTGCGGAATAAGAACTTGACTACAGAGGACAGAAAGAATGGAGGAGGCAAGGAGTTCAGTTAGGCACCACAATCAGAGTATTTTGAATTAGGGTTTAGTGAGGGAAATGGTAAATAAGAGGTTGGATTTAGAAAAGGTTTTGGAGGTAGATCGTGCTGATAAGACTTGAAATGCACAGTGGGGAAAACTAAAAAATCAAGGCTAATTTACAGGTTCTGATAGGGCCATCAAATGAGTGAAAATGAGACCATCACACACAAAGCGTTTAAAATAAAAAAGACTACTGTGCATGAAATACAGGTGTAAATACATATGGAAAGTCATGTCTTCCTGTTTCAAGTCTCAAATACATTTCTGACATAGTGTAAACTTCCTCTTTTCATAAAAAGTCTATGATTAGACCTAAATTATTTCAACCATTAAATTATAAATATGGAAGATGAACACTACTTCTACCAAATGCAATTGTGTACCTCAACAGCACTATAGCAAGTGGTTCAACATACTCAACGTTTTACACAGATCAGTGTCAGGGTGGTCCAGGTAATTCAGAAAAGTTCGCAGTGTGCAATACTTTAGAGGAAGCATGCACCATGAAATATATATCACTGAATCACAATGGGAATAAACAGCAGCTCAGTAATAAGGCAACTCTAGTTCTTATAATTCTAGTTCAGTAGAGACCTGAAGTACCCATTAAGTTAATTATGAAAAGACATCCTAACAGCTGCCACTTAACAGATGTATATGTAGAGCGTGTGAGATAAAACATGCTGAGTCTTGTCTATCTACAACAGACATATATATGTATACACTGACACATAATAGTTGGGAAGGGTCAAACACTGGAACTATCAGTTTGGAAGAATAGCCCAGTAAAAATTAATAAATGTACATGAGCTGATTTTGAAACCTTTGTGTAACATCAGTATATATGAAACGTAAGGACAAAATGTTCATGAGGCAAAAGCCATGTCCATAATGGCAAAAATATCCAAGTATTTCTGAGGCAGAAATGTCCACACAGAGGGTCACTAAGGTATGAAACGGTTCAATTTAAAAGTTATGCTGGCAAGGGATATACATTTCTTACTGTTATTTTCATTTTACCTGTTTTCTCTCTTTAGGATTGAGCAATAAGTACCGAGGATCAAAAACTATCTTGTGCAACTCCTTCTCCCATGTTGAAAAAGCAGACACCTTTAAAATAAAAAAATGTATTGCCTCATAAATTAAGTTGGCTCTAAAAACTGAAAGGTCATATAATTTTTGCTTGAAATCTATGGGACGTCTACTTAAAAAGGACACATAATAAAAACCATACTGCAGTTTCCATCACTAATAAATGACAAGCAGTGGGAGGCTAGGCAAAAGCAAATTTCCACACTAATTGGCTCTGAACATTTCTATATTATATAGAAGTAACACACTTAATTACTCATTAAAATAACTACTACTGTGTGACATTTTAAAAATCAGTACATCAGAAAAAGCCTTGAAGATTTGCATTTTGATTTCCCAAGCTTGCTCTAATCTTGTGAACAATGTTGTGATGTAAAGTTGAACAATTTTACTTACTCAAATGAATCTGTGAATATAATCAAAAGGTTGAAATCCCTTCTCAATTAAGCTTCATTAATAGTAATATCATAAAGTACCAGTACTCCTTTAACCAAAAGCCATTCTGTAGATATTAAAAGAATCACATTTACCTTACCTATCCCGAGTAGTCCGTCATTCTGTAATGTTAATACTCGTCATATTACTCACCAAAATTTAATGACCCAATAAATGTTAAATGTTATTTGTACTTAAAAGGATAATAAAATGGCATTTAGTTAAAACATAATATAATTAGCCAAGAAAACGGCTATCTGAAAAAGAGCACAGTGATTTGACAGGCTTCCCTTATCCCGCCCCCACGACATGAGCACTAACCTTAGATTTGACCTTTTAGCAAGACATATTTATATTACTTATACAAAACAGAAATATCTCCCCCAAAGATTGTTTTCTGACCCCTCTCTCTAGCAGCATGTCCTTGAACTGCTTCATTCGGGCCTCCAGAGGGACAATGGCCCTTTCTCGGGCAGCTTTAATTTCAGCTTCCATGGCAGCTTCTTTCTCTGAATCAATGTCTTTATTATCGTCTCTCCTATAAAAAAGAAAATGCAGGCATCAACTGACAAAATATTAATATATAATCTTACTAAAATCTTAAAATCACTGGAATATTCAAGACTCACTACTGAGCAGAATATTTTTGGCAAAAACAAATTATACTGAGCTTTTCAAATCAACTCTAAGGGATAAGCAACTTTCATTATAATAATAAAGTTACAATGAGCTTCTAACGATGTTACAGTGGCTACATTGTTAGGAAAGAAAAATACCTTTAATATGCTGTCTCTCCCTGATACTACTTGATACACAAAATAAACGACCTTACTTAAAAACAAAACTTATCCAATAATGCAATAAACTCTAAGTGTTAGAATCAAACAGCATAGAATATAATTTTTAGTTTTTGAAATGATATAGGAAAAACAGTATTTTCCAAAATGTTTTTACATTATAAATGCATACGATTTTTAATCTAACAAAAATTGGTAAAAGTCTTACTAATCTCAAATATTTATTTTGAAAATAAAATATCTGCAGATTTGGCCAAGTGGATTATGTGAGATATATACCTTACCTACCTGACATTTTTTTTACTCACTTTCTGGGTGATAAGTTGAGATTTAAGTTGAAGGACAGGTCCCAGAGAGCAACATAGGCCCCGGAGTAGTTAGGTGGAATTAGAACTGTTCATCAATGACTAAACTACTTCTTGTTTCTCCAAAAATGCACCTCAGGGCTAAGGGCAACCCTGCTGTTGTACAGTACTCAGGTGAGATTGTGAACATGAAATTAAGTCACCTCTCAAACATCTGCCCTATGAAGAAGGCCCATTCATGTGAATAATCAAAAAAAGTAATTCAGTAATATTCAGGTGTGTTAAAGCAGATCTTCCATCTTAAATTCGATCTGCTTTGTATACAAATAAAATTGGTTCATATTTCCTGCATAAACTTAAGGGAATTAGAAAAACAGAACATTAGGAAATTCAAAATCATGCTATATAGGGAAATGAAGGTAGCCCAGGAGATTTAAATGGAACTAAGGCTACCCCACAAATATGGTGAGAGGTATTTAGCAATTTAGGGAATGAATCAAAAATAGAAGATATAATCCGTGACCTGCAGGAACTTAGCGAGATAGTCTGTGACCTAAGATATGCACAAAACAAACAGGTAAAAGCAATTTGCCAAACAATATACCCTCTTATAATAATTTATTTAAGAACTATTTATATAAAGAGTTAAAAGACAAGAAATACAACTAATGAAAACAAATAACCTTTACAGAATTATACTAAATGAAAATGTCACAATACAAACTATCACTATCTATCTCAATAAAAGAAATAAAAGAAAAACTAAGCCAGGAAAAACAGGCTTTTAGCTTTGTACCTAAATAGAGAAGCTCGGGCAATCCACATAAAGGACTTCTTTGACATTCTCCTGATAAAAGCAGTTAAAAACCTTACAGAGTTGTCTATAAGAACAAACAATTAAAAACAACCTAAAAGTTTAACATTGTAGGAACATCCAAAATCATGGTACATAAACAGAATGAATACAGTCATTTATAATAATTAACACAAATTCTTATTAGAACACAAATTCAGTTGATTACAACTAATAAAAAATACATTTGGTCAAGAACTAAAAAGTCAACTGTAAAATTTCAAACAGCTGTTGTTACTGTGGTCAATTATGAGTCACACTTTAATATCTTAATTTCTTTAACACTGTTGCCAATAAAGAAACTTTTTTAAAAAAAGAAACACCCTTAACAGGGGTTGTCTTACTGATTTCTTTGCCATAATTTGGCTGCATTCAATCTGTCCTCAGATAAGGACTATGATAAACCAATCCATAATAATGTCTTCAAACTTTCCTTCTTGCCGCTAAATAATGGTCCCATGCCTCCCCCACTCATATACAAACACCTTCTACCCCACCCATTCACCCCCCATAATTAGTAACATTCATATTTTACTGCACACTGGTCAAACTAAGGCTTCCGTTTATACCACTCT
The DNA here is from genome assembly GCF_027580195.1 of Bos mutus. Classification (NCBI taxonomy): domain Eukaryota; kingdom Metazoa; phylum Chordata; class Mammalia; order Artiodactyla; family Bovidae; genus Bos; species Bos mutus. Next base: position 97,392,314 of record NC_091623.1, on the reverse strand, counting down.
CTCTCTCTCAGAGCACTTTCTAATAATAATAGCCTCAAGGGTTCCCTCTTCAACAAGTAATGACCACGGATACAAGGACTAAGTGCAGTGACAAGTATATAAAAAGAGAGGGAAGTCTGGGTCTACATTTATCAGGTTTTGGGAACGGTATCTGTTGGGGTCTACATTAGGAAGGAAAGTTTTTTTTATAAAATTCAGGTGTAATGAATTTCTAAAAACAATTTATCATAATAATGTCATTTGGCTTCATAATACATATTTAAATAACCAAAACTCTCCCACATCTAGAAACAGAAGGGACACCATTTCTACAACCTAAAGCAAGGCTTAGTCATAGGCCTAAAGAGAGCAATCGTAACTTCTGCTTCCTAACACACACACATTACCTGTCCTAATCATGAACTCACTGTAGCCTAATCATCTTTTAAGGGTAAAAATCTACCTAAATTACATAAACTATAAGTATTACTTACTTCCGTTTTTTGGCTTTAACAGGTTCATCTTCATTCATTTCTTCCATTAATTCTTGTTCTTCTTTAACTATAAGAAAATTTAATTTAACTGTCAGAATAAAAATAAGCAAGCAACAATTTAAATATTTAGGTATGAATCCTTCTGCTAACCACTACTGGAACACTTGTGTCAGCAGTATTTTTTAAAAGCTGCAACTTATAGCTCACTCACTTGCACTCATAGAGAACTGCCACTTTTGGATGGACAGCATTGTCGGGGTTGGGTGCCCTGGCAAAAAAAATTTCAAAAATTATGAATAGTTTATATGCACATATTACACAATCTTTTCTTTAATAAAATTACTCCTTATAACTATATATCTATAACACTTCTTTATAAAACATTAAACAAATCATGATAATTCTACAACTCCTCTATTAATCTTCCCTTTACATTAAACTTGACTCATTCTGAAATTTTTATTAACATAAAATTTATCAAATAAATGAATATTGTATTCATTTATCAAATAAGTGAATATTTATCAAATAAATGAATAAAACCCTTATACCTTTTGCACCAGGTAGACCAAGTTCCAATAATTTGGAAATCACTAGCAAGCAGAAAATGTACCATGTGTATACATATAATCTATGAAGATTTCTCAATTATTATAAATGATATATTAGGATTTGTTTCAACTAAAGTATTAAATGAGTCATTTATCATGCTTCTACACTATATAAAGGGTTTTTAAAAAAACACAATCAATACCATGGCAAATTTTCAATAAAAATTATATACAAATATTTATATTTATTATATATCTTATATATTGAAAGGCTGTCTGAGGGTAAGGTGAATTAAAAGATTATCTCTTAATAAGGTGCAGGCGTCTCTCTAGTCCCAGGAAAAAGGTTTACCTCCCTAAATTTCATCAAGTTTAAAGTACTGCAGTTTTAGTTAGCCAAATTTTAATAAACAATATTTTAAAAATACTCTGCACAGCTTAATTATTTCAAAATATGTAACACTAATCACAAAAGGTGCTGAAAGGCTCACTGAGGAGCATTTTAGTACTATTAATAAGAATGAAGCAAGCATCAGCAGCACCAACATATCTTGGATTAACTGACAACCTTGAAAATAACAAGATGTTTTTAAAATACATACAATAAATATTTTACAAACCATAATTTTATCCAAATTCTCTATTTTTAATTATATGAACTCAATCTAGAAGAGCAGTCTACATTCCATTTCTCAAATACTCCTTTCCTTATATTTCTTGAAAATAAGACTTCTAAACTGCCTCCTATTTTCCATAAAAATGTTAAAAGAATATTAAAATTAGAGGATAAATCCTAATTTAAGACTTACTTAGTTTCTTCACTTCTTCCATTCCTTTTTTATGAGGGGGCTCTTGAATAATTTTGTCAACATCTGCCCTTCCAATCAGATCATCGGGTCGGTCCCACATAGAAAGACGGGTGGTAGGATTATAAAAGAAGACCCTCTCATCACCAGTCCAAACCACACACCTAGGAATAGATTCAAACATTTTCTTATGTTATGCAACATATTTTATAGTTAGGTCTTTTAATGCCATCCAATCAAAAGGGGAGGTGGTGGTGGTGGGGAAGGACACGTTCATATTATCATTTCTTACAGAGAACCAAATATGATTTTTAGAACAGAAGAGGTGACTGGCTATGGGTTAAGTAAAACAGCAACTCAACATATTAACAGAAAACTAGGAAAAGCAAAACATTGATGATCAGAATTCAGAGTGCTCAGGAACATACATGTCTGGCACACTCAATGTTAACCTATCACAAAAGATGAGCCTAACAGCAGATAATAATACTATTAAGCAGCTCTAAAGCTCAAGAACACACCACAGCATCTGACCTATTACATAATACTTACTATTTCTTACCAAACCAGACAGACTACAAACTCAAATGCAATTATTTATGAAGCTTTTAATAACTGACTGTATCAAGTATTTAAAAGCACCTATTGTGCTATGGCACTGTAGCCCAGCACAACCCACTGTTCCTATTAATTACAACTAGAAACTCAGCAACAATATAGAAAAAAACAAGTACATAAGAACTCTCTAAGGTTTAAAAAAAAAAAAACACACAGATATGGAGTCAAAATTTAGAGAAGCAAGGGTATAAATTTCTCCACCCTCAAACCTCTGCTGAGGCCTCTGGTTGCACAGTAATAGTAGCACAGGCAGCTAAAACTAAGAGAAATCAGGTCTTTATGACCAGATAATCAAAGTTAATCAACAGCTGCCAAGCTCAAGGTGACCTAGATGTTAAAATTAATCAGACAAAGGCTCTATTATTGAAATAATCAAACACTTTACAGCAGCAATTATAATTACACTTAATGAGATAAAGAAAAACAAAACAAAGATAAGCCAAAACTTGAAATGAAAGAAGACAGAGGTTCTCAGCAGAGAAACTGTTAAAAAAGAAAAAAAAAAAAAAAAAAAGAATGGTGTTTCAGGAACCTATGGGACTATATCAAAATGCCCAACAGACATGTCACTGGGATCCCAGAAGAGAATATTGGGGCAGAAAAAATTTAAAGACAAAATGGCCCAAAGATATCTCCAAATTTGGTAGAAGACATAAATACTAAGGAAGTTCAGTGAACCCCAAACAGAACAGACTTCAAGAAAATCATTTTTAGACACAACATAAACAGATGGAAATCGAAAATAAAGAAAAATCCTCGAGAGCAGCTAACAAAAAGTATGGCAGAAAACAAACAGGGAAACAAGTCCAGGGACTGTGGATTTCCTACCAGAAACCACAGAGGCAAAAATACATTAAAACAACATCATTAAAGTCCGGGAAAAAAAAGAAATCCAACCTAGAATCCCATACAGAGCAAAAACATCCTTCAGGAACAAAGGAAAAGAAGATAGTCTCAATGAAGGGAAACTAAGAGATTTCATTTCTATCAGAATTACCCTGTAAGAAAGTTTTTCGGGCTGAAAGGAAATGATACGTAAAAAACTATCAAACAAAAAAGCACCGGGACCTTTAGTAATGAAGGGAAAAAAACAGAAATGGAAAATATCAAAGATTTTTTTCCTCTTAAGTTCTTCAAAATATGTATGAAAAATCATGAACAATGCATGTTGGGGTTTTCAATGTATGTAACAGTAATACATATGACAACGGTAACATAAAGGTCAGTAGGTACAAGGTTAAAAAAGAACCTATATGAAAATAAGGCTCCCACATTTTATGTGAAGTGCTACAATAATAACTCTAAGTAGGCTATGATGGTTAAGTGGGTATATTATAATACAAGAAAACTAAAAATTAATGCAAAGAGATACCACCCGAAAGCCAAGAGATAAATTATTAAATGGAATGCTAGAAAATGTTCAAATAATTCAAACGAAGGGAGTAAAGGGCAAATGGAGGAACAAAAATAGAGAAGACAGAAAACAAATAACAGATTTAAATCCAACCAAAAGTTACACTCATGTTAACAGCCTAAACACTCCCATTTAAAAAGCAAGAATTGACAAAGTGAGTAAAAACACAAGACACTACTATAAGCTGTTTTAAGAGACAAACTAAACATAAAATTATAGAAAGTTTGAAAGTAAATGGTGGAAAAAGCACAAGACAAAGGGTATTATGAGAGAGAAATAGGGTCTTTTCATAATGATTAAAAAAAAAAGACAATCAAGAACATGTAACAACTATAAAACATATATAATAAGCCAGTTTACAGAGCTTAAAAGTAGATGAAATAGGCAATTCCACTATTACAAAAGATTAACAAAACTCTCTCAACAACTGCCAGACCAACCAAACCCTAAAACTAACAGTACCAAGAAAGACCACCTGGTGAACAATTTAAAAAAAGTCTTAATGAACTTGAAAGTATCAAAACCAAAGGAAGCGCATTCTCTGACCACAGGACAATTAAATCAGTACAAGTGAAATACACAGAAAAAACTCAAATTAAGGAACTGAAACAAAAGACTTCTAAATAATGAGTGAGTCAAAGACAAAAATCGAAAGTAAATTTTATAATAAAAATTGAATGGCAATGAAAATACAACACATCAAAATTTGTAGGCTGGTGCTAAAGCAGGGCTTAAAAGGAAACTATGTTAAGCTTTAAATGATAAGAAAAGAACACTAATAACTTAAGAGTAATTTCATAATTACTAGAAAAAGAAGCTAGAAAAAGTATAAAGTAAACCCAAAGTAATCAGAAAAAAGGAAATAAGAGTGGGCAAGAGTGGAGGGGCCCAACCACCCTAAAACTTGCGGTCTTAATGAAAGACCAGAAAACAGGCAAACTTTTGGCTTGACTGGTCCTGAATAGAGAACAAATCACCACTATGTGGAAAGAAAAAGGGGTATCACCACAGAGCATAGACATTTAAAGAATATTAAGAGAATAATAATAACAGAAACATTCAAAGGATACTAAGAAAATAATTAGAACAAATTCAACTTACACAAAATAAGCAAATTTCCTGAAAAATACAACTTAACCAAAGACAACAGAAGAAACAACAGCAAAAAAAAATGGTCCTATAGCTATTAAAGAAGTTTAAATTGTTACGAAAACTCTTCCCCCCAAAAAAACTCTGACCACGGATGATTTGTTAATTCTATAAAACCTTAATGAAAAAATATTATCTTACAAACTTTTTCAGTAAATAGAGGAATAGAAATCACCAGTCACCATCCAACTCATTTCCTGAAACCAGCAAAACCCTAATACCAAAATCCAACAAAAACATTACAAAAGAAACTTATGGATTCAGAGGCCACAAGCAGAGATGCAAAAATACTCAGTAAAATATTAGCAAATCAAATCCAACAATACATTAAAAAGATTAATCTACCATGATTAAGGTTTATTACAGAAATGCAAAGTTAAACAATCAAAATTCAGAGTAATTCTCCATATTAAAAGAATGTAAGAGAAAAACATTTCAAAAGATGCAGATTTATGATAAAAACATTATCAAATTTTTTAAAAACCATATAAGCTACTATTATATCTGATGTAAAAGACTGAATTTCTCCCCCTACATGGAGAATAAGGCAGGGACGTTCATTTTTTCTACTTAACATTGCACTGATACAACAGTCCTAGCAACAAGAATAATTACACTGGAATTTTTTTCTTGGTATTTCAGAGCATAGGTTTGACTTTATTTTACTTTTTTTTTTTTAAGAATAAAGAGGGATCAAAAATCAGAAATTTTCTAGGTTCAGTAAACTTTAGTTTCTGATTCTAAGAAAGTTTTTAATGTTTTGACAAAACAAAAATCTTTTAAGGTCATGGAGACTTGTAACTTTTCCAATTGGTTACTAAGACTGCATCACAAAGATTTAGCATGCCGTAAAGGCAGAGGAACCAGAGATCAAATTGCCAACATCTGCTGGATCAGAGAAAAAGCAAGAGAACTGCAGAAAAACATCTACTTCTGCTTCATTGGCTACGCTAAAGCCTCTGACTGTGAATCACAACAAACTGTGGGATAGGAATACCAGACCACCTTACCTGCCTCCTGAGAAACCTGTGTGCAGGTCAAGAAGCAACAGTTAGAACTGGACATGGAATAACGGACGGGTTCCAAACTGGGAAAGGAGAACGTCCAGGCTGAATACAGTCACCCTGCTTTTTTAATTTATATGCAGAGTACATCACGAGAAATATTGGACTAGATGAAGCACAAGCTGGAATTAAAGACTGCTGGGAGAAATAGTAATAACCTCAGATATGCAGATGACACCACCCTTATGGCAGAAAGCGATGAGGAACTAAAGAGCCTCTTGATCAAAGTGCAAGAGGAGAGTGAAAAAGTTGGCTTAAAACTCAACATTCAAAAAATGAAGATCATGGCATCCGGTCCCATTACTTCATGGCAAATAGATGGGGAAACAATGGAATCAGTGAGAGACTTTATTTTTGGGGGCCCCAAAATCCCTGTAGATGGTGACAGCAGCCATGAAATTAAGACACTTGTTCCTTGGAAGAAAAGCTATGACAAACATTGACAGCCTATTAAAAAGCAGAGACATTACTTTGCCAACAAAGGTCCATCTAGTCAAAGCTACGGTTTTTCCAGTAGTCATGTATGAACGTGAGAGCAGGACCATAAAGAAAGCTGAGCGCTGAAGAACTGCTGCTTTTGAACTATGGTGTTGGAGAAGATTCTTGAGAGTACCTTGGACTGCAAGGAGATCCAACCAATCTAAACCCAATCTAAAGGAAATCAACCCTGAATTTCACTGGAAGAACTGATGCTGAAGCTGAAGCTCCAATACTTTGGCCACCTAATAAGAGCCAACTCACTGGAAAAGACCCTGATGCTGGGAAAGACTGAAGGCAGGAGGAGAAGGGACGACAGAGGACGAGATGGTTGGATGGCATCACCGACTCAATGCACACGCATTTGAGCAAGACCCATAAGTGGTGAAGGACAGGAAAGCCTGGCTTGCTGCAGGCCATGGGGTCGCAAAGAGTCGGACATGACTGAGCAACTGAACAACGAAGTCTAAGTGAGGCTGCCTTTATTTGCCATTCACAGTTTGTTTGTAACCTGTGTTGGATTTTAACTTATGAAAAATTTATCTTTGAATTTACAGTATTTGAAATTTCATATTCACCTAGACTGGCATGGCGACTTTATTTTTATTTACACATTTATATCAATTAATGATTGATTAATTGATATAATTGATTAATCAATTAATGATTAATTGCTGATGCATTTCTTTAGTTTATTTCCATAGGTTTTTACTCAATATTATGAAAAAATTTAAATATACAGAATATTTAAAGAATGTCTCTAGAACAGTGAACATAATATACTGACCATCTAGATTTAGACTTAATATTTTATCATATATTCTTTATCATGCATCTATCCTTCCTCTATCTGCCAGTCTTATTTTTTCATCTATTAAATGATGCAGATTATCAGTACACTTCACCCTACTCACTTTATCATGCATATTATTAGCACAAGGTAGTTTTGTGACACAAGAATTCTTTGTCCATGTGTTGACTGCTTAGTTGTTTCTGACTCTCTGTGACCCCATGAATTGTAGCCTTCCAGGCTCCTCTGTCCATGGGGATTCTCCAGGCAAATAATACTGGAGTGGGGTGCCATGCCCTCCTCCAAGGGATGGAACCCAGGTCTCCTGCACTGAAGGTGGATTCTTTACCATCTGAGCCACCAGGGAAGCCCTGGTGACTCAAGAATTCTTTATCCATAGTCTATTAATTCTGAAATGTCCTGACAGCTTCTCACTCCACACTTACGACTCATACCACTGGAGCTGTATTAGCACACCTCGGTAGGAAAATAACCAGAAAAAATCTTAAACCGTCTTCAGTAATCATACCGTTGCTGACACTACTGGTCTTGTCTGTGGGAAAAGCAAATGAGCAAATATGCCAAAAGGCCAGGTTTTTCATACTCCACATTACTGGCATTTAGGCCAAATAATTAATTCTTACAGGGAGCTGCCCTGTATATGGTAGGGTGTTTAGGAGCAACCCAGGCCTATACCTACCACATGCCTTCCAGTTACGACAACCAAAAATGCCTGCACACTTTGCCCAATATCCACTTCAGGGAGGAGGGGGCTGAGGGGAGGAGGCCAAAATTACTTCTGGTTGAAAACCACTGATCTAGGCAAATCAGCAATGACCACTAAAATCACACACAAAAAAGGGACAACTAGATGCATCCTGAGGGAAAGGTCATCATCAGTTAGTTGGCCAAAAAGATCAAGCATAAATTTCATCGTATCTCTATAAGTGCCCGCTAAATTTACAGGAAATTCAGAATGGAGGATTCTATTTAAAAGTACCACTAGGATACAGTAATAAAACCCAGACTGTGGGATTCTATAGAACAAATAATAAAACCAAGGAGAAAAAAGGAAACCAAGTTGAAGGGGAATTTACACATTACAAGACTCAAGAAACAAGCCAACTCATTGCCATGAGTAGACCGAGTACAGATTAAATAGAATAGGGAAAGAAAGTCCTGATGTGGGGAGAGGAAGAAGAGAGAGAACCAAACAAAAAAAGGAAAGAAAAAACAGACTACTCAAAGTTAAGATAAAAAGATGTAATTTTACAAAGTTCTCTAAACATAATCATTTATGAGGATATATATAAAAGCGATTTTAAAACACTTCATAAATAAACACTTCATAAATAAAAAAGGAGATTCAGGATCTTACAGTGGTTCAAATCTATAATTATAATCAGTAAATATTAATAGGGAGTTCTGTGAGAAGAGCAAGATACTGCAGCAGTTGAGTTTTAGGTTTGAGAATCCAAAATAAAACAACCAAAAAACATTCAGTATTTGACACATACTTTTTTTAAAGTACTTTCTCTACCTATTGTGTAATAATGTAATAATCAAACATGGCAATAAATAAATAAATAAAACAACTTACTAATTAAGTAACCTACATACCACGGAGTACCAGGAATAGGGGTAGTAGCTACTGGCTTTGCCTTCTGGGCAGCTTTTTCTTCCTCAGTCATCTCTTCTTCTTTGGGCTCCTATGGGAAATTGTATTACTCCCATTAAATTCATATCACAAAATTATACTTGAATATCCCACAAGCACAAGACTGCAAATACCTTAAAGTAAAACTAACATAATGTCTGTTGCTACCATACAGAGGGGAGACTCTGAATCAGAATTTCTAAATCTTTGCCCCTTAGGCAGAGCTGAATTCCATGACAGTAGAACCCACTGGCGTCCCAGATGGCACAGTGATAAAGAATTTCCTGCCAATGCAGGAGATACAAGTTTAATCCCTGGGTCTGGAAGATCCCCAGGAGTAGGAAAATGGCAACCCACTCCAATATTCTTGCCTGGAAAATTCCATGGACAGAGGAGCCTGGTGGGCTACTGTCCATGGGGTTGCAAAGAGTTAGACATGACTGAGAAGGCACTCACATAGAAATATAGACCCCATCAGAAGATGTTTCTAACTTAGAGAGTCACTAACTATCTGTTTAGGAGTAGAAATAAAGAAAGGGGTATAGAATATTAGAGGAGATTTCTTCATTTAAGGTTGTTTCTTTTTCTGCTAAATTCCTTACTCAGCAGAATGTCCAAAAGCAGAGCTCTTTTAGTGTTGTTCAGAGATTATTCTATGCAAGAGAGGACAGGTAAAATACAATGAACAATCCCCAAATATGAAGTTGTACTTAAAATTATAACATGTAGCAATTTGTAAGTCAGGAGGAGACATCAGCTCTGGTCCAGGGGCCTTTCTTTCTAGAGGGGCTTTGGTTTCGTGTAAGAAATAATTTAATGAAATTTTCAAAGGGAAAATTGAATTACAAATTTCAAAGAACCCTAAAATTTCAGGGATCAGATTTACAGCAATTATCTAAAACAACGGTAAACAGATTTTCAGTTACCAGTACACTGTACCCAACAATCAACACTGGCTCTCATGTCAGTAGGAAATGGCCCTTTACCTCCTTTATCTCCTTTATTGGCTCTTCTTTAGGATCCTCTTCCTCCGTCTCCATTGGCAGAGGTTCTTCAGAAGGTTCTTTAATTGGCTCTTTAATCTTCTCCTCTAGTTTCTCTATTAAAAAATGGAGATAACATCACATAGTGGTTCTGATCTAACTTCTGATGAACACTGACACTAAGCAGTTAGGATATTCCATTTCTAGCTGTTAACCACAAAAATAAAATATTCTTCCTGTAATATCATTGACTTGAATCTAATGTCATGCTCAACTTCAAATACCTTGCTATACTAATTAGGAAACTGTCAGCAGAAAAGAACTACTGATTTCAGAAGGACATAAAGTCTTACATTCATATATCATTTTTGCTACAAATGAAAGGGATAACATACTAAAAAACAGAAACAGGGACTTGTGATTATAGAAAATAAGAGTCCTCTTCCTCCAAGGTTCCAACAGCCTAAAGTTTTTCTTCAGAACACACACAATACACACATTCCTTCCTGGTCACTACTATCAATTTCAGTAAGGGTGATAGTAATTCAACAGCTAATTAGGCAATTATGCAATTCCTGACAACAGTAAAAAATATATCTATTAGTGTGGACATATAATTTAATTTCTCTAAATGGTAAAATGACAGACAAACCTGTAAGCAGAACAACTGTGGCTTTTTAAATAAATACATTATCAATTCAGTGGAAATAAATAATCCAACACTATATAAATAGAAAATCCCTCAAATGTTTTAAAAAGGAATTAATTCAGAATTTCAAATACCATTCTATGTATACTATGTCCCACTAAGTCATTACAACTATACCTTTTTCTTTTAGCTCTTGGGGTTTTTCCCAGGTTGATTCTAATGTTCTATTATTATAATAATATGTCTTCCCATCTGCTGTTTTATATTCAGTCCACTCAGAAACTGCTGTTGCTCCAGCTAAGGTAGCAGGTGAAGCTGCAATAGCAACCTGGGGATGTATCATAGGTACGATAGGAGGGGCCATTCCTGGCAATACACCTAAAAGAAGAATAATAGAAAATATTAGATCCAAGTACCAAATTGTGATACAAAGTAAAACTTTAAAATATGAGCTGAATCTATTAAACATCAATAAATGAATGAGCCAACTGAAACAAAAAAAATCATATAAAATATTAATTACTTAAATCTGGCTTACTTCTAATGCCTAAATTCAATTAGATTCAGAAATTCAACCCAAGAAGTACCTTAAAGTCAGAAATTTGTGTCACACCTATAACGAAATCTTGATAAATCATAATAACATAAAACTATAAAAATGATAAATTCTTTAATTAATAGAAATATATTTTTATAAAGAATTTAAGTTCTAATGAAATCAAAGCAATAAGCACATTTACTAGGAATATTTCCTGAGGAAAAATTATTTTCTTATTCTAAGATACCTAAAAAGGATATGAATAAAACTCTATTTCAAAGTAAATGACTGAAAAAATAAATAAGTAAAAGTAAGTCCCTGACTTTGTTATCAAATCAATTTTAGCATACTAAGTGATTAAGTCACATAGTCCTGTAAACTCTGACAGTTTATTATTTTCCAAAAAGAGAGCAAAATTTCTTTTATGTTTAAAAGATAAGCCAAGATTTATATTTTTCACCAGACAGCTAAATAAGCTGGTGCTACATAATCAAAAATGTGAATTAAAATTGGAAAAAAAAAAAAAAAGAACTTCATATCCTATACTAGAATTTAAGTTTCACGTAGTTAACTTCAGTAACTTTAAAATGCAAATTTACACTATAAACACACAAATATTCACACACATAAACTCACTAGCATGCAAGCATAATCACATCACTTTACACATGGAAATGATTTTTTTATATTTAACTTAAAAACACACATCAAAAATAAAATTAAATGTTATGAATATGAGAATGAAGTTGTTTACACTTATTACAGAAATCAAGATATAAAGTGATCTGACCTTATTTGCTTTTGTGAACCAACAAAGCTAATACTACAGGCAACTGGGAAAATTAAGTGTTGGCCAAATATGACAACTGCATTTATACTGCTCATTAAAAAGAAAAATATAAAAAAAATCCACTCACTTGGGCAAAATAAATAAATAAAAGGATAAACAACAACATTCACTACCATGCCAACTTACAGACAAAACAAACTAAGATGGTTTTAAAAATTACCGGTCTTGGTGGTAGCGACTGTCTTTACATACGGGCAGCTGACTATTTGCATCATTGCTACACCTGTAAAATGGATAAGCAAGCATACGTTGGAAAGCTGCCATTGTATGTCGGCTACCACTGGGATTCAGGGAAATAATTTACCACTACAATTTAGAATGTTATTTCCAAATGAAAAAGACCAAGGATGGAGTAGACTTTCTTTCTGTTTGACATTTTATGGGAAGTGGTGCCAAATTCAATGATAACTAGTTCTAAGTTATAGCATCAATTACCTTTTTATCAAACCAGCTGGTAATTTTTGAAGGAGTCTCAAGAGTTTAAAGTCAACAAAGGAAGAGTCCCTTCATTACATATGCATAACAGGTTTCCATGTGGGACATTTTCCCACAGGATATCAAGTCCATGCTGCTTAAGAAACCAGTGAAAGGCAGACACAGCATGGCACTGACAAGATACCTTCTCTGTGCTGCTGCTAAGTGGGAACTACATGCAGAAGCAGAGGCATGGAGCACAACCATGCAAAAGGAGAACAGTAAGGTAGGACAAAGAGGGTGAGAGCAAGGAAGAAAACTAAGTAGGAGACAGACCCAAATATTCTACTGCAAATAATAAAAGGGCAAGGATGAAGAGGAGGGTAGCATTCAACTAAAGACAGAATATCCACGTGTAGTGCCTGCTCTGTGGAATGCCATGGGCTTGGGACACTGTGGAGACAGGCTAACGAATTAAGAAAAATACAGCCCCACTGATGACTACATGGGTTGATTAATTTAGAAACCTCAATTTGTTTAAGCTGGCTAAAGGAATGGAAATTACGTACATTAGAAGAAGAATGAAGCCTCATCACGATGCATTACAATAATGATAAAAAGGGAATGAAAGGAAAAGCTGGAAACGTAAGATTTTTTAGTTGAGGAAATTTGAAATTAGAGAGTGAATTTTTTAAAATTTTTTAAGGAAAAGGCAAAGGGTTTGGAAATTAAATTTAATTTTCTATTTGTTTTGGCTAAAAAAATACTAAACCTATTTTAGTACTGACAAAAATTAAAAAGAATAAACTATTTTCCCCACAAAGTACATGAAAAGAAATTCTTCATGATTCAGAGAAAAAAATTTAAGCTAAACTCCTGGGTTTATAAATAATGTGCCTATGTTCACTCACACACACACAAAAATACTGCCAATTTTTGCAAACTGCCTTAACTTCTTAATTACATTTTAAATAAAAACAAAGCTAAACCTTCTATTAACACTGAAACTAAAACAAATGCACTGGACCATAAAAGCATGCTGAGTAGCTATATGTACAGTTTTATTTTCCATGTTTAAAGAAAGCAATGGAAAAATTCATTTGGTTAAGGAAGTTACAACATGTATTAGGTTTAAATTAGTATAAATACTGCCATCTGCAGGACCACTGAGCCTAGTAAGCCAGCACTAGAAATTCAATTCTTAGAATATATGAACTTTATTCTCAAAGATTGTTCCTAAAGACATTCCCCAATACATAATTTCAACTATACAACTAAAACAGAAGAAAATCCTACCTACTGATATTTAGGCCTAACTGCCATTGTCTAATATCAACTGAGCCAACAGAGAACTCTTGTATTTGACTATCAATATTATAGGTCACGATAAAAGAACATGTCTGTTTCTTCTCATGTTAAAAAGACCAAATTGAGGTTTTCTGAGGGTGACTATATGCACACCATGAAGACTCACAAAACAACCAAAGGGCTAAATTTTTAGTCTTCTTTTTAAAAGGAGCATTGGTTCAATTTTCCTACAACTCCATCCATCCTCAAATTATGTTCTACCAGGAAATTAGAAAATTCCATTTAGTATTCTGGATAATCCTGATGTCACTGACTATAAGCTTCTTAAAATTGCAAATAAGATTTTACAGTAGAAATCCTATAATCCTAATCCAATTCACTATCCCAAAGCCCACCTCTGAAGGTTTTATTTTACACCTAACTCTTCCACTCCTTTCCTTCACTTTGTTTGAGCATCCCCTCTTTAATCATCCTCAGAGCCATACACTGCTGTTTCAAACAGCATTTAAGGCTCCAAGATAAATTACATCCAAATCCCCCATTTACCTTACTACAAATATTCAACAAATATTACTTCAAAAATATTAATATTACTTTCTATAAAAAATTAGTTCCCTCTCCAAAGAATCTTTGGTATCATGCACAAAGTTTTGTAGATTATCTAATTCAGGTTGTCTTCCAACTGACCTACAAAATGTCATTAATGGCTGCCATTTATTAAATGTTTTTTGCTGCCAAACTTCATAGGTGCTACCTCATCTGGTAACTCAAATGTTTACCAACTGTTCTAAAATTCAATGGTGGGTGAGGGCCAGAGAAGACCAAGATATTCAAAGACAGCTGTAACTGAAGGGATTTTATTGTGACAAAATTCCACTTCCTATAAAAATAATTTTGGCTACTCTTTGATATTAGCAAAGAGTAGCTACTCTTTGCTACTCACTGGTACTATTAAGAACCTCCACAGCAAAACTAAACTCTTTTAGCTAACAGCCTTTCCAATGTTTCATATGTTATTATGCTACCTCTCAATCTTCTCTCTACAGAATTAACAACCCCAGATCCTTAAGATGACTCAGAATTCAGGATCTGGTCTTAACACTGTCCTGGCCCTAAAGCAGACCAAGATTGCAAGAGGTTATGTCATGCTTTTATCCATTTATCACTTCATTTTCTACAAAGAGTACTCCAAAGAGGAAAGTATCTAGCTGTTTATCTTTAATTTCGAAAAAGGGTAATACCTAGTATTTGAGAAAATTTTTTTATTTTCTTCTTACTTTCAAATGATTTCAGTTTCTTAAATATCATATACTATGCATTATCTAACACTACAAGAACATGAAAAAGATTTTCTAAAAAACCCACTAATTCTTAAATTTTTGGCTTCTTGCTCAGGTATAATAGCTGAAAGTGTTCTTTTCAAATACAAGGAAATAGACAATTAGAGCAACAGTGATGATTCATGTGTACAACTCATAACAGCTGTATCACAACCCTATTTTACATAAAAAATAATGCAATAAAGTAGCAGTCAGGTGGAAAGAACCTGAAATTAGGAGACAGGAGGCCTAGGTTCTATTCATCTTTGCTACAAACTAGCCTTGTAAACTTGACCTCTTTAGTTAAAGTGTCAGTCGCTCAGTCATGTCCAACTATGGACTATAGCCCACCAGGCTCCTCTGTCCATGGGATTTCCCAGGCAAGAATCTTGAAATGGGTTGCCATTTCCTCCTCCAGGGGACCTTCCCAACCCAGAGATCCAAACTGGGTTTCCTGAACTGCAGGCAGATTCTTTACTGTCTGAGCCACCAGGGAAGCCCTGACCTCTTTAAGGGATCAATATTTTCAACTATAAATCTAGGAGAACAGACGATGGATTAAGGAGCAAATGTGTCTGACAACAGCAAACACTCTCATATTTAGGATGCTGAACACTATCATTGTTTAATTCCTATGGGGAAAAACTTTACTCCAAATCTTTTAATTCCTTTTCTAGTTGAAATGATTTCCCCTAAGAAAATAAAACACATGAATTCACTGCAATTATGTAAACATTTAAGTGGTATATGTTATACTTCACAATTGTTACAGGGGAAGCACGCGTTTTGTTTCACATGAATTTTTTAAATTACATGACTCACAGTTTTTTCTCAGTATAACATCATTATTATGAGCATAGTATTTGGATCTGAAGTGCCCAGACTCAAACCCCAACACCTTATCAGCAGCTATGTGACCATGGGCAAGTAACCTTAACCTGTCTGTGTATCTACCTCCTAAGATGGTGGTGAAAATTACATGACTTATTACACGTAAAGTGCTTGGACCAATGGATGATATATAAATCACTTGTGGTAACTCTTATCACGTGATTTCTTAACTTCATACAGTCAATCCCTTAAAATATGGCATTTAGAACACATTTACACAAAAAGATGATCACTTTTAATTCATTGAGGCCATTATCCAAAACGAGTGTAGCTTTAAATGTGGCTCTAATTTTAAGACATGTAAACAACAATAACAAAAAAGGACATTTACCAAAACTGAAGAGAAAATATTGCAGTTAGCCATGAATCTTTCAAAAATGTTTCAAACAAGTGAGATTCAAGGCAAATTTCAAATGTAACAGACACATGAGAACAAACTAACTGACAATATGAAAACATAACTGGAGAAACTGTTATCATCTGTTGGTTACCTGGAAGTGGAATTGGCATGCCAGGAAGGGGAACACGAAACGGAGGTACCATGACTGGTGGAAAAGCAGGGATTGCTGCTGCTGGCTGAGGCACTGAATGCGGAACAGCAGGAGGTAACGTCTGGGGGTGCGGCTGAGGAACGGTTTGCACAGGTGTGGCTGTAGGAGCAGGAGTTGAAACACTAACTGTAGGCGTGGCAACTGAAACAGCAGAACTTGGGGTCTGATCTTGTGTTGTGGGTGCTGATAAGAAATAAAACAAAAATATGTATCACTCGTTCATAAACGATTTTACTATACTCATTCATCATTCACTCATTCAGTATTTAAGGGCCCATTCCATGCACTGAAAGGTATTTATAACAAGGTCTCTGTCTTCAAGAAGCTTGAAAATAGTTAAATGAAACACAAATAATAACTAAAATACAAAGTGAGATGGGATAAATGTACAGGAGTGTGAATCAAGACCCAAAGACCACTTCTATTGTGAGACGGTACAGAAAATTTCATACTGTGATGATAGGCCTTGAAAGATTATGATTTTAACAAGGAAAATGACAAAGTGAAAAGAGAAAATAAGCAAGTGGTGAGAAAACTGAGTAAAAGCAAAGAGTAGGGGACAAAAAGGACTTGTTTAGAAAACAGAAGGCAAGCAGTTAACTAGTCAAACACTAGGCATATCAACAGAACCAGTAAATTACAGCTGGAAAGGTAGGCAAGAAGCATAAATTGGGAGGCCTTGAACACACAACTTATGCGTTTGCACTCGACTGGGGAGGGAAAGGGAAGAACTCATGTAAATGCAGAGACATAATCTAAAAGAATGAACACCAAACTGTATCTGTATATACCCTTTTATTTTTACTACACATGCTTCAGAGTTTGATTTTTCTTTTTTAATAAGAATGCATTCACGTGTTATTTATGTGACTTCATGAATGTAAAAGGGATGAGTGGAGGCAGAATGAAGGTTTCTGAATGAAAGAGTAATAATCACTGTTCATTTGATGAATTAACCTGGCAGATGCATAGGAAGAAAAGGAAAAACAGAGATGTGAAAATCAATTTCAACACATCTGAAGTTGTCCAAGAAAGGAAGAACAGAGGGAAAAAGATATGCAATAACTAATGACTGACTGGATATGAACAAATGGAGTAAAAAAAAAAGGGTTTCTTTGTAATTATTTCAAAATAAAAAGGTTAAAAAAAGAGGAAAAAAAAAACCACTCAGGTTTCCAATGTGAGACCAGGAGAATGTGAAATTCAGGATAATCTGGTTCTGCTAATACATTCTTTTTTAGATATGAAAAATAAAAACATTTCACCCCTGGTAATCGCACATAAAATCAAATTGTGACTCTCGAAATATACAAAATTCGTATTTCTCTCCTTTAAAGTTTCAGTTCTCAAATATAATATTGCACAGAACTAAACCATCTAGTTCCAAAACAAAATTTGTTTTTATAATTCATTGGTAACAAATACGTCATCTTTATCTTGACAGAAGGAAAAATGTCAAACTTTACCTATACTGGACTAAGAATGAATTCATCAAATTTATAAATAAAACAGTGCTTTCCCAACCTTTATGCCAATTTTATTCTAAGGGAAAGCACACTGTCTAATGCAAACCACCCAATAATTCAACTGAAAAATGTGTCACTATCTTTCCTTCAGCTCCTAACAATGAAAAACTCACTTAGGCTGGGAAGATGTGTGCAATTTCATACTTGTTAATGAGGGACTCACCTTGGCTAAATAGACAGCAGGGCCAAACAAGTATCTTCAGGGGCCCAGGAATGAATTGGTGGTCTAGCATAGACCTAGCCTTAGGGTACAGTATCATATTAATATAATTTTATAACAGTGTGAAAAATACAAATTACATGCAACATTTGCCCAGTCCCATACATATACCATTTATCATTTGTAATCTACTGCAATGGCTGAAAATATATCTAGTTATTTCCCAACTTCCCTGAGAAGTAGGATTTCATCAGCATTTTTCACAAATTTGCACAAGATAAAACGAGTTTAGGCTCAACTGGGGTTAAAATATAAACTCCTTAATTTTCAGTTCCATTTACCCAGATTTACACTGCAGTTAATAGAATTACATTTTTTCAAAGTATTATGGTAATAGTACTTAGTAATATTTGTTAAAATTATGATATAAAGTACTGGAATCAGGAAAATGAGTTAGAAAGGGATCAAATTTCAAGGGGAAAGGTACACCAATGGAGATGGCAGAAACTATTCACTCATCCTCTTGCTGAAACAGGATTTTCTGAATTTGATTAGGGGCCGGGAGTCATGACAGAAAAGGGACAAAGGAAATAAAAGAATTAAAATTAAATGAGGAGCTGGGAGAATGGTAGCTAGGACTTTATAATAAGTAAATTTCTATTAGCTTCATTTGCTAAAATGACTAGTGTAACACTAGAACTCAAAATATACTACTAATCCAGCCTCGGACCTTAACTAAAGACAAGTGACTGCCTCTAAGAGATGGAAAAAGAATTCTAAGAATTATAGTAAGAATTATACTAAGAATTATAGTATGGTAACACTTCATGACTGAATCAAGCGAAATAAAAATAGATGTCAGGAATACTGAAAGACAACATCAAAACTGATGTTTAAAGGCAGTAAAAAGAACAAGATTTCACTGTTTTGTTCTTAGAATAAAGACCTTCCTTTCTATCACTGAAGAGTATGCAAAAAAAAAAAAAACAGGAATTCTGAATAGAATGGTTAATAACCACAAGACACCTATGGGCCTACTGATAGACCATTCCAATACAGAAATGGAATATATAGAGAACAGTTCAAAGTTTTTGGCTATCCACTTTCCTTAACAAATACTACGGATTCTCTTTCCGAAGAAGACAGGGAAAACAACAGAATCAACACAGAGCCTCCCCCACAGAACCACAATGCTTTTAACGATCTCCGTCTCCCATTTCGACCAAAAGTACCCCATAAAAACTGGCAGCTTTTTGCCTTGCCGCACAGGTTTAAGAAACATTTGCCTATAAAAAGGCAAAGATCCTCAACCAACTAGCTGGTATCACTGCTAAACTTCTAAATTTTCAGAAGTCAACATAGCTACAGAAGAAATCAGACTAATAAAGCATTATTTACATCTTTCTATTAAGTATATTTTCTCCCAAGCTATCTGAAAAGTATCAGATAGGGCCTTTAAAAAAACTGTCTCCCTTACACAGGTACCTTACTACTTCAGTTACTACTTGTGTAAATAAAATCAAATTTGAATTTTTAAAATGACTAGATTTCTCTTATTTCTTATAAAGTAATATACACTAATAATTCCCTAGTCCCCAAAGCTACTGGGGGAGGGAGAAGAGTTTCTTTTTTCCCCCTTATTCTCACCTATTATCCAGGTAGGAAAAGACTCTTAGGATTGTAATTCCCTTATAAGGATAACTATGTATCTTCATATCATATTAAATAATCAAATCAATAAAATTATTTAAATATTTGGGTGCTCAATCTGAACCTGCAGAATAAGTACAGTATTTATATATTTTAAAAAAATAAACCCAGAAATAGTATCATAAATATTAATGACAGTCTTTTAAGCAAATTAACATTCTTCTCTCCTCACCCCTGAAGTCTATTCATCACTGCTAATCTTTAGAGAAAAGACGTACCTTTGGGCTTCTGTGATTTCATACCTGAAAGTTCTCTTACCTTTTGGACTGCTTCTAACTCAAGTCCTCATTACATCTGCCTGCACATCATTCCGAGACCTAGCTACCTTTAAACAAGATTACTGCAAGTTTTCCTAAGTTTCCCCAATTTCAACATTAACCAGAAAATGAGCACAAGAAAAAAATCTTACAGAATACTAAATTTATACAAACCACCTAGCGCCTGCCTGCCTCACTTATCTGCCTGGTTCTTAAAACTCTCCATAACCTGGTCTCTTATTCAATATATTACCTAATAAAAAGCCTCCCACCTAACAATCTTACAAACTATATTTACCGTCATTTCCTGACCTATGTTTCCCCCATCTGAAACACCTCTCTGAAATTTTGAACCTATTCAAATCCTATTACACACCCTTTATGATCCATCTCAATACCCATGTAGTCCACTCACTTGTCTCTCCGTTTTCTTGAATTCTTATATCTTCTAGCTTCGCTGTATAACTCTGCACACTATTTTCTAATTGTTTCACATGCATTTTTCTTGCCTCCTCAATTAGAAAAACTGGAAACTCTGCAAGATAGGGGCCAAGACTCACACTTATTTTGCAAATCCACAGCACCCAACATTACTGTTGGCCAAGTTGAACAGCTAACTCTGCACTTTTCCAGTTTAGCTTCATGAATTTCAATTGAACAAATAATTTTTTCTACTAATATAAATTTCTGTTCTTTTTAGCCAAAAGTCTTAATGTCAAAAATGTATTTTAAATAATATCAAGGATAATACTTAAACTAGGACCATATGGGAATGCATTCCTACTTGTCCATTTCTCTAGTCCCTAAATGAAAACACATGCTGACCAATACTCACTTGATACTGTCTGCGAAACTGAAGAGGCAGTTGTGGTGGTGGAAGTGGTAGAGGATGGGGTTGACGATGATGCTGAAGTAGATACTGCAGGCGCTGGGCTACTGGTCGTAGGGGTGGAAGCACCAACTGCCTGTGCTTGCACTTGCACTTGCGCCTGCACCTGGGCCTGGGCCTGCGCCTGCGCCTGGGCCTGCGCCTGTGCTTGAGCTTGTGCTTGGGCCTGGGCCTGGGCCTGAACCTGCGCCTGGGCTGCAAGCATAGGTGTCAGTTCTGACTGCTGAATAACCTTAACTCCATCTGGCTTGGTCCATGCAGATTCACGTGTCCGAGCATTATAATAATAAACCTGCAGAAGAAGGAAAATCATCAGTTTCAAAGAACCTGTCAACTATCATTTATAAATAATACAATGATATTTTGTCTTAAATAGTATTTTTTTAAAAACCTAGAAAAGAGAAAGTACATCAGAATCAGCTGTTCATATGAGATTATTGGTAATTTTTCACTTTTTCCTTTTCCCTCAATTTTCTATAAAGAGCATACTGTATTTTTAACACATCAAAAAAGGAGAACCAAGGCTATGTTTTGTGCATAGTTAACACAGCAGATCTAAGACCGCTATCCTTAGAAAGCCATTGTCCACCATTCCCTAACTGATAGGAATGGCTCAACTACTTACGCAAACAATGCAGTTTATGCTCTATACCTGCCTTCCTTCTAAAGTCTGGAATTTGGTAAGTGTAAGGCAGATGGTACCAGATATGGGACCAGTCCCCAATGAAAACTTTGATTCCTCAGCTCAGGATAGCGTCCCTGGCAGACAACACTTTACCAGTGTTTTCACAATTCCATGGCACAGGAATTAAACACACTCTTATGAGACTCCAACTGAAAGGACTCCTGAAAGCTTGTGCTTGGTTTCCTCCAGACTCCGCCCCATGCACCTTTTTTTTCTTTGCTGGTTTTGCTTTGTATCCTTTTTCTATAATTAGTCATAGCTGCAAATACAACTACCTGCTGAGTCCTGTAAGTTCTCCCAGTAAACACTAAACCTGAGAGCTGTCAGGGGACCTAAGGTGTGTATTTAAAAACACAGGTTTCAGAATCACAGGCAAACCTATGATAGTGCTCCAGGCCACCTTACGTCTGTGCAGAAGTCCAACCAAGTGAACCTTTCCTAGAGTCCTGCCCTACCCTGGCTTACTTGAGTTTCATTCTTAATTGGCAAGGATATAGTCACTGATTTCAATCTGCCAAATTCCCAGGTTTTACTCTTCTGTCACCAAGAAGATAACAACCTAAATACATTTCATAATTTACCTTCCCATCTGGAGTTTTATTTTCAACCCATATCTCCTCAGTAGGAGGCAGTGCTGGAGTACCAGGAGCAGTCACGGGAGGCATTCCTGGTGGAAACATCATACCAGGAGGAGGAGGCATGGTTCCCATGGGTGGAGGCATGAAAGGTGGTCTCTGTTAATTCACAAGAAGTAATGTCACTTGTGTTTGTCTTTTTTCCTTCAAATTATTACTAAATTCTACCCAAAAGGTAAGGCACTGTAAGAGAAATTAGCTTTATAGTCAATTCAAATACATTTACCTAGGTTGTTGTGTAAGCAAAGTTTTTCTGTAATAAAAATGATTACTAAACAGACTAGAAGAAAGTATGTCAAGATACTAATAACAGTCATCTCTGGGTTGTAGAATTATAGGTGAGTTTTGCTTTATTATTTATACCTTAACTGCTATTTCATATATTGGGCACTACATTACTTTCAGAAGAAAAAAACTGATTCTCTTAACACCAGCCACCCAATGCCTTGACAGCTCACCTACAACAGGAACCAACAAACTATAAGAGAAATGTTATTTTACAAATAACAAGTAATAACTTAAAAAGAAAAATCAGATATACCTAACCTTTTATTCTCTTTTCCTATATGGAAAAAATTATTAGCTAGGAAAACATTTATTTCCTAGTTTTCAAATAATAATAATGTAGCTCACCAAAGATGCTAACATTAGTAAGTTTAAAAGATACAGTAAAATAATTATTCACTTTACTTTTGTGAAAAGAATCTAAATGGTATATATTACAATTAAAAAAATAAATCTCCCGAAACCATTACTGATTCAACACTATCCCTCATAATTCCTTCAATGACTGCTGACTCAACCCAAGATCCTGAACCAAAGAATTTAACTGTAACTGCTATATCTTACTCACTAAAGTAGAAAAAAGGTCTGCAATTCTGAAAACAGATTTTGAACAGGGATTAAAAGATTTCCTCTATAATCTACAAGTAACATTAGAACTTAATTATCCAAAGCATCTTAATCTGGATAATGGAATTGACACTATGCCAATAATGTGAAAGTTACTTTTTTTCCTAAAAAAGTTTTCTTTTCCATACTCGTGTTTCTAGATTCAAATGACTGTCTTTCAAGCATCAATCAGCACACAGGCCCATGTTCTATAAAATATTCATTCCAAATATATGCTACACAGTATCTGAAAATCATTTGGATTTAAAGTAAAATCACACAATGGTCCATCAAGACCAAAAAAAGCATCACATTAGGAAGCATCCCATTACAACATCTGATATATTTCCATTAGAGGGTTACATTAACCCATTACATTTTATAATATTCCACAAAGAGGTTTAACTCTTAAAGGCACAAAATAGAGTAAATTCACACGTAACAAGTTATACCACAGTCAACAAGTCAAAAAGTTACTTCATATTCTAATTCTAAAGAAAATATAAAACCATTTAACTGTTTAAGAGGGCTAGGGGGAAAGGAGGGACAGGCTTATTCTAGGAGGGCAACAAAATAACTAAGCAAAGTACTAAAATCTGGTGTTTCTGCCATACACACAATTCTATGAGAGCTAACATCACTTAAATAGTACCTCATTATCTCTATTTTTAGTAAATTCATTCTTGATTATCTAAGCTAACAGAAGGCATATGATACTACTGTATTTGGTTTCAGAACTGTATAGGTTAAATAAACGGAAAACTCAGAAACAGTCAAAAAGAATATAATCTCAAAAGTAGGTATTTGAGAGTTGATACCTTCATAACTTCACTAAAGGATATATGCTTCAGGCTAAAACACTAGGAAAATTTTCATTTAAGGAAATTTCACAAAAATTCTGTTTCTAAAACTGTGAGACATTCATATTTTTTCCTAGGAAAGGAAAAAAATTCAAATACTGTGCTTACAAAATGTGCTGATTGTCACATTCTAGATTCTATACTAGGGATCATTCGTGGAAAGAATTCTTCAGGAATATATAAATATATATAAACTCATTAGTAATGTATATCATTGAAAACAAACTTCCCTCTCTTTACACATAAGCTTTCAAATATCATTTCCCATCAAGAAGATTATTAAAGACAACTGTCAGAGATGAAAGCAAGTTAGAACTACCTTATTCAATCCTAATATACATATTTTTTCATCACCATATAAATTTCCATTCTGAATTTCCATACTAATTATCATTATCAGTGCTTTTGAAGCAACACATTAGTATAAAGATGTTCTCTTTAGTTCTCATTCTCCTATAAACCCAAGAATACAAGTTTTATTCATACATACAAAACTCATACATACTATTGATACTAACACCAACAAAGAAATAGCTATCTCTACATTCTTTACCTGAAGGTGTGGAGGGCCCATAGGTGGAGGAATCCCTCCTGGAGGAGGCATTGGTGGCATATTAGGATCAAAAGGGGGACGTCCAAATGGGGGCCGAGGTGGTGGAGGAGGGCCTCGCATCATACCAAAAGGTGGAGGAGGTCGCATCAGAGGTGGTGGGCCTCGCATCACTGCGTTTGGTGGGGGAGCTGGGCCTCGGAACCTCAAGGCCTGCTGTTGAGCCATCCTGTATGGGAAACCAATGAATAAAATTTTCTTTCTCAAAGTAAGAAAAATATAGCTACTAAACTCTGATTACATCAATTTTTAAAGCCCTTAAGAGCAAGCAGAGTTGGAAAGTCATCATTTTGTATCACTGTATCAATGGACACCAAATCTAGGAGGAAATGAGGGGGTTATTTGCATGGTCTTAATATATCTTTCCACATGTTTCTTACAATAGAAATAAGGATAAACAAAACACTATGCAATAGAGAAACTGACCTAACACAACTGAGAGGGACACAATACCACCTATTCCAAGCAAGAATGTTTAACCTCAACATAATGAGTTATTAGACAAACACAAAATAATGTTCTATTACAAAGTGGGGAGCAGGGAGTATATTCTTCAGAAATGCTGTTATAAAAAGAAGAAAAAAGGAAAGTTGTGGAAATGTTCTAGATTAAAGGAAGCCAAAGAGACATGACAA
This sequence comes from Bos mutus, assembly GCF_027580195.1. Lineage (NCBI taxonomy): Eukaryota > Metazoa > Chordata > Mammalia > Artiodactyla > Bovidae > Bos > Bos mutus. The sequence continues at coordinate 97,366,954 of NC_091623.1, read as the reverse complement.
TACAATTCCAACTCTAGACAGGATACTAAACTAGAGAGAAGAAATACGATAAAGAACATAATGCATTAACAGACAACACTGGAATAAAGGCAAAAGATTACTTTTTATCAGTGCAAATTTACAAAGCAGGTAACAGTGCTGTCCCAGAGAAGATCACTATTCTCAGAAAACAAGCACTGGAGTATTTATAGGTAAAGGGCCATGGTGTGTGTGACCCTTTACCACAAATGGTTCAGGGTAACAGAGAGCACATACGTGACCAAGCAACAAAGCAGAACAGGTAAAATATTAACATTAAGCATACTATTTTTGTTTTTGCAACTTTTTGGAACCTTGAAGCTACTTCTAAATACAAGGTTTTTATAGCAGGGGAGGCTAACAGCTTAAGACATAATTAGCATTCTCATATAAAAGGGAATGCCCTTCTGTACTGTACTGTACTTCTGTACTGTTTTCACCCCACCCCAGTCTTCAATCTCTAGCTAAACACCTTCTTTACTTTCTCCATGGCATTCAAGCAGATAAGCAATATCACATTAGATGGTGTTCTCTATCTCCTAAGTGCCTTTTTTTTTTTTTTTACTAATGTTTTCACTCTTACAAATGCTTACTGGGCTTCCCAGGTGGTGCTAGTGGTAAAGAACCAGCTTGCCAATGCAGGAGACATAAAAGATCTGGGTCAGGAAGATCTCCTGATGGAGGATGTGGGAACCCACTCCAGTATCCTTGCCTGGAGAATCCCATGGACAGAGGAGCCTGACCTGCTACAGTCCACAGGGTCACAAAAAGTTGGACACAACTGAAGCAACTTAGCATTCACACAATCAACCTAACTCTGAAATAAGATTTTATCAACCTCACTTTACAGATTAAGGCACACAAAAGTAAAACAACTTATCCAAGGCCACACAGCTGGTTCAGTGGTAAAGTGAAGTGAAAGTGAAGTCGCTCAGTCGTGTCTGACTCTTTGCGACTCCATGGACTGTAGCCTACCAGGCTCCTCGGTCTATGGGATTTTCCAGGCATGAATACTGGAGTGGGTTGCCATTTACTTCTCCAAAATTCAAACACAGGCGAAAGGCTCTTATATACTACACCATGCTGTCTATGTTAGCCCCTTTAGAGCAAGAATTGTCTGTCCTGTTCACCTTTATATCCCCAGCACATAGTTATTTATGCCTGCCCATAGCAGGGCTCAGTAGTATTTGCTGAATGAACCAATGAATATGTAGGTGATACTGTACCTTATAAATAGGGTATGTAGAATCTTATAAAAATCTTTACTATAATATGCCATAGTGAATTTACTGAGCACCTATCACAGTCTACCTACTAGCTACAATAATTCTCTCCATTATAAACATGAAATTTACATTCCAGTGCTCAGGAGAAGATTAACAATTATATCCTCATGTGCATCTGATAATAATCATTCTGACACTCTCGCCTCACCAGATTCTTCCAACTTTCCTACATTTTTCAACCCTGTGCTTAAGACTACCCTTTCAACTTTCTCTAAATTTTCCACATCGTAGTTCAATTCAGACATTAAAAAAAATCCTAATAAAAGAACCAACTTGCCTTCTAGGAGAGCACAAGGATTGTAAACACATCCAGAACTACTATACCAAACATATTTCACCAAATCTGCAAATCATCCTACACTCCAATGGTAGAAGTATGAGTTAAAAGCAGTGACTGCAGAAACAATAATCAGCCTTTTTCAAATTACACGCACTCCCAAAACGCTGATGGGTCACTGTTACCGAAGCAATGTCTTAACCTTTGGGACAGGAAAAATCTTCACCAAGGAAAGATATTCCATCTCAGCCTTCAGCTATACATTATTTCTTTCTTTTGAATGTCACACTTTCTAGCTCTAACTTGAAGTTAAGTATTTTAGGCTCTAAAACCATGGCAAGTCAAACCAGGGCTCTGCCTTCTGTTTCAGGCTTCTTACCTATTTTCTGAACCTGAATATACTCAGATGTAAGTGAGGGGCAGTGGGGACAGAAATGAAACCTCTCTCTCTCTCTCTGTTTAATAAGATAATCCCCGTGAAACATTTAGGATGGTACCTGGGACACAGTGAACTATTTTAACCATCATTACTTTCATTCTCCCACAAAACCTAGCATAGTACTCTACCTGAAAAGCTAGATGCTTTCAAATGTCTGCAGTGAAAATGCTAGCAAAATTCACATAATTTCCTCTATCGACAGCCTCAAGCTGCCATTTTCTTATGTCAGATATGTATAGCACATGTGCTGAGCTCTTCATATGCACTTTATCACAACAACCTTACCTGCAGTGAGGGTTAAAGAAGCTAATGAAGTACTTGGAACAGTGCTCAGCACATTTTTATTAATTATTATTGCTGTTACTACAACATCAGTATAGTAATAGTAGCAATCAAAAACCATAATTTAGTGACTACTAAAATTACCTTGTTAAACAGTATTAATATTAGTAGCAGTATTAATATTATTATAATCATTATTAGCAGGCTCTATATAACCTGGCCCTTGCTGATCTCTCTACAGACTCTAATCCTTTTGATCAACTACTTCATTACCCTGAAGCCTCTGCACTTGCTTCCTCTGCCTGGCGTGCTTTTCCCCAGAGCTTTATGTAACAGACTCTCTCATTCTTCAGTTAAAGCTCAAAGTTCTTTCCCACCTTAGTCTCTCCCACCTCCTTTCTATCTCATTATCCAATCTGAGTTTACAACTATGAGGTAAATGCTATGAAAAAAATCCTCACATTTATTTAGTTTTATATTACCTATACTCACTAGTATTTTCTCTTTAGTATATTGATGTCTCCCAGAGCCCAGAAGGCAGGTGTTCAATTACTGTTTTAATAATGAGAGTGAACCCTAGGTATTTTTTCTATACCAAGCAGTTATAGGGACATTATGTACTAAGTCCATGTACTTAGTACATGTACTAAGTCTTTCAATCATCATAAAAACTCAATGAGATAAGTTTGGCACCGGTTTTACAAAGGAAACTATAGCACAGAAAAAGAACTTGTTTCATGTTAGTTAGTGGTAACACCAGCGTATTCTTATTCCCAGTGTACAGTTGAGGAAATTCAGACAAGCACCTTGTCATAAGTCATAAAGCATTAATAAGTAAATAAAGGCCCTGGGTAAAGTATCTGTACCAACATGACTCTAAAAGTTATCTTAATGATCCTTACTCATAAAGGAATAGAAAGGTATTTGGATCTCCAAATAAATCCTATTGTGGATTATTCGCATTCCTACCACTTTGGATCTTTACGAAAATAGAAGCGTACATGCATGAACAGAAATGCAGAAAAAATTTTTTACAAGAACAAATTATTTCCCTAGAAGTACTATATCTAGATATGCAATCTTCCCAATGGTAAGCACTGCAAATACTTTAGCACAACGGAGCAAAATTTTTAAATGCTGATATATGGGAAGCAAATTATAAAGTAGACTAAGTGAGGAGACCTAGGTTTTAATCCGGACCCAGTGACTTTGTGTAGTCTCTTCACACTTGTAGGCTGATTTCCTCATCTGGTGTGGTTAGTTTGAAATTTAGATCAATCTTAATTAGCATGGAAGCTCCCAGAGGACAAAGGATTTTAGTCCGGTTCAAGACTACTGCCAGCACCTAGGTCAGTGACTCTTATATAGCACACAATAAATGTGAGTCCAATAAATGGACCATCTCTAAATCTCCTATAACAATTTATTTACGATATATATACCTGAAAACCTGATTCGTGGGGCACTATGACGGTGACAACACCATAACGTATATTCAGAATACAAATGCAAAAAATTAAGCCCCAATTTCTGTACTCAGAGGCCACAAAAAACTAATTCCTCTTAAACCATGAGAAATGCTAAAATAAAAGTCTGTACCACATGCTGTGGAAGGAATTTCCAACCCCAGAAGTTAAGGCATGAAACATTTGCAAGAGAACACCTAATTTAAAGCACTATTCAAATCAGTTTTGCAGCAGCGTCTACACTTACTATTAATAAAATCTAAAAGGCTACTCACTGTAAAACTGAAGAAAGATACTCTCTTAAATGCAAAGTAATGTTTCCAAATCAATCCATAAGGCTAGCTTAAGTACCTCTTGAGATAAGAATCAGGTATAACCCTTTCATCACTAAATACTAAACGACCCTGGCAATGCACTCTGATCACTTAGTATTGAAGTATATACGTGGGGTTTAAAGATTTGAGATCCATCCCTGAAATAAGACTTTATTCCTGTCAAACTAAAAAATTTTTGACAACTCATCATCTCAAAGACATGATTTTTCCCCCCTGAAAACTTTAGTAACAATACCCAGTTTCCTTATACAATTTTATCTGGAGCTCTAGACAATGCTAGAGTCATCATAACTTTTTCTACTCTTCCTCATTCTCAAAGAATGACAACGGGCACAAATCAGAATGGGGGCTAAACATCTGAGATGCCATTTTTTTCCACCCAAGAAAAAGATAAAGTATCAAACAGACGTAAAGCTCTGTACCTCGTTTTCCCTAAAAACCACTGATTAAAGACTTCTCTCTCCAAGACAATTAAAAATTCCAGAGGCAGCCCAGAAACCAGGGCGAGAAAGGTCATTGCTGCCGTCCTTAGGGAGACAGTGTGGGCAGACGACTAGAAGTGAGGATAGAAAAGTGCAGGCTCCCAAGCCTGGCTGCCTGCGTTCAAGCCACTTCCTGAAGCCAAGATTCTACCAAAGACACCTGGCTCTAGGTCAGTTTCCTCACCTGAAGGATGGGTAAGTCACTTAACTGAAGGTGGCTCTTGCTCCGGGGCCTGCAAAACCAGAAGAGCAACTACTCCAAAAGGTGGGTGTGAGGATCACAAGAGAAAACACTAAGGAAAAGGCTCTCTGGCTCTCGGAAGCACGAAACAAATGACTGCCGCTATTGTTACTCCTCATAAACTCGGGATAAGGGATCAAACGATGAGAAAGGGAGGCCGCGTGAAGTTAAAGGAAAGCAAGCGACGTGGGCAAAAAGGAACCAGGCGGACGCGGGGACACCAAAAGGCGGCGGAGGACGTGAAGAAGGCCGAGCCAGGGCGCCGAGGAGTTGCCCCGCGGCATGGAGGGCTTCAGGGAGGAAAACTGGGCCCGCGGCGGCGCCAAGCCGGGAGTCAGGCTGAGGGCCGCCCAAGCGGAGGCGGACTGCGTCTGAGGCGGGGCCCCAAAGCGGGAACCCCGGACCCAGCCTGTGGGCCGCAAGCTGCGAGGGGCGCCTGGGCCCCACGAAAACGGAAATGAGCGCCCCGAGAACCCACAGGAGGCCGCGGCCGAAACCCGGCCCGGTCTCATTCAAGCCGCCTTCCCTTCCCCCTTCTCCAACCCCATGCGGTCCGGGCTCTTGGCCGCCGCGCCTCCTCAGTCCACCCTCCACCTCGGTTCTCCGTGCAGCAGGCTTAGCCTCTGGGACGTCGGAGCGCCGAGATGTAAGGCGGAGCAGTGCCCTTACCTGAGCTCCCCGGGGTTGAATCGCTCACCGTCTCCCCCGTCCCCACCACGCTCCGCCATTACAGAGGGCCGCTTTCATCCACCCGCCGACTGGGCGTCCCCTATTGGTCGGGTGGATCGTCAATCCCGTGAGAGAAAGGCGGAGATAGCGGAGACTTGTGAGGTGATTTGTCAAACTCTCCATCAATCGCCGAGCTGAGGGTGGTGTCTGCCTTATTATTGGTGAAAGGGCCCGCCGACTTTAAAAGCGGTATGGAGACAGTCAGTTGATTGGTCGCTCAGAGGCTTTATGGGAAAACGAGACACTAGCAACGAGGAGCCGCCGGCGCCCTCTCGAGGTTAGCGAAACTAGGTCCTCCCACGTACGGCTAGGCCTGCGGTAGCCACGTGTCTGTCGGCTTCCAGGAAAGCCAATTGTGGGGCCATATTGTCCTCGTACCGGTCATATTGGCTCGGGCCTTGACCATTTCTATTGAGTGAGCCAATGAAAAATCGACCTGGGTCGCCGGTAAACCAATCACAGAGTTGTTGTAGAAACGAGCTATTTCCCAGATTTTTAGAATCTAGAGTCCTAAGGGGCCACCAGTTTATACCCGTGTTATTAAATGATACATTACTAACCACAAGAATACCTGTTAAACTGTATTCAATAATTAGTTGCAGGCTGATAAGTGTTACAAATTGCTCTATTAAGTTGGGGGAAGGAAACGTCTTGGCAATTTATAATTTAAACCATACGTCCTTCAATTTTAAAGTATACTTGTGTAAAATTAGCATACCCTAATACTTCCCTGGTGGCTCAGAAGGTAAAGCGTCTGTCTGCAATGCAGGAGACCCAGGTTCGATCCCTGGGTTGGGAAGATCCCCTGGAGAAGGAAATGGCAGCCCACTCCAGTATTCTTGCCTGGAAAATCCCATGGACGGCAGAGCCTGGTAGGCTACTGTCAATGGGGTCTCAAAGAGTCGGACACAACTGAGAGACTTCACTTTCACTTTAAATACCCGAGGAATTCTGAATATTTATTAAACTTTTTATTAAAAACAAAAACCTTCGGATACTGGGGTTTCAAAGGCACGATGAAGAGGAATTCCACCATTCAGATAAAATCAGATCAGATCAGTCACTCAGTCGTGTCCAACTCTTTGCGACCCCATGAATCGCAGCACACCAGGCCTCCCTGTCCATCACCAACTCCCGGAATTAACTCAGACTCATGTCCATCCAGTCAGTGATGCCATCCAGCCATCTCATCCTCTGTTGTCCCCTTCTCCTCTTGCCCCCAATCCCTCCCAGCATCAGAGTCTTTTCGAATGAGTCAACTCTTCGCATGAGGTGGCCAAAGCACTGGAGTTTCAGCTTTACCATCATTCCTTCCAAAGAAATCCCAGGGCTGATCTCCTTCAGGATGAACCGGTTGGATCTCCTTGCAGTCCAAGGGACTCTCAAGAGTCTTCTCCAACACTACAGTTCAAAAGCATCAATTCTTCGGCGCTCAGCCTTCTTCACAGTCCAACTCTCACATCCATACATGACCACAGGAAAAACCATAGCCTTGACTAGACAAACCTTTGTTGGCAAAGTAATGTCTCTGCTTTTGAATATGCTATCTAGGTTGGTGATAACTTTCCTTCCAAGGAGTAATTAATTTCTTTTAATTTTAATTTCATGGCTGCAGTCACCATCTGCAGTGATTTTGGAGCCCAGAAAAATAAAGGCTGACACTGTTTCCACTGTTTCCCCATCTATTTCCCATGAAGTGATGGGACCGGATGCCATGATCTTTGTTTTCTGAATGTTGAGTTTTAAGCCAATTTTTTCACTCTCCTCTTTCACTTTCATCAAGAGGCTTTGTAGTTCCTCTTCACTTTCTGCCATAAGGGTGGTGTCATCTGCATATCTGAGATTATTGATATTTCTCCTGGCAATCTTGATTCCAGCTTGTGTTTCTTCCAGTCCAGCGTTTCTCATGATGTACTCTGCATATAAGTTAAATAAACAGGGTGACAATATACAGCCTTGACGTACTCCTTTTCCTATTTGGAACCAGTCTGTTGTTCCATGGAAGTCAAGAAACATCTGAAGTAACAGGCAAATTTGGCCTTGGAATATGGAATGAAGCAGGGCAAAGACAAATAGAGTTTTGCCAAGAATATGTACTGGTCATAACAAACACCCTCTTCCAACAACACAAGAGAAGACTCTACACATGGACATCACCATATGGTCAACACCAAAATCAGATTGATTATATTCTTTGCACCCAAAGATGGAGAAGCTCTATACAGTCAGCAAAAACAAGACCAGGAGCTGACTGTGGCTCAGACCATGAACTCCTTATTGGCAAATTCAGACTTAAATTGAAGAAAGTAGGGAAAACCACTAGACCATTCAGGTATGACCTAAATCAAATCCCTTATGATTATACAGTGGAAGTGAGAAATAGATTTAAGGGCCTAGATCTGATAGATAGAGTGCCTGATGAACTATGGAATGAGGTTCGTGACATTGTACAGGAGACAGGGATCAAGACCATCCCCATGGAAAAGAAATGCAAAAAAGCAAAATGGCTGTCTGGGGAGGCCTTACAAATAGCTGTGAAAAGAAGAGAAGCGAAAAGAAAAGGAGAAAAGGAAAGATATAAACATCTGAATGCAAAGTTCCAAAGAATAGCAAGAAGAGATAAGAAAGCCTTCTTCAGCGATCAATGCAAAGAAATAGAGGAAAACAACAGAATGGGAAAGACTAGAGATCTCTTCAAGAAAATCAGAGCTACCAAAGGAACATTTCATGCAAAGATGAGCTCGATAAAGGACAGAAATGGTATGGACCTAACAGAAGCAGAAGATATTAAGAAGAGATGGCAAGAATACACAGAAGAACTGTGCAAAAAAGGTCTTCACGACCAAGATAATCACGATGGAGTGATCACTGACCTAGAGCCAGACATCCTGGAATGGGAAGTCAAGTGGGCCTTAGAAAGCATCACTATGAGCAAAGCTAGTGGAGGTGATGGAATTCCAGTTGAGCTATTCCAAATCCTGAAAGATGATGCTGTGAAAGTGCTGCACTCAATATGCCAGCAAATTTGGAAAACTCAGCAGTGGCCACAGGACTGGAAAAGGTCAGTTTTCATTCCAATCCCAAAGAAAGGCAATGCCAAAGAATGCTCAAACTACTGCACAATAGCACTCATCTCACATGCTAGTAAAGTAATGCTGAAAATTCTCCAAGCCAGACTTCAGCAATATGTGAACTGTGAACTTCCTGATGTTCAAGCTGGTTTTAGAAAAGGCAGAGGAACCAGAGATCAAATCACCAACATCCACTGGATCATGGAAAAAGTAAGAGAGTTCCAGAAAAACATCTATTTCTGCTTTATTGACTATGCCAAAGCCTTTGACTGTGTAGATCCCAATAAACTGTGGAAAATTCTTCAAGAGATGGGAATACCAGACCACCTGACCTGCCTCTTGAGAAATTTGTATGCAGGTCAGGAAGCAACAGTTAGAACTGGACATGGAACAACAGACTGGTTCCAAATTCCACCATTAAGGACCTCAAAATATTAAGCTAATGATAGACATTTTTTTACTCAGACCTAGGGACTGGTTCCAAATAGGAAAAGGAGTACGTCAAGGCTGTATATTGTCACCCTGCTTATTTAACTTATATGCAGAGTACATCATGAGAAACGCTGGACTGGAAGAAGCACAAGCTGGAATCAAGATTGCCGGGAGAAATATCAATCACCTCAGAAATGCAGATGACACCACCCTTATGGCAGAAAGTGAAGAGGAACTACAAAGCCTCTTGATGAAAGTGAAAGAGGAGAGTGAAAAAGTTGGCTTAAAACTCAACATTCAGAAAACGAAGATCATGGCATCTGGTCCCAACACTTCATGGGAAATAAATGGGGAAACTGTGGAAACAGTGTCAGCCTTTATTTTTCTGGGCTCCAAAATCACTGCAGATGGTGACTGCAGCCATAAAATCAAAAGACACTTACTCCTTGGAAGGAAAGTTATGTCCAACCTAGATAGCATATTGAAAAGCAGAGACATTACTTTGCTAACAAAGGTCCATCTCGTCAAGGCTATGGTTTTTCCTGTGGTCATGTATGGATGTGAGAGTTGGATTGTGAAGAAAGCTGAGCGCCAAAGAATTGATGCTTTTGAACTGTGGTGTTGGAGAAGACTCTTGAGAGTCCCTTGGACTGCAAGGAGATCCAACCAGTTCATCCTAAAGGAGATCAGCCCTGGGATTTCTTTGGAAGGAATGATGGTAAAGCTGAAACTCCAGTGCTTTGGCCCCCTCATGCGAAGAGTTGACTCATTCGAAAAGACTCTGATGCTGGGAGGGATTGGGGGCAGAAGGAGAAGGGGACGACAGAGGATGAGATGGCTGGAGGCATCACTGACTCAGTGGACATGAGTCTGCGTGAACTCCGGGAGTTGGTGATGGACAGGGAGGCCTGGCGTGCTGCGATTCATGGGGTAGCAAGGAGTTGGACACAACTGAGTGACTTCATTTTCACTTTTCACTTTCATGCATTGGAGAAGGAAATGGCAACCCACTCCAGTGTTCTTGCCTGGAGAATCCCAGGGATGGGGGAGCCTGGTGGGCTGCCGTCTATGGGGTCGCACAGAGTTGAACACGACTGAAGCGACTTAGCAGCAGCAGCAGCAGGGGCTTTCCAGGTGGCACAGTGGTAAAGAATCTTCCTGGCAATGCAGGAGATCAAGAGACATGGGTTCAATCCCTGAGTCAGGAAGATACCCTGGAGTAGGAAATGGAACCCACTCCAGTATTCTTGCCTGGAAAGTTCCATGGACAGAGGAGCCTCGAGGGCTACAGTCCATGGGGTGGCAAAAGAGTGAGACAGGACTTAGCGACTAAACAACAAACCACCTATACCAATCACTGTCCTAATTACTTTCCAGGTACTATCTGTTTTAGGCCTCCTAAAAAGGCCTTTAGGATTTGAGTACTATGAACAGCCACAGTTTATAGATGAGACTGAGACACAGAGAAGTTAGGTAACTTGTCAGAGTTTACACAGCTAATAAATGGCAGAACCTGGCCGTAAACCTGAGATAGTACGGCAGCAAAGCCTCACTGCTAAACACCGTGATCCAAGAAAAACTGAAAACATATATGTACACAAAAACCTGTACACAAATATTCATAGCAGCATAATTCATAATAGCCAATATGTCTGAACAACTGATGAATTGATTTAAAGACATGGTATATCTATACAATAGACAGACATGGTATATCTATATTTGGAGAAGGAAATGGTAACCCACTCCAGTACTCTTGCCTGGAAAATTCCATGGACTGAGGAGCCTGGTAGGCTACAGTCCATGGGGTTGCAAAGAGTTGGACACGACTGACTGACTTCACTTTCTTTCATATCTATACAAAGGAATATTATTAAGTCATGAAAAGAATTAAGTACCAAAACATGCTACAACATGGATGAACCCTGAAAACATTATGCTAGGTGAAAGAAGCCAGACACCAAAGGCTGCATGGTATATGATTCCATTTGATGAAATATCCAGAATAGGCAAATCCATAGAGACAGAAAGTAGGTTTTCAGGAGGAAGGAGTGACTGCTAATGAGTACAGGATTTATTTTTGGATGATGAAAATGTTCTGAAATTACATAGTGGTGATAATTGTACAATTTGGTGAACATACTAAAACCTATTGAATTGTGTACTTAAAAGGATGAATTTTATTGTATGTGAATTATAGTATTTCAATAAATACCATGCTATACGGAATCTCAGTTAAATATTCAAAATTAACTAAGTATGATAAAATCTGATAATACCCAAACACAATTCTGATCATAAAATTTAGAGAAGGAAATTATGGTTAAAGTTTCACTAAATATGTAACACTTAAACAAAATGGAGCTTGAATGAGAGTGAATGGTTAGATCCCCCTTTTCAAGATCAGCAAACTCCAAATCCTGGCAAACTATTCTGAAAATAATACTTGTACAGATGACCCATGACAGACTAATCCCCACTGGTGGGGAGGGGCAGAGGGACAATCCTCAAAATAGATACCTCATAGAAAGATAGTCACTGGCATTAATAAAAGATGAAAACAAACTGTTAATTTGAATGAATGGAAGAAACTCCTTGGGGAGGGAGCAGATTGACAGCAATTGAATTATAGATCCTAAAACTTAGTATATCAAAGTGAAGTAAGAGACAGTGTTGGCTTAAGACTAATTAATATCATCAGGGCTCTAAGTCCTGGCTATAACATCACTCTTCAGAATTGACTCTTGAGAAGTGGTTCCAATGCTAAATCAGGTTTTTCTTTTTAATAATCACCATTTTGAACGCCTATTTTATACCCATGGTAGATATATACTTTTCATAAACTGTTTTTAATCTCTTCAACAACCCTTTAAGGCAAATGTATTGTCCCATTTTACATAGGGGGCCCTGAGGCTCAGGAGTGAAGACTCACCCAAGACTGTAGAATCTGTTTCCTACTTCTCTCATCTGGATGCTGGCATGTGTCACTTTCTCATGGGTTGTTCAACTGAGGACATACAACATGAGTCTCTTCATGGGGCTGATGACAACATGTCAGTTTGCTTCTCCTAGCATGACCAATTCAATAAAGAGAGAGAGAGAAAGGGAAACAGAGACAGAGATAGAATGCCCAAGATGGAAGCCACAGGCTTTCTGTAACCTAGTATTGGCAGTAAAATTCCATCACTTCTGCCTATATTCTGTTCATTAGAAGCAAGCCAGTAAGTCCAGTCCACACTCAAGAGGAGTAGCTTGCACAAGAGCTAAATACCAGAGGTGGTACCACTGGGGACCATCTTACCTACCACACTTTCTTTTAGGTCTCAACTTACACAATTACTTCCTCCAGGAAGCATTCTTCAAATAGAAAATCTGACTGCTAACCACCCTCATCTAGGTAATTTCTTCTATCATAATTCTCCTATAGCACCCAAAGTATCTTTGTAACATCCCAATCATTTTTTACTACCTACTATAACATTTAGCATAATGTTATGTGACAGAATGTGGTCCACTGGAGAAGGGGATGGCAAACCACTTCAGTATTCTTGCCTTGAGAACCCCATGAACAGTATGAAAAGGCAAAATGATAGGATACTGAAAGAGGAACTCCCCAGGTCAGTAGGTGCCCAATATGCTACTGGAGATCAGTGGGGAAATAACTCCAGAAAGAATGAAGGGATGGAGCCAAAGCAAAAACAATACCCAGTTGTGGATGTGACTGGTGTCAGAAGCAAGGTCCGATGCTGTCAAGAGCAATATTGCATAGGAACCTGGAATGTCAGGTCCATGAATCAAAGCAAATTGGAAGTGGTCAAACAGGAGATGGCAAGAGTGAACATCGACATTCTAGGAATCAGCGAACTAAAATGGACTGGAATGGGTGAATTTAACTCCGATGACCATTATATCTACTACTGCGGGCAGGAATCCCTCAGAAGAAATGGAGTAGCCATCATGGTCAACAAAAGAGTCTGAAATGCAGTACCTGGATGCAATCTCAAAAATGACAGAATGATCTCTGTTCGTTTCCAAGGCAAACCATTCAATATCACAGTAATCCAAGTCTATGCCCCAACCAGTAACATGAAGAAGCTGAAGTTGAATGGTTCTATGAAGATCTACAAGAACTTTAAGAACTAACATCCAAAAAAGATGTCCTTTTCATTATACGGAACTGGAATGCAAAAGTAGGAAGTCAAGAAACACCTGGAGTAACAGGCAAATTTGGCCTTGGAATACAGAATGAAGCAGGGCAAAGACTAATAGAGTTTTGCCAAGAAAATGCACTGGTCATAACAAACACCATCTTCCAACAACACAAGAGAAAACTCTACACATGGACATCACCAGATGGTCAACACCAAAATCAGATTGATTATATTCTTTGCACCCAAAGATTATATTCTTTGCACACAACTGAGCGACTGAACTGAACTGAACTGATAACATTTAGCATTATGTCTATAATATATCTTACATATTTTATCTTATTTCTTTTCCTATCAACTCACTTTATTGTTGTTAATTCTGAAGTACTTTAAACTATAAACATCATAACATTCCATCCCTAAAAAATATTAAATCAGTATTTATATATCTCTTAAACAAAAATCCCACATATCAAAAATAACATTTTCACATCTACCAAAGTCTTAGTAATATCAAATCCATATTCAAGTTTCCCCAATGGTCCCTAAGATGTCCTTTTGAACTGGTTTGGTCAAGTCAGGATCCAGTTCAGAATCATGTGATGTGTCTCGTTGCTATGTCACTTAAGACTGTTGGCCTAGAACAGTCCCTCTTTCTCATGACACTGACTTGCTGAAGACCCCTGGCCAGTTTCACCTTTTGAATCTGATTGCTTCCTCTAACACTGTAATTTTTATAAGCTGGAAGTTAGATCTGAAGACTGGATCAAGTATAAAGTGAACATTTTTATCAAGAACTCTTTCGAAATAGTAGTGCGTATCTCACACTAGGAGACACATACCTGAATTTCCTACCCTTAATGACTGACATTGGGCTAAAGGGGATGACAGCTCAATCCTTACATTGTAATGTTATCTGCACTATTAATAATTATTTTTGGACAACAGTCATAGACCAGGCCCATCTCCAACAAAATTGAACAAATATCACCCTACCTAATAACCATTAACCTAATGGTTTAATGATTGTATCTTTTTCTGAATCAGTACTTTCCTTTGGGGTAGCAAAACAGTGATTTTCTAACTATATGTTATCTTCTACATTTACTAACTAAAAATTATTCTGAAAGTTAAAGATTTCTTTCAACAACGGGGCTATTGCCCCAAATTACAGTTTCTATGCTGCTGCCGCCGCTGCTGCTGCTAAGTCGCTTCAGTCGTGTCTGACTCTGTGTGACCCCATAGACGGCAGCCCACCAGGCTCCACCGACCCTGGGATTCTCCAGGCAAGAACACTAGAGTGGGTTGCCATTTCCTTCTCCAATTCATGAAAGTGAAAAGTGAAAGTGAAGTTGCTCAGTCATGTCCGACTCTTAGCGACCCCATGGACTGCAGCCTACCAGGCTCCTCCATCCATGGGATTTTCCAGGCAAGAGTACTGGAGTGGATTGCCATTGCCTTCTCCGTGTCTATGCTATAAGTGGATAAACGCTTAGTTCTTTCCCTTTACTTATCAACTTTCAAAATAAAATGATGGTTTGATAGCCATCTCAACTGAGGACAAATTAGTTTTTCTGACATCTTTAAGTATTACTATGGACTCATGGGTTTTTAATTATTCAGTCCATTTCAAATAACTAAATGAATAATTTTTGAGGCTAGAATTTTCATACGTTATCCATTTTCTTTTCACAACGATCATCCAAGTAAGGTAACATCACTATCTCTTTCACATATCAAGAAACTAGGACAAAGAAATAACTAATATAGTAACCTCAATGTCCAGTTGGATACAGAATCCAAGAGAATAGGAATGCATTCATGTTTTTTAATCAGTTTCTCCTGAATGTAGCTCAGTTCAGTTCAGTCGCTCAGTCGTGTCTGACTCTTTGTGACCCCATGAATTGCAGCACGCCAGGCCTCCCTGTCCATCACCAACTCCCAGAGTTCACTCAGACTCATGTCCATTGAGTCAGTGATGCCATCCAGCCATCTCATCCTCTGTCGTCCTCTTCTCCTCCTGCCCCCAATCCCTCCCAGCATCAGAGTCTTTTCCAATGAGTCAACTCTTTGCATGAGGTGGCCAAAGTATTGGAGTTTCAGCTTTAGCATCATTCCTTCCAATGAACACCCAGGACTGATCTCCTTTAGGATGAACTGGTTGGATCTCCTTGCAGTCCAAGGGACTCTCAAGAGTCTTCTCCAACACCACAGTTCAAAACCATCAATTCTTTGGCACTCAGCTTTCTTCATAGTTTAACTCTCACATCCATACATGACCACAGGAAAAACCATAGCCTTGACTAGATGGACCTTGGTTGGCAAAGTAATGTCTCTGCTTTTCAATATGCTATCTAGGTTGGTCATAGCTTTCCTTCCAATGAGTAAGCATCTTTTAATTTCATGGCTGCAGTCACCATCTGCAGTGATTTTGGAGCCCCAAAAAATAAAGGCTGACACTGTTTCCACTGTTTCCCCATCTATTTCCCATGAAGTGATGGGACCAGATGCCATGATCTTTATCTTCTGAATGTTGAGTTTTAAGCCAACTTTTTCACTCTCCTCTTTCACTTTCATCAAGAGGCTTTTTAGTTCCTCTTCACTTTCTGCCATAAGGGTGATGTCATCTGCATATCTGAGGTGATTGATATTTCTCCCGGCAATCTTGAGTCCAGCTTGTGCTTCTTCCAGCCTTGCGTTTCTCATGATGTACTCTGCATGTAAGTTAAATAAGCAAGGTGACAATATACAGCCTTGACGTACTCCTTTCCCTATTTGGAACCAGTCTGTTGTTCCATGTCCAGTTCTAACTGTTGCTTCCTGACCTGCATACAAATTTCTCAAGAGGCAGGTCAGGTGGTCTGGTATTCCCATCTCTTGAAGAATTTTCCACAGTTTATTGGGATCCACACAGTCAAAGGCTTTGGCATAGTCAATAAAGCAGAAATAGATGTTTTTCTGGAACTCTCTTGCTTTTTCCATGATCCAGCAGATGTTGGCAATTTGATCTCTCGTTCCTCTGCCTTTTCTAAAACCAGCTTGAATATCTGGAAGTTCATGGTTCACATATTGCTGAAGCCTGGCTTGGAGAATTTTGAGCATTACTTTACTAGCGTGTGAGATGTGTAGCTCAGTACCAGTCAATAAATGTCAATGTGCAAATTAGTTAATGATTATCATTTCTAATTGACACCTAAAAACATTCTAATACCTACTGAAGACTTCTGGATAAAGTAATATTTGGGATTAACTTCAAAATAAACAAAGATGGGGAGCATCAAGGTCAGGGAGAGAATGTGAGGGGAGGGGAGCAGATTACAGATGAAACAAGGATGACTGTATCTTGATAACTGTTGAAGCTAAGTGATGGGGAGATGAAGGTTTATGATACTATCTTCTCTGCTTTTTAACATTGAAGTTGGCCATTAACAGAGAAAATATTCTAAGCCCTTGAAATATTAAAACCTAAGAAACTTTCTAAAAGTATTTAAACTGATAACTAAAGTAATAATATACTATTGCTGTTGCAACAACTCACCATCTTAGAAGTTACCTGAACTCTCCATTACACAAATGTATCAGACCAAGTGTTCTGATTTTGAATTCAGAAGATAATTCATTTGTCCATTTGGCAAACCCATTCATTTGCCCATCTGACAAACATTTAATGAACACTTATATGTGCCAGGGATTATCATAGTTGCTAAAGACACTGTCTGTGGAGTACATAGTCTAGAAGGGAAAGCAGATAAACCAAATCTAAGACAGTAAAAATTGTTGTGACTGACCATTATGAGACTTTTAGCTAAGACAATGACAGCAAGACTGGACAAGAGGGGACAGGTTCAGGAGCTATTTTTTTTTTCCAATTAGAAGTTTATTTAATTCAAGTTGGTCAAAGATCAGAGATATGAAATGTTGCAAATATATCATCAAAGATAAGCTCTAAACAAATACTACTACTAAGTTGCTTCAGTCTTGTCCGACTCTGTGCAACCCCATAGACGGCAGCCCACCAGGCTCCCCTGTCCCTGGGATTCTCCAGGCAAGAACACTGGAGTGGGTTGCCATTTCCTTCTCCAATGCATGAAAGTGAAAAGTGAAAGTGAAGTCGCTCAGTCGTGTCTGACCCTCAGCGACCCCATGGACCGCAGCCTTCCAGGCTCCTCTGTCCATGGGATTTTCCAGGCAAGAGTACTGGAGTGGGGTGCCATTGCCTTCCCCAAATCTTTTATAGATTCATCCTTATTACACGTAGGTCTAAAAATATATAGAACTTTTCAGAAAAATATTTTTTAAACAGAATGGAATCACCACAAGGAGGCCACAGATATGATAGCAAAAAAAAGACTTTAGAAACTTTTAACTATTTGTTCACTTTTCTGCAAACTTTTTTGTGAGTAACCCTTGCTTGAAATCCACTGTCCCTGGAAGCTCAGATGGTAAAAAAAACAACAAAAAAAAATCTACTTGCAATTCAGGAGATTCAAGTTCAACCCCTGGGTTGGCAAGATCCCCTGGAGGAGGTAATGGCAACCCACTCCAGTATTCTTGCCTGCAGAATTCCATGGACAAGGACCACTGCAACTTCTCTGTCATAAGCTGTCTAGGTTTGAATCCTGGGTCCACCTTTTACCAGCTGTGTAATTTGGGACAATTTATTTCCAGCCTTTGTGCCCATGTTTCCTCTTTCTTAAAATAGAAATAATAATTATATCTCCACAGAGAGTTTATATGAGGGTTAGATGAATGTAAGCCCATTTAAAATGTTTAGAACAGGGCTTAGAGTAAGTGCTCAATAAACATTAGCCATTACCATTTTTATAAATATACTTTTTATTCTTATTATTTTATCTCTTCTTACTGTCTTTCTTAGGTCTCTGTGTCTGAATCTTTGTCTCTGTTTTACCTGGTTCTGTCTGTCACATAAACTGCTCCAATTTTCTCATTGGTTATCTAAATATCACTTAGCTAAGTAATAAACAGGGCCTTCCCAGGTGACTCCGTGGTAAAGAATCCACCTGCAAAGCAGGAGACTCGAGTTTGATCCCTGGGTCAGGAAGATCCCCTGAAGAAGGAAATGGCAAACCACACCAGTCTTGTTGCATGGGAAGTCCCTGGACAGAGGAGCCTGGTGGGCTATAAGCCATAGAGTCACAAAGACTAAGCGGCTAAACAACAGCAACAAAGTAATAAATACAAACTATTAGTCTGATGTCCAATTCATAATGCACATGTCTGGTAAAACTAACCAATATAAATTGGAACTGAAAATCCGTACCATTGCATGTGGTGAAAGGTGGTATTGACCAAAACTTTACTGAGATCAAACTTTAAGATCAAATCTTAAAGTGCAAATCTGTAAAATTTGACCAAGGAATCTTAGACCTGGTAGAAATAATAGTCATTGAAGAAACCTCACACAAACAAAATAAGTGGTAAAATCTGATGCAGACAGAACCGCCGGATGACTCAATTCTTCACTTTGAAAAATTTTGTAAATTTATTTTTTAATTTCACTTTGAAATTTAAATAGAGAATTAATTCTGTCAGAAATAACTTCAGTAAATTAAAAAAAAAAAACTAATAGTGAAGCAAATGGAAAAATCTTATCTAATATAGAAAACTATTCCAGAAATGTATTGGTGTTTGGGGGTGATTATTTATTGGAGTTTATTATACACTGGATTTTTCTTCCTGAAAATGCTTTCTCAATGAACATATAACAGTGTTGGTATAATTTTGATTCAATGTCAAAATGCCATTAGGAGAACTTCCCCGGTGGCCCATAGCTAAGACTCCATGCTCCCAATGCAGGGGATTGGGTTCCATCCCTGATCAGAGAACTAGAGCCCGAGTGCTGAAATGAAAAGATCCCGAATGCCCCAACTAAGGATTCCACATGCCCCAACTAAAGATTGAAGATCCAGCATGCTGCAGCTATGAATGGCACCGCTAAGTAAATAAATTTAGAAAGATGGTAACAATAACCCGGTGTACGAGACAGCAAAAGAGACACTGATGTATAAAACAGTCTTATGGACTCTGTGGGAGAGGGAGAGGGTGGGAAGATTTGGGAGAATGACATTGAAACATGTAAAATATCGTGTAAGAAACAAGTTGCCAGTCCAGGTTCGATGCACGATACTGGATGCTTGGGGCTAGTGCACTGGGATGACCCAGAGGGATGGTATGGGGAGGGAGGAGGGAGGAGGGCTCAGGATGGGGAACGCATGTATACCTGTGGCAGATTCATTTTGATATTTCGCAAAACTAATACAATTATGTAAAGTTTAAAAATAAAATAAAATTAAAAAAAAATGCCACTGGCATCCAAAGAATTAGGGTCAGGATGAGGGTATGGATCAAGGTGCTTGTGTGTGTGTATTCAGTGCACACATGTGTACAAGAGAAGTTTGGGAAAAACAAAAGGTAATGTGGCCTCCTAATGAGAGCGCATGTCGAATATCCCCCATGCTATGAGTAATCTGTTAACCTAACTGATGGGCCAGAGATACAGTAGTGCACAGGCATCAGGGTCAGGTAGACTTGGGTTGAAAGAGGGTTCCAGCACTCAAAAGCTCTCACCCTGCAAAAGTCACCACCTCCCAAGCTTCAGCGTCCTCCTCTGAAAGTAAGAATGTCAACAGTACTAACCTCGTGAGTGTTATCAGAGGACCCCCTGAGACAATGCCCCTGGCAGGTACCTGACTTGCAGTCTTGCTCTCAGAATGGATGCTAGCCACCATTATTTGTGAGTGTTCTACTTTTGCTCTTGAAGTTACTCATCCAGCTGGCAGTCAGTGAGATGAGTAACTTCTGAACCGGGACTTTTTCATATCATATTTCTTCGCTCCCTGCCACCCCCAGCCCAGTTTCCAGGACCCCAGCATAATGCCATGTTTTATCATATTATCCCAGTGATTTTTAGCTGTATGTTGAGTGCCTATTACAGAAAGACACACAAAGGGGAGAAAGAAAGGGGGTTGGGGTTGGGGCTGAGACATATGGGGTGCATCAAAGGGCCGCCAGACAGCTGGTGAGCAGGGAAACACTCCTGGGTGCTGGGTCTTAATTAGCTGACAGGTGGGTCAAGGCTTGGAAGAGGTGGGAAACAGTATGTTGTTTACTGCCAGAATGAGAGGCTGCCCCAGGCCAGGTTCCCTAACACTCCCACTCCTCCTGGCTGAGTTAGTACAAGTGAAGATGGTGCTCCCCTTCACCTTGCAGAAGCCCTGGGCAAAGGGAAGAGGAGCTTTGCAGAACAGATTTGATAATTACAACTTCCAAGAAAGGCTCTGAGCCACTTTGCCTTCAGCTTGCACTCCACTTCCTCCGGTCACATTTTCCCCGACACTAAAATACAGCTGGGAAAGACAGTTCGGTGCCCTCACAGTCGCTGTGGCTTCCTCAAGCCACGGCCTGCTCTTTGATGAGCCTGCGGGGCTGTAATTCTCATCACCTGACATTTATGGGAGGCGGCATATTAGCAAAAGGCTTTACAGCCATTTTTATGAGGGCTGCCTCCCTGAGACCTGTCAGGTATAATCACCCAGGCCAAGCAGAAGGAAAGAGCAAAGACACGCAAGTAATGGCTCTGGGCCCCTGGCCCACAGAGCGCCCACAACGGAGCCCACAGGTGCCACATTTCTTCTATTGCGTGTCACGGCTGATTGGTTTGTCCTCCTAGCCCCGGCAGCTGTCAGTCATCCTCTGCCACCTCCAACTCATCAGCTGGTCCTGAAGCTGCAAATCCCAAAGGCACCTCCTGTCCATCCATTTCTGCCCATCGCCACGGCACCACTCTGGTCCAGCCTGCCTCCCACACAGCCCCCACCTAGCTCTGCCTCCTAGTCTTTTTTTTTTTTTTAAGATTAAAAAATAATTTGTTAAGGCTTCTTTGAATTTGTTACAATATTGCTTCTGTTCTATGCTTTGTTTTTTTAGCCCTGAGGCATGTGGGATTTCAGCTCCCCTCCAGGGATTGAACTCTCATCCCCTGCATTGGAAGACAAAGTCTTAACCACTGGACCACAAGGGAAGAAGTCACATGCCTCCTAATCTTGCCCCCTGCCCTAACTTGGGAGACAGAGTGATCTTCTAGATGTTCACTTATTTCTTTCCTGTACATACCTTGTAAACTTTCTGCTATAAGTATTGCTACTCCAGCTTTCATTTGATTTCTATTTGCATGAAATACCTTCTCCCATCTCCTTACTTTCAGTCTGTAAGTACCCCTAGGTCTGAGGTGGGTCTCTTGTGGACAGCATGTATTCAGGTCTTGTTTTTGTATTCACCCAGCCAGTCTATGTCTTTTGGTTGGTGCATTTAATCCATTTACATTTAAGGTAATTATCAGTATGTATGATCCTATTACCATTTTCTTAATTGTTTTGGTCTGTAAAGCTTTTGATTTCTCCATCAAATTTGAACAGAGTTTTGCTGGGTAGATTATTCTTGGCTGTAAGTTCTTCCCTTTCATTACTTTAAATATATCATCCCACTCCCTTCTGACTTGCAGAGTTTCTGTTGAGAAATCAGCTGAGAACCTTATGGGAGTTCCCTTATATGTTACTTGTCATTTTTCCTTTGTTGCTCTTAACATTTTATCTTTCTTTTTATCACTTTGATTACTGTGTCTTGGTGTGTTCCTCCTTTGGTTTATTCTTCCTGGAACTCTCTGCAGTTTTTGGATATGGTTGACTACTTCCTTTCCTGTGTTAGGAAAGTTTTCAGCTATTATCTCTCCAAATATTTTCTCAGGTCCCCCCCCTCTCTCTCTCTGGGACCCCTACAATGTGGATGCTGGTACATTCAGTGTTGTTCCAGAGGTCTCTTAGGCTGTCTCCATTTTTTATTTTTCATTCTTTTTTCTATATTCTGTTTTGCAGCAATGATTTCTACCATTATGTCTTCCAGGTCACTTCTCTGTTCTTCTGCATTAATTATTCTGTTAGTGATTCCTCTAGTGTATTGTTTACCTCTCTTTGTTGGCTCTTTAGTTCTTCGGTAAAATTTCTTGCATATTCTCCATTTTTTTCCCCAAAATCCTATATCATCTTCACTATCATTGTTCTGAATTCTTTTTCTGGAAGGTCGTCTATCTCCACTTCATTCAGTTGTTTTTCTGGGGTTTTATCTTGTTCCTTCATCTGGAACATAATCCTCTGCATTTTCACTTTAACTTTCTGATTATGTTTTTGTTCTGGAGACTCAGTTGTAGTTCTTCTTGCTTCTTGTCTGCCCTCTAGTGGAAAAGGCTATCTAAAAGGCTTGTTCAAGTTTCCTGATGGGAGGGACTGGTGGTGGGAAAAACTGGGTGTTGCTCTGGTGGGCAGGGCTGCAATCAGTAAAACTTTAATCCAATGTCTGCTGATGGGTGGGGCTGTGCTCCCTCCCTGTTAGTTGCTTGGCCCTGGAGTCTATAGCCTCTGCTGCTGCTGCTGCTGCTAAGTTGCTTCAGTTGTGTCTGACTCTGTGCGACCTAAGCTAGGGCTAATGACGTCTTCCAGTAGGGCCCACACCAATGGGCACTTCCCAGAACTGCTGCTGCCAGTTCCCCTGTCCCTGTGGTGAGCCACTGCCACCCCATGCCTCTGCAGAAGACCCTTCAACACCAGCAGGGAGGTCTGGTTCAGTCTCTTGTGGTATCACTGCTCCTTTCCCCTGGGAGATCCAACCAGTCCACTCTGAAGGAGATCAGCCCTGGGATTTCTTTGGAAGGAATGATGCTAAAGCTGAAACTCCAGTACTTTGGCCACCTCATGTGAAGAGTTGACTCATTAGAAAAGACTCTGATGCTGGGAGGGATTGGGGGCAGGAGGAGAAGGGGACAACAGAGGATGAGATGGCTGGATGGCATCACTGACTCGATGGATGTGAATCTGGGTGAACCCCGGGAGTTGGTGATGGACAGGGAGGCCTGGCGTGCTGTGATTCATGGAGTCGCAGAGTTGGACACGACTGAGCGACTGAACTGAACTGAATGTGCACAAGATTTTGTGTGTACCCTTCAAGAATGATGTCCTCATCCCCTCAGTCCTCTGAGAGTCCTGCAATCAAATCTCACTGGCCTTCAAAGTCCCATCCCCTGGGAATTCCTAGTCCCTTTTTGAACCCCCAGGCTGAGAAACCTGATGGGGGCCTAGACCCTTTACAACAGAGGGAGAACTTCTTTGGTATTCCTACTCTCCAGTGTGTGGGTTGTCCACCCAGTGGGTATGGGATTTGATTTCGTTATGACTGCACCCCTCCTACCATCTCAGTGCAGTTTCTCCTTTGTCTTTGGATGTGGGTTATCTTTTTTTGGTGGATTCCAGCATCCTGCTGTCTATAGTTGTTCAATAGCTAGTTGCAATTTTGGTGCTCTCACAGAAGGAGATGAGTGCACATCCTTCTACTCCACCATCTTGAACCAATCCTAAGCCTTACGATACTTTTGGGAAAGTCTATTGTAAATTCTAAGACAAAAAGGTCCTACTGAGAGAATAATCTTTTAAAAACAAAAACAGCGATGCTTCAACAGCTTCCTCTATTGCTAAGATTTACTCAGAAGAAAATCCAAGTTCCTTTGCAGACTGCAGGGTCCCTCCATGACGCAAGTCCCTCCCCTCCCCTCTGGCCTTCCCTCCATGCTGACCCCTGCTCCCACACCAAGTTCAGGGACCCAGCAAGCAGGTTTATACTCACTACTCAGTCTTCTCACAGAGCTCTAGGCTCTTCTCTCAGCTGGTTTTGTCTCAACCTTCCAGTCTCAGCTCACATGTCACCTTCCAGCTCCCCAAGTCTTAAATTGCCTGTTAAGTGCTTTCAGAGCCCACTGAACAAACTTTAAATGTCTCTCTCTCTATTTTTTAACATGAACATACTGCTTTATTTACTTTTGGCTGTGCTGGTCTTTGTTGCTTCACATAGGCTTTCTCTAGTTGTGGTGCGTGGGCTTCTTTCTGTGGTGGCTTTTCTTGTGGAACACAGGCTCTAGGCACACAGGCTTCAGGAGTTGCAGCATGCAGACTCAGTAATTGTGACTTGCTGGCTCCAGGGCATGCAGGCTTCAGCAGTTGTGGCTCTTGGGCCCTAGAGTGTGCAGGCTTCAGTAGTTATGGCATGCTAAATGTTTCTTATATGCTGACTTACACACAGTCTGTCTCCTTTGCTAGAATGTACATCCCAAAGCAGAACCTGGACGTGTATTTCTCACTGTTACACTAATCCCTAGCACCATCGGCACAGGGTGTAGGCAAAGTATACTTACACACAGTAAATACGTATTGAAAATTAAATGAAAGGATGAAGCAATCCACCGAAAAGCCGATCCTCCTCTCAAACTCCCCGCTAGTCTTCATCATAACCGGTAGAGGGCAGCAAAGATCCTGTGTTATCTGACTTCTGAGGTTTCCACCAGAAACCAGAAAACGTACCCTCCTTTGCCAAATAGCAGCCTCAGATTTATCAGGAATCTTGGGGAAATGTTTCGCCTTAAACTTTCTTTCCTCTCCTTATTCCTGAAGCCCTCTTTTCTCTGAGCCATTTACAGATTTTTTTTTTTTTTTAAGATTTCAGGGACAATGATCCTTAGAAATGAAAGCAGATGTTGTATTGACCAATGGCCTGGAGCCTTACCTTCCTGCCAGACGAGTTAGTGTGGAAAAAAGACACTCCTGTCATAGCTGACAGCTGTGTGGGTCTTAAGGATTTAGGCTCTCCCTTATGGTGTTTGGGAAGGAGCAGGTACCAGCTAGACAGCTGCTGTTTATGTTTTGAGCACTTGTAAAAGCAGGTTGTATGTGTGCGTTTCTAGCTCTGTCTTCCATGTGGATCTGTTTCTGCTTATTCCATCTTCCCTTCTTCTTTAACAATCTCCTACCCGGAGCGGGAACCTCAGCATCTGCTGCCTTTGTGGGTTCCTTCACCGAGAATGCACCCTGAATCCAGGTGAGTCAGCAGTAGAATCGGCAACCACACAATCCCAGGATGGTGTTTTCATTTGATCTCTGCCCCCACCCCCTCCAAAATAGGTACTGAGACTTATGACTTTCCAGGGCTTCTCTGACAGCCAGATGGTAAAGAATCTGCCTGCAATGCAGGAGACCCTGGTTCGATTCGTGGGTCAGGAAGATCCACTGGACAAGGGATAGGCTACCCGCTTCAGTATTTGGGGGCTTCCCTTATGGCTCAGCTGGTAAAGAATCTGCCTGTGATGCAGGAGACCCTGGTTCGATCCCTGAGTTGGGAAGATCCCTGGAGAGGGGAAAGGCTACCCACTCCAGTATTATGGCCTGGAGAATGATTTATGACTTACCAAGCCTGGGTAAGGTGCTCTGTGCTCTGTGGTTCAAGTACAGGTACAATTTGATTGAAAGACTCAAGAGGGAGGCAGAGTTCCTCAACCTCAGTGCCACTGACATTCTGGACTGGATAATTCTTTGTTATGAGAACATTCTAGGATTTTGGCAACCTCCCTGGCCTGTCCTCATCAGATGCAGGTAGCACCCACCTGTAAGCTGTGATGACCAAACATGTTTTCAAACAATGCAAAATGTCCCCTGGGGACATGTTCCTACCATTTCAATCTTGAAAGCCATTCTTTTGAGGATCATGGTGGCAATCTTTTGGAGTGTCTTTCCAGCCTGAGTCCATGACCCCTTTCTCCTACCTTTGCTCCTCCCTATCCTGTGCATGCGTGCTGTGACCCCAAAGTCTATGGACCAGGCAGATCGGACATCTGACCCAACTTAGGTCTCAGCTTCTTTCCTTTGGGAATTTGAAACTAGGACCCAGGGACTGAGTACCACCTGGGTTCTTCAGGGGCACAAATCTCTAACTCAAATTTAGAAGATGTAGGCAGATGTATGATGATGTGGGGAACATGAAACAGGCATCCTACTGCAGAGATAAGAATGAAATAACCACAAGGGAGGGGGAGGCAGGACAAATTAGAAGGTAGGGATTAACATACACACACTACCATATATGAGACTGATAGCCAGAAAGGACCTACTGTATAGGTAGGAAATGCTACTCAATATTTTGTAATAATCTATAAAAATCTGAAAAGGAATATATAGAGATATATGTGTATTTTGTATGTGTAACTAAATCACTGTGCCATACACCTGAGACTAACAACATTGTAAATCAACTATATTTCAATTTAAAGATAAAATCAAATAAACTACAGAGAAACCCAGAGGGAAGAGGCAGAGAGAAGGTGCCTCGTCCCGGCCCTTTCTGGTTCTAGTACTTCCTAAGGATAGGCTCAACTTCCTGCCTTGGATAGGAAGTACATTGGTAACTGTTAATAATTCCTCTTTTGTGCTAGGACAGTTTTTGTTTGTTTATTTCTGAGTCCTAACTAGTACATTCTCTGTAATCTAGAAGTCAAGTCATAATCAGAAAACATCAGGGATCCAGGCAGTTGGGGGAGAGGTAGCTGACCCACCTCTCCACTCCGTGTGCTCTGTCCTTCTTTCTCTACCAAATGGCTTCCTCACTCTCTCTGTGGAGTTTTTCTTGCCTTGGCCTTGGCTCGTTCGTGGCCTTGTGTGCCACAGCCTCAACTCAACTTCTGGTGGTGCATTCGCTAACAGCAAACCCAGGCCAGTTTCTTGGTTCAGATTTCTGAGCAAGAGAGTCTGATTGGCTCATGTGGCAAAATACTATCAGCTGCCCATTCCACAGTCATCTCTCCCAATCAGTTTTGCTCAAGTGAACAACCCCAGGTGATGAATCAGAATTGGTTTGTTAAGGGCGATGATATGTAAAAGAAATCCTCCTGAGGAGCTTATGGAAAGAATCTTATTCTTGATATAAGAGGGCAAAGCCCAAGGAGGAGCCAGTCCATCCCCTTCCTGCACACTTTGGATATGTCATGTGAGGGCATGATATATCAAGCCGCTGTGGCAGCCATTTTGCAACCATGAAGTAAAACCTAGAGACCTAGAGAGAAGAGGCCTTTGACATCCTTGAGCTGACAAATTAACAACCCTGGAGCCATGTACCTTTAAACTTCTTGTTACATGAGATAATTAGGTATCCTTACAGTTTAAGCTACTTTGACTCTGGTGTCCTGTTACATGAAGCCAAAGGATCCTGACTGATACAATATAGCTCATCTTTTCAGACCAGGTCACTCAGGTCCCAGGTCACTAGCTGGCTATCCTGTAGATTCACTGTCTCGGAGTCACACACCTACCTCCAATCCATGTGTTTATTCCCCTGCTCCAAACTTCTATGAAATTTCTTTAACCTGCAGAAAAGTTGAAGAAATAATACAGTGAACACCAAAATATCCCTCACCTAAGATTCACCAGTTGTTAATATATGCAGCTAAATGCTACATATGTTCATTGTATATTTCCATATATTTGGGGGTGTTTATTTTCACTGAACCATTTGAAAGGAAGTTAGAGAGCTTATGAAACTTCATCCTGAAGTATTTCAGCAATTATCTCCTAAGAAACAAGGACATTGTCCTATATAACTAAGTTGTAATTATAGTAGATTCAATACATATTGTTATTCTATGATATAAAAATCTTACTAAATTTTTTGTTTTTGCTTTTTTCTAGTCCCCTTTATTCTACAAAAGCTTTTTTTTTTTTTTTTGGTCTTTCCTGTCACTGACTTTCAGTTCAGTTCTTTTATAGAATGTTCCATAATTTGGATTATCCAGTTGCTTCTTCAGAATTAGATTTACGTAAAGATTTTTAGCAAAAACTCTACAGAGGTGATGTTGGGTCCCTCTCAGCACATCACAGGAGGCACAGGAACCCACTGTGCCCTATTACTGGTCTTGCTGTTTAAACAGTTGATTAAGGTGCTGTCTGCCAGAATGCTCCACTGTAAAGGCATCTTTTCAAACTTTATATAATTAATAAGTAATCTGTGGGATAACACTTTGAGGGTATCTTGTTTCCCAACAGCTTTCACCCGATGTTTTAGCAGCCATTCATAAACCTTGCCTGAATCAACTATTATATCAGTGATTACAAAAATCACTTTTTAAAATATTTTATTATTTCCTCTACATTAACTGGCATTCTATTTAAGAGCTTTCTCTCCCCTCACACTCAATTTTCTTGAGTATTATTATGAACTTGGATTTTTCATTACCACTAATTTTCAATTTTCAAGTTGCCCCCCTTCAAGCAGGGAGCCCCTTCTAGCTGGTCTCTGTCCTTCAGACATGACCCCATCAATGTCTGAGCACTTCTTTGCTCTCTAGCAGAGGAAGCCCCGAGTTCATTTGGTACTTTCCAGACCTGGAATCAGCCTTTCTACAAGAAGGCCTTAATCCTTTTAATGAAAAGTAGTTCATAGAAAGCAAGAATTGGGTGCTTATAGAGTGCTCATTGCTATTGAAGTGTCATGGTGTCTAGGTCCTGTCAGTAGACATAGCCAAGAAGTATGTTTGATTTTAAATAATGAATTTATCTTGATCCCCAACTCCAACTGGGCTTCCCTGATAGCTCAGTTGGTAAAGAATCCACCTACAATGCAGGAAACCCCGGTTTGATTCCTGGGTCAGTTAGATCTGCTGGAGAAGGGATAGGCTACCCACTCCAGTATTCTTGGGCTTCCCTTGTGGCTCAGCTGGTAAAGAATCCACCTGCAATATGGGAGATCTGGGTTCAATCCCTGGGTTGATCATCTGGAAAAGAGAAAGGCTACCCACTCCAGTATTCTGGCCTGGAGAATTCTATGGACAGAGTCCATGGGGCCACAAAGAGTCAGACACAACTGAGCGACTTTCACTTTCCAACTCCAATCCAGCACCAGAAGATTTTTCTTCTTTTCCTCCAGTTCATATTTTTATCTCCTTTCTCTTACAGTGAGAACCTAGTTTTCAATCCAACATCAATATATTTATTAATACTCACTTGCTCCTCCCTACAGTACACCCAAGAGTCAGAATGCCTGTTCTCAGTACCTTTATCAAACATAGACCTACTCATAAGTTCCAGATTGTTTGTGGCACTTTTTTTAATCCCTAGAATACAGCCCACTAAAGGTAACAAGGTCTGTTAAAAACCTTTAAACCTTGAAATAGATTCATTTGTTTCTCTTTGTACTCAATGTTGCTGCTGCTGCTGCTAAGTCGCTTCAGTCGTGTCCGACTCTGTGTGACCCCATAGACTGCAGCCCAACAGGCTCCCCGTCCCTGGGATTCTCCAGGCAAGAATACTGAAGTGGGTTGCCATTTCCTTCTCCAATGCATGAAAGTGAAAAGTGAAAGTGAAGTCGCTCAGTCGTGTCTGACTCTTTGCGACCCCATGGACTGCAGCCTACCAGGCTCCTCCATCCATGGGATCTTCCAGGCAAGAGTACTGGAGCAGGGTGCCATCGCCTTCTCCAATACTCAATGTTAGGGTTCTCCTAATATATTGATTTATTTTTTTGTGATAGTGGGCTTAATTTTTTCCAGTTTTATTAACATATAACTGATATATAACATTTGAAAGTTTAAGGTGTACAGCATAATGATTTGGTATATGTATATACTGTGATATGATTACCACAGTAAACTTAATTAATATCTGTAACAAAACTACAAAATGCTTTACAAGTTTGTATGTCATCCTTGTGCAGGGGCCATGCTAATCATCTCTTCATTATTTCAATTTTAGTATATGTGCCACTGAAGTGAGCACTAATTGTATTATTTTGCATATGTAAAACAGCAGCATGGTTCAAAAGTCAAAACTATATTAAAATATAACTCAGAGAAGTTTTCTTCAACCCTGTACATAGCCAATTTTATTAGTTTCTTGTTTATCCTTTAATTGCAAAAATAATCAAATGTATACGTACATACACACACATATCTCATTTTGCCTTCTATTCAAATGGTAGCACACTATATACACTCCTCTCTGCACCTTATTTTTTTCACTTCATATTGTTTTATGTTATACACATGCAAGTGTTTTATAGCACTTGTATCTCACTTATTTGCTCTCTCAAATGTATTTGGTATTTCAGTTCAGTTCAATTGCTCAGTCGTGTCCAACTCTTTGTGACCCCATGGACTGCAGCACACCAGGCCTCCCGGTCCATCACCAACTCCTGGAGCTTCCTCAAACTCATGTCCATCTAGTCAGTGTGCCATCCAACCATCTCATCCTCTGTTGTTCCCTTCTCCTCATGCCTTCAATTTTTCCCAGCATCAGGGTCTTTTCCAATGAGTCAGTTCTTCACATCAGGTGGCCATAGTATTGGAGTTTCAGGACTCCAATATGAATAATGAATATTCAGGACTGATTTCCTTTAGGATTGACTTTAGGATTTGGTATTTAGAAAGGTTTTATTTTTATGGTTACTTTTATAAAGCTAAAATAATTCAGTCTCCAACCCCACCTTAATTTTGTTATTTTCTAATGGTTCCCTAACAGTACTGAAATCGGTCAACACTTTCTTTTCCTCTCTCATCTCTATCCACCAGCATCTTATTGCAATAAATATCCTTTACCCCTATTAGCAACAAGTATATTCAATAAGTATATTCTATATTCTATCTCTCTTATCATTCTTCCCTTTTAATTATTGTATAATATCTTCTTTGCCTGAGCATGTACTCTTCTTACAACCATCATAGTTTTATGAGTAAATATATACTTAATGCTCACATCAGTCTTTATGCCAATGTCTTTTCATTCTCTAAAAAGCCTTTCTTCAGTAAATTCATGGGAGCAGTGTTCTCTGTTTCTTTCATGTTCATCATTTGTGCACTGTTAGCTGGATATAAAATCTTTGGCTGATGTTTTCTTTCCTTGAATATCTTCAATATGTTACACTATTTCTTCTGGAATAAAGTCTGAAGACAATTATTTCTTTCCCATCAAGGTGACTTGATATTTTGACTAGATACCCAAATGATATTTTCTTTCTTGTAATGTCCAGAAGTTTGAGAATATACCTTGACATTAGTCATTCTGGATTAATTTTCCTAGGTAGTAGTATCAAATCTCTTTTTATCTCAGGAAAAATTTTCTTAAAAGTTTGCTTTTTAAATTTAAATTACTTTTAAATTTCTACTGCTTTTTTCTTCCTTGTGTGTCTTCTATTATATATGGCTTGTTCATTTGTTTGTTTACCTTCTACATCCATCACTTCCTTTCAGATCTCTTTGATTTGTTGGAATTCCCTCCTTTTCACCTACTGTTTATTTAAAGGTGTTATAATGTATTTACTCACTTCTATTTTTCCAATTTTAATCTCCATTTCTCAAATGATTAATATTAATGCTAATTGGGAGTTCTCCTACATTTCTGAGAGTCTCTAATTCTGATTTATATACTTCTTTCCTGTCTAATATGATTTTATTAGTTTTTTTTTAGCTCATTTTGAAATAGTTAAATTTTTCATGTCTTATAAGCATGTCTTCCTTGTATATTTTCATTGTTAGAATGTTAGTAGACTCTTTTTTCTTTTTTTTTTTTTTTTGGCAATGACTTAGTGTTGGATTTTTTCTAGTTTTATTGAGATACAATTGACATAGAACATTGTATAATTTTAAGGTGTACAATGATTTGATATACTTATATATTGCAAAATGATCATCACAATAAAGTTAGTTAACACATCTGACAATGTTTGATTTGAACACAATCTTATTCAATTATTCATTTTTATAGGAATTTAGTTTTTCCTTTATGAAGGAAGGGTGAACCAGGGGTAACTTTTCTGGCTTCATTATTCTAGATTTCCTTCTTCTGGTGTCCTTAACAAGAATTTTTTTAATGGCCTTTTATACATTCTGAGATGTAGTTCCTCTGCTCCTTTATCTAGACTTTCTTTTTCCTTTACTTCTGTTATCCCATACTTGCTCATTTGGATTCTACTCTCAGAAGTCTTCTTTTGTTGTAAGGTTTTCTTCTGAAAAGGAGCTTTGTAATTAAGTTGAAGTTCAAAGAGCCAAAACCATCACAGCTACTTTACACCTTATCTGGGACCCCATACCCCCCATCTTTACTGAAGTGTAGAAACGCCCTCCCAGTCCCAGAAGTTGTTCTCAGACTGGTCTACTCTGATTTTCAGTGAGCCAGAAATGGTATGGACCTAACAGAAGCAGAAGATATTAAGAAGAGGTGACAAGAATACACAGAACTATACAAAAAAGATCTTCATGACCCAGATAACACAATGGTATGATCACTCATTTAGAGCCAGACATCCTACAGTGCAAAGTCAAGTGGGTCTTAGGAAGCATCACTACGAACAAAGCTAGTGGAGGTGATGGAATTACAGTGGAGCTATTTCAAATCCTAAAAGATGATGCTGTGAAAGTGCTGCACTCAGTTCAGTTCAGTTCAGTCGCTCAGTCATGTCCAATTCTTTGCGACCCCATGAACCACAGCACGCCAGGCCTCCCTGTCCATCACCAACTCCCGGAGTCCACCCAAACCCATGTCCGTTGTGTCGGTGATGCCATCCAACCTTCTCATCCTCTGTCGTCCCCTTCTCCTCATGCCCTCAATCTTTCCCAGCATCAGGGTCTTTTCAAATGAGTCAGCTCTCTGCATCAGGTGGCCAAAATATTTGAGTTTCAGCTTCAACATCAGTCCCTCCAATGAACACCCAGGACTGATCTCCTTTAGGATGGACTGGTTGGATTTCCTTGCAGTCCAAGGGACTCTGAAGAGTCTTCTCCAACACCACAGTTCAAAAGCAGCAATTCTTCTGTGCTCAGGTTTCTTTATAGTCCAACTCTCACATCCATACATGACTACTGGAAAAACCATAGCCTTGACTAGATGGACCTTTGTTGGCAAAGTAATGTCTCTGCTTTTTAATATGCTGTCTACGTTGGTGATAACTTTCCTTCCAAGGAGCAAGCGTCTTTTAATTTCATGGCTGCATTCACCATCTGCAGTGATTTTGGAGCCCCAAAAAATAAAGTCAGCCACTGTTTCCACTATTTCCCCATCTATTTGCCATGAAGTGATGGCAAAAACAAGACCGGGAGCGGACTGTGGCTGAGATCATGAACTCTATATTGCCAAATTCAGACTTAAATTGAATAAAGTGGGGAAAACCACTAGACCATTCAGGTATGACCTAAATCAAATCCCTTATGACTATACAGTGGAAGTGAGAAATAGATTTAAGGGACTAGATCTGATAGATAGAGTGCCTGATGAACTATGGATGGAGGTTCGTGACATTGTACATGAGACAGGGAGCAAGACCATCCCCAAGAAAAAGAAATGCAAAAAAGCAAAATGGCTTTCTGAGGAGGCCTTACAAATAGCTGTGAAAAGAAGGGAAGCAAAAAGCAAAGGAGAAAAGGAAAGATATACCCATTTGAATGCAGAGTTCCAAAGAATAGCAAGGAGAGATAAGAAAGCCCTCAGCAATCAATGCTGCACTCAATATGTCAGCAAATTTGGAAAATTCAGCAGTGGCCTGGAAAAGTTCAGTTTTTATTCCAATCCCATAAAAAGGCAATGCCAAAGAATTCTCAAACTACCGCACAATTGCACTCATCTCACATGCTAGCAAGGTAATGCTCAAAATTCTCCAAGCCAGGCTTCAACAGTACGTGAATCATGAACTTCCAGATGTTCAAGTTGGATTTAGAAAAGGCAGAGGAACCAGAGATCAAATTGCCAACATCCGTGGATCATAAAAAAAAGCAAGAGAGTTCCAGAAAAACATCTACTTCTGCTATATTGCCTATACCAAAGCCTTTGACTGTGTGGATCACAACAAACTGTGGAAAATTCTTCAAGAGATGGGAATAACAGACCACTTTACATGCCTCCTGAGAAATGTGTATGCAGGTCAAGAAGCAACAGTTAGAAGTGGACATGAAACAACAGACTGGTTCTAAATTGGGAAAGGAGTACGTCAAGGCTGCATATGGTCACCCTGCTTATTTAACTTATATGCAGAGTACCTCATGCAAAATGCTGGGCTGGATTAAGCACAAGCTGGAATCAAGATTGCTGGGAAAAATATCATTAACCTCAGATATGCAGATGACACCACCCTTATGGCAGAAAGCAAAGAAAAACTAAAGGGCCTCTTGATGAAAGTGAAAGAGGAGAGTGAAAAAGTTGGCTTAAAACTCAACATTCAGAAAACTAAGATCATGGCATCTGGTCCCATCACTTCATGGCAAATAGATGGGGAAACAGCAGAAACCATGAGACTTTATTTTCTTGAGCTCCAATATCACTGCAGATGGTGACTCCAGCCATGAAATTAAAAGACACTTGCTCCTTATAAGAAAAGTTATGACCAACGTAGACAGCATATTAAAAAGCAGAGACATTACTTTGCCAACAAAGGTTCATCTAGTCAAAGCTATGAGTTTTCCAGTAGTCATGTATGGATATGAGAGTTGGACTATAAAGAAAGCTGAGCTCTGAAGAATTGATGGTTTTGAATTGTGGTGTTGGGGAAGACTGTTGAGAGTCCCTTGGACTGCAAGAAGATCTAACCAGTCCATCCTAAAGGAAATCAGTCCTGAATATTCATTGGAAGGACTGATGCTAAAGCTGAAACTCCAATACTTTGGCCACCTCATGCAGAGAGCTGACTCATTGGAAAAGACCCTGATGCTGGGAAAGATTGAGGGCACGAGGAGAAGGGAACAACAGAGGATGAGAAGGGAACAACAGAGGATGAGATGGTTGGATGGCACATCGACTAGATGGACATGAGGTTGAGTAAGCTCTGGGAGTTGGTGATGGACAGAGAAGCCTGGTGTGCTGCAGTCCATGGGGTTGCAAAGAGTTGGACACGATTGAGCGACTGAACTGAACGGAACTAGTGCCAATCTTAAGAGCTCTCCTGTTCTCAGGTCTGTCAGATACCTCACGGCTTCCTCCTGCACAGACCCTGATACGATGTGGGTCTTGAACTATTGGTAGTTTTCCTCCATCTGCTCATACTTTGAGGTTCATGAGAATATCCTTTTCATCTAGAACAAAAATTTGAAAAAGTAAATGTCAATCAAGAAGGAATTGGCTTAAAAATGTAGTATAATGTCATTGTAGTTATTAATAAGGTGAAATCAATGGTCAATTTTATGTAACAATATGAAAAGCAGTATATAATATATTGTTAAATAGGAGATACAAAGTTTTTATATTATGACATAATTAATTTTTTTTTTAATATATATTTTTAGGGCTTCCCTGGTGGCTTAGTGGTAAAGAATCTGCCAGCCAACTCAGGAGACATGGGTTCAATCCCTGATCTGGGACGATCCCACTTGCGGAGTACCTAAGCCTGCACCACAACTATGGAGCCTGTGTTCTAGAGCCTGGGAGTGGCAACTACTGGGCCCACAGCCCACAACAACTGAGGTCCGTGTGCTCCAGAGTCCATACTCTGCAACAAGAGAAGCTGCCTGCAATGAGAAGCCTGCACACAGCAACTAGAGCACAGGTCCTGTTCACTGCAACTAGAGAGAAGCCCACGTAGCAACAAAGACCCAGCAGAGCCAAAAATAAGTAAATAAAAATAAAATATTATATATATTTTTTAATGTTAAGACTATATATATGTATATATTAGTGTAAAAGATGCCTAGAAAAAGGAACACCCATTTATTCAGGTACTGGTGGGAGGAAGCTATGTCTACTTTATACATATGAGTTGTACAGATAACTAGTATTAGATTCTTTTATTGAGCTTAGGTTGGCCCGTAGATCTGGTCAAGAAGGGCTCTTACCTTGGACCTCATTTGTGAGAGAGTCTGATGATCACGAACACACAGTGAAACGGTAAGCTTGTTAAAGACCCTATGAGATTGGGTACCCACGATGACACAGAGTAGCCGTCGTCCTAAACATCCACACTCATGACTAATACCATTTAGGTTGCAGAAAATGCTTCTCCACATCTCTTGCTCTCTGTTCTGAAAGCAAAAGGTACCTTAATCAAATGTCAAGAAGAATTGTGAGTTGTCCTGCTGCCAACAGCATAGAAGGACACTGCTTAGGAGAGTAAGGAGAATTTGAGCTGTGGAAGCATTTAGGTAAGGGAAAAGACAAATTAATTCACTTGTCAAATCCTTCCTCTCAGATGTCATGAATGCTATAGATTCTTGCATGATAAAGTATCGTTTCCCAGGAGTACTGAGCGTCTACTTTCTTGCTTTCTTCAAGTTCCAGCTTGTAGACCTGTAAGCACTCATAAATAAATGCAGTATTTTCAATAATTACATATGGCAGCCAGAGAACATTTTACAATATTAAACAACATTATCCTTATATCGCGCTTCCCTGGTAGCTCAGTGATGAAGAGTTCACCTGCCAATACAGGAGACATGGGTTCACTCTTCTGGGTCAGGAAGGTCCCCTGGAGTAGGCAACCACTCCAGTATTCTTGTCTGGGAAATCCCATGGATGGAGGAGCCTGGTGGGCTACAGTCCATAGGCTCCCGAAGAGTCAGACACAACTGAAGCGACTAAACAACAATCTTTATATCATGTTTATATATACTCCAGATATAACATGTTTGAGCATATATAGCAATTTTTGGCATTAGAAACTGATGGATATTGAATATAAAAATTATAAATAATTTTATGCTTATGAGAATATAAGCTATAATGACATTTTAAAACTATAGTAAAAACTAAGCTTTATTTGAATAAGTTTTGTTTAAATTGTTATGACCAATCATTATTAAATTTTGTTTTTAATTTTAATAGATTATTTTAGAAGAAAAATGACTTTTTGAGAAAAGGAGGTCCCTATTCTGTGAGAGACAAAAAATAGGAAAAATAATTTTAATTTTCAATATTTTACTACTACTACTACTAAGTCGCTTCAGTCATGTCCGACTCTGTGCAATCCCATGGACTGCAGCCCACCAGGCTTATCCACCCATGGGATTCTCCAGGCAAGAACACTGGAGGTCATTTCCTTTAATTGTATTTTTGATGATATATATCAAAGAACCTTTTGAATATAATTACATTTTATCTTTTAATTCTATAGATCATTGAAAATGAGAACAAGTTGAGACTGGGATAGAAACACAAACATGAAAGTAAGGCTCAGAAAAGTAAGGACTGAAAAGATATTAGAGTATATTCAAAGAGACGGTCTGCTTCATTTTTTAATTTCAGACATTGAAAGTAAACAGGCTTCTGCTGAGCATGACCCACACAGTTCACAAACAGGTATGAAAAGTTCTTTATTTAATATATTTTAGCTACTATGCAAAACAAGGAAATGCACAAGCAAAGTATATTTACCATCCATGACTCAAAAAGATTGAATGAAACACCTATTACTTTATGTTATTTACTAATGAAGTTTTTTTTTTCCCAGTCAAAACAATGAAACGTATGTTTTTTCTATAATATTCACAACACATGCAATTCTGGCCTGCCCATCAGAAGCTAAACAGCAAAAAAATTTGGCAAGTTGATGAGAAATATGAAATCTTCGGATCTTTATTGTTTGTTGGAAAGTGAAGTGATCCTGGGAAAAATCTGTCATATCGTTCTGAAATCATCTGATTGATTCAGGAAAAATGTAAGTTGATTCAAATTATTGGCTATGAATTTTCCATTGAATAAACGGCAGAAAATTTAATATTTCAGATAAAAGCAAAATGTTTTTCAAATAGAGAAAGTAACCACAGAAACTTTTTAATATCTTGAGATGGAAGACCAAAGTATTTTGTTACTATTATTACATATTTCGCGGTCAATTTTCACAATTAGTTTTGGCCAGGGGAACCATTTGTGACTAGAAATACTTAGGTTCTCAATTAAAAGAATACTAAATGTTACCTGTACCAAAAACAAACAAAACCACAGCATATGCAAAAACTAGAACTGAAAAAAAAAAGTCCTAAAGATTAGCAAATAGGGAACTTCTTAGTGGTCGCATGGTTAAGAATCTGCCTTGTAATGTAGGTGACACAGGTTGAATCCTGGTCGGGGAACTAAGCTCCCACATGCCTCAGAGCAACTATCGCGCATGCGGCAACTAGAGAGCCCTTGCACCACAAGCAGACTGCACACGACTCAGTGAAGATCCTGCAGGCTGCAGTGAAGACCCAATGCAGCCAAAAAATAAATGAGTATTTAAAAAAAAACAGCAAATAGTAGTCAACCAAGAAACCAGTAAACACATAAATCCTAATCTTGGAATGATATTCTTAAAGAATAGTCACAAGATTCAATATTTTGTAATAACCTATAATGGAAAAGAATCTGAAAAAAGAATATATAATGTGTGTGTGTATGTGTATGTATATGTACACGTGTGTGTGTGTAACTGAATCACTGTGCTGTACACCTGAAACTAACACAACATGGTAAACCAACTGCAAATTAAAAAAAAAAAGGAATAATCACAGATGTCCATATTTAACCAAGCTTTGTGAGACAATAGCGCAACACCCATAGAAATCAATGGACATTTTCTAGTTGGGTAGAAAAAATTTGATGTCAGAAAACTTTCAAATTTGATGTTAGAATGCAAGATAGATTTTTAAAAAGTTATATACAAATCAGATCAGATCAGTCAGATAATTCAAAATAGTATTAAAAATGAGAAAAGAAATTACACATAGAAGTTTTAACATTAATGACGACTAATTTAACTAGAGTATGCTAGGACAAATCATACTGAACAACTAACATTCATCATGTCCAGTCATGACACAACCATCGCTCAGTTGTGTCCAACTCTTTGCAACCCCATGGACTGTAGCCCACCAGGCTCCTCTGTCCATAGGGATTCTCCAGGCAAGAATACTGGAGTGGGTTGCCACGCCCTCCTCCAGGGGATCTTCCCAACCCAGGGATTGAATCCAAGTCTCCGCATTGCAGACAGATTCTTTATTGTCTGAGCCACCAGGAAAGCCCAAGAATATTGGAGTTGGTAGCCTATCCCTTCTCCAGGAGAACTTCCCAACCCAGGAATCGAACTGGGGTCTCTTGTATTGTAGGTGGATTCTTTATCAGCTGAGCTACCAGGAAAGCCCAACATTCAACGTACATATGGTCAAATTATCAAAAGATAAAAATTGAGGAAGTCAAAAATGAACATTTTATTGGTTTCATGCAGATTGTAAAAAGCTGAACTACAAAAACAACTTTGAACTACAACTTTCGGGCATTGATGGAGAGAACAGTGAGGGCACGCTAATGATAATAGCCACTGGGAAGGAACAAGTGTTTTTTTTGTGAGCCATGGACAATGCATTATTTGAGTTTCTTATTCAGAGATATATTCTCAGCCATATTAAGTGTTAGCATTTTTGGAGCAATTCAGTGATTACATAGGATATTTTCTATATTTGTCCAAATATGAAATATCTTGATTTTAAAAAACACGTCATATTTACCACTAAAACAACTTTCAGACACACAAACAAAAAGTTGACTAAATAAATGCCATTAAAGCAATAAAACTTAATTTACACAAAGTAACAAGATGCACTAGAATTGTACAAGAAATAAAAGATGATCATTAAGTAAAGAGAATGGTAATCTTTAACAAAATGATTATTTTTGAATTTGCAGTGCCCATAGCTATCTTTGAACTGCTGCTTGCTGTCAATAATATTAGCCAAAGCTTGCAGGAACTTCAAAATTCAAACTGATACAAGTTTGGCTCTTTTCCTTTATAAGATGAATTCTTTTTAACTTAGAGAAACTCTTTTCCTTAAACTGAAATAAACTGTATGTGAAGTGTGTAACAAATGTGACATTCCTATAAAATATAGGAAAACAAAAACAAGTAAATATTTTTATGCAAATAAAAATATTTGCATCACTATAAAGAACGTGTATGTGCTCAGTCGTGTCTGACTCTGTGACCCCATGGCCTGTAGCCCGCCAGGCTCCTCTGTCCATGGGATTTTCCAGGCAAGAATACTAGAATGGGTTGCCATTTTCTCCTCCAGGGGAACTTTCAGACCTAGAGATCGAACCCGCATCTCTCGTGTCTCCTGCATTGGCAGGTAGATTCTTTACCACTGTTCCACCAAGCCTTCCCCATAAAAATACTTGCACACAAATAATCTCCAAACTTCTTTTCATTTATTCACTTTGTGTGTGTGTGTGTGCTGCACATGGGCTTTATCTAATTCTGGCAAGCAGGGAGCTACTCTCTCCTTGTGGTGCATGGGTTCTCATTGTGATGGCTTCACTTGCGGAGCAC
Source organism: Bos mutus (assembly GCF_027580195.1). Taxonomy (NCBI): domain Eukaryota; kingdom Metazoa; phylum Chordata; class Mammalia; order Artiodactyla; family Bovidae; genus Bos; species Bos mutus. Next base: position 97,326,601 of record NC_091623.1, on the reverse strand, counting down.
AGGCTCTGGGCGCACAGGCTTCAACAGTTGTAGCATGTGAGCTCAGTAGCTGCGATTTGCTGGCTCTAACTACTGGCTGGCTCTGGGGCACAGGCCTCAGTAGTTGTGGTACATGGGCTCATTTGTTGCAGCTCAAGGGATCCAGAGCACAGACTCAGTAAGAGACATGAGTTCGATCCCTGAGTTGGGACGATCCCCTGGAGGAGGGCATGGCAACCCACTTCAGTATTCTTTTCTGGAGAATTCCATGGACAGAGGAGCCTGGTGGGCTACGGTCCATGGGGTCGCAGAGAGTCGGACATGACTGAAGCAGCTGAGCACACACACACATACACACAGACCAAGGTACAGTGTCAGTTAAATAGAGATTTGAATAAATCATAGAAAATATTGCCAATTTTTGGTCTTCTTTATAATATTTCAGACTCGAAATTTCTTAAAAAAGGACATCAGGCTTCCAGTTGGGGCAGGCTTCCAATTTGCTGGGTGCTGAAGGGTAAGACATTAATATTTTATGGATCTAGATATTGCTTTGAGAGACTGTGAGAACTGCAATATAAGTGGTAATGATTTATAAGATGGAATTAGAATATTTAATAATATTTTCTATAATAATTAACATAAGACCCTATCATACTATTTGGACTTTAATGTATAAAATTCATTGTTAATTTCTGAGTGTAAATGTTACTACAATAACATTATTGACTATTTTAGTTGCTATTGGCTAAATAAAGAGTTTTTTCCATATTAAAAATAATTTTTTTTCTTTTGAACTTTGTATTTTGTATTGGGGTATAGCCAATGGTAGCTGAGCTGGTAAAGAATCCACCTGCAATGCAGGAGACCCTAGTTCGGTTCCTGGCTAGGGAAGTTCCCCTGGAGAGGGGATAAGCTACCCACTCCAGTATTCTTGGGCTTCCCTGATGACTCAGATGGTAAATAATCCACCTGCAATGTGGGAGACATGGGTTCAGTCCCTGGGTTGGGAAGATCCCCTGGAGGAGGGCATGGCAACCCACTCCAGTATTCTTGCCTGGAGAATCCCCATGGACAGAGGAACCTGGCAGGTTATAGTCCAACGGGTCACAAAGAGTCAGACAATACTGAGCAACTAAGCTCAAACATACAGCCAATTAACAGTGTTGTGACAGTTTTAGGAAAATAGTGAAGGGATTCAGCCATACACATCCATGTATCCATTCTCCCCCAAATACCCCTTCCATCCAGGCTCATATTAAAATTAATTTAAAAATAAAAATATAATGACTTAAGCAAGGTCGACTAATTCGGCATTACTACCATTAGAATGCAAATTATGTAAAAATCATGATTATAACAACATAATTAGCAATTTTGCTAAAATGAGGAAAAAATTTTATGTAATAAATATATCATAATGTATGAATTATGTATGTGTTTTTCAGCCAAACAACAAAACTGCCACATCTGTGCAAAAAATTAAAGATCAGTCAACTTTAAAGTTTGCTAATATTCAGTCATATAAAACTTGTTCTCCAGATCTCGTGTATGTGTCCTTACCACAGGAGAAAAGAAAGAATGTTTAAGGACAAAAAAGGACCAATATTCAATTTTGTTTTAAAAGTAGGAAGGATAGGAAATATTTTACTATATTTAACAGTTGTTAGCTTGTTTATAACTTTTAAATATTTAGACGTATACTTCTCCATTTATACTTTTGCCCAGGTCCATAAATTCAGGGGTGGGTATAATTTAGCACATGCTCCTTTTATAAGTGCTGCTGACAAGAATGACCGTTAAGTGCTTCTCATGTTCTGGGCACTGAGCTGGGTACTTTTTATACAGCAGCTCACAACACCCCTCAGAAGCAAGGGAAATATTCTCATTTCATTTTACAGCTAGGGAAACTGAGGCTTTAGAGGGGAAATACTCTGCTCAAACACTGTCAAAACTGAATCAAAAAGACATTTACCATTCCCATCCTGAACTGGGACTAACTGTTAAGGCTGACAGAATACTGGGCAATGGACTTTATAAGTGCAAGACATCTTCCGTGAAAGGTCTATTGCTCTATCCCAACTCATGCTGCCTGAAATCCCACCATTATATACTGATGCCTTCTAGTTTTAAAGTCTTTCCAATCTCTGAAAGAAACCAATGGAATGCAAATACTCCCAGGTGGTAAAAGATGATAATGTGTGAAGCCAGGTGTATTTTTCATATTTTTTCCACCAAAGTAACCCATCAGACCAAAATTGAATTTTTAACCCCTAGAAGTCTTAGTGGTCAGCCCAAAAGATGCTGATCAATTTCTTTTAAGTCTTATGTTATCTCTTTAAAATCATGCATGTATTTTTCTCCATACTATATATGATATATATATATATATATATATTAATATGAAAATGTTTCCCCTCAGGCTTCTCTGGTGGCTCAGTGGTAACAAATCCATCTGTCAATGCAGGAGACACAGGTTCAATCCCTGATCCAGGAAGACCCCACATGCCACGAAGCAGCTGAGGCTGTGCACCACAACTACTGAGCCTGTGCTCGAGAGCCCAGGAGCCACAACTACTGAGCCCACGTGCTGCAAGTACTGAAGCCCAAGCTCCCTAGAGCCTGTGCTCCACAACAAGAGAAGCCGCTGCAGTGAGAAGCCCAAACAGCAACGAAGACCCAGCACAGCCAAAAATAAGTAAATAAAAAGCTATTTAAAAAATGTTTCTCCTCCAGCTCTCCAAGTAAAAATGATGCTTCAGAAAATACTCCATTTTCCTCTTAGAGTTCAAAAACTCCTTGGCATACTGTATAGCCCTCTGGCTTGGAAAGCAGAGCTTAAACTGCTATCGTGGGCACTTGGGTGGGGTTTGCTTGACCCCCAGGTGAGAGAAAGGTCCAGCAGAAAAATGAGAAGCTGAATTAACTACTTCTTGATTTAACTCAGGACCCATCAGGTTCATTTTTTATTTTACTCATTTTCCTAAGTCACTTAAAGTCTACCTCCGACTATTTTGAAGGAGGTGAACTCCTTGACATTAGGGTGTGTAAGAAGGCTGGACAGTTATTTGCTTGGGAAGCTATGGCAGGTAGGGCATGGAGAAATTAATGAAGGAACCTTTCAAATGTGATACCATATGATCCTGCAAGTTTCTAAGTCCTCTGCAGCAGTCATTTCCAGAGAAATGTATTCAATTTAGTAACTATTTATTCAGTACTTTTTAAAGTGCCAGAGGTTATGCTAGGCAGTGGTAGACAGGACAGTCTTCTTGAAACTAAGTTGGCTGCAAAGAGCTATAAACCAGCATGTAACTAGAAGCACAGTAGTTACGGAAGTTCAGGGGAGGGATCCAAGCCTGAAACTGTGGAGCTGGATCCTGGTAGGTTTCCGGGAAAGGGTAGTATCTAAACTGAGGTTTGAGGAATGAGTAGGAGTTTGTCCAGGTCCTTCTGGAAGCCACTATGGTTGTGACTAATTTCAGCTAGTTTTTAGGTCCCTTCTCTGCCCTGCTACACTTTGTTCACTGATTCTACCGGTCAACACAAGCTATTTAGGAACAAAAGTGCTGACTTTTTAATTATCCATTGTAGCCATGAAGGTGTAGAAAGAATAAGTGGTCCATCTCATGATATAAAACTGTATCAGACAGAGGGACTGGATTTCAGGCTTTGGGCATTAAAGATACGGACAGATCCTACAGTCATTTTACATATTCACAGCTGTTTAATCAAGGGGAAGGGAGGAGGGTGAGGCATACTGCATTTGCCTGCTGGGCTGTGAACACAAAGGAAAGAAAATATTGTGAAGGGAAGAAGCAGGCTCCTCCTTGCAGTAGTATGTTTTTTGGTTGTCACACAGTAGACGGCAGAGCCAATAAGCCAGTCTGCAAAACTGCCAGCTAAAAAAACCAAACCCTTTGAAGTAGATAATGAATACACTCTTTTTAACTTACTCCGATCTCATCGCTGAGAGCTGTGCAGTTGCTCCTGGGCAGAAGTTTCACTAATGTAGGGATGTTGACTGGCCACTGCATCAAATATTTATCAAGTCACAGATGGGAATCTACAAAGAGTTTGCAGAGAGGTTTAGTGTCTCCCTTTGGTTCTAGGGGAAGCACGTCAGCACTGCAAAATGCAAGCCCTCAAATACACAACTTTAAGCTTAGGTGTATGGCTGCTGACCCATTTAAGCAGGTTAAGTGGAGCCCAATTTAAAGAAATCACTTTTTTTTTCCCCCTTAAAGTAAAAGTAGTACATTTTTACTGTAGAGATTTTTAGAAAATATCTTTACACACTAAAAGAAGAAAAGAGAACTTACCCATAATGTCACCATCCAGGTATACTGTATCTGTCTTTTAAATCAAAACTAAATCATCCTTCATCCAGTGTTCCATACCTGTTTCACTCTTCTGCTTTTCTCGTTTAACAATATATTCTTAACATCTTTATAAGACATTATGTATTCCTCTACAGCATATTTTGATATATTTGCACTATTTCAGTCTATCAATGTGCCATGATTTACCCAACCAATCTCTTGGGATTGGATATTCAAGTTGTATCTAACTCTTCACTATTTACTGTAAATGATGTCCTTTGTAAGTAGCCTTATAATTAATTACTTGTGCACAGTTATATTTTCCCAGGCAAATAAGTGGAAAAGGAATTGCAAGGTCGAGTTAGGCTGACACACCAGTTTGCATTTCCATCATCAGAGTATGAGAGGAAGTGGGGCTGTCCTTTTAAATGGGCTATCAGCTCGCCCATCTCAAGTGAGATGGCCTTTGAGGCCACTGAGAGCTACATATTGGTATAGGAGTTTGGGGGTTGGTTTATTTGCATATTTGTTTGTTTTTGTAACAGTCTCCTTGAAACTTGAACTTTTTTCTTCTTTAATTTAACAGCTATCTTATTTCGCTAATCTTCCATCTTTATTTAGTTACACTGGAGAGAAAGAAGGATCTCTTCAATGATAAACATCAGTGCCTGGGTTCAATAAGGATTTATGGCTTGCTGTTTTGCATTGTTAGTAACCACAACTATAATGCTGGATCTATCAATACCTTTTTCCTCTAACTATAGAAGGCAGGCTGTTTCCTGCAATTGAAGTCTCCTAGAGCAGAGATTCAGTGATATATAGAAAAAAAATACTGTTAAGATAAGACTGCCAGCTTTTTATTTTGCCAAGCAAAGCTATTAGAATAATTACAAGAAACAGTGGTCATCTACTATCATCAAGCAACCACTAAAGCATGAACATTTAACACACGGGCACTTGTACCAAGACAAGAACACAGTTCCAGAATAAAGTACTTTCTTACCTAAGAAAGAACAACTGGCATTCTTGCACTGACATATACATTGTCCTTATTTTTCTTCTCACAGAGGATTTGGAAACAGCATCTTGGATTGGCATCAGTCAGTGGACCCTGGCTTTAGAACCACAGTCTCCCAGGCTTCTATGGGCAGCAGGACCTGACCAAGTCCTCTTCCTCCCTGGAAGAGAAAGAAGCGAGAGAAACCCTCTAATTCCTTCTATGTGTCGCTTCCTACTTGCCTGGTCTATGGGGTGTTCTCAGGCTGCAGTAATTTGGATATTTTTCTCATGACTTGCCCATCTCCACAAACCACCTATATATTATTTATTTAGCATTTGTTTTAAAACAACACTCTCTTAACTTCAAATATAAATTTATTTCAAAGAAAAAGTTAATATCTTAAACATCAATGGAAAAACCAACACTGCTTGTAATAAATAAAGCAAAATAATGTTATTAGATTCTAGATCAAAAAAATTACCTGCCAAAGGTTCTGAGACAGAGTCCTACACCTCCTTGGTTTCAAAAGAGAGAGGTTAGCAAATGAAAGGTGTTATAAAGATATAAAGGAGACTTTGCCCTAGGCAGAACAAAAGGGATTAAAAGAGAACTGGAACAGAAATAAACTTCTTGCCAGGTGTGGTCATGTACTTTGATGCTCTGTCTGTGTGCCCCTGGTAGGGGTCCCATAGCTTGGAAAGCACCAGTAAAATGGAAATAGAGTTGGACGTGGTTTTGAGCCATGGCCTGGCCACTTGTTGATTAAAAATCCTCAGGCCAATCACTTCACCTCTTCTAAAAACCTCAGCTTCCCCAGCTATAAATGAAATGGTAATAATCTCTATCTAATAGGGATATAGTGAGGAATACAGGAGAATAGTTAGAGCATTTTGTAATTTCTGAAATACTATATACACCATAAAGGATTAGCCTCACTTGTAGTGTTTTTATTTATGGGGATCAGATATTTTTCCCTGGCCCAGGATATACTTCCAGGCCAGACATCGCACTATAGCCTAAAATACATAAGAGGATTCAGTTAAGTTCAGTTCAGTTGCTCAGTCATGTCCAGCTCTTTGTGACCCCATGGACCAGAGCCAGGCCTCCCTGTCCATCACCAACTCCCAGAGTTCACCCAAACTCATGCCCATTGAGTTGGTGATGCCATCCAACCATCTCATCCTCTGTCGTCCCCTTCCTGAGAATTAAAGCCTTTAAAAGTGAATTACTGGGTCCCAGATCATGTAGGATAAGTTCTAGTGAAACCGAACTAAGCATTCTTCAGAACTGTAATTATGGGACTTCCTTGGTTGTAGAGTGGATAAGAATCCACCTGCCAATGCAGGAGACATGGGTTCATTCCCTGGTCTGGGAAGACCCACATGCCGCAAATCAGCTAACCCCGAGCGTCACAACTACTGAGCCCACGCTCTAGTAGCTGTGAGCTGCAACTGCTGGGCCCGCATGCTGCAACTGGTGAAGCCTGTGCCCTAGAGCCCACGCTCTGCAACAAGAGCAGCCACTGCAAGGAAGAGTAGCCCCCCTCACTGCAACTAGAGAAAGCCCATTAGCAGCAGCAAAGACCCACTGCGACCAAAAATAATTCAATTAATTAAAAAGAATTTTAATTATATGATCAATGGCTCTAATTATCAGGAGGGCAGAACCTTGCTTGGCTTGTTCACTTCTATGTCCTTTGCACCCACTTCAGGGTGTGGTACCTCAAAGATGGTCAGTAAATGCTGTGTGAATAACTGAATGAGTGAATGAATGAATGAATGAGATGACATCCCTATGTTACACCTTCGTCTTTGCAGTAGCTATCTATCAGTGGCTTTTTATCATCCAGTACTGTATTCATCATGTCTTTACTGTTCTATATTTTATGATGCTTTGACATCTGAGGGCTTGTAGACCCAGGGAGGAACTGCCCCTCCCAGGGGTAGCTAATTCCTAGAGATAGCAAACAATTTACCAGTGAGTGCATCTTTTATCATGCAAACCAATCAATCCTGAGTCTCTATCCTTTCACCAGGCTCCTGCCTTCCTGGACACCATCCCCCTATGCTAAATCACCCAGGACTATGTACCAGACAACTAAGGACCACCTCTGTGGTCTACAGTCCTCCAAATTATTCAAACTCTCCAATCCCAAACCTGCTCAGCTGTTTACCCTTTCTAGCCCATCCCTTCCTGTGCAAATACAGGCTCTTACCCAAGCTCTCCCTTCCTCCTTCTGACTCCTGGTGCTTCGTTGCTGTGGCCTGGCCTGGCACGCCCCATCCTCTTGGGAACTCCAAGTAATAAACCATCTTTCCAATGGCAGCCATCTCCTGATGTGTTGGCAGCCGTCTCCTGACGTGTTGTCCATATCTGAACAAAAACAAAATCCTAAGTACATTTAAAGACAAGTTTCAAGCCTGAGAACCCATGCCAATTCCAATCTCAATTCACGATTTCAGAGAAGCTATTCTCACCTATGGCTCAGGTAGCAATACAAGCCAGTCAACTTGCCACCTCCCGAGTGTCTCAGAGATGGATCCATGACCACAATAAAGTTGAAACGAGTCTCGTACTGGGACAAAAACTTCTTGCTGTTTTTTTCCTGCTGGATTAGAAACCGCAAGAGTTTAGGTCCAGACCTATGCAGCCATTTTGCCAGCTAGAGGCAAACAACCTGTTTGAAATGGAATCAATCAGAAAAAGTTGAGCCAAATGACAGAGGAAGCGAAGTCAGTTCCTGACTTCACTGGAAGCATCACTGGAGGCAACCCCACTCCTGGACTTTGCAGTTACCCGTGTTTAAGCCCACTGATACTGGGTTTTCTGGACTTAAAAGAGACCTAACCTACAAGGTTTTCTTTCCCCTTTTCTTAACATCCAAAGCCACCTGTGGAGATATTTAAAACTGCAATGTGAATTAATCCAGTTGCACAGTTAGTGTGTGCCGATCACCGTGCTGGGCCCTCATGATGCTACATGCTTCAGTTTAGGTGGGAAGACAGACATGCAAACAATTCAGGGAGAGTAGAAGAAGAGCTTTCCCAGAGGCCCCAGCAAAGGCTGTGGAGCAGGGAAGGAGTAGTAACATCTGCCTGGAGGCCTGCCCTCCTCAACCCAGGATGAGTTACAGCCGTGACTTAGCCGGTTCCTATGGGATTGGCTGGTGCGGAAGGTCGCCGCTTCAAGAAGCATCAACTCTGATGAGTGCTGACACGAAGGGAGGATTTCCTGTGTCGCTGTGCCATGCTTATTTCATTCACTCTCTTCCTTTATAGGGCAGATATTATTACCCCCAGTTTAGAGATGAAAATTCCTCCATTCAGGGGCTTAGCTCAGGTAAACAAAATCTTACTCAACTCAGTGGTAGAACCCAAATGTAGGACATGACTCTGAAGGCCAAGTGCTTCCTTGCCAATCCACTCCCTTGTATTTGCTGAGAGCTCCTTGTGCACCAGACTCCACCCCATAATTGCAGAAGAGAAAGCAGCTCTCCAAAAGCATTCCTTACTTTACAAAAGAATTTGCCATACGATTCTTTTACTGTATTGTCATTGTTCTTACTTAGCCTCTAAGTCACGTCCTACTCTTTGCAACCCCATGGACTACAGCCTGCCAGGCTCCCTTTGCCCATGGGATTTCCCAGGCAAGAATACTGGAGTGGGCTGCCATTTCCTTCTCCAGGGGATCCTCCTGACCCAGGGATCGAACCCATGTCTCCTGCACTGGCAGGTGGATTCTTTACCGCTGAGCCACCAGGGAGGCTCCTTTTACAATACAGTACATGGACAACAACAGTCAACTTAGAAAAATCTTTTTAACACACAAGTGATTCTAAGGGCCATATCTAGTGAGTAAAATAAAGCCCACTATATGCATGCATTCTGGCTCAGGACTCCAGCCTCTCATTTGAGATGTCTCCACCTGGCCGTCCTCCGAGAGATGGTGCAGCCAGGTGCAGCGCTAAGTAGCAAAGACCCTCCTGGGCCCCAAGATCAGGATTGCCTGAGGTTGGAAGGGGCCGGGCGAGATCTCCAACTGACATGGTCAGTGAATTGTGCCTTTGCTTCCAGCAGAGCATGTGGGGCTTCTGAGAATTTCATCAAGCCTGATGGAGGCACCAGAGGCAGCCTGAACCCCAGGCATATCGGCCACCTTGGCAGATTTCCTTTTTAAGCTTCATGTTGCCTTGTCAACCTCATCAGCCAAACCAGTTCAACAAACAATTTATTAGGCTGGCAGCCCCTCTGGATGCTGTGACTTTTCTTTAAGAGACAGTTGGCTTTTCCATTCCACTTTCATGATTGCCTTTCCAGAGGAAAAAGGATGCATCTTTCAGCTTGGGTAACAAGTGTATTATATGAATATGGACACGCAGTTCATATACTAGCTATGAATATTCATAGGCTCTCTTGGACATATCACATCAAATTTGTGTGAGGGAATAAGTATTTGACTTTAAAATCAAAGCTGAATAGGATGCTTTTAAATTGTCATTAGGTTCTTATTATAAATGAATGCATTTATATTAAATTTGGATTAGAATTAGATATAATTCACACAGTACATAATTAGATAACTAGCTTTCTTCCCTAAGTGGTATTTATCCAAGATCTTTTTATGATCATTTAATTTCCAGTCTTTTGAAACAGATCTGAATAGACAGATTGAATTTTGTAACACATTATTGCCTCTTTATTTCAAAATTGCTATTTTAGGTAAGAATAGCCTTATTTTTTTATGGCACTTTTTGCAATGGTCAGCAGGAAAAATTGGGAGGTCACTGCCTTGTTTTACTCTGCTTGTTCATAGATCTTCTCTGCAGTCAGTTTTCATGCCTGTAAAACTCTTTTATTGTTCACTTGTCACATGAAATATACAAGGCTCGATAATGACAGTCACTGCCATTTGCCAGTGCTCACCCTGTGCCATCCACTGAGCTACATACAGCATAGTATGTTCAAATCTCATCTGTAACCTAGAAGGCAGATATTATCTTTTCTTGCTTTATAGTTGAGGAAACCAAAGCTCAGAAAATTCAAGTTGTCTTGCCAAAGAAACCTAGCTCATGAGAAAAGGAGATGGATGGCCAATGAACGCCAAGTCAGTACACTTATCTTGCCTATTTATTATTTGATTTCATAGAGTTCTGTTTCTAAACACTGGAGAAACTCTGGGGAACAAGATAAAGACCCCTGTTCTCAAGGAGCTTGGGATCCACCATGCATCCCGATCCAGCCTGAATTCTAAGTCAGGACTCCCATCCACAGATGTTGTAGAGGATGCCTGTCTTCAGCATAACTGAATTCCCCAGCTGGTTTGAATCCACTGCTGAGCATGTCTCATTCTCGGGGGTTCAGGTTTATATCAATGCCTAACTCAGTGTCTATATCCTTATAAATTCTTAATAAGTAGTTGTTGCTTGACATTTAGGCTTCCAAAAAGAGGTGGGAGCAGGTTGTTTCCGATGAAAACACTTCCTTTAAATATCCCTTTTAACATGTTCCCTCTTTTACTCTTGACCTGATTTCTCTCATTCTTCCTTGCCTGCAAGTGCCTGAGATGACTTGGAGGATGATACCAAATGGACTGCCATCTTATGCCTCACACAGGCATTATTATTGCACCACCACCCCACCGCACTGCAACCTGAGAACCAGGGCGAAACTCCCCAGGCTGGGTCCCTCCCCTTCTGAGGCTGCCTGAGAGTCGAGGCCTGGCTGGCTTCCCATTCCTTAGTGCCTCCAAAAAAACAAGAAGGGAGATGAAAAGAGGTTTGCTACTGTCTCAGCCCTTGCCATCAGATTTATAATGCCTGCCTCTTGATCAGCCAAAGAAGGGGAGATGAAAAAGGCCCATCAGCCCCGCCTGCGCTCTCCTGTCTATGTCAGAACTGCTTCTTCAGCCTCCAAAGCATTTGGAGCTTTCTCACGGCAGGAAACTAAAATGCTTTTTTCCCAGACATGATCGCTTAGGTCCTCCCCAAGCAGTGGGACCTGCCTGTCTTCCATTGGCATCTTTCATCTTCGTTTACAGTCCCTCTTTTGGAGCTTCTTCAATTATTGATGGTGTTCTGAGTGGAACGTCCATGGCATCTGCAGGGTTGAATCGGAGTGTGAAGGATGGGGAAGAGGAAGGTGACATTGCTGTGGTCCCAGCCTCAGTGGTGGCCGGTGTCCTCTTCTCAGTACCCCTTCCTCCACTGCCCCTGCCCAGCACAGCGTCCGTGAAAGAAGCTTGCAATAAATGAGTTTCTCTGGATGCAGAGGCCCAGATGGTGATTCTTGTGTAAGTGATTGAGAGGGACTACCCTCAGAAGAAGACTCTAATAGGGTCAGGGAGAGGGGTTAGAAAGAGGGAGATTAGGCGACAGGACAGGAGGAGCTGGGCAAAGACGGGACTTAGGGAAAACCTAGCCTAGAAGCGATCTCCCTGGGATCTCTGTGGAATGAACTGCATCTCCGAGGTTATCCTGCCCAGGTAAAGGGGATGAACTGTCACACTGCCCGTCAATCAGCCAGATGCCATGCCATTCCCACCTCTGGAGGCATCTCCCACCATGTGGCTCTCTGCAAGTGTGGACAGTCCTTTTGAGCAGATTACAAATATGTGAGCCAGTAGCAGCCAACCTCTGCAGGGCTGGGGCATGGATATACTGGCCTGGTAAAAGGATCCAGGTTGGGTACCAATTGCATCTGCTACAATGCTCGAGAAACAGTTTTTGAGAATGTGAGAATGACTCAACAGTTCTGTTCGTGTTGAGAATATCTGTTAACAAGGCTCCCTCCCTCCTTTCCTCACTCCCTTCAACAGATACTTTAGTTAACTAGTCCTCAGGGAACTTAGAGTCTAAAAGTCAGACAGTGAACGAGGAAATGAATAAGCGTACAAATAAAATAATTCCAAATTGTTACCACCACCCCAAAGAAAGTCCCGGGATAGAGGAAAAGAGATAACGGGGACAGGCAGCTATTTGAGGTGAGGGGGTCACCGAAGGCTTTTCTGAGTAGGTAGGTGACATGTAAGCTGAAGCCTGAAGAGAGAGGAAGATGTAATTCTGAGAATGCTGGACAAGGCAGTTTCCACGGAGGGTGGCATCAACGTCATGTCCCGTGGCAGAAAGGTGCGTATGCGCTCAAGACTGACGGGAGAGAGGTGCGCATGCGCTCAGGGTTGACGGGAGAGAGATGCACGTGCGCTCTGGATTGATAGGTGAGCGGTGCACAAACTCTCAGGATTGACTGGAGAGAAGTGCATATGCTCTCAGGACTGACGCAATGTCAGACGTGAGTTATGGGGGAGTTTGACTTGGCCCAGATGATGCTGAGCCTTGTAGGCCACGGGAGGGAGTTTAGATTTAACTTAACTGCAACTGGAAACATGCTCAACTGTTTTTGATGTGTAAAGAAAATGTTTCTCTATTTCCTCACATGGATCCAATCTTAACTTTTTCCTAACTTCAGTAGAAACTTGACATTTCAATATTTATCGTGCAAACTAGTACAGCCACTATGGAGAACAGTGTGGAGATTCCTTAAAAAACTGGAAATAGAACTGCCTTATGATCCAGCAATCCCACTGCTGGGCATACACACTGAGGAAACCAGAAGGGAAAGAGACACGTGTACCCTAATGTTCATCGCAGCACTGTTTATAATAGCTAGGACATGGAAGCAACCTAGATGTCCATCAGCAGATGAATGGATAAGAAAACTATGGTACATATACACAATGGAGTGTTACTCAGCAATATTTATCGTATCTTGGTCTCAGAAAATGCCAGGAGGATTTGCCTCCCCTCCCCCACCAATGGCCCCTGAGGTATGGGAGAGGACAGACAAATCCTTGTGGGGGGCAGGGGAGGGCCTTGGACCAAACGTGGGTCTTAGTTAGGGCCTCAGAATCTTTTCTGGAGAAGGCAATGGCACCCCACTCCAGTACTCTTGCCTGGAAAATCCCATGGACGGAGGAGCCTGGTAGGCTGCAGTCCATGGGGTCGCTAAAAGTCGGACATGACTGAACGACTTCACTTTCACTTTTCACTTTCATGCATTGGAGAAGGAAATGGCAACCCACTCCAGTGTTCTTACCTGGAGAATCCCATGGATGGAGGAGCCTGGTGGGCTGCTCTCTATCGGGTCGCACAGAGTTGGACACGACTGAAGTGACTTAGCAGCAGCAGCAGCAGAATCCTTTCTAGACTCTGCAGCAGGAATGGGCCCTTGCCTTCCTCTCCTTTCCTACCTGCTGCAGAACTGAGTGAGCATGCCTGTCTTACTACCCCTGGTGGTAAAGCCCCGACACCCCAGCCCATCTATACCAACTTCCATCTTCCTGGTACTACAGACCTTGCAGCCTGCTCTTGAGTCCCATTCAACTCTGGGTTCAGGGGTCAGCTTGCAATCCTTAGTTTTTCCATGGTCAATATGCTTTCCAAACCATTCCACTGCAGCCCTCCACAGAGCACAAGGGAGCTTCTGGATACTTTCTGTGCTATAAAGGGCCAAGGTTAGATTTTTTGTGATTTAACTCTATCATTCCATGCCCTTGGTTTTACCCTGAGTGACTCTTCCACATTTGGCATGGGCAAGGCGGTCTCCTCCCAGAGGCCAAATCAGAATGAGGAAGCCAAGTAAAAGTCTCCTTTCAATCCACCTAGCGGGAGGCAGGCACACATGTTTCACCATCTCTGTCCCCTAATCTTACCCCCAGGTCCCCTGGAATAGAGGGCGTCAGCCTCCCTCTCCCTCTCCTTCTCCCTCTCCCTTGGTGTGGACTTCCTGCATCCATTTTTCCTTCCTCCAGGACAGACATCCCCATTCACTCTCACCAGAAGTTGCGTGCAGTGGCAGATAGCTATTTGAGACTCTTCATGGGGAAAAGAATGGTATGTTAGTTTAAAATTTCCAAATTATTACTCCTGTTACAAATAGTATAAAAAAGATCACTGCAGTCGCAGTGTGGAAATGGAAGAAACAGTCGGAAGCCAGCTTATTGTTCTCCAGGGGAGAGTAGCCTGAACTTATTAGTAGCTTGAACTGGAGTTACAGTGGTGTTGGAGAGAAGTGAACAGATTGAATACATATTTTGGGAGTAGATCTGATCAACAGTCTAGTTAACAAGTCTTCATTGAGCACATGCTCTGAGCAAGGCCCAGAAAAGACACAAAGATGGGGAAGACATGGTCTCTGAATTCAAAATTCTTATAAAACAATAGGTAAGATACATTCTTTCCTAGCCACTTTGTCTTATTTCCAAGGGGGATGCCAAATAACTTGATAAATATCAAAAGTAATGAAAATGTGAATGTTAAAATACAGTAGATAAGAGAAGACATGTAATAATATTTTATGCTAGGTGAACACTAGAATTATATATAAGGAAGATCAGAAGTAGGAATTACTAATGGTAGACTTCCTAGGTCCAGTAAATGGTTAATGGGTTTTCAATACCATCATCCCCACAGTAGTTATGTGACCTTGGATGAATTACCTAACCTCTCTTAAGTCTTATTTTCCTACAGCCAAAAAAAGAAAAAAGGATGCACTAATAGAGTCTACTCACAGCGGTGTGTGAAGACTCGGTGAGATTATATATAATAGGCACTTTGGATATGCACTGACTCACAACATATACTTTTTTAGCTATCAACTTAATTGAGCATTAGTCACATACCTTTACTTCACTTCCCTGAAATGCACTTCCCCTGACTGGATCCTTCTCCATGTCGATAGGAGAGTTTCCAGACCATGCAGTCTTCCATGGCAAAAATGGCTGGTGTCAATCAGCTGCTAATATCCACCCAGCACTGTCTACCTAACACTTGCATAGAGGATGAGAACTGACCCGTTATGAAACCTCTGAGCTGATGGGAAATATTAGTCGTTAAATATGTGAATAAGGAACAACAAAGCAGCATGAGTGGCTTCCCTGAGGGCTCAGTGGTAAAGACTCTGCCTACTAATGCAGGAGACACAGCTTTGATCCCTGGGTTGGGAAGATCCCCTGGAGAAGGAAATGGCAACTCACTCCAGTATTCTTGCCTGGGAAATCCCACGGAGAGAGGAACCTGGCAGGCTACAGTCCGTGGGGTCACAAAAGGGTCAGACTCAACTCAGCCGCTAAACAACAACAAGGCAGCGTTACACTTAGTGATTCTTTCAACAATTACTTAAGGCATGTAGAATGATGGATAACAGGCTTATTCAATCCTCCCAGCTGCCCTCCCAGGAAGGCATTATCAACCCATTTCACAGATGGTGAAACTGAGGATAAGTACTTTACCAAAGATCACACACCTAATAAATGTCCAATGTCAACTTGACTCCAAAGCTCACACTTGAATATGTGTTACCAGCCAGTCAATAGATACTTGACTGTTCCACCCATGGACCAAGACACTGCTGAGCTCAGGGTACTCAGTTTGGGCAAACCTCCAGGCTGTGATATAGATACTCAGAGGATAGAAAGGTTAAATGTGTGTCACCCTGGATGGGAGGACACTGAAAAGGCCCAGAACAGCTTGTATGACTCTGAAGAAGGTTTATAGCATGGCTTAGAACCAAGCCATGCTTCCTTAGAGTTTAGAGTCAGACAAATCTGGGGTGAATTCTAGCTCTGCCACTTAACAAGCTGTGTGCCTATAGGCAAGTTGGCTTTACCTTTCTATGCCTCAGTTTCCTTATCAAAAAAATGGGAGGAAAATCTACTTCTTAGGGTAACTGAGAGCATTAACTGAGATATGTATGTGAAGTGCTTTGTCAGTGCCTCACCTAGAATCTGTGCTTTTAAATGGTAGTTGCTTTTTGATAGGGCTTCCCTGGTGGCTAAGACTCTGCCTGCAATGCGGGAGACTTGGGTTCAATCCTTTGGGTCAGGAAGATCCCCTGGACAAGGGAATGGCAACCCATTCCAGTATTCTTGCCTCGAGAATATTCCATGGACAGAGGAGCCTGGCAGGGTACAGTTCATGGGGTCACAAAGAGTCGGACATGACTGAGCAACTAACACTTTCACTTTTATATGATGTTGGATAAAACTGGATATAAATGATGGTGAAAATCATGTTTACAGCATTGCAGTGTTTCTTGGTACGACACCTGACCCCAGGAAAGCTTATATAACTATTTTGTTAAACAAGTTCATGGGATGTAATCACAAAGTAATTTAATGTTGACCCCTCTGTTCATTTACACCTGCCCTGTGGGGTGAGTTCTTCTTCCATGGGATAAATATTTAGGCTGGGTCCCATGACTGTTCTGTTTACTCTTAGGCAACTTATATTTACTTTAATTCATAAAACATGGTCTCAATTTGGTAATTAAGATACCCAGTCACCATGTAATAAAAAGTATATCTAATATAACTTAAATGTTCAGCTCCCCTGCCTTAGCGCTGGAGTTGGGGAATGGATCTGATAGACTTCTGTAAATACTTCTCATTCCTAACTCCACCTAATTCCTACAGGAGAGGCAGGCTGAGGAACAGAGATAACAGGATGTTGGGCTGGACCCCACAGGTCTGCAAGGCCTGCACTTGCCCAACTTGAAGACTGAGGAAACAGCCCAGATTCAGCAACACAGACATCAGTGATTTGATGGACAGGGAGCTTACATGTCTGAAGCAAGGTCCTGGAGCAACACCCCAGTGTGCAGTGGACAGTGGGCAGGACAAGGCATTAGTCTTCACTCCCTGGTGGGGGGAAAGAGATTGCCAGTTACAGGGAGAATTGACATCAGGTTGGCTCATTAGTTACCAGGGAAACCAGCAGAGGCGCACACGACTCACTGTGCTTTGATAAGAACAGTCACTAGTTGGGGCCTGGGACAAGTACATAAGAAGGTCAGTCAGTTGTAAGTAGGGTGTAGGAGAGGCAGGCTGGTCAGGCAGGGGATGTACAGAGAGCAAGAAAGAGCCATCTTGAGTGGCCTGATCATACACAGAAGAAGGAATCTTCTCCCTGGACAATGCTAATATTAGACTTGGCAGAAGTGTAAAGCTCACTCTCTTGAGAGGTTTCCTTGCATTCATTGAGACCCACATCAATGCAGATTGCTTGCTTAATGCCTCCTATTCTGTTCATTGCTTATGGCTCCACCCATCACCCCTGGGCATCTTAGATTTCACTTCCAGGTTTTTTGTCTACCAAAGCCCCCTTGCCTCTTCTGGTGGACTTTTGGGGCAGAATCTGCAATGGCCCCAAGCTGACTTTTTCTTGCATGTGGTCCACATCTGATCATGGGAAATACTCAGGTATCCTTTACTCCATTTAACTCTAGGAGAACAATGATTTCCCAAGTTTCAGACCTCCATCATCAGAGGCCACTAGGCCAACCTCATCTTCCTTAGATCTCTCTAACTTGGCTCACACCTGTCCACTGTCCACTAGAAACAGCAAGTGACTCATTTTAAGTTCTTTGATGGTCCTGAAGTCTTTTTCCTTGGGGTTGAGGTGAAGCGCAGCCTCCATGCCTCCCCTTGGGGTGAAGAAATCCTCTTCAAAACTCCTCTCATCTCCAACTAATGGCCCTTTTATACCCTTGAGGTGAGCGAGGGGTTTCTCAGCCACCCCCTTTGAAAATGTTTGTATCTTGTTCCAGCACCTCACTTTAGAATGTGCCTTGGCCAAAACTTCCCTTTTAATGTCCTGTTACACTTACAACTCAGTGAATGAGCTAATGACTCCTTCTCCCTCAAGGCGGGTGGGAAGGCGCCCTTAAACAGCCATTACCAGCCCCCAGTTCTTCTCCTAACCTCAGCCCAGTTTCTCCAGGTGACCTTGGGGCAGCCCTTTCATCGCTCTGGGTCTCAGCCTCTCCTCTCAGTGAAATGGAAATCAACTCTCTGTTCTGGCCCTCTCTCAGGGGAGGTATTGTGAGGAATAATAAGGCAATGCCTATAAAGTGCTTTAAGTACTTCGGGGAAAGACGTTGGCTAAATACCAAATGATAATAATAACGCCGTCATCATCATCCACATTATTATTCATGGGTTGAGAGGAGAAAGCGGTTGCTGATGGTGTCTTTGCTCTGTGGGAAGGAGGACTACAGGCCCCAGGATGTTCTATCGATAAGTCAAAGCCAATAAATACAGAGCGCTGAAAGTGGAAGTTATCTAGCCATAAAGGCTGAATGTACATGCCCATTTGTATTTGAAATGACAACAACCGACTCCGTTTCTCATTTAGTATTTTTATAGTCAGTGCCCAGAGCAGCTAGAATTGAGGGGAAATTGCATTCCTTTTCTGGTAGATGAGGGAGCAAAGGGATTTATATTCTTTTTTAATATCTTATATTTGACTACCCACGTGTTCTTTTTTAAAAAAAAATTTATTGGAGTATAGCTGCTTTACAATGTTGTCTTAGTTTCTGCTGTACAGCGAAGTGAATCAGCTATATGTTTACATATATCTCCTCCTTTTTGGATTTCCTTCCGATTTAGATCACCATAGAGCATTGAGTTGGAGAAGGCAATGGCACCCCACTCCAGTACTCCTGCCTGGAAAATCCCATGGATGGAGGAGCCTGGTAGGCTGTAGTCCATGGGGTCGCTAAGAGTCGGACACGACTGCACGACTTCACTTTCACTTTTCACTTTCATGCATTGGAGAAGGAAATGGTAACCCACTCCACTGTTCTTGCCTGGAGAATCACAGGGACGGGTGGGCTGCCGTCTTTGGGGTTGCACAGAGTCAGACACGACGGAAGCGACTTAGCAGCAGCAGCAGCAGCAGAGCATTGAGTTCTGCGTGCTATCCAGTAGGTTCTCATTAGCTACCTATTTTATACACAGTACTCACCCCTCTTCTTATCATATTTTTTTCCCCTATACTTCCCATATTTCTCTCAGCTCTACCCTCCAAGCCACCCACCCCTAAGTGGAAGTTCTAATCAGAGGCAGGGGAGGAGTCAGGTAGGGGAGAAGAAGCAGAGAGGATCAGAGGTGAGCCATATGGGGAAACAGACTTGAAGCGTGGGACAGAGAAGGAAGGGTCTCTCTCCTCTAAAGCTCTGAATCAAATTCATTCATTCTTTTGTTCATCAAGAAAAGAGTGTCACATTGTGTCACCCACATGTTAAGGGCCAGAGCTAAACCTAGAATAAGAGGCAGCCCCTGGCCAGATTTCAGCCCTTTAATGTCCTGCAAAATGTTCACTGGAGGCCAGGTAGGACAGCACAATTCCCCGATCTGATGATCTTTATCCAATAATGCAACTACGTGGAATTGATCATGTATTGCCTTCAGAAGCCTTTGCCTCAAATGATTCCCAAGTTTACGTTTCTGGTTCTCAAGGAAATTTTTCTCATCACCACTCCAAAGGAGCAGCATATAGTTTGAAATTCACAAGATGATTCCCAAGTGTGCACACATCTTAAAATATGTGGTGGTAAATGCTTGAAGACAAGTTTCAGGCAAAGCTACTCCTTACCTCCTACATTTCTCTAGCCTCAGTTTCTCCATATGCATATTGAGAATAAAGATGACTGCTCTGTATACTTCCCAGAGAGGCTGTGGGATGCAATGGATGAGGAAAGTAGTGCTATGCTGTGACTCTCTGTCCAGTTGGACGCTATTATCACTGAACTCTGGTTCACGCCACGCTAAGCACTGTGCTAAGTGAACTTGCCCCGTGAATTCTACACACCTGGAGATTTGACCACTAAGTTGCCTGGGCAGTTGAGAACTTGCTGTTTTCTGCTCTAGGAGTCTGTAGGCACTGAGGGGCTAGACACCCAGCTTTGTTCTTTTGTATTTTCAAAGTTTATACAGATAGCATTTTTGTGGTTACAATGCAATACATGGGGTCTTTGCAAAAAATTCAGAAGATAGAGAAAGATAAAAGGAAGAAATTTTAAATCCTTATGATCTTAGAACTGTGAATTTTAGGGAGTGTAGCTTGCTAAAGTTTTTGCTATGTATTCGCACACAATTTTTTTCCAAGGATGGGTCTTTTATATGCATTGTTTTGCACCCTGCTATTTGACCTCAAAAATATACTCTGGAAAGCTTTCCACCTTCCTTTGCTTCCAAGGCTTGCTGGCCAGATCTGGAGGTTTCTTATTGAGACACAGCAGCCCCTTTGAGCTCTTCCAACATCCTTTAAGGTCCCTTTGATGGTGTACAGTCACTTTCAGCAGCCACAAAAAACAAGGAACGTCCCCCCTGCTCAAAGCAATCCAGATTGGGTACATTTGCAAGCACCACTTGCTGGGTTCAGAGACTTTGACATCTTGTCATTTCCCCCCCTCTTTTTCAAATTTCAAGTTGAAGTTTGATGTTGAATTTAAAATGTTGCCAGGGGCTGCCTGCAGGGCCCTCAGGCTAAAACAGTGGCAGCATCTGCCAGGGGAGACCCACAGGTCCTTCTTCGGACCATGGCAACATACAGCTGGCATCTAAGCCCAGCAGAGAAGGGGAGAAACGTGCCTGTGCAGGGAAATTCAAGGATCACTGCCTTAAAAAAAATCAATCTTGGCAAGTGCTTACTCATTTCATTTGGGTTTTACGACTAAATACCTGTGGGACATTTGTGTTCAGATCTAAGAGTATGGAAAGGGAGCAGGAACTTGTGGCAGAGACACCAGAGCTCATTAAATGTCTCAGGACCCTGGATAAATGCTGTGAAGGGGACACACGTGCAGGTAATCAGCAGGTTTCCTTCACGCAGTTGGGCAGTTTGCTGAGATCAGGAGAGAAGATGCTCTCAATGTGGATGTGCTCTGGAAGCAGGAAGTGCTCTCCAGATGAAGTCCTGAATTCACCGACATGGCTGTGCAGAGGGACTGGAAGGACTCCCATGGAACTGGAGAGAGGAGTGTCTCTTAAGAGAGAAACTCAGTGACTGGGAGAAAGGAGAGGGAGAGAGACTTACTTCTCACTGTAGGTCTTTTTTTTTTTTTTTTTAAATTTTGTGCCATAAGTATGATTTGCCTTTCAACTAAATAAATAAACAAGCTAAACGGAATCTTGACTCTGAGGACACATCCTTTAGGAAAAACATTCTGGTAAAGGCAGCTCTTCCTCATGCCTCAGAGCGTGTTAAGTCCACGGAGTCTTTTCATTGAACAGAATTGCTGGCCTCATTCTTTCCTGAAGAGTACTTTTCCTTTGAAAATAAAAAAGAACACTCCAATCAGAGAATCAGCCCAAAGTCTTAAATTATTATTGTCTCTATGATTTGATGTGCTATGTATTTTCTGACTGTGGGAAAGAAATGAGGGGCTCAGGTGGCATTTATAGCTGTCAATTAATGAGACTGACTTGTGCATGGGTCTTGTGATTGCACTGTATTACTTAATAAAACCTTTTATAAGTAACACTATATATAAGAGGGCTTCTCAGACGGCGCAGTGGTAAAGAATCTGCCTGCCATTGCAGGAGACACAAGAAATGCAGCTTTGATGCCTAGGTGGAAGATCCCCTGGAGAATGGAATGGAAACCCACTCCAATATTCTTGCCTGGAGAATTCTATGGACAGAGGAGCCTGGTGGGCCACAGTCCATGGGGTCACAAAGAATTAGATGCGACTGAGCATGAGCACATATTACATACTCTAATATATGCACATTAACATCCTTAGTCTGTCATTCCAGCTCATTCACACTTCCAGTTATGTGGCCTTGAACAAATTATTTAACCTTTCTGAGCCTATTTCTGCATATCTAGGATGGGGACTAATAGTAGGACCTACTTCCCAAGGCTGTTATGAATTAAATGACAATGCCTATATGGGCTCAACAAAATTCTCATTATTCGTTTTTCTTTTTCTTTTTTTAATCATTTACAGTCTTTGGACAGAATCAAATGTTGACACCTGAAACTGATTTCTAGGTATATTGAGAAGGAAAGATGGCTGTTCAGGGGAATGAAAGCTATACAGAAACAGACTCAGTGTCCCAAGGTCTATAAATCCTCCGAACAAATCCACAGAACTCTCATAAGCATACCTTCCGAGACAGTGTGCCTCTCTGTGTGTCTTTCTTCAGATGCCTAGTTTTCTTTTACTATCCTTAACTTTACACCTTTCTCTCCCACAAGTTGTGTTGCACAGAAACAAGAACAGAACCAGCCATTGTGTCCTATGAGTGTCTGGGATTTAGCTTTTACTGCTCAAGGGTGAAAGCTGCTCCTGTGATGACTGTGGTAAATTATGAATGCTGGGAGACACCACAAGGAATACATGGATCTAAAACTGCTCATCCTTTTTTCCTTTCTTTCAATGAATAATGATTGAATGTCAGCCAGGGGTAGGCACTCTTCTCTACCCTAGTTCCCAAGTGGGGACTACTTTGCTCCCCAGCAGACATCTGGCAATGTCTGAAGATGTTTTTTGTTGTCACATTTAGGGGAGCTATTGGCAACTAGAGGTCACAGGACATTGTTGTTGTTGCTGTTCAGTCCCCCAGTCGTGTTCGACTCTTTGAGGCCCCATGGACTGCAGCAAGCCAGGCCTCCCATCCCTCTCAATCTCCTGGAGTCTGCCCAAGTTCACATCCATTGCATCGGTGGTGCCATCCATCCATCTCATCCTCTGGTGCCTTCTTCTCCTTCTGCCCTCAATCTTTCCCAGCATCAGGGATTTTTCCAGTGAGTCAGCCATTCGCATCAGATGACCAAAGTACTGGAGCTTCAGCTTCAGTGTCAGTCCTTCCAATGAGTATTCAGGGTTGATTTCCCTTAAGATTGGCTGGTTTGAGCTCTTTGCTGTCCAAGGGACTCTCAGGAGTCTTCTCCAGCACCACAGTTCGAAGGCATCAATTCTTTGGTGCTCTGCCTTCTTTATGGTCCAACTCTCACAACCATACATGACCACTGGGAATACCATAGCCTTGACTATATGGAACTTTGTCAGCAGAGTGATGTCTCTGCTTTTTAATATACTGTCTAGGTTTGTCATAGTTTTTCTGCCAAGAAGCAATCATCTTCTGATTTCATGGCTGTATTCACTATCCACAGTGATTTTAGAGTCCAAGAAGAGTAAGTTTGTCACTGCTTCCACCTTTTCCCCTTCTATTTGCCATGAAGTAATGGGGCTGAATGCAATGGTCTTAGTTTTTTTAACATTTAGTTTTAAGCTGGCTTTTTCACTCTTCTCCTTCACCCTCATAAAGAATTTCTTTAGTTCCTCTTCACTTTCTGTCATTAGAGTGGTATCATCTGCATATCTGAGGTTGTTGATGTTTCTCCCACCTGTCTTTATTCCAGCTTGTAACTCATCCAGCCTGGCATTTCTTACGATATGCTCAGCATATAAGTTAAATAAACAGAGTGACAATAGACAGCCCTGTTGGACTCCTTTCTCAATCCTGAACCAATCAGTTGTTTCATAGAGGGTTCTAACTGGGCACTGCTTAACATCCTGCAAAACACAGAGCAGCAGCCCATCACAAACCTAAAGACCAACAGTGTTGCAGGTGAGAAACCCTGTTCTAGAGGCTTGGGAAAGTAATACCCCCAAACAGTCAAAGATGAATAAATTCTACAAGAAGTCAGAAAACAGACTGTTAAAATAATAAGTAAATTAGAAGGTGACAGGTACCATAAGACAAAAGATAAAGTTGAGCAAGGTAAAAAGAATCAAGAGAATAGGACGTGGCCCATATTATGAAGGTGAGTGGATGAGATCTGAGCAAACATTTCAGGAAGGTGAGGAAAGCAGGCAAATAATGTGTGGAAAGAACATTCCAAGAAGAGGGAACACTGACAGCACAGAGTGTTCTGGCACATTCACATAACAGCAAGGAGACAAGCGTTTAGAATGGAGTGAGCCCAGTAGAGGATGAGGACCAAGAGGGAGCAGAAATTTAGAGCACACAGAGCTTTGTGGGTCACTGTATAGATGTCAACATCTACCCTAAGGAAATGTCTTGAGTATAGATAGATATGACCCGACTTGATTTATATTAGCTGCTTTGCTGAGAACAATGCAAAGAGGGGCCAGCGTGGAAGCAGGGGAACCCATTTCTTAGGAGCTGCTGTATGAGAATGCTGACAGCCTGGGTTAGGGTGGTAGCCATGAAGGCAGTGGTGGTAGCCATGAAGGCAGTGGTGGTAGCCATGAAGGCAGTGGTGGTAGCCATGAAGGCATGAGAAATGGGCAGATATATTTCGAAGGAAGAGTTAACAGAATTTCCTGATGACCAGATATGAAGAATGACTAAGTTTTTTGACCTGAGCACCTGGAAGGATGGGATTACAATGAACAGAGATGGAGAAGGCTGGGGCTTCTCCATGGAGCAGATTTATTGAGGAAGATTAGGAGTTCTGTCCTTGGACATATTAAGTTTCAGGTGTACATCTGAATAGAGATGTCAAATCAGCAGTAGGATATGCAATTTTTAAATTCAGAAGAGAGATAGATGCTGGAAATTTACATGTGTGAGTCAACAGACTTGAGATGGGACTTGGTGAGATGGCCAGTAGAGAGCAAGTAAAGACAGAAGTCCAAGGACTGAACCTGAGGCACTGCAATTAAGACCTGGGAGAGAAGAAGAGGAACCTCAAAGGAAATTGTGAAGGATTAACCTAAAGGTAAGAGAAAACCACGAGAATGTGTCATTCTGAGAGCAAAGTAAAAAGTGAATCAAAGAGGTGATCAACAGCTTAGATACTGTTGATGGGTTTAGGATGCTGAGGGCTGATTAATTAACCAATGAATTTGACCAAGTGCAGGTCATTGATTAAATTAATGGAGCAGTTCAGGTGGAGCTTGACTGAACTGGATGCAAGAGAGATGGAAAGTAGAGGAACTGAAGACAGGAAACACAAAGAACTCTAGAGAAGTTCTAATGAAAAGGGGAGCAAAGAAGTGGGACAGCAGTAGCTGATGAGGGGAATGGAGTCAAGGGAAGGTTTTTGTAAGATGGGATTAATATGCTGTAGAGAGCATAAATTGGTTATGTGGGGAGTATGGACAGATTTTTCTAATTTATTAATATGTCTTGGGGTAAGTGAGAGGAGAGAGGATTTAGTACAGAAGCAAAGGCATTGGCTTTGGATAAGACTATGGAAAGCTCCTCTACAGTAACAAGAGGCAGAGTAGGAGAATGAAGATGTTGGGAAGTTTAGGTGTGGTTGCTTGTTGCTTCTATTTTCTCAGTGAAGCATAAAGCTGACCTGCCAGTTGAAAATGAGGATTGTGGAGGAGGTATTAGAAACTGGGAGAGGACATGTGCAAAATAATTGTCTAGGATACAGGAGGATGAATGAACCAAGGGCAAGTGATATGATTGCCTGGTGGGGCCACTTTAGTTTCAAAGTCATCTTTTTAAAGTGAATCCAGTCAAGGGGGTGATGGGCTTTCATCCAGCACATTCAGTGGCATAGACACAGGCTCAGAGTGCATAGGTGTTAGACTGAACAAAGCTGGTGGTTTTCATCAACCATGAAGAAGTGACAGAAGAGCAAAGTGATTAAGGATATACAAAAAGGAAGCATTATAATGATTCCTCTCAGTACTTAAGCTATTTATCTTTTCAAAATGTGTATTTTCATAATGAAGGTGTGATCATGTAACATAGAAATGGGTAAAAAGCACTTTGTTGAGTCAGCCAGAATCCATATTTGCAGCTTTTCATGAAGCTTGAAGCTTCACCAACATGAAGATGTCACCTCGTCCCATCCTCTGTCTGCTTTCCTAAGCAAGTGAGACTCTCTTTTGTATTTTGTGTTTCCTAGGAAGATGCCACCATTCCCCAGAGAAAGCTAAGACTACTGTTTAATAACCCACACTTACAGAAATTTTCCCAAATAGCTTAATCAAACTTCCCTCGCTCCTTATTTCCCTATCTTGTATTTATGGTAGTGATAAAAAGTGAATTGCCAACTTTTCTTACATTATTTTATGTTATTAGTTAATTCATGAAATGTGTAATGAGTACCAGTGATGAACTAGATACTAGGGTAGAATAGTGGGACGCCATGGTCCTTTATCTCCCTAACTATACAGGCAAGTGGTTAAGTACAGGTGATTTCAATATGCTGTGATAAGGGATGTGACTGGGTGGAATGGAGTCTTATGTGACACATGACAGAGGCACTATTCTAACTGACGGGGAGAAAGAGGGAAGGAGAAGCACACGGATGGCTTCCAGGAAGAAGAGACATGGAAGCTGAGCAAGACTAAGTGAAAAGCAAAAGGGATGTGTATGAAAGGCTGAAGGAGAGAGAGAGAGAGAGAGCAGGGTGTGAGATGTTCAGTGTGCCAGGAGTTCAAGGAAGCAGGAGAGAAGCAACAAAAAGATGAGGCTGGCACGGCTGGCAAGGGCAGTAAGGAAGGGCTAGCCAAGAATCCAGACTTGATCCTAAAAGCACTGGAAGCATTGACGGGTTTTAAACAGAAAAATGACACCATCAATTAATTTATGCTCTGAAAGATTCACTCTGGCTGCCACACTCTGGTGTGGATAAAGAGTTGAAGGAAATCTCCTCTGCAGATAGCTGAACTAGCCGGAAGGCCATGCAGTGCGAGTTGATGGTGACTTGGAATAGGTGCATGGCAGTGGTGCTACAGAGAAAGGGATGGATTTAAGAGATGTTTTAGTTGGTTGAACTGATAGATCTTGGTGATTTATTGGCTGTGGAAAGTCAAGGAAAAGGAAGAGTCCAAGAGGATGCTCTAGTATCTGACCTGAAAAACTGGGTGGCTGGTGATGCCATTTGCTGAAATATGCTACACAAAAGAATACATAAATCAGTTTTGAAAATTTAGACTTGAGGTATCCATAACATATTCAAAAGAATATTCTCGAGGGCTTTTATACACAGGGTCTGGCACTCAGGGAGGTGAGAAAGAGAGATATGTACATTTAAGACTTATCTGCAAATAGATGCCAATTGAGGCCATGGCAGTGAATAAAACAACCCATCATCTGTGTGGAGTATGAAGAAAGGAGGACCTAAATCAAACCCCTGAAGAACACCAACATTTAAGGGATGGGTAAAAGAAGGAGCTTCCAAAAGTAGCTGAGAAGAATCAGCTGGAGAAGAAGGAGGGAAAAAAATCAGGAGAATGTGAACTCATGGAAGCCAAAGAAAGAGGTGCTTTAAGATGGAACGAGTGGTCCCCAGGGCAATACCTCCAACAGGCCAAATAAAATGACATCGAGAAAAGGCCCATTTGACTTGACTATGGCAGCTGTGAAGGTAGATACCAGACTGTAGTGAATTAAAGAGAAACATGGACATGAAACATTGCAGACAACAAATGTAAACAACCCTCTGAAGAAGTGTGCTATGTCTCCATGGAGAACTGAGTGCAGATTTTCACACAATTTCTCTCTTTTTTTTTTTTTAAATTTTGGCATTCATTTTTTTTTTTTGAATTTTATTTTATTTTATTTTATTTTTTTATTTTTTATTTTATTTTTAAACTGTACATAATTGTATTAGTTTTGCCAAATATCAAAATGAATCCTTAAAAGACAACTTGGTCCTGGGGGAAACATTTTCACATGAGTTTCCAATATAATTTCCTCAATCCTCCATCTTGTTAGGGAGCACAGGTTTAGTCGAAAATGGTTATTGTAAGTCAGCACAAATTTCCTTTCTTGGGACAAAATGATATTTCTTGAAGTGGGCCCCACAAATCTATCATCTGCTAGTCGCTTTTGTGACTGTCCTCAGAATGCTTTGCAAATTTTTCAACTTTCTCTTTAACCACTGAAGCATCATGTAATGAAAGCTTTACATGGTATGGATTCATTAGCTAGGTGAAAAAAACAGACTGGTTAACTTAGGCCAAAAAGCGGGGAGCTTTTTTAACAAAAAAGCTATGGAGGAGCTCACACAAATACACAAAACTTAAGGAACTAGAAAGGGCAGAAACCATAGCAGTTTGGGGCATCTATGTGGCAGGAGCTGATAAGAACTGTCTCTTGAGGGTAGAACTCTCAGGGAAGAGCATGGCCTACCTGGGTCACAAACCTAGCTTGTCCAAGAGAAGCAAGGACACCTTGATTGATAGCTTTATCAAGAGGGGCAGTGGATGTTCCCCAAGGACAAATGAAGTGCTGGAATAGGAAATAGAGGAGGCACATTCACCACAGCCCTGGAAGATTCAAGTCCTGGAGAACCTAGCTGCACACAAGACCTAATATGTGCACGTATGCTAAGTCGCTTCAGTGGTGTCCGACTCCATGAGACCCTATGGACTGTAGTTTGCCAGGCTCCTCTGTCCATGGGATTTTCCAGGCAAGAATACTGGAGTGGGTTGCCATTTCCTCCTCCAAGGGATCTTCCTGACCCAGGGATCTATTATCTACCAAGTCTATTAAGACTTGGGTCTAATAGACCCAAGTCTATTATGACTCCTGCATTAGCAGATAGGTTCTTTACTACTAGTGCCACCGGTGAAGCCCAGGACCTAATATAGTTGACCCTTGAATAATAATTATTCAAACAGTGTGACTTTTCTCACCAACACTCCTTTGACTATGGTTTCCACCTGCCTCTTCTTTCTCTATCTCCTTCCTGGGCTTAAACATACAGGCAAGTCTTCAACACTACAGCAAAACATAATGTTGTCATCTCTCTGGCCAATCTTCCTCATTCCTCCAGATTAGAGTTTCAAATCTCCAAAGTCAGCCTGGGACATTGATAGATGGAGAATCTGAGCTCTGTACTTCTCTTACCTGGCTCATTTGATTATCAGAGACAGCTGAAATAGAAAATTCAGACCCCAAAGTATGTTCTGAGTCTGGATGATTCCATTTGGCTGAATCCCCAGACAGAAGAACTGGAGAGCTATCAAATACCCATTTTCCTTTGTGCTGGGCACATGCAGCCAGCTGAAGAGTCCTAATGCCTTTGTAGTAAATAACCTCACACAATTCATTGTTATCCCAGACTACAATTGTCCTTTGTATATCTCAGTCATCTCTTAATTGTGTGCAAAAAGAAACATCAAGATCTTTCTCTTTTTAGCTCAATCATGGAGAAAGAGTTGCTGAGAAAAAGGGTTATAGGCAGATAAGACTCCTTAAACAAGGGTCTTATTTTGCAAAAAGATGTATTTCTGCAAAGATACATGTAAATGATTTGAGGATTGTTTTGTTTTGTTGTTAAATTAACTAATACTCATTTTTCCCCTTGGCTGAGTTCAGGGGCTTCCCTGGTAGCTTAGCTGGTAAAGAATCTGCCTGTAGTGCAGGAGACCCCACTCCAATTGCTGGGTTGGGAAGATCCCCTGGAGAAAAGATAGGTTACTCACTCCAGTATTCTTGGGCTTCCCTGCTGCTTCAGTCAGTAAAGAATCTACCTGCAATGCGGGAGACCTGGGTTCAATCCCTGGGTTGGGAAGATTCCCTGAAGGAAGGCATGGCAACCCACTCCAGTATTCTTGCCTGGAGAATCCCCATGGACAGAGGAGCCTGGTGGGTACTGTCCATGGGGTCACAAAGAACTGGACGTGACTGAGCGACTAAGCACAGCACACCACCATGAGTTCAGACAGTTTCCTTGCTGCCCAAACTTCAGTCTTTCAAAGCATGATAATGTGACAGTAGTGTTCTGGCTTTTGAAGCAGCCAGCCCAAGAATCAACTCCACTCTTTACTAGTTACGTTCCCTTGAGTTACATTAACAAATGTTTCTGAATCCCGTTTTGTGTATGAAACAGAGTTTGTCCAGGTCTTAGCAAACAGTGCATAACAACACATAGTACCTGGCACAAAGTAAACATCCAATGAATGTTAGCAGTTATTGTTACTTTTAGCTCTTATTTAAATTTCTGTGCTCTCTTGCTATGCTAAACACTACTTGAAAACCTTTTTTTTTTTTTTTTGAGTAGAGATAGCTCTTTGGACAATTACCCAAGGTAGAATAAAAGCAGGAATGGGGGAGAATGAGATAGAAGAAGCATGGTCATCATTAAGATACCTGCCACTGTAATTGCTTTGGACAATGAAGGCGTGTTTCCATCAGAGTGTCCTGAGAAACCTCTCTACCTTGTCCCCAGAAAGATCTGGAAGCTGGCACATTTATCAGTAGTTTATATACACTCTTCACTATCCTCTGAGGATAGTATCTACTCTACACTTTGCGGCATAGCTTATGTTCTGCCTGAGCAAACTCATGTGGGCTGTGCTGGAGAAATTCTAGGATGAAAGATAAAACAAGAGGTGCTGTCAGTGTTAAGCGTAATTTTCCATGGAACTGTCCACCCCAGGTGTGACTAAATTTAGACGTTTGGACTTAACATCAGAAGTACTTGTGATGGAATCAGAAAGCAATTCTTTAAAAAAAGTTTTTTACTGTAGAATTAGAAAATGCTTGTTGTAGAAAACTTGGACAATATAGAAAAATAAAGAAAAACACAAACTAATGACCCTGAATCCCACCATGAGAGATAATCATTGGTAACACTCTAATGTTATCCATTAACATATTAATAAATGCCCTTTTTTGTACTTGGTTCTTCCAAGTATTAAAAGAGCTTTTAGTTAAAGGAACCTTGATCATATAGGTGAATCTTTTTTTTAAGGATTTAAATTTTTTTTTAAATTTTTGTTGAGATTTAATTATTATACCATAAAATTCACCTTCTTAAACTATAATATTCAGTGGGTTTTAGTATATTTTTCTAGGTTGTGAGACAATTACCACTAATTTCAGAAATTTTCATCATCTCCACCCAAATCCCATAACCTTTTCCTTACACCCCCAGCTCTTGGTAACCACTGGTCTACCATAAGGTAGACTGGATCATAAGGCTTCCTCTATTCTAGATATGTCATATAAATGGAATCTCACAATATAAGCCTTTTGTGTCTGGCTTCTTTCACTTAGTGTAATGTTTTCAAGGTTTATCCATGTTGTAACATAAATTAGTACTATATTTTTCTGGCTGAATAATATTCCATTTTATGGCTATAACACAATTTTTTTATCCATTTATTAGATGACAGACATTTAGATTGATTTCACTTATTGACTTTTATGAACAATGCTGTTATGAACATTGATGTACAGTTCTTTTGTGGACATATATGGTGAATCCTTTGAAAAGTATAAACTTTTCAAAAATAAAGTAGGTCTCCAAAATGCTTTCCATAAATGGTGTTATGAATGATGTTTCCATGAATGGTGTCTACCAGAAAGAAGTTGAAGTCCTAACCACTAGTCCTTGTAAATGTGACCTTGGAAATACGGTCTTGGCAGATGATCAAGTTAAGACTGTGTGCTTATTTAAAGGGGATATTTGGACAGCGAGATAAGCACCCAGGGGGAAAGCCAAGATGAAGGCAGAGGTTAGGGTGAAGCATCTCCAAACCAAGGAATCCCAAAGACAGAGAGAAAAGCACTAGAAGCTCAGAGAGAGGCCTGGAACGGTTTCTCTGTCACAGCCTTCGGAAGGAACCAATCATGCTGACACCCTGACCTAGGACTTTGAGCCTCCAGAACTGGGAGACGCCAAGTTTCTGTTGTTTAAACCACCCAGTCTGCAGTGCCTTGTTACAGCAACCCCTGGAAACTCATGCACACTGGAATGAGGAAAGATCAATGATCTGAGGTTAATGGATGTCAGCTTTGGCATCAATTTCTCTTCCCTTTGTCGCCATGGATATTTTTTAGTGTGTTTTTTTTTTTTTTTGGCTTAGATGTGTTTTGTCTTTTAGATGTGTTTTGTCATTCTTTTTTAGCTCTTTATCATTCTGCTTTTTGTTCTGAAGGCCTAATTCTAATCCACTGAGCCCTTAAATTTCCTTTGAGCTTACAATATTTGCATGGCACTTTTGGAAATTAGCTACTATTCAAGGTCACTCTTACCTTGTCCCTACTTAGTACGTTAGATAATTATTCCAGTTTCGGTGGTCAGTGACTCAAGCTATGTATGGGTATATATTAGACATAAATGGCATCATTGATTCTAAAGTATTCCTGGATTCAAGGGGAGACTCTTAGGGAAAACTTGCCTCCAGAAAGTCTGAGGGAAGAAAATATTAGTCAAGGGTATTTTTTTTCACCTAAATTTAATGCTTAAGAAATGTTGATCCACTGGGAAAATAATCCTGGGATCCTGGCATGTGCTCCTTACTAGAAAATCAAGTAGAAAATCCATAAAAGAAAGAATGAAGGGAGATTCAGACAGTGTGGGGGCTATCAGTAAAGCAAGGGAATTAGAGTGGCCTAATTATTATATATTTTTATTTTGAATAGCAATTAAAGAACAGAAATATCAATTATAGGATTCTGCTTAGCAGAATTCACAAATGAACCAGAGTTACATATAGTGACACAGACAAATCTCCAAAACAGGAAGTTTAAAGATACTAATATAGCAAAAAAAAAAAAAAAGAAAAAAAATTTTTTTACTTTTACTGTGCATGGGTAAAATACACCCAACTTTAGCAGAACAGTTACTTCTGGGAGAATATGAGTAGCATAAAAAAATAAAACCAAATGTGGAAGCACTTGGATAGTGTTAAGTTAACAAATACTAACTCTGTTAGGTAAGTTTATATTCATCATCACCAAATCACCCCAAGAGTCTCAAGAGGTAGCTAATTTTATCATCTCTGTTTTTAAAATGAAGAAGCTGAGGCAACAAGACAGTTGGTAGGTTTCCATGGTCTCAACTGCTGGTGAGTTTCAACTCCGGAGTCTGTGCTCTTAAAATCTACTCTAGGGCAGGGGTTCCCAACCTCCAGGATCTAATGCCTGATGATCTGACGGGGTGCTGATGTAATAATAATAAAATGCACAATAAATGTAATGCGCTCAACTCATTCCTAAACCATCCTCCTGCCCTGATCCCTCTCCTCTGTGGAAAAACTGTCTTCCGCAAAACCAGTCCCTGGTGCCAAAAAGGTGGAGGACTGCTGCTGTAGGACCATCTAGAAATGTTAGAAATACTAGATTGCTGGGGATATTATTATTACAGATGAAAAGAGCAGTTTCAATTCTTATGCTAGAAACTCCTCTGGAAAATCAGGCAGTTTAAATGGATCAGATGCCCACTCAAACTTCAAATATTACACTTGGCTTCGAGGACAGCTAAGCTCTTCCATGAAGCTGGGGGAGCAGGGGTAAATGGCAGCATTTAGCTTCTGTGACTGAACCGTGCAGGCGTTGGAACCCTTCCACCCACTTGAAAAACGGTCACCCATCTGACATTAATAGAAAAAGACCATTAAAAAGCTTTATGCTATTCTGTTCTCCTGGTTCTGGTCCCTCTTTGCCTTTGTTGCTGCTGGCATTTTATAAATTATGGATGTGCCTAGGTGCTGCTGTTCCCCTGCTTCCTCTGTAGTGCCGCTCGCTCCCCGCGCCTGCATTGCATCCTTCCTCTGAGCAAAGGACCGAGCGGCCCAGACCCCACATCAGTGTAATTAGCGCGCCGCACACAGCTCGGGTGTCAGGACTGCTTCCACTCACTGCCAGCCCTTCGCCAGCCCCTGTCACTCACGCGGAAGTCAGCCAGGCGGCGGCAAGGCCAGCGGCGCAGGCCCCGCAGTGGGGAGGGGACGCTCAAGGCGAAAACTCGGGGTCTCCTGCTGCTAGCTTTGGTCCGGGGACAACTCTGGAGTTGGGCGGCTGCCTCTGACAATGTGGAAAGCAGGAACGTTGATATCTGCCCCTTGACCGGCCCAGAGGAAGCAGAGGAGGGAGTAGAAGGAAAGTGGGGAGAAAGTCTTAAGAAGCCCAGGGCTGGGATGGATTTGCGGGAGCCACCAGACCCATGTTTCCGGAAGTATGCTGCTGGCCAGATACCCAGTATCCGGTGGTAAGGAATGTTTGGGGGTGGTACACTAAGGAGCAGCTTTTATTTGAATGGTTTTGCATTTATTTTAAAGTTGATAAACAGAGATAGAGATAGAAACTGATGGACTCATCAGACCCACACTCATAGTTTCATGATTATTGTTAAAGCAGACATACTCCTGTGTTCAACTTTAAAAAAAAATTAAACTACACAGTTGATATGCAAAGATGGCAAACTTGATAAAGACACAAATAACAGAACTGCAGGGATTCTTAATAGTTTGGAGGGTCATGAATTCCCATAAGAACTTGATGGAAAAAAAAATTTTTTTTAACAATTTGATGAAAGTAGAGGACTTGCCTGCGCCACCACCTCCCCACACTGGAATACAAATACTCATAAATTTAGAGTGCAAACGCAAGGGTTTTGCAGGTCCCCTGAAGGCCCTTCTCTGACCACAAGGATTACATGGACCCCACACTGAGACCCTCTGAGCTATACTAGGAATTCTCCAAGGCAAGAATTGGGCCTTTTTCCTCACTGTATCCCAAATGCATCGGAAATGCTCCAAAATGTTTGCTCAAGAAATCCATGAGCTGTAGTTCAAATCCTTTTTCCCCCACCCAGAGGACCCCAGGAAGATCAATGGGCTTGTCCAAAATCACAAAGCTTAGGCAAAAGCCCTGTCTCCTGATGCCCAGCTACTCCACCAAGTGTTTCTGTCTCCTCCTCACTTTTGTCCCCTTTTTAATCACCCCCACTACTTCTGCCTGTGTCGCCTCCCAAGAATCCGTTACATTAGGAGTCCAGAGATGGACCAGAAAAAAGTAGATGAGAAGGAAAAGCAGGATAGATGCAAAGAGGATGTCAGGTTTGGTCCCAAGCCCTCCCTCCTGACACTTCTGCCCCATCTTCCTCCCAGGCACCTGTGGTCAATAGAGGAGGTACAATACAAAGAGGGTAGTGAGCTGAGGACCGCCCTCTGTGCCTTTTGTTAGTGATGGCATGGAAGAAAGATACAGGTATATAGGTTTATTTTCCTTGGAGTGTTCTACCTAAGTCCTTTCCCGGATAGTTATGAGTGAGATGTACAAAGTTTACATAAGAGACCCATTAATGCTCCATCTCTGGGGTTAATATTTAATTAGACGATTTTTTAAAATGAATGCTATTGTAGGGGAAGCTGCTTCAGTGCTTGTCTCTTTCCTCTGGGATTCAGTGCTCAGACACAGAATTCTAAGTCCCTCATGGTTCCCATAGAAACCCTGGTGACTCCAAGCCAGTCACGGCGGGCAGCAAAGGCCTAGTGGTGACCCCAGGTGTAGGAGACTTAAAAATACTCTTGAATCTCCTTTAAGGATGCAGTCAGAGACCATCTGGCTGACTACCTAGGTCCAGTGTCAGGGACACCACTATTCCAAAGGCAGTCTATCCAATATTGGGACCATTCTGATGGTGCAGGAGGCTTTTTGTAGATTAAGATCAGATTACTAACTTCTAGTGGTCTTAATTCACCAAGTTGTGGCCAAAGAAACCAAGTCTAATTCCTCTCTTATGTAGGATTCTAACTATCATTATTATTTGAGTACACACGTAGGTAGGTACTATGCTAAGCAATTTACATACACATCTCACTTAATCCACACACAAGCATGTGACATAGGTATCATTAGTTTTCTCATTTTTCAGATGACCTGCACAGGGCCATCAATAAACATCAGAATGGGACTACAACAAATCCAGGTGTGCCTGATTCTATACTCCATGCTTTCTGCCATCATGCTATACAGCCTCTTTCCACTTCCCCTATAATATAGCTCATGAGATACTTGAAGTAAGCACTCATGTTCCCCATCCTATCCTGACTTGCTGAGGCTTCTCTTCCTAGTCCCTTCATCCCAAAGTGAATGGTTTCTGCCTCCTTATCACTGGGAGCAAACACTGGTGATTCTCCTGTACCTACTTGGTCTATGTCCTACTTGAAGGGGGGTTGCCTACAACTCAGCCCAGCATTCCTGCTGGCTAGTTCATTCAGAATACCATGGCCTTTATACTCCCCACATTCAATGCAGACATTGAAGTGTGAAATAGAATGAAATTTCTTTTTTCTTTAGATTTTTTGATGTAGACCATTTTAGAAGTCTATGGACTTTTGTTATAATATTGCTTCTATGTTCTGTTTTGGTTTTTTGGCCCCGAGGCATGCAGGATCTTAGCTTCCCTATCATAACCACTGGGCCACCAGGGAAGTCCCAGAATGAAATTGCTATTGGTTCATATTTTATACTGAGGCTTTACTCAACCCACATGTGTTTTGTTGCATGAAATTTTCTTTTGTTAAACTGTGTTTTCCAGGCCTTTTTCTTTGCAGTTGTTTGTTTGGAAGTATACATTTTTAATTTGCACTTCTCACTCTTTCAACCTCATCCTAAAAGTTGGTCCATCATTCCAACTTCTTGAGATGTTTCAGAACTTGACATTCATTGAATTTGTTCTCATCTCCCAACTCCATGCTGTTCCCACATGTGATCAGTTTCCCTTTCAGGTTTCTAGATCAGATCAGATCAGTCACTCAGTTGTGTCCGACTCTTTGCGACCCCATGAATAGCAGCACGCCAGGCCTCCCTGTCCATCACCAACTCCCAGAGTTCACCGAGACTCATGTCCATCAAGTCAGTGATGCCATCCAGCCATCTCATCCTCTGGCGTCCCCTATTCCTCTTGCCACCAATCCCTCCCAGCATCTGAGTCTTTTCCATGAGTCAACTCTTCGCATGAGGTGGCCAAAGTACTGGAGTTTCAGCTTTAGCATTGTTCCTTCCAAAGAAATCCCAGGGCTGATCTCCTTCAGAATGGACTGGTTGGATCTCCTTGCAGTCCAAGGGACCCTCAAGAGTCTTCTCCAACACCACAGTTCAAAAGCATCAATTCTACCGCGCTCAGCCTTCTTCACAGTCCAACTCTCACATCCATACACGACCACAGGAAAAACCATAGCCTTGACTAGACGAACCTTTTGCTATCTAGGTTGGTCATAACTTTCCTTCCAAGGAGTAAGCGTCTTCTAATTTCATGGCTGCAGTCACCATCTGCAGTGATTTTGGAGCCCAGAAAAATAAAGGCTGACACTGTTTCCACTGTTTCCCCATCTATTTCCCATGAAGTGGTGGGACCGGATGCCATGACCTTCGTTTTCTGAATGTTGAGCTTTAAGCCAACTTTTTCACTCTCCTCCTTCACTTTCATCAAGAGGCTTTTGAGTTCCTCTTCACTTTCTGCCATAAGGGTGGTGTCATCTGCATATCTGAGGTTATTGAGATTTCTCCCGGCAATCTTGATTCCAGCTTGTGTTTCTTCCAGTCCAGCATTTCTCATGATGTACTCTGCATATAATTTAAATAAACAGGGTGACAATATACAGCCTTGACATACTCCTTTTCCTATTTGGAACCAGTCTGTTGTTCCATGTCCAGTTCTAACTGTTGCTTCCTGACCTGCATACAGATTTCTCAAGAGGCAGATCAGGTGGTCTGGTATTCCCATCTCTTGAAGAATTTTCCACAGTTTATTGTGATCCACACAGTCAAAGGCTTTGGCATAATCAATAAAGCAGAAATAGATGTTTTTCTGGAACTCTCTTGCTTTTTCCATGATCCAGCAGATGTTGGCAATTTGATCTCTGATTCCTCTGCCTTTTCTAAAACCAGCTTGAACATCAGGAAGTTCACGGTTCACATATTGCTGAAGCCTGGCTTGGAGAATTTTGAGCATTACTTTACTAGCGTGTGAGATGAGTGCAATTGTGCGGTAGTTTGAGCATTCTTTGGCATTGCCTTTCTTTAGTTGTTGACAAATATTAAATAGCAGAGAGAAGAGAGCCTGAAGTTGCACGTGTTTGGATACTGCAAGGGCTTTGTGTGCCCTGCCCAGGCCTTTGTCCACCTGATTTCAGCACAGAGTGTGGATAGCTCAAGGCACATGGTCTGCATCTAGCGCCCCCTCTGGTGTCTCTGCTCTTCTGCCTCCAGGCTTTCTTCCAAGCCAAGGATGACCACTTATTCCTGGCAAAGCACAGCCTGGAAGTTGGGAGGGAGCTGAAGTTTCCAAGAACAGTCCTCTGTCAGTGGTGCATGCTGCTGCTGCTGCTGCTAAGTCGCTTCAGTCGTGTCCGACTCTGTGCGACCCCATAGACGGCAGCCCACCAGGCTCCCCTGTCCCTGGGATTCTCCAGGCAAGAACACTGGAGTGGGTTGCCATTTCCTTCTCTGGTCAGTGATGCATAGGTGTGGATAAATGCCCAGCTTCCCATCTTTCAGAGGAGAGGGACCATTCAGCTGAAGCACAAATCACATGGTTCTCAGAGGTTTGCAAAGGAAGCTGAGCTCTGGTTGCTCCAGTGATAACCAGCTCACAAGTACACCCTGCGTGTATTAACTTTTCTTCATTGTGTCTCACTTTCCTCATTCTCTCAGTCAGTCTTTTGAGGATCACCTCTCATAGAAAATATCTGCTCCCAAGTTTGTATCTCGGCTTTCAAGTAA
This sequence comes from Bos mutus, assembly GCF_027580195.1. NCBI lineage: Eukaryota > Metazoa > Chordata > Mammalia > Artiodactyla > Bovidae > Bos > Bos mutus. The sequence goes on along the minus strand of NC_091623.1, from coordinate 97,288,060 downwards.
CCTAAATGGAGGCAAGTATGAAGTTGGGCAAGCAAAGAGATGGAAGGTAGATCATCTTTGTTTGATTCAGGACTTTCAGAAATAGTTTATGTTTGAATTCTTTGTTAAGAAAAAATATATATTTAAAAATCAAGAAATTTTTGAACTAGAGAACTAAAGGAGGAAATCTAGCCACAATACCATACCACCTTCAGATTACTAGCCAATGTTTTTGTATGCTATATTTTTATGTAATTTTTTAAAGTACATTCATTTTATTAGTTAGGACTTCTTACACTGGTAGTACAAGAGCAATACAAGCATAATCTCTTTCTAAATTATGAATTATAGGCATCTTAATCCATTAATTTTCTCTTTTTTCCTAGTCCCACACATGCACTTTTTTTTCTTCCAGTTTTGTTGAGAAACAATTGACATAAAGCACTATATAGGTGTCCAGCATAATGATCTGATATACTGTATTTCTTTTCAGTCTTTCCAAAACCGTCCAGGGGCATGGGGTCTTCTCAGAATAGAAAAGCAACCAAAGGAGAAACATACTCCACAGAGTGCAGGCCATCTTCAAAGGTGAGAGGCCCATATCTTACATTTTTAACTTAATGTTTCCTTATTTGTTAAATGTCATCAAGTAGTCCAAAAACCATTACTTTCAATCGCACTCACTGTTTAATATTTATCAGTTTCCCCAGGGGTCCTTGACCTATTGAGGGCTATGCCTTTGTTTTATTTTTGTTTTTCTTCTGAGCACTAGCTCAGTGCCTGACACACACCTAAGTGTTCATTAAAGCTCATTAAATTAATGAGCAAACACATCATACTTTATTTTGGCCCTTTTGTATGGCTACACATGAATTTTTTCCAAATTTTCAAGACTTTCATTCATGCTGTTGTGTACATATGGTATTTAGAACATCTTGGGTTTTCCACCACCCATTCTCTCCCTGCATTTATATCAGCCTCATTCATATAATGAACTTTGGTAATCCACTTCAGATGAAAAGCAGTGGAGCGAACAGCTCGCAACATGTTACCTATTCCATTGATTCTGCAGCCCAAAAGCAGGAGCAGTTCAACTTGGATAAACAAACCAAGAAGGTAACCCTAAACTTGCCATCCCTATTGGAAATTTCCATTAGGGTTATTCCATGTTAAGTAGCACTCCACATTCTCTGAGAAGACACATGTCAATTTCTTCCACCGATCACAGACCTGAGAATGTCCAATTTATTTACCTGCTGACATCACTTAGCTTTATAAACACTATGCCAATGAATAAATGACAATTCAATAATAGTAGATTAAATTCATTTTTCATCTCTAATATGCCAGATACTTTACATATGTCATCAATCACATATAACTGTCACAGTATTACTCTCTGAGGTAGCTGTTATTACTATCCCTATTGAATAAATGAAGAAATGGGGGGTAGAGATTAAACAAAATCTAATTGCCTGGGGTTACACTGAAGAATAATTTAAAATATAATTTAATGTTATAGAATAAAAATTTTTCACCAAGAATCAAATGTTAACAGCTAGAACTGGTTTTATTAATAGGGATAAAAGTTACATGATTAAATGGTATAACCTGAAGGATTATTAAAATATTGTCCTGACACCAGAACTTTACCTATCACTTTATCTTGCCAAAGAGATGGCAAGGTCTCATCTTGATGGGGATCCCATCATGAACTTACTTTTTGAGTTATGGCATTGCCTGCAGACCAGTTCTGAAGGAGAACCAGAACTGCCCTGGTTGGACCAGTATATGAAAACATTTGCATGTTAGATTTGGCATGTTAGATTGGCATGTTAGATTGGAATCCAAGTTAGATTGTCAGACTAGCTGGCCATGTGGTTCTCAACTCTGGCTACACATTATAATTATTATCTTGAGAGAGCTTTAAAATACACTGCAGCCCCGACCTCGGTTGTTCCCCTAGAGATTCTGATTCAACTGAGCTGAACTGAGGCACAGGCATGAGAATCCCTGAGCCAACTGGATACTTTATAAAACCATGAAAAAATGTAGAACAAGTAAGATTTGTTGAGAATGTCTATTCTATTATGATCTCAAGTAAAAAGGCAACTCTCCAGTTCAACATGTATGTGGAAAATACTTAAAAACAAAATGGGGATTGGAAGACACTAAAGATAAATCTTCTCTGTGTTTGCCTTAGGCCATCCTATTTTGTTAGAGCTTTGTCTTGGAATTCTCAGTACTTACATGGTTTCTTTGATGACAAATGGGGTCTTAGGCTCCACGCTAAATACAGGGTTCAAAGGCCTGGGCTGGGTGTGAAATAGGAACAGTACTAACCAGAGATAAACCAAGATGAAGCAGACAGTTCATTCAATTCAGGTCTCACTATGACAGGGGCAAACAGAGACTTAGGAATTTGGCCTGAAAGCAACAGGAAGGGAACTGAAGAGTTCAGAACAGAGAGGAGAAGTTGAACCGAGAACAGGTAGAATGGCCTGCAAAGGTTCCCTGGAGCACTGGTATATAGATAAGGAGGGCTGTTACAGGCACCTGTGCCATGACCTCAGGTAGAGAAGGAGCCATTGGTGGCACTGAGGCCACTGAGCTGGTAGAGAATTCTCCTGTCCTTGCAGGAAATTCAGTCCAGCACCTAAAGAAACAATCTTTCCCTTATCTTTAGAAGATGAAGCATTGTATTGCACTGAAGGAGTAGTGTTAGATATAATTAATTTATTGTTTGTCTGCTTTTTGCTGGTGCTCAAATTATTTCATTATCTCATTTAATCCCCACAATAAGTCTATGACACAGTTATTATTATTACTATTTTCTGGTCTAGATATGGCCAGTTACTCAGTATCAATTTCCATCTTCTTAAGGTAGCTTCCTGTTTTGGAGAGGCTAGAAAGCTAGTAATTCATTTCCAGACTCCCTTGCAGCTACGGTTCTAGATGTGAGATAGATTTCATTATGTAGATGCACTCAGGCAAGATTAAGAAGGCAGAAATAAAGTAAAGTGTCATTTCCTACTATTGTACTGTTTTCAGCTGGCAAGAAAAAGTATGGAGATGCTAACATCTCATCTCAAGCTTCCAAAGGCAGCTGTGGTGGTAGTGGCAGCTGGTTTCAGTGATCCAGTGTCCAGATCAGACATTGCACTGGCAATGGAGGCTTTCCTGAATCCTGGACAGCAGCCAAGATGGTGTGTTCCAGGCCTCAGTTGTTCCAGTGGTGAGCTGCCAATTACTCACTGCCAAGATTGTGACAAAGATTATAGCTCCCCTAATATTCTGAGAGTCATCCCTACATGTCCAATCTACAGCCTAAGCATTCAGCCCTCCCACCAATTCCATAAGTACTTCATTCCCAGTAATAAAACTCAGTGCTTCAAAATTCTTAGGGTGATTTCTGTTTCCTGCACTGAACCTTTTTTTATGGATGAGGAAACTGTCTTAAGGGAATGTAAATAGATGTTCAAAATTGCACAGCTAAGAACACATGGATCTAGAATTCTATACTTCATTCAACAGAAAGTATTTCAGAATTTAGAAAAACAAGAGTAAGGCATTCACGGGCTATATTTCTTATAGATTTGACAAAACCGAGTAATGCAAAGCCAAGTTCACATATCCTCTCTTCCCACTTTTAAAGCTATGAGTTGCACTTGTGATTGCGGTAAGCGCTTAACTTAATTGGTTTGCATCCATGCCGGGACCTCTGGGATGCCACTTACATAACTCATCTACAGGAGTCTGTCTTGCCAATAAGTACTTGCAGAGGCTCTCACTCAATCATAGCCACATAAAACACAAAGCTCAGTCCTCTGCAACTAGCTACTTGCCTACTCTAATTCTTGGGGTTCAGAGGAACTAAGGGCAAAGGAATGATAATAGCTGCCACGTAGTAGGCACTTCCTGTGTGCCAGGTACTATTCTGCTATTTTACATTATTCTGGTATAATCCTTACAACAGCCCTGGGAGGTCAGTGTGATGATGACCTGCAGTCTAAAGATCAGGATGCTGAGATGCACGGAGCTCAAGTCACTCACCCAAGGTCAGGTAGCCAGGGGGTGGCAGAGCCTAAATACCAGTTCAAGCACCCTCCTATTTATCATGCTACGCTGCCTTCCAGTCATACTGAGAGTGCTTTAATTTTGTGTGTAAACAGCATGAGATCCTCTCTGTAGGAAGGTCAGGAATGAACAAACAAACAAACGAATCATGAGTGATGGCTTCCCTTGGGATCAGCCCTCACGCTTGTCCCACCCCAGCCCCCTCAGGATGCAGCCTCTCCCAGATGCCACTGGTCTGGAGTCTCTAACTGCTCTGAATAAGTCAAACCGCACATGATCAACCTCACTGCAATAGATTGTGGGGCTACATTTGTTTTCTCCATCCTTCTCTCTGTCAATACGTTACAGCCATCTCAGACACGATGGTTTCCCTTTCCATAAGCATACAGGGCACAGATCTGGATAGTCAGAGCACAAATGTGTTGGCACAGAGAAAGAAATCAAAGATATTACTAGAAAATGGTTAGACCCTCGGCAGGCTCATGAAAGTTTAAAAATCAGAGTAAACACGAGGCTCTCTAATTAGATAGCCCTCTTTCTCCTGCCCAGCATTTCTACCCGATTCCCATTTCTCCTAGAAATAGATCTTCAGGAAGGCAAGCATCTTTTTAAAATTCTGTGCTACAGAGAGCCAGACTAAGATGGTTCTGTCGAAATTACAAAACACTATACTTTCAAATAGCTGCTGAATTATTTAGTGACTTTACACTGTCCAAATGCGGGGCTCTTTGGGTAGACAATGTCTTGGTTTCCCTCCTATTTCTTTTGTTATGACATTCAGTAAATGGAGAGATATTGCTCTTCTTAATAATTTATAAAATAATAATCCACACCAAGGATCAAGCTCCACTCTTAGGTTTGGGGTTTCGACTCGGGAAGCCAAGAGAATGAGAAGCTCAAAATTCTCTTCCAGTTCTGTAAAGTGATTGGTGCCAGCAGGCTCAGGCTTCACTTCTCAGGATTCTTTCTCATGTCAGTGTTTTCTCTTCCCTATAACTCTTCCTGTATCTTACTGTGACTTCTTGAAGTATGAACTGTATTTGCTATCACTTCTTCCTGGGAGCCATCTGATTTGGTCTTAAAGTGAAATACATACATTAGAAGCAGAAAGCAGGACAATGTGTCTTGTCATGCACCTGACATTTCAAAGATTCCTACATACTTTGGCAAAGTTGTTTTTTTCCTCACCTGTTCCAGAAAAAGAGAAAGACGGACAGAAACAGAAAGGAAGGAAAGATGAAAAGGAAAGAGAGAGGGAAGGAGGAAAAAGGAAGGAAAAAGGAAAGGAGGAAAAAAGACAGAGAACGAGGGAGGGAGGGAAGGAGTGATGGAGGGAAGGAGGGAAAAAAGAAAAAAAAGAGAAAACTTATTTCAGATGAGGATGGGCTTGTTTACGTGCCTATTCTTTTATCTCTAGGGCACACGTACATTCCCTAACTTCTGTGTACAGTTCACTGCAAGGTTGACATGAATTCTGTGATGGTTATGGAAATGATTAAAATGAACAGCTATCCACTTATCTAAGATGAGAGAGTTCTGATAAGCTCTGTAATTCCCCAAGAGCAGGGATCCTGCCTTTTTTCTCACTGTATCCCCAGTGGAGTTTAGTACAGCACCTTGCACGTCCCTCCAGTAAATACTAACTCAGTGCTTACAGTTCTTACTGAGGACACACAGATGAGTATGACATGGAGAGTAAGTACATAAACAAACATGATTCCTGTGATGAGTGCTATACAAATGGCAAGTCGGGTGGGAGGCCAGAGGAAGGAGCTCCCAGCTGACTCCGCTCAGGAAGACAGGGAAGCATCACAGAGGAGATGGCCTTGAAGTAAAGACTTGAAGGGTGGATGGAATTATGCCAGGGAGAGGGAACAGCATGTGAAAGTTACAGCAGCAGAAAAGTATGACCCAATGAGGAAAAGGGATACTTCTGAATGTCTGAAGCAGAGAATCCATGCAGAGTCTGAGCACGTGGAGTGGAGGCTAACAGATGCGTAGAGGGACTTGTGCAACATGCTGAAGATGTCCTGGGAATGCCAGCCAGAGTGGGAGACAGAGGCATTCTCTCACAATGCTGTCAGGTGCATTCAAGGCACATGCTTTGTGGAGAACAAATTGACAATATCTATCAAAAGTACAAATGCATAGCCCCTCCAACCCAGCAATGACACATCTAGTAATCGTCCCAAAGAGATAAATGGTGACGTCACATAGGTACAAGGTTACCAATCATAGCATTGCTCATAAAAGCAGAAGACTGGGAAAAAACCTGCAGTTCCATCAATGGGGATTGGTTGAATAAATTATGATAGATCCCTAGAATGGAGTACAATAGGAAGCTGTAAAAGAAAGAGAGAGAGAGAATGAACTCCTTATATACTAACAGGGAATAAGCTCCATGATGTAAGTATAATAAGAAAAGCATAAAACAGTATACATAGTTTATTACTATCTTGAAAACAAAACACAGGAAAACACCTATTCATAAATACATATTTATACATATGCACATGTAAATAAGCCAATATATATGCTTAGAATTAGTCAACTTCCTCTAACAAGAGGAATAATAAGAGGAAATAATAATTTCTAATAAGAAATTGACAGTAGCTCTGGGTGGAAAGGAAGAGGAATACAAGGGATTTTTAACTGTATTCCATTTTGCATCTCTTCAATTTTGAACCATGTAAATGTACTGAATGTACCACTGAGTCCAACAAATTGAATATGATTAAAACTGAAAAAAAAAAACAAACAGGACTTTCTTGGTGGTCCAGTAGTTAAGACTCCATGCTTCTGCTGCAGGGGGTGCAGGTGTAATCCCTGGTCAGGAAAGTAATATCCCACATGCCACGTGGTGTGACCAACAAAAGAAAAAAAAATTACGAGGCTACTGACCCACGTACACATGAAGCAGTGAAGTCGTGGAGGTGAGCTTGGAGGGAGGGCTCAGGTGAATGTGATTTTACCTGTCCTATTTTGTGCATTTACTGACGCCAGGCACTTTATACACAGTGAATCATTTCCTCCTTCCTACCAGCATGGCACAGTGATAAAGAATCTGCCTGCCAATGCAGGAGACACAGGAGAAGTGGGTTTGATCCCTGGGTCAGGAAGATCCCCTGGAGGAGGGAATGGCAACCCACTCCAGTATTCTTGCCTGGAGAATCTCATGGACAGAAGAGCCTGGAGGGCTGCAGTCCATGGGGTTGCAGAGTCAGACACAGCTTAGCGACTGAGCACACACACACACCACCAGAAAAGATTTTACCAGCCCCATTTTACAGATGAAGAACCTAAAGTTCAGAGAGGATGCATGACTTACCAAAAGTCACACAGGCAGAGGAAATGCTAGAACCAGGATTCAAACCCCTACCCCCATGCCGCTCAGGAGGCTTCCGGAGCAGAAGAGCAGGTGATCAGATCTGGAGGCAACGTGCTGTGAACAGAGAAAGGGAGAAACCTCGGATAGAGCATGAAAACCTTTAGGCACCTCTGAAAGATGGTGCTGCAGAGGCTCAGGAGAAGAACCAGGGCAGGAACCTGGGTCTGTGGGCTGGAAACCTTGAGGAACAGATGGTTCCTTTGTCCTGAGACTGACTCTGACACACCAGGAGAAGCCCAGACAAACTCTCCCAGCTCACCATCCCCTGGGGTCTGCTAGGGGAACATGTGCCCCTCCCTCTCCAACAGGAAGCGGTTCCCTGGGGTGCCGTTTAGCTGGACCGGGCTCCATATTTTCCTCTCCTATCTCCCTGCGGTATCAAGTGTGTGACTATTGATTTCCTCCCTGCATTTGTTTTTGTTATCCATTATTTATGGGATCATTTTTCCATCCTTCGTGCATGAAGGCAAATTTTGTGTAAAAATCAATTGAGTGAGCGCCGCCAATGGCTCGTTGCATTTTCTTGGCTTTCATCTCTGAGGCACCAGTTCTCCGGAGAGGCAGAGCAGAACATGAGGGAGCATGCCAAGATAGGAAAGGGAGGTGGGGGACGGGGCAGAGTTCCGAAACCCGCTTTAAGAGACCTATTCTTTTGGTCCCTGGATCAACACACTCTGTTGAGCTCACCTGGAGTCTAAGTAAGGATTAATGTCTTCTTGCCCTGATCAGATCCCTCCTTCCCTTTCCTGTTTCCTGGACCAAAGTCTAGAAAAGGGTGGGGTCCCAGCTGCAGAACCTCTTCCATTTCATTTATATTTATTTCAATGTAGAACTCCTCCAGGATCAAGGCCTGGGGGCCTGCTCCCTAGTGGCTTAACCTCAGGACCCCAGGAAAGTCATCCCAAAAGAGTAACCGTGGAGGAGTGGTATTAGGACAGGACTGATATTTAATAAGCAGGCCAAGCAGTTCACATCTATTCTTTTTTGAGCTTCAGCACACTTTGTGAGATAAGCAGAATGAAAAAAACAGCAGAGCATCTGGTGTCAGAAAGTCCAAGTTAAAGTCCCTACTTTGCCCTTTCCTAGGCTATATGCCCTTGGGTAAGATATTTAACCCCTCTGTGCCAGAGTTTTCTCACTTATAAAATGATAAGGCCAGTGCTTACCTCCAGTGAGGTCCTGCATTTAAGTGTAGGTATCTGTTTCATGGTAAGGACACAATAAAATCATCCTCAGCTTAAATGTCAGTTATACAAGGAGCCCATCCCTTTTTACCCCAACGAAAGTGGGCACTTTCAACCCTGGCAGTTATTTTCCATTGTATGCATATCACACTTTGCAAGTCTCTACATTATTTGTGTGCTGCCTGTCTCTTCCTATGCTCCAGTTAAAACATAGGCTCATTCAGGGTGAGCACCTTGTCTGTACTAGTTGAGTGACCACACAGCACATAGTGGAGACTCAATGAATGTTAGTTACTTTTATCACCTTTCTCATTTTCCACATAAGTACAGAAAGGCTAAGCTATGAGTCCTGCCCAAGGTCACATAACCAGTAAGTGGTACAGCTGGCATTCATATCCACCTCTTTCAGACTGCAAAGCCTGTGATCTTTCCACTCTCTCCACTTTCAAGTTGTGCCTGAGGTCAAATTCAGGTTAATGGTTGGTTAAACTAGAAACCGACAAGGTGTCTCCTAAGGCACTGTTCTCCCTGCTGCATCCTCTGCCCTCTTCCACCTTGCCTACAGTTTAGCAGTGGCCAACATCTGGGGCTACATTTCTTAACAGGTGCTTCTGAGTCATCAGTCCTCCAGAGAATGTCCTCCTCCACTCTCCCGCATCCTGAAGCTGGAAAACCAGCTGCCCCAGAGTTAGCCCATCCACCCTCCACACTGGGCTCAGGACAGGTTTCGGTAGGGTACAGTGTTGTCAAAGCGACAGCTCTGCACATGACGATGAGGCACAGAAGTTTCAATGGCTCTGCTCCAGGCTGAGTCTCTCAGAGATTAGGAATGGATTTTTGTAAAACTTGGCATTATCCTTCATTTCTCCAAAAGCCTGAGCTATATCACCTGCAAATTGGCACTTGCCGTCTACCTTCACTAGGATCAAATTATGAGCCACTACAGCTGACCATCAATACACCCTGAAAGGAGTTTAGGGTGGAGACCAGGAATGAGGCACTCTGTGCTCTGAGGGGGGAAAAAACTGGCAGAACAGGTCTTTAGATACTTATTTTCAGGAAAAGATTTTATAAGCCCAATTCTTGTGTCTCCTCATACCTAGAAAAGCAATAAAATCCTTCATGGCAATGTATGCTCCTGGTGACTAGTAATAACCTTCACGAGACTAGCAGAAACCTACAAAAAAATATGTGCTTAATTGCATGTACTCCCCTTTCACCAAAATCACAAATACCCTGATCTTCCCCCTTTGGGGCAGTTTCTCAGAGCTATCTGAAATGCTGTCTCCCAGGCTATCATCCTGATTTTGCCCCAAATAAAACTTAACTCACACATTGTGCTTTTTGTTTTTTTTAGGTTGACAGGGTCAACCACAAATTGGCACTCACCATGGATGCTTGCCATCTATCTCTACAAGGATTAAATCATGTGCTGCTGCAGCTGCTGACCTCCACCACCCCCTGAAGGAGTTCACGGTGGAGAGCAGAAATGAGGCACTCTGTGCTCCAGCAAACTGGCAGGATAGGTCTTTAGATAGTTAGATATTCTCAGGAGCTGATTGTATGAGCCCAATTCTTGTATTTCCTCATATCCAGAACAGCACTAAAATCCTTCATAATGATGACTGTTTCTTGTAACTAGCAGAAGCTTCATGAGACCAGCAGAAACTTTCTACAAAAAAATACGTTCTTGATTGCATATACTCCCCCTTCACCAAAATCACACATATACTGTCTTTCCCCCCTGCCTCTTTGAAGCAGTCTTGTAGAGCTATCTGAGGTGCTTTCTCCGGGGCTGCAGTCCTCACACTGCCCCAAATAAAACTTAACTCGCAACTCTCCCATTGTGCACTTTTTTTAAGTTGACAACAACAACATAGAATTTCTCATTCAACCCAAAGTTTTGTTTGATAAGATTCTGTCCCACTTCTTTTCTAGATGAACAAGATATTCTCTTTTTGAAGGGACTTTTTAAAAGCAAAAGGCTCAAAATTTGCTGGAGGGATGCTCTGTGAGCCGCAGAACTTTTTTAAAGTGAAAACGCTTTAGGATTTTCCAAGACCAAGATGTCTCCCAAAGATCACTCAAGGATGTGTGTATGATTCAAAGGGTAGGAAGCAAACCATTCAGGAAGCCTCTAGAAGATCTAAGAATTGCCAAATATTGGGAAAGATTTTTTAGAAAAGACCCAGAAAAAGTCCAGGAGACCCTGGAAGAAACCTTAGGCCAAGGGTCAGGAAACAATGGCCTGCAGGCAACATGCAGCCCACTGCTTGCTTTTATAAGTAAAGTGTTGCAGAAACACAGCCATTTGTTTCTATTTTACCTGTGGCTGCCTCTGCATTACAATGGCAGAGTTAAGTAGTTGCAACAAAGACTGCACAGAGGCTACTGCTGCTGCTGCTAAGTCACTTCAGTCGTGTCCAACTCTGTGCGACCCCATAGACAGCAGCCCACCAGGCTCCCCCGTCCCTGGGATTCTCCAGGCAAGAACACTGGAGTGGGTTGCCATTTCCTTCTCCAATGCATGAAAGTGAAAAGTGAAAGTGAAGTCACTCAGTCATGTCCAACCCTCAGCGACCCCATGGACTGCAGCCTACCAGGCTCCTCCGTCCATGGGATTTTCCAGGCAAGAGTACTGGAGTGGGGTGCCATTGCCTTCCACGCTGTTTCCCAAACTGGGTTATAAAGAAAACTGCTGCTAAGTTGCTTTAGTCGTGTCCGACTCTGTGTGACCCCATAGACTGCAGCCCACCAGGCTCCCCTGTCCCTGGGATTCTCCAAGAATCCCCACTGGAGTGGGTTGCCATTTCCTTCTCCAATGCATGAAAGTGAAAAGTGAAAGTGCGACTTCAAAAAATTCTGCAGTTAAAACAGAAACAACAACAACAAACCTGCTTGAAAATTTCCCAAACTTATTTTACTTTCTGATGTGATACTTTTATATTGAAATAGTATTTTATGAATTACCAGTGGTATGTAAGACCACAACTTGATAAAAATCCATATAGTCCCTTGTTATTCACATTTCAGTCATTTGCATGACCTTTATGAAATTTGTCCTTTGTATATACCAACCATATACTATTTATTAAACATTTACTAAAAAATTTTACTAACATTTCTTTTTAACTAATTTCCTTTTTAAACTTGATCTCAGCCAGGCAACAGTATCCATGAAATCATGGGCTTGGGGGGTGTGTGTGTAGAGAATAAGTGTCGCTATAAATGCAGACTTGTTTTTCAGTCTTAATTATCCACATGTCACCCACAAAGGAAGACAAAACATACTTTAAGATATATTGGTCTATCTCACATTGCCTAATTCACTAGCCATAGTTAACTTCTAACTTTAAATTTAGCCCTTCAGTCAAATTAGCCACATTCCAAGTACTCAGTAACCACACGTGACTAATGGCACACAGACAGAGAACATTTCCATAATCACAGAAAATTTTATTGGCCAGCACTGCACCTTTCAAGAATTTTTTGAAATTCTTGTTTCAAGTCATTGTTGCCTCCTTCTCAATCCCCACTCCTGCCCAATTTTATATAACTCTCCCAGCAAACTCTGAGAAGTATACTTATGGGGGTCAAAGTCAACACTCTCTGTTCATCTTATTGCCTCACCAGAGTCCTTTCCTCTCTCCCTTCATACTCTACCTCTCCCTCTCACACATACACACTCCAATGCCATCAGCTCCCACCCTTTGGTCTACATTCAAAAGACCCAGGGCTGCCCACAGAGATCCAAGGACCAGTCTAGAACATTCTCCTGGGTAATAATGACACGGGAGCTTCATCATTCTGGGCAGCTGGATCCTAACATGCAAAAGAAGATTGTAGTAGATCAGATATCACAAACTGGCGCTCTGTGAGCTAAATCTGGTTGTATGTGTGTTTGGTTTACTTGATTTTTTTTTTTCACCTTTACTTTAAAGAAGGAATGACAAGGAGATATCACATTTTAGAAATCTAGCATTCCAAGGAGTTCCCTGGTGGTCCAGGGGTTAAGAATCCACCTGCCACTGCAGGGGACAGGGGTTCGATCCCTGGTCGGGGAAGATGGCACATGCTGCCGGACAACTAACCCTGCACACAGCAACTACTGAGCCCTTTTGTCTAGAGCCTGTGCTCTGCAATAAGAGAAGCCACCATAATGAGAAGCCCTCCTACCACAACTAGCTAGTACCCCCGCTTCCCAAAACTAGTCAAAGCCCATGCAGCAACAAAGATCTACCACAGACAAAAACAATTTCAAAAAAAGTCTAGCATTCCAGCTTCTCTTGGAAAATCAGATTTGCTCACCGTACATGGGGCTCATTTCCCACATGGCAGTCACTGGCTGATGCTGAATAACTTCTGCCCCCTTTAGTGGTGAACTGCCCTCCAGTTCACCACAGTTTCCACATTCTCTGCCACCTTGTGTGGGGTTCATTGTTCTCCATGGCCTTCTAGCATTTGAGTCTGTTACTCTGAAAGGATCATTTCAAAGGTTTCATCAGTTACTTTCCACCTATGATTTCAAACATGTGGCTGTTCTCTCCTCAGGGATAGTGCAATGTTTCTTTACAGACCTAGGACAAATGGTGTAATGAATAGGAATGAACTGGTTTTCAAGAAATGTCCAGTCTGTGGAAACTTCATCTACTAGCAACATTGACAAGTTTTGGGCTAGTCTTAAATTGAAGAAAGTAGGGAAAACCACTAGACCATTCAGGTATGACCTAAATCAAATCCCTTATGATTATACAGTGGAAGTGAGAAATAGATTTAAGGGCCTAGATCTGATAGATAGAGTGCCTGATGAACTATGGAATGAGGTTCATGACATTGTACAGGAGACAGGGATCAAGACCATCCCCAAGGAAAAGAAATGCAAAAAAGCAAAATGGCTGTCTGGGGAGGCCTTACAAATAGCTGTGAAAAGAAGAGAAGCAAAAAGCAAAGGAGAAAAGGAAAGATATAAACATCTGAATGCAGAGTTCCAAAGAATAGCAAGAAGAGATAAGAAAGCCTTCTTCAGCAATCAATGCAAAGAAATAAAGGAAAACAACAGAATGGGAAAGACTAGAGATCTCTTCAAGAAAATCAGAGCTACCAAAGGAACATTTCATGCGAAGATGGGCTCAATAAAGGACAGAAATGGTACGGACCTAACAGAAGCAGAAGATATTAAGAAGAGATGGCAAGAATACACAGAAGAACTGTACAAAAAAGATCTTCATGACCCAGATAATCACGATGGTGTGATTACTGACCTAGAGCCAGACATCCTGGAATGTGAAGTCAAGTGGGCCTTAGAGAGCATCACTACGAACAAAGCTAGTGGAGGTGATAGAATTCCAGCTGAGCTATTACAAATCCTGAAAGATGATGCTGTGAAAATGCTGCACTCAATATGCCAGCAAATTTGGAAAACTCAGCAGTGGCCACAGGACTGGAAAAGGTCAGTTTTCATTCCAATCCCAAAGAAAGGCAATGCCAAAGAATGCTCAAACTACTGCACAATTGCACTCATCTCACACGCTAGCAAAGTAATGCTTAAAATTCTCCAAGTCAGGCTTCAGCAATATGTGAACCATGAACTTCCTGATGTTCAAGCTGGTTTTAGAAAAGGCAGAGGAACCAGAGATAAAATTGCCAACATCCGCTGGATCATGGAAAAAGCAACAGAGTTCCAGAAAAACATCTATTTCTGCTTTATTGACTATGCCAAAGCCTTTGACTGTGTGGATCCCAATAAACTGTGGAAAATTCTGAAAGAGATGGGAATACCAGACCACCTGATCTGCCTCTTGAGAAACCTGTATGCAAGTCAGGAAGCAACAGTTAGAACTGGACATGGAACAACAGACTGGTTCCAAATAGGAAAAGGAGTACGTCAGGGCTGTATATTGTCACCCTGTTTATTTAAATTATATGCAGAGTACATCAGGAGAAATGCTGGACTGGAAGAAACACAAGCTGGAATCAAGATTGCCAGGAGAAATCCCAATAACCTCAGATATGCAGATGACACCACCCTTATGGCAGAAAGTGAAGAAGAACTAAAAAGCCTCTTGATGAAGGTGAAAGAGGAGAGTGAAAAAGTTGGCTTAAAGCTCAACATTCAGAAAACGAAGATCATGGCATCCAGTCCCATCACTTCATGGGAAATAGATGGAGAAACAGTGGAAACAGTGTCAGCCTTTATTTTTCTGGGCTCCAAAATCACTGCAGATGGTGACTGCAGCCATGAAATTAAAAGACGCTTACTCCTTGGAAGGAAAGTTATGACCAACCTAGATAGCATATTCAAAAGCAGAGACATTACTTTGCCAACAAAGGTCAGTCTAGTCAAGGCTATGGTTTTTCCTGTGGTCATGTATGGATGTGAGAGTTGGACTGTGAAGAAAGCTGAGCGCCGAACAATTGATGCTTTTGAACCGTGGTGTTGGAGAAGACGCTTGAGAGTCCCTTGGACTGCAAGGAGATCCAACCAGTCCATTCTGAAAGAAATCAGCCCTGGGTATTCTTTGGAAGGAATGATGCTCAAGCTGAAACTCCAGTACTTTGGCCACCTCATGCGAAGAGTTGACTCATTGGAAAAGACTCTGATGCTGGGAGGGATTGGGGGCAGGAGGAGAAGGGGACAACAGAGGATGAGATGGCTGGATGGCATCACTGACTCGATAGACAAGAGTCTGAGTGAACTCCGGGAGTTTGTGATGGACAGGAAGGCCTGGCGTGCTGCGATTCATGTGGTCACAAAGAGTCGGACACGACTGAGTGACTGATCTGATCTGAATATTCTGCTGAATATGAATATCTCCAAGCCTATGCCATTTTCACTCAATGTAACATATTCTTGGCTTCTAGAGAAATAATACTTAGATTTTGAGGTCACAGATCACCTTGAGAATCTGATAAAAGCTAGAAGGAAATGGCAACGCACTCCAGTGTTCTTGCCCGGAGAATCCCAGGGACAGTGGAGCCTGGTGGGCTGCCGTCTATGGGGTCGCACAGAGTGGGACACGACTGAAGCAACTGAGCAGCAGCAGCAGCATATATAGACTCAGTGGTCTTCCCTGGTGGCTCAGTGGTAAAGAATCTGCCTGCTAACGCAGGAGAGTCAGATTCGATCCCTGGGTTGGGAGGATCCCTTGGAGTAGGAAATGGCAGCTCAATTCATTATTTTTGCCTGGAGAATCCCCTTGGACAGAGGAGCCTGGCCGGCTACAGTCCATGGGGTGGCAAAGAGTCAGACACGACTTAGCGACTAAACAACAGGGTGGAAATATACACATAAAAACACATAATTTTGCATATAGTTTAGTTTCATGGGGTACAAGATTCTCTTTAGGAAAACCTATCCCTGATTCTTTGAGGAGCCCGGAGACCTTAGTTCCGAATCCCGGTACTGGAGACTTCCAGTCAAAATAGGAGACTGCACACAGCACACAGCTCCATTCTCTCTCCGAATCTAACCTTAAAATGATGAGTAGGGACTTGCCTGGTGGTCCAGTGGTTAAGAATCTGCCTTGCAATGTTTAAGGGACGTGGGTTCAACCCCTGATTGGGGAACTGAGAGCCGACACTCCTGGGAAGCAACTAAGCCGGCGCGCCTCAACTACTGAGCATGCGCACTCCGGAGCCCTCGCTCCACCATCGGAGAGTCGCTGTGCTCCAGCGAAAGATTCCCGGTAGCACACGTCACTGGAGTTAAGACGAAGATGCAAGTGGATGGCTTGGTTGAGAGTTTATTTCAGAAGCATTTAGACTCTCAGTTTACCTTACCCACTTGGCACAGGTAGGCAACTGTCTCACTGAACCTGGAAGAATACTGGTTATTTATTCACTAGAAAAAAATGTTTGTTTATTTTTTTTAAGTCATTGTATTTGAGATACCAGCCATACTTAAGGGTTGGAAACCATACTGAAAACAGAGAAATTAAGTAAAATTTTACATTCTAAATATTAAAAACCCCATTCCTGTTCCCTCACTGAGCACCTTGAACATCAGCTGCCTGAGGTATATCCTCCAAATAGGAAACTGGGAGATCAGCCATTCCAAAATAAAAGAAAAAAAAAAATCTGCCATTAGACAATCCCAAGATCCCAAGGAAACAGCCCAGCCATGTTACTATAGATAGAACCAAAATGAACAAGGCCATCTCAGATGTGCAGAGCTTCCTATCAACTTTTTACCTAATTAACCGAACAATATCTAATACAAAGCACAAAAACCAGGGTAGTTCATACTGAAAACAAAAGCACTTTGGAGGAAATAGATTTTGAGGGAAGAAGAAATTAAAGAGAAACTATTACCAATATTAGAGATATAACTGAATAGAACTCAGAGCTCCAACTAAAAAGATAGCACTCATAAAATTAAAAAAAAAAGATTTTTTTCCCTTAATTTAAAGGAAAAAGACCTATTAGATTTGTTTTTAATGACAGGATAAATTTAAAACTCAATAGAAGGGTTGAAATAAAAAATTTAAGAAAACATCACACAAAAGAACAAAAAGACAAAAACAGTAGAGAAATGATAAATCAGGGAACCAATTCAGATGGTTCAATATCAAAACAATAGGCATTCAGAAATATGAAAAAAAAATGGGAAAAAAACAGAAAACTTCAAAGAAATAATGCAAAAGAATCTCCCAGAATAAAAATTGTGAATATCAAGATTGAAAATTGCTCAGCAGAATAAACAAAATGAATATGCTGTATGTAAGTTTCCAGAGAGATAAAATAGGTTTCTTACAAAAATCAAGAATGTGAATGGTCTTGAATTTTCTATTGTAACACTGATGCTAGAAGGCAATGGAGTAATCTCTCTAAAATGGTTCAGTTCAGTTCAGTTCAGTCGTTCATTCTTGTCCAACTCTTTGCGACCCCATGAATTGCAGCACACCAGGCCTCCCTGTCTATCACCAACTCCCGGAGTTCACTCAGACTCTTGTCCATCGAGTCAGTGATGCCATCCAGCCATCTCATCCTCTGTCATCCCCTTCTCCTCCTGCCCCCAATCCCTCCCAGCATCAGAGTCTTTTCCAATGAGTCAACTCTTCGCATGAGGTGGCCAAAGTACTGGAGTTTCAGCTTGAGCATCATTCCTTCCAAAGAATACCCAGGGCTGATCTCCTTCAGAATGGACTGGTTGGATCTCCTTGCAGTCCAAGGGACTCTCAAAAGTCTTCTCCAACACCACAGTTCAAAAGCATCAATTCTTCAGCGCTCAGCTTTCTTCACAGTCCAACTCTCACATCCACACATGAACACTGGAAAAACCATAGCCTTAACTAGACAGACCTTTGTTGGCAAGGTAATGTCTCTGCTTTTCGATATGCTGTCTAGGTTGGTCATAACTTTCCTTCCAAGGAGTAAGCGTCTTCTAATTTCATGGCTACAGTCACCATCTGCAGTGATTTTGGAGCCCAAAATAATAAAGTCTGCCACTGTTTCCCCATCTATTTGCCACGAAGTGATGGGACCAGATGCCATGATCTTCGTTGAGCTTTAAGCCAACTTTTTCACTCTCCTCTTTCACTTTCATCAAGAGGCTTTTTAGTTCCTCTTCACTTTCTGCCATAAGGGTGGTGTCATCTGCATATCTGAGGTGATTGAGATTTCTCCCGGCAATCTTGAAGAAACTTGTGCTTCTTCCAGCCCAGCATTTCTCATGATGTACTCTGCATAAAAGTTAAATAAGCAGGGTGACAATATACAGCCTTGACGTACTCCTTTTCCTATTTGGAACCAGTCTGTTGTTCCATGTCCAGTTCTAACTGTTGCTTCCTGACCTGCATACAGGTTTCTCAAGAGGCAGATCAGGTGGTCTGGTATTCCCATCTCTTTCAGAATTTTCCACAGTTTATTGGGATCCACACAAAGGCTTTGGCATATAGGGAAAGTTAGTTCTAACCTAGAATTCTGTCCCTGGTCAGATAACCATTCAAGTGTAAGAACAGAATAAAGACAGTCTTTGATGGCTTTCAAAAATACTGTCGCCATTGCACTTTTTCTCAGAGAACATGTGTACCACCTAAATGGAGCATAAACCTAAAGAGAAGATAGAGACTTCTGGGAAACAGAGGATTCTATACAGGTCCATCTAGTCAAAGCTATGGTTTTTCCAGTAGTCATGTATGGATGTGAGAGTTGGACTATAAAGAAAGCTGCTGCTGCTGTTGCTAAGTTGCTTCAGTCGTGTCCGACTCTGTGCGACCCCATAGACGGCAGCCCACAAGGCTCCCCCGTCCCTGGGATTCTCCAGGCAAGAACACTGGAGTGGGTTGCCATTTCCTTCTCCAATGCATGAAAGTGAAAAGTGAAAGTGAAGTTGCTCAGTCATGTCCAACTCTGTGCAACCCCATGGACTGCAGCCTACCAGGCTGCTCCATCCATGGGATTTTCCAGGCAAGCATACTGGAGTGCTTTCTCCATTGCCTTCTCCAAAGAAAGCTGAGTGACAAAGAACTGATGCTTTTCAACAGTGGTGTTGGAGAAGACTCTTGAGAGTCCCTTGGACTGCAGGAAGATAAAACTAGTCAATCCTAAAGGAAATCAGTCCTGAATATTGATTGGAAGGACTGATGCTAAAGCTGAAGCTCCAATACGTTGGCCACCTGATGCCAAGAACTGCCTCCTTAGAAAAGACCATGATGCTGGGAAAGATTGAAGGCAGGAGGAGAAGGGGACAACAGAGGATGAGATAGTTTGATGGTATCACTGACTTGATGGACATGAGTTTGAGCAAGCTCGGGAGTATGATGGAAAGGGAGGCCTAGAATGCTGCAGTCCACGGGGTAGCAAAGAGTTGGACATGACTATGTGACTGAACTGAAGATCATGGTGAAGGGGGATCCCAGGATGACAACTGTCAGCAGACCTGGAGAACAGCTAGCTCATCCTGAGGCAGGTCAGAAGACTCCAAGAGAGGTTTCTTTGAGGAGAATACACTGATAAAACACTTTAGGTGTTTGAAAGTTTTGAACAGAGGTTTGTATAAATGGGGAACATTTGGGGTGCATTTCTGAAACAGATGGGAATACCAGACCACCTGACCTGCCTCTTGAGAAATCTGTATGCAGACCAGGAAGCAAAATTTAGAACTGGACATGGAACAACAGACTGGCTCCAAATAAGAAAAGGAGTATGTCAAGACTGTATATTGTCACCCTGCTTATTTAATTTATATGTATTGTACATCATGAGAAACGCTGGGCTGGAAGAAGCACAAGCTGGAATCAAGATTACTGGGAGAAATATGAATAACCTCAGATATGCAGATGACACCACCCTTATGGCAGAAACTGAAGAGAAACTAAAGAGCCTCTTGATGAAAGTGAAAGAGGAGAGTGAAAAAGTTGACTTAAAGCTCAACATTCAGAAAACGAAGATCATAGCATCTGGTCCCATCACGTCATGGCAAATAGATGGAGAAACAGTGGAAACAGTGGCAGACTTTATTTTGGGGGGCTCCAAAATCACTGCAGATGGTGACTGTAGCCATAAAATAAAAAGACGCTTATTCCTTGGAAGGAAAGTTATGACCAACCTAGACAGCATATTCAAAAGCAGAGACATTACTTTGCCGACAAAGATCCATCTAGTCAAGGCCATGGTTTTTCCAGTAGTCATGTATGGATGTGAGAGTTGGACTATAAAGAAAGCTGAGTGCTGAAGATTTGATGCTTTTGAACTGCGTTGTTGGAAAAGACTCTTGAGAGTCCCTTGGACTGCAAGGAGATCTAACCAGTCCATCCTAAAGGAAATCAGTCCTGAATGTTTATTGGAAGGACTGATGCTTACGCTGAAACTCCAATACTTTGGCCACCTGATTCGAAGAGCTGACTTGTTTGAAAAGACCCTGATGCTGGGAAAGATTGAAGGCAGGAGGAGAAGGGGATGACAGAGGATGAGATGGTTGGATGGCATCACCGACTCAATGGGCATGAGTTTGAGTAAACTCTGTGAGTTGGCGATGGACAGGGAGGCCTGATGTGCTGCAGTCCATGGAGTCACAAAGACACAACTAAGCGACTGAACTGAACTGACCTGAATAATAAACATAGAAAACAAAATTTTAAAATGCAATGATTATTAACATCTCCCCAAATTAAATATTATGCAGGAAAGGAAAAGTAACTATAGTATCTCACATGGCTCAGCAGCAAAGGATTTTGAGAGTAAAACAAATGAATTTTGATCTACTCAAATTTGAGATTTAACTATATTGGAATGGTGGCAGAATGAGAATTAGAGTAGGGAATGAGAGACAGCTTAATCTTCATCTCACTACAGGGAACTAAACAATAAAAAGAGAACAATATAGACATGATATTTAAAGATAGTGAAGTAAATAGCAAAAGAACCAGTTTCAAGGGTTGAAAGTGATTGCCCTGGGGAATCAGGGCATTGGGGAGGAGACTTGGGGGACAGCTCTTTATCAAACCAAGCCTTCCTAAATTATTTGAGTCTTGGAACAATGGAACTTTTATTTCTTAAAAAAAGTAAAAAGAAAATAAATCTTGCTTTGACTCTTGGGAAAAACATAAGCATCACCAAAAAAAAACAAAAAACAAACGTAAAAGTGTTAGTTACTGAGTCATTTCTGACTCTTTGTGACTCTGTGGACTGTAGCCCGCCAGACTTACCTAGCCATAGATTTCTCCATGCAAGAATACTGAAATGGGTAGCCATTCCCTTCTCCAAGGAATCTTCTCAACCCAGGGATCGAACCTGGGTCTCCTGCATTGCAGGCAGTTTCTTTAACGTCTGAGCCACCAGGGAAGCATCACCTAGCTCCTAACTAATCTCAATGCTAGAACACAACCTCTGTTCCCTGTTGGTATCAAACCTTTCATCCTTCATTTGAAAAGAAGCACCTCTTCTCACACTGTTCCCAATTTAGAAAACCATTTAAACTGGGTTTAAACTCTGAGGAGTCCAGCTACATTACATACACGTCAGCAGTTGGTTTACTCTGGAGAAGAGGCATCCATCTCAGCACAGCATGTACAAAGAAAAGGGCCACCTAAAAGCTGGATTCATGCAACAGGGGGCCCACAGAGGGGCACCATCAGTGTCATGATCCCATGCAGCTGCCAGGAACACACACCTTCTGCTCCACTTGACTATTTCTTCCTCTTATCATTTTTTTTTCATAGTCAAGCTCCACAATTTGCGACCAACCACTGTGATGCACACTCACCAGGCTTCAGAGGTTATTTTCTCTCTCTTCAGTCTCCCATTTCTCCCTGCAGAGGAGGGCAAGGGTGGGGGAAGTAGAGAGCAGTATTAATAAGGTTAAATAGTCTGCTAACAGAGATATTCAGAAACATTAGCACTAGTTCTCCCACACTACAGACAAGTAAAGGTCAGATGAACCTGGCCAACTGCTCACAAAGAAATTGGTCCCGAGTCCCAGAAATGAGATATCCTAGTCCCCAGTCTGAGTGGAAGCTCTTTGCGGGAGGGGCCTGAGTCCTGAGTTCTTTGCTGAATCCCCAGTGTCTTGAATAGGGCCTGTCACAGAGTAATAACATAACAAATATTTGTTCAACTAACATATTTCTAGACCTCAGTTATTTCCTTTTTATTGAAGTATAGTTGATTTTACAATGTTGTGTTAATTACTGCTGTATGGCAAAGTGATTCACTTATACATATTAATATATATATGCCTTCTCTGTTTTATAGTCTTTTCCATTATGGTTTATCACAGGATACTGAATACAGTCCTCTGTGCTACACAGTAGGACCTGCTGTTTATCCGTCCTATACATAAATGCTTAACATTTGCTAACCCCAGTGTCCCACTCCATCCTTCCCCTAAGCGCCCCTCCTTGGCCACCCCAGTCTATTCTCCATTAGACCTCAGCTATTCCTGATGAAATCAAACATCTACATGGAAGCCAGAAGAGACCTCATTCTTCTTCATTCTTTAGTGTACTTGTGCTAGACATAGTACAGTATTCATAAACACTTTTATAATTGTATTATAAATGTTGGATCAAATGAAGATCTTTAGAGGCTTGAAACACTGAGTATTTTATGTTACCTGTCCTTTCCGTATGAAATTTAAAACACTACCTCATAAAATACATGAGAGGAAGTTCAGCACCATTTTGAACTTGATAACTAGTATACTTTTTTAAATACCAAATACTGAGGTCTTCCAAAACACCCTTTGTTATGTTGGGGTTTCTTTCCTTTGCAAGTATGCATAGCACATGTTTAGACTGCCTTCTGGTAACTGAGCCCTGGCTCAGAGGGTTCTCTTTAGCCTGTTGCTTCTGGAGCATTCAAGGATCCAAATGAAAAACTTAAAACCAATAGCCAGTCCTCATAAGCACTTTGACGCCATGATCAGGGAAAGGAAGACAGGGAGGGAAAGAACTGAAGGATCAAAAGAAAAGAAGCTTTTTCTTAAGGAAGAAAAGATGGGAGAGAACACAAAGCCTGTAGGCAAAAGGCAGGCAGGGCCCCCAATCTAGTCCCTAGGCTAGAAATCCATTTTTAAATAACAGCTCCTCAGGGATGCTCCCATTCTTCCCTGAAGTCTCTAGTGACTCCCTCTGCTCACACTCAGTGAGTCATCTGTTGTTAGATTCTTCTAACATAGTAAGTTGATAAAGGAGCAGAGCTCAACATTTTAATTTTTGTTAGTTTCAAGTACATTATCTTGGCCTTCCAAAAGGCAAATGCAAAGGACAAATATTTTTAAACAATATTTGCTTCCCATGCTCCTTTAAGGGAGTTGTGCATTTTTTTTTTAAATGAGATAGTTCCTTTATATTTTTCAGTGGAGGGATCCAGGAATGAACAACCATCTAGAGAGGAACTGGCTCTCGGGTCAGAAGGAGATGTCACCTCTTTGCAACCACGTGTCTGAACTGAAATCTACTCTCAGTGTCATTCACTAAAATCTCTGTTCAGGTCCTCCACTCAAGAACTCATAGTACAGCCCCCTCCTTAGACCATGGTCACAGCCAGAGTTTTCTTTTTCCTATGAAAATGAAAAATTTCCTCTCTGTGACTTTCTACTAATTGTACCCTTTGTGCCCTACAGAACAAGAATAAGGCTTCTTTCACATAGGAGTCCTACAGATTTTACCTGAAAAACATAAGTCCATCATCTTCTGCAGGAGCAAGCATGGTATAGTGCACAGAGTTCAGTTCTAGAGGAAGACAATTCTGGGCCTAATGCTAAGTCCTTTCACTTATTAGTTGTGTGACCTTGGACATTCATAAAATATGGGTTAAACTGGGTTTGTAGACCATTTTAGAAGGGGCAGTGCATTGAATGTAGGAACATTCCATACCTTAAAATTTCATCCTTGGGATTTCCCTGGTGGTACAGTGGTTGAGACTCAGAGCTTCCACTGCAAGGGACATGGGTTCAATCCCTGACTGGGAACTAAGATCCCACATGCCATGCAATGAAAAAAAAAAAAAAAAGAATTTCATCCTTGCCTTCAGTCACCTTTAAAGTGAAGGGATGTGGTCACGAGAATAATAAGTAAGAATGGCTCATTCATGCACTCAGTGTCAAATGTTTGCTAAATCCCTATTATTCTAAAGTGATCAGTAGAGATATTGCTTTGTATTGTTGTATACTAAATACATTTTACACTATATATTTACTAAATTTCTTTTAGGTCTCATTTTTGCCCTACAGCAAAGAGGTTGCATGAGATTTATTTTCAAATTAGGCTGCCTGTCAGTCTGCAGGGAGTGAGTGGTTGTAGCCAAAGGTTCTGGGTGTTGCAACAGTTTACTCTGTGATAAGTAAACTCCCAGAGCAATGGTCTGGAGGCCAAAACAGTAACAGCTGTGTTGCGAATGGAACACAACATTTATACCACCTTTAATGAAATAAGAATTGAATTTTGTGTTTCAGGCTATATTCTCAAATTCCAGGGTGGGGGCATTTTGGGTAGAAAAAAAAAATACTGTAAGAAACATCTTTCTAAATCTGAGCAAATAATCAGAGACACATGGAGAGATGGTGAAGAACATAGATTCCTGGGCCCCTAGAATGACAACACCATATTCTTCAGCCAGTGAATCTCTAAGAACTCATCTCGGCTCACCTTCTAGGATTCCATGGGTGACAATGACAATATAAAGCATTTGAGTAAATATTATTAACACTCTTTCTTTGTGATGGAAAAAAACCCTACTGCGACAGTCGAGAAATACGAACCTTCCCCTCAATGACCTACTAGAATTAGTAGAAGATCAGAGCCATACTACACAATGCCCTAAGTTACAGTAAAGAACTGACAGTGAAAAACTCAAGAAGTAAAAGCTTGGAATTAGGAGAAGGTGGTCAGAAGATTCAAACTTGCAGTTATAAGATAAATAAGTCCTGGGATATAATGTACGGCATGATGACTAAACACTACTGTGTATTATTCTAGATTTGAAAGTTGCTGAGACGGCAGATGCTAAAAGTTCTTACCACAAGGGAAAAATATTGGAACTATGTAAGGTAATAGAATCCCAGGGACAGGGAAGCCTTGTGGGCTGCTGTCTCTGGGGTCGCACAGAGTTGGACACGACTGAAGCGACTTAGCAGCAGCAGCAGCAGCAAGGTAATAGATGTTAACTAATCTTAGTGTGGTAATCATTTTGCAATATATATCAAACTGTTATGCTGTACATTCTAAACTTACACAATGTAATATGCTAATTGAATCTCAGTGAAACTGGGAAGAGGGGAGCACCATAAAATCAACTGGAGAAATTCTGGTTAAGTCAGAAATGGAAGAGTTGAAATTGAAATAATGTTTCTATCATTTCACTTGAGCGATGTGACCAGTAACGCAGACCCTCAAAAGCTGAGTGAGCTCACAGCTGCAAACATTAATTCAAGTCAGAAGGCAGAAAAAAGTGAAGATCCAAGAGCAGAGAACAGAAGCTGATCATCATTCTCTTATTTGTGGATTCGGGCCAGAGCTGTGATAGGCTTCGGTGCCCTGCCCAGCCCACAACAACCGCCTTCTGCTCCCCACTGGGCTGAGTCTCCCCTGGCCTTCCAGAACTATTAGTCTAACAAAACGTTTTAATTTCATCCGGCCTCCTACTCCCACCCTGCCTTTAAAATTTAAACTTACAAACTGCTGTTGTTTTTATTTTTCCATTAAGAAGTAGAAGTTGTGTTTCTGCCACATGGTTTTAGAAGCCTCAGTGCTTGGGAACCCAGAAACTTGGAACTAACTTTTTGTCCATCACCACTTTTTTACAACTATCCTTTTGAAAACAAAATAGAAAGATAAAATAAGCTGAAACAAATACCGAATATAAGACATGCCAGGGTCTTTACACATAAGCTCACATAAAGTGAGCAGTGGCAGCTTCAGAAGTCATGTGGTCCAATCCTCTCATTTTACTGAGAAGGAAAGAGGGGGCCAAAGAAGGGAAACCCCCAGCTCAAAATCTCAATTCTAAGTGTTAAAAGGTTGGTTTAAAAAAAAGGCCTAGATTTTGACCCCTAATGTAGTGCTTTTTTTCACTCCATCACATTACCTCTTGGGAGACTGACTATTGATCTGAAAAATAATTTTGCTAAAGCCATTTGGAATCTTTATTGACAATTGGCTCATGGTCTAATTAACACTTTATTTTTGCCTTCACTAAAGTTCTTTCCAGTTTCCTAAACTGATTTCAGTGTTTATGGGTATTTGACTATAAATTCAGGTATACAGTCACATAAGGAAAAATCTTTAGATCATCTAGTCCAAGAGGTCTTAACCTTGGATCCAAAGCCTCCTGGGTTGAACCCAGGGATTCCAGGGTTGAACTCTAAGTAAAGTTAGCAGAACTTTTGAGAGCACAGATGTGCATTTTTCTGGGTTAGAACAATTTTCCTCAGATTCTCAAGGAAGACCGTGAACCCTCACTAAAACTGAACTATTATCTAGGTCAATTTCTTCAAGTTAGAGTTGTGGAAACTGAGAAATGAATAGAGTTACCAACACCATGTAGAACAGAATAAGGCCTGGAATTCAGACCTTTTTGTGCACCCTCCAGGAATCATGTGACCTGTGGTCTGCCTGCTGACCAGAGATGATTCCCATTCTCCCAGTTAACTCTCTTCCAGTACAAGCTTCTCCCTACAAGAGGAATTCATTGAGACAATATGCAGGACTCGATACAAACCCACCCTGCCCTGGAACAATGGTTCCCAGTACCTCTCCCAGCAGCCAAGCAGGATCACAACCTAGAACTTCTGACAGAGACAGAGTTCGTATCCCAAGGCACTAGGCTGTCTCTCATGTGGGTGCTCAGCTGGAGTTTCTGCAGTCTGATGCTCAATCCCTAACCTTAGGTAGATTATTAAATGCTGTCATCCACATCATCCCCAGATAGACTGCTTTAAATTCTATTTGGAAGGCTAGAACTCAAATCCACCTATATGCATGCTTCATCCTCACAGGCAGTTCTTATGTATTTGTGATGTCCACACCTCCAAATTAGTTTTTGCTCACAAAAAAGAAAAAGAATAAGAATTTTCAACTGCATACACAGTTCATATTTTTAATTATTGATTTTATACAAAACTTCTTAGCATACTTGGTGTGGGGAGATTATTCAGGATTATTGTATCTCTAGTTCTCTGATATCATAGCAAGAAGTTAATGCACAGTGACTAAGAAGGACAAATCAAGAAACAGTGGCTCATAAAACATCTCTGGAGTATATACAAGAAATTGATGTTATTTGCCTTGAAGAAAGGGAACTGCGTAACTTGGGTCAAAGGTGAGAGAAAGATTTTCCACTGCAAATCTTCTAATTATTTTGAATTTGAATCATTATTTAATTAAAATCTTAACATTTCTTAAAATTCTTAACAATCTTAATATTAAAATAAGCCTTGCATTGAGAAATAGTGCCAGCAATATATATTTTGATATGATTTATTTCCAAAAAAAACAACTAAAAGTGGCTGAAGGAAAGCCTTGGTCATGTGGCCCTTCTGTATTCAACTTTTTAAACTATGTGCATAAATCACTTTGACAAAATGTAAAACTAATTAAAAAAGAAACAAAAATCATCCCAACCAACTTGTCTTATATGTAAAGCCACAGGGGTGGGAGAGACCAGTTTCCCAGGGTGGTGGAGCTGGGATAACCACTCAGGTTGCTCTATCTCAGGCTGGACCTTTCCTTAACATGAACAGACTCTTGGAGTAGCTGGTGTCTACTTTTGCATTCTTTTAATTATTCTTAAATTAAGACATTTTTAGAATATTTGAATAAAATTGACCTCTCCTCATTCTGATCCTCTGTGCTAATAATTGTACCCTTTTTTATTCATTCAATTACAAGCAAATTGACAGGAGACATTTATATGAGGCAGCTTAAACCCCAGCTAATGGAGTGCCTAATGACTAATTGATCAGATCCCAACCCAGAGAGCAGCTCTGAGTGGCCTAAAGGAATTTATGCAATTAGTTTAGGTTTGGTAGAAATTGAGTGCATATGAAAGCAAGCTTTTTATGGTCTTGATTTATGAGGGCTGGGCATTAACTATATCTGCCAAGAGGTGAGCTGCTTAGCAAAGCCTCAGGCATTGGGGGCCACTGAGGTGGGGGGGGATGTTGGGTCGGAGCTGGGTTGATGGGGGCAGGGGGGTTGTGAATATAGGAAAGAGATAGTGGCCTCAGGAATGGGATTCGGGCAGAGGGCTCTTGAAATTATGGTGGTCCCCACTCCCGATGTAATTCAAAGTAGAATCAATATTAAATCCTAACTATGTATAAAGAAGTCCAATGAAATACTGATTTTCCCAGGATGAGCAGTAGGATTTGTGTGTGTGTGAAATTCTGAAACAAACTCAAAACAGAGGGAGTACTATTTCGGAACCAGTTTACCTCCCGCGTCGGACTGGGTCGGATTGGGCCTAGGATGGCGCAGAGGACTGATGGAGCAGAGAACTGATGTTTTTTAGAGACAAGTCTCCACGCGTGGAGGACCGGAAGCAACAGTGGGAAGGACTCCCTGGAGGGGCCAGGGACCCGCGCGTAACCCTCTCTCCGAGATGCTCCTCCCCAAAGTCCGAGGGGGTGGGGCGGGCTCCCGGGCGGGAACGCAGCGGAGGGGAAGCCCCTCCTGAGGCGCCAGGCGGAGCCGGGCGAACCTTGACCCCGCGGGGGAACCCGGGGAGCCGGGCGGGTGCGGAAGCGCCGTCACAGGGCGGAGGGAAACCTGACCTGATCGGAAAAGAGCGATCGAAGGCGAGGCTAATTTGTCCGCTGGGGTCTTCACTGGCTCCGTCTGCCCGCCGGGCGGGTTACGCGGGGGCTCCCGCCGCTCCAGGAAAGAGCAGAAAGATGGGGAGAGGGCTCTGTGCGCGCCCTGGGGACGCGGCCCGCCCACCCCTGCACTTTGGGGCCAGACTTTCGCGCCTGAGAGGTCAGAGGGAAGCTGAGAGAGGGTTGTGTGAGAGACCGGTAACAGAAAAAGGAACAGAGATGTGAGAGGCGCGGAACGGAGACGGGAAGACCTGCAACCCGGCGAGGACAGCGGGCATCCTCGCCTTCCACCACCTCCCCAGATCGTCCGGCGACTCCAGCCTAATATGACACGACTGCTCCGCCCCCATTCCTGGAGGCTCCCCTGCCCTGCCCCTCGCCAAGGGTGAGGCGAAGAAGCCAGTTTTTGCCAGCTCTCTTCACCAAACTGCTAAGTTCACGATCCGCCCTGGGAAAGTTACAGAAACACTCAATGCTTCCAAGTTCTCATCTGTAAAATGGGCTTAAAAAGGATACCTGCTCATGGTGTTGTTGAAGGATTAATAAATTAACGCACATGAAGTGCTTGGAACAAAACCTCACATATAGGAAGACCTCAATACATGTCAGATACCATCATTATTCATTTATCCAACGAACACTTGTAGAGCGCTCACTCTGTGTGTGGCCCTGCGCTTGATTCAGGGAGGCAGGAGGGAACTGGGTCTACGTGGTGCTTGCTCGCCCCAAGTGCTTTTATTGCTGAGTAAATAAACAGGGTGCTATCAAGGAGTGATAAGACTAAGACAGAAATTCTACAAGGTAGTCTGATAAAGGAAAGAACGATTTAAGATAGAAAGAGTCGGCTAAATCCCTCCTCCCTTCTCTGGGCCTCAGTCTCCGGGCTCTGCGCTCCTCATCCATGCTGAAGCAGTCTAACCCCGGGCCCGACAGTGGCTGGAGGGCGGAGAGAACAAGCCCGGTACCCCATACCCGGCTCCTCCACTGCCCGCTGGAGCCCCACCCCTTCGGGTGAAGCCTGCACCGAGTTTTTGTCACTGACAGTTGATGTTTGCCAGGAGTCTACAGAGGAGCAAGGCTTGGGTCCAAGGAGCTGTCAGAGGGTCAAGCCTGTAGTGGGAACTATATATACATTGGCACCATGGACTTCTGAAAAGCGAATTCCTCCTTCCTTTCTAGCTAGGATGCACAGAGTGCAAAGAGATTTCTTTTATGCTTTCTAGCTTGCCTCGGACAGACACAGCTCTCACTACTCTCATTTTGTACATGATCAGATGGTGGCTTACAGAGGGAAACTGTTGATCCCACCTGACTCCAAATCTGGCAATTTGCCCCTGCAACATAGCCTCTCATTTTTCTGAGTAAAAGTAATACTTTAAAGAGAGTATCCAGTAATGCCTACTATGTGTCAGGCCCTGGGCTTATGTGATTTCATTTACTCATCAAAGTAATCCTGAAAGACAGTCTTTTTTTTTTTTTTTTCCAATTTGACAGATGAAGACACTGAGGCTCAGAGTGTCAAGTCACTTAACCAAGTAAGAGATGGAGGAGATATTCCACCCTAGGTCTGTCCACTCCAGAACTGGAGCAGTTTATATCTTAGCAGGAAAGTAAAATAATCCAGGCATAAAGTAGGGCCAAGAGAAGGTCAGGCACACTCAATAGGGCAGGGGTCACCGCCCCCCATCCTGGAGATTCCTCTTCAAGGTTCCCAGGGCCCATGTCACAGAGGACCCCATCTCTACCCATGATCAAAACAGAGGGAGGCAAAGCCTCTTCTAATTTAAACAGGAAGGAAACATTGTCTTTGAATGGAAGCTTGATATGTAGACCACCACCTTGGCCCTGGCCCTACTCCTGACTTGTCTATTCTTGATGGTCTCTGTTTCTCCTCATAGTCCCCAGAATCCAAAGAGGATTGTGCTAGAGAGGTCCTTTCATTTACAAAACTTCATTCATTCAGTTATTCAACAGATATCAATTGTCTGCCACTCTGGGCCAGATCCTGAGCTGGCATTGAGCTTGTAACAGACAAAACTCACACTACCTGAGGCCAGAGGAAGTTCCTGGCCAGAGATCACACAGCCTGGACCCAGGAGCCCAGAGTTCCTACCTCCACATTCTGATTGTCAGGGCTTCAGCCATGCTGACTTGTGTATGTCTGGCTCATTGCAGGTCAGGCCCTGGTTCCAGCCAGGCAGGGGCCTAGAAGCCTTACTCTGGTCCACAGGTAACTCTCAAAGTCCCACCAGGAGAGGCCAAATGCAGCTTTCCATACAAAAAGCCCTGAGAACTGGCCTCCCCTTCTCTTGGCACAGGCTAAAGAAACCCCTAGCTGGGCCTTTGGGCAGTGAAGGCCTCCAAGTTGATGGGACTTGGGAAAAGCAAATTTGCTCCACAATGCTTTTCAACTACTCTTCAAAAAAATTTTTGTGCGGTTTTACAGCCATCAGCAGAGCCTTAGAGGTGATGTGACTTGCGCAAGGTCATACGGTTAGGAAATGATCCACCAGGATGCAAATCGGGCCTGCTTGAACCCCAAACCGGCTGGTACCCGGACCACCCCCCACCCCCACCGCGTCCTGCTCCCGGCCACACACTCACTCCACCCTTCAAGAGGTCTGTGCCTCCACCGGACAAATAACAGAGGCGACTGAACAATTCCGGAGAAACCACAGCTCCCAGTGCTTCCTGAACAAGCCCAAAGAGAGAGGCAGCGGCGCCGGCCGGGCGCACTCGGGGGGTGGGAGAGGGTGGGGCGCGGCGTGGACCGGGCCGCAGCTCCCGCCCGCAGGTAGAAACTTGTCAAAAGTACGGTGCGCATACCGTCCAGGACGTCTGAAGCCGCTGACGCACAAAGGCGCGGGTCCCACTCAACACCCCGCCGGGCCAAGACTGACACAGACCTTGCATTCAGGCGACTCATCGCGCCCTCTTCAAAAAAAGTCTCCCAAACTTTTGATGTCATTAATACAACAAACAAATAAGCAAATAAAAAACAGCAGGGAACTTTTCGAAAAAGGAGATGGAGGCGGATATCGAGTTCTTCCCCCATCCAAAAAAGCCGAAGGCTCTTACCTGCAGGAAACCTCGCAGCCCGCAAAGGCGCGTCTGTCTGGAACGCTTCGCATCGGCGCGGGACTTTCACGGCCGCCTGCTCTGCAGCCCGGCTGGGCTCCGGCCCTGTGTTTTATACCACTATAGGCAATTAATATTGCATCAGCCGTATTTTAAATTTTCAAAACCCACAATATAATGTAATGGCATAAGGGCATTTATTATTAAAGGACACCCGATGGAGGGGAGGTGGAGGAATCGCTGGGGCTGTTGCGCAAGGCGGCGGCGACGAGCTGAAGTCCAGGGATTGGGGGCGATCCCCAGGTTTGCTTTTGCAGTAGGGGGGGCGTGCTGCGCGGAGGGGAGACCTGCTCTGCTTCGAATTTCAGGCTGGACGCGATGACCCAGAGTTCTTTGCAGACACGGTGGGGAAATGTACAGAAGACTTCTGGGCTTGGAACATTCATTTTTAAATCATGAAGGTGTTTCTGCGGCTCACAAATAAGATTTCTTCCCCCTTTTAGAGTGTGTCGAAGAGAGAGTGAGAAGGAAACCGGCATCTGTTAAGCATCTTTGTGAACAAGCACTAAGATAGGATCTTTGCGGAAGGTATCTTTTTACCACCGCCACCCCCATACACCCCCCATCTCCCCACCCCTCCCACCCCCACAGAAACCAAGATAGACGCTGGAATAACCTCCTGGACGATAATTTCAAATGAATTTCTGAAGTAATCCCAAAGAAGTCCTAACGACTCTGTCCCAGCAAAGAACACCTTCCTCTTTGCATCTCTCTGTTCACCTCCCATCTAGCCGTTTGAATCTTTTAAAATAATGTTTCCTACTAAGAGCCAAGCACCACCAGACGGCTTAAACAAACAATCTTACTCAATCCTGACAATAACCTTGTGATAAGTATTAGCATCTTCATGCTGCAGACAATCAACGGAGACTCAGAGAAGTTTAAGAAACTGGATTCAGGATCATTCAGCCAATGAGTGGAGGTACTGGGGGCTCCTACTCCCATTGCTGCTGCTGCTGCTAAGTCGCTTCAGTTGTGTCCGACTCTGTGGGACCCAGAGACGACAGCCCATCATTAGTCAGGCCTAAAAGTTTTCGGTCTGAGTCAAGTTGAACAAATAGAAGCTGACAGATTTGCACTTGGGGAAGTGTAGAGGAAGGATCTGGAAACTCTGAGGTCT
This sequence comes from Bos mutus, assembly GCF_027580195.1. Classification (NCBI taxonomy): domain Eukaryota; kingdom Metazoa; phylum Chordata; class Mammalia; order Artiodactyla; family Bovidae; genus Bos; species Bos mutus. The sequence continues at coordinate 97,254,920 of NC_091623.1, read as the reverse complement.
AGGGAGGGTCTGGGTGAGAAGATAAGGCACCCAGGGAAAAGGAGCAAGGAGAAATAATTGCAGGAGATTGACCTGCTAGAAACGATAGTTCAGCCCTTCTGGGTTCTCACTTCTAAATGCTTTCCGAGACTAGTACTCCTTAACCTCCGAGAAAGTAAAGCACCGCGATTCGGGTTGAAAAATAAAGCATTTATTTTAGAAGTTAATTCAAGGGGTAAAGAGAGAAGGAAACAATATTTTATTTGCATCTATTCGGACAACAAAACCAAAGGTCACACGGCAACACACAAATTACATGAAGCAACGAAAGATAAAATGTGACGGGGCCAGAGGCACTGGGGTGAAAAGGACTCAGGCCAGTGGTTTGGCCCCACAATCAGCTCAAAACTATGAGTGAACCTCCACCAAGAGGTTGGGGGATGGAAAAAAAGTGGCGGTAAATAAATAATAGTAAACAATGATGCGAACAGTAATAAAAGCGTAACGAGGTGAGCCTTGTTAGAAGGACTTGCATATGCTCCGGAGAGTTACAGTTACTTTCGTTCGGGCAGCCGCCTCTACGCTGCTCTGAGAGTCTGGCTGGAACAGTGAGCAAGGGTCAGAGAGTCCTCAGTCCGACCGGAAAGCTACCAATCCCCCGCCTTCCTTCAGGCAGTCTTTACCCCTCGAACGGCCAGCAGATCGTGGAGGATGGGCCACAGCAGGGGCTGGCTGCTGCTTGCAACCCAGTTACAGGATTCCAGCATTTTCAGTCGCTGAAAAGGGCCCACTTTTTCCGGAGCCCACCCTATGGCGGAGAACAGCTTGGAGCCGGCAACTCTCTGCACATTTTCCCTGAACCTAATTCATGCTACCTTAGAGAACGTACAGCAAACCAAAGGATGAGATGGATAGAATTTAGGTGGAGAAGGGAATATAAGGCTATCCTTTGGAAACATACGTGTATTTTATATACTCTAAATAAATCTCCAGTACGTTTGTACCCCACTTAGACTTTGTATTATTACTTATCACTTCCTTCCCATCCCTTCACCCCTTGTCTAATCACGCTAAGCAAACTGATGCCTTCAAGCCAGAGTCTTGCAGTCGGGCTAATTGACTATCCCTTATTTTTGGGCTCCTGCCCTGAGGTCGCGCAGTCCTGGGCGCGAAGGAGATTTTCAGCACCACGGAGAGCACAAGTCCCTCCAGGCCTGCCTTTCCTGAATATTTTTCTTAGCGCCCAAACTTTTCTGGTGGGAACAGAAAGGAAAGAAGGGAAAGGGAAGGCCGGGAGGCAATTAATTAGGATAAAGGGGAAAGTCTGTGACTTCGGGGGTGAGAGCCTGACCTGCCAGGAAACGTCTTGGAGCCCCCATACCGTTCCCCCCAACTCCAGGGGGACATACACTCAGCTCTCCCGGCCCCGGACGCCGTGCCCCGTCGCAGTCAGTGGACAGCCGAGTACTTCATTCGTTTCTGTTTCTGTCTCTGGTTGCAGAACCAGACCCTCACCACGTTCTTTTTAAGGTCCAGTTTCTCGGCGATGGCCGCGATCTTTTCGGATGAGGGCCGCGGCTGGATCGCAAAGTAGGCCTCCAGCGAGCGCTTCTCCGGCGCCGCGATGGACGTGCGTTTGCGCTTCCGCTCACTGCCATTGAAGAGCTCCGGCTTGCTATTTTTCTCTCGATAGGCGGCCTCGGCTTCCTCCAGCCAGGCCTGGAGTACCGGCTTGAGCGCAATCATGTTGTTGTGCGAGAGAGTGAGAGACTCGAACCTGCAGATGGTGCTCTGGCTGAGCGAGCCGACGCCGGGGATCTTGAGGTTGGCCAGGGCCGCACCCACGTCCGCCTGGGTCACCCCTAGCTTGATGCGCCGCTGCTTGAAGCGCTCAGCGAAGGCCTCGAGCTCTCGCGGGTCCGACTCCACGTCGCTGAGGCAGGCAGGCATAGCGCTGTGAGGCGCCACGGCATGTGGGTGGCTCATGCCCATGGCTTGATGCAGGTGGCCCATGGCGCCCAGGTGGTGCGGGTGGATCTGGGCCGGCATCACCGAGTGCTCGGGGGCGCCCAAGCCGCTCACGCTCAGCGTGGGCGAGATGTGCTCTAGTAAGTCGCCCTCGAGGCCCTGGTGCACGGCGTGATGCGGGTGCGAGGTGAGCGCGGCCGGGTGGGAGATGGGCACGGTGGACGAAGTGGACGTGCAGGGCACGCTGCTCATGGTATGGTAGGTGGCGTCGGGCTTGAACGGATGGTTCTTGCCGTGGGAGACGATATCCACCGCCGCCAGAGCTTCGGCGCGTGCCAGCAGGCTCTCATCAAAGCTTCCAAATATATTACCCTGCAGCTGCAAGCGAGAAGGCGCACAGCACGGTCAGTGGGGAATACTGTCAACTCAGGATTAAAACACATTTTCAGGCAACCGAGATGCCTCTCCTCAAAGCCCAGGTCATAAAAATTAATACGGAGACAGAGGCTCTGCTGGAACAGACGTGTGGATCAGAGACATGAATGAGAGAGAGAGCGCGCCGGGAGAGAGCGCGGGGGAGACAAGGAGAGGGGTTCAGACAGCGGCGATTGTTCTGGGCGACATGAAAAAAACATGAAGCAAGTGCCTGTCAAAAAATGTGCCTTAGAGCGGTAATTATGCTCCACTACGTACCTGCGGGGCTGGGAGACAGACTCGGCGCATGGCCTCGGAGCCGGAGTGCAGGCTGGAGAATTTGGGTTCTTGAAGCACCGGGTGCATGCCGAAAGGCTGCTTGGCGTTCATGGCCATCATCTTTGCGCGCCGGGCAGGGAGGCAGCGAGGGACATGGATCAGGCTCTTCTCGCTGGCTCGCCGCGCTCCAAGTGAGCGCCGCTCAGCGCCCGCGCTCCCCTCGCCCTCTCGCTCGCTGCCTCCCCTCTCCCCCACCTGCTTCTTCACTCATCTTACAAGCAGCCTGCCAGGAAGGGCCCGGGCGCGCGCAGGCGTGCTCACGCGCCCGAGACTCGCAGGGGCGGCCCGGGAGGCGAGGCCAGGCGGCCGCTCTCCGCGCGCCTCTCTGCACCGGCCCCCGCCGCCCCCGCCCCAGCATTTATACCCCTGCCGGGCCGGGCCTCCCCGCGTCCGCCCCGCCCCGCCCGGCTCCAGCCAGCAGACCTTCCGGAATCTTACTTCTTCTTTGCGGACTTTTTCTCCCCTAAGTCCCAACCTTTCCATCCTGTCCCAACTCGCACAAGCCAGACAGAAGGGCAGCCGTGGGCCAGGAAGCTGACCCTACCCCAACCCACCGCGCGCACGGGCGCGCGCACACACACAGACACACTCACTCACTTTGTCGGCCCGGCTGCCGCCAAACTGCCCATTTCCAGGGCGCTCCTGGCCACACGCCCGAGCGGTCCACTAGAGTCCGGCCCAGCCGCGCAGCGAAGAGGCGCCTCCAAGCGCCCAGACGGGCTCCGGGGAGGATGAGAAACAACCAGGAGGAGCCCCCAGTGACCTCCACCTCCCAGTCGGCCGCGCCGGTGCATGTGGGGAATGAACTGCCTGCCCAGGCCAGGAGGCCTGAGGTCTCCTCCCCGCACTTAGCTTTCTTGCCTTCGCTTGAAAGGACAATTTGCCCCCCAGCTCCGTCTCCCCAACCAGCGGACCTAAGGACAGCTGTATTTTTTAGAGTGGTCACCGTTCAGGACTGCCCACCGGCCTTGGGAGTGGGTGAACAGACTTTTCTTGGGCCGATGACGCTTACAAGCCCTATTCCCCAAACAACAGCTTTCACTTTTAAGCTCCTACTATGTGCTGGGCAGTTTTGCGTGTTAGCCCCTGGTGTCTTCACACCCTGCAGAGCTGGGCTGTGATGCCATTTTACAGACGAGGAACACGCGTGTCGGTGGGGTTTGTGCCCAAGGCAACACAACTGGTTGGGAGCTGAGCCATTCACTCACTTGTTCCGTGCTCGTTATACGTTTTCCACATGTATTTACTGACAGCGTCCTATGTGCCAGGCGCCACGTCTGACGTCCCAGGCTCCTAACCGCTTGGTACTTTGTCTTCCTTCCCGAAGTTTCCTTCCCGTGCGCCCCGGGGTTAGTGTGGCCCCGCCCCCTCCCCTCTGCTCCCGGCTTCTTCCCTAGTTTCTCCCCGTCTCTCCTCGCCTTTCCCCGCGCTAGTAAACAGCGTGAATAATGCATGGGGAATCCTAGGCCCGCGGCCGCCCGCGCCGCCCTCCGGGTTGGGAGAGAAGCCCTGTGGGCCCAGCTGAGCCCACCTCGCCGCCGCCTCCACCGCGGGGCTGCCTTCGGCTTTCAGTGATGCTGGCAGCCGCGCCTCAGGGTGTGAGTCGGGGTTCCCAGAAGGTTAATGGAGTGGGGGTGGGGGTGGCGGTGGGGTGAAGGGGCCACCCCCAAGCCTAAGAGGAAACGCTGCCAGGTCCGGCCTCCCCCACCTCCGGTCCTGCCAATCCGCCATCTCCGAATCGGAGCCTGTCTCCTGGCCTGGATCCCGTCCTCCAACCCCAGAAGCCACGTGCCGCCCTTTTACTAACCCTTTCTGGGCCTCGGTTTGCCGAGCTCTAAAATGGGAGTTGCCCTGCTGTTTGTTTGCCTTCTGGGTTCTGGTGAAGACGCTTCCACCTGGAGTAGAACGTAAAGCATTCAGTCAACTTCCTGACTGCCTGATGCTTTGGGGCGCAGGCTCTAACCTCGGATCTTGCTGGTGGAGAGTCCAAGAGCCACCTTAGAGTCTGCATATGGCACTTTCCTCATCTGTTACTCTCCTCCTCTGATAGTTGTGGGGAATGCACAGATAAGCATTTGGTACCATGCTTGGCACACTGAAATCATGGACTGAATGCTTGTTCCTTTCTTCTTTCTCCCTCAACTTAGAAATCTGTTGGGAGCAGGAGTGGCCTAGGTTCTCTGTGGAAAATGGTTTGTCTGCAGGAGCAAACTGGTTCCTTGCTGTCCTCTGTTCATCTGCTTTGCACCACACTCCATGGTGAGGGCTGGGACACAGATGCGAATCGGACACCATCTCTGCCCTCACAAAAGCACCAGTCTAAAATCCACTTCAGGAAATAGTCTGTCTCATGCACAAGAAATTGACTGTCTCAGCCACACAGAGCAAGGCTGATGGGATTCTTGAAGTATAGAGTACACATAAAAACCATGGGCCTCGGGAAGACCAGGCGTAGGATAGTATTCAAACACTGGATGGATGTGACCCTGGCTGGGCCTCAGTTTACCCAGGAGAGAGGGCTGGACTAGACCATTGCTAAGCTCTTCCAGCTGAAGCAAAAGACTACTGTTCTGGTTAATTTAAATGCAACACATTGTGAGCAAGTCAGGAGCTTCTCTCCAGGAATTCTCAATTCCTTAGTAGCTAAATGTAGCATTATTTGATCACTCACCAGCATTTAGGACCACTTGTTCTTGTTTTCTGCACAATACTAGAAGCCAAAAGGAAAAGGGGAGTGGGAACCTGGGGATACTGGATCCTCCAGGGAAAAGAATATATAATTTGCCTGGCCTTATGGAGAAGGAAATGGCAACCCACTCCAGTGTTCTTGCCTGGAGAATCCCAGGGACGGCGGAGCCTGGTGGGCTGCCGTCTATGGGGTCGCACAGAGTCGGACACGACTGAAGCGACTTAGCAGCAGCAGCAGCATGGTGCCCTGAGACCCTAGTTGTCTGTGAAGTGGAATCCCCTCCCCAGAAATGGAGGGAAAAGCCCATCTACATCCATTCTTCCCTGTTTTGTTTCCCAGGGGCCTGGGACATGCTGGCCAGGGTCGAGGTCAAGCAGAGGTCAGAGAAAGAGTAAAGCTAACTAGCCCTCTTAGGCCTCCAGTGCAGACCTTTGGCTCACCAACCCCCACTCCAACATCCTGAGGCATTAGAATCACAAATCAAAAGCCAGCTTGCATCAGGCAACCTGTGTTCCCTGGGTTTTTCCCACTCTGCTCTTCAGGAGGGTCTACCAGCAGCTCTAGGCGGCCAGCAGTAAGATGACACCCATCCTCAGGGACCAGTCTTACTGAGAAGGCTCTGGAGACAACAGACTCAAGAAGAAGGAAGAGACCATTTAGAAAGCAACTGGAAGGAGAGCCCCAGAACACAGTCAGTAACATCATCTATACTGTACAGAATTTGCAAATTTAAATTGTCAGGGGCAAGTCTGATAAAATTAATTAGCTGAGTGTATAAAAGGGAGATTATGATTATGATTATACAGTGGAAGTGAGAAATAGATTTAAGGGCCTAGATCTGATAGATAGAGTGCCTGATGAACTATGGAATGAGGTTCGTGACACTGTACAGGAGACAGGGATCAAGACCATTCCCATAGAAAAGAAACGCAAAAAAGCAAAATGGCTGTCTGGGGAGGCCTTACAAATAGCTATGAAAAGAAGAGAAGCAAAAAGCAAAGGAGAAAAGGAAAGATATAAACATCTGAATGCAGAGTTCCAAAGAATAGCAAGAAGAGATAAGAAAGCCTTCTTCAGCGATCAATGCAAAGAAATAGAGGAAAACAACAGAATGGGAAAGACTAGAGATCTCTTCAAGAAAATCAGAGCTACCAAAGGAACATTTCATGCAAAGATGAGCTCGATAAAGGACAGAAATGGTATGGACCTAACAGAAGCAGAAGATATTAAGAAGAGATGGCAAGAATACACAGAAGAACTGTACAAAAGAGATCTTCACGACCCAGATAATCACGATGGTGTGATTACTGACCTAGAGCCAGACATCCTGGAATGTGAAGTCAAGTGGGCCTTAGAAAGCATCACTACGAACAAAGCTAGTGGAAGTGATAGAATTCCAGTTGAGCTATTTCAAATCCTGAAAGATGATGCTGTGAAAGTGCTGCACTCAATATGCCAGCAAATTTGGAAAACTGGCCACAGGACTGGAAAAGGTCAGTTTTCGTTCCAATCCCAAAGAAAGGCAATGCCAAAGAATGCTCAAACTACCACACAATTGCACTCATCTCACATGCTAGTAAAGTAATGCTCAAAATTCTCCAAGCCAGGCTTCAGCAATATGTGAACCGTGAACTTCCTGATGTTCAAGCTGGTTTTAGAACAGGCAGAGGAACCAGAGATCAAATTGCCAACATCTGCTGGATCATGGAAAAAGCAACAGAGTTCCAGAAAAACATCTATTTCTGCTTTATTGACTATGCCAAAGCCTTTGACTGTGTGGATCCCAATAAACTGTGGAAAATTCTGAAAGAGATGGGAATACCAGACCACCTGATCTGCCTCTTGAGAAATTTGTATGCAGGTCAGGAGGCAACAGTGAGAACTGGACATGGAACAACAGACTGGTTCCAAATAGGAAAAGGAGTATGTCAAGGCTGTATATTGTCACCCTGTTTATTTAACTTATATGCAGAGTACATCACGAGAAACGCTGGACTGGAAGAAACACAAGCTGGAATCAAGATTGCCGGGAGAAATCTCAATCACCTCAGATATGCAGATGACACCACCCTTATGGCAGAAAGTGAAGAGGAACTCAAAAGCCTCTTGATGCAAGTGAAAGTGGAGAGTGAAAAAGTTGGCTTAAAGCTCAACATTCAGAAAACGAAGATCATGGCATCCGGTCCCACCGCTTCATGGGAAATAGATGGGGAAACAGTGGAAACAGTGTCAGCCTTTATTTTTCTGGGCTCCAAAATCACTGTAGATGGTGACTGCAGCCATGAAATTAAAAGACGTTTACTCCTTGGAAGGAAAGTTATGACCAACCTAAAAAGCAGAGACATTACCTTGCCAACAAAGGTCTGTCTAGTCAAGGCTATGATTTTTCCTGTGGTCATGTATGGATGTGAGAGTTGGACTGTGAAGAAGGCTGAGTGCCGAAGAATTGATGCCTTTAAACTGTGGTGTTGGAGAAGACTCTTGAGAGTCCCTGGGACTGCAAGGAGATCCAACCAGTCCATTCTGAAGGAGATCAGCCCTGGGATTTCTTTGGAAGGAATGATGCTCAAGCTGAAACTCCAGTACTTTGGCCACCTCATGCCAAGAGTTGACTCATTGGAAAAGACTCTGATGCTGGGAGGGATTGGGGGCAGGAGCAGGGGATGACAGAGGATGAGATGGCTGGATGGCATCACTGACTCGATGGACGTGAGTTTGAGTGAACTTTGGGAGTTGGTGATGGACAGGGAGGCCTGGGGTGCTGCGATTCATGGGGTCGCAAAGAGTCGGACACGACTGAGCGACTGATCTGATCTGATAAAAGGGAGAATTGGGACTATGGTAAACTGGAGAGCACATGTCCCCACTCTCACCCTCATGGCGTTAAATTACAGTTAAAGTACTCACACAGTCAAACATCATGTATGGACTAAACAAAACCTGTCTGAGGGCCAAGGAAGGACCACATGGCCATTTACACAAATGGGGGGCATAAATGGGGGCATTCCTTCATTGTACAATCATTTCCAAATACTTGCTGAATACATATTGAATCTAGAAAAAGGTACAGATGAACCTATTTACAAGGCAGGAATAGAGATGCAGATGTAGAGAAGGGACACGTGGACACAGTGGGGGCGTGGGGGCAAGGATGGGGAAGGTGGGATGAATGGGGAGAGGAGCACTGACATATATACACAGCCATGTGTAAATGCACAGATAGTGGGAAGCTGCTAAATAGCACAGGGAACTCAGCTCAGTGTGGGGAAGGAGGCTCAAGAGGAAGGGAATATATGTATACATATATTAATAGTTGATTCACATTGTTGTATGGCAGAAACTAACACAACACTGTAAAGCAATTATATGCCAATAATAAAGTTTAAAAATAATAATAATACCTGCTGACAGCTGGGCCTTGTGATAGGTTTTGCAGGTATAGAGCGCACTGCTGGGGGGCTTAGAGTCAGTGGGGCACTAGAACTGCTACATGTAACTCTAAGTCAGGACACAAAGCACTATGTTCTCTGGAAGGACTAGCCCAAGAGGAATGCTGGGAAGGGCAAGGGAGGCATTTTCCCTGCTGGTCACTAGTTTTCAGCTTTACTGTGAGTAGGAATCATCTGCGACCTCTTAAAATACAGCATCCTAAGACCACACGCAGAGATTTGACTACAAGGACTAAGGTGCTTTTTAATAGACATTCATGATTTGCATACAGATGTTCTGGGACCGTCAACTCAAAAAACTTGCTCTGGACACTTGTTATCTGATGAGGATGGTGTTAAAGCCCTGACGTAATTAAGTTTGACCAAGATTCCAACAGAGAGTGTTCCTTCTTTCAGTCTTTTGCATCTTCTTCTATTATATCTTGGGAAGAACATGATGTTTTATGGTCTCTGCTTCTTGAAGGACCCTGGGACTTCTTTGAAGATGAATCTTATTTGTCACTGTGTTTACAGGTACAAGGCACCACGCAGGATCTTAATATAATGATTTGTGTTGAATGAATGAATGCATGGATAACATCCTCTCCAGGCCTCTGGCCTGTTATGATGGTGACAAGAGGAACCACACAAGAGGTTCCTTGTGTGCCAGGCTGTTGGCTAAGTGCTTTAGAAGTATTGTACACTGAATCCCCACATCAAGCCTGTGAGGCTGATGTCATTATCTCTATATTACAGATGAGAAAACTGAAGCTCAGAGCGATTGAGTTGCCTAAAGCCAGTTAAGCATGGCAGAGTAGGGACAGGAACTCAGGTGTCTGACTCCCAAGCCCATGCTGAAAGTTGACTAACATACTGGGCTGGCACCACCCCAGCCCAGGGGTTGAGGGAGTGGGGTGAGCTGGCCTTCACTTCTTTCTCAGAAGGCCTTGCTTCCAGAGGCTCAGAGTCTGGCCCTGCTCCAGGCATGCTTCCGCTGAGGCCAAAGAGAAAAGACAGCAGCTACCCCCTCCCACCTCCATCTCTGGCCAAGCTCTACCCTCCAGAGTTGGGGAGAGACAAAAGGGATGGAATGGGAGATGGCCCCGAGAGGGTGGCCCGAACTCAAGATGCCATCGCGGGGAGGCAGCTGGCGGGGCTGCCTGGCCAGGTGTTCGCAGCCGCCCGCCTCGCCTGCCTCTCTCTTTCTCTCATCTCCTTTCACAAAGTTCTCACATGTACCCGCCGCCTGCGCAGCTGCTGCGGACTCACCTGTCGGCCGCTCACCTCGCATTGTCTGTGCGGACTCAGACGATCCGAGATGCCCAGAGGGACTCAGGAGCCTGGGGCCGAGCAGCCCCTCCTTGAGGGACCAGCACGCGCCTGGAGCCCTCCCTTGCCCCTGGGGTCCACACTGCAGCCAAAGCGCTGGCTGTCAGACTCCAGGCAGGGCCTCAGTTTCCTTATCTGAAAAATGAGTGGACCAAGCCAAGGGATCCCCAAGAGCCCTTCTCCATCATGCATTCTTTTGGATACATTTATTGAGTGCCTACTATGTGGCAGCCACTACGTTAGGAGACAGGAATTCAGCTGCAAAGGAAACAGTCCCCAGCTTTCATTTACGACCCCTACCACCCCTACCCACCACCAGCTGATGCTTCAGCAGAAGATGAGCAATAAATAAAGAAAGCCTTCAGTAGTGAGAGCTGCTACAGAGAAAATAAACCAGGGTGATGGAACAGAAAATGCAAGGACAGAAAGGGGAGGAGTAGCCTTTGAATCAAGACCTGAAGGAGAAAATAGAAGATAATAGGGAACAGTGTATGTGAAGGTCCTGAAGTGGGAGCAAGTTGGGGGCATTCAGGGAAGAGCAGGAAGGCTGGTGGGGGGTGGGGTGGAAAACTGAGGAGGGACATGGAGGATGGCAGAAACAAATAGCAGCTGCTGGATTTTACAGCAAGGTTGGGTTTTGCTCCAGGGAGAGTGGGGAGCCACCCGAGCATTGAAGCAGGACAGTGATAGGATTTGAGGTCTACTTCTGGTTGTTTAGGAATTGGGTGCAGTGATCCAGAGTGGAGGAAAGAGATTCCAAGTTTTCTAGGTTTAATCCGTGGCTTTATGGGGAATCTGGGTCAATGGTTTGCATCTGAGGTGCCATTCCCTAGGGAAATCTCCACCACTCCCCACCCCCCATACCCAGTGTAGTTCCCCTTTGTCTTCTTTTTTGAGCTCCAGACACTGTCACATGTGTTGTGAGCAGCATGGCCAGCTCTGTTTGTCCTTAGGAACCTGGACTCAGTAAACACATGGGGACTTTCCTGGTGGTCCAGTGGTTAAGTGCCTGCCAGTAGAGGACACAGGTTCAACCCTGGTCCAGGAAGATCCCACATGCCATGGGGCAACTAAGTCTGTGTGCCACAACTACTGAAGCCCACACACCTAAAGCCTGTGCTTTGCAACAAAAGAAGCCACTACAGTGAGAAGCCCACACACCACAACTAGAGAGTAGCCCTGGCTCACTGCAACTAGAGAAAGTCTACATGCAGCAATGAAGACCTAGCACAGCAAAAAAAATATATAAATAAAAAGTAAACACATGGTCCTTGCACATGAGGACTGGATTTGCCTTCCTCTTTTCCAGTTCATAGGTAACTCAGAGTTCAAAGTCATAAAGTCAATTCCCCCATGGCCTGGTTGGTTGTCATCTCTTCCAATGCCAAAGGATTAGGCCATTTCTCTTACCCAACCAGCTTGGCTGTGAAGAGGCAAGGGGTGGTGGACAGGGTACAGGAGATGTGTATTCGAACGTGAATATATAACTAACCTGCTGCATGACCCTGGACAAGTCACTCTAGGGCTCTGGGCCTTCTCACTACAAGAGGGTCAGGGCTGAAACAAGTGATCAAGTGAAGTTGCTCAGTCGTGTCTGACTCTTTGTGACCCCATGGACTGTAACCCACCAGGCTCCTCCATCCATGGAATTTTCTAGGCAAGAGTACTGGGGCTGAAGTTAGGCCTTTTCAGTGTAGATGTGTCAAGGTTGTAAGTGTAGATCTTGGAGAAAGTGTAGAGGCTAAATCCATCGCCATGAATAGAAACCACATTCTGATGGTTCTCCATGTGCTCTGTAAGCAAAGCAGGGGCCTCCATAGCTTTCTGTATCCACCACATGCTTGCTGAGCACCTACCAGCTGTGCCTAGAATGTGCCAGGCCTGGAGATATGATGATAAACAAGGGATACATGGTCACTGCTTCAAGTAGCTTGGCGTCTACTGTTATCTTATTCAGTCTTCAAAATACTCCCTAGAAAAAAGCATCATCCCTCTCCCTTTTCTTTCTCCGTAAGGAAACTGGCTCAGAGAGATGAAGTAATTTGTCTATCAGTGCACAGTTCAGTGTTTCTTACTCAGCCTGGTTCTGTGCATTATGTCACTTAGTCCCCACAGCCACCCTCTTTAAGAAGCAGGTACTAATTTTACCCCTGTTTCTCAGAGGGGAACCCTGAGGCTCAGTCAGAGAAGTTAAGTGTGTTCCTCGAGGTCACACAGGAGTAAGTGGCAGGACAGGAATAGGATTTGAACTCAGGTCTGCTGCCCAGAAACCACAAGCTTTCCTGCGCACACTAGACTCTCCAAGAAAATGGGTTGATACTTTCTGTCACTTGTTTACTTTAAGTCCTGGACACAGCAAAGAGAAATGGAGCCATTAACCAGCCTCTGTAAATTAAAAAAGAAAAAAAAAGGAGAAGGAAAAGAAAGGTAGAAAAGAAAAAGAGGGAAAATAAGTGAAGGCTTTGCTCCCATCAGGGGGGAAATCGGCGTCTTGTCGCCTAGCTCCATGCCCTGATTTATGATAAAAAATTTAGAGGAAATCATTTATATTTTAAAGGATCTAAATAGCTGCATGAAAGTTTTATCTAAAGTGCCACTGTATTTATAGGCAGTTCTTCCATGCTGGAGGTAATTAATAGATGTATAAATCGCAGGGCTCCCGGCTCTCCTGCCTTCAGGGCTGGATGGCGACTCAGGCCTTGGCACTTGGGGACCAAGTGGGAGGGGGCAAGGCGGCAACTGTAAAAAGACGTGCTCCAAATAACAACCCCCGGCCACATCCCCTGTTTTTGAGACCTGTTTTGAGACTGGGACCAGGAGCTATTTCATTTTAGACTGGCAAATGCAACTTCAAGTTGGGCTACAGTTCCTGGCCACCTGATGTCTAATCTCTTTTCAGGACTGTCCAAAAAGAGCTCAAAGGTTCAGCCCCCTTCCCTCTTTCCTGCCCTGGGGCCAGCGCCAGGGGATAGACTGCAGCTTTCTGGAGGGCTTATAAGTCCGGAAGGTCCTGGCGAATGAAATCTTGGGATCCCTCGCTCCCCCTCCCCAGCTTTAGCCAGACTCCCATTTCCCTGTGTGTGCCCCCCAGCTCAAGGACACCAGGCACTTGTTCTGGAAAAGGAAGCCAGTTGCGAGAGGCCCGAGGCTCTCGACTTACTTTAATTAAGGCCCTGAAATATTGATGGTTTTGGCTCTCTCTGTGGCTGCCACACCTTACAAGCCGGGAGAGAAGCCCAGGGATGAACAAGTTAAGGAGAGCCAGATGGTTTCCCTTCAGAAACACCATACAAAACTTACAGAGGTGTCACCACCCTAGTTTAGCCTAGAGCCCTAAATAATTGATGGATCTCCTGAATTCGAAAAGAAAAATCCACCAAAGTGGAAATAACAGTGATGACTCACTCAAGGTTGAATCTTTGGGACTGGGGAAGGTGTGCTTATCTAGTGGCTGAGAGTGGACAGCCTGGGGAACAAAGAACAGTCCCTGTGCCCTCTTCCTCCATTTGGGTTCCTTCCAGTAGCGCCATGTTGAACAGCTTTCTGTCCAAAGGTGGGACAGATAGAACTTTCTCCATCTAAACACCCTCTTTTCTTTTCCTTGTGAGACCAAGGGTGGCCTTCTTTACTGAGGACAAACTGTCTGACTCCCTTTTGAAATCTCTCTAATGTCCCATGCTCTGATAATGTACCCCCCAAAGGTGGACTTAAAAGAAACTCACACAGTCATCTATTTACTCCACCATTAAATTTAAGCTGGAGGATAAATATGTGTCTGTGATTTTTTTTTTTTTTGCTTGTCCTGTGGCTCTAAACACAGCACAATTGAAAGGGTTGCCATCCTAGGGCATCGAGAGTATCTTCACCAAGTAGATTCACCTATGAGATTTAGAAGGGGAGTGATGTTGATGCTAGAGGTGGTGGTGGTGGAGACCTTGTCTTCCAAGGCCCATGTCTTCTGAACTGGGGTCAAAGGTTACCTCAGCTTTCAACATAATTTGATCTTGCCATTGACATATTTTAGTATATTAGTCCAGAAGGGTTTTACAGATGGCTGCTTTCTCTTTGCTAAAATTCATAATTTTACAAACAATGCAAAACACTATAAGCAAATACTATCCCCTTCCACTTCTTCCTGTGTATATTTATCTATAACATTTTATTTCTTAGTTTTTCAATATAACAAAACAAGGAAGGTCTGACCTTATGAATTGGTTTAACATCCGAGTTCTAGTAGGTTAGAAATATCACTGGTGGGTCAGCCGGTAAAGAATCTGCCTGCGATGCAGGAGCTGCAGGAGACGCAAGAGATGCCAGAGCTGAGGGTTCAGTCCCTGGGTTCGGAAGATCCCCTGGAGTAGGAAAAGGCAACTCACTCCATTATTCTTGCCTGGAAAATTCCATGCACAGAGGAGGCTGATTGTCTACAGCCCATGGGGTTGCAAATAGTAGGACATGACTGGGCATGCACACACACACACACACACACACACACACATACACACTCACACACACACACACACACAAAGAAATACAGGTAACCTGGAAGCTCATTTCTACTGTTTTTTCAGAGGTTTTTTTTCCCTCTGAAAATGGCAGTTCATCCATTTCTTCTGCTCTTGTGTCCTACTTCCTGAGCAGCGGCGTAGAGATTTTTGCATGCAAATGGGGTCTTTTAAAATTTAAAAGCAGGTCTGGTGGTAAATAGAAGGATCTGAAAGTGAATGTCATATTCTAAAGGTCTGTAAGTCTCACGATAGAGTAGGTGGGTCCTCTGTTACATTTCATTTCACATTTATAACCTGCTTATTCTCCAAAGAGCATATTATACATAATTGGCCAGATTCAGTGCAGTAGGAAATGACTACATCCTTTGTGAATAAGTGGTAGGTCTTCCAGATAGTTGAGACTTTGATAACGACTATGAGTGGGAAGTGGCCATGTGATAGGGAATGGGCAGAGGATTTGGGGAGTCATGGAAGCCTTTTCTGAGTTGCTAAGACCTTAATGAAAAGAAGGAACCAGTTATATGAAAAGCTCTGGGGAGAGTTTCTAGGCAGAGAGAGCAGTAAGCTGGGGATGAGTGTGCACGTCCGAAGACCAGGAAGGAGGCTACTGTGGCCGGAGCCAATGAATGAGAGGGAGGAAAGGGAGAGGAGTTTGGAGAAGTAAAGGGGTTAAATAGGATGTTGTAAACCGTGCTTAGAAATGTGTGCTTTTCTCCAAGTACAGTGGAAGGTTTGAAGGAGGAGAGTGATACATATTGATAAATGTCTTATAAAAGGGGACACAACCCAGGGTAGAGGGAGGCTGGAGGCAGGGAGGTTGTCCAGAAAAAGGGGGGTACTCTTGCTGCCTCCTCTGTCTGGCATGCTCCTCTTTGGACAGTCACAAGGCTCACACTCCCTTCAGGAGGCAGCTCAACTGTCCTCTACTCAGTGAAGCCTTCCCTGATGTATCTACTTAACATTTCGACCATCTTGTTCCCCCCTCATTTCCTCTGCCCCTCCTGGCTTTATTTGTCTCCATAGCATTCATCAGGCTTCCCTCCGTAGCACTCATCGGGTAGCTCAGCTGGTAAAGAATCCACCTGCAATGCAGGAGACCCCTGTTCAATTCCTGGGTCAGGAAGTTCCTCTGGAGAAGGGATAGGCTACCCACTCTAGTATTCTTGGGCTTCCCTGGTGGTTCAGATGGTAAAGAATCCACCGGCAATGTGGGTGGCCTGGGTTCAGTCCCTGGGTTGGGAAGATCCTCTGGAGGAGGGCATGGCAACCCACGCCAGTATTCTTGCCTGGAGAATCCCCATGGACAGAGGAGCCTGGTGGGCTACTGTCTGTGGGGTTGTGAAGAGTTGGACACAACTGAGCGACTAAGCACAGCACAACACAGCACATAGAGTTCATTATCCTCTATATTTTACATAAGATATGATTACTTTTTATTATTTTATTGTCAATTTTTCAAATAGAATATGCTTGATGAGGGCAGGGATGTGGCTTTAGTCCCTTCTCTACACCTAGTGTCACAAACACATGCTCAGTAGATATATGCAGAATAAATGAATTAACCTGATGTGAGTTTTGATGGCACCTGATTATATAGATGAAGATGACTCAGTCTGCACCACCAGTAAGGTATGTATTTTGAAAAAGTTAGCTTCATCCATATCCCTCATTCAGGCTCTCATATCTAAGGGGAGGCCACACAGTTTTTTGTGATCTTGAAAGATATCAAAGGTGGGGGGCATCAACCTCACCTCATACTTTGCTCCCCATCATTCTGCTGTAGCCCCATGGCCTTTCTTTGTGTCCCTCAGACATGCTAAACCCATTCCCATCTCTAAACCTCTGCCTTCATGATCCTCTATCTAGAATTATCTTGCCCCATTTCTTTCTTTTTAAAATATGATTATTTACTTATTTTTGGCTGTGCTGGGTCTTTGATGCCGCACAGGCTTTTCTCTAGTTGCGGAGAGTAGGGGCTGCTCTCTATTAATAGGCGCAGTGCACAAGCTTCTCCCTGCAGTGGCTCCCCTTGTCGCCGATTACGGGTTCTAGGGCACAGGCTCAATAGTTCTGGTGCATGGGCTTAGTTGCTCCACAGCATGTGGAGTCTTCCCGGATCAGGGATTGACTCTGTGTCTCCTACATTGGTAGGCGGGTTTTTTTCTTTTTCTTTTTTTTTTACCAATGAGCCAACAGGGAAGCCCCTCTTTCCCCATTTCGTTACTTGGCTAGGTCCTTGTTATTCAGTTCTTAGCTCAGATGTCCCCTCCTCAGAGAGAACTTCCCTGACTTTCCCTGACCATCCAATCACAATTATTTCCCTCCATCTCCTTCCCTTTACTGGTCACGTTTTTATGCCTTTACATTTGTACTTTTCAACCTAGCTCTCCAATTATCTGAAAATGACTCGCTCCCTTATTTGTTTACCTGTTTATCACTCATGTACTTTCACTGGAATGTAAGCTCAGTGAAAGCAGACAAGGTCAGCTTTGTTTTTCATGGACTGTCCAGTGCCTGACGCATGGGAGGTGCTCAAAATGTGTGTTGGATGAGTACATAAATGAATAAATAAGTCAAACAAGCTAGGCTTGGCCTAAAGGTGAGGAGTAAGTGATTGGCATTGCCTAGGAAATCCAATTCCCATTCCCTCCTCCCCTTTAGACCACATTGCCTCCCCGATGTATGTGGGAAAAGATACCTGAAAAGATAAACAAGAGGGACTGAAACTATCCTCAGCCCAAACTCCAGGGGAAATGCCGAGCTCTTGCACAGGAAGGAGGAAGCAGGTCCCAGCCTTGGGAGGATCACAGCCCAAACTCCAGGGGAAATGCCGAGCTCTTGCACAGGAAGGAGGAAGCAGGTCCCAGCCTTGGGAGGATCACTGCTTCCGTTGTTCACCTGAGCCTTTGGGTCAAGAAAGCAGATTTCTGACATCATAAAACCGATTAGGACAAAAAAAAACAAAAAAACTCAACACTGGCTATGACATGACTGTTCCATTGTACAATCTGATCGAGGAAATGTATCTAGGATTACCCAGACAGTCAATTATTCATGAGCTAAACGTCCAGGCATCAATTACCTGGCCTGATGCTCTTATTCATTAAGGAGATTGAACAGCCCAACTTAACAAAGCAGGAGAAAGTTGCTAAGTAACAGAAGTTACCTGACCAGCTCACAACACTGCAACCTCCACAATATGAGTCTTTTCATGGCAAGAAAGTGCCTAGGGATCACCAGAACAAGAGATCAAGTGGTAAACGCCACTGGGGCTAGTTTCAGCTTCAGAAACAGGACGGGGGCTGAGGGTAGATGAGCTGGATTTAGAGACAATGTACAAGACAGAAGCTAAGTTCATTTGCATCATTTTTTTAGATTCCACATGTAAGCTATATCATATGATATTTGACTTTCTCTGTCTGGCTAACTTCACTTACTATGATAATCTCTAGGTCCATCCATGTTGCTGCAAATGGTATTATTTCATTCTTTGTTACGGCTGAGAAAACATAAATAGACTCACAGACATAGAAAACAAACCTACAGCTACCGAAGGGGAAAGGGAGGGAAGGATAAACTATGAGTTTGGGAATTAAAGTATACACACTACTATATATAAAATAGATTAGCATCAAGGACCTACTGTATAGCACAGGGAACTATACTCATAGTTTTGTAATAGTCTATAATGGAAGAGACTAAGAAGAATATATATATGTATAATTGAAACACTTTGCTGTACATCTGAAACTAACACGATATTGTAAATCAACTATATTTCAATTAAAAAAAAGTTTTTAAAGACGTAAGCAAAGTTACCTTTTTCCAAATGAGAGTAATATTTACCAGGAAGAGTAAGAATATTTCACAATACACATTGTTAATATTTTAGTTAAAAGTCATAGATGCTTATTTCAAATATAATTGAGCAAGAATAGACTATGAGCATAATTTAAAAAAATCCCCTGGGTGCTACAAAGTCTTGGATTTTTTCCTCTTCAGGCATCCATATGAGACTGGGTCTAAAAATCATTGTTAAGGACAGGGAAATGTATAAGGAGGATACAAAAGTTTATATAAGATCTATACATGCAACATAATTAACTTTCTCCCTATAAAAAGTTGTTCTACTATAGATAAAAATATAATCCTCTCAACTGCTACTCCAAGTATCTTTCTGTGTAACTTTTGTAATCAGAAAGAAAAATTTAAAAAGGACTTACGGGGAATTCCCTGGCAGTCCAGTGGTTAGGATGCCAGGCTCCCACTGCTGAGGGCCTGGGTTCAATCCCTGATCAGGAAAGCTGCACAGTGCAGAAGAAAAACAAAATCAGATTTGAATACCAGGATTGTAAGGAAAGGAGCTTGTGATTCTGGCTTTAGCTCATATAGGGGTTGATGCAGGATTATAAAAAAATTAGGACGCTCCCCCTATCCACTGCATTGTTCCAGGGCCTCATGTGGTGTAGACAGGACCAATTACATAATTTTGGGGGACCAGTGAAAACCAAGAATGTGGATCCTCTTGTTCTAAAAATATGAGTAATGTCAAGATGGCCACTGCAGAGCATTAAACCAAGCACAGGGCCTTTCCAAACAAGAGCCTTGGACAACCGCTCAGGTTACACACCCTTGAAGCGGGCCCTGGGTTGCAGGTTGCTCAGGCTTCAGAGTGAGACACACTCTGGTGAGGCCAGGCTTCACCTTTATCAGCTGTAAGGTCTCAAGGAGCCTCCATTTTCTCAGAGGTAATAATGGGGGCCAAATGAGGATTAAGGGAGACTTGCCTGGCTCATACTGATCACTCCTTTGGAAATAACTACCTTTAATGCTGTGGAAATGTTAATGACAAGTAGTGACAATGGTGGAGAAGGCAACGGCATCCCACTCCAGTACTCTTGCCTGGAAAATCCCATGGATGGAGGAGCCTGGTAGGCTGCAGTCCGTGGGGTCGCTAAGAGTCGGGCACGACTGAGCGACTTCACTTTCACTTTTCACTTTCATGCATTGGAGAAGGAAATGGCAACCCACTCCAGTGTTCTTGCCTGGAGAATCCCAGGGACAGGGGAGCCTGGTGGGCTGCAGTCCACGGGGTCGCTAAGAGTCGGACACGACTGAGCGACTTCACTTTTCGCTTTCATGCGTTGGAGAAGGAAATGGCAACCCACTCCAGTGTTCTTGCCTGGAGAACCCCAGGGACGGGGGAGCCTGGTGGGCTGCCGTCTATGGGGTCTCACAGAGTCGGACACGACTGAAGCGACTTACCAGCAGCAGCAGTGCCAATGGAGTGGACCCTCCCAAGCCTGGTGCCAAGTGTTTGCTGGAGGCACGCAAAGAGACTCCACAACAAGGCAAACCACTTTCCCTCTGCACTTGAGTATCACTTGGTCACAAGGTTCAATGGAATTCCTTTCTTCTCACAGCTGTGAGCACCTGAGAAGGCCCTGATTTGGGTTGATGTGAATTTTTCATGCAAAGTGCAGCTGTTACAAGAGTTTGATGGCTGAGGTTCATTCTGAACCAACCAACATGGCTGTTTCATTCACTCAGTGAGTGTGGCTGTGAGCAAGAGATACACGGTCCCTAACCTCAGGGAGCTGACCTTCTAGCAGGGAAGACAGACATGACAGCAGTCCATAACGACTTATGTTTAATCATTAAACAAAAATAATGAAAGGCATTGCAATGAAACATTACAGAGAAAAGCAGTGTGATGAGAGTCTGTAACAGGGAGAGCTGCTCTGGTCTGGGGATTAGAGAAATCTTCCCTGACTTTCAAATCAGTCCTAAAAAATCCATCACTTTATGTCAAAAATTAACTTTAATTTTGTGTACTAATTGGGGAAAAATTCTCACATATATGTTGACAAGTTCAGTAAATCCATTCCCAGAAAGAAACATTTGGTTTGATGCCATTTATAAAGCATGCAAAATATTATTGTCTATCGATACAAACATATAGCATAATGGCATGCATGGGAATGAAAAACACCAAATCAGTGTAGTGAATCCCTTGGGGATAGGGGTGAAGGTTGGAGTAAAGAATATCACTGGGGAGATTGAAGTGTATTTATGATATTTTATTTCTTTTATTTTATTTCTAAGTGTATTTATGATATTTTATTTCTAAGGATAGATACATGGGTTAATTTTATTCTCTATGCCTTTTCATATTTTTGAACTATTTCAGTTTAAAAACATAAAGTTAACTGAAGTCTGCACAAAATATTTTTTATTAGTTCTCATTACCACAGAAGAGATGGTAACGTCTATTCTCCAAGAGAGTATAGGAAATGGAAATACATATGTGATATCAATTCTAGCACATATTACAGAGTAAATAAACTCTAAGCCCATAAAAATGGTTATTAGGTCAAAAAATTTCCTGGGTCCTATAAGTTCTTCCCAGAGATCCTGTATATAAAACACAATGTAAGTAAAGAAAAGAAAGGCAAGTTTTAGAAAACCAGTCCTTGGAAAAGCAACTGTTCTTGTAAACTAAGATTCTCTGATGACTGTCTGGACCTCTTGAGAATTTCCTTTATCTTTATTTGGGAAGGAGGCAACTAGAAGGGAAAGCAATCCAGGGAAGGCAGAAGTAACTGGAACCTCAAGTTCTCATCAACAATACCAGAGCCAAGGCGCCAGAAGACAGCACCCTGATCAATGACTAAGTGCATGGGAATGGCCCAATCTCACCCCCATTGTAAATGGCTTTCAGGGGTACCCCTTGGAAGGGACCCCTCAACTTGCACACGTCCCTGGGCTCTGAGACCGAGGTCAATGCTGGAATAGGAGAAACAAGGAACTTCCTTGATCAGAACATTGCCTTCTGAGTCCGAGGTGGGTCTCTGTGACAGTCCTTAAATAGCCATCTAGGAGTAACTGGACTGGCAGCCAGTTATCGATCATTCAGCAGAGTGCTACAGCTGTCATCAGGCCAGAGTAATAGAGAGACCATGATCCTGCCCTCCCCTGGCCGAACACATTTCCCCCAAATCCTTATCACGGACCCAGAACTAAAAGCCCTAACTAATTTGCTACCTCAGCATCACAGTGTCCAATAATAACCTCTGATAAATGGAAATAAATAGTGTTTGGAAGGTGGAAAGTGCTTTCCAGATTGACAGCCCAATCCTAGGAGACACAAAGGCGTCAAGCCATCATCCGAAGTAAAAGTCTATAAAACCATCAGCAGTAGAGGCTCTTTCCCACCCTGGGCCTGTTTCTATGGGCCTACTCAATTGGTAAATCCATCTGTCCATCCATCAAAGCATGGCTCAATGTCTATCTGCGTCAGGTTCCGTTTCAGGTTATGGGATATGAAAATGCTCAGGATTTTGGCCCAGAAGAGCACACGATCAATGTTGACCACATACCCACTGGAAATAGGTCCTGGCCTAAGGTTTCTAAGGAAAGATCTTCCCTCCAGTTTTGATATGCCAAGTGAATTAGCTAATGAGATGAACAATGAAGGCCAGATAGTCTGGCCCAGGAATGGCCAATAAGTTTGCTATATTCCTGTGTCATTTATACTCAGCTGGTGATGCTTGTCAGAGTACTGTGATGAGAATGACTCTGAGCACACACTCAGCTGGTTGGAGAGAATCTGACGGTTGATTAGTGATGTCTGTGACAAGTGACAAGTGAGACAGCTGCTGCACGTTTGCTTCTCTGGTGCAGTGAAAAGGCACTAGAAGACTCTAGGTAGAGACTCTGGTTTTATTTCTAAAAACAACTGTGTATCTTAGGCAAGTTAGTTGCTTTCTCTCTGTTTTCCTAATCTATAGAACTATAGATTATCTATAGCAGGGGTCCCCAACTTGCAGGATCTAATGCCGGATAACCTGAGCTGATGTAATAATAACAGAAATAAAGTGCATAATAGATATAATGTGCTTGAATCATCCGGAAACCATCCCCCTCCTCTGTGGTCCATAGAAAAATTGTCATCCATGAGACCAGTCCCTGGTGCCAAAAAGATTGGGGACCACTGAATAGGATGGTGATGTATGCTCTGCTCTATCTTCCTCTCAGGTTTGCTAGTAGGAATTGAATGAAAAAAAAATATGAGAAAGTATTTATCACCATATATTTATAATTACATTGTAGGTTCATACTGTACACAAATAATTAGGCTTTAATTGGGGAGGATAGAAGGGAAGCAGGCAGAATATTTCCTATTTTTATAGATTTAATTTTGGCTTTCTGTTCTGTCCATACTACGGAAAGCCCTTGCACAAGGCTGGTCTTTTTGATGTCAAGTAACCTTCAAAGTAGGAGAAGAGCACCAGAGAATTCAGATGACCATTTTATCTACTACTGTGGGCAAGAATCCCTTAGAAGAAATGGAGTAGCCCTCATAGTCAACAGAAGAGTCTGAAATGCAGTACTTGGGTGCAATCTCAAAAATGCTAGAATGGTCTCTTTCCGTTTCCAAGGCAAACCATTGTAATCCAAGTCTATGACCCAACCACTAATGCCAAAGAAGCTGAAGTTGAACAGTTCTATGAAGACCTACAAGACCTGCTAGAACTAACACCAAAAAAAAAAAAAAAAAAAAAAGGTCCATTTCATTGTAGGGGACTGGAATGTGAAAGTAGGAAGTCAAGAAATACCTGGAGTAACAGGCAAGTTTGGCCTTGGAGTACAAAATGAAGCAGGGCAAAGACTAACAGAGTTTTGCCAAGAGAACGCACTGATCATAGAAAACACCCTCTTTCAAAAACACAACAGACATGGACATCACCAGATGGTCAACACCAAAATCAGATTGATCATATTCTTTGCAGCCAAAGATGGAGAAGCTCTATACAGTCAGCAAAAACAAGATGAGGAGCTGACTGTGGCTCAGATCATGAACTCCTTGTTGCCAAATTCAGACCTAAATTGAAAAAAGTAGGGAAAACCACTAGATCTTTCAGGTATGACTTAAATCAAATCCCTTATGATTATACACAAACAAATTCAAGGGATTAGATCTGACAGAGTGCCTGAAGAACTATGAACAGAAGTTCGTGACATTGTACAGGAGGCAGTGATCAAGACCATCTCCAAGGAAAACAAATGCAAAAAGGCAAAATGGTTGTCTGAGGAGGCCTTACAAATAGCTGAGAAAAGAAGAGAAGCAAAAGGCAAAGGAGACATGGAAAGATATACCCATTTGAATGCAGAGTTCCAAAGAATAGCAAGGAGAGATTAGAAAGCCTTCCTCAGTGATCAATGCAAAGAAATAGAGGAAAACCATAGAATGGGAAAGACTAGAGACCTCTTCAAGAAAATTAGAGATACCAAGGGAACATTTCATGCAAAGATGGGCACAATAAAGGACACAAATGGTAAGGACCTAACAGAAGCAGAAGATATTAAGAAGAGGTGGCAAGAGTACACAGAAGAACTGTACAAAAATGATCTTAATGACCCAGATAACTACAATGGTGTGATCACTCACCTAGAGCCAGACATCCTGGAGTCCAAAGTCAGGTGGGCCTTAGGAAGCATCACTACAAAACTAGTGGAGGCAATGGAATTCCAGCTGAGCTCTTTCAAGTCCTAAAAGATGATGCCGTGAAAACGCTGCACTCAAGATGCCAGCAAATTTGGAAAACTCAGCAGTGGCCACAGGACTGGAAAATGTCAGTTTTCATTCCAATCCCAAAGAAAGGCAATGCCAAAGAATGTTCAAAGTACCACACAATTGCACTCATCCCACATGCCAGCAGAGTAATTCTCAAAATTTTGCAAGTGAGGCTTCAACAGCATGTTGAACTTCCAGATATTCAAGCTGGATTCAGAAAAGGCAGAGGAACCAGAGATCAAATTGCCAACATCCACTGGATCATCGATAAAGCAAGAGCGTTCCAGAAGAACATCTACTTCTGCTTTATTGACTATGCCAAAGCCTTTAACTGTGTGGATCAAAACAAACTGTGGAAAATTCTTAAAGAGATGGGGATATCAGACCACCTTACCTGCCTCCTGAGAAATCTGTATGCAGGTCAAGAAGCAACAGTTAGAACTGGACATGGAACAATGGACTAGTTCCAAATTGGGAAAGGAGTACATGAAGGCTGTACATTGTCACCCTGCTTATTTAACTTATATGCAGAGTACATCATGGGAAATGCCAGGCTGGATGAAGCACAAGCTAGAAAAGATTGCTGAGAGAAATATCAATGACCTCAGATATGCAGATGACCCCTCCCTTATGGCAGAAAGCAAAGAGGAACTAAAGAGCCTCTTGATGAAGGTGAAAGAGGAGAGTGAAAAAGTTGGCTTAAAGCTCAACATTCAGAAAACAAAGTTCATGGCATCCGGTCATATCACTTCATGGCAAACAGATGGGAAAACAATGGAAACCATGATGGATTTTATTTTGGGGGGCTCCAAAATCACTGCAGATGGTGACTGCAGCCATGAAATTAAAAGACATTTGCTCCTTGGAAGAAAAACTATGCCGAACCTAGACAGCATATTAAAAAGCAGAGATATTACTTTGCCGACAAAGGTCCGTATAGTCAAAGCTACGATTTTTCCAGTAGTCATGTATGGATGTGAGAATTGAACTATAAAGAAAGCTGAGCACCAAAGAATTGAGGCTTTTGAATTGTGCTGTTGGAGGAAACTCTTGAGAGTCGCTCGGACTGCAAGGAGATCAAACCAGTCGATCCTAAAGGAAATCAGTCCTGAATATTCATTGGAAAGGCTGATGCTGAAGATGAAGCTCCAATACTTTGGCCACCCGATGTGAAGAACTGACTCATTGGAAAAGACCCTGATGCTGGGAAAGACTGAAGGCAGGAAGAGAAAGGGATGACAGAGGATGACATGGGTTGGATGGCATCACTGATTCTAAGACTATGAATTTGAGCAAACTCAGGGAGTTGGTTATGGACAGGGAGGCCTGTCGTCCTGTAGTCCATGGGGTTGCAAAGAGTCGGACATGACTGAGTGACTGAACTGAACTGAACCACAGGATTCCTTACAAGGAGGGAATAAAGTTCTCACAAGGACCATGCTCCTGGAGACTGGTCCCTAGTTCAAGACAAGGGAGTTGGTTTATGATCAAACACACCCTAAGGCCTTTCAGCAACAGGTGTCTGAACCCCCACATCATGATAACTCTCTCATGGTTACTCCTTTTCATGATGCTGGTGATGATAATGATGAGAAGGATAAAGATAGCAAGTGATGCTGTGTCAGGCACTTAAGCACAAACTTCCTTCCAACTGTTCCATGAAGTATTCTCATTTTATTTATTTATTTTTATTTATTTACTTATGTGGCTGTGTCAGGTCATAGTTTTGGCATGCAGGCTTATCCCTAGCTGTGGTACTGGGGCTCAGTAGTTGTGGCTTGTGGACTTAGCTGCTCCACAGATGTGCGATCTTAGTTCCCTGACCAGAAATCAGACCTGTATCCCCTGCATTGCAAGGTGGATTCTTAACCATGGGACCACCAGGGAAGTCTTAAAGCACTCTCGTTTTAGAAAAGAGTTGAACAAAATCTTAGAAGGCTGAGTAATATCCATCACAACAATGTTAGCGAGGGCCATCTGAAAGCAAAATCTGTTGAGGTCTCACTCTTTGCATTCTATTGCCACCTGTTCTGGAAGTCTCCAAGACAGATGACATAACCCCCAACAAAGAGGAGTTCATACCCGAGGCTAGAAGATGGACTAACAGCCCCGAGTGCCTCATTAAACTGGGATTTCTATGATTCTAAACCCAGGAACACCTGTGGAAAGGACCATCACTTTAAGCAGAAGGGTTATTTCTCAGGAATAGGCAACTTGAGCAAGTCAAGGTGAGCACAATTAACCCAGGGATGTTGTAGTTCTAGTATTCATGATTTTTTAATAAAGTACTTTGGATTAAGTTCTAGCAAGGCAGCAAAAATTAGAATTTTCTCCCATTTCACTCACATCACCTGTTTCTGTTCCCAGAACTCGTAAAATTTCCATTTTCTAATATCATGTTTTACAGAGCCCTTGTCCATAATGTAGACCACATCCTTTTAGCATTTACATCCTAGCAGGTAAATAACATTAATTTTAAGAAGTTCCCATCATATGCTTCTTAAGAACTAGCTAAAATCTATATATAGTGCAAATGCTTGGGCCTGTCTAGACCACCAAGAGGAACTACTCTGTCATAGAACATGGGGTGAAGTTTGTTGAATTGACAGCCCCATCCTATTCACTGATTTCAAAATGTCTTGTGGAAACTTCATGTCTTAAATTGTGTCTATTTTGCTCACCAAGTGGTTACAGGGACTTATGGGTGGGGAGCATGGCCAGATGGCACTCAGCTATTCAGTCTCAAATCCAGCTCAGGCTTAGGAGCTAGACAATCGTACCCTTAGGTAGGAAAGCTTCAGAGAGTAATTCATCTGCATTCAGAATATGGTGTTTATCAATATAACAATCATAAGGTTGTTTTAAGAGGAAAACTCAATCCACGTGTACAAAGTGCTCAGGGTCTAAAACATGTAGGTCTTCATTAACATCAACACCTGCTGCCCTTGTTCTGGTGGTGATGGTGGTTATCATGTCTATCTTTGCACTTCAGTACATAAAGCTCTGTCTTAGTCCTTTTCATGACTGTATAGTATTCCATTCTAAGAATGTTTTGTGATTGATTTATTATCTGTATTTTCTCAATTTCTGTATTTTCTGAACTTCTTATGCTGCTGCTGCTGCTGCTGCTAAGTCACTTCAGTTGTGTCTGACTCTGTGTGACCCCATAGACGGCAGCCCACCAGGTTTCTCCGTCCCTGGGATTCTCCAGGCAAGAACACTGGAGTGGGTTGCCATTTTCTTCTCCAATGCATGAAAGTGAAAACTGAAAGTGAAGTCACTCAGTTGTGTCCGACTCTTAGCGACCCCATGGACTGCAGCCTACCAGGCTCCTCCATCCATGGGGTTCTCCAGGCAAGAGTACTGGAGTGGGTGAACTTCTTATAGGTAGCAACAAAAACATTTTTGAAGACTACTACTTGCAGGTCATACCTGAATGGTCTAGTGGTTTTCCCTACTTTCTTCAATTTGTCTGAATTTGGCAATAAGGAATTCATGATCTGAGCCACAGTCAGCTCCTGGTCTTGTTTTTGTTGACTGTATAGAGCTTCTCCATCTTTGGCTGCAAAGAACATAATCAATCTGATTTCGGTGTTGACCATCTGGTGATGTCCATGTGTAGAGTCTTCTCTTGTGTTGTTGGAAGAGGGTGTTTGCTATGACCAGTGCATTTTCTTGGCAAAACTCTATTAGTCTTTGCCCTGCTTCATTCCGTATTCCAAGGCCAAATTTGCCTGTTACTCCAGGTGTTTCTTGACTTCCTACTTTTGCATTCCAGTCCCCTATAATGAAAAGGACATCTTTTTTGGGTGTTAGTTCTAACAGGTCTTGTAGATCTTCATACAACTGTTCAACTTCAGCTTCTTCAGCATTACTGGTTGGGGCATAGACTTGGATTACTATGATATTGAATGGTTTGCCTTGGAAATGAACAGAGATCATTCTGTTGTTTTTGAGATTGCATCCAAGTACTGCATTTCGGACTCTTTTGTTGACCATGATGGCTACTCCATTTCTTCTGAGGGATTCCTGCCTGCAGTAATAGATATAATAGTCATCTGAGTTAAATTCACCCATTCCAGTCCATTTGAGTTTGATAATTCCTAGAATGTCGTCATTCACTCTTGCCATCTCTTGTTTGACCACTTCCAATTTGCCTTGATTCATGGACCTGACATTCCAGGTTCCTATGCAATACTGCTCTTTACATCATCGGACCTTGCTTCTATCGCCAGTCACATCCACAACTGGGTATTCTTTTTGCTTTGGCTCCATCCCTTCATTCTTTCTGGAGTTATTTCTTCACTGACCTCCAGTAGCATATTGGGCACCTGCTGACCTGGGGAGTTCCTCTTTCAGTATCCTATCATTTTGCCTTTTCATACTGTTCATGGAGTTCTCAAGGCAAGAATATTGAAGTGGTTTGCCATTCCCTTCTCCAGTGGACCACATTCTGTCAGACCTCTCCACCATGACCCACCTGTCTTGGGTGGCCCCACGGGCATGGCTTAGTTTCATTGAGTTAGACAAGGCTGTGGTCCTAGTGTGATTAGATTGACTAGTTTTCTGTGAGTATGGTTTCAGTGTGCTTGCCCTCTGATGCTCTCTTGCAACACCTACCATCTTACTTGGGTTTCTCTTTCCTTGGGCGTGGGGTATCTCTTCACGGCTGCTCCAGAAAAGCGCAGCCGCTGCTCCTTACCTTGGACGAGGGGTATCTTCTCAACACCGCCCTTCCTGACCTTCAACGTGGGATAGCTCCTCTAGGCCCTCCTGCGCCTGCGCAGCCATTACTCCTTGGAAGTGGGGTTGCTCCTCGCGGCCCCTGCCCCTGGCCTCCGGCGTGGGGTAGCTCCTCCTGGCCGCTGTCCCTGGCCTCAAATCCCTTATGATTACACAGTGGAAGTGAGAAATAGATTTAAGGGCCTAGATCTGATAGATAGAATGCCTGATGAACTATGGCCTGAGGTTCGTGACATTGTACAGGAGACAGGCATCAAGACATCCCCATGGAAAAGAAATACAAAAAAGCAAAATGGCTGTCTCAGGAGGCCTTACAAATAGCTGTGAAAAGAAGAGAAGCAAAAAGCAAAGGAGAAAAGGAAAGATGTAAGCATCTGAATGCAGAGTTCCAAAGAATAGCAAGAAGAGATAAGAAAGCCTTCCTCCGCGATCAATGCAAAGAAATAGAGGAAAACAACAGAATGGGAAAGACTAGAGATCTCTTCAAGAAAATTAGAGATACCAAGGGGACATTTCATGGAAAGATGGGCTTGATAAAGGACAGAAATGGTAGGGACCTAACAGAAGCAGAAGATACTAAGAAGAGGTGGCAAGAATACACAGAAGAACTGTACAAAAAAGATCTTCACAACCTAGATAATCACGATGGTGTGATCACTCTTCTAGAGCCAGACATCCTGGAATGGGAAGTCAAGTGGGCCTTAGAAAGCATCGCTACGAACAAAGCTAGTGGAGGTGATGGAATTCCAGTTGAGCTATTCCAAATCCTGAAAGATGATGCTGTGAAAGTGCTGCACTCAATATGCCAGCAAATTTGGAAAACTCAGCAGTGGCCACAGGACTGGAAAAGGTCAGTTTTCATTCCAATCCCAAAGAAAGGCAATGCCAAAGAATGCTCAAACTACCACACAATTGCACTCATCTCACATGCTAGTAAAGTAATGCCCAAAATTCTCCAAGCCAGGCTTCAGCAATACGTGAACTGTGAACTTCCTGATGTTCAAGCTGGTTTTAGAAAAGGCAGAGGAACCAGAGATCAAATTGCCAACATCTGCTGGATCATGGAAAAAGCAACAGAGTTCCAGAAAAACATCTATTTCTGCTTTATTGACTATGCCAAAGCCTTTGACTGTGTGGATCACAATAAACTGTGGAAAATTCTGAAAGAGATGGGAATACCAGACCACCTGACCTGGCTCTTGAGAAACCTGTATGCAGGTCAGGAAGCAACAGTTAGAACTGGACATGGAGCAAAAGACTGGTTCCAAATAGGAAAAGGAGTACGTCAAGGCTGTATATTGTCACCCTGCTTATTTAACTTATATGCAGAGTACATCATGAGAAACGCTGGACTGGAAGAAACACAAGCTGGAATCAAGATTGCCGGGAGAAATCTCAATAACCTCAGATGTGCAGATGACACCACCCTTATGGCAGAAAGTGAAGAGGAACTAAAAAGCCTCTTGATGAAGGTGAAAGTGGAGAGTGAAAAAGTTGGCTTAAAGCTCAACATTCAGAAAAAGAAAATCATGGCATCTGGTCGCATCGCTTCATGGGAAATAGATGGGGAAACAGTGGAAACAGTGTCAGACTTTATTTTTGGGGGCTCCAAAATCACTGTAGATGGTGACTGCAGCCATGAAATTAAAAGATGCTTACTCCTTGGAAGGAAAGCTATGACCAACCTAGATAGCATATTCAAAAGCAGAGACATTACTTTGCCAACAAAGGTTCATCTAGTCAAGGCTATGGTTTTTCCTGTGGTCATGTTTGGATGTGAGAGTTGGACTGTGAAGAAGGCTGAGTGCCGAAGAATTGATGCTTTTGAACCGTGGTGTTGGAGAAGACTCTTGAGAGTCCCTTGGACTGCAAGGAGATCCAACCAGTCCATTCTGAAGGAGATCAGCCCTGGGATTTCTTTGGAAGGAATGATTCTCAAGCTGAAACTCCAGTACTTTGGCCACCTCATGCGAAGAGTTGACTCATTGGAAAAGATTCTGATGCTGGGAGGGATTGGGGGCAGGAGGAAAAGGGGACATCAGAGGGTGAGATGACTGAATGGCATCATTGACTCGATGGACGTGAGTCTGAGTGAACTCCAGGAGTTGCTGATGGACAGGGAGGCCTGGTGTGCTGGGATTCATGGGGTCACAAAGAGTCGGACACGACTGAGCGACTGAACTGAACTGATTACTTGCCGAGAGTAATTCATCTGCATTCAGAATATAGTACTGTTACTGTCAATTACTTGTCCCTGCTACTAATTAGATATTGAAAGTCTTATTAAACACACATTTGTAGATAAGTGCTATATTAGAGTTGTTGAAGAAAGTCTCACCTAGCTGATCTTTAAATAACAGACAAATCAATTTTCCCATATCGCTACTAATTAAGCATTCTAGAGAGACCTAGCACATACATTTTAGAGGTATCTAGATGGCACCCCTCTATTTCAAGAAAATTCCATGTGTTTATTCTTTGTGATGTTTAACAGTATTCAGATTGCAAACATTCAGGTTATGGTCAGCTAGTTAAATGTCATTAAGAATCTGAGTATGAATTTCAGCCCAGCAGTTACATAAGCATGATGTTCCAGACAGTGTCTCCTATTACACTGCAATGGGCAAGTGCACTGCCTAAAAATCCCACATTCACATGCAAACAAGTATATACATACATACACACACATACATATATGTTCTTTTTCACATTATTTTCCATCATGGTTTATCACAAGATATTGATCTATATTTGTGCTATAAAGTGTCTTATGTATTTTAAATGTGTAAACACACATATTTAAAATATTCCTTGATGGTCCAGTGGTTAAGAAGCCACCTGCCAACTCTGAGGGCACTGGTTCCATGCCTGGTCCAGCAGGATCATGCATGCCAGGAGCAACTAAGCCCCTGCTCCACAATCACTGAGGCCCCGCCCTAGAGTTCCTCCACTGTGACAAGTGGCCCTTGCTCACTGCAACTAGAGAAAGCCCTAGAACAGCAACAAAGACCCAGGGCAGACAAAAATTCATTAATTAAAAGATTTTTAAATGATTAAAATGGAAAAAATACATCACATACACTCTTTGGACTTCCCTGGTGGTCCAATGGTTAAGATTCTGTACTTCCTTCCACTGCATGAGGTATGGGTTCAATCCCCGGTGGGGAAGCAGTGAGCATGGCTTAGCTCCCTGTGTGTTGTGAAGTGGCAGCCATGCGTGGTAGCAGTAGAGCAAGTGCCTTGAGTCTGTCCCATACAGCAGAACTGGATGAGAGAGAATTGATGTATCCAACTCCCATTAAGAACTTGTGGCATGATAGTAACCTCCAAAAAGTCTTTAAATCCACAGACTTGGAAAACAAAATGTTTGGATAAGCACTCCTGGATCTGCCCCTGCTTAGCCCACAGTAATGGCCAGTGCTGGAATGGTGAGGTGCAGTTAAGACAGCGAGTCAGGCTCTGGCCACGATCTGAGGTTAGGAAGTGTTCCATCAGCACGTGTTTGCAACAATCAGAATGGCAGCAGGTAACAAGGAATACACTTTCCTAAACAGGGACCCAGAAGATGCAAGCGAAAGACAGCATGCATTAGATCAGCCGGGAGTCTGTGTGCAATAATGGCTTAAGAACACCAGCATTACAGACAGAGGGACAGGAGCTGGACTCCTCGTTTTGCCTCTTCTCAGCAGTGTGACCTGGGACAAGTTAATTAATCACTCTGGGCTTGAGTTTCCTCATTTGTAAAATAAGGATACTATTAGTACCTACCTTCCAGGGTCAGTGTGAGTGCTCATTACAACAAGTACCAAAAAATAGGCAAGTCCCCGTATGAGAAAGTTATCTTCCCTTGTTGTTCTTGTTGTCCAGTCACTAAGTCACGTCCAACTCTTTGTGACCCCATGGACTGTAGCCCGCCAGGCTCCCCTGCCCATGGGATTCCCAGGCAAGAATACTGGAGTGGGTTGCCATTTCCTTCTCCAGGGGATCTTCCTGACTCAGGGATCGAACCCACATCTCCTGCATTGCCAGGTGGATTCTTTTTCGCTGAGCCACCAGGAAAGCCCTTTGATCTATCTGTTCAGTTCAGTTCAGTTGCTCAGTAATGTCCAACTCTTTGCGACCCCGTGAACCACAGCATTCCAGGCCTCCTTGTCCATCACCAACTTCCGGAGTTCACTCAAACTTACGTCCACTGAGTCAGTGATGCCATCCAACCATCTCATCCTCTGTCGTCCCCTTCTCCTCCTGCCCTCAATCCTTCCCAGCATCAGGGTCTTTTCAGATGAGTCAGCTCTTCGCATCAGGTGGCCAAGTCCCTCCCAAAACTCACATGGGATAACAACAGCAACTGTAAGGGTAGCCAGCATTTACTAACATTTATAAAGGGCGGACGTCATGCTCAGCATTTATGGCACTATTGAATTTGATCCCTACAGCAAGCCTAGGCAGCTGGTATTATTTCTCTCCCCACTTGCCAGAGTGAAAATAGAGGCACATATTGTTAAGTAATTATGGTAATGGAGAGAGGAAGTATCAGAACCTGGACTTGAACCTGGGGCTGAGTGACTTCAGAAGCTGCCCTCCTGAGGACACTGCATCCAGCAATGAGGAAAGCCATTAGAACAGGCAGAGATAAATTCATGCATAACTGGCGGGCTCAAGCATGTGCTAGGCTTATGCGGTTTTGTAGTTAAAAATTCATTTTTACTATGGAAAATATTATTTCTATAAATAATACTTGCTCCCTTCAATTTCTTCCTTCTCATGCCATAGTGATCACTGACCTGGGAATATTTCACAGTGAGTGAGTACTGCTGAATGAGAAAATTACAAATTTTAAAATGTTACAGAATTGGTGAGGGCTATCAGAGAACTTTGCTGGACTTCCACAATCCCCTAGTTATAAATGGAAAAAAACGCAACTTATCTCTAAAAAAATGTTTTCTCGTTGTGTGCACATTATAGAACCATTAACAATATAGAGAAGCAGAGGCAATAAAAGCAATTCACAACCCACAAATACTCTTTTTAACATTTTAGTATATGTCATCCTGCCCTTTTTTATCTTCTAGTCATGTTCATTCATACAACAGTTCATTTCTACCATCTTTCCCCTAAGTTCTCCCCTCACTCAATTCTACCTGTGCCCAAAATAGTACCATCATCTGTCTAGTTGCTCAGAACAATATCTTGGAATGACGTTTGATTCCTCTCTTGAACACCCCACCTCCAACCCACTACCAATCTCATTTCCCACTTTCTAAACACATCTACTTCCAAGGTCATCATGTCTAGACCACAACCTACCCTTGCCTTCTAACTGACCTGCTGACTTCTGCCTTTATCTCCCTGTCTTTCTAGTTAAGTCTCCAAACAATAACCAGAGTAATCCTTTTAACCCTGGAGAAGGGATAGGTTACTCACTCCAGTATTCTTGGGCTTCCCCGGTGGCTCAGATGGTAAAGAATCCACCTGCAATGTGGGAGACCTGAGTTTGATCCCTAGGTTGCAAAGATTCCCTGGAGAAAAAATAGCATCATCATATCATACCTTTGCTCAAAATCTTTCCATCACACTCAGAATAAAATCCGAAGACTTATCCAGGGACCTACAGAACCTATATGACCTTCTCCCTTCCCCCACTGCCCCTACAATCTTCATCTCCACCCCTTCCCACTCTCCACCCTGCTTCCTGCACCCCAGCATCAGGAATAGCAGGACCTCCCTCCTCTCCCCCAAATTCACTCATCCATCTGTCTGGAGCCCTCCACTCTCAAACAAGTGTACTTGACTTGTTTTCATGCAGATCTCTGCTTTATTTTCTCATGATCTGTCTTTCCCATCAGAATGAAACTCCATGAGAGCAGGGGACTTTGTGTACCTCGTTCACTGCTGAGGTTCTATGTTCTAGGGCAGTTCTTATGTCTGTCAAATAAGAGATATACACATAGATGAGACTAAAAACTATGCAAGCAAATGTAAAACTACACCTACGATAAGTGCATGTACTAGTCAGGATAAACATGGTTATGCTGCAATAACAAATAACTCTCACCTCTCAGTCATCTCAAATAACAAAGAATTGTTTCTCTCCCACATTCTGTCCATCCTACTCCAATGGGGATGGGAGGTGGTCTCTGTCCGGGTCACCTCACTCAGCAATAAAGGCTGAGTTTTTACTATTGGACAGTTCCAAGCCCATGGGAAGGAAGAGAGATTAGAGCAAACCAGACTGTTTTTTAAAGGCTTTTAAAGGGAATTGGTGCATGTTTCTGCTCCCATTTCTTGGGCCAAAACAAGTCACATGGTCACATTTAACTCCATGGAGGCAAGGGATGTGTGATCCAAAGGTGTCCCTAGGTGAGGGAAAGCAGAAGTACAGGGTGTCTGCAAAGTCTGAAAACACTGAAGAATCATAATGAACAGTTTACTGATATCATCATTTGTAAGAGATTTATATTTTCTTGCCTCCAGATTTCTGAATACCTTGTATTTGGTCAGCAGCACTCATGACCCTCACCACGCTAGGCAGAAAATGTCCTTTTCATCTGTGGTGACTCTGAGAACATAGAATGGGGATCTGATCCCTATTTGTGGGAGAGGTGATATTTGAGCCAAGATCTGAAGGATGTGTAGCTAAGGGAGAAGGAAGATTTCTTGGGCATTAGGCCTGGGGTAGTGGGAGAAGAGTAGGAAATGTAGCAAGAGAGACAGACAGGACCACAGCCCTGCGTGACGTGCATTTGTGTGTGTGTCAGGGGTGCACATGCATGTCGTATTTTTACAAAATAAGTATCAAACTCAAATTGTTTAGTAGCTTGTTTTTTAAAATTTAGTTTTATATAATAAACAACTTTCCTTGTTATTATAAACACTAATACAACTTGTGTTTAATGACAGATAGAATAGCATTATACAATCAACTCATAATTCATTCAATCCATCTCCTATTGTTGAGCTCTGAAATGACTTCAATTTTTTCACCCCTGTAAATGACACTACAGAAAAGATTCTTGTAATTCATTCTTCACACTCCTCCACCATTATTCACTTTGAATACGTTACTCAAAGCACAATTGCAGGGTAAATGCTAAGTCACTTCAGTCGTGTCCGACTCTGTGCAACCCCATAGACGGCAGCCCACCAGGCTCCCCGTCCCTGGGATTCTCCAGGCAAGAACACTGGAGTGGGTTACCATTTCCTTCTCCAATGCAAGAAAGTGAAAAGTGAAAGTGAAGTCGCTCAGTCGTGTTCGACTCTTAGCAACTCCATGGACTGCAGCCTACCAGGCTCCTCCATCCATGGGATTTTCCCGGCAAGAGTACTGGAGTGGGGTGCCATTGCCTTCTCTGTGCAGGGTAAATGGGTACACACAATTTTTAATCATTTTTTTAATGAATTGACAAATCATCTTCTGAAAAGCTTCTGTCCCTCTGTACTCCCACACACAACCAGTATGGCTTTAAGCGTTCAGACCTTTGAAACTTCTTGTATTGCACTATTTTCTAGCACAGCACATTATACCAGAGTCGAGGGAGAGTTGGGAGGAGAGAGATCTCCAAGTGCACAGAGATATTTCATTGAGACAAAACAGCCAAAGTCATCTATCAGACAATAGTTTCCAGTAAGTACCCATCATCGCATCCACAATATAGATCTCTCTGGCAGCAAACATTTAGGGGCCATATAATTCAGGAGTCATTGCTGAAACAGATCAATGGGTCCAGCACATGATAACAAGCTTTCACCCGCAATTGAGAGCGGGGGCGTCTGTGCTTCTCTTGACTGAGTGACCTGGACTGTGAATGGTAAATCACCATTCAGCCGTCCGCGGGAGGCACTTTCTTTTCCCAGCCCAGCCCTGAAGCAGCGGAAGGGGAAGCAGTGTGGCTTTGCGGTTTCATGAGAGGGCTGGGCCATTAGAACTTCATGTCCTCTTTGGGGCTCTGCTGGTGACTTCTCCCCGAGTCTCCATACTGTCGGTCTCCTTTTCCTTAGTGGTAAAATAGAGACAGAGATGCCAGCCTCTCCCACAGAAAGAAAACACACAAGTGTTTAAAGACTTTTAACACAAGTGGGCATCCAGAAAAGAAACTTGGGTGCCCAGGGCAATTAATTAATTTTTCAAAAACACTATTGTGTCAGAGATTCTGTTGTGTCACTTTAAAAAGAATCTAGGCTTCATGGTCACATAAAGAGGGCAAGTCAAAATGAAGGCACTGATGGAAAATAAGGTATGTATGGAACTTCCCCGGTGGTCCAGTAACTGAGACTCTGCACTTCCAATGTAGGGGGCTCAGGTTTGATCCCTGGCCAGGTAACCAGATCCACATGCTGCACCTAAGAACTGGTGCAGCGAAATAAATAAGTAAATATATTTTCTTAAACCCTATATTTGTATATATACATACACATACACACATATATCCACACATATAATAAAGAAAAATACAATATGTGGCAAATTTTCTTTGTGCCACAATGAACCAGTAAGCAAAATGATATTAAAATAAGAAGCTCATTAGATGTATGCAAACAATGTAGAAAAAATACTATTTATAATTATGGCAAGATAACTTATTACTGAAAGAAAAAGATGATGAAAGCGGCATGATCCGCATGATTTTTATGTTTTAAAATTTCGAGCATCCATATATGTAAATACATGAAACACAGAGAGCAAAACTCTAGAGGCACATGCACACAACTATCAAGTGGTTGTCTGTGAATTTTCACTTTCTTCCTTTTGGCCAATCTCTATTTTCTGATTTTTCTACAACACACATAAATTACTTGAGCACTAAAAATTACTTTAAAGTAAGTGATGAATATTTTAGAGGCCAATGATCTTTGTGAACCTAAATAGCAAATAAACCGGGAAGCTTTCATATTATGTATATGGACACAATCCAAAACTGAGTAATATGAAATATCTGTTTTCATTGGAAAGATACAAGTAAATCAAAGGGAGAAGGCATTTCCTGACTCGAAGTAGACATATTCAGGGACCTGATTAGGAATAGTTATTGACTTTTGTTTCACCACTTAGAAAACTCTGTCTCCAAATATCCTTATAGATCAGAGTCTCCTTCCCTGCCGATGATGCAGAATTTAGTCTCAATCATAGAGCCGATTCTCTCTCCTTATTAGCAGCAGTCATCAGTCTGACCCCCAGTACCACACTGTCCCATGTAAGTCTGGAGGGGTCTCATGGCCCATCAATGCATCCATGTGCACCAAGTACAAGCCTACTGTGCCAAGTAACACTAAGTGCTAAGAGCAGTGGATCCATGACTACGACTATAGATGAAAACAAGACTATATATGGCGGCTCCTCTTGTGGACTGCTGGGGAAAGGAGACAGTGAAATGTGGAAAGAACAGGAAGAGCCAACTCTTACAAACCTGATCATCTTCCATCACTGCTTCGGTTGCTTTACACTTCAGCTTTGCTTTGGGGAACTCACCTTTCCTGAGTGGATACAATCTTGGTGGGACTGTCAGTCAGGAGTCCTGCCCTCTTCTGGCTGATGGTTTGGTACAGGACTCCAGGAGGGCTGGGCATGTGTTCTCTACATGGACACTGAATGGATTGATAAGGGCTAAGGAGCTCACTCACAACAGCTGCAACACCCCAAAGTTGAGGCTTTTCCTTCCAGTTACCTCAGAACTGCCTAGTCTCCCACTCCTCGAGATTTTCAGGCTTTCCTTCAATTCTGTATGCTACTCTATATTTCCAGTAGTTCTTTTTTTGTTTCAGTTAACCAGATTTAGTTTCTATTGCTCACAACCAAGGAACCAAAGAGATACAAAGCCCCCTTTTCATGGACCACTTTCACATCCAGTCTTCTGAGTCTTTGAAAATCATGAGATGATACGGGATAATGATAAATGTATGCCTGGAGTCTGGTGACAAGTGGTCATAAAATATCTATTATTTTATAATTATATAAAATAAATACAAATACACACACACACACAAATATATATATAATACAGTGCTCTGAAAATAGTACACTTTTGAAATTAAGCATAGTCCACCAGCACCATCTGCTCTAAAAAGAAAAATATTCTGATTTACAAGTAATGCAAAATAAATTGAAATCCTGGAAAACATAACCCAAAGCAATGATGACAGAGCAGCAAAAGTTTTGTGACCCCACCAAGTCAAGAGCTCTGAATGGGAGAGGGGGATAAAAGAAGCAAAGATGGGATGACATAACCTACGAACTGCTCTAGGCTGAGAATCAAAAGAGCTGGTTGTTAGGATGGAATGATAAAGCCGATGACTCCAAGCATTTCTAAATGACAACACCAAGGTCTAGAAAGGAGATGTCATTATTCCTCATCCTTCTCTGTCTTTGTCCAAATCCCAAAAAGACAGTCTGGCCAATTCTGCCAGCAGAATCCAGTGACTGCTTTTCTCTGGGTCAGGTGTCCATCTATGGTTCAATCACCTGCGGTCACAGGAGAACAAAGTTATGTCACAGAAAAGAAAGACACAGAAGCCCAGGCCTATGGGAGGAAAGAACAGTTATGCAAGGGGAAAGGTATTGCTGGATCATACGGTAACTCTATTTTTAGTTTTCTGAGTAACCTCCACATTGTTTTCCATGTGGCTATGCCCTGGTGTTTTATTTTTATGAGATATAAAAATTTTATTATTATTATAGCAGAAAAAATGTAGTTATGAATAAAAGCACTTCTTTCTCTCTGCCTGATATCAGTTTCCCCCCTAAACTCATAATCTGATATCAACTTTTTGCAATATCAATCTGATCTTGGAAATAATTCTTCATTATGATGAGTTCTTAGGCTAAAGCAGAATGAACAAGCCAGAAATCCCTCTTTCATCATATAAGCATTGATAATTGATTTTTTTTTTAGGTGATGAGAGAAAAGGGAGCACAGTGCTCACTAAACCTTGATTCATACAATGAATATTAACATGAAGCAACCTCCTCCCTTTAGCTCCCCTGCCTCTGCCCCCACAGCCTGCCTCCCTCCCTCCTTCCTGTGTGCATATCCCTAACATTGTCCCAGCTTCTGTGATGTACCCTCCCAGGACCATCTTCAAGAGCCAAAAAAAAAAATACACTTTTTATTGATTTCATTTCATATACATTTATGCTGTTGGTTGGCTGCTTTTATGTTACATGCAACCTTCAGAATTCAGGCTGGATATGTCGTGCCACGGTGTGCAGGGGCCCTGCAGAGAGAGCGCCCCTGGACTTTAATGGGAGCCGAGTACATTCAAAGGAAGAATTTTGCTTTCAGTGTATTTAACATTGTTTGCCTAGAGTTCTGCCTCCACAGGGGCTGACATCTGTGTAAGACAGCAGGGAGGGCAGCTCCGGGCCTCGACCCTGCTGAGAACAAAGCCAGGACACCTGAGAATGAAAGGGCTCGCGTCCTTCAAAGCTTTCCTAAGCCGGCATCGGTTCTCATTCCCTTGTACCTCTTGACACGCTTACCACCTACGTCTGCCTCACTAGACAGCTCATCTGCAGCATCGCTGTGCCAGTTTACAAACTCCCTATAAATGGCATCATATTGTATGCATCCCACTGCCCCTTGCTCTTGTGGATCAACATTCTGTTTTGGAGATTTATTCACATCTCTCAAGTTCATTCATTTTAATAGCTATGGGGCACTTGATTGTTCATCACGTTTTATTTCTTAAGCTGAGTGATGGGTACCTCTGGTGTTTGCTGGATTCTTCTCTCAACTTTGGAGGAAGTCAGCAATATTTCATGGTTTAAGAAGAATAAAGTGAGGGCTGAATTGTGGGTTCTCCTGACATATAATGCTGCTGGCAGTAACATGGGGCTGTCCTGGTAGACAGCAGAATGCAGCCGTCCACTCACCCACTCTCCTGACTCTGGAGGCTTGAGTCCAGCAACTCATAGTTTTATAATAACACCTAGTTGTGTTTACTGAATGTGGATGTGGTACCAGGCACTGTGCCAAGTGATGTGAGAGGCTTATCTCATACAATACTATGGCTTCAGGGGTGTCATTATTATCCTGTGTGTATAGCCTGGAAGTTTGGTGACTTGAACAACATGTGACATGTGGGCAGATATGGAGCCAGTATTTGAAAGCAGGCCTGTCTAGGCACTTCCCTGGTGGTCCAGTGGCTAAGGGGCTTTCCAAGTAGCACTGCTGCTGCTGCTGCTGCTAAGTCGCTTCAGTCGTGTCCGACTCTGTGCGACCCCATAGACGGCAGCCCACCAGGCTCCCCCATCCCTGGGATTCTCCAGGCAAGAACACTGGAGTGGGTTGCCATTTCCTTCTCCCAAGTAGCACTAGTGGTAAAGAATCCGATTTCCAAGGCAGAGAGACTCAAGAGACTCAGGTTTGAGCCCTGGGTCAGAAATATCCGCTGGAGGAGGAAGTGGCAACCCACTCCAGTATTCTTACCTGGGAAAGAGCAAGGACAGAGGAGCCTGGTGGGCTACAGTGCACAGGGTTGCAGAGGTGGACACAATTGAGCGACTGAGCAAGCACATACACACCCCGCAGTGGCTAAGACTCTGAGCTCCCAAGGCAGGGAGCCCAGGTTTGATCTCCAGTCACGGGACTAGATCCCACATGCTGCAGCTAAGAGTGTGCATGTCACAAGTAATGATTCCACATCCACAATGAAGATTCAGCATTCTCAATGAAGACCAAAGATCCTCTGTGCCACAGCTAAGACTTGGCACAGCCAAATAAATAAGATAAATTATATAGATAAATAAAAGAAAGCAGGCCTTTTTGATCCCAGGATTTGTTTTGTCACCACTATCCTGTATTTTTCCATAGTTGGGAGAGGCCATCGGCTTTTCCCCCCTCAAGAGACTCTCACTCAGATGCCACGGGTAGGAAGGAAGGATTAAAGTAGCCATGGGATTGTAACTCTGCTCAAGCCCTTCTTCACTCTAACAATAAGCTGCTTTGATCTATTGATACATAATCAAAAGGTTCAAAGTGCTTCCCTGGTGGCTCAGAAGGTAAAGTGTCTGCCTATGATGCAGGAGACCTGGGTTCAATCCCTGGGTTGGGAAGATCCCCTGGAGAAGGAAATGGCAACCCACTCTGGTACTTTTGGCTAGAAAATCCCATGGATGGAGAAGCCTATAGGCTACAGTCTATGGGGTTGCAAAGAGTTGGACATGACTGAGCAACTTCACTTTCACTTTTCACTTTCACCAGATAACATCCACACCCGCTCCCACGCCACCAAACACAGGCCTGTGCCCAGTGTCTGTCCCCTGACACTAAGGCTCAGCATCTACTCCATGGCAGGCCAAGAGGATCCTTTGGGGGAAGGGGACCTTTAGATATTCACGATTTTTCTCCAAATAAGCTTACACTGAGAGTTATTGCAGGTTTTCTTTTCCCTCTTCCTGTCATTTCTTCCTATTCTTCTTCCTCTTCTTTAAATGCTAAAGCATTTATATTATTTAATGTGATAATTTAAAATATTCTGACTTCATATTCTCACGTTGGTACTTCTTTTACTTTCTAATACAGTAGGGCCCTTAAAAACAGGGCAGTGGCTTCAATGCTGAGAAGCCTTGCTTAGCCCCGGGGGAAGGGGAAGGCCAGGGTCTTATAGGTCACTTGCCTGTATGCTGGCAATCCCCTCCGGTGCTGGGAAGAACCCTCAAGATGTTGCAACTACCACACAAAAAGAAGCCTCTGCATGCTTCTGTACTCACCATCTGTAGAAGGCCTGATAGAAGGTACCGTGGAAGATGCCTGGATTTGTTTCCTTGTTTGTTTTTACCATATGTTCAGTCAAAATCAACACTGGGTGTAGATGAGCAGCTACTGAAAATTGCTGTTGCAGGACTAAGCTGACAAGTGACACCTCTCAACTGCAACCTTCCCCCCAACCCACTCTGACAGCCTCGCAGCTACTAATTCTATTTTGTGGCTGTGCTACCAACCTCCAAACCTCTGGGTGACAAAAGGAAATAAACTTCACGCCTCTGAAAAAAAAAATCAGCATTTTATTCATCAATCAGTTGGACAAG
Source organism: Bos mutus (assembly GCF_027580195.1). NCBI lineage: Eukaryota > Metazoa > Chordata > Mammalia > Artiodactyla > Bovidae > Bos > Bos mutus. The sequence goes on along the minus strand of NC_091623.1, from coordinate 97,211,923 downwards.
ATTGCTTCCTAGTCAACGATCTGACCTGCTGTTTTAATAATTCCAAATGTCCTGAGGAAGACCGCTGCTTCCTCTATAAGACGGCTGTAACTTCAGGCGCTTGCGACAAAATCTGGGTGGATTATTAGACAATTTCACGCTGGTTTGCAGAGTGATTAAAACAAGTGGCCTTGAATGATAGCATATGTTATAAAGAGATGGAGCCTTTCAGTTATAAAAGATGTATCCATCAAGGGAAAGCAAACACAAATTAAAGTTTGATGAGCAATTGGATATTAATTGGTACTAACTCTGCTTTTTATGTCATTTTGATGTGGAGTGGATCGTAAACATGGTAAGCGATGCTAATAATGTATATTCACTTCAATACAACTTTATGGTGCCATTTATTATAGAAACCAATATTGCAATGGAGTTGTGAGAGCACTGGTGTGCACTTCTCCTGTCGTGCACCTTCACCTAACTCTTGCCAAACAGACTCTCAGTCACAGCCTGCTGGCTACATGGCAATTGGTTAGACAGCTGAGAGTTGTTGCCTGAACGGTGAACCAATTCTAAATTACAGTGGAAACAAATTTCACAGAAAACTGTCTTTATAGATTTCCCCAGAATTTTTCAACAAGTTGCCTACTCTTTTCTGAATTTAGACAGCAAGCTCAAAAAAAAGGAATGGCATCTCAACATCATTCAGTTCAGTTCAGTCGCTCAGTTGTGTCCGACTCTTTGCGACCACATGAATCGCAGCACACCAGGCCTCCCTGTCCATCAGCAACTCCTGGAGTTCACCCAGACTCATGTCCATCGAGTCATTGATGCCATCCAGCCATCTCATCCTCTGTCGTCCCCTTCTCCTCCTGCCCCCAATCCCTCCCAGCATCAGAGTCTTTTCCAATGAGTCAACTCTTCACATGAGGTGGCCAAAGTACTGGAGTTTCAGCTTGAGCATCATTCCTTCCAAAGAAATCCCAGGGCTGATCTCCTTCAGAATGGACTGGTTGGATCTCCTTGCAGTCCAAGGGACTCTCAAGAGTCTTCTCCAACACCACAGTTCAAAAGCATCAATTCTTCGGTGCTCAGCTTTCTTCACAGTCCAACTCTCACATCCATACATGACCACAGGAAAAACCATAGCCTTGACTAGACGGACCTTTGCTGGCAAAGTAATGTCCCTGCTTTTCAATATGTTATCTAGGTTGGTCATAGCTTTCCTTCCAAGGAGTAAGCATCTTTTAATTTCATGGCTGCAGTCACCATCTGCAGTGATTTTGGACACTAAATAGATACTGTAGTGCAGTCCTAGGGCTTTCCTGGTGGCTCAGTGATAAAGAACCTGCCTGCCAATGCAGGAGACTCAGGTTCAACCCCTGGGTCAGAGAGATCCCCTGCAGTAGGAAATGGCAACCCACTCCAGTATTCTTGCCTGGGAAATGCCACGGACAGAGGATCCTGGTTGGCTGCAGTCGGAGTCAAAAAAGAGTTGGACACAACTTAGCAACTAAACAGCAACAACAGAGTGTAGTCCTATAAAGAGCCAACATGCTTTATGTGAAATATAACCCAACACAGTTTATCTCAAATGTCAAAGCAATTTTTTGCACTTTTTACAAAAGTGATAAACAGTAAAAGAAGAAAATAAAAACTGTCTAAAAAAAAAAGTTTAAATGGGAGCTTACTAGATAATCAGTTCCATGATGTCTTTTTCTCCTTTAACAATCCATTTGGACACTTTTATTTCATCTTACCTGGATTCTTAGGCCAGCTCTGCCATTTCTTCACTGTGTGACCCTAGGCAAATTACTTAATCTCTCTGTACTTTAGTTTCTCATTTGTAAAGTGAGGCTTTATTAGGATGCACCTTCAGGATGATTGTAAAACTAAATGAGATATTTTTTTTTTAATGAGATATTTTATAAACATCTTTAAAGCTATTATTTAATACTTAGTGCTTGTTTAATGTGCTCAAAAAGTTAGCTGTTTTTATTATGATAACATTATTTATAATGGATGGGGTCTATTAAGCTGTATTGCCAAACTATAATTTATTTAATTAAACTACTAATAATGCTGGTCTTTCAGGTCGACACCAACATTTCTCATCAGTACCTGGCACTGTTACTTTGGGATACATCTTCAGAGGCCACATGGCTAAGAAAACATCTAACAAACACAGCTTTTCTTGCCTGCAATGGTTGCCATTACTTAGAATTTTAGCACAGCCCTACAGGAGAGACACTTTATCAGTACATTGGAGGTACTTACTTCCGTATTATTCTACTAGCTTTATTGTTTTTAAATCAACCACAGTTTGCCTTGGTTGGGTGAAGTATAGCTAGTTTAGAGCTAGTTTCAGCCAGTTTAGAGCTGGGCTGAATAATTTTTTAAGATCCTGGGTACTTTGTTGATATTGGGGTAGGAGGACCTTTGCCTATTTTGGGTGTCAGAACCAGGCAAACCCTGATGTGCATTATTTTTTTTTTTTTTTTGCATAGGAGGAAATCTAACTATTAATTAGGCTAAAGTGCTCAGGGAAGTATTTCATAAGTATTTTCACTGAGCTATTTGCTTCAGAACCTATATTTTTACTATCTGCCAACTAATTTGAACAGATTATTTAAAGTGCATGTACATGAATAAATAGCAAGGGAGGGAAATAAAGGTGAAACTGGGCTGAGGTTCTACCTGTTTATTCACCAAGAGGGAGCCCCCAGCAGGTAATGACTTGTGGTTGATTCACAGTAAAGAAGGAAGAGGATCAGTGCAGAGACAGAGGGGACCTTTGGGTTTTGGGTTGGTTTGATGAAAAGGCAAGTTTGCTGTAATATTGTATAACTATTTCAATACAATACATAGTTACTATTTGCATTAATTTTTTTTTAAAACAGATCTGCATGGAAATGAGGGAACAGATCACAAAACAGACACCATGTGATGGAAGGCCCTTAGCAAACAAAAGATGCTTAGCATCTCATTAAAAGAGGTTTTGTTTTGTTTTTTCTTGCCATGGATGGACTCACATGTCATAATTTCCCTGCATAAGTAAATGGCCTGTTTTCAAAATAGGCAGAGAACCCCTGTTCTTTAGATCTGCCCTTAATTCAAGAAATATATCTAACTGCAGTCTAACAAGAGTCGGTTTCAGAAGAAATTAATGAGGAGCAGCCATTTATTATTTATGCTCTGAAACAGTAGGTCTGCTAATGTTCTGCTAATCACCAAACTGAACAGATGTATCTTCATAGAGACATCCTGAAGAATAGAATGAGTATAAAAGAAGCACAAATAGAAAAAAAATACATATATGACAGGAAACAAGAGCAGTGAATGTATCACTTGTCCCCGAGACAATGTGTGTTCAAACTGCAAGGCACAATAAAACTATCAGAGCGAGTTCTGTTCATGTTTTCGAACATTTAAGGATTATATTAAGCAATAATAATAGAAGTTGAATGTAGGGGGCTACACTAATACTGGAGAATGAAAAGAATGAGCCTGTTACTCTTGAAAACAGCATTTAGCAAACTACCCAATTGCCAGAAAACATTCAAAAAGCAGCCTCTTTTGTGGAGGTTATGTAAGTAGTAAGGTTGTAAATTCTGAAATCATTATATCCAATTCTGAAATGATTCAAACCTTTGTTTTTTTGCCTTCATACAAAAATCTACTGGTTCCTCCTTTGAGTTGAAAATGTTGAGTGAAGCAGTTCCTGTAATTCCATGAGCCACAGTCCCAGAGTCACAGTTAGAGCGGGGCCTTTTCTGAGAACTAGGATATCTGGATTTAAATCCTGGCTCTTCCACCTAAATAGCTTTGCAATCAGGCAAGATGGCCTCTCAGTACCTCGATATCCTCCTTGGCAAAATGGAATAATAAGATGACCCACCTCAAAAGGTTATAAAATGAATTCTCAGGGCAGCCCAATATATGGTGGTTCAAGACTGGGTCTTCTATTATATTGGCCAAAAGTTTCTTTTGGGTTTTTCTGTGACATCCTATGGAAAACATGGAATTCACATTCTATCTGGTCACAGCTTCCACGATGAATGAATAGTGACCGGCTCCACCTTGCCTCCTAACTCGTAGTCTCAGTCATGCTGATGTTTCTCATTCTTCCAGTAGAACACAGTTCCTCACATGTTCCACAGAAGGTTTACAAGATGGATGTATCAACATACGACCAAAATGGGAGCTGATAGCAGATGGGTCTGCTATCCATGTCCTTTTTCCACTGTTCCTATTCTGGCCCACCCTGGAGACTAAAGATTAGAACTTTCCAAAGACATTTGTAGCACTCAGAGCTTGTATCCAAAGAATCACAGGGGGACTTCCCTGGTGGTCTTGTGGTTAAGAATCCTCTTGGCAGTGCAGGGGATGCAGGTTCGATCCCTGGTCAGGGAACTAAGACCCCACATGCCCAGGAGCAGCTAAGCTCACAGGACACAGCTAGAGAGAAGCCCATGCACAGGAACAGAAGATCCCTCACGCCACAGTGAAGATCCTGACACAACCAAATAAATAAATAAGTTTTTCTTTAAAAAAAGAGTCACAGGGAATGACTCCTCTTTGAGATATCCTGCTTGTGGAATTACATGCCATCAATACAGGGAGTGATCTCACGCTGCCTGCTAGAATCACTTGGAGAAGTTAACAAAATTAAAAAATTTTTTAAATTTTTAAATAATTTTATTTGTTTATTTTTGGCTGTGTTGGGTCTTCATGGCTGCGGGAGCTTTTCTTTAGTCATAGCAAGCGGGGCTACTCTCTAGCTGTGATGCGTGGGCTTCTCACTGCAGTGGCTCCTCTTGTAATGCAACATGGGCTCCAGGGCACTTGGGCTTCAGTATTTGCAGCACATGGGTTCTGCAGTCATAGCTCCCAGGCTCTCCAGCACAGGCTCAATAGCTGTGGGGCATGGGCTTAGTTGCTCAGTGGCATGTGGGGTCTTCCCAGATGAGGCATCAAACACGTGTCTTCCGCATTGGCAGGTGGATTCTTTACCACTGAACCATCAGGGAAGTCCTAAAATTGAGATTTAAAAATATATTTATATTGAATGTGTGTACATACTCAGGTTCCTCTCTAGGACTGTGGAAATAGAATCTTTGTAGCTGGAGCCTAGGAACCTGCATATTTTAAAGTTCCCCAGAACCTCTGGTGTGCACTCAGATGTTGGAGCTACTACTCAAACTCAAGGGCAGGGATTCTAAACATCCTGTGTCACAGCATAGTTGCAGGTCTCGCATCATTTGCTGTGATTTAAAGAGTGTCCACGTTTATGAAACGTCATAAATTAGGGTGGATGTGAGGTTACCCACCCTCCATAATGAAGTCACTCTCCCTCACTCATGGTTTCTAATGTTTTGTTGCTTGGAGAGAAGAGGGAGTTATATGGCTGGTGCATAAGCCAGTATCCTGTCCCATCTTTGCAGGAGTCTCTAATGAGTGAGTGCCGTTGATGGGCCCTTAGCCAATGTGGTTGAAATATTGCTTTGCTTACCAGAAAAAATAGGGGTGGGCTGCTATTTTCAATCGCTCTTACAATACACTCAAGAGTGCCTGCTGCTCAGGTGACTATGCATTACCCACCACGTGGGGCAGGGCAGACGCTGCCCTCTCCTGCAGCTGACCAAATAGCATCTTCTCCTGTGGCCAGAATGACTCTCTCTCCTTTCACACAAGAACCTCTCTCAATGGCGAGAGTCCACCCTGCCTCCATAATCAACCTCTCCTTAATATGTTTTCCCCTCTGTGCCTACTCAGCTGAGACAGCTTCAGGCAAGGACCCACACAAGACTGTCGAGGAAACAGACAGGAAACAAGACAAGAATGACCGATTCCTGTAGTATCCATCCTCCCACTGCTTCCCACCGTCCCGTGCACCTACTCCTTTAGTAACTGTGAACCCTGGACCAGTCATCAGGTTATGGAACATCACTTCATAGCAAATAGATGGGGAAACAGTGGAAACAGTGACAGACTTTATTTTGGGGGGCTCCAAAATCACTGCAGATGGTGACTGCAGTCATGAAATTAAAAGACACTTGCTCCTTGGAAGAAAAGCTATGACCAGCATAGACAGCATAATAAAAAGCAGAGACATTACTTTGCCAACAAAGATCCGTCTAGTCAAAGCTATGGTTTTTCCAGTAGTCATGTATGGATGTGAGAGTTGGCCTATAAAGAAAGCTGAGCGCCAAAGAATTGATGCTTTTGAACTGTGGTGTTGGAGAAGACTCTTGAAAGTCCCTTGGACTGCAAGGAGATCAAACCAGTCAATCCTAAAGGAAATAAGTCCTGAATATTCACTGGAAGGACTGATGCTGAAGCTGAAGCTCCAATACTTCAGCCACCTGATGAGAGGATCTGACTCCTTGGAAAAGACCCTGATGATCGGAAAGATTGAAGGCAGGAAGAGAAGGGGATGACAGAGGATGAGATGGTTGGACGGCATTACCAACTTGATGGATATGAGTTGGTGATGGACAGGGAAGCCTGGCATGTTGTGCAGTCCATGGGATCACAATGAGTCAGACATGACTGAGCAACTGAACTAAATTGAACTGAATCACAAAGAGAGGAGAGCTTATTACCTAAAACTAAGCTCTCTGGAAGTAGCACATTAGCTCATTTATCCAAATGTGGGGAATATGTGGGTGGCTCAGGTAAAGAATCCGCTTGCCATTACAGGAGCCACAGGAGCTGCAGGTTCAATCCCTGAGTCGGGAATATCCCCTGGAGGAGGAAATGGCAATCCACTCCAGTACTCTTGCCTGGAGAATTGCATGGACAGAGGAGCCTTGTGGGCTACAGTCCATGGGGTTGCAAAGAGTGGAACTTTACTAAAGCGACTGAGCACACACGCATGGGGACAATATGCAGGGACTGGAAAAAGCCGATGTGCCATTAGCTGTACTAACAAAATCAAACCCACGTGCCAACAAAACTTTCTGTGTCACTTCTATGTTTTATTAAACAACATGACCTGTCAGGCTGTGCAACTGGCACTGCTTTCTGTACACACACCAGCTACATCCGAAGAGCCACTCAGGTGTACGGCAACAGTACACTTAAGTCTTTTGACCCACGCTGGTCACATTTCCATTTCTCTCTCCACAAAGTTCTAACCTGAAAAAGCGAAAGTGTTATTTGCTCAGTCATGTCCAACTCTTTACAACCCCACAGACTGTAACCCACCAGGCTCCTCTATCTATGGAATTCTCCAGGCAAGAATACAGGAGTGGGTTGCCATTCCCTTCTCCAGGGGATCTTCCCCACCCAGGGATGGAACCTGCATCTCCTGCACTGCAGGCAGATTTTTTACCATCTGAGCCACCTTCTAACCTGAAGGCTGTGCTTATTTGCCATGTGAGCTGTAAAAACACATAAACTCTGAGTCCAAAGGAACACATCTGACACAAATACTTTATAAACCATAAAAATGAAATAAAGTAGAAAGAGTGAAAAGAGAAATACATTGCTAATTACCAAAACTGGCAATCCTCATATGTTTTGTGCCACACTGAAGCAAACTTTTCTAATTTACCTATGAAGCTACTCAGAATGACAATTTCCAACCTCTCTTCCACTCCAGTGATTTGCACAAGCTTCTACATAGCATTTTTACTTTCTAGGAAACATACTATCAACTTTAAAAAGCAACATCCAGAATTACACTCATTACTAACATATCTGCAGGATGTATGTCAATAACAATTAAACCAGCTAGTGGGAGAAAGGAAGAAAATTAAAGAGCTATTCCAGAATTTCTCTTCCTGGTGTTGCCAGCCTCTAATTGCTTGAAAAAAGCAGGTAACTCTTATAAAAATCTGAGCTATTAAGGTTATGCAAAAATTAGCTTATATGAGTGGAAAGAATATTCCCTCCGTGTTTATTTTATAAATTAATATACTCCTTAAACAAATGGGCAAATGATACTCATTTGTTTCTGATGCAATGCAGTGGGTGACTAAGTTCTTCAAAAATTCTGTAAGTTTGTTTTCAGTACTAACCACCAATGCACAGAGTGACAATAGTAAATGATCTTTTCCTCCATGAAGCCTCAGCTTCTTTCATAATCTATTATTGTAGAGTGGAAAGTAGTATAACATTGTAAAGGTTTGAATGATATCATTAATTCTTAGGCTTGTTGCCTGAAAAAAACTATGTGTGAGCTATAAGAGAGGCTCATTTTTATTCTGCGCTGTTTTTCCTTTGGGGTTACAGCGTAGTACTAGAATGGAACCCACAGGTGATATTCATTACCAGTGGGAAAGCCCCCTTCACCCAGTGTCCCAGATCTAGTGCAGATAGCTGCTGCTGCTGCTAAGTTGCTTCAGTCGTGTCCGACTCTGTGCGACCCCATAGACGGCAGCCCACCAGGCCCCGCCATCCCTGGGATTCTCCAAGCAAGAACAGGAGTGGGTTGCCATTTCCTTCTCCAGTGCATGAAAGTGAAAAGTGAAAGTGAAGTCGCTCAGTCGTGTCCGACCCTCAGCGACCCCATGGATTACAGCCTTCCAGGCTCCTCCATCCATGGGATTTTCCAGGCAAGAGTACTGGAGTGGGGTGCCATTGCCTTCTCCGAGTGCAGATAGAACCAGTACCAAAAAGTTCACAGCTGCTAGCCCCCTGTTTTGATTTTACAGTTGAAGTGCAACTCTGCCCCTGGGTTCTGGGTATTCACACTAGGTTAGTCATTCCAACAATAAGAAAGAAAAAGGCAGAAAACAGAGGGACTCCCAGTGAATTAAGCATGGTGCCCCCAGCAATCCCTGAGAGAAGCATATTGCTATAACCTCCTTTTTTCCTAAAAGGGAATCCTTTGCTACAGGGAATGGGTTGTTTTTTGTTTTTGTTTTAAAGAAGACAAATTCCTGCAGTTTTATGAATAGAGAGGTGATATCTTGAGGAAGTGTAAAATAAAACAGAAAGAGACTCACAGACCTAGAAAACAAACTGATGGTTACTAAGGGTAAGGATTGGTTTGGGATGGATATGTACACACTGCTGTATTTAAAATGGATAACCAACAAGGACTTCCTGTATAGCACAAGGAACTCTGCTCAATGTTATGTAATAACCTCAATAGGAAAAGAATTTGAAAAAGAATAGATACATGTATTGATAGATGTATAACTGGAATTATTTGTTGTACACCTGAAACACAACACTGTAATCAACTACTCTCCAATATAAAACAAAAAAGAAATTAAAAAAAAAGAAATGTGAAGAGTCTCAAAGGAGAATACCTCCATCTGGTCACTTTAATGGTGTGGTTAAATCTGAAGTAAGGAGGGGAAGCAAGCAGAGACAAGGTCCCATTTTCTCCAGAGCAAAATATGTATCTATTTTCAATCTGAGTGTTTAAAACACTTTTATTTCCAGAATGTTCAATAAATCAACATGTTTGTTTAAATAATTACAATAGAAACCGAAAAAGAAGTGTGTAAGAGTTTTAACCTGATCCTTTTCACAGTGTCTATCACCTCACTGAAAATTTTACAAAGAGATGGAGAAAATGACAGCTTGCTTTTAAATATATTCTGCCTTCTATGCTGAAACACAAAAGCCATGAACAATTGGTACAGGTATTTCACATAATTTGTACTAATGATATATCTATTCAAGAGCTAATTCCAGTATCCTCCAAATATATTTGGTATGGAAAATAGTTTCATTAATTTTTCCATTTTAAATATTTTCCTTTGGCCACACTCTAAAGCATAATTTACTGACTATGATGTACATACACTTCACGGAATTGCTCAACCAAGGAAAAATCTCATTTTGTTGAAGAGGTTCACAGTTCTTTGGTGGAGGCAGATCATACGGCAAACAACAGGACAGCCAGTAAAGGTGGTTGTGAAGTGTGACTGTTAAGCAAATTCCCAGTCAGTTCAAAGGGCTTGAGACTTTGGGGGAATACGTAGGCTTTTCTGTGGTACATTACATAAGCCCATAAAATACATTCTTCTGTGAAAGACTAGACAAGAAACCAAGCCCCTTCACCCAATTGCAGTTTGAAGCTTCATGGGTGAAGGATAGCCATGATCACTTCATGGCTATATGTAATATTCACTAACAATTGGTAAGGATTACAAAATATCATTATCTAGTGTCTGGTGGTCTTTATCTCCTTGATTAATGTGACATGTTAAAGAAATATAAAGGTGCAATCTCAGATATAAAGTATTCACCTCTTTTTTCTCCAACATTGCTAAGCATATTTAGGTGATTCCACAAGATTTAACAACCAAAGTAGGAAATTCAATTGTAGTTGAAAACAGCTCCATTCAGCTCCGAACAGCTCCAGGACAATCTGATGAAGCTTTGAAAATCTGCTAATACAAGTTTGCATTTCACGAGGTACTTTCAGAAGTATTATCTCATTTAATGCTTATTGCAATCCTGCAAGCAATAAAGGGGTTCTGATATTATAAAGCACATTTTATGAGTAAACTGAGCATTCAAAAGATTAATTAACCTCAGCTCATACAGCTATTGGGCTTCTCAGGTGGCGCTAGAGGTAAACAACCCACCTGCCAATGCAGGAGACGTGAGATGCACAGGTCGGATCCCTGGGGTTGGGAAGATGCCCTGGAAGAGATCATGGCGACTCACTTCTTGCCTGGAGAATTCCATGGACAGAGAAGCCTGGCGGGCTACATTCCATAGAGTCTCAAAGAGCTGGACACGACTGAAGGGACTTAGCACGCAACGTACGCATGCACGCACACACGCACGCACGCGCACACACACACGCAACTACTAGGACGTTAACACAGAAGGAAGCAGTGTTAAAAGCTGTGCTGTGGGGGCTTCCCTGGTGGTCTACTGGTTAAGAATCTGCCTGCCAATGCAGGGGACACGGGTTTGATCCCTCTGGGAACATCTCACCACATGCCACGGAGCAACTAAGCCCAGGCGTCATAACTGCTGAGCCACTGCTCCACAAGAAGCCACCGCAATGAGAAGCCCGCGAACCACAACCAGAGAGTAGCCCCTGCTCTCCGCAACTAGGGACAGCCCCTGTGCAATCATAAAGACCCAGCACAGGCAAAAATAAATTTTTTTTTAAGCTGCGCCTTGAAGTCAGATTGTATTGTGGCTTCAAATCTTGGCGTTGTTTTGAGACGATGACTGGTCTGTGCCTCAGCTGTCCCTTGGATGGAAAGGGGAGAATCACAGTATACCTCATAGAGTAAATGAGAATGTTTGAAAACACACGGCACAGAGTCACGTGATGAGCACTGAAGTGGTGTCCAATCCAGTCTGACACCACGCCTGGGGCTCTCTCGACCCCTGAGAGGCTAAGGAATACCCCATCTGTAGGAGAGGAACTTCCTTCATCAGACCTGTGGGTCTTCAACATTCTGCTCGCCATCCCTCTCTGACTGGGAATAGTGGAATAAAAGTACAACACAAAAAATGGTACTATGCTTAAAGAAACCAAGACTGAAATTGAAAAGAAACGGACTTATAAGAAGTACATCACTGAATAAAAATAGCCTTCACATTTTCAAGTTTACAATAATTTCTTTTCGGCATAATTAAAATAGTGGTGAAATGAAACAAAAATACACTAAATAGAAGGCAGAAAAGGGTTGTTCTTTATGAGACTTCCCTAGTTCTTCAAGTCATTTTTGCAACAGTTATTAAAAGAACTTCTACTTGCAGGCTATTTTACCTTGTCAAATTTTTAAAAATTTCTTATTTATGAAATAAGAAAAAAACCCATTAGGTTTCTGGGCAAGGCTGGGTGGTCAAGGATTACCGTACAAAAATGTTGAACACTATCAAAAGTCATTGTCATTTTCTTCTAAGTGTGCAAATTTTCTTTGGATTCTGACTCACGAAAGTTACAAAGAAAGGAAAACAAGTGACACTCTCTACTGTAACCTGTTCTTACGCTCTGAGTCTGTGAAGTATCAAGTTATGTGATGATCACAGAAACCTTGAAATGAATAAAAAGGCAGTCCTCCTGGACCATACAGCAGGAGAGACAAAATAAACTGTGTACTGTTTTACAGACAATGTTCAAAGCTCTCTGGACATGTTTGAGTGTACCAGTAGGGTTCTTCAGTTTCTTTTTCCTAGACACAGCCTTTTCTGAGAAAGTGATAGGTGCCTACCACTCTTAAATAGCTTTCCAAAAATACTATGAGCTCAGTACAAAAGCTAGCCATAAAAAGAATCCTTACTTAAAACCTTAACTGCTACATAGATTTTAATCATTGACTTCAATCTTTAAAGACTTTTGTCCAGCTTTATCTGATTTATCAATAACAGTCACTGGAAGATATGAAACTAAGAATGGCTGAAACATCTTTGACGTACTGTGTCTCAGGAGGCAACACAGCACCATTCTATTGCGATGACTCCAAATAATTTTCACATGAATGGCTAAAGTGCAGAAATGTATAATTTATTAAGATTTAAATAAATCACAGGGAGAGAAGTGCCTTAACATAATTGGTAGAAATTTTTCAAAAGATAAGAAAATAAATAATTCTAAGAAATTAAGTTCTATGTATAAAATTCTTCCTCATCTTTGATATTTCAAAGCAAAATGTGTTCATAATGCTTTAAAAAGAACATGTATGCTTTTTTAGCATTTGATGTTTTTTTAAATGACTTAATCCAAAATTTAGAGGAAATGCCTTTCTAAAAAACTGTTAACCTGCAGAATGTTATAATCATTCTTTGTCTTAGCAATTTCCCAGATACAGTTCCCATACTGGAAATATTCCTAATAGCTGCTAAATTTGTCAAGAATAAAGTTTTTTCTGTTGAATCTATTAGAACATGTCTACTTTTCTCATGGGCTGTTGAAAAATGAAAAACTCCCTTTCTCCCAGGGGTGCTAACATCTTTTCCTTTTTGCCGATGACAATTACTACCATATCATTAGTAGCCAACAAACACCTGATGGTTGCCAACATAGCTAAAATTAGAAATCCACAGGATTCAGAATGACATTACTAAAACAAGAAATCTGAACATGTAAAAAAAATAACTCCATAAACAATAGAACAGTGACATGAACATCAGTTTTATTCACTGAGAATATACTCTTTTCAAAAAATCTATGGCATAAACATAACTATGAACAAACACTGCTATTCTCAGCACTTTCTGTCTAGAAGATTCAGTATACTATATGAAAACATCATTAAAGCATATAAACTTATTTATGTACACCATGATTTTTTTAATGCTAAGGTTAAAAGGAAGGCACTAGAAATATTGAAAAAACACAAAGAAGCAAGGTAGAAACACTCCAAGATTATCATAATTCTGTTTGCCACAGGGAAAATATTTAAGATAAAATTGAAAATAAAATAAACATAGGTTATGATATAGCCAAATTATTGTCAAATGTATCAAATTGGCTGGCTGTACATTATGGAGGTCACAAAATTATTACTTTAAAATGCTTCCCCACAAATTAGCATCTATAAACACTATGCTCTGTGGTTTCCAATATACTACCTAAAAACAGCATTGCTCCCCAAGGGAGCCTGGTTCCAATCCAAGGCAGATGAGCTAGATGGAGCCAGAATGGCAGTATTTGACAGACACTAATAAAAAAGACCAGTGACATTCCACAGACTTGCAATATCCCATTTTATTAGAAGCAGCAGAGCAGAGAGGTTAAACACATGCACAGGGGGGTCAGACCCATGTTCAAATCCTGGTCCCACCACTACAGGCTGTGTGACCTCGGGGAAGCCACTTAATCTCTTATAAACTCAGTTTTCAAGGCCCAAGGGGACAAGGGAGCACCTTTTTCAAAGGGCTGCTTCAAGCAGAGTGCAGGCAAACTACTGAACTATGATCCAGTTCACAGTCTGCCTTCAACACATCTACTGAATTGAATTCACTGAAGTGAATAGTTTATCAGCCAGTTTAATAGAAAATAATTACTTGGCACCACTTATCAGAGAAAGTCAAGTTTTATTGCTTAAGGAATCCAAAAAGGATTGCACAGGGACAAGAAGGTAGAAATACTGAAATGTACCAGTAAGGTATTTTCCATGATCTGTGTTGATTTCATTACTTTGCAGATAATGGTTTTCTTCTATGGATTTCTGAAAACATGGCAAACTTCTCACTGACATGTTCTCCATCTTTCCCTTTATGCTTTAGGAAGGCTCAGACAATTTGTTGTTTCTGTTGTTCAGTCGCTAAGTCGTGTCTTACTTGCCCGGCTCCTGTCCATGGAATTTCCCAGGCAACAACAGCAGAGTAGCTTGCCATTTCCTTCTCCAGGGGATCTTCCCTACCCAAGGACTGGTCTCTTGCATTTCCTGCAGTGGCAGGCAACTTCACTGCTGAGCCACAAAGGAAGCCCCACTTCTTTCTTAGATAGGGGTTTATCAATATTTCCTACTTCTTATGAACCTACAGGAGAATATGTTTTAAAAGGGTGAAATTCAATTCCAAAATTCAATTTTGGAATATGTACAGTTTTCTCACAGAGCTATCAAACCTGGTTTGTTTTTAATGATTTTTAGCTAAGGCGAACTCTCAGTGCAAAATTAAATCCAAAGCCAAATAATCTTTTCTTGATTCACAGACACTAAGTATTTGTAGTAATATGGACTTCATGGGCAGTTTTGTTTTTAACATAATTAATTCTTGAAAATTGCTTTAAATTTCATAAAAAGTAGCACCAATATTCTAGTATTCTACTTCGTTCCCAGGGTAAACAATGACAAAAATATAAAACTACAGGAAAATTTTAAAAGTCACTCATAGTTGTCTATTACAAAAATTAAAAACTATGAAGTAATTTCATGCTCAAGAGCACCAAGTAATCAATAAAGAGACTGATGTATACATTATTTTCACCTTCATTTTGTAAAATTTATTTTTGGCTGCACCTTGAGGCATGCAGGGTCTTATTTCCCCAACAAGGATCCAATCCATACCCCCTGCTGTGGAAGTGTGGAGTCAGAACCACTGGACTGCCAGGGAAGTTCCTTTTATCTTTAATTTTTAGACTAAAGGTCAACTTCAGACCCCAGACTACTTTTCCAAACAAAGCACAGAAGGTAATATTTTATCATTTATACTCAAAATCGTATTGACAATGTCACAGGAAGAGGGATTTAAAAATGCAATTCACCCTGCCACTTAATAGGCTAGTGTTTTCCAACTGCAGTTCTGAAAGCAAAATAGTGGGTCCTGACAATAGAAAAAAATATCAGGTGCATATAAAATTGTAAGGGCAAGCACTGTCTGGTGAACTTTTTGATTGGCATGTATGTACATATATATTGGGTTGCCCTGCACAATGTTTTCCACTCTTGAATTGCTATGTTACTGCTCTAAAGCTAACTAAATTTTGCCTTCTGGAGCCCCCTACAGGCTTTAAATGTTAAAATCTTGAGTTTTACAGTAAATAAATACAGTAAGCCTTTCGATGGAGGGTGTTCAGGAACTAGAACTTGACTGTTTATAGGAACAGTCGCTTATACAGATAAATCAGCAGCCTTTGGTCTAAGAACTGAAACTAAACATGGGCACAGCCTCAACCTTGAAGTTATACCAGCCTCAAAAAAACATTAACTTGGCAAGGTCAACCTTAGCCCTTCTTGTTTAATTTAAAATTAAGAGAAATAATCAGTATCTCACAAAAGCAGCTGTTTGGGGGCAAACTAAGAGACAGAATCACAAGGACTTTAGTCTTGTTAACAAGACATTCACTTTTATGAGATTTTCACAAAGCAGTGTTGAAAACTCAAATTAACAGAAATGCAGCCAGGCAACTAAAAGGCTTATTCCCATAATCCTACTCCCCAAGAAAGGTTTGAGTGAAGAGCAAAAAATTTGAACAATCAAGTACTAACCATTACCTCAACTCAACTGTTTTAAGAACTAAGGGGTCACATATCAAAGTAATAGAACTCTATGAAGTGATTAGAAAACTCAAGTGCTGTAGGTAATACAGGCTTCTATTGAGAACAAACTAATAGGCTACTAGGCTAGGGCATTCTTTCCTTGCTCCTCTTTCATAAAAGGAAAAATATAAATACAAAGAAAAAGTAACAATGTTTATCATGCTTCCTGATTGCTGCTGCTGCTAAGTCGCTTCAGTCGTGTCCGACTCTGTGCAACCCCATAGACGGCAGCCCACCAGGCTCCCCTGTCCCTGGGAGTCTCCAGGCAAGAGTACTGGAGTGCGTTGCCATTGCCTTCTCCTGACTACCACAACTCAAAATAAAAATTTGAAGGAAAAAAAAAAAAATCTTTGCAGATTTTTTGCAGAAGCCTAAGAGGAGACTAAAACCACAAATATCCTGCGAACAATCATCAAACACTATTCTGACCTTAATTTCACCTATATCAGGTCACCCATCTCAGAGTGTTTGGGATGGTTTAGTAAACCTAAGGTTGATTACAGAACCAGGTAAATGGTAGATGATCCTGTAGAAAGGAGATCACTTGGCAGTAAATCAATTTAGCATAAATGAAGGTGATTCATAACACATCAATTAGAAGCACAGTTTTGGTTTTTTTTTTTTTTAGTCAGTGTAGGTTGGCTCCTCAAATAGATCTTGGAGACTAAAAGTGATACAAAATGGACAGGTCTGACTTGCAAAATTTTGGTTCATTTAAAGCAAACCTGGCGCATCTTAAAATGATCCCATGGGCTGACATACACACTCATTTTTATTGGAACATAACTAGACCCAGCCTAGATACTACAATGGGGTTTGCAATTCAAAATGTATCCTTGGCTTTAGAATAATTTACATCGAAATTAGTAAAAACTTCAAATAAAGCCAGTAATTTAATGAGAGCTCCATTTTAGTAAAATGTTTGACTTGTTACTATTAAACAAATTTAACTATGTTCAGAATTATGCTTGCCCTCTCCCAAAAGCCTCAGACTAGTGTTTACCATAAACATATACTGGATAAATTATAATCTATTCAAAACAAATGGCAACACAGCTTATTTGCTACTTAATTCATAAAATATGGATAAAACTGTTTATTTGAAAAGAAGGAAAATGAAATTTACTCCCATTCTTTAGTATTTTCCTGTATAAACTGAGATTTGAAGAACGACTCTTCTTGGACAATGAATAAACATTTGGAGGGAACTGTATACAAAAAGCAGTTTTTAAAATAAGAAAATGGGAGCCCAAGCGATATACTTCCTTTTCCCATCACCACCCAGTCCTCTTGATTAAGACCACTCCTTCTCTTGTTATTCCTCACTAAATAGCCATCACAATTACTATACTGTAAATTCAAGGTGTTCTTTCTTTTCTCTCTATTGTGCTTATGGGAAATATCCTTCCTACTGTTTGTTGGCATCTTGAATATCCTCAAGATAATACTAAAATAACTGCTTTTATAAAATAGTTTGTGCTTTTATCTGGGATACCAAGACCCATTCATGAACAGAGAACTATGCTATCAAGTTTACTTGTAACACTTTAATGCCCTTCCCTTTTGTTTGCAAGACCACTCTACCTATCAAAGGAGTTATTCTACTGAATATTTAATAGCCAGTGATTTTGGTACCCAAATTCAGATTGAGTGACATTCTCCCATGTACATGAACTCAACATAAAACACACATACATATCCATCACTCATTCATTCTCACTCGAGCAAGCATACACACACATTTTCTTTCTTTCCAGAACAAGCCAGAATTACAGCTCTTTTGGTGATTGTTATAATTTTTGGAATGGTTCATAAATTTTGCAAATTCTTTTAAATTTGTAACTTTTAGTTTTTTTCTTTCTTTTTTCCCAATTGTGAACCATTCCATATTGCATCTTTATTGCAAAAGTCAACATGCTTCTTAGAAATTCAGATTGTAATTGATAAAACAAACATTACATATATGAATTTAAATGTATAAACAGTTAGAAATTCAACAATATCTCCTATTATACTATTACACAAGTTCACAATTTTGTAAAAACTATAATACAGGCATACTATACATCAAGAGGAACCACTATTCCTTTTCACATGATTTTTTTTTTTTTTTTTTTTTAATAATGATCCATACCATGGACCTTTCTTTTTCCACCCACAAGACGTTTTCCAATTTATCACCTTAGCTAGTGACAATATTTTCTCAATGTTACAACATGAAGAAATTGAGGGAAATTCTACATTCCCCGGGGTTAGCTTTTTAAGCCTGGGCAGTAAGCCACTAGTAAAACCAAGTTGACCAAGCCAGGTTGGTGGTTGTTATTGCTTAATAGCTACTTAGAAAGATGTCATACACATTCAAAAGAACAGAATTTGCCTCAGATGGTATGTGTTATTTCTGTAAGTGAAGATGCCAAGAAAACAAATCATGTTTACTCGCTTTTAAGAGAAATTCTAATGGTTTGGGACCTCAGCCCTAAAGGAAAACATACATACATTCAACTAGTTTATGCTAACCTTAAATTTTCCAATATTCAATGCATATTTTGAATTATTTTGAGAGTCAAACATTAGAAATGACATTTTGAAAGCGTTTTAGTCCTATTTAAGGTGTATCAAAAACTAAGTTTTAAAGGGCTTAAAAACTTACTGGAAAAAGTGTCTATTTATTCTTCACTTTAACATCCTTCTCTTTCACCCCCCCCATCTCCCCCAAGAACTAAAAATCAAACAAATCCTTAACTCTGTCTGTACTGAGAGTGTAATAAGATGTCAATTTTAGGTTAAAAAAAAATCATATGAAAAGGAATCTCATTCTGCTGAACTGTCAGTCTACTGAAAATTTTCTTACAGCTCCATTAATTTACTGTAATTTTCAGTTTCCAAATACAAAAATACAACAATTCTTATTGAAATCTATACGCTGGTAGTTTTAGTACACAAAAAAAACCAAACAAATTATTTACAAAATTATACAGTTTAAGAAAAAACTTTGTACAAAAAATATATAAATCCTTTGTTCCCTCTATCACGTTTAAACTGTCAGGACTCAAAATATTCACCACAATGAATCTTTCAAAATATATACTGACTGAGCCACAGACATGAAGAAAATTTCATTAGAGATGATGGAGGAAGAAGGAGCAAGATTGCTTATTCTAGTACCCCATTGTGATGTTTTCCTTCTCTTATAAGCTTTGTGTTATCAGAAATATAGTAATAACCTAGAAAGAGGAAGTCCATTATGAAGGGAAAATTACATAAAAACGATCCTGGTTTGACACATCATTCCAGGAAAATATACAGAAGAGGAAAGATAATCAGCATGTGGGATTTAATTTCTCATAGCCAAAAAAATCTAGAGTCCTGATGGTTTTAAATTTCTTAGTGAATAGTTTCTACTGTGAGAAAGTCTTTACCTCAGGAAACAAAATCCTTGACATGGTGATCACCAAGAACCTTCTGAAGCCAACAGAAGGTTTCAAATTTTCACACCACACATATTATAAAAACATAGATGTGTATATCCTTGAAAAAGTGATATCCTATTTACATTAATAATTTTATTTCCCCAGGGGTCAATGCAGTGTAGTGTTGCTCCTCTGCTTTCCCATCTAACATTCAGAACACAAGGACATAAATTTACAGATATATTTTACTTAACAGATACTCTACTCTATACAGTGTACAGTGAAAATGCACACAGTGAAGGAAACTGTCTACTGAAAGATGCTTATGTTCATGAATAGCAACAAGCTACAAAATTATGAAAATATAAGGTCATCTGATCAAAGTCAAGTTATGACTCCCATTTATTACTAGCATAACCATCCCCCTACCCCATCCCACCCCCAACCTACCCCCAGTCACCTCACCATCATGGTTTAAATTTAGGAAAAGCATTTCAGACACTTTTAAACGCTTTTGCATAACTATTAACTGAAGTGAAGCTTAAAAAAAAAGCTGGTGACTCTCCCCACAAATCCTTCCATCATTCTCATCAAAATATCACTTATTTATCAAGGTGCTGGTTTAAACTTTTTATTGGGGACTGACTTTTCATGGCCCCAAAGAATCACTTATCTCAGTAATGGGTAAGTCAGGCTATTAATAAAAAGACAGAAGAAAGAAAATGGGGATATGGGGATGAGAAAGGGGCAACAGATAAAAAGCCTTTTTTATAGTCTGAAAACATAAAAAAAAAAAAAAAAAACACAACTGAACCAATGCTTGATAATTTCAAAGCAAACTAAAACTCAGTAGCAGAAGTTCAGAAGAGTTAATGTGATGACAGAATGGAAATACCACAGAGCCTGCCTAGCACTGAAGAACAGTTATGATTAACACTAAAATAGTACTCACTGCTGCATATTAAATCCCCCCAAAATTTAGACTGAATATAAGTCGGGCTCCACCTCAATAAAAAAAAAGTAAATTTACTTTTCTTCCAAGACAACTCTTGAAAGCCAAAGGGTATTTTAATTACAAGTATCTCCTACTGTCTGACGACCCATCCATAATAGCTGAGAGTTAAGAGATTCCAGGCGATTTGACATTTAATGAAATTTTATCAGCAGATTATAATCCAAAATAAAATTTCTGAACACCCTGTCATTTACATCATAATCCAACACCAATAGAAACAAAAACAGGAGGGGGAGGAGGCCCGGGGCGCCCGCGACTGAGGCGGGCGGCGGTAGCAGTGGCGGCGGCGCCGCCGGCAGAGCGGCCGCTTTGCATGGGCTGGGCCCCCGCGCCGCCCCACCTGCTCCAAGAAAAAAAAAAAAAAAAAAAAAGAAACAAAAACAGGTGGTGTGGAAAATAAGGCTCTAGAGATTATCCATGTCATTCCTGTGGATCTTCACAACTGTGTAAAAGTCACTAGGCCTTTGGTGCTTTAATATCATGAACAGTTATGAGATGTATTTAAATAGCAAACTTGCTGTCCTTACACCTACTGTGTTGAAAAGAAAAATAAAAAAAAACATTTTTTTTTGGCTCATTGACTTCTTTAAATAATTTTAAAAAGTTGTTCTTCTAAACAATATTCCTAAAAATTATACAAGTCGCATCAGATTTCATCTTCGCCACGAACGAGACTCATATTCATCTTCGTCTTCGTCGTCGTCATCATGCAAAAACAAATCCGAGGTTTCTGTTTCCTGAAAAAAAGAGGGTAAAATCTGCTCAGTGGCATAAGAAAACTAAGTAGAATACTTTTTAGGCCAAAGAACAAACAGACTAGTATACAATGCCCAGACTGGATTTACAAGTGATAAACTCATAGAGTATCTTTAGTAAGTAAGTAAGTAAAGTCATTCAGTGTGTCTGACTCTTTGCGACCCCATGGACAGTAGCCTACTAGGCTCCTCTGTCCGTGGGATTTTCCAGGCAAGAGTACTGGAGTGGGCTGCCATTTCCTTCTCCAGGGGATCTTCCCAACCCAGGGATTGAACCTGGGTCTTCCACATTGCAGGCAGATGCTTTACCGTCTGAGCCACCAGGGAAGCCCAAGTATTTTTAGGGGCAAGAAAAACTAAAAATGTTATTAAAAAAATATATATATATATATATTTGTCTCTCTTGTTAATTTTGTTAGTTTAATAGGAGAAGACTTCCATTCTAATATCATCAGGAAAATTAAAAAACATATAAATGTTGAGTTGGGGGTGGTATCTATGACACATTTTTGATTAATTTTATTCTATTATCTTAAAAGTGAGAAAAATAAATAACCACCTGAACTTCTGAATTTTTCCTCTGCTGCTGCTGCTGCTAAGTCGCTTCAGTCGTGTCTGACTCTGTGCGACCCCATAGACGGCAGCCCACCAGGCTCCCCGTCCCTGGGATTCTCCAGGCAAGAACACTGGAGTGGGTTGACATTTCCTCCTCCAATGCATGAAAGTGAAAAGTGAAAGTGAAGTCGCTCAGTCGTGTCCGACTCTGTGCGACCCTGTGGACTGCAGCCCACCAGGCTCCTCCGTCCATGGGATTTTCCTGGCAAGAGTACTGGAGTGGGGTGCCATCGCCTTCTCCAGAGTTTTTCCTCTAAGAGCCAATTATTTGTGAGGGAAGAATATAACTTTCCTATGACACTGATATTCTAAATCTACCATAAAAATCTAAAATCTTATAAACATTACAAAGTATCTACAGACATTCCCAAAATACCAAGATTTTTCTGTTCTTAACAAAGGAAAAGTTTCTGCTTTTGTAAAATTTTCTGCTGTAGGTAAAATTACCCATTTGGTCAGGAAAACTCTTGATCAGCCATAAATGCTTGCTATCTTTTAAAACCAAAATTACAACGAATGAGGAATAACTTGCAATGCTCCCTAAAGTGTCTACTTTAATAAACTAACTAGAAATATAGGGGTAAAAAAGCAATATTAGTTCCCATTGTTTTAAGAAGCTGATTAATTACCCATTTGGTCAGGAAAACTCTTGATCAGCCATAAATGCTTGCTATCTTTTAAAATCAAAATTACAATGAAAGAGGAACAACTTGCAAGCAATGCTCCCTGAAGTGTCTATTTTAAGAAACTAACTAGAAATATAGGAGTAAAAAAGCAATATTAGTCCCCATTGTTTTAAGAAGCTGTTTAATATTTATATATTTAAGTCCATGGTTTTGCTATTCTTTCCTCTTATGTCCAACTTCTTTACACTCTCACTTTAATGAACTATACATAGAAAATAAGAAACTCAAATCTATTACTTATGGAACTTGAATAAGTGAAAACTAAAACAACCAGATACAATTTAACTGTTCCCTTAATCCACATCTTTATTTACCAAAATAAAAATGTCCAGAGCCCCAATAAAGCCAAAATAAATGCAAATTTTAAAGAATAGTTTCTCCTACAACAGAAAATAATCCCCAAAAGAGCTTTTTCATTTCTGCACCTGTCCTGATTCTTTAATAAACTTCTAGACTAGTGTTAATCACATGCATGAAAAAACTCATTATGTATTTTAAAATTTATTTACTTTAATGTCAAGAAAAGCATATAACTGGAAAACAATCTAATTCAACTCTTTTATTTTCAGTTGTTAAATTTACCTCCTCCTTGACTTCTTCTTCCTCAGTCTCAGTGGATACAGAAGGCACCTTGGCCTTGTGCCATGATATTTGTAGCCGACGGTCTTTGAATTTTGACCCTTGGTTTGCAGGCTAAAATAGATTTTAGAACACAAGAGTTTGTTCTCACATTTACTAATGATTTCTTCAAATTGTGTACTATTAAAAGTTTAATCTGGCACAAGATTGCACAGCTCAGTCAATAAGACAGGTGTTCATATCTAAATAGTCCAATTTCAGAGCTTAAATATTATGAAGTACAACTTCTTCAATGTAAATAATAAAGTAATTGCCTATCTACCTGTTGACACAGATACACATATATTTAAGATATAAAGCTGAATAAAGGCAGAGGAACCAGAGATCAAATTGCCAACATCCGCTGGATCATGGAAAAAGCAAAAAAAAAAAAAAAGTTTAATGATTATTTGAAGGGAAAAAAATCTGTTAAAATGGATCTACAAATAATCTCCAATGAGAGCTAGAAAAAGCGATGTTCTTTTTAATTAGAAAAACATGTCTGGCTTTCCCAGGATAATCCATAATTAATGCTGATGCCACATAAATTTTAAGATTTGTCTTGGTTTGGAAGATGAATTATATACAGTCATTCTACTTAGAAAAATCACGATGAGGACAACAAATACTGCCTTAATATGATTACTGACCTTTCACATTGATAATTACAAATTTAGAGTACAATCCTACAAATGTAAGTAATTTATTATTTTTTTTAAAATGTAAATAATTTAAAAATCATCTATTCATCTCATGACATCCCTTCTATCCCAATCCATATCTGATAAACTGTTTCCACTTCCTCTCCTGAAATGCTATACGACGACAAACACTCCATGGCACATCTGTGCATCCCACAAATGCTAAACACGATCCTGCGGTTTTGCTTTTGTTTGCTTCTGCAAGCGTGCTCAATTGTGTCCAACTCTGCAGTCTCATGGACTGTAGCCAGTCAGGCTTCTCTGTCCATGGAATTTTCCAGGCAAGAATACTGGAGTAGGGGATCTTCCTGACCAGGGATCAAACCCAGATCTCCTGTGTCTCCTGCACTGGTAGGCAGATTCTTTACCACTGAGCCACCTGGAAAGTCAAACACTATCCTACCTACCTCAGGGTAAAATTACTCAGTTTCAAATGTATTTCTTGTTACTACCATCTAAACATTTTTTTCCGGGACTTCCCTGGTGGTCCAATGGCTAAGACTCTGAGCTCCCAGTGCAGGGGGCCCAGGTTCGATCCCTGGTCAGGGAGCTAGATCCCACATGCTACAACTAAGACCCAGAGCAGCCAAATAAATAAATAAAATTTAAAAAAAGAAAACAAAACAAAACAAAACATTTTTTTCCTTCCCCATCAAATTTCAATAAGAGAAAACAAAAAACCTGTGGGACATATTAAAATGAATATCAGAATTACTCATTTTAGTATGTCCCATGAGTCAAAATGTTTACATTTACCATCTTTTCAAAATTAGGTAGTTACTAAGTGAGTAGATATTAAAAGTTCTTATCACTAGGAAAAAATTTTTTCTCATGTGAGGTGACGACAGATACTAACTAATTTTAGTAATCATATATGTATATCAAATCATTATGTTGTACATCTGAAAATAATACAGTGTTATATGTCAATTATATCTTAATAAATCTTGAAATCAAGGCAACTTGTGTAATTTGTTGATTTGTTGTTGTTATTATTCAGTCACTAAGTCATGTCTGACTCTTTTGCGACTCCATGGACTGCAGACAGCCAGTCTCCACTGTCCATGGAATGGAGTGGGTTTCCATTTCTGTTTCCAGAATGATCCAGATCTTCCCGACCCAGGAATCGAACCTGCATCTCCTGCATTGGCAGGCAGGCGAATTCTTTAGCACCAAACCACCAGGGAAGCTCCTAATTTGTGTAATAGACATCCCTTACTCTATCCTTTAACATATAATACGACCAATTATAGAGACTTTATCAGTATTCTGTTCATTCCTATATTATTTAAATTCTTTCCAGTTTTACTGAAGTATAACTGACAAAACTGTAAGATATTTAAAGTGTACAATGTGACGATTTGAAACACTGGGAAAAGATACCCTTCCTCCTTTGATGAACACATTCATATCTCACAAATTTAGCCTTTAGGGAGGCGGTTGAAGGAGGGGGCTAGAACATTTAAGTTCTAATCTCTTAGCAAAGTTCAATTCTATAATACAGTCTAATCAATTGAGGTCACTGTTCACTATTAAGTTCTTAGACTTTGTTATTTCCATTTTAAAATAAAGATACGTTGCTTTTACTAGCAAGAAAAAGCAATATAAAAATTTTAATCTGTATTAACTGGGTTGCTTTCCAAAGAAGGCAGTAGTTCTATCCTCCAGAAAGAATTTTAAGGCATTAAATGTATTATATTTCTATTAATATTATTGAAGGAAGAGGAGAAATTTAATTTTCATGTAGCCAGGAACTAAGAATATAAAACTCCCACTACCTAACTTGCAACAAATAAGATTAATAAGTAGAATAAAGATGTATTTTAACATCTTTAAGTTCAAGTCAGGAACTCTCATACAACACTGATGGGAATCTAAACTAATAAAATTGATGCAGTTTACTCAATAGTTTCATCTACATCAACAGAAATATATACATATATTAAAAGACATCTAAAACAATGTTCATTGCAACACTGTTCATAAAAATGAAATGGAAATAATCCAAATACCTATCAATAGGAGAACGGAAAAGTAAATTGTGGTATATTTATACAACTGAAAACTATACAGAAATAAAAATAGCCAACTACTGTTACATGTAATAACATGAATAAATCTCAGAAATATAATGTTAAGAAAAAAACCAAATAGACACAGTTCAACATAGCTTCACTAAAACCCATCAACCATCTTTTCATTCAGATATAGCCACTCATGAGCTTTTCACAATCATTAAGGACTGAAAGGATACTGAAAACATACATTTTACTTTAGCCTTTGTGAGATATGAAATATCAAAGAAGAGCTGCCCTGTCAGTTTGTCAAATCTACTTTCAATAACGTCTCAGGCATATGTATTTCTGTATTTTTTTTTTTTCCAAAGAAAGCACACTATACTGCCCAAGTACCTCTTATCAGAGTTTTTTCTAGCACTCAAGACTGTCTGATAGCACCCTGTCAAAACAAAAAACAAACTACAAAACACCATCAAAACTAACAGTAGTGTCTCGTTCTTTAAGTTGCCTCGTGTGCCTTGGCTTTCTTTGCTCCTTCCCCAAACGTCTGGACATGTCCCATAATGCACAGAGTGTTCTATTTCAGACTTAAAAAATGTATGTATGTAAAAGTTGGTTATTATAAATACTCTGTAATGACTCTACTTATGAGAAGGGCAGAGAGCCAATTGAGCATGACTTCTGGGTTAAAACTTAACATTTACATATACATCTCCAGTAACCCTCAGGATAGAGCAAAGCAGCTTCCTACCTCACAAGATAACCTCCTTTTTTAACGAAAACTTTCTGCAGAGCCAAATTTATGAAAATTCTGCTTTATATTATCTAATGTCACCTCAGCAGAGCTGGCCATGGATCTAAACGCCCAACTATTTGGCAAGGAGATTCAAATGTTATATAATCGACACTGAAGGACAAAAATCAACGTTCACCTGGGCTCCAGAAGAACACCCTGCACACGTACAGTGCTCCTCCACCTGTTACCTTCTTTACTCCTAGAAGAAGTCTCTTAAAGACAATCTTCCACTTTGCAAAAAAAATAATAGTCAGACTAGTGAAAGAACTGGCTCGAGTGTACACAGGCTACAGCCAAGATGGCTCTCAAATCTGGACATTTTATAACAAGCTAGCATTCTCCAATGGCCAGGGCAAAACAAGGTTAATGGGCATCAAACTAATGAAACTATACTGTGAAGTCTTGCTGTGTAAGATTTCCTTCACCACCGTTAGGGCTGAAAATGTTTTCTCTCAAAAAAGTTGTTTGAGGAATAGGGATTTTGGATGTTAATAGTAAACTGTGTATTATCACCTTGGTCCTGCATGATCTCAGTTGACTTTTTTAAGCTTCACTTTTCCCATCTTTACACATGGGATTTTATACATACTTTATTTCATGCATGAAATATGAAAATGCTCTAGCACAAAAAACACTCAGAAAATATTCACTGAATGAATTAATGAATGGTTAGAAAGAGAATATATGCAAAATAAAAGAAACATTTACCTGTGGCAAATATTTATTCAAATGTTTGTCTAAAAGTAAGTGGTCATAGCTGTATACAGAATTTAACTAAGCATGACACTTCTAACAAATTTTTCCTTTGGATTTCATCTCCATCCCAGACTATTTTCATTGATTGATACCTGGTAAGCCATGTAAACACCTGGTAAAAGATGTAATAAACCCTAAAGCAAAAATCAAATACACCTTTGGAGCAACTTTTGTCACTACAAATGCATTTATGTGAAATATTACGGAATATAGCATGAGGTACTTCTTGACCTTCAAATATATTAACAGGAATGTGCTAATATCCATGACTTTACAATTTAATTTTCTAATCTATAAAACATTTGACATTTATCCAGAAGGCAGCAAGGAAATGCTGAATACAATGATTTTATAGTTAGCATTTAGTACTTTAAAAACTTACTGAAAAATGCTGAAGTAAGTCATCTTTCTCCTCCTCCATGAAGCCCCCAACTGTGAGTGCTTTGGGGCGGTGGTCCACCACCATGTGATTTAGTGAACCCCTTCCTCTCCCTCCACGGCCTCGGCCTCTCCCTCGACCTTGAGAGGACATGGTCTTTCCTCGACCCACAGGTAAAATACCTAATCGTGCAGCCTGAATAACAAAAGACAGAATATAATATACAATGTCAGACTAAACCTTGGAAAAGAGAGGGAAACTATTTTTTGAGATGTTAACTGTAATAGGTAATTCCTCTTAATCTCACCTCAACCTGTAACTGATTGAGTTTTTTCCGTAACTCTGTTGTGTCTTCTCCTGAGGATAGCCTCTTGTGAAGGTCCAGTTCAGTATCTAATAGTTCTTTTTGGGCCTGTGGAAAATTTAAGAGTAAAAATGTATTTTTTAGACAACTTACAAAATCTTGTTCAGAATATTAAACTTTTAGAATGACACAGATCTCTTCTGGGTAAATGTGAAAGCATGAAATCTCTTCTGGTGTTTTAAGGAAAGTAACTTGACAGATATAATATTGAAAACATGTAGAGTATAATGTTATCAGTAATAACAATAAAAAGTATTACTGCTTAATAAGCAAGTAGTATTACAATATGCTTAAGATGGCCTAAAAATCAGACACTGGAAACAGTCATCTGAGATGAGGGAGTTGAGAATGATTATCACATAATAAAGCATCATAACTGAAACACAATGGTATAAAATAAATTATATGGTAAAAATTCACTAATAATACAAATATAACAGTTATAATCATTGCTTTCAGATCTGAACCCTATAACTATTGCCACTCTTTTTCTTTTTTAAAGGAACAAATTATCAGTCTTTAGCTGGTGTGACTTTGAGAGATTTTCTTCCCCCATATTCTCTTAAATTTCTATAATTAAATGTTCTTTCCATAATTGGGGAAGCTTCAATTAAAAATAACATTTTTATTACATATTTAAAAAGCAAAAGCAGTCTTTTTTTAATCATAAGTTAATATTTTAAACAAAATTTTATTGGATTATAGTTGACAATGTGTAAAATATAATCTTAAAGAAACAATTCACATTCTTTTACTAACAGAAAACCAAAAAAAAAAAAAAAAAAAAGAAAACCATTTCAAATGCAATATAATGCTGTATATAAAAATTTACATTCTATATATGTGACAAATTTATTCCCAGTTCTCAAGTGAAGTCGCTCAGTCATGTCCAACTTTTTGCGACCCCATGGACTGCAGCCTACCAGGCTCCTCAGTCCATGGAATTTTCCAGGCAAGAGTATTAGAGTGGGTTGCCATTTCCTTCTCTAAGGGATCTTCCTGACCCAGGGATTGAACCCAGATCTCCCGCATTGCAGGCAGACACTTTACCATCTGAGCCACCAGGGAAGCCCTCTAGTTCTCAAAGGGCTGCAGATTTACCTAAAATCCTACTACAGACCTGTAGAATAATGATAGAACCTCAGTGTAAAAGCAAACATTCTCCTACAGTAAGGAAACAAATAGAAATTAACAAAATTAGACTTAAATAGATCTAGAACTTTTGACTATTGTTTTCAATAAAAAGCCATATTTTTACCCATACTAAAGTCAATGCTATCTTCGGACTATTAAAAAAGATAGCTGTATTACAATGTAATTGAAGAATTATGGAAAGAATTGATGAAAAGAGGAAATGTCTCTTTGCTTGTCATCACTCTAGCAGTTACATCCTCAGCATGAAGAACAAAAACATTTCAGTTAAAAATATATCTTTGTTCAAACTGGGTAGTATCATTTCTTTCAAAGGGAGTACATAGCATTTACAGAAATATTAAAAAAAAATTGTTGCTAGTGTCTCACACTAGTCACTTAAGGTTCCACTGTACTTTCAAAGTTGCCAAGCACACCACAAATGTTCAATAAGCCTATACTGAAAGAAAAATGCAATTACCTCTGTTTTTGTCTTTACTTTAGATGGTGTGGAGACTGCAGAAGATGTTTTTAACTCATCTTTCAATTGTGAGATCTTTTCTCCAAGCTCTTTCAAAGTCTTCATTATATTTGCTCTCTCTTCTGGTTTCATGTTTTTGTTTTTTTCTAGCTTGGATATTAACATCTATAAAATAAACAAAAAAAAGTAAAACTATGCTTAGTAAATTCTAATACAAATAACCTTGAAGATTTTGGGGGGAGTATCTTTGGAAAATTCATTCTGTACATCAATTCCAGCAAGCAAATAATGAATGTTTGTCTTACCTTTTGGCATTCTATTTGTTTCTCTAACATTTCTTGCCTCTTTTTCCTCATATCTTGTTGTAGCTTCATTGCTTCCTGTATGGACAGGTAAGTTTCTCATTACTAATTTTTTCCTTAGAAGTTTGCCAATGATACATAAGGCTACTATAATCTCAACTCATCTCCCATGAGTCATCCCTTACACAAGACAGCCCTTCCTCCTAATCAAAAAATAGCTGACCAGATATGAAACCTTTAAACCTATTTTAAAGGTTTTTTAAATTTAATTGTACTTTAACATTTCAAATACTGAACACAAATTAGCAGTATCTATGAGGTTTATTCACTTAAAAGACCTGAATGCATACACAAAGAAAAACAAGAGCTGTTTTCACCTCCCCATGTAATAAGTCAAATCCTTATTTTTGAAGTTTAAAGTCTAAAAATGTGAGATGCAGCTCTAGGTTAGAAATTATAGCAAAATCTATCTGGAAAATGTTGTCTCTGACCCCTCTGTTAATTAAATCTTTAATTATACTTAGATAATATATATATAAACATCTATTTTATTTGAAAAACTATGTGAGTTTAAATCTAAAATGATAATTGTTATACTTCATGTGAAACTTTATCTAGTGTACAAAGCCAGACAGAAATTAAGAGAAAATAATGAAACAAAAATATGTTTCTCGCCCTTTTCTCTCCCTTGCAGGAAAAAAAGAAAAAAAAGGTCAACTCACTCAGTGTCTTTAATTTTTATATAGAAAAAAAAATTCTTTCCTTGTGCTTGATGTAGGTACTAAGGCAACTAACTGCAAAACATTTTTCAAGTATACAATGCATCAAGCAGCAGTTAAATAAACATTATAGTAGTTCCATAACAACACTGAATTGTTCAAGTTATTAATACAATCACTTAAGAATTCAATAGATCCTTTCCTTTTGAAGAGAGGAAAAATCAAGATTGTTACCTGCTTCTTTTTAAGAACTTCTTGGACATCATGAGATTTTGATCCTGAACAAAGTTTTGAAGGTGTCTTTAAGTTTGTGGAGCTATAAATCATTTTTGGATGGCCTGGAGTTGGAAATATCTAGGAAACACAAATATGATTAAATCTTAGCAATGCCTTAAAATAATTTTTTAAAAAGACTGCATAAATTTTTTTAAGGAGTAAAGTTTTGGCTATTTTTACATTTTAAAACTCCATTTATGAAACAAGTTCTTTATATATAAACTCAATTATCATTCAAATACAAAACCTTTTTAGCAATAATGTTGCATTCCTGAATATAAAGAAAATTTTCTTTTCTTTATATTTTTTTAATTGGGAGAAAAAGAACAACTACTTCTGACATCTAGGAGCCAGACTGCCACTCAGAGCTGGGCCTCAGTGTTCCCTTGTTAAACATGAACTTCAGACAAGGCCACTCTTGTGGATCATGGTGATCAAGGCAAAAATAAAATCATTCCATGACTAAACACAAAAAAACCTGTAAATACTACCCAAACCATAAAATGACTAAACTCTACCCTGGCTAATATGAATGACTACAGCTTCTTTACCAAATACAGTTTTGGCCTAATTCTGGTCTTCCCTCCTTCTAGGTAAACTTCTTAGGAAATCTGATCATAGCATTACTACTCTTTCTTTTAACCTTCCCCCAAATTACCTAACACAGCCAATGCTAAAATAAGCCCATGCTGCTGCTGCTGCTGCTGCTGCTAAGTTGCTTCAGTCGTGTCCGACTCTGTGTGACCCCACAGATGGCAGCCCATGCTAACACCCTCTAAGTGACAGGTCCCATGGTTTCACTGTGTATACTTTCTCACTGAATAATAAATTCAACTTGCTCAACTAAAGATGTGTTTGTGGAGGTCTTTGGTGGGGGTTGGGTGGCTAATGTCATTAAGCTATCTTCCACAAGTGTCAAATAAAAACCCATGTTTCTAATAATTGCAAACCCTCCTAAGAAGTAAGGTTCTTTGCAAATATTACAACCAACCATAAGACAAGTAGCCAGCTCACATATCTAATGCTACAAGCAAAATGGTGTCCGCCTTTACTCTGCTTATCTTGCTATTTAGATTCCTTTATGAACAGATGACTCCAGACAATCTTCCCCTCTTTAAGGCATACCAGGGCAACATACTATACTATAATCTCTCTGGTCAAGTTTTCCCTAACATACTCCACTCTTATTTTTAAATTAACTTTGAATATATCATATAAGGGACACAGATAAATGTGTATAATACTAAGAAATTATAAACACTTAATATAATACTAAGAAATTTGTAGAAAATTCAATCATGTATACATGCATACATGTATACAAATACAAAACTTCTCTCAATCAAACATTTAATTGCTCTAAAAATTAAACTATTTTAAATACATAGGAAACTGAAATACTGTAGAAATCTGCACAGATGATGTTCATGTCATTATTATTTATCAAAATAAAAATACCAATAGCTATAATTTACTGAGCACTTATCTTCTTTTGTGTTTTACCAACACAAAATTTTTTAATCCCCACAGCAACTGAGTTTATTGAAAGGGAAACCAATGCTTGTCAATTATCTAACACAGCTATTAAGAGTCAGTCAGCACTGTGTGACTTCAAAAATTGTGATTGTTTTTGTTTTCCCATCTTTTAGTATTGATGATTTTTTTTAAATAAACAGAAGTACAAAATCATATATATATATATATATAAAATGATGCATCCATCACCAAGCAGCAATGATCAATTTACATTATTTTATGTAAAATAACATTGTTATATTTAAATCCCCAACAATATCCTCATAACAAACACCACATATTATTTTATCTGTGGTTTTTTTTTTTTTTTTTTTTGGCTTCACCATGAGGTACATGGGATCTTAGTTCCCTGAAGGGGGGGGGTCAAACTCATGCCCCCTGCATTTGACACGTGGAGTCTTAACCACTGAACTGCCAGGGAAGTCCTTGTATTTCAGTTTATCTCTAAAAGATAAGGACTCCTTTCTTTTTTACATAAAACCACAATACGATCATCACACTAAAATGGTAACAATTCTTTAAAACCATTAAATATTTACAACTCCAGATTACATTATAATTTTCAAAACATTTTCCCATATTTGAATTAGGATGTACTAAAGTCCAGGACGGAGAAGGCAATAGCACCCCACTCCAGTACTTTTGCCTGGAGAATCCCATGGACGGTATAGGCTGCAGTCCATGGGGTCGCTGGAGTCAGATACGACTGAGTGGCTTCACTTTCACTTTTCACTTTCATGCATTGGAGAAGGAAATGGCCACCCACTCCAGTGTTCTTGCCTGGAGAATCCCAGGGACGGGGAAGCCTGGTGGGCTGCCGTCTACGGGGTTGCACAGAGTCGGACACGACTGAAGTGACTTAGCAAAGTCCAGGAGGAGAAGGGGATAACAGAGGATGAGACGGCTGGATGGCATCACCGACTCAATGGACATGAGTTTGAGTGAACTCCCGGAGTTGGCGATCGACAGGGAAGCCTGGTGTGCTGTGGTTCATGGGGTCGCAAAGTGTCAGCCACGACTGAGCAACTGAACTGAACTGAACTCAAAGTCCATATAGTATAATTGGTTATATTTCTTTAAAGTCTCCTCTAATTCTGTTTCCCTCTCCATATTTTTGCTTTAATAAAGAAAAACATTAATTTGGCTCCACTGGGTCTTAGTTGCAGCACATGGAATCTAGGTCCTTGACCTTGGATCAAACCTGGGCCCCCTGCACTGGAAGTGTGACGTCTTAGCCACTGGACCACCAGGGAAGTCCCTCCATATCATTGTAAATCACTTGTTGAAGAGACCAGGTCACTCATCCTGTTGTATTCACCACAGGATTCTATGGTATCCTTTAACATGTTTCTCTGACCTCTGAATTTCCTTTAAATTGGTGAAGAGTTCTAGAGTCTTAATGACACTTTTTCACTCTCTGAAAGGACGCTAGTGATCTTTGACAAATTCTTTGCTTTCTGGTTTGACAAAATATTCTAGGGCTCATCTGGAACACTGTCAGCCCCAGATTTGGGAACAGACATTTCTTTAAGGATCCCTGGTTCCTTTCAATGCTGGGGACGGTAGTGTCGGGGTCATTACCCATCAGGCTGGGTTATTGTTTCCAGACCTTTTTAGTGGACAGAATTGAGAGATGTTCTGGAGGTTTTTCAAGTTGTCTAGTTTCCTCTATCCTTGCCGTAACCACCAAGATTTAAATTACATGGATTACTTTTTGTTCTTTTTTTCTGTTATAAACAAATACTTACATGTGTTCACTGCCCCTACTTTCTAACAATGGCTGACTACATTTTTTGTTCCATTTTATTTCTTTTACTTAACGTATCCTGATAATCACCTCATGGTATATATAAAGATACTCCTCATTCCTCTGCAAAGTACACATATGCGTTTGGGTGGATGTACTACATTTTTAGTAACCTATTGCCTACTGATTGATATTTGGACTGTTTGCAGTCTTTCACTATTGAAAAGAGTCTATGTTTCCTAGTCTTGCTCATATGTCTTTCCATAGTTTGACAAGTACATCTTTGGCATAGTTCTTAGAGGAGGATTATTGGTTTAGAGTAAATGCATACATAATTTTAAAGCATAATACATAGACAATGCCAAATTTCAAGGGGGTTGTACCATTTAGCATCTCTGTCAGCATATAAATTTCAGATCCTTGTAGAAATTACCCTGGTTTATTAGGTAATTTTAAAAATGGATCTAATTTTTTTTTCCAATCAGGCTATACAGTCATCCTAATACCATTCACCAAAAGCCCATACATTCCCCGCTGATCTCAGATAACGTGTTAGCATATAATATATCCCTATTCTTTTTTTTAATATAAATTTATTTTAATTGGAGGTTATATATCCCTATTCTTAAGTCTATAAATCTCAGTCTCAGATTTTGTTTTAGTGCTCTCTCATGTGCCAGTATCAAATTGTTTGAGTTGTACAGACTTCACAGTGTTTTTAATATCTAGGAAAGCTATCCCCACTTGTTCTTTTTTAGTTTTCCTAGCTCTCTTGGGAAAAAACAATCACCATTCTAGAGAGTAGCCATATAGATATATTTTCAAAAGCAAAGGAAACTAGTTAAAAACGTATTTCAAAATTTGACTTTTCAATTGATTATGACTGAATCCCCTTCATCATGTTAATTAAACATGACAAATGATTAAAGAAATGGATTAATAAAGACATCTATTAATAAATGGCTAAAATTCTCAAATTCCCACTTAGCTTTGAATAGGGAAAGAAAATTTAGCAAATTTCTGGCTCAATCACTGAAATTTAGGGAAGTTGACCAGCCAAATTTAAAATTAGATGTCACAACTATCTTGATTGAAGAACGAAGACATTACAAATCTGGGTGATAATCAATCTGTTAATTTCTTTGTGTCACTGAACAACTCCAATTCTAAATATATTCAAAGGTTCACAGAAATATATACCTGGCAATCATCTCCAGCACCACCTGACTGATTCAACAAGTGTGCTGCATCACTCTGGTTACCACTGGCATGTCCAAGACGATGTTTCACAGGAACTTTATTAAGAACATATGCCCCTGATGTCTGTGGTTTGCTCATTATCTGCATATACAAAATAAATACATTTGTGGCAGAAGTTTTTTAAATGCCTAGGAATGATACAAATTTAGGACTGATTACCCTGGGGAGGAAGACACAGGAATGTGAAGGTAGAGTGCTTCTATTATTTATAAGGTTTTTTTTTTAAGTGAAGAGGGAGACATATAAATGACTGTTATTATCCATACTCTTTTGGATGTCTGAAATATATCACAACATAATGCAAATATATGTGTATGTACTCACAAATAAAATTAGTAATTTTTCAATGATCCCTTCAATTATGTAATGCTGAAAGACTTATGGGTTTTGACAGTTTAATAGGAGTAACTGTGATAAGACCACCCTAAAAACATAATACAATCTCAGGCTGCATTAACAGCACGGGGTCTAATGGATCACAGAGGTGACTGTATTACTTTTATACACCATTTAGCCAACACCTAGGGAAAGCCTTTACCTTCAGGACCTAACATGAAATGGGACAGAGACAAAAGAAATGAAAACTTAACTGCAAATAAACAGGATGGTGAATGGAGTTAATACTAGGTTCTGTTAAGGAACATGCTTCTTATTTTATCTGAGTATATTTAATTCAAACAAAAGAATGCCTAGGAGATTATCAATATCATCAATGTCTGAATAGTTCTACTGCAGGGTGATTTGCTCTTTCCTTCGTTCATCTATTCATTCAAATATGTTTAGAGCACTATGTGCCAGGCCTTGTTTTAGGCACCAGGGATAGAACAAATAAAACAGACAAAATCCCAGTCTCCTGGGCTCCCATTTCAGTTTTCAAAGAAACAGAATATTTCTATATGAGAAAAAATAGGACAAGAGGGTGGGTATAAGAGTGATTGATTCTAACACAAAACAAAGAAGTTGTTCTAGATTCAGGGTTGTTCAGTGGTGGATGGTTATTGTAACTGAGTGTTGAGAAGATGGTATTTCTTAAACATGAAGATTTATGGGCCTTGTACCTAGAGACTGACTCTGTAGATCTGAGAAGGTAAGACCCAAAAATGTGCACCCAGGTATGTGATTCTAGCACAGTGCTTCTCAAACTTCAAGGTACCTAAAAATCATATGGACAGCCTATTAAAACAGATTACTGAGCCCTACCCATTCAGTAAGTTGAGGTGAAGCCCAAAATTACATGTCTAATAAGCTCCTAGGAGATCAGATGCTGCTGGCCTACAAACCAAACTGGCTGGCTCTGATGTAGAAGACCAAAGACAACAAATTGAGAAACAATGATCTAGAGGATAGGCCAAAAGGACCTTTAATTCCCTGTGAACCCCAGATTACCTTCTGAATCCCTCCATGTACTGATGAGGGAGGAGACTGGGCCACCAGCACCTGCTGCTGATGAAGGTGCTGTGGCAGGTGATGGTGCTGCTGTGACAGATGACTAAGTGTTTGTTGTTGCTGCAGGAGTAGCTGTGTTGGAGACTGTAGTGCTGGTTGCTCATTATTTTCCCTGTGCCATAGGACTCGAATGAATCGGTTGTTTAGAACTGCTTCAGTACTAGAAATGGCTTTTCTGGCCTCTTCATTAGTAAGATATTGGATGAGGGCTGCTTCTGGATCTCCCTTAAAAGCAACCTATAAGAAAAAACAATAGCAACAACAAAACACAGAAATGAGTGATGATAGGCAAGTAAATATATAAATTACTGATAAAGAATTCAAAAGCAGAAAACAGCCTGCTGAAATCCATTGTGAAGTATATGTAAATAAAGATAGTTATCTCTTATAAGGTAACATATGTATTTCAATATTATATATGAACGAATACTAGATCATTTAATAAATAATCCTAGTGATGTTACATAACCACTTGAGAAAAGATATAATAATTCCTTCCTGATATCTTACATCCAAATAAACTTCAGAGACAGAAAATGTTTTACAATAAACAAACAAAATAACCCACAAAAACCCAGGGAGAAGAAGTGAATATCTGTATACTCTGAAGGTCTGGAAAGCCTTTTTACAACACATCTATAAATGCAGGACCATAAAGACAAACAGCAGATTTGACCAAATAAAATCTTAAACCACTGTCAGTCCAAACAAGCCAAAAACAAAACAAATGACAAAATGAAAAAGTAATTTTAATATATATAACAAGCAAAGGTTTGGAAAAGCATTATTATACTGCCTTCACTTAAAAAAATGAGCAAAGACAGTGGATAGGTAAATGCAAAAGTACTGCAAATGGTGTATATAAATTAGAGTCTACGTAGGAATA
This sequence comes from Bos mutus, assembly GCF_027580195.1. Classification (NCBI taxonomy): domain Eukaryota; kingdom Metazoa; phylum Chordata; class Mammalia; order Artiodactyla; family Bovidae; genus Bos; species Bos mutus. Next base: position 97,174,124 of record NC_091623.1, on the reverse strand, counting down.
AAAACAAAGCAAATTCAAGTAAGTACGATTTTTCACTTATGAAACTGGTCTAAAAATTTTTAATGGATCTGTATTATAGTTTTGATGAGGCCTCATAAATTGCATTTGGGAGTATCAATTTGGCTGTTCAAATAAAGTTTTAAAATTTCCTTAATTTCAGCAATGTGTCATTAAAAAAAAAAAAAAGTTTATCCAGAAAGAGCCTTACCATAGCATTGTTTCTATTAAAAAAAAAAAAAAAAGTAAATTTCCCCAGAGAATAGTGTTTATATAAATTATGGCCTACTGCTATGGACTGAATTATGTCCTCACTAAACTCATACATTGAAGCCCTAACCCCCAGTGTGACTGCCTCTGGACACAGGGCTTTTAGGAGGTAAACAAGGTTAAATGGTATCTAAGGGACAGGACCCTAATCAGACAGGACGAGTGAATTTACAGGAAGAGATCTCTGTCTCTTACCCTCCCTCTCCTTCCAACACGTAAGCACACAGCAAGAAGGTGCCATCTGCAAACCAAGATCCATATAGGCTAGTACCTTGGGTTCCAGGCTATGGTATTTATTATAGCAACCCAAGCAGACTAATATACTCATCTACATTAAGCTACCTATTTTTTCTAAATGCCATAAAGAATAATGACCTAGAACAATTTAAGAGAAAAAAGGTAGTTAAGAGATAGGTAAACTATATTTTGATTTGATGGCAACACTAAGTAAACTGACTGAAATACCAATTTAAACACATCTTCTACTTATTACCCTCAATTATAGCAAAACACTCAACCACCAAATTGGTAAATTCAAAAACTTCGCAAGCACATAGCAAAATATAAAAGCTATGATTTACCTGATGTTAAATTTTAGTATCTAAAATTCTCACAATTAGAACCATGTTTAATCAATTAATATTTCACAAAAGCCAGTTCAGTAGACAAAAATACAATCTTAGAAACTACCAAAAATCTCACTACCTAGTTAGAATACTAAAGCAGGTAAAAAAAGTCATTTGTCCAGACATAAAACTATGAACAAAGATACAATAACCAGCCCAATGTCTTTCAGGAAGAGTTTCAGAAAGAAACCAAATGCATTCAGAGGACAAATTCAGCACAATTTCAATGTAAAGTTGGGCATACAAATACATGGTGGGATTTAAAACACATAGCAGAGATGATCAAACTAATCACTGATTTGCTTAAGCAAAAGTGAGCTGTTTCCAAAGATACATTATGGTCTAGTGGTTAAGAATCTGCCTGCCAATGCAGGGAACACAAGTTCGATTCCTGGTCCAGTAAGATCCTATATGCCACAGAGCAACTAACCCCATGTACCATAACTATTAAGCCCAGGTGCCACAACTATTGAAGCCCATGTACCTAGAGCCTGTGCTTCACAACAAGAGAAGCCACCACAAGGAGAAACCTGCACACCACAACAAAGAGACCTACACAACAAGAGAAAGCCCCACACAGCAATGGAGACCCAGTGCAGCCAAAAAGAAATAAATCCTTAAAAAATACATTATATATATGGATTCTGTCACCAACATAGCCACACCTACCTGGATATTAACAATAGTTCCAAATTTGCTGAAGTGTTCGTTGAGCTTGGTAATGTTGTTCAATTCCTGAGGGATTTTCTTGACTTCTAATTTGGTGTTTGTATACTGATTCTTTCTCAAGAATCCTGGTTTACTCTGATTGTTATTCCCTTGTCTGAAAGGAATATTAACAGATCTGAATAATCTCCTACATTATGCCCTAGGCAAGAGATAATCAGCAAAGAATATAAGTTTATATTTATTCAACTGTCTTTTATAAGCACTTAACATCCTTCAGATATTAGCAGGTAACTTTCACATTATCCTTATTACATAAGAAGAGAACAGGTGCAAAGAAAGACTGATGTCTCAATAATTATAAAACTGGGCTAGGCCTAGAAATTATTAATATCTGTTATCAATATTCTGTTGACTTTTTAATATATAAGACATACTAATGATGCCTCTGGGAACCTTAGCTTTGATACACATAGAATGAAAATTAATATTAATGACAACTCAATTCTACAAATTTACTAATGCAAGCAAAAAGCCAAAAACATCAATTAGATGTTACTAATAGGCAAATTCTCTTACTTTCCCAACCAAGGTTTCTTCGTGAGTGGCCCTTCCAAACCACTCATAGCTCTTTTCCGGCTATCAGGTTCAAGAACTACTCGGGTTATGTTACTATTAATTGAAACAGGAACCGGTGGTTCAGTCTGGATGACAATGTTAGCAGCTGTTGAAAACAAAAATTAACATTACTGGCAATGCATTATATTTGGGGAATTTCAAATGATTAAAATATTTAGTCCAAAAGTTAAAAATCACTGTGAATAGTACCTAATACTACCACTTCCTTTTCAGAAATGTTTAACAGTAAGAATAAATTATCAATTGCCTCCCTTTCCTCCTTTTTTAAAGATACAATATATATGTTTAAAAAGTCCTAGCCAACTCTAATGACTGAGTCAAGCTAGGATCATAAATGGAAAGGGGAAAAAAAATCAGTTTAACAGTGTTGGAGAATGAGATACTTAACCTGATGCCAAAGTACCACTCTACAAATTATTTACTTTACAACAGAAAGCTAAACAATTACTGCTCTAGGTAAGTGATCAAATTTATTAGACCATAAACAGAGTGGAATATTTATCTTCTTATATGATTCAATAAGAGGTTCACATGGATAGGATATTACTATGAAATTACGATTTTCTTATATGTGGCAATATTGTGATTATATAGTACTATGTCTTTTTCTCAGATGTAGACTAATCTCCAAAATTTACTTTCAAGTGATTCAAGAAAAAAAATGTAAAGGGAGAGGGAAGGAAGGAGAGAGGAGTGCACACAAGTGAGCATTCATGCCCAAAGCTGATAAAACCTTAACAACTGGTGAATCTAAGTCAAAGTATCTAGGTGCTTATCGCACTTCTGATTTGTAGCTTCATAATTATTCAAACTTAAAAGCTGAAAGGAAAATTCAAAGCTAGTATTATAAATTAACACATTTCATTCACAATAGTTAGGACTAATAAAATATTGGGTTGGTCATAAAGTTTGTTTGGGATTTTCCATAAGATATTAACTTTCACCAACCCAACACTGTATTAACACACTGACCTTACAACAGGTTGTCAGTGGAAAGAGGTATGCTGAACAAAAAAAGCAAATACCGACGCAAAACTACACATGTTACATTCTGAGTATTCTTCATGACTTTTAGCAACTCCACCAAAAGTAAAATTAATAGCAAAGAATAACAACTGTGGGGCTGAAACCCATGATCTTCCCACTAATTTGGTAACAATATATGCCTTATAGCACAGAAAGAAAGAGCCTATTCTTTGGAATTAAGATTAATGAGCTAATTAATCTAGCCTCTCTTAGTTGGCCTGAGTGTCTTTAACTGTAAAAAGAAGAGTAAAAATATTAATAGTACCTCATTTAAGAGTTGGTGGTAAGAAATACGAGAGATAATAATGTATTAAAAAGCATTTGGTTTAGTCTTGTAGAGTTCACCTGTAGTGGCAATAGTACTATTAACGGAAGTAAAGAACAGTAAACAGAATCAGGATAAGTAGGTAAGAACAGGAAAATGTCTACCAGATAAGTAAATCTGGAAAATATTATCAGGATGGCCCATGGCCAATCATTCAAACTGAAATTAAATACCAGAAATCTGACTATAATAAGTAAGAAACCGGAATCTCATCAAACTCTTTAACCAAATTTGTTTTGAGTGGAGATATTAACCCATATTAAAAGCAATACTTGCATTTAATCTTTTAAGATTTGTGGCTATACTTTATAAAGGTCCTAACATACGGTTATAATCATGAACACTAACAACAGTCAAAGAATAATTTTATTACAGTGTTTTAAGTTCTGTGTTATTAGTACGAAGCATAGCTCTTAAAATACAAAGTAGGCCATTAAATGATTTTATTCCTGGAGGAAGAGGGATCATGTCCTCTTTCTACATCTAACATCCAGCACAGTGCCTAGAATAGCCTAAAGTCCTACAAAAAGAGCAATTAGTCAACATTAGTATTACTTTTACTTAAAAATAAATATATTCTGCTTAAAGCTTTAAAGTAATATTTGGATATAGATATTCAAAAACATTTATGAGAGATCATTACATAATATCCTTCAGAGATAAAGAATTTTTAGACCTCAGTGAGGTCTAAATGCCCAAATGACATTTAGTATGACAAAAAGTTAAAGGCAGTATCACCTCTTGGATTTGCATCCATATCTCCAGATGTTAGGCCAATCAAGTTTGGGCGCTGTGTCTGCGTTCTTGAAAAAAACTGTCTATATTGAGATCTACCAGAACTGGTAATACTAGGAGCTTCTGGATTATAACCATCAGGTTCATAGGTATCTGAGGGAAAACAAAACAACAGAACACGTAAAAATCAAGAGTAAACAATTTATTATAAAATAACCACAAAAATGAATTTTCTTCAACAAATAAAATTATATCAACCCACATGTATTTCTCTTTGAATTAAGAGTAAATCCAGTCACAAAATACAGACATGCAAATCCATTCTGAATTATGGATATGTTTCTGGATTCATTTACCTAATGTCATTTTTGTCCTCTATAATAATCACATAATTAAAACTTCACTGCACATTTTTAATAGAAATGTTCACATATACAAACACCATATACAAAAGACTGAGTTTCCTCTGTACTCATGTCTCACCACTTTCTAGGTATTCTTTTAATTAAAAGAGAAACAATAAATCTATTAACTTGGTTATCTGCATTTTTTTTTTTGGCCACACTACACAGCATGTGGACTCTTAGTTCCCCAACTGGGATCAAACCCATACCCACTGCATAAGGAGTGCAGAAATCGTAACCAGTGGACAGCTGGGGAAGTCCCTGGCTATTTGCACTTTAAACTAGAGAAAAGAGTCAATTTCATATGTAAAATATATTTTAAATGTTGTATTTCAAACAGCTAAATAAGCTAAATTTTATATTTACAAATGTAATCATTATCTTACTACCACCTGCCTCATCAACACATTTTTATCATCTTCTCTATATTTTCTCTACAACTGAATATTTAATTGGGTTTTTTTTGGCCACTCTCTGCACAGCATGCGGGATCCTAATTTCCAAACCAGGGATGGACCCCAAGCTCCTGCTGTGGAAGCATGTAGTCTGAACCAATGGACCACCAGGGAAATTACTAAAAATTTAATTTCTAAAATTCTAATGTTAAATAAATATTTTATAAGCATTGAAAAAGCATTCTGAAAGTGTTCATCTCCAAAACATCCTCTGCATCCTACACAGAATCAAAGAAAGGTTAAGATGGAGTGAAGACATTCTCTCAAATGCATTTATAAATCCTTGCAGCTCTTTTTTTTCTTAACGGAAAAATTCCTTTGTGGCTCATATTAGATTTTAGCTACAAGACAAGGTACCTTTTACATTTTTATTACTAGCCAATCAGTTCTGTAATTCAGAGTATAAGATCAGCAAATTATAATTAAAAAGTTTCCAGTGATTAATACAATTTGGTACTCCTGACAGAAAAATCTCCTACATTAAGGCTGCAAAAAGTTTTAAAGAAGATATATAATCAAATAGCCTTGTGCTAATAATTCCTGGGACCACACAGAACCCCAAGAAAACTGAAGGTCCTTTAGTTAATTATGATGAACTGAGATCTAAAGGCAAAGTGAAAAATGTTAAAAACCTCATGAGACACCCTCAAAGCACTCCACGTATCTTCAAAAATGTCAATAGGAGGGAAGAATTTTCAAGAAATCATTATACACAGTCATTCCATACAACAGGGGCAGAGGGGAAAAAACACATGTTCATCCATGATCAGCAAAAAACCACGTTTTGTTTTGTTTTAGAAAAAAATTAACCTAGCTTTTCTTGTAACATATAACTGATTAGAAAACATTCAAGTAGATACTGTTCCTATCTGCTGGATTAAAAACTAGTTCAAGGAACTGCATGACCTTAGTTACTGAAGCACAGAAAGTAAATACAAAGGACACCGGAGATGACAGACACATAGGAGGCCTAATCATCTAGGGGCACTAGGGACAAACCAAAGGAGCACAGAAACAGAAAACAAAACCACCTGGGAGCTTTAATGGGAATCTGTGAGAGCAGATCAGGATACCAGGTCACCTCTTAGGTTGGCCAGTTTATGGTACAAAAGATCAGAGGTGGATGGCCATCTGTAGCAAAGCTTACCTGGGACCAGAGGGGTGGGGCTGGAGACTGAGGTATGGTACCCAATGGAGGATCCCATGAGGTTTCGAGGTGGCACCAAACGAGCTGCCAACAGAGGAGGCGGTGTCCCCAACTGAAGTCGCTCAGATGCAGCAGCACCATGTTCACGAGAGTACATGGGCTGTCCTACAGAGGAAAGAACAGGAGGGCAGCTGGGATTGAGAGTCACAAGCTTCTCTAAGTAATGATCTACTTCCTGAGACTTGAGCCAAGAACAGAGAAAGTACACCAATGGGAATAGTACTTGAGAAAGATGCTATTAATATTCCTTCTAACTCAAGAAAGAGACATGCAACTGGGTAGGATGCACTGAGGTATAAAGAAAGGGTACGAATTAGGTAGTGTGACTGCATAATGTCCGTTTTTTATCATCTTAAATGGAATAACTACATGCTGATCTTACCAGAAACTGATCAACTATATCAAGTTATTGACAAAGGAGCCCTGAGCTATTATTCATGTAGAGTTTAATATTCAGGGAGACGTGGTTATAAAAGCTGTCATATCCATTTAAAAAAGATAAAAACACTCCTCCCAAATTCATATAATTTCAGGTATGCACAAACTATTCCCCTATCTGGGAGCAGAAAAAAAAAAAACGTAATAAAGGAATTAAAAAAAAAAAAAATACCCACCACAAGCATACTCTCACAGAGAATAAGAAACATTCAAAAGAAAAACATAAAGACAGTGAAAATCTGCTATCCTGTAAGTAGGTGGACAACAAACAGACAAGAGGACAAAATCCCACAGGAACAGACTAGCCACTGTACACATAAAATATCTCAGATATTACAGACCACTTTTGGAAAGAAAGCACATTTAGAATTTATAGATGCAAAAATGGCAGAAACAATGAAGCCAAATTATATAGAACAAGATTAAAAAAGACAAGGTATCAAGGAGCAAAACCTCTCTTTGGTTGGTTATTTAATAGTATCTTTTTCATTTACTACTCCATATGAGACCTATTTTTAAGATTTACTCAATATTTTGTATCTGAAGTCAGACATTCACTATGTGACACAAGACAAAGTAAATTTAGATTTTTTAATATGATGAAATATCGTTATAAAGTTGTAAAATTCCAGAAGACTTTTAATACACTTTAATAAGAAGTCAAAAGCAACCACTTGATTTCACAGTAAACGTAGAGAAGAAATGGATATGGTATACTTTCCAATACATGGAGAAAAGGTGGCAAATCATATTGTATAAGGGGACCACATAATTGTGTGCTTAGCACCAATCTTTTCAAAATTTACATGAAAAAAGATCAATCATTACATTGCAAATGCAATCTAACATATCCTCAATGATCTGAAAATAGCTGAAGCATGATATACTGCAGAGAATTCCTTGCAGAATGAAGTCATGTGCTAAAGAGAAAAATGGGAAGTACAATTTCAGTTCATATGACTAGCTTAAATTTATGATAAAGCATTTCATATAGCATGTGTATTTAATTAATAACTATCTCAAAGTAAATGAGAAACTAAAAGGCTAGTTTGTACAATGCCTTTTTAAAATGAATGACAAAGAACATGCATTCCTACACTTCAGAAAGATGGCTGTTTATTCAAATGAGGCCTGATTTTCTTTAACATCTATTCAGATCTCTAAATACTATATGAAAAATAGAGTTCCTTAGGTAAAAGGTTGATTCTAGGTCTGGATAGAAAACTTGTACGATGAGTCTGGTACACCTTCATATAATGCTCCAGAAGCAAGATGGCTACCAAACACCAGCATGTAAAAAATACAACAAAGCAACCTCCAGAAGCCAACATGAAGAGGCTTCCCATGGTCAAATAAGAGCCAATCTGAACACCAAAAAAGGCCACAATGGGGTGAAATATACCAAACATTAGAAATCCATGAGTTCATAATGATACTTAGAAAAAGTACAGTGGTCCCTCTGGAAGATACTTGGAAACAAACTCATTTTCTGAAAACTGATAAATTAAAGGACAGAAGCATTTATCCTGTCTTTCCTGTAAAAAGTACATTTCAGGTTAACCAAATGGTGAACACTGCCAAGTTCTACTTTGTAGACTGTCAGCCAATAAATGTAGAAGAAATCACAGAACTCGAGTATCACATTTTTATAGCCCCCAATGAAGCAAAGAGAACTGGGCAGGGATCACAAACAACCAAGAGCAATTTTTTGAAAGGATGGATCAGGATGAAAACACCTGTACACAGTGATCAATATTTGTAACACAGAAAGGAGACAACTTGATATTGTACACCAGGTATATACTGCAGTAGGAAGTACAAAACCCCATCAGTACAACATTCATGCAAAATAAGGAGGAAAAAAACCCTAAATGTGACCCTATTAATCTACATCTAGATAAATCTCCAATTTCCAGAAAAAAACAGGGAATAGAGGAATGCATTAAATGTCACCAGCAGATGCAAGATACGCCAAGTCTAGATTATGGTAAAATTCTTTAGGACAAATTATCTGCTCCTTCAACAAGTAAGTGTCAAGGGAGAAAAAAAGAGGTAGGAGAAATTGTTATGGATTCAAAGGCTTAAGAAACACATCAACTAAATGTAAAGTGTAACCTTGCTTGGATTCAGCTTCAAATGAATCAGATATAAAGGAATGTCTATGATACAACTGGGAAATATGAGCACTGATTAGATACTTGACAATAATACCTGTTATATTTTGGGACTGTGATAAAGTATAGTAATTGTGTGTATTTATCCCTTATCTTTCAGAGATTTATAGATGAAATGGTATGTTTGGAACTTGTTTTTAAATAATCAAGTCAGGAGTGAGTTACAGATAAAGCAAGGTTAATCAATACATTGATAAATGTTGAAACCAGCAACTGAGTAATGACGATTACTACAGTGTTTATTCTCTTAGGTATATTTGAAATTTTCCATAATAAAAAGTTTAAAAAAATCAAGTTGGTTATAATGATGGTGAAGATAAGCCAGTCATAATTTAGATTCATTCACTTTAGTTTTTTCTCAAACTTTTATTGGAATATATTTGATTTACACTGCTGTGCCAATTTCAGATGTACAATTTGACTCAGTTAAACATAAATATAGGTGTGTGCATATATTCTTTTTCAGATTCTGATTCAATTTAGTTTTTATCAGTGTAGAGTGACTGAATAATTTCAAAATGCAAGTCTCCTAAGTTCATGCTCCTATTGTAAGTCATTCATGTATCTTATATGTCTGATTGATAGCAATATTTTCATTCTTTAGAGTCAGATATGACTGAGCAACTAACACACACACACACACACACACACACACACACACACACACACAATGTTAACTCTAGTCTTTTGAAGATAGTCTTTATTCAAACTAAAATTTTAGCTACTCTTTGTAATTCTCCTGACTTTGTCTTCAAGTGTATTCACAAGGGAAAAAAAAGTCTTAAGATGAGTTTTAAACTGAAAGCTCAATCAGAAGAAAATAGAAAGCTATACCTTCCAATTATTGGCCATACTTGTTATGTGTCCTCTCTATTAGAATCCAAGGTCCCTGGCATACTTTTTAAAGTTTCAGGGTCTAAATGGTGCCTAGCACATAGTAGGAACTCAATACTTAACACAATGGATGAAAGTTTATTTACTAACTGCATCCCAATGACATTTAAGTGTTTCTTAGGATGAATACCTTTATTTGATATTCATCAGACATTATTTGAAATGGGCAATATGACAACTAATGCAAAACAAATCCAAGTAACACATGAAGGGAGAGAAATTCTAGACAATATATGACTCTATAGACTGACTTTTCTAGACATCAAAATCTGTGACTGTGCACAGAAAAATGTTATGTACTTCACAGAATTAAATGAGGCATCTCAAGTTTAAGAATATGATGTTTTAATAATCGTACACAGCTAATAGGAAATATATTCTCTGAAAGATAAAAGTAATTTATGTAAATTCACCTGAAGACTGACAACTGCCTTTAACCTAAGAATCAATCTTTAGGCTGTTATATTCTACCACTAATCTTTCACACACTCAATACAAGGAGCTTAGCAGGTACAAAATATTTCTATTACATCTTCTTCAAAGAAGCAAAAGAAACAAGTCAAATTTAAAGAAATATAATTTAAAATGGTTCTGTCCTGTGAAAACAAAGCAAAACAAAACCTCAAACCCCAAAACCATACACTGAACTGGCGACTCTGAATTTGGGTAAAAATGCTTAAGTATGTCAAAGGAAATAGTTGTTTTTAATAGGTGTTTTTCCATACACTTCCAACTGTATTTCATTATTTAAATCCTTTTCAGAGTATCTGTGACACTTTAATTCAACAAAAACCAAATTTCATGTTTTTTTCTAAATTATAACCATACCTGCCATTAAGTTTTAAATAGCATTGCCAGGAGCCCCATATACCCTACACAGTTATACAGTGGGGAAATTCTTTTTCTTCTTTTAACATCCAATTGTGCTCTTCAAAACTGAGTGACAATTAGACTAGATGAAGGTTTTATTTCGGGCAGAATTAGTTCCTTTGTTACATGTATTTCTGAGGCACTCTGTTGCTTTATTTTTAACACCAAAATACACTGTAATTGGTTTTTTGTGAGTTTGTAATTTTTGACATATTTCTTTCCCACTATTAGATTTTTAGCTTCTTCGGAGAAAAATCATCTCTCACTCATATTCCCAGTACCGAGCATTGAACAGACCCTATTCCTACCTCTACAATACCAGATTTCATTTATCTATGTTTATTTGGGTCCCTATTGATTAAATTTTCACAACTATCATATGATATGCTGTTCTTCACTTATACACACTTTCTATGCTGTGAATATTAATGATAATTTTTTTTAACTACAATTTTTTTATAATATTTTTTCATTAAAACCAAAAGGGAGCTTTTGTCATACTAAGTCAAGTAACTGAGACAGAGAAAGACAAATAATCATGTGCTATCGCTTATATGTAGAATCTAAAACAATGGTACAAATGAAATATTTTGTTTTGTTATCTACAAAATGAAATATTTTGTTTTGTTATCTACAAAACAAACACTCACAGATATAGAAAACAAACCTATGACTATCTAGGGGAAAAAGAGAAGTGTGGGACAGGGAGGATAAACTGGGAGACTGGAATTGCCATATACACACTACTATATACAAAATAGATAACGAGTAAGGAACTAGTATATAGCACAAGGAACTCCAGTCAATTCTCTGTAATGACCTATACAGGAAAAGGATCTAAAAAAAAGAGTGAATATATGTATAAATGTAACTGATTCACTTTGCTGTACATCTGAAACGAACACTACATTGTTAATCAACTATACTCCAACAGAAATTTTTTTAAAAAGCTGAAAAAAAAAAAGCGCTGGATTTTGTGCCACAAAATTAGATATACATCTGAAGTAGAAAATAAAATCTAATGTTGGAGGAAAAATTCAAATGGAATCACAATGTTAAATTTAACAATATCAAAATAAATCGTAATTGCCACTTTTTTTATAAATTAAAAACAAAATGAAAGTTTTATGAGTCAAAATGCTAAATTTAACAATATGAAAATGTGTCATCTGCAAAAGACTTTCAGATAAATAACCCATTTTTCATATTTACAAGTCCAAAAGCACTAAGAAATAATGCTAAGAGCTGATTTAGGGAGGGGAAAGATGAAACAAGATTGGTAACTGTTGAAGCTGAGTGATGGGAACATGGGAGTTTATTATACTACCTTCTTTATTTTTATATATGTCTGAAATCGCCCATAATTAAAAAAAGAGAGCAGTAAAATAAGCACCGTAACAAGATACTATAGTAATTAGAAGACTGTGAGACACTAAAAGTAAAACAAAATGGCTAGTTATTTAACTATCATATATGGTTTCTGTCCTGAGAAAGCATAGCGGAACACAGGAGGAACAGCAGCACTGAAGAATTCTCATAGGAACTGTCCTGGTTGGTTCTCTCAGGCAACTAGCTTAGCAGCATTATATGGTGTAACGTGGAGGGAAAGTGGGAGTAAAATATATTGGAGTCAAAAAGATTGCAGCAATAATAAAAATGTGAAGTGATTCAAGTGTGGATGAGGGCAGAAACCATAGCGGGAAGAAAGAGAAAAGGATGCATCTAAGAAAAAGAGGAAGAATTTTTCAATTAACTAGAAATAAAAAAGCAAAGCAATGAGTCAGTCATGATAGGGTTTTCAATTCTAAGTGATTAGGTGGGTGTTATTTACATTAGCAAATAAAGACAGGGATTGTGGAGGTAATGGAGACTTAGAGGAAAATAATAGGTTTTGATTTCGGAGAGGCTGAAATTTATGGAGACAATCATAACTACAAAACTATAACAATAATTCCTTATGTATAGCTTAAGGTGCCAGATACTATTCTAGATGCTTTATATGTATTAACATATAACATGTTTCCCCAAAATAACCTTAATGAGGTGAGTAATGTTACTATCATTTCTATTTTTTACAAAAGAGGTAATTAGGATGCAAAGAGGTTAAGCAACTTGCCTAAGGTCATAGTGACGTAAATGATGGAACTGGAATTTGAATCTAAGCTTAATTACTTTCCTGAGTTGCCTCCCTAGGTCATGACAGAGATGAAGAAATGTTTATGATAAACACAGTTACAAAAAAGGTGAATTTATAAAGTTACCTAGCTCTGTAAAGAAATTCTCACAGTCTGACAGTTTTAACAACCAACTACTTTATTTTTAGGTTTCTGAAGAAAGAAATTTTTCTTTTAAGCCTTTGTAAACTAAAAACAACAGTAACCAAAACTATGAAAAATAAAAGACAGGATTCAAGAAAAACATATTATTACAGTTAAGCATCAATGTTACAAGATAGTCTAACCACTAAATACTATAGTTTAAATGATGCTATGCTCATTTCAGCATTACAAGTTAAATAATTAGGTGTATTTTATGCGATCTTTTGTATGCTCTTAGGAGGTAAGTCTTAGGCTTTGGAAATTCAATCAGAAGAACAATTCTTGAACAGAAGCTTCAAAATATAATTCCTTTAGCAGAAGAATGTTGCTACACTATAGCAGAGCAGACTTCTCCAATACAGAAGGCCTTGTCCTTCTCTCCCATCATCACACAAAATTAAAATACAGTTACAGAACATAACCACACAGTAAATTGCCCTGTAAACATAAGTATAATTTTGTATAGATAGTCCTTAAAATAGAAATTAACTGTATTTTTTTAAGTGTTCTGAGAAAACGTCTGGCTTTTCTATGCCCTAACAATTTTATTAATAAATCAAATGTGTACTTACGTTCTGACACTGTATAAAGGAGGTTCTGGGGTAAAGGAGGAGGTAGTCTTGCTCCTACTGGTGCAAGATTGGGCACTGCACTTGTCCCAGGCTGGTCACGGTTGTTGATCAAGCTTGACTGTGTTATGGGTGGTCCTACAGACAACAAAAAGTGAGAGCTAGAGCAGTAATGTTTGCTACATAATAAAAACACTCACTACACCAAGTACAATAAGGATATTCACATATAAAATACCTACTTTGGTTTAGAACAGAATAAAGAAATTTGATATGAGCAGGCTTGAGCACTCAGAGGATTGTTAATTTAAATGACATTTTAGTTCTGTAATAGACTAATCTAGGGTGGAAAAAGGGCAGAACTGGTTGCATCTGGAGGCTGGGAGTAGAAAATGGCCAAGAGATTTGAACAAACTTTCTGGGATGATAATAAAGTTCTATAGAACTCTTAAATTAATGATAAATATATTTGAGTATATCTATGTCTAGAATGTACTGTGAAATGCATTAAAACTAAAAATGGAGAGATGGAAAGATATATGATGACACAACATGAAAAAGAAAGTGTGAATCACTCAGTTATGTCTGACTCTTGACGACCCCATGGACTGTAGCTCAGCAGGCATCTCTGTCTATGGAATTCTTCAGTCAAGAATACTGGAGTAGGTAGCCATTCCCTTCTTTAGGGGATAGTAAAGTGCTAACTGTAGAAGCTAGATGGTATTTGTTTCCTTGAAATTTTTCTTGGCAAAGTGTTCAGGGGGAAACAACACTCTTAGATTTAACTTTTACACAGATATGTTCCCCCAAATGACGTAGGATCTTTTATTGTGAGAATTTCTGTACATCAAAGATGCCTTTTTATCTGAGAAATTAAATCTCAACTTGAGCTTTACAATTATACCATTTATGTGACAATATTAAATACTCACAACCCACTGTTAAAAGAACCATATTGCTGTTGACCAAATCTATGCATTAAATGTATACAAACCTTTATCAATTTTAATGAAATGTGTTCTACAAAGAATTTTACTGCAGGAAAGCTATGCAATGGGTACATGATGTCATATTAAACTATTTTTGCAACTTCCAGTGAGCCTATAATAATTTTAAAAATTAAAAATTTTAAAAAGAATTGAAAAAGTACCACTTAAATAAACTGAATGGTAACCATTTTTTCAAATAATTTGCCAACTCTTAAAACATTAAATGTCTTCAGGTAGGTATTTTCTTATACCTCTGTACACATGTAAAAAAAAGATCTTCATGATCCAGATAATCACGATGGTGTGATCACTCACCTAGAGACAGACATGCTGGAATGCGAAGTTAAGTGGGCCTTAGGAAGCATCACTACAAACAAAGCTAGTGGAGGTGATGGAATTCCAGTTGAGCTATTTCAAATCCTAAAAGATGACACTGTGAAAGTACCTCACTCAACATGCCAGCAAACTTGGAAAACTCAGCAGTGGCCACAGGACTGGAAAAGGTCAGTTTTCATGCCAATCCCAAAGAAAGGCAATGTCAAAGAAAGCTCAAACTACCGCACAATTGCACTCATCTCACACGCTAGTAAAGTAATGCTCAAAATTCTCCAAGCCAAGCTTCAACAGTACGTGAACCGTGAACTTCCAGATGTTCAAGCTAATTTTAGAAAAGGCAGAGGAACCAGAGATCAAATTGCCAACATCCGTTGGATTATCGAAAAAGCAAAAGAGTTCCAGAAAAACATCTATTTCTGCTTTATTGACTATGCCAAAGCCTTTGAGTATGTGGATCACCACAAACTGTGGGAAATTCTTAAAGAGATGGGAATACCAGACCACCTTACACTCCTCCTGAGAAATGTGTATGCAGGTCAGGAAGCAACTGGACATGAAAAAAGGACATGGAAAAAGAGACTGGTTCCAAATAGAAAAAGGAGCACGTCATGTCCAGGAAGCAACTGGACATGAACTGGACATGGAAAAAGAGACTGGTTCCAAATAGAAAAAGGAGCACGTCAAGGCTGTGTACTGTCACCCTGATTATTTAACTTATATGCTGAGTACATCATGAGAAACACTGGGCTGGAGGAAGCAAAAGCTGGAATCAAGATTGCCGGGAGAAATATCAATAACCTCAGATATGCAGACACCACCACCCTTATGGCAGAAAGCCAAGAAGAACTAAAGAGCCTCTTGATGAAAGTGAAAGGAGAGTGAAAAAGTTGGTTTAAAGCTCAACATTGAGAAAACTAAGATCATGGGATCTTGTCCCATCACTTCATGGCAAATAGATGGGGAAACAGTGAAAACAGTGACAGACTACTTTGGGGCTCCAAAATCACTGCAGATGGTTGACTGCAGCCATGAAATTAAAAGACACTTGCTCCTTGGAAGAAAAGTTATGACCAACGTAGATAGCATATTATAAAGTAGAGACATTACTTTGCCAACAAAGGTCTGTCTAATCAAAGCTATGGTTTTTTCAGTAGTCATGTATGGATGTGAGAGTTGGACTATAAAGAAAGCTGAGCACCGAAGAATTGATGCTTTTGAACTGTGGAGTTGGAAAAGACTCTTGAGAGTCCCTTGGACTGCAAGGAGATCCAACCAGTCCATCCTAAAGATCAGTCCTGGGTGTTCATTGAAAGGACAGATGTTGAAGCTGAAACTCCAATACTTTGGCCACCTGATGCGAAGAACTGACTCATGTGAAAAGACCCTGATGCTGGGAAAGATTGAAGAAGGGAGGAGAAGGGGATGACAGAGGATGAGATGGTTGGATGGCATCACGGACTCGATGGACATGAGTCTGAGTAAACTTCGGGAGTTGGTGATAGACAGGGAAGCCTGGTGTACTGCAGTCCACGGGGTCACGGAGTCGGACACAACTGAGCGACTGAACTGAACCGACACACGTAAAATGACTGCTCCAGAATTTTCTCAGTTATATTTTAAAAATTCAGTCTTATTTCTGTTTTAGCTCAACTAGCAACTGTTTTTTTTGAAATGATCATTTTTAAACATTTCTCCTAATTTTGGTGAATTTGATAACAGCATATTGACCCCCTTTTTTTTGGAAGTCTTTTATCAGTAAAGAGATTCATACCGAAGTACATACTGGTGAAATGCTCTGATATCTGAAAAATACTTCAGGGAAAAAAAGTAAAAAAAATTGTGTGGGGCAGGCAAGAAGAATAAATGAGACAAAAACAGATGAATATTAACCATTGAATTTATATGATGAAACATGGTATATTATTATTCTACATCTGTGTGTATTCAAAAATTTCCATAAAGGGGAAGAGAAATTGGATGAAGGCAGTCAAAAGACACAAACTTCCAATTATAAGATAAATAAGTACTAGGGATATAATGCACAACATGATAAATATAGTTAACACTGCTCAATGTTGTATATGAAAGTTGTTAACAAAGTAAATCCTAAGAGTGCTCATCGTAAGAAAAATAAAATTTTTTACTATTTCTTTAATTTTATACCTATATGAGATGATGGATGATCACTAAACTTACCGTGATAATCACTTCATGATGTATACAAATCAAATCAGTATGCTGACACCTTAAACTATACAGTGCTGTATGTATATAGATTAATATAACTGGAAGAAGAAAACCCAGAAAAGTCCCATAACAAAATGTTTTAAAGAGTATTTCAATATTCTCTTAGAGATTTTCTTTAAAGATGCTGCTGCTAAGTCGCTTCAGTCGTGTCTGACTCTGTGCGACCCTAAGGACAGCAGCCCTCCAGGCTCCTCTGTCCACAGGATTCTCTAGGCAAGAATACTGGAGTGGGTTGCCATTTCCTTCTCCCCTTTAAAGATGGAACTTTCACTAAACTACTGGCATACTCTTTTTTTTCTGACCTCTTCAAAATGCTGGCTTTCTATCAACGAGCAAGATTTTGACTCCAGGTCAATATAGGTTAGGGCACTACTAATAAAATTTACACTTGGAGGTACTATAAATAATGCAATAATGCAATATGACACTGGGTAGAAAAAAGGGAAGAACATCTTAATTATGGGAATATATTCCAAATTCTATTAATAATTTATTTTTCAAATTCTTAAAATCTAGTGTCAAGTTACATAAAAGGGATGGATTCCTTTAAATATTCTTCACTAAAGAAACTATACATATACTTACGTGGTATGGGAAGCACAACAGAAGGTGGAGGCTGGCCATGTCCTTGGGGAACAGGAAGTCTCATGCTGTGGCCAGGGCCTGGGCCTGGGCCTGGGCCCGGCCTGGACCAGGGCCTGGGCCAGGGCCTGGCATTGGAGGCATTAACATTCCAGGAGGCGGTGGAGGAGGAAGCCCAGGAGGAGGTGGAGGGAAAGGAATCATGCTTGGTAGAGCAACTTCATCAACAACCAAGGGATCATTTCCATGATCAAACTGACAAAGGTCACCAAGTACACAGAATCCTCTTTCTGTAAGAATCAAAGATAAATTTCACTATGATCTACACTGAGTTCAGCAAACAATTCCCTGAAACATCCACCAATCTGATTTATGGAGTGCTTTTTGTGCAAGGAATTTAAAGCCTTCTTAGTGTTATTCTGTTACCATTGCATATTCCTGAGGTAGGAACAGGTGTACTCTCTACTTGCTATACTGTGACACTATGCTTTACTGAGACAGCAAATAATCAGGTCAAAAGCAGGCTACCAACCACTATCAGATTAACCCATTTGCTACTGAGTTTTCGTAATAAAAATTCAGATATTTTAAATAACTTAACAAAGGTAGAGAGGATAAGGAATGTGAATTAGATGACCTACTTTCAACTATCTACTTTCATGATATTATTCTAAAGCAACAATTTTTGCTATAAGTTGAAACTTTAAATTATTCAACTGAGTATTATGTTCCAGGTTATTCACTGCAGAATTGTAACAGCAAAATATCTGAAACATCCCAAAAGTGTCGTAAGTTTAAACACATTTTTGTACATAGAACATACAAAGAAGTATTAAAAAAAAAAATGCTGAAGAAGCTCTTTATAGTTACTATATTTACATAGGATGACTGCCAGGAAATAATGTTAAGTGAAAGAAAAACAAAATGCATAGTATGAATGAAGTATAAATAGTATAAAGTACAATACCATTTATGTTAAAAACAGAGTGGGGGAGAATATGTTTTTATGTACACATGCATAGATTAAGTGGAAAGATACACAAGAAACTGACAACATAAAATTGGCTTTGAGAAGATCTTTGGGGCTGGGAGACCAGGGTAGGGGTGAGTTAATGCCTGAATCACGTGATTCTATTCCCTACTTAAAAATAAATAAAAAGAAAAAATATATACATTCTATATTTAAAGAAAAATGTTATGATGTCTAGTCATTTGCTATAAATAGCCTGGGAGCTGTGGAAGTATACATGAAAACAAGACTGCCTATGAGTTGACAACTGTTGATATGAGGTCACAGATACGCTAGGATTAATTATATTACCTTGTGAATTTTTGTCAATATTTAAAATATTCCCATAATAAAAAACTAAAATAAATGCACACATTAACACCAATCCATTCATTCAAATGGAAAGTTAGCAAGTTAAAACTGTAAGTAGGTTATACATGCTTAACAAATCCCCAGGGTCAAACAGCACACAAAAAAATGACCATTCCTAGTGTCTACCAAATTCTGCAGTGTAATTACAGTGTCGGAAGTAAAGAGGAAAACAAAACATAAATTAAAGGGTCAAATCTGAACACTTTGTTAACAAGAGCCAAACTATTACATCCAACAAGTAAAGAAGCATATGCCAAAGAGATTCTCCTCCTCACTCATCCCTTTTAATAACATCCAGACTGTAATGAAATGGTATGTACTACTAGCAACATTTACTTTACTAGTACTCTGGGGTACAATATAAAAGAGAAGTTTTACCATCATAATCTCTGCATCGCCTCTTTGGTGGTGGGTTTCGACCAAAAGAATTGGAAGAGCTATGATTATTATAGTAATTAGACCAACTCTCCGTTGTGTTTTCAGAGTGGTGCGCAGGTGCGATCACAGTCACAGTGCTGGGAATAGACTGCGCCCCCGAGGAGTACTGCTCAGAAGAGTTCGGAGCCGGTGCAGACACAGGCGCATAGGAGCTCTCCAAGTCATTCCTTTCACTCTTAAACTTTGATCTTTCTCTATGTTCTGCTTTGGAGACAAAGACAAGAAACAAGTAAGACCAGATTTCTATATTGTTAAACTGTATTTTCTCACAGAAAAGGCAAGATGAGAATACTGAAGTAAATTTACCGAGCTGTCCATATTTTAAAGTGCTCTCATTATTACTATAGTCTAAAACCAGGAACATCAACAATGTGATGGGTCTTGACCAAGTAACTTGTATAAAATCATCTTTTACAACAACAATGTTGATATATCAACATCAATACATAATGAAGAAAGATCAGTTTCTCTACTGACTTAGTAAGAATGCTAAGAACTGACTTTCAAACTGATCTACCGCAATTTTTTTCTTTTTAAATACTCTAGCCAACCTTAAAGCAAATCAATTATTTTCAGGCAGGGGGTGGGGGTGTGGGTACAGAAAGAGACAACCCTCTCCCACCAGTAATAGTTTTGCTGATTAAAGGACACATGTTTCAATTATACAAAATGACTTAAATTTAGACATGTCCTATGATACATGAACAAATGGCTTCTTTTTAGACAAACTCCTTTGACTCCACCCTGAGAACAGAGCCCTGACTTTGTAACAAAAATCAAGTTTTTGTGACACAATTCCAGATTTTACATTGCTCAGATGTATTAAAGGTTGCTTGTTGGTGTTCAGTCCCTAAGTCATGTCTGACTCTTTGCGATCCCACGGACTGACTGCAGCATGCCAGGCTTGCCTGTCCTTCACTATATCCCGGAGTTTGCTTAGATTCATATCCATCGAGTCAGTGATGCTATCTAACCATTTCATCCTCTGCCGCCTCCTTCTCCTGTTGCCTTCAATGTTTCCATCAAAGGGATTCTGACACCCCTGTGATACAAGAAGACAAGCAACTATGGAGTTTTAGGGGGAAGCCACTTGGACTCACCAACACTCCTATTTGGATCCCGGTCTTTGCTGCGCCCCCGGCTTCGACTCCGACTTCGACTCAGGCCTCGGCTCTTACTCCGGCTCTTACTCCTGCCTCTTCTCCAGTCATACTTCTCACGGTACAGTTCATTCCGCTCATAGTACCGGTCGTAGTCTCTCCACTTGCCATCTTCTCTTTTCTTCTCCCGTGTCCTGTAATATACAGATATGAAAGCCATAGGTACACTACAGAAACCAGGACAGAAAACAAATCTGGAATATGAATTATCCTCTGTGATTCATCAAAATTCGTAACTTCTAAGCTTTTCCAGAGAGCCGTAAAACCACTGCGTAATTCCTCTAATCCATTACATAAAAAGAAAAAACATTCCCTTCAAGTATACTGGGTGGGGAGAAATAAAAAAAAGAGGTGAATCCAAAGCATGGGGAGGGGTAAAAGGAAAAACATATTTAAAACTAGAAAAGACAAAAAGTTCAAAACAAAGAGTTCCTAAACAAAAACTAATTTTTTGATGGTAGGCTGATGAATCAAGATATAAACTGCACTACTTGTAATATAAAATGCTATGGACAATTTTAATACTGAGCACCCCTAACCAAATGGAACATTTCATTAATATTCTCTAAGGAGACTGCTCCCACCTCTGAGCTCCTGGGGAAAGCACATAATGATTATTGTTTATAAAAGAAGAGAAAGTATGACAAAGACAAAAAACACAGGGAATGGAAAAAAAAATTACGTCTTTAATCATTTTACAATGAGAGGAGTAGGGCATATGTCAAAAATCCTGCTAATGTCCTTATAAGGTAACTGGAAAGTGAGTTATCAATGTTTTCCTAATTAAAGATAAACACAAACCTTCGTTCACTAGATTCTGAACGAGTCTTCTGGGGACTAGGGTATTTCTTTTTTCTGCCATCTCGTTCTTCCTCTGCTGGCTCCTGAAATACCTACAAGAAAATATTCATTAGAAACAAGAACAGTTCTTCCATAAACTATAAAACACATCCACCTGATAAATCTTTCTGGCCACAAGAGAGGGCATAAATATATTTAAATACTACAATCAAATCACATCCCCCAAAGTTGGCCAACAGGAAGAAGTAAAAAAAGATGTTGAAATTACTTTAACAGCAATATGTTAAATTTTAAATCTCACCCTAATAGCAGTGTAGGAGGAAAACTAATTCATTCTTTAAAATATAACAGTAAAAATAACAAATCTCTACTTCTAAGTATCATATAGTAAAATGGTTTGTGTGTTTTCCTAATTATAAAATATATTCACAATATAATTCATTTGAGGAGAACTTTAGATTTATTTCACAGACAAAGTTTAAGGAACAAATGGTTAATTTAACCACTGCTATAAAACTAAGTATTTCGTGTGAATTATGGAAAAATGGTATCAGAATTATTGGAAATGTTAAGGCTTCTTTTAAAACTTGAAGTCAAGATTGACCAGAAATACAGAACTAGTGATTCTATTAAAATTTTTTAAACACAAGTTAATCTCAAAACAAATACATGGGACGTCCCTGGTGGTCCAGTAGTAAAGAATCCACCGCCAATGCAGGGGACGCGGGTTCAGTCTCTAGTCTGGGAAGATCCCACATGCCTCAGGCAACTAAGCCCATGCACCACAACCACTGAGCCCAGGTACTGAGAGCCTGTGTTCCACAACAAGAAAAGCCATCTCAATGAGACACCCACATACCACAACTAGAGAGTAGCCCCTGCAACTACACAAAGCTTACATGATCAACGGAGACCCAGCACAGGCAAAAATAAATAAGTAAAAAAATAAATATATGGCCTTTACTAGAGGGAAATTAAGACAAATGAAGACATTTGGAAGAGCTAAACAAATGCCCATCTAATGAGAGGCTCGTTTAAAAATGCACAAATCAGGAAATGAGTGAATGGAACAGAAGATAACAATTTAGTAAAATCCAGGCAACATAAAATGGCAGCCACAATATGACAACCATATGTTGCTGACAAAAACATTCTACAATTATTAAACTATATTTAAAAATCATTTTCTCTACCAATTCACAGGAAATACAGAGGATGCAATCAGCAAAATCCAGAGTAAAAAACTCCAGCGTCTGGAGCAAACGACTCAGTTTTTTGCTGAGCAAAATGACTTGCTCAGCAAATGACTGAGTTTCTTCAGCAAAATAAAATTTAAGGGAAAAAAGGGGGTGATGAAAAGAAGAGAGTTATATAAGTAAGTAGGAAGCGGGGGGTTAAAAGATATAAAGAGACTTAAAAGATATCAACTTGGAGAACTTTATCCTTCTTTTTGCTTTTGTATATTCTCTAAAGTTTTTTTTAATGGACATCTATTAATTTCCTCTTTGAATTTTCCTAATTTTAGGGAAGTAATTTTCTAAACTAATAATTAGTTTTTCTAATAGGAAAACCTATTCTTCAAAAGTTAAAGGACCCAAAATAATAAAAACATAAAGCCAAACAAAAACCTGTGCATGAATGTTCATAGCAGTATTATTTATGATAGATAAAAAGTACTAACTATTTGCCTATTAATACAAATATCCATCAACTGATGACTGGATAAAGAAAATGTGATATATTCATAAAATGGAATATTATTCAGCCATGAAAAATAAAAGAGGTCCTGATACATGTTACAATGTGGAGGAACCTTTTAAGTGTTATGCTAAGCAGAAGAAGCCAGCCACAGAAGATTACATACCACGTACTTCTATTTATACGAAATGTCCAGAATAAGCAGATTTAATGAGACTGAAAATAGTTTAGTATATGGCCTGGGGTGGGGACTGGGACTGGAAGACCTGGAAGTAATGGCTTAATGAGCATGAAGTTTCTTTTTTAGATGCTGAAAATGTTCTAAAATGGACTATGGAAATGGTTATACAATTCTGAATACAATGAAAATTATCACATTTGTATATTTTACATAGGTGAATTGTAAAGCTGGTGAATTACGTATCAATAAGCTGTTTAAAAAAGTCAAAAGGGCATGCACAATACTAATGAATCTCATGTAAAAATAAGCTAAGGAAGCTAGACAAAAGAGTGTAAGACTTTTACATCCAGGGAGCATCCAGTAGGTTAAGGAAGTTAAATTAATTATTCCTATGGGTATGGAAAATATACAAAGAAATCCAAAGCAATATGGGTGAAGTCTTATTCAGCATCCTGCAGTACATTGTCAAACATGATTTTTAATCTCAAGTATATTTAAGTTGAGAACAAATGAGTGCTTTCTTGCTATATAAATAAAATGCTTGATTTGTATAGATTTTAAAAAAGTCTGTATGATTCTTATTACATAAACTGAAAAAAACAAGAATACACTGTATCCCTGGTAGTTCAGACAGTAAAGTGTCTGCCTACAATGCAGGAGACCTGGGTTCGATCCCTAAGTCGGGAAGATCCCCTGGAGAAGGAAATGGCAACCCACTCCAGTATTCATGCCCGGAAAATCCCATGGACCAAGGAGCCTGGTGGGCTACGGTCCATGGGGTGGCAATGAGTTGGACACGCCTGAGCAACTTCACTTCTTCATACTGTATTAGAAATAAGAGTAGCAGTAACCTTGGCATGAAGGAAGTGAGAGGGAATATGTAAGAAGGAATTAAAAAAAAAAGTGACACTTCAGCCAACTTGATTATTTAGATCTTGACTCAAACAAATGGGGAAAAAAATGGACATTTACGAACAATAAGCAATTTAAACACTGGGTATCTGATATTAAGGAGTTATTGTTACTTTTATATACAAGAATATTTGGAGGCTTTAAAAATATAACCTTTTAGAGATACCTACTAAATATTTATGAGGATGGCAAGTGGCTGAAGGTACAAAAAAGACAACTTCCTCCTTTCAATGTTATCTAACAATTACTTTAAACTATTATATGTACACACTATTCTACAAGCTATTATTTGTCAGTAATAACAATTAAGTTATGTATAAAAGCTAAGAAAATGGAAAAAATGCCAGACATTTGGGGTAGTATACATAGAAGCTGAAATCCATTTTCCACAATTTTCAAAATTAGGATTCACTGCAAAGATACAAAATGAAATAGTGTAACAATTTGGTTTTTTTTCTTTAACTGTTCTTTCAAAACTCAAGATAATGTAATTTTCCTCACTCAAAGGAGCTATCTTTCAAACAGACACTTTCAATCCACTGACCTTCAGTGACTCTAAAAAAGGACACATGCTGCAAAAATTTTAACTTATTATACAAAGATGTAACCTATACCTTTTTAAAAAAAATTTCCCTGGCCAGGGATTAAACCAATGCCCTCAGCAATGAAAGCACGGAGTCCTAAGTGCTGCATGCTTAGCTGCTCAGTCATGTCCGACTCTTTGCGACCCCATGGACTGTAGCCTGGTCTGGAGCCCACGAGGCTCCTCTATCCATGGGACTTTCCAGGCAAGAATACTGGAGTGGGGTGCAATTTCCTTCTCCAGGGGATTCTTCCTGACCCAGGGATCGAACCTGCATCTTCTTTCCATGTTTCCTGCATTGTAGGCAGGTTTTTTACCCACTGAGCCATCGGAGAAGCCCTAAAGTGAAAGCATTAGTCACTCGGTCCTGACCGACTCTTTGCGACCCCATGGACTTTAACACACCAGGCTCCTCTATCCATGGAATTCTCCAGGTAAGCATATTGGAGTGGGTTGCCATTCTCTTCTCCAGGGAATTTTCCCAACCCAGGGATCAAACCTGGGTCTCCTACATTGCAGGCAGATTCTTTACTATCTGAGCCATCAGGGAAGCCCAAGGGCATGTTGCCTTCCCATTAGGGAAATAAACCCTGGGCCCCCATGACAGGTGGGGATACTCACCACTATACTAACAAGGACCGCCAGAATTCCCTAACCTATAACTTAAACCAAAAATTATACATTATCCAATATAGAAGAAAAGTTTCTTTGTATTTCCATTACCTGAAAAAACATACTGGGAGCCCATTCTTTTTTTTTAACTGATGTGTAGTTGATTTACAATGTTGTGCTAATTACTGCTGTACAGCAAAGTGATTCAGTTACATATATATACACACACACACACACTTTATATTCTTTTCCATTATGGTTTATTATCACAGGATATTGAAAATAGTGCCCTGTGCTGTACAGTAGGACTATGTTGCTTATCCATTCTGTATATAAAAGTTTACATCTGCTAATCTCAAACTCCCACTCCACCCCTTTCCCAGTCCTCTCCCCCCGTGCAACCCATCAGTCCGTTCTCTATGTCCAATTAAAAGAGAATAACTTTTACAGAGGTCAACTACCAACTGAGGATGATACTGGTAATAAGAGCTAAGAAGTCCCTGCAAGCAAAAGAAAACTTTACATTACCTCTTCTTTAATTTCTTCTTTTTCTTGGACTGGTGGTTTTGGCTCAGGCTTAACTGGTTCCAAAGGAGGAAGGTAGTTCTTAGTATAGAGACTTTCAAATAGCTTATCCACAAAACCTGAAGTTTCTAAGGAGAAAATATAATATGTAAGTGTTACACAAAGGGAAATGAGGAATGACTAGTAGGTAACCAAACGTTTGACAACACACTCTATTGGCAAAATTGAGGAAAGTGGGACATCTCATTCAAAGCTGGTGGAACTAAAAATGAGTTTAACCCTTACGGGGGAGAAACCATTTCTGGGGTTTAAAACCCTTTAAAGATACTTGCACATGTACAAAATGATTTATATGCAAGATTGCCTGTTTGAGTATGTAAAAGATTGGCTACAACCCAAATTTCCATGAATAAGAGACTAAATCATATGACAATCAAACAATAACACACAGAGGCTATAAAAAGAATAAGTACTGATAATATCAACGCTCCAAGATATAAAATTAAATATTGTATTCATATATATTTGCATTAAAGAGAACTCTGAAAGGACACAAAAATGACAAGGTAATGTACTAGGGGTGGGAAGGGATCAGATGAGGTGAGAAAGACTTTCATGATATACCTTTATATTGTTAGATTAACTAAATTGCATACTCAAATATTTATTTTTAAATTAGTTGAAAAATAAATTTTGACATGAGAATGGTATGAAAATATCATTTTGTGTTTTAAGTAAAACATGAAAAAGGCTGCTCTATTTTGTAACTTTTTCAGACTCTTTAATGGGGAGAACCAGAGGAAGTTATTAAAAATTAAATGTCAAGATATTTATATTATGTTATTTAAACCAAATTTAAGTCACTTCCAAGGGTCCTACCCCTCAGGAAGAACTAAAGAGGATATTAAAAGTATAATACAGATTCTGCTTACACCACAACTGTTACACGTTTTATACAAATAACTATTTCTAAAATGTCAAATTTTTTCTTCAGAAAAGCATCTTTTCATAAACTTTTTAGGTTATTAATTTGTGCAGTAAGCATTTCCATGATTATAAAATGGTAAGCTCTTCTTACACATAACTTTAAGACAAATTAATCAGACCATTTGAAAGACTTTATGATCAGAAGACTGTTTTCACATGCATCTGTATTTCTAAAGCACTTTTTAAAACATGTATTACTTTTGTAATTTAAAAGATACACACATCATTACTATCTTTAGTTAAAACTAAGCAATATTAATTAATACATTTAGAAAATACTCATCTGTACTGAAAGAATCCTATATTAATTTTGTATAAAAAGCCTTAAAAATGGACAAAAAATATGTAATCCTTAGTTTCAGACTGAGAAGTCATATGACTATCTTTTCTTTTTCAGAAGATACTTGAGCTAAAGGATCCTTTCTCATTACTAAATATAAAATATCCACATTCCTGTTTGTCCATTCAACAGTATTTATTGAGTATCTTCTATATGTCAAGTCTGTAGGTTTCGAGTCTCCAATTTTAACAAAGGAAAAGACAAACGGGAGGTGGAGAGAGACACACACAGATAAACAGGCAGATTAACATATAACATGACAGGGAGTAACAAATGCCATGAAAAAATAATAAAGCAAAAATGGGAAGAGGAGAGAGAAACCACCCTGAGAAGATGACATTTGAGAAGAGGCCAGAAACCATGAGAAATCGTGTTTCAAGCAAGGGTAAAACAGTGTTCAAAAGCCCTCATTTGGGAACATGTTTGCCATGCTGAACAAAACAGCAAGGTGGTCCATGTGGCTAGAATGGAACAAATGACAGGGAGTGGTAGGAGATGAGGTCAGACAAGCAGCAGGGAGGCCCCCAGGAAGCTCCGCAGACTAGGAACAAGATTTTGCTAAGAAGATGAGAAGTTAAAGACACACAGAGAAGAGGAGCATGCCCATTTCTTCTTGCATATCAAGAAGCCCCAGTCAAGAAGGAGAAAAAGTTACCTTCATTGTCTTAATAAACAGTAAGAATAAGAATCTTTAAAATTGTTACTCTTTAACCATTAACTAGGCTCTACCACAAGCTCCAAGGATTCATTCACTTAAAAAGTACTTGAATTACAACTGCCTCAATATCGGAGAGGAGCAGAGTAGGAAAGGGAAAAAAGTTTTGCCGAATACACAATAAATAATTAAGCATGAATAGGTATATTCAAGTATTTAAAGAACTCTGACCAATTCATTTCCTTTCAAGCTTTATCTTTAAGATTTTATCAGGAAGTTTTAAATTTAAAATCTCTATTCAAATACTTGGTTGAAGGCCTATAATAATTACCTTTTTGTAAAAATACGTCAAGTTGATCAGCACAAAAGGCTTTCAATTCTTTCTCAGGTTTGTCCTTCTTGACCAGTGCTACAACATAGTTGGCTAAGGCTGAAGGGTCAGCATCACATCTAGTTAGACAAAGAGAAAACAAGTATTTTTAAACATTTTTTTCAAATACTGATGTCATTAACGAAACCACCCCTATTTTGGAAGGCTTCAATAAAAAATTTTATTTTAAAAAATGACTGCAAACACAGGCAACTATCGTTAACAAAGAACATATTTATAAATATAATACAGTTAAGTTTTTCTTTTCCTGCTTATTTTTATAAAATAATGTGCCTCCTATTTTTAATGTTCCAATTATACTCAGAACTTAGGACTGAATCTACATTTATTTGCTCTTAGTGGTAATAGGGAAAGGATGGCAATGGACTCTTAAGGTGCAGCTTGACTCCCAGGCTGTAGAAGCGCTGTACATCTGCTCAGGAACTCTCTGTTCTGAGTGATCAATGAAGCAGGGGAAGTGATGGGACAGTTTTCCATTCTCTGTAATGCCAAGCACCAACATCTAAAAATGGCCATTTCTACCTCTAATCTTCTCAGTGAGTATCTTAAGGATCATTTTAAGACAAAAAGTAAGAACACAAAAAGCATGTCACCTTAAATTTTATTGGCAAACACTTCAGCAGCTATTAGGAAGAAAGAAAAGATTGGGGCGTTAGAACAGGAAGGATAAGAGAAGTGGTGAAAGCGCAGCAGAGATAACCTTTATTTACATCACTTTTTTTTCTAGTCAGTAGTAACCTGACTTTGACATTCTAAGTTATCTCTTATGCCAGGGCAGCACAAGATCCTTGAGTTGCCAACTCCTAATGTACAGCAATCCGCCAGACTTAACATTTTATATATATTACAAGTAATAGCAAGTTTTCTTCTTATAAAAAATATACATACACACTCTTATATATTTATATTCTATTTTCCCCATAAATGTACATTTAAGTATCACATATCCTTTGTGGCTTCACAGTACTGTTGTGAAGATAAAATGAAAAAACTCAGAATGACAGGAGGTAAAATCATTATGCAAGCAAAATGATTATATCCCTATAAAATACTAATCTTATTCTATGATCCTTGGGCCTCTACTATAAATCAGAAAGTTAAAAAAGTTTCAGCTCAAGGTATCAATCACATTTCCAATAATGTATGAAATTAGTAAGTAAAAAACAACACCAACACCCTTACTTCCTTTCTAGTGTATACTTTTAAAACATTTATGCACCAAATTCTGAGAGCAAATTTCAATTCTACCAATTTTACAAAACTCAAAACTAATTAAAAAAAATGATGGGCAAATGTCAGAGTGCACTAGGAGTCTAAGTACACAGATGATGAGTTATGTATTAATTAAAAGAAAACTGGGATCCTTAAATAAAACGATTGTATTTTGGAGAATTATGAACAGATTACCTTAATAAATCCAACTGCTAAATTCTAAAATGGACATATAGCATCTCCAATTATATTCTAAACACAGAGAGAAAGGATTTTTTTATTTAAATAACTAAGAATAACAGAAAAGAAGCAATGTTATTTTCCCTGATCTTATGGGAACCTTCGAGGAGTCTCACGACCTAACAGGTATAACACTGGGTAAGAATATGAGGTTTCCAGTGAGAAACAGGCAAAACTCAGATTACTGGAAAATGAGGTGAGTTAAACAAATCCAGGTATCTTCTACATATGGTTAGTATTCAGACTCTAAAAAACAAATGCAGAATTAGGTTGTTTCTGATGAAATACATTTTGATGTAACACTGATAAAACTCAAGATGAATAGTTATAAGAAGGTAAGAGTAGACACCAAGAAAAGATTATAGATTCTAAATATTTGTTTAATGTGAGTGAACCAGTGATTGTTAATAAATGATAGTTAGAATTCTGCACCAAATACAAAAAGCATGTTTACAGCCAAAGGAATGGGACCATTTAAATTTAACAGCTCCTATGCAATCTCAAAAACGACAGAATGATCTCTGTTCGTTTCCAAGGCAAACCATTCAATATCACAGTAATCCAAGTCTATGCCCCAACCAGTAACACTGAAGAAGCTGAAGTTGAACGGTTCTATGAAGACCTACAAGACCTTTTAGAACTAACACCCAAAAAAGATGTCCTTTTCACTATAGGGGACTGGAATGCCAAAGTAGGGAGTCAAGAAACACCTGGAGTAACAGGCAAATTTGGCCTTGGAATACGGAATGAAGCAGGGCAAGAGTAATAAGAGTTTTGCCAAGAAAATGCACTGGTCATAGCAAACACCCTCTTCCAACAACACAAGAGAAGACTCTACACATGGACATCACCAGATGGTCAACACCGAAATCAGACTGATTATATTCTTTGTAGCCAAAGATGGAGAAGTTCTATACAGTCAACAAAAACAAGACCAGGAGCTGACTGTGGCTCAGACCATGAACTACTTATTGCCAAATTCAGACTGAAATTGAAGAAAGTAGGGAAAACCACTAGACCATTCAGGTATGACCTAAATCAAATCCCTTATGATTATACAGTGGAAGTGAGAAATAGATTTAAGGGCCTAGATCTGATAGATAGAGTGCCTGATGAACTATGGAATGAGGTTCGTGACATTGTACAGGAGACAGGGATCAAGACCATCCCCATGGAAAAGAAATGCAAAAAAGCAAAATGGCTGTCTGGGGAGGCCTTACAAATAGCTGTGAAAAGATGAGAAGTGAAAAGCAAAGGAGTAAAGGAAAGATATAAGCATCTGAATGCACAGTTCCAAAGAATAGCAAGAAGAGATAAGAAAGCCTTCCTCAGTGATCAATGCAAAGAAATAGAGGAAAACAACAGAATGGGAAAGACGAGAGATCTTTGAAGAGATCTAATTTTCTTGAAGGAAAATTAGAGATACCAAGGGAACATTTCATGCAAAGATGGCCTCGATAAAGGACAGAAATGGTATGGACCTAACAGAAGCAGAAGATATTAAGAAGAGGTGGCAAGAATACACAGAATTGTACAAAAAGATCTTCACGACCCAGATAATCATGATGGTGTGATCACTCATCTAGAGCCAGACATCCTGGAATGTGAAGTCAAGTGGGCCTTAGAAAGCATCACTATGAACAAAGCTAGTGGAGGTGATGGAATTCCAGTTGAGCTATTCCAAATCCTGAAAGATGATGCTGTGAAAGTGCTGCACTCAATATGCCAGCAAATTTGGAAAACTCAGCAGTGGCCACAGGACTGGAAAAGGTCAGTTTTCATTCCAATCCCAAAGAAAGGCAATGCCAAAGAATGCTCAAACTACCGCACAATTGCACTCATCTCACACGCTAGTAAAGTAATGCTCAAAATTCTCCAAGCCAGGCTTCAGCAATATGTGAACCGTGAACTTCCTAATGTTCAAGCTGGTTTTAGAAAAGGCAGAGGAACCAGAGATCAAATTGCCAACATCCGCTGGATCATGGAAAAAGCAAGAGAGTTCCAGAAAAACATCTATTTCTGCTTTATTGACTATGCCAAAGCCTTTAACTGTGTGGATCACAATAAACTGTGGGAAATTCTGAAGAGATGGGAATACCAGACCACCTGACCTGCCTCTTGAGAAATTTGTATGCAGGTCAGGAAGCCACAGTTAGAACTGGACATGGAACAACAAACTGGTTCCAAATAGGAAAAGGAGTACGTCAAGGCTGTATATTGTCACCCTGTTTATTTAACTTATATGCAGAGTAAGTACATCAGGAGAAACGCTGGACTGGAAGAAACACAAGCTGGAATCAAGATTGCTGGGAGAAATATCAATAACCGCAAATATGCAGATAACACCACCCTTACGGCAGAAAGTGAAGAGGAACTCAAAAGCCTCTTGATGAAAGTGAAAGTGGAGAGTGAAAAAGTTGGCTTAAAGCTCAACATTCAGAAAACGAAGATCATGGCATCTGGTCCCATCATTTCATGGGAAATAGATGGGAAAACAGCGGAAACAGTGTCAGACTTTATTTTTGGGGGGCTCCAAAATCATTGCAGATGGTGACTGCAGCCATGAAATTAAAAGATGCTTACTCCTTGGAAGGAAAGTTATGACCAACCTAGATAGCATATTCAAAAGCAGAGACATTACTTTGCCAACAAAGGGCCGTCCGTGTAGTCAAGGCTATGGTTTTTCCTGTGGTCATGAATGGATGTGAGAGTTGGACTGTGAAGAAGGCTGAGCGCCAAAGAATTGATGCTTTTGAACTGTGGTGTTGGAGAAGACTCTTGAGAGTCCCTTGGACTGCAAGGAGATCCAACCAGTCCATTCTGAAGGAGATCAGCCCTGGGATTTCTTTGGAAGGAATGATGCTAAAGCTGAAACTCCAGTACTTTGGCCACCTCATGCGAAGAGTTGACTCATTGGAAAAGACTGATGCTGGGAGGGATTGGGGGCAGGAGGAAAAGCGGATGACTGAGGATGAGATGGCTGGATGGCATCACTGACTCGATGGATGTGAATCTGAGTGAACTCTGGGAGTTGGTGATGGACAGGGAGGCATGGTGTGCTGCGATTCATGGGGTCGCAAAGAGTCGGACACAACTGAGCTACTGAACTGAACTGACTATGTATCCATAAAGTGCACTAAGAATGAAGGAAATCACCAGTCTGAAATAATGATTCACATCAATTGAATGGTGAAACAAATACATTGGGAAGTTTGTTGCTGTGATTTTTTTTGTACCTTTATGATTGCTCTTATTTATTCTTTCATCACCACTTACCATACTCTTTTAAATCTGACAATTAAAATATTATAGTAGCTATGATACCAATAGTAGCTATAATAGCTACTATAATAGTAGCTACTATTATAGCTACTATTATAGTAGCTACTATTTTAACTGCTATAATATTATAGCTACTATTATAGTATAGCTACTATTATAGTAGCTATAATATAGCTACTATTATAGTATGGCTACTATTATAGGTACTATTATAGTATAGCTACTATAGTAGCTATACTGTAATAGTAGCTATGGTAGTAGCCATACTATAATAGTAGCTATGGTACCAACTTTCCTGGACAAGGAAAAGGCTACCCACTCCAGTATTCTGGCCTGGAGAATTCCATGGACTGTATAGTCCATGGGGTTGCAGAGTCGGACATGACTCAGAGACTTTCACTGACACGGACATGATACCAATACTAATAGTAGACCAAAGAGAATTTCAGAAGTATGTCACAAAAATATGAGCATGACTAAGACCCTTGATAGGTTACAAGACAAATGCAGGGCCACTTCCTACTTCTCTTACACAAAAACAGTACCCAAAGAGTATTAAAATCATTTCGCTCTTGGGACTTGCGCGGTTGTCCAGTGGCTAAGACTCCAATCTCCTAATGCAGGGGATCTGGGTTTCAATCCCCGCTCAGCGAACTAGATCCCACATGCTGCAGCTAAGAGTTCACATGCTGCAATGAAAGATCAAAGATCCCATATGCTGCAGTTAAAACCCAGTGCAGCCAAAATAATTAATTTTTTTAAAAAATCCCTTTTAGCTCTCATTTATAACCAAAGCTATGGAAATTCATTTCTGCCTAACTATAGGGACAAAGTATATCTTGGAAAGAGGTTTTAAAATTATGGGGCCATGGCCATGTTAAACACATGTTTCTAGACAAAAAGGGGCTTCCATTATAACAAAGAGATTAGGAAAGGTAATAATATCCACCAAAAAGTACTATTCTATAGTCTTTAAAAGGTCTTAATAGCATGTGTGTGCATGTGCTAAGTCGCTTCAGTTGTGTTTCTTTGCAATCTTATGAACTGAAGCCCAACAGGCTCCTGTGTCCATGGGATGCTCCACACAAGAATACTGGAGTGAGTTGCCATGCTTTCCTCCAGGGGATCTTCCCAACCCAGGTATCAAACCCGCATCTCTTATGTCTCTTGCACTGGCAGGTGGGTTCTTTACCACTAGCCCCACCTGGGAAACCCCTTAATACCATGATCAATTATTATTCATTTTACAGATGCCTAAATTTGTAAATATGTAAAGACAAATCAAGTGATCCATTCAAAACCAGGGAGACAGCTTACCTGTGGAACTAAAACTCAGTGTCAATTCCATGCAAGTAAAATCTATCACAGCATATACATTTTTTCTAATGTTTATCTGCACAACAAATTAATGTATTCTAAGCCTCATCGGTAATCACCTTTCAGTTAAAATAAAGAACCATAAGAAGTTTCCTAAAGTTTAATGGAAGTTACAAATGAGGATTCTTTAAAATTCACATCTTGCATACTGTTCTACAAACATGTTTCTATTATCTATTTTTATTTAAAAGAATAAAAATTGCTTAGAATGAATTTTTATCACGAGAAGTTAATAGAAATATTGCCCAGGAATGTCTTATCTGTAAAAATCTCAAATCTGTCTTTTTTCTTCTTAATGAAATCACGATTGCGGGTATTAACACATCCACTGAGCTATCAACTCAGCCTTGCAGATACTTTTAGTAATCTGATTTTCTCAATGTGCCTAGCTGCTGGCTACTGCACTACTACTATTGTGTAGGAAACAAAAATATTGGTACTTCCACGTCTTTTCAAATGAAAGCTTTCACATTCCCCATCATTACTTAGGGGCTTTCATGAATGAAGATGATGTGGAAGAAAATACCCCTAGATTTATCTGGAGGGGAAAAATAGATGTTACTCAGTTGCAGACACCATTGCGATACCCTGGCACAGTAGCCACCAGCTAAGCACACTCAGAAAATGAGACTACTTTAAAAAAAAAATCATACTTTTCTAATTGTGACCAACCTAAATACACATGAGGACATTAATTAGACATTTACTAAATGTTAAGGAAATGCCAACCTTCTTGCTGGGTAATGGAATTACTTTGAACAAGACAGACCTTGCCCCTCAGTCACAAGGAAATGAAAAAATAATAATTATAGTACAAAATATCAAATGGCTAAACAAAGAGATTAATAATGAAGTAACAACACTGTGAGAGGATGAACAAGACATTGGTAGGAAACAAGGCTATGAAGGCAATATATGGCTCCTAGCCTACAGCAAATGGGCCAGGGAGAATGAAGTCAGAAATATTTAGGAGTCACACCAAAGAACATAAGAACAAATACGTTCCTAACTTAGTATACTAAAACTTGCCAAGAAGTGTTTGTGCCAGAGTAAGTCTTCTATGAAATAGTGAGTGGTCTTCTTAAACACGTCCCACAGAACTTTAGAGGGACATCAATTCTTTGAATCTACTACATATGCTTTAGAAAATTATCAGTACTTTTCAGTCTTAAGAACATACCTACAAAATACTCATTTTATCCTTGCAGTTCATTTATCAAGATGTGAGATCTAACAAGCTGCTACATGGTGATTCTTCTTCCCATTTGAGCAACTGCAGAGATTTCTAGTCAAAATTAATTTGGTATGGATTGCAAATGTACAAACAGCATGTAAACTTTAGAGTTCAACCCAAATACACACCCCCTGACCACTGGGTCAATAGAATCATCCCAATGAACATTATTGTGTCTTTTCCATCATACTCAGAAATGACATAAAGTCAATGTTTTACAGCTTTTTTTTTTTTTTAACAAAGACCTTGATATGACCCAAACTCACAGAAACTGCACATCAGGTTGATGGGTTTCTCTACCAATTCTTGTCTAGGGCCTGCAATGAGAATCTGTCATGCACTAGACTGATTATTCTGTAAGCAGCAGAAGGACTTAACACTAGTATTAAGAAGTATTTTTGCAAAAAGAGTTTAATATATTTTCACATTTCAAAAACCATAAAATTCATTTATATTTAATGATTCTGGTACATAAAATACTTTTTATAGTCTGCATTATTGCAAGATAGGTAAAAGGTTAATATAATTAATTGTTTAACACAGAAAGGTAAGAAAACTCTCCAAAGTCAGTGACTCAAATATAGATCTAGAAACTAAATGCCCTGCATCGCACAATGATGCTCTACCGAAAGATGACAGATAAACGGATGAATGCAACTGTTCAGAAAGTATTACAAACCCTATCACTCTCTTCAAAACATGTATCAAGGCAAGTTTTTTTGGTTATTCATAGCTTTTTTTTTTCTTTCAGTTTGAGATATAATTGAACTATGTATGTCTGAATTGTACAGCATTAATAATTTTACTTACATATATGAAATGTTACCATGATAAATTTAGTGAACATTCATTTTACATAGATACAAAACAAAAACAAAAAACACATTTTTTCCTTGTCATGAGAAGTCAGGATTTTATCTCAACTTTCATATGTAACACACAGCAGTGTTAATTATATTAATCATGCTTCACATTCTTAGTACTATATATCTTGTACCTGGAAGTTTGTACCTACTTACTATCTTCATCCAACTCTCCTCCTCTGGTAAAGACAACCCCACCTCTGGTAATCACAAATCTGATCTCTTTTTCTATGAGTTTGTTTGTTTGTTTTTGAAGTAAAATTGACTTAAAACACTTATGTTAGCTGCTGGTGTACAACACTGTGATTTGGTATTTTTATACATTACAAAATTATTATCACACGACAAATTTTTACAATAAACCTAATAAGCAGCAGTGAATTAGATGTACTTATATATATTCAATATATATAAAATAAAAATAACTTAAAACATTCCTCATTAAAGACAACATTTTTGGTAGAAATGCATGTTTGTTATTTTAAAATGCTTGCTTGAATGTTTTCTAAACTTGTAGAAATTTCTCCACTGGCTGATTTATCCTCTAAATTTACTTAGAACCTTATCTTTAAGGAGTCCAGATAGTTCAAGTGAGCAGTTATTTGTAATAAAAAGAAATCATGACATGTCCTACTCATGTATAATCCCTACATAGTCTCTACAACTAGGATATCTAGAAGATTTTGAAACAGAAGGAAGATGAGGACCCCAAACAAGATCTGTGTTCAGTCTGTTCATACAGCAGTAGGAAGAGAGATAAACTCCTGGACTAAGATGGTTTCTCTCCCTTTTACTGCACTGCCAATGAAAATGGTACTAGGTGGCCCACAGCTAGTTCAGGAGTGCTTTCTTCTAGTCTCCCTCCCCCTGTCCCTCCTCTAATAAGGTAACAGATATGCCCCACATCTACAAAAGGAGTGGAAACAGATAAGCTCTAACAGTATGAGATTTCTAATTTGTCTATGGGGCACAAACACATACAAACTAGACTGGTTTCATAATATTTTGTTACCTGACTTCATTTCACTAATGACAAGGTGGACCACACTTAAAAATCCCTAAAAATCAAAACCTTTTATAATTCAGTTACTTTTTTTTGGGGGAGCATCCATGTGGCTTGCAGGATCTTAGCTCCCAGAATGGAGATTGACCCAGGTCCACGACAGTGAAAGCACAGAGTCCTAACCACTGGACCACCAGGGAATTCCCTAAATTTAGAAAATTTTAAATTAAGCTAAATAAGAAAGTGCAACAGGAAATCATGTACATAGCTACAGTCTGATTAAAACATATCCACTGCAACTACATTATATGAAAGCCTGACAACTGCTCTGAAATGCTGTGTTGTAGCAACATGCCAATCTCCCATGAAAATTTTCTTGAATCTGGAATATGCAAAAAGTAAACTTACAAATACAACCCACTTCAGCATATCATTTCTTACATTTTAGGATGTCTAAACAAAAAATACTCTCCCATGACAACATACTAAGAATGAGAATATATGTGACATTTCCACTTGTCTTTACTGCTTATTATTAACACTTTCACCCAAATCCATTACCTATAGGAGTTAAAAATAAGTATTTATTTTGTAATTTTGTAGTTCTAGGAAGATCATCTATATTATTAAGTCTAAGCAGTGATTTTAGATCTTTCTTAACACTAAAAAAGTAACAAAAATAATATTTAAAAGAGACATGATGTGACCTTTATGTTGAAGATATAACTCAAAACAAGTGGGGAAACTAATCATTTTGAAAGATAACTTTTACCCATAAAAATTACAGAATATATATGAATAAAATCAGTATAAATAGTCCAAAAAAACTGGTGAAAGCACCCTAGGTAGACTTAAGTTCCCAAACTAAATTCTGACAATAAGAAAAAAATCAAAAAATATTACCCAGACCAAAACATTTTAGGGAGCTTTAAAAAAATAACTATAATATTAAAACTTGTCACCTTCTTCTGAAGACATAAAATACACATTTAATACTTTCAAAAGTACTACCAACATTTAATACTTTCAAAAGCATCTACCATCCAACTAAAAACACAAAGGTTCTCCTGTTCTATATTTTAATAGACCTTTTTCTATTCTTAGCCTCTTCCATATATGGTCAATTTCACTAACTCTACTTCATGATTTCCCACCTTCATCACAATCCATTTCCACCTTTGTGCTCCAATCTTGATACTGTATGTAAGAAAAGTATGATGCACACTCAAGAGGCCCATATTCTTCAATAAAACTTTTAAGTGTGCCCAGAAGTCATTTGCATATTACTTAGACCATCACTAATGTAAAACTCAGAAGCCCTTAGTGTACATTCATTCATACCTGTGCTCTAGTCATATACATATCCTCAGAAAGCAAATACCACTTCAGACATCAAAATTCCCTTAATGCTGTCTCACTTTACCATCCTACCATCTTCACAAGGCTGACACACTGGACTACAAATGAGTCTTCCTAGGTGTTACCATCCCAACCCAAGAAACAGAAATAGCAAAACATCAAAAGTTAGTTAACAGGATTTCTCAGGAGCACAAGGAAAGAGACAAACAGGGAAGCAGCAGTCTCCTAACAACCAACTTCACCACACCTCCCGAATTACCCTTTATTTCCACCTCTGCAAAAACTCAATTTTTCCACTAAAATTATCTGATCTAATGAATCAAAGCCTGCTCATCTCTTCTACTCCTTTTCTTTCAGCCAGAAAGCCCTCACCTCCAGTAGGAAGAAAAGTATTAAGTAGAAATGACAAAGGGGCAGCAAATGATTCCTTCCCTTCCCATGCCTTCTTTCCCAAGAGAGTCAGTTATCACCTCCTCCCACCCTCCCTCCAGCTTTTCCTCTTCCCTCACTGAGATACCTTTCAGAGACTACCTATACCCCAGTGTCCCAAATTAACACTTCACCATCTCATCCCTTTAAAACGGTTACAAAACCAACAGAAAGTTCATATCTTCGCTATTCCTTTATTTCAAGGGTCCCAACAATATTTCCACCATACTACTCCAGATATCAGAAACAAGCCACTCACCAATAATCCTACACGGCAATCCTCAGTAGTTACAAAACTCTTTCTTTCCACTACCCGTTTCATTATTGCAATACCTGCATCTAAAAATCCCTTGGTGCTGCCGGTATACCCCTTTCAGCCTGTCCTCCAATAATATTAGATACTCGAGTAGTCCTTTCAACCCCCAGTCAAACTTACAAAACCTTACTTTTCCCAACCCCTAATGGTATTTAAAAATCATCAGCTCTCTTGGCACTATCAACTCCTCAATAATAGCATCCCTTAATAGGCTTATCAAATTCCTAATAATTCCCAAAACACTTCAGTGTCCACAAATCCCTATCCACTACCGTATTTTAATTCAATATTCTTGAACCCTTAGAACTCATCAGTAATCGCTCTAAAGCCCTTAATGTCCCTACTCTCCTTTTCTCCCTTCATGCTTCCAAAAGGTCCCCAATACTCCGCTTCTAGATCGTTTAGTCCCGGAATAATATTGTTTGTAAAACCCTTGATATCCTGCTACTCCCTTCAAGATCCCGATATTCTAAAATCCCTCAAGAGCCCCGATTACTCTCTCAGTTCTAAAAGAGCAGTATTTTAAATTCCCTCACTTCCCGCTACCCTTTTGAGCACCCCAAAATGTGTATTTCAAAAGCCCTCGCTGTCCTCCCCGCCTCCCCCCCCCCCCGCCCAGTTCCCAGAGCCACACCGCCTCTACGTCCCTTGCTCTCCTCCCCCCACCCCCCCACAATGGTGATAGTACTACAGAGAAGACGTCGCCAGGACCTCCCGACCGCTGCCCCTCCGCTCCGCCCTCCCCCACGCCGCTTCCCCTCCCCCCACGCCCCCGCGGGCCCCCAACGCCCACGTTCGCCAGCCCCGGCCCAGCCTGCCTCACTCACATCGGCTCCAGTAACTTGGCCAGCCAGGACTTGAGGGCATCCACATCCTCTATGAGCATGGTGCAGGGAAGGCGGGCTCGGCCGCCGCTCTTGTTCGGGCCTGCCGCGAGTCGCCCCCCGCCGCCTCCTCACGCCTTCTTCACAGCTCCGGGTGCCTCAGCCCACCGGGCATCTTAGAGGACTTCAATCTACTCCCCCGGCCGGGGCCTAACAGGAACTAACCCAAGAGCCCTCGCTCAACCTAGCCCGACGGCACAGGAGAGGGGGGAGATAGCGTCGAGTGGCGAGCGCTGGAACCAATAGGAAAGAGAGGGCCTGCGCGCAAAGCCAATGAAAAGGCTCGTTCGGCCCGCCCGCCGGTCGTACCCAGTAAATGAGGAGGGATTTAGCAAGGTAGGTAGAGAGCTTACGTGAACTCCTGGTGCAAGATGGTATCTTAGAGAAGGTGCTGTGGCTCTTAAAGGGGCCGCGGCACTTTTTTTTTTTTTTTTTAACCACGCCGCCGCCCGCCGCGGAAAACCGGTGTCTGCTGCTGGGAGTGCCTGGGGGAACCCGGTGAGCCCCTCAGCCTGGTTCCTTCCTCCCGTTTTTTTCCTGGAAACACACACTAGTGTCCCGAAATGACTCAGCTGTAGTAAATCTGCAACATAACGTGCAATACGTTCACGTTCGACACTGTGCACAGAACGCAAAATTTTACTTTTTTCCCCTCACACGCTCTTTTTGCTCGGCACGCATGCTGGTATCTTTTGCTGCTGTGCTTAAATTATGCACAATGCTATGGCAACCCTTCCTTGGACTCCAATAATCGTCATTTTAAAAACGTGGCGCAACGGTTGCAAAAGACAGAAGCCATTTCAATTTTATCAGTATTTTTAGTATATTCTCTATAAGGGAGAAAAGGGATTCCATTTTTTAAAAAATTCTCTTTTCATTGCTTCTCTAAAGTTCGATGGGAATTTTGTGCAGGGAAGATGTTGGTCAGCAAAAAAGTTTTTTAAAATAATATTTAAAAAATGGAAATCACTGAAATTGGCAAATTGGTTTGTACCAGATGAAAAATTCCCTTTTGGAGTTTTGAAATGACTGGCTTGGCACTGGTGTTAGAATGTTTATTCAACAACGATTACTGAGCACCTGCTATACACCAGCACTGTGTAAGGCACTGGCATTCCAGTGGTGAGCAAAACAAACAGTCCTTCCTCCTAGAAAGCCGGACAGTTTATGAGATTATGCATTGTAATCATAACATTATGAAAAATACCTGATGAGCATACACCTCATATAAAAGAGATGGGTCAACCCAAAATAAGCAGGCAGACTGTAATATATATATATGTAGCAGGTGTAGGCAAATTTTTTTCTGTAAAAGGCTCAGTTCAGTTCAGTTCAGTCGCTCAGTTGTGTCCGACTCTTTGCGACCCCATGAATTGGAGCACGCCAGGCCTCCCTGTCCATCACCAACTCCCGGAGTTCACTCAAACTCACGGTGCATCGAGCTGGTGATGCCATCCAGCCAACTCATCCTCTGTCGTCCCCTTCTCCTCCTGCCCTCAATCCCTCCCAGCATGAGTCTTTTCCAATGAGTCAACTCTTCGTAAAAGGCTAGACAGCAAATATTTTTTGGTTTTGGGGGCTATGAGGTCTCTGACAACTACTCAACTATGCCCTCTTGGCATGAAATAGGTCATAGGTAATATGGAAACAAATCAACTGTGACTGTGTTCCAATAAAAGGTGTATGAAAATTTCAATGTGAGAGAGTTTTCATGTGTCACAACATGTTATTGATTTTTTTTCTCCAACCATTTAAAAGTGTAAAAGTTATTGTTACCTTACAGGTGTCCAGGAACAGGTGCCAACATGGTCTGGCTTGCAGGCTAGTTTGTGGACCCCCTACATGTGTGTGCACCCAACTCTTTGCAACCCTGTGGACCCTAGCCCACCAGGCTCCTCTCTCCATGGGATTCTCCAGGCAAGAATACTGGAGTGAGTTGCCATTTCCTCCTCCAGGGGACCTTCCTGACCCAGGGATAGAAGCCACGTCTCCTGTGTCCCCTTCATTGGCAGGCGAATCTTTACCCCTGAACCACTTAGGAAGTGAGGTGGCATTAGTGGTAAAGAACCTGCCTGCCAGTGCAGGAGAAGTAAGAAACCTGGGTTCCATCTGTGGGTAGGGAAGGTCTCCTGGAGGAGGAAATGGCAACCCACTAAAGTATTCAGTTCAGTTCAGTTTAGTTCAGCGGCTCAGTTGTGTCTGACTCTGCCACCCCATAGTCTGCAGCACGCCAGGCTTCCCTGTCCATCACCAACTCCCAGAGCTTACTCAAACTCATGTCCATCTAGTAGGTGATACCATCCAACCATCTCATCCTCTATGGTCCCTTTCTCTCGCGTTCAATCATTCCCAGCGTCAGGGTCTTTTCTAGTGAGTCAGTTCTTCACATCAGGTGGCCAAAGTAACGAAGTTTCAGCTTCATCATCAGTCCTTCCAGTGAATATTCAGGACTGACTTTCTTTAGGATAGACTGGTTGGATCTCCATGCAGTCCAAGGGACTCTCAAGACTCTTCTCCAACACCACAGTTCAAAAGCATCAGTTCTTCGGTGCTCAGGTTTCTTTATAGTCCAACTCTCACATCCATACATGACTACTGGAAAAACCACAGCTTTGACTAGACAGACCTTTGTTGGCAAAGTAATGTCTCTGCTTTTGAATATGCTGTCTACGTTGGTCACAGCTTTTTTTCCAAGGTGCAAGTGTCTTTTAATTTCATGGCTGCAATCACCATCTGCAGTGATTTTGGAGCCCACAAAAATAAAATCTCTCACTGTTTCCCCATCTATTTGCCATGAAGTGATGGGACCAGATGCCATGATCTTAGTTTTCTGAATGTTGAGTTTTAAGCCAATTTTTTCACTCTCCTCTTTGACTTTCATCAAAAGGCTCTTTAGTTCTTCGCTTTCTGCCATAAGGGTGATGTCATCTGTATATCTGAGGTTATTGATACTTCTTCTGGCTGTCTTGATTCCAGCTTGTGCTTCATCCAGCCCTGCATTTCGCATGTTGTACACTGCATGTAAATTACATAAGCAGGGTGACAATATAC
Source organism: Bos mutus (assembly GCF_027580195.1). Taxonomy (NCBI): domain Eukaryota; kingdom Metazoa; phylum Chordata; class Mammalia; order Artiodactyla; family Bovidae; genus Bos; species Bos mutus. The sequence goes on along the minus strand of NC_091623.1, from coordinate 97,130,443 downwards.
ATCCTTGAGGTACTCCTTTCCCAATTTGGAACCAGTCTGTTGTTCCATGTTCTGACTGTTGCCTGCATACAGATTTCTCAGGAGGCAGGTAAGGTGGTCTGGTATTCCCATCTCTTTAAGAATTTTCCAGTTTGTGGTGATCCACACAGTCAAAGGCTTTGGCGTAGTCAATAAAGCAGAAGTAGATGTTTTTATCCTTATCTGTCAGAGGGCAGACAGGATGAAAATCACAATCACAGAAAATGTCAGTATTCTTGCCTGGGAAATCCCCTGGCAGGCTACAGTCCATGGGATTGCAGTCAGTCAGACACAAGTGAAGCACACACACATGCACCTGGGAAGCCCGGACCCCTTACGTAGCGAACTAATAGGTGAAAGTAAAAGCGAAACACACTTAGAAATTACCTAGTGAACTTCCGTCACTGTCAGCTCCTCCCCAGCTTTGCAGCTGAGTCAAGTCCACAGAGACGAAGTAACATCTGGATCTTCTAACAGCAAGCCCAGAGCTTTGACACATTCAGCTGTTGCCTTTTCTTCTCTCTCTCCTCCTCTTCTTGCTTTATCCTTATCCTCATTTTCCCTTCACTTCTTTCCCCTGCAGAGATGAAGTATTACCCACAAATGATAGATATTTTAAAAAGAGAAATGTAAAAGTGATTTGCTTAGGCCTGCAGCTAGGCAAGAACTTGATAGCATGATTGATATGGAATAGGAAATGCCTTTTTCACAATAAATCACTCTGCTGCCAGAATTTCAAAGTACTTTTCAAATGTAATATTTATAGAACAAATTTTCAAGCCTTACTTCAGAGGTGAGGGTGCCAAGATACTGGCTTTCTAGTGGCCGAGGGCATCATTTAATCAAGACTATTACAGGGAATAAAACAGACATGATTACGATAGTCATATTTGGGTTTGCGGACCATGGATAGTTTTTTCCTTTTCCCTATTTTTTCAAGTTATGATGTCATTACTTTTCTAAACTGAGTAGGATAGCATTTTGGATAGATATAAGCTCAGTATTTGAATGTAGATGTGAAACTCCAAACCATACCTTGAGAAAGTGGCATCTATGGAAGAGTCGCTTTTCCAGAAGTGGAATACAATACGATGAATCCCACTCTCAAGCCTCGCTCACTCCATTTCCTAGATAGTTGGTTCAGATTTGGTCTGTAGCCATGGTCCAGAATTTTCCTTATACTTTATTTGTTGTATGCATAGAACTGACTCATCTGAAGTCCATGAATGAATGAGGTACTGATTTCAGTCATTCAGTTATTGGGCTACCCTGAAGACAGTGCATACACATATGTACTATTTCAACATAACCTATATTAAGTGCTGTGCAAGGTACCAGATTCTGTGTGCTGGGCTAGGGCAGAAACATAAGTTTGAAGAGTTATATCCATTCACTGGAGAAGGCAATGGCAAGCCACTCCAGTACTCTTGCCTGGAAAATCCCATGGATGGAGGAGCCTGGTAGGCTGCAGTCCATGGGGTTGTGAAGAGTCGGACACGACTGAGCGACTTCACTTTCACTTTTCACTTTCATGCATTGGAGAAGGAAATGACAACTCACTCCAGTGTTCTTGCCTGGAGAATCCCAGGGACGGCGGAGCCTGGTGGGCTGTCTATGGGGTCGCACAGAGTCGGACAGGACTGAAGCAACTTAGCAGCAGCAGCATCCATTCACTGCCTTTGGGGAGCTCAGATTCTGGTGGTCTGATATTCAGGCATTGGAAATAATAACCAAACCCAAGGTTGTTGAATACTTACTCTCTGCTGGCCCCATGCTAAATATCTCACTGTATTGTTGCCTATCTGGCTCAGAGTAGCCCTGTATAGTAAACAATATTCATAGTCAAGAAAATTGCATCCCAGAAAGGTCATGAAGCTGGAGTGAAGAGGCCCAGCCCTGACCATGTGTGTTAGATTCCAAACCCCACACCTGTAACCTTCACTTAATCACCTCACTGGCAAACACTGAAATATGAGGTTCATTCAGCAAATACATATTGAACCCATTACCATATCTTAGGCACTGCTCTTGGATAATACAGAGTGAAACTGATTTCAAATAAATGTTCTTTCCTTAGTTAAGGTGGATGTTAACATGAATACTTAACAAATATTGACTTTTCTCTCAGTTTATTTGCACAGAGGAGAAAGAAAGAAATCAAAGGAAAAAAGAGATTATTAACATGGGACATTGAAAAGAGAGAGTGACTACAAGAAGAAAAGACATGCTTATTCTGACCAAGTTCTCTTCCTAGGCTTGAGGGCAACTGTGTGTTCTTTCTCCACCAGGAAGAGCTGTCAGTGGGTGATTTCGCACAAGTGTTGACAGGGATAGACAGGCTTTGCAAAATCAGATTGTGTTGTGCCTACTTTGGGGCAGGAAGGCTGGGGAAGGGGGATTGGTCCTTATTCTCCAACCTATAAGAATGTCCCAGATGGCAATAAGAGAAGTGGAGAGTCATCTTTGAATTTTCTCTGTGACATTTACAATGATAATAGACTTCCTTTACATGCGCTAACTGTTAAACTTTGGTGGAATTTCAAACTAGAAAGCTCATGCTTACTAACAGACCCTGTCATGTCTGTATATTTGTAAATAATCAGCTAATTGAACAGCACACCCATCAAAATGTCAGTCTCTCCTAAGTTTAGGTCCCCTGCAGCAGCCCATCTGGCTCAGAGATAAGTTGCTTTAATAAAAGTCTTTCGAATCTTCCTTATACAAAGTCCAGGTGAGTGGGCGGCCAAACTGCCAGTCAATCAGAATAGCCTCTTGGTAATGGAAATGTAGATTGTTTTCCTAGGAGAACTATGTTAAAAGGTTTTGTTTGTTTGTTTGTTTGTTTGTTTAGAAAGTTGCTTCTCTCTAAATACCTGTAAGATTGGCTAATATATATATATATAAGAAAAACCTGGCAATGCTGAATGCCAATAAGGATGCAGAGAAACCGGATCATTCATATTTTGCTGATATAATGTAAAACGGTACAGCTACTTAGAAAAACACTTTGGTATTTTCTCTAAAAACTAAACATGCAACTGCCATATGACCCAACAATTACACTTCTGGGCATTTATCCCAGAGAAATGGAAACTTATGTTTACGCTGAAAAACCTGTACTCAAATGTTTAGAGCAGCTTTATTTATAATAGCCCCAAACAAGAATCAGTTCAGATGACCTTAAACAGGTGAATGGTTAAACTCTATGATATAACATACCATGGAATGGGACTCCTCGCTTCCCTCCAGCAAGGAAGGAACTGTTAATACATGCAACAATTTGGATGAATTATGCTGAATGAGGAAAAAAATGCAATACAATATGTAACCCATCCCCAGAGGTTACATATTGTGTGGTTCCATTTATATAACAGAGGACAGAGATGGGGGTGTGAAGGGAAAGTGGCTATGAGTTTTTAGATTAATGAGTTAATTTTTGGCTGCACTGGGTCGTCATTGCTGCATCCCGGCCGAGAGCGGAGGCAACTCTCTAGCTGAGGTCTGTGGGCTTCCCACTGCCATGGCATCTCCTGTTGCAGAACATGAGCTCTAGGGAGTGCACGCTCAGTAGTTGTGGGGCACTGGCTTAGTTGCCTGTGACATATGGGATCTAAATTCCCCAACCAGGGATCAAACCCATGTCCCCTGAATAGGTAGACAGATTCTTAACCATTGAACTACCAGATTAGCCCCATGAGTGTGATTTTAATATTTTTTTAAAATTTTAATTTTATTTATTTATTTGGCTGTGCTGGGTCTTAGTTGCAGCATGTGGGATCTAGTTCCCCAACCAGGGATTGAACCGAGGTCCCCTGCATTGAGAGTATAGCATCTTAGCCACTGGGCCACCAAGGGAGTCCCATGACTGTGGTTTTAAAAAGGCAACATGAGGGATCCTTGTGGAGCTGGAACTGCTCTGTATCTTGACTACCAGGATGGGTACAGGGAACTACAGGTATGATAATGCTGTAAAGAATTTTGCGCACACACACACACACAGATGTGCACAAATGATTACATATAAAATGTGTCAATATCAATATTCTGATTATGATATACCATAGTTTTGCAAATGTTACCATCGAGGGCAATTAGGACAAGTGTGCAAAAGTTCTCTCTGTATTATTTCTTACAACTGCTTATGATACTACAATTATCTCAATTTTTTAAAAAGTTGCTTCACATGGAGAGAGCCATGTCAACAGGGAGGAAAGGTTGAAAGTGGCATCTCTGGATGTGTGGACCAGAATTAGTTCATGTGCTATTCTCCAAGAGTTTCACAGGGGCCTCAGTCTGCCATCCTTCCTTGCAGATTAGAAAAACATCCAGGAAAAATATGGGAAGCATTACAGCAATAATAGTGACTTTATTTTTTCAAGCAGGAAATAGCAACAGTAGACTGACTCTAATTCCCTCTGGTTATCTCTCTGATATTGGAAGACAACTGCCCTCTCTTCCTTGGGTTGAAGAAGCCCTTTGGGATTTGGACACAGCAAGTAATAATAACTCATACTCCTTGTGTGCTAGGTACTCTGCCAACCAACTTTGCATGTATTAGCCTCTTTTGGTTCCTGGATTTGGCCTTTCTTCCAAGAAATATTGATTGACAACCTATTGTAAGCAAAGCGCTGTAATAGGCCTTGGTTCAGTGAAGAAAATATGCATTGTCCTGGAGATCTGTTTTAGCATCAGGAGAATGGTGGCAAGTAAACAACTATATCATATAGCCAGATACATTCTATAAAGAAATAAAGCAAAGTTAGGGGCAAGAGAGTGATGGAGCAGTTAAAAGGACTGAGCAGTGATCTGAAAGCAGTGGTCTGACAGTTTGAGGAAAGGAGGAAAGCAATGGGATGAGCCGAGAAGAAAATAATGGTTGAAGAGATTAAAGGGGTAGTAAGAAGCCAGATCATTTGTTGGTCATGGTAAGAACTTTGAATTTTTGTTCTGAGTGAGACTGCAAGACACTGAAGGTTTTAAACAGAGGAATCAAATTATATGATTTAATGTTTTATTTTTAAACACTAGCTATGATTATGGCTATGGCTGCCTCATGGTTATCAAACTGGAGCAGACATAAGTGAAGGAAGGGAAACCAGTTAGGAAGGAATAATCCAAGTGAGAGATGATGTTGGTTTGGACCAGACTAGCACTGAAAGAGAGAGTAAGAAGTTAAATTCTGGATGTATCTTAAAGGTAGAGTCAAGGAGTTTTACTGACAGAATAATTGTTGGTGTGAAACACAAAGAGAAGTCAAGGATAAAACCAAGGTGCTTGGCCTGAAGTGGGGAAAATGAAGGAGGAGCAGATTTAGAGACTGGCTGGTAAATCATGAATTCAGTTTGGGGCGCGAATTAGACATTGTCTTAGACATTAGACATGGTGGTGGCCATTCTCCAAGATGGCTGCCAACTATCCTCAACTTGTAAGGATCACGCTCATGTGTCCTTTGCTCCCACACTGGATCAGGGCTTCTCTGTATGATCAACAGAATACATTGAAATGACAGTCCTTTCCATCTAAGTCTAGGATAAGAGGTATTGTAGCTCCTATTTTGGACCTCTTGTTCTGGGGAAAGCCAGTCACATGTCCAAAGGCACTCAATTAACCCTTTGGAGAGGCCCAGATTGAGAGGAACTGAGACTTCTTACCAACAGCCAGGACTAACTTTCTAGCCTTGTGAGTGAGCCATGGTAGAAGTAGATCTTCCAGCCCCAGTCACACCTTCAGACAACCACAGCCCTGGTCAGCATGTGACTGCATTTTCATGAAAGCCCCCAAACCAGAACCATTTGGTCAAGCTGCTTCCAAACTTCTGACCCACAGAAACTGTGAGTGATAATAAATGGTTATTGTTGGGAATTCCCTGGCAGTTCAGTGGTTCGGACTCTACACTTTCACTGCTGAGGGTATGGGTTTGATCCCTGGTAGGGGAATTAAGATCCTGCAAGCCATGCAGCATGACCAAAAGTTAAAAAAAGTCATTTTAAGCCCCTGAATTTGGGTTAATTTCAATGGCACCCCACTCCAGTACTCTTGCCTGGAAAATCCCATGGATGGAGGAGCCTGGTAGGTTGCAGTCCATGGAGTCGCTAAGAGTCGAACATGACTGAGCAACTTCACTTTCACTTTTCACTTTCATGCATTGGAGAAGGAAATGGCAACCCACTCCAGTGTTCTTGCTTGGAGAATCCCAGGGACAGGGGAGCCTGTTGGGCTGCTGTCTATGGGGTCGCACAGAGTTGGACACGACTGAAGCGACTTAGCAGCAGCAGCAGCAGCTTAGGCAAGACACATAATATAAAAACCCAAGTGGAGGGAGTTCCCTGGTGACCTAGTGGTTAGGTTCTGGGCTTTTACTGCCATGGCCTGAGTTCAGTCCCTGGCTAAGGGACTGAGATCCTACAAGATGCAGAGTGTGGGGAAAAAAATCCAAGTGGAAACACCAAGTAGACAGTTGAGTCTAAGAGTCTGAAGTTCATGAGAGGTTGGGCCTGGTGTTTAAAACGGTGGATCCATCAACATCATAAAGTGTGTTGAAAATCATGGGCCTGGAAAAGATCATCTAGGAATTTAGTGTATCTAGAAAGAAAGGCCGTTAGGGCATACTACTATTTACAAGGAAAGGGACTAATATGCAGTAAATTGAGAAGACTTGGCCAGCGATGAAGGAGAATAGAGAAATAAGAAATGTGCCTCAGGAAAGATGGAGTTTTCAACTATGTCATGTAGTTCTTGCATCAAGTAAGATGTTGTTGTTGTTGTTGTTTAGTTGCTAAGTAGAGGCTGACTCTTTTGTGATTCCATGGACTGTAGCCCACCAGGCTCCTCTGTCCATGGGATATCCCAGATAAGAATACTGGAGTGGGTGGCCATTTCCTTCTCCATCAGGTAGGATGAGGACATAGAATTGACCATCAGATTTGGCAATATGAATGAGGAGGTTATTGGTGATCTGAACAATTCCATGGAATGGAGGAGGTGAACACACAATTGGAAAGAGTTTGGGAGAGAAAGAGAAGAGAGGAATTGGAGATAGTATGACAGTTCTCTTGAAGAGTTTTATTGTAAAAGGGAGTAGAACAATGAGGGTATCAAAAGATATGATGGGATAGGGAGGATTTATTTATATTTTGTTCTGTTTTTCTTTTGCTTGTGTTAGGTTAGAAATGTATGAAGGTAGATGGGTGTGATCTGGTGGGGAAAGAAAATTTGATGATGTGGAAGGTGAAGTGGGCAACTGCGGGAATAAAATCTCTTAGTAGGAAAAGACAATGAGATTTAGTGTACAAATGGAGTTTAGGTCTTAATAGGAGCCCTGATTATTCATGATAAGTAGAAAACAGAGCTCATGATAAGGGGCGGAGGTATAATGGTAGATGTAGTAAAAGAAACTCATGGGAGTTCTTTACAGTTTGCTTCTATGTTTTCAGTGAACTAGGAAGGAAGCATCAGTTGAATGTGAGGAAGGGGTGCTGGATGCTTGAGAAGAGAGGTGTGAGGACAAAGCATCTTAGGTTTCTCAAACATTTCAAGCTCCTTCTTACCTCAGGGCCTTTGTATTTGCTGGCCCTTTTGCCTGGAACTTAAAAAACAATTTTTTTTTCCAGTTTTATTGAGATATAATTGACATGACATGTGTGTGTGCTCAGCTGTGTCTGACTCTTTGTGATCCTATGGACTGTAGCAGGCCAGGCTCTTCTGTCCATAGGATTTTTCAGGCAAGAATACTGGAGTGGGTTGCCATTCCCCCCTGCAGGAGATCCCCCCGACCCAGGGACTGAACCCACATCTCCTTCGTCTCCTGTATTGGCAGGCAGTTTCTTTACTGCTGACCCTCCTGGGAAGCCAAGTCTGGAACTCTTTTCCACACATCTTTTTTCTTTTTGGCTGTGTTAGGTTTTAGTTGCAACATGAGGGATTTTTGTTGAGGTGCGTGGACTCTCTTGCTGTGCCACATGGGATCAGTAGTTGTGGCACAAGTGCTTAGCTGTCCTGTGGCCTGTGGGATCTTAGTTCCCCAACCAGGGATCTGGGATCTTAGTTCCTGGACCAGGAATCAAACTTGTGTCCCCTGCATTCAAGGTGGAGTCTTAACCAGTGGACCACCAAGGAAGTCCCTCCACACATCTTTTTATGGTTGACTTTTTCTTGTCAGCTCAAATATCACCTCCTTAGGAAGACTTTCTCTGACCATCCATCTAAATTAACACTACATTTCTCTTAGTGTTATTATTATTAGTGTTATAGTTATTCTCTGCTACATAATCCTGTTTTATTTTCATAGCATTTTTCATGGTCTGAAACTTTTTCATGAGTTTATTTTCTTTACCTCATCCTAACTAGAATTTTCATGAGGTCAAGGATTTTGTCTTCCTTGTTTGCATTGTATCTTTAGTGCTGAAAACAAAACCTGGTATATAATAGATGTGCAATAAATATTGATGAATAACTAATATAATCATGAAAACAATATTGCTAGGTAAGTACTCGGAGAAGGCAATGGCACCCCACTCCAGTACTCTTGCCTGGAAAATCCCATGGACGGAGGAGCCATGAGGTCGCTAAGAGTCGGACACGACTGAGCGACTTCACTTTCACTTTTCACTTTCATGCATTGGAGAAGGAAATGGCTACCTACTCCAGTGTTCTTGCCTGGAGAATCCCAGGGACTGGGCAGCCTGGTGTGCTGCTGTCTCTGGGGTCGCACAGAGTCGGACACGACTGAAGCGACTTAGCAGCAGTAGCAGCAGGTAAATACTATTATTGTTGCTATGTTATGGGCCTAGGCAGATCAAGTGATTTGCCCAAGGTCATACAGCAAATTTGGAATGGGGGTGTGCTTGATTCAAAGTCAGGCAACCTGGCATTAGAGCCCACATTTTCAGACGCTACCTCGAATGGCATCTAGAGGAAGATACTGACTTCTGGCTGCATGGAAAATGGGGGCCTGGCTAATTACTAGCGAAAAAAGGTAAGACCATGATTGTGCTCCTAATTTACATATTTGAACTTAGGGCTTCCCAGGTAGCTCAAACATATAGAATTTGCTTGCAATTTGACAGATCTGGGTTTGATCCTTGGGTTCCATGGAGAAGGACATGGCAACTCACTCCAGTATTATATTTAGACCAGTCTGATTTCACTGATACTGTAAAAATAGGAATCCCAAATGTAGTAAATGCACCAGCTAAATTTTAAAAATATAGTCACTGAAATTTGAAACTGTGTAATAAGTGATTGGCTGTCTTTACTTGCTCGTTTTTTCCTTCTCCCTTTCTTTCTTCTTTTCCATCTGTCTATCCTTCCCTCTTTCCTTCTATTGCATGTATGCATGTATGTGTGGCTGCCCTGGGTCTCTGTCGCTGTGCATGGGCTTTCTCCAGCTGCGGTGCTCAGGCTTCTCATTGTGGTACTTCTCTCATGGAGCATGGACTCTAGGCACGCAAGCTTCAGTGGTTGTGGCCCACCAACTTAGTTGCCCCGAGGTATGGGGGATCTTCCTAGACCAGGGATCGAATCCGTGTCCCCTGTGCTGCCAGGCAGATTCTTAACCCCTGGACCACCTGGGAAATCCCATTCCTTCTATTTCTGGAGGCCCTTGGACTGCTCCACCATGGTTATGGAAATGCTGGTAGCAGTTTGGATAGGCAGGTTATTTAGGAATCACAGGCAGTGTTTTGATGACTCAGGTGTCACATTTCCCATATGACCCTGTGACACCCTGGCAATGCTCTGTGGAATGTTGACAAGAACAGGCTGAGGCATGTGGATCCTGAGTCTGCAGTGGGATGACATGAATGAGTGACTTCCAAGTCCTAAGAATTACCAGTATCACCGCTTTAGGAGAAATCTAGGCAACAGGGGCTTCTCAAAACTTTGGTACCTGGAAGTGCAACTTCTCTAATTTGGTTACATTTGTCTTCTTAATTAATATGGCTAGTTGTTCCTAGCTCATGTCAGTCAGATTCAGAATTCCATTTAACTGAATGACTATCTTAGTTCATTTGGGCTGTTATAACCAAATACCATAGATTGGGAGGCCTATAAACAGCAGAAAATTTCTCATGGTTCTGAAGACTGAAAGCCTGAGGGCAGGGTGCCAGCATGCCAGGTGAGGGCCCTCTTCATGTAGAACACTTCTGTTTGTATCATCACAAGGTGGAAGAGGGTAGGGAGCTTGTGGGCTCTCCTGTATAAGAACATTGCATGCGTGCATGCTAAGTCACTTCAGTCGTGTCCTGTTGTTTGTGATGCCATGGACTGTAGCCCTTCAGGCTCCTCTGTCCATGAGATTCTCCAGGCAAGAATACTGGAGTGGGTTGCCATTTACTTCTCCAGGGGAATCTTCCAGGGATCAAACCCATGTCTCTTCTGTCTCCTACATTGGCAGGCAGGTTCTTTACTACCAGTGCCACCTGGGAATCACATATAAGCACATTAATCCCTTCAAAAGGGCTTCATCCTTCTAACCTAAGCACCTCATAAATCTTAATACTATCACATTGAGCATTCAGATTTCAACATATGAATTTTGTGAGGACCCAAACATTCAGACCATGACAATGATCAAACTGGCTTCCAGTCAACCACTTTTCTTTCTCTATAATCTTTCTTGAGCACTTAGATCATAAACCACACTAATCACCTTCTTCGATATAAGTCATTTTAGTTTCACAGCAAGCATAGGAAGTAGGTTCTATCATTACACACACACGTGTGAGGACCTGGAGTCCCAGGGTTGAAGGAGCGGAGCTAGCACAGGACAAAGCTCCAAGTCAGACCTAGACGTCTTACTCAAAAGCTTGTGAGCACCATACACATACATACACTTTCTCTGTTGCCCATTAACTGTTGGAAATTGGACACAGTGCAACCCCGGGATCAGCTAAAGTCCATAAATCCTAGATTATCTTTCCTTCTCTTTATATTAATCACCTAGACTATAAAAAATAATCAGTCCATCATTCAGGAAACATAAAAGTAAAAGCAGAACACTAATGTCAGAAAACAAAATCATTTAAAAACAAAGGATGAGGGCCTTCCTTAACAGTCCAGTGGCTAAGACTTAGCTCTCCCAATGCAGGGGATGTGGGTTTGATCCCTGGTGGCAGAACTGAGATCCCACAGGACATCAGATAATGCCCAAATAAATAAATACATTAAATAGCCTAAAGAAAAAAAAAAGGTGTCTAATAGGGTAGGGAAGTGACAACCATATTTATTGCATGCCACATTTGTGAGACAGAAGTGTGAAAATAAATGCCCACAATTCCTTCCTTGGCCCGTGTCATATAAAGGTTGGGAAGTTAGGTAAATAAGCATGAAAAACAAATATAAAGGGACTCAGAGACAAGCCAAAATTAATTATAGTTTTATGGATCTCAATTTAGAAATGCTGACTCAATTGAATCCAGTAGAATGACCAGTGAGATGGATTTGGAAAACAAAACAAAATGAAATGAGCTCTGTTGTGGAATTTTAAAGAATGAGTGCAAATGATCTGACAGTTGGTGAAGGTATACCACACAATTATATGGTGATAACTAGCTCAGTCAGGCTAGGAAAGAGATTTATCATGGACTGCAGGCAAGCTTTTTCTATTTTAATCAGATTAGTGTTTATAGACCAATTTTCCTAAAATAATAATAAAAATATCTGATATTTTAAAGTGTTTTACTATATGCTGGGCATATATATATATATGTATATATATACATATATGTATATATACACACACACACACACACTATATGCTGGGCATATATATATATATATATATATATATACACACACACACACACACACAGGGTTTATATCTATATACATATTATTTCTTTAATCTTCATAGCAATCCTGTGAGGTGCTTCCTATTATTACCTTTAAACCAGACTGGTTAATTGAACTGCCTGAGGTCACCCAGCTAATAAATGATGAACTTGGTTTGATTCACAGCCTGAGCTCTTAACCACTCTGCTACCTTTCTAATTTCATTTATCTAGAGAGGGTATTCCACATAGCAGAACAAAGAATGGATGGGTGTGTGTGTGTGTGTGTGCGCACGCACTCAGTCATATCTGACTCTGTGACCCCATGGACTGTAGCCCACCAGGTTCCTCTGTCCATGGAATTTTCCAGGCAAGAATACTGGAGTGGGTTGTCATTTCCTTTTCCAGGGGATCTTCCCAACCCAGGGATTGAACTAGCTTCTCTTGCATCTCCTCCATTGGCAGGCAAATTCTTTACCCCTGTGCCACTTGGGAAACTCAAAGAATGAACACTTCCCATTCAAAAAGCCATATTATCAAGTTGTGGCAATTTTCATTTTCTAGATATTTCTGGACTCTGTTTACTTTTCTTCACCTTGATTGTCACCACTATAGTCTGAACTACTATCACCTCTCACCTGGACAATTGCAACAGCCTTCTGCTTCCACTTTTTATTCCTTTCAACCCTTCTTCAGAAAGATCTTTATGAAACACAAATAGGACCATGCCCCTTCCTCACTTAAAACACTTACTTCCATGGCCTCCCATTGCTTCAGTGTTTGCCTCTTCCACTAGAAAGAGGTGACAGCGCCTGTCTTGTTCAAGTGTTGTATCTCCAGCATCTAGGACAGTGCATTGGTTATACTATAAGTGAATTAATTTTTTGTTGAATGAATGAAAACCAATGACTCTTGAAAAAATATCACTTAGATAAGAAAGTTAACAAGGATGCAGTTGGATGCGTGGAGGTAGGTTTTTCATAATTTTCACAATTTTCTATCACACAATTACTTATTTATTTTCTTCTTTAATGGTTCTCACCCTTTAGACTGTAAGCTCCATGAAGGCAGGGGCCATGTCTTTCTCCTTACTATATCCTACCTCTATGTCATGTTCATAGGAGATGATTAATAAATATTTGTGGTATGAACAATGTGGACTGGAAGCTGATGAATCAAAGATGACAAATAGTACTGGTTAGGGCAGAATTGGAACAGGAAAGCCTAACCATAGTTATAAGAGCTATGGAGGATGAGGATCCTGTCTTTCATTCATTCAGTAAATGTTTGTAAGACACCTGCTATGTGCCAGACACTATGCTAGGCAGCTTCTGCTGTCATGGAGCTTATGTCTAGTGAGAGGTCAACAAACTATTAAAATTTGGTGAGATAACTTTCACAAGGGAGGGCAGGAAGGAGCTGCTTTGGGGAACATCAAAAAAGGGACATTTAACCCAGACTTGGGCTGTCAGGAAGTGATGTCTAAATGGTTAGTAGCTAAAGGTGGAGGATAAAGGGGAGTATTTTTGTGTGTAAGAGTACAGAAGCAAGGGAACCACTGGTAAGTTCTCTATAACCTAAAGTTATTTCTTGGTTCTCTATAACCTAAGGTTCCTTCTTTAACTTCTTCAGCCACTGAATTTTCATTGAGCCCATACCATGCTCCAGGCATTGTGTTATGCCAACATTAAATTTATATTTCAAAACTAGTTGTTGAACAGTGTAAATATAATGTACATTATACATATATAATTTAAATTTTATTTTTGTTAAAATTTTTATTAATCTTCTTTCCTGTTATTTTTTTCAGTTCAGTTCAGTCGCTCAGTCGTGTCCGACCCTTTGCAACCCCATGACACAGCATGCCAGGCCTCCCTGTCCATCACCAACTCCCAGAGTTCACTCAGACTCACGTCCATTGAGTCAGTGATGCCATCCAGCTATCTCATCCTCTGTCATCCCCTTCTCCTCCTGCCCCCAATCCCTCCCAGCATCAGAGTCTTTTCCAACGAGTCAATTCTTTGCATGATATGGCCAAAGTACGGGAGTTTCAGCTTCAGCATCATTCCCTCCAAAGAAATCTCAAGGCTGATTTCTTTCAGAATGGACTGGTTGGATCTCCTTGCAGTCCAAGGGACTCTCAAGAGTCTTCTCCAACACCACAGTTCAAAAGCATCAATTCTTTGGCGCTCAGCCTTCTTCACAGTCCAACTCTCACATCCATACATGACCACAGGAAAAACCATAGCTTGACTAGACAGACCTTTGTTGGCAAAGTAATGTCTCTGCTTTTGAATATGCTATCTAGGTTGGTCATAGCTTTCCTTCCAAGGAGTAAGCGTCTTTTAATTTCATGGCTGCAGTCATCATCTGCAGTGATTTTGGAGCTCCCCAAAAATAAAGTCTGCCACTGTTTCCACTGTTTCCCCATCTATTTCCCATGAAGTGATGTGACCAGATGCCATGATCTTCGTTTTCTGAATGTTGAGCTTTAAGCCAACTTTTTCACTCTCCACTTTGACTTTCATCAAGAGGCTTTTTAGTTCCTCTTCACTTTCTGCCATAAGGGTGGTGTCATCTGCATATCTGAGGTTATTGATATTTCTCCCGGCAATCTTGATTCCAGCTTGTGTTTCTTCCAGTCCAGCGTTTCTCATGATGTACTCTGCATATAAGTTAAATAAACAGGGTGACAATATACAGCCTTGACGTACTCCTTTTCCTATTTGGAACCAGTCTGTTGTTCCATGTCCAGTTCTAACTGTTGCTTCCTGACCTGCATATAGATTTCTCAAGAGGCAGGTCAGGTGGTCTGGTATTCCCATCTCTTTCAGAATTTTCCACAGTTTATTGTGATCCACACAGTCAAAGGCTTTGGCATAGTCAATAAAGCAGAAATAGATGTTTTTCTGGAATTCTCTTGCTTTTTCCATGATCCAGCGGATGTTGGCAATTTGATCTCTGGTTCCTCTTCCTTTTCTAAAACCAGCTTGAACATCTGGAAATTCATGGTTTACGTATTGCTGAAGCCTGGCTTGGAGAATTTTGAGCATTACTTTACTAGCATGTGAGATGAGTGCGATTGTGCAGTAGTTTGAGCATTCTCTGGCACTTCCTTTCTTTGGGATTGGAATGAAAACTGACCTTTTCCAGTCCTGTGGCCACTGCTGAGTTTTCCAAATTTGCTGGCATATTGAGTGCAGCACTTTCACAGCATCATCTTTCAGGATTTGAAATAGCTCAACTGGAATTCCATCGCTTCTACTAGCTTTGTTCGTAGTGATGCTTTCTAAGGCCCACTTGACTTCACATTCCAGGATGTCTGGCTCTAGGTCAGTGATCACACCATCGTGATTATCTGGGTGGTGAAGATCTTTTTTGTACAGTTCTTCCAGGTATTCTTGCCACCTCGTCTTAATATCTTCTGCTTCTGTTAGGTCCATACCATTTCTGTCCTTTATTGAGGCCATCTTTGCATGAAATGTTCCCTTGGTATCTCTAATTTTCTTGAAGAGATCTCTCATCTTTCCCATTCTGTTGTTTTTCTCTATTTCTTTGCACTGATCGCTGAGGAAGGCTTTCTTATCTCTTCTTGCTATTCTTTGGAACTCTACATTTAGATGCTTATATCTTTCCTTTTCTCCTGTGCTTTTCACTTCTCTTCACAGCTATTTGTAAGGCCTCCCCAGACAGCCATTTTGCTTTTTTGCATTTCTTTTCCATGGGGATGGTCTTGATCCCTGTCTCCTGTACGATGTCACGAACCTCAGTCCATAGTTCATCAGGCACTCTATCAGATCTAGGCCCTTAAATCTATTTCTCACTTCCACTGTATAATCATAAGGGATTTGATTTAGGTCATACCTGAATGGTCTAGTGGTTTTCCCTATTTTCTTCAATTTCAGTCTGAATTTGGTAATAAGGAGTTCATGATTTGAGCCACAGTCAGCTCCTGGTCTTGTTTTTGCTGACTGTATAGAGCTTCTCCATCTTTGGCTGCAAAGAATATAATCAATCTGATTTCTTTAGGAAGACACATTTCTGGCTTGGGCACACCTCTCTACCCCTCCCAAGTGCTCTGTAGAATAGATGCTTAATGACTGTTGACTGAATTAACAAAGGAAAGCATGTGAGAGTAACTAATCTGACATCCAGAAAGTAAAAGCCTTGGATCCGGTTTTTTTCAATAGATCTTTCTTTGATGATGGAAATTTTCTGTATCTGCAACTGTCCAGATATGATAACAACCGGCCACATGACTTTTCAGCACATGAAAAGTGGCTAGTGCAATTGAAGAACTAAATGGCCATATGTGTCTAGTGTCTAGTACCTAGACAGCTCCATCTTGGTTGGTGACACAGATGAAACAATCTCAATCAGGCACTGGGACCTGGAGAAGGTTTCCAGCCTCTCCTTTAATAAATTGGAGGTTGTTAAAAAATGCCTTTAAAATGTTTAAATTCTCGACTTTTGAATGCCACCACCGACAGTCATAAATATCTGTGCACAATGGCAAGTCATAATTAGCACTTCAGTTACTGAAGACGAATACACTTTGCTTCCTGGCATCCTGACAAGACACCCAACCCAGCTATGTAGGTTGAAAAGGTTGAAGGCCCGGAAACCCTAGGTGAGTCATAGCGCGCTCGCGGCATCAGTGGCCTGAACTGCATCATGGGCTTTGTAGTTAGACCTTTGTAGGGCAACTTTTCATGACGTCACTACCGGCGCCCCTTTGAGTGGCTTATCGATTAGACTTCCGGTAATCTATTGTTCTCTGGGAAATGTAGTCAGTATATGCCTGCAGGACGTAGGTTTTAGGCGTCTGAGAACTACAATTCCCCGAAGGCCAGGATATACCCCGGAGGTAGTGCGCCAGAGATTACCTCAGCAGGCCTGCAGTGTGTGCTTTAGTGTCGTGTTAGGCCTGGCAGTCCCGAGAGAGAGGGGAAAGATAGTAACCACTCCTTTGTGGGGATCACCGAGGTCAGTGTCGTGGATTTGCACAGTCTGCTGGGCGGCGCCATGGCGGTGAGTTTTGGCGGGAAGAAAGTTCGCTTGGCTGGGGCTTGGAACCCGTCTGTCTGCTCTCTCCAGAGTTGGGGCTCCATGTGGTAGCTACTGTCCTGAAGGGAAAAATCATTTTCTAAAGAAAGGCGGGTGGTGGGGGGGCGGGGGGGGGGCGGGTTGCCTCTCACGTTTAAGGCTTGGCTGTTGTGAGGATTTGCCTTTTCGTGCTGGCTGATGAGCCAGGCCCTGGTATCTTTAACTTTACAGATTACTTCATGTCACGTGTGTTATTTCACCAAAGTTTCTAAAAGCTGATTTGTAGAAAGAGTATGTAACATTGATTCCTCCTTCCAACACAAGTTGTTGAGCGCCTTCTTTGTAAAATAGACAAACGTTTCTGTATTCATGGTGTTTACGTGTGCGCGCGCTACATTTTAAAGTATGCGGTAAAATGTCAGGTGCCGGTAAGTGCTATAAACAAGAACAGATCAGCAAAGAGGATCAAGAGTGTCTTTGCCAAGGTACTGCTGCTGCTGCTGCTGCTAAGTCGCTTCAGTCGTGTCCAACTCTTCGCGACCCCATGGACTGCAGCCCACAAGGCTCCCCCTTCCATGGGATTTTCCAGGCAAGAGTACTGGAGTGGGGTGCCATCCTCTTCTCCGTTTGCCAAGGTGACAATGTGGCAAAAGGGAGGTAGGAGAGCAAGCCATGCAGTTATATGAAGGAAAAGATTTCCGAACAGAGTCAACCGTGTGAGTGAAAAACAAGGAGAACTGTATGTTTCAAAGGTGGTGGTGGGGTCTTCCAGGGGAGATGGTGATGATGCTGATGGTGTTTGTGTGCTGGTGGTGGTGGTGGTGGTGGTGGTTGTCCGATGATTGGATGTAGTTCATGTAAAGCCTTGTAGGTCCTGACTGAATGAATGGGAACTTAGCGTTGCCAGGCAGAAGGGAGTTTGGGATCCATATTCACACTGCTGTATTTAAAATGGATAACGAGCAAGGTCCTACTGTACAGCATAGGCAACTCTGCTCAGTGTTACCTGGCAGCCTGGATGGGAGTGGAATTTGGGAGAGATACAGATCAGATCAGATCAGTCCCTCAGTCGTGTCCGACACTTTGCAACCCCATGAATCGCCTCACGCCAGGCCTCCCAGTCCATCACCAACTCCCGGAGTTCACTCAGACTCACGTCCATCGAGTCAGTGATGTCATCCAGCCATCTCATCCTCTGTCATCCCCTTCTCCTCCTGCCCCCAATCCCTCCCAGCATCAGAGTCTTTTCCAATGAGTCAACTCTTCACACGAGGTGGCCAAAGTACTGGAGTTTCAGCTTTAGCATCATTCCTTCCCAAGAAATCCCAGGGCTGATCTCCTTCAGAATGGACTGGTTGGATCTCCTTGCAGTCCAAGGGACTCTCAAGAGTCTTCTCCAACACCACAGTTCAAAAGCATCAATTCTTTGGCGCTCAGCCTTCTTCACAGTCCAACTCTCACATCCATACATGGCCACAGGAAAAACCATAGCTTGACTAGATGAACCTTTGTTGGCAAAGTAATGTCTCTGCTTTTGAATAGGCTATCTAGGTTGGTCATAACTTTCCTTCCAAGGAGTAAGCATCTTTTAATTTCATGGCCGCAATCACCATCTGTAGTGATTTTGGAGCCCAGAAAAATAAAGACTGACACTGTTTCCACTGTTTCCCCATCTATTTCCCATGAAGTGATGGGACCAGATGCCACGATCTTCATTTTCTGAATGTTGAGCTTTAAGCCAACTTTTTCACTCTCCACTTTCACCTTCATCAAGAGGCTTTTTAGTTCCTCTTCACTTTCTGCCATAAGGGTGGTGTCATCTGCATATCTGAGGTTATTGATATTTCTCCGGGCAATCTTGATTCCAGCTTGTGTTTCTTCCAGTCCAGCGTTTCTCCTGATGTACTTACTCTGCATATAAGTTAAATAAACAGGGTGACAATATACAGCCTTGACGTACTCCTTTTCCTATTTGGAACCAGTCTGTTGTTCCATGCCCAGTTCTAACTGTTGCTTCCTGACCTGCATATAAATTTCTCAAGAGGCAAATCAGGTGGTCTGGTATTCCCATCTCTTTCAGAATTTCCCACAGTTTATTGTGATCCACACAGTCAAAGGCTTTGGCATAGTCAATAAAGCAGAAATAGATGTTTTTCTGGAACTCTCTTGCTTTTTCCGTGATCCAGCGGATGTTGGCAATTTGATCTCTGGTTCCTCTTCCTTTTCTAAAACCAGCTTGAACATCAGGAAGTTCACAGTTCACATATTGCTGAAGCCGGGCTTGGAGAATTTTGAGCATTACTTTACTAGCGTGTGAGATGAGTGCAATTGTGCGGTAGTTTTAGCATTCTTTGGCATTGCCTTTCTTTGGGATTGGAATGAAAACTGACCTTTTCCAGTCCTGTGGCCACTGCTGAGTTTTCCAAATTTGCTGGCATATTGAGTGCAGCACTTTCACAGCATCATCTTTCAGGATTTGAAGTAGCTCAACTGGAATTCTATCACCTCCGCTAGCTTTGTTCGTAGTGATGCTTTCTAAGGCCCACTTGACTTCACATTCCAGGATGTCTGGCTCTAGATGAATGATCACACCATCGTGATTATCTGGGTCGTGAAGATCTTTTTTGTACAGTTCTTCTGTGTATTCTTGCCATCTCTTCTTAATATCTTCTGCTTCTGTTAGGTCCATACCATTTCTGTCCTTTATGGAGCCCATTTTTGCATGAAATATGAATAGATAGATGAATATGTATGAGTCCCTTTGCTCTACAGTTGAAACTGTTACAACATTGTTAATTGACTGTATTCCAATAAAAAATGCAAAGCTTTTTTGAAAAGAATGGAAAGAAAGGGAGTGGAGATGATGAGTATAGACCTCTTCTGAAGAATTTATAGAGACCAAAAAAAATGGGGTAATAGATGAAGATTAAAAGAGATTTTCTTTTTTTTGAGGACAGGAGAAATTATATTGTGCTTGTTTGCTTATGGAAATTGTCCTGTAGAAAGGGAAAATGGATATAGAAGAGAGAAGTCATGTTCCTGAATAGAATAGAGAAAGTGAGATCAGATCTACTAAGAAGTAGAATTTTAAATCTTTTGGTTCCATTCTGGAGCTCATTCTCTTAATCATTGTACTATCACAGTTGTAAACTAATGCGGAAATTTCTTTTGCAAGCTCACTCCTATAATGAAAGTTTTCTAACTCTGATAGAACCCTTATAATAGTAGAGTGTATAAGATAATAAACATGGAGTAGCATGGATGTAAAATTAGTTTTTACTTTATAATTGAATGGTGAAGAGTAAGCAATATAATTTTCTTCATATCATAGAAGTATTTATTTTATAGAACTTTTGAAAGTTTTAATCCCTTTTAGTTACATGGGGATGTGATGTAATAAAGATAATAGTCAACTTTGAAATTATTTTTAAACTTTTCATTTGGAAAATTTAAATAGTGAACAAAGTAGAGATAATAATAGTATTATGTATTTCCATGTACCCATCACCCAACTTTAGTAATTGACAGTTTAGGGCCAGTCTTGTTTCTGTTTTATCTTCCCCAGAACGTCCACTTCCCCGTCTTAAGATTCATTTTAAGCAAATTTAAGGCACTGTATGATTTCATCCATACATATTTTAGTAAGTTTTTAAAAATATAATGAAAAATTCTCTTAAGAGATAACCACAATGCCATTTTGACACGCAACAAGAAGTATATGATGTCCAGTTGTCTCTCTGTGATAATGGTTAGCATTATTGGGCATTTACCATAGGTCTGGTACTATGCTAGGACTTCCCTGGTGGCTCAGACGGTAAAGCGTCTGCCTACAAAGTGGGAGACCCAGGTTCGATCCCTGGGTCAGGAAGATCCTCTGGAGAAGGCAATGGCAACCCACTCCAGTACTCTTGCCTGGAGGCTCCCACGGATGGAGGAGCATGGTACGCTACAGTCCACGGGGTTGCAAATAGTCGGACGTGACTGAATGAATTCACTCTCCACTCTGGTACTATGCTGGGCTTCCTAATTCGCACTAGTGGTGAAGAACCCATCTGCCAATGCAGGTAGATGTAGAGAGACGTGGCTTCGATCCCTGGGTTCCAAAGATCCTCTGGAGGAGGGCATGGAAACCCATTCCAGTATTCTTGCCAGAATAATCCCATAGACAGAGGAGCCTGGCAGGCTGTAGAGTCCATAGGGTCACACAGAGTCTGACACACTGAAGCTACTTAGTGTGCACGCGCACTGGTGCTATACTAAGTCCTTCATGTGTATTATATCTTTTAATCCTCATAGTAATAGTAGAAGGTAGATATAATTATTACCTATTAATCTCATTTTATAGATAGACAAATGGAGGCTTAAAGAGGTTAAGGATCTTGTTTAGGTTCTATAACCAGTGGCGCTAGGATATGGCCAGAGTACTAAGAGAAAGTGGAAATATAAGTGAGAAGATGAGAGTTTTTGTCCAGTCTGACCATTTGCTGGCATAATGATCTCTGAGCTTCAGATTCGTCATCGTTGAAATAGTAATACCTGGTCTGCCCATTTCTTAGGGTGATTGTTTTTTTTGTGTGTGTGTGTGTAATAAAGTTTTATTAAAGTATAAAGGAGACAGAGAAAGCTTCTGACATAGGCATCAGAAGGGAGCAGAAAGAGTACCCCCCTGCTAGTCTTCAGCTGGATGTTATATAGTCACTGCTGCTGCTAAGTCGCTTCAGTCGTGTCCGACTCTGTGCGACCCCATAGACGGTAGCCCACCAGGCTCCCCCATCCCTGGGATTCTCCAAGCAAGAACACTGGAGTGGGTTGCCATTTCCTTCTCCTTAGGGTGATTGTTGCCCATCTCTTAGGGTTGTGGTTAAAATCAAAGAAGTTAGGGTTCAGGTCAGGTCAGGTCAGTTCAGTCGCTCAGTCGTGTCTGACTCTTTGTGACCCCATGAATCTCAGCACACTAGGCCTCCCTGTCCCTCGCCAACTCCCGGAGTTTACCCAAACTCATGTTCATAGAGTCCGTGGTGCCATCCCGCCATTTCATGCTCTGTCGTCCCCTTCTCCTCCTGCCCCCAATCCCTCCCAGCATCAGCGTCTTTTCCAATGAGTAAACTCTTTGCATGAGGTGGCCAAAGTATTGGAGTTTCAGCTTCAGCATCAGACCTTCCAATGTGCATAAATGTTTTAATAACTGTACAGTGCTATACATATATGACTGGAGAAGGCAATGGCACCCCACTCCAGTACTCTTGCCTGGAAAATCCCATGGGTGGAGGAGCCTGGTAGGCTGCAGTCCATGGGGTCGCGAAGAATAGGACACTACTGAGCGACTTCACTTTCACTTTTCACTTTCATGTATTGGAGAAGGAAATGGCAACCCACTCCAGTGTTCTTGCCTGGAGAATCCCAGGGACAGGGGAGCCTGGTGAGCTGCCGTCTATGGGGTCGCACAGAGTCGGACACGACTGAAGCGACTTAGCAGCATACATATATGACAAAGTTTATTATCTAGTTCAGTGGTTCTTTACTGGGGGTGACTTTGTCCCACAGAGAACAGTTGGTCTGGAGACTCTAGAACAGGACAGTTGGAGGTATGCTACTGGCAGCTAGTGGGTAGAAGCTAGGGGTGTTCCTAAATATCTGGTAGTGCACATGCCAGTCCCTGAAAACAGAATTATTTGGCCCCAAATGTCAATAGAGCTGAAGTTTAGGAACTTTGCTCTCATTAAATAGCCAATTGTTGGAAATTCCCTGATGGTCCAATGGTTAGGACTCTGTGCTTTCAGTGCAGGGGACAAGAGTTCGATCCCTGGTTAGGGAACTAAAATCCCACAGGCTGCGCAGCATGGCCAAAAAAACCCCAAACAAAACCAAAAAACCCCTGGTTGTTTAGTTGAGTAACCAATGAAGAAACAGACTCAGCTTGATCAAGTGACTTGCTCAAAGTAATACAGCAAGTTGGTGATGGGGCCGATATCAGATTTCATTACAATTGACCTTGGAGGTTTTGAGAAACAAGGTTTTCTGAAAAGCAGAGACCTCAAAGAAGAGCTTTCCTGCATTCAGCATCCTCAGTACAGTGAAAAGAAACAGTACTAAGCAATTTGTGAAGACTATTGCTTTCATGTCCTTCTTTAAAGTGGGTGACATGGTCATTTTTAGGCAAAAAATATTTGTCATGTGACTTCGGGCCTGTTAGCATTGTATGTGGTGCTGAGCTGAGCATAAAAGTTCTATAAGACGCTGTCTGCCAGAAGTTCACAACCCAGTTGGGTAAATGTCAGGAATTATTCGGTTGCATGCAGTGGAAGCCAACTCAAGTTGATTTAAGGAGAGAGGAATTTAGTAATGATATACTGGGATTTCATATGACCCATAACCCTAGCATAGAAAGTACAACTAGGCTTCATGGGGTCTTAGATACTTTTCCTTTGTGAACCGCTTCATGGAAAAGAAATGCAAAAAAGCAAAATGGCTGTCTGGGGAGGCCTTACAAATAGCTGTGAAAAGAAGAGAAGCGAAAAGCAAAGGAGAAAAGGAAAGATATAAACATCTGAATGCAGAGTTCCAAAGAATAGCAGGAAGAGATAAGAAAGCCTTCTTCAGCGATCAATGCAAAGAAATAGATGAAAACAACAGAATGGGAAAGACTAGAGATCTCTTCAAGAAAATCAGAGATACCAAAGGAAAATTTCATGCAAAGATGGGCTAGATAAAGGACAGAAATGGTATGCACCTAACAGAAGCAGAAGATATTGAGAAGAGATGGCAAGAATACACAGAAGAACTGTACAAAAAAGATCTTCACGACCCAGATAATCACGATGGTGTGATCACTCATCTAGAGCCAGACATCCTGGAATGTGAAGTCAAGTGGGCCTTAGAAAGCATCACTACGAACAAAGCTAGTGGAGGTGATGGAATTCCAGTTGAGCTATTCCAAATCCTGAAAGATGATGCTGTGAAAGTGCTGCACTCAATATGCCAGCAAATTTGGAAAACTCAGCAGTGGCCACAGGACTGGAAAAGGTCAGTTTTCATTCCAATCCCAAAGAAAGGCAATGCCAAAGAATGCTCAAACTACCGCACAATTGCACTCATCTCACACGCTGGTAAAGTAATGCTCAAAATTCTCCAAGCCAGGCCTCAGCAATACGTGAACCATGAACTTCCTGATGTTCAAGCTCGTTTTAGAAAAGGCAGAGGAACCAGAGATCAAATTGCCAACATCCACTGGATCATGGAAAAAGCAAGAGAGTTCCAGAAAAACATCTATTTCTGCTTTATTGACTATGCCAAAGCTTTTGACTGTGTGGATCACAATAAACTGTGGGAAATTCTGAAAGAGATGGGAATACCAGACCACCTGACCTGCCTCTTGAGAAATTTATATGCAGGTCAGGAAGCCACAGTTAGAACTGGACATGGAACAACAAACTGGTTCCAAATAGGAAAAGGAATACGTCAAAGCTGTATATTGTCACCCTGTTTATTTAACTTATATGCAGAGTACATCATGAGAAACTCTGGACTGGAAGAAACACAAGCTGGAATCAAGATTGCCGGGAGAAATCTCAATAACCTCAGATATGCAGATGACATCACCCTTATGGCAGAAAGTGAAGAGGAACTAAAAAGCCTCTTGATGAAGGTGAAAGTGGAGAGTGAAAAAGTTGGCTTAAAGCTCAACATTGAGAAAACGAAGATCATGGCTTCCGGTCCCATCACTTCATGGGAAATAGATGGGGAAACAGTGGAAACAGTGCCAGACTTTATTTTTGGGGGGCTCCAAAATCACTGCAGATGGTGACTGCAGCCATGAAATTAAAAGACGCTTACTCCTTGGAAGGAAAGTTATGACCAACCTAGAGAGCATATTCAAAAGCAGAGACATTACTTTGCCAACAAAGATTCGTCTAGTCAAGCTATGGTTTTTCCTGTGGTCATGTATGGATGTGAGAGTTGGACTGTGAAGAAGGCTGAGCGCCAAAGAATTGATGCTTTTGAACTGTGGTGTTGGAGAAGACTCTTGAGAGTCCCTTGGACTGCAAGGAGATCCAACCAGTCCATTCTGAAGGAGATCAGCCCTGGGATTTCTTGGGAAGGAATGATGCTAAAGCTGAAACTCCAGTACTTTGGCCACCTCATGCGAAGAGTTGACTCATTGGAAAAGACTCTGATGCTGGGAGGGATTGGGGGCAGGAGGAGAAGGGGATGACAGAGGATGAGATGGCTGGATGGCATCACTGACTCGATGGACGTGAGTCTGAGTGAACTCTGGGAGTTGGTGATGGACAGGGAGGCCTGGCATGCTGCGATTCATGGGGTCACAAAGGGTCGGATACGACTGAGCGACTGATCTGATCTGATCCTTTGTAAAAAGAAAAAAAAAATTAGAAGTTATATTTGACAGTTGTTTTGGTATAAAGACACATATGAATATTACATATTAAAAGAGTTTTCTTCTATCCAAAAATTTGTTTTTTCTCCTGATTTTAAAAGATAATAAAATGTTTTGATGAGCCCCTGGAAGCATTATGGGCCCTAAGCAGTGTGCCTGTTCCATCTGTAGGTTAAGTGGCTGTTAGGAGTTATACAGGCTGTTTTAAGGGCTGGGCGGAAGTGATTTACTTTCTTTTGCTCAAAACAGCTTTGGCAGAACCCAGAAGCATTGTTCCTATCTGAATTCTCCTGGAACCATATGCTTAACTGCCTCTGATGTTAGTCACTCAGTCGTGTCCGACTCTTTGTGATCCCACAGATGGTAGCCCACCAGACTCCTTTGTCCATGGGACTGTAGCCCACCAGGCTCCCCTGTCCATGGGATTCTCCAGGCAAGAATACTGGAGTGGGTTGCCATTTCCTTCTCCAGGGAATCATCCCGACCCAGGGATTGAACCTGGGTCTCCTGCATTGCAGGCAGATTCTTTACCATCTGAGCCACTAGGAAAGCCTCTGATGCACTACCCTAAATAAGACTAGGCTTCTGTTGCTGAAGAAGAATGGGAAGGAATGGATATCGCATAGGCAAACTGCCATCTCTGCCATAGCTTTTTTTCAAATGATAGTCCTTGTATGTTAGAATTGAAAATTGGTCAGCATGTATAGGAATAGAGACTTATAGGTTACTTGTTAAAAAGAGGATTTTGCAGTAAGACGGGCAAAGGAGCTGAGGTCTAGATGAAGTCTTTTAGAAGTCCTTCAGAAAACAGTGAATCCATGGAGGCCCTTATTCTTTCTTGGAAAAGGAAATTTCCAACTGTGTTATACATGCACACTTAATTTTATGGAAATTCTTAGGAAAGAGTTCAGATTGTTTAGCATCTTGATTCAAATATGCAACCCAGGTCTCTGTTATTTTCTATGGCCACAGTATGCAAAAGGTGGCAGTGTGTTGCTCACTTCTCCTTTTGTTTTATTGTATTTTATTTATTTGGTTGTTCTGGATCTTTGTTTTGGCATGTGGGTCTAGTTCCCTGACGAGGGATGGAGCACTCGCCACCTGCATCGGGAGTGCAGCATCTTAACCACTGGGCCACCAGAGAAGTTCTTCACTTCTCTCTCTCTCTCTTTTTTCCTCACTTCTCTTTTTAAATCTTTAAATTTTTGACGGATACTTGCGAGCCTGCTATAAGCTCATTACTTCATGGCAAATAGAGGGGGAAAAGGTGGAAGTAGTGACAGATTTCCTCTTCTTGGGCTCTAAAGTCACTGTGGATGGTGACTGTAGCTATGAAATCAGAAGACGTTTGCTTCTTGGCAGGAAAGCTGTAACAAACCTGCTGCTAAGTTGCTTCAGTCGTGTCCAACTCTGTGCGACCCATAGACGGCAGCCCACCAGGCTCCCCCGTCCCTGGGATTCTCCAGGCAAGAACACTGGAGTGGGTTGCCATTTCCTTCTCCAATGCATGAAAGTGAAAAGTGAAAGTGAAGTCACTCAGTCCGGCCCTCAGTGACCCCATGGACTGCAGCCTACCAGGCTCCTCCGTCCATGGGGTTGTCCAGGCAAGAGTACTGGAGTGGGTGCCATTGCCTTCTTCATACCTAGACTGTGTGTTGAAAAGCAGGGACATACTCTGCTGACAAAGGTCCGTACAGTCAAGGCTGTTGTTTTCCCAGTGGTCATGTACAGTTGTAGAAGTGAAGTGAAGTGTTAGTCACTCAGTCGTGTCCGACTCTTTGCAACCCCATGGACTGTAGCCCACCAGACTCTTCTGTCCATGGAATTTTCCAGGCAAAAATACTGGAGTGGATTCCATTCCCTTCTCCAAGGGATCTTTCCAACCCAGGGATTGAACCCTGGAGTCCTGCACTACAGGCAGATTCTTTACCATCTGAGCCACATGGGAACCCCCACAGTTGTGAGAGCTGGACCGTGAAGAAGGTGGAACACCAAAGAATTGATGCCTTCGATCCATGGTGCTGGAGAAGACTCCTGAGAGCCCCTTGGACAGCAGGGAGATCAAACCAGTCAATCCTAAAGGATATCAGTCCTGAATATTTATTGGAAGCACTGATGCTGAAGCTGAAACTCCAGTATTTTGGTCATCTGATACAAACAATGACTCATTGGAAAAGTCCCTGATGCTGTGAAAGATTGAGGGCAGAAGAAGAGGGCATCAGAGGATGAGATGGCTGGATGGGCATGAACTTGGGCAAACTTCGGGAGATGGTAAGGGACAGGGAGACCTGGTGTGCTGTAGTCCATGGGGTTGTAAAGAGTCAGACCCAATGGGTGATTGAACAAACAAAATATAAGCTTAGATGTTGAGGATATAATGAGAAATGAGACACAGTCCCCACTGTGAATAAACTTACAGTCCTGTGGATGATAGATACTGATACTGTGTGATGAATGCTATCATAGAGGTAATACTGGTAGGTAGGGACATATTAAGAATAGTACTTGATCCACTCTTGGGGAATCAAAGTAGGTGATTAGCTGAGAACTGAAGGATGAGCTAGCTAGGCAAAAAAGATTGGTGGGATATGAGGGTGGAGAGAATAGCTTGAACAAAGGCCCAGCGGGGACGGAGGAAGCGTGACACATTTGGAAAAGTGCAGGTGGCTTGATAGGCCTGGAGTGATGATGAGAGGGGAGAAGAAGGGGCCTGGCAAGGATGAGATAAGAAGGGCCTTAAGTGCCAGGGTTAAGAGTGTGGACTTTGTCCAGAGAGCAGTAGAGAACCTCTGAAAAGGAATTGCATTGATCATATTTGTATTTTGATATAATTTCCACGCATGGCAGTTATGATCTGGTCAGGATTTATAGAAATAAAAAATTTACTTATTTTTATTTTCCTTCGGTTATTAGAGAAACTTATGTCCATGATGTTTCAAGTGTGGAATTGTTTCTTACTTCCTTTATGCCTTTGTGGCAAGGTCCTTTTAATCTATCACTGTACCTCCTCCTAGTAATTTGACGTTTCATCTTTTCTGTTGCTTGTCCTCTCCTGTCTTAAACTTACTTAAAAAATAAAAAGGAATAATAAACCATCCTTCGATTTAAAATATAGAAAACTGAGGAAATTCCCTGGTGGTCCAGTGGTTAGGACTCTGTGCTTTCAGTTCCGAGGGCTGGGGTTTCATCCCTGGTCAGGGAACTGAGATCCTATAGGCAGTGAAGCACAGCCAAATGAAAAAAAAGAAAAAAATATATATATAAAGTTGAAAATAGTAAAACAGAGTTGACAAATTTATGGTAGATTTATACTGAATCTTACCTAATTTTAATACTTTTATTTTTATCATACAATACAGAAGGTATATTTAAGATAGTTATTGAAGAAATAGTAATACTTTTTTTTAATTGCACAGAAGTACTGTTTGCATCATTACTTCAAATTTATGTAACCATTTTAAAAAATAGCTGTCTAAAAATAGCAGCATATCTGTGATTCGAGTAGAAAGCATGTTTTGAGTTGTTGGGTGGAAGTACAGAGGGAGACGTGACATGACTTGGCAAGGTTACCTGCCTAGTAGTAGAGCCCAGGTATTTTCCCATTTAAAAATGATGCAGAATCTGGAAACATTAGCATATAAGAAGGGGATGAAAATATAATTTTGGTTCAGATAATTTTGTATAAGAAAATAAAATTCTAGACACTAATGTTGTTTTCAAAACGAAAAGTATGGTATCCAGCTTTCACACTTGGCAGTTGCATGAGTGCTGTGTTCTTCAGCACACCTGCTTTTAGCAGCTAATTCTTTTTCACAGAGTCACAAACTGAGAGGGAAGTGATAGCCCTTGCTTTTCAGAGTTAGAGTGATCATGTGTATTTTTCCTGTTTATTTTCATCCAAGGGTGGCATAAGGAATGATGGGAATGTTGCCAGGTAATATCCAATATGCTGAAGGCATGCTTGCCATTTTGTTTTTTTTTTTTTTTAATATTTACTGATTTATTATAACGGATATGAATCAGAAACAACCAAATGGAAGAGAGTTGGAGGGCAAGGTGTGGGTGGGGACAGAGAATTCAAAGAGCTTCCATGTCCTCTTCAGGCGGCCACTCTCCCAATACCTCGACACGTTCACCATCCAGGGAGATGAGTCTCCCCATTGAAGAGTTTTTATAGATCTTAATCTTCAGCACCCTCTTCCGCTTCCCCTTCTTAAAGATCAGTAGCCTGAATTTCTAACCCTCTAACTACTTGATCTTTTTGATGATCAGCCCCATCCTAAGGCTATCTTAGGGTCTCAGTCACCCCATTAGCACAAACTCAGGTTGATCAAAAGCGGCTCGTTAGGAATAGCGAAAGATACGCCCATCACTCAGGAAATTCCGAGGGTTTAGGAGCTCTGGCCAGGAACACAGGACAAAGACCAAATGTATTTCTTAATATGCCACACTTTTTATCCTCTGTCTAGTAATCATTTTTGGTTTAAAGGCTATATTTCCTAATCAATATAGTTATATCAGCTTTCAGTTAATTCAGTTCAGTTCAGTTGCTCAGTCATGTCTGACTCTTTGTGACCCCATGAATCGCAGCACGTCAGGCCTCCCTGTCCATTACCAACTCCCAGAGTTCACTCAGACTCAAGATCATCTAGTCAGTGATGCCATCCAGCCATCTCATCCTCTGTCGTCCCCTTCTCCTCCTGCCCCCAATTCCTCCCAGCATTAGAGTCTTTTCCAGTGAGTCAGCTCTTCTCATGAGGTGGCCAAAGTACTGGAGTTTCAGCTTTAGCATCATTCCTTCCAAAGAAATCCCAGGGCTGATCTCCTTTAGAATGGACTGGTTGGATCTCCTTGCAGTCCAAGGGACTCTCAAGAGTCTTCTCCAACACCACAGTTCAAAAGCATCAATTCTTTGGCGCTCAGCCTTCTTCACAGTCCAACTGTCACATCCATACATGACTACTGGAAAAACCATAGCCTTGACTAGACGAACCTTTGTTGGCAAAGTAATGTCTCTGCTTTTGAATATGCTCTCTAGGTTGGTCATAACTTTCCTTCCAAGGAGTAAGCATCTTTTAATTTCATGGCTGCAGTCACCATCTGCAGTGATTTTGGAGCCCCCAAAAATAAAGCCTGACACTGTTTCCACTGTTTCCCCATCTATTTCCCATGAAGTGATGGGACCAGATACCATGATCTTCGTTTTCTGAATGTTGAGCTTTAAGCCAACTTTTTCACTCTCCACTTTCACTTTCATCAAGAGGCTTTTTAGTTCCTCTTCACTTCTGCTGTAAGGGTGGTGTCATCTGCATATCTGAGGTGATTGATATTTCTCCCAGCAATCTTGATTCCAGCTTGTGCTTCTTCCAGCCCAGTGTTTCTCATTCAGTTAATTAGTATTAATTAATTAACCAGTTTTTAGTTAGTACTTGCCTAGCATATATTCTTTTAATTAATAATATTGTTGTATAATTTTTGTTTCATTTAAATTTCATATTAATAGCCTGCTCACCATTTTGGGGAGAAGTTCTTCATCAACTTTCTTGGAAAAAACAAAACAAAACATGTAGATGACTAATCCTCCTGCAGCCTGTATCCACTGGGCCTCACCGTCCTCCTTTGGTGGCAGTAATTGTAGCTGAGCAAGCAGGCACTGTTCTATCCTATGCTTTTTTTAAGTATTCACCTATTTTAACTAAATAGGAATATTTGAAATCAGTGTTTTATTTATTGTAGTATCTAATTAAAAAGAACTTCAAAGCTTTTTAATGTATTTAAGTAAGTCTTTAATCATCCCTTTGAATTTGAAGTGGATAACCCTATCAGGTCATGATAACCCTAATTTTTAATCTTAACTCATTTAAATTTCAAGATAACCATGGAAAGATTATCAGTAAATGGCTCACTTCTGTGTGAACCCAGATCTTTTTTAGCTTTTTTTTAAACAAGTCTACTGAAATATAGAGTGGATTATTCTGTATCTGTTGTGTCTAACAGGAAAGAAAAGGAACAGCCAAAGTAGACTTTTTGAAGAAGATTGAGAAAGAAGTCCAACAAAAATGGGATGCCAAGAAGGTGTTTGAGGTCAATGCATGTAATTTAGAGAAACAGACCAGGTGAGCAATCATTTGTGAGGTTCTCCATGTCATACTTCCATAACCATTTGCTCAGAAACGGCTGTGTGGCAGGAATAAAGCAGATTGTATTTATAATGTCTGAAATAGGCTGAAGGAGGTGACTTCCATTTTCTCTATTTCAAATTAGCATCCTCTTTCCTGTGGAATTCTTAAAGGATTTTTTCCTATGTAAAGGTTTTTTAAAAAACTATTATTTCTCATAGTTAGACAAAGGAGAGTGTTTTTAAGTTTTGTCTTTGTTGACTGATAAAAGGATGTCGTTCTGTTACAGAGATTCATATTATAGTGATAATTATCTCCAAAGGCACAGAATATAAATTTTTAAGGGTTTCTGTAATCTTATTTTATAAATGTATATTGCCTTGATGTTAAGAATTGATAGTAACATAATTAAATGATACTGAGGAAAAAACCAAAAGTAACTGCTGCTGCACAGTACCATGGTAAATATGTGCATCAATTATAAGTTGAGTTGCAATTTCAGATATGTTGGAATGTAGCACAATGTGCTTCTTAGAATTGAGGATATACATGGACAATAGAAATAATGCTGCTAAGTCGCTTCAGTCCTGTCCAACTCCGTGTGACCCCATAGACGGCAGCCCACCAGGCTCCCCCGTCCCTGGGATTCTCCAGGCAAGAACACTGGAGTGGGTTGCCATTTCCTTCTCCAATGCGTGAAAGTGAAAAAGGAAAGGGAAGTCGCTCAGTCATGTCTGACTCCTAGCGACCCCATGGACTGCAGCCTTCCAGGCTCCTCCGTCCATGGGATTTTCCAGGCAAGAGTACTGGAGTGGGGTGCCATTGCCTTCTCCAAATAGAAATAATAGTAGTTATTATTGAACAGTTGTTGTTCAATATGCCAAGGCAGTAGGAAATATACTTTTTTTAAACTGTGTATTCTTGTTTAATCTTCTTAATAATGCTTTAAGTTTACCAATATTTTAATTCTTGTTTTATTGATGAGTATACTAAGACAGAGAGGTTAAGTAACTGGCTTAAGGTTGCATAGCTAGGAATTGACAGGGCTTGGACTTCTTATCAGGACTTTCAGATTCCGAAGTCTGTCTTTGCTGTTAACCTGTACTCTAATGGAATTCTTTTTCTAAGAGAGGAGGGTTTGCTCTAAGACAAAGTTTCTGATGTTATACTTTATTTTTTCCAATTAAAAAAAATTATTTATTCATTTGGCTGTGTTGGGTCTTATTGCAGCACTTGGGATCTTCGATCTTTGTTGCTGCATATGCACTCTTAATTGCGGCTTGTGGGATCTGGTTCCCTGACTGGAAATGGAACCTGGGTCCTCTGCATAGGGAGCATAGAGTTTCTCTGGTGTTATAATTTAAACTAGAATTTGAAGCTTCTATTTGGTTCTAGAATTTTGGTCAACTCTAAAGTAATTTAAAATAATCTAACATGAATTTGAAAGCTCTTTTGCTCAGTGAAAGAAAATGCACTGAAGAAATTTAGAAATATAACATTGAGTGAAAAAAGTGAATTGAGGAATCTTTGTGAAGTAGACCATATTTAAAATAAAGCTCACAAGTGAGTGAAACTAAATGATGTTTAAGGGCATAGACATATGTGCAACTTATTAAAAAACAAAGGAATGTCAAAAGTAAATTTCAAGATAATGGTTATTTCTGGTGGGAGGATGGGGAGGAGCACACAGGTAGCTTCAGTGAATTTATAAGTTGGATAGTGTGCTTACAGGTGTTCGTTGTGTTTTATAACTTACATATGTCTGTTTGATATACTTGATTCATTAAAAAAAAGAATAAAACATAATTAAGCAGCTTTTAACAGGTGCTTTTTTAAGTGAATTTGCCACATATGCATTTTGAGGATGTTTTGTTTTACTTGAGGGACTTCAAATTGCTTTATGTATATTTAGTGAAAGCATATCTCATTTAATCAGTAAAACATTAAGGTTTTCTATTAATTTTTTTTTGTATATCTTTTTTACTCAGTGTTTTAGCTTAAGTTAAACCCTGTTAAATCCTATTTGCTACAAGGATATTTATTTCTTTAATAGCCACCTATAAATATCTTATTTTTTCCTAAATCAAAAATATGTTTCAATTTTAGAGACCTTTTAATTTCTGGATTTATAAATTTAATTTTCGGTATATTTTAAATAACTAAAATTTAAGCAAGTTACTTACAGTAAAGTGTTCCCTTGGCCCCACCCTTAATTGTTAAAGGAATTTAACATTTTTTTTTTTGTACTTTCTTTCTTACATGATTCTTTTGCAGCAAGGACAAGTACTTTGTAACCTTCCCATATCCATATATGAATGGGCGCCTTCACTTGGGACACACGTTTTCTTTATCTAAATGTGAGGTAAAGCTTCCTTTTTGTTTAATATAATGGAATGGAGGGTCTTTAATGAATACTATTTTGAAGAAAATGACATCTATAGAATTTATTTCCTGTTAAGGGAACTTAGAGTTCCTTAATTTTAAGCATGGTTTTTATTTTTAAATAATTTAAGTTTTCTGTTTTCACATGCTGTATGTGTGTGTGCACAGGGTTCTAGGTATGTGTATATGTTCAAAAGTAATTCTTAGGTTGGTGAAGACATAGAAAAACGTATAACTCTTGAATGACTATAACATCTAACTGGTGCTCTAAAGGAAGACGGGAAGAGGAAAACAAAACTAATTGTGAAAAGTCAGAATTTTGTATTCATCTAGCATTTAAATTTGTAGTTTAAAATTAATTTTCTCTCTGTAGTTTGCAGTAGGGTACCAGAGACTGAAAGGGAAGACTTGTCTGTTTCCTTTTGGTTTACACTGTACTGGAATGCCCATTAAGGTAAGATTGCTTGGGGATTGTTTTGTACTCATTTTAGCTTAGAGCTAATAGTAATATCCAATTCAAGAATTTGAAATAGGGTTTTCAAATACATACTTCGGTACTATGTTAAAGTGTTTTTTTGAAATGAGTTGAATTTATTATAGTAAAAGTTAATTTTTAGAAAACATTTGAAGAAATGCTTAAAGGGCAAACATTAAGGTCCAAGTGATTTCTAACTAATTTTGATATCTTTTGGTTACCTTATATATTCACATTTCTGTTTAGAATTAGATAATGACTACTAACAAGTACAGTGGACACTGTTTTGTGCATGCATGGCATATATAGGCTGTTGGCCTAAAATAATGAACAGTTCTATCTGTTTTGGTCCATTTTGTAAGTGTCTTCAATTTGTCATAAATTTATATTAAAAATAATTTTTAATATAAAATGGGTAAGAAAACTACATTTGAAAGGATTCCCTAAATCCTTGGGAGTTGGGAAATTTAACTTACTTCTTTTTATGCGCCAGTCTTTTATTTTGAAAAATGTCCTACCTATAGGGAAGGTAAAAGGATGGTACAGTGAACAGCCAGATACCCTTCGCTTATAGTTACCAAATATTAACATTTGCACAGTTGCTCTAGTTCTGTCTCTCAACATACAATACATGCACGCTTTTTCTTTCTTTGTCTATGAACTCATTGAAAGTAAGTTGGCAGACATCATGGCATGTCACCCCTAAACACTCCAGCTTTTATCTGTTGAGAACAAAGCCATTCTTCTACATTGTCACTATCCCATTATCCTCTCCAAGAAATTAATCATTGATGTAATATTATCATTATCTAATCTATAGTCAAATCTCCCTAGCTGTCCCAAAATGTCTTTTCTGGAAAGTTTTTACTTTTTATTCTTCCCACTTTTATTCTTCCCACTGTCTGACATCAAAAGCCATATAAGTTAACTTGTATCATTTTAGTGATATTAATAGTGTCCATGTTTCCTCATCCTAAAGTTAACTTTTCCTTTTTCTCATTAAAAAGTAATTTATGGAATGATCCATTAAGACCCTTTGACTATCTGGTTATCCAATAACTCAGTGGTTTTAGCATCCTTTCATGATCCTCGTCTTTCAGTAGTTGAATTTGTGGTTGTAAAATGATGACTTTCTAGTTGTCTTGTTTTTTTCCCTGTTTATTAACTGAAATTCTTCTTTTTAGAAGCAACCTTTCCCTTTTTGAAAATTTACAATTCTATATTTGTATTTTTTTTAAACTTTAACACTGCATGCATGCTGCTGCTGCTGCTGCTAAGTCGCCTCAGTCGTGTCCGACTCTGTGCGACCCCATAGATGGCAGCCCACCAGGCTCCCCCATCCCTGGGATTCTCCAGGCAAGAACACTGGAGTGGGTTGCCATTTCCTTCTCCAATGCATGAAAGTGAAAAGTGAAAGTGAAGTCACTCAGTCGTGTCCACCTCTTATTGACCCCATGGACTGCAGCCTACCAGGCTCCTCCGTCCATGGGATTTTCCAGGCAAGAGTACTGGAGTGGGGTGCCATTGCCTTCTCCATTAACACTGTATACGTGGTGTCATCTTTGTTTGTAACAGTGGACCCATTATGGGGTACACTTGAAAAAAGATGAAGTTGAAAATGTAGGTTCATGTTATAATTCTGTAGCTCACTAGCTTTATAACCTTGGATAAATCACTTCATCTTTCAGTGTCTGTTTTCTAGCATATTATCTCTTGTCCTACCTACCTAGTAGCCTTGTGATGATGTGACAGTAATCTTTAAATTGAGAAATGCAGTTTTTAGAGTTGTTTTCAATATGATAATACTATATCTTTATCTTTGTACTTCTGACACCTAACATAAAGTATACTGCATTGAGTAGTCTGGGTACTGAATAAGTCATTGCCAGGTAAATGAAGTAAATTAGTGAATTTTTAGGTACATGATTTGTATCATATGAGTTTTCTGTAATGATCTACACATCTGTAGATGTATTGCTAAAAAGTTCAGAGTCAGTATTAGTTGGCCTTAGAAACAACAAAAAAACTCAAAGTGTTTCTACCTTGGAATTTTTAACTTTACTGCCTCTAATGTGTTTTTTGTAGGCATGTGCTGATAAATTGAAAAGAGAAGTAGAGCTTTATGGTTGCCCCCCTGATTTTCCAGATGAGGAAGAGGAAGAGGAAGAAATCAATGATAAAACAGAAAATATAATAATTAAGGATAAAGCTAAAGGAAAAAAGGTTTGGTGACTTGATGATATTTATTTTGGTTCAAGTTTTATTTATATTTGTCAGATTTATATGTACATTCCCAGAGTAACAATATAGTAGTATCTGACACATAAAATGTACTCATTAATGTTTAAAAAGTAATGAGGCAAAAATATCTTTCTCACCTTTTGATTGCCTTTTTCCCCCTTTTTACTTTATTTTGAAATAATTTTAGACTTACAGAAGAATTACAAGATTGCATAGGGTTCCTTTACATCTTATATAACCATAGTACAGTCCTCAAATCTAAGAAACCAACATTTGAACAATGCTGTTTGAGAAACTACCAACTTCATTTGGTTTCACCGGTTTTTCCTTAACATTCTTAGTCTGTTCTAAGATCCTATCCAAAATCCCATCTTGCATTTGCTTGTCATGTCTCTTCTGTCTTGTCTTCCTGATCTTAGCACTTCTGAAAAGGACTGGTCAGATAACTTATAAAGGATCTCTTCTTTTAGGCTTGTGTAATGCTTTCTCATGAGTAGATTGAGAGGTGATGTGTCTTCAGTGAATCCAATCAAGGAGTATAAGATATTGATGTCTTATTACTGGTGATGTTAACCTTGATCATTTGGTTTAGGTGGTATCTATCAGGTTTCCTACTGTGAAGGTTTCATTTTTCCCTTTGTGATTCATGTATGTTTTGGGAGAGATACTTTGAGACTATGGGAATAACATCTTGTTTTTTTAAAAAATCTATATTTCCTCACTAATTTTAGCATTTTTCAGTGGATCTTGCCTGCAGTGGTTATTGCTGTTTTGTTCTAATGTTGATTTTCTGTTTCCCTCATGTAGAGTTCTTCTGTTTCTTCTTCATTTACTTATTTCTTTTTTGTATCAGTGTGGATTCGCGCATATTTATTTATTCTTTGAGTTATAATCTAATACTACTGGTTTTTGTTGTTGTTGCTGCTGAGTTATTGTTATTGCTCAGATTGTTCTAGCATTGGCCATTCAGGGACTCTTTAGGTTGGCTCCTGTGTCCACTTGACATGCCCCCATTTTTCTTTTATTCCTTTTTTTTTTTTCTGAGCACTTTTGTACTTTCAAGTGCCATAAGATGCTGCAAGCTCATTTTCTATTCTCCCTATTTTAGCCCTGGAGTCAGCCACTTTTCCAAGGAGTCCTTTTTCCTTTTATTGAAAAATGGTATTTAGAAACTAAATTCTGAGTGCTAGGTATGCTCATTGTTTCTAGGTCTTCTCAGTAGAAAGAGCAAGGAAATATGTGTATGTCTACTAGCCCCTGTGCATGTATGTGTCTGTATTTACTTCTTTGTATTTTTTTTAAATGAGATTTTTTTCTTTTTTTTTCTTAATGTAAGCACTTTATTTATTTTTGGCCACACCAACCAGGGATCTTAGTTCCCTGACCAAGGATCAAACCCAAACCCACAGCAATGAAAGAGCCAAATCTTAACTACTGGATTGACCGGGAATTCCTGTATTTTTTCTTTATTTAAAATATTTTTTCCTTTTCCGTTATTTTTTTTTTTTTTACAGCATATTGAATAGAGTTCCTTGTGCTATATAGTAGGACCTTGTTGTTTATCCATCTGTGTATAATAATTTAAATCTGCTAATCCCAAACTCCTAAACAACCCCTCTCCCACTCCCCTTGTCTTTGGCAATCACAGATCTATTCCCTATATCTCTGAGTCTATTTCTGTTTCAAAGATAAGTTCATTTGTGTCGTATTTTAGATTATCCACATATAAGTGATATCATATGGCATTTGTCGTTCTCTTTCTGTCTCTATTTTTTCTGAGTGCATACTGATCCCTCTGGCTCTATTTTAGCACCACAGGGTTCATTCTAGCATTCTTCTTTGCTTATTTGTGACTTCTTTCTCCAGCAGTAGGAAACCTAGCTCTCATTATTTACAGTATATCTGTTATTTGTTCAGTTGTCTACCAGTAGTTACAGAACAGTTTTACCAACTAAAATACATTGGTTGTGTATAGTTCATTTTGTCTTTAGAATCTAGCCAACACACTATTTTCCAGTTACTTCTAAAGTTCTTTCTTTCCTACCCCTTTAGTGTGGTTATATCATGCATTTGTAATACAGTTAGATAACTTTGTCACAGTCTGCTTTCTATCTTGAGTTCCTCCAACATCCTGGTCAATTTTTTTTTTTAATTTACATGCAGTAAAATTCACTCGAGTATATCATTGCCTTGGTTTGACAAATGCATAGAGTCTTGTTTCTGCCACCACGGTACATAGAGATCGGTTTCCTTAGTCCCAAGATTCCTCCTCCTACCTTTCTATAGTTTCATGGTCCAGCACCTTGGCCCACCTCCAGTGCCTGGCATGTGGTTACTTTTTTGATATTGATAAATATTGGAAAAGAAGGAAACTCTTGTTAGTAGTTTATTCATAACTAAAAAAGATGCATGTGGTATTTGAAAAAAGGAAATAGAGAAGGTTTGGTGCTAAGAACTTATCTTTGTGATGATAATTATTTTATGGTTCCAACCATTTACTTACCTTTGGTGTCAGAATACAGGTATCAGACTGTATGGTTTGGCACATAAAACAGTACCTCCAGATTCAGCAGTATTCCTATATGTCAGTAATATTGTTTTAGAGTTTAAAAAAACTACCAAATAGGATCATTCATTTAAAATTATTGTGGTTCTGGAGTTTGTTAACTGGTTGTTAGTTGTTCTTTGATGGAGTTTGGTTTTGCTGGTTATTTTCAGAGTAAAGCTGCTGCTAAAGCTGGATCTTCTAAATACCAGTGGGACATTATGAAATCCCTGGGCCTT
Organism: Bos mutus; assembly: GCF_027580195.1. Taxonomy (NCBI): domain Eukaryota; kingdom Metazoa; phylum Chordata; class Mammalia; order Artiodactyla; family Bovidae; genus Bos; species Bos mutus. Next base: position 97,091,215 of record NC_091623.1, on the reverse strand, counting down.
TCTGATGATGAGATAGTCAGATTTTCTGAAGCAGAACATTGGCTTGAATATTTCCCACCACTGGCTGTCCAGGATCTGAAGAGAATGGGTTTGAAGGTATGCTGGCTACCTCTGTAGCTTAAGGCAATGTGAAGAACCTAGTTATATTTGTGTGACTGTACGAGATTTGGTCCACCTCTTAATTTAAAATAATATATTCCATCAGTATTCCACGAATGGCTTGGTACTGTTATTTTCTGATTAGAACCACATGGGCCTTGAGGTAAGCAATGAAGTACTTTAATGTTTGTTGTTTTGGAATATATATAGATATACTAGCAATTAGTAAAAAGGAGTACTGTTCAAGTGAAGAAACCCACAACATTGTAAATTAACTGTACTTCAATAAAATTAAAAAAAAGAGATTTCGAAGAAACCCAATGTAAGCTTAAATATTTAGGGACACAAAAAGATGTTGTTTAAATGTTCCTTCTTAATTTATTATAATTCCTATATGTTTAATATGTAAATATATATGTTTAAAAGCTTACATATTAAGCATAAATTAATGTGATAATTATGATACATATTTAATAGATGGAACTTGAAGTTTTTTGGTTTGCTTTTGATATTTGATATAATTCTACATTGAAAAGTTAGAAGTAGGCAAGTAAATAATTGATTCATGGGAATTCCTATTTATAGAGACTATATAAATTTCTAAAAAATTACCATTTCCTTTCTCCTCCTATAGGTAGATTGGCGCCGGTCCTTCATCACCACTGATGTTAATCCTTACTATGATTCATTTGTCAGGTGGCAGTTTCTAACATTAAGAGAAAGAAGCAGAATTAAGTTTGGGAAGCGGTGAGTTTATTGTCCTTCAGTTTAATAAAGCAAAAATCATATAATTCCTGTATTGTAATTCAATGTGCCCCAGAGCCTACTTTTTTCCATTATCTTTTCTCTTTTTATAATTCCTCTTTTTGTTCTGTTGGTTTCCTTTTTGTCTGGCCGGTGTCTTAATTTCTTTGAGCTGCTTAGTGTTTGTGACAAATAGAACCAGGGAGAATAGGGGGTCTCACTAAAGATTCTCTTTTTATGGTCTCAGGAAAGATTCTCTTAAGTATTCTAGCCAAGTAGAAAAATAATTTTATTTGTGTTTTAGTTTATCCTTTTGCTCTATAAATTGTTCTGTAAAGTTCTCCCTTGATCATATGGACTCGTTAAAAGGTAGTTGCATTTCAAAAGCTTATTTATATTCTACAGTCTTCTGTTTCATACCACAAAGCCAAGATCAGTGAATATTTTTCAGTGGTATTACCTTTGATGAAGGCAAAAAGCTTTCATTGAGTAACTGTGTTGGCAACAAAATTCCGCATAAAAGCATAAAAAATGATGTAGACATTTACTCAGAAGTTTTAGTTAGAAGAAATATTGTGAGATGTTAGGAGCAACACTGACCAATCCGTTAGGATAAAACTTGTACATTGTAATGTTTGTCATTTATTTCTTGTTTTAGGTATACTATTTATTCTCCAAAAGATGGACAGCCTTGTATGGATCATGACAGACAAACTGGGGAGGTAATTATTTGTGACATAGAATAGTTGTTGTCATAATTCTTAATATAGTCATAGAGTTTAAGAAATAAATCAGAAACCTAAAAATAGCTTTATTCCAGTATTGAGGTATAAGTCATGATACTCTGGTGGCTATTAAGAGGGAGGCAGGTAGTCATCATAGGTACCTGTATCTTCTCTAGAACCTTGTCTAGAACCTTGCTGGTAGGTTTAGCTGCATCAGCTTGTGCTGGAAAAGCACATTCTTGGATTTTTTTTTTTTTTTTTGTCACTTAGCTTGGCTTGCAGGATTCCCAGATCAGGGATTGAACCTGGGCCCTTGGCAGTGAAAATGTGGTGTCCTAACCACTACACTGCCAGAGAATTCCTAGAGAAGTAGATTCTTGAACCTCACCCCCAAATTGCTAAATCAGAAGCTCTGAGGGTGGAGCCCAGGAATCTGTCTTTTAATGTGTTCTCTGTGTGATTCATATGCCTGCTCATGTTTGAGAAGCACCACTTGGAGAGTGCACTGTTCTAAAAAGAGACCATGAGGAAAGGTAATGAGATATGTGGTTCACTCATGTACACAGATTCCATTTATACGCTTTGGTCACATGCCTACTTATTTTCAAAGTACTTCAAGTCATGCATGACATCAGTTCATTCTGCATTCCTGGAGGACACATTAGTGACATTGTTCCCTGTAATACTTGAATGAAGCAAGGGAAAATCATTCGTCTAAAGCCTTGGCACAGTAAATCAACAACAATGAACTTTGTAGTCCCTATGAGTGTGTCATTCTCTGTTACCACCTTTGAACGCATTCATAGGCTAGTGACTACCTTTCAAAATCAGCCTTCAATTATGATGTAACTTACATGACAGAAGTGAGAGTTGATCAAAATTTTGAAAGATTTGAGAGCCTTCAGAAGGCCAGTTTACTATGTTAAGCTTTAATATAGTCAATGATAGCAACATCTTAAGTTTCAATAGTACATCATAGTTTTTCAAAGCATTTTGTCATTATCATTATGTGTCATTATCTTACGTGTTCCTCAGGACAGTCCTGTGTGAGGCACAGCACAGTTTTTTATTTTTAAAATGTTTAATTAATTAATTAATTTTATTTTTCATGAAGAAATGAAGGTTCAGAGTGATTGTGACTCCTTGTGGCAAGCCACAAGTGAGGGCCGAAGCTAGGTTTTGAATACACATCATTTGATCCCTGGTCCATCATATGTCTGTGATGACTACTCTGTAGGATTGACATTGATTTTATCTTCTAACTCCCATTTTGGCAAACACTGTTTTGGCTGATTAATCCAAGTCATTCTCCCCTTGTTTTTCCCTCTCAAGAGAGCTCTTAGCAAACCTTACTCAGTCTGGACCTCCTTGACCAGTTCTGTCTAGTGTGGGGTAGGATGGTGGTCTCTCAAGTCATTTCTTACACATTAGGCTTCCATGTGGTCAATACACCACTGACAGTCTTTTCATTGGAAGGAAGAATTATTCTAGCGATGCAAGAACCCGTCTTAGAAATTTGAATCAGATCTCTTGCATAGATTAGTAGGTTTAATCCAACTCTTTTCTCTTTCAAATTTTTATTTTGTTTAGGGTGTTGGACCTCAGGAATATACTTTAATCAAGTTGAAAGTGCTTGAGCCATACCCATCCAAATTAAGGTAGGTTTGTCAAAGAATTGTGGCTTCATCTTTTTGAAACATCAGATAGTTGTGATAAAATCCATAACATTTTCCATAAATGTGTGCTTTTTTTCTTCTTAGTGGCTTGAAAGGGAAAAATATCTTCTTGGTAGCTGCTACTCTCAGACCTGAGACTATGTTTGGACAAACAAACTGTTGGGTTCGCCCCGATATGAAGTACATTGGATTTGAGACAATGAACGGTGATATATTCATCTGCACCCAAAGAGCTGCAAGAAATATGTCATACCAGGGCTTTACCAAGGACAATGGAGTGGTACCTGTTGTTAAAGAGTTAATGGGAGAGGTAAGTTGGGTAGTGGAATTAGTTTAGAGCATACACTTAGAGGAAAATGTCAGAAATGAAATTTGAGAAAAGAATGTTTAAAAAAACATTTTAGTTGAGGTATACGTACAGTCAAGCGTGTAAGTCGTAAGTGTGTATTTTGGTATATCTTCAAACGTTATGCATCACTCAAATCAAGGGATGTACAGTTGGAGCACTCCAGAAGGCACTCTCATGTCCATTTCACATCCCTTCTTCTGTAGAGGTAACCACTACCGTGACTTAAGTCACCAAAGATGAGTCGCTCTTCATGAACTTTACATAGTGAAATTGTATAGTCTGTACTCTTTTATGTCTAGCTTCTTTGGCTCAATGTGATGCCTGTGAGATTCACCCATGTTGTATATGTAGTAGTAGTTTGTTCTTTTTGTTTGCTTTTTAATTGCTGTGGTATATTCATTGTGTGACCATATCAGTAAAACAGCATTTTTATTTATGTATTTATTAGAAAAAAATTTTTTTTGACCATACTGTGTGGCTTGTGGGATCTTAGTTCCCCCACCAGCGATTAAGCCACAGGCCCCTGGCGGTGGAAGCATGGAGTCCTAACCATTGCATTATCAGAGAATTCCCTAAAATAGCATTTTTGAACCTTACGTTTCTGCTCAGTAATTATCTGATTGAAAAATACAGTTCTCCTCAAGAGATTTAGTATAGCTGCAGTTGACATTATATTACTCCTTCTAAAAAATGGGTCGTTTTTGCTGTGCGTGGGCATTGTCTCGTTGCAGTGAGCAGGGGCTGCTCTCTAGTTGCGGTGCTCGGACTGCTCACTGCGGTGGCTTCTCTTGTTGCAGAGCATAGGCTCTAGACACATGGGCTTCAGTAGATGCGGCACATGGGCTTAGTTGCTCCATGGCATGTGGGATCTTCCCTGATAAGGGATTGAACCCATGTCTGCTGTATTGGCAGGTAAATTCTTAACACTGGACGACCAGGAAAGTCCCGATACTACTTTTTTAATAGGATTAACTGCATTCCTGGTGTGCAGTAGCAGCTGCTTTTTTTTTTCTGGAAAGGAAGTCTTGATCTTAACTAAATCCCCGATGGCTCAGCTGGTAAAGAATCTGCCTACAATGCAGGAGACAGGAGACTTGGGCTGGATCCTTGGGTTGGGAAGATTCTCTGGAGGAAGAGATGGCAGCTCACTCCAGTATTCTTGGCTGGAGAATCCCATGCACAGAGGAGCCTGGTGGGCCACAGTCTGTGGGGTTGCACAGAGTCGGACATGACTGTGCATGAGCACGTGTAGTATCCTTAGAGTTTATTTTACTTAGGTTTATTTTACTTTTACTTATTTACCGGCGTGTTTTATTCCCTTTGGTTAAGTGCTGATCTTTGGTATCTTAATAAATAATCTTTTAAAAGAAAAAGATGAGTAGAATACCATCTCAATTCTCCTTTTGAATTGGACTTTTATTTCTTATTTTGTAAATTTATTTTTTGACTAGATTACTAAATATTCATAAGACTCAAAATTTGAAAGACAAAAAGAAGGGATTCCCTGGTGGCCCAGTGGTTAGGACTCTGATTTCACTGCCAAGGGCACCTGTTCCATCCCTGGTTGGGGAACTGAGATTCTGCAGGCTGTGCAGCCAAAATAAAAAACAAAAGGTACACAAAATACTCCCAGTCACTCAGTTGTCTCTTCCATAAGCAGTCAGTGAAACCAGTGTCTTGTGAATCCTTCCAGAAGTATTTCATGTATATACAAGCAAATACATACATATATATTCTTTAGCCCTCTTTTTTTACACACAAACGGCAGTGTATTTCATCACATTGTTCTGTGTTTTACTTTCTTTTTTACTTAGCTATTTCTTGGTAATTATTTTGTCAGTAGATAAACATCTCCTTGTTCTCGTTCTTTCTTTTTTTTGTCTGTGCCATGTGGCTTTTAGGATCTTAGTTCCCTCACCAGGGGTTGAACCTGGGCCCTTGGCAGTGAAAGTAGAGTCCTAACCACAGGACTGCCAAGGAATTCCCTTTGTTCTTATTTTTTACTGTTACACAGTATTCCATTGTTTGGCTATGCCACAAATTATTTAATGACTCTGTATAATGGATATTTGAATTGCTTCGTCTGTTATAAGCAGTCCTGCCACATCTCATTAGTTCCTGATGTTAGAGTTCTGTCTGAGAGGTTTTGGGGAATGGTATTAATGACACAATTTTTTTTTTTCTTGCTCTTACATGCAACTTCTTTCCTTGTTAATTTGAGCATATTCTGGTATGAGGGAAATGGGTGGTATAATAGCTTTAAACTGTTAATTGATATTTAGCCTTTATCAGTATGGCTCCAAATTCTATAAGCAACTTACGTATATGGGTAAAGGAAACTATATGGAATTGAAAAGTGCATTTCTGTAGCTAAACAAACAGCTGCAAGCTGCTTATTCATATATAAGAATATGGGTCCTATATTGTTGGGGCTTCTTTTTTTTTTTATTTTAAAGAGAAACTAGATATGTCTTCTTAACTGTCTTTCTAATTATTGTTTAAAATAGAAACACAGAGATATAATATTCTATCTTGTTGATGTCTCATATTTTATTAAGTGATTTTTAAAAAAAAATCATTTAAAGTCTTAGTTGTTTCCAGGTTTTGCTAATGTAGTTAATACAGCATTGGGAAGATTCTCAAAGAATCTTTTGAGGTAAATTCCTAGAATTGGATTGCTGGGTCCAAGCTGTGTGAACATTTTTGTGACTCTTGCTGTGGATTCCTATATTGTTTTCCTCAAGGAGTGCAAAGTTAAAAGCAATATGTTAGTGTACTAATTTCCTCACAACATTACAAGATTTGGGCTTTATAATTATTTTCAGTTATTTCCAGTCTTGTAGGTAAAAAAGAATGAGTATTGTTGATTATTAGCTTCTCGTGGCTTAAAATGTAAACATAGTTTTAAAATTTAATGATTAGATTAGGTTACTTCCTCTTTATACTGATCTTTTTCTTACATAGGATATTCTTGGTGCATCACTTTCTGCACCTTTAACATCGTACAAGGTGATCTATGTTCTCCCAATGCTCACCATCAAGGAGGATAAAGGTAAAGAGTTTATTTCTTTGTAGGAATTCTTTGGTGTACACATTCTGGTTGCTATTAGTTAATTCCACACTTTCTTTTATAAGGCACTGGTGTGGTCACAAGTGTTCCTTCCGACTCTCCTGATGATTTTGCTGCCCTCAGAGACTTGAAGAAAAAGCAAGTGAGTTTCTGTGTTTCATGTTCACATTTCCTCTTTATCATCTCATTGGTTAGGTACCACTGAACTGTTGAATTAGGCTGAAAAACTATGCAGATATCTTTTTAATGCTATCTTTAACCTGTTTCTTGATATTTATATGTTTTCCTGTGATTTGAATTTTAAATATAGTATTTCATAGAACCTTTTTTTTTGGCTGTCTCATGAGGCATGCGGGATCTTAGTTCCCCAACTAGGGATTGACCCTGCGCCCTCTGCTGTGGAGGCGTGATGTCTTAACTACTGGACTGCCAGGGAAGTCCCCGTAGAATCTTTTTTAAGACTTATTTTCTTAGGACAGTTTTAGGTTCATAATGAAAATAGAGAGGAAGGCACAGAGATTCCCATGTAATACCCCTTCTTCAACACCTGCATTGCCTCCCCCATTATTAGTGTCACTCACCGGAGTGGTACGTTTTTATCAAAGATGAACCTACATTGACGTCATAATTGCCCAGAGTCCATAGTTTACCTTAGGGTTCATTCTTGGTATTGTACATTCTGTGGGTTTATGCAAACATTTAATGACATGTATCCATCATTATGATATACAGAGTAGTTTCGCTGCCTTTAAAATCCTCTGTGCTCTTCTTGTTCATCTGTCTTCCCTCCCACTCCTGGCAACCACTGATCTTTTTAATTGTCACCATAATTTTACCTTTTCCGAAAGTCATGTAATAGTTGGATTCATACGGTATGTAGCTTTCTTAGATTTTCTTTCAGTTAGTAATAAGCATTTTGGTTTCTCATGTCTTTTCATAGCATCATAGCTTGTTTCTTTTTAGCACTGAATAATATTCTGTTGTCTGGATGTATGTTTATTTATTCACCTGCTGAAGAGCAACCTGGTTGCTAACGAGAGAAAGTTTTGTAAAAACAAGTTTTCTGATACTTGCATTTTCATTGCAACTGAAATGTGAACTTCATTTTAAGTGATATGTGTGTGTCTGTGTGAACTTTTGCTTTTGACTGTATAGTTTCAACATTTAAGCTATTCAGTCTAACTTAAACTGTTTAGTTTTTAAAAGTCATGCATCCCTTCTTGAGAGTTTTGTCTATAAAATTAAAAAATTGTTCTTTATGGAAAGAAGAAAAATACTTAAAAAAAAGTTTAGAGGGTATTTCTCTTAATGATAATACCAGAAAAATACTGATCATTAGTGTTAACTTCCTTTTTGTTTTTGTAGGCTTTAAGAGTGAAGTATGGAATTAGAGATGACATGGTCTTGCCATTTGAACCTGTGAGTACATAGATGATTCAGAATATTAATGTCCATCTTTTCATTAGAGGAAGAAAAGAGCTAACACTTGTAACAGAATTAAATAATTGGTTCAGTTCAGTTCAGTTGGTTAGTCGTATCTGACCATTTGTGACCCCATGGACAGCAGCACACCAGGCCTCCCTGTCCATCCCCAACTCATAGAGAATGAAAATAAGAGAGAGTTTAAGAGTTTATTTGCTTTAATTTGATATCTGCTGGGATGGATAAGAGCAAACAAAAGACTTTAACAGTAGGCATTTTCTTAGCACCTGGCACCTGCAGTTCGAGAAGAAACAAATAGTTTGCCTTTTAGTATCACCAATTCTGTAGTAACTTATTTTCTAGTGTGGCAGATTTCCAGGCTTCTAAAGATAAAATTTTGCCACATTACTCTTGAAAGTTTATGCTTTCATGTGAGTGTCTTTAGAAATGTAAATTACTAGTGAACAATTTTCATGGAGACTCCAGAAGACTTAATATAAATCAGAAATAAGACCGTCCATAAATTCAGTTGTTTACATCATTTCGCTGGCTTCCCAGGTGGCGCTAGTGGTAAAGAATCTGCCTGCCAATGCAGGATACATAAGAGACTAGGGTTCAATCCTTGGGTCTGGAAGATCCCCTGGAGTAGGAAATGGCAGTCCACTCCAGTATTCTTGCCTGGAGAATCCCATGGAGAGAGAAGCCTGGCAGGCTACAGTCTGTAGGGTTGCAGAGAGTTGGACATGACTAAAATGATTTAGCACACATGCATGGATCATTTTGCCAGTTTTGAACATTATTCAGTAAATTATATGCCAGTGAGGGCTTGAGAGCTGTGGAAGCTATATGTGTAGTGAGGAAAGGAGAGTGTGGGGGTTGGTGCAGAAAATTTGGCTGGTTCCTATGGACAGTAGGAAGATAGATTGACATCTGGATGTTTTCCCTAATGTGTGGAGCTGACCTAATGATATATAAAATCTCATATGACTTTATTGGACAGTGGAGGCAAAGGACTGTGCCCATAAGGCTGTTTTTATGTTCATTCAGTGTGAATAGTTTTACATTTCTCTTTTTTGCAGGTGCCAGTCATTGAAATCCCAGATTTTGGAAAGCTTTCTGCTGTAACTATATGTGATGAGTTGAAAATTCAGAGCCAGAATGACCGAGAAAAACTTGCAGAAGCAAAGGAGAAATTGTACCTAAGAGGTTTTTATGATGGTGTAAGTAATATTTTTGTTATCATTTTTGTTTGATTTACGTACTCCATGATCTTTGGTTTTCTTCTTACTGATTTAGGAAAAAATATAGAAAAATTTAATACAATTTCAGCTGTGTCCTGATTTGAGAGGGATTACTATAAGATATGAACAAAACTAGTGGAGGTGATGGAATTCCAGTTGAGCTATTTCAAAACCTAAAAGATGATCCTGTGAAAGTGCTGCACTCAATATGCCAGCAAATTTGGAAAACTTAGCAGTGGCCACAGGATTGGAAAAGGTCAGTTTTCATTCCAATCCCAAAGAAAGGCAGTGTCAAAGAATGTTCAGACTACCGCATAATTGTATTCATCTCACACACTAGCAAAGTAATGCTCAAAATTCTCCAAGCGAGGCTTCAACAGTGTGTGAACCGAGAATTTCCACACGTTCAAGCTGGATTTAGAAAAGGCAGAGGAACCAGAGATCAAATTGCCAACATTCGTTGGATCATTGAAAAAGCAAGAAAGTTCCAGAAAGACATCTATTTCTGCTTTATTGACTATGCCAAAGCCTTTGACTGTGTATCACCACAAACTGTGGAAAATTCTGAAAGAGATGGGAATACCAGACCACCTGACCTGCCTCTTGAGGAATCTGTATGCAGGTCAAAAAGCAACAGTTAGAACTAGACATGGAACAATGGACTGGTTCCAGATTGGGAAAGGAATACGTCAAGGTGGCATACTGTCACCCTGCTTATTTAACTTATATGCAGAGAACATCATGTAAAATGCTGGGCTGGATGGAACACAAGCTAGAATCAAGATTGTCGGGAGAAATATCAATAACTTCAGATATGAATATGACACCACTCTTATGGCAAAAAGTGAAGAGGCACTAAAGAGCCTCTTGATGAAAGTCAAAGAGGAGAGTGAAAAAGTTGGCTGAAAACTCAGCATTCAGAAAACTGAGATCATGGCATCAGATCCCATCATTTCATGGCAAATAGATGGGGAAACAATGGAAACAGTGACAGACTTTATTTTCTTGGGCTCCAAAATCACTGCAGATAGTGATTGCAGCCATGAAATTAAAAGACGCTTGCTCCTTGGAAGAAAAGTTATGACCGACCTAGATAGCATATTAAAAAGCAGAGACATTACTTTGCCAACAAATGTCCATCTAGTCAAAGCTATTGTTTTTCCGGTAGTCACGTATGGATGTGAGAGTTGGACCATAAAGAAAGCTGAGCGCCGAAGAATTGATGCTTTTAAAGTGTGGTGTTGGAGAATATCTTGAGAGTCCCTTGGACTGCAAGGAGATCCAACCAGTCCATCCTAAAGGAAATCAGTCCTGAATATCCATTGGAAGAACTGATGCTGAAGGTGAACTCCAGTACTTTGGCCACCTGATGCAAAGAACTGACTCATGTGAAAAGACCCTGATGCTGGGAAAGATTGAAGGCAGGAGGAGAAGGGGATGACAGAGGATGAGATGGTTTGATGGCATCACCGACTTGATGGACGTGAGTTTGAGTAAACTCTGGGAGTTGGTGATGGACAGGAAAGCCTGGCGTGCTGCAGTCCATGGGGTCTCAAAGAGTCAGACATGGCTGAGCAACTGAACTGAACTGAAGATTATAAGATTATGTTCTTCTCTTTCCAAATTTCTCTTTTTTTAATCTGTTTTTGTCCAGTAGTATTACAGAAGTTCCATTTTTGTGCCCCTAATCTCTGAGTGAATTTCTCAAGAAGATGTTTAAGGTTAGTTCGTCGTACTGTGCAGTACACGCCAAAGGTTTATTGCATGGACAATACCCGATCCCTTTGCTCTCTTATTGAGATGAAATTTTAAATAAGCAGTTTCATTCAGTTCATTAATTTACTTGTTAATACAACTACTACATGCCATCTTAGCACAATTTTTGAACCTCTCTTTTCTTCTTAATTGTACATATGTTAATGTGGCTTACATTTCCATGGAAAGAAGGTGAAGCTAGTGAAAGTAAAAACCCAGTCAAGTTGTTAGTGACTTGAGGTTGAAATGAAGATTTTGAAGGCTGTAAATGAGAATGTTTTTTACTTTTGCTTTCTATTTCTCTGTATGACCAAATATTGTTTATATGTCTTCTTTAAAACTCAACTCATCCATGTTTTGGATGACACTAAGAGCCAACACTAATATAGCACTCACATATTCACTTACTTACATCTCAAAATGACCTTGCAAAGTAGGCACTTATTCCCATTTAACAGATAAGGAAATTAAGGTACTAAGATACTAAGTAATTTACCCTGTATCAGCCAGATAGCTAGGTCAAAGCAGAGCTGGAACTCAAACTAGGCAACTTGGCTCTAAGATTTGTGCTGTTAACCCCTGTGCTATGATGATCAATAATCTATAATTTCATAATGATGAATTAAATAGATGCGGAGCATTTTGGCACGTTAGAGGATTGAAGGTGAAAATAGAAAACATGTCTTTCCACTTAAGGTAGAAAGTATTGGGAATTCCCTGGTGATCCTGTGTTTAGTACTCTGCCTTCTCATTGCTGAAGGCCCAAGTTTGATCCCTGGATTGGGAACTAAAATCCTATAAGCTGTGAGGTATGGCCAAAAATAAAAAACCCAAAACCTCAAAAGGATAAAACCTTATAAATTCCTGTTGAAAGAGTCAACAGGAATTAGATAGATAGAGGTCAGTATCAGCCAGAAGGGGATGGTATCTTAGCTCTGTGACAGCAATGGGCAAGGCAATACTTTGCCCAAGAATTAAATCTCCCCATTACATAAAAGGCAGAGTTGAGAAACCATAGGCCTTCCTCTCAGAGCCAAGTTTATCACATGGCCAGGCAAAGGAGAATGCTTGCTGGCAACAGATGGAGTTGAAAAGAGAAGCCTAACTGGGGCTGAGCTGCATTGGCTCAGTTCCTTCCCCCAAAGCCTTTAGGAATGATGGGAATTAGGGCAAAGGAATTCTCTCCACATGGAAACCTAAGAAGTGGGAAGGAAGTGAACTTTTCTTTGTAATCATGTTCATAATACATATTCTAGTTACACTAAAAGAAAAACAAGTGTGTTATAAGTATTAGTTGTCCAAGCTGTGCCAAAATAAAGATGTATGGTTATAAATGTGATAAATTTCACACTAAAAATATCCTGGTTGTTTGTGGAGGTAAATTTAGGTAGGAGAAAGTTTAAGGGGGGACCCAAAGCAAATTTTAATTGTGTGTGTTTTTACACTTCTTATCCTTTAAGGTAATGTTGGTGGATGGATTTAAAGGACAGAAGGTCCAAGACGTAAAGAAGACTATTAGAAACAAGATGATTGACACTGTATGTAATAGACTATCCCCTGAAGGCTGTTTTAGAAGTGCTTTTGGTTCATAGACTTTACAATGTTAATTAGCAGTTTTCTGTAGTAGAACCTGGAGCTGTATTAAAGATATAATTTTATTTACATATAAAATTGAAGACCTGTTTAATAATAGCAATTCATTTAACCTGAACATCCCACCTGTAATGTTGATGAAGGTAATGTTCTAAAGTTGGCATGTGTAGATTACATACAGTGAACTTTAATGATGCTTTCTGGCAGTGACCGTTTGCAGTAGAGGTAGTTAACAGTTCTTTCTGTAGTGCTTTACTTTTTGCTTTCATCCTTTCCCCCCCTCTTCATTTTTGTTATAATTTTTTTTTTGTTGTTGAGTTACTTAGCTGCTGAACTTTTGAAACTGAATTTTTGTTTTTGATAGTTACGTATACCTGTAATACAGAGAGACTGTGGTCTGTAAGACTTGTTAAAAAAAGGCAGCAGTTTCCTCTCCATTCATCCACATCCTCTTAAATTTCTCTTCCTTGGACAGGCTTACTTTCATCTGTTTTGTTATTTATTTTAGTATCTCCACCTCGCTTACAGATCTCTAAACTCTTATAGTGTAATTTAAAATTTTTTCAGTTTTAGGCATTAGCTATTGATTTCCTGCTATGAAAGATCAAGATTTAACTCTTCTCCAACCTGTGTCTTCCCCTCTAACCTCACATTTGTATATACTTCTTCACCCCACATCTTCCTAGTATAGGTATATTATAACTTAGGTTAGAGAGGTAGTCAGTGTATTGAGACATGGCTGATCCATAAATAGTGTACAGTGAGAACTTCTCTTCCTTAGCTTTTGGTTTTCCTTGGAGTTAATAACTGTCTTTTTTTTCTTTCTCTACTTTTTTTACTTCTAAATATAATTATAGACACTTCATCCCCAAACTCTGTCCAACTGTTTATTTTTCTTTTCTATACTTTGAAACATATCAGTGTGCTATTGTTTACATCTTACAGAAAGTTCTCCCAGAGCCTTCCAGCCTGTTGCAGTCATCCAGACTGGTTGCTTACTGTAGGCATGCACAAATGTCATCTGGGATGTTCCTCCACTGTTACTTAGGATTTCCTTAGTTTTTCTTGATTTGGATCTCCTTGATCCCATGGCTGCTTCTTTCTTATTTACTTTCTTGTTTTGTTGAAGCTCTGCGTCTAGAAATGTTCCTGGAAAAGGGTACCTGGAAGGTAAATTTTGTGACTTTTTATATCTGAAATATCTGTATTCTGTCCTCATACTTGAATGCTTAGATGTAGGATTCTGGGTTGGAAATAACTTTCCCTTAAAAATTTGAAGGCCATTACCCATAGTGTTGTGGTTCAGTGATGCTGTTAAGAAGTCCAAAACCGTTCTGGTATGGCGTGATCTATGTCTCCCCTCCCCACCCAAGCTTATAGAATCCTCTCTTTTGAAATTTCATGATGATTTATTTGGTGTAGATTAGTTTTCATTCATTCTTCTGGGTGTAGGATCGGCTCCTTCAGTCTGGAAACTTACGTTCTTCAATTCTGGGAAGATTTACTTTTTGTTTGTTTTATCCCTTCTTATTCTTTATTTTTGTTTTTGGAATTCTTACTATTCAGATATTGGCTCTATTAGACTCTGGAAGTTCTTTTGCTTTTCTCTCTGGGGGAGTCCCTCAACTTTTTCTTGCTATGAGTTTTTGTGCGTTTGTTTACTGTGTGTTTTTTATATCAGCTCCACGTGTGCTTGTGCACGTGTGTATAAATATTCCTAAAAAATCACTAAATTTTTTTCTTTGTGTAGAAAATTTCAAACATAAAAAAGTGGAGTAGTGTAATGAATTCCTGTATACCTCTTACTCAGCTTAAGCATTTACCAACTCATAGCCAGTTTAAGAACTTGTTATCTGATCTTTTGTGATAGGATGCTGCAATTCTTATTTCATGAATATGAATTTTTAATTTCTTATTAGTCTGAGGAAAACTATTGATAATTTAAGAGTGCATACAAAAAGATGATTGGAACCTTTTTGGATATAGGTAGGACTTGTCACTGGGAGAGATCTGGAAGTTCCATTTGGACCAGAGGAAAGCCCTGATGTTAGCTTTGTTGTTAATTAGGGCTTTGTGGTTTGTTAGATTCCCCTCAGAAGATTCTTCAGTTTCTGCCTTAAAGGGTCTAAGCTAAGTGAGCATTCTGGGAGTTAACATGAAGGAAGATTGCTAGAGTGGGTATCAGCACCCATGTGCTGACTTTCTCTTAATCCCCCTCTTTTCACTCTGAAACCCATTCCCTCAACTTTGTCCTCTGGTTGGGAGACTCTGTCCTGTCTGGAGTATAAACCCTCATTGCTCTGCAGGCACAGGGAGAGGCAGCTGCCTGTCTGCATAGTGTGGGATTAGGGTATCTGGTTCTAACTTCTTTAAAAGACTTCAGTAGCCTTCCTCTTTCCAGCCTCATGTTACCTCCTTTTCCAGAGCTGTCTTGTGCCACAAATCTCAAGTCTTTTGGAGGTTCTGTAATGCAAGTGAAGTGAAGTGAAAGTTGTTCAGTCGTGTCCGACTCTTTACAACCCTAGGGACTATACAGTCCGTGGAACTCTCCAGGCCAGAATACAGGAGTGGGTAGCCTTTCCCTTCTCCGGGGGTTCTTCCCCACCCAGGGATTGAACCCAGGTCTCCTGCATTGCAGGCAGATTCTTTACCAACTGAGCTACAAGAATTCAGCTCTCTCGTCTGTGGGCTTAGGATTCAGCTAGCTTCCTTTGGTCCACTAATACGATTGTCAGTCATTCTGCTTTTTAGTTTCCAAAATTTGATGCTATTTCTTCTCCCATTCTTGTCTTTGTAACTTCATACCAATAAAAAAAAAACCTCTTTGTTGTCATTTTGTTCGAATTTTGAGAAGGAGCAGAGTTAATTGAATGTCTGTTTTTAATTTACCATTGTTAAACCAAAGCCCTACCTGTTTCAGTATGAAGAACTTGCGTTAAGTACACAGAGCAGTGAATCATTTTATGAATAACAATGCTGAATTATTTTAAAAAATTATCCTAATAAGCTTGGGATTGTAACACCCTAAGAGATATTTGTTTTAATATTAAAAAAAATAAAATTTATGGTCAGTTTTCTAGTGGGAATTTTTCATGATACTATAAATCTTTAGTAATGTTATTTTCCATATCTAGTTTTCATGCATGTGTTTTTTTAAAGGCAGTTGTTCCATGCATTTAGTTTCCAATTTTTATGTTTTTCTTATAACAAAAATAGAAGGCTGCCATAGCCTTCAAACCATAGCAGTAGAAGCTGTTAAACATCTTTTACTCTGCAAAGGAATAAGCTGTACCTAGGGAAGGTGATCCACCTGATTGATAAAGATGCAGGCCTTTTCAGAAACAAGTGATATACAGAAAGAAAGGCAAGTAACTTCTACTCTGGGAAGAGGGAAGATATAGTGAAAACTTGCAATGTAGTTATTGGTGGTAGAGCATTTTTTTTTAAAGTTACTTCTTTTCTTATCCTTGAGAAATAGAGATTGCTTTGCCATGGTATCTGACATATTTTTATTTACTTTCATCTAGGGAGATGCATATATTTACATGGAACCAGAGAAACAAGTTATGTCCAGGTCTTCAGATGAATGTGTTGTGGCCCTGTGTGACCAGTGGTTAGTTTCTTTTATAGATGGCAAGCAGAAATTTTCTCCCGTCATTTTGCTTATCCCTGACTTTTTTTTTTTAATCAATTTGTCCACTCCCAGGTACTTGGATTATGGAGAAGAGAACTGGAAAAAACAGACATCCCAATGCTTGAAGAACCTGGAAACGTAAGATGGGAGAAGGTGCTGGGGAAGGGGAAGTGTTAGTGGCTCAGTCATGTCCAGCTCTGTGAGTCTGTGGACTGTAGCCCCCTAGGCTCCTCCGTCCATGGAATTCTCCAGGCAAGAATACTAGAGTGGGTTGCCATTCCCTTCTCCGAGGGGAAGGGGAAGGAGATGAGAAACGGGGAAGACAATGAAGCCGAAGAGGAGAGACACTTTATATTCTGCTCTGTCCAGGTACTGTGAGGAGACTAGGAGGAATTTCGAAGCAACCTTAGATTGGCTGCAGGAGCATGCTTGCTCGAGAACTTACGGCTTAGGTAAGCAAATTTCAGGTTTCCGTGTGAATGACTTTGCCAGTTACACAGCAGGTTAACCCTTCACCATTTTCCCTTCTCTTCCATTGTTTTTCTGAGCTGGAAGTGAGAGGATTTTGGTTAGAGGGTGAGAGAAACTAGTATCTGGTCCCCACTCCTATTCACCTGATGGCAGAAGTATCTAACCCATATAGTTTTATGGTGCAGTTATTTTAAATAGAAAATTTCTAGTGCTTCACCTTTTAAAAAAATTTATCAGTTTATATTATTCAAGTAAATTTAGGAACCTACAAAAGTAGCTTTGTCAGTGCTAGAGACCTGCTTTTGAAAATGTGAATTCTGGGGATGAAGTGTCTCTTAGATTCATCTTGCACAAATTTTCTTCCTTTTACTTACAGGTACTCGTTTGCCATGGGATGAGCAGTGGCTGATTGAATCGCTCTCTGACTCCACTATTTACATGGCATTTTACACAGTTGCACACCTGCTGCAGGGAGGTGACTTGCATGGACAAGCAGAGTCTCCGTTGGGCATCAGGTTGGTAAATGGATAGGGGAAGAAAGGTGATTTGTTAGCATGAGATATAATCTTTTGATTTATGTATTGAAATGCTTTTTTTAAAAAAAATTAATTTATTTTTGGATGCATTCGATCTTAGATGAGGCAATATCTTTGTTGTGGCATTCCAGATCTTTAGATGCAGTGCAAGGACTTTTCAGTGCTCAAGGTTTCTCTCTAATTGTGGTGTGCAGGCTTCAGAGCGCATGGGTTCTATAGTTGCAGAATGTGGGCTTATTTGCCCCTTGACAAGTGGGATCTTAGTTCCCCAATCAGGGATTGAATCCATGTCCCCTGCATTGGAAGGCAGATTCTTAACCCCTGGACCACCAGAGAAGTCCCTGAAAATACTTTCTAATAATTTGTTTTTATAAGAATTCATTTAGTGGAATTTTGTCATGATGGTTTTGTTTTTGAATTGAGAAAAAGTAATAAATAACCCCTCTGTTATTCACTCTTTATTCTTATGGGAGTCTCTTGTTCTCATTTGTTACTGTAAAACATTAAGAAAGCGATTTCTGGGACTTCACTGGTGGTCCAGTAGTTAAGAATCCACCTTGTAATGCACGGGGTGTGGGTTCAATCCCTAGTCGGGGAACTAAGATGCCACATGCTGAGGAGCAACTAAGGCCGAGTTGTGCAACTACTGAGCCTGTGCCACAACTGAAGAGTCTGTGCTGAAATGAAAGACCTGGCGTGGTGCGGTGACAATCCCCTATGCACGGCTAAGACTCAACACAGCCAAACAAATGAATAAATAGAATAAATACTTAAAAAAACCTGATTTCTACTTCATGGTTGGATTAGAATGCTGGTTTTTTTCAACGAAACTATATATATATGTTCTGTTGTTGTTTATCCGTTACTTTTATTTTAATACAGACCACAGCAAATGACCAAGGAAGTTTGGGATTATATTTTCTTCAAGGAAGCTCCATTTCCTAAGACTCAGATCCCAAAGGAAAAATTAGATCAGTTAAAGCAGGAATTTGAGTTCTGGTATCCTGTGGATCTTCGAGCCTCTGGCAAGGATCTTATTCCAAATCATCTTTCATATTTCCTTTATAATCATGTGGCTATGTGGCCAGAAGAATGGTGAGTGCTAAAAAAGCTGTGAACTACATGTATTGATTATTGACAAGGGTTCCTTGTGGCTTTAAATATACTGATGTTATTGTAGAGGGTAAGGTTAGATTTGCCAATACATTCTTTTTCTTACATTAAATGTACTGAAGGAGAAAGCACACCTTCTCCTATTATATCCAGAAATTCTCATACCTGCTTTGGGCTGCCAAAGCATTTCACATTTCAGATACTTTGATGGTCAATCAGTAATACGCTTGACCTATTACATGACTCATTTGACCTGTTAAGATGCTGAAATAACAGGCAATTTCAAACAGAGCCTAGGTCATTAGAATGGGAAGGAAACATCCCTTTAGAGCTGAGAGCCCCAAATTTCCAGTATTAAGTCATGATGTTCTGAATAAAATCTGGATCAGAGATGCATTTTTAATACCATGTGCTCAACAGTATTCTTTCTGTCATCTTTCCTTTTGACCCAGACATGCCCCTGTGTCTTTCTCTCCTGTCTTCAAGTAGCTGGAGAAACAAACCCCTCCCACTGTTCAAATTTTATTTTGCAGAACCAAAGCAGTCTCATAGAACTTCTTGTATTTAGGGTGAGATTGCATTTAGAATGAGATTACATTTTCTTTCTCAAGAATAAAAGGTTTTGAAGAAGAGGAATAAAATAAATCTGATTGATCTGTCATTCAATTAGTTTTCTCTATTGGTTTAAATGTGTTTTTGGAGAAATCAGGTGTCTTAGAAGTACTTGTTAGTAACATGGTTGAATATTTATCCCATTGCATCAAGTTTTGGACATATATGAGGGTGTTAAAATTATAGATAAGTGGTAGCTTCAGGTGCTTATGCTACCACTGGTAAAATCACTTTTAGTAACTCATGTAATTTTCACTGCAACTTTTCGTGGAAGATGATCTGTCCCTGGTGGCACAGTGGGAAAGAATCTACCTGCAATGCAGGAGATGTGGGTTCAGTCCCTGGGTCGGGAAGATCCCCTGGAGAAGAAAATAGCAACCCACTTCAGTATTCCTGCCTGGGAAATCCCATGGACAGAGGACCCTGACGGGCTGTAGTCCATGGGGTTGCAAAAGAGTCAAACACAGCTTAGCGACTAAACAACAAAGATCTTTTTATATCTATATATATAGCCTGGCCTGTATTTTTAAGATAGTTCATAGTATTTCATCGTATGCCTGCACCATAATTTATAAACCAGTCCTTTTACTAATGGATACTTGTTTTCATTTGTTTCCTGTTATAAATAGGACTCAGTAAATATCCCTGCACATTTGCCTTAAGAAACGTTATGACTCTTAGCATTTACCTCAAGTTTTTAAGGCTAAACCATAATCTTTAAATTTTATTTTCTATCTTTACACATTTACCTGTCAAGTGATAAATGGCCTGTAGCTGTGAGAGCCAATGGACATCTCCTCCTCAACTCTGAGAAGGTAACGCTCATTACCTCTTGAAACGTTAGAATTCTGCAGAAATGTTTTTCAGATTTAGGATGTTGTACTTTCTTAAATTAAGAATATGAAAATCAGACAGTTAAAAATCTTGCATTAAAAATTTTTAGTACTCAAATTAAATTAAATTAAATTAAAACATTTTAGTACTCAATTAAAAATTGAGTGAGTGGAGTAGATAGTATTAATTGAGAGGAGGGATGGGGAAAACTTTCCTATATAATAATTGTCTTAGAGTTAGAGTGGCAAAGAGTGACAAATTGTTACCAGAGAAGAGACACAGAGAAATGGACAGGAAATATAAAGATTCCAGCTTTGTGACCCTGCATCTTTCTCATTAAGTTGAGAAAATAATTTGGTGGTTTTTGCTTTTTATTGTGACTAGCCACTAAATTAGAATAATAGAATTTCGGAGCCTGTAGGATTCTTAAGTGTTATTTAATGCTTCTGTCTAGACAGTATCTCTCTCCCTATACTACTGCAACTTCCCCTATTGCTGCTAATGATACTACAATTATACTAGTAGTATCACAGTAGTATAATCATAGTACATATATTAATATAAATGATTTTTTTAATGCTTCATAATATCTGATTATTCAGTATCCTCAACAGGAGTTATGCCAACCTCTTGACAAGCGCTTTTTTGCACCTATAATGCCTTTGTGCACATGAGAAAGGTCCTGCTACCGCTAAGTCGCTTCAGTCGTGTCCGACTCTGTGCGACCCCATAGACGGCAGCCCACCAGGCTGCCCCGTCCCTGGGATTCTCTAGGCAAGAACACTGGAGTGGGTTGCCATTTCCTTCTCCAATGCATGAAAGTAAAAAGTGAAAGTGAAGTCACTCAGTCATGTCAGACCCTCAGCGACCCCATGGACTGCAGCCCTCCAGGCTCCTCCGTCCATGGGATTTTCCAGGCAAGAGTACTGGAGTGGGGTGCCATTGCCTTCTCCGGAGAAAGGGGCACGCTTCCTCAACTAAACAAAAAAAAAATTTAATTGCAATGTTACTTATTTCTCATTAATAACAATCCTAACAAGTTGGACTTGTTCCAACCATTGAATCTTGCTATATCTGATGGAATATTAATGATCAAAGAATATTCATTGCTATATAATAATGAAAATAGTTATAGATTTAAACAAATAGCAGATGATATGAATTGCAAAATGAGATTTATTTTTTAACCAGTGCCCTAATGGGGAATAAAAAAGTTCATTTAAGATAACTTGTACATTAGGCTGAAAAATAGCTACTTTATAGATTTTGTTAAATCAGCAAGGACTTTTGATTGTTGAACTCATTTTTTCTTCGTAGGTCAAGGTGGAACTGTATATATATATATATATATGTATATATATATATATATATAAGTATATAAATATATACAGGAACACATAAATATATATATATAGGTCAAGGTGGAACTGTATATATATATATATATATAAATATAAATATATATATATAAGTATATAAATATATACAGGAACACATAAATATATGTATGTGTGTGCATGTGTGTATATGAGAGTACAGGTATAAATCCTGCTATTAATATAACATGATGTTTCCTTTGGTCTCCACATTGTTGTGTTATGTATACACTGTATGTCCCTGGTAGAGGGCTTTCTGGTGGCTCGGACAGTAAAGAATCTGTTTGCAATTCAGGACATCCTGGATTCAATCCCTGGATCAGGAAGATCTCCTGGAGAAGGGAATGGCTACCCACTCCACTATTCTTGCCTGGAGAATTCCATGGACAGAGGAGCCATAGGGTTGCAAAGAGTCGGACATGACTGAGCGACTTACACTTTCGCTTAAGTTTCATACTCATTTTATTACAAGATTTTATTGCTCTGTAGTAGAAACTTGATAGAATGGCCGCTTCTCTTTGGTGTTAGCAAAGTTACCAAGCATAGAAGTTTTTTAAACAATAAAGATTGCTGGGCTGTGCACAGTGCCTACTTACTTGTGCTGACCTCAGGCAGAGCACAACTTGAGTAAGCAACTATTGTGACCCTAATGACAAGAAGTTTCCTAAAGCCCTAATTTTGACCTAATGAGCTTGTCCATTCTTTTCTGAATGACTCTAATTGTTATAAAGCTCTTATAACCAGCTGAAGTGTTCCATAGTTATAGTGTAATCATTCCACATCTAAACCAATTCCCAAGCAACAGTATCAGTTAATGGAAAGAGCCATGGACTGAGTGTCACACAGGAGATGCTGTCCTAGCTTTGTCACTGACTAGATTAGTTACTCGGAGAAGGCAATGGCACCCCACTCCAGTACTCTTGCCTGGAAAATCCCATGGACAGAGGCGCCTGGTAGGCTGCAGTCCCTGGGGTCGCTAAGAGTCAGACACGACAGAGTGACTTCACTTTCACTTTTCACTTTCATGCGTTGGAGAAGGAAATGGCAACCCACTCCAGTGTTCTTGCTTGGAGAATCCCAGGGACGGGGGAGCCTGATGGGCTGCTGTCATGGGGTTGCACAGAGTCGGACACGACTGAAGCGACTTAGCAGCAGCAGCAGATTAGTTACTCAGGCAAGTCATTGTGTTGACTGGATTTCAGTTTTCTCCTCTGTAAAATAAGTGTAAAGTGTCTTTTCCTTTGCATGTTTCTAATCCTTTTTATCTTTATCTAGTTGTAGCCTGCTCATTTAATTTGATGTGGCTGATCTGGTTTATTTATATATACTCTTACTAAAGCCTTATCATTAACTTTCTTTTTCAGATGTCAAAATCCACAGGCAACTTCCTCACTTTGTCCCAAGCTGTTGATAAATATTCAGCTGATGGTGAGTATATGTTTTTTTATTGCTGTTGCTTAGTGTCCCCAGTTCTCCTCAGACTGCAGAAGGCAATTAGCATTCTTGTTTCAGTTTCATTGCTTTTCTCTTTAGCTTTTACCAATACTGTAAAATATTCATGTTTTCTTTGTGTACAAGCAACGTAATTTTTAAAATATAAGAATTGTTAAAATGATCTGTTTAGAAACAAATTTAAGCTAAGATTATTAGAGTCTTCTTTCAAAGGAAACACACTGTTAGTGCTACCTGATTTGTTCCTAATTTCATGCTGGGGTAAGTTGCTTCAGTCATGTCCAACTCTTGGCGACCCTATGGATTGTAACCACCAGCTCCTCTGTCAGTGGAGTTCTCTAGGCAAGAATACTGGAATGGATTGCCATGCCCTCGCGAGGGGATCTTCCCAACTCAGGGATTGAGCTCACATCTTTTATGTCTCCTGCATTGGCAGGTAGGCTCTTTACCAGTAGTGCCACCTGGAAACCCTATTTCATGCTATTTCTAAAATAAAATAGTTTGTAGAGACGTTAAGCATATAGGAAGCTTTTTCAAAGTATTTCCTCCATATTTGATATAGATGAGTTGAACCTAGAAGCCTTCATTTTTTTGAAAAATATGTTTCCCCTGGCTTCATTACTATTTCATTTAATCATTACTTTGTCAAGAGAAAAAATGCACCATCTAATCTGAAGGAGCCAGTTCTTCCTTATGTAACCTAGCCTTTGGTCATCATGGCACTTCTTTTTGTTGATCAAGACTACCACACTTTGAGACTGTACTGAAAGGGATGGGGAAAAACTAACCTAAATTACTTAGAAAAACAGTATTATGACAACATAGCAAGATGAAAAGAACTGTACACAATATTGCAGTTTTGTTTTTTTTTTTAAAGAAGTGTATATTAGCAGTTCTGAAACTTTTATATGTTTACTGGGATTGAACAAATATTGTGGGTGAGAGCTCAGTATCAGAAGCTATAAATAAGTTAAGAGGAAATGCTCAAATGAACTCCCTGGTGTTGGATTGGAATTGGCAGTATCAGCATAAACTCATGGGTTTTATTTTTTATACAGACAGACATAAAAATAAACATAGGGACTTCCCTGGTAGTCCAGTGGCTAAGACTTTCTGCTCCCAATGGAGGGGACTCCAGTTCAATCCCTGGTCAGGGAATTGAATCTTACATGCTGCAGTGGAAATTGAAGTTCCCGCATGCTGAAACTAAGACCCAGTGCAGCCAAATAACATAAATATTTTAAAAATAAATAAAAATAAATATAGATTTATGTGTGGGTTAGTCATGCATTTATTTCCTAGTTTTGCTGAGAGAGCCTGTGGATACTGAAACACTAGTTAACGGTGAAACACCTGTCATTCAGATCTTGGTTTCTAAATACCATTCTCTAGTAAAAGGAACTAGGGTTCCTAGGAGCAGGGATTGATTTGAGTCTGGAGTAGAGAAAATACAAAATGGGCATGGAATATTTTATGATGCCAGAAAATGAGAAAATGTTTCAGAAAGGATGGGGACAATTTGAAAGGGCACAAGAGCCAGCTTGAAGGGGCTCCCAATTGCCCAAGCAAGAACTTTTTGAGAGATAAAGTAAATAATGTAGTATTGAATTATAACTCCTTGCATAAATTAAATATTCATGAACTCATAGGGATATATAGTAATAATTGAATAAGTAAGTGGGGGAGTGGGGACTGTTCTTCTTTTCAGAAGAATTCCAAGTAATAAATGTGGAAGAATTGAATGAAATATAAAATCATCATTAGAGAAACATCATAGTAATATTGTCAAAGACAAGATCCATCAGTTCAGTTCAGTTCAGTCGCGTCCGACTCTTTGCGACCTCATGGACTGCAGCACGCCAGGCTTCCTTGTCCATCACCAACTCCCGGAGCCTATTCAGACTCATGTCCATCTAGTTGGTGAAGCCATCCAACCATCTCATCCCCTGTCATCGCCTTCTCCTCCCGTCATCAATCTTTCCCAGTATCAGGGTCTTTTCAAATGAGTCAGTTCTTTGCATCAGGTGGCCAAAGTAAGAGTTTCAGCTTCAGCATCAGTCCTTCCAGTGAATATTCAGGACTGATTTCCTTTAGGATGGACTGGTTTGATCTCCTTGCTGTCCAAGGGACTCTCAAGAGTCTTCTCCAACACCACAGTTCAAAAGCATCAATTCTTCGGCTCTCAGCTTTCTTTACAGTCCAACTCTCACATCCATACATGACTACTAGAAAAACCATAGCTTTGACTAGACGGACCTTTGTTAGCAAAGTAATGTCTCTGCTTTTTAATACGCTGTCTGCTGCTGCTGCTGCTGCTAAGTCACTTCAGTTGTGTCTGACTCTGCAACCCCATAGACAGGAGCCCACCAAGCTCCTCTGTCCCTGGGATTCTCCAGGTAAGAACACTGGAGTGGGTTGCCATTTCCTTCTCCAATGCATGAAAATGAAAAGTGAAAGTGAAGTTGCTCAGTTGTGTCCAACTCTTCACGACCCCATGGATTGCAGCCTACCAGGCTCCTCCGTCCGTGGGATTTTCCAGGCAAGGGTACTGGAGTGGGTTGCCAATGCCTTCTCCAGTATGCTGTCTAGGTTGGTCCTAACTTTTCTTCCAAGGAGCATCCTTTAATTTCATGGCTGCAGTCACCATCTGCAGTGATTTTGGAGCCCACAGAAATAGTCTGTCACTGTTTCCATTGTTCTCCCATCTATTTGCCATGAAGTGATGGGACCATGATCTTCGTTTTCTGAATGTTGAGTTTTAAGCCAACTTTTTCACTCCTCTTTCACTTTCATCAAGAGGCTCTTTAGTTCTTCTTCGCTTTCTGCCATAAGGGTGATGTCATCTGCATATCTGAGGTTACAACAAGATCCATCAGTGGTTGCCAAAATCAATGGATGAAAGTTTAAAAAAAAAAAACCAACAGGTTATTTGCATATTCTCAGAGTATCTATCCCAAGATACTTCTTTATCACAAAGGGAAAAATAGTAACTTTACAGTGGAGAGACTTGGCAGACACTACCTGACCACATGAGGTGGGTTTGCAATAGCAATAGTAAGTCATATCAATATCATGTACCTCCCTGATCATGATGCACTGAGAAGACATACAGCATCACTCTTGTGATATTCTTGCCAGAGGTTCATAACCTCCATCTAATCATGCAAAAACATCAGACAAACCCAAGTTGGGAGAAATTTTGTTAAATTCCTGACTACCCATCAGTAGTCAAGGTCCAGGACAGACTGAGAAACTGTCACGATTTGAAGAGACTAATGAGATAAACAATCAAATGCAAGGTGGTTTTCTGGATTGAATCCTAGAACAGAAAAAGGATATTAGAGAAAAGGCTGGTGAAATTTTGAATTAAGTCTGTAGTTCAGTTAGTAGTGTCATACTGATGTTAACTTCCTGCTTTTTTGAAACTGTGGTTATGTAAGTTGTTAACATTAAGAAAGTCTGGTAAATGGTGAAACATTTATCCTTGTCTTTTGCATCCTTGCTGTAATTGTAAAATTATTACAATATAAAAAGTTAAAAATGTGTTCAGCTTCTTGGGTATTATAAAGGATATTTAATGCATACGTAATTTGATATCACATATTCTCATCTCCTTCTTTAAGGTGCAGATGGTAGCATACCATCCATACTACTCTGAAATTTGCCTTTTTCACTTATGAGTTCATATTTGAGGTCACTTCATGTGGATACATTAAAGTTTCCTCACTCTTTTATAGCAGTATCGTCTTCCATTGCAAGGATGTCCTGTAATTTAATTGATTAGACTCTTACAGATGGGTGGGTTGTTTGTTTTTTTTTTTAATATTTTAGGATGAAAGATTTTGTTTTAAAAATTGTATTTTGTTAGTAAGAAACCTAGAAGAATCTGCTTTTAGAAGTAAGAAAATATGTATTTGTGCACAAAAGGTAGCACTCTGTTTTCTTATGCATTAAAATAATTGTAATATTTTGCTGCCTTTAAATGAGGCTGAGATGTTGATAGGGATATCTTTCCCAAGTTTATCATTTTTTCCTCTGCCTCATTAAAGATCACTTTATCTCATTAGCACAACATGCCTGAGAAGAAACGGATATTGATGCTGAGTGTATGCAAATCAATATAGAAAATTCAAATATTTTAACAACATCATTATGGATTCTGCTTTTGGTGATCTTTATTTTTGCTGTTGATCCATGCAGTGGTTTAAAGCACTTGCTGTTTCTTAATTTGTACGTGGGCTTGGCAGTGTACCCACCTGCACACATAGTTCATATTCAGTAACTACATTTTTAAATCATCGATTAATTTTTTTTCTTCTTCTTCAAGGAATGCGCTTGGCTCTAGCTGATGCTGGTGACACTGTTGAAGATGCTAACTTTGTGGAAGCCATGGCAGATGCAGGTATTCTCCGCCTATACACCTGGGTGGAATGGGTGAAAGAAATGGTTGCCAACTGGGATAGCCTAAGAAGTGGTCCTGCCAATACCTTCAATGATAAAGTTTTTGCCAGGTAATCTATAGTCCCCAACCACTTTTACTTTAAGGAGTTGCTTAGTCCTGGTGTATTTTTAAATTTTCTTTTTTTTTTAACTCTTAAATTTAGATGTTAATAATAGCCACTCTTCATTGAAAACTTACTTGTGCTGGGAACTATGCTAAGTACTTTGGATCCATTGTCTGATTTTAGCCTTATAGCAATTTTATATGGTAAAAATACTATTAGCTTTCTTTCTTTCTTTATTTGGCAGTGTTGGGTCTTAGTTGCGGCATGTGGGATCTTTAATTGCAGCATGCAGGGTGCCTTATTAACAGTTGCAGCATGTGAACTCTTAGTTGCAGCATGTGGGATCTTGTTCCCTGACTAGGGACCGAACCCGAGCCCCCTGCATTGGGAGTGCAGAGTCTTAGCCACTAGACCACCAGGGAAGTCCTCACTTCAGTTCAGTTGCTCAGTTGTGTCTGACTCTTTGCAACCCCATGGACTGCAGCATGCCAGGCTTCACTGTCCATCACCAACTCCCGGAGCATCCTCAGACTCATGTCCATTGAGTTGGGGATGCCGTCCAACCATTTTATCCTCTGTTATCCCCTTCTCCTCCTGCCCCCGATCCCTCCCAGCATCAGGGTCTTTTCCAGTGAGTCAACTCTTCACACGAGGTGACCAAAGTACTGGAATTTCAGCTTCAACATCAGAACTTCCAATGAACACTCAGGACTGATCTTTAGGATGCACTGGTTGGATCTCCTTGCAGTCCAAGGGACTCTCAAGAGTCTTCTCCAACACCACAGTTCAAAAGCATCAATTCTTCAGCACTCAGCTTTCTTCACAGTCGAACTCTCACATCCATACATGACTACTGGAAAAACCATAGCCTTGACTAGATGGACCTTTGTTGGCAAAGCAATGTCTCTGCTTTTTAATATGCTATCTAGGTTGGTCATAACTTTGCCTCTAAAAGCATCTTTTAATTTCATGGCTGCAATCACCATCTGCAGTGATTTTGGAACCCCAAAAAATAAAGTCTGACACTCTTTCCACTGTTTCCCCATCTATTTCCCATGAAGTGATGGGACCAGATGCCATGATCTTCGTTTTCTGAATGTTGAGCTTTAAGCCAATTCTCTCACTCTCCTCTTTCACTTTCATCAAGAGGCTTTTTAGTTCCTCTTCACTTTCTGCCATAAGAGTGGTGTCATCTGCATATCTGAGGTGATTGATATTTCTCCCGGCAATCTTGATTCCAGCCTGTGGTTCTTCCAGCCCAGCGTTTCTCATGATGTAATCTGTACATAAGTTAAATAAGCAGGGTGACAATATACAGCCTTGACGTACTCCTTTTCCTATTTGGAACCAGTCCGTTGTTCCATGTCCAGTTCCAACTGTTAACTCCTGACCTGTATATAGGTTTCTCAAGAGGCAGGTCAGGTGGTCTGGTATTCCCATCTCTTTCAGAATTTTCTACAGTTTATTGTGATCCACACAGTTAAAGGCTTTGGCATAGTCAATAAAGCAGAAATAGATGTTTTTCTGGAACTCTTCCTTTTTCGATGATCCAGCGGATATTGGCAATTTGATCTCTGGTTCCTCTGCCTTTTCTAAAACCAGCTTGAACATCTGGAAGTTCACGGTTCACATATTGCTAATATATGTGGAAGTTTTTTTTATACCTATATATACTTGCCTTTAAACTCAGTTACCTTTTTTCCATACTCCGTAGTGAAATGAATGCAGGAATTATAAAGACAGATCAAAACTATGAAAAGATGATGTTTAAAGAAGCTTTGAAAACGGGTTTTTTTGAATTTCAGGTAAGCTGTTAATTCTTTTCATAGCTATAAAATAGTCAATGTGAATATTATACATTTCTTTTTTTTTCCTCCTGCTATAGCATAATGACTCATCTTTTAAGTGGAGAGTGAAAACTTGTAAAGTCTTCAATAAATTATGATTTTAAGTAGTTTTCTTGGGTACTTTTTCTATTATGTTCCTTTACATAAATAATTCCTTAATATAAATAATTCTGTTTCTAGTTGAGCTGTGAGTTAATTGAGGTTAAATCTGAAAATTAGTCATGTTTTCCAGAAAAGCATTTTAAAATTGATTTAAAAAAAGGGGCCTAATTGTAAACTAATTGCTGTTAGTTTGAAAGCAAATGTTTTCTGAGATTTTTCCACAAGGTGTCAGTATATCCTCAAGTTTGACAGTCCAAGAGCTTAAACTAAAAACGTAGCTTTTCTCAGTTTTGTAGAATATCACATTGGGATTTATGTAATTTGGTTTTCAGAAATGTGGATAAATAAGGATAAGTGCTGAGCATATCAGTGTATCATATTTACAGGCTTTTTAGTCTTAATATATATTACTTAGAGCATTCACCTTTAGTACCCAGTTTAAATTGTTCAATTTTTATGTCCATTACAAAATGTCTTTTTCAGGTATTTTTTTTTGAGAATTAGTAATATAAAAGTGCAATATTCTTTTGTTAAGATTGATAATTTTTTTTTTTTTTTACTGAAAAACAGGGTTAATCAAACATTTATTTGATCTTGTAATTAAAAGATTTCCTAATCATAAAAACAAAAGAAAGGAATAATCAAAAAAAGACTGATGAATTTGGCAACACAGATAAGAAAATCACAACTGAAATCATCTTAAAAATACGGTCAATTGGAAAATTATTTACAGTCTGTATTTCAGGATTTTTGACACATCAAAAAAAAAAAAAATACAGGTATCCAAAGAAAAATAACCAAAGGATGTGAACAAACAATCCCCCTAAAGAATCCTAAATGGCTAAGAAGTGCTTAAAAAGAAATGGTTAATAGCAAAGGTCATCAAAGATGTACAAATTTAAACAATTTATTGTTATGGACGTAAGGATTGATACACATTTGTTTTCAGAATCTTAAAAATAAAGCAAAACCTTTTCAGAAATTATGAAATTTTTAAAGACTAAGTACTTAAAAATGCATTAAGATAGAGATACTGAATTTTTTTCCTATAATTTTATTTCAAAGAAGTAGGGGGAGAGAAATGATAAATAATTCCAAATTTTGTAGGCCGCGAAAGATAAGTACCGTGAATTGGCCATAGAAGGGATGCACCGAGACCTCGTGTTCCGGTTTATTGAAGTTCAGACACTTCTCTTGGCTCCATTCTGTCCACATTTGTGTGAGCACATCTGGACACTCCTGGGAAAGGTAGCATTATGCATTTAAGACGTTCTGTGTGGTTTTGATTTTGGTCTCATTAAATAAATGTTGTGGTAATAATGTTACTTACAAGAAAAAGACTGAAAATGAGTACTGTTAAATATAGTGTTGGGTTCATCATCTCATAATTATTACAGCAGCTTAAATTGAAGCTGTCTCCTTTTTAGATAGAAACATCATGTATGAGTCTTTATATACACACTACGTATATTTTAAAAACATGTGACTTTGTATGTGTTGGTTATCACCTTCCTATTAGGAAATGTTACAATACATTTGAATACATTCAAATATATATTTTAATATATGTATAACTAATATTGTTTTTCTAGCTGTTTGTTTTAAAAGGTGAAAATATTGAAAGATATATATAACTGTTATGAACTGCTTATAAACAAAGGTAGAAGTGTGTATTTGCATAAATATTCTTGTTTTATATAAAATTTCTGGCATATATACGGCTGCATATTCAGGGATATTATATTAGCATTCTTACTGTGAAGGTAAATTTAATTATTTCTCCCAGGCTTGCAGATAAACAGATTGGTTGGTTTAATAACTCCTTTCCAGCCTTATTAGCCAAGCTCTTTTGTATTTTTCAGTGTATGAACAATGCAAAAATGTGTTCATGAAATATATTCCAAATAGCCATACTTTCAGTACTAGATGTATTAATAGGGTAAAAACTGAGAGTGTGTGTAATTTATATAATAATGATTAAATTTAGGCAAATTAGCATTACATAATTTTCTTTGAAAGTGAGCATATGTGTGTGGGTATTAATATGCTTCTACAAATGTATGCTAATTAAGAATGTAGAGTCAGACTTCACAGCTTGAATTCTAGGGAACATTAGATCAGGGGCTGAAAGTGTGTTCTGTGTAGTCAGGTTTGAACTTTGAGCACACATTTACAGATTGGTAGCCTTGGTATGAAACTGTAACCAAGAATCATAAAATAGTTGTGTTGTCTAATCTCAGTGAACCTTTTTTTTTTTTTTTCAAGCCCGACTCAATTATGACTGCTTCATGGCCTCTGGCAGGTCCTGTGGATGAAAGCTTGATACGTTCCTCACAGTACCTCATGGAAGTAGCACATGACCTTAGATTGCGACTCAAGAACTATATGATGCCTGCTAAAGGGAAGGTGAAGTCATTTTTTTTAAAGAGTCATTACTTAAAAGTTATTGGTCAAATAACATCTAATAGTGATGAAGATAAAGATAACTTTCATTAAAATGTACAGGGCTATTTTCATTATAAATGCAGTTCTATAATATGATTTTTTTTTATGTTAAAGGGAGTAGTGGTATACACTAGAAGTTTATTTCATTTTTGGTGTATATAAAAATAAGTAGATGTTTTTTTCCTTTCTTCTGCCCTGTAGAAGACTGACAAGCAGCCCCCTGAGAAGCCTTCACATTGCACCATCTATGTGGCAAAGAACTATCCATCTTGGCAACACATCACCCTGTCAGTTCTACGTAATCACTTTGAGGTAATTCTCTCAGTAGACATTCCCCTCCGAGCAGTGTTGTGTACTGCTTATGCTGTTTTTGTTTTTAGGATGTTGGCAATGTCTAGGGAAGGAAGAACGGCATCTTTGTTTAATTACCTTTAGATGTGGAGTGTCATTTGTGGCTCTTAAATGGATGCTGAGTGAAAAGCTGTTTCATTTCAGAAACTTTCATACAAAAATACTGGATCTAGTAGTATGTATTAAGAGATGTGGAACTTTTTCATATGTTGGTTAAAATTATGAAGCAAAAGAACTAAGTTTGCCTTTTGGTTTCATTGTACCTTGAACACTGGGATTCATGAAATCTTAACATTATGATGTTTGAAAAATTTGAAGCTTGATGCTTGAGTAATTTAAAAGAAAGTGTCCAGTTTGATAACTACCAGTAGAAGTGGAGAGTTTGGTGTTTCTTTTTCTCTTTTTAGACTGTCAGATAAATCGCTATTAAATATGATAGTTATATTTGAAGGAAACTTAATATTTAAACTTAATTCTAGGTTTTCCTGAAAAAAAGATTTACCTACCTTTTTCCTTTCATGTTCAAAATATGGAAACAAAGTATATGTTGTGGAATTTTTGCCTAGGTTATAAAGAATAGTTATTGGTGGACAGAAACCATTAAGGTGCACTTGAGAAAGAGACAAAATAGGGATTATGGCCAAAGCATAAAGTGATAATATAAAGGAGAAGTCCATAGCTTTGATTTTTCTAGACCTTTATTGCAATTTTGTCTCACTACTTTTCATAGTTACCCAAGAAATACTTATGAGAATTTTTATATTTGTAAGACTTGATGGAAAGAGAAGAGCAAGTGTTTTCATAATCTGTGTGAACCTGATTTTATGGGGAAGTATTTCTTCCTTTGATTGTATGTAATAGAAAGAGAAAGTAGCTTTTAGAGTCTGCTTATAGATTTTTGACTTATGGTAAATAAAAGAGTAAAAGCTACTTTGGTAGTCAGAAAAATGAAATTGTGCCTCAGTGGTTTATATGTTCGTTATCAGCATTTTCAAGGAAGCAGCAGAATTCAATATGGTATGGAATATCCCAGGTATTAAAAAAGACCCATCACCACTGTTCTTTTAGAAGTTATACTTTTACTTATATTCATTGACTAAATTATATACTTTGGAATCAACATCATCTTTTGACATTATTTGGAATGACCAGCTTCCTTTAAAATTATCATTTGTTTTTATCCTAAAGAACTAAAAGAGTGTCAGTTTATAATCCAGAAGAATGTTCTTATGTTTAGTATGACACTTTTTCAGTGACATAGGGAAAAGGAATGTGTCTCACCCTCTTCCTTTTCTCTTCCTTATGTATTTCAAAGCAACATTTTTGCCAGTGGAGAAAATATTTTTTCCTGTGTACTTTAGTAAAGGTTAGAATTGAATGTCAATAGATTATTGGAAATCTTACTATATGTTACTTTTCTTTTGGATTTATTCCCAACCCTTGGCTTTGGTGCTATGCTTTTATAATAAGGAGAAAATAGGTCATCCAAAACTCTGAAAAGGCCACTTGCTTTATTATTCCTCTGTTGATGTTTGTAGGAGTCAATTTAAATTTAGGCAGCACATTTGGGACTTTGTGCATATTAGTGCTTATAATACTTTTAGGTAGAAATTATTATTATTTTAATTATATTATTATTTTTATTATTTTAAAGAAATTATATTCTTTTTTTTCACATTTGTGGTAACAGTTTATAAGAAAGAGTGCTCAAAAACAGAAATTATATACATCTTGTATGATAGTTGTATAATATTCATTTTGCTCTGACTAATGAATTGCTTTTAGAAGTTTAAAGACAAATGAGATCTTTATAGACCATTTTATCACCAGGTAAGACTAATGATATGATCCTAAAAGTGTCATTAACATAAGGAAAAATTAAATACTCTGCATCATGCACATGCTTTTCTCCTCTGTCCTAAAACACGTGTGTCCTTTGAATTTAGAGGAAACAGGAGACTTCATTTACCTTTCACTTCCCCATGATGCTGGAGTTTGCCCCCTCTTCTGTTCTTCTCTATCAGGCTGGTGGCCACTGTTTCATTTCTGGCCAGCTTCTTATAGGCATATCTACTATCTTACATTATTTTAAAAATATTTTTCCTCATATTCCTCTCCCACTCTCTTTTTTAGAGCAATAGTGGAAAGTTGCCTGATAACAAAGTCATTGCTGGTGAACTAGGCAGTTTGCCAGAATTGAAGAAATATATGAAGAAAGTGATGCCATTTGTCGCCATGATTAAGGTAAGCTGTGGATCTTGTGCAGCTGTGATCACATGGGTAATGGTTAGCTAGGATAGTAGAAGGAAGAGGAAAACTTTGGGCAAGATCTCTCTTAGGAAATCTGCTAAAATAACACTTTTCAATCAGTGGTTGTAGAAATGAATGATCATATTTGGGTTTTACCTGTGAAATTGCTGAGTGTGTTAAAATATGTATTGTGGAAGAAAAATTGGTTTAGAATTACTGCACTAAATGATTCTCTTCATGTTCTACCTGCCCTTCTTTTCAGTTTGAGGAGGAAGCATATTCTTTGGCTTCCATTAGGGTCTTTTTACTAGATGCTATTACTGGAAACAGGATTCTACATTTTATAACTAACACCCAAAAAAGATGTCCTTTCATTATAGGGGACTGGAATGCAAAAGTAGGAAGTCAGGAAACACCTGGAGTAACAGGCAAATTTGGCCTTGGAATACGGAATGAAGCAGGGCAAAGACTAATAGAGTTTTGCCAAGAAAATGCACTGGTCATAACAAACACCCTCTTCCAACAACACAAGAGAAGATTCTATACATGGACATCACCAGATGGTCAACACTGAAATTAGATTGATTATATTCTTTGCAGCCAAAGATGGAGAAGCTCTATACAGTCAGCAAAAACAAGACCAGGAGCTGACTGTGGCTCAGACCATGAACCCCTTATTGCCAAATTCAGACTTAAATTGAAGAAAGTAGGGAAAACCACTAGACCATTCAGGTATGACCTAAATCAAATCCCTTATGATTATACAGTGGAAGTGAGAAATAAATTTAAGGGCTTAGATCTGATAGACAGAGTGCCTGATGAACTATGGAATGAGGTTCGTGACATTGTACAGGAGACAGGGATCAAGACCATCCCCATGGAAAAGAAATGCAAAAAAGCAAAATGGCTGTCTGGGGAGGCCTTACAAATAGCTGTGAAAAGAAGAGAAGCAAAAAGCAAAGGAGAAAAGGAAAGATATAAACATCTGAATGCAGAGTTCCAAAGAAGAGCGAGAAGAGATAAGAAAGCCTTCCTCAGCGATCAGTGCAAAGAAATAGAGGAAAACAACAGAATGGGAAAGACTAGGGATCTCTTCAAGAAAATCAGAGATACCAAAGGAACATTTCATGCAAAGATGAGCTCGATAAAGGACAGAAATGGTATGGACCTAACAAGCAGAAGATATTAAGAAGAGATGGCAAGAATACACAGAAGAACTGTACAAAAAAGATCTTCACGACCCAGATAATCACGATGGTGTGATCACTCATCTAGAGCCAGACATCCTGGAATGGGAAGTCAAGTGGGCCATAGAAAGCATCACTACGAACAAAGCTAGTGGAGGTGATGGAATTCCAGTTGAGCTATTCCAAGTCCTGAAAGATGATGCTGTGAAAGTGCTGCACTCAATATGCCAGCAAATTTGGAAAACTCAGCAGTGGCCACAGGTCTGGAAAAGGTCAGTTTTCATTCCAATCCCAAAGAAAGGCAATGCCAAAGAATGCTCAAACTACCGCACAATTGCACTCATCTCACATGCTAGTAAAGTGATGCTCAAAATTCTCCAAGCCAGGCTTCAGCAGTACGTGAACCGTGAACTTCCTAATGTTCAAGCTGGTTTTAGAAAAGGCAGAGGAACCAGAGATCAAATTGCCAACATCCGCTGGATCATGGAAAAAGCAAGAGAGTTCCAGAAAAACATCTATTTCTGCTTTATTGACTATGCCAAAGCCTTTGACTGTGTATCACCACAAACTGTGGAAAATTCTGAAAGAGATGGGAATACCAGACCACCTGACCTGCCTCTTGAGAAATTTGTATGCAGGTCAGGAAGCCACAGTTAGAACTGGACATGGAACAACAGACTGGTTCCAAATAGGAAAAGGAGTTCATCAAGGCTGTATATTGTCACCCTCTTTATTTAACTTATGTGCAGAGTACATCATGAGAAACGCTGGACTGGAAGAAACACAAGCTGGAATCAAGATTGCCGGGAGAAATCTCAATAACCTCAGATATGCAGATGACACCACCCTTATGGCAGAAAGTGAAGAGGAACTAAAAAGCCTCTTGATGAAAGTGAAAGAGGAGAGTGAGAGAGTTGGCTTAAAGCTCAACATTCAGAAAATAAAGATCATGGCATCCGGTCCCATCACTTCATGGGAAATAGATGGGGAAACAGTGGAAACTGTGTCAGACTTTATTTTTGGGGGGCTCCAAAATCACTGCAGATGGTGACTGCAGCCATGAAATTAAAAGACGCTTACTCCTTGGAAGGAAAGTTATGACCAACCTAGATAGCATATTCAAAAGCAGAGACATTACTTTGCCAACAAAGATTCGTCTAGTCAAGCTATGGTTTTTCCTGTGGTCATGTATGGATGTGAGAGTTGGACTGTGAAGAAGGCTGAGCGCCAAAGAATTGATGCTTTTGAACCGTGATGTTGGAGAAGACTCTTGAGAGTCCCTTGGACTGCAAGGAGATCCAACCAGTCCATTCTGAAGGAGATCAGCCCTGGGATTTCTTTGGAAGGAATGATGCTCAAGCTGAAACTCCAGTACTTTGGCTACCTCATGTGAAGAGTTGACTCATTGGAAAAGACTCTGATGCTGGGAGGGATTGGGGGCAGGAGGAGAATGGGACGACAGAGGATGAGATGGCTGGATGGCATCACTGACTCGATGGACATGAGTCTCAGTGAACTCCGGGAGTTGGTGATGGACAGGGAGGCCTGGCGTGCTGCGATTCATGGGGTTGCAAGGAGTCGGACACGACTGAGCGACTGATCTGATCTGATGTGATCTGAACTTATTAACAGGATAAATGTTGTTTATAGCGGTTAGACCAGGGTTTCTCAGTAATGGCTCTATTTGTATTTTAGATTGGATAGTTCTTGGAAGGCTGTTCTCCGGTGCACTATAGGATATTTAACAGCGTCTTGACTTCTACCCACTGGATGCCAGTAGAATTTCTCCCTCCCCAACTCAAGTTATGACACCTAAATGTCTCCAGACATTGGAGACATTTATCTCCTGGTTGTCTGCTCCCCAATTCCAGCTTCCCCATTGAGGGCTTCCCTTGTAGCTCATTTGGTAAAGAATCTGCCTGCCATGCAAGAGACCTGGGTTTGGTTCCTGGGTCAGGAAGATTCCTTGGAGAAGGAAATGGCAACCCACTCCAGTATTCTTGCCTAAAGAATCCCATAGACAGGAACTTGGCAGGCTATAATACGAGATCGCAAGAGTCGGACACAACTGAGCGACTAAGCACACACACATTGAGAACCTTTGGGTTAAACTCTTAGTTTTCTTCATATAGATAGCTGATCTATTTCTTGAAACCAAAACAAAACTGAATGTTGCTTAAGATCCCAGACTCTGGCCCCAATCCTGTTTTCTGTTACTTCTTAGTTTGGAGGCCTTAGATAAATCACTTGAATTCTCTGGGCCACAAGGTTTTTCATCTATAAAATAGGAAATTAATAAAATCTACCTTTTAGGAGTGTTGTGAGAAGTAAATGAGTTAATACATATAACACATTTTAATACTACCTGTCAAAAAGTAAGCTCAGTAAATTAAAAAAAAAGTTAATCAGTGTCTTCTGCCCTATTAAGCATGTAATGATTATTATGCTTTAGATTAATTCTTGAATCTTGGAGGCTATAGATGCCTTCCTGATAAGAAAGCAAAACTCATAGCTTGTCCTGTATTAGAGTAAATTGCTTCTAGGAGAATTAAAAGGCTTTCCTAAGGACACGTAGTCAACTGTCTGAGCCTTATGGTATTTGAAGTTTCAGAAATAATTGAGAATCTTGGCTTGACCTATACTAATCAAGTTATGTTTGTGGGTATACTCATAATTCATTGGTTCTCAGCTAGTGGCATTGGTCCAATGTCAGATCCATTGTCAATATGGGAATCAACAAAATATCCCATTGTTCATTGCACAGGCAATAAATTTTGGTGACATGCTTTACAGAATCCAGTAAAACCGATTCTAAATAATGTTAGATTCAAGGGTTGGCTTTTTGAAAAACCAGTGTTAGAATTTTCAAGTAGTAAAATATTTTTTCACTAATATTGGTGATTTGCCAGGCAAATTAGTAGTTTGTAACTTTGAAAAGTATTTAATAAATCTGGGAATAAGAATGGTTTTCTAGCACTTTATGGGAAAAGAAACAACTTGGATGATAAATGAAGGTAGTGAGTGTCAAGAATCGTGTCAGGTCACTTTCATATAAATAAATGAAACATGTTCTAGGCAGGCTAGCTATATTTGTGCATTTGAGCTTAGGTCTTGAAGGTTTCATCTTGAGCAGCAAATATTTTATTTAATGTTAAAGAAAATTAAGAATAAGGAAATTTTTTTTTAAGAAATGGTTTTTTATGTTTTAGGATTATCCAGTACCCATTTAAATCAAGTTTTTAAGATATTTTAAAATATATAGGATTTTTTTGTTTGGTTATTTATTTATTTCATTTTGGTGCTCTTATTTTTTTTTAATATTTATTTTTAATTGATCAATGATTGGTTTATAATATTGGTTTGATTTCTGTCATGTATCAACAGGAATCAACCATAGGTGCACATATATACCTCCCTCTTAAGTCTGTCTCCTGCCTCCCACCCATTCCCACCTCTCTAGGTTATCACAGAGCCCCAGTTTGAGTTCCCTGAGTCATAAAGCAAATTCCCATTGGCTTTCTATTTACATATGTTTGTATATGCATCCATGCTACTCTATGTCTGGTTATTATTAATTTACTATTCCTTGAAATAGTCTTATTAATGTGGTACCTTAGAAACTTTTAATTTTTTTTTTTTAGTTAACTAAGGAATATTTTAACACACTTGTTTGATTCCTTGTCAAAGCAAGTTCTTTGGATCTGCTCTTTAAGTCAGGCTAAATAAACAACGATGAAATCATATTTCTTTTATAAATCGGAAAACCTGTCCTCTAGTCTTTTCCATGCTGTCTTAATCTTATCATACTTTAAATGATAATTACTCTCAGCTAGTAATTTCATTAGCGAGCAAACATAGATAAGGGAAACCATGAGTCCAAGGCCTTTCCTTTAACTGTTCAAATTTGAAGATTTTATCACTTGAGAGACTGATTGCTTTGGCGGAAATATGTTCTTTTCAACATATTCTTAATGTGATTTTGTTTTTCAAAACCATTTTGGCTGTTAGGAAAATCTGGAGAAGATGGGACCTCGTGTTCTGGATTTGCAATTAGAATTTGATGAACAGGCAGTGCTCATGGAGAACATAGTCTACCTGACCAACTCTCTTGAGGTAAGAGGGGCCGGGGTTATAATAACTAACTGACTATAGTAAACAATCCAGTTCTTTTGTTTTATAATAAGCCTTTTTAAAAACTTCATCTTCTGTGTTTAGTACCCTTGCCAAATATACTGGAGGGGGAAAGAGAATGGGTAGTACAGAAGTTACGGGAAGAAGAAATCATCTCTTACCTTATTTCACTTATCAGTTATTCTGTATCTAAAATACTAACTGTATATGCCCAAGTTTTCTCTTCAAAATGAGGAAGAGACCTTATAGTCATATACTTTCAAAATCTCTTATATTATGGGATGCTCTGAATTGCTTCTTTTTCCTACTTCCCTTTAAGACCTCAGATTGACAGATTTGGATTAATTAAAATGCTTGATTCATGGTATACTGTCAGTGGTCCATGTTTGGCCCTTTTTTTTCCTAGTTAGTAATACATGAACATCCATGAATCTACTGCCCAACTCAGGAAACAGAACATTACCAGTAGCTTTCACATATTTGAGTTTCTCCCCATCCCATCTTCCTGCACCAGTGACTGTTTAATATATAGATTCTAAAAATGCTGTCTCTCATTCAACTTAGGAAGAAGGAAAGATAATTTTCTATAGAAAATTGTATTAGAGGACTCAAAAAGTGGTTCTAATAATAATGAAAACCTGGTGGCTCAGATGATAAAGAATCCACATGCAATGCGGGAGACCTGGGTTCGTTCTCTGGGTTGGGAAGATCCCCTGGAGGAGGGCATGGCAACCTACTCCAGTATTCTTGCCTGGAGAATCCCCATGAACAAAGGAGCCTTGCAGGCTAAGTCCATGGGGTCTCAAAAGAGTCCGACACAACTGAGCGACTAAGCACGAAAACAGAACAGGTTTAGATTTTAATAAAATTGTTTTATGAAATATGGGAATGAAAGAAACGATCATTTCTAAGTAAATATTTTATGTCATGTAATTATAAGTATGTGGGTTTCCCAAAGAATCTGTCTGCTAAACAGGAGTCACAGTTTCAATCCCTGGGTCAGGAAGATCCCCTGGAGAAGGAAATGGCAACCTACTCCAGTATTCTTGCCTGGGAAATCCCATGGACATAGGAGCCTGGCAGGCTACAGTCCATGAGGTTGCAAAGAGTCAGACATAATTTAATCACTAAACAACAGGAACAACAATTATAAATGCATAATTAAGTATTAGTAGACATCTATTTTTTGTATTTCTAAATGTTCAAATGTATTCATGGAAGTCAAAACACTGCTTGGATATTTTCATTGGGACAGTGGGAACAATTTTTATTTAGGGTTATCTTATATTCATATATATGCAATTTGCTACATATCTTGAGCTTTTCCAGGCTTCCCTGGTAGCTCAGCTGGTAAAGAATCTGCCTGCAATGCGGGAGACCCCAGTTTGATTCCTGGGTTGGGAAGATCCGGTGGAGAAGGGATCGGCCACTCACTCTCATATTCTTGGGCTTCCCTGTTGGCTCAGCTGGTAAAGAATGTGCCTGCAATGCGGGAGACCTGGGTTCGATCCCTAGGTTGGGAAGATCCCCTGGAGAAGGGAACGGCTACCCACTCCAGTATTCTGGCCTGGAGAATTCCATGGGCTCTATAGTCCATGGGGTTGCAAAGAATCGGACACGACTGAGCTACTTTCACTTTGAGCTTTTCCATTTATTTGAGTGAAAGCTTTTTATCCTCTTTATTGTTTTCTTGTAGGCAGCAGGTAAATGTCAGATTTCCATATAGAAGATGGTAAACATGATTATATAAATAACATACTATGAGACATCCAAGATGAGTGTTAAATAATTGATTATAGATTTCATTTAATCTTTATATGGAAAATAATAAAATGGCACAGATCATTTCATGTCAAGTGGAGAACCTAGTTTTGCTATTTGGTGAAATGAGGTGATGATTAATTTCAATCATATTAAGTGATACTAATGACTTGCATTTTTTCCCCTCTCTATTTAGCTAGAACATATAGAAGTCAAATTTGCCTCTGAAGCAGAAGATAAAGTCAGGGAAGATTGCTGTCCTGGGAAACCACTTAATGTTTTTAGAACAGAAGTAAGTTGAAAGAATCTCACTGAATCATTGCATTTTAAGGCTGGAAGAGACCTTAGAGAGCTTTACATCTAAACCCATCATTTTGAAGATGGAAGCAAAGTGAGGTCCAGAGAAGTTAAATGATTAGTTTGACTTAGGCCACATAGTTGGTCAGTAGTGGGACTGGATTTCAGGTCCTCTAATTCCCTAGTTAGTCCAGTCCTCACTTTTCTTTACACTACTGTTACGGTTAGCATCAGATGTTGCTTGTGATTTTAAAATCGAGAATATGATTTTTAAAACGTGACTTAAAAAAGATAGTGGACATTGAAATGTGAGACTTTTAAACAGAGAGAGGGAGCTTTCATATTTCGGGTGAGTTTTAGTTTGATAATGTTATTTAAGACTTGTGGCTTCTGGCATAAACCAGATTGATGAATCATTCCATATTTTGCTTGTAATGCTTTTTAAATTTCTTATTTTGGGGCCATTATTGGTGAAGATAAATAGGTTTTGGAGTTTGAGGAGATTGTATTTATTAACTCTTAAAGAGTCCATTCAGAATGGCAGCATTTGGTAAAGTCTGGTGGAGTGCCTTTGTGAGAGTCCATGAAATGCCCTACTTTTCTTAATAAGCAGAAGACTTACATAGATCCTGCTACTCTTACCACATTTCATCAAAAACCCAGCAAACAGAAAAGGTCTCTTTTGAAAGAATGAGGCAATGATGATCATGCAGACCTCCTGAGTTTATCATCAAATTATAAATAGTCTCATTACATTAAGATATGGTGGCTTTAAAAGTACAGTCATTTGAGCCATGGAGATAGGTACATGAAATAGTGTTCCCTATACAAATGTGTTTATTTCAAGCTACTTTCAAGCATTCCCTTAAGCTACTCTGTATTTATGTTTCATAACTCTCAGTTAACTTCTTTCACTTAAAATAATGAGCATTGTCTTTAACTATATAGCTTATACAATGTGGAAAGCATATGGTATAGAACTTAGTTTATGCTCAGTAAATGTTAGGCTCTGTCTCTTTCTGGCTATGTGACCTTGGGCTGCATTATTAATCTTCCTGGTTTTCAGCTTTTCATCTGTGAAAAGAGGTCTTAAGGAACTATTTTTCAGGATATAGGAATGATGTCTATAAAGTACCATCATCTGGTACCCAGTAGGAATTCAGTAAACAGTGGTAGTTGTGGAAGAGAAGATAGAATTGTTGTTACTATCCATCATCAGTATAGATATGTGTATTCATGGTCACTCTTATGTAGGCATTTGGTTAAAAGCATGAGCTTTTGTACATCTTTTCTTTCATACTTGAGTATCCATTGATCTTGATTTTAAAATATCAGAATTAAGTCTGTATTTCCTTGGACATTAAAAGTCTAGCAGACACTCCTCTCTCAGCAGTATTCAGATTTGACTTCTAATAATAGTCATTTTCTCTTTATTTTCTTAGCCTGGTGTATTAGTTTCCCTACTAAATCCTCAACCATTCAGTGGCCACTTCTCAACCAAAATTGAAATCAGGCAAGGAGATAACCGTGATTCTATAC
Source organism: Bos mutus (assembly GCF_027580195.1). Taxonomy (NCBI): domain Eukaryota; kingdom Metazoa; phylum Chordata; class Mammalia; order Artiodactyla; family Bovidae; genus Bos; species Bos mutus. The sequence continues at coordinate 97,048,098 of NC_091623.1, read as the reverse complement.
TCAGGCGTTTAATGAAAGTGGACCGAGGAATCAAAGGTAAATGGCTTTCCTGAAGTGCATGTTTGGCACTAGCTCATGGATTTGTGAGCAGTGGGAAGAAAGAAGAGTGACTGGCTTGCTTAGGGACAGTCATGTAATGTGGAAAGAATATTGGACACAGAATCAGGTCTCTTTTGCGACCTTGTGACTAGGTAGCTTGGTGACTTGGCCATGTCACTTAAGCTCTAAATTGATTTCTCTTTTCATAAAATGAGAGCACTGGATTACGTGTTTTTCCAGGATTCCATCTAGCTTTATTTTGAAAAATATTGATTGATTGATTTGGCTGCTCCAGGTCTTAGTTACACCATGTGGGATCTTAATTCCCTGACCAGGGATTGGACCTGGGCCCCCTGCATTGGGAGCATAGTCTTAGCCACTGGACCAGCAGGGAAGTACCAGGATTCCATGTAGCTTTAAAATTGTAACAAGCAATTTCCATCTGTCAGAGATATTCAAAATTAAGTAACATATTCCCTTAATATTCCAAATTAACCTGCTTAACTGAATCTGTTCCTGGGGAAGGAAGAGAAGAAAATAAAATTTTTTGTGTGTCTGCCATGTGTTAGTCATTTAATCCTTTTACAACTCTCTAACATTGAGGGTATTATTCCCTTTTTGCAGATGATGAAATAGAGGTTTGAATGGCTAAATAATTTACAAAGTTCATACAGCTAGTAAATCTTGGAGCTGGAATTCAAACAGTTCAAACACAGGTCTCTTTGTCTGCAAAGCTCATATTCTTTCTTTTAGACAATATGCCTTTGAGTAAAATATGTAAATAATCTTAATTTATTAGCAAGATTAAGTCTATATCTTTTATGATTAGATTTGATATAATAATTTATAGTTCCTTTTTTAAATCACTCAGCTGATCTTATGCTGAGAAGAGTGTGAAGGGAGTTAGTGTGTTTCTAAATTATTTTTCTTCCAAATTATGAAGACAAATTAATGTTGAGATCCCTGTTTTGCATGATCCTCCCTTCTCTTCTTGATGGCAATCAAGAGTTAATTGGGGCCACATACCATCAGTATAAAAATTTCCTGAAAAGATTTACAGATCCCATACAGTGACCTAATTTTTGACCTTGTATTCAGGGTAACAATATTCCGTTTACATAGAAGACTTAAAATAGCCCTGTGGAATTCATTCTGCCATGAATTTTTTGTTCTCTCGAAATTTTTGAGAGACTATTGTGTTTGGTGTGTGTGTAGAGATAAGTGTGTATGTAAAGACTCCTGTGTAGGTACTAAGGGTTTTGGGGAGTCCACAAAGTACTGTTCACCAGGAGACTGCATTTCCTGAAGGAGTAGGGGACTTAACTATTGAAGTACATAATCTCTAAGGAGAAACTGCTGAGTACAGTAAGAGAGGTACAAATACCATTTATAGCAGAGAGAAAGGTGAGCTTATTTGTTTCCAGCTCTGGTGATCAGGGGTGATTTTATGGAGAAAACATCATTTGGATGGGCCCTGTGAGGGGGAAGGGAATGTGTGTGCTTGCACGAGGGAAACACTGACAACATGTTTCACTGTGCACCAGCAATATGTTAGGACTGGGAATGTTTTGTTTTTTGTAGACATTTAAAAAAATTGTGGTAAAATATACAAACCATAAAATTGACCACGTTAATCATTTTTTTAAGTGTGTAGTTCATTAGCATTAAACATTCATATTGATGTGCAACCATCACACTCTCCATTTCTAGAACTTTTTCATCATCCCAAACTGAAACTCTATCCATTAAACAATAACTTCCCATTCTTCCTCCTCCTAGTCCCCTTCTAGCAAGAGCTCTTTTATTCTGTGTATTTGACTCTCCTAGGTACCTGTATAAGTGGAATCATGCAATATTGTCCTTTCGTGTCTGTCTTATTTCACTTAGCAAAATGTTTTCAAGGTTTATATATGTAGCCATTTAGCATGTTCCCTCAATAAACCAGGTACTGTAGAATGGTAGTGCCATCCTTGCAACTTACAGGCCACAAAAAGCAGAACTTGAAAATTTTGAAGTGTGAACATACAGGAAGCCATTTTGTGGCCTTCCTTTTTGCTGTTTTATATTGCATATATTAGTCATGAGAAAATTTTCTAACGGGAAGAACTCTTAACTCTGAAGAACAATAAAATAGCTTCTAAAGAAAATAGGTATTTGTGTGCACCCACTGGATAGGATAATTATGAGGTTGTAGTGCATAAGAGGCTTTATTCGTGTGTTGGAAATTGGATTATATAATATAATGTTAAACCTGATTTCCCTTTAAATACTCTCAGATACAGCACTGACTAGGTTCTTTGGAACTGTACTGGTGTGTTTTCTTCAGCTTGTCTTTTCTCACTGAGCTTTTGGCATAATTCTTACTTCGTTATTCTAGCTGTGAATAATGTTATCATAAAGTGCTTTAAGTTTGATATTAGTAGCTGCTGTGAATTTTGGAAAATAGAGAAACATTAGGGGGAGTTTGCAATTGATATTCCTCCAAGTATCTACAGAAGAGCTCTAAACTTAAGACTTTTCCAAAAGCCCTCAGGATACTTTGATATCTAAGAGAACTGAGTATGTGAAATGAAAAAGGAGTGAAATTCAATAACATACTTCTCTGTCTGCTATGATAGCCAGCAAGTTGTCCAATTAGTGCCAATTGTATTGAGGGTGATTATGATCTAGGTCCAGGAGGAACTAGGAGCTAAAATCATCATTTCACTCCACAAAGGCTGTGGAGTAACTATTTGATGATAATGACTTTAAATCACTTAAAACCCATGCCACATATGAACTAATAATTTGGAGGTGAAAAGCTCCATTTCGCATTATCAATCCCTAAGGACTTTCAATCATTCTCATCTTTTCTCTAAGTGCCTTAAATCTTGTGTAGTTGCAGATTTAAATTTCAACATTTTCAATGATAAGACAGGTCTGGGATAAGAAAAGATAGTAAAGCCACTAAGAAAGCCCCAAGAATTTTATTTGCAGTAATGAAGTACATGGGGAAACATCAAAGCAGATGTGTTTTGTCACTTAGGAGCCTGATTGGGTATTAAGGCTTCTTTGAAATAGTTTGATTCAGAATTGCTTGGAATGATGAGGGAGGTCTGTTTCAGAGAGATTGAGACAGAGGGACAGAGGCATATCTGCAGTAAAAAGCCTTGTGCATAAAATCTGCTGGCAGGACTTGTCATTGCTTCTGTAAGAAAATAATTTGATACCACCGATGTGCATGTTGAATTACAATAGCTATTAAAGTGAATTGTATTCTTCCGCTCAAATAAGACCATGGCTGTCATGAAGATTGGGCCTGCTCCTTTCTCATTTTAATTTTCAGGGCTTGTGCTGTATCTAGGGATAGATTATGTGGCCTCTGCAGAACCTCTGTAAAGACTCTGAGGCAGGATTGCCTTCATGGTAGTTGCAGGTAATTGCTCTGTAAACCCTCAGATCCCTACTCTAAGCTTGTCATCCTTTAGTCTTTGTTTCCCAAGGATAATAGAATGCCTGGATAACTTGTACTCCTCGAATAGCTGCCAGCTGCATTAATGTCTCCTTTTATCTTTTTTTAAAATCTTATCCCTCTCATGCTAAGAGTCATAGTCTCAAGGCAGCATGAGGGAGTATAGCTCACGGACCACCCAGCAATCTACTTTAGAAAAGGGTGGGAAATAAGTCAGAAGATATCTTCAGTTTCTGTAGATCAAGTTAAGCATAAACTAGCCATGCTATGCTTAGAATGAGCAATAAGCCCAGAATCAGCATTTGTAGTCATTTATGGTGTTTTTCCACCTTGTAAAATAAAGCCATTTGATGTTGAAAAGTCTCAGAATTGCTGAAATAAATACATTTCTTTTGGGCTCAGTTGTTGGCAGGATTGTTGCATCATAAATTTGTTCAAGGGACAAGCACTTTCTTTGCCAGGAGCCGTCTTATCAGCTTGCACAAGAGCAGATCAGGAAAATCTCAAGCAGGGGAGGGTTGGAGCTCATCCAGAAGCTCAAAATTCTAAAGTCTGTGCCCTTTCCCCCTGTTCTTCTCCTTTCGTTGTCTCTCATCAGCTTGTTAATACACTTTTCATCATTTAAGCAAAACAAGAATCTGGTAATGCTGTTTCTTAGAGTAGTAATTCTTTTTCCAAAATTATCTTCCAAAAGAAAGCTACAATTCTTGCCCTTTTAAATATTCTAAGAAGCAAGATAAGAAAAGGAAAAAAAAAACTTTTAGGTTTTTTAATGTTCTGAAAAATGGTTAATTGAAGTGTATTAAAAGTGATTTGAGAGAGCATGTAGGATAATGCTCAAAAATATACTCAATCCCTCCCCTTGGTTTATAATTCCAGATGTGTTATACAGAAGTTCTGCCAGTTTTTGATCTGGGTAAAAGCCGACAGAGGATGAAGATTTATTAGATTTATCTTTGCTTTCTGAGTTTGGGTCCTGTTTAATAACCTGATGAAAATATTTTTTAAGATATAATGAGTGTGTTTAAAACATGAATTATGAGACTCAGGCATGGGTTTGAGCCGGTGACTGTAATTAAATGTTCGTATTGCTACTTTATTTTGCTGTAGACCTTTCCAAAGTGAAACTGATGAGATTTGACGATCCAGTGTTGGGGCCTCGGCGAGTTCCTGTCCTGGGAAAAGAGCACGCTGAAAAGACCCCCATTTCTGAGCATGCTGTTTTCCACGTGGATCTCATGAACAAGAAAATTCATCTTACTGAAAATGGGCTACGGGCAGATATTGGTGATACAATGATCTATTTAGTTCATTAAACAAAGGCACAGGAGATTTACCCTGGTTTTTGAGGATATTACTGCTATGATTGTGCCTATAGGTAGGCTCTGAGAACCTTAGGCTGGACCTAAATAGATTTAATTTCTGACCATCAAATTCTGCATGTACTCGTAACTATACCAAGTTTTCTTCAATTCCTGGACCTAATAAATTTTTTTTCCTTATTGAGGCCTCAAATAGAAATAGTTTGTACCATACTTTGTTTTTTGTTTTTGTTTTTTAACAGATGTTTGCTGTTTCCCAGAAGCTGTGAGTACTTCAGGTTAATGCAAAAGTGTCAGTATGCTTCTTGTATGAGCTGTACTTCATGTTATTTATGAGGGGTAAGGAGTAGCTAGCAACTTTTTTATTACATCCATTATGGAGTTAGCTGTTTTTCTTTTTTAAGAAGAAGAGTAATTAGATAATCAGTTTTCCTTTTTAAAAAGAACTCTGATGATGATTTTAAAAGAACAAATGAGAATATTTTGATTTGATTGTGATCACTCAGTATTTTGTATAAAGAACAAATAGGTCTTAAAATAATTTCTTTTAGCTTTGATATATTCAGTTAGCCACCAACAATATTTTTTCAAGGCTAGTATTGATAATTTATAAATAGTTATTTGATTATACTAAATTTGGGTGTTTTAAAAGAAGAGAATTTTTTCCGTCCTCAGAAATCTGCATTTATCAGATTTACCTTTAGTCCAGTTGTGTTTAAAGATCAAGCCAACAGTATTGCATATTTATTTTTTTTATTCTTTCTGGAATGTCTTTAGATATTGTCTGTGTCATCTCTTTTCATATGAGGAAAAAATATTAGATATTGACTGATAGCAAGAAAACAATTGCATTTCTTGAAGGATTTCATGTGGAGAAAGACCAATTCTGATAATCCTAGGAAACCTGAACTCTAACTTTCAGATCATATGAAGAGATTTTATTGCGCTTCCTTAGTTTGCTTCATACAATTTGAGATTACAGGGCCTAGTTGAATGCTTTATTACAGATTCATTAAGACAAATCATAGAATGTTAGAACTGAACGATCCTTTAGAGATCATCAAGTACATATCATTGTTTATCTGCTAGGAGCCGGCAGCATAGCAGAGTAGATAAGATTACATGCTCTGAGGTCAGACTAGCTAAGTTAGATTTCCATTTCTTCCATTTGCTACTTGTGTGCTTTTGGCCAGTTACTCAACCCATTTCTTCATTTATAAAATGAAACTAATAATGTACCTACTTTTTAGGCTTATTGTGAGATACTCAGAGGAAACAATCGAGGAAAATCTTACATATATATTAATAGCATAGTGCCTGGCAAGTGGTAAACCTTCTGAAATGCTGCTGCTGCTGCTGACCTTCAATGATTGGTACTGAATACTACTATACAACTATATCAGGGTATAGTAGTAGTAATAATAATTGACTTAGGACTAATAGGATTACTATGGCTGATAATGATGTCATATTTGTTTGGTTCTTTTGGGGCAACTAATTCGTTTGCCTTCCATTAGATTCTTTTGTTGCTCCCTCAATCTTCATAGCTGTAGTTACTCCCTAATCAAAGTAAGTAATCCTTCCTAAGGCCTAAACAAAGGCTACTTAGGTGTAACTTGGCAAATTAAATGAAATGTGCTTGGTCAAAAAAAGAAAAAGGAAAATAATTATACTATTGTGAGTGATTGTGCCTGTTTTAATAAATGAGCCTATGAACCTGTACTTCCTTGGATTACAGGTGAGTTGGGATTCATGGATTCTCTGTTCCCTCAGTCTCAATTCTAATATCTCTCTCCTAGAATAGATGTCTTGCTAGACTGAATATGTTTTTTTTGTGTTTAAAGATATGTAAGTTTTGCATAAGGAAGCCTCTAAATGTAAGCCTATTATTTTATTTGATGTGCAACTGAAAAAAACAGCAATTAATTGAAATACTGAGGGAAAAACAAGTTGCTTTGGGCTTATTGTATTAATATCATAGGAGGTAGTTACCTTCCTAAATGAACAATGAAACAGAATTCATCAACAAAGGAAAAACCTATGTAATCACCTCACAATCAAGGAATAGCACAATGTCAGCACCTCAGAAGCCTCCACCCTTAAAGACAAACTTATGGCCCAGTGTATGAACAGTCTTTATACATGTTACATGTGAGATTTTAAAGAATGTTTAGTCTGCAGTTGTGGAGTTCTGCATACGTGCATTAGGTCATAGATGCAGATTGAATTGTCCAAATCTGTATCCTACTCTTCTGTTTTCTTAGTGTACTCTCCATTTTGGAGACGTACTAAATCTCATGACCCCGGATTAATACATTTCTCTTCTAGTTCAGACAACTTTTGTTTTATATATAATATTTTATGCTGTGTTTGATGCTATATATAATATTTTGATCTATATAAAACAGTTTTTGTTTTATATATATTATGATGCTTCTGATGTTATTCAGAAAACTGAATAACAGTCTTCTTTTGGTTAGTGTTCATATAGAATATCTTTTTCTATCCATTTACTTTTAACCTTCCATAGCTTTGTTTTCTTTTTAAATTTTATTTTGCCAAATTTTAAACCTATCTAAAAGTTAAAGTAATCAGCCAGTAAACACCCATCACTGAGATTTATCAATTTTTAACATTTTGTTTCATTTGTGCTCTCTCTTTAAACATACATTTTAAAAATTTTATTTTGGGATAGTTTTAGCTTTATAGAAAAGTTGGATCTAATGTATGGAATGGCAAGGCGATGGCACCCCACTCCATTATTCTTGCCTGGAAAATCCCATGGACGGAGGAGTCTGGTAGGCTGCAGTCCATGGGGTCGCTTAGAGTCGGGTACGACTGAGCGACTTGACTTTCACTTTTCACTTTCATGCATTGGAGAAGGAAATGGCAACCCACTCCAGTATTCTTGCCTGGAGAATTCCAGGGACACAGGAGCTTAGTGGGCTGCCATCTATGGTCGCGCAGAGTCGGACACGACTGAAACGACTTAGCAGCAGCAGCTGCAGCAATGTATGGAAAGTTCCAGTACACCCTTTATTAATTTCCCCTAATGTTAACATTTTATGTAGCCTTGATTCAGTTGTTGCAAGTAAGTAAGATTGGTACGCAGCTATTAACTAAAGGCTTCATTAGGACTTTACCAGTTTTTCCACTAATGTCTTTTTGCTAATATAGGATCCTATCCATGATACCACCTTGTACTTAGAATATACTTTTTAAAAATTTTGAGCCATTTGACAGTAAGTTGCAGAAACCATGACAATTCATTTTTCAATACTTTAGCATGGAACCCCTAAGAACTAGGACATTCTCCTGTATAAAACACAATATACACATATCTTGCCCAAGAAATGTAACATTGGACATGTATTTTATATGCACAGTATAGTTTAGCAATATTAGGTAATAAGCATTCCTAATACATGAAGTAATAAAATTTCCAAAATATCTCATCAATAAATTTTTTTCAGCATCTATCCAGAGATTAAGCATTACATTTTGTGTTCATGTCTCTTGGTCTCCTGCACACTACAGCAGTTTCTCAGCTTTTCTTTTTTAGTCTTTCCTCACAGTAAAATTTTTGATGGGACTCTATGCCAGTTGTTATTAAGTTTGCCTCACAATCTAGATTTGTCTGTTTTCTCCTGGTTGAATTCAGATTTAAGTCTTGACAAGAGTACTACATGAGTGATATTTCCCATTGCATAATGTATTCATGATTGCTGGATTCATATATTGTTGGCATATTCCTATTACTGATGATGCTAAGTTTGATCATTGATTAAAGTAGCATCTTTAGATTTCTCAACTGAAAAAGTGAGCTTTCCCGTTTATTATTAATAAATAGCCTATAAGGTGATATTTTAAAACTTATGTGAATATCCTGTTTGCTGGCAAACTTTCAGGAAATGGTAGCACTCATGGATCATTTTTCTGCCAGTAACTACACTGGTATGAGAGTTCTTAATTTTACGATTTTTTTTTTCTCCATTTATTAGGTATCGTTCTTCTGTAAAGAAGAGATTTCCCCTTTGTTTCCAATTTTTGTCTTTCTTCATTCTTTACAAACCACTATGGACTGATGGATTTTTTTTTTTCATATATGCCATAACCTATTACTATCGTTATGCTTTGACTGCCCAAATTTTGCTGAGTTGTTACCCAATGGGAGCCCCTTCAAGCTGGTTCCTATGTCCTTTTGCTGTCTCCTCATCAGTCTTGGAACATTTCTTTGCTTACTGGTACAAGAAGTTTCCAGCTCACCTTGTATTGTCCTGTCCCATAGGAGGAATCAGTTTTTTTCTCCTGGGAGCCCTGCTTCATTTTAATGGAGAATGGTATTAAGAAATCAAGATCTGGGTGTTTTGTGTGCTCATTGCTCCTAAGTTTTTTTTTTTTTTAGGCCTTTCCAGTGGTCAGAGCTAAGAAATATATGTATACATATTTTTAAAATCATAATTTTATCTAATGCCACAATTCTTCCTTGCCTTCTTCCTGAAAATATTTGTATGTTTCTTCTCACAGAGTGAGAACTCTGGTTCCCAAGAACCTCAGTATATTTACTCATTTGGTCTGTTAATAATTTTGAAATTACCAATCCAGGGCTACTATGAACAACAAGTTTACTAAGTAGAGTTCAATATAGATTTTTTTTTGAAAAATTTTGCAGTTCTTTATGTCCTTAAAATGTTTCACACTAAAACATATAGACAAAGCATATAGACAAAGTTCAAATGTTACCTGAATGAATTCCTTTTCATTTGTGGTTTTAATACAGTCATTTGTTTCTCTTTTCATTCAATTTTATGCTGTGTTTTTTCCCTTTCTATTTATTTTTTGAGTAATTAAAATACTTAACACTGTTCAGAAGTCAAAATTACATCCATTCAGAGAATTTTTACTTTTTGCACAACCTTCCCATATTCTGTAGCTAACCGTTTCATTAGTTTCTAGATATCTTTCCTGTGTTTCTTTATCCAAAAGCAAGCAAATGTTTATTTTTATGTACTTTACTTACTCTTTTATCATTAAAAAGTCAATATTATAATTGTTTTATACCTTGCTTTTTTAACAACTTTATTTTTGATTAATATATATGTAAATATCTTTCTATTTTAGTTCATGGAGATCTCTTTCTTTCTTTGTCCTCCTCCTTTTCTTCCTTTGTCCCCTTCTGTCCCTCCTCTTCTTTCCTCTGTGTTGTAGTATTATAAAGGTGTACCATAATTCATTCAACTAGTCTCTTATGGATGGGCATTTAGGTTGTTTATAAATTTCTGATGTTTTATAGAATCTGTATAGAATTATATAGTGGCAAACTTTGTGGATATGTAGTTTTGTATTTGTGGAAGTGTATCTTAATAAATTTATAGAAGTGTTATAGAAGTGAGCTTGTACATTCAAGAGTAAATGTGTATATAGTTTTGTTAGCAGATAATCTGGGCAAAACATATTAGGCAGAGGGTACAGCAGGTGTGAAAGCTCTGAGGCAGGGGCATGCAGTGTGTTCTAGGAATAGAAAAGATGCCGCATGAAGAACAGGCCTCAGGAGAGCAAGTGACCTGTCCATATCCCATACACCAGTGGCAGAGCTGAGTTAGAGTCCTGGCCTCCATGTCTCCAGTCCGTTGCAGCACACGTATTAGACAAGGAATGCAGGCATGAGAGACAAGAATGCATTTGACCAAGGCCAGCGATGTCAGGGCTGTTAGGTCAGAAGAGGGAAAAGTTTGTTGGATTCGAGTCAGATAAGACTTCACAGATGAGATGGGACATGAAGGGTGATTAGGATTGGAGTAGCAGCTAGGAGGGAGAAGGCAATGGCACCCCACTCCAGTACTCTTGCCTGGAAAACCCCATGGGCGGAAGAGCCTGGTAGGCTGCAGTCCATGAGGTGGTGAAGAGTTGGACATGACTAAGCGACTTCACTTTCACTTTTCACTTTCACGCGTTGGAGAAGGAACTGGCAACCCACTCCAGTGTTCTTGCCTGGAAAATCCCAGGGACGGGGGAGCCTGATGGGCTGCCGTCTATGGGGTCGCACAGTCGGACATGACTGAATCGACTTAGCAGCAGCAGCAGTAGCAGCAGCTAGGAGAGAGCAGAGCCGTGTTTCTAGCTTTTAGAACGATGTGTGGATGACTGCTTGGAGGTGAAAGCAAATGCATGGCTTGTTTGGGAGATGATGCCAGGAATGGAATGTTTATCTTGGCAGAATGAGAGAGAAATTGGAAATAGATAAGTTAGCAGTAAATTGGGCCTTATAATGATTATTGGATTCTAGGCAGATATTCGAAGTTGATTTAATTACCTCAAGAATCATTGCAAATTTTTGAGGTGGGAATAAGATGACATGTTCCTTCATGTCTTTTACAGTTTGTGGTAGTTGTGTCTGCTTTTCTCTTGAGAAATTCATTCACTTAGTCATTCTAATGACTGTTTACTAGTTATCTATGTGCCTGGTTCTCAGAATTAGCTGATACTTTGTTCTGCTGTTCTCTCTCACTTTCTTTGGACATTACTTCACGTCTGTCTTAGAGAATACTCAGTTACCACCCAAGATTTGTAGCATCAATTAAGTTTTCTAATTGCTCACTGCTCTCCTTAGAACTTAATTGGTTTTAAGGTAGAGAGGAAAAACCTTGCACACTTGAAAAACAAACAGGATAGGACATGATCCTTGCTCCTAAGTACGGGCTTGAGGAATGTGACAAAGGAGTGCTTCATGTCTTTCACTGTGGAGAAGTCAGTGGTAGTTTGTTGTATCCCTTGTTTGCCTTATACTGGAGTTAGGTCTAGAACTGTGCCGTCCAATCATGTGTCTATAGAGGACTTGAAACGTGAGTAGTCTGAATTGAGCCGTGAGGTAAAAGCAGAGAATACACTTCAGATTTCAAAGACTTACTGTGACAAAGAGAACATAGAATACCTCAATAATAATTTCTTTTATGTTGATTATATGCTGACATAATATTTTGAATAAATTGGATTAAATAAAATATATTAAAGTTAATGTCATTGATTTTGTTTTACTTTTTAAAAAAGGGCTACTGGGAAACTTTAAATTGCATATGTGACTTGCATTTTATTTCTATTGGACAGCATGGTCTGTAGATAATGAGGTTGAGGTTAAACATTACTTCCTGTTGTCCCACTCTTAGTGATGCTAAATTTTATAATTTCTTAAACCCTTCATTTTAAAGATACATTTTGATTTTGATCACTTGCAGAACTTTTCATTATAAAAGTACGTATTTTTAAAATCACTTTCAGAATTTTTGTTTTAAAGATACATTTTGAGTATTTCTCCAGAGTTAAGATCGGTTATTTCTTTTACAAATGCAAATCTGTAGAGTGATGATTTGGCATCTTGGGAATATCCTATTCTCAATTTTTTGTCTCATGGTTTTATTACCCCAATGCTTTCCTGAATACATTATGTTGGAGACTGTGAAAAATGGTGATTTTCTAATGCCAAAATATTACCAAACCAAACTTGGGTTTGCTTGTCTGCTGTGCAGCAAAGCCAATTTACTGACACTGGGTTGTGGTGAAGGGAAGTACAGCATTTATTTGTGGGGTGCCAAGCAGGGTTAATGGGCTTCCCTGCTGGCTCAGATGCTAAAGAATGTGCCTGCAGTGCAGGAGACCCAGGTTCGACCCCTGGGTCAGGAAGATCCCCTGGCGAAGGGAGTGGCAACCCACTCCAGTATTCTTGCCTAGAGGATCCCATGGACAGAGGAGCCTGGTGGGCTACAGTCCATGGGGTCACAAAGAGTCGGATGTGACCATGTGATTAACACACAAGCAGGGATAATGAACGGGCAGCTTGTGCTCAAAAGACCGGAACTCTGATGGCTTTTAAGTAAGAGTTTTTAAAGACAACATTTGGGGTGAGGGTTGTAGCTCCTTCAGTTTCTTCTGATTGGTTGATGGTGAAATAACAGGCTAATGTTTGAGGAATCTTACTCTTCAGCTTTCTCATTCCAGCTAGTTTCAGGTTTCTATGCTTATAATTAGCAGATAATCACCATCTTCTACCAGGTTGGTGGAGGAGGGGGCTTAGCTTCCGCAGAAAAACTCAAAGATATGCATCAGATTGTCAGGTATATCCTTTGAGGAGCTAGGCCTCTGTTTTCTCACCGAACTGTTTGCTTTTCCTTTGTTTTTGCATTCCCTCACTTTCTAATTAGTAATTGCCTTAGTTACTTAGCGGGAAGGCCTAGGAGCCTAAAGGCATTTACTGCAAATAAAAAACAGGGAACATGGAGGGATTTCTGTACCTGAGAGGCCCCTGCAATATCCTGCTCAATTTCAGTTCCCCCCTTCTTTGATACTCCTTAATCCTGAGGGGAGAGGGGCTGAACAAGAAAAAAAAGGTCTTTTTATAGTGTGGTAATTCATGAACTCAGCAAGGGAACTCTGTTTTAGGGGACTGGGTTTCAGCTATCATTTCTTTTCCATAAATAGTTGTCATTCTTCTATAAAGAAGAACATTCTTTTTTCTTCTTTCTCTTTTTCATTTATTTTTTAGGTGAAAGAGCTGTGTGGCATGTGGATTGGTCACTTTATTCAACAAATGCTGTGCTGTGCTCAGTCACTCAGTCGTGTCCAACTCTTTGCAACCCCATGAACTGCAGCCCACCAGGCTCCTCTGTCTATGGGGATTCTCCAGGCAAGAATATTGGAGTTGGTTGCCATGCCCTTCTCCAGAGAATCTTCTCAACCCAGCAATCCGAACCCAGATCTTCCACACTGTAGGCAGATTCTTTACCAACTGAGCCACCAGGAAAGCCCTGTACAATAGATGTTTGATGAGAGAAGCTGGGACAAATTAAATTTTAAAATATGGAATTAGCTTATGTTGTTCATTCTTCAAAGGAATCTTATTCTAAATCTTTTTGCAATGCTAGTACTCACTTCTTAATTTCTGTTATAACCTTGAATTTTCATAGATAGCACATTTATTCAACAAATTATGGAGTGCTTATTAATATTGTTTCAGACACTGTGTTAAGCACTTGAAATAGAGTGGTGAGCAACATGGCTGTCCTTCATGTAGGATTCATCCTTAGAGTTAACAAGACAATGAGAGCCGCCCGGACCTAGTGAATGAAGGCAGTCATGAAGCTATATCTGAAGGATCTTGATTGGGAGGGATTATATAGGCTTTTGCTAACAACCGTGTTCGTGTAAATGCTTTGAAGTTCAGAACCCTAAACAGTCATTCTTTATGGTTCTGATGAGAGGAATGTACAGTGTAGTTGGCTGCTGTTGTCTTTCTAGTGTAACACTGAATTGTGATTGCAGACCTTTCCCCTCAATGTGCAATTTTCTTGAATTTTTCTCCTCTAGGAACATTTTTCTATTGTTTCTGGTGTCCATGTCTCTATAAGGTATGCTTCAGAGGCTCCTAAGACCCTGAAGATGCAGAGCAGTAGGGAGGCAATCACCAGCCAAGCCCTGCCTTGTTCACTAGATTCCATTTGGCCACATAGGGAAGAGGCAGTACCATTCTCCTGCTGTAATCAAAGAAGTCCATCTGTAATCAAGAAGTCCTGTAATCAAAGAGTAGGAGACTTCTAGAAATTGTGAAAATCCTTAGAGGCTTGGGACAACTTAGCATAGCTTAAACTTTAGAAAACCATCTTTTATTAGGTGGTTTCAAGCATGATCTCTGGGCTTAAATACCTTCTGTCTCTGTTCTCAGGTTCTGGGACTCATGTCTTCTTGCTGAATTGGACCAGCAGCCTTGGGGGTGATGAGAGGCCCCTCCCTATCACTTCTCAGCTACAAGGCATGGCTGAAATATGTAGCTTCTGAGTCCCCTTAAGGAAAGGTCAAGTGATGCTTAGCTAGATAAATGTTTGCTAGAATTAACTCTTAAAGGGATTTTTCCACCGAAGAGAAGTTTTCTTTTTATTTAACTTACACTGTATCTTCAGCAGTATCTCCTTTCATGTTAGTAAGATGGCCTTGCCCATGGTTAGGTGTGTACCTGTCTTTAAAGAAATAAGATGTCTGTCAGTTACACTGCTATGACCTCAGGTTCCAGAATATCAAGGCAACATTCTTTAGGTGTTTCATTTTGAATTGAACCTAAGTTTAGAATCAGTCAGCTTATTGTTGAAGGGAAAAAGGATATCCCAAGTGACAAGAAAATACCTGTTAACTATGGATTGGTTTGGAAATTGCTTCTCTAAGTTTCCTGAGGATGTTTCCTTTCTCAACACACATGCACCTCTGTTGCTTTCACTCATGTCATCTGAAGATGAACAGCATTTTATCTCCAACCTGAGGTATGAAGTAGGG
Source organism: Bos mutus (assembly GCF_027580195.1). Classification (NCBI taxonomy): domain Eukaryota; kingdom Metazoa; phylum Chordata; class Mammalia; order Artiodactyla; family Bovidae; genus Bos; species Bos mutus. Next base: position 97,032,972 of record NC_091623.1, on the reverse strand, counting down.
TGATTTTACCCCCAACTTTTGCTCTTTGGTTGGAATATCAAATCAATCTGTTCTTATAAGGAGCCAGGAAAAAGAAAACTGGGCTCAGGAAGAAAGTAGCTGCTATCATTTCCCATGTGTACTTGAAACGGGGGCAACTGACTAGTTCTTCCTGGCCTTGCTTGGCTGGTGAAAAGAGAAGAGCTGACTTGGATGAAAGGGTGTCCGTCTGTTCTTAACTTAAAATGATGAACACTGATCAAGTGAAACTTTATTTCTGGTGGCTGCCAGTAATCTCCACCCTTTTGAAATCAAAACTCAAGAGTCTTGACTTTAGTTAAGAGTTTGAAATAATCAAGGAGGCCTCAGTGAAGGCAGAGTAAAGTCTTAGTGCTGCAAGTCTCAGTAAGGCAGATGGTGACATGAACACCACCCACCCCCCGCCCCCAGTCAAAGCATCAGATGTGTGGGGACATGCAATGGGGAGTGTGTTTAGCTGCCCGAAGAGGTGAAGGTTAGAGTGAGGGTGAAATGGGGAAAGGCTGTGTATGTCATCCAGCTCTCAGCACTCACTTATTAGGAGCTGATAACGAGAATGACTGGAGTCAGCTTCCTGCCTTCCACCAGTTGAAGCCCCTCTCTGCTTCTTCCCTTTCGGTGACCAACCTTCTTGGTCTGCCTGGGACTGTCCATCCTGGGAAAACCTTTAGGCCAAGGCAAACTGGAATGATTAGTCCCCCTGATTGAATTTTGAGGTATTTGGGTAGCATATGTGACCACTGAGAAACTGCCCCAGGTCTGCTTCCTCTGTTACTAGTTTCTCAGAAAACAGTACATACATGCAAGATCCTTAATTTAAATAATAACAGTAGCTGCTATCTACCATATGCCAAGTACCTGGTGTTTAATCCTCAGTGCAACTATGTAAGTAGGATATTTTAAATCCAGTTTTATGCAAGAGGAGACCAGAGCTAAGGGCTGGGGCAGTTCGTGTTTTCCAAGGTCAAACAACTAGGATGCAGCTGAACCACATTGGACTTCAGTGTGTCTAAATCTAAGCTCTGTCCCCTTTGCACTAGTTGAAGAAGTTGCTGGATTTGATAGCAAACGGTTAGCTGCTCAGGTTGAGAAACTCTATGACCATCAGCTTTACCCACTGCTTCCAAACTCATTCCTCTTAATGGTAGTATAAGATTCTACCTATAGAATATAGAGTAATATACAGAGTTAAAAGCTGTGCATGCATGTGTGCTTAGTCATGTCCAGTTCTTTGCAAACCTTTGGACTGTGGCCCTCCAGGCTCCTCAGTCCATGGGATTCTCCAGGCAAGAATATCAGAGGGGATTGCCATGCCCTCCTCCAGAGGATCTTCCTTACCCAGGATCTGAACCCATGTCTCCTGTGTCTTTTGCATTGGCTGGTGGGTTCTTTACCTGCTGAGCCATTGTGTGTGTGTGTGCTCAGTCGCGTCCAGCTCTTTGAGACCCTATGGACCATAGCCCATCAGGCTCCTCTGTCCATGGGACTCTCCAGGCAAGAATACTGGAATGGGTTGCCATGTCCTCCTCCAGGGGATCTTCCCTACCCAGGGATCTAACCCTTGTCTCCTGTGTCTCTTCCATTGGCAGGTGGGTTCTTTACCGCTAGTGCCACCTAGGAAGCCCCCACTGAGCCACTGGGGAAGCCCAAAATCTGTGCAGTTCAGTTCAGTTCAGTTCAGTTGCTCAGTTATGTCTGACTCTTTGTGACCCCAGGGACTGCAGCATGCTAGGCCTCCCTGTTCATCACCAATTCCCAGCTTACTCAAACTCATGTCCATTGAGTCGGTGATGCCATCCAACCACGTCATCCTCTGTCGTCCCCTTCTCCTCCTGTCATCAGTCTTTCCCAGCATCAGGGTCTTTTCAAATGAGTCAACTCTTTGCATCAGGTGGCCAAAGTATTGGAGTTTCAGCTTCAGCACCAGTCTTTCCAATGAATATTCAGGACTGATTTCCTTTAGGATGGACTGGTTGGATCTCCTTGCAGTCCAAGGGACTCTCAAGAGTCTTCTCCAACACCACAGTTCAAAAGCATCAATTCTTCGGCACTAAGCTTTCTTTATAGTCCAACTCTCACATCCATACACGACTACTGGAAAAACCATAGCCTTGACTAGACGGACCTTTGTTGGCAAAGTAATGTCTGCTTTTTAATATGCTGTCTAGGTTGGTCATAACTTTTTTTCCAAGGAGCAAGCATCTTTTAATTTCATGGCTGCAATCACTGTCTGCAGTGATTTTGGACCCCAGAAAAATAAAGTCAGCCACTGTTTCCACTGTTTTCCCCATCTATTTGCCTTGAAGTGATGGGACTAGGTACCATGATCTTAGTTTTCTGAATGTTGAGTCTTAAGTCAACTTTTTCACTTCAGTAGTGTCCAAAATCTGTGCAGGAAGCTACAATAACTACTTTAGTTTAATACCTGTAGCAGCCCCTGAATAGCTATTCAATTTTTAAAGGAACTACGAAGTAACTGGCACATAGCAGATGCTCAGTTAAGAGTAGCTATGTTTATTTTAATTTTGACACATGAGCTATTATCTTGAAATGTTTTAGTTAATGCATGTCAATTCAAACATAAAAATGGCCAAAGATTCAGAATTATCCAAGGGAAGAAAATAATACAGTTCTTGAGTTCAAAATTAAGCAAACACATACAAACAAAAACCAACTTTTTTTTCCCCCCACCAAGGAAAAGCTATCTCAGTTATTTGATTTGGAATAGAGGAGAGGCTTCCTTGCCGTAATGAGGTGTTACACATATAATGCTGAGGTAGAAGCAGAAAATTCCCTTCTAGGGCTCCAAGCTATAAGTACATTTCTGGGGAAAATCTAATCTAGGGCTCAGCTCTAAGAAATTCCTTTACTAAAATCATTGTAAATTCTTAGTGTAATAGTGGAAGTCCCAACTTGGAGGGATTACGTTAAGAGGTAAATGCACTGGGTTGTGTGGAGGCGTGTAAGAAGCTTTTAGGCTACTCTCAATAAAAACTTGATGTTTTTATGTAATCAGTTCATACCTGAGAGTTGTGCCTTTACTAGAGGATGAAACACAGTTATGGTTACAAAATTTATAGCTATATTTGAGGAGGAGACTCATAAGAGATATAACTTGTTGAAGGTGAAAGAGGAGAGTGAAAAGGCTGGTTTATAACTCAACATTCAAAAAACTAAGATCATGGCGTCGAGTCCCATCACTTTAGGGCAAATAGAAGGGGAAAAAGTAGAAGCAGTGATAGATTTTCTTTTCTTCACTGTGGACAGTGACTGCAGCCATGATGTTAAAAGACGCTTACTCCTTTGGAAGGAAAATTAGGACAAACCTAGACAGCATATTAAAAAGCAGTCATTAGTTTGCCAACAAAGGCCCATCTAGTCAAAGCTGTGTTTTTTCCAGTAGTCACATACAGATGCAAGAGTTGGACCATAAAGCAGGTTGAAGGCCGAAGAATTGATGTTTTTGAACTGTGATGTTGGAGAAGACCTTTGAGAGTCCTTTGGATTGCAAGGAGATCAAACCAGTCAGGCCTAAAGGAAATCAACCCTGAATATTCATTGGAAGGACTGATGCTGAAGCTGAAGCTCCAATACTTTGGCCACCTGATGTGAAAAGCCAACTCATTGAAAAAGACCCTGACGCTGAGAAAGACTGAAGGCAAGAGGAGAAGGGGATGACAGGATGAGATGGTTAAATAGCATCACTGACTGAATGGACATGAAATTTAAGCAAACTCTGGGAAATAGTGAAGGACAGGGAAACCTGGCATGCTGTAGTCCTTGGGGTTGCAAAGAGTTGGACGCAACTGAGCAACTGAACAATAATAACAATATATAACAAAAGAGATACGTGAATTCAGTTTTATCCAATTCAACAAATGTTGTGTACCCACTAGGTTTCAAGGAGTGTGCTAGAGCCTGGGGATACAGGGAGAAAGCACAGGTGCCCCCTGGCCTCAGAGTCCACATGGAAGGAGAGGAGATAAGATATATATAGAGGTAGTTTTTCTAGGACCATTCTGAAATCTTCATAGGGCCTTAGCCTGCTCAGACTTTCATAACAAAATACCACAGACTGGGTAGCTCACAGAACAGATACTTTTCACAGTGCTTGAGGCTGGAAGTCTAAAATCAGCTTGCCAGCATGGTTGTGTCCTCTGAAGACTTCCTGATTTGCAGCTTTCTCATTGTGTTTTAACATGGCCTTTCCTTTCTTATAAGCCAGTAGTCCTAATGGACCAGGCTGCTGCTGCTACTGCTGCTAAGTCGCTTCAGTCATGTCCGACTCTGTGCGACCCCATAGATGGCAGCCCACCAGGCTCCTCTGTCCCTGGGATTCTCCAGGCAAGAACACTGGAGTGGGTTGCCATTTCCTTCTCCAATGCATGAAAATGAAAAGTGAAAGTGAAGTCACCCAGTCGTACCCAACTATTAGTGACCTCATGGACTGCAGCCCACCAGCCTCCTCTGTCCATGGGATTTTCCAGGCAAGAGTACTGGAGTGGTGTGCCATTGCCTTCTCCAATGGACCAGGATCCCACCTCTATTTCTCATTTAACCTTAATTGTCTCCTCAAAGCCCTGTCTCAAAATGTGGTCACATTGGAGGCTAGCTAGGTGTTCAACATATGAATTTGGGAGGATATAATTCAGTCTATAACAATAGGCCCTAACCCACATCATAACAAATATATTAAAATGCACCCATACCAAATGTTATACCCATTATTTTGCTGCATAGTAAGTGAAAGAATTTTTATAATTCTGCTTTTGAAATTATTGGGCTCTCAGTAATTTATGATTGGCTGCTACTGCCTAGCAGTCAGTCATTTTTGGATTTTTTTTTTTTTTACAAAATTAGAAAATCATCAACTGTTTTCAAATGTAATGAAATACTACATCTAAATTCCAAATTTGACCTTAATGAGATAGATACGATACTAGATTTTTATGTTTAATTGAGCATTAACTAATTTATACTTTGCAGTTTTTATATTTTGTAGCCAATATATTTTTTCCAGGTCTCAAACACTTCTGTAGGCTCTTGTAAAGCTTGCTAGGCCCTGTTCCTTGTCTATAATGTCAAATGGACGAAAGGGTGGGGATGTCTCTTAGCTCTGCTTCACACTGCTAGGTAGGTCACTCCTAACTTTCTTTGCTCTTCCAAACTCTGGTGTGGCGTTCCCAGCTGATGTGTCTCACTGGTACTATAGCCTGGCTGTGTTCTACGCACCCTTGTCCCTTCCACCCTACCTCATAGCCTGTTTTCCTTGCCATCTCTCTTACCCTGACATCACCATCTACCTGGTAGGAGACTCAGAAGCCATTGCAGTGACCATAAGTCTCCCAAGTCCACCTGTTTCAGGTTTTAAGCTGTTATCAGGATGACTACATGGGAATTGCCTGGAAACTTTGCATACCGATTTCTATGCCTCATCTCTGGAGTCCTGTATAGTGGTCTTGGGGCTTGGGTATAACAGGGCTTGGGAATTTTTTTTTTTAACAAGCTAATGTGCTGTCAGGTTTGAGGTGTGGACTTGGGCAATATTGGTGAAATGAAAAAAGAGATGTGGATCTTCATAACAAGAACAATGTTCCCTATATTAGGATAACATGAAATCCCATTGGCTTTAATGTTCCAAATCAGAGGTTCTCAAAGGACTCCCCAGCTGTTTCCCTAGTGCCCCCAGAGTGTTGCCTTAAGGATGTTCAGGAGCATTCTCTCCTGGCCTCTAGTCTTTGTGTTCCAGAATAGGAAATGACAGCCCACTCCAGTATTCTTGCCTGGGAAACCTCACAAACAGAGGAGCCTGGCAGGCTATAGTCTGTGGGGTCACAAAGAGTCAGCCATGATTTAGCGACTGAGCATGCATGCCCTGTAACAACAGCTATTACAGGAAGAAATTCTGCTGTCTCTTTATTTTCTCTCAAGTATGAGGCAGGCTCTTTATTTCTTCATAACACATCAGAGACCAAGTGCAAACTCATAATGAAGCTTGCTAAAAGCGCAGAGCAAAACAATAACTCCTGTTATGTATAGGCTCAGATGCATTTTCAGCCCCTCTACCCTACTCTTGACCTGCCCCTTCCAAGGCCAGACAACAGCTTATCCTTTACGCTAGCACTCATTCCAGATATATCTCTATGGTAAGAGTTCAGGCAAAACTAACTTTCAGTCCAAGAAAGAGATGGAAATATTTTCCTCACCTCACTGTTGAAGCCTGTCCCCTGGGCCTGGTTTTTTATTTCAGAATGATTGAGCAGAATAGCTGCGCCCTTCAGGCAAAAGCAAACCAAAGTTGTACTTTGTGGCTGCACTAGGACAATCCTACATACAGTAGTATGGTATCGAGATATATTCTGAAGTCCAGATTATTCACTTAAATGATACCATCTGTTCAACTTCAGTAGCCTCGTCCAGATTTAGATGTACACTTAGTCTAATTCTTTGTCTTTTCAATAAAGGTTCAAAATCCTTGCAGTATAGTCTTCCTCATGGTCACCTTGTTACACATGCTCTGGGCACAGTAAATGAATTATGTGTCCTTCAGTTGATGTAATAACTGTATATGGTAGTTGGTAGTTTTTGCTCTTCTTAAATTTGAACAAACAGAAAGCAGAGAGGTTAAGCAGCTTAACCAAGGTCAAGCTTCCAGGAAGGGGCACACTGAGGTTTGAACAGAGGCCCCTTGGTTCCAAATCTGTGAATCTAACTATTATGAAACACAGAGAAGCATTGAGGTAGTAGACTGAATATTGAGTTTGAGTAATGGGACTTGGAATAGTAATGCCATTAATTAAAATGGGGCAAAAGATTGGAAGAGGTGGTATGATGGAGGAGGAGGGAGGGAAGTGGTAAGGTCAGCTTGGGCTATGGAACAAGAGCCACTGGGCATCATTGGGTCCTTGTCTGTTTATCACTCTGTCCTGGCTTGATGAGTATCTTTCTGAATCATCTTTGTTTCCAAGTTAATCACCATCCTTGACTCTCCAGGAGCTGTGCACCAGCCCAGGCTGTGGTGAAGCAGCCTGTCCGGGGAGCCAGCAGCAGGACAGCAATCACAGCCATTGTCCAGACTGGTGGGGACTGGAGCACTGGCCTCTTCAGTGTCTGCAGAGATAGGAGAATCTGTATGTTTTTTCTCTTCCTTTAAGTTCTTTACTATTTTCTTTCCTGAGACACCAGTAGGTAGAAAAACTACGTTAGGTCCAAGGACAGAAATTAAATGGTTTCAGACTAATTGGACTAATATTCTAGTGACTCAAATATACTCCTTGGCAGGAAGAATTTTGCTTTCAGTGATGTGGATGTTTTGAAAGAGTAAGTGGTAACTTAAAAGATTTTTTAAATGACAAAATCCATTGTAAATAAAGATGCACAAAATGGGCTCCTTTGTCTGCAGCTGATGGAGCATAAATTATTACAGGTTTCTTGGTGAATGGCTAGTAATACCTGTAAAAACAACCTCAAGTGTAATGTAGCCTTTGACCTAGTAATTACATTTTTAGGCATTTAGTCTAAGGAAACAAATCATGTGCAAGGTTTTAGCAACATCATTAAAATTGGCAGCACTGGTTATTGTAGCAACAATCTAGAACAAACCAAGTATTCCATGGGGGCTTCCATACCATGAATTATTATACAGCCATGAAAAGTCATATTGTAGAATGATACCTACTGAGATGGAAAAATGTTGGGATACATTTTTAAGTTAAAGAATCAGATTGTAAAACCATACACATTAGACATTATTTGGGGGGAGGATATTTAGAGAAATATCTGGAAGGATACAAATACAAATGCTTACAGCAGTTGTCTCCAGATGGTATGCTAATGAATAATTTTTCTTTTCGCTTATTTCTAGTATTTCTGTGAGGAAAGTGTATTACTCCCATAACAGTAAGACCAATCATAAAAAGAAGCTCCCTTTGTTGACTGAAATCTTCAGATGCTGGTTTAGCTGTGAAGAAGCACCAGCAACACTGTCCTCTACTGCATGATTTTCCCCTGGGTTAAAGTTCAGAGCACTTGGATTCTATTTTTACCTTGGGACATTCTGACTGGATACCACCTGTCAGTATCCTTTTCCAGGACCTGATGCTCTCGCCCTAAGGAGTAACTTGGTCACAGAATCTTCTTGTTTGGGGTGTGGGGTGGGGGTGGTTTCCTTTCTGATGGATGAGGGCTAGTCTCTTAAGTTCAGTAGACTTTAATATTTTCATGGCTCCTCACCCTGTAGAGGCCCAGACAAGATCTGAATTTGTCCTAAAGCCTCACAGGATATATCAACCAGAGAGCTCTGAGCCATTATCCAATCCAAGGCTTATTCAGCTGGGTCTTGCTGAGTCAAAAGCTCTAAACCATTTTTGGTGTTCTGATCATCCAAGCCTGAGCCTTCATTGTTTGCCTGGGCCTCACAGACAAGAGAGCTCCCAGCTCTAAACCATACCTTCTGTTGCTGTCCCTTTGACCATCTGACCCAGAGCCCAGCAGATTTCTTCCTGCCACTGCTACCCATGTGAACTCCTGACCAGACAATTATGGCAGCTCTGATTCTGTCAGGATTCTTCCTGGTTCTTGTCCACACTCTCTGACTTCAGTTGTTACCCAGTATTGTAGTACAGAGAAGGCAGAATAACCATAGGGAGATATGGAGACCTTACCCCAATTTGGGAACTGGACGATTTTCCTTTCATAGCTTGTAGCTGGTGATTGGGAGTTGGGGTATCAAGGCATTTCCAAGTAGAGCAAAGCTTGAAATATAATGTAGTGGTTAGGAGAACACATTTGTGTTGAGTATAGTCCTCGCCTTGAATCTTAACTTTGCCTCTTACTGGCAATTTGACCTTGAACAAATTCTCAGTCTTCATTTTTCCACCCCTAAAATGAGGGTAAATAAAGGTGCCCACCTTAAAGATTGTCAGGATTAAAGCAGATAATGCATAGTACCTACTCAAGAACACTGGTCTGGAACATAACTGGATCAGAGTCTTTTTTGGTTGCCTACTATATAGGGTTAAACACTGTCCCCTCAAAATTCCTGTTCACCTATAGGCTCTGCATGTGGCCTTATTTAGAAACAGTCTTGCATTGTTGTCAAGTTAAAAAGAGGTTATGCTAGATTAGGGTGGGCTCTAATCCAATTTGGACACACACACGACAAAGATTGCCATGTGAAGACAGGCACAGATTAAATAATGCATCTATAAGCCAGACACGGTCAGCGAGCGCCAGCAACCACCAAAAGTTTGGAGACAAGCATGGAAAAGACTTTCCCCAGAGCTTCCAGAGGACCAACTCTGCCAACGCATTGACTTCAGACTTCTAGCCTCCAGAATTCTCCAGTGAGAGAATACTTTCTATTGTTTTGAGACGTCCAGTCTGTCGTATTTTGTTATGGCAGCCCTAGGAAATTAATACTGAAGCAAACATTGAATTTCATTAGGAGGCTATGGGGCAGTTCACAAAATCAGGAAATAAACGAAAACCTGTGCTTACGAGGGACAAGATGCATAATCAAGAGATAGTTGACAAACTGGTCAACTCCAAACATTTTAATCCTTATGCTTTCCTGTCTGAGAATTACTCTGTCAGCAATGGAGCCCAATTTGCCTAGCCTAATCATGCCTGCTGCTTGACCGGCCCAGGGCAGTTTGAGTGACAGTTCTCCCACTATGGCTGGCAATAGTGAAGGGGTATTTTCCTAAATTCACTACTGGGGTGTGTTACCATGAACACCCCCCTCCCCACGGCAATAATACACAGTAATGACCTTAGTAGAGCTCAGGTATTAATATTGTTATTATAAATTTTTATCTTCTAGTGTGTTGAGAGCAAAGAGTAGAATCAGGAGACTTAGACTAGCTGCTGCCTAATTCCAAGAGTACTTAAAAAAAGTTGATCAAAGAAGGGACCATTCACCACCCCCTCCGCCTTAAACATTGTTTCACTGCTTAGCTCTGCACCCCACCCCCAACAGTGTTCTCAAGACCCAGCACACTGGGTCTTCTGGGTCCCTGCTTGTCCATTTGAGAGCCCATTCGAGGGGCCAGCGAGGAAGGAAGGACATGTGAAGAATACAGTATTCTTTACAGTTGGATGTGACCTGCACAGGAGAGGCCATGGATATTATAGTACCAGGTGATCGCGAATGTTCTGTGTCCTAACTTATCTTCCCTGGATGGGCCTCTGCTTCATGACTGCTCATAGTGTCTCTAAGCTCATTGCCTCACCAGAAAATTTGAAGGCAGTATGACTTTATACACTGGTTGTCTGCACCATAGTTCCCAGGATGCAGCTGGAGCACTAGTGCCACGAGTGGTGGATTTTTTTCCTTTGTTTAAAAGGTCTGCTTCAACCACAAAGTTTTATTTCAAGCAAATCACTGGGACAGTAGTTGTGACAACCTTCGAAAGGGAGATCTTCTTTCCATGACTTTGTTTCACATCAGGTTCCCATCCTGGGAACCGTTTTTGCATTAAATGTTGAGGATGACTGCTACAATTTGTCATCCATTAAGCAAAGGGTACATTATGAGCAGTGATGATTTCCATTTATTTTTGACATTTTGATTCTTCATTTAATTGCGACTCTATTTTTTAAACTGCCTCCCTCTTCCCACCTCAGCTCTTTCATCTGAATTCACACTGCACAGGGATTAGAAATAGGTGCTTCTATGTCCTTTGAAGATGTGGCTTCTGAAAGCTCAGATGAGAAGATGAAGCCAAGATGAAATAAGTGGCTGTGAAATGGCTTCATGGGTGAAAGGCTGGCCATTCCAGCTGGGAATGTTTGTGATGTTGTCTCAGAGGAGGTTGATGTGGAAGGTGTAATCAACCTGGGTTTATAGTTCAGCCAGTATTTACCTATGTATAGTCATGTGATAGGTGTTATAGACATAATAGTGAATAAGACAGAGATGGTTTCTGAGAGGAGATAGGCAATAAGCAAATAGACAAATAATTGTAGTGGTGCTAAATGCCATGGAGGAAATAAACGGTGTTTTGAAAGTAAATTATAGGGGGTAAGTAAAGGATGGCATCTCTGGGGAACTGACTTAAGCTGATTCCTGAAAGATGGTAAACAGCCAGCCACTAAAACCACCTTCCCTGTGGAGGCACCACAAGTGTCAGGCAGCAAAGAGCTTTGTGTGGAGGAGGAATCATCAGATGCCCAAGGTGGGGAGGGGGAAGCAGGCCAGGAATTTCTCTTTGGTTTTCTGGAAGAGGAAGAGGCATGAAAAGGCTCCAGACTAGGAGTCACATCCCTGAACGGTATTTTGGGTACACTGTGTACCATCTGTAAGCAGTCACAACTGGTCATGCTAACTGGTCTTGCCCAGCAGAGATCTGACAAACAGGAGGCGCTTATGAATATTTCCTGAATGACAGACACATCAATGAATGAATTTTAACCTGTATTCTCACTTGCTTCCTTCTTTCCTGCACTTCACTGAAACAATCATACAAACACAATCAGAAGGGATATTGAGGTCACCTGATCTGGGCCCTCACCAGCTTGTCTAAGTTTCCCCTACAGGAGGCCTGGCAAGGACCTGACAGCCTTGGCTTTCTGAACATTTCTGGGGAGGAGGGCTCCTCTCCCTTGGAGCCTGCTCAGTGCTTAAAAAAATGGTTTTGAATAGATTAGCAGGCACATGGTACAAAATTCAAAAGTACCTGTCCCTTTAGTATATGAAGAGCAGGAAGTCCATCCCTGTTCTCCTATGCCGCCCAGTTCTTCCCAGAGCCCATCACTCTTACCTGAGCCCCAATGTAGTCTGTAAAGATATAAACCATTTTAATGAAGATAGATTAATTTTTTTTTATTAGAAAAGTATCATATCATCATGGGAATAAAGAAAAATATAAAAGGCTATAAAAGAAGAAAGCAGTACCCTATAATTCCAGCCACCAGAGATAAAGTGTTAATATTTCAGTATCTGTCCTTCCAGATTTTTTCTGTATATGTGGTATATATAATTGATGCAAATAATGGAATTATAAACACAATTCTGTGTTTTTATTTTGTTTTAATTTAACAATATAGGTGATCAGGCCATATCAGCTCTTCTGGAGCTAATATTTTAAATGGCTGCATAGATTCCATTGTATGAATGTACCATAATTCATTTATCTGCAGTTCTTACTAGCAGACCTTTTTGTGGTTTCCAGATGTTTTGCTATTCAAACCAGTGCTCTGTGAGTATATTCATATAGGCGCCATACGTGTGTCCGTTGATCTGTCGGGTAATTGCTGAGGAGTAAACCTGCTGGTCTGGAGAAGGCAATGGCACCCCACTCCAGTACTCTTGCCTGGAAAATCCCATGGATGGAGGAGCCTGGTAGGCTGCAGTCCACAGGGTCGCTAAGAGTCAGACACGACTGAACGACTTCACTTTGACTTTTCTCTTTCATGCATTGGAGAAGGAAATGGCAACCCATTCCAGTGTTCTTGCCTGGAGAATCCCAGGGACGGGGGAGCCTGGTGGGCTGCTGTCTATGGGGTCACACAGAGTCGGACACGACTGAAGTGACCTAGCAGCAGCAGCAGCAAACCTGCTGGTCAGAGAGCACGTCCCATTTTACGTCTCCACCGATGTTGCCGAACAGCTCTCCATTTAGAAGCTGTACTAATTTACACTCCCACCCGCCTCAATGTATGAGCAAGCTCTATTCCTTTTTTAAGCATCTTTTTCTGTTAGATGATTCTGCTTTTTGTAATAACTGATCTGAAATGTGCCTCACTGCAGTTTCCACCCACCTTTCCTGCTTCTGCTCCCTGGGGCTCCACATGGTTCTGTGTGGCTCCTTTTTATCTTGACCCCTCTGTGAGTTAGAGGGATGAATAGTGAGCTACATTCCATGCTTGAGGGTGGAGTTCATGTCAGAGAACAGGCCAGGAATACTTAGGCAGTGGGAGCTGACATAACCACCAGGCCTTTGAGTGTAAGAGGAAGAGGCTGAATTTATGGCTTGGATCTTTCTTGACCCTCAGTTTCTTAAAAAAAAAAAAAAAAAATATATATATATATATATATACACACACACACACACATATCTATATTTATATGTATGTATTGGAATATATATCTGTGTCTGTATATATATATATATATACATGCATATACAAATAACACATGAATATGCTTATTTTATTAAAAAAGAAACATTACAGAAAACAATCATGTCACTCTTTTTCATTTACATATACATCTATTAGTAATATATACTACTGCTTTGTAGCTCTTTAAACAAAGCATAAATGAATTATGCTATAATTTTATTATGCAGTTTGATTTTTTTAACTCAAAATATATCTCAGAGATTTATCCCTGTTGTTACTTAATTTATCTTTCACTGCATTCTTAATCATTCCCTAGTATGATTTATACCATCATGATTTATTTATGCTTTTGTCTATCAATGTACACTTGTTTTAAATTTTAAGTCACAAATAATGCAGCAGTGGATATCCTTGTACCTGCCTCTTTGTGTGCATGTGTAAGCATTACTCTTATATGTGGAATTACTGGATCCAAGAGTATTTAAAAACTTTACTTGATTCAGCCAAGTTGCTTTCGAAAATGTGCCAACTCCACTCCCATCTGTGTGGGGAGTACCTATTTCTCTACGGTGTCCCACAACATTTGATATTAAAAAATTAAGAAAAATTCGGCATTCTTATTGGTAATAAATGGTTTCCGATTGTCAATATGCAATTCCCTGATTACTAATGATGTTGAACAACTTCTCATGTTTGTTATTGGCCATTTGTGTTTCTTGTTGAGTAGATTACCTATCCATGTCTTATGTTCGTTTTCTTCTTTTGTTTAATCCTTTATATATTGATTTGTAGGATTTCTGTGTATATTCTGGATACTAAACCTTGGTCTATGGTATAGGTAGCAGAATTTCCTCTGAGAGTCTCCTTCAGACAAAGGATTCCATCATCCTGCCCTGAGCAAGGATCTTTCATTTCCTAAAGAAGCTGCATAATTTCAGCCTGTCCCACAGAAATAAATACCAAGTGGTGGTAATGAGGGCACTGTCTTGGAACACATAACTCCAGAGTTGTTTACTAGATAAATACGTAAAACGTGAGATCATATGGCATATGTGTTATGTGTGGTAGTTGAGACTTTGGAGTCAGACTTATTTGAGTTCAAACGTGGCCTCTGTACCTTCCTAATAAATGTATGAACTTGGGCAAATAGCTTAAATCCTCTGGGCTTTAGATTGCTCATCTGTAAAATGGGCCTAGTAAGAGTAAATTTTATAGGATTGTTGTGAGAATTAAGTGAGTTAATACATGCAGAGTACTTTTAGCAGGGCTTGGCACATGGTAAAATCTGTAAATTACCAGCTGTTATGTAATAAAACTTTGGCTTTTATAGTGCTTTGTTTTTATTATATCTGGCTTCTGTCCAAAGGTAATTGAATTTTGGGTGTGTTTCCTCAGTATCTATTACTGCCTCATAATGAACACTAAGATAACGTGGCTATACAATGGGCAGGCTTAAAAATAAAATTAACAGCATGTGTTATTTAAAAATACGTATGAGTCATAAAAATAAGGTACAAGAATTCCAGTGCACAAAACAACATCTTTACAAAAGGCTTACGAAGGATGGTGGGCATTTCTTTGTCAAGTAAAGTGGTACAGCGCAGGCTATTGTGTCAACACAATTTATTACTCACTTAGCTTGCCAGCTTTATGCAACTTTGATTAATTTTTTATTTGCAGAGATACACACTACTGTATTTTGTAATTGATGCATAAAATTAGTTTTGGTTGACTTCTATGTACCATGATTTCAAAGTTCCCTAAATCAGGGCTGCATACCATATTACCACTCTGAACTCACGGTGAGTTCTTGGGCCACTTGCTGTCCTCTGACCTGTTTGTACCAGTAGTCAGTGCTGTGTGGGGCCTGCTGATCTTGCTAAGAGTAATGATTTTTTTTAAATGTGGGCTGAAACATCCTAGACTTAATCAAGGCTGAATTTAGTGTTTGCTTTGGGCCAAGTGATGACTGCAATACATAATCTAGCAATTATCTCAAGATTCCTGATGAAAGAGAGGAAACAGACCTTCTGTTCCTGGAAGGTAGGCTGCTCCTCATCCTCCTCCCACTCCAGCCTCATGCCCTTCGTGCGCATGTGCTCCCTCACCCCTTACATGAAATGGAAGAAGTCCAGAATCCAGGCACATCCCCTGGAGGTTATAAAATAAAACAGCATTCCTAGATTTCTGCTTCTTTGTCACTGAAACTGGGAGTGGGACTCTGTACTCCTGACTGTTGAAGAGGGAGGGAGGGATGAAGAGTCAGAGACTGGTCTTTGACAGGGTATTTTTTAAATTAATTTATTTTAATCAGAGGCTACTTACTTTATAATATTGTAGTGGTTTTTGCCACATTGACATGAATCAACCATGGGTGTACATGTGTTCCCCATCCTGAACTCCTCTCCCACCTCCCTCCCCATCCCATCCTTCTGGGTCATCCCAGTGCACCAGCCCTGAGTACCCTGTCTCATGCATCGAACCTGGACTGGCAATCTGTTTCACATATGATAATATACATGTTTCAATGCTATTCTCTCAGATCATCCCACCCTCGCCTTCTCCCACAGAGTCCAAAAGACTGTTCTGTACATCTGTGTCTCTTTTGCTGTCTTGCATACAGGGTTATCGTTACCATCTTTCTAAATTCCATATATATGCATTAGTATGCTGTATTGGTGTTTTTCTTTCTGGTTTATTTCACTCTGTAAAATAGGCTCCCAGTTTCATCCACCTCATAAGAACTGATTCAAATGTGCTGTTTTTAATGGCTGAGTAATACTCCATTGTGTATATGTACCACGAATTTTAACCATTCGTCTGCTGATGGACATCTAGGTTGCTTCCATGTCCTGGCTATTATAAACAGTGCTGCGATGAACATTGGGGTGCACGTGTCTCTTTCAATTCTGGTTTCCTCGGTGTGTATGCCCAGCAGTGGGATTGCTGGGCATATGGCAGTTCTATTTTCAGTTTTTTAAGGAATCTCCACACTGTTCTCCACAGTGGCTGTACTAGTTTGCATTCCCACCAACAGTGTAAGAGGGTTCCCTTTTCTCCACACCCTCTCCAGCATTTATTATTTGTAGACTTTTGGATAGCAGCCATTCTGACCTGCGTAAGATGGTACCTCATTGTGGATTTGATTTGCATTTCTCTGATAATGAGTGATGTTGAGTATCTTTTCATGTGTTTGTTAGCCATCTGTATGTCTTCTTTGGAGAAATGTCTGTTTAGTTCTTCGGCCCATTTTTTGATTGGGTCGTTTATTTTTCTGAAATTGAGCTTCAGGAGTTGCTTGTATATTTTTGAGATTAATTCTTTGTCAGTTGCTTCATTTGCTATTATTTTCTCCCGTTTGGAAGGTTCTCTTTTCACCTTGTTTATAGTTTCCTTCGTTGTGCAAAAGCTTTTAAGTTTAATTAGGTCCCATTTGTTTATTTTTGCTTTTATTCCCATTACTCTGGGAGGTGGGTCATAGAGGATCCTGCTATGATTTATGTCGGAGAGGGTTTTGCCTATGTTTCCTCTAGGAATTTTATAGTTTCTGGTCTTAAATTTATATCTTTAATCCATTTTGAGTTTATTTTTGTGTATGGTGTTAGAAAGTGTTCTAGTTTCATTCTTTTACAAGTGGTTGACCAGTGTCCCCAGCACCACTTGTTAAAGAGATTGTCTTTTCTCCATTGTGTATTCTTGCCTCATTTGTCAAAGATAAGGTGTCCATGTAGCTGCTGCTGCTAAGTTGCTTCAGTTGTGTCCCACTCTGTGCGACCTCATAGATGGCAGCCCACCAGGCTCTGCTGTCCCTGGGATTCTCCAGGCAAGAACACTGGAGTGGGTTTCCATTTCCTTCTCCAATGTAAGAAAGTGAAAGTGAAGTTGCTCAGTCATGTCCGACTCTTCGAGACCCCATGGACTGCAGCCCTCCAAGGCTCCTCCATCCATGGGATTTTCCAGGCAAGAGTACTGGAGTGGGTTGCCATTGCCTTCTCTGAAGGTGTCCATAGGTGCATGGATTTATCTCTGGACTTTCTATTTTGTTCCATTGATCTGTATTTCTGTCTTTGTGCCAGTACCATACTGTCTTGATGACTGTAGCTTTGTAGTATAGCCTGAAGTCAGGCAGATTGATTCCTCCAGTTCCATTCTTTCTCAAGATTGCTTTGGCTATTTGAGGTTTTTTGTATTTCCATACAAATTGTGAAATTATTTGTTCTAGTTCTGTGAAAAATACCATTGGTAGCTTGATAGGGGTAGCTTGATAGGGATTATATTGAATCTATAGATTGCTTTGGGTAGTATACTCATTTTCACTGTATTGATTCTTCTAATATGCTTATGTGAGCCTTTGTGTCTGTTGCACTATGAACACTACCATGTAACACTCATCAGAATGAATAAGATAAAAAAAAAAGACTGATGGTAGCAAATGTTGGTGAGGCTGTGGAACAACAAACTCTCATATGTTGCTGGTGGGAATGTAAAGTGGCACAAATACTTTGAAGAACTCTTTGTGAATTTCTGGTTAAATTTACATCTGCCTCATGACCTAGCAATTCCACCTGCAGGAATCCACCCAAGTGAAATGGAAAGGTCTATCCACATAAATACTTGTGTATGAATGTTCAAAGTACTTAACCGTAATAGCAAAAAATGGAATTATCAGTTGGAAAATGGATAAATGATTTATAGAACATTTATACATTGGCGTTACTACTCAACAATAAAAAGAACAAAGTACAGATGCCTATAACAACAGAGATGAATCTCAAGAAACACGCGGTTGAACAAAAGACAGTTATGAAAGTAAACATGATTCATTTATATGAAGTTCGCAAAAAGGTAAAACCCCTTAATGGGAATAGAAATCAGAATAGTGATCATGTCTGGAGTGGGGTGGGAGGACTGGGATCATCCAGGAAGGGACACAAGGGAGCTCTGTGGGGTGAGGGCAGTGTTCTACATGTTTGGGTACTTCGGTGAATGTGATTGTCACAACTCATCCAACTCAACGTTTATGGTCTGTGGATTTTCTTGTATATAAATTATGCCTCAATTACATATTTATTGAATACATTTTTAAAGGTTATGGTTAATTTTTTTTTTCTTTCATAGTTCAGATTACTTGTATTCATCAAGGTTGTCATCTTTTGGAATGATGTTAACATCTTAATCATTTACCAGAGATTTATAACCTGGAGTCCAATGATAGCTTTCAGTGGATCCTTGAACCCTGTGAAACTGAATGCACAATTTTGCATTTCTGTGTGCATGTATTTTTCTTTCCCCTTAAAAGTTCATAGCTATCACCGTATACACAAAAGGGTCCATGACCCCAAAATGTTTTTAAAACAGAACCATTGTGTTAATGGTTCATGCAGGATGTGTAGGGAATGGTATCAGTAAGTTAAAGATGAATGAATGAATAAATGATCAACTGTTTCCAGTACATGTTTGAGGAACCAAGCTTCTACTAGTTTACAGATTAAAACTGGCAGGTGTCAGTGGCTCCATGAAACTGCAAACATTAGAGAAACCTTTAGGACTGAGAAATAGAATAAAGTCCTGATAAGAATAGCATGCAGAATCAGTGTATCATAAAAGAGCTTTCAATCACATATATAAAAAAGATGCCTGCTATTCAAAAGTATTATATACTGTGTCTATTTTAAATATTGAAATTAGATAGATGAACATAATAGAAGTAACACATGTTTCAACTATAAAAATTTAATGCTTTTCTCTTGACAGTAGAAACAATTACTGTAGTGAATGTTAACAGAATTGTAGCAGGTTCAGCTTTGCCAGTGTTTAACAAAAGAAGAAATTTTGATGTGGCTCAGTTATGGCAATTTTAATACACTGAATTTTGAGAATTGGTTATTCATCCTCAATCCCTGATTGTAGGGAGACAAAGCAGTATTAAATTGATGGCGTAGGGTTGTAAATGCTCTTGGAGGTGTGATGTGGCTACAAGCACCTCTGAGAAACTTGACTTGCTTTTATGTGATTATTGACAGGTTTCTGTGGTCTTTTTTGTCCCATGTGTCTTGAGTGTGACATCGCCAGGCATTATGGAGAGTGTTTTTGTTGGCCATTGTTACCTGGGTCCACCTTTGCACTGAGAATTGGCACCAGAGAGAGACATAAAATACGGGTAAGTGTGTTTGGATGTATGTGTATATGAGAACCTGGATGGATGCCTTTCAAACCTGTGATTATTTTTATAAGTGAGGTGTGGGTGAGGATATTAAAAACACCATACATAGTGGAAGGCTTTGGGAAAGGAAAGGGAAGAAATTTCTCATTTCACTTGTTACTAGGATGTATATTAAACCAAAATGCCACATTTTGAAGGGTATTTCCAAGGGAGACCTATTATAGTTAGACTGTTGGCCAGTGAGCCACTTCTGTTTCTCTCTTGTTACATCAAGAGAAGACAGTTGTTGTTGTTTAGTCACCCAGTTGTGTCTGACTCTTTGCAGCCCTGAAGACTGCAGCACACCAGGATTCCCTGATCCTCACCATCTCCCAAAGTTTGCCCAAGTTCATGTCCATTGCATTGGTGATACCATCCAGCCATCTCATCCTCTGTCATCTCCTCCTCCTGCGCTCAATCTTTCCAATGATGACAGGTGGACATGCACCAGATTTGAAGGATAAACTTGGGATAACCTCACTTAAAATGTAGGCTCTCTGGCATACTCAGAATTCACTTAGGGGATTCCCTGAGGACACTTCAAAGAACCAGACAATTTCTAGTGTGGTTGAGACTGCGGTACAAGGAGAGACTGAGGAGAGACAAGTCATACCTACTCAGATGTGTACAGATAAAAAGGCATCTTTTTATCTATTCTTGTGAAATGATCCCTAAGATATATATTTAGCAAAAGAATATATATATATATGTAAAATGTAATGTGTACATATCTATATATATCTGTATGCCTAGACTTAGAATTTATCTGGAAGTCTATATAAGAACTGCCCACAATGGTTGTGTCCTGACAGGTAACTGGGTGGCCAGGGGGATTTACTTTTTTACTTCCTCTCCCTTCTTACTGTGGGAATTTTGGATCACGTACACTTATTACTCCAGATAAGTAAATTAAATAATTAATTATAAATATTAAGTTCTAAGAGAAAAAAGAGATGTTGACAGAGAATTTTCTGTCAGTGAGACAGTGTTTTTCAAGTATGAAGCCTTGAGGGCTGGTCTCTGAATTGCAAGGATTGATTAGTAGTCGAGGTGCTTGGCACCCGAGTAACCCCAGTGGAATTGTGTCCATGGGCAATGACTTCAGGGTGGTGGTGGATCTTAGGAGCATTGGATGGGATGGACCATGAGGTAATACTGTGGAGGTCCCCAGGTAGTGGAACTGAGCCTGTGTGACGGCACCAGAACACACACGGTTTCTCCCCTAGGGTACCCTGTGTGAGGACTGGCTGGCAGTATATTGTTGCTGGCCTTGCTCCATCTGCCAGGTGGCCCGGGAACTCAAGGTGAGAACCTCCCAACTCTACGAGATCTATACGGCCCCTTCGACCAAAGAAACTATTATTTGACAGAGCAAGAAAACTCCTCCTTCCTCACTTCCCCACACCCTCCTCTTAAATCCCTCTTGGTGGAGAGATTGTTCTTAAGGTTTCCCTGAAGTAGTATGAAAATAAATGGTTTCCCACTACTGTGTTTACTGTTGTCCTTTCTTCACACATACCCCCTGATGAAAACGCTTATTGGTCTGAAGTTGCTGTCCCAGCTCGGCCATGCTAGGCAGGTTAGAGAGGTAAGCTTTGTGCCCTCCACACCCTGCGTGGAGTTGGGAAGGTTGAATTCCACCCCCCATCTTCCCCTTTCACAAGGGATGTCTGGGAAGCTGGAAGAATTGTTATATGGCTTTCTTACGCTAAGCCTCTTTTCCCAAAGTATCGATGATGGGGCAGAAGATGGTTAATTAAATTTTAACGTTTTATTTTCTTATTTTTAAATTTTTATTGGAGTATGGTTGATTTACAATGCTGTGTTAGTTTCAGGTGTACAGCAAAGTGAATCACATAGGACCTGGACTGGGCCCTAAACACCACTGTAATATAGGAGCATTGTCCTTCCTTTGTCCTGACTCCTTCAATCCTGACTGCATAAAGGAGAGAGCCTCAGCTTGTTGCTGACTTTGAACAACTCCCCAGCACGTGTAAATCTTTAGCCCCAGACTCAAGGCCTTAGGTGGGCAGCTGTTGAATTGTGCCCCTCCCCCAACCCCTTCCTACCAAAGATATGTTTAAGTCCTAACTCCTGGTATATGTGAATGTGCCCTTATTTAGAAATAGTCTTGCAAATGTAATTAAGATGAGTCATTAGGGTGGGCCCTAACCCAGTATAGCTATTGTCCTTACAAGAGGAGATGAGACACAAAGGTGGAGACACACATAGAGAAGACAGCTGTGTGAAGATGGAGGCAGAGACTGGAGTGATGCTACCACAAACCAAGGAGTGCCTGGGGGTACCTGAAGGTAGGAGTTGTTCAGTCGCTAAGTTGTGTCCAACTCTTTGCCACCCCATGGACTGCAGCACGCCAGGCTTCCCTGTCCTTCACTGTCTCCTGGAGTTTGCTCAAACTCATGTCCATCGATTTGGTGGTGCCATCCAACCATCTCATCCTCTGTTGCCCCCTTCTCCTCATGTCCTCAATCTTTCCCAGCATCAGGGTCTTTTCCGATCAGTCAGCTCTTCACATCAGGTGGCCAAAGTATTGGAGCTTCAGCTTTAGCATCAGCTGGGAGAGACAAGGGAATATCTTCTCCTAGAGGTTTCAGAGGGAGCACTGCCCAGCCAGCATCTTGATTTTGGACTTCCAGCCTCCAGAACTGTGAGAGGATACATTTACATTGTTCTAAGCCATCCGGTTTGTGGTTCTTTGTTACAGCAGCTGTAGGAAACTAGTTCACTCACCATCTACCATGTGAGTAGAATACTCTTGTTTTTGTTAGCATGGCAGCATAGAGCAGTGCTGAGGACCGTGGGGTCTGAAGCTGAACTGCCTCCTTTATTTACTAATTATGTAACTACAGGCAAATTTGCGAATCTGTCAGTACCTCAGTGTCTTCCTCTGTAAAATGACAGTACTAACTTCACAGGGTTGTGAGGATTTTAACAAGTTAAGACACTTAGCTCAATGTTCAGAAAGGAGCAAGGACTTGGTAAATATTAGCTAGCTACTATTACTATTACCTTATATTGATAGTAAATGATATACTTTTCCATTTACAGTTGGGATATAAAGTTTTCTATCAAGTTTTAGATTAAAATTAAGTTAATTAGAAGAAGAACATTAAGTAAACGATAATATAAATGGTTGGTGGATAGGGCAAATATTATGAAGGTGGTAAAACATGAATTGAGTGCTTGTATGTGCCAGGCACTATTCAAAGCACTCTACATATTTTAGGACATTTAATCCTTAATATTCCTCAGGAAACTGCTATTATAGTTCCATTTTCCAGACAAGAACCACAGAGAGGTTAAGTACTTGCCCAAGGCCACACAGCTAGCAGGTGACAGGCAGTCAGACTCTTGAGGCTGTGCACTAAGCAAGCAGAGAAAGTTTCTGGCCAAGAGGCTGTCTTGGCCCCCTTGTGGTTTTACAAACCGGGATTTGTCCTAAGGAGGTGAACTCAGCCTGGTGAGCATGGAAAGGAAGTGTCACTCACTCTGCCTCCAGTCATCCCCTCTGAAAATAGGCAATTCCTGTCTGACAGAGTCACTCTTCTCCTCCCAGCCCTGCTTTTGGGTGTCCAGGGAAGCTGCCAGCAGCCAAAGCCCTTTGGGAACAATAAAAGGCTCAGTGTTGACATTTAATACATGATAAAGTACTCCCCTCTCCAAGTCAGCTACTGAAAAAAAAAAAAAAACAGGCCTGAGGGATGAGTCTATTAAGTGAAAAATAAACCTCTTTTATTGTTTTGACCGAAAACACATACTGCGTTTCACAAGCTTATAGCTGGGAACAATATGAAATTCTGGCAAAGGAGACTGGGGTGACCTCTCCACTCTCACATGATGACCCCTCGCTGTGTGAAGAGTAGATGGCATATCGTGCACTGCCTATGGGCCCAGGGCTTCTCTCAGCTGTGGTCAGAGGTGGTTAGAGGTGTGAGTGAACCTCTCCACAAGGAAACCCCCCTCTACCCCCACCGCTTTCCCTTTGCTGCTGCTGATCAGCCTGGGTGGTAGAGCAAACTTAGCACTTCTTTAGAGCCACAAATCCAAAAAAGTAAAACTCTGGGCTCTAAAAGCATTGAGTTTGCCAATGAATCATGGAATATCAAACAATTAATACACAGATGGTTCTTTGAAAATGGATGGTGGAGAATTGTCCTGAAGCAAGGTGGCTTAAGGGCCATGACTTCTGATTTCCCCTAGAACTTGTCAAGTCCATGAAGAAAGAAATTAACAAAAATTTATGCTTCCTTCTCAGGAGAAAAGTTATCCAACATCCAGTGTTTAAGTGAAAGACAACAACCTTGATCTTAAGCTGTCTATTTCCTTGGACTTACGAGACACTGTCAGTGGTACAAATCTGAGTTACCCAACAGTGGAGGCTTCTTCTATGTATTTTTCCTCTCACTAGAAAATTCCTTTTGATTTTCTAAGATACAAAATGTGGAAAGGATCTCTGATAACTCCTTGTGGGCAAACAACACCCATACATAAGCAACAGCCATTTCAAAGTAATCCATTCAGATCATTATAAATTACAAAACCAGAAAATAAACACATGAAACCCCACCACACCTTTTGGCTTTCTAGTGGCATATACTAACAAAGAAATAAGCTGCCAGCCCTGTAACTCTCTTTGTTTTAGAACAAAGATATGAAAAGTGTCCCTGGACCTATAAAATAATCTTTATAATATATTTTACATGTCTAAGGTTTATTTACACAATTGTTCATAATGACTAACATGTAATACCCCTTCTATAAACATTATTCACATACATATTACCTCATAAAGATTCTCTTTTGGTCTATTAAAAAACACTGTACTGAAAAAACAAGCAGAGACACAAGAGTCTATAGATTATCTGCTGATATTTCCATGGAAAGGTGAAGTTTTCTCTTCTGTTTTCTCTTTCTTCTTTTTTCCTCTAAACAATACCCGCTCCCTGACCCAATATAAGAAGCAACAATTCCAGAAGATGAAACTCAGAACTAATGATTAGCAAATTATTCTCAGGTGGATTTCTGGCCTGACCTCATTCTAATCACTCAAATTCATCTGAATCTGCCTCCTCATACCTCCACCACTTTTGACTCATGGCCATTTGAAATCTATATTCTGAAGCTGACAGTCCAGAGATGAAAACTTTAGGGAATGGGGGAGCTTTTCTTAAGCTTCTGAATTTGGGTGGGAACAAATCAGGTTCTTTAATTTGTGCTTTGGGGAAAAAATATCTGTTTTACTGGCTAAGCAGGTTCAAAGAAAAAGCTAAATCTTCATGAAACCCTCCATGAAACTGTAAGCTGTGAAAAGATTCCAGAGATGAAAAAACAGCATGTGTAAATATTGGGAGTGGTGCTTTCTTGCTGTTCTAAATGTGAGAGGCAGAGGCCAGTCTGCTGCTGCTGCTGCTGCTAAGTCGCTTCAGTCGTGTCTGACCCTGTGTGACCCCATAGATGGCAGCCCACCAGGCTCCTCCATCCATGGGATTTTCCAGGCAGGAGTACTGGAGTGGGGTGCCATTGCCTTCTCCATGGCCAGTCTAAGAAGAAGCAAATCTGAATGAGAGAGCCTTGAGGACATATTTATAATTACCCAACGTGAACTAATATTTTTTGGGAATTAAAAGTTGTATTGTTTTCCCCAACTCAGTTTATACAACTTGCTTTTGTGTGCACAGCTTGCCTATACCTAACGTTTTGGCATATCATCTATAAAATTAAAATTCCTCCCAACTCTGACATTCTATGAGTGCCCTGAAAAGTGAAGTCATTGAAACCTATCTATAGGTGAGCTGTAGGGCTTCATGGTTGTAACAAGTAGATTCCAGAATCTGAAGGCAGCATCTCCATATTCATTGCTTCCAACTCTAAACAGCAGCCAACCAAACCCGAATTCACACCAGAGAAAATGGAACCAACATTTAGTCATGGTAGTTGAGAGAAAAGAGATGACTGACAACTGGTGGCACCCTCACAGACCATGTGTGAGAAGGAGCTGTCATTACTGCGTTAGCCTTTCTGTGGTCTCATTGTGCCTCTTGCCTCCTCACTTACCTTTTGGCAGGTAAAGCCAATGCTGTGGGGTTTCTAACAAAAACTCTCTGGATCAGAAAGTATCAGGGTGAAAAGACAGAATGGAATTGGAATGGAAAAGAATGCAGATGTGGTAGAGTGATGCAGTGTGTGTGGTCAAGGGAGGAGGTGAAGGCTGGAGACATTGTGAAGAAACCCTGGCCTCTCTGGCTTGAACACCTGAGAGGAGAATATGATACCACCCCCCTGTATTGCTCTAAACCGAGCTGGAGTGACAGGCTAGACACAACTCTGGGAGGCATTTGATGTCTGGTCTTTTCATTTGTCGGTTAGGTGCCAAGGTGTGAGAAATTGGCAAGGGGAAATTTGGCTTTGACAGCAGAACAGAAAAACAGGAGGGCCCAGGGTCTTGTGTAACCTGTAATGTCACATGGCTTGTGTGTTTCCTCCAGCCTGGCCCACCAGCCATTGATATTGTGGGAAGACAGATTTACTTTTTCTCCTATTCCCCTTCTGTCTTGGAGGCCAGCCTATTGGTATTCCTGTACCGTCCCTGATGTCCAGGGAGTATCACAT
Organism: Bos mutus; assembly: GCF_027580195.1. Classification (NCBI taxonomy): domain Eukaryota; kingdom Metazoa; phylum Chordata; class Mammalia; order Artiodactyla; family Bovidae; genus Bos; species Bos mutus. The sequence continues at coordinate 97,007,057 of NC_091623.1, read as the reverse complement.
GGCCCAGAACTCTGCACCGAGGAGTTTCCATCCAAGCAGACGGTTTGTTCTCTTCAGTATCCCATTATTACTACTCCTCCAAGGAAGATTTCCAAGGCGGGATCTGTGAAGGTGAAAAGGATTTCAGAATCTATTGTATGTAAATGCAGCCCAGTTCCAACTACAGTTCTTTAACAATTTTAAGTAGTTTGGGCAGGAATATGTCTTTTAATTTCACAAGAGAGATACGGTGTTCTCCATTCATCATATCAGAAGACACATACTCTCTATTTTCCCATTTCTGTGGATGCTAACTTGATCTTTGGGTAAGGTGGTTGTTTACATTCTTGATAGCATTCTCCACTATCAAGTTGTTATTTTCCATTTTTAGATTAATAAGTATCTTTGGAGGAGATACTCTGAGCTCTTCAGGCTTTTACCCACTACTTTTAATATCCATGAGTGACTCTTGCCCAAGCCAGTGGCTACTGTAGTGGTTACCAAATGGTGATTTAAAAAAAAATTCCATCATTCCTTCTATATTTTGTACCTGGGACTCTACTGTCAGGAAGAGCTCTTCCTTCTCTCTCATTACTCTATGTATATAGTATAGACTCAAGGATTCCTATTTGATTACTTGTAAGGATTATTATCCATTACTGCCAAAAATGAACAATCGGATCTATTGATGAAGAAATGCCAGACAAACCCTAATTGAGAGACATTCTCTAAAATAAATGGCCTATGTTCTTTGAAATGCCAGGATCATAGAAGACAATGACTCAAGGAACTGTTACAGATGAAAAGAAACTAAAGAGACAAATGTGTGGTCCTGGATGGTATCCTAGACAGGACATTAAAACCTTTATTCTCTGTAAAGGAATAGGACAATTGGATAAGAGCTGTAGATTAGTTAATAGTGCCATATCAATGTTAATTTCTTGATTTTGGAATTATATTGTGGTTAGGTAACATCCCTGTTTTTAGAAAATATACACTGAAATATTTTAGGGGAAAATGAACATTTTTAGCTTGCTCTCAAATGGTTTGGAAAGATTATATATATAATTTATATTAAATTTTAATTTGACATTTAATTAGTATATATGTATATACATATTTAAAAGAGAGAGGGTCAAAACTTACATAGGAAAATGTTAATATCTAGGGAACCTAGTAATGAAGGGTATACAGGAATCCCTTGTACATTTTTAGCAACATTTCTAGATATCGGAAATTATTTCAAATAATTTAAAATTCACAAGGCCTCAGAAGTTCTCCAAAGCCTGAAATATTGTATTTTGATTTCCAAACTCAACCTGCATCCCTATCACCCCCACACATGTGGCCAATGTCCTCCCCTCCCTGTGTGTCCCTTGGGGCCTCTTCTCTTCTTGAGCACATTCAGGAGGAAGTGCAACCAACACTTCTGGCTTTCCCTTGTCCAGGTGAGGGCAGGTGGTTTGGATGGGCATCACAGGAGCTGGCTGCTCTCTACGACTTTGCTGCCAGTGCTTGGCTCTTGGCCCTTCTGAATGCAAATGAAGTCCCAACTGACTATGCTGAAGGGGGACAGGAGAAAACTAAGAGGGTAATGGGAAAGTGGTCCCAGGACATTGAGAAAGACTTGTTTTCTAAAAGACCCAGGCTCAGGGTTTGTCCACAAGTGAGTTCCACGAAAACCCAGTAAAACAGGAAATAAGTAGGAGAGGGAATTTTCCATCTCCTGTCCAATGTCTTTCCTTTGGAGCCTGATTTCTTTTCTATCCAAGGACTCCTGCTGATTTAACAGGCCAGTTTTCTCTTTGGGGAAACTTTAGTGATGATCACAGCCTCACTCTTTTCAGGGTGACATTGCAAGCAAAATTTATGGGAAACAGCAATCTGGGGAGTCTGACTCAAACTCCCAACCCTCGAAAGGCCAAACTATGATTTGTTGTTACAGAGACAGAGTGTACTGAAGGAGGCTGAGCTTTCAAGCAGGCAGCCACATCTGGGCTAACCACTGAACTTCTTTACCCTCTCAGGGCCTGCCAGTGAATTACGAGCCTTACTCCTTTGTTGACGTGCTTCACTCTCCATAACAGCAGGTAAGAGGCATGAGGGGCTTAATGGGGTTGCTTCCTATTGAGAGGGAGAAGCAGGCATAAATACAGAGTCTGCCTCCCATCAAGATAATAAGTTACACAGGATCTGGAGTTACGCTGCCTCCATTGTCCACCCCCAAATGTGGGCAGGAGTTTCAGCTTGCTGTTCACAACTTTTATTTATTATTAAAAAATTTTTTTTATTATTATCTTTTTTGGCCATGCCATACAGCAAGCAGGATCTTAGTTCTCTGACCAGGGATTGAACTCATGCCCCCTTCATTGGAAGCACAGAGTTTTAACCACTGGATCACCGAGTAAGTTCACAACTTTTAGTCCTTAAATGGGAAAGTGCCTGTGTTAGTCATATCCTGCTTCTTTTATCTTTGCCTAAGTGGGTACCGGCTCTGATGCTGGGCACCTGCCTTTAGAGATGGGTCAACCCATAGCTATCGCAGTGGGCCCAGAAATGACTGCTTTGGTCTGCACATCAGGCCTGACATCAGCAGCTGGGGGCATATCCCTCTGAAACTGCAGGTAAGGTGATTTGAGTTGACTGCTTCTTGATCTCAAGGGAGTAGTAGCGCTTTGTTAGCTCTTTAAGTACCTTTATTGTGATGTAGCATTTCTGAGAGTCAGCACAGGGACAGGGTAGTGATAGGAAACAACTGCCAATGGAGGGCTGACTGCCACATGAATCTGACCTTCGGGTTGTACTAAGTGATATAGAAAGAACTTCCACTCTAGGATCCACTGACATCTTAATAAACACCTCAAAATCCCATCAGTGGCAGGAGGTGTGAATTTACGTGTGGCTGGCATTGTGCTGTACCGGGTAGCAGCTCATATCAGTCCTGTGTCTACAGGCCAGGGGCTTTAGGATTGGCAGGTGATGATTCTTTGTTTATTAAGTGATCAGGGGACAGGTCTATTGAAGTAGAAAACCCTGGTGTCTGCAGGAAAACTTTGGTGTCTCATCTTAAATGAGGTGGCAAGCAGCTTCCAGTGAACACTAGAGTCCAATTGCCTGGCTTTATTCCCAAGCTCCACCAAGTCCCAGCTGTGTGACCCCATGGAAACGATTTAATCTCTCTAGGTCTTAGTTTCCTTATCTGTAAAATGGACATAGTGATAGTGTTTACTTTGTCTGGTTATGGTGAGATTTTAAAATCAGTCAATATATCTTTTTTTTCTCTCATTGCCATGGCTAAGACTTCCAGAACTATGTTGAGTAAGAGTGGCAAGAGTGGGCACCCTTGTCTTATTCTAGAAAAATGGTGCTGATGAACCTATTTTCAGGGTAGAAATAGAAATGCAGATGTAGAGAATGGCCTTGTGGGCACAGTGGGGAAAGAAGGTGGGACGAAATGAGAGAGTAGGATTGACATATACACTACATATATCTGTGTGTAAAACAGATAGCTAATGGGAGCTCAGCTCTGTGCTCTGTGATAACCTAAAGGGGTGGGATGGGGGGTGGGAGGCTCAAGAGGGAGGGGACATATGTATACACGCGGCTGATTCACATTGTTGTACAGCAGCAACCAACACAACACTCTAAATTAATTATCTTCCCATTAAAAATAAACAAAAGATGAAAATTTAAAAATATCGGTCAATATAAGTAAAGCACATAAAAGAGTGTCTGGCACAAGGCAGGGGATCTGTCTCTCGTTATTGGCTCAAAAGTATTACTATAAATTAAGAGACCTCTTCAAGGTTATGTATTAAAATCCTGCTTCTTGATTATCTCAAAGAATGGAAAACCATACAGACCATTAAATGGATACAGACCATTAAACTGGCTCATGATCACACTCATTACTGGAGTTTCTTTTGCCTTAAAAACCTAAATAGAGTTATTAAAATCTTATATCCTAATCAACAAAATGAAGATAACAGTAGCTCAGTATTTATTATACTTTATATAATTGTCATGAGATGGCCTCTATTATTCTTCTTACTATATAGATGAGAAAACTGAGACTCAGAGAGGTGAAATGACTTACCCAGAGTGACATAGTGAGTCACATTTGAGGTATAACGGGTGTTCTGATTCTATAGCCTGGGCTGTTCATTGCTATGCCAGAGAGAGGAGAGCCGAAAAGGGGGAAGGAGCTGGGGGTGGGGAGTGGGAAGGAGGAAAGGAGGGAAGGGGAGAGGGAGGCTGGCAACTGATAATAAGTATTCTCGGAATGAGTAAGTGGGCGTGGGAATTCAATAAACGTATCCTAATGATAACAAAGCAGATGACATTTCATGCCTTGTCTACATAATTCCAAACAACCATTTGACCACTTAGAAAAATGAGATTGCTTTTTGCGTGCTGCAGAGTCATGGCTTTAAAGAGCTGCGAGGGCCAGTCCCTTTGGAAGGTGAGTTTTTATGATCCTGCAGTCCTGGAATGCTAATACGTGATCCAAGCCCCTTGTTTGAGGGATGAAATGGGGCCAGAGAAAAGGGAAGCAAATTGCCTCTAAGTTTGTGGCATCTCCTTTAAGTTCATTCTTCCTGTGAAGATCCCTCTTGGCAGGAAAAGGGAGGATTCATTTATTCTCCAATTGTTCATTCAACACATAATTGATTGATGACCAAAAGTGTTTGATAAATGAATGAATTTCCTTGACACTTTGAGCTTGTTCCTGTTCATCTCGAAACTGTGCATGTCTGAGTTCTTCTCAGTCTTCGAATCTCAGGAATCAAGGAAGCTGGCTTCCTTGGAGAAACATTGTTGTCCACTCTACCTAATGTCACTCATACCTTCCAGTCATTGTCTGTCCCACCAGTTTGTTTCCTTCATAGCATCTGTCATATAGAAATAATCCTGTGTGTTTAATCATTTTCCATTTATTGCCCTTCATGAAGGCAGGAATATTACTTGCTTTGCTTTGTTCACTGTTGTGAAGTGTATGGAACAAAACCTCACACACAGTAGATGCTCAATCAATATTTGTTGAATGAAGATGAATGAATAAGTGAATGAGGTGACATTGATTTCTACCCAGGAAGAAAACATTCTGTGACTTTAAATGGAGATGGAGTGAGAGCTGGGATGTTGGCCTGGAGCCCCTTGGTCATAATGGCATGTCCAGCAGGGGTTTAACTAATCAGCACATACATTTCCTGAATTACAAAGTGTGCCAGGGACATTTAATTTCTGTTAATTGGCACTGAGGAGGAGGGGTTGTTATCAAAATCACCAGCCAGCTGGAAGCATGTCTGTGTCAGACCTGTTTGCAAATCAGAATGGACATTTCATAAACCTTGTCAACCTTGTGAGGCTGCAAGTCCCCAGAGAGGCTGCACCAAGGTGCTCACTAGCTGCATTCAGGGTCATAGACAACCTTAAACCGCAGACCTTCAACAGATGGCAGGTAAGGTGTAGGGACAACCAGAAGACAAAGGACTGATGAGGGTTATGGCATGAGATGCTTTTAAAAATAACTGTCATATTGCCTCAACCCTGGCACCATTCACCAGCTGATCTGAAAAGTGAAAAGAACAAAGAAGCTGAGATTTTCTAGTCTTGCAGAGCCAGCCCCACTGCTTCCTTTCTGTGACCTTAGACAAGTGATTGATCCTCAGAGCCTCAGATCTGTTTGATCTATAAATAGGGGACAATAACACCCAACTCACGGGATTGTTGTGAAGGTTAAGTGCGAAAAGGCATGTAAATAGTCATGACAGCTAACGTCACAGAGTGTTTTCTATGAGCTAGGCATGGGGTTAGTGACTTCACGCCCCTTATCTCATTTAATCCCCACCTAACCATCAAAGAAAGCACAATTAGAACCTACATTTTACAAACAAAGGGACTAAAGGTTGGGAAGATTAAATGACTTCCCCGTGGTAATACAGGGAAGAAACGCAGAGTCTGGATTTGAATCCAGGTCACCTGACTCACAATGTTTGTAACCTCCCTGTAACAAGCTTCTAAGGCAGTGGCCCCCAACCTTTATTGATACCAGGGACCAGTTTCGTGGAAGATGATTTTTCCATGATTTAGGTGCAGGGGGATCGTTTTGGGATGATTCAAATGCATTACATCTATTATGCACTTCATTTCCATTATTATTTGGGTTCCCTGGTGGCTCAGCTTGAAAAGAATCCGTCTGCAATGTGGGAGACCTGGGTTTGATCCCTGTGTTGGGAAGATCCCCTGGAGAAGGGAACTGGCTACCCACTCCAGTATTCTGGCCTGGAGAATTCCATGGACTATAGTCCATGGGGTCACAAAGAGTCAGACATGACTGAGTGACTTTCACTTTTATTTCCACTATTATTACATCAGCTCTACCTCAGATCATCAGGCATTAGATAGATTCTGGAGGTTGGGGACCCCTGCTCTAAGGGATTAGACCAATACCTGGCATTTAGTACATATGTAATGAATGAATGGCAGCTAGAAGGATCTATTCTTATTCTAGCGTTTCTCCTGATCTTGCCATCACGCCTTTGTCATAACTACAAAATTCACTACTAGGGTCCTTTTTGCACACCAGCACCTGGCCTATATGTCTCACTTCATCTTCCCAATTACTTTGTGAAGTGCTGATTATTGTTTTCACTCTTCAGATGAGTAAAGAAAGTCTCAGAGAGGTTAGTTAACTTGGTTCAAGATTAGACAGCCACGAAGTGGTAGGGCCAGGATCTGAGCCCAAGGACATGTGATTCTAAAACCCTGGTGGTTCCTCTCTATGTAATAGCCATTCTCCACGCTACTGTCTTTCAGAATCTCTTCCTGCTCAGTGGAGCTCTCCTGACAACTAAAACACTCCTTCTAGGACTTTCCTGCTGGTCCGGTGGTTAAGATTTTGCCTTCCAATGCAGGGGGTATGGGTTCGATTCCTGGTTGGGGAGCTAAGATCCCATATGCCTTGTTGCCAAAAAACTGAAAACACAGAACAGAACCAATATTGTAGTAAATTAAATATGTGATTTTGCTCAGTTGTGTCTGACTCTTTGCAACCCTATGGACTGTAGCCTGCCAGGTTCCTCTGTCCATGGGATTTTCCAGGCAAGAATACTGGAGTGGATTGCCATTTCCTTCTTCAGGGGAGCTTTCCAACCCAGGGATCAAACCCTGGTCTCCCTGATTGCAGGCAGACTACTGTCTGAGCCACCAGGGAAGCAATAAAAATAAAAAATGGTTCATATTAAAAAAAATAAAAACAAACAAAAAACCCCACTTCTTTATCACTCCTCTCTCGCACATCTGTCTGTTTGATCGAGACTAGCTCTTTCTTATACTCCATTTCTGAATTGTGCCTCTCTATGTATGTATGGGTAATAGCTACCGTTTATTGAATACTTTGATGTACTGCATACCACAACTGGGGCTGTACATGCAGGATCTCGTTTAATCCTTCTGAGAATCCTGTGAGGCGGAGATTCTGATTCCCATTTTATAGATGAAAAAGCAGGTTTAGGGAGGTGGTGTAACTTTTCTGAGTTGCTTTAGTCATTTGCCAAAGGAAACATAACTAGTAAGTGACAAGCTGGGACCAAACCCCAGATAATCTGATTCCAAAACCCACCACTCTAGCTGTTATGTTTTGTTGTTTCTCCATATCTTGTTAAGTTCCAGTGGATTGGGAACACAGCTAGAATCGCTACCCCCAAATCCCTGTTGACTGATGTTTTAAAATTTAGTTCTTTACTGGTGGTTTCCATGAAGAAGGTCCAAATTATCAAATTTGCCAACCTAAAATGAATGTAAGCTTAAAAAAGAATTCAATTTATAAATAGAACGTGCAGGATGGAGTTTTTGGAAATGTGGTTCTGATATCTAAAAGAAGCCTTCCCTTCCAAACAGTATGATCCCCTCTGTCTGTCTGACCACTCTGTCCTTTGTCATGGAAGCTGCTGCCATCACTCTTGAATGGTGACTGCCATGTCTTTCTCAGGGAGTGTGGTCCTTTGGGTCTCTTCTAGACAGAGAAGAAAAACATCTCCCAGTGAACCAGGCAAGAATGGGGTGGGAATCCAGGTACGATCCTTTGAAGGTGATAGTTATTTGAATTCCTCTTTGGTCCTTCAGGTGTTTTTGCTGTCTCCTTATGTTTTGATTCAAGCTTGCTTTTGCTAATTTGTGAGAGTCTCCTGACTGTAAATAGTTCTCACAATCCACTTGGATGGTCCAGGGAGGAGTCCTCATTTTCATGGGAAAGATGTTAGGATGGCTGTGGCCTCTAGGACATGTGTGGCCTACAGCAGTCAAACTCTGACATTGCAGATGGCCTTCATCAAGTCAGTCGGTCACACTAGCACGGTTTCTAACAGCATTAACCAAGGATACACAGAGTGGCCTTTGCAAATGTGTTTTGCCTTTCTCTCCAGGTCTTGGCTGGCATCGCTTTAGTCTTTACCTGACTGCAGCTCTTGTCCATCCAGCAGTGACCCTATTTGCATAATTACCTTGCATCTGTGGGTGTGTATTTACTCCCCCAAAGCAATTGCCTTTGAACTTTGGATAAATATCAGCATGGAACACTGGAAGATGTCAGCTCTGTGAGCCCTCTTGTTCCCACAGAGAAGATGAAAGTGGGGGTCATTTTGGAAATCATAACCCCTTCTTCTGAACTGTATATCATTTAGAGTGAGGACAGGCAAAACCAGAAATAGACTGGTGAAGAGGGAGAGATCTAGAGACCGCAGAATGATCATCATGTTCTGATGTCAATGATCCAGAACCACATTGCAAGCTTTGGTTCTTTTTCAAGTTGGCTGTGTCTGGCCGCCCTTGCAACAGGGGTAGATGTGCTTCTCAGATATCTCTGTACAGAATATTCTCAGTCACCTTCTTTCCCACCCCTACTTCTTGGTTGATAAGACCCCTAGACTTATTCTCTGGGAGGGCTTCACCCCGAGTTAAACCATCCCCCCACTCCCATCTCCATCTTCATCCCTGAGGTTTCTGCAGAACACACACATTTTGCATCCTCTCCAACTTCAACCATGTTGTGTGTTTACAGTTGCTACTGAAGAAGAGGGACATGATGACTTCTTTTTTTCTTTTTTTTTTAATGGATCTTTCTGGGTCGTGGATTGAACTTACGTCTCCTGCATTGGCAGGCAGATTCTTTACCACTGAGCCACCAGGGATGCCTGGGACATGGTGACTTAAGATTAAGGTTTGGATTTAAGAGTTCTGGGTTCTAGTCCTTGTTACCGTGGACAGATCATTTGACCTCTGGGCCATAATTCTACTCTCTAAAATGGAATAACAGCAGTACCTGCCATCATAGGCTTGGGTAGGATTGGATGGCATGCCACATGTACAGTGCTTGGTACACAGCAGGTGCTCAGTAAATGGTAACAATTATCACTGGATGAAGAGTTAGTAGTTCTCCCTTCCATTTCAAACTCATTATGTGACCTTAGTCAAGTTGCTGAAACATCCTGAGTCTCAGTTTCTTGATCTGTAGTCTGTGGACAAAGATAATTTTTCTCTGAGCATTTCATGCAGTTCTTGGAATAGTTTGGCAGCAGCAGCAAGATGTGTTTTAGTTTCAGAATCTGAGAAGCTACTCTGGTTTCTGCAGTTGGCTACCCAGAGGCTCCAGGCAAGGTGCAGAGGACAGCTGTGTTGAAAACCCTATATTCAAGGAATGTAGGCACAGTCACAGCCCATATTTTCCTTATTCAGGAGCAACAGGGTCTCCTAAAGCAGCTGTACTTGGAAGAATTCTTATAAAAACCCCTTTAAACTCGAATGCCTCAAAACCAGACATGCCGGTGCATCAAAATCTCAAATCCCAGCAGTAAATCAAGCGTTTGAGTCCCAGTGACAGAAACCAGATGGGAGTTTAAATATTCAGGCTGGTGTGTATGGCCTCAGGTTGCAATATCTTCTTTGACTAGTGTTTACTGAGTACCTCTATGAGTTGTGCTGAAAGCTCCATATGGTACATGAGTGGGATATATACATGGGAATGATAAACATGGGATTCAGGATAGAGGTTGTGAGGGAAGTGGGAGGTGGGGAAGGAAGGAATAACTGGGAGAAGCACACAGCAAGTTTCAATTGTTTTTTAAAAAACTAGGTGGTAGATATATGGTTATTGGTTTCATGATCCTATATAATTATGTCTATAGAACATTTAATTATAAAAGGGGAGAAAAGCAGAAAGGAGCCCAAATCCAGAAAAGAAGTAGTAAGAAACACCATTCTGTGGGAGCCATATGTATTTTATCTATCCTGTTTACTGTATCCTCATTGCCTCTCCTAGAGCCTGGGCCAGGGTGCGTGGTGAATTAACTGCTGTTGGATGGATGGATGGGTGAATCTATAATGCTCCTCCATGTCCTCCATCCCATCATCTTTGATCCCACCTCTGCTGCCTTCCATTTGTCAAAGTGTAGGTCAATCGGCGGAAGGGCTTCCTGGGAACATTTTGTTTCTACTCTGGTCTAGGACACGATACTACAGCTTGGCAAACAGCAGATGGCTTGATCATCATTTAACATTGTTCTATTTCAGGGAAAATGTCCTTGTGAGCTTTATCCTTAATGACGCCAACCTGCTATAAGGCTCTCTGGAGTTAATTCCCCCACTTGGTCTTGCCTGTTTAGTGAGTCTTTTATGGTCACCTAAGAGGTTTCTGCAAGTGCTAACATTCTCTTCGCTCAACCCGAGGGGGAACTGGGGCCTTCACTCTCAAGACATAAGTGAGAGAAGCCTTGGTGGCAGCAGCTGCCGCCCCGGGAGGGCCCAGCTTGTTAAGCACGTGCTCCCAGCTGGAGAGGCCCTTGTTATCCTGCCTGCTTCAGCTGCTCACTCCTCGGGCAGGGAGTCAGACGCTGTGGGGCTGGCCTGTGTGAAGAGGCAGTGAGAGGATCAAGATGGGGGCCTGTTCATCTTGTTGAAGTAAAGTACGTGCTTCCTTACCTGCCTGTATGAGACCAGAGGAGCTAGGACACTGAAGTGCGTCATTTACACCTAGGAAACTCTTAGCTGAAAAAGACAGGTGAACAGGCATGTTCACCTATCCTCCAAGTCAGCTCCTTGCCTCAGCTGAGGGCCTACAAAGGCAAATGTTAAGGGCTGAACAGTGGCCAGGATGGGGGCCAGGAAGAGTGTTGGGCTTGATAGTAGTGCTCTCAACTTCTGAGTGACCTCTCTGAGCCTTACTCTGTAGAACAGGGTAACCAGACATTTCAGAATCAGTACGACATAGTGAAAGTGTTAGTCGCTCAGTCGTGTCTGACTTTTTGCTACCCTAGGCTCCTCTGTCCATGGGATTTCCCAGGCAAGAATACTGGAGTGGGTTGCCATTTCCTTCTCCAATGCATAAAAAGTGAAAAGTGAAAGTGAATTCGCTCAGTCATGTCCGACTCTTCGCAACCCCATGGATTGCAGCCCACCAGGCTCCTCCGTCCATGGGATTCTCCAGGCAAGAGTACTGGAGTACTGGTGCCATTGCCTTCTCCGCCAGTATGTCATAGGCACCAGCTAATCAGAATGAAGAAGGGTTTCATTGCTGCGGGTCTCAACTGCAGCTGGCCTTAGCTTTTGGATAGGAGAGCGATGGGGAGGACCTGGAGAAAGAGCCAGGGTGCAAGAGCGGGGAGAGGCCCTGAGGAGCTCAGAGAATCTATCATTCACCTATCAGTACAGGACACTTTCAATATATTGACAACCAGTGTGACCATATTCCTGCTGAATGTCAGAGCCAAATGTCAGCACTGCTATACCATTTAAGAAAGGTGAACTTTCTCTCATTTGTTATGTACCTCTGAATCACTTCGGAGAAGGCAATGGCACCCCACTCTAGTACTCTTGCTGGAAAATCCCATGGACGGAGGAGCCTGGAAGGCTGCAGTCCATGAGGTTGCTAAGAATCGGGCACGACAGAGCGACTTCACTTTCACTTTTCACTTTCATGCACTGGAGAAAGAAACGGCAACCCACTCCAGTGTTCTTGCCTGGAGAATCCCAGGGATGGGGGAGCCTGGTGGGCTGCCGACTATGGGGTTGCACAGAGTCGGACACAACTGAAGCAACTTAGCAGTAGCAGCAGAATCACTTGGGGAGCTTGTCAAAAACACATATGCCTAAGTCCCCACCCCAAAACTACTGAACGGCATCCTGTAGGGCCCTGGCAGGGACCATTATGCTCCTGAGACCTGTGTGCCTGGATCAGCTGGTATCTGGGGACCCAGCTCTACATGGAAGGGGTTTAGAATGCTTCTGAGATGAAGTGGAGCACAGTCTGGAGGGGAACATGCCCAGTTCAGGTGCAGGTCATGTGAGTGAGTGAAACAGGCTGCTGCGGTCAAGGCAAATTGAAGAGCACGTGTCCATTTCACTGACATCTTGACCTTGACGCAGCTAACTCCGGATGGCTGCCCATCAGGAGTGCGGGCCTGACGTAGATGGACTTTCTGAACGTCCCAGGGAAGCTGGAAATCTGTGAGTCAGAAGTCAGTGATTTAGTTTGGCTTCTCACTGAGTCACAGGTGGGGCCATTGCTTTAAAATCTTCCTGTAGAAGCTCTGTCTATGGGAGGGGGTGGGGGAGCCAGTCACACGTGAGCCGGGAAGGAGACAGGCTTTAAGTGAGGACCTTGATGCTGTTTGTGTGCATGCTCAGTCACTCAGTCGTGTCTGATCTGTGCAACCCCACAGGCTATAGCCCACCAGGCTCTTCTGTCCATGGGATTCTCCAGGCAAGAATATGGGAGTGGGTGCCATGCCCTCCTCCAGGGAATCTTCCTGACCCAGGAATTGAAGGTCTCTTAGGTTTCCTGCACTGGCAGGCAGGTTTCTTTACCACTAGCTGCTTATGGCAACCATTTCCTCAAGTGTGGTCCTCAGGGTCTGCCCTCAACTGGTTGCGCCCCTCCTTTGTCTCTCAGGTGTCCCCCGCTCTGTGCCTGCCCACAGCAGCTTTCCTTGCACTGAGGTGTCAGGGCTGATCACAGGGTGAAGGCGGGCCTCTTCTAGGGACTCCGAGTCTTGGCTGAGGGTATAGAGCTCTCACAGGAATGTCTGGCTTCAGACGTGAGGTGTTCCACACCCACCTGGGATCCCTGGAATGTTCCACACAGGAGTGGATTCTTTGTGCTTGGGGACAAGAGATCTTGACTTGGTTGCTACATTTAAACCCATTGCCAGTGCTTCTTACCCCGCTTGGACACCCTTTCTCCCATCCTTTTGCCTGCCTGACTCTTTCCTGTCCTTCAGGACTCAGCGTAGACTGTGTCTTGACCTCCATGACTAGGTTACTTGGTCTCCTTTTAGCGCCACAGCCCTGGGCAGGCCCTTATTTAGACTTTCTTGCCTGGAATTTCAACAGCCCACTTCCTTAAAAACATTCAAGGCTAACCTTTTTCAGGTATTCACTATGTACCAGCATGACTTCAGTCACTTTATGTTACCTCAGTTAACCCTCACAGTTACCCAGTGAGGCTGGCACTGTTATCATGGCTTTTAAGAAGACAAAGCCTAGAGAAGTCAAGTAACTTGCGCAGCATCACACAGCTAGCATGTGGTAAATGAGGAGTGGACCTAGTCTGTGTGCAGCAGAGCCGGCAACTGTGACCACCGCACTGTGCCTCCTCTCTACGGTCTGAAGGCGGTAGACTGACACCAAGGATGGTCTTTTGGTTCACTGAGCATAGTCCTGAGTTAGGCTCTGAAGTTAGATAGCTTGGACTCAGGGTGAGGGCAGCTCTCAAACTCGCTCTGCCACTGTCTGTGGTTACCCTACAAGCCTCAGCTTCCTAGGCTCTATAATTGGAATAGTTACATTTGCCTTATAAAGTTATGGTGGACATTATAGGAGAGGATGTAGTATCCAACATGGTGATGGAACAAATGACAGGGAGTGGCAGTGAGTTCAGCTTGTACCATCCTTTTCAAATCCTCAGGTGACTAGGCAGAGATGGGATTTGTTTGGGAGGGAGGGAGTTTGCTGCTGAGCAGGGGGAAGGGGGCTGGATGGAATGGGAGTGGCCAGTCTGGTATTGCTTACAGTTCTCAGAAAAGTTACTCTATAGAGATCGTGGGCAATGGAATGAATATTCTGTTTCATTTGGAGGGCATGGACTGTGTCTTCATTACACTCAAACAACCTGCTTTTCAGCCACAACAGTTAAAAATTAACTGGCTCCAGTGCTACTGAGGCACAGAGTAAATATTTGGTTGTTTGGGCATGTCACATGTCTGTTGCGCTGGGGGCAGATTGCTAAACTCGTTGCGAGTACTTTTTGGGGTAAATACGAGGGGTAGGTACTCATATTTTGACAAATCATACGATGCCTGCCTGTCTTGGTGACTTTTCTCCATTTCTCCATCTGGATGACTGTTTTCACCTCACTGAATCATGCAGTTGGGGTGACGATTTTGTGGAGTGAACATGGGTCAGTATCTCACAGAAGCACCAGAACGTGTTGCCACATTGGCCCTACCAACCCCAAAGGTCTGACATGTGCAGTAGTCCTTGGCAGGAGGATGGTTTTGTTTGTGTTTTATGAAGGTCTGGAAAAGTCTGGATAATTCAATCTGCCAAGTGTGTGGTTGGTATGTAAAATATAAATGTTTTTAATCCCAGTATCTTTAAGAACTGTCCAGGGAGAAGGTCTAATTAGACTTGTCTTTTTTTTTTTTAATGATATCCAGGCTTAGTAGTAAACGGCATTCATGCACTGAAGTGCCCACATTGATGGGCATGCAATAAATGTTAAATCACAACAGTTAAGTTTAATGAGAATTAATGGTTTGTCTTACAGCATTGTCTGTGCTCCCTGGGCTGCCCTTTAGCCTTGTTTACAAGGCTCTGCCTGGCTGTCCCACTCAGTCAGCCCCCATCTTAGTGAGGTTGCCTAGCTTTGCAGACGCTGCCCTTCTTTCCCCACCTGCCAAGAATTTCAAGGTTGATCCCCTCCTCTTTGGTCTTCTCTGACTCATTCCCTAACCCTCTGTCTTTCTCATTCTCATCATCTCCTCCTTCTTACTCCCTTTCCTCTCCAACTTTATTTGTCCAGTCCCTTTCTACAGACACTTTCCTCTAGAAGGGACCCCCACCCAGCTGTGGATTGCCATCTTCCCCATAACATTGTAACCTTATCCTGCAACCCAGGGAAACATCTAGTCTGCCCCAAATAGAAGAAATCAGTGGAAGTAAAGACTGTTTGCAGTGCAAACAGAATGAATATCTAAACTTAAACCCCTTATGAAGTTGTTTCTAAGCATGTTGTGTTTTCTTTGGGAAGTCAGTCTAGAGCCAGGGATGAACGATGGTCCATAGTACCATACAGGACCCTCTCCATAAGTACATGCTTCCTGCTTATCTACTGTGTAGGACTGTAAGTGGGCAAACAGATTGAGAAGCTTCAAGTATGACAGCAGTCAGCTTTCTCTCTGACCTTGTCTGGAACAAAGCCAGGGAGCTGACTCTTTTTGGTTTAGAGGATTCTTGGAATGTTCACAGCATTCGTCTCATACCCTTCCCAAAAGTTCTCCCTTGGCAGCCAGGATTGTGACTCAATGGAGGGGAAAAAGATACAGTGCCTACTAGTGGCCTGTATCCAGGCCCCAGAAGATGGCAGAAACTGTTCCAAGATGTTGAGGTCAAAGAAGTAATGCCAGCATTCTACCACTGTGACCCCCGGCTGAACCCCGCTTTAGAGCATCTTAGAAATTCTACACAGAGCACAGGGAATGAGGGGTGCACACTCCACACTGGGATGAGAGTGGGCAGGATGAGCTCCCATTCCTTGGTCTGGGCAGTCGTCTTGAGACATCGAATCATTACGTCTGCAAGGTCACCTAGTCTACCTTCCTAGCCAAGGCAGGAATCTGCGCTCCCACCTGTCCTTTCCTGGAGCTAAACAAGGCAGAACAGGACCCATGCTCGAGTCCCCAAAGAACAGCAGGACGCCCTCAGTGGAGGCATACTATATTTAAATGCAATTCACCTCTTTGGGGTCTAGGAAAAGCCGCCTGTAGATTCATTTGCTGGGAAACGCAGTCTGCGTGGCCGAGGCAGTGGACGCCGGGGTCACGGTTTTGCTAAAAGCTGACTTCCTCCGGAGGTCTGTCTGCTGTCCAGAGTGGCAGCCACTTCGGTGGGCGAACAGGATGGTCATCTCCGGGCCCAAGGGGGCTGCCTCAGGCTGGGACCCCTTCGGGGTGGCTGGCTGTTCAGGCTTCCCGGAGGTGTGGTGTTTGGCGGGAGGAGGACTGTAGTTCTGAAATCTCACAGTTTTGACTTGCTGTAAGACAGGAGAACAAAGGGACATGGCTGAGGTGTGAGAACTGTGCTGTTTCCCCCTGGGACTTGGCTCACATTGTTCCTTTACCCTTGTCCCTTCTGGGAATGCCTCATTCATGGGTTCCTCCAGCAAATACTTGTGTCTGCATGAGAGTCCACCAGGGATCACCACTCTGTCAGGTGCTATGTACAAATCCAAGAGTGAACAGAACTGCCCTGAAAGATGACAGTGAGAACCAGTGCCCCCGTGGGGAAGAATAAGATGCTAAGGGAGGGGGTTGGAGTATCCAATTGAAGCTGGAATGGGGCTTGTCATGGAGGGCCTCCTAAAGGCAGAGTTATTTCAATCAAGAACTGAAGAATGACTGGGGATTATCTAGCAGAAATAGAAGGGGCAATCACTGACCTAAGAACAGGGTCCTGGGCAAGAGGGTATGATCCTTTTGAGAAAATATAAGAAGTTCACCTCCCCTCTCTCTTCTCCACCTGCCAGTAAGGCCTGTCTTGAGGCCTACCTCTTCCCTGAGGCCTACCTGCTGACTGCATCAAGTTCTGTGATAAACTTATAAATCCTCAAAGCAGAGCCAGCAAACTAGACACCACTGACTACACTTTGTCTGCAGAAGGTTTAAGAGTTTTAGGTGCTAACACGAAAAATTGGGAGACTGCATATATAAAAGTCAGGATTTCATCTGTCTCTTATGATACAGCTCAGGTGCACCGGGGCCAGGGCCCATTCTGCCAACAGTTGGCTGGTGCTGATCAGCAGCTCCCTGTCTATGTGGGAGTCACCACCTCACATTTGCATAAGCCTTTCCTCTCTCCCTTCTTTCCTAGCCTGTTACAGGATCTGTCTGGTACAATCAGTGTTTACCTTGGCCATTCCCTGTCTTTTGTTTGTTTAGTCGCTAAGTCATGTCTGACTCTTTTGCGACCCCATAGACTGTAGCCTGCCAGGCTCCTCTGTCCATGGGATTCTACAGGCAAGAATACTGGAGTGGATTGCCATTCCCTTCTCCAGGGGATCTTCCTGACCCAGGGACTGAACCTGGGTCACCTGCATTGCAGGCGGATTCTTTACTGCTGAGCCACCAGGGAAGCCCCAAAACTAAACAACAGTCACCTAATTTTCTTGTTACCTCCTCCATCCCACCATCCTTCTTTCCTCAAGGATATTACTGAGAACATAATACGTTTACAAAAATTCTTATGTCTTCTTATGGAAAAGCCATAGAACCACAAAGGTCCTGATAATGGTCAATTGAGTAGTTATAGCTCTGTGTGACCTTGACAAGCCACTTACTCTTTCCTGTCTCAGTTACCTCCTCCATACTGTGAACAGGTACACATTATTCCCTGTGTAAGCACTTTACTCATCTCATTTAATTTCCACTCCAATCCTGTGAGGCTATGACTCTTTGTACTGCCATTTTACAGATTAAGCAAAAGAATCTCAGAAAGGTGAAATGTTTCAACCGGAGTCACCAGCTAGCAAGCAGCAGAGCTGGAATTCAAAACAACATTGTATCTGAGGCTAAAGCCATGCTTTTTCAAGTCACCTCTGGGCCTTGAAAGTAGGATGTATGAGATATTCTGGAAGCATCCAGGAGATTCAGTAACATGTCCAGGGAGGATGGAGGTGGTATGAGGATGTGGAGGGGAAAGGTTGTGTGTGAGGATTCCTTTGATTCCTTGTCCATTCAAAGTTGAAATCTCAGGAGCTGAGACACTGTGCAAAGTTAGGGGTCTAAAGAATCAGGCCCCCCTCACTTCACCTCATGGTCATGCATGCATGTTCAGTTGTGTCTAAATCTTTGTGACCCCCATGGACTGTAGTCTGCCAAGCTCCTCTGTTCATAGAACATTCTAGGCAAGAATACTGGAGTGGGTTGCCATTTCCTCCTCCAGGGGATCTTCCCAACCCAGGGACTGAACACACGTCTCTTGTGTCTCCTGCATTGGCGGGAGGATTCTTTACCACTGCGCCATGTCACCTACTCCTACCTTCTCGCTGCCGTTTCTTGAGTTTTCTGGTTTCACCAGGATGGAGGGCGGGGCAGATGCAGGCGGTTTGGGGAGAGGCTCACTCTTGATGGGGATTTCTTTGCCTTCCATGATGAGGGAGCTGGCTGCCGTGTGGATCCTGGTGTCGCTGCCCCTGCTGACGCATGTGATGGCAGGCTCCCCGGTGGAAGTGGGCTTGGGTCCCAGCTCCGCCACCACCGTGGAGGCTGAGGAGGGGGCCCCCTGTGGCTGGTAGAACTGGAACTGCTGAGGCTGGACCACCATGGTGGGGCTGCGTCTGAAGGAGCCCACCACGAGGGTGGGGATCCCCGACTGGACGGGTCTCTGCAGAGATCCATCTGGGGAATTACAAGACAGAGATATCAGCCCTGGGGCGGCTGACAGCAGCTGGGGGTGGACAGGAGGGGCTGGGTAGGCAGTGCGTCCTGATATCCCAGAATAGTTAAGTGCTTTCCCAATTTGACTGTGCTCACATTCTCCCAGGGTCTTTCAAAGGTGACCTTATTCTTTTTTTAGTACTGCTTGCCAATGCTGGCAGCCAATGACTGGCTAGGTGAATGTTGGTGGGGGGTGGTGTCAGAAGGTGTATTACCTCCATTTGTCCTCTGTCTGTCTCTCTGTCTCTGTCTCTCTTTCTCTCTCTCTCTCTTTCACACACACACACTTCTATGATCTCCTTCCAGGCCTTAAAGATGGGAAATGAAGAAGACAGTACTAAAGACAGGGCTTCACAGTGAGAAGAGAACAGAAATGTCATGCAGACCAAAAAGGACACAAAAGCAGAGGCAACTCAAGAGACAGCAGACATTGAGACTCAAAAGAATGAGTCAGCTGAGAGGCATGAGCAGGAGGGAGAGGGCAGGAGAGAGGGGAGGGGACTCTGACCAGCTTCTTGAAGAAAGTTCTGATGGAAGCATTAGGCCTGTGGTGTGGGGACCTCTGCTCTTCATCGGGTCTGTGGGGAGGAAGGCTGAGTGGGATTTAGAGACCATGTGTACTGGGCAAATGTGACAGTAGCTGGAAGCAAATCTGGAAAGGCTATTTCCGAGTTAGGGTTGGGAGTGGATGAGCTTCGGAAGTCCCATGACACAGGCTCTGGAATCTGATCTCTTCTCAAGGAGCCGGGGGCCAATCAGTCACATCACCTTCCTGCTCTTTGGCCCCTCTGGTTGTAAACTGGAGCTAACAACAGTATCTCATGGGCTGGAGTGAGATTATATTTTATGATGCATGCAAAGTGTTAGGATAGTGCCCGGAACATAATAAATGCCCCCATGTTTGAAAACTTTTTTTTTTTTTTCTTTTTTAGGTAAAGGAGAAGCAAACTGTAAAAATGCATGCATGGTCCAGGAGTTTGGTTTTGCCCCTTTCACTTCCCTGAGCTCATTCCACCCCCACCTTTTTTTTTTTTTTTTGCTTTTAACTGAGATGAGCCTCCTCTGTAAAAGAAAGCCATTCCTTCCCCTCAAATTCTCTAGAACACAGGAGATCCCCACCCCTTGAGCACATGTACTATGGGTGATCTGGAGAATCAGCAAGTTATTGCACTCTGTGGGGGGTAGTGGGAGAGGCACTCTGAGCCGCATTGTGGGTCATTTCTCCATAAGGGTCTCCCAGCATTTGTAGCCATAGCAGAGATGTTAGTCCTCTGTGACACTCTATGGACACGTGTGTGAATCAAAGTTACGTGTGTCTGGCACAGAGGGCCCATCTAAGGCCGTGTTCTGTGTCGTGATTCTTCATCAGGATGGGTGTGAACATGAAAAGCAGACACTCACTCAAGAGCGTCGGTATTCTCAGCCACCGCCGGCAAGTCAGCCACTGCTTACATGAGTCTGACCTTTCAATGTCGACATTTATTTTTTCACTGACAGCCCTGTGAGGTGCACATAGTCAATTCTCTGTCATTTCTCTTTGCTTTGGGGAGATTGATAGCTTGACCAGCCTCACCTTGGGGAAAGGGAGAGAGAGAAAGCTTCGGGGACCTAGAAAAGTCAAAGCCATGCTGGGCAGACCTGTCCTTGCTGTGCTGTGCTTAGTCGCTCAGTTGTGTCTGACTCTTTGCAACCCCATGGACTGTAGTCCACCTAGCACCTCTGTCCATAGGGATTCTCCAGGCAAGAATATTGGAGGGTGTTGCCATACCCTCCTCCAAGGGATCTTCCCGACCCAGAGATAGAATCCAGGTCTCCCACATTGCAGGTGGATTCTTTACTGTTTGAACCATCAAGGAAGCCCAGACCTGTCCTTAGGCTCTCGGAAATGAGTGAAAAATCATTAGTTTATTGCCATATCTATTTATCTTATGGGTTCCTAATTTCCAAGAGATTGGAGCTTATTACATGTGCACATAATGTAATCGGTCAAAACTCCAAGTTGATCAAGATATATGTAAAGGAAGAGAGGAAGTGTCCAAAAGGAAGTGGGAAACATTGCCACGGGGATGTTCTTCTCGGCATTCATAAGTGTGAACATTTCAGCACTAAGTGAAATGATACATTCACATTATGGGTGGACCTAACATGATCTGCTGAATTCTAAGAGCTATGATAATACTGGTAAGACACTAATGCTATAAAAATAGCTAACATTTCTTGAGTGCTTATTGTGTGTCAGGCACCATGTCATTACTATTAAATGGATTCTTTTTTTACTCTGATGAGATAGGTGCTATTTTTATTTTCATTTTTCAAACGAGAAAACTGAAGACCCAAGAAGTAAGTAACTTGCCCAACCAAGGCTATTGTGGTGGGATTACTTATTGTGTGTGTTGCAGGGAGAGGGGGGAGGATGGCACTGGAGGGTGCAGGAGAGAGGCACGAGTGGCTCAAATGAAGAGGCAAGACTGCTGGGATCAGTAGGCAAGCAGGCGACTGGAAAGCACTGAGAAAGAGTAGAACTAAGAAAATAGCTTTAATTTTCTGAGGGCATTTTCCTGTGTGGCATATTGCCTCACATGTGAATCCTTTGCTCTGACTAGTACTGAATTTTCACCTTTAATTATTTTTTTTTAAGATAGAAGGAGGGATGGCAGAGCCCAGGCTAAGTCAGGGGATGTAGAACAAATCAAGTTGACTTAGCTTGGCTTGTTGTCATCTTCTAGAGAGGTGTACAAATATAGAGGTTCGATGTGTTATAGAACAATAGGTCTCAGAAACTTTTTAGAACCCCTCAAAATGAAGTCTTATGCAGAGGTTCAATATATTAGAAGATAAAAGCATGACTTTTAAGATGAAGGAAGTTATGTAACTGCCATGCGTGCAATGTGGATGTTATATAAAAATGAAAGCAAGGTGAAGAACACTGTATTAAGATTACACGGTATGCATGTACATGGATGAGAACTTGGGACTGAGGGTGAAGGATTGGAAGGATATATTTGTACAATATAACGTAATTTTGTACAATATAATTTTTTAAACTTGTACATATATTAGTTAAACAAAGTGGGATTCAGGGGCTCTTAGCATCAACTCCTCTTTTCTTCCTCCCCTGCATCCTTCATTTCCCTTTTGGTACCCCCTGAGGGTTTCCACGGAACACAGTTTGAGAAACACTGATCCAGCAAGAACCAGCATCCAGCCTAGGCCATATTCTAATTACATGTTGGTACTCAGGGCTGGTATCATTCCCAATCAGTGTGTGTGTATGTAGACTGAGGGCTGTGACCCTGAGTCTGTCTTGCTTAATCTAATAAAACAACTTGATATTTGGGAAATGTAAAGCAACCTTAAAGCAAAAATCCTTGTTTTAGCAAAAAAAAAAAGAACAAACCCCCCAAAACCACTCTGTTTGCCCAGAGTGAGATCGCCCCCATCCCTTAGGTCTAGGCACGTACCTCTCCACCACTACTTACTCTTTCTCATGCTACCTCGTCCTTTGCGGAGAGAGCCCTGCCCTAGGGTCCCCAGGCTGGCTGGGCTCCGCACAGGGTTGACTATGGCTGTGGGCACGAAGACGGACTTGAAGGGCCGGCTCTGCCGGGGATCACTTTCTGAAATACTGCCTTGAGAGGACACAGAGGAGGTGGATAACGTCCATGCGGTGTAGAGACCAGGACTTCGGGAGTCTGGAACGCTAGATGTCTTTCTGGTTGTGCAATATTTTTTTTAAAAGAAGAAATAGAAAAAGAAAAAGTTCAGTCAAGAGTCCAACCATATACCACAGTCAGCTCCCAACCATATACCACATGTGGCCGCTCCTCACCTGCTCCTACCCATATATACATACTACACAGAGTCTTAACTACAGAGGCCTCAGCTCCCACACCTGGTAACTGTGTGGGTACACTAAGGGAGGGACGAGGTCTCCTGCTAAGGCCTGGTGGGACAAGAAGACTTGAATTTCACCTTCTTTCCCTCCAGCTCTGATCACTCCTCACCCCACGTTCCTTTAGCCCTGAGTTTAAGACCTTGTATGTGTTCATCTCACTTTGGAGGGGCAGTTTCTTGTTTGTTCAGTGACTTGTCCACTAGATTCTAAACTCTTTGAAGGCAGAGATTTTATATGACTTATCTGATATCTTCTGTGATCTGCATATATTGTTAAAGTGTTGAATGGCTGCCATAATGCACTTAGCACTGAAGCCAGCCATTTTGTGTCACACATATTGAGCACTTAGGCTCAGATGGTAAAGAATCTGCTTGCAATGCAGGAGACCTGGCCTCGATTCCTGGGTTGAGACAATCCCCTGGAGAAGGGAATGGCTACCCACTCCAGTATTCTTGCCTGGAAAATTCCAGAGGAGCCTGGCAGGCTCCACGGGGAGTCCATGGGGTTACAAAGAGTCGGACATGACTGAGTGACTAATGCTTTCACTTTCACTGTATATCTGGCATTGGCCAAGTCCTTTGCCCACATTATCTCATGGGTTCTTCACAACAGCCTTCTGAGTTAGCAACTATAAATACTACTGTTTTGTAGATTAAAAAAATACAGATTTACAGGTAGTTGAGATTTGAACTCAGGTCCAGGCTGGCTCTTGTCACCCACGCTCTTATCACTGAGCTACACTACCTTCTGGCTAGTCAGAGCATTCATAATTTGGAAAACCCTGCATCTTGCTTGAAATAAATAAACCAAAGGAGGTGGTAGGCCCTACACATGCTTCCACAAAACCTAATCCTTCAGCCTTAGGCTCTAATTTTTAAGAATAGTATTTAAATTTTGAAAACAGCAATTTCTTGCTCATTGCTTTCCAGCCTGCAGCTCCATGAACCCCGTGGGGAATGGCTGTCACTTTACATGTTTCTCTTGTCCTTGTCCCATCCTACCCCAACATCACAGCCCCAGTGGAGTAGCCCATCAGTCACCTTGTCACTCTGTTGATTCAGTAACCTCTGCTAATTCCCTGGAGGTAACCAACTCAACCAAGGTCCTGGCACAAAGATGTCCCCATGTAGTTTCCTTCCTGTCAATGCCTCCAGGTTTCTCTTTAGGTAAGTTCCTCTTATTTCTCCTTTTTCTCTCCCTCTTTTGCTTGAAAAAAGTGTATGTAGTTTAATAATGAGCCACCAGTGTTGCACAAGATGGGAAAGGCACCACTTAATGTGGCCAACTCTGCCCATGAAGCATATGCAGCCACATGCCCTGGGGACAGATGCTTGTGGTGAGGGGGTTTCTGTCCACAGCTTTCATTCTCCTCTGGTCTCTGGGGATGCAGTCAGGGAAGTGGAGTGGGCTAGCCACCAGTCAGAGCTCAGACTACATTCTGGAGATGAGTGCTGGGCTGAGAGAACTCCCCAGTGCTGGCTTTCATAGCAGCGTCTGCACCTGCCTGTGTTTTAAACAAAGACCTCAAAGTGTAGGATGCTGCAAAATGGACCAGCAACAGGGAACACAGGTTCCAAAATGGTTGGCAGTGGCAGTGGCAGCAAGTACAGAAAAGTTAATGAGGCCTGAGCCAGGCTTATTTGACTAGTCCTTTCTTTGGCCAACTGTTTACAGACTGAGGTGCAACCTCATTTTTCTGGGCCCAGCATGAGGCTGGACTCCAGAAACTCCTAAATTTCAAGTCCCCTTCCCAACACTGAACCCCTCTATGTTTTTTGGCAAAAAGATCAACATGGGCTTCCATGGTGGCTCAGGGGCAACAAATCTGCCTGCCAGTGCAGGAGACATGGGTTTGATCCCTGGTCTCCAAATGCCCAAGTGCCCCAGCTGCTGAACCAGTGCTCTGGAGCCCAGGAGCTGCAACGACTAAAGCCTGAGCACCCTAGAGCCTGTGCTTTGCAACGAGAAGCCCATGTGCCACAACTAGAGTGGCTCCTGCTCACTGCAACTAGAAAAAAGCCCAAGTAGCAATGAAGAAGACCCAGAGACCCAGCACAGCCAAAAAAAACAAAAAAACAAAAAAACCCACCTCAGCACTTACCCAGCATGTTCTAACATCAAAATGCTATGCTAACACATATTCATTAAGCCCCATGACACCCGAGATCTGCAGACATTATGATCCCTGTTTTCTAGATGGAGAGATGGAAAGGCATCCTGGGTTTAAGGGGGAGGTGAGCGTGTTGCCTCTGGTTTGCCCCACTGCACTGCTTTGAGTGTGTCCCCCTTTCTACCTGAGATACAAGCCCTTACGAACTTGCGCAGTACATGAAAGGAGCCTGACACATGTGCCCTCTACCCTGCTCAGTACTAGCATAGCCTCTTGGTAAGGCAAAAGCTTGCACTGTGACAGTCTTTATACAGTTCCGTGTAGCAAGTTAAAGGACAGTTAGTGGTGGCCCACCTGTCACTTCTCTCTACCCCTTAGGCGACAGGATGGCATATGAGTCTGGTGAAGGCTGCCTGAAAGAGAAATATCCTGGCTTACTGGGCAGAAAGGTGTTTATTGGGAGGACAGAAAGGAGTGGAAAGAGCTTGGAAACAGGATCCTAGGGAGGCTTCTGAGACTAGTGAGGTAGGAGTCTGAGGCAGGGAGTGTCTGATCAGGGGCTGCTGCTTGAGTGCCCACCATGAATGGTATTCAACTTGGCCCATGTGCTTTCCTCCCTTGTTCCTTCCTTGTTCCCATTTCCAAGTTCTGAGAGGCTAAGCCTGTCTCTCAGCTGTGGTGATGAGCTGAGGAGGTTGGGGAGAACGGGGAGGGGAGAGGGAAAGTGAAGAGGAGGAGAAGGAATGGGGAGGAGCTGGTTTCTGCAGCCTCTAAAATGGGAGGAAACATGCCTCCATTGAGACTGGGTGTGGAGGAGGAAACCCAAAAGCATGTAGGTGCTGCTACGAAGGGCCTGAATGAAAACGTGACAAGTGTTGTGTACCCTCGACCCACGGGCTATCTCTGGGATCTGGGGAATAGGTCGTGGTGGCAGAGATCTAGGTGTGGTCAGCACAGCTGGATAGGCTGGCATTACCCTCAAGCACAGAGTGCTGGAGCTTCACACACCACAGCAGCCTCTCCTCTTTCGGTAATTAAAAGGCTTACTTGCTGAACTGTAAACCAAAACCCTCGCATTTTGGTCAGCTCTGGTCTCTCAATTGATCCCCAGACTCTGTCTGGCTCAATGCATTAGGAGATGATGCTGATTAAGAGCGAAAGTTCAAATCTCAGGGGGCACCTCACACCTTGGAGGTCTGGCTGTCTTAGAAAAGGCAGTCCTGTACACCATGGGGGCTGGAGGTAGTGCAGAGCCATCTCTGCAACCACAATGAAAATGGGGGGCAAACCTCTCACTCACACAGAACCAAAGAGCAGAAAGGGACCTCGTACACGTAGTCCAACCCACTCAGTAGCAGAAACTCCGCTGACAAAGAATGGCCTCATTTAGCCCTGAGAACTGGGAGGAACCAAGCCTCCCGCAATGGGAAGGGTTATTAAGAACAAGGGTGAGCTGCCCCTAGATAGACAAACTGAGCATGTCATCTGCATCCAAGGTTTTGGGGATGGAAACCTTCTCTGCATCTGGGAGGCTGTCAGAGAAAACATAACACACAGAGAAAGCATTGATCTGCTGTCAACTAATAGCCCTAAGGAGATTATATGGTGACAGTGACTTTCCTTTTTGGAAATGCTGATTTCCTGGAAGCAAACACACCCATCAGCATCAGCAGCATCTCAATATATGCACATAGTCAGGTTTCTATGAGCCAGGGGTGCGGAAGGACTCATGGCCACCTATGGTGCTGCTGAACATCCATCCACCATCTGACACACGGCCACCTCGGATAGAGTGAGTCCAGAAACTCATCGTTTGCCCAAGAATAGATCTACCTTGGAGAAAAGCCAAGGCGAGAATAGGAAGCTGGAGCCTTGAACTTCATTGGAACAGAGTCCCATGTGCATTCTAGTTAGGGTGATCTTAAGTCCAGATTTTCCAGGGAGAATCTCAGTTTACAGCTGCTCTCCTGGTAGTGTCCCTCTTCTATCTCAAAAATGTCCTAGTTTGGATGATGAATTATACAGTGACTCTTACTTTAATGGTTTTTTGTGGAATAATCAGGACTTCAGGCTAAGGCCTGATACAAATGCCCCACTAGACTAGTAGAGATGGCCCTAGAGAGTTCATGATAGTTTCTTCCATGGAAGACTGTTCATGAGTTAAGGTAGGTCTTTGCTCTTCTCTGTCACTTCTGAACTATCCTCCCACTGTCCTCAAGACTTCGCAGCGTGGACTCACAAGAACAGACTCTACCATCTCCTACTCTGCCTTGTTGCAGACATCACTTTCCCTGTTTCCCTGAGGAATTGAGCTCCCGGCTCACTGTCATTCTCTCCACCACAACGGATCCTACCTTGATGATTTCATCTAGTCTTTGGGCTTTCATCTTAAGCTTAGACTTCTTTCTTAAATGCTAGACTTGTATAGATGCAACCATTTACTAGGAATACTAAGGCATCTGAGACAATGTGCTGCAAACCAGGCTTTTGCTTCCCCTCACTAACACCTCAAAACCTGTTTGTTCTCTTTGGATTTACTCCATCTCAGTAAAAGGCAACCTTGTCTTCAGTTATTCAGGACTCACTTTGAATCCTCTCTTTTTACACCCAGAATTGGATTTGTCAGAAAATCCTATTGTTTCTACCTTTAGAATAAACCAAAATCTAACCACCGCCCCCTCCCTCCCTCCACAGCCAGCACCTTTGTTCATTTCACCGTCAACACCCCCCGCCCCAGCTCCCCCGCACCCCCACCCCCTGGATTCTTACCATATCCGCTTAACTAGTCTCTCTGCTTCCACCTTTCCTGTCTACAGTTCACTCTCAACCCAGCACCCGGAGGGGTTCTGATTACAACACAAGTTAGATCATGTCAATGCTTCTGCTCCAAGCCGTATAACATGGCTGAAGTCACATTCCTCATTATGACTGAGCAAATTCTGAATCTGAATCCCTGTTACCACTCTGGCCTCCTCTCCTACGAGGCCCCTCTCACTTCCCTAATCCAGTCCTCTCGGCCTTCATGTCAGTATGCTCCTTCCCCGGGGCCTTTGATCTGTCCTCGCTGTTCCTTGGGCCTGGAAAACACTTCCCGCATTCCTCCATTCTTCCTTCTCACCGCTCAGCCAGCCCACCCCAACCAGACTATTAACATTGTCGTCACCCTCACATAAATTCTATCCCCCTTTCCTGACTTATTTTTTCTCCTTAGACCTTATCATCAGCACACCACTTATATTCCTTACACGTCTATTTATTTTCTGTCCATCCCACCAGAGTATAAGCTCCAGTGGGCAGAGATTTCTGTGTATTTTGTTCACTGGTGTTTCTCCAGTGTCTAGAAGGGTGCCTAACCTACTGTGCTCAGTATATATTTGCTAACTAAATGGATTAAAGCATCAGTTATAGGCATCCTTAGTTTGCCTTTGGGGATTTTGCAAATTTCTAACAAATTCCAAGAACCACTGAAGGGAGTAACTATGACCCTCTATTCCAACTTTCTGGCATGCAAAGAAATCTTTTTGCCTGGAACTATTGGTACCCACACTTTGCCTGTATTCTATCTAGAAAGGGGATTCGCCACCTCAATAAAAGCAAGTGCAGTCTTTTATTGAACCAGAATCTTCTAAGTTGTATTCACTGGTTCACTGTCCCCTGAGGGAACCAGCCTACTTCCTGATCTACACAGTCTATTATGGTCTCTCTGACCCTTGTCTTCTGCACTCAAACAATCCTAGTGTCTTTCTAGGTTTATCTAGTGATGTAGCTTCTATTTCCTCACCATTGCAGCCCTCCTCTGGACACACTGCCCACCTACAGGAAGGTTCCCCAAACTGGCCATATATGACTCCTGCTCTGACCCCCATAGAGAACAATGGGATTATCCCTTTCCTTGGAGTTATGACTCTCTGGTATGTCATAAAGGTAGTGTTTATGTGTGGTAAGGGGCTTGGTACCTTGTGATAGGCTTTGCCTGGACTTATAGGGGGTGGAGGTAGCACCTGGACTTATAGGAGGAGCCATGGATAGTTTTGGGGGCCTGTGTTTACTTGTGGTTGTATGAGGTGGCTGGACAAACTGCAGCAGTGCAATTGATGCATGTGCCAGAGAATGAAAAAGGTTGGGAAAGCTGTTTGGAAAGAAGACCTGCAGGGTAACTAGCATGTGACTCGGGGGTTGGATGTATGGGTAGTGGTCTGAGTCACGAAAACCCTGCCTAATGGCACCACATCCTGGGAAGTCTCCTAAGGTGCTCCCAGAGGTCTTCTGATCATTGGGCTTTCCCATTGTCCTATGATTATGGAGTGTCTTGGTGAAGACAGTGAAGTGTGATTTGTGGGGGTTATACAGTAGAACTGAAGTCTAGTTCTTGAGTAGGCTGGTTAACTGCACATCACTTTCATCATCTGTAAAATAACCCCCACCTATTGGGATACTTGAGCATAGCCAAAGAGTTAAAAGATGCAAAAGTATCAATACTTGTAAAATGTGAAGAGCTATTTAAAAGATAACCATTTTACTTTTTTTTTTTTTTAATTAAGCATTAGGAGGATAGTGAAGCAAAAATTGTTTCTTGGCCCACACTCTGAAAGGATTGAGTCTTTCAGCCATTCAACTCAGAGATGGACTCTGGCCTAGATGATCCAACCCTCTGATGCCTGAGATTGGAGAGGACGCACCTGAAAATGGGGATGACATAGTTGTTGGGGAAGATGCCAACTCGCCCGGTCACCAAGGAGACGCCCCTGAGCCAGCCGTCCTGGTACTTGCCCAGGACCCTGACGCCCTCTCCCTTCTGTAGGTCCAGTTCGTCTGGTCCATGGGCTGAGTAGGAGTGCAGAGCTACAAACCTGGGGAAACACAGGGAACTGGTGAAGGATGCTGGTGAGTGTGCCTAGTGGAACCAGCAAAGGGTGAAGGGAGAGGAAAACTCAGAGTCCTAACCCAGTGGTTAGCACTAAACATCCTTTAAGAATTGAAACCTCACTATGTAAGGCAGATGGAAATGGTGGAACCTTGTTGAAGTTGCAGCGGAGGGGCCCAAATCCCTGCCCCCTCTATCTCCTCACTCCTCCATAGCGTGCTCTGAAGCTCCAAGTCACTCACTGAGGTCACATCAGTATTTTGACATTGGGGAAACTAGCTGAGAATAGAGAAAGGAGTTGGTGACCAGGAATCAGTGGCAGAGTCGGGTCAAAAGCCTGAAAGTGATGGTTCTATCTAGGATGCTTGTTCACACTGCTTAGAGTACCCTCAAGACAGTGGTCACAACCATCAAGGTTCAGGGAACCAAGGGGTCAGCATAGAAGCCTCTCTGATTCATTCCCTCTCCTGAGGATAGTGACGTGTCTGACCCCCAAGATGCTAGCTTAATGTAGGCAGGAGATGGACATGGGGAAGTGGGAGGCAAGGGTTAATTTCAGTGTTTTGGCACACAGTGGAATGAATATTGGCTGCATTGTGGGATGGAGAAGGATGGGCTTGAAACGTGGTAGAAATGTTCTTGGGTTGGAGCAGTGATTTTCCACTCTGAAGTCCACAGAGTAGCTTGGGTAGATAACATCCAGGTATGAGCTGGGGGATAAAGACCCTGGGGAGTAGTTCGGCTTTGGAAGGAGAATAATTACCCAACTAAAGGCATTAAAAATAACCCACTTTGGTTTCCCAGATTTGGGGTTAAAAGTGTATGGCTTCGAGCTGGATAGACGCTAAGGCAGCAGTTTCCAACCTTTTTGGTGCCAGTGGGATGGTTTCAG
The DNA here is from genome assembly GCF_027580195.1 of Bos mutus. Lineage (NCBI taxonomy): Eukaryota > Metazoa > Chordata > Mammalia > Artiodactyla > Bovidae > Bos > Bos mutus. Next base: position 96,976,610 of record NC_091623.1, on the reverse strand, counting down.
GATGATTCAAGTACACGTTCAAGTGCACAAAGTACATTTATTGTGCACTATATCTCTATTATTATTATACCAGCTCCACCTCAGATCATCAGCATTAGAGCCCAGAGGTTGGGGACAACTGCTCTAAGGACTTTGAGGCACTGAAAGGTTTTATCAAAGGGGCTAGGAGAATGTTCTCATCTGCAAGATTTCTTTCCCTCCTGAAATGTTATATTTATTTCTCACTGATACAGCAGCATCTACTGATGACCAAGCATTGTGAATCTAAAGAAATACAACAGAAATCGCTCAGTACCCAATCTCCCTGTAGGGTTTTCATACATAATCTAGTCTCTTTCTGCTTTTGTAAAATAATGAGCCAGGATGATGTAGTTTGGTAATTTGTATTTTTCATCATTATTTCCTTTGGACATTGTAAAGGAAGGGAAGCTGTTGTTTCTCTGCATGGGATGGTTGGGGATGGGGGATGCTCGATGAGAGAGGGATGGCAAAGATGACCGCTCTGTGCCAGGACCAGGAGTGGAGGGTTGAACTCATTTTTTTTTTTTTTTTTTTTTTTACTCACATGTTAGCTGAGAGGTGTTGCTGGGAGCCAGGAAGACTGACAATGGCCGTGGAATGTCCTGGGGAGGCAGGTGCAGGGTGATAGGTGCTGACCTGCAGAAACAACAAGCATTAGGAGCCAGACCCACAGCAGAGCTGCTGCATTCTGACGCAACCAAAAACCAACAGGCACACCCAGCACCACACATCGTGTGTCTTTTTCTCTGTGGTTTGTGGCTGTGGGCAGAGCAGAGTGGTGGTGGATTGGTTTATGGTCTGTTGGGGTGGTATGCCAGGGTCACATTCCAAAAGACTGCTCAGATAAGGCTTGGGATGAAGGCCCGTTCAATTTACAGTCAACAGAGCACTGTCAGGCTCTTCCTTATGTTCCCCCAGCCCCTTCCCACCCATTTTCTAGTGCACTCACCTCCCTCTAAGAAAACCTGTTCTCGAAAAATGATATGATGGCTAATGTTGAGAACACTCGCCAGGCAGTTTTAAGTGCTTCATAAGTATCAGCTAGTTTAATCCTTATTAAAGGAACTATTATCATCCCTATTTTTGGATGAGAAACTGAGGGAAAGAGAAAAATCACTCAACTAGAATGAACCAACATTTAAAACCAGGTACTCCAGGTCCTGAGCCCACACTCTCACTAATGTTAGTATTAACACACACACATACATACACACACACACACACACCACTTTATCCTGTGACTTAGTGATGGTAAATCTGCAACCTCTTCACTTTTCCAGGCTGAAAGAGGGAGCAAAAGTTCTAAAAGCATCTGGAAATTACTAACTATCCTGAGGCTTCTCTTATTATCTAATGTCTTACCTTGCTTATTTTCTTCTCAGCACGTATCAAAGACTGTGATTGTTTTCTTGTTTATTTACTGACCATCCCCCATCACTAGACTACAAGTTCATGAGGAAGGGACTATGTCTTGTTTATCTTTGTGTTTCTTATACTCTTAATATGTTACTTGTAACTTAATGAATGAATGAAAACATCTTTCTACCCACTATACCAAATATTAATGAAATCTCCATGCCATCCAAAGTAAATACATTCAACCAGTCTTCAGTTATCTACCTTTAAGTGATGATAACTACATATATGTGCCTTTTTAGGACTGTGCTTTGTGGGTACAACTATTATTTGAAGAATGTGTGTTTGAGCAGTTGTGAATCCATTACTGAGTATGTATGTACAAGTGTGTATGTTTATTCAGAACCTGTGACAATTGTATGTACATGTTTGATGGCACTGGTCTATTGTATGTCTTATTATGTTAATGCATGTGGGTCAGATAAGCATGTATGCTATGTGTGATATATGTATGTATGGTTGTGAATGTCTATCTGGAATTCTGTATATATGTCTATGAACTCTAGAGGTGTGTGCAAGAAGGCATGGACATAGTTTTCTGTGTGTGTCTGTGTCAATGGTTGTATAAATGTTTGTATGGTTGTGTATGTATGTGTGATGTTTCAATTCAGTTATAGGATCAGAAAACCATTCCAGTTAGATAGTAAGAAGGGTTGGCAAGAGTATAGAGAAATCTAAACCCTCATACAGTGTTGGTGGAAATGTAAAATGGTTCCAGCCCTTTGGAAAATAGTTTTGCAGTCCCTCAAATAACTCCTAAAGTTACCATATGATTCACTAAGTCTGACATCCAAGAGAAATGAAAACATACATCTACACTAAAGCTTGTATGTGAATTTTACAGCAGTATTATTTATAATAGACAAAAGGTGGAAATAACCTAAATGTCTACTGGCTGAAGAATGAATAAAGAAAACATGGTATATCTACACAATGGAATAATATCTATAAAATGGAAATTATTCAACCACAAAAGAAATGAAGTACTGATATATGCCAGAACATGGATAAACTGTGAAAACATCATGCTAATTGAAAAAAGCAAGACACAAGAAACATTACATAGTTCTATGTATATATCTTAAATGGGTTAAATGTAAAATATATTTTATGGTATGTAAAATATGATATGGTATATAAAATATATTTTAATAAGCTTTTTAAAAAGTCCCAAACCATATGATTATCTCAATAGATGTACGAAAAGCTTTTTATAAAGTTTGACACCCATTATGATAAAAACTCTCCAGAGAGCATTCATAGAAGGAACATACTTCAACATAATAAAGGCTATATATGACAAACCCACATTAGCATCATATTTAATGGTGAAAAGATGAAAGTATTTCCTCTAAGATCAGGAATAAGATAAGGAGGTCCATTCTTACCACTTCTGTTCAACACAGTTTTGGAAGTCCTAGCCACAGCAACCAGAGAAAAAAAGAAATAAAAGGAATCCAAATTGGAAAGGAAGAAGTGAAACTGTTACTGTCTGCAGGTGACATGATACTATACATGGAAAATCCTAAAGACACCACCAGAAAAACTACTATAGCTCAGAGCTCATCAAGAGCTCTAGTAGTAAAGTTGCAGGTTACAAAATTCATATACAGAATTTGTTGCATTTCTATACACTAACAATGAAAGGCCAGAAGAAGTTCAGGAAACAGTCCAACTTGGTGGGGAATCAATATTATTAAAATGACCACACTACCTAAGGTAACCCACAGATTCACTGCAATCCCTATCAAAATATCAAAGGCATTTTTTTTTACAGACCTAAGATAATTTAAAAATCTGTATGAAACACAAAAGACTCCAAATAGCCAAAACAATCTTGAGAAAGAAGAACAGAGCTGGAGGGATGGCAAACCTTGACCTCAGATTACAGTACAAAGTTACAGTAAAAAAAATGGTATGGGACAAAAACAGACACACAGATCAATGGAACAGGTTTGAGAGCCCAGAAATAAATCTACGTACTTATATTCAATTAGTCTATGACAAAAGAATCAAGAATATACAATGGAGAAAAGACAGTCTTTTCAATAAATGATGTTGTGAAAACTGGACAGCTACATGTAAAAGAAATCAGAACATTGTCAAATACCATGTACAAAAATAAACTCAAAAAGGATTAAAGACCTAAATGTAACACTGGATACGATAAAACTTAGAGTAAAATATAGACAGAAAACTCTTTGATATAAATTGTACCAATATTTTTGGATCTGTCTCCTAAAGTAAAGGAAATAAAAGCAAAAATAAACAAATGGGACCTAGTTAAAAAAAAGTTTTTGCACAGCAAAGGTAACCATTGACAAAATAAAAAGACAGCCTACTGAATGGGAGAAGGTATTTGTAAATTATATGACCAGTAAGAGGTTAATATTCAACATATATAAATAGCCCACACAACTCAACAGTAAAAAAACATATGATTAAAAAATGGGCAGAAGAATGGAATTGACATTAAATGCAGATGGTAAACAGGCACATGAAAAGATGCTCAACGCTGCTAATCATTAGGGAAATGCAAATCAAAACCACAGTGACATATCACCTCATACCAGCCCGAATGGATCACAAATAACAAATACTGGTGAGAACATGAATAAAAGGAAACCCTCATACACTGCTGATGGGAATGTAAACTGGTGAAGCCACTGTGGAAAACAGTATAGAAGTTTCTCAGAAAATTAAAAATAGAACTACCATATGACCCAGCAATTTGACTCCTGAGTGCATGTCCAAAAAAACCAAAAACATTAATTTGAAAAGATACATGCACCCTAATGCTTACAGCAGCATATTTTACAATTGCCAAGATATGGAAGCAATGTAAGTGTACATCAACAGACGAATGGATAATGAACATATGGTACGTATACACACACAATGGAATATTACTCAGCCATAAAAAAGAACAAAATTTTGCTATTTGCAGCAACATGGATGGACTTGGAGGGCATTATGCTAAGTGAAATAAGAAAGAGAAAGACAAATACTATATGACATTACTTAACACCCTTTTCCCTGTATAACTATCATCCACATCTCATCACTGCTGCTGCTTTCTTGTGATTTTTTTCGGGAAAATGTACGTATGCATATACCAACATCATATATCTATACCTGTTTATTTTTTAATTTATAGAAAAATGCCACATTATGGACACTATTCTATTGTTTTTTCCTTGTATTAATACATTTTTAAGATGTAACCAGGGCTTCCCTGGTTTCTCAGTGGTAAAGAATCTGCCTGCAGTACAGGAGATGTAGAAGATCCCCTGGAGAAGGAAATTGCAACCTACTCCAGTATTGTTGCCTGGAAAATCCTATGGACAGAGGAGCTTGGTAGGTGACAGTCCATGGGGTTGCAAAAGAGTTGGGACATGACTTGGGGACTAACAACAACAATAAATAGTGGAATCTAAAAAATACAACAAACTAGTGAATATAACAAAAAGAGAGCAGACTCACAGATACAGAGAACAAACTTGGGGCTACCAGTGTGAAGAGTGGGGAGGGACAATATAGGGGTGGGGAGTCGGGGGTACAAGTTATTGGGGTATAAGATAGTCTACAAGGATGTACTTACAACATAGGGGATAGAGCCAATATAACTGTAAGTGGAATATGACCTTTAAAATTTTATTAAAAAAAACCTAAGACCATTCCTTGGTCATCCATCTGAAAGTCTCTAATACTTCATAAAGTGTTATGAACTTTGCAATCAAACATTGTCACACTGGTTCCCTCAAACAAGCTGCCGGCTTTGGGCTAGGCTGCTCCTCCCCTGCAACTGGGCAAGATATAATCCTTCTGGGATTGGGAGATGTTCCAAGGGAGAGCCTTGTTATGTGAACAACTAATCTTATGTTTGTGAAGGCTGTTGCATCACTGATTAAGCAGGATGAACTTCACATAACACCTGTGACTTTCCATTGTTATGCTTGAGTAAAAAGTCCTACCATCCATAAGCACTATTAACCATTTACAGGGGAGGAAGATGCCAGAATGCAAAGAAAACCATCTTTCCATTACACCTAAAGAAGTTCTCTTTTTACTTCTCTAGGTCTTCAGCTGGAGAGATGGGTATTTTGCTCCTAATTGGAACAGGGAAACCTGCCAGAACTGAAATCACTGGGTTTGTGTTGGATTTCTTTCTAAGGTTAAATGGGAAGGGAGGCCAGATTTTCAGTTTGAGGTGTCAGGGAGGAGAAGGGAAAATACAAGTGGGGAAGGAGGAGGAGAGAGGGAGGGAGACGGTGGACAGCTCTGAGAGTGGGGGAGAGAGTCAGAACCTGAAGCAAAGAAACATGGGGAAAGAGAAAGATCCAGGGGGATAGAGGAAGGGAGAAGAAAGGGGAGATTAAGACTGGAGAAACTCTTGTAACTCATTCAGAAGACAAATAACCCAGTTAAAAGATGGGCAAAAGGGACTTCACTGGTGGTCCAGTAGTTAAGAATCCATCTTGCAATGCAAGAAATGTGGCCTTGATCCCTGGTTGGGGAGCTAAGACCACATGCCATGGAGCAGCTAAGCCCATGGGCTGCAACTACTGAGCTGGCGTGCCGCAACCAGAGAGTCCATTCGATGCCATGAAGGATTCTCCATGGTACAACAAAGACTCTACATGCCCACAGCTAAGACCTGCTGCAGCCAAATGGATTTTTTAAAATGAGCAAAGGACATCACAAAAGATAATATCGAGTGGCCAGTAAGCACATGGAAAAATGTTCAACATCAACAATAATCAGGAAAATGCAAATTAAAACCGTGAGATACTACTACACACCTATGAGAATGGCTGAAATTAAAAAGACTGACCATACCAAGTGTCAATGGGGATGTGGAACAATTAGAATTCTTATCTGCTCCTGGTGGGTGCCACAGGACAATGCATTGGCCATTTTTATTAAAGTATACATTTAGCACACTGCAATCCTACTCACAGGTTTTTACTTAAGAGAAATGCAAACTTATGTCCATACAAGGACTTGTACAGGAATGTTCATAGCAGCTTTATTCATTTTAGCCAGAAGCTGAAAACAACCTGAATGCCAATCAACTGGTGAGTGAACAAACTGCGGTATAAACACCATGGAAAACCCCTCAGCAATACATGCAATGATGTGGATGAATCTTAACATCATCCTAAGTGAAAGCAGCAGGACACACAAAACTACATATTCTGTAGTGACAGGTTAAGAACTGCCAAGAGCCAGGGATGGGGAGAGATGACTCATTGCAAAGGGGCACAAAAGGGAACTTTTGAGGGTGATAGAAATATTCTATATCTCGGTTTCAGTAGTCATCACATGCCTTTTAACATCTGCCAAGTCATTGAGCTGTACACTTAAAATCGTTGAACTTTATTGTATGTAACTATAACTCAATAAAGCTGTTAAAAAATATGACTATATAATCTAGCTGGCAGGAAGTGACCTTAGCTTGACCCAGCCCAAGCGCTGGAATTAGTCAGCAAAGGATATAGGGGTGACAGGTTAACCTAACAGTGGGCTAGTGATCCTCATATGTCAAGGGGCCACCTGAATATGGGAAAAATCAAATGTGGATACCTAGGGATCAGACAGAGGTTCCATGAGTAAGGTGAAAACAAAAATGAATGAATGAATGGAATAAGAGCGAGATAAAGCCAGGGAGGAAGGACAGCCAGAACAAGACAGAGACGAAGGCCCCACCCGGTAAACGAAGACAGCCGGGTAGATGGGCAGCTTCTGAGGAAGGCAGGTCTGTTCCTGTCAGTGGTATTCAAGACACAGGCCCAGCCTGTCTGAACGAAAGGGCCTCTGGTGGGTGGTTTCCTGAGGTCACTTATGACCTCAGGTCCCCGTGCCACAAAGGGTTTGTGAGGCTACCTTTGTGGTCCTCTAGGCTCTGGTGCTTCCTGGGGTAGGATCCGGGGATCTGAGCAGGATGAGAGAAAGAGCTGGTATTAGAGAATGTGGGTGGGAATTTCTGCAATGATCTAAAAGCATTTTTTCCTTCTTTTGAAGGAAGTGATTCATTGAAAAGAAGTCTTTTTCAGGAGCAGAGGAATGCACAGCTGTGTGGCCTCTGGGCGTTTTCAGGTGTTAAGTAAGGGAGGAGAGGGGGCTCGGGCCTGGCTGGAGCTGCTGCAGCATTCCGCTGGCCCTGGCCTCCCAGATCTGGGACTCAGCACCCTGGCCCAGGCCTCTGGAGGCAGCTCTAGCCTACTCAGGCATTTGGCTCTGCGGCTCAAGCATTTTCTGGCATATATGATCTTGGGTAAGGATCAAATTCTGTGGCTCCTCCATTTCCTCATCTGTAAAATGGGAGCAATAATGGTATTTCTCTCCTAGAGTTGTTATGAGGATTGAATAAAAGAACTCGTGTGTATTATTTAGCACAGTGTAAGTACTCAATCAGTTCAGTTCAGTTCAGTCGCTTAGTCGTGTCCGACTCTTTACAACCCCATGAATCGCAGCATGCCAGGCCTCCCTGTCCATCACCAACTCCTGGGGTTCACTCAAAGTCATGTCCATCGAGTCGGTGATGCCATCCAGCCATCTCATCCTCTGTCTTCTCACTTCCTCACTTCTCACATCCTCTCACTTCTCCTCCTGCCCCCAATCCCTCCCAGCATCAGGGTCTTTTCCAATGAGTCAACTCTTCGCATGAGGTGGCCAAAGTACATATTGCTTATTTAAAAAAAATTTTTTTATTGAAACAGAGTTGATTTACAATGTTGTGTTAGTTTCAGGTACACAGCAAAGTGATTCAGTCATATGTTAGTCACTCAGTTGTGTCTGACTCTTTGTGACTCCATGGACTGTAGCCCGCCAGGCTCCTCTGTCTATGGGATTCTCCAGGCAGAAATACTGGAGTGGGTTCCCATTCCCTTTTCCATGGCATCTTCCAAACCCAGGGACTTAACAGGGGTCTCCTGCATTGCAGGCAGATTCTTTACCGTCTGAGCCATCAGGGAAGCCCTATTCAGTTATATATAGATATAAATATATATAGACATAAATACATGTGTGCATGTGCTCAGTCTCTAAGTTGTGTTTGACTCTTAGTGACCACATGGACTGTAGCCTGCCAGGCTCCTCTGTCTATGGGATTTTCCAGGCAAAAATTCTAGAGTGGGTTGTCATTTCCTCCTCCAAGGGATCTTCTCCTGGGTCTCCTTCATTGGCAGGCAGAGTCTTTACCACTGTGCCACCTAGAAGTATTCTTTAAAATGGCTGGATGGCGTCACTGACTCGATGAACGTGAGTCTGGGTGAACTCCGGGAGTTGGTGATGGACAGGGAGGCCTGGCGTGCTGCGATTCATGGGGTCGCAAAGAGTCGGACACAACTGAGCGACTGATGTGATCTGATCTGATACGTTATTACAAGATGTTGTATAGAGTTCCTTGTTCTATACAGTGGGTCCTTGTGTTCTGTTTTGTATATAGTAGGGTGTATATTTTAATTAAATATTACTTATTTTGGTCTACTAAGAGATTAGCTGCTGTGCAGGGTGTGGGTGGTGGTGTGGGTGGAGCACCTTCTTTTATGTGACAGCCCTGCAAGGTCTTGGACTGAGAGCAGGACCCAAGAATGAGGTGGGGGATGGGAGTAAGCAAGCCTCCTCTTGTCTCTTCTAGAGGAGCTTTCAGGTCCCTGGCTTTCCAAAATATGTTTGGTGTCCCCCACCCCAACCCCTGCTGTGGTACTCAGCTTCCAGGGCTCATGCCTCTCAGGAGCTTACAGGGCATTGGGGTGCTGTCCTCCTCAACAGAGCGTGAGCCAGCCCCTGTGCTCCAGCATCTCAGGGCGCCCAGGAACGAACAAGGGCCTGAACCTATGGAGTGTTCACTCAGGGCTGGAAGAAGCGCTGCATTTTAGAGACAGAAAATTAAGTATTATATGGTAGTTTCTATACCACCACTATGGAAAATCTAGAGTTGACCATTGAACTTTATAGAGTTAAAAATTCATTCTACTCTTTTATTACGAGAGACTTGAGCCATATTTAGCAGCTGCAGTGTGTGGGCCATACTTGGTACTCAGCACTGGAGCTAATGGAATGACCAAGACACACAGAGTTCCTTCCTCAGGTGGACCTCACCCCGTATACTGGGGAAGGAACTTAAAGCCACAGTTATATAAACATAGCACATGTTGGCATGGGGGATAGGGTGGGGCTCGAAGTGCTCTGGGTGCTGCTGGGAGAGGCTTGCCTTGATCTCCAAGAGGTATTTCATTCACACGCTGCGATTCCAACACTAACTTGTGATACACAGGCCTCATTTTTGTCATCCTCATTTCTACAGATAAGCTGAAATGGAAAGATTATGTGATTTTCAGTCCAGCAAGTGGGTGGTTAAGTTGACACCAGGAGGCCTTGTAAGTGCTGACCACAGTTAGCACTTGGGGCTTCCCTGGTGGCTCAGCTGGTAAAGAATCCGCCTGCAATGAGGGAGACCTGGGTTTGATCCCTGGGCTGGGAAGATCCCCTGGAGAAGGAAAGGCTACCCATTCCAGTATTCTGGCCTGGAGAATTCCATAGACTATTCCATGGTGTCGCAAAGAGTCAGACACGACTAAGTGACTTTCATTTTCAAGGTTAGCACTTAACTCCATGTGCCTAGAGAGCTCATGTCTGTGAGGCATGCTTGGGTATCCCAGGAAAAGCCTTCTAGCTAAATTCAGCGTTCTTTTTTTTTTTTAAGAAGAATAATTGTATTTATTTTTTTATTGGCTATGCTGAGTCTTCATTGCCATGTGGGCTCTTCTCCAGTTGTGGCAAACGGGGGCTACTGTCCAGTTGCGGTGCGTGGGCTTCTCATCTCAGTGGCTTCTCTTGTTCTAGAGCACGAGTGTTTCAGTAGTTGCAGCACGTAAGCTCAATCGTTGAGGCTCTCAGGCTCTAGAACACAGGCTCAGAAGTTATGGCGCATGGGCTTATTTCCTCTGTGGCATGTGGGATCTTCTCAGACCAGGGATTGAATCTGGATCTCCTGAATTGGCAAGAGTATTCTTTACCACTGAGCCACCAGGGAAGCCCTCAAAGTTCTGTTTTTAGAGTCACAGGTATGTCATGTTCCTGGTGACCACTGTTCCTGGCCAGTGTCCCCTGTAATATACAATAGATCTGGAGACAGGTGGACTATGAAGTGCTTTTTTGTTTGTTTTTCTCCTTCATTCCCTGGCAGAAGCGAGATCCTTGCAGAGTCAGAACTTCGTTTACCAGACTGCTCCCCTTCCTTCTCTAAGCTGGTCTCAGAGCCAGGCTCAGAGCCAGCCCAGCCTGCAATCCCTCCCTGTTCTGGATGAGCAGGGAGCAGCTGCCCAGTGCTATAATCTGCCCTGAGAGTAAAAGCATTGTCTGAGAAACAGAACTCACTCAGGAGCTGGCAGCAGGTTACTTTAGGTCCACCTCTGTAAGTATCTTCTAGGGGACTTCCCTGGTGATCCAATGGTTAAGACTCCTTGCTCCCAATGCAGGGGGCGAGGGTTTGATCCCTGGTCAGGGAACTAAGATCCCACATGCTGTGAAAGTGAAAGTGAAGTCGCTCAGTTGTGTTCGACTCTTTAAGACCCCATGGACTGTAGCCTACCAGGCTTCTCCGTCCATGGGATTCTCCAGGCAAGAATACTGGAGTGGGTTACCATTTCCTTCTCCAGGGGATCTTCCCAACTCAGGGATGGAACCTGGGTCTCCCGCATTGGAGGCAGATGCTTTAACCTCTGAGCCACCAGGGAAGCCCCTACAATGCTGTGAGACATAGCAAAAAATTAAAACAAAAATAATTAAAAATGTCTTCTGAAGTACATAGTGAGGTCAGTAGGGGTAATCCTGTGTAATGCTGTGAAGACAACTCCATTTCCATCTTCCAGGGAGTCATCAAAGCTTAGAATATTCTCTGTGATCTGGCTCCTGCCCCGTCTCCAGCCTCACCTTCCTCACATCCCCCTCCCCTCTTCACTTCCTTCAGCCGTGGGTCTTTTTTCAGCTCCTTGAGCAGATCACACTCTTTCTGTCACGCCTGCCCTTTCCATACCCTCACCCCACCTCTCCTCTTTTATGTTCCCTTGTTACTGACATTTAAAAATTTTATGTGTATATATAAAGTATATATATATACACACACACTATGCATAGAAATGTGTATATAATTTTTTTGTTAAAAGAAGAATAAGAAAACTAACATCTGCATACACTACCACCCAACTCACAAAACCGAATAAAAACAGGAATCGAACACTGTGCTTAGAGGCCCTCTGCATATTCCTCTATAATCAGATCTCTCCTCCCAGAGCTGACAATGCAGAAATTTAGCTAATGGTTCCGGCACTTTTCTATGCAACTTCTACCATGTGAGAATACATCCCTAAACCATATGTTGTTGAGGTTTGCCTGCTTCTCTGAACACAGGGCATATCAATGCACGTTGAGTGTTCTTCTGTGACTTGCGTTTTTCTGCTTTAACACTAGGGTTTTGTGGTTGGTTTTCACTGCTGTCCCATATTTCATCATATGCACCTACCACCATCTAATCATCCTATCATTTATGTGGCATTTGAGTGATTTTCAGTTTAGGGCTGTCCTGAATGATGTTGCTAGGAACATTCTTGTGTATGCCCCCTGTGCACACGTACACAAGTTCCCCTAGGATCCATGCCTGTGTGTAGAATTGATGGGCTGTAGGATAGGAGCCTGCTCAGTTTTATTAGGCAATAACAAACTGGTTCCCAGCGTGGCTGTAACAATTTACACCTCCACCAGCAGTGAATGACAATTCCTGTTACCCCAATGTGTGGGAATGCTGAGCTTTTTAATACCTGTCTGTGGTGGGTGTGAAATGATATCTCATTGTGGTTTCAAATGAATTTCTCTGAGTACTAATGAGCTTGGGTTCCTTTTTGAATGTTTATGGGCCATTCTTGTTTCTTATATGAAATGCCTGTTCATTTTCTTTGTCTATTTTCCCCTTCTCTTGAGTTATTTTCTTATTAAGTTATGGAGTTCTAATATTTTACATATGAATTTTTTGTAGCTTGCATTTTTTACTCTGTGGTGTTCTTTGAAGAGCTGAAGTTTTTATTTTTAATAGAGTCAAATTTACAGTATATTCCCTTATGGTTTATACTTTTGAAGAATCTTGAATACGATTTTTTTTATCCCAAGGTCATAAAGATATACTTCTATATTGTCTTCTAAAAGTTTTATAGTTTTGTCTTTCCCATTTAAGTCTTTAACCCACCTGGAATTGATTTTTTGACAAGGGAGGAATCCAATTTCATCTTTTTCCACATGGATACCCAATTAACCCAGCACCGTAGTTCATTCTTCCCTTCTGATCTGCAAAGCCTGCTCTGTCATAAATCAAGTCTTCATGCTGTGTCTGTTTCTAGGTTCTCCAGTATGTTCCATTGGTTTAATAGAATCTTTATGCTAAATCCAGGACATCTTAATTCCTATAAATTTAAAATAAAATTTGATATCTGATAGGGTAGGTCCCATTCTTCACCCTAACCAAATTCCATCTTCTTTCTTAGAAGTATCTTGGTCATTGGCTTTTTGTCCTTCCATTTGAATTTTAGAATCACCTTCTGAGTTCCACACAAAGAACCCATTGGGATTTGAATTTGTAAAAAAATTTGGGGAGAATCAACATCCTAAAAACCGTGAGTCGTTCTATCCAAGAGCATAATTCTTCATTTATTTTAGGTCTTCTTTACAATTTTATTTAAGTATAGCCGATTTACAATCTTGTGTTAATTTCTGCTGTTTAGCAAAGTGATTCAGTTATACATGTATGCATTCCTTTTCATATTCTTTTCCATTATTATCACAGAATATCAAATATATTCCAGTTCCCAGTACTATACAGTAGGACCTTGTTGTTTATCTGCTCTGTATGTTGCACTGGCTAATCTCAAACTCCCAGTCCCTTCCCCTCCCCGACCTTCTTTCGGTCTTCTTTAATGTCTTTTGGTAAAGTTTTATACATTTTCTCCAAAAAGGGCCTGCATATCTTTTGTTGGACTTATAAACTGAGTTGCTATGGTAAATGATATATATCTTTTTTTAAAAATTATTTTTCTGTGTTTTTAGGATACAGAAATGCAGTGAACTTTTTTGTACTGATTTGTATGTAGTAACTTTGCTAAGTTCTTATTTATTCCTAATACACTTTTCTAGGTTGTTTTGAATTTTCTATATAGACAATAATATCATCTACAAATAATGACAGCTATGTTTCTTCTTTTCAAATATTTGGCCTTTTACTTTTTTTCCCTATCTTCGTTCCTATCTTTCCTTTTTTTCCAGGTGCTCTGGGAGGGCCTGTGTTGAGTTGAAACATAATGGACATTTTATTCTTTTTCCTAATCTTACAGAGAATGCCTTCAACATTTTACCATTATGTATGATATTTGCTGTAGACTATATAAATTCCATTTATCATGTTCCCTTTTACTTCTAACTTGCTAAGATTTTTAAAATATGCATAATGAATAGCTATAGATATTTTATCAAACCCTTTTCTATATCTGTTGAAAAGGTCTTTATTTCCCTTTAATTTGTTAATGAGATAGATTATATCAACTAATTTTGTAACATTAAACTAACCCTTCAGTCTAGGGAAAACACCAACTTAATCACGGTATATTCTATTTCCAGACATTTTTGGGTTTGGTTTGCTAATAGACACTTGAGGGGTTTTGCATCTATGTTTTTGAGTGAGGTAAAACTCAAATTTTCCTTTCTTATGTTGTTGTTTTCTGTTTTTTTTTTTTTAATATTCAAAATAAATATTTTTATTTATTTATTTTTTTGTTTTCTGTTTTTGAAATTATGAATATCTCAGCCTCATGAGATGAGTTGGGATATACTTTCTTTTCTTCCCTTCTTTAGAAGAGTTTGTAAAAAGTGAAACTATCCCCTCCTTGAAAGTGTGAAAAAACTCACATGTAAACCTGTCTGGGCCTGGGGTTTCCTTTGTGGGAAGATTTTAAATTTCTTTAATGGTTATAATACAATTCTAGAGGGTTGCCAAGAGCTATGTCCCAAATGTAAAATATTTTTCATAAACCTTGTTTGCTGAAGATAAATTCCTGCTTAATTTATTTGCCTACTGGCCTCTTCCGGGGCTTCCCTTGTGGCTCAGCTGGTAAAGAATCTGCCTGCAATGTGGGAGACCTGGGTTTGATTCCTGGGTTGGGAAGATCCCCTGCAGAAGGGAAAGGTTACCCACTCCAGTATTCTGGCCTACCGAATTCCATGGACTGTATGGTTCATGAGGTCACGAAGAGTCGGACGTGACTGAGCGACTTTCATTTTCTCTGGCCTCTGCTGGGGAGAAATGTGGTATCGGAATATCTGTATAGAAGCTTGGAAAACCACAGCTGATGTGATCCCCCACACTGTCAGTTCAAGCCCTTAGCATCTCCAGGGTACCACCGCATTACTCAAGAAGAACCCCATGGGGACTGTCACTGATTCGGTGGATTTCTGTTTAACTCCTTGAGACACTATGCAGCTATAGCTAAGAGAATGGACTTTAGGGGCCGTCTGAACTGAGCTTTAAATTTGGCAGTCTAACCAACTGTATGAGGCTCAGGCATATTTCCTCCCAGCCTTAGTTTCCTCATTTATAAAAAGAGGCAATGACAGTACCTACATCATCAGACTCTTGTAAGGATTCAATCAGAATGTGCATGCAAAGTACTTTGCACAATGTTGGGCTCATATGGAAAACCCGCCAAACTGTAACATTGCTACTATTATGAGAAGGGAGACGTACAAAGCAGACGTGTGAGAAGAAGCGGAAGACAGGACTTTCTCTATGTTGGTAGGTGCCAGGGACTGGGCAGTGGGAGGTGAAGAGTGGGGAGGAGGAATGGGGAGTTAGTTTCTAATGGGGACAGTTTCAGTTTAGGAAGGTAAAAAATTTGGGGGATAGATGATGGTGAGATTTGCGTAATGGTGTGAATGTAGTTGGTGTCACTGAACTGTACAGTTAAATATGGTTAAAACAGTATGTTTTCTATTATGTGACTCTTATCCCTTTATCACCATAAAAAACATCAAAAAAGAAGAAAATAGGACTTTCTCAATGAGACTGGATTTTAAGGAGGAAATATTCTTTCTCTGGGACTCAAGGGCCAGCTTCAATAGTCCAGATTGCCTTTGAGAAAGACCCAGTGATGGGTGACTAGCCTTGTACATGGGACATGTATTCAGGAGTCTGTTTCCTGACACTGGACTGGGCTGTTCTCATGCATGCTGAGGTTCCAGTGAAGGAGGGCTCTGGCACCTCTCCACAGCTGGACTTTGCATCAACTTCTTGAGAAAATGCAAAAACAACCTAGAGAAGTGGGATGGGGAGGGAAGTGGAAGAGAAATTTAAGAAGAGGGGGGACATATGTATATCTATGGCTGATTCATGTTGATGTATGGCAGAAACATAACAATATTGTAATTATCTTCCAATGAAAAACAAAATAAAATTTAAAACAAACAAAAAAACCCCACACCTCAAATCAGAAAGGCAAAATCCTCTTTTTTAAGTTGAGTCCTCTATTTGGGCAAAGATGTCCCCAGCTCCACTACTCCCCCTTCCATTTTTGACCTCATGTCCTCCTGAGCCCAACAGCTTGCTGCCTGCAAGGCAGGATTTTAGTACCAAAGTGGAGTCTGATGACTTGAGTGCCATCAGTGTCTTTTGAAATGCTGGGCTATACCAAAACCTTAATTACAACTCTTGCCCTCCTAGTCATAACAGTCCATTTGAAGAAGTAACTGCTTGGCAATAATTATAATTAAATCCTCTCACTGGGCTTCCTTAGGGGCTATAAAAATCTAAACAAGCAAAGTTCCTCTCGAGTCTGCTGTGAGTCCTCTCATGGCCTTTATTCACAGGAGATGCTTGTTAGGCATCTACAGAGTACCAAACTTTGTGCCAGGTCCTGGGGATGGATGACAAAGGCCACTGCTCACCAGGATAGCACAGACTGAATGAGAACAGCTTCTCTCTGTCCTACATGTGGGTCCTGCCCTCACATCCCAAATAGGAGCAATTTCTAAATACCTAGAAATTCACATGTTCACCCTGCCTCTGATACAGACACCATGTCTTAGAAAGTGGCTTATTATGATGGAGAGAATGGAGCAGACAGTTATTTGTTGAAATAAGAAAAACAGACCCACAAGGAGAGCTAGAAGGAGAAAGCAGCAGATGAAGACCAGTCAAGAGACAACCTGGCATCACTGTACAAAACGTGGGTTCTGAATGCAGATTTTCCTAGGTACAGCTCCCCACTTTACTACTCTCTCAGCATGTGACCCTGGGGAAGTTATTTTACCAGCCTGGCTCTAAATTCCTTCATCTGTTTTAGGTGAGGTTTAATAGGATTTTCTCTAAGGATTGTCAGTGTTTATAGGTTTACTTTGGGGGACTCTGTTGGAGAAGGAAATTGAAGCAGGACTTAAAGGAAAGTTAATGGTTAAAAAAAAATTTCCTCCTAAAGAATTTAGTGAAGGGAATTCCCTGGTGTTCTGGTGGTTAGGACTTGTTGCTTTCACTGCCAAGGGCCTGGGTTCAATCCCTGGTTGGGGAAATAGCATCCCAAAAGTGGTGTGGTACAGCCAAAAGGAAAAAAAAAAAAAAAAATCAATGAGCCCAGGAATCATGTGACAATGTCAAGTTCTCTTGGCATCTTCAGAAAGCTAATTACTTGCTACATATCCATTGTCTCATTATTTTAAAAATTTCTCAAAGGATATCATAGCAACCTTAATGGATATTTTAGAAGAGAAAATTGGATATTAAGAAGAGAAAAAAGATAATCACTCACTACCCCTCCACATTATTGAAGTAGTTGTCTTTGCTACTTCTGAGTAATTAAGTCCCCTTAGTAAATGAAGGATTTACAATCTTAGAAACTGTAGGATCTAGAGCTGTCATGGTACCCTGGAATACTGCCTGATGTATTTTGGTTGACAAGTCTGCATTCCTCTTCTGGATTATTGTTACAGGAGACACTTGGGAGACCTCTGATGTGGTTGTCACCTAACAATTTTTCCTTCCCATGGGGTTGATAGAATGTGGTTGTAAAGTCCACCAAGATTCAGAGGTCCTTTCTTGAGACAAGCTCAGGAATCTACAGTGAGTGAAAAGAACATGTAGGATTTCCAGAGCAGGAACTTATAGCCCCTTTCTGGATAGCGTGCTTGTTGGCTTTATAAGATTCTATAGAAATCAGGAGAAACTTGTCTACTACAGTCTCAACTTAGATTTCAGTAGTTCTGGTTGTCTGCCCAGAGGGCTTAGTCTGTGGTGCCTCCACTGACTTTGGCACAATTCTGTGTGTCCTGAGTGGGCCACACCAGCTTATAACCCCAGGCTGTTTGCACAACTGATGGACCTCACCTTTCAGGGCACTGCATCTGACAGGAAATAAAGGGAGAGCACAACCTTTCAGACAAATTCCATTTCCAGGTATCATATTTTCATCTCATTGTGGTTGGAAGGAATGAAATCATGGACGCACTAAGAAGCAGGCCCTTGCTTAGAACAATTGTCACCTTATTGGTTTTCCCAGCCTGTAGAACAGTGGCTTAGCACTCAGTAAATGTCTGCTGAGTCTGCTTCCAGAAAGGTCCATGTCTGAACCATCTGGGAGAGATGTGAAGACACTATCCTCCCAACTCTTTACTGTTGGCATTTAGAATTTGTTAAAACCAAACAAAAGAGCCATATATATTTTTTGGTGTGTGAGGGGGAAGTTTTACTTTTTGTTCTTTATCTTCTTTTGATGTTCCTTAGCTCAGCCTCTTCTCACACACTGAGTCTCAGTGTCCATGGAATTGGACTAACAGGCCTCCTGTACCATTTGAGGATGAATGTCTGATGCCTTTTGATTGTTAAGCGTTCTGAGTGTTTCCAACCTTGAGTGAGGCAATGACAGATGGGTTGAAAAGAAGGCACAGTCTTTCCTCTGAAGGAGTGTCTAATCTCACTGAGATAAGATAGAGAACACCACAACAGATCTTGGAAATCACAACCACCTAAAGGGCTAATATTTAAATTGCTTCCTAAGGATTACCCATTCCTAAGGACCCTATTAGCTCAAGTCCTCTTCACAACACATCAAAAGGCTAAGTATTAGGCTGGTGCAAACATTGTGGTTTTTGCTTTGTTGAAATTTGCTGTTTGATATTGGAATACATTCTTAAATAAGTGCAGTATTGTTACATGTCATTTTAATGTGCATTTCTCACTTCATGTTTTTTGCTAATGACTTATCACTTGCTGTTTATTTTATATTTATTTTAGAGTATGGTAATGATGTTAGACAAAAAGCAGATTTGAGCAATTTTCTTTTGAGTTCAAAATGGGTCGTAAAGTAGCAGAGACAACTCGCAAAATCAACAACGCAGTTGGTCCAGGAACTGTTAAGAATGTACAGTGCAGTGGTGGTTCAAGAAGTTTTGCAAAGAATATGAGAGCTTTGAAGATGAGGAGCACAGTGGCCGGCCGTCAAAAATTGATAACAACCAATTGAGAGCAATCACTGAAGCTGGTCCTCTAATATCTACATAAGAAGTTGTTGAAGAACTCAACGTCGACCATTCTATGGTCATTGGGCATTTGAAGCAAATTGGAAAGGTGAAAAAGTTCGATATGTCAGTGCCTCATGAGCTGACTACAAATCAAAAAGCTACCATTTTGAAGTGTCGTATTCTTTTATTCTATGCAACAACAATGAACCATTTCTAGATCGAGTTGTGACGTGTGCTGAAAAGTGGGTTTTATATATAACAACCAGTGATGACCAACTCAGTTGCTGGACTGAGAAGAAGCTCCAAAGAGCTTCCAAAAGCCAAATTCACACCAAAGATAAGGTTATGGTCACTGTTTGGTGGTCTGCTGCCCTTCTGATCCACTACAGCTTTCTGAATCCCTGTGAAACCATTATATCTGAGAAGTATATGAAATATACTTCAGGTTGATGCAATAGACCGAAAACTGCAATGCCTGCAGCTGGCATTAGTTGATAGAAAGGGCCCAATTCTTCCCCACAACAACAGGCAACCGCATGTTGCACAACCAACACTTCAAAAGTTGAATGAATTGGGCTACAGAGTTTTGTCTCATCCACCATATTCATCTGTGAAAGTGTTAGTCACTCAGTCCTGTCAGACTCTTTGTGACCCCATAAACTGTAGCACACCAGGCTCCTCTGTCCATGGAATTCTCCAGGAAAGAATACTGGAGTGGATAGCCATTCTCTTCTCCAGGGGATCTTCCTGACCCAGGGATTGAACCTGGGTCTCCTGCATTGCAGGCAGATTCTTTACCATCTGAGCCACCAGAGAAGCCCTATATTCATCTGACCACTTGACAATTGACTACCACTTCTTCAAGTATCTTGACAACTTTTTGCAGGCAAAATGCTTCCGCAACCAGCAGGAGGCAGAAAATGCTTTCCAAGAGTTCCGTGAATACCAAAGCATGGATTTTTATGCTACAGGAATAAGCAAATTTATTTCTAGTTGGCAAAAATATGTTGATTGTAGTGGTTCCTATTTTGATTAATAAACATGTGTTTGAGCCTAGTTATAATGATTTAAAGTTCACAGTCCAAAACCTCAATTACTTTTGCACCAACCTAATACTATTATTATCATCACCAATCCCATTTTACAGATGAAAGTCAAGGTAAAAATCCATTAAAGAAATTTAACCAAGGCCATAGAACGGGCAAGTGAGAAGAGCTGGGGTTCAAACCTAAACATCCGGACTTGAGAGCTAGCACTCTCAGAGCTCCCTACATAGTGTTCAAAGCAGCGTGTGCAGTTGGGAGGTTGGATCAAGAGGCTGTCAGGGTTGGAGGGTCCTCAGAGTGCACAAGTCAGTGAGGGCTGGAGCCCTCAGACATGCCCTCTCCAGATGTCTATACCTTATCTGCTGGGCTGAGCCAGGACAAGTTTGCCTGTTTTCTGGGAACCCTGCAAGCATGCCTGAGAACAGATCTCCGAGTCCTTTCTCTCCCAGGCTTTCATGGCACACAATCATGGCTTTCATAAGGCATAGGCGGTGGGACATCAAGGTGGACTTTGGCTTTGTGTGGAGGCTTGGCAAAGCCTGAGGGGGAGGAATGGCTGCATTTGAATAGTCACACTTGATGCTCAGATGGCCGCTGGCCAAAACAGGGATGTCACCACACCCAGTGTCACTTTATCCTGATCATGAGTCAGATGGAATGGCTGTCCCTTATGTAATAGTCAAAGCTATATATATATATTTTTTTACAGTTATGGTAAGGGGACTGAGGTTCTTATTAACTATATTTGAACCTTGGAAAACCTGAAGCCCAATCCCCTTGGCTTTATTTATTTATTAATATTTATTTTTATTTATCTGACTGTGCCAGGTCTTAGTTGTGGCATGCAAACTCTTAGTTGTAGCATAAGGGGTTTAGTTCCCTGACCAGGGATCGAACCCTGGCCCCCTGTATTGGGAGCCTGGAATCTTAGCCACTGGATCACTGGGGAAGTCCCTCCTCTTGGCTTTACAACTCTAGTATATGAGAGCTGCAGCTTCCTTGGTGGCTCAGATGGTAAACAATCTGCCTGCCAAGCAGGATACTCAGGTTTGATCCCTGGGTCAAGAAGATCCCCTGGAGAAGGAAATGGCAACCCACTCCAGTATTCTTGCCTGGAGAATCCCATGGACAGAGGAGCCTGTCGGGCCACAGTCCATGGAGTCATAAAAGAGTTGAACATGACTTAGTGACTAACCAGGGACAACAACATACGAGAGCTGCAAGGGACTGTGGAAATAGTCTGACCTAATCTCCTGAGTCTTTGAAGGGGAAATGGCATGCTGAAGGTCACACGTGGGATTTGGTGGCAGAGTCAGGTCAGGTCCCCACTGTGAGAAGGGATCCTGTGATGGTAGCTGGTTCAAGTGGTTGGTTTACGTGGTTTGTTTTCCAGACTATGTTTCATTCATTTTTCCAAGTATTTATTGAGACTTCTCTGTACCTGGCTCTGACCTCAGAGAGTTTATATTCTACTGAGGGAGCAGACAAAACAATAAACACAAAAATGGAAAATGAGGCAAAAGACTCAAATATATGTGCCAAGAAGGAAACAGGATAATGGGAGGGCCTGGCACTGAAGAGGGTGTTTTTGATTCCAGTCTTCCCAGCTGGTTAGGATGATCTTGGCCATGAATGTTATCCAAGTTGACACGCTGCCCACCCTTTGCACCTGGAAAGTGTGCCTTCGTGGGGCCCTCAGCTTTGGGGTAGGTCCTGTCCCCTGCAGTGCACAGAAGGGTTGGGGCGGAGGACACGTCCTCTGAAGGCGTATATTTTCCATATATGGGAGGCCACAGTCTGGGAGGCAGTTGTCTGGCCCCACGCCCAGGGGTGCAGGTGTTTCTGTCCTCTGACAGAAGCCCTAGACACTAAAGCACTAAAGCATGGGCACACCCTCAGCAAGGGAGGGTGTTGATTAAGTGCTAAATCCCCAGGGCTGGCAGGGCGTGAGCAAGCAAGGCACAACGGGGATCAGTGGAGCTGGGCGGTAACACCCTTCAGCCTCTTTATGTGGCATTTGTAGGGAGCCCATCACCTACTTTCACTTATACCCTTATTTCTCCTTTTCTTTTCAGCTGTGCCATGTGGGATCTTAGCTCCCTGACTAGGAATTGAACCTGTGCATTCTGCGGTGGAAGTGTGCAGCCTTAACCTTTGGACTGCCAGGGAAGTCCTACACTTAGTTCTTTGTTCAGTTCCTCACTCTTACAAGCATTCCCTCACTGACACTTCCTCACTGATACTCTCCTTCCTTTCATCCAACCCCCCAATCACTTGATCATTCCTTCATTCATCCATTTCTCAATCTCTTGTTTATGTTTATTAACTCAGACACCTTGGTACACTCACTGGGTTTCACTCACTTCTTCACTCCAATCAACTAACATTTCCTAAACACGTCCCCATGCCGGGCTCAACTAGAATTAACCCTGGAGGGGGTCAGGAGGCCCCAGTTACCTTATGGTTAAGGAGTTTAGGGTAAGAAGACAGCAGTTTCATAAATGCCAAAACAAGATGTGAGGTGACAGCCATACACCCAGAGGCAGAGATGAATGGCTGAGGGGGTTCAACCAGCTGGTGCCTCTGGTGTCTCCCAGGCCTCTGTGCTGCCTCTTCCCTTGTGTGGCTGCAAGTGACCAGGTACATGCATTCTCACCAAGGCATTAGGACCTCAGAACTCATTAGGAATAGTGTTAGTGTTAATTGCATCCAACTCTTGGTGATCCTATGGACTGTAGTCTGCCAGGCTCCTCTGTCCATGGGATTCTCCAGGCCAGAATACTGGAGGGGACAATATGGAAAGAATGAGTGGGGCTGTGAGCCAATATGACTTTATTCTGGGGGATTTCCCTGGTGGTCCAGTGGTAAGACTCTGCACTCCCAAGCAGGGGAGTGGGCCTGGGTTTGTTCCCTTGTCAGAGAACTAGATTTTGCAGGGCCTCACAGCATGGCCAGAAAGTTAAAAAAAAAGACAAAAAGACTTTAGTTTTGGATGCTGGAAATGGAATTTCATTTAAATTTTACACATCATGGAGTACTCTTCTTTTGAGCCTCTCCTATCCCCAACGAATCAAACCTGCAAAAACCTTCGCAGCTATGGGCCGTACACAACCAGGCTGAAGGCAGCCTCTGGCCAGTGGCCTATAGTTTGCCATTTAAACTGCTCCCCCAAATAAATGAATAGTGGACAATTTCCAGGTGTCAACAGCAGAAATAGTTTGTATAGTCCTTCTCTGGTGACTGAGAGATGAGGGCCCAGCAAGGGCCTAATCTTAGGCATAGGGAATATGACTTTGAACATCAAGGGCAAACATTCTCCAATCTCATTCATGTTCTGCCCACTTGAAAGGGATGCAAGAAAATGACTGAAAAATCGTGAATGCTGTCTATGACCTGGTATACACTGCTTCAAATATATTAAGGGTTGGTCTTCCCAAGGCTTGCCCAGGACTTGGCACATAACAGGAAGTCAGCAAATCTTTATCGAATGAATGGCACATGGTGGGCATGTCATGTATGTGAATAGAATGGGGAAGGCAAGGAGCCTTCCCTAATCAGTGGCAGCTCAGGTCAAGGTCAAGGCCAAGGCAGTGGGCAGAGCAGATAGCTCAGTTAGGCAGCTTGAACTAAGCCCAGTGGAGGGAAGGGTCTGTTCCTGTGACTCTGCCCTCTCTTGTCCTCAGAGCTGCCTTCAACTCAGCTGTGAGAAAGCACATTGCCTTAGCCGATGTGTCTGGAAAGAGACAACCTGGAGTTTGCAATGTTCTCTGCATATGTAAGCAGGTTTTAGTATGCATTAGTTGTGCAATTTGCCAGCAGGGCTGGATTGTTTAGGAGTGGGAAGAGAGGGAGAAGGATGGATACGGCATCTTCCAAAGCCTGTGCTTTGAAAATACAATAAACAAGTTTTTTCTATGAAAAAAAGATGGCTCATTTCCCCAGAAGTTTCTCTTTCCTTTTCTTTTTTGAGTACATGATTACTCACCGAAAATAAAATTTCTCAAGCATTAACAAAGGGCTGTGATAGGGGCTTTTATTTTGTTTTTCTTTGAGAGCGGTTTGTTAAGAGCAGGCTCCTTGTGCCCTCTGTGGAAACCCTCACCTACAGAGAAGGCTTGATTTTCAGCTATGACTTGAGAAAGCATGAAAGCAGCTAATTTGCTGAAAAAACCCAGATGTACCCCTAGTCCAGTCACAGACTGGATGATCCAGAGTCACAGAATCTTGGATTATGGGCCTGTTCATGGATGGCAAATACATGGCACACCTGCCTCCTTTTCCTACTCCTGGGCCCGTGATAGACATTACTAATCAATCCCATCATTCCATCCCATTGAGCCTGGTGGCTGGCCTCGCTTTGCTCTTAAACTATCCCTGTGAATGATTAAGTCAGTGTATGAGGAGTCCCACTCCTGCCACCTGGGTGGGGAAAGAGTATGGGCTTGGAAGAGAGTCAGACCCAAATCTTCTAATCAAAATCTTGAAATGTACTTGCTGCGTAGTATTTAGCTAATTACTTAGCCTCTCTGGGTCACAGTTCCTCCATCTAACATGGAAGTAATTACATCTGTTCACAGTCCTCCCAGAAGCTGGTCTGTATATAAGACCCTGGCACTGGGCCTGACACCTGCTACTCATGACACAAAATTAGCTCCTTCCCCTCCAAGCTGAGCAGAGTGGAAAGTGGACCTGTCCCAACAATCCAGTCAATACACAGGTTCCCTTGAGCCTCTCCATCCAGGGCACATGAGTCTCCAATTGCACATGTCCAGTGATGGCACTGGCAAGTCTGCCTCTCCTGCCTTTGGAAAGTTCCAGTTTCCTCCAAAGCCCTTATATCCTTGGCATGTGTTTGGGAAGAAGGGGCTGCTATTCAGAAAGGGCGGTTGCCTTGCACAGACCTCATGTTAGCTGCCATTAAAGGAAAAAAAAATTAATTTAATTTTGTTTTATTTTTTTGGCCCACATCACTGTGGGTCTAGTTCCCCAACCAGGGATTGAACTTGTGCCTCCTGAATTGGAAGCACAGAGTCTTAACCACTGGGCCACCAGGGAAGTCCCCTTAGCTGCCATTTATTCTGCATGTACTGTACACCAGGCCCTGGTCTATGTCCTGCACATCAGCAGTCCACAGTTGGGGCTGATTTTGACCCCGGGGGACATTTGACAATGTCTGGAGGCATTTTTTTGTTGCCACAACCGGGTGGTGGGTGCTCCTGGCATCTAGTAGGTAGAAGCCAAGGATGCTGCTAAACACCCTGTGATGCACAGGACAGTCCCCACAACAAAAAGTTACCTAGCTCCAAATGTCAGCAGTGCCGAGGTTGAGAAATCCTTCTGTGTGTGAATATCTCATTCACTTTCCTAACAGGTCTGTGTGAAAGGTGCTCTTACCGAGTCCTTGCAAGTTTGAGCCACATGGACAAGGTCCCTGTGCCATTAAGGACTGTCCATGATCCCACATTTCTCTATACAACCCTCCTTGTCCCTGACTGTACCCCGCTTTTCTCTCTCTTGCCCTTCTATTTTATTTTTCCTCTCTTATTTTTCCTTCTTGCTGAATTCTGTCAGTGTGTGTGTGTGTGTGTGTGTATGTGTGCTGCAGACCCTGGTAGCCTTGGGAATCAGTTACCCTTGCTCCCGGATCCCAAAGCTATAGCGTCTGTGTTAAAATGTCTGCAGTGCAGGCTGGGCCACTCCTTTTTTCACCCAGGCAGGGCTGGGGCTCCAGGATTAATTTCTCTTGTTGGAGAAATGCTGAATCAAAGAAGCAAGCCAGGTTCATTACTGAACTTGCTTTGGTCACCAGAAACAAAAATGGCTTTTCTCCAGGGACCTCAGGGAACTTAGGCAGGCCTGGGATCTGAGACTGCAGGCCTCACAGGGCACCAAGAGCTGCTGTTTTCTGGTGTAACTTCAGGATACAGTTACTGGGGCCGTGGAGAGGGACTCGAGTCAACTTCTCCTTTACCCTGGCCTACTCCCTTTATCCTTCAGGTCTCTGCCTGAAGGTCACAGCCTCAGGGAAGCCTTTTAATAGGCTATTTAATAGGCTATTTAATAGGGAAGCCTATTAAAAGGCTTCCCTGACCATGCTGAGTCTCTTCACTCCCCATCCTTCAACCTCACAGCACTTTGCACATCTGCAACCATGTAATCAGGTATTTATAGTATTTTGATTAGTATCTGTCTTTCCTGCTGGTCTGGAGTGTCCGTGAGCATAGGGACCATATCTGTCTGGTCCACTATATTGCCTGTGCCCGGTGCATGTGGGGACCCAACTGCTGTTTCACTGGCTGCTTCACCGGTGGACCATGAGGCACTTGGGCGACCAGATCAGGTAAGGATGCGGCTTAGAGAAAAAGCTGAAAGGTACCAACAGAAGATGGTGGAAACAAGACCGTGCCTCAGTCTCCACCCTGGTCTCCTCCTTTGTCCAGTCTTTTTTCCTGACTTTCCTCCTATGGGTTCCCCTTGGAGTTACAGTTGAGAGGCTGCGCTGAGCAAGTACAATTGCCCCAGGGGCCCCCTGGATACAAGCCCAAAGCCATACTCCTTCCCTACTTCCACAATTGTCATTGCTTCTCAATGAAGCACAGGGACTTTTGGAAGCCTCTGCACTTCCAGGCAGGCTCTGACAGAGCATCCTTCTGAAGCATGCTGCCAGTGAACGGCACGCTCCACACAGGCCAGCCCCGGGGCACGGGCATGGGGACCTGACCCAACATTAATCACACTGTGAACATTTATTGAGCCATTTACCTCTGCCAAACCCTGGCCATTAGCTCATGTACACGCATCACCTCATTTTATCCTCACAGCAATCTTAAGAGGTTAAAAAAGAAAAAGAAAAAAAGAATCACTACACCAGTTCCATTTTACAGGTGGAAAAACAGAGGCCCAGAGAGATTAAGTAACTTGCCTGATGTTACGCTGGTCAGTAAGAAGCAGAATGAGAGCTGATTGACCCCCAAAGCCCTTACTTTCATTCTCTCACTATACTACTTCTTCCTAAAGTGCCAAGAAGCTCTTTGTTAATAAGCTCTTAGAGAACTCTACCTGACATTACTGGGCCAGAGAAAGCTTTGCAGTAGCCAGAAAGGAAACAGGACTCTTGTGTAAAAGAGGGAAGACCAGAGGAACCACAACCATGACCATTATTATAGGAACAGTTCTTTGGGTGCCATTTACCTTTTGAGTGTGCTATTCACTAACAGAGCTACAGAATCCTCAGGTCTGTTTGATTATTCCACCTAGAAGATGAGAAAACTGGGACCTAGAGAGGCAAAATGCTTGCCCCAGGGCCATGTGGCTGGATGGGAGGGAGCCGTTGGATCAGATTCTTAGGCCTAACTGGTGACACAGTTGCACGTCAGGTGGTGGCAGCATGAGTGCTGTGCTAGAACTGCTACTGCAGCCTGGACTACATGGCTCAAGGGTGAGGCATTAAATGATGTAGTAAAAGGACTTTCAATTTGGTCTTAAACTGCAATTAGTTTATTTTATTTCAGGAAAAGACATTGACTCTTATGGAATCACCTCTTTCTGCCAATTTTCTTACATATAAAATGAGACAAGATCACTCTCATGTCGGCCAGGAGTTGTGAAAAATATACCTTAAGGAATTCAGATTGGAAGGGTCACATAGATCTTGGAAGATGTCTGGCTCATTGCCTGGTTTAAACCAGGGGTTCTCCTCAATCACACCAAATGATGCTATGTTCTAAACCAGGGGTCCCCAGCCTCCAGAATCTAATGCCTGATGATCTGAGATGAAGCTGATGTAATAATAATAGAAATAAAGTGCATAATAAAAGTAATGCGCTTGAAGCATCCTGAAACTATCCCACCTGCCTCCCGTCTCCCAGGTCTGTGAAAAACTGTCTTCCATGAAACCGGTCCCTGGTGCCCAAAAGGTTGGGGACTGCTGTTCAAAACGCTCTGCTCGGAGGCAAGCAGGTAAAAGCAATGGCAGCAGCTTGGTGGGTTATGGCTCATGCCTGCAAAGACCCTGGGTGGAAGGACCTACCCATTTTGCAGATGAGGACTTGAGGCTCGGTGGGGTAAGGTACTTAGTTCATTGTCACTTAGTCATTAGGAGGTAAAGCCATGGCATGAAGCTTTGAGAAGGACTCAGAGCCCTTCTATTCATACTAAGAGCCTTTCCTCTATAGGGAAACATAAAAACCACCCCAAATCTAACAGCAGTCTCCATAGGCTCCTTCAGCATTTTCAGCACTTGGTTTCTAACAATCTATGCAATGGGAGAGATTTCTCCTTGGCCCTCATGAGATCCTTCCTGTGCTGATTTATGTTCCTTCCCTTTTGCAGACACACAAACACAAAACCAGTCTCTAAACCCACGTTTGGAAACATAAAGTCATCTCCTTATCCCCACAGCAACCCCGAAGCCCTTTCTTCTCCAGGCAGACCAAACCTGGTCTTAGCCCAGCTGTGAGAGCCGATCCTCAGGAGGGTGAACACATGGCTGCAGAGGCCGGGTCGAGGAGGCGGCCTGAGGGCAGTGATAAGGCTGTAAACAAGGAGACTGGCACAGGCAGGCAGGGGAGATTAGCCTAGCTGGCAGCGACCAGTGGAAAAAGGGGTAGCAGTTCACGGGTAGCAAACATGCCAGAAAAGAGAAGGTGCTGAGAAATGAGTCCTGTCTTTGAACCAGGGGAACGCCCGGGAACAAACAAGGAAGACAGAGAAAGACTAACATGGAGCAGGTGGTAGAGAATAAATATATAGTGGTTAACTTTGGATTCCCCAGTGGACGCTGAGGGCCTATGATATGCAAGTTTGGACATCACTGTGAGATAATTTATTTAAAAGTCACAGGATAGGATCTTACACATCATCAGCTCTTAGAAAGTAGTAAGCATTCTTAAAGAAGCATTGTAGTTTAAAATTCAGGAGAGATGATAGGTTTAGAATGTCACCTTTTTGCAACCCCCAACAAGTGGTCATGAATGGCTCCTCATGAATGGAGGAGGGGAGTGTGTCGACACTGCATAGCCCTAACCAGTAATACCCAGAATGTGGAAAATGGAACAAGACAAATGACTTGGCTCTTTTGTACATGTCCATAGCAAAGGATAAATAAGAGAGAGAGAGAGAGAGAGAGAGAGAGAGAGGATGAAAGCAAGAGGACCTGTAGAATAAAAGAAATCTAACAGACACATCAACCCAATGCAAGGAGTTTACATCATTTAGATGCCATTGAAACAAACCATCTTGTAAAAAAAAAAACATGTATAAAGCAAATATAGAAATTGGAACATGGGCTGAATAATGCTTTAAAGAACTTATTGTGATAATGGGATTGTGCTTGTGTTAAACTTCTAGGGAAAAATACTGATATTTTAAAAGAGACGCTGAGATGTGTACGGATGAAATAATAAGATATCTGAGTTTTGCTTTAAAACAATTGATGAGGGAGAAGGCTCATGAGTGGGGATACGACTGAAATAAGATTGATCCAGGAGTAGATAATTGCTGAAACAGGGTGATATATACAGGAGGGTTCATTGTGTTCTTTTTTTAACTTTTGTATATTTTTGAAATTTCCTGTTACAGAAAAGTTCCAAAAATTTACAGGAGAGTGATTTAAGAGAAATCTAGCAACTAACTACTAAGAAATTTTGACTGCTAACATTTTTGATAGTAATAAAAATGGAAGCCAAACATTTTATATCCATTTTACATCTTTTGATTTTCCCAACAACTTTGTGAGGTAGGGGTTCGTCCTATTTTCTTGATGGAAACTGAATGAAGCTTAGAGCGGCTCCTGACTTGTCTGAAGTCTCACTGCGATGGGGGAGAGGTGTCTGGGTCTAAGGCTGGAGGGGTTTCCCCTACGTGACACTGCTTTTCTAGGTGGCTCCTAACTGCTCTTTACCCGGGGATCTGGCAAAGCAGAGGGTGGCAGAGGCCCTCTGGTTCTACTCTGGGTCTTTTTTTGTTTGTTTGTTTTCAGATGTCTGCCAGGGAAGTTCTGCTAAGGCATTAACTGATAATGTATGAGCACAGTTTAAGAGGCTGTCTTCACCCAAGGGGTGTGCTCTTGACAATTTAATACAGATATCTCAAGCACCTGTTATGTTCCATAGATGGTACTTTGGGACAGATAATGAAGACATCATATAGAACAGTTTGAGGGGCCAAGTGTCCATTTAATGAAGCCTCCCCACCTTTCACCCATGATTCTTTGTAGCCAGTTTGGCCAGTTCAAGAGAGCTCCAACAGCATCATTAGCAAGTAGGGATTTGCTGTGTGAACATTTTAAAGACAAAATAAATTTATATTGGGAGATACCAAAATAAGAATATAAACATAGGGTAAGCTTATTTCTGTAAATTACCTTAGATGGAGGATTAGCTAAGAATCTTAAACATACATTAGCACTGAGACTGTGTCCAGAGAAAAAAAAAGATCTTACTACTCAGTAAAAAGCACCTCTCATGGCCATCCTGAGTACCAGAAATTCGGGTAGGGAGACTTCTCCAAAAGGTGGAGACAAAGGGACATAGGAGATCTGGACTTAGAGTTAAAGCTCCCAGAGACTGCTTCATTCAGGATATTTCAGATATTGGATCAAAAGGAGAGTCAGCTTTATAGACTTCAGAATTCCCTAAGGTGCACAACAGCTCATCTTCCCAGGAGCCAGGGAAAAGATGCTTAGACTTGCCGTTATCAGCCTGGGATGGGATGGAGGAGGCCTGGGTGTGGGAATCGCACAATAAGGAATGATTTCAGTGACCTGCCTTCCCCTCTCTGTCTTACCTCTTGTTTTCTGGGTAATCAGAAGAGTGGAAGGGGATTGGTAGTTACTGGATTGGCAAAAGTTCCCTGAATGAACTTTTTGGCCAACCCGATATTTAAGTAAATCAGAGGCCTCTGTCTTTGTTTTTGATTCTTGAGGCAAAATATGCTATTAGAAAACTTATTGGGGTTTTGGAATGTCAACAGCAACAGAAATGAATAAAACTCCAATTCTGCCCCTAAGAAGTTTTCAATCTGGTGAACCTTTAAGATATATATGAGGTTCTTCCAGCACAGAGAACACAACTGTAGACAATCTGATGTGAACACGGGAAAAATGAATTCTGCAGAAGAGGAGTGGCAGAAGTTTCCTTGAACAAATAGTATGCATACAGGGCTTGGGGTATGGATGTATTTGTGACAAGCAATTGCACCAAAAATAAATTCTAGGAGGAGCAACATTTATTTATTTCATAGACATTATTCATTGCTCAGAATAATGCAGGCACTATGCTGGGTAGAAGGACAAAAAGCCAAGAGGTGGCCCAGTATCTACTGTGCTCATGAATGTTGAGGAGATCACGGCAACTTTTGTGTGTGTGCTCATGTGTGGGTTTCCCAGTGGCACTAGTGGTAAAGAACCCGCCTGCCAATGCAGGAGACGTAAGAGACTTAAATTTGACCCATAGGTCAGGAAGATCCCCTGGAGGAGGGCATGGAAACCCACTCCGGTATTCTTGCCTGGAGAATCCCATGGACAGAGAAGCCTGACAGGCTACAGTCCAGAAGGTTGCAAAGAGTTGGACACGACTGAAGTGACTTAGCATGCAGGTCTGCGTGGTCATGTGTGCACGTATAGGGGAGAAGCGGGGAGGCTGGAAGACTATAGTCAGATCAGGGAGCGTCTGGAATGCCCTTAACTATTTAGGAGAGAGAGCATAGGTCTGCCCTCAAATCCTGGGTCTTTCCAGCTTTAAGGCTTTGAAAAAGTTTCCAAATTTTTCTGTCCCGTAGTTTGGGCTGTTTGGTAAAATGGGCATATGAACACCTACTCTGAAGAGTTGTGAGAACAGACATAATGTCTGTACATCATCTCTTATAGTTTCTTCTTTCTTTTCTTT
The DNA here is from genome assembly GCF_027580195.1 of Bos mutus. Lineage (NCBI taxonomy): Eukaryota > Metazoa > Chordata > Mammalia > Artiodactyla > Bovidae > Bos > Bos mutus. The sequence continues at coordinate 96,944,692 of NC_091623.1, read as the reverse complement.
TTTTCTTGAGAGTTATATCTTATTTGGCAAACGTTTTTAGGGCTGAAGCAGCATCTCAAGTAACCCTGAGAGAACTGCTCCGAGGAGGCAAGGGAAGAAGTTTTATAGTTTCTGATTTTCAGTGGCCACTTAATTAATGGCAGTATTACTGCCTCTGAAGACTGTAGGGAACCACTGGTGGTCTGGGGAGGAGAAGCAGCATATCAGATTTGGGTTTTCAAGAGTATGAAGGCCACAATGGGGAGAATGAAGCTAACGAATGCCCTCTTCTCTGCGTCCGTAGCACCTCACACATGTCTTAGTTCTGCATGTAATTACTCTGGACTTCTGCTTTCTAAACTATATTGCCTCCCATCTTTATAGATTTTTGCCATATCTACTTCCCACCTGTACCTTGTTAACTTACTGTTCTTTAAAAAAAAAAGCTTTAAAATTTTAATAAAGCAAAAATTTTTCATAGACTTCTGTGAACATAAAACTGGCATCTCTTACAGAGGATAACCATCCAACAACATGATACAAACATGCAGTGTTATGAAGTTCAGACATGGGCAACTGGTGGCTGAAGCCCTGAGTCTGATACCTTGTTCTCTCTTCCTGATGCAAGGAGATTAGCACCCTAGTACAGGGTGTTCCAGAAAGACCAGCACTGAACTGAGACTTTCTGATATCACCAAAAGGCTTGAGGAAAACTGGGAAGGGAATACCCATCTCTATGACAGTTCTTGGTTGTAAAATTCCAAGTATCTTCGTGACTGAAGTCAGTGCAGGTGCCAACAGGGTCCTCATCTCATTTCAGGAAGTTCTAAGTCCACTACAGTCATTTATGTTTTATATCCCTGCTAGACTGTGAATTCCTTGGGGACAAAAACTTACTCCTGCTGCCTTCAGTGCCATGAATAAAACATGGGCACAGTTGGTAGTTCATAAAGGAACAAAGTGCTATTAAATGAAGACCTTCTTGAGGTGCAGAAGGCTTAGGGCAAATTCTTTACTGAGGGGTGGGCAGGGAAGAGAATACTGGAAGGCCTTGGAGTCTACAGGGAGTCGAATGAAGATATGCAAGAAAAGGGAGGCTAAAGACTTTCAAGATAATCAACATTGATGTAATGGTTTTGCCTGATGACATCTTTGCTGATGGCATAGTGGAGTGACAAGAGTCTATGAGCCAGAGTCACATGATTCTAGGGTCAGTACCGACTCTTACTGTTCACTAATTACATGAACTTTGGCCAAACCATTTTTCTTTTGGGGCCTTAATTACTTTGCTATAAAGTGGTAAGAATACCTCTCCTACAAAGGCTCTTACCATATTTTAGAATGTAGGGCAGCACTCAGGAGACTGGCAACAAAGAAAACCCCTCCCTCCTCCTGTGCTTCCTTCCTTCTTTCCCTCCCTCCTTCTCTCCTCCCCTCCCTCCCTCCTTCCTATCCTTTTACTTTCAATAAACGTTTGAGATTATTATTGCTGTTCTTATTGTTTTGGTATAGAATACCTAGGACTTGCTATGGTTACTAGTACACTGTAAGCACTCAACAGATGTCTATTGGCTGGAAGAGTTACAATGACCTGTGGTCTTATAGAAAACAATTCCTCCTTCCGTCTTCCCTCTCTATGTATATGTCACTACGATCTGCCCAGATGTTTAAGTCAAATGTCTTGATTCCTTGATTTACTGAGAACCTACTAGGGACTATGTACCATAAATGGTGCTGAGGTGTGGAAGGAAGGAGGGGCTTGAGAAGCCAGATCCAGTCACAGCTCTGAAGGATATTAGAGACAAAGGAAATAGGAGACCTTGTCACTGGCTCAACTTGCTTCTCATCTTTAGATATAGCTCTTAGGTGGGACATTTTACAAGGGTGTTTTTGACAATATCTGGGCAAACATAGAAATACTGATAATCCAGCGCCATCTGAATCTAGAAAAGGCTATCAGTACTGTGCAGTGATTCCTTGGGGACAGGATATGCCAAAGCTACACTTTGGAATTCTCACCATTTGTGAAAATTAAGAAAAAATACTGTTGGATTGATCAACAAGTTCAGTTGGGGTTTTTCGTAAGATGGTACAGAAACCTGAATGAACTTTTTGGCCACCCAATACCTGGGCTTCTCAGGTGGCACTAGGGGTAAAGAATCCACCTGCCACTGCAGGAGATGCAAGAGATGCAGGTTCAATTTCTGGGTGAGGAAGATCCCCTGGAGGAGGGTATGGAAACCCACTCCAGTATTCTTGCCTGGAAAATTCCATGGACAGAGGAGCCTGGCAGGTTACAGTCCAAGGAGTTGCAAAGAGTCAGAGACAACTGAGAGCAGTGTTAGTTATTCGTTAATACTTGTTTGGAATCCCGCTAGGATTCTCTACTTTGGTCTAGCCTCTCTGTCTATGAGGTAAATTGACCAGGAAAAAGAATTTAAAAAGCACATGGAAAGTGACTCTTGGCTAAATCCTTTGGAAAGCTAACTTGTAGCTGAGTGAGCTAGCCTAGGTCTACCTAGCCTAGCTAGCCTAGGATGTGGGCTGTTCTTCCTATACCTATGTCTGTACAGAAAGAATCGTTTCAGAAAATTCTGCTGGTCTTTCACTTAAGTGTGTCACTAGGTCCCCATGTTGGAGAGTGTGTGTGTGTGTGTGTGTATAGGGAGTGTTGAACTTTGGGCACAAACTGCGTGTGTACTTGTAAAAAAGTATTTGGAATGTGTGTATAGGAAGTGAAGGAAATTCATGATTTTTAATGAAGGAAGAGTGTATAAGCAGGGGAGAGTGTAACTGTATGTGTGTGCAGTATGTATGTGATGCAAGTGGTGGGCAGAATGACATCCACAGCCAGCCCTCTAGAGATGCAGACAGTGGCATAAAGTCTGAAGTGCTGTTGGAAGTGATTGTTTTCCTTTTAGATCAGCTCACAGGTCTTTGAGGAGCCCTTGACTTTCTCCTCCTCCTTGTCTTGTTAAAAACGGATTAGAGTCCAATTAAGTCATTTAATCCCAAGGTAGAGAATCATGTTTAAAAACAAGATTTACAGCTTAAAAAAATTGCAAGTTGAGGTTTGTCCTTTCAAGTTGCCACCTGCATGGTTCCAAAGAGTGTTTATAGCAGAATACCCGACATGCAGTTCTTAATTACTTTGCCTCATACCTCTGGTCCTTCATATTTTAAAGCATCCTTCAACCTAAATAGCCTCATGCTATTAGAAGTATGTCTGTGCGGCCGGGTGGTCAGGATTGCCTTTTGGCTTATCTCCCTACAATAGGCAATTCAGGGGCCAGGCTTAATAATAACAGTGGTAATAATAATAATAATAGTATTAAGAGCTAATGCTTATTGGGTACTCAGTATGTGCCAGGCATGGCACTAAGCACTTTATATATATTATCTTATTAAATGTGTCATAGGAAAACACCACAACTGGCTTCATGAGTGTGTGACATGTGTAGTCACATGGGGCTCTCTGCTCCAAAGGGCCCTTCACTTGGTTTGATGCTCTGCTGTTGCCATCTTGAAATTCTTAAACATTTTTGACCTGCATTTTCACTTTTCATTGAGCCTTGTAAAGTATATAGCTAGTCCTGAAAACACCCAATAACCCATAGTTTCTCTTTTTTTCTTTTCCTTCCCTTCCATGTGATGTCTGACACATTGCCAGAGGATGAAACAGTGAATGTCAGACTGTGATCCCAGAAAACATGCTATTACTGTTCAGGAGGGATCTTCTCTAAGGGGCAGGAACCATGCCATGGCTCTTAGCATGGGAAAGCAACCCCCTGCCTCTAAAGCTCAGTCTTTTCATTTGTAAAGCAGGGGTAACAATAATAATAATACCTAGCTCATAGGCTGTTTCAAGGGTGAAATGAGATCATGTAAAGACAGCTCTGACATATAATACATATGACATTAGTTATCATTAACGCGTCATAAGGGCTTAGCAGGTACTGAGTATCCAATATTGCCTGTGACATGGTGTGGACCAGTTGCCCAACTCCAGGGTGGCCTTCTCCCGGGGGTTTGTTCCCTACCTGTCCCACGGAGCTGGGCGAGGCATCCGCTTTCTCCACATGCTGGGTGATCACAGAGGGGTTGCTGGAGCTGATGAGCACTGGGGTGCTGATCTCCACCATGTGGCGCCCCGAGGGAGAATGCACCATCCTGTTGAGGGTGTTCAAGGCTGTTGTGATGGAGAACTGGCCGGGCCCCTTCCTCCTGGATCCCGGGCCCCTTCGGAGGGTGGGTGTGCTGGTTGCCTTGCCTCTGGAGGGCGAGGACACCAGGGACAGGTTTTTCGTGCGGGATGATGGACGGCCTTTGTTCTTCTCTAGGAGGTGTCTTGCGGTGAGGTTTGGCTGAAAAGATGAAAGATCCAATAAGAATTTAGTCATCCTGACCTCATGTGAGTAGCTATATCTTACCCAGGCTGGTCTGAAGCCAACTCCAATGCCACCACCTCAGGTGTCACTCCTTGGACAGTTTCCGTCTTTTATCCATAAGTCCCAATCCCTCTACTGTATCAATCAATTCTCACAACTCTCTTGCAACGTAGGTACAGCTCTACTGAGGGCTGAAGAATTTAAAACAAGCCATGATACTCTGCTCTGATTTGCCCATCTCTCTCAGCATCATCGCAGCTTCCTTTACCTGGAAGACCCTTCCCTTTTCTTCTAGCTCCCCCTGAGTGCCCCCTCCCCCAACCTTGACGCAACTGCTTGTCCTTCTCATTGTTCCTGCAGCCCCCATGCTTTCCCACTGTACACTGTAATCATTTACCTTCCTTTCCTTCACTGGACTGTTAGCTACCTGAGGGCAGGGTGTTCTCTGCTGTATCCCAGGGTGTGTGTTCCATAAGTGTTTGTGGAAGAATGGGTGGATATTTTGCTCAAGTTCACACATTTGATAAGTTTGACCAGAATGTACATCCATTCAGGACCCTGGATCATCTAAGGCTAAGGCCATCTTTTACTACTTCTTTTAAATACTTTGATCTCATCTCCATTCTCTCTTGTTCTATACCTCTTAGTGCTGGTACATCAGAAAAACAGACAACCCCCTTACCATGATTTGTGGTGTAAATATCTACCACTGTCTAGCAATTTAACCACTGTCTAGCAAGATTCCTGTAAGCCTAACACCAGCCGTTGCCATCAAGTTTCAGCCAGTTCTAGCACTAGCACCACCACTGACTGTACTGTATTTTTTGAATACTCTGCCTTTCAAGCAGCCCATGAGTTCATGTGCTTCAGAAATCAGAAGTATGCTGACAAAGGGGATGGTGTGAATAAACTTTCCAGGACAGTTAAAAGTATCTTCATCATGATGCTTGTCACCAGTTGCTCTCTAAAATTGCACATCTCATTCTAATTCTGAAACTCAACGATAGAGGGAAAAGGGAATTTGCTCATTTAAGAACTGTTTTTTCATTAACATTAATGAAAATGTTCAGATGATTAAGATGATTAAAAGAGTTGAGATAGAAAGTTTTAAAGAAGATGTAGTTTCTGCCTCCAGAAGCTTATACTGTTGGGGAAAAAAATCATCAAGTGGGAAAGGGGCATTATTACTTTAAAGACAAGAGAGTTGAGGCCCAAAAGGGTGATTTATACATGGTAGGCCAGCACATAAACAACTAAACAAGAAAATATCAGGCAGGGATTCCCTGGTGGTCCAGTGGCTAAAACTTCTTGCTCCCATTGCAGAGGGCATGGGTTTCATTCTTGGTAATATTATAGGAGCTATTCATAGATCCTATAAGCAGCAAACTAGAGTTTGCCTGCCAAAACTAAAGATCCATGTGTCACCACCAAGACCCAGCACAACCAAATGAATAAATAAGTAAAGTTCAGGCAGTAATAAATGCTCTGCTATGTCAGAGAGTGACAGGGGGAGGAAGCGACTTCAGATTTGGGGAGTTTGGTGAGGTGTCAAGGAAGACCTGCTGAGAAGGTGACATTCAAGCTAAGACATAGATGCCAAGAAGGAACCAGCCATGTGAAGATGGGGATAAAAACACACCAGGTAGCAGGGTAAGCTAGTGGAAAAATCCCCAAGAGGGGGTAAGCTCAGACTGTTTGAGAAAAAGACGTGAAAGAATCAGAAAGGAGAATGGTCTAGAGTGAGCGAGGAGCAGGTGGTAAAGAGGAGACCGCGGAGACAGGCAGGAGTTGGATCACACCAGGCTGGGAGGCTTCAGGTTTATTCTAAGTGTTACAGGAAGCCTTTGGCAGGATTGGGGTAGAAGGGTGACATGATCTGATTTATGCCTTTATTTAAACCTCATGCTATGGTTTGGCAGTTTCTTACTTAGCATCTGACCCAGCAGTCCCACTCCTAGGTAATTACCCAAGAGAAATGAAAACTTAGGCTCACTCAAAAACTGGCATGCAAGTGTTTATAGCTGCTTTAGTGTTAGCTGCCAAACAACTGGAAACAACAGCGATGTCTTTCAACTGGTGAGTGAGTAACTGACTCTGGCACATCCCTACCGTGGAATATGACTTGACAATAAAAATGGATGAGCTTCATATACACCCAACAACATGGGTGAACCTCAGAGGCGCTATGCTAAGTGCAGGGAGGCAGACTCTGGAGGCTACATTCTTTTCTATTCCATTTCTATGACCTTCTGGAAAAGGAAAACTGCAGGGGCAGAGCACAGATCAGTGGGGTGTCCGGGAGCAGGAGTCAGGGAAGGAGCTGACTTCAAAGGGGCAGTCTGCCTTCATATTTCTGGGGAGGTGTAGGAACTATTTTACATCTTGATGGTGGTGTGGTTATATTGTTTGCATGTATCACAAAAGCAGAAAGACCTATTAAGAGGCTACTCCATTACTTAGTTAGAAAATGACTGTGGCTTTGACTAGTAGATTGGAGACAAGTGGACAGATTTCAGGACCTTTCAGGAGGTAGATCCACAGGACTGGGAGTCTGACAGAAGCATGGGTCGGGGAGAGGAAGTGGTTATTCATCATGTCCCACTTTCTGATTTGTGTGCCTAGGTCAGCAGTAGAGCCATTTGCTGGATCAAGTAACATTTGCTGATGAGGAGCAATCATGATGCTTGGGAGACGATGGTTAAGTAGTCCCTTAAAAGAGCAAATTTTACTGTATGTAAATAAAAATAAATACATCAAAAGCTCATTCTGGCTGCTATTCAGAAGTGTCAGGCCAGAAGGAGAGCGATCAATTGGAAAATTACTGAAGTTACTTAGGGCAGTTCTAGTGGAAGCCTGGACCATGCCTCATGTCCCCCCAGAGCACGCCTCCTGCTACTGTTCCCCCAGGAAAAGGATAATATACCCTCTGAGCTGAATGACTAAAGTTCTTTCTGGTCATTCACAGCCACAATGAAATAAATATATTTTTTTCTGGTTCCATCTAATTTTTCTGTCCTTAAGTGAGCAACACTGTGAGTGTTTTCCATCAGCAACACAGACAAAGAGCCCCATGTGACTGTAGGTCTTCCCTGTCCTCTGCCAGTGTGATTAATAGCTTAGTTGGGGAAGGACTGCAGAGCTCTTCAATTTGCACTCACTCATTCGAAACAATATCCTTGAGGTTCACTGGGCTGAGTGAGGTTCACATGACCCAGGCAGGCCCCGCAGGAGGAGTCCTGACAAGAACTGGCATAAGCTCGGCATTTGTTTTAGCACCTTTATCCAGGTGCAATTCAATAAGTCAAATGATACATTAACAAGAAAAATCCCGTTGATGCCAAAAACGCCCCACCTTGCTGCTCCCAGAAGGAAGCTCTCCTTCCTTCCAGTTGTTCTGCATGGCCTTGGTGGTTCAAAACTTATTCAAAGAGTTCTCAGCAAGTGCTGGTCTTAATGAAATGACTGGAGTCAACATTTAAGTGCTGCTTTAAAAAGCTCAATTTGGATTTTAAGTAATTTTTGAAAACCAGGTTCCCAGATTAGAGCAACCACTTGATTATCTTTTCCCCTCCTAGCAATTAGAAGAACAGATGAAGCGATGGCTAGTTTGATGATGATTGTGAGGGTTCTTGTAATCGCTAATTTTAGAGGTGGAGTGGTGGGGAGAATATCCAAATGAATAATCATTAAATGTAGACGTTTTGGGAAAGAAGGGTATCAGAAATGGGTAATAAAATCAATGATGCCTTGTTTTCCCATACTGATGAAAAAGTTTCTTGAAATAATACAAGGGACTATGCAAGCTCTAATCTACAAAAATTTAAGCACCTCCTATGCATCCAGCTAGGGATTAGTTGAGGGGCTTCCCTGGTAGCTCAACTGGTAAAGAGTCCACCTACAATGCAGGAGACCCCAGTTCAATTCCTGGGTTGGGAAGTTCCCCTGGAGAAGGGATAGGCTACCACTCCAGTATTCTTGGGCTTCCCTGGTGGCTCAGATGGTAAAGAATCAGCCTGCGATGAGGGAGACCTGGGTTTTATCACTGGGTTGAGAAAATCCCCTGGAGGAGGGCATGGCAACCCACTCTAGTATTCTTGCCTAGAGAATCCCATGAAGAGAGGAGCCTGGTGGACTACAGTCCATGGGGTTGCAAAGAGTCGGACCTGACTGAGAAACTCAGCTCAGCACAGAGATTAATTGTAGCTGATCTCTGTCCTTAGAGATACAACCATCATCTCCTAAACATCATAACTGCTCCTCTTCACCAAGTGTTGCTTCATCCAGCAGATGGCCCTACCACTGACCTAGGCACACAAAGCCAAAAGTGGGGTTTTATCCTTGACCATTTCCTCTCCCTTGTCCCCCGCTCCTGTGGATCTACCTACTAAAAGGTCCTGGAATCTGTCCACTTGTTTCCAGTATACTAGTCAAAGCCACAGTCATTTTCTAACTGAGTGATGGAGTAGCTCAGATGATCTTTCTGTTTTTTTTTTTTAATCCCTCCTCCTCAAATCATTTTTCCCACTGCATTCAGAGCAATCTTTAAGAAACCCCAATATGGACTTCCCAGGTGGGTAAAGAATCCGCCTGCCAATGCAGGGCACATGGGTTTGATCCCTGGTCTGGGAGGATTCCTCATGCCATGGAGCAACCAAGCCCATGTGCCAGAACTACTGAGCCTGTGCTCTAGGACCCATGAGCTGCAACTCCCAGTCCACGTGAAGCAACAAGTGAAGCCTGTGGGGCTAGATCCTGTGCTCCCCAACAAGAGAAGCCACCACAGTGAGAAGCCCCTCTCTCCGCAGCTAGAGAAAGCCCATGTGCAGCACCGAAGGCCCAGCACAGCCAAGAAGTAAAAATAATAATCAAAAAAGAAACCCAAATCTGATGGAGTCACTGCCTCATTTTAAATATTTCAGTCATGTCCACTGATTTCTAGGTCAAGTTCAAACTTCTTACGATATGGCAGGAATACTCAGCAAATATTCCATGTGGTCCCCTATACTTCTCAGCTGGTTTCAGGACAGAAGGGACTATGTGACTCGTTCAGGCCAATGAACTATGAGTAGGAGTGACAAATGTCACAGAGCTGAGGCTTTCGCTGGTATACAACTCCCTCTTTTTTACTCTTCCCCTGCCATGAAACCTAGGAAGTCCATGTGTTCCAGCTGGCATAGCTTTAAGATGGCCCTGCTCATCCTGCAGGGTTCCTCAATGACTATGTGAGCACCGCCTCTCACCATTGTGTGGTGAGCAAGTGATATGGATTGGATATAATTTTTCTTGTGAAGCCACTGAGATACGGGGGCTGTTTATTACCATGGCATAACTTGGCTCATCCTGACTAATGCAGGAAGGTTTACAGGGTCCCCTCTGGTCTGGTTCCCATTTGTTTCCCTGGCTTTGTTTTCCTGTCTCTCTCTTACTCTCTAAGCTCCAGCTCTAGTATTTTTTGGTTCTTTGGAGGCTAATACACTTCCTTATCCTGCAGGACATTTGCACATATTACCTCCAGTCCCCAAAACTCTTTTCCCTCCATTCTTATCTAAACAACTCCTAATCATTTGTCAGATCTTGGCTTACAAGGCATCTGCCAACACCCTACTCAAGTAAGTTGCACATCATACCTTCCTCCCCCCAGTAATTCCCTCTCCTTCACATTTTGCATCATTCATCACACTTATAATTACTTATTAATGTCTCATCTTACAGTCCTTGAAATTAGGGACCCATATCTGACTTGTATCACTAGAACTTAGCACAAGACCTGGCATGGCAGGCATTCAGTGAAAAATTAGTTGAATGATTGAATATATATTTAGGATGAGGGACGAGGTCATGTTGAAAGGATGGTTCTCTGAGTTTTTTTCCCAGTCAGTTGGAACACTTCCCAAATATTTTTTCATTCATTTGCTTGTGAAGCTAAAATTATTTTTTTAAACAAAGTATCTGCTCTGTGTTGGGCTAGCCTGTGAAGTACAATCCACATATTCATCAGGTAGGTGTTCAGAGAAGAAAGAGACAGCTGAATGTTCCAACTAGTTACTGGAATTTTATGGAAAAATAGGTTTCTAGCGGAGTCTCATAAAATGAGTGAAATTGAACAACTAGAGAACTGGGTGGGTATACCTGGATGGGGCTTCAACAGGAGAAAAAGCACTATCATTTGGTGGTGAGAGTAGGAGGCCCAGCCTCTCTGGGCCCTTCCTCTTTCCCTCCCTTCCATCTTTCCTTCCTTCCATACAGATTGAGTAGGGGTGGCATAGAGGGAACCTCAACAACTGGGCTGTGTTCTGGGCACTCACTTCACAACCTGCTCTGGCTCTTCATATGGAAATACTGGTCCCTTCTCTGCAACTCTGCCTCTGTTTTGTTTCACCCCACCCTCCTAAAGGGCCAAGAGTACACCTTTTAGTTCTTTTATAGCTCGGCACTGCTCACTTTTAAAGCTTTGTGCTTGGTAAGCACTCAACAAATGTAGTTAAACAATGAAGTCTCCCTTTAAAATTTGTGATAACCTGCTTCAAGCTGGGGTGAGGCTGACAGCTAGAGGGTTAGAGGCTATAGATGATATATTATCTGGAGAAACAGGGAGATAACCTAACAGGTGTTCTTTCTTTCTTTTAAAGTAGATTTAAAAAAATAGAAGTAATATGTGCTAATTTCTGAAGATTTACAAAATACAGGGTGGGAGAAGAAAATGAAAATCATTTAGAATCGCACCATCTGGTGATCACCACTGTTAATATCTTGGTACATATTCTTCCAGTCCTTTATCCATTTATGCACACACACACACACACACATTTATAAAGCTACTTTCATGCAGTTACTTTGTTTTTTAAAAATTGTGGTGAAAAAAATACATAGCAAATTTACCATAATCATCATCTTTAAGTATACAATTTGTTAACATTAATTATAGTCACAGTCACATTGTTGAGAAACAGAACTCTAGAACTTCATTTACTAAATCTGAAATTCTACAGGCATTAAAATTTATTTTAGTTAACAATCCTAAGTGATCCGTGTAAAGAAATAGAGGAAAATGATAGAATGGGAAAGACTAGAGATCTCTTCAAGAAAATGAGAGATGCCAAGGGAACATTTCATGCAAAGATGGGCACAATAAAGGAGAGAAATGATATGGGTCTACAGAAGCAGAAGATATTAGGAAGAGGTGGCAAGAATACACAGAAGAACTAAACAAAAAAGATCTTCATGACCCAGATAATCATGATGGTGGAATCACTCACCTAGAGCCAGACATCCTGGAGCGTGGAGTCAAGTGGGCCTTAGGAAGCATCACTACGAACAAAGCTAGTGGAGGTGATGGAATTCCAGCTGAGCTATTTCAAATCCTAAAAGATGATGCTATTAAAGTGCTGCACTCAATATGCCAGCAAATTTGGAACCTCAGCAGTGGCCACAGGACTGGAAAAGGTCAGTTTTCATTCCAATCCCAAAGAAAGGCAATGCCAAAGAAAGTTCAATCTACCACACAATTGCACTAATCTCACATGCTAGCAAAGTAATGCTCAAAATTCTCCAAGCCAGGCTTCAACAGTACATGAACCAAGAACTTCCAGATGTTCAAGCTGGATTTAGAAATGGCAGAGGAACCAGAGATCAAATTGCCAACATCTGCTGGATCATCAAAAAAGCAAGAGAGTTCCAGAAAAGCATCTACTTCTGCTTCACTAACTATGCCAAAGCCTTTGACTGTATGGACCACAACAAACTGTGGAAAATTTTTAAAGAGATGAGAATACCAGACCACTTTACCTGCCTCCTGAGAAGTCTGTACATAGGTCAAGAAGTAACAGTTAGAACCGTACATGGAAAAATGGACTGGTTCCAAACTGGGAACAGAGTACGTCAAGGCTATATAATGTCACCTTGCTTATTTAACTTATATGCAGAGTACATCATGTGAAATGTTGGACTGGATAAAGCTGGAATCAAGATTTCTGAGAGAAATATCAATAACCTCAGATATGCAGATGACACCACCCTTATGGCAGAAAGTGAAGAAGAACTGAAGAGCCTCTTAATGAAAGTGAAAGAGGAGACTGAAAAGTTGGCTTAAAGCTCAACATTCAGAAAACGAAGATCATGGCATCCAGTCCCATCACTTCATGGCAAATAGATGGAGAAACAATGGAAACAGTGACAGACTTTATTTTCTTGGGCTCCAAAATTACTGCAGATGGTGACTGCAACCATGAAATTAAAAGATGCTTGCTCCTTGGTTTCTTCTATGACAAACCTAGACAGCATATTAAAAAGCAGAGACATTATTTTGCTGACAAAGGTCCGTCTAATCAAAGCTATGGTTTTTCCAGTGGTCATGTATGGATGTGAGAATTGGACGTAAAGAAATCTGAGCACCGAAGAATTGATGCTTTTGAACTGTGGTGTTGGAGAAGACTCTTGAGAGTCCCTTGGGCTGCAAGGAGATCCAATCAGTCCATCCTAAAGGAAATCAGTTCTGAATATTCACTGGAAGGGCTGATGCTGAAGCTGAAGCTCCAATACTTTGGTCACCTGCTGCAAAGAACTGACTCCTTGGAAAAGTCCCTGATGCTGGGAAAGATTGAAGGCAGGAGGAGAAGGGGACGACAGAAGATGAGATGGTTGGATGGCATCACCTAGTCAATGGATATGAGTTTGAGCAAGCTCTGGGAGTTGGTGATGGACAGGGAAGCCTGGTGTATTGCAGTCCATAGGGCTGCAAAGAGTTGGACACGACTGAGCTACTGAACTAACTGAACTGAAAAATAATCACAAACATCTTTCCATAATACCAGATACTCCCTGATATTGAGTATTACCTTTTAACATTTTTTTTTAATGGGCTTGTATTTTTCCATCACCATAATTAAAAAAAAACTAAATCCTTATTCTGACTTTTTACCACTTGCACAATGCTATGATAAACATTTTTGCACATTTTGTACATACTTCTTAGCACATTTGTTTTATTATTTTCTTATAATCAACTCTCAGGTGTGGAATTCATGACTCACAGGAGATGTCCCTTTTCCATATCCTTGATAAGAATTTGAGTCTGGAGATGAGAGATGACAGTGATTTGTACTCCCATCAGCAGAATGAAAAGACCTATATTCCCACAGTCTTGCCAGAAATGGGTATTTTGTAATAAAAAAATTGTTTTTGGCCTCACAGCATGGCATATGGGACACTAGTTCCTGGACCAGGGATCAAACCTGTGCCCCCTGCATTGGAGTCATGGAGTCTTAACCACTGAACCACCAGAGAAGTTCAGAAATGGGTATTATGGACTAGCATCTTTTCTTTCAAGACTTTAGTTAGTTCTGAAATAAGCCTCATATCAAATAGAAATTGCTCTCAGGCATCACTGTAGTCCATGTATAATTCTAACCTTGCATCAGATGTAGATTTGATAGTCACGTACCTCTACAAACAAGATTGGGAAGATACCGACTTTATCTCCCAACTTGCCTTCTGCCCAGTTCTCATCCACTCGGCTGATCACAGTGATGATATCATCCTGAAAGAGAGAAAGTCTCCTGGTTAACATTTACTCTCAGTTTTCTGGGAGGGAAAGCTTTTCATGGAGACCAACTTGGAATCTCAGATGGTGTAAGGTGCAAGTAAGGTAACTCTTTCATAATCTATTTACAAAATCTCTCTGCTAAAATACTCTTTTCTCCATTAAGGGCAGTATTTGGGTCACTAAGACCAAAAGAGGAGTAGAAATCTGGAGTATCAAAGAAATCCATTAAGAAAACTTGGAAATATCTCTAATTTTCCATCACCTGCAGAATCAGGGCTTTTCATTTGAATTAATCTGATGAGAAATCAACATGGAAGACATAGGGAGACAGACTTAGCAAAAGGAAGGATGCATTGTATTCTGATTTTGAGCACTTTTCAGAACATGTTCCATTTTTAATGTATCAAACATAAAATGGCTCTTTATTCAAGTTTTTATTATCAAAGGTTATATGGAGATTTGTAGAAACATTTGGAAACGTAAATAGGCAAAACAAAGAATTCTATCACAATATAGATACAATCAGTGTTAACCTCTTGGTTAACATGTTTTTTCCCCAGGTTCTTTTATATGAAGATAAAATATATATAAATAAATATATGAAATTATAGTATATTTTATATTTAATATAAAAATTAGAAACTAAAATTTTAAAAACTTTTTCAAAAACATGTATACAGGCATACAATAAAGCATAAATATTTTAGATGTAAAGCTTGATGAAGTTTTAAAACTGAATATATCCACAAAGCCCCCATCTGGAGCAAGAGAGATGAATATTTCCAGCACCTAGATGGCTCTTGTGCTTTTCCCTGACACCTAGCAAGAGGTGACCTCCACTCTGACTCTAGCATGTATATTCATTTGGCTTCTTTTGTATTAATTCAAATGAAGTCATATAGGATACGTTGTTTTTTTCCCTTAATATCATGTCAGGAACATCTTTCCATGTCCACACCTGTTCATCGATCTAAGTCTGAATATTCATCTATCTAAATCTGAATATTCATCCACTGATCTCTCTTTGTCCCTTAGTAATGTAGATGAATCTAAATCTAAATTCATTACGGCATTATACCGTTTCTAAGATTTCTTTGTCCTTATTATAATCTGCAGTTACACATGTTTACGTTATGATTGCTATAATGTCTGTCTATCCCATCAGACCATAAACTCTATGTCTGTAGGGCCTGGATCTATTTTGATCATTTTTGTCCTCAGGACCTCATACAGTGGCTTCCTTTTAGCAGTCAACCAATCAGTTTTTATTATTTCTTTTATTGAGGTATAGTTGATGTGCAATATAAGTTTCAGGTGTACAACACAGTGATTCACAATTTTTAAACAATCAGTATTTCTTGAATGCATGCATGGTAAATGAATTAATGCACATATGAATAAATAGGAAAATTTACTGAGACAGAAAGTACCAGGAAAAGAGTAGCTTTGGGAGAAAAGATCTTGAGTTTTTTTTAGACATGCTGAATTTAGGAAGACCATGAGATTTCCTAGTGAAGTCTCAGTCTATGATAGCCTTCTGCCACTGTGCTGTGCTCAGTTGTGTCAGACTCTGTGATTCTATGAACTATAGCCCGAAAGGCTCTCTGTTCATTGGATTTTCTGGGCAAGAATACTGGAGTGGGCTACCATTTCCTCCTCCAAGGGATCTTCCCGACCCAAGGATCGAACCAGTGTCTCCTGAATTGGCAGACAGATTCTTTATCGATGAGCCATTGGGGAAGCCCTGATAATCTCCTAGGAGGGAACAAATCCTCTCTTCTGAGTCCTTTGTCATAACTTCCCATTTATGTGTTTGCTCCTTCCACTAGACTGCTGGCTCCATGAAGATATGGACAATGACTCTTCACTGTATCTGCATAGACAGCCTGGTACATGGATGAATTCAGTGAATGAACAAGTTCTTGGGTAAGTGTCCTGGTCTGCAAATTCCCAGAGAGGGGACACAAAAGCAGATATGCTCCCTGTCTATGTCTTCCTCTGGCTGTGTCCCCAGAGCTCAGTGTCTAATGCCAGGGATAAAGTAAATACTCAATAAATGCTTGTGGAATTGAACTGCTGTCCTCTGGCTGTAGCCAAAGTATAAAATGTGCAGGTCGGCTACTGAATGGTATTCTTTAGGGGACTCACTCTGAGGTGTGACGACAATAACAAAGATCAGTATTTCATAATATGGAGGACAGTGAAGTTATCTGGTCTGAGGGAATCTGAAGCAAATCTCATTTCAGGGAGTGATGGAATAAAAATATTTTATAAAACAAAAGACTTTTCCTGAACTGAGTAGCAGTGCTACTTGCACTTGTATTTGACTTAAGTTGCAAAGAATAAAAATTACCCCAACTTTGGTTTCTATGAGAAAATTTGAATGTTTAGGGAATAATAAATACTGAATTTTGTTGTTGCTCAGTTGCTACGTTGCTAACTCTTTGTAGCCCCATGGACTGCAGCATACCAGGCTTCCCTATCCTCACTACCTCCCGGAGGTTGCTCAAATTCGAGACTTAGATAGAGTACAGTTGACCCTCTGAATCCACGGACTCTGCATCCTCAGGATTCAGTGTGTCCTGGATCTACCCCCTCACCCCGAATATACAGGGATGGCTATAGTCTAGACTTTAGCAGACTTGTTGCTTACAAATGGTAAAGAATCAGCCAATAAAAAAGAGAGGTAAAAAAAATCATAGGGTAACTGATGTCCTTGGAAAGTATATCTTGTAAGAGGTCATTTATGTGTAAAGATATAATTATGTTATTGTGTGTGTTTGGAGTGGTTTTTAAAAAGTTACTTATTTATCTATGGTTGTGATGGGTCTTTGTTGCTACACACGGAGTTTCTCTAGTTGCCGAGAGTGAGGGTCATTGTTGTGGTGTGCAGGCTTCTCATTGCAGTGGCTTCTGATGTTGAGGAGCACAGGCTCTAGGCATGCAGGCCTCAGTAGTTGCTGTTTGGAGTGTTTTGAATGTAATGTCTACAGACAAAATAGTGTTGTAAACAAGCAGTAGTGAACTTGGTCAGCAAGAATATCCTTACAGACACTCAATGAAGAGGTAAGATCTGTAGTTCTATATAGCATGCTATTAAACTATGTTTACAATTTTCTGTCTAACCATCTGTTTCTCCCACTACTCTGCCCAAGCACAGATGCTGTGACTTGTTCATGCTATCTCTCCAGTGTCTGAAAAGAATAGGTGGTCAAAAGTGACTGCAGAATGAATGAATGAGTATATGGATACTTAGTTTCATAATTGCAATACAAATGTTTGAGAACCTCCATCAAACTCCTGTTAGATTTCTCTGGTGACCACCTCCATATCGTTTGAAGTATACATACGCATAACATATATAAGCACACGTTGTTCATCGTTGTTTGGTCACTAAATTGTGTCTGACTCTTTGAGACTGTGTGGACTGCAGTCCACCAGGTTCCTCTGTCCATGGAAATCTCCAGGCAAGAATACTGGAGTGGGTTGCCATTTCCTCCTTCAGGAGATCTTCCTAAGCTAGGGATCAAACCTGCGTCTCCTGCACTGGCAGGTGGATTCTTTACCACTGAGCTACGAGGGAAGCCTGTATAAAATGTAATTTAAAAAAAAATCAACAAATATTAAACAAACAACTTAAGTTCTGCCACAGCCTTTATGTGATCACTGGTGACTTTGGTGGCTGCCCAGAATCTCACCTTGAGGAAGGTCAGGCAGTCCTGGTTCTCACTCCTGTCCTTGTCACGAAGGTCAAAGTTATAGAGGGCCCGGCACAGTGGGGGTGGCTGGGGCAGCTGCTTGATGACCTCCACGGAGCTGGCTGGGAAGACTCCACTGACTCCATTAATTTCCCCCTGGTACCAGTTCTCATCCAGCTGTCTTCGGAGGAGGATGACATCTCCCTTATTAAACCTCAGGTCACCGGGATTCTGCCCTCGGTAGTTGCATAGGGCCTTTGCTCGAGGCACCTGGAGCGACACAGATCAAGAAAATATGTATGGCCTAGAGGCTGGAGGAACCAAGGGGGTCACATTAGTTACTAATTACAAAGTATTTTCCATGCACTAAGTGCCATAGGTGGATTACCTTGTTTAACCTTTGAGACAGACAGCATTATCCCCGTTTCTAAGGTGGAGTGACTGAGGCACAGAGGGGTGTAGTAACTCACTTAAGGTAGTACAGCTGGGAAATGGCGATATGGGGCTTGAACTCAGACAATCTGATTTTAGAGACCCTGTTCTTAATCACTATGCAGGGAGCAGGACTTTGGACTTGACTCTGCAACTACGGGAACTTGAGTAAGACCGTGATTCTTGCTAGGAATACTGATTTTGAATTCTGGCTTCACCTCTTTGCTCTTGTGTGACTACAGTCAAGTTATTTCATCTTTCTTAAACCATGTTCACTTATAAGATGAAGTGATAACAATACCTACCTTATTAGAGTTGCTGTGAGGACTAAAGAATATTAATGATGCATTTGGGTTTTGTTTCATATTTTGCATAGAATGTGCTCAATAGATGACACCTCTTAGAATGATCATCTGTAATGCAGGGCTAATGATATCAGTTCTACCTACTCCTCAGTGTTAATGGGAAGAAAACTGAGGTGAAAACTCCCTGAAAATAGAAAGTGCTATGTGAGAGGGATACACCATAATTTGTCTTCAGCCTTGTCTAGAAACTGAAAACCCCGTGTGTGTTTGTATCTTTAGCAAGCACAACTAAGACAAATTAACAGTCAGAAATCAGTCATCACTTAAAAAAGATCAGCTAAAGAATTGTTTTTTGTCAAATCAGTTGTCAGTCTAAACAATTATTTCAGTCAAATGCATTTTTTTCCCCTAATTGAAACTGGTTTCTCCACAGAGAAACGGTCTCACTCTGGTCTCGCTTGAAGTCAGTTTGACAAATGGAAAGTTCTAGTAACTTGGGTTTTATAGAAAGCCCTTCAGTGTCACCTGCAATTGTATTGTATTTTGTGTTTTCCTCAGTCATTGGGTGGAGTAGCCCCTCGGCTGGGGACAGACTTGCTATTTATGAGGGGGAGGTAAGGAGACATTAATTCAGTTCTTCAAGGACCTTCTGAGTCTTCAATGTTCATTTAAAAATGAACTGTAAACAGCTTAGGGATCGAGATAAGACCTGAACAGCACCATATGGCTAATGCGATGGCAGACCAGCGTGTTTCTGCTGGTCCCTGGGGAGTTAGACAACCACGGGAACACACTCATCTGGTGGACAAATCAGCCAAGACGTTTGTACTAGGAGGTTTAACACAGTGTTGTGTATAAACAGAATCAGTTGAATAAATTATGATACACCCATACAATGGAAAACCCTGCAATCATTAAAGCTGATGATGTTGATCTATAATTAACAACATTGAGAGTTACTCATATTAAGTATAACAGAAGAGATTAAAAACAGTTATGTACACTAGACTTTCTTTATAAAAATATATATATATATTTATATATATTCACCTGAGGAAAATGCTAGATGGCTGTACACTAACATTTGAAAAGTGATTATTTCTAAATGGTGAGATTTTTGAATATTTTTTTAAAAAGTTCCCCTAAGTGCTTTGCTGTGTTTCCTAACTTTTATACAATAGAGTAATTGTGTTGTCTATTAAAATTGGATGGTGAAAAGGAAATGAATGAAGCTGGGGGATGAGAAGTGAAAGGTATGGGAGGAATTTAGGAAGAAAATAAGCCAAGCTAAGTAGGACTAACAAACCATGGAACTACCTTTTGGAGAAGCTGTTCCCTTACATGAGAAGTAAGCAGGTGGAAGCAGAATGAGAGTGGAGGATTTCTGGGGAATGATCTAAATCTGTTAGACTCCCAGGGTGAGCTATATCAGGGAGTAATAGTTGTCAGTCTCTATGCCTTCTCTCAGTTTTATGTTGTAATATAAATCACATTTTTCTGGGTACATCAGCATTTGGCACACACAGGTCACATTTACCAGCCTCTGCTGAAGCTGAAACTCCAATACTTTGGCCACTTGATTCGAAGAACTGACTCACTGGAAAAGACCCTAATGCTGGGAAAGACTGAAGACAGGAGGAGAAGGGGACGACAGAGGATAAGATGGTTGGATGGCATCACCGACTCGATGGACTTGAGTTTGAGCAAGCTCTGGGAATTGGAGATGGACACAGAAACCTGGCACGCTGCAGTCCATGGGGTCGCAAAGACTCGGACATGACTGAGTGACTGAACTGAACTCAACCAGCAGCTACATCTGGCCAAAAGGATATAAGTACATTTTAGGAAATGTCCTTACTGAGAAGGACTGACTTTCTTTTCCTTTCCTCCATTTTGTTATGGGGAATGTGGACATGATTGCTGGAGCTCCAGCTGCCATCTTGAACAATGAGGATGAAAGTCTCACCTAAAAAGGGGGGGAAGTAGTCTGCATTGTAGAGCTGCTAGGCAAGTCCTGGATTACTTTACATCCCAATTTTTATCTGAAAGCTAAATGAACTTCCATCTTGCCTAATACACTGTCATTTTTGATTCATAAAAGGAAAGGAAAGCAAAGGAAGGAGGAATGAAAAATTAGGGGAAAAAAGAATTTAAGCCCTTTTGACTTTGCATAATAGGATGATATCAATATCTAATATTTATTCAGCGTTTCTTCCTATGTACCAGATACTGTGCTAAGCACTCCACAATATCTTTTATTTAATTCTCACCATCTGTGATTAGAAAACTGGGGATCAGAGAAGTTAAAAATTTGCCTAAGTTCATGAACTGTTTAGCTGCATTTTTATGGCACTTTCCCTTTCATCCAACTCAGCCTCTGGTCTGAGTTACATTTTATTCTAACTAAAATAGGAGCAATGGAGATTCAACGCAGGTGTTGTAAATGGCCAAGTTGCTTTTTTCCTTTCTTTTCTGGAAGACATTCCCATACAAGTGGCTTACATATTTTAATGACCACCGGGCAAGAATATTAAACTAAAACTGCACAAACTGCTTAAATCTCTTTGAAGAGACATAAACTTTGAAACCCTGAGATGGTACTAATTGTCTGACCATCTTCATCTTATCTCCATCTCCCTTCAGTAGAGATAAAGGATTGTGGAAGCAGATTGTAAATTCTACTTTTAACATGAAAATATTTTCCATCACCTTTTCTCTTCATTGTCCCCTTTTATTCTCAGTTCTACATTCATACTTATAGGAAACATTGGCTTCTACGTTGTAAAGGTGGTGGGGGTGGGGGTGGGGATGGGGAAGAAGAAAGAGACAGAATCTGAAGAGGGGAAGGAAATGAACACTTGTTGTGGTTGTGGCAAGCCATAGAAATTTGTCTTATTGTCCTACTGTGGGCTTCCCAGGTGGCTCAGTGATAGAGTCCACCTGCGGTGTAGGAGACATAGGAGATGTGGGTTTGATCCTGGGTTGGGAAGATCCCCTGGAGAAGGAAATGGCAACCCACTCTAGCATTCTTGCCTGGAAAATCCCATGGACAGAGGAGCTTGGCAGGTAACCTACCATCCATGGGGTTGCAATAGAGTCAGACATGACTTAGCGACTAAACAACAACAATAATTGCATTTTCCATGTACTAGCTCATTCATATGATCTCAAATCCTGTGAAATAGTTTTATCTTAATTTTATCAATGAAGAAACAGAAGTTCTGAGCTGTTCAACGTTGAGGCAAAGTCACACAGCCAATGACCAGCGGCCCTGAGACTGACTTCCGTTCATTTGACCTCAAAGCCTGAGTTCTGTTTCATCCTCCTGAAATCACCTAGTATGTTATCCATCATAAAATTCATTTGGGGTGTTGTTTTATAATCAAAATCTGAACAGAGTTTGAATGTGATTTGCTTGCTGCTGATAGCATTAGCATGAATTATTGAACTCCAGAGCCCTCATGTAAAAGTTAAGCACCTGAAGAGACTGAGCTGGTTGATTCTATCTGGTCCTCAAAGGTTCTCTCAAGGGAAAATGACTCCAAGTTCCACAGCAGCCATCACCCGGTGTATTGCTGGAAACAGCTTTTACTACCCTGACTGTTTTCTGTCTTGACAGGTGCAGGTGGGAGGGGAGATGAGGATAAAGTGAGTGTGGAGGTTTCAGAGTCAGGTCATAACCAAATGTTTTTCCTGGTGCTTTTCAAAGACCCACACAATCCAATGGAAGGCTGAGTGTGTGGCCAACAAGCTATCCTTTTCTGAGATTCAAAAGACTTAGTAAGCCAATGTGCGGTCTATTGGTCTGTCACCTCAGCAGGGTCTGAACGCCTTGAGGGCCATCTTTTGAGGGAAGATAAAGCACAGGACACTGAAATAAGGACACAGGGGCATGCAGAGATATTCATGGTAAAATTATGTTGCAGTATTTATGTGTGTTACTAGTAAAATGGCAGGTGTCCCTTCTCTGAGGATCCACCTGTTTGGATCCATCTTCTCAGAGGCATGTCATTCACTCTGGTCACACCACATACACATGGGTATGTGGCCCAGGCTGGCCACTAATAAACTGAGCAAGGCCCCATGGGGGCCTTTCTGGGGACAGAACTAACCCCTATCCAGTGCCATGTCCTCTGCTTTTTGTTTATATGAAAAAAGTTTTAGCCTCCTAAGGCTTCCCTGAGTTTCAGAAAACAAATTTAAGATGAGAAAATGCAGAAACAAGAACAGCCAAGTAAGACACAATAAATAGTTTAGTCATAATACAAAGTCAAGGACCTTTCGTTTCTCATCAAGGATGATAGATAATATTCTGAGCTGTGTCCTTGAGTTGATTTATAGATACTAAAATCCCCATCAGGTGAAAAAAGTGATGACCACATACACGTAGAACCCAGACCAGTCAAAACCAAAAGGTTGATGCTGTTAACTCGCTAAATACCACCCAGTTACCTCTCCACCAACCACCAGAAAAATATCCATGAGCTGATCAGGCATCCTGCAACCCTCTCCTTCATCTTGCCTTTAAAATCCCTTCCCTGAAATCCTTTGGGGAGTTTGGGTCTTTTGAGCATTAGCCACCCATTCTCCCTGCTTGGTGTTCCGCAATTAATGCTGCACTTTCCTCACCACAACTGATGTCAGTAGATTGGTTTTACCGTGTAGGTGAGTGGACCCAAGTTTGGCTCAGTAACAGAGTGCCCAAATCCTCCTGGTATAATGCCGGTACAGGGCAGGCATGTGCTCCAAATTGGGTCAGTTAGAATCTTCTTTGATGTGTGATATATAGACACCCAAGAAGAGAGTGTTTCTTTTGGATCATGAGCCTGGAGGTGGTGAGCCTTGGACTACCAGTGATGATATTTCCCAGACACCAGACACACCTTCCTGAATGAAGGTGCAGAAGGCACAAGAACTAGCGATACCATAAGATAAATAGGTAACTATAATAGGTATTGATGGACAGAGCCTTGGCAATAAAATTTGAATGTCTACATCCAGCTATGCCTGAAGGATACACAGTTAAATGAGATGATATTCCCAATGCACTGTTTATTATTGAAATTACCTGGAATTGTTTTCTGACCCTGAAACTGAAAAAGTCTTGATTAATACATATTATAACCCCATAGACAGTAAAACTGCAAAACAGAGAAATAACCAAATGGCAGAATTCAAAAACAGCAGCAGGTCTATCTGCCAACAAGCTCTGAGCTTATTTCCAATTGGAAAATAAAGGAGGCAGGTGGAATGATAACAGGGTAAGAGAAAAGGAGCCCAAATTGAATGGAACCATCACAGTGATCCAGACAAGGGAAAAAGCTTTGCTGCAGTGAACTTTCAGCCTGCTCCTGGGTAACGAGCTGTTTACCATGCATGAATGGCACTCCCCACTTGTTTAGAAAGAGGCTGGCCTGGTTCTCTACTCCTGGCATTGGGTGGGGCCAAAGCCAACATGCTGACTTAACTGCTTACCTCCTTTTGCTGGTCACAAGGTGGCCCATCACGGGAGAATGGAGCCAAGAGAAAACATTCTGGCCTTTGGCTCAAGTTATCAGTCACCAGGCTATGAATTCCCTACTGGATAATTTAGGGTTCATGTCTGAAACACCTCTTAAATTCTATCTCTGAGGCCTGGACACAAGGAGGTGTTTAATAAATGCTTGGGTGAATGAATGCATTTGTGAATTAATCCAGAAACATCCAGGAATTGCCATTCTTGGAGGAAAAGAATGCATATTAGATTACTAATTATGACTGATAATAATTATTTGAAAGATCTATTGGCATGAGCTAGAAAATAAAAAAAAAGGAGAGTTGGGGTCCTATTTTCCAAATTGCCCTGAATTTTAACAATTTAGTGCCACACATACTCAGAAAGTGTTCCATACTCAAATAGGCTCAGGAATCACTGAGTTGAACAAACTCATACAGGCTTGTTACTGGCAGGCTTCTCAGAAGCTCCACTCCGCTAATATGACTTTGTGTTGCCATCTGAACCACTTTGCAAGATTGGCAGGATATGCCTGGGGAATGCTGAGTAAAGCAAACATAACTTCGCCCGTGACTTCACTCTGCTCATGAGGCAAAGAGTCAAGCTGACTGGCCTGGGTCCTCACTTCCTAGTTGCTTTCTTGGCCAACTGAGCCATCCTGCCTCCTTCCCTCATGCTGACAATCCTTTTGGAGCAGATAGTGGAGGCAATGGAGTATATTTTAGAAAGTGCTGGCTGGCCCTTGTGCTCATGTATCTCTGGTGAGGAGGGAGACCCCCACCCTCCCAGCACTCACTCAACAACATCATATCTGGCTGGCCTTGATAAGTCCCAGACCATCTGTTTCTGGGAGCCTGAGATCACCAGAAGGTCTGAATCTGGACATTCCTATCTGAGGCCAGGCTTATGAGACATACTATAAGAATTTCTTTTTATCGTAGAGAATTTTACTTGTTCAGGGAATGGTACTAGGGTGCAACAGAACACAGATGTTAAAGCGAAGGAAGATGTTGGTTTACATTCTGGTTTTGGTAACTGTGGCCAAATCACTTAGCCTTCTTGATTCTTAGTATGGATCATTCATAAACTCGGGCTAATACTAACACTTCTTTGTGCAGTAAACTCGGCAAATCTGTGTTAGCCAAACTCTGCAGATTCCAGTGGAAGATTTGGCCCATTCACCTGAGACATAACCTCTAAGCTGCTAGAAAATCCTGCCTGATGAGAAGAACTGTTTGCTTGGAGCCTTGGGACATAGCAGACTAAGTGAGCAATGCAATTTATGTTGGGGAGAGGCTGGGTTATGCAGTAAAAACGTGACCCTTGGAGGGGCTAGAGACTAAGGCCAGCTGCATGGGAAGCCAGTCACACCTTCCTGACTGACCCCCAGTAAGAACCCTGGACATCGAGTCTTGGGCACGCTTCCTTGGTTGGCAATACTTCATGTGTGTGCTCATGCACTGTTACAGGGAGAAATAAGTGCTGTCTGTGAAACTCATCTGGGAGAGGATGACTGAAAGCTGTGCCAGGTCTCTCCCGCATTCTATTCTTTGCGCTTTTCTTTTCTTTTTGTTTCTGACTTTAGTCTGTATCCTTTCACTGTAATAAACTGTAACTGCATATAAGGGGGTTCTCTGATGGCTTAGATGGAAAAGAATCTGACTGCAATGCGGGAGACCCAGGTTCGATCCCTGATCGGGAAGATTCCCCTGGAGAAGGGAATGGCCACCCACTCCAGTATTCTTGCCTGGGAAATCCCACGGACAGAGGAGCCTGGTGGGCTACGTATAACAGATTTGCTCAGTTCTGTGAGCTCATCTAGGGAATCACTGAATCCTGGGGATTCTTGGGGACCCTGAACACACTTTCTCATGGGTTTGCTGAGAAGCCTAATGGGATAAATTACACAGAATACTTAGTAAAATTCTTAGCAAATAAGAAGTATTAAAATAGAATTGCTTAGATATTTTTTGCCCAAAGGAGGAGAGGAGAGTAATGAACTTGCTGTTATACCTTCTGGACTAACTTTTCCAGCCCTACATCTCACTCTTTCTTTCAATAAGTATTTTTTTTTTCTTTTTTTTGTTTTTATTTTATTTTATTTAACTTTATAATATTGTATTGGTTTTGCCATATATCAAAATGAATCTGCCACAGGTATACACGTGTTCCCCATCCTGAACCCTCCTCCCTCCTCCCTCCCCATACCATCCCTCTGGGTCATCCCAGTGCACCAGCCCCAAGCATCCAGTATCATGCATCAAACCTGGACTGGCGACTCGTTTCATATATGATATTACACATACTTCAATGCCATTCTCCCAAATCATCCCACCCTCTCCCTCTCCCACAGAGTCCAAAAGACTGTTCTATACATCAGTGTCTTTTTGCTGTCTTGTACACAGGGTTATTGTTACCATCTTTCTAAATTCCATATATATGCGTTAGTATACTGTATTGGTATTTTTCTTTCTGGCTTACTTCACTCTGTATAATAGGCTCCAGTTTCATCCCCCTCATTAGAACTGATTCAAATGTATTCTTTTTAATGGCTGAGTAATATTCCATTGTGTATATGTACCACAGCTTTCTTATCCGTTCATCTGCTGATGGACATCAATAAGTATTTTTTAAAAATCTTTCTTTGGTTACACCAGCTCTTAGTTGTGGCACATGGAATCTTTCAGCTGTGGCTTGTGAACTTGCAGTTGCGACATGCAAACCCTTAGTTGCAGCATGTGGGATCCAGTTTCCTGACCAGGGATCGAACCTGGGCTCCTTGTATTGGGAGCACAGAGTCTTAGCCAATGGGCCATCAGGGAAGTCCCTTAAGTATTTTTGAGTGCCAACTATGCCAGGTGTTGTCTAGTTGTAGGGGGAAACAACGATCAAACTTAAGTAAACAATTATGTATATAACTAGAAGTTGGAGTGCTATAGAGGAGAATAGGGAGGTGAGAGAACCTGAGGAATAGAAGGAGAACCAGTGCAAGGAAGGTTCTTGTTATTGGTTCTATAGCTAAACATCTCCATTGTAAAGCAATTATCTTCCAATTTCAAAAAGTCTCTTCTGTCCTGCGACTTCTGTCATGTATCTCTCTCCTCTTTCCCTGAAGTCTTCTGTCTCAGGCCTCTCCTGCTTCTGGGAAGAGAGCTGGAAGGGCACAGACCCACATGTGCCTTCTTTATCTCCAGCCACTGTGAGTCAGTGGACATGGCATTTCTTCCTTCCCCCTGAATCAAATATCAATAAGGCACCCGGAACGTGCCAACCTTCTTTCTCCTAGTCCCTCCTGCCTCCTTCCTGAGTTATCAGGGGTCCTAAAGCAGGAATTAAATTATATTCACCCATTCCAGTCCCTTTTAGGTCACTGATTCCTAAAATGTTGATGTTCATTCTTGCCATCTCCTCTTTGACCACTTCTGATTTACCTTGATTCATGGATCTAACATTCCAGGTTCCTATGCAGTACTGCTCTTTACAGCATCAGACTTTACTTTCATCACCAGTCGCATCCACAACTGGGTATTGTTTTCGCTTTGGCTCCATCTCTTCATTCTTTCTGGAGTTATTTCTCCACTGATCTCCAGTAGCATACTGGGCACCTACCGACCTGGGGAGTTCATCTTTCAGTGTCATATCTTTTTGCCTTTTTATACTGTTCATGGAGTTCTCAAGTCAAGAATACTGAAGTAGTTTGCCATTCCCTTCTCCAGTAGACCACATTTTGTCAGAACTCTCCACAATGAGTCATCTGTCTTGGGTGGCCCTATACGAAGGCTCATAGTTGCATTGAGTTAGACAAGGCTGTGGTCCATATGGGGGCTTCCCTGATAGCTCAGTTGGTAAAGAATCCACCTGCAATGCAGGAGACCCTGGTTTGATTCCTGGGTTGGGAAGATCTCCTGGAGAAGGGATAGGCTACCCACTCTAATATTCTTGGGCTTCTCTTGTGGCTCAGCTGGTAAAGAATTCACCTGCAATGTGGGAGACCTGGGTTTGATCCCTGGATTAGTTTGATTAGTTTTCTGTGATTGTGGTTTTCATTCTGTCCATAAGGATAAGAGGCTTATGGAAGCTTCCTGATGGGAGAGACTAACTGTGGGGAAACTGGGTCTTGTTCTGATGGGCGGGACCATTCTCAGTAAATCTTTAATCCAATTTTCTGTTGATGGGCAGGGCTCTGTTCCCTCTCTGTTGTTTGACTTGAGATCAAACTATGGTGGAGGTAATAAAGATAATGGTGACTTCCTTCAAAAGGTCTCCTGCACACACTGCTACACTCAAAATCACTGCAGATGATGACTGTAGCCATGAAATTAAAAGGTGTTTGCTCCTTGGAAGAAAAGCTATGACCAACCTAGACAGCTTATTAGAAAGCAGAGACATTACTTTGCTGACAAAGGTCCGTCTAGTCAAAGCTATGGTTTTTCCAGTAGTCATGTATGGATGTGAGAGCTGGACTGTAAAGAAAGCTGAACGCTGAAGAATTGATGCTTTTAAATTGTGGTGTTGGAAAAGACTCTTGAGAGTCCCTTGGGCTGCAAGGAGACCCAACCAGTCAGTCCTAAAGGAAATCAGTCCTGAATATTCACTGGAAGGACTGATGCTAAAGCTGAAACTCCAATACTTTGGCTACCTGATGCGAAGAACTGACTCCTTGGAAAAGACCCTGATGCTGGGAAAGATTGAAGGTGGGAGCAGAAGGGGATGACAGAGGATGAGATGGTTGGATGGCATCACCGACTCAATGGACATGAATTTGAGCAAGCTCTGGGAGTTGGTGATGGACAGGAAAGTCTGGTGTGCTGCAGTCCATGGGGTCACAAAGAGTCAGACATGACTGAGCGACTGAACTGAACTGAAAGCAGGAAAGGGCTTCCTGGTAGCTCAGCTGGTAAAGAATCTGCCTGCAATGCAGGAGACCCTGGTTCGATTCTGGGGTTGGGAAAATCCCCTGGAGGAGGGCATGACAACCCACTCCAGTATTCTTGCCTGGAGAATCCCCATGGACAGAGGAGCCTGGCAGGCTATAGTCCATGGGGTTGCAAAGAATCAGACATGACTGAGTGACTAAGCACAGCACAGCAAAGCAGGAAAAGGGGAAGAAAGCAGGAGTTCACACCAGTGGTCAGAGATAGAACCACTCACAACCAGCAGCCTCTTTTCAGGGTCACTATTAGCATGCTTTCATTTTTCCTTTCAAACATTTCTCTGAGGTTGCTTTGGAGGTGATTTCATCCCCCCGGCACAGGAAGTAATGCCCTACACATTCATAGCCATAACCCTGGCTCCTGCCATCAGCTGTTTTTGATACACAGCTTGGGGTTGCTTTTGAGATGAGTGGGGTGTCTGATCCTGAAGCTGCTGGTGGCCTTGTCTTCTTCCAGGAGGGCACAGGGAATCCTGAAGGAAGGGCTGGAGGTGTTTGGGAGCCTGAAGGACAAAGGGAGGAGCCACCTCACCCATTCTGGGGGCCCTTCTGCCCTCATTCATTTTTCCCATTCCCCGAGAGAGCTTTTCCTGTAGGTGTGGTGCTGGAGTGTCTTTCCATTTGGTTTGAGAAACTGAGCCCAAGCCACCACACAGGGAGGAAAGATGAGTCAAATGACCCTCCCACCGTCACCGCCACTTCTCCCCTTGGGGGTAAGCTCTGCTTGCATGTACACTGGCTTTCTCCCCACAAGTTCTTTCTATCCTTTTACCTCCGCGTGGAGGTTTCTGGAGTGGAAGGAGGAATGACGCACTTAAACAGCACAGAGTTTCTGATCAAGGAGCCATTGGGTCTGAGCACTGGAGGTGGCCCCAAGATGAGACACAGAACGTATAGACTTGGTCCTCGAAGCACTGAACCTCTCTGGGCCTCAGTTTCCTTAACTGCAAAGCGAAGAAGGTGAATTTTACCTTTCCTTCCAATGCTTATGATAATGGGAAATTAAGTAGATGATTAAAGCCCCAGGAGGATCTCTATTTTTTAATTTTTAATAAAAAAGGATCTCTTTTTTTTATTAAACTTTTAATTTTGTATTGGAGTATGGCCGATTAACAATACTGTGATAGTTTCAGGTGGACAGCAAAGGGACTCGGCCATACATATATACATAGACATTATCCCCCAAACTCCCTCCCATTCGGGCTGCCACGTGACATTGAGCAGAGTTCCCTGTTAGAGGAACTACTTTAGAATATACCAGAAATAGGGCAATGAATGAGACAAAACCAAATTGGCAAAATGCTGCTAGCCATTGCAGGGTCCTGGGTAGAGGTGCTTTATCCCAGCACTCTCTCTGCTCTCGTGTATGCGTTCCTCCGGAGAACAGCTGCTGAGCAAAGGTGCCATATTGGACAGGGTGTGATGAGGGATGAAAGATCTGGGATGCCCCAGACCCTCGGGGAAAGTGACTTTGGTAAGCAGAGCTGAAGTGGCTAGGCTTGTCTTCTGCTGTTCAAAAGTTACATCTGGGTTTCAAATGCTTTACTTCTTAGTCTCCCTCCTTTCAGCCTCGGGTGTTTTTGCGTATGTGTGCCCACTCAGACTTACTGGTATCTTAATCTGGTGATACCCAAAGAAAACGTCTGCATGGCCTTTGCTGAAAATAGAAAGCCCTGGAAGTTAGAAATCTCCCCTCTCAGTTCAGCTGTCCCTGAGACAAGACTGTCACCACCAGGACCTTCTGCATCTCTGCAGTCGTGTCTGCCTCTTTGAAATCAAAATTCACAGCATCCCTCTCCTTTTCATCAAATGGAACAGATGTGACCTTAGAGGAGAGTACCCTGCTTGCCTACAGAGCTGTACCTGATGTTAGGAGTCAGTGACTGGACATCAGAGAAATACTAAAGACCCACAAGTCGTCTGTCACACCGGGCACTGGATCATTGGAGGGGGAAGCTTGAATTTAGGGAAATCCTCTGAAAGTCCCTGAGAAATAGAAACTGCTTCTGCGGGCTAAGCCATAGAAGTAGTCCAGCAGTTATTTGCAACCATATTCCCAATAAGATAAAGTCTGTAGTCTTCCTAGGAATATGAGATGTTGCAGAATACATGGATGGTTGTTTTTTTCCATAAGGTCTTATCAAATAGATGCCAATATCTTTGGCATGGAGTCTCTGTCTTCTGCATCTCGGTCTTTGGGAAGCCTTTGCTGTCTCATCCCACAAAGTTGAGTTGAGCCTCCTTTTCTGTGAGCCACTGCGCCCTACACTTCCCCTGCCACAACACTCATCACCTTGTATCGTAACTGCTGGTTTACTTGTCTGCCTGTCCACCAGATTTGAACTCTGCCTCAGCACAGTCTACAATTTCTCCATCTTTATCCTCCTCTTGGGCTTCCCAGGTATCACTAGAGGTAAAAAACCCTCCTGCCAATGCAGTAGATGTAAAGAGAGGCAGGTTTGATCCCTGGGTTAGGAAGATCGGCTGGAGAAAGGCATGACAACCCACTCCAGTATTCTTGCCTAGAGAATTTCATGAATAGAAGAGCCTGGCAGGCTACTGTCCACAGAATCACAAAGAGTCGGACATGACTGAAGCAACATGGTGTGTACAAAGCAGTAACACCTGACAAAGCAATGCCATCGACTTATTATTCAACACAAATGTACTGAAAACCTACAGTATGTTAGACAGATGCTGTCTCTGCATTTACGGGACTTACATTCTAGAGGCACCTAGTAACTCAATACTTGTATTTGTTGAATGAAAGCATCTGTTGAATGAATGAAAGAATGAATACTAAGCCACACCATTGTCACTTAAATTCAACTTCAACTTTGATATTTTGTTGTCTCTGCTCCTGCCATAAAATTCTAGCAGGCCCAACTAGTTATTTTCCCAGGGTTGAAGAGTATTCAGGCATGCTAGCCACAGATAAAAACAGTATTTCTCTAGGTCATCCTTAAAAAAAGGCCCCATTACTTGGAATGTGCTTTGAGCTATGTCTGCGTCCCCATTTTGCCAATGTATACCTGCCTTGGAGCCTCCTACTGCTAAAGACTTTTTCTTGCCCACACGTCCTTTTCATCAAGGGTCTAATCTCCACTGCAGGAAGCCATGATGAGTGACAAAAAATGCCAGCTGGCAGCCCCAGGAAAGGGAGCAGAAGGGAGCAAGGAGGTATCTTTTTCTGCCTATTCAGAACATTGAAGTCCAATTTCTCGCCGGCCACATGAGTCAAAGACAGCGGCTCCCAGCAGCTGTTGACCTGAGAGGCTCCAGTCCCAGCCCTGTGACCTGGGTGTCACTGGCACTCCTCATGCATGTCTGAGAGCAGGTTGGCATGAAAGAGTGGCCCTGCTCTTCTCTTCCCTGAGGGCTGGCTTTGGGTGGGCCTGCTTCAGATGGCAGGAAAAAATGAGAGACCCACTCTGTGAAGAATCTTTCTTATTGTGGATGGACATTCCTTGATAAATGCTGCCCAGGGTTCCTCCTCTTCCTATCCCTTTCCTCCTCCTCTTGGTGGTGTGCTGGTTAACAAGCTCTCCAACAAAGGGGAAAAGATGGCTCTGATTTGTAGTGTTTGTCAATTTCCATGATGTAAATACCCTACCTGGGCTACCAACCAGGCGTCACTGAGCATGGAGTTGGGAAGACAGGAGACATGTGTTATTGCCTTTCATGGGCCCAGAGGAGCTGAGTCAAATGCCATGTGCCATAGCTCTCTAATTCACACTGGCTCCAGGGGTGAAAGACTGTGCAGACCAGTCCAGTTGTCTTTCTGCAACTGGGACTTTAGGATATGGGCGGTAAAGTACTTCTGCATCTGTTAGGTCACTGGGCTCTAACCATCATGCTGCATGGTTAGAGTCATGCTTATTTGGTGGAGGAAGATCGAGGCACAGGAAGCTAGGACTGCCTCAGCTCCCAAAGCTGGGATTTGCTCAGTCCCTGTCTCTCCACTCTTCACCCCGGTCATTCTCCTCTCACACTGACCACTGCGGCCCAACCATGCATCTTCCTGTGCTACCAATGCCTCATGCACACTTACTTCTAATGTTCTTCCAGGATGTTCTTTCAGCATTCCACCCTCTTCTTCTCCTGCCCAATTGCTACTTCACTTTTAGGTCTCAGCTTAAACAGTGTGTCCCTGAAAGTCCACATCAGGGGCAGGGATCTCTTCCAGGTACTTTAATGATACTTCCTACTACCACCCCCATCACGGGGTTGTTCAAACGGCTTGTTTCTGGATCTGCCTCCTCCAAGACTGTAAATTTGGTGAAGGCAGACACTTTTTTTAAAGTTTTTGTTTTATATTGGAGTACCATTGATTAAAAATGCTGTGATAGTTTCAGGTGTACAGTAAAGTGATTCAGTTAGACTTGTGTCTTTTCTTTTTCAAATTCTTTTCCCATTTAGGTAGTTACATAGTATTGAGCAGACTTCCCTGTGCTGTCCAGTAGGTCCTTGTTGGTTATCCATTTTAAATATAGCAGTGTGTGCTTGTCCATCCCACCCTGAGGGCAGAAACTTTTACTGAATTCATTGATCCTAGTGCCAAACACAGTCTATGGCCAATAAGTATTTTGAGAATGAATGAACCCATGAATGATGGTCTTCTAAGCCTACACTCACAGCATGCTCTGCTTTCTAGGCTATTTCCTATCAGGATCCCCAGAGAATCCCTTTTCTCATAGATTGGTTGAGGTTTTCTCAGGATTCTGGCATGGGGTTTCTGCTAGAATGCACAGCCAGCCAGACTGCTCATCTCCATAGGAGCCACTCCCCTCCCCTGCCTCGTGGTGGGCCCCCTCCCCGCCCCGGGCTCTGCCAAGTGTCACTGAAACAAGCTGAGAAACCTGTTCGGTGTGCTCTGGAATGTGCTCATTACACACATGCCAAGACAAAGACCCAAGGCAGGAAGAAGGTTCCAGACAGAAGCACCTGCCCCTCTGGGAAAGGAGGAATGGTTGGGCGTATTCTGGAACCAGCATGCCCTATAACTGCAAGCCTGAGCCTTCCGGGTTAGCGCTGATTCCCTCAATTTCCCTCTGAGGAGGCAGGGAAGGGTCCGGGCTGCTAGTGCGCTGGGAGCTGCTGACCTTTTAGCATCACGGAATCTCATACGTAGCTACATGTCTCATTGCAAACATATGATCATTGTCTGGAAACACAGGTGGCTGCCACTTAAAACAGGTAGGGGTGGTCTGGCACATGTGAGTGACTTCTCTTATATTACCTAAGCCTGCCTAGTAATGCAAGCTTTGGGGTGGTCATCTTTGATCTTGAGCACAAATGAGGAAAAAATAATTAAACAGTCATAGAGGATATGATGATGTCTCTAGAAGCATTCTGTCCAAACGGCTGTCTGTGATGATGGAAAGGTGCTATTCTGTACTGTCTAATACAGTATCCACCAGCCACACATGATTACTGACTACTTGCATATGGCTATTGTGAAGGAGGAACTGGATTTTAGATTTTATTTATTTTTAATTCATATAAATGTAAATAGCTTCCTGTGGCTAGTGGCTATCATACTGGACAGCACAGCTCTGGATATAACAGTTAAAAGAAATACAGAAAGGGGAATTTCCCGGTGGTCCAGTGGTTAGGACTCTGCGCTTCACAGCGGAGGGCATAATCTCAATCCTGATTGGGGAACTAGGATCCCACAAGCTGCGTGGTGTGGCCAAAAAAAAAAGAGAGAGAGAGAGTGAGAAATACAAAGAACTGAAGAACATATTAAATGACACAACAAGGATGCAACAAGAAAAATTCAAAAAGGGAAACTATAAGACAGATGACCGAATTCCTCTAATGAGAGAGAAGAGAGAGTGTTGTGTGTGTGTGTGTGAGACATAGAGAGATCAAAAGACATGTAAGAAGTAAGTCAATCAAGTGGTAATGTGTGGTCATTGGTGGATCCTGATTCAAACAACACAATCATTAAAAACTTCTGAGACACAAGGAGCTCAACCCAGTGCTCTGTGACAACGTAGAGGGGTGGAATGGGGTGGGAGGTGGGAGAGGGGTTCAAGAGGGAGGGGACACATATACCTATGGCTGATGCATGTTGATATATGACAGAAACCAACAGAATATTGTAACACAATTATCCTTCAACTACAAATAAATAAATTAAAAACAAACTTCTGAGACAATTGGGGAAATCTGTACACTAATTGGATTTTTGATGATACCAAAGAATTTTTAGATGTGATAATGGTATTGAGGTTATGTTTACAAAAAAGACTCCTTATCTTTTGAAGGTACCTATTGAGCTGTGCACAGATAATAGAAGATGATACATGAGTTTTATCTCAATTTAATCTAGTGGGAGGGGAAAGCAGGGTATAAATGAAATAAGACTGGATAATTGTGGAAGCCAAGTGATAGCTACACAGCAGTTCAGAATTATTATTTTGTGGTTTTTGTATTAAGAAACTTTCATAATAAAAACTTTTAGAGGTCTAAACAGCAAAGTGAGATTCCATGGGCTGACCCCATATCCCCACTCCATTTCTCCTCCGACCCTCCCCCTCGGCAACCACAAGCCTGTTCTCTATGTCCATGAGTCTGCTTCTGTTCCATAGATAGGTTCATTTGCGTCATATTTTAGATTCCACATATAAGTGATATGATATGGTGTTTGTTTTTCTCTTTCTGACTTCACTTACTATGATAATCCCTAGTTGGATCTGTGTTGTGGCAAATGGCGTTATTTCGTTCTTTTTTATGGCTGAGCAGTATTCCGTTGCATGTGTGCACCACGTCTTCTCTGTCCACCTGTGGGTGGACATTTAGGTTGTTTCCATGTCTTGACTCTTGTGAATAGCGCTGCTATGAACACAGGGGTGCATGTATCTTTTTAAATTAGAATCTTGTCTGGACATATGCCAAGAAATGGGATTGCTGGATCATATGGTAGCTCTGTTTTTAGTTTTCTGAGGAACCTCTATACTGTTCTCCATAGTACCAACTTAAAATCCCACCAACAACGTAGGGGTTCCCTTTTCTCCACAGTCTCTCTAGCATTTATAGTTTTCAGAATTTTTGATGATCACCATTCTGACTGGTGTGAGGTGGTACCTCGTTGTTTTGATTTGCATTTCTCTGATAATGAGCAATATTGTGCACCTTTACATGAGGCACTTTCTTTTTGAATACCTTCTCAATTTCACATTGAAAAGTCAATTTGGATACACTGATCAAGATTTAAACTGGGTGTTTTGTTTTTTTTTTTAACCCAGAAATCCTAGTTCTAGGAATTTTTCCTTCAGACATATGCAAGAGTTTATAAAAGATTATGGAGTGGGGAATAATTTATAAGAGTGAAGAATTGGAAATAGTCTAAATGTCCTTCAGTCATGAAGTGGTTAAATAAATGCTGGCATGTAGCCAGTGAGGAGTGCTAAACAGCTTGAGAGAGGATGCAATAAACTGGTATGGACCACCATCAGAAAGATGTCCATGATATGTTTTTAGGTTAAAAAGAAAAGAAAACTGCAAAAAAAAAAACCAAAAACAAATGTGTGTACTGTGTGTACATATGTGTACTATGATCTGATAGAAAACTACATATTTGCTGCTGTTTAATCACTAAGTTGTGTCTGAATCTTTTGCAACCCCATGGATGTAGACCCCTAGGCTCCTCTGTCCATGGGATTTCCCAGGCAAGAATATTGGAGTGGGTTGCCATCTCCTCCAGGGGATCTTGGCAACTTAGAAACTGAACTTGCATCTCCTCTGTTGGCAGGTGAATTCTTTTGCCACTGAGCCACAGGGAAGCCCACACATGTGTAGGTATATATATATTTTATCAGTGTGTAAGCACAGAAAAAGCCTGGGGGAAAACTATACGAAATTGGGGAGGGGAGGAGCTTAAATAAGTACCATGAATAATACACAGCTGGCTTTTCCATCAGACAACCTGGCTGCTCTGGTCTGAATGTTGTGTCCCTCGAAAACTTTTATGTTAAAAATCCTAACCCCCAAAGATGATAGAATTAGGATGTGGGACTTAGCAAGGTGCTTAGGTCATGAAGATGGAGCCTTCATAAACAAGATTAGTGTTTTTGTAAAAACGACTCCACAGAATTCCCTAGCTCTTCTGCCATATGAGGACAGAAGGGAGAAGACATGAACTGTGAACCAGGAAGATGGCTCTCACCAGAACAAGATCATGCTGGTGCCTTGATTGTAAACTTCCTAGCCTCTAGAACTGTGGGAAAGACATTTCTGTGGTTTATAAGCTACCTGGTCTGTGGTATTTGCTACAGCAGCCTGAATGCACTGACACTGGCCCTTCCTCCCAGAAGAAAATGAATGCAGCGTCTGTGACCGAGAAGTTTCTTTGGTTAGGTTCAGTGGTTCAGTGGTTAAGACTCCGTGTTTACAATGCAAGGGGGCATGTGTTCAATCCCTGGCCAGGGAACTAAAATCCCACATCTGTGCAGCACAGCCAAAAAAAAAAAAAAGTTCATTTTTATGGTGACAATAGCTACCAGTTACTAAGTGACATCCTGTGCCTAGCATTGTGCTAAGAAGTCTATACACATGTCTCTCACCTACAGGTTCTGCAGTCAAGCTCAGATTCTCCTACTTGCTAAGTGTGGGACCATGGACACTTCAGCTGTTTCCTCATAAATAAAATAGGAAGGAAAATAGTACCCAACTCATGGTTATGAGAATTCAGTGACATAAGGCATATTAAGTGCCTGCACATATAAGTATCTCATTATTGTCTTTCTTCAGCATTTCAACAAATCTACAAGGTAAATACTAAATTCATCCATTTGACAGATGAGAAAACTGAGTCTTAGAGGCAGTGGTGTGCTGGCACCAGCTTGCATGGGTTTATGAGAGCTAATTGTTAAATTTTCACAAATTTTTTGAGTTGGTTGACCATCATGAAGGTAGCTTGAAATTAGCTGAGATGGGAGTATTTATACCATGGAAATCAGCAAACACTACATTCCCACTGAGCCGTTTGTTAAACATTTACCAGCACCCTATCACTCAGAGCAGTTAAATTACTTGTGTCTAAACCCCGTGGCTGGTAAAAGGCAGAGCCTGGATTTGAGAACTGCTCTACTCAGCTCCAAAGATCTTAATGTTTAGATATGGTTTGTTTGAGTAAATCTCTCCTTACAAGTGAGAATTCTCATCTCCTGGACAAAGCTAGTAGGATCATGCGCGTCAATATCATGTCCCTAGAGACGAGGTTCTCAAATTTTAGGGCACCTGAGATTCACCTGAAGGGCTTGTTGAAGCACAGATTGCTGGTGATCTCAGAATTTCTTATGTATATTGGGGTGGGGTGCAATAATTTGCATTGCTAACCAGTTCCCAGGTGATGCTGATGCTGCTTGTCTGTGGACCACTCATGGGGAACTACAGTTTTGGCACAAACTCTAAACCTTTGTGCTGTATCTCTTGCAATCATCCTAGTGGTTTGACCAACTCTTCTCTGATCAAAAGATGGGAGAACTTCCGTACTGGTTCCAGCTCCAGAGCTTTCTACAGGAGACCATTTTGGCAAGAGGTTTATCCTCTCAGCAGTCTGAGCAGAAGGAGACAGGAACCAAATCTTGGTGCCTCTCTCTTCGGTTGGCCCCATTTAGCTCTGGCTGGTATCCCAGGAGCCTGAGCTGCTCCCCACACACAGCGGGAGGCAAATAAAAAAAAAAAAAAGGAACATTTGAAAGTCTATCTTTAAAGCCTGGCAGAAAGTGAGCTGCCCTATAATTACACCAAGTGAACTAGTTACAACTTCTCTCATATTGATGTAGGATTATTAAGAGATTGCTCACACAGCCCTGTGGAATTCAACTAACGAATTTAGAGATATTTTGTTAAACCACCCTTCTCTTCTAACCACTTTCTGCCTCTTAAATATGATAGAACACAAAACCAGGAAGGCAAATGAAGCAAATCCTGAATTAATGTTCCTCATCAGAACGTGATTGCTGCTTTTAGAACAGCATAACTTTCCTAACCTAATGTTCTGACTTAAGTATCTCATTTTTTTTTTTTTGGTAAATGGGGAGAAAGCAAAAGAGCACTGAGGGACTTTTCTGGCGGAACAGTGGTTAAAACTTTGCCTTCCAATGCAGGGGGTTTGGGTTTGATCCCTGGTTGGAGAGCTAAGATCTCACACATGCCACACTGTAAAAAACCAGAACATTAATAACAGAAGCAATACTGTAACAAATTCAATAAAGACTTTAAAAATGGTCTGCATTAAAAAAAATATTGAAAAAAAAAAGAGGGCAAGGAGATATATATAAAAAGTCACCTGTGGACATCATTTCAAAGGAATATAGAGGAACTGGGATGTGGATCTGGCTGCCCCAGGTTTGCACAGATTTAATCTATTCTCCTGGTAACAGTCTTCTGTGGACATCCCAGCCAATTGTGCAGAGAAGGAAATAGATGTGGCCGATGGACTGAGTGGGCCACTTTTGCAATCCTGGGCTTGGCAAACTCTCTTGCCTTAAAATGTACTGTGGGCTTATACCATTTGGATCTGCTTTGAATTAAGAAATTGGGGGACGTGAATCTAGGAATATGAATTCTTTAATTTTTAAATTTTATATTGGAGTATAGTTGATTTACAATGTTGTGTTAATCTCAGGTGTACAGCAAGGTGACCTAGCCATACATAAACATATCTCTATCCTTTTTCGGGGAATAAGAATTCTTGCCGGCAGTTGGGATTCCAATTTCTTGGTAGGCACTAAATCTTATTAATCTTTGTAGCTCCATATTTCTGAGTACATAGAGTTCAATACACTCAGCAAATGCTTATGAATTACAGAATGCTACTGTGGAAAGAACAGGGGCTTTAGAGTCAGAGCGACTTGCATTCAAATCCCAGCTCTATCTCTGACTCTCTGTGTCACTTGAAGCAAGTCATTTAGCCTCTTT
Organism: Bos mutus; assembly: GCF_027580195.1. NCBI lineage: Eukaryota > Metazoa > Chordata > Mammalia > Artiodactyla > Bovidae > Bos > Bos mutus. The sequence goes on along the minus strand of NC_091623.1, from coordinate 96,904,990 downwards.
GACACTTGGCTTCCTCATCTGTAAAATGGGGGTCAATCAGTCCACGAGATTTACTGAGTGTTTTTGTGCGTGCTGATACATTTTTGGACACTGGGGCTACGTCAGTAAAGCAGTCAGAATTTCTGTCCTCAAGATATATTAGAGCTCCTGTCCCAACCTGCCTCTCACGAAGCCCACATATGAGACAAGGGTCCGAGTTCCTGGTTTCAAATCCTGCCTCAACCCCACTACCTAGCCGTGGCATCTCCGCAAGTGAATGGTAACAGGACTAGCCACGTGGAGATGCTGTCAAGACCCCTGCACCACATATCCACGTGTGCCTGTGTGTATATTTGGGCAGGTAAGTTATGCTTAGAGGCCTGCCCTCCTGCCAAGCAGCTGATATGGTCAAATGTCAAGGTTGGATAAGCAGAGGTTGGATTCAGCCCATATGATACCTCTTTGGCTGGGTTCCATGTGCAAATACACATAAAGCTCCTAGAAGAAACTCCCTGGTGGTCCAGGAGATAGGACTCCACACTTTCACTGCTGAGGGCCTGGCTTGCGTTCAATATCTGGTTGGGGAACTAAGACTCCACAAGCCGCAAGGTGTGGCCAAAAAAAAATCTCCTAGAATGGCACCTGGCTATCTTTAATCAATAAATTCTATCTTTTATTACTGTGGGTGTATGATGAGACTTTTTTTCCTTTTGAACTTTTTATCTTGTATTGTGGTATAGCCAATTAATAACGTTGCAATAGTTTCAGGTAAACAGCGAAGAAATTCAGCCATACATGTGCATGAATCCATTCTCCCCTAAATGCCCCTCCCACCCAGGCTGCCACATAATATTGAGCAGAGTTCCCTGTGCTGTACAGCAGGACCTTTTTGGTTATCCATTTTAAATATAGCAGTGTGTACATGTCAATCCCAAACTCCCTAACTATCCCTTCCTCTATCAACCATAAGTTTGTTTATAAGTCTGGAATCTCTTTCTGTTGTGTAAGTTCATTTGTATCATTTCTTTTTAGATTCTACATATAAAAGATGAGGTGTATGATGAGACTTTAATGTATGTAAGGCATCTGTAGTATATAGTTGGTATTCAATAGCTATTAATTCCCTTCCTTGAGTCTGTGGAAAAATAATAAACATATATGTCAGAACAAAGTATAGGTGACCGGCAACCATTAGCTACCTTGTCTTCTCTTTTATTATAGTTGGTGCGGGAGGTAGTTTGACCTGAGAAAAAGAGCTCTGGGCTAGCAATCAGAAGACCTGAGGGACTTCTCTGCTGTTCTGGTGGCTAAGACTCCAAGCTCCCAAAGCAGGGGGCCTGGTTCAATCCCTGGTCAGGGAACTAGATCCCATATGCACAGCTGAGAGTTTGCACGCTAAGAGTTCGCTAAAGATCCTGCATGCTGCAACTAAGACCTGGTGCCGCCAAATTAAAAACGAAACAAAACTTGGGTTCTGGATTCCATTCACCCACTGCTTGCCTCTAATTGTTCATCGGATGTTCACTAAACCTCAGTTTTCTCATCTGTCACTGAGATGAGGGTGTGGGTTGGTCCAGTCGTGTGCTGCTCTTACGACGTGAATGCACTTCTCTGTAACGAGTTCTTGCCCTGCGCAGTGTGTGTATAGACAAAAAGGTACGTGCCAGACTCTGCACCACGGTGAGCGGGTGAGTCTTTGAGTGACTTTCTGTTCTAACACGCTCTATTATTAAACACTAACTGAGATGACAGGACTTGCCCAGGATCACACAGTGGGTCAGCTCTACATGGTTTCAAATGACCTGAGCTTAGAGAACCACGGGGAGGACTGGCTGGAGAGCCTAGCTGTCAACTGGATGGCCGAGGCGTGTGCGCTTCTCTTTGATGTCCTAGGCTTGCCCGGGCTGACTGGGTTACAGTGGCGATATCACTTCTGCTCAGTTTGGTCTAAGAGTCTATCCAGCTTAGATACTTTATCAGTCGGTGACTAATATCTTTCACTTCTCATTGACTTTTCCAGTTAGAACAAGACTATTCAAATTCCCAGTCGGGCATGAATGAGGCAATCTTTCTCTCAATTTGGGGAGTGAAACTGCAGCATGGTGGTTTCTAAGCAGTTAGTCATTTTCATCTTTAGGCAAGTGCATGTCAATTGATAAATCCCCTTTTGTTTTCCCTTCTTAACTCAGTCTGTAAAAGAGTGAATGAAAGTCATTATTTATCATCGAGTGTTTACTGTGGATCAGCAACCAGGCTAAAGTACCTTTAGATGCAATATCTCATTCAATCTTGACAACCAGCCTATTAGGCATTTTTTTTTTGGGGGGCTGTGCTGTGCAGCATGTGGTATTTTATGTTCCCCAACCAAGAATTGAACCTGTGCCCCCTGCATTGGGAGCATGGGGTCTTTTTTTTGAGGCAGTTATTACTGATGTTTTACAGGCAAAGAAATCTGAAGCTCAGAGAGGAGGCGTTGCCTGCTGATAAACAGGTGCTGGAGTCTGAGGGTGAAGCCCAGCCTCTTGCATCCTACATTTATTAATGATCCCTCTTCAGGTAGTGTTAGACGAGTGGCTTCTCGGTTGTAGTTGCTGGATATTCCGGGTCAATGAACTCCACAAATATTACTAAATCCGTCACATGCAAAGGAAAGCTCTTTGTTGCTGTGCATGTGACATGTCACTGTCTGGCTCAAGCTGCACAGTATTTGTATACATTGTTCAATGCAGGTATGGAATTTTTCAACACCCTTCATTCCTTATTGAGTGTCTGCTGTAAGTTACATTTACTGGTTAGTTAGTACTACGTCCTAAGGCAGCATCCCACCTGAGTCTCATAACAGTCCATGACGTAGGTCCTCTTGTCCCAACCCTCAGAAAAGGGACGTGAGGCCCCGAGCAATGCCACAGATTGTGAATGGCAGGGGCTAGGTATGAGGACAAAATGTCTTCCGTTTCCTTGGTCTCTCTGCTGCGGGCGCAGTGTGAAGTCTGAACTCAGTTCAAATTTAAGGCTTGGTCAGACTCCCACAGGGTTGACTGTGAACCATAAGGTCAATGGTTTTACTCATCTCTCTCTGGGCAGGAGGGGACCAGCTGGGGGCTTTGTCAAGTCAAACAGTGCAGGCAGTGGGGGTGGGGGCTGGGGCTAGTCATACTGCCAGCTCCAGATTGGTGCAGGGGGTCTGTATCTAAACCCTTCCTTTCCCCCACACTGCTGGCTGAGAGTCATCTTCTGTCTGCGGGAGGAGGCTTCCTGTGCTGCCTAGAGCTGCTCCGTGCAGACATTGGAGAGAAGTCAGGGCTGTACAATGTTCAGCCTTCCTTCTTGGAGCAAAGGTTGGAAAATACTAGTTCCAAGGACTGATGCTGAGTAGCACTTTTAGAGCAATTGAGTTATAGTTACTGTTGGAAAACTGAGCTCCAGTGTCACCTGGGAAGGATGGAGCGCCCAGGAATAGAACAGGACATTGCAAATGAGCCGTGAAACACGAGCCCAGGCTCCAGCCCAGCCACCTGGGCCCAGATGTGCTCCTGTAGAAATTTGGCAGAAGGTGGGTATAGGACACTGCCTGGATGAGCTGGCGTCTCCAAGGTCCCAGACTGCAGTGCTTCATTCCAGGGAAAAACCCAGGTGGGCCAGAAAAGGGTTCAGAAGCTGAGACTCATCAGTGGTGCTACCAGCTTCAGTTCAAATTCATGTTTTTCTAACTGGCTGCTTCCTGCAGAAACCAATCCAATATATTATAGACCTAAGATTTCCTTATTGATTGCCAACTCTTTTAGGAACAAATTTGCATTTACTTGGAAACCCTTTTCTCTCTTATTTCTTTATTCTCTCTTTTATTTTCTTTCTCTCTCCCATTCTCAGCTCTCTTAAAACATAGAATAGTAGTTATAAACTTGGACAGTGGCATCTATCTAGTAGAAATGACTGTAAATTCTGGCTTTACTTTTTACACTATGTAAACTTGAGAAATGGACTTGATTTGAACCCTCATTTTCTCTTTTGCAAAATGGGAATATTAGTAACACCTACCGCGCATGGGGATACAATGAACGTAAAGATGACTGGCACAGGGCCTTGCACATAATACACGGGCAATAAATGTTATGCGTGCTCAGTCACTCAGCTGTGTCCAATTCTTTGAGACTCCTGGTGGCTTCCCTCTTTACGATCAGGGCTTTTGTGGTAGCTCAGCTGGCAAAGAATCCACCTGCAATGCAGAAGACCCCAGTTCGATTCCTGGGTTGGGAAGATCCACTGGAGAAGGGATAGGCTACCCACTCCAGTATTCTGGCCTGGAGAATTCCATGGACTGTATAGTCCATGGGGTCATAAAGAGTCAGACATGACTGAGCGACTTTCACTTCACTTCACTTTGTGACCCCACAGACTGTAGGCCACCAAGCTCCTCTGTCCATGGAATTCTCCAGGCAAGAATACTGGAGTGGGTTGCCATTTCCTCCTCCAGGGGATCTTCCCGACCCAGTGATGGAACCCATGTCTCTTGTGTTTCCTGCATTCGTAGGCAGATTTTTTTTTTTTTTTTTTTTTTTTTACCACTAGTGCTACCTGGGAAGCCCAACATGGCTTAAAGGCCGCTGTCAACTTCTTCGGCTTCATTATTGCTCTTTCTTTCTCTGTTGTTCCTAGATCTCTCTTGTTTCAGAAGCTTCCTGCTACAGGAATATGTTGTTCCTATGCCCTGAACCCTCTTTGCCATGTTCTTTAACTGGCTGTCTCTTATCCATCTTTCAAGTCTCAGTTGAGGTATCATTCATTCAAAGCCTTTCTTGACTTCCAAGCACAGGTCAGGTTTCTCTCCAGGGGACCTTTCCTTCTCCAACCATAGCTCTTAATATACTACATTTTAATTGCATGTTCACATGCCTGTCTCACTCCAGTGAAGTGTGAGTTCCTTAAGGGCAAGGTTCATAGCTTGGTTCCTCTGTATCCCTCACACCTTGCTGTGTGCTTACCACTTGACTAAAGCAGCAAATAGGACTGAGGTTCACCCCCATGGAGCTCAAACTAGGATCAGGGTAATGGACAATGCCAGGCCCAGCTCCTCTCAGAATCTCTCAACCAAATAGGCCAGGTGATTTGCCATGGTGGTAGATCATCCGAGGTAAAGATAACATATGCAGCCTCTGTAACTCCCAGAAGGGTACAAAGGATGTAGGAGCAACTGCAGAGCAGATGTTTCCTTCTGGCATCATGTGGGCCCAGATACTCACATGTTGAGGCAGTGCTCAGGTTAGGAGAGGACTTTGCATCCAATCCATTGCCCCGTCTATGGCTGTGGACGGGCACTGGTGATTACCTTGTGAATAGCACCCTGGAGCCTGATCTGCAGGGAGCAAGTCAAGTATTTGGGGTGGTAGTCATGGTGATGGGGGGACTCCACATCCTTCTAATGCCTTTACTTCTGCACTCCCTTTGGAGGTAGCACACCAGCTGGTCCTGAAGAGTAGAAATGGAGCCTCTGCTATTCTGCTGGGATGCTAGAGGAGTTCCTGTTTTCTCTACCTAATATGATTAAGAATGTGACCTCTCTCTTCCTTCTTTCCTCCCTCCCTCCCTCTTTCAGTATTATTAGTTTTATTTATTTATTTTCCAGAGGAATCGATGCAAGCAAAATAAGTTAAAGAACATGCTCAAGGTCATCAGATAAATGAATGGCCTGCTGCTGCTGCTGCTGCTAAGTCGCGTCAGTCACGCCCAACTCTGTGTGACCCCATAGATGGCAGCCCACCAGGCTCCTCTGTCCCTGGGATTCTCCAGGCAAGAACACTGGAGTGGGTTGCCAGAATGAATGGTCTAGTAAGGACTAAAACAAAGTCTCTCTGGTTCTAAATTCCAAGAAGCATATTCACTGAAGAGGGAAAGTACGTTCAAATCCCAGTTTCTCCACTCCTAGCTGAGTGACCTTGGCCCAGTCTCTTCCTCTTTATAACGAGGATGATAATAATACCACCGACTTCATGCAGTTGTTGTGGGACTAAAAGAAATAGTCCATATACAATGCTTAGAACTTTGTTATATGCTCAAATTTGTTAGAATCACCATTGTTACTTTCACTTTTTGGCTATTCCAGGTCTTGTGTTTTGTCTTGTGTCTTAACTCTGTGGATGGGTGTTAATCTGACCATTCTGGATTGACAGTCTTATGTACCAACACTGCTGGGATCAGCTAAGACCACGTGATTTTTGTTTTTTTCCTCACCACAACACCTAGCATGTAGCTGGACACATTGGACATCTTGATCAGTCATTCAAGCCTGGATGCTTGCTTCCCCTATCTTAGAAAACAGCATGGTGTTGAGGAATAAACACAGGCTTTAGAGCTATTTGCTGGCTGGGAGACTTCAGAAAAACAACCCATCTTAATTTCTACTTTCCGCATCAGTCAAGTGGAAAGAATAACTCCCACCCTGTATAGTCCCTGTAGAGGTGAAATGACACATGTGAGGAGCCCCGCATGCACTGATCCCCTCTCCTCTCCCCTCAACCAGCTCCTGTAACTAGGACAGTTACCTCCTGATGCTGGGATCCAGAGGGAAAGAGAGAGGCAGACTGCTATTTACTGGCTCGTTGCTTCATTTACTTACAAACCAATAAAGCCTGCTTGTCAGCTTTTGACTGGTAGGAAGAGTTTCCAAGCCCAAGGGCTTAGTTTGTAGATGAGACAAATATGGCTTCTTGCAGAGTTTTCAAGTCCAGACACAGTCATGCAAATAATATTCATAGGCTGTTTGGGGCTGAATTTCTAAGTTCTTAAAAGACAAAGCAGAGCCCTGATCTAAGAAGAACCAGCCTAATGCAAAGGAAACCTCAAAACTTGAGACTATTTAGGGTTGGAAGTCCTTGGAACTGGGTTCTCATTAATATTCCTTATGACTCAAAAATGAGTCAAAGCTTTGTAAAGAGATTGATTTCCCTCCTTTTCACATGCTCTGAGAATAATGTGGAAATCAAATTGCATTTCTAAGCACGTCAGGGAAAATTACACATTCATTAATTGTCAGAACATCTGAAAATCACCAAGTTCACTTCTCTCTTAAAAAAAATTCTCAAAGCTCTTAACTCCCAGGGGGTTGGGAAAAACTGAAAGAGTAGTTTTCTCATGCTGACTTCCGTTTCATTTGCTAGAGTAAGATGGGACCCATTCAACACTCAATAGGAAGGAAAACAAACAGCACAGAGGTCAAGAGTACTGGGCAGGCAAATCTGATTAAAAACGTATAGAGAAGCTGAACAGACACTTTTCCAAAGAAGACATACCGATGGCCAACGGGCACGTGAAACAAGGCTTAACATCACTAATTGTCAGGAAAATGCAATTCAAACCACAGTGAGATATCAGTTCACATCTGTCAGAATGGCTATTATCAAAAAGACAACAAATAATAAGTGTTGGCAAGGATATGGAGAAAAGGGAACCCTCACATACTGTTGATGCCACCACTATGGAAGAAGGTATGGAGGTGCTTCAAAAAAATTAAAAACAAACCAACCATATAATCCAGCTATTCCACTTCTGGGAATTTATGCAAAGAATATGAAAATAGTAATCCAAAAATTTATTCGTACCCCATGTTCATTGTGGCAGTATTTGTAACACGTGAGATATGGAAATAACCTAAGTGCCCATCAACGAATGAATGGATAAAGAAGGAAAAAAGACATGGCTGTGTACACACACACAGACACACATGCAATGGAATACTACTCAGCCATACAAAAGACGAAATCTTGCCATTTGCAACAACAGGGATGGACCTTGAGGGTGTTATGCCAAGTGAAATAATTCAGACAGATGCAGACAAATACTGTATGACTTCACTCCTATGTGGAATAAGAAAAGCTATAAACAAACCAAAGCAAAGTCAAGGAAAAAAATCAAACAGAAACAGACACATAGACACAGGGTAGTTGTTACCAGAGGGGAAGGGATGGATAGTGGGGGAAGACAGTGAGATGGTAAAGCGGATTACCTGTACGGTGACAGATGGAAGGTAAGCTTTTGGTGGTGAGCACACTGTAGGTTATACAGAAGTAGGGATAAAATATTGTACACACGAAACATATAGTGTTACAAATCAATGTTACTTCAAAAAACAAACAAGCCACTAAGAGGTGATGGGAGAATGCTGGTTTGGGCTCAGACTATATCAAATGCCAACTCAGCCCTTACTGGCAGTAGAAATCTGGGCAAACAAGCTATTTAATGTTTCTTTTTTTTTTTTCCAAGCAATACATGTTGATTTTCAAATTTATATGTAAACATGTAATTCAGGAAAGCATTGAAAAATTAGAGAAATTTTAAACTAGACTTCTCAGATACTTAAATACACTATGAAGTCTTTATAATAAAAGTGTGGCATAAAATAAAGTCCATAATGTGACACACTTCAGTTAATATGAGATAATGGTGACATCGTAATTCATTAGAGAAAAAAGAAATTTATTTTTATTTTAAAAAATTAAGTTAAAATGTAATAAAATGTTGGAGAAGCATTCCAAACATTTAATTTTTCTTGAATCTCAGTTTCCAGGATATAAAATGGGATGATGTTGGTACAGTTACCCAAGGTCTCTGTGAGGATTAAATGAGTTAATACATGTAAAGCCCTGAGAGAAAGGGTTTGGTCATGATTAGCCATTATTATTATTAGGCAGAATGAGTAGGTTCTTTGCACATGAATCTCTTCTTTCTTGTTAAGTAGAGTATTTTCAGATTAAAGGGGTAGGGAGAGAACAAGTCCTAGGAGAATGTGCTCATGATATGTGATGCTACAGGATGACTTTGGTCATTCAAAATCCTGGGAGCCACACACACATGTTGGCGGGTATACTGACCACCCCATCCCGATCTGCCTGGTGTTCTTTGACAACTCACAGCTGGGATCCTTCTTTCCTCTAAGCTGGTTTATCCTCTCACCTCTGCAGCTACTACAAAAACCAGGTAGAGAAATAGGAGGTGTTGGAATCTGCCTTCCAGCCCTTTCCATCACCACTCAGCTAGCTACATGACAACCTGGAGTCCTTCTGATCTATTGAAATTGTTTCTCATCTCCTTCCCTTCCATCCTTTCCTTCCACTTCCCACAATTCCTATTTCTTTGAATTCCCATTGCATTGTCAGCCCTACACTGCCTACTTGATGATGCCATTCAGCCTTGAATTTTTTTCTCTAGTTTTTCCATAAATACGTCTTTTCTTCCAGCAAAATTCTAAATTCAAGGGCAGGAGCTGTGTTTCCTTCTTCTTCATAACCCATATGGGGTTTAGCTCATACTAGATTTTTTTCACACTATGCATTTTTAACTTGATGTACAGTTGATGTATAATCTTATATTAGTTATAGGTGTACAATATACTGATTTGTAATTTTAAAGGTTACACTGCATTTATAGTTATTATAAAATATTGGTTATATTCCTGAGTTACATTAGGTTGTATTCCTAAGCTACAATATATTCTTGTAGCTTATTTTATACCGAATAGTTTGTACCTTTTAATCTATTACTCGCATATTGCCTCTCCCCCTTTCCCATTGGTAACCACTGTGTGTGTGTGTGTGTGTGTGTGTGTGTGTGTGTTAAGTCACTTCAGTTGTGGCTGACTCTTTGTGACCATATGGACTGTAGGTCCCAGGACCCAGGACCAGGCTCCTGGGTCCATGGGATTCTCCAGGAAAGAAAACTGGAGTGGATTGCCATGCCCTCCTCCAAAGGATCTTCCTGACCCAGGGATGGAACCTGCACCTCTTATGTCTCCTGCATTGGCAGGTGGATTCTTTACCACTAGTGCCACCTGGGGAGCCCTAGTAACCACTAGTTTTTTCTCTCTGTGAGTCTGCTTCTTTTTTGTTTTATTCACTAGCTTGCTGTTTTTTTCAGATTCCATATATAACTGATAATATGTAATATTTGTCTTTTCTTTATCTGTTTGACTTATTTCACATAGTATCAGATCAGATCAGATCAGTCGCTCAGTCGTGTCCGACTCTTTGTGACCCCATGAATCGCACCACACCAGGCCTCCCTGTCCATCACCAACTCCCGGAGTTCACTCAGACTCACGTCCATCGAGTCAGTGATGCCATCCAGCCATCTCATCCTCTGTCATCCCCTTCTCCTGCCCCCAATCCCTCCCAGCATCTGAGTCTTTTCCAATGAGTCAACTCTTCGCATGAGGTGGCCAAAGTACTGGAGTTTCAGCTTGAGCATCATTCCTTCCAAAGAAATCCCAGGGCTGATCGCCTTCAGAATGGACTGGTTGGATCTCCTTGCAGTCCAAGGGACTCTCAAGAGTCTTCTCCAACACCACAGTTCAAAAGCATCAATTCTTCGGCGCTCAGCCTTCTTCACAGTCCAAGTCTCACATCCATACATGACCACAGGAAAAACCATAGCCTTGACTAGACGAACCTTTGTTGGCAAAGTAATGTCTCTGCTTTTGAATATGCTGTCTGGGTTGGTCATGACTTTCCTTCCAAGGAGTGAGCGTCTTTTCATTTCCTGGCTGCAGTCACATAGTATAATACCCTCTAAGTCCAACTGCATTACTGCAATGGCAACATACGTTATCTTTTATGGCTGAGTAGTATTCCATTGTATATATATACACCACATCTTCTTTATCCATTCATCTTTTATGGATACTTAGGTTAGCTTATAAATAATGCTGCTATGAACACTGAGGTGCATATATCTTTTTGAAACAGTGTTTTCATTATACCCAGGAGTGGCTTAGATGGATCATATGGTAAACACTCTTTAGTTTTTCTGAGGAACTTCCATGCTGTTTCAATAGCGGTCACACCAATTTATATTCTCATCAACAGTGTACTAGGGTTCCCTTTTCACCATATCCTTATCAACATTTATTTATGTTACTTTTGATGACAGACATTCTGACAGTGCACTGTACATTTTTAATAAACACTTGATGGTTTGATTTATCTGTTTGGCAGAAGCATGTAAATATTTACATATCCTGGATCTAGAAAATTTGTTCTAGATTACAAAATACATTCAAATACATTCTAGTCTGGCTGGATATCTGGCTGAACTTGAGAACAAATTCGGGTACCTCTATGCTGCTCCTAACAGTTCTTTATGTGATTAAATATTTTAATCACATATTAATATGTGATTAAGGAGAACTAAATCTTATCTATAAAAAAATCTAGGCACTTCCCTGGGGGTCCATTGGTTAAGACTTTGCCTTCCAATGCAGGGGGTGTGGGTTCGATTCCTGGCGGAGGAGCTAAGATTCCACATGTCTCCCGGCCAAAAAACAAAACATGAAATAGAAGCAGTATTATAACAAATTCAATAAAGACTTAAAATTTTAAAAAATAAAAGAAATCTAGACATTATAAAATGTATTAAGAAGACATAGCTCCCTTTTCTGCTCTCTCCTCTATTCTACTTCCTGGACAGTAGTGTAGTGTTACTTGTTTAGTCATGTCTGACTCTTTGCAACACCATGGACTATAGCCTACCAGGCTCCTCTGTCCATGGAATTCTTCAGGCAATCATACTGGAGTGGGTATCCATTTCCTTCTCCATGGGATCTTTCTCAACCCAGGGATTGAAACTGGGTCTCCTGCATTGCAGGCAGACTGTAGTTTGACGTCTATGCTTCTGGATTTGCACTCTTCAGTGGGTAGCCACATGTGGCTACTGAGCACTTACAATGTGGCTGGTCAAATTTAATGTGCTTCACGTACACACTAGATTTCAAAGACTTAGTGTGCAAAAAAAATGAAAATATCTTGTAATTTTTATATTGATTACATGCGAAATAATATATTTGATGTATTAGATTAACTAAAATACATTATTAAAATTTAATGTGGCCACAAAAAAGCTAAATCATATACATGGCTCACATTATATTAGAGAATAATGTTCTAGGATTTTTTTCTATGCATATACACATCCATATACATGCACAAACATATGTAAACATAATTTTAACAAAAATATCCATATAGCACATGTAGATATGCTCTGCATCTTGCCTTTTTTCATTTAGTTATACTTTGTGGACATGCTTTATTAGTATATTTAGATCTATCTTCATTTTAAAAAATGGCAATAGATATTCTGTTGTATAGATAGATCATTGTTTATTTGATCATTTCTCACAACTGGGGCTGTTTTCAGTGTTTTCTTTTATAAGCAATGATGCAGAGCTTGAGCATCTATACACAAATATTGTTAAGCACTTCACTAATATTTCACAAGTGAGATTATTAAATTAATAAGTACACATATCTCAAATTTTGATAGATTAAGCCAAATTTAAACACTCTCGAGAATCTAATGAAGGTATGGACTCTCTCTCCAGGAAATTGCACACAGGCAAACATGTGTATGGTTTTCCATAGAGTGTCAGGAATTCAAGAATCTTCTGAAATCAGAGTTAAGAAGCACATGTACACACTGCTCTATGGAAAATGATAACCAACAAGGTCCAACTGTATAGCATAGTATCTTCTGCTCAGTGTTATGTGGCAGCCTGGATGGGAGGGGAATTTGGGGGAGAATGGATACACGTATGTGTATGGCTGAGTCCCTTTGCTGTTCACCTGAAATTATCACAACATTGTTAATCGGCTATACTCCAATATAAAATAAAATTTTAAAATAAAACACAAACAAAACCCCAAGTACAAAAACAACAGAACAAAGTTAAGGAGTCTACTGCTGGTGAAACAACCTGCCATAAATTCAGCTTCTAGGAGTCCTGACTATTGACTAGAAGAGAGCGACAAGCCCGCAGTGGTCCGAAGTCCACACCCTGGTGGTAGGCAGACCTGGGTTCAGAGTCCCACTCTGAGGCTTATACCTTGAACTCACACAGCCTCAGTCTCCTCCACCATGAAGCAGAGGAACACAGCCTACCTCACGAGGTCTGACAGGCACTAAACAAATATTATTTCTCTTTTGGCACTTCTGCTGAAGGATTTTACCTTGAGGCATCTTTGTTCCACCGACAGTTTACAGACTGCTTTCAGTGCTTGGTACCTGGTCAGTGACCAACTTGAACAGGAGTCGTAAAAGGGAGAATTAGAAGGGTGAATTCATATCTATGTTGAGTTTACTTAAAGGCTGGGCACCATTTCTCTACACAAAATTATTGTTTTGAAGCAGTTGCCTAAGTAGGAACCATTTAAAACAGTATTCAACTCAAACCAGGGCTCCTGTTCCAGTATCAGGGTTCCAACTGGCAGATTTTCACCTAAAGGATAAGAGCTAAAGGGTTAAAGAAAAAGGTCCTTTGAAGGATCTTTGGTCCCTGTTTATGAAGTCATTAATTCTATTTGCTTCATGAGGACCCATCTTATCATCTCTTCACTCCCACCCATGAAGTCTGGATTATTCTGAATGTAAGAACCACATCTCCTCTGTCTCTTGGGTCCCCCAGCATCTGATACAGGACTGGATATAGAACGTGTATTTTAATTCTTGTGAACTAGAACCCCTTTCAAGAGGTCCTCATTACAGAGAAGAGAAGTTTGTTCATTTTTTTTTTCCAAATCATTCTGAAAATTGGTCTGAAAATTATGCAAGCAACGATAGTTAACATTTACTGAGCTTTTACAACGTGTCAAACATTGCTATAAACCATCGAATACGTTGCCTTCCTTTTTTCTCACAACCTCAAGGTCTAGGTGTTATTGATTCCATTTTAAAGGTGAGGGAATTGAGTCCCAAAATAGGTCTCAGCTAGATCACTTCTGTCTCACTTCCATTGTCTTCTCTCTCTGCCTTGCCCTCCTCACAGTGTCCCTACTTCCGATTTGCTCTCATCCAGTCCTTCACACAAACACAGCCAGGATGATCCTTAGAAAACCTAAATTAGATCATACCCTTTCCATCTGAAACTTTTCAGTGGCTTCTCATAGCCTTTAAAATCTGACCGGGCCCCTGCCTTCCTCTCCCCTTTCCTGTGACTCCCCGCCCCTTCAGTACAAGGCCTGAGGGCGGGTCCTCTAATAGCTCGCTTTCTCTTCTTTCGGGACTTCTGCACAAGCTACACCCTTGCCTCAGATACCCCTGTCCAGCTCTTTAGCTGGGTCATCCCAACTGATCCTTCACTCCCTTAGGAAGTAACTTTTTCTCATCTCTAATTCTCATTTTAAGAAAGACTCCCTCATCAACTTCTTTTAATTTAAAAAAAATTATTGAAAAAGACCCTGATGCTGGGAAAGACCAAGGGCAAAAGGAGAACGGATGACAGACGACAAGACACTTGGATGGTATCACCAACTCAATGGGCACAAGTTTGAGCAAACTGGGGAATAGTGAGGGGCAGGGAAGCCTGGTGTGCTGCAGTTCATGGGGTCACAGTCAGACACGACTTAGTGAGTGAATAACAACATCAACTCCTGTCTAAAATATCCCTCCCCAAGACTAGGCTAGAGCTTTCGGACCTTTTTCATCTTATTACCAGACACACCTTAGAATGTTCCATGTGTCTATGTGTTTTACTATTTAGCATCCCTGATGAGAAGGCACGCTCTGTGAGAGTGGAAGCTGCATCTCCATTTCCCTCCACTGCAGTATGCCTGACATATGGTGGCTGACAAATACCCGCTGAAAGGATGAATGACACTTAGAGTGGCTCATATCAACACTGATTACCTCACCTCTTTTCAACTTTGAACACCCCAAAATGCCCACTCTATTGCTCTCTGTGCAAAAGGCAATGTTTGTTGAAATGAATATAATCGAGTTTCAACTTTCTTTTCTTTCTGGCAGCTTAACAGAAGACTGCCATCATCCTAGTCCAAAATGGTGATGGCTCGAGATAGCAAAATGATGATTGCTCAGAATGGTCTTAGGGTGATGTGTAACACACGGAGTCAATTGACCATTGACTGTTGGGCTAATACAGCCCCAGATAAACACGTGAACTCACAGCACTCTTCATTTGATAACTACCTGCAGAATCAAACAGAAACTGAGGGTAGACACCTCTGACAAAACAGAGCAGTGCCATTTCTAGGAGAAAACCTGAAAAATTGCAATTGGCTAAAGTAGGGCTCTTCTAGCTTTTGCTTTTTGAAAAACCTGTCAGAAATAACAAAAGCCTGAAAAATGAGTTGGCCATTTAATTATTCTCGGCACATACAAGAAAATGTCTTTCTACTGAGCGTTTTTTTGTGAGAACAAAGTGGAGCTGTGAAGCAGATCACTTAAGGATCCATAGTCAAAATTGACACGGCACGCATCTATAACATGCTCACCTCTGGTTTTGTTGTAAATAGAATTGAACTAGAACTGCAGTTTTCATACTTTCTAATAATATGGCGACACGGCAATAAAAACCCAAAACAATTAAGGGGGACTCCAAGGAATCAAAGAGTTGGGGATGAGGGAGAGGGTTGAGAAGGTCACCTGATGTTATTTAATTCAGCCCCTGTGTTCAGGGGGCTTGAAAGGTAGATACAAGCGAAGGTAGGAGGGGATTTGGTGTTTAATCAGCCTGACAGGACTGATTAGTTTAGTGGTTTTTCATTATATGAAAACAAATTCTCTTATGCAATAGTTTAAGGTATTGTGCTCCATTTGCTTCCTTTTTCTTCCATCCTTCCTCTCTTTCTTCCTTTTATTAAGTTTTTCATTTCTTACCCAGCTGAGCTTAATCCCTTCGTTCTTTGGACCTCTTTTTTATTGGGTAGCTGCTGCTGCTAAGTCACTTCAGTCGTGTCCGACTCTGTGCGACACCATAGATGGCAGCCCACCAGGCTCCCCCGTCCCTGAGATTCTCCAGGCAAAAACACTGGAGTGGGTTGCCATTTCCTTCTCCAATGCATGAAAGTGAAAAGTGAAAGTGAAGTCGCTCAGTCGTGTCTGACTCCTAGCGACCCCATGGACTTCAGCCTACCAGGCTCCTCCGTCCATGGGATTTTCCAGGCAAGAGTACTAGAGTGGGTCGCCATTGCCTTCTCCATTTTATTGGGTAAGGGGAAGGTTTATGCCAGCCCACAGCTGACTCTATTAAGTCATCATTTTTTGTTTATCCATCCATCCATGCATCCAGTATTTATTTTGTGCAAACTATAAAAGAAAGAAAGAATTGAGCAACATAGTCATTGCCTTCAAGAAACTGAGTCCAGGAGGAGAAAAAGGCAAGAAATAACCATCAGAAAAAGAGAGAAGTTTGCTGTGGTGGCCACTACTGGTCGCCAGGCTGTTGCAGCGCACCGATGTGGGTGGCCTGGTATGTGTTGGGTGCTCCCCACACCCACCCTCCCCCCCCAAAAAAAAAGAAAAGGAGAGAAGTGTTATGGTTGGGGAAGCATGGAGTCCAAAGGGGATTCTGACTAAGCCTCTTTTCTTCCTCTTAGCTTGCCTCCTTATCTTTTTCAAGTATTTTCTGAGTTTTAGTCTGGTGACAGAGGTGGTGGGGTGAGTGTGTACAGTAAAACCATGCATATATAGGATACATGGAGGCAGGACAAAGTGAGTGCCAGGTGAGGCTTGCTACAGGAACTGAAGAGGGAGACAGAATCTCAGGCAGGGACAAATAAATGTGAGACCAGATACTGTAAAACTACAGGAAAACATAGAACTCTTTAAATCACAGCAATTTTTATTTTTTTAGATCCATCTACTAGAATAATGGAAACCCAAGTAAAAATAAGCAAATTGGACCTAATTAAACTTAAAAGTTTCTGCACAGCAAAGAAAACCACAAACAAGACAAAAAGACAACCTTCAGAATGGTAGAAAATAGTTGTAAACTTGGTAACTAACCAGAGACTAACTTCCAAAATATACAAACAGCTTATACTGGTTAATATATATTAAAAAAAAAAACCCACAAACACCCCAATCAAAAAATAAGCAGAAGACCTAAACAGACATCTCTCCAAAGAAGACGTACAGATGTCCAGCAGGCACATGTAAAGGTGCTCAACATCACTAATTATTACAGAAGTGCAAATCAAAACTACAGTGAAGTATCACACCAGCCAGAATGGCCATCATCAAAAAGTCATTTACAAATAACGATGCTGGGGAGAGGGTCTGGAGAAAAGGGAACCCTCCCACGCTACTGGTGGGAGTGCCAATTAGTACCGAGAATAGTATGGAGGTTCCTTAAAAAGCTAAGAATAGAGTTACCATATGATCCGGCAATCCCATGCTTGGGCACATATTCTGAAAAGACAAAGGCTGTAATTCAAAAAAATACACACATCCCAATGTTCATAGCACAACTATTCACAATAACTAAGAAATGGAAGAACTTAAATATTCATTATCAGATGAATAGATAAAGAAGATGTGATGTGTGTGTGTACACATACATACACACACACACAACAGAATATTACTCACCCCCAAAAAAGAGTGAAAAAATGTCATTTGCAGCATCATGGATGGACTTAGAGATGGTCATCCTAAGCGCAGTAAACCAGACAGAGAAAGACAAATATCATATGATATCTCTTACACATGGAATAAAAAAAAATGACACAGGAACTTATTTACAGAACAGAAATAGACTAACAGACATAGAAAACAAATTTTTGGTTACCAAAGGAGAAGAGGGTGGGGGAGGGATAGATGAGGTGTATGAGATTAACAAACACATACAACCACATATACGACAGATCAAAAACAAGGTTCTACTGTATAGCACAGAGAAATATATTCAGTATCTCCTCATAACCTATAGTGGAAAAGAATCTGAAAAAGAATATATATATATATACACATTCCATTGTAAAAGGGTTTTCTTTTCTCTACACCCTCTCTAGCACCTGTTATTTGTAGACTTTTTGATGATGGCCATTCTGACCTGTGTGAGGTGATACCTCATTGTTATACATATGGAATCATTTTGCTGTAAACCTGAAAACATTATAAATCAACTATACTTCAATTTAAAAAAAATTAAGAAAAAGAAGAAGTAGCAAAGCAGGATTTTGATGTGCTCAACTGTGGGGTGGTAAAAAGGTTGGATGGAAAGTCAGACAGTTCAGGGAAATAATAAAACATTGGGAGGTACTTGGTATTTTGGTTTGTTTTTGCTTTTAACTGCCATGAATAAATGCCATGCATTTAGTTAATCCTAAATAATACTAAAGATGTGCCCAGGATTTAGGTGTATTCTTACTGAGATGTTTGCACAGGCTCTTCTCCTTCTGTGAGCTACCTTTCCTTTATTCCCTAATAATTCTGGCCCTGTAGTGCAGATGGCTGACCCCAGCCTTCTCTCTGTGGCCACAGGACCTAGTCCTGACCAATCAGAGAATTCCTTACATCCCATCCACAGCAATTTCTCACAGGGTCGCATAAGACCCAAGGCAAGCTAATCAGCATCTCTGGTATAGAGTTGTCAAGGAGAATACCCGCAGTTTCTGTAAGAGTAACAGCCTTAAGAATGTTGTAGAGTTTGGCTGCCAGTATCTTTCTCCTGCAAAGAACTTTTCTAAGAGTGAAGAAAGCAGTGGCAGGTAGGGCAGAGAC
This sequence comes from Bos mutus, assembly GCF_027580195.1. Taxonomy (NCBI): domain Eukaryota; kingdom Metazoa; phylum Chordata; class Mammalia; order Artiodactyla; family Bovidae; genus Bos; species Bos mutus. The sequence continues at coordinate 96,886,507 of NC_091623.1, read as the reverse complement.
AGAGAGCTATGGAATTCAGATTGCCATGAACCCACAAACCCTGCCACTCCTAAGATCTGTTCTTCAAATCTCCATGAAACAACCCATCCTCTAGTCACTCTCTCCCATTTTTTTTTTTTTTTTTTTTTGGCAAGGAGTTTTGAAAATTGCAGCTGAAAACATCCTCACACATAGAGCTGATAAACTGTGTTGACACAAGGGAAATTTTCTTGGATAAGCTGGTCTAAACAGTAATAATAAAAATTGACATTTCAGGTTGACATCTGGTTTGGCCAACTATTCATGCTTGATAAGCTGACGGCTTCAATCAGCAACTGCAGTTAAAATGATAAAACCACTGTGGTTCTAAGACAAGGCTAAGTAGATGCCCTGACTTTGAATTCTTTACACCAAAATCACAAAGTTCTTTAAACCGTGAATCACCATTATTATTCGTGTATTTTAGGGTCTTGATTCCTTTCATTCCAGAGAATTCTGAAATAGTTTCCTATCTGCACCTAGGATTTTCTGAGTGTTTACTTCATCTGCCTCTGAAAGGTTATCTCTTTCTCTGGTTCCCTCCTTCCCCACAGGGAGAAAGAGGCAGGATGGTCTGGGGAAGAGTCAGTGAGCTTTCCTGAGAAATGAAAAAATTCTAATGACTCAATACGTGCTAATTTCTACTACCAAATTAGGGAAAGACTGTCACAAGTGATAACTAAAGATAACCTCTAAGGATTTTTCCGTACTACACTCTTTTGAATTGACATGAAGCAAAAAAAAAAAAAAAAGGATGGACGCAGATGCAGGAATACAGTGGTTCCTGAAAAATCCTACTGTCTTCAAAAACCATACCAGTGTACCCTCTTCATTTTATCTCCACAGGCAACTTTCCAAGAGTCAAAGCTGGGTAATGCTCACTGTTGGAGGATGTGTTAGCAAAGCTAATTTCAGCATCTGTATAAAATTTTCCATCAGTGGCGTGCTGCTATCAAATATCACGCTACCTGTGAAAGCTCTTTGAGGGACTGCATTTTAACTTCCTGCCTTGTTTTCAATGAAACTGAGAATTGTATTTGTCATCTGCCTTGCCTATTGGACTCTTTTTGATCCCAGTTTTGACCCTACTAATGTATCTTTAAGTGCCAATAGCAATTTTACATGCTGTTAATGTTCTTCCTAGGTAAGAATCTCATCTTCTATTTCAGCAGACTTCCATTGGTAAAAATGCCAGGTTTCCATTTATCAGAACTATTATATCCCCCTTTTTCCCTCTGCAAGAAGAAATCAGACAGCCATGAACATTAGACACAAACAAGGTATGTCAGCCTGCCCACCTTTAAACAAAAGTTCAGGGAAGAAATACTTTAGATACAAGGAAACCAGGGGAACACAGGACTTTAATTTCATCTTAGTTTAGTCAGTATCAGACACAAAGGAGTCTTGCGATTTGGAATCAGGTCTTATTAGTTAAAGTTTCAGGATTATTTCAGTCCAACAGGTATTTACGATGTGCCAGGCAAAGAGCTGGACACGACTGAGTGAGTGCTCATGCACACAGGCACTGAGCAAGGTGGTGTCGGAAAAGAATTTTTTTTCTTTCTGGGGTTGTGGAGCTAGAGTGATGTAACTCTCAGCTGTCTGTTGTCACGTTTCTTGTAGTATGTGTTCGTGATTCTTTTGAGTGCCATGTATCTGAACTCCCTTTCTATGTTTAGAAAGTCACCCTCCTTATGAATTTTAGTGCATGGGAGAAACTGCCTCAAAATTACGAAGCTGTAAATGCCAGCTTTATCAGTACCACTTTCCACCAGGGGCCAGGCTCTGTCAGTGACAGAAATCTGACTTGGACTTCAAATTGGGAGTGAGTGACACAAGAAGGCACCCAGGGAAGGCTCATCTGCACTTCTGTGGGAAGGTGGTGGGGATAACACCAAGGTGACCTCCAACTGCTGGAGAAGGAGAAAGGCCATGGTGGGGGCGGGGGAGATTCAGTGTTCAGTGTCTGCAAGGTCCACCCTGGAAGTCAGCACTTGGTCATTTGAGGTGGTGTTCCTGGCAAAGTGGCCTCAAGTCAGTCTTTGCAGCCTTTCCAGAAATTCTGTGAACTTAGTAATCCTACCTCTTCTTACTTTTGTTACTACTACCTCTACACCTGGTTGTTGTTTGGTTGCTCAGTCAGGTCCGACTCTTTGTGATCCCATGGACTATAGCCTGCTAGACTCCTCTGTCCATGGGATTTCCCAGGCAAGAATACTGGAGTGGGTTGCCATGCCCTTCTCCAGGGCATCTTCCCGACCCAGGGATAGAACCCTAGTCTTCTGCATTGGCAGGCGGATTCTTTACCACTGAACCACCAGGGAAGTACACTATTACTACTACTACTACTATTATTATTTGCAATAGATTCTCTTGTTTGCAACTAAGAACCCTGGGGGATGCACCTTCTTCCATCCACATTATCAGATCAGATCAGATCAGATCAGTCGCTCAGTTGTGTCCGACTCTTTGCGACCCCATGAATCGCAGCACGCCAGGCCTCCTGTCCATCACCAACTCCCGGAGTTCACCCAGACCCACGTCCATCGAGTCAGTGATGCCATCCAGTCATCTCATCCTCTGTCGTCCCCTTCTCCTTCTGCCCCCAATCCCTCCCAGCATCAGAGTCTTTTCCAGTGAGTCAACTCTTCACATGAGGTGGCCAAAGTACTGGAGTTTCAGCTTTAGCATCATTCCTTCCAAAGAAATTCCAGGGCTGATCTCCTTCAGAATGGACTGCTTGGATCTCCTTGCAGTCCAAGGGACTCTCAAGAGTCTTCTCCAACACCACAGTTCAAAAGCAACAATTCTTCGGCGCTCAGCCTTCTTCACAGTCCAACTCTCACATCCATACATGACCACAGGAAAAACTATATTATAGAGAATGTTATTTGTAATTGGGGAGAATAATGCCATTATAGGGAAAGAAGTGGAGTTATGATATAGGAGTGATCTGGCAAGACAATCTGGGTCCTTTGAGGTCCTGAGACCAGCTTTCTGAACTTCCCGTTTCATGAGTTAACAAACTCCCACTTCTGTTTGAGCTCATTTGAGGTGGGTTTCTGTCACTTGCAAGTAAAAGAGTTCAGCCGAACACAGATGAAAGCAAATGAATATTATGTATCAGGAGGCTCAAAAATATTCATCCCCTTTGAGCCAGTAATCACTTTTCTATTCTTTGGAAATAATTTAAAATGTTTAAAAGACAAAACCAAAATAGTGGTTGCTATTAGGCAAATGGTTGCATAAGAAAGGGCTTTCAGAGAACAATATCCATGAAATTGAGCCCCTTGATGCCAATGCCAGGCTCACCTCTTTCATACCTTTTGTTTCACATAGGAAAGATTTTTCTTTCATTGCTATCCAGTGTTGCTCTATGTCTCTCTGTGTAGTTTGTCCCTTGTTCTTTCCCCCAAGTCTTTAGAAACTGCCTCTTGAGGCTCCAAATTGGTGTAAACTGTAAGACCGTGGAAATGTTTACATGCTTTTCAGCCCAAACTGCAGCTGAGGGCCAGAGGTCTCAAAGTGCCCTTACCAGGCCACGCTGCAAAACACTACACGTGATCTGAATGTGCTCACGTTTCTAAAGGAGTGCTTTATGCTGAAATCTGTTTTGGAGGCCTCCAATCCAAGTCCAGCAAACTCATTACAATGGCCTGGGCAAGAGGCAAGGCAGTTAAAATACAAGGTGCTCAGGCCCAGATTCAGAAAGCCTGGCATTGCTCCTGGTGTCTATTCACAGGTAAACTGTGTAGCCTTGGCTAGTCTTTTCTTCTTGCTAAGCCTCAGACTCCATATTTGTATAGGAAGACACTGTGGCAGGCAGTTTCTTATGATCCTTTTCAGCTCTCAGCACCTGTGCTTTATGATTCCTTACAAGGTGGCATTTTCTTTAAAAAAGAAAGCCTGAGATGAACTTGGGTTAAGAGCGCCTTTTATGTAACACCCAGTCTCAGTCAGGCCTCAGGGAGAGTCATGGGAGGAATTTGTTTGGATGGGTTTCTCCTCTAAAGGAATCTGTCTTTCTGAGTCCTCAGAGTCAAGTCTCCTGAAACAGCGCCTAAGGATGCAAGCCTGATGTGGTCCCAATTCTGCTCCTGGCTGGAGGCACCCAGGGAGCTGGTCTGAGTTGGCTCTGGACAACCCAGTGATTCACTTTGTTGTTATTGTTCAGTTGCTAAGTTGTGTCCGACTCTTTGCGACCCCATGAACTGCAGCACGCTAGGCTCCCCGTCCTTCATTTAATATAAAGAACAGCCATTTGACACAACATTGTAAATCAACTATACATCAATAAAATTAAATAAAAACAACCATTTGAAAAGACGAAGCTGACTTACTGAGGAGGAAACTGAGGCTCAGAGAGTTTTAGTGACAGCCAGCCAGTGAAAGAGCTAGGATCAGACTCAAATCTTTTGGCTTTAATGCCTGTGCTTTTCCCTCTGCCTGACTGACGTTCTGCCAGTCAACACCACTGACCAAGGACACGTTCAGACAGGGGGACACGGGGCTGATCCCCACCTCTTCTTGGGTTTAATGTGACAGTCAGTTCAGTTCAGTCACTCAGTCGTGTCCGACTCTTTGCGACCCCATGAACCACAGCACACCAGGCCTTCCTGTCCATCACCAACTCCAGGAGTTTACCCAAACCCATGTCCATTGATTCGGTGATGCCATCCAACCATCTCATCCTCTGTCGTCCCCTTCTCCTCCTGCCCTCAATCGTTCCCAGCATCAGGATCTTTTCAAAAAAGTCAGATTTTTGCATCAGGTGGCCAAAGTATTGGAGTTGCAGCTTCAACATCAGTCCTTCCAATGAACACCCAGGACTGATCTCCTTTAGGATGGACTGGTTGGATCTCCTTGCAGTTCAAGGGACTCTCAAGAGTCTTCTCTAACACCACAGTTCAAAAGCATCAATTCTTCTGTGCTCAGCTTTCTTTATAGTCCAACTCTCACATCCATACATGACCACTGGAAAAACCATAGCCTTGACTAGACGGACCTTTGTGGACAAAGTAATGTCTCTGCTTTTTAATATGCTGTCTAGGTTGGTCATAACTTTCCTTCCAAGGAGTAAGCATCTTTTAATTTCATGGCTGTAATCACCATCTGCAGTGATTTTGGAACCCAGAAAAATAGTCAGCCACTGTTTCCACCGTTTCCCCATCCATTTGCCATGAAGTGATGGGACCGGATGCCATGATCTTAGTTTTCTGAATGTTGAGTTTTAAGCCAATTTTTTCCCTCTCCTCTTTCACTTTCATCAACAGGCTCTTTAGTTCTTCACTTTCTGCCATAAGGGTGGTGTCATCTGCATATCTGAGGTGATTGCTATTTCTCCCGGCAATCTTGATTCCAGCTTGTGCTTCATCCAGCCCAGTGTTTCTCATAATGTACTCTACATATAAGTTAAATAAGCAGGGTGACAATATACAGCCTTGACGTACTCCTTTTCCTATTCGGAACCAGTCTGTTGTTCCATGTCCAGGTCTGACTGTTGCTTCCTGACCTGCATATAGGTTTCTCAAGAGGCAGGTCAGGTGGTCTGGTATTCCCATCTCTTTCAGAATTTTTCACAGTTTATTTTGATCCACACAGTCAAAGGCTTTGGCATAGACAATAAAGCAGAAATAGATGTTTTTCTGGAACTCTCTTGCTTTTTCAATGATTCATCAGATGTTGGCAATTTGATCTCTGGTTTCTCTGCCTTTTCTAAAACCAGCTTGAATATCTGGAAGTTCACAGTTCACATATTGCTGAAGCCTGGCTTGGAGAATTTTGAGCATTACTTTACTAGCATGTGAGATGAGTGCAATTGTGCAGTAGTTTGAGCATTCTTTGGCATTGCCTTTCTTTGGGATTGGAATGAAAACTGCCCTTTTCTAGTCCTGTGGCCACTGCTGAGTTGTCCAAGTTTGCTGGCATATTGAGTGCAGCACTTTAACATCATCATCTTCCAGGATTTGAAATAGCTCAACTGGAATTCCATCACCTCCACTAGCTTTGTTCGTAGTGATGCTTCCTAAGGCCCACTTGACTTCACACTCCAGGATCTCTCGCTCTAGGTGAGTGATCACATCATCGTGATTATCTGGGTCGTGAAGATCTTTTTTGTACAGTTTTTCTGTGTATTCTTGCCACCTCTTCTTAATATCTTCTGTTTCTGTTAGGTCCATACCATTTCTGTCATTTATTGAGCCCATCTTTGCATGAAATGTTCCCTTCATATCTCTAATTTTCTTGAGGAGATTTCTAGTCTTTCCCATTCTATTGTTTTCCTCTATTTCTTTGCACTGATCACTGAGGAAGGCTTTCTTATCGCTCCTTGCTATTCTTTGGAACTCTGCATTCAGATGCTTATATCTTTCCTTTTCTCCATTGCTTTTTACGTCCCTTCTTTTCACAGCTATTTGTAATGCCTCCTCAGACAGCCATTTTGCTTTTTTGAATTTCTTTTTCCTGGGGATGGTCTTGATTCCTGTCTCTTGTACAATGTCATGAAACTCCATCCATAGTTCATCAGGCACTCTGTCAGATCTAGTCCCTTAAATCTTTTTCTCACCTTCACTGTATAGTCATAATGGATTTGATTTAGACCATACAGGAGTTCATGATCTGAGCCACAGTCAGCTCCCAGTCTTGTTTTTGCTGACTGTATAGAGCCTCTCCATCTTTGGCTGAAAAGAATACAATCAATCTGATTTCAGTGTTGACCATCTGGTGATGTCCATGTGTAGAGTCTTCTCTTGTGTTGTTGGAAGAGGGGTTTGGTATGTGACGTAGAGCACCTTAAAGTCACCAGCTATGACTACATCCAGCTTTGTCTCTTGATCTCTGTGAGACCCTAAGCAAATTATTCTTTCTGAGCCTCAGTCTCCCTACCTGTAAAATGGGATGAAGGTAATGGTATCTGCCTCACACAGAAGTTGCAAGAATTAAATGGAAGTGCTTCACATAGTGAGTTTTCAGTGACACATCAAGGGTCCAGTGTGCATGCCCAAATCCATCAAGTTCCACTGTTTCTACTTTCAAGTGTATTCTCAAACCCATCCACTTTTCTCCATCAAACATACCATCTTAGTCCAGATCACACATCCAGAAGACTTGAAATTGATCTTCTATTCAATTGGCAAAAAAGTTCACTTGGGTTTCTCCATAACATCATACAGAAAATCCTAAATGAACTTTTTGGTCAACCCAGTACTTCCATTCTTGTTCCTCAGAAATTCACTTCCCACCCAAGAGCCAAAGTGATATATTAAATTGAAAATCAGGTCAGATGGTGTCCCTGCTTTAGTCTTTCTCATTGTATCCAGGATCCAAGTTCCCTTCTTGACCATGGCTTCTTGGTCCCCGTAGACCTTCCCTTGCAACATTTTCTCATGCCTCTCACCTCACTGCTTATCATCCCTTAGCCAAGTGGGTGTTCGGTCAGTTCCCCAAACTCAGCGAGTTCCTTCTGGGATCAGGCTCATGATGTCCCCCATCACTAGAACCCATCCTCGCCTCATCACAGAGCTGCGTTCTTCTCATCACTCAGATCTCGGCACAAATGCCTCCCCTGATCAAGGATCTTCCCTTTCATCCTCTGTTTCATATCCTTGTATAGATAAAAGTTAGTTTATACAGCAGACACTTAGCACAATTTGTGATTATCTTGGTTATTTCGTGTGCGTGTAAGTGACACAGTTAGTGCTCTGCCTTTATCTTCTCAGGTCCCATTCCCATTTCTGTGCAATTCAGCTTCACTTCCAATAGCTAGCACCTGCAGTTCTGTTGGAAGACTTGCTTTGAGCTTCTAGAACATACTGTGCCCCTTGGGGTAGCTCTTAACCAATGACTGATAGGTATAGGGGTTTAAATGCCCCAGATCTCTCACCTCTTGGCCACAGTAATTCTAAGGTCTGAGTTTTACACTGTTTCCCACAGTTTTTCCAAAGGGTTAAGCATCAGTAACCCATTGTGGTGAGTGGCTTCAAAACACACCTTAACTAGTCACCTCCCTCTCCTGTATGAGGTCCCCACGCCCTGATCAATGTCCTCACACATCCCAAATGATCTGTGAGCACTCAACTCTCATGTCAGAGTCTGATTCCCGGGGGAACCTAACTAAGACCATGGCTTTTTTGTTCATCGATCCCAGTAGAGCATACATTTTATGTCTGTCTTGTTCATGGTTATATCCTGCTGTCTAGTTTTCTGCTGGTACATAGTGAGAACACGCAATATATAATTGTGTAACGAGTACCTGCTAGTGGTATTACTACTGCAATGTAGCATTTTTTCCTTTCATTGAGTTTAGTTTATACCACTAACCTACCTTGCTTCCTTGGTGGCTCAGATGGTAAGGAATCTGCCTGCAAAGCGAGAGACCCAGTTTTGATCCCTGGGTCAGGAAGATCCCCTGCAGAAGGGAATGGCAACCTACTCTAGTATCCTTGCATGGAGAATTCCATGGACAGAGGAGCCTGGACAGCTACAGTCCATGGGGTTGCAAAGAGTTGGACACAACTGAGCGACTAACACACATATCTTGCACCCACATAATGTTACATGTTTCTTCCCAAATGTACAGAATAAAAAATATTTGTCTTCCATAGTGCTTTCAAGAGTAGCATTCCTGTTACAGTATTGATTAGCAAGGTTTATTATGGCTGGAGGCTCTTTACTGGAAGAGATCTCAAGAGACATTCTCTAAGACTGTGTCATTGCTTCCTGAAATTCCAGTGTGGAGATACTTCAGAGATCTTTCATGAGACAGAACTGTTTACTTTTTAGATAGTTTAAGCAAAAGGCAACTGGATCCTGGACCAGGCGCTCCCAGTAGAATAAGATGGACAACTATGCAAAGACAGGGGCAATACTAATACTAAACAATAACAAAAATCGCCAACATGTAGGAATGTAAATTTGTGTAGCTGCTGTGGAGAACAGTGTGGAGGTTCCTCAAGAACCTGAAAATAGAACTACCACAAGCTGCAGCAAGTCCGTTCCTGGGCATACATGTGAAAAATGCCCAAACCTCCCATTTGAAAAGATACATGCACCCCAATATTCAGAGCAGCACTATTTACACTTGCCAAGATACGGAAGCAACCCAAGTGCTCATCAACAGGTGAATGAATGAAGATGTGCTGTACATATATACAATGGAATATTATTCAGCTAGGAAAAAGAATGAAATTTTGCCACTTGCAACAATGTGCAAGTTGTGTCCAACTCTTTTGCAACCCCATGGACTGTAGCCTGCCAGGCTCCTCTGTCCATGGGATTTCCCAGGCAACAATATTGGAGTGGGTTGCCATTTCTTTCTCCAGGGGAGCTTCCTGAGCCAGGGATTGAACCAGCACCTCCTGCATCAGCAGGTGGATTCTTCACCACTGAACCACCAGAGAAGCCTTGAAAAGGGAGAAATTTATGCATCTTTTTCTTTAAAACATAAATGCAAATACTTCTGAATCATTTCCATATTCTGTAAAATCTGTGATACAGCGGAATTCAGAGACTCAGAGAATCTGACTTTTTCTTTAACCATAGTAACTGCTAACATTTAATAAGCACTCGGATACATTTCATGTCACAGGGTGGTTCTCAGCTAAGCCAGGATTAAAAGCTGACTTTCCTGAATTTCAGGCTCTATTTTTCCCCACCTATAATAGACCATTTTGCCTGTCCTGATGACAGGTTTCTGAAAGGAATGGAGCATAAATATTTTGTTCTAACTCTGTTTAAGTTCAAGAAAAGCAGACCAGCTTTGGATCAAAGCCTGACATGTCTCCTGATAACATATCTCCCCCAGGTTGCCCCCCCAGCCCCGCTACTCCCACACACTTGTTGCCTTGACCAGCTTCTGCCTTTCCTCCTCCTTCCTTCCTGGTTTCTGTCGCCCCTGTCTACATCTCCCATGCATCTTTTCTGCCTTTCTCTATCCCTACCTTTCTCTTTTCTCTGACTCCATTTCCTCCTCTCTTGTCTCCCTCTCTATCCCCTCACTTAGACTCATTTCTACTACTTAAACCCTTCAATTTATGACCAAGTGGCATCCAGTTAAGACACAGCATATCATGCACACGGAGCTGGATTGGTTAGAGATTACCTCGTACTCCGGAAGTCTATCAACCACATTAGAATGGTGGTGTTGGTGCCCACAGAAAGTGGCCGGCAATGGCAGATGGTGCAGGGCTCCCTGAGGTGCCAAGGGAGCATCATGCTTGTTCTGGACACCCTAACTGATCTTGTTAAGAGCCCAGTCGTTGGATGTAGGCAAACCTGGTTCAAATCCTGCCTCTTCTTTCATCCGTAAAATGAGAAAACATCATGGACTTCCAGAGGTTGTTGGGAGAATTCAAGAAAATCATACTTATTTCACAGTGTCTGGCACATGGTGTGTGCTGCGTGATGGTCATACTTATTAAGGTGCTAATGAGAAATGTCCACCTCCCTTCTGGCTTCTCTCTCTTCTGGTCCCACCCTCCTTGCCCAGGCCATCAGGACGAGCATTCCATGTGATGGAATTTGCCTGATTCTCTAGGTTGTGGGACAGCAAGTAAAACAGAGAAGTTAGAAAACCCAGGACCTGTCTCAACCACAAAGTTCTATGATTGTGAAAAAAAAAATCTTAGTTATTCAAAAACTTAAGAAAATAAAAAAGTTAATAGAAACATGCATGCATGCTAAGCACTTCAGTCATGTCCAACTCTTTGTGACTCCATGGGCTGTAGGCAGCCAGGCTCCTCTGTGCCTGGGATTTCCCAGGCAAGAATGCTGGAGTGGGTTGCCATGCCTTCCCCAGGGATCTTCCCAACCAGGGACCGAACTTGTATCTGTTATGTCTCCTGTATTTGCAGGCGGGTATTTTACCTCTAGTGCCACCTGGGAAGCCCCCAAAAGAAATGTATTTAATAGCAAATTCTTTTCCTTGCTCACACAAAGGGAAGTAAAAGGAGTTGATAGAAAGTGTTCTTTTTGTGAAAATACAGGCTCCTGCATCCTGGGCCCTTTTTATGATCTCTCAAGAAGAAGAAAACACTGTCATCTCCTTCTGTTCTTCAATCATCCTATTCCTTCTTCCTTCCAGCATGCAACCAAATCTCCTTGGATTTCTCTCATCCACAAAAGTTCACCACTCTGAGGAGAAACTTGAAATCCAGAAGATTACCTCTCCTGCTTCTCCAGAGGGCCAGAAAGAGAAGTTTTCTCTTTTGCCCCTCCCTTTCTCTACCATTTTCATATACTGAAGAAAAGCCCCAAATAAGATTTATGGCAGCCCTGCCTTTCTCCTATCCAGGCAGCTCGTTAATGTCACAGCCAAGCACCCTTCCTGAGCACAGCTCTGCAGAGATCTATTCCTGCTTCATGCCCACTGACTCTGCCGCATTGCCTTGGCAACCAATTAAAATACTCCTATGTGTGTGGCGATATCATCCTTAATTGTGCAAAACCAGGGGAACCTGCTCAGAGGAACGCACTTGCCAGTTTTGGTGTTCTCTCTATCTGGCTCCATACTGGTCTGACTTCTTTTTTTCACCTCTGAATCCCCTGCAAGCACTTATGTGCCATTCCTAACACACCTGGCCTTGAGTCAAGAAACACCCTGGTCAACAAGACAGGGGCTGAAAGGGATCCGGGGGATGAGATAGTGGGGATGTCTCCTTTCCTCTTGTCCCAGGCGAAAACACCAGGGCCTTAAAGATGCTGAATCTAACTGCAGTTTCTTGCATTATCACCAACACTACGTATTCAGTACTTCAATATTTATTGAATTCTGGTTGCATTTCAGGCACTCTGCTGCGTACAGAGAAGACAAGACACCTCCTTAACCTCAGGAGCTTACATATGCTGGGAGGCTGGCGGGTAGTCTCGGAGAGCCTGAGGAACCTGCAGCCGACTGGCTTGGGATTTGGGACAGAGGGCTGACTTTCTGGAGGAGCGAAGGGGACACTGAGATGGGAGGATGGGCTGCAGCTGACTATGTGGACCAATTTTCCAGTTAGGCAAGTGGTTCCACACTTGCCTTCTCCAACACTGGCGGGTGGCTGATACCCTTAAACGGGGGTGGTTGGCGTCAGGCACTCTGGGAAATATTTGTCTTCTTTCTCCTTAGCTTCTCAAGGAAGATTAACAGTGAATAATCCAAGCTCTCTCATCAGTCCTCTTGCCTTTCCATGTTGTGAGTGTGAATGGCAGCCAAAAGGCATATTTTTTCAAACCAGCGGTGTGGGGACCATGATGCCAGGGCTCCCCACCCAGTGTACGTGCCTCTCAGTGTATTTTGAGGTTTGCAGTCCTCAGTGTCATGGGTTGCTGTGAATGGTCAAGAATAAAACTAGCTGCAGGGACTTCCCTGGTGGTCCGGTGGCTAAGACTCCACACTCCCAATGCAGGGTCTGGAGTTCAATCCCTGGTCAGGGAACTAGACCCCACATACCACATCTAAAGTGTTCACATGCAGCAGCTAAAAACCCCAAGTGCCACAACTAAAACCCAGTGCAGCCAAGTAAAGAAATAAATAAAATTAAAAACAAACAAAGACTAGCTGCATTTAAGTCTTCCCTGGTGGCTCAGTGGTAAAGAATCCGCCTGCCAACGCAAGAGATGAGGGTTTAATCCCTGGGTCAGGAAGATCCCCTAGAGAAGGAAATGGCAACCCACTCCAGTATTCTTGCCTGGAGAATCCCATGGACAGAGGAACCTGGTGGGCTACAGTTCATGGGATTGCAAAGAGTCAGACACAACTAGACAACAAGCTGCATTAAAAAAATAAAATAAAATGCAACCTCAACAACTGCCCTGAACACAAGCACAGGAATGCTCAATTTTGATCTGCACCCGTTTTCTCCCATTGTGTTTTCGTATATGAGCTCTTCTTGAGCACAAACCTCGTATGTGTGAAGTAGACAAAACGGGAACAGTCATCTCAGATTTGTAGAGTTAAATGAGATTCTGTAGATTCTGTAGTAAAGAGTGCTTTACCCAGTGCCTGACACAGTAAGTCCTCTGTTTTAACACTTATTACCTGGCTCGTAATTATTACCTTACGTGGCTGCCTCCCAAAAGTCCATGAGCTCTTTAAAGCAGGGTTTCAGCCATTTTGGTGAATTACTCAGTTTTCCTGGGTCTATTCCATGTCTACATGTTAATAAGAATCATATATTATTTGCTTTTGTTCTTCACTAGAGCCTGGCATTGGGTCTTACTCATAAAAGGCATCCTGTATATGCTTGCTGATTGAATGAGGCATAGGAAATAATAATAATGCCTCACAATTATTATCAAGAAGTAGTGTGTGTCACGCCCTGTGCTAAGAACTTTACAAGAATTGTCTTGACTTATCCTCCAAATGAAGCCACGATCACAGTTACCCCCATGTCTTCAATGCAGTAAAATAGCAGGCTGACCGCAATAAGCGTGGTAGTGCTTTACAAGTTAACCTACCCAGATGAGTGCGAGCAGACAGCTCACCCTTAGCAGGAGCTTACCTCATCCAGACCCTGTGCTAAGCACTTTACAGGAACTGCCTCATTGAATCCTCCCAAGAACCCTAGGAGCTAAGATTCCTATTTTCATCTTGTAACAATGATGCTCAGAGTTACTAAATAACTTGACCAGAAGCATACAGCCAGTACACATGAATGAAGAGCCTTGGTTCTGAATCACAGCATTATCTTGTTTGCTTATCTCATTGGAAGTCTAAGGTCAGAAGCAGCAGAAAATTAGAGTATATATTTAAAAAATGATATTAAAAGACTTATTCCTCTTACCCAGAAAGAAGTTAAAAAATATACATGTGAATATCTATTTGTCAATCTATCTACACACACACACACACACACACACATGCACGCACACTTACACATACACACCAGGAGGCAATGAGGAGCTATTAATTGGTACAGAGTTTCAGTATGGGATGATGAAAACTTCTGGAGACAGATGGATAGTGGTGCTGGGTGCACAACAATATAAATATACTTAATGCGACGGCCCTACACACACAAAAGGGGCTAAAAATGCCAGTTTTATGCTCTCTATATTATATACATGTGTGACATAGGTTGGTCAGCCTGAGAGGTGTAGGAGCCATGTTCCTACCTGAAATGCTGCTTCCTTCATGGAGGAGGCCAGGCCAGTTTAGTACATAACTCGTTGGCAAATTCTTCTGATGTTTCGTCTTTTCTGCCACTGGGGCTAAGTGTAAATTAACTCACTATGAATATTTTTCCCACCATCAGAGGAGTACATAGCGTTTGTGGATTCCGATACAGGAATTTGGTCATATATGGAGACACATTTCCTATCTTCTTAGGGTTAACAATTCATGAGCTAAGTGGTTTTGAACTTGGCCCACTATGTTTTCTGGGCAGTACTGTCTGTCACCCCAAAAGGTATTTAATAAGGTGATTCACCTCCAGAATATTTCATTCACCACGTGGCTTTATGCCTAATATAATACGCTGCTCATTCCTCATAGAGCTTTGTCATGGCTCAATTCAGGAAGAGTTCATTTCCACATTATGAGGGGTTATTATTCCATGACTCCATAAAGTCTACCAAAAACGTGAATGTGTTCATTCATTAATTCAAAAAACATTTGAGGGTTCCTAATCTGGACCAGACTGTAGGTTTGTGCTCCAAGCATGGTACTGAGACCCAGACCCAGACCCAGGACAAGTTGCCTGTTGTGCTGCTGCTTGGATAAAAGATTGGAAAAATGACAGAGATCTAAAGTGAACTCAGCTGCTATTTGAGTCCTGGAGTCTGAGCCCATGAGCATTCCTGCTGTGAGCTTTCAAAGGTGTGAGCTTTCAAGATGGAGCCTGGCACGTAGCAGGCACTTAGAAGCAGTCTGTTGAATGCCCTGGCTTCTGAGCCAGGCATCGGGAACAGTGTGACCCTGGCAGCTGACACAGACCCAAGTTGCAGGAAGCAGCTCATGATGAATAGACTTGTCTTTCCCTGCCCTGTGTTCTGCCCCTTGCTGTGGATGTGCTGGCTAGTGTTCCTGCATGCTGGGGTTGTCAGGTAACCTGACCATTTCAATGAAAAAGAGTGGTCCGTCTGCCAGTGAAGTGGAAACTGCTCTTCAGTTTACCCAGGGAGCTTGGCCGTCTGTTCAGAGCAGAGATATCTTGTTTGGCTGCTCTGAATCCATCAGGTAGATACAACCCATAGGCCACGTGATTACATGGAAGTAGACACAGAGATACTTAATTACAGAGTAATTGACATGTGCCTTCCTAGTGGTGGTTTTGAAGCAGATAACCAGTCACGCCAACTCCTCTCCATCTCTTTCTCCCTCTCTTCCAACTTTCATTCTGTTCAAGATATCCCATCTTTCCTAGCCCCCACGTGCCCAGACTAGACCCTGCCTTTTCATTCTCTGACCGTGTCCTTCCTACCATTAAAATGCCCATATTTTTAAAGGAAGTTTCTTTTTTTAGACAAACTTCATTTCCCTTAAACTGAATCACCTCCTCATCTGACATTTTCATAAACCAGTATCTTTTGAGTCTAAGACTTCTTTGTCTTAATCACTTTATTGGGTTATATATATATACACACCAAAAATGTACTCTTTTTAAGTGTACGATTTGATGAATTTAGACAAACCTATATAACACCACATAAAACATTTGCATTACCCAAAAAGCACTATAGTTTGCCATTTCTGGAATTTTATATAAATGGAATCAGACAATATGTACTCTTCAGTAAGACAGTCCTTTTTTCATATCTTAACATTTCTAAAATTGGATGTATCTTACAGTGAACATCTAATATAGTAGTGCTTTTTTTATTCCCTTTGGGGCTATAACTAAATAATGTATCTTATAATAGATAATATCTTTAAATCAGGGATATGTATGTATATATTTATACACATATGCTTAATACACGTATCTAATTAGTTGGTTTTACCATCAGACAGTAAGCACTGGGAAGGTAGAATCTTTACTTTGTTGGGTAGATTCCCACAGTACCTATGGCTGACTACTGACAGAAGCTAAGGGACTTCGTTGGTGGTCCAGCAGTTAAGATTCTGTACTTCCAGTGCAAGGGATGTGGGTTTGATCCCTGGTGGGTAAACTAAGACCCCATATGATGTGTGGCATGACCAAAAAATAAAATGATAGAAGCTAAATAAATACTGCAGAAACTGGTGGTAGCAAGTTTCAAACAGTTTTCCAAAAATATCTTCTAACGACAAAAACTTGCCTACAACTCTTCTTGGAATGCATCAGTAGTCTCTAATTATAATAGGGATTCTCTTTGAGGGCTCAGCTATCTCTGCATTAATATGAGACAACATTTCCCAAAATTTGTTCTGTGGACAATTAATATAACTCAGGGCACTAATAAAAGTCTTAGGGTTACCACTGTCACAGGAATTTGGGAAATGTTTCTTATCATTGTCTGCTCTTTGGAGATTCACCATTCTTTAGTACTAAAAGTACAAAAAAGTCCTGCAGCAAAGAAAAAAGGTTTAACTCTGTTTCAACCTCAGGTTTCTTTGACTCTGGAGCTTTATGGAACCTCCATTAATCACTTACATAATACAGTTTGTCAAAGACAGGTCTAACACCTAAGTATAGATTTGAAAATGAGAAAGAGGAACTTCCCTGGTGGTCCAGTGGTTGAGAATCTGCCTTCCAATGCAGGGGACACAGGTTTGATCCTTGGTCCAGGAACTAAAATCCTATATGCC
The DNA here is from genome assembly GCF_027580195.1 of Bos mutus. Lineage (NCBI taxonomy): Eukaryota > Metazoa > Chordata > Mammalia > Artiodactyla > Bovidae > Bos > Bos mutus. The sequence goes on along the minus strand of NC_091623.1, from coordinate 96,869,781 downwards.
ACAGGGCAACTAAGCCTGAGCACCACAGCTACTGAGCCTAGGTGTTCTAGAGCCCATGCTCGATAGCACAAAAAAACCCCTGCATGATGCAACTTAGAGAAATCCTACGTGCCCAGTGAAGAGCCTGCACACCTCAACAAAGTCCCAGAAGGCAAAATAAAATAATAAAAATAAATTAAATTAAATAAATGAAAAAGGGGGAAGATATTGAGATTGAAGAGAACCATATGTGAGCTGGTCCCTGCTCAGCCAAAAGCTATGCAGTGGCGTCTGGAATGAGATAGGTGGGGATGCTCTTTGCGTGTCAAGGGCTGAACAAGCACTTTCCCTTGTTCCATAATCTCTTCATAGTATGAAGGGACACATGGGCAGACAACCTTTCCTAAGAGGCATCGAAACAACATGAAATATGCACTGACTAATCCCTTAGGTGACACGCCCCAGTGCACATGATGGATAATTGAGGTTGAGTAAGGAGAACCTTCTGCCCCAGCCATCTGCTTGGGCCATCTCCACCAGGGGATGCGCTGCTGTTTGTCTACTGGCCAGATACCTCTAACTGATGAGAAAACTGAAGCAGTTAATAGAATAGTTTGCTAAAACAGAGAGAAGCCCACCCGCAGGAATTACCCTGATTGCTTAAATGATGGCAAAATCCTTCTCCAAAATAGCGTTGACCCAATACACACAGACATGAAGGGACATCAGAGCAGGCCAGGTGAAAATCAGGTAGAGACTCAAAGAGATGTACAAGAGCTTCCTTTCATTTTTAAAAATATTATTTTAAACATTGGCATACAATGAAATTGACTTTTTCCCCTCTTGGCATATATTCATATGAATGTTAACACATACATAGATTCATTTAACTTTCATCACAAACAGGATGCAGGATAGTCCCTTCATCCCATAAAACTCCCTCATGCTATCCTTTATAAATCCTCTCCCAACCCATAACCCCTGGTCAGCACTGAAAACCACACTTTTTCATCACTGTAGTTCTGTCCCTTTGCTTTTGGGTTACACCACTTGGTATGTGGGATCTTAGTTCTCCAACCAGGGATCAAACCCATGCCATCTGCATTAGGAGCATGGAGTCTTAACGACTGGACCACCAGGGAAGTCCCTAGTTTTGTCTTGTCAGGAACCCCTTTTTCTTTTGTTATCCCCTTTGCTTAATTTTTGAACAGAGGTCTCTGTATGTTTATGTGTGGGTACAAAGAGCTCCAAATCCAGTGCTCCAAACTTTGTCCTCTACTGTTGCTGTTTTGTTACTTAACATTTACCATAGTATACTAAGCATTTTACATACATCATCTCTTGTAACCTTATGACATATGTATACCATTAATATCACCATTGCACAAATATGGAAACTGGGGATCAGAGAGGTTAAGTGATTTGCCTGAGGCCTCACAGCTCAAAAGTAATTGAATACCAGCACAAACTCAGCTCTATTTGACCACAGTCCTTAAACAGTAATCAGTGAAATGGGGAGGACTGTAATGAAGAGGGTGGTATATCGACAGAGGGTAGGGGTCAAGTCAGTTTGGAGCCATATGGTTTTGTCAAAGGTTTGCAAAGGTGGGAGGAGCCGGAGAACTATCTGGGTCTCCTGACTTCTCAAACTTGGCTCCTCCACGTGCCACATCCAGGCCTCGCTGACCCAGTGCCATCTGCCTGCTATCTTCAAGGGCTTGGGATGGTTTTAACTGCCTTGCAAATTTAGCAGAGATGACCATGTGTGTCGCGGCACTGCTGCAGGACACAGCAGCTGAGACCCAGGAAAGGGACTGGATGCCCTTTGGTTTCTCCCCAGCCTCAGTTCCCCCCTGTGCCTTCTGACCTCATTTTTCATCTCAACTGCTTGCCACACCAGCTGAAGAAGTTTCTAGGACACAACCACCTGGTCTGTGTGCTGGAGGTGCCAGGTGTGTTCTTGCTGAGGTAGGGCGAGCAAGATAGGAATGTGTGTGGTTGGCATGATGTTTAACAAAGAAGCGAGAGAGTCTGGCCCTGCAAGACCCAGGACGGCGACATTTGTGTTGGGGATTGGGGAAAGGAAAGACAGATGCTAATGAGGCATTGGCAATGCTGGGAAGCTGGACCAGGTTGTTGCTCCGTGTATGGTGTTTTGCTGAGCTCGCCATTTGGGGAAGAGAAGCTGGCGAGTATTGTTTCTCCTAGAATCCATTCCTAGCTCCTAAAGGGTCTTGGAAATGAACTGCCAAGCCAGCTCATGCTGGGAGGAATCACACACGTGAATTATGGCCTCACATCCTTTGGAGACACACATACCAACCAAAAATCAGGGTACCAAGGACCATCTCTGGGGGACACTCGATTAACAAGAGAGATGGTGCATAATTTAGCGTGGAAAGTCTTGAGTTGCTTTAATAACAATAGCAATACCAGCTAAAATTTATTGAGCACATAATATGAACCAATCACGGTGCTACGAGCTAAGTGACATGAACTGTCTCATTTATTTCTCCCCAACAACCCTCAGAACAGAGAAGGCAATGGCAACCCACTCCAGTACTCTTGCCTGGAAAATCCCATGGACGGAGGAGCCTTGTAGGCTACAGTCCATGGGGTCGCGAAGAGTCGGACACGACTGAGCAACTTCCCTTTCACTTTTCACTTTCATGCATTGGAGAAGGAAATGGCAACCCACTCCAGTGTTCTTGCCTGGAGAATCCCAGGGACGGGGGAGCCTGGTGGGCTGCTGTCTATGGGGTCGCACAGAGTCGGACACGACTGAAGCGACTTAGCAGCAGCAACAACCCTCAGAGGTAGGTACTGCTATTATCTCCAGGTTTCAGAAGGGGAATTGGAGGCTGGCCCTGAGGTTCATCCAAAGTATGCAACTGTCGAGAGGCAGAATCAGAATCTGAATTCTGGCTTTTTCAAAGTCTAACTTTGCAAGTTTTTAGCTTCACTGCTTTCCTGCCTGTTCTAAATCAGAAATACTATTAAAGGGTAGTGGAGGAAGGAGGAAGAGCGATCAGCAATTCAGAAGCCCATAATCTTCTCGAAGACTTGCAAAGTTCCTTTGGCTCGGCCACAATATGGGAAGGAATAAGAACCAATGACATCAGCACTGACATGGGTCCTCCAGGAGTCTGTTGGTCTTACGTGTTGGCTTGAAATAATTGCCTGCTATAGAAACCTAAAGCCATTTCTCAAGCTTTCTTTTTACACAACTGGCTTGGGAGGGTTTTAGACAGGTAGGCACAATGGGCTATTTTTTTTTTCTCTCTTGAGTTGGCACTATGAAGTGTGGCTCTTGGTTCCACCCTGGCACACTGGCTAGCACAGAACGTACCAGACCTCTCTGAGCCAACAGAAAGATCTCGATGAGCTTGTTTTTTAGATGACGCAAGGTGAGCAGAACAGACTTTGGACTTAAAAAGCTCCTGAACACGAAATTAAATTAACTCTTTGAGAATGCCACCTTAACACTGAGTCCTCTGGAAGAGGTATTTTGCAAAATGGTACCCAGTGACAACAGGTTGCTTATACCCTATTAGTAGAGTACTTTACACTTAGTATTATACTGGCCTGGACTCCTTGTAGACTCAAGTTCAATAATAACACCTATTACACTCTCCTGCAAGGACTATCACTCCTGCTGTGTTTTGTAGAATGTCTCATGCACGACAGGGCACAATAAACAGTCAATAATAATGTTTACTACGATAACAGATCTTCCAAATGCCTTTCATCTAAGGATCTCAAAGTGCCTTGAAAACACTCATTAGTTAAGCCTCACCATGGCTCTCCACTCTTATAATACATTTTCCCATTTTACAGAATTTTAAATTGAGACCCAGCAAGCTGAAGTGGCTTGCCCACAGTCATATAGTCAGCTTAAATGAATGATAATGATGATGCTTTGCATTTACCCAGCATAGGTTTTCTAAGGTGATATGAGTATGTTGTAAAGATAATGTTTACACTATCCTGGAGGAAGAGGGGTAGCAAATATTAAGAGTTGACTGGGTTGGGTAAACTGAGGCCAAGAGGGCAAGTAGCTTGATGAGGGCTTGACTGAGGATGTAAGGCCACACTTCTGCCTCTCAGAACAGTGTGTAGACTCTCAGATCATCTGCAATTGTCTGAACCCAGGGATGCACAATTGCTTTCACACTTTAGGAGAGGCAGCTACAACTGGGGGGAGTAAAACAGGATGCAGAATTATAGCTGTATTTACATCCAGGAATAGTTTGTTCACATCCCCACTGAGAGAGTCAAAAGGGATGAGATGAGCCACACGGAGAAAGGTGGGCTCAGGAAAGGGAGGAAATGGGTGAGGGTGTGGAGTGGCCCCCGGCTCTGCCCTCTCACAGAGCATCTTCACTAAACCAGGTGCTGCTGGAAAGCAGGTACCCTCAATGGCTTGGTTTGTTTTAGCCTCATGGCAGGACTCGGTCCAGTGCAGCTCGGAGGATGGGCACAACCCCGTCACCGGCCCCTTGGTCTGAAGTGATGGGTCCTTGGGAAAGACTTCCAGGGACACGCAGGATCTTACTGGCTGTCTCTTATTCCTATAAGAGAATAAGAGCTCTAGTTCCTATAGCTCCCCATGCCAGGAGGGACCTGGGAATTCGCTGTGGTTCAAAAAGTAGGTAGCTGTGGCTCCATCTGTTGCTACCTTTTCTTAGCAACATAGCCACATCAAAAAGAAGAAAGCATGAACAAAAATATGCGAAGTTGATAGGGGACTTGCCTCCTCCCAGTCTCCCAGCACTCTCTGAGTGATGGATGATACTCCGCCCTGCAGGGAGGCAAGTCAGACTTTGCAGGGTGAGGGAGGAGAGAGGTTGCTGGGTCTCAGGAATTCAAAGGGAGATCTGCTGACCCAAGGTTCAGCCTGATGCTCTGTAAACACAGCCTGCCTGGGAAAGCTTGCGCCCCTACCCCTCCTCTTCCAAGCCTGTGGATTCTGATTGATGACTAGACCTGGGGCTAATAAGGAGCCTTAAAGGAGGGCACCAAGCCCTTTTGTGGAATGTGTTCTCACACACAGGCACAATGGCAGTAAAAAGTCTGCTGTGAAGAAATCACACTGAAGCCTGGTTTCTTCCTGCTCTCCTTTTGGAAAGTTTCCACACTACCCTGCTGCATGGGTGGCTTAAGGGTGCAGGGAGCCCAAGGAGTAATAGGCTGTTGAGAAGAATATTTTAGAAACTTGTCCTGAATGCACACCCGAGCCTATTCTCCTTGGAAGGAGTCCGGGGAAGACCCTCCCTCCCTCTGCTACTCTTTCACAGCAGGGAGTCATGGTTAAAGTCGTGGTTAGCTGCCAGGGTTAAAGCTTGCTTTACGTGGCACTTCACAGAATTTCTGAGTATGCCAACCACCCAGGCCATGGCGTGCCATGCCCACTTGGACACACTGACTCTGGGGGTGACAGCCAATAATCCTCCTGTAGCCACAGGACCATGATCTTCTCTCAAGTTATCCCCTTCCCCAGCTTCTCAGAATGAGGCTCACAGTCAGATCATATAAAGTCTCAAGGATGTGCCCACAAGGCTGGACAGGACGATTCACGTTGTCCAAACACAAACGCGTTACTGGGTGATCTCTTGCGGCTCGCCTGAGGCGCTTCATTTTTCATGGCAGGCTCTGATGTGCATTTTCTATATGCTTTATTCATTTTGTAAAATAAGACACATCTTCGGGGCTCCTGTACATGTCAGTTGTACTTCACAGCCCAGCCTTTCCTGTCAGTCACTCCACCCACATATATGCTTCCTTCTCGATCGAACTTTATGTGTCCAGTGTCTTGATAACTTTGAGTGATTGTGAATGAGCATTGTCATCATGGCACTTTATGACTGGGAGTGGAAAGAGGGACTTGGGTAAAATGCAAACAAAACCTGACATTTAGTAACTTCTCTGAGATCGCAAAAGCGACGAGCAGTTGGATTTGTTTTTCTTTTTCTCATCCTCTGTGCATTTCCCATGCCCTGGTACCAAGAATATAATCAAAGGACTTCCCGGGTGGTCCAGTGGTTAGGAATCCACCTGCCAATTCAGGGGACACGGGTTCGATCCCTGGTCATGGAAGATCCCACATGCCAGTAGTAACTAAGCTGTGCACCACAGCTACTGAGCCAGGCTCTATAGCTCCCGCTTCCAAACAAGAGAAGCCACTGCAATGAGAAGCCTCCGCACCACAAGGAAGACCCAGTGCAGTCAAAAACAAACACATAAATAAATAAACAATCAAGAAGGCTTTCCATGTTCCACCACCTTCTGGACTACAAGCAGGGAGGACCTGGGTAGCTTTAAGAATTTTAAGAGTTCCTGATTGGACTGGATAGGCTCAGGGTTCCACTGAGTCTCAGTAGGACAATCACCACCCACAGAAACTTATCCTCAGGGAATCCTCGGCAGCGGCTCTTTGAAACATAGCTAAAAGAAGAGAAGCCCCAACTGCTGGCGCACACAAACCCAACCTCCAAGGAAACACGAAGGAACAGAGATCTTTCTTACCCCATCCATGTGGATTCTGACGTTAGGCACCAGTCGGAAAGGACTGCACTGCGGACCTCTGGGGTGAGTCCTGCTCCTCCTGCCGTCCTGTGGGGTCAGCACCCCGGGCCGGCGGAAGGACCCCCCTCTCCCGGAGCTCTGTCCGGCCCGCACGCCGTCCAGAAGGCGCACGAGCAGCAGGTTGGCCGGCAGCGCCTCGATGCTGCAGAACACCAGGGTCCTGCACTCGGGGCACCGCAGCTCCTTGTGGGCCTTGAAAATCCTCTGGAGACATGGCTTGCAGAAGGTGTGCTGGCAAGGGAGAACTTTGGCGGTGACATCGAGCTTTTCAAGGCACACGGGGCACTCCAGAAGATCAAGTAACGTCACGTCATCCATTTTATTTTAAAACTCCAGTCCTGACCTGGAGGGGCAGAGTCCACATGGTCGGGTCAGCTGAGCCAGTGGGGCAGAGACGGGGCTTCCTTGAGAGCGTCAGGATGCCCGCTTGTCTGAAGGAGAAAGGAAGAGGGAAAAAACCGTGACTGCTTTCAGAGGTATATCCCACCTACAGGAGGCAGAGCCTCATAAGGCGGTTCGCAGGGACTTTGTTTCCGCACCCAAGTTTCAGATGACTCATTCTGATTCAGTGCTAGCAGGTAGAGACCTCGACTCCTGCCTGCTGGAGGATGCGAGGGAGCAGCCAATACAGCTTCTGACTGCTTGCCGGACTAACTTACTCATTGCCTCTCCGTGAGCAAGGCGGGAGAAGGGAGACAGAACTGACCCAGGGCTCCAAGGATGAAGCCTTCCAGCAGTCCGTCTGGATCTCAAATGAAAGGCCCCTCAGGATGTAATTTCTCTGAAGCTATTTTCTCTCTTTCCCTTCTTTAAGTGTATCTGTTATCTGCATCACGCTGATAACAAGCTGTTTACATAAGTGTATGGGAATCTCCCGTAGTTGTAGAATTCTGTCCTTCACAGTACATCTTCCCCCTTTATTTTGTTCTAGCAATGTACAATTTCTACGAGAACCTAATTTTCAAAAATTGTTTTGCCTCAACTCCAGGCTGTGGAGCTTGAAAGTTTTTTTCTTTCTTTTCGTACCTCTTTTTTTTTTTTTTTTTTTTTGCCTTCTTACCTTGATTATCTTAGCCTCAGAGACACTATCCCTCCCACACGATAAAGTTGCACAGCCTGTTTTGTTACTTTGACAACTTCTCAGTTTCAACTGAAGCAGATAGGAATTTGGGATTGTGGTCACAGTCTGCAAGAACCAAGATGGGGCAGTACATACAGGTGTGTGTGTGTGTGTGTGTGTGTGTGTGTGTGTACCTGTGTGTGTGTATATTCTGAAAATTACCCTTGTTCCAGAAACAGTTTCCTTGTGGATGTCTGAGAAGTACCCCACTTAAGGAAAGTGGCTTGGGAACAGGTCCCGATCCCTCTCAGCTCCAGGGCTTAGGGGAACCCGTAGCGGGAGGGTTGGCACGAGCCGGTGGCCCCACTGGTGGAGTCAGGCAGACAGGACAAGCCAGGCTGGGAGAAGGCGCCCAGCCTCCTGAGACAGCTCCAAAGATGTCAGCACGCGGAGGTGTGCGGGGGGCCACTAACCTTGAGCTTGCCACCCGGGACTGAGTTCAGCTCAGCACTGTCCTCGATGCTCCGCCAGGCTCCCTCCACCGGCTTCCGTTTCTCCTGGAGCTGCTGCTGCCCCCGCTTTGAAAACTTTAACTCGAGTCTTAACTCTTTTCAGGGATCGCCTTACCCAGCCCAGTTAACGCTTTCACCGCCGTTCTGTCCTTTGCACTCTCACACTCTGCTACCGATCCTTCCTTTGTGGGAGTCGATTTCAGGGAAAAGATTACAAGGGGGCAAAATACAAGTCAATTTCCTCTAAGGTTAAGTATTTACAAAGTTTATATTTCCCCTTCCTCATTTTCTGTCCTTTCCCGGAAATTGAAACACACTCAAGTTATGAACATGCCAAGGTGATTGTGTTTATTTCAAACCTTTATGAGGATTTCCTGAAAAGTTCAAACGTATTAAGGTAGCTGTGAACACAAAGATAAACCGGTCACCTAAAAAGTACTACTCTATAAAATCAGCCAGTCCTTTAACTGTGAGATTTGAGACGGACTTGAGTGATCTATTTGCTCAATCTTATGAAATTAAAAACAAAACAAAACAAAGCAACAGTGTTGTGGTAGTCCAGACACATCCTTGAAAAATCAAAGCACAGGAGGGCTAGTAGAAATTACCTGGTGGTCTACTGGTTAGAATTCTGAACTTTCTCTGCCAAGGGCTGGGTTTGGTCCCTGGTCAGGAAGCTAAAATACCACAAGTCACCAAGCTATGTGGCATGGTCCAAATAATAATAATAAATTTAAAAAGGTAAAAAGAAAAAGTAATATTCCAGCTTTCCTTACCCTACCCACTGGAGCCTTTTATAGCCCCAAATAATGCTTATACTTCTATTTCTTGATTTATCAATAGTATATTTAATTTAACACTTTAACACTACACTACAAAGTTATCCAATAAAGTAAATAATAATAATCTTATTATTAATACCTAACAACAGAGTAGTGTAGCCCTTATCTGTGCCAAGTGTTGTTGTAAATATTTTATCTTCATGAACTCATTTAATGCTGCTATCAACCCAATGATACACTGGCCTCTTACCTTCATTTTATGAAGAAGGAAACAGAGACCCGAGACATTAAATAAGTCATCCCAAGAGACACGGTGAGCAAGAGGCAGGTGATCTGTGGCCTCCTTCACTACTGTGTCCTGTGGTAATACAACTTTAAGAGGAGGAGAGATGGTTGAGGTGAGCTGGACCTCATCTAAGACAGCAGAAAGTCAAAAGATAATGACTAAAGTGACCAATCAAATTCTTTGGCAGACGAGGCTGCTGAGAGATTCTTGAAGTTGGGAGATTCCTTGAAGTTGCTCAGTGAGCTAGGGGCAGAGCTGGAACTAGAGAGTGGGTGTTCTCTTTTTACTGTGTCTTCTCTCTCAGACATAAGGCTGACAATTCCTTATCAGGCAGAAAGCAAACAGATTGTGGTGATTTGTTTGTTTTAGAAAGTTCTTCCGTGTCAGTTCTGAAAAAGTAAGCGTGCTTGAAGCTCAAAACAGGGGAGATCTTAGGGATGGAGCAGATGAAGTCATATGTCCCCCAGGTGCAGAGCCCTAGTTTGGATCTGTGTCAATTTCAGAGATCACTTTCAATTCTTTTTTTTTCCTCTCCCTTTTATGGAGGGTGTTTTGAGCTTCAACACTACCACACCTCACTCTATTACCTGTCTCCTTCGGTTAATTTCCACTTTAGATTTTGTGCTTATTAGGAAGCCCCTTGCCATTTGAGACCCTTTGCTGTCCCCGCTTGGTAAAGCTGATCTGCCTCCTCTGTGAGCGGCCCCTGTCCTTTCACCCTGCAGAGAGGGCCACTCCTGTGGGAACTCTACCTGCTCCCCTCTCCTGTTCTTGGACATCCTCTCTCTCTCTTACATACCCACATCTGCACGTTCACACACTGGCACACACATGCTTGCACAAGGACAAGTAATGTAACATTTATGCCCCAGAGCAGTGCTAACCCTTTGAACAGACTATCTCCTTTTCCTGCCAACCACCCTACAAGGCAGATGCTATAACTTTCCCAGAGTCACAGAGGTTGTGATCTAGGTTGGCCTAATCCCAGGGCCTAGGTTCCTTGTCATTTTTGTTCCCCGTCTTATAAAGTTATGTATTTGCCCTAAGTACACCATGTATGTTTACATAAGTGTTATGTGAAGATTCATACACAATATTATGGATGCCTCCTGTAACCTACCCCATCTCACGGGCCCTCCCTATTCCTATGTGGCCAGTCATCTCAAAAAGCTTCAGATTCTCCCATCCCTGAGAACACTCCATTTCAAAAAGTCAGAATAGATCCAGTGCTACTATATTTAACAATTAAAATTTCTTCATAATAAAATGGTGATGGTAGAATTTCAACACTAATGTGGGGCAGAGAAAGTTTACACTGAACAGGAGTGGTGTTTTAGCACCTTTCAGGTCAAGCCCTGTAGGTGGTCCCTACCACCGCCCACCTACGAGGTTAGTCTTAGTGGAAATTTGAGGAGAAATTTTCTTTTGAAGCTTCTGAAGCAGGGGAAGAGTTTTCAATGGGGATTTCATCCTGGCTTACCCAAATACAAACCTGGCATCAGATCAACTGAACAACCAGCCCTCCAAAACAAGCAAAGAGGTGAACTCTGCAAGGCTTCCCAGACTCCAGGCTCAGGCCACCACCCGCACCCCATCGGCACTCCTGTTTATATTTGTACGATTATGTACTGATTACAGACTGTGCTCTTTTTAAATACCTGCTGTGTGATATTTACGAGCTTCTGTTGCTTGTATGTACAAGCATACCTTGATTTATGTTTTTTAAAAAAAATCTGATCGTAAATATTCCCCCGTGCAATATCCCTCAGTAGATTCCCATTGACCTTAGGATACAATCGAGATCTTTTTTCTGACCTGTCAGGCCAGACGTGATATGGTTCCTGCTCACTCATCGACTTATGCCCATGTTTCCCCCTCACTCATCCACTCCAGTTCCACTGGATTTTTCTTTTTACTCAGGATAGTTTAAGTTTTTCTGCCATAGGGTATTTGTTCACATTCCTTCTTTCTGCCTGCAACTTGCTTTCTAGTTGCTCTCTTCCTAGTTACACTCCTACACTTTGTTTTCTTCACCATCTCCTCTGCAAGTTTTAGCTTAAATGCCACTTCCTCCAGGAAGCCTTCCTTGATTCTCATTACTAGAAACTTTATCATCCTATGCTTCATGACAGTTATCACAATTGTAATTCAGTAATTTTTGTAATAATTTATTGAATCCTTGATTCCCCCCAGTAGACTGCAAGTTCCAAGAGGGCAAAGCACTTATAATAGACAAACTACTCTATCCCTTGTACTTAACATAGACACTGGCATGTGGTTAATGCTTAATAAATGTTTTTTGGGTGCATTTATGAATGAATGGCAGAATTTTTTTAAAAACTGTGTCTGAGCAGGGACTTCCCTGGTGGTCCAGTGGTTAAGACTCCACGCTTCTAATGCAACTAGTGTAGGTTTGATCCTTGGTCCAGAACTAAGATCCTGCATGCCTTGTGGTGTGGCCAGAAAAAAAAAAAAAAATGTTTCTGGGTTGTTGATAATAGTTTTATGTTGGAGACTTCTTGAATGTCACTTTGTTCTCCGCCTCATGTCTTATACTAAGAGGTTTTGCCACATTCAAGTGGTTGCTACCTGGCACTGTCAGGATCCTGCCATGTACTTCCTGCTTCCTGCTCCAGAGTTTCTCTGATGTTGCAACATGGGATACCCATAGGAACTTGTTCTCTAGTCACAAGTGCATGATCCTAAAGTGTGGACCACCTGTCACTAATGGTGAGTCTATGGTAAATGCTTCTTCCTCTCATCCTTTGGAGTGAGCAGTCCTGAGATTTCCTAAGACTCTTCAGAAGGTTCAGTGGCTTCCCAGGTGGCCACAGTGGTACAGAAACTGCCTGTAAATGCAGGAGACATAACAGGTGAGGGTTCACTCCCTGGGTCGCGAAGATCCCCTGGAGGAGGGCACAGCAACCACTCCAGTATTCTTGCCTGGAGAACTCCATGGACAGAGGAGCCTGGTGGGCTAAGGTTCATGGAATCCCATGAACTGCAAAGAGTCAGACATGACTAAGACGCACGTTCAGAAGGTTCTGTGGCATGAGTACCACTCACTCATTGGGTGGCTAATGCGATAACGCATCCTCATATCATCTCTCCTTCATTCCCTGTATCACTCTTTCATCCCTAACCTTTGCTCCCAGATAAATTGCCTTCAAAAAAGCAAGTCTTTGTCTCAGGCTAAGATAGTGTCTTTCAAATTTAAAATTAAATCATGAAACAGGTGTACAGACAGTTTTGTCAATCAAATTGGCTTACTCATTGGAGATATCGTTTTAGAGATATCTAAATGATATCTTTTCATTTGATCTGTTCTTAACACTTTGGAAGTCTTAGGAGCTTTTCCATAAACCTAATCATTTGTAAACAAATCCGTAAGTCCATTAAAGGAGTTCAGTTGCTGGAAATCTGAGGTATTATGTCAAGGGGTCATGAAGACTCTGTTGACTATCCCTGCCAACTCTTGTTGGCAGACCCCATGCTTTGTAATTCCTAGCTCTCTGTCCTCAGTACCTAGTATAAATTTGAATATAGGTTTTAAATATTTGAATGAAGCTCTATTATCTGTTTCCATGAAGCTGAATTTGCCCTTGTGATTTGGTTTTCTAATGGTATTGGAAAACCTTTGGAACTATTCAAGGATCGGAGAAACGTAGACATCTTTCCAAGAGTGGAAATGTGTAGGAAAGCAGAATGGCAGTGGTTGAATGGCTATTAGATGTTTTGTCTTTTTTGAACTAAAATTTCCTTTCTAATCAGAAGGATGTCTGCAGGTCAGGAATATACTTTAGGGAATTCCTATGCAATCACCAGACCCACAGTGACCCCAAATCCTGGCAAGGATAAAGGGTCATGCCAAATTTTCTCGAGATGACTGCGGATGCATGCGTGTTCAGTTGTGCCCAACTCTTTGCTACCCCATGAACTGTAGCCTGCCAGGCTCCTCTGTCCATGGAATTTCCCAGTTAAGAATACCGGAGTGGGTTACCATGCCTTCCCCCAGGGGATCTTCCTGACCCAGAGAGCGAACCCAAGTCTCCTGCATCTCTTGCATTGCAGGCAGATGCTTTACTGCTGAGCCTCTGGGAAAGCCCAGAGATGACTAATGGTCTTTAAATTTCATGACAATGGTAGGAACCAGCAGTCACCTAGTCTGAATGTGTACCCTGCCAGTACCTAGATGGATTACTTGGGCTGATTATTCCATTCTTCTATCCCTTGGACTCCTCATGTTTCCAATGGAGTTACTAATGAAACCTATCTCATTGAGTTGTTCTGAGGAGTCTATGAAATTATGTATCAAATAAGTGCTTAATAGCTATAGAATTGTCTTCACCTTTTTCACTTGTGTAGGCAGATCCCATAAGAGAACCAGGAGTCAGTTTGTTCTGCCTCTCTCCCAAGCTCAACTCTTAAGGAGAATATGCAAGGCCAGGTGACTGGTCAATTTCTTACTGACCAAAATGCTCTCACAGGACTTCCTAGTGATCCAGTGGTTAAGAATCTGTGCTTCCACTGCACGGGGTGCAGGTTGGGTCCCTGGTTGGGGATCTAGTTGGGGAACTAGATCCCTGTTTGGTTGCTTTTAGCCATAATCACATTTTTTTTTTTTTACATAAAATCACTTTTTTGTTGAAATAAATTTATTTTAAAAGGGAACTTCAAAAATACTCTGTAAATGGAAAACCAGTTTCATCTGCTGCAATTTGAAGGCAAAAATGCATTTCATTAAACTAATAAAATGCTATTGAATTCCAGTTGACTGATATTGCCTGCCTACCTCTGAACTTGAAGCCTGAACAGTTTGTTAGAGGGAGAATTACCAAGTATGAGAGAGGCATTGAAGACCAGCCCTAAACTGAGGCTTTCTCCTTGATGTAATCAAAGGCCTGAAAGAGAAATGAATGCTTTTCTCCCTGTGTGACTCACGGTTACTTATTTTGTGTTGGGGTACCCCTGCTTTTTGAAACCACCCTAGTAAAGGAACTGGAGTGATGCAAAGAACCAAAAGAAGGACAAAATCCTACCTGTTTTCTGTGCCATAAATGTTGACTCAACCACCTCTGCATTGGGTGAGAGAGTTTTCCTTGCATTTCTTCTTTTTAATTTTTAATAAAAGACAATAGTCTACTACGCATCATTGTATTCTTTCCTCTACAGAGCTTTGGAAAGGAGTTCTAAAGGCAGCTGTGTGAGAGTTTTAAAGGCATCTGTAGATGTAGAAAAGAGAGAATACATCTTACCATTCTATTAATATTAAAAAAAATAATTCAGCTGTTTAAATCTGAGTAAAGTCTGTAGCCTAGGTATTGTATTGGGTTGGCCAAAAAGTTCATTCAGGTTTTTCCATGCCATCTTACAGAAAAACCCAAATGAACTTTGTGGCCTACCTAATATTATACCAGCGTTCCACTTTTATACTGTATTGTTTTTATATATGATATTATCACTGAGGAAAGGGTCCAAGGGATTTCCCCATACTCCTTCCATGTTTGCAACTTTTCATGAGTCTGTAATTATTTAAAAAAAAAAGAAAGAAAGAAAACAAAGAAACCAGTACAAAATTAGACACAGTTTTACAAATATGTCCCTATTTGACTCTGAAACACCACTTCTAGAAATTTATAGTAGTGGAAGGGGTATATACCCACATATGTTCCTCATATAATCATTTGTGGTGTTTGAAAACATCCTTAACGTCCAACAGTAGGGTAATGGGTAAATGGGTAAATAAATAGTGGAGTAGATGATAGAAGATAGACACATGCTAAAACTATTGAAAATTATAGTGGAGATGTATATTTAATGACATGAAGGACATACACAATTAAGTGATAATAGAAACTCACAAGCCATATGAGCCCAGGTTATTTAAGAATGTTAAATAGAAATATAATATCGAGACTAGAAGAACATATGCCCAAATGTCAGTGACAGTTACTGCTGCCCACTGGACTTATCAATTGATTTTAATGTTTTAATTTTGCTCAGGTGTGTTTGTAGTTTTTCTACAGTGAACATATATTACTGGTATAATAAAGTTTTCAAAGATAATAAAAATAGCTTAAATCACTATAGATTTACTAAAACAACTAAAACATTCACAATAGTTAAATCCTATAACACTAATAGTCTATGAATTACAATGGATAAGATAGCCACTGAAAAGAAAAATAAAAACCAAAGCTCCAAAATTGCTCTATGTAGACACATTAATCCATAACAGATACTGTGCCTTACAAAAGAAAAGGGCTGTGATCAGTTATTTCACTCAAAACCAGTCTTTCTCCTTTTCCTTTACAGTTTCCTTTCTGATGAAATCAGTAAATGTTTTGATTCAAAACCATAAGCAGGATACAACCTTAATACTTATTAAACTCAGGGCAAGTCTGTGCAAGAGTTGACTATTTGCCTGGGCTATTGGGTAACCACAATCTTGTCCTTTAGATCAGAGGTGGGAAAGTTGCAAAATTTAGTAATTCCCTACTTAGTAAGTCCCTGAATGCAAAACTTAGTAATTCCCTGAATGCCTTAGTAATTCCCTACATGCCTTTCTTCATAAGTAGGTCTTCTAGGATAATAGGAAAACACATGATAAACAAATACCTTCCTCTTTTTTTTTAAAAGAGAGGATTAGAATTAGAACTACTGTAAATATTTGTCAAGTCAATTAGACATTTTTGGGGCCCTGTGATGTGCTGTTATTTATTAATTATCCAATATATAAAATGTTACTCACTTAGCCCTATAAATTGTTTCTCTTCCAAATAATCCCTGTTCCATGGTGCAGGAACCATGTCTGTGTTGTTCATTTGTGCTTGAGACAAATAAATATTTGCTGAGTGGTGAGGATGAGTCATTTGTGCTTGGAATTCTTACTGCATTCCTAGGAAGAAAGCCTCACACTTGGAATCTGCAGACATGCTTTGAAACTCGCCTCTGTCACTAACAGCGCTGTGTCCTCGGGTGTTCAAAAGTTCTAAGCTCCACCAATCCACAAAAGTGCTATCAGTAATACGTAATTCTCAGGAATGACATTAGGAATAAACTTCCTAATATGTATGGGTAGCCCTTAGAATAGTCTAGTGCACAGTAGTTGCTTGAAAGATATTAGTTGACAACACTCAAACTCCTTATTTTGCCCTTCACTCCTTTCTGCCATTGTTTCTAACTTACTATAGTGGTTAACAGCATAAGCTCTGAAGTCAGCAGGCCTATGCTATCTTTTATATTTTTAATTTTTATTGGAGTATAGTTGCTCTACAATGTTGTATTAGTTTCTGCTGTATAGCAATGTGAATCATCTATACACATACATACATACATATATATATAGATCCCCTCTTTTTTTGGCTTTCCTTCCCATCCTTCCCTTTCCTTTTCCATCACAGAGCACCGAGTAGAGTTCCCTGTGCTATACAGCAGGTTCTCATTAGTCATTTATTTTATACACAGCAGCATATATATGTCAATCCCAATCTCCCAGTTCATCTCACCTTCTCTTCCCCCCTTGGTATCGATGCATTTGTCCTCTAGATCTGTGTCTCTGTGTCTGCTTTGCAAATAAGTTTATCTGTACCATTTTTTCTAGATTCCGGATATAAGTGGTATTATACAATATTTGTTTTTCTTTCTGCCATGCCATCTTATTAAATAAGAGGATGACTTAGAGAAAGTTGATTAAACATCATATAATTGGTTTTCTCATCTGTAAAACAGGGATGATAATAATAGCGCTCATTCCATAGGATCGCTGTAAGCATACCCTGAGAAGATGCTTATAAAATGCTTCAAAGAGTGTGATACAGAGTTAGTGCTAAGTAAAGGTTAGCCATTATCCTCTTACCAGACCTCTTATTATTTATCATGTTGTATCTAAAGTACAGCTTAAGACTGAGCCCAACTTCTGGCTTCTTTTCTGAAGGAGTTATTCATTCCGATTTGGCCATTACATGATTATCAACTCACAGAGTAGCTGCCCAGTGGCTTATGTGGTCTTGGGCATTGTAGCATCTTCTACACTTTAAGAGGGAGTGGAGGTTGGCTATTGTGTTAGAATAGATACTAACAATAAACATTATTTTGTGACAGATTCTATGCAAAGAACTGTAACCGTATTCTTAGCCCAATCTTAATAGTTGAGGAGACAGGCTTAGAGAGGTTTTTGTTTCACCCCAGCTAGTGCTTGGGGGAAGTCAGGACTCATGTCCAGGCAATCTCTACTCTTAACCTTCAAGTCATCCCACTTGCTGCATTTATCATATAAAGAGAGACTATTTTAGTCAAATCCTTGTTGTAATTTTGATCCCAGATTTTAATCTTTAGTTCCACTCAGTAGAGCTCAAAACTTGGAAACATACACAACCTTCACACAGTAATATCAGGGTAATATACAAGGAACAGAAATGGAAATAAGCCTGAAACATAAAGAGAGAAAATATGCTGCTGCTGCTGCTAAGTCACTTCAGTCGTGTCCGACTCTGTGCGACCGCATAGACGGCAGCCCACCAGGCCCCACCGTCCCTGGGATTCTCCAGGCAAGAACACTGGAGTGGGTTGCCATTTCCTCCTCCAATGCATGAAAGTGAAAAGTGAAAGTGGAGTGGGGTGCCATTGCCTGAGAGAAAGTATAGGGAGTATTTTTTTAAATAGATAAGACAACAAGAACTATCAAAGAACTAAATAAAAACTAATCAAAATATTTGTATAAAAATTTCTTTGATTTTACTGTTTAAGTAGCCAGGAAATGGAAGCAGCCTAAATGTCCATCGACAGATGAATGGATAAAGAAGATTTGGTACATATATACAATGGAATATTACTCAGCTATAAAAAGGAAATAATTGGGTCACTTGTAATGATGTGGATGAACCTAGAGTCTGTCATGCAGAGTGAAGTAAGAAAGAGAAAAACAAATACGGTATATTAACACGTACATGTGGAATCTAGAAAATAATACAGATGAGCCTATTTGCAGGGCAGGAATAGAGATGCAGATGGAGAAAACAGACACGTGGACATGGTGGGGGAGGGAAGTGTGCAACCAACTGGGATTTTAGGATTGACGTATACACCACCATGCATAAAACAGATAGCTAGTGGGAAGCCGCTGTATAGCACAGGGAGCTCAGCTCAGTGCTCCATGATGACTTAGAGGGGTGGGATGGGGGTGGATGGGTGGGAGAAAGGCTCAAGAAGAAGAGGACATATGTATACATACAGCTGATTCACTTTGTGCTACAGCAGAAATTAGCATAACATTGTAAAGCAGCTGTACACCAATGAAAAATGAAAAAAATTCCTTTGGCTTATAACAACAAATGGAGAATTCCATAAATATAACCAGAATTATTATATCATTTTGTTTTCATGCCCAGTTTATGAGGTGACTGAAATCATTTTTAGCTAGAACTCTAAAGTATATTTGTCCTGCTGCATCTGCATTTTCCATTTGCAATATTGTCTTTGTGGTGATCATCTGTGGGTAGATCAGGAATATAAGAGTATGGTTATTCAAGAAGAGGGCTCACATGTTGGACAGTTCATCTCTTTTTTAAAAATTTATTTATTGACGTAGAGTTGATTTACAAAGTGTTAAATTAATTTCTGCTGTATAGCAAACTGATTCAGTTATACACATATTTATGTTCTTTTTCATATTCTTTTTCTTTGTGATGTATCACAAGATATTGAATGTAGTTCCCTGTGCTATGCACCAGGACCTTGCTGCTTACCCATTCCGTGTATAATAGTTGCATCTGCTGATCTCAAACTCCCAACCCATCCCTCACTTCTTTCCCCTCCCGGCTTGGCAACTACAAGTCTGTTCTCTATGTTTGTGAGTTGGGCAATTCATCTCTGATCCCTCTCTCCAGTCTCAACCACTCTTTGCCTCTTTCTTGGGGACAAAATATGGCTTGGATTCTAACCCAACTTCAGTATTTTGGCCTTATGTATTGACATTTTAAATATGCATTATTCTCTTTTACTAATTTCACATTTTGAAGTTTATTCAGCAAAAATACCCAGGACTTCCCGGGTAGTCCAGTGGTTAGGAATATGCCTGCCAATGCGGGGGGCACGGGTTCAATCCCTGCTCCCAGAAGATTCCACCTGCAAGGGGGCAACTGAGCCTGTGTACCGCAACTCCTGGAGCCAGCGCTCCACAGAGCCCGTGCCCGACAACAGGAGCAACCCGCGGAATGAGAAGCCCCTGCACCGCAGCTGGAGAGTAGCTCCCGTTCGCCACAACCAGAGAAAGCCCGCATGCAGAAATGAAGACCCGGCACAGCCGAAAAGAGTACATTTTGTATTATTTTGTAAATAAATGCAATTTTAAAAAATGAAAAATGCCCAAATATACAAAGATACAGACAAGGGTTTTTACTGTTACCTTTTGTTTGTAACTGAAGATAAATGGGGCTAACCTAAATCACTGGCAGGAAGGGACCATAATGTGGTCATTCAGAGGAATACATAGGTAGAGCTGTGTGTATTGATCTGGATATACTAAAAAAGAGAAAATTATAGGCAGCGCCTCTTAATACTCATGTTATGGAAGGGTTCATAAGGATCGACATCAATGATTGCAAACTCAAATGCATATGAGGGCCAGACTGGTTTCATAAATGGGTCAGGTAGGGACTGTAACAACCTTGAGAGCACACCCAGTATGGAAGTAACTGGTACTACTCAGCTTCAGATAGTCATTACTGGTAGGGTGGTGGATCTTTGGATTTTCCAAGAGAAGCTGTAAGTGATGGTATTTTTCATGCTACTCTGTGACACTCTATTTCCCTCTCTGCCACCTTCAAATCCCCACAAAACTATCTCAGATACAAGAACCTTTTGATGTTTAATTCATGGCAACTAATTGAAATATTTTAAAAAATACTGTACGAGGTCATCTGTACACTGGTTTGCCTTGCAGGCTTATGGCACGTCAATCTCTAAAATACTCTTGTGTGCGTGCATGCTTAGTCGCTCAGTCATGTCCGACTCTCTGTGTTCCTATGGACTGTAGCCTGCCAGGCCCTTCTGTCCATGGACTTCTCCAGGCAAGAATACTGGAGTGGGTTGCCGTCCATTCTCTAGGGGATCTTCCTTACCCAGGGATCAAACCTGGGTCTTCTGTATTGCAGGTAGATTCTTTACCAGCTGGGCCACCAGGGAAGCCACACCAGTAGCTACCTCTGAAGAATTATATTATGGGCCAATATCAGAGCACAGTTTTCCACGTTCTACACATTGCTCTATGTTTGAGGGTTTTTAGGACTGTTATAGAACCCGGTTATTGGTTGAGGTGAGTGGGTAAGGGGCCTATACCCTTGAGGAGCAAGGGCTAGGGCCTCCACAGTGACCTGGAAATCCACATCCTTGGACAGGTCTTGGAGATAAGACTTAGACTGGTTCAAGGTAATGGAAAGTAAGTGGTTTTTGGAAATGTGCAGGTCCAAGGTATGCCCCAGTGAGGAGATGCCCCCTGAATGGATCAGATCTGGCAAGATGAGTAGGCTCATGGGAATAACCTTGACCACCAGGAGCATCTTGATGGACAGCTGGTCCCATGGCCATGACTCCCCTGCAAGAGAACTGTGGTATAGATCATAAGTGTCTGCTTCCTTCCATGAAGATATTCAGATCTGCCACATAGCTCCCCCCACCCCACCTGCAAGGCAACTCAGCACAGCCTCATGTAGCCTAGGGTTTGACAGTTTTGTTGGTTGTCCAGATAGTGTCCCATCCCCTGCTTCTGACCCCACCAGCCACGGGCCCCTCAGGCAGAAGGCAGTCTGCTGGAAGATTTGGTATGACGCCATGGTCTGGCATAGAGAGCTGGTGCACACAGAGTGCTGGGTAGCTCTTGAACTTGCAGCTGCACACACCTTCACCCTTCCCATCAGCTGGGCTGTAGAGCAGTGAAGCTTTCTTGTTTCTTTATTGCTTTTATGATAAATACAAACATACCTACTTCACTGGCCTTATGCTAGAAAGGTCTGAACCAGAATGAGTTTCCAATCCATTTCAGACTGGAGCCAGTTCCCGGACTTTGGTCCAGCTTTGGTTATATTACTGACAGTAAGAATCTTGAATCTGGTGGATACCCCTGGGCTCATCTACATAATGATGATGGACTTGTCTGGATACTGCTTTGGACTAGGGTTTCTACAGCCTCGAGGTACTTCTAGTCATGTTGCACTGTATGAGTCCTCAGTGGTGGAAGTAGCATTTTAAGAATGTTGGGATAGAATGATTGTCTCTGTCATTTCCATGGTGTGCCCAGAGCTTGTAAGACAAAGGATATCTAAATGATCAACTGTCATTCATTCACTCTTTCATTCAACAAAGATGTTCTGAGAATTCCCTGGTGGTCCAGTGGTTAAAATTTGGGGCTTCCATTTCAGCGGGTGTTGGGATTGATCCTTGGTCTGGGAACTAAGATCCTGCATGCTGCATGGTGAGGTCAAAAAAAAGAAAAAAGAAAGAACAGCCTGGGCTCTGCTGCCATCAACATAGACACATCTTCTGAGTGCTTCCCATGTGTCTGGCCCTGTGTTGTACCCCTATGAGAGTGAGGTATTTGCACGAAGCTCCCAGCTTTGGAGGTGACATCAAATCAAACAGACTGAAGAGTCCTGTGGTGAAGGTCAGCACACGGTGCCTCGGGAGACCCCAGTGGAAGTTGGGGAAGACTTCCCTCAAGAGGCGGCACCTGGGCTAAGTTGGGAGAGATGAGCAGGAGGAGTAGTTTGGTAAAGGAATGGAGGGGGCTGTTGAGAGACCCACAGGCGTAAAGGCATGAAGGCAGGAGAGGACCTGGAGTCTTCTGGGAACAGCCCGTACTCCGTAGAGCCTGAGTACTGGCTTTGTGGCAGGAGATGTCAGGCTTTCGGGCCAGCCTGGGCAGCTACCTGATCACAGGCACTTGACAGAGCAGCCTGGATGCCTGGACCCCATCCTGAAAGCACCTGAGAGCCAATGACTGGTTTTTAACTAGGGAGATTTGGGGCTGTTTTATATCAATATCTGGAGTAGAAAATGGTACCCTACTCCAGCATTCTTGCTTTGGAAATCCCATGGACAGAGGAGTCTGGCAGACTACAGTTCATGGGGCTGCAAAGAGTCAGACATGACTGAGCTCAGCGCACATATATCAATATATTTATGTCAACAAATATTTTTACCCAGCGTTTTCATTTTACGTTCCCTTGATTCCATGAACCAAGGGGGAGGGGGTGGAAATACTGGTGTGTTTTTCTGAAGTGAAAAGAAAGAGCAATGTGTTAAAAAAGAAATAACATGCTACAAAATGATGGGTGAGAAATAGTAGCTTTAAGTTTTTTACCTTCCCGTGCTGCTTGATTTTAGACATTTCATGACATGTTGTACATTGTCTGCAAGTTAATTAAGCCATCGACTTGGAAGATTGCTGGTAAATTCCAAACCAGTTTCGAGGGTGTGTATATATTCTGTGTGGGGAGCTGGTTAAAGGCATCCGAAACATTATGATAATCCTCGCTGAGTATTGCTAGAATTTCTACTGGCAATTCACCCATTTCTGGCATCATTACCCACAAAAGGCTTGGCTTCCCTGGAAAGCTAGATGAATACTCAGTTAATAGGAAGAGAATAAGCATGCTTAACTTGGTAAGAACTTGACTTCCCTGTCCCACAAGGGGAAAGGGAAAAGTTGGTGGTTTTTGAGACAGAAGGGAGGGAAGGGAGGAGCAGCCCGGGGTGGCTGGTGACGCTGCGAAAGCCCCACAATTGCTGTCGAGGTGGTTTTTCAGCCCTGGAGCAGGGTGATCTCACTCGTTGCTCCCTATGCACTCAACCCTGGCTTTCTGCTCTTTCTGCCATGAGGACACCTGCATCTGCTGAATGTGTAAGTGTGCCTCAGGGAGGCTGTGAGGATTCTTAGAGGCAGACTAAGCAGGATTCAGGTGCCACTCTGCAACTTCCTGAGCTGTGAGAGCCTGGGAAAGTGGCTTATCCTACCTGACCTGATTTCAGAATGCCTACCTGGCCTGGTCTTCTGGGACAATGGAATGAGGTGAGATGTTTGGGTACAGTGACTGGCACGTAACTGATGTTCAATAGATGTTCATTTCTTTCCTGACCCTTGACTAAAACTGTTGGGTTGGCCAAAAATTTCATTAAGGTTTTTCTGTCAGATGGTAGGGAAAAACCCGAATGAACTTTGGGACCAACCCAATACTTCTCATCGGTTTCCATAGGAATGGCCGTTTGCATCTCAGACTCTCTCCCCTGCTGACTTTCCACCAGTGAGGAAACACATGTTTAGAGAAGTGGGAACTGGGGAAGAGAACTCCCTGTATTCCAATCCTGGTGTTGCTACTGACTTGGGACAGGTCACTTGATATTTTTGAGACTTAGGTTTCTACTCTGTAAAAACGGGAACAGTGATGCCCAGCACTTGCTATATCTTCCATGGTCATTGTAAGGACTCAGTGAGGTGAGCCAGGGTTCCCAAACCTTAGAGCATCAGAATCACCCAGTGAAAGTGAAAGTCACTCAGTTGCGTCCAACTCTTAGTGACCCCATGGACTGTATAGTCCATGGGATTCTCCAGGCCAGAACACTGGAGCGGGTAACCTTTTCCTTTTCCAGGGGATCTTCCCAACCCAGGGATCAAACCCAGGTCTCTCGCATTGCAGGTGGATTCTTTACCAGCTGAGCCACAAGGGAAGCCCCAGGATCACACAGTCACCTTGTTAAAATGGATTGTTGGACTCCTTCCGCAGGAGTTCTGGTTCTTAAGTCTTTGGGGAGGCTGAGAAATTGCATTTCTAACCAATTCCCAGGTAGGGCTCATATGTGGTCTCAGGCTACACTTTGATGACAGGACAGGCTATCAACACCAGATGGAAGTAAGCTACTATTATTCTTTTATTTTGTTTTGTTTTGTTTTTGAGTAGGGGTCATAATGTAGTCTGAATTTTGTAATAAGGAGTTCATAATCTGAGCCACAGTCATCTCGGTATTGTTTTTGCTGAGTGTATAGAGCTTCTCCATCTTCAGCTGCAAAGAATATAATCAATCTGATTTTGGTATTGAACATCTGGTGATGTCCATGTGTAGAGTCATCTCTTGTGTTGTTGGAAGAGGGTGTTTGCTATGGCCAATGCAGACTTTAATTTCAGACTTAAATTGAAGAAAATATGTAAAATCACTAGGCTTTTCAGGTATGACCTAAATCAAATCCCTTATAATTATACAGTAGAAGTGACAAATAGATTCAAGGGATTAGATCTGATAGAGTACCTGGAGAACTATGGAAGGAGGTTTGTAACACTGTACAGGAGGCAGTGATCAAAACCATCCCCGAAAAAAGAAACGCAAAAAGGCAAAATGCTTGTCTGAGGAGGCCTTACAATAGCTGAGAAAAGAAGAGAAGCAAAAGGCAAAGGAGAAAAGGAAAGATATACCCATCTGAATGCAGAGTTCCAAAGAATAGTAAAGAGAGATAAAGAAGCCTTCCTAAATGAACAACGCAAAGAAATAGAGGAAAACAATAGAATGGGAGACTACAGATCTCTTCAAGAAAATGAGAGAAGACAAGAGAACATTTCATGCAAATTTGGCCCAATAAAGGACAGAAATGGTATGGACCTAACAGAAGCAGAAGATACTAAAAAGAGGTGGCAAGAATACACAGAAGAACTGTACAGAAAAGATCTTAATGACCTGGATAACCACGATGCTGTGATCACTCACCTAGAGCCAGACATCCTGGAATGTGAAGTCAAGTGGGTCTTAGAAAGCATCACTACAAACAAAGCTAGTGGAGGTGGTGGAATTCCAGCTGAGCTATTTCAAATCCTAAAAGATAATGCTGTGAAAGTGTTGCACTCAATATGCCAGCAAATTTGGAAAACTCAGCAGTGGCCACAGGA
This sequence comes from Bos mutus, assembly GCF_027580195.1. Classification (NCBI taxonomy): domain Eukaryota; kingdom Metazoa; phylum Chordata; class Mammalia; order Artiodactyla; family Bovidae; genus Bos; species Bos mutus. Next base: position 96,844,648 of record NC_091623.1, on the reverse strand, counting down.
CTGGAAAAGGTGTTTTCATCCCAATCCCAAAGAAAGGCAATGCCAAAGATTGTTCAAACTACGGCACAGTTACACTCATTTCACAAGCTAGCAAGGTCATACTCAGAATCTTCCAGTCTAGGCTTTAACAATATGTGAACTGAGAACTCCCAGATGTACAAGCTGGATTTAGAAAAGGCCGAGGAACCTGAAATCAAATTCCCAACATTCGTTGGATCATTGAAAAAGCAAGAGAATTACAGGAAAAGCGTCTACTTCTTCTTCACTGACTACACCAAGTCCTTTGACTGTGTGGATCACAACAAACTGTGGAAAATTCTTCAAGAGATGGGAATACCAGGACATCTTATCTGCCTCCTGAGAAACCTGTATGCAGGTCAAGAAGCTACAGTTAGAATAGGACATGGAATAACAGACTGGTTCCAAATTGGGAAAGGAGTACGTCAAGGCTGTACATTGTCACCCTGCTTATTTAACTTATATGTAGAGTACATCATGCGAAATCCTGGGCTGAATTAAGCACAGGCTGGAATCAAGATTTCAGGGAGAAATATCGATAACCTCAGACATGCAGATGACACCACCCTTATAGCAGAAGGCAAAGAAGAACTAAAGAGGCTCTTGATGAAGGTGAAACAGGAGAGTGAAAAAGCTGGTTTAAAACTCAACATTCAAAAAACAAAGATCGTGGCATCCAGTCCTATCACTTCATGGAAAATAGATGGAGAAACAATGGACATAGTGAGAGACTTTATTTTCTTGGGCTCTAAAATCACTGCAGATGGTGACTGCAGCCATGAAATTAAAAGATGCTCATTCATTGGAAGAAAAGCTATGAAAAACCTAGACAGTATATTAAAAAGCAGAGATATTACTTTGCTGACAAAGGTCTATATAGTTAAAGCTATGGTTTTTCCAGTAGTCATGTACAGATGTGAGAACTGGACCATAAAGAAGGCTGAGCACCAAAGAATTGATGCTTTCAAACTGTGGTGTTGGACAAGACTCTTGAGAGTTCCTTGGACTGCAAGGACATCTAACCAGTCAATCCTAAAGGAAATCAACCCCGAATATTCATTGGAAGGACTGATGCTGAAGCTGAAACTTCAATACTTTAGCCACATGATGCAAAGAGCTGACTCACTGGAAAAGACCCTGATGCTAGGAAAGATTGAAGGTAGGAGGAGAAGAGGACGATGGAAGACTAGATGGTTGGATGGCATCACCGACTTAATGGACATGAGTTTGAGCAAGTTCCGGGAGTTGGTGAAGGACAAGGAGGCCTGGCGTGCTGCAGCCATGGGCTCACAAAGGTTGGACGTGACTGAGTGACTGAACAACAACAGCAGCATAATGTAGTGGTTTCCCTGGTGACTCAATGGTAAAGAATCTGCCTGTAATGAAGGAGACACAGGAGATGTGGGTTCAATCCCTCGGTCAGGAAGATCCCCTGGATCTGGAAATGGCAAGCCCACTCCAGTATTCTTGCCTGGAGAATCTCATGGACAGAGGAGCCTGGTGGGCTACAGTCCATGGGGTCACAAAGCTTCAGACACAGTTTAGCAACTGAGCAGGCACATGTACATATAATGTAGTAACCACCAGTTGGCTATCATTCTAATTTTAGGGTTCTTATTTTGGCTGTGTCAAATAGTTGTTTAATTTTGAATTTAAGTGGAACTAATATAAGTGGTGAGGAAGAAGACTTTTGTGTTCTAGGGGGTTAGAATCCACCTTTGGTCCAAAGGACATCTGTGTGATGCAGGTACAGGAGAGAGGGGCCTGGACTGACCAGGTGTCAATACAGTTTTTATCAGCCTGCCTTGCTTGTAATGTGCTGGTTTAAAAAACACATTTCTGTGACATTCTCTTATTGTACAAGACTCTCTACCAGGTAATAAGGGCACATTTTAAGGAAATTCTGGTAAATGACAGGATACTTCCATAGGCCAGAATCTATTTTGGTAACTTGTAAAAAAACCCCATCATCCTTGAGGATTTTTAAGTACATAAAGGATGGATCTTCCCACTGAGGAAATCATCAGTCCTGGCTTTTTTATTTTAGAAGGTGGATGGAAAAGATAAAGGGGCATGGTGACATTTCTGTCACTTAATGATCAGTCTGAGTTACAGATCTGAAATTAACAGCCTCTCCCTGACCCACCCACCCACCCAACCGGTACTTAAACTCTCCTATGTCATTGTTTCTCAAAGCAATCACATCATACGAAATGCTACCTGGATCCACAGATCCCTCAAACACAGCTTAGGTGGGAGATTCAGTGTTACATTAGGGTTAGGAGTTTAGGTTCTGGGATCAGATAGATGGGTCCATCTCTTCACTTTTCGGCTTGGAGACTGTGGCCTTGATAAGTAATCTTCTAAACGCCCATTTTCTTATCTAAATTGAGGAGAGTAGTGATACTTACTCCAAAGAGGCCTTGGGAGGGTTAGATAAGAATGTGAAGACTCAAGGCGTGTGTGCATGCTAAGTCGCTTCAGTGTCTGACTCTGCTAAGTGTCTGACTCTATGCGACTGTATGGACTGCAGCCTGCTGGGCTCCTCTGTCCATGGGAATTTTTCAGGCAGGAATACTGGAGTGGGTTACCATGCCCTCCACCTGGGGATCTTCACCATCCAGGGATTGAACCCACATCTCCTGCATTGCAGGCGGATTCTTAACCCGTTGAACTGCCTGGGAAGCGAAGGCTCAATAAATGACAGCTATTGTTACTTCGAGGGGATTTTTAAAAGTTTAGGATTGGGCCAACTGCTGAATGCCCCCTCCCACCCCCACACCGAGCTGTCACGTTTCCAGAATCATCCAACAATGTTCAGATGGCTTGTGGAGCTTCGATTGTCAATTTTCTCCAATTTGTTTTTATGGTTTTGGATTGAAAGACAAGCCTTTTGCATGGGGACTGGGGAAAGAAATGGGGGCACAGGGACAGTGGATGGCGTGTGAGGGGTCTGACCCTGCATGGATCCAGGAAGCGATGCTCAGCCCCTATAAGGGAGGGCTTAGAGCCACAAGCTGAATGACCTGTTCTCCCCCTGGGGAGACGTCAGTAACTCAAAGGCCAAGGTGACAAAATACAGAGTTGGGAAAAGGACTTACAATGGCACTACGGGTGCAATGAGGACACAAGGGACCCAGGTCTGCTTCACCTCTCAAGGGCTTGAGGTCCCAGGAGGCAGCATCCTGGGCAGGAAAGCAATGTTTTAACAGAGCCACAACATCCATGGAGATGACAAGCTGATTCTCATGGGGACCTGTGAATGGGTAGTAGTTAGTCATGAAAAACATGAGGGGGACTTGTTTGAAGGTTCTCCCTCTGCATGTAGAGAAGTCCCTAAATAATGGGGTGGGAGGAACCACAGTTACACAGGTGGGAACCAGGGAGGAGTAGGGACATTTGGGTGATGTAGCTGAAGCCTGCTGCAGAGTGCTGGACACTCGGTAACCATCTAGGAACTGGTCTTTTGACTGATAATTTATTTATTTGCTGTGCTGGGTCTTGGCCGGGGCATGTGGGATCTTTTAACTGCAACAAGTGAACTCTTGGTTGCAGCACATGGGATCTAGTTCCCTGACCAGGGGTGGAACCTGGGCAGCCTGCATTAGGTGTTTGAAGTCTTAGCCACTGGACCACCAGGGAGGTGCCCAGGGACTGGTCATTATTCCCAGCTGTTTCCTGCTACCTGGCCTTTCCCTGTGCCCATGGGACTGGGCAAGTTCTGCTTGAGCATCGAAAAACATAAGAACTCTCAACCCCTCCTTCCATGGAACTCTCTGGAGAATACAGAGCAGGAATTAAGTCTATACAAAGTGATTTTTTCCCCATCAGAACCACAAAGTGTCTACTCCTGAGAGGAAAGAGTAGCTTAGGCCTGAGATTCTAGGAAACAGTGATGGTCCTGACTGTATTTGCTGGGCCCTAGACTTGGAGTCGGAAGACCTGATGCAGGCCCCAAATCTGTTACCTCTGAGCTCTGGGGCCATAGGCTAATTATCTAACTTCCTTGTCTATACCGTGGGGACAAAATTGCCTGCCTGCCTACCAGATAATAAATGTGACAGTACTTTGTAAACTGTCAAGTTCTGTTTAGGGAATTAAGGAAACTGGTTTTGGTGTGGCTGATGATAGCTCCTAGGGCTACTGGCATTCAAACAAGGGATGGTCTTATTCCACAATGAAGATTCATGAGGGATTAATTCAGGCGTGGAGACAGGTGAAGGATGGGAGGGGTTTGAGGACATCCCTGGACACTCCTACTCCTGAATCTGGTCCATGGGATGTCATCAGGAGGCAATGGTGACTGGGTCATTTTGAGGATGTGGGAGGTGCCTCTCCTCTCTCTCCAGCTGTGGCTGTTTATCCCCTTCTCCCTTCTAGACTGTGCTCGTCTACATCAGGGACTGCATTCTCTTTTCATTGTTGTCCAGACCCTGACACAGGGCCTGCTATGGTAAGGGTTCTGTCAGGGTTTATAGAAGGACTCAATCAGTGACTGAGAGGGTATATTTTCTGGTTTGGGACCATGGTCCTTGTCTCTGTTCTGCATACTCACTCTTGTTCTCACATTGCTTCTCTTTCTAAAATGTCCTTAAAGTAAGTCAAAGCTCTGGGGAGACTGGAACATGCAGACACAAATTCACAGGTTGAAAAAACAGGAAACCCTGAGAAAGAACAATAAGAATTCCTTTCCTTTCTGAGCCATTTGTACCTTGAGGATCAACTCTAGGGAAGAATGGAGATTTGGGAATTGGTTGCTGGAGGTGGGTGGGGTGGGGCAGCAGGCGTTTTCTATGGAGTTTCTTTGTTTTGAGGCAGCGATACTATTCTGTGACTTTAAGGAGATGGGGACTCCCAAGTGAAGTGAAAGTGAAGTCGCTCAGTCGTGTCCGACTCTTTGCTACCCTGTGGACTGTAGCCTGCCAGGCTCCTCTGTCCATGGGATTTTCCAGGCAAGAATACTGGAGTGGGTTGCCATTTCCTTCTCCAGGGGATCTTCCCAACCCAGGGATCGAACTCAGGTCTCCCGCATTGCAGGCAGATGCTTTAACCTCTGATCCACCAGGGAATTCTGGGACTTTTTTTTTTAATTTTATTTTATTTTTAAAACTTTACAATATTGTATTAGTTTTGCCAAACATCGAAATGAATCCGCCACAGGTATATCCGTGCTCCCCATCCTGAACCCTCCTCCCTCCTCCCTCCCCACACCCTCCCTCTGGGTCGTCCCAGTGCACCAGCCCCAAGCATCCAGTATCGTGCATCGAACCTGGACTGGCAACTCATTTCATACATGATATTATACATGTTTCAATGCCATTCTCCCAAATCTCCCCACCCTCTCCCTCTCCCACAGAGTCCATAAGACTGATCTATGCATCAGTGTCTCTATTTCTGTCTCGTACACAGGGTTATTGTTACCATCTTTCTAAATTCCATATATATGCGTTAGTATACTGTATTGGTGTTTTTCTTTCTGGCTTACTTCACTCTGTATAATAGGTTCCAGTTTCATCCACCTCATTAGAACTGATTCAAATGTATTCTTTTTAATGGCTGAGTAATACTCCATGAGGTACCATTTCACGCCAGTCAGAATGGCTGCAATCCAAAGGTCTACAAGCAATAAATGCTGGAGAGGGTGTGGAGAAAAGGGAACCCTCTTACACTGTTGGTGGGAATGCAAACTAGTACAGCCACTATAGAGAACAGTATGGAGATTCCTTAAAAAACTGGGACTTTAAGGAGATGGGGACTCCCAAGACTTCCCTGGAAATAAGTGCTTTTTCTAAAAGAACAGGGAGCTTACAAAATACATCTAGCCATGGCTCCCATTGTTGTTAGGGTGGAAACCGGTGTTCTGTGGGTTTCCTGGATGCTGCTATGATTCTAGGGAATATCTTGATTTTATATTGGTTCCCATTGTTGCTCCCCAAAACTTTTAGGAGTAGTGACAGCAGTGACATTGTTGAGGACGGTGCCCTTTCTCTGAGGATTTGCTTATATCATCCTGTTTCATCTCTCACAACAGCTCTATAAGATTAGTTATAATCTTGACCCCATTTTACAGATGAGGAAACTGAGGCTCAGAGAACTTAAGTGATTTCCCCAAGGTCACACAGCCAGTCAGCTTAATTTGAACCATGTCTGAATCCCGGCCTGAAAGCTACATCCATGCCCTCCTCCACCCCGCTGAAAGGCCTCCTTTGAAAAGTGTAAGGTTGAGTTTATGATGAAATTGTACAGACTTGCTACCTGAAATATTCTAGGTAGTTCAAATAAAGCCCTTCAAAATACAGACTGTGTGAATTTCCTTGGCAAGAAATTCTCCGCCTCCTAATCCCTCCCTAATACCATGGAGAGCAGTCCCCTCCCCATCCAAGGTTTAGCCTGGAGCCTAGGGGAGAAAAATGGGACAAGAAAACAATGAAATAAAACAAAAGACCCAGAGGCCTATAACCAGTCATGAATGAAACACACTTCTCCAGCCTCGCAAAGTGTCAGTCAGATTATCTTTGTTCTGAAAGCTCTGGTTTCACAGAGCATCAATTTCTCCTAATAATAAGCCATTTTATTCCTCAAACTAATGATGCAGCCTGGTCTTGAGGATTCATATCATGCCTATTGCTCATCCAGGGTGACAGACACACTGACAGTTTGTCACTTCCCTTCTTTCCTCTTCCTTTCCCGTTACACATGATTCCCGCCTCGGCACAAGCAGGGGCTCTGAGCAGCACTTCCCCTTGCCTCCTCTGCTCCCTCACTCCCACGCAGCTGCGCACAGCTCTCTGAGTTTCCATGAATAGGCTCATCTTTCTCCCCACCTCATCCACCCTCCCATGGTGACTCCTGTCAGCCGGGTGTGCTGGGGGCGCTTCCTCATGGGGGCTGGGCATTTCTAACAGGCTGTATGTTTGAGCTAACGCTTACCAAGCACACGCTGAGAGCTTTGAATGAATTATCTCGTTTGCTACTTATAACATCCCGATGAGGTGGATCCTGGTGATAAATCCACTGTATAGATGAGGAAACTGAGGCACAAGGTGTCTAAGGACACACAGTCCTCTAGAGTCTAGAACCTGTCTTCCTAACCAGCAGGGCTCATCAGCTTAGGTTTTCTTCTGGAAACTTCTTTGTGAAAATCAGAGAGTCTTGAGGGTTAATCTCTGGCTTTTCAAGTTTTCAGCCCACAGGGCCCTAGAGAATCAAGGTGGACAGTAAACAGGGAAAGATAAAGTCAAGCAGTAACAATAATTAGGGGGAGTTACAGAATATCGATAGACTGTTTAAGATAACCGAAACTTGACCACACTCTCCCTGGAAGGACAGCACGGGCATGGTGGCGGGAATGCCCTGCTCCTGCCTCCATCTGTCCCCTCCCGCTAGACCTCCTCCCGTCATCTGCATCTTCCCCACACTTCTGTCATCACCACCATCTACAGACAGGTAGGTCGGGTGGCTTGAAGGACAGCAGTTTTTCCTGTTTCAGGTGGGTCAGGATCACGTGGGGAGCTCATCTAAAATGCAGATTCTGGAAATTCTGATTCAGAAGGCCTGGGAGAGGGACCTAGAATTTTCATTTTCCAAGCTCCTCTGGTAATCCTGATGCAAGAAGTCTCCAAGTCACTACTCACTTTTTCGAGTTTTTTTTTTTTAATGTAAATAATTTTTAATGTCTTTGTTGAACTTGTTACAGAACTACTTTTGGTTTTAATGATTTAATTTCATTAAAAATTATTTAATTTTTTAATGATTTTTTTGGCTTGGGTGCACGTGGGGTCTTAGCTCCCTGAGCAGGGCCTGAACCCCCAGCCCCTGCGTTTGAAGATGAAATGTTCACCACAAAGTGCTAGAGAAGTCCCCAAGCCGCTATTTAAAAGTAACTGCTGCTTCTCGGAATATAGCATTGGGACAAGGAAGCAAAAAGCACCAGTTTATCAGCGACCTGATTTTGTCTTCAGCCATCTCTCACAGATGCTGGAAAGCATGACTGTAATCTCTGGAGCCCAGCATCGCTGGGTTTCCCTCACTCTCTGCTCTTCATCCTTCACCTCTGTTACTGGGGAGGATGCAGCTGAGGAGCTGTTCATCTTTATCTGCTGTGCTTATTGTAGGGGCTCAGTATGTGTTATTATTTTCTAATCTTCTTAACTTGGATAAAGATTTTTATCTGCTGGTCTAAGATCTCCTACCTAGGGATTCCCTAACCTTTGACTCCCCATTTAGACCAACTGGATTGATCAGGAAAGAATAGGGAAGATGCTGCACTAGAGACAGATTATAAAGACAGCTGCATGTAGGTGAAGGTTAGGTGTAGACACAGCTGAAGTTGCCCCCAACTTGCTTTCCTGTTTACCTTGTGCTGATGTCCTCATCTCCCACAGGAGACCTTTTTCCCAAGAGGAGGAGTGGCCACCCTTCCCACCCCAGATATAATCTCCTTTGCAGCACTCCCATTGTTATGCTCAATTAACAACCAATCCGTCAACGTCAGGTTGCCTGTAATCACTGGTTCTATCAGGTTAGTAATAAACCTCTGAACAGGTCATTGTGCAATTAGTTATTTCATTTTCTTTGGTCCATGTTGTGCTTCTAAAACCAGAGCTTTTCTGATGTTCACATAGGCTGTAGGTAGTGCCTGAAACAGAAGGTGCTCCATAAATGTTTGCTGATTAAGTACTATAGTCCTGTAAATCCACAATTTTCTGAGGACCATTTGTCCCCAGAGGAGATTCTGTAGGCTGGATCAGTATAAATTCATATTAAGTTCTACTCTTCTTCTCAGACAAAATACAAAAATTCTGAGTCATGTATTAAGTGTTTCATAAAGTAAATTTAAAAGACTGTCTGTTCTGAGACCATGTGAAGTGAAAGTGTTACTCAGTTGTGTCCAACTCTTTGTGACCTCATGGACTGTAGCTCTCCAGGCTCCTCTGTCCATGGGATTCTCCAGGCAAGAACACTGGAGTAGGTTGCCATGCCTCCTTCAGGGGTTCTTCCTGACCCAAGGATTGAACGTGGGTCTCTTACATTACAGGTAGATTCTTTAGCTTTGGTTGTTGTTGTTCAGTTGCTACACTGTGTCTGACTTTGTGACCCCATGGACTGCAGCATACTAGACTTCCCTGTCCTTCACTATCTCCTGGAGTTTGCTCAAATTCTATTGTATTGTATTGGTCTATTAAGTTGGTGATGCTATGCAACCATCTCATCCTCTGTTGCCCCCTTCTCCTCCTGCCCTCAATCTTTCCCGGCATCAGGTCTTTTCCAACGAGTTGGCTCTTCACATCAGGTGTCCAAAGTATCGGAGCTTCAGCTTCAGCATGGAGCTAAATTTAGAAGACTGTCTATTCTGAGACTATCTTCTTCTTAATTTGGGGACGTTAAAATTACCTTTATTCTATGAAGTGATAGCAAGAGATGTGACTGTATCGACTCAACTGACTCCCCGTCCCCTTTTTTTGGATAGGCACCAACATCTCTTGACTAGAGGACTGAAGTAGCCTCCAGAGGTTGCCTGCCTGAGTCCACTTCACCTCTCTTATATGTCCAGACTTTCAGTTACAATCCAGAGAAGCGGATTCTAGGTGACTTGAGTATTTCCTCAAAGATAGACTATTTAAAAGAGGGTAGGCCTAAAAGCATGGCACTATCCTGAGTTGGATCCTGGGAGAGAAAAACGATATTAGTGAAAAGACTGGTGAAATCCAGATGAAGTCTGTAGTTTAGTGCTATGGTAATCTATCGTTTGTTGGTGTTTTCCTTATGCTGCGTACACCATGGTTATGTAAGATGTGAGCAACAGGAGAGGCTGGGTGAAGGGTATAGGAAGTCTGTGTACCATTACCATTTTTTTAGCTTTTCCAAGAACCTAAAATTATTCCAAAATAAAAGTTCATTTAAAAAATGCTCACAGTCCATGTGAGGCTTCCCCTGGGGCTCAGCAGTAAAGAGTCTGCCTGCAATTCAGGGGTCCTGGGTTCAATTCCTTGGTTGGGAAGATCCCCTGGAGAAGGGCATGGCAACCTACTCCACTATGCTTGCCTGGAAAATCCCAGGGACAGAGGAGCCTGGTGGGCTATAGTCTAAAGAGTAGCAAAGGGGTTGGACACTACAGAAGTGACTGAGTACGCACGCACAGTTCCTTGTGTTTAAAAACCATTTGACTAGAGTTACCTTTTAATGTTACCTTTTAATGTAAGCCAGGAAGTCTTTCAATGACTTCCCACTGCCCTGGAAATAAAATCCCACAGCCACACCAGGATCTTGGGAATCAGTACTGCTTGTATCTCCCATCTCATCTCTGGTCCCTCCTCTCTGCCTTTGATGACTTTGGTCACAGTGGCTGTCCTGCATTTTCCTGACTAGGGCACACTTATCCCCACTTTAGGCCTTTCTTTCTTTTTAAATTTATTTTTTGGTTGTGCTGGGTTTTCGTTGCTGTGTGCAGGCTTTCTCTAGTTGCAGCGAGCGGGGGGCTACTCTGTTGCAGTGTTTGGGCTTCTCACTGAAGCGGCTGCTCTCTTGTTTCAGATCAGGGGCTGTAGGGCACATGGGCTCAGTAGTTGTGGGGCACGGGCTTAGCTGCTCCATGGCATGTGGGATCTCCTCAGACCAGGGACTGAACCCATGTCCCCTGCAATGGCAGGTGAATTCTTAACCACTCAGCCACCAGGGAAGTCTGCCCTCCTTAGGCCTTTCCACTGCCTCCACCTAAAAGCGTCTTCCTCCAGATGTCCACATGGCTGGCTCCTCTGGACACTTAGGGCTCTTCTCCAGTGCTCTTGCTGTCAACCACATCCAGCGTAGCTTCCCTGCCGACCTGTCACTGTCCTTCACTCCACTTTGCTTTGTGTTCTTCACAACACCTAACACCATCTATTAAATTACTTAAATGATGTGTCTGCTGGTTATTTGTTTCTTGTCTCCTACTGCCTTTGGATATTAGCTCCATGAGTGCTAAGTCTCTTCAGTCGTGTCTGACTCTGTGCGACACTATTGACTGTAGCCTGCCAGGCTCCTCTGTCCATGGGATTCTCCAGGCAGGAATACTAGAGTGGATGGCAATGCTCTCCTCTAGGGGATCTTCCCAACTCAAAGATCGAAGCCTCATCTCTTACATCTCCTGCCTTGGCAGGTGAATTCCTTACCATTAGCGCCACCTGGGAATCCCAGCTCCATAAGGACAGGAATTTATGTTCATCACCTAGAGCAGTGTCTGGCACATACCAGAGGCTCTCTAATTATTTGTTGAAGGAAGGAGAGAAGGGACATTTCACACCGGAAGCCTTCCTGACTGCTGCTCAGGGATAAGACTCCCTGATTCTGGTTCTGTGGACTCCTGCACTTCTGTCTCCCACAGCTCTTGGCTGACTGGGTTGTAACCATCCACTGGGTCGTAACTGTGTCCCTCACTAGGCCCTGAGGGCAGGTGGGTAAAACGATGTGATCCACCTGCACACTTTCAGAGGTGGCACCTAACTGGGACAGAGGGGCATTCATGGGTGGAACTCACAGGGCCTCTGGCTTGAATGCTTGCTGGCTGTCTTGGGGAGTCCGAGATGAACCCTGTTTTAGACAAGACCAGTCACTGACCACTTCATTCATCTTTGGATCATCTCTATCTAATATTAGAGTGTACTCAGCAGGGACTTCCCTGGCGATTTAGTGGTTAAGATTCCATGCTTCCACCGCAGGGGGTGAGGGTGGGATCCCACATGACCCGTTGCACACCACCTGCCCCCCCCCAAAATAGAATACACTGCTTAGGGAATTCCCCAGTGGCCCAATGATGGTTAGGACTCTGCTTCCACTGCCAGGCTCCTGGGTTCAATTTCTAGTTGGGAAACTAAGATTGTGCAAACCACTCAGTGCAGCCAAAAAGAAAATAAAATTAAAAAGAAGAACACACTCAATAAATACACACTTTTTGATAAATAAGGAAGAGCATGGGAAAAAGTCATTTAGCTGTGGGACCTTTGGGGAATCAGCAATGGACTTGAAAATTCAGCCAGTGTCTAAGCACTGCCCACAGAGGAGGCTTCCCAGCTGGCTCAGTGGTAGAGTCCGCCTGCCAATGCAAGAGATGTAAGAGATACGGGTTTGATCCCTGGGTCGGGAAGATCCCCTGGAGGAGGGCATGGCAAGCCACTCCAGTATTCTTGCCTAGATAATCCCATGGAGAGAAAAGCCTGGTTGGCTACAGTCCATGGGGTCGCAAACTTGGCTGAAGCGAGTAAGCACACCCACCCAGAGGAGGAATGAACGGGGGCTTCGCTCCATTCTCTCTTGGTCTCAATTCAGTTCTTCCTGTGTTTTATCTTCTATGTACTTCCTTGGGCCCTTGTCAGCCACTTTTTCTCCAGCTATCAATTTTATTGGCCATCTTGTCTTCCTTTCATTTTCGCTTCTCTTACCTCCCCTCTGTGGTTGAGATAAAATCTTCCCCAAACAGCTGCCCCAGCACACTTGCTCAGTCTTGCTCAGCCATCACCACAATGTACAGGGAAAGGAACTTAACCTTTTCCCCCAATTAAGTGTAGGTCCTTTATCTTCTCTGGTTTATGCAAGAAAAGGGCAGAACTGTGGAAAGAGTGTGTTACTTGGGGTTAGACTAGATGGGTTTCCAAACCTTGTCTTTTAATGAGTGAACTTGGGCAGGAAACGTAACCTCCCAGAGCCTCGATCTCCTCATCCACAGAGCAGTGATGTGACTGTTGATGGACACGTGTGTGCCCACGTGTACACACTCACGCACCCACACTTCACATGGCTGGCCTTCTTATCCTTTCAATCTTACCTTAAATCTTATCTGCTTTATCTAAAGCAGGTCCCTCGGCCTCAGCCATAGCACGTATCACAATTTATAATGAGGTGATTTACATGTTTTGTGTTATCTCCGCCTTCAGAGTGCATGTGGGCACTGCAGTTAATTGGCGACACAGTATCCTAGACATTGCAACAGCAGATACTATAGAGTTGCTATAGTATTATGTCGTTATTTATACTTACATTATTTTTAGGGCAGTGGGGAATTCTTGAAAAGAAGGAAAAAGAAAATCTCCGAGCAACTAGATTCTCTTTGCATGGTTAGTGGAGAGAGTAATTTAGATTCACAAAGGTCAAGCTGTGGTCTGGGGGTGCCAGTCAAAAGAACTTATTTCCCAAGGAGAGGTGGCATGTGTTTTACTGATTGTCAATTTATGACCAGCTCCCGAGTTTGAGAAGATAAAGTTTCTTAGATGCCTCTTCCCCTCCAGCCTGCTTATGTAGTTTCAATTTATTTTAGTAATGAATTCAGTTGGCATTTTCCCTCTGGAACCCTGTTATTAAAACAAACTTGACAGAAACTCTGCTTGCAGGGACAACAGCATAGGAACAAGATGAACTCGATGTACTATATGAGTCCCAATATTGGTTCAGCCTCAGCATGACACTTAGAATGAGTGAGAGCGATGGGAATCTCGTTAATCCTCACAATTTAGTGCCAGCCTCAGGGAGAGGAGAAAATCACGTCTGATCATCCTGACCTGTTAGTCTTGTAAATGTGTGAGAGAGAGGAATTAATGGGGGGCAGTAAAGGGAACAGGGCCATTCATTTCAACTCCTTGGTCATTTGTTGGCAGATCTAAGAAAAAAGACTAATTGAGAAGAATTTATAGGAGAAGTGAAATGAGGCTGAGTCTGAAGGCTCAGACCAAGAGGGACTGTCACTCACTCATCTTTCATTTATTGAGCATCTGCTATGTGCTGGGTGCTATTCGAGGCCATGTGGATTGAGTGTAAGGAAGTCAGTCGAAGTCCTTGCCCTCAAGGGGCTGAAATTCTGTTGGGAAGAGATAGACAACAACCAAATGAGCAAAATCATGAGTAAGGTCAGTAAAGAAAATAAGACAGTGTCGAGTTATTGGCAGGTACTGGGATGGGAGTGGTAGGGACTGCTTTAGGTTGAAGGGCAGGAAAGACTTCTCTAAACATGTGACGTGGGGGTGAAAAATGGATGTTCGGTGGGAGCAGCTGCCTGGGGAATGAAAGTTCACTGCAGCTCAGCTGAGGAGCAGAACAGGGTGGTGGGGGAGCTGTGAAGTGAGCTCAACATCAGCGAGAAACCAAAAGGTCTCTCCAACATTAAATATATAAAGAATGAACATGTCCACATTCTTTACTACTTACTAGTGGTACTTATTATTTAACCATCAGTGTGATCTTAGATGGGGCTTTCCTGATGGCTCAGATGGTAAAGAATCCGCCTGCATCATATAAGAAACTAATCGCCAGTCCAGGTTCGATGCAGGATATGGAATGCTTGGGGCTGGTGCACTGAGATGACCCAGAGGGATGTATGGGGAAGGAGGTGGGAGGGGGGTTCAGGATGGGGAACATGTGTACACCCATGGCGGATTCACATTGATGTATGGCAAAACCAATACAATATTGTAAAGTAAAAAAAAAAAAAAGGAATCCGCCTGCAATGCTGGAGACTTGAGTTCAATCCCTGGGTAGAGAACCTTCCCTGGAGAAGGAAATGGCTACCCATTCCAGTATTCTTGCCTGGAGAATCCCTAGACAGAGGAGTCTGGCGGGCTACAGTCCACTGGATCACAGAGTCGGACATGACTGAAGTGACTGCACACACATTCACGTGTGATCTTAGATAAGTTACCTGTCACTTTCATTTAACAGCCGTAACATGGCAAGTAATAATGAGTACACACCTTCTGGCTGTGTTATGAGACTTACACATGTTGGTAATAAGTACTGATAATTATTAAGTGCTTATTGTGTGCTAAGTGTTTCATGTATCAAAGACCACTTAATCTTCTTGCTCACCCTCTTGATAAGGTTAGACGCTAACATCGTAATCCTCATTTTGCCAGTGAGGAAACTGAGCACAGAGAGGGTGAGTAATTTGTTCCCAGTCACCCAGCCGGTGAATGACAAGCTGGGATCTGAATCACAGAGCACCGAGCTGAGCTCCCTGTGCTGTATAGCAGTTAGAATCTGCATTTTAGAAAATGCCATTCAGAAGTCAGTGATTTGCCATTGAGTTGGGAGCTAGATCTTCTGATTCCCAGTCCCACAGTCTTTTCCCCAGGGTGCGCCTCCCTGGAGTTTTTGCTTATTATAATTAAGCATATTTTGAAAGGAACCCTCAGAAATACACACTGAATTTGCTTCCGCAGAGCCAGCTGTTTGCCAAACAATAGGTTCAATTTTCTTCCTTAATACCGCTTCTATTAACATTTAAAAGATTCCCTCCATATTCATTGTTCCTATTTTAAGCTTTAGAGTGTTTCAGCCTTCATCAGCTAATGAGCCCCGGAACCGTGCGCGGCACCACCTCTGCCCCCACCCACCAGCACCCTGGCATTGCTCTTGGTGTCTGTCTTGCTCCTCCTTGTGTGCGGCTCAGGAATTCCAGGTCCCCTGAGACTTCTCAGGTAGGAAACGTGGTGGTTCCCGATGGGAACCTGAGTGAGTGTGCTTTTGTTTTTTTGCACACGGTCATTCCTAAGTTCTTGGATTCCTACCTAGAGTTGAAATTTTCACTTGAACAACTTAAGAAGAAAAGTCTCCTTGAATAGGATTGTTAGAATATAGAACATCCCCTGAGACTAGAGGAAAGCACATTTGAGCTCACTGCCTTGTCAGGCAACTACAGTTACAAGCAGGAGGAGGAACAACAGAGGATAGATAAGGCAGTCAGAGCATCTTTCCCTTGATCTTTCTCTGAGGTCAGTGCAGGTGTGTAATCCAGTCCAGATACTCCCTCTGGAGTTGAGACCCAAATATTTGGCCACCTAGAAGTCTAACAGGCAACTCAAGTTTAACTTGATGACAACAAATGCCTGACCTTCACTCCTGTTCTTGCTCCTCTCTCGGCCTTCCCCAACATCTGTTAATAAAAACTCTGTCCTTTGAGGTGAGGGAAAACGATGGAGCCTCCCTGACACTGATTCTGATGCTGATCATGTCTTACCACCTTCATGGCTGCCACCATGGACCTAGCCACCAGCCTCTCTCTCTTGATTCCATGGGCTTTCTCTTGTGACCTTCTTCTTCAAACTCAATGTGTAGCCAGAGTGGGCCTTTGAAATCAGCATAAGTGCATGCTTCTCCTCCACTCAAAACTCCCCAGTGGCTTCCTGTCCTCAGAACAAAGGTTTAATCCTCAAAATGGCCTATTAAACGCTCAGCTTCCCTGGTGGTCCAGTGGTTAAGAGTCTTGTAGTGCAGGGGACACCGGTTCAGTCCCTGGTTTGGGAAGATCCCACATGCTGGAGCAACTAAGCTTGAGAGCCACAACTACTGAGCCCACACGCTCTAGAGCCTATGCTCCTCAACAAGAGAAGCCACTTCAATGAGGAACTCATGCACCGCAGCTAGAGAGTAGCCCACTCACCACAACTAGAGAAAGCACACGTGCAGCAACGAAGACCCAGCACAGCCAAAAATAACTAAACAAAATTATATTAAGCCCTCTGGGATCCTGCCCCTCCCCAGTTATTGTTCTAATCCCCTTTGAGCTACCGTCCTTGTTCACTTTAGAATATACATTCCATGAGGACAGGAATATTTGGCTGTTCCCCCTCCCCCACTCTTTTTCCAGTGTCTAGAAGAGTGTCTAACACACAGTAGGCACTTAAACATATTTCACATAGTGCCTGACTGTATGAAGTCTGGAGTCACTTCATTACAAGAGAAAACCAGTTCAAATGCAATGTGATTGGGTCACTTCCAACGTGATGGAAATTCAGGGGTACATTACTTTCAGGCAGCTTTGTCCAGGAGCTCAAATGAAACCATTCATCACTCATTTCCTTTGTCTGTTATCTTTTCTCTTCCCTGTTAGTTTTATTCTCGGTGACCATACACTTCAGCTGACCTAGCTCTAATCAGAAACCTCTCCCTGAACCAGCTACTGGGATGAAATGGTCTCATTGGTCAAGCTGACTCATCTGCCCAGCTTAGAGCAGAATGAGAGAGTAGGTGTATCAGGCCCCCCAATACTCCATAGACCAAGGCAGGTGAAGGACTGCTTCTATAAAGGGAAGTATCAGTTCATCTCTCTTTATCACCAGATTGATCTTTGCAAAACATGGTTTTGATCTTGCCATTATTATTCTCTAGGTTCCTCACTGATTCCCTATTAAATGCTGAAATCCTAGGGCCGGCATTCAAGGCTCTTCATAACATGGTCCCTGTATATTCCTCCAGTTTTATATCTCACTGTTCCCACCCATCTTCCCTTTATGGCAGAAACACTGGATTCTGTGCTATCCTTGGAACACCATTTATTCATTTGTCTATCTTTTTCTTACCAAGCGCCTACTTTTTCTTACCAAGTGCCTTTCTTCTTTTGCTGCCCACTCTTCTGAATGCCTTTTGCCTCCTCTATATGTATAAAAGCCAACACATTATTCATAGCCCAGATTAAGTACCATATTTTCTGAGACGTCCTCATTCTTCCCCCTCATCCCCCACCATTCAACTTAGAATGATTTATTCCTTAGAAAGATTTATTCCTCTTGTGTGGCAGCATTTTTTTTAGCTTTAGGTTAATGAATATATATATATATAGTCAGTTGCTCAGTCATGTCTGACTCTTTGTGATCCCATAGACTGTAGACAGCCAGGCTCAGCTATCCATGGGATTTTCCAGGCAAGAATACTGGAGTCGGGTTGCCATTTCCTCTTCCAGAGGATCTTCCTGTGTCTTCTGCATTGGCAGGCAGATTCTTTACCACTGAGTTACCTGGGAAGCATATATATATATATATATATATATATATATAAATAAAAATATATAAAAGCATATATAATATATCTATTATATTCATGTATATATACATACATATAGTCATTAACAGGTATATATATTCACTTTTCTTCTCTTGGACCCTAAATTCTTTGGGGGCTTGGACATCTCCTCCCACTGTATAGCTAGCCAGTTATAATAGTGTTGTACACATAGTAGATATCTAAGGACTGTTTGTGAAATGAATGAATTACAAACTAAAATGATTTAAACTTTGTTTCCCTTGCTGTATCATCACCTTTATCATCATCGTGTATGAAATGTCCTATTTGTATTGGACATCTATGTGTATAGAATATTAGGATTTTTCAAATGTCTGGGGATTTTCATCTTATTTACTTTTTATAATGGCATTCTGAACTGGATATTATCTCTGTTTTAAGGATGAAAAACTGCATCTCAGGTCAGTTAACTTTTTAACTGCATGTAGTAAAGATAAGACTTGGATTCAAATCTTTTGACTCTCTATCAGTCATGAATATTTTGGCGATAAGTGAGAGCAACTCAAGTCAGCATCATTACAATAGGAAATTTATTGGTAAATCAGTGACCCCTAAAGAACCAGGTTTTCTGGTACTCACACTGCTGTGTGGGGCCACCCTTCAGTGACTCTGAGCTTGGACATGTGACATGTTTTGACTGATGGGATTTTTGCAAGTGTGAGGTAAACAGAGGCTTGATAAATTAATTGAGACTTGCCTACTTGGAATGTTCCTTCTTGGAACCCAACTGACGTGCCCTAAAAAGTTCACGCCGCATGGAGACACCAGATGTTCCCTCCAGTCCACAGCTCCAGCAGAGTCTTCAGCAGCCACACAGCACCGACAGCCAGTGTGAGTGAGCCTGCTGGGTGCAGTGAGGGTCCCAGGTGGTCCGGCCCAGGCCAGCCTCCAGATGACTGCAGTTCCAGCCACAGAATCTTTAGGGAGAATAAAGTGGCTGTTGCTTAAGGCCGTTATGCTTCAGGGCAGCGTGGCCTTGAGCAATAGGTAACAGAAGCATCAGGCAAGCATCTGATTTATCCCAAGTTCACCTGCCTGGTCCTGAACCAATCACTGGGGCCAGGGTGGTGGGGTCTTTTGCCTCCTTGAGGACTGCGTGGAGCAGGGGAAGAGAGACTCCCAAAAGTGGGTCTGGGAAATTGTGCAGGACAGACAAATAGTGTAGGTCTCCGAGCCTCATAGAGACTGCAGAAGGCAGCATAGCTCCTTGGGAGACAGATGGGGCTTCTTCACACCAGGGAGTTGTAGATTGTCAGAGTGAACAAGTTCACGTCCAAATACTGGCAATGGGCAAGTAACTGGGCAATTAAGGCCCAGAAAAGGACATTTCTAGAGTCAGGATTCACCAGTCTTTGGGACAGGAGCCCAGGGTCCCAGCCCCTCCTCTGGGTCCTTTTCTGTCGCCCCAGGTTTCCTCCGTGGTGATGGTTGGCTGGTGTGGGGTACAGGTGGGGCAAGGGTGTGTGTTCCTGGGAGTCTGGTCTGGGGTGAGATGGAGGGCCCTGGGCTCAGGGTTTCGGTCTGGTGATGTAACTCTCGGAGCTCTGTGTTCAGCACTCAGTGCGCCTCTGGCCAGAGACCTGTGTTCACATAGAATCAGCTGCCTGTATTTGGAGGTAGTCAGAGCTACCTCACCTTTAGTCACCACTGCTCCTCAGCCTTTCGCACACAGCTGATGGGTAAACCAGGCAGCCTAGGACACATCTCTGAAGTGCTGTAAAATTTTCAAGGCGGGCGGGGGGTGGGGTGGGGAGGAAGTACTTACAGACAACATTTGGGGCCTCAGGCTTCATGGAATGCCCTGCTTGATGTGAATTTGTGGCTCTTTAGACAATTTAAGATCAATTTTTGTGAAATTTCCCAGAACATTTTGTTTCCTCAGGCAAAAAATGGCTTTTGCTGCATGAATAGCACTTGAGCATCTGCTCCAGAGGAAGACAATCAATTGTGGCCTCTGACAAATCAATAAATATAGGTAGGAGGCAAGATTCTTTGTGTTCACCTTATCCATCACTCTCTTCCTTCCCATTGCCACTGGAGATAGAGCTGTAGGATGTTCGTTCTGAGAGAGAATTTAGAGTTTATTTGGGCTACTGATGATTTCAGAGATAGGAAAACAGGCTCAGAGAGGGCTTAGGGCTTGTTTGAGTTCCACAGCAGTCCTGTGGATTGAGTTGGGATTTGAGTCAGTAGATGAGTTTTTTTTTTTTTTTGGACAGATCTGGGTGTTTGTTGCTGTGTGGGCTTTCTCTAGTTGCTGCCAGCAGGGGCCACTTACTCATCGTTGCGGCGGCTTCTCTTGTTGTGGCTCACGAGCTCTAGGGCTCTCAGGGCTCAGTAGTGGTGCACAGGCTTAGTTGCTCTGCAGCCTATGGGATCTTCTCGAACTACGAATTGAACTCGTGTCCCCTACATTGGCAGGCCAATTCTTAACCACTTGTCCACCAGCCCTGAAATCTTTTTATGACTTTGGTGGTAGCTCTAACATAGGATAGAGAGTAGGTCTTGAAGAAAGGAGATAGGAAGGATGCTGTGTTTCCAAGGAAACTTATCTGTAGCAGGGGGACCATAGGAAGTGGAGAGAATGATCTAAATTTCTCCAGTAGAGACTCTGGACTTCACTGCCTATTTTTAGCCACAAACAGGACACTTGGATCTAAAAGCTTTAAGAGGTTTTTCTATTCACAAGTCCCCATAGGAAATTAGCCATACTTTGTTTTGTTTTCTCAGGGTCCTGACCTACTTCTCTGAGATTTAGTGGGGTAGGGGTGGGGTTAAGGCGTTCACCCAAGATCACACAGTCAGAAGGAGCTGATTCCAGAGCCTGTGTGTGCCCTTTGCATCACCCCACACGGCCTTTTAGGGGGCCAAACATAATCCTTACTGTAAATGGAATCCAAGGTATTTTGTCCTGGGGAAGAAGAATCACAGGGAAAAGGGAGAAGTTTATTTATACTAGATGCTGCGCAGTGCAGTTGCTGAGGATGTGAGCTCCACGGCCAGGTTCAAATGCAAGTTCCAGCAGTTATATATGTGTGCGTTTGTCCCCTACAAGGTCTTATTTTACTTCTTATCTATATAATTTTTTTTTTTTTTGGACATAAACGTTTATTTCATAGTGTGGTCATTAGTATGAAGTGAAGTGAAAGTTGCTCAGTCATGTCCGATTCTTTTTGAGCCCATGGACTGTATAGTCCATGGAATTCTCCAGGCCAGAATACTGGAGTGGGTGGCCTTTCCCTTCTCCAGGGAATCTTCCCAACCCAGGGATCAAATCCAGGTCTCCTGAACTGCAGGCGGATTCTTTACCAGCTAAGTCACAAGGGAAGCCCAAGAATACTGTAGTGGGTAACCTATCCCTTCTCCAGCAGATCTTCCCGACCCAGGAATCGAACTGCGGTCTCCTGAATTGCAGGCAGATTCTTTACCAACTGAGCTATGAGGGAAGCCCCATAGTGTAATTAGTGTAAAAAGGAGATAATGCTAGTCAACTGTGCCTGGCACTCAAGTGCTCAAAAAAACGAGCTGTTATGTGGTTTTATCATGCACAGTATTAATTGGGGGATGGAATGATGCAAGAAGGGAAAGTACAAAAGAGAAGAGAAACCTTTTCTTCACATTTAATTTGACTTCACGCACTGATTCTTTTGCATGTCCCGAGCACACTATTGTCTTCCCTGGTAGATCAGGTTAGATAAGTTCATTTCAAAGATGAGAGAAGAGTGAAGCTGTTCACTGGGAAACCCAATTGGATGTGCATAAAGGTACATGTGAGAGAATAATCTTTGAAAGATCATTTATAATAGAGAAAGCCCAGAAATAACCTAAACGTTAGTTTAAAAGGAGCAGTTTACATTACCTGTGGCATAGCACAGTTAGTGCAGCAGAGTACCTCCACATGCTTAGGATAAATCATCTCTGAGTCCTTTTTTCTCTCTCTCACTCCCATGTGAATACCTTCAGTAAATTCTGTTGACTCTACCTTCAAAATATATGCAGAATGTAGCAAGTTCTCATTACCTGCTACCACCCTGATCTTAAACTATTATCATCTTTTGTAGATATTTCCAGTCACCTTCCACCTGGCCTTCCTGCTTCCACTTTTGCCCTACCCAGCTGCAGCAGCATCCTTGCAGTTTCTTGAGCCTATTAATCACATTCCTACCTCAGGACCTTTGTACAGGTTGTTCCTGCTGCCTGGAAAACTTTCCCACAATGTTCTCATAGCTCCCTTTCTCATCTACTTAAGACTACTTCCCACTGAGGCCTGCTATATCCACCCTGTTTCTAATTGCAATTCTCCCCACTCTCAGTTTAGGATTCCCAATCTTCTTTATCCTGTTCTATTTTTTTCATAGCAATTATTGCTTTTTCATATGTAATATATTATTAACTCATTTATTAAGTATACTGTTTCTTTCTCTCCATTGGAATGTAAGCTCCATGAAGACAAGGATTTTTTGCCTTTCTTTTTGCTTTTGTTGTTTACTCTTACATCCTTAGCACCTAGAATAATTTCAAACAAATAGTATGTGGTTAATAAATATTTGTTGAAGAATGAATTAATGTTTTTATAGTGAGTTAGTATGGAGTCACAAAATCAATGCAGGGGAACTCTATCTGTATTGATATGGAAAGATCTCCATATTATATTTTTAAATTCAGAAAAATTAATATATTTAAACATAAATGAAATTATATCTGTATACATATGCATATCTGTATGTATAACTTCACTTGTGCTTAAAAAATAAAACCATTGATTTGTATCTGCAGATACATGTATGTGCATGCATGCATGCTCAGTTGTGTCCGACTCTTTGTGACCTCATCACTGTAGCCTGCCAGGCTCCTCTGTCCATGGAGTTTTCCAGGTGAGAACATTGGAGTGGGTTGCCATTTCCTCCTCCAGGGGATCTTCCCTACCCTGGGATTGAACCCACGTCTCCTGTGTTTTCTGCATCGGCAGGAGGATTGTTTACCACTACGCCACCTGGGTGGCATGCACATGTATATAAATGCATAAAATATTGGGAAGGGCTTATTCCAGGTGTATTAGTAACAGTTACTTTTTAGGTAACTTTTTAGGTAGAGTGAAGGAAACCATTAATTTTCTTCTTTATTCCTTTCAAATTTAAAATATTTATCCTCTAAAAGGCTGTATTCATGTGTCGCTTGTGTATGTTTTTCTAAGTTGATATAAATTTGGAAAAAATATGAAATACATGTGCAGAAAACTTAGCACTCTTTCTTATATTTTCCCACATCAACTAACCTGGACAAGTTGTTAACAGAAAGGTTTGAAGTGGACGGGGGATGGCGGTGGGGGGGATGGTGTCTCTGACCAGCTAATTATCTGTGCCCAGATGAACTGATCCCCCTTCCCCACACCTACGTGCTTTCCCACCCCAGACTGTGAACTCCTTGAGAGAAGAGCCGTGGTTGTTCACGTCGCTGATGTAGCAGTGTGAGTGTCTTCCAGCACAAGACTTTGGACTTGGGAGGTGCCAAGAATGCAGTTGTTTAACTGAGGCAACTCAGGGAGCTCAGATGCTAAAGAATCCGCCCTGCAATGAGGGACACCTGGGTTGGATCCCTGGGTTGGGAAGATCCCTTGAAGGAGGGCATGGCAACCCACTCCAGTATTCTTGCCTGGAGACTCCCCATGAACAGAGGAGCCTGGCGGGCTACAGTCCATGGGGTCGCAAAGAGATGGACACAACTTCAGTTTCACTTTCTTTCAAGCGACTAAGTACAGAACAAGGAAGTTTGCAAATGAGCTTTGGGATGCAGTTTCAGTTCCCTCTCCTTCCTGCAGGTGGCAGTCTTCATCGGCTTGAGCCAGCCACGCTCCTTCCCTGAGCAATGATTCTCAACCCATCAGGCACAATGAGTGATCTTCCCGTAACTCTTTACTTCATAACATCCATTTACTATCCTGGAATGAAGTTACTAGATTAAATAATCCTCCAACAAATACATTAATAACTTCGAAAACCAATACAACACCTTTGCTCTCATATAAAGAGAAATAAAAGGAAAGTAATTGATAATAAAATACTGTGTATTTTAATGGCAAATGCTTGGGTATGATTTCCCTAGAAGATATCATGAAGTCGTCAGATGCTTTACCCATGTCTGGGACCCCTGTGAAAAGCCACAGCTACAGATGCTGTCTGATGTAGGAGCAACATCTCAATCTGTGAAGCAGTTTTTCAAAACGGTAGACAGTTTTTGGTAGAGCTCTGAATAAAACAAAATACAAACTTCTCTTAATCCATGTTCATTTCAGTCCCCCAAAATGTATGTTAAAACCAAGCTTACCAATTTCACTAAAACAAACCAACAAACAGGTTCTAGGCTCAGATAATTATAAACAGGTGATAGTCTGAGGTGTGAGACAGCGTTGTGCTGTGCAGAACTGCCCTTAACATTGCAGGATGTCCACGTCCCTGTCCTCTTACCCACTGACTGTGTCATTCCTTTCTTGTGAGTACAGTGCTAAGAAAGCAAATGTTCCCACACGTTTCCATAATGCCCTTTAGGGGGCACTGCTGGCCGCATTAAGTACTCTTGCACAGCTGTGCTGTCTTAATAGGGTAGCCACCAGTCGAATGTGGCCAGTGAGCTTAAAATGTGGCTTGTGGGACTGAAGAACTAAGCTTTTAATCTGAATCAATGTACACATATACTTTTAAACTGATGCTCAAGTCAGTCATTGGAAAAAATTTAAGTGTGATTGGAACAACTTGGATATGAATCTACTTTGTCAACTATAGGTCTTATGAAAGGGCTTCCCTGGTGGCTCAGACAGTAAAGAATCTGCCTGCAATGCAGGAGACCTGGGTTTGATTCCTGGGTCGGGAAGATCTCCTGGAAGAGGGAATGGCTGCCCACTCCAGTATTCTTGCCTGGAGAATCCCATGGATGGAGGAGCCTGGCGGGTTATTTCATGGGGTGGCAAAGAGTCAGACACAACTGAACGACTTACTTACAATCTTATGAAATCTGAATAGTGATAAAATATTTCTAGTTTTTTACTTGTTTCTTTGTACTTTTAAAATGTTGCTACTGGCAAATTTAAAAGTAATATATGTGGGTTACATTACATACATATGTGCATTTCTATTGGAGATTGCTGAGATGGAGAAAATTCAGGACTGTTTTGCAACCTCAGAGAGCTCTTCTTTCTTTCTGTCTTGTAGGAATGAACAGTGAGTCAGAAGTGAGAGAGGAGTTAGAAAAGAAGGTGAAAGTGTTAGTTGCTCAGTCATGTCTGACTCTTTGTGACCCCACCAGGCTCCTCTGTCCATGGAATTCTCCAGGGATAGAACCCAGGTCTCCTGCATTGCAGGCACATTCTTTACCGTCTGAGCCACCAGGGGCTGCAAAGGGGGCGGGGGGATCTTTGCAATGGTACAATAATCCCAGGTGATTATTATTTTTTAATGAAGTCCCAGATTTTGGCCAGTGGCTCTGGCAGAGTTGATGTTTTTCCACTATGCTCACCTGCTCGGTCCTCTGGGAATCCTCTCATTACTTTCTGACGTGGAGGTTTTAGCCTGTGATACAAAGACTTGTGCCAGCTCTGCTCAGAGGCAATGAGGAAACGGCTCAGAGTATGAGGAAGATGGCCTATCTCTCCATTCCGGTCAATTACAGTTAATGCAGATGGTTAAATTTCAAAGCAAATTCTGGAGCCTCCTCTGAGACAGAGCATAGAGAACCAATCATATGGGTAGCTTAAGTTCCATCCCTGCCTCAGAGAGACCTTGCTGATTGTATATACTAGAGTCTATTGTGGGTTTTAGATTACGACTGGATTTGTTAAAATATTTTCTAGCTCATCTTTAAAGAATTGACCTTTCCCCCACCAAGTGGTCAATTTGATGAGATGAGAGAAACATAAACTTTGGGGTCAGACCTGGGTGAGAATAACAACTGACATTTTGTGCTGTGTGACTGAGCAGATATATAACCTCTCTGAGCTTCAGTTTCCAGTTTTCTTATCTGTGAAATACCTCTCTCACACATAGCAAATGCTTCATAAGCTGTAACTATTTTTCACAATGAAGAGGATGAGAGTCAGAGGTGGGAGAATTTTTAAGCAGAAAAGCATCTTCCAACAACGTCTTTGAGACTTTTTTCTCAGAACACTGGTTTTCTGAAATAGAATTCCAACAATAAAAAGAATTTTGTGGGCACTTCATTTTGGAAATGGTGGAGGTTGACAAAGTACATTAGTATATTTAACATTCTCAGAAGTCCTACGGTAAAGAAATCAGTTTAACTTTACTTAACCCAGAATTTCCAAAACTTATTTTATTAGGATTTTTTTTTTCAAGAAATAACTTATAGCTCTGTGAGTCATACTTTGGGAAATGATGGCGTGGAAGAAAATGTCTTACTTTCTAATCTGAATCCTTGATCTCACACTTTGGATGGGCTGGTCTCATCAGATTGTCCTGTGATGCAGGGGGTGACCAGTCACCAAACTATGTTCCATATCACCTAGGTCTATAATGAAAAACTTATTTCTGTGGGAGCTTAGACAATCTTGTAAATTAAAAAAATTTTTTTTAAATAGTGATGATAGTCTCTTGAAGCATTGCCTTGGAAATTTCTGTTTTGGTTGGTGATAGAGCAAGGGGGACTATAAACTTCGGTTTTGTTTTTCATGTTTTTTATAAAGTTACATGAAGTCTCACAACTTTCTAGGCATGATCAATAACTATAATAATCTTCTGCCATAACAATGTTTCAAAAGAAAATGCCAGACTGGGTTTAAATACACACACATTTCACACACACACACACACACACACACACACTGTGTAGTAATGCATGAGCAGATTAAAAGGATATGTTTAATTTATAAGCCCTACTCTGATTAGAAAAGATAGATGTGGAAAGATCACTAAAGGATAATGTTTATACTCAATTTGCAATAATTGCACATTTCTTTCATCAAGACACTTTTTAACATAATCTCCCAAATCCCAAAGTACACATAAAAATAAAGTCCAGTAAATTACATCAGACAGAATAGTATAAAAATTCTACTCAGAATACCCAAGGGTGTAAATCAAAATGCATAAAAGCAAGCCTAGATATCTGTGAATATTTTTCTAAGAGAATTTTTGGTCCCAATTTTTATTATAAATATTTCAAACATTAAAAAATTAGAAAAATAGGATAATAAACAACCATAAAGAATTGTTAATATTTTTCCATTTTTTACTTCACATGTATGCATATGTGTTAAAGTGGGCTTTCCAGGTAGAGCTAGTGGTAAAGAACCTGCTTGCCAATGCAGGTTAGACATAAGACGCACTGATTCTATCCCTGGGTCAGGAAGAGTACCTGGAGAAGGGCATGGCAATTCACTCCAGTATTCTTGCCTGGAGAATCCCAAGGACTGAGGAGCCTAGTGGGTTATAGTCCATAGGGTCACACACAGTTGGATACACTGAAGCAACTTAGCATAGCACAGCACGCACATATACTGAGGGAATAAGCTTTTAAATAATGAATTGAAGACATCATGACATCTCACTGTAAGTATTCTAGCATGTATCTCTCGGAGAAGGCAATGGCACCCCACTCCAGTACTCTTGCCTGGAAAACCCCAAGGACGGAGGAGCCTGGTGGGCTGCAGTCCATGGGGTCTCGAAGAGTTGGACACGACTGAGTGACTTCACTTCCACTTTTCACTTTCATGCATTGGAGAAGGAAATGGCAACCCACTCCAGTACTCTTGCCTGGAGGATCCCAGGGATGGCAGAGCCTGGTGGGCTGCTGTCTATGGGGTCTCACAGAGTCGGACATGACTGATGCAACTTAGCAGGAGCAGCAGCAGCAGCATGTATCTCCAAAAAAAAGGACATTCTCACACATAGTCACTTAAATTTATCCTGCATATGAAAATGACAACAACTCTTAAGTTCCCTCTGATACGAGTTCTATTTTTAAAAAATTTTTATTTATTTATTTTTGGCCACATCTTGAGGCATGTGAGATCTTCATTCCCCAACCAGGAATCGAACCTGTGCCCCTGCAGTGGAAGTGTGGGGTCTTAACTAATGGACTGCCAGAGAAATCCCTGATACCAACTCTGGAGTCAAGTTTCTCTAGGAAGCAACCAAAGTTCATATATTACACTTGGTTGTATCTCTGTAACTCTAGAATGTCCTGCTCATCCCAACATTTTCTGCAGTATATTAACCTTTTGGTGAGACCAGTTGTCTTGCAGGAGGTCCCACCACTGTCCATCCATTTCCTTTTGGGTCATTTAGCTCATTCTTCCATCACCTGTGCTTCATATAAACCAAAAGTTAGGTCAAAGTTTTGATTATATAAACATTAAATATTTTGGCCTAAATACCTCATCCTAGTGGGGTGATCATTTATCCCCATTTGTCTCCTGTCCTGGTGTAACTGTAAATAGTGCCTTTCAGTGTCAAGAATGTCTTGGTTTGGACACCCTATCTGTAAATGAAGCATCCCATTAGGAGAAATAGAATGTCAATTTGTCCTAACATTAGGATCACTAAGTCTACTCATGTGGTTAGGTGTCCATCAGAGCTTTTAAAAAGTAATGAGCCCCATAATGAGATTGTAAATTGACTGATTTTGTTATACGTCACACATTTTACTTTCAATAACCCATTAAAATTTTCTGCATCTGGGTGCAATCATGAATAAACAATTCTAGGGACTTTCTGGTGGGCCAGTGGTTGAGACTATGCACTCCCAAGGCAGGGGACGTGGGTTCGATCCCTGGTTGGGGAACTAAGGTCTCAAATGCTGGCACACAGAGTAGCCAAAAAAAGAAAATGAGAAAACAATTCTACTTTGTTTGACTCAGGTTAAAGTCACTTCTGCTTGTATTAAAGTGGTATGAAAAAAATATCTTTGCAATAAAATAATGATTTCCTATTAGCTGAATTCATGCAGAGGAAAAATGGCAGAGGTTGAAGATTTAATTTTCTCCAGCCAATTGCATAAATTCATCTATATTTTAAAATGATAGGCACAGTTTACTTAAAAAAACTTTTTCCTAATATTAATATTAGCTAATTATGGAAAATTTAGAAAATACAGAAAAGTATAAAAAAGAAAATAAAAATCACCCCTAACTACCGTCTCAGAATCATTTTTAACATTTTAATAGATTTACTTTTGTCTTTTTCTCCTATACAGTTTTACATAGAAAGTGCTATAATTACAGAACAAAAAATTTTACATCACATCTTTTCTCACTTAATTTGTTTCATAAATATTTTTCCATATTATTTCAAGCTCTGTCAACCTTTTAAACATGACTACATGATCTTTCATTTTGTGAAATTCCTACTGTTGAACATTTAAGTTGTTTGCAGATTTTTTTTTCCTATGGTGAATAAGTTTTCCATATAAATATTTTTCTCTACTTGACATTATCTCCTTAGAAATGCTCCTAACCATTTCTGGTTCAGAACTGCTAGATTTGACTTGATTTTTGCTCAGATAAACTCTTAGACTTTTATCATACCTCGGTTTATCTTTTCACAGGTCTGATGACTGAAGAGGGAACCAAGGAGAACTTTGACGGCCCTCAGGGGCAATGAGCAACAGCAGCGAAGGTGCCTGAGGAGCCCCATGAGTCGCTTCTCCTCGCTGCCTCTGGAGGTGGTGGGTAAGGACACTCTATCCTTCATCTACACTTCATTTGACCATTTCTTTCGGGAAACTGCTGAAGTTGGACGGGGTCTACTTTAGAAACCAGACTGGGTCCAGGGTTGAACTAATTGTTCAATTGCTAATTGTTCGACTCTTTGCAACCCCATGGACTGCAGCATAGCAGGCTTCCCTGTCCTTCACTATCTCCCTGAGTTTGCTCAAACTCATGTCCATTGAGTTGGTGATGCCACCCAACCATTTCATCCTCTGTTGCCCCCTTTTCCTCCTGCCCTTGATCCTTCCCAGCAACAAGGTCTTTTCCAATGAGTCGGCTCTTCGCGTCAGAGTTGGACTGGTTCCGACTAAAACTGAGTCCAGTGTGAGGCCTCAGTTTCTGGTGACCAGGATGAGTCCCGTTGGGACACCCCACTCTCTTTAGAGCCTGCAGATGGCATTCTCGGGAAAATGGCAGAGGCCTAAAAAGGGTAAGAATCCTCACCAAAGTCAGCCTGCCTAGATCTCTGTGGTGCCTGGTCAAGGGAGGGAAGTAAAATTTCACATTGTCCCTTCCTTTCCAAATACAGATTGGCAGGAAAAAACAGTTATTAATCCCTCATTTCTCAGGGGCATCTATTGCCTTCTCGTTCATCTTAATTTGTGTCCTGAGAAATTGCCTTGACATTTGTTAGGTGGGACCCCCAAAATTTGATTGCACTGAACTGTGGGTTGCATTCCATTTGTGGCTAGGGTCCTACTGACTGCTGTCAGCTCTCAAGGGAATTTCCTGTCTTTCTTTCTTTTGGTTATCTTTGGGAGTAACTCTGGGTCTTGGGAGGGTAGTTCTTCTGCATCCTCTTTGGGGATGTCTCTTCATCCAGGGGTTGTTCAATACTGCCAGGAAATTTTGCTATTTGTTCTGATTGAAACCTAACAAGATATTCAAAAGCTTTTAAGTCTCCCTATGGTCAAAAGTTGGCCAAATTGGAAACTGATATTTGGAGCTTGGTAGGAACTTTTCTTTAGGCTAAGCTAAAATAATCCTGTGTATTTAGAAGAAAAGAAAACGTCCTGAAGTCATTGTGGAAGGATTTACTCACACATTTCAAAGGCACACAGGTCTAAAGCTACAAGGTAGGAATCTCTTGATTTCCATTTTAGTTGAAGATCTCCCTGATATAAACAAGCAAATTGAGGATGATGTAGTTGAGTGGGTGGGTAAACCTCTTGAAGTCATAACTCAATTCTTTGAGGAATTAAAAGCAACCATACTTGCCTTACAAACTGAGTCTTTACTAAAACAGAAATTCAGCTCTAGAAACAATTTGAAGCCACCTATCTTTTTTACCTTGGAGAAGGAAATGGCAACCCACTCCAATATTCTTGCCTAAAGAATCTCATGGACAGAGAAGCCTGGTGGGCTGCTGTCCATAGGGTTGCACAGAGTTGGACACGACTGGAACGACTTAGCATGCATGCATCACAGTATCACACCTCTATGGAGTGGGTTGTCATTTCCTTCCCCAAGGTAAAAAAGATAGGTGGCTTCAAATTGTTTCTAGAGCTGAATTTCTGTTTTAGTAAAGACTCAGTTTGTAAGGCAAGTATGGTTGCTTTTAATTCCTCAAAGAATTGAGTTAAGACTTCAAGAGGTTTACCCACCCACCCAACTACATCATCCTCAATTTGCTGAATACACAGGTTTGTTTTATATTATTATACTTGTCTGATGGCTAAATTAAAAAAAATATTTATTTATGTTTGTGCTGAGTCTTCCTTGCTGCACTTAGACTTTCTCTAGTTGCAGCGAGAGGGGGCTACTCTTCCTTGGTGGTGCTTGGGCTCCTCACTGCAGCAGCTTCCCTTGTGGAGCACGGGCTCTCGTGCTCTGTGTATGTGGGCTCAGTAGCTGTGGTGCATGAGTCTAGTTGCCCTGCACATGTGGGATCTTCCTGGACCAGGGATCGAACCCATGTCCCCTTCATTAGCAGGTAGACTCTTAACCACTGGACCATGAGGGAAGTCCTCATGGATAAAAGTTTAAAATTAAAGCTATAAGATGCCTGTATTTGTCTGATGTTCCTGTATGTTTATATATGGATGTTAGAGATTTGCAGTATTTTTCTACCTCCTAACAGTATTGGCAAAATTAATTTGTAAAGAGCTCTATTTAATTGGCTTAAAGATAAACATTTATATTAATCAAATCTACTCTCAGAAATATAGAAACTAACCCAAAAGTCTCTCAAGTCCATGTGATCTAGGATAATCTTGGCAAATAAAAGCTAGTTTAAGCTTGTTGGTTTCATTAAAAGAAGCATGTCTTTAGAGTTACAGCATTAAACATAATAATCTCATTCTACCTGGACTTACTAAAAGTCAAATAAGCTCATGTTATCTTTGTTACAGAATTTGTCAGCAAGAAGGATAACTTAACATGATGGTTAGCTATTTAATGTCTCATGAAATTTTTATGAGTCAACTAAACATAATTAAGAACAAGTAAATTTGAGAAGGTATGGTTAGTCAAAGCTATGGTTTTTCCAGTAGTCATGTATGGATGACTTTGGACCATAAAGAAGGCTGAACACTGAAGAATTGATGCCTTCAAACTGTGGTGCTGGAGAAGACTCTTGAGAGTCCCTTGGACAGCAAGGAGATCAAATCAGTCAATCCTAAAAGAAATCAACCTTGTTCATTGGAAAGACTGTTGCTGAAGCTGAAGTTCCAATACTTTGGTCACCTGATACAAAGAGCCGACTCATTGGAAAAGACTCTGATGCTGGGAAAGACTGAAGGCAAAAGGAAGAGGGTGCGGCAGAGGGTTAGATGGTTAAATAACACCACTGACTCAATGGACATGAATTTGAGCAAACTCCAGGAGATAGTGGAAGACAGAGGAGCCTGGCAGGCTGCAGTCCATGAGGTTGCCAGGAGTTGGACACAACTTATTGACTGAACACAACAACAACAAATTTGGAAATTCCCTGGTGGTTCTGTGGTTAGGGTTCTACCCTTTCTTTCACTTCAGGAGGCACAGGTTTGATCCTTGGTTTGGGAACTGAGATCCTACAAGCTGCATGGTCCAGCAAAAAAAGCAAAGCAAAACAAAATAAACAAAAACCCAAGTAAATTAAATAGATACATGTAAGGTTAAAGCTTATGAACAAACTTTTCAATAATAATAATGTTTTAAGATAAGTTTACTTAAACATAATTTCCAAAATATTTTTCATAACTTGAAGCCTTAAAGTTATACTGAGATCAGTTAAATGATGGGTATTCATTGAATATCCAAATCATTTCTGAATAAGATAATACAGTGAAACATAAATTACTGACATAGATTTATCTCCTTTTGACTTCCTTTTACAGAGGAGCTAAAAATACTCAGATCTATTAGTAAACATGTTTTGTAACACATTGAACATTTTACCGTGAGGAAGACTATACTGGGAAATCGTGAAATTTATTTTTGAATATGACAATCCACAGAATGCTACTGTGACAGTCCACAGTTGCTTACTTCTTTATTTTCTTTAAGAATAAAGAATTCTAAGAGTCAAGATTTCTAATCAATATTTGTAATTAAAACTGCTTAGAAAAATAAGTTAAAGGAAACAATTGTGTGAAAAATACATGCAGAAAGTGAAGACTGGTTGTTTGAGAATGAGGAAGAGAAAAAACCATAGGATAAAACCTGAATAGATGTAAAAAAAGTTGTAAAACATTTGTGGAAAAGGATTTTATGTATGGTCAAGCTGAATAAAATGAGAATGGATTTATTTAATTTTTTAAGGAATGAGTTTTAATATCAGAAGTACACAGGTACAGAAGTAGAATTTGGCTTTCTCTCTGTAAAAGGACAAATTTGTCTTGGAATATTGGTCTGCTTTGGACAGTGAAAGTTTGTCGTTGAACTTTTTGGGTAATCTACCTGGAAAGCAAAGATTTGATCTCTTCCAAACTAATTTATTGTGCTTTATTTTGTCTTTATCAGCACTTTGATTACATAAGAAAACCCAGTCTTCTCAATATTAAAAGATCTAAGTTTTGTTCACAGCTATGTAATCTTCTGTTTGCCTTTAAAATCTTCTATTGTCAACTTAAATTGATAATTAAGTATTATTTCATAATGATCTGAGATCCTAGTCAAATGTTCAAACATTTTGACAACTTCCCCAAATAAAATTATGAATGCAGTCTTTTTAACTTCAAAATACCTTTGAAATTTCCCAGAGGAAGTGTGGAAAATCTCAAAGAATTTGTCTCTCACCTTGTGAAAGGCAGTTGTTAATTATGTTTATTTGGCATGCTGAATTATGTGGGATGCATTATCAAGTAGTAAGTGATGACAAACCTTCTTAAGTTCTATGCTTTTGGGTATATATGAGAATATGCTTAAAATCTCATGCCTAAGATTTGACCAGATACTTTTAAGGAACTCAGGTGGACTCTATGGAGCCAATAAAAGCTTCTTGGGAAAACTGACCTTGTACCTTGCTTAAGACTTCCTGGAAGCCCTACCAGGTGAATAAGGGAGGCTACTTCCAGAAAGGTCCAGAACCGTAGGATACTTTAAAAAAGAGAGGAATTCAGTCACCTCTTTAAATATACTGGGTGAAGTCTAATACTGAGTTTTTGGTTTGGTTTCTTAGCCTGGAAAGGCTTTTAAAAGTCCAATCTAAGATTCCTTATGAAAAACTACCAGCAAAGCAGATTTAAAGAGAATCTATGTGGTCAATCACTATTCTTGCTGCATTCATCTAAATAATCAGGCCAAATTTAATGAGACTAAACACTTACAGACAAATTTGTCTTATAGTGATTATCTTTGAGAGAAACGAGAGTGATTGTAGAGGAAATAATTATGCTTCATAGAAAATGATAACACAACCTTGTGGAGATCAGGTTCTAGTGCTGTTCATTGTCTTGGAGGTTTTGTTATATGCCTGTAAATCAACTGCATCCTGAGTTCTAGTTTCCTCAAATATCAGCTACAACTCTTCAACCTATTGTTTCCAATTTTCTCCCACATTTCTGATTTGGAATCATTAAGAACAAAGACTGACTTTGAACCTCTTTGGAAGGGATCATCCCAGCTCCTCCTCACTACCCAGATGGCAGTCAAAGTTCAGGGACTTGAACCCTGGATCTACACCCTCTAATTAAAAAGGGCTTCTCTAGACTCTTGGAATGGCACACCAGCTGGAGATCTAAAATTAAAATTGTCTGGGGAGGTTCCTTTCCAGAAGCCGATGACATCTTGAGGTGACCAGCTCTCTCAAGATCATAGTTCAAGATCTTAATCTCCAGTGTGAAAGCTTTATTCTGTTTTTTAATTACTTGCTTTCCCTCTCTGTTAATGCACAGGAAGACAATGTTCCTTAACTCTGGCAACTATCACAAAATCTATTGATAAGGCAATAGCTACACGACAGAAGTCCCTGGACTTTCTTTTGAAGGTAGTGTTAGCTTTAGATTACTTGTTAGCTGAACAAGGAGTCTATGTAATAGCAAATATCTCCTGCTGTACCTAGACCAATACCTTTCGTGTTGTAGCAAATACATGAAATTAACAAATAAGCCACTTGGCTAAAACAGGTTGATGCCTTTTCAGGTACATTCTTTGATTTATTAGATGCCGACTAGTGTGGCTCATGCCAGCTGGTCCCTGGCTAAGGAGTATACTTAAGTCTTTTGGTATTATCCTCCTAGTAGTCCTACCCTCCAGGTAGTCTCCCTGGAGTGCTGTGCTTTGCTGCACTTAGTCATTCAGTCATGTCCAGTTCTTTGCAATTCTATGGATTGTAGCCTGCCAGGCTTCTCTGTCCATGGGGATTCTCCAGGCAAGGATACTGGAGTAGGTTGCTATGCCCTCCTCCAGGGGATCTTCCCAACCCAGGGATTGGACCCAGGTCTCCCACATTGCAGGTGGATTCCTTACTATCTGAGCCACCAGGGAAGCCCAAGAATACTGAAGTGGGTAGCCTATCCTTTCTCCAGGGGATCTTCCTGACCCAGGAATTGAACTGGGGTCTCCTGAAATGCAGGGGGATTCTTTACCAGCTGAGTTTCTATCAAAGTTCTTAAACACATGTTTGTAGCCATCATCAGTACATCAGATTTTTTTCCCTGCGCTTGGAGAAACAGAAACCAGATGAACAACAAAATCAGTTCTTCTGTGGATCTGACGCCATAATCTGTGAGTTTCACAATGAGACAAGAATGATTTAACTTTGATGGTGACTGATAGAGACAGTAATGGCAACTGTTTGGTTAGTCTCTCATGTCTGAGAGGATGGCAAAAAGAGGGGGATTATTAAATTAATTATACAAGGATGCTGTTAAATGGGTGTGGCTTTAGTGCCATGGGGGCCTATGTCAGCAAGTCAGAGTCTAAGCCTGTAAAAGTCTCATGGTCACAAAATCAAAAACTCCTAAGGCTGAGGAATCACAAACAACTAGGCTTTGAGCTATTAGCCAAACAGTGATTGCCTTACTTTGCTTCTGTCTCTTCTTTATAAAAGCCTCTGCCCTTGGGACTTCCTGGTAGTTCAGTGGTTAATAAGACTTCACCTTCTGATAAGATCCCACATGCCTCATAGCCAGAAAAACCAAAAGGTAAAACAGAAGTAACACTGTAACAAATTCAATAAAGCCTTTAAAAACAGTCCACATTAAAAAACAAATCTAAAAAAATTGTCTCCACAAACTCATGTTGGTGGAGCACTCCTAACAACTTCTGGATTGATGCTGCCTGATTCAAATCAGTTTTGCTCAAATAAACTCCTAAAATTAAAAAGAAAAATCATCTCCTTAAAATAAGTTATTGGGTTGAAAGTAATGAATTTTTTTTTCATTTATTTTCCCCATGATTATCAAGGTAAGATAAGTTTATCATAGTCAAGTAAAATTTAATGAAACTGGGAAGGAAAAAATAGTCTTTCAGAGTCCTCCACCTGGGGGCAACTCATGTTAATGTTTTGACATTATTTCTTCTGATTCATGTGGTTATTTTCGCTTCTAGTAAGGTTCAAGGATATGAACATTTTTAAGGCTTTGGATAATACTGCCAAAATTGCTTTCACTTTATCAATGTGTCCTCTTTCTGGAGGTAAGTTGTGACGGTCCTAAAAAACCCACGAACATCTAAAAATTATCAAATAAGCATGATTGTTTCCAAACTTCCATGATTTTGATCCAGCTCTCCAGAAGTCTGTTTGTGAACATGGGAATGGGCATAAAAATGTACAAAAAACAAATGTTACTTGGAACACTCATTGCCAGCTTTTGATTTTTTCACGTAACTAAAGGACTCATTTTTCATAGTCAGGATCCTATCCAATTCCATTGTGTTCATAATTCTAACTTAATTTAAGCTTAGCACATTTTCAATGTGGCACAAGTACAATTGTGTGAAATGCATCAACATATACACTCTGGTTGAAGTCTACCCTTTTGAAAGGCTAACTTTTTAATGGTATTTATCCCACAGGCAGTGGAAAATGCCTGTTTAACAGGTAGTCATGGAGAAGGTGATGGCACCCCACTCCAGTACTCTTGTCTGGAAAAGCCCATGGACGGAGGAGCCTGGTGGGCTGCAGTCCATGGGGTCACGAAGAGTTGGACACGACTGAGCGACTTCCCTTTCACTTTTCACTTTCATGCCTTGGAGAAGGAAATGGCAACCCACTCCAGTGTTCTTGCCTGGAGAATCCCAGGGGCGGGGGAGCCTGGTGGGCTGCCGTCTATGGGGTCGCACAGAGTCGGACACGACTGAATCGACTTAGCAGCAGCAGCAAGGAAATCCACTCTCTGCTCCTTCTGGATAAATGTAAGCTGTCAGACGTTTACTAATAGCTTTTTCTGGCAGGAATAGGGGAAAATGTTCTCCTAGTTAGGTCTTCCCGGTCTATTTCATGGCATGGCACCCTTGGGAATTAATGATGCTTGTTCTTTACACTGGAGGAAATAAATGAGGCTGACGTAATCCAAGGTGACTACCTGGAAGCCTGGGGTCCCCGGCCTGTCCTGAGGACTGAGGGATCCATGCTCTAGGGTCCTGTCATCTGTCATGGCACGTCATGGCCAGCTCTGCGTCCGAGGGCCTCTACAGTCATATATCTTTTGATATTATGAAGGCATATCTTCTTCCTTTCTTTCCTATTTTTCAGAGATTTATTTATGAATTTATTTTGGCTGTGGTGGGTCTTCGATGCTACGCGTGCACTTTCTCTGGTTGCGGCGAGCAGGGGCTGCTCTGTGTTGTAGTGAGAGGGCTTCTCTTTGCAGTGGCTTCTCCTTGTTGTGGAGCGTGAGCTCCAGGAGCACGGTCTTCAGTACTGCAGCACTCGGGCTCAGCAGTTGTGGCGCACGGGGTTAGCTGCTCCCTGGCATGTGTGATCTTCTAGGATCAGGGATCGAACCAGTGTCCTGTGCGTTGCAAGGCAGATTCTTAGCCACTGGACCAGCAAGGAAGCCTTCTTTCTTATTTTAGAATCTTGTTTCTCCCTCTCTGCGTGTTGGTATATGTGTGTTTATGTGTGTGTGTTTAATCTATTCCTTGCATTGATTACACAAAGACCTTATAATTGGGAACCCTCACCTTAGCAGAAATGTGGATGTTTTTCTGATAACTTTTTGATTTTACCTCTGCAAAATATGCTTAGCTCCTGTTCCCAAAGTTTTATTTATTTGATTTCTCTCAGCTGGAAGTCATCCTAATTTCTGAGTTCTATTAAATATCAGGAAAGTGAAAGTTGCTCAGTTGTTCCGACTCTTGGCGACCCCATGGACTATACAGTCCATGGAATTCTCCAGGCCAGAATACTGGAGTGAGTAGCCATTCCCGTCTCCAAGGGATCTTCCCAACCCAGGGTTGAACCCAGGTCTCCTGCACTCCAGGCAGATTCTTTACCAACTGAACCACAAGGGAAGCCCAGGAACTTCGATAAAAACTAGGGATAGAGGAATGGTCAACACAGCTTGTGACTCTGAGTGTTCACAGTTTGGTGAACTGTGAGGGGGGAACACAGGCATGGTGAGAGAAAACAAGAAGTAGTTAATGGTGGTTGGTCCAAAGGCCCAGGTCTCCTCCCCGGGGCTGATGGGAAGGCTTCCCAGGAGCTGTAACATTTGAGCTGTGACTTGAAGGATGAATGAAAGTTTGACATCCTAATCAGGAAATAGAGTTTGTACTGGATAGGAGACAGAAATCCATGGTTTTGAGAAATAACTGAGCTGCCAGTATGCCTAGAACACCAATTCCAGGCGGCTCCTGAAAGAGAGACAAGGGTCAGTCTAGAGAGGAAGGCAGGGTTCAGTTTTGAGGAACTTTGTCTGCTGCATGAAGTGTCAGGACTTTTCAGATTTGTGCTTTGGAAGCATCACTCTGGCATCTGTGTGGACGTTGGACTTGTGGAGGGTGACGAGGTCACCAGGAGGCTGCCACAGTTCTGAAAACAGAAGTGACAAGGGCTTGACCTTGGGCTGCCTGGGTGGGGGGAAGAAGGTAGTGGTGACAGAATCCGTGGGAACGGCTTCAGGGGTGGAAGGGGAGTCCATGTGGGCAACTAAGTCAGTGATGATGTCGTTAGCAAAGACAGAGAGAGGCTCAACCTCCACCATGTCAGCTCTTCAAATCCAACTCTTCTTTTAGACCCAATCCAAGGGCCCTTTCTTTACAATCCTTCTTGTATCCGTGTCTCCTGAGGGGCCACTGTCTTCCCAGAATAGTTTTCTGGCAGTCAGCAGTGGACAGTTTGCTCCCTAAGCAGGAGGCTGTTATTTCCTACGTGTTAAGTCTGTTTCCAAAGCTAGGTTGTAGGACTATCATTCTCAAGCCCTATGTCATGTGCTTGTTTGATATTCATCCTAGCAACTTTCTCAGTGTTGGCCATTTACTAGTGCTGTCTGGAGTAGGCAGTGGGGCCCATGCTATGATTGCAAACGAAACTGTAAATAAACGATAGATATAAAGTGGGATTTCCCTGGTGGCTAAGGTTCCCTCTTACTGCAGGGGACCGAGATTCGATCCCTGGTCAGGGAACTAGATCCCACATGCTGCTGCTGCTGCTGCTAAGTCGATTCAGTCGTGTCCGACTCTGTGTGACCCCATAGATGGCAGCCCACCAGGCTCCTCCATCCCTGGGATTCTCCAGGCAAGAACACTGGAGTGGGTTGCCATTTCCTTCTCCAATGCATTTAAGTGAAAAGTGAAAGTGAAGTCGATCAGTCCTGTCTGACTCTTTGCGACCCCATGGACTGCAGCCTGCCAGGCTCCTCCACCCATGGGACTTTCCAGGTAAGAGTACTGGAGTGGGGTGCCATTACCACAGCTAAAGATCCTGTGTGCCACAGTGAAAATTAAAGATCCTGTATGCTGCAACTTTCAGGCATTGGAGAAGGAAATGGCAACCCACTCCAGTGTTCTTGCCCGGAGAATCCCAGGGACGGGGCAGCCTGGTGGGCTGCCGTCTGTGGGGTCGCACAGAGTCAGACACGACTGAAGTGACTTAGCAGCAGCAGCAGCAGCATGCTGCAACTAAGACCTGGTGCAGGCTAAATAAATAGTTTAAAAATAAAATAGAAAGTAAAGGTATGTTGGTTAATGCAGGAGTAGAAAGCTCAGAGGGACCTGTGGCTTCCTTGTCTAGGGCTCCATGAGACACGATTTGAAAACTTTCAGCGTGGTGGACTAATCACGGGTTTTGGAGTTACTTAAGAACTGAGTTCAAATCCCCGCTCCATCACTTACTTGCTGGAATAGAGTAAACAAACAAAGAAGCTGCTCTGAGCCTGGCTTTCCCTTCTGTAAAACACATATAACAACACTTTCATTGCAGGTTTATTGTGAGAACAAAGTAAGATAATGCATATAAAATCTCTGGCACCTCTTAAATGCTCACTAGGTCATAATTATCATCACTTCCCTGGTGGCTCAGACGGTAAAGTGTCTTGGTTGGTAAGAATAACAAGACCCTTGCTAACTGATCCTTACTGAAGTGGTTAGTTGTTAGTCTATATAACCTACTCATGCTCACGTTAAGAAAAGCTGAGGTTGGGGTGAAGTTATGGGTGAGCTTGGGATTCAGGGGGCACCCAGCCTTGTCTTATGCTCCATCCGCTCCATAAACCTGCAATCGCCTGCCTTTGCATGGAGGCCTATCAATATTTAATGTGTGGGTGTCAATTGCTGTAAACTGAGCACACCCCAGCACCAACTTGAATTAATTATATGCAGGAGGAGTGAAAATAAAATGCCTTTTTCTCAGAGCCCCAAGTTTCACTGCTACACCGAAGCCTGGAAACCACAGGGTGAAAATTTTGCTGATGGAGGACCCCGAGAAGAAGCTGACCCAGAAGAGTGACGGCAAACCCCGGAAAGTCCGATTTAAAATATCTTCCTCCTACAGCGGCCGTGTGTTGAAGCAAGTCTTTGAAGACGGGCAGGAATTAGAGTCACCAAAGGAGGAATACCCTCACAGTTTCCTCCAAGAGTCCCTTGAACCAATGGATGGTGTTTACGGATCTGGGGAAGTCCCGAAGCCCCAGCCGTACTCTCCCAAGCTGACTGCTCAGAGGATCAGCGTGTTTCGAGAGGGTAGTGCCTACACCTTGGCGGGGAGCCAGCATTTCTTCAATGATTACAAGGCCAATGACCATAAGGTTGGTATTGCCCCTGGTGTGTAAGCTGTAAGGACTAAAATGCGGTTAGAGAAACACCTAAATGTTTCAGATTGTATCTTGCTTGTACTTGGGTACCAACCAGAGCTTTTGTTGTTGTTTAGCCACTTAGTCATATCTGACTCTTTTTCGACTTCATGGACTGTAGCCCACCATGCTCCTCTGTCCATGGGATTCTCCAGGCAAGAATACTGGATTGGGTAGCCATAACCTCCTCCAGGGGATCTCCTGACAAAGGGATGGAACACACGTCTTCTGTACATTTCCTGCATTGCAGGCAGATTCTTTACTGCTGAGCCACCGGGGAAGCCCAATCAGCTATAGGTACACACCAAATGCAAAGCTGCCATCAGAATATTTCTGGGACAAAAATAACATTCTTGTTGACTACTTGTTGGAAAGTGCAAAAAGCGTAGCTGGTATTCAAATTCCATCCAGGTTAACAAATTGTAATTGGGTGTTCAGCTGGGATGTCTTGGTAAGTAAATGAAATAGAGATACAGCGGTTTTCAGGTTGCCAGACTGCCGTTTTAGAAAATTATGCTGCAATGGGTTGTTCTTTTTCCTGGAAGAGCTAAGCGTTTGAAGGTGCTTACTTTACTCCAGCCGATTATTTAATTTATGGTTTATCCATATCTTGCTTTGTTTCTTACCTCCCTCCTGCTGCCTGCTTTTTAAAAATGCTTGTTTATTTCTTTTGCCTTTCCATTGCTTGTTAGCAGGAATCCTGGGTGGGTGGAACCCTGGGAAGAAATGGAAAAAGCAGATCAGCTAGAGGAAATGTTACATATGGAAGACGTTTGAGCTAATAGTTAGATAAAAACATGTATTTTATCTGTGAATTTCAGTTATTTTCTTCAGTACCAAAGATCATCAAAAGCCCATACGTGATTTTCTTTGAAGCTAGAAGAGTCTGGAACTTATTCACTGATTTCCACAAACTAACAGGATGTGTGCATGTGTTCTCTGCTGCAGGAGGACCATGAATGCCTTGAAAAAAAAAAGCTTAAGTGCAATTATATAATGTACCATGTTATTAATGAATAGCACACCAGGATATGTTTTCATCTTTAAAGTGTAAAATTCAGGTCATTACTCTCTAATCATTTATATTGTTCTTTTCCTAAGGAAACAGGTTACATAGCAATAGCAGACAAATGTACTGGCCTTGTTGGCATTAGTATAAGTTTAATTATGAGCATGTCCACATTTATTGAAGAT
Source organism: Bos mutus (assembly GCF_027580195.1). Lineage (NCBI taxonomy): Eukaryota > Metazoa > Chordata > Mammalia > Artiodactyla > Bovidae > Bos > Bos mutus. Next base: position 96,802,243 of record NC_091623.1, on the reverse strand, counting down.
AATACCAGGTTTCTTTTTGATATTCAAGGGGGCTGGAATGAACAATTCCTTTTGTTAGTGGAGTGACTTCTGCATTAAAGGCTGCTGCTGCTGCTAAGTTGCTTCAGTCATGTCCGACTCTGTGCAACCCCATAGACGGCAGCCCACCAGGCTCCCCCATCCCTGGGATTCTCCAGGCAAAAACACTGGAGTGGGCTGCCATTTCTTTCTCCAATGCATGAAAGTGAAAAGTGAAAGTGAAGTCGCTCAGTTGTGTCTGACTCTTAGCGACCCCATGGACTGCAGCCCACCAGGTTCCTCCATCCATGCGATGTTCTAGGCAAGAGTGCTGGAGTGGGGTGCCATTGCCTTCTCTGCATTAAGGCACTTCTGCATTAAAATTGCATTCTACCTCATTGGGTCTTCTCCACAACCTTGAGGAGAAAGATTGTGAAAAATGTAGAGTCGTTTCCATTTTACAAATGAGGAAAATTGAGTTCCAGGTTGTAAGAGACTCATTAGGTACAGAGTTAGAATAAAAATTTAGGTCTTCTAATTCCGTATATTCTTGGCCCTATGGAATGTTCTTTTTAAGAGAATAAGACCATTAATAATAGTGATGATAATGATTATAATAGTAACCATTTTTTCAAGTGATTATTATGTCCTGGGTACTTGGTTATATCTTGTACTTACAGTACCTCTTTTAATCATATCTCATTTGTAGTTTTAGAATTTATAAAGTCAGAGTTTATACAAACTTTGCACAAGTCCGTGGTTTATAGTATTGAACTGTTTGACCTTCATCAGTCATGTGTCACACTTGGCATTTATGTAAAGGTGTGATTAGGCATGGACTTAATAAAACCAGACGCCTCAGTCTTACTGACAGCACCGTACAGTGGTTTTAAACACGGTGCTCTCTAGACCAGTTTCAGGGTTTGATTTCTGCCTGGTCTGGTTGTCCTTGGTTTCTTTGTGGCATGAACAAATGCCACATCCTGCTGCTAGCCAGTCTCTGGGTGTGAGAGTGGTCAGGTTGGATTTTTGCAGCACTACCCACTGAAATAGGTTGTTAATGTGGTGCTTGGGAAAAATAAGGAAATGAGAGCTGGGAAGTCATGATTTTTCAATAGTGAATCCAACTGTGAAATAACCCTTAGTAAATATTGGCTTTGCAGCAACATTGGGTAGCAGTTAAGCACAGCAATTAAAAAGAAGGGCTCTGAACTTGAACAGATATTTGTATACCAGTGTTCATAGCAGCCCAATTGCCCACAGGTGGAAGCAAATATCAATCAATAGATGAATGCACAAACAAAACATGGTATATACATACAATAGAATATTATTCGGCCTTAAAAGGAAGGACATTTCAATACATGCTATAACACAGATGAATCTTAAGGACATTATGCTAAGTGAAGTAAGCTGGTCACAATAAGATAATTGTATGATTCCACTTGTATGAGGTACTAGCACAGTCAAATTTATAGGACAGAAAGTATAATGGTGCTTGCCATGGGCTAGGGAGGGCAGAAGGTGGAGTTTAATGAGTACAGAGTTTCAGTTTGGAAATGAGAAAAAGTTCTGGACGTGGGTGGTGGAGATGGCTGTACAGCAGTGTAAAAGTGCTGATGCCCCTGGATTGTGCCTTACAAAAGGTTAAAGTGGTAACTTTTATGTACGCTGCTAGGTCACTTCTGTCGTGTCCGACTCTGTGCGGCCCCATAGACGGCAGCCCACCAGGCTCCCCCGTCCCTGGGATTCTCCAGGCAAGAATACTGGAGTGGGTTGCCATTTCCTTCTCCAATGCATGAAAGTGAAAAGTGAAAGTGAAGCTACTCAATCATGTCGACTCTTAGCAGCCCCATGGACTACAGCCAACCAGGCTCCTCCGTCCATGGGATTTTCCAGGCAAGAGTACTGGAGTGGGGTGCCATTGATATTTTATCATAATAAAATAATAATCATAAAAAGCAAGGCTCTGATGTCAGTTAAACCTGGACTTGATGTCCGTCCAGCCCACTTACTCTGTGAGCTTGGGCAAGCCACTTAACCTTGTGATAATAAAAGTACATGCTTGCAGAGATTATTGTGATGATTAAAAATATCAAAGACCTGAAAGTACTTAGCACTGTGCCTGGCACACACTGTATCTGCTCAGTACGTGCTACCTACCATGACAATGACCAGGCTCTTATTAAGGAAATACTGAGGCTTTTAAAATTTAATGTGATGGATAGAGAAAATCTTATAAACAGATATTTTAAGGATTTGAAACTGACTGAAGTATATGTATGTGTGCATGCTTAGTCATGTCTAACTCTGATGCCATGGACTCTTGCCCACCAGGCTCCTCTGTCCATGGGATTTTCCAGGCAAGAGTACTGAAATGGGTTGTCATTTCATCCTCCAAGAGATATTCCTGACCCACGGATCAAACCTACGTCTCCTGTGACTCCTGCATTGGCAGGCAATTCTTTACCACTGAGCACTTTACCCTAAGTATAAAGTGAAAGTGAAGTCGCTCAATCATGTCCGACTCTTTGCGACCCCATGGACTGTAGCCTACCAGGCTCATCCCTCCATGGGATTCTCCAGGCAAGAGTACTGGAGTGGGTTGCCATTTCCTTCTCCAGGGGATCTTCCCGACCCAGGGATCGAACCCAGGTCTCCTGCATTCCAGGCAGACACTTTAGCTTTTGAGCCACCAGGGAAGCCCTTACCCTAAGTATACTACTGCTAAGTCACTTCAGTCGTGTCTGACTCTGTGCGACCCCATAGACGGCAGCCCACCAGGCTCCCCCGTCCCTGGGATTCTCCAGGCAAGAACACTGGAGTGGGTTGCCATTTCCTTCTCCGATGCATGAAAAGTGAAAGTGAAGTTGCTCAGTCGTGCCCGACCCTTAGCAACCCCATGGACTGCAGCCTTCCAGGCTCCTCTGTCCATGGGATTTTCCAGGCAAGAGTACTGGAGTGGGGTGCCATTGCCTAGGGTCATTAAAAAAGATGAAACGGAGGGACTTCCCTGTGAACCAGGGGCTAAGACTCCGTGCTCCCAAAGCAGGGGGCTGGGATTCCATCTCTGGTCATGGAACTAGATTTTGCATGCTGCAACTAAAGATCTTGCATGCCACAATTAAGACCTAGAGCAGCCAAAAAAGGGGGGTGGGGGTGGGGGCGGGGAGGAGGAAGGAAAGAAACATTTATTGAACATGAACTTTCTGTACTGTTATGCAATTTCATCCTCACAATAATTTTGGGAGGAAGAGTTTAACAAATTGGAAAAACAGAAGTTCATGGAGGTTAAATAACTTACAGACTTCACATGGTTGTCAAACAGAATTTGAACTGAGATTTGTCCACCTCCAAAGCATATTGAGTTCCTAGTCCCAACAAGACATGTCTGCATTTAAACACAGAGCAGTGGAAGGTTGCATGCTCCCCGAATGGCAATCCCAGTCCCATTGCTTTTGACATCAGAGTATTTATGAATACTTAATCTTATATAAGTTGACATTCTGGGATTATGGAATAAAACAAAAACGTCCTGGCTCTATCCTGACCCTCTATAATGTAAGAGTGAGTGTTTCTCACAGGCACTGGAGTGTAACTGGATAATGTGAACTTTAGTTACACCTAGATGCAAGGAAGAACTTGGCTGTCATGGTAACGGAAACATAAACACACCTTAAAGGTAATTTGGGATCCTCCATCTTGGGAGTATATTAAAAATACATTTACTATCCTGGGTGTCTCAGATGTTGTCCAGCTGAGAGACAGGAGGTTGGGCCAGATAAGTGAAGTTTGTTTGTTTTTTTCATATGTGAAGAATTTTGAAAAACTAGCCTTTTGTATGAAAAAAACTTCTGAGTAATTGAACCTCTTCGGCTATTACTGGAAATAGAAATGGAACCTTCCAAAGGTACCACCATCTTTATCTTCTGATGCTCAGAAACTGATAGTCCAGAGTGTGAAACAGGAACCCAGCATGCATCAAACAATAGGAAATGGAAGCTGCCACATGATCCCTTGACAAGAGGGAGAGGATACAGGGCCAGGTAGGAAGCTTGTGGCTTCATTAATAATTATTGAAAACTCTGTGGGTGTTTCAAGGAAGGGGACCTGAAGATTGAAGTCCTGCTCAAGCCGGGTTGTGCCTGAATGCATGAGGGCTAAATAGGAGACTGCTTAATTGTGGCATGTAAACAGATTTGGTTTATATAGTTCTGTAAAAGCAGGGCAAAACATTTCGTGCTGGGGAACGTAGCTATGTAGCGTGATTAATACTAACTGCAGTAAAAACATCATTTGCATAGTATCTTCAGCTTTTGCACACTCTAACGTATTTTTCATTGTGCCCTCACCCTTAGATGTTGATATAATTAGCCTCAGGGATGAGAGTTAAAACATTTAACCACAGGAACATTGAGGTCAGCTCAGAAGTCAGGAGAATGTTGGGGCAGGGTCCTGATACCTGGGTTCCTGAGCATTAATGTCTACACCGCTCGGTTTGTGGGTGAGAGAGGCTCCCTCAGGAAAGGAGTTTGAGAAACAGGAAGGTGCTCAGGAGTCTCAGGACAGCACCTGATTATCAGCTAGTATGGAAATATTTGTATATTTTAATCACTACTTTATTTGTGATGGTGCCCACCATTTGGCTGCCAGCCCATTTGCATGAAAACACTGAGGTCCTAAGAGACCAAATGGCTCTCCTGTATCTCGTGGATGGTGGAATTGGGATATAGTGTTGTTTCCCCTCTAAGTTATCTGTGAAGAAGTATGTGTTCTTAGTTAACTGACGTCTAAACATTTCCTGCCCGGACTCCTCTACTGCACTGTAAAATTGTCCAAGTTGTTTCTCAGCAAATGATGAAGTAACACCTGATAAATCTATAGACGGGGACATAAGCTATTAATAATGATGCTGCAGGCTTCCCCGGTGGTGCAGCTGATAAAGAATGCACCTTCCAATGTAGGAGGTGCAAGAGATGCAATTTCAATCCCTGGGTCAGGAATATACCTTGGAGAGGGAAACGGCAACCCACTCCAGTATTCTTGCCTGGGAAATCCCATGGACAGAGGCACCTCATGGGCCACAGTCCATGGGATTGCAGAGAATTGGACATGACTGAGCATGCACAGACAGTATTTTAATTGACATAAAAATGTTGATCATATATGAATAATGAACACACACAACATATATATGTTTAATCTTACTTGGTGGAGGGGCTGTTTGTGAATAGCATAGTGTAGGTGCTCGGAGAAGGCAATGGCACCCCACTCCAGTACTCTTGCCTGGAAAATCCCATGGACAGAGGAGCCTGGAGGGCTGCAGTCCATGGAGTTGCTGAGGGTCAGACACGACTGAGCGACTTCACTTTGACTTTTCACTTTCATGCATTGGAGAAGGAAATGGCAACCCACTCCAGTGTTCTTGCCTGGAGAATCCCAGGGACGGGGGAGCCTGGTGGGCTGCCGTCTATGGGGTCACACAGAGTTGGACACGACTGAAGTGACTTAGCAGCAGTATAGTGTAGGTGCTAAGAATATGGACCTTAGAGTGAGACAGACTTGAGTTTAAATTCCAGCCACAAACCCTGAATAACTGCAACTTTGGAAAGCTCTTAACCTCACTGAGCCTCAGTCTCTTCTTCTGTAAAATGTATAGAAATCGTTGCATCAGTATCATAGGGATGTTAGGGAGGGAAGTGAGGTAATGTTTGTAAAATGCTTAGCATGATGCCTGATGTTCAATAAATGCTATCCACTAATAGTGAATTCAATAAATTGTATCTACTATTATTACTAATAGGACTTCCAGGTGGCTCAGACAGTAAAGAATCTGTCCACAATGTGGGAGACCCAGTTTCAATCCCTTGTTGGGAAGATCCTCTGGAGAAGGGAATGGCAAGCCACTCCAGTATTCTTGCCTGGAGAATTTTATGGACAGAGGAGCCTGGTGGGCTCCACTCCATGGGATTGCAAAGAATCGGACATGACTGAGTGGCTAACACACACATTATTACTTATGCATAAAATTTTGGAGAGAGGTTTATTTATTTAAAAAATTCAATTTATTGATTTCTTACAATCAAATACTGCCAGCTAGCATTACTTCCACTCATGCATCTTTAGAAACAAAAGGATATTTCCTTGGTATTTTCAAGTGATGTATTATGCAGTAAACAAAAAAAGTTAGAACTTAAAATTTATCCCTAATTAATTACATAAACTGGTAAATTGTTTAAGAAGCATAACTAATAATTTGGTTTCTGAGAGATTTATTTTTTAAAAGCATTCCTATATATGTGTAAATCTCTCACTCTGCCCAGCCCTGCACCAGCTCCCATGGTATGTAGCAAGAATAGAAGCTCAGGACCTTGTCCTGCAGAGCCCTACATTGTAGTCATGTGATTAGTTCAGCTCTGATTGGTTACCATCAACAGGAAATAAGAAGCTGGCGATCAGACAGTAAAGAATCTGTCCACAGTGTGGGAGACCCAGTTTCAATCCCTTGTTTTCAGACAGAACAGAGAATCCAGGGAATGAATTATAGTTTGGGGTTGTGATGGGACCCCAAGTGCTGGATGGATGGTATATATCTTTCCTGGGATGTTGAAGGGATTCTGCAGCCCTGTATTTGGTGACTGGGGCATCACCAAGCTCATTCTTCATGTCTCTAGTCCCCACCTATTATAGATTTTGGAAAGATAATCATCTACACGAATAACCTGAAAATCATTCGAACTCCAATGGACAAGAGAGATTTCATGAGGAAAATGCTCCAAAAGGAAGAGGAGGCCGAGGAAGAGTCTCTGATGAGCAAAGAAGAAATCTGTGCACACCAGAACCATGGTCCTTTGCCAGAGATGGAAGGCACCTTCCCCCATAACCAGTACCCACAGGTGTGTCCCCGCAGTTCACTGCTCTGTGCAGGGCTGGCCCTAGAGCTGTGTCCTCCAAATTGTTTTGATTGTGTACTCTTTAATGTACGGTTTAATATGAATACCTATGATGTCTAAATGTTAATGATATTGAGGAATTTTAACTTTCTTTTATTTTAGTGTTTTATCAGATTTTATTGTTAGCAATAATAGTTACAAGTCCATATTGCAAATACAATTTGAATTATTTTGAATGATTTCTTTAAAGATCTGATTAGGTGTTTATTGTTTTCACTTTGCAGTGTGGCTTAGAGCAGCCTGTTCTAGACATGGAAGAAAAAAATTACCTCTGTCCTTTTCTTATGGGTTTGCTTGTGCTTCTATTATTGGTTAATGCTCAACCCACAGTTTCCCCGAAGAAATCTAACAAAGCTACTTGTCTTTAGATTTCATGGAGATTTAGTTCAGTTCAGTTGTTGAGTTGTGTCTGACTCTTTGAGACCCCATGGACTGCAGCACACCAGGCTTCCCTGTCCATCACCAACTCCTGGAGTTTGCTCAAACTCACATCCATTGAGTCGGTGATGCCATCCAACCATCTCATCCTCTGTCATCCCCTTCTTCTCCTGCCTTCAGTCCTTCGCAGCATCAGGGTCTTTCCCAAGGAGTCAGTTCTTTGCATCAGGTGACCAAAGTATTGGAGTTTCAGCTTCAGCATCAGTCCTTCCAATGAATATTCAGGACTGATTTCCTTTAGGATTGACTGGTTTGGTCTTCTTGCAGTCCAAGGGACTCTTAAGAGTCTTCTCCAAGACCACAGTTCAAAAGCATCAATTCTTCAGTGTTTAGGTTTTTTTATAGTCCAACTCTCACATTCATACATGATTACTAGAAAAACCATAGTTTTGACTAGACGGACCTTTGTTGGCAAAGTAATGTCTCTGCTTTATAATATGCTGTCTAGTTTGGTCATAGCTTTTCTTCCAAAGAGCAAGTAAGTATCTTTTAATCTGCAGTGATTTTGGATCCCAAGAAGATAAAATCTCTCACTGTTTCCATTATTTCCCCATCTATTTGCCATGAAGTGATGGGACTGGATGCCATGATCTTAAGTTTTTGAATGTTGAGTTTTAAGCCAACTTTTTTACTCTCCTCTTTCATTTTCATCAACGGGCTCTTTAGTTCCTCTTCGCTTTCTGCCATAAGAGTGGTGTCACTTGCGAATCTGAGGTTATTGATTCCTGGCAATCTTGATTCCAGCTTGTGCTTCATCCAGCCCAGTGTTTCTCATGATGTACTCTGCATATAAGTTAAATAAGCAGGGTGACAATATATAGCCTTGATGTACTCCTTTCCCAATTTGGAACTGGTTCACTGTCCCATGTCTGGTTCTAACTGTTGCTTCTTGACCTGAATACAAATTTCTCAGGAGGTAGGTTAGGTGGTCTAGTATTCCCATCTCTGGAAGAATTTTCCACAATTTATCATGATCTACATAGTTAAAGGCTTAGGCGTAGTCAATAAAGCAGAAGCTGATGTTTTTCTGGAACTCTCTTGCTTTTTTGATAATCCAATGGATGTTGGCAATTTGATTTCTGGTTCTGCTGCCTTTTCTAAATCCAACTTGAACATCTGGAAGTTCACAGTTTATGTACTATTGAAGCCTGCCATGGAGAATTTTGAGCATTACTTTACTAGCATGTGAGATGAGTGCAATTGTGCAGTAGTTTGAACATTCTTTGACATTGCCTTTCTTTGAGACTGGAATGAAAACTGACCTTTTCCAGTCCTGTGGCCACCAATGTGGCCACCGTTTTCCAAATTTGCTGGCATATTGAGTGCAGCACTTTCATAGCATCATCTTTTAGGATTTGAAATAGCTCAACGGAATTCCATAACGTCCACTGGCTTTGTTCATAGTGATGCTTCCTAAGCCCACTTGACTTCGAATTCCAGGATGTCTGGCTCTAGGTGAGTAATCACACCGTCGTGATTATCTGGGTTTTGAAGATCTTTTTTGTACAATTCTTCTGTGTACTCTTGTCACCTCTTCATAATATCTTCTGCTTCTTTTAGGTCCATACCATTTCTGTCCTTTATTGTGCCCATCTTTGCATAAAATGTTCCCTGGTATCTATCAGATCAGATCAGTCACTCAGTCGTGTCCGACTCTTTGCGACCCCATGAATCGCAGCACATCAGGCCTCCCTGTCCATCACCAACTCCCAGAGTTCACTCAGACTCACGTCCATCGAGTCAGTGATGCCATCCAGCCATCTCATCCTCTGTCGTCCCCTTCTCCTCCTGCCCCCAATCCCTCCCAGCATCAGAGTCTTTTCCAATGAGTCAACTCTTCGCATGAGGTGGCCAAAGTACTGGAGTTTCAGCTTCAGCATCATTCCCTCCAAAGAAATCCCAGGGCTGATCTCCTTCAGAATGGACTGGTTGGATCTCCTTGCAGTCCAAGGGACTCTCAAGAGTCTTCTCCAACACCACAGCTCAAAAGTATCAATTCTTCGGCATTCAGCCTTCTTCACAGTCCAACTCTCACATCCATACATGACCACAGGAAAAACCATAGCCTTGACTAGACGAACCTTTGTTGGCAAAGTAATGTCTCTGCTTTTGAATATGCTGTCTAGGTTGGTCATAACTTTCCTTCCAAGGAGTAAGCGTCTTTTAACTTCATGGCTGCAGTCACCATCTGCAGTGATTTTGGAGCCCAGAAAAATAAAGTCTGACACTGTTTCCACTGTTTCCCCATCTATTTCCCATGAAGTGATGGGACCGGATGCCATGATCTTCGTTTTCTGAATGTTGAGCTTTAAGCCAATTTTTTCACTCTCCACTTTCACTTTCATCAAGAGGCTTTTTAGTTCCTCTTCACTTTCTGCCATAAGGGTGGTGTCATCTGCATATCTGAGGTGATTGATATTTCTCCTGGCAATCTTGATTCCAGTTTGTGTTTCTTCCAGTCCAGCGTTTCTCATGATGTACTCTGCATATAAGTTAAATAAACAGGGTGACAATATACAGCCTTGACGAACTCCTTTTCCTATTTGGAACCAGTCTGTTGTTCCATGTCCAGTTCTAACTGTTGCTTCCTGACCTGCATACAAATTTCTCAAGAGGCAGATCAGGTGGTCTGGTATTCCCATCTCTTTCAGAATTTTCCACAGTTTATTGTGATCCACACAGTCAAAGGCTTTGGCATAGTCAATAAAGCAGAAATAGATGTTTTTCTGGAACTCTCTTGCTTTTCCATGATCCAGCAGATGTTGGAAATTTGATCTCTGGTTCCTCTGCCTTTTCTAAAACCAGCTTGAACATCAGGAAGTTCACGGTTCACATATTGCTGAAGCCTGGCTTGGAGAATTTTGAGCATTACTTTACTAGCATGTGAGATGAGTACAACTGTGCGGTAGTTTGAGCATTCTTTGGCATTGCCTTTCTTTGGGATTGGAATGAAAACTGACCTTTCCCAGTCCTGTGGCCACTGCTGAGTTTTCCAAATTTGCTGGCATATTGAGTGCAGCACTTTCACAGCATCATCTTTCAGGATTTGGAATAGCTCAACTAGAATTCCATCACCTCCACTAGCTTTGTTCGTAGTGATGCTTTCTAAGGCCCACTTGACTTCACATTCCAGGATGTCTGGCTCTAGGTCCGTGATCACACCATCATGATTATCTGGGTCGTGAAGATCTTTTTTGTACAGTTCTTCTGTGTATTCTTGCCATCTCTTCTTAATATCTTCTGCTTCTGTTAGGTCCATACCCTTTCTGTCCTTTATCGAGCTCATCTTTGCATGAAATGTTCCTTTGGTATCTCTGATTTTCTTGAAGAGATCCCTAGTCTTTCCCATTCTGTTGTTTTCCTCTATTTCTTTGCACTGATCACTGAGGAAGGCTTTCTTATCTCTTCTTGCTATTCTTTGGAACTCTGCATTCAGATGTTTATATCTTTCCTTTGCTCCTTTGCTTTTTGCTTCTCTTCTTTTCACAGCTATTTGTAAGGCCTCCCCAGACAGCCATTTTGCCTTTTTGCATTTCTTCTCCATGGGGATGGTCTTGATCCCTGTCTCCTGTACAATGTCACGAACCTCATTCCATAGTTCATCAGGCACTCTATCTATCAGATCTAGGCCCTTAAATCTATTTCTCACTTCCACTGTATAATCATAAGGGATTTGGTTTAGGTCATACCTGAATGGTCTAGTGGTTTTCCCTACTTTCTTCAATTTAAGTCTGAATTTGGCAATAAGGAGTTCATGGTCTGAGCCACAGTCAGCTCCTGGTCTTGTTTTTGGTGACTGTATAGAGCTTCTCCATCTTTGGCTGCAAAGAATATAATCAATCTGATTTCGGTGTTGACCATCTGGTGATGTCCATGTATAGAGTCTTCTCTTGTGTTGTTGGAAGAGGGTGTTTGTTATGATCAGTGCATTTTCTTGGCAAAACTCTAGCAGTCTTTGTCCTGCTTCATCCCATATTCCAAGGCCAAATTTGCCTGTTACTCCAGGTGGTTCTTGACTTCCTACTTTTGCATTCCAGTCCCCTATAATGAAAAGGACATCTTTTTTGGGTGTTAGTTCTAAAAGGTCTTGTAGGTCTTCATAGAACCGTTCAACTTCAGCTTCTTCAGCGTTACTACTTGGGGCCTAGACTTGGATTACTGTGATATTGAATGGTTTGCCTTGGAAACGAACAGAGATCATTCTGTCGTTTTTGAGATTGCATCCAAGTACTGCATTTCAGACTCTTTTGTTGACCATGATGGTGACTCCATTTCTTCTGAGGGATTCCTGCCAGCAGTAGTAGATATAATGGTCATCTGAGTTAAATTCACCCATTCCAGTCCATTTCAGTTCGCTGATTCCTAGAATGTCGACATTCACTCTTGCCATCTCTTGTTTGACGACTTCCAATTTGCCTTGATTCATGGACCTAACATTCCAGGATCCTATGCAATATTGCTCTTCACAGCATCAGACCTTGCTTGTATCACCAGTCACATCCACAGCTGGGTATTCTTTTTGCTTTGGCTCCATCCCTTCATTCTTTCTGGAATTATTTCTCCACTGATCTCCAGTAGCATATTGGGCACCTACTGACCTGGGGAGTTTCTCTTTCAGTATCCCTGGTATCTATAATTTTCTTGAAGAGATCTCTAGTCTTTCCCATTCTGTTGTTTTCCTCTATTTCTTTTCATTGATTACTGAAAAAAGTTTTCTTTTCTCTCCTTGCATTTCTTTGGAACTCTGCATTCAAATGGGTATATCTTTCCTTTTCTCCTTTGCCTTTAGCTTCTCTTCTTTTCTCAGCTATTTGTAAGGCCTCCTAAGACAACCTTTCTGCCTTTTTGTGTTTCTTTTTTTTAGGGATGATCTTGATCACTGCCTCCTGTACAAAATCACGAACCTCTATCCACAGTTCTTCAGGCACTCTCTCATGGAGATTAGTTTAGTTAAAACTAAGCAATAACGTCTATAAGTCCACTAGACCAGAAATTCGTGAACCACAACATGTTGTAACATGCTGAAAGTGAGTGAAAGAGCAGGGTTGTCATTGTTACTTTATGTAAAGTGAAAGAACTCTACATTATGCATGCAACAGGGTCTCTTGGGTGCTACATTTGTTAAGTTAAGCCCAACCTAGTGAGGGTGCTGGTGTCACCTTGCTTATTAAAAATGGATATCACATTTTCTTTTGAAAATATTATTAAAGCTTCTTACATTCTTTTCAAAAAGTAAGATAAATAATAGTTCAAATGTTTTTTTCTCCTCACACCTTTCAAAGGTGTGCACTCCTTAGAAGCCATTGCTTAGACATGCTCAGACGAGCAGGAAGGTGATGACATTCAGGAGTTCACAGTGTGAAGCTGAGAGTGGGAAAAGCAATTTTGGTGAATGTAAGCAAAGACAGTAAAAGCTTAGGAAACAGCAGAAATGAATTTTCCCTCTTTAGAGTCCATCTCCTGGAACTTGAAGCTGAACCTCCCATGACAAAATGGGCCAGGGGCTTCCTCACATTTGAGTGATATCCCCACCCTGGGAGGGTTTAGGGGACAGGAAGGAGAAGGCCATGACCAGACTCCAGTTCTGCTCACAACCATTCCTGTCTCTTTCAGACCTGACCTCATACTTGATAAGATAAATTTGAAATGCAAATCTGATCATGTGACCCCCTTCCTCATCTTTTCCCCCAGCCCAAAACTTTCAGTTGGCCACTCATCACTTGGGATAAAGCTGAAACTCCTCACTAGTTTTAGAAAGCACTGTGGACTTGCCTTCTTCAGCCTCATGACTTAAACAGATCTCTACTCATTCTCTCTGCCTCAGACCCACTGCCCATCTGCTTACCCCTCAGATGCTCTTTGTTCTTTCCTACCAAAGCCTACTTCCTTGTTCCTAGAATATTCTCCGGACTCCCTACCTCCTTGCCCACAGCCCCTTGAGATCTCGGTGCAGGCATTACTTCCTCAGAGAGACTTCTCCTGGCTTCTGTGAGGATAAAAATCCACGAGGATGGACTCCTCAAGTTCCTGTGCTCCCCGCCCCCACATTTGTAATTTACATTTATTTGTGCAATTGTTTGGTTAATGCTTGCTCTTACTCACTAGGATTTGGTCTTTGTGAGGGCAGGGAGAATGCTTGTGTCAGGTGTGACATAGTAGTTCCAATGCCAAAAAAAAAAAAAAAATAGAGCCTGGCATCTAATTAGGTGCTCAGTAAATAGTAGGTAAATATTTGTGGAATTTGGAACTAAGGGCCAAATGATAAGAAATAGTTTGCCTTCTCTATAGTACTATTCAGAACCTAGCCTAGCAGAAAGGCAGACAGCTAACCTTTGTGATACTAAGCATCACCATCCCACACCATCCCACTTTGAAATTCATTAATTCTTTCTTTTTCCATACCATATTGTAACTTGTAAGAACATGTATTTTCAGAAGAGGACCAGAAATGCAGGTCACACTGCAGGCCTGAATGAAAAAGCAACAACAGCCCTGCCATGACAATTACCTTTAAATTCCATCTGGAGAGAACTATGTATTTTTTTTTTTTGGCTCTAATGCCATAAACTAGGACAGAGATGTGTAGCAAAAAGTTCCCATGAAAGGTTGTACTTCACTTGCCTGTCCTCTAAGCTCTGTTTTAAATTGTTATTTGTTTGCCCCATCTCTCATGCAGTAAATGCCCAGACAACTTTTATTCTAAAATACAGGGTCAGAGAACATCAAGGAGTCCATTCTGACCAAGAGACTCTTTGTTGTATTATATGGAACAGGGAGACAGTAGGGTCTTCCTTGATGAAAGAGCAGGGCCAGGCTAAAAGCCAGGCTAAACTTGAACCTCTGTATTAACTACAAAAGGAAAGGAGAGGAATAATTGAATTGAGCCACAGGGAAAAGTAGAAGAGGAAAAATCTGGCCTTGTAATCAGTGGGCTTGAGACCATAAGTCATCTGGACTTCTTTATGCTTTATGTGATCTTACCTTTGAAACAAAATGATAGTAATAATAGCTACCATTTTAATACAAAAATTTTAAATAATTTTAAAATTTTATTTATTTATTTTTGACTGCTCTGTGTCTTCATTGCTTTGTGTGGGCTTTAGCTGTGACAAGCAGGGGTTACTCTTCACTGCGATGCTCAAACTTCTCATTGCAATGGCTTCTCCTGTTGCAGAGCACAGGCTCTAGGCACGTAGGCTTCAGTAATTGCCGCTCTCAGGCTCTAGAGTGCAGTCTCAGTACTTACGGCTCACGGGCTCTAAAGCTCAGGCTCCGTAGTTGTGGCACATGGGATTACTTGCTCTGTGCCATGTGGAATATTCCTACACCAGGAACTGAACCTGTGTCCCCTTGCGGTGTTAGGCAGGTTCTTATTCACTGCATCACCAGGGAAGTCCTGCCGTTTTTTGAGGGTTCATGTTAGCCAGGCATCATGCCCGTGCAATAGTCCATTTCATTCTTGTAAGGACTCTGTTTGGTAGTTATTATCTGTAGCCTCATTCTGCTGCTGGGGAAATAAGGGCTCAGAGAAATTAAGTAACTTGCCAGAGGTTACCAGGGTCAGTAGTCAAACTCAGGTCCGTCTGGCCTTAATCACTCTGCTCATCAACCCCCAGATTGGCTCTGATTCCCATCTTAAAGGCTGAGTCTTCGATGAAAGCCCTTTTCTTGGTCATGGAACTAGTGCGAGATGCTTTGGGTAGGTTTGTGGGTTCTAGACCCTAAACTATGCTGTGCAGCTATGCTCTATGTTCTTTTACTAAATATTTTCTGTGGAGAATTTTTTAAAATATCGAGAATGGTAGACAGATGCTATCATGCATGTCTAGTATAGAGCAGAGGCTGAATAAATACCTGTTGAATTAACTGAATAATTAAAAAGGATATGGAGAAGAAACAGTTGAAAGAAGTGTGGTAACTAGGCTAAGAGTGGAAACTCCAGTGAAACCTCTAGCAATGCATCATATAACCAGTGACATAAGATGAGATTTGACTGAGATTTGTTCTTGTTCCTTATGACTTGCTCACCAAGTCATTTAGTTAATCTTTTACCCTGGCATTCTATCCAAATGAATTTTTGGATTGCATGTATAGCATTATGGTAGGATTTTACTGTATTTTCTTTGACAACATTGACTTATATCATTAAAATCTCACTGAGATCACAGGACTTCTCTGGAAGTCCAGTGGTTAAGATTTGGGGGACATGGGTTTGATCCCTGACCAGGGAACTAAGATCCTGCCTGCTGCTCAGCACAGCCACAAATAAATAATTAATTAAGTCTTAGTGGAATCAAGTTCAAAAGAAAAACAGTGGATTTGGGAGGAAAAAAAAGGAGCATGGCAATTTAATTTTGGCAGATATATTTATAAGACCCTGATATATATATAAGGACCCTGATGCTGGGAAAGGTTGAGGGCATGAAGAGAAGGGAGTAACAGAGGGTGAGATGGTTGGATGGTATCACCAACTCAATGGACATGAGTTTGAGCAAACTTCAGGAGATAGTGAAAGACAGAAGAGCCTGGTATAGTGCAGTCCATCGGGTTGCAAAGTGTCAGACATGACTTAGTGACTGAACAGCAACAACAAATATTTATTTTGCATACTTTAAGGGAAGAAAACAAATTTCCCCACTGTTAATATATCAGAATATGGCAACAATCAATAAAATATTATAAAGGGTGCTTGAATATCATTTGGGATTTTTGTCAGCTGGATAATCACTTCCATTCCTTACATCTAGAATAAATAAAATAAAACTCAGTATCTTCTTAGGCACTTTGCAGTGCGATGGGGCTATTTTCAGAACTTAGGCCTCCCTTGTCAAAGATGATTTTTATTCTAGGGTTACCAAAGAAAGCTGTGCTAGCTGATTGAGCCACCCAGTGGACTTCAGCTCTCTTGTTAGTTCCTAGAATTTAAGATCAGTAAGAGCTCTCCAGAATTGTTGTTTTGTTTATTTATTAATTTTTTACTGTGCCAGGCTTAAGCTGCCTCAGGAAATGATGGAGAAAGGAACTAGCCTGGAGCACTTCCTATCTAGTCAGCAGGAACTTTCAGGGGGATGTGAGACCTCCCAGGCTGGGGGCAATAAAGGAGGGTGGAACTCCTGGTCTGGAAGTGTGAGTGGGTAAGCCTTCCTGGAGGAAGGGCTGCTGAGCTGACTTCTGAGAACAGGCAGGAGTTGGCTGGGTTGAGAGTGGGAAAAGGTCCCTCCAGACCAGCTAGAAAGATACCCAAGAATGAGAGCCTGATGAAAGAAGTAACTGAGAATGTACATATAAGAAGATTGGGTTTTAACCTGAAGTTGATCTGGTGGGCAGGTGTTCATACAAGGTTTCTTGGGTGCTTTCTATGTGGCAATCACAGCTGTAAGTAGCTTCATGAGATTGGCATCTATGAGGAGAATATCCCACAAGACCAGAGGCAGAGACTCTGCTGAATTCATGCCAGAATTGATAGGCGTCTGGATTAGGATTGTGATTATGGAAAAGGGGAAATGGGACAGCTTTGAGAGATGTTCAGAAGATGAAATAGACAGGAATTGGTGCTGAATCCACCTGGTATTGATCTGGTATTGCCCCTTATTTCTTAGAAGGCTCATGGTCTGTGCATGGTCATGGCATGCAAATTTCCTTGAGCTGTCTTAAAGGAAGAGCATGACCATAGCCAAGGGACACACTCTGGTGCCCCTAGGAGGAGGGCAGTCAAGGCCTACAGATTTACTGGCAAGTTTTAGAAATGACTGACTTAAATGGAGAACCTATCCTATGTCAGATAATATACTATAGCATTTACGTAGCTTCATTTAATATTCCAGCTACTCAGAGAAGTAAGCAATACCTGCCGAGATCAGAGGTTGTTATTCTCTCACTAAGTCGTGTCCGACTCTTTGTTACCCCATGGTCTGCAGCATGCCAGGCTTCCCTGTCCTTTACTATCTCCTGGAGCTTGCTCAAGCTCAGGTTCATTGAGTCAGTGATACTATCTAACCATCTCGTCCTCTGTCATCCCCTTCTTCTCATGCCCTCAATTTTTCCCAGCATCAGGGTCTTTTCCAATGAGTTGGCTTTTCGCATCAGGTGGTCAAAATATTGAAGCTTCAGCATCAGTCTTTCCAATGAATATTCAGGATTAATTTCCTTTAGGATTGATTGGTTTGATCTCCTTGCTGTCCAAGGGACTCTTAAGAGTCTTCTCCAGGACTACAGTTCAAAAGCATCAGTTCTTTGGCACTCAGCCTTCTTTATGATCCAACTCTCACATTCATACATGACTACTGGAAAAACCATAGTTTTGACTAGATGGACCTTTGTTGGCAAAGTGATATCCCTGCTTTTTTAATATGCTGTCTAGGTTTTTGTCATAGCTTTTCTTCCAAGGAGCAAGTGTCTTTTAATTTCATGGCTGCAGTCACCATCCGCAGTGATTTTGGAGCCCAAGAAAACAAAATATGTCACTGTTTCCATTGCTTCCCCATCTATTTGCCATGAAGTGATGAGACAGGATACCATGATCTTAGTTTTTTGAATGCTAAGTTTCAAGACAGTTTTTTCACTTCCTCTTTCACCCTCATCAAGAGGCTCTTTAGTTCCTCTTCACTTTCTGCCTTTAGAGTGGTATCATCTGCATATCTGAGGTTGTTGGTATTTCTCCTGGCAATCCCAATTCCAGTTTGTGATTCATCCAGCCCAGCATTTTACATGATGTATTCTGTGTATAAATTAAACAAGAAGGGTGACAATATATAGCCTTGGCATATTCCTTTCCCAATTTTGAACCAGTACTTTGTTCAGTTTCTGGTTCCAACTGTTGCTTCTTGACCTGCATACAGGTTTCTCAGGAGGCAGGTAAGGTTGTATGTATACCATCTCTTTAAGAATTTTCCACAATTTGTTGTGATTCACACAGTCAAAGGTTTAGTGTAGTCAATGAAGCAGAAGTAGATGGTTTTCTGGAATTCCCTTGCTTTTCTATGATCCAACAGATGTTGGCAATTTGATCTCTGGTTCTTCTGCGTTTTCTAAATCCAGCTTGTACCTCTGGAAGTTCTCAGTTCACACACTGTTGAAGCCTAGCTTGAAGGATTTTGAGCACTACCTTGCTAGCGTGTGAAATGAGTGCCATTGTGTAGTAGTTTGAATATTCTTTGGGACTGCCTTTTTTGGGGATTGGAATGAAAACTGACTTTTCCTAGTCCTATGGCCACTGCTGAGTTTTCTAAATTTGCTGACATACAGAGTGCAGCACTTTAACAGCATCATCTTTTAGGATTTGAAGTAGCTCAGCTGGAATTCCATCACCTCCACTAGCTTTGTTCATAGTAATGTGTCCTAAGGCTCACTAGACTTTACACTCCAGGATGTCTGGCTCTAGGTGAGTGATCACACCATTGTGGTTATCCAGGTCGTTAAGATCTTTTTTGTATAGTTCTTCTGTGTATTCTTGCCACAGATCACAGATGAAGAAACAGATTTAGGGTGGTTAAGGGGAACTGTCTAAGGTGCACAGTTGATGTCAGAGGCAGGCCTCAGCTCCAGGCTGCTGACTTCAGAACAAAGCTCTTTAATCACCGAGCTCTGTCATGGTTCTCAAAGAATAAAGATAAAGTACTGCTGGAATTCAGCTCTAAGCTCTGAAGGTTTGCAACATTCACTCATGCATCCACTCAGGCACACAGAAAAACCTAGAGCACCTGCTATTGGGTGACTGCGATGAGGGGTAACATACAGAGTCTACGGAGTACAGATCTCAAGTACCTGACTGTCTAGGAGCCACGCCTGCTTCCTCCTCTTCAAGCTGTGTGCCCACTGGCATACGACTGAGCTTCTCAAGGTCTCTTTTTTCCATCTGTAATATAGGGATGGTACTACTTCTACTATCTCACAGGGGTATTGTGAGGATTAGATGAGTTGTTGATAGAACTCTTAGAACAGCACCCAGGGAATTCCCTGTCTGTCCAGTGGTTAGGACTCTGCACCTTTACTGCTGAGAGCCTGGGTTCGGAACAGTGCTTGGCACCTTCTAGGAGTTCTACAGGTGTCTTCTGTTTGGCAATGAGAAACAGGAAGTCCTTCCCTTACAGACACAGACATAACATGTCAGATAGTGACAAGAGAGATGAAGGTCCAGTTGGGGAGTGCATGGCCTGGTGGCTGGGGCTGCAGTCTTAGAGAGGTCTTCTGGGTTAATCTCTGATAAAGTGCTGTGATTGTTCTGTGCTCCTAGCCAGTTCCCCTCACTGGCATTTATGGGAAGCACTTTCCTTTAACACGGACCCAGCCTTTGCGGGTTCCCAGGGCTGTGTTGACTTGCGTGTGAACGATGGATTGAAACTGCTGCTGTAATGTAACCCTGACCTGTCTCTTGCAGGAAGGGGAGCATCCCGAGGACAACTGTTTCCACTGCCGAGGGTCGGGCAGTGCCACCTGCTCTCTGTGCCACGGCAGCAAGTTCTCGATGCTGGCCAACAGATTTAAGGAGTCCTATCGGGCCCTGCGGTGCCCTGCCTGCAATGAGAATGGCCTGCAGCCTTGCCAGATCTGCAATCAATAGCCTGTGGGCTTTGTAGGTCTACTTTGATGGCTTCTTCCCTGAAGTTATTTCTGATAAACTGCTCCTCCTCCATCTCCTCCTCCCTCTCCCAGCAAGGAAGCCATGGTGGCTGCAGCACTTCCAGCACTGACACAACTCAGTTACTCAATCACATTTTGTGAGGCTGGTAACTTCTCCATGTGGGTCTAAGTGACAGAGGCATTTTTGAATTAGAGTCTGTTTTGAAGCTGTTCTAAAATGATCCTTCTAGAACCATGCACATGTATCTCACTTGACTTAGCTTAGTTTTCTCCTGGCATAAGTGAACAAATAAATGTACAGTTCAGGCAGCAGGTTGAAGTCATTTTCTGGTTGGGAGTTATTTTGCAAAATTATGCCATGAGAGAGGAATTAAAAAAAACAAACGCAGATTTCTTAGGAACTGAATTCCTGAATTTCTCAGGAACTGAAATGCTTATAATGCATTTCAAATTGGTCAAATTGCATTTTTTAATAAAGCAGAAGAGGAAAGGGATGCCCATTGCTGAATGCACTAGCACGTTACTGAAAACAAAATAGGATGTACACGGTTCTTGATGAAGACAGGCAAGCTGAGGAGGCCTTTTTTTCAAAGTCCTGAGTCTCTCCCTTTGTGATGTGCTTGGGTAAAATGCATGTAGGCAACGACCAGTGCTACTTATTAGGACAAGATGAGATAAGATATATCTGTGTGCCTCTGAACTACTGAGGTTATAAGCCAAGTCAAAATCATTTATGATAAATTTGGTGCTTAAGTGTGTGTGTGTGTCTGTGTCTGTCTATGTGTGTGTGAGATATGACTTCTTCCAGCCCCCAAATTATTACCAAATAAATGAATTTATTTTAAGGCTAAGATATAGCCATGATCTCTTCATAAAAGACTATGGATATATTATAGGTATCTATTGGAAATTAAAAAAAAAAAAACTAACCAAGGCTGTTTAGCAATTATGTTTCTACTGTCTATGAATACACATACTAAGAATAATTTTTCCTCTTAAAGTTGGTTGTAAAATAAGAAAAATAGTTTTGTTAATGAACTTTTGTAACTCTAACAGCCCCTCCCTTCCCCCTTGAGAAATTCATTATCTATGGAGGCTCATCGCTTTTCCATGGTAATTATTTTGATTTTCTTAACTATTTCAAGATTTATTTGTTAGTCTCTATGTTCAGCTGTTAAGATACTTCAGTAGTGGAGTGCTTTTCAGATAATATAAATACTTCTTATAAAAATGCTATTTGCATAGACAAAGATGTTTCTATAAACTGTTATACAAAGTCAGGTAAGTCAGTAAAACAAATATTGTATAGTAACACATATATGTGAAATCTAGAAAAATGGTACAAATGAACCTATTTACAAAACAGAAATAGAAACACAGACATAGAGAACAAATGTATGGACCCAGGTGAGGAAAGGAGGGATGGGATAAATGGGGAGATTGGGATTGACATACACACGCTATTGATACTATGTATAAACTAGATAACAAATGAGAATCTACAGCACAGGGAACTCTACTCAGTCCTCTGTGGTGGCCTAAATGGGAAGGAAATCCAAAAAAGGGGATATATATATACGTATAGCTGATTCACTTTGCTCTACAGCAGAAACCAATACAACATTGTAAAGTAACTATACTCCAATAAAATTTTAAAAAAGATTACCTCTTGAAAAAAATATTAAAGTATTTTTTGAAAACATGAAAATTGTGCCTGTTCTCTTTTAGCCAAAACAATGGAACTGTTGCTCACCAACTTTCTTTGCTTCTGTACTTAACCATTTCCTGACTGTTTATCTTTTCTTACAGCTATTGGCCCTTCCTGTCTTTCCAGATACCAGAGGAAAGAATGATGTTGAGAGACCCTAAGACTTTCAAGTGTATTCTTCTGCTTTTTAGTAGGGACATTTGACAACAGATCCTATTTATTGGATGTGCAAGAAGGTATTACCCAGGGCTTGATGTGCAGTTACCTAGATGGGCACCATGCTTTGGTATCTTATGGGACTTAGAGTTTCAGTGGAGGAGACAGATATACAAACAGATAGTTACCATACAGTGTGACAAGTTCTGGAAAGGGGAATTTCAGGGAGAATTTGGAGCACATAGGAGGGATACCTATATAGACTGAGTGAGGTTAGAGTGGCTTTCTAGAGGAAGCAGTGTGAACTCTGCTGGCTTCTTTTCCTTACTCCATGCTCTTAGGAGCCTTTAATACATTTCATCTCATAATAAATATGTCTAGCAATGATTAACGGAGAAGACAATGGCACCCCACTCCAGTACTCTTGCCTGGAAAATCCCATGGACGGAGGAGCCTGGTAGGCTGCAGTCCATGAGGTCGCTGAGAGTCAGACACGACTGAGCGACTTCACTTTGACTTTTCACTTTCATGCATTGGAAAAGGAAGTGGCAACCCACTCCAGTGTTCTTGCCTGGAGAATCCCAGAGATGGGGAGCCTGGTGGGCTGCTGTCTATGGGGTTGCACAGAGTCGGACACAACTGAAGCAACTTAGCAGCAGCAGCAGTAATGATTAAACTTATTTATTCAGTCAAGTATTTATTGAGCACTGAGGATGTATTAGTAGACTAAACAGATCAAATTTTGGCCCCTGGGGAGCTTATATTTTGGTGGGGTGATATTGGCAAAATATATGTATTTAGAGACAATATGCTACTGGAGATAAGTGGAGAAATAACTCCAGAAAGAATGAAGAGATGGAGCCAAAGCATAAACAACACCCAGTTGTGGATGTGACTGATGATGGAAGTAAAGTCCAATGCTGTGAGACGCAATATTGCATAGGAACCTGGAATGTTAGGTCCATGAATCAAGGCAAATTGGAAGTGGTCAAACAGGAGATGGCAAGTGAACATCACACATTTTAGGAACCAGCGAACTAAAATGGACTGAAAAGGGTGAATTTAACTCAGATGAGCATTATATCTGCTACTGTGGGCAAGAATCCCTTAGAAGAAATGGAGTAGCCATCATAGTCAACTAGAGAGTCCGAAATGCAGTACTTGGATGCAATCTCAAAAATGACAGAATAATCTTTGTTCGTTTCCAAGGCAAACCTTTCAATATCACAGTAATCCAAGTCTATGCCCCAACCAGTAATGTTGAAGAAGCTGAAGTTGAACTGTTCTATGAGGACTTACAAGACATTCCAGAACTAACACCCCCAAAAGATGTTGGGGGCCAGCGTGAGGCACTCCACCCATGGCAAAGGTCATGAGGAAGGAGGCTCGACATACGCAAAGGCGGGATCGAGCCTCAGGAGTCCCCCTGGAAATCCTCAGCATCTACCCCCATAATCAGAGCCTGCCTACTTTACTACTTTGTGCTCTCACCTACACCTCTGACTTTACAGGGGGCTGTCCCCCACCACCTCTTTCGGAGAAGGAGTTAACTTAGAGCTCCAGTTAATAATAATTCCTGGGCGCGACAGGAGTGTTTCAACCTACAAACTCCTCCGAAGATTCTCTAGTCTGCCTGACAGGCTTGTCCAGCCACATGTGATTGCTCACAGCCTCCCAACCGTGAGAGGCACGAGATGCTTTAAACCTTCTAAAAACAGGTTCTTTAGATAAGTTAGAAAACTATTAGTATAAGTATAATGGGCTGATTAGAAATTGTATTGGTGAAGGGTTTTTCATTTGTTGAGCCAATGTTTACTGCTAAGTCTCCACATCCCCTGCCCTTATACACTTTAATGAATATATAGAAGAAATAAGTATTAACCTTTGATATAAATCACGTTAGACCTTAGGCCAAGTAAATTCTTTCCTTAACTAAAACCCACTACACCCTCACCCTATAGGAATGTAACTTTATTTGAGTGACGTCTGTTTTAAGAATAATCACCCCTGGAGAAATAAGTGTTGACTGACTGCTGTCACAAGGAGAGGGTCATAAATTGTCAGCAGGCCCCCCTGGCCAGAAGATGATGTAACACCCCTAAGACCTCTGTATACATTTGTGTGAAGCACCTGACTTTAATAAAAGTCAGGACTGCTGTCCCCACGTGACTTTTGTATAACATCTCAGTGTATAAAAACAGACTCTGGAAAATAAAGAATTGGGATCAGTTCCTCGAAATACTGGTCTCCCCATGTCTTTCTCCCTCTCAAACTCTGGTTGAGTCTCCATCTGGAGCGCGGAACCCACCAAGCTTACTAATTTTGCCTGGGCTTCTAAGATCTGACCGGGGAGGCCTCAGTGTCTCCTCTCCTTCGGGAGAACGGAAGGATGTCTGCGGCCTACGTAAGTGGTGCAAGCTTCTTGTCTTGAAGTTTTATTGGTCTCCCGAGTAAACCAAGCTACTCAGCCTCTTTTCTCCATTGAATTTTCCTACTGAGCTATCCTCATTCTATTACTCTTTATATCTTTGATGAATATTTAAATAGTCGCCGAAGCCGTCTCCCCTTCGAATACCCTGGATCAGCCGGGGCTGGACCCTGGCAAAAAGATGTCCTTTTCATTATAGGGGCCTGGAATGCAAAAGTAGGAAGTCAAGAAATATCTGGAGTAACAGGCAAATTTGGCCTTGGAATACAAAATGAAGCAGGGCAAAGGCTAATAGAGTTTTGCCAAGAGAACACACTGGTCATAGCAAACACCCTCTTCCAACAATACAAGAGAAACACAAGACTATACACATGGACATCACCAGATGGTCAATACTGAAATCAGATAGATTATATTCTTTGCAGCCAAAGAAGGAGAAGCTCTATACAGTCAGCAAAAACAAGACCAAGAGCTGACTGTGTGGCTCAGATCATGATCTCCTTATTGCCAAATTCAGACTTAAATTGAAGGAAGTAGGGAAAACCACTAGACCATTCAGGTATGACCTAAATCAAATCCCTTATGACTATGCAGTGGAAATGAGAAATAGATTCAAGGGATTAGATCTGATAGACAGAGTGCCTGAAGCACTATGGACAGAGATTTATGACATTGTACAGGAGGCAGAGATCAAGACCATCCCCAAGAAAAAAAAACGCAAAAAAGGCAAAATTCTTGTCTGAGTATGCCTTACAAATAGCTGTGAAAAAAAGAGAAGAGGAAGGCAAAGGAGAAAAAGAAAGATATACCCATTTGAATGCAGAGTTCCAAAGAATAGCAAGGAGAGATAAGAAAGTCTTTCTCTGTGATCAATGTAAAGAAATAGAGGAAAACAATAGAATGGAAAAAACTAGAGATCTCTTCAAGAAAATGAGAGATGCCAAGGGAACATTTCATGCAAAGACGGGCAAAATAAACGGCAGAAATGTTATGGACCTAACAGAACGAGAAGATATTAAGAAGAAGTGGCAAGAATACACAGAAGAACTATACAAAAAAGATTTTCAAGACACAGATAACCATGATGGTATGATCACTCACCTAGAGCCAGATACCCTGGAATGCAAAGTCAAGTGGGCCTTAGGAAGCACCACTACGAACAAAGCTAGTAGATGTGATAGAATTCCAGTTGAGATATTTAAAATCCTAAAAGATGATGCAGTGAAAGTGCTGCACTCAATATGCCAGCAAATTTGGAAAACTCGGCAGAGGCCACAGGATTGGAAAAGGTCAGTTTTCATTCCAATCCCAAAGAAAGGCAATGCCAAAGAATGCTCAAACTACTACACAACTGCACTCATCTCACACGCTAGTAAAGTAATGCTCAAAATTCTTCAAGCCAGGCTTCAACAGTACATGAACCATGAACTTCCAGATGTTCAATCTCGATTTAGAAAAGGTAGAGGAACCAGAGATCAAATTACCAACATCCATTGGATCATCAAAAAAGCAAGAGAGTTCTAGAAAAACATCTGCTGCTATTGCTGCTAAGTCGCTTCAGTCGTGTCCGACTCTGTGCGACCCCGTAGACAGCAGCCCACCAGGCTCCTCTGTCCATGGGATTCTCCAGGCAAGAACACTGGAGTGGATTGCCATTTCCTCCTCCAATGCATGAAAGTGAAAAGTCAAAGTGAAGTCACTCAGTCGTGTCCGACTCCTAGTGACCCCATGGACTGCAGCCCACCAGGCTCCTCCATCCATGGGATTTTCCAGGCTAGAGTACTACTTCTGCTTTATTGACTATGCCAAAGACTTTGATTGTGTCAATCACTACAAACTGTGGAAAATTCTTCAAGAGATGAGAATACCAGACCACCTGACCTGCCTCTTGAGAAAACAGGAAGCAACAGTTAGAACTGGACATGGAACAACAGGGTTCAAACTTGGGAAAGGAGTACATCATGGCTGTATATTGTCACCGTGCTTATTTAACTTATATGCAAAGCACGTCATGAAAATGCTGGGCTGGAAGAAGCACAAGCTGGAATCAAGATTACCGGGAGAAATATCAATCACCTCAGATATGCAGATGACACCACCCTTATGGCAGAAAGTGAAGAAGAACTAAAGAGCCTCTTGATGAAAGTGGAAGAAGAGAGTGAAAAAAGTTGGCTTAAAACTCAGAATTCAGACAACTAAGTTCATGGCATCTGGTCCCATCACTTTATGGCAAATAGATGGGGAAACAATGGAGACAGTGACAAACTTTGTTTTTGGGCTCCAAAATCACTGCAGATGGTGACTCAGTTCAGTTCAGTCGCTCAGTCATGTCTGATTCTTTGTGACCCCATGAACTGCAGCATGACATGCCTCCCTGCCCATCAACAACTCCCAGAGTTCACCCAAATGTCCATTGAGTTGGTGATGCCATCTAACTATCTCACCTCTGTCATCACCTTCTCCTCCTGCCCTCAATCTTTCCCAGCATCAAGGTCTTTTCAAATGAGTCAGCTCTTTGCATCAGGTGGCCAAACTATTGGAGTTTCAGCTTCAACATCAGTCCTTCCAATGAACACCCAGGACTGATATCCCCCAGGAGGGACTGGTTGGATCTCCTTGCAGTCCAAGGGACTCTCAAGAGTCTTCTCCAACACCACAGTTCAAAAGTGTCAATGCTTCTGCCCTCAGCTTTCTTTACAGTCCAACTCTCACATCCATACATGACTACTGGAAAAACCATAGCCTTGACTAGACAGACTTTTGTTGGCAAAGTAATGTCTCTGCTTTTTTTTTTTTAATATATTTATTTTTGGTTTTCAGTAGTTTGACCCTGATATTCTAACTAGCTGTGGTTTTCACTGTATTTATCCTGATGAGGTTTGCTGAGTTTACTGGATCTGCAAGTTAATATTTTCCACCAAATTTGGGAAATTTTCAACTATTATTCATGAAATATTTTTCCTATCCAATCCTCTCTCATCTCCTATTCTGGGATGCCAAGTACATTGTCTCATAGGTTTTTGAAATGCTTCAATGTCTCTGCTTTTTAATATGCTATCTAGGTTGGTCATAACTTTCCTTCCAAGGAGTAAGCATCTTTTAATTTCATGGCTGCAATCACCATCTGCAGTGATTTTGGAGCCCAGAAAAATAAAATCTGACACTGTTTCCACTGTTTCCCCATCTATTTCCCATGAAGTGATGGGACCAGATGCCATGATCTTAGTTTTCTGAATGTTGAGCTTTAAGCCAATTTTTTCACTCTCCTCTTTCACTTTCATCAAGAGGCTCTTTAGTTCTTCTTCACTTTCTGCCATAAGGGTGGTGTCATCTGCATATCTGAGGTGATTGATATTTCTCCTGGCTATCTTGATTCCAGTTTGTGCTTCTTTTAGCCCAGCATTTCTCATGATGTATTGTGCATATAAGTTAAATAAGCAGGGTGACAATATACAGCCTTGATGGACTCCTTTCCCAATTTGGAACCAGTCTATTGTTCCATGTCCATTTCTAATTGTTGCTTCCTGACCTGCATACAGGTTTCTCAAGAGGCAGGTCAGGTGTTCTGGTATTCCCATCTCTTTCAGAATTTTCCACAGTTTATTATGATCCACACAGTCAAAGGCTTTGGCATAGTCAATAAAGCAGAAATAGATGTTTTTCTGGAATTCTCTTGCTTTTTTGATAATCCAGGGGATGTTGGCAATTTGATCTCTGGTTCCTCTGCAGCCATGAAATTAAAAGATGCTTACTCCTTGAAAGAAAAGCTATGACCAACCTAGACAGCATATTAAAAAGCAGAGACATTACTTTGCCAACAATGGTTCGTCTAGTCAAAGTAGACTAGTAGTCTTACGTGGATGTGAAAGTCATGTATGGATATAAAAAAAGCTGAGGGTCAAAGAATTGATGCTTTTAAACTGTGGTGTTGGAGAAGACTCTTGAGAGTGTCTTGGACTGCAAGGAGATCCAACCAGTTCATCCTAAAGGAAATCAGTCCTGAATATTCATTGGAAGGACTGATGCTGAAGCTGAAACTCCATTATTTGGCCACCTGATGTGAAGAGCTGACTCATTTGAAAAGTCCCTGATGCTGGGAAAGATTGAAGTTGGGAGCAGAAGGGGATGACAGAGGATGAAATGGTTGGATGGCATCACCAAGTCAATGGACCTGAGTTTGGGGTAGGCTCCAGGAGTTGGTGAGGTACAGGGAGGCCTGGCATGCTGCAGTCCATGGGGTCGCAAAGAGTTGGACACAACTGAACAACTGTACTGAACTGAACTGAAATATGATATAGAAAGAAAAGATCTAAAAAAAAAAAAGAAAAGATCTTTATTTACCTTATAAAAATATGTATGTATGCAATGTATAATGCGTTGCTGCTGCTGCTGCTAAGTCACTTCAGTCGTGTCCAACTCTGTGCGACCCCATAGATGGCAGCCCACCAGGCTCCCCTGTCCCTGGAATTCTCCAGGGAAGAACACTGGAGTGGGTTGCCATTTCCTTCTCCAATGCATGCAAGTGAAAAGTGAAAGTGAAGTCGCTCAGTCGTGTCCGACCCTCAGCGACCCATGGACTGCAGCCTACCAGGCTGTTTTAAATTAGTTCTCAGGGAAGTATCCTTGAGAAGGTATCATTTAAATAAAGGCTTGGTGATTTCCCTGGTGGTCCAGCTAAGAGTGCACGCTCTCAGTGCGTGGGGCCCAGGTTCGATACCTGATCAGGGAGCTAGATCAACATGCTGCAATTGGGACTAGTGCAGCCAAGTAAAAGAAATAAATAAAAATAAATAAAGGCTTAGAGGAGATGGAGTCAAGTTGTAAAGGTACCTGGGGTAGGGCTATTCAAGCCAAAAGAAAGAGCAAAGGAAGGAGAGCGTGACGAGTTTCAAGGGCTGCAAGGAAGCCAGCGTGGCTGAAGCATGGTGAGCAAGATGATAAGTAGACGCCAGAAAAGAAGATCTGTATACGTGTGTTAAGACCAGGGGGCGCCTTCCTTTGAAATCATTGCAAGAACTTGGGTGTTACTGTGAAAGAGTACTGCTCTGAATGGGAGCTGTTTTCTGAAGCCCCTCCACCTCTCTCAGTTCCCTCCTCTTACTGCTGGGGCAGGAGACCTGCAGACAAGACTTCCCAGAGTCCCTTGCCCGCTGGCATCTACTTAGGCTTTGCCCTGGAAAGTGCTGGCAGGACTGAAGAAGGGAGGCAGGAAGAGCCTTCCTGGTTTTTCTGGCTGAGCATCCTGGCAGCCATTCTAACATGGCAGCTGGCAATGCTGGCTCCGGCAGGTCCTTCCAGCCTGGTCTTCAGTGTCTCTGACTGCAGGCTCCATGTCATTCCATATTTCCTTGTTCCTCTAGCCTAAGGGTGATAGAGGTTTCCTTCAGTTACTCATCTTTGTCATCAATTTCTTATGTATTCCCTGTCTTTGAGATATCTGGAGTGGTTTCTGGTTTCCTGACTGGATGTCACCTGATCCAAATGTTTTGAGCAGAGGAAGGTCACCATCTGATTTATGTTTTAACAAGCCAGTCACATTGGGGCGAAAGTGGAAGTGGGAGGGCAGTTAGAAGACCACTGCGGTAAGCCCGGTGACAGCTAATGCTGGCCCGGGCCAGTCTGGTTCCAGTGGAAGTGGTTAAAGGGGTCAGATTGCAGATATATTTTGAAGGTAGAGCCAGAGGGTCTGCCTACTGTCCTTTGTACCCAGAAATGCTGCTTATGACCTACTATATGCAAATCATATCTAAGTTCTTTGCCTACTAGTGGAAATAAGTTTGCATAAAAATATCCACTTTCTGATTGTGTATTACGAGAATTGCCAGTGGATGGGGCTGTGTCAAGGGTAAGTTTAGGGCAAGGTTAGCCAACCAGGACTCCTAAGACTATAAGGAGAACTAGAAACAAATAAGAATGTTAGAAAATATCAGTGATGCTGTGGTCAAAATAAAAATAATGCTATATACTTTGAAAGCTCAAAACATTTTAAATGAATACTTGTTTTCAAAAGGCACACTATCTATCTGTTCACTTGTATTCCAGCAAAATCAGATTCCAGGAAGGTAAAGTCTAAACACTTATCTCCTTCTTATTTTGAGATCAAAAAAATATTATATATAATATAATATCACAGTGTATTTTTAGTCTTAAAAGGTTTTACATTTTCTATTTGGTTTCATAGACTTTTATGCATATTCTTTTTTAAAATAAAGAATTAATAAGTAGGGGATTTGAAGATGAAAATACACACAGTAGTTAATGAGATTATAACCTGGGGCATCTAATCAGCAGAGTGAATGAACTGGTTTTACATCTTGAGGAGCACACTGTGGCCTCCTCTGCTACTTCCTCTGCTGGAGGAAGGGGGACCCCCACTCCAGGGCCCAAGAGTGGGCTCTTGTCCAATACTCAGAAATGAGTTGTACAGGGAGACACACAGGCTGACAAAGCAAGAGGCTTTATTGGGAAGGGGTGCCCAGACACAGAGCAGTAGGGTAAGGGAACCCAGGAGGACTGCTCTGCCACATGACTCACAGTCTCAGGTTTTATGGTAACTGGATTAGTTTCCAGGTTGTCTCTGGCCAATCACTCTGACTCAGGGTCCTTCCTGGTGAAACCGATTGGTGTCATTTCAGGGGGCTCCAAAGAGCTCCCATGCTACAATCCTTTTTGTCTCAGTGCAGAGAAGAATTCAGCAAGAGCAAAGCGGTAAATAAGTAGTGGTTTATTATTAATAGAATAGGACGCCTGTGAGATTTACAAGAGGAATGCTGTGCCCTAAGAACTTGGAGGGCAACAGGGTTTTTTGGGGGGTGGTGGTAGGCTACAGTTTTATAATGAAAGGAAAAGTGGAAGAGAGTTTTGTTGTCCCTGTGTGGTCAAACTACATCCACAAATTATTGTTTTTTATGGGTGCAGAGAGCATGTCCTGCATCAGGAGTCATTTACTTACTGAGCGCACTGGGCAGGATGTGGGTCTCGTATCACCACTGTTTTATTGTTTGGGAGCATGTCCCGTGCTTCTGTTGCATGGTTTTGTTATTATGCAAACCTGCTTTCTGCAGTAATCATTAGCTTACAGGGGTCTCCCATGTTTTTCTACTTACAGTCCCCTTGTGGGATTAGCTATCTAGTCATCTGTTTGGTCCCTTCGTTCTATCCCTATCATTGGCGGCACACACATCACTCAGCCAAGATGGATTCCAGCAAGGAGGATTCTGGGAGGTGGATAGGACATATGGATTGGTGCCTCTTCTCTCCTTTTGATCTTTCCTGAATTCTTCCCACTGGTGGTAGTTTGTTAGTTCCATCTTCCTTACCAGGACCTCCTGTTGTAAGATAACTCATGCAAGTGGTTACTATCAGGCTTGGCCAGGGTGAGTGGTTTCAGTCAGTAGTTCCCCTAACACCTCTGGTAATTCACAGTTCCTCTGCTTGGCCAGGTCAGCTGGGCCAGTGTGGGGATGTATTGCAAAGCTTACTTATTTATTTTAATAAGTATGTATCAGCTGTACTGTGTGCAAGGCACTACCTAAGCACTCTGCACTTAAGAACACCTTGAATTGTCCTAAGAATGGAATTAATTCAGTGTAGGGATCACCTCTTAGTCTCAATGCTGCAAACTTGGCCTCTGTGCACTGGCGCCATATGGAATCTTGGAGACAAAGTTTTTGGTGATGTATAAAAGAATAGCTTTACTGCTTTGCCAGGCAAAGGGAGGCACAGCAGGCTTGAGCCTCTAAAACTATGTGTCCTAGCCTGGGAAGATTTGATGAGAAGTTTTATAGAAATGTTTCAAGGGCAGTGTTGCTGTAAGGATGAGTGTGTGCAGGGCCTGCATCCCTTTAATCTGTCCTCAAGTGGTCTTTTTATGACCTTTTCTGGTTCCTTTCATTTGGCCTCAGGTGGTCCACCCTAAAGGAAATCAGCCCTGAATATTCATTGGAAGTTCAGCTGAATCTGAAACTCCATTACTTTGGCCACCTAATGTAAAGAGCTGACTCATTTGAAAAGACCCTGATGTCGGAAAAGATTGAAGGCAGGAGGAGGAGGGGACGACAGAGGATGAGATGGTTGGATGGCATCACCGACTCAGTGGACGTAAGTTTGAGTAACCTCTGGGAGTTGGTGATGGACAGGGAGGCCTGGTGTGCTGCAGTCCATGGGGTCGCAGAGTCGGACATGACTGAACGACTGAATTGGACTGAACTGGTCTCCTTATGAGCTTATTGAGGTTATCAAAGTGTGACCTTCTCTCTGGAACACCTTCTATTTGGGAGTTTTAGTTCTGCAGAAGATCTTAAAGATACTGCTATGTGTGCCCTTGAGGCAGGACCAGGATCCTGTCCCCAGCCTGCACTATTGTTTCTTGACTGCTCCTCTATGGGCTCTGCATCCCCTCCCTTCCCTGATTAGTAACTGCTGGAATCTGTTACCTTTGGGATTCAGGGAAGGTCACGGAGACCATTCCCTCCAACAAGAAACCAGAGACACAGAAAGGCTTCCTTGCCCAGGAGCCCCTCAGGATTCTACTCTGCTTCAATCCCACACATGGTTCTCCTTTCCACATCCATCCAGACTATAAACATATAGGCCCTTTCTGTGATCCTCACAAATATCTTTCCTTACTAGGCCTTTGTGAAAGGAACAAACCATGAAAAAGGGGGCTGGTATTGTATTATAGTAATGAGACAACCTAAATGAGCAAGACTGATTTTGCTGACTGTGCCAGTCACTTACAACCCCACTTCTGATTCCTCCTTTCTTTTCTAGTTCACTCTCTGCTTTTACTAATCTGTTGGGTAGAATAACACCTTCATGGCCCTTTTTCCCACACATAACTTAGCCTCAAGGCCTATCTGCTTCTTCACACACCAAGATTGGCAGAGGCCATGGGTTTTCTTTCACAAACCCCACCCTTCTTGAAAGACCCTGTGGTCTGAAATGGCTTATCTTCCCCTCCCTTCCTGTTCAGGGGATTCTGTGGGGTTGGGAGGGCAGAATCCATATGGCTGAAACATTTGCACCTAGAACAATTCTACTTTTTTCTGTTTTTCATTCTGGCTTCCTTTTCCCCCCACCCCCCCTCCCTTCCAGGTAAGATTTCTTTTGGAGAGAATGGAGAATGTTGCATATTTAAAATATTTTTTGAAATCCACATAATTTACCTTTCCAAAGACATCGATTAAGCTTATATATACAGGAAAGATGATGATCTTCTTACTCTAAGTCTTCTGAAAACATGAATCACAGTTGTAAAATATTCATTTCAACCTGCACCAGTGACATTTATAAAAAATGTCTGCAGTTCACTAGAGTTTAATCTGAGTGAATTTTATGATAAAGGTAAATTTGAAAGAAATATTTGCAGTTGTTTTTATCACCTGTCCTCATTAGTTGCATCTCCTCATTTTCTAATTACACGAAGTAATTATAGAGAGTTCATGTTCCTGCAATTATGTGAAAAAGAAATGGAGTTATGTCAGTGTCAGATTGTGTCATTTAATTACTGTCTGTGCTAAAGCACGTGTACAGTCCAGAGAAGAAACGACCAGGAGCCATAACACAGTAGAACTTCCTTATTGCTTGGGGGTCTGTGGGGGAGTGGGGGAAGAGATAGGAGGTAGGAAAGGGGCAGTTAAGTAAGGCCTTGACCAAACTAGGGGCTTCTCTAGTGGCTTACACAGTAAAGAATCTGCCTGCAGTGCAGGAGACCCAGGTTTGATCCAGTCAACATTTAATTCTCTTTTTAAACAAAATTTATTTATTTTTATTGAAGGATAATTGCTTTACAGAATTTTGCTGTTTTCTGTCAAACCTCAACATGAACCAGCCATAGGTATATATATATCCCCTCCCTTTGGAAACTCCCTCCCATCTCCCTCTCCATCGCACCCCTCTAGGTTGATGCAGAGCTCCTCTTTGAGTTTCCTGAGCCATACAGCAAATTCCCCTTGGCCATGTATTTTACATATGGTAATGTAAGCTTCCATGTTACTCTTTCCATACATCTCGCCCTCTCCTACCCTCTTCCCATGTCTGTAAGTCTATTCTCTATGTGTGATTCTCCAATGCTGCCCTGTAAATAAGTTCTTCAGTACCATTTTTCTAGATTCTGTATATGTGCTTTAGAATACAATATTTATCTTTCTCTTTCTGACTCACTTCACTCTGTATAATAGGCTCTAGGTTCATCCACCTCATCAGAACTGACTCAAATGCGTTACTTTTTATGGCTGAGTAATATTCCATATGTACCACCTTCTTTATCCATTCATCTGTAGATGGACATCTAGGTTGCTTCCATGTTCTAGCTTTTGTAAATAGTGCTGCAATGAACAATGGGATACATATGTTTCTTTCAATTTTGGTTTCCTCAGGGTATATGCCTAGGAGTGGGATTATTGGGTCATATGGTGGTTTTAGTCTTAGCTTTAAGGAATCTCTATACCGTCTCCATAGTGGCTGTATCAATTTACATTCCCACCAACAGTGCAAGAGTGTTCCTTTTTCTCCACACCCTCTCCAGAATTTATTGTTTGTAGACTTTTTGATGAGGGCCATTCCGACTGGTGTGAACTGATATCTGATTACAGTTTTGATTTGCATTTCACTAGTAATGAGCGATGCTGAGCATCTTTTCATGTGTTAACCATCTGTATGTCTTCTTTGGAGAAATGTCTGTTTAGGTCTTTTTCCTACTTTTTGATTGGGTTATTTGTTTTTCTGGTATTGAGTTGTATGAGCTGCTTGTATATTTTGGAAATTAATCCTTCGTCAGTTGTTTCATTTGCTAGTATTTTCTACCATTCTGAGGGTTGTCTTTTCACCTTGCTTATAGTTTCCAAAATCACAGCAGATGGTGATTGCAGCCATGAAATTAAGAGACGCTTACTCCTTGGAAGGAAAGTTATGACCATCCTAGATAGCATATTCAAAAGCAGAGACATTACTTTGTCAACAAAGGTCCGTCTAGTCAAGGCTATGGTTTTTCCAGTAGTCATGTATGTATGTGAGAGTTGGACTATAAAGAGGGCTGAGCACCGAAGAATTAATGCTTTTGAACTGTGGTATTGAGAAGACTCTTGAGAGTCCCTTGGACTGCAAGGAGATCCAACCAGTCCATTCTGAAGGAGATTGGCCCTGGGCTTTCTTTGGAAGGAATGATGCTAAAGCTGAAACTCCAGTACTTTGGCCACCTCATGCGAAGAGTTGACTCATTGGAAAAGACCCTTATGCTGGGAGGGATTGGGGGCAAGAGGAGAAGGGGGCGACAGAGGATGAGATGGCTGGATGGCATCACTGACTCGATGGACGTGAGTCTTAGTGAACTCTGGGAGTTGGTGATGGACAGGGAGGCCTGGCGTGCTGCGATTCATGGGGTCACAAAGAGTCAGACACGACTGAGCGACTGATCTGATCTGATCTGATTGTTTCTTTCATTTCTTTTTCATTTATTTCTGCTTGGATATTTATGATTTCTTTCCTTTTAATAATTTTTTTTTTGTTCTTCTTTTTCCGGTTGTTTTAGGTGTAAAGTTAGGTTGTCTATTCAATGTTTTTCTTGTTTCTTTAGGTAGGATTGTATTGCTATAAACTTCCCTCTTAGAACTGCTTTTGCTGCATCTCATAGGTTTTGAGTTGTCCTGTTTTTGTTGTCATTTGTTTCTAGAAATTTTTTGATTTCCCTTTTGATTTCTTCAGTAACCTGTTGGTTATTTAGAAACGTGTTGTTTAATCTCCATGTGTTGTGTTTCTTACACTTTTTTCTTGTAATTGATATCTAGTCTCATAGCATTGTGGTCAGAGAAGATGCTTGATATGATTTCAATTTCTTAAATTTACTGAGGTTTGATTTGTGACCCAAGATGTGATCTATCCTGGAGAATATTCCATGTGCCCTTGAGAAGAAGGTGTATTTTTCTGCATTTGGATGGAATGTCCTGAAGATATCAGTGAGATCCATCTCATCTAATGTATCATTTCAGACTTGCGCTTCCTTATTAATTTTCTGTTTTGATGATCTGTCCATTGTTGTCAGTGGGGTGTTAAAATCTCCTACTATTATTGTGTTATTGTCTGTTATGTCTTCCTCTTTGATTGCTCCTATGATCAATTATTCAGTGTCCTTCCTTATCTCTTGTAATCTTCTTTATTTTTAAGGTCTATTTTGTCTGATATGAGGATTGCTACTCCAGCTTCCTTTTGCTTCCCATTTGCATCACTTAATGGGAAATAGATGGGGAAACAGTAGAAACAGTGTCAGGCTTTATTTTTTTGGGCTCCAAAATCACTGCAGATGGTGACTGCAGCCATGAAATTAAAAGACGCTTACTCCTTGGAAGGAAAGTTATGACCAACCTAGACAGCAAAGATATCAAAAGCAGAGATATTTCTTTGCCAATAAAGATCTGTCTAGTCAAGGCTATGGTTTTTCCAGTGGTCATGTATGGGTGCGAGAGTTGGACTATGAAGAAAGCTGAGCACCGAAGAATTAATGCTTTTGAACTGTGGTGTTGGAGAAGACTCTTGAGAGTCCCTTGGACTGCAAGG
The DNA here is from genome assembly GCF_027580195.1 of Bos mutus. Lineage (NCBI taxonomy): Eukaryota > Metazoa > Chordata > Mammalia > Artiodactyla > Bovidae > Bos > Bos mutus. The sequence continues at coordinate 96,765,432 of NC_091623.1, read as the reverse complement.
AGATCCAACCAGTCCATCCTAAAGGAGGTCAGTCCTGGGTGTTCATTGGAAGGACTGATGCTGAAGCTGAAACTCCAGTACTTTGGTCACCTGATGTGAAGAACTGACTCATTGGAAAAGACCCTGATGCTGGGAGGGATTGGGGGCAGGAGGAGAAGGGGACGACAGAGGATGAGATGGTTGGATGGCATCACCGACTCGATGGACATGAGTTTGAGTGAACTCCGGGAGTTGGTGATGAACAGGGAGGCCTGGTGTGCTGTGATTAATGGGGTCTCAAAGCGTCAGACACGACTGAGTGAATGAACTGAACTGAACTGAACTGTACTGCATGGAATATATTTTTCCATCCTCTCAGTTTCAGTCTATATGTATCTTGAGGTCTGAAGTGATTTCCTTGTAGACAGCATATATATGGGTCTTCTTTTTTATCCATTCAGCCAGTCTGTGTCTTTTGGTTGGAGCATTTAATCCATTTACATTTAAAATAATTATTGATATAGATGTTCCTATTGCCCTTTTCTAATAGTTTGGGGTTGATTTTGTAGATCTTTCTTCTTCTGTTGTATTTCTTGACTATATAAGTCCCTTCAATATTTGTTGTAAAGCTGGTTTGGTGGTACTGACTTCTCTTAACTTTTGCTTTTCTGAAAAGTTTTTTATTTCTACATCAATTTTGAATGATATCGTTGTTGGGTACAGTAATCTTGGTTAGAGATTTTTCCCTTTCAGTACTTTAAATATATCCTGCCAGTTCCTTCTGGCCTACAGAGTTTCTGCTGAAAGATCGGCCATTAATCATATGGGGTTTCCCTTGTATGTTACTTTTTGCTTCTCCCTTGCTGATTTTAATATTCTTTCTTTGTGTTTAGTTTTTGTTAATTTGATTAGTATGTGTCTATAGGACACCAAGTGTCCCATCTTGTGTGGGACACTTTGTTCCTTTTGGAGTTGATCAACTATTTCCTTTCCCATATTGGGGAAATTTTCAACTATAATCTCTTCAAAGTTTTTTTCATAGCCTTTCTTTTTCTCTTATTCTTCTGGGACCCCTATAGTTCAAATGTTGGTGCATTTGATATGGTCCCAGATTTCTCTGAGACTGTCCTCAGCTCTTCATTCTTTTTACTTTATTCTGCTCTTTAGAAATTATTTCCACCATTTTATCTTCCAGCTCACTGATTCATTCTTCTGCTTCAGATATTCTGCTACTGATTGCTTCTAGAGTATTTTTAATTTCAGCAATTGTGTTGTTTGTCTCTGTATGTTTATTCTTTAATTCTTTTAGGTCTTTTTAAATTGATTCTTGCATTTCTCCATTTTGTTTTCAAGGTTTTTGATGATGTTTACTATCATTATTCTGAATTATTTTTCAGGTAATTTGCCTATTTCTTCTTCATTTATTTGGACTCTGTGTTTCTGGTTTGTTCTTTCATTTGTGCAGTATTTCTCTGCCTTTTCATAATTTTTTTTTTTAAGTTATTGTGTTTGAGGTCTCCTTTTCCCAGGCTTCAAGGAAAGTTGAATTCTTTCCTTGAAGAAGGTGGAATTCTTTCTTCCTTTTGGTTTCTGCCCTCCTAAGATTGGCCCTAAGGTTTGTGTGAGCTTCGTATAGGGTGATATTTGTGCTGAGTTTTGTTTGTATGTTTTCCCTCTGATGAGCAAGGCTGAGTGAGGTGGTAACCCTGTCAGCTGATGATTGGGTTTGTATTTTTGTTTTGTTTGTTGTTTAGAGGCGTCCTGCACAGGGTGCTATGGGTGGTTGGGTGATGCTGGGTCTTGTATTCAAGTGGTTTCCTTTGTGTGAGTTCACACTATTTGATACTCCTTAGGGTTAGTTCTCTGGTAGTCTAGGGTCTTGGAGTCAGTGTTCCCACTCCAAAGGCTCAGGGCTTGATCTATAGTGCTTGGAAGGCTTCCTCCATTTCTCCATGTCCAACATAGTGGCATCTTGCAGGCAGTAGTTGAGCATCTTCCCCAGAAAGCGAGTGGTGCCCCCTTCCACCAGGTGGCATCACCTTCTCATCCCAGTCTGGTTCTGGCTCCTTGTCCCGCTTCCTGGGTCACTGGGTCTCCCCAGCCACCCCTGTCTGGCGCACCGCTGCCCAGGCTCCCTGTGCCCACATGTATGGCCACTGAGCAGAGGCTGTTCAGAGGGCACCTGGGCTCCATGTACTGGGGTGGCTCCCCCAGTGGGCCTGCCACGCTCCCCTTCCCTCCCACGTTCCCCTTCTCTCCCATGCCGCCACAGCTCTCCGACTTGTCCGCCTGCTCTCTCTGCTGCCTGGTCAGTCAATGTTTATCTCTTTTAACATTACAGGATTCCTCTTTGTGAAATTTTCTTAGTGTCATTTTTGTCCAACTCCTGTCCTTGTTTCCTTATTAATGATTAATTCTCAGAAGACTGTGGCCATTAATTTACACTAGGATGTGAATACCTAGTAGATTATTGACCATGCCTGCTTTCTAGGGTTATGCTATGCCTCCTATAGGGCAGGCCATGTGCAAGACACAAGCAGCCAGAAGATGAAACAGACATAGTCCCTTCTTTCAGGGACATTATCGTCTCACAGGGCACCAGATATTTAAATAAATATTTGCAAAATAAAGTTAAAGGTGCTATAGGAGAGGAAGAAGCGGAAGAGTGTCTAACTCTCATGGAAATGTGGGTATCTTTCTTTGAGCTATGGGATCCTTAAGAGCAGGAAGTGTACCTCATTTATTACTAAGTCCCCAGCCTCTCCTACAGCACCTGGTGCATAGAAAGTGTTCAAGAAATGTCTGCTGATTTGGTGTTTGCAGAGACATGACTGTGGGATGCACACACATGGCCCTTGGTATATTGTCGTGTGGGCCAGTGCTTTGGGAAATTTCACATGTAGACAGCTTCTAAAATAGCTCCCAGTGACCCCCACATAGGTACTCATCCTATGCAGTCATTCTCTGAGTGTGAACTGGACTTAGTGACTTGCTTCCAACAGTAGGCTGTGGCAAAAATGATGGGATGCCATCTCTGAGAACACATTATAACAGATGAACTGGGGGATGAATGAATGAGTGGAAATATGGATAAATGGATCAACATGTGATAAAGCAATACAGCAAAATGTAAATTCTAGAGTCTAGGTGGTTTAAGAATTATTCCTTCTATAATTCTTTCAACTTTTCTGTACATTAGAAATTTTTCATAATAAAATGTTGGGAGGAAATGCCAAAAACAAAAAACAAAGCAAAAGGAAAAAAGACTATGACTTTATTTTTGGCTTTTCTTGCTTCTTCACCTGATGAAGCCAGCTGCCATGCCGTGAGCTGCCTTATGGAGAGATCACATAGCCAGGAACAGCCAGGAGAGTGTGTCTCCTGGCCAACAGCCCAGGAGGAATGGAGGCCCTCAGTCCAACAGCCTGTTAGGAACTAAATCCTGCTGACAAACACATGTGTGAGTTTGGAAGGGTCTCCTTCCCTCCGTGAATTTGAGGCTCAACCACAACCGACATTTTAATTGCAGCCTTGTGAGCCACCTGGAGCCAAGCCATTCGGCTAAGCCCTGCTCGGATCCCTGCCTGTGGGATGATAAATGTTGAGAAAATAGATGTTGTTTTGAGCCAGTAATTTTGGGAACCATTTGTTACATAGGGATAGATAATTATCACAAGATAATACTACCTTCCAGAGAAGGCGATGGCACCCTACTCTTGCCTGGCAAATGCCATGAATGGAGGAGCCTGGTAAGCTGCAGTCCATGGGGTCTTGAAGAGTCAGACACGACTGAGCGACTTCCCTTTCACTTTTCACTTTCATGCATTGGAGAAGGAAATGGCAACCGACTCCAGTGATCTTGCCTGGAGAATCCCAGGGACAGGGAGCCTGGTGGGCTGCCGTCTATGGGGTCGCACAGAGTCGGACATGACTGAAGTGACTTGGTGGCAGCAGTAGCAATACTACCTTCTCTCTAGGTCTTTATTGACAGAGCATTTTGTTTTGTTTCCTTTTCTTTTCTTTTTTTTGTGACAGATTTTCCTATGGGGAGGAATACTCAGAACGATTTGTTCTTTGTTTAAAACTGAATTTATTAAGTTTATGAATCTAATACCCCAAATTGAAAATCAGTTTTTCTTGGGGCTTTTAAACATTGATTACAGATTTATTAAGCATATCGTATTAAACAGTTTAAACTAACTGCAATTATATATTTAGAATGGCTGATCCTTTTAAACACTTCAAAACCTTAATTTATAAACATATAAAACAAAGACTATAGAGCTTACAGTTTCATATAAATTTACTCTAAAGCATCAATATCAAGGATTTAATGCCTCTCTATTTCTCTTCTTATTTTTCTATGTTAGTTTTTATATAGCCTCAGAGTTTCAGCATTATTATTTTTATTCCTTTCCTTGGGTCACAGAATTCTTAGCAGATCCTGAAGAAAAAATAAACTTATCAGAACAGCCTAGATTGCAGAACTTGGTTTATTGACTGATTAATTCTTGGTCATACTTGTTTGTTTCTCTCAAGGTGATTCTAACCCAAATCACCTTTCTATGGTAAGCTTTTCTATAGTTAAATTACATCTGTTAAGGTCAGTGAGACTATTTCAGGCTTTATCTTATGCCTGGGGTTTTAATTTTGCAACCTAGTATCTATCTCTGATTTAAAAAAAAAAAAGATTGCTTGGCCATTGTTATAAAACCTATTATCTTGTCATAATCAAATATTGATTTTGTCTCTTAGCATTAAAAAGTTACATCTCCCTTATTAGTATTGAGATTTAATCTCCTAGGAGTTGCGAGATTAAGTCTATGTAGCGTTCCTCTGTAGGTCATCTGGCAAATGCTGTGGACCCCTCTTTCTGGTTGGTTATTTGGGATGCCCACCTAAGTTGAACAGTCCTTCCTGTTCTTGGCATCTACTTTTTCTGGGGCTATATAGCTTACACTGCTGCTGCTGCTACTGCTGCTGCTGCTAAGTTGCTTGTCGTGTCCGACTCTGTGCGACCTCATAGACGGCAGCCCACCAGGCTCCCCCGTCCCTGGGATTCTCCAGGCAAGAACACTGGAGTGGGTTGCCATTTCCTTCTCCAATGCATGAAAGTGAAAAGTGAAAGTGAAGTCGCTCAGTCGTGTCCAACTCTTTAGCTTACACTGGCAAGTGTTTATTCTTAATAGATAAGGTAGGCATATGACTGTGCTTTTAAACATACCATATTCATATAAGAAATACTAGAAGAAATATCAAACCCTCCTAATTATTAAAATCAATAAAAAATAAATATGATCTATTACAGTCACCACTTTCTATTACAGTAATCTTTTGGTCAAGCTTCATATTAACTCTTCTGAGTCATTTTGAATTCATAGTATTTCACAAAACTCATCTTGTCCTATAAACCATGGTGACGATGATGGTGATGATAATGCAAGAGATCTATCTTTTTAAAACAGGCAAGAGTAAACTGTAGTGTTTAGAGATGAACATTTGGGTGATAAAACAAATGAGATACCCCAAGAAAGGCATTATTATAAAAATGAAGATATGCAGAAGGGGAAAGAGGTGTAATAAGAATGAGGCTCAAGGATGGAGCTTATGGAACAAATGCCTAAGTTCTATTTTTTTACCTGGGCATACATTTGATGTGTGTGTGTGTATGTGTTTTCTGCTCTATTTGTATAATAAGAGTTTTATTTGAAAAGCTCACCATACGGTCTTTGAAGCACTCTTCATATTGACTCCTTTATCCTTTATGTATTGCCCCTGATAGTCTTGAAAACTGTCTTGCTTTTTTAGCAATGATTGGATGTTGGAGAGATGTTCTGAAATCTTTTTTCCATCATAAATCAGGAAATTAGCTACCTTCTAAAGGATTCTGGTGTTTTTTTTTTTTTAACAGAAAATAATTTTAAAGACCAGGAGCTGTGTCCTGGGTATGTATTAATACAGGTGAATGTGTGATGAACAAGAGTGAATTGGTTGGTACTGGGTCACTGAGAGCTGAAAACAAATTTATTAAGGTTATTATTTCGCACTGATATTTCCAATTTAACTTACGATATTGCTATTCCATACTTTTCTTGTCTTATATAAGGTTTCATCAGCTACAAGCCTTTCTCCTGAATTGACAATCTTTTTGATCTGATGAAGCTCCTAGATGGAGCCAAGACATGCTTCATATCACATTCTGCTCTTCAGTACAATAATTCCAAAACTTCTGTCAGTCATAGAATTCATAACTTTTTTTCTACAGATTTGCCAAATTCATAATTTTGTACCATTTATATTAATGTTTTCTTAGTATTTTTGTTTGATGAACATTAAAGTGAAACCCTTAAAAGAATGATATTCATATTAAACAATAACATCTGTGGTATTATAGGGTTTCATTAACAGGCTATATATTTTTCCAGTATCCATTAAGATGGATATGAGTGTTAGAATTTTAGGGGACTCAATAAATGTCATCTTCCTCACTTGAGGCAGATGAGAGTCAGGCAAATGGAGCTCAAAATATGAGGTTAAGGACTAATATAGGCTGCACCGGGGGCTGTTACTTAGTGAAAGAAAGTGAAAATCATTCAGTTGTGTCCAGCTCTGCAACCCCATGGACTGCAGCCTACCAGGCTCTTCTCTCCATGGAATTTTCCAGGCAAGAGTACTGGAGTGGGTTGCCATTTCCTTCTCCAGGGGACCTTTCCAACACAGGGATGGAACCCTGGTCTCCCGCATTGTAGGCAGACACTTTTACCGTCTGAGCCACCAGAGTTGCTTAGGTGCTGGGCAATTATGGGCTCCCTAAGAGTAAACCCCAGGCTTGAACAAACACGTCTGCCGACAGGCCTGCCCTGCAGCATGGCCTATTTCCCCTCACAGCCAAGGACAGCACAGAAGTTGTTCTCCCTGAAGGGGGCAAATTCAGAAAGGTAGGGAGAGACTTCCCTGATGGCCCAGTGATAAAGTATCTGCCTTGCAATGTAGAGAACACGGGTTTGATCCCTGGTCAGGGAACTAAAATCACACATGCCAGGGAGTAAGGAAGCCCACGCGCTGTAACTACTGAGCTGGTGCACCACAGCTAGAGTCTGTGTGTTCCAATGAGAAATCTCCCACGACGCAACGACAATCCTGCATGCCACAGCTAAGATTAGACACAGACATATAAGTAAATAAACAAAAAAGAGAGAGAGAGAAAGCGTAGGGAGAGAAAGACTGAGCTACCATACTTGGTTTTTTTCTCTGAACTCACTAATGGGGGAGGAATGAGGAAGGGAGTAGAGAGGGGCCAGGAGTATTAAGCTAATAGATAGTTCTTCCTTTCTTTTTTTAAATTTGGTTTCAGCACATGGCATGTGGGATCCTAGTTCGCGAACCAGGTCTTGAACCTGCACCCACTGCACTGGAAGCATGAAGACTTAACCACTCGACCACCAGGGAAATCCCAGCTAATAGACATTTCTGTAAATCAAGCACGGAGTCAGGGGAAGTAACTACTAAGCATACATGTTTGTCCGTTTATTGAGTTAAAGCCTCTAAATGCAACTTTGGGAAAATGCTGCTGTAGTGAACAGTGTTATGATGAAGTGCCTATGAAGTTCACCTTGTTCAATATTGCTTGGGTACCTTCCCTGCCTCTCAATTTATTTGTTATATTTGGAGGAACACATTTAATCTAGAAGAGTCTGACTGAATCCAAATCAGAGTGAGTCATACTGACAATGTAGCACGTATGCCATCTGGGCCATTTTTCAGACACTTGTGTTAAACTATCATTATGAAGTCATAATCAAAAGGTCCCAGCCCTTCTTATGCCACTGGGTGTTATTTTGACTTCGCTATTCACAAAATGACTATACTATGGCCAAGTCTTCTGAGCTTTCATTCTTTATTTCCTTAATTGAGTCAGGGACACTTATCCCATTCAAACATTTTGATATACTAGCTTCATATGATCAGCCTCCATAGATTGTCAGCTCTTAAAGGAAAATGTAGAGACACTCTGGCTCCCCCTTCTTTTATAGAGATGAGAAGTGAAGGTCTGCAAAGGCAAAGAACTTGTCCAAGGTCACACCCTACTTAACGGATTTAGCCCCAGATTTCTGGGTCTCCTAATCCTCAGCTCATTAACTTTTTAATGCACTCCTGGGCCTTTTAAAGTCAAAATGACAAAGCAATCAGTCTTGGCAGGGAAAAATTATTTCCTAACATTTCGTATCTTGTACACCCGTGGCAGATTCATGTTGATGTATGGCAAAACCAATACAATATTGTAAAGTAATTAGCCTGTAATTAAAATAAATAAATTTAAATTAAAAAAGAGAGAGAAAGTACAGGGAAAAAAATATATATATATTTTGAGGAAATTCTCCAGTGGTCTAGTAGTTAAGACATGGTGCTTCCACTGAAGGGGGGATGGGTTTAATCCCTAGTTGAGGAACTAAATTCCTATATATATAATCTCCCCATTGTTTTCTGTATTCCATACCACTGCTATACTCCAATCAACATTGGCTCCTACTTGGATCACTTCAGTAACCTTAAGTCTTTCCTATTTTAGCCTCCAATTCGGTTTCTTCCCTTCACATGAGTTGTTCATTGGAATGCTTTATCTTTTTTTTTTTTTTTTTTTTATCACCACCTTCCTTATACTCATTGCGTTTCTGTTGCAAAAGACAGAAAAACACAATTCAAGTGGTGGATTTAACTCAGTGTGGGATAAGTTATGCTACAATGAAGAACAGCTTCATGATGTCAGTGCTTTCATTTCTTCATCTTGGTTGATGGGAGCTCTGCTCTCAGTCCAGTTCAGTCAGGATCTTGGGTTGACAAGAGTCTCTACCATTTGTAACGTATCTGACTGCCATGGCCAGGGAAGATAACATTGTGGGGTGTGTAACAGCTCTTAAAGACCTCTGCCTAGAAGTGAAATACATTAAGTCTGCTCACATTATACTGGCCAAATCAATATAAGGGAGTCTGACTTAAAGGAGTGAGGAAGTAGAGTCCCACCATATGTCCAGAAGAAACAGTACTAGGAAAAAAAAGACTAACACTAAAGCTACCACATATTTTTTTAGCCAGAAAGGAATGTGCAATGTTTCATATATCTCAACAATTCTTGGGTTATGGATATAGTCAGTGCTCAGTCACTTCAGTGGTGTCTGATTCTTTGTGACCCTATGGACTATAGCCCGCCAGGCTCCTCTGTCCATGGGATTTCCTGGGCAAGAATACTGGAGTGGGTCACCATTTCCTTCTCCAGGGAATCTTCCCAACTCAGGGATTGAACCTGCATCTCCTGCATTGGCTGGCAGATTCTTTACCACTAAACTACCAGGGAAGCCCAGGCACAGTCTAAACTGGAGCTTGAATAATGACAAGAAGATCTATTTCTTGATACAGAAATGGATCTCTCTGTTATACATCATTGCCCCTCCTTCAGTTTCAAGGTCATATCTTCACAATACTCAGTGCAATGGATAAAACGGCTTAAACCAAAGGCCCTAGATAGAGTCTTGTTGCTATAATTTCCCTCACAGAGGTCATTTTCCCATGCCTGATGCAATTGGATACATCACTGACCAGGGACATGAGATACACAGTCTAGGTCTTGGCCCCATCCTAGCCTTGAGGCGGGGCAGAAAAGTCTCCAAACTACCATTGCAGTGAGCATGGGAAGAATGTTCAATAGTCTCCAGAAAGACTTGGGTGATGGTTGTAGAAGAAGAATGTGAATTGATGCTAGGTAAGAAAGTTAAAAAGATATTTATTGCTCTTTTCTCTCAGGTCTCATATTTAATGTCACTTCCTCGGGAGGACTTTCTTTGGTATACCCAACTGAATTACTTACTCTTTTTATTATCTCCCAGGAGGCCCTTTCCTTTCAAGGAAGAATATGTAATTTTGTATTTATTTGTGTGATAATTTGTTCAATGTCTGTTTCCCTTCCTAGAAGGCAAGCTCCTTGAGGGCAGTAACTACAACTGAGCCTTGAACAAAGTGGGGGTTTGGGGTGCCCACCCCACACATTCAAAAATCTGTGTACTGCTATCTCTGCCTAAAAAATAAAGGAATTGATAGATAACTCATCAAAGGGGAGGAAACTGAAACAGTTTGGGCAGAATCAGAACCCAAAATTTAATTTTTTTGAGTCCATATATTGTGATCTCTAAATGAACACAAGCTTTCCACCACACTCAGTTGATTTAAAGATCAGTAAAATGAAAACAGGTACTAATTTGTTGGAAAAAAAACAAACAAACCCTATATGTGGACCAATTCAATTCAAACCTGTGTTGTTCAAGGACCAACTGTATATCTATTTTGTTTATTGATATTTCCTCAGTGTCTGGAAAACTGCCTAGCATGCGGTGGCTCACCAAAATATTAATTGAAAGAAATAACAGCAAAGACTATGCAGTGGATATTTACAGATTTTAAGATAAAGAGATGGAACAGAATTTGGGAGGTTTTGGCTCAAAGATACTATGTCCTGGTATGTCTAGGTTAACAAGGAGATACAGTTTAGTAAGAAAGCACAGGTAACAGATTGGACTAGTGGCACGGATTATCAAATGTTTCTATAATAACCTTTGTATATGTGTGTGTTAAGTCACTCAGTCATGGTCAACTCTTTGCAACCCCATGGACTGTAGCGTGCCAGGCTCCTCATTCCATGGGATTTTCCAAGCAAGAATACTGGAGTGGGTTGCCATTTCCTTTACCAGGGGAATCTTCTTGACCCAGGGATCAAACCCAGGTCTCCTGTGTTGGTAGGCGGATTCTTTACTGCTGAGTCACCAGGAAAGCCTATAATGACTTTTTCAGTTCAGTTCAGTCGTTCGGTCGTGTCTGACTCTTTGCGACCCCATGAACCACAGCATGCCAGGCCTCCCTGTCCATCACCAACACCTGGAGTTTACCCAAACTCATGTCCGTTGAGTCGGTGACGCCATCCAACCATCTCATCCTCTGTCATCCCCTTCTCCTCCTGCCCTCAATCTTTCCTAGCATCAGGGTCTTTTCCAATGAGTTAGCTCTTCGCAACAGGTGGCCAAAGTATTGGAGTTTCAGCTTCAACATCAGTCCTTCCAATGAACACCCAGGACTGATCTCCTTTAGGATGGACTGGTTGGATCTCCTTCAGTCCAAGGGACTCTCAAGAGTCTTCTCCAACACCACAGTTCAAAAGCATCAGTTCTTCGGTACTCAGCTTTTCTTTATAGTCCAACTCTCACATCCATACATGACTACTGGAAAAACCATAGCCTTGACTAAATGGACCTTTGTTGGCAAAGTAATGTCTCTGCTTTTTAATATGTTGTCTAGGTTGGTCATAACTTTCCTTCCCAAGGAGTAAGCATCTTTTAATTTCATGGCTGCAATCACCATCTGCAGTGATTTTGGAGCCCCCAAAAATAAAGTCAGACACTGTTTCCATTGTTTCCCCATCTATTTCCCATGAAGTGATGAGACCGGATGCCATGATCTTAGTTTTCTGAATGTTGAGTTTTAAGCCAACTTTTTCACTCTCCTCTTTCACTTTCATCAAGAGGCTCTTTAGTGTTTCTTCACTTTCTGCCATAAGGGTGGTGTCATCTGCATATCTGAGGTGATTGTTATTTCTCCTGGCAATCTTGATTCCAGCTTGTGCTTCATCCAGCCCAGAGTTTCTCATAATGTACTCTGCATGTAAGTTAAATAAGCAGGGTAACAATATACAGCCTTGATGTACCCCTTTCCCAATTTTGAACCCGTCTATTGTTCCATGTCCAGTTCTAACTGTTGCTTCCTGACCTGCATACAGGTTTCTCAAGAGGCAAGTCAGATGGTCTGGTATTCCTGTCTGTTTCAGAATTTTCCACAGTTTGTTGTGATCCACACAGTCAAAGGCTTTGGCATAGTCAATAAAGCAGAAATAGATGTTTTTCTGGAACTCTCTTGCTTTTTCAATGATCCAGTGGATGTTGGCAACTTGATCTCTGGTTCCTCTGCCTTTTCTAAAACCAACTTGAACATCTGGAAGTTCATGGTTCATGTACTGTTGAAGCCTGGCTTGAAGAATTTTGAGCATTACTTTACTAGCATATGAGTTAAGTGCAATTGTGTGGTAGTTTGATCATCCTTTGGCATTGCCTTTCTTTGGGATTGGAATGAAAACTGACCTTTTCCAGTCCTGTGGCCACTGCTGAGTTTTCCAAATTTGCTGGCATATTGAGTGCAGCACTTTCACTGCATCATCTTTTAGGATTTGAAATATCTCAACTGGAATTCCATCACCTCCACTAGCTTTGTTCATTGTGGGGCTTCCTAAGGCCCACTTGACTTTGCATTCTAGGATATCTGGCCCTAGATGAGTGATCACACCATGATTATCTGGGTTGTGAAGATCTTTTTTGTACAGTTCTTCTGTGTATTCTTGCCACCTCTTCTTAATATCTTCTGCTTCTGTTAGGTCCATACCATTTCTGTCCTTTATTGAGCCCATCTTTGCATGAAATGTTCCCTTGATATCTCTAATTTTCTTGAAGAGGGCTATAGTCTTTCCCATTCTATTATTTTCCTCTATTTCTTTGCATTGATCACTGAGGAAGGCTTTCTTATCTCTCCTTGCTATTCTTTGGAACTCTGCATTCAAATGGCTATATCTTTCCTTTTCTCCTTTGCTTTCCACTTCTCTTCTTTTCACAGCTATTTGTAAGGCCTCCTCAGACAGCCATTTAGCTTTTTTGCATTTCTTTTTCTTGGGGATGGTCTTGATTCCTGTCTCCTATACAATGTCATGAACCTAATGACTTTTAGAGTGCAGCAAAATGAGAAAACAAACAAGCAAACAATTACAAGTTTCCAAGAATCTATAAATCAACATAGCAGGAAATCAATACTGAATATTCAGTGGAAGGACTGTTGATGAAGCTGAAGCTCTGATACTATGGCCACCTGATGTGAAGAGCTGATTCACTGGAAAAGACCCTGATGCTGGGAAAGATTGAGGTCAGGAGGAGAAGGGGACGACAGAGGATGAGATGTTTGGATGGCATCACTGATTCAATGGACAAGTTTGAGGAAACTCAGGGAGATAGTGAAGGACAGGGAAGCCTAGCATGCTGTAGCCCATGTGGTCACAAATTGTAGGTCACAACTTGACTGAAAAACAACAGCAAAATAAAACTGAGCAAATCTCTATTTTTCACCTTTCATCTGTAAAGAAGATGGAACACAATCCTGTTATGAACTGGTTTAGGCAAGTCCTATTGGTTGAAGTATGGAGACTTTAAGATTTTCTTTTTGTTAGTCATTAGTTGTTTAAATACTGAGGATTTTCATCTTAAGCAAAGTTTCTTAAAAGTATATGAGTAAACGTGTAGGACCTCAGCTTCATCATCTGTAAACTGTGGACAATAATAGTGCCTGACTATTGTGCTGGGAGGATGAAATAAGTTAACACATGCAAATTTTTCAAAGCAATTACAAAGAACAGTGCCTGGCTCATATTAAGTGCCCAAGAAATGTTACCTATTATTATGAGCAGCTTGTATTAGTGCTTTAGTTCCTTTATTATTTTATTTGAACAGCAATTTCCTCTACCAGAGGACTTATTTATACATTACCTTATATAAATTGCATGAAAGATTCAGCACTTAGTGTTTGCAGGGTGCCAGAGATATAAAGAAATGTAAGACCTGGTTCCATCATTGAGAAATTCGCAACTGAGTTCCAGCAAAATACTTTATCCTATGGCTTGGGTTTTGAAAATACCTCTCCAGGGGAGCTAAATTTGGACTGTTAGCTTTTTACCGGTTAGGATTCTCTAGGTTGCAAGTAAGAGAATCCAGCTCAGATTGGTCTGGATTACAAAGTGGATTTGTTAGCTCATATATGGGGCAATGAAAATAGTGTGGTGTTTGGGGCTAATTGGCAAGGGCTCCATAGTGTTCACTTTAAAACCTGGATTTAGAAGAAAGAAAGCCTGGGACTTCGCTGGCAGTCCAGTGGTTAGGACTTCACACTTCGTTTGCAGGGAACATGGGTTCAATCCCTGGCTGGAGAACTAAGATCCTGCAAGCCATGCAGTGTGACCACACAGGGATGGCATCAAACCAAGGCTGTTTCCCTATAGAATGTCAGCTAGCCAGAACTAGGGACATTTCCTTGTTCATGTGGATGTGTGTGTGCTAAGTCGCTTCAGTTATGCTCGACTCTTTGTGACTGCATGGACTGTGTACTGCCAGGCTCCTCTGTCCCTGGGGTTCTTCAGGCAAGAATACTGGAGTGGGTTGCCATCCCCTTCTCCAGGGGATCTTCTCAACTCAGGGGTTGAACCTGGGTCTCCTGCATTGCAGGCAGATTCTTTACTTGTCTTGAGCCACAAGGAAAGCCAAGGAAGGAGGAGTTAATTAACAGGAGGTCCCAATAAACTTTTCTTTATGTCTCACTGGTCCATACTGACTCATATGCCCATTCTACTGCCAATCAGTGGCAATGAAGATCATTCCTAGGCCACTAAGGCCTACCACTGAAGCTAGGGTTAGAGTGAATCCTTGAAGAAAAACAGGGTTTATCTTGAAGACAGAGGATGGAATGAATGCAGAGTAAACAACCGACAATTCCCTGCCTACCCTTTGAAAAGGGGACCATATCTTACTTTTCTCTATGTTCTAACAGCTGCATAGCAAATCCTTAATAAATACGAGCAGGAAGAATGGATAGTAGGTAGAACCTAGAAAGAATTCTTATTCACCTTACATAAGCTTCCTGCATCCTAGACATGTCTGTCCCAGGAACTAGCATGACCAGTTTTTTCTTGTTTAATTGCCTTCTCCCTGAGCAACATGACTATGGACTCCACCTAGTCCCAGAAGTACTAAAGGGAAGGTCTGGATTGGCCCTTTCTTCTGGAGCCCCATTGCTGATTAATTACAAGTTGTGATGTTCCTCATTCATTCCCAGGTCATGGGCATATTTTGACTGGTTGGTATCATGTGTATCATATGTAGTGGACGAGTCTGTCTTCTAAGATTTGTGCCCAGGAGAAATTGCCATTTAAGCTTTCTCTTGATTCCAGCTCTAAGGTTAGGGAAGCAGATGTTGATGGATTAATTAGATCTTAGGAGGACTAGGAACTATCTCCCCATCCTTTGTATGCTAAATCTCTCAGTAGTGCCCAATTTTTTGCGGCCCCATAGACTGTAGCCTCCTCCAGGCAAGAATACTGGAGTGGTTAGCTATTCCCTTCTCCAGCAGATCTTCCCAACTCAAGGATTGAACCTGGGTCTCCTGCATTGATAGGCACATTCTTCACCAGTAGCGCCACCTGGAAAGTCCATCCTTTAACTGTTGTTTAATCGGTTATGTCAGACAGACTCAGAGGCTCAATGGAATGTTATTTCATGCAGAAACAACAGGTTAGTCTAGCCTCCTACTCATCATATATAATGACAGTGGTAATACAGTAAAAAAAAAAAAAAAAAAAAGAAGCAAATCTCATGCCTGGTCACAAGTAAAAATAACGTTAGGTGCAGGTGACATTGGTAAATGTGTTACCTCCCTGGAATTAACCCTTTGATTTGCATGCTCAACATCTCTTTGATCTCATCTCTAAGAAAGGGTCCATGTCTCATGGATAGACTTGGGGTAACCAAGTACATACGACCACTGCATAATATCCTCAAGAGTCACTTACGCTTCTGGGGAGCTAAAAGCAAAGTCAAGAACCACTTAATTCTGAAATTTCACTACTGTAGTAATTAGACATGCTCTTACTGGCAAGTTCAGCCTGCTTGGTGAGCAAACAAAGGCAGTTGCTTAATGGCCTAGCTTAATCTTGATGTGACCATTCTAATACATTTTTTTTTTTCCTACCAGGAAAGAACTGTTCAAAGTTCTTGCATGAATTGCCATTTTCTAGTGGTGATTTCTCCAATATCTATGTTCACCTCTTGAATTTTATCTATTTTATCTTATGCTTTCATGAGTCACCAATACCTCTTTTTGAAAAAATTTAATTAAATTTTTTTTTTTTTTTTACTTTTGCTGCCCTGGGTCTTCACTGTGGTGCACGCGGGCTTTCTCCACCTGCAGCGCGTGTGATTCTCTTGTTGCAGCAGAAGGGCTCTACAGTGTGCAGCTCAGTGGTTGCAGTGCACAGGCGTGGTTGCCCTGAGACATGTGGGATCTTAGATCCCCGACCAGGGATTGAACCTAGGTTCCCTGCATTGGAAGGTGGATTCTTAACTGCTGGACCACCAGCACAGTCCCTCTTTAGACTGGTTTGTTTTTCTTCAGAAGTATCAATGCCTTTAATCTGAGCCCTCTTGTGTATTCTGCCTTCAAATCAGTCCAGTTTTCTTCCAGTGACTTTGTATCTATTAGTTTACACTTTTGCAGGTAAAAATGTGGGGAGACTGGATTATGCTCCCTTTATACTCTCCAGGCTTCCATTTATTCATCTGTAAACTGTGGATAATATTGATAATGGAGGTAGCAGTCTATCCGGATCCCCTCTTCAGGTTTTATGCTCCCCCAACCCCCATCCCAAGCACTGCTCCTTATGGTAATTGTCCTCCACCACCAGGGAATTGCCTCCCAGCCCCTGGCCTCAGTGGGGCTTACCCAGCACCAGAGCCTTTAACAGGGCTGGCTGAGACTCAGTTGGAAGCATATTTGGGGGCAGATTACCTTTTTCCCAAATCCTGCATTCTTAACTTCCTGATTAACTTCCTGCTTCTCCCCAAGGCACACCCAATCCTCCTGTATGTCATTGGCTGATGACATTCTCACTTCTGCCTGATCTCATCAATCAGATAGTCCTCTAAGAAAAGTAATAATTCGCTTAAGGCGGAGTTAAGTTGTGTTAAGTTTGTGATTTCTCCCTAAACTCACTCTTCCTTTGCCATAGGGCCCTTCATGGTTACCTCCTTCCCCTCCAAGCATTCCAGTTCTCCAGCACCCTACTGCTCACACCTTCCCCTAGAAAAATAGGTGGGAAGAAAAGACTTGGTAATTCACATTGAGGCTGAATATGTTACCCCTTAGTTTTCTAAGTTACACTTCTTTTGAAATTCTCTCTGTATGTCTTTCGTTTTACTATTATTGTTCTCTTTGTTATGACACAGATGCCCTTCCATAATTTCTGGTCTTCTGTCTGGTGTGAGATCAGTGTTTTAAAACTGGTCTTCCCAGACAGGAGATATCTTAAATGGATTCTTTTAAAATGCATGTCACTAATTGCTATTGTTATTACAAAGAAAATTTCCCCTAAAATTGACCTTAAAGGATGAATGGCCTTAAAGGTGAACTGGCCTTAAAGGATGCAGTTTTACCAAACAAGATGAATAAAATTCTCATTGGCTTTCTAAACAATCAAGGTGCAAAATGTTAAAAGAGAGTTGAAAATATAAAAGTGAAAGACTGCCCAACTTTGATAGGTCTCAGGAGTTGGATTGCTTTGCAGATGGAATAATGCTTGGCAACGTTCTTTTGTCTTTTCATTTTATCCCCCTGGCATATGAACTTATATGAGCTAAAATTTTCTTCCATATTATGCTAAGCAGGAGTCTCAATTGAAAGTAATAGAAAACTCTAGTTAAGCACGAAATATTTACTAGAAGGGTTCTGGGGAAACTCAAAAGATTCAAGAAGCTACAGGAAACAGGGTAGCCCATGGGATTCAGGGACTAGACCTGGAAATCTGGTTCCACAAGTCTCTATCTTTGATCTCTGCTTGTTTGTTTTGTGGTGTTGTGGGTTGACACCTTTGTTCTCTAAAAGGTATTAAATTCCTAAAGCCCAGGACCTGTGAATGTGGCCTTATTTGGAACGAGAATTTTAACAGATGAGCAAGTTAGGATGATGTGTTAGTTTGTTGGCACTGCCATAGCAAAATACCACAGTCTGGGTGGCTAAACAATAGAATTTTTTTCCTGGGAATTCCCTGGCAGTGCAGTGCTTGGGACTCTGTTTTCACTACCAAGGACCTGGGTTCAATCCCTGGTTGAGGAGCTAAGATCCCACAAGTCATGTAGTATGGCCAAAAAAAAAAAAAGGATATTTATCAATATTTCCTTACAGTTTCCTTACAGTTCTGGTGGCTAGAAGTCTAAGATCAAGGTGCTGGCAGGATTAAAATGGTCCTCAAAAAATGGCCCTGTTTTTTTAACCAGTGACTACCCTTCAAGGGCTCTGTTTTAAAAAAAATCAATAAACATGCTGATAAAAATTTATCCACCAGGATTTCCATAATAGCAATAGACCATAACATGTCTTTCCCCAGCTCAAAGTTCTCAGTAACTTCCCATTTCCCACAGAGATAAGGCCAAAAGTTTCATCAATAAAAGACTCTATATGACCCTCATCCTTATTACTTTTCTGACCTTATCTCCCAGGACTCTGGGCCAGCCTCACTGGCCTCTGTTTTCAAATATGCCAGGCAGAGGAGTGCTGTCTCAGGGCCTTTGAATTTGCCACTCCCTCTGCCTGGCCTGGTGGTGGTTTAGTCGCCGTGTCTGACTCTTGTGAGTTCATAGACAGAAGCCCGCCAGGCTCCTCTGCCCATAGGATTTTCCAGGCACGAATACTGGAGTGGGTAGCCATTTCCTTCTCCAGGGGATCTTCCTGATGCAGGGATCAAACCCAGCTCTCCTGCACTGCAGGAAGATTCTTTACCAACTGAGCTACCAGGGAAGCCCTGGCATGATCACCCCTCATATATGAGCACAACCAGCTCCCTCAAGTCTTCTACTTAAGTGTCACTTTGTCTGGGAGGGTTTCTCTTCTGCCCTGCCCCCATTCATTCATTATCCTTCTTTTCCACTTTACTCTTCCCCCTTTAGCACACATACTTATGCAATAATGGTTTACATATTTCATTTGCTCAGCATTGGAGTTTGAACAGCGTCTAGGTCCTTTGTAGTATGCTGTATGGTATGGTGACCTTCTGGCTCCTTGCCCTGAAACTTTTCTTCTCTGCCTGATGAAAATTCTTAAACTTCTTTGTGCTGAGCTGTACCCCTCCAGCCTGCAAGCCCTTTACTTGCTCAGCCTTAAGACTGAACGAAGAGTCTGGAGTCAGGGATGGAGAGATCACTACTTTAATAGATAGAGGCGGAGGGAATTTAACACGTGTGAAGTAAGGTCCTAGACTGACAACCTACCATTGCCCCACTGTCTGCAGATGGAGGACAGGGCATGGCAGCCGTCTTTGGCTGGGGAGCAGGTGTGTGTGTTACCAGTTGCAGAGGGAATTGATGTTGGGTTACCAGGGAAGACATCAGAGGGGCATGCTTCTTTGATAAACTATCATAGTGGAGATAGATCTGATTTAAAGATTAGAACAATCACTAGCTGGGGCTAGGGGCAAGCATGCAGACAGTTACTGATTAGGCTCTATGATTTAGAGGGAAGGTGAGTCATGTGAGTAGGGTGTAGGTAAAGCAGAGACTGGTTGCAGAGGATATAAAGAGAACAAGAGAACAGTCATTTGGGCAGCCTGACCCTACACTTTGATCATTGTCTTCCTCAACTGGGGGAAGAGAATTCCGGTTCAGTGACATGGGTCTAACTTACCCTGACATTGTGAACTTGTTCTGAGATTTTTTGCCTTGTTTTCCCTGCAAATTTCTACTTTGTGCCCTTGTACCCATGGTGCCTGCCCTGAATCCATATCTGAAATGTCAGAGAGTTAGAAGGAAATTTAGAGATAATCTTGGCCCACTTGTCATTTTGTTGATGGTAAACTGAGGTTCAGGGACAGGAAGGAACTCACTCAAGGTCATATTCTCTAAGTACATTCATGAATTTATTCAGTACATACTATATGCCAGGTATTTTGCTAGGCACTCGTGAAATAATAGAAAAATCTATGTATATTGGTCTCTGCCCCCCTCCACCCTGCACTCACCTCCTTCACACCTTAAATTCTGTCCTGCACAGAGCTCCTAAAACCTTTGTTATATCCTAAGTGATAAAAAGCATTAGGAGCATGGTTTTCCCCCCTCATATTTATTCCTTGTTCTTGACACCAAGCTCCTAAAACCCCTGGAAATTTCTGGGTCATAGGAGTGACTTTTGTTCGAGTGAGGCAACTCTGGGTGGGCTCCTGGATGGAAGCTGGTCACCAGAAAGACCAGTCCAGGATCAGAGGCTTGAAATTTTCAGCGCCACCTGCTATGCTCCAGAGACGGGGAGATGGGCTGAAAGTGGAGTTAATGATTGATCTTGCCTCCATGTGATGAAGCCTCCATAAAAATCCCCAGAGTATGGGGCTTGGAGATTTTCCAGGGTGGTGAAGTGTGGAGGTCCTGGTCGGAGAGGGTGTGGAAGCCTGGTGCCCCTTCCCACCTGGTTATATGCATCTCTTCCTGCTGGATGTTCATCTCTATTCTCTATCATGTCCTTTTTTTTTTTTTTGTAATTTAAAAATGACTGTTTTATTAGGTAAAGGTATAGAAACTAGGTTTCTCCTTTTAAAAATTTATTTTTAATCAGTATAATGGCTTTACAATGTTGTGTTAGTTTCTGCTGTAAATTTACGTGAATCAGCTATAAGTATATATATATATCCCTGCCCTCTTGAACCTCCCTCCCCTTCCACATCCCACCCATCTAGGTCATCACAGAACACCAAGCTGAGCTCCCTGTGCTATAGAGCAGGTTCCCACTAACTATCTATTTTACACATGGTAGTGTAAATATGTCAATGCTACTCTCTCAGTTCATCCCCCTTCTCCTTCCCTCACTGGAATCTAGAAAAATGGTGCTGATGAACCTATTTGCAAGGCACGTATAGAGACACAGATGCAGAGAATGGACTTGTCATGTCCTTTTATAATAAACTGGTAAACAGTAAGTGAATTATTTCCTTGAGTCCTAAGAGCTACTCTAGCAAATTAACTGAACCATGGGAAACTGTGATTCATAGCCCTTGGGTCAGAAGCATGAGGAACCACCTGGACTTGGGATTGACATCTGAAGGGAGGGGCAGTCTTGTGGGCCTGACCCCTTAACCTGTGTGGTCTGTTGCTCTTTCCAGGTAGATGGTGCCAGAATTGAGTTACATTGGAGGACACCTAGCTGGTGTCACAGAATTTCTCAATGTGGGGGAAACCCCCACATACCTGGTGTCAGAAGTGTTGTGAGTGTGGTAGTGATGTGAGAATAAAAGAGAAGCACAACAGATGGACTGAGATTTTTCCAACTCAACACCGGATAGGGAAGAGTGAATAACACACAGTTCTTTCCAGTCTGGACAACCTCATACTTCAGTGGAGAATTCACATGAACAGACAGCTATAAGACTCGATAAAAAAAGATCAGCATGAAAAAGAGAGAGTCAGAAGAGGAAACTGAGCCAGCATAAAAAGGGTGAGTAAATGAAAAAGGATAGAGGTGCAAGGATGAATCTCACCATCCACTCATATCTCACAACATGTGTAAAGGGCCAATCATCCATTCATTCCATCCAAATGTATGGGGTGGTCTGCTGAGCTTTTCCTTGAAGATGCAAAGATGATTTTGGTATCTTAAAGACCAGATAAGGTCTGAATTTGTGAGGCTGGCTAGTAAATTTCCAGACTCGAGTCCCTGACTGGTGAAGCCACCTGATTTCAAAGCAAAGGAAAGTTGGTTTGCAGCCCTCTTCTCTCCCCTGGGGACACAGCAAGCAAGTTGTGCAAACTGGCTGTGATTCTGAGCTGTAAGACTGCTTGTCAGTGGCCTCCCTTGTCCAGCTGGGCCCCTTTTCACCTTCAGAGTGCTCTGATGTCCTTGGACTGGGCAGGTGGCATTTGTTCTTACACAAGGCAGTTAGCCAATCAGCTCAAGTAGAGCCAACAGGTGCTGGGTCCTTTAATCTTTCAGTACACAGTCTTGGCCTTTTGTGGCCTCTTCACCAGGAGTGGGTGAGCAGCTTTCCACGGATATGTTCTGGAAGAAATCGATGTTCAGGATGGAGTGGGAGCCTAGGGTCTAGCCTTATAGGGTCTTCTGTGTCACACTCAGTTTCCAGCTGCTGTCTGGTTGCAGGTGCAGATTAGAGACACCATGAACTCCACAAACAAATCATCTCCCCTTTGTGGGGCTGTGTGTAATCCCCCAGGGACACTGGTGTGTGTTTGTTTTCCTCTAAGGATGGGTTGGTGATATAGTAGAGTTGCTTTATACGTATATTCAATGTGTAACAGCTTTGGCACTTAACCCTCCACCCCACTTCTCATTCAATATTTCAAGGAAATATGACCCATAGGTTTAGTAAAGTGGGGATTAAGAATTAACTAGTGGGTTTCACAATTTGGTTCTTGGTGACCTTGACAGCAGTAGGTTCAGTGGAATGCCAGGGGCTCAAACGGTTGGAGTGGGTTCAAGACATTATAAGAACAAAAATGGACCAGAGAATTGAAATGGAGCTGGCAGAAGATATGGGGTTAAGGGTGGGTGGATTTTTTTTTTTTTTTAAGATGGACGAAATCACAATGTACTTGTATGGTGGCTTGAATGACCAGTAGAGAAAAAACTGACGATGCAAAAAAAGAGGGAGTGGATAAGGCTTGAGACATGTCCTTGAACAAGAAAGAGGACAAGGAATTTTAGGGATGTAGTAGAGCTGTGTAAGGGAGAAAAAGTTTTCCTTTACCCTTTTAGGGCCCCTGGCTGGATGTGAAAATTAAACTAACGATGACTATTAGGAGAAAAGCATTGTTGTTTAGTTGCTAAATCATGTCTGACTCTGCAACCTCATGGACTGCAGCCCTCCAGGCTCCTCTGTCCATGGAATTTCCTGGGCAAGAATACTGGAGTGGGTTGCCATTCCTTCTCCAGGGGATCTTCCCAACCCTGGGATTGAACCCATGTCTTCTGCATTGCAGGCAGATTCTTTACTGCTGAGCCACCAGAGAAGTCCTAGAGAAAAGGATACAGATTTATTAACTGTAAGTTTTATAAGTGACATAGGAGCCTTCATAATGAAATGAAGACATGAAGAAATGGTTAAACATAAGAGTTTTTATTCTAGCTTTGATAAAGAGTCAGCAGTTGTGGAGAAGTATAGGACAAAGGGTATGATGAGGTAAGTGTAGTAAACAGGGGGAAACTTGGCAAGCTGTGTTTGTTCAGATTCTTCTTGGTGACCCTTCATCCTGGAGATAACGATACTTCTTCCCTCTGGGTATAGAGAAAAGATCTGCTTCAGGGGAGGAGGGTAGGGGAAGGCCAGAGAGATCTTCCTGCTTCTGCAGTTTGGGCAGACTCCTTCAGTTTAAAACACCCTCAGTATACTGAGGTGCCATATTTTGGGCTACTGTGTTCTGAACCTCATCAGCTGGTTGTTAAACACAGCTATTATTAAATGTTAAATTATATAAAATTACTACTAAACTATATTTTGAAAGGTAATAGATATTCAAAAAGCTTCCCTTCCTAATTCCATTACTACCTTTACCATGGTCTATATTCTTGCAGTTATGTCTGTAGTGTGTGCGTGATGGAAATGACACCACCCTGGTCGTTTGAAATTGACTGTGGTGGGAGTGTTTACACCACAAAAATTGCAGCCATTGGACATCAGGCCTTGTTTTGGTTTGATTTTTAATGTAGAGCTGTTTGTTAACCATCTGCAGCCCACGACTGGATGTGGTGGACAAGTGCAGAGATTGGCCCCAAAGTGTTAGCAGTTCGTCCACAAGAACAGGAGAGAAGGCAGGGCAAATGGACAGGTGGGTAGATATGACAGAGAGATGTTTCCTATTACTAAGTGAAAAAGGAAGCTACATAATCACTTGAGAATGAAGCTGGGGAGGGAGGTGTTGGAGGCTTGAAGAGAGAGGAGCCTGGGACACGAAGTGGATTAGAAAATTGCAGGGTTTTTGTTTATGGTCTAAGCGCCACTTAAAAGGCTCCTTGAGATTGGTTACAAATCTAAATAGAAGTCTGGGTGTACACTTTTCCTCCAGGCTCTCTCAGTGGTAAGGCAGTGAGTAAATGGAGAGATGGATTTATTCAAGGTTTTGCCAGATCAGAAGCAGAAGATATTAAGAAGAGGTGGCAAGAATACACAGAAGAACTGTACAAAAAAGATCTTCATGACCCAGATAATCACCAGGGTGTGATCACTCACCTAGAACCAGACATCCTGGAATGTGAAGTCAGTGGGCCTTAGGAAGCATCACTACGAATAAAGCTAGTAGAGGTGATGGAATTCCAGTTGAGCTATTTCAAATCCTGAAAGATGATGCTGTGAAAGTGTAGCACTCAATATGCCAGCAAATTTGGAAAACCAGCAGTGGCCACAGGACTGGAAAAAGTCAGTTTTCATTCCAATCCCAAAGAAAGGCAATGCCAAAGAATGGTCAAACTACCGCACAATTGCACTCATCTCCAGGGACAGGGGAGACTGGTGGGCTGCCGTCTATGGGGTCGCACAGAGTCGGACACGACTGAAGTGACTTAGCAGCAGCACATGCTAGTAAAGTAATGCTCAAAACTCTCCAAGCCAAGCTTCAGCAATACATGAACCGTGAACTTCCAGATGTTCAAGCTGGTTTTAGAAAAGGCAGAGGAACCAGAGATCAAATTGCCAACATTCGCTGGATCATCGAAAAAGCAAGAGAATTCCAGAAAAACATCTATTTCTGCTTTATTGACTATGCCAAAGCCTTTGACTGTTTGGATCACAATAAACTGTGGAAAATTCTTCAAGAGATGGGAATACTAGACCACCTGATCTGCCTCCTGAGAAATCTGTATGCAGGTCAGGAAGCAACAGTTAGAATTGTATATGGAACAACAGACTGGTTCCAAATAGGAAAAGGAGTACGTCAAGGCTGTATATTGTCACCCTGCTTATTTAACTTATATGCAGAGTACATCATGAGAAATGCTGGGCTGGAGGAAACCCAAGCTGGAATCAAAACTGCGGGGAGAAATATCAGTTACCTCAGATATGCAGATGACACCACCCTTATGGCAGAAAGTGAAGAAGAACTAAAGAGCCTCTTGATGAAAGTGAAAGAGGAGAGGGAAAAAGTTGGCTTAAAGCTCAACATTTAGAAAACTAAGATCATGGCATCTGGTCCCATCACTTCATGGCAAATAGATGGGGAAACAGTGGAAACAGTGTCAGACTTTATTTTTTTGGGCTCCGAAATCACTGCAGATGGTGATTGCAGCCATGAAATTAAAAGATGCTTACTCCTTGGAAGGAAAGTTATGACCAACCTAGACAGCATATTAAAAAGCAGAGACATTACATTGTCCACAAAGTTCCATCTAGTCAAGGCTATGGTTTTTCCAGTGGTCATGTATGGATGTGAGAGTTGGACTATAAGGAAAGCTGAGGGCAGAAAAATTGATGCTTTTGAACTGTGGTGTTGGAGAAGACTCTTGAGAGTCCCTTGGACTGCAAGGAGATCCAACCAGTCCATCCTAAAGGAGATCAGACCTGGGTTTTCATTGGAAGGACTGATGTTGAAGCTGAAACTCCAATACTTTGGCCACCTGATGTGAAGAGCTGACTCATTGGAAAAGACCCTGCTGGGAAAGATTGAGGGCAGGAGGAAAAGGTGACGATAGAGGATGAGATGGTTGGATGGCATCACTGACTCGATGGACATGGGTTTGGGTGGACTCCAGGTGTTGGTGATGAACAGGGAGGCCTGGCGTGCTGTGGTTCATGGGGTCGGACAGGGAGGCCTGGCGTGCTCTGGTTCATGGGGTCACAAAGAGTAGGACACGACTGAACGACTGAACTGAACTTGCCAGATCAGTGTGACTCTGTGTGTCACGGGTAAGCGAGATTATGCAATTATAAAGTAAAAGTCACTACCTCAGAGACTTCTCTGATTCATCTTAGCTAAAATTATGTCACCTGTAACTTTGACCTATTATCTTGTTTCTTTTTCTATTTTGTTTGTTGTTGTTGTTCAGTCGCTGAGTCGTGTCAGACTCTGCCACCCCATGAACTGCATGCCATGCAGCATGCCAGGCTTTCCTGTCCATTACTATCTCCTGGAGTTTGCTCACACTCATGTCCATTGAGTCAGTGATGCCATCCAAGGATCTATTTTACTTACTGGGTGTTAAATCATCTGATTGACTCATCCCACATGACAGAAGGGACTGTGCTTTCCTTACTGCACTGTGCTTAGCACATAGTAGGTGATCAGGAATTCATATGTTAAATAAGGTATTGGATTAATGGATTCACTGGCTTGTTTTTGTAAAATCTGTACAGTCGAGTGAAGACCATTCCAAATTCTTTTTGTATCTCTTGTTTCCTCTTCCCATGGTCTTTAACCTTTTATGAGTGTAGGAATTTCTTGACGGAGTCACACGCAGATACAGGCAATTTCTATGTACTTGAGACGCAACCTGGAGCCTCAGAGGCAACTGCCCAGGTCCTGTGAGGAATGCAGTTGTTGGCCTCTGTCACACTGAACTGGGCAACACTGAGGAGGGTTATATTACAGTCCCTAAACTCGGAGGGAGGGTAGTTTATGTATTTATTACATCTTTTTAGTGCTGCCAGTAGCGGCTTAAGTAAGGCTCCAAGCGAAGTGATGACAAAAACCCCAGCTGCAAGGTTCAAGACTCCCCAGCTGTGAGGTGGAAACTTGGGTCCGCAGAGGCACGCGTGGCGAGGCCGTGGGGGCGTGGCGAGGCCGTGGGGCGTGGCGAGGCCGTGGGGCGTGGCGTGGAGTGGGCGAGGTGTGATCAGACCGCGGAGGGGCGGAGCCGGAGTCAGGGCGGGGCGGGGCCGCTCCTGAGGCCTCCAGCCACACCGCCCAGGGGCCCGGCACCTCCCTCGCCTGCCGCCCAGACTGGCGGAAGGGGACGGGGAAGGGAAAGGGGGCGTGCCAACTGTCTGTTTTTCCGAGTGGACAATAAAGTTTCGAAAGTTTGAAAAAGGAAGAGAAAAAAATCCCCAAGCCCCTTAGGCTTCCCGGGCGTGGACGCCTGCGGCCCGGCTCAGACGGAGCTCTAGCGATAGTGTGCTGGCGGAGGCGTGGTCGGCGCGCCGGGATGGGGGTCACCGTGGACGTGCACGAGGTGTTCAAGTACCCCTTCGAGCAGGTGGTCGCCAGCTTCCTCCGAAAGGTATTCTGCCCGCTTGGTCTCGGCTGGGGCTCGCGTTTTCCCGCGCTGCCCCTGTGGCCAGGCCGTCTGCGCTCTGGGCAGCGTCGTCCGAAGTTCCCCTCCTCCATTCGGCTCCCTGCTGCCCGCGCGGAGGTCCGCATCCAGCTGCGGGCTTTTCCTCTGGGATGTGCCGGGCGAGGGCGGGGGTGGATTTCCTCGAAGGCTGTGCCTCCAGGATGAGGGAAAGGCTCAGTGCTTGGCATCACGTTCACATCCTGCCGCAGCTGGAGGGAGAGACGCGGGGAGCCCAGGTTCTGGAGCCCCTTTGAGGTTGCACAGGGCTTGTCGATGTCTCCAGTAAATACATCGTTTACTGAGTCAAAGCTAGTGGGGGCCGTTGATGCCGCCATCCTAGTTTACCCAGCACTGTCGTTCTACCACTTCACCCCTTTCTCTTTTATTAGCAGCTGTGGGACTTTGGGCGCCTCCGTGCCTTAGTTTTGTAATCTGTAAAATGGGAAAAATAATAATACCAATTTAGGAGTTGTGAGGATTCAAGTGAAATACTTCCTACAGAGTGCTTATCACAGTGACTGATGCTTGCCTAGTAAGTCCTTTGAAAAGTTATGGTTATTCGCGCTACTGTAAACTGTCCACTCTAGTCTCAATAGTCAGTGGCCCTCTTTATCTCAAGAACTTTTCTTGAAACTGTGGCTTGTAATGGTAGAATAGTAAATTCTTTGAAAAATCAAGCATCCAGATCTGGGATGTGGGACCCCTGGGTTCTAGTCTGGTTCTACTTTTAGTTAGTTCACTTGATGACGTTGGTCAAGGGTCATCTTCTCTCTCGAGGCTTCAGTTTCTTCATCTAAAGATGTGTTCTATTAAAAAAAGCACAGCCTAAGGGTTGAGAATTAGATTTTTATTGGGCAGACTTGCTGAGGACTTAAGCCTGGATATAGTCTCTCAGATAGCTCTGAGAGATTGGCTGAAAGAGGTTAGGGAGGAACCAGAATATATAAGTTCAAACAAAGAAAAAGATAGTTGACTGTCCAAAGATGACTGCTATCGAAAGAAAACCAGACATCTCAAGTTAATGGAATTAATGCTTTTCTGTGTATGGAATAATTCAAGAGTCTGGACTCAATTGAAATTCCTTTGATAGGCTCCTTAACTGTCTAGGGCCTTTATCCTGTTTTTCTCTGTCCCGAATCCCCTCAGGGAGCACCCTCAGGATTTTTATGTCACAACATTGTGCGTTTACTGAAATGGCAGGTGACATTCTTTGTCTACAGATGAGAGTGTTGTATCAGAAGACCTTTCAGCTTACACATCTTAAGGGAGATTTGCAAGAATTGTATTTTATCTTGGGCAGACGCCACTGGCAATACTCTCTGGAACCCTGGAGATGGGTTTTTAAATTTATTAAAAAAAAATTATTTGACTGCATCCAGTCATAGTCAGAGAAGGCGATGGCACCCCACTCCAGTGTTCTTGGCTGGAGAATCCCAGGGGCGGTGGAGCCTGGTGGGCTGCCGTCTATGGGGTCGCACAGAGTCGGACACGACTGAAGCGACTTAGCAGCAGCAGTCATAGTTGTGGCCTGTGGGATCCTTTTCTTTTTAGTTGCGGCATGTGAGGTCTAGTCCCCTGACCAGGGATTGAACCCAGGGCCCCTGCATTGGGAGCCTAGAGTCTGAGCCATTGGACCACTAAGGGATGTATATTAAAAGACATAAGACCTGACCTCCATTAGAGGAGCTGATACTGTTGGGGGTCCAGGTCACAGAGGAGTGAGTGGGACCCTGGTAATGATGGGGTTGCTATGGAGCCTTTTGGGGGCAGAATGCCAGCTTGTTGACATTGTTAATTGATCTCATATCTAAAATAGTACCTGGCACTTCCTAGGTACTCAGTATACATCTGATGAGTGATGAATGAATAAAGAAATATTTATTGATCTGATGTAGACTTTGCCTTAGACTAGGCTTCTGGGCCCTGAAGAGAAAAAGCTACCACCCCATTTTTTGTTAGGACTGGCACTTTGAAATGTGAGTTCTCCAATGGCACTGCTCCTTTGGAAAGCCTTTCTGGGTTGTCCCCGTCACAAGGTAATCTCTGCCTTGTCAGAGCTGGAGGGACACGTTGGGCCTCAGTGACCATCTTTGACAGTGTTGGATAGTTCTGCATGTGTCTTTTTCCTCATTAGACTCTAATAAGCTTCCTCGGGGTAGGAAGCTTATTAGTGGAAGGAAGCTTACTGCAGAAGCATGTAGCACAGGGCCAGACTCATTTAGAGAATACCTGGCATGAGTCAGGCTTCTGGGCTAAATGCTTTTCTTGCCTTCAGCAGGTGTTTAAAGACACTTTTCTTCTGGGTAGCAGGCTCTGTTCTGGGTATGGGGCACCATAGACAGACCCTCTTCTCAGGGAGCTGATGTTCTCTAGTGGGTGTGACTAACATGAATAAATGATTAAGAAGCGAACAGATAACTCCAGCTGATGATGTGTGTTTATACAGGGAAAGCACACAGGTGTTGTGAAGTTTGGAGAGTGCCGTTAGGGAAGGCTTCCTTGAGAAAGTGGTGTTTGTGAAGTTATGGCCGAGGCATGAGAGGAGTTTCCTAGTTTCCTAGGGGTAGGGGGAGAAAGTGCTTTCCTACATTACCCTGTTTGTTCCTCCCAGCAGCTTCTGGAAGTAGTTATGGTGGACTTCCATTCTATTGTCTGGAGAAGCCGAGGTTCAGAGAAGTTTAAGTAACTTTTCCAAGTTCTTATAGCTAGCAAGTGGGAGAACCAGGATTTCAACACATCTGAATCCAAGCCCATACCCCTAATCACTAGGCTGTGCTACCTTGCACATAGTAGGCACTCAGATAATCATTGAGGGAATACAGTGTTGCAGACTCAGCTTTGCTGTGCTCTGTATCCAGTCTCAGTTTCTTTTTGCCTGCAATCTTCACTCAGGGTTTATTCATCTCTGTGGACCCCTTATGCCTGGTTTAAGGGTATAGCTTTGAAGATAAGAGGGGAGAAAATACATTGTTTCAGTTATCTCTTTGTGGTTGTTGTTCAGTCAAATATGTCCTAGTCCTACTCTTTGTGACCCCATGGACTGCAGCATGCCAGGCTTCCGTGTCCTTCACCATCTCCCACAGTTTGCTCAAACTCATGTCCATCAAGTCAGTGATGTCATCCAACCATCTCATCCTCTGTCATCCCCTTCTCCTGCTGCCCTCAATCTTTCCCAGCATCAGGGTCTCTTCCAGTGAGTCAGCTCTTCTAATCAGTTGGCCAAAGTATTGGAGCTTCAGCTTCAGCATCAGTGAATATTCAGGGTTGATTTCCTTTAGATTGACTGGTTTGATCTCCTTGCTATCCAAGGGACTCTCAAGAGTCTTCTTCAGCACCACAGGTTGAAAGCATCAATTCTTTGGTCTGCCTTCTTTATGGTCTGACTCTCACATCCGTACATGACACTGGAAAAAACATAGGTTTGACCATATGCACTTTTATTGGCAAAGCGATGTCTCTGCTTTTTAACATGCTGTCTAGGTTTGTCATAGCTTTTCTTCCAAGGAGCAAGCATCTTTTAATTTCATGGCTGCAGTCATTGTTTGTAGTGATTTGGGAGCCCACGAAAATAAAATCTGTCACCGTTTGCATTTTTTTCCCCATCTGTTTGCCATTAAGTGATGGGACCGGATGCCATGATCTTAGTTTTTAGAATGTTGAGTTTTAAACTGGCTTTTTTACTCTCCTCTTTTACTTTCAAGAGGCTCTTTAGTTTCTCATTACTTTCTGCCATTAGAATGGTATCATCTGCATATCTGAGGTTGTTGATATTCCTCCTGGCAATCTTGATTCCAGCTTGTGCTTCATCCAGCCTGGCATTTTGCATGATGTGCTCTGCATAGAAGTTAAACAAGCAGGGTGACAATATATAGCCTTGTTGTACTTCTTTCCCAGTTTTGAACCAATCAGTTGTTCCATGTCTGGTTTTAACTGTTGCTTCTTGCGATTATCTCTTGCTGTGTAACCGATCACCCTAAAATGTTTTAGAGGCCTAAACCAATGGTAAGCTTTTAATTCTCATGTTTCTGTGTTTCTGTGGATTGCCTGGGCTCAGGTGGGTGGTTTCTAGGTGCTTTGTGTTATAGCTGTGGTCACTTATCTAGCTGGGTTCAGTTAAGATCTGGAAGGATTCTTTTTTAAAATTAATTAATTAATTAATTAATTTTTGACTGTGCTGGGTTTTCATTGCTGTGCCCAGACTTTCTTTAGTTGCATTGATGGGCTTCTCATTTTGGTGGCTTCTCTTGTTTCAGACCACAACTCAGAGTCTTAACTACTGGACCCCCAGGCAAGTCCTAGAAAGAATTCTTATAAAGTACTTAGCAAAGTGCCTGGCACATAGTAAATAAAGACTGAGGAGGATATTTGAAAGGTAATGAGAGGGTAACAGGCAGGAAGGCCAGGGGTCTCCAAATGGAGGAAATAGCCTGCAAGTGTCAGACATTTTTATCTCTCTTAAGCGGCAGGAGGAAACAAACTAGCAATATTTTTTCCTTCTCTATACAAATTTAAAGGAGGTTTCTCTTAAAATACTGTGTTGCCATAATGACACC
The DNA here is from genome assembly GCF_027580195.1 of Bos mutus. Taxonomy (NCBI): domain Eukaryota; kingdom Metazoa; phylum Chordata; class Mammalia; order Artiodactyla; family Bovidae; genus Bos; species Bos mutus. The sequence continues at coordinate 96,733,750 of NC_091623.1, read as the reverse complement.
CCGGTTTCGCCTGAAGTTAGCTATTCTCGAGCCTAGAGATAACCAATGTCTTTTTCTTATGGAAATGTTTGTCTTAAGCTATGCTAATGTACTATGCCTTTACCCCAAACTCTGTCTCCAAGTCGGTTCCGCCTCTTGGCCCAGAACCTACTTGACAAACCAGTATGGATATTGTTCCCCTAATCTGTGTAAATGAAACTATTTGTATGGTGGTCTGCCCTTCTTCAAGATTCAAGTTAATCATTTTATGGCCCAGGATAAACCATTTATCCCAAAATGCATCTTATGGGTGAGGGGCCTGCTGCCATTCTGAATTTTAAGACATTCCTTTCTTTCATTAACAGACTGCTAGTGACTATATAACATCCAGCTAAAGACTAGCAGGGGGGTACTCTTTCTGCCCCCTTCTGATGCCTATGTCAGAAGCTTTCTCTATCTCCTTTATACTTTAATAAAACTTTATTACACAAAAGCTCTGAGCCATCAAGCCTCGTCTCTGGCCCCGGATTGAATTCTTCTCCTCCGGGGGCCAAGAATCCTGGTGTATTCGCGTGATTCAACAACAACCTTTCAGTAAGGCCAGGGAAAGAGGAGGAGAACACCTGCAGAAAAGGTCTAGAGATGGGTCAGTGCACTTCTAGTCACAAAGCAGTCCTTCCAGAGATCCCTGGATGGGGCTAAGGGGCTATCTCTAGGAAGTCAGTAAATTCGTTTGCTGTGAGAATTTTCACCTTCATTTAAAGTCATGAGCTGGAAGTCAGTAGCCCTGGAGTCCATTCATTGTGCTTCCTTCAGTACGAGCAGTTTTGGGGTGGCCTTGGGAAAGAGTTTCCACCATTCTAGACTGTGCCCTTGTGCAAATTAGAAAGAGGCATCGTTGAGGTGGTTTATCCCATAAGCTCGCAGTAAATGGGACTAGTGGGAAGTCTGCGGACTGTTAATACAAGTTAGAAAGAAGTGCTCCTTCTTCTCTGTGGTTGTAGCCCTGCGCTCCCTGGCCTGCTTGGCTGGAAAACCTTGTGCAGTCGGCAACATGCACAACCGTGTGAGTCAGCCCTGCTGTCTTAAGTTCTTGCATGTGGAATGTTATGCTGTGTACCCCACCAATCTCCCAGTATTTTTGTGAGAAGCAAATGTCTAACAGTTGACAAAATTTTTTTTAAGCATAAGGTAGTAAAATGATCCTTTTGGCAAAATACACTTTTCTTTTTCTTTTAGTCTTTATGTATTTTTTTTTTTTTTTGGATTCAAAGGAAAGTGCTTTGCAGAAGGGACAATCATCTGAGGATCTCTGGGAAGCATTTAATCTGATGTTGCACAATGGTATGTTTGAAGGCGCTACAGCAGTGAGGAAATTCTATTTTAAACGGAGTCTACTGATCTCTGGCTTTTGGTATGTTAGGGCTTGCCTTCCAAGTTATAATATCCTACTATTTTTAAAGCCTTAGGAATGTTTGCTCTTCTTACACCTGCCTGTTGGATACCACAGGCAATATATTAGCTACATGCTTTCAAAGTTAAGTGGCACCTTGAAAACAAACACCTCAATACTCTTTGTTCGTGGAGTGTAATGTGTCTCAATGAACTCTTCACGGAGGAATGCTGTGAAAACCAAAATGGTTTATTCATCAGATGCTAAACTGTACTTTCTGTGAACTAGTGTCAGTGCTCTTGACAGTGTGTTTTGGTTTGTTTCTTTGTATGACTCTCAGCTTTGTACTTCTCATCATTTATAGCTGCTTCCTTTCTTTTACTTAAAACACCCAGAAACAGAGCCCACTACTGCATAGGTGGATATAGCAGCTGCTAGGCTGCCCCATCTTTGAAAGCTCGTGTGGGCTCTTTCATGGGCTTGCCTTGCATGGTGAACTGGATTCCTATATTTTTTAAAAGTTTCTTTCTAAAAGATGTCCTAAATTTTGTCTACCTGGAATTGAAAGTCATAAAGAAGGACTCAGAGAGCATTGATTGTGCCTGGATTTTTCTTGTTTATTCTCTAATGAAACCAGAGAAGTTACGGTTTTTCTCACCATCGAGTTGTTCAGGTTCATTGTCTCTTTTTTGTTTAATTATTGGCCATGCCATGTGGCATATGGGATCTTAATAGTTCCTGGACCAGGGATGGAACTTTCACCCCCCTGAATCCGAAGTGTGGAGTCTTAACCACTGAACTGCCAAGGAAGCCCTTCAGGTTGATTTTCTTGTTATCCTATAGGCAAAAAAGAGCCATTGTGAATAGAGTGTAAGCTTCCTGGGTGGAGGTTTTATCATCTGTTCTTGATGTATCTCAAATATCCAAAGAGATCATGAACATAGTAGACAGTCAGCAAATCCTTATTGAATGAATGAGTGAAATATTCTCTTCTGGGATTTAGCCTTGTGCAATTTCAGGCTGAAGTTGGTGTGGGATTCAGTAGCATGTCCGTCCTTTGGGTACTGTAACAAAATGGACAGAGTAAAATAATTTCTCTGCTTCAACACAGTGGCTTCAGGTTTTATTTATTCTAGCCAGGAGCCTGATGTTCTGAACAAAATGGTTTGAATGTTTACCATTAAACTCATAAAGGAGATTTATGAATGGCTATTTCCATTTAGAGTAGAAAGTTGATTGGGTAATTAATAATGTTTCCATTTCTGATCCTGTCTTTTCTCCCTTGCAAATCTGGCACTTAAATGTGGGGAACATCTCTCTGTGCAGAGTTCCTGAAATATTTGAGATAGACCTGTATTTCCAAAATAAGTGATCTGACAAATGATAGGCCTGGGTTAACATGTGGTTATTTATCTTTTTGTTCACACTGTGATAGTCCTTCTTCACTTTTAACTTCCTCTCCTCAATTCTATTAGAAAATTAAGCACAACAGGAAGGAGAAGTTACAGAAAGGAAGAGCATGGGCTCTGACATCAGCTGGGGTCCGGGAGCTTTTAGCTGTGAGTTTGGGCAAGTCAGTTCACTTTTCTATGCCGCAGTTTCCTCATTTGCAAAATACTAATAATACTGTCTTCTGGAGTCATTGGGAAGAAGTAAGTTAGATAATGAACACAGTGCATACAATATTCATAGTGTAATGTAGCCACATGGTAGGTGCCACACAGTATCTCTGCAGAGATGTTTACTAACTTGGAGTAATAAAGGGGAGAAGGTGAAAGTGTTCAGTCATTCAGTCGTGTCTGACTCTTTGTGACCCCATGGACTGGAGCCCACCAGGCTCCTCTGTCCATGAAATTCTCCAGGCAAGAATACTGGAGTGGGTTGCCAGTTCCTTCTCCAGGAGATCTTCCCAACCCAAGGATTGAGCCTGGGTTTCCCACATTGCAGGCAGACTCTTTACCAAGTGAGCCACCAGGGAAGTCAGTAGTGAGCATGAATAAAGGTGTGCATTTGCATTATGATTTATTTTTTATTTGGCATTTAAATAGTACCAAAGCATACTTGGTAAGTTACCTAGTAGAGATTATGGCTTAATCAGTGCCTGGAAGATAGGAGATTTTTAGCTGTCAAAGAACTAATAGTTAAACATTCTTTATGTGTTTTCTAATAGAAATTCACAATAGATCTGTGTATCGTTTGGCCTCTGGGAGATGAAAAGCTAAGAAAAACATAGCCCTGGCCTCAAGGAGTTTCCTGTTATGGGGGATAAAGGGAGATAAGTTATTTTGTATTTTTTGTAATAAGTGCCTTCTTAAAGGCATATCACAGACATACCCTGTAGGGCAAGATTGATGTTTTAATTATTGGTAGCTCAGATGGTAAAGTCTGCCTACAATGCAGGAGACTGGAGTTCGATCCCTGGGTTGGGAAGATCCCCTGGAGAAGGAAATGGCAACATACTCCAGTATTCTTGCCTGGAGAATTTCATGGACAGAGGAGCCTGGTGGGCTCCAGTCCATGGGGTCGCAAAGAGTCGGACACAACTGAGCGACTTCACTTCACTTCACTTTACAAGAGCTTTGAGAGTACAGAGTACTCTCTGCTCCAATGCAGTGCTTTCCTTCATGCTTGTGGGAAGGAAAGTATCTGGGAGTACTCACACAAATGGTTTTACTAATCTAGAAATATTAGAAACATCTATTAATTTTTGAATAATCTTTTAAATATATCTGGATTGCAAATGGATACTATTAATATACTTAATATCACACCACAGTAAATTACAAGATAAAGACTGAAGTCTTGAAACTAAGTTTTCAAAAATATTGATTCGTTTTTTAGTAGCAAACCAGTAAGGTGCCGAATGTTACACTTTACATAACATTATTTCCTTGAATTCCTATAACAGCTCTTTGAGGTGTGGCCTTTTTGTTTTGTTTCGTTTTCTAATTTCACAGATGAAGAAACGAAGGCAGACTGAGATAAAATAATTTTTCTGAGATTCCCATAGGTGGGCTTCAACTCAGGTCTCTTGGATTCTAAAATCCTTTCTGTTTTCCAGACTGTCTTTAATTTTGTTTACTTCTTAAGCTTTCATCAACTTACAAAATGTTGCAGAACCAGAAAATTCCAGTATCCTTAACTTCCCCAAATACTGTATAGTTTATAAAATGAGGGAATTACCGCTGATACCACGTTAACTCTTATAACAGACATTATTCAAATTTTGGCACTTGCTTACTAATATGGTATTTTTTTCAGTATAGGATTCAATCCCGTGCTCTGGGGTCCAGGATCCCACTTTGCATTTAGTTGTGTCTTTGTCTCCTCCTCAGTTCCTTGGTGCTCTCCTGAATCCTGGTTTCTTTCGAACAGTACCTGTCAGTTATTTTGTAGACATTGTATCTCTAAATGCGTTGGGTTTGTGTATGCCTTTAATGTTTAGGGAAGAGGATGTTCCTTTGTACAATTGTATAAATGATACTTTTTAAAGAATTTCATCATGTCGTTGCCCATCATTGGGACATTTTGGCATGCATGAGGGTGGCTGGCCATTGTTTAGAATCAGAACTTGTCTACCAGGAGGGCCTTTGAGGATCATCTGGTGGGCCATCGGCCGGGGTTCACAGGTGGCAGCATCGCGGTCTGCAGGTCCTGGCTTCTTGTCCTTTGTTCTGTCTACTTCATCCTCCTACTGAAGAGGCCAGTGAACAACCATTTGAAATGTCTGCTGACTTCACTGTGTTTAGTCTTTGATATTGACATTTTGATTAATCACTTGATCTTGGTATTTTATAATATTTTATTTTACAATCAACTGTGCTTTTCTTCTAAGATAGACTGTTGCATGTAGCTCGTAAAGGGAGTTTGGCACAGCCCACGGTGATTTCTTTGTGTAACTAAATGCCAAATCTCTTTCAGCAGCTCTATCCCTCTGCATGCATGCATTTGGCAGCAGCCTGGGTAGCAAAGATTCCCTTAATGCTTATAAAAGTAATATGTTAACATCCCAGACTGATTTGAGGTCCCTATGGCCTTCTTTGCAGGACTAATACAGATACATCAGCTAACTGCTTCCTTGTGCTTGTGCTGTCTTGGATAATGCTGTTTGCAAGTTGGTAAACAATGGCTCCTTTGGAGGTCATTGACTTTTTTTTGTGCGAGTTTTATAAAAGGCAGGCACTGACTTCTGGCTTTTTTGGGAAGTTGGCATTTTATTTAGATATTTATTAAGAAAATTTGTTTGGCTGTGCGGAGTCTTTGTTGCAGCATGTAGACTTCTAGCTGTGGCCTGCTGGCTTACTTGCCTGGTGCCATGTGGGATCTTAGTCCCCCGGCGAGGGATTGAACTCATGTTCCCTGCATTGGAAAGCGGATTCTTAATTTGGACCACTAGAGAAGTCCCGAAAGTTGGTATTGTAGTAGCTCCACTCTCTTAAGAGTAAGCTTTATGAAAGCTGATTATATTTCTCCCTCATGTAGATAAGAAAGGTAAATATACCCTATCTTCATGAATCTACTCCCAGAAGTATATTGACTGTTGTTCCTGTAGTTAGATACTCTCTCTTGGCCTCTCACTCGTCATAGCTAAGTGTTTGTTTTAATGTTTATGGTGTTTTTTACCTTTTATTTTGCAGTTTCTGGCTTCTTGCCTTTTAATATGTAAAAACAAATGAAAGCAAGGTATATGACAATGTAGGAGGAGGCTACATTTTACCCTTGTTAGACTTCAGTTCAGTTCAGTTCAGTCGCTCAGTCGTGTCCGACTCTTTGCGACCCCATGAATCGCAGCACGCCAGGCCTCCCTGTCTATCACCAACTCCCGGAGTTCACTCAAATTTACATCCATCGAGTCAGTGATGCCATCCAGCCATCTCATACTCTGTCGTCCCCTTTTCCTCCTTCCCTCAATCCCTCCCAGCATCCGAGTCTTGACTTACATACATATAATATAAGCAGTGATATTTGCAATACATTTATATCTTAAGAAAAGGTAAAGGACTAGTTTATATATTGTGTGAAGAAAGTAAGAATTGTAAGTAAATTCAAAATGATCTCAAATATACCTTGAAAAATCCCTCATGTCACCCAGAACGTTTGGCAAATGTGCAAATCTCTGTGAGGTAGTTCTTAGCCACTGCAGTCTGTGGTCCACTGGATGTACCAGGTCCAAGGACGGTAAGGGTTCTTGGCTGATATCTGGCTCATCAGACCACTTTGCTTCCATGAAGAGTCATCAGTGTGAAGTAGAAACCGGAAGATCCCAGGGTTGCCCTGCACATGGTCAGGCTTTATGCCATTATGGTTTTTTGTTTGTTTCTGTTTTATTTTAAAGATTCTTTTTTTAAAAATGTGAACCACTTTTTTTCCAAGTCTTTATTGAATTTGTTACAATACTGCTTCTGTTTTTTGGCTGTGAGTCATGTGGGATCTTAGTTCCCTGACCAGGGATCGAACCAGCACCCCCTGCCTTGGAGAGCGAAGTCTTCACCATTGGACTTTCGGAGAAGTCCCATATGCCATTATGTTATCAACACGAGACTCCTTATCTTAATGCATTTTAATAGATTTACTTGTTTTGAGGAGGATGAAATGAGGTATAATACACATGGGGCCCTCTACTCCAGCACTCTGCTCAGATAGTAGATGCTCAGTAAGTCTTTGATGTGCTCGATCACGATCTAGCTTGATCCTTTCCACTGTCACACTGTGTTTGTAGAGGTGTCCAGAGAAACCTGGTCACCTGCTTCCTGTCTTCCCAAATTGGCATTCCTGGTGGTGACCTTCTCTGAGCTGGCTTCCCTCTCTGGGTCCCTTGTTATCTGACTTCAGATACATTTTTGTGAGTTAAATCATGAATGTTCAAGTTACTACAAGATGGTGTCAGATCATTTCAAGTGATGCCAGGTAGGGGGAGCCTCAGCACAATAAATCTTTAAAGAAACTTGAAATATATGCCTTTCATGTCACAGTATTTAGCTTTTGTAAGTAGACCTCTGATTTCTTTTCCCGTTCTTCTATGGAAGGAAACTTGAGGCTCCACATCTATTCAACTGCAAAAGTAGTTGCACAGGAAAATGACCTGAGTCTTGTAAATGAGTTTACTGATATGAATAGTCTGGGATTTCTTGTGTTTGACTGAGACAACTTCCATATTACTTTGTAATTTATAAGAATTGTCTAGTTAGTGACCCTTAAGTGTTTTACCTGGAGGAGGGCATGGCTACCTACTCCAGTATTCTTGCCTGGAGAATCCCTATGGACAGAGGAGCCTGGTGGGCTACAGTCCATGGGGTTGTATAGAGTTGGACATGACCGAAGTGACTAAACATAAATATTTTACAATGGCCCCTCTTCACAATTCCCATCCTATTATCCCTATGATTTATTTTGTCATTATTTTATTTTATTTTTTTTTCTAACATGTAAAATTTCTAAGAATCTACAGTTTTGTTTGTTTTATTCCTTTATCCTTAGTGCATTGAACAGTGCCTGCATAGTCAAGAAAATTGTTAAATGAAGAATGTTTTTGCTATTATTTAAATCGATATCCTTTACCTTAGGGGATTCCCTGGTGGCTCAGACGATAAAGCGTCTGTCTGTAATGCGGGAGACCCGGGTTCGATCCCCAGGTCTGGAAGATCCCCTGGAGAAGGAAATGGCAACCCACTCTAGTACTTTTGCCTAGAAAATTCCATGGATGGAGGAGCCTGGTGGGCTACAGTCCATGGGGTCGCAAAGAGTCAGACGTGACTGAGCGACTTCACCTTTACCTTAATAAGCAAATATTAAAGTTATAGAAAAGCATAAATAAAGCATTTGAGTTTGTTGTTGTTCAGTCACTCAGTCGTGTCTGACTCTTTGCGACCCCATGGACTGCAGCACAACAGGCTTCCCTGTCCACTATCTCCTGGAATTTGCTCAGACTCAATGTCTGTTGAGTCAGTGATGCTGTCTAACCATCTCATCGTCTGCTGCTCCTTCTTCTTTTGCCTTCAATCTTTCCCAGCATCAGGGTCTCAAAGAATTGGCTCTTCTTTGAGTTTGTAATCTTTAGGAATTTCACTGCTAATTTTGTGCAGTAATCAGAACTTAGGAAATTTTTATCATTAGCCTTCTCTGGTGATTACATTTACAGCTTCTTTTGTAATTTAGTTCAGCCATCTTCCTGCTGTTTACAGTGTATTTCTAATATTCATCAGTCAGGGTATATTGATGAATATAAGACAGTGTGTAAACTAGAATTAGAGTAGAGGCAGTATTCTCATATTCTCATTTTACCTTAGTATAAAAGTTCTGATGTATACATACACACACACTTAAAAACTGAGGGCATCTGTGTGAGTCTCAGGTATCTTGCTAACTTCAAGGGTGTTGTGTGAGGCCCCCTTCCTGAGAAACACAATAGTTAAACCTGACCCCCTGTGGTGAACATTATCTTCAAAAAAACACTGAAAGTTAAACTTCAAGAAAACAGGCATCATAATTTTGAGCATTTTTTTTTCCTGTGGCAAACATGAATGAATGAACAAATAAATAAATATTTAAAAAGCCATGCTGGGGAATTCCTTGGTTGTCCAGTTGTTAGAACTTGATGCTTTCAGTGCCAGAGTTGGGTTTGATCCTTGGTCACAGAACTAAGATACTGAAAGTCTTTCAGTGTGGTCCCCCCGCCCGCCAAAAAAAAAAAATGTTGTTGATTAGTTCTCAGAATTGCAGTTGTCCGGATGGAAGTGTGACTGGCAGAGTTTACGGCCTGAGGTCTGGTTTGGGGTTGAGGATGCTGAGAATGGAGCCCAGTGCTCTCTTCATAAATTGGTCCCTTGGTCCCTGAAGGGGGTAAGGTTTAGTTTCCACATCCATCCTGGAGGTCAGTGAGGTTTATCTTCTAGATGGTTCATTCATTCAGCAGATATTCATTGAGTGCCTACTATGTGCCAGGCACTGCTAGGTGATGGAGATAGAGAAGCCCTGCTCTTTCAGAGTCTGTATTCTAACCCCTTGTCCTTTTGGGCCACAGATATCTTTAAGAATGTTCCCTGAAGATCAGTCAGCCTCTTATATACACATACATACACACATGGATGCTCACAGGCACACAGCTGCTGCGGGGTTGGGGAGAACCCTGCTCATTGAATTTCCTTTACCATTTCCTGGGTTCAGAAGGCTTACAGCTCAAGCTTACCAAGTGGAGGGCCCTGTCTCCTACCCACGCCCCCATCTGTCTGCTGCCCTGGTCTCCCCCTCAGCACTTTATGCTGCTTTGGATGAGACTCGCCTGTGATTTTCCTTTCGGATTAGATCTCACTATGAAGCAGTATGCCTCTGGGAACAGAACCTGAGGGGTGCTCAGCAGGCCTGGTGAACAGCCTGCTTGTCCTACAGCTTTGAGGACTTCTACGCTCTTAAGTCTCCTTTTTTGCATCTGCGACATGGAAAGGGTGGGATTTGAGTAGCTGAGATGTTTGAAAATAGGTTAGGTGGGCAGGCCTTGAAGGCAAAGGAAAGTATCTGTGGCTAAATTACAGTCTTGACGCTCATTAACTGATTTTAAGCAAATTACCTAGTTTATCCAAGTCTTATTTCTCACAGGTGGAAGGGAGAAAAAAAAAAAAACCCAACATGGAACTCAAGGAATAGTTTTGAAAATCAAACTGAAATAATGTATTAAGCTGCCTAGGACAAAAATGGTAGCTATTATCAGCTCTTTTAACATCCAAATTGTGTTTCAGGGGAATTTAATCCATAAATAAAGTATTTATTTTGCACTTTTTTCTTTATTGAAATATAGTTGATTTACAGTGCTGTGCCAGTTTCTGCTGTACAGCCCAGTGACTCAGCTGTGCACATATATACACTTACTTATTGAGGACCCGGCATAGACTTCTGTGATTACACTCCTGTGATGCTGACCCAGCCCACCAGGCAATAGTAAAGGACAATAGTGAAGGAATGCGCTGTGTTTTAGGCCGGGTTTAATTTTGTGGCTCTACTATTAACCAGCTGGCTGACCTTAAGTTTTCTGATTTTCTTTAGTTTCCATTTAGTTTCTGAAAGACAATGATATCCCATAACCCAGTCACAACAGAGAGGCTGATTTTAAAAAAGATCATGCAAGTAAAGCATTTAGCACAGTGCCTTGTACAAAGAATACTCCTGAGTTATGTAAGGCTGGTTCAATATTATAGTAGTATTATTGTTGCTGTTCAGTGCTCAGTCATGTCCGACTCTTTACGACCCCATGGTCTGTCCATGGAATTCTCCAGGCAAGAGTACTGGAGTGGGTTGCCATCCCCTTCTCCAGGGGATCTTCCTGACCCAGGGATGGAACCCTGGTCTCCCGCATTGCAGGCCAGACTCTTTACCGTCTGTGCTACTAGGGAAGCCCAGTATTATTATTAAGCTTAACCTAACCTTCCCTTCTCCACCCAGAGCTAGGCTGACTCCAACAGGTACAATTGGTGACAGCATCTCACTTATCTATTCTGAATTAGTAAAATTAAGACATTTGATTGCAAACTAGCCTTAGAGATTGCTTGTGCATGTATGTGAAGTCACTTCAGTTGCATCAGACTCTGTGGCCCCATGGACTATGGCCCACCAGGCTCTTCTGTCCATGGGATTCTTCAGACAAGAATACTGGACTGGGTATCCATTCACTTCTCCAGGTGATCTTCCCAACCCAAGGATTGAACCTGCGTCTCCTGGGTCTCCTGCATTGGCAAGCAGGTTCTTTACCACTAGCGCCACCTGGGAACCCCCTAGAGATTGCTTGAAAAAGATTTACAGTTCCTGCAAATAAGTGGTTGCTATAAAGTAATTCGTTTTGCCAAAAAATGAATGGTAATTTTTCTTTGTGTGTTTTTATTTAGTATCCAAACCCCATGGATAAAAATGTCATCTCCGTAAAAATTGTGGAGGAAAGAAAAGGTAAGTATTACTGAGTTTTGTAAAGATGTGTGTCTGTGTGTGTGTGTGGCCTGTGATATTTTAAACATATCTATTAACAGGTATAGCTCTGCATTCGAGGTGGCTGATCAGAAAGAGCACCCAGCCTTTCCAGCAGTAGAAGACTTGCCATTCACTCTTGTCATCTTCTCCATTAAGAATTGATGACAGCTGTGACAGTTACCATTTTTCAAAACTTAATGTGTACCGGGGACTTTTATTTTTATTAACTTAATCCTCAGAACGATATAATTCCTTTTTAATGAATGAAGAAACCAAGGTATAGAGAGGTTAAGTAACTTAACTGAGGTTACATGACTTTGTCCTTTAATATATTCACATATCATTTTATGACAAAATAGGTGTGACTAATAGCACGTATATGAGATGTGACTGTAAAGTGATTGGATTATGGAGTCAGAACTGTGCTTAACAATATGGTTCACTATTGACTAGAGCAGGGCTTGACAAATTATCTTTGTGTGGCCTGTTGTTGTAAATAAAGTTTTATTGGCACCCAGCTATGCCCATTTTTTTATGTGTTATCTGTGCTTCTTTCCTTATCACAACAGTAGATTTGTAACAGAGACTGTATGGCTCACAAAACCTAACATTTATTTATTATCTGGCACTTTACAGAAGATGTTTATTGACTGCTGGACTGGAGTGTAGGGGTCTTTCCTGTTCTGTCATTCACATCTCTGGTAGAAGTGTTTTCACTCTCAGTGTTTGAACTCGAGAGTTGGGCAATGAAGGAAGCTATAATGGTGCTCATTGTCAAAGTATAAACCTTTGGAGACAGGCAGGTCCGGTCTACCAGGCTCTTGAACCTCTTCTAGGAAAACATGAGATGCTGCTCTTTATTTCATGACTCTGAGGCCTTCTCTGTGCTTGGTGAAGAGAGAACTATCTTTGTGAGGGTCTTTTCTGCATTTCTATAGCTCTATAAATACGATGAAAAACGATTTTCTCAGGTACCTGTACTCATGGGAGAAAGGTTTTACATGGTATTAGAGAAGTTTGATTTCAGGTCCTAATTTCGTTCCTATCTACATGACCTAACTTCTTGGAGGCTCTATTTCTTCTTCTTTCAAATGGGAAAGTAATCACAGCCTGTCTTTAGGTTGTTGAGAAGAATCAAGCAATAGAACAGCATGCATATTCCAAAGTGGTTAATTATAATTTCTGCCGTTGACAGGGGCATCTTCACCTCCAGGAGTAGCTCATCCATTTTCTCTATGTGTGCTGCAGACTTTGGATGAGATGGCCAAAGGGTGCCAGTGGGCAGAGGAGATGAACCAGTTTCTCATCCTCCCAACAACTTCAGAGTATTCAGGGTGTTTGCACCAAGGTTCAGGACTGTTATAGTGTTATAGTCCAAGCTTTGAGAAACCGTGAAGGAACTTGGCTGAGTCATGTACTTCACAGAGCAAAAGACAACACTTCAGAGTTTATATTTTTCTCTGATTCGCTTTCCTTTTTTTCAACTCAAATTTATCACATTTTTTTTAATGCCCTTAATACTATTCTGTAAACTTTTTTCCAGAACAGAATAGTTCCAGCCACAGAGAGTCTGCTTCCCTATGACAGAAGAGTATGCCCAATGTAATAATAATAGGTTTAAATTCGTAGCCAGAAATCGGTGCTTGAAAACTCCTTTGGTACAGAAGGTGACAGAATTAGATTCTCCATTGTTTTGTTAAAACATGTTAAACATTAGCTGCAGCTGAGCAGAAGGCTCATTGGCCATGGCCACTGGAGTGTTGACATTGATAGTCCAGAGCAGTGAACAATTTGTGTCTTTTTAAAGGTCTCATTGGAGACTTCAGAAATAGACTTTCTTATTTTATTACTTTAAAAACTTTCTTTTGGTTGTACCCTACGGCATGTTGGACCTTAGTTTCCAGACCAGGGATCGAACCCATGCTGCCTGCATTGGCAAGAGGAGTCATAACCACTGGACTGCTGGGGAAGTCCCCATTTGCAATTCTTTTGTCCTTGACTTTAGAATGTGCTTCACTGGTGGCTCAGATGGTTAACAGTCCGCCTGCAATGCAGGAGACCTGGGTTCGATCCCTAGGTCGGGGAGATTCCCTTGGAGGAGAGCATGGCAACCCACTCAAGTGTTCTTGCCTGGAGAATCCCATGGACAGAGGAGCCTGGTGGGTTCACAGATATTTGGAGAGATTTGGTGAAGGAAAGTGGTCAGGGAAGCTGGGTTTTGAGTTAAACATTTTCTTTAGGAATTCTCCATATAGAAAATTGAGATTGACATTAAAATTTTATTGACATTAAAATAAGAATACATTTACTTCAGTTGTTTTTTTGTTTTGAGTGTAAACATTTTCTGTTTCTAGATGTGTCAACAGGGATCATCTATAGAAAGAGGATTGCAGTCTGTCAGAATGTGGTTCCAGAAATTTTAAGGAAGGTAAACTCATTTCAAAATTTAATCAGATTTTGTGTAACAGTGGGTGATTTTCAAATAGTCATGCAAAGAAATAGCGTTTTCTGATGTAAATAAGTGTTAGAAATTTCCCAGTTCTCCTGTCTCCTAGCCTTTCAAAGGAAGACATCTGTCTCCTCTCCAACCTCAGTTTTGATAGGTGCTACCAGAGAGAGTTTTTTTCCTATATGTTTTGCTTCTCTTTTGTGGAGGGCGCTTAGTGTACATAGAGATGGACTGCAATTATTTTAAGATACTTTGGCTATTTTGCATGAAGTGACCATCTTTTCTGATCTGTCCATGGTTAGATACGACTCTTAGGTAAGAATAATCAGAAGGGGGCAGGTGGTAAATATTTCATCTGATCTTCAGTAAGGAAGAGAAAAGCTTCAGTTTCCATTTCACTGTCAGAGAGAATGGTTTTGGTAGTATAATGTTCTCAGCACCCTCTGTAAGTCTTTTTGTGTCTATTTCTGTAAAGTAATGGTATTGATGATGAAATCTTCATGATAGCAAATTGTTTTTTCTCTTTGAAATCCTTAAGCACTCTGATGATTGCTGGAAAGAGGTGAGTGGAAAATTTTAATCACATTGCTTTAACCATAGGGTGATTATGACAAAAATCCTTAGAATCATTAGGGAATAAGAGGAGAACGTCTTGATGCACATTTTAAAACATGTTTCATGTGATCTTTTCAACCCGGAAGTGACTGTGTGTTTGATGTAAAACCCAAGGCTCCTGCCAGGTAGCTTGCAAATTGTGTAGCTGTGCTGTATATAGAAAACATGGCAGCTTCCATCACTTTCTAAACATGGGTGAAGACTGTCACTTTCTTTACTGGAAAGAAGGCTGATAAGACAGTGAAAATGAACTTTCTTTTATTTTCCAGATAGCAGTATATTGCAGTATATGCAGGAAATTATTGCTGGCTTTTTTCACAGAGTGTGTACCCTCCCTTTGCCCTATATACACGCTTTGAATCTATTATTTAAAAAGGCATTCAACTTTGTCTTGTATCTCTATTCTTAAATAATTTAAGGACACCTCTGACTTGTACGATTCTGCCTTTGTAGTTTTCCATTTCCTCCACCCAGGAAAGCATACATTTCTAGATATTGGACAGAGTTTAAAATGAAGAAAATATTTTATCCTGCATGTGAGTCCATAAGTGGGCCCAGTTAGAATCCATCAATTTAAGAAGGCCATAACCAGCCCTAGAGGAGACATGAGGGAGGCTGTTAATTTGCTTAGTGTTTAGCAGTTAGGGAAATTGGGCCAGAGACTGTACAGCCTGCATAAATTCTAGGCCATTTGCATGTCCTCACCAGCCTTTAGTAAGGTCATTGTATGTTTGATTATCAGGGACCTAGAGCCATTGGTGAACCATCATCCATATATCAGGATCGCTTGTCCTCAAGATTGGAAGCAACTCTGGACAGAGTCTTTATATATTAATAGCTTGCTCTTCTTAAATTCAGAAAGCCATTCTCCCTCTTTTGGACAGGTGAACATCTTAAAGGTACCTAATATCCAGTTAGAAGAGGAATCATGGTTCAATCCTCAGGAAAGGAACATGGCTATAAGGAGTCACTGCCTTACATGGACACAATATGCATCCATGAAAGAAGAGTCTGTCTTCAGGGAAAGTACGGAAAATCCAAATTGGTAAGATCACCTGTGTGTGTGTGTGCGTGCACGTGTGCACACACGTGTGCATTTGTGTGTGTGTAGGTAAGGTGCAGGGAAGCACAAATGAGCACTCATTAAAGAGCTATGATTTTATTCTTACAACCTCTGCTTAAAACTCACATAAATTACATAGTATTGATTTTTAATCACACAAGTAATCAGTAAATAGATTTCTCTTTGGGGGGAAAAATGACAGCTCAACTCCTTTCTGATTGTCCTGTCTAATCCTGGTGTTCTTTTGCCTTCTCCAGAGGAAGTGAATGTTTTCAATGCATTGAGTATTCTTCTAGACCCGTAAGAGATAACTTTAGATACTCATAAAACCTGTATAATATAGTTTTGTTTATCCTTTTTAATACATGCATTCATTCTGTTCAAATCATTGTGTACTTATCTTTTTCATTTTGTAGAATGTTTCTAAGCCTTATCCATTTGATGTCTGTAAAATCTAGATTTTTCCTTTAAACTGTTGCATGATGTTCAATCCTATCATTATACTGTATTCTCTTTAGCTTTTTTCCTTTTTGACAGATGTTCAGATGATTTCTAATTACTCTTGATTATAAGCAGTACTGCTCTTTATTATAAACAGTACTATAATATTTGTGAAGTGTATGATCCTTGAATATGCTATATGTGAATGTTTCTCTGAAGGCAAATTGATTTCTTTATTGAAATATAGTTGATACAGTATTATGTTAAAGGAGAATTTTTAATTGTCAGGTTTATTGAGTTATTATTTACAAACAGTGAAGTTCTTAGCATACAGTTCATTGAGTTTTGGCAAACACACACATATACAGTTGTGTAACCACTGTCATAGTCAAGCTTCAGGTAGATTTTAAAGAGCTGTGCTGCTAAGTCACTTCAGTTGTGTCCGACTCTGTGCGACCCCATAGACGGCAGCCCACCAGGCTCCCCAGTCCCTGGGATTCTCCAGGCAAGAACACTGGAGTGGGTTGCCATTTCCTTCTCCAATGCATGAAAGTGAAAAGTGAAAGGGAAGTCGCTCAGTCATGTCCGACTCTTAGCGACCCCATGGACTGCAGCCTACCAGGCTCCTCTGTCCATGGGATTTTCCAGGCAAGAGTACTGGAGTGGGGTGCCATTGCCTTTAAAGAGCTATATGCCAGGATAAGTCAATGGGGACAGAGTATTCTTGCACAACTGGATATCCACCTTCAAAAGAATAAAGATGGACCTCTACCTCATGTCAAATACAAAATTAACTCAAAATGGATCCAAGATCTAAATCAAATAGTGAAAACTATAAAACTCTTAGGAAAAAAAAATAGGGGTAAATCTTTGTGATCTTGAATTAGGCAATCATTTTTTAGTATGCCACCAAAAGCCTGAGCAACAAAAGAAAAAAAAAAAAGGTAAATTTGACTTCATCAAAATTGAAACTTTTCTGCTTCAAAGGACACCAAGAAGGTGAAAAGACAGTCCAGAGAATGGGAGAAAGTATTTGCAAAATCTGATAAGGGTTTCAGTTCAGTTTGTATCCAGAATATATAAAGGACTATTATAACTCAGTAATAAAAAGACAACCCACTTAAAAAATGGCTAAGACATTTGAGTAGATATTTATCCGAAAAGGTATACAGTTGGCCAATAAGCATTTGAAAAGATATTCGGCATCTTTAGTATTTAGGAAAATGGAAGTTAAAACCACAATGAGATACCATTTTGAGCCTACTACGATGGCTGTAATAAAAAAGACACAATAGCGAGTGCTGGAAAGGATGTAGAGGAACTGGAAGCCGCACACACTGCTGAAAGAAATGTCAGTGGTGTAGCTACGGTGGAAGATGGTTTTTCAGTGCCTCAAATAGTTAAACAGAGTTATCACTTGACCCAGCAGTTCTACACTGTATTGTCCACAAAGATTTGCAGGAATGTTCATAGCACCATTATTCCTAATAGGCAGAATATAGAAACAAGTCAAACGTCCACCATCTGATGAATATAGAACAAAAAATGGTATATCCATACAATGGAATATTATTCAGCCATAAAAAGAAATGGGGTAATGATTCATGTTACATGGATAAAGTTTAAACACACTATTTTCAGTGAAAGCAGCCAGTTACAAAAGGCCATATATTGTTTGAGTCAGTTTATTTTAAATGTCCACAACAGGCAGATTCATAGGGACAGAAAGTAGATTTAGTGTTTGCCATAGGCAAGAAGGACAGGAGATGGAATTTTTTGGGGGGATGATAAAAATATTCTGGAACTAGTGTTGATGGTTGCATGACTCTTGAGTATACTAAAACCACTGAACTATATACCTTAAAGGGGTACATTATGGTATATGAATTATTCCTCAATAAAAGAAAGTTATGTGACAGGTTCTCAGGGTATGCATATTTTAGGTTTATATAGATTCTGTCACCAATATGGTTTTTAAAAAATATTTATTTGGCTGAGCTGGGTCTTGGTTGCAGAATCTTTGTTGAGTTGTGAGGACTCTAGTTGTGACACAGGCTTAGTTTCCCTGCGGCATGTGGAGTCTTAGTTCCTTGACCAGGGTTTGAACCTGCATCTCCTGCATTGCAAAGTGGGTTCTTAATACTGGACCACAGGGGAAGTTCCTATGACCAGTATGTTAATGTGTTAATTTACACTCACATCAACATGAAAGCTCATTTCCTATAACATTGCCAACTTAACATACTTTTTTATTTTTTGCCAGTATAACGGGTGAGAAATGATTAATTCCTTTGAGGTAGGTTTACAAACAAAAACAAACTATAACAAGCACCAAATGTTAATAGTGATTATTGCTGTGAACTGATTTCAGAGGATAATTTACTGTCTGTTTTGCTATTCTGTATGGTTTGAACTTTTTATTCACCTATCATTTTAAGGCAAATAAAGCCTCCAAACCCAAATAACTAAAAAACAGAAGTCTAAGATCCATATGAAACCCCAGCACTTGTGCACATCATTTCTGCTCCCCATAATTTTGGTCCTATAGTGACAATTCTAGAATGCTCCAGCAGCACACTGATTATGAATGCCAAGTCTTATTAGCATCTCAGGTGGGTTTACTCTGAACCACCCACTAGGTTTTTTTTTCCTTCCTGTCAGTCTCCCTCATGCCAAGAACTTGACCAAAGTCATAGATGTTTGGGACAAACTATAAAAATTATAGATAAAGAATAGAGCTCCCTCACTTTTTTTTTTTTTTTTTGGTAGAAGTAGTAAAAGGACAGAGTTGGCTGATTTTATGTAAAAAATACAGAAGTCTTTCATTTCATATATTAGTATCTCATTTCAGCCTCATTTTATCAGCTCTCTGGGCTACTGAGTCTGAAAATTTTTACTAAAGCTTCATCAATTCTTCATAAAATGAAAATTGGCCCAGATAATCCAGGGAGAACATCCTTCAGGACCTTTTTCCTTTGTGTGTTTAAAAAAAAAATTTTTTTTTTAATAGTCTGATTCTGGAAAAAAATGATACATGCATCTTGTAAAAAACACTAAGCAATTCAAGAGAAAAAGAAGCAGTTTTCATCATCTAACAGTTGTGTCTATTTGCATAATTTTCTTTGTCCAATCCTAATTGGCATTTAGATTGTTTCTGAATTTTTTGCTATTATAAGCAGTGGTGTGATAAAATTACTTTGTTGTTGTTTACTTGATAAGTCTTGTCCAACTCTCTGCAACCTTATGGACTGTAGCCTGCCAGGCTTCTCTGTCTGTGGCATTTCCAGGCAAGAATACTGGAATTAGTTACCATTTCCTCCTCCAGGGGATCTTCCTGATGCAGGGATTGAACCCGAGTTGAGTCTCCTGCATCTTCTGCATTGCAGGCAGATTTTTTTTTTTTTAACCACTGAGCCATCTAGGAAGCCCTGATGAATTCATTGTAGTTACATGTTTCCTCAGTTATTCAATGACCTTTTAGAGTAGATGGAGCAAGTGGGATTTCTGGGTCAAAGGTTATATACATTTTGTATTTTGATACATATTATCAGATTCCTCTCTAAAAAAGCTTTGGCCAGCTACACTTTCTCCTTTCTTTGTTTTTTTATGTTCTTGTCCTCTGCAGAACACTCTCTTTTTGGTTACTGCACAGCAGCCAGAATTTACTGACTCTTACTATGTCAAGGTCAGAGCTAGATCCTTCGCCTGTAGTGTTTTGAAGCTCAGGTTAAATAACTTACCCAAAGTGATAGCATCACTGAGTCACTGAGGTAAGATATGACCCCAAGTGGTGAGGCAGGAATATGGACAATTATAAAAGGATGGACTTAATCTCAAACTGTAGCTTGCTTTAGGTTCCAGGTTATGGAGAATGGGTTTTGTTCCTTTGGCAACAAGTGGTCACACAAAGGTTTCTGAGCAGGGAATGGTGTGATGACAGCTGTGATCCAGGCTCTGGGAAACTTACGTTTTCTTAGGTCTTGATGTGGATTTAGAATGGTGTTTTAGGCAGACATTCTGAATGACTGGATAATCTTGGCAGGGCGTGGGGAGGGACATTAAAGAAAGAAGGACCCAGTATTACTTCCAATCCCCTCCTTGGCAGAGAGTGTGAGTAGTGACTAGTCAGTGCGTCCAGAGGATGAAATGTGGACAGTCCTTTTATAAAGAAAAAAAAGAGGCTGTCACGGCTGCTGAGTCTAAAATTAGGCCTTCAAGCTGTGTGTTAGGTAGCAGGTGTGGGCGTGTGATGGGAAACCAGATGTCATTCTGTCCTGTGCATGGCCTGTCGGCTCAATTCAGAGACGGCCCACAGTGAGTCTCCCGTAGACTCTGGCTAAGCCTTGCTCCGCGTCTCTCTACATAAATCCAGTTTTGGCCTCCTGCTGATGTCTCTGCAGTTGTGGCATCTTTTAGGGCAGAGCTCCGTCGGTCTTTCCGTGTCTGTGTATCACACAACTGGGTATTTCTAATATGCTTTCTTCCTTTGTTAACTTTGTAAGACATTTTCTTCCTGCAGTTTTTATGGAATGGAATTAGCATCCTTTCCAGAGCCTGGAGTGATGTGATATTTTGCATTGATCTCAGTTTTTCCAGAGTTCAGCTTAGTACTGCATGCCTCAGAGATGTCCTCTTATACTTACTCTCTACTTATTCTGTCCCCTCTTCTAATCAGGCTGCCTTCCACAGTAAATTACAGACACCCTGACTTACCCAGCCATCATTTATATACATTCGTTATATGCCAGCCACTGTTTTAAGTGCTTGATGTATGTATGTATTTATGAATTTATATATGTAAATTCACTTAATCCTCAGAGAAACTCCATGAGGTTAGAACTGTTCTTATCCCCCTTTACAACCTGAGGCTTAGAGAAGTTAAGTAACTTATACTAGCTAACATGACCAGTAAGTGTCAGAATCAGCTTCAAATCCAGGCGATTTGGCTCTCGAATTTATGCTGCTGGCAATGACACTACCCTTTCTCTCAGTAAGGAGCTCTGTTATCTCGTAACCAGGTGGGCTGCAGTTTTGTAGTTGTTGTTCTTTGGGCTCCACCTTTCCCTGTATATCTAATTTTTTTCCAAGTTGGGTTAGCTCTTAGCTGTCAGGAGCAACTAGAGTAGCACACTTATTTGTCCTCATTTTTTTTTTTTTTTTGTGGGTGCTTCTGACTCATGTCTTAATTTGTTTTTATTTTTTTAAATTTATTTTTTTTATTATTTTTTTTACTTTACAATATTGTATTGGTTCTGCCACACATCAACATGAATCCTCCATGGGCGTACATTTGTCCTCATTTAAGTGAGGGAAAGAGACCTGTGAGCGCAAGAGAACCCATCCCAGCCGTGGGAAAAAGGGCCTTTCTCTGAGTCTCTGAGTGAGCCTCAATCACCCGCTCCTTCCTGGACCAATGAGAGTGGTCAGAGGCTGATACGGGCTGACTGGCCCTCACCAGTCAGCATCTGCCCCTGGAGCTGCAGTGTGGGTGTTGGGGAGGGGGTGTCCTCTTCCCTCTGAAACACATGAGCTGCGTAGAAGATGGAGGGGTGCCTGCGTACACACCACTGGAGTGTAGTAAGAAAGACCACTGCACACCTTTTTTCCTCTTCAACATGGCACCCATTGTCTCCGTTATGCTTTGGGAAGTGATGGAAACTTACTTCAGTAAGTGAATACAGAGGTAGCTCTGTACCAATCATCAGGCCTCCCAAGAGACAGGAACCAGGAGCTGGAAAGCAAGCCCTAAGGCACCCTCACAGCCTCTCGTCTTTCCATACCTGGCTCCTTTGTTTGTATCATAGCTCTGCTTCATTGCACAACCAGCCTGGCTCCTCCAGGCCTGTGCAAGGTCTTTCCTGTCCTGTGTCACAGTAAATGACTAGATTCTGGGGTTAGAAACAACCTTGGAAACAAAATATATGTCCTTGCAAAATGTACTTCACTGCTCTAAGCCTCAGTTTCTTCATCTGTATGTTGGGGATAATATCCTTATCTCAGAGGGCTGCTGTGAGGATCAAATGCGATTATACACACCGGGAGCTTAGAGCAGTGCTTGCCTATGAAAGTGAAGTGAAAGTGAAAGTGTTACTTGCTAAGTCATGTCTGACTCTTTGTGACCCCATGGACTGTAGTCCTCTGGGCTCCTCTGAGAGATTTTCCAGACAAGAATACTAGAGTGGGTCTTCGTTCTGGCATGAGGACTCCAGAGCACATGCTCAGTAGCCCCACAGCATGTGGGATCTTAGTTCTCTGATCAGGGATGGAACCTGCATCCCCTACATTGAAGGCAGATTCTTTACCACTGGACCACCAGGAAAGTTCCTCCCGGGCAATAATCCTGGGGTGGGTTACCATTTCCTCCTCCAGGGGATCTTCCTGACCCAGGGATTCAATGTGTATCTCCTGCATTGCAAGCTGATTCTTTACCCTCTGAGACACCAGGGAAACCCGTGCCTGCCAATAATGGTCAATAAATATTAGTGCTCAGCATCATGACTTTTATTGCTGCTATTATCCTCATCTTCTTAAAAATTCATGTAACTTTTGATTCTAATCCTGAGCGTGTACTGTTTTAATGTTGAAACATTATGGTTGTTTCCCATTATGTTTCGGGGAAGTATTTCATGTTGTGATTTTACATTCTGCAGGCTCACCATCTCTGGGGCTATAAGTCCCTCAATTCGAGAGTCATGGGAGTAGGAACCCTTCTTTTTTAGCTCCAGCGTGAGATTGAGGCACTGAAGAGCATGACACGCAGGGGTCAGTGCGGGCGTTTGTACGTGTGTGTGCCTGCTCTGTCACTTCACTCATGTCCAACTCTTTGCGATCCTGTGGATGGCAGCCCGCCAGGTTCCTCTGCCCGTGGGATTCTCCAGGCAAGAATACTGGAGTAAGTTGCCATGCCCTCCTCCAGGGGATCTTCCCGAGCCAGGGATCAAACCTGTGTCTTCTGCGTCGCCTGCATCGCCGGCAGATTCTTTATCCACTGAGCCACCTGAGAAGCCCATAGGCGTTTGACTCCGACTGAATTGCCCTGGATTTTGGGTTCTCTTCTTGGCTTATGCTGTGACCCCACCTGCTGTAGATCCGAGGCTGCATGGTGCTCTAAGAACTGCCCGGATTTTCAAAGTCAGAGATGCTGGGGGCAATGCACTGCACAGCTTGTGACACTTGGGCCACATCAGAGAACAGAAAAATGAATCCACCCAAGATAAAAAAATTAAAAGTCAACTTTTGTGGGAATGTACTTTATTATATAGAGTAGGATACAGCCATTTACTGGCTTCCCAGGTGGCACTAGTGGTAAAGAACCCACCTGCCAATGTAGGAGACATGAGAGACATGAGTTTGACACCTGGGTTGGGATGATCCCATGGAGGAGGGCGTGGCTGCCCACTGTAGTATTCTTACCTGGAGAATGCCATGGACAGAAGATCCTGGTGGACTATGTAGTCCATGGGGTTGCAAAAGAGTTGGACATGACTGAAGTGACCTAACAAGCAGGCACAGGCATTTATTTACTCTTGGAAGTGGAGAATGGAGTGTTTTATTTTAGATTTTTTTAACTTAAAATTTTATTGGCGTATAATTGCTTTGCAGTGCGGTATAGTTTCTGCTGTACAGGAAAGTGAATCAGCTGTACATACACATTTACCCCTCTGTTTTGTATTTCCGTCCCTTTTAGAAGACCACAGAGCACTGAGTAGCATTCCCTGTGCTATACGGTAGGTTCTCATTAGTTAGCTGCTTTATACATGGTAGTGTATCTGATTCAATTGCAATTCACCCCACCTCTTCTTTCACCTCCTTGGTGTCCATACTGTACCATTTTTCTAGATTCCACATATATGCTTTAATATACAGTATTTGGTTTTCTCTTTCTGACTTACTTCACTCTGTATGATTTTTCAGAATGAAAAGTCATGGTTTCTGCCCTCCGAAACCTTCCATTCCAGGATAAACTTATTAATTTCTTGCTAATTTGTGTTTGCTTCTAGACTTTAAAATGTACTTCTGTCAGTTTCTGGTTCTTACTATTAACAGATTTTTATTGTACCATGTAGAAATGTAATTGATATGCAGAAGATTTGGTTTTAATAACATTTACTTTATCCAAGTAATGTAATTCTAAAAGAATCATCTTGTAAAACTATTTTCTTGGGCTTTGCCCTTTCAGCATTACGGTGTGTGTTGGGTGGTAAATAAAAAGTTCCTGTTATCGTGAAGCAGAATTTAAGTTTTATCGCTGTCAGTGGAGACTCATGCTGTTTGTGATAGTACAGAGCTGCGTTTCTTTTGCTTTTGAGTGACAAGACCATAATCCCATAGTCAGCATCAAGCATCGTGATGGCCCATGTCTTCACCTGTCCATGTCTAAGAACTTTGGCTTGTCCACTGATGCTTGCAAACCTTATTTTTGAGATACGGAGATTTCAGCCTAGTAGCATGTGTGTTAATAACATTGGTTATGTTGACTTGCCATTTATAAAATATCCAAAATGTCCCTCCTGGAATATAGTAAACAAAAAAGCCCAAATCAAAACTTTAAACACAGATTAATTGACTGAGATGAGTAGCTGTTCTTAGCTCAATTAGTTTTTGTTACTATTGAAATTACTTTTCATGCTGTTAAATAAGGTATGTAACATTTTTACTTTTTAAGTTTCTGGATTAAAACATCCCAAGTCTCGAGTATTCATTTGGTGATTGACAAATAGTATAATTAATTTGCATGTTTCTAGGGACTAATTGTTGGGCATTTCTTGTTGTGTATCGATTTTTTCCCTATTCTGATGTATTTTTTCCCCCAGGAGAAAATTTGACAGGTAACTTCCTTGTGTTTGTTTGACAGTGGCCTTTTTAGTTGACCTCCAAGCTTGTTTTCACTGAAATATATTAAAATATTCTGATTTTGTCAACTTTACTTAGGAATTATTTCTAAGCCTTGATGGTGATGATAAAGGGCTTGAGGGTATTGTTATCTAATAAACAATAAAACAAAAAAACCCACTGTATTCATGCCCCCAAACAAGATGCCTCTGATTCTATTGACCTTAATTTCCCATGTATCAGTGAGCGATGAGACAATTAGCAGAATGAGCTGCTAGTTATTGAACATGAAAAACCAAGGCCTTTTCTGTAAATATAGCATCTGGGCAGGAGCCTTATTTTTCACTCAGTAAGAATCCCCTGCAATAGATATAATTGTTATCCATATAACATATAACATATATCCATATAATCAGGGTCTTCTCTATTTCCTATCCTGTTGAACCCCCACCTCTGGCACAGTGCAGGGCTCATAGAGATGGCTCTGTGGCCATTTTTTGAATGAATGCCAGATAATCCTTCTTATGAGCTGAAAAGGGGACATAAGGAGGAGTAAAAAGGGTGCCGGCAGGAGGAACATGTGCAGATCAGGGAAGCCTGAAAGGATTTATTGGGAAATTCGGTGTAGAGGGAATCTTGAACCCGGCAATACAGAATACTTCTCTTTGGCTTTTTCCTGCTTAGTCATTTACTTGCTGATGGACTCCAGAAAGAGGGCTCAAGCTGGCCTGAGCTCCCTCACAAGAGTGAGTCAAAGTCGCTCAGTCATGTCCAACTCTTAGCCACCCCATGGAGACTATACAGTCCATGGAATTCTCCAGGCCAGAATACTGGAGTGGGTAGCCTTTCCCTTCTCCAGGGGATCTTCCCAACCCAAGGATCAAACCCAGGTCTCCTGCATTGAAGGCGATTCTTTACCAGCTGAGCCACCAGGGATGTCCTCACAAGAGTTGTGTGGAGATTTAATAAGATAATAAATGGGAATGCTCTACACTTGGAGAGTATAAAGCACTAGATAAATGTAGGTTGTAATGGTGAATAAATGCTGTTTTCAGAGTGGTGTGGTGCCTTAAAGGTACTAACTTTGACAAGTGCAGTAAGCTATTTTATTGAAAATGGTGGTGATGACTGAACTGGAACAATGGTGTTTAGCCAGGAGAGCATTCTGTGCCATTTACAAGTAAGGGCTTTTGAAATATCTTAGTGAATGTCTATTGATTATTTTTCCTCCCCTCCTCCTTTGCCCTTTGGTTTTGTGTTGTATATTAGTGCAGCATTGAGGGGTGTTTAAACATGTGGATTCGTTGCTGTGATTCTTGTTTTGTTGGCCTGGGCTGGCTCCTGGGAATTAATATATTTAACGTTTTCCAGGTAAGTCTGTGGAGCCTCTAGATTTAAGAACCCGTAATAACTCATCAGTGTCCTGTGGTTCCAGTGGAAAGCAGACATACAGCTGGCACTCCTTTTGCAACTCTGTTTTCTGCATAGTTCCTGTTAATCTTATAAAGCAGGGCCAGTTGATTATCTGGCTCTCCAGCAGACAGTAAACACTTTTTGGCAGAAACACCCTGTTGAAAAGTTTAGCGAAATTTGAATGAACTCCTCTGGAATCTCTTATGGAACAGAGATGCTGGTTTAATTTCCTTCCTCCTCCCTCCCTCCCTCTCCCTTCCTTCATCTCTTTCTCTTCTTTTTATCTTTATCCCTTTCCTTCCTTTCCCTTCCTTTCTCTTCCTTTCTTTCTTCCTTTCCCTTCCTCCACTCTTCTCTAGTAAATAAAAAGTTTGGGTGTTAAAAATTACAGTGTTTTATTAATATCAACCAAGAATTGATGCCATGCAGAACAACCTAAAGGTCTTTTGGGGCTGTAGCCAGGAACCTGCTGACAGTCCACCTGGTGGACTTAAGGGATCAGCAGTTTGTTCTTTTCCCGTTACTCTGGAGCATTCTGTGGTAGGAGAATACTGTAGTTGCTATAATTCATTTACTTATTCTGCAGAACAAATCATTTTTACAGACATGTAACATGCTGTACATGGTATTCTGACTTTTACATTAATTTAACATTACCTTTGGGACTGTCTTTCCTTATTAAATGCGTCACTTTAAAATGATTTTTTAAAATGGCTGTTCAGTTTGTTTATTGGATAAAATTATTCTAATGTGCTTAATTATTGGGAATTGCATTATTTGCTCTTATAGATAGTCATGTGATGAGAATCTTTGTAGGCTGGTCTATACCCTCATCTAAGGTTTTTTTTGCTCAAAGCCCATTGTTAGAGGTAGATATTATGGGTCCAAAGGTTTACACATGTTTGAGGCTTTTATTAGGTATTGCTAAACTAAAGTATGTATGCCTAAGCATCTCAGAAAACTTCCCAGGGACTTGGCAGGGCTGTACAGACCAACATTTGAAATGGGATCAGGAACAGTTACATAATTTGCAGGAGCCAGTGCAAAATGAAAAGGCAGAGTCCCCTGTTAAAAAAGAGTTAGGAACTTTGAAACAGTGACAGTGGCGCATTCAGCGGAATGTGTAGCCCTTCTGATGGTGGAGGACTGTGCCGCCCTGTAGAGCACACATCCTTGAAGCCAGCCTGAATGGGATGCACGCAATGGTGGGCCCAGTATACCAAGACAAGCCTCCAGTTAGACCAGTCCACAAACTTGTATATTGTCAAGCTTTGCCTATCACTCAGGATGCCAGTGAACTTGCACTGAATAGGCACCTTCCTAGGTCACACGGTTGTGGGAAGGGATGTGGGAACAGATGTTAACTGTGTGGATTCAAAAAGTGGCCATGTGTTTACTTTTGTGTGACCTTAGCCAGTTTGCCTCTCTAAGCCTCAGTGTTTTCGTCTGTAAAATGGGGTGAATATTATCTATGTCCTAAGATAGATGGTGAGAATTGAAAGACGTGTATTGAAGCACTGTATTAATACAGTGCTTCTCCACAGCAGGCTATTAATAAGACAGATTGTGAAAATTAATGCTGTATTTTAAGAGGCTGAGCCACCCTGCCCTGTAATATATACCCGCTCCTGCTCCTGAGATCCACTGTTACTTACTCCCTGCTGCTGCTCATGGCTAATCACTTAGATAGCAACCCATTGGTTCCTAGAACAGGTTAAAAGAGAGCAGCTCAGGGGGAAGGACTTTAGGAGTGGTGGTTATAGAGGCCAGCAGACTGTTTGGTCTCTGTGGCTGCTGGGCTGGCATTTGATATGCGATAGCAGCATGGGAGAGCTTCCCTGTGGCTCAGTGATGAAGAGTCTGACTGTAATGCAGAAGACTCAGGTTGATCCCTGAGTTGAGAACATCCCCTGGAGGAGGGCATGGCAATCCACTCCAGCATTCTTGCCAGGAGAATTCCATGGACAGAGGAGCCTGGTGGGCTACAGTCCGTAGCGTCACACAGAGCTGGACATGAATGAAGTGACTCAGCAGCAGCAGCAGCGTGGGAGGAAAGGCTGGAAAGATGGAGGGTCTGGAGCTCCGAGGGCCTTGAATGCCAGCACCGGGAGGGAGGGACTCCCTGCCAGGTGCTTTATGAGGATTGAGTGCCACCTAGATGCTGATGGACTGGAAATACTTTGGAGTTTACTGGAGCTGGATTTCTTCTGTGGGCATTTACTTTCTAAGACACTGTGCCCCTCTTTCTGCAAATATGGTAGCAGTTTAACAGCATTATTACTACCAGTGTTAGTGTGATTAACTAACTTGTATTGAATGTTTACCATATTACCTTGAGTATTACCTTACATATTATCTTATTCACCTTTGGAACAACCTTTGAGTAGATATGATTAACCCCATTTTACAGAGGAGACGGGGCTTCAGGAACTTACCTACGTGGACGAGTCCCATTCTGTGTTAGAGAGCA
Source organism: Bos mutus (assembly GCF_027580195.1). Classification (NCBI taxonomy): domain Eukaryota; kingdom Metazoa; phylum Chordata; class Mammalia; order Artiodactyla; family Bovidae; genus Bos; species Bos mutus. Next base: position 96,705,144 of record NC_091623.1, on the reverse strand, counting down.
GATATGAGTCCAAGCCATCTGACTGCAGGGGCCACATGCCTTATCCATGTCCTGTATAAATATACATAAATATACATGTATATATATATTTAATACACATAAAAATATAAAATATAAGCAATCTGTATAAAATTATGTGGGTTTGTGGTAAGGTTAAAAACTGCTTAGTGCTTATTGAGAACCCTGTAATTTGAATTGGGGCCCTGAGGAAGCACGGTTTTGTTGGTGGATTTGGTAAGTCTTTGGGGGGACCATGTGTCCTGGTGTGGTGGAGTGCAGGACAGTCTCTGCAGCAATGTCAGGCCCAGGGGGTTAGGAGGGCATGGGCAGGCAATCTGACCCTCAGACTCTGCTTGTCCCTTGGGCCACCCCTCTGTGTTGGTTACAGAATGTCAAAAACATCTCAGTTAGAAATGAGATGTCATCTCAAGCGTATCCATGGAACCTTTTTTTTTTCTCATCAAAGACACTTCAATTAAATTCCCATTGTGAAAACAATTAGGCCAGATTTGCCATACCCAGCCAGTCAGTAACTCAGGGACAGGATCTCATTACGAGCTTTTGCTTTCCTGGAAACAGCCATTTTATGGATTCCTTGCTGGTGGCTGCACACCCTGGGGATTAATTCCTGATCCATATTTCCTCTGAACTATTTCATTTTCTCCAGTTCAGAAGGAACCACATTTTTACATGACGCCCACCTCCGAGACTGATGGTATAAACTGTCAGAGGAGTTCCAGCCTTTGAGCTGTGTGCTCTCTGTTATGATTCCAGTGTGTTCTGTGTAGAATTCTGTTTGCCTGTGGACAAAGTGATAGATGAAGATGGGACTCAGGTTCTTGTGTGCTCAGTTTCTTAAGTCGTGTTTGAGTCCTTATGACCCCATGGACCAGGGTCCTCTGTCCATGGAATTCTCCAGGCAAGAATACTGGAGTGGGTTGCCATTTCCTTCTCTAGTGTGTCTTCCAGACCCAGGGATCCAACCGTGTCGCCTACATTAGCAGGCGGCTTCTTTACCACTCAGTTATAGGTGGCAACCCACTCCAGTACTCTTGCTGGGAAAATCCCAGGGACGGCAGAGTCTGGTGGGCTGCTGTCTATGGGGTCGCACAGAGTTGGATGCGACTGAAGTGACTTAGCGTAGCATATGTTTGTCCTATGAATGAGTGAGCCTCCTTTTTAAACAAGTTTCCAGATATTGGGCTAGCCTATCTCTTGGAGAAAGCAGTGGCACCCCACTCCAGTACTCTTGCCTGGAAAATCCCATGGGTGGAAGAGCCTGGTAGGCTGCAGTCCATGGGGTCGCTAAGAGTCGGACATGACTGAGCGACTTCACTTTCACTTTTCACTTTCATGCATTGGAGAAGGAAATGGCAACCCACTCCAGTGTTCTTGCCTGGAGAGTCCCAGGGACGGGGGAGCCTGGTGGGCTGCCATCTATGGGGTTGCACAGAGTCGGACACGACTGAAACGACAGCAGCAGCAATAACAGCAGCTTATCTCTTAGTCAGGTAAAGGCTACCTCCTACTGACAACTACAGGTGAGCTCCTGAGACATTTGGTTCAATCTCCCTGACCAAAGTATTGAGATGTACTATAAATTTCTCCTTCTTTTGCTTCTTCCCTACTTCTTCCTTACCCTCCCTCCTCCTCTCCATTCTTCTGTTCCTAATGCATTATTGATTTCCTACCATGTGCTAGTCATTGCAATTGGAAATGATACAGTAAAGAAAAAATATATATTAGATATTGGGTTGGCGAAAAGTTCATTTGGATTTTGCCATATCATCATGCAGAAAACCCTGAACGGACTTTTTGACCAACCCAGTCCAGCCATTTAGAAAACCGTGGCATTTTTTTTTTTAAGTTGAAACTGTGCATGTCCGGTGACCCAGATATTTGACCACTAGGCAAATAGATGGGTGAACAATGGAAATAGTGACAGACTTTATTTTCTTGGGCTCCAACATCATTGTGGACAGTGATTGCAGCCATGAAATTAAAAGACACTTACTCCTTGGAAGAAAAGCTATGACAAACCTAGACAGAGTATTAAAAAGCAGAGACATTACTTTGCTGACAAAGATCCATATAGTCAAAACTATGGTTTTTATAGTAGTCATGTATGGATGTGAGAGGTGGATCATAAAGAAGGCTGAGTACCGGAGAATTGATGCTTTCCAACTGTGGTGTTGGAGGAGACTCCTGACAGTTCCTTGGACTGCAAGGAGATCAAACCAGTCAATCCTAAACAAAATCAGACCCTGCCCTGGGCTGCCCAGGTTTCCAGGTGCTCGGCCTTGAGCTGCTCTAGTTTGTTCAGCTCGGCCTCCAGCGGCTCCCGGAGGGCTGCCCACAGCTGGCGCAGATGTTTCATGGGAAAAGGGTTCATGTTGTTGAAGGCGATGTGCTTCAGCTTCCTGTGGGGAGAGTGGAGTCAGAGTCAGCGGGTGTCCTGGAAGGATTGATTGGAAGGACTGATACTGAGGCTGAAGCTCCAATATTTTGGCCATCTGATGTGAGGAGCCAACTCATTGGAAAGGACCCTTATGCTGGGAAAGTTTGAAGGCAGGAGGAGAAAGGAACGACCAAGGCTGAGATGGTTGAATGTCATCACTGGCTCAATGGACATCAGTTTGAGTAAGCTCCAGGAGATGGTGAAGGACAGGGAAGCCTGGCATGTTGTAGTCCATGGAGTCACAAAGTGTCAGACATGACTGAGCGACTGAACAATAACAGCAAAGACACTCTAGAGACACTTGTGTACATATGTAACTGGATATGTTATAAATGTTTCCTTTACAAAACTCCAAACTGATTCCATATTGTATGTCCATCTTTGGGAGAGTGGATAGATAATCTGGAGTGTTTTCAAACAATAGAACAGTATACAGCAGTGAAAACCAACAACAGCTTCATGTAATAGTGTGGGTGCATCTCCACTAAGCAAGATTTATTCTCTGTGCCTTGGTGGACAGAGACAAGGTCAGGATGTGCTTAGGAAGCTGACGGGGCAGTGTGAATTATGGGGAGCCCATGCTGGAGGCAGGAACCCCATCGGGAGGCAGTTGTGGTCCTGAAGAGACAGTGCTGTGCTAAACCCAGGCAGTAGCAGCAGCAAGAGAGAGAATGGCATGGACTGTTGAGGGACTTGAGAAGTAAAATAAACACAGTCTGGGGACTGAGTGAATGTTTGGATGGATTAGAAAAAAGAGCCATGTAACCTGTCGCTGAGATTTCTAATCTCATAGCCTGGGACGATGGTTGTCTTCTTCACTGAGATAGGGGCAGGGCTAGGGTTTTGAGCCCGTATATATGTGTCTGCATGATGGCAGGCTATGACCACAGGCAAGTTATTTAACTTCTACCACCGTTTCCTCATGTGTAAAAGAAAGAAAACATATTAAGAGTGACAACCTTAGAAGATAATACTGTGTCTGATATATAATACACAGTTTTACTGTACAGTTTTTTGAAGAGTGCATGTGACCGTGAGTATATAACATGGTGAATGGATGCAGTCATTCCTTTAGGCTGAGTAGAGACAGGCATAGGAAAACTTGAATCATCTTCGTATCTCTTGAGTCAAACATCAGATGCTTAAAGCTTGGGGTCAAGGAGAAAGTCATAGGACAAAAAGCACAAAGAACTGGAGTTATGTAGTGTAGGAAAAGGAAAGCCGAGAGGTGACTTAATGAGACTTTAAATGAAGGAGTTAAGTCAGAAGTTAGCATGTCCCTATGCTGAAAATGGTTCATGGCTGCACAGAGCCTGTTAAAGACGACTGTTTATATGAAAATGATGCTTAAGGATTTATTAGTAATATTTTTGGTGATTGCCATGTAATACATCTTTATTACAGAAAATTAGTAAAAAGAATAAAGTAAATACATAGGACCTATAATTCTAATGCCCAGAGAGTCTGTTCATATTTTAGCTCTGTCCACTTGTCTATCTGTTCATATACTCATCCATCCATCTTGCCTTTCTCTCTCTTTCTTTTTTTTTTTAAAGAGCTGAAATTAAACCATAAGTTGTTGTGTAAGCTACTGTGTTTTGTGCTGGAACTTAAATGAAGGCTTACCTGGCATGAGGGATTTAGATTTGCTATGTGTATTAAGAAGAAAATATCTGATATGCTTTGTCAATGAGTTATTGAGAGAAAATACAGCAGTTCCTTCTATGAAAGTCTTAAAATATAATAGGATAAACTCTCATCTCACTGATGGCAAGGGCATGACCCTGCTTTACTGCCCTGTTATTCTCTGATATGTGGGTAAGCCTGAGAGTGCTTTTCTGAGCATTTACTTCTCCCAAAAGTGGTGGAAAGAAATATTGGTTAGAATATGATGTAAGTGAGACTTATATTAATCCCTCACCTACATTTTCCTTGCAGACTGAAGAGTACATTTCTCCCTAGAGTGTAGGACTGCTCAACTTTTCATTTTTAAATATTAAAATCACTAAAATTCTACTCTGACTTAATCTGGAACAAAGACAGGAAAGATTAATGTCACTAGGATATAGTTTTACATGGGCAAATCATTTTAAATAGGCTTAGATCTAAGAGGTGGAAGCTACTTTGCCTAGAATATTTGTGAGATTGGCTAAGATAACTGTTGTATGTATGTGAGAGAGAGGAGGAGGGAGAGATGGAGGGAGGGAGGGAGCGAGAAAGAAGTGTTCTGAAGGTTTCCTTTTAGTCTGCATCGTCTAAATGTGGAGGCTACCGCTATTAGAGATTTGGAGAGATCTAATTAAGGGTTATCCTGCTTCTGCTGCTGCTGCTGCTAAGTCGCTTCAGTCGTGTCCAACTCTGTGCAACCCCATAGATGGCAGCCCACCAGGCTCCCCCGTCCCTTGGATTCTACAGGCAAGAACACTGGAGTGGGTTGCCATTTCCTTCTCTAATGCATGAAAGTGAAAAGTGAAAGTGAAGATGCTCAGTCGTATCCGACTCTTAGCAACCCCATGGACTGTAGCCTACCAGGCTCCTCCGTCCATGGGATTTTCCAGGCAAGAGTACTGGAGTGGGATGCCATCGCCTTCTCCGAAATTAAGGGTTATAGTAAAAATAGTTACTACACCCAAATCACAGCTTTTTGATTTCATAATTTTCTTAATATGTTTCTTAGTGAATGTGTTCATATATACATATACACACACTCCCAAGTACACCTATGGGAGATGCGGCTCCCATTTCCTTTTCTTAGAGATATAAGAAAGTAGGGGCAGTACTTTTTTTAATATTTATTTTGGTTTATTTATTTGACTGCCTGGTCTTAGTTGTGACACACGAGATCTTTGAGCACAGAGTGTTAGCTGCTGGACCTCCAGGGAAGTCCCTCACCTCCTTTTCTAATCAAAGATTAAAGAAGTCATTCCAGGCTTCTTTCCTATTTCTGTCTGTCTCTCGTTAGGAATGGTGGCTGCCTAACATTTAATAAGTTCTTTACTGTGTGTCAGGAGCTGTTCATGTTCCTGTTGTATGTATGTGTTTATTTATTTCTGGCACTGGTTGTAAAAGTAAGATGCTATAATTATTTCCAATTTATATGGGGAGGAAACTGATTTAAGAGAATCTAAGTAATCTACTCAAGCTGATAATTGTCTCAGACTTAATTTTAACAAGATATTTTATAGCATGGGATGAGGATATATGTATATATTTACTTCAGTCAGTTCAGTCGCTCAGTTGTGTCCGATTCTTTGTGACCCCGTGAACTGCAGCACGCCAGGCCTCCCCTGTCCATCACCAACTCCTGGAGTTTACTCAAACTCACGTCCATTGAGTCGGTGATGCCATCCAACCATCTCATCCTCTGTCATCCCTTTCTCCTCCCACCTTCAATCTTTCCCAGCATCAGGGTTTTTTCCAATAAGTCAGTTCTTTGCATCATGTGGCCAAAGTATTGAAGTTTCACCTTCAGCATCAGTCATTCCAATGAATATTTAGGACTGATTTCCTTTAGGATGGACTGGTTGGATCTCCTTGCAGTCCAAGGGACTCTCAAGAGTCTTCTTCAACACCACAGTTCAAAAGCATCAATTCTTCGGAGCTCAGCTTTCTTTATGGTCCAACTCTCACATCCATACATGACTACTGGAAAAACCATAGCCTTGACTAGACAGACCTTTGTTGGCAAAGTAATGTCTCTGCTTTTTAATAAGCTGTCTAGGTTGGTCATAACTTTTCTCCCACGGAGCAAGTGTCTTTTAATTTCATGGCTGCAGTCACCATCTACAGTGATTTTAGAGCCCCCAAAATAAAGTCTGTCACTGTTTCCGTTGTTTCCCCATCTGTTTGCTGTGAAGTGATGGGACTGGATGCCACGATCTTAGTTTTTTGAATGTTGAGTTCTAAGCCAACTTTTTCACTCTCTTCTTTCACTTTCATCAAGGGTCTTTTTAGTTCTTCTTTGCTTTCTGCCATAAGAGTGGTGTCATTTGCATATCTGAGGTTATTGATATTTTTCCTGGTAATCTTGATTCCAGCTTGTGCTTCATCCAGCTCAGCATTTTGCATGATGTACTCTGCATATAAGTTAAATAAACAGGGTGACAATATACAGCCTTGATGTATTCCTTTCCCAGTTTGGAACCAGTCTGTTTTTCCATGTCCAGTTTTAACTGTTGCTTCTTGACCTGCATACAGATTTCTCAGGAGGCAGGTCAGGTGGTCTGGTATTCCCGTCTCTTTCAGAATTTTCCACAGTTTGTAGTGATCCACACAGTCAAAGGCTTTGGCATAGTCAATAAAGCAGAGGTAGATATTTTTCTGGAACTCTGTTGCTTTTTCCATGATCCAGCGGATGTTGACAATTTGATCTCTGGTTCCTCTGCCTTTTCTAAATCCAGATTGAACATCTGGAAGTTCATGGTTCACGTACTGTTGAAGCTTGGCTTGGAGAGTTTTGAGCATTACTTTGTTAGCGTGTGAGGTGAGTCCAATTGTGTGGTAGTTTGAGCATTCTTTGGCATTGCCTTTCTTTGGGATTTGAATGAAAACTGACCTTTTCCAGTCCTGCAAACACTCCTGCGTTTTCCAAATTTTCTGGCATTTTGAGTGCAGCACTTTCACAGCATCATCTTTCAGGATTTGAAATAGCTCAACTGGAATTCCATCACCTCCACTAGCTTTGTTTGTAGTATTGCTTCCTAAGGCCCACTTGACTTCGCATTCCAGAGTATATTTACTTAGAATCAGTCAAATTTATTGTAGTAGAGATTCTTAAAGCTTTTTGACTGTCCTATCACATTTTAATCATTAAATGTTTGTTAGGTATAAATAAAACTTGTGTTTTATATAGGTTTTATAACCAGAATAATGTGCCCATTTATTTTCTCTTCTTTCCAGCTTTATTGAGATGCAGTTGGAATGTGATATTGTGTAAGTTTAAGATGTATGGTGTAATGATTTGAAATATGTATATATTACAAAATAATCACAATAAGGTTAGTTAACACATCCATTACCTCACATAGTGACAGTTTTTGTGCATGGTGAAGACTTTAAAGATATACTGTCTTAGCGATTTGAAATGAATAGTTTTTAATTTGAGTATAATACATTGCTTATATTATATAAACTAGAAGTCTCTTTTTAAGAAGATCTTTTGTCCTAATAGGCAATTATTGAATTACTATGGATATTATTTTGTGTTGATTATAAATGGTAATTATGCTGTTGGAAATCCCTGTAATTTAAATATTCAAATATAGAAATGACACCAAGTGTGTATATTTTTGTTTTTTGCAGGACAGAGTTCATTCAGAAAGGCAGGATTTCAATCACAGGGGCTGGTTTTCTCAACTGCGTTTTGGAGTCTTTTGCTAGGTCATTTTTAAGACAGGGTGTCCAGAAGGTAAGCGTCCTTTCACTCTTAATCAATATTAATTTTAAGAAATTATGGAGTTTCCCATTGGATTCTTGAACAAGATTCTTGAACAGACGTAACAAGAAAAAATATAGTTAATAAACAAATATATACAAAGATAATTACCCTCACTAATTATTACATGAATCCAAATCAAAGTGAAACCAAAGTGCCATTTGTGTCTCATTAAATTAAAAATAGGCCAATGAAGAATATGTAATAATATGGGAATACTTACAGTCTAATGAAGAGAAATAAATCAAAGTGAATAATTATGTTTACAGTATATATAATATGATGACAACTGTTTAGTAAAAATGACAATAATACCTAATATTTATGGGGTGCTTCCCATGTGTTGGGCTTCCCTGGTGGCTCAGAGGTTAAAGCGTCTGCCTGCAAGGCAGGAGACCCGGGTTCAATCCCTGGGTTGGGAAGATCCCCTGGAGAAGGAAATGGCAACCCACTCCAGTATTCTTGCCTGGAGAATCCCATGGGCGGAAGAGCCTGGTAGGTTACAGTCCACGGGGTTGCAAAGAGTCAGACAGGACTGAAGCGACTTCACTTCACTTCACTTCCCATGTGCTACTCACTAAAAAGAATATTTAATCATTAATTCACTTAATGCTCGCAAATTTTGGAAATAGCTGTTATTCTTGTCCTGATGTTGTGGATGAAGAAGACGTACCTCTGGAGCTCCTGATTATCTTTTATTATGGTTTTCAACCCCTGTACCTGTGGGAGCTTAGGTGTCCGTGAATGGTGTTCAGAGGCCACCCTGGAGTTCTGTGGTCCTGTGTTACCTTGTTCTAAGTAGAACAATTCTGTTTTTAATTTTTTTGGTTCATTTACAATGTTGTATTCATGTATTATATTTTAATTTTTGGCCACACCCTGCTGCGTGTGGGATCTCAGTTCCCCAGCCAGGGATCGAACCCATACCCCCTGCATTGGAAGGCAAAATCTTAACCAGTGGACCACCAGGAAAGTCCCAAACTATTCTGTTTTTCACCTGTTTTGTATAGCATTACATCTAAGATCGCTATATCCTATTTTGTTGCCTAGGAAAGTCCATTTCTCATGCACCTTTACATGCCTACTGCAAGTGTAAATAGTTTAGAATTGTTTTATTATCATTTAGCCCACCAGGCTCCTCTGTCCATGAAATTTTCCAGGCAAGGATATTGGGGTGGGTAGCTATTCCCTCCTCCAGGGAATCTTCCCGACCCAGGGATCGAACCTGGGTCTCCTGCATTGCAAGTGGACTCTGCCATCTGAGCCACCAGGGAAGCCCTTATTATATTAAAAATTGTTTAATTGTCATTATTATTGTTATTAATTATGATGATGGACATAATTACTTATTTCCAGGGTTTGCTCAGGTCTGATGCATATGTTACCTAGTTTTGTTTTTGGGGCAGACTTAATGGCTGGTCTACAGATCTATCATTATGACCCCAGAGAATTTCTGGGTAATGAACCTTTGTTTTTGTCTTGCAGATCTAGGTTCAGTAATGAACCTGGACCACAACGTGTTAGTCTGAGAGAGGCTGAGGGTGATGAATGAGTATTTGGTACTGTACTGTACTGCACAGACATACTGTTGAGATTAATGATGTGTTCCTGACCCTGGTGAGCACATGGCCAGACTGGCCCTGCCTTTTTAAGCCTGGGCTTGAAGCAGGTATTTGAGCTTCTGGAAGGGCGGTTGTGATTATTATGACATTATGGCATTTTGGCAGACATTATGGCAGATTTTTCCTGCTATACTGCAAAATAATGCATTTGTAAACAGCCCCATGTTCTGCAAAATTGCTGTCTAAGAATAATAGCGCTGATGAGAAAAATAACTTTGTTGCTGTGTCCCTGACTGAGTTGACTTCTTGGTCATTGTTTAGATTAGAAGTGGCAGGCTTTTTCTGTAAAGTGCATGTGTGCTGAGTCATGTCCAACTCTATGCGACCCTACGCACTATAGCCTGCCAAGCTCCTCTGGCCATGGAATTTTCCAGGCAAGAAGACTAGAGTGCGTCGCCTTTTCCTAATTCATTTCTATAAAGAGCCAGATAGTCAACATGTTAAGACTTTATGGGCCAAGAGACAACATCAAAATACTGTGTAGGTGCTTTGTAACAAGAGAAATAAATTTGCACATATTTTTAATTGAAAAAATTAAAATATAATGATAGTAATTGAGTATAGTTTTTATAATACAAGTCTACTAAGCATATAATTCTTTAAAAAATGGAATTATTTTTGGGAAAGATAATATTTACCTGTTCAGTTCAGTCGCTCAGTAGTGTCTGACTCTTTGCGACCCCTTGGATCGCAGCATGCCAGGCTTCCCTGTCCAACACCAACTCCCGGAGCTTACTCAAACTCATGTCTGTCGAGTCAGTGATGCCATACAACCATCGCATCCTCTGTTGTCCCCTTCTCCTCCTGCATTCAATCTTTCCCAGCATCAGGGTCTTTTCCAATGAGCCAGTTCTTCGCTTCAAAGTATTGGAGTTTCAGTTTTAGCATCAGTCCTTCCAATGAATATTTAGGATTGATTTCCTTTAGGATTGACTGGTTGGATCTTCTTGCTATCCAAGGGCTCTCAAGAGTCTTCTTCAACACCACAATTCAAAAGCATCAATTCTTCGGAGCTCAGCTTTCTTTATAGTCCAACTCTCATATCCATACATGACTACTGGAAAACCATAGCTCTAACTAGACGGACTTTTTGGCAAAGTAATGTCTCTGCTTTTTAATATGCTGTCTAGGTTTGTCTTGGCTTTTCTTCCAAGGAGCAAGCGTCTTTTAATTTCATGGCTGCAGTCATCATTTGCAGTGATTTTAGAGCCCAAGAAAATAAAGTCTTTCACTGTTTCCATTGTTTCCCCATCTATTTGCCATGAAATGATGGGACCAGTTTTTCACTCTCCTTTTTCACTTTCATCAAGTGGCTCTTTAGCTCTTCTTTGCTTTCTGCCGTAAGGGTGGTGTTATCTGCATATCTGAGGTTATTGATATTTCTCCCAGCAATCTTGATTCCAGTTTGTGCTTTATCCAGCCCGGCATTTCGCACGATGTACTCTGCATATATGGAAAGGGAAATGGCAACCCACTCCAGTAATTGTGCCTAGAGAATTCCATGGACAGAGGAGCCTGGCAGGCTACAGTCCATGGGGTTGCAAAGAGTCAGGCATGACTGAGCAACTCACTCATTCTGCATATAAGTTAAATAAGCAGGGTGACAATATACAGCCTTGACATACTCCTTTCTCGATTTGGAACCAGTGTGTTTATCTGAGTTGAGGTTAAAAATTAGTGTTCCCTACAATGATATTTGTTGCAAATGTTCATTTATAAAAACCATTCTTAGTTTTGTGGACCATGCAAGCACAGGTCATGACTGGCTTTGGCCTGTGGGCTATAATTTACCAGCCCTTGCTATAGATAAATAAATATTGTTTGGTTATTCTAAGTGGGTCTCTATTTGACCCACCCATAATTCTGAGCCTATTAAAAACCTAATCATACAGTGAGGAGGGTGAAAAGGTTGGCTTAAAACTCAACATTCAGAAAACGAAGATCATGACATCTGGTCCCATCACTTCATGGCAAATAGATGGGGAAACAGTGACAGACTATTTTTTTTGGCTCCAAAATCACTGTAGATGGTGACTGCAGCCATGAAATTAAAAGATGCTTGCTCCTTGGAAGAAAAGCTAAGACCAACTTAGACAGCATATTAAAAAGCAGAGACATTACTTTGCCAGCAAAGTTCCATTTAGTCAAAGCTATGGTTTTTCCAGTAGTCATATACGGATGTGAGAGTTGGACTATAAAGAAAGCTGAGCTCCGAAGAATTGATGCTTTTGAATTGTGGTGTTGAAGAAGACTCTTGAGAGTCCCTTGGACTGCAAGGAGATCCAACCAGTCAATCCTACAGGAAATCAGTCCTGAATATTCATTGGAAGGACTGATGCTGAAACTGAAACTCCAATACTTTGGCCACCTGATGCAAAGAACTGACTCATTGGAAAAGACCCTGATGCTGGGAAAGATTGAATGCAGGAGGAGAAGGGGACAACAGAGGATGTGATGGTTGGATGGCATCACTAACTTGATGGACATGAGTTTGAGCAAGCTTTGGGAGGTGGTGATGGACCAGGAAACCTGGCATGCTGCAGTCCGTGGGGTCCCAGAGTCGGATACAACTGAGCAACTAAACTGACTGATACAGTGATTGCATATATTGTAATCCTGTGAGACACATAAAGTAGACATTATTATCCCCACTTTATTGATGAGAATTATCTTGAGATAAGTGCACCTAGCATGTAGGTGGCTGCTTGCCCATGTTCCTTAATTTTGCATATATATATGTGTGTGTGTGTGTGTGTGTGTGTGTGTGTATATTGAGCACCTGTTTTGTGGCAGAAACTGTGTTGAGTGTGGGTTAAATGAACTTACTCAAGGTCACAGAACTAGCAAAGGGTGGAGTGTGCTGTGCTTAGTTGATCAGTCATGTCCAACTCTTTGAGACCCCATGGACTGTGGCCCACCAGGCTCCTCTGTCCATGGAATTTTCCAGGCAGAAATTCTGGAGCAGGTGGCCATTTCCTCCTCCAGGGGATCTTCCCAACCCAGGGATCGAACCTGTGTCTCAGGCATCTCCTTCATTGGCAGGCAGACTGTTTACCACTGCACCGCCTGACTGGGACTCAAATTTCCATCTTGTATCAACAAGTCTTACCCCTTGCCACTTACTATATAAGATGTGTTCAGATGAATGGAGCAGAATTTGGCCTCCTCAGCACTGTGTTGTGTATTAGATGAATTTGTGTTGTTGTCCTATTCCCTGTGTATTTATTAGAGCTCCTTGGTTTTGAATAACAGAAACTTATGTTAGGCTAGCTCAATATCGATCAACAAGGGTGGTGAGGCTGGCAGGCTTCAGAATGGTCTGCATTGGAACTGAGAGCTGCCAGGAACCAGGTAATGTTCCTTCTTTAGGTCTTGCCTTTAAGTCTATTCATCTGTTTGATTCTCTTCCTTTGTAGTCTGGCTTTCTCTCCTTCACAGGCTGTATAGGGTGACATGGGCCTCCACAGTCCAAGTGTACCACTTATGTAGGTTTCTGGCTTACTAGAAAGGCTATCTGCTTATTTCTTCATTTCCAGATTCTCTGGAAGAGACTCTCATTGGCCTTCCATGGGTCATGCATGGCCAGGAGGGTAGAAGCCAGGTTGTGTAATTATGGCTAATCCTCTGTCATGACTACATGGATCATGGTTGGAGAGTCATTTCCCAGGGAAAGCGATGGTAGAATAGGTGAATACTCCCAAGGCTTCTGCCATTTGATGGCAGTGCTCACAGTAGTAGTAGACACTTGGCAGAACGACTGTTTTATTCACCTTAAACCCAGTCCTCCCTGACCATTATACCTTGGCCAGTGCTTAATGCATTTGTACATAAATGAGTGAAAAGGCAATAGAATGCATTGGGAGGTCCACAGCTGACTTCTGAACTGTTATCTAGAAGTCAAGTGACTTTAAATTTTTAAAGTGAGGAACCAAGTGGTTCCTCTGAATTCCCTCTCATTATGCCCAAAAGTAAAAATGTATTTTTCCTGCTAGCTTTTGCCTTTTCAGAGTTTTTTAAAGAGGTTTAGTTTAATTAGTTAGCTTTTCAGTTCTAATATCCAAGTAGTGATGTTTTCTGGTAACAGCCTGACTTCCTGATAAACCTTCACATCTGAGCCAGCATAAGAGGCTTCTGTAGAAATCATCATTAGAGTGTTTTCAGATCAGATCAGTCGCTCAGTCATGTCCGACTCTTTGCGACCCCATTAATCGCAGCATGCCAGGCCTCCCTGTCCCTCACCAACTCCCGGAGTTCACTCAGACTCACGTCCATCGAGTCAGTGATGCCATCCAGCCATCTCATCCTCTGTTGTCCCCTTCTCCTCCTGCCCCCAATCCCTCCCAGCATCAGTCTTCTCCAATGAGTCAACTCTTCGCATGAGGTGGCCAAAGTACTGGAGTTTCAGCTTTAGCATCATTCCTTCCAAAGAAATCCCAGGGCTGATCTCCTTCAGAATGGACTGGTTGGATCTCCTTGCAGTCCAAGGGACTCTCAAGAGTCTTCTCCAACACCACAGTTCAAAAGCATCAATTCTTTGGCGCTCAGCCTTCTTCACAGTCCAACTCTCACATCCATACATGACCACAGGAAAAACCTTAGCCTTGACTAGACGAACCTTTGTTGGCAAAGTAATGTCTCTGCTTTTGAATATGCTATCTAGGTTGGTCATAACTTTCCTTCCAAGGAGTAAGCATCTTTTAATTTCATGGCTGCAGTCACCATCTGTAGTGATTTTGGAGCCCAGAAAAATAAAGTCTGACACTGTTTCCACTGTTTCCCCATCTATTTCCCATGAAGTGGTGGGACCGGATGCCATGATCTTCGTTTTCTGAATGTTGAGCTTTAAGCCAACTTTTGCACTCTCCACTTTCACTTTCATCAAGAGGCTTTTTAGTTCCTCTTCACTTTCTGCCATAAGGGTGGTGTCATCTGCATATCTGAGGTTATTGAGATTTCTCCCGGCAATCTTGATTCCAGCTTGTGTTTCTTCCAGTCCAGCGTTTCTCATGATGTACTCTGCATATAAGTTAAATAAACAGGGTGACAATATACAGCCTTGACGAACTCCTTTTCCTATTTGGAACCAGTCTGTTGTTCCATGTCCAGGTCTAACTGTTGCTTCCTGACCTGCATACAGATTTCTCAAGAGGCAGATCAGGTGGTCTGGTATTCCCATCTCTTGAAGAACGTTCCACAGTTTATTGTGATCCACACAGTCAAAGGCTTTGGCGTAGTCATTAAGCAGAAATAGATGTTTTTCTAGAACTCTCTTGCTTTTCCATGATCCAGCGGATGTTGGCAATTTGATCTCTGATTCCTCTGCCTTTTCTAAAACCAGCTTGAACATCAGGAAGTTCACGGTTCACATATTGCTGAAGCCTGGCTTGGAGAATTTTGAGCATTACTTTACTAGCGTGTGAGATGAGTGCAATTGTGCGGTAGTTTGAGCATTCTTTGGCATTGCCTTTGGGATTGGAATGAAAACTGACCTTTCCCAGTCCTGTGGCCACTGCTGAGTTTTCCAAATTTGCTGGCATATTGAGTGCAGCACTTTCACAGCATCATCTTTCAGGATTTGGAATAGCTCAACTGGAATTCCATCACCTCCACTAGCTTTGTTAGTAGTGATGCTTTCTAAGGCCCGCTTAACTTCACATTCCAGGATGTCTGGCTCTAGGTCAGTGATCACACCATCGTGATTATCTGGGTCGTGAAGATCTTTTTTGTACAGTTCTTCTGTGTATTCTTGCCATCTCTTCTTAATATCTTCTGCTTCTGTTAGGTCCATACCATTTCTGTCCTTTATCGAGCTCATCTTTGCATGAAATGTTCCTTTGGTATCTCTGATTTTCTTGAAGAGTTCCCTAGTCTTTCCCATTCTGTTGTTTTCCTCTTGTTTCTTTGCACTGATCACTGAAGAAGGCTTTCTTATCTCTTCTTGCTATTCTTTGGAACTCTGCATTCAGATGTTTATATCTTTCCTTTTCTCCTTTGCTTTTCGCTTCTGTTCTTTTCACAGCTATTTGTAAGGCCTCCCCAGACAGCCATTTTGCCTTTTTGCATTTCTTTTCTGTGGGAATGATCTTGATCCCTGTCTCCTGTACAATGTCATGAACCTCAGTCCATAGTTCATCAGGCACTCTATCTATCAGATCTAGGCCCTTAAATCTATTTCTCACTCCCACTGTATAATCATAAGGGATTTGATTTAGGTCATACCTGAATGGTCTAGTGGTTTTCCCTACTTTCTTAGAGTGTTTTAGGTAACTAATTTTCCCTTTAGAACTGTATTCCTGAGGCTGTTTCGTGGTGGTGTTTCCAAATTGGTTGTATGGACTCCCAGTTGGACCCTAGCTTGTTGGAAATCCCCTGCCTCAGTGGTGAAGGGTCTTTTTCCATTTGGATTCACACAGCCAATAACAAAACTGATGCTGAGACTGAAACAGCACAAACTCTTTGATGGCCAGAGAATGGAGAAGCGGGAAATTAGTTCACAGTCAACTTTTGGGAGTGGAGGGTGATCAAAGCAAGATTTTTAAAGGCAGGGTTAATGGTAGAGGGAGCATATGCATTGGTTTTTCTGGAAAAGGTGGGTTTCCTCCTGCAGCTGGGTGTCACTTCTTTTTCTCCCTTCTGTGTCTGGTGATCCCTGTCATGGCGCTTAGCAGGTGTGTTGCTGAGCATGCTGATGTTGCCATGAGCATGTCAAGAGGCTCGGGGTCTGCTAGAGGGCTGGTCTTCTGCCATCTTGGGTTTGGCTGATTCTAACCAATTCTGCTGGCCTCTTGTTTTTCTGTTCTGGTGGTTTCCTGTAAGACAAAGATAGCATTTATCTTTCTTCAAGGAAGAGGGTTGGTTAGAGCTTAAGGCTAACAGACATAGTAACAGTGATGAAGGTGGGACTTTTTTTTCATCAGAAAGAGAAAAACTAGGTGCTCATGAAGTATATATCTCTGTGTATAGAAATTAAAACCTAGTACTAGATATGCACCCCTAAGGTGAGGTCTCTTTTTTTTTTTCTTTCTGCCTCTGGGCACTTGTTTGATTGCTTTTCCCTCTTCCCCTCACCACCTTGATATCTGCAATTGGGGGGTGCCTTTCTGACACAAATGCTGCTGTGAACAAAGGCAAGTGATTATTTGTTCAAATCTCTGCTTTTAGTTCTTTGCCAGAGTGTATAGTAATTCTGGGTTTAATTTGTCAAGAAACTGCTTGAAAGTTTCTTTTTGAGATAGCAGTCTATCTTTATCCATGACAGCAGTAGCCTGCACCATTACTGTGTGTTTTTCTCAGGAAAGTGAGTGCTCTTTATACTACACTCTTGGCCGATGACACTAGCAAGCATGCCATGCAGGTACTTTCTTCATTCTGGAGGGCGCGCACCTGTCTCTTGACTCTGCCATTGTTTCTGTCTCTTCGCGCTGATTTCATGTTCTGGTGGAGAATTTTGGCCCAGGATGGCCAACAGAGTATGGGCTGGAAGTGTTGAAAAAGTGCCATGGACAGGCAGTATGCTGGATGCCAAATACATATGCCTCCAGGGAAGCAAGCACACTCAAAACACTAAGGAAACAGAAAAATCTGAGGGAAAATAGGGGTTGGTGGAAATCTGGGACACTTGTAAGTCTTCATACACATTTCTGCTGCCTAGGGGAATGGCCAGCAACTGTAACAGAGAGCTGAAAGTAACCCAGGCCAGTCAAGTTCAACCTCAGGAATCCTCAGAACAAGAAGCAGAGATAAGGATATTCCCTGGGGCAGGCATGGCTCTGCAGGTGATCCTCAGCCCTGAGAAGGCATCCCTCCACCAGTGTTGCTCAGTCTTCATTCTATTGTCAGCCCCAACTAATCCTTTTCAGGCATTTTTTTCCTAGTTGTCCCTCACTTCAGGAAATGTTACTACCATAGGTATCCTAATGATCTGTGTATGTACTCTATTATATCTTTGCTAGATACTTAATAAGTGTAAGATATTTTTTATTCACTCCCATGAACAAATTATTTCAGTGTTGTCCCCACTGAGAAAGCATATTTTGTACTGCAATGAGTGTAACTATCTTTTGTAGTTTTTGCCTCCATCTCTCCAAATCAAAACAAAACAATCACCAGTTCTCCCCCACTCCCACCCCTGCAACGCCCCCTCCCCACAAACCCCTCCAATTCCAAACGAAAATCAAAGGGACTTTTCAGTGAGCTCCCACGTGGTTCTTGTAAATCGCACTCTTTTCTGGGAGAGGCGCAGGAGATAATACAGGAGATGACAGTCTTGTCATGCACGTGTTCTTTTTTGGTCCAGTTGTCCGAGTACTTTAGGATGATACAAATGCTGTGAAACGCAGGGCCTTCATTATGCACCCGCACAGAGGTGGTTTTTCTTTTTTTTTAAGTTTGTGAAATACATTTTCACTGCGTGATAAAATAATTAGTTATTTGAGCCACTCTCCTGGCAAGGCCCCATTATTGGTTCCATCATTATTCTTATTGTGTTGATGGGAAGGCTGAAGCAGAGAGAGGTAGAATTCAAAAGCCTGTGAAATATTTGCCACTGAAACAATGTGGGCAAGTCAAACGATTTGTGCGTCATTTTGAAGAAGGTCTGGACTAGGCATGCTACAGCTGAAGAGATCTGAATATGTGGCTTCCTCAGGGTGTGAGCTTATTTGAGCCTTACAAAATCCATTTCAGTAGTGGAAGATAATTCTCTGAGACCACAGATACTGTTCTTCTATACTGTATACACTGGTGTGTATATATATATATATATTGTTTTATATATGGATACATACACAATCTATATATACACACACACTATACACTGTACACTATGTGGATGTGGTTAGTCACTCAGCCCTGTCCGACTCTGCAGCCCCATGGACTGTAGCCCACCAAGCTTTTCTGTCCATGGAATTTTCCAGGCAAGAATATTGGAGCGGGTTGCCATTTCCTACTCCAGGGGATCTTCCCAACCCAGGAATTGAACTTGCATCTCTTTTGTTTCCTGCATTGGTAGACGGATTCTTTACCACTTGTGCCACCTGGGAAGCCCATTGTATACTATATATATGTGTGTATGTATATATATATACGTGTGTGTATATATACACACACACACATATATACAGATACAAACCACACGTGTGTGTGTGGTATGTATATAGTATAGTATACTGAGGTACTATATATGCAGTCCAGATGGGCATTTGAAAAGTCATTTCAGTGATTTGTATGTACAGTTAAGGTCTCTTTGGTACCTATTGGAAATAGATAATTGGTGAGGGTCAGCTGCACCCTCACAGTTGTTCTACCAGCTTATAAAAAAGTTCTGTAATACGTGCAGACTCTTTGTTAATCATTTACAAGTAAGCTCAAAGTAACTTTACCTGTTCTGTAAGGTTTATTACATCTCTGTCCTTCTGGGTGCTTCATTCCCTGAAGACGGAGCTGATGATATTCCTAAGGCAAGATTCAGCTGGTTTACAGATAATATCAGGTAGCTAGAATCTTTAATCCAGTGTCTGGCTACAGGGCCATTGAGACATAAACTGTGGGTGCCATCCCTAAGGTTGGCTGGTGCTAAATAGTCTCAAATCCTCATTGCAACGTTGAGTGTGTCTCTAGA
The DNA here is from genome assembly GCF_027580195.1 of Bos mutus. Lineage (NCBI taxonomy): Eukaryota > Metazoa > Chordata > Mammalia > Artiodactyla > Bovidae > Bos > Bos mutus. The sequence continues at coordinate 96,686,011 of NC_091623.1, read as the reverse complement.
ATTTTGAGCTAATCCCCACATCTCAAGTTCTATTAATTGAGTTAATGAAGTCCGTTTCTAACATCCATCATGCTAGTTAGTAAGCCACTAATGTTAACAGTAAAAATTCACAGTTGTGACATTTCTTTTGCTAATTATCAAAGCCTCTGGTGTTTTCAGATAAAGGTAACTGAGGTTTCTGTAGAGTGAGACTGCTGATTAGAACACTTATAGCCAATGCCTGGAGGGTGAAGCCTGTGTTAGGGCAACTTACTACCTGGTATGCAACTTGAATAACACGTGCACCATAATATTATGCTGCACATGCTGGAATATTTTGAAGCAATTATAGACATCCTAATAATCGTTTTCTGGATGCCAACTCCTGAACTAAAAACCTAGTATGTTCTGCCTTTAGAAAGATTATTTGGTGTGAAACAAGGTTTTGCCTGTGTGTGTAACAAATATTAAGCTTTGGAGAATTGCCCCTTAGTAAATGGTTTTCTCATTTCTCAGATGTCACATTTGACATCTTGGATGTTCAGTTTTCTCACCTCTAAAATGGAGTGATAACAGTCCTACACGGGGTTGTTTCAAGGTTTGAGTGCATACATATGAAACATACCTGCCACATAGAAAAGCTTACATAATTACTAGCATTAAGAGAAATTCTCTGGTAAGAGGTATATTTTCATAAGTAAATAGCCTTTTACATATCTTGTAGAATTTTATTTACTTGTTTTTGCTGCACTGGATGTTCATTTTGGGCATGGGCTTTCTCAAGTTGCAGCGAGTGGAGGCTGCTCTCTTTTGCAGTTCAGGGCTTCTCCTCGCGGTGGCATCTTTTGTTGGGGAGCCTGGGCTGTAGGGCCTGCACGGCTGGCTAGTTACAGCTCTCGGGTGCTAGAGCACGAGCTGAGTTGTGGTGCACCGACTTAGTTGCTTCACAGCGTGTGAAACCTTCCCAGACTAGGGATCGAACCTGTGTCCCCTGCATTGGCAAGTAGACTCCTATCCACTGGACCACCAGGAAAGTCTTTAAATATTTATCCAAACAAAAATTTTAGATAGCAGCAGTATGGGTAAGGTTTTGTTTCTTTAAATACTATTTTGCAATCATTTTTTTGGTATGTAAATTTATTTATTTTTTTATGGTAAACTCCCAGGAAAGTTCTTCATTATGTGTGTCTTCATTTGAGTTTTTAACGTTTTTATTTTATAATGGAGTATAGTTGATTTACAATGTTGTGTTAGTTTCAAGTATACAGCAAAGTGATTCAGTTACTCATTGCAAGGTTATGATTTCTCTTCTTCAAATTCTTTTCCCTTTTAGTTATTACAGAATATTGAATAGAGTTCCCTGTGCTATTCAGTTGGTCCTTGTTGGTTATCTATTTTATTTTATCTTTATTATTTTAATTGGAGAATAATTACTTTACAATATTGTGATGGTTTTTGCCATATGTCAATGTGAATCAGCCTCAGGTATACACGTGGCCCATCCCCCTGCCCCCCAACCTTTCTCCCCACCCGATCCTTCTGGGTTGTCACAGAGCACCAGCTTTCAGTTCCCTGGTTCATGCATCAAACTTGCACTGGTCATTGTTTTACATATGGTAATGCACATATTTCAATGGTATTAAAATTCATAATTATATTTCTCAGTGTGTCTACGTTTAACTTTTGATATGGATCCTTCCATATGTCTTTGTGTATATTTACATATGTATGTATATGTATTTTTTTGAAAAACAAAATTGAGATTATTCTGACCTTGGACATACTGTGAACATTTCTCTATGTCATGACACATTTTCCATATTCTTTGAAACCATGATTTTTGATGCTTTCATAATATGTCACTGGCATAATAGCCCTTATTGTTGATTTCTGTTTTTTTCCAGTATTGTTAATAATATTGTAATGAATCCATAAATGTAAATGCTTGTATTTATTTCTGGTCACTTTCTATGCTAACAAGTGTGCACAACTTAAAGACTTTTGATGTGTATCACCAATTTGCTTCCAGAAGAACTCTGCCTATTTTTAGCTTCCACTATGAGCTGGCTCTGGGTATTATCAGTTTTCTTTCTGTATGACTTGAATGAAGGACAACCTCTTAAAAGTTCCATTTGTTAGTAGGAAAGCAGGGCTAATTGGTCCACCCTCATAGGACTGTTGTGAAGAAGAAATGAAATGGTCAGCTCCAGGCTTTTAATTCTTACTCTAAAGACAGTGAGAGCTAATGCTTCTGTCATTAACTAGTTGTGTGACCTCAGTTCTCCTCCAAGGTTTGAACTGTGTCTTTGGGTGAGTTGCCCTGAACTGCTCAATTCCTATCCACACATGCATGGTAGTCACAGTCCTAAAAATGAATGACCATTTCCAAACCCAATAATGATTCCAGGATAGAAGAGAGCAAATAAAACTGTCATTCTAAAGTATAAACTAACAAATAAAACATAAGAACACTAGTGTAATGTTCTGCTGACTATATGGAAGACATGTATTTCCCACTTGGTTATGTGAATTCTTTTAAGATTCTTTGCATTATTGGAATCACTTGAAGAACAGATGAAATATATTCTGTCCATCTTATTTCCCAGCTTTCAATTTAAATCTGTTGATAATACTTTTTAATCCCATTCTTGAGCACTCAGATAGATTGATTTACTTGATATTTATTCATTAGATGGTGTGAGAATACTACCAGGATTCTGATTTTTAACAACTTATTTCTAGATCAGTTAAATAATGGTAACTGCACTCTCCTTGTATACCCCACTCCCCACCAACTCCTCTCAGCCTGCTCTTACCTTTGGTGTTTTAGTTCCAAGAAATGTAACCTTCTCAGTGAAAACATCTTAGTGAAAATGAGTATTCTGTCAGCGATGCAGTTTTTGTTCCCTCTACAGAATTTAAATCCATGCCTCTACCTTGACTGTGAGACTAAGGAATTCAGAAATCCCTCCACGGCTCATTTGAATTCACTGGGGTTGTAATAGACTACTCAGTGGTAAAGCTTTTGGGAATCCCTTGAATCAGCCAGCTGGAATTCTGGGGTTTTACTGTCTATGAAACTAAATGAAACCTGGGAAGTTAAGCTGTTTCCTGAAATGTTACAAAGTGGGTTCCTGAGCTCAGGATGCTTCACTGTGTCATTATTTGCATAGTGATTGGAAGTCATGTCTCTGCACAATGCAGCATGGAGCCCAAGGGCCAGGAATCAGGAACCTGGGCTCCAGCCCTGCCTTGACTGCTCTTTTTTGGCCACAGTGCTTGGACTAGTTCCTCTGAACTTCACTATTTATATATATATATATATATTTTTTTTTTTTTTTGTAAAATCAGGGATTAGATTAGGAGGTTGTTTTCAATTCTGACATTGTATATGTCTGGTCTCCCTGGTAGCTCAGATGATAAAGTTTCTCAACCTGCAGTGCAAGAGACCTGGGTTTGATCCCCGGATCAGGAATATCCCTTGGAGAAGGGAATGGCAACCCACTCCAGTATTCTTGCCTGGAGAATTTCATGGACAGACCATGGGGTCACAAAGAGTTGGACACACCTGAGTGACTAACACTTTCACACTTCCTTTTCCCCCCAGTGTGTAAATACCAAGAATTTAAAATTTGTCTGACAAATAGTCCTGAAGTCTGCATAAAAATTCATGAGTTGAAGCCAAGTAGAGATCCAAAGAAATGGCAACCCACTCCAGTGTTCTTGCCTGGAGAATCCCAGAGATGGTGGAGCCTGGTTGTCCGCCGTCTATGGGGTCGCACAGAGTCGGACACGACTGAAGCAACTTAGCAGCAGCAGCAGCAGAGATCCAAGAACATCAGAGATGATTCATGCAGTGAGTAGACAGTCAAGGGTTGAGGTGACAGCAATAAAATATTTACAGATAAAACACTTTTTTTTTTTTTAACATTTTTATTTATTGATTTATTTTTGGCTGTGCTGGGTCTTCCTTGCTGCACAGGCTTTCCTGTAGTTGTGAGCAGGGGCTGCTGGTGCGTGGACAATCACTGAGTGGCTTCTCTTGTTGCTGAGCACAGGCTCTAGGGTACACAGGCCTCAGTACGCGGCATGTGGGCTCAGCAGTTGCAGCTCCAGAGCTCTAGAGCGCAGGCTCAATTGTTGGAGTGCACAGACTCGGTTGTTCTGCAGCATGTGGGATCTTCTTGGACCAGGGATTGAACCCGTGTCTCCTGCGTGACAGGCAGATTCTTTATCACTGAGCCACCAGGGAAGCCCTAAAAATAAGGCACTTTTTAGAAATACGAATTAGCAAGAGAGGGTGGTAAGCTTGTGGTAGGGTTGTTGCAATGTCATTTTATAATTTTATTCATGTGAGCTAAATGCACTGCATATTATAAATATTTATCTTTTTGAGAATATTTATTTATTTGGTTGTGTCAGGTCTTAGTTGCAGCATGAAGACGGTTGTTCTGTGTGTTATCTGGGATCGTTGGTTGCAGTGCATGGACTCTTTAGTTGTGGCACACTCGCTCAGTAGTTGCAGTGCTTGGGTTTAATTGCTGTACAGCTTGTGGGATCTTAGTTCCCTATCCAGGGATCAAACTCATGTCCCCTGCATTGCAAGGCAGATTCTTAAACCACTGGACCCCCAGGAAAGTCCCCTTGTCTTTGAGTATTGGTATCCAGTGATAGTTATGCTGGCTTATGTTCAGTCCATGCCTCTATAAACACAGACTTTTCTGGAAAATTTGGAGAAAGCCAGATACAATACTAATACTAGTAACTGTAATTAGTTGAGTGTTCACCAGGAGGCAGGTCCTGCCCTGTCTTATGAACATTGAGTTCTCCCAATAATCCTCTAAGAGAGAGATGTTGTTATTGCCAGTTATCCATTTTACAGATGAAGGAACAGAGGCACGTGGAGATTAAATTACATGCACAGTGTCATCAGCCAGTATCCAGAGCTTGGTACACGCCTGACTTTGAATTAGAAACTTAAACCTTAAACTGTACGCTGTGGCCCTTGTTTTTCTGTTGCTCTTTTATGCTCACACCCAACCAGAATCGTTGGAGATTTTGAAGTCTTGCTCTCCTCACTGTTCTGGTTGGATTTTCCAACGAATCTATTACTTTTCTGAGTCTGTTCTCAGACTCTGTTGTGGTGAGTTCAGAGACAGTGGGAAAATAGGAATTGGTGGCCACTGTCAATCTTCGCATACACTTTGTACACCTAAGATAGGCGCAGAATTGAGAACTGAAACAGCTCTGACCGGGCTGTGTTGAAATACTGAGAAGTAGGGGCTGCCCCACAGCATGTATGGACTAAGCGCATTTTCGTCACAGATCTTTGGTGTATCAAGTCTGTTGTAGAATTGGGATTGGATTCGGCTAAATTCTTGGTGCTAAATTAAGCCTCTCTGACCAACAAGGCCAGGAAAAGGTCACTCAGGAATCTCAGATCAGGGGTTAATACAGAATTCTCTGTAGAGCAACTTGAATAGCAAAGATAAGTTAATTTCTTGAAGGTACATCTAATAGTGAAACTTCAGTTTTGTGCTCAAGTCCTGGAGTGTGATAATTAAATGCCCCTTGAGTGCTCCAACGTGTCCAGCTGTTCATCTTGATCATTCTCTACCCGCCTGTCGGTGGTCATTTCTTATTTTATCTCACTCTGCAGTAGAACGTCATCTCTTGCTGAAGGGTCCTTTTGGTGTGCCCACCCTCTGTGGGCCTGGGGACATCAGACAGAACCCGAGGTAGATGATGGGGGACAGGCTGGGGTGTCTGCCTGTTAAGGAGAAAAGGAGCCTTGTATCTCAGAAACCCAGGTTTGTTGTGGTGATATTTCTTTCAATTGCCTTGGCATTGCATTTGCTGCTTGGGATTTGCTGCCTTATTCTTTGTCTAGCTTTCTTCCTTAGATTCTAGCTAAACAGCTTTTCTCTGAATTTTCTTGGTAAAGAAAAATGGTGGGTTTTTGAGAGTTAATTAACTCCTTTCATGTTGACACCTGGTTTAATAAGAATTTAAAAGACTATAATTAAAATTTTTCTCGATCACTCACCTTTGGTGAGGATGTAGCTTTTATTACTCTTAAGACATGAATGTTTGTGAAAGCCCACTAGTTTTTATACTCTCTGCACTTCTTGATATGTTTGAAATATTTCATAATTTAAAAAATGGCTGCACTCCCTCCAGAAGGCTCTTTCAGTTTTTAAACAAAATTTTAAAAAACATTTTATATAAAATGTTTTGAGTAGGTATTACCTGCGCATAAATGTTTTAAACCATATTTCCAGCAGAGGCATTTATGTTCTTTTGCCCTGGCTTTCTTTGAAAGCAGCAACATACCTTATACTGACCAGCCGTGTGACCTTAGGCACACCGCTTCATTTTCTGAGTCTCATTTTTGTCATCTGTAAAATGAGGATAATGTAGGAACCTACTTCAGATACTACTTGTGAGAGGTGAATGAGTTACGTACATAAAATGCTTAGGAGAGGACTTGGTATCCAGTAGATGATCAGTTGTTACTACTATTTAAAAAGAAAAATGCAAGGATGTTATAGGCAAAAACTGAAATTTTCATTATGACACCATAGACAAATGTTTGGTGGTTACGATGAGCCTGTTTTTGCTCAACTCAACCTGTGTTTAAATGTCTGTGCCCTCCCTTATAGGGTGGATACGAATTTAACCTCTGTAGGTAAAGTATGAACGTAGTACCTACCTTGTGAGTAGGAGAATTAAGGGAAATAGCATAAACAGGTGCTCAAAATACCTTGCCACACAATAAATACTCCATAAATGATAACTGTTATCTTTCCATTATAACCCAAATTGGCATATTTCCTTCTAGTCTTTTATGTGCAGATTTCAAGCACTCATAATTATAGTATAAGTATAATTTTATGTCTTGCTTTTTTTCAAGTATTGTTTTATCACAAATGCATTTCACAGTAACTACACAAACTTTGAAGCCATCATTTTTTTAAATATATTTTGCTTACAGCAATTTTAATATATCCTCTGACCTTTAACAGAAACATTTCTTTTCAATGAATTCTAGAGTATTACATTTCATGGTCTCATAACATAGCCTCATTGGAAAATATAACTCATTCTTTGTATCTTATAGGCTGATTTATTTACTTTATTTTTGGCTCTCTGAGTCTTTGTTACTTTGCATGGGCTTTCTCTAGTTGCGGCGAGCGGTGGCTATTTTCCAGTTGCAGTGCGCGGGCTTCTCATCGAGGTGGCTTCTCTTGTGAAGCACGGGCTCTGGGTTACCAGGGCTTCAGTAGTTGCAGTGCACAGCTTAGAGCTCTCAGTGAAGCCATCATTTTAATGACTGCATTCAGTTCAGTTCAGTTGCTCAGTCGTGTCCAATTCTTTGCGACTCCATGGACTGCAGCATGCCAGGCCTCCCTGTCCATCACCAACTCCTGGAGTTTACTCAAACTCATATCCATTGAGTCATCCAACCATCTCATCCTTTGTCATCCCCTTCTCCTCCCACCTTCAATCTTTCCTAGCATCAGGGTCTTTTCAGATAGTATTGGAGTGTCAGCTTCAGCATCAGTCCTTCCAATGAATATTCAGGACTGATTCCCTTTAGGATGGACTAGTTGGATCTCCTTGCCGTCCAAAGGACTCTCAAGAGTCTTCTCCAACACTACAGTTCAAAAGCATCAGTTCATCGGCGCTCAGCTTTCTTTATAGTCCAACTCTCACATCCATACATGACTACTGGAAAAACCATAGCCTTGAGTAGATGGACCTTTGTTGGCAAAATCATGTCTCTGCTTTTTAATATGCTGTCTAGGTTGGTCATAACTTTTCTTCCAAGGAGCAAGATTTTTTTAATTTCATGCCTACAGTCACCATCTGCAGTGATTTTGGAGCCCCAAAAAATGACTGCATAATATTCATTAAGTAGTTGTATAACAATTGATTTCACCATTTCTTCAGTATTGAGCACCAAAGTTCTTTCTGAGTCCTACCGTTGTAAACAAGGCCATGTGAAACATCTTTATACACAGAGTCCTTCCTATTTTATATCATTACCTTAGAAAAATTCCCTAAATGTTACTGGTATGTAAGTATTTTCTTCTTTTTTTTTTCTTTTTATGAAACCATTAGAATAAGGTTTATTATTGAATTGTACAGTTGAAAGATCAGGGTATCATCTCCTGCATTCACTTTTTTTTTAAGTTAATTTTTATTGGCGTATAGTTGCTTTACAATGTTGTGTTAATGTCTGCTGTACAGCAAAGTGAATCAGATGTGTTTACATTTATCATCTGTTTTTTGGATTTCCTTCCCATATCCAGGGAGAAGGAAATGGCAACCCACTCCGCTATACTTTCCTTGGAAAGTCCCTGGACAGAAGAGCCTGGCTGGCTACAGTCCACGGGGTCTCAAAAGAGACCATAAGAGTTGGACATGACTTCCTGCTGCTGCTGCTGCTAAATCGCTTCAGTCGTGTCCGACTCTGTGCGACCCCATAGACAGCAGCCCACCAGGCTCCCCCTGTCCCTGGGATTCTCCAGGCAAGAACACTGGAGTGGGTTGCCATTTCCTTCTCCAATGCATACAAGTGGAAAGTGAAAGTGAAGTCGCTCAGTCAGGTCCGACTCCTAGCAACCCCATGGACTGCAGCCCACCAGGCTCCTCCATCCATGGTATTTTCCAGGCAAGAGTACTGGAGTGGGCTGCCATTGTCTTCTCTTGGACATGACTTAGCAATTACACCAACAACAAAATAGTTGCTTTACAGTGCTGTGTTAGTTTCTGCTGTACAGCACAGTGAATAAATATGTTTACATATATCACCCCTTTTTGGATTTCTTTCCCATTTAGGTCACCACAAGCACTGAGTAGAGTTCTCTGTGCTGTTCAGTAAGTTCTCATTAGTTATCTACTTTATACCTAGTGTCAATAGTCTGTGTCTCTGTTTGTCAGCCCAAGTCTCCCAATCCATCCCAGGCCCTCCTCTTCCCCCTTGGTGTCCATACGTTTGTTCTCTGTGTGTCTGCGTCTCTATTTCTGCTTTTGCAAATAGGTTCATCCATAGTATTTTTCTAAGTCTCTATATATGTGCTAATATTTGTTTTTCTGACTTAATTCACTCTGTATAATAGTCTCTGGGCTCCTCCACATCTCTGCAAGTGGCACAATTTCATTCCCTTTTTATGGCTGAGTAATTTCCCACTGTATATGTGCCAGGATATTTTCTTTATCCATATTGGTTTGTGAGTATTTTCATGACTCTTTGAATGTATTTTTTGTCTCCCTCACTGAATGATAGGCTTCTGAGTGGATCTTACCACATTGTCTTCAGTATCTAGCACACAGTTAGTGCCCAATAAATATTTAGTGAATTAGTGAACAAATGTATATCCTAGTGTATTATTTTCCAAAAGTAGTAAGACTGCTTAATATTTCCATTGTATTATCTTTTAAAAAAATCTTAAAAGCAAAGAAGCTTTTTATCTCTTAGGGCAACAGGAAAGAAAACAGTAGCAAGTAATATTTTGTTGAACATGTTCTTGCCCCGGGCATCATACTTAATACGTTACATGCATTAGCTCCTCCCAATTGCTCAACAATTCTCTGAGATAAGTATGATTTTTATGGATGACCAGGCTCAGAGAAGTGAGTTGACTTGCCGAAGATCACCCAGCTAGTGAGTGGTAAAATCCTTGTTCAAAGCAGGCAGTTGGATCCTGAGTCTGAACACTTGATGACTAGGTTGCATATTCCTGCTAATCTTAATTTTTCCACACTGTACCCTTTTACACTCCAGCCAGTCTAACAAATGATTTCCCAAGGAGCCTGACTTTGTTGACCAAATCTCAAACAAGGTGTGAATAAGAGTTGTCCCTCAGCCCTGAGCATTTTGCATGAGCCTCAGAACGAGAGGCAGAATTACTTACCACCCTGCTTATTTAAGAGGAATTCTACCCTTGCGGTTCACCGAGTGAAGGGTGTTTGAATGTATTTTTTTTACAAGCCTCAGATTTTTTAATTGAAGGGAAGAATTTTATTAGATTTTATTAACATTCAAGACAGCTGTTAGAGTTAGAACATTATCCACATGGGGGTTATTCATCCACACAGGAATATCTGGGACCGAACAGTACAAAGAGTATGAGCCTAAGGATTAACCAATAATGCCCTGTTTAGTTAGCAGTTGAAATATTAGAGCAACTTTTAAAAGTATCAGCTATGTTATTACTTCCATTTCTTCAGTCTCTCCTTTCCCCATATCAGTTCATTACAGGGCCTGGGAATTTTAAAGAACTTTTGCATCTATAAGTGCTACCCAGTATTTCCCACCCCCCGCCCCCACCCCTCTGCAAATGATTGATGCTTAAAAAACAGCCTGTGGGTTATCTTTAGATTGTTTTTTGTGTATAGAGATTTTTCTCTTTTAGGCATGTATATGTAGCTTTTGTCCTGGCTGCTCTTGTTTTGTGAAATTAAATGCTTTTAAAAAAAGCATCTCATCTTAAACTTACTGTTCTGCCACTCCCCAGGTCACATGAAGGATGGGCAGTGAAGGTGAGCTTCACTGTTATATCTCTGTTGCTCATGTTCCCTTGGACGCTGGCCAAGTTGTAACCTGATTCCTCATTCTCCCTCCTCTGGTTTTGTCCCCAAGAAGCAATGATCATGCTTAGCACTGAAAGGCCTTTCAGGGGAAGTAAGGGCTCTCCGGATTGGCATTTGACCAAGCAAGGAGTTCTAATCAGCAGATGCTGTGCTGAAACAGAAGCGCTTCCAGCGCCCAAGTGTGTCCTCTGATTTCTGCAGGGTGCACGAAGGAGCTTCACTTGCTATCAACAGAACATGAAATGGATTTGGAGCTGTGGTGAGGTGCTTTTATTCTTAGGACAGTTCCAAGAACTGTATGTAATTTGGTTTCACCTGCCTCCCCTAAATTTGTAAGATTAAAACCACCCAGATATAGATAGAAATAACTTTATGACGGCAGGAAGGACTGTGCCCAAGGTGAAAAAATGACAAACAGGAAAGCTAACAAATCTCTTTAGGGAGGTGGTGTGTTTAGGGCTTAGAGTCACAAAAAACCTGGATGTGAATCTAGACTCTGCACTTACTAGCTGAGAGCCTTTGATCAGGTCACTTCCCTCATCTGAATTTCGCTTTCCTCAGGGCTTCCCAGGTGGCTCAGCAGTGAAGAATCTGCCTGCCAATGCAGGTGATGTGGGTTCGATCCCTGGTTCAGGAAGATCCCCTGAAAAGGAAATGGCAGCCCACTCCAGTATTCATACCTGAAAAATCACATGGACAGAGGAGCCTGGTGGGCTACGTTCCATGGGGTCAAAGAGAGTCGGTCATGACGGAGCAACTGAGCACAAGGACACATGTTTCTGTTTCATAGCTTGGGTTTGAGGGTTACATAAGACAAGGCCTGTAACGTGCTCAGCATAGCCCGTTGGGCCCCAGCTTCTCAGCAATCAGGCTCAGATTCTACCTAGTTCCGTCTCTATTGCAGACGACGTCTGTGACCTAGGAAGGCTGGTTTACCCTGCTGAGCTCAGTGTTATCAGGCAGCAGTATTACTAACTCTTAGAGGTGATGTTGCGAGCAAGTGAAATATTCTCTGTGTTCATAAAATATGAACAAGCACAAGGTGAGCCCCTGCTGACGTTTCCTCAGGTCACTGACCACCAACTGCCGTCCCTTGTTGTGGGCGTCCCAATACCCGGTAGCACATATGGATGCAAAAGTTCTTTAAGTTTGTGAGGCCCCCAGTCAGATTTAGGTCCATAGAGAAATCGGTAGCTACTTTCCAGGCCATAGGGGGAATGGAAGGTGATGGTTAATGACAGTGTCGTGTGTCAGCAGCTTTGTGTCTTGCCTCTTTGAATCCTCACAGTGATCCTACAAGGATGTGTGTGTGTGTGTTCTCTTCCCTCCTCCCATTTCACAGACACAGATGCACTGTGAGTACCCATTGTGGAAAAAGTGGGAGAGATCCAGGTTTAAATTCCAGGTTGGCTACTTACTAGCCATGTGACCTTGAATAACCTATTCATGCCCAGTTTTCTTACCTGTAATGGTGAGAGTAAAAATAGCACCTTGTAAGACTGTTGAGAGGATTAAATGTGATAATGTAGGCAAAGCCCCGCAGCATTGAGTACGCCCCAGATAAATTGTTAGCCTCAGTATTGTTGAGATCTGGTGGGATGGGTTGATCGGTTGTTTTTTTTTTTTTTTGGCTGCGTCAAGTCTTAGCTGCCGCACAAGGGGTCTTCATTATGTCATGGAGGTCTTCCATTGGGGTGCATGGGTTCAGTAGTTGCAGTGAGTGGGCTTAGTCACTCCACAGTTTGTGGGATCTTAGTTACCCAACCAGAGATGGAACCCATATCCCTTGCATTGCAAGGTGGATTCTTAACCACTGGACCACCAGGGAAGTCACAGGCTTTGGTGGGATATAGCTTTGACCAAAATAAGGCTTTGGAAAATTATATTTTGTTCAAAGAAAATACATAATTCAAAGTCAACAGACTGGCCCTGCTTGTAAAGAAGGCTATTATAGAAATTTGAGAATTTAGGGGAAGGAGAAAAGTAGAGATAAAAGATTAAAAGAAAATTGTCTGGGCATCCGTTGGATTTATCTATTATCTAGGCGACGGTTGGATTTATTTATTCTTTTAGGGACAGTTCACTGATTAAATGTACAAGCATGCTGTTAGCCATTGTCTCTCTCAGAACGGGGAAAAAACAAGGGGAAATTATGACTGAGCAAAAAACCTGATGAATAGCGAAAAAAAAAAAAAAAAACTAATAAAGGGAATTGATAGGAACCCTGTTGTCTTAGTTTGGTAGGATAAGAGTTTGGAGAAGGCACTGGCGACCCACTCCAGTACTCTTGCCTGGAAAATCCCATGGACGGAGGAGCCTGGTAGACTGCAGTCCATGGTGTCGCTAAGAGTCGGACACGACTGAGCGACTTCACTTTTACTTTTCACTTTCATGCATTGGAGAAGGAAATGGCAACCTACTCCAGTGTTCTTGCCTGGAGAATCCCAGGGACGGGGGAGCCTGGTGGTGTGCCGTCTATGGGGTCGCACAGAGTCGGACACGACTGAAGAGACTTAGCAGCAGCAGCAGCAGGATAAGAGTTGGCACAAGACTTGGTACTGGGACCCTTTGGTGCCAGGCACCCAGCCAGTGCTGCTTCAATGTAAGGAAGATTGTGTTGTAATGAGGCCTGAGATAGAAGGAATAAGGAGTAAAGAGCATCCCATCAATGGAGGTTTCTAAGCAAGATGATCAGTTGTCAGAAATGTCATAGGTGGATGTGGCACTGGCCAGTGTGGGAGGGTAGCCTGATGTTTAAAAAAAATCACTGGGCTTCCCTGATGTCTCAGCAGGTAAAGAATCCACCTGCAATGCTGGAGACACAGGAGTTGCAGGTTTGATCCCTGGGTCTGGAAAATCCCCTACAGGAGGAAATGGCAACCCACTCCAGTATTCTTGCCTGAAAAATCCTGTGGACAGAGGATCCTGTGGGCTACAGTCCATGGGGTCTCAAAAGAGTCAGACACGACTAAGTAAAAAAATTACTGCTAATTATATCTGACAGATACATATGAACAGGGCATATTTTGCACGAAGTCTGAGGAAAACTGAAATTTTATACAAGTCACATTTAAAAAAATTGAAAATACACTTACTGAGTCACATTGGATTGTGGGAGACCAATGACTAAAGGCCTTTAGCCACTAAAAGGTTGATTTCAAGTCAAGGATCATTTGCAAATTGGCAGTGTGGAAAAGGCTCTGTCATCTCTCATTGTGATATTTGATCCCAGGACAACTCCCTAAACTGGATGGGCTGCTTTCATTTCTTTGCTGAGAGTTTCTTATCTGGACTGAATAATATAGTGTCCTTTGCAAGTTTTTAGATTTTTATTATTTGGGGATATATTCTTTTCCTTTTACAAATCCGAGATTAAATATTCTCCTGAAGAAGAGAGGAAGATTTATAAATTGAAGCAGAGACATCTGAATTATTGAATCAATTTAATGTTCTGCAGTTACACCTAAGAATGTTGAGTTACTTATCAAAATAAAAATAAATCTTACTCAAGAGTTTATTAGCCCCTGTGGGAAAATGATACTGAAGTCATACAGTCTGTTAGGATATTCCTACTTGAAAAGCATTGTATTTAAAATAGTTTGTAGATGTGATTAAATATTGATTTGTGTATTAAGAATCTTGTCATTTAGTTTGGGTGCAGGGCTGAAATATCTGATTTATATATATATCAGGCTCTTTGAGCAGGATCGATATGGAAAGGAAGAAAAACTCTTGCTGTGTACCCAACATCACACTAGGTGCCTTAATGCGTGCAGTCTCATTAAAACCCTACAGCTCTCCGGTGTTCTAGGATCCTGAATCCTGGACTCTAAATCCTGATTGTTGTTGTTTAGTCACTAAGTCGTGTCTGACTCTTTGCATACCAATGGACTGCAGCTCACCAGGTTTCCCTGTCCTTCGCTATCTCTGGAGCCTACTCAAACTCATGTCCACTGAAGCAGTGATGCCATCCAACCATCTCATCCTCTGTCGCCCCCTTCTTCTACTGCCCTCAACCTTTCCCAGCATCAGGGTCTTTTCCAGTGAGTCGGTTCTTCGCAGCAAGTGGCCAAAGTATTGTACTGAAGCTGAAGCCTCAGTGTCAGTCCTTCTAATGAATATTCAGAGTTAATCCTGATTGTATTGGGTGAAATCAAGATGAGCCTTGGGACTCATCCAAAAAAAATCATCTCTAAGGCAGATAGGAGGGTAAAATAAGCCGATGCAGGTAAAACACTCCGCACAGTGCCTGGCACACAGTATGTGCCAGGACATTTTAACTCTTGCTGTAGTCTGGTGTTATCCCAGTTTAATAAATGCGAAATGCCAGATATAAAAGCCTCAGAATAAAAGACACTTTATTGTGGAAAAGATCTTTTTCTGGAGAAGCATTGAGCAATGTTTCTCTTCCTGATCGTGGATTCCTCCCTTTCTGTCTCTCCCTCCCTCCCCGTCCCCCTTCCTCATTCCTTCCTTCCTTTCTGCTGTTGAAGTGGGCTAGAGCCAGATCACCTGGAGCCTTCTAACCGTGGTAAAGAAGGTGAATTATACTATAAAAGCAGTGAAACACTAAAGCAGGGAAAGCAACATTTTCTTATTCTGTTTTTTATTGGTACTGTTAGGATTCTACATAAAGTAAATAAAAAGATTCTGGGGAAGTTTTATGTAAACCAACTTAAAAAAGTTGAGAATCAAAAGAGAAGTGAGGTTTTTAAAGTAAACTTGCTGCGTACGTTCTTAGCAGGAGGTGAGTGGTTTTATAAAGCACACTCGGCACCTGGGATGACCTCGCTTTCTAGCTCCTCTTGGCTGATCCGGATTTAGGTCCCATTTTCAGGCCTCCAAGCTGCTGTCAGTCAGCTCTTTCCACAACATTCCCTCCCATTTATCGTTCATACTTCTATTCTTTCCTTGTTTTTGTTTTTTCATTTCCTATGGCAACTCGTATTATCCTGACCTTTTACCACACTGTCTAGGATGCTAACTACTGGGCCGATCGCACTATAATTCCAAAACTAACACTCATCAGCCTGGCATTCAGAACTAATCAGTTGATCAGCCTTATGATTCATAAATATTGAGCATGTGTTTTGTGCCAAATTCTGCGCTAGACAGTAAAGATTCAAATGTATGTAACTGTTGCTGCCTGTCTCTGAGCACCTTCTCGTCTAATGTGGTAGCCTTGTAAACCGATGATTAATTGGTCGAATGATAGATTCATTCCTTCGGTAGACATTCACTGCAGGCCTTCTGTGTACTGGGCGTTTTTCTTCTAGGGGTCACAACTTGTACAAGACAGACAAGGCTCTCAGCCTTAATGGAATTTGCATTCTAGTGAGATTAGATGGTCACGAAAGAGATTTAGATGAACAACTATTTATTTACTGAGTATTTACCAGAAGCTGGGTACTCTGGTAACCAGATAAAACATTATTATTTTGACTGATTCTTACAAAAGCCTGTTACTACATCATCTCCTTCAAAGATGAGACAGTTGATGATTAGAGAATCTAAGTAAAATGCCCAAAGTTTCACAGTTAAATTGGACTTGGCCCTAAATCTGAGTGTTGTTGCATAATTACAGGGCTATTTATGGGAAGTTGTATGTGCTTTTGTCTCTTCTAGGAAAGAGCAGAGCTGAGGTGGGAGGAAGGGTGTGTGTGAGCAGGTGGTGGTGGGGGGCGTGGAAACATGGGAAGTGTAATACTCTCATTGCTGCTGCATCCAGTCCACTTCCTCCCCCTCCGGAAGGCGGACGCTTAACCGCACAAGCACTGATGTTCCCGCCCCCATGCCTGTTGTTAGTCCCCGCTCTGCCTGACATTCCCCTCGCTCTTTATGTCACGTTCACAGCCAGGCTTGGGTCTTGTTCAAACCATTCATCTTCCAGCAGCTTCTCTAGGTCCTCCCTTCATGCAGGATCAGTGTGTACTTTCCTTCTTCCATTGAACTTTTTTTTTTTTTCTAAACATGGTAATACTTCTCAGAGGCTGTCTTGTTTTTCAGTTATTTTGCATTCCTCGTAATTCCTCCCAAGAAATCGATGACCCCTTGAACAGAAGCATCATGCCTTACATGCAGCTCATTCCTCACAGCATCAGTGCAGTCTTTTATACACAGTGGGTGCTAATATTGTCCCTGGTACTTATTCCAAAGCCATGATGCACAAGAATGCTTTCTTTTCAGCAGTGGGAGAAGTCTTCTGGTGCTTAAGCTGGTTATCGCAGTACCTAGCTTCTGGTTAAACACTAAGTACACAAATAGTTATTCTTCATCTAATTATGGCCAATCTTGTATTATTGTGATAATTAGGTGAGCAGCTCTTTTGTTAAGAGCCCCCTACAGATGTGTCTTTTAGAACTGCTTTGGAATTTTGTAATTTTTTTTTAGCTGGTGTGATCTTAGTTTCCTGACCAGGGATCAAACCCAGGCCTCTGTCAATGGAAGTGCAGAATCCTAAACACTGGACCACCAGGGAATTCCCTAAGGACTTTGTAATTTTTGTAAGGTCTGATATTCCTCTCTTCTCCTCTGCTTGAACCTTCCCTTCACTCTGTATGTCACAGTCACAGCCAGGCTTGGGTCTTACTCAAACTGCAGCTTCTGCAGTCCTCCTTCATGCCAGCCTCCTCAGGACCTCCTGAATTTAAGTCCGAGCTTCTTAAGGAAGCATCTGTTTGATAATAAAATAAATATACTGTCTGGATCTAGCCACCTTTAGTAACTTTCTCTGCCTCCTCTTCAGGCAAGCTTTTCATTTTCTGTAATAATTAGCTTTCTCAAATGCTCTGAGAATAGGGGAATTTGTGAAGTGTTTTGAATTTGAAAAATGCGACTCTGGGTCTCCTCCCTGGGGACCCATCTGGCCAGCTTAGCCCTGGAATGAAGGAGATGAGAGTGGGAGGGCTCCCATGTCTGTACATTGGCAAATAGAGAAAGATGGCTGGGAAACAGGGGAAAAAATGCTCAGAGGGGAAGGAAATAATAAAATCAAGCTGCTTTATGGCTCATCAGTCCAAAAAGCTTTTGAGTTAAGCTCTATCTATAAAGGTGGGTCCAAGCAATGTTTGTTTTGCATTTCAGGCATCATTGTGTGATAAGTGGTGTAAATTTAGCCCCTTTAAGCCTGATCTCTTGGGAGTTGGATTTTAAGAGACTTTATTTCAAAGGACTCTATTGACTGGGTTTTGATTTGGTCCCTCCTTACCAAAGAGAGTACTAAATAATGGCTGGGCCTCCCTGGTAGGCCTTTTTTGTTTTTAATTCATTTTATGGGTCTCTCTATTTGCCCTTGTTCTCCACCTTCTATTTCTAACTGTTCTACTTAAAAAGACTGAAGTGATGTGAAAGAGGGGGTAAAAGGGAAAGAAAATCAACTGTCACATTGTAAGCTTAATTGATTCGATAAATAATGTCTTTCAATTCCCAAGGCACACCCCAAAGTCTTCACTTACATCAGCTAGCTCTCGGCTCAGTAAATGGTGGCATTCTTAATTTAGACAGATGGGAAGAGTTCACTGGTGCTCACTTCTAAGGAAGGAATCTGTTTTTCTGGTTTTAAAGACATACCGACTAGACTTTGGGGCCCACTCTATAAAAAGAAGCTTGCAACAGAATTAACATGGCTGTTTTTATTCATCCTGAAAAGAGAAGGAAGGCATTTAATTATTGCCCAGGGGTTTGTTGAACCAAAGGGAAAAAAAAAAAAAAAAAAACGAGACAAGGGGAATGAAATCTACTAGTCCATATGTTCCATGCAGGCAGGGATTTAGATTTGTTCACCATTTACTCTCCAGTGCACATGGGCAGGTGCCCAGTAAATATTTGTGAACTGGTTCTGTTGTTGAATGAGTGAGAGCAGAATTAGTTTAAATGTCATTCCATTTGTTTCATCCCCAACCCCTCCTTTCTTGTCTAATTAAAAAGGTAAATAGCTCTAAGAGTATGTGCTGTATCTTCAGAAATGATTAAGGACAGTTTCATTAGTGTCAGGAGGTGGTATCCAGCTGCCTTTTTTTTAAAAAAAATTCTCATATTTGAACAAGTTGTGCTTCAGAACCACAAGAGGACTGTCTGCAGACTCCATGCTCCAGCCTTGGAAGTTCTGATTGTAGGGGTCCGGGCAGGGCTGGGAATCTGTATTTGCTTTTGTGGGTTCCACTGTTTAATCAGCTTCCGGGTGCCCTGAACTCTCTGGTCTAAGTGATGCCTTGGTAAAAGTGAGGAGCCTGAGGTACCCAGCAGGGTACTCATCAGGGCTCCTGGCCCTATAGTTTGATGTTTGGGTTCGCCCCACATTCCATGCTTCTTGGCATCAACAAGATCCTTTAGTTAATATTTCTTCCTTTCAAGATAGTGGCTATATTTGTGGTGCTGGAGAAGACTCCTGAGAGTCCCTTGGACAGCAAGGAGATCAAACCACTCAATCTTACGGGAACTCAACCCTGAATACTCATTGGAAGGACTGATGCTGAAGCTGAAACTCCAGTATTTTGGTCATCTGATGCAAACAGCTGAGTCAATGGAGAAGTCCCTGATGCTGGGAAAGATTGAGGGCAGAAGGAGAAGAGGGCGTCAGAGGATGAGATGGCTGTATGGCATCATTGATGCAATGAACATGAACTTGGGCAAACTCTGGGAGATGATGAGGGACAGGGAGGCCTGGTGTGCCTCAGTCCATGGGATTGCAGAGTCGAACATGACTGGGTGACTGAACAACAACAACGGCTAGAAATCTGAAGGACCTTTGGAAAACCTCAAGGAACCTCAAGGAAATGTTAACTTTTGTTTAGTGTACTTTTGGTGGTGGTGTTTAGTTATTAAGTTGTGTCCTACTCTTTTGCGACCCCATGGACTGTAGCCCACCAGGTTCCTCTGTTTATGAGTGAGTGAAGTTGCTCAGTCGAGTCCGACTCTGTGACCCCGTGGACTGTAGCCCACCAGGCTCCTCTGTCCATGGGATTCTCCAGGCAAGAATACTGGAATAGGTTGCCATTTCCTTCTCCAGGGGGATCTTCTCGCCCCAAGGATTGAACTCATGTCTCCTTCCTTGCTGATGGTTCTTTACCTTTGAGCCACCAGGGCAGCCCTCAGTGTACTTTAGTACTCAGTATATTGTGTTGTCTTCTCTAGAGATGCATTCCCTACCTGTGGCTCAGAACAAACCCCGGGTAAGAAGTCCCTACTGTCTCCTGTAGGTTCACTCAGTGTTTCCTAGCCCTGCTTGACTGTGGGAAGCACCAGTTAAAAATACAGCACCCTGGGGTCTACTAGAGTCCTCCGAAATCAAAGCCTTACTGTGTGGGGCCTGAGGCCTGCAATTTAAGTTAGCTTTGTTATCCTCTGTCCTGTCCCTGAGTGCAGTGTCCCATTTCTGATAACCCAGCTTTGAATTCCTTAACACTCCAGTTCATAATTACATAAAAACCCTGCCTTTCCATCTGAAGGTTTAGCCTCTGATCTACAGAACTTGTCCTTCAAGAAGGAAAGAGGGAGTATCTGCTGTCTTCTTTCCTTCAGCGTAGAACTTGACCAGCTGAGGTGGGTGGGCCGGCAACTTGATGTGTTCAGCCTTGGTGTGAGCCTTGTGATGTTAAGGGGTGCCCCTGAAACCAGAATTCAGCGTCTGTGTTCTTCCTCTGGTTTTATTATTTAATAGCTGTATAATGTGGGGGGAATTACTAAATCCTGTTTGAATTTCTGTTTTCTTCATCAGTGAAATGAGGGTGTCTGTTCAGGAATTTTGTGTGTATTAAACAAGGTTGGACTCTCAGACACAGGCTCAGATGGAGATTTTTGTGCAGAGGGTTGTTGGAGTGGGCTCCTGGGAACAACTCTTGTGAGGGAGTGAGGGGAGCAGGCAGAAGGTAACCGTGAACTGCAGTGCAGTTGTGATGAAGGACCCAGCTGATCCCCTGGGGAACTGTGGCCATGGGATGCCCTTCCTAGCGGACCCAAATTTACCCGGGGGGCTGGGTCTTTCTACCTTATATCAGCTAGCCATCCGATGTGGGCCACTCCTGGAGAGGGGCATGACCTCAGGTACTGCAGCTCCCTTTGGCTGAGGGTGGCTGTGTGCTGGCAGAAGGGGGAGGATCTCTGTAATGCACCTTGTACCCACCACCAGATAACGGTGCACCAGATAACGCCCATGCAGACCTTAGCATCGAGTCTAGCACTTGGGTAAGTATTGGTAAACACAGGCATAGCTCCCTTTATCACACCTCACAGATATTGAGATATTGCACATTTTACAGACTGAGGGTTTGTGGCCACCCTACATCAAGCAAGTTTTTTTTTTTTTGGCTGTGCTGGGTCTTTGTTGTGGCCTGCAGGCTTCTCTGGTTGTGGCTTGTGGGATCTTAGTTCTCTGACCAGGGATCAAACCCATGTCCCCTGCTTTGGAAGGCAAATTCTTAATCACTGGACCACCAGGGAAATCCCCAGGCAAGTTTTTGGCATCGTTTTTCCCACAGCATCTGCTCATTCCGTGTCTCTGTGTCACATGTCAGTACTTTCTGGCTTGTTCGTCGTCATTATACCTGCTACAGTGATCTGTGATCTCTGGTGTCCCTAGTGTAGTGTTAACTATCACCATGGTTATTCCACCTCTGGCAGTGCCACTTAGTAGCTGGATCACTTTCAGTAAGTCGCTTGAATTGCTTTCTTATGTTTAAAATGGAAGATTCACAGCTCTGCTCTGCCTGTTTCCCCAAGTAGTTCCGAGCACATGTGGAGATAATGTATATAAAATTGCTGAATGGAATATTATAAAAATGCGAGATATGACTACAAGCCTACTTTTCTGAAATGAATACATGGCCATTGCTTGGATTCCTTGAAGGGAAAGGTTGTGATAAATGTAAAAGTGCTTGTCCGTGAAATGTGGCATTTTGATGTTTCTTTCTTCTCTCCATAGGGAATTAGAATAATGGAGATGCTGCTAAAGGAACAGTGTGGTGCCCCCTTAGCCGAATAAAAAATCACCAGTGAGTACCAAAAGCAAAATCAGAATTATTTACTCAAGCTATGTCTTCATGCTTATAAGCCTAAGTATTATGGTTCAGCCTCCCTGGGCTATTCTTGCTGTATGTTTCCCAGTTATACTCACAGGATGCTTCTTGCAAGTGTTTTTATTATCTGTTCTATATACCTTTATTTGCTTGGTTCTTTGATTTTCAGAGCAGTTTTGTACTACATGCTGGGTTACAACTGCTCTTAGATTGTTTAAACTGCTCAATATAATCCACCGTGATTGCCACCCTCAAGATAGCATAGGTTGTAGAGACTGCAGTTCAGAATTAACTGAAGCTTAATTTTAGTGTCCAAAGAACAGTGAAAGCAGGGGTTTAAAGCTGTATTTGGAGCAGGAAAAAAAAATAAGAAAGGGGCATGTTGATTGACCAGTGAAATACAGATATTTCATCAGTCATGTGTACTCCTGCCGATCAGGGGTGGCTGTCTGAAATGCTACTGAGGAGGATTCCAAGGCCTGGAGAATAACTCTTGGGCTCTGGGTAAGAGTGTTGTGATTGATTAGCAATGCCTGCCATGGGCAGAGGATGCCATGGGCAGATAGTACTTGTACTGGAGCACATGCCACTTTCAGGGCAAGTGATGTTGGGTTAACAGATAAGCAGGTGGATTCCAGAAGTGCTTCCTTTTCAGTTCCTTAAGTTTTTATTATCTACATCAAGGAGAATGGCATGCTTGCTGGGAAGGGCAGAACAAAGTTATCTGAGAGACTAAAAGCCTAATATAAGTTAGTGGATTTGCATCTTACATGATTCATCTGACTTTGATTTTTAACATCTGAGAGAAGGTAAAACCATTGAGTAGAGCAAACATTGTCATGGGTAATTCAGAATTACCTCAAAGTTCCTTATGTTGGCTTTAAACTAGAGTATACAGGGTCTTGTATAAACGACCTGGTCTCTAACTTTGATATCCAATAAAGTTTGAGAACAGTTAACCAAAGAAGAAGCAAAAGGAACATTTGTATACAAGAACCTCAGCATTCAAAGCATGCTGGCCAGGCCTGGGTGTGAGGAGTAGAGAATTATAAAGGGTTTCTGCTTGTTAGCGAGTTTGATTCCATTCTGATGAATATTAAACCTCTGTATACTTAACACATACTGATACATCTATTTATTACTGGAAGGGCTAAGCAAGATAATTTCATCTAGTGAAAGCCTGGCACATGGCAGGTGCTCAAAAAATGTTGGCATGGAATCGACATGTGGTGTGCTCCCACATCTGCTCTGTTCTTGGGAACGTTGTGGAGAATAACTTGGCCACATCCCCCTGTTTTTCCAGGCTGGCCTCTTTGTGAGGCTTACCAAGGACCTCTGGTGCTTGTGCACTTGGGCACAGAGCCCATCTTACCCTGCAGGGTGGAATCTAAAGTCAGGTCAATTAGAGAATGAGGAACTCCACTTACAAGTATATATTGGTTTTCAGACTTTAAATCAGTGATTTGGAAACTTTAGGAGTGTCAGAATCAGCTGGAGAATTTGGTAAACACAGAATGGTGAGTCCCACTCTTGAGTTCCTGATTCAGGAGGTCTGGGCGGAGCCTGGGGCTTTGTGTTTCTTTTTTTTTTTTATTTTTAAACTTTACATAATTGTATTAGTTTTGCCAAATATCAAAATGAATCCATCACAGGTATACATGTGCTCCCCATCCTGAACCCTCCTCCCTCCTCCCTCCCCATACCATCCCTCTGGGTCGTCCCAGTGCACTTTGTGTTTCTGACCAGAGTCCAGGGGATGCTGGTGAGCCTGCTCCAGGGACCACACTTTAAGAACGATTGCTTTAAATAAGTTCCCATCTTGGAGTTGGAGACAGCTGAAATGCAAGGATCCTGCAAAAGCTGATAGCTGGCGTTTTGAAATTATTGTGTACATCTTCCATCAACTTTAATCAGAGGAGGAGTAATTTTCTGTGTTTGGCTTTTCCCTGAGTTTAGCACCTCAGCCTCTTCTTGTTTGACACTTTTATCTTTTCTTCCCCCTCCTCGAAGGTTGACAGGCTTCACAGTGGAGCAAAGATGACTGAAAAGGGTTGAGACTCAACAACACCTCATGTTTGAAATCGTCAGCCTGTGGTTTTGATTTAAAGGGTTATAGTGAAAAAGTGGAAATTTAATAAGCATTACCTCCCATCTTAAATGATCCATGTTCTTGTTTTTTGGTTTTGGTTTTACTGTGGTAGAAAGCTAAGTCATGATCCCGAGGCTTTTTGTTGTTTCTAAAAAGCAACCAGTTCTCCCTGAAGTGAAGAAGTTGAGGTCTGGATGCTATGAGGAGTTGAGTGCAGGAGAGCTGCATTTAATGCCTTTAATGCAACAGGGTTCCTGAAGGATTTACATAGTTCAAACTGTCATCATTTATGACCAGTTCTCTCAGGGGCAAATATGAATTAAGTACTGTTTACTCTTACCACAGAGGTCTACAGTCACTGCAAATTAGGGGCTAAGGCCAAGGCTTTACGCTTTTTTCAAAATTGGCTTCATTGCTCAGTTAAATTGCCTTCATTAGCACAATTAAATTGACTAATTTCAGTGTATGACTCGGTAAGTTTTGACAAATGTATACATCATGAAAAACACAATATGGAACATTTTGAGGCATTGCTGTTCCTGTAGTGCTGTTGCCAGCTTATTGCTCCCACCTTTTAGCTCATTTTTTGGACTGTTTTTACAGAATTTTGGCAAGTTTGAAATATGTCTATCTTAATGGAACTTTTTATTTCCTCAAAATTACATTTACCAGAGTGGGAGAATGTAGGTGGGGAAACTTCTTTTATATGCAATAAAATGCTACATTAAAAGAAAGGGCTGAGGGGGAGGTGAGGGGTAGGGATTAGCTCCATAGCTAAAGAGCAGAAGTCAGCCAACTATAACCCAGAGGTCAAATCTAACCTGTGGCCTCTTTTGTAAATAAAGTTTTATTGAAACACAGCTATGTTCCTGGTCATGTTCCAGCTACAGCAGAAGCATAGAGCTGTGACATATCTTTTACCATCTGGCCCTTTAAGAAAAGTTGCCTCTCCCAGGGATTAGAGTTTGATGGCTCCTAAATTAGCATGAGGTGGCCTCCTGGTGGTGGTATGGTCTTTGTTTTGTTTTAAATGTATCATTTGATCACATCTCGCCTCTAGTCCAAAGTTAATAATAGCATGAGCGTTAACTCTGACCAGGGGTTGGAGGGTGTTATTTTAAGGCATGAAAAAGCATTAAAACAATCACAACGATGAAGCTAAGACACCAGCAATAGTGACCATTAAAATTGCTTCATAAAGTTCTAGTGCACATGCGTAGTGGGGTGGAAATATAGGCGTTTTGTTTAGCAGGTGCAGTAGCACTCTGCTGTGGCGATACTGTAGGTGCCATGTCCAGTGTACTCAGGTTTTGAGCTTTGGAATGTCGCAGTGTTTTCAAAAAGCATTCCATGGGGTCTGTTCTACTACACATTTCAAATGTGCATAATTTAAAATCACACATAGAACCTGACCACATTGTGTAGGGTACCTCCTCGCACTAATGATGCTTCCATATCTCAGTGGCACGTGTATCCTAGTTGGTGTTGATAGTTAGAAGGTGATTTTGTCCTGAGCCAAGAGGGAGGTGCATAAATCTCACTAACCAGTCCGCTTGCGGTGTGCAGCTGACACATCTATCTGATAGATTTTTGATTTCCTGTCATTTTTGAAGAAAACAAATAGCCCTGACATCTGTTTGTTCTTGCTGCTGGCAGTTGGGAGGCCGGGCCTGGTGAGGTTTGATAACATAGTCACCTTCTTTCACATCGGAATGATAAAGACCTCAGTTTTCGCTATATCTTAACTTCCCTTTGAACCAGCTCCTCTGGGTAGCTGGGCTTAATAAAATGAGGTGCTTGCTTTGTTAGAAGATCATTAGGAGGCAGAAATGCAATTTCTTCAAGTAATAGAATTCAAGTGACTCTTAAGAGTTGCTTCAGAAAAAGCAGGCAAATAAGTATTGACTGTTGAGACATATTTATTAGGTGATAAAGCCTGTTTTCTTTCTCTTGCAGGGAAGCCGTGTTGTGTCTTCTTCTGCTCGAGAATCTTTCCTCGGACACAACACATCCAAAGACATGGGTTTAGAGATACAGGTTTAAGGATGTGGTGTTGGCAGCTTACAGAAGAGGAGACCTTCCTGCTGGCACTTGATGTGATCCATGCCCCTGGGAATCGGCCCCAGAGAGAGGCTTTTGTGGGGCTGACACATTCTGGCTGATTCTTGCAGCACAAGCTCTGCAATTTTACAAATAAAGAAAAAGTCCTGGAGAAGGTGATGTCCAAAGAAAAAATTCTGGAGAAGCTGATGTCCGTCCTTCATCAGGACATCCTTTTGATTGCCTGGTGATGGTGTCAGGGCAGCTAAGGATGGGCCAGAGGCCTGGAAAGTGCTGTGTGTTTCTGCTTGTTCTATGCATCATGGCTCATAGAATTCACAAGAGGATGCTGGGGCAAATAAAGGAGTTAAACCCGATACCTGATTCTTGGGTGGCCTGAAACAGACAGAAAAACACCAGACCTGTGTTGAAGTTAAGCCATATTCATAGTAATGTTGAAGAGTCTCAGAAGTCAGGAGCACTTGATTTTTTTCTACCCAGCAATACAACGTACCTGCCACCAGCATAGCTTTTATAATGTGAACTGTGATTGGTCCTTAACACAACCTGGAGCGGGCAGGGGGCCTGTGGGCTGTCATCTTGGCTCCTTCTAACTCATTCTGGGATGTGGAGCAGATCACGTGACCTCTTGGCTTTTTTTCACTGAGCAAATGGGGATAATCGGGCACAGATATTTCTACTTGTGATGATTAAACCAGGGTGTTTGGTGCACGTCTGGGAGCCAAACGAACAGAAGCGGGTTTGAACATACACGCGGCTCCCAGCAGCTCCATGATCATGTATGTAGTTTAAAGTCTTTCTGATACTCATTTTTAAAATTGTAAAATGGGGTTATAGAGTTAACCTTACAAGGTTGTTGGAACAATTGGACAACATGTGATTAAGTGCCTAGCATGCTTTTTGGTACACAGAAGTAAATAGAAGCCGTTATTATTATTATGTGATACCGTTTTGGAAATGTGCTTTTCCAGTGTAACGTAACGTAGTATTACTGTTTGAAAATTAGATGATGGTAGTTTGCATTTCCTATGATCGGAAACCAAAATGTATGTATGCACTACCTAAACGAAAGCTTGAAGAGAGGCAATAATTTGCAATTCATTTTAAGATAAAAATTGGGCCATTACTGGAAAGTCTTGGGGAAATCATTTTTTTTTAATATTTAAAAATTTTCCATTTAGTGCACTGATGAATTTCAGAGGAATTGTATTTTTCTTTCTTCTTTTTTTTTTTTTTCTTCTTCTTTTTTTTTAAATACAAGCCAGCCACTGTGAGCTCCTCATACGGTATTTGAGCTGTTTGTGCTGCCTGAGTTTTGTATCTCAGGATAATTTCCCTTTATTTCCTTAGTGTTTTATTCTTTGGTTGGGTTCAGAGGGAAAATGAATGGTGGAAATCTGAACATGCTTTGACCTCCTTTTCCAGTTTGTAAACGTAGGTTTTTGGAATAATGGCACATTTCCAAAAATAAAAGGTACTGTGAGTTATCATGGAGGTGAGAGGTGGGAAACCAGTATTTGAAAGTTGATGTTAGAATAATCATTACTTTCGGAGTTCCCTAGTGGCCTGGTGGTTAGGATTCCACTTTTTGACTGCCATGGCTTGGGTTCAGGCCCTGGTCAGGGAACTGAGGTCCTGCAAGCTGCAAGGTTTGGCCAGAAAAAAAAAAAAAAAGAGAATAAATGCAACCCTTCACATTCAATAACTTGCATTCCCTGAAGGCAGGAGTTCTCAGCCTTGGCTGTCCATTAGAACCACGTGGGAGCTTTCTGCAATCCTATTGCCGGGGTTTCATCCCAGACCAATAAGTCAGAGTCTCCAGGGGTGGATCCTAAACATCAGCTTTTTTTTTTTTTTATAAAGCTCCCTAGGTGATTCCAATGAACAGCTAAGGACACGAACTCTACAGTGATTTCTAGGTGATTTGCAGGTATTATCTGATTCCTTTTGTAACACCTCCAAGGTAGGAAAGCATCTTTGTAGCAGGAATTACTGTTAGAGTAAAGCACAGAGAGACTGACTTTTGGCCTTAACTGCTTAAAGCTGGTGCAGCTGATGCAAATGCCTCCAGGGTCTGGCAAGATCTGGTGCATGAAGCAGGCTGCTGGACCCCAGGGAGACCCCAGGAATATGTGGCTGGCCAAAGGTGGGCAGCTGCCACCCAGTTCAGCACAGTGCTGCCAAGTGGCTGGTTTTTCTTGTTCTTCCAATTTCCAGGGAAAGGATAGAATTAAAAAAAAAAAAAAAAACTTCCAATTTTTATGTGTTGGCAACGAATTCAGGATTGTTTAAAACATTGTGCCAGCCAAACAAAACATGTTTGCCGGTAGTTTCCAGCCTTTGCTTCAAGAGTGTTAAGGACCAGCTTAAACATCTCAGCCAATTTTTGAGAGATTTGCATTTCCTGATTCTGGATGTAAGCTGCTCTCTGCCTCTCCTCCAAGACTGCTTTCACATGTATTTTCCTCCCCTTTCCCGAGCAGTCCTCTGAACTCACATCAGACACTTTTCTTCACTATTTTTTTCTCCGTGGGCATCCATTACTTCAAGCTTACATATATGGCTTAGAAATCTTATGCTCCTTTTAAAATTAATTAGGGCTTGTTAATTTTTTTTTTTAAATTATATGTCAGAACCCTTTTCATGTGATACAACATTCAGAAGTCCACGTCTAACTTGACTATCTATAAAATGTCAAAACCAGGAGTATAGCCTTGTGAGCACATCAGGAACATGAGTGGGCAGGGTTAACTCCCAGACCTGGCCAGCCTGCTCCTGGCCTGGTTGCTGAACCTACAAGTGAAGGTGAGGCTGTATCAAAGTGATTCTCAGGCTTCTGCTTGTACCATAAATCCTGAGGAGGTGGGCTCAACTGCAGGTTCCGAGAGTCTGCCCCAGTGATTGATGAAATTTCAGTTGGGGCTCAGGGATCTGCATTTTAAAACAAGTTCACTAACAGATTTGGTTGTGCTGTTCCACAGACCAGATTCTGAGAAACGGTGATCTAGGGGAAGTGTTTGTGGCTTATGTGTCTATCATATAAGAAGGCTTTATAGTTGATTGGGCCCACTGATTAATACAGGACACAGTATCAAGCTCTCATGCACAGAGAGGCTGACTTAGGCTATCCCTACATGATTGAGGTGCTCTCACCATGAATGAGCTTTTTGTGGTTTCAGGTTTTATGTGGATATAAAAGGTGCTATATTCTTTGGATATAAATTGCTTTGTGTATTTTATAAGCAGTATTGTGTAGTAATATCTTATTTATCAGACATCATGGGCACATGGTATAGCCGACTCAAGGTTATCCTTTGTTTTTTATCGACTATGATTGCTTTACAAAGTTGCGTTAGTTTCTGCTGTACAGCACTGTGAATCAGCCATGTGTATGCGTATATCCCCTCCCCCTGAGCCGCCCTCCCATCCCACCCCTCTAGGGCATCACAGCAGTTAGTTGAGCTCCCTGTGTTACGTAGCACTTCCAGCTGGCTGGCTATTTTACACGTGGTAGTGTTTATATGTCAATGCTACTCTCTCAGTAAGGTTATTCTTTTAAGTCGCACGTCTTTTTTGCTCTAATTCAGCCATTTACGTGAAACTCTTAATTTAGTATCTATTTCCCTGCTTTTGTAAACAGACTCTACTGAAGATAGGAATTTCATTTCAGCGTGGTCATTTATGTTTTGCCTTCTTTCAGGTTCTGTTCAGGTTTGTTAAAGCCCCTCTGCTGAACAGCTCTGCTCCTTGAGTTTTTCCATGGTTTTCCAAGTTTCTTCTTTTCTGTCACTGTTGCCTGTCATGTCTCGCTGCCTTAACTCTGCGTATCTCTGTGAACTTCCGTCTCCATTGCCACCTGGGGTTGGGTAATGCTGTTAATTGCATACTGTGTGAAGGAACAGTAAACAGGAGCCAAGCGAGTCTTCGGGAGGCTTTTCTAACAGTGAAGTGGATCAGTGTTGCTATGTTATTTTAGTGGCTCTGCTACTTCCTCTGACTTACTTCCTGATCCTCAACTGCAGTTGTCAGATCTGTGACCACAAGATAACTGAGGTATTGGTACCAATGATGTCCTTAGATCTGTACTCTGTTGTCTCCCCAACTGTGTTAGTGTTCTTATATATACAGTTTTATAATGTTAAATGTAAGTAGATTACAAATGAACATATCTGTGCCAACTGTCTGTCTGGGATAAAGTGTTTTTGATTCAGTGTTACTGTGATTTAGAGCTACAAATTAGTTGTATCCCTTTGAAATTTGATCCTGTCATCCTTCTGAAATAAAAGTGTCACAACTAATATTTATGTGTGAATGTTAATTTCTCGAGGGAATCACACCACCCGGCAGAGCTTGTATGTATCATTTGTAGCAATGATAATCTAATGTAGTAATCTAGTTCTTTTTAGCAATCCCAGAGAAGAGTTTTAGGCCAATCAGATATGTTCGTTCCCTGCCTCTCCCAAGTGGAGCCATTGTTTCTCCCAGAAACAAGCAGAGGCTGCTCTTACCAGATGAGAAAATGGGTCCTGTGCTAATGGAACAAAGGTTCTGCAGGGCAGGAAGGCATGAGAAACAGACATGAAGTCATGTGGTCCTAAAGGGGAGGCAGAGACAGAGCAGCTGCGTGTTGACCTGTTTGTGAGGCTCAGCTATACTTTCTGTACTTTGTTTACATGAGATTTGCTTTTGTCCTTGTATTTGTCCACCGTTTACTTGAATGTATGCAAGTAGATTTCAGTGCCTTGTTTCCAAAGTGCCCTGTCCAAGTCCTATTGATGCCTTTCCTTTGTTAAAGCCTGGGGGCCTTGAGGGGTAGAGTCCTTGGTTGATTCATCCAGCACTTATTGAACACCTACTGTGTGCAATAGAAGGACGGGATTTGTCTTCTCTTTTGACTTGATCCAGTGGGTTTCCAAGAGGCTTACCACTTCCTTGTACTAAGAGGGAACAATAGGGGGCACTAATTGATGGTAAGACCAGATACACCTATCACTTGGGTTAATCACACCATGATTGCTTATTTAATTAAAAGATGCAGAAAATAGCACAGGATGCACAGTGGAGAGCTCAGCACAAAATGTATAGCTCAATGGCCCCACAGCCTCACCAGCAGCTTGCATGGTTGTGTAATCATGTTTGAATTAGTGCAGGGCACATCATATGTTTTGGAAGATGAGTTCTCTCCAGGCTCAGCCTTATACACAGAAAGGTGGAGCTGCCCTGTGTGGGACCACCTCCTACCCTGGTCAGGAGTGCACCATGACTGCAGGGAGCAATATGCAGCATAAAAGGCTTTTACTTTCAGACCTTTCTAACCACTACAACCTGCTCTGAGGACATCCCTGAATTCAGGGCTGCAGTTTCAGTGTCTGGTTTCCTTGATGTCTGGGCAGGTCATACTAATTCTGGCTCATCTTGAAAACCCTGGAGCCTTCACACAAGTCTTGGAGAGACTGAGGCAGGTAAAGGGGTAGAGTCGTAAGGACAGACCCAGTGCAATGAGGACTCCGAATAAAAATTAACTTATAGAAACACTTGAGAGATTTAACTTAAAATGCTATATTTCTTACATTCCTCGACTGCCAATTGGAATCCCCTTGGAGTTTCAAAAATTCTGATGCCTGGATCCCACCCCAGAGATTCTAGGCTGCAGCCCCTGCCTCAGGGTTGCATCAAGCTCCCCAACTGATCACGAACAGCTGCAGCGATTCTATCAGGATTCTAAATAATGTGGTTATCCTTAAGCTGGCTGGGAGAAGGAGTTTGCAAAATGAAAACTTTTTTTTCCTAATATTTTGCCTGTGTGTGTGCTTAGTCATGTCTGACTCTTTGCCATCCCATGGACTTTATAGCCCACCAGGCTTCTCTGTCCATTGAATTTTCCAGGCAAGAAACGAGTTGGTTGCCATTTCCTCCTCTAGGGCATTTTTCCTACCCAGGGATTGAACCCATGTCTCTTGTGTCTCCTGCATGGGCAGGCAGATTCTTTACCACTGTGCCACCTGGGATTTTAGTCCTTCAGAAAAATATAATTCGTTGTCTAAGAAAAAGATGATCCAGTGTCTCTTAAATGCTAATAGAAGAAAAGAGAGCCTAAAAATACGCCACCACGCACAGCCTGCTTTGTTAACTCAAAACTTTGGGTTGTATTTGGTGGAACAGAATCTCATGCAAGGATCCCCTAACAACTCAAGACCTTTATTTGTCCTAAAGGGTTAAACTGAGTGACTGCACTGCTGGACCTTAAGATGTAGCTCTCTAAGCTATGGACAGTCATGCTGTGCAGGAGACAGCAGAGAGAAAATAGCAGTCCCCATCCTGTTAAATTAAACTCCACGGAGCTATTCTCCAGCATTCTACGAGAAGGTTAGAGCCATTTAGTGCCTGCCATCTGTTAAGCTGCTGATGGAATCATTACTGCTTTGTGTCGGTGCCAGGATGAACTTTTAGATCCGATGACAAAGGAGAAAATGCTAACTGTTCAGTTGCATGCTTTTGTTTTCCTGTTTTGAGTTTAGGTGTCTCCTTAAATTCAGGAGTCCATCAGTTATTCAGACTTTGAAATGATTCCATTTCCAGTTTCTTTAGAGGTTTAGGGGAAATTATTTTTGGGGCTGAAGCTCCTCTGTTATTTGTGTAGTTTAAGGATGGAGTCATTAGTCAAGACCAAAGTCATTCTTGTCAGTTGGTCAAAAAATTTTTTTCTGTGGTCCTCAGGACATGAAGTCTCCAAAAAGCAGCCAGAAAAAATTCAATAAATGAATGATCCCAGTGTAACATTATAGTAAATGGAAACAGGATTTGAGGCAAGGAGGGGAGAAATGTACAAGGTCATACCAGTCACTGATTAGGTTAGGGTGACTACAAGGAAAACTTTACTGTCTTAATTTCTTTCCCAAATGACATTTCAGAGCTGGGGAATATAGCGTGGAGGTTTAGAGCCTTAATTAATTTGTTTAAAAATATTTCTGAACGTATCCACAGATACAGCAGAAAAAAGTTCAATACAGCTCTTCTGGTGTCTTGGTGGTTGGATTTAAAGCTTTGAAACTAGATGGCTACGATTTTTAATTACAGTTTTAAATTGGATTAAACTATGCATCAGATTACAGTTGGAACCATTCCAGTATGGAGAGTAGTTTTTTTGTATGTGTGAAGTTAGAGCCAGCATTATAACTTGTTTCCTTAGGTGTTAATTGTTCTGTCAAGTGCTATGAGAACCATTTTGTCCTGAAACAATAAACAGTAACAATGGTTTGGGGGCCTTATTAAAGGCAAAGATTTTGCAGCGAAGAAATGGGGAATATCAAAGTGCCAGCCAGTCCCTCTGATCTACCTCTGAAACCTCTTCCTAGGGGTATCACCAGCAATTCTCAAAGCAGTGTATGTATTTGTACTGGGAAAATATGGCCATCTCTCTGAAGGATGCGTGGAGCTGAAAGATAGATGGGCAAAATGCTCCTCTTAGCAAATTTCTCTCAAAGATTTGCAGGAAAAACGTTTTTCTTGAATGTATAACTTCATGGAGTGTGAGATTGCAATGGATTCTTAATTTTAACAAAAGGAGACATAAAAGACATCTTGCTTGGGACCCTGCTTCACAAGCTGCCTTGTACATAGCAGGTGTTATGTTAGGCTGAATATATGGAAATTCTGAAGGATGGCAGCTATATATGCTCAGTCTTACAGAAGCACTTGCAATTAGTACATCCTCAAAGCTTGGTGGCCCAATGGTAAAGAAACCGCTTGCAAATACAGGAGATGCGGGTTCGGTCTCTGACTCTGGGAGATCCCCTAGAGAAGGAAGTGGCTACCCACTCCAGTATTCTTGCCTGGGAAATCCCACGGACACAGGAACCTGGTGGGCTATAGTCCATGGAGTGGCAATAGAGTTGGACACGAATTAGCGACTAAACAACAAATCCTGCGGGCCCTGTTCTGCTGGTTAGAGGTCCCTTTCTGGAAAAGTTGGAGAGACCTGATGGGAGCCACCTCTGACCCCCCAAAACTGCCAGAACCGCTGTGCCCCTGAGTCGGCCTTCCTTCCTGGCAGCATGGCCTTTGCCTGCCAATGTCTTGTAGTAGAAAACGTGTCAAATACCCAGGAAACTTGGGCAAGGCTTGCCTTCAGGGGCATCACAGATTATTTTGGGGACTGAGTTAATGTAGAGCTCTTAGTTGTTGAGAAGGAAGTACATAAGTAGAAAGAGCCTTTACTGACTATTAAAATTTAAATTATTTTTCACTACATTTTTTTTTGAGGGGAGCAGTCATGTTTCCACTTTTATTCAGAGAAAACATAAGAAAATTTCATTTGTCAATATAATGCTTTAAACATACTGTTTTCTTCTAAACAGAGACAGTTCAGATGCAGCTATAAACCACAGCTTTCTCTAACTGGGCTGTCTGTGGTGTTTAACCCAGGGTGCTTGTTAAAATCAATGGGAAGGGGTGTAATTAGTCTTGATGGGGTAAAATAACAAACACAGGGAAAAAACTAATGAAGCAGTGTTTTGATTCTTGTAATTATAGTGGTGCGGCTGTTTCTGCTATCATGAAGCTCTTATCATTTCCAATAAGAAAGCCCTTTTCTGGTTTATAGATATATTTTAACTGTCATGTAGATGGAAATTGTATGGCAGCTGCTAGCAGGAATAACCTTTATTTTTGTTTAAAAAATACATGTTTCTGTTGAGAATGCCAGCTTTGGTATTACCCCAGCTTCTTTGTTGAAATAACACATCCTGGTCAGATCTGAATTTCCCTTCACAAAAGTGAAATTTGACAATAAATTTGGCATTAGATTAAAATACAAGAAATCTGATTGGCTTCAAATAGAGCCCAGAGGTTTAAACTAGAATCCTAGTTATGCTCTGTGCTAGCTGTGTGCCTAATAAGCAGTCTGGGCTTCATTTTCCTCATATAGGATGGAGGGGTAATAGGGCCTATTTTATAGGGTTGTTGAAAGGATTAAATGAGTTTAAGACATGTAAAAACAGTTGGAATGGAAGAGTGCCTGGCACATAGTAAACACTCAAGCAATCTCTAGAAGAGACTGTGGTATTAATTCTTTAAATATTTGGTAGAATTTGCCAGTGAAAGTATCCAAGCCTGAAGATCTTTGTTTTAGGGAGATTTTTAATTACAAATGTGATCTATGTTATGGAGCTCTTCTATTTCATACTGGGTGAGTTGTTGTAGCTTGTGTTTTTTGAGGAATTGCTGCATATTGTATAAATTGTCAAGTTTTTGTAGAGTTGTTCATAGTATTTTCATATTATCTTTTTGATGTCTGCCTGGTCTTTAATCATATGCTCTGTCAACTTTATTGATCTTTCCAAAGAGCCAGCTCTTTGTTTCAGTGATTTTTTGGTGTGTTTTATGGACTTGTGTTTTTATTATTTCTGTCTCCTGCTTGCTTTGCTTTGCTATTTTGCTTTTCTTTTGTAGGTCTTAAGGTAGGAATTTTAGATTATTCATTTGAGACTTTTCCACTTTTCTAATGTATACATTTAGTGCTATACATTTCCCTCCAAGCATTGCTTTAACTGTGTTCCACAAATTTTAATATGGTGTATTTTCATTTTTATTCAGTTCAATATATTAAAAAAATATCTCTCAAGACTTTCTTTTTGACCCATGGATTATTTAGAAGTGTATTGTTTAGTCTTCCAGTTGGGAATTTTGTGGACACCTTTTTGCTTTTGATTTTAATCTCATTACACTATGGTTGGAGAACACACTCAAATGGTTTCAACTCTTTAAATTTACTGTGTTTTTTTTTTTCTGGCCCAGAATGTATAAACTATCTTGGTATATATTTCATGGGAACTTGAAAAGAATGGATATTCTGCTATTGTTGGGGGAAGTGTTCTACAAACGTTGCTTATATCCTAATGGTTGATGGTGGTGTTGAGTTGTTCTGTATTCTATCTGATGTTCCATGTAGCTGTACTATCAGTTGTTGAGAGAAGGCTATTGAGCTCTTCAATTACAATTGTGGATTTGTCTGCTCCTCATTTTATGTCTGTAGATTTTTGCTTCACGTGTTTTATAGCTCTGTTCTTTTGTATGTATACTTTTAGGATTGCTATGTCTTCTTTTTGGATTAATCTTTTATAATTTTATAATTTTCTTTGCCCTAAAGTTTCTTTTAGTTAGAGTACCTCTAATAGGAGTGCCTACATTTTTTTTTAATTAATGTTACTTTTTAAGTGCATTTCTTATAAATAACATACAGTTGGGTCATGTTTTTAAATCTGTTTTGCATTCTCTGACTTTTAATTGGTTATTTAGATCATTTGTATTTAATATAATTATTGACTTATTAGGGCTTAAGTCTTCCTTTTTTTTAAAAAAAATTCTGTTTGTTCTGTTTTGGGGATGCCTTCCTTGGGGTCATTCAAACACATTTTAGAAAATTTGTTTGGTTTATCATGTGGTGTTTCTGAGTGACTGTCTTTGGGTAACCTTTTCTTTTAGTGATGACTAGGCTGCCCCTTTCCTGGTCCTCTGCCTAGAGAGAGAGGGCTTTTATTGTTTTGTTTGCTTTTTTTTGGGTCTGTGCCCGTTGGCATTTCCAGGTTGCTGGTTTCTTCAGCACTCAGCCTGAAATATGTGAGTTACAAGGGAAACTAATTGTCATATTGTTGTTTGGACCTCAAGTTTCCTAGTTGATTTGTCTTCTTTCCTTCACTTGTCATAGTATGCTTGTTTTGTTTTTTCTGTAACATTCAGGGATTTAAATTTAGTACCACTGACTTTTTTTTTATAAGTCCAAAGTCATTGCGCTCCTTCCTTTGCTTCTCAGCTGAAGTGTCATTTCTGGGAAGCTCCTTCAGAGCCTACGCTAGCTCCGAGGGAGCCTAAGCTCACTAGGTGGGATCCCCATTACCCTTTCACATAGCACACTGTACTGCTTCCTATAACTTGTTCAGGTCTATCTCTTCCAGTTGACAGCTCTGAGGGAAGGGACTTGGTCCCGTCTGGAATAAATGAGTGACATTATCACTTGTAAAATGAGGGAATTGGAATAAATGAATTTGGAGATCTTCCATCTCTCCTTTTCCTTTTCTCTCCCTATTTTTCCTCTTTTTCTCTCCTTTTCCCCTACTCCTCCTTCCAGATTGTTTCCAAAATAGAATCACACCTGAAATCTTCTACTTCTGTGCTTTGTCAACATTGTTTTGTTTTTCATGAAAAGCAAAATGTAAATTTTGGTCATCTGTTAGATAAATAATGACTTCTTCCTATGGTTTTAGTTTGCACTTACTTATTTGGATACCAGGGAAGTTCATCCATCCTATCAATAAATGTCAACCATCTCCTGTGTTCCATAATCGGTGGAAGAAGGTGTTGGAGATAGAATAGTTCACAAAATAAAGACTTTGCTCTCATGGAGCTTGCAGTTGAAATTTTTTCATATTATTATTATTTACATATCTTTTGTGAATTGCATCTCCAGATTAGTTGGTCATCCACATGCCGCCCTCTCCTTTTCAGCATTCACTTAACAAATATTTTGCTCAGGAGTATGAGAAATGTAAAGTTAAGATAGTCCATTTCACAATTCACTCAGCATCTATTCTGCCTCACCAGTTCATACATTTAAACAAAAGTGTTTTTCTAAAAATACAGGTCTGAGAAGCTCACTTGTGACTATATTGTACACTCAGTAAAAGGTTTTTTTTTTTTTTTGAAAAATAAAGGCCAAAATGGTTGTGATTTTTGGCATTTTATTTTTATAATAAATGTGTGGCCTCACTGTGTAGCAGCAGTTAAATACCATACATTGCAAGAGGGAATTGAGCAGTTGGATTTAAGGAAACTATTTTAAACAAGGGCCAGTTGCAGTGGTAGGTTGTAATTGCAAAGGACTCTGCCTGGATTTTAATTTGTCATCTTATTTTACTTAAGGATGATTATTCGATTTGGCATTTCTCAGATGTCAGAGACAGTGATGAAAGGTCCTGGATGACAAAGCCTGTAACATCAACAAGGTTTTAAACAAAACCCAGCATTTCTCTGAGCTAAAGTTCTACTCATTTCAGAGGGAGCCTGAGTTAGCACGCATTAGTCTAATGACACAGCTGGTCATGCGGATCATCCACTTCATTTATTTCACATGTTGTAATCATCCCTCATATCTGTAGAGGGCATGTCAGTTTATTTACGAAGCACTTCCATATCCATTATCATGTGTAATCCCTGAAGCAGCCGTGTGGAGGTGGTAGAAGGTGACATTCAGGTGAGAACCGGAGGCTCACGGTGGGTAATTGACTTGTCTGAGAGCACATAGGTAGTAAGTGGCTAAATTGGAATCATTGTTTGGCTACATATTTATCATATTGCAAATGAAATTTCTTGATAATGCCATGTGATGCTAGAAACATCAGAGAGAAACGTCTATATATCCCTTGATATTTCCTGATCACAAACTACTATTTGCATTTTGTCATGTCATTTTCATGTGAATTTTATTTGCCTTCTTTCCTTGACGTGGAATAAACTTCCACTTTGACTCAGTTGATGGTTTCTGAGTGTGTATAAAAATACATCTTGTGAAAAGGCCTTTTTTTAGTTCCTTTCAAATTACCCCGTCTGACTATTGTTTCTTCCTGTGATTTTGACTACTATGGTGATAGAGCCAGACTTACTTATACTAATTGTAGTTTTTTCACCAGTAAAATAAGCTATTTGGGTTAGCATCTGGGGAATGTAGAAACTCATGTTTAGAAGAGGCTTTAAGAGCCTAAACTGTCAAATTGGATGGATCATGGATCAAGTGTTGGCTAGTAAGTCTTCCATTTACTAACTGCGTAGCCTGAGACAAGTTATTTAAGCACTCTGAATTTTTTCTCATTGGTGAAATGTAATTGGAAACTATATTTACTGACAGAAATGTTGTAAAGTAATTAGAACAGTGCCTGGCATTTAGCAACCAATCAAAAAAAGTGAGCTTTCTTTCTAGATTAGGAGGTTGGTTGGCTGGATTGATGAACGCTCTCTGTTTTCCCCTATACATGGTGACTGATATCTACAGCATCCTGAATAATCATTGCTAGTATACCTCACTCATTTACTTTGAGAATTCTGTTCTCAAAAATTGAACTACATGTTTTGTAAGACTTGTATTTATTCCCAAAGCAGTTTATGTTCATTACAGTTATGACTATTTAATTAAATATTATGTAAATAGGTGTATTCATTTCCCATTGCTGCTTTAACAAATAACCATAGACCTAGTGGCTTCAGTTCAGTTCCGTCGCTCAATTGTGTTCAACTCTGTGACTCCATGGACTGCAGCATGCCAGGCCTCCCTGTCCATCACCAACTCCCGGAGTTTACTCAAACTCATGTCCATTGAGTTGGTGATGCCATCCAACCATCTCATCCTCTGTCATCCCCTTCTCCTCCTGCCTTCAATCTTTCCCAGCATCAGGGTCTTTTCCAGTGAGTCAGTTCTTTGCATCAAGTGGCCAAAGTATTGGAGTTTCAGCTTCAGCATCAGTCCTTCCAATGAATATTCAGGACTGATTTCCTTTAGGATGGACTGGTTGGATCTCCTTGCAGTCCAAAGGACTCTCAGGAGTCTTCTCCAATACTACAGTTCAAAAGCATCAAATTTTCAGCGCTCAGCCTTCTTTATAGTCCAGCTCTCACATCCGTACAAGAAAAACCATAGCTTTGACTAGATGGACCCTTGTTGGCAAAGTAAAACAATACAAATGTATTATGTTATTAGAGGTCAATCTGAAATGAGTTTCACTGGCTGAAGTTGTCAGCGGGACTCCATTCCTTCCTGAGGCCCAAAGGGAGAACCTGTTCCCTTGCCTTTTCCAATTTCTAAATGCCTCCTACATTCCTTGACTTGTGACTGGCTCCTTCCTCCGTAGTAGCCACCAGTACAGTATTTTCAAATTTCTCTCTGCCTCATCACCTCTCTCTTTCACAAGGAACATTATGATTACACTGGGTTCACTGGGTAAGCTGACATAATCTCCCCAGCTCAAGAACTTTGATTTAATCACATCTGCTATCATCTTTTGCCAAAAAGTATTATACTCATGGGTTCGGAGAATTAGAGCATGGTCATTTTTTTGTTGTTGTTGTTGTTTAGTTGCTAAGTCATGTCCTACTCTTTTGCTACCCTATGGTATCCTGCCAGGCTCCTCTATCCATGGGATTTCCCAGGCAAGAATACTGGAATGGGTTGCCATTTCATACTTCAGAGGGTCATCCCCATGCAGGGACCGAACCCACATATCCTGCATTGGCAGGCAGATTCTTTACCACTCAGCCACCAGAGAAGCTCATGTTCATCTTTGGGGGATCATTATTCTGCATACCATAGCTATCAACATTAGGGAGCAGAGAGGGGGTGTTTTTATGAAACCTAATTTCTTCCATTGGTAAGACTAATTGCATTAAATTGAAAAAAGATTGCTTTTGAGTTAGAGGTGGGCTAGATACTATAGAAAGTCAAGAAGGATTCTGGACTCAGGTTGCTTCTGAAGTGTCCCTATGCTCTTGCTTCATTTAGAGAAACAGTGGGAATCAGAAAAGGCATTATGTTTATTTATGGGAGAAATGTAATACAGAAATCTAGTCAATGGATGCATTCATGAAAAGTCCTTGGTTCCACACAAGAAGACTGGCAAAGGTACTTACATGTAATTTATATAAGTTGAAGTGAGATACTTAAAATGTTTTTTTGCTGCTGCTGCTGCTGCTGCTAAGTCGCTTCAGTCGTGTCCAACTCTTAGCGACCCCATGGACTGCAGCCTACCAGGCTCCTCTGTCCATGGGATTTTCCAGGTGAGAGTACTGGAATGGGGTGCCATTGCCTTCTCCTTAAAATGTTTGAGTACTATTTTTTACTGTTTTCCCACTGTAAGATAAAATGTCTCACTTTGTTGGTTAACCAGAGAACTGTCAACCACATGGTCAGGTAAAGGATTGTCCTTTTATTATTTAATCAGTCCACATTCCATTTCTATCCCATCTGTTTGGAGGTTATTCTCCCCTAGCTCAGAGATTCTTGACATTTTGGTGGAAGTCTTCAGCCTTTTTGAGAATTTGGTGAATGCTAAGTCTGACCTTGGAAAACATCCACACAGACATTTTTTTTTCCTTTCGTTCTAGTACTTTGGGTACAGAGTTACTAAATCCTTCAGTTTGTGTTCAGCTCTCATTTTTGTGTGCAAAGCTATCTTCTTGTTTTTACCTTCGCCTCTCATCACCATTTTCATTCCCAGCCCTACACCATTCTCCCTGTAGATACCCTTCCTAGTTTATTTAATACTTATTCTTGGATAGCTATGTTACAGGAAGATTGTGTTGTTTTGCAAACTCAACATTTCACATATAATTTTAGAATAATTTATGCATGTTCTGAGGGCTGTTCTCAAAATTCAAATTTAAATTAAGATTATGTACAATTGAAAAATTCTCAGTTGTGCTAGCCACATTTTAAGTGCCTCATGGCCGTATGTGGCTAGAGGCTGCACCTGTATAGCCCAGTCCAGATATAGAACATGTCCATCATTGTATAAAGTTCGTGGGACAACATTTTCCTAAATGATCTCTAAGAACTCTCCCAGTTCTAATGCTGTGGGTTTTTCTAATTGGAGACGTTTTCTATATCAAGCATTTCTTTGTGCTTGTGTGGAATAACTCATTCCTCAAATGAGAGTCCTTGACAAAGAGAAGACAAAAGAAAGGCTCTAAATATGAAAACTTTAAGTAATGGTTCTAGATTCAGCATGTTAAAGGACTTCAAATATGCCCCCACCCAGTTCCCTCTGGAGGAATTGCATACTTACACACACTATAATCCTTGAGCTCAAAATTATCATCTCTCATATTTACATGTA
Organism: Bos mutus; assembly: GCF_027580195.1. Taxonomy (NCBI): domain Eukaryota; kingdom Metazoa; phylum Chordata; class Mammalia; order Artiodactyla; family Bovidae; genus Bos; species Bos mutus. The sequence goes on along the minus strand of NC_091623.1, from coordinate 96,644,396 downwards.
TGGGCTTCCCTGATAGCAGAGTTGGTAAAGAATCTGCCCGCAATGAAGGAGACCCCAGTTCGATTCCTGGGTTGGGAAGATCCACTGGAGAAGGGATAGGTTACCCACTCCAGTATTCTTGTGCTTCCCTTGTAGCTCAGTGTTATATTTACATGCAGCACTTTATAATTTGAAAGGCTGTTGATTTACAGCTGCCTTGAGTGACAGAGTTATTATTGTACCCATTGGTCATACATGGAGTATCCACTCAGACATGCAGGTAAGAAAACAGGGAAGGTGACGCACAATAGGTTTTGCATCTTTTGTACATCACGGAACCACCTTTCCTTCAGGTCATTCAGAGGCTTTTCTTGGATCTCCTTCTCTGTTTGCTCCTCCCCTGGGTTGTGGCTCCATCCTGGCAGCAGGGACCTGGGGTCCTCTGCTGAGATGGGGAAGGAAGACCCTTAGAACCTTTGCCTCCTTTCATAGGAGGCGGCTCAGGTATTTATAATCTTTCCAATGGAAACAAGCAAGCCCTTCTCTGCTAAATTTGAGTTTCTCACAGCATAAGGAAATGGCAACCCACTCCAGTGTTCTTGCCTGGAGAATCCCAGGGATGGAGGAGCCTGGTGGGCTCCCCGTCTATGGGGTCGCAGAGTCGGACACGACTGAAGCGACTTAGCAGCAGCAGCAGCAGCATAGCATAATTTCAACAGGAGGGAGGGGTAGAAGGAAAAAAAAGTGAGGCAAGGAAGAAAGTCATATTTTCTGTATTATAGTCTCATTTTCTAATAAAGACAATGAAGTTAAGAATGATTCAATCACATAGCTGTGATTACACAGCTAGCGAGCCTCTGTGCTCCAAATCTTGTGCTCTTTCCAAAGTCCCACTCCACATTTTGGAATAAAAACTCCACTGTACCCAGACCACTTTGAGGCATGACTGTCTCTCTCTGATAACACTGGACTCACTGAATTCCAGTCAGTATGCATCTTAGTCACTGTGACTTGTAAGTGGGGAGGCATTATGACCAAGAACAGTAGTTGATATGAACATTTGCTACGATTAATAGACATGATCAGCAAATCAGTGAATGGACCTGTCTCAAGCACTCTGTGTGCATGTGCTAAGGCACTTCAGTCATATCTAACTCTTTTTGACCCCATGGACTGTACCCCGCCAGGATCCTCTGTCCATGGGATTCCCCAGGCAAGAATACTGGAGTGGGTTGCCATTTCCTTCTCCAGGGGATCTTCCTGACCCAAGGGTCAAACCTGCATCTCTTACATCTCTTGCATTGGCAAGTGGGTTCTTTACTACTAGTGCCACCTGGGAAGCCCCTCAAGCACTCTGATAGTCCCCAAATGTATAGCAGTTAAATTCTCCTATGAAATCTAAGTGTACGTTAAGCATTAGTGCATTTGCAACAACAGAACAATGAAGTTGCAGTGTGATGTGATATAGATGGTGGGAAGTTAGCTTGATTCATTTGCAGATAAGAGACTTGCTTTGGTGCTCTCTCCAACCAACCTCCAACCCTCATTAACATGTGATTCAAATCATGGCTCAGTAAAACTGCAAATGACTGCTTGTCATGGATCTTTATGTCATTCAGTAAGAGTCAAAACCAAAAAAAAAGAGACTAGCCAAAACCACCTTAGTTGGGCATTTTGAGAGTGTTCTAGTCCTTAGTTCTACTCATAGGTATTACTTGTTCTCTATCTTTGCGGAACATGGTAGAATTGCACTTCTCTTCCCTTCTTTGAAATTGATCATGACCAAGTGAATTTCTTCGGCCAGTGGAATATAATTGGAAGAGACCTGAGTCACTTCCAGACAAACATCAATGCACACTATATGGGTAGAGTAATTCCTACTGTTTGGGAGAAAACCTGTCTAAAATAGGTGGAAGGGTGAAAGATGTCAGTGTGAAAAGCGATAGCTGATGTAAAAACTCGGCTAAGGGCATATGGTGCAGAATGGTTGTTAAATAAGTGTGTGTGTGTATGCCATAGGTGACCTATCCATTCTTGGGTATTGGGTTCCAACTCCCTGATCCTAAATATAATCTCCAGTAGACATACTCATACATATCTGCTTGTCTGTCTATCTATCCATCTTTCTGTCAATCTGTCAACTATCTGCTGGTGTGGAGTTGCTGATAGTTGTTGATCAAGACTGCCCAAACACTCCCTTTAGCTTCACTAAAATTGAGGCAAGTTTGTCCATGATTGTAGGCCCCCTCCTCTCTTTCCTTAGGGCATCAATTTTAGAAAACTGGTACTTGTAAAATTTCTACCACCCAGAAACATCTTTCTCTAGGACCTGAGAGTCATCTCTTTGAAATGTAATCATGGAAGGCTACCAGTGGGAGGGTAGGAGCCTACCTTTGAAAAGTGACTGGAAACATGGGTGGCCCAGTCACATCAACCAACCTCCCCATAATATTCCTTAGTCCCTTTCCATTAGTTCATGTCAGCATTTGAAGATTCTCCTGCCTTTTATTTCAGCAGAGTTGAGTATAGTCTCTCTCCTCTATTGTAATAAAGTCAGCCTTGATATTTTTAACAAGTGTCCAGTAACGTTTTAAGGAGTGCCATTCTATTCCAAGGGGTGGAATGACCATGTCATTTATATTTCCATATTTGTATCTGTAGCAATTCCTAGGGGTTTCTACATCCCCACATTTCTACCAACCCTTAGATTTGTTTAGAACTCTAACATTTGTGAATTGCTAGGGTTAAGTGATATCTCCTTGTTTGTTTGTTTTTTTTAATTTGAATATCTCAAACTATCCATGATTCTGAGCCCTTTATTTATTATATGTTTGACAGGTTTGGGGATTTCCTCCTCTGTAAATTATCTGGTCAGAAAGCCTTTGTATGGCTTTCTGTTGGAGCTTCTGGTTTTTCTTGTTGCTTTGCAAGAATTCCTTTCATTCAGTCAAGGCCTTGTGAGTTTCAGAAATTCAAAATATCTTTTCCCATGCTTGCAACCACAAGTGAACTTTGTCATTGTTGTCACTTACCAAACAAAATTCCAGATTTAAAACAGTATTTTGAACTTCAATCTTGCAGAAAAATTGCAAAAGTAATACATACGAACTTCAATATATTATTTGCTCAGATGTACTACTTTTAACATTTTGCTCCATTAGCTCATTATTCTTTCTTATTCCTTTGTATGTTTTATGTGTGTGTATATATATATATATATATATGTATGCACACACATACACAAACACAATCCATAGTTTATGTTTTTAATGAACCAGTTACAAGTAATTGCAAGCATCTATTTCTTTACCTTAGTTATTTCCATGGCGCAGTGGTAAAGAACTCACCTGCCAATGTAGGAGATGCAAAAGATGTGGATTTGATCCCTGAGTCGGGGATTCCCCTGGAAGAGGGCACACTAGTATTCTTGCCTGCAGAATCTCATGGACAGAGGAGCCTGATGGGCTAGTCCATGGGTCTCAAACAGTCAAATAGGACTGAGCACACACACATTCCTAAGAATAGGAATAAACTATAACCAGAGTGCAGTCATTAAATCAGAAAGTTGAACACTGACTAATCCACTCTCCAACTTCAAATTTTGCCAATTTTCTCAAAGTTGAGTTTTATAACTATTTTCTCCCTCTAGACCAGGATTCTGCCTGTTCCATCTCTTTTATTTCCTTTCTTTCTTTCTTCCTTTCCTTTTTCCTTCCTTCTCTTTCCTCCTCCACTCCCTCCTTTCTTTCCTTCTCTGCCTCAGAATTCTTTATCTTTCTTGGCTTTAACATTTTATTTTATAGACTGTTGCCAAGTTTGTGTGATTTTTTTTTTCATGATTATAATTTTTTTTTTTGTAGAAATACTACAAAGGTAATATTGTGTCTCAGGGCATCATGTCAGAAGGTACATGATACCAATTTTTACCATTACTGAAAGTGTTAACTCTGGTCACTTACTTAAGGTGAGTCTATCAATGACCATTCTCCTTTAAGTTTTATGTAGACACTTTGTGACTGTGGATATATAAATATATATGCACTATGCCTTTGTCACTGATCACGTATGCTGAACTCACTTAGTATAACTCATCTGGGGATCTCCTTTATTTATTACAAAGCATGCCATTGTGTGTATCATGTCTTCTACCAGTCTCCTATATATAGATACTTAGGTTGTTTCCAGTGATTTTGTATTTACAAATAATGCTGCAATGGATAACCTAATGTGGTTGTATTTTCTTGTTAGCTTCAGGCTAAATTCCTAGAACTCAGATTGCTAAATTAAAAGGAAATGCATATGTAATTTTGTTAGAGATTGCCAAATTCCCCAGCATAAGGGTTATATTATCTGCATTCCCATCAGCAGTGAAAGAGACTGCCTTGTAGCCTTGCCAGTAGAAAGCGTTGCCAAGATTTTTTACTTTTTTGCCAACCTGATAGAAGAGAAACGGTATCCAGTGTAATTTTATTTGCTTTTATTCTTATTATGGGTAAAATTGAAATAGTTGTGTATGACTAAGAACCATTGTATATCTTTTTCATAAATTCTTTGCTTGGGCCTTAAATTCATTGTTCTTTTGACGTTTTGCTCATCCCCCCTTTATTTTAACAGTTTTAAAGTATATTAAGAATCGTATCTCCTTATCTGTGGTATATTTTGCAAATTCCGCCCCCACTTTGTCTTCTGCCATTTTACTTTGATTGTGGCTTTTTTTCCATGAGAAACATTTAAAATTTTTATATAGTAACATTTATCTTAAAATTTTTTCAACTTAATTTTGTCCTATTTAGAAATTCTCTTTTTATACCCATGTTATGGAGAAGGCAATGGCACCCCACTCCAGTACTCTTGCCTGGAAAATCCCATGGACGGAGGAGCCTGGCAGGCTGCAGTCCATGGGGTCGCTAAGAGTCGGACACGACTGAACAACTTCACTTTCACTATGGATTAATTCAGCAATGTTTTCTTCTAGTATTTGTATAGTTTTATGTTTCACATTTAAATCCCTGGATACATTTAGAGCTTATTTTTACATACGATGTGATGCATTTAATTGTATCTTTTTCCAAAAGACTACCCAGTTATGTGAGTACCTTTTTAAAAAAATTGTTTGTCTTTGCCCAGGAGTTGGAGGACCATCTTTATTATGTATTAAATTTCCATATGTACTTGGTTCTCTATCTGGGCATCTCACTCTATCCTATTGCACCAGTCTGTCTGCCTCTTCGTGTGCCAGTATTATACTGTTTTAATTATAGAAGCTTGCTACAATGTTTTAGTATCTGGTAGGATTAGTCCCTTTTCATAACTTTGCTTTTTCAGTGTTTTCCTGAAACACAGCTTTTTCAGTGTTTCATGCATGTTTATTTTTTCAGGTGAACTTTCATTACAACTTATCCAGCTTCATGAAAAAAAAGCTTATTGGTATTTTTGTTATTGCCTTCAATTTATAAATTAGTGTAAGAAGTGATCTTTCTTTTGACACTTAGTTTTCCTAAGAACAAGGGCTCTTCTTTATTTGTTAGAATCTAACTTTTTGCCTTTCAGTGGTGTTTTTAAGGTTTCACGTACACACAGTACTAGTTATCTATTGCTGCATAACAAATCACCTCTAAACTTAATAGCTTGAAACGATTATCATCATTCGTTATCACACACACCTTCTATAGGTCAGGAATTCAAGTCAAGTCTAGTTGGGTGATTCTGGCTTGAGGGTCCCTCTTGAAGTAGTAGTCAAGATAGTGGCTGTGGAGCTGCAGATACCTGAGGCTTCACTGGTGTTTCTAAAGTGGTTTGTTCACGTGGCTGACAAGTTGGGGCTGGCTGTTAGCTGGAGGCCGTAGTTTCTCACCACTCGGTCCTTTCCTCACAACATGGTAACTGACTTCCACTGGACAAAAGATCCCACAGAGAGAATGAGGTAGAAACTATATTTTTTAAAATATAATTTAGTATTGGATAGTACACATCATTTCCATAATTTCAATGTGGTGGGGTCTATTCAAAGAAGTGAATATGTGGAGATGGGGATCGTTGAGACCATCTCAGAAGTACACGTCTGAAGTGTTTTTACAGTAAGTAGGAATGGGGCTTCAGAATCATGGTGTGTGTGTGTGTGTGTGTGTGTGAATTTACTGGGAATAGATGTTGCATTTTTTAGAAGTTTCTAGGATTCATCAAAGTAAAAACAGTAATTTTTTTTTCAGATTTATGGTATTTTATGGTAATGCATTTCCTATATTGAGTGCACATGGTATTCCTAGAACCAATCCTGCTTGGTTATTGTATATTATTTTCATAGCATAGTGATGAATAATGTATTTTGTGCTAATTTTGATAAACTATATGTTTGTAATTTGATTTTTAAAAATTTTGAACTATATCATATTTGGGCATCAATATGCTGCGATTCATGGGGTTGCAAAGAGTCAGACACGACTGAGCGACTGATCTGATCTGATGATATTTTCTTTATAAAATGATTTAAAAGTTGTTTTCCTTCATTTTCTATGTTTTGGAGCAGTTTTTGTAGCACTGGACCTATCTGGTTATTGACAGTTTGGTAAAATTTCCTTTTAAAACCATCTGGGCCTGGTGGACTTTTCTGTGAGGTCTAGCTTTGATTAAATTTCTCTCTCTCTCTCTCTTTTTTTTTTCTATGAGCATTGGTCCATTTAAAATGCTTCCTGGGAACTTCCTGGTGGTTCTGTGGTTAGGGCTCAGCACTTACACCGCCAAGGCCCATGTTCAGTCCCTGGTTGGGGAACTAAGATCCTGCAAGCCACTCAGTGTGACAAAAAAAAAAAAAAAGTGCTTTCTAACTCTATTTGAGTCAATTTTGATAAACTTTATTTCATCAAATGTTTTTCATTTAATACAGGTTTTCAGATTTATTTGCAAAGAAATATGTAAATTAATCTCATGATTTGAAAGCTTTTATTTTTTTCTCATTGGTAATTTCTTATCATTTCTTCATATATTTGTGCCTTTTTTATTAATCAGGTGAATTAGTGATATGTCTAGTTTATTAATCATTTAAAAACAATTTTATTAATCAGATTTCTTATATTTTTCTTCTCTACTATTTTCACTTTTATCTATTTTCTTCTTGGTGCTTTATTTTTGTTAACTTTATTGTTCTTTTAAAAAATAATTTTTGAAAGTAAGCCTCAGAATATTGTGGAGGGTTCTGGGCTCACTTAAAGTTAAAAAGATGTATTTTTAGGTTGCAGTACCCGCTCCGGTGTTCTTGCCTGGAGAATCCCAGGGATGGCGGAGCCTGGCGGGCTGCCGTCTATGGGGTCACACAGAGTCGGATACGACTGAAGCAACTTAGCAGCAGCAAGTGTATAAATTGATTATTCTTTTCTGATTAGTGCTTGAATGTATCCCATAGATTCTAATCTGTAGTAGTTTCATCATTATTGCATTTGAAATTTGGGGTTGTATTTCCTCTGTCACTTAGTAATTTTTTACAAGAAAAAAATTTAATTTCAGGAGTTTTTGTATTTTTAAATATTGTTATTTATTGCTTATTTTATTGCAAATATAATTAAGGAGTGTTGTTTGTAATATTTCTTCTCCATACCACTTACTCATGCTTTTTTTGGTGACTTAACAAGTTGATTAGTTTTGTAAATGTCCCATGTTGCTTGAGAGGACAATGTATGTTCCATTATCAGGGTTTAATGTTTGATGATTCCATAAGATCTACTGTATTTTATTGAGAATGCTGTTTAGGTATTTTGTAGCCTTGATAATTTTTGTATACTTACTCGTTTTGTAATTAGAGTGGTTTGATGAAATCTATTATCAGGGTGTTTTGTGTATTTCTACTTGCTTCTCCTGTAGTTTCTGCTGTATATAAAGAAGATTTCTGTGTTATTGGTGCATAGATATTTCTGAGTGTTATATCTCTATTTTGAATTGCAGCTTTTAGCATTAATAGTGTCCTTTTTGTCACAGTAATTTTTTTTTGGCTTGCGTCCTAATTTGATGTCAGGTGCAAGCACTGTGTATGTATTGATTTCATTTGCCTATTATGCCTGGATCCAATACTTTTATGTTTAGCCTTTCAGAATCACCTTTTTTCCCCAGATGCAGCTCTTGTATAGCAAAGATTTGTTGTTTCTTTGAATCACTTTGGAAATATTTTTAAAAGATGCATTAAGCTAACTCACATATATTAATGTACTTTTTATGTTGGGTCTCTGTCATTTCAAGTATAATTACTGTCTCATTTTATTAAAATTTCTGTTTCTCTAGGAGATGCATTTGCTTTGGTCTTTAATTGAAAAAACTTCTGATATTAGGATTAGGTATCTATTGAAAACCTCTGTGCTTACGCCTTTTAAACTGCCCTTCTCTGCTGTTTTCTTAGTTAACTTTATTAACTACTGTGTCAGTTTCTAATGTACATTTGACTCCTCCTTTTTATCTGTACAACAGATGTTCTCAAAGTGTGATCCACTGAAGGCTCTGAAACCTTCACAGAGTCTGTGATATCAAAACCATTTTCATAATACTAAGTAAGACTTTACATGACTTTTTCACTTTTATTTTCTTATGAATGCACACAAACATCATCCAGAGGCTACATGATACTTGATGATGTTATCCCTTTGTTGTTGTTAAGTTGCTGAGTCATGTCTGACTCTTTTACAACCCCATGGACTGTAGTCTGCCAGGGTCCTCTGTCCATGGAATTTTCTAGGTATGAGTACAGTAGTGGCTTGCCATTTCCTTCTCCAGGGAAATCTTCCTGACCCAGGGATTAAACCTGTGTTTCCTGCATTGCCAGATGAATTATTTACCAATGAGCCACCAAGGAAGCCTGTTATCCCTTTAATAGCTACCAAATAGCTACAAGTGTGGAACTTATAAGGGAAGCCCAAGAATACTAGAGCAGGTAGCCTATCCCTTCTCCAGAGGATCTTCCCAACCCAGGAATTGAACCAGGGTCTCCTGCACTGCAGGTGGATTCTTTACCAACTGAGCTATGAGGGTAAGCCCTATGAAAGTCCAGGTGTCTGCTATTAAGCCAGGCCTTGGTATTTGCAAAAATGTGAAAGGTACCACTTTTCTCATTATATTTTTTGGGAAAAGTATTATTTTCATAAAAAATGTTATTTATGTTTCCATAATAGGCTTATTTTTATTATGTTTAAATAAATACCTTCTCAGTTTTAATTTGTAAAGTGGAATAAATTGATTCCTATAACTTAATAAATAAAAGCTTTCTGAGATTCTCAAAAATTTTACAAGTGCAAGGACTTGGGAGGTCAAAAGATTTGAGGACTCCTTTGTGCCACATCAATGAATTTATTCTTTCCATTACCCCTCTCCATTCCCTTGTACTTTTTATTCATATTATATTTGCTTTGTCAAAACATATAGCATTTTATATTATTCTGATTAAATTAAATATATTAAATCCTTACCATTACTCCTTTTGCCCAGATTTCCTCAGTCATAACTTGACTGGATGAAATTTATCCTTTAGCAGATTAAGGACTTGTGAATACAGTATTCCCCAAGTTCCTAAATGTGTAAAACTGTTTTGTGTGTGTATGTGTGTGTTACTTTTTATTTATGTCTTGAAATTGAACAACAGCTTAGCTGGATATAAAATCCTTGGTTCACCTTTCTCTCCCTTGAGTTTCTTGCACATCCTGTTTTCTTCTTGCCTTGATTTGTATGGCACTCTTGGAAATTTTGATACCAGCTTAATTTTCTTGCTGTTGAGATCTGAGATTTCTTTCTGTATCTGGAAAATCTAACACTTTTACTAGGATATATCTGAGGGTTGATGATTCTGGGTAAGTTTTCCTAGATTCCTACTGAGCCTATTTAGTATATGGATTTAGATATTCTATAATTTCCTGAATCTTTTCATGGATTATATTTTAAAATATTAGTTCTATTCCATTGCTTTTTTTCCCCCTGAAAGTCCAGTTCTGTGTAATTGGATCTCCCTTATGTAGCTTCCATTTAAACTACTTTCTTTTTTACCCTTTTAAAAAATGTTCTTATCATCTTGGTTGTTTCTCTACTTTATTTCCTCTTATTAATTGTTCATTTGAATATAATCTTTCTAGGAAAACTGGTAATTTAATTGTTCATTTCTGAGACTGTTATTTTTTCCCATTTCTTTCCATATTTCTTCCAGCTTTATGGTCATTTCGCTTCCTTAGATTTTGGTTATCTGATTCAAGGTATTTTTTTCATATTTCCACATGCTTGTTGGAAAATACTGGATTTAGTTTGATGCATTATGCTATAGTTTTTTCTACTTGTTTATTGCTTTTAGGGTGGTGTGGGAGAATTTTCACCAGTTTGTTTCAATTTTAAGTTTCAGTTTTATTCTTCCAAGTTTGTAAAGATGAACATCGTTTTGGATTTTTTTTTTTACTTTTTTAAGTTTTATTTTATATTGGAGTATAGTTGATTTATAATGTTGTGTTAATTTTAGATGTATAGTAAAGTAATTCAGTTATATAAGTACATATATTCATTTTTTCAGGTTCTTCTCCCATAGGTTATTATAGAATATTGAGTAGAATTCCTGTGCTAATACAGTAGGTCTTTGTTGATTATCAATTTTATATATAGTAGTGTATATTGAATCTTTATTTTGTAGACCTACTTGGCAATTCAGATTGTATAAGTGTTTAATTCAAGAGCTTCCTCTTCTGTCTGTGAAGTGAAATAGTTTCTCTAATGTCTGTTTATCAAAGTGGCCAAGTTGCAGTGTTTATTCCCTGCACTGCAATTTGAAATATTAAAAATTTTCCTTTGTCAGGTAGGATGCCAAATTTCCTTGACATGCTTTTATCCTTACCACCCCAGACTGTAAAGTGATTTTTTATTCCTCTTCAGATTTTGTGCCCTTCTGAGACTGCTATCTTGGGTCCTTGTCACCTTTAAGTCTCTTCCCTGTAATCATTCCTATTATTAAGTTTCGTCACAATTAGTACAGATTTTCTCTTTCTGGGACAGTGGTAAAGAATCTGCCTGCAATACAGGAGACCCGAGTTCGATCCCTGAGTCAGGAAGATCCCCTGGAGAAAGAAATGGCAACCCACTACAGTATTCTTGTCTGGAAAGTCCCATGGACAGAGGAGCATGGTGGGCTACCCGTCCATGACATCACAAAAGAGTCAGACATGACTTAATGACTAAACAACAACAGCAAAACTCTCTTTCTGGAGGTGATCTTCATTCACTTTTAGAGAATTTCACCCTTGTAAGAGGATAAGAAGATGAGGCTGCCAACTGATCCTTAAGCTGGATCTAGACAACTGGAGGGGCCTTGCCCCTCCACTGTCCCTGGAATATACTTTTAACTGTGGGGAGAACATCTGGATGGTATACATGACTGAACCCAGTTAAGCCTCTGTATACACTTCTAAGGTTCTAGAAGGTGGGTGTGCAGATCTTGTCATGTCACCTGCCCAGGACAGCCTCATGTGTTAAGTTCTGTACCCAGAGACAGTTTTGAATTTCAGGGGAACTCTCAAGGATGTGGACAAACAACTCCTTTTCTCTCCCCCACAATTTCCCTGAACTTTTCTCTCTCTCTACTAATGCTTTTTCCTTGGAAGGAAAGTTATGACCAACCTATACAGCATATTAAAAAGGAGAGACATTACTTTGTCAACAAAGGTCCGTCTAGTCAAGGCTATGGTTTTTCCAGTAGTCATGTATGGATGTGAGAGTTGGACTATAAAGAAAGCTGAGTGCCGAAGAAATGATGCTTTTGAACTGTGGTGTTGGAGAATACTCTTGGGAGTCCCTTGGACTGCAAGGAGATCCAACCAGTCTATCCTGGGGGACATCAGTCCTGGGTGTTCATTGGAAGGACTGATGTTGAAGCTGAAACTCCAATACTTTGGTCCCCTGATGCGAAGAGCTGACTCACTTGAAAAGACCCTGGTGTTGGGAAAGATTGAAGGCAGGAGGAGAAGGGGACGACAGAGGATGAGATGGCTGGATGGCATCACCAACTCAATGGACATGAGTTTGAGTAAACTCCGGGAGTTGGTGATGGACAGGGAGGCCTGGCGTGCTGTGGTTCACAGGGTCTCAAAGAGTTGGACACGACTGAGTGACTGAACTGAACTAATGCTTTCAGTGGGCACTTCTAGTTTTGCTGAAGGGATGGGTTTTCTGTGGTTGTACTTGTTCTTCTGGTGAATCTGTGTCATTTATTTAGGGGAATTGCAGAGTGAGTGAGCGGTGCAGTTCAGTCATCCTTCTGTCGTCCCCTTCTCTTGCCTTCAATCTTTCCCAGCATCAGGGTCTTTTCATATGAGTCAGTTCTTCACATCAGGAGGCCAAATAGAGTTTCACCTTCAGCATCAGTCCTTCCAGTGAATTCAGGACTGATTTCCTTTAGGATGGACTGGTTGGATGTCCTTGTAGTCCAAGGGACTCTCAAGAGTTTTCTCCAACACCACAGTTCAAAAGCATCAATTCTTCAGTGCTCAGCTTTCTTTATAGTTCAACTCTCACATCCATACATGACTACTGGAAAAACCATAGCTTTGACTAGATGGACCTTTGTTGGCAAAGTAATGTCTCTGCTTTTTAATATGCTGTCTAGCTTTTATTTCAAGGAGTAAGTGTCTTTTAATTTCATGGCTGCAGTCACCGTCTGCAGTAATTCTGAAGCCCAGAAAAATAAAGTCAACTACTGTTTCCGTTGTTTTCCCATCTATTTGCCATGAAGTGATGGGACCAGATGCCATGATCTTAGTTTTCTGAGTGTTGTTTTAAGCCAACTTTTTTCACTCTCCTCTTTCACTTTCATCAAGAGGTTTTTTAGTTCTTTGCTTTCTGCCATAGGGGTGGTGTCATCTGTGTATCTGAGGATTTTGATATTTCTCCTGGCAATCTTGATTCCAGTTTGTGCTTCAGCCAGCCCTGCATTTTACATGATATGCTCTGTATATAAGTTAAATAAGCAGGGTGACCGTATACAACCTTGATGTACCCCTTTCCCGATTTGGAACCAGTCTGTTGTTCCATGTCCAGTTTTAACTGTTGCTTCTTGACCTGCATACACATTTCTCAGGAGGCAGGTCAGGTGATCTGGTGTTCTCATCTCTTTAAGAATTTTCCACAATTTGTTGTGATCCACACAGTCAAATGCTTTGGTGTAGTCAATAAAGCAGAAGTAGATGTTTTTCTGGAACTCTCTGGGTTTCTCGATCTCTGGTTCCTCTGCCTTTTTAAAATCCAGCTTGAACACCTGGAAGTTCATGGTTCACATACTGGTGAAGCCTGGCTTGGAGAATTTTGAGCATTACTTTGCTAGCATGTGAGACGAATGCAATTGTATGGTAGTTTGAAAATTCTTTAGCATTGCCTTTCTTTGTGATTGGAGTGAAAACTGACCTTTTCCAGTCCTGCAGCCACTGCTGAGTTTTCCAAGTTTGCTGGCATATTGAGTGCAGCACTTTCACAGCATCATCTTTAGGATTTGAAATAGCTCAACTGGAATTCCATCACCTCCACTAGCTTTGTTCATAGTGATGCTTCCAAGGCCCACTTGACTTCACGATCCAGGATGTCTGGCTGTGGGTGAGTCATCACACACCATCATGGTTGTCTGGGTCATGAAAATATTTTTTTGTATAGTTTTATGTATTCTTGCTACCTCTTCTTAATATCTTCTGCTTCTGTTAGGTCTATACCATTTCTGACCTTTATTGTGCCCATCTTTGCATGAAGTGTTCCCTTGGTATCACTAATTTTCTTGAAGATAGCTCTAGTCTTTCCTATTCTATTGTTTTCCTTTATTTCTTTGCATTGATCACTGAGGAAGGCTTTCTTATCTCTCCATGCTATTCTTTGGAACTCTGCATTCAAATGTGTATTCTCCTTTGCCTTTACCTCCTCTTCTTTTCTCAGCTATTTGTAAGCCCTCCTCAGACAGTTTTGCCTTTTTTGCATTTCTTTTTCCTGGGCATGGCCTTTTTCTTGGGGAGAACCCCTTGTGATTGAGTAAGTTGCCACTAATTTCCTCAATCCACTCAGGAACAGAAATCCTTAAATGTGCAGCAACCAAAATAAATCACTTCCCCCCTCCATAATATAGCCCTTAATTTAATTTCTGTTATTAATTTATAAAATCCAAGATATTTTCTTCAGTTAGCCTAATGGCTCTCTTGCTTTTATATCTTTTAAAAACTGTGGTATAGTTGATTTACAATGTTAGTTTCAGGTTTCCAGCTTAGTGATTCAGTGTTTTTGCAGATTATACTCCATTTGTTACCTTTTCTTCATAAACCTATCAAGATTCTCCCTTTTTATATGATGTTATGAAGGATTTTGGTTTTATTTTTCTCCATGTAGTAAGTTTTCCTTATATTCTTTTTCTTTTTTAAACATTTTTGATGTATTTGTTTTACTGTTGGCTGTTCTGGGCCTTTGTTGCTTTGCACGGGCTTTCTCTAGTTGTGGCAAGGAGGGCTACTCTTTGCTGTGATGTGCGGGCTTCTCATTTCGGGGGCTTCTTGTTGTGGAGCGCAGGTTCCGGGGCTTGCAGGCTTCAGTAGCTGCGGCAGGTGGGCTCTATGGTGCTGGCTGAGAGGTTGACGTGCATGGGCTTGTTTGCTCCTGAGCATGTGGGATCTTCCCCCAGTCCAGAGCACACCTGTGTCCCCTGCATTGGCAGGCAGATTCCTATCCTTGTGCCGCCAGAGAAGTTCTCCTTATATTCTCTCTCGAGCAATCAATTGTTTTCTTTCTTTTTTTTTTTTTTTTTTTGTATTTTGTCATATATGAGATATTCATGTACAGATGACTGTGTTTTTGAGATACATTTATTCTGTTCCATTGGTCTATTTTTCTGGTATCATGGCTTTATTTATAGTGGACAGCTTTTTAATTTTCTGTTTTATAATTGACTTAGCTATGAACTGACCTTTCCTATTTTAGAGTTAATGTGATGAATTTCTCAAAGGTGTTTAAGTTGAAATTTTATTGGGAATTTAGAGATTAGTGATGGGAAAGTTTAAATTTGAAGATTATTATAATTGTCATTCTGATCACCTTTTATGTTCTTTATTAGATTTTAAAATTATATTTTAGAGTTGTATTAAGATTTGTTGCTTAGCTGAATTCATAAATATTTAATGTTTCTTGCTTATCTCATTACATTCTCTGTTGGTTATTATTGATATTGGGAAATACTATTGATTTTTGTAGGTCAATCAATATTAACAGCATGACTAAACTCTGATTTTTTTCTAGTAGTTTGTCTTCAGGTTATGCTTGTTTTTCTAAGTAGAGAATTATATATAATCTATAAGTAGTGCTTCTGCTTTCTCACTGTTGCATTTTGAGCATTTTATTTTGTACTTGGGTAAAATAAAAATAAGAAAATATAGTAATGTCAGATTTATTCTTTGTTGTCCATGAACTTCAATTGTTCTTACTTCACTGTGAGATATATGTATATGTATATAAATGTTTATAGGTGCTGCCCAACTCTCATTCAATATACATATATGTAGTATTATGTTAAAACTCATTTTGAATCCAAAAAAGTCATTGTAGCACAGAAGAGAAAATATTCAGCCTCTGAAGGTCACATGTATTGAGGAGCAGAAACATTTCTCTGAAATCCTTTCATTTGTATGATATCTGTTGATCTTTTTTAAAAATTAATTTTTTGGAGTATAGTTGATTTACTGAAAGGTCTAGTGGTTTTCTGTGTTGGAGAAGACTCTTGAGAGTCCCTTGGACTGCAAGGAGATCCAACCAGTCCATCCTAAAGGAAATCAATCCTGAATATTCATTAGAAGGACTGATGTTGAAGCTGAAATTCCAATACTTTGGCCACCTGATGCGAGGAACTGACTCATTGGAAAAGACCCTGATGCTGGGAAAGATTGAAGGCGGGAGGAGAAGGGGATGACAGAGGATGAGATGGTTGGATGACATCACTGACTCAATGAACATGAGTTTGAATAAATTCCGGGAGTTGGTGATGGACAGGGAGGCCTGGCGTGCTGCAGTCCATGGGATCACAAAGAGTCAGACACGACTAAGCGACTGAACTGAACTGATAGTTGATTTACAATGTTGTGTTAGTTTCGATGTATAAAGTGATTCAGTTATACATATACATAGGTTCATTCTTTTTCAGATTCTTTTCCCATATAGGTTACTATAGAATATTTAACATAGTTCACTGTGCTATGCAGTAGGTCCTTGTTGGTTATTCATCTTACATAGAGTAGTGTGTGTATGTTAATCCCAAGCTCCTAATTTGTCTCCCACACTCACATTTCCCCTTTAGTAACTATTAAGCTTGTTTTCAAAATCTGTGAGTCTGTTTCTGTTTTGTAAGTAAGTTCATTTATATCATTTTTAAAAAAATTAGATTCCATAAATGAATGATATCATATGATATTTGTCTTTATCTGACTTACTTCACTTAGTATGATAATCTTTAGATCCATCCATGTTGCTACAAATGGCATTATTTTGTTCTTTTTTATGGCTGAATGATACTCCACTGAGTGTGTGTGTGTGTGTGTGTGTATATATATATATATATACACACACCACATCTTTATCCATTCTTCTGTTGATGGACATTTAGTTTTCTTCTATGTTTTGGGTAGTGTAATAGTCTACAATGAACATTGAGGTGCATATATCTTTTCAAACCATGTTTTTCTCCAGATATATGCCCATAAGTGGGATTGCTGGATGATATGTAGTTCCGTTTTCAGTTTTTTTAGATATCTGTTGATCTTAATAACTTGGTGAGTTGACTAACAAAAGACAAACATATATTTTACTAACTTGACTTGAATTTTTAAATTTCATTATTTTTATTATGCTATTTATTTTAAATTAAGTAATAAAACATTTAATTATAAATTATTCAAATCATATGATTCAAATGATGTAAAGTAGACAGAAAGACCCTTCTTTTATTTTATTTCTATGTCTACCTGCCCTTCCTTTTACCATTATCAACAGTTTTCTATGCATTCTCCATCCCTTCTTTGTATTTAAATGATTATCTATTAAATAACATTTTACTTTAGTTGCTTTTAAAATGTTTATTGAAACAAAATTCACATGCCATAAAATCCACCAATTTAAAGTGTACAATGAAGTGGTTTTTAGTATATTCACAAAATTATGCAACTATCGTCACTATCTACTTCCAGATCACTTTTATCACCCCACAGAAAAACCCCATACCTGCTAATAGTAACTTGCCATTTTTCTCTTTCCTCAGCCTTGCACAACCACTAATATATTTTCAGTCACTGGACTTGTGTAGTTTGATATTTCATGTATGTGGACTCAAAGAGTATGTGATCTCCTTTTACCTAGCTACATATGACTTTTTAAAATAAGTATTAATGGGATAATAATAAACATATGTTTCAGATTATTTTTTTCTTTTAATATTTCTTCCATGTCATCTTACATATTTCTATGTAATTATTTTTAATAGCAATATAGTATCCACAGACCAGATGCATCCTGGTTTATTTAAGTGTCCCATTATTGATGGATATATGCATTGCAGCCAGTCAGTATTATCAACACTCTGAATCTGTTCATGCAGTAGATACTTGAGAGCCCACTGTGAGTTAGACACTGTTCTAGGTACTAGATGGACATTAGTGGACTATGGTGAGCACTGGTGCAGTTCTTGAGTTCTGTATTAGAAAACAAGTCTTAGACTTATGCCAACCAATAAATAAGAAAATATCCATCATAAGTGCTATCCAGATAATTACAATACAATTTGTGGTGATCTTTGACATGGGGACTACTTTGGATTGATAGTGAAGAAAGACTTCTCTACAGAGAGGTTTACTGTTGAGAACTAAATGACAGGAGGGAGCCACCTGTGAGGAGACCCTGGGGAAGAACATTTCAGGAGAGTCAATGACAATGCCTGAAGGCTCTAGGGCAGAAAACATCTTGGTGGGTGGGAAGCATAGAAAATGAGCTGGTATGTGACTGGATAGTGATGCATGAAGTGGGAGTAGAGTGAAGTAGGAGAGGAAGGCAGGCATCAGATTGCATGGGGCTTGGTAAACTGGGTAGGGAGTTTGGATTTTATTCCAAGTGTGTGAAACACTGGATGGTTTTAAGTAGGAGAGTGACTTCCTTGGATCTCTGTTTCAAAAAATATATGACTGCTCTTTGGGAAATGGATTTTAGGGAGAATGGAATCAGAGTGATCAGTTGGGAGGTACAGCAACGGTCTAGACAAGAGATGGTAATGGCTCAGGGTAGGGTAGGAGCAGTGGAGAAGAAATGGTCATTGAGATTCTTTTGAAGATAGAGTTACCTGGATCTGCCACTGAATTGTGGGGCATGAAGGAAGTAAAAGAGCCAAGGATAACTCCTAGATTTCATCTTGAGTTAACTGGTGAATGGTGATGCTATGCACTTTGAAGAAAACTGAGGTCTGGGGGAAAAAAATTCTCTTTTGATTGTTGTAAAGATTCCTATTAAACATGCAAATAGAGATGGCAAATGGAGACTTGATTATATGAGAGAGTTCCAGGAGAGATACAGAAGTCCTCAACACAGAGAAAGTGAAAGAAAGTGAAGTTGCTCAGTCGTGTGCGACTCTTTGAGACCCCATGGACTGTATCCTACTAGGCTTCTCTGTCCATGGGATTTTCCAGGCAAGAATACTGGAGTGGGGTGCCATTTCCTTCTCCAGAGGATCTTCCTGACCCAGGGATCAAACCCAGGTCTCCTGCATTGTAGGCAGACGCTTTACCATCTGAGCCACCAGGGAAGTCAGTCCTCAATACAAATGTGGTATTTAAAACCAGGGGGTTGGAGACTTCCCTGGTAGTCCAGTGGTTAAGAATTTGTCTTGCAATGCAGGGGACGTGAGTTCCCTGGTTGGGGAACTAAGATCCCACATGGTGTGGAGAAACTAGGTCCATGTGCCCCAACTAGAGAAAGATCCCACATGAAACAATGAATATTCTGTATGCGGCAACTGAGACCTGATGCAGCCAAATAAATAAATATTAAAACAACAACAACAACATACAAAAACCCAGGGGTTTGGATGGGCTCCACTAGAGTGAGTATGTAGCTAAAGAAGAAAAAGAAGCCATGTCTTGTACTTTCAGAGCGAGGCAGTTCTGAGGTGGACCCAGAAGCTCCCCCTGCTCCTGATGATGACAGGAAGATACATCATTTTATCTTTGAATGATGGTGACTAGGGTCCCTTCTGGAGTAAGATGTTAATGAGGAAGAAGGAGAGAGTGTTCACGATACATCCCTGGGGAAGCAGAACTGAGGACAGTGAAGGTTCACAGTGGGTGGGAAGGCAAGGGAGCGGAGTATTCTTGGGCCAGGAGAAGACACCAAAAACATGGAGACTGCAGGTATAAAATCAGACCTGTCCTACACTAGTTATGCCCAGTTTGGTCTTGTAGTCCACTTGGAAGGTGTTAGCTATGTTTATTCCATGGGGCCCGAGACACAGCAACTTTGTCACTCGGGCACTTGCCCCGGCAGAGCTCATGGCATCTCACTACCTTTGTGTGGTTTTCTGGCCATACCTGGAGGCAGCTTTAGACAGTGTCCTTGATGCCAGTTTGCTGGGGAATTTTCCACAAAAGCACACAAGGATTTGTCCCACCCGACTGAGAGGGCTGTTTTTCTGGATGGATCTCTATTTATGCATGAAGAAACTTGGCAATGGTGAAGCAGTAGCTTATTTTTCTTTTTTGTTTGGTTTCATTTTGTGCTTCAGAAATAGAACAGATTAAGCATTACTTGCTTTTGAAGGCTCCAGCTCTCCCTGCAGCATGACTTTAAATTCTGTTCTCCCCAGGCGAAAACGTGGAAAACATCTCTTCTAGCTTTTGTTAAAAGCAAATGCAAATGCAGGGAAAACTGGGGAGGGATATTTTTTTTAAGTTTAATTTAATTTATATGTCTTTGAAAATAAATCTTTTCTTCTAACAGAAGAATACATGCTCATTGTAAAGAAATTAGAACAGATTGGGAAAAATACAAAGAAAGAAAAAAAATTGGATCATAATGAAAATGATAAACTAAGATTACATTAGAGCTGGAAGGAACCTTAGAAATAAAATAACCGAACTCAACAAACTATTTTATAAATGATGAAACTCGTGTTCATAAAAGTTAAGCCACACATTCAAGGTCACATGGCTAATAATAAGACTCAGAATATTTTTCTTTCTTGATTAATATGACTGTTATACTGGGAATTTTCACATTTCTTTTTTTTTTTCCCTTTTAGTCATGAGACTGTTAAGTCAGATCTTACTTATAAGCCCACCATATAAAACACGAATGTCCTTGTTGGATGGGAGCATGTGAAGAGGGGGAGCTGCAGGTCTATTCTCCACATTTTCAGTGACCCCCAGAATTCTTTGGAGACACCCCTAGAGAATGTCTCAGATCTTCTGACAACATTTGATACATGTCATAATCAAACTTTGATTATTTTCATTCATTCATTTATTCATTCATCAACTATTTAAGTGAGTGTTTTCTATTAATACATGCCAGGCACCTTTTGAGGTGAAGGGAACGCTTACAGTCTTGAACATAATAGACAGAAGGAAGAGAGGATGTGTGCAGGGGAAACAGAGTGGTATAATGCTCAGCCATCTTTCCTGGGCTCCGTCTCCTGCTGGCCCATGGCAGCCTTTTCTATTCCTCCGTGTAGTTTTAGATACCCCCAATCATTGAATCAGGGACAACACTTGATCTAAAACACCCTGAAAGTCATATCTTTTTTTCTGACTTGAATAACTGTTTGGTTTTTCTTCTAAGAATATCCAACATTCCTCATGGTTGACTCAGAGCCATCCATTTTTCTGACAGTGGGTTTAAAAGTTGCCTCTTTTACTTTTATTAATATTAGAGGTAAGGAACTTGTCAATTCCTAAGGCTGCCATTTCAGCATTTTGGGGACAAACTTTGTAAGAAATTCACACATCTCAATTTAACAGAGGTTAAAAAAAACTCATTTCTGGGGGAAATTGTCCCCTAACCTAGCTTATTAGAAAATCCCCCTCTTTTCAACATTAGCAGTAAACTCCAGTCCCAGAGGTTAATGGAGCCTTTTGAAAGTTGGCTATGTGATCCTCTACCTCTCTTTAGCATCCAACACAAAGCAAAAACTGCAGACAGAACTGTGTTCGGGTCACTGGGGTCAAAATTCTCCTGCACTGACTGTGGATCTTGGGCAAGTGATTCAACTTCCTTGAGCCTCGGGCTCCTCACCTATATATTAACACAATGGGCTTGAGGGTCATTGTGTGATTAAAAGGCAAAGAATCCTGTTAAAATGGCACAGAGCCTGGCCCACAGATAGTTGCTTAATACATCTCGTTTCCTTCCTCCATTTCCTTTAAATCTGAAGAATAAATTTCATAGGACAGTAACTTTATTGGGAACCTGACTTGCTTTGGGATTATGTCAAAATGCAAAACCAGAATCAGCAAGTCTGGGGGTGAGGATTGAAAGTCTGCATTTCCAGCAGATTTCTATGTAGTAACTGCAAACAAAGCCATGGGACATGGATAATTTGTTACTTTGGAATCAGTCCTGTGAATGAATCCTTACTTTGCCAGTCCCTGGCTAGGTGATCTTGGGCAAGTCACTTTAACTTTCTGAGCATCAGTTTCTCAACTGGAGTGATTATGTATAACAGGTACAGCGAAGATTTAAAATGAGATAGTGGGTACCAGGAATATAGTACCATTCCTATTTTTGCTATTTTTATTTTAAATATAGTAAACCAAATCTAATAACACTGACATTGAAAACATGACCTGCAGCTATAGGTGGAAGGAGCATGTCTTTTGAACAGAACCTAGCCCACTGCCTGGCACTTGGAAGGTAAAGCACAGATGTTGACTTGCACTGCACATGTGATGTTCCTGTTGACAGAGACCGGCTGAAGACCGGGAGCAGTTGCTGCTGGAAGCATTCAGGCTCTGGTGAGAGTTTGAGTGGATGGTCCCTTGGGCTCCCTTCTGTAAGCAAAATCAACTACTCATTCATCATGTGGGTCTAAAAAGGAGGAGTGATGCTCACTAGTTTTTGTTTCATTTCTTCTGGAAAACACTGTGATCCCAGGCTGTGGGCTTCTTATTATAACTTCTGAAACTGGAGGCCAGGATAGCTGAGGCTGGTGTGGTTGGTAAGGTGGCTCTGTGACGACGTGGGGGAATTCTTCTCACACAGGATGCTCTGCTCTGTGTCAGCGGTGCAGTCATGCTTCACAGAGGGGCATGTGTCCAGTTTAGCTCCCAGGGAGAGTGCTGGGGCTCCAGGGAGCCTCCGACCTTGCCATTCTCCAGCCTCCTCCTTTGCCTATATTTCATGAACTGTATTTTATGACTCCATTTTCTATTTTTAAAAAATAATTAAAGTTAATTTTATAAGTCATGTATGTTTATGCTGGGAAAATAGAAAATATAGGTGATCACAAAGAAGGAAATAAATAACTCTGAAACTCAAAATCTTAAGGTAAATTCTATTAACAGCTTTTTCTATTAACAGCTTAAAATAGTACTTTGTTTTTTTAATTTTTATTTTACATTGGAGCATAGTTGATTGACACTGTTGTGTTAGTTTCAGTTGTATAGCAAAGCGATTCAGTTATACATGTATATTCTTATTTTTTGTATATTTTTTGAATTCTTTTCCCATTTAGGTTATTATAGAACATTGAGCAGAGTTCCCCATGGTATACAGTAGGTTCTTATTTGTTATCTACTTGAAATATAGCAGTGTGTACCTGTCAATCCCAAACTTCCAATCTATCCTTCCCCTCTGGTAATCATAAGTTTGTTTGAGGTCTGTTTCTATTTTGTAAATAAATTCATTTATATCATTTTTTTTGGTTCCTCATATAAGCGATATCGTATGATATCTATTGTTTGACTTAGTTCACTCAGTTGGACAATCTCCAAGTCCATCTGTGTTTTTGCAAATGGCATTACTTCATTCTTTTTAATGTCTGAGTAATATCCCAACGTATGTGCTGTGCTGTGGTTAGTCTCTCAGTTGTGTCCAACTCTTTGTGACCCCATGGACTGTAACCCGTCAGGCTCCTCTGTCCATAGGGATTCTCCAGGCGAGAATACTGAAGTGGGTTGCCATGCCCTCCTCCAGGGGGTCTTCCCAACCCAGGGATTGAACCCAGGTCTCCCACATTGCAGACGGATTCTTTACCAGGTGAGCTACCAGGGAACACCTTAATTTTACTTTTTGTCTGTGCTATGACCTGGTGGGATTTTATTTCCCAGACTAGGGATCAAACCTTGTGCCCTCTGCCTTGGAAGCAGAGTCTTAACCATTGGAGCACCAGTGAAGTCCTGTATTGAATCATATGGTAACTCTATTTTTAGTTTTTAAAGAAACCTTCATACTGTTCTCCATAGTAGTTATGCCAATGTATATTCCCACCAACAGTGTAAGAGGGTTCCCTTTCTCCACACCCTTTCCATCATTTATTGTTTGTAGATTTTTTAATGATGGCCATTCTGACTGGTGTGAGGTGATACCTCACTGTAGTTTTGGTTTGCATCTTTTCATATGATACTGAGCATCTTTTCATGTGCCTCTTGACCATCTGTATATGTTCTTTGGAGAAATGTCTATTTAGGTCTTCTGCCCATTTTTTTTGATTAGGTCTTTTTTTTTTTAATATTGAGCTGCATGAGCTGTTTGTGAATTTTGGAGACTAACCCCATTCTGTAGTTTGTCCTTTAATTTTGTGTATGGTTTCCTTTGATATGCAAAAGTTTTTGAGTTTAATTGGGTCCCATTTTGTTTGTTTTTGCTTTTATTGAAGTAATATATTCAAAGTTGTATATGTGTGTGTGCACAGTGCACAGCTAAGACTATATTTTACACTTCATAATTTTTAAGGATTAAAAACAAGAAAAATATCACTTTGTGATATGAATTTTATATGAAATTCACATTTCAGCATTCATGAAAAAATCATATTAGAACACAATCACACTCAGTTGTTAGCATAATATTTATGGCTGCTTCCTTTATCTCCAATAGTGATACAGTGACAGAGATTGTATAGCTCCCAAAGCATAAAGTATTTACTATCTGCCATTTTATCATAAGTTTGCTAGCCTCTGATACAAATAATTTCTATGTAACCTGATCACCTGTTTAATGATATATATTTTTATTTTATTTTTAAAAATTTTATATCAAAGTATATTTGATTTATAGTTTGTGTTAGATTCAGGGGCACAGCAAAGTAATTTAGTTATACATATATTTGTTCTTTTTCAGATTCTTTTCCCATATAGGTTATTACAGAGTATTGAGTAATGATATATCTTAAACATCTTTCCATGTCAAGAAATTCCCCTCTCCAAAATAATTTTAGTTTTTCACTAAAAAAACAGTATATTTGTTTTGTGCAGATATTTGTCTTTGTTAGTCACCAAATTTATTGTCCTTACCAGTTTTTATAAGTACTTTCCATTTACAAAGCATTCTTATCTCATTTAATTCTCACCGCTGCCCAGTGAGACAGACATTATGAGTTCATTAAAATCACTTGCTTGCAAGTAATAGAAACTAACTTAAATGTTTTAAACAAGAAAAAGGGATTGAAGAGGATTGATTTAAGATTATGGGGACTTTGCCATGAAACCCTTGAGCAGGGTTGTAGCTGGAAGGTTCTGGAAAATAGTCTCTTGGTCCCCTTAGCCCCTTTGTGAGTCTGCCTTCTAATCTCTTTGATAGATTGTCTTCCTCTGCTGGTCAGTACAAGTGGACTCTATTGCTAACAGTGTGAGGTTCCAAGTAACTCACCCCACTCCTCTGAAGGACTCTGTTTCCTTTTGGGCCCAAGTCTAAATATTTTGAGGAAGAGAAATGTAGTTGGCTTGAAATTGCCAGATTTTACTCCTGGTCCAGTTGCCTAAAACTTTTGTAGAAAACAGCTGCTGGGGAATCATTTACAAAATCGCACCCCCCTATGTTGGGGAGAGTTAGGTGGGGCAGTTGTGAATTATGCATCTACTTCAAAATTTATCAACTTCATTAAATTGGTCCCATTTTATAGAGGAGAAAATTGAATCTTAGAGACATCAAGTAAATTACCCAAGAAGCAAAATAATTGATAAAATATAAATCTACAGACTCCAATCCCAGGCCTGTTCTGTACAACAGACTGCTCTTGGGATGTTACAACAGTAGCATCCTGTTTGGCTGCAAGTCCTGGTTCACTCATTTTCATCTCATTGCTTGATGTATTAACGGAAGCTGGGAAATCCCTTGGTGTCTTTTACTTTGTCTCCAGGCTGGGAGCTGGATGGATAAGGGCAGGTTTTAAGATTTTTCTCCCAAGTGAATGCTGTGCTTAGAGTACTTTGATCCATCCACAGAGGGAAATTGCGTGAAAATAATCCACATACCAACCTATGGATATCATCCCTTAGCCTGCCTTTTGTCTCACATTCCTGTGTCTAATGTCAGCAACTAAATCTCCAAGCTCAATTAGCAATGGTTACAGCCCAGTGCACAAAAATCTGGAAACTGCCATGGATGGGCCACAAAACCCACTACTGTGCCAACCGAGGAAGACTCCCCAGGTGCCATGACTGTGACTGTGGGGGCACTTGTTGAATAAAATTGGCTATGGTTTTATGGATTTTTATGATTTTAAGTTGAAGGAGTCAAATGAGCCATGTGGTTTTGTAAAACAAAGCTGTGGAACAGCCTGGGAGGTTGGAGCCTTGTTGGAATAATTCCTGTATCTAGAGAAACTCTGGTGAGGAGGTCAGGCATGGTGAGGATTTGTCATTTGTCACTTTAATTACCATTCCTCTCTTTACCCTTCTCCCTCTGAGTATGCCCTGACCATAGCCCTTTTCTGTGTGGTTTTGGGGTGCGACTGATCCCACAGTCAGTTCAAAAAATAGGCTATGATGGATCCACTCCAACCTATGTATTCTTCCTCGGGTTGCAGTTATTAATTTGGGTTTAGTCCTAGGTGGCACTCATGGTAAAGAATCTGCCTGCCAATGCAAGAGATGCAAGAGTCACAGGTTTGATCCTTGGGTCAGGAAGATCGCCTAGAGGAGGATATGGCAATCCACTCCAGTATTCTTGCCTGGAAAGTACCATGGACAGAGGAGCCTGGTGGGCTGCAGTGTATGGGGTGGCACGGAGTTGGACGTGACAGACACACAGTCAGATGACTTATTTTAGGACAATGAAAGATCCCAGGAGCAGGGTATGTGCTATTGGAAATGGAATTTTCTTTTCCATATGTTATTTAGGTTAAAGATGTGAGACCTGAAATTGAAGCAGCCACTTTGTCATAAGAGTAAATCTGTTGCATGTGTATGGGGTGTATCTGCCATCTTGAGTCTGATAATAAGGCTGACACCATGGGAGGCAGAGCTAAGAGCAGAAGACCAGATGCCAAGGGTTCTTGGTGATAATATCTGAGCTGCTAAATCAACAAGCTTCATTGAAAGGCATACTGAGTGGAATGCTTGAGACATTTGAGCTGAGTTTAAAATCATTTGTGTTAAAAAAAAAAAAAGTTCCTATCAGATATAAGTAGTAGTACTGCCAATTGTCTGCTTTGAATAGATAATGTTTGCTTGGTTATTTGGCTTCTTCCAAAGACTTAACACACTTACTTGGTGGCCAATGGGTGACGCACAGACTAGTAAAGGAATGGCACCAACTTCCTGTTGGCATGGCTAATGTACATTTATCAGTGTTGAGAGATGAGCGATTGCTTTATTTGACAGTATTTGGCTTCTTTTCATAGAAAGGAAAAAATTATATTAAATGTAGTCTATTAAATGACTCCCTTTCTTCCCATGGTCTGCCTTTAGGAATTTTTTTAAATTTATTTTTTAATTGAAAGATAATTGTTTTTTAAATATAAATTTATTTATTTTATTGAAGGCTAATTACTTTATAATATTGTATTGGTTTTGCCACATATTGACATGAATCCGCCACAGGTGTACATGTGTTCCCCATCCTGAACCCCCCTTCCACCTCCCTCCCCATCCCATCCCTCTGGGTCATCCCAGTGCACCAGCCCAGAGCATCCTGTATCATGCATCAAACCTGGACTGGCTATTCATTTCTTATATGATATTATACATGTTTCAATGCCATTCTCCCAAACCATCCCACCCTTGCCCTCTCCCACAGAGTCCAAAAGGCTGTTTTATACATCTGTGTCTCTCTTGCTGTCTCGCATACAGGGTTATCATTACCATCTTTCTAAATTCCATATATATGCATTAGTATACTGTATTGGGAGAAATATCAATAACCTCAGATATGCAGATGATACCACCCTTATGGCAGAAAGTGAAGAGGAACTAAAAAGCCTCTTGATGAAAGAGAAAGAGGAGAGTGAAAAGTTGGCTTAAAGCTCAACATTCAGAAAATGAAGATCATGGCATCTGGTCCCATCACTTCATGGGAAATAGATGGGGAAACAGTGGAAACGGTGTCAGACTTTATTTTTTTGGGCTCCAAAATCACTGCAGATGGTGACTGCAGCCACGAAATTAAAAGACGCTTACTCCTTGGAGGAAAAGCTATGACCAACCTAGATAGCATATTGAAAAGCAGAGACATTACTTTGCCAACAAAGGTCCGTCTAGTCAAGGCTATGGTTTTTCCAGTGGTCATGTATGGATGTGAGAGTTGGACTGTGAAGAAAGCTGAGTGCTGAAGAATTGATGCTTTTGAACTGTGGTGTTGGAGAAGACTTGAGAGTCCCTTGGACTGCAAGGAGATCCAACCAGTCCATTCTAAAGGAGATCAGCTCTGGGATTTCTTTGGAAGGAATGATGCTAAAGCTGAAACTCCAGTACTTTGGCCACCTCATGTGAAGAGTTGACTCATTGGAAAAGACTCTGATGCTGGAAGGAATTGGGACAGGAGGAAGAGGGGATGACAGAGGACGAGATGGTTGGATGGCATCACTGACTCGATGGACGTGAGTCTGAGTGAACTCCGGGAGTTGGTGATGGACAGGGAGGCCTGGCGTGCTGCAATTCATGGAGTCGTGAAGAGTTGGACACGACTGAGCGACTGAACTGAACTGATACTGTATTGGTGTTTTTCTTTCTGGCTTACTTCACTCTGTATAATAGGCTCCAGTTTCATCCACCTCATTAGAACTGATTCAAATGTATTCTTTTTAATGGCTGAGTAATATTCCATTGTGTATATGTACCACAGCTTTCTTATCCATTCGTCTGCTGATGGACATCTAGGTTGCTTCTATGTCCTGGCTATTATAAACAGTGCTGCGATGAACATTGGGGTACACATGTCTTTCAATTCTGGTTTCCTTAGTGTGTATGCCCAGCAGAGGGATTGCTGGGTCATATGGCAGTTCTATTTCCAGTTTTTTAAGGAATGTCCACACTGTTCTCCATAGTGGCTGTACTAGTTTGCATTCCCACCAACAGTGTAAGACGGTTCCCTTTTCTCTACACCCTCTCCAGCCTTTATTGCTTGTAGACTTTTGGATAGCAGCCATTCTGATTGGCATGACATGGTACCTCATTGTGGTTTTGATTTGCACTAACAATGAGAAAACAGAAAGAGAAATTAAGGAAACAATTCCATTCACCATTGCAATGAAAAGAATAAAATACTTAGGAATATATCTACCTAAAGAAACAAAAGACCTATATATAGAAAACTATAAAACACTGGTGAAAGAAATCAAAGAGGACACAAATAGATGGAGAAATATACAGTGTTCATGGATTAGAAGAATCAATATAGTGAAAATGAATATACTACACAAAGCAATCTATAGACTCAATGCAATCCCTATCAAGCTACCAACAGTATTTTTCACAGAACTAGAACAAATAATTTCACAATTTGTATGGAAATACAAAAAACCTTGAATAGCCATAATAATCTTGAGAAAGAAGGATGGAACCAGAGGAATCAACCTGCCTGACTTCACGCTTTACTACAAAGCCACAGTCATCAAGACAGTATGGTACTGGCACAAAGACAGAAATATAGATCAATGCCTTTAGGAATTTTTCTAATGAATCCATTGATAGAACTCAAGCCCAAGTGGTAACTTCTCTGCCCTTTGGCTGATGAAGTTTCATTAGGGGTGCTCTGGAATCTTAGGAGTGTCATTGATGAATCTGCATCATTGAGACAATTTATTCTCCTATGGGAGTACGAGGCTTAGAAAGATATGTGTGCCTCAGTTCTGGCCAAGGAGACAGAAGGGAAGTCTGCTGGGGCTGAGATTGCTTTAGGAACAGAGGACCTTGGTGTTATTGAATTGCTTTCCCTTTTGGGTTCTCATGTTGTGAGGTTTTTATCTTATGGTTCTTAATGTTGTCTTACTACAAGAGGCTGGTGGTTAGGTGTTTTATTTTCTTCTCTCTCTCTCTTTTTCTTTCTTAATTTATGTTACAGAAAGCATCTTAATGTATTCTGCCAGGACCACATGAAGTAAGGGAGCATTGTTTCTCCCAGGGAGGGATGCTGAGAACCATTCTCTATCCCCTCCAAAATAAAAAAAGAGAGAGAGAGAAGAATAATAAGAATGAAAAAGAAGGAAAGAAATGAAGGAAGGAGGGAAGGAAGGAAGAAAGATAAAAGTACATATACTGTAGGCTCTTAACATTTATCCAGATGTCATGAATTTCTGTGCATGGCTCTAACACCAGCCGCAAACAAAGATTGTCTGTGACTACCAGATTTGGAGGGGCGTTTGTGCAAAGTCATGATGCTAGAACTATACTCAGATTACCATAAATCTGCCAGTTCACTCTAGTTCATACTTATGAAACATCCTTTTTATAAGTGAATGCAGGGGTGGTATTTAAAAATACTTGAGGCATTACAGTAATATAGGTTAATATGTAAATCAGGCTATACATAAAAAATTAAACATGCATTTCTTTTTATTGTCTGAACTAAACTTACAAAACTGCTTACCAAGTGACAAAAGTTGTAGTGCACACCGTTCACTAAAATTTACAGTGATGATTTATGGGTTATTCATTATTGCTGTGTTTTTAGACACTGTTGGTATGATCTTTTTGGGTATGATTGTCACATGTTACATGCACTATGTGTTTTTTTTTTAATATTTTACATTTTTTTTTCGCTATTGGCAATCAAATCTTTCTTCCAATAAAACTCTTGTAGGAAATCCTCTATGTTATTATGCATCCTTCTTTTACATGACATTTTACTGAACCATCATGTTAATTGAAATAGTTTCTCAGTCAGTCGTCATTGTTTTAAAAAAAATTCTGGCTTCATTGGGTCTTCGTTGTGGCACATGGGTTTTTCACTGCTACTCGCAGGCTTTCTCTAGTTGTGGTGAGTGCGGGCTCTTCTCTAATTGCAGTGAGAGGGCTTTTTATTGCAGTGGCTTCTCTTGTTGCAGGGCATGCTGTAGGGTGTGCAGGCTTCAGTAGTTGAGGCACATGGACTTAGTTGCCCTGCGGCATGTGGGATTTTCCCTGACCAGAGATCAAACCCATATTCCCTGCATTGGCAGGCAGATTCTTAACCACTAGACCACCTGGGAAGTCCCAGCACCATGTGGTTTGATATGGAATCACATCCACCTCTTCTATCCAGCTCTCCATTCAATTGATAGTCAGGTGGTATGCAGTCTTAAAAAGTAGAGAATTTCTTAGAAATTAGTAATAATTTTCATGGTCCTAGGAATTTTTTCAACTTCTTCTGAACTAAGCAATTAAACTTTTTCCTAGATTTTATAATGTTGCCAAAGATTTTTATATGGTCAAATTATCTATCAACTAAGCCATGAAATCACTTACTGGAATGTCATTTTTAATTAAGCTGAAAATACACTTTGTTCAAATGAGAGGAGAGTGTGAAGGTTAAGTACACACCCGCTGTCACTGAAGTGCCTGGGTTTAGATTTGGACTCTGTCACTTATGTGGAGAAAAAGGAGAAGAGACTGGCAGAGGATGAGATTGTTGGATAGCATCACCGACTCAATGGACATGAACTTGGGCAAACTCTGGGAGATAGTGAGGGTTAGGGAGGTCTGGTGTGCTGCAGTCCATGGGGTCACTAAGACATGCCTTACTGACTGAACATCAACAACAACAATTTGTGTTTTAAATAGCCTCTTCATTCCACAGTTTCTTTATCTGTGAAATGGGGGAAATCACAGTAATTATTAAACGTAATAAATTACTCCCCAAAAGTACTCTCCTCTTCTCTAGGGGCTCTTACTGTTTCCTGGCCTGACCATCTGTGGTCCCCATCTTTCTCTGTTTCTCTCAGGGCCTGGCTCATGGTAGCTTCATTTTCCACAAGTGGCCACAGATGATTGTAGGGAGTGCTGGTTCAAGATGGGCAGTCATAGCCTCTGTGGTCCGTGGAGGGCTTGCCCACCAGGTGTGAGCAATACCACCAAAGGCACCCACCTACCCAACTTCTGCCAAATCAGGACAGACTCTGGCAGGTGGAACAAATATTGGTATATGAGAACAGAGTGAATTGGCTGCTCTTAAATGTGGCTCTCAGGATGACCAGCAATCCCCAGGGCCTGGAGGAGTGCATGGAGAAAGCAGGGCTAGCCCTTGGAGATTACTGGGAGAATCTACGGTGGGGAGCAAGTACAGATACATTGGGCACTTCGACTATCTTGTGCATCAGCCAATCAAAGAGAATAGCAGTTGTGGGATTCTGGTGGTAGCGGATGTGCCAGTTATTAATGCTTATACTGCTCAGGGTAATGGGAGGGGGTTTCCTTTGAGAGCTCAAGGCAGCACCTATTCATTAAAACTAAAGAATACTTGATATTTTATAAATGGCTGCTGTCCTGCTTGTGAAAACCAGAATATCAGTCAAACTAGGGTATAGGAAAGTAAAGTTAATTGTTTTTGGAACTAATGGTATTAGTAAACTAAGGCTCAGATATGTTAGTCAAGTTGCCCTAGTTCACATAGCCAATGTGTGAAGAATTTGGATCCAGGTATCAGTTCAGTTCAGTTCATTTCAGCCGCTCAGTCGTGTCCAACTCTTTGCGACCCCATGAGCTGCAGTGAACCAGGCCTCCCTGTCCATCACCAACTCCCAGAGCCTTCCCAAACTCATGTCCATTGAGTTGGTGATGCCATCCAACCATCTCATCCTCTGTCATCCCCTTCTCCTCCTGCCTTCAATCTTTCCCAACATCAGGCTCTTTTCAAATGAGTCAGCTCTTTGCATCAGGTGACCAAAGTATTGGAGTTTCAGCTTCAACATCAGACCTTCCAATGGACACCCAGGACTGATCTCCTTTAGGATGGATGGGTTGGATCTCCTTGCGGTCCAAGAGACTCTCAAGAGTCTTCTTCAACACCACAGTTCAAAAGCATCAATTCTTCAGTGCTCAGCTTTCTTCACAGTCCAACTCTCACATCCATACATGACCACTGGAAAAACCATAGACTTGACTAGACGGACCTTTGTTGGCAAAATAATGTCTCTGCTTTTTAATATGCTGTCTAGGTGGGTCATAACTTTCCTTCCAAGGAGTAAGCGTTCTTTTAATTTCATGGCTGCAGTCACTATCTGCAGTTATTTTGGAGCCCCCAAATAAAGTCTCTCACTGTTTCCACTGTTTCTCCGTCAATTTGCCATGAAGTGTTGGGACTGGCGAAGAAGGCAATGACACCTCACTCCAGTACTCTTGCCTGGAAAATCCCATGGACAGAGGAGCCTGGTAGGCTGCAATCCATGGGGTCGCACAGAGTCGGACATGACTGAAGCGACTTAGCAGCAGTAGCAGCAGCAGTTGGGACTGGATGCCATGATCTTAGTTTTCTGAATGTTGAGCTTTAAGCCAACTTTTTCACTCTCCTCTTTCACTTTCATCAAGAGGCTCTTTAGTTCCTCTTCACTTTCTGCCATAAGGGTGGTATCATCTGCATGTCTGAGGTGATTGATATGTCTCCTGGCAGTCTTGATTCCAGCTTGTGTTTCATCCAGCCCAGCGTTTCTCATGATGTACCCTGGATATAAGTTAAATAAGCAGGGTGACAATATACAGCCTTGACATACTCCTTTTCCTATTTGGAACCAGTCTGTTGTTTCATGTCCAGTTCTAACTGTTGCTTCCTGACCTGCATATAGGTTTCTCAAGAGTCAGGTCAGGTGGTCTGGTATTCCCATCTCTTTCAGAACTTTCCACAGTTCATTGTGATCCACACAGTCAAAGGCTTTGGCATAGTCAATAAAGCAGAAATAGATGTTTTTCTGGAACTCTGTTACTTTTTCGATGATCCAGCAGATGTTGGCAATTTGATCTCTGGTTCGTCTGCCTTTTCTAAAACCAGCTTGAACATCTGGAAGTTCACAGTTCATGTATTGCTGAAGCCTGGCTTGGAGAATTTTGAGCATTACTTTACTAGCATGTGAGATGAGTGCAATTGTGTGGTAGTTTGAGCATTCTTTGGCATTGCCTTTCTTTGGGATTGGAATGAAAACTGACCTTTTCCAGTCCTGTGGCCACTGCCGAGTTTTCCAAATTTGCTGACAATTGAGTGCATCACTTTCACAGCATCATCTTTTAGGATTTGAAATAGCTCACCTGGATCCAGGTATATCAGTTCTGAAATCATTACAGGTTAATGTCTAAAAGGGAGGGAATGTTGGGGTTCTACTGAGGACCAGAAACACCCCTTAGTTCCAATGCTTCTTTGGAAATAGCATGTAAATGGTTATTGGAGCTGTAGTACTCACGTCACTCCACTGCAACAGTTTTCATCACCTGTCAAGTGAGAATGAAATGACCACAGGGATGTGTGGCTGTGTCTGTCCATTTCTGTGTTTGCTCTAAAAGAAAAATGGTTTCCTGCTCAGTACCTACACTCAACTTCCTGAACTTGATATTGTATCTGCAGGAAATGAGGGACCCCATTAGTGGTGAAGCCAAGTGAAGAGAAATTGTATGTCCCAGAGCACCAGGGTGTGTTTCTGGACTAATCTCCAAGACTCCAAAGAAGGGATTGTGATGTTTTCTTCCTAGAAAAGGAATTTGTGCAGAAGCTTGTTATCGAGGGTGGGGCAAGCAGGTTGTTGGAGTCCTGGAGAGGATGGGGCTGAGCTTAGCTTAAATGACAGCATCTGACATTTCTTCTCCCTGAAGTTGAAAATCTTAAAGTGAAACCACATGGCTCTGAAATCAGATCCTCCTTAAAACAGCCCAGTATCACATGAACTGAAATGGGAGCTAGAAGTGGTGCAAAGGTTTCTGGGTTTCCTTAGTGTCACGGAGCAGGGAAGAGATGCTCGTGATGAGGCATCTGAAAAGCTCTGGTCTCTGCACTAGCCTGCAGCTGATCCCCAGATTCACTATTTACTGCTGGCATAAGGATGAAGCAGCAGTCCTCCCAGCCTCAGTGGTCCTGTTTAAAAGCTGGTGTGTATGTGTGTGTGTATAGGAGGGCAACAATGATACTTGCATATACTAAATATTATTTCCTGGTCCCACTTCCCCAAAATCCTTAGCATTTCAACATGTGACCCTTGTGGTAGGGGTAAAGATACTCTTCCCATGAAATTCACTTGGCCTTGCTCTGCTTCTCCTGTGGGAGATGTCACTTCCTCCAGGGAGCTCTGTTCCAATGGGAATGAGGTGGCTTGTCACTCTCTTTTCTAGAAGGCTATTCTTCATGCGCTCTGCACAATTGTAATCACACACATATATATATATATATTTATTTATTATTTGTGTTTATTTGGATTTTCTCTTTTCCAGTAGACTACACACTACAACATAATAGGGATGTATTTATTTTTTCATATAATTGAAAGATGAAAATGTCATCTCACTTAAAAGAGGTATTCATACTGGACCAACTACTGATACCTCAGAAGTAACTGTTCTGTAAGCAATAGTAATGCCTGGCTTACAGTAAGTCCTCAGTAAAAAAAATTGTTAAACAAGTGAATACTTGATTTTGTGAATTGGAATTAGAATCTAAACTTTCTCTAGACTTATAATAGACATTTATATAATGGAGCTTGCAAAGATGCACAGATGGTATTTTCAGATAATAATACCCAAGGTTTTAGATTTATATTTTCCATTGCTTTGCAAACCAAAACATTTCTAAAATGGTTTTTCATATTTGAGGGGCATCAGGAGAATCACAGGTCTCATATGTGAACTTTGAAGTAAGTAGGCTGCAAATTTGTAGTGATTTTATTTTGGAGCGTCAGATAACAGGCAGCTGAAATCGAAACAGCTTCAAATGTCACAGAATGTCTTCTTGTAATTCTCCTCAAGCATTAACTGCATTAAACCTTAAAGGAACAGTCTGCGTATCCCAATTTGTTGTAGATCTAAACTAAGCAGGCACAACCACACCCAAGAGACTTTCTTGTCTACATAGACTGCAGTTACTTCCCCTAAAATGTCAAATTAATTTTTCAGATAAGATAATATTGAAGAGCAGGGGTTGGGAAACTTTTTCTGTAGAAGACCATGGTGACCATAAGATTTCACCCTTTGTGAGATAGGTCAAGAACCACAACTCCTGCATACTGCATCCTTGTTAGTACCCAGCGCAGGACCTGGCACATTCTAAGTGCTCAGCAACTCTTTGTGGAATGACGAAGTGAATATTTGTCTGTATTTTTTATTTTTAAAATTTTGATTGAAATATAGTTGGTTTATAATATTAGTTTCAAATGTACAGTGAAGTGATTCAGTTATACATGTATATGTAAATCTCTATTACATTCTCTCCCATTATAGCTTATTATAAGATATTGAGTCTAGTTCCCTGTGCTATCCAGTAGGTCCTTGTTTATTTTATATATGCTAGTGTATGTCTGCTAATCTCGAACTCCTGGTGTGTCGCTGTCTCCCTTCCCCTTTGGTAACTGTAAGTTTGTTTTTATCTCTTTGAGTCTGTTTGTTTTGCATATACAGTCATTTATATTATTTTTGAGATTCCATATATAAGTGATATCACATGGTATTTGTTCTTTGTCTAACTTACTTCACTTAATATGATAATCTTGAGGTCCATCCATGTTGCTGCAGAGGGCATTATTTCATTCTTTTTTATGGCTTTATAGTCCATTATATACATATAGCACATCTGCCTCATCCCTTCATGTGTCGATGGACATTTGTATTTATCGTAGGAGTTTCTATCAGTTTGGGCATGCAGTGCTTGCTCAGTGATGTTTAGGATGAACACTCTTTTAAAAACTAGAACAGCCTCCTTCCATGCCCTCTTACCTGCCACACTGCTTGATTTCTTTCGTACCCAATTACTGGCTTCCAGCATGATACATAATTTACTTGTATTTTTTTATTATTATTATTTCCCCCCACTAGAATTTAAATTATAGGAGGGCAAAGATTTTTGTGTATTCTGTTCACATTGTAGGCACTTAAAATATTTAAGTAAATAATGAATGACACTTTTGAATGCCATGTAGGGATCTTTGATCCCGGGAAATAAAACATTAAAAGCAAAAGAAAACAAGGTGTAACTGCAGTCATACGTTACTTTATCTCATGGACTTCAAATTATTCAACTACAATGGATTTGTACTTAAGTAAAATCTGTAGTTGTCTATTACATTATATGGTCATATATTATACTTTTAAAAAGGGTGTTTTAGTGACAAAGTATTTTAAGAGAAAAAGCATATAAAAGTTGACCTGATTAAAAATTAACTTTTAAAATTGTAAAAATGCTGCAACTTTATTCTAGAAAAGGAAAAGAAAAAGGAAAGAAAAAGATTTAAGAATTGCCCTTAATTCCATGGAAATAATCATTGCTAATCTTTTGGGGCATAGTCTTCCAAGTCTTTTTCTTGTGTGTAATAGTTTCATATGTTGTGTATAAAGGCAGAAAAGTGAAAGTGAAGTCGCTCAGTCGTGTCCGACTCTTAGCGACCCCATGGACTGCAGCCCCCCAGACGCATACTGTAAATGTTAACAAGAGCCGATGTTTATATTGTGCTCTCTGTTAGTCACTGTTTTAAGTGCTTGATTTATATTTATTAATC
Organism: Bos mutus; assembly: GCF_027580195.1. Lineage (NCBI taxonomy): Eukaryota > Metazoa > Chordata > Mammalia > Artiodactyla > Bovidae > Bos > Bos mutus. The sequence goes on along the minus strand of NC_091623.1, from coordinate 96,607,336 downwards.
ACAGCAACCTTGTGATCTAGGTCCTAGTATTACCCATATTTTACAGATGCAGAACCCAAGGGACCAGGAGGTTAACTTGCTTGAAGTCATATAGCTAAAGAGTGGTAGAACTGGGATTTGAACCAAGACAGTCTGGCTCCAGAATCCATGCTCTTAATCACTTTTTTTTTTTTTTTTGCTGCTGCAAATATAGCTTGTGGCTTGCTTTTTTCCCCTCACTTGTCACTATTTAAGAACATTTTCCAACTGTTACGTGTTCTCTAACATAGCTTCTAAAGGTTATATAGTATTTCAGTACTTGACTCTAATTCTTCTAGTTTAAAAGAATTGTTAGGAAACCTCCCTCCCTCCATTCTTTCGCTAATTCCTCCCTTGTTTTCTCCTCCTCCTTCCCTTCCCTCCCTTCTTGCCTACTATGAATAATTTTGCAATAAAGCAGCTTGAAGATGTAAATCTTTGAAGGCACATCGATAAGATACCTTCCTTAGGTTAAATTTCTCACAATGGTATATAAAGTTCAACAAAATCATGTAACAAGGAATCTATGAGGAACAGTCTTGAAAAGCAATGATTTTGTAGTTTTCTACATCTGGACTATTAGGCAGTTGCTTCTGCGAGTCTCTCTAAGTGAGGTTGACCTGTATGTCTTATCTGAAAATCCCCTTGGTAACCAAACATGTACAAGTAAAACTGTTCCTAAATGGAGATACCATGACTGTGGCAAGAGTTACAAGTGATAGGGAAAAGTTCACAATGAAAATTCAGGTAGAAACTGAGCAAGTAAGCCAAATCTGTATACTTAACATTGCAAGCAAATTGGAGTTTATTTGGAGCCAAATTGGAGCCAAACAAAAGATCATGCTTTATGAAGACACAGACCTAATTCATCTCTGTCAAATTGTTTTTTAAATACTTATCTTCTAGATAATTCAAACTCACTGTTGCAAGAATTAATTTCTCTCTCCTTTGCCATTTGTAATTGTCAACCTGACAGGCATTATTATTATTATTTTTTTGGTAGTGTAAAGTGTTTATGATGCAAAATTAACATCATTAGACAAAATGTCATCCTTTGTAAAAACACTGAACATTGTTACCTCTTGAAGTTTTAGTTCAGACTGTTCTGATTGGTGCATGGTGCTATTCTGGGAGAGAAGGTCTCTAGCTGGCTAAATGTTCCTTTTGCTAATATTCACAAACACCTAACATAAGCATGGTTATGTCTGAGGCTTGGTGGGGGGCAGGGGGCGTGTGTGTTATACCAGGGCTGCTGCTGCTGCTGCTCTGCTTATCGCCTTTCTCCCATGGCTCCTGTTAGGCTCTGTCAGTGGGGCAGGGGAGCCAGAAGAAATTATGAAGCTGGAGGAGGAAGAAGAGTTTTCTCCTTTCTGTTTGTGTAACCCCACAGTGCTTCTTAATCTTGCCTGTGGCACTTGCTTCTAATACAGCAGTTGGTTCTGGTTTGTTTTTCTGATAATCAACCTGCCTCATGGCACCCTCTCAGACATTAGCACCTGCCAGCCAGCTTCTGTCCTTGGAAGTCTAAGTCCCAGCTCTGACAGGTCTTCTAAACTTCTGAGAAACCAGCATTAGTCAGGCAGTGTCCTCTCCTTAGAGAGATGGGTGGAACTCTGCAGAGCCCCAACTCTAGCTGTCCCAGTCTTGAACCTATACTCTAGGCATGCGGAATGTCCATTAGTGCTTCTGACGTGCCATGCCGTCACCTTCAGGTTCTTCTGCTAAGGACACTGATGCCTTTTACCTTTTTGTCCGGGTAACTCTCACTTATCCTTTAGATGCCAGCAGCGATGTTACTGGGACTGGGAAGCCTTTACTGATTTCTTCATCCTATACTGTCCCTATGATGGCATTCATTTTATTGTTTGCCTGTTTTCCCCGCTGGACTGCAAGCTCCTTGAAAGCAGTACCTGGAACTTGAAAGGTTGCTTAATAAATATTTGACAAAGACTTCCTTAGAAAATCTCAATGCCACTTCTTACTTTTTTGGAGCAAGGACAAACGTCCAGCTAACATTACTGCTGATGCAAGTTACACCCTGAGTGATTACCAAGGGTTTCTTCTCCCAGTCAAAGGACAAGCTAATGTTGTGAAAATTGCCAAAGTGGGACTTAAGGGCAACAAACAAGATGCCTTGAAGACCTGAGATGACTCTGAGCTGCCACATGTCACTGCAGTGATGGAGGTAGACAGGGATCAGCTATTGATTCACCGGGTTAAAAGCATTCCTGTCGCCCACAGCCGCTGAAGGCGTTGTGTCAGAGATAAGCGCTGGGAGAAAATGAAGCCTTGTCAAATCCTTACACAGATGATTTCAGGATGCTAATGAGCAGCGTCAGATCAGAGAAGATTGAATGCGCCTGCTTTCCCGAGGCCGCACCATGTGATGGAAGAACAAAGACTCTGGAGTCAGAACTTAGTTCAAATCTTTATTTTTGCCCCTAACTCCCAGTGGAGTTACAGACCTTGTTGAGATTCTTAACCTGTAAAATGGAGCTGATAGCATTTATTTCACTGTATTTATTTGAAGAGAACTAATTGAGGAAATTGAAAGACTCTAGCCCAGAACTTTTGGGCACCATTGGTAATTTGTGGAAAATGATCGGATTGGCAGAACTGATCCCTCAGCTTCATTCATTTATTTCATCTATTCAAAAGCCATCATTGAACATCTCCTAAATACTAGTGATCTATAAGAAAATACATTTTAAAAAATGTCCTTTGCTTTAAAAAAAAGTTTTTATTGTTGGTGTTCAGTAGCTCAGTTATGTCTGACTCTTTGCAACTGCATAGACTGCAGCATGCCAGGTTTCCCTCTCCTTCATTATCTCCTAGAGCTTGCTCAAACTCATGTCCTTTGAATCTTTGATGCCATCCAACCATCTCATCCTCTGTTGTCCCCTTCTCCTCCTGCCTTCAATCTTGGAGGATCGACTGGCAAAATTACTATTCTTTTGTTGATTGATGTGTTATCTTTTCAGATTTTTCATCTCCCAGTAGAAGCTCCATAAAGTAAAGGACATTTTTTTTCTATTGGTGAACCTATTTGCAGGGCAGGAATAGAGATACAGACATAGAGGACAGACTTGTGAACACAGCGGGGGAAGGAGATGGTGGGACAAATTGAGAGTAGCATTGAAACATATACATTACCATGTAAAATAGATAGCTAGTGGGAAGTTGCTATAAAACACAGGGAGCTCAACTCCATACTCCATGACATCCTAGAGGGGTGAGATGGGGTGGGGAGTGAGAGGGAGGTTCAAGAGGGAGGGGGCATATGTATACCTATGGCTGATTCACATTGTTGTATGGTAGAAACCAACACAATACTGTAAAACAATTATCCTTCAATTAAAAACAAATTTTAAAAAACTAAAGAGTAGGTATTTAGGAAATACTAATGAGAAACATTTGGGATCTACTTGCTGCTGCTGCTAATTCGCTTCAGTCATATCTGACTCTGTGCGACCCCATAGACGGCAGCCCGCCAGGCTCCGCCATCCCTGGGATTCTCCACGCAAGAACACTGGAGTGGGTTGCCATTTCCTTCTCCAATGCATGAAAGTGAAAGGTGAAAGTGAAGTTGCTCAGTCGTGTCCGACTCTTAGCGACCCCATGGATTACAACTTACCAGGCTCCTCCGTCCATGGGATCTTCCAAGCAAGAGTACTGGAGTGGGGTGCCATTGCCTTCTCCATGAGATCTACTTAGGGCAGGGTAAATGCTTTCTTTGCTGAACTCAAAAATTAGGTCAGTTTTCTAAATAATTTGAGAAGATAACACATTAATAAACAGAAGAATAATAATTTTGTCAGCTGGTTTAATATTTAGTTTAATAAATTAAGCATTTTCTCCCTGACCCAGGATCCAGTCTGGAATCACTCATTGAGTTCAGTTGTCTCATCTCTTGAGTTGCTTTACTTTAGAATAATTCCTCAGCCTTTTACTGACTTCCATGACATTGACATTTTTGCAGAGTCCTGACCAGATGTTTTTTGGAATGACTCAATTTGGGTTTGTCTGCTTGTTTCCTGACAATGTGCTTTTTAAGGCCATGCAGCCAACAAATGGCAGGGCTTAGACTGACCCTTTATCTTGTATACTTTCCTCTTAAAAGCTTCCGGGAAACATGGAGGTCAGACCCCAGAGGTCCATGCCCAGAAGAGCCTTGCTCACACAGCCAGGGTGTTAAATAACAGCAATACCAAAATGGTAATAACCAGAGAGAACACCTTCTCCCAGGTAAACCTTCCTTGGTTGTCATCTACCATCTCCAGGTTTGAGTGACAATTAAATCTGTAATTCTTTTATTACCTCTCTTTTTGTCTTCATCTCTCAATTTGTTCTGCTTTAATAGAGTGGTTGGGAAAAACATGAAGAAAATTAGACTAAATGGGGGTAAAATGCCATAAGACCATTATCAGTTCTGTTATGATGTATTTTTCAAAACTGTAGGACATTGAACAAAATGCACTAAAATTGAAAAAAAATTATTTGGAAGATTCTTTTAAAAAGCTGAAGAGTTGCTGCAGCTAATCTATAATTTACCCAAATGTTGAGTACATTATTACATTGGCATGCTAGAGTTAGCTCAATACACTTTTCTCAAAGCAATGGAGAAACAAAGGGGCAAGTAATTGGAGTTCTGAGCCCCTGTTCTGCTTCCCATTTCTTGAACTGAAACTCAAGGACATTTCAAAATTGGTCCAGATGTTAAAAAAATTTGTTTTTCAAACCAGCCCTAAATGACTCTGCCTTTTCACAGCTTTCTCAGCTCTAGATGAGCATTTCTTCTGTTCTTTCAAACGTGGGATTAGGAGGCTGTCATTAGGTGGGGCTGGGGGGGAAGACCCTACCCCCACTTAGAGCTTGAGGATGCAGACATGGTAGGGGTGGGCCATGAGGGGAAATATTTCACATCTTATGTGCTTTACTGATGAGAATGATACAAAGAGGTGGTTTTTACTTAGTTATAAACATTCATTCAAATTTTCTCATTACATACACCATGATAAGCCAGGCACTATTAGGTAGTAGATTTAGCAAATGAATAACTCAGACATGGTCCCTACCCTCAGGGTATTTATAATCTAACGTGGGTGAGGTAGGGGTGGGCTTGTTACAAAGGCCAAGCACAGAATGCTACTTGCGAGGGAGGTAGAGACTGTGGGTTTAAGTACGTAATTTGTTCTGTAGCAGATACTTCTTTTTCTTTCCCATTATGATTTATTACAGGATGTTGAATATAGTCCCCTGTACTATACAGTAGGACCTGGTTGTTTATCCTTTCTGTAAATAATAGTTTGCATCTGCTAATCCCAACCTCCTAATCCATCCTTTCTCCACCCCTCTTCCCCTTGGCAAACACAAGTCTGTTCTTTGTTCCTGTTTTGTAGATAAATTCGTGCCGTATTTTAGATTCCACATGTAAGTGATATCATATGGTATTTGTTTTTCTCTTTCTGACTTCACTTAGTATGATCATCTCTAGGTGCATCCATGTTGTTACAAATGCCATTGTTATTCTTTTTACGGCCGTGTAACATTCCATTGATCCATTCCCCTGTCGACAGACATTTAGGTTGCTTCTGTTGTCTTGGCTATTGTGAATAATGCTGCTATGAATGCTGGGGTGCATGCATCTTTTCAAATTAGAGTTTTCATCTTTTCCAGATATATCCCCAGGAGTAGGATTGCAGGATTATATGGTAGCTTTATTTTTAGTTTTTTGAGTAACCTCCATACTGTTCTTCATAATGGCTGCATCAATTTGCATTCCTACCAACAGAGTAGGAGGGTTCCGTTTTCTCCACACCCTCCAGCGTTTGTTATTTGTAACCTTTCATTTTTAATGTTTTTTTAAATTGACATGCAGTTGATTTACAATGTTGTGTTAATTTACTTGCTGTACAGCAATTTGGTGATGATCATTCCGACCTGGGTGAGGTGGTATCTCATTGTAGTTTTAATTTGCATTTTTCTAGTAATTAGCAATGTTGAACATCTTTTCATGTGCCTTTTGGCCATCTGTATGACTTTTTTGGAGAAATGTCTATTTAATTCTTCTCATTTTTTGATTGGGCTGTTTGCTTTTTTGTTACTGAGTTGTATGAACTGTTTGTGTATTTTGGAAATTAAGCCCTTGTCGGTCACATTGTTTGCAAATGTTTTCTCCTGGTTTGTAGGTTGTCTTTTTGTATAACATAGTTTACCCCATTTAATGGACATTAGAAACTCCAATACTTTGACCACCTGATGCGAACAGCTGCCTCATTAGAAAAGACTCTGATGCTGGGAAAGATTGAAGGCAGGAGGAAGGGATGATAGAGGATGAAATGGTTGGATGGCATCACTAACTCAATGGACATGAATATGAGCAAACTCTTGGAGATAGTGAAGGACAGTGAAGCCTGGTGTGCTGCGGTCCATGGGGTCGCCAAGAGTTGGATATGACTTAGTGACTGAACAGCAACAAGATGAAGGCATGTTAGAAACTCAGTGTTGCATGTGGTAAGCACAGAATAAAGGCTGACCAAGGAGGAGAAGGAGCAGAAGGAGATGATGTAGAAGAATATGATGGGTGAATTATATTAGTTTTTTTTTTTTTCCTTCTTTTTCTACAACCTTCTTCTGACACAATGGCCCCTTTGAGTAAGGAGGAAGGAAAGAATCTTTTTTAGTAGGATAGCATGCAGGAGGTATGCCATGAAGAATGTATCTTGACCTTGTGAAAGTTCTGACTGATCAGCCCTAGACTAGACACAAAGCTGGAGATGGGCCTTCTTAGGCTTCCTCCATCTGGGCTGTATTAGCTCTTTCCATGGAAGTTTTCCTCTCTCTACTTATATGTCTTCCTCTTAGTCTTTGCTTTCAAATCTCTGTCTCCTGGGCTCTCCCTTTTCTTGCCCTGTGACTGTTGATTCCTGCCTCCCCTCACAAGGTAGTTTCCAAGGCTCTGGGCATTTGTCCAGGAACAGGCAGGGTATAGAAGCTCCTGTTGGTTGAAGACTGCTTTAACCTCCTGAAATCTCACCTTTCAGGAACACTGGATCCCACTGCCTAAAAACCTGACTTATCCCTGAGTAGAGGCAGTGATAATAAAACTCGGTGAATGATACAAATCACAACAGTAATACTAACCCACTTGCACCAGTTCACTATGCTGATTTTGTACGATCAGCATCTATTCTTATTGGCCAGTGGTAAAGCAGCATCTTTTCTGATTGGTCAGCTCCCATGTTACACTGGTTGTTAGGGCTGAGCTGTATATCCTCTTAATTAATTTTTTGGAGCCTTAAAGCCTAATACTCCAGAGGGTGACTATATTTGGAGATGGGGCTTTAAAGAGGTGATTAAGTTAAAGTGAGGCCACTGGGGTGGGCTCTGTTCCAGTCTACCTGTTGTCCTACTAAGATGAGAAAATCTGGACACACAGAGACACAATAAGGATGTGCCCAGAGGAGAGCCCATGTGAGGACACAGCGAGGAGGTAGCCATCTGCAAGCCAAGGGCAGAGGCCCCAGGAGAAACCAACTTTACTGATGCCTCCAGAGCCATGAGAAAACATATTTCTGTGGTTTAAGCCACCCAGTCTGTGGCACTGTATGACAGCCCTAACGAACTCTCATACCAGTGTGATATATTTTGGACTATTATGTCTGGTAATAGCAAGAATTTTATTGATTAAAGTGCTTACTAAATTCTAGAGGCAACATGGATTACATTCTTTCATCTTGAGATACTGTCCTGGTATTCTTATTCCAATTTTGCAAACAAGGGAACTGAAATTTGGAATAAGAAATGACTTGCCTGAAGTCAAAGTCACAGAGCTAGAAAAAGGCAGGATTGGACTCAGATCTAAATCTTTCGAACACTAGTGCCAGGGTTCTTAACCATTATGCAATACTACCTAGAAATTCTGGTATTCTCTGCCTGTTCTCATTTCCCCAGTGTAAATAATGCCCTTTATTTTCTTTATATGGCTCTCTGTTTCTATCCCTTGGAGCACTAGCTGCACTTTGTAATCATAAATTTAATTCTGTGAGCATTTTTTCCACTTTCCACCTCCTCCTCTAGTTCTAGAATGTAGCAATGTGCTTGTAATCCTGGAAGATGGGGTTGATTTTGGAACAGACTGCAAGGTTTTTCTGCCAGGTAGCAAGGCAGCCAGCCTTTGGCATATGGTGAAATGATCAACCTCAGTGGGCACTGGCAAGCAGCAGGAACTGCTGCTGGGCTCTTTAATTTATACCTTAATATTGCACCCATGTGGCCTCAGGAGTAGAGCGTGTCACTTAACCTTCCCACATGGCGTATGCCAGCATTTGCACTCCTCATGGCCCCTGTCGTGGAGAATGTCGCCTGGCCTTGTTTCTAGGACCTGTTTTTCCATTTTGTAAATGCACCTCAAGGCAGGAAGCTGTGACCCATCTGATGTGCTATTGATGTCTTTGCTTGCTTTTCCTGACTTCTACCCTGTTAACACATCTGGGTGAAGTGGCAGCTGCTTATTTTGGGAATAATGGAGTCTGAAAAACATGGAACCTGGTCTGTTTTACCAGATTGCATCTCCTCAGTGAAAAAGATCCCAGCAGATACTTGTTTAGGGGGTCACACTGGTTAATCACCACTTCAGCCAATGTAATATGATGATGAGAGTTGTTGTTATTTTCCCAAGATATTTCCTCATTAGAGGTGGAAACACTTTGTAAATTTCCTCCCAGCCCCAACTAATAGAAAAATTCTGTATAGTTGCAAAGGGCTGAACTTCTTAAAGATATTATTTTTCTCTGTGTGGATTTTTATTTTTAGTTTCCTTTCTCCATTCCTCATTTTTTTTTTTTTTTTACCATTCTTTCAGAGAGAATGAACAGTATTCTACATTTTTATATTCTAAACCCCACTCTTGCATAATTCTCTTGAATTCTTTGTTGGTCTTTTTTTTTTTTCCAAGTTATGGTTTTAAAAATAATCAAGAACTAATTTGTCTAATGAATATGCAATTACAGCAAGAGTCTTTTGAAGTTTTTGAGAACCTTCAGTCAGCATCTTTCTGGGATGTGGTGATGAATGTAGCATCCGTCACTTGGAAGCGCCCCTCACTTGGCACATGTAGGTACTGGTTTTGCACATTTCAAAGCTGGGCACAATGCAATCCTTTACTGTTTATTTATTATGTATACTTAGTAAGTGTGGTTGCTTTCTACCTAGCCTAGCTACTGGGGGTACTTCTGGGGTTGAAATGAAAAAACAAGTATTCTTGCCTGGGAAATCCCATGGACAGAGGAGCCTGGCAAGCTGCAGTACCTGGGATTGCAAAGGAGTCAGACACAATTTAGCAACTAAACAACAAATAGCAGTGATAATGGAATGTGTGAGAGAGAAAGGGGTGCAGTTTGCTTCTGCACTGCTCAGGGTCAGGCTAGAACCTACTATTACCTGTCATTTGTAGTGTGTTTATCTCATGCAAGACATTTTACATATGTCTTAGTTTTCACTGAATCATAATACAGAGAACAAGGGATTATTATTGCTCTCTTATATAAGTGAGGAAAATAAGGCATGGAACGGTTGAGAAAATTTCCAAAGATCACACAGGTAGTCAGTGGCAGAGCCTGTGTCCTCAAACATTTATCACCAAGCATGTTTTCTGTCCTTGGCACTATGCTATGCCCTTTGGTAAGTCTAGAAATGAACTTAACCTAGATCCTGCTCTCAGAGTGTTCATCTTCTGGTAGAAGAGTGAGGACAAGTAACTGTGATATGTAGCTAAGAAAGCTCAGGAAACAGACAAGATCGACGGTCATGTCATAGAAGTAGAAGCAAAGGAAAGGGAGAGAAATTATATTTCAGTAGAGATAAGATTTATTTTCTGAGGGGGACAGATGCTCAGAAGTTTTTGCTCACAGCTCCCTGCTTCCTACCTACTGTGTACATTGTGTTTTTGAAAGTGGCCCCTGGATAGAATTTTTTAGTAATTGTTTTTGACCCGGGAAACCAGCTTCCTCCTGTGTTCCTTTTTTCCCAGTACCTGAATGAAGAAGCCAGCTGGGCTTTCTCCACTGCTGAAGCAGACAAAAACATCCCAACCCCAACTGTGGGATTCATTAGCCTCTGCTGTCAAATTGCTGTGATCACCAGCATGTGGAAGGCACAGTGCCTTCCCAGACCTAGTGGGGTGCAGACTGTCAGAGGCTCCCCCCCGCCCCGCCCCGCCCTGCACAAAAGCACACAGGGCCTGCTGTTGAGTGCTGGGACGTGACAGCTCATGATCTGTTGCTTTTGTGTGGGTTTGCTTTTGTTTGCTTAGTCAAGTAGAACAAAGTGATTTCTTCCATACTCAGTCTACGTTATATACATCCCCCACCCCTGCTCTGGTCCCTGTGAGTATCAATGCTCTGGTTACAGGTAGTAGAAATGCTCCAACTAGCTTAACCAAACAAAGGAGAATTTATTGTATGAATCTCAGGGACTAGATCCAAGGACTAGAAAAATCTTCTGGCACCAAGGCAGTTGCCCTCTTGGTAATGCTCTCTCTTCTTGTGCTTCTGGTTGCTTCTTCATATTTGTTTGTTTTTTTCTCTGTCCTAACCAGTTGCCTCTTCTCTTGTATTCATGCCAGGATGAGGCATTTCACAACTTTCAAATGTCTGTCTTTGCAGTTTGAGCTGCACAAGAAGCTCCAACTGTGCCCGGATTCTACTGCTGCGAGAGACAAGCTGAATTAATCTAGACTGGATCCAATCAGCTGTGGTGGTGGGGAGTCATGTAATGTGGATGTGACTTTAGGCTCCAATCCTGACCCCAGCCTCAGAAGGGGGAGGGGGATGCATTTTTCAGAAAAAGGAGGAATCAAGGGACAGGCCATCCCATAGTAATTGCATCTGTACCCAGACTTCTCAGGTGGTTTAATGGTAAAGAGTCTGCCTGCCGGTGCAGAAGGCATGGGTTTGATCGCTGGGTTGGGAAGATCACCTGGAGTAGGAAATGGCAATCCACTCCAGTATTCTTGCCTGGAAAATTCCATGGACAGAGGAGGCTGGTGGGCTACAGTCCACTGGGGCACAAAAGAGTCTGCCTGGACGTAGTGTTTGAGCACACACGCATGTACAACTTGACATAATTTTATATTTTCTTAGGAATCCATGCAGCAGGCTAACGATCCATAACATGTCAGTATCTGCTGAAGTTCATTTCTTTTTTCTTTTTGGAATAAGTGGGCTCTACTCGGGCTGTGTAAATACTAGAATTGATGAAGCTATCCACAGAATTCTGGCAAAACCTTGCTACCAGGGAAGAAAGAAGATTGGGTTATTTTGAATTAATTAGGTCAGTTAATGATACTCAAGTCTACCAGTAACTGGGAACCTAAAATTACCTTTGTACCACATGCCTCTCCTGAGGGAGTTCTCTTTGGTGTCCCAGGGTGAAAGTGATCTTTCTCTCTGGAATTTCCAAAGAAGTGCTTTACGCTTTTAGTTTATCGTACTTTCTTATACTTGCTTGTGTGCTCTTGTCTCTGGATGGACTGCTATTTGATGAAGATAGTATCTGTCTTATTTTACTGTCTCTCACTGATGATAGTGCCTTGTACCTAGTGGATTTCTAAGTTGTATGTGCTAAATATGTGAATGAGTGATGTTTCATCTTCTCAAATACTACTTAATGTCAAAATGTTTCAGTTGCCTCAGATATGTTTTCTCAAAATTGCTTTGACTTCGGATCCTGATAAGGCCTATGTATTTTAATTTGATGGACAGGTCTCTTAAGTCTCTTTTGACCTACCAGTTTTCTCTTGATTGTTGCCTTTGCAATTCTGGTCTGGTTATTTTTTGGTACTGTTTCCCACAGTCAGAATTTTGCTGATTCCTGCAGTGTCATTAAAAGCACTTTTCTTTCTTTTCTATTCCCTGCAAATCGGTAATCAGATTTAAAGGCTTAATAAGTTTAAGGTTTGGTGTTTTCAAGATCACCCCATAAATGATGATGTTTATTTTTATTAGGGGGCATGTGATGTCACGTTACTCTTTTTGTAATGGTGGTAGCCACTGCTGCCTATTGCCTAGAAGCATTATTTAATGAGGGAAGGCAGAATTGGTAATACTCTAATTTGAGGATTCCTTCTTCACTTATTAGTTGGGGTATCTCCTAATAAATAATTTGATTGCTTAGGAAAAACAGTTTAAATGTTTGATTCTTTTTTTTTTGCCAGTTTCAAAATAAGTTGTTTCCTTGACTTCTGTATCAGTTAACTTAATCTGCTGTAACAAAATGCTGTACATTGGCTGGCTTAAACAACAGAAATTTATTTCCTCACAGTTCTGGAGGCTTGAAGTCCAAGATCAAGGTCTGACAGGGTTCAGATTCTTGTGAGAGTCTCCCCTTGGGTTGCAGATGGCACCTTCTGGTTGTATGCTCACATGACTGTTCTTGGATGCCTGGCATAGAGATAGATTGAGCTCTCTTCTTATAAAGGATGTCAGTCCTGCCAGATCAGGGCCCCACCTTTATGACCTCTTTTTATCTCCTAAAGACCCCATCTCCAAATGCGGTAACACTGGGGCTTCAACAGAAGAATTTTGGAAGGACAGAAGCAGTCCATAACAACATCCTCCAAAAGTGACCAGTGTGCTGTTTTCTTTTCTGTTCCTTTAATGTTATCATGAACTGTTTGCTTAAGCAGATTTTATGTGGTTCAATCCATTGCAGTTATTACTTTTAGTCCTAATTCTTCCTGCCTTCTAGGAAATCTTAATTGGGATAAATTTAGATGGGAATAAGTTTTCATGTATCCATTTTTGCATTTATCTGTGATTGCTATCTAACATTGGAGTAAAGTGAAAGTGAAGTTGCTCAGTCGTATCCGACTCTTTGTGACCCCATGGGTAGTAGCCTGCACCAGGCTCCTCTGTGCATGGGATTTTCTAGGCAAGAGTACTGGAGTGGGTTGCCATTTCCGTCTCCAGGGAATCTTCCTGACCCAGGGATCGAACCCAGGTCTCCCGCATTGTGGACAGACGCTTTACCATCCAAGCCACCAGGGAAGTTCCTTGGTGTAGGAAATGGCAACCCACTCCAGTATTCTTGTCTGGAAACTTCAATGGACAGAGGAGCCCAGTGGGCTATAGACCATGGGGTTGAAAAGAGTCAGAAACGACACAGCACATATGTACACATTCTTCTTCATATGTGTAGTACTTCATTGTGTGGACCTGCCATATTCATTCATCCAGTCAAGGGTTCAACAGACTTTTTCTATAAAGATACAATAGAAACATGTTTGTGCCTTCTCACTCCCACTCCTCTTCCTCCTCCTTGCAACTATTTAAAAGCGTAAAACCACAGTTAACTTGAAGGCTGTGTGAAAACAGGCCTGCCGATTTGGTCTGAGGGCTGTAGTTTGTGACTCTTGAGCTAGTTCTTAATTGATAGTTTTTTGGTTTGTCTACAGACTTTTACTGTACTAAATCATGGTGAAACTCATAGCCTTTTGTATACATCTTCTGCTACTTTTGCCATTGAATGGAGCTCTCGAAATGCTGAGCCAAAAGGTAAACACTGATGAATTTTGCTAGATACTGCCAATTTCTTTTCCATGGGTTCATTCCATTTTGTTCTTTGGTACCAGTATTGTATGAGAATGCTTATTTCTTCCAGCCTTGCTCAAAGAGGTTGAACTGTCAGATTTTTGTCACTTGGCATTGAGTGGTAAGTATAGTTTTAATTTGCATTTCTTTTGTTATGAGAAAGATTAAGCTTCTTTTTGTAGGGGTTAAGAGTCACTTTTTTGGTGAACCGATTTTATATTTTTTGTCTGCTGCTGCTGCTAAGTTGCTTCAGTCGTGTCCAACTCTGTGTGACCCCATAGATGGCAGCCCATCAGGCTCCCCCGTCCCTGGGATTCTCCAGGCAAGAACACTGGAGTGGGTTGCCATTTCCTTCTCCAGTGCATGAAAGTGAAAAGTGAAAGTGAAGTCACTCAGTTGTGTCCGACTCTTAGCGACCCCATGGACTGCAGCCTGCCAGGCTCCTCCGTCCATGGGATTTTCCAGGCAAAAGTACGGGAGTGGGGTGCCATACCCTTGCAAAACGTGGCAACTGCTTTTCTCTGGTTTGTCATTTTTTGTTTTTAGTTATGAAGTTTTATATTTTTAAGTATAAAAATATTTATATTTTAAATTAGTTTGGGGTTAAATTTACCAAATTTTCCCTTTATTGTAACTAGATTTGGAGTCATAGAAAAGTGTTTTCTAAGTTTAGAGGAATTCATCCATGTTTTCTTTCATTACTTATATTCATTATTCTTATATATAAGTCTCTGACCCACTGAGAATTTATATTGGTGTGTGGAGTGAGGAATTGGTCTAATTTTGTCTTTTTCCATATGACTCACCAGTTATTCCCATACAACTTATTAAGACATCCATCCTTTGCCTACTCATTTGAGATGCTGAATTTGAATTAATGAAAAAGTTCAATTATATAAATTCAATTATTAAATGTTAAATTTCCATATGTTACTAGGTCTAGTTCTGGGTTTTTTATTTGTTCCATTTGTCTTTTTGTCTATTCATGCACCAATAAAAGGTTTAAAAATGTTTTTGTATCAAACTCACCCCTCCTACTTCTTACAATTCTCCCTTTTTCATAGTTTTCCCAAATGAACTTTACAATCAACTTTATCTCCAAGAAAGTAAAAACCTGATGGCGTTTTATTTGAGCTCATTAAGCTAAAAATTAACTTTGGGAGGATTGACAACTTTATCAGGTTGGCTCTTCCTAGCTAAGAATATGGAAAGTCTTTCTATTTGTTCAACTTTATTTTTGTGTTTTTCCAAAACATTCTCTAGTTTTCATCATGAGAATTTTGAAGTGTTATTATTACTATGTTAATAAGTGTCATTTTTGATCTTCAGTCAGTTCAGTCACTCAGTCGTGTCTGACTCTTTGCAACCCCATGGACTGCAGCACACCAGGCTTCCCTGTCTATCACCATCTCCCTGAGCTTGCTCAAACTTATGTCCACTGAATCAGTGGTGCCATTCAACCATCTCATCTTCTGTCGTCCCCTTCTCCTCTTGCCTTCAATCTCTCCCAGCATCAGGGTCTTTTCAAATGAGTCAATTCTTCGAATCAGGTGGCCAAAGTATTAGAGCTTCAGCTTCAGCATCAGTGTTTCCAATGAATATTCAGGATTGATCTCCTTTAGAATGGACTGGTTGGATCTCCTTGCAGTCCAAGGGATTCTCAAGAGTCTTCTCCAACACCATAGTTTAAAAGCATCAATTCTTTGACACTCAGCTTTCTTTATGGTCCAACTCTCATATCCATACATGACTACTGGAAAAACCATGGCTTTGATTAGACATACCTTTGTTGGTAAAGTAATGTCTCTGCTTTTTAATATGCCATCTAGGTTTGTCATAGCTTTTCTTCCAAGGAACAAGTGTCTTTTAATTTCATGGCTGTAGTCACCATCCGCAGTGATTTTGGAGCCCAAGAAGATAAAGTCTCTCACTATTTCTATTGTTTCCCCATCTATTTGCCATGAAGTTATGGGACCGGATGGCATGATCTTAGTTTTCTGAATGTCGAAATTTAAGCCAACTTTTTAATTTGGTACTATGGAATAAAATTTTGACCTCATCTCATGGAGGAAGGGGCTTCCCATGTGGCACAGTGGTAAAGAATCCTGCCAGTACAAGA
The DNA here is from genome assembly GCF_027580195.1 of Bos mutus. Taxonomy (NCBI): domain Eukaryota; kingdom Metazoa; phylum Chordata; class Mammalia; order Artiodactyla; family Bovidae; genus Bos; species Bos mutus. The sequence goes on along the minus strand of NC_091623.1, from coordinate 96,591,610 downwards.
GATGCAAGAGACATGGATTTGATCCCTGGATTGAGAGGATCCCCTGGAGTAGAAAATGACAACACTCAAGTATTCTTACCTGAATAATCCCAAGGACAGAGGAGCTTGGTGGGCTACAGTCTGTGGGGTTGCAAAGAGTTGGACATGCCTGAGAATGTATGCACACATGGAGTAAACTCATAACGTGTGTATTAAATGATGGAATGAAACCTGAAGGTATCAGAACAGCAAGCTGGTTCAGGATGGAAGATAAAGCATTGCTGGAGCTATCCTCAGAAATAGTGGGGTGTAGCCTATGGAGTCCTGTATTGGGTGCCTACCACACTGGGTGGGTGGAGATCTACTGAGCATGTGGCTGATTTAAATATATGTCTCTTTCCAAGTCTGTCTGGTGGACTTCAGAATCTCTGCACATTGCCTTCTTAAACTTAAATATTTCTCTCCTCTAAAGACTTGCTTCCGACATTGTGTGAGCTTTTCTCTGCTGTGTTTACCCCAGACCTCTATCTTCCTTATCTCTCACAGTATCAGTATGAGTGCTTGGTGTCCCAAACTAAAGAAATGACCCTGGTGAAGGATGCTTAATCTTGGGGTTCACAACTGTGTGGAGTACATATTCCAGAAAAGTTTTAGAATTCAAATAAAATTGGATATCAGTGTGAAAATTTTTATGACCCAAAGCTGGAAGAAAAATTCTGCATATCAGTGGAAAGATCAAGATTCCTTTAAAGTTATGGAAATGATGGCTTTGGGTGATATTTTCCTTCCCTTTGTTTGTTTGTTTTTTAAAATCTTTTATTGCCCAGAGCATTTCTGTTTTGAGACGAGGTAAAAGTCAATTGGATTTTTACTTGTCCTTAATTTTTGGTGCCTTGAATGAATGAAATCAAGACTGGCTTTCTTGAGCAGCCTTTTTTTTCTTCTTCCACGTTTTCTATTATATGAGAAATGTGAGAGAGAAGTAGCATTTTAATAAGAAATAAGCTCTCCTTTGAAGTAACTGTTCCTCCTGCCCCAACACAGGCTCTATGGGGAATTCTGAGCATTAGCTTCAAAAAAGCCATTCCTGATTCCCATTGGATAGTAGAAACCAATACAATATTATAAAGCAATTATCCTCCAATTAGAAATAAAATTTAAAAAGCCATTCCTTATGCCAAAGCTGCTCTTAGATTGGACTTGTTGAGACCTTTTTTTGTGAACTCCAGTATTAATAATGGGAGATGTTGATTCTGGAAATGGTGGAAGGATGATGTAATAGCCTAAAACCATGGCTTAGATTTATCCAAAATTTCTAAAGTGTGAGCATTCCCAGTCTTTCCTCCTTCCTTTTGTTTTTAGATGATGATGATTTTACCCTTTCAGTATTTACCCCTTTTGTGTCATTCCAGACTGGCTTTTTGAATTTTGATAATACAATATTGAAGGAAATTAGGGATTGCAAAAAGTTGGACACGACTTAGCGACTAAACAACAATGATAAATGAAGGAAAGAAGGGTGAGTAGGGCCTGTTACAAGGTTGGATGACAAATATTTTGAAGAGTTTGATGAGTGAGCCATGGCAGAAGTTGTATAAAAAGGAAGTGGAGGGAAAAAAAGTGAAAATTTAAAAGAAGTTATTCCTGAGCTCATTGTATCTCACTCATGGTATTTGAGAATGCAAGTGAAAAATTTGAATTATTTAAAAATTATTGTTTTGATTCAGGGCTATAGTTCTTTGATTGCAATCATATTCTAAGACTAATCCTCAGAGGTGGTGCCATCATAAGGTTTAAACTTGTGTTTCTTATTATATTAACTTGATTTCTGATTTCAGGTATAACATTTCTAGTATGGAGAAGAGGCTACACCTCACACATCAAATCTGATCAAGTGGTATAGTTTCTGGAGCTCTGTGTTGAGAAGGATTAAGAAACTGAGTGTGGGCTTTAGTGGTAAAGAACACTTGGGTTGATTAGTAATGTCTGCATGGGTGTGAGATACTGGTGAATGATTCACAAACCATAGACTCTGCCACAAACTTTGGAAAACATTCTTCTTGACTTTTCTTGTGGTATAAAACTAACGTGAGAAAGAAGAACCGCAGAACTCTTGTTTGCAACTGCTTTATGTTGTTAATGTGGGAGACCCGGGTTTGATCCCTGGGTCGGGAAGATCCCCTGGAAAAGGAAATGGCAACCCACTCCAGTGCCCTTGCCTGGAAAATCCCGTGGCCTGAGGATCCTGGTAGGCTACAGGCAGTGGGGTCGCAAAGAGTCGGACACGACAGAGCGACTTCACTTACCTTTTCCTTTTGTTGTTAAAACTGAGTGGTAGAATAATATTAAGTTTAAATAGAACAAAATGGAGTGAGTTAATTCACACAGCAAAGGGGTTTCCCTTTAGCTTTATTGAGATATGATTGATGTCTAACATCATGTAAGTTTAAGGAGCTTTATGTATTGATTTAATACACTTACATATTGCAATCTGATTACAGTCATAGCATTAGCTAATGACTGCGTAACACTTCATAATTACCATTTTTTTTTTTGCGTGAGAATGTTTAAGATCTACTCTCTTAGCATCCTTCAAGTATAGAATACAGTATTATTATTTTCTCTACGCTCTACATTAGATCTCCAGGACACATTCTTCTCATAGTAGAAAGTTTGTATCCTTTGATAAACATCTCCTTATTTCCATGTCCCCCAGCCCATGGAAACCACCATTCGAATCTCTCTTTCTATGTTTAGTTTTTTTTTTTTTTTGATCCCTTACATAAGAGATTGTTGTTGTTGTTGTTTAGTTGCTAAGTTGCAACTCCATGAACTGTAGCCTGCCAGGCTCCTCTGTCCATGGGAATTCCCAGGTAAGAATAATGGAGTGTGTTGGCATTTTCTTCTCCAAGGGATCTTCCCAACCAGGGATTGAACCCATGTGTCCTGCACTGCAGACAAATTCTTTATCACTGAGCCACTTGGGAAGCCTGTTATGTAAGGGACATCCTATATATAGCATTTGTTTTTCTCCATCTAATGTATTTCACTAACATAGCAAAGATTTTAGTGGAAGGAATCTAATCTGTGACTGGATTCTGCAAAACAGAATTGACCTTGGTTTCACTACTCTGTTGGACCTATAAGTTCCACTGGAGATCAACACAGACTGAGTTCAAAAAGTCAGGCACTTTGTTGTATGAATTCTTTATACTAAGTACATCAACTACCTGGAATCCCTACAGCAATAGTTCTTAACCCCTTACCTTAAGTCAGCCCATCATTTTATTAAAGAGTTTGGCTCTTTGTAGAAGCAACATTTCTGAGAAGAACATTTCTATAGTTACAGGAATTTGGTTTATTAATAATAGTTTCCACTTCTGGGCTAAACGCTTTACATATACTAACTTATCAAATATCTAAAAATCTTTAGACATTAATATCATTATCCCCATATTTTTGCTGAGATTACTGATGCTGAAAGAGATTATGTAACCAACTCAGGTACAAATTTAATATGTGAAGATCTCTGCTGTATATTACAGAACTTGAGCTGATAATCATACACCGTACTGCTAATTTGTTTACTTATTTGCCTATTTAGTATCTGTGGTACATTTTAAAACCTTGAGAAAGTTATAGTTGTTTTCTAGACCAAGCCCATGAGATCAGGGCACACTGTGCATTTATTACAAAGTGCTGAGCCCAACTCCATGGAATTTGTGGAGCTGAGGGAAATAGACAGAAGTTGGGAGTCAAGAGATAATGGAACACTGTACGAATCTGCTTAAGTGGAGCGTTAAAAAAGAGGTTAAGAGAACAGAGTGGAACTCTTGGTTTCTCTAATTTGTTTTTTAGTTCAACCAGTATTTCCTGAGTCCTGCCATATGCCATGTAGTGTGATAGAAACCAGGGCTACAAATCAGCAAGCACAGAATCAATCCCTGTTTTCATGGAACTTATGGGCTTCCCTGGTGGCTCAGAGGTTAAAGCATCTGCCTGCGACGTGGGAGACCCGGGTTCGATCCCTGGGTCAGGAAAATCCCCTGGAGAAGGAAATGGCAACCCACTCTAGTACTCTTGCCTGGAGAATCCCATGGAGGGAGGAGCCTGGTAGGCTATAGTCCATGAGGTTGTAAAGAGTCGGACACGACTGAGCTACTTCACTTTCACTTTCATAGGCTGCTAGAGATAGAATGTTTTTGTCCCCACCCAAATTCATATGTTGAAACCTAAACCCCAGTATAATGGTATTAGGAGGTATGGTCTTTGGGAGGTGATTAGATAGATCATGGAGTGGAACCTGCACAAATGGAGCTAGTGCTCTTACAAGAGAGATTCTAGAGAGCATTCTTGCCTCTTAGATTTAGATTGAAGTCTAAACTTCTATTTGCAGATAAAAATATTGAAACCAATAAACTGTGTAAAATTGGGAAGGCTAATTTGCACCTTAGAGTCACCTTATCTATCATATGGATAAGTCATACTTGCTGTATTGAAATATATTTGTGAAGAATTTATTCACTTCATATGCTTAGCCTGTGTGCATGCAAAGTCACTTCAATTGTGTCTGACTTTGTGACACCATGGTCTGTAACCCACCAGGCTCCACAGTCTATGGGATTCTCCAGGCAAAAATACTGGAGTGGTTTCCATGCTCTCCTCCACGGGATCTTCCTGATCCAGGGATTGAATCTGCATCTCCTATGTCTCCCTTCATTGGCAGGAGGGTTCTTTACAACTAGTGTTGTGTAAGAAGCTTCCATGCTCAGCCCAGTGCCTAACAAATAATTGCTCAAAACAAAGATCATGGAATCTAGTCCCATCACTTCATGGCAAATAGATGGAGAAACAGTGGCAGACTTTATTTTTTGGGGCTCCAAAATCAGTGCAGATGGTGACTGCAGCCATGAAATTAAAAGACGCTTACTCCTTGGGAGGAAAGTTATGATCAACCTAGACAGCGTATTAAAAAGCAGAGACATGACTTTGCCAACAAAGGTCCGTCTAGTCAAGGCTATGGTTTTTCCAGTGGTCATGTATGGATGTGAGAGTTGGACTGTGAAGAAAGCTGAGCACTGAAGAATTGATGCTTTTGAACTGTAGTGTTGGAGAAGACTCTTGAGAGTCCCTTGGACTGCAAGGAGATCCAACCAGTCCATCCTAAAGGAGATCAGTCTTGAATATTCATTGGAAGGACTGATGTTGAAGCTGCAACTCCAATACTTTGGCCACCTGATACGAAGAACTGACTCATTTGAAAAGACCCTGATGTTGGGAAAGATTGAAGGCAGGAGGAGAAGGGGATGACAGAGAATGAGATGGTTAGATGGCATCACCGACTCAATGGACGTGAGTTTGAGTAGGCTCTGGGAGTTGGTGATGAACAGGGAGGCCTGGCGTGCTGCAGTCCATGGGGTTACAAAGAGTCGGACACAAATGAGTGACTGAAGTGAACTGAACTGAAGTTGTTGCTATGGAGATGCATAATAATCCTTTTTCACATTTGAGTCAATGAGGATAGACTCTATGGCCCCATGTCTACAGGTTATATACTAGCCAAGTGGGAACAAATAAATAGCTATACTTTCTTTTTCTACCCAGGTTTATTTTGATTCTTGGGGTTTTGTCAGGGCCTGTAAGTGTACCCTAGACTTCCTGGATATCCTTCTTTTTTTGCAACCTTAATGCTCCATTTAATATAATCATTGAGATTAATCGTAAAGATGATTCCATCTGGTCAATAGATTGTAAGGAAACACCAGCTGAGTAGTTACTGAAGCCAAAAATCTTTCCTCTGGCTGTGGCCTCCCTTTCTTTTGTTGAAGGAGTTCACACACGTTATAACCAGTAGGTGGGGATTGTTTTGGCAATACCTATTCATTGACTCTGTCACTGGGGAACACTGAATCAACTCTGATATTTCTTGAGTGTACAGATCAATAGCCTAGTTCTTCTTTCTCGAAAGCCTAATAAGACTTTAGGACTACCAGCAGCATTTCATGAGCTAGGTTGACACTCCCAAAATGAATTGGATAATTGAAAGCCAGAACTTAGTTTTGAGCATTAAGCCTGAAGTATTGTTTTTTCTTTCCTCTTTGTCTCTATCTCAATTCACTGGGTGATTTCTAGAATTGTGCCTTCCTTTGAGATGTTCCTCAAGGCCATTCCAACTCACTGGCCGGAGTTAGAGGCTAAGTTTATCTATAATTAGCATACTTGTATATGCTAATACAATTAGCATACTGTGTACTCACATTTGAGTACAAGGTATGGTGCTAGGGGATTTATAGGGTAATATCTTCACAGAATACATGAAAATCTAGGATCAGACAGATGAAATAACTTGTTCAAGTCACTAGTTAGTAGGTGGTGGAGATAGTTTGAACCTGGCTTTCCTCACTCCAAAACCACTTTACTGGAGAAGCAGTTAGTCCATGGTCAAAAGCACAAACTGCAGGGTCAGGTGCCCGTGTCCAATTGATGGCTTTAACACTTACTGACTATGAAATCCCGGCAGACTACTTAACTTCATTGTGCCTTAGTTTTCTCACCTGTATAATGGGAATCATATTAGTACCTATGTCAAAGGCTGGTTATAAGGATTAAATGGGTAAATATATATGAAATACCCAGGATAATGTCTGGCATAAAGTAAGTGCTGTATGTGTTTGTTAAATAAATAAATATCATGTTAAATAAATAAATAAATAAATAGCATTAGATAAATGTGTCTGAATTGCCATATTTCTACTTTGCAATCAATGTCATGTGGGTTTCATAGTGGATGTAAAAGTACTTTTGAGCCAGTTGCTTTTTCTTGATCATTGAACCAGAATATGACAGGTTCGAATTTGAATAGAGAAATTAAAAACTGTAAAGCCAGTGCATTTCTTATTATATATCAGGTACAGAATGGTATACTTTTGGGAGTTACAGAGAAAGAAAAACTCACTAAAAGTATTAACACTAAGGTTAATATTCACACAAGCTTCTTAGACTTTTCAGGGATTACCCATGAGTGATTAGGGATTTTCTTTGCATATTGAGACTTAAAAATCAAATATGATTTCAAATAAAAGTCCAGGGACAATGCACATATATCTGTATTCACTAGAGATTTCTCATTTCCTTTTGTGTCTCTTGCCATTAACAAAAGCTTCTCTTTTCTTAATCATTTTAATTCCCTTATCTTTTGTTGTTACAATAAGATATTTTAAATATTTTAAATTGGTCACATATAAGCCATTTTTAAATGGCTGCATCACTTCTGAAACAGTATGCTATAAATAAGCACAAAAACCAGAATAAATTTCATTAGCAAGTAAACATAATGTGTATCACAGAACACTTCACATAAATTCCCTTCTGTACTTGTCAAGCAAGAACTCTAGAAATGCTTGTCTCTGCAAGCTGCACCAAGACTCATAAATTGCTTCACAGGATGAGGCAATATTCAGTAAACACAGACAATTAATAACCACGTTCCCAAGAGAGTGAAATGGAGCTCCCATACACTTTCAAAGAGTTAAGGAAAAGTGCTTGTCCTTATACTGTCCTTGAAAGCTCCACCACTGACCACCGTGAAGAGGTGCAATGGGCTCAGTTTGATTGGGGAAAAGAGATATATAAGCTCCAAATTCATCATTTCAAGTGTGTGTGTGTGAGTGGTGTATTTTCCCTTCTTGGGATAGACGTTTCATTTTTCTGGAAATAACACCTCTATTTTCCTTTGATGAACCCAGTCTTCCCCACTTGTAGTCCATAAGGTTTGGGTGGAGTTGGTTCACTCCATCTAACTCAAACCTGGACAGTCAGCAAATTCTGTACCCTTGCCCACAATACATGGTCCAGAGCTGGACAGATGATCTAAGACAGGCCAATAAAACTCAATTCTGGGCCTTCTCTTGGAACTATTAGGGGAGAAAACTCCCTGTTTATTCTCCAACTGCTTGAAATTGAGGCAGCTCAAAGAGGAAAAAATGCCTGGAAATGAAGGAATCATCTGTAAAGATATCACCGAGCATCTTAATCTGGTCCTGTCAGAAGACTCTGTCTCCAAACTTTTCATTAATGAATTGAGCTTCCCTGGCAGTGCAATGGTAAAGAATCTGCCTTCCAATGTAGGAGATGTGAGAGACATGGGTTTAATCCCTGGATCAGGAAGATCCCCTGGAGTAGGAAACGGCAAACCACTTCAGTATTCTTGCCTGGAAAATTCCATGTACAGAGAAACCAGGTTGCCTACAGTCCACAGTGTCACCAAGAGTTGGACATGACTGAACACACACTCACAGGAATAGTAGTACATTCCTCATTTAAAGCTATTAATTTGGTATTTTTGTCATTTATTAAGCCCGTTTGAATTGGTTTCTATCACTTGCAATGAAAGAGTACTCATTGATAAGACTATGATATAAAAAGGACCATCATAGTCATATGAAGAAAAGGTCTTGGGCATCCTGGAGGAAGAGACTAAGGAGTGATGTTTGAATTGAGCTTTGAAGAATATGTAATATTGCAAAAGGGGAGGATGTAGGAGAAACCATTTCAGAGAAAAAGAGTAACACGAGCCAGAGAAAGGACATCTCAAGGAATGTGAGAAGTTATTGTGGTGAGGAGTGATGAGAGATGGGCTGGAGCTCGACTGCCTAGTGAGTTATACACTGTGCTGAGACCTTGGACCATGGGACTCATAGGAGGAATGAGGTGTTAGGTGGGGATTACTGATTGTTGTGGCAGGACTGGGGGTGTGCACTGGTGTGTGGAGACCTGTAGGCAGGAAAGATGATTTGGAGACTATGACAACAGCTCAGGAAAGAAAGAAAATAGTCCCAGCTAAAGTCAGTAAATACATGGCATAATGCTGTCCTTTCCAAATCCCCTGTGTAAGGCAGACATTGCTAATTGGCCACCTCCCCCTTCCCAATTTAGTGTTCTCAGCACAATGTCGCAGACAGTCATTCCCAATAATTTATTGATACTGCCATTCAGTTAGAAACCTACATGCTATTCCAGACCATCTGGCAGGCGTAGTTGATATGGATGCTGTAATGAGATTGGAATTCTCTTGGGTTGACTCTTGCTTTAGGTTCTTTGGGTTGTATCATAGAACTAGAACTAGAATTCTTCTTCCTTGGCTTGTAAAAGTAAATGGAGGAGTGTTTGTCCAGGAGGAAAAATATTTGGAGTGAATTCTAGCCTTTAAGGGAGGCTGCAACTGCAACTTTTCTTCTCTCAATGCAGACAACAGTTCTGGCCTAGCAACCAAAACAAAGTTGATGGTCTCCATGGGGGCCACTGTCTGTCTCCAGCTAGTCTTAATGGGATGTGAAGCGTGTGCATTTCCTTGAGGTCACAGCTTTAAATCTGACCTGTGGCCAAAAGAACCACTGTCTGACAGCTCCCTGGCAGGCACTGTGAAATGAGTTATGGGTCTCTGCACCATTTCTAGTAGCGTGAGTCCACTTGAGCAAAGCCGTTCTGGAGTTACTGTCGGAGAGGGAGTGCTAAACTGAAAGGCCAAGGAATAAATGGAGACAGAGCTGCTCCATCCACTCGTCAAAGAGATTTTCTCACAGCTACCTCCAGGCCCATTGGGTTAAAGGCCACAGTGAGAGTATTCACTGGAGAAAGGACCATGCCAGGCAGTGGAGGGGGGCTCTTCTTTCTTTGGCTCAAAGACATACGTTCACAAAGCAGAAACCTGAATGGTTTTGTAGTTAAGAGAAATGGCCTGCCCATCAGGTCGCAGAGAGGATCTGATCTATCAGGTAAGGATCTTTATACTCACACTCTTTACATTCTAATGACAGAAGAGAAATTGCTCATTTTGACAGAATTAGAGGCCACATAAGAAGGAATCTGGATCTTAGGTGCAAAGGTTTGAACTTTTGGGAGGCTTCCTTCATTCTGCTTCTTAGGATAGGCTCGTTGTTGCTGGTCATGTGGACAGGAGAATACACAATTATTTTGAAGAATCCAGTATTTTTCAATAAAGAACAGTGGATCCAAAGCAGAGGAATGGTTGGGGATTTCAAAAAGCCAACAGTATCTGTGTTTTCAGAAATTCAAAGGAAACCTCTGTGTAATATATATAAAAAGAATTACCATTTATCAAGCAAGAGCAGCAGACTAGCACTCTCTATGTATGACCTCATTTACTGCATTCCTTAGCTGTGAGAAGTACTTACCACTATTTCCTTAATTTTACAAATGAAGTAACTGAGAGTTTAAAGAAATAACATAACTAGGCTACCCTCTTGAAGTGATGAAGGCTGGATTTAATCAAACATCTCTCTGCTGTTTCACTCTACTTTATAATCTTGGGATAGAAAATAGCTGGAGTTGGAACAGATATACCTAACCAGGATGAAATGGAATGATATAAGTACCTAAAAAGACTGGGTACTAGGCACTCTGCTGAGCACATTACAGGCATTCCCTTAATGAATTCTCCGAATAAGAGTATGCATTGCTATTACTATTATTTACCCCTTCTACTTGGAGAAGGCAATGGCAACCCATTCCAGTGTTCTTGCCTGGAGAATCCCAGGGACAGGGGAGCCTGGTGGGCTGCCGTCTTTGGGGTCGCATAGAGTTGGACACGACTGAAGTGACTTAGCAGCAGCAGCAGCAACCTCTTCTACAGATGAGGAAATTTAGAGACTCTAGTAACTTTCCAAGGCCTCTCAGATAATAAGTGATGGAGCTGGGGTTAGAATTCCCATCCACTTTACTCCAAAGTGTATATTCTGTTTTTTTTTTAATTGAAGTTTAATTGATTTACAAATTGTGTTAGTTTTTGGTATAAAGCAAGTGATTCGATTTTATGTACACACACACACACACACACACATTGGTTTTTAAATTTTTTCTTTCCACTATGGTTTATCATAGGATATCGAATATAGTTTCCTGCACTATATAAGGACCTTGTTGTTTATCCATTCTATATATAATAACTTACATCTGCTAACTCCAACCTCTCAACCTATGGCTCCCCCAACACCCTCCCTTTTGGCAAGGTCAAATCTGTTTTCTGTCTCCATGAGTCTGTTTCAATTTCTATAATTAGCTTCATTTTTGTCATATTTTAGATTCCATATATCAGTTCAGTTCAGTCGCTCAGTCGTGTCCGACTTTTTGCAACCCCATGGACTGTAGCATGCCAGGCCTCCCTGTCCATCACCAACTCCTGGAGCCTACTCAAACTCATGTCCATTAAGTCAGTGATTCCATCCAACCATCTCATCCTCTGTCATCCCCTTCTCTTCCCGCCTTCAATCTTTCCCAGCATCAGGGTCTTTTCAAATGAGTCAGCTCTTCGCATCAGGTGGCCAAAGTATTAGAGTTGCAGCTTCATCATCAGTCCTTTCAATGAATATTCAGGACTGATTTCCTTTAGGATGGACCGGTTGGATCTCCTTGCAAGGAGATTCCACGTATATGTATATTCTTTTTTCAGCTTCTTTTCCATTATAGTTTATGACAAAATATTGAATATAGTTCCCTGTGCTGTACAATAGGACCTTGTTTATTTTATATGGAGTATTTTGTATCTCAAAGCACATACTCTTAACTACTGATGCTGATGTGATACAGAGACCTATTAATAGATACACATGAGATTATCTTAGGGGCATATAAACAAATACCTTAAAAGTAGTTACTTCTTAACTAAATTAATGCACAGGAGACTACCTTTTCCAGTGGCAGGGATATAGTATTCCTATTTTTTATGGATTTATTTAAATTAAAAAGTGAGTTGATTTAAATAAAATGTTACGTGAATAATAAAGTGGCACATGGAGGAGGTAAAAAATGGGCAAGGTGGTTTGTGAAAGACTGAGGTTTGGGGATCACTGCAGTGCGCTAAGCTGGGTTTCAGGGCTGTCTGAGCATGCTGTTAGCTGAGGAGTGGGAGATGCAATGCAGTGTGGGGCTACTGGTCCTATCCCAGGGAGGGGAGTGCCTCCCTGGAGTCAAGAGGAGCCCCATTGCCTGGGAGTTCTTGAAGGAAAATGCAGATCTTCCCATTAGCTCTTTGCCTTGGTCAGCTGACTATTCCATCCTGTGGGTGGGTGTCCCTGTTTAGTTTGTTTCACTTTTTAAATTAGACTCGAATGTCCACAGTCCATTTAAGCCCATCCTCCTCTAGGAAGTTTTCCTTGGAATCCCTACTGCCTTAACTGTCTGAACCCCCAAACTTGGCTTTCCACAGTACTGTTTGGTAATGGGGCATCCCAGGTAGCTCAGCTAGTGAAGAATCCACCTGCCGTGCAGGAGACCCTGGTTCAATTCCTGGGTCGGGAAATTCCCCTGGAGAACGGGTAGGCTACTCGCTCCAGGATTCTTGGGTTTTCCGGGTGGCTCAGACAGTAAAGAATCCACTTGCAATGTGGGAAACCTGGGTTCGATCCCTGGTTTGGGAAGATAATGGGCTGTTATTGTTACTCTGTTGTGACTAAAAATGACAAATATATTTCAGATCATGTACAAACTCTGAAACTTGGATAGTGGCTATTGATGGGCTGCCTTGTTTAGGATTTTTAAGTTTAATTAGGTCTCATTTGTTTATTTTTGTTTTTGTTTCCATTACTCTAGGAGGTAGGTCAGAGGGGATTTTGAGAATGCATATGTGAGATTGGTAGAAAAGGACACCAGGATGCATTAGTAATGCCTGTCGTGGGCAGGTTAAGTGAGAAGAAGCAAACGTGCCCCACATGTGTCATCTCTGATTCTTGAGTCTCCAACTAAATGATGGCTGTCTGAGGAAATGATCCATGGCTGCTTCATGCATTGCAATTCTCTCAGTGTGTGGCATGTTCACTAATACTGTTTCTCATTTCCCCTGAAGACTGAATCTGGAGTTCAGTGAGAATCAGAAGTCACTATGTTAAACTTCACTGTAGATAGCAGCTGTAGAATCCATACCTGTGGTTTGAAGACAAGGCAGCTGCTAGCATGTGTGTGCACGCTAAGTTGCTTTAGCCGTGTCTGCTCATTGTGAGCCCATGGGCTGTAGCCCACCAGGCTCCTTTGTCCATGCCCTCCTCTAGAGGATCTTCCTGACCCAGAGATCAAACTCTTATCTCCTGCGTTGGCAGGTGGGTTCTTTATCACTAGCACCACCTGGGAAAAAAACTGAATGAGAGTCGCTCACTTGTGTCCAAGTCTGCAACCCCATGGACTGCAGTCCACCAGGCTCCTCTGTCCTTGGAATTCTCTAGGCAAGAATACGGCGGTGGGTAGCCATTCCTGTCTCCAGGGGATCTTCCCAAACCAGGGGTCGAACCCGGTCTCCCACACCCCAGGTAGATTCTTTACCATCTGAGCCACCAGGGAAGCCCAGGGTGCGGCTTATCAGGCAGCAACTTCCCTTTCTCCCTACACTGAAGACAAGGTTTAAGGATAGGGGTGGGTGGGAAGAGCCAGGTAAAGAATGGATCAGAAAAGCAATGCCTTTAGGCCAAAACAAACTTGCACAGAAACACGGGGAGACAGTTTTTCCTATTTGTGAAGTGAGTCATGGTCAATCATTTTTTCTATGATCTAACATCTTTCTGTTTTTTTCTATGATTTCATTCTTTCTTTCCAAGAGGAGATGGCCAGCAGGTAGGAATGGTTGTTTTGCTGGTCATTTGTCCATGAGATTTCATCAGTAGCACGGTAGCATGAAGAACAGCAGCTGCCAGAGCTGTTCACAGCAGGATATTGATCTAGACAAGAGCCTGCACCAGACCGAGACATCACATCATAACTGGGGCAAAAATGATGTGCACGAGGAATCCTGTATATTCATTTAGTTTAGGCTCTGAACCAACTGTGAAGGCTCCGCTCACCTCTCCCTTGTCTCTGCTCTGCCTGTCCTCTTTGTTCTCCTGAGATGTTTATTATCCTCAGGGAAGTGCCCTCTTTCCTGAGGAAAATACAATATGTTCCTCCCATTAACATTATTTCCTCCTTTGCAAACTCACCCAACATGCTGGGTCCCATTTCTTCAAAGTCTTTGTTTTTAACTTGATGACTATATGGAATTTAGAATAAGTTATTCTAAGATAGCTCATGCATTTTCCCTTCTCAATGGTGCTTTTAAGCATAATGCTTTGGAAGGACGGGGAATCATGTTCCTGGTTGAATATGAATCTTGGCTCTCAGGCAGTGTGACACACCAAAAGAGGAGGTACTTTAGTATACAGGGGCTTCCATTGAATCAGATAGTGAAGTAGCTCTTTCATTTTGAATGCTCTGGCAATGGATCTCAACCAGCAACCCCAGCTGAAGTGGGCTATCAAATGATGAATAATGATGCTTGAGTTGATTTTTTCCCTATGGTTAAAGTCATGCCTGTTGGATTGTAGAGTTAAGCAGGTCATGCACTGCTGCAGAGAATTGAGTATGACTGGGTACTAAGAAAAGAAAAGACACATAATATATACCATTGAGCTGGTGCTCAAAGGGGCTGTGTGTTTACTGAAACACAAAGAAAAATGACCCTGTGTGCATATGTGAAAGGTGGAGTGAAGGCAGTAAGTGGTTTCACTTAAACAACCTGTTGAAAGCCATTATCCCAGAGCATGATGTACAATACCTTCCTGTACTTCCAGAAACTAGCTTGATGCCTGGCCTTAGGAAGGCGCTCGAGTGGCTTTGTAATCTAAGGAGTAGGACTGAGGTTACTTTCTGCTAGTTACATGCACAGATCCACCTATATTATAATCTCTCTCTTTTTTTTTAAACTGCATTCCTTTTTTAAAACATTAATTTTTGACTGTGCTGGGTCTTTGTCGCTGTGAGGGATTTTCTTTAGTTGTGGAGAGTAGGGGCTACTCTCCAGCTGCTGTGCACAGGCTTCTCATGGTGGTGGCTTCTCTTGTTGCCCAGCATGGGCGATATATTTTATATATATATACATACACACACACACACACACACACACATATATATATATGTATATGTATATATATTCACTCTTTTCTAGATTCTATTCCCATATAAATCATTGCAGAGTATTGAGCAGAGTTCCCTGTGCTATATAGTAGGTAATGTTTGGTAATCCTGCATTTTCTTCAAAAAGCATATGATTAAAAAAATGATTTTTGGTCCAATTAAGCATACTTACTTCTAAGTCTAGAGATGAAATAGTTATTGATCTGCAAATAATATTGTGTTATTAAGGTCATTGTAGTGAAAGTGTTAGCTGCTGAGTCGTGTCCGACTCATTGTGAGCCCATTGACTATAGCCCACCAGGCTCCTTTGTCCATGGAATTCTCTAGGCAAGACTACTGGAGTGGGTAGCTATGCCCTTCTCCAGGGCATCTTCCTGACCCCAGGGATCAAACCCAGTTTTCCTGCATTTCAGGCAGATTCTTTACCATCTGAGCCACCAGAGAAGCCCATTTAGATCATCACACATACGTAAGTCAGGAGGTAACATTAATTTAGAAGTACTTTTTTTTCCACCTTTAAGTTTGTTGAGACCATTTTATTCAAACTCTTCAGATGCATTTTTGATATTAGTGTCTTTGGCATTGTTCCTTCTTCTCCTACTCTTACACCTTCTGATGACTCACATTGTTCAAAGGAAACTTAGGTTGTTGGCCCAGAGATATTTCACAGTCAGCAGTATAACACTAAATTATGTAGAATCCCTTTGTCACCAATCAGCATAATGCTAGTTCTGGAATCCATTAATTCTTTATTTCAAGATTCCTTTTGGTTGTTTAGAAAGCACTGCTGTTAGTGCTGGAGACATCAAGTGAGCATCATTTTTTCTTGGTCTTCCCCATCAGTCATAGAATCTAACCAGAAGTTTTCTTGTTGGATTCATTTTGGGGCTCTATTCAGTCTGGAGAATTAAGAGGAGGGGCTGGGAGCTGGCGTAGGAAGATTGGACAGGGAAGTGAACTGTGGGGGCACAGTCCAGCCTTGGGCTGGGTTGTTTAGACTTTGGGGCACAGAGCTAGAAGATGAGGTAGAGATGAAGGAATTCAACACTCTCACAGTTTAGAAAAGGAACACACTTGGGGAGGCTTGCGTCCCAGAATTTGGTTCTTTTTTTTTTTTTTTTCTTTTTTTTTTTCTGTCTGCAATGCAGGAGACCCAGATTTGATTTCTGGGTCAGGAAGATCCTGTGGAGAAGGGAGTGGCTACCCACTCCAGTATTCTTGCCTAGGAATTCCCATGGACAGAGGAGCCGGGCAGGCTACAGTCCATGGGGTTGCAAAGAGTTGACATGACTGAGCAACTAAACAACAACACAAGAAAACAGAGGCTCAGAGAGGTAACATGACTCGCCCAAGCAGAAAAGTGGCTAATGGCAAGATCATGGTTCTTTTTTAAAATTTTTTCTTCAAAGCTCATACTCTTAACATGGTTCTCTGTCCTCCAGGGGAATCTATTTGATTCTTGGTCTTGCTTGTTATTAACTATGAACCCTTAGGCTAGAGACTTAGCTTCTGTGAACCCGAGCTTTATTATCTTCAAAATGGGGTAATAATCCCCATGGTGATTTTGTGAGCAGAGATGAAATTAATATATGGAAAGTGCTCATCGCTATTTCTGACACAGTAGCTCAACAGACAGCAGCTCCTCCTACTACTACCACTAGAGTTATTATTTTTAGGTCTTTTTCTAGGTATAAAATGCACTCCTGCTCCCCTTTTCCAATCCCTTCCCACTAGGGAATTCCTTGGTTATCCAGTGGTTAGGACTCCGGCTTCCACTGCAGGGTTGAACCCTGATTGAGGAACTAAGATCCTGATGCCATGTGTTGTGGCCAAAAAAAAAAAGAAGAAGAAGCAATTTCTTCCTACCCATGTAGTATCCACTATACTTTGATACTAAATATATAATGAAAATTAAAAAAAAATTCATTTACAGTGTTAAATGAAATTATTTTCCATTTTTCACAACAGCTCACTTTCCTTTACCAGAACTCTTGTTGATTCTTTCTGACTGAGATCAAGTGATATCTTTTTTAGGAAGCTGCCCTATTCATGCCAAACTGAGGTTGTGATGCTCTGAATGGTAAGAACATGGTGAGATGGTGTGTGTGTGTGTGTTTGTGTGTGTGTTAATTCAAACGCAGAACATAGCAAAAAATATCATCCAAATACTGACAAATACTTGACAGTTTGACTTGAAACAGAAGAAAAGGGGGCATTTTCTTTCCTGCAGTGCAGTAGCAGGACATCTCAAAGCCCACATTCTTTAATCTGCCTTGTTTGAGCAAATGAGCCCAACTCCTGACAGAAGCACTAAGTTATTATAGATATTGGTAAAAGCTGGTCGTTGGAGCTCCAATCAGCAGTGTCTCACTGCTCTCACTCACGACGTGTGATTGATAGAGATGCTGGCAGAGGCCCGGAGACATCAGCGTGACATTATCCAAAAATATGGCAACTATTATTTTCTTGTCCCAGCTGAAAAGCGTAATTTAAAAACACCTTTTTCTTTTCCTTTGAATTGCTCTGCCTGGAAAAATCAATAGCACGCTTCCATGAGGCTGGGTTCTCAGAGGCCACTCTCTGAAGTCTGTGTGTCTCCACCCAAAGGTTAAGTGCCAGTGGCTGGAGCAGCAGTTTAAAGGAGGGACGCGAGAGGCTGGCTGGTGGCTTCCTTTCTTGCCATGCCCTCCATCCCCCTCATTCTGAGCTGGGAGAGTCCTTTTCTTCTTGACTCCTGCCAGACTTCAGTGATGAATGCTCAAACTTTCTAGTGTGAGGTCTGTGCCTGCTTTTGAAGATCAGCTTAACTAACATTTGCTGTGCGTGTGTGTGCTTAGTCGCTCAGTCATATCCGACTCTTTGTGACCCCATTGACTGTAGCCCACCGGGTTCCTCTGTCCATGGCATTCTCCAAGCGAGAATACTGGAGTGGGTTGCCATTTCCTCCTCCAGAGGATCTTCCTGACTCAGGGTTTGAACCCATATCTCCTTCATTGACAGGTGGATTCTTTCCCACTGAGCCACCTGCGAAGCCCTTGAGTGCTTACTATGTGCAAAGCATTGGGATAATTTCTGTAGACTCTGCCTTAGAACAAAATTATAGTCTAGTAGGGTGAGAAAAGTGCATGCATAAGGTATGAGGAGGTGAAATAGGAACAAGGAGGTTACTTTCGTTCTTTTTTTTTTTGGCTTATCCTGGTATGTATATATGCAAGCATGTAGGTACATATGTATTTACATTGGATAAGCGTGACATGTGTACCTATAAATTTGAGATGTACATTGTGTTCCTTGGATACATTTATATATGGTGATACAGTTGCCATTGTAATGATACTTACATATTACATACTTCTAGTACAATATTACTGTCTGTGTTCAGTGAACTGTATAGGAGGTTTCTCACTGTGAACTGAGGCTGAACAGAATCAGATGTAAAGGTCCAGATGGAAACCATGATGTGATGGTGCTGGGCTTAATCTTCTCTGCCCTGTTGGTGACTGCTCTCTGCGATCCCAGGAGTAACAGTACATTATTGCCAGTTGGGAAGTGAAATGTGTACAGGCTCCATCTGAGTCTATGCCGTGACCCTCCCACTTTCTGTGTCATCTGGCCTCTCCTGACTGCAGCCTCAGCTCATGTTGGCCTCCACTTTTCCTCCATGACTATAGACACAGTTCAAAATGCTGAGCTCTTCCTGCCTCAAGTCCCAGTGTGCCTGCCTCTAACTCCCTCCCTTTCTGCTCTCAGTTTACACACCACATCTGCATGGAGGCTTTTCTGCAATACTCTACCAAAGAACTCTCCCAGTTGTTCTTTCTCCCACTACCCTGTTCTATTTCCTTTTTAGCATTTAACCGATAACTGTCTTGCTTCTTTATTGCTTTGCATGTTCTGCCCTCACTATCATGAACATGTAAGTCCCTGCTGTGTGGATCTGGGTACTATTTCCAGGAGGAGGCGGGGGCTGGGGCTGAGTGGGTGACACAGCCACCCTCTGACCGCATGTCTAGCTGCCCTGTGGTTTTGCTCTCACTCTTCTTCCTCTGGCATCTTTTCTTGACGGTCCTAACACTTGTCCCGTTGACATCTTAATGCAAAAGAAGCTGTTTTTGGAGCACGTGCTCAGGATTGTCTTCTTGTTTCCTTCCTTAGCTTAGAATCTTAGCAGGGGCATTTTTTCATTCGTATTGCCTCAGTTGCTAGCACATTGCCCGATGCACGACAGGTACTCAATAAATGTCACTTGAATTGTCTGCCACATACTGGCTGTGTGACTTTGGCATGTTATATGACTTCTTCAAGCATCATTTTATCCACCCTATAGAGGCTTCCTTGGGAGCTCAGATGGTAAAGAATCTGCCTGCTGTGCAGGAGACCTGGGTTCGATCCCTGGGTCGGGAAGATCCCCCAGAGAAGAAAATGGCAACCCATTCCAGTATTCTTGCCCAGAGAATCCCCATTGACAGAGGAGCCTGATAGGCTACAGTCCATGGGGTCTCAAAGAGTTGGACATGACTGAGTGACTAACACTTTCACTTTCTTTCATGGAAAGGAAAGGGGAAATAATGGCACCTCAATTACCCAGAGAAGGCAGAAAGATAAAGAATGCAAAGTGCTTAACATTCCATGGCAGAATGGAAATGTCACAAGCAAAAGGGGACCCTGTGAACCTCTGTCTCTCTTTTGGAGAAGTAACCTCAGATGCTCTGCCCCTGAGGCACAGTCAGCTTTCAGGGAATCCAGAGTTTGTGCCTGATGCATCTGTCAGCACTCAAGAGCTCTCTTCACTTTCAGCTAATGTATCCTTGATGAGGCCAGCGTGTAGAGTAACCCAGTAATTGCCTGGTCTGATTTGTCCTTCTTTTAAATTTGGAAGCTTTCCTTTTCTACACTGATTCCCTATTTTAACAAAATTCACAACTGGATCCATTTTAAGGGAAAGGATAGCATATGTGTCAGAATCCTCCAGCTAACACCATATCCTTGCATGTGATAGCTTACCATTAACAATGTTGGATTTGTGATCTTTGAAGAAGACTTAGCTTCAGGATCAGGGACCAGGCTTGATCACTCAAGAGCTTTTGTATAGCAGAGTTTTATTAAAGTATAAAAAGGGATAGAGAAATCTTCTGACATAGATATCAGAAAAGGGACAGAGAGTATCCCCCTCGCTAGTCTTAGTAAGGGAGCTACATACTTCTTCAATTGGTTATTGCAGTAAATCAAAAGAATGTCTCAAGGTTGTAAAGATCTTACCAGACCCACTCCCACAATTTACATTTTAAGATAGCAGGATTAGTCAGAAGGTTTTCAAGAAGGAGAAACTGTCCTCAAGCTGGATACATTGTTGTTATATAATCCTTCAGTTCAGTTCAGTTCAGTTCAGTCGCTCAGTTGTGTCCGACTCTTTGCAACCCCATGAATCGCAGCACGCCAGGCCTCCCTGTCCATCACCAACTCCCGGAGTTCACTCAGACTCACATCCATTGAGTCAGTGATGCCATCCATCCATCTCATCTTCTGTCGTCCCCTTCTCCTCCTGCCCCCAATTCTTCCCAGCATCAGAGTCTTTTCCAGTGAGTCAAGTTTTCGCATGAGGTGGCCAAAGTACTGGAGTTTCAGCTTTAGCATCATTCCCTCCAAAGAAATCCCAGGGCTGATCTCCTTCAGAATGGACTGGTTGGAATTAAATTGGTATTTGTTGAATACTTACCATGGGCCATGGACTGAAGTTGAAGCTGAAATTCCAATACTTTGGCCACTTGATGCAAAGAACTGACTCATCAGAAAAGACCCTGATGCTGGTGAAGGCAGGAGGAGAAGAGGGTGATAGAGGATGAGATGGTTGGATGGCGTCACCGACTCAATGGACATGGGTTTGAGTAAACCCCGGGAGTTGGTGATGGACAGGGAGGCCTGGCGTGCTGCAGTCCGTGAGGTCACAGAGTTGGACACGACTGGGCAACTGAACTGGACTGAACTACCATGGGCCAGGCACTGTACTAGGTACTTTTGTCTATTTGTTCTAATTAATCCTCTAAATAAACCTGTGAGGTAGTTAAGGTAGTACTCTTATCCCCATATTATATACAAGGAGGCTAAGAACAGAGAATTTGTGTTGTTTTCCTGTAGTGTTAGAACAAATGCTGCTACTGCTACTGCTGCTGCTAAATCGCTTCAGTCGTGTCCGACTCTGTGTGACCCCATAGATAGCAGCCCACCAGGCTCCCCTGTCCCTGGGATTCTCCAGGCAAGAACACTGGAGTGGGTTGCCATTTCCTTCTCCAATGCATGAAAGTGAAAAGTGAAAGTGAAGTCGCTCAGTTGTGTCCGACTATTAGCGACCCCATGGACTGCAGCCTACCAGGCTCCTCCATCCATGGGATTTTCCAGACAAGAGTACTGGAGTGGGGTGCCATTGCCTTCTCCCTAGAACAAATGAGTGAAAGCCAAGACAGGGTAGATTTAAAGCTCTGTACTTTTTCCTGGGAAAACCTTCTATGCTAACATAAATAATAAATTTCTTTCTGTTTGCCTATTGTTACATCATGTGGCTGTAGGAAATGGATTAATGAATGTTAACCAAATTCAACGAATATGTTTGGGTCTACAAAAAGGTAAACCCAGGCTATCTGACATGCTCAAAATTCAACTTAGAGGCATTCTGCTTCTGATAATGCCAGATTATGCTACTAATGACTAAAACTCTGCATGAGGACAATTTAAAAAGCTGGATACTATATTTAAAAATTCTAGCTGAAGGCATCAGAGAGCCACCAAGAAAGTGAAGATTTTAAGGACAAAGTTCTAAAAAAGAAGAGAGTTTCTTAGTGATGATCATGGCATTCAATGCTGCTTCTCTCCTTGGGGGTGATTGTTGATTTCAAAAGCAGTGGCTGAAAAGTTCAGTTGAATGTTGTGTTTGGAATACTAATCAGGTTGAGGGATGAAAACTGGAGTTCAGATCTTGCCAAGGAAGAAAGTCCCTAGTAAAATCACAAGGTTTCAGTAAGGATCTTAGGAATAAGTGAATTGGAAATCGAACAGCTCTCACGGTAACTCAAGCCCAACTTTGAATTATCTCACTTTGTGATTAGATCAGTATTATTTGGGACACCATTAGGAAGACAATCATCATTCAGTCTCAGATATCTCATATATATATATATATACATATATATATATATATAAAATGTTCAATAAAAATTTCAGTAGTAGAAGTGAGATTTGACTAAAACAACAGTAAGCAAACAAGCAAGAGATAACAACAGATAATGGAAACCATTCCTAGGAGATCTAAATGTTATTGCTAAAACAATTACAATTAATATGTTCAAGGAAGTAGGACTATTTTGAAAACTATTATAAATGGAAAATTTGAAAACTATTATAAAAGAGAATCTAATAGCAAATTTGGAACCAAAAGATACAATAACTGAAATGAAGAATTAAAGGTTAAACTGCAAGTTAGATACTGCTGATGAGAGAATTTGTGAACTGGAGGATAAGAGAAAGAAAATATCCAGACTTAACCAAGAAGAAGGAAAAAGATGAAAAATACACAAGAGAGTGTAGGAGACAAATGAAATGTGGTAAAATATATTAAAAAATGTAATGGGCAGACCAGAAAAAAAGTAAAGGATATTGCAGAAGTAGTATTTGAAGATACAATGATCGATCAAGTATTTTTCTAAAGTGTCAAAAATTCTGAAGTTATTGATTCAAGTTATTGATGGATAGCTATAATAAACTCTAGGCAGGAGTATAGAAAGAAGATTGTACCTAGAATCATCATAATAAAATTAAAGTGAGCCAAGGACAAAGAAAAAATATTAAAAGCAGAAAGAAAAGTTTGCCTTCAAAGAATCAACAAAAATTGACAACTGACTCTTTAGTGAAAACAATGGACAGTCTCAATTGTAGTCATCTTCCCTTACTGAAGACAATCATTATCTTGAAGAATTTTCATGACTACAAAAAAGCTTTTACCATATGTGCATGGGTCTACAAAGATAGTATTGTTTGAATACTTACAAACTTTATTTAGTGTTTAACTCTTTAAATGATATTTCAGTACACCTTTTAAAGCCCTAGCATTATATTTTAGGATGCATTTGTGTTGATACATGAAGTACTAGCTCATTCTTGAACACATCATCTTAAACAAGAGTCTCAAGATACATCTGTAAGTGGACTTCCTGAACTAACACGTATATACATCTTCTTTACCACAACATTTAAAAAAAAATGTATACACATTTTTAACTTTACTAGTTTCACCCAATTACTTACCAAAGTAGAAAGTGAAACAATTTCTAGTTCCCCTTGTAGTATATGAAAGTCCTCATTTCTCTACATTAGAACCAATATTTGGTATTGTCAAACTTATTCCTTTGCTAGATATATGTTTTGCCAATATCTTCTCCCAGATTGTGGCCTACATTTTAACTTACTTATGGTGTCTTTTCGTTGATAAAAAACTATTATAATTTAGAAAGTCAAATTTATCTTTCTCCTATGGCTTGTCTGCAGTCCATGGGGTTGCTAAGAGTCAGAAACGACTGAGCGACTTCACTTTCACTTTTCACTTTCACGCATTGGAGAAGGAAATGGCAACCCACTCCAGTGTTCTTGCCTGGAGAATCCCAGGAACGGGGGAGCTGGCTGCCGTCTCTGGGGTCACACAGAGTTGGACATGACTGAAGTGACTTAGCAGCAGCTATAGCAGTACTTTGTATACATTGCTTAAGCAAACCTTTCCTAACTCAATATGATAAATATATTATTCTATATTTTCTCAAGTTTCAGAATTTTGCCTTTGTATATAGGGCTCTAACACAGGAGGTACTGGCATAAAATAATATAAAATCTTAATTTATTTTGCAATATTGATATCCACTATATTGAATAAGTCATCTTTCTTTCTTGAATAGTAATGCTATGTATCATGTCACCATCTATCTATCATCAATCAACTTTCTATTTAAGTATTCCTGGATTCTAGTCTATTGATTATTTTCCATGTGGCAATATCACACTGTCTTAATTACTGTAACTTTGTTATCTGGGGGATGAATCCTTTAACTTGCTCTTGAAAGTTGTCTTGAATACCCTGGCTTTGCCTTTTCCAGGTGAATTTTTGATTCCTCTTGAAAAATGCAGTTCTCTTTGTTTTTTGATTTCTGTTTTTTGATAGATACTGATTCCAAGAAATATTTGCATGCTATTAAAAAATGTGAGTGCAATGATAAATGCCAATAAGCACAGACCTTAATTGCTATTGCTAAGTCACTTCAGTCGTGTCCGACTCTGTGTGACCCCATAGATGGCAGCCCACCAGGCTTCCCCATCCCTGGGATTCTCCAGGCAAGAACACTGGAGTGGGTTGCCGTTTCCTTCTCCAATGCAGGAAAGTGAAAAGTGAAAGTGAAGTCACTCAGTCATGTTCAACCCTCAGCGACCCCATGGACTGCAGCCTTCCAGGCTCCTCCATCCATGTGATTTTCCAGGCAAGAGTACTGGAGTGGGGTGCCATTGCCTTCTCCGACAGACCTTAAAGTTGGATACAATTAAAGTTGGTGGAGACTGGAAAATTGGAGAGCACATGCCCTGTCCAAAGGGGGCAGATTCTCTTCAGCTTCAGCTGACTTTTGTCGCCTGGGACTATAGACTCAGTGCCAAAAAGAAAGGAAATTCAAGAGAATCTGAAAAGCTGACTTTTTTCTTGCAATATAGGATTTTCAATTTATTAAATATTGGTTCAATTTTTTATAAACTGTTGTATGAGCTGAAGAAAACATCTCTGAGGGCAAATCCCAGTCACTTTCCTGACATCAGATTTGAGTAGTTTTCGGATCACTTTAAGCAGGAAAAAGGAATATAGAAGACTAAAATTTGAGGTGAGGAATCTTGGAACCATGATGAGGCATTAGGTGCCATATTTGTAACCTCAGTGGATCTAGGGTATGGTCCCCATGATCCCAAAACAGTTATTACAATGACGAATCTTTTGGCTCTGAATGCTTAAGACGGTTCTCAAGGACTTTGGCACGGGGGGTTTTAACAAGATGTAGAAGAAATGTATTCTACCAATGCTCATAGATTATAGCCCTCTCCAACTTTGCACTTCTCCCTCTGGTTTTTAAGATGGACTTGGTTTTCCTAAAAACTGATTTTGTAGTAAGTAACTCACTCTTTTCCATATCCCTACCATTTTCCATGTACAATGTTTACATTTCTAAGATTGTGTCCTACCAGTGTAATATGACACAAAGTTGTCTTCTTAGAACTTTACGTAGGAGACAGTAGTTTTCCTTCTAACAGGTACAGTTTCAAACCTGTTATGTAGAGACCTTTGTAAGTAGTCTTTCAAAGCCAGAGTTACATGTTTTCAGAAAGACCAATCTATTTCTTAATCATTTTGTTGTTCATTTGTTGACTGATTCCCTTGAAGAATATAGATTCTTAGGACTAAAGCACTACTTAATCCAGTTCTAAACCATTATCTAACATGTAACATATTATCTTAGCCTGGCTTAAACTGGCTTCAACTCTGCCTGGCATGGACTCCTGTGCCAAGAATTAACAGGTATTGAAAAATGGCTACATTTGTTTTCATCACAGAAAACAAAACAAAACAAAACCAAAATGGGACAACAGATGAAGGCTTTTCTCTGCTCTGATTCCTAGGTACTAAAAAGGATTTATGCATTTATTTATATGTTCATTCATTCATTCACAGACCCCCATCTCCTTTCAGACAATCTGAAGGAAAATGCATAAAAGGAATAAAAGGAAGACATTGCATTGACTCAAGTCAATGGTATCTCCATTCAATCACTAAATACTTAATTCAAGGCTCTGGGGATAAGTGACATTCCAGACAAGTATAATTCATGCTCTCCTAGAGTTTACATTATAGGTCAAGGGTAGGGGACTGGCAGTAAACAAACAAATAAACCAACAAATAAGATCTTTTTAGATAATGTTAAGTGCTTGGAAGAAAATTCAATGGAAGAATGGGGTAGAGGGTGTGTGTGTATGTGTGGGCGGTAGGATAAGGAAGACTCTGACATTATTGGGTAAAAGATGCTTTGAAGATGCCATGGTAGTGTGTACATCATCATGTACATAAAGCACAAGTGCTGGAGTATTGCCTAGTGCCCGTTTAGTGGTGAACACAGCATGGAACGGCTTGAGTCAAGTGTCTCATAGGTTTTCTAATAATATTGAATAGTCTCCTAATCATCTGGTAGCAGCAGTAATAATACTAATAGTAAGAATAATGGTGGAAATGGCAATATGGCTATTGTGAAGTACATTGCCAGTGCTTTCATATCTGTACTAGGAAAGTAATGTTGAGACTTTGAAAGAATCAATTTTCTCCTTCTTATCTGTTCCAAAAGGCCACTGGAACAGATGATGTCTGTGGTTCCTTCCACTCTTTTTTCAGAAAGGAAGAGCAATAAATCCTCTGAAGTTCTATGTGTCATCCCTTTCATATATTGGGTTTCCTTCTAATTGGTTATTCATTATTCATTTCATCTTCATCAAGTTTTCTTCTAACAGGTAAGTGTGTGAATCAGTTCTGAGAAGTACTTTCTCTGGCAGAGAGACATCGCATTTCTGGACAGGTCCTTGAGACTTTGCCAAAGAGCTAATACAGTATTGGAAATGTATAGACACAATGCAAGTAAAAATGAGGAAGTTAGGTTTCAGAGTCTGAGAGGCTTGGGTGTGAGTCCTGGTTCCACCATTTGTCAAGTGTGAGTCACTGGACAAATAGCTTGACCTTTTTGAGATTTCATTTGTGTATTTGTAAGATACTGGCAATGGTAGGATCTACTACATTGCCATGTAGTAGATTAATTGAACTACAGATTGCCTTCAAAGAATCAACAATAAAATTGACAACTGACTCTTTAGTGAAAACAATGGACAGTCTCAATTGTAGTCATCTTCCCTTACTGAAGACAATCATTATCTTGAAGAATTTTCATGACTACAAAAAGCTTTTACCGTATATGCATGGGTCTACTCCAAATATAGTATTGTTTGAATACCTACAAAGTTTATTTAGTGTTTAACTCTAAATTAGAGTTAGATTCTAAAGTTTAGATAATCTAAAGTTAGATTCTATATAAACATTTTTATAAGGTTTATATGAAATCATAAATGTAAACTGTCTGTTTTGTAGTTCCCAATAAGTGTTAGTTGCTATTACTATCATTATTTCAGCGTATCTGAAGACCTTCAGTGTGTCCAAAAACTGAATATCTTTTCACGATCATTTTCTGTTCTGAATCAAATGTGAAATAATTCAACCTGGAAGAGTCTTTGGGTCTAACCTTCAGACTTAGTGACCTTTGTTTCGACCCCATAAATAATGGAGACTTTTTTTTTCTGCTTAATTATCTCCTACTTTGAGCAGTTCACTTCCTCCTTCCATTAATAGAATAGTTTGGATGAGAAGATAGTATTTAAAAATAGTGGAAATAACTTGAAAAGGGAAAAAGAGTGATTATCTCATCTCTAAAGGAATTATTCACATTAAAAAAATATAGTAATTCAATAATATTTCTCCAAAGGCTATAGCTTGATCATAAGGTTAATTCTTGAAGGATATACATCTTCAAAGTTTGGAATCTTTGCCCTCAAAAGAACTCCCGGGCAATTTTCTGTTTAAGCTGTGAAACTCTAAACGGATATTTCTGTTCCCTTTAGATATGACTCTACCTCTGCTGGTGGATAGAAACAGCTGTCTAATGGCTGTCTAGCAAAACTGCTCAGAGGCTGAGGACAGGCTAGGCAATGGCTTCACCCAGTGGAACAGCCAAGGGCAATTAGAAAAACAATATAATTACACAAGTTGGAAATAGGTCAGGATCTGGGACAAACACCCAGATGCTTGGAAAAGTAGCTTTGGGATTAGAATGCCCCTGGAGTGAAAAAGTTATTTGTTGGTGTGCCTTGGGGCTCTCTTTGTTTTGCTCTGAGTACTTATGCAGAAAGAGAGCAATTCTGGTAGTGCTCTTTAGGTGCTGAGGTTGGGTGATACTGGTTGTTGGTGAAAGTTATGAATAGAGATAGATGACATTGGAAGCATTGTATAAAAGTGATCATCAGTGTAGGCTATGGAGTTAGACCTGGGTTTGATTTCTGCTTTTCTACTTCTTAGCTGGGTACCTTAGGCAATATTAACTACTCAGTGTCAGATTTTTCATTTCTACATTGGGTATAATAGCACTTGTATAGGGTTGTATGGATGTAATAGGATAATGAATATAAAGTATTTAGCGCAGTGCCGGATACGTGGAAAAATAGCAGAATGTGATAAAAATGCTAAGCCCACTCCTTAACTGCTGTCGTGTGTCCTGATATGGCTCTCCTTCCCAGTCCTCGAAATTCCCTTGCAAAGAGTACACACTCATGGTTTAGTTGCCACACGTGGAGGGCAGGGTGTTTGTTTTACCTCTTGTATGTGGACTTAGACATGTGTAAGCTAGATGCTGGATTTTTGACCAGGTAGAAACTAATGTTGCCCGTTTAATGGGTATCACTGATGGACATATGTGTGGATAGAGCAAATCTCCCCCAATAGATGACTGATGGCATAAGGCCTGAGAGCCGGAGAAGATATGACCCTGACTCCAGAAAAAGTTTTGTGAAACTTTGTAGGCCTGGTTTGTCACAAGCACAATAAGACCCCATGGAAAAAGTAATACCAGGCTTCACTATGGAGGCTTATGCTTTTGAGATGATGTGAAGTTTTAGTCATATGGTACATTGAGAGTAAAAATACAGTATTAGTGGAAAAAGTTCAGGTATTGGGCCCAGAAGGCCTTCCCAGGTGGCATTAGTGGTGAGGAAGCCACCTGGCAATGTAGGAGATGCAAGAGATGCTGGTTCAATCCCTGCATCAGGAAGATCCCCTCAAGAAGGAAATGGCAACCCAATCCAGTATTCATGCCTGGAAAATTCCGTGGACAGAGGAGCGTGGCGGGCTATAGTCCATGGTGTTGCAAAGAGTTGGACATGACTGAAGTGATTTAGCACAGGGCCCAAACAGATGTGAGTTCAGATCTTGGATCTGCCATTTACTATGTAATCTCTGCCAGTTTATGTGAATTCATTTTCAGTTTCCTCATCTCTAAGGTAGGAATATTAAGCTACCATGCAAGTTTGAGTAGATTACAAGGAATGAATATAAAGCATTTCTTGGTGTATGGTATGCAGTTAATATCTAGTAGATATATTATTATTATAGCTATTATACCCTTTGTGGGGTGCTTAGTCGCTCAGTCGTGTCTGACTCTTTGTGACCCCCATGGACTGTAACCCCCAGGCTGCTCTGTCTGTGGTAATTCTCCAGGCAAGAACACTGAAGTGGGTTGCCATTTCTTCCTCCAGGGGATCTTCCCAAACCAGGGATCAAACCCAGGTCTCCCATATTACAGGTGGAGTCTACCACCTGAGCCACCAGGGAAGTCACCGTTATAACCTTTAATTCTTTAAAAAATTTTTTTATTGGTGTATAGTTGCTTTACAATGTTGTGTTAATTGCTGCTGTACAGCAAAGTGAAACAGATTTCCTTCCCATTTATATACCCTTTAATTCTAAAACCACATTAAACCACATAGTCATCTTACATAAAGGGACTATGTATTACATAATATTATAAATATTTATTGAGAACCATTTGTGGCTCTGTGATGACTAAAACATTGTTGCTATCCTTGAGGAATTTGTATTTCAGTTGAAAAGACACAGACACACAAACACCCACGACAAAAACCCCAAAGTGCTAAGCAGGAGCCAAAAGGAGGAACCAGAATCTAATCCTGTGTTGAGAAAACCAAGTAAGTTTACGGAGGAAATGTCTTGATGGTAGGATTCTGGTGAGAGGGACAGTGTGAACAAAGGCTCAGGGGTAGGACTGTGTGGGTGTGGGTGGGGCGTAATGGATGGTTTAGTCTGCAGGGATACTGGAGCAGAGGTTGGGAAACTGGCTTGAGCTTTGATCCTGAAGGGCTTTGAATATGCAAGTACAATTTTTGCAAAAATATCTTTGAAAAGAATGACTTCATTCACTTGTTCCTTTCTTTATTCAGCACCATTAAAAAAAAAAAAAAAAAAAAACACCTACTCTCTGCCAGATACTATTATGAAGGTAAAGCTGTGAACTGGATAAAGGCAACTTCACTTGTGTGTGTGTGTGTGTGTGTGTGTGTGTGTGTGAGAGCCACGAATAAGTGATTCCATTAGGGTGTGCTGAGTGCTTCCATAGCCAGGGAGGAGGCACAGCATGTTTCAAGTTTGTCCTAGCTCACGATTAAGGGATCAGGGGGCACTTTTCAGGGGAAAACACTCTAAGCTGAGATCCAAGGAAATAAATCAGAGTTAATAAGATGAAGGAGGTAGAGGAAGAACAGAGCAGAAGAAATGGCATCTTTTATAATGTAAGGTGAGACAGATCGTAAGTGGTTCTCACGAACTTCATATTAGTTCAAAATTGGTGCAAGATGGTAGAGTTTGCAGGGATGATGACTGAGCGACTTCACTTTCACTTTTCAGTTTCCTGCATTGGAGAAGGAAATGGCAACCCACTCCAGTGTTCTTGCCTGGAGAATCCCAGGGACGGGGGAGCCTGGTGGGCTGCCGTCTATGGGGTCGCACAGAGTCGGACACGACTGAAGTGACTTAGCAGCAGCAGCAGGAATCTTTGCAAATTGTGCTGAAAAATTTGGGTTTTACTTAGAGGCCCCAGAATAATTTTGAGAAATGTTTGCCTTATGTGTGCAGAGGCAGAGTGTGCACTTGACCTGAGGACAGTATGTATTTTAGAAAGATAACCCTCAGCTGATTGAGGAATAGAAATTGGATGAAGGAAGACTGGAAGCAAGAAGACTGACTTTGAGGTTCTTGAAGTCACTCAGGCAAATGTCTGTGTTTGTCTCTCCCTAAATTCAGCTGAATATGAGAGAAAGGAAGGCAACCCATTTCCCTGGATCCATGTCCTCACTCTGCTGATGCGCCTAATGTAGTTGATTGTATGGGGAGGGGGTTTCATGATTTTTATAATATTAGGCAGTATTTCTAGCAATTGTTGAGAGGAAGTGAGCCATCTGTGCTCTGCCAGGAAAGGCATCCTATCTTCTGCTATGGTGACATTGGGAACGTGGCCTTTGCATACTAGGGCAATGTTTCCTGGCAATCAGAAAACATCTCACAGAAGTATTCTAGAAGTGGTTGCATCACTCTCTAAGAGACCCCCATTTGTCTACAAGAGCGACAAGCAGGAAAAAACAGTGCCCACTTACTCTAATGACACCCAAAACCAGCAGCATCTACTCTAGAGAGATACAAGTAGGGTAGCTGATTTGACAGTGATTGAGCGCACTTGTGAACCTTTTTTCTCCTAGGAAATCAGAATAGCAAACATAGTAGTAAAGTATGTTGATGCAAAGCTTTCCAAATCAGAGCTTTTCTGATCCGCTTGTCAGATGGATCAGTCTCATAGAGTTGTAAGAGATGATCAGGGCTGCTTTTCTTGATCTGGTGAATGTGTAGTTTATCTTCTCTGTTGCTGGCTGTTTGCTTCTGCTATGGCTGAAGAGGGAGGGGAAAATGTGATTCATGGTTTGCTATTCATGCTAATACTGACTCAGATATAAGACCTGGGAGCAGGCGTGAAGCACACTGGATCTGAAAATCAGTTACTAGCTTGTATGTGACTTGATTCTAGAACCCTTTTCATTACTATGTTAAGTCTTTCTTACTGCTGCAGAACAAATGACCACACACTTAGTCACTTAAAAGAGCACAAATTTAGGGAATTCCCTGGTGGTCCAGTGGTTAGTACTATGTACTTTCATTGCCGAGTATGTGGGTTCTATCCCTGGTCAGGGAACTAAGATCCTGCAAGCCTTGTGGCATAGCCAAAAAAAAGATAAAGAACACAAACATATTATCTCAAAGTATCTGTGGGTTAGGAATTCAGCATGCTTCAACTATTCCTCTGCTCAGGATTTCACAATGCTGAAAGCAAGGTCTTGGTCAGCTGTGTTCTCATCTGGAGGATTGACTAGGGAAAAACTTGATTGCAAACTCCTTCAATCAAGGAGGTTGTTGACAGTGTTAATTTTCTTGCAGATACAGGGCTGAGGCCTCTGTTTTCCTTATGGCTGCCAAGTGCGGGTTGATCTCAGCTTCTAGAGGCTACCCATCGTACCATGCCACATGGCCCTCCCTTCTGCACCATGAGCTGGCCACTACGTGACCAGGAGCTGAATGTCTCTTTAAAATTTTCAGTCTTTTTTATGGGCTCACCTGATTAGGTCAGGCCCACCCAGGATAATCCCCCTTTTGCTTAACGTAAAGTCAACTGATTAGGGATCTTAACTCTATCTTGAAAGATATCTTCTGCTATATAACATAACATAACCATGGATTAATATCCTATCATACTCACAAGTTGGACTTGCATTCAAGGGGAGGGGATTGTTCAGGACGTGTATACCAGGAAGTGGGAATCTTGGGGTTATCTTAGCATTTTGCCACAACTACCTACCAGCTTTTATTCATAGGCAGCCCCCCAAAACCTATGGAGAATATTTTCTATTTTGCAAGCAGGTGTATTCTCAGTCTATCCCTGATCAGGTTGACTCTCAGGTGATATGAGATTTGTGGTTGGTAAATTAAGTGCTATGTGGACATGAAAGACTGTAACCTTGGAGCCAAGGAGGCTTCTGGATGTGAGTTCTTTTCTAGAGCCACCATTTCAAAGTAATAACATGTTTAAAAAATTATCACTGTTTTATTGTCATACATTTAAATGGTTTATAATTTTTTTATTAATAGGGTCAAGGGGCACAATTTTAAGGTTTATTTGTCTTTGATAGATATTGCAAAATTAGAGTTTAAGAAGGGTGGCAGTGGTGACCACTTTGAAGTGTTCACAGTTTACCTTGTATAAGAAAGTTTCAGGGGTCTGGGACTGTGTTTACTCAAGGGTGAGAGAGAGTGGCCTCTCTGAATGGGATGAGGCAGGACATGGGATTTGACTCCTACCATTAAACAACTCTTCAAAGACCTAACATCTCAATTCTTACTTTGTTAAGTGTTTGTTTTGTTTTGTAGTTGCTAAGTCATGTCTGACCCTTTGCAGTGGCTTCTAATTTCTTTTACTTTGGCATTCCCCTTATTATTGATTAAATGTTACTTTAAAACAGTGCAATGAGTTAATTAGCAATGAACACATCTAGGGACAAGAGTGGCTTTTCAGAGTGACTTTCTTATTTGCAGCCAAGGTCACTGTAGAGTCAAGGGCATGGTTTTCTGTTTTTTTTTTTTTTTTAATATAAGTATAGTTGATAGATAATATTATGTAAGTTATTGGTGTACAATGTAGTGATTAAAAATTTTAAAGTTATATTCCATTTATAGTTATAAAATATTGGTTTTATTCCCTGTGTTGCACAGTATATCCTTGCAGTTTATTTTATACGAAGAATCCTTTGGAAAAATGGAGTAGGCATCATAGTCAACAAAAGAGTCTGAAATGCAGTACTTTGAAGCAATCTCAAAAATGACAGAATGATCTCTGTTCATTTCCAAGGCAAACCATTCAATATCACAGTAATCCAAGTCTATGCCCCAACCAATAATGTTGAAGAAGCTGAAGTTGAACGATTCTTTGAAGATCTACAACACCTTCGAGAACTAACACCCCAAAAAGATGTCCTTTTCATTATAGGGGACTGGAATGCGCAAGTAGGAAGTCAAGAAATACCTGGAGTAATTGGGGAAATTTGGCCTTGGAGTACAGAATGAAGCGGGGCAAAGGCTAACAGAGTTTTGCCAAGAGAATGCACTGGTCATAGCAAACACCCTCTTCCAACAACACAAGAGAAGACTTGTGTTGGATGTGGACATGGACATACACATGGATATCACCAGATAGTCAACACCGAAATCAGATTAATTATATTCTTTGCAGCCAAAAATGGAGAAGCTCTGTATAGTCAGCAAAAACAAGACCAGGATCTGACTGTGGCTCAGATCATGAACTCCTTAATGCAAAATTCAGACTGAAATTGAAGAAAGTAGGGAAAACCACTAGACCATTCAGGTATGACCTAAATCAAATCCCTTATGATTATACAGTGGAAGTGACAAATAGACTCAAGGGACTAGATCTGATAGAGTGCCTGAAGAACTATGGACAGAGGTTCGTGACATTTTACAGGAGGCAGTGATCAAGACCATTGCCAAGAAAAAGAAACGCAAAAAGGCAAAATGTTTGTCTGAGGAGGCCTTACAAACAGCTATGAAAAGAAGAGTAGTGAAAGGCAAAGGAGAAAAGGAAAGATACACCCATCTGAATGCAGCATTCCAAAGAATAGCAGGGAGAGACAAGAAAGCCTTCCTCAGCGATCAGGCAAAGAAATAGAGGAAAACAACAGAACGGGAAAGACAAGAGATCTCTTCAAGAAAATGAGTGATACCAAAGGAATCTTTCATGCAGAGATGGGCACAATAAAGGACAGAAATGGTATGGACCCAACAGAAGCAGAAGATATTAAGAGGTGGCAAGAATACACAGAACAACTGTACAAAAAAGATCTTCATGACCCAGATAATCAAGATGGTGTGATCACTCACCTACATCCAGACATTCTGGAAAGCAAAGTCAAGTGGGCCTTAGGAAGCATCACTATGAACAAAGCTAATGGAGGTGATGGAATTCCAGTTGAGCTATTTCAAATTCTAAAAGATGATGCTGTGAAAGTGCTGCACTCAATATGCCAGCATATTTAGAAAACTCAGCAATGGCCACAGGACTGGAAAAGGTCAGTTTTCATTCCAATCCCAAAGAAAGGCAATGCCAAAGAATGCTCAAACTACTGCATAATTGCACTCATCTCACACGCTAGCAAAATAAAGCTCAAAATTCCCCAAGCCAGGCTTCAATAGTACATGAACTGTGAACTTCCAGATGTTCAAGCTGGTTTTAGAAATGGCAGAGGAGCCAGAGATCAAATTGCCAACATCCTCTGGATCACTGAAAAAGCAAGAGAGTTCCAGAAAAACATCTATTTCTGCTTTATTGACTGTGCCAAGGCTTTTGACTGTGTGGATCACAAGAAACTGTGGAAAATTCTTCAAGATATGGGAATACCAGACCACCTTACCTTTCTCCTGAGAAATCTGTATGCAGGTCAGGAAGCAACAGTTAGAACTGGACATGGAACAACAGACTGGTTCAAAATTGGGTAAGGAGTACGTCAAGTCTGTATATTGTCACCCTGCTTATTTAACTTATATGCAGAATACATCATGAGAAACACTGGGCTGGATGAAGCACAAGCTGGAATCAAGATTGCAAGGAGAAATATCAATAACCTCAGATACACAGATGATACCACCCTTATGGCAGAAAG
This sequence comes from Bos mutus, assembly GCF_027580195.1. Taxonomy (NCBI): domain Eukaryota; kingdom Metazoa; phylum Chordata; class Mammalia; order Artiodactyla; family Bovidae; genus Bos; species Bos mutus. The sequence continues at coordinate 96,556,234 of NC_091623.1, read as the reverse complement.
CAAAGAAGAACTAAAGAGCCTCTTGATGAAAGAGAGTGAAAAAGTTGGCTTAATTGGACAAGATTGAGTGACTGAACTGAACTGAGCTTTTATGTTTTATCTCCTGCCTCTTATTCAGTCAGTCAGTTCCGTCACTCAGTCATAGCCGACTCTTTGCGACCCTATGGACTGCAGCACTCCAGGCTTCCCTGTCCATCACCAACTCCTGGAGTTTACTCGAACTCATGTCCATTGAGTTGGTGATGCCATCCAACCATCTCATCCTCTGTTGTCCCCTTCTCCTTCTGCCTTCAATATTTCCCACCATCAGGGTCTTTTCAAATGAGTCAGTTCTTCTCATCAGGTGGCCAAAGTATTGGAGTTTCAGCTTCAGCATCAGTCCTTCCAATGAATATTCAGGACTAATTTCCTTTAGGATGGACTGGTTGGCTCTCCTTGCTGTCCAAGGGACTCTCAAGAGTCTTCTCCAACACCACAGTTCAAAAGCATCAGTTCTTCGGCACTCAGCTTTCTTTATAGTCCAACTCTCACATCCATACATGACTACTGGAAAAACCATAGCTTTGATTAGACAGACCTTTGTTAGTAAAGTAATGTCTCTGCTTTTTAATATGCTGTCTAGGTTGGTCATAGCTTTTCTTCCAAGGAACAAGCGTCTTTTAATTTCATGGCTGCAGTCACCACCTGCAGTGATTCTGGAGCCCCCCAAAATAAAGTCTCAGTTTCCATTTTTTCTGCATCTATTTGCCTTGAAGTGATGGAACCGGATGCCATGATCTTCATTTTCTGAATGTTGAGGTTTAAGCCAACTTTTTCACTCTCCTCTTTCATTTTCATCAAGAGGCTCTTTAGTTCTTTGCTTTCTGCCGCAAGGGTTGTATCATCTGTGTATATGAGGTTATTGATATTTCTCCCTGAAATCTTGATTCCAGCTTGTGCTTCATCCAGCTCAGCATTTCACATGATGTACTCTGCATATAAGTTAAATAAGCAGGGTGACAATATACAGCCTTGACGTACTCCTTTCCTGATATGGAACCAGTCTGTTCTACCTCTTATTGCTCCTCCCTGTTTCCCTCTTCCCACTGGCAACCACTAATATTTCTCTGTATCTGTGAGTTTGCTGCTTTTTGGCTACTATTTACTAGTTTGTTGTATTTTTCAAGTCCTACATATAGGAAATATTATACTGTATTTGTCTTTTTTTTTGTCAGTCTAATTTATTTCACTTAGCATAAACCCTCTAAGTTCAGCCATATTGCTGCAAATGACAAAATTTCATTCTTGTATGGCTGAGTAGTATTCCATTGTGTATAGATACCACATCTTCTTTATCCATTCATCTGATAATGGACAGTTAGGTTGATTCTGTATCTTAGCAATTGTAAATAATGTTCCTATTGACATTGCAGTGCATTTGTCTTTTTGAATCGGTGTTTTTGTTTTTGTCAGATATATACCCAGCAGTAGAATTTCTGGGTCATATGATAGTTCTGTTTGTAGTTTTTTGAGAAACCTCCATAGTATCTTCCACAGTGGGTGCACCAATTTACATTCCCACCAAGTGGGAATATACAAGGGAATATACAAGGGTTCCCTTTTATATTTTTGCCAACATTTTTTATTTGTGGTCTTTTTGATGGTAGTTATTCCGACAGGTATGAGGTGTTATCTTATTGTAGTTTTGATTTGAATTTCCTGGATGATTTGTGATGTTGTGCACCTTTTCCTGTGGCTCTTGACCATCTGCATCTCCTCTTGGGAAAAATGTCTATTCAGTTCTGCCCATTTTTAATTGGGCTGTTTAGTTTTTGATGTTAAGTTGTATAAGATGTTTGTATATGTTGGGTGTTAATCCCTTATCAGTTATGTAATTTGCTTGAATGTTTTCCCATTTAGTAAGTTGTCTTTTCACTTTGCTGATGGCTTATTTGGTATTCAAAAGTTTTTAATTATTGATTCCATTCATTTATTTTTGCTTTTATTTCCTTTGTTTTAGGAGCTGGATCAAAAAAAAAATAGTGGTATGATTTGTGTCAAAGATTGTTCTGACTATGTTTTCTCTAAGAGTTTTATGGTATCTGTATGGTATGATGAAGATATTTAGGTTTTTAATCCACTTTGAGCTTATTTTTATATGTATGTTAGAGAGTGTTCTAATTTCATTCTTTTACATGTAGTTGTCTAGTTATCCCAGTATCACTTATTGAAAAGACTGTCTTTTTTCTGTTGTATATTCCACCCCCCCACTTTTTTTGTGGTAAGATTAATTGACAATAAGTGCATGGACTTATTTCTGGGCTCTCTATTGTTTTTCATTGATCTATATGTCTGTTTTTGTGCCAGTACCATATTATTTTCATGACTATAGCTTGAAACAGACTTCAGACTGAAGTCAGGGAGCATGATTCCTCCAGCTCTATTCTTTGTCCTCAAGATTGTTTTGGCTATTTGTGTCTTTTGTGTTTTCACGCAAGTTTTCCAATTATCTTGGAAATTATCTTTCCAATTTGTCTTGGTTCTGTGAAAATGCCATTGGCCTTTCGATAGGGATTGAAATGAACCTATAGATCATAGGGCATGGTTTTCTATGTTCTGCTTCTTTGTGTATTTCAGAGAAAAATTGCTTCTATACTATATACATTGTGGGGTTAATTTACTCGTAAATTAATATGTATATAAAAACAGTATTTGAGTTTCAGGCCTTAAATTTTATGTGCACATTTGGAAGAATAATACTGGTGACAATGCGGAGTTCTTTATTAATCATTCATTCATTGACAAATATTTTTGGAATGCATATTATGTGCCAAGCACTATTCTAGATGCAGAGGATACATAAGTGAATTAAACAGCCCAAACCTCCTCTCCTTGTGGTACTTACATTTTTATAGAGGGAGACATTATATGCCATGGTGAAGACTTTAGTCTTAGTGTTTTTGAAATATCTTGATGTATTGCCTTTGATTCACATCCTGTAAAGCCTGTAGAAGAATAAAGGGATGTATTATTTGCATTTTCTAAATGTGAAATTGAGGATCAGATTGACTGTAGGATTTATCCAAGGCCACGTGGTGCATAGAGGGGAGAGTTGCAGGACCTGATATTTGGTATTCTTGGGAACAAGGCAGGTACAGAGCCACTAGATTCTTGGGTTACCCACCAATAACTGAGTGATGTCATGATACAGTGACTTATCAACTGGAATGCCTAAGATCTTTCAAGCATTTACTTTCTTGCAGGAAAATTTGTGGTATAATAATATTCTATAGACAGTAGTGGGAGGAGTATTGGACTAAGAATCTTCTGGAGAAGACCTGTAATGGGTGAATAATGGGAAAGGAATAATCGTGTGCTTACACTTGCTTACACTACACTTGTGTGGAGTTTCAATTACAAAACACATTTGTAGTCATTTCTTGTCACTTATCTCCATGATCTTGAGAGAGAAGCAGAATTGGTGCTTATCTCCATTTCCCAGATGAGGAAAGTTGAGTCATAGAGAAGTTAAGTGAGTTGGCTCAGGCTTCATGTTTAATCACTGGCAGAATGTCATGATCAGATCAGATCAGTCACTCAGTCGTGTCCGACTCTGAGACCCCATGAATTGCAGCACGCCAGGCTTCCCTGTCTATCACCAACTCCCAGAGTTCACTGAGACTCACGTCCATCGAGTCAGTGATGCCATCCAGCCATCTCATCCTCTGTCATCCCCTTCTCCTCTTGCCCCCAATCCCTTCAAGCATCAGAGTCTTTTCCAATGAGTCAACTCTTAGCATGAGGTGGCCAAAGTACTGGAGTTTCAGCTTCAGCATCATTCCTTCCAAAGAAATCCCAGGGCTGATCTCCTTCAGAATGGACTGGTTGGATCTCCTTGCAGTCCAAGGGACTCTCAAGAGTCTTTTCGAACACCACAGTTCAAAAGCATCAATTCTTCAGCGCTCAGCCTTCTTCACAGTCCAACTCTCACATCCATACATGACCACAGGAAAAACCATAGCCTTGACTAGATGAACCTTTGTTGGCAAAGTAATGTCTCTGCTTTTGAATATGCTATCTAGGTTGGTCATAACTTTTCTTCCAAAGAGTAAGCATCTTTTAATTTCATGGCTGAAGTCACCATCTGCAGTGATTTTGGAGCCCAAAAAGATAAAGTCTGACACTGTTTCCACTGTTTCCCCATCTATTTCCCATGAAGTGTTGGGACCAGATACCATGATCTTCGTTTTCTGAATGTTGAGCTTTAAGCCAACTTTTTCACTCTCCTCTTTCACTTTCATCAAGAGGCTTTTTATTTTTTTATTTTTTAAAATTTTATTTTATTTTTAAACTTTACAATATTGTATTGGTTTTGCCAAATATTGAAATGAATCCGCCACAGGTACCCATGTGTTCCCCATCCTGAACCCTCCTCCCTCCTCCCTCCCCATACCATCCCTCTGAGTCATCCCAGTGCACCAGCCCCAAGCATCCAGTATCGTGCATCGAACCTGGACTGGCAACTCATTCCATATATGATATTATACGTATTTCAATGCCATTCTCCCAAATCATCCCACTCTCTCCCTCTCCCACAGAGTCCAAAAGACTGTTCTATACCTCAGTGTCTCTTTTGCTATCTCGTATACAGGGTTATTGTTACCATCTTTCTAAATTCCATATATATGTGTTAGTATACTGTATTGGTGTTTTTCTTTCTGGCATACTTCACTCTGTATAATAGGCTCCAGTTTCATCCACCTCATTAGAACTGATTCAAATGTATTCCTTTTAATGGCTGAGTAATACTCCATTGTGTATATGTACCACAGCTTTCTTATCCATTCATCTGCTGATGGACATCTAGGTTGCTTCCATGTCCTGGCTATTATAAACAGTGCTGTGATGAAAACTGGGGTACACGTGTCTCTTTCAATTCTGGTTTCCTCAGTGTGTATGCCTAGCAGAGGCTTTTTAGTTCCTCTTCACTTTCTGCCATAAGTGTGGTGTCATCTGCATATCTGAGGTTATTGATATTTCTCCTGGCAGTCTTGATTCCAGCTTGTGCTTCTTCTAGCCCAGCGTTTCTCATGATGTACTCTGCATATAAGTCAGCTTAAAACAAATTAATTAAATTTTGGAATGGATAAGATATACACAAAGGCACAAAATGTGAAAGGCACAAAAGGGTAGATGGTAAAAAGGGAGACTTTTTCAGATCTCCCTTCCCAGTCATCTAGCTCCCAGGTAATCAGTTTTGTTTTTCCCCAATTTGAGGATCACCCTCTTAGGTCCATTGCCTTCAATTTGCCCATTGACTGTTCATGGGGAGAACAGTGAGAACAATTCGTTCATCCATCCATCCACCCATACACCAGTATTTTTTGAATACTTACAAAAAATAATAGGTCTCTTCTTTCTGCTAGCTGGTCTGAGAAAGCAATCAAATATCAATAACCCCAGATATGCAGATGACACCACCCTTATGGCAGAAAGTGAAGAGGAACTAAAAAGCCTCTTGATGAAAGTGAAAGAGGAGAGTGAAAAAGTTGGCTTAAAGCTCAACATTCAGAAATGTTGTGTGTGTACATGGTACTATGATAGAGTCTGGATTTGCTGAGACAAAAGTTACAGTCCTTGACCTCAAAGAGCAGACATTTTTCAGTAATGTCTTGAATCTTCCATCCCTATTAAAGCTTATGTCTCTCTTAATTAGGTCTCTTCTTTCTGCTAGCTGGTCTGAGAAAACAATTTATGTTAAAATTTTAATGGCTGATTATATGCTGTGCTTTCTAGATAATATCTGTAGTTAATCTTGTGCTCAGTGCTCAGTCATGTCTGACTCTTTCTGACCCCATGGACTGTTGCCCACCAGTGTCCTCTGTCCATAGGATTTTCCAGGCAAGAATACTGGAGTGGTTGCCATTTTCTCCTCCAGGGTATCTTTCTGACCCAGTGATTGAACCTGTGCCTCCTAAATTGCAGGCAGATTCTTCATTCACTGAGCCACCTGGGAAGTCCTACTCTGTAGGTAATGAGGGTTTTCAGTTCAAAGGGTTTATTTAATGTAAATATATAGAAAAACATCAGGAAGAAGCCATTTTTTAAAGAGTAGAGTCAGATAGCTTTTTATCCTTTTTAGGAAGGCTGTAGTGTACAAATCATTAACTTCTCTGTGTATCAGTTTTATCCTCTGTAAAATGAGGATGATAATAGTACAGCAGTATTTATCCCAGAGAGTGTTATAAGGATCTAATTTAGATGAACCGTATAAACAACTTAGTGAAATGCCTGGCATATATTAAATTGACACAATTGTTGTAACTGTTACCATTGTAATCAACATCACATAGTAAGTGTCCAGATCTACCTGTCACAGGCCTGCCTGTTGAATGGTTCCTCTGCCTCCACATTCCTAGAGGCAGGCACACTGTTCACATCAATGGTCAGGGCCCAGCAGTCTTCATCTGTTATTAAAGAAAGACAAGAAAGCAAACAAACAAAAAACAGTAGTACGGAAAAAATGTCAGGTGTCCCTTAAAAGTAAAAAGGACTTGGATGAACTTGCCTTTGGGCTGGAAGACAGATGTAGATATCACAGTACACTACTCACACCACTCTCCTCATCAAGTGTGACCTTTCTGCTCTAGAATCTCTTCTTGACACTTAAATTAAGGGCCTCTGGGGCCCCACCACAGCCCTGCCCTCTCCGAGTTCCTCACGGAGCCATCCTGAGCTCTACCTGTGTGAGAAGCCATATTGAGCAAAAGCCACCAAAGTCCAGCCAATCTAGTGGTTCTGATAGATGACACGTGACAGCACTGATTTTTACTCCTCTGAGACCGGGAATGAATTCCAGCCAGCACAAGTAAAACAAAATTTGAATCCACCTTCCTTTCTCTCTACTCCTTTCCTGATTTTCTCTTGGCTTTCTGTATGTGCTACAAGCTGGGCTGGGCTTAAGTATCGTTTATCTTACTCTTCTGGGAGGGAATTCCAATCACTCTGTAACCCTCATACACGTGTGGCTGGTGAAGGATTATATTGCTTTTTAATATCGCTTTAATTGAGAAGTCAGATCATGACTTAAATTATGGTTCTCCTGTCTTCCATTTCCATTTTCTGCTCATAAAATGCTCAGTTAATAACCAGAGATCATAGTTCTTCCCGAAAGACCAGGAGGAGCTGGCTCTGATAAAGGGGCTAGTTCTCCAAGTTCAGGTGATCATTCAAATTCTCATTAAGAATATATTTCTAGAGAATCTTTCATATTTCCTAAGAAAGAATATTTAATAAAGAAAACACATTTCCTCACGGGCAGGCGGGGGTGGGGTGATGGTGATTATGGGTAGGTTGTGAGTGGAGTATGAGAGGATGATACATATGTGTTCTTAATAGAACCTCTGCAGATTGCCTGTAGAGATAGTATATTTTGGGCAATTAGATAATTCTGAATAAAACACAATGTGTAAATGGCTTCTGAGTCATGCATATAAAATGTTTCTAAAAATTCTTCAAAAGGAAATCATTGCTTCCTCTGCATCAGGCCTGATAGGCTGGATTTATTGACTCACGGGTGCATAGAATTGGATCATTCATAAATGCTGGATCATGCTGCACTTTTATCATTTGTTCTTCCGGGATTCATCTTTAGAAATTTAGTGATTTAACAATAGATACTGAGGCTCCAAGGTGGAAGCCTGCTTTGTGATTTTAAGGACCAGGGAAAAAAAAAAAAGCTAGCTTGGCAATAGTAGTGAGCGTTAGAAGATGAAGTAGCCTGGGCCAAGGATCATGAAGGTCTTGGATTTAACTGTGAAGTGAGAAGTCATTGATGGGGATTGAGGGGTTGATTAGAGGAGTGATGTGGTATAAATTGCATTTTCACATGACCACTGTTATTGCTACTTTGAAAAGAACTTTGATATGGGGAAGAGCTGATCAAGGATTGATGCGGGGTCTCAGTTAATGGGTGCTTCCTATGGTTCAGCTGAGAGATGGCGGTGGTTTGAACCAGGGAGGTAGTGTTGGCAGGCATGAGAGATGGGTGGTTTTGCAATTTGAAGATAGAGCCTGCAAAAGTTGTTGGGAAGGTGGAAGGAAGTCAAGACTTAAAACTTGATAGTCCTTTTAATTTTGTAATCCACATATGCTTTTAATGGTACCTCTATTTAAATTCTTCATTTCAGGTAACCAAAAGTCTCCATTTTCTGATGATACCAGAGTTACAGTGTTACAGAGTTTTTCCTTCAGTGCACTAATTGGCTCACTCTAAAGATTTACTTAACCAACCAAAAGAATAATATTTATGTCCATTAGGTTTTTTTTTTTTTTGCACACAGCCATTTCCAATAATTCTGATTAGAGTAACAAAAGACACTGGGTTTTTAAAAAATGATTTTTCCCCCCTGCCTTTGGAAAGAAATGAAAGTTTTTTAAAAATGGTATATGTTCTATGTGATCTAGTGTGACTAGTTTTTTAATTGATTACTTTGTTTTTAAGGTTCATCTGTGATGATGTATACAGCTAAAGTTCTTTAATTTTCATTGCTGAATAATAATTCTGTGTATAAATACACATATAGCAAATAATTCATTTTCCTGGCAATGGTCATTTAAGTTGTTTGTAGATTCTTGCTGTTAGAAACAATGCTGCTATGAATGTCTTTGTACATGCCTTCTGATGCATGAGGTTATTTTCTTTTTACTGAGTTGTAAGTTATTTTTGTATTCTAGTTGCAAGTCTCTTAACAGATGTATTACTCTGATTCTTGGAAGTTAGGTTCTCTGGTACACAACTCTAGCCTATTTTTTCTCATTGCTTTGAGCGTGTGATTCCAATGTCTTTTGGCTTTCAGTGTTGCCTTTGATAAATCAGACATCAGTCTAATCATTCTTTTGTAATTGTTTTCCTGTGGACACTTTTCAAATATTCTTTTTGCTTTAGTGTTATGTTTTTCTCTTCACTATGATGTTGGTAGATGTGACTTTCTTTTTATTTATATTATTCAGTATTCAGCTCGTTACTTCTATCTGAATAATGGAATATCATTAGTATACTTACATACATAACTAGGAGAAGAATAATTTTGCTGTATAGTATATATATTTTCAGTTTTATTACAGAATGCCAAGCTATTTTCCCAGAGAAGGCAATGGCACCCCACTCCAGTACTCTTGCCTGGAAAATCCATGGACGGAGGAGCCTGGTAGGCTGCAGTCCATGGGGTCCGGACACGACTGAGCAACTTCACTTTCACTTTTCACTTTCATGCATTGGAGAAGGAAATGGCAACCCACTCCAGTATTCTTGCCTGGAGAATCCCAGGGACGGGGAAGCCTGGTGGGCTGCTGTGTATGGGGTCGCACAGAATCGGACACGACTGAAGTGACTTAGCAGCAGCAGCAGTAGCAGCAAGCTATTTTCCAAAGAGTTTAACTGATTTATAGTAGTTTGTGACAATTTCCATTGCTTCTCATTCTACAAATATTTGGTATTGTCAGATTGTTAAATTTTAGCTAATCTGGTGGCTATGTATTATAACCGTATTGTGGTTTTTAATTTGAATTTTTGTATTACTAATGGCTTTTCATATATTTACTGATTTCCCAGATTAATAGTGAGTTTTCATATATTTAGTGGCCATTTTCATTTCCTGTTTTGCAAGTTGTCTATACAGGTATTTTACCCATTAAAAAAAAAGAATTGTCTCTTACTTTATTGTAAGATTTCTTTATTATAATAATAATTATGATTCCTTTGTTATTTATACACGCTTCAAATGTCTTCTGTGGTTTTCCTTTTGTGTTTTTTGGATAAAAAAGTTTTAAATGTGAATGTGTTCAAAGTATACAATTGTTTCCTTTAGGATAAATAAAAATCTTCCTTTAAGTCACAAATATGTTTGTTCACTTATATTATTTTGTTTTATTTTTAAATTAGTATTTTCTCTTATATATTTAGTTTATTATCCACCTAGGATTTATTTTTGTATATTCAATGAGGTTAGAATCAAATTAAAACATTTTTTTTTCCATAAAGATATTCAGTTGTCCTAGTTCAGTTCAGTTGAGTCACTCAGTCATATCCGACTCTTTGCAACCCCATGAACCGCAGCATGCCAGGCCTCCCTGTCCATCACCAACTGCCAGAGTCTACCCAAACCTATGTCCATTGAGTCGGTGATGCCATCCAACCACATCTCATCCTCTGTCGTCCCCTTCTCCTCCTGCCCTCAGTCTTTCCCAGCATCAGGGTCTTTTCAAATGAGTCAGCTCTTCACATCAGGTGGCCAAAGTATTGGTTTCAGCTTCAACATCAGTCCTTCCAATGAACACCTAGAACTAATCTGCTTTAGGATGGACTGGTTGGATCTCCTTGCTGTCCAAGGGACTCTCAAGAGTCTTCTCCAACACCACAGTTCAAAAGCATCAATTCTTCAGCGCTCAGCTTTCTTTATAGTCCAACTCTCACATCCATACATGACCACTGGAAAAACCATAGCCTTGACAAGATGAACATTTGTGAACAAAGTAATGTCTTTGTATCATCAAATAACAAGTCTGATTCCCTTGTTCTGCACTGTCATCTTTGGCATGAAAAGTGGAAGTGTTAATTGCTCAGCTGTGTTTGACTGTTTTTGACCATGAGCTATAGCCCTCCAGGTTCCTCTGTCCATGGAATTCTCTAGGCAAGAATACTGGAACAGGCAGCCATTCCCTTCTCCAGGGGAACTTCCTGACCCAGGAGTCGAACCCCAGTCCCCCACATCTGAGGCAGATTCTTTACTGTCTGTGCCACCAGGAAACCCCCATCTTTGGCATAGTGTTGTTTATACATGGCTCTGTTTTTTTCTGATCTTTTCCACTGGTCTGTTTGTTTATGCTTGTACCACTGTCACACTTTCTTAGTAATTGTAGCTTTTTAATGTCTTGATTTTTCACAGAACAAGGTCTACCATATTTTATTAATCTTCAAGTATGTCTTGGATATTTTTGGCATTTTGAAATTGCATACTAATTTTAGAATCAGCATGTTAATTACCGTAACAAATAATCAAAACAAGCAAAATATTCTGGGATATGATAAAGATATTGTTTTGAAATATGTATCGATTTGGTAAAAATTAATTTATAATGTTATATTTTTCCTGTATCAAATCATATTATACCCTTCTATTCAATTGTCTTATTTAGCTCAATAATACTTATACTGTTTTATATAGAGTTATGACATGTACTTTTGTAGACTTATCCTAGGTATTGGTGTTTTTGAAGTTATTATATATTAAATTTTTTTCCTTTTAAATTTGTTGTTGGTTAAGGAATTGCAACTGAGTTTTAAAAACTCACTGTGAATCCATCAACTTCGCTAAACTCATTTCTTAATTCTAATAATGTATCTGTAAAGTCTTTGGATTTCACTGTGTAGAAACATATAATCTGCAAACAATGACTATTTTATTTCTTCATTTATAATCCTTATTGTCTTTTTTTTTTTTTTTTGCTCTACTGCACAGTCTAGGATCTCTTGTCCATTGCTGAATAAATTTGGTGAGAGTAGTTTCCTTGTCTCTTGCTGATTTCAGAGAGAAGAATTTTGACATTTCCTCATTAACTATGACCTTTGTGTATATTTTTATAACTAACCTTTATAAGCAGAGGGCTTCCCTGGTGGCTCAGAGGGTAAAGCGTCTGCCTGCAACGCGGGAGACCTGGGTTTGATCCCTGGGTTGGGAATATCCCCTGGAGAAGGAAATGGCAACCCACTCTAGTACTCTTGCCTGGAAAATCCCATGGATGGAGAAATCTGGTAGGCTACAGTCCATGGGATCGCAAAAAGTCAGACACAATTGAACGACTTTACTTTATAAGCTGAAGATCTTTCTATTTCTGATTTGGCCACTTCTGAAGAGAATGTGAGAAAATACCCATCTTGAAAGCTGAATATTTTTACAGTTGTTTATCTACACCTGCTACTCAGTGTCAAAGCCAATAAGATTTAGTTTCAGCTTTTATTATTGGCACCTAGTTGTGAGTGCTACAATTTTTGTCTCAGCCAGATTTTCATGGATAACAAGAAAACACAAAATCTTAGCATCATTCCACAGTTAGTCTGCATCTCTCAAGAGCCTGTAGATTGACTGGTGTGGCTCTGATTCAGGCTGTGTTTCTGTGTCCTTGTGTTCTAGATAATTCTCTTGAATGATCTTTTTCTTCGTTTTAATTAGACTAATAGTATTTTCTCTTAACTTGATATTTAATTCATTTCTGGTCAGTATCATTATTGATATTTGAAATCTGCATCTTGTTAGGTATTTTTAACTTATCCTGTATATATATCGCCATTTCTCTCATTTCCTTTTCTGGTTTGAATACTTCACTGTTTAATTACCCTATTTATCTTCTAGTAGGATTAGTGGTTATTCACTCTTTGTCTATTTTTTAGGGATTACTCTAGAAATTATCAGTTGTATTTTTCACTTATGAAAATCTTTTAATTATGACAACTTTATCCTTTTCCCCCAAAATCAATTCCCGTTGGAACATTAACTTTATTTATCCCCTCCCAATTAAATTCTAAAGTGTGTGTGTGTGTGTGTGTGTAAAACCTCAATTTATTATTTTATTCTTCCACAGAATCAACGCTTATTTAGGTATACCCATACATTTATCTTTTATTCTCCCTTCACTTTTTTCCTGCATCTTAGATTTACTGTTTGTAATAATCATTCTTCTGTCTGATATCCCTTGAGAATTGTCTTATTTTGTACATACTCTGGTGGTGAACTGTCAGTTTTTGTTTGTGTGAAAAGTCTTTATTTTATTAATCCTTCCATGTTCAAGTATATGTTCGCTTGGTAGAGTGTTCTGGCTTGACAGTCATTTTTGTTTCCCACGCTGAAGAATCGTCTAAACATTGTTGCTATTGAGAAGTTAGCTTCCAGTTTAAATTCTACTTCTGTGAAAGTATTTATCAATTTTTAAAAAAGTTTATTTTAAGGTTTTTTTCCTCTGGTTTTTTTTTTGGGGGGGTCTTATTCTGATATAACTAAGTGTCCTTTTCTTTTTGTTCTATTTAGTTTTTGTTGACCTTGAATATGCGGCTTGCTGTATTTCATCAGTTCTGGTAAATTCAGACATTATTTCTTCTAACACTGACTCTGTCCACTTGCTTTCTCTCTCTTCCTTTTGGTCTGACTGTATGTATGTTAAGTCTTCTCAATGTGTTCTCTGTATCTCTAACACTATATTTTTACATTTTCGGTGCTCTCTTCCTGATTTTGATTTTTTTCTAAATGTCTTTCACTTCACTGATTCTGATTTCACTTCTGTCTAATCTGCTGTTAAACCTATCCATTGAGTTCTTAATTTCATATTTATATTTTTCAGTAACAGAACTTCAATTTATTTATTTTTAAAGTTTCTGTTATAGTAGTTTTTATAGTTTCCAATTTTCTGTCAAAATAGTAATGCTTGGCTTTTATTTCCTTGACTATAATAAACATACCTGGACTGTGTCTGCAATTTCCATTACCCTAAGTGTTGTGGGTCTGTTTCAATTGTCTGTTGCTTTTGCTAGCTCTCCTTTATGTCTCCTGCTTATATCTTGTTTTTCTTTATTGTTTTCTTAAAATTATATTGGAAAATTTATATGTAGAAATAACTTAAGTTCTAGGATATTACCTCTTATCCAATGCAGATTTTAATTTTCCTCTCTGTTAATAAGATCCATTCCTTTCAGGTCTCAGAAACAGTAAAGAATATTTTACCCCCATCTGTGGTGCATGCTGAGCTTTGGCTTTTTCCCTCTAGCTCTGTGAAATCACCTAAAGCAGGTGCTTATATTATCTTATCCTTACATACTGAGATATGTAATGAGATATATCTCATTACACACCAGCCTGACTTCCAGCTGCCAGCATCTGCATCTCTTTGCCTGAGGGCTTTCCCTAATAGCCACACATAGGCCAGCAGTGCCAGACAAGGAGTAATTCCCTGGAGTCACACTTAACCAATGACTCTTGAGAGTTGGTGTATAAACATCCAATTCCCTTTTCCCTAGTGTGAAGTAATTTTTAGTCCCATGACCTACACGTGACAGAGTTGTGCTGCAGAACTAAAGTTCAGTTACCTACAGTGGGAACTTGTTTAATGGTGCCCTTATTTGTTGCCATTCCTTTAACTTGCTCACTCTCCTATGTGTGTTTTCTAGGATCAACGACTCAGTAAGTTACTTGCACTCAGTTTTGTCTCAGAGAATGAAAAGTCACTGAGCCCAGGTATACCTCAGTCCCAGATACCTTGTCTGGGTCAGTAAACTCTCTCAATGTGAATGTGAACCTGAGTCCTGGATTCATTTGTCTAAATCCACGGTTTCTACTGGAACTTGTTCAGTATTTCTTACTCTCCTATTAACTCCTTGATACTATGTAGACGTTCTTCTTAACCTATCCATTAATATTTTATTAATTTAAAAAGTTTGCGAGAGTTCGTTCAAGTCTCCATCATTGACAAGTGTGGCAACTTCAACTGTTACCTCTTCACACTTTATTTTCTTTCATTCTTTACTTTGGGATCCTGATTAAACATATTTCAAACCTTCTCTTTCTGCCTTGAATATCTTGAATAACCTCTCCTCCATAGTTTCCATCTCTTTTCTCTCTGTATTGTAATCGGAACAGTTTATTTATTTACTTCTATCTTCTAATATAGGGCTTCCCTAATGGCTCATTTGGCAAAAAAAAAAAAACTACCTGAAATGCAGGAGACATGGGTTCAATCCCTGGGTTGGGAAGATCTGGAGAAAGAAATATCAACCCATTCCAATATTCTTGCCTGAAAAATCTCCTGTCAAAGGAGCCTGGCGGGCTATAGTCCAAGGGGTAACAAACAGTCAGACATGACTGAGCGACTAAGCACACATTTTTATCTTCTAGTGTTTCATTTCTTCTATGAACTGTTTCTAACCTGCCATGAAACTATTCTGAATTTTTATTTCACAGTTGTGTTTTCTTCTTTTTTAAACAAATGATTCTGCCTTTTTTTTTACATTCTTTTTCTTTAACATTTCATACATGTTGATTTATAGTATGAGTCCAGCATCTGAAACCCTAGGTCGTCTGTTTTTTTTGTTTGTTTTTCCTTCTGGTGTTTTATTTCCTTGTGTGTTTGTTGGTCCTTGATTGTGAACTCAAATTTGGTTATCGTTAACCTGTGGTAAACTTGGGACTCTAAACTGAGACTTTTCCCCTCCAATGAGAAATTATTTTTGATTCTGCAGAAAGTCAGGAAGTGCTATTGAACACGCATCACTTTTTTTTTTTTTTCCCCCAGTCCAGGGGTCCTTGATCTTATATGTGAGTCTCAGGTTCAGTTTTGTTTGTTTGTTTTTTCTTCTAGCTTTATTGAGATATAATCACTGTATACGTTTAAGGTATATGTGCATGTGTGTGCTAAGTCACTTGAGTCATGTCCAACTCCTTGCAACCTATGGACTATAGCCTGCCAGGCTCCTTTGTCCATGGGGATTCTCCAGGCAAGAATGCTGGAGTGGGTTGCATGCTATCTTCCAGGGGATCTTCCTGACCCAGGGATAAAACCTGCAACTCTTATGTCTCCTGCATTGGCAGCCATGTTCTTTACCACTAGAGCTACCCGGGAATCCCCAAATTTAAGGTATATAACATAATAATTTAACTTATATACACTATGAAATTTATCACAAGTTTAGTAAAGATCCATCATCTCACAAAGATACAAAAATAGAAAAAGTTATCTTCTTTGTAATGAGAACTGTCAGGATTTACTCTTAACTTTCATATGTAACATATGGCATTGCCAGTTATATTTGCCATGTTGTACATTACATTTCTAGGACTTGTTTGTCTATAATTGAAAGTTTGTACATTTTGACTGCCTTCATCCAATTCCTTCTTCCTACACTCCCTCTAATAATCACACATCTGATCTCTTTTGGAGTGTGTTTATTTATTTTTGAAGTATAATTGATCTGTGACACTATGTTACTTCCTGTTGCACAACAGTGATTTGATATTTCTATACATTTCAAGATGATCACAAGTCTAGTTGCCATCTGTCACTTTACAAAGATACTATATAGTTATTGACTACATTCCTCACACTGTACATTTCATATTCATTTATTTTGCAACTGAATGTTTGTATTAACACCTCTTAATTGACCTTACCCATTTCTCTCTTCCCTCCACCCTCTGCCTCTCTGTCAACCACCTGTTTTCTGTATCTATAACTCTGTTTCTATTTTGTTATATTTGTTCACATATTTTATTTTTTAAACCCCACATTATACTAAATCGTGAAGTATTATTTGTTTTTCTTTATGTGACATTCTGCTTAACATAATACCCTGTGCATCCATCCATGGCAAGGTTTCATTCTTTCTTTACGACTGAGTAATATTCCATAGTATGTTTATGCTGCTTCTTTTAAAAAAAATTTTATTTTAATTGGAGGCTAATTCTTTACAATATTGTAGTGGTTTTGCCATGAATCAGCCATGTGTGTACATGTGTCCTCCATCATGAACCCCCTCCCTCCTCCCTCCTATTTGTGCTACTTCTTTAACATTCATCTATTGATGGGCACTTGAGTTGCTTCCATATATTGGGTATTGTAAAAATGGTACAATGTACACAAGGGTGCATAATATCTTTTCTAATTAGTTTTCATTTTCTTTAGATAAATACTCAGGAGTTGAATTGCTGTATCATATGGTGCCTCTCTTTTAACTTTTTGAAGAATCTCCATACTGTTTTCTATAGTGGCTGTACCAATTTACATCCCCACCAACAATGCTCGAGGGTTTCCTTTTCTCTATACCCTCACCAATGTTTGTGATTTGTTGGTAATAGCCATTCTGATGGATTACAAATAAAAACTATCTTACTGTGGTTTCAATTTGTAGTTCCTTGATAATTAGTGATGTTGATCATCTTTTCATATGTCTGTTAGTCATCTGCATGTCTTCTTTGGAAAAATGTCTATTCAGATTCTCTGCCCATTTTATTTATTTTTTAAATTTAAATTTTATTTTTTTAATGAGGTCTTTTTTTTTTTTTTTTTTAGGTCTTTTTTTTTTTTTGATTGTCTTTTTCTTTTGGCTACACTTGGAACATTCAGGATCTTAGTTTTCTCACCGGAGATCAAACACATGCTCCTGCAGTGGAGGTGTAGAGCCTTAACCACTGGACTGCCAGGAAAGTCTCCTCTCTGCCCATTTTAAAATCTGTTTGTTTTTTCCGATTTTGACTTATTTTTTGACACTTTTTGGGTATTAAACCCCTTATTGGATATATAGTTTGCAAATATCTTCTCCCATTCAGTAGGCTGCCTTTTATTTTGTTGACAGACTTTTGCACAGAAAAATAAACTTTTAGTTTGATGTGGTCTTTATTTTTGCTTTTGTTTCCCTTGTCTGAAGAAACTTGTCCAAAAAATATTGCTAAGACCTATGTCAGAGTTTACTGCTTAAGTTGTCTTCTAGAAATTTTATGGTTTCACTTGACTTTAATCCATTTTGAATTTCTTTTTATGTATGATATAAGAAAGTAGTTCAGCTTGATTCTTTTGCATATAGCTGTCCAGTCTTCCCAACACCACTGATTAGATTCAGTTTTTCCATCTTGCTTCAAAGCTTAGTCTACCCATCATAGCTATGATATAAATTCTTTCTTCCAAGCAACCCATGTTTTTTGGATGTACTTACTCTTCATCACTCTGCTATCCACATACTTTCCCCCTCTTATTGGAGATTTCTCTTATTTTCTAAAATTCTAACCATGTAATAAAAATGAGATATTGCCAGGGATCTAGTTATTTTATCACGCAGAAATCTTCAGAGTAGCTGATGTGGCATACTGACAGAAGCAGAAACTCTATTTAGCATATACACACTACTACATATAAAAGAGAGAACTAGTAATGACCTACTGTATAGCACAGGGAATTTTACTCAACACTTTCTAATAACCTATGTCGAAAAAGAATCTAAAAAAAAGTGGACATATTATATGTACAACTGATTCACTTTGCTATACTCCTGAAACTAATATAACATTGTAAATCAACTATATTCTAATACATTTTTAAAAAGAAATTTAATTATATTACATAGAGGGTCTGTGTTGGATAAAATTTTTGACTTTACTATTTAGAAAGATAAACTTCAGTTCATATTCATTTTCTTCTGGTCATTTAGAGCCAATGTTTGTAAGAACCTTAAAATATCACAGTTAACAACATATAAAATACACTTTTTTTGTGAGCTCCTAAACTTGTTCACTATAGGGCCACATTCTATTGGTACTAAATGTGATTTTCTGTTTTGAAATTGATTGCTCAATCAGTAGATTTCAAAGCTACTGCACATTAGAAATACCTAGGAGGACTTTCTAAAACACAAATTTCTTAATTCTAGCCCAGATTAGCTCAGTCATATTCTTGGGTGTTGGGGGACAAGGAAAGTGGAGCCCAGGAACTTACATTTTGAATAAGCTACTAGGTTATTCTAACGTACAATCAGGTTTAGAAGCCATTTATCTAGAAAATGTCTGCTTCGCTTTTGCCAATGAGAGATACTTTAAGGGTTCTTTCCTGAAATTCATCTATCAAGACATTCATTTGCTCATTCTTTTTTTGCCTAATATATTT
The DNA here is from genome assembly GCF_027580195.1 of Bos mutus. NCBI lineage: Eukaryota > Metazoa > Chordata > Mammalia > Artiodactyla > Bovidae > Bos > Bos mutus. The sequence continues at coordinate 96,537,562 of NC_091623.1, read as the reverse complement.
ATTAGGCACATACCAAGTGCTATGGGGAATATAAGATTAATAAAACATCTTCAAGATGTTTATAGTCTATATGATAGGATTAGGTGTACACTCAGATATCTTGTATAAGATATTTGCAATATCATAATCATAAGACAGAAAGGGTCCAGTGCTGAGAAGGTAGTGACCCTGGGAATTTCTTCAGTATTCATTAGGACCGCTAGTGAATGTAAGAAGCTGAGACCTTCATGACTAAAAGCCTGGGGTGGTCAGAAGGAACATAGAAAAATGGAGTTTTCTGGGATCTTGGGGTCAGTTGAGCAGAGATTCAACAATGAGAACAAGAATTTTCTGTTGATTTAACCAGATGTTTGAATTCCCTGGAATTCCAATGGTATAGCAATATACTCTATCATTTTAGACTTTGCTAAATAGCTGCTAAAAATGGCTTTCAGCCTTGAATGGCTGTGCAGTAATAGAACTGTCAGGGGTGGAAATATAACTTCCTGCCAATAAATATTTACTACTAAGGTTTGGATTTATGGCAGCAAATGCCATCTCCATGTTGATTCTCTGCTAGTAAGTTAATGGCCACCTCAGCTGCACTTTCAGTCCCCTAACTATTTCAGTTCATTAGTTGGAAAGGGTAACAACCTATAGGCTGAACCAAGCTTTGACATAGAGCTAGAAGAAGAAAGGGACAAGGAAAGGAAATTATACTGCCTTTGAAATATATGGTTGCAGTTTATTTGCTGTTGTAGAACTAGGACTCTAATAATTCTTTTTGCTTTTAGCTTAATGGGCATCTTCAGTGCACCTTCTTACCACTATCATGGATAAAATCCTTTTCTTGTTTTCTGTCATTGCAGTAAGTTTGTTTCCTTCATAACACTTATCACAGGTTGTAATGATATATATATATATATTTTTTTTTTTTTTTTCCCCCTGTTTACTGTTTCTCTCTCTCCCTAGAATGTAGCTATTTGAGAGGATAGATTGTGTCTGCTTAGTTCATCCTTAGATCCCCAGAGCCTAGAAATGTCTGAAACAGAGTGCTTGGTAAATATTTGCTGAACAAATGAAGTACTAAAGTGCCACAACAGTGTGGGATGCTGAATTGGTGTCTGGTGAAATGAATACAAATTCATTCCCAAATTATTCATTTCACTTTATAAGTAACCTCCTTTTACATTTTTGGACTGCAATTTAGTACACATATTTTCGTTACCTCCATTCTTCTCTAAAGCAGAGAAGTTCCTTCTTAACAGATTTCTGATTGTCTCTCTTGCAATCCATCCTAAAGATGTCAGACCAGTTTTTTTTCTAGAACATTCTATCCTGTCATGTCTCAACAGCATTCAACAGCATCATCCACAGGTTATTTAGAGAATACTATAAAATGTTCATTAGGCTGCTTCCTGCACTGTCATTTCAACTTTTTTCTCCAACCTTACTGCTCAGATTCTCTTGGTGAAATTTCCACTTCATTCATACTTTAAAACTCTCTTCTACCACCCTTTGCTCCCTTCAGATACATCATGATCATTCCACCTTGATCACACAGTTCTTTTTGACTAATACATCATCCATTTTTCACTGTCTGTTGAAATCCTATGTATCTAAAAATTCAAATTTTAATGAAGACTTCCAGATAAATCTAGCCCATAGGATTGTTCCTCTCTCCTTATTTCTCAAAGCTCAAATATCCTTTTATTTTCCCCAATAGCATCCAAGGTTTATTACCTAATCTTGGTATATACATTTTCTAATATACATAATCTACACATACAAGCAACTTATTGATTCCCAGGTATGGTCTCTCTGTGTTTCCCCTAGCTCTTTACTCAGTGATGTTCACAAGGCAAATACTCAAAAGTAATTGCTAAATGAATAAATGGATTGATAAATAAGTCTTATAAGAACAGTGTGTTAAAAGAGGGACCTAGATCTGACCTGTCAGATAAGCTTCATCTCTTCTTCTGAGGGTGATTGGTTGATACTGGATATGTTGATTGGTTCAGCAAGAAGAGTACTGTATCAGTTTGTTTGCCCAGGTGGGGCAGAGGAAGTGGCAGGCTACATGACATCAGTTCATTGAAAGTATATGAAATTGTGGTTTTTCTATGGATGTATGCTGGAGTAGGATTGTAAGATTATATGGTATCTCTATTTTTAGTTTTTTTAAGGAACCCATCAACAGTATACAAAGTTTCCTTTTTCCTCTCAGCCCTATCCAACGATTTATTATTTGTAACTTTCTGATGACCAGTGTGATTGCAACACTGTTTACAATAGCCAAGAGGTGGAAGTAACCTAAATGTCCACTGACAGATGAATAAATAAAGAGTATGTGGAGCATATATGCAATGGAATTTTACTCAGTCATAATAAACACTGAAATAACGCCACTTTCAGCAATATGGATGGACCTAGAGATTATCATACTGAGTGAAGTTAGCCAGGAGAAAGACAAATATACGATATTGCTTATATGTGGAATCTAAAAAAAAGATACTAATAAACTTACATACAAAACAGAAACAGACCCACAGAAAGCAAGCTTATGGTTGCCAAAGGGAAAAGGGTGGGAGAGGGATAAATTAGAAGTTTGAGATTAACATATACACATGACTTAATAAAGTAGATAATCAACAAGGACCTACTGGGGAATTCTACTTACTATTTTGTAATAATATAAATGGGAAAGAATCTGAAAAAGAATAGATACGTGTGTGTGTGTGTGTGTGTGTGTGTACACACACATATAAACCTGAATCACTTTGCTATACACCTGAAAATAACACGTTGTAAATCAGCTATCCTTTAATATAAAGTAAACATTTAAAAAAATGATGACCAACAAGGTCCTACTCTATAGCTCAGGGAACTCTATTTAGTATTTTTAATAATTTATAAGGGAAAAGAATCTATTAATTTATGTATTATGTGTAACTGAATCATCTTGTTGTACATCTGAAACTAACACACTGTAAGCCAATTACACTTCAATTTTCAAAAGCCTATGAAATTACCTTGTTTTTAGGTAAAAAAATCATCATATGTTGGCAACTTCATATTGTTCAACCTAATAGTGATCTTGAATTATGGATTATTCCAATCTAAGTTTTTCCTACCATGTGAAAATCTTGGTGACCCCCCCCCCCCGTCAGAATTCATACCAATGAGTTGGTTGGGTGTGCATTCATCATCAAATAGTTGGTAAATATCCAGATCAGTTAGGTGGTGTAGCTACCACCAGACATGGCTTGAAATCCACATGTATGTAAGATTGAGTACTGTCTTTGCTAAGGAGAATAAATGAAAATAAATATTCTGGTACTAAGTGGTGGTATATTAAATTATTTTCACTCACTCACATAGGTTAATTTGTTTATTTAAATGTTATTTCTAGGAGCCTTATATGTTAATAAGATGATACCAATTTTCTTAGATCTAGGAATCTTTGATCAAAATTCAGCTGTTTAATTTTTATATCAATATTTGGTCTTGTGGTAGTAATAGTTTCTAATGATTTATGTTCAACAAGGTTGACTCTACCAATGTGCTGGTGTTTTCTGCTATGTAGTATTTTTTGACCATATGGAGCCCTTAATTTGCATGTAGTGTTTGCCATCCATCTTCTCAATGGACTACAGAACAGTGACAAATGACTACTCACTGAGGAAAGAAATGTTAGGTTTCAAGCCAGGACAAGGCTCTAATGAATAGTTTCTTTAGTTTGCAACATTTTCATTCAGTTTCTCAAGCAAGACTTAAATGTGTAGACAAATTCAAAAGTTGTTCAGCACACTGTACCGTATATTTTCTTTAAACCTCCATTTTGAAAACTCATTTTGAAGTCAGGACTTTCCGTCTGCTAATTCTGATGTTTAGTTTCTGGCTGCCTAGGGGTCTTTACTAAGAAGGCTGAGGGTTTGTCTGGAGGAAGTGTTTTGCATTTGTTAATCCTCCTGAATAGTGATTTATTGCAGGTAGAAAGACTTAATTTTAGAATTTGAACAGGAAAGAAACCACAAAACTTCTCAAATGAGAAGAATTGGATTTTAGAGTTAAGGAGAAGAAGAATCTTCTAAAATTTCAGCTGAGCTTTAATCTGGTGGAACCACCCTGAACTGTGGTTCTGAGACCTCCTTCCAGGATAAATGCCAACACTAATTAGTGTATCCTCAGGCCTCCTGTCTGTTAAAGGAGATAAAACTGTGTTACCAATTCCACTGTGCACTAGTTAACTTCCCTTCAGGTAAACTTTACCAAATATAAAAGTCAGAGTCATCTAAATAAATTAAGTAATTAACTCAGAGAATTATATTTGAAATTTTTAAAATATTTTCATTCTGACTTTTCTCTATCCTCCCTTCCTTTCATTTCTTCTTTCTGTTTTTTTCTCATTCTCTTTTTCTTTCGTTTTCTAGAGCCCAAAGGAACGTTTGAGTAGAGATGAGAAGGAATGTTTGGAAAGGCTATCAGTTTTATTTTATCTGAATTAATCTTTTAGTGAATAACCAGGGCAACATGAGAAAGTAGATGTGTAAAAATTAGAAAATAGGGGAAATTAAAAAACTTATTGAAATATAAATTCCAGTAGTCATGTATGGATGTGAGAGTTGGACTATGAAGAAAGCTGAGGGACAAAGAATTGATGCTTTTGAATTGTGGCGTTGGAGAAGACTCTTGAGAGTCCCTTGGACTGCAAGGAGATCCAACCAGTCCATCCTAAAGGAAATCAGTCTCGAATGTTTATTGGAAGGACTGATGCTGAAGCTGAAACTTCAATACTTTGGTCATCTGATGAGAACTGGCTCATTTGAAAAGACACTGATGCTGGGAAAGATTGAAGGCAGGAGGAGAAGGGGATGACAGAGGATGAGATGGCTGGATGGCATCACCAACTCAATGGACCTGAGTTTGAGGAAGCTCCAGGAGTTGGTGATGGACAGGGAAGCCTGGTGTGCTGCAGTCCATGGGGTCGCAAAGAGCTGGACACGGCTGAGTGACTGAACTGAACTGAATACTTTGATTATCCTGACAGCAGAACACAACTTTGATGCCATTTTTTTTAGGGAGGGCAGAGACATTAGATGTATCTGATTTATAAATAGTCTACTTTTAGCAAGGCAGAGACTATAACTCATGAAACCTGAAGCTAAGCAGAGTTTGATAATCTCAAGTATTTTTTTTTTAAACTAGCAGTCTGAACTCATTAAGGGCCAAAGTGTGTCATATATAATAATAGTGTGTTCTAGTCTGTAGCCTGGCACTTTGAGGTGTTAAATGAGAGTTTGTTGAATTAATGGATGGATAGATAAATTATGGATTTGGCAAAGATGGAGCCCTGCAGGTTTTGCAATTTGATTTATGTTCTCTGTGAGGACTTTTATCTTCTGATTTACTGTTTCCAACCTACTATCCATGTTTACCTCTCCCCTTTGGATGCAAAGACTTAAAAGATTGATTTTTCTCTTGGTGTCACTATCAATGAACCTGTCATTGGAAGGTTATACCCAAGGAGTAAATGGTACAGTAAGGTAACATGGTTGACATGTAACTTAGCTTTCACTGACTTTGGTTTTCAATTTGTATATGTGTGTCTATGTGTTTCCCTTATGACTCTTAAACTTTACTACTTGTAGAACTAACATGTTCACTGTTTTAGAAAACACAATAAATAAAACTTCAAATGACTCATAAACCTATTACCAAGAGACAATAATTCATTATTTTATATATTTATATACACACATTTAAGAGAGTGTATGTATATATATATGTAGAGAGAGAGACAATATTTTCAGTTCAGTTCAGTCGCTTAGTCGTGTCCGACTTTGCAATCCCATGAATCACAGCATGACAGGCCTCCCTGTCCATCCAAACCCATGTCCATTGTGTTGGTGATGCCATCCAACCATCTCATCCTCTGTCATCCGCTTCTCCTCCTACCCTCAATCTTTCCTAGCATCAGAGTCTTTTCAAATGAGTCAGCTCTTTGCATCAGGTGGCCAAAGTATAGGAGTTTAGCTTCAACATCAGGCCCTCCAATGAACACCCAGGACTGATCTCCTTTAGAATGGACTGGTTGGATCTCCTTGCAGTCAAAGTGACTCTCAAGAGTCTTCTCCAATACCACAGTTCAAAAGCATCAATTCTTCTGCACTCAGCTTTCTTTATAGTTCAACTCTCATATCCATACATGACCACTGGAAAAACCATAGCCTTGACTAGACAGACCTTTGTTGGCAAAGTAATGTCTCTGCTTTCGAATATGCCATCTAGATTGATCATAAGTTTCCTTCCAAGGAGCAAGCGTCTTTTAATTTCATGGCTGCAGTCACTATCTGCAGTGATCTTGGAGCCCAGAAAAATAAAGTCTGACACTGTTTCCACTGTTTCCCCATCTATTTGCCATGAAGTGATGGGACCAGATGACATGATCTTAGTTTTCTGAATGCTGAGCTTTAAGCCAACTTTTTCACTCTCCTCTTTCACTTTCATCAAGAGGCTCTTTAGTTCTTCTTCACTTTCTGTCATAATGGTAGTGTCATCTGCATATCTGAGGTTATTGATATTTCTCCCGGCAGTCTTGATTCCAGCTTGTGGTTCATCCAGCCCAGTGTTTCTCATGATGTACTCTGCATATAAGTTAAATAAGCAGGGTGACAATATACAGCCTTGACTGTATATATGTATAGCCTTTTCCTATTCCATGTCCAGTTCTAATTGTTGCTTCCTGACCTGTATACAGGTTTCTCAAGAGGCAGGTCAGGTGGTCTAGTATTCCCATCTCTTGAAGAATTTCCCACAGTTTACTATGATCCACACAGTCAAAGGCTTTGGCATAGTCAATAAAGCAGAAATAGATGTTTTTCTGGAACTCTCTTGCTTTTTCAATGATCCAGCGGATGTTGGCAGTTTGATCTCCAGTTCCTCTGCCTTTTCTAAATCCAGCTTGAACATCTGGAAGTTCACGGTTCACATATTGCTGAAGCCTATATATACATATTTAAGGGAATAGGAAGAAAGTCTATTAAGGTATGCACTTAAATGTATTATACCTTTGTATGTATAATGTATATAAAATATATATTTAATGAACATGTTCAAAATATTTCCTTTTCATGTAGTTTTTTGAAGTGAGCAGAATTCTTCAAAGCTGAGATCATAAAAATGATCAAATGTAAGCTGCATTTAAATAATTAGTAAGAAAAAGTTAATGCTACTTGTCATTAATGTATCATGGACTCGATATACACTGACTGACTCAAAGTAAAACAAAGTACTGCTTATCAGTATTATAATTCATTGTTACTATGGATTGGGAAAATGCACATACACATACTTTGTTTGTGGGGCCTAACAGCAACACAATTTTTCTAGAAATTATACTGATTTATATATTCAACTTTCATTTTGGAAAATTTCAAACACATGCGAAAGTAGAGAGAATATCATAGTAAATTTCTATGGATTCATCTGCCCAGGTTCAGAAATTGGAACCTCCTACCTAATCTTCTTTCATTTATACCCTTACTTACTAACCAATACTCCCAATTGTTTTGAAGCAAATCTTATATGTCTTTTCATTCATGAACATTACAGCATTATATTCAAAAGATAATAATTTGTTAAAAAATAAAATTATGCCATTATAAAATTTAAATATTTTAATGGTAATTTTTTCATATCATTAAATGTTGAACATTGCCTTGTTTTGTGTTCCACAGTTTGTTTGAGTTAGGATCCAAATAAGTTTACAGGTTTTAATAGATAATATGTCTCAAGTCTCTCTTAATTAATGAGCTCATCTGCCATCTCTCTCTCTTTTTTTTTGTAAATTTTTTATTGAAGAAGCCAGGTATTTATTTCCTATACAATTTTCATATTTTGAATTTTTCTGATTCAAACCCAAGTTATTAGCTATTTATAGATTACTCTGAGATAGAATTCTTACAAAGGCAAATATTTACTACTTTCTGCCTTTGTTTCTCTTCTGCTAATTTTTCTTCTTTTTCCTTTTAATTAGTTCTCAATCTGAGTTGATTCCATTGCATCCAAAAGTGGCCTATGATTTCCTTGTCTCATTATCATGGATTAAAATTATTTCATGTTTTAACTTATTGCAGTTATGAGTCTAATTGCAGCGATGATTCAATTTACTCCAATTTGAACTAAGGGTTATCTGTTAGAATTGGCTCCTGGGTTCTTTTGACATGACCCTTGAACTCTTTCATAGATTATTTGATAATAAGATGTTCCAGGCTCAACTTAGAGACTCCCTACACAGACTTGTATTTAGTCATTTCTCCAGGAAGCCCTGAAAGTGAAAAGTGAAAGTGAAAGTTGTTCAGTCGTGTCTGACTCTGCGACTCCATGGACTGTACTGGAGTGGGTAGCCTTTCTCTTCTCCAGAGGATCTTCCCAACCCAGGTATTGAACCGAGGTCCCCAGCATTGTGGGCAGGTTCTTAACCAGCTGAGCCACAAGGGAAACCCAAGTATACTGGAGTGGGTAGCCTATCCCTTCTCCAGGGGATCTTCCAGATCCAGAAATGGAACTCAGGTTTCCTGCACTGCAGGTGGATTCTTTACCAACTGAGCTATCAGGGAAGCTCCTCTCCAAACCCCCTGACCAAAGAGCCCTAGTTCCTTTAAATGGGAAGTGGTATTTAGAGACCCAGATTGAGTATTAGGGGTGTTCTTTGCTGCTGAATTCATCCTTGTTTTTTATTTTTTCAATAGACAAAGATAGGAATATAAATTTTAACAGATAAAATATATCATAAATCATGTGTGCGTGCATGCTTAGTCATGTCTGTGTCTTTGCGACCCCATGGACTGTAGCCTGCCAGGCTCCTCTGTCCCTGGAATTTTCTAAATAAGAATATTGCAGTGGTTTTCCATTTCCTCCTCCAGGGCATCTCCCTGACCTAGGGATCGAACCCATGTCTCCTGTGTCTCCTGCATTAGCAGGTGGATTCTTTACCACTGAGCCATCTGGGAAACCATAATACATTATACAGACACTTATACAGATATCCATATTTGGGACTATGGACTTTTTACTTCATTTTATCAGTCATATCTATTTCCTTTTTCCCGTGCTGGACATCTCAGCTCTCAGAAACACCAGCATAATTGCTTTTTTGCTTAAACATGCAATACATTCACAATAGCCTCAGAATAAGAAAACCAACACTACTGTCAACAATAGGATCGCTATCAATAAAATTTTGTTTTCAATTCTTTCATATCTTAAGGTATATGCGCTTTGAAGTTGCAGTCAGATTACTGGTTTTTATAGGTCATTTGGAATAGTTGTTTTCTGTATTGTTATGCCACAACTCAAAACATAGCTTAATTTGTTTAATTTTTCAAAGTTTAGAAATTATATTTTTATATTAAATTTTATTTTATAATTACCAGTTATGTTTTGGATGTCAAAGCTAAAAACAAGATGTGTAAAATAAGTCTAGCTTCAGTTCTTATCCATCAATTCTATTTACTTCTTTTTATAAGAATCAATTTAAAAATCTATGGCTTGATTTTTCAGTTTAAAAAATACAGAAACTATGTGAATGTACTTTATGTTTTGTCTTTATTAGATGAATAGCAGAAACTATATAGATATGCTTACATTTCATCTTTATTAGATGAATAGTAATAAACTTTACACACTTGTCTCCAACTTGCTGTTTTTCATGTCATATTTTACTGTAGCATTTACTTCACAGTAGATAGTCCTATCGGAGAAGGCACTGGCAGCCCACTCCAGTACCCTTGCCTGGAAAATCACATGGATGGAGGAGCCTAGTGGGCTGCAGTCCATGGGGTCGCTAGAGTCGGACACGACTGAGCGACTTCCCTTTCACTTTTCACTTTCATGCATTGAAGAAGGAAATGGCAACCCACTCCAGTGTCCTTGCCTGGAGAATCCCAGGGACAGGGAAGCCTGGTGGGCTGCCGTCTCTGGGGTCGCACAGAGTCAGACACGACTGAAGCGACTTAGCAGCAGCAGCAGCAGATAGTCCTATAGTAGATAGGACTACAGATAGTCCTCATTCCTTTTTACTGCCTGTATTGTACTCCATATTGGATTGAATAAATCCTCTACTGATAGGCGACATGGTTGTTTCTTGTCTTTTTCTATTACAGGTCACACTGCATTGATCTATATATATGAGCCACTTTTGAGCCAGCTTAAATGTGTGCTTCTCCAGATAGACTTGTTACCTCTAGAGAAATTTCACTCTCTGAGTATATTTAGTGTGTAGTATATCAATGTTGGAGAAGGCAATGGCATCCCACTGGCACTCCAGTACTCTTGCCTGGAAAATCCTATGGATGGAGGAGCCTGGTAGGCTGTAGTCCGTGGGGTCACGAAGAGTCGGACCTGACTGAGCGACTTCACTTTCACTTTTCACTTTCATGCATTGGAGAAGGAAATGGCAACCCACTCCGGGGTTCTTGCCTGGAGAATCCCAGGGACAGAGGAGCCTGGTGGGCTGCCGTCTATGGGGTCATACAGAGTTGGACACAACTGAAGTGACTTAGCAGCAGCAGTAGCAGCAGCAGTATATGAATGTAAACATGCTTAGAGAGTGAAATTTCTCTAGAGAAAGCAAGTCTATCTGGAGAAACACATATTTAAGCTGGTTCAAAAGTGGCTCATATATATAGATCAATGCAGCATGACCTGTAATAGAAATATTTAGTGTGTAGTATAGGAATGTAGGGCTCTGATAGCTCAGTTGATAAAGAATCCTCCTGCAACGCAGGAGACTCAGGTTCGATTCCTGGGTTGGGAAGATCCACTGGAGAAGGGATAGGCTACCCACTCCTGTATTCTTGGGCTTCCCTTGTGGCTTAGCTGGTAAAGAATCTACCTGCAATGCAGGAGACCTGGGTTCTATCCCTGGTTGGGAAGATCCCCTGTAGGAGGGAAAGGCTACTCACTCCAGTATTCTGGTCTCTAGAATTCCAAGGATTGTATAGTCAGTCCATGGGGTCACAAAGAGTTGGACATGACTGAGTGACTTTCACTTTCACTTTCATAAGAATGTAGGATGGAATAGAGGTCAGGTATGTGTATTAAACAATGAGACTGGAGTAGTAGATCTAGACTATAGCTCAGCAGCATTTAATACCAAATAATCTTTAATGTAAGCTGAAGAAGTTCAATCTTTATTTCAGAGACAAAGGAGATGGAGGGAAAGGTTTTGAATGTGGGAGTAAATGCTCATGTGAGCATTAGTAAAGTGAGTTGGTGGCTTATCCAAATTATTCTGGTAATATAACCAGCATTTTATAATAACTGTAAATGTAGTACAATCTTAAAAACTTTGAATCACTATTTTGTATACCCCAAAACTAATATAATATTATAAATCAACTATACTCAATAAAGAAAGCCAAAGAAACCCCCATCCCCCAAACCAACCCCAAATGACTCTGGTTAAGAACAGTTTTCCTGGGAGGGTCCCTCACATAGCAGGCTTTTCTATCTTAGAGACTCTGATTTAGTATGTGATACTTGTGATTTTTCTATGGAAAAAAAAGTCTCAAGAGCTTCTGTGTAATCAGTGAGGCCTAAGCACTTTGTCAGCTTAAGTGCACTGAAATCAATGCCACAGTACTGCCATGAACATACTGATTTCATTCCAACACTACAATTACATAGATTATTACTCTCCACAGTCCACTTCCCCTGGAAATGGCTGAAATTCTGCTTCCTCCTTTGTACTGTGAAATGGTCTCTTCTCCAGTGTAGGAAAATATTTGAAATTTTGCTTTATTATTCTCATCACTATATTTTGATATAGATAATAATTTATAAGTTTTTTGATAGGGTCAGTGCTTGCTGTGATGTCATGGACAAATCAATGTGAGTCTCAAATTCTTATTTGGATAAGAAGCAAGTTGATCTTTTCAGATTTGAGAATCCATGTTTTTAGAGGCTTGAGTATCAGATGTTTTTCTACAGCCTTATGAAAACATCGAGCAATTCGATATTCTTCTCATTTTGAACAGTGTCAGTTCTTCCCTAATGTATTTATGGTGTGGTTTAATGTCCGTGTTTTCTTCAGGAGGTGGGATATAAAACAAAGTGTAGGTGAGGCAAAGAATCTGACAAGCTGATTCAAAAAATAATCTGGAATAATAAACAAAGATAATTTTGACAACAAATAGGAGAGGGGAATTTGCCCAAAAAACTAAGGTGTTTTTTAGAGTCATAGTAGTTTAGCAAGACTGGCGGAAATTCAAATGTAGACTGACATTGATGAAATTTCTGGAATTGCTTATTTATTCTTTTAATAGATATTGATTGATTATGTACCATGTTCTAGGCTTTGAGAATATATTAGTGACTCTAACAGACAAGGTTCCAGTTCTCCTTGAGTTTCTGTAGTAGTGAAGGACATAGTCAATAAACAAACAAAAACATTAATAAGCAAGTATAAGATTATGATAAATACTTTGACAAATAGTATAAAAGAATAAAAAATATCTGAGTGCCTGAGGGGTGATGTTCACTGGGTGATCAGAAAAGACATCTTGTGAAAGTGACTTTTGGAATGGACGACAGTGGTAAGAATAAACTTGAGATTTTTATCATGAATGAATACTGAATTTTGTCAACTACTTTTTCTGCATATGTTGAAATAATCGTGTAATTTTTATCCTTCATTTTGTAAATGTGGTGTATCATGTTGATTTGCAGATATTCAACCGTCCTTGTATCCCCGGAAAAAATCCCACTTGATCATGATATATGATCCTTTTTTTAATTTGGTCTTTATTTTATATTGCGTATAGTTAATTTACCATGTTGTGTTAGTTTTAGGTGTATAGCAAAGTAATTTAGTTATACATATATCTATTCTTTTTCAGGTTCTTTCAACATATAGGTTATTACAAAATATTGGGTAGAGTTCCCTGGTATAGTAGGTCCTTGTTAATTATCTATTTTATGTATGAAAGTGAAAGTGAAGTTGCTCAGTTGTGCCCGACTCTTTGCGACCCCATGGACTGTAGCCGACCAGGCTTCTCTGTCCATGGGATTCTCCAGGCAAGAATACTGGAGTGGGTTGCCATTTCCTTCTCCAGGGGATCTTCCCGACCCAGGGATCGAACCCAGGTCTCCTGCATTGCAGGCAGACACTTTTAACCTCTGAGCCACCAGGGAAGCTGTATATATTAATCCCAAACTCCTAATTTATCACTACCCCACCCTTTCCTCTTGGCAACTGTAAGTTTGTTTTCTATGTCTGTGGGTCTATTTCTGTTTTTGTGTATAAGTTTATCTGTATATTATTTTTTTTTAGATTCCACATATAAGCAATATCTTGTGATATTTTCTTTCTCTGTCTGGCTAACTTCACTTAGTATGATGACCTCTAGGTCCATCCACGTTGCTGCAAATGGCATTATTTCAGTGTTGTTATTAATGTCTGAGTAAAATTCCATTGTACATCTTAATTTTTCAGTTGATGGATGCTTAGGTTGCTTCCATGTCCTGGCCATTGTGAATAGCCGCAGTGAGCTGGGGTGCATGTGTCTTTTCAAATTATGGCTTTCTCCAGATATATGCCCAGGAATGGGATTGCTCTCCCATTATCATATGGTAGTTTATTTTTAGTTTTTTGAAGAACCTCCATACTGGTTACACCTATTTACATTCCCAACAACTGTGTACAAGGGCTTTCTTTTTTCCACATAATCTCCAGCATTTATTATTTTTAGTCTTTTTGATGATGGTCAGAATGTGAGGTGAATTGCTTATTGTAGATTTTTTTCTCTTAATTTTTTTATTAGTAGTATAATTGCTTTACAATGTTGTGTTGGTTTCTGCTGTACAGCAATGTGAATCAGCTGTATGTACACATATATCCCCTCCCTGCTGAGCCTCCCCCTACCCTACCTCTATCTGACCCCTCTAGGTCATCACAGAGCACCAAGCCGAGCTCCCTGTGCTGTACAGCGGCTTCCCACTAGTGATCAGTTTTACACATGGTAATGTATATATGTCAATGCTGCTCTCTCTATTTGTCCCACTCTCTCTTTCCCCTGCTGTGTCCAAAAGTCTATTCTGTATGTCTGTGTCTTTATTCCTACCCTGAAAATAGATTCATCAGTATCATTTTTCTAGAATATATATATATGTGTGTGTATGTTAATATAGGATATTTGTGTTTTTTTTTTCTGACTTACTTCACTCTGTATGATAGATTCTACGTTAATCTACATCACTACAAATGGTTCCTTTTTAGGGCTGAGTAATATTCCATTGCATATATGTACCACAAATTCTTTAATCATTCATCTGTTGATGGACATTTAGGTTGCTTCTACATCCTGGTTATTGTAAATAGTACTACAATGAAGGTTGGAGTATATGTGTCTTTTTGAAGTAATAGTTTTCTCATACCATATACCAAGTAGTGGGATTGCTGGGTCAACATGGTAGTTTTATTTTTAGTTTTTTAAGGAACCTCTGTACTGTTCTCCATTGTGGCTATATCAATTTACAGTCCCACCAACAGTGCAAGAATGTTTCCTTTCTCCACATTCTCCCCAGCATTTATTGTTTGTAGATTTTTGGTGATGGCCATTCTGATTGGTGTGAGGTGATATCTCATTATAGTTTTGATTTTCATTTCTCTAGTAACTAGTGATGTTGAACATATTTTCATGTGATTTGGCCATCTGTATATCTTCTTTGAATAAATGTCTATTTAGATCATCTGCCCATTTTTTGATTAGGTTGTTTGATATTGAGCTGCATGAACTCTTTATATATTTTGGAGATAAATTTCTTGTTGGTAACTTTGTTTGCAAATATTTTCTCCCTTTCTGTGGGTTGTCTTTTCATTTTGTTTATGGTCTCCTTTGCTGTGCAAAAGTGTTTAGTTAGGTCCCATTTATTTATCTTCACGTTTTTAATTTGTGTTTGCTTATTTATTTATCATTTTTGGCTGTGCTGGGTCTTTGTGCAGGCTTTCTCTGGTTGCTGTGAGTAGGAGCTACTCTCGAGTTGAGGTGTGTGGTGTTCTCATTGCAGTGGCTTTTCTTGTAGCAGAACGTGAGCTCTAGAGCACATGGTCTTTAGTTGTAGCACGCAGGCTCAGTAGTAGTGGCACACAGGCTCCAGAGTGTGTGGGCTCCAGTAGTTGTGGTGTATGGGCTGGTCTTTCTATGCTGTTCCATTGACCTATTTTTGTGCTGGGACCATATTGTTTTGATGACTGTATCTTCGTAATATAGTCTGATGTCAGGGAGCCTGATTTCTCCAGCACTGTTTTTCTTTCTTGGGATTGCTTTGACTATTTGAACTCTTCTGTGTTTCCATAAAAATTAAAAAAAAATTGTTCTAGTTCTATGAAAAATGCCATTGGTCATTTTCTAAGTATTGTATTGAATATATGGATTACCTTAGGTAGTTATTTTGATAATATTCATTTTTCTAATCCAAGAGCATAGTATATCTTTCCATCTTTTTCTTTTGGTCATCTTTCATTTCTTTCATTAGCCTCTTATAGATTTCAGAGTATAGATCTTTTGGATCCTTAGGTAGGTTTATTCCTCGGCATGTTTTATACAATGTAAACGGGCCTGTTTCCTTAATTTCTCTTTCTGACCTTTCATTGTTAGTGTACGGAAGTGCAACAGATCTCTGTGTATTAATTTTCTATCCTGCAACTTGACTGAATTCACTGATGAGCTCTAGTTGTTTCCTGGTAGTATCTTTAGGATCTTTTACGTATGGCATCATGTCATCTGCAAACAGTGGCAATTTTACTTCTTTTTTCCAGTTTGGATCCCTTTTACTTCTTTTCCCTCTCTGATTGCCATAGCTGTTGCTGCTGCTAAGTCACTTCAGTCGTGTCCGACTCTGTGCGACCCCATAGACGGCAGCCCACCAGGCTCCACCATCCCTGGGATTCTCCAGGCAAGAACACTGGAGTGGGTTGCCATTTCCTTCTCCAATGCGTGAAAGTGAAGATGCTCAGTTGTGTCTGACTGTTCACTACCCCATGGACTGCAGCCCACCAGGCTCTGCCATCCATGGGATTTTCCAGGCAAGAGTACTGGAGTGGGGTACCATTGCCTTCTCCAGATTGCCATAGCTAGGACTTCCAAAATTATGTTGAATGAAAGTTGGGAGAGTGATTTTTGTCTTATTTCTGACAAGAAAAACTGCTTTCAGCCTTTCACCTTTGAGTATGATGTTAGATTTTTCACATATGGCCTTTATTATGTTGAGGTAGGTTCCCTCTGTGCTATTTAGACAGTTTTATCATAAATGGGTGTTGATTTTTGTCAAAAGTTTTTTTGGCATCTATTGAGATGCTCATATGGTTTCTATTCTACAATTTGTTAATGTGGCATGTCACACTGATTGCTTTGTGGATATTGAAAAATCCTTACATACTTGGTATAAATCCCACTTGGTTATGTTTTATGATCCTTTAAATGTACTGTTGAATTCAGTTTGCCAATATTTGTTGAGGACTTTTGCTTCTGTTTTCGCTAGGGATTAGTCAGTTCAATTCAGTTCAGTTGCTCAGTCATGTCCGACTCTTTGTGACCCCATGGCCTGCAGCACGCCAGGCCTCCCTGTCCATTGCCAACTCCTGGAGTTTACTCAAACTCATGTCCAGAGTCAGTGATGCCATCCTGTCATTTCATTCTCTGTTGTCCCCTTCTCCTCCTGCCCCCAATCCTTCCCAACATTAGGGTCTTTTCCAATGAGTCAACTCTTTGCATGATGTGGCCAAAGTATTGGAGTTTCAGCTTCAGCATCAGTCCTTCCAATGAATATTCAGGACTGATTTCCTTTAGGATGTTTCAGCATACATTCAACTCAATTCACTAGGGATATTGACCTGTAATTGTCTTTTTTTTTGGTAGTGTTTGGTTTTGGTAAGAAGATATGCTGGCCTCTGAGAGAGAGTTGTGTATTTTGCTTATATGTGGCAACTAAAAAGACAAGTGAACAAATATAAGGAAGCAGAAACTGATACAGATACAGAGAACAAACTGGTGGTTCCAGAGTGGAGGGGGATGGAAGGATGAGTGAAATAGGTGATGTTGATTGAGGTACAAACTACCAGTTATGAAAGAAGATATATAAGTCAGTTAAGTTAAATAAGTAAGAGATATAATGCACGGCACAGTGAATGTGGACAAGAATATTCTACTAACCTTGGTTCATAATGTGTAAAAATATAAAATCACTATAGTGTATACCTGAAATTAATATGCTGTAAACCAACTATACTTCGATTAAAAACCCTCTGATAACCTGTCAGATTTTAGAGCTCTAGTGAGTGTGATCAAAACTACCTCCATAATCCTAGTACAAAATTCATATGCAGTATATATCAGAATTTCATATATATTAAGGAAGTCACCTTAAACCAATGAGGAACTTATAGTTTATTCAAAAAGCAGTATTATATAAATCTGTTATTTGAGCAAAACCTATTATATTCTTACATCAAACTATAGACAAAATACATTACAAGTGATTTGTAATTTTTAACATGAAAAGTGAAATCATGAAATACTAGAAGGAAACACAAATATGTATGTAATCTTGAGATGGGAAGGAATTTCAAGATACAAAAGCAATGAAAGAAATCACAAAGGAAAACATTAGAAAAAATGTCTGCAGTAAATATAGTAATGCACATAAAGCTCATAAAATAAGCAAGAAAACATTGACATCTCAATTAAAAAGATGGTGAGAAAGAGGCAATCCACATAAGAATAAACAAAGACTCTCTGAATTTATAAAAGTATTCAACCTTACTAGAAATAAAATACATTTTATTGAAAAGAAACAGAATGATGATATTTTTGTCTGTTATAGTGGTCAAAAATAAATGATTGTGACTTGGGTAATTTGTAAATATTCAGGCCCTTTTCATGTAAATTGTTTTCTTTTAACATTTAATCCCTGGGTCAGGAAGATCTCCTGGAGGAGGGCATGGCAACCCATTCCAGTATTATTGCCTGGAAAATCTCATGGACAGAGGAGCCTGGTGGGCTGCAGTTGATGGGGTTGCAAAGATTTAGACATGACTGAGTGACTGAGCATGCACGCAACTTTTAATCTTTACTTTTGAGGAATATGTATCAAAAATATTAAAATTAAAATTCAACTAGGATAGAGCTACTTAAAATCTACCTGCTGTTGCTGCTGCTGCTGCTAAGTCACTTCAGTCGTCTGACTCTGTGTGACCCCACAGATGGCAGCCTACCAGGCTCCCCCATCCCTGGGATCCTCCAGGCAAGAATACTGGAGCGGGTATTACATGAAATACCTCTCCAATACATGAAAATGAAAAGTGAAAGTGAAGTTGCTTTTAAAACCTCCCCAGGTGGCTCAGAGGTGCAGAATCCATCTGCCAAGCAGGAGACCTGGAATTGATCTCTAGATCGGGAAGATCCCCTGAGAAGGAGATGGCAACCTGCTCAGTAGTCGTGCCTGGGAAATCCCATGGACAGAGGAGCCTGGTGGGCTACAGTTCATGGGGTCACAAAGGGTCAGACAGAACTTATCGACTAAACAACAACAATGACAACTCTCTTTTTAGAAGGAGTAATCAGAGGTGAGGATAAAGACTTAATGCAAGGACATTTGCCAGAGCATGGTTTAAAAGAAGAAAAAAATGGGTCATAACCTAAATGCTCAATAATACGGGAAGGTGACAGCAGTAGATCAGAGAACGACGGCAATGCACCTTTTTTGGATATTTCAAGGATAAGGGGAAATCCTTGTGATATAAGGCTTGGCATGAGAAAACAGGATTCTAAACTATTTGTGCAGTAGGGAGTTCATGCAAACACAAAAAATTGCCAATTTTGTGTTTATACAGCTTTCCATAGCTCATTCACTCTCTCTCGGAAGAAAATATAACCAACAGTTGACATGGTAATAAACCGGAAGTAAGATTATAGATGGCTTTTATTTTCTTATTTTCTGTATTTTCCAAATGTTTTACAGTGAACATATATTACATTTATCATCAAGAGAAAATGACTATCATCTTAAAAATAAAAGGCATTCCTTGAAGCATAGGCATGTAGATTTGAACCAGTCCATGTTTAATAGTGATCACAGGGCTCCATATCCCCTCTAAACCTGCTCCTGCTGGGTTGTTCCACAAGGGAGGATGGGAAGGAGTCACAATTATTATTTTTGAGGGAGAATCCAGGTAAAGATTGGGCAGAGGAAGTGCTTCAGGGGAGCATGAGTCAGGACTGGCTGCCATGTGGTCACCTGCCATGTAGTCCAATTTTAACTCCCTGAATTATTTTAATGCCATCTTAATTCATTGCTTAAAATCATAGTAGTTAGAGATTATTTGGGGATATGAGTGTAAATACAAGAATGACTATCTTTGGGTAGATTAAGAGTCTGTTAAATCATCCACAGGCATCCAGGTGGCACTATAATGCAGGAGACATGAGACTTGGGTTTGATCCCTGGGTTGGGAAGATTGCTTGAAGGAGGGCGTGGCAAACCACTCCAGTATTCTTGCCTGGAGAATCTCATGAACAGAGGAGCCTGGCGGGCTACAGTCTGTAGGGTTGCAAAGTAACAGCAGCAGCAGCAAATCATCCATATGATTTGAATATGATTTTGGATAAAAGCAATTGGACTGAATACCTTTGAGAAAATAGGAGTCTTTTTCAAAGACAAGAAAAAGCAGGGCTTTTGGCAACTGATGTTCTTTGGTGGACAGGAGCCTGTTTGGAGTTGTGTTGTATAGGAGGGCTTAGGTGACATGGACACTCTGTGATTCTGGGTAGCTGGAGAATGCGTGGGGAGGAGCAGTTAGAATCTCAAATTCTAGCTTCAAACAGACCTGGGCTTGCATTCTGGATCAAGGACTGGAACATTTTGGATAGTTTCCTAACATCACTAATATTCAGTTTCCTTACTTCTATCATGGGAAAAATGCCTATTTCATAGGGTAAGACAGAGTGAGGGTAAGTTAGATGTTAAATGCCTGGCACACTGTAGCATTCAGTAAATGGTTGTGATGGAGATAATGATGTTGATAACACCAATGCTGATTGTAAGGGTAGTTCCAAAGGAAAGAAAAGGTACTGAACAACGGTGGGGCTGATGGAAGGAAAACAAAATTTTCTTCTCTATCCTGGCGATTTGAAGCTTCTTGTACCTAAAACCCAGACACCAGGCAAGAATCAGCAGTGTAAGAAATTTCCTACCTCTCCCTTTCTAAATTGTTGCCTGCTGGTGTGGCAGACACGAAATCTTGCCTGTTACTCATGTGCTGTCTGACTTCAAAGTAAATTACTCAGTGGTACCCAAGTGACTGGAAAAAATTAATTTATCTTCAGAACTTGTTTTCATCCAGGGAGTAGTTGAGTCATCCAAGGAGAATCTGAGTCAATTACTAGGAAACCAAGGAAATGGAAATGACATTTTACAATTAGGTTGCAACTGAATAAGGAGGACGTGTTGGGCTGTTTGTAAAGTTTGCTTTGTGTACCCTATTATAATGTAATAAAACCCCATAAGGAATAGCTAAGAAAATTGAATATAATGTATCATGCCTTTTCAAAGTGATACTGAAAAGCCAAATTTTATTATTCATGCCTCTATGTAAACATCATTAAGGATAGGTTCTATATTGCCCCCAAAGATATATTTTAGTATCTCCTGCAAAATTAGAGTTGAATTTTATGGCTCTCTTTTCACGGGTATATGCTCTGTCAGCAGAAGTTAACTGAAGATGCATGAAGAGGAGAAAGTCAACTTGACATTATCTTCTTTCTAATGCTTGCTGGTGTTTACTATAACATTCCAGCTGCTGGAGGCTGAGGACGGAAAGTAAATTGTGTTGCCCCAAAGAACGATAGAAGTAAGTCTTTGTGTTTTCCAAGCTTTGGAGGAAGTGATTCCACAAAAACATCATACACCAAGTAGTAGATAGTTTTACCCTCCTTTCCAAGTTTCTTGTCCACAGGGAGAGGTCAAGTTTAACCTGGCAAGTATAGAGCTGTTTGCTGGTGATAACAAATGATGATGTGGCTGGATCTATGTTTCCCTGGCTCTGTGCTTTGTGCTCATTTTATGACCACAATTACCCAATGGTGGGAAATTCAACAATTCAAAAATTGTTGAATTGGTCATTCAGCACATTAACCTCTTGCCCACTGGTTTGTCCTTTCACCAATGGCTTCCACTGAAGTGTGTATGTGTGTGTGTGTATTTTGTATTTAGTTTCTTCTCTATTTCTTTGTCATAGTTTCTTTCTAAACTCTCTCACAGAGTTTACAGACAGCAAGGGTTATTGAAAATCACTGGGTAGTGTTTCAGAAGGTTATGGTTACAGTCCTGGCTCTTTAACCATATGTATGTTTGAAATTGATCAACTGAAGTTCTCTGAATCTGATATTTCTCATCAGTAATATTAGGGGGTTGGATTTAGTGATCTATTTTCTTTCTTTACTAAAAGTTCATGAGTGTGATCTGTCTCATGCTCAGTAATGTGGGATGTATGGGGACTGGGGATGGATGGAAGAGAAGTATAAGACAATGGATGCCCACAGGAAGCTTACATTCCTCTTGAGAGAGGAAGGAAATAATTAAATAACAAACTGAGATGGTATGTGATTAAAATAATTGTCAGCAGATATGAAAGTATGTGTTAGGCACTGAGTTAAGGGCTCTTCAAGCAATGCTGTTAATGAACGTGTAGCAGTTAGGGGAGGGCAGGCTAGGGTGAACAGCACTGACAGGGAAGTTTCATGCAGAAAGCAGGACTTACAGAGTTGGAGATATGGAGGATGAGCAGGCAGGGGACAGTGACAAAGGGCATTCCTGGCAAAGGAGTCAGCAGGAGCAGAGTGAAGACATAGGATGAGCACTGTGGGTGTGGCTTCTGTCTACCCTTCTGCCTGTTGCGTTTCTTCAGTGTGATATTGCTTATAATAAATCTGCTTTTGTGAATCTACTCTCATTTTCCCTTCTCTTCCTTCAGAGTTCTACAGAAAGGTTATCAAGAGTCTGGAACAATGAATTTGGAATCTCTAGATAAACCTGGCATTTCTTTAGGTTCAAACAAGATTCACTGTGTGACCACAGTGGTGATTCATGAATTCACAGCCTTTCATCTGTGATGATACCCAGGGGGGACAAGTTCACACATGCTGTGTACTCTTCTTATGAGTCTACCAGGGTTTTGTGATGTCCTTAGTCCCTGAGCTAGCATTCCACCCCATGCTTTCCCACCAAAGAAAATATGTGTATTAGAATGCAAGTAACCAGGGATGACATTGTTCTAGGAACTGCCTTAGTTTACTCCATTAAAGAGTATTCTCTTAAATAGCATATGATATCCCTTATATGCAGAATCCAAAAAGAAATGATGCAAATTAACTTACTTATAAAACAGAAATGAACTCACGGACTTAGAGAACAAACATGACTACCTGGGGGAAGAGTGGGGAGAAGGGATAGTTAGGGAGTTTGAGATCAACATGTACACACTGCTGTATTTAAAATGCATAACAAATAAGGTTCTACTGTATATCATAGGGAACACTGCTCAATGTTATGTGGCAGACTGGTTGGGGGGTGAGTTTGGGGGAGAATGGATACGTGTATGTGCATGGCTGAGTTGCTCTGTTGTGCACTTGAAACTATCCCAACATTGTCAATTGGCTATACTCCAGTATAAAATAAAAAGTTAAAAAAAGTTTTCTCTTGCAAATGTGGGTAATATAATCATTCGTAGTTAATAGCAAAGATCAATTTCATTTATTGAGTGTTTAGTATATGCCAGGCATCAAGCCAAGAACTGTAGGACAATTAAGTCACTTAAATGTCACAGTAATCTCTTAAGGCGGGGCCGTTATACTCATCTTTTCTATGTGCCTGGCTCCATATCAGGTATTGTACATACTTCAGCTTATTTAGTGCTAACCACAGCATTGTGGCCTTCCCCTGTGGCTCCTCTGGTAAAGAATCTGCCTGCAACGTGGGAGATCTGGGTTTGATCCCTGGGTTGGGAAGATCCCCTGGAGAAGGGAACGGCTGCCCACTCCAGTATTCTGGCCTGGAGAATTCCATGGACTCTATTGTCCATGGGGTCGCAAGGATGAGTGACTTTCACTTTCTCTTTCACAGCATTGTAAATGTTTCCTGTTATCACCATTTTATAGATGAGGAAACAGGCTCTGAGAGAGGAAGGAACCTGCACAAGTGTTTCTCTCGTTTTAAGTGATAGTGTTGGGATCTATGCTCAGCCTTGATGATCTCAGAGACTGTTTTTTAACCATAATAGTATGACTAAAAAATTACCTGTAGCGCCTCTGACAATGGATCATAACCTATGAAGAGGGCTGTCTCCATTGTCGAGAAATAATAGTATGCAGGATTGGTTTCTGTGATCTCTTTTAAATTGCACTGAATATGGCTAATATGAAACCAGGCAATTTGAAGATAAAAAACCATAGCCAATAATATTAGGACACTCATGCCTTGCTGAGCAAGAGCATTTGCTGTTTGGAAGAATGACTAGAATAATGATATTTCCCTGCCTTTGTGGTGCATGACTGGCCCTCAATTTACCTTGTGCAGAACACGGGTGGTGCACTCAGTTTTGCCTGGTGCCCTCAGGTTAATGTAAAATCACGGGAGGATTACTCCCAAATGACTCTCAGTCTCCTCCACCTGGTTAGGGGCCCTGTTCTGCATGTGCAGAATAATTAACACAACTTTTGATTAAGCACTTTCTTTCTAAATGTTGGGATGTGATGTTCACATGGATGGAATGAAAGATTTCAACACCTGTCAATGCACACATTGTGAACTCAGGGAAGGAAAGGATGGGACTTGGTAGGCACCAAATATCCATTGTGCAATAAAGAGGTCATGGAATGGATTGTAGGAGACTGAAAAAATGAAAGAGGCTTGTCTGACTACATGCCAATCTTACTATGCCTGTGAGTGGAGTTGCAATCATTCTTCCCTCTTCCTTGCCTAAACATTATATCAACTTGGGACAGAACTGACCTGCACATCTAAGTCAAGTACCAAATAAGCATAAAATATTTAAGCAGGGTTTATAGACTACAAAGCATTATTCTAGATACTAGGAAAACATAGGGAAAGAAGACATAAAGAGCTTTCTATCCACTCAGGCTTATGATGTGGCATGGGCAAGTGTGTGATGGCATTGACATTGTATTCTGGCTCCTAAGAAAGTAAAAGGTCAGGGTGTTACCTTGGCACTTAGTGAGGAGTGGAGGTGGTCTTGAGAAGGTCAGACTCAGGAAGGGATGTCTAAACTCAAAATGAAACCTGAAGATGAGTTGGCCAAGCAAGTGAAGGGGTTGTATACAAAACAGAGGGAAGAGCTATGTGAAGGCCGGGAGACCAAAGTCTGTTATGGTTGTGGTGTATACCAGGAAGAGGACTTGGGGGCAGGGGGAGGGGGAGGACAAAGGAGGAAGCAGCGGAGAGAGGTGTGGTCCAGGCTATAGAGGGCTTTGTAATTTGTGCTAAGAATATTGGAGTTTTATTCTAAGGGACATGAGAAGTCATTGAGGGGTTTGAAGTAGGCATCTTGTAAAGTCATTTTCAGCTGGTGGTTATGCTAATAGCTAGCTCCACTAATTCAAGTCCAACATTAATTATCCTTGGATGGATTTCTCGGATCGTCTGCCTGCATTACTTTCCCTGTGTAATTGCAGAACACTACATACTTAGGATGGCACCTGGGTTCACAAGAGTGTTTCTGAACACAGGAATCTGACTAGTTTAGGTGACTAGAACATGACAGAAATAAAAGTGAGTGCTTGGTTCATGTATGCTGTGGGTGTTTTCAACTCTGTCTTTGGTCACTGAATTAGCAGTCTTATAAATGTGTTCCTTAAACTCTATCAAGGAGGGATTAGTGTGAAGTGGCTCAACTCAACTCAGTTTTAGACTAAGTAGGGTCAGTGCCATAGAATGTGGTCTAAGAAGGTTTGCATAGCCCTCTGAGACATGTCCTGGGCTTCCCAGGTGGCTCAGTGGTAAAGAATCCATCTGTTAATGCAGGGAACGTGGGTTTGATCCCTGAGTTGGGATGATCCTCTGGAGTAGGAAATGGCAACCCACTGCAGTATTCCTGCCTGGAAAATTCCATGGACAGAGGAGCCTGGAAGGCTATGGTCCATAGGGTCACAAAGAGTCTGCCACAACTGAGCACACACATACACACTGAGCCATGGCCTAGTGAGCTGTGTAGAGGGTAGACTCTTAGTCAAGTCAGACTGACTTGTTGTCTGAATGTCTTAGATTATGCCCACCAATGGATAGTGGAGTGGACTTCACTCCTGCTTGTAAATAAACCAATTTAATGGGTACTGTTGCCTGGAAAATCCCATGGATGGAGGAGCCTGGTAGGCTGCAGTCCATGGAGTCGCTGAGAGTTGGACACGACTGAGCGACTTTACTTTCACTTTCCACTTTGATGCACTGGAGAAGGAAATGGCAACCCACTCCAGTGTTCTTGCCTGGAGAATCCCATGGATGGAGAAGCCTGGTAGGCTGCAGTCCATGGGGTTGCACAGAGTCGGACACGACTGAAGCAGCTTAGCAGCAGCAGCAGCAGCAATGGGCCTTAAGTTATGGAGGTGGCTCTTGTTTACCACATGACCTTCTGACCGAATATTCTATAATTTAGCCTTCTTATACCTGATTACTTTTGCTTATCTGTGGTCCACTGTGACACTATCCAAGAATGTAGGGCCTTGCCACTTAAATGAATCAAGGGAACACAAGCTACTAAAACATATTCTTGAAGTTTTACAGTCTTGATCTGAAGGTTTCCTAAGATCTCAGAATGACTCTGAGCCTACCAAAACACATTTTGGGATTGATCAACAGATTCAGTTCTATAGAAGAATAGGGACAATTAATATTTTGAAAAATATTCACTCAACTTCAGTTCAGTCGCTCAGTCCTGTCCGACTCTTTGCGACCCCATGAATTGCAGCACGCCAGGCCTCCCTGTCCATCACCAACTCCCGGAGTTCACTCAAACTCACGTCCATTGAGACAGTGATGCCATCCAGCCATCTCATCCTCTGTCGTCCCCTTCTCCTCCTGCCCCCAATCCCTCCCAGCATCAGAGTCTTTTCCAATGAGTCAACTCTTCACATGAGGTGGCCAAAGTACTGGAGTTTCAGCTTTAGCATCATTCCTTCCAAAGAACACCCAGGATTGATTTCCTTTAGGATGGACTGGTTGGATCTCCTTGCAGTCCAAGGGACTCTCAAGAGTCTTCTCCAACACCATAGTTCAAAAGCATCAATTCTTTTGTGCTCAACTTTCTTTAGAGTCCAACTCTCACATCCATACATGACTACTGGAAAAACCATAGCCTTGACGAGACAGACCTTTGTCGGCAAAGTAATGTCTCTGCTTTTGAATATGCTATCTAGGTTGGTCATAACTTTCCTTCCAAGGAGTAAGTGTCTCTTAATTTCATGGCTGCAATCACCATCTGCAGTGATTTTGGAGCCCCCAAAAATAAAGTCTGACACTGTTTCCACTGTTTCCCCATCTATTTCCCATGAAGTGATGGGACCAGATGCCATGATCTTCATTTTCTGAATGTTGAGCTTTAAGCCAACTTTTTCACTCTCCACTTTCACTTTCATCAAGAGGCTTTTTAGTTCCTCTTCACTTTCTGCCATAAGGATGGTATCATCTGCATATCTGAGGTTATTGATATTTCTCCCGGCAATCTTGATTCCAGCTTGGGCTTCTTCCAGCCCAGCGTTTCTCATGATGTATCTGCATATAAGTTAAATAAGCAGGGTGACAATATACAGCCTTGACGTACTCCTTTTCCTATTTGAAACCGGTCTGTTGTTCCACGTCCAGTTCTGACTGTTGCTTCCTGACCTGCATATAGGTTTCTCAAGAGGCAGGTCAGGTGGTCTGGTATTCCCATCTCTTTCAGAATTTTCCAGAGTTTATTGTGATCCACACAGTCAAAGGCTTTGGCTTAGTCAATAAAGCAGAAATAGATATTTTTCTGGAACTCTTGCTTTTTCGATGATCCAGTGGGTGTTGGCTATTTGATATCAGTTCCTATGCCTTTTCTAAAACCAGTTTGAACTTGGTCAGTTATTAATGATTTATCGAATACCTGTTCTATGCAGAGCTGTCTCCTCAGTGCAGTGTATGCTTGGAGATGAACCAGGTAAGGCTCTGTGCTTAAAGCTAGAGGAGCCAAGGGGTGATAATATATGAGAGATGACATGCTGCTAAAATGTGAGTGAATTTTCCTTTCCTTTTCCTCAGCTAGGACCCAATTGCTTATGAGTGGCAAGCATCAGGAAACTTGCTTAGCACTCCTCCATAGACAAAGGAAAATTTGGCTCAGCTTCTTTCACATATGCCTGTATATGAGATTTTAAGAAGTCCTTGTTTTATTTATTTGACATCAAAACATAATATGTAGGTGAGTCAGTGATTCACTTCCATAGACAGGACTCATAGACAACTCTATTTGCTTTTTCTGATTTTAAATGAAGGCAGGCCACAGAGTTAAATTATATATTCAGTAAACCTGATACTTGACTCCTCTTGTCACGGCTTGACAGTATCCTTAAACTTCAATGGACCAGAAAATACAATTGCACAATTACTGCTCTGACTGAGAGCAATAAAATTGATGGATGGAATGATAAGGATTAGCTAAGATGACATAATCACAACCATAAAGCACCCATGGGTACCACCCCTTTCTTCTCCCTAAGTTTAACTACTGCAAACCCATCCCATCCAAACTATTAATTTGTGGATCAGATGCGTGGTTCTTGATCCCTCCCCCCGCAACCAGCCCCCCATGTAAGTTTGCAAGTTATCAATTAGTGAAGACATTATGCCTGATAATAACCGTGTTATAGTATTTCCTTCAGTTTCTTTAGTGTTTCCACTCTTTTCATAGCACTCTCAAATGCATTTGTGTCAGCTTGATCCTCATGCTCCTGTAATACTGAACAGACATTACTTTTCTCATTTTACAAATGAAAAGTCAGAGTCACAGAGTAATGAGATGACACACTCATGTCCATACAGCTGGTGAGTATCAGTGCTAGAGCTGGAATCAGGGCTTCTGATGAGCACACTTTTAGCATGGTGATTAACAACATGGAATTGGCTGAGATCAAGTCTCAGCCCTACCACTACCAGTTACAAACATAGTGTTAAAGTTTATAGCCTCTCATAATCTTGGTTTCCTCATTTATAAGATGGGATTAATTATAAAATCTACTTCTTAGCATCACTTTGGGAGAAGGCAATGGCACCCCACTCCAGTACTCTTGCCTGGAAAATCCCATGGATGGAGGAGCCTGGTGGGCTGCAGTCCATGGGGTCGCTAAGAGTCGGACACGACTGAGCGACTTCACTTTCACTTTTCACTTTCATGCATTGGAGAAGGAAATGACAACCCACTCCAGTGTCTTGCCTGGAGAATCCAAGGGATGGGGGAGCCTGGTGGGCTGCTGTCTATGGGGTCGCACAGAGTTGGACACGACTGAAGTGACTTAGCAGCAGCAGCAGCATCACTTTGAGGATCTGGCCAGGACAGTGTATAATGCTTAGTGCTCTGACTGCCACATAGTAAGCACTCAGACATGGTTAGGTATCACCAGGACTAGTACCTGGTCTGCAGTACACTCTATGTTGTGCTGAGGACTGCATTACAAGTACCAAGTGTTACAACTTGGCAGGAGAAGAAGGGGATGACAGAGGATGAGATGGCTGGATGGCATCACTGTCTTGATGGATGTGAGTCTGAGTGAACTCCGGGAGTTGGTGATGGACAGGAAGGCCTGGCGTGCTGCAATTCATGGGGTCACAAAGAGTCGGACGCGACTGAGCAACTGAACTGAACTGAGGGCTAGAGGAGTTGAGGGGAAAGAGACCGACTGTTAATGAGTGTAGTTTCTGTTTGGGGTAATGAAGATGTTTTAAAATTGAATGTGGTAATGGTTGCAAAATTATGGCAATATATTAAAAACCATTGAGTTGTATACTCTAAATGGGTGAATTGAATAGTATGTGAATGATATCCCAATAGAGATGTTACAGTTACAAAAAGACCTATAAGAGCACAGAAGGCAGTCTGGTTTGTTGGGCAGAGCCAGAGAAGGCTGCCCCGAAGAAGTGATGTTTGAGTGGAATTATTCAGGATGGGCTTGGAATTATTTAAGTAGAAGATGGTTAGGAGGATGGGGGAAGAGTGTTCCCCATAGAATAAGATCTGTGAAGTAGAGGAGAAGCAGAAAGAAGGCCAGAGCAGCAGGAGCTTTAAGAGGGAGAAGAGGCGTGCTACAAGGTGGGTAGAGAGTGCTGCATCATGATCACTTACCGTGGGCAGACCCCCCTGAGATGCAACGTATGTATTATCCAACTCAGTTTGCACCATGAGACCATGAGTAGGAACAATTATAGGCAGGGGCAGATAATCTTGAGCTTCATATGATGTTCAAAGTATTTTACTGGAGGGCAATGAAGAGGACACAGGAGAGACATAAGGTTTGTATTTTAAAGATCCCTGAAGTGGCCAGAAAACTTAAGCCCTGGAAGAGAAGATTATAGTCAGTTTCCCCTATAAGCTTTTCTTTGTAATCTGTTATTTATTTGTTTTTTTTTTTTTACAGAATCACTGGATGGACAGCATGTAGAAATGGAGCTATTCATAAAGTGTGTCCCACACACAATATAAGAATGATTTGCCAAAGGCATGAACCATAGCTGCTCTGTTCAATCCGTTTTAGATCAATAATTAGCTGCCTCGAGTGGGACAGAACATGGAGTCCCTCACTTATCTCCCCTTTCATATAAGGTTGTTGAAAAAAGACATGTCCTGAGGCTTTATTGATCTGGGTGCTAGGAGGTAGTAAAGTGTAGGGGCCTGAGGCAGGGACCCTGGAGTCAGACAGGCCTTCATTCTGAAATTACAGACCAGGCATTTGCCCTAAGTCAGGCATAATGAATCAACAGCAGGAAAGAGATCATGGCTGGCTAAGAGCATCTCTACAGGAAGATTTGGTACCATTTCCTATTTGTTGGAGGTTTCAGTTGTCAAGCATGAGGTGTATCATAACTCATTACCAGTATAGTACAGTGGCATTAAGCGAAGAGTGCTGGGCTTGATGGAGAAAGCTCTCAGTTGAGAACAAAGGTCAGTAAAGGCCTTACATTCTAAGTTTAGAGAATTGCCTATTTGTGAGGACAGCCACGTTCTCATCCTGCTGCTGAGATTGGTCCTGTGCACTAACCCCAGAGTGATAGCAAGGTGGATAGAGGGTTGCATTTGAAGTAGGTGTTGATTTCTTATTGCTACTGCAATAAATTACCACCAACTTTGTGGCTTAAAACAACACGAAAATTTCATCTCACAGTTCTGGAGACCATAAGTGTCACATGAGTCTGTCTGCCTGGGCTATAGTGATGGTGTCAGTAGGGCTGTGTTCCCATCTGGAGGTTTTCTGTGAGGACCCAATTCCTTATCTTTTCTGATGTCCAGACCTGCCTTTATGTCTAAGCTAAGTGAAAGAAGCCAGATGCAATAGGTAACAATGTTGTATAATTCTATATTAGAAATATCTAGAATATGTAAATCTATAGAGACAGAAATCAGATTGTTGGTTGCTGGAGGAGGGATAAATGGGGAGTAATTGTTAATGGATATGGAGTTTCTTTTGGGTGATGAAAATGTTTTGGAACTAGGTAGATGTGGGGTGATGGCGCAGTATTTTGACTGTACTAAATGCCACTGGATTGTTCCCTTTAAAATGGCTAATTGATATTATGTAAATTTAATTTCATTTAAAAACAGAACCAAAAAAAAAAGTACCCCCACAAGAATTTGAATCCCTTCTCTACAGAGGTGCTGACTTCCCGATAGCCTTAGAGAAGACAGATAACCAGCTTGGTGATAGGGGGACCTTACTCAGACAAATTGCATAGGAGTTAAGATCTACTTTCCTCCCAATATCACAGGGAAAAGGCTTCAGAGGCAGGTGATAAATAGACTACATGCTTCTCCTGCAAGCTAAACCAGAAGAGCCATGAATGTCTGTTTAGCACTGGGAATAGTTAGAAAGAATGAGGAAATTATTAGAAAAAATATAGTCATTTAATGTTTGAATCAGTCCAAGGTTAAGACTTCTCATAGTTAAAATAATTGTAATACTAGCTAACACATAGCATTCAGATGTGAAACACAAAGTACTTTTA
The DNA here is from genome assembly GCF_027580195.1 of Bos mutus. Lineage (NCBI taxonomy): Eukaryota > Metazoa > Chordata > Mammalia > Artiodactyla > Bovidae > Bos > Bos mutus. Next base: position 96,506,278 of record NC_091623.1, on the reverse strand, counting down.
TGTTTAACTCAGTAAATCCTCAAAAAAATTCTACAAGTTATATAATTTCATTATATTCATTTTACGGATGAGGTATTCAAGGCACAAAGAGGATGAATAATGTACCCAGCATCACATAGTTAGACGTGGTAGAACTGGGATTTCAACCCTAGAAAATGACGCTGAACTATTAATGTTTTGAATGGTTTAAATTTTTTAGAACATTAGAGTACATTCATGGGTAATTAGTATAAAAATGTTTTTCCCAGTCACTTGAATTTTGTTCTGTGCTTTTGATTCATTCATTCAACAAATATGTGTTAAGAACCCAGCATGTTCAAGGAACAGCTGGAGCAGTGTAAGCAGGAGAGAGACTCATAGGAGATAAAGAGGAAATGAGCCAGATTATGTGATGTCTTAGAGCTTTTGAAAGGCTTTTAGCTTTAATCTCAGTAAGATGGAGAGCTTTGGGAAGATATTTAGCAAAGGAATGATATAATTTGACTTTTTTTTTCCCAAAGAATTATTCTGGTTTTTGTGTTTATAATAGCCCAAGAGTCAGGAGGTAACAGTCCAGAAAAGACATATTAATAGTAATAGCTGGACCACTGGTAGCAAAGGAAAGAATGAGACATGGACAGACCTGGGATGTATTTTGAAGGTAGGGTTAGTACAGTTTATTGATGGATTGATTCTGAGGTCTGGGATAAAAGCATGAAGTTACTACCATTTCTAACAATAATTCACAACCTGAAGTGTTTCGGCACCAGAGCTTTTAATGGTTGGGGCTGTACTCATTATTATAATACTTGTGAAATGTAATTTTATGGTATTTGAAAAAAATTACTCATGAAAATTTTTTTGTTAAGAGAGAGGGCAAAGATAGAGTGCAAATGTGTGGAAATGGATTTTGTTAAAACATACCTCATATGAATGTCATTTTCACATATCAGAGTGAAAAAATGCAGAGAACCTTTGCTTTGGAGGGCTGTTATGGGATAAATTGTATCCCTAAAAATGGATATATTGGAGTCCTAATTCTCAGTGCTTTAGAATGTGACCTTATTTGGAGATAGGTCTCTCTAGAGATAATCAAGTTAAAACAAGGTCTTTAGGGTGAGTCCTAAACCAACATCATTGGTGTCTTTATAAAAAGGGGAAATTTGGATACAGATGAGCTTGCCTGGAGAACACCAAATGGACATGAAGGCAGGGATCTGGGTGATGGTTGTATAGGCCAAGGAATGCCAAAGATTGCTAGCAAACCACCAGAAGCCCAAAGAGAGGCATCGAACAGTGTCTCATAGCCTCCAGAAGGTGTCAACCTTGACAACATCTTGAACTTGAACCTCTAGCCTTCAGAACTATAAGACTATAGATTTCTGTGTAAGCCACCCAGTTTGTGGTACTTTGTTATGCCAGCCCTAGAAAACTAATAGAGTTTCTGAATAAAGATGCTCAAGTCACAATTGAGCTGTGATAGTGTTCTTGCCTGGAAGATCCCAGGGACGGCAGAGCCTGTTGGGCTGCCATCTATAGGGTCGCACAGAGTCGGACACGACTGAAGCGACTTAGCAGCAGCAGCAGAAGGCTAGAGGAAAGACTAGGGGGCTGCCAGTGATTAATAATATTGAGACTAATGTGAGGTGTTTGTGGGTTGATGACCAACGAAGTACTACCACTGCACACCCAGTGTAGTTTCCAGCCCACAGCAAGTCCTGAGTAAACGTTTGTTGCCTGATAGAATGCCTAACTGGAGAAGGGAATAACAACCCACTCCAGTATTCTTGCTGGAAAAAATCCTATGGACAGAGGAGCCTTGCAGCCAGCCTGGCTGGCTGCAAGTCCATGAGGTCGCAAGAATAGGACACAACTGAGAGACTAAACCAGAATGCCTAATGTATGTGGACACTTTAAACATTATAGGTACTTGACAAATACTACTTTCTTTCTCTCCTGAACAGTTAGCTTGAGCACTGAAATTCTGAGCTCTTTCAGAGGAAACCTGAATTGGAAGCAGATGTTCCAGTGTCAGCTAGTCAGATCCTATTGGCAACTCTTGGCCTCTGGGTTTCTCTTCCACTGAATCACTATGTCAAGGTGCTATAATCCAGCATAACAGTAAAAGTTTTAGGAAGTCCGAAGTCATCCTCACAGACCATGGTGATGAGAATGAAAGCATTAGTCACTCAGTCGTGTCGGACTCTTTGTGGTCCCATGGACCATAGCCCACCAGGCTCCTCTGTCCAGCCAAGAATACTTGAGTGGGTTGCCATTCCCTTCTCCAGGGAATCTTCCTGACCTAGGGATCAGACACGAATCTCCCACATTGCAGGCAGGTTCTTGATCACCTGAACCATCAGGGAAGCCCAGGTAATGAGAATAGAGAATATAGAAATATATATATATAGAGAATATATAAATATATATAGAATATATAAAAATCAAAGCAGCATAATTATAGTCCTTTAAAAATTGTAATTAAAGGGTGGATCTACCCAGACGTGTTAAGAAGTTTAAGTTTAGAACTGCTGTTTTAGTAAAATTGCACTTTCTTATGACCTTCCATCATTTTCTTTTTATTAACTCATCCGTAAGGGAAGAGAAACATTGCAGACACTTCGATTTGTTTGCTCTGTTTCTAAGTTATTTTGAACTTAATTTTATTAAATTTCATTGCTTAGGTACAAGCTGATCGTGACAGTTTTTCAGCCTGCACTTTTTATCACTCAATAGGTCATAACTGGTGAGGATGCTGTTTGATGTTCTGGGTGATGATGTAGTTGATAACCTTTGTAAAATCTTTACAGTGTTTCTTTGAAGCTTTGTGAAGGAAGTATGCAAATGGGAAAAGTTCCAAACAGCAATAGACCAGAAGAAGCAGACTGCCATGTTTCTTTATGATAGCAGCAATAAAATATATGCCAATTCCAGTGAGCTGAATAAATCTTAGCTCTGAGATGGTGGTGGGGTGGCAGGCATAGTGTGTAATAGCCTGTCCCCAGTTTCTCAGTGACCCGAGGCCTCCTCTTTGAGAGTAACTCTGTATGGCCATGCCGACAATGATTGGCTGCCCATGTTGTTCATAAATAAAAGCAGCCGGCTGCAACAAAGGTCTAAGTAGCTGAGGCTTCATCATTATTTATGAGGCAGGCCTGGGAGAAGAAGGCTCTAAAAGTGCAATAGCAAACACCATCTTTCCCCCAAGAAAACAGCTTACTGGAAAGAAAATTCTAAAAGAGGAAAGAAACCAGTGTCATATGCATTTTCATGTTATAGATGGTAAATAATACAAAATCACAATCATAACGAAGGCTTTACAAGTTCCGGTGGAAACAAGTTTATTGTTCATGACTGCTGGTCAAATTGGTTGTTTTAGAGAAACTCCTTATTATTGGCTTCTAGTCATTGAGAATAAGTTTGGGTAACCAAATCTTGAATAACATTTTGTAAAACTCTTAATTCCAGTGATAGGGCTAATAGTTGATATATAATGACAATAGGATGGTAGGTTTGCAAAAGATTATTATTATTATTATATTTTAGGGCAAAGGGAGAGCACTGTCTCTTGGGTGTATGTTCCTTATGGATCGATCTTCACTACAGTGTACAGTTGCCTCTTTTTCACTCAATTGCTCACTCTTTATCAAGGGATTGAGTGATTTGATTGATGACTGTGGGAAAAGTATTGAAGCATCCATGGCTCAACCCTCTTCTTTGTCTTAGGGAGGAACTCTGCCAACTTGAGGCATTCTTCCCATGCTTCTCCTATATGCCATAGGTACTTCAGGGGCAGACCTCCTTAAATGAGGGGGAAAGTATTAGTGAGCCCAGTTGTCTTGCAAAACTGATAGCAATTTCTCCCCTACTAGGTTTATTGTTAATAAAGCTGATTAAAAAAAATCTTGCTTGTCTTTTTAAAAAAATTGAAGTGTAATTGACTTAAAATATTATATGTTTCAGATGTACAACAAAATGATTTGGTATTTTTATACATTACAAAATGATCGCCATAATCTAGTTAACATCTGTCACTGTACAAAGTTATTACAGTATTATTGACTATATTCTCTATGTGTTCTTAATTCCTTTGACTGATTTACTTTTAAACTGGAAGTTTATACCTCTTAATCTCACCATTTCACTCATCCTCTTATTCCTGTCCCCACTGACAACCATCAGTTTGTTCTATGTATCTGAATCTATTTCTATTTTGGTATGTGTATTCATTTTTTTAGGTTCCACATGAATGAAATCATACATTATTTGTCTTACTCTATCTGACATTTCATTTAGCATTATATTCTCCATGTCATCTATGTTTTTGCAAATGGCAAGATTTCATTTATTTTAATGGCTCAGTAATTATATTATTTATATGTATATTACATCTTTATCCCTCTGTCTATTGGTAAACACTTATGTTGCTTTCATATCTTTGTTATTGTAAATAATGCTGCAATGAACATACAGGTGCTTATATCTGTTTGAATTAGCATTTTTGTTTTCTTTGGGTAAATAACCAGAAGTAGATATACTGAATAGTTTCATAGTTTTACTTTGTATTTTTTGAACCTCAATATTGTTTTCCACAGTGGCTGTATCAGTTGACATTCCTACCAACAGTGCGTGAGCTTTCCTTTTTCTCCACATTCTCACAAGTGCTCGATAATGGCCATTTTGACATGTGTGGGGAGATATCTCAGTGTGGTTTTCATCTGCATTTCCCTGATGATTAGTAATGTTGAGTGTCTTTTATGTCTGTTGGATATCTGTATATCTTTGGAAAAATATCTGTGGAGATCCTCTGCCCACTTTTTGTTTTTTGGTGTTGAATTTTGTGAGTTCTGTGTATATTTTGGGTATTTAACCCTTTATTGAGTGTATCATTTGCAAATATTTTCTTCCATTTTTTGTAGGCTGCCTTTTCATTTTGTTGATAGTTTTCTTTAATATGTAAAAACTGTTTAGTTTGATGTAGTTCCATTTGTTTATCTTTTGCTTTGGTTTCATTTGTCTGAAAGGGAAAGTATTCATGGCTCAGTTGTGCCCGACTCTTTGCAACCCCGTGGACTGTAGTCCACCAGGCTCCACTGCCCATAGAATTCTCCAGGCAAGAATACTGGAGTGGGTTGCTATGAATTTCTCCAGGGGATCTTCCTGACCCAGGGATCAAACCTGGGTCTCCCACATTGCAGGCAGATTCTTTACCATCTGAGCCACCAGGGAAACCCCCTTGTCTGAGGAGACATAAAAAATAACATGACTAAGACCAATGCCAAAAGTGTACTGCACGTTTTCTTCTAGGAGTTTTACATTGTAAGTTCTTACATTTAAGTTTTTAATCCATTTTAAGTTTACTTTTGTGTATGGCATGGTAAAGTAGTCCAGTTTGCTTCTTTTACGTGTAGCTGTCCAATTTTCCCATTCAGTGTATTGAAGAAGCTGTCTCTTCCCCATTGTATATTCTTATCTCCTTTGTCATAGATCAACCATGTAAATGTGGGTTTAGTTTTGGGCTCTCTATTCTGTTCCATTGATCTATGTGTCTTATTTTTTTTTTGGACCATATGTTTTGATTACCTGTAGCTTTGTAGTATTCCTTGAAATTGGGGACTATGATAACTCCAGTTTTGTTCTTCTTTCTCAAGATTTTTTTGGCTGATTGGTTTCCACGTAGATTTTAGAGTTATTTGTTCCAGTTCTGTGAAAAATTTCTTTGGCGTTTTATAGGGATTTCATCAAATCTGTAAACTGCTTTACATAGTATGGTCATTTTAACAATATTAATTTTTCCAATCCATGAGCATGGTATATGCTTCCATGTATTTGTGTTATCTTCAATTCCTTTCACCAGTGTCTTGCAGTTTTCCAAATATAAGTATTTTACCTTCTTGGTTAGATTTATCCCTAAGTATTTTATTCTTTTGGATGCAATTATAAGTGGTATTCTTTTCTTAATTTCTTTTTTTTGATAGTTTGCTATTGTTTAGAAATACAACAGATTTCTATATATTAATTTTGTATTCTAAACTTTATTGCATTCATTTATTAGTTCTAATAGTTTTTTATTTGGTGGCATTTTTAGGATTTTCCATGTATAGTATTATGTCATCTGCAAATAGCATCAGTTTTAGTTCTTTTCCAATTTGGATTTCTTTTATTTCTGTCTGATTTCTGTGACTAGAATTTCCAATGTTATATTGAATAAAAGTGATGAGGCCATCTTTGTCTTGCTCTTGATCTTAGCAGAAATACTTTCAACTTTTAACCCTTGAAGATGATGTTTGCTGTAGGTTTGTGGTATACAACCTTAATTATGTTAAAGTATGTTCCCTGTATATCCATTTTGTTGAGAGTTTTTAATCATAAACACATATTTAATTTTTCCAGAAGGATTTTCTGCATCTATTGAGATAATCATATGATTTTTATTCTTCAGTTTGTTAATAAGGTATATCACATTGAGTGAAAAAGTTGGCTTAAAACTCAACATTCAGAAAACTAAGATCATGGCATCTGGTCCCATTACTTCATGGCAAATAGACGGGGAAACAGTGACAGACTTTATTTTTTTGAGCTCCAGAATCACTGCAGATGGTGACTGCAGCCATGAAATTAAAAGACACATGCTCCTTGGAAGAAAAGTTATGACCAACCTAGATAGCATATTAAAAAGTGGAGACATTACTTTGCCAACAAAGATCCGTCTAGTCAAAGCTATGGTTTTTCCAGTAGTTATGTATGGATGGTGAGAGTTGAACTACAAAGAAAGCTGAGCACTAAAGAATTGATGCTTTTGAACTGTGGTGTTGGAGAAGACTCTTGAGAGTCCCTTGGACAGCAAGGAGATCCAACCAGTCCAAAGGTGATTTAGAGCTTTTCTCTTAGGGGTTCCCTGATAGCTCAGTTGGTAAAGAATCCACCTGCAATGCAGGAGACCCTGGTTTGATTCCTGGGTTGGGAAGACCTGCTGGAGAAGGGATAGGCTACCCACTCCAGTATTCTTGGGCTTCCCTTGTGACTCAGCTGGTAAAGAATTTGCTTGCAATGTGGGAGATCTTGGTTTGATCCTTGGGTTGGGAAGATCCCCTAGAGAAGGGAAAGGCTACCCACTCCAGTATTCTGGCCTCAATGATGCTATGGATTGCATAGTCCATGGGGTCACAAAGAGTCAGACACAACTGAGCTACTTTTACTCACTCACTCTCTTTTTCTTGATGAGTCTGACCAAATGTTTTCAATTTTGTTTATGTTTTTAAAGAACTTGCTCTTAGTTTTATTGACTTTTTCTATTGGTTTTTTAGCCTCTATTTTATTTCTGCTCGATTTTAATTTTTTTTCTCCTACTAATTTTAGGTTTTGCTGTTCTGCTTTTTCTAGTTCCTATAAGTATAAGGTTAGATTGCTTATTTGAGATGTGTTTGTTTCCTGAGGTAGGTTTGTATTGCTGTTAACTTTCATCTTAGAACTGCTTTTGCCGCATCCCTTAGATTTTGGAAAGTTGTCTTTCCATTTTCACTAGTCTCCAGTTGTTTATTAAGTTGTTATCTTTGGTTTATTAAGTGAACCATTGGTTTTTCAGTAGCATATTATTTAGCCTCTACAGTGTTTTTCTAGCAGTTGATTTCTAGCCTTGTATTTTTGTGTTTAGGAAAGATGCTTGATATGATTTTAACCTTTTACAAATTTATTGAAACTTGTTCTATGTCCCACCATGTGATCTATCCTGGAAAATATTCCAAGTGTACTTGAAAAGTAGGTGTATTCTGCTTTTTTTTTTTTTAGAATGAAAAGGTCTCTCTATATTTATTAGGTCCACCTGGTCTAATGTGTCATTTAAGGCCAGTGTCTGAACGATCTATCTATTGACATAAATGGGGTGTTAAAGTCCCCTACTCTTACTATGTTACTACCTTTATGTCTCTTAATATGTGCTTTATATATTTAGTTGCTCCTATGTTGGGTGTGTAAATGTTTACAAATGCTATATCCTATTCTTGTATTGATCCCTTGATCATTTTGTGATGTCCTTCTTTGACTCTTGTTACAGTCTTTGCTTTAAAGTCTGTTTTGTCTGAGTAAGTGTTGCTCTTCCAATTGTCATTTTGCTTCTCTTTGTATGAGTACTGTTTTTCCTCCCCTCCCGTTCAGTCTGCATGTGTCTTTAGATCTGAAATGAATTTCTTTAAGGCAGCATATATGTGGATTTTATTTTTATCCATTCAGCCACTTTGTAATTTTTAAAATATTCTTAAAATTTTTATGTATTTTTGGCTGTGCTGGTCTTCGTTGGTACATGCAGACTTTCTCTAGTTGGGACCAACAGGGGCTGCTCTTCATTTCCGTGTTCAGGCTTCTCATTGTGACTTCTCTTGCTGTGGAACATGGCTTCTGGGCACAGGGACAGGCTCAGCAGTTGCAGCACAGGCTCTAGAGTATCTGGGCTTCAGTAGCTGTGGCTTGCAGGCTCTAGAGCATAGGCTGACCAGAGCATTTAGTCTGACCTTTTATATTCACAGTAATTATTAATAGGTATGTACTATTGCCATCTTGTTAATTGTTTTCTGAATTTTGTTGTTTTCCTTGTTTTTGTTTTTTTCTTTTCTTCTTTTGCTCTCCTCCCTTGGGATTTAATAACTACCTTTAGTGTTGTGTTTGGATATCTCTTCTCTCTTTCTCATATTTATTTCAGAGTTTGGTTTGTGAATGATCATTTTAAGTTGATGAGCTCTTAAGTCTGAACACAGCCTAACAATTCTGCATTTTTTACTTCCCTCACATTTAATGTTTTTGACATCATATTTTACATCTTTTGGTTTTTGTGCATTTCTTAACTACCTGTTGTGGTTACAGATAATTTTACCATTTTTGTCCTTTAATCTTTCTACTTGTTTTACAAGTGGGTTATCTACTACCTTTACTATATGTTTGCCTTTCCCAATGAAGTTTTTCCTTTCACAATTTCTACATTTTTAGTTGTGGTCTTTCTTTTCTATTTGGAGAAGTCTCCTTAATATTTCTTGTAAAACCAGTTTAATGTTACTGAACTGTTGTAGCTTTTGCTAATCCCTAATACTCTTTATCTCTCCTTCAAACCCTAATGACAACCCTGCCAGGTAGAGTAATCTTGGTTGTAGGCCTTTTCCTTTCATCACTTTGAATATATTATGCTACACCTTCTGGCTGGCAAAACTTCTGCTCAAAAGTCAGCTGATAGTCTTTTGGGAGCTTTCTTATGCATAACTAGTTGCTTTTCCCTTGGTGCTTTTAAGGTTCTCTCTTTTGGTTTATTTTTTGCCATTTTAGTTATAGTAATACTTGATATGAATCTCTTTGGGTTCGTATTATTTGGGACTCTCTGTGCATCTTGGTTCCTTTCCTAGATGGAACCCTAGAGGGAATTTTTCAGCTATTATTTCTTAAAATAAGTTCTCTGCCTCCTTTTCTCTCTTCAGTTTCTGGGATCCTATAATGCAAATGTTAGTGCATTTGTTGTTCTCCAAGAGGTCTCTTAAAGTATTATCAGTAAAAAAAAAATTTTTTCAGTTCATCTTGGGTGATTTCTACTAGTGTGTTTTTCTGTTCATTTTCTTTGTATCATCTAATCAGTTATTGATTCTTTCTAGTTTTTATTTTTTCTACAAACCCCTTTTGTTGAGGGCTGACTTTTAATAGATCACAGCAAGGGAGCTTCTCTGCTTCATACAAAACTCTGACCCAGAAGCAAGTCATGTACGGATGGTTTAGCAGAAGGTTCTCCACATGTGTGTGGTGCACAATGGGGATTTTCTAGTGTTTTTTAAATTCAGGTTATTGTTTTCTTCATCTCTGTCTAGTTCTTTATATTTTCTAAACTTCTCACTGTAATCACCCATTCTTCTCCTGAGTTTGTTAGCATCTTTATGATCATTACCTTGATTTCTTTTTTGTGTAGATGCATTTTTCCACTTTGCATAGTCCTTCTTCTGGGGTTTTGTCTTATTCCTTCATTTGAAACATATTCCTCCGTCTCATTTTGCCTAATTTTCTGTGTTTATTTCTTCATATTAGGTAGGTCAATTATCTTTCCTGATCTTAGAGAGGTAGTCTTATATAGGAGATATTCCATGGGCTTCTGCAATGTACTTCCCTTTGGTCACAAAAACTATATACTCTAGAGGGTCCCCCCACCCCCATGTGGGATGTGTGTGCCCTTCTGTTGCAACAGGCTGAATAGCGTGGGCACACTGGTAGGTGGGACTGGCTCCTGGCTTGGTTGGCTGTCAGCCCCTCCTCTTTTGATGGCTGCTGGCCCTTCTTCAGTGGACTGGGTCCTGGCATGGTTGGCCACATGACTCAGGGGTCCTGTGGCTGATGCTCATTGGTAATCACAGTGCTATGTACTAGTACAGCTGGCTATGGTGCCTGGGACATCCTGATGCTTGTGCTGGCCCACTAGTCTTCCTTGTCTTGACTCTTGTGATTATCTCTCAAATGGGTCTGAATTTTAGTTGGGTAAATAAAGAGATGTTGTTACTCTTATTGCTATTAAAACAAACTACATATACAAAAATGATACATACGCTCTGGCCAGAGAAAGAGATTGCTATTGTTCAGTTGCTAAGTTGTGTCCAAATCTTTCATGACCTAATGTGAAGACTTTTACTTTTCATTCTAAGAAAGAAGTGACCTATGTAGGAACAGTTGATAGTTTGTTAAGCGTTAAGAATACGTCACTTAAAGTTTTCTGTGTCACATAGTTTCTTGCCTCTTAAGAAGCATTGTTTGGTCCAGGCTTGCTGGGTATACTAGAGTTATTTTGCAGTTGCTTTATTGACAGAATATTTTGGAAACCTGGTGACTTGAGGTATATAGCCAATGTCTGTTGCCTTTGCTGCCTTATTTCCATTTACCTTTCTTCTTATAACAGCACCCTGATGCTGCAGAGAAATAATCTGTTCCCTGTTCTTTGACCTAAGATTCAAGTGGAGTTGACTCCATTCCATAGCTCCAAGGTGATTATGCACCATGTGATTATGCTGGGCTTTCACAGCACTATATTCCCTTGGACACAGGGATTGTTTCAGAGATAAGCATGTGACCTAGTATAAGCCAATGGGACTCATAGAAACACATGCTTAGACATAGGCCTGTTAGCACATCAAATCTGCTACCAGCCCTCTTGCCACCACAAGGAGCCTGCCAATGAAGTATGTGAATATGCAGGGTTGAGGATGACATCATCTGAAATCCTGAATCCAGGGACAGATATACTCCTGGATCCTTTTTTTTTTTTTTTTAGTTAAGTGACCCAGTAAATTTCTATTTTTGCATGAACCATTTATTTTTGTCTCTTACAACCAAAAAGGTCCTAACAAGGTCTGAGTGAGCTAAAGAGTTGATATATCTACCGGCAGACTAGAAGCGACCAGGCTTTTTGGCTTATAGATACCTGCATTACTGATTTAGCAGTTGTCTACAATACATGAGAGGTTAAACACACCTTTTCTGAAGGCTTAGCTTTTGAGATTTACAACTGAATTGAACTAAAATATAATATTTAGCTATTCAAGCTTGCAGCAGAGACACTTGATCTGATGTAGCAAGCAGTACCAATGTCAGAATTAATAAAATAGTTCCATGTCAAAACAATAAAAGGCCAATCACCTGGAAGGGCAATTTAATCACTTAGGCCTTATCACCACTGGCCAGTGGAGCACTGAGCCACCTGCTTTCCCTTGCTAGACACAGGTTTGCATGAAGCTGAACTGCCAACCAACTTAGATTTTTTTTTAAAAAAATGACTTTGGGAAATCACTGCTGTATTATTGGCAAAAAATGCTCTTATAATGATTTTCTGAGAGGTAACAGAATACACCAGGCAGCTTTCAAGTGTTGGGTACAAAGAAGATGAAGGCATGTTTGAGAGAGAGCTTTGAGCTCAAATTAGGAAAGAGGAACTTTACAAAACATTTCTTCCTTCAATTTGAATATTTATCCAATGTATTCTAAATGCTGGGGACTGGACTTGAACAGTGGTCTATAGAGAGGCATCTCAGCTCACACACTGTCTAGCAGAAAGAGTAAATATATTTTAAAAGGAATAAAATGATATAGAAAAAATTTTAATAGAGTTTTGAGTTAAAGAGTTATAGGAAGAGGGATCTGCTTTGTCGGAAGGTAAATAGTGACTCTGAAGCTGAGAAGCTGTCTTGAAGGTGAGAAGGGGTCAGCTATGCAAAGAGTACAGGACAAGCAACCAATTCAGAGGGAAGAGCACATGCCAAGGTTGGAATGGAACAAGAGTGAACAACATTCAAAGGCCTGAAAGAAAGGGAGAGTGGCTGTGGCATTGGTGAAAAAGGAGAGCATGATATGAGATGACACTGCAAGAGAGCTAGGAGTTTGATCCATCAGGTATGTGAAGACTGTAGAAAGGAATTATAATTTCATTCTAATAAAATGAAGAGTCATTGGATGTTTGCTGATGCTTGATGGGTTTTGATGCTCTGAAAGTAAATGTGTAATTTTTTTTTTAAACCAATGATTCTATCAAACAACCTTTCCTTATCCAAATGTCTAATTGGTTCCAAAATGAATCTTTAATGACAAAATAGGGAAAAGTCATTAGACTAAGATCTAAGGTATCTGCATTTATACCTAGATTCTGTCACTGATTACTGAGCAGACTTGAGCAAGTCCTTACACCTTGTAGGACCTCAGTTCCTCATCTGGAGAATTATAAGGTTGGGTTGGATGTTGCATTTGTCATGACTTTTTATTGAAAGTGATAGAAACCCAGTCCAAAATAACAGGGAGAAAGGAATGTATTTGTTCACTTATCCAGATAATCCAAGGGTAATATCTTCAGATACGTTTGGGTCTAGGAGATCACCAGGATCTGATTCTTCATCTCTTGGCTTTGTATTGGCTTCACCCGCCAGGAGGTCTTTTCTATGGATGGTTCCCAGCAGGGCCAGACTAGCATCATCAGTAGGGTTAGATATCTATCTAAATTATGTTATCAAAAGTTCCAGGATGGCATGCTGACTCGGGTCATGTGCATGGCTGAACTGGTGGTCCAAATGTGGGGAATTAGATCATTGGCCAAGCCTGGATCGTGTGCCCACCGTTCGAGTCAGTCTGAACCCAGAAGAACCTAGAGTAAGGAAGGCATGGTTCCCCTACAGGAAAGCAGAAGAGGGAATGGATTTTGGATAGGCAAACAAGACATGTCCATGAATCCTCTTTTTGGCTTTAACGATTTCATGAAACCTGCAATGGGAGTCAGTTCTGTACAACCTCTTTTAGTTGATATTAGCCATTGATCTCACCAAAAACTCCCACTTTAGGCTAAAATTGTATGTTTACATTGTGTAACATGTGGTATAATCACCAATTCTGTCCTTCAGTTTCGGCTCTGTGTCTCTAAACTCAGTTACCATGCCTCTAAACGGAGTTACCAGTTACTCAGTTACCTAGACTATCTCCAGCAATTCCTTTTCACAATTCATAAAACTGTGCGAAGAGCTTTGCTTTGGCACAGCCATCAACTTTCCGGCTGTGCAAGTATCCAAAGCCAAAATTTGTTTCCTCATTTATGTTTTTCAGATAGAATTGTTTGTTAAAGTGCTAGAAAAAATCACAATGGGCTTATTGTTCAGCACTCTTCTGGAGTTATTTTAACAGACTTGAAAAATGCTTTAAAACACACCACGTATTCCCTGTTATAGTATCTCTTCCCACAGTGAGTGTGAAGACAACCCTTTAATATAACTCATCTTTCTCACAGTCTCTTCATTAGTCCTGTGTTTCCACTTTTGTTCTCGTTACTCCTACCTACTAAAATGTTGCATTCCTTTAAGCTCTTGCTTTTCCTTGAAATATGGGCACCTGCTAGTCTGCCTCTGGTTTCCATTTAGTACCAATCATCTTTTGCTACTAGATTCTGGTTCATTATTAATTACTTGAATTGCATGACCTTACCTAAAAATGAAACCTAATTTCTATACTATAGCTTCCACCCCTTAAAATATACAATTCAGTGGGTTTAGTTTTAGTGTGTTCACAAAGTTGTGTAACCACCACCACCATCTAGTTCCAGAATATTTTATTCTCTAAAAAGAAAATCTGTACTCATTAGCAGTCACTCTCCATTCATCCCTGAGAAATGTGTGAGTTTTGTCCACTCCTTGAGGGCAGTGGCAGAGACTGCACTTGTTTTGCTTGTCTTTCACAGAAGCCCAATTCTGGGGCCATAGAAGGCATTGATAGAAATGTATTGAATTCTACCTCTTTATGTTGACTGCTGTTTCAATTCAAGGCAAGAGGAAGAGGCTGTGTGCTATAGAGGAAAGAATACTGAGCACAAAGTCTGTTTCAGTTTTCCTTTTTGTTCTGTTCCCAACTGTGTCCTTAGATAACTCCTTCTATCTCTTTAGGCCTAATTTTCTTCTGCTTTGGGGTTGTGGACTCTATAATTTCTGTGTTACCTTCCCAAATTGGCATCAGACATTGTTAATTTTGAGGTCAAGACCGACTTGAGACATAAGACAATTTATTGAATCATAACAGCAGGGTCTCTTTCCATCTTCATTGGGGTTTTGCAGGATATGTGAAATAAGAAAACTCTTTTCTGGGGACTCAGTTTGGGAAGGTAACATGATCTGGCTCAGTCATGTTTGGGTTCAGTTGGACCAAGGTGGGCCTTCCCAGGTGGCACAGTGGTAAAGAATCTGCCTGCCAATGCAGGAGACACATGAGATGTGGATTCAATCCCTGGGTTGGAAAGATCTCCTGGAGGAGAGAATGACTACCACTCCAGTATCCTTGCCTGGGAAATCCCATGGACAGAGCAGCCTAGCAGGCTACAGTCCATGGGGTTGCAGAGTCAGACATGACTGAGTGACTTAGCACACATGCACAGACCAAGGTGGAACGCACCAATCCAGGAAAAATGCTGTTCTCAGTCAAGGTCTCAACTTGACCTTAGTTATTTGGGGGGAAGTTTATGTCTATTTGCATTCAAAGGCTTCTCTCTGTCAATTACGAGCCAAAATACCACACAGAAGTAATGGCACAGAAAGGCCAAAATACACGAATTATGCATCGTATTTATTCATGACTTGGAGGTTGAGCATCTTTCCATTTCCACCTAATGAACATTTGTAGCCCTACAATTTCAATCATCCTTCAACTCACCAAGAGTCCACTGTCTTCTGGAACATCTTAGAGAAAAAAAGTGAATCAAACCTATTTTTCATGGTTCCCAAATGAGTGGTTCCATGTCATGGAAATGAGGTCAGAATGGTAGACAGACAGCTGTTCTGTGTTTCTCCTTGCAGGAAGATGAAAGTCAAAGACACCTTCCTCCTGCTTAGCAGATGCCTCCCAAATGGGTTGTAAACAAGACTGCAGTGCAGCCCTGACTGCATTGGAAAAGAAGAGAGGCATTTAGAACACCCTTTAGAGGTGCTGAACATACAGATCTTTGATTCTGTTTTCACATCTCTTTGCAGTATCTGTCTTTCACTACATGAAGCCATTGATTGAATGAAGTTAGAATAACTTTTGACATAGCTAACCAAAATAGATAGCAAAGGGACTGGTTGCTAAGCAC
Organism: Bos mutus; assembly: GCF_027580195.1. NCBI lineage: Eukaryota > Metazoa > Chordata > Mammalia > Artiodactyla > Bovidae > Bos > Bos mutus. Next base: position 96,490,698 of record NC_091623.1, on the reverse strand, counting down.
AGCTCTGCTGGGTTTCTGGGCTGACAGCCTACATTAGCATGCAGGGTTTTGCAGAGGCAAATGCTCAGTTATCAACGACTGGTTGTTTAAATCTGCTATTGCCTCTCAGGTAATAGTGAGTCAGCAGCACATGTGACATTAAGAAGGAATCACTGAAATTATGTGCCTCTCAAACATGATATATGCTGCTTGAGGTGTAACTTATTCCAACATATATTTAACAAACAATGTTGAGCACCTACTATGTTTTGAGTGTGTGGTAGGTTCAGGGAATATAATACTGAGGCCGCAGTTCCTGTTGTCATGGGTACTGAAGCTTAGAGAGAAAAAGGGAAAGCAAGAAACTGGTCTGATAAAACATTTTTTAGTATATTAGTGTCCTCAGACTTCTCCTCCTGTTCAGGTAAGAGGGTTTTTGGTTTTGTTGTAACAAGGAAAGTGATCGTTGTTTGCTCAGTCATGTATGACTCTTTGCAACCCCATGGACTGTAGCCCGCCAGATGCTCTGTACATGGGATTTTCCAGGCAAGAATACTGGTGTGGGTAGTGATGCTTTGTTCTGGGGGATCTATCTTCCTGACCCAGGGATCCAACTTGGGTCTCCTGCATTGCAGGCAGTTTCTTTACCGTCCGTCTCCTGCATTGCAGGCAGATTCTTTACCGTCCGAGCTGCCAGGGAAAGAACAAGGAAAGATACTCAGTGTCTTCTCTTTCCATTTGGTTCTTTGCTATTGCTAATGAACCTGGGAAAAGGGAAGAGGCAGACAGCAAAGAAGTATGAGGATAGTTTGGGAAGGGCAAGAGACATTCACACAAGCAGCCAGGCTAGAATAAAAGTTTTCCTAACTATGTGGGGGAAAGGGACAATGGGAATGAAGTAGATTCCAGAGGAAAGAAGATTTTAAGATGTATTGTTATGGATTTTCCTTATTACTTAATGGTTTTTAGTAAAAAATTCATTTATTAAAAAAGTTTTTAATATAACTGTTTGTTATTTTAAATTCAAGTAATGCCAAAGAGGGTACAATGGTAGATAAAAGCTTCCTGTTCCCCCACCCCATTCCCTCAATCCACGTGTCAGTGCTGTTTTCCAGAAGTAAGTATCATCAATACTAGCTTACTTGCAGATCATGTACCTATAAATAGTATGTAAATAGTAATATATATATGCCCATGCATACATGTACACATATAGCATATTTTAAACAAAAGAGACTATATTTTAAAGTTTTATAATCTTTTAGACTTCATATATAACAACATATTTTCAGGTCAGTAGACATTTATCTCATTTTAAATGAGCCCCATGGCATTTTATTTGATATGCTCTCTATATAAAGCAATTTCTCAATTGATGGGAATGTTTTACAATATTTCCAAAAGCATCTTTTTACATATGTCTCTTTATGTTTATTTAAACATTTTTGTTGAATGGAATCTTAAAAATTGGTTTTCTGGATCATAGAGAATGTGCATTATGTTTTTTTGCATAAACCTTGCCAAAATGTCCTCTAAAAATGTGTCATGTTACTCTACAAAGGGATTGAGAGTGAATGTTTTTCACATCCCCATCGACTCTGTCATTAAATGCAAGAACTACAGTGTCACTCGTGAATTTGCTTCAAAATCCTCAAATTCTTTCTTTTTTTTAAATAAGGATATGCACATTGTCTTGCAAAGTCAGATTCTCTTCTTTGTGGAAGATCAACTCTTATGGGTAAGCTCCAAGACATGTCTCAGATAAGGAGGCACTGAAGCTTTTGACTCTCAGACTTCTCACACTTCTAAAGCCAGCTGTAAAGCAGCTTGGAGAATTCTAAGTGGCATAGAAGTTGAGCTCTCTTACACTGTCAGCACTTCTAGGGGCAAAATGTATCTATAGAGTTATTAGCTTCGTTCAACAGTCCTCACTGGGAGATTTTCAGTCTTCCTGCAGTAGTACATGTAACTGATAGGACAGTTATCTATGCCACATGTATATCTACCATTTAGTCCACAGGTGTAACAATAATGGCTTCCCTGTCGGCTCAGATGATAAAGAATCTGCCTGCAAAGCAAGAGAGCTGAGTTCAATTCCTGGGTCAGGAAGATTCCCCTGGAGAAGAGAATGGCTATCCACTCCAGTAATCTTGCCTGGGAAATCCCATGGACAGAGGAGCCTGGAAGGCTACAGTCCATATGGTCACAAAAAATCAGACATGACTGAGTCACCAACACTAGGTCTGTAACAGTAACAGCAATGAAGTTCTTTGTTCCTCCTCCTTCAACTCTGATGTCACAGCTCTGCAAAATACCATTTTTGGTTAATTATTGAGTGCATATGTTAGTTCTGTACTAAGGACTTTCAAATACATTTTCTTATTTAACCTTTAAACACCTATATGAGCTGGGTATTAATATTCCTATTAAAGTTAGAAACCAAGTGTCAGAGAGTTTAAATGACAGCCTTGCAGCTCGACCGTGACAGAGTCATTATTTGAAACCATATCCTTTTGACTCCAAATCCCACATTGTTAACCACTATATCTTTCTGCTCATTAGTCAAAGTGACATTAAATAATACCTTTTGATGATCTGTTTAGGGACATCTGATACATTTGGTAAGATGCTTCCTTCATCTTATTTTGATTCTCACTGATTAATCCTCTTGTGATTTCATCTCGTGGCTAACACAAGGACAGGCCACATTTATTAACAAGCCATTTTTGTCCCAGATCTCGTAAAGAAATGGGGCACTATCCTGCTTAAAGGTTTACTCAGGCTCCCCAGTTGCATACTCTGGTGCTGCCTCTTGCTAATTGTTGACCTTGGGCAAGTTACTAAATCTCAGGTTTCTCATCTGTAAGACCGGTACAGTAGGTTTGCTGACCTCATTGGATTATTTTGAAATTAAACTGAAATAATGTATTAAAGCATTGGGAAGGCTATTTGGTGCATACTAAGTATAAATCGTAGGTTTTGCTGCATTGCTGTCATTACCAAGTTGACTCCCTTTGTTTCACCAGCAGCATCTCCTCTTGGGGTTCTATCCAGCTCCTTGATAACCCAGTTCATCCACTTTGTGGTCACTCAGTTACCTGTAGCTTTATCTGAGATAGTTCTCTCAGATGGCGATCTTCCAATATTCCTGCTTTGGCTCCTGACCCTGATTTCTCGTCCTACTATTTCAACTCAATGATTTTGGTCTAGTATCTAACCAAGCTCTTGATAGCTGATGTTCTCTGTTGTCTCAATCTGCCCTGAATCAGTACTTTTCATAAATATTCCCGATTTTTCCAACTTATTTTTGACTTGTCTGTTCCTCAGTTTGAACAAGCCTATGCTTTGTGAATGAAAAGTTTTGTTCTCATGTACTGTTTCAGATTTTTGCTTACCTACTCCAGTTAATCAACCTTTATTCAGTGAATACTTCAGAGAACTTACCGTGTATGTAGTGCAGTCGCAAGGAGTCGGACACAACTGAGCAACTGAAATGAACTGAACTGACTGAGTGTAGTGTTAGTCGTTCAGTTGTGTCCGACTCTTTGTGACCCCACGGACAATAGCCTGACAGACTCCTCTGTTTATGGGATTTCCCAGGCAAGAATACTGGAGTGGGTTGCCATTTCCTTCCCCAGGAATCTTCCTAACCTAGGGATCGAACCGGGTCTCCTGCATTGCAGGCAGATTCTTTACCATCTGAGCCACCAGGGAAGACCTACAGTGTATGAGATACAGAATCAGGTGCTAGGGAGGCAAATGTGAACAAAACAAAGAAACACAGAACTTACAGTCTTTAGATAATTATCAGGTTATCAAAGAGTCACACAAATTTAAAGTTGCAGTTGTGATAAATATTGTAAAGGTGAGCGATACGGTATTATAACAGTCTATACTGGGAGTATTTGACCTTGTCAGGAAGGTCAAGAAAGCCTTCTTTGGAAATGAAGCTGAGATAGAGTCCAGAGGGTGGGTGGGAAGTAACTAGGCAAATAGGGAGAACAGAGTGGTGAGGGCTGAGAAAAGAGCATTTATACAGCAGAAAGGGAGCATGGGGAGTGTTAGTTACTAAAAGGAGGTCAGTGAGGCTGGAGCAAAGAGAGCAGAAGAGGAAAAGTGCAAGATGAGTGAGGTCAGGGGTGATCCCTCTGGGCCTTATGGGCTATGCTAAGGATTCCCATCAAGTGCGATGGGAAACCATTCGATGGTGATAAGCGGGGCAGCAGGGACATATCAGGTTTTCATTTTGCACAGGTCTATCTGGGGAGGACAAGGAGTGGACCATGGCAGGGCAGCTAGAAGATACCCTAAGCAGGGAATGTTGGTAGCTTTGACTAGGATAGCAGTTGTAGAGGGGAGAAATTAATGGTATGGAGAGATACCAGAGATCAATTAGTAATTTTTGGTGATATTTGAGATGATATAGGAAAAAGAGGGATGACCTCAAGTTTCCTGGCTTGTACAGCTGTCCGGAGGGTGATTCTTTTTACTGGGGTGGGAGAACAATGCAATTTTGAATACACTGGGCTTACTCAATGATACATTGTTTACTCCAGATAAGGTTCTTAAAATCTCTGGGAGTGGAAACCCACTCAAACTAGCTTGAGTAGAAGTTTTTGCATAAGGATATAGGGAATTACATGGAAGCAGTAGTAGAAGGGCCTTGGGGAAGCTGAAAAGTTATCAGGAACTATGACCTACTTCTCTGGCTCTCAAGGCCCATTCATCTCTGCTTCTGTTTAAACATGAGTCTCCTTTACTCTTCTCAAATTTAGTTTTATTTATTTATTATTATTATTTTAGTTTTGGCTGCGCTGGGTCTTCTTTGCTCACACAGGGTTTCTCTAGTTGCGGAGAGCAGGGGCTGCTCTCTCTCTAGTTGTGATGCATGGGCTTCTCATTAGGGTGGCTTCTCTTGTTGCCAAGCAAGGCTGTAGGGCATGCAGAATCCCGGTTGTTGTAGCGTATGGGCTTAGTTGCCCCGTGACGTGTGGCATCTTCCTGGACCAGGGATTGAACTAGTGTCCCCTGCATTGCAAAGTGGAATCTTTACCACTGAGCCACTAGGGAAGCCCTCTTCTGTTTTTCTTGACCAGATTCTTTTGCTGGCTCTCATTGCACGTGACTCACCATGGCCACCACCCTGAAATCTAATCCTAATATATCAGCAGTAGCATTCCTCACTAACTGCCTATTATTTCCATGTCTTACTTCACATTATTGATAGAGAAAGTATGGAAAGAGAATTGTCGGTCAGCTGTCTGGTATGTGTCCCTGACCCAATCAACAGGGATGCATCATGGTTGGTGGTGGTTTAGTTGCTAAGTCATGTCCAACTCTTGCAACCCCATAGACTGTAGCCTTTCAGGCTCCTCTGTTTATGGGATTTCCCAGGAAAGAATACTGGAGTGGGTTGCCGCTTCCTTCTCCAGGGGATCTTCCCAACCCAGGGATTGAGCCCAGGTGTCCTGCATTGCATATAGTCTCCTGAATTTCAGGTCGATTCTTTACCATGTGAGCCACCATGGAAGCCCATAGTTACTGCCATCCCAAATCTAGAGTTTGTGAACAGGGAAGTCAGTGGTATACAAGTCTGGTAAAACTCCTTGAAGGCAAGAAAAATGTTATGCTCTTTTGGGATTTTTGTAGAGAACAGCAAATAATTTGCATCTAGTAGTTGCTCAATAAATATTGTCCTTACTGAGTCATTGGTGATCTTTCAATATTTTTTAAAAGTTGGAATACGTTAAGAATCTCCCATGGCATTTTTGAAAAGTCAGAGATCAAAGTTCACCTTTAGAGGAACAGATCAATAAATAGGTCTGAAGAGGGCCCCAGGAGTATGCATTTCTGAAAAAAACTGCCCAACATGAATTTGATGCAAGTGGTCCATGGACCATGCACCATTTTTTGAACTTGGTGAATCATGGCCAGAAATCTCTATTGTAAGCACTGGACACTGAATTCATTTTGGATCTTGGACCTCTGTTTCTCGATTTATATAATGGGCCAACTATTTCTTTCTTATATTCAAGAGTGAAGTTGAAGGTTAATACGATAACTTTGGAAATAAACTTTGACCTGCTTTTCATGGAGTTATAAATATGAAATATGGTGTTAATATATATCTGAATAGCTTCTGTATTGTTTGAATTACATCACATTCCTCTTAGCTGTTCAGGGCATGAACAGCTAAGAGGAATGTGATGACCTGATGATGATATTTCCTGATGATGACCAAAGAATGAATAATGCCTCATCAGTGTTTTATTGTCTGCTTTTAGGAACTGGAAATGTAACTCTTAAATTACTGCTGCTTTTCCTGAGTGCAGTTCTTATGGGGGAATAGAGGAAAGATCTTGGAAAGTCAGACAAAATGCTTTCTGTAACAGCCTGCTTTTTCAAAAACAAGTCTTTCTGATCACAAAAGATCCATTTTGAGGAGTGCCAGCCAACAAGACAGCCTCAATACACTCATTGATTTGTGACAATGGAGTCTGGGTCTAAGGTCAGAGAATTTCAAAGTGAGGGAAGCCTGGGAGAGTTGCCAGCCAGCTCCTTGAAAGAGTGGGCCCTTCCACCCAGTTCAGGTCCTATCCCTTCTCCTTGGCCTTGGCCAATGCAGTCTGGCTTCTGCTGCTGTCACCTCCTGAGACTTCTCTCTCTGGGGTTAAAAATGATTGCCGTTTGCCAAGTGCTAAATTTAAGTGAACTCTTTGGTGATGTTATGTTTTAGTTATTTTAGGTCCCCAAGTCTAGTACACAGTAAAAACTCAGTAAATATCTTCAGGATGTTCAGAAGGAGGAGTGTTTTCATAATCCATTCAATTGTTATTGGATCATCTAAACATTTCTTCTAATTAAAATAGTTTTAGCAATTAACATATAAGCATAAAGGTTTCTCAGTAGGCTGCTCAGAGTTTATTCATGCTGTGCTGTGAGCAGGTATTTTCAAGAAAATTAATTGAGACTAACTTAGGAAGTAGTTACTTCTGCTTGAAGCACCCAGAGCCCTGATACAGTCAACCAACCATATGATACACACAATCATATGATGAGGTACCTCTCATCTGTAAACTACAGAAAACCTGACTCAAACAATAAAGGGCATTTATTGTCTTGTCACAGAAAAGTAGAGTGGCATGGTGAAACTTGACCTGGCGAGAGTAAGATGCGATTTTCCTTTATTTTTGGTATTGCTTGCGTTTTCAGCAAACTTCTCTGTTGTGGCCCTACAGGCGACATGCGTGCTTATTCATACATTGGGAGAGGAATGTGTCTCTTGCCCCACTCATCAACAGGATTCAGCTTGTTTGGATCAATTTATGTCACATACGTGCGTGCAAAGTCGCTTCAGTTGTGTCCGACTCTTTGAGATTCCATGGATTGTAGCCTGCCAGGCTCCTCTGTCCATGGGATTCTCCAGGCAAGAGTGGGTTGCCATGCCCTCCTCCAGGGGATCTTTCTGACCCAGGGATTGAACCTGTGTCTCCTGTGGCCCCTGCATTGCAGGCAGATTCTTTACCACCAGGCCACCGGAAAAGCCCCGTTTAGGTAACATCCTTCTCTAATATCAGCCATACTTGGATATGATTACACAGTCCGATAGTCCTCTGAGATACCCCATCCTTAAGTCTGGAGTGATACCAGATTTTCTTAAACAAATGGGCTGCAGTAGGAGAGCCTGAGTGCTGACAGCAGTGGAGGGCAAAACGGATGCTGGACAGTCAAAACCAGTGAAACGCCCTTTCAGTTCAGTTCAGTTCAGTCACTCAGTCGTATCCGACTCTTTGCGACCCCATGAATCGCAGCACACCAGGCCTCCCTGTCCATCACCAACTCCCAGAGTTTACCCAAACTCATGTCCATCGACTCAGTGATGCCATCCAGCCATATCATCCTCTGTCGTTCCCTTCTCCTCCTGCCCCCAATCCCTCTCAGCATCAGAGTCTTTTCCAATGAGTCAACTCTTTGCATGAGGTGGACAAAGTATTAGAGTTTCAGCTTTAGCATCAGTCCTTCCAGTGAACACTCAGGACTGATCTCCTTTAGGATGGATTGGTTGGATCTCCTTGCAGTCCAAGGGACTCTCAAGAGTCTTCTCCAACACCACCGTTCAAAAGCATCAATTCTTCGGTGCTCAGCTTTCTTCACAGTCCAACTCTCACATCCATACATGACAACTGGGAAAACCATAGCCTTGACTAGACGGACATTTGTTGTCAAAGTAATATCTCTGCTTTTGAATATGCTATCTAGGTTGGTCATAACTTTCCTTTCAAGGAGTAAGTGTCTTTTAATTTCATATCTGAAATCACCATCTGCAGTGGATCCAAAAGACAGGGGGAACATGTGATGTGAATATGATGGCCATGCCTTCCACAAAAGACACAGCTTGGTCTTGTTTCTGTGGAGGAGGAAGGGATACCACAATGCACCACTTTCCTACATGATCTGATACTTGGAAAGGGTGATGTGCTGTATATTACCTGCTCTCTGCCAGGGAATGCTGACTTGCATGGTTTGCATCAGTGAGAGCTCCAGATTCTGGAGAATTTGGCCAATGGGAAGACCAGACGGCAGGAGGAGGGTGTGATCGGGGTATTTATTCCTCTGGCTCCCTCCCTGTGAGGCTGTGGGTTGGCTGGATTGCTGCTGCTGCTCCTGCCAAGCAGCCCTCTCTCTACATCCTTCCTTTCTTGGGATTCTAAACCATTCTTTGCCTTTCTCCATCTTCATGCTGTTGCTATTCCTGGGGTTCTGCTTGTTGAGTTCTCTAAACTCTGCCTACACCTTTGTAAAGATTCTTTTTATTAAACTTGTCTCAAATCACCCAGTTGGAGTATGCCATCTGTTTTCTGCCAAGATCCTTACCAATACAGTGGGTAATAATCTCTCTTCTAACATATTTTCAATTACTCCAGTAACACTTTTCCAAAATAGAATGATCATGCTATCAGCCAAAGGTAAATTTTCTTTAATTGGAAGAAAGCAAAACTTCCCCAGTCAACTTGGATCATTTGTGATTCAGTCAGAAAGTTAAAGGATTTGCAACTTGAGGACAAAAGCATTAGCCAGAAGGGCATATAATTTTTTTAAATTTATTGAAGGATAATTGCTTTACAAAACTTTGTTGTTTTCTGTCAAACCTCAACATAAATCAGCCATAGGTATACATATATCTCTTACCTTCTGAACCTCCCTCCCGTCTCCCTTCCCATCCCACCTTTCTAGGTTGATACAGAGCCCGTTTGAGTTTCCTGAGCCATACAGCAAATTCCCATTGGCTATCTGTTTTACATATGGTAATGTAAGTTTCCATGTTACTTGTTCCATACATCTCACCCTCTCCTTCCCTCTCCCCATGCCCATAAGTCTATTCTCTATGTCTGTTTCTCCATTGCTGCCCTGTAAATAAATTCTTCAGGACCATTTTTCTAGATTCCGTATATGTGCATTAGAATACAATATTTATTGTTCTCTTTCTGATTCACTTCACTCTGTATAAAGGGTTCTAGTTTCATCCACCTCATCAGAACTGACTCAAATGCATTCCTTTTTATGGCCGAGTAATATTCCATTGTGTGTATGTACCATACCTTCTTTATCCATTCATCTGTCAATGGGCATCTAGGTTTCTTCCATGTTCTAGCTATTGTAAATAGTGCTGCAATGAACAGTGGGATACACATGTCTTTTTCAACCCTGGTTCCCTCATGGTATATGCCTTGGAGTGGGGTTGCTGGGTCATATGGTGGTTTTATTACTAGTTTTTTTAAAGAAATCTCCATACTGTCTTCCATAGCGGCTGTATCAATTTACATTCCCACCAACAGTGCAAGACTGTTCCCTTTTCTCCACACCCTCTCCAGCATTTATTGTTGTTGACTTCTTGATTATTGCCGATCTGCCTCTTGAGAAATTTGTATGCAGGTCAGGAAGCAACGGTTAGAACTGGACATGGAACAACAGACTGGTTCCAAATAGGAAAAGGAGTACGTCAAGGCTGTATATTGTCACCCTGCTTATTTAACTTATATGCAGAGTACATCATGAGAAACGCTGGACTGGAAAAAACACAAGCTGGAATCAAGATTGCCGGGAGAAATATCGATAACCTCAGATATGCAGATGACACCACCCTTATGGCAGAAAGTGAAGAGGAACTCAAAAGCCTCTTGATGAAAGTGAAAGTGGAGAGGGAAAGAGTTGGCTTAAAGCTCAACATTCAGAAAATGAAGATCATGGCATCCGGTCCCACCACTTCATGGCAAATAGATGGGGAAACAGTGGAAACAGTGTCAGACTTTATTTTTCTGGGCTCCAAAATCACTACAGATGGTGACTGCAGCCATGAAATTAAAAGACACTTACTCCTTGAAAGGAAAGTTATGACCAACCTAGATAGCATATTCAAAAGCAGAGACATTACTTTGCCAACAAAGGTTCGTCTAGTCAAGGCTATGGTTTTTCCAGTGGTCATGTATGGATGTGAGAGTTGGACTGTGAAGAAGGCTGAGCGCCGAAGAATTGATGCTTTTGAACTGTGGTGTTGGAGAAGACTCTTGAGAGTCCCTTGGACTGCAAGGAGATCCAACCAGTCCATTCTGAAGGAGATTAGCCCTGGGATTTCTTTGGAAGGAATGATGCTAAAGCTGAAACTCCAGTACTTTGTCCACCTCATGCGAAGAGTTGACTCATTGGAAAAGACTCTGATGCTGGGAGGGATTGGGGGCAGGAGGAGAAGGGAACGACAGAGGATGAGATGGCTGGATGGCATCACTGACTCGATGGACGTGAGTCTGAGTGAACTCCGGGAGTTGGTGATGGACAGGGAAGCCTGGTGTGCTGCGATTCATGGGGTTGAAAAGAGTCAGACACTACTGAGTGACTGATCTGATCTGATCTGATCTGATTCTGACTGGTGTGAGGTGATATCTCATTATGGTTTTGATTTGCATTTCTCTAATAATGAGTGATGTTGAGCATCTTTCTATGTGTTTGTTAGCCATCTGTATGTCTTCTTTGGAGAAATGTCTGTTTAGATCTTTTTCCCACTTTTTGATTGGGTTGTTTGTTTTTCTGGTATTGAGTTGTATGCACTGCTTGTGTATTTTGGAAATTAATCCTTTGTCAGTTATTTCATTTGCTATTATTTTCTCCCATTCTGAGGGCTGTCTTTTCACCTTGCTTATAGTTTCCTTTGCTGTGCGAAAGCTTTTATGTTTCATCAGGTCCCACTTGTTTACTTTTGTTTTTATTTCCATTACTCTAAGAGGTGGATCATGGAGGATCTTGCTTTGATTTATGTCATCAAGTGTTCTGCCTAAGTTTTACTCTAAGAGTTTTATAGTTTCTGGTCTTACATTTAGGTCTTTAATCCATTTTGAGTTTATCTTTGTGTATGGTGTTAGGAAGTGTTCTCATTTCATTCTTTTACATGTAGCTGTCCAAGTTTCCAAGTGCCATTTATTGAAGACACTGTCTTTGCCCCATTGTATATTCTTGTCTCCTTTGTCAAAAATAAGGTACCTATAGGTGCATGGGTTTATTTCTGGGCTTTCTATCTTGTTCCATTGGTCTATATTTCTGTTTTTATGCCAGTACCATACTATCTTGATGACTGTAGCTTTGTAGTATAATCTGAAGTCAGGAAGGTTGATTCCTGCAGCTCCATTCTTCTTTCTCAAGACTGCTTTGGTGATTTGGGGTCTTTAGTGTTTCCATATGAATTGTGAAATTTTTTGTTCTAGTTCTGTGAAAAATTCCATTGGTAATTTGATAGGGATCACATTGAATCTGTAGATTGCATTTGGTATTATAGTAATTTTCACAATATTGATTCTTCCTACCCAGGAACAAGGAATAACTCTCCATCTGTTTATGTCATCTTTGATCTCTTTCATCAGTGTCTTATACTTTTCTGTGTACAGTTCTTTTGTCTCCTTAGGTAAGTTTATTCCTAGATCTTTAATTCTTCTTGTTGATATGGTGAATGGGATTGATTCTTTAATTTTTATTTCTGATATTTCATTGTTAGTATATAGAAATGCAAGTGATTTCTGTGTATTGATTTTGTATCCTGCAACTTTGCTAAATTGACTGATTAGCTCTATTAATTTTCTGATACTATCTTTAGGGTTTTCTATGTATAGTGTCCTATCATCTTCAAACAGTGTGAGCTTTACTTCTTCTTTTCTGATCTGGATTCCTTTTATTTTTCTTCTCTGATTGCTGTAGCTAGGACTTCCAGAACTATGTTAAATAATAGTGGTGAAAGTGGACACCCTTGTCTTGATCCTGATTTAGGGGGAATGCTTTCAGTTTCTCACCATTGAGAATAATGTTTGCTGTAGGCTTAGCATATGTGGTCTTTACTATGTTGAGGTAGGTTCCTTCTATGTCCATTTTTGAAGAGTTTTAATCATAAATGGCTGCTGAATTTTTTCAAAGGCCTTTTCTGCATCCATTGAGATGATCATATGGTTTTTATCTTTCAATTTGTTAATATGGTATATCACATTGATTGATTTGCATATGCTGAAGAATCCTTGCATTCCTGGAATAAACTCAACTTAATTATGGTGTATGAGCTTTTTGATGTGTTGCTGAATTCTGTTTGCTAAAACTCTGTTGAGGATTTTTTCATCTATGTTCATCAGTGATATTGGTCCATACTTTTCTTTTTGTGTGTTGTCTGTCAGGTTTTGCTAACAGGATGATGGTGGCCTCATAGAATGTGTTTGGAAGTGTTCCTTCCTCTGCAATTTTTTGAAATAGTTTTAGAAGGATAGGCTTTAGCTCTTCACTGAGTGTTTGATAGAATTCTCCTGTGAAACCATCTGGTCCTAGGCTTTTGTTTTTTGGGAGATTTTTGATCACAGCTTCAATTTCAGTGCTTGTAATTGGGTTGGTCATAATTTCTATTTCTTCCTGGTTTAGTCTTGGAAGATTGAACTTTTCTGAGAACCTGTCCATTTCTTCCAGGTTATCCGTTTTATTGCCATATAGTTGTTCATAATAGTTTTTTATAATCCTTTGTATTTCTGCATTGTTTGTTGTAACCTCTCCATTTTCATTTCTAATTTTGTTGATTTGATTCTTCTCTCTTTTTTTCTTGATGAGTCTGGCTAAAGTTTTGCCAGTTCTGTTTATCTTCTCAAAGAACCAGCTTTTAGTTTTATTAATCTTTACTATTGTTTCTTTCATTTCTTTTTTATTTATTTCTGCTTGGATCTTTATGATTTCTTTCCTTGTCTTAATTTTGGGTTTTTCTTGTTCTTCTTTTTCCAGTTGTTTTAGGTGTAAAGTTAGGCTGCCTATTTGATGTTTTTCTTGTTTCTTGAGGTAGGATTGTATTGCTATAAACTTCCCTCTTAGAACTGCTTTTGCTGCATCGCATAGGTTTTGAGTTGTCCTGTTTTTGTTGTCATTTGTTTCTAGAAACTTTTTGATTTCCCTTTTGATTTCTTCAGTAACCTGTTGGTTATTTAGAAATGTGTTGTTTAATCTTCATGTGTTTGTGTTTCTTACAGTTTTTTTCTTGTAATTGATATCTAGTCTCATAGCATTGTGGTTGGAGAAGATGGTTGATATGATTTCAATTTTCTTAAATTTACTGAGGTTTGATTTGTGACCCAGGATGTGGTCTACCCTGGAGAATGTTTCATGTTCACTTGAGAAGAAGGTGTATTCTTCTGCATTTGGTTGGAATGTCCTAAAGATATCAGTAAGATCCATCTCATCTAATGTATCATTTAAGACTTGTGTTTCCTTATTAATTTTCTGTTTTGATGATCTGTCCATTGGTGTGAGTGGGGTGTTAAATTCTCCTACTATTATTGTGTTACTGTCAATTTCTCCTTTATGTCTGTTAGTGTTTGTCTTATGTATTGAGGAGCTCCTATTTTGGGTGCATAGATATTTACAATTGTTATGTCTTCTTCTTTGGTTGATCCCTTGATCATTATGTAATGTCTTTCCTTATCTCTTGTTATCTTCTTTAGTTTAAGGTCTATTTTGTCTGAAATGAGGATTGCTACTCCAGCTTTCTTTTGCCTCCCATTTGCATGGAATGTATTTTTCCATCTTCTTACTTTCAGTCTATATGTGTCCTGAGTTCTGGAGTGGGTTTCTTGTAGACAGCATATATATATATGGGTCTTGTTTTTATATCCATTCAGCCAGTCTGTGTCTTTTGGTTGAAGCATTTAATCCATTTAAATTTGAAGTAATTATTGATATATATGTTCCTATTGCCACTTTCTTAATTGTTTGGGGTTGATTTTGTAAATGTTTTTTCTTCTTTTGTATTTCTTGACTATACAAGTCTGTTTAACATTTGTTGTAAAGCTGGTTTGGTGGTACTGAATTCTCTTAACTTTTGCTTGTCTGAAAGGTTTTTGATTTCTCTATCAATTTTGAATGAGATCCTTGCCAGATACAGTAATCTTGGTTGCAGATTTTTCCCTTTCAGTACTTCAAATATATCCTGCCCTTCTCTCTGGCCTGCAGAGTTTCTGCTGAAAGATCTGCTGTTAAGCATATGGGGTTTCCCTTGTATGTTACTTGTTGCTTCTCCCTTGCTGCTTTTAATTTTCTTTCTTTGTGTTTAGTCTTTGTTAGTTTGATTAGTATGTGTCTTGGCATGTTTCTCCTTGGGTTTATCCTGTATGGGACTCTTTGTGACTCTTGGACTTGATTGACTCTTTCCTTTTCCATGTTGAGGAAATTTTCAACTATAGTCTCTTCAAAAATTTTCTCATACCCTTTTTTTTTCTCTCTTCTTCTTCTTTATCTCCTATTATTCAAATGTTGGTGTGTTTGATATTGTCCCAGAGGTCTGTGAGACTATCCTCAGGTTCTTTTCATCCTTTTTACGTTATTCTACTCTTCAGAAGTTATTTCCACCATTTTATCTTCCCACTCACTGATTCATTCTTCTGCTTCAGATATTCTGCTATTGATTCCTTTTAGAGTATTTTTAATTTCAGTAATTGTGTTTTTTTTCTCTGCATGTTTATTTTTTAATTCTTCTAGGTCTTTGTTATTTGATTATTGCATTTTCTCCATTTTGCTTTCAAGGTGTTTGATCATCTTTACTATCATTATTCTGAATTTTTTTTCAGGTAGTTTGCCTATTTCCTCTCCATTTATTTGAACTTCTGTGTTTCTAGTTTGTTCCTTCATTTGTGTAGTATTTATCTGGATTTTCATTATTATTATTACTTTTTAACTTCTTGTGTTTGAGGTCTCCTTTTACCAGGCTTCAAGGTTGAATTCTTTCTTCCTTTTGGTTTCTGGCCTATAAGTTTGGTCCAATGGTTTGTGTAAGCTTCTTTTTTTTTTCTTGGGAAGAAAACACTTATTTTTTTTTAAATTTTATTTTATTTTTAAACTTTACAATATTGTATTAGTTTTGCCAAATATCGAAATGAATCCGCCACAGGTATACCTGTGTTCCCCATCCTGAACCCTCCTCCCTCCTCCCTCCCCATACCCTCCCTCTGGGTCGTCCCAGTGCACCAGCCCCAAGCATCCAGTATCGTGCATCGAACCTGGACTGGCGACTCATTTCATACATGATATTATACATGTTTCAATGCCATTCTCCCAAATCTCCCCACCCTCTCCCTCTCCCACAGAGTCCATGTAAGCTTCTTATAGGGTGAGATTTGTGCTGAATTTTTGTTTGTTTGTTTTTCTTCTGATGGGCAAGGCTGAGTGAGGTGCTAATCCTGTCTGCTGATGATTGGGCCCAGGGTGCTATTGGTGGTTGGATGATGCCTGGTCTTGTATTACAGTGCTTTCCTTTGTGTGAGTTCTCACTATTTGATACCCCTTAAGGTTAGTTCTGGAGAAGGAAATGGCAACCCACTCCAGTGTTCTTGCCTGGAGAATCCCAGGGATGGGGGAGCCTGGTGGGCTGCCGTCTAAGGGGTCGCACAGGGTCGGACACGACTGAAGTGACTTCGCAGCAGCAGCAGCAGGGTTAGTTCTCTGGTAGTCTAGAGTCTTGTATTCAGTGCCCCCTCTCCAAAGGCTCAGGGCTTGATCTCGAGTTTTGGATGGGTCTATATATTCTTTTCTGCTGGTCAGGTACTCCTGTCCACTCTCAGCTGGTGTTCTGCATGCACTTCTGTGTCTGAAGGTGTATTCCTGATGTATCTGTGGGGAGAGATGTATTCCACATCCATCTACTCCTCCGCCATTCTGTTCTTTCTGAAATAGGTATTTTTAAGGAAACTCAATTTGAGACTTGCAGCACATTCTTTATGAAGCTGCTGTCCAGCAAACGGACATCCTGGCAGAACGGGAGCCCCTCAACGCCACTGCCACTGGCCACTCAAGCCCCAGCAGGGCATAGAATTTTTATAACAGTTGTTAAGGAAAGGTTAAAACCTTTCAGTTTTCAGGTGCATTTGCAAATTGGACATGATTGATAAAAATGCAAATTTAATATTTTTGTGTTTTATATGATTTTAGTAGGGATACTGATTCTCAATAGTATTAGTGCAGCTTTTAAGTACTAAAGGAAGATCCCTGGAGAAGGAAATGGCAACCCACTCCAGTATTCTTGCCATGGACAGAGGAGCCTGGTGGGCTACAGTCCATTGGTCATAGAGAATCAGACATAACTTAGTGACAAAACCAGTACCACAACCACAAACACACACATACAAATTATATAGTTTGATAGTTATAAAAATTGCATTTGCCACTCAAATCAAATTTTCCTGTATATTGTTGCTCAGTTGCTCAGTCATGTCTGACTCTTTGTGACCCCATGGGCTGCAGCATGCCAGCCTTCTCTGTTCATCACAATCTCCCAGAGCTTGCTCAAATTCATGTTTATTGGGTAATTGATACCATCCAACCATCTCGTCATCTTTTTTTTGGGTGTTAGTTCTAAAAGGTCTTGTAGGTCTTCATAGAACCATTCAACTTCATCTTCTTCAGTGTTACTGGTTGGGGCATAGACTTGGATTACTGTGATATTGAATGGTTTGCCTTGGAAACAAACAGAGATCATTCTGTCGTTTTTGAGATTGCATCCAACTACTGCATTTCGGACTCTTTTGTTGACCATGATGGCCACTCCATTTCTTCTGAGGGATTCCTGCCTGCAGTAGTACATATAATGGTTATCTGAGTTAAATTCACCCATTCCAGTCCATTTCAGTTCGCTAATTCCTAGAATGTCGACACTCACTCTTGCCATCTCTTGTTTGACCACTACCAATTTCATGGACCTGACATTCCAGGTTCCTATGCAATATTGCTCTTTACAGCATCGGACCTTGCTTCTATCACCAGTCACATCCACAGCTGGGTATTGTTTTTGCTTTGGCTCCATCCCTTCATTCTTTCTGGAGTTATTTCTCCACTGATCTCCAGTAGCATATTGGGCACCTACTGACCTGGGGAGTTTCTCTTTCAGTATCTCTTTCAGTATCGCTATCATTTTGCCATTCCCTTTTCCAGTGGACCACATTCTGTCAGATCTCTCCACCATGACCCGCCCGTCTTGGGTTGCCCCACGAGCATGGCTTAGTTTCATTGAGTTAGACAAGGCTGTGGTCCTAGTGTGATTAGATTGACTAGTTTTCTGTGAGTATGGTTTTAGTGTGTTTGCCCTCTGATGCCCTCTTGCAACACCTACAGTCTTACTTGGGTTTTTCTTACCTTGGGTGTGGGGTATCTCTTCACGGCTGCTCCAGCAAAGCGCAGCCATTGCTCCTTACCTTGGACAAGGGGTATCTCCTCACTGCCACCCTTCCTGACCTTCAACGTGGGATAGCTCCTCTAGGCCCTCCTGCGCCCACGCAGCCATGGCTCCTTGGACGTGGGGTAGCTCCCCCCGCCTGCCGCCCCTGGCTTCGGACTTTGGGAGTGGGGTATCTCCTCCCACCCGCCGCCCCTAACCTCAGACGCGGGGTAACTCCTCTCGTCGCTGCCCCTGACCTCGGACGCAGGGTTACTCCTCTCGTCGCCGCCCCTGACCTCGGATGCTGGGTATCTCCTCTCGGCCGCCCCCCCTGACCTCGGATGTGGGGTAGCTCCTCTCGGCTGTTCCTGCGCCGTCGCAGTCTGGTACTCTTGGCCACTGCCCCTGACCTCGGATGTGGGGTAACTCCTCTTGGCTGCTGCCCTTCGGGCATGGGGACCTCCCGGCTTCTGCCCCTGACCTCGGATGTGGGGTGGCTCCTCTCGGCCCCGTTTAGCGTGCCCGTCGCAGCCACCTGACACCACCCTTATGGCAGAAAGTGAAGAGGAACTCAAAAGCCTCTTGATGAAGGTGAAAGTGGAGAGTGAACAAGTTGGCTTAAAGCTCAACATTCAGAAAACAAAGATCATGGCATCCGGTCCCATCACTTCATGGGAAATGGGGAAACAGTGGAAACAGTGTCAGACTTTATTTTTCTGGGCTCCAAAATCACTGCAGATGGTGACTGCAGCCATGAAATTAAAAGACGCTTACTCCTTGGAGGAAAGTTATGACCAACCTAGATAGCATATTCAAAAGCAGAGACATTACTTTGCCAAAAAAGGTTCGTCTAGTCAAGGCTATGGTTTTTCCAGTGGTCATGTACAGATGTGAGAGTTGGACTGTGAAGATGGCCGAGCGCCGAAGAATTGATGCTTTTGAACTGTGGTGTTGCAGAAGACTCTTGAGAGTCCCTTGGACTGCAAGGAGATCCAACCAGTCCATTCTGAAGGAGATCAGCCCTGGGATTTCTTTGGAAGGAATGATGCTAAAGCTGAAACTCCAGTACTTTGGCCACCTCATGCGAAGAGTTGACTCATTGGAAAAGACTCTGATGCTGGGAGGGATTGGGGGAAAGAGGAGAAGGGAACGACAGAGGATGAGATGGCTGGATGGCATCACTGTCTCAATGGACGTGAGTCTGAGTGAACTCCAGGAGTTGGTGATAGACAGGGAGGCCTGGCGTGCTGCGATTCATGGGGTCACAAAGAGTCAGACACGACTGAGCAACTGAACTGAACTGAACTGAAGAGCAGATTACCTAAAGTCATGTTAAAATCCTTTCTAGGAAAAACAGTAACACTTTTTTTTTTTTTTTTTTTAAAGTGGTTTTACATGTATTTCTTTACTTTATCCTTATTTTAGCTTTATTCTAGTTGTGTCCCAAACGACACAACTTTGTTGTAGATTTGTTGTAGAAATCTTTTGTACAAAATATAGCTTGAGTTCCATGTGTGACAAATATGCAACAAGAAGCCTCTTTTTACACAGTGTCACGAAATAGCATTTTTAGAAGAGTGGAGAATTGCATAAAGGAAAGAATATAGACTTTGAATCATCTGAGGTCTGTCACCTTGACTTTCTGCATAACTTTTCTTTTTTTTTTTTTTTATTCTTCCAATTTTATTTTATTTTTTAAACTTTACATAATTGTATTAGTTTTGCTAAATATAAAAATGAATCCGCCACAGGTATACATGTGTTCCCCATCCCGAACCCTCCTCCCTCCTCCCTCCCCATACCATCCCTCTGGGCCGTCCCAGTGCACCAGCCCCAAGCATCCAGCATCATGCATCGAACCTGGACTGGCAACTCGTTTCCTACATGATATTTTACATGTTTCATTGCCATTCTCCCAAATCTTCCCACCCTCTCCCTCTTTTTTTTAATGCTGGGATTCAAGCCTTAGATAATGACTCTAGAAGTGAAGATACCAGTGGGTTAGACTCATTAGTGGGAGCCATTTTATTCAGTGCTGACTGGATTAAATTTGGTTCCTCTGTCTACCAGTTTCCTATTTGGATATATGTCTGATGTGATTAAGGTTTGTAATGGTGACTATGTCAAAATCTTAGAGTCATTTCTTTAGTGTAGGTAAATTTGAATTTTTGAACACTTAAAACGGTGGAAAGATTCTTGGGTCTCATTTTTTAAGATTCTCACTTTTTAAGATTTTTAATAGGTCCTGGTAAGTCCCAGACTTCACTTTTTTTTTCTTCCTAATTTTCTCCCCTTTTCATTATCTTCTAGCTGCAAAGGCACTCCTGTTATTCCTCAGGTATCAAAGTAGTTTCTGTCTGAAGGTCTTAGATTGCAAACCATGAGGTTACACTGGTATTTTTAATTCCAATTCACACTGCCAGGTTCATTAGAAGCCCCTCCCCTTTTTCTGTATTTGTGCATGCATGCTTGCCAAGTTGCTTCAGTTAATGTCTGACTCTGTGTGACCCTATGGACTGTAGCCCGCCAGGTTCCTCTGTCCACAGGATTCTCCAGGCAAGAATACTGGAGTGAGTTGCCATTTCCTCCTCCAGGGGATCTTTCTGACCCAGTGATTGAACCAGAGTCTCTTAGGTCTCCTGCATTGGCAGGCAGGTTCTTTAGCACTAGCGCCACCTCCTCCTTCAACAGTGAGAAATTTAGCTTCCATTACCCCATGGAAAAGAAATGCAAAAAAGCAAAATAGCTGTCTGGGGAGGCCTTACAAATAGCTGTGAAAAGAAGAGAAGTGAAAAGTAAAGGAGAAAAGGAAAGATATAAACATCTGAATGCAGAGTTCCAAAGAATAGCAAGAAGAGATAAGAAAGCCTTCTTCAGCAATCAATGCAAAGAAATAGAGGAAAACAACAGAATGGGAAAGACTAGAGATCTCTTCAAGAAAATCAGAGATACCAAAGGAACATTTCATGCAAAGATGGGCTTGATAAAGGACAGAAATGGTATGGACCTAACAGAAGCAGAAGATATTAAGAAGAGATGGCAAGAATACACAGAAGAACTGTACAAAAAAGATCTTCACAACCCAGATAATCATGATGGTGTGATCACTGACCTAGAGCCAGACATCCTGGAATGTGAAGTCAAGTGGGCCTTAGAAAGCATCACTACGAACAAAGCTAGTGGAGGTGATGGAATTCCAGTTGAGCTGTTCCAGGTCCTGAAAGATGATGCTGTGAAAGTGTTGCACTCAATATGCCAGCAAATTTGGAAAACTCGGCAGTGGCCACAGGACTGGAAAAGGTCAGTTTTAATTCCAATCCCAAAGAAAGGCAATGCCAAAGAATGTTCAAACTACTGCACAATTGCACTCATCTCACATGCTAGTAAGGTAATGCTTAAAATTCTCCAAGCCAGGCTTCAGCAATATGTGAACCATGAACTTCCTGATGTTCAAGCTGGATTTAGAAAAGGCAGAGGAACCAGAGATCAAATTGCCAACATCTGCTGGATCATGGAAAAAGCAAGAGAGTTCCAAAAAACATCTATTTCTGCTTTATTGACTATGCCAAAGCCTTTGACTGTGTGGATCACAATAAACTGTGGAAAATTCTTCAAGAGATGGAAATACAAGACCACGTGATCTGCCTCTTAAGAAATTTGTATGCAGGTCAGGAAGCAACAGTTAGACCTGGACATGGAACAACAGACTGGTTCCAAATAGGAAAAGGAGTATGTCAAGGCTGTATACTGTCACCCTGCTTATTTAACTTATATGCAGAGTGCATCATGAGAAATGCTGGGCTGGAAGAAACACAAGCTGGAATCAAGATTGCCAGGAGAAATATCAATCACCTCAGATATGCAGATGACACCACCCTTATGGCAGAAAGTGAAGAGGAACTAAAAAGCCTCTTGATGAAGGTGAAAGTGGAGAGTGAACAAGTTGGCTTAAAGCTCAACATTCAGAAAACTAAGATCATGGCATCTGGTCCCATCACTTCATGGGAAATAGATGAGGAAACAGTGGAAACAGTGTCAGACTTTATTTTTCGGGGCTCCAAAATCACTGCAGATGGTGACTGCAGCCATGAAATTAAAAGACACTTACTCCTTGGAAGGAAAGTTATGACCAACCTAGATAGCATATTCAAAAGCAGAGACATTACTTTGCCAACAAAGGTCCATCTAGTCAAGGCTATGAGTTGGACTGTGAAGAAAGCTGAGCGCCGAAGAATTGATGCTTTTGAGCTGTGGTGTTGGAGAAGACTCTTGAGAGTCCCTTGGACTGCAAGGAGAGCCAACCAATCCATTCTGAAGGAGATCAGCCCTGGGATTTCTTTGGAAGGAATGATGCTAAAGCTGAAACTCCAGTACTTTTGCCACCTCATGCGAAGAGTTGACTCATTGGAAAAGACTCTGATGCTGGGAGGGATTGGGGGAAAGAGGAGAAGGGGACGACAGAGGATGAGATGGCTGGATGGCATCACTGACTCGATGGACATGAGTCTGAGTGAACTCCGGGAGTTGGTGATGGACAGGGAGGCCTGGTGTGCTGTGATTCATGCGGTCGCAAAGAGTCGGACATGACTGAGCGACTGATCTGATCTGATCCTTAATATATTTGATTATTTAATCCCCGACATCTCAGACTAATCCTTACTCCCATAGCTCTGCAGTCTCATCTGTAATCCCTTCTTGTACAACTCCAATTCTGGTAGATTACCCCCATTGCCCTCTGGTAATGGTGTTTTGTGACTAATAAAGGAAAGAAGGAGGAAAATGACTTCATTTTTTAATATGAGACTGTAAAAATTACCTACTTTCAGGATAGGTTTCAAAATTAAGCAATGACGAGCATTATACTTTTACTGTAAACTAATCATTGTTGTTGCTTAGTCATTGTGTCGTGTCAGACTCTGTGAACCCCTGGACTGCAGCTTGCCAGGCTTCCCTGTCCTTCACCATCTCATGCAGTTTGCTCAAACTCATGTCCATTGAGTCAATGATGCTATCCAACCATCACATCCTCTGTTGTCCCCTTTGCCTCCTGCCCTCAATCTTTACCAACTTCAGGGTCTTTTCTAATGAGTTTGCTCTTCACATCAGGTGGCCAAAGTTTTGGTGCTTCAGCATCAGTCCTTCCAATGAATATTCAGGGCTGATTTCCTTTAGGTTTGACTGGTTTGATCTCCTTGCAGTCCAAGGAACTCTCAAGAGTCTTCTCCGGTACCACAGTTCAAAAACAACTCTGACATACATCCATGACTACTGGAAAAACCATAGCTTTGACTCTACAGACCTTTGTCTGCAAAGTGATATTTCTGCCTTTTAATATACCATCTACATTTGTCATAGTTTTTCTTACAAGGAACAAGTGTCTTAATTTCATGGCTTCAGTAATCATCCACAGTGATTTTGGAGCTCAAGAAAGTAAAATCTGTCACTGTTTCCACTTTTTCTCCATCTATTTGCCATGAAGTGATAGTATCAGATACCACGATCTTCATTTCTTGAATATTGAGTTTTTAGCCAGCTTTTACACTCCCCCACTTCACCCTCATGTATTTCCTTTTTGCTTTCTGCCATTAGAGTGGTATCATCTGCATATCTGAGGTTATTGATATTTCTCCCAGCAATCTTGATTCCAGCTTGTGATTTATCCAACCTGGCATTTTACATGATATACTCTGCATATAAGTTAAATAATCAGGGTGACAATATACAGCCTTGACGTACTCCTTTCCCAATTTTGAACCTGTCCACTGTCCATGTTTGGTTCTAATTGTTGCTTTGTCAATGGTTTACTGTACCCTAACACTTAATGTAATATTCATTGAGTGAATATATAGACTGAAATGAATAATAAAATATCCCCCAGGTTTAGTAGAGTCAAAAGAGTAACCTGGTATCTAGCCCTATATATATTACCAGTTCACTAAGAACTTGAACAACTACTTTATTCATTCACTCATTTAAGAAATAAAATTTAAACATCTTTTAAGTTCCAAAAACTGCCCCATGATCCAGGGATATAAGAATTAGCACGATTGACTAGGGCCTATTTTCATGTTTGTAATCTGCCTCAGAAGACAAACACCTAACATACAGTAGTGATAAAGCAGGACTTGTGCTTTGTTACAGAAGCAGAGTTTTGAGAGTGCCTTATGGCACCACTGAGCTGTATCTACTGGAGTGGCTAAGAAGGTTTCCTAGAGAAACATGTTCCATTGCAACCTTATGATGAGTAGGTATTAGCCAGGAGCAGAGGAGGGAGGAGAGAGAGTATTTTGGGTAGAAGAAACAGAGAGAGAGGGAGAGCATATTATCTTTGAGGTATTAAAAGAAATTTGATGTAGTGCATACAAGAAGGGTGGGGGACATGGAAAAGAAATAGTTGGAGAGGTTATGAGGGGTCTTGTGAATCTTTTATGAGTCTTAGTCATTATTTAGAGTGTGATGAGAAATTACTACAGAATGTAACATGGGAGTGGTGAATTAACTCTTTAGAAGCATTGCTCTGACTTCTCAACTGAGAATGGAGGTTACCAGTTAGATAGGAGGGAAAGTCTGGAGGCAAAGCCAGAGCTCAGATGCATCAAGCAGGGGAGAAATGATGAAGTTGTGGCATAGGCAGAGGCTGCAGAGGTAGGTGGCAATAGACATAAGTGAAGAGATGTTTAGAGATGATCTCAACAGAAATGATGCTCAGATCTGTGGTGTCAGCAATGCTCTTTCCCGAAATAGGGAACGTGGCTGTGTGAGTAGGTTTAGGTTGGAAGGATGAGGAGGAGGATATGAGAAGTTTTCTTTCCCAGTGGCAAACGAGAGGCTTGGACTCACAACAACAAAGTTCTGTGGTCATCTTGTTTGTCTTCCTGTGGCCAGAGACAGAGCAACTTGGGAACTGCGGAGGGATTCTTTGAATATCTTCCTTTTCCTCCTGCTATTGAGGCACCTAACTAACCTAGCCTTTACTTACCAACTAAGCTCAGGAAGCAGAAAATGTTTCTATCGCTTAGTATTTAAATCAAAACAAAAGAAAAGCAGTGGGGAGGTGATATAAGCTGGTAAATATGTTAGCTTTCATAATCATGAGGGAACATAGAATTTATCATTCCACATTTTATAACTTGGATGATTTTAGATATTCTGTGGCCAGACTGACTTTATTGTCCTATAATTCTCAATTCTGTATGTTGTGTTTTTTCTTAGCTTGAGCAACTCTCCCAATTGCTTATGACTTTACAGTTGCTACAGGGAGTCGTTGAACACAGATGGCTTTTAGGAGGGAGTCAATTTGGTAGGCATTTTCCTTGATTACGATGCATTCTCTCTGCACTGATTATTAAAGATTCTTGCATGTCAAATGGTGAAAATGTTTCTAGGGTCTCAAGGAAGGAAGGAACATTGCATTTGGTGGATGATCTGTGTATAATTATACTCTGATGAAAGGTTGTCTGGTTCCTTTAATTTATTCAGATAAGTTTTTATAAGCAATGATAAACCAAACCAACATGAGGCACCAAAGGGAAAAGACTGAGCAGAATTTGCCATAGAGAGCAGATACTGATTTGAGCATATAATTATATCCATTTTGTTAGATGAGAGACTTTCATCTCTTGCAACCCTGCAAATAAGTACAAAAATCTTATCAGACATACCTGGTACCCATTTTTAAAGTTCATTCAACTCTTCTTTGAGGAAAACATGGATAGAAAAAAATAATTTTTTTATTTGAAGCCAATTTTATGTCTTTTCTTCTATTACTTTTAAATCAACTTTTTATTGCACAGTTGATGTGAGTTTATTATAGAGATAGCAGAAAACAGAAGCCAATGTTTTCACCTAAATTTGTCTTTGTCTGAGGAAAGGCCTGATCTCTATGAATGACATTTGAGTCTAAAGCTACAGGAGATAAAAGGGGCACTGTTCACTGGCCTGGATGTCTTACACTGAGATTTTTTTGGATCTACAACAGAAAAGCCGTGTCGATATCCCTGTGTGGACTTGTTCATGAGGATAAGAAACTTAGGTCATAAGGGTGTCTTCTCCAGTTTTCTTAGTGGCTATGATAAGTGGACTTTGTTGTCAAATTTTGAGAATCCAGAGCAAAGGAAAATGTATCCTTATTTAAGAAATCTCCTTCCTGAGGTCTAAAAATCATACTGCCAGTGATACGGCATTTGCTGTGTGTTAGACATTGTGCTGAGTATTTCACATGTGTTTTATTTCATTCCCATGGAAAGCCCACAAGATAGGTATTCATCCCTCTTTAACTAAATGAAAATTATAGTACAGAGAAATGAACTTGTTCCAGGTCACAAACTTGTCCACTTTACCAAGAGACTAAGTTGTTTCTCCTTTCCAGCATGAGCATGTATCCATCTCATCTAAATTAGAACAGGCATTTATTTCTTCAGGATTCAGATAGCTGAGATGAAAAAGCATGTACTTCCTGGACACCTAGACAACACCATTGAGAGATCCAGCAGTCAAGAGAATCATGCTGGTGGGGAGGGAGGTGAAACTCTTCATCTAGGCTCTGCCTGAGGCTGAGCCACATGGGGGACCGGAGCTGGAGGAGACCGCTCATTGTGACTCTCTGGCCACGCACTGCATGTGCTCTAACAGCAAATCTTCCTCTCTCCACTTGCTGTCCAGTGCGATTCTGTTTCAAGGGCATGATTTCCACAGTGGCTGTTCCTGTGTCCCTCCGCACAGTCTGTCTTGAAACAGGACACACATACCCTTCATCTCCACTGTGCTGTCCACATTGTCCTGCCTCCAAATCTTGTTTAAAATTTGGAGATCATGTTTACTCATCTTTGCTTTAATTTTGAGTTTTTGCTAATGACTGACTCTTTTTATTCCCATATGTTAAAGATACTAAATGTTAAAATAATTCTTCTCAGTTCATTTTTTTGTTTGTTTCCCATTTAGTTTCTTATAGAAATCAGTTTTTTTTTTCTGCTCCTATGTAATTTCCTTAATATCTTGCTAATTCACAACAGTTAAAGAATGCCTCAGAAAATTGAAAGTATAATGATAATAATAGTATCATTCACTTATACTATTTACTTTTGTATTTTGTGAAGCCCCCCCCCCCCCCCTGCTTTTTTTTAAAGAAATTGAAGCAGTGTTATCCCTAAGTTATTCAATATATATAGGGAAAAATACACTGAATGGGATTGGCAGAGACATGATGTTTTATCCCTGTCTTTCCATCCATCTGGCACATTTTCCTTCTTACTGTTATACTTGCTGTGTTGTTTTATGGGTATTTGTCTGGATGCTTTTTCTTTCTCTGTTTTCATGTTTAGTTAAAACCCATCTGATCAGCTGGCCTTCAATTTATTCGTTTGCAAACCAAGATAGTTTCCCTCACTCTACTTATCAGAGATAGTTTTCTTTTTATATATATCATCTCTTTTTAAAATTTAATTTGAGTATAATTGCTACCGTGTATAAAATAGATGGCTACTGGGTAGCACAGGTAGTTAACTAAGCAAGGAGATCTTGAATATGGAAGAGCTTTTCCATATGAGCCTTATGAGATGTTAGTATGTCACTTTCCCATTCTTTGCCCTTTCTTCTCCTCATGCATATATGATTGTTTTAAAATGATCTCAGAGCATATGAGAATCACTTAAGGGAACTGATTAAACATGAAGATTCCTGGGCTCTGTCCTCAGAGGTTCTGAATCAGTAAGTAGGGTGATTCCCAGTAATCTGCATATTTACTGAAGTCATTCTGATCCAGGAGATCAGGGGAGCATATGTTGGGAAACGCTGCTCTAAGGGGCCATATTTCTGTTTCATGGATGAGCAGTTTCCTCTTTCTATCCAAACCAGCTATGTTTTTACTTTTCTGCACACGAATAACCTTAACAACTTTAAGAAATGGGAGAACCACTGAGTGCATAGAGTGAAAGTTATTTATCATGACATTGAAGTTTATTCAATTTCTCTAAAAACAACCGGTCATCTGCAGAAAGGTGCTTTTTGGATGTGGAAACTGAGCGAGTGCAGAATAGCTACTGAAATTCAGAGGCAGTCAGCTGGACTGCAAAAAAGCACATTGGACGGGCAGGTTCTAGTCTTGAATCCAGTACTCATGCTGGCTGTGTGACCTTGGCCAAAGTCCTGTTCCTCTCTGGGCCTGTTTTCACAATTTAGATTGGGACTAGATCTGTGTTTGTTAGATTCTTCCACCAACACAGAGCGGGGGATTTTGTTCAGGTCCTCCAAGAGCTTAGACCACAGCTGGAAGTAGGGCACTAATGACTAACATTTCTTAGAAGCAATATGTCTTACTTTAAAAAGTAATTTTTTTTTAAATGCCCTCTATTCCATCATATATGTGTGCTCCTTTCAGTGTAAAAGTAATGTTTAAAATTAAACACCATTGAGTAAAACTGAAATACCCATGGCTTCCCTTCCTGCTGCCTCACATCTCAGGGGTTCTATACCTGAGTTTAAGAATAGAGTAGATGATCCCAAGGATTCCTTCCAGTTCTCTGATGCTGTGATCTAAGAACATTTTTTAAGTAAATATGCCACCTAATGCGCTGATCTCTACCTCCAAATCAGATGTTCTCTGACATCTAGGGAGTAGGAAAATGTTCTAAAGGAAAAAAAATACTCACCTAAAAGGTGGCTGTCATTTTGATGTAAACAATCCAGTGCTAAATTTATTGACCTGATTCACAAAGGATTTTGTGATTCTCTAAACTCACTTTGAGCTCTGTATGAATTTGTTGGCCTGAAATTGAACTTGTACTTGTGAATAGTTATCAGCATGTGGGGTTGAAGAAAAGAAATTCAACTGGACATGAACACCCATACTGGAATTGAATGCAACTTAAGTTTGTTGAGAGCACTTTGTCACCCTCATTAAATGTATTGATCTTTCTGTATCTCGAATCACCTCTCTGTGAACTCATTGGTCACTAATGATTCCACCAAATTGGACATGTTTTGACCTTTTTGCTCTTAGAAAGATGATTTGACAAAAATGTTAAGCAATTTGAATTTAGTTATTCTCCATAAGAAGACCTCACTAAGGTTCCAGTATACACCCAGTGAGCTTAATATGAACTCTATTAAATTTTGTGGGGAGCAGAAGAGGTAAAAATCATCACATAAGGTTGTTTCATTTTCAAGAAGCCACCTGATCCCTCAGACACATCTCCAGAGGGTGGCAATAAGTAGCAGTGGTCCTAAAAGCCAGGTTTCAGTGAGACTCCAGTCTCTAGAATGGACCCTATTAAACGAAGTTCACAAGTTACTGATGTATAAGATAACATCTTATAATCATAAGGAGGCTAAGTATGTATATCTTTGTACTTTTTACCTCACCGTATAAATGTGTAGAAGAAACAAAATTATTATCCACAGTTTGCTTGGTGAGCATGGGGTTTGAGCAGGAAATTAATTTGGATGACCTTGAGAGTTTCCAGGACACTAAAGTAGTACAGTACGATGCATCCATCTATAGGCACATAGTGAGCTAGCTTCATGGACTTAGATGGGGCCTTATCATAGTGGTCACGGGTGTGAACTTGGCACACCGACTGCCTGGGGCCAGAGTCTCACTCTGAAATTTACTAGCATGATTTTGATACCTTTCTTACACTGACCTTCACCTTCTTCTGTAAAATTTTGCTCTCCTTCATTCTATTCTTCTTGTAGATTTTAAATTGTGGTAGAAAATCCAATCTTCCTTATTTCCTGGTTTTTGGAATGCATCTCAGTGTCAACCTCCTGTAGACTCAAACTTCAAATTGAAGTTTCACTGCCCTTCCAATTCTAAGAAAGAAAAGTTGACTGAAAGAAAATTCTTATCTCATAAAAAAGAACCCAATGACCAGCTTTATGAACTGTTTGACTTCTGGGAGAAAAGTGAAGCCTTAGTGCCCCATTTCTTTCTTGATAACCTCCAAATGTGACAATTACTGATAGTCAAGTATTCATAGAGAAGGGTTTTTGGAAGGGGAAAAAAACCCCACCAATTTCAACTCAGTGACTTGTTCTCAAGACCTCATTAATCTCTCCATGTTTCCTGTGGATGCTACATGAAGCTGTTAGCACTCTAAATTGGAATTTTACTGGCTACTATTCTTTTGGAGAGAAAGAAAGTTTGAGAAGGAGATAAAAGCTTTAGTTCTCTTAGATTATCTTAACAAATCACTTACATCTGAATAAGGCAATTAAAATTATTGACAAGCAAGCAAACAACCACCCTAAACATTCAGGAATCAAAGACCTGCTTGGCAGAAATTATACCAAAGGGATAAAGCACCACAACTGAAAGTCCAGGAAAATTATTGTAATTGATTAATTCTCTTAGGTCCAGACAGAAAGCACTGAAATTCAGGTGAAAAAGCTACAGATTATTAAAATAAATGCCCTCATCATCTTCATACATTCAGTGGATATGTATCTAGTTTATTGACCTTTGAACAACTTGAGTTTGAACTGTGGGTCCACTTATACCTGGATTTTTTCTCTAAGTACATATTAAATCAGAGCTATCAGGGAAGCCCACTAAGTACTATACGATGGGTCAAATCCATGGAAAAGAAAGTGGATATGGAGGGTTGACTGTTCAGTTATACTGGGGTTTCTGACTGCTCCAGGGTCAGTGCCCTGAATCTCTCTGTATTATTCAAGGTTCATTTATTGAGTGCCTACACTGTGGTAGTCACTGGAGAGACAGTGTGAGCAAAAATTGACTTGTCCTCATGGAGAGCACAGCCTAGGGGAAGTCACACAGTATTCAAGTGATCCCATAAGCAAATGTGATATTTCAAATGGGATGCATGTTAGGAGGGGGCAGCTGTGATACTGGGTGCGTGTTTAGCAGGAATATTTGACCTGGAGAAAAATGTCATGGAACACTCTCCCCAAGGAAGTGACACGTGAGCAAAGACATAAAATGTGAATAGAACAGTGTAGAGCAGGAAGGGAAAGTGAACAGCTTCTGCAGAGCCCACTTGGAAAGAAAAGTGATTTCAAGGGTCTAAAGACAGGTGACTAGGATGGGCAGTCAGAGACCTTACTCCTTAGTCTGACAGGATTTGCACTACTGACACAAGGATCGCAGAAACGTGCCCGAACAAAGGTGTACCATGTGCAAAGGAGAATGAAAAATCATAAGGTGAAAAGGCAAATAAGAGGACTTGCAATGTGTATTTACCATTTCTGTAATAAGAGTTTTCGGTGGAAGAGGGGAAAAGTGGTTTACGAACTGTTGCAGGAGGCCAGTGTCAGGAAAGCAAAGCTACCCAGCACGCTGCTTTCAGGCTTCATAGGTTTCTTTGACACAGCTACCCACATCGTTATTTGCGTCCTGGTTTCCAAAGACTGGGGGGTTGAGGAATCATTGCTTCTTATAGCAGTGAAGTTGAGAGCACCGTGAGGGCAGGAGCCAGGTCAGATGCATTCACTCTTAGAGCTGCTGTGACTGTCAAGTGCCTCAATAGTTTATGGAAAAAAATACGCAAAACTTAAAGGAAACCCCATTTTCCCATTTGAATCCTTACCATATTTGCACTCTTAAATTGGAAATAGAATTGTACCTGGGAACATCCCATCCCTTCCGAACTGCCACTGTGGAGCACTTAATTTCAGCCCGTGGAGTAGACATCTACTGGGAGGGCTTTGCAGTAAGGCTGGCCACACTGGGGTGCTGTGTTGGGAAAGGATGGCAGAGGATACAGGGCCAACAGAACAAAAGGTGGGCTTAGCCTGGTTGGGACAGGACTGAAGTGGACAGCTCAGGGTCACCAAAGCAAGGATGGCTACCGTCAGAAGTAAATACCATTACCCATTTGCTGTGTATCCTGAAAGGTCATGAAACAAAAACCCAAACATTTCACTTTTGTACTTCATATTAGTTTCTAAAACACAACAAAAACATATACAGATCTTTCTCATTTTTTCTGACTGAGGTATCTTTGCATAGAATTTGAAAATTTTATTTTCTTATAAATATTGTGATAATGTTTCCATGTTTTTTCTTTTCTCTTTTATTGAGAGAATTATAAGCAAGATAACAGAAATGGCCTACTATGTCAAAACCCAAATTATTCTTCTTAGTATAAAAAGGCCATATATACATATGGTGAAAAAAAAATAAAACCCAAAACAATAAGGACAGGAATTCGTAAAAATTTAATGTCTGCCACCTCCAGGTTCTCTTTCCAAAGCAAATTACCTTTATAATTTCTTGTGCATATTTACATAAAAAGCCTCATAAGGT
This sequence comes from Bos mutus, assembly GCF_027580195.1. Classification (NCBI taxonomy): domain Eukaryota; kingdom Metazoa; phylum Chordata; class Mammalia; order Artiodactyla; family Bovidae; genus Bos; species Bos mutus. Next base: position 96,458,749 of record NC_091623.1, on the reverse strand, counting down.
GTATATGATACACACAGAGCAAAAAGAGGAGCATACCCTGTCTAGTAACCTGCATCCTGGTTATTTCCCTTAATAAAATGTCCTGGCATCTTTTTGCAAGCTTGTGAGTAGCAGTGGGTGTACAATGGGTGTAGTGGTTTAGTTCTATGTAGTCTGGGTTTACATCCCAGCTCTACTACTTAATGGCTCTATGATGTTAGGTTATTTGTTTAACCAGTGAGGGTTTTGCCTTCCCTGGTGGCTCAGATGGTAAAGAATCTGCCTGCAATTCAGGACACCCAGGTTTGATCCCTGGGTCAGGAAGATCCCCTGGAGAAGGTCATGGCAACCCACTCCAGTATTCTTGCTTGGAGAATTCCATGGACAGAGGAGCCTGGCAGGCAACAGTCCACGAAGTTGCAAAGAGTCAGATGTGACTGAGTTACTAACACAACAAAGAGGGCCTCAGTTCCCCTATCTCTGAAATGAGCATGTAAAGGACCTCCATTATAATGTTCTGTGAGGACTGAGTTAAGCTACAAAGTACAACAGTACTTTGCACACAGTAAATTATGTGCAGTAGCAGCTACCATTGTACCAGCATGTACAATTACGTCATTTCATTATGCTAGTTAATACTATTTTTTATTAAACTTTTTATTTTATACTGGACCAGAGCCAATTAACAGTATTGTGACAGTTTCATGTGCACAGAAAAAAAAAAAAAAAGGATAATACTATTTTTATTCTTATGACAACATGTAGAGATCTATATCATCCTTTTTTGTTTTGCTTAACATTTGTGTTATGAAAAGTTTTAAACAAACAAAAATGGATAAAAGAGGATGAAAAAACTTCACATGTCTGTCACCCAGCTTCAAAAATTATCAACACTTTTGCAAATTTATTTCGTCTATCTTCTCTACATTTTAAATGGAATGGTTTGACACTTATCCCAAGTATTCTTTCATTTTACTTGTAAATACTTCACAGTTTAAAACAGATAAATTTTAAAAACAAAACTTCTATGCCATTATCATACCTGACTCCTTCGTATTTTCTAAGGAGTCTGGTATGATATTCTGGTCCAGATTCAGATTTTTCTGACTGGTTCAAACAATTTTGTTCTTTTTTTACAGTAAGTCTGTTCAAATTAGATTTCAAACACATCCATACATTGCATTTGGTTGTTATGCTTTTTATTCTGTATTTGCCCCCAGATGGTCTGCTGTCTCTCTTACCCTCCTTGTGTTTTTGCCGTCGACTTCCTGGAGTAAGGGTCTTATTTAATGTCCCATGTTTTGCAATTGGCTAATTGCTCCCTCATGGTATCATTTCACTTGATTTTTATATTTCTCATATTTCCTGTGACTAGGTAGTGAGGTCTAGATTATTTACTTGTACTTCCTAGGTGTCATATTTTTGCTGACCCATCATAAGACTCATCTTTCTGAACATCCCAGGGAGTTCCTTTGGGTATATGTGACATGTTTCATTTAGGTGTTGCTCGGTGGACAGTGCCACAAGGACCTGCTGTGACAAGATGTCTTTGTATACTTGTGTATTACTGGAAGTGGAAAATTTGTGTCAAATGGTGGACTGCAGATACTGTTTATAAGACATCAATGTGAGAGGCCTCTTCCCATTGTTAAGTTTCTAATTTTTTTTTTTTATTGTTTATGAATGGATGGAGGAGAATATGGTAAACTCAGCTGAACAAGCAATGAGTAGAATCCAGATTGCAGAATATTAAAGCTAGAAGTATCTTGCCAACAATTGCAAGTAAAAAACATGTAAGTTGTGTGGATACAAGTTAAGGCTGAGATGCAAGGTAGTCTGATCCAAATGTACAATGCAATAAAAGAGAAAGCACTGTAGATTCTTAAAGTGGTATAATTTTCATTTACTTTTTTTCTAATTATGAGTTTTTTACATGCTAGTTGAATAATTAGAATTAGAGAAAAGTAAAAAGAAGAAAAAAATTCCATGATTTCATTACTTGGAGGCAACTGCTTTTATTAATATTTTGGTTTATTCTTTGTACCATTTTTTCATATAATATTAAAAGTTTTCATAGTTGTGAACATATAATAAGGCAAAATGTTCTTTCACTTCACAGTATATATTCTCCCTCATTGTTAAGAACTTTCTACAAACGTAATATTTAATAAATGCATGGAAGATCACAGAGTGTGTTTATCACAATTTACCATATTATGATGATGATGAGGTATTTATGATTTACTAGAGAGCCAATATTACAAAAATTTTTTGTGCATAGAATTATGATTCAACAAATGTTTGTTAATGCTTTAGTTGTTAGAGTGTATTTCCACCAGATGTAAATTTTCCTGTGTTTTGGAGTCTGTTCATAATCCAAGAAAGGGGAAGAAGAAAAAGAGAATAGGAAGAAAGGCAGGGTGGGCCGGAGTAGGAGGGAGCAAATTTATCTGGTCCAGCGGTCCTCAGATTTCATTGTGTGTACCAGTCACCTTGGATGTTTATAAATCAGATTCTTGACTCCACCCCCAGATGCTGATGTAACAAGTCTGGTTGGGATGATAAGCCTGATTTTTTCTTTAATTGGAGTATAATTGCTTTACAATGTTGTGATAGTTTCTGCTATACGACAACGTGAATCAACCATAATATGTTTGTGTGTGTGTGTGTGTGTGTGTGTGTGTGTGTGTGTGTGTGTGTGTATATCCCTCCCTCGGGAGCCTCCCTCCCACCACCTGCCCAATCCTACTCCTCTAGGTCATCACAGAGCATGGAGCTGAGCTCCCTGTGCTATTCAGCAGCTTCCTACAGCTATCTATTTAACATATGGTAGTGTATATATGTCAGTGCTACTCTCCCAATTTGCCCCATGATTTTGTTTTTAAACAGATCTGTGGATGTTTCTGACACGAGTGTCTTGTGGCACACCCTTGGGGAAAAGATGCCATAGTCAGCACTTCATGCCCTAATGTGCTGGTGAGCCTTGGCTGCATGTGCATCCTCAAAATGAAACTGGGTAGGACTGGTGATAAGTGCTCCATAACTAATAGCCCAGCTCTGTTTACCAAGCAGACCTCACCCACTATAACACACTGCTGACTTTTGGTGAAAGTCAAGATGCTAATCTCTGCCTGAAAGATTCTTTCTTTTTTAGTTGGCAGAGGAACACATATCAGGGGGTTTGGAGAGCCCTATTAGTGTCAAACTGCCCTACTCCCATGGAGAAAGGGCTACAGGGAGCCCCCTCTCTTTTTAGAAAGAGGCCATTGGCATGACTGTCCTTTTTACATGGGTGACTGCTCACTCTCGCTGTCTCTGGTTTTCAGCTCTCATTGCCTCTACATCCGTTGGAAGTCTAGCATTCAGCTTTTTTGATTCCTGTGGGTAAGATTGCTATTTGGCACCCTGGAGGCCTCTTACATGATTGGTCAAGATGATTTGTGGTGATGCTGTCACATATTCTGAGTTATGCAGTGAGGTTCTCTGCTGATGGAGTATGTGCTTTTGAGCAGGAAATGGCCTTTATAAATCTTTTCTTTAACAAGGGCTTCAAAAATTTGCTTCATTCATTGAAGCCCATAACTGTGTCCTCATATCAATAAACTTTTGCCCAGGAAAGATTGGTTGCTCGAAGCACTCCTCTGTCTTTGGATGCCACTGAACACAGGACAATCCATCTATCCAGGCAAGGAGGCTTTCATATTTCTCCAGGTAACTCTGTGAATTATAAGCAGGGATAAATGAAAGAAGGAATCATCCAACACCAACTATTTCCAGAATTAAAAAGTCTTGTGAATGATGGCAGACAGGGTAACATACATGACTAGACACCCTTTTCTGGTCCTCCAGGCATTTCAGTAGCTGAATGCTTTAAACTAGTACTGAATAATAGAGCCTTCTGTGCTGATGGAAATATTCTGTAATCAGTTTTGACCAATGCTGTAGCCACTTGCCACATGTGGCTATTGAACACTTGAAAGACTAAATTGTATGACTTAGAACTGAAGTTTAATTTAATTTCAACACATTGAAATGTAAATAGCTACATGTGGTTGCAATGTGCTCAGTTGCTAAGTCGTATCTAATTCTTTGTGACCCCATGGATTGTAGCCAGCCAGGCTCCTCTGTCCATGGGATTTCCCAGGCAAGAATACTGGAGTGAGTTGCCATTTCCTTCTCCAGGGGATCTTCCCAACTCAATTATCAAACCTGTGTCTCCTGCATCTCCTGCATTGGCAGGCGGGTTCTTTACCACCGAGCCACCTGGGAAGTGCATACCATATTGGGAAGTGTACCTGTAAGCTACTCAGTGGACATCCCTCACAGCTTTGAATTAAATTAGAGAAAAGTTCAGCTAGATTGAGTTTTTAAAATAAATGTAGTTTATTTATTTGTATATGTAACTCCTCTCTCTCCTCTAATCATGCCCCCACCAAAGTTGGAGAAACTATCTGTTAAGTAGTTGTAAGTCCAAAAGATGCTTCCAAATCATTCTTTTTTATTTTAAACTTTGAAGTTATGTTGGAGTATAGCCTATTAACAATGTGATAGTTTCAGGTGGCAGCAAGGGACTCAGCTATAAATATACGTGTATACATTCTCCACCAAACTGCCCTCCCATCCAGGCTGCCATGTAACACTGTGTTATACACAAGGCTTTCCATTTAATAACGCTTAGTCTGTAAAATTCACACTCCCTGGTTCCTTTCTTTCTTTTTCCTGTCCCACACTCCCTTTAGAACTTTTAGCTTCTCTATTCCTCTTGGATCAACACGTATTATTGAATGAAACACACAGATCACAGAACCTTATGGATGGGCTCATTCCATTTTGTGAAGTAAAAACCATGCACAGAAAATGTTCTTTTACAAAGGGACCAGTCGTTTTTCATTTTTTTTCTTTTAATCATTTTCTGTAGTAATACCAGTGTTATTTCATAATTTTAAAAATATAAGTAAAAAAAAAAAAAAACTCTCCCCTCCCCAGCAAAGTTTTTAGAACTTTAACTGTCTTTTTCATCAAGGCTTTGTGTGCATACTCTCAGGTGTCCTCCATGAACCAGGAGCTTATGATATAGAAACCAAACAGAACTAGAAAAGAAATATAAGTATACTAAATTTTCTTTTATTCACCCTTTGAATCACTTTGTCATCTTTTAGGCTTTGAGAAATTAGAGGTGTCCTTATTTTCCTGTGGGCATTAAAGCAGACATTTCATTATAGTTTCTAAGAGGCCAGGACCAAGTTAATTGCCTTGAACTCCACAGAAAAAGCCTGTTCCCTGTGGACTCTAAGACAGAGGACACTGAATCTTTTCTTCCCTTTCCTGGTCTTTTAAAAACACGGAACACAAACTCCAGCTCCCCGCTCCCCGCCCGCCACCCCTCACCCTCCTCATGAAGTTAACAAGAGACTGCCTTACAGAAAACAGTGTGGACCTTACAATATTTTGCAAAATCATGAAGAAATAATACTCAGCAGTGCCAGCCAACGACAGCAAGGTTGAGAGTTCTTGGCAGCTGCATTTCAAACTCATTGGGTCCATAAAATGATCTACTGTCCTGTTGTATACAAATGAGCAAAATCACATACTTAATTTTAGATTCTTCAGCAATGATCATCTCTATTTCAGTTCCCCTGCTCATCATTTAAAGTGGAGAAGGCTTATCTGCATTCATTTCTTAGATCATTGCTTTGGCACTTTCAAGATTTTATCCAAGCATGACTTTTATAACCTTGTGGAAATTGCGGTGATAAAGGATGCATCAGCAATTTTCGAATCTATTTCCTTTTGTGGAGCCATCCCTCAGCCTCCCTTAACAGAGGAGTGGAGAGAACCATGGGTCTTTTTCCTGTCCTCATTTTTAAAGAGCTCTGTTTGGTCAATGAGACATACGCTGTGGAAACAAGGCCAACACAAACTTGGTAGTGTTTTTTCACTGCACATCTAACTAACCTTGATTAGATGTAAGGCGGGGGGCTGGTCTGCCATCTTAGCCCCTAAAATTGGTTTCAGAGGAATTGGTTGTAATGGAAATGTCAAGCCCTTTAAATATCAAACCTTTAAATACCATGCAGGCATATGGATGTGAACATAACTCTGCCCATTCTTAGATTCTATGTCACATGTCAGAATTAAAGGGGGAAGCAATGAAATAAACTCTTGTTCTGGAAGAACTGACTGAAACAATTGGATATGATGAATGGATGAGGCCAATTGGTTCATCTTTAGAATAAATCTTTCCTGTGAAAGTCAGAGCCAAATTGAGGTCTGTAGGACATTGGCAGCTATGGAATTATGCACATGCCTCATTGTTCCTTCCATCCCACTTCTTCTCATGCCCCAGAGGACTGCTTTTCCTTGAAATTAAATAATTGTGAGAGCAGATTTTTGCAAATGAGTTCAGGACATAATAAAAAAAAAATCTCCTTACATTGGAGAGAGCAATAAACTCTAGCCACAGAACAGTAATCTAAATGAAGTACTAAATCAATATTTATTGGGTTGAATTGAGTTCTGCTGATGACTGGAGACATTAGGCTGGGAAGACATGGACTTGAGTCTCAGTGTGTTCTTAATAAGCTGTGTGACCCTGGGCAAGTCACTTAAACCCTTTGGGCTATGGTAAAATAATGATTAAAAGTGTCTACCATGTATGAGGGGAGTGCCTAAGGACATGATCACCGAAACTTCTTTGAAAGTATAAGGTATAAATAAAAAAGATGAAACTGATATTCAGAGAGAGCCATTTAAGAGTGAAATGTTAGCACGTTCAACAAGTATGATCGAATCAATTGCTTTTAGAGATACGTGGCAGGCGGGGTGGTGGGTGGAAATGGTACATGTGTCTATATTAGAAATAAGACCTCTTCTGGGAGTCCTGAAGCCACCCATGGTCTATAATTCTGTAGAATGGCAGAGATGAACTTGCTAAGTACTGCCCAGAGAAAAGGTCTTACATCGAAGGAGCTCTGTAAACTGTGTCTGACAAATAATATCTTAGAAAAATATCAAATATTAGTCTTGGATTGGGGAAATAGCAAAATACTGATGGAATGACATTTCCTACAGGGGGAAAGCCTTTTAAAGTGACCTCACATAATGAGCTGGCTCCAGTTACAGGCTGGGGATATTTTGTCACATTCCAGAGGCTTTCTCTGTAGTTAAAATGATAGGGTGTGGGATGCTCAAGCACTTCCACAGTATCTGTTGGCTCGGTCATCTCAACTCGATCAGCACAAAGAGAGAAACTAACATTTTTCAGGCGACTACCATGATGGGCACTTGATATCTGTTTAGTCAAAGTCATTTGGCTCATTTAATTATCTGTCACTTTGCAAGTGAGGACTGCAAATGAGGACTGAAGTTTAACAGCGAACTGGTGACGGGGGGACCAGGCTCAGCCAGCCTTACACCGTGGCCTGTGTACTTCCTGATGCATCAGTGTTTTCCCAAACTGAATCCTGCAGAGACGCGCTGGGATCAAATAATTTGGGTTCATGTGCATGCTCTTGTCACTCCTCAGAGAGTCACAATACCAGTTAATAGGGAAAATGCTCAGCAAAATCAGATGATTAAGCGATTGTTAAAAGTATATTTATTTAGTTTTTCTTTTCCTATTTATAGTCATAAAATAGTTATTTCCTGTGTTTCTCAGGAAACACATTTGAAGAACTGGTGCTTGTGTACCACGGAACACAATTTGAGAAATGCTTGCCTATTCCTGTCTTGACTATAAATGTGTTTAGTGTAAAAGTATTATCACACATGAGTGCAAGTGGGTGAGTCAGAGGTCCCAAATTGAATTTGTTTCTTTTCTTTTATAACTGTATACCTTTGTTGCCTGGGCAGTCCCATGGACAGAGGAGTCTGGTGGGCTACAGTCCACAGGTTTGCAAAGAGTTGGACACAACTGAGTGACTAACACTTTCATCAACACTTTCACCTTTGTTCACGATAATTAACATTGCCATTTCCTTTTACTGTAATGCTAAGTCACTTCAGTCGTGTCCGACTCTGTGCGACCCCATAGACGGCAGCCCACCAGGCTCCCTCGTCCCTGGGATTCTCCAGGCAAGAACACTGGAATGAGTTGCCATTTCCTTCTCCAACACATGAAAGTGAAAAGTGAAAGTGAAGTCGCTCAGTTGTGTTCGACTCTTAGCGACCCCATGGACTGCAGCCCACCAGGCTCCTCCGTCCATGGGATTTTCCAGGCAAGAGTACTGGAGTGGGGTGCCATTGCCTTCTCCATTTTACTGTAATAAATACTCTTAAATATTGGAAGGTTAAATTAAAAATTAGAGTCCAAATTCCCACTCAGTGTAGAATCTCCTCAATCATGGAACCCATCAGCTGATGCTTGGCTGCCTTGACAAGGCCATCTGAACCACTTTTTGTGAATCTAAGATACACAAATAGAAAGAGAAACATTAAATCAGTTGGTCATTTGGATACTTGCTTTGAGCAACAGTAGATAGCTCAGGTATTACTCAATATATGAATATTTGGAATCCTAAATATAAAAGTCCAGGAGGCATTATTCATTAATCTACCACTGCTTTTCATCTGACTGTGTTATTGATAATGCGTGGCTTGAACAAAATTATGCAAAAAAAAAAGAGAATATAGTTTTCAAGTGGAAGATATGTATGCTAGCTCTGCCTCTTATAATTGGATGACCTTGGGCAAGTCACTTATCCCTCCAAGCCTCAGTCACACATGGGACTAATAATTGTATGCTCCCCTCAGGGCTGAGATAAGAAATAAAGAACCTAATGAGATACTGCATGTAAAACATTGAGCAGTGTGAAATGCCTTGTAAAGGTTCTATTTCTAGTCTGCCCATAGAGAGATATTTTACCCGACATTCTTCCCTTGGTTTTCACAAATCATAATACTAAAGAAAACATCAATAGTTACTTTGATATTGTCTTTCTTGCTTTCCTGATTCTTTTACAGAGTTCTTCTGAGCTTAAGATAGTGGGCTCAAAAGCCTAAGAGTCTGTTCCTTTTTCTGTGATGGCATTAGAACTGAGTACAGGAACTCCATCTTAGCCCTAAACTCTTCAAATCCTTAGGGACAGAGGGTCCCAAGGTGTCACTTATAGAAAAATTAGATACCTTCTATGTTGTCTGTTTCACACCCCTCACACTATGGTGCATATCACTGGAGTGCTGGCAATTGAATCGTGGTAGAACTAAAACTAGTGATGATGACAATTAGGATAATAATCACAGTGACATATATTGAACATAAACCAGGTGTCAAGACATATTCTAATAGATTTACATCCTTTATATTATTCAGTTCTTCCCCTTATGAATAAGTACTGTTATCAACATCTATGTCTTGTTGCTGAGAAAAAAGCCTAATCACACACTGAATGAATGATCTAGGTGGGGTCAGAATGCCACTGCCAGCACTGCTGCTGTCATCCACCATACTAGAAGCATAAGGCAAGAAAGAGAAGGATGATGGTGATGCTGGTAATTCACCAGCAACCTTTTTTGAACACTGACTATGTGCCAAACACTGTACTAACTTATGTGCATTTCGTTGTCTAATTTTAAAAATCACTTTTGGTGATAGTTTCTACCGTTAACACCATTTTGCTTAGGATCAAAGTTAAAGACCCTAAGTAACTTTCTCAAAGTCACATGGCTAGCAAGTGGCAGAGCTAGGATTTGAATCCATGATCCTTTAAGGATTAGGGCTTTTTTTTTTTTTGGTATAAAAAATGTCACAGTAGAACTTGCACAGTAGATGTTGGTTAGCAAGTTAGCTTAGGTGTTAGACTTATTCTACAACTGACTAAATTCTTTGTTGAACCAGGCCCCATTGTTCCATTTTTTATTTGCACCAGTGATTTGCATGGGTGTTTCCATACCCAGTACAGAGGATTTTCAGAGCTTGAGGAGACGTCTCTGCTGATCCATAGTTTACACTGATCCATGATGAGCAGTGAACCTTCCAGATTCCTCAGCTTTGCTCTGCTCCTGGTGTCAGCTCAGTGAAAACTGATTGGAGGTGACTCACATTCCTAGTGCAGGATGGGACTTGCCAAATCATTTTCTAGCCCTTTTCTTCAATTATTAAGGTTGGCGTTTCAGACCCTTCACCCTCTGGTCGGGTCATGTCTTAACCACATGTGCACACTGAATACGGCTTTTGACACTAGCCAGAAGTAAACAACAATTATCCTCATTTGTCAAAACAGTCTTTTTTAGGAGTGAGAAGGCAAATGGAGGAGTGAGCAATGCCTTTCAGTCTGTGTCAGAAGAGTCAAAGGCTAGAGCCCCAGCACCACACCTCTAATCTGGACCTGGCTGACTCCCACTCTTCATCAACATGCAAGAGACTGCAGGGTGCGTGTGTGTGCCCCGCAGGATGACTCCTGGCATGGGAGGTGTTTTGTAACACCATGGAGGCAGGCCACAAGTGGCCAGGATCCACATAACAAGGAGATCGAAGAGCCTCTTAGGGGTTGGGTATATTCATGCATATGGACTCTCAAGCAATAGAATTAAAGCTCAGGGCTTCAGTATTCTTTAATAATGCGTGTGTGCTAAGTTGCTTCAGTTGTGTCCGACTCTTTCTGACCCTATGGACCATAGCCCTCCAGGCTCCTCTGTCCATGGGATCGTCCAGGCAAGAATACTGGAGTGGGTGGCCATGCCCTCCTCCAGGGGTGCTTCCTGACCCAGGAATCAAACCCGAGTCTCTTACATCTCCTGCATTGGAAGGCCGGTTCTTTACCACTAGTGCTACCTGGGAAGCCCCTTCTTTAATAATAATTCCAATTAAAAAAAATAGTAGTCACCTTTCAAGACTATGCTGGGACTTGGGGAGAGCTTGGATAAAGGGAAGACGTCTAGATCCTTGCTTTCTCTTCTGCCCATTATTTCTCCATCCAAGATGGAAGGTTAGCTGCCTTAAAAATTGGACTGCCCTTGATCTGGACCTTTGCATTTCTCCTTGGATGATTTTAACTATTATACAGCTCTCCTGCCACCAGCTGTTGCCTGGCTTCAGCTCATTCTCTACTTCCAGAAGGCCTTTTCTAAGGCGCTGATGGTATGTTCTTACTCACAAGCTCTCAATGCTCCAGTGAGTTCCATTTTGAACAAAACAAAATCCCCATTTCTCAGTCTATAAGCCAGTGTCATTGACAGTTTGGTTCTTGCTTAGTTTACAGACTTATCCTCTGCCTCAGTCAAAAGAGTCTGATGGCTGATTTCTGAACACACCACACTCTTTTTCTTTCTATTTCTATTTGATCAGTTTCCTTTAGACTAACCCTCCTGGCCTCATTCTCTTCTTGGTAAACCCCTATTCATCCTTCAAGGCCCAGGTTACACACTGTCCTGTGAAACTCTATACGTTATTCCCCAGTGTCTTATACTTTCCTAATGACTTTATATTTAGTAATTTAAATGTTTTTCCAACTAGACTGGGAGCTTGATCAGGTCAAAGATCCTGTCTTTCCCACTTTGAATCATTTCCATCAACTCACAGTGAACAGAACAACTGTCAAAACTTCATACGTGTTGATTAAATGAAGGTTTTTGTTTTTTTTTTTCTCTCTCTCTCTACTAGAAGTATATTCTGGAAAGGGCATTGTACTCAGCTACCTTGGTTTTGCATAACCCACTTGTGTGACCTGAGGCAAGCCATAGCTTCCTCACTAGCTCAACAGAGACAATACTACCCGCTTCTCAGCATCAGAGGAAAAACAGATGCAAGATATCTGAGACAAGAAAGTAATATTCTACTGCAAATTATTGCTTTTAGTTAAGCAGATTGTAGTGTTTATATAGGACTTGCTCTGGTGAAGGTGTGAGTGGGAAGAAGGTTGAAATACATGGTATTTTGATTATTCTCTGTGGAGTAAAGCATAGACCAGGAATTTAATCAAGAAAGTATGAAGCATGTAGGAACAAGACAATTCTCAGACATACAACATGGGACTTGAGGACCTGTACTCAAATGTTGTCCTCTCAGAGAACTCTTGGTGACACCCTGTCTAAAGTAGACACAGTTATTCTGTTTGATATATTATTTTTTGGACTGTGTAGCTCATATGTTTGTGTTTTTTACACATCACTGAAATATCAGTCTCTTTAGAAGAGAAACACTGTCCTGTTCACAACTATATTCTCATGTGTAGAACACTGTCTGACACATAGTAGGTGCTCAACTAACACTCTCGTAAATGAATTATCTGTCATTGAGGAAAAGTGTCAGAACTATTAAATTTCACATATATTCATACTTCTCAAGATAATTCAAGTGAATCAAAAAAACTATTGTTGCAATTTATGTCAAAAAGTGTTCTGCCTGTGTTTTTCTCTAGGAGTTTTATAATATCTGGTCTTACATTTAGATCTTTAATCCATTTCATGTTTATTTCTGTGTATGGTATTAGTACATGTGTAAGTGCTTAGTCATGTCTGACTCTTTGCAACCCTGTGGACTATAGCCTGCCAGGCTCCTCTGTCCATGGGATTCTTCAGGCAAGAATTTTGGAGTGGGTTGCCGTGCCCTCCTCCAGGGGATCTTCCTGACCCAGCGATCAAACCCACATTTCCTGCATCTCCGGCATTGGCAGGCAGATTTTTTACCACTGCACCCCCTGGGAAGCCCCTTATGGTATTAGAGAATGTTTTAATTTCATTCTTTTACATGTAGCTGGACAGTTTTCCCAGATACTACTTATTGAAGAGATTGTCTTCTCTCCATTGCATATTCTTGCTTCTTTTGTCATAGAATAGATGACTATAGTGTGTGGGTTTACCTCTGGGCTCTCTATTCTGTTCCATTAATCTATGTCTTTGTGTCAGTACCATACTGTTTTGATTACTATAGCTTTGTAGTATTGTCCAAAGTCAAAGAGTGTGATTCCTTAGCTCTATTCTTTTTCAAGATTGTTTTGGCTGTTCAGAGTCTACTGCATTTTCCCACAAATTCAAGAATTATTTGTTCTAGTTCTGTGAAAAATGCCTTTGGTATTTCGATAGGATTGCATTGAATCTATAGACTGCCTGAGGTAGTATGGTCATTTTAACAATATTGATTCTTCTAAATTAAGAAAATGGTATATCTTTCTGTCTATGTTATTTTTAATTTCCTTATCTATGTCTTACAGTTTTCCAAATACAGGTCTTTTACCTATTTCAGTTCAGTTCAGTTCAGTCGCTCAGTCATGTCTGACTGTTCATGACCCTATGAATCGCAGCACACCAGGCCTCCCTGTCCATCACTAAATCCTGGAGTTCACCCAGACTCATGTCCATCGAGTCAGTGATGCCATGCAGCCATCTCATCCTCTGTCGTCCCTTTCTCCTCCTGCCACCAATCCCTCCCAGCATCAGAGTCTTTTCCAATGAGTCAACTCTTCGCATGAGGTGGCCAAAGTACTGGAGTTTCAGCTTTAGCATCATTCCTTCCAAAGAAATCCCAGGGCTGATCTCCTTCAGAATGGACTGGTTGGATTTCCTTGCAGTCTAAGGCACTCTCAAGAGTCTTCTCCAACACCATGGTCCAAAAGCATCAATTCTTCTCAGTTCAACTGGACTGTGAAGAACTCACCCTTCTTCACAGTCCAACTCTCACATCCATACATGACCACAGGAAAAACCATAGCCTTGACTAGAAAGACCTTAGTTGGCAAAGTAATGTCTCTGCTTTTGAATATGCTATCTAGGTTGGTCATAACTTTCCTTCCAAGGAGTAAGCATCTTTTAATTTCATGGCTGCAGTAGGTAGGTTTATTCCTAGGTATTTTATTCTTTATAATGAGGTGGCAAATGAAATTTTTTCCCTTACTTTCTCTTTCTGATAGTTTGTTAGTGTATATAAATGTAAAAGATTTCATATATTAATTGTGTATCCAGCAAATTTACCATATTCATTGATGAAATCTAGTAGTTTTCAGATAGTGTCTTTAGGATTTTTATGTATAGCATCATGTCATCTGCAAACAGTGACAGTTTTACTTCTTCTTTTCCAATATAAATTCTTTTATTTCTCTTTCTTTTCTGATTGCTGTGGCTAGGACTTTCAAAACTATGTTAAATAAAAGTGGGGAGAGTCAACATCCTTTTATCTTATTCCTAATCTTAGATAAAATGCTTTCAGCTTTTCACCATTGAGTATGATGTTAGCTGTGGGTTTTTCATATGTGACCTTTATTATGTTGAGGTATGTTTGCTTTATGCCTACTTTCTGGAGAGGTTTTATCCTAAATGGATGTTGAACTTTATCAAAAGCTTTACTTTTTAAAAAAGAGTTTTTAATGGGATTCATGAAATCATATGTGAAACTTTGAAAATGTTAAAGCACTATAGAATTTATAGGGCTTCTGAGGTGGCACTAGTGGTAAAGAATCTGTCTGCCAATGCAGGAGACATAAGATGTGGGTTTGATCCCTGGGTTAGGAAGATGCCCTGGAGGAGGGCATGGCAACCCACTCCAGTTTTCTTGGGCTTCCCTGGTGGCTCAGATAGTAAAGAATCTGCTTGAAATGCAGGAGACCTGGGTTCTATGCCTGGGAGAAGGAAATGGCAACCCAGTCCAGTATTCTTGCCTGGAGAATCCCACAGACAGAAGGGCCTGGTGGGCTACAGTCCATGGAATCTCCAAGGGACATGATTGAGTGACTAACACTTTCAGATAGAATTTAAAGAAACATTCATTCATTAAAACAATATGAGAAAGGATAATTCAAATAAGATAATGTACATTTATGTACTTTGTCAAATATTAAATTCTAAAGATGATGCTGTGAAAGTGCTGCACTCAATATGTCAGCAAATTTGGAAAACTCAGCAGTGGCCACAGGACTGGAAAAGGTCATTTTTATTCCAATCCCAAAGAAAGGCAATGCTAAAGAATGCTCAAACTACCACACAATTGCACTCATCTCACACACAAGTAAAGTAATGCCCAAAATTCTCCAAGCCAGGCTTTAGCAATAGGGGAACCATGAACTTCCAGATGTTCAAGCTGATTTTAGAAAAGGCAAAGGAACCAGAGATCAAATTGCCAACATCCTCTGGATCATCGGAAGAGCAAGAGAGTTCCAGAAAAACATCTATTTCTGCTTTATTGACTATGCCAAAGCCTTGACTGTGTGGATCACAATAAACTGTGGAAAATTCTGAAAGAGATGGGAATACCAGACCACCTGACCTGCCTCTTGAGAAACCTGTATGCAGGTCAGGAAGCAACAGTTAGAACTGGACATGGAACAACAGACTGGTTCCAAATAGGAAAAGGAGTACGTCAAGGCTGTATACTGTCATCCTGCTTATTTAACTTATATGCAGAGTACATCATGAGAAGCGCTGTACTGGAAGAAACACAAGCTGGACTCAAGGTTTCCAGGAGAAATATCAATAACTTCAGACATGCAGATGACACCACCCTTATGGCAGAAAGTGAAGAAGAACTAAAGAGCCTCTTGATGAAAGTGAAAGAGGAGAGTGAAAAAGTTGGCTTAAAGCTCAACATTAGGAAAACTAAGATCATGGCATCTGGTCTTATCACTTCATGGCAAATAGATGGGGAAACAGTGGAGACAGTGGCTGACTTTATTTTTTTGGGCTCCAAAATCACTGGAGATGGTGATTGCAGCCATGAAATTAAAAGACACTTACTCCTTGGAAGGAAAGTTATGACCAACCTAGAGAGTATATTAAAAAGAGACTTTGCCAACAAAGGTCCATCTAGTCAAGGCTATGGTTTTTCTGGTAGTCATGTATGGATGTGAGAGTTTGACTATAAAGAAAGCTGAGCACCGAAGAATTGATGCTTTTGAACTGTGATGTTGGAGAAGACACTTGAAAGTCCCGTGGACTGCAAGGAGGTCCAACCAGTCCATCCTAAAGGAGATCAGTCCTGACTGTTCATTGGAAGGACTGATGCTAAAGCTGAAACTCCCAGTACTTTGGCCACCTGATTTGAAGAGCTGAGTCATTTGAAAAGACCCTGATGCTGGGAAAGATTGAGGGCAGGATGAGAAGGGGATGGCAGAGGATGAGATGGTTAGATGGCATCACAGACTCAACGGATGTGAGTTTGGGTAAACTCCAGGAGTTGGTGATGGATAGGGAGGTCTGGAGTGCTCCGGTTCATGGGGTCGCAAAGTGTTGGACATGACTGAGTGACTGAACTGAATTGAACTGAAGAGCTAATTCATATTTGTGGTCCATTGAAAAATCTTGGACTGATCATTCTTGTACCATCTTTTTAAAAAAATTTTTAATTAACTGGAGAGTTTGGTGTTACTATATTGTCATCCCCACTTCACAGATGAAGATATGATAATGAGTTCCTGGCACATAGTAGGTAATTGACAAGTACTGGCTCTATTTCCTGGCTTTTGGTTTTTCAACAGTCTAAATTCATAAATTAAACATACCACGCTCAAGTCAAGCCAGGGTACACAGCATTTGTTTCCACTGGGAACATCTTCAAGTGTCCATTCTGTTTTGTGACTCCAGCTTGGCAAACTGAACACCCAGGTTGGTTCTTTGTTCTGAGATATTTCATCATCAGATCTCTCCCTACCAAAGAAGAGGCTGTGCCGAGAGTTACACAGGACCCCCGTTTCAGGCATGTACCCCCAGGTTCATCCTTTTCTCACCTCAAGAAATAGCTGAAGGACAGGCACTTCTAGGCATGCTTGTAGATAGCGGTCTGTTAGATAGAGACACCTCCATCTGCCCAGACGTCTGGTCTGTCCCTTCAGAGCTGTCTCACCACAGTGGATGTTTGTGAGGCCAGCTCCTGGCTGCTCATCTATGTCTGTTGTTATTACTATTATTGTCATTATCACACACACAGAACTATTGTGAAATAGGTGTTTTCAGTGCCTCCTTAAAGCTAAGAAAAGTGAGATTCAGAGAGACCCAAGGCCCTAGAGCTGGAGGTAGGACCTAACCCAGGCTTGTTGAATGCAATGCAGTTAATTATACACGTTAATTTTGGGGATGATCATTTAGTTAAGAAGAGTAAAGTCTAGGAATTTTTTTCATTAATACTATTTCTTGTGTGTATGTGGTGACAATACTTAAGATCTACTCTTTTGGTAAATTTCAAGTATATAATACTGTATAACTAATTATAGTCACCATGGTGCATGTTAAATCTGTACAACTTATTCATACTATGCAGCCACAACTTTGTACCCTTTAATCAACATCTCTCCATTTCCCTCACTCCCATCCCTGCCCCCCATCTCTGGTTAACCTCTGTTTCTTGTACAATCTTCACAACTCAAGGAAAATTAGAAAGACTGAATTAGTCTGTTTAGTGTTCGTTTATGTATTCCCATTTCTTGGAATTATACAGACTTTATAACTAGTTTAAATGCTTTGACAAATTCAGTATGATTGCCTCTGGTTAGCACAGAGTGGTAATTAAGTCTGCAATTATATGTTCAGATTTTCATATTTTTCCTGTATGAACATTTTGACAGTAATTGAACAAGGCAGTATTTGCAATATCCATTCTGAAACTGTTTCACAATATTTCATTATATGCCAGATTAATTTGTTAAACTCACGAAGCAAATGAAAACTTCAGCTTTGATCCAATTAATCCAACTAGGGGCCCTTTTTGCTAACATGCTTTAGCAGGGAAAACTGAAGGAGAGACTGAGCAAAGTGTCCAGAAAGATTAGGTGTGGACCTGGGAGATGGAGGGGTGCTTGATGGTAGGCTCGATTTTTTCTAAGTTGCTCTTTTTTCTCATTAAATACCATTTACTTCCTTGAGAATCAGTACAGTAGGAAGATGAATAAACATTGATGAGATGTGCATCTGTATCTTGAAAAAACTTAAGGAAATTTAATTTTCTTTTTGGGTTCTTTTGTGTGTGAGCTAGTGTGCCTATGTATATGTGTGTTTATGTGTAGTTTGGAATGAAAGGGTATGGCCCAAAGCAGAATGGAATTTTGATTGCCTATGGTTCTATTGTTTTTCATGTCTTCCAGTGTAACTTACAAAGAGTGAGAGAATTAGAATCCCTTTTACTATGATAAAGACTTGAGATGACAGGTATGGAAATACTAGATGGAGTATAGGATCCTTTTGGGTGTTATTGTTCTTTCTTGTGAACTGATGATAGGGAAGAAAACCTGCCCTCTGTTGGGTGAACAGCTTTCTTTATAAAGTCTTGCATATCTGTTAGCTTCTGTCATTATAGGTTTATCCATGCATTTATTTATTCAGTCATTCAACAAATAGTTGTTGAGTATTTATTGTGAGCCTTGGATTGCAATAAATGCTGAGGACACTCTGAGAGCAAAATCAAATTCAGCTTTTCTGAAGTGAATTGAACTGAACGGAAATGTTAACTGTTATTATATGTATGGTACTCTTCTGAGTGTTTTACTATATTAACTAAGTTAGTTACTAAGCATATGTAAAATTATAAATTTCATCTTACTGATTAGGAAACTGAGACATAGAGAGGTTAAACAACTTGTTCAAGTCAGTTATAGAGTTCTGGAACTGTTAGAGTAAGGATGTGAACCCAGTCTTGCTCTGGAGTGAAAGCTCTTAATACGACACTATTCTTGGAATGGCAAAGTGTCAATTTTCTTGGTGTCTGTCTGGAGTTGTATAATGGCAAAATATAGAAATCTAGAAGAATTTCAGGGGTTTAATGAATGTTATAAAACTGTATGAAAAATTTTTACCTGTATTTTGTGGGAAAAGAATCTATAGTTTTGCAGGATTATCCCTGTAACTCACAATAAATTGAGAACCACTGACTATTCAAATAATATTTTGTTTTGAGACAATTGTAGGTTCACAGTGAGTAGTAGAAAATGATATACAGGGATCCTGTATAAATTTCATTCAATTTCCCTCTATAGCAACATCTTGTATAACTTTAGTACAATATGACAACCAGGAAATTGATGTTGATGCAATCTACTAGTCTTATTTAGATTTCACCAACTTTACATGTATTCATTTGTGTATCTATGTTTGTATGTGTGTGAATTTAGTTCTTTGCAGCTTTATCATGTGTGGGTTTGCATAACCAGCACAATAAAGGTATAGAACAATTCCGTCAGTAATAGAAATTTTCTTCCCTGTCTAGATTATTTTATAGGAAAAGAATTTATGTGTTATTCTGTCATTAGTAAATGAATCTGAGACATCTTTTTTTCCCCTTGCCATTTTATTCAGAATTTAGGACAAAACAGTTATTTTATATTTAAAGAGTTATTAATGAATAAGATAATCTCAGTTGGCTTTTGGTTAGTTATTTCTATATAATAGCACACTGTAAAAATTAGTAAAGACATTTCCAAATAAGAAAATGTTATTCTTCAAACAAGAGAAGTCATCTTTCCTAACCCCATCATTTACTAGCTGTATGACCATTGCACTCTACATAGCCTTTCAGGCCCTTATCCTTTCCTTCGAGTCACTGTAACATTGACCACTGTCTGCTATTATCACTGGGATTGTTATTAGCTCAATATATCTCTCATGATTAGGTTTCACCACTTTCTGATACACTTTCACAGAGCAGCCAGAGTGATCTTTATAAAAGCAAAATTCACCAGTTTGTTGTATTTTTTAGGTTCCATATGTGATATTATATACTATTTGTCTTTCTCTGTCTGACATTTCACTTAGCTTAATACCCTCCAAGTTCATTCACATTGCTGCAAATGGCAAAGTTTTGTTCTTTTTTTATGGCTGAGTAGTATTCCATCGTGTGTGTGTATAAACTACATTTTCTTAGTCCATTCATTTGTTGCTGAACGTTCAAGTTACTTCCATATCTTGGCGATTGCAAATAATGCTGCTGTGAATGTTGGGGTGCATGTATCTTTTCACATTAGTGTTTCGTTTACCTTTGTTTTTGGATATGTAGCCAAGAGTG
Organism: Bos mutus; assembly: GCF_027580195.1. NCBI lineage: Eukaryota > Metazoa > Chordata > Mammalia > Artiodactyla > Bovidae > Bos > Bos mutus. Next base: position 96,438,858 of record NC_091623.1, on the reverse strand, counting down.
GGATTGGTAGGTCAGAGGTTGGAGTTTTGAGAAACCTCCACACTGTCCTCTGCAGTGTGGGAATTTTCATTCCCACCAACAGTGTAAGAGCATTCTTTTTTCTCCACATCCTTGCCAACACTTGTTATTTTTGCTCTCTTTGAAGACAGCCATTTTGCAAGTGTGAGGTGATGCCTCTTCCTGGTTTTGTTTAGATTTGCATTTTCCTGGTGAGGAGCATTGTTAGACACCTTTTCCTGCGACTGCTGGCCATCTGCATTCCCTGTTTGGAAAAGTGTCTATTCAAGTCTTCTGCCCACTTTTTAATTGGTTTGTTTGGTTTTGGATATTGAATTGTAGGAGTTGTTTATATATTTTAGATATTAATTCCTCATTGGGCGTACCATTTGAAATACTCTCTCCAATTCTATAGGTTGTCTTTTCATTTTGTTGATGGTTTCCTTGTATAAACCAGTGAATACAACAGAAAAGAAGCAGACTTACAGATACAGAGAAGAAACTAGTGGTTACCAGTGGGGTGAGGGCAATATAGGGGTAGGAGATTACAAGGTACAAATTATTAGCTACAAAATAAGCTACAAGGATATATTGTACAACACAGGAAATATAGCCATTATTTTATAGTAACTATAAGTGGAGTATAACCTTTAAATATTGTGAATCACTGTATTGTACATCTGTAACTTACCTAAAGTATATATATCAACTATACTTTGATTAAAAAAAGAAACAGTGAAAATAGCAATATGAATGGTGTCAATTTATGTGATGAAATAAAATTATTGTACTATTTTCTCTAATAATAACAAACTATGGAACCTCATTATAAAGTTTGAACATGATATGCAAAATTCACACTTTATATTTGAATCTAGATATTCCTTAAAGAATTTTTGTCAACAATTTCAGTTGCTTTTGGCAGAGTTAAATTTCTCTAAAATTAAATGAATAAAAAGTTAACTACACTGATGCAAAAATGTTACCTAATTTGACATTACTATTCATAAATACAATGTATACTAAAACTTGATTATAAAACCTAATTTTGTTGAATTTAAGGCAAGAAAAAATAAAACATATAGAATATTTTTTAAAAAATCTAGGTATATAATTCCTTTGCTTAAAATCATTCAGTGGCTTCCCATGGCTTCATAGGCCAAGCTCCATCTTCTTAGCCTTGACAGTGGGCTCTTCCTGGCCCTGGCACCAGCTTGCACTTCAGCCTGGCCAGGCCCAGATCTAGATCTTGGAAGGCATTTGCCATCTCTTACCCCTGGACTATTCCTTACACCCTTCAGACTTATGATGCTGCTTTCTCCATGAAGACTTTATGGGTTGCAGTTTTTGTGTCCCTCACTGTGCTTTCTTAATAACATGACAGAGTAATTAAGAAATCAGGTTTTGGGATTTTGTTGATCTCGACTTAAATTCCATCCTTAATTAGTAAATGTGTGATTTTGGATGAGTCACTTCTCCTAAATCTCCACTTTCATATTTGTGACAAAAAAAGGACTCTGTTGGATTTTAATAGTTAAAAAAAATAACCCAGTGAGGCACAGGGCTTCATATGGAGAGGAGCTCAAAAGCTAGTGACTTTTATAGCTAAACTGCCACTCTGTGCTTCCCTCTGGCATTGCGCTAGTCACACTGTCTGGTGAGTGTTAGCCTACTGGGGGCTGTGTTTTGGTACTTTATATTCCTAGCACCTTCCACAGGGTAGGTGCTTAGAAGAGATGAGTGTATGACGTAAGCCAAGAAGGGAGAGAAAATAGATCAGGTCTTCAGTTGCCTCAGTGTTCATTCTTTTCAGAAAACTCTATTGTTTGGCCTCAAGTCATTTTTCAGTATGTTAGGCAAATCCACCTTTAAATGCAAGCCCCATACTCTTTCCAAACCCCAATAGAAACAATCAATTTCTTACAGGCTTTTTTCTTTTTTTTTTAATACTCACATCCTCGCTCTTCAATCATTGAGAGTAAACTGAACCCTTCGAGTCTTTGAATAAAGCTTCATTTTTGCTTGAGGGAAGAAGCTCTGGGTTAGAGAGAAAGAGAGAGTCAGACAGTCTCAGGGGGCAACTGCTGACCTGATTTGGAGACTGCAATCACGCCTGAAAACAAGAGACTTCATAATGGCCTTTCCCTGTTGTGTTGGCAGAGTTTGTGAAATGGGGAAATGCGGGGAATCAACCGCCTAGAGATTTCAGGTGGAAAAAACCCTCAACTACGCATTATTTGGAAATTTTAAAAAGCCAATATCATTTGGGACTTTTAATTTTGTCCCACTCTTGAGGCAGTGTGTGTTCAGTCAAATTTTCCCAGAGATTGCCCTCTGGGAGTCTACATTGCACCTAGGAGATAGCTCTATATGAAGTGCAAAGTAGGAAAGTCTTAGTCACTAAGTCGTGTCTGACTATTTACAACCCCATGGACTGTAGCTTGCCAGGCTTCTCTGTCCATGAGATTTTCCAGGCAAGAATACTGGAGTGGGATAGCCATTCTGTCCTCCAGGGAATCTTCCTGACCCAGGGATCGAACCCAGGTCTCCTGTGTTGCAGGCAGATTCTTTATCATCTGAGCCACCAGGGAAGCCCTGTATAGAGTAGTTATTTGGTAAACCATTAATATTTGACCAAGTTGAGTGAATGATTTTCAAAATAATAGTAATTGTCCCTGTTTTTCTACAGAATTGAATCTATTGACCTTTCCCAAAACATTTTACTGTAGGATCATAGTCATTTTGAAATCCTGGGAAACCTTCAGATCAAGACTGTAGCACTCCAAGAATCTATTTAAGTAGCTTGTGCTCCCTTGATTCTTGTAAATCACAAGGCCCTATGTTCTTGGATGGTGTCACAATGGACCACAGAAGGAGTCAGGGATCAAGAAGGCCAAGTCATGGAATATTCTGTCAGAAAAAGAGTTATATGGTAAACAAGAGCCACTCTCTATAGCCAGCATTAAACTGGTTTATTTAAATACAGCTGTTGCAAGGTGGTCTGTCATGGTAAAAAGAGGGCTTTGCATTTGCATCAGTATGGATGAACCTGGAGGACATTACGCTCAGTGAAATAAGCCAGACACAGAAATGAAAAAAGTTGCATCATCTCACTTATACACGGAATCTTAAAAAAGTTGAATACATAAAAGCACAGTGGAATAGTAGTTATCAGGGGTGGAAATGTGGGGCAATTGGGGAAGTTGTCAAATATACAAAGTTACGTAGGATGAATAAGTTGAGAAACAATGTACATCATGGAGACTATAGTTATTAACGTGATATTGAATACTGGAAATTTGCTAAGAGAGCAGTCCTTGGATGTCATCACACATAAAAAAGGTAACTATGTGAGGAGATATTTTAATTAGATCAATTGTAGTAATCTTTCACTATGTATATCACAACATCATATTTGTACCTTAAATACATAAAGCTTTTATTAAAAATTTTTAAAAAAGCGGGGATCTGAAATTGGCCAAATACTTAAGTTAGGCTACTCATCGACTATCAACCTTGGGCAGGTTACTTAGCCTAAGTCTGAATTCCTTCATTTGCAAAGTGACCATGAAATAATATTGACACCTTCCCTGTGACAGTTGAATGAAATGACATAGACCAGAAACCCAGAATAATAAATGTCCAATGACTGATATCATTGGTAAAAGTATTGATATTCATATTAGCCTTCGTATTGGTTCTGGTTACTTTTAAAATGAAAGAGAGGAACATATAATAGCTACCTTGTATCAAGCATTCCCTATAAAACAGAGGCCACAGGTGAGCATGTTGACATCTAGTCCTCACAATAACCCCATGAGGCAGGGATGGTTATTCTCATTTTGTAGAGGAGGAAACTGAGGCTCAGTGGTTGAGTAACTTGCCCCAAAGCTGTCCAGGAGCAGAACTGCCGCTCAAATTCCATGACTGTATCCCTGAATGACTCCTTAGTTCTGACATATTGCAGAAATCTTGATGTCAGGCTTTTTCCAGGCTTTTTCTAATTGCGCGTGTGTTTAACTCCTTCCTGATGAACTGGATGAAGTTAGTGGGACTTCAATATATGTCAGCCTTTGAGCTTGCACTTTCAGTTCAGTTCAGTTCAGTCGCTCAGTTGTGTCCGACTCTTTGCGACCCCATGAATTGCAGCACGCCAGGCCTCCCTGTCCATCACCAACTCCCGGAGTTCACTGAGACTCATGTCCATTGAGTCAGTGAAGCCATCCAGCCGTCTCATCCTCTGTCGTCCCCTCCTCCTTCTGCCCTGAATCCCTCCCAGCATCAGAGTCTTTTCCAATGAGTCAACTCTTTGCATAAGGTGGCCAAAGCACTGGAGTTTCAGCTTTAGCATCATTCCTTCCACTTTAGCCAGGGGCAAACTTGAAGAGTCACCATGTGGAGAATTCAGCCACATTGTCTCTCTGCTTTGCTTCTGAATCTGCTGCTTCTTCATGTTGCTGATAGCTTCTCTTGCAAATCCCCAGTTGGTTTCATCTTTAGCTTAATAAGGGGAGCACTTAACTTCATCCAGAGCCTCATTTTCTCTCAAGGCCTCCCTGTGCTCGGGAAATGGACGAGACCTTCAAGCGCTTGGCTTCGAGGGCCCAGAGGCCATACCTTGATGCTTGTTTTTAGATCTGAACTGCATAGTAACGAGCATGGATGCCCGCTCTGCAGATACGGACCGTGGGTAAATGGCAGAACCTCTGTGGCTGACCTATGACCCATTCCTGTGAATGTCATTTTGAGACAGAGACTCTGGCTGGTCCCCAATTCACAACCAGTGGAGCGGGCCTCAGCTGGTGAAGATTATCTCACAGGGCACAGAGAATGGTGCTGCAAAGGGCTCCCTTATTAGAGTGACTTCTAAGAGGATCTGCCCTGGGATTTCAGCCTGGTTCTCCATGGCTCTTTGACCCCTGGAAAACAAAACATATTTTGAGAAGCAGCACAGGATTCTAAAGACATTACAGAGTGAGAAGGTAATAAGCCAGTTTTCCTTCTAGGCATATACACCAGAGAACTTCTTATTACTGGCCATGTGCAGGAGGAAACATGTTCCAAGCTGTTCATGGCTACAGTATTTTTAATGAAGAAAAATTAGAAACAGTTTGTTGTATGCCTAAATAGAAGGCAATTCCAGAAATACAGTGACTTCTTCCCATTTTTTCAATTAGACAAAAGAGAGGTTTGGGGTCAAATTAAATCATTAAACTTTATGGATATAAAAGAAATAGTCAACTATTTACTTAAAATGTTAAAAATACAGGTTTGAAATGACATAATACAAAAAATATCAACTTAGAAATGTTCTTTTTCTCTAACTGGAGATTTCATGATTTGACTTAAATGTCTCCTATATGCCTTCATGATCAGAGTTCTTTCTCATCAGCAAAGAACTGCTTTTTGAATCATAGAAATAGAGTCCCAGGGTGTATCACACCCAGCAGTTTAAGAATCAGTGATGTTTTCTCTGGAAAACGTTTCTCCACTATAAGAATCTTCGTGCTTTAATATTAGAACCATTGTCTCGTTCATTTGGCCTGAAGTTGCATATTTGTTCTCTCAAGAATAACCAGTTACTCTATTGATTTAAAGTGAATCTTTGGAAGGTTTATGTGTAATGGCACACAACACTTGCAATTGTAAGGTCTTATACTCGCAAGTTATTACCTGATCTATGTTAAATTTCGTTTTCTTTCCTCCCTCTCCTCCTATGGTCTCCTTCCCTCCTCCTCCCCCTCCTCTTCCCCCTTTTTATCCTTTTATTTTAAATATATTCCATTAAGTGACTTCCATAAGCATCCAGAATCAACATTGCATGCTTATTTCTGGAATAGTCTGTCTTCCTCAATAATGCTGTGTGGTTTGAGCTAAAGTAATGGAAAGATTGTACCATAACATGAGAGACTGTTAAGTTTCACAGATGAGTAATTCTTTTGTACAGTGATAGATTTGGGGGAAAATTCTGCATTGTGTTCTGGTATACATGCCATAATTTGAGAAAGAAAAACAACAAAATGAGAATTATTCACATGAATATATAGAAGTTAAAAGGAATAAAACCTGCTTCCCTCTCTGTCTTTCGTCTCCTCTGTGCACATGTCTCTGTCTATAGATAGATTTTACTTACATAGATGATGAGAAAAACATATTGTAGAATGATGCATGCAGTATGATGACATTTGTTCTAATTTAAATCCCTAAAATAATGTAATATAGATGCTGTTTGATATAAATATATGCATGTAAAAATGCAAAAAGGAACCAGGTAGGTCATAGTTCAAAGACATGGTCTTGAGGAATGGAAAAGATGTTATAGGACTGGTAACTGAGTCCAAGGAATTTTATTTTCATTTGTAATATTTCTTTTACTTAATGAAAAGACTTGAAGCCAATATGGCAACATTTAAACACTTTTTACTTCTTGGTGATAAGTGCGTGTCTTATTCTGTTTTTGTGTGCGTGTGTGTGTGGTTGTTATCCTTTTTAAAATGTCTCAACTCATATTAATGAGTAAAAGAAAGAAAAGCAGTATGGTGATTTTCTTTCACTGGTAGAAAGACAGGCTGTACTGGGAAAGGAAACAAGTTGAATGAGGCTGACGTTTTCTTCAGTTGGGGCACATTTGTGTGGTTAAATATAAGTTAAAACCTGTGCCTTTCATCCATATTATAAATTCAGACTGTATGTCCCCAGTCTGGATTGGGGAGGGAGTGAAGATTGAGAAGATGTTGGTAATGGGGTAGTAAAGAAGTTTTCTTTGAACTTTGGGCCAAGAAGATGTCACTGGCTGTGACCACGACGTAGGCTCCGCCTTCCACAGTACCTGGGCCCACTGCAGGCAGCATCTCTCACCCTGTCCACCTCCCTGGTCCTGGAAGAACAAAGGTAGAGGCTGGGAAGCAGAAGTAGCAAACAGGTGGTCCTCAGTGTATCCTTTTCAGAGATGTGTTTTGTGTGGCCTGTACAAAAAATGGTCTCCTCCAGACAGGGTGAGAAAAAGACTGCTCAAATTAATTCTAATCATATTTGACATTAGATGTGTCATCAACAATATTGGAGGAAAAAAGATACTGGACAATGTTTTCGGTTTGCTAAAGGTAAAGAAGTCCAAATCGAAATTTCTATGTTCAGTCATAATATCATTGAAAGTGAGGATGAAATAAGATTTTTTTTTTCAAATATCCAAGAAATTAGAATTTTAATAACCCAGTAGATCCTCTCTGAAAGCTAAAAGAACTGCTAGAGAATATATGCCCCTGAAGAGTGAATCCAGAACTTAACAATGAACTGTAATACTTAGCAAAAAAAATAATAAAGCTATTCTATGGATAAATAATAAAGCTATTCCTGAGAGTCCCTTGGACAGCAGGGAGATCAAGCCAGTCAATCTTAAGGGAAGTCAACCCTGAATACTCATTGGAAGGACTCATGCTGAAGCTGAAGCTCCAGTATTTTGGTCATCTGATGTGAATAGCTGACCCACTGGATAAGTCTCTGATGCTGGGAAAAATTGAGGGCAGAAGATGAAGAGGGCATCAGGATGAGATGGTTGGATGGCATCACTGATGCAATGGACATGAACTTGCACAAAACTTCGGGAGATACTGAGGAACAGAAAGGCCTGGCATGCTGCTGTCCATGGGATCGCAGAGTCTGACATGACTGGGCAAATGAACAACAGCAACAGTCCTATGGATATGATAAAATTACTTGTTTTAAAAGCAAAAAGGGAACACATGTATACCTGTGGCGGATTCATTTTGATATTTGGCAAAACTAATACAATTATGTAAAGTTTAAAAATAAAATAAAATTAGAAAATAAATAAATAAATAAATAAAACAAAAACAAACAAACAAAACAAAAAAAAAACCAAAAAGACAGAAACAAAATAAATAAAAGTGGTTCTCATTTAAAAATATGGAGATTTCAAAACCATATCACACAGGGCTCCTGTTTTTAACTTGGCATAGTCAACTATAGCTAACTCTGAATTTTCTCCTTCAGACAAGGTTTGGGTGCGCCTGTGTGCTGCAGGGGCCCCTCCCCAGCCAGCTTTGCTGGCATTAACTGGTCCCTGTAGAAATTTGAGCAGACGGTCCCTATGTAGAGTGGCTGCGTGATAGGCAATAGCTGAGAGTTTGCAAGAGGCTGTGCCAATATTTTGTAGAAACGCTGGCAAAGCTTTATACAGGAAAGTTCATTTTAGCTCCCCACTGTGCCTAATTATAAATGAATGGTTGGGACATTTAAACATGCCACAAAAGAATGACTTGAATCTCTGCAGCCGGCAATTCTTCTTTCTCCCCGGCCTGGGATTAACTAACTGATTTTTCTCATCTTTAATTTCTGTGAATTAAACACGGTTTTTATCCGTGAAGGCTTCAGATTTGTTTCCTCCCTGTCATCTTAGGATCTATAGGCACATTAGCTAATTATACCCCGTGGGAAATATCTCGGAGACTCTTTTGCCAAACTCTCAAATGGAACCATTTTTAATGCAAACTATGCTCGATTATATATCTATACACATGAGAAGAAAGAAATGAATGAGGTGGGGGCATGGTAATGATTCATAGAACAGTTTATATTTGTATACATTTACTCAGCATCCAAAAAATAGAAGGAGAGATAAGAAAGACTTCCTCAGTGATCAATGCAAAGAAATAGAGGAAAACAATAGAATAAGAAAGACTAGAGATCTCTTCAAGAAAATTAGAGATGCCTAGGGAACATTTCATGCAAAGATGGGCACAATAAAGGACAGAAATGGTATGGACCTAAAAGAAGCAGAAGATATTAAGAAGAGGTGGCAAGAATACCCAGAAGAACTGTACAAAAAAGATCTTCATGACCCAGATAACCACAACGGTGTGATCACTCACATAGAGCCAGACATCCTGGAATGCGAAGTCAAGTGGACCTTAGGAAGCATCTCTATGAACAAAGCTAGCGGAGATGATGGAATTCCAGTTGAGCTATTTCAAATCCTGAAAGATGACACTGTGAAAGTGCTGCACTCGGTATGCCAGCAAATTTGGAAAACTCATCAGTGGCTACAGGACTGGAAAAGGTCAGTTTTCACTTCAATCCCAAAGAAAGGCAATGCCAAAGAATGTTCAAACTACTGCACAGTTACACTTATCTCATATGCAAGTAAAGTAATGCTCAAAATTCTCCAAGCCAGTCTTCAATAGTACATGAACCATGAACTTCCAGATGTTCAAGGTGGATTTAGAAAAGGCAGAGGAACCAGAAATCAAATTGCCAACATCCATTGCATGCGAGCGTCCTAAGTCATTTCAGTCATGTCCGACCTTTTGTGATCTCATGGACTAGCCCACCAGGCTCCTCTGTCCATGGGATTCTCCAGGCAAGAACACTGGAGTGGGTTGCCATGCCCTCCTCCAGGCAACATCCACTGGATCATCACAAAGACAAGAGACAAGCAAGACAACTTTGTCCAAGACAACTTGCTTTGTCAAGCAAAACAACTCTCTTGGACAAAGAAAGAGAGTTCCAGAAAAACACCTGCTTCTGGTTTATTGACTATGCCAAAACCTTTGACTGTGTGGATCACAACAAATTGTGGAAAATTCTTAAAGAGATGGGAATACCAGATCACCTGACCTGCCTCCTAAGATATCTGTATGCAGGTCAAGAAGCAACAGTTAGAACTGGGCATGGAACAACAGACTGGTTCCAAATTGGGAAAGGAGTACTTCAAGGCTGTGTATTGTCACCCTGCTTATTTAACTTATATGCAGAGTACATCATGAGAAATGCCAGGCTGGATGAAGTACAAGCTGGAATCAAGATTGCTGGGAGAATTATCAATAACCTCAGATATGCAGATGACACCACCCTAATGGCATAAAGCGAAGAAGAACTGAAGAGCCTCTTGATGAAAGTGAAAGAGGAGAGTGAAAAAGTTGGCTTAAAGCCCAACATTCAGAAAACTAAGATCATGGCATCCAGTCCCATCATCACTTCATGACAAATACATGGGGAAACAGTGGAAATGGCGAAAGATTTAATTTTTTTGGCCCCCAAATCACTGAAGATGGTGGCTGCAGCCATGAAATTAAAAGACACTTGCTCCTTGGAAGATAAGCTATGATCAACCTAGACAGCATATAAAAAGCAGAGACATTACTTTGCCAACAAAGGTCTGTCTAGTCAAAGCTATGGTTTTTCCAATAGTCAAGTATGGATATGAGAGTTGGACTATAAAGAAAGCTTAGCACCAAAGAATTGATGCTTTTGAACTGTGATGTTGGAGAAGACTCTTGAGAGTCCCTTGGACTGCAAGGAGATCCAACCAGTCAATCCTAAAGGAAATCAGTCCTGAATAATCACAGGAAGGACTGATGCCGAAGCTGAAGCTCAAATACTTTGGTCATCTGATGTAAAGAGCTGACTCATTTGAAAAGACCCTGATGCTAGCAAAGATTGAAGGCAGGAAGAGAAGGGGACGACAGAGGATGAGATGGTTGGATGGCATCACTGACTCTATGGACATGAGTTTGAGTAAACCCTGGGAGTTGGTGATGGACAGGGAAGCCTGGCATGCTGCAGCCTATGGGGTTGCAAAGAGTCGGACACGACTGAGTGACTGAGCTGAACTGATTCAGCATGGATGGAGTACTATGTTTCAGTCATTGTGTTAGTTTCTGCGAATAAAATGACAACAGAAAGTGAACCATCCTTGTGTTCTTGCAGCTTCCATTTCCAGTGGGAGAAAGATATTAAAATATATTTCTCTTATTAACTAATAAATTACCCATGCATCATATCATGGGAG